>NC_059072.1:179633651-184433651 GCF_020497125.1 Mauremys mutica | reverse complement strand
CCTATATTTTAGATTTTACAGGCCCAGTAAAACTTGACCAAAACTTGATCTACTGATAGCTGTCACTTGTATGACTTAAACTTCAGTTTAGATTAATTAGATTAACAGACCTCATTCTGTAGGTTCCAGTACTTCCACCACAGCTATTAAATTACACACAAAGAATTTATGTTTTAGAGTCTTGCTTCCTTAAATCAAATTCCAGTCCTGTCACCTTTCTTTCATTTATAAGATTACAAGGCTCTCGTTCCTTTTGTCATAAAACTGAACCTCTGTGAAATTCCATTCCAATTACCTAATACATTTATGATTTCTGTGCGTCTGATCAAGTATCAACAAATCTTGAGTCAAGACTGGGTTAAAGCAGTTCACAATGGGTATCCTGTTAAAGAAATAAAGATGACTTGGAGAGAAGTGAGGGAAAGTGGGGTATATTTATCTTTGAAAGGCTCACAGCAAGCAATGCTACACTGAAAGCCCAGAGCACAGATTAGCGTCTCAGAACCTTGTACATAGGAAGGTGCTGGAAGGCACGTGTCATTTGGAAGAAGCCATGAAGAAGGCCAAAAGCCATGTAGAGTTTTCTCTTGCAAAGGGAATAAAAACCAATAGTAAAAGGTTCTATAGCCGTATAAGTAAAAAGAAAACAAAGAAATAAGTGGGACCGCTAAACACTGAGGATGGAATGGAGGTTTAGGATAATCTAGGCATGGCCCAATATCTAAACAAATACTTTGCCTCAGTCTTTAATGAGGAGCTTAGGGATAATGGTAGGATGACAAACAGGAACGAGGATATGGAGGTAGTCTTTAAACCATTATTTGAGGACTTCAGTGGCTCAGACAGAGGTTTGTTACAGGAGTGGGTGGGTGAGATTCTGTGGCCTGCATTGAGCAGAAGGTCAGACTAGATGATCATAATGGTCCCTTCTGACCTTAAAGTCTATGATTCTATGATTAATTAGGGCAGTACATGGCTCTTAATGATGGACACATTATCTTTGAGTGCAATGGCTTACCCACAATTGTATTTCTTTAAAACTCTATAATTAAAGCCATTTGGTATAAATATACATGAATGCAATAACTGGAAATCCCTTTCATTTATAACGTGTTGGGGGAGGGGAAAGAACTCTGTTAAATGACCTGCAGTTAGCTCATGCAGCCCACAAAGGCTGAGCCAAGCTAGTAAAGAGATACACTGAATCAGTGGATCCCTGGGCAGTCTGTGCTAGAGAGACTCCAGGGGATTTTTTTCTCTGGCTTGTATCTTCCAGACAGGCAGGAAATGATACATCTAGAGCAAAGGCTTCAATTTGCAGGTGCACTTCTTCTGTGCACCTGTGGGAGTGAATCTGACCCACAAAAAGCAATTAAAGGAAAAAATGACAACTCATTGGACATTACTTTAAATGTTATGGTATGTGATACGTTATTTGTATTACAGTAGTGCCTAGTGGCCTGAGCTGGGATTGGTGCCCCATTGTGTTAGGCACTGTATGCACACATAGTGAATAGGTCTTCACTCTGTGGGGCACACCCTCTAGGTGGGGCCTAGAGTAACTTTTGGGGGTGTGTGGTTGCAGTCCAGATCAGCTCCCACAGAGGGCAGGGAGGGAGCGCCACCCAGTTCCACTCCTGGCCCTAGCCCCAGCTGCCAGCCCTGCACCTGGAGTTCCAACTGTCGGCCCCGTGCCCAGGGAACTGTGCCCAGGGTCCCAACTGCCTGCCTTGTGCCCGGGGTCCCAGCTGCCGGCCCCGTGTCCGGGGCTCCGTGCCCAGCTATGGCTACAGGCCTCAGCCCCTGGCTGAGGGTCTGCTCCCACCCCTGCCCCAGCCTTGGCCCCCGTACCCCTGTCCACATTCCCCTCTCCCAAAGCCGCGGCCCTACTCCTGGCTCCATGAGATAAAAAGTTTTGGGGACCACTGACATAGTGAGAGTCAATCCTTATCCCACAGAGCTTATAGTCTATATAGACAAGGCACACTAATGATGGGAGGGGAAACAGACACAGAGTGGTAAAGTGATTTGCCATAGATTGCACAGCAGATTAATGGCAGAGACAGGATTAGAACCCAACCTTTCTGCTGTCTAGGCTTGTGCTCTACCCACTAGACAACACTGTCACTACCCTCTAGCTATTAGTAATGAAATACCTTTAAGAGCTAGACTAGGCTTCTTCCATTACAAAAAAAAAAGTCTCTCAATAATAGCAGAAATAGGAAGTTATTTCCCTCTTTGCCTCTGAAAAAATAAAAAACATTCATGTTGCATGTTCTCTCCCAAATCAGAAATTTGTATTTTGGACTATTTTTTCCCCTCATTTGATTAACATACTCATTCTAGAAAAAAAGGCATACGATGAAAGATACATTCTTTGAATGAAAAAGGGGAAAGAATTCTTAGTGCCACAGATGGCTGTCAGAATGAAATGAAGCTTGTGTGTGCTGAGGGAATCAGACACAAGTGTGAAATCTGAACAGAAAGGAACACAGCAGAAGGCAACATTTCAAAAGGCATTTCGCATCAACTGGCATTGTGAGGGTTAATTTACCGCCAGGAATTGCTGGGCCTTTCATTCTCAGTAGAAACACAATAGACAGATCCCAAAAGTGCCCATCATAATCACAGATGCTGAGGATTAATGCTAAAATGAAAGCTTCATGAATATTAAAAATATCAAAACTGCTAATGATGTAGCAGAGTTTGGAATAACGTCCAATTTGAAAATCTAAGGATACGGCATGCAGGCATAGTAAGACACTGTCTTTAAAAAACTGATTAAACCCACTCAATTTGTAACAGAAAGAGGCTTATGCATATTAGGAACTGAATTGACTGCCAAACTTTACAAATTGCACAGACTAATTACCATAATTAAGCCCTGGATTGAAGAAGAAAATTCCATTTATCTCAGAATGACTCAGTGGAACTTCAACAAAGAAGGCAAAGAACATCAGATGTTTTTTTCCTCCCAAAGTGGTGATTCAAAAGCAGTGGTGAAAAAAAAAATAATCAAAGAATGACAATATAGGAATAGTATTGTTTGAAAATCATGAAAAAGAAAATCATTCAAGGCCTGATCTTGGAATATAATGAGCCACCTCAATTCCATTGGCTATCAGGCTAAAGTATAAATGTTTTTTCCCCTTCAAATATGTTATCAATGAGGAAAAAAAATCCAAATATTTTCGTACAGCCATTTTTATCTGATCATCTGAATCTTCACCAAATTCCTTTCACTATGCTTAATCATACTCAGGGAGCACTGACTAGGACTTGATCAGCTACAACTTTCCTGCTGCTATAAGTGTCTGATATTTGCTCTCACATCAACAATGAGCAGTAATCGTGAACAATGAGATAACAGCTACAAGTTTTTAGGATACAGATTAAATCAGTGTTTCTCAAACTGGGGTTGCCGCTTGTTTAGGGAAAGCCCGTTGCGGGCCAGGCCGGTTTGTTTACCTGTCCTGTCCGCAGGTCTGGCCGATCACGGATCCCACTGGCCGCGGTTTGCTGCTCCAGGCCAATGGGGGCTGCGGGTAGCGGCGCAGGCTGAAGGACGTACTGGCTGCCGCTTCCAGCAGCCCCTATTGGCCTGCAGTGGTGACCCGCGGCCAGTGGGAGCCGCGATTGCCCGGACCTGCAGACGGGGCAGGTAAACAAACCGGCCCGGCCCACCAGGGGCTTTCCCTACACAAACGGCGACCCCAGTTTGAGAAACACTGGATTAAATATTACTCTGTGACATCAAACTTGACTCAAAGTCTACTGAAGTCAATGGAAAGACTACCATGGACCTCACTGAGATTTGGATCAGACTCTTACTTGCAGTATAACCACAAAAGCAAAATACTTTATTTCAGGCATTAATTCACATATCCAGCTAGATGTTACTTTCTTTCCTGTCTTCATTTATGAAACAGACTAACATAATGTGAGGGGCACAAACCAGTGACGCTCGAGCTCATATAAAGCACTATGCATGCAATACAGTTAAAATGGGCATGTTTGATTTTCCAAGTATTTGCAGCTTTTTAGACAGATGCTACTCTACCCATGAGACAACTCTACCCATGAGATTTTTTTCTTTCATCAATGGTTCCATCAGTAATATGATTGTTTCCCCTTTCTCTCACCAGTTATTTCATTTTAGCTTGCAACTACACATTTACCTAATCCTTACCCAAGGATGTCTCAATACATGTTCAAGTGTCATTCTTATACAGTGCATTAATCAAGATAACCCCGAGCAGCATATTCATATCTGCAATAAAGATATGTATACCCTCTCTTTTTTAGTAAAAAAATGTTTTATTTCACCACTTTTTACAAAATTGAGCTGAATTTTGAATGCGGCATAATTGTTTAATTATAATACACTCAGTCAATAAAGTGTAAGCCAATAATTAGTTTCCCTGTAAAAAAACAAATGCAATTTGGAAGCCAAGGTAACTGTTGGAGAAAAGAAGAGGGGGAGAGGCATCAATGAAAATATTCATGTTGCAAGTTATTGTATTCAGTTACAATCAACAGATACATGAGGAAATGGCACTTTGCAGGGGGACATAAGGCATGATTTCAGTAGCGCAGAAGACCAGAGGTGGGACATTGGTGGTATGCAGCAGATGCAAAGGGAGGAGGATATGAACCGATAGTGATAGGTATCGATAGAGATAACTATCAACATTGATACAGCAAAGATTCCTGTGGCACCTTATAGACTAACAGACGTATTGGAGCATGAGCTTTCGTGGGTGAATACCCACTTCGTTAGATGCATGTATTCACCCACGAAAGCTCATGCTCCAATACGTCTGTTAGTCTATAAGGTGCCACAGGACTCTTTGCTGCTTTTATAGATCCAGACTAACACAGCTACCCCTCTGGTACTTGACAACATTGATACAGACTTCTTAAGAAACCTTAAGAATTCTCTTCGGCTAACTTTGCTAAAAATTACAGTTGCTAAAGTATATATTTTACCAACACAAGCATTCAAAAGTCAAGAAATCACTAGTTAAATCCTTTTCCAATCCTTACAACCTACACTCATTATTTGATCTTGCACTGTTATTTGCTGCTAACACTGCTGAAAGGGAGGAGAGAATAAATCATCTTGCATCCTAATGTTAAAATGTCAGATTCTTTTTGAATGAAGCTGACAGCATTAATAAACCCCATTTTCTCTCTTTTTCTCCACATTTCTACAGACAACTGAGAATTCTATGGCCAAACAGACATTCCACAGCCAATTCTGTGCCAGTAGAACCACAGAAAACATGAAGCACTGCTTTTTTTTTTTTTTTTTTTTTTTTTTTTGGCTAACATCTGTCATGTCAGTTGTATTCAGAGAGGATTAAAGAGCAAGTGGCAGCTAAAGGCAAGAGGGTGTTCTTTCAGTGCTCCACCAGTAAGACACTGATTGACTGAGCTCATAATAGCCATTCACAGTTCAACACCTTCAGTGAAAAATGCCAACACTTAAGATATACATGCTTCACCTGATCCTTTGTTTGATGGATCATTCCTTGAGTATTTGTGTTAGAAACAACTCGATCTACATAATATACAGTTATGTGTGACTGTCTCACATCACAAAATTTCAAGTGACTTTATGGGGGAAAATCTTTTAAAGACGGTCTAAAAGTATCTACTGATGAATGGTATAAATATTCTAGTAAATTTACTAATGATGTGATTTGATAACAGAATAAACTTATTTAGTCTACAGTGAACACAGGCATGTACCAACTTTAGTTATGAACTGTATAGATATCAAAGGTTTTTAGTAGTGGATAGAGGGATTTTTTTCAGACTTGAGGTGGGATTTTCAAAAGTGCCTACTTGATTTAGAAATAGATATTAATATACTTGTAACAGCTGTAGTGAAACTCCACTTATTGTATAGAGAGTCAAAAGGCCAAATTTCTTAAAAGCATATTCATACATTTTCATTCTGTTTTTAGTTCAGCTTCATTCCACTATAACCAGGTTTGACTATGCTAATAATTGTAATCCAGGAAGCCCTCAATGCCAACTGGCAGAGGGCACACCATACCATAACTCTCATCAGGCCTGAGGCACCCATTTGCCCAACTCACCGTTGTCATTATCTGTATGTAAAAGGTGTCATGTAAGGTGTCATATGCAAACTGGAAACACGCTGGTCATTAATATTATTGTGTGATGTATCTATGGGTGGTGCATAAAGAATTATAGATGTGTTCTGGGAATATGCTCCTAAACCCAGCCTGTCCCAGGCAAAGGAATGTTGTTTTGCAGGCTTTACTGTGTCACCAATGTAAATTAAGCAAGGTGTGACCAAAGACAAGGAAAGGAACATTGACGCGAAGGTTAAATGAAGCCATCAGGCAAGCAAGGGGGAGAAGATGACCACTTAACATTCAGAGGATGGAGGCTGCACCCCCCAGAAGCCTTTCTGTCTCTGGGCAGCCTTCTTAGAGGCAAAGCAAAGAATTTCAACCTGGAATTCTAATCTGTCAATATTCATACTTGATAGAGTGTAGTGTGATACTGATAAAGTTTAAATCCTGTCTCTTTAAAGGCAGACTGAGCACCTCCAGCCATGGAACAAAAACAGTGTCTAGTCATCTTGAGCTTTTAGGCTGAATAAAGCACAGGCGAGATCTAAGGAACATTAGTAATGCTAGAGTTTGAGAGAGGAATTTAGAAAATACCTGCAGTTCTCCATGATGATGATGATGTTCGTCCATCGTTTTCGAAGAAGACCTTAACATCTATCAGGTTGTGAGCTGTCCACGGTGCGTCCGCAAATGGCTGGTAAGGCCAATATGGGCACGGAATGTTCTGCCATATGTCGGGCAGACATGTGTGGGCACCACTGTTACAACATTTGCAGCTCTGGCTTTACGGAGTGCTCGCTTCTCTTGTGCTAGGGTTATCCTTCTGGCTTCAGATGTCTGGCAGCCTTGGTGGATCAGCGTACGCCATGTCGATCGGTCTTGTGCCAGGGTTTCCCAGGAGGTGATGTCGATATCCAGGGACTTAAGAGAGGCTTTCAGCGTATCTTTGTATCGCTTCTTTTGTCCCCCGTGCGATCGCTTTCCTTGAGACAGCTCACCATAGTAGAGCTGTTTGGGGATGCGGTGGTCTGGCATCCTTACAACATGGCCTGCCCAGCGTGTCTGGGCTTTCATAAGCAGAGTGTAAACTGACGGCAGGCCTGCTCTGGAAAGGACTTCTGTATCTGGCACCTTATCCTGCCACCGGATCCTCAGAAGTCTGCGGAGGCAAGTCATATGGAAGTGGTTCAGCTGCCTAGCGTGTCTCCTGTATACAGTCCAAGGCTCACTGGCATACACCAGGGTAGTTAGCACTACTGCTCGGTAGACTTTAAGCTTTGTAGCAAGGCTTATTCCACGGCGGTCCCACACGTTGGTCAGCAGTCCGCCAAATGCAGAGCTTGCCTTGGTGATTCTGCAGTTGACCCTCGATGTCAATTGTCACTGCGCGGGAGAGGGTGCTGCCAAGGTATGTAAATTGGTCCACTGCTTGCAGCTTTTGCCCCTTCACTGTGATGGTGGGCTCTTGGTGTTGGGCTTTCGGAGCTGGCTGGTGCATCACTTCGGTTTTCTTTATGTTGATAAGAAGGCCGAAGTTATCGCATGCTGCTGCGAATTTGTCCATGCTGGCTTGCATTTCCTGCTCTGATCCAGCATTCAGGGCACAATCGTCAGCAAAAAGGAGGTCTCGTAGCACAGTCTCCTTTATCTTGGTGACAGCCTGGAGTCTTCGCAGGTTGAACAGTTTCCCATCAGTCCTGTATCTCAGGCTGACTCCCAAGGAACTGTTCTGAAAGGCGTCTGACAGCATGGCTGAAAACATCCTGCTGAATAGGGTCGGTGCCAACACACACCCTTGCTTGACGCCATTTGTGATGGGAAAGGCCTCTGAAGCTTCTCCGTCGTCCAGAACACGAGCCGTCATGCCGTCGTGGAACTGACGTACCATCAGGATGAATCTATCAGGGCACCCAAACTTTGACATGATACGCCACAGACCTTCACGACTGACAGTGTCAAAAGCCTTAGTGAGATCCACAAAGATGGTGTACAGTTCACGATTCTGCTCTTGACACTTCTCTTGGAGCTGTCGGACTGCGAAGATCATGTCCACAGTGCCACGCACTTTACGAAAGACGCACTGTGTCTCGGGTAATAGACCCTGTTCCAGGTGGTCAATCAGGCGATTCAGCAACACTCGTGCAAGGATCTTGCCTGCGCTGGAAAGCAATGATATTCCTCTATGATTATCGCAGACTTTTCGATTTCCTTTCCTCTTATAGAGGTGTACGATGGATGCGTCTTTCAATTCCTGAGGAATAGACCCTTGATTCCAGAAGGACTGAAACAGTTGAGTGAGTTTGTCAACAAGCACTGCACCACCATCCTTATAAACTTCTGCTGGGATCGCATCAGATCCTGAGGCCTTGCCACTGGACAGCTGGCTGATGGCCTGTAGGATTTCAGTCTCTGATGGTGGAACGTCCAGGCTGTGGTTGATATCCGCCTGGGGCATTCTATCAATCGCCTCGTTATTAATGGAAGATGGGCGGTTCAGTACGGATTGAAAATGCTCAGCCCAACGCTGTAGAATCAGAGTCTTCTCAGTAATGAGAGTTACACCATCTAAATCCAGTAAAGGAGAGCTCCCTGAGGGCCGAGGGCCGTATAAGGATCTGAGGGCTTCGTAGAACCGTTTGGCATCATTTCTATCAGCAAACATCTGGATTTCACCTGCCTTGGCACTCAACCAGGAGTCCTGTATCTTGCGAAGCTTGCTCTGTACGGTCCTGCGAGTGTTGTTAAAGGCATTTTTCTTAGCTGATGACGACGGGTCATTCTGATGAGCACGGTAAGTAAGGCCTTTTCAGCAAGTAAGGCCTTGGTCTCTTCATCGTTTTCATCAAACCAGTCCTGCTGTTTCTTGTGTGAGGGTCCAAGAACCTTTAGTGCACAAGAGTGCACAATATTCCGGAAGCGTTCCCAGTCCTTCTCAGCATTTTCCTCTAATTGCAGCTCCAAGAGTTGGTTGTCAAGATCTTCTGCTAGTAAGTGGTTGTATGAAAACACTTGCCTATACTTTGATACAAAAGTGTGCAATGCCACATGGAGAATCTTTATTCATCCTTAGCCTATAAATATGCACTAGCTAGTGGCTAGATACAATAGCTCATAGAATTGGAAATAGAATACATTACCTTTCACCTGTAGTTTACTGGTTCAAATTCGATCAGACTTGTAGTGAAAGAAAGTCAATACAAGCCAATGGCTCTTTGAT
Organism: Mauremys mutica; assembly: GCF_020497125.1. NCBI lineage: Eukaryota > Metazoa > Chordata > Testudines > Geoemydidae > Mauremys > Mauremys mutica. The sequence goes on along the minus strand of NC_059072.1, from coordinate 184,424,324 downwards.
AACCTGAGTAGGTCTCAGTACAGTCTCTAAAACAGAACAATTCCTAATGGGAAACCAAACTGCACTCTCATCAGACAGGCCAGAATAAGCATGAGACTGAATTATTCTCTTATTGACGTAGAGGATTCTTGCAGAGCAGTATTGGGAGGGCACATGCTGGGCAGTATGTAAGGATGCTTACACTGCATTATCCATGTTGTAGCTCTCTGTGGATACACAAGGGCCTTCAGTCTTTGAGTGCTAATGTTGCATTAGCATGTACTAAAATCATTGTCCATATGTCCCATATGCATAAGTTTATACATACTGGAGTCCACTCTCTACTCCTGAGGGAATTCTTTGCCAAAAAATTAAAAATTATGCACACAATCTTTTAAATTCTTCAAATTTTATTTGTCAATACATAAATGTGGCTCCAGCATGGCAGTGGGGAGCACAGGCCACTGGCTGCATTGAGCTGGGAGATCACCCTGAAGCCCCCACATCCCCCAGTACAGAGACTTGGTGGTGAGGCTGCACCTGACACTGACACAGCGCAAGAGCTGGGCCTGCCCCAGAAACGCCCCGGGGTCCTGCCCCTCTGTGCCAAGTGCATCAGATGCAAACAAGCAGGCTCAGCCCAGCAGGATCCAAGTCTGGGGGAGCTTAGTGTGGGGGCAGCCAGGTGTGGGGTGAGAGGTTTCTCTGTGGGGCAATCTGGGTGCGGGTGGCTCAGTGGGAAATCTGGATGCACAGCGGCTCATTGAGGTGTTTCGGGTGCAGGGGCAATGGGACACTGCAGGGGAGCCAAGTGAAGGTGGTTGGGGCTCAGGAGGGGGGAGCTGAGTGTGGGGAGATGGGGCTCGGTGTGGGGTGTCTGGGTGTGGGGGACTCAGTAGGGGGGTCCAGGTGCTAGGTGAGTGGGGTTTGATGGGGGTAGGGTCCAGGTGCAGCTGGTTGGGGATCAGTGGGGTGGGGTTCTGGGTGTATGTGGGGGTCATCAGAGGAGTCCAGGTGTAGGGGGTGGTGGGGCTTGTCAGGGTGAGGGTTTGATGGGTCTGCTCAGTGGGGGAGCCCCAGTTATTGCAAAGGGGATGCTGCATGCTGGGCTCCCACTTCCCCTGTTGATTCCCCTCTCCCCTTTTATTCTCCATCCCTCTCCCTTCATTCCCAAATTCCCCTTCCCTGCCCTATTCCACTCCCTTTCTTCCCCACTGCCTCTTCCTCTACCCCTCATCCTCCCTTCCCTCATTTTCCCCACCACCCACCCTTACCCAGCCCCAGTGTGGGCACTCACTGTTGCACAGGAAAACAGGAAGGCTCCCAGCACACAGAAGGGGAGCACGACTGGCACTAGGACCCAGGAGGTGGCATTCAGCTGCAGAGTCAGTGGAGCCCAGACACAGCTTCATTCAGCTGGGCAGCTCTGCACTTGCGGAATGTGCGGGGGCAGTGGCATGTAACCCCGTGTGTCCCCCATGCCGTGCCTCTTTTTGGAGGGAGGCAATTCCCCACCCCCCAAAAAAACCAAAAAACCTGTGCCTATGGTCACCCCCGCCCTCTCCTCCACACCTCCCTCCCCCCACGGCTTCCCTGACATTTTCTGCAGGGAAACACAGGAAATCTGTGGGGGGCATTTTCTGCAGGCATGCAGTCACACAAAATCCCCCCAGGAGTAACTCTAACATTCTTGCTGTGCCTACTTCTGTTACTCAAGGAAATGTTATCCCCATTATATATGCGGTGGCTGTTGATCCTGCATACAATCATGAGACAATTCAGGGAGGAGGGGTGAGAAGAGAAACCCAGCTTTATGAATCAGGAAAGAAAAAGGGAACTGCTGGCAGCGTTGGATTGAAGCATATGCAAACTAGGCAAATGGCTAGAACCCAAATGCATGGGGTTAGCCTGGGGCCCAAAAAACAGCCATACAGTACACTCGCTGCAGTCAGGCTGGCCAGGGTGTAGAAACACTGGGACCGGCTTCTAATCCTCTCACTCATATTTGGCCTTGCTGCCCCTTCATCAGAAGTGAGCGGCACTCTAAGGCCTGGTCTACACTACGCATTTAAACCGGTTTTAGGAGCATTAAACCAATTTAACGCCACACCCGTCCACACTAAGAGGCCCTTTATATCGATAAAAAGGGCTCTTTAAACCCCACGAGAGGAGTAGCGCTAATATCGGTATTGCCATATCGGATTAGGGTTAGTGTGGCCACAAATCGACGGTATTGGCCTCCGGGCGGTATCCCACAGTGCACCACTGACCACTCTGGACAGCAATCAGATCAGAACTCGGATGCAGTGGCCAGGTAGACAGGAAAAGCACCGTGAACTTTTGAATATCATTTCCTGTTTCCCCAGCGTGGAGCTCCGATCAGCACGGGTGGCGATGCAGTCCGAAATCAAAATCCAAAAAGAGCTCCAGCGTGGACCGTACGGATGTGATCGCTGTAAGGGCAGGCAAATCTGTTCTATCAGAGCTCCGTTACAGAAGACGAAATTCCAAAGCATTTTTTAAAAATCTCCAGACAGAGGCCACAGCAGGGACTCAGCATGCTGCTGCGTGACAAACGTAATGGAAAGCCAAAGAATCAAATGGACGCTCATGGAGGGAGGGAGGGGGGACTGAGGACTCAAGCTATCCCACAGTTCCTGCAGTCTCCAAAAAGCATTTGCATTCTTGGCTGAGCTCCCAATGGCTGTAGTGTCAAACACATTGTCCGCGGTGGTTCAGGGCATAGCTCGTCAATTTACCCCCCTCACCCACCCCCAGAAGTAAAAGGGAAAAAAATCCTCTCTTGATTCTTTTAAATGTCACCCTATGTTTACTGAATGCTGCTGATAGACGCGATGCTGCAGCAGTCAACGGCAGCATCCTCGCTCCCCCTCCATGGGTGGCTGATGGTACAATATGGCTGATATCCATTGTCATCATCAGCCTTGTGGCAGATGGTGCAGTACAAAAGGACTGGTATCTGTCCTCATCATCAGCCCGTGAGTGCTCCTGGCTGGCCTTGGGTGAGGTCGGCTGGGGGCGCCTGGGTAAAAAACTCCTGATCATTCCTGGTAGATGGTGCAGTACGACTGGTAACCATCTTCATCATAGCAACAGGGGGCTGAGCTCCATCAGCCCCTGCCCTTCATGTGTAAAGAAAAGATTCTGTTCTGCCTGGACTATCATAGCAGCGGGATGCTGGGTTCCTCTCCCCCACACTGCTTAATGTCCTGTCTGGACTATCATAGCAGCTGGAGGCTGCCTTCCCCTCATATCTCACTAACAAGTCACTGTTTCTTATTCCTGCATTCTTTATTACTTCATCACACAAATGGGGGGACACTGCAACGGTAGCCCAGGAAGGCTGGGGGAGGAGGGAATCAACAGGTGGGGTTGTTGCAGGGGCACCCCCTGTGAATGGCATACAGCTCATCATTTCTGCGGGATCTGACACAGAGCGGTTGTGCTCTCTGGTTCTCTAGTACACTTGCCCCATATTCTAGGCAGGACTGATTCTATTTTTAGATACCGTAAAGGAGGGATTGACTTGGGGAGTCATTCCCATTTTTGTCTTTTGCGCCCCCGGCCGATCTCAGCCAGGGGCACCTATGACAGCAGCAGATGGTGCAGCACAAAAGGACTGGTAACCGTCATCTCATTGCCAATTTACAATGGCATGGTAGATGGTACAGTACAGCTGATAACCATCTCTGGTATCATGCAAATGCAAATGAATGCTGCTGTGTAGCGCTGCTGAATTGCCTCTGTCAGCGGCATCTAGTACACATACGGTGACAGTGACAAGAGGCAAAACAGGCTCCATGGTTGCCATGATATGGCGTCTGCCAGGGCAATCCAGGCAAAAAGGGCGCGAAATGATTGTCTGCCGTTGCTTCCCCGGAGGAAGAAATGACTGACGACATTTACCCAGAACCACCCGCAACAATGATTTTTGCCCCATCAGGCACTGGGATCTCAACCCAGAATTCCAAGGGGCGGGGGAGACTGCGGGAACTATGGGATAGCTACGGAATAGCTACCCACAGTGCAACACTCCAGAAATCGACGCTAGCCTCGGACCATGGACGCACACCACCGATTTAATGTGCTTAGTGTGGCCGCGTGCACTCGATTTTATACAATCTGTTTTACTAAACCGGTTTATGTAAATTCGGAATAATCCCGTAGTGTAGACGTACCCTAAGCAGCAACAGGATGAACAGCCAATCCCAGCGGATTCAAAGCATGGCCAGCCCAGCTAGGAGTGTACTGCATGTTCCTGGATTATCTATGCATTAATACAGCCCTGCCAGGAGCTCCCTTCTTCTTTCCTGATTCCTGAAGCTGGATTAACCCATCAGTGGGCTTTTAATCACATATTTATGGACCCTTACCTTTATATGAATAACAACATAACTTTCCATTATCATGATATAATGCAACCATCTATATTCTGTGTCTTGTTATGGACATCTCAGCCATTTACCTATAGAATTCATGAGTCTGGATTTTCACTTTCCTGTCCTCATTCAACTCAGTAACACCATTATTGCTCTCACTTAGAGTCAGGGGCGGCAAGTGCGTGCTTGGGGCGACATGCCGCAGGGGGCGCTCTGCCGGTTGCCGGGAGGGCGGCAGGCGGCTCCGGTGGACCTCCCGCAGGTGTGCCTGCGGAGGGTCCGCTGGTCCCACAGCTCCGGTGGACCTCCCGCAGGCATGCCTGCGGAGGGTCCGGTGGAGCCGCGGGACCAGCGGACCCTCCGCAGGCACGCCTGCGGGAGGTCCCCCGGAGCCGCGGGACTGGCGACCGGCAGAGCTCCTCCCGCGGCATGCCGCCCTGCTTGGGGCGGCGAAATGTCTAGAGCCGCCCCTGCTTGGAGTCATATGGCACTAATCTGAGTGGTCCATGCTGCTTCAATCTTCTTTTCCCATTACTGTGGAGATTAGTACATATGTTACCTCAGTGATCTATGAGTTAAAGCACACAAGACTAGTGTTCTACTTCTGGGTTAGTCAGTGATTTTCCTGTGTCCCCTTTTGTATGCCACTTACATTCTCTGTACAATCTATAAAGTGGGACTAATAGCTTACAAGGTACTGTGAGTTTCCATTTATAAATATTTGTAATGCACTTAAAGATATACAAGGTGCTAGCAAAAATGCAGAGTAGAAGTTATGCAAAGGACAAACTAATGGCACCACCACCCGTGACCAGTGGTGCTAATAGGAGCCTATTTTTGCTACACAGAATGGTTGCACGCACTTGGCAACATTTCTTCTCAAACCACTTCAATGCTGCATGATTTGGAACGAGTGCTAGATACCTCTCTAATAACAGTAGATGTTAACTGCTGCAATTAATGGGCTGCTTATGCAGACTACTAATAGGCAAGGTTACTCCTGACACACAGCTACCATAACTAACAATCTAATTGCAAATTAAATTAATTCAAATACATCTCTGGTACGGGGACAGAGGAGAAGGGCTGGGAAAAGAGGGTACAAAACACCTGCTCATTTGTGAGCCACTGATAAAGCCTGGAGCACAACATTATTCTCTGACATACTGTCATCCTGAGAATTGATGCTGGATCACAAGTTTGGCCATAGTGGAACTGGCCACCAGGTCCATCAGTTCCAGATTTCTGCCCACACTAGTTCAGAGGAAGGTGAAGATCTCCGTAATGTATTTAGCCTATTGGACAATGCTGAACATGGAGGAAACCATAATTAGTTTGTGTAACTTGCAGAAATCTCTTCATGCCCTGAAGCATGAGATTAGTTTACTATTATGAAGGTAGCTGACAGGTCAGCACAATCCCTTGCCCTCCACTTTAAATTCTCATGAGTTCCCTATAACAGTGGTTCTCAAACTTTCTTTTTTGCGGACCACTTGAAAATTGCTGAGGATCTCGGTGGACCATTTAATGATCTTTCCAAATGTTTGTATCATTAGCTAACTATTGTAAAGCGCTTTGGATAAAAGTGTTATATTAAAAAAAACCTTAATAATAATAAACTTTTTTTGTTCTACAAATAAAAGCGCACAACTCATATTTTAATATCAGTAGTCTTACTTTTCTGATGCGATGGATGTACCTTCTCCCCTGCCGTGGCACCCCTGAACTCAGGCTCTTTCCAGCAGCTGCAGCCCTGGAGCTGGGGAAAGTCACCTCTTTCTCTGGCCACCGCAGCCCTGCACGTCCCAAATTCCCCCCACTCCCTCTTCTCACCCCACTGCCCCCTCCCACCTATCCCCTATTTACCCCAAGGCCACCACCTCACTTTATATGTGCATCTTCTCCAGGGTTCAGGCACCTAATTAGTGGAGCCGCGCCTGCGCAGCTCCACTAATTAGGTGGGTGGCCCTTCATTGTCTTGTCTGCGGCTGCCCTTAGAGGGGACTATCCGCAGACTACCTGAATGGAGCTCGGGGACCACTGGTGGTCCGCGGACCACAGTTTGAGAACCTCTGCCGTATAACATTTGTTACTATCAACATATAGTATTAGCCACAATAACATTGCCCTCAAGTAATGAGCTTGGTGTGAAAAAACACAGACACATGCAATGTTTATTTATGATGTGGAGGAAGAGGGCGGGATTAGAACAGTACAAATCCACTGGGAATGGGAACCTAGAGAATTTCAGATACGTACAGGAAAGGGAATAGCTCCCAAAGAATGTCAAATGGAGTGGAGCTGAAACAGCTCTCCTTAGCTTCCTCCAAACAAGCTGCAGCCACATCTATTTTGTTATTCCCATCACCAACTTCAGATGCAGCTGTATCAAAACCTAGATGTGGGGAACTCAGAGTACTCATCTGTGTTCATCATATACCGCCACAGGCACTAGAACAGCAAACATGTAAATGAACTGATTAATCAGGAGGTAATTATGTTTGGGTTACTCTTCCTGTGTTAGGAGTGCTTTGATACCAAGGTTAGGTATTATACATTGGAGTAGCTCATAGGGGAAAATATTACAGCACCCTGTGAGACAGTTTAAAATCCTTTACAAGCATCTTTTAACATTGCTTGTAATATTTAGCTTATCTTTGTCATTTATGAGAAGAGGTTGGTATGTCATTAACGAAGTGAAGCTTGACAGTGAGGATCCAGTCTATAAAATATTAATACCCAAGATAAAACATTTATGCCATTTTCAGAGTGAACCAATTCCGTGGTATCACATATGATTTTATTTACTAATTTCTCCAAGAAGTACTTTTGCAGATCAGCCAACTCTAACATAGCTTTACGTTTGGCCACCTCACGGGATTGTGCTGCTGAAAAACATGAGCCCCCCAAATGGGAAAGTGTCACAAGAAGTAGTACGATTTAAGAAAATCACAGGACAGATCGAGCATCTTTATAAAGTAAGAGGGATTTCTTACTTGTTTTTGACACAAAGGAAAAGAAAATGAAAAAAAGCTACCCTCGGACCTTTTCTAAGGGTCAGTATCCAGCATAAAGAAATCCTGCACCCAGCATGATGAGTCCAGGGCAGGAGTTGACTGCCTGACGTAGCACCTCCAACTCAGAGAAAGGCTGTTCTGGTGGATTTCTGTGTCAGTGATCACAAAAAGCCCTTCTGGACTGGGACCGTAGATCAGTGAGTGTGGCTCATGGACCAACCTGACTTTTCAATGGCTCTATGTACAGCTCCCACTCTGATTATCCTTGCTACTTGCAGGAATAATTAGTTGGGGATTGTCTGTCAGGCTGCTGCTGGACAGAATCCAGCTGCATATTAATGCTGCTTTTACAGTGTATCTGCATTGTGCGAAGAGAGTGTTTACATCATTTTCAGTGTCCAGAATGTGGCCGCACATTTTTCATTCATTTTGATGCAGTGTATGTTTGTATGTGTATGTATTATATCTAATTTCATTGGTATATTTTTGTACTCATTCCTCTCTACAAGATTATATTTGGTTGCTGATAGAAAAAATATAATAACATGTTGGCTTATACTACATCAGAACAGAAGGACCTGACTGTTTAGGGGCCCGGTAATAATGAAGCTCTGTGGACTCAGCATTGTATTCCGTATCAGTTAAAGTTACTTTCCCAGCTGAGATGATTTAGTAACTTTTAAGCAAGGGTCAGAATGCCAGAGTGGGGAGCAGATTTTCATACTGATATCAAATACAATAGTCTGTTTATAGGTGAAAGTTACATGGAGACTAGGATCACAATAGCTCAGATTCATATTTCTGTATAGAGCTCTAATGCACAGGATCCATTGTCTATGCTAAAAATATTTACACACACACAGGTTCCTCAGATGGCCAGCTCTCACCTCCCAGAGTGTTGACAGCTTCTGAATGGCAAATTGTTAACTCAGGTGCAGCAACTTGCTCAAAGGCAGAGGTCAATCACTGGTTATGCTCTATTTCTTCCTAGCCATTGTTGTAGCGGTTCTCCATGCTTTCAGCAATTGGAATATTTACACCCAATATCACACCTTGCTCAAGAGTTTGCCTTGCTATCAAGTGTATGTGGAATGCACATATCTAGAATGCTCTCTTCTCATTGGAGATCTTTGCCAGTTAAATGGGTTTAGGTCATTACTTCTACTTTTCACTGCAATAGGCAAGTCTACAACACAGGCACCATGTACTAAAGCAGGTGCTCTGGGTACTGCAGTTTACTATCCATGTAATATACACCCCTCATATGCATATTTCCTAAAAACTTCTTAAGAACAATTAAGTCTAACCATCCTCCTACTGGTTAATATTCTGGCTAAAGCAACTGAATTGACTGACTAGATAATGGGTGGTCAAAGGTATGTGGTTGTATCTCTAATAAAAGAGGTTGCCAATGATTTCCCACGGGGAAGACCCCCAGACTGGATGGTAGGCTGTACAAGAACTCAATATGCAGCTTGTGCCCCTCTTCTTAAAAAGGGAACAAAAAAGTGTTGTCCATAACTCCTTTTCCCACTGAGCAGCAGCAGCTACTCTCTCAGTCGTAGGTCTCAAAGTCACCATCAGGGCCCATCTGGGTCAGAATACTCAACAGCAGCTGGAATGCTGTTCCTAATTTAACAAGCTCCTGGAACAGCTACTCGGGGAACTATCGCTACTGTTCCTGTTGGGCTGCATCTTGATGAATAAAAATGTGGCTGTAGTGAGGCGGCCTGGCTCCCAGTCGCCCCAGAGAGTGACGAGTCCCTACGGACGTCAAAGTGGGCGGAGTTGCTGGAGCCTGTGCCCGCACCCCCAGAGGTCAAGGCGCAGGGCAGGAAGTATAAAAGCCCAGCCCCAGGGCTCAGAAGCTGCCTGCCCACCAGAGAGGCCAGATGCTGATGCCCTAGCTCCAGCTGGGGAGATTCCTGCTGCCTGCGACCGACCCGAGGACTGGCCATACCTGCGGAGACTGGACGCCGAACAGACGCTGGAAGAGCGCCTAAGCCGACCGGTACAAAGGGACCCTGAGGAGCTGCCCAGTTTACCCCTCACTCAGTATCCTGAGGAGCCCATGGTGTGGGACGCTGTGGAAGACGCCGCTGAGACACAGGTACCGGTAGAGGGGGAGGTCGGAAGTAGCCCAGGGGCAGCCGACCCTAGTCTGGCTGCAGCACACCCAGAGCCAATGTCAGTGTGTTGCGGCCACGATCCCCACTGACACAGTAGCAGGCTGCCTGCCGCTGTTAGGGCCCCGGGCTGGGACGCAGAGGAGTGGGCGGGCCTGCGTCCCCCCTGCCACCCCACTCACGGGTGGCAGTCTCCCCCTCGCCCCGACGTTCAGGCCCAGGAGCCCGGGCTTCTTAAACTACTGGACTGTTTGCTCAGCCTCTGCCTGAGGATCTGCACCCCTGAACTATTGTTTGCTGCCCCGCCCTGACCTAGGCCTGGGCTTAACTTACTGAACTGTTTGCTCAGCCCCTGCCTGAGGGTCTCAGCCCTGAACTGTCGTTTGTTGCCCCACCCTGACCTAGGGCCTGGGCCTCCAATATGAGACTATTGGCTCAGCCCCTGCCTGAGGTCCTGAGCTCCTGGCCATTTCCTGACCCACCCGGCTAATTCACCAATGCACCGGACTCGTGTAGTGAGGCGGCCTGGCTCCCAGCTGCCCCAGGGAGGGGTGAACCCCCAACAGCGGAAGTTTACAGTGGCCTTTTCCATTCAGAAATTCTTCAGTCATTTGCCATCACCGGAGCTTCTAAACATTACCAACCATGTGTTGAGTGAGATTTGGTTCAAATGCAGAGATCCACATTACTATCTAGGTCCGTACAGAAATGTGTGTTCTCTTGATTGGGGAGGGATGATACCAGGCTTTTCCTTGGTTAGAAATCCCTTCATTAGTCTCTGGCACCTCTATCTTTGAATCTCTCAGGCACCCTTCTTGTCAACCCATGGAGTATTAAAAGTGACAAGTAAGGCGAACAAGCTTTTCTGTGCTGCAAATGGCTGTGATATGAATTGGGGAATTCTAAAATCACTGAACAAACTCCTGAAATTCCATGCTACTCCCAAACTATTTTTGACAGCATGAGGCTGTTGAACTAGACATTTCTCAAAAATCCACTTCTTTATCATGTACAGGTGACTGTCCCCATGGGATCTTAAATCCCAAAATATCAGTGGTTGGTCTCCTTACAGCAGTGGACAAGGGGAGACTGTCACGGATACTGTCTGTCAGCTGCTTTTGATGCTACTGATAAAAAAGAAATGTTGACTTGTCTGTGAGCTCTTGTGGGAAGAGAGAAAGGAACACTTCAGTGGCATAGACTAGAGCATTCTTCTCAGAGGTCCCAGAGCATAATTCCAGGCACTTATGCATGATGGTGAGGGAATCTTTGTAGAAATGTGGGAGGGGGCAAGGCCAAAGTGCTCCCTCCCTTTCCACAGCTGGCTACTCTTGTGGTGAGCCTGCTGCCCTCTCTTCTGATGCCTCAGCAGCCCCTTGTAGGTGCTCTGACCCTGTGCTCTGGCATCTGCTTCTGAGCTTTGATTCCTGGCTACAGACACCTGCTCCAACCACTGGGCAAAATCACCCTTGCACAGCCCATATCTATATAATCCATTATGGTAAGTCTGACTTCGGCCCAAATGGTACACAATCATGGGGTCCTGTTGGGTCCATCATTACTTTGGGTAATCTGATGACACTGGTGAACTGTAACACATTACACCAATTGTCTAATCAGGAGATTGTGGATATTCATCTCTAATATGAATCTCGCATCTATACCTTTGTTCGTTCTCCTGCATTTGTAATCTGCTCCCTTTAGAAAGCCTGAACCTTTCTTGGGACCTTCCTGGCAAACTGCAAGTCAAATTTATTCTATTTTGCACTGGATGAATTATTCTTGTTTTGTGTTTTACTATGATACAGTTAAGCACCTATCTGGCATAGCAGTAAGCACGATAGAATGTAGCAAAATAAATAATATGGTAGAATCAATACACCAATACATTTTTAAGAACAGTTTCCAAAAGTTAGTAGTCACAGATTTTTGTGGGGCGGAGAGTGTTCTTATGAAATTATATTCTAAATGTTTCCATATTGTAAATATGGTTGAGAGTACTCTGAAAATATCTAATCCTAAAATCTACTTTACATTGTTTAAAAACTGGCAGGTTAAAATGACATATACATTTCACTTCACCCTATGTGCCATACTATGCAGCACTGACCACTACCACCCAGGAGGTCTACTCCTCATGCGCATTTAATTCAAAGCATTTGCAAAACTGAAGCTCCTCAAAGAGCATAATACTTACCACAAACCCAACGTAATCTATTTTTATTTTATACTTTATTGCGAGATCATCTGTAGCACAACCAGAAAAAAGGTACGAGTAGCATATAATGCTCAAGAGAGCAATTTAGCATCAGAAATGGAGCATGATAAAACTACATTATGACTTGCATCTGGACAAACTGTATATACAAGAGAAAGCAATGTGGAATTTAAACTGGGACACTTCAATGTCATCTTTCTGGCCAACTTTATGAATATTTCCAAGACCCACAAATGGGAGTGACTATAGCTAGTGCTGATCTGGGTTAAATCAGAATGCTAAAAAAACATAAAATTTCAGCATCATGCTGTCTCATGAAGTATATCACTCCTTGCTGATTTACAAAAAGTTCCTGCCCTTCTTGTTTGAAGGTAGGTTGGAAGTTGGGATGTTTAGACTAGGATGGTGAGCAGTAGAACAGCTAGTGTTCTAGTAACAAGCATGAGCTACTGCAACATTTCCAGGGTTAAGCTAAGTTCACCTCACAACCTTCTCTGGTCTACACTACCGGGGGGGGGGGGGTCGAACTAAGGTACGCGACTTCAGCTACGCAAATAGCGTAGCTGAAGTCGAACTACCTTAGTTCGAATTTCCTACCTGTCCAGACGCCGCGGGATCGAACTCCACGACTCCGCCACCGCCGTTCGCGGTGGTGGAGTTCCGGAGTCGACGGGAACGCGTTCGGAGTTCGAACTATCGCGTCTAGATTAGACGCGATAGTTCGAACTCCGAGAAGTCGAACTCTCCGCGTCGACCCGGTGGGTAAGTATGGACCTACCCTAAGTGCAGAGCTCTGGAAGGATGAAGGGGGTGTCACTGAGAGGTGCAGGAAGTCTGAGCAGCTGCTGGAATGGGTAGGAAGCATGTCTTTTAGGATAACTTGGCCAGGTCACTGAATAGAGATACAAATTCATGGGATCAGGTTCAGCCTGCTGCAGAGAACCAGATCCTCTGCTGAGAGGGGGGGGGGGAATCCATTGACTGGTGGCTTTTACTATTGGCCTCTAGGATTGGCAGAAGCTGGCTTCTTCTGAGCTATAGTGACAACAGCTCTTCCTTCACCCATTTCTGGCCTGATTCTTCACTCTCCTGCACCCTGTGCCATCATTTACATCTATGCCAAGGCAGTATAAAATATTATCATTCTGGTGTGTCAGTGTTCACAATTCCCTTTTCTTCAGGCCTCCACAGCAATCTGAAACCAATGGTTCAGGGGGCAGAGGGACATGCTTAATTATCTAATTCAGGTCCCCTCTGTGGCAGTGCAGTCAGTTACACTAACCCAGACCAAAAGATTACATTGAAATATTCCTACTTCTATATTTCTATATCTGGGAATTCTACCCCCAAAAAATGTTTGGTCTGAAAACAAAAAAAAAAGGACCTAATTTCAAAATTTAAATGCAAAACTGCTGGACTGTCAAAGCTTTGGAAACACCAACTCCTACTATCCCTGAGAAATGCAGATATCTCACCTACAAATCAGACCATGTTTGTTTTGCAATTTGAGTGACTCAGACACAAATATTTTAGGTTTAATTCAATTGCTTCTCATGCAGCCGATGAGTCACTGCTACTCTGATATCTGAGAAGTCTCACTAGGGGAGGTCCTGGAAATGTGTTACAGCTCCCAAGTGAGTTCCCGCCAGAGAGTCTGAACTTCTTTTTTAAAGGTATTCATTTATTTTGCTTTCGTACGCTCAAAATATATGTAATATCCTTGGATACATTTGCCTCCTGGACAACAAACAATCTGGCAGCCAGAAAAAATGCTTGCTTTGTAAACAACAGCATTTTCATATTAAGAATGCTACTTTAGCAATAGATCCCATCATGAAAAAAAATAGGGTTGTAAAAGAGATCAAATGCTTAAAACTTCTCTCTAAACTTTTAGAATTATCTGATAGAAAAGTATACTTGCTCTAATTCATCAAGTTCAGAGAACCTGATTCAGAACAAATGGATGATTCAACAAATATCTGAGCCTTTGATTGAGCTGGTTAATCAATGTTATGAATCTTTGATTCTTGTATAAATACAGACTTTTAAGGATATGGAATATAAAGTTTCTAAAAAACCACTAGTTTAGAAAAAATAACATACATATCATAGGCCATAATCAGAGGTGATACTAGTTACAAATTGAGATGGACAGCAGGCAACAGCTGTAGAGAAAAAGCTGCTAACGTGAAGGTGTAATGTAAAAACGCACCCCTTCCATACACACTGTATCTGTCTGTTGGCTGCCCCTTGCTACAGCACTGCCCTTCTATCCCTTAGCATATAAGTATACCAATTTACCAATTTGTGTCACTTCTGCATTTGTCCCAGAGAGTGCAAAACACATGGAGCCAGCTTGGGAAGAAACAGTTGAGTACTAAACTCAGTCCTGATGTGAGCAGGTGGAACCCCTTTAACCTCAGGTCTGAATCAGTCAGCTACGGGTTCAAGGTCAACATGTTGCATTGATGGAAAAAAACCATACCAAATCAAACAAAAACAACCCTAAAGTGTAAATTGCCATACTGTAGCACTAAGGGACCAAAACAACAAAAACCTTCACAGCCTCATGAGCTGAGCAGTCCCCAGGTTCTCCTGACCTTGGCTTTGCAGCAGGCCAACCAATTCACAGATGAACAGCAAGCCTGCTTGAGATGTCCTGACACAAAACAAAATCCTCAGGCCCCAAGCTATGAGCTATAGAGCATGTGCGAATGAGCTCTCTCTTGCCAGTACTCAACAACTCTCAGTTCTCAAAAAGAGTATCTTCACACCTCCTAGGAGCAATATGAGATGGTTCACCTTTACTGTGCAGCTGGTATTAGGCTGCAATTGGATGTGGTTTATTGGGCAAAGGATTATAAACTCTTCCTAAAAATTACCATCTAACCTTTATTGTTATAACATTCAGCTGTAGGTTATGTATATGTCTCTACACACATACACACACAACACTATGCATACACACAAACACAGTGTGTCAAACTATTTAGTACTATTCTCAGCTATCCTAGCTGAAGCAATAATATTGCACAAGGACCAGGTTTTAGTTAGAGACTAGTGTGGGGGGCAGCTCCCCTAGACTGTAATAGCTGTCAGGGAAAGAACTTTTTTCAGTGTACAAGTATATTCAAGGGTTAGAGGTACAGCATAGACCGAACAAAATATTTTTTACAGAAAAAAAAAAAGCTTCTGCAGCTTATACAGGAGGGGAAGGGGGTGTATACACACACAAACACACATATCCATAAACACATATACATTGCATCAGACTACACTGAGGACATTAATATTTCTTAAATAAGCATTCCAGGCAAGAATTGCCACAGTTAATCTTGCACACACAACCTTAATTCTGCCCCATGCACATATGTGCTGTGATGCAGTCTTTAATTACATGTTCACATTTCATTTCTCAAGAATCCTACACTTTCTTCTGCAGCCTTAAATGCAAATATATAGTTGTTTTCATTCTGGTATACTTACACTATTTCCATTGTCCTAATTGTCTGCCACTCTGACCTGGGGGTGAAGTCCTTCCTGACCCTACATATGGTGATCAGTTAGGCCCTGAGGTTGTGGGTAAACCCCACCAGCTATACACCCAGGAAAGCCCTCCCCATCTAATGTCCCATCTTTGTCCATTGGAGATATTTGCTTAAGAAAGTTTGGCTGTGTACTTAAATATTTATATGACAAAACTCAAAATTTTGAAAGGAGCTTATAATGTTGAATGCCCAGCATTATAGACACTTAGGGTGACATCCTGGCCCACACTGAAATTGATGGGGCCACAATTTCACCCTTTGGTCGGATTTTACACACGTCTTCAAAGTAGTGTCTATGCTGGTCTGCAGGCATAGATACTATAGGTCAGTGCCTAAGATCTCAGCTTCTGGAGTCACTTGAGGAATCTGGACTCTCAGCTTTAATTTAAAAATAAATGTTTCTGGCCCTCATAAATGCAAAGAAAAGCTTGAAAACACGACAAAAGAACAACTGATCCCTGCCTGAGTCTACAGACAGCCTGAAAGAATAGCTCCAGGAGTTGTAAACCTCCCTATTCATCTTAACTGTGAAAACTGCTGCCACCCTAAGCAAGGGCGAGGCTGTGGGGACCCATGCGCAGTGTGCCTGAGGCTCTGGATTGCATTACTTCAACCCTCCTGGTACCTTCTTTATTTTTCTGTTGCTAGGCTAGTGTTGAGGCGATGGATGTAGGGGGAATATGACTCACTCAGCCTAAGTGTGCCCTTTCAGAATGCTAAACCTAATAGAATTCCAGACCAAGAGTCCAGCACAGCTTGAGTTTAAATGTCAATGCTGTTTTTCATGCGCTTGCCATACTGGGTACATTCTGTTTTTATTTCCAGGATTTAAGATCATAAAAATACATTAGGCTGCTGGGTGCTACACCCAATACTGCACCTCATCCTCCCCCCACACCATTCCTCTTCACATTTAGTCAAGACATCTACAGCAGGTCCAGCAGATACCGTAAACCCAATGATTTTCATATGGACAAGTACATTCCATGAGCAACTGCACAGACACAGAACTATTTCATGCCATAGGTTCCTGGAATGTAGCAGCTAACTGTGGATGCTAGACAGCTACATTTTATCACTGGTGTCGAATTTACTAAAAAATTGCCACAGAATTCCTTTAACATTAGCTGCAATTTTGAGTCCTGGAAAGCATCAAGGGAACACAGGGGGCCTCGTCTGAGAGATTTGTCTCCAAAAGTCGGAGCTGTTATGGATGATGGAATGTGCTTTTCAAACAATTCAAATGAAATTAAGATGATCTCACTGAAAGAGGAACTATTTTTTTTCTTTCCATGTCATGTGAATACGATAAAATTGTGTTTCAGAGGAAACAGTCAGTTTTGACTACTTTGTTTCACTAATCTAATTTACAGGATTTCACTGTATAGCCAGCAACATTGACAAAGGACCCAATTCAATGAAATCACATCACCATTTAGAACCCATACAGTGCTGGAGAAATGCTTGAAAATAATTATCACCATATAAACAAAACAAAAACACTGCTAATTACAAAAGACAGTAAAAGAAACACATATATTTCTTTAAAACTATGTAATGTCTAAGCTCAAATAATCAGTCATTTTTACCTCATAAAAGCATTGATCAAGAGCCTCATCTGATAGAAATAGACATAGGTCCATTGTCTATAATAAAGATACTCTGGTTTACACCAGCTAAATATCTGGCCCATTAACTAAAAACTAATTTTAATAACATAATTACAAAAATAGTATTAAATAGAATTTTTTTTTACAAATATAGTAAGAATTGGTATTTTAACCACGTTTTGACAAGATTTAAAGCTCAGTAATCCTAATGAGGGTCAAAACCTGGCCTGCCCTTACACAGTTGTATAAGGGACTGGAGGGCACACAGAGTTGATGCAATGGCAGTGTTTACTTGAAGGACTATACTATGAGTGAATTTCAATGAAATAATCACAATCTTCCCATGCAAATTGTCTCAGCAACATCCCTCATGCTAGGCAGCCTGGGCAGGGAGAATGTGCAGAGATCTCACAAAGGAGGTTCATTAGGTGCTGCAAAAAAAATCTTAGCAGATGCTTACTGGTAATGCTCAGAAGTATTCTTAAACCACTTTATTATTCAACTCCCCCGCTTCCCTCTCCCCATTCCCTGACCATGCATCAAAAACTTGTGAATCACTTCCTCAAACTTTACACAAGAACTCCACCAAGATTTTCGAAAATGGATATCTAAAGTTAAGTCCAAAGTCAGCCATTTAACTAAACAGACTGACTTTGAAAACTGCTAAGCACCCAATATCTCGGCTGACTTCAGTGGGAAAAGCTCAGTATTGAGTACTTCTGAAAAGCAGGCCATTTTTTAAAGTTCCTGAATATGAAAGTAGGGGCCTGGCCTTAAGCATCTTTTTTTGAAAATCTTGATCTTCACCTAAGACCAACAGGAGAAAACCATAGGATAATGGGAGGTTTTTTTAAAAAAGTTGAGCGTGAAGAGAGAGAGTTACAGAAGAAACTGTTTTCCAAACATAACTATAACATTTGCTGCCAAGCAAATACTGTAGTAAATCATATAGACTAACAGAAAAATGAAATATGTTTAAGGCTCACATTTTAATGCATTTGGCACCAAACACAATGTACTGAACCATACGACAATAACTTCCAATTAGGCTTGAGTTACAGGAAAGCAATATTTTAGATACATTACAATTCAAACCCAATGTTTCTGAGACTATAAAGAAATTCTCAGATTCCTCAGGCACAGTTCTGATTCTTGTGCCTTGGGGAAGACATAAACCAATTGTTTTATGGTAAATCATTGAAGTCTTTAAAAAGCCTTGCTGGGGAATTGCTACTGCCATCTGTAATGAAACTGTATAGGCATAACTAAAATGGTGCACAAGATATTCTTTCCATATAAACTGAGACCTGCTGGGGTAATTCTTGTGAACCACCACCTGCTTCAGTGGTCTATTTGTTCTGTTAGCTTAATGAATGTTAGCTTCATGTAAACTTTTGAACATGAAATTCATTCACCTCGGTAAGTATTTTCAGATGTCTGCCTAGCCCTTCTCAGTGTATAATGCATGCATGGTCCTATATTTCAAAAGGAATACATAAATGATAAGTTGTTCTCTAGTTGTTCTCTAGTGCCATCCTGCTAGCAACCATTGTAAAATAGAATTTGGACGGTTTCCTGAGGATTTGTTTTGGTTTTGAATTTTGCATATTAAGAAGGGAAGAGAGTGAGAGGGATGCAGTTTGGAAAATGTATTTCAGAAATATCTTCACCAGACAAACAGAAAGATGTCTGGCATGACAAGTAGTTCGAACCAAATGTAGACAACAGTTTGGCTTGTAGTATATAATTCCAGTTCAGAAAGGTATTGTATACATCAGACACAACAGTTTTCTAAAATGTATTTGTTTTGGTCATCCCACTATTCTCTCATGACACAGGATTCAATACTTTCTTACCTGTTTTCCTAGACAATTGAATGAGAACAAACACAGTGGTTCATAATTGTGTCTTTGGTTAAATCTGAGAAACCCAAATAACTTCAATGGAAGGTAGAAGTGAACCCATTGAGGATACAAACAATGTCAGGCAAAACTTATACAAGAGAATCTAATGTGGTGAAGACTATCTTTAAGTGGCCACATCTTTATTGACAAAAACATGCATGATGCAAGTAGGCAGTACAAGGCCTGTGTGGTCTTCACAAAGCCTTTTAACCCCTAAAAGGGAATATCCAATATCCATTAAAATATCTGGAGTTTCATGACCTCAAACTGCTCTACCCTGCAGTAGTAGTTGCACTGATATCACCTTCAAGGGACAAGTCCTGTATCTGTACATGACGGTGCTCTTCCTAAGTCCTACCTATAAACAGCCATTTGTCTCAGTCCTAACTAGGGTGACCAGATGTCCCGTTTTTATAGGGACAGTCCCATTTTTTGGGACTTTTTCTTATATAGGCGCCTATTATCCCCCATCCCCATCCTGTTTTTTCACAGTTGCTGTCTGGTCACCCTAGTCCTAACATCCAGGATATCTTCTTGAAAGCTATTACGAAGCAGTCCAACCCGACAGCTATTTATTGAACATGGTACTACTTCCTGATTTGCCCCTAGTGATTCTCACAAAATAACATATTCAAACTGGCCAGTTCCTAAAAAAAAAAAGGGTGTGTAATCCTTGTAATACCCACAGGAGAGGAGGGAAGTGTGCCATTACCTGTCAGACATCTTGCATTGCTCCCGCTAGGCCCAGAAAGTTTTGACCATTTCACTGGATTCTATGGGCCAGTTTCTCAGGCCTCCTTTGTGACAACAGGAGGCACAAAGGGATTGTAATCCAGCTGCAAATGTCCCACAGAGAATTCCCTTGTTAGATGGGACATCCCTGCTTGAGCATCATATCAGAGTTAGCTCTGTGATCCAGCCCCACTGGTGTCAGCATAACGGGAGTTTCGAGGGCACCAGCGGTTGTGGCATATCTCCTCCATGGCAACCATTCACTCATGCAGGGTCCATAAAGGAACCTGTCCTGCAAATGGAATTTAAAGTGGCTTGGCAGCAGCACTAACTGGGGATGGCACTGAGAACCATGAAGCCAGTTCCTGGAACTGGTTCCCGGTGCACTCCCTCTCTCCTGTGCTAACTGGAGCTCTGGCACATAAGAGAGGCTGATCCAGTATTGTAAGCTGGAAGAGCAGAGTGCATCTTTATTTAACGCAATTCAAATGTAAATAAGTGGAATACAGGCACATACCCTATGTGAAAAGTAGGGGATATCCAGTATACCAGAGGAAGAGAGAATTCCTTCCATGACCCAATTTTGAACCCAGAACTGTTCTTTCTCACATGACCCAAGTTTCTCATCCCTCCCTCACCCATTCATATGCCTTAGAGATTTAAGTCTCCCCTTTATCTATGATTCCTTCACATGCAGTAGGATTTAAAAGCTCCCTACTTCACTAATGGGAAGTAACACTGTTCCCCCACCCCTGGCCTAGGCAGCTCAGTGAGCATTACTTTCACGCCAGTTATCCCCGAATAACAGAAATGGTAAAGATGTTATAAATCCCAGTGTGCAGTATGTAGTCAATACTTCACATATTTCAAATCATTGCTAGTATTGTATTGTTTTTTTTAAGAAGTCAGTTGAAAAAAGCTTTTTTTTTATTCAGAGAAATACATTTTCTGACAGAAAAAATGCATTTTCCAACACCTGTATTCACAAATATGACCTTAGGAAGGAAAGAGATATCAGTACTAAAAGTACAGCTTGTCAAATGATGGAAATTGTCACTTTTAATCCTGCTGATTATAGCTTTACAATCACCAAATCAGGCAAGAAACAAAATAAATCCTCTTTTCAGTTTTGTTACTTTTATGGGGCTCTCAAAAAGGTAGTGAATACTCAGTTCCAGCTGGCTACTAGGTCTTATTTATCAGATTATTTTTATAGCAGTCTCAACATTCCGATGTACTACATTTTGTTGATTAAACAGCAAACTGTTTACATGTTAAGGCCAAGAGTCTTAACTGCTTACCCCCCAAAATGATGCTGTTGTTTCTGTGCCTAGATAGCTGTTTGAGTGTATTTTCAAAACATTAGCACTAATAATTGGAAAAAGGCAGGAGAAGTACATTAGCACACAGTATGTAGCCAAGATAAATAAGGATTTCTGTAAAGGCCTAATTATTTTCAAGCTATTCATAGTTGCAATTGATATCACTATCGTAAAAACACATAGGAACATTCAATTCTTGGGTTCATCAAGTCTGACGTATATCAACTCCCCAACATAAAGCAGCCACAAATCTGGCAAATCTAGCCTTTTATACATTTTCCCAGCACAAGGTCATGATTGGGGGAACTGGGCACAGTTAAGGTGTCTCTCCACCCTGGGGATCTCTTCTCTGGCTGTTGGCAGAAACCTGGAGGGGCCTATTGGCAGCTGCTATGCTGCACACTGGGAACAGACTCAGCCGCAGGATAACCCTAGTATTGGTGGTATTGGGGGAAATGGA
Organism: Mauremys mutica; assembly: GCF_020497125.1. Classification (NCBI taxonomy): domain Eukaryota; kingdom Metazoa; phylum Chordata; order Testudines; family Geoemydidae; genus Mauremys; species Mauremys mutica. Next base: position 184,403,008 of record NC_059072.1, on the reverse strand, counting down.
GAGGGGAGTTGCTTATTGCCACATTTGATTCTTTCCTGCCCTCCCAAACTGCACTAAATACAGCTCAGATGCAGCCCAATATCTGGGCCTATGGATGGACAGAAAATCAGTAGATAATGTATAGTATACTGTGATTAGCTGCTTATTGATTTCTGACTCCCCCACACCACTGTAGTTTTGGCACTGTAGTGTCAAACAAAAGTAAGAGATATTTTTACCTATAGACATCTTTGATTATCATGGCATCTAGATGAACCATTATTTCTTCCTTTCTCAGGAACAACTATTGCAAAGTGCTCAGATCTTGGTTCTTTGGTTCCAAGAGAGAGCATTGGCAGGTGATTTATGATATGGTTTATTGAGAGATTGCTACATAAATGTTGTGCAGGAGTCAGGGGTGGCTCTAGGAATTGCGCCGCCCCAAGCAGGGCGGCAGGCTGCGGGGGACGCTCTGGCGGTCGCCGGTCCCGCGGCTCCAGTGGACCTCCTGCAGACGTGCCTGCGGAGGGTCCACTGGTCCCGTGGCTCCGGTGGACCTCACGCAGGCACACCTGCGGATGCTCCACTGGAGCCGCGGAACCAGTGGACTCTCTGCAGGCGTGCTTGCGGGAGGTCCACCGGAGCCGCCTGCCGCCCTCCCGAGGCACGCCGCCCCAAGCGCGCGCTTGGCTACTGAATTCCATAAGCAGCTCTGCTGAACATGACTGACACAGCGGGAGTGCAGAAAGGTAGGATGTTCTGAATGGGCAAGGTAGGCTACTAGAGCTTTATCTTAAGAAAGTATACTTTTAAGGGGCACTGGTCAAAAAGCCCAGTCATATTGAGATGCCAGATTAATTTGGAGAAAATAACACATAAAATATTTGCCCTAAAGGGTTTAAAGTAATGAGGGGGGCAGGAACCCACTCTGATAACAGAAGAGGGAGAGCTCTACCTCTTCTCCCTATGCTGAGTAAGCAAAACTGCCCTATAGTTCCCCCTCTGTGCTTGGCTGTTGTGGTGTGAACTCCCTCTCATGTTTCAATCTGCTTTAACCACTGCCTGAACACACTTTGAGGTGCCCAACATTTTGGTTAAGTTCTTTGTTCATGGAGCACCTCTGCAATTCTTGGATCCATCAGGAAGTAGAAAGTCTGATTAGTTTGAGAAAGTCTGATTATTTTGCTCCGTCTCTCAAGCCCAATATGCCTCCTGAGACAGCATCTTCCCATGAGAACATGAGCCCAGGTTTTCAGCCCCAGGATGTTCAGACAGTTCAGGGGAACATCCATATTTTTGGGCACATGACTGAACCAGATCCAGATGATTTTCCACATGAGATCTGCTAGTTTATTTTGCTATATGAGATCAACAAGTTGCGTTAACAGTCCCGATGAAGAAGTCACTGCTGACTGGCAGTCTAGTAGATTACCAGAGCTACAGCATTTTTAAGGTTGCAAAGCACTTTCTAGACATTAGTTATTCCTCGAAATGGGAGAGGAAGGATGGCTGAAGTGCTCTGGGCACTACCCTAAGACTGGGAGTTCTACATGCAATCCCTGGTCTGCCACTGACTTCCTACATGACTTTGAGCAAGTCCTTTAGGGTGTATCTATACTGAAAAAAACAACACAGAAAACATGGCAGTAAGCCTCAGAGCCCAGGTCACCTGACTTGTGCTCATGTTATAGGGCTAAAAAGAGCAATGAAGACATTCCCACATGACTGGGAGTCCTGGCTCTGAGACCCTTCCCACTTGCCAGATCTTGGAGCCTGGGCTCCAGCCCAACCAGGAACATCCACACTGCTTTTTGAGCCCCATAGTGTGATCCAGGTTCTGAGACTTGCTACCATGGGGTTTTTATTTATTTCATTATTTATTTATTGTAGTGTATGTGCACCTGTAGCAGGGTGGACCCCTGCTCCGGGGTTTCAAGGGGTTTAAAAAGTGGCCTGACAGGGCTGAGCTGATTAGGGAAGTGGCTGCAGCTGGGGCCACGCCCCAAACTGAGGAGCAGGGCCTTATAAAAGGCAGGGAAGCTAGGAGCCCAGACAGTCTCTCTCTCTGGTGATAGAGAGAGATGGGCCTAGCTGCTTGGTAGACGAGACAAGGTACCTAGGGTGAAGCAGGGTTGGGGACAGGCTGAGGAGCTGGGGAGCTCTGGCCTGGAAAGCCCCAGGCTGCGGCCTAGCAGAGGGCAGAAGGTACTGGGAGGTTGCAGAGGGCAACTTAAGGTTAGGCCAAGGCAGCAGGTCCAAACCCCCTTTGCCAATGATGAGTACTGGATACTGCAGTCTGCCCCAGTGAAGGGGGGGCTAAATAGAGACTGGGCAGTAGCCACTACTGAGGCGAAGTGGGGATAGTAGGGTGGGGGGGTTCCCAAGGAAGGGGAAACCCAGATAGAGTAAGAAAGGGGTTATTGCCAGGGGGCAGCACCCCAGAGAAAGGGGCCCCGGGTCCGAGGAGGGACACGGGGGCCTACGAACAGGGGGATCACCAGCCTGTAGAGGGTGCTCCAGGGCTGAACAGAGCAAATTTGGAGAGCAACCAGCAGGAGGCGCCGCAGGGATGAGTCTGACCCGTTTACAGCACTCTTACATGCTCTGGGCCCCATCGGCAAAATAAGGATAAAAGCACTTCCCCGCCACACAGAGGTGTTGTGAGGATCAACACTTTAAAGGCTGTGAACTGCTCAGATACTAGGGTAAGGAGGGCGATATAAGGACCTTGCATAAATACTACAGCCAATGTGGAAGCTAACTGTAAGTAGTAGTATACTTACCTTACAGATGGAGAGATTGAAGCAGAAAGTATTTTTTTTTATTTTTTACAGATGAGTGCGCACACACACACACACAGATATTTGCAAAGTGTCTCGATTTTTTATTGCTAAAAACAAGGAAAACAAATACGGAAATAAATGTATATATTAGATCATCTCCTCTTAGTTCCGAAATTATTTCTGAAATGAAAGAATAAGTGATTGTATAAATTAATACTCCCTTTCCACCCTTGCTTTCTTCTGAGAGGGCCCATTAACTGTCAATTATATACACAATTCTAGTTATATTTTTGTTTATTGCTTTTCAGCAACTATGTAATCCTAGAGGATGAAAATATTTTCCATTTGCCACAGTGACACGTGCTATGGAGAGAAAATATGAACAGCTGCAGGCCTTCCCAGTGATGGTATCAGATAACATTCAGTTCAAGATTCCAGCCTATCTTTCTTCCTAGAAGGAAAGGGAAGCTCTTCCATTTGGTCCCCTGGAACGAGGTCCCAGGGAGCTCACTGCCAGTGGTAGCCCATTGGGGGCCCTAAGCAGGAATATTTCTTCTCTCCCACCACAACACACAATAAAAAGCGAATAGGGACCCCCCTTTGAGCTGCTCAGGGCCCGAAGCAGTTGCTTTGTCTGTTTATGCCTAGCATCAGCTCTTGCAGGGCTGAACTGGAAGCAAGCGCCTCAAAATTAAAAGGCTCTACAGATTTTTCTGCTGAGGAATTTTTACCAATACAGAATTGCCACATTTTAACATCTTTGACCCATAACACACTGGCTTTATGCCAGCTACACGTGTTGAGAGTGAATGCTCAGAATTCAGCTTTCTCGTTTGCTGTTAAACAAACCTTTCACAAGACCAGTGTGCAAGTCAATGAACTCGAGGTTTTGAAACCTGTTGCCATCCCCTCACTGGGGAACTTACAATATTTGTTAATGATATATGAGGTCTGTACAAAATAAAATATCATTATTTAGGATGTTTATTTTAGCTTGTGTCTGAGAAGCATTGGTGACCTTAAAGAAGCACTTCACTGGAGATCATTATTTAAACTAGACTCCAGGCACAGGAAACAAAGAGCTCTATTCATAACAAAACTAAGACAGCATAAATATTCAGAGAAGAAGTGAGCAAGTCTTTCAAAATATAGACTGAATGAGACTGTAATTCAATGAGACCCCATTTGAGGAAAGAATCCCTATTCAGCAAAGCATTTAAGTGCATGCTTAACTTTAAGTATATGCTTAAGTCCCATGAAAGTCAATAAGACATAAGTATGTGTTTAAATGCTTTCCTGAATTGTGACTGGAGTCCCTTTTCCTCTGCAGAAATGGGAAATATTTGGTTACTCACAAGGAAAACCATAGTAGATAGAAGGAAAAAAAACTATAATATCAAGTCCATCACCAGCTGAAAAAGGCAAAAGATAGAGGAAATACCCAATAATAAACTACTGAATCTGATTTAAAATTTTTATTAAAGTTAATGTTTAAAATTAAATATACACAAGTTAAGAGGGAAGGTACTGTACATCTGGGGTCAGGCTTGAGTGATGAGGGATTCCAGGTATTGGTTACAAGGATCACAAGATACATACATATCACATAACCAGCATAGACCCAGATTGGGGTGCAGTTTTTAAAGCATCAGTGGAAAAGTGGGCTCAGGTGTGCCACCCATGGAATGTATTAAGAGTCCAAGTCAGTATCGGTGTAGCGAATAAGGACATGGGTTCGTCAGGGAAGGAAGTGGGTTATTTCCCTGGTCGGCGGTCTCTATTACTCAACGTGATATTGATGGTGTCCCGTGATGTGTTCCGTCTCTGGACCACCTGATGGTGTCGGACACCATGAGCTGTCTCATGAGCCGGGCTACACGTTGTTAGCCAAATGACTAAGAAGGAGCACCCTGTTCCAAAGGTGCTGAAGCCTGAAGAGATGCTCTTAGGGCTTGAACTTGCACCCACAGAATCAACAGTAAAGCTCCCATTGATCTGGCACTTAATGCAAAAAATGCTCTCTATTATAACAATCAACTGCACTGAAAATGTTGAACAAAGAGTAAAAAATTATATGAGCACCAGAACACTAACCTTCTCCCTTATGTTTTGAGGATTAAATGTGCATCCTATATTCTAACACATCTAAAATGATCTTGGCAATGTTTGTCACATTGCACACACTAACTTGGAACCAAATGTTCTCTGCTGCATGAGACAGGGAACGAAGAAGTAAGCAACACAACTACAAATGGCCAGAAACTTGTGGAATGGGTTAGCGGTCGTTATGCAGAATTTATCTTCTGCTGATGGCAGACACGAGGAGGGTACTTAGGAGAATAGTTCCTGAGGTAAGGAGGACAGTCTTGTGATTAAGGCCATGTAATAGGACTCAAGAGACTTGCATGAAATCCTTGGCATGAACATTGACTTTCTGTGTGACATGGCACAAACCACTCAGTCTGTCTGTGTGCCTCAGTTCCCCGATGTAAAATGTGGACGATAACTAGAGAAGATTGAAATATTTTTCTCAAGACTGATTTTTTAAATCAAAAGTAGTTTTTTGACCAATTTCTGGTAAAATTTCATTTTGTTCAAAATTTGCTGGTTTTTTTAAATGAAAAATTAAAACGGAAAATGTGTTGCTAACTATTTTTGTTGGGTTTTTTTCAAAAACTGAACATTTTTATTGAAAAATGACTTTTTCGACTGAAGACAGTTTTTGAACATCAAATTTTCATTTTCATGAGGCATTTCAAAATAAAATATATTTTAAATCTTTCCCATGAAAAATAACTGATGTATTTCAGCCACCTCCTAATGACAACAAGGTTTAATCTCCCCTTCTTTCTGCATGCTTTGTTAATATAGGGCAGGGGTAGGCAACCTATGGCACGCGTGCCGAAGACGGCACTCGAGCTGATTTTCAGTGGCACTCACACTGCCTGGGTCCTGGCCACCGGTCCGGGGGGCTCTGCATTTTAATTTAATTTTAAATGAAGCTTCTTAAATATTTTTAAAACCATATTTTCTTTACATACAACAAATCGTTTAGTTATATATTATAGCCTTATAGAAAGACCTTCTAAAATGTTAAAATGTATGACTGGCACGCGAAACCTTAAATCAGAGTGAATAAATGAAGACTCGGCACATCACTTCTGAAAGGCTGCCGACATCTGATATAGGGCTTTGTCAGGGCTTTGGTGCACAGGCTGTCAGTTACTCACTAGGGCTACATTTGATCTGGGAGGTTTGCTTCCCAGCTCACAGGGACATACCTACTGTAGTTCTGCTTGAGTTATGAGGTCAGCATGAGGCCCTGTATTTTGCAAGGAAGGAAGGAAGGAATCTTACAAACCTTTTTGGGCTAAGCCAGCTCATCTGTATAAAAGAGAAAGCATCAGAATCAACAGGAAAATTCCATTGAGGCACTGGGAAAGCAGTTTTTGATCCATATAAGATTGAATGCTGACAAGCATGGTGATCTTTCCAAAAAAATTTCATTGTATACATAAAATGAGCAAAGTTGAAAGATCATAACTCAATAATGCTAATGTCTACCTCTTCCCCCGCCCTATGAAGTCTTAGAAAATAGGGCACTAATATTAAACATGAATCCTGTTTCAGTCAGGTAAAGTAAAGAAAGATTGTAACTTATCCCTCATTTGTTGTGTAGAATTACTACATGTAAATGTGGATTTCTAGATATCCCTGAATCAATTACGTATGCTAACAGGATTAGCCAGCATTAGTCTGCCATCCAGAAGCAGCGTAATATGCAGTATGACCTGAGATCTCTCCTGGGAGCCAAGAGGTCTAAGTAGAGGCATACATGATTTCAAAGCAATTCTTGGCACAATTAAGTGCTTGACCTGCAAGACGAACAAGCGTATCATGTAATTAATTGCCCAGCTCTTCTGAACAGTGCTGTTCACTTTCTCATAACTGCAGGATGATTCAGTGCTGCTAGTTCTTATGGCGATGATCTGAAAGATTACACTTTAAACGGCCTGATGGTTAATCAGAATGGCTACTTTTCATGTTGCCATCAAACTCCAACATCAACTTTGATGATTTTTTAAAACATATTTCTATATCAACAAAGCAACAAGAATAGTGCCAATGGTGCCTAATTTTCCTACAGAGGTGAGTTCCAGTATGTTTGAATCATTTGGCCATCTGTATGGAAAATGAAATATAGATTTTAAAATTATGTATACAGCAAGATCTGAAATACATTATTCAACATTACAAAATATTTTCCAAGCCACTCAAGGATCCCAGTCAACAGTATAGGTTAGGGAATGCAAGTCAAAACAGGAACAGATTCATTAAAAATGTATTTATTTATTCATATGTATGTATATCCATGAAGGCAAGAGAACCAGTTGGGGGAAGACATCTTACTACAGCTTAAGAGCAAGCAGACAATTTATGCATTGATGATTTATGAACCTTTTAGCAGAATATCTATAATTGTCTACAGTGTTCTTCCCCCACCCCTATATTTATATTGCACATATGTATTATGCATGTGTGTCTGGATATTCTCCTTTCAAACCTAAATACATCTGTAAACCTGTTATAAATATTGAAGTATTCATGACTTCCCAAGCATGGTTTTAGCTGGTAAATGCGTTTGAATACCTATTCATTAATGTGCTGTATACAAAAGGAAACATACTTGCCATAACAATTGCAAGCATAGTATATCTTTTCAAATCATGGATATGGCACATAAGAATGGACTGATTTTTTCCCATGATTATATGTTAAACACTTCTCCAGGAAATGCCTGAATTTCTTGTTTGTATGGGGCCCAGAGTACAATATATTTGCAAGTTATTGTGTCATCTCAACATGTTTGCTATACTGTTCTTTCAATACTTTATATTTAACATCCAGACTGGTGGGCAGGTTAAAAACATATTAGTATGGGATGGTGTCCCTAGGCTCTGTTTGCCAGAAGCTAGGAATGAGCGACATAGGATGGTTCACTTGGTGATTACCTGTTCTGTTCATTCCCTCTGGGGCACCTGGCATTGGCCACTGTCGGAAGACAGGATACTGGCATAGATGGACCTTTGGTCTGACCCGTATGGCTATTCTTATGTTTGGTTCTTATTTGAACGTATTGAGGTGACTTATGCAGCATTAATTCTTCAAATGCTGTTGGGTTTTTTCAGTTTACCAACCTAATGAATGCTTTGGAGAATGTATGGATATAATTTTGCAGCATCAAGAGGATTAAGTCTGCTTTAAATGAAATATTGCCATGGGGTCTTCTAGAGGCTATTTTCAAGGTTCTGTACATACACATACTGTCCTATTCACATTAACTGTCTGAAATTGTAGTAAATGTTACATATTTTATGTCAAAGGAAATACTTCCCTTGCATTCAATGAAATGGACTGTCTGCGGCTGGATGCTTTCATTCTCAGGTTCCCATGAATTTTGTTGGTCTTGTGTGTTTTTGCTTTATGTCGCTTGTCATTCTTTCGATCAATGCAAATACAAAAGCATTAGTTCTTCCCACTTGTATAAAGCAAAAGTAATTGAAGAATTCTGAACCAAAATATTTCATATGTTAAGGAACCCAAGTTTTGGAGATCTTACCCTTTACACAGTCAAGTTAAACAACCCAACACTTATGTCTGGCTTGGTCTTCCGCTCCCAAATTCCCCCCAAAAGGGGAGGTGAATCCCATCTGGGTCTTGTTTTACTTGGCTATTTAAACAGGCAACCTTTTTCTGGCATGACTGTTTTCTAAGTTATCACGTCTTTACGTGGTTTAGATTGTAAGCAGGGAACCAGTATTTGACATACTTCATAAAACACATGCACTTTTATGGCACTATATAAATAACTGATCATTTATAACACCAGAGTAACTAGTTTTTCTAACTTGGCTTTTTAGTACAGCTCAGCAGAGCAAGCACTCTCAATGGTAGCCTAACATAGGGATCAGTTCTAGCATCAATCCTGTTTAATATCCACACCAATGACCTACCCTGACTATCACAAACCACAGATATTGTATATGCTGATGACATTGCTCTGACCACACAGGCATGGAATTTACTTAACACAGAACAAATCCTAACCAAGCACCCTAAAATCATGTCAGAATATTTCTTAAATTGGTGGCTAAAACCAAACCCCACTAAGACTATCACATCAGCATTTCATCTAAGCACATCATTTTCTGTGACCAGCAGATAAGACATGATCTCACCCAAAATATCTTGGTGTGACATTAGACCAAACCCTCACATACCACCAGAACCTGAAAACAATCCATGACAAAATTAAGATGCATGTAAGCCTCATCCAGAACAACCTGGGAAACTGATGCAAAAACTCTATGGACTTCCTCACTAGCCCTTGCAGACTCTGCCTCAGAATACTATTAATCTGTCTGGACACAGTTCCCACGATTCTCAACTTTACACCATTATGCAGATCATTACAAGCACTGTGGCTTCCTTTAGTGGCACACAACCACCCACCCCAAATTTGTCACTACATCAAGATTATTCAGGAATTCCATCACATTTGAGGGATGAAAGGTCTTCCAATATGTGAAGACAAATATTGAGATTTCAGCTCAAATCTAGAAAACCTTTTTGGCTTGCAGTGCAAGTGCTCGAGGACCAGGGTTTTTCCCCAAAGATCAATGGTGGGCAATGTGGAAGGACAACAATGTCCCTAATAGAAACACCTCATCAAGGACCCACCAAAGAACCCAGTGGCTTTTCACTCTCTCTGAAAATATGGTCCACTTTGAACTGCATTCACACATCATATGGCAGATGTGCCTATCTTCTCCATAAATGGGGATTGAAACATAATCCTTTTGGTGTCTATAGAACAACTCATCAACCAATGTCCCAAAGGATCATATCTGGGTGGTGTTTCTGCCATCCACTCTGCATCACCCAAAGAAATCAAATGGATCTCCAACCTACACTTGGACAGCTATCATTGCTCTTTTTAAGCCCTATGAAAGAAGTAGTAGTACAAATGAATTATTTTTTGATCATACGGTATGTTTTGTGCCCAAAAGACATTTTAGGAGACATAGTATCAGAATCACAGAATGTCTTTAAGGACCAGTCCAGGAATGTGATAGCCTGCAGCAACTAATATAAATCATTTTACACAGTGATGTAGAAATTTGCCAGGAAATTCAACTTCAGAAAATTTACATATGTCTTCATAGATGGAAGAAGTTGACAGGACTGTGAAGCTCAAATCTTTCCTCCTCTTTCTGTCTCAGAATCCTTTGTCCTTAGCAGCATTGCAGTACTCAGAGAGGGGAAGAGTTGGTAATCAAAAAATGTTCCAGTCATCTTAGTATTTAGCATTTACAAAGTGCTTAAGATTTTCTAAGTACTGTACACGACACTAGGGTCAAAATGTTCAAAAATGCCCTTCAAAGTTGGGTGTCCAACTTGAGACACCTTGCAGCTGATTTTCAGAAGCTCACTTCCCACCAAACTCAAATGGTGTTGCAAATATTTAACATTTCTGAAAATGAAGCCTAGGATGTGTTCATATGGACAACCGAAATCAGAGTCCACTTTTGAAAATGTTGGCTTAATTACCTGGAAGCGTAAACCTAATTTACTTGCAATTAAAGTAATCATCAAAAGCAGGAGACACTGTGGTCCTGCAGTTTTTAGCAAGAACATGTAAGTTTGCATGTAAGGGATGGTCAGGTCCCAAGAATATTTGAAGGAGACAGAAGCAACAATATCTCCTGCTGAAAACATGCCCTGGCTCTTAAGGCAGTTTTAGACCCCTCCCCCCTTTATAGCTGTATAATCACAAGCCTCATCATCAGAAGAGGCAGGAGAAAATCATCACGCTGCCATGCCTGCTTCTCTTTGAGTCTAAAGGATCTGATGTATCTAGAAATATAGCAATTAGAGACAGAAAGGAAGAATTTGGGAATGTACTGAGAGATAAGACCCTCCTCTCTTCAATGGCATGTACTAGCAATCAGAAATATGCATTAGCAAGAGCGAATTGACTGATGGCACATAACTCATCCATATTTATCTGTCAACTATTGGACAGGCATCTATTGATTTGTACAGGTCACTGAACAACATTTTGGCAATCCTGCATTACATAATGAAAGAGGAGAATCGAACAGTGACAAGTGCTCCATTCATTTCTGCCTAAATCAGAGGAAAAAGATTTTCTAAAGGCACAAATACTTGTTGGGTGCCTAAATCCCAGTGACTTTTACCTAGGTGCTTTTGAAAATGTTACCTGACAATATTATATTTTTTCTAACAAATATGTTGTATAAAGTTTAACTTTTTTTTGTACTTTGTTGTAACCCTGCACAACCTGTAAAAGACCTGTACTCAAAGACCAAAATCATGTCTACTGAAACCCCCTATAAATTACACAAATAGAAATCAATCTTTTCCAGTCAGGATGTTTAACTTTTTTAGTATGTCCCACCCCAAAAATGTGCCATGATATTTTGTTTCACGGGGCTTTTGAATACAATTGCTAAATTCAATATACATTATTTCAGTTTCAGTGTGTTTCTTTTTTTTCTTACTGAGCTATAAGTCACTGACTAAAAATCCTCAGTAAGCTAAGCTGATTGCCATGAAAGAAAGCAATCAATCATATTGACTCGCATTAATGAAGACCAATGCCATAATAATTGCATGCATAATCACTTGGATTTTTCAAGTGATCTTCTAGGGCAGGGTCCTGATCTATGTTTGGTACGTGTTGAATTGCCAAGTATACTTACTATAAAAATAGTTCAGAAAAATCTCACTTTATATCAAAACATAGGAAAAACAGGAGGAGATGCTGAAGTTTTCTTTCAAAACTTGCCTTGCATCAAAGGATAGTTAATTTACTCCTCTGGGGTTTTAGGTCAGTGTAGTTCACAATGAAGGTTGAGCATTCTAATACCTTAACAGCTGTCGTAATTCTCAGACATTAGACTCATAGGAAGTGTCAGCCAACTAACTGTCAGTATTAAAAAAAAAGGCAAAATGCTAACATACCTGAGTGAGGAAAATATATTCCCTTTCACTTCGATAGATAGATAGATAGATAGAAATTTTTCATATTTCTAGAGCTTACTATTGTTGGTGACACCTCACTGAAATAAATGCATAATCCCTTCTGTAGAACTAGTCACATAGCTGCTTAAAAATGACTTTTAATATTCTATGTACAGCTACATTAATTTTCAGTTTGCTAACCTTTGTTCTAAGTTTCACACTTTGACTCTCTTCACAAGGAATTTTATAACTTGTGGTGATATTCTCATCTTGATGCGTTAGATGTTTTACATGTAAATCCTTCGGTGGGAAAAGATCCCTGGTTTTCTCCATGACATAAGGTATGATACTTTTTTATTTTGTTGAGACAGTGATCAGACAGAGTAAATTGTATCTTTTGCATTTTCTTTATTATATGTTAATAAAAATGCTTCTTTTCAATTGAGCTGTACAATCTCATACTGCCATCAGGCATAACAAAGCTAAAAAAATACTACTCGGTAGCATTAAAAAAGCATTCTGTAGGGGTTGTTGTTGAGATTAACAGCTATGAGAAGTACACATTTTCACCAGATTCCCAGACAGGTCATAAAATGAGATTTTTTTAATCCTTTATGTAATTGAGACCATTGACCTAAAATAACCTCGAAAAGACTAGTATTATATGTGACATCTACGTGTGTTTAGGGAGTTGAAATCCCAATATATATATAAGCAAGTAGTTTTTTGATAAACAAAAAGTCAGCATGTCAGCCCTTCACTGTACATCAAATCAGTCATCTTGCTCCCTTCTTCTAGCCCCATCTCTCCTGGAGGGCTTTCTCCAGGAACTCTTTCAGCCAGATCATGGCCTACTATGCAGCCATTTTGTGCTTCTCTAGAGGCTCCAAAGGATTGTAGACTACAACTGGGCGGCTCAGGGTTTCCTCAAATGAGGGAATCTCCTCATGACAGAGTTTGCCTAATTGCTCTTAGGATCTCTTTATAGATGCATGGATTATTTGCATCACTCAGATGTCTTTATTAATACAATATCAGGAATTTATCTTCAAAAAGCAAGAGCATTAATAGATTAGGGGTGAATAAGTAAAGGACATTTGGACAAGACCAAATGGAAACCACTCTCCTTGACCATAGTATGATGCCTGACAGAAGAATCAAATTGGTGAAAAGTCAATTAAAGCCAGGAGCCTCTAGATCCAGAAATCCCCATTCTTAAACGTTTTAAAAATCATTGCCCAGTGTATGGAGGGGTTACATACTGTACACTCAACTACAATGGAAAAGCGACAATAAATTATTCAAGCCCAGCAGAATATATTCCTGGGTTTCTAAATCACACAAGCCACAAAAGGATGTGGATGATGCCACAACTGGCCAGTCCATGGCTGGGTGACTATAATAAAAGGATGGGCAAAAAAAAGTTCTACAGAAGCAAGATGCGCAGGAGAACTTGTAAACAGGAGCTCTTCTGTGATACAGTACTCCAGATACTTTGGACAATTTGTCCCCAACGAAGTCACATGTCTCGTGAGAGTTACTACAACATTGGGATTAGACTACCTTCTGTGTCCTTCTGGTGGTGTGGGGCAAGGGCACAGTTGGATGCATGGATGACACAAAGCAAATCTATTGTCTGGCAGGATGGTTTTTCTGGAACACTCTGAGTATACAATGGGCCACCCCAATGGAGCTTCATCAGTGGGGCAATCTACCTCTCACTCCTATCACTCTTTATGGGCGATAGGCAATGGTAAATTAATCTTGGTTATGTGGCCACTGGCTTCCTGTTCCTGGCTGCCCCCTTTAATGGAGTTGTCAAGCTTGGGAAATACCAAGACTTTGAGGTTTGGTCCCTTTTAAAATGGCTTACCCAGTGCCAGATGTTCAATAAACTAGGAAAAAACTCCACTCTCCACTCCTCTCCCTCTCCCACATGTACGCGCGCACACACACACACGCAGACACACACACTCTCTCTCGCGCACACACACACGAAGATAAACCACTAAGATTCCGATAAGAGCTGAAATGTCCTAAGTGACTATGAGCTGGTGGATTCTCAATTTCTTCCATTATTAAGAAAGTTTTGGCAGACTATTCTGGAACAGAGTGGCTATAGAACCTTCATAGAGATTAAGAGACAGATTGATTGAGCCCTACCTTTGACATTTTGTTGTGAAAACTTTTTAAATGGGGATTGTATAGCACTGGGTCAGATCAGTGCATGTCATTTTCCTGTCTTCTAATATAAGATTTGTCAATACCGCTAACCTTAGTGGAATCATTTTGAGCAACAAAATGTCTTCATTCCTGTATTTTCCTTCTTAACATCAGAGCCCTGCTTGTTGCTGATGGCCACAATTCACTTAAGCATGTGCTTAAATTCCCCAACTTCAGTGGTATTTTAGCAGTTGCTTAAATGCTTTGCTAAATTAGAACCTATAAGTGTTAAGAGAGACTCAGAGACAGAACAACTTTGCAAAGCAGTTCACTTTCAACTTTATATTCTCATTTTAGAGTATGAAGGAAACTGTCTTGGAGGGTTTTTGTTGAAGTTGGTTTCTTATGTTGGCTTTGAAGTTTCATTTTTAAGTTACCATTGAAGTTCAATAGTTTCAAACCGACCCAACACTAGTCTTAGAAGTTTAAATATCTACTTTCTAAAGGAAATCCATATTTTGTTATTCTTTCGTGAAAACATTTCATTTGAAATTTACTCCTGGAGAGGACTTCAGATTTCAACCACAATAATTTAGTCCAGATATTATACTTAATCTTCAGTACAGAATTTCAAATGAAAATATGTTTCATAGGAAAAAATATTAGGGGTGTAGCCACATACTCAGAGTTTCCACTTGACATAAGATTTGTAATGGATCATTCAGACTGCACTAGGGTTGAGGACATATTATACATCTTGTAAAAATGCAAAGTTAAAATATTTTATGTTAGAGACTTACATTATTGTGGCTGAATTATTCACCTTTATGGAGAATAACTTCAAGTATGTATTCAGCAATGAAATTTGATTTTAACAAGCAGCCCTAATGACTGAAATTGTGTCCCTCATAGTTTAAAAAATAGGAACATGAAGACAAATGTATTTCACAGAGAATGGGGCCACAACTGAAAAATAAGATGTATATTCTGAGGGCAATAGAAAGAGCTTAATATTCGACAAAGTGCTGTCTCACACTGAGCAGAATAACAGAATAAAAGCTAAGGACCCGAACTTGCAAGTGGCTCTGTTGAAGCAACGGGAACTCTCCCATGAATAAGATTTATCCATGCAACTAAGGGTCTGCTGGCTCAAGCCCAAAATGTCTAAGCTTTAACTAAATTTAAAGAAACATGAAACAATTGTTTCATTACTAAGTTATATGCTCCCTACAGAAAACTCAGGCAAGAAAGCTGAACTTTAATTTAAGGATCATCTTACACATAAGTTAAGTTAATTTATTGTAAGTGAATTTTAGCCCTTGCATTTGCTGCATAAAATTGTCACATAAAGCTGCCACATTTTCAAACTCATTTGAGTCTCCTTGAAAATACTGACACCTTCAGTGAAATACTAGAAATTAAGTAAATTGTTTATTACAGAGACTCTCTGCATTGCATTAACTCTCTGAAATATCTTACAGTTCCCTGAAGGTGTTTGTAATGTTCCAGTAAAATGTGATAATAAAAAGGGAGGCTCAAATCATAATCCTATAATTGTATTCATGATCTATGATCTGAAAATATGTTATAAAGATACATTAATGTATATAGCAAGATACTAATAAAAATAATAAACAAGCATGTGGAATTGTTTTGTAAACTGTGAATCGTGCATTTAAAAATAATAGACAAAATTATTTTGAATGACTGTAAGTTTGAGGGATGAGAAAGAAGCCTAAAAGAAACTGACTAAAAACTCAAACCTGGAAAGCACATTTAGGCACCTAAATATAACTGGCCTGAATTTCAGAAATACTGCACAATCAATACAAGTCAATGGGCAGGTGCACTAAAATGCTGTATGGGGAGGAAGGATAGCTCAGTGGCTTGAGCATTGGCCTACTAAATCTAGGGTTATAAGTTCAATCCTTGAGGGGGCCACTTAGGGATCTAGGGCAAAATTAGTACTTAGTGAAGGCAGGGGGGCTGGACTCAATGACCTTTCAAAGTCCAGTCTAGTTCTAGGAGATAGGATATCTCCTTTAATTTGTATGGAGGAGGGCTAGTCAATAAATTTCCATCAAAAATGTTTTTGACAGAAAACTAGTTTTTCAGGTAAACAATATTTTTGGTGAAAGCTGTCTAAAGTTTATCAAAATTGAAACCTTTCCAGCTGAAATCAAAAAATGTTGGGCCAAAATGTTCAGTTTTTGGTTTCTTGACAGAAAATTTAGATAAAAACTATGGACTTTCTCCCAGAAGCACAGGGAGGTGAAATGATTTCCCTATCGTCACATAGTAGCTCAGGAATACAGCCTAGACAGCCTGATTCCAAGTCCAGTGTCCTATCCACTGGACCACACTGCCTCCCTCAAGGAATTTTAAGATTCTCCCTGTACTGACTGTGGTCCTGTTACTACTTGCCCTGAACCCTAAGAACACAAGTCCTTCCACAATCCTCTTCCGAGATGGACAGAGGATTCACATTCCCTACCTGGGTTCTTATTCCCTTTCTACTCCTGCTGCTGTTGGTCTGCCAGTCCAACTGTGTGTGGCATTAGAAAATGTTAGTTCTTTCCCACAGACACACAATTCATTTATCAGAGTACTTCCTATAAGAGAGCCTACTCAGTGCAATGTAGGGACTGGATAGTCACATTAACACAAAGGAGGATTGTAGAGCTTAGACAATTAAAAAAATCCAATTCTTTTCCCAGAAGCTAGAGGTAGGGAAGGAAAGATTTAAACAATAGATTCCTGCAGTATTCCAAGATCTCTTGTTCTAAGAACTGAGCTTCATAATATGCTAGCCTTCTCCTTTGTACAAACAGCTCATTATAAACAAATAGTAAAAGTGCTTGCTTTTGATTTATCCTAGCTCAGGGCCACCAAGAAGGGGGAGGGGCAAGTGAGGCAATTTGCCCCAGGCCCCAGGCCCCACAGGGGCCCCCACAAGAGTTTTTTGGGGCCACTGGAGTGGGGTCCTTCACTCGCTCCGGGGGCCCCGGAAAACTCTCGCAGGGCCCGGGCCCCCAGAGCTTCTTCCGCTCCGGGACTTTGGTGGCAATTTGGCGGCGGGGGCCCCCCGCCGCCTAAGGTCCCAGGCCCCTTGAATCCTCTGAGCAGCTCTGTCCTAGCTACTCTCTCTAAATTAGAAATATATATATATGAATACACACACACTGCACTGAGTAGGTTCTCCTATAGGAAGTACTCTAATAAATGAGTTGTCTGTCTGTGGAAAAGAACTAACATTTTCATATTTCATATTATATATTAGAAGGAACTGAATACCACTGATGTAACCCTGGAGTTACAAGATACTGGCACAACATGGTACCACATATGGTATCATACTGGTTGAATACAATCCTGTGATTTTAGGTTTTCAAATAAATTTGACCATTTCATTAACTACTCCTGGTAAACTTCTGGTAATTGAGATATATCAGTCATTATCAGGACATGATGATGGGAATTTAGAAAGAACTCCACGTTGGCCGAACATTGTTTCAGTTGAAGTTGATGGTAACACTATTTTTGATTAAAATGAGAGAAGAGTTAGGCCAACATGGAACATTTTTGAAAATTCCATCCCAAATCTCTTTTTAACTGCATGTCTCTCTCTGGCTGGATTACTGACTGAAATTAAACTTTGTGAGCTCTGTGTAGAGTTCAGTTGACTGATCTGAATGAGAGCCACTACTTGCGTGCAATTCTAAGAATGATTTAAGTATATAATTTAGAAGCTGTTGAAAAAACAAACTGTTGAATGAATCTGGTCTACTGTGCTGTGGAAGCCAGAAAAAAAAATGAAGACGTGTCAGGGCTTCTGCAGCCTTGTGAGGGTTTCTGTTGGGCATATCTGATGGGCACTGAGAAATGTATATCACTCAAAAGTAGGTAGAATAGAGCAGACAACTTGGCTTTCATTTTATTCTCCTGTATACTGACTAAGAAGGTTTTAAAGAATTATCATTTGGGGCTAAAATAGTTCTTGCTTTGTCTAAGCTCAAAGAAGAAAGATATTTTTATATAAATGGAAAAACCTGCTCAGACTTTTGGTATTAAGAAATTGGAGGATCCGAGGGGATAGGAATATACTTTTCCTGTCATTAGAAGTAAAACGTGTGTTGGGGAGGTTGATAACTTTAAAATGGCTTAATATTTTGTGCTTCTAATTCTGAACTTTGCACGTGTCTAGTTCACAGTTAAAAACAGCCAGTTGGTAAGTGTGTACTCAAGTCCTTGGCTGGATCAGAATGCTCAGCATGTTCTCAGGTTGAGCCCAAATTAAACGTTTAGGCTAGCGTGTGATCTTCTTATTCACATTGAGTAATACCTTCCTTACTTCTCCAGCAGTCCCACGGAGATGAACACTACTCAATGTGAGCAACGGGAGCACAATCTGGCCCTTATTTCTTATTAAATGCTTATTTTATAGTTGTCCTGTTGTCCTAAGCACTGCACAAAACATATACAAAGAGATTGTTCCCGTCCTGAAGAACTTTCAGCCAGATTGTTGCATCATCACTGGTTCCCCTCACCTATGTACTATTCTATGTGGAACTGGCAGTATTGCATATAGTTAAGTCCACTTAACACTTTCCATTATAAAAACCGTTCTGCTTCTTTATCTTTTTTTGGACACCATACAATCAAAAGGTGTTTTGTTTTGTTTTGTTAGGGTTGTGATGTGGAAGGGGATGAGATAGACAATAAGGAAAATAGAAGGGAAGTGGGCTAGAAACACTACACACATCATGAAGTCATTTCTTTTAGTAAACCATTATTTTCTCCTCTTCAAATTGCAGAAACCTGGCTACAATTGGTCAGATATTTTTCCCTGTATGCCAGAATGATCAGTGTAATGGCACCTGATACTTATTACTTACAGATTATGTGGGAACAGCTTAGCAAAAATGCAGGTTAGTGCTTGCAGAAAGTTTGGAGAGAGAACGTTATTTTTGGCACTTGCAAAGTTTGCAAAAGAAACAATATCTAAGGAAGTGCAGTTAAAACAAAGAGTCTGTTTAACCAGCATAAAATAAACAGTTAAAAGTAGGTTGCAGCGGGAAAAGTTATGGAAAAACTCAACTAACCACTGAGGTGTTTTCTTTTTCAGGCTCTGCTCACAACAGAAGCTTTTCAACAGCTCTCATAAATGCCTGGAAAGCTTGTTTTAAGTTTCAACGCTGATTCCAAAGGAAAAATAATCATTCAGCACTTTGCGCTACAGTGCTCACAAGCCATCCTGAATCTTCTGTAAGCCCTGTGACATGTTCTTCAAGTAATAGGTGAAAGCACAGAATCAATGAAAAAACAATTTGTACACCAAATACAAGTGGACACAGTAATGAAGCAGAAAGACTGTATTTTTAACTGGAAAGCCACATTCGCTGAGTAAATAAGCTTCTCTTGGAAATATATATGTAGACTCAATGAGTGGATGTTCGACACAGGAATTTGTTTCCCTACTGGAAATCTTTAAATTATCAAATCCTTTTACCCAACAGGGACTTACGAAAATGAATTTGGATTCTCATCCAACAATAAACATTCATTATGTTATTTTGATCTTCAACTGTTACTAGAGCCAGTATGCTCCCGCCCCCACCTTTTCTTTTTAAGTCTCCTACAAGGGCATTTCAGTTCTAGAAGAGTTTAAAAATCTGAGTTTTCAGCATGATGTTCACCACCACCAAAGAATTCCAAAATGCCAATTTTAATAATAAAACTCTAATTTGCAAATTAATTTCTCAAGGCTGCATGCTCCCCAACATAGGTTTGTCTCTGCAGGGCACATTTCCAAGCAGAAATCTGGTGGATGAGTATGCCACAATGAGATCACTATTTCCTCTCACTGGCTGCCTCCACTCAGAGCCACACAGCATGTATCATGCAGAAGAGTTTCCACTGTATATAGGAGAATAGGTTGGAGTATGCATTAGACTTTCTTTCCCCTGGTCAGCATATACATGTGTTTATACACTTGGGGCTACAACTGGCTACCCAACTGTCCTTGGCAATGCACAGATGTGGGTAGTAGCATGAGGCTTGCAATTTGGGAAGCTAATTTTATTCATAAAGCCACTTCCTGCTTCCCACACCAGATGCCCTATACTTTTATTGTAATTTTTACTATTATACATGGTGAGATTAGTTTAACATGAGAGTTTACTGACCGCTGTGCTGAACAAAAAGTGCACAGTTTTCTTTAAAAGAGTGTCCAGTAACTTGATTAGATAGAAAAAAATGGGGCTGTTTATCTTAGAGAAGAGATGAAGAAGAGGAGATATGAAAAAATATGTAAAATAATGAATGGTATAGAGAGGATAGTGTAGCAGGGCCGGCTCCAGGGTTTTTGCCGCCCTAAGCAAGAAAAAAAAAAAGATGCGATCGCGATCTGCAGCTCTTCCACCGCCACTTCAGAATTTGGCAGCAATTCGGCGGCTGGTCCTTCCCTCCGAGAGGGACCGAGGCACCCACCGCCGAATTGCCGCTGAAGACCCAGACGTGCCGCCCCTCACCATTGGCCGCCCCAAGCAGCTGCTTGCTGGGCTGGTGCCTGGAGCTGGCCCTGAGTGTAGGATCTTCTACTCATCATGCCTCATAATAAAAGAACCAGAAGACAGTCAATGAAATTGAAAAATGGCAAATTCAAAACTGATGAAAGGAAATATTTATTCACACAATACATAATCAGACTGTGGATCTCACTGCCACAAAATATAATTGAGGCCCTGAGTTTAGTAGGATTCAGAAAGGGATTACTTTGTTATAAGCAAAGCTAATAGCGATGTCTATAGTTGAGACTGCTGGATGCTTCTCATGGTAAGAACCTGCTTTCAGTTGCTTATAACATAGAAAAGTTTTAACCATTCAGGCAAAGATTTTTTTTGCCAATTATCTGCCTCAGGATGAAAGGTTTGGCAAGTTTCATAATGACTCTGTGTGAGTGTCAGTATGGTTCCATGTGATAGAAATTTTGTTTTACTTTGCTTGCTTTAAAAGTCTATGAAATTACACACAAAATTAATTACACAATCCCATACTATTTTTTCCACTCAGTACACAGGGTGGACCATGCTCCTGGGATGAATCAAGATTATGTAGTGAAGGAGATATGTCCATAGGACCCTGCCTCATGTATTGCCGAGGTTAAAAGGTTTGTAGTGGAGCTGCCTGGAGATTGGAATTGTCATTCCACAGGAAACTTCCAAATTAAATAGTTTCAGAATGGAATGAAAACTGAAATTTCTCGTGGAAAGGGAATCCCAAAATTTTCTTTAGAAAATCTAAATGATATTTTGTTTTCATCTTTTAGAAGTATTCCTGAGAGCCTCGGCGCTGGCTCCAAGGGATTGCAGGTTACGAAAGAGCTGAGAGCCTGGAAACCCTGATCTGAGGCAGCCTGCCTGGCTGATTGCCCCAGAGCTCAGGAACTGGGAGCCAAGACTGCCAAGGAACTGTGATCCTGGCAACCAGGGCTCCCAGACTCCTGATTCTCCATCAGCTTGCCACTTGGGCTGCCAGGCAGCTGGGAGCTTGGAAGTGCTGGGAGCCCAGGTTTCCTAGCAGCTTGCCAAGCAGGCTACTGAGGAGCTGGGCAGGAGGACTAGCAAGAAGCCAGGCATGGCTCTATTGAAAACCTGCTTAGTTTCCATTGATATTTGTTAAAACTGACACAGGCTCATGGAATGCTTCCATTTAGATTAATTGGAATTTTCCCACAGAAAAGCTTTCCATTGGAAAATTTCTGATCTCAGCTCTAGTGGGTAGTGATTGATGCAGCAGATTGCAGTAACAGAAAACATAGTTATGGTTAATGCAGTTGAATGCTGCCCTAGAGAATTGCACTGTAGCTGTGTCTCTGCCAGAGAGCTCCTCTTGTGATGTCACTTAAACTAAACTTTTTACAGGTGTTCACTAAATGCATGTTCCTCTTTTTCTGGGTGTCCAAACTGAGCCCCGGGGTCTTATTTGCAGAAGTGCTGAGCACTCACAGCTGCAATTGATGACAATGGGAGCTCTGTCTGAAGACTATAAAGCGCTCTATAATGCTAAGTACTCTGAAAAATCAGGCCCAATGTTCTTCAAATCGGGCACCTAAAATTAGTAAACACCTTTGACCTTAATCTCGCTGTGTCTCAGTTCCACATCTGCAAACGTGGCTAGTAATATAACCTGACCTCACAAGATACTACAGTGCTGAACACCTTAGAAAAAACCCAAAAGGGAATTAATACATCTCTCTTGAGGGCAGAGTATGTATAGTGTGCAGTAAATAAGGCAGGGGATCATACATATAATAATAAATATTGGATAATGCTCATTCAGTGATTATGGTCCATCCTGTGCACTGTGATCATGTAATTAAGGTCTGCAACATAATGCAAATACCTAATGGCTTCAAATTCAAGTTTCATGGGCAACTTTATGGCTGACGTTTCTTACATTTTAAGTGCTTTATTTTGGAACCTTAACATTCTTTTACTGGAGTTTTTGTGCGTAATATAAACAAGGATTCCCAGAATTATAATAGTAATAGTATAGTACCAACCAACAAACAAAAGAATATGAGTTTTGAAAGGGATATAAATCTTCATGATTCAAGTATTAAAACAACCTCTAACAAATACAAATTAGAAGGAAGCTTTCCCTGGGAATAGGTTATGCCAGAACTGCCTATTGTCGGGTGTCATCCATCTTCCTCTGAAGCATCTGGTACTGGACTAAATGGACCACTGATCTGATCCAGTATGGCAATTCCAGTGATCTACCGCCTCCACTCAGGACGAGTAGTACCCACTTTCTTCAATGAGTCAACTCACAGAATAAGTACTTCTTACTCACCATAAGTAAGGATAGTAGACTACGTCCTAGGTTAGAAAAGGCTAAGAGGGACAGTCATTAGAACCAGCACACAAAGAGTGTTGGGAACTGCTGCATTAAACTTTCAAAGGGAAGTGGTGGGAACATCCTTGCCTGAGATATTTACAACTCTAGACTAACCAAGTGACTACCAAATAAAAAGCAGTGAACAGTCATGCACTGGCAGGGAGAAGACATAGGCCTGGTCTACACTAAGGGGGGGTGTCGAACTAGGGTACGCAAGTTCAGCTAGGCGAATAGCGTAGCTGAACTCGAAGTACCCTAGTTCGACTGACTTACCCGTCCAGACGCGGCGGGGTCGAACTCTGCGGCTCCAAGGTTGACTCCGCCACCGCCGTTCGCGGTGGTGGAGTTCCAGAGTCGACCGGAGCGCGCGGGGAATTCGAACTATCGCGTCTTGATTAGACGCGATAGTTCGAACTCCGAGAAGTCAAACTCACTGCGTCGACCCAGACGGTGAGTATAGACCTACCTTAAATGGTCTAACAGATCCTTCTCATCTCCATTGCTACCATTCTGAAAGTAACTTATTGAGAGACGGGCAATGAGCAAAGCATGGAGAGCAATACAAAAACTTGTGAGAGAAGTTATAACTGAGCTAGAACCAGTCTTAGAGATACTTTGTGATACTGTGACAAAATATCAAAATAATAAAAAAAAAACCTCTAAGAGAAGGCCTGTGGAATCACAGTAACTGTGCTACGCCCTAGCAATGCCGATGAACATGAACATCATTCCAAACTTTATTTCAAGAACTAATTACAGATGCAGTAACATCAGTTGTGACTGTAGGGCTTTGTAAGACACCAGACTGCTGGGGCAATTTTAGAACCAGGGGCAAGAGCAGAAACATGCTCTGGTACTATCCAAAAGTACAATTTATGTAGGCTGTAATCATCCAGATAACTAAAGAATCTCTCTGAAATCACTATGTATTTTACCTAGTGGCTGGAACAAAGCTCTGTTATTGATTTAAATGTGTCCACAGTGTGTCTGTGATTCAATGAACTTACATTTAAAATGGGGATAGTGCTTACCTCATTGCAAAATTTAATATTGTAAAAACACTGAGACTGACTCAGTGGTGTTGGTGCCTATAAGTGCAAACAATCATCATCTTCAGTACTTTCATTAAAGTTAGGCATAATGGATTTCATATTAACAAAGGGATAAAAAATACTACCCTACATTTTTTATTTCCAGGAAAAACAACAACATTGTATTGCTTTGGAAATCAAATGCAGAAATACCTGGTGGTGTCTGGAAGGATTCATAGATTCCATTGCTAGAAGAGACCACCACTATCATCATCTAGTCTGACCTGTAAAACACAGGCCATAGAACTTTGCCAGGCTAATTCCTAGAGCATATCTCCAATTCCATGCTTTCAATACCAATGCACAGTCAAGTTTATAGCATTATATTTCTGATGCCAGCTTGACTAAGAAAGGATGCTGCATAATTCTGTCTGAAGCACAGACTATAGAGCCTGTATTATTACAACTTCTCTCAGCAGAAGTGACAGCTTTCACAAAGCTTGTATGCCAATAAGTGATCTACTTACATGGATTTTACATTAGGTGGATAATGTCTGTTTGAAAAAGTCAATTTCTGATCTTAAGTGTGATGCCACTTACATCAGTGGTGCTATTCCTGATTTATGGTGGTGTAAAAGAGAGGAGAATCAGGCCTGTACTATTTCATTTCTTCTCAAAGTAGAGTTTACTTCTGAGTGGGATAAAGCACTTCATTTTCTATAGAAAATATTCATATTATAACCTTTGCATGCTGATTATCTAATGAGACATTAATAGATATTTATAGCAATTGTCATATTTTCCTAAATGATACCCAGCAGATTTTTCTGTAATAGACACTTTAAAAAGAGTTTGTTTTGAGGTAAATTAAGGGAGTACTTGCAATTCGCAGCTGCACTTTCCATTTGCTGTAGCCTGTTACAGCATAAAGGACTACAAACACCCTTAACAACCCTCCTGCAACAGAAATAATCTGTGAAGAAAAGTACTTGGGGAATTATTTTGCCAGAAGTGAAAAGCCATTTCTGCCTTAAAACTATGCTAAATCAAGGTATTTGCATGCTCTCTGCTGAGCCTATCAACATAGCTGCATGGTACAGCTGAGGCTCACTTTTCCTTCCCTCACCTAGAGGGCCCTTTGCTGGCAGGAAGGAAAATGCAGGGGGTGCTTTCTCTGGCCTGGCCTGCAGGGGATGAGAAGCAGAGGACGCACTGTGCTGACCTGCCATGCTGCATTATTTCCTCTCCCTTCCCTACTGGAGACACTATGGAGAGGGGAGAGTATGCAGTGCAGCTCCCCTATGCCATGGCAGCCCCTCCCATCCACTACTCCCCCTCCAAAAATATCTCATCATGTATCAACAGGCTAAAATTCAGCTTACACCCAACATCTATTTAATAGCTCATAATAATACAACAAAGTCCATCTCCCTTACATAGTGCTGCACTTGCTGGTGGTAATTTAGTTCTCTCAACAAAAACAAACAAACAAAAATTACCAGAAATGGTTTAGTTTCCCCCTTCCCATCACAGCAACTTAATACTGGTATTGAAGTTGAAAGCTGAAAACACACATGCAAGAATGGTGAGAGGTAGGCCTTGTCTACACTTGAAAGGATTTGCTGGTACAGATATACTGGTATAGCTATGCT
This sequence comes from Mauremys mutica, assembly GCF_020497125.1. NCBI lineage: Eukaryota > Metazoa > Chordata > Testudines > Geoemydidae > Mauremys > Mauremys mutica. The sequence continues at coordinate 184,377,451 of NC_059072.1, read as the reverse complement.
GGCAAACCACTTATCAGAAATGAGCTCTTTTGCTGGTATAGTTCAACCCAGTTCCCCAAATGGAGAACTATGCTGGTAAAAGGATTTTTTGTAATTTTTGTTGTCCTTTTTATTTCTTTTCCTGGTTTAACTGTATCTACAATATTAGGGCTTTTGCCAGCATAGCTATTGTTGGTCAGGGGTAAGAAAAAAAAAATCAACAGCCTGACAACATAGCTATTCCAGGAAATCTTTTAAGTGAAGACCAGGCTGTAGTCTGACAAGAGGCAGAGTGTGTATAACTATAGTCTTCGTTTTCATTAGAATAGCTCAAAAAGAAACATCAATCACTAAAGCACATCCTAGGTCAGGCAGAAAGCTGCATCTGCTCTTGTAGTGTAAAAGCACTGTGTCTGCAAACATGAAACAGACCTGGCATAAAGCCAAAGCAGAATAGTGATGATGCAACAATTTATACAGGGTGAAATCTTAGTTTAACCTTGTGAGGATAAAAATTCCTTAATTTAATATTCATTGACCACCACCTTAGTTCTGATCAATATTAATTTCTAATGCTGGTACATTTTTACATTACCCCAAGGACAAGAGAGTCAATAGATGTTGATAGTGAAAAATGAACATTTAATCTTGTATTTTTTAACAAAGTAATTAATCACCCAAAATTAAAATCTGTAAAACAACATCTGTTTGAGGCTCCTACCAGCAGAAAACAGCTCTAAAGCTTCTTAAATCTCTTTAGGCCACCATGGCTAATTTGGATACAAAATTAGAGCTGGAAAAGTCTTAGATCCTCTAATACATTTCCTTTTTACTGCAGAATTGCTCCATACAGCATATTTTCTAGTGTTTTGGTCAGACTGCGTTTACATGATCCAAGCAACAGGGGCTTCCACATGTTCCCACTGAGAGACTAACAGATCTCACAGTTGGGCACCATTCTTGATTTTTGCAAAAATGTTCCTTTCCTTAAATTTCATCCTGTTACTCTCACTTGCACACCAGGTATGAATTCCTGACCCCACTGAAGTCAATGGCAAAAATCCCAAGGATTCTTGCATTTTAATCCCACTCCCACCCGCAAAAACCTTAGATCCCGTAAATCATGCAAGAGAGACACTTTCCCCCATGCTACTAACCCCCCCCTCCAAAAAAAAAAACCAACCCCACAGCAGGGTCAGTTAATATTATGTATATGATAATTTTTACCATTAGAAAAAAGTAAGAATACTTTAACTCCAGTTACAATAGACATCAAATCTCTTTGTAGCCCTTTCTTAAATTTAAGTATTAAAACCTTTATTTTTTTAAAAGAAGAAAAACTTGCTTTACATTGCTGAAATTCTATTTATGACAAACTGATGAGAGATTTATGTTTTCCTGCAAATTACCACAGTCTGGATTTTTTGCCCACTCAATCCCACCTGCAACTAAGTACATTTTCCCTGCTCCTGCTATTTTGGCAGTGGGTCCTGTGGGACCCATGGGGTCCCATTCCCATTGCAGGGCTTTAGTGGGGAGTACATGATTGGCTCATTAGTAGATTTCCACAACTTTCCCTACCACTTTGATCCTGGGTGGCCAAATAGAGAGGTTGGTCTCTGTACAAAGATGAATTTTCGTCTTGGAGGTGGCTTTATATCACTAGTGGCAGAGCCTATACAGAGCAATGAGGCTCATGGGACTGCTAGTGGATATTGTGTCAATTAATGCCATGCTGGGGGGGAGGGTATATTTTCTTGGCTGACTGACAGCGTATCACCTGCAAGCCCCTTAGATTACTGTCTGAAGTGTTTCTTATAATGTCATAAATTGGTTACTAAAATCTAGGTAGCTTAACAAGAGTGAAACTCTGTTTCACTTGTGAATGAAAAACTGATCTGGGATTCAAATACAGCAAGGTGGAGAGTGATGTCTGTATTTAATAAACAGCTGATTTGCACTGCTTTTTTGAAAGAGTTGGACTGGGATGGAATTACCTAGTTTACCAGATTTGCCAATCATGTGTGGCCTACTATGTCTGTCTATCATGCCAGAATAAGTTTTGTCTCTTAAAAACTGTGTCCATGGGCACAATATCACTGTGTTAGTCAACCTGTTCTGTGGGCTTCCCAATGGAAGCACATGCAGCAGACGCTTCAGGGGGCAGGTAATATTACTAGAAAATATATAATTTTACCTGGAGATAGCAATACACCTTATGAGTAGATATATTGGTTGGGTTCTTATAATTCTAGATCCACATATGGGCTTCCAAATACTATTTTACTGTACAAAACTGTCTCAAACTAATTTGGCAAATCCTCACTTGTGATAACTCTGTTCTTTCCCATGACCTAAAATCTGGAACTCAAAACACCTATTGTACCATTATTTTAACCTAAGAAATTAATGTTTTAAGATTTATTTCAAATACATTAGTGGTTTTTGGCTTTGATTAAACATTTGAAACAGCTGTGGCATGTTCACAGAGAGGAGTAATCCAATAAGAGTGCAATATTCAAATATCTTCATCGATGATTGTGTAATCCATCTTTATTACAGTCAGCAAATGCATGATTTACCCAACTGCAAGTCAAAGGCTTTTCCAGCCTATGTCCATCTTTTCCTATTTATCACATGGTAAACTGATTTTTAAAATAGATAGTTAGAAAAGACAAACACAAAATTGTAATAATCTTCTAGTCTATAATCTATTTGCCTTTTGATGTCGCCCTCTTCTTAGCTGCTTTATTGAAATAGTCATACGATTGTACTGAAATTGAATTTATATCTATCCTAATTATACAACCAAGGAACCTCAAGGGATTATGTTGGAAGTCAAGTATACCTTCTTTATCATCATAAATATCATATTACTTCAAATGTATGTTGAAAATGCTGTTCTCAGCATTTCATAATGATGTTCCGAATTCCACAGTAGAATAAACTGTTATTGTCTGATGTTTGAACATGGAATACTGCTTGTACATCATTTTTCAATTAGCACAATATCAATCCAACTTTGTAGTTGAATAATCTAGTAAAATATAATATTATTATGGTGCCTACTCTCTGCAGTAGTCAAAGATTTATTAAGTTGCCATTAAAACCCCTTATGACCAGGGAGTTATAATGTGGTTATAAACCTGTATCAGAATGAAAATTGACACAAAGTCTTTGCTTATTGAAATATTCTGGTACATTATTAAAAATATACTCATCAATTTGCATCTTAACATAGTGTAATATAAATCAAATGCTACCAGTTTTGCACATATTTTTAAGTAAAAACAGTTATTTCAAAAAGCAAAAATAACCACAGATTTTGCCATGAATTCTGCACAATCTGCATGAAGAGTAATCTTTTCTCATAATTGCTTTAGTAACTAAGCTTTCATGACAGTACAAGTTATTTTCTTACATAAATAGTAAAAGAAAGTGATATACAAGTTAAGCAAATACAACAGAATCAAAGCAGTATACACATACAGTTATAAACGTTACATGAAACATTTATTTTAATCACTTTAACCCACTTGTTTAATCTTTCCTTATATAGGGAATAATCCTGGCTTTTGGAACCGATGCAACCCTGCCCTTACCACTCAAGTGTCCCTCATTCAGAGGGACATCACTAATGATAGTTCTAAAGCGTCCTCTGTTCCTCATTAATTTGGCATTTACCGCAATTGCATTCCAACCATTTAGCATTTAATTTAAATAACCCTTTATTGTCTGGCAGGGACAAAGGCCTAACAACAAAGAAAACAAAAGGAGTTTGCAGTGTGGTACTAATATGTACAGAGAATTCATAGTCTCACACAGAATTCATGAATTGTACAAAGAGATTCAGTCAGAATTTCACCAAAAATATAATGGAAAAAATATTATGGGAATGCAACATAAAACATAATTATTTGTATATATGTAGATAACTAATAGAAAAAGCCTCACCTAATATTATGAAGATTAAATAAAATTGTTCATAAGGTCACTGTTTAGATAAAACAGTTGTTTTCCACTGGAAATCTGTTCCTGACTCTTAACAGTATTTACCAGCATTCCTCAGAGTAGTTACAGAATAGTTACAGACATATAGAGCAGGGTGACAGGAACTAAGACCCAAATCTCATAAAAGAGAGTCAAGGGGGGATGACACAGAGCAGAAAGTCAGCAACTGGGTACAGAACCCTCACCACTGCATGTCTGCTATGATAGAGCCACGCTACACACAGCTATGGGGAACATGACCAGAAGGAATAATTGTACCCATAGCGTTCTGTGGTATAGCTTATCCTTGAAGTCAGTTGGGAATGAACTTGGTACTTAAACTATTTTATCAGTGACTCTCTCTCTCCAACTATAGCACTTCTGAGCCACAGAGTGGTTCTGTGTAAACAAGAGAGATCAGGTACAGCAGGAATCAAGTCTCAGGGGGCCTGGAGAGAAGCAAAGGAAGTATCCAGCACATGCAAGGCCAGTGATCCATGGACTCATTCACTTCCCAATGCTGCTCCATTACAAGCCCCACCTCCTAGATGGAGCTATGGACCAAAGTGGTAGTGCCCAGGGACTTGTAGATATGGTGTCCCCAACATTCCTTTTAAGGCAAAATTGGAGTATTTGTCCCCAAATCGGTAGATTGGAATAAGAGTGTATACGGTATATGTTGGAATCAATTTAAGATAAAGTCCCAAAGAGAACTGGTCCCCATACATTGTTTTACTGATGACTGCAAATAGTTGTTATCCCTATTATATTTGTGTAAACACATCTCGAGTTTTAACTATATTTCATCTGAAGTTTTCATTGAATGTGACAACTACCATTACTCAGATCTAATTTAAAATGTATGTTTTAGGTCTAGACATGTGCAATAGAAGATAATAAACTCAAATCACCAGAAAACGAAAAGCAACATAATAATAAATGCAAACAGATAGTACAAATATAGCAGCTGATAATTTAATTTATCTATTTTCCAATTTAAAGAAATAATTGGTTTGAGTCTTCATTAGTTTCTGATAAGATTTTTTTTATTTTTTATTTTATTTTTGCAAATGGCAGTCTATATAACCAGGAATATTTCCAGTAAAGTAATTGAAATTTTAAAGGGGTCATGCATTATTTATTCTGATTTAGAAGATGTTGAAAGCAGGCATTTTCAAAAGGAACTTTTGGTTCTGTATTAGATAAAAGGTTTTTATGTATGTATCCATTTCTCCTGTACTGCTGGATACTGTGCTTTGCTTTTCTTCCATACAGACGCATAAGTGCTTCATAGCCAGGTGCTTATTATTCATTAAAGAACCTGCCCGAATATGAATCAGCAAATTGGAATCTTCACTAGATTTTTTTTTATGGCAAAGTTGGAGAGAGTGCATTGTAAATACGAGCAAAGAGCTGTTCTTTCTTTTCATCTTGTGGAAGGAGAGCAAGTCTTAAATTCCTAACAGTTTACATGTTGACTGACTGGCAAGCAATGATGCTACTTCCAGTGTATGCCTCTGAGTAGTCAAAAAGGTGAAGTGGGTTTCAGTTTTGGAAGATTTTCTATGTGTTGTTTTTGGTGGTGATAGTGGTGTTTGTTTTTGCACTCTTATCTTCAATATAACTTGGCCTAAAAGCACTAAATTTATTTTATCCTTTTGGGCGTCACACCTTTGACTAGTTTGGCTGATTTCTGCTTCATACAGTGTTCCTTGGCCTGACACGCACTTTGTAATGCATACGGCTATTGTGGGATTGGGGTCTGCAATTATGGAAGCTACATGGGGCCTGGATAGATCAATCAGGTCTGGGAGAATTGGAAGCAGGAGAGGGGGAAAGCAAAACTGGGGATAAGGTTTGGATAGTGGGGAAGGAAGACACATAGCGGTAGGAAGCAGGGTGGGCAGGTATTGGGTTCATCACTGCCCATCTTGCAAGGTCCTTTCACTGTGCCTGTCAAGTTTACTGGATCAGCTCGGACTTCTGCCACTGAGCAATTTATTGAACAAGATTTTTTTTTAACTAAGAAAATTCCCTCCGCCATAAAAAATAAAAACAACCAACCAAGACAACTTTTTGTTAATCTACTAAGGAAGGATTTAGGAGCCAGCATATGACCAGTCAAGAACACACAATTATGAGGTCATACAATATGAGGTCATCAACAAAGATTCCTACCAGATGTATAATAGTTTCCCCTCAGAATGCTCTGAAACCCATTCAGCACTTTAAACTCTGAGTGTGATTAATGAAATAGTCTCTCCACCCAAAGGGAGCCTAGGTGTGCCGTAACTTTAAGATAAGAGAGCAGGTAATGGTTTGACCATGGTAAGGATTTAACCTTCACACAACTAGACTCAGTCTCCAATTCCAATCCGCAGCATGATTTGCTATGTGCACTGAGTCTGAAAGTTATTCGAGATTATCTCAGAGTTTTCATCATGGCTATGAGTTTCTGAACTAACCTAAAGAAGTCATGATCCACGTGGACATTTAAGTTGCCTAGGAAAATAGCATTGGTGAGTTCAACACTAGAAGGGATACAAACTCTCAACTCAGTCAGGCTATCAGGGGCATCTTGCATACTATCTCTGGTCTTTTCTAACTATCTGGGAATCATCAGCAATGTGGGCACACATTCTGACCAATCCTTTGTTGGGGTGGGAGACCTTGTACGCACATTTGAAGTCAGATTCAACCAACGCAGCTACAACGTCCTTCAGTGCCTCTCTGTGCTCATAATTAAATATTGTCTGTTAAATTTAGATAATAACTACTCTGCAATGTCATCCAGGAAGTTCTCATTAACACATGTCATGTCAGGAATCCCATCCATGATCGAATAATAGATAGCAATAGCCTTATTCCAGGGGTTCTCAAGCTGGGGGTTGGGACCCCTCAGGGGGCCGCAAGGTTATTATATGGGGGGTCGTGATCTGTCAGCCTCCACCCCAAACCCTGCTTTGCCTCCAGCATTTATAATGGTGTTAAATATATAAAAAGGTGTTTTTAATTTATAAGGGCGGGGGTCGTATTCAGAGGCTTGCAATGTGAAAGGGGTCACCAGTACAAAAGTTTAAGAACCACTGCCTTATTCACACTGGCGTGCAACAAAAATATAGCTTTAAGTAAAAGATATACTTGATTGATGTTGTAAGAATTAATTTGTGTCTACTTGTCATTTATACAGAACTATAACTTTCTATGGTGCTTTAGAAATAGCTGTACTTCTGTAACACTGCATAAAGGAGCATATGTCCATTGTTTATGTTCGTCATCTGCCACAGAAATGCTGATCCTGCAAACTAAAGCTTCTTAAGGTTTTCATTCATGAATCATCTTTCTTTGTGCTGATTTTGTACCTTTCATATTATGTACCTCTTCCTTTGCTATATATTGATTTTTATTCCTATTGAGCCATGAAATTATATTCTTATTTTTATTTGCCATTTTAATCTACTTATTTTGTATCAATTTACCTCTTGTGGCAGAAGGTACAATTTAATACATTAAACTCTCATCAAATACTGACTGAGCTTGTCATAGTTTTCATGTATGTTGCATTGGACAGCTGAAACATAAATGAGAATATCTTTAAGGGGCATAAATTATTACAAATCATATTCCTGTTATTTTAAAAATACAATTATTTTTATAAATATGCTTTTTGTACATTTGTCTAAATACAAACCTAGATTTGTTGGGTTTTTTTTTAACTGAAAGTGATTATGGATTATGTTTTCCCACATGTACTTAATCTTCAAAGTTTCTGTTGGATTATTCATTATTAATTACAGTTAAAGCCAAGTTCAGTCAGCATTCATACGTATAAGAAAGTTTATGGAGTAGTGTTTGAAAGACAAGTAGAAGTTAAGGATGAATGTACACTATTGATACAATATTTTAGATGATGGAAAGAACAGGATTCTTGAACAGATTCTAACATAGCTCAGAGATTAAAGACTTTATTCAAATATGCTATCCTTATACAAATGTTTCTTTCTTTCTTTCTTTGCAAGTGGAAATGTTCACTGGTTGTATCCAAAATTTGCAGCTTATAGACATCTGGGTAATATATTTAAATATGGCTGTTTTAAATATTCAAATATTTTCTTATTTAATATTTGTTTTTTATAATTAGATACTATGATGATTGGCACTCTGTGAATATTGTGGATAGAGTTAACATTTCAGCTAACTTTCTTTATCATATAGGACAATATAAGATAAACCTTACAGCAGTGAGAATTTGGTCCTGGGTGTCATCTAGCAAGATAAAGAAATTCATTTTCAATGCCCAATAGAAACTGCAGCATTAGAAGAAGAACAGTATAAAGCTGCTCTGTGTCTGTACAGTCTGATGGATATTCAAAATCAATCAAAATCAGAGCAAAACATGTTAGGAACAAAATCTTGCACTTCATCAGTCCCTTGGAACATTATAGGGAGAATCAAAGAGAAATCAAACAGAAACAGAGAGTGAGAGTTTCTTGACCTTGGTCACACAGTGGTATGTTTATACAAGAATCAAAGGACTAGAATATGAAGACACGCAGGCCTGATTTTGCAGAAAAGCCTGTTTGCCCCTGATACATTGCAGAAATTGTTCAGGAGCAGTTCACCCTTATGTAAAGACTGCCTTGTTGCCAAGGAGAGTTAGACCTTGAATTATTTTTTTCCATAAGTAAAACTGTCCAGAAACAGCTTTAACTTGTATTCACATGTTACTGAAAAATAGGGTTACCTTTGGCATGTTAATTTGCGTGTCTTGCTTATTTGCATCAACTTCCTTTTTGTTTTCTGTGTTTGCCAGACTTTTGCTTCCTCATCACATATTTAGCTAATCAAGGGTTTCTCCAGCAGCGTAAAGCAGCTGCAAAGCCAACTTTACAAGCTCCCAAAGGATTTCCCCTCGTGCAAGGTAAATCCCTTGACCGTAGAGCTGGTTTAGCCACCCCCATCCTGATTCCCAGAATATTGGGTCTTCCAGAAGAAAAGGGTATGGGTTGGAGCATCATTATGCCCTAGCAATCCTTGGCTGCCCCGGGCAGTCAGGCAGAACTTAGAGAAACTCATAGGCTGCAGTAAGTTACACTGTGGTCAAAATTGATCCTCGTCTGGCCCAAGATTCTGAGAAGTGCAAAAGTATCTTAAAAGCCCCTTTGCACCAACACAGCTGTATCAAGCATATCTAAAGATCTAAAGATTTAACCACTCAGGATATGTATTTGACTGTGAAATACAAAACCTACTGAGTTAAAGACATGAATAATATTGTCAAAATGCTTAATTTAGGAGCCCAAGTCCCATTTTCAAAAGGGACTTGAGCTCCTAAGTTAATAAAGCATTTTGAAAATATTACTCATGTCTTTAATATGGAAGCTGTAACTTAAATTTGTGTTTCTTAGTGTCCGGATATACTGAAAAAAGGACAGGGGACATTTGATATGGTTTTAATCAGATTTTATTTTTAGATGTCTGGGACCACCTGGCAGATAAAAGTGTACAGTGCAGTGCAGGTGCAGGTAACAGTGCAGGTAAACCCATGTTCAGTCAATAATTACCTGGGGACTTCCACCAGCTCCCCTTCTTTTTCCATCCAGGTCCCCGAGGCAATCCATTGCTGGGACCTTTCTATCCACCGCCTGCCCCCCTTATACGAGGGTCAAGGTAGGCTATGAAAAATAGGGCTTGGCTCCCTGCCATACTAATCAGAGGAACCCCCCATCTGTTCCATTCCTTTAACCAACACCTCCTTTTTAAGTCCTGTCCAAGCCATTTATCCAGTCACTGTATTCTTTTTCTATGGAGTACCGGCACTGGACATCCACCCCACATTTACATAATGAGTTGCGACATATAGCCTATTGTCCTTCATGCCATGCTGTCAGCAAAGCCCTCCCTTAACCTGCTACGGGGAAGGTGAAAAACCCCCAACTCCACCTAGGCCAATCTGGTGGCAAGGAAAAAATTCCTTCCCAGCCCCCGTAAAAGAGGAGGTGGCAAGCGTAATGCTCACAGCACCTGGTATTTTGCCACCTAAAGGGGAGGGAGGCTGGGTGCTGCCTCAGCCTGCTCCATGTAAAAGGGGCTTCACGCTCAGGGCTGCCCCTTTTAAATCTTTCCACCCATCTGGTTCCCAAGGGATGAGTCAGTGTTGCTATGCTGGCTCCTTGTCTCCTTTTGCAGCAATTTGACCTCTCTGCCGCTCCACCCCCCAGCCATAAAGCACTGTTCCCTTCATCCAGTCAGATAAATCTCCCCTCTCCCCCCCCGCTTAATGGTGCAGTTCGGTGATTTTGACACAGTGAACTTTAAAGAGTTGGTGAATTTACCCAAGAGGTATTGTGTAGCTGTTTATAAAATAATTATCAGTGTTTTTAAACAAAATTTAGGACTATTATTATTTATTTCTTTTGCACAAGAATATGGAGGCCAAAGACCCATTGTGTTTTGCACTGAACAAAACAGGATTTTTAGATACAGGCCTGGGAGTCCTTTTCCCAGAATGATATCCCATTTACCATGCACACAGGGTGAACAAGCCATTATGTTTGAAAGCTCTAGTCCTTGCTCTCATTTACGTTATTTTTCTCCTTAAAATACAGATGGCATGTGCATCATTCCAAGACTAAGAGCGAGGAGCGATGATATAATATTTTTCATAGAAAGAAGACTTGTGGCTTCTCATTCGAGGATTTTACTACAGTCGTTTAATACTTCTAGTTGGAAAATTTACAAATTTTAAATTTGGCACCAACACAACAAAATGTCATTACTTAATGGAAGAGTCTCTGACAATGAAAAAGATACTTCTGTGTTAACTTTACTTAGAAGCACTACAGAATTCAAGTCCACATGCTTAACATCAAGGTCCTCAGAGGAGCATCTCCAAGAACTGGTAGGAAAATATTTGCAGTCAGTTTTCCAGACACACAACTTAGCCAGAGTGAGTGAATGAAACATTTTAGGTTACAGCTGTTGTGTGACAGGGGATCAACTAGATTACTATGGTTTAAACCATGATTAATATAGTAATGTAGAGAAAATGCAGACCATGCCCCTTAGCATTCTGATATTTGACACTCTAAATTTTATGTTGACTTTGATTCATCCAAGGTTTCCATTTGAACAGGTAAAGTTCCCAAATAAATATATACACTTCTTAAAAAATACTGCCCTGCATATTTTGCATACAGTTAAGAGATCTATATCTTCCTATTCTGAATGCCTTTTACTCAGTACAGTTTTGTAAGGAATTATTAAATGTTTAGCCCCTGAGGCCCAGATTCAGGAAAGCACTTCTATCCAGGATGAAGGCTTAAGCATGTCGCAATCCGATATGAAGTTATGGCTTTGAATGGCCAATTGTCGGTCCACGGCCATCTTGTCCTGTTAAAAGGACAGGACTGCCTCCATCTTGGACTAGGTTCTTGTATATAGGAGAGGGCAGAGACTCAATCCTGCCCAGCAACACTGGCTGTGTATGTTCTCCTGTTGTTTTTTCTCTCCTGCTGGGCCATCTAAAGGTCAGGCTAGTTCTGTGTGTGAAGGCCTGATTCTGCCCGGCAACCTGTTTTTTTGGGGCCGGTCGTCTGGAGGTCAGGTTAATCCTGCCCAGCGACTCACTTTCCCGCTCTTTTTGGACCCAGTCATCTAAGGGTCAAGCTTGTTTACTTGTCAACTCCAGTGTGCCGTGTGCAAATCCTGCTAACGTGGGGTGGCAACAGCTCGAAGCCTGGAGGGAGGAGGGACCAGGGAGCCAATCAGATACCGACACGAGGGAGTGAGACCTCTTAATAAAACTAGGTTTCCCCCCAAAATTTGTGTGGAGCATCCGCGTGTTAGCTGAAGGACCTGATCAACCTTTCGGCCAGGGTCTCCTCCCAGTAAAGCGCGCTCGTGTCGTATCGTTTGGATTCGTTGTCGTTTGGACCCGATCCCTGTCAGCTCGTCATGCTTCCGGTGTCTGTTCTGCTGGTCAGCTGCGCCTGGAGTGCGGTATTTGCTTTTTGATATCTGACAGTTAGCTCATCTAGCCTCTTATTTTTCCCCTCCCTAACTCTGTACCAAGTATCTATTCAGGATATCAGGATTGTATTAATGAGCTCAGAATTGCACAATTGCTTAGCTAGCTTGTATAGTTGTTCTAGTTGTTAGTGAATTGTTTATTGCAAACTGTTTTAAGTGTGTGAGTTACTCCTCTGTCTTTGTCTGGAGTGCTTGGTGCTAGGTGCTGTCTCCACCTGGGGATTAGCTGACCAAGGGGTTCCTGTCCCTGCGGTCTGTGTGAGTGGAATCTGCCCAACTGCAGCCGCACCACACTCTGGGTTTACCCTTAGTGTGAAAGCAAGGGCTGTTGAGGCAGTGGCCTGTGGGCCTCTTTTCTGTGTTGCACCGGGCACCGCTCTGACGAACCCGAATCCTATCTTGTAAGAGTGGTGTGTCTGCCTATTTGGTGTGGTGTGGTGAGTATTATTACTGTGTTTTGGGGTGTGTTTGTAATTTTGATACCATCCCAGCCAAAGTTGCCTACTCCCCCGGCCCAAGTTGTAATTATCCCCCAAATAAACGTAGCCACTTGGCTTTTCACTGTTATTCTGGTCCTGCCTGTTTTTCCTCACTCAATACCAAGCTTAACGGACCGCAATCTAATTCGGACAAAGCATGTGTTAGATATAAATATATATATTTAAATATCTATCTCTTTAGTGTGTGAATGTATATTCACACACGCACATACACACACTAAAGTTAAGCATGTGCCTAAGGACTTTCTTGAACAGAGATGGAGTTAAGCACATACGTGCTTTCCTGGAGTCTAAAATATAATGAAGAATTTGAACTACTGTTGTTCTATTAATAATCATTCAAATACTGGCTTTGCAAAGTCAAAATTTCTATCCTTTTGGAAAACACATAAGAACAACAAAATGATTAATGAACTAGACAGTAAATGACTATTACTTTAGTTCTCTGACTTGAGTGTTGCTATCAGAAATGCAGCATTAAGAAAGGGATATACTTTTTAATTTTATTTTTCAGAAGTTTTAATACAACCATATAGACTTATTCAAATACTATGACAAAGAAAACACAGCAGGAGTATGGCTTTAATAACACAATATGAAATAGTCATAGATAACTACTCCTGGATGTTATAAGATAAATAATTGCCTATCAACATCCCTTCAAAAAATAGAAAAAAAAATAGAGAAGCCAAATATACCTGGAGTCAATTTGTAATGCTCTCATGAAAGACCAAGTGCCTTCATAGTTGGATCCTGTGACTCTGTAAATTGTTTTTTTTCCCATTAGTTAATCAGTTAGCCAATCAAAGAATGTGGGGGGAAGATTTCCAATTTCATCAAATGGCTCTTGGCCACTGTTAGGTCCGCACAATCCATTTCCTGGCATTACTCCAACAGGGTACATAATCTAGAAAGCCTAAAACACAGAGGCGTGACGTAGGGGATGCCCTTACCCTGGTTACTACATACTTCCAAAATGTGGATATACTTTATAACATTCAAATACTATAGGAGACAGGTTTGCATTGAAGCTATCACTTCTCTAGCATTTACTTTATGCACTCGCTCAGGAGTCCAATAATGTCTTTTTAGAATTTTGTGCTGAAAGAAAAGCAAAGAGAGAACTGGATGTTCTGCATACACTGTGTCAGATATTATCCTCCCTGTCAGAGGAAATTGAGTTATTTTGCTCCTTCTCCCATTTTTCTTTTACGGTATAGTCAGTAAGATAAATCAAGGAGTTCAGCCATTTGTATGTGTTACTCACAAAATGCTTTTTGGTTACGTACCTTTTAAAGTGCACTTCAAGTGAAGACTGCTTTTTTCACAAGGCTGGGTAACAGCCTCACTGAAGTGAAGCCTCAAAAAATTGGATAGAAACTCCTAAACGTGCCTCTCCACGGAAATCTTTAGTAAAAGGCAAAAGATTTACACTATCTGAAGAGAAACCAGAGTGAGTTATTTGTGGCCTGCTAACAGTTCCACAGCTCCTTTATAATTTTGAGTAGAAAAGGACCTTGCTCTATTGGTTGCTGCTATTTACCATGAAGGTCTGTAAAGAAGGCTAAATTTGCCATTGGATAGCCAGATGGCCTTCAGTTTCTAGCTATTAGCAAATTTAAATCTGGAATTATTTTGGCATGTAAGTAGAGTTGGTGAGATTAGAAGTGGTAACTGACTTGATTTTTTGAAGAACACTCCAGGAGGAGGTAACTACTGTGTTTTTTTCTTAAAGGTGCAGGCAACCATTTTAAAAATGGAAGTTCAGAGAGAGAGCAACAGGGTTAACAAATTTTTCTTCAGTCTCAAGCCACTTGGGGCTTGTGAAGAGTTGGTAGGACAATTATTAAAAATCTTAATTGAAAAGCCACATGATAGAAATACAAATCAGGTATTCTTACTCACCAATATGGACATGATTTCTTAAGTATCTTGTGGGATTTCTGTGGTATCTTCATAATCCATAAGAATTTTTGTACAACTCTACTTCTTTTAAAAGTTGAAGCAGGAAATTTAAGTGGACTTAAGCTAAACATATACATACATCTTGGTCCTACACTCATTTTAATAGCTTCTATCTTTCCCAATAAACATACTGATAGTGGACACCATTTCTCCATATCATTTGTCACTTCTCAGAGTATGACATCCATGTTTTCAGATACTATTTTTGATAAATCAGAACATATCCTGATGCCTAATAGGTTATGAAAGCACAATGACTGTATATGAGATATATTTGGTCTACAAGAAACATTAATTAATCAAGACTTATTCCAGTTTATCTGAAATCCAGATATTTCACTGAAGTATTTTACTGCAGATCCTAGCAGTGAAATTGAAGATGAGGGATTTTTGAGAGTGAAAGAATGTCAGCCATGTATAGACTAATCTTTTACTCTTTATCCCAGATGGTACATCCTTCAATGGATGTTGTCTGTCTGATACCTGCTGCCAGCAGTTCCATGGCTATATCAAATAGTAGAGGTAATACAGGGCATCCCTGATGCATTCCTCAATTTAACAAAAATTGGAGAAGATAACTATACTTCAGAAGAGAGGCAAGGAATGATTTGTAAATAATATTAATCCAGGTGAGAAATTTAAATGCAAACTTTCTCAGGACTGCTTGTATATATGGCCAGTCCACTTGATCAAAAGCCATGCCAGCATCTAACAATAGGATAAGCAGCTGGAGCATCAGTTATTTGTGCCTGGCAGACTAAATGGATAGCCAGATGGCCTTCAGTTTCTAGCTGAAGTTGGAGTGAACTTCTTTGGAGTGTTGTCTACCACTGATCTGCTGCGAATAAAACCCACCTGGTCCTCATGAATGATTGATGGAGCAATGTTGTTTAAGTGTGAATCAAGAATCTTTGTCAGTATTTGTAATCTGTGTTCAACAGCGAGGTGGGCGGTAAACTCCACAATGAAGATCGTCCATGTCTTTATTTCGAATTAGGGTAATTATTGCTGTCCTCATGTCTCGTGACATTATTTCATTGTAGACGTCTGTATCAGTACTAACTGATTGATAAATGTCTTATAAAATTCTGCTGGAAAACCATCACACTCAAGCACTGTGCTGAAGTTAGGTAAGATAATTGCCTCTAACTTCTAATAGAGTTTTCTTCTAGAGAGAGAGAGCTCTTATTCCATATAATCAGATGGAGGTACTTTCCAAGCAAAATGTCAATGTCGTGTATTGGGCATAAAGTGGAATGACTTCATCAGTAATGCAGATGTTTATGGTCATTTGGGTCTACAGACTACTGGGGCCATTGTCCGCAGGCAGCGCTTTATGCTTTTCGGACATGTCGCAAGGATGCCAGCAAAGACGTTCCAGCGAATGCCATTCTCTGGGTGCCTTGTAACCTCCAGGACAAAATTCCACCAACTGAGGTGGGGGGAGGTGGCCCAGAGGCAGACCCCCTATTACATGGATCCATCAAGTCTGTTACGATGTTGGACTCTCAAGTGGTCAACCCTCTGCGGCTGCGCAAGAATGGACCAAATGGTGAACGATCGTTACAGCCAACTCTCTGGCTAAGAGTTGAAGAAGAAGATGGAGGTACTGATAATGTATTTAGGGGTAGTCCTTCCATGAATTGGTCAAATATATTGGAATTGAACTGATCATGAGATATGTAAAGGGATTCATAAGTTTTTAAACTGCCTGTTAGTTTTAACAGGTTCTAGTACAGAAAATTTATTGTCCTGTAGCAAAGAGGATACAGTATCATTGGATGAAGCCATTTTAATTTTCTTCACTAGGAGCTTGCTGGCTTTATCCCACAATTCATAATTCCTCTGTTGAATCGTTAAGCAATAAATTCAATATTGGTGGACATACGTTCATTGTATTTGTATATTGAAATAATGAGAGAGTGCATCAGCTCATTATTGTGAGGATCTTTATTTTCCCCCCAAAATTATCAACCTCCTCTGTCAAAGAATTAAGTAATTCATTCATTTTTGTATTCTTTTCAGATGTGAATTTTATACATTCTCCCGTTAAGGTAATGCTTCCCATAAAGTTGCAGTAGAGGAGACAGTATTTGTATTTTTCTTCAAGAAGTTGTAACAGATGCTTCAATAATATGAAGAAATGTAGGGTCTCTCAACTAGATATGTGTTTAACTTCCATCTTGAAAATCTTGTAGCACTATGACAAGTATCTATGTGAAGAGAAATTGGAGCATGATCAAAGACGATATTACCAACTTCCTCCTCCAGACATGCAGGAACTAGTATCTTAGATATCATAAAAAAATCTAACCTGAAATAGTAATCATGAATTATGGAGAAATGTGTAGTAATACTTTGTAGGATGCTTCATTCTCCAAATATCCACTAGTCCAATATCCTTCAGTAAGGATAAGGAGTGGTTTGCAAAGGCCTGAGATTTTTGCTAAAAACATTGAGTTTTGGCTAGGATATCATCAGTGACAGTGTTCCAATCTCCTCCTAGTATCATTGGGACATATCAACTCTGTTGGAAATAATGCCAGTTATTTCTTCAATAAAGGGTATGTTCCCACCACTAGGCTTATATACACTCTCCAAAAATAATCTCTTAGTATTGAAAATGCCATCAATTATTATGTATTTGCCCTCTGGATCTGACTATGACTGAATATATTCAAAAGTTAGGCGCTTGTGGATTAGTATTGCTATTCTCCTGCTTCTGGATTTTAGAGAGCAGTGATATTCATGTCCCACCCATGTTTTTTTAATTCTGTCTGCATGTTCATTCCTGAAATGGGTCTCTTGAAGTAAAGCTATATGACATCCATTTGATTTTAAGTGCCTCAAAGTTTTGATTCTCTTGGAGGGTTCACGAAAAAAAGCAGTGACTGTTCAGCTGCTAATTGACACCAAATAGACTGACAGCCTTCAGGTGCCTCTCCATACAAAAGGAAAATATACCACCCATTTTACCATTAACATCCTGGACTTCCAATATGGGCACATTCAGTTCCCAGATGGCGTATACCTGCACACACCCTCCTCCTCCCCATCCACAATACACATTTATTATGACTCTGTTGGAAATATATCTATATTTACCTAAATACCATGCCCCAGAGTATATAAACGAATGAAGCTTATTGCTTCATAGATATGAATGCATAATATTATAGTATATAAATTCTAATATGCACATGGCATGTAAATATTTATATCAATAGACTAATGCAAATGGTAAACAAAGTGACACAAATGATAATATGTGTGCAAATAAATATAAATATTACCACCATATGCATATTATAAACATACACACTTTAAGTATGGGTAAAACATACAAATGCCCATATAAGGTGATACAGGTATTCACAAATAACACAAATAATTATTAATATATTAGTATCATGTATATATTATAAATATAGATACAAATCTAAGTAGAAATGTTATAAGAGTAACACATTCCACTGTTGTGTGCAGTGTTGTTGCAGCCATGTTGGTCCCAGGATAATAGAGAGACAAGGTGGGTGAGGTAATCTCTTTACTGGATCAACTTCTGTTGGTGAGAAAGATATTACCTTACCTACCTTATTTCTCTAATAAGAGTAATATAATTATTATAAATATATAGATATAGTTATGTTGGCTTTTCAATATATTGAAAATATTCATTATGAAGCTATGCTAAATATCTTGTCTAAAAGTACTCATATGTTATAACACTATAAAATATTTCAAATATGTAAAATATATGTTCATGAGTTTCCTAGTTTTCTCAATCACAGATCCTTTTCTTGAGGGCTTATACTCTCCATTTTCTTTTCCTTTATGAGAAGATCATGCTTTTACCCTTAGTGAGATCTGATTTCAATTCCTGTAGTGCTTGCCAAGCATCCAACAAGTTACTGAAGTATTTCACAGAGTCTGTCAGCTTCATTATGAAGACTGCAGGATATTTGAGACTGTATTTAATATTTGATCCCAAGAGTTTGTTTGATGACATTAAGTGCTGCTCTCTTCTTGCTTAAATTTACAGAGAAGTCTGGATACAAAGAAAATTTAAAAGCCTTTTACTTAAGAGTTCCCTTTTGCCTAGCACCAGACATCAGCTTAATTTTGTCATTAAATCATAGCAATTTAAAGATGACGGGTTTGTGGTTATTATTGCTTTCTTCTCTGCCACTCACTGAGCTCTTTCAATCTCCAGGGAAAGCAACCTGGGATCCAATCCTAGTAACTCAGGGTATTCTGGAGAAAGCTAATTGTTGTTGTTGATTTTTTTTAATTGCCAGCCCTTCAGGGACCCCCACTAATCACAAACTGTGTGATCTATTTTCAAGATCTTCTTGTTTCACCTGCTTTTATGGTAGCTTTTCATAGTTTGTATTCTCCCTCATCATTAGAGAGCTCACAGATATCTTGAGATAAAAGATCAAATTTGGTAGTTAGAAAGTACTCCATAGCCACAAAGACCTGTGTGAGAGACTGCTGGATTTCCTCATTCTTTCCTAGCTCTGGAGACTCAGACTTGGGTTGTTTGGCGTTTCTATTTTTGTCAGCAGGATCCATCACACCACAACAAAAAAGTGGCCCCCTCATCTAATTAGCAAATTTCTTATAGAAAAGTTATGGTTTAGATACCTGAGAGCCCTTCATTGATGAGGATTAGTGGGTGAGGAGGCCAGGAGCTAGGCAGCCATCTTCTCTACAGATCTGTGATTCCCTCCCCACCCCACAAACGGAAGGATATTTTTTTATTTGTAATAGTCTCAGAAGCATTAATGACACAATGTGGATTAGTGAATACCTATGAGAAGCTGAGAGGCTCCCCAAAAGGCCCTTTAGGAATTGGTTGTCCTTAACAGGAAGCCAAAGACTGATAAGGGAAGCACACATCCATTTCTGTTTAAAGGTCTAGGGTAGAAAAGAGAGAGAGCTATTTGGTGACAAAGATAGAAATAACTGGCTATCCTCACCTTTTGAAGACAACAATAGGTATTGGAGGAATCCCAATGCTGGAAGGGAAGCGGATGAACATTTTGCATGGAGATTCTAGTTCATGAACAACCTGAAAATTAATCAGATCTGCAAGGATTGTTTTGGTGTCAGCCCTTACTAACCAAACTACATGCCTCAGTCTGTGAATCACACATACCAAAGGCGGCACCATTTAAAGAGTTCCAGTACTAACTCCTTGTCAGGTGTGTAAAACCTTCTCTTCCTCTTTAACTACCCTTATGGCCAACACTGGTGCATTTTTCCTTAGCTGGAATGAAGATTGTTATTGTGTGATCGAGAGATTTCAGAAAATTAGGCACAGGGAATGGAGATTCATATGGAGGGCTCACTGAAAATTCTCAAAAGATGAGATCTCTTTCTCAAAAGATGTGTTCAATAGCATTCTCTAGATCAAGGGTAGGCAACCTATGGCATGGGTGCCGAAGGCGGCACATGAGGTGATTTTCAGTGGCACTCACACTGCCCGGGTCCTGGCCATCGGTCTGGGGGGCTCAGCATTTTAATTTAATTTTAAATGAAGGTTCTTAAACATTTTAAAAACCTTATTTACTTTGCATACAACAATAGTTTAGTTATATATTATAGACTTATAGAAAGAGACCTTCTAAAAACGTTAAAATGTATTACCAGCACGCGAGACCTTAAATTAGAGTGAATAAATGAAGATTCAGCACACCACTTCTGAAAGGTTGCTGATCCCTGCTCTAGATGACCCAATGCACAAGAGAAATATGCATATAGATGAGAAACAGCTGGCTTATGCATCACACATGTAAGAGACAAGTGATGCTGGAAGGGAGAGCTATCTAGGACATTGACTTCCTGCTATGTATCAGGGTGCTACAGTCTCATCACTGTTATTTGACATGCAGATCAAAACTGTTTTCTTTTGTTTCCAGCTGGCCTGGACATTTCCCTATGTCTGTTGAATGAGAACTTAGCCAAAGTGATCTTCAAGGTTAGACTTCTGCAATGAGCTATATATTTGGCTGAAGGACACATGGACTCTCCGGGCCACTCCATTAGGTGGAAAAGTCTCACCAAAGCATATTACAATGGTGGTCTGAACATTCCACTGGCTCCTTGTTTGTTTCTTGGTCCACTTCAAGATGCTGGGTTCTAGAATCCTTTACTATGTCTGCAACCCACCACAATATCTATGCTCCATGGGGACATTACTGCTTATTGAGCCCAGTGTAAAATGTTCAGGAACCAGGAGCAGATTATTCTTGTGGGAAGGCCTTCAGTTCTGGAACTCCTTATCATCTGGGATCAGGAGTGTGAACTTGACCATTTTTAGGGCACAACGCAAAAGCCATTCTTTTATGCAAGTCTTCTCTGCATAACAATGGCAGAAATAAGTGTCTGACCACATCTTTTACAAATACTAATGAAAATTAAATAACAGCTACAACAATGGTGGAAAGTGGATATTTTTGCTGACAAATACAGTGTGGGATGTTTAATTCTTCATTTAGTGTCTAGATATCTCAGCAATGAGTACATAAGAAATAGATTAAAAACTATGCATGTGCAACATATACATATTTTCATTTACAAACTACTTCCCCCCTGACAGTTATCCCTAAATAAAAATATTTTAAATATTTTATCCATGGGTTCACCATTACAAATGTCAGTTTATGATTTTACTTTATATTATTTCTAAGAAAAATCTCAGGCAATACAATGAACTATCAAATATGCATTCTTAGTATTTGGTATTTGAAAAGGTATCATGCATATACCATTTTAACTTAAAACGAACAGGTCAAATTCAACCCTACTATAACTCTGATTATGTCAATAGGATTACACCAAGGAAGAATTTTATCTCATGTCTTCTAAGATTGTATCACTTAAATGACAGTATCATTGCAACTGTCTTCCATACAGCAGAGGGAAAAATAATTGGTAAAGATGAAGAGACTAGTATTCTGTGGAGCTAGATTTTTCTCCGCTGTTCATTTTCTATAACTGCAGTAAAATAACTGCTCCTTGGGGGCACATTAGGAAAAGAATAGTAATTAAGCTTATGAAAGGATAATCTGTGTAAAACTGAATTAGAATTGACTCAAACTAAATCTAAAGTATTGTGGGACAAAGGAAAAAACTAGCTGAGTCCTGTATGGTTTATTCAAAACCATTTCCAGCCCTATCAAATTAAACTCTGTGATTTGGAGTCAATCTACTACCTCTCTCAGTCTGTAACCTCTATTTGAAATAGAAAAGATGGCATCACTGGACAACAAGCACATTCTTCTTCTCCCTAAGGTACCATGCATCGAAACCTAACAAACCCCAAAGCTAAATAAATATAAACCGAGCTCATGAATGATCCTATGCAACTTACCACCACCACTATCGCACATATGTACACATTATTTTAACATGATGTATAGATTATAATCTATTTTAAACAAGCCCCACTGGTGGAGATGCTAATACCTCAGTGCTCATAAAAGGTATTTTCACCACAATTGTATTAGAATTCAACTGATACACAGTGTATTCTTTTTTTTAAAAAATCACTGTTGTACACCTTTATTTAGTAATTAGATATACTTTGCTTTCAACTTATCAGCCAGAGCTCTGAAGGCAAAGAACACTACATAATTAATAATTTTCGTAGTACCACTTAATGTGTAGCACAGCTATTGAACCCATATTCAGGACATATTTTTATGGAACTGTTCCATCTACAGATCTAGTTAACTCATACACAGAATGTAAAACAAACTATGGAAACATGTAACTTGAACCAATATGTTTGCTGCAAAGCTAGCTGAAGTCAACGGAAAGATTCTTTGACATCAGTGAGATTTGGATCTGGCCCAATATGACGTCACGAGAACACAATGAACATACTACATTTTTCATTTACCTATATATTATGATTTGTAATTGTAGTACTGAAGTGATTAGAACTATGCAATTTATTCTGAATAAATCAGAATAAGCCTAGAGTGCAAAATTCTTTGTTAAATCTGTTTATGTTGATTTTGATTTGTATAAAAAGTAAAAAGGGGCTTCTATCAAACATCCCAGGTTTCCAAATAAAAAGAAGACAGCAGAATACAAAACAGCCCTCCCACAATACCCGATCCTCTGTGACAGCCCACTCAAATAGATGTGCCTTGCAGTGTTCCCCAAAGGTCAATGAACTACTGAAGCTAGCATTTAAACACCAATATGAATTATGTTAATCACCCAATCATGTTATACACCTTTAACTTGCACCTGAAAGGAAGAGAGAACCTGATAATTAGAGTGATGGCAAAGGAAGTGCAGTGTAATTGAGAACTTGGAAATCATCTGAATTCTGCTAAGAATTGCCAAATATACCTGAAACTTGAGGGATGTGGAAATGCTCTACTATTCCAGAAGAGTCAGTGTGTCTTAGGGCTAGTCTACACTTACCGTCCGGGTTGACACGGTGAGTTCGACTTCTTGGAGTTCGAACTATCGCATCTGATCTAGACGTGATAGTTCGAACTCCGGAAGCGCCGCGGTCGACTCCGGTACTCCACCACTGCAAACGGCGGTGGCGGAGTCGACCTTGGAGCCGCGGAGTTCGACCCCGCCGCGTCTGGACGGGTGAGTAGTTCGAATTAGGGTACTTCGAATTCAGCTACGCTATTCACGTAGCTGAATTTGCGTACCCTAATTCGAACCCCCTTTTTAGTGTAGACCAGGCCTTAGCAATATTGCATGTATAACTGTTTTTTGTTTTTCCATTGGGAACTATATGTTATTCTGCGTTAAACTATACCCTTGATGATCACTTGACATTTTAAAATATATTTTAAACATTTTAGAAATACATTGTCATCCAATATTTGTTTGATGCCCTATCCCAGTACCATAGATTTCCCTGGGGAAAACTGTTATTATAGTAAGATACCTCCTCGCTACCCAACATATGGCAACAGCTTCTTGTGCAATACTTTATTTGGGGTTTGCTGAATATAAACGAAATATTTTTAGTGTGTGTGGCTGAATTTAGTTCATGGCAAGAATGTTCATAAATCTTTATAATAACCTATTGCAACTGTTTCATAGGTAATTAACAAATCAACAATACTTTTTTTTAAAAATTACACACAGAGTACATAAACAGATTTATATGTGTATACACACATGCACCTCCCAATACTCCAATACTATGACATTAAAAAAAAAAATCTCAGCCACACTGCTGATAGCTTGTATAGTGACTCAGTTTCAATCTGAGCTACATGGGCATGCACTCTAGCATATTCTGAAAAATATGTAACTGCTTTGTGCATGCAGGAATCAAGCAAGGTTACAGGTCTGTTGCATCTTATGCTGCGGTTACGTTCCGCAGTCAGCGTCTAAAGCGAAAATCGCAAATAGTCAAAATTACATTAAGTGTAATGGCTGGCGGAATTGCCCACACTACAGGTACAGTATTAAAATTGTTATTTTTCTCTCTTTTTTTGTTTTGTTTTTGCCAACCGTGTAAAGCTGAAATCACGCATTTTAAATGCGCGTAAGATGCAACAGACCTGTATTTTTCTATTGTTAAAAATCACGTGTCTTCTGTCAGAAGATGAGGATTTATTTTTGCAGTAGTAAGATGCATTTTTATTGCTAGAAAATTGATTCTGCTATTGGGCAAAAGCATCATTAATTAAGTGGTCCACATATTATATGGGAAATACCTGATTACCAGATTTCAAATAGTGGATGATATTGCAAAAGTGATACACTAAAATCAAAACAAATTTAAAAAAAAATGAAAAGAAAAGAAAAAAGAAAAAACATATTAGCTCCTGCTATTAAATGTCAATATAAAATTATTGCACTTGACAGCTGTTTGGTGGCCCTTGTAGTGTTGCTGTTATATTTCGGTTTCTGGTAAACTAGTGTCCACATCATAAAAACTAACACCACAATCGGCAGCAGCTGGCACCCATTGTTGTCTCAGAGAAGCCATAAATATGCCAAGAGAACAAAGTCTTCTCTCAATCCCAGCGATTATCTCAGCAGAACAGAACTGAGGTACTAGCAAGGACCTTTACCTAAACTGTAATTTTTTTATGGATTGGATATATAGGGAGCTTCATTCATTAGTATGGTTAACATAAGCACTAAGAACTCCCTCCTTTTTAAAAAAGAAGTGAAAGAGTACACTAGGCTTCAAGATAATGCTGTAAAAAATCCCCAGAAAATATCTTAAATTTAAAAATTATAAACCTAATGCCAATTTGCTCAACGGTAATAAAAGTCTGTTATGTGAACTGTTAGACAAAGGAATGGGGTCTTATTTGGGGACTTTAGAACTTGTTGCTCCACAAGTCAAGTATGTATATAATTATCATTATCATCATGCATATCATTATCATCAATAGAAAATGAAAAGGTCACAGCATTTTTTCATATTTCTACGATTCCTACATCCTTCATGAATACTGTAGCCAGGATTCCATCAATAAGTCAAAGAGTGAAAATAAGACAGTTGTTCCACCAACCTAATGCTATCTTTCAAATTAAAAATACCTAGATTGACAAGTTTTTACTTTATTTATGCATCAGAATCACGAATCTACTATTCCTACCTGACAGCACAACCAATTAATTCCCTTGCTATGGTTATTTGCTAGGTAACCATCAATACAGCTACAGAAACAGACTAAACACACAATGAAAAAGACCTTTTCCCAACCCCTGCCCAGATTACACATGCAGGCAAACAATTCTGTTATTTTAAATGCTTCAGTATTTTCAAAGTTTTGAAGATAGCAATATAAAAAAAAAGAGTGCACTACATTCTAGACACTCTGTAAATATGATACATTATATAGATAATATGCCAAGGAAGGCAGCCTCCTCTGCTCATTTGTTGGCTTTTTACACAAACATGTCTACACCTTCTTACACACTGTCTCTTACACACTGAACATATCTCCAAGATTTACCTCTGCCTCAATTCCTATAGGAAGTCAGCCAATTATAGATGGCCAGATGGTGATAGTTGGCATCTTTAAAAATGTTTAATTTTTAAAATTAAAAGCATATAAAAAGCATATATGTTTAGTAACATTCCTTTCCGCATATTCTGTGGGTGATTTTTCTTCAACCGTGAGATCCTGGGCTCAAGGGTGCCATGTCTTTTTATTTTTTTGTTCAATGCCGGCACCATAGGGGCTTGATCTTTTGGATGATACTTCAGTGTAGCTATTAAATAAAGAGATAAATAAATGAGGGGAGGGGCTACTAATTATTTTTATACCTGGCTGTCACAACTATTCTGCATATATAGTATTCATTGAGGTTAGATTGAAAAATAACTATTAAATCGCCTAGTCCATCACCCTTCAAGTGAAGGATTGCTTTGGACTGCGACATAGCTCTGCCTTTGCAAGACACTGAAGAAATGTGAGGGTTACAGAGAAAAGTTTCTATAAAGGTGTGAGATTTAATGAACAATGGGGATTTTTAATTAAGTCTATACCACAGCCACTCTTAGCAAAGACTGAGCCTGCCCAACACATGAAGTTCTGACTGGGATCCAAACTTTCCCAAAGTTTGTGGTGGGGATGGCAATGTGGTCAAATCCAGACAGGATCCATCTCAAGCTGATACTACTGATTTTTTTTTGTTGCTAATTTGTATTTCCATGTTTTAAAATGATCAAGTGTATTGAATATTCTAGTTTTAGTCTCACTTCTTTAAGAAGGATCACACCTAATATTGCAGAAGTCTTGGATACTTCGTTCTCCCACACCTGCTAACCCTAGAGCAAAATATCATCAAAGCAATCTTCTGGGAATGATCAATTATCTTTAGAGAACATTCTGTAGGAATCTTCAAGGCGAAGCATTGTTTATTTGAAAAAGCAAACCAAACCACATTAATTCAAAGCATATTTTAAAATACCAAATCTGAATGCTTTGCCTTTCAGTGCTAGCTATTGCTGTCATCAAATCAAGTTATAGCTTAGCAACTCTGTTCTAACACATTTTCCTAAAACAGGGGTTCTCAAACTGGGGGTCGGGACCCCTCAGGGGGTTGCCAGGTTATTACATGGGGGGTCGTGAGCGGTCAACCTCCACCCCAAACCCTGCTTTGCCTCCAGCATTTATAATGGTGTTAAATATATTTAAAAGTGTTTTTAATTTATAAGGGTGTGGGGTCGCACTCAGAGGCCTGGTCTACACTGGGGAGGGTTGATGTAAGATACGCAACTTCAGCTATGGGAATAGCGTAGCTGAAGTCGATGTATCTTATTTCAACTTACCTCCCATCCTCACGGCGTGGGATCGACGGCCCCAGCTCTCCCATTGACTCTGCTTCTGCCTCTCGCCCTGGTGGAGTTCCAGAGTCGACAAGAGCACGTTTGGGGATCCATTTATCGCGTCTAGACAAGTCGCGATGTATCGATCCCCGATAGATTGATCGCTACCCGCCAATCCGGCGGGTAGTGTGGACGTACCCAGAGGCTTGCTATGTGAAAGATGTCACCAGTACAAAAGTTTGAGAGCCACTGTGCTAAAATTACAATTGAAAGAAACTGTCACTTCCCGCATTTCGGCATTTGCATGTCTGAATATATAGTATCATCCAGGAAAGGAGAGAATGAGGGTTTTGGTGTTCTTTACACTATAATAGATTGACAAATAAAACTGTACACACATTTTGACTGACCTGTATAAAAGTAAAATATTGTCCAAAAGTTAAAAAAAAAAATACAGTCTACTTTGACTATTGTCCTAAGCTTTTGGGTTTAGGCTATACATTCTATTCTGAGCATTTTCTAATAAATAGCTATTTTTATATTTTAAAACACATGAATAGGTAAATATAGATTTTAACACAAACACACACCTGGAGGAGGTAAATATTTGTTATCCTTTTCAATTTTTTTTATGTACCTAAGTGTATGTGCATAAACATTGGCCTTCACAGCATAAAGATTTGTGTGCAGGAGTCTTTACATGCAGCACTCCTTATGTGCAAAACAAATTCAATGCATAAAAGTGACTCCTATCAGAGCAAGACAGTATGGAGCAAATTGCCAGATTCCTTGCTAATGGAAGAGGCTGGCTTATTTCCCCAGCAGAAGTTGCTGGGTTAGATCGATGACTCCTTACACAGGAGACTCTTCAAAGGCAGCATTTTGACTCTCCACGTCCAGTGTAGGCTATTGCCTTCCAACATGTGATGTTGCTAATATGCTAGTAGGAAGCCCCCACAAATAAAATTTTGTTTATGTGAACAATTTTTATCCTGATGGATGAAAAAATTCCAAGGAATTAATAGATACATAATTGTGTGTTTGGGTGTGTGTTTTACAAACCAATGAATTCTTTACTCACATAAGATATAATAAAACAAAATAGTTCAGAATAGAATAGTTTATTGTTAATACAATTCATGTGCTACTAAACATAGATCCATTTGAAATAAAAAAGGCCAGATGCAGAACCTACTGTCTGGCAATCAATCTTTCTTTACATTCAATATCTCTTTTATTGAACTAGCTTCCTTTAGAACCTCACAGCTGCCCAATGAGACTGACTTTCAACCTCCTGCCTTACTTAGTATTATAACTTTTATTAACACTGCATCTTTCATTGCTTATCACCTGTTATTGTCCCTTTAAAGTTATAGTTTGTCAGGTTTTTTAATAAGAACTTATTTTTGTAAGATTAAGGCAAGAGTTTAATAATTATTTTGAAAATTGTTATGGTATTAAAATGTTGCCTGTTTATAAAGTATAGTTTATTGAAATGCTTAGGAAAAATTGCAACAATACTCTATGAAGAAAAATTATTAGAGCAGCAACGAATACAATATATTATATTAAACAGACATGTTACTGGTACATGAACTATCTGTTTTTATTTTCACAGAATTACACAAGAGTAATTAACAAGCTAGGAATTTACAAGGTATTTCTAAATAATAGTTAACAACAGTTAAGGCTTTAAGTAGATCATCGTCATAAATCCAATGGTGGAAAAATATGACTTTAGGGGTGCAGGATTTGGGGAAGGCGATAAAAATCATGGTCATTGACACCCCAGCAACCATGATAATGAGGTAATCCTGGTCCCATTGAAGTCAATCGGAATTCTGACATTCTAGGATTTTTTTTTTAAAATGGATGTCTACCTAACCAGTGTAGCTTTCAATTTAGTTTCAGTTTGAGGTAAATGTTTGGAAGCTGAAAGTTGGTTTCTTTAATTATCTCACTCTAACCATACCATTGTTTGCAAAGGGGACCATGCTGGTACTTTAGTTTTCTATCTCAAGGATCAGGTCACGACCTTCTTAAAATCTACTGAAAAACTCCAATTGACTTCAAGGGAAGTTAAATCAAGCCTAAAGGAAGGCATTAAAAAGGGGTAGATGTCTTTGTGGGCTAGTATTAGCAAAAAGCAAATCTCAAACAGTTTGAAAATATGATTTGGAGATTGGTATCAAGAACTTTGAATACTTTTCCCAACCTTCTCCAAACACTATATTCAAACCTCTTGGGTCTGGCAAAATTGATTTCTCAGAAGAAAACACTTTCCTGTGAGATATCTGGTACTTTCTATATTATTGGCTAAATGTAGGGAGAACAATTTTTTTTTGTGTTTTTTCAGCTTGTCTATTTCCAGGAACAGTCAGAAACAGGATATGAAGAGATAAATAAAATAAAATAAAATAAAAAAAGAAACCTTCAAATCTCAGGGGCAGGGCTTGGTTCAGTTCTAACTGTAGATGAATGGTTTTGCTGTCTCTTGTTTATACCAGGATGCCTGGAAGTAAGGATAGGTTCTTTCAAAATGGAAATAAATAGTAAACAATCCTGGAAACATTGCCTAATATTCCCCTGACTATCCTCCAAGGATGACATCGAAGCAGAGCTTGGGGGCAGGTGAGACACTGAATCCTGGATCTTGCGTTTAGTGGGCCCAATCACATAGTTTGCGAAGACCCTGGGGTTTACTTGGACTAGTCATGAACCTATTCATGTTTACATGCAGAGATTCGAGGTCATATCCTCAGATACAGCAAATCAGTCTAACTCCACTGCAATGGAGCTAGGTCAAATTACACCAGCTGAAGTTCTGACCCTTCATCTTTATTGCTTTCATAAAGCAACATATACTTTGAGTGTTATAAAACTACATAAACTATATATTACATAAGGTCATTATTAGTAGCCATTTTCATCCTGTCAGATGTCATTATTTAAAAAAAAGACTGGTAAATAAGTCTATGACTTTGCTCATTCTAATTAGCTGAAAAATGCTTACAAATTGTGGATGTTTGCTATCTTTAAGAGCATGACACAAAGTTTACCCTCTTAGTACCCTGACTACAGCTACCCTCTGAGGGCTTGTTGTCATCAGACTTTGTGCTAAGATGATTTTTCAAGATAAATTTGCCCATATAATGTCAACTGCTTAAATCTCCTCCCTCAGTTTACTATAACTCAAATCTGTATGCTGAATTGTTTATATTGGTACACGGTGACAGGGGAAAAGGAAGAGAGATTTAAGTAACAGTATAAGAAAACTAATCTTTAGACCCAAACTGCCATTGCTAAATATCCCTATATATATCTATTAGGCAAAAGGCAAAAGTCAGTACAAGTGCAGTCTGACTAACCTTATTCCTACATTAATCAATTGCTTCTTGCAGCAAATTGCATTTGGAATACAAAATAAAAAAATTTAAATGATGATTGCACAAACATACGCTTCTAGAAAATAGAAAGCCATTGCAACTCGACTGTCCAGAAAAATATTCAGTGAATTAAGGTAAAATAACAATTTCATGCTATGAGGGGAAATCTGTCATATTAATGAAGAAGCCAAATGGAACCTGCTGGTCTAATGTAGTAAATCTTTAGTAAATTCCAATTAGGATCAAAGTAAGAAACTGGGAGCAATTTTTCCCTATAGGTAGAGGTAAAATGTGTTCTTAAAGGAAAAATCTGACAACTTTGGTTGCAAACAAAGATCAGTTGCTTAAAATAGCTGAATTTGTCATTCCTAAATAGTTATATATTAATATAATTGATACAGAATTTAAGATATGTTTTAAAAATGCTTGTCACTGTTTTAATATCTTGATAAATCTGAATTGCTCTGATGTCTCGCTTGGGTTGCCAAGTGTCTAATCACACAAAACCAAACACCCTGGCTCTTTCCTCTGTCCTGCCCCTTCCCGAGGCCCCGCCCCCTGCTCACTCCACCCTCACTCACTTGCTGATTTTCACCGGGCTGAGTCAGGGTGAGGGTTCCAGGATGGTGCCATAAATGAGGGGTTCAGGGTGTGGGAAGGAGCTGGGGCAGGGAGTTGGGGTGCAGGAGGGGGTGAGGGCTCCAGCTGGGGGTATGAGCTCTTGGGTGGGGCCAGGGATGAGGGGATTGCAGTGCAGGAGGGGGCTTTGGGCTGGGTGGTGGGGCTGAGGGGTTTGGAGTGTAGGGGTGAGGGCTCCAGCTGGAGGTCTGGGATTGGGGGTGGGGCCAGGGCTGAGGCATTTGGGGTACACGAGGGGGCTCCGGGCTGACGCAGGGGTTGGAGTGCAGGAGGGGGTACGGGCTCTGGGCTGGAGTTGAGGGCTCTGTGGTGGGGCCAGAAATGAGGGGTTCAGTGTGTGGAAGGGGGCTCAGGGCTGGGGCAGGGGATTGAGATCCAAGAAGGGGTAAGGGCTCCAGGTGGCACTGACCCCAGGTGGCTCCTGGAAGCAGTCACATGTCCCTCTGACTCCTAGGCAGAAGCGCAGCCAGATGGCTCTGCGTGCGCTGCTCCCATCCACAGGTGCCGCCTCCGCAGCTCCCACTGGCTGCAATGCTGACCAGAGTCACCACGGTCCCTTTTTGAATGGGGGTTCCGATAATCCCCTACATCTGAGAGCAGAGCTCCCAGTGTTGTGCATGCAAGAGTTGAACAAATGTCAGCCACATTCCACCCTCACTTTGTGACAAGGGAAGGACTACCAGTAGATGAACAACACACGAGGAAGACTGGCCTCCAGAGATGTTTCGAATTAAGTTATTTTATTTTTAAAAATATGTTGTGCAAAACAAATGTCTGGTTCATATTAAACAAATGGTGAATTATCTAAAGCATTGATAATTTAAGTGATTTATAAAATACATACTAGATCATCAAATAGTATCTCTTATATTAAACAACTGTGAGAGTCCACACATTCAAGTATTGAGGTGTACCTTCTTTGTCTCAAATATGGGGCTAAAACCAGGGCCAGAACACGTACCCAGGCAAGGATGTAAGGAAAAGAAGACACACACACCGTTACCCTTCAGCATGGGCAACACAAACCTTGGGTGAAAATCCTCGCCCTACTGAAATCAAGAACAAAATCCCACTGATATCAGTAGGGTCGGGATTTCACCCCTAAGTCTAAGCACACAAGAGTAACGGAGCCTGAATATTAATCACAGCAGGTAGACAGGGAGTGGCTGATTAAAACATTTTATAAAACAATTTTCCTACATGAAGTCTAGCTGAGTAGGTTGCTGCTCAATGGCTCATGTTTATGCCTCTTCACTACTGAATATCCCCAAAGAACTTGTCACTAATGGATTGCATTTTTATGTCATCATGATTTACAGAGTGCTATAGGGACAATTATATAACCATTTACTTAAATTCACAACTTCTTGAAGCTCAACACAATTCTTTTGTTATCATAATCTCTAATGGGCATATGTACAGTGAGTATATCATGGTATGAAACTGGATATATCTGACTTTGCTTGTCTGACTTGTGACTCACAAAGTCCCTCATGTCTAGCAACTGGGAAACAGCTGCTGATCCCACACTGAAATTAAGAACATTTGAGCTCTTCTGATTTATGTTAATTCCCGTGGGAACAACGCCATGAAAAATTAACACCACTTGTCATCAAAGACACCATTTCTCTCAGCACTATTAAAAAGAACTATTTCAAAATAGACCTATTTACCACCTCCTTATGGTAAAATGTACATAATATCTTGATATTGGAGAAAACAGAAATCACTAAAACAATATATATTCAGGTAGTGGCAAATCTAGCCCTCTCATCTGTGACCACACAGGGATTATTTGCAGCAGAAATGTTGCAATTCTATTGCAGTGTGTGTGTGTGTGTGTGTGTGTGTGTGTGTGTGTGTGTGTGTGTGTGTGTGTGTGTGAGAGAGAGAGAGAGATGTAGGGCAGACATGGATGAGCTGGGAAAGGTGAGGTTGTTGAGACCTGTCCTCATGCATATCCTCCAGAGGCTCTCTGTTGACACTCTACAGGCAGTGCAAAAGTACCCAAAAATGTTATGTCAGCAAATGGGCTGGAGTAGCCTCCACAGAGAGATTTCACAGCTGCTCTGTGGCTTGGAAAAAAGAATTCCTCCCCGATGCTTATTCCAGTTAAAAGGGCCCTGGGCTGGGATAACGGGAAAAGAATACAGAGCTGTATTTGCCATCACTATGAATGACATCTGACTGAGTCATCTATTAGCATGACTGAAATAATTGCTGACAGTATGCTAGTAGCCATTATTACAGTGACTGAATAATTGCTGACCTTCTGTTGTATATTTTTATGAAAGCACATATGATTCTGCCCACTGACAATTTTTACCATAACACCCAGGTATCCTAGGCATGGAAAACACTACACACAAGGGAACTGAAGAGAAGCAGACTTCATGGTTTAGGGCAGGTCGCAGAGAGCACATGCAGGGTAACTCTGCACACACTGAGTGCCATGGAGAAATGCTCCTTGAAGTCTCTCTCTCTACAGGATTTGTAGATAGAGAAGGGGGCAAAGCAAGATCAGGGGAGAGATAAGGGCATGCCCAACCAGTTTGTAGCTATGAAGAAACATTTGCCAGAGTCCTCTGCAGAGGGATAATTCAGAGGCCACAAACACTACTGTAATATCATTGACCATGTCCCTATAATGTTAAAATTTTGCATGTTGTTGTTCAGTCCAGAGTTTCAGAAAACAATTATTTACAGGATTTCAATGAGTTTGATTTTTTTAAAGGTACAAAAGCATAAGATAAGAGAAGATCTTTCATTGAAGATATGTCTGTCACGTTGCAGCAAACAAATTATTTACTTTTCAAAAAGACACAAATATAGTAAATAACCAAGCTAGTGCCTTTATTACCTTATGTAAATGTCACATTTGTTGGCATTTGCAGTGTGATTGGTTTCATAACAGACTAAGCAACCCTTAGTAGAAATGTTCTATGAATGGTGTTACGTACCAGGGAGGCCGGGGGCCCTCCCAAGGTGCTCTGTAAGAACGAGGCCGACACACACACTGTGAGTTATTGGCTTTAATGAAGGTAAAGTGACACATTTGCAACGGGGACCCCAAGCATTGCTGTCACTGAGACGGGGACCCAGCGCCCTGTAGCTCGGCCTGGGGTGAAGTCCGAAAACAAACACAAAGCATGCTCATTTTATACAAACAGCAGCAAATCAGCTCATACATAATGCAATAGAAACTCTCCACCCTCCGGGGCTGCCCCCCGGCCAACAGCCAGGGGCTTGCCACGCAGCAGTCCCAGCCGGTTACGGCAGGTTAAAACTAGCATGCCGTGTCCTACAATAACCGGAGGCTGAGAAAGCGGAACTGCCTAAGCTAAGCCGTAACAGAATCTTCCGTGGTTCCCTAGCCTCCTACAAATGGTAACACTGTATCTAGTGTTTAAGCAACATACCAAGAGTGGCCAAACTGTGGCTTGTGAGCCGCATGCAGCTCTTTTACAATTAAGTGTGGCTTGTGGTGTGCCCCAGGCTCCGTCCCCCCATTCTGTACCTACCAGACTGGAGTGGGGGAACTTGGGATCTCTACCTTGCAGCCGGGTGGTGGGGTAGCGGCTTCTGCCCAGCGGGGTGAGCCTGCTGGGGCTCGGGCTTCAGCAGGAGTGGGGCTGAAGTCCTGAGCCCCGGCTCTTGAACTTCTGAAGATTGCCATATGCGGCTCAGAGGGTCCGTAAATTTGGCCACCCCTGCACTGTAATGGCTCTGGGGGAGCCCTTATAGTACAATGTGTCATCCTGGCAATTTGATTATTAATAGTTTATGCAACATATCAGTGTGTTAGACTAAAAAAAGATCCACATACCAATAGATCTGTAGATTATGTCTATGAATGCTGCAGTATTCTGCACCTTTTTATGTGCTCTCTATTCCAAAACCCATGCGTTGCTCTGAGAATATTTCAGGGACAAACTGAACGGAGTCCAACTTCTGACACGTTTGATAGGTATGATATGAAAAGATGCCTTTGACTCCTCTATAGAGGTAGTGGGCAAAGATGTCCTCTTCCTGATCTCTTCTTTGGAGCCATTTGCATAGAGAATGAAGAAAAATACAGATATCAAAGGAACTGATGAGGGCAGGGGAGCAGGAGGCACCATTTTATGCAGATGTTTTATTAATGATTGCCAATCTAATTGTCTCCTTCCCCAATGTGCTAAAGGAGATTAAAGACTTTAGTGCAGTCTTGGGATTTAAAGTAAACTATGCAGATTGTGAATCACTGGCTCTGGGAATTGAACTTGAGGCATGTTCTAGTTTTCTTTTCTTGCAAAATACAAACATAAACAAGAAAGGAAAAGGAAATGACTATCAGCAAAGCTAAATAATACAAAAATGAAACACTGGACCTATTTAAAAAGTGGCTGTACCTTCTGAGGAGAAGGGCGAACCTGTGGCTAAAGAACAGGATGGGGACTCAGAAGATGAAGATGGAATGAGATGAGCTTGAGAGGAAGGGTGGCTCAAAGATTAGGCCACTAACCTAGCACTTGGCAAACCAAGGTTCAGATCCCTACTCTGCCACAAACTTTGTGTGTGACCTCAGAGGAAATCACTGAATTTCTCTGTATCTCAGTTCCCATCCCCCATAGGGGAGAAAAATAATTCTCTCCCTCACAGAGGAATTGTAAAGAAAAATACATGAAAAGATAACGAGTTGCTCAGATACTATTGTGACATTGCACCCCATAAGGCTTTATGGAAATATGCTTATGAATGTATATATGACATAACTAGAATACATTTTATACTACATATGCCATGTAACATATCTCTGTAAAGGTTATGATCTACTGAACCTATTACTCCTATTTGTATGCATGTATCATTTTTGTATTCAAAGTTATGAATATTGGCTGTGTACTTGCTTGATTTTAAGTAGCTTAGGAAAGCATTTGATCAGCTTCTTGAGAAAGGAATGTGCAAGTTAAATGCCCAGTCAAGAAACACTTCACAGACAATGGATCTTGGAAGGCTCCAATCCACATAAGAAGTCTATTTGAGGACGTTCAAGGTAGCATGTGAACCATGGCTGCTACCTGTAAGTTCTGACTCATGCATGGACATGTGACTTGCCCATGTGACTCCAAAACTCCATCTTGTAGCTGGGATTCTACACAGGGGGAGGGAGGGGTCTCCCACAAGAGAAAGTCTATTTTAACCCCTGGGACACCTCTCCATCTTGTCTTCAGCTGGCTCAAGAGATAGCTTCTCCACCCCCAAAGGATACCTGAAGGAAACTGGAATAAAGGGCAGTAACTACAGGGGGTGTGAGTGATTGCTGGACTCAGACTAGGAGGAGATTAGTCTGTAAAAGGAAAAGTACTGGAACACCTCTGAGGCTGAGGTTTTATCTGTATTCAGTCTTCTTACTGTATTAGGCATAGGCTTGCATGTTTTATTTTATTTTGCTTGGTAATTCACTTTGTTCTGTCTGTTACTACTTGGAACCACTTAAATCCTACTTTTTGTATTTAATAAAATCACTTTTTACTTATTAATTAATCCAGAGTATGTATTAATACCTGGGGGGAGGGGAACAGCTGTGCATATCTCTCTATTAGTGTTATAGAGGGAAAACAATTTATGAGTTTACCCTGCATAAGCTTTATACAGGGTAAAACAGATTTATTGGGGGTTTGGACCCCATTGGGAGTTGGGCATCAGAGTGTTAAAGACAGGAACACTTCTTAAGCTGCTTTTGGTTAAGCCTGCAGTTTGTGGGACGTGGTTCAGACCTGGGTCTGTGTTTGTGGCCGGCAAGTGTGTCTGGCACAACCAGGCAGGGTTCTGGAGTCCCAGGCTGGCAGGGAAAGCAGGGGCAGAAGTAGTCTTGGCACATCAGTTGGCAGCCCCAAGGTGGTTTCTGTGATCCAACCCGTCACAACTATACCAATGAGGGCCATATAAGTACCATACAAAGATGGATCTGAGTTCAATTTCCAGCTCTGTCATATCCATCCTGTGTGATCTTGGGAAAGTCATTCAATATCTGTGTCTCGGTTTCCACATCATAACACGGGGATTGGGAGGTTTCGTTCATTAATGTCTGTAAGTGACTAGAGATCCTTAGATGGGAAATGCTATGTTGGGTACAATGCATTATTATTACATTTAAATTCAAGAAAGAATATTACAATAAGTAGGGTTACAAATTAACATTCACACATTTCCCTCATGTTGCACACAGGAGCGAAGCCTGAGCCTGCAGAGTAGGGGTGAAGAGTTCTGTCTCTGTGGCACAATTCTCTTTCCTCTGATGCTACAGACGCGTGTCCATGAGGGTTCCATGGGAAAGCACGGGGACTACACTGCAACCTTCTCACCATGTATGGGAAAACAGTATTCTGTTCTTTTCCATTTGTCTTCTCCACCCCTCCCCCCTTCACTGAGGAGCCTGGGGAAAGGGCGGTGGGGGAGTATTTTCAAGGTTTGCAGTGGGCATGACAAGGTTTCAAGTAGCCATAGTCCTGCACTCTAAGGAATCCCCTAATCATGCATATCTTGTTTGAGCCATAGGCTTCTCTAGTTTTTCCCATGGGGAGTGCTTCTCCTGCTTTCTCCAGAAGAACTTCTAGGAAACTGAGTTTCATCTCATGATGTTTCATCTTCCCATAATGGGCTATTCTTAGAGCTCTCAAATATGCTTTTGAGGGACATTCTACATTTTACCTGAATCTGGCTGCCTTTTCCACTGCACCATCAAGGCAAATGATATTCCACAGACCAGAAGAAGCAGTCGGACTTTCCTCTATTAGCTGTTTAGCTAATGAGTGCACAAGCCACTGGAAAAGTTTGTGTGTCAAGTCCATTTTAGAAGATGGTCCACAAAGAGGATAATAATTACTCATGTGTTATAGGTCTGTGCTGAGGATTTGAAGGTCCAGGGTTCAAACCCTGTTAACACCACATTTTTATATCCTTATGGTTGCACATTATGGAATTAGTTTTTCCACTTTCTTATTTTTTTAAAAAAGGTCTATTAATCCAAACACTGAGAAAAATTAAAACAGGTTTCATAGATTAAAAAGAATTGTAATTTGTCAATTATGGCATGATGCACAACAAAACAGATGTGTTCCACTTTTCTGTCATTTGTCACTCATTTTGATGGCTTGTGTCACACATTGGCAGATGTGAAGGATGAGAGGAAAGGTTGTTCTTAGAAAAAGGATAATGAGGCCTAAATCAGGACCATGTTTTTAATAGGTATTTCTATTTATATACATTTCTGTTATTACTCTGGGGATGATATGTACGTTGACTGTCTCCTCAGGGGCCAAGGAAAACTACATTCTGAGTGCATAGCCAGTATACTTATTTCAAGGGCTCCTTAAAGCATATTACCCAGACAAATCCTTTTGCTGGCTGCAATGGAACTGGGGAGAAGCCAATATACAGCAGCATGTTGTTGTTCATCTTTTTCTTGAACTATGACATTAGAGTGGCTAAATACAAAAGGGTATTATCAGAGTAAAATAAGTAAGGAAAAGCAAGCCTCATGCTTGCAGATAATGCCATCATAAGGAATCCAAATTCAGAAATGGATTCATGTCTGCTTCCTAAGCTAATGTAGTTAAAACATAGTGAAACACATTTTGTTCAGGGGAAGATGCCAGATTTACCATGGGCCCAAAATATGCAGTACATTAGATTCAGTGGGAAACACATTTATCTTGAAGTTCTAAGAGTAAAACCTCTAAATCTTATAGCTTCATGCAACAGGAATCTCTCTCTCTCTCTCTCTCTCTCTCTCTCTCTCACACACACACACACACACAAACACACACACACAGAGCACTGTAATAATGTGCATATTCTTGCTCTTCACTTGTACTCCGCAGGATACCACTCAAAAGAGATGACAGTGAACAGCAAGTAGAGAGAGAAGCAAATGTACATACCACATGAGTTATTTGTTTTTATCATGAATGAAAAGAAGGGGCCAGACAGAATTCCAGGAAATGAATTCTAGAACAGGAACCAAACATTATATAAGTATTCCTGATTAATCTAAGCATCCAAAATGCTTTCTTTTAAGAGACATCTTCTCTCCCCTTTCCATTTGTATTGCTGGCTCCTAGATAGCTTAAGCAGAAGTAGTAATAGTTAAAAGTTATATGGTCTCCTTTTAAACTTTTGCTATAATTTGGCCCTTGTCTGTGACAGGGAAGTTGAGTGTTACCAACATGATTCGGGGAGTTCGCATTTTTCAGCTACCAGGATTTGCTGAAAGTGAGCTAGCTGCTTGTTTTAATGATTTAAGGCCTGGGTTTAACAACATTGCAAACCCAGCTAAATTTTATTCAAATAAGAAGAGGAGAGGGCACGACCTCTCTTGATTAACCTGGAGAGCTTTGATACACAGTAATTCACCTTTTTAATAAAAGAAAAGGCCATACCTCTGGAACATAAAAGCCTGTTTGAATGTCTTATGTGGATGTGCTTGAATGTGGGGATTGAGCAGTGTGGGCTAGGCTCAGGAGAACATGCACCACAATCCTGAAGGACAATCCAGCCCCCTACACAGCTGTTTGGTTTTTTTTTGAGAGAGAGAGAATTACCTCCCCAGGACAGAATCCCTCATGAACTCTCCCTAGGATGTCACCACCACCATCAATACCACTATTCAGGCCAAGGCTTATAATTTTTTTAAAGTTACAGTCAGTGCTAAAATGTTCACTTTTCCTCCAAAAAGAAAAGAGAAAAAAGTAAACAATATTTTTTGCATGTTCTCCCTCATTTTCATAGCAGATTTTATTTGAATTTCAACAAGCATGGATTACCACACATTTTTCTCTGTATCATCCAAACCTTACATTTCTTATGTAGAGGGAATATATTAAATTGTGAGTGACCTTAATTTTTCAATATTTTACTAGTCATGCCATCCCAGGTTGGCTATTACAATAATATTTATGATTCCGCTGTTACTCAGTACTAGTTACTATTGTGGAAGCAAAGTAATTTTACTTCTGCTTCCACTGTTCCCCAGTGAACAGGCCAGTCACATCTAACTGAAGCCATTCATCCCAGATGTTTTTGCTGACAGAAATAGAGCACATTTCATAGAAATGAAATAATACAGAGGAAGCTTTTTGCA
Organism: Mauremys mutica; assembly: GCF_020497125.1. NCBI lineage: Eukaryota > Metazoa > Chordata > Testudines > Geoemydidae > Mauremys > Mauremys mutica. The sequence continues at coordinate 184,337,551 of NC_059072.1, read as the reverse complement.
AGGTAAAATATTTTAAGATTCCTCCATTCTTTCATTTATTCACCAGGGCCATCCCACTTAATGGCCCTATGCTTTGGCAAACTTTCCTGTGGATGAAGAGCATTGGATAGATGTGACTTCTTACAGAGGGTGTTAACTATGTTCCAAGTGTTGGTCAATGGGGGTGGTCAGCAAGTTATGTGATGTAATGTAATACTACGCTGATCTATTTTTATGGGTTTAGCATGCTATCCTTGCAACACTTCTGGCCCCAGCTGTCTGACAGAGGATTGCTGTTAGACTACCAGGCTAGCTTGCATGCAGTAATGTCACTTCCTAGTCACATAGATACTACCCTATACTGTTAATTACAGGATGTGCACTTCTGCAAAGAGCTGCATACCATCAATTCCTGCTGAAGCTCGACTGGAAGGTGCTCCTCACCAAACAGGAAGTGTTCAGCATAGGTGCTGGAACGAGAGGTGCTACTGCACTATGTGGATTGAAGTGGTTTCCATCACATACTGGGTTTACAGTTTGGTTCGATGGCTCTCAGCATCCCCACTATAAAAATTGTTCCAGTGCCCCGGGTGCTCAGCACCATTCAGGCTAAGGCCCATACTTGAATACCATGTTAGTTTCATTAATCAAAAAAGATATTATATAGGCAATGTTCAGATGTTTGTCATGTCAATCAAGGTCTTCAACCTGTAGTTTAAAATTGCACTCTAATCATGGAGGTGAGGCAAACCATAGTGAAAGGTAATGAGAAAAGCAAATGTTATCTCCTATCAACCCATACAAAATATTGATGATAACTCATGTGGAACAAAAATTAATGTTGAAGTTTATCAGCACTTGACACATGCACATGCTGAATAATTAGGAATTACTGTAGTTGACAGACTAAAATTTTGTGTCAACAGCAGGGGTCAGTTTCACTGCAATCTTAATCCAGACCACAATGAAATAGGTTGCAAAAGTGTATTTCTAAAGTATATAATTTAATATGCAGCTACAAAAAATGAAACAGGAGACAAATGAGTGGGGAAAATGTGGGAGTGAACACAACTCAGGCTTCCAGTGATTATGACTCAAAATAAAAAGAGAATGAAACATTTTCTGTTAGTAAAAAAAATGTGTTTACATGCAGACTCTGTTCATGGTTGGTTTGTCCCTCATTTTAAAAACATGCACGTTTAGTAGGAAGCGAGATTGCCAAATCCATAAGTCAAAAAAAATATTGCAAATTAATAGACTCTAGAATGCTAAACTTGGTAGGAGATAGAGCGTTCTTTTAAATGACAGGGTGAAAAGAAAGTGTGTTTCATTCTTTTTAAAACTGAATGTAAAACAGAACTTTCACAACTTTTTAGAAAATATTACAAATTTGTGTGCATGTGTGTGTGTGTGAGAGAGAGAGAAAACACACCCCCAGTTTACTGTCCTAAAATGAAGGATGAAGGAAAATGGCTGAATGTGCCTTAGGAAATGATGATGGACACTGCTGAAGGCTTCAGATAAAATAATAAGATCAGACATTAACTTGTACATATTCTCTTATGAGAATCTTCCTGATGCTATATGCAACTATCTGTTTTGTCTGCAGAACAGACAGCAGTGTAGAAGATAGGAAATTTTGCATCTGGTAACAGTTTTATCTAAGATTGATATAATTTTGTCAGGAAAGACAACATGCTCACCATTAAAAAATCATCAGTTGCCACACAGTGGTGTCAGAAATAGTTTGTTTTTAACCTACCCCGCTGTAGTACAATTTATACATGAGATATCTCAGATCATCATGTGGTAACCAGGGCTGGCTCCAAGTTTTTTTCTACCAAAAGCAAAAAATTTTTCCTGTGTCCCCCCAGCCCTGCCCCAGCTCCGCCCCATTCAACCCCTTCCCCAAATCCCCGGCCCTGCCTCCTCCCCCGGGCGTGCCGCATTTCCCCTCCGACCCCTCCCTCCCAGGCAGGGCCTGCTCTAGGAACCAGCAAACCAAGCATGTGCTTGGGGCGACACATTTCCAGGGGCAGCATTCCGGCCATCTTTTTTTTTTCCCCCTCTTCCGGGAGCAAAAGCCTAGAGCCAGCCCTGGCAGCAGCAGCGCGTCATGCGTGGGGGCGCCCTGGGGCCACTGCGGTTCACGCCACGGGGGAGCAGCGCCTGCACCTTGTGGCTGGGCTGGGCAGGCTCTGAGCCGGGGTACACTTGGGCTGGGGGCTGCCCCGTGGGGGGCACGGAGCCACCTGCAGGTGCCGCAGGGTGGCCGCCTCCCAGTGGCGAAGCGGCCCGAGCCTCCTAGGGACTGCGGCAGGGCGGGCACAAGCAGCAGCAGCGGGGCCATAGAGGGCAGGGCGCTGCTGTACAGGGCCTGCTGTCCTACTCTCCGGGGCTCCGCTCCCTCTGGGGCTACCCTGCCCTGGCTCCTCAGCTCCCTGCCAGGGTGGTCCCCTGGCTCTGCCCTCCCGGGTCCCGGCCGGTCCTGGAGGCGGGAGCCCTGGCTGGAGGACCCTGGGCTGAGGCGCGGCCCAGGAGCCCCACTGCTTACCCCGACCCTGCCAGTGCTGGACTGGCTGGAGGGGAGGGGAGGGGGGAGCCCAGGGCTGTGGTGGCAGGGGGTGTGGGTGGGATGGGGTGGGGGGGAGAGCCCAGCATTGGGGTGGCAGGGGGTGTGGGTGGAGTGGGCTGGGGCAGGGTTGGGGCAGCAGGAGGTGCGGGTGGGGGAGGGCACTGGTGGGGGGGAGGTGAGAGACCAGAGCTGGCGTGGGGGGTAGGCCAATTTTTTTTTTGCTTGGGGCAGCAAAAAACCTAGAGCCAGCCCTGCTCCCAGGCTTGCCTGGGAGGGAGGGGGGAGAAGCGGAGTGGCAGCACGCTCGGGGGAGGAGGTGGAGGGGAGCTGAGGGAGGAGTGGTTCCTGTGGCCTTCCCTGTGCTCCCCACTGCTGCAGCTCACCTCTGCTCAGGGCTGGCTCCTGGCTTTTTGCACCCTAAGCAAAAAAAAAAAAAGGAGCTGGAATGCTGCCCCTTGGAAAGTGCCGCCCCAAGCACATGCTTGGAGCGCTGGTGCCTATAGAGCCGGCCCTGGTGGTAACTGTTGCCTCATACACGGTAAAAAATTCTAAGGCAACATTTTAAAAAATTAAGTAGAAACTGAAATTTTCTGCAAGCCTCTGATAAGGAAACTGAATGATGTATTACAAACGTGGTCACTTTAAATCATTCATGGCATCCCATGGAGACATGAGGTAGTGCTTTTTACTTTTACTATCCTTGGTTGGACAGATAGCTCAAATATCTACTCTGAAGGATTAGCCACATGGATAGTAAATTAGCCTTGCACAATCCTTTTAGTCTCTGTTGAAAAGTTTGCCTTTTAGAAAGGATAGCTGGTATGCAATCCTGTTACCATCATGGCCAGAAATAGAAAAGAAGAAAATGGTGGTGAAAAGGCAGGCAGAGGTACTTTGTAGGTTGGAGAGAGGAGAAAACAAGTATGTGTCACATGTGATTGTCAGAGTAGAAAGAGACAGTGCTCAGAAACAGCTTTGTGAGAAGATATGTCCTAGTAGGCTGCCACTGAAGAAGTTAAGGACACCATATATATTGGGCAGCTGATACATACCTTCCTTGTGCATAGATCAGGCAAATAAAACAAGTGCACATGAGTTATTTACTAAACTTAAACAGCTGCAAAGGTTCTGACACAATTCAAGTCAAACTCCCTCCTTTCGGTCAGTTCTAAGCCTAATGCACATGTAACAACAAGCTTTGAACACTTCTACTATTGACAGTCAGGCAAAGCTATAAATTATGTGGTCCTCACTCTTTGGCCCTGCAGCCAGGGAACATCACAACAGCACAGAATTTCAAGATTTTAAAAATAAGTAAATCAAAGAGGCCAGAAAATGAGGCCTCCTTGACCCATGGTGTGTTATTTTGTGCTTAGAGCACTAATTTGCTACTGTTATTACTGATGCCACAGTGGCACTATGTCACCATTTTCTCCTTCTGGTCCACTCTGCAATGCTTATCACTCTAAAAGGATAGCAGGAGAGAGGGGCTGCCAGCGTAGACATATCCTCTTCCTTTCTGGTGGCAGATCAAAGGGCTACTCCGGCCAAGAGTAGAGATGCTGGTGGTCACTCTGCTTGAAGTGCGTGGAAGGCAGCAAAACCTAAGCTGCCAGTTTCTAAGGTAGTGAAATACGCTAATCCTTATCCTGTTTCCCATTTCCCACTTACCTAACCATCCAGTTGGCTCTGGATAATTTGTTGAGAAAAGAGGAGGATCTCTTATGCATAGAAAACTAAGAGATTGGCGAACCAGCACATGGAATGACTTTCATAGTAGAAGGATCCTTTCATTTCCACACATCTCAGCATTATATTTCTTGTTATAATGGATAGAGCAGGGGTCAGCAACCTTTCAGAAGTGGTGTGCCGACTCTTCATTTATTCACTCTAATTTAAGGTTTCACGTGCCAGTCATACATTTTAAAGTTTTTAGAAGATCTCTCTCTATAAGTCTATAACATATAAATAAACTATTATTGTTTGTAAAGTAAATACGTTTAAAATGTTTAAGATACTTCATTTAAAAATTAAATAAAAATGCAGAACCCCCTGGACCAGTGGCCAGGACCCGGGCAGTGTGAGTGCCACTGAAAATCAGCTTGCGTGCCATAGGTTGCCTACCCCTGGAATAGAGCTTCACAAAGCAGCTCCTGACTATCAATTGCTATGAAGTAGAAAACCAGTAATCATTAATCAATAAAGAATTAATCATTAATTAAGACTTTCTACACAGTTGGGAGGAGAGTTCTACTGTCTGAAGGGAGCAAGTGTACAGGGATTCTACCTACACAACCCTATTTCTTAAATGAAATACAAAAGCTTCAAAAACAATTTCATTTCTACAACAGGTTTATCATCTGGTGAAATATTAGCTACCACCCAACAAAACACAAAATTCAAACAGCTTATGTTGTCTTCAGAAAACAATATAATAGCTTCCACCGAGTGCCCATTACAGGTTGCAAACTGACAACTAATGTACAGAATGGACCCACTTTAACCTAAGAGATCTATCTGCATTTTTAAATAAAACTAATAAGTGTTGGTTTATAGACAAGATTCAGATTGATGCTGCTGAGTCAGATTCATAAAAATGTAGGAATAGAAGGTCTTCTAGTCCAGTCCCCTGCACTGAGGCAGGGCGTAGTTTTATCTAGACCATTCCTAACAGGTGTTTTCTAACCTGTTCTTAAAAACCTCCAAGGATGGAGAGATTCCACAATCTCCTTCTGTAATTTGTTCCAGTGCTTAACTACCCTTCCTAATGTCCAACCTAAGTCTCCCTTGCTTCAATTTAAGCCAATTACTTCTGGTTAAGGATAAGGAGACCATAATTAAGGCCCTGTAACTGTGTCCATGTGGGGTAGAAGGTTTCCCATGTGGAGAGCCCCATTGAGTTCAATGAAGCTCCATATGGGTGCAGGGGATGTGGACGTCAAAGGATCGATCATAGAATCATAGAAGATTACGGTTGGAAGAGACCTCAGGAGGTCATCTAGTCCAATCCCCTGCTCAAAGCAGGACCAATCCCAACTAAATCATCCCAGCCAAGGCTTTGTCAAGCCAGGCCTTAAAAACTTCTAAGGATGGAGGCATAACCCAGTCTTTTTTAATGGATGAAGAAACGGTACATGTCACACAGATTATTTTTCTCAACCTTACTTCAGTGATAAAGCACAGCAAGAGATCCTTTATCATAAGTCCCAAAAGGACAGATAAGTGCATTTTAAAACCCAGAATGAAAAGATGACAAAAGGCCTACTATGTAGGGGCCTTATCATGACTGATACATTTGTTCAGTGTATAACTTTGAGAATGCCTGGGTCCAAGGCAGTGTTAGGGAATCCATGTGGTCTGTGACTAGGCTGCTGCTGAGGGTGCAGTATAGTTCAGATGGGCATCTTGAAAGAATCTACCGCCATGAGCAACTACTGCTTTATGTAGACTTCCACAGCTGAGCCAGCTGCCACAGAAATGGAGGAAATGTGACCTGAATGAACCTGGGTCAACCAGTTTATACTGCATTTATCCATAAAACCTGTGAAGATCTGTGTTCTCCATTTTCATGTGGTAGCATATGGCTGATATTTGAGCCAAGAGCAGTTAGTCTGTCAGGCACTGAGGCTTCATTAGAGAAAGCCCATAACACAAACTGTCCTTTATATTGTATAACAATGAATTGTTTGATAATTTCATATAATAATAACTATTTTGTCTTTTCTATTTAAAAATATCTTTTAAAGTATCTTCTTTAATGGATGAAGAAACAGTACATTAGGCACAGATTATTGTTCTCACCACAACCTTACCTCAATGATAAAGCACACCACAGAGATCCTTTATCATGAGTCTCAAAGACTGATAAGTGCATTTAAAAACCCAGAATGAAAATAAGGTAAAGGCATGCTGTGGAGGAGATATCCAGCACCCACTATCACTGGGAAACTGTGTAACCTTGGGAGTAGGGGTTGAGAAAAAGCAATTCATAAGTGGCTGAAGTAGCTCTCTGAATCCCTAACTCACCCAGAAGATCCCTCCCAAATCACCTCTGTACAATCCCATTCACTTCTTCTGCAGTACTGCCCCACAATCTCCTAGGGATCTGAGCTTCCCTCCTCTCTGCCCCTGACCTAGCTTGTGCTGTGGATCTGCACTAGTATAACTGCTAGGGGCACTTTGGTGTCCACTGAAGTTGGGGGCTGGATTTGACCCTTAGTGAATTCAATGACCAGAAAAGGGTCCTGGATAAGTGCAGACAGACAGATCAGGATTAGCACAGGCAGCAGCAGTGTAGAGTTCCTCCACACTGTCCAGGCAGTGTGTCTCAACCTTGAACTTACTGAACCAACTCCATGGGTTGACAGAGTTCAGTCACCAAACCCAGTCAAAACTTAATCTCACTCGGAACAAAAATGCCAGTGAGTGTCAGTTTTGGTGATGTTCACCAGGAATTAAAATGAGACCTTCGACATGTTTCACAACAGGTCACTGAACAATCATCAGGTAGTATGACTTTTAGACACTGGTTAAGTTTTGAACCATCCACCTACTGGGTCCCCATGTTACTGCCAATCACCTGAGCCTTCAAGTCCCTGCTCAGAATTAGTAGTATAGAATTCACTTTTCCCTCTCCTCCAGTCTCTTATATGAAATTTCTATTTATTTTACACGAAGTGACTAGACATTTTTTGGTTTGTTGTATTTCCTTCAGACAATATAGTTTTACTATTTTCTCCTAACTCTTATCACTTGTGTAGTTTACAACAAAGTATCTCACCTCTCTTTTGTATATTTAAATCTTTATATTTCAAACATCTCATGTGATTCTCTAAGTTTTTGTTATTAAATTGCCAAAGTGGATTAAAATAGCCTCAGTCTACTAAACAAAATTATTTAGCTGGGGGTTAAGTTTAAGCTTAAGGAGAAAAATTACAGTGCTTCATTTGGAAAAAAAAAAGTTAATGATTCCATAGAAGTAACTGGAGAACCACATACAATTGATGTGATACCCTGGAAATTGATATATAGTTATAGATGTATACAACAATGTTCTTAAACCACTTTAATTATGCTTTTCCTTTTAAATAAATATTTTACAGAAAAAAAAACATTTCTGTCAATAAAGTATGCCTTAATGGATTTGGGAGAAAACTAAACACAGTTTCCAATTATACTTTATGGACAGGGCTTTTCTGCTTTTTTGTTGTTGTTGTTTAATCAAGCTACTTTCAGATAATTTTGGGAAACAAATAAACAAATCAACTAAGCAACCTACCACAAAAGTGAACACTACCATCACTTGGAACTTCATGATAACGATTGAATATAATTAGACAAAGAATTCTCTCCATGCTATTATGACTTATACTGGGCACTGCCTGGGCTCCAATTCAGCAAGGCACTTAAGCAAATACTTAACTTTAAACACATGCCTACATCTTATTCAACCCCATAGGATTTAAACACATCCTTACATGTTTGGAGGAATATGAATGGATTTAAAGACATGCTTAGAGGTTTTGCTAAATTGTGGCCTTCAGGAGGAAACTGTGTGCTGGATCTTATTTCTTCTTGTATAGGTCATCTTCATAGAGAAAAGGCAAAGCTGAACAGTCAGACTGTGGCTTGCTCTGTGTGGGTGTGAAAAGACAGGAGGAGAGGACCACATGAGCACCAACACCAATAGACTCCCTAAAGCAGTGTTTCTCAAACTGGGGTCACTGCTTGTGTAGGGAAAGCCCCTGGCAGGCCGGGCCAGTTTGTTTACCTGCCCTGTCTGCAGGTCTGGCCAATCACGGCTCCCACTGTCCGCGGTTCACTGCTCTAGGCCAATGGGAGCTACTGGAAGCGGCGCGGGCTGAGTGACTTACTGGCCGCCACTTCCAGCAGCCCCCATTGGCCTGCAGCGGTGAACCGCAGCCAGTGGGAGCTGTGATTGGCCAGACCTGTGGCCGGGACAGGTAAACAAACTGGCCCAGCCCGCCAGGGTCTTTCCCTACACAAGCAGCGACCCCAGTTTGAGAAACACTGCCCTAAAGGTATTCTAGAAAGGTCAGGACCATTTCCTTCCCTGCTACTTGTTGAACCCAGGCCACAATGTAGAAAAAGGGACAATGCAAGAGGTTTCTGAAAAATAATCCCTATCCACTCTAGCCCAGAAAACCACTCTATCTATAACTTTGTTTAATCATGGTTATTTGCACAAAATCAAACAAACGTAAGTCTAAGATTTTGTTGTGGTTATTTTTAGTAAAAGTCACAGACAGGTCATGGGCAATAAACAAAAATACATTCAAGCCGTAACCAGGCCTGTAACTTTTGCTGCTGCCGCTCCATGTTTTGCCCCGCCACCATGGTGACTAGAAGCTGTGGGGTTCCCCCTCTGCCAACAGCACCTGGAAGCTGCAGGGTGGGGTGGGGGGGCTCTGCCCACAGTGACTAGGAGCTGCAAGGTGACCATATTTCCCAAAGAGAAAACAGGACACCCCCCAGCCACTCCCCCGAGCCCCGCTTCCCCACCCCGTTATATCCTTGGGGCAGCCGGTGTAGGAAACAATCACTTGAGGCCAGAGAGCAGGCAGCTAACCAAAACCTCCATTTTATTTACATATATACAGAGAGCTCCTCAGCCGGTTGAAACCGGTTGAGCTAACCCATAATAATCTAACTCAGTTGCCATAGCAACAAAACCATGACAACCAAATACACAACATATTCCTCCCCCGCTAATAAGAACATCCCCTAAATAAAACACACACTAGACTAGAGAAGGAGGGTAGACTGCCTCCATTCCCGGCTAAACCCTGGGGATTATTTTGCCCCATAACCGTGGGTTCGCCCTAGCTAAAGATCCAGCCGATGAGGAGGCCTTCTGTCTCTAGGTGGATTACGGCGAACTACTGGTGTTATTGCACCCGAAAGCACTAGGGGCTCAGGGTCCGCAGCACGAACAGGTGAGGAGGTGGTATCAGCTCGTGCTGGGCAAAGGGGTATCTCAGCCGCCGGCAGTAATGGAGGAGAACAGTCAGAAACAGGTGACTCGTGATTCGATCCCTCACCAGAAAAGGTGAAGTCAGACCCCTCAACTGCAGATGGGTCCTGAGGACTGGCATGACCTGGCAACAGCTGATCTACACGTCGCCGCCAGGTAAGATTCTCTGCAGTCCGGACTGTATAGGAAACAGGTCCTGTTTGAGTGATGACTGTGGCCGGAACCCATTTAGCTCTGGAAGTATAATTCCGAGCCAAAACTGGCTGTCCCGGGCTAAAGGTTCGGTCTTTTGCTCTGGGTGCCCGTCTGATGACTTGATATTGCTGCTGATGTTGCACAGTTTGTCGGGGTTCAGAAGGTTTCAGCAGATCAAAGCAAGTGCGCAGCTGTCGTCCCATCATTAGAAAGGCCGGAGATGCGTGGGTCGTAGCATGAGGTGTGTTTCTGTAGGAAAGTAAAAAGGTATCCAGACGCTTTTGAATGGAGTGTTGTCCCCTTGCTGATTTCAAAGCGTTTTTCATTGTCTGCACAAATCTTTCAGCTAATCCGTTGGTGGACGGATGATATGGTGCTGACGTGATGTGGTGTATCCCATTTGCTTTCATAAAATTTTGAAACTCCTGAGAAACGAACTGCGGTCCGTTGTCGCTCACAAGTTGTTCTGGCAGACCAAAACGACTAAAGAGTCCTCGTAGTTTTTGGATAGTACTCTCTGCAGAAGTGGACTGCATTATAGAGACTTCTGGCCATTTAGAATGGGCATCTATTGCCACCAAGAACATGCTTCCTTCAAGGGGGCCAGCAAAGTCAACGTGAATACGTTGCCACGGGTTTTCAGGCCAGTCCCATGGGTGTAGGGGTGCCCACTGGGGTGCATTCCTCACACCCTGACATGACATACAAGCTTTTGCCTTCTCTTCAATAGCGCTGTCCAGTCCAGGCCACCAAAAATAGCTTCGTGCAATTTCCTTCATGCGCACTATTCCACAGTGACCGGAATGTAGCTGTTCTAACATCTGTGATCTCAGTGGTGGTGGAATAATGACACGTCTCCCCCACAACAAACAACCAGATTGGACCGATAACTCCGTCCGCTTGGACATGTAGGGAACAAGGTCGGATGAGACCGGAGAGGTTTGTCGAGATGTTCCATGCATCACCAGGTCCATAACGTGGGACAATACTGGGTCAACGCGAGTTGCCTTCTTTATCTGAGTAGCAGTGATGGGTGTATTCTCTACCTGTTCAAAGTAGAAGATTTCCTTGTGGGCATTATCTTGGTGTTTGACCGGCAAAGGCAACCTTGAGAGGCCATCTGCATTGCCGTGTAGAGTGGATTTCCGATATTTGATTTCATATGTGTGTGCTGAAAGTAACAATGCCCAACGTTGCATACGACTAGCAGCTAATGGGGGAATGCCTGTGTAAGGTCCAAAAATTGATGTCAGAGGTCGATGGTCTGTGAGAAGAGTAAATTGTCGCCCAAACAGGTACTGATGAAACTTCCGAATTCCAAAAACAATTCCTAATGCCTCACGTTCGATTTGGGCGTAGTTAGTTTCTGCTTTGCTTAGAGTGCGTGAAGCAAAAGCAATAGGTCTCTCTTCTCCTGAAGGCATAATATGTGACACGACTGCTCCCACTCCATAAGGGGAGGCATCGCAGGCCAATTGCAGTGGTAAGGATGGATCAAAGTGCATTAGAACTTCAGAATTTAGCAATGCATCCTTAGCTTTGTTAAACGCAACATCACAGGCTTCAGTCCACTTCCAGGCCTTGTTCTGCCCAAGGAGCTCATGAAGTGGTTTTAGCAGTGTGGCTAACTGTGAGATGAACTTTCCATAATAGTTCAGGAGTCCTAGAAACGAGCGCAGCTGGCTTACATTTCGAGGTGGGGGAGCCTCCACAATAGCTTCAACTTTTGCAGGGGCCTTATGAAGACCTGCAGAATCAATGATGTGTCCCAAATATTCAACAGAGGGCTTGAAGAATTCACACTTGTCTTTGCGAACTCGTAGGCCATACTCTTCCAGTCTTTGTAGGGTAGCCTCTAAATTCTTTAAGTGATGCTCTTCATTTCTTCCAGTGACCAGGATATCATCCAGATAGCACTGAACTCCTGGCAAGCCACCCAAGATCTGGTCCATAGCCCTCTGGAACAGGGCGGGAGCAGATGTTATTCCGAAGGGTAGACGACAGTATCGATAAAGCCCCTTATGAGTCACAATAGTCAACAGCTCTTGGGACTTTTCATCGACGTGCATCTGTAAATATGCTTGACTCAGATCAATCTTACTGAACTTTTGTCCCCCAGCCAGGCCTGCGAAGAGGTCATCGATGCGGGGAAGCGGGTATTGCTCTGCACACAACACTGGGTTGACAGTGACTTTAAAATCACCGCAAATCCGGAGAGAGCCATCTTTCTTCACGATTGGAACGATAGGAGTAGCCCATGAGCTATGGGTAACTGGTATTAGGACTCCATTGGTGACCAGGCGCTCCAGGTCTGCTTCAACTTTTGGCCTGATGGCATATGGCACAGTTCGGGCTTTCAGATATTTTGGTGGACTGCCAGGTTTAATGTTCAATGTCACAGTGATTCCCTTCATACTTCCCAAATCATCTCCAAAAACAGCAGCATGTTTCCTTAGTATAGGGGTTAGACTGGTTTCTTCTTTAGTCATCCGGTGCACTTCTGCCCAGTTCAGTTGAATCTTCCCAAGCCAAGACCTACCCATTAAGGCTGGGTAGTTACCTCTCACCACAAACAGTGGCAATTTAGCCACCTGTCCGTTGAGCTCCACCTTAACATCAATAGTGCCCAGCATAGGCACAGCTTCTCCCGCATACGTCTTCAGAACAGTTTTTGTTGCCTTAAGCGGAAGATGCTGTAGCTTTTCTTTATACACAGTCTCGGAGATCAGTGAGACGGCTGCACCGGTGTCCAGTTCCATGCGTATACGTTTTCCATCCAATAACGGGGTTACCCAGTATTCATGTGAGCCCATTGCCAAAGACAAAACATGCAGTGGCACTTCCTCTTGCGATGAGGTGTCACCTTGATCATCCTGGGTCTGCTCTAGGGTATGCAGGGTTCCTCTTTTTGTCGGCCAGACCACAGGCCTCTTTTTCTTTTGTTTACAGGCACACTCAATGTGTCCCTTTTTGCCACAGTGTCGACACACCAGGTCCTTACACCAGCATTCTGATGCCTGGTGACCCAGCTTACCACAGCGGTAACATTCTTGACTCTGCACAGTTTTGTGGGTCGGTTCTTGTGACACTTTTTGCACCCTAGGGGGTGCACCGATGTATTGTGCCTCCCTTGTAGCCAGTTCCATGGAGACAGCAATATCAACAGCCTTCTGTAAGGTAAGCTGAGCCTCTGTCAGTAGGCGCTTCCGTATAGCTTCACTGTACAGGCCACACACTAACCTGTCACGCAGGGCATCATGTAACATTTCTTTAAATTCACAGTGTTCTGCTAGCTTTTTTAAAATGGCTACAAATTGTACAACTGTTTCATCTTCCTTTTGGTCTCTTTTGTGGAACCTATATCTTTCAGCAATTACCAGTGGTTTTGGGGAGAAATGAGACCCCAGGATTTCCACAATGTCACTGTAAGATTTAGTCTCAGGCTTAACAGGGTGTAGTAAGCTGCGTAGCAGAGAGTAGGTTTTAGCCCCTACAACAGTTAAGAATATTGGCACCTTCTTCGCTTCTGTAATGTCATTTGCAATACCAAAAAGCTCAAAACGCTCAGTATACACATGCCACTGCTCTGTATTCTCATCAAAAGGCTCCAGGGGCCTGGTCAGAGTAGCCATGATTTTTAGTTTCACTTTCACAGTCAGTGCAAACAAGCAGCTTTTTTTCTTTGTTTGGTCTTTACCTTGACTTCTACTTCCTTCTGTTACTGGAGCAGCACCGGAATCCCATCCTCGTCGCCAGTGTTATATCCTTGGGGCAGCCGGTGTAGGAAACAATCACTTGAGGCCAGAGAGCAGGCAGCTAACCAAAACCTCCATTTTATTTACATATATACAGAGAGCTCCTCAGCCGGTTGAAACCGGTTGAGCTAACCCATAATAATCTAACTCAGTTGCCATAGCAACAAAACCATGACAACCAAATACACAACACCCCCCCCCCCCACCGCACAAGGCTGTCACCCATCACTGGAATCTGAGGATGGCCCCTGCTGGCTGCCATCTCCAGTCCCACAGTCCCAGGGGATGAAGTAGAAAATGTCACGGAGGTTTCTGGATGTCACGGATTCAGTGACTTCCATGACCTCCTTGACATAAACATAGTGTGGCAGAGCTCTGACCTTGCCTCCGTGGGTCCTGCGCTTCTAGGCGGTTTATGCTAGCCTCAATGGCTCACTGTGACCCTCCATATAGCGCTTCTCTCTCTAGGGCCAGGGTTACAGTAGACTCTCTAGGGCCAGGGTTACAGTCTACTGAGCCTTTTTCATCTTAGGCTGCAAGGAGGTTGGTGAGAGAACTCCCACAGTCTCTGTTGTCCCTGGGGGCTTATTTCAGAACAGTTTAGCCTCCTGACTTCCCCTCCCAGGAGCTGTTCCTGTAGTGGTGGGTTGGGGGGAACCCGGGCCCACCCTCTACTCCAGGTTCTGGCCCAGGGACCCTAATGGTAGCAGCTGTTAGCAGCCAACCTTTCACTGCCAGAGTTGCTACATTTCCCTGGGCCACTTCCCCACAGCTCTCCTGCCTCTCCCTTCTTCATCCTTACCTTAGGGCTCCCTTACCGATGGTTTGAGTGTGTCTTCATTAACCAGCCACACTTCCTCTCCTCTGGCTCTCTGGCTTGCCTCTGCTTGACTCGAGTGAGCCCTTTTTATAGAATCAGCGGGGCCTTAATTAGAGTCTGGTGGTCACATTAGCTTAATGGCCTCACCTGACTCTTAGCAGGTTAATTGGAGTCAGGTGTTCTCATTAGCCTGGAGCAGCCCCTGCTCTGGTCAGTCAGGGACTAGAAAACTATTAATCCAGTGGCCAGTATATCTGCCTTCTGCTATTCTGCTGACCACAATAGCCTTAGTTAGAGGTGCTACATCTCCTGGCTTGAAGTGGTAACAACAACCCAAATACATGGTCTCCACCTTCAGCTATAAAAATTGTTCCAGCACCACTGAACATAGTGCCCAGTCTTCACACTGATGAACACCTTCTAGGGGGTACTCTCAGTGCCCTCAACTGCAGAGACTTCAGTGGGAGTTCAGGATAAGGATTATGGTAAAGACAGAACCTTATTTGGTATGTAAAGATAGGAAGTAGAAACATTAGATTCCCATCTCTTGAGATTATTTTTTGTCTATCTTTGTTCCAAGCTCTCTAAAGCCCTTTTAATGATTCCCCGGCCTCATTGGTGTTTTCAGCACATCTCAGGTGAGTATTACTGAGAATTTAATGGGCTATTTACCCTTTCTTCCAGACTGTTAAATAAAAGTGGGCCTAACATTGACTGTTGAAGGATCCCAACCTATAAAGAGTCACCTATGGATCAATTCTGCAACCCATTTATTCACAGAAGTGGTTCCATTGGGACTATGCACATAAGTGTTACTGAGAATGAGTAAGGATTACAGAAATGGGTCAATATGACTTCATGGACCAATCTGCAGTAAATAAGGAAAAAAAATTTCTAGCAGATACACACAAATTAAGAATATGATATAATCTTTCTCAATAGACATATACTCTCATAAGCTCTTTTTTATTGGGAAGATCCTCATCTTTGACTAAAGTTGTTTGAAAAATGTCATCAAAATCGAAACAACATGCAAGAATGTGATGATTTTGATGAAATGTACAACAGGAAAAAAACAGTATGAATCATTTAGACTCTTGTATTGTTTTGATAATCTCAAAACATTTTGTTTTAACTATCATTTTGATTCTTTTTATATTTAAATTATATTACAATATTCATTTTACTATTAAATATTAATGTAACACTCTGTCTATATTATATTTAATATATAGTATAGAGGGTATACTATCTGTATTAAATATATAATACCTATATCAAAAGCTTTGACACTGTTTTAGCTTGGCATCCTGACACTGATGCAGCAAGCCTTGCAGTTTATGTAGTCCTTTACACCTGTGCAGAGTGTATAAAAAACTATATTGTCAGAATTCCAGTGACTCTACAAGAGGCAATGCAATGCAGTGCAAAGATAGGACAAGAGGATCTACTTTTTTAATAAAAGATTTATTATAGCACAGAGTCTTATAAAAAATTGAGAGACCGGAGAGAAAGTGCAAACTGGAACCACACATGTAGCAAATATTCTGGGACAGAGTAAAGACAATTGATAAGACCACATGTCTGTCAAATTCACAATGAAGCTGAAGGAACCACAGTCTATAGAATGAGACAGCCAATCCATGGTCCTTTCATAGCTTGATGGTGACAGATTAGGGCTGGGAAATGTGGCCTCTAAACCTCATACATCACACTGAAGACACTTTGAAAAATTGTATTGTACTTTCAATCCTGGTAAAATAATCCATGACTACATTGCCTTGCTGTTTATCAAGATAAGCTTTGAACAGAACAGCAAACATGCCACATACAGTGAACTCCTATTTATGTAGATTTACTATATCTCCTTGAGTCAAATCCAAACAGATGTTGGGAATTCTTTGAACCATGTTTAACTCCTGTCATACTTACTTAATTTTTTATAGAACGGTTTAATTGAGTATTAACAATCTAATAAAGTACACAACAGAACCCGAAGAGCAACTTTTCTTTTAGGCCTTGCAGGGTATAGGTTCTGTAGCACTTCCAGATTTTCAATTAGATGCTCATTTTAACATGCCTCATTTAGAGCTACAGGAATACTGACCCTGTCAACACTACCGGACCATAACATGTCTGTCTTAATTAGATCTGATTAGTTCTGGGCCCAAATCTCATTGTGAACCCTAGCTCAGTTAAAAACGGCTCATCTGTTTGGCAGCTGCTGACATTGCAGAGCCTTATTCATCAGACTGCACGGCTGTGCCTTGCAACACTTACGTCTCTTGGGACACTGGGACTTGTAATACAGTGTATCCCCACTTGGTTCTCAGAACAATGCAAGCTGCTACAGTAATTATTGATAGTATGGGGGAAGAGAAAAAGGTGAATCTTAACTGTTTTAGGGACAATATGGAAGCATATCACAGTGTGCTCATCCAATGAATTATAGTTCTTTACACGTTTAATTTGTGGCAGTATTGTAGGCAATAGCCTTACGTACCAATAATGTCAGAAAGGCACGTATGTTGGTATTATCACCCTATTTATAGCAAATCACGCAAATTCACATTCATTTTCAAAGCTAACTCTGGTAGTATAACTTACAGCTGCAAATGTGTTTCACTCAGATAGTTTGCTCACTCAAATAGTCCTGTTATTTTTAACATTTTGTGTGTGTATGTGTGTGTGTGTGTGTGTGTGTGTGTGTCCGTATGCATGTATATCTCTAGGGTTTTTAATACACCCGTGATGCTTGCAAATAAAAATGTCTTCATTTACTGGTTTTGCCCTCTACTGTTTGGCAAACATTGATTTTTTTTTTCTGTCTCACTCTTATGGGGCATAAGACAAAATGACTTTTTTTCATTTTCTGCTTGCTTCTGCTACATCAGCATAATTGATTCTATCAGTAGGACTGTGAGAATAGACTCTGTTAGTTATGGCCCTATCCTGCAACCCTTACTCACATGACTAGTCCCTAAACAGTCTCACTGTGAAATAACTCAATGACTGAAAACAATCTATCAGGACTACAACATCTACTGATGGAAATACTCCTTTAGCTCAGTTAACGAGCTGCATAGTTTGGATCTGAAATTTCCTAGTTAAAGCCACAGCACAGATGACACCTCACAAACTGTTTGTCATACACTGGCTACATCCACAGCAGAAATGGACAGAAAACTGCATCCTAATAAACACATTTGTGATGGAGTTATAAACTGTAAATGCATGCAGTGCGTGTGTGATTCTATAAGAGAAAGAGAGATACAGACTGATTAGAGAAGATGCCTGACATCAAATTCTAGCAATGTCAACATAGGTCACCTTTTGATCCCAAACTATGAGATCAATCTGACTTGTTCTGAGCATCTTCAGGGAGATGCTGATGGCTTTCAACTCCCATTGACTTTAATGCGAGTTGCTGGTCCTCAGCACCTTAAGCACTAATATTAGTCATCCTTGATAATATCTGTAGGAATAGTCACCCACCATATGTCCACAGATACTACACAAGTATATTTGAAATAATGTTCTGTTTGACCCAGTGTAAGCAAGATAGCCAGATTCCTGGGACTCAACAGCACATGCAATGCAAGACAAAAATTAGGATTTTAGGATAATACTGATATGATTTTTTAAAAAATGTTGTCTAATGTACATCATGAAACAAATCAGCACCTAAATCCTCTAAAATGTGTATTTTCTTACACAATATTAAACACTGCTAAACCAAGCAATGACTTCAATAGGTGGATTGGGGGAAAAAAATCTAAACTCAACTTTCCTGAGTTAACATGAAGGGACAAAATCAGATTAAATATTAGTTAGTCCAAAACCAAAACATCTACAATCTTTTTTCCCACCTTAAAAAGAACGTGAAAATTGCAATTTACTTGTTGCATTTTATTCAGCATGTAAAATAAAAACAACAGATTAGTCATTTCATATTCTTCCCATGTCCAAGTAATTCCTGCAATATCTTGGTTGTGAAAAGGAGGAAAATAATCTAATTTAAATGTTTCATTGCTATTTAAAATAGTAAGAAAAAGTGTATTAATGTTAAAGCACTTTATGATTGCCTGTTCTAGTCATTACCTCTAGAGCACCTGGCATTGGCCACTGTCAAAAGACAGGATACTGGACTAGATGGACCTTTGGTCTGACCCAGTATGGCTGTTCTTAAGTTCTTATGGAGTATAAATGCATTTTACAAAAATTTAAATCCCAGATTCTATCCTCACAGAGATGCCTGAAGCTCCTATTGATTCAATTTGTGAGAATACACCATCTCCTCAAGAAAAGAAGAAAGGGGTAAACCCAGTGCAGTAGCAGCTAAGAATACTTACCATTTGGAAGGAAGTGAAATACAGCAAGCAACAAGCACATTCAAAATGGCCACTTGAGGACTTCAGCTGCTTTCTCTATATTCAGAGGTATAAAGGGAGCTGTACCTGAAAGGTATGTGGGTAATGATTCCATAAAAAAGAGAGAACACACTGTATGGAGTTTCAGCTGTAAGCAGAGGTTCTCAAACAAAAATGGTCCTAGTGAAGGAGTTAAATCCCCAGTTTGAAAGCTAAGGGTCAGAGTGCAGAAGTTCAAAGTTATAACCTACAGTATTTAAAACAGTTGTGTCTTTATGTTTTCCTTTGATATGATGTGTTTAGAATAATAACTGAAGGGTTTTTTTTGCCATCAGTCCCTTCCTCTGGGAAAGTACCATTTTACTAATCCACTATTTATTAAAGAGGATACCACATAAATCTGCTGAAAGGGAGATTTTCCAATCCTGGACATTGTATATTGCTTTAAAAACATTTCGTTTATGCTTTCAGAGTTCTTAGTAGCCTTCTTTCAGGATATTACATTCTGTTCTTGAATGTTTATTGGTAGTGGTCTAATAGCAGATTCTGCTATGCATTGTGGTCAAAGGGTTAGAGTAATGACCTGTGAGTCATGTGACATGGGTTCTTTTCCTGGCTCTGCTATTAACATATTGTGTGTCCTTGAGCAAGTCACTTACAGGTGAATATCCAAAGGCCTCCTCTGGGATCTCTGCTAAGAATTTGGCCACTAAAACACCATGGAGAATGTTCAAAGGAAAATGAAGATGGTGCTTGCTTTTTGAAAATCTGCTATGAGTAATAGATTGAAGCTCTGTGAGTAATCAATTAATGGAATTTTTAAAACTTCCCTTTATTCTGTCCAGATACAGCTGCTCTCCCTATTTCTAAATATAATTGCCTTCTTCCTCCTCAAGGGGATTCAGGAAGGTCCTCTGAGGCTCATAGACTCTGCTAGCAAAGTAAGAGTGCCCTTCCTGCTCTGAGACCTAGACTACCGCCTCCTTTCCTGAGTTGTCCCAACATGGACAGGAGCTATACTACCGCCTCTTTCTTATGCAGCCCCTTCCTCCTCTCACTCTCACTTTCTTCCAGAATCCTGGCATGTGAGCCCCAATCTTCTCCACTCCTTGCTTCTCTTCACACCTACTCTAATCTAACCTTTCCTCCCCCTTCTCTATATTAATTCAATACACCTTCAGTAAAACCTCATTTTTTTTTTCTACCCATGTGTCTGTCTCTCTCTTAAATGTTTGTGGTGTATGTGGTCCAATCCTACTCTGTGCATTGACTGTTTTAGAGTCCACAGACTTCAGAACAGTAAGTGATGGGCTGCTCCTTGGCATTTTAACCTGTCCCTCCTGTGAGGCATGACTAACATTTGAGCATCTGGAGCAGTCCATCAGTACATTTCAAAAAATACAATTTGATATCCATCCTATCGACCAGTGGTTTTCAACATTTGTTTCATTGCCGGAACCCTAAAAATTTTTGAATGGAGGTGTGGATCCCTTTGGAAATCTTAGACATAGCCTGTGGAACCCCGGGGATCCATGGACCACAGGTTGAAAACCACTGCCCATGCTTCAATGCTATCCCCTGGAATGCACCAGCCACTAGGTTTTCAGATAACTAGGGTGTGATTAAACAATAGCTATGAAGAGTTCTCTGGGAACCCCATTCCCATCTGAGATGATAGACATTTCACTGCCTGCCTATTTGCACTTGAAAATATTGGCCTTAGCCACTCTGCCTCAGTTTATAAAGTGTGAGGGTGGGGAGTGAGGGGGGGAGAGAGCAATGCTTTCCCATCTTTATAAAGTCCTTTGAGATCTATAGACAAAATGAATGATATATAGGTAGTGAGTATTAGTACTATTCATCATTTCATAAAGAAAACTCTATAATGAGTACCGATTGCATCTTTTTTAAATAATATGGGAGTGGGGGGAAGAAAAGAGAACCATGTGAATAGCTAACTGTTATTTTCAGCAGTAGTAACACTAATCTTGACAGCCAAATCCACAGTTACTGGCTAAATCGCATTACAAGGAAATGTATTGCTTATTGTCTGCACTGACAGACAAGGAGACAAAAATAAAATGACATGGGAAAGGGTAGCTGTTCAAAAGACAAGTCAGCCATTTTGCTGTTACACAAGTAACTAAAATAGTGCTGATGAAGGCCATTCCCTGAAATACTTTATCAGGCAAAATTTCTGCTGAAGTTAACAAGAGGTTTACCAATGTAAGGGCTGCATGTTTAGGCCCACAGTGAAGGAAAAACATTTTTTCCCCATAGGGCAATAAAAATAGCCACCCATCTTGTTTAATTTGATCTTATGTTGGTTTTTAGCTCCTTTCTTCTAGGTACTAAAAGCATAAAAAAAGGCAGTGCCAGGATGGTTTTCTACAGAAGTACCCCCCTTCACTTATCTCAAATCATGCAGTCAAAAATGTTGGCTTTGCAGTTCAGCAAACAACAGCAAGTTTCAAAAATTAATCCATCAACATACATTCTACAGCTTGAGTGTTCTCTGATATTGTGATGATGCGGTTCTGGCGGGACCCAACTGAGAGTGCCAATTCAGGACCAATTGCTCAAACAGGGCAGTCACAGCCCAAGGCTGGGGTTTTTCCACCTCTAAGGCAAACCAAACCAGCCAGACAAAAAGGACTTCGGTTTCACCCCACTGGCTAACCGCAAGTCACACAAGCAATTTCCTTAGACACTCCAGTCTCCCAGTATCACCACCAGTGCACTCGTCCTGGGGATGAATGGTTATGAAAACCAACACCCCAATAAAAGAAAAAGGTTCTCTCGATCCCAGAGGACCAAGCCCCAGACCCAGGTCAATATACACATCAGATCTTACCCACAAATCACGCTGTTGCCAATCCTTTAGAATCTAAAATCTAAAGGTTTATTCATAAAGGGAAAAAGGTAGAGATGAGAACTAGAATTGGTTAAATGGAATCAATTACATACAGTAATGGCAAAGTTCTTAGTTCAGGCTTGCAGCAGCGATGGCACAAACTGCAGGTTCAAATCAAGTCTCTGGAACATCCCCCGCTGGGATGGGTCATTCAGTCCTTTGTGCAGAGCTTCAGGTTGTAGCAAAGTCCCTCCAGAGGTAAGAAGCAGGATTGAAGACCAGATGGAGATGATGCATCAGCCTTATATAGGCTTTTCCAGGTGTAAGAACCTCTTTGTTCTTACTGTGGAAAATTACAGCAAAATGGAGTCTGGAGTCACATGGGCCAGTCCCTGCATACTTTGCTGAGTCATAAGGCGTGTTTACCTTCTCTCCATGGGTCAATTGTGTAGCTGATGGTCCTTAATGGGCCATCAAGCAGGCTAAGCAGAGCTAACACCAACTTGTCTGGGATATCACCCAGAAGCACATCACCAACTTGAAATACAGAGAGTATAGAGCCAATATACATAACTTCAACTAAAAATGATACATGCACACAGACAGCATAATCATAACCAGCAACCCATAACCTGGTCTTAGACACCTTATATGACCCCCTTTACCTAAGATTTGGTGCCACTACAGGACCTTGGTTGCAACCCATGTTCTATATGGTCCCAATTTATATCAATAACGTCACAGATATGTATGAATATTTGAACATGATTAAGATAATTAAAAGTTAAGGAATTTAATGTCATAAAAAACTTTCAAATGGCTTTGATTCCCTTTACAGAAAATTAAAGTGGTACAGTAGAATACAGGTTGAGTATTAGAAAATAATGCCAACATTCTGTGTGTGTGCACGTCCGCAAGCACGCACACGCCCAGTACTGCAAATCACACAATGCATCAGTTTTTCCTCATGGGCTGCATATTAAAAACATCATAAAAGAATGGATTAAAATGCTAAATCCATTACAGTAATTTCAAAGATTGGTTTTGTTTCAAAATTTTCATTCACAGCTAACCTCATCATTTTGCACTTTGCTACTCCTCATACCCCATAATTTCCACATACTGTCTCAATTTCTCTGCAAAGATTTAATTGCAGAGTGCTATGGTGAGATCTCATATTACTAAGACTTTCTCACTTTTTACTGAAGGTACTGCAGTACATCTACTAGCCAGAGTATACCAGGAGATATTACTACAAGTTATTCAAATGAAACTTAGAGTATTCAAATGAACAAAATAAATGTGGTGAGGAAGACTTGTTGCTTTATTCCATTTACTCAGAAAATTCAGGTATTTGCAGTGGGTTTTGAAGGACCTCAGTGAGGACACACTGCAGGTCTTCATTCCTCTTACATGGAAGAGGGAGTTCTCCTGTGAACCACGGGGTTGGGAAGTGCATACAGATACTGGAAAAGATGGGAGCAGTGAATGGGCAGGCTGACATTGGATTCAATTGGTACCAAACCAATGGACAAGCACACAATCTACCCAGAGATCACCCGATAAAGCCTTGAGGAGTTTTACCTATTCTTTGGTGCTTCCTTGGTTGTGAGGAACTCCTAATTTAAAGGGTCATCCTCGGAGCAGCCATGGCAAACAGGATTTCCTGCTAGAATTTTCTTGCTCCTTTGGGCTCCCTCCCAGGAGCTTTACTGCAGAAAGGGCAATCTGGTGACAAGCCACTAGTGCCAAGGCTCTAAAATAGCTAATATGAGAGAAGAGACTGAGCTTTGGAGTTTAGATCTGCATCTGAGCTGAGCTTTCCCGCAAAGTTTAGGGGTGTTAAGATCTGGAGGTATGTAAAATGAATGTCCAATATAATTCATTATCAATATACTGTAGTGCCCTTCCAAGGGGAGTAGTGGGGGCAAAAGACATATCTGGCTTCAAGACTGAGCTTGATAAGTTTATGGAGGGGATGGTATGATGGGATAGCCACATTTTGGCAATTAATTGATCTTTGATTATTAGCAGGTAAATATGCCCAGTGGTCTGTGATGGGATGTTAGATGGAGTGAGATCTGAGTTACTACAGAGAATTCTTTCCTGAGTGCTGGCTGGTGAATCTTGCCCACATGTTCAGGGTTTAACTGATCACAATATTTGGAGTCGGGAAGGAATTTTCCTCCAGGGAAGATTGGCAGAGGCCCTGGAGGTTTTTCGCCTTCCTCTACAGCATGGGGCACGGGTCACTTGCTGGAGGATTCTCTGAACCTTGAGGTCTTCAAACCACAATTTGAGGACTTCAATAACTCAGACATAGGTTAGGGGTTTGTTACAGGGGTGGGTGAGATTCTGTGGCCTGCGTTGTGCAGGAGGTCAGACTAGATGATCATAATGGTCCCTTCTGACCTTAAAGTCTATGAGTCTATGAGACTATTCCTGAAGCACTTATATATGTCCCGTTTCAGTGACTTTGAATAGTAAATCAATGCACAGACTAGAACAATGGTATTCTGACCTCTCTGATCTAGAGACCAAAGAACGGATCACCTTCTGAGACAGGGATCAACTACATAAACTTGAAGAAATCTGGGTTCCATTTTTAAGAAATGTTTGACTAGGGAAGAACACCCAAGGGCCCAAGGGCTGGTTCAGACCTCCTTGATTTCTCCCCCCATATGTCGCCCCCTGCTTTTGTACTTCCTCTCACCACTTTGTCTACACAATTCCCCTATTAGTTTTAAAATACTGATTTAATATTAAGGTTGTTAAAATGTTTTTTGTAGGTATATGTCAACACTATGCTGTACGTTACAGGTGGTAATTATAAGTTTATTTATATATTTGCATTGTAATGGTGGTATTGAAAAGTAAAATATCAATAAAAACTGTAATCTAAAAAAAAGTGTGCAAAGACTGAAAGATTGGGATTTCAGTAGAAGTATCACAACCCCAATGGAAAGCGTCAGACATGATTTCTACTCGTTTCAATTAGCCAACCTGGACTTCAGAATACAGCAATAGGTGTATTGGTTTTCCAAATGAAAATAATAGGGATCAGCAGAAACCAAGGCAAATCAGTTGATGGATTCTAGTGGAGTTCAATAGACTTTCTATAATGGAAAATAGCACCATAATTTACTTTATTGTTGTTCTATAGTTCAATCATAATTATTACGATCTATCATTTATATTGTGGTTGCACCCATGCTATGCTCTCATGGTACAAACATATAGGAAGACACGATCCCTGAACCAAACAGCATGCATTGTTCTACAGAGTTGGAGACTCCAGCCAGCATGGTATCTTGGAAACTCCCATTAGTTCAAAAAGCTTTAAAAACAGATTTATAGACTTCCCATGTTGTTTTTACACCTGAAAGTCATAATCTAATCAGAAAAATGGCTGCTAGGACATCTGTCTATGAGAAGACTTAGATGAAGGATTAAGGTGCACAATCTAATTCTCCTCTTGATTAAAAACTGTGAACTAGACATAGCCAAAACCAAAGATGGGTTGATTTTGCAAACCACTGCAGTCAAGTTTGGGTTTTGTAAAGCCAGAAATAAGTGTGGCTCTGATACAGATCCTATTTTACCTAAACTCCAAAAGTGCTGTAGGAGTCCTGAGACTGGATGCATGGTCTGGATTTGCCTCATTTCTAATATTTGCATCAAACCTTAATTTCCTCTTTTAAAAAGTTGATGGGGGAAAATAAACTTAATATTTAAGAGTATCTTCCCCCTCCTATTTTTTTTCTCTTTTTTTAAACTTTGCTTTTGGCTTTCAAGCACCTATCAATTCCTCATTGAACTGTGTACAGCAGGAGGACATAGTTATGGTTGCTGTGGGAACATTATCTCAGAATGTCTTGACTCTTGTGTGATTAATATCTCATCACCCTCTGTAGTTCATTGCATATGGAATCATGTATTCAAAGCATAGTTTTATCTGAAGTTTACATAGTACCTTTTTCTGTATCAGGGTGTTATAGTGTCATGCTCCCATGTTTATCAGTAGGGAATACTGCTTATGAAATATTTAAGGCTCTATATCCGGACTTCCTTTCTGTGTATTTTTAGTGTTTACATGACAAGAATAAAAGGGATAGGAGGTGCATTCTTTTTCTTTAACAAACTTCAGACTAGAATGGTTAGACCTGTCTCCAGTACAGTTTTGTTTCCTTTTGAAAGTGTCTTAGTTGACATGCATCTTCCTGCTTTTATTATTGACTGCAGTAATTTGATCCTCACATTATAAGAACTGACAGTGGATATATCCTTTTGCTGGCAACAAAAGATATTCAATGCAAACACAGGATATACATTAATATTGTGTGCAAAAACTAAGTTATCACACTATGTGCTAAATTCAGCTCCCACTTGTACACAACCCTACTGACGTCAATGGAGTTACACCAGAGCAGGAAATAACAGAGGAGGAAAATATGTGGACAGAGACCTTGTCTTCTTGTAAGTCTACAAAGAACTATGGAAATCTCAGGTGCTGTAAATATATTAAATAGTAATTACGATTTGGCCACTGATTTAAGTGAGAGTTGTACATGCATAATTTAAGGCAAAATTTAATCCTACTTGCATTACAGTGAGCACCACTAAAATATTCACAAATTTATTGGCAAATAAATTAATTTACTATAATATTTATTAAGTATTAAATAAAGGAATCTGAGTAATCTTATCTATTTGCAAAAGTAAAACTGCAAAGATTTTAATACAAATCATTCTGTGTGTACACATCGGTGGAGGTTTTCATGTTTGCTCCTAATTAAAATAGTGACACATAGTAACTAAGGGCCCAGTTTTCACAGACACTGAAAAACTCTTCAAGAGTTACCATAAATTCTCACTAGTTTTTGTCATAACTACATTTTGAAGAAAGGGATCACAGATATTTCAAAATTTAGCAGTAAATGTCAAAAGATAACTAACTTACCAAACTAAAGTGGGAGCTCACTCTGTGTGAGGTTGGCACAATAAAATGGGGCCCTTTTCAATATTTTATGTGATTCTATATTACCATAACACTAGCCCTTTCATGCAAATTTTATTCAATGATTAATGTGCTGTGTGTAATAAAAAGTGTAAATAAAAATAATGAGTCTGTGTTATAAATCACTGGTAGCGATTTTTTACTTGGTTTTATTGTAGGAATATAATATTGTACTGGAATTTTCTAGCTGATTTATTTACATTCCTTTGGGTCCTGTTTAATTTCAGCAGTGTAATGTTTTAGACTCATTCCTCATTTCCTACATCAGTTAATACTATTGAGACAATACTTAAGTGCTTAAAATTGTACAAAGTGTTAAAGGTACATAACTCATAATTTGTGAAGGTAGTATATCATCACTAATTTCCCATTAATATGAGAAATTAATCATATCTTTAATTTACTAAAAATACATTTCAACACAGAGATTAATTGTTGGCACACTTGTCCATGGATGCATTGGCTTATAAAAGTAATCAGTTCAGAAGCACGGCAGATAATTGAAATTTTAACTCTTGAGCTTCCTTACTTCTAGGCAGTAATATGGTATGTTCTGAATATCACTTGTGTCACAATTATGTGGAACTGATTACTATAGTTATTTGATTATCTATGTAGGTGGCAATTATTAGAGCGTAGAAGAATACCTTTTGGGAGATAATGGAAATAAAATCTTTTCATGCGTGATCACTCATAAATCACATCTAAAACATTTACAATACTAAAATGTTGATTTACTTTCAAGTGAGCTGATTTCTCCTTTCACTGCACATGCGTAATTCCCATTTGGTATCAGTGATGGTTATGCTTGTATTTCAAGGGGAAAATAAATCCCAAATTATGCAGATTTCTGAACTGAACATTACAGGCTTGTTTCTCTCTACCAAAGTGATCATCTAGACCTTGCTTTGGTCAATTCTACTAATATTTGGTCAAGTCATTATTTTGGGCCATTTTGTCCTGTCCTTCAGTAAAATCTAACAGATAAGGCCCTGTTGCCCACATTCTTCTATTGGTGTGAGGTTTACTTCCCTTCCCCTGAAAGCAGCAGCTGATCCAGCCCTCCAAATCCCTGGATCTTGAGGGATCTGTCAAAGAGGAGGGCTAACCTTGCTGACTACACAGCTGCTTGGCACAGAAATACAGATTGAGCCAGACTGTGAGAGCTTTTCACCTGAAGCAATATTTCACTCCCTGGAGGCCACTGAAAAGGTAATACAGGCTGGGGATATTTAATCTTTTCATAGCCCCAGTTCCTACTGGCTGCCAGAGAGGTATGTGTCTTCGCCACCTCCCATCCTGATCTTGTCCCATCCCATTCTGTGCAGGGGTTAGTGAGGAATGGCATCATGAGATACCTGACTCCTTGCAAGACAGGAAGATTTGTATTTGGAGGGTGTAATCCAGCCCCTCTAAAAAAGAGATAGAATCACCCTATGATTATTTCCCTGAACCTCTACTGGAGCTTGATCCAACAGAATTTCTGCCACAAAACGAATGCTAGATTGTGCACTTTGGCAGTACTAACACAATATTAGAAATGAATCTAGGAATTTCTGCTTTTATGAAAAAAAAATGACAGGCCTCAAACACTTTACTAAATTAACCATGCGCACAGCAGTTATTAGATGAGAATGGATTTAAATCAGTATCCTAGCATTATTTTATTTGCCTTGTACTCTGTCCCAGAGATTTCTTTAGAACTGGGGCAAGAGAGAGAAAGGAAAATTCATCCCTCCTTGAACATTTCTGCATCTAGGATCTACATACCCCCCAAATATTTCTGTGTTTTATGTACTCATTTGCTAAATCAGAGAGAGAGGATTCATAAATACCTTCAGAATTTACCTAGCATCTGGGAAGCTAGTTAGTCCCTCCTCTTTTAGGTACAGAGAGGCCAAAATTAGTCGCAACATTCCTAACATGATCCATAAACAGTCAGCAGGAGGGGAATGAGATTCTGTGCAGTAGGATATTGGTAATTCTTTAAGCACATGAATACGACTCCTTATGAACAATGTGCATTTGGAGCTTTGCAGGTGTTTTGGGAAGGTGACATGGATGAACATCACAATTGCTGTAGGTGGCATAATCCCTATGCAAACCCATACCTGCAGGAATTAAATACTAACACTAGGTCATATTGTGTTATCAATTTTATGCAGATCACTCTGTCTTCTTCAACAGGGAGTTCTGTTTCTAATATCAACAGCATGATATGGCCTGTAGTTTTCTGCTCTGCAATGTCTGGCAGCCTTAAAGGGTGTGGCTAGGGGCTAGATTTACCAAAAGATTTAAGCACCTAATTGTCAATTTAGGCTCCTAAATCCTAGAATCAGGCACCACTGGGATTCACAACCCCCCTCCCCATTCCGCTGCCTCCAAACCCTGTAGGTGCTTAAACTTTCTTGGCACCTGAATTTTTGATGTAAAAGTTCCCTAGGTGCCTATGTTTTGAGCATCTGACCAAGTGCACTGCATGCCTAGGCCAGGCATCTAGGTGCCTAAGTCCCAGTGTGACGCTCAAACAGGAGAAGATAGTGGCTCCTGTGCCTAACTCACATGCAAGCCCTGTCTGATAAGCGTACTAAGACTTTGCCTACCAGATTGGCCCCTGTAGGCCAGTGTGACGGGGCGCCGGCCCCACACTGGCCCAGAGAGCATTAAAACCAGCCTATGGAGACCGAGCGGCAGGCAGCCAAAGGAATGGCTGCAGGGGAAACGCCAATTAGGGTGGCAGCTGCAGACAATTAGGGCGGTGGCTGAACCAGCCAATTAGAGCCCAGGAGGCGCTAGTGTGGTGAATGACCCTGTGACAGTGAGCTTACACAAAACAGCCAGAGGGGGAAGTGGGGCTGCTGGTGCTCCCCTTATAACTTTTAGCCTAGTGGTTAGACATTCACCTGGGATGTGGGAGACCCCCAGTTCACGTTCATCCTCCACCTGAGGGATCTGCCCCCTCTCACGAGAATGCTCTAATCACCAGGGTACAGAGTCATTCTCATGCTTGCTCTCTTTCTGGCCCAATAAGTCTTTCATTATTTATCCACAGTGAAACATCTGCAACAAAAGAGAGTGACGGAGCCCCACATCATCCTATTCTATATCCCTGTGGTTAGGGCCCTCACCTGAGAGGTGACCGATCTCAGTTCAAATCCCTTCTCCCCCTCAGGTGGAGCAGGGACTTGAACTGGGGGAGTGGGGTGTCTTCACCAACAACTTGGCTAAAAGTTATAAGGTAGGCCCCTCCTCGTCCAAATGGCACGGGGCCAGAGAGGGTTTGCAGCTGAGAATTCTAAGCAGAGGGAGGCACATCCCTGCCGCCCAGACTTAGGTGCCTATCTCCAAGGGAGGGGCAGGGCTTAGCACATACCGCTCAGTTTGGCATTTCCCACTGGCTAGTTTAGGAGAGGAGCCATCTCGCATGCTGGCTTTTGTGAATCCCTTCTAACGCATCTCTCTCCCCCTGTTCATTGTATAGGGAGCCTAGGCACCTGACTCAGGCTTCTTGAATCCCAGTAATTTTCTAGTTACCTAAAAGTTAGGCATGGTGATGCTAAGTGTCACCATACATAGATTCCTTTGTGAATCTAGACCTAGGTGCAGAGAGGGAGGCGTGAGCAGCCCTACGGACTTCACTGGCATTACTTGCTTTCAGGGTTAGGGTCTTAGTCAAGAAAGCAAAATATTACTTAATTGTCAAAGGTATTTACAATGAGAAAGTGAGGATGACAAATTTTGATCAAATGTACACAAACAGCATGCAATGTCCCATCTTGATGACAATGTCTGTTCAATAATTATATATGTATTTTAATGGATGGAAAAAATAACAGAAGACAACAATATTTAAATGAAGAAGCCATTAAAATGAATATTATGGACTGGTGAAGATAAAACTGCTTCTACCACCATAAAGACATCTTTAACACTAATTTGTTCATTTTTCTCTGTTGCTGATTTAAAATATTCAAGTTAAACCCACAGTAAAGGCAGCATCCCTGTGTTTATATGTGCACATGTTTAAACACTGGTTACTGGTTGTAGTATCTTCTATGTAAATTTACAGCCAAAGGCAAAATGATCTCATCTTGAGGGAAATTAAACTGTCCATAAATATAAGAACTTCTGGAACTATGAGAAGGAGACAGTTCTCTGACAATCAGGTGGATTAATAGTGAAATAATAAATTAAACATAAACCACAAATCCCAGCCGTCTATGATCTAATGGTCACTAAGGGACATTACAGAATTTTAACATCTGGCGCAAAGGGGACAAATAGAAACCAGTGAATCCAAACTCATTCATTTATTTTGAGTCTGAATGTAAATGGCAAAATTATTACACTGGCCTTTCACCTCTGAAGACACTGGGCTTGCATCTGGCTAAGGCTATATGGGATACAAGCACTAGTTTAAAACTTTAGTCAAAGCCACCCCAAAACAGTATAAAACATCACATAATACAAATTGTGTATGCAAAACATTTTAAAGCTCTATAATTAGACAAAAAAATTTGCTATCTTGCTTCTATGTTTCTTCCAGATCAGATGAAAGGACTAACTATTAATTTCTGGAAAAGATGTCCTGGAAAGCATTGTAGAACAGTTGGCACTCTTCAGTGTATTATCCGTATATCCCCTTTCAAATGAAAACTGCTATGCTTGAAAGCACAAAGATGCAATTTACAAAACTGATGCCACAGCATACACACATAATGACCTCCAAACCAATAAAAATGTAAATCCAAATTTAATGGGAGATTAAATACACTGGGAAATTAACATTAGACCAACAATTTGATCTTGGCACACAATATCATTTATTTCACTCTTTTGCAGTATTTGGGAACAGAAGTGTGTCTATGAGCTTGCCTGATTATTTATGATTGTGCCAAACAATGCTGCAATATTTAGAGACAAATCTGTTTTGTTTTTAACTCCTATGTAAAAGGTTTAGTTATTTATACCTTAGTTTTAAACATTCAATGCAGTCTTAAATTTGGCATGAAGTCAACTTGGGAACATTTTCTCTATAAAATCTGTTTCTTCTTCAATCAGAAATGTATCACAGATTCTTTTATTTAGCTCTTCTAATTTCTATATTCCTGTCCCAAAGACTTTGCCATACATTTACCAGTTTTGTGCATTGCATATTACTCACAGTATCTGCAATTTTGATCCCTTGAATGGGTGATTTTAATTACTTTCCTGTCCCCCATAATAAATGGCATGACAAAAAGGGAGTCAGAATCTGCTCCCAAAGCCTGCAGTCTGTGGGATTCCTTTCGGCAGCCCCCTGATTTAATGGTAGCATCATTCCACTGGAGACATGTTACCAGGGGATCCTTTAGGACAGGGCTTCCTTCAGATGCCTGGGATAGCGGGGAGGAGAAGGAGTGAAGTTCCATGGAAATACAGCCCAAGTCTGTATTTTCATTTCCACTGCCTCTCCACTGGGCTGAAGAGGTTCGATGTGCATTCTCTGCTCCCCAGCCCTGCATAATTTTCTAATCCTTTACTCAAAAGAATTTGCACAGCTCATTACATAATGACTAAACATTGCACATATCAATATTATGAACTGTCATACATACAAGAAGTAAATGCTTTAGCAGAGTACGAGAAAACAAAATGAGTGGGAATAAAAACTTTCTAAGCAAACGAGTCTTTGAGACTGCCTGGTCTGGAAATTTTACATCACTACAGCTTGTGTTCAGAATACAGTGTGAAACTGACAAAAATACTTCATTAAAGTATCTTAAATGCCCTTCTGATGCAGTATTGTGATAAGGTCAACAGCACCCAGCTAAGCCAGTCTCTCTATAGCAGGGTTCATATAATACAAAATGACACTATGTAGCAACAAAATTATGGGAAACCATTAAGATAGTTTCATAAAACAGTCTAAAGCAGAGCCAGCCACAGTTCATCAGCAAACCC
This sequence comes from Mauremys mutica, assembly GCF_020497125.1. Lineage (NCBI taxonomy): Eukaryota > Metazoa > Chordata > Testudines > Geoemydidae > Mauremys > Mauremys mutica. The sequence goes on along the minus strand of NC_059072.1, from coordinate 184,305,049 downwards.
CAAGCCACCTAAAAGGTGAGCAGGAAATGTCATCTCTCCACTCAGAAGTGGGCAAGAATGCACTTCTACTTCATATGAATGTCATCTTATCACATGGAGGGAGTAACTCAACCTGAGGTGGTCAGAGGAAGAGTGGTCTTTTGGTTAAACCACGGGGCTGGTGTTCAAAAGATCTGGGTTCAATGTTTTGACTTTGCTACAGATTTTCTGTGTGACCTTGGGCAAGTCATCCCATTTACAATATATAGTCAGCACTGAAATAGCATGATGTGGTCTGAGCAGTTTTCATGCCATATCACATAAATAGGGTAACCAGATGTCCCATTTTTAAAGGGACAGTCCTCTATTTAAGCCCTCCAGCAAGTGTCCCAAGTTTTTCTTAAGAACAGGCAAATTGTTCCATATTTTATGTCTCTCCCTCCCTCCCCCCATCAGTACTGGTGGGTCCTGCTGCAGGCCAGATCCCTGCTTGCCAGCCGCCCTCCCACCAGCAGTGAGTGGGGGGGAGGTCTAGTGGCCGACGATGGGAGTGGGTGTGCAAGTCTGGTGGTGGGGTGAAGAAACAGAGGACGGGGCTGGCAGCTCCTGCTGATGGTCTGTTAGCGCAGCCCCCCTCTTGGCCAGCAGGGCCCTGCCCCTTGTCCCATTTCCAGCTGGCACTGATGCATGCTGTAAGTTGTGCTGGCTGGTGCATGCAGACAGGCGCCAGGCAACAACTGGTTATGTGTCACCTCTGCTGCCCACCCATCAGTCCTTTAAGTGCTCTCCCTCTCCCTGTCCTCTCCCTGATTTGCCTTTTTGCCCTCTGCTACTCCATATCCCGCCCCCTCCACCCTCGGCAGGGTGCGTCCTGCTCCCAGCACTGTGTACAGACGAGCTCCTGGTCAGAGCGTTCAGCTCACCAACAGCCTGGCTGGCAGGTTTCTTTCTTCCCCCACTGCTTCTGGCTGGGCTGGTGCACCAGGAAATCCCAAGATGTTCCAGCTTGGGGTGCTGGCCAGGAGAAGCCAAGCCCTGCATATGCCCTCACAGCACTGGCCCAGGGAAGCCTCTCTGCCCCTCAGCTAAGCTCTAGAGTGGCTGGGGGTGGGGAAGAAGCCATTTCCAGCTGTTCACACCCTGAACCTGCAGGCTCCACAGCAGCCCTCGGGCAGGGCCTCAGCATCCTCTTCACCCTACCCCACCCGCCTCTCTGGGTCCTGGCAGGGAGCACAGGGCTGGGGCACCCTTCCCTTCTGAGCCACCTTTCTGGCCTGCAGTCAGGTTCCATGGGCCCTGCTGCACAACGCATGCTTAGGGCTTAACCCCTTCATGCCTGCACTGTAGCCGGGGGCACAGGAGGTGGCTGGGTTATGCCCTTGGCCAGCAGCAGTCTGGAGATGTTAGCTGCCTTTCAACATTGTATGGGCAGGAAGGGACAAGCTACTTCCAGGCATGGGGGGCAGGGGGAGAAAAGAAGAGATGAGCTCTGTGAAGACACAGGCCACATCATCCCTTCCCTGTGCCCTCTCTGCAGTTCCCATCCCTTCCCTCCTGCACAGTGCCAAAAGGCTGCTGCTGGCCACATTCTGGTGTGAACCCTGGCAGAAATCTGGGAAGGGGGGGCATGTGACCCGTGTTGCCTTGGGAAGATGTGGTGCCAGGTACCAGGAGAGGCAAATCTGTCCCAGGGGCCCAGCCAGGCATGGAGAGCAGAGAGCACTGGGCAGGGAGGGTCAGGTCAGTTGCTCACTCCCCCTGTGTGAGAGAGGTGTACGGGAGTGTGTGTGTGTGTGACCTCTCCCCATGTGTGTGCGTGGGGGGAATAGGAGCGTGTGTGTTACCACTCCCTGTGTGAACCATAAATCCTTAAAGATAAGAAGGTAAATACAAAGAATCCAACTACACAGTATTTCTTTTTAATGGGCACTCGGTCAACTTGATGTTAATTTGAATGTTTGTACTGCATAGTTCTGATTGTTATTAAACTCACCTGAATACGAGTAATTTTACCAGGTGTCCCGTATTCAACATAGAGAAATATGGTCACCCTACACGTAAACAACTTAGGCACTTCCAACAGGATGCTTTTGCATTATGCTACGTTAGTACACAAATGTCTAACTGGCATAGCATCGTATATAATACTACAAGAGATCTGAAAATAAGATTTGGACAACATAGTAATCTAATTGGAAGGCAGAGTTAAAATGTCCCCTGGCTAAACACTTGATCAGTTAAGAACACACAGTTAGATGACTATCACAGAAGTTAAGTGTCCATAGGAGGAAAATATGCTGACCTGAATTGTCTGTTTCTGCAACGGGAAGAATTCTGGACTGACAGTTTAAAACTGATCCTCTCACAGGACTTAAAGAAGAGCTAGACCTTACCTTCTGGATTTTTATAAGGATTTCTTGCGATACTAAATTACTAATGGAAGTATTTGTACATAAGTTAAATAAACTCATGAGGCAACATCTGGAATCTATCTAATAACATTTTTAGAAGCACTGGCCAGAGGGATGACTATTTATCTCTCATGGATTAAACTTCTCTTTGTATTACTCTTTTTTTCTATTGGACCCCTGTATTATCACTTTGGGAGAACAACATCCACAAATGAATTTAAGAAGATATAAACTACAAAAAGTTGTAAAATTTTCCTTCATCTAGGCATTTGTGTGTTACATAAGCCTCTGTATTGTCATACACTAAATTTCAAATCTATTTGTAAACACAGAAGACTAGATCCTCTCCTACAGCAAACGCTGCAGATCATGGGAACTGAGGATTGTGTGCAAAGCTGATATAAAGCTAATTTTTGCATTACCCGGTTCTTAAGACCACTGTGTGCCAATCTGGTCTCTTGGCATAAGTTAGAGCAGCCTGAAAAGCTGCTCTAAGTTACATCTGCTGCCAATGAACTCAATGCACCAAAACAGCAAACATGATAGGTAGCATGTAGCAAAGATCCAGCCTCTTTTTCTTAACTCTGGTCATGCCCGCTACACTGGCATTATCAGGCAGAAGACTAATGTTGGCACCATTTTGCTGGCTCCTCACCACCAGAAGAACCCCTATACTTTAGTGGTTCTCTCATGGACAGTTACATTGTTTCTGCAGCCAAATTTCATTGGCACCATGGAACAAATCAGCCACACGTGTCACCTGAGAATTTGGTCCAAAATATATCAGCTGAAAATACACAGATGTTTCATATAGTTGCTAAAAGTATCTGTTGAGCTACTTATACTTTGATCTGTGCTTCCACTTACTGCTGACTTCAATTTTAATATAGAGTATATTTCCAAGCTGAGATAAAGTCATACAGATTCTGAAAAAGCCACCATCCTGGATTTTAGGGGCAAATAATAAGCTGGCCAGTGAGAGTAACAGAGAAACAAGTACAAAACAACCCAGCTACTCTTATGTGCACTGCACAAAACTAGACAAGCTATACTTATGTGTACTGAACAAGAAGGGTCCGTCCTATGTCTGAAATTGGTATCATACTTTGGTTCCGTGAATCCTTCAGTGGTTTCTTTTCTTCCTATAATTTGTATAGATTTTAGAGGTCACTGAAACTCAAAGAATTCAGTTCAAAATTGAACACAAGTTTTATTGCACTTCATCAGTAAGAAGGAAGCAGTAATTTGAGCTTACTGTGTCTGGAAAAAAAAGGGAGATTAATTTAAAATATTGTGCCTGTAGGACAGGCTGATAACAATCTTGGGGAGAGAGCATTTAGGAGCAGATCTGTGACCCAGATGTCCATAGCTATCTACGTGCTTCAAGAATTAATAGTTGTTACCATAGGTAAAAGTTCTACAATTCGTTCACCTCCATGTCATAGTATTCTATAAGGGTAAAAGTTAAGAAGGCCCACTGCTGCTGTCTCTGTCAGCTGCTTAATTCTTCTTAGGAAGTGATATCATCTGAGCTGTCAAGTGGTCCAAAGATTGTGCTCCTAAACTTTGTAGTGTGACTATTGGGGGAATTTTATGAGTTCCAGGATTTGTCTGCATATATCAAGGAATGTCTCAGACTGAATTTATCTGCTGCTCATAAATGCATTTTTATTTGTTGGATCCTAATAGTCCCCCTATGTTTACTCCTTGGAGGAATACACTGCTAGGATTTTTGGCAATGGAAAATCTGTCTGCAGTGAACAGAAACAAAGTTTTGAACTTTTATGAGGTATCATGACCCTTCCAGGGTTCCTGGCCTGAAAGAACAAGAGAAATGTAGTGACTAGAGCAATCAGTCTGGTAGCTGTAACTGAATACATTTTAAGACACTGACTTTTTTTGTAATTTAAACACACAAAAATATCTTGTACCTAGTCTTTAAGATGTTGCAAAGTGACCATGGAATAATTGTGTAAAGGCAGGGTTTTGGGGGTGAAAGAGAAAGAAAGTGGGAGAAACAGAATATGGTTCCATGGCTGATGACTAAAGATTATTTTTATAATTCTGACTATGCGGTTACTTTCATGCTATTAGTGGAATCTACAAACTGGGGGTAAAATTTTCAAACATAGCTGTGTGATTTAGGAGCCTAAATTCCATTTTCAAAAGTGACCTAGGCACTTAATCTCACTGAAAGTCAATCAGACTTAGGTTCCCAAATGTTTTAGTCACCTTTGAAAATGGGATGTTGGCTGCTAAGTCACCTGGGTGTTTTTGAAAATGTTACTTTTGGGTGTTTACATAGTGCTTTTTCAGCCATAGATCTCAGAACATTTATAAAAGTAAGTAAGCTCTATTGTCCCCATTTTATACAAGAGGAAAACTAATGTTCTGAAAAGTTAATGATATAATTTTCAAAGTTAACAGTCTAAGGCTAAGAACTTCACTATATGGGTACTTAAAGAGATGGCTTGATTTTCAGAGTTTTTGCACACATGCAGCTCCCTTTCCTGGGAAAATCAGAGCACTTATGTTGCTGTCTAAATATGTCTTGGGTCCAAAATTTTCAGAGAGGGTCATGGACTTTGGATTATTCAACCTTACGGTGCCCAACCTAAGACATCTTGGATCTGATTTTTCAAAGGTGTTGAGCACCAGCATCTCCCATTTAATTCAGGTGGAGAAGGTGGCTGAGCATCTTCTCAGTTTACATGGTAAAGACACCTTAGCTTACATCTGTACTATATTTTCTGATGTGCCCACTCTGGGGATCAGATTTCCCCTTTAAGTGGAACCCTGAGGCAGTTGTGGCTGGGGAATCCCTAGCAATGAGGTTAGTTGGAACTGCTGAGGCACAAGGCCCCTAACCTGACATGGATCCCAGGAGATCTGTGTGGTTTGGATACTGGTCCTGCACCCTGTTCGAGGGGTGAGACAAACCCTGTCCTCTGAGCAGAACAAGATGGAGGAACCTCTCATGAACCCCCTCCCATGGATTTTATCACCTGAGGGGGTGATACTGTAATGAGAGTACTCCCGTGATAGAGGGTTTGGAGGATCAGTCCCTTCCCCAAACAAAATTAAGCAGGACAGCAAAGAGTACTTTCAGGGTATGCAGCAGTACCTATGAGCATTACAATGATTTAGAAGGTCCATTTCTATAGTATCCCTACCCACAGCTGTCATTTCAGTATAGACACCAGTTCTTCTATACCACTAGGTTTTTCTGAAATTAACAACAATGTTTAAATATGAAAAGATCCAACCAAAGGCTATAAGATATGTTTAATTGATAAATATGTATCTGTGGGGAACCAAGGTGCTATTAAGTGAGTAAATGGTATAAATAACTTCAAAATGCAAATATGATTGCCAAACAGCATGTGGGCATGTAATTGGTTTTCTCAAATGAAAAAAAAATAAAAAATCTTATGGTATCTTTTTGCTCAAAGAGCCATCATATTAATTGTAAAAATACAGTTGCAAGTCTATTCAAGGCTTTCTACACTCATTTGGTCTTATATAAAAATGTTTATAAAGGATAAAATATTAGTGAATCATTTATTTCTTTAAAGTGATGAAGGACCTTTTGTGAGAATAGGCCTGATTCTCTTCTCACTTACACCAGTTTAACTCCATTACCAGTTTAACTCTGTTTACCACAGTGAACATTAACAAAATTGACCACTCCTGCAATTTTATTGTGATCTCATGCTCGTTGCTGTTTTTTTAAAGCTTTCCACGATCTCATGATTGATGGCATCAAACTGAAAAAGTTCTCGTTTTTAAAACTTCTATCTCCATTATTTTCAATAGGATTGAGGGCTAATCGCCCTGTACTAAACTAAACATAATTCCACTAGTCTTTGAATATGGAACTGCAGTTCCCACTAGTAAAGATGACCAACAACTTCCATTTTCTTTATTGAGACTAAAGCTAGGTTGTCCTTAAGGAAACATGAATGCCAGCCTAGAGTTAGGGGTCTGGACAGGAAAGTCTGATGCGGAATAATAAGGAAACCGAGGGGCACAGGAATGCAGGTTGCAGGAAACAGACTGACATGGCTTACAAGTGTATGTGGAATACATCAAGGGAGAAAGAGGGTTTTGCAGGAAAATGTGGTGAGCAGATAGGAGTTTAAAGATGAGCAGGAGGAGCCGGGGGGGAGGGGGGGGGGAGGGAGTTAGGCAGAATACAAGGCCCTAAAAAGGGAAAATGAAGGATAAATCAGCTCATGATTTTTGAATGCTTGGGGTCTGCATATACTGCATAAACTCTTTTCTCCCTAGGGTTTCCTGCCCTATCATCTGGCCTTCTACCGGGCTCTTTCCCATGCACTATGCCTCCTCCTGTGTCCCAGACCCATAAAAGCTTTAACAGAGGCAGTCAGAGTTCCTGCCCCTTTCCCAGTCTACTCCCACTCAGTAGAAATATCCACAACTTGCTTCTTCACAAGTTCACATAGAAGAAAAGCCCATCACTGGTTTTATCTCTCCCATATCAAGAAAAGTGAGGATGGATACTAATATCCCAGCCTACTTACCCAGCAGACTTCACTATGAAGCCTATAGTCCACATGATATGCTCAGAGAATAATTCTTCCCAGAGTTCCACTGTTCTGAGTGGAAGCTAGAAACAGACCATGCTGGATCTGGGGCCTGTCATTAAAAGTCTGGCAAAGCCAGTTACAACCCCCAATGCAAAGCCTTCCTGCACCACTTAAAATCCAAATTATTTGTTTCATGTGCTGCATGCTGGGTAACAACATGAGAAGACTCCATTCTTATTAAAATAACTGGCTCTTTCAGGACTGCACCAGCTGTAGCTTAACATTCCAAATAATCAGTATACAGTATACAGAAGTGTTGCCAATTCTTATATATAAAAGCAAGTTATTACCCTTCATGACTGTGGAGAAAAGTTTGAAAATGTTACCCAAGTACACCATACTGAGGCAGAAACCGGAAGGTAAATTAAAAAACAAAACAAAACCCAAATGTTTTTTTTTTAAAGTTTAATTTTTAAACCAGTTTCCCTTTTTAAACGATAATTTTTGAGTATTTGGGGTTGGCAATCCTGCTGACTTTCTGTTGCCTCTGCCAAGCTCTTCCCTTCTGCAGCTATGCTCCTCTCTCCTGGTTCAAATGCAGGTTGCTACATTCAGGGCCAAATTCTCATTCTGTTCTCTTTAGTGGGACCAATGTTTGTCCATTAGGTCCTAATTGTTCACATGGGCTTGTGTTGGTGAATTTCACCACAACAAATAGAGTTGTCAAAGGAAAGAATCTAGAGTTTCTGAGTCCCACTCCTGTGCCCTAACTACAAGATCATTGTGCCTGTCAACAGCCACTTTATTAACAAATGTTACTTACAATTTTTTCCTAGTAAATTAAATGAACCATGAAAAAATATGGGACCAAAATAACCAAAAAAGAGATCTTATCTTCTAGTAGTTAAAACTAATGGATAGTACTCTAATCACCAGTCCTTTGTACAAGCAACTGTTTTTTTATCCATGGGAAGTGAAGTGCCACTGATAAACTAATCAATATCAATATTAAATTAACCAGATTATGGGGTGAGGTCATTTTATGACCTTCACATAATATTTAATCCTCAAGATTATGGCTTTAAGTAGCTGTTTTAGAGCAACGGCTGAAGGTTTAAATCGCTTTCATTTTAGGAATGGGATAAACTGAATTATTTTTTCTCTGAAGTATGTAATGACATCTATTTCATGAAAAAACAAACCACAGATATGTGCCAAAGATATTTTTCCATATGAGCAATAATTTAACCTAAAAACAAATGGGAGCAAAACTATAAAAAGTATATTTCTCACTTCTTTTTACTGGAATAGTTTATATTTTTAACTATTCATTTTGTAATATATCTTCAAGAATGTAAAGTACTAAGTACTGCACTACAGGACTTTGGACATATGCCTACTACTTACGTTTCTGATTTTAGTTTAGCCTAGATATCATAAGACTTTAGTCCAGAGAGTACAGCTTCTATGAAGTTTTAATGAAGAAAAAAATAAAAAAAACCAAAAAACCCAAACTATTTTAGGTCTGTCTGGCTTGAAAAGCTATTTCCATTGCTCTCCAAAAATTATAATAGATGGAAGATCATACCCGTTTGGCGGTATAATAAAAAAAATATATTTCTACTTCCTTTTCACGTGTTATGTATATTTATAAATGTAGGTCAGGTTACTTAGGTGTTAGCACAATATATATCCTGGAGAAATGGTTTCCTCTAGGAAAAGATAGTGTGGAGGCCAAGAAATAATTAATAAAGGTTTGATGGGATCTTAATGTATGTTAGCTAATTTAGCAGAAGTTAGGCTCTGATCCTAATGCTGTGAGATATGTAGAAATAAGATAATGTGGTACAGAGTGAATTGTGTGAAAAGTCATTACGGCCTTGTAAAATGCAGCCTTGTTTTTGTTCTAGTATTGAAGACAAATAAGATAGCGAATAGGCTTATGTATAAACAAATGCAAATGTTTTCCTTTAATGTCTCCAGGATTGCTAGCCATTGTCTGTAACAAAGGTATAAATGATTGCTATGATTGTTTACTAATTGAGAGAGATCCGTCCGGGACAAGGGGCAACCCAGTTTCCTATGACACTCTCTCCCTCTTGTGATCACTAGAGAAAGTAATAAAGTATTTGATTTTGCTGTACCCAAACAAAAAGCGAGAACTTAGTTTTTCTTCGACAATTTGGGGGCTCGTCCGGGATGGCAACGCCCACGGACACACAGACGGCTACTACGGATCATTCCCCTTCGAACCCCATGGCGCCAAACAAAAAGCGAGAACTTAGTTTTTCTTCGACAATTGATACAGAATTGTTTTAGCACTTGAAAATATGAGATGCCTGCTGTAAGAATATAGTATGTTTCCCTCCACTGGCAGGTGAAAAAAAAAGGGGTGGAGGGAGCGCATGGCAAAGCCGAAAGTGATATATCTTCCTACTCCCAAAGTTGTGGAATAGGGGAACGCAAGATTCCAAATATGCTCCTCCCCAAATCGCCCCCAGAAGTCTGTGAAAGCCCCTCCACAAAACAACCATCTGGTCAGTGCTCTATGGGTCAAAAAAGGGACATGCTGGGTTGGCTGTCCTCTGTATCTTTACAAAACTCAGTGGAAGACACAGCACAGCATCATGCTGAACATATCAAGTTTATCTTTTAGTTTATCCCATTCCACAAATTCGAGGGAAGAGGTTCAGGTGGCTGCACATGAATAGGGTTGTCTCAGCTTCAGGCACTACCCCCTCTTGCTAAACGACTGTATCAGTTGCAAGTGGCTTCCTGTTACAATACACGGTTATTAAGTGAGGTCTGCAGGGCCAATTGCTTTTTTTTCTTCTTCTCCCTCCCTTTTTGATTTTAGTTCTCTGAACATATGGTGCTCAAGCAAATGGCTGACTATAACACAACACCAACAAAAGCTTGCATGCATTCCAAGGTAGAAGATCCTAAATATATCTGAAAGAACTACTCCCTTAGGTCTTGGTTCAAAGCCCACTGAAGTCAACCTGAAAGCACAGTGTAGGTCTCTACTACATACTTTCTAAAGGCTTATCAGTTCTGGAGGGACTTAAAACAATTCTCAAATATGGTAAACTGAACTACAAAAACTTTGCATTCTAGCATAATAGAGCCTAAGTAATTGAATTCATTCTTCTCAGGAGAGTTAATCATTTTTAAATAGGTATGTAACTTGGAGCTAGATTTAGGAACATATTGTTAGTGCCTTGTTCCAGCTGACAGATATGGAGCTATCTACTGGGGAAAGTTGACTGTCAATCTGAGCAGAGCATCTTGGGAAATTTTTACCAAGGCAAGATCTGAATAGTGAGATCAGAGCTGCAGACAAAGAGAAATTCAGCAGAGTTACTGCTGTCAAGATCCCACACGAATAGGATCTCCCCTTACTTCATGAGTGCAAACACTAAGGAGAGAGGGAGGAATTACATATCACAGTAAGCAGGGTGTAATTCAAAGTAATGAGATTGAATTACAAAAGGAAGGTTTTAGGAAAATATCAGGGAAACATCCCGACAGTGAGATATTTTAAACTGTGGTATAGTCTCACAAGGAAAGTGGTAAAAACTCCATCACTGGGCACTTTTTTTACTATAGGGAACAATACTGAACTGCCAATAGGGAGATTTGATTACCTAATAAGAGTTTTTATATTCCTAGATTTTATAATGCTATGTAATTGTAGCTTTAAAAGTGATGCAGAAATACCGCAGCTACAGGAAATAGCACTTGAGAGCAATATCTGAAACTGGACATTCAAGGACATTATAAAACATGCAAGACAAGACAAACTGCCCTTGTCATTACATTTTCAAAATCATAGTACAACATCACAAGAAAAGCTTCTGTGATTCTTGTAGTATATTCCAGAATGGAACTTTGATCATGCAAGGATATATAGAAAAATCTATATACAGATTTATATGAGACACAGTACAATGATTTCCAACCCCTTCCATTCCAATGCCCAGAAGGTTGTATCCTCTGAGTTAGTATAAGATTATTTTCCTTATTCATCCTGCTGCTGTAAAACTACTGGGAATGAGGGAACTCTCTGTTTGCCTATTCAGCATGTTAAAATAGATTAATCTGCTAGCAACACTTAATGGAAACTAAATCACATACAATATAACACCATAATTGTGAAACATCAAAATAATTACTCAATTAAACACTTATGCATCCAGCTTCTGGAGACAACACCAATAAGAGATTTTTTTTGTCCTTTAATTTCTTCATAAACATTTATGATGGAATTTGGTGTTTATGGACGTGAGGAACTATGAGCAATGCCAAGAGAGAGGGATATTATGTTCAGACTCTCTGCAAACTTCCCTACACAAATATGTCATTGAATCTGAACCCTGACCTACTTTTCTTGTTCTTGGCCTACCTGTAGCAGCAAATGACAATGTTTTTATGGTATGTATTATATTTTATCTATATTCACTTTTTGTGAAATATTATTATATCCTGCTGTGACATCTTTTTAATACACTTATATTTGATTTTTTCACAACAAAGGCAGATACATATATAATAGTGTTTCTTCTATGGTTTAATGTGTATCTTTGTATATAAATCAGAGTGTAGATAGTATGCAATCTCGCCAACAGTTAGCTGTTTGAAACTCCATATAGTTAGTGGTGGGAAACCTAGTTTCTGCATCTGTAAAATTACTCACATCCTGATTTTTTGTACACAGAGTCTTATCAAATACATGTAAATGACAAATCTTCCTTTGACTGTTAATCAAATATTAAAATGATACTATTTTGGCTCAGGATTAAACAGTGTGGGATATTTGGACAACTAGGAGCACAATGAAACTCTCAGTTAAAGAAACATTGCAGTGGAACATAAAATAATGTCCAATCATATAATCCAATGTAAAATTTAATGGCAATAATACTAATTGTATTAAACATCCCACATATAAAAATTAAATATGAAATAATGAAGTCATACTGTCACCTCATGAGGTAAGAAAGAATGATCAGAACTATAGCCAAAGACATAGGAAGCTGCAAACAGGAAAATATCCCAACAAACAACATTTTAGGTAATGTCTGCATTTTGGTTTAATATCTAGGGCCACCAACCACCCCACCAACCCCCTGAAAAAAGGACAATTTTCGTTAAAAGAATAGTGGGAATCAGCCATTGCTGATGGCTCTAACTACAACCTCTCGTCTTTGCAACGTCATCAGGCTGTATGTTTTCTGCTGGACTTGCTAAAGTGGCAACAGCCTTAGATTACTCAGTTGCTCAATTCATCTAAAAAGAGATTTTGGAACTTTATGAAGTGTTTTAAAATTCTACGTAATTTCTTTGTTTGACTTGTGCATTCTGATTAGGCAAATAGCTCAAGAGTCATCTAAAGTCATGTCCTTCACTAAAAAAAAAAAGTTGTTTTTTTTCTATGAGATAAGTAATGTGCGTTAGCTATAACAGTGTAAAAAAAAAGAGGAGAAAAGGCACTTCAATTTCACCATGAGGTAAACTAGGTGTAGTTCATTATGGGTGAGAGCTGACCTTAGTGCTGACCTTACCTAAATACCAAATTGTAAATAATACAAGAGCCTTGTCTGAACTTGGGATTTTACAGTGAGATAACTATCCCCTGTTTGTTATCTTGTTGGTAAAAAACAAGCAAACCAAAAACCCTTGTGTCAGTGAAGAGAAAGTCTAAAAGTCAGAAGTTAAAATATGACTGCAATTTTCTTTTAAGAGACGATAATGCGAATAAAATTTGGAGGTTAGATTTAGTGCACTTTAGTGCACTTGCCTTTTATCTTGGGAGATAAGAGCCCAAATTGGAGCTAACTTGCATAGTGAGTTTTGTTTGGTCATTTCCAGTTGTCCTTATCACGACAACAACATGTAGCATAATGTAGGAGGGATGTTAACCTGAACAGCAGAGGCCAAGCAGGGCTGTTACAAGTCAAGAAAACTGCACAAGCAACGTTGTGTATGGAAATATGCACAGCACCTTCTTGTGCCATGTAGGTCTAGCTATTGCCTCTTGCTTTCGGGAATACTAAATAAACTAAACAAACCAAATCACTGATCCTGTAATTTACAGCCTGCAGGTGGGAAGACAGCTGTGCTCACCTAGAGGTTCACTGAAATCAATGACGTTCCACACAGGTGCAGCTGTCCATGTGCACATTGTAAATTGTGGCCTATGCTACTGACTAAATCTGAACACAGAAAAATAAAAATAAAATGGCTTCTTCAACTTTCCCAGAATTTTCTGAAAACAGATGGATAGTTTGCAGATTAACAAGGAGGTTAACTTCAATTCAGCTTCCCCTTCCATTTCCCTTCCACATATGCTCAGGAGAATGACTACAGGAGTGGCTTTGTGGGAACGGGTATGAAAATATTATCACTTGCAAAATAGAAACCTAAACTCATGGTCAAACAATCAGATTGAAGCTAAGCTGAGTAGGTTTTCTGTTTACTCTTTTGTCCTTAGCTTATTTTGACTTCTTGTTACAAATATTTCTTAAGGAAAAGACCTTATTGACTGCAATTGTTTCATTTGCTTAATCATTCTACCAGCTTACATAAATATTCTAGCAAAGAGGTTTTCAAACTATGGTCCATTGACCACTTGCTAGTCTCTCACAGAGAGCTGCTTAGTTGCATGGTGCTACCTCTCCTTCTGTTTTTCAACTGCTAAATCACGTTAAGAGAAAGTATATTAAATATTTTCCCACTTCTACTTTTTCAAGTAACTTGAAGTATGTAATTGCTGTTGTGGCCAGAGGGATGTTATGTGATCAGGTAGGTAGAGAGAAAGCCGTGTACAAGATCATAAATGAGAAAGAAAGTGGTCCTCAAGACAATTTCTCTATTAAGACGTGATCTATATTTTGGCAAAATATGGCCAGCCCAGATCCTGTATCTATATGCAGTCATTTGGCCCCTTCTTAAAAAGTTTTGGTCCCAGTCCTCAGACCCAATTGATCACTTCTTTATTATTCTATACAGTTTTGTTTTGCAAAACTAAAATTGATTTATGGTATTATAAACTAACACTCATTATTAAAAAGTCAATATTAATCAACACTTACTACACAGTGTTATCTTACATACCGCAGTATTTTCCTACTGAACCACTGACAAGTTCTGTGGTATCTCAAATGCCATTGGTGGTATACGCTGATTTTTTTGAATGTTGATTAACTTATAGGGATTCCTACTCTTCACTGGGGTGCAATATAGCAACTTTTCAGCAGCACAGTGCTTGCACCATGCAAAATTTTGAGCACAGGAAGTGAAGAATAACTGGCCATTTGAAATGGCAGGTAGAATTTAGGTTGGCAGAATGTAATTATTCAAATTGGAATTGAACTTTGACACTTGTGGTAAAATCTGTAGTTTGTGAAAAATTCCATAACTTCTTTATTGACCATGCATGTTCAGAAATCTTAGGACTTGTCTAGATGGTGTGTTAGTCCCTATTAGAGGGATGTAAATTCTAATGTGCACCAGCATGTCATGCACTAAGTGGCACATGTGGATGCTGCTGGCATGCATTAAAAATTCCCTAGTGGACGTTAATAGATTCCAAAGCCAAAAGGGACCATTGTGATCATCTGACCGCCTATACAGCAGAGGCCATAGAACTTCCCCCAAATAATTCCTAGAGCACATGAAAAACTTTCAATCTTGATTTTAAAAATGCCTGTGATGGAGAATCCATAACAATCCTAGATAAATTGTTCCAATAGTTAATTACTCTCATGGTTAAAAATGTATGCCTTATTTCCAATGTGAATTTGTCTAGCCCCAACTTCCAGCCATTGAATCATGTTATACTTTTCTCTGCTGGATTGAAGAACCATTATGAAATATTTGTTCACCATGTAGGTACTTACAGACTGTAATCAAGTCACCCCTTGACTTTCTCTTTGCTAAACTAAATAGATTGAACTCCTTGAGTCTGTCACTAAAGCATGTGTTCTAATACTTTAATCATTTTTGTGGCTCTTCTGTGAACAAAATCCAATTTACCTAGTTTCAAACTGTACTATATTAATGAGTACTAATGAACTTTTAGTGCACAACAGCAGGTACCAGTTTCTGCAACATGCTGGCATACATTTGAATTTACTCCCCAGCTGGTATGGACTAAGGCCTTGTCTACACTACAAGACTATTTCGAATCTACTTAACTCGAATTTGTGGATTCGACCTTATGAAGTCGAATTTGTTTATCCACAGTAAATACACTAATTCGAATTTCTGAGTCCACAGTAACGGGGCTGGCGTCGACTTTGGAAGCGGTGCACTGTGGGAAGCTATCCCACAGTTCCCGCAGTCCCCGCTGCCCATTGGAATGCTGGGTAGAGCTCCCAATGCCTCCTGGGGGAAAAATGTGTCGAGGGTGCTTTTGGGTAACTGTTGTCATTGAACCGTCAATCACGCCCTCCCTCCCTGAAAGCTCCGGCGGGAAATCTGTTCGCGCCCTTCTCTTGTCAGTTACAGCGCGTACGCCACAGCACTGCGAGCATGGAGCCCGCTGCGATCATCGCTGCACTTATGGCCGTTGTCAACTCCTCGCACCTTATCGTCCACCTCTTCCACAGTCAGCTGCTGAGAAATCGGGCGAGGAGGCTCCGGCAGCGCGGTGAGGACAGGAATTCACAGAGTGGCGCAGACATCTCACAAAGCAGGGTACGCCGCGCCGTGGAGATCATGGTGGCAATGGGTCAAGTTCATGGTGTGGAACGGCAATTCTGGGCCCGGGAAACAAGCACGGACTGGTGGGACCGCATAGTGCTGCAGGTCTGGGATGAATCACAGTGGCTGCGAAACTTCAGGATGTGTAAGGGCACTTTCCTTGAACTCTGTGACTTGCTGTCCCCTGCCCTGAAGCGCCAGGACACCCGGATGCGAGCAGCCCTGAGTGTGCAGAAGCGAGTGGCCATAGCCCTCTGGAAACTTGCAACGCCAGACAGCTACCGGTCAGTAGCGAACCACTTTGGCGTGGGCAAATCTACCGTGGGGGTTGCTGTGATTGAAGTAGCCCACGCAATCGTTGAGCAACTTCTCTCAAAGGTAGTGACTCTCGGAAACGTCCAGGACATCATAGATGGCTTCGCCGCGATGGGATTCCCAAACTGCGGTGGGGCTATAGATGGGACTCACATCCCTATCCTGGCACCAGCCCACCAGGCCAGCGAGTACATTAACCGAAAGGGCTACTTTTCAATGGTGCTGCAAGCACTGGTAGTCCATAGGGGACGTTTTACCAACATCTTCGTTGGGTGGGCGGGCAAGGTTCATGACGCGCGTGTGTTCAGGAACTCTGGTCTGTTTAAACGCCTCCAGGCAGGTACTTTCTTCCCGGACCACAAAATAACGGTTGGGGATGTGCAGATGCCTACAGTGATCCTTGGGGACTCAGCCTACCCGCTCATGAAGCCCTATACAGGCGCCTTGGACAGAGAGAAGGAACTCTTCAACTACCGGCTGAGCAAGTGCAAAATGGTGGTGGAGTGTGCTTTCGGACGTCTCAAGGGGAGATGGCGGAGCTTACTGACTCGCTCGGACATCAGCGAAAAGAATATCCCCGTAGTTATTGCTGCTTGCTGTGTGCTACACAATCTCTGTGAGAGCAAGGGCGAGACCTATTTGTCCGGATGGGAGGTTGAGGCAAATCGCCTGGCTGCAGTTTACGCTCAGCCAGACACCCGTGCCGAGAGAATATCCCAGCGGGAAGCGCTGTGTATCCGGGAGGCTTTGAAAGCAAGTTTCCTCGGAGAGCAGGGTAACCTATGACTCTCCACTTGCTTTCAAGAGAAACTGACCCTGGGCCTGTGTCTGTATGTGTCGATTTCGATCTGCGGTTACATACCCCGTTCTCCAAGTTTCCCCCACTTCCAAAGCACGTTTTAAAGCAAATTAATTGTAACACTCATTATTAATAAATCTTTGTTTTACTTTGCATTTCTGTTCAGGTGTTGAAACATGGACGCATACTGTGCTGGGCACGGTGTGCACTGATGTACAGACTGCTTGTTCCATAGAGGAATGACATCCTCCTGCTCCTACATTGGTCTCTGGGGTGGGGGACGGTTGCAAGTGGTTGTGCATGAAGGGGAGGGTTTGCAGGAAGGGGTGGGTTTGCAGGAAGGGGCGAGTGGTGCCTTCTTTGGATAGGTATCAGAGGGGTAGCCGTGTTAGTCTGGATCTGTAAAAGCAGCAAAGAATCCTGTGGCACCTTATAGACTAACAGACGTTTTGCAGCATGAGCTTTCGTGGGTGAATACCCACTTCTTGCATCTGAAGAAGTGGGTATTCACCCACGAAAGCTCATGCTGCAAAACGTCTGTTAGTCTATAAGGTGCCACAGGATTCTTTGCTGCTTCTTTGGATAGGGGTTTGGATGATGGCAGTGGGCTGCGGGTTTGGGCGTAGGAAGGGGTGAGGGGTGTGGGGGAAGGGTGAGTATCTGTCCGTGGATGAGGGCTCTTGTTGGGGCTCAGGGCAGCGGAGAGGCTCGTTGCTACGGTGGAAGTGCATGGTAAGGGCAGCGTGCCTTAACATTAAGGGGGTGGCAGGCGCTAGGACCCTGGACAAGCATACACATCACAGAATGACCCAGGGCAGCATACACCACACAGAGTGACCCTGGTGCCTACTGACTGCCCTGTGTGTGCCCTGCAGTTCATCATGGCCCCAAGTCTGTACCCTGGTAATGTAGGCTATACCGTGCAATTATAAATCCCCTCCCCCCCATACACAAAAATATCCTCTGACACGAAAGACGTGACCGAAACAGTGAATAACAGCAAACAGCTTTTAATAATCTAATACACACTGGGGGGATGAAACTTGGATTTGGGACTGGGTGAGCCTGTAAGGGAAGCACTTCTACAAATTTATAGCGTGAGAGGTGTGTGGTACATTAGCGCTATGCAGTGGTGCAGTGACAGTTCTCACGGCCCCTACCGCCCCTCCGTCTTGTACTTTTGGGTGAGGGGGGGGCAGGACTTCTTGGCGGGAGAGGGCGGTTGCAGATACACTGCAGGGGGGCTCTGTCCTCCTGCCTGCGGTCCTGCAGAACATCAACAAGGCGCCGGAGCGTGTCCGTTTGCTCCCTCATTAGCCCAAGCAGCGTTTGAGTCGCCTGCTGGTCTTCCTGCCGCCACCTATCCTCCCGTTCGATGTGTGTGCGATGCTGTTGACATAGGGTCTCCCTCCACTGTCTCTGCTCTGCCGCCTCGGCTCTGGAGCAGGCCATCAGTTCCGCGAACATCTCATCCCTAGTCTTTTTCTTTCGCCGCCTAATCTGCGCCAGCCTCTGCGAGGGGGATGCCGGGGCAGTCCGGGAAAGAGCCGAAGCTGTGTGATGGGAAAAGTAAGTGATTTCCTTGAACAGATACATGTTTGCGAACAGTGAACACAGTCTAGTCAGTTTCTCTGAACAAGACCATACAGGGCAACAAGTCTCACGAGATCTCAGGACAAGTTCGAGATTTCGGAATACGCTCTCATTGGCTGCGGCATTGCACAGGAGAGCGAACAAGTGGGGAGAGACAGCTGAATCCGTCTAGCAGACAGTCCTGGTAAGCCTTACAGTACATTCTGCTTATCAGTTAATGGATAGCTGTGCCCTCCCGCTAAAGGCAATCTGGAAATCATATACTCTGACCCTTTTCCAGCCACTCCCGCCAGTGCACGGGAAAGATCAATGTATGCTTTTCCTATGTGGCCTACAACACGTGGCTGTTAAGCGAGGGTCATTGTTATGCAAAGTAAAAGTCAACCATTCACAACAGTAACAATACACTAATTGCCCTAATTAGATGCAGCATTTCATGAACGAGATCACCCTGAGGTGGGTCCCTCGGAGTCACAAAGAGCGGATGCTAAGGGAAGCCCTGCAGAGACCAGGACCATATGCGGCCATGCTTGTGGAGGCGATGATTCCCATGTACATAAGGATGTCCTGGCGCGGAAGAGTGTGCTTCCACGGAGCACCCAACAAGGCACCTCTCCCCAGGAACCTCCTGCGGAGGCTTTTCGAGGACCTCTATGAGACCTTTGTTGAATTGTCCCTGGAGGATTATTGTTCAATCCCTATATGTGTGGACCTACTTTTCATATAGTTTTTCATTGAAAATTTTATATATAGTATTTCTATTTTTTTATACCTGTTTTATAAAAAATAAATGTTTACATGTTTATAGCACTTACCGCCTGATCCTTCCCCTGATTCAGAGTCCGGGTTAACTGCCGGGGAGGGTTGGTAGGGGATCTCTGTGAGGGTGATGAAGAGATCCTGGCTGTCAGGGAAAGCGGTATTGTGTTCGCTGTCGCCTGCGCCGTCCTCCACAGACCCTTCCTCATCTTCCCCATCGGCGAACATCGAGGAGGAACTGTCCAGGTTCACTATGCCATCCACTGAGTCCACAGTCACTGGTGGGGCAGTGGTGGCAGACCCACCTAGAATGGCATGCAGTGCCTCGTAGAAGCGGCATGTCTGGGGCTGGGCTCCGGAGCGTCCGTTTGCCGCTCTGACTTTTTGGTAGCCTTGTCTCAGGTCCTTGATTTTCACACGGCACTGCATTGCATCCCGGCTGTATCCTTTCCCTATCATTGCTTTGGAGACCTTCTCGAAGGTCTTTGCATTCCGCTTGTTGGAGCGCAGCTCTGACAGCACAGACTCCTCGCCCCACACACTGATCAGATCCAGGACTTCCCGGTCTGTCCATGCTGGGGACCTCTTTCTATTCTTGGATTGGCCGGACTCCTCTGCTGGAGAGCTCTGCATCATTGCAGGTGCTGCGGAGCTCGCCCCGATGTCCAGCCAGGACGTCAGATTCAAAGTGCCCAGACAGGAAAAGGAATTCAAATTTTCCCGGGTCATTTCCTGTGTGGCTGGTCAGAGAATCCAAGCTCGGACTGCTGTCCAGAGCGTCAACAGAGTGGTGCACTGTGGGATAGCTCCCGGAGCTACTAAGTTCGATTTGCATCCACACCTAGCCTAATTCGAGCTAGCCATGTCGAATTTAGCGTTACTCCACCTGTCGGGGTGGAGTACCGAATTCGAACTAAAGAGCCCTCTAGTTCGAATTAAATGGCTTCCTGGTGTGGACGGTTGAGCGGTTAGTTCGAATTAACGCTGCTAAATTCGATTTAAAGTCCTAGTGTAGACCAGGCCTAAGGTATCATATAGACAAGCCCACAGTTTTACATTTAATCTGAAAGACAACATTACACTGGCATTTGACACCATGTTGGGGCATTAAGTTAATACTGACTTACAGGAAACAGCACAACCAACTGAGCCAGCAATGTCACTTTCTTCAGGATTTAGATGTCTTTCTTTCTTGCATTTCAGCATGTATTCAGCTGGATTCCACTTAGTTTGTGCGATCTGATGAGATCTCAGCATAAAGTGGTATGGATGCAGGTATATTGTGCTAAATAACGGGGTTACACTTGATCCAATTTTTCTACTTGTTGGTACTTGATCCAACAGATTACACAGGTAAAAATAATAATTAAATAATGCTGGCTCTTTTTTATTGGAAAAATAACTCTATTGGAATTTTGGTTGGGGTAGATCTTCAATGCAGCTTTCCTAGGATATTTGACTGTCTCATTATGCAACAATTAAGATTCTTGCAGCAACATATAGCAACTTTATTGCAGGGCCGCCCAGAGGGGGGGGCAAAGGGGGCAATTTGCCCCGGGCTCCGCAGGGGCCCCCAAGAGAACAGCGGAGGCTCCCGCCTCCGCCCCTCTCCTGGAGCCTCAGCGCATCAAGCGCCGAGTCTCCGCCGGGGCCCCTGAGCCCCGCCCTGCTCCGAGCCGCGTGGTCAGGGGGCAGGGCTGCGAGCTCCAATGGGGCCTGAGCTCCCTCCGCTCGGCGTGGAACTCCCAGCCCCGCCCTCTCACCACGCGGCTCTGAGCGGGACGGAGCTCAGGCCCCGCCGGCCACACGCTGCGGCTGTTCCGGCGAGGCGCTGAGGCTCCGGGTGAGGAGGGAGCCGGGGGTAAGAGGCTGGGGCCGGGGCCGGGGCGAAGCAGGACCCGCCGCCAAAGCGCAGCCCGGTCTTCGGCGGCGGGGGGCCCCTTCCGTTTCGGGACCCGCCGCCGAAGTGCCCCGAAGACCCGCGGCGGGGACCCCCCCCCCCCGCCGAATTACCGCCGAAGACCGGGCTGCACTTCGGCAGCGGGTCCCGCTTCGGCGGTAATTCGGCGGCGGGGGGCTCCCGCCGCGGGTCTTCGGGGCACTTCGGCGGCGGGTCCCGGAACGGAAGGGCCCCCCGCCGCCGAAGACCCTGGGCCCCCGGAATCCTCTGGGCGGCCCTGCTTTATTGGCACCCCTTTATAGCCGTTTAACACCTCCAAATTAGTACTTGTGCAGACTGGTCTATCATTGTAGTGGATGTTATATATTTACCATGTTCATTTCATATTTAAAGTTTACATGCAGGAGGACTGATTCAGGAGCCTGTCCTGGCTCCATAGTCCAGTAGCACATAGGGGCTGTAAAGGCACTGACTTGCAGGAGGTCGAGTCCCTCAGTGTAGGGCCACTATACATAATTCTACAGTGGCTCCTGCAGACTCACTATAAGTGGTCTGTCAGCAGTGGGATAAGGAGTCTTAATATTCATGAGCACAGTTTAAATTCTGGGTTGTTGGTGTAAATTAGAACAGCCCTGAGGCTACTCTAATTTACACAGGTGTTTGGGAGGGATATCACACTAGCTCCAACTGGCTCAGAATCTAGACAACATAAATGCGATTTAAAGCCACTGTTTCTCATCTTTACCATAGGCTGTGCCTTCTGACTTAGTACAGAATCTGTGAGACAGTGTTTGGCTGGATATGTATAAAAAATAGAGCTAGTCAGAACATTTTCAGTGAAATCTTTTTCCTTTGAAAGGTGCTGTTTTATCAAAACCTAAAATGTTTAATGGAAACATATCGATTTCAACAAATGTTTTGCTGAGAAAGTTTCGCAGATCAGAGACACAGAAAGACTCTGATTAGCTCCTGGTGGATAGGGCACTGCCTCATGATGTGGGAGATCTGGGTTTAAGTCCCTGCTCCAAATCAGGTAGAGGAGGGACTGGAATCTGAGTCTCCACAGCCCAAGCCAGTGCCATAACTACTGGGAGAGAGCATTGTCTCTATTACACCTCCCATTCCTCCAAGTCAGAGTCTCCCCCTTTGAAAAGTCTCCTTTTCATTCTGATACAGAATGAAAATAAATTCTGAAACCTCAGTATTTTTTTTTTTTTTAGGAAAACTGAATTGTTATTTATGGTCAGTCCTACTAAAAAATACTCCATGCAGGGAGGGGAATAACTTTCCCCTCACAGGTTGTAGTCGGTATAGTACGATTCCCAGTACATAAATGATTTTGTGTGATTGTGTGTTTTTGAAAGGCTTCTTTCTATATTGTTCAGTATCAGCATTATAGTTAAAGTTACAGTTTATACTCATGGTTTCTTCAAGACATTTCACATTTTCTGTACAATAAGACATTTCCATCTTTCCTCTCATATAATAAACTTTATTCATCAACTATGTTGTATATTGTCATGGGTGACTATGAGAAGTTCATTCACAAGAAAAAACTGATACAGCACAAACACCTCATTTTTCCTCTTTAATTGATAGCACGAGGATCCCATATGCTGTATATACAGGGAAGTTGCCTACTGTTATTGCATAGAGAAGTTATCCAAATGAACCCTAATGACATTCTTATACCTACATTTTAAAGCTAGGCATATGGAAACATTTAAATGCATCTAATTTGAGCAAACAAATTGGGTCTTTGAAGGCATCTCCTACCCCCAACAGCTGAGTACCTATACCTAATTTTAATATGAACATTGGTTATTTGTAAGCATAAGCTAATTGCATTGAAATGTATGTGTGCTATTGTGCACTACTAATTTTGAAAATCTGGCCCCATAAGTTCTCATGGCATCATTGGGAAAATAAGTCCCATAGCAGCTAACCTTTACCAAATGTTATCTTGGAGTACTGACTGCAACCTGAATCCGATTTAAAAAAAAAAAACTAACTGAAAGGGATACTAGTATCCCAAACATTATTTTGAAGTAGAATGAGAAACTACAGAATATTGTCTAGGTTTACTATGACCCAGTTGGAGTAGTTTTTCCAAGTGAGTCTTGTGACAAAGTCAGACCTGACAGCTGTAAGTGAGTGGAGGAAGGCAGGTATATCAGCCCTAGAATGGTGAAGGCCCTTTTCTCTGTGAACTGAAAAGAGGTTACCTCAGGTTCATGAGAGACACCTCAGTCCAAGTAAGGGCTTCCATTAAACCTTTAAAAACCCCTCTTCTGAGACAGGAGGGATGAGAAACAAGCTGCAGCAGGGTTAGGGGCAGCAGGGACAAAAGGCTTCTCCTAGATAGAAGGCTGTTGTTAACTTTTGTTGGGGAAGGACTGGCAACCAGAAGCCAGTGTAACAACACCTCAGGAAGGGGGCAAGAAAATGTATTCCTTTTGTGTTGAGTTCTTCTTCTTCTTCTTCTAAGAGAACTACTTAGGCCTATCCTGAGGCCTACTTTGTAAATACTGAAAAAATAAACCACAGCGAACAATTAAAAACCACTGGAGCAGGACTGATTTACTCCAGTCCCCCCCTCCCCCCGCATGAGGGAGAAATGCTGAGGCTGATGAAGCAAAGGAGGTGCCTTGCCACAGCCTTCATAAATAAAGACCATATTTGTATTTAATAAATACACTGGAAGCACAATTCTCATTTGTTATATTACTCTGCCCTCTGTAGGTCACTGAGAAATTCCTTCTCATTTGTTAAATCAGTATAACTGCATCTCTCAGGGGTGTGGAATCCTGAGCGACATAGTTATTCTGACATAAATTTGTAGTGTTGCCAGGCCCCCAAAGCTATCTAGAGGCTTCTCCCTCCAGAAGCATTCCAGGATTAGGAGGGCACAAAAGTAACTTTAAACTGTGGTAAGCCATTCTCTCCAGAGCTGAGAGTTCTCATTCTAAATGTTTGGTTTGCAAATGGCTCCAGTATGAGGTCTTATGTAAAAAATTACAATAAACTATTATACAGTGTTTCTATCTATATCTTGAAAATATCACAGGAAATGGTTTTCAACGGAACCACATACAGAGAACGGATCTTACGGTTTTTGGAGGCAGAGTAGAATCTTCCTGTTATGCGTGCCCTCAGCCATCCTTAGCTGTAATTAGTTTTGCTCCCTGCTGTATTAGAATGCACACAAACTGCTGCATCTGCACATCATATACACATTAGATATCATTCAGACTGCTCAGTATGAGACTAAAGTCCTATAATAAATGTTACTTACAATGTACTTTATCATCTCCAATTCCAATTGAAATAAAGTCCCTGAAAAGTAGCTGAAACAGCATACATTGATGGCGTTGATTTTTTTAGATCTCAAAAATGTGGAAGAGTTTACTGGTATGTGAGAAGTGTTGCCAGAAGAGTCTATGTTAAATTGCTGACTCACTGAGATCATGCTATTTTACAAAAATCAAAGCTCTCTTCAGAGCCACATATTCTGTATTTCCAACAGCAAATTATGGTTAGCCAATGGGTAGCAGGTCTGGGTACTTTTTTAAAATGTATTGTCACCCATTTTTGACTTGAGTGGCTAGTCAAAAGTTTCGGGGTTCTGTGGATGTTCCTGTTAGAAGTAGAAATCGATGGAATCTGATGTTTTCTTTGATTCAGTTGTGTTTGTTGACAATGAATGTTCAAAGTGCTGTGTCTCAGAACACAGAAGGAATCAAATAGAAGGAAACAGCATCTTTTGCTCACAGCACCAGGAACATCCTTTTCAATTTGCTGCCCAGCCCAAAAACCTCTTCCAAAGTCAGTCACTGAGCTTTCAACTTCCTTAGGCTGTCTCTCTTTCTCTGTCTCTCCCCCAGTTTTTCTGCTCTGCTGGGACACACACACCTATTCAAAACAATACTCAGCCAAAAGCTCTTGGGTGGGTTCACAGGCTCCCTTTGTTTTAGGTGGGGTTTTTAACTCAACCCATGACAAGGTTCCACCCATCTTATAACAATACATTTCAGCTAGATCAGAGATCGAACTACAAACTCTAGCACCAAAAGGTATCATATGGATTTGCAACACTTCCCGGAGGCCTTTGGGTCTACAAACCTATGAGTGTGTTACACTCATCCGTGTATCCAGTGGTGAGCTGGAGCCGGTTCCCACCGGTTCACAAGAACTGGTTGTTAAATTTAGAAGCCGGTGTAGAACCAGCTGTTAAAGGGGCGGGCAAACAACTCCAGTCCGCGGGCCACATCCGGCCCGCAGGAACATCCTGTCTCCGGCCTGCTTGAGCTCCCAGCTGGGGAGGCTCCCCTGGCCCTTCCCCCGCTCCCTGCCCCCCTGCAGAGCTGCAGCATGTCGACCCGCTGGCGCCAGCGCTCAGGGCACCTCTGCAGCTCCTGCCGCTTTGAGTGGCATGGTAAGTGGGGGGGCTGCAAGCTCTAGTGGGCCGCGTGGCATCCTTACACGCCGCCCTGAGCAGCATAGTGAGGGGGCTGGGAGGAGGGATTGGATAAGGCAGGGAGCGGTTGGTAGGGGTGGTCAGGAGATGGGGAATGGGGGGTTTGGGTAGACATGAGTTCTGGGGATCTGTCGGGGTGGTGGTGGAGATGGGGTTGGGGGAGTCAGGGGACAGGGAGTGGGGCGAGTTGGGTAGGGAGTGGGGAGAGGTCCTGGGGGGCAGTTAGGGTGGGGGGTCTCGGAGGGGGTAGTCAGGGGACAAGGAGCGGAGGGGGGGTTGATGGGTTGCTTGTGGCCCTTGCGGGTTCTGAGGGGGGCAGGACATAGGTGGGGGTCGGATGGGGGGGGAGACAGGCTGTTTTGAGAGGCACAGCCTTCCCTACCCAGCCCCCGATACAATTTTGCAACCCTGATGTGCAGGGCCGGCTTTAGGAAATGCAGGGCCCGATTCAAACAGTTTTGACGGGGTCCCAGCAGGGATAACTTTAAAAAACAAAACAAAAAACACGTGGGGCTTGTACTCACCGGGCAGCACTCTGAATCTTTGGCGGCACTTCGGCAGCGGCTTTTTCACTCGCTCCGGGTCTTCGGCGGCACTGAAGGACCCACCACTGAAGTGCCACCAAAGACCTGGTAGGTAACCGGTTGTTAAGATTTTGGCAGCTCATCACTGCACGTATCCCAGTCTTTCCATCTGTGACAGATTAAACATGGATAGTGATCCAGATCCTGAGCTACACTTGAGTGTGTGTGTGTGTGTGCATGTATGCATGTGCACAGGGGTGCCCTCTGTTCCATGCAATCAGAAATTTTTAGCCAGGTTTTATAGCCCCTGATACTGCTAGAGCTACAAAAGTGTCTCCTTTTGTTCCGATGGCTTTTAAACAGGAGACTCTGCTGTTGCCATGAAGTTCTCAGTGGACACTCTGAACAAGAAAGTGACACTGAGTCAATAATAACTGAGGAATATCAGCATGGACAGATTTTCAGCCAGGTTTGGTAGACGTGTGAATCAAGAATTCTCATTCAGAGCCAGATTTAAAAGTAAAGGAACCTGAAGATCAAGTATCCGTTTACTGTAAATTTTACTCCTCCTTTACATCATGAATGCGTCTGCAAAATACATTACATTTTCAGAAGGGTAGAACTTAGCTTGGATCATTTTTATTTTCTTTTCCTTTTTATTTATGTATGTAGCATGTGCTGAGCATTAGAACACCGTACAGAAAAACAGGGCATCTTAGCATTACCTAAGATAGGGTCCTAAAATGTGTCTTCTCTTGCCCTTCTCTTTAAAACATGCCTATCACCAGATTTTATGTGCAAAATGCTTTCCAGGAAACCAAAGAGGATATTGAGGCTAGTGCAAAACAGACCTCTGCTGAGGTTCATTAAGTTTTAACATTTAAAATGTTTAGTTTTGTGACAGAGTGTAGTGAATCCCCAGCGCTGGCTTGAGAGGATACTGCTCAGCTGAAGTCAGAAGACAAAGGAAATCAAAGCATTGTCCAAGAAGGAGGAGGCAGTTGTCACAGACCCTTGGAGTGATGGGGCTAGGAGTTTTGAGGTGAAACCAGTGTAATCTCATTAGCATCAACAGGAAGAACCACTGACAACCAGCTTCTGCTTGCCAGATCTTCTCACTTCTACAAAGTCACCCAGAAATGAAAGCCTCTCTTTTCCTGACTCCCCAGATTTTTCCCTTGTGCTCTTTCCTTGTCAGAGGCAAATACAGAACCTTCACTTACTAATCCTGTGCCAGCTGCTTCTTCCCACCTACCATCTTCCGCACGTGTCCCTGACAAAAGGAGGGTGGGAGGTGAGATCCTGCACATTTCCTCCTCTAGGTATCTGTGACCTCCCTTTACCTACCCAGGTATGAGTTTTAGAATACAGTCACACTTACACAATATAAAGGTGGCCTTTACAACTTGCACATCCCAATATTCACAATCAATTTAATCTTGACCAAAAAGAGTTTTCCTGATCAGCTGATTTCAAAATAACACTCAGTCTCAGTGTACAGAATCAAGAGACTGGTAGCAGCAAAAGGAGGAGGCTACTTACTGCCTCTGTCAGATTGCAGTACTGGCCTGGCCACTGTGACACTTAGATTACCCTATTCAGAGACAAGTGATCGATATGGTGATTTGGTTGGGTCAAGTTTGGGTTCTACAGAGCACACACTAAGAACCTGATACAACTCCTAGTGGGAGTCTTTCCATTGACTTATTGGAGTTGTCTTGGGGATTAAGTTACTAAACCAACCCCCACAGATTTACTGACTTTAGTGAAGTGACTCCATATTTACACTGGTGTAACTGAGATCAGAATCCAGCTTCTTGTGTTTAAGAATGAGACACGATAAATTCAAGCTTTTTTTTGTGTTGCCTACAGCTGTAAGCACTGGCCTACCAGCAGAACTGAGATTGTTCAATCTGCAGCTCTAGTATGATTTTGACTGACACCGAGTCAGGTGACTGACTGGGGTGGATTTGAAGTGCGTCAGAGGAGTTGAACATAGCAGTTGAGACAGTGTAAGAGAAACAGTTGGGCTGGGAAGTTGAACCTAGTGCTATTTTCAGGAGTCATATCTGATTTATAAGTGAAATTTTCCTTTTATTATGTAGTCTGTTTAAAACTATTACAAATAAATTACCAGTGAGATAGCAAAAAGCTAAGCCATCTCATTTATCTTCTAATGGGGAAATAACCCACACGTGGAATCCAAACTCATTGCTCCAAAGATTGGGCAAACACGTAAAACTGATGTGATCCCATATAGGGAACAGTTGAACCCGCTACAAACAGCATGCAAGACTGGATGTCTTTCTGGAAGATATTCTTTAGTCAAACACAAGATACTGGACTCAGTTGAGTGTAACAATGTAATTCTATGGCCTGTAATATACAAGAGGTCAGACTACATGGTCTGATCCTCCCTTCTGGCCTTAAAACTTGATTCTATGACTGTGTTTTACACCCAACCATTTTTTGCTGTCAGCAAAACTCATTCTTGTACAAAGTACATTATCTATGCTACTTTTTGAACATTATAGGTGTCTTGTGAGCTTAATGGGCCAATTCAAAGTCAAGGAGAAGGAAGATTTCTAGAGCTTGTGATGCTGACAGACTAGATGCCACCTCATGCCAAGGCCTTGGGCCTCACTGAACTTTGACAAATGCACATGTGGAAACCAGTCTGGCTCACCTGTGGGTAGTATAGTTAAAACAGATATTAGTGTTATAAGAATAAGTTTAGTCTTTAGACTGTATGAAATGCTTGTAGGATGCTGCATGTACTAATCCTACTTCTAATAGCTGTGTCACATGTGATAAAGGTCATACTTCAGTGTTTGCTTTTTAACTGTAAAATGTTTGTTCTGAAACTCTAACTCACCAAACAGGAAAAAAGAAAACTTCACCAAATGAAAAATGCTGGATTCCTACAGGAAGTGTTACCTCCTGCCTATCAGGAAGGGCTGTTGAATCCAAATGGGACACTGTGGAGCAAACACTTTGTCAGTTGCTCCCCACACCCATGAAGAGGTTTCCTGCAGAAGCATAGGCACCAACTTTCCCTGGCGCCGGTGGGTGCTCGTGCCTCTCTACCCCCAGCCTCACCCTTTTCTCGCCCCTGCCCCACCCCGATTCTAACCCCTTCCCCAAAGTCCCTGCTCCAACTCCACCCCCTCCCTCCCCTTATTGGACCCCTTCCCCAAATCTCCGCCCTGGCCCCGCCTCTTCCCTGAGCGCACTGCATTCCCCCTCCTCCCCGCTCCCTCCCAGCTGTTTCGCGGCACAAGTTCTGGGAGCTAGGGGGAAAAACGCGGGCACACGGCATGCTCAGAGGAGGAGGCAGAGGTGAGCTGGATGGGGGGGGGGGGACTCCCAGAGCACCCACAGAGTTGGCGCCTATGTGCAGAAGCGATCATCCCATCAGCTTAGACTCTAGGGAGGTGGTGATAAGAATCCCTGACCAGAAGGAATTGGGGTCTCTTTATGCTGTCTGGACTCTGAGGGGCAAATATTCCTAGACATAAGCAAGAAATCCCCATGCTACTTGACATGGGTCAACCCTAAAGGACATATAAAACTGCTTATATTACCTTTTTAAATCTAAGCCTGTAACTCAACTGTGTGTGTATATTTCCGCTTTAACCTTGTAAATAACACATTTCTTTTCCCTTTTAAAAATATGTAGTTTATTGCAAGATTGACTACAGGTGTTGGTTTTGGTTTGAGATCTGAGTAAAATTGACGTGGGGTAAGTGACTGGGAGTAATCTGAATACTGTTGTGATTTTTGGTGTAAAGTAACCATCTATTACATAGTCTAGCTGGGTGGCAAGATAGACTGGAATGCCCAAGGGGACTGTCTGACTCCTTGGTAAGACTGTTATAGTGATTTAGGAGTTCACACTTCTTACTTGGTTGGTGAAATCTAATTATAGAAAATACAAGTTTGAGATTTCTACCCTGCTTTTTGACAGTCTGCCCTGAAGTTGGCACTCTCAGTTGTGAGCCACTCCAGCCAGTGTAACAGAGCTCATTTAATGTTTTCTGCAGAAGTGACATTTCCTAGCGTATTCAGAGGCTTGACAGTACCAGCTGCAAAAACAAACTTCTCAAAGTTCCCAACCAGCATGATTTCACATTTCTGAGAAATGAAACCCTACTTCTTTTATTTATGATATCATTGTTTTATGACAGTTAATCTGCATTTATTATAACAAACCCACTTTGTGCCATCACAAACAACCATCAGCATTATTTATTCCAGATGTTTTATTCTATTGTGGTAATAATGAAACATTCATTGTTTTGATACCCTGAGCAACCTGTAAGAAATTTTAAAAAACACATCTTTTCTGAAGCATTTATTCCTGTAAGAACACAAGAATGGCCATACTCGGTCAGACAAGTGGTCCATCTAGCCCAGTATCCTGTCTCTGACAGTGGCCAGTGCTAGATGCTTCAGTGGGAATAAACAGAACATAACATTTCAACACCTGAATAAGGGCCAGTTCCTCAGATTTGTCACCTAAAAAGAAAGGCTTATTTTTTGCTGTTAGTTTGTGTCCTTAGCCAGCTATCCTTCAAATTCTTTTGTGGCCTGCCTCATTATACTTTTATACTTGACTTGCTAGAGATTATGCTCCTTTCTATTTTCCTCACTATGACGTGATTTAAATTTTTAAAGGATACCTTTTTGCCTATAATTGTCTCTTTTAATCTGCTGTTTAGCAATGGTGGCATTTTTCTGGTCCTCTTACTGTGTTTTTTATTTGGGGTAAACATTTAGTTTGAGCCTCTATTACAGTGTTTTAAAATAGTCTCCATGCGGTTTGCAGGTATTTCACTTTTGTGACTGTTCCTTTTAATTTCTATTAAACTAGCTTCCTCATTTTTATGTAGTTCCCCCTTTTGAAGTAAAATGCTATTGTGGTGGGTTTATTTGGCATTCCCCCCTCCCAAAAAATGTTAAATTTAATTACATTATGGTTGCTATTACCAAGTGGTTCAGCTATATTCCCCTCTTGGACCAGATCCACTGTGCTCCACTTAGGATTTAATCAAGGATTGCCTTGTGAGACGCATGACAAGCTGTTCCAAGATGCAGTCATGTATGGTGTCTAGATATTTTCTTTCTGCATTCCTTCTTGAGGTGACATGTACCCAGTCAATATGAGGGTAGTTTAATTCCCCCATTTTGATTGCATTTTCTGGCTTTGTAGCCTCTCTAATCTCCCGGAGCATTTCACAATCACTGTCACCATCCTAGTCAGGTAGTCAGTGGTATATGCCTTCTGCTATACTCTTATTATTCAAGCATCAAATTTCTAGCCATTGAGATTACATGATGCTGTTTAATTCATTTCAGAATTCATTAAACTTTATGCTTTCTTTCACACATAGTGCTACTTCCCCAACAGCACAACTTACTCTGTCATTCCAACAGGTTCTTCTACGCAATGGATAATAAGGTGCACACCCAAAATACTTTTTGCTAGTTTTAAGTGAGCAGCAAATGTGCAAAAATACTTTTATGTTCACATTTAATTGATGCCATACTGCTGACAGGTGCTGTTCTGCAGATATATACGGAATTACAGATGCAATGACTTGTCAGATGCTATAGTCTTGACATTTTTACATGAATATTAACAATTCCTCAGTATTCAGACAATACTTTTAGCATTTTAACTACAGAACTTACAACTGATTAAAGATTGTCAGTTCAAATCTGTCCAGCAACCCTAATGACCAGAACTGCTAACATCTGATAGCTGTCAGTAGTCTGAGTCCAGCTCCTAACAGACAGGTGGACACATCACAAAAACCAATACTATTATTAAAACTACCCTTATTATTTGGGGGTAGGGCTATGAATAAAATGCTGTCTGCCATTCCACCAATATAGCAAATTTTCCAATATAACCACCTCACTATGCAGAAAAGTGGCTTTAGGACTTTTTGAAAAAGACAGTCAACTGATTCTTTGGGCTCTTCCAAACTCAGCTCATCCATGTTGTTAGAAATAGTACTCATGAGGCCACCATCATCCTCCTGTGCAGGAATAGCACAGCTGTGCGGCTTGTGCCAACATTGAAACAAAATTATCAAGAGATAATGTTGCAAGCAAGCTGGGGTTCCAGAGACCACTAGACCATCAGCCCCTGGGGACTGTGTGCACGTTCTGGTAAATTTTAGATTCTTTTTATCTCTAATTTTCTTCAATTATTTATCTATGGAATCTAGGATCGCCAGTAATGTTAATACAATTAGCATACTGCATGTGCTAAAACAGCTGAGCCATCCTTCTCATATTTTCCACCAAACTTATACAGACTTAAGATATCAGGCAGGCAAGTATAATACAATTCTGTTGTACAATCTATGTTAAAAGAATCTTGACGATGCCTGGTTAAGCACTCAGAAATCAGGGAACAACAAAGTGAAGCTTGGAGTGTGGCTACCCTGTGATGTAACGGTTCCATTTCGGTAATGGTGCTGAAATGAAGGACTTCAGACTCCAGTGGTCTCTTTCCATCACCCACCAATTCATTTCTTAAAAAAACCTTCAGTTCTAATCAGCAAAAAGAGAAAATAGGTTTTCTGCCTGAACATGTAACTGAGGTTGAAAACTGAACATTAAGGACCTCATTCCAATTTTCTGCACTAAAGTACTTAAACTCCAAATTTGCTGTGGATCATCCAGCTATCCCCTTGCTCTCCTAGTATTCCCCTGATCTTGTAGGGCTGTTTTAGGAAATATGTTGAAACTTGTGCATTTTAACTATCATAAATATGGTCATGGGGAAAACAACCAATTTCCCTTTTATAGGATTATGGCCAAGTCCTACAAACTACTGGATGTAGTGCGTAAACTATGAATAACATCACTGAAATCAAAGAGACTAGTTTCAATAATAGGAAACTGTGCATGCATAATGTTTATAAGACTGAATGTTTAGGGTCAAGTTCTCTGCTGTGCCCAGTGGAAAGGGACTTCCGGCAAACTAGTTACAGCTCCCTGACTCTGTGCACCGTCTCTGGGGGCTGGTCTACTTTGCACCAGTGAACCCAGCCACCTGTGGACAGGCAAAGCACAACCCTCTCCTTGGCCTCTCCCCTTCCCCATCCCTGAACTAGGAGCTATGGTGAGGGAGATGTAGGCGCCAACCAATGACAGCTGAACTGTCCCTTACCATGGGAATCCCTAGCCTAGTTGGGTTTGTTTGCCAAAGAGTTAAAAATATCTGATTCAGTTTTAGCACATCACATTGTACTGTAGTTTTTTCTATTGAATATATTTTCAATAACTATTTGTTGGCTTAGTCAGGTCACTATCACCATGCTGGCCTCAGGCAGCAACAGCTCCTGTAGTGCTCCTTCTCAGGAGTTCAGAATGTAAGTGAGGTCACCTCCAATGTCTACCAACACTGAGTACTCTGCTCCCCTTTTTAAGCTCCACCTCCAGTGTATGCAGGTGCAGTGATGGGACTTTCTGGGTCCAGAGTAGGTCTTTAACCTCTTTCTTTCCAGTGGGGAGGTTTGTACACCACATCACAGTTCCGCAGAGCCAGCCACACCACAATCATCAAACAAAAATAGAGATATTGGTATTGATTTTGTGAAAAATGTGTATACCTCCCACATTCTTCACAGCTACTCTATCATAGGTATCACTGTGTAATATACTCACACTATACATTCTAGAATTCAGTAGTTCTAGGATGCTGATACATGATTATATTTCATCCTCTCTTGAATAATATAAATGGACACACCAAAACTGACACACTTTAAGGTGGTGCTACTGCTTCCCTCTTACTAGCTTCTTCATTCTCCTTTGTGGCACTTGCCCACCTTAGCATTTTTCCTTCAGCCTGAAAGGTAGGTTGTGAGGCCACTGTGCCACACACTTTTGTTTGTATTACACTACACATTTTACAGTTATACATGTAACAGAATCATGCTCTTATGACATTATTAGCCTAGCTCCCTCCAACAGTGCAAAGCAGTCTAGTAGTTAAGGTGATTTCCATCATCTGACCATCTAGCTCAGGAGTAGGCAACCTACGGCACATGTGCCGAAGGCGGCACGTGAGCTGATTTTCAGTGGCACTCACACTGCCTGAGTCCTGGCCACCAGTCCGGGGGGGCTCTGCATTTTAATTTAATTTTAAATGAAGCTTCTTAAACATTTTAAAACCTTATTTACTTTACATGCAACAATAGTTTAGTTATATAGTATAGACTTATAGAAAGAGACCTTCTAAAAACGTTAAAATGTATTACTGGCACACAAAACCTTAAATTAAAGTGAATAAATGAAGACTCGGCATATCACTTCTGAAAGGTCTCCGACCCCTGATCTAGTCCATCAAGGGTGCTGGAACTAGGGATGCTGGGGGTATGGCAGCAGCCCCCCTCCCCCGCCTCCCCGACTTGAAGTGGTTTCCATCATATATGGGGTTTACAGTTTTGTTCAATGGCTCTAAGCACCCGCACTATACAAATTGTTCCAATGCCACTGTGGTCCACTGCCTTTTATTTTCATGCTCTTAGTTACATTATGTTTCACTAATTTGTTCATTTGTCAAGTAAAATGCAAAAATTCTACACTAGAAAAGTTTACGCTTCTGGTCAGATAACTGGCCATCACTCTACATGGCACTCGACTTTATATTTTTTTTTTATTACAAGGCAGTTCAACAGGGAAGTATGCAAAGATCTGTGACAATATTTTAAACAGCTATTTGGACCAGCTGCCTCTTTTGGGCTCTAAAAACAGATTTAATATTCCAGTTTAAGTATAATTTTACACTTATTTTTCACAACAGATGGACTCCATACACAACATATGTGTATCAAAACACTCATCCCGCTCTCTGACAGGCTAACAGGAGTTTTTCATATTGGTACATAAACAGCATTGTGTGATTTTTTTCACTCATTGAAACCTAAGAACTTTTGCAGTTAATTACTATCAACTATTAAAAAAAACAAACAAACAAAAAGTAATTTAGGACTGGATGATCATTTGAATTCTACCTAGATTGTGTAGCACACAATAATCTAACATAAATCGTACAAGGCTACAGGTTGTTCTACACACAATAAGATTCTTGAATAAAAGCACTGGTCTCCCTTCCCATAAAACTAAAACACAGTGAAAGGTTTTCAGCAGGAGGATTCTGGAAGTCCTTTAATTTCAAATGTTTAAACTGAGCTATTTAAATACATATCCAGTATGAAATAAAATATATACTGCAACTTTATATTACATATAAACTGCATTAAAAGTAGGAATGCATTAATTGAGTGCATTAAAGGTTATCTACATTAATTTGAACAACTCTCTGAAATCCAAACTCACATTCTGTGCAAGCATGTTTTGCAAATTAGGCAGAATGTCTTGTCATCTGTGAAGCATGAAGAGTCAATTTCAAAGCCCCAGGACAACAATTGCAAGTGACACACAGCTGCTTGAATGGCCTGGATCTAAGCTGAAACATTTTCTCATTCCAAGTTTTCATATTCACAAA
Source organism: Mauremys mutica (assembly GCF_020497125.1). Taxonomy (NCBI): domain Eukaryota; kingdom Metazoa; phylum Chordata; order Testudines; family Geoemydidae; genus Mauremys; species Mauremys mutica. Next base: position 184,269,507 of record NC_059072.1, on the reverse strand, counting down.
CTTGTTTGACTTTAAAATCAAAATTCTGGGACTGAAGAAAAACTTTCTTGGAGTATTTAAAAGTGCCCTAAAAGATATGAATATGTCCAGGAATCCCAAAGAGCTTTACAAATATTTATTAATTAAGCCTCATACTCCTTTTAATCTTATCTCTGCTTTTGCTGGCTTTTGAGTGGCTTGGGCCCAAGTCAAAATATAAGTTGTATTGGACCTTTATGACAATGATATTAGTGCAACTATAAAAGAATGAAACAAATCAGTATGCATGTGTACATAACAAAGAAGTATACAATCTATATCATTATTAAAGACTGTTTGATAAAGCACACACAAAGAGGAACAGGGTAAACATTGGGATTGCACTCTGCACTCTAGCATTTCCTGAATTTACAGTACTCAATCATGCAATCTCAGCAACAATTTTAAATGGCTTATCCATGGAGCTATAATTAACACAGTTAGCTACTTGTGTGTATGTTTTAATAATTAATAAGTTCAATGACTCAGAGACTTACATCACAGATAAGAGTACCATATTTTAAATCTTCATTTTTATTAAAAAACATAATATCTATTTTAATACTACACAATCTGCAAGTTCCCTGCATCTAATTAGGAGCACATGTGGGATCATTCATATGGCCCTGTCTCCCCCACATAGAAGAGAGTTGGGCCTTTGGGTTCAATGCTACTCTAGGGGTGTAATAAACCTCTGAGGTGACTGTCTATGGCTATCCAACATTGTGACCAAAATCAGGATTAAAGTCTCTGTGGGAGTCAAGTCAGGGAAAACCAAGGTCACACAGGCTACACAGCTGAAGCTGGGTAAAAGCAATTTTTGATGAATAGGGCCATATGTAACAACACAGTATCACTTGTAGCAGCTGTAATGTTACACTACTGTATGAACTATTCCTAGCCTCCCTGGTTTATACTTCCACAAAGGACTGCTAATCCTAAAAGTGATATAAAACGAGTTGCATAAAACCTTAGAATCTGGCTCTCAGTTGTAATAGTGAGATTTGACCTAGCTGATTCCTAACAAAACAACTTTCTATCCCACTGTTATACCAGTGAAAACGGAGCTGTTAACGGCTGTTTTTAGTATGAAGGCAAAGTCAGCTGATGCAACAACATGTAACCAATTTGAGAGACTTTGCCAGATAGTCTCTCAGCCCAGGGTACACTGATGACAAAGCATGATGCAGAGAGCCTTTGAGAAAAAAATACAGACAAAACACAATATGGAAAATTTCAAAACACTGTACAATGCTTTTGGGTTAGGGGGCACTGAATAACTCTCATTGCATTCCAAGACTAATCTGTCAAATTTAACCCAGTTGTGGGGTTTTTATATATATGTATCTATTTCCCAGATTTGTTAGTAATGACAAAATAAAAATCCTGTAAAGCACAGAACCTGTACACAACAATAAACACAAATCACCTACATAATACATAGAATCATCTGAGATTTCTCTGAAGGCAATATGATATAGTGAGCTGATCAGAGAATGAGTAGCCAGGAACCCTTGAGTTCTAATCTTGTTTCTGCCACTGACTTCCTGTGTGACCTTGGCCAAGTCTTTCACACTCTTTGTCTATCTTCAATTGTAAAACAAGTCTGATAGTGATGTTCTGACCATTAACTAATATTATTTAAATATTGCATGTTGAAGTGCTACATCAGCATTAAATGATGCGATTTATGGTTGCTGGGTTGGTAAGAGTTGGGAATACAAAGGAAATAATAGGCATGTGGGAATGTCACCTCAGAAATTTTGTTCCTTGGAACAAATTCTACACATCTGGTTGCCTCACCACATTCCAGCTCGCCCAGTGCTGAATCTTCCAGCTAATAAGGGAATGATAAAGATGAGTTAGAAAGGGACAGCTGTTCTGTTCTCAACATACAAAAAGATGACATGTGTGTGAGAGAGTACTGTGTGTGAGAGAGTGCACATATGTGAGTGAGTGAGAGAGAGTGAAGGAGACAGAGATGGAGACTTCTAGGAATGAATGAAATCAATAGTGGATTTTGTTCCCGTGGAAGCAGGTACAATATAGATTGTCTCTAGATCAAACTGCAGAAAAAAGTAAATCTTAATATATCCTAAAAATCTACATCATAAAAATGAAGTATACAAGCTGTAGCATAACTGGCAATTCAAACATACATATCAAAAGCTTGAGCTTGTATAATTAGGTTAAACTCTAAGCCTAATATTTTAGCAACTTTTTTTTAAAAAACCTTACAATCTGGGTGGGATGCAAACCTTGTCAAAGGTTTGCTTTGGCACCTGATTCATCATACTTCTCTAACAGTTCACATCAAAAGAGTTTCTGAAAAATAGCAGACACTTCTGGGAGACTATCTGACAAAACTGGCAGAAATTTACACCCACCAGCAAAATGATATCATTGCTCCTTGTTCTAGAATTTCCACATTGTTTACTGGACTCTTATGTACACAGACTATCAAGGTCCAATTAATGCTTAAAGGTGATGCATATAAAATGAAAACTAAAATGTTTACAGTCATTAAAAGAATACATTAATGTCATAGTGTTATATGAAGCTAAGCAGGCTTTGCTAAACTAGCAGACCACTGCTATTCAGGGCCAGGCAATTTTAAAATCAAATATTGGATATAAAACCATTAGTAGCTGACATGTAAAACCATAATATTCCCAGTGATCCTTAAAAGGAGAGAGAGAGAGAGAGAGGCAAAGTGAGACTTTGTTTTAGTGGGAACGTATAGCTAGAGCCTTTTCATGTTACTAGAACAGTGGTTCCCAAACTTGTTCCGCCGCTTGTGCAGGGAAAGCCCCTGGCGGGCCGGGCTGGTTTGTTTACTTGCCGCGTCCGCAGGTTTGGCCAATCATGGCTCCCAGTAGCTGCAGTTCGCTGCTCCAGACCAATGGGGGCTGCAGGAAGCGGCGGCCAGTACGTTCCTCAGCTTGCGCCGCTTCCAGCAGCTCCCATTGGCCTGGAGTAGCGAACGGCGGCCACTGGGAGCCGCAATCGGCCTGACCTGCGGACACGGCAGGTACACAAACCGGCTCAGCCCACCAGGGGCTTTCCCTGCACAAGCGGTGGAACAAGTTTGGGAACCACTGCTCTAGAATATTAAAAAAATTACTTTAATTTGGTGCCCAATGTTAATAAATAATATCAGCAAATGTTAAAGTAATCAGGACTTGATTGTGACAAAAATACTATCTTTGGATATTGTTACAGACAGCTAATATTTCAGGAGAAAAAGGATATGTATGTAAAAGGATATTGAGATACCTAAAACATTCAGTCTGGAATAGTTTAGTCATCAGCATCTGTGATTTTATCACAAGGGCAAAAACACAGAGTGCATATCTGGGTGGATATGGATGATATTAATTAGGCAATATTTAAACTATTGACTATAAAACTAAGTAAAATATCCTGTAATCTATGCAGGTTTACTCCTATTTTTACATATTGGCTTCTCCTTATATAAACAGTAGTCTTTGTTCATTAGTAATACACAGACCACATCTGTTTCTCATTAAATACACTTTTTTCCCCGTAGTACATTATATTCCTGTCAGAAAAGTCTCTTCGATAAAAATGGGTTGCGTAACTACAGATTCATGTAAATTAATTGGGACACCTGGACTTTGATCCAGCACTGCTAATAAGAAGCATCAGTAACTGGAAAATAGTTTTTTCCTTTCTGACACCTTTGTATGCAGAGTTCACATTGCTCCTCATCAAGTGCTTGGGAATGATATCAAGGGGACCCCAGGAGCATGGGGTTATGCATCTCTTTACTGATTGCCAAAGCAAGTCTTGGCTGACACTTGAAGCAGGCTCCAGATGACAAAGTGATCAAGGAGAGAAATTCCTCCAAAAAGACTTTTTTTGGAGGTATTTTTTCTTGGTGAGGCCTAGTAAGAAAAAAATGGGGAGACTTGGTTCTCAGCAAAGCCCGAATCCGGATGCAGAGCATATCAGAGGAAATACTCCACACTCCCTAGCCTGCAAATCCAGTGCATGGGAGAGGCTGAATCTACAGAAGGCCCTATGAAGCTGATGCAAAGATTTGCAACTGGGGAAGCAGGGTTAATTCAGATCACTGCATCCTGCAGCCATACAAAATAAAGGCTTCTGTAGACTGGCCACATCTCTCTGCTAAATTCATTAGTGAGTGAGAGTCCTCATGCAGGAGTTTCCTTCACTGTAAATCCACTTTCTATTTTCCAGAGCATTAATTTCTCTAATCCAGGGGTTGGCAACCTACGGCACGCATGCCAAAGTTGGCACATGAGCTGATTTTTCATGGCACGCGGGGCGAGCTGAGCTGCTCAGCCCGCTGCTGCTCTGCTGTTCCCACTGCTAGCCACTTACCAGCCGGGGACCCGCCCGGTCCCACTTAGCACCCGCTGCTGGCCTGGGGGAAGGAACCTCAGGCTGGCGGCGGGCTGAGACCCCAGCTGGCAAGGAGCCAGCAGCCGAAACCCCAGAGCGGGGGCACTTTCTAGGATTTTATAAATGTGGTATCCACTTTTGAATAAAAACAGAATATATATCCTACCACACTAGGGCACAGGTTTTCTTTTATGGAATTTCGCATCAATTTTTTCAGACCACAGAAATGATACCTAGTCAAATTATTCATTGTGAATATGTTATCAGATGCAGATCCCTTTTGCCTGTTAAGGAAATAATCCTGATTTCTGCAAATGCATTTATTATACATAATTGTCCACAATGTTCATTTAAAGTATTCGCCATTTATTTTGGGGTCTATGATTTGTCCCCAATCACATTATTGTTTCTGCTCCCTAGTTGGATGACCAACTTTTAAAAACAGGAGAATAACAAATGACAAATAACAAATAGTGAGTACTTTTCATACACAAACATCCCAGGGTTTGCATGTGTTTATGAGTATTTATTTATAAAACAGCTATTCCCTAAAAACAGTTATGTGAACAAAAGAACTCTTTGAATGTATTTTTTGTGTGTGTAAGAAACAAGTAAAAAATGGCATTGACGTAATCAGATCTAACAGCTGTGTAAAAAAAGTAATGTTCACAAACACTACTTGGCAGCTTTCCACCAGCAGGCACTGTGGCTTAATCCTCCTCCTAATTTTGGAACACTATCACAAAAAACGAAATTTGTAGCTTGTAGCGCTGCCAACTTGTGCAATTTTATCACAAATTTTGTGATATTTGGTATTCTTTTTAAAGGCCCAGCTCCTGAAGTCAGATGATTATGGAATCTCAGCTTTCATTTAAAAAGACGCAAATTTCTTGCCCTTATGATAGCAGAGAACAGCCTGAAAGCATGACCCCTATTGGCTCATAGAACAAAAGGGGGAAAAGCCCCCATATTTATTTTATTTTAAAATGTAATTTTTGTGGCCTAATTCAAGCCTTTTTTAATGTTTGGGGTTTGCAATGCTGGTGTAAATGACTTCAGAAACCCCACCACACAGCCCTCGATGTACATAATTCCAAGAACAGGATCAAAATTAAAACATTTCGTACAATAAATTATAAAACAAGCAGGTTTATCTGGTTCTAAAAGGGGATAAAAATAAGATGAAAAAATAGAAATCTGCTGCCTCAATAAATTAAAAAATAATAACCCTAAGGGGTGATCTTTATATTGCATGCCATCTTAAAATAGTGGTTCCAAAGGGCATTAGTGGTTCCAAAGGGCATCTCATTCTACCATCTATCTCAGTCACAATGTGGCTACCAGAGAGATGCTTCCCTCCTGTTATGAAACAACCATATGAATAAACTTTTCTTGATTTGGAAAAAAGACATTCAGGAGCTCCTACTTACTTGAGAGGGTAATGAAAGAACAAGAGAGTATCAACTAAAACTAACAAGCAACAAATTTTAAACCTATAGAAGGAAGTACTGTTTATGCAAAACAAATTGTGGAACCGCTGTTATAAGATATTATAGGATACACGTCTACACTGCAGCTGGAGGTGTCATTTCCAGTTTGGATAGATGTACATATACTAGCTCATGCTAAATATAGCATTGTAGCTACAGTGGCACAGGCTTGTCACCCGAGTACAATCCCATCTGAGACTCTACTTACTGGGCAGCAAGCACAGGTCATCACCCTGATCACCAGGGTCACACCACTATTTTTAGCACTCTTGCTTGATCAAATATATTTACCTGAGCTTGAAATTACACCTCCAGCTACAGTGTAGATGTACCTTTTCTGAGTCCAAGGTCTCAATAGGATTCAAAAAAGGACTAGACATTTACATGAATGATAATTCTACCTACAGTTACATTGGCTAGGATAAAAGCATTTAGGCAGCACAAGCCTAAATAGGGCATAAACCAACCACTCACTGAGGTTAAGACAAAATTTCACTCATGGTACCACATAATTGTCCACCGTGGAGATTTTACATCTTCCTCTGAAGCATGTGGTACTGCCCACTGTAAGAAACAGAATACTTGGCTAGATGGACCAGTGGTCTGGTCCAGTGTGGACATTCTTATGAGCTAGATTATGCCCTCCTACTGTAAAGCCCATTGGATTGGCCCACAGGCGAAACAGTCTGTCAGGATTCTCCTCACAAAATTTTCCCCTGAATTCCTCCATCGGGCCTTGCCATGACACAGACAAAGCGGGGGATCAAGAACTCAGAGCTCAGGGAATATGGCAGAGGCACAGGTTTATACTCGTGTAGGCCCTGTGCCTCTGAACTGGCTCTAGGGCCCTTCAGAGCCATCCTCTGCTCCCTGCCAACATGGCTGTCCACAGAATCATATCACCTGGTCTACTTTTGGGAGTGGCTGCCTTGGGATCCTCAGTGATGGGGGCTCCATTGGTGCTGAGGAGTACAGAAGGAAACACTGCAAAATCTGCAGGAATGGTGCCATGGAGGTGACCAACTTCAACCATCCCACGCATGGATAAGCAGGAAACAATTTATTCATGTTACCTTCATTAGTAACTCCATTGTCTATACAAGAACATCAGAGCGAACATTTCATTAATTATCAGGGCTAGACCCTGGTCTCCTCTTCCAGCTGGTTTGTGCTGCTCAAGCAACATAAAGTCTTATTAAACAGCCAGCTGGGGACTCCCCTTCTACAGTAGAATCTCAGTATGGCAGTAGCAAAGAGGCAGCAGAGGTGCCTCATCTCTCTGATCCAGCATTAAGGGTGCATCACAGGAAAGACAGTGTTCTGAGCACTGCTTACACCAGGTAGATTCCTGGCAGGTGGAATGGCCCGTGGAAGACATTGCCAGCCAGTTCAACTTGGAGTAGGATTCTGAGTTTTCTAGTTTGCAACAGGGGCCTAGTTCTCAACTGGATCTAGGAACCAGGAGCACAAAAGTAGAGTAATCTCCCCTTCCCCCCAGCTGCAGGATTCAGCCTCCCAGTATGGGTAAAACAGAAACAATCGCAATAATACATTGTATTAGATTCAAACATTTAAGTTGCAATAGTTTCTAAGAAGAAGAATTCTAACGAGAAATGAATTTATGATTGCAATAGAAAATGCCAAAGAATTTCAGTATTATATCTGAGCCTTCTCAGGACACCCCTTGTATTGCTAATCTCCTATATAATGGAAACATTTTAGAAAAAGATAGTAGAAAAATTATCCTGTGCCCTTGAAAGTTAAATGTTAATTTATTATGATAAATTAATCAAGAATTTATTTGCCCCATGACAACCATAAACAAAGTTTTAGTCTTACGCTTTTGAACAGCCCCTTCAGACTTAACACCAACTTCATTATATTTCACATTCCAAGAAGAAATCCAAAGAAACTATGTGCAGCACTGGCTAACTGGCATTTTCAAGGACACACCGTCCCAGATATCATAAAAAGAAATCAAATTTATCCACCCCCCAGGATTTTCATAATCTACTAGGACAAAAAATAAAGTTCTTTGTCTTCTCAGACCTGTAGGGACACTCATCAAATTGTCTTTCTTAAACTAAATTGATTTAAAAAGTCACCTCAATGATTTCTAGATTTTTTTCTTCTTATAAAGTAGGACCATAAGGGTGAAATTCCTGCCTGCAGTGACAACGTGAGTACACAGGTTGCTAGGTCCATTGAATAGAGGAGAATACATGCTCCTCTTCAGTCTAGAACCTTAGAAGTGGGCACATGTATGCCAGGTCATGGCTGCTAGTACAGCCCATGGCCTTGTAATAGCAAACACACATGGGTTTTGTGATACACATGCACAGAGGTTTCACAGTCTGATCAGCTAGCAAAACTATACCCCTCCATGCCCCCAAAGAGAGAGAGATGAAGTATTGCTCAGTGGTACTCAGAAAAACAAAGAAACCCTCACATTATCTCTGTACTTGCTTACCATTTGTATATAGCATAGTTATGGCCGTTGCATTGTTTTTGAGGCATTTCACAAGCCAGCAGAGAACTTCACACTAAATGCCACCCACGGGCTTTTTAAATATAAATATATATTTTTTCAATGTTTCACTCAGCCAGCTATAGACTCAGTCCAAAAAATATATAAATGTCTTGTCCATCCCTAGGAGCTGTTGTGCCATGGCACATATCTAGCTGAATAATTATGTCCACAAGATTGTTTTAGAATAGAACTTAATTAGCATATAATGTAACTTACTTGACAGAACTGTGAAGCCATATATGCTGGCATCTTTAGTTTGATTGATACAAATAAGCTTGTGACAAAGAAGAATCTCTACATGGCTCTGGCTTACTTTTAAGTCATGTTCACATGTCTAGCTATTTCCAGATATGATAATGACTTATTACTCACAGTGTATTGTTAGCAGCAAAGTATCAGTGCCATTTCAAACATGTGAGAGCAAAGTGATCCTGTTCATGAGGTCAAACATGACAAATGTCAGCTTTACGGGATGGAGGTGCCCTCTAGAACAGTGGTTCTCAAAGCCGGTCTGCCGTTTGTGCAGGGAAAGCCTCTGGCGGGCCGGGCCGGTTTGTTTACTTGCCCCGTCCACAGGTTCAGCTGACTGCGGCTCCCACTGGCTGTGGTTCGCTGCTCCAGGCCAATGGGGGCTATCCTCGGCCCATGCTGCTTCCCGCAGCCCCCATTGGCGTGGAGCAGTGAATCATTCTCAGTCTCTGTTTAAACCTAAGTTAATTGTATCTAATTTGCATATTAATTCAAGTTCAGCAGTCTCTCTTTGGAGTCTGTTTTTGAAGTTTTTTTGTTGCAAAATTGCCACCTTCAAGTCTGTCACTGAGTGGTTAGAGAGGTTGAAGTGTTCTCCCACTGGTTTTTGAATGTTATGATTCCTGATGTCAGATTTGTGTCCATTTATTCTTTTGCGTAGAGACTGTCCGGTTCGGCCAATGTACATGGCAGAGGGGCATTGCCGGCACATGATGGCATATATCACATTGGTAGATGTGCAGGTGAACGAGCCCCTGATGGCGTGGCTGATGTGATTAGGTCCTATGATGGTTTAAATGGAGACTGGGAATGGTTGGGTCATTACACTAATTGAATCTATTTCCCTATGTTAAGTTCTCCTCACACCTTCTCTGGGTCATCTCGATTATCACTTCAAAGATTTTTTTTCTCCTGCTGATGATAGCTCATTTCAATTGATTGGCTAATGTGCCTTGAAAAACTGGCTTAATTCAATACTAAAACATATGATGACCATTTTCAGGCTTGTGAGTAACCGCCTAAATTAAAAAAGGCTGTTGATGCTCCATTGGCAATATAATCTTTGGATAGCCAAAAAGCGTTGAACAGAGTAGAGTGGTGCTGCATGTTATCCACAATGAAAGTTAAGAATGCCTGATTATCTGAGTCTTAGCTATATATTCTAGATTTCAAATGGCAGTGTGTACTCTTTGATGAGAAAAAATACTCTTTGGTAACCAAAAATCTGACTACACAGGACTGCCACCAGTGTTCTAAAGCAGTAGCCAGAGTCCAGGAATATTGCATATTGGTAGTATTAAGACAAATGGTGATTTCCATAATCTTGATTATAACCTGTGATATACATTAGAAACCTTTGGAATCCTTTTATCCATATCAGAAAGCCTTAATATAATTAATCTTTACTCCCAACTGAATCACTGCCTCTGAAAAGGATATTTTTTTCTTCCCCTAATCTTTTCCAGTGTAAACTTGGGTATTTTCTTTTTTTTGTAAATGTGCCTGCTACATCAATTCACATGTAATTTAGTGGATCTACAAAATTAATTCATGCTTAATTTTCACAAACATAATTTAGAAATTAAACAACTATTCTCCCATTTTATTTTTCTCTCATTTTCTTTGTCCCCACCACAGAAAGAATTGAGATTTTAAAAGAGTATGGACACAGTACTAGAAAAATGTACTGTAGGGAGCAATTTTTTTTTAACTGGCGTAGGGATGGACTTTATTAGCTAGTAAGTCTTTCCCAGCTCTCATGCGGAGGGAGAGAGTGAGCGAGAGAGACAGTGCGTGAGCATGTGCACCAGCAAAGGGGAGGAAGACTTGTAGTAATTCTTCCTCCCCTTTGCTGCCTTAATCTATTCTGTACATGATAGCTCTATCATTGCTGTCTTTCCTTTCCATTTTCTGTTATACAGGATAATTTTGTCCAAAGTCAGAAATTCTCAAATATGGCTATCTTCTATTTTTTTCTTTTTGGAAAAGGTATTTGATGTGGATGATTACCTATCATTTTATTGCAGATTGCACTCCTGTTATCCAGATGGGTATCATAACAATATATGTGTTTTGTTATCTTTCATAATGCCTGGAGATTTATTCCTCTAGGGAACACTATATAACCTATAACCTTTGTTCTCCCAACCTGCATATTGGATGCTATATTTTATATTTATAATTTGGGAGGGAAGGTATTGAAATGATCCTTGGCAAAAACATGAAAAATGAAGTACAAAACAAAAACTAAAAAGGTGAACAAATGCTGTATTGTAATGTAAGTGCTGCCATGTATAATATCCGTTTAATATTAAACCCATCCTCTGTCTGGGGGCTGTTATCCTGCCCTTATGGTTGTGTCTTAATGATCTAGGTCTTTTCCATTTCTAAATTGTATGAACTCCTGCTGAGAGCTGCATTATAAGGTGCCAAATTCTAACACGTTAGGGCCCAATCCCACAATCTGATTACGGCTTGTGAATTCCTATGCCCACATGGGACTCCTTGAGTGTGATCCTTGTGATCTCATTGAATCCTACTGAAGTATATGGGGCTTGGATCTACTCGGGCACAGGGTTTCTGCAGGAATCAGACCACAGGATGGATACCTAGTTCCTACCTTCTAAGGTTCACCAGAGAATGTTTAAACTAATATTCTGCATATTTTGAAAAGCCAGTTCTACTGAATCTTCATGATCGATGTATAGTCAGTAAAAGAGATAAAGGGAACAAGATAGTCAGACAACTCAGTTTTAAGTTACAGTTCCTTAACAGCCAGTTTTGTTGCATCTGAAATCTGCACTGTCAGTATTCATTTGATGGAAATGTATCAATAATCCAGCCAAATTACAGAATTTTCACAAAATCTATCCAGACTCAGTGGCAATATACTTTATTAATAATACTGAAACCAGAAAGCTACTGTGTATTATAAACTCTCTTGTGAACTTTATAATCTTTCAAACCTTTCTAGACTGAAGTTAAGATTTTGGATTGCTTTATGGCTTTTATGATTCTTCTTTTCTTTTTTTTTCTCTAGGCCTTCATCTCCTTCTTTTTCAATGTGCATATACACAGTGAATGAGGAAAAACTGGTATGGACAGTAGCATCATACATAATGAATGAAGCAGGAGTGTTGGGAACTGCAGACTGAAAATATAGTCTTATATTCTCAATATATAAACTGAATGAACAAGGAGTAATGTAGAAAAATATTATACTACTATGTAATGAAATACTATATTGTAATTCAGATGTACAAGAGGTTGGCAACCTTAATTTTGTCATTTCCTGACTTTTGATTGCTTCACTTTGCAACACTAATTTTCTTTTTAATGTATTTTTAATATAATGACCAAACAAACATCACCAAGTTCAGCTATTGGCCAGACAGTAGTATAACCCTCTGTACTGAACAATGTATGTGAGACAATCTATACCTATGTTCACCTCTCTTTCAAGACAGCTGTGCAACAGTCCAGATGTACCCTGGGTAATGTCACAATGTGTAATCAATAAAACGGAATCCCTTGCCATATTCCATGTACACCTCTCTATCATACAGAATGAAACAGGACTCTTTCAGAATCTGCTTATGTTCTCGCATATTATCACCATTCATGCATAAAGACATAACGCTGCCATCCATGTATGTGGAATACCAATAAAATGCTGAGAGACTTAACATCCCATTTCAACAGTCAGTGCACATGTGCAAAGTACACTTTTAATCCTTATAATATTGACAAATCATGATCACTTTTCACCTGATGACTGAAAGGCACATCTGTGACCAGCCAACAATCTCCCTTCCAAATTTAAAGTTTCTGATATTTACCACTAATATCACAGAACTGTTTTTTTAAGAAAAGGTTTTAAGTTTCAACTTGATACAAAATTCACTCCTAAATTGAGAACAAACTTGCAAACTTTCAGCCACCAAGATAAAAGATTGACAAAGATATAAGTAACTGACTATCCATCCCCCTTTTAAAGTGCCTCCACAGCCTCACATATCATCATTACTACTCACTCCATCTACAATAATCTCATAGTATAAAATAGTTAGTGTGAGTAGCACTGAGACAATCCCAATGCAATGCTTTTTCAATTTTAGTGCAAAGAAATTCAGACAGCACTGGGAACCCTCCTTTTATTGCTATGAGCATAAACTTCATAAGTTGTACAAAAGAGGAGTTCAAGATGTATTTGACATTAGCTTTATTGGGAAAGAAAGAGAATGCCAGAAAAAAAAATGGGAAAAAAGCATGCATAGATCTGAGAATACACGCCAACATGTTATCATTTGGACATATTTTCTCCTAGTTTTTTTTAAAGGATGGAATACTTTTCTTCCCAGCACTGATGTAACATGGAAAAGTGCACCTCCCTTTGTCTTCTATCCCTCCCCCCACTTTTTGTGATTAAATTATGCATTTGTCTTCCAGTCTACCCGTTTCTCATTTCACCAGTTGGGGCAATCGGATACAGAAACCAGACTGTGGAATTTCTGGTTTGTATCACCACTTGGGGGGAAGGGAACAATACAGCTGCTCCTGAACTATCAGGAAGGTAAAGTTCAAGAAATAATGCCTCTCATGAAACCCAATGGAACAATTGGACTACAGAAGCTGCTCCACTTGCCAAACAAGCAATGGCTATGAGATTAATACATGAAGAAAATCACCTGTTCGCCACACTTTAGATGCTAGAAAGAATAAATCAAGCTTTAGAGAGCCATTTTTCTGCTCCTGATGCTTCTGATGTGCACATGGAGGATTTCCTAAATCCATAGATTCTAAGGCCTCAAGGGACCATTATGATAATCTAGTCTGACTTTCTGTATAACACGAGACATAGAATTTCCCCCAAATAATTTCTAGAGCAGGTCTTTTAGAAAAACATCCAATCTTGATGTAAAAATTGTCAATGATGGAGAATCCACCATGACCCCTGGTACACTGTTCAAATGTAGATGCAATAAATTGATCCCCGAGATCGATCACTACCCGCCGATCCAGCGGGTAGTGTAGACATACTCTTAGAGTGAAGAGCCCATTATTATATGTTACTTGTGTGTAGATACTCACAAATTGTAATCAAGTTACCCTTTACTCTTTTCTTTGTTAAGCTAGATTTGAGCTTTCTAAACATTTAATCATTCTCATCGCTCTTCTCTAAATCATTTCTAATTTATCTACATCCTGTTAGGACCTTGATCCTAGCAAACATGATAATTTTCTTCCAAGTTATAAGTGACTCGGAAACAGATTATGCCATTTTTGACAGAGTACCATCCCCCCCGCACACACCTTTTGATCTTTTCTAAATACATTATACCAGTGATTTTACCATTACAATTATGTGAATCATTCCACCGGGTTTCAGTAATGCCAACCAGATAGAATCAACAAAGAATCCTGTGGCACCTTATAGACTAACAGACGTTTTGCAGCATGAGCTTTCGTGGGTGAATACCCACTTCTTCAGATGCAAGTGCCACAGGATTCTTTGTTGCTTTTACAGATCCAGACTAACACGGCTACCCCTCTGATACTTGAAACCAGATAGAATGTATATGTTGGGGGAGCTAACTGGGAGATTAAGCCCTGGAAGGCAATCCCCATTCCTTACCCTGCTAATGGAGGAGATCAGATTAGGGGTTAGAAGTCTCTCCAGCCCTCCTGCAGGACTAGATATTGGACCATCGATATGTTGAGATTCTGTCAGGCAGCTCCTTGTTTTCCAACACATTATGACCTTGCCTGCTAGAGGAGGGGTAGTGACATGTTTACACATGGCAAGTCCAAGATACTTTCAAAGCCAAGCTACATTGCTACATATTAAATGTTTCAGGGGAAACATCAGGTACTACAGGTAATAAAGTTCCCTTTTCTGCTCTATTAAAAGCATGTGTTTAGGTTTGCACTAAGTCGTTTAAGTGACAACATAAACCTACCCATTCACACAGCCTAAGTCAGCTAGGAAATTCTTTGCTGATTCTGTCTGTTGTTGTTGACAAAAATGAAAACCTATTTGGCATACTATTTTCTTCTTTTCAATAAGGCTCATAATTATATACCTCTTTGCACATAAATATGAATATAAATACAGTTAGTTTCACAGTGAGATGCAATAAGTAAAACCAAGTAGCAATACATCCTCAAACACAATACAAATCAGTGTACAGACAGACGATCCGAATTGTAACTGCTAAACAATGAAGCAACTATAGTTGCACAACGTTTTGGCTTCCACCTTCCTCAGAAGGCACGTGCTTTCTATTTTTTACTGACACTTACTCTGTTGATAAGTCTTAGCCATTACTGTAAGCATTTTGCTACTAGAGGAAATTTCATTGTCATGGATACTAAACAAAAATGGAATACGTTGCAAAAGAAGTTGCTACAATCAATCACTCTTGTCAAAAATGGTCATTAGTAGAACCATGTAAAATGTTTTGTCTGAAACATTTTTTTCTGCAAAGAGCACAGATTTGGCAAAACATGTAATGTTTTGTGAATTTGAGTCAGTTTTGCCAAATGAGTTTTGGTGAAAAACACCTAAATACAATTCTGGAAAAAAATTATTTAAACATTTTGAAGCAAAAAATTAAGATTTTTCATTTTGAACTCAAACGATTTTTTTTTATTTTTGAAAATTGTCACTTTTGGTTCCACCTCATTTTTTTTTCCGCTCAGTTTTTCAGAGTTGCTAGTGAGCTGAAAACTCCATTATTCATACAGTCTTTGGTGCAAACAATTCTACATACTGCTGCTTAAGTAGGAAGGACATATTGGGTCTGATCCAAAGACCATGGGGAGTCTTTCCACTCCCTTCAACAGGCTTTAGATCAGGCCCATACTGCTTAAACATCCCACCACCATATTTCTCGAAGTAATTAAAGTAGGATTCAGAATATTATTCAGACCTCTGTCTACATCATTTTAAAAAATATATTTCCTATTTAAAAAAATAGAATTATAGTACTTTTGAAAGATTGGCTTATGAGCGATGGAATCTGAAACTGGTTAGCCTGAGAACAGAAGAAGTGGGGTTTTATAACCAGGGACTACAGAGTATTAATAGTAATCCTAAATTGTATTAGTACAGTTTTAATTCTAGTATGAATAGAGAGGGGATACATGTCTAGACAATCCTGGAACTCTCCCTTGTGATATTGTGTCTACATCCCAAATTGAGGTTTGCCTCAGAGTTGAATAAACAATGCAAAAAGTGTGTGTGGGGGGAGGAGGCAGCACATCCGTTGGCCCACACTACTTCCTGCAGCCCCAGTTGGCCTGAAATGGCGAATCACGGCTAGTGGGAGCAGCGATCGGCCGAACCTGTGGACGCTGCAGATACTCAAACTGTCCTGGCCCATCAGCACATTTTGCTGATGGGCCGCATGCCAATGGTTGCCAATCTCTTAACTAGACCTTATTTCACAAGTGCCTCCATGTGGATCAACTTTCAGACAATATCAACGAGAGCTAGTCATCCACAAGATTTTGACAAAAAATAATGTTGTGATGGGTTGGATCACAGGAACCCCCTTGGGAGCTGCCAACTGATGTGCCAAGACTACTTTTATCCCTCTTTTCCCTGTCAGCTCAGGACTCCAGCACCCTGTCTTGCCGAGCCAGACACTCTTGTCTACTTCAATAAAGACCCAGAGTCTGAATTACCTGCCCCAAAGCTGCAGGTTTACCTGAAAACAGCTCACAGAAGTGTGCTTGTCTTTAGCAACCAGACGCCCAACTCCCAATGAAGTCTAAACCCAAATAAATCCGTTTTACCCTGTATAAAGCTTATACAGGGTAAATCATGAATTGTTCGCCCTCTATAACACTGATAGAGAGATATGGACAGTTGTCTGCTCCCCCAGGTATTAATACATACTCTGAGTTAACTAATAAGTAAAAAGAGATTTTATTAAATACAGAAAGTAGGATTTAAGTGGTTCCAAGTAGTAACAGACAAAACAAAGTAAGTTACCAAGCAAAATAAAATAAAATGCGCAAATCTATGTCTAAGCAAACTAGATAGAATCCTCACCAGTTCCAGAATGCTCCCTTTTACAGGCTAATCTCCTTTTAGCCTGGGTCCAGCAATCACTCACCCCCCTGTAGTTACTGTCCTTTGTTCCAGTTTCCTTTAAGTATCCTGGGTGAGAGGGTGGAGAGGCTCCTTCTTTAGCCGGCTGAAGACCACATGGAAGGGTCTCCCAGGGATTTAAATAGATTCTCTCTTGTGGGTGGAGACCCCCCTCCTCACCCTGTGTAAAATCAAGTCACAAAATAGAGATTTGGAATCACATGGGCAAGTCACCTGCCCATGCATGACTCAGGACTTGCAGGGAGCAGCCATTACCCACATGCTACCTTGAATGTCCTCAGGTAGACTTCTTATGTGGATTGGAGTCTTCCAAGCTCTTTTGTCTATTAAATGCTTCCTGATTGAGCACATTCCTTTCCCAACGAGTGACCAAATGTTTTAACTAAGGCAACTTAGAAATCAAGCAATTATATAGCCAATGTTCATAACTTTGAGCACACAAATGGTGCCTACATAAAACTAGGATGAACATAACCTTTACATAGATATGTTACATGGCATATGCAGCAAAACCCTATTCCAGTTATATCATACATACATTTATAAGCACCCCACCCCATAAAGCCTTATGGAGTACACTGTCACAAATGTATTTATATTTTATGACCTCTACCCCATCTACCTTCTGGTCAGCACTAACACACCTTTCAGCTTAATTCAAACTGAAAACCTCTCCATCCCATTTCCAAGTCTCATTCCCCTCCCCCACTGGCACACTTCTGAGGGAGTATATTAAAACATGACACTCATTGAAAGCAGAATACAGGTATGTAATTCATACTGAGCAAAAGTGCATTTGAATTGTCAGCCAAAAACAGAGAATTAGATGCTTGCCCTTTATGATGAAAAATCAACTGTCTATCTAAGTCAATAACACACTGTACAAGGCATCTGAAGTCCTACAGCACTTATACTCAAATAGTAATTGTTAGGACTCATTTACTTTTATTTTCTTATGTGAATATAAATGTTTTGTTTAAGAACAACATTGATAAACATTCAATGTTGTGTTATATCCCTTTTGCTGTGGTTATAAGACTACCTAATATGATCAATAAATACAATCAATAAAGTTACCTAATATAATCAATGTGGCTATAATGTTACATAATATGCTCAAAAGAGATGCCACTTTGATCAATATCAGCATTTGAAATATTGCACAAATAACCAAGGCTAGGTATATAAAGTGCAAAGCAGACTGTAGTCTGCAAAGAGTCTTATAACTCTCTGGAAGCATAGGAGTTAATCATCATAGGCTGATCTAAAACCTTGCAGTGAAATATAGGAATCTACTGCAGCTGAACTGAGCATACAGAAGGTATGGCCCATGTTTTCTGCATGCATATTTAAATACCTAAAATTAAATGATTTTAAAGTTGATATTAGTGAATGACTTCCTGGAGATGTTGAATTACAGAGCTAAATGAGGCCTAACATATTTCCTGAAATAGAGTGCAGAAGAGAAGAGAAAAAAAGCTCAGATTACTCACGATTCTTTTCTCCTCTCCACCTTGACCCTGCTTTTATTCTGGCTGCAATGTCCACAGGAGCAGTTATTTCTACTAGCCAGAGCAGCAGCATCAGTGACAGCACAGCCATAATAGGTAAAAAAAACCCAAAAAACCACCAAAACAAAAAACAAACAAAAAAACAAACAAAAAACCTCTACCTGAAACACTGATAGAGACTAATTACTGTCCTAGGAATGAACAATTGGAGCCAATCCTTTCTGTTCAACAGAGGGAGATGTAAAATATATTTTACTATAAATATTTGTTAAAGATTATATTTCCATCATGTTTTTTATTTGCTGTAACCAATAATATAAAAATAGAACAGATGTAAAGGCTTCTTTCAGATGCCAGAAGAGATGAACTGACAGCCTTCTTTCGTCTATAAGCAACCACGAGTTCCTAACCTGCTTCTGCTACCTCTCAGTTCTTCCAAATGTTTTATCAAAATTCCACACAGCACCAAAACAAGGACAGAGCCAGACTCAGAGTTTGTCTCTCCCCCTCTCCCCCCACTTCACTTGTAGATTTCACTGCAGATTTCAAGAGCTGTTGAAAGGGAACATTTAATTTTGGTACTCAAAACTCACTATGTCTTTTGATAAGAGAAAACTATAGTTTATAAATCTTCATCCCCTAATTTAAGAAAGGGAGGGAGCTGAAGGAGAAGGTGTGTGGTTAAAAAAAAGGAAGCAAATACCTTTTTTAAAAGTTGATGGTAAATAACTGTACTTTTCTTTTATTTAATCTACATGTCTGCAGTTTCTTTAGTTGGAGAGATATAATATAGTGAGTAATATCACCTCCAATCCAAATCTGATTCCACGGAGCTTGAAAGAATGTAACAGATAATTTACACTGCAATATATATAAAAAAAGTTTTGCAAATGCATACCACTCTCCTCAGTACATAATGCATGTTGTGTAATGAATTTTTATCTTGCAAGCAAAACATCTGAATAAATCAGCATTCCACTAGGACTTCACTGTTTTCACAATTAACTCTTTGTTTGTTCTTGTATTAATTTAAGATAGTATTTAAGAATACCCTGACTACCTTAAATACCCCCATGCTAAATATGTTTAGAATAGAACTTCAGCAATAATTCAGTGTTAACCCTCACTATATTATTGAAATCAATCCTAACCTATATTCTTCTAGGACTTGATTCTGCAAGTTGCTAAGCAGTTGTAACCGATACTGCATTCCCTCCAATCAGGGGCGGCTCTACAAATTTGGCCGCCCCAAGCAGTCATGCCTGGGAGGCGCCCCCGAGCCGCGGGAGCAGCGGACCTCCCGCGGGCATGACTGCGGAGGGTCCGCTGGTCGCGCGGCTCGGCTGGACCTCCCGCAGCTGCGGGCGGTTTGCTGGTCCGGTGGCTCCGGTTGCGCTGCCGCAGGCATGCCTGCGGGAGGTCCAGCCGAGCCGCGGGACCAGCGAACCGTCCGCAGTCATGCCGGCGGGAGGTCCACTGGAGCCGCTGGCTAAGCGTCCCCTCCGCAGTCATGCCTGCGGCAGGTCCGCTGCTCCCGGGGCTCCGGTGGACCTCCCGCAGGCATGACTGCGGCAGGTCCGCCGGCCCAGCCTGCCGCCCCCCCGGGAAAGGGCCGCCCCAGGCGGATGCTTGCCCCGCTGGGCTCTGGAGCCGGCCCTGCCTCCAATCCCAATGTGACAATGAGAGCTGAGAGGACTCGGCACCTAATTTTTGTGCTCAGCACCTATCAGGATCAAGTCCAAAATCATGTGCTACAGAATAACGTCTGGTAGAGAAGTCTAGTCCTTTAGGATTATAAAGATCAGCTTCAAATATTTTTACAATTGTAATATTTACACAATTCTAAAGTATTTTGTTTGCTAGTAGAAGAGTCAGGCATTAGTATTCAAGAGACTGACCTCCATTGGATGTTTTTGCATTATGCTTTGGGTTATACGCTACAGTTAACACCCAAAATGTAAACAGATTTTTGAATAAAGTACTAGATTTAATCCTTTGGCACTATTTAAAATGACACAAAAAGACCAAGACCTAGACCAAGGCAGAAGAAGCCATATGAACCTAAATAATACATATTTATATTTACACACACACCTTATTTTTATTTGAGGTCTCTGATAATAAATATTAGTGTTACATGCAATTATAGAGGGTTCATAACTGGGTTGCTATCTCAGTCCTCTTTTATGTCGTTTGGTCTGGGATCAGTGGATATTACCAAAATACTGGATAGTAAGTAGATACGTTCTGACCACCTGAAGCAGTTTAACTTTAGAGCCATTACTGTCAGTGGCTACGGCTATATTGCCGCCTGAAGTGTGACTGAAGCATGGGTTGGAACACCCACACCAGCTTTAGTCTAGCTAGCCTGGCTAAAAAATAGAAGTGAAGACATGGTAGCACAAGCTTCAGTGCGGGCAGTACAAGCTCACTCAGAACCTTTGGTACATACTTACGTTGCTAGCCCATCTGTGATCACAGTGTATACATACCCAATTATGCTAGCTGTCCAGAGGCAGCAGAGGGAAGAGAGGGCCTTAAATCCACAATGCTTCCATGGCATTGGTTAAACACAGGGAGAACAAACACTTGGCCTATTTAAATTGTAGCAGGCATGTTACTGCAGCATGCGTTTCCCGTGGTCCTCAGCTATCATCCAGAGTTCCTCCAAAAAGAGACAATTAAGATGTGTTCAGAGAAGCCCAGTTGTCCATTCTGGCTGAGCTATGTTCAGCACAGAAGTCGGGGTGGGGAGAGAGGGACTTTCATACTCTGGTGTTACATAGGGACCAGCTCACATCCAAACATAAGTTAGAGCAGTTTCAGGGCTGCTGTGATTTTCCATGGGCTGTCTGCTGGAGAGTTGCTGTGAGGGATGTGCACAGAGTTAATAAACCTGCAAATTACATTGTCTTAAGCACCTGTTTGAGTTTTACCTTGTGTCACACCCTGGAAGATAACAACTCTGGGGAATTCAAGTCACCCCTGTTGCAGACAGAAC
Source organism: Mauremys mutica (assembly GCF_020497125.1). Taxonomy (NCBI): domain Eukaryota; kingdom Metazoa; phylum Chordata; order Testudines; family Geoemydidae; genus Mauremys; species Mauremys mutica. The sequence goes on along the minus strand of NC_059072.1, from coordinate 184,248,200 downwards.
AATTCTTGCCATGAAAACAGTGATGATGTGAAGTATTAATGAAAACTAGGAATTGTTCAAGGATGTCCTACAGGAGGCCCCAAAAAGCTATGCTTTCCTAAGACATGAAAAAAGATAGACTGAGCAAGAAGCCATCCTGATTAAAAGATGTGATAATAGCGATAAAACTCACACACATAAAATAAACAAACACACACACATATAAAGGAAATAAAATGGCAATGAATGTAAGCTACAAGTTAAAAAAAGGTAGGCAATTGATAGAGCCAGCCAAAGGAATCAATGAAATATCAATAGCCAATAGGATTAAAGCCAATAGGAAGGAGGGATAGCTCAGTGGTTTGAGCATTGGCCTGCTAAACCCCTCAGGGTTGTGAGTTCAATCCTTGAGAGGGCCACTTAGGGATGTGGGGCAAAAATCAGTACTTGGTCCTGCTAGTAAAGGCAGAGGGCTGGACTCAATGACCTTTCAAGGTCCCTTCCAGTTCTAGGAGATAGGTATATCTCCTATTATTAATAAGAAGGCATTTTAAATATGTATGAGAAACAAGAAAAACCCTAGATCAGGTTTAGGTCCACTTCTAGATGCGGATGACAGAATTTTAAATAGTGATGTAGAAAAAGCAGAAATATCCAATAGATATTTCTGTTCTGTATTTGGAGTGAAGCAGGAGGATATATTCTTCCCACATATTGTGAATTCAATAGAAAGTTTACTATCTGTAACAAAGGAGGATGAAAGGCAGCATCTGTTAAAATTAAATATTTTCAAAACAACAGGCCCAAATAACTTACACCAAGAGTCTTAAAGGAAATAGCTGAGGAGCTCCCTGAACCACAGATATTAATTTTTAACAAATCTTGGGAAACTGGGTAAATTCCAAAGGATTGGAGGACTGCCAATGTAGTTCCAATATTTATAAAGGGTAAAAGGGATGACCCAAGAAACTATAGACTGGTTAGCCTGATGTCACTCTCAGGTAAAATAACAGACCAATTAATTTTCGACACTACCAACAAAAAACTAGAGACTAAAAATATAATTCATGCCAGTCAGTATGTTTTCATGGAAGTTAAGAGCCTGTCAAACATTGTGTGTACACACACACACACACACACACACACACAGGATTACACGGTCTGGTTGAAAAAGGCAACTGCATTGATATAATATACTTGGATTGTCCAAGGAATTTGATTTAATAGTACATCACATTTTGCATTGCATGGAGTTAACAGGGCTCACACTAGATGCATTAAAAACTGGCTCACTGACAAATCTCAAATTGTTAAAGGGGAGAGATCAATGAGTGGAGTTATTTTGAATGGGGCCCATGGCATTGGTTCTTGGTCTAAATCTAATTAATAATTATCAGCGATCTCAAAAATGATATGAAAATTTTTGCTGTTAAAGTTCCAAATGACACAAAAATTGGGAAGTATATAATGAGGAGGACAGGTTATGTTATATAGTGATCTGATTCACTTGGTTACAAGGTCACAACAAAATGCATTTTAATATAGCCAAATGCAAGGTAATACAACCCGGAATTCAGGTTATACCTACAGCAGGGCAGGCTCTTGGAAATCAGCAACTCAGAGAAGGATTCAGGGCCATCATAGATAACAGCCTCAGCCTGAGCTTTCAGTGGAATGCTATTACACAATGGGCTGTGATCCTTGGATGTATACAAAGGAGAATTTCAAGTAGAAGTAGGGAAGTGATCTGGTCTCTGTACACAGCATTGGCAAGACTGCTATTAGTATACTGCTCACACTTCAAGAGACATGTGGAAATACTAGAGAGAATTCAAAGGAGAGTCACAAGCCAGATTCAGGGACTGGAAAACAAACCTTATGATGTGAGACTTCAGGAGCTCAATTTATTCAGCTTATCGGAAAGAAGATGGAGACGCGACTTGATCATGGTATATATGTACTTACACATGCAAAAGATATCTGAGAGCGGGGAGCTTTGCAAACTTGCTGACAAAGGCATAACAAGGTCCAAAGGCTGCAAGTTGAAGCTAAACAAGTTGAACCTTGAAATAATATGATTGCCTAGCAGTGAGGATAAACACACATTGGAACAGTTCACCAGAGAAGGTGGGGGACTCACCATCACTTTGAGCCTTTAAAATGAAATTAAATATCTTTTTTTTTAAATAGATATGCTTTAATCCAGTTTCAAAGAGAAATTCTGCTGTCTGCGTGTAGGTGGGTGGCTGAAGTGGTCCCTTCTGGCACCGGAGTCTGTGACTATTGGTCCCACTGTTCCTCCCCTCCCTTCATGGGCCATGGGGTTGCCTGCACAGCCCTCAACATGCTCAGAACACTTGCAGCTACGCTTTAAGATGACTATAATCAAATCTTATGTTTCAGGACTTCAGTTGGTCATCACAGCAGGGGCCAGAGAGAAATATTTTCCTAATTCACAATTGATTAGATGTATTTTGGGTTTCCCCTCCCCACACTTTCCTCTGAAGTGTCAGAGATTAGCAAAAGCTGGAGACAGGACAACAGACAGGATGGACCCAGTGCTTTGAGGAGGCACAAAGTATCCTTTCTAGATGCCTGGCTGGTGTTTCTTGCTCAAGGGCACACTGATAGACAGATCTGAGGTTAGGAAGGAATTTTTCTCCAGGTCAGATTAGCAGGGATTTTTAATTTTTTTTTGCCTTCCTCTTCAGTACGGGGCATGGTTTACCTGCTGGGATCATCTGGGCATATTTCACCTAATTACTGGATTCCCCCATTCTCTGCCAGTAGCACAGTTTAGTTATCCTAAGGACTCAACTGTTTTAGTCTAACTAAAGACTTTGGTCTTAATATAGAGGAGCTTGGTGAAATGCAATGGTCTATGATATACAAGAGGTCAGATAACATGAGTCAGCGGTTCCTTCTGGACTTAAACTCTATGCTTGAGTTTCACATAATTTGCCCAATTTGGTTAGAGACCAAAACCTATGATTTTATCCACTGAAGTCTGGAGGAAATGCTAGAAGTCATATAGACCATCTTGGTCAGCTTTGTTATCCTTTTCTTTTATATATGTATGCAACAAAACAACCCCCGCCCAGACTTGAATAGCTTCACAAAGTGCACAGAGCTCCCCTAACAGCTTTTATTCAAACTTGTCATTTACTTAATGAATTTTTAATAGCCAGTGCAACAATCTATGTTAATGCAACATTAAGACTAAGAATTCAAAGGCATGAAATTAGAGAAAATTACAAAAGTTATGATAATTCAATCCATGGCATTGATTGTTTACTTACTGAACACCACCATTGTACAGATCACTTCTAAGGATATAAAATGATATGGGTTATGATCCACATGGAACATATGACTTATCACATCTATGTCTCAACATATATTTACATTATGATTAAGTTAATGATGCTGTGGGAGCCATATTTTTTTTTAATTCCTGACTATTGTGCATTTACATTTCCGACCCTACAATTTTATTAAGTTTCTAACAGAAAGTCCCTCAATGTTAGCGGAAAATAAACTTATTGACAGTAGCACAGATATTCACACATACATAAATACACATTCATATAATGTACATGTGCAGAGAGAGAGATCCCAGTGCTACAACAATTAGTTTTCCAAAATAAATATTACTTGCTTTTCATTAACTGTTCCTCAGGAAGCTTTTAAGTAACTGCTCCCATCAAACATCCACCAGCCTTGCATTAAAGTCCCCTATTCAGTACAATTAAGACTGATACTGCTCTTTAAAGTTTATCTTTAAAAGTAATACTTGTTTTATGAAGCAATAACAGAACTTTTCCAGGCCATGTACCTTCTGTATCTTGCCAGCTTTCCTCATACTCTCAAGATAACGTGGATCTAGAAAAATGCAGGGATCTCAGGAGATAAAACAGACTACAGAAAATGAACACATAGATCAAAGTATACTGCCTGGCTTTTATTTTTCCATCTGGTGACAGTAGCAGAAAAACAGTGACAAAGTCAATGTTCTTAAAGCCAAGTCAGCAATAGGCACCTATTGTATTTTTCAGAGAGATTACAGATGGTTGGCCTAGTGCACAGGAGAACAACATATGTAGCCACAATAATTTAAGTTTTCAGTTAATATATTTGACACATTGTTCCCTTTGTTTGTAATTAACACAGTTCAAATGCATCATATAAGTAAACCAAGGAACAACGAAACTGTGAATACATTTGGTTCTTGTTCTCAGTATACAAAACTAAGGTTCTAAAAGGTCTCAATCCAGGAAAGAGCAGGAGCCCACAGTGACAGTGCTTCTGAGGGCTTTAAACACCTGCTGAACTCAACCTGAGTTGAGGTCAGAGCAACTCCCTGAAAGCACTCAGCATCTTGGTAGAACTAAACCCCAAGGCAGTCATCCAGTGATGATGATTATACAGCTAACTTATGTCAATCAGCTCAATATTAACAGATTTTCCCTCCTAACTAGTGTAATGGTGAGGGATGACAATATTCTTGTGGGGAAATAAATATTTAATAGAAATACTTTAATATTAGGTTAGCGATGGGTCCAAGACACATAAGTTGCATTTGGGATCTGGATATTGAATTTCCTGCAAAGTTTTTCCGATGGGCTGACAGTGCTATCTCTGCAGTGCTCCCATGCTAGCTAGATCAAGAGTGAAGAAAAGTGTGTAAATCCAGTGAATAGAAATCCAGGTATAAGAATGATTTTAAGACTCTGGCCTCTCAGATTTAATTACCAGTTTTTGGTTTTTGTTTCCTGTTTTTGGGGGGCAAGAAGGTTCATTTGTAATCAATACAGTTGTAATAGGACTAAATAAGCATTGTAGCAAGATTGTGGGCCAAATTCTCAGGGGGTGAAATTGACATGTTTCCATTGTCTTCAATCGAGCTACAGCAAACAGGGTTTGCCCCTCTGTGTTTTGCCTAGCATTTTCAAAACTACCTAGAGAAGATGGATGCTAATCCCCATTAAAAGTAACAACAATTGGGGGTCCACATACTCCCATGGAAGACAATGAGTGAGATTTTCAAAGGCACAAATGGCAGTTAGGTGCCTAAATCCCACTGCTTTTCAATAGGAATTAGATGTTTGCCATTTGTGCCTTTGAATTTGTCCATCAGTGTGGGTTAAGGCTACTTGTGTGGGTTAAGGCTAAAGCCCTGAAATCTGCATACCATTAAATTATTTTAAAAGGTAACAAAATGACCTGACAGCCATCCTGAAAATCAACAAATAGTGTAAAAGACTAAATCAGCACGTGTAGTTACCTAAACGAAGCCCTTTAATGTAGGGGATTAAAAAGCATTATCACTGGAAATAATTACCAGGAAACTCTCATGACTGACAAGTGTCTCTTAAAGTGAAAAGGACTAACAATACCAACAGACAGCCACTGTATTTCCTGCTGAAATATTGCAAGAATGATTTTTTTCAGTGTGTTTTGGTGCAATATTTATCCAGCACATAGGCCTCATCCACATTTGAAAAAGGACTAGCTCTTGTTTACATGCCAATCTTTTAAAAAACATTTTCATAGTTGACTTTGGGTAGCATTTTGGCTTGGAGCTCAGTGTAGCATTACCTGCAAGCTGATGTAGTTAGATAAGTCTGCTTACTGGAAAAAATATGTGCTTTTGGTAAATACTTCATTGTTGGTCCTAAAACAGAGCAAATATTGTGTATTTTTGCTTATGACACCAAAAGATAGGTAAGATACAGGACAATGAACATGTCTAATAATTTGTACTATTTCTCATCTTTATTGAGATGACAAAAAAGCTAATTGAAGCATATGTTTTACTTTCAAAGGGTAATTACTTACCTGCACAACAACTGGTGTTCTTCAATATGTGGGGTCTCTAGCTGTATTCCATTGTAGATACGCATGCACTTCATCCACTTGAGACAGGAAGATTTTTGCTAACAATGTCTGTTGGCCTGCATCTGTACTTTTCTATTCCTCATGCTCCAAACAGAGAGTATTAGGGACCATGTGGCCTGACCACCTCTCTGGTTCCTTCTCTACTGTGAAGCATATGTGAAGGATTTAAAACAGAGGGGGAAAAGGACAGGTTATGGAATACAGATAGTACCCCCAGACCTTGAAGAACTCAAGTTACTGTACAGGTAAGTAATTCTCCTTCTTTGAGTGCTGGTCCCTATGTGTATTCCACTACAGGTGACTGACAAGCAGTACTCACTGAGGATGAGGAGGTGAGGACCTCAGTGGTAATAAACACTGGAGGACTGCTTAGCCGAAGGATGGGTCAGCTGCAGAAGCTTGCGCTAAGGCATAAGTCTCGTAAAAATGTGGATCGAGCCACATGTTACTTGTTTACAGAATTCAATGAGCAGAACACTTCTCAAAGTGAGGTCACCGAAGCTGCCTTGTCTGCTGTAGAATGGGTCCTCACACTTGGTGGGGGAAGGGTCTCTGCTAACTCATAACAAAGCAGAATACTGCCGGATGTCCATTTGGAAAATCTCTGAGAAGATATCACTTCCCTTTCTTTCATTCTGCTAGCGATACAAACAGTCTGGGTGATATCGTAAAGGCTCTTGTTCTCTGCACGTAGAACATCAAAGCTCAATGGACATCCAAGGCGTGGAGTCTATTGTCTTCATTGGTGAGGTGCAGCTTTGGGAAAAAGATAAGTAAGTATACTGTATGATTCAGGTGAAAGTCCAAGATTACCTTAGGAGCATTAATCTTGGGTGTTGTCTTTGGGAAACTTTCTTCTTATGGGATACAGTTTGTAAAGGCCACCAGTTCCCCAATCCTTTTACTAGAGGTGATGGCCCCTGAAAGGTGACTTTCATAGACAAAGGAGTCAGCAAGCATGTAGCTAGGGTTTTGAATGGGGACCCTGTTAGCACTGAGAGGACCAGACTGAAATCTCATACCATAGAAAACTTTGTCACTGGTGAGCAGGTTGTTTGTAAACAAACAGTAACAGGACAGATGAACACTGAGTACTTATCAATAGGAGGGAGCTGGGATAGAGGGAAAAGAAGGGCTGACAAGCGCTGATAGCTGCTAAGTACACCTATAGGGTGCTAAGGGACAGACCTGACATCTTTAATGAGAGCAAAATTCTAGTATGATGGGAATACCAGAGTCCTCTGGGACTGACTGACAATATCAACACCAGATGGAAAATCTTTTCCACTTGGCTGTGTAGCATTTCCGAGTGAACTCCTTCCTGCTACTATTAAGATCGGTCTGGACCACTTCTGAGCATGTCTTTTGGAGGTTCAATGCCCATCAAAATACCATGCCACAAGGTGAAGGGGGGTCCTTAATGGTATGTGTGACCTTGCCCTGGTTCTATGTCAGAAGGCCTGGGGAGGACTGGATGGTGATGGGAGGGCATACTGACATTTGAAGAAGGTTCAGAAACCAAAACTATCTGTGCCATCTGAGTGTGATCAGGATGACCCTCTCTCCATCTCATTGGATCTTCTTCAGAATCTGAGGTAAGAGTGGGATGGGCAGGAGAACATATAGTAAGTGTCCCATCCAAGTATCAGAGAGGTAGCCGTGTTATTCTGGATCTGTAAAAAGTGACAAAGAGTCCTGTTTCAGAGTAGCAGCCGTGTTAGTCTGTATCCGCAAAAAGAACAGGAGTACTTGTGGCACCTTATAGACTAACAGACGTATTGGAGCATGAGCTTTCGTGGGTGATGCATGTGATGGAAATTTCAAGGGGCAGGTATAAATATGCAGGCAAGAATCAGGTTAGATTTGACAGCAGTGCTCTGCGCTCTGGCTCATTTCCTGGACTGGGACATCATCTGGTTGGTCTGGGCTCCCACAGGCTGGGTAAAGCTGGGAAGAGCTAGATGGGCTGCCTTGTTTCATTATGCTGGTGCCATGTGGTACAACTGACCTCAGAATCAGATCAGATGGAAAGCAGAGAGAGAAAACAGAAGGAAAAAAGTGGGGCAGAAAGGAACACATGAGGGATGGGGAGACAAAGCAGGATCTCACATATCCCTAGCTGGAGTTTGCCACTGGTGCAACAATGACGACCAGGTATCCCTGCTGGTATGCTGAGGTCTGGACCATGACCATGCAACAACTTCATGACCATGCAACAAACCTTGATGCCAACTCTGCCCACATATCTACACCAGCGACCTTAAAAACTCTAAGGAAGGAGATTCCACCACCTCTCTAGGTAACCCATTCCAGTGCTTCACCACTCTTGACAAAGCTCTGGCTGGGATGAATTAGTTGGGGATTGGTCCTGCTTTGAGCAGGGGGTTGGACTAGATGACCTCCTGAGGTCTCTTCCAACCCTAATATTCTATGAAAACTTCCATCCGCTTTCCTATACGCTGATGATTGAAGTAGGCCAAATTATCACAACACACTCCCGCCCCAACAATGAGGCATCCACGATCAATGTTTTCTCAGTTGGAGGAGGAGTGATAGGGACTCGCACACAGTCTCTGCTCTCCCATCAAGTCAGAAAATCTCACACTTAACCTGCTTTGTACATAGAATATCCAAAGGCAAGCCTGTAAGCAGTGGAGGTGCAGTCTTACGAAAATATTTTGGGTTAAATTATGGCTGGTCCACAGTAAAGTGCAGTGAGGGAATGGGTTGGTGGCACTGGCAGTGCAGCACAAGAAGCATATCTGGACTGGATGAACAACAACCCTCTGCACTGGTAAATTACAACAACCCTCTGCACTGGTAAATGTCGGCAGGGAGTTCATGCTATACTTTTTCTAAAGGGGAGTGAGTTTCTCCTGGTACATCTGGAGGCATCATGCTGACTGTGGGCTTCCATGGGCACTTGATGATTCCAGTCACTGCCACTCATACAGTTTACCTTCCCCATTCCACAAGGCTCTGATTAAGAGCTATAAATGGCTCAATAATATTCACTGTCTTCAGTACAGAAAAGTCAAAGTGCTTTATTTATGAGTCCAGTGCATGCAGGCTAGGTTGCCATAATGAATGTTCTCATGGGCGCCTTTTTGAAGTAACTTCAGTTTGGATATTAAATCTTTCTGGTGCCATAGAACACATTTTCAAAAATCAGCAAATTTCAGGGATTCTTCCTCTCTCCCTAAACTTTCTAGTTTGTATGACAGAATGTGCACAGATATTGAGATTGCAAGTGTCTGTCATATTAGCAGTTCTAGTATTTAAAGGCCAGTATCATATAGCTCTCTAAAGCAACTAAAATAATTGTGGTAGCTACATTTTTTAAAATATTATTAAAATACAAACAAGAGTGGTGTTTTTTTTCCTATAGGGACTTCACTGTCTTCTCATGAAATTATCACCTTGTGTCGGAGAACACAATTCAGGCGTGTTTCCTCAGAAATTCTCAGTAACAACATGCACCTTTAAAAATATCTCAGACTGCACTCAAAATAACTCACTCCGAGCAGAAACCTGAGAAATACATCAGACAGTCCATGTTTATCATAGAATCATAGACTTTAAGGTCAGAAGGGACCATTATGATCATCTAGTCTGACCTCCTGCACAATGCAGGCCACAGAATCTCACTCACCCACTCCTGTATCAAACCTGTGTCTGAGCCATTGAAGTCCTCAAATCATGGTTTAAAGACTTCAAGGTGCAGAGAATCTTCCAGCAAATGACCTGTGCCCCACGCTTCAGAGAAAGGCGAAAAACCCCCAGGGCCTCTGCCAATCTGCCCTGCAAGAAAATTCCTTCCTGACCCCAAATATGGCAATCAACTAAACCCTGAGCATGTGGGCAAGACTCACCACCAGACACCCAGGAAAGAATTCTCTGTAGTAACTCAGATCCCACCCCATCTAACATCCCATCACAAGCCATTGGGCATATTTACCGCTAATAGTCAAAGACCAATTAATTGCCAGAATTAGGCTATTCCATCATACTATCCCCTCTATAAACTTATCAAGCTTAGTCTTGAAGCCAGATATGTCTTTTGCCCCCACTACTCCCCTTGGAAGGCTGTTCCAGAACTTTACGCCTCTGATGGTTAGAAACCTTCATCTAATTTCAAACCTAAACTTCCTGATGGTCAGTTTATATCCATTTGTTCTTGTATCCACATTGGTACTGAGCTTAAATAATTCCTCTCCCTCTCTGGTATTTATTCCTCTGATACATTTATAGAGAGCAATCATATCTCTCCTCAGCCTTCTTTTGGTTAGGCTAAACAAGCCAAGCTTTTTCACAAGACAGGTTTTCCATTCCTCGGATCATCCTAGTAGCCCTTCTCTGTACCTGTTCCAGTTTGAATTCACCCTTCTTAAATATGGGAGACCAGAACTGCACACAGTATTCCAGATTAGGTCTCACCAGTGCCTTGTATAATGGTACTAACACCTCCTTATCTCTAGTGGAAATACCTTTCCTGATACATCCTAAGTCCGCATTAGCTTTTTTCACGGCCATATTACATTGGCGGCTCATCGTCATCCTGGGAGCAACCAATATTCCAAGGTCCTTCTCCTCCTCTGTTACTACTAACTGATGCGTCCCCAGGTTATAACAATAATTCTTGTTATTAATCCCTAAATGCATGACCTTGCACTTTTCACTATTAAATTTCATCCTATTACTATTACTCCACTTTACAAGGTCATCCAGATCTTTCTGTATGATATCCCAGTCCTTCTCTGTATTGGCAATACCTCCCAGCTTCGTGTCATCTGCAAACTTTATTAGTACATTCCCACTTTTTGTGCCCAGGTCAGTAATAAAAAGATTAAATAAGATTGGTCCCAAAACTGATCCCTGAGAAACTCTACTAGTAATAATTCCCCATGTGGAACCGTATCAAATGCCTTACTAAAATTGAGGTAGATTAGATCCACTGCGTTTCATTTGTCTAAAAAATCTGTTACCTTCGCAAAGAAGAAGATCAGGTTGGTTTGGCACGATCTACCTTTTGTAAAACCATGTTGTATTTTGTCCCAATTACCATTGACCTCAAATTCCTTAACTACTTTCTCCTTCAAAATTTCTTCAAAAACCTTGCATACTACAGATGTTAAACTAACAGGCCTATAGTTACTTGGATCACTTTTTTCCTTTTCTTAAAAATAGGAACTATGTTAGCAATTCTCCAGTCATATGGTACACCCCCTGAGTTTACAGATTCATTAAAAATTCTTGCTAATGGGCTTGCAATTTCATGTGCCAGTTCCTTTAATATTCTTAGGCCTGGTCTACACTAGGACTTTAATTCGAATTTAGCAGCGTTAATTCGAATTAACCGCGCACCCGTCCACACCAGGAAGCCATTTAATTCGACCTAGAGGGCTCTTTAGTTCGAATTCGGTACTCCACCCCGACGAGGGGAGTAGCGCTAAATTCGACATGGCTATGTCGAATTAGGCTAGGTGTGGCTGCAAATCGAACTTACTAGCTCCGGGAGCTATCCCACACTGCACCACTCTGTTGACGCTCTGGACAGCTGTCCGAGCTTGGATGCTCTGACCAGCCACACAGGAAAAGTCCCGGGAAAATTTGAATTCCTCTTCCTGTCTGGACAGTTAGAATCTCATTTCGTGGTTGGACATCGGGGCGAGCTCAGCAGCACCGGCAGCGATGCAGAGCTCTCCAGCAGAGGAGTTCATGTAATCTCTGAATAGAAAGAGGGACTCAGCATAGACTGACTGGGAACTCTTGGATCTGATCGCTGTGTGAGGCAAGGAGTCTGTGCTTTCGGAGCTGCGCTCCAAAAAACAGAATGCAAAGACCTATGAGAAGGTCTCCAAAGCCATGAGAGACAGAGGATACAGCCGGGATGCAACGCAGCGCTGCGTGAAAATCAAGGACCCCAGACAAGGCTACCAAAAAATCAAAGCGGCAAACGGACGCTACGGAGCCTGCCACCACTGCCCCACCAGTGACCATGGACTCTGACGATGGGACAGTGTCGACGGCCAGTTCCTCGGCGATGTTCGCGGACAGGGAAGATGAGGAAGGGTTTGTGGAGGACGAGGAAGGCGACAGCGCTTACAACGCTGGTTTCCCCGACAGCCAGGATCTCTTCATCACCGTCACGGAGATCCCCTACCAACCGTCCCCGGCCATTAACCCGGATCCTGAATCAGGGGAAGGAGCAGTCGGTAAGTGCTTTAACCATGTAAACTTTTATTCTTAATATAACGGGAATCTGAAGTATGTGAAAAGGAGGTCTCTCTATTTATGGGGATAGAACAGAAATCCTCCTGGGAGATCTCCACGAAGCTCTCCTGGAGGTAATCGAAAAGCCTCCGCAGGAGGTTCCTGGGGAGAGCTGCCTTATTGGGTGCTCCGTGGTAGCACACTTTTCCGCGTGAGGCTTTCATGAGGTACTCAGGGAGCATTGCCTCCCCGAGCACGGCTGCATAGGGCCCTGGTTTGTGCTGGCTTTCACGCAGCATGCACTCTCTATCTCCTTCAGTGACCGTCCTCAGGGTGATCTCGCTCGGAGACTCCTGCATCTAATTAGGGGAATTACTGTAATGTTACGCCTGGTCCAAAGTATTTTTAAAAAATCTCCGGACAGACGGCATAGCAGAGACTCAGCATGCTGCTGCGTGACAAGCATAACGGAAACCCAAAGAATCAAATGGACGCTCATGGAGGGAGGGGGGACTGAGGACGCAAGGTATCCCACAGTTTCTGCTGTCTCCGAAAAGGATTTGCATTCTTGGCTGAGCTCCAAATGCTTCTAGGGTCAAAAACAGTGTCCGCGGTGGGTCAGGGCATAGCTCGGCAATTTACGCAGCCCCCCACCACCCCCAGAAGTGAAAGGGAAAACAATCTTCTCTTGACTCTTTTACATGTCACCCTATCTTTACTGAATGCTGCAGATAGACGCGATGGTGCAGCACTCAACACCAACATCCTTGCTCCCCCCACGCTATGGATGGCTGATGGTACAATAAGACTGATATCCATCATCATCATCAGCCTATTGGCACATGGGGCAGTGCAAAAGGACTGGTAACCATGCTGACTAGCATCGGTAAGGTCAATCAAGGGCGCCTGGCCCTAATTTTTCCTGGTAGATGGTACAGTATGGATGATAACCATCGTCATCATAGCAACAGGGGGCTGAGCTTCATCAGCCCCCACCCTTCATGTGTAAAGAAAAGATTCAATTGCCCCTGGACTAGCAGCAGGATGCTGGGCTCCTCTCCTCCACACTCCTTAATGTCCTATCTGGACTATCATAGCAACTGGAGGCTGCCTTCCACTCATTTCTCACTAACAAGTCACTGTGTCTTATTCCTGCATTCTTTATTACTTCATCACACAAGTGGGGGGACAATGCTATGGTAGCCCAGGAAGGCTGGGGAAGAATGGAATGAACAGGTGGGGTTGTTGCAGGAGCACCCCCTGTGAATAGCATACAGCTCATAATCTATGCAGGATCTGACACAGAGCAGCTGTGCTCTCTGGTTCTCTGATACAGTGGTTCTCTAGTACACTTGCCCATATTCTAGGCAGGACTGATTCTATTTTTAGATACCAAAAAGGAGGGATTGACTCAGGGAGTCATTCCCAATTTTGGCTTTTTCGCCCCTGGCTAAGAGCAGCCAGGGGCACTTATGACAGCAGCAAATGGTGCAGTGCAAAAGGACTGGTAACCATGCCCATCTTATTACCAATTTATGGTATGGTAGATGGTACAGTATGGCTGGTAACCATCTCTGCTGTCATGCAAAAGCAAAAGCATGCTGCTGTGTAGCGCTGCTGGACGGCCTCTGTCAGCGGCATCTAGTACACATACGGTGACAGGCACAAAAGGCAAAACAGGCTCCATGGTTTCCACGCTGTGGCGTCTGCCAGGGCAATCCAGGGAAAACGGGCTTGAAATGATTGTCTGCTGTAGCTTTCCCGGAGGAAGGGCTGACTGACGACATTTACCCAGAACCACCCGCGAAAATGGTTTTTGCCCCATCAGGCACTGGGATCTCAACCCAGAATTCACAGAGACAGACTAGACTGTGTTCATTGTTCGCAAAAATTTATCTTTGCAAGGAATTCACTCCCTTTTTACCATCACACAGCTTCGACTGTCTCCAGACCTGCCACAGCATCCCCCTCACAGAGGCTGGCAAAGATTAGGTGGCGAAAGAAAAAGACACGGGACGAGATGTTCGCTGAACTTATGGGGTGCTCCCGAGATGAGGCAGACCAGCAGAGCCAGTGGAGGGAGACCCTCTCTCTGTACCAGCACTCACACAGCGAACGGGAGGAGAGGTGGCGTGAGGAAGACAAGCAGGCGACTCAAACGCTGCTTGGACTAATGAGGGAGCAAATGGACATGCTCCTGCGCCTTGTGCATGTTCTGCAGGACCTCAGGCAGGACAGAGCCCCCCTGTAGTGTATCTGCAACCGCCCTCCCCCGCCACAAAGTCCCAAAATAACCAGAAGGAGGGGTGCCAGAGGCCGTGTAAACTGTCACTGCACCCCAGCAGAGTGCTCAAGTACCGAAAAGCTCTCATACCCTAAATTTTGAGAAGTCCTTTCCTTCCCGCCTCACCCAAGCCCCCATCCCAGTTTCATCCCCTAACTGTCTAGTTGATAATAAAAAATACTTTTCTGTTAATTACTGTTTCTATCATGTTCTTTTAGAGGAGACTGTGTTTGAAGGGGGGAAGGGGGTTGGTAATTTGACAGGACAATCACCTTTACCAGGGTACAGACATGGGGGCAGGATCAGCAGCAGGTCACACACACACTGCAGTCAGTACGCACCCTGGTTGGTATGGGAGGTGGTTTGCAGGTTCTGTGTGGGTGGGGGGGTACGTGACTTTGTAGCGGGGGAGAGGAATACAGATCTCATGCAACGGTCCCTGTCCTGGACCACAGAGGCACGCAACAGAGGAATCTGTATCCGTCCTCCCCCGCTAAAAGGCCACATAGCCCCCGCACACAGAGTCCCAAAAAGGAGGGATGGCAGGCACCGTTGAAACATCCAGTCCGGCACTGCAGACCGCTCTGGGAGCAGGAGCCTGTCATTCCTCGAGTTTACAGGCGGTCTTTACTGCACACCCTACCCAGCACAGTCCGTGTCCCAGTTTCAACCCTGTAACGCAAAGTCATCAATAAAGAAACCTTTGTAAAGTTACAGTGGAACATGTATTTTATTTTTAAACGTGTGTTGGAAGTTGGGGAAGCGGGGTGGGCGGGGTATGTAACTGCAGATGATAGTCAACAGTCACTTGGTAAAGAAACAGGGGCAGGTTCAGCTTCTCTGTAAAGAAACTGAACAGTCACAGGTCACGCTGCTCACTGCTCGCTGGTACTTGAAGAGTTCCTTGTCGCTGTGCAAGGCGCCTGCACAGAGCTTCACGAGCCAGGGCATTAGCGGGTAGGCTGGGTCCCCGACGATCACTATAGGCATCTGCACATCCCCAAGACTTATTTTGTGGTCCGGGAAGAAACTACCTTCCTGCAGGCGTCTAAACAGACCAGAGTTCCTGAAAACACGCACGCCATGAACTTTGCCTGGCCACCCTACGTTGATGTTGGTAAAACGTCCCCCATGGTCCACCAGTGCTCGCAGCACCATTGAAAAAGCCCTATTTCTCAGCAGCTGACTGTGGAAGAGGTGGACGATAAGGTGCAAGGAGTTGACAACGGCCATAACTGCAGCGGGATCCGTGCTCAAAGTGCTGTGGCGCCCGCGCTGTCACTGAGCAGAAAAGTGCACTAACAGATTGCCCGCAGGCGCTTTCAGGGAGGGAGGGAGGGAGGGAGGGCGTGATTGACGGTTCAATGATGACAGTTACCCAAAACCAACCTCGACACATTTTTCCCCCCAGCATGCATTGGGGGGAAATCCCAGAATTCCAATGGGCAGCGGGGAGTGTGGGAACTGTGGGATAGCTTCCCACAGTGCACCGCTTCCAAAGTCGACACTGGCCCCGTTACTGTGGACTCAGACAGTCAAACTAGTGTATTTAGTGTGGATACACAACTTCGACTTCATAAGGTCGATTCCACAAATTCGAATTAAGTTGATTCGAAATAGTCTTGTAGTGTAGACATACCCTTAGATGAAGATTATCTGGGCCCCCCGATTTAGTCCCATTAAGTTGTTCGAGTTTGGCTTCTACCTCCATATCTACCTCCATATCCTCATTCCCATTTGTCATACTACCATTATCCCTAAACTCCTCATTAAAGACTGAGGCAAAGTATTTGTTTAGATATTGTGCCATACCTAGATTATCCTTAACCTCCACTCCATCCTCCATGTTTAGCGGTCCCACTTCTTCTATCTTGGTTTTCTTCTTATTTATATGGCTATAGAAACTTTTAATATTGGTTTTAATTCCCTTTACAAGGTCCAACTCTACACGGCTTTTGGCCTTTCTCACTTTATCCCTACATGTTCTAACCTCAATAAGGTAGCTTTCTTTACTGATCACTCCCATCTTCCACTCCTTGTAAGATTTCTGCTTTTTCTTAATCCCCTCTCTGAGATGCTTGCTCATCCAGCTTGGTCTACAACTCCTGCTATGAATTTTTTCCCCTTTCTTGGCATGCAGGCTTCTGATAGTTTCTGCAACTTTGACTTGAAGTAATTCCAGGCCTCCTCCACCTTTAGATCCCCAAGTTCTTCAGTCCAATCCACTTCCCTAACTAATTTCCTTAATTTTTTAAAGTTAGCCCTTTTGAAATCAAAAACCCTAGTCACAGATCTATTTTTGTTTATCCTTCCATTTAGTTTAAACTGAATTCACTCATGATCGCTCAAACCAAGGTTGTCCCCTACAACCATTTCTTCTATGAGGTCTTCACTACTCACCAAAACCAAATCTAAAATGGCATCCCCTCTTGTTGGTTCAGCAACTACTTGGTGAAGGAATCCATCAGCTATCGCATCTAGGAAAATCTGAGCCCTACTATTACTAGCACTTGTCCTCCAGTCTGTATCTGGGAAGTTAAAGCCTCCCATGATCACACAATTCCCATTAGTATTTACTTCATTAAAAACATTAAAAAGGTCTCCATCCATATCCAAATCAGATCCTTGCGGTCTATAGCACACCCCAAGCACTATCTCAGGGGAGGCTCTAGTAGCTTTCTTCCCCAATGTGATTTTTGCCCAGACAGACTCTGTCTTACCCATTCCATCACTTCTTATTTCTTTACAGTCTACCTCATCATTGATATACAATGCTACTCCACCACCTTTGCCTTTATTTCTGTCTTTCCTAAAAAGCACATACCCTTCAATACCTGTACTCCAGTCATGACTACTATTCCACCATGTTTCTGTAATCCCTATAATATCTGGTTTCACTTCCTGCGCCAGAAACACTAGTTCCTCCATTTTGTTACCTAAGCTCCTTGCATTGGTTTACAAATATCTTAATTCTTGCTGTTTGGCTTCACTCACATTCTTTACCCAATTAGGCCCAGACATTCTACCATCAGTATCACCTATTAGAATGGTATCTACACTACCCTTCCTCCGTATGTCCATTCTCCTACCCATGGCAGTATCCTTTCTTACTTTATTTTCTTCTCTCTCAATGTTAAAATCCGGCCTGGAGATTACCTGGACATCTCCCAACCATCTTCCCCAAATTTCTAGTTTAAAGCTCTCTTAATCAGTTGTGCCAGCCTCCATCCTAGAAGTCTATTTCCCTCTCTACTCAGGTGAAGTCCATCCCGAGAGAACAGTCCTCTGTCCATGAATGCCTCCCACTGGCCATACATCCCAAAGCCCTCCTTATAGCACCATTGCCTGAGATATCTCTTGATCGTCATAATCTTGTCACACTTTTGTTGCCCTTCTCTAGGAACAGGCAGAATCCCACTGAAGATCACTTGAGCCTCGATTTCTTTAAGCGTCTTCCCCAACCTGGCATAGTCTCCCTTGATACGTTCCAGCAAGAATCTAGCTGTATCATTTGATCCCACATGAAGGACAATCAGTAGATTCTTTCCCGCTCCCGTTAGGATCCTCTTCAGCCTCAGGTCCACAACCCGTATCTTATCACCCGGCAGACAGCACACCCTCCTGTTCTCTGGATCAGCTCTGGTTACAGGCCTGTCTATTCTTCTCAGTAAGGAGTCCCCAATCACGTAGACCTGCCTTTTCCTGGTGACGGTGTGATTCTCTGGTCTATCCCCTGTTCCTTTTGGCTGCAAGTCCTCTCAATTCCTATTCTCCCTTGCTATCCTCCTGGGTTTCATATTTGGTGTTATCTCCATTGACTCTTCCCCTCTTCTTATAGGACTAGCTGCTCTTCTCTTCATCCTTGCCCTCTCACCTTCAGTGACCACCTGCTGTGCCCCTTCTTCATTTTCCAACTCCGCAAACCTGTTCCTGAGCTCTATTTCTCCTTCACTAGCCGGTCTTTTCCTCTGCCTGGTTCTCTTAATCACATGCTTCCACCATCCATTTTCCTCACCCAGCAGTCTCCCCTCAAAGTTCTTTGGTCCTGCTTCCATCTGCAAGTCTGAGCTTTTCCATTCAGACTCCTCATCTCTTTGCTCCATCATCCACTCGAACCCCCTTCTAAACTCAAACAGAGTTTCCACCTGCATCTCCAGTCCTCGGATCTTTTCTTCCATCAGCTCTATCAGGCAGCACTTCATACAGATGAAACTTTTATCAGGTACCCCCTCCAGGATCATGTACATGATGCAGCTTCCACATCCAGTCAACTTCATTGTGTCTTCCACTGCTTGGGTCACTACAAGTGCTGCCTATGTGTCTGTCATAGGCTTCCCACCTAAATCCTGTAAATCTGGGAAACACAAACCAAACCCACAGCAAAACAACCCCCCAACAAGCACCAAGACACTATTAGAACACCGCACACTCCCTTCAGTAGCCTGTCTGTTCCTATGCCTGCCTCTCTTAGGGTACGTCCATACTACCCGCCCGGATCGGCGGGTAGCAATCAACTTCTCGGAGTTCGATATATCGCGTCTCATCTAGACGCGATATATCGAACTCCGAACGCGCTCCCGTCGACTCCGGAACTCCACCATCGCGAACGGCGGTGGCGGAGTCGAAGGGGGAGCCGCGGACGTCGATCCCGCACCGTGAGGACGGGTAAGTAGTTTGAACTGCTTACTGGAAGAGC
The DNA here is from genome assembly GCF_020497125.1 of Mauremys mutica. Taxonomy (NCBI): domain Eukaryota; kingdom Metazoa; phylum Chordata; order Testudines; family Geoemydidae; genus Mauremys; species Mauremys mutica. The sequence goes on along the minus strand of NC_059072.1, from coordinate 184,229,130 downwards.
GGCGGGAGCTGGTAGCGTGGCCCTTCCCCGGCTGCAGAGGACAAGCCGCTCCTTGGCTTGTCCCCGCCGGTGCACACCAAGAAGCGGCCTCTCCTCTGCAGCCGGGGCAGGGCCGCGGTACCAGCTCCCGCCTGGGGGGTGGGAGTGGGGTGGCTGCTGACCGCGGGAGTGCAGCCCGAAGTTAACAAGCTGAGGAGTGGCCCGTCCTCTACAGTTGGGGCAGGGCCGCGCTACCAGCTCCGCCTGGGGGGGGAGGTTTGCTTACCACAGAAAGCATCGGGAACTGGTAGCGCGGCCCTTCCTTGGCTGCAGAGGACGGGCCACTCCTCAGCTTGTTCGGGCCGCAGCCACCCCCGACCCCTCAGGCGGGAGCCGGTAGCACAGCCCTGCCCGGGATGCAGAGGACGGGCCGCTTCTCCTCGGCTTGTCCCCGCTGGTGCACTCCGAGAAACGGCCCCTCCTTTGCAGCCGGGGCAGGGCCACGCTACCAGCTCTGCCTGAGGGGGGAGGTGGCCGCTTACTGCGGAAGAGCGGCGGTAGCTGGTAGCGTGGCCCTTCCCTGGCTGCAGAGGTTGGGCCGCTCTTCAGCTTGTTCGCGCCGCTCTCCCGCGGGCAGCGGCCACCCCACCCCCCACCCTCCAGGCGGGAACCGGTAGCGTGGCCCTGCCTGGACAGCAGAGGATGGGGAGAACATGGCGTCATGGTGGGCCGCTCCTCTTGGACTTGTCCCCGCCTCCTTCTCCCCTCTGTGCCGCCTCCTGCCAGGGGAGGGGAGAGAGGAGCAGAGCGGCAGCCCGGGCTGAGCCCAGCTCGTGCCCGGGCCAAGGCGAAGATCAAGGATGGATCCAGCAGCAGCCCCAACCCCCGGGGCCCTGGGAGCAGCGGTGACGGGACAGGAATCTACCTCGACCCGATCCACAGCAAGGTAAGAGTTGGGCCGGGCGGGAGGGTCTCAGGGACCCCTGGGGAGCTTCTGCCTGCTGGAGCCCCAGAGGCTGCTGCCTCCCTCCCCAGCCCCTCACAGCACTCCAGTGCCTGGAGTGTCCTTCTGCCCCCCCTCCTTCAGGGGGCGAGTGACCTGGCAGAGAGGGGCAGCATCTGTCCAGCAAGCCCAGCACCTTTTCCTTGACTCCTCCAGCCCCAGAGCTCTCTCCATTGCATGCCCCTCGGGCTCCCAGCTGGGTGGCCTCAGGGTGCCGGTGCCTGGAGTCTCCTTCGGCTTCCCCCTCTGCAGGGGGAGAGCGGCCTGGCAGAGAGGTGCAGCATCTGTCCAGCAAGCCCAGCACTTCTTCCTTGGCTCCTCCAGCCCCAGAGCTCTTTCCATTGCATGCCCCTCGGGCTCCCAGCTGGGTGGCCTCAGTGCTGAGAAAACGCCAGCAGGGCTGGGTCCAGTGTGTATCCGAGTTCGTGGGGAGCTCTCTCGCGCCAATGACTAACGCCTTACCTACGGCAAGTACAGTAGTGCAACAGGAGTGTGACGTGAAAAATGAAGTGACACGGTCACTCAGATCACGATTACGTGTGTGTACTGTGCTGCCCTATCGGCACCATTTGCACTAATTTCTATTTCGCGTCGGTGCCACTGGTTATAGGGCTAAAATGCCGGGACAAAAATGAAAACGACTTTCCGGTGCTGCTTACCAGCAACAAAGAGAGAAACGCAAAAAGAATTAGAAAAGCTATCTCATACTTCAAAAAAGTATTTTAAAAAAGTCGGCAATCAGGGAGAAAGCTCTAAGCAATGCATTGAAGGTGATTATTCATCAACTGATGAAGACCGATCGAACCAAAGATTACCTTTATCAAATGATAAAGATGAACAACAATCTGACCAAAGATTATCTTCGCTAACTGATAAAGGCAAAGAATCACAATCCATCCAAAGATTTACTACTTCAGCTGAAGAGTCCAGAAATGAAGAAGTGTTATCCAAAACGAAAATGGAAGAACAATTATTGGAAGGTGGAGAGACTGACATAGGATCGGATCCAAGTACATGGCCGACAATACTGATACAATCCAAATTATTATTGTGAAAAAAGGTCCTTCAAAACTAGATCCTACATTTGAATATCCATTTAATGAGTCGAATCGTCGATTTATGCCATCCAGTATGAAGAAAAAAATGAAAAGTGGGGAACAGATTAATAGATCGTGGTTAGTGTATTCACAGACCAAAGATGTAGTTTTTTGTTTTTGCTGCAAACTGTTCTGTATCTCGGACATTCTTCTGGCAACTGCAGGTTTTAATGACTGGCGAAATTTGCATCAGCATTTGAATGAACATGAAAAATCAAAAAATCATTTACGCTCATTGACAAATTGTATTGAGCTGTGTAGCGGGGTGGCTACCCGCTCCTGCCCTTTGGGGCTTTAAAACAGCCCTGGGAAGGGGCTTTTTGGCTGGGCTGATTGGGGAAGTGGCTGCAGCTGGAGGCCACGCCCCAAACTGAACAGGGCTTATAAGAAGGCAGGGAAGCCAGGAGCAGTCAGTCTCTCTCTGCTTCCAGAGGGAGATGGGCCTGGCTGCTTAGAAGTTAAAAAGGTACCTATGGTGAAGCAGGGCTGGGGAAGGGCTGAGGAGCTAGGGAAGCTCCAGCCAGGAAAGCCCCAGGCTGCGGCCTAGGAAAGGGCAAGAGGTACTGGGGGTTGCATGGGACAACCCAGGAGTAGGTAAAGCAGCAGGTCCAAACCCCTTTTGCCTGTGATGAGTGGGCCGATGCTGCAGTCTGCCCCAGGGTGTGGGGCTAGACCATGACTGTCAGTGGCCACTACTGAGGCAAAGTGGGGATAGTAGGGTGGGGGCTCCCCTGGGAGGGGGAGACCCAGTTATAGTTAAAGGGGCACCGGGTCCAGGGAGGGACACGGGGCCGAGAGCAAAACAGGTGGATCACCAGCCTGCAGGGGGCGCTCCGGACTGGAAGAAGAGCTAATTCCCGGAGTAACCAGTAGGAGGCGCCGCAGGGGTGAGTCCCACCCTGTTACAAGCTGTCAAACAGATTACGTTCCGGTACAACAATCGATCCGGTACAGCAACGTCAGCTAAATTCAGAAATTCTACGTTGGCAAGTGGTGTTGGAACGTTTACTGGCAATCATTAATTTCCTAGCCGAACAGTGCCTCGCATTCCGTGGATCCTCAGATATTTTATACGAGAAATTCTGAGCATGTACGAAAAGTGAAAGATGGAGTAAAAATACACAAAATGAGATAATAGAATTAATTTCTAATGGAGTGCGTAATGAAATTTTATCGAATTTGAAACATGCCAAATATTACTCAATTATAGTTGATTGTACTCAAGATCTGAGCAAAACCGAGCAAATGTCAATAGTTTTACGATTTCTGAAAATTGATGAAAATGCAGAAGTGAAAATTTGTGAACACTTTCTAGAATTTATACCAGTGAACGAAACTACTGGGAAAGCACTCACAGATGTAATTCTGCAGAGATTGGAACTCTGTGGAATACCTTTAGAAAATATGCGTGGCCAAGGGTACGATAACGGCTCAAACATGTGAGGACGACATGCAGGTGTACAGCAAAGAATATTGAATTTAAACAATCGAGCTTTTTTCATTCCTTGCCATGCGCATTCGCTCAATCTGGTTGTCAGTGATGCTGCCAAATCATCTAAAGATGCCGTTTCATATTTTACCACAGTGCAAGCAATTTACAACTTTTTTAGTGCTTCCACACACCGTTGGGCAGTCTTGAAGAAACATTTTGAACAAAAACTCACACTTAAACCTCTAAGTCAAACTAGATGGGAAAGCAGGATAGACGGTATTAGACCATTCCGATATTTATCAGGAGAGATTTATGATGCACTATTCGAAATAAGCCAGGACTTGTCATATGATCCTTCATTTCAACATGAAGCTGAAACATTGGCTCAGAAGATGATGCAGTTTCAATTTTCTTGTTGCACAGTTATTTGGCACAATATTCTAAATCAAATTAATTTGACCAGCAAAGTTATGCAGAACATAACCATAGACATATCCGAGGCAAAGATGATTTTGAATAAAACGCTGGAATATTTAAAAAAATACTGTTCAGATGAAGGATTTGAAGAAACTGTCAAAGAAGCAACAACAATAGCAGAGGATCTTGATTTTGAACCGACGTTTGCACCTCAACAATTCATTCGTCCTCGGAAAAAAACAAGACAGTTTTGTTATGAGGCTCATGATGATCCTATTCTTGATCCAAACGAAAGGTTTAAAGTTGAATGTTTCTATTGTATTTTGGATGTAGCTATAACTTCCATTGAAGAAAGATTTTGTCAGTTGCATGGTCATTGTGAAACTTTTGAATTTTTATATGATATTGGAAATATTAAAAATCAGTTTTCCAAAGAAGACCTCATGAAGCAGTGCGAAGACCTACATTTAGCGCTCAGTACTGATAACTCTGCTGACATGGATGCAGTAGAATTGTATGATGAATTAATAGCTTTAGCTGAGCTAATAAGTCCTAAAACTTCTCCTCTAAAAGTATTAGAATTTATAGCAAGAAATGATTTTTTCACTCCAAACACTGCTATAGCATTACACATTCTTTTAACATTACAAGTATCAGTGGCTTCTGGTGAGCACAGTTTCTCAAAACTGAAATTACTAAAAAATTATTTGAGGTCCACCATGTCTCAAAATCGTATGTCAGGACTTGCATTAATTTCATTTGAAAGTACTATTGCAAAAAATTTAGATTTCACTGATTTATTAAAAGACTATGCAAGTATAAAAACCAGAAAAATTCAGTTCATATAAATTCTTTCATGAGAAACTGGAAGAGATTAACGTTTTTCATTACAGTGTATAGTTGAACTCAAATTGTTTGTAATTGTGTTTTTGTTAAAATTAAATGACTACGCAAGTATAAAGACAGAGAAATTCAGTTCATATAAATTCTTTTAATTTATGAGAAACTGGAAGGCACTAACGTTTTTCATTACAGTGTATAGTTGAACTCAAATTGTTTGTAATTGTGTTTTTGTTAAAATTAAATGTTAAAATTACACTAGTAGGAAACTGTTTTGTTTTCACTAACTACAAATTCTCTGTTTTCATTTAAAAAAAAATTAAATAGTCAAATCAAAACTGCAAAGTGAAAACATGTGTAAAAGCCAAAAAAAGTGTGTGGGGGGGGGCAGCCAAAAATGTTTTTGCTTGGGGCAGCAAAAAACCTAGAGCCGGCCCTGCACAAAGCCACATAGAATATGTTATTGAAAACCTGTCAATAGATTTCAGTGAAATGGAGTAAGCCAAACACTGAGATACAAAGGAAATAGTAAAGATACACTTAAAACACACTATTTTTGTTCAGGGATCTAATCTAAATCACTGTGACATCTGGGCGCTAGAGGGAGAGAGAATCCCAATGAAAGAAAGAACACAGCCTTTTTCTTTTTGCTGAGCACTATATATACACCCATAAGCCCCATTCTCCCTCCCTGTTCTGGAAAGCTCTGACAAGTCATCTGACACCTCTGGATTCTCAGTTCAGTTTATTTAAAGTACCCCATTTGTACAGCATGAGGTTGACAGGTTATAAATGAGCATACCAGGCTCAGTTCTCTAAGGGCTCTCTGCACTGGGAAGGTTGTCACTTAATTGAATTAAAGGCTTTTCCATTCCTGCTGGGAGCTAAGGAATATATTCACTTTGTTCTAATTTTCTGGGGATCTTCACAATAAATTTAAACCCTGGGTAACTAATGATCCTGTTCCAATCACACTTAAGTTCATGGAACTCTTGTGCAACATAATGAACTAGATTATTTTGGACACTTGATAGCTTTTTCTTCTTAATCTCATAGATTGGTGTCAATGTCATAACAAATAAATTAATAAAAAAATAGAGAAAACAGAAAAATAAAATCCCTTTATGGTGACATTCTCTCTTTGAGTACCAGCAATGTTTACAAATTGGTGGTATAAAGCTATATGTGGGTTTATTAACATTTCTTTGCAGTTTAGCACATCAGCCTTAATGTCAAATGGCATAATTCTACGTACAATGTTGGGTTGAAATTTCACTCTGTGGTACCAGCTGCTGAGTTTGATGAGTTACGGTTTGCACATTTACACAGCAAGACAGTACAGTATGACATCTAATAACATGACTACGTTAACAGTATGTATTAGTGTTTGTTTTGTTTTTAAGGTATACTTTAAATTACAATTTAGACATGCATTGAATATGGTGATCATTTCCTATATTATCACATGGATCTTTAATGCCTTATGTATTGTACAGTATATCAGAATGTAGAAACTGGGACTCACTAAAGAATGTTGTAGAACTGTGCTGTAAAATAATAAAAGAAAAAAGCCTGAAAAACATGGAAGCAGAAGTATGAACGAAGCTCTAAAAGCATGAATGTATACTACAGAGATTACCTCAAAATTGATGAATTTGTAACCACAACGTAAGTGGCTCAGTGTTTAACAGAATAATGCAATAGTCCATAAAATTTGCCGCTACTGGGGGATGTCAAAACTTTATTTCATGGACTTAACTCATGCTGATCACACTGGGCTTAAAAAGATGACTTACAAAAAAACGTGTAGGACATTTGTTCCTGAAAAGGAAAAAAAAAGTTTCTATGATTCCTACCAGTCCAGTACTGATAAATGACTGTATCGAGGAATACATTGGTTTGTCTTGGTTGAACTAAATGAAGACAACAGGTGGTGAATTCTTCCCTTTGCTGCAATTGTCATAGCAAAGAAGAAAATACTACAAACGCTAAATGATACTGGCAAAAAAGGCAACTACCCAAAATTTTAAAAACAAATGTTTGGAATGAACTGTTAACAATTTCAAACTATACCTGGTGGATAATAAAACAACAACATAAACCAAACGTTCTGACCCAAAACATGTGCTTAGCTAGAATTAATGCTAAAAAGAGCGAGAGCACATTAAGATTGATCATATAACTTAAAAACTGTAAAACAGATGTCCCTGCCTCTTCCTTCCTAAAGTGCTGAAATACTGTAAAAGCCCCATAAAATCCCTGCTAATTCCGTTACTTTGTTGTTTAGATCTCTGTTGCCATTTAAATGGCTCTTCTAGACACATTTTAGAAAGTGAGGATTAGTCAGATACACAAAAGTCCTTGTCTAGATGAGTATTTGGTTGTGTTGCAACACAGGAAAATGATTGCCAATTAACACTTTAGCTAGTATTTACAAAATTATTAACACAGATGTTTAGGAAAAAGTTTGTTCCAGGACACAAACATTTGTTCCTTCTTGTGATTTGCCCTAAGCTGAGAAACAAATTTGTCCCAGAATAAACTTTTGTGAAGTGTCTGTCATTAGCATTTACAATTGTGCTAGTTAACATATGTTTTTTGATAATATATTAACACATTTTACAAGTGGAACAAAAACAGAGGGAACATGGAGGAACATTGTAGCTACCAGAGCAGAAAAGGGAAACAGGAGAGAGAGAATAAAAGTCATACTTTTTCTTCCTTTGTCACCAAACAGATAAGATGAAAACAGATAATAACAAATAAAGGTAGAAGAAAATGGACAGAAAAATTACAACCGTGGCAACTGTGTCACATCATGGTATCAGTTTGCATTGTTGGGAGAGTGAATCTGGCAAGCCATTCCAAGGAAGCGCTTCAACTAAAAAGGTTGAGGGACACTAGGCTGGGGAATAGACAAGACCAAAAAACATTCAAAGGTAAGTGTAATGCTAGTCTGACATTCCATGCCAATTCGCCACTCCGATAATTGGCCTCAGTTCCATGGAGTCAGTAGAGTTGTGTCTGCTTCTCAGACCATCAATGATTTGGGCCTCTCTCCTTTCTATCAGTGTGTAAATTAAAGGAAGATAAGCAGTGTTTTTTGTTTTTATTTGTTGAAGGACAGCCAAGCCTGGAGATTAGTCTGCACAATGACTCTTTTTGGGCATTTCACTTGCATGACATCTTTAATGTAATATTTATGGTTTACTGTTGGTTTTTAGAAATGCTTTATTTAAAAAAAAATCCCTCACATAATTGTGAGATGACAAAACAAGACGTCCTTCTTAAATATTCTGAATGCCATGTGTAGAACTACAGGCAATTTACTATTGTAGATATCACAATAATGCATCTAACTATTTTATCTGTGTGAACCAAGGTAATGTTTAAAAGGAATATTATTTACTCAAACTGCAACAGACAGGACTTTGGTGTGATTTATGTTTGACAAATTAACCTATATGCTTGTATACTTATATGTATAACTTAGTCAATAGACAGGAATAAGATTGCATGAGATTTACTACAGAATATCAAAATATCTCAAAATTACTCTATGGTATTTCCTTGGTACAAGATATTATTAGGGCTGTCAATTAATTGCAGTAAACTCAAAACAAATTAACTTGATTAAAAATTAATTGTGATTAATTGCAATTTTAATAGCACAGTTAAACAATACTAATTGACATTTGTTATAAATATACTTGGATTTTTCCTACATTTTCAAATATATCAATTTCTATTACAACACAGAATACAAAGTGCATAGTGCTCACTTTATATTTTCTTATTACAAAGTCCTGCACAGTAAAAAAGATAAACAAAAGAAATAGTATTTTTCAATTCATACAAGTACTGTAGTGAAATCTCTTTATGGTGAAAGTGCAACTTACAAATGTAGAATTATTTATTTTTTTACATAACTGCACTCAAAAATAAAATAACGTAAAACTTTAGAAACTACAAGTCTACTCAGTCCTACTTCTTTTTCAGCCAATCACTAAGAGAAACAAATGTGTTTACATTTACAGGAAATAATGCTACCTGCTTATTTACAGTGTCACCTGATAGTGAGAACAGGCGCTGTTGTAGCCAGAGTTGCAAGGTATTTATGTGCCAGATATGCTAAACATTGGTATGCCCCATTCATGCTTTTACCACCATTCCAGAGGACATGCTTCCATGTTGATGATGGGTTTTGCTCGATAAGAATCCAAAGCAGTGTGGATTGATTCATGTTCATGTTCATCATCTGAGTCAGATGCCACCAACAGAAAGTTGATTTTCTTTTTTGGTGGTTCGGGTTCTGTATTTTTTGCACTGGAGTGTTGCTCTTTTAAGACTTCTGACAGCATGATCCACATCTCATCCCTCTCAGATTTTGGAAGGTACCTCAGATTCTTACACCTTGGTTCAAGTGCTGTAACTATCTTTAGAAATCTCACATTGATACCTTCTTTGTGTTTTGTCAAAACTGCAGTGAAACTGTTCTTAAATTGAACAGCATTTGCTGGGTCATCATCCGAGACTTCCAAAATACAAAATATATGGCAGAGTGCAGGTAAAGCCACAAAGCAGGAGATGCACAACTCTCCTCTAATGAGTTCAGTTACAAATTTAATTAACACTTTTTTTTAAACAATGGTCATTAGTATGGAAGCATGTCCTCTGGAATGGTGGCTGAAGCATGAAGGGGCATACGAATGTTTAGCATATCTGTCATGTAAATACCTTGCAATACTGGCTACAAAACTGCCATGTGAATGTCTGTTCTCACTTTCAGATGACAATGCTGCCTGCTTCTTATTTACTTATCTCCCGTAAATGTAAACAAACTTGTTTGTCTTCGCGATTAGCTGAACAAGAAGCAGGACTGAATGGATTTGTAGGCTCTAAAGTTTTACATTGTTTTGAGTACAGTTATGTAAAAAAAATAATTCTACATTTGTAAGTTGCACTTTCACCATAAAGAGATTGCACCACAGTACTTGCATGAGGTGAATTGAAAAATACTATTTATGTTGTTTTATCTTTTTTACCAGGCAAATATTTGTAATCAAAATAATAATATAAAGTGAGCACTGTACACTTTGTGTGTGTGTGTGTTGTAATATATATATATATATATATATATATTTGAAAATGTAAAAACATCCAGAATAGTTAAATAAATGGTATTCTATTATTGCTTAACAGTTCAATTAAAACTGTGATTAAATCCTGACTTCTATAATCTCGCTATTAATTGTGATTATTTTAATGCAATGACAGACCTAGATACTATAACAGTATTTCACAGTTATCTAGTAAGACCTTTCACAGTAAACATGCCTCCACTGTATGCTAAATGTTAGTGTGCCCAATATTATTAACTTGTTTATTTTTAAATTGGATGTACTTTGCCATGAACTTGCTTTCAGTCCAGATTCTGCCATCCTTACTTATACTGAGTCCACAAATGGACCCACTGATTTCAATGAGATTGTTCAGGAAAAAAGACACTATTCAACATGAGTGAGAGTGGCAGAATATGGACTTTAAATGCTTTTTAAAAAACAAACAAACAAACAAACAAAACAGTATATGAAGATTACTCACTAGTACCCTGTGGTGGATGCTGAAGAGAGCAAGTTATTCCAGCTCTAACTTGTGTTCCAATGGTTCTCTGCAGATGTACCAGTATTTTAATACTATTTGTATTGCTTAATATTGTTTTGGGCTAATTCTGTTGACTTATGGTCATACCACGCCATTTTGTGAAGTTCTTCCAACACAATCTTAGAAGACCTGGAGCTCTGAAGACCAACACATTTTTTTTGGAAAATGGGAGTATACCAGCAGATCTTCAATTAGCTATGGGAACTGCTGCCAGCCCCTTAAACACATAAGTGAAGCCAGATGTCAAAGATCTGCAGTGCAGATCTGCTGGTATCATATGGCTCTTAGGCACATAATAAAACTAATTAAATTTGTAGATGAGATAAGGTTTAAATATAATCAACTACACATATGCAGTAATTTTCTTCAGGTTGTCTCCCCCTTCCTCCTTCCCCCCCCCCCCCCGCCACAATACCAAAACCAGTTTGACTGTGCTACAAACTAATACTATTCCAGATTTTTCTTTTAATTTAAAGTATTTGCCGAGTTATAAAATCACTAAAAAACTTCTGAAATTTTGAACTTCAAAGAGAATGGTTCTACAAAAGATATGTCTGACTTTCATATTATTGAACCAGATGTAAATTATAATTCATTGAAGCAAATCTGAATTTGCTTCACTTTAGCAGTGGTATACCAGTATTTTTAAAGGAACTGGCTCTGTAGCTGGTGTAAATCACTGTAGCTTCATCCAAATCAGTGAAGTATCTTGTCCAAGGTTACAAAAATCTTACTTCCTCGTGGGGCTCACTCCCACTGAAGTCAATGGAAGTTTTTTCATTGACTTTAGGCGGAGTTAAAACAAACTTTTGAAGAGTATGTGTAATCAATTCAAAAGAAGTCTAAACCAACAATGAAAACAAACAAAACAAAAACAAAAAAACAACCCCCCCCCCCCAAACAAACAAAACCCTCCACACATACCCAGTTCTGGCCCAAAGATATATCTCTGAAAATCCATGTGGCTACTATAGAAATACCGACTAACCCTGCAGCGTTGATTAAAAAACATTATATAATGTTATCAAAATATATTTAGTCCCTTCCAGCAGAGTAACAAAAACATACTTTGAGGAATCTAAGTAAACATTGTCTGAAAAAGAAAATGCCAGCTATTTTTACCCTTTTTTAATATGCATAACAAACAACATATTAAAGTAATATCTAATCACTTTGAAGACATCTTATATTGTTAGCGTACCAAACACATGTTCTGATGTAATTTATAATGTAATGTTTAACAATTTTGTATTTGTTGAACATAAAATGAATTAATGTTCTCTGTCTAGAATCATTAAAAAGATGCATAATTATATAAAAATTACAATAGATTATTCAATATGCTGGAAGTATTTTCTTTTGCTTTTAATAGAATATCTTACTATACTTATTGTGCCTACTTAAGGAAAAGGACTAAAAAGTTACAGCTGACATTTTCTAGAAGAAGCTTCAAGGCATCTTGTTAATACGAACAAGATCAAACAACGGATTTAATACTGAAACAGGAGAATGCATTGTATTGTTTATTTTCTCTAAAACAAAAGTTAATTTTAATTATTGAAGAGCACAATACAAATATTAGAGCAGAAAAATACAGTTTTACATCATAATAAAGTGTAAGTAACTGTATACTGATGGATGTCTTGTAGCATATAGCATATTTTTGGAGTTCTGTTTTATTATAGAATCCATTAGAAATTTGATTTACCCCTCACAGATGATGCATTTAAAGAAATGAGAAATGAGCATGGTTAATTGCCACAGCAGGACCAAATGAAATAAAAGCCTTCCAAAACAATGGTTTTGGAACAGGTCATATATAAACACATGCTTTTTTAAATTCCTTAGCAACAAAGTGGAGGATTTATACAAACAAATTTGACTCTACAAATGTTTCTCATTGGAGTATAATAGTTTTAGAAGTAGACCTCAGATTGACTGGCAAATGTCAATGCTGGCACAACATTCAGAGTCTGACTTTATCTCTAGTGAAATCTGAAATAACTTAAGAAACACCACCACATTCTAATATGGAAGAATGTAAGTGATACAGTGTTTGTGTTCAATGTAATTTTTAAGCATAAATCAGATATTGTGGTGATTGGCAGGGCCGGCTCCAGGGTTTTTGCTGCCCCAAGCAGCAAAATAAATAAATAAATGAATAAAAACCCAGCTCCCCTCCCGCCCCCCCAAAAAACCCCTGCGATCGCGATCTACGGCACTACCGCTGCCGCTTCAGTCTTCAGCGGCAATTTGGTGGCTGGTCCTTCGCTCTGAGATGGAGTGAGGGACCCGCTGCTGAAGAGCCAGACGTGCCGCCCCTCTCCATTGGCCGCCCCAAGCACTTGCTTGCTGGGCTGGTGCCTGGAGCCGGGCCCTGGTGATTGGTGCAGTAAATATGCTTAAAACAGATTAGATATATAGAAGAAATGGTGAAGCCTAAACTATTATGTCCTGAAATCCAGTCAGTGCAAATTAAGCATGACTCATCAAGGCATTTTTATTAGATTTATATACCACCAAATCCATAAGATTTCAAAACTATATTATCTACTTATTTATTATTCAATTTAAAGGCATGAAACTAATAGGTTGCTACAGATATTAATCTAAAACCTACAGAATTTTTATCAAGAATAGTAAACCTTGTATAGGTTCCTTGAACCACTCTGAGTCCTGTGGCACCTTACAGACTAACAGACATAATGGAGCATAAGCTTTTGTGGGTGAATACCCACTGCGTCTGACGAAGTGGGTATTCACCCATGAAAGTCTATGCTCCAATATGTCTGTTAGTCTATAAGGTGCCATTCAGGGCCAGCTCTACTGTTTTTGCCCCCAAGCAGCGAGCCGAATTGCCGCCGCTGATGGCGGGGGCACTTTATTTGCCGTTAGGGCAGCACACGCGTTTCCAAGGCAGCGGCAATGCGGAGGCAGCTTCTGTCTTCAGCCGGAAGACGGAAGCTGCGCCGCTGCAGACAGCTGAACATAGAAGCTCCCGCCGAATTGCCGCCGCCGCAGAAATGCGTGTGCCGCCCTAACAGCACATGGACTGCCCCCGCTGTCCGCGGCAGCAATTCGGCACGCTGCTTGGGGGCAAAAACACACAGATTGCCGCCCCTTGCAGATTGCTGCCCAAGCACCTGCTTGAAATGGTGGTGCCTGAAGCTAGCCCTGGTGCCACAGGACTCTTTGTTGCTTTTTACAGATCCAGACTAACATGGCTACCCCTCTGATACTTGAGCCACTCTAGAATTCTATAGCAATGATATCTTATTCTAGAAAACGGATTATAAAAATCTATGGAAATTATTTAATATATTTTATACAATTTTTCCATAACAATAACAGGGAAGGTTCAAATGTCCTGGCAGATCACCCATTTGTACAAAGTCATAACAATATAAGTAAAATCTATCAATTCAAATTTCACAAACAATATATATACATATTCACTGTCAGAAACTGAAAGAAAAAACAAACAAAAGACGTGAAAAGGAGTTTGCAAGAGACAGTCCAGTTTTGAATAAAACCAATGGTACATCTCTTCAGGGGAACACCATTTATTGTCATGGAAACGCTGCAAGAACCAATCAGCTAAATGCAACCCAGTACTTTGTCTTTAAGACAAGATGCAAAATCCAGCAAGAACTAAAACTGAAATACAAAAACATATATGAGACCAAACTAATCAGAAAGATTACTTTTCCCAGCATGAAGCTAACGACCCCGTTCTTCACACAGAAGTCTAAATATTTCAGGACATCCATAAAACAGCCTTCATGAGAATAACCCCTATGGTCCAATCCTGCACTATGCTTGTCTAATGAAGGGTTTAAATGAGTACTTTAAGACTTTTTGATTGACTTAGGAAATCTATCCAACAGAAGTGTGTTTTCAAAAGTCATCATACTGGACAGTTCATTTAGAACCAGGACTTGGTTGTTATGAGATCTGAATATACTATTGCTACTAAACAACTTTTCATGATAAAAATGCTTATTGACACAAATACAGCAGTACATAGTGCCGCCTGTAAAGAGCTGAGCTCCAGCAGCACTTCGCAGGAAGCATTCAGTAGCTCACAAGATCAGATCCTAAAGAAATACAAAGCAAACATATTCACTGTTCTTAAGTAAACACCATATGATTACATGACTTTCATCCACATTATGCCTCACAAAGTTGGATATGATATGCTCAAAGATGAACTCACCTTTCCCCCAGCTCACCCCTCCAATATCAAATTAATACATATTTTAGATTCAAATCCATCAATTAAGAAGTAAATGGACTATACACACTTCCCAACTCCAGCATCTTCTGATAAAGTGTATTCCCTAACATCCTTTAATAAATGAATAGCCACATGCTCATCTCTAACTGGCAGGCTAAAATGTGGAATTTAGAAAATGAAAGATGCCAAAATGTCATTGAATGGGAGAATGGAACCAACACATCTAGGACAGATGTGCCCAACTCCCTTTGACCTTGAATAGGAGAACAAGTATGTACTCTCCCTTGTGCCTTGGGAGGAGCGGGGATGCAGGACACTGAGAGGGGGAGAAGGAGGCAAGGAGGGAGGAGCTTGGCTGCCGGTGGGTGCGGAGCACCTCTTAATTTTTCCCCATGGGTGCTCCAGCCTCAGAGCACCCAGGAAGTTGGCATCTCCCTCCCACTCGCCTCCTTACCTGAATATCGGGACTAATGGGGTCCTGATCATACATCGATTGGGACATGGGACAAAGGGTTAAATATCGGGATAGGCCCGATTTTATCGGGACATCTGGTCACCCTAAACAAGCACCTTCATGCTTTCCCCATACTGCCCCTCATGCTTGGGAGAGCTTCCCATAAACATGCTCCCTTGTTATCCTCCTTCAAACTCTCCTTTGCTGGGATGCCTAAAAAACATAGACAATGGCTAGGCTGCTGGTGTGTTAAGATAACACCCTATCACACTGACCAATATTGTCTCCTTATTTCCCTATACTCCTCAGTCTATCTATATCCAACTCTTTTTCTTCATATTTAGACTATGCTCTTTGGGGCAGGGACCATCTTTTTGCTCTGGGCCATACAGCACCACAATGGATTCCTAGTCCATAACTAGGGCTCAGAGGCATAATGGTAATAGTAATAAAAAAGCCTACGTGATTTAGGAGCACCAGTCTCATTGAAAGTTAACTGGATTTGGGTCCAAACTCCCTCATGTGCCCTTGAAAATCTTTAATGCAAGAGGAGTTAAAATAATTAATACACAACCGTTGTCCTTTTTTCCCCAGAGAATCATATGAAATAGAAACATGAGGGGATAAAAATCTGGAAAAGACTTGAAATAATAAAGAATATCATTCAGCTATTTCTACTCTATTAGTGAAAGCCAATTAGTACTTGTGTAAAAGGGTTTGCATCCCTGGAGAGAAAGCTTCTAACATGCTGAATTACGAAGAACTAATGTATACCATATTCTCCAGTATCTGATGGGAGATGGAGGACCATCAGAAGCACATTTAACCCCAATGTAAAAAGTGAGCTTAAAAATATTTTTGCATTTTGTTCACAACGTTTTATGACAGTTTTCTGGCACCTCGTAGAGGAAGCTTTTTACGTATGTGGGTGTTGTGAGAATTGGAGGTCCCAAAAAGACACTTCAAAAGCAAGGGACAATTTCTAATACAAAGGCCAAAAGTTTAATACCCAAATAACAGGAATTTAAATAAATGAAAAAATGCTATAAAATAGCCTTGTGCAATACATAGTGACTACAGTGATGACTGAGTCACTGTATGTCTTGAATGATGGATCCAAACATCAAAATGGCTACCCAGCTATGATCTATCCCTACAGGGGGTTAAAGCTGCCAGTGGGGAGGAATCCAGACAGTTTTGGCCTGAGTCTTTCTGTTCTAGAAAGTATATATCCATCTCCACCTACTGCCCTAGCCCACAGTGAATAAATTTAACAGCTAAATAAATTAAATCTTTGTAAAGCCTATGTTTACCCCCAAAGTTGCAAACAATATGCTAGGACTTGTCGAAGCCATGATCCTAGATTGACTTGAACAGAATAGAAAATGCCCTGGTAAGTGATCATAACTACAACATACATTCAGCAATTACACGCCACTACAATCTACCAAGGAGAAGGAATGGCCATTAAACCTGCCTCCAAGTCCATGGGTGAGTGAGAGAAATTATTGAAGCAGGAGGGGGCTCTCAATGGCACTTTCCTTCTCCCAGCTCAGTGCCATCTCTGCTGGCAAATAAAGGGTTCCTTTAAAACCAGAGATGTGACCAATGACACATCCCATCACAAAGCCAAGCCATGATGGACTGGAAGGGGCAAAGAGTCATAGACATCCATTCAGAGAAATTCCTTGAAAACCCAGCCCAGCTAGCCCACATTTCCTGAAAGTCTGTGGAGAAGGCAGATGCAAAGGACTAAGGAGAATTGCTGAGCTGAAATATTAATAAATTAGCCCCATTCTACCAGCCTTGCTGAAGTTGAGTCATACCCTACTTCTTAAGTAGTGCCAATGACATGAATAGGATTTTGCAAGGAATAGAGTTCTATGCGGTGAAAATAAATGTCAGAATACAACCCTAAATATTTGCACATAATTTTAAAGATGTAAACTGCTCTATAATAATTACTATTCTTCTTGGATGAAAGGTCCTATGTAAAGTGCACAGCAGGACTATGAGGAAGATATTGCCTGGATAACTATCATACACATTATATACTACACATTAAAAACGGAGATCTACAACAACTGACACTGACCTTGATTTACAGCTATAAACCCATGAAAAGCAAAAATAAAACAATATGGAAATGTAGACTCCAGGCATACAGCTGCAATTTATTCAACCTGCCTGTCAACTGTCAGGCTACTTCAAGCACACTGGAATATGTTCCAGCGTGGATAAAAAGATGTGTCACACAGAGGTGAAGAAAAAATAGAAAGGTGTGTTGAAATGTGAAGTCTGAATCTATAATCCCTATGTAGTAAAGCCCAGGAAAGAG
Source organism: Mauremys mutica (assembly GCF_020497125.1). NCBI lineage: Eukaryota > Metazoa > Chordata > Testudines > Geoemydidae > Mauremys > Mauremys mutica. The sequence continues at coordinate 184,211,669 of NC_059072.1, read as the reverse complement.
AACTATGCACAAAATATATGTAACCCTTCTGCCCCTCTGAGTTGGCAGCAACAAGGGCCAGGTTCAGTATCCAGGGGTTCCGTTTCAATAACACAATGCAAAACCGGCTCGAGCCCCCACCCAGTGACCTGGGACAATTACCTACCACCCCCCCGGGCCCCTCTAGGAGGCAATACTTCCCCACTCGCAAGCACAGAGTCCGAGTGTAGCAAAATCCTTTTAATAAAGGAGGGAAACAATGCGGCATCAGATTGGAGAGACACCACAAACAGGACTATACACAAACCATAAGCAAAAAACCCACCTCCAAGTACATTTGGCACTGTCCTTTCCCCCTTAGGGTCTTAAGCCCAATCACCCCAAAGTCCAACAACCCAAGAGTCTCTGTCTCTGGAAAGTGCCACCCCAGAGTTCAAAAGTTTATCTGCAGAGTTTACCCCCCCAGCCTGGGTGGAAATGGGGGGGGGGCACACGCAGGGTGTTAAGGGACACCTTACGTGGGCCAGGGCCGACTGCCCCGCTTCTCTGTGGAGTTCTGCTGTAGCCTTCACCACGACTGGCTCCACTCCACCAGCTGTGCCGCTCCTCCAGCCAACCCGTGAACCGCATCAGCCATCCACACGAACCGCTCCACACTGCTCACTGTTCCACGGGCTGCGCTAACGTGCTGCAGACTGCTCCGCTCTGCCAGCTGCTTAGCGATCGATCTTCAGGCTCCCCCACTCAGTGATCTCAGCTCAGTAAGCTTAGCTCTTTTAGTGATTTCAGCTCTTAGTGGTTTCAACTTGTAGTAGAGGAGCCCCAGTGCCACCTTAGCCCAACGTGAATTCAGGTCAGCAGCCTCCAGATGGACTCCTAAAAGATTCAAAATTAGCTCTGCTCTTTAACAGTGGAGAGAGGAGGATGTGCAATTGGTGTTCCAGGCCCTCCAAAGGGGCCCATACCATCAGGTACACACACCAGTCCCCAGCCTCTCTCCCTTCACTGGGTTTTGGAACCCATGTCCCTTGTCTAGCAAGTACTATTTAATGTAGGTTGAGTCATTTCTGTCATAAAGCAGTCTCATAGTTCCTCATTCACATAATTAAGGTAACAGCCCTTTTTTTTCTTCCTGCCCCAATAACAAAGAAATTGGGGATTCCACAGTGTGAAAATAACCATCCCATGCTGCTGTGTGTTATGCTAAGTGGAGTGGGTTTACCAATGCAAATGCACATTCCTAAAATTCCTTTGCCCACTCCTCATAATGTACCACCAGATGTCAGGGTAGATCTCATCCTGATGAATGCTGAAGTCATAGCTAGCCAAAGCGGCCACCCATCTTTGCCCTGTAGCATCCAGTTTAGCACTTGTTAAAACATAAGTCAGTGGGTTGTTGTCTGTCCACACCTGGAACTGAGCACCATACAAGTAGTCTCGAAGTTCCTCATTCACATAATTAAGGTAACAGCCCTTTTTTTTCCTTCCTGCCCCAATAACAAAGAAATTGGGGATTCCACAGTGTGAAAATAACCATCCCATGCTGCTGTGTGTTATGCTAAGTGGAGTGGGTTTACCAATGCAAATGCACATTCCTAAAATTCCTTTGCCCACTCCTCATAATGTACCACCAGATGTCAGGGTAGATCTCATCCTGACTCTGCTTACATATATTTTTACTTGATTTTTCAGCTAGTATTTTATCTTTAACATAATTGAGCCCAAATCAGTTTAATAAATCTCCAACTTTGTATCCATTTGTTTTCTTCTGCTCACAGAGTATCTTGTGTTTTTGTCTGAGGATTTTGCTCACTCATTGCTTAGTTGATTTTTGGGTGAACAATTGATAGTGAATAATTTATTCAACAAATTTTGTCCTGTTTCATTTGTGAATTATCTATGGTCACAGATCATTTTGTGTGTGTGTGATAATTACTGAACTCCTTCATTTTGACCAAATCTTCGCCTATTCACTATTCTTGGTTTTTGGCCGGTCATCCAAGTCTATTTCCTGATTGACTGTCTGAAATTGTTGCAAATAGGAGATGAAAAATTAAAAAAAGATTTCAAGATGGCTGTGCAAACACTTCTGGCACAAAGCTACAAAAAACAATGAAAAACAAACAAACAAAAAAACCCCATGTTTACACAAGGGGTGAGACTTTCACGTTCTGCAATCATTTTGAAAATCATAGAACTGGAAGGGACCTTGAGAGGTCATTTAGTCCAGTTCCCTGCACTCATGACAAGACTAAGTATTATCTAGACCACCCCGGACAGGTGTTTGTCTAACCTGCTCTTAAAAATCTCCAATGATGGAGATTCCACACCCTCTCTAGGCAATTTATTCCAGTGCTTAACCACCTTGACAGTTAGGAAGTTTTTTTCCTAATGTCCAGCCTAAACCTCCCTTGCTGCCATTTAAGTCCATTGCTTCTTGTCCTATCCTCAGAGGTTAAGAATATTTTTTCTCCCTCCTCCTTGTAACAACCTTTGAGGTACTTTGAGGTACCTTTGAGGTCATGTTTTCTATACCTTTAATCATTTTTGTTGCTCTTCTCTGGACTTACTCCTATTTGTCCACATCTTTCCTGAAATGTGGTGCCCAGTTTCTTGTGAACAAAGAAATAACTTGAAGGAGGCCTAGAAATTAAAAAGCACCAGCAGGGTCTACATAGGGAAGTTAAAACACAACACATTAGAGCACTCTACATGTCACACCCCTGTAGTCCAAATTGTGGAACTGTGTAGACAAGCCCTTAGATCAGGGGTCGGCAACCTTTGGCATGCGGCCCATCGGGGTAATCCGCCGGTGGGCTGCGAGACATTTTGTTTATGTTGACCATCTGCAGTGGCTGCGGTTTGCCATTCTCAGCCAATTACCCTGAAGGGCCATGGGCCAAAGGTTGCTGACCCCTGCCTTAGATCAACAGTGCATGTTTCAAATATTCCCCTGGTAATTGTCAGTGCATATTCAGAAGACTGCAACCCTTTCTTGTTGATGCAGAGCTTGCCACCAGTATTCATGTCTTTGTCATTTCACGATCAGCTTGCTATGAGGTTATACCTTGAGACCAAATGAAAAGTACACTAGTGTACAATACTCATGGCAAGCTGATTAAATCAAGTTTAATTCCTGGTGTGCATTACCTCAGTGCTCCAAGAACTCCACTGGTGGCCAATGAATCTGCTGGTAAAATTCAAGGTGTTGGTTTTAACTTATAAAGCCTAAATAGTTTGGGATACAGAATCATAGAATATCAGGGTTGGAAGGGACCTCAGGAGGTCATCTAGTCCAACCCCTGGCTCAAAGCAGGACCAATCCCCAACTAAATCATCCCAGATAGGGCTTTGTCAAGGAAGGGATTCCACCACCTCCCCAGGTAACCCATTCAAGTGCTTCACCACCTCCTAGTGAAAAAGTTTTTCCTAATATCCAACCTAAACCTCCCCCTCTGCAACTTGAGACCATTACTCCTTGTTCTGTCATCTTCTACCACTGAGAACAGTCTAGATCCATCCACTTTGGAACCCCCTTTCAGGTAGTTGAAAGCAGCTATCAAATCCCCCCTCATTCTTCTCTTCTGCAGGCTAAACAATCCCAGTTCCCTCAGCCTCTCCTCATAAGTCATGTGTTCCAGCCCCCTAATCATTTTTGTTGCCCTCTGCTGGACTCTCTCCAATTTATCCACATCCTTCTTGTAGTGTGGGGCCCAAAACTGGACACAGTACTCCAGATGAGGCCTCACCAATGCTGAATAGAGGGGAATGATCACATCCCTCAATCTGCTGGAAATGCCCCTACTTATACAACCCAAAATGCCATTAGCCTTCTTGGCAACAAGGGCACACTGTTGACTCATATCCAGCTTTTCGTCCACCATAACCCCTAGGTCCTTTTCTGCAGAACTGCTGCCCAGCCATTCGGTCCCTAGTCTGTAGCAGTGCATGGGATTCTTCCGTCCTAAGTGCAGGAGTCTGCACTTGTCTTTGTTGAACCTCATCATATTTCTTTTGTGTCGCAATCCGATATGAAGTTATGGCTTTGAATGGCCAATTGTCGGTCCACGGCCATCTTGTCCTGTTAAAAGGACAGGACTGCCTCCATCTTGGACTAGGTTCTTGTATATAGGAGAGGGCAGAGACTCAATCCTGCCCAGCAACACTGGCTGTGTATGTTCTCCTGTTTTCTTTTTTTTTCTCTCTCCTGCTGGGCCATCTAAAGGTCAGGCTAGTTCTGTGAGTGAAGGCCTGATTCTGCCCGGCAACCTGGTTTTTTTGGGCCGGTCGTCTGGAGGTCAGGTTAATCCTGCCCAGCGACTCACTTTCCCGCTCTTTTTGGACCCAGTCATCTAAGGGTCAAGCTTGTTTACTTGTCAACTCCAGTGTGCCGTGTGCAAATCCTGCTAATGTGGGGTGGCAACAGCTCGAAACCTGAAGGGAGGAGGGACCAGGGAGCCAATCAGATACCGACACAAGGGAGTGAGACCTCTTAATAAAACTAGGTTTCCCCCCAAAATTTGTGTGGAGCATCCGCGTGTTAGCTAAAGGACCTGATCAACCTTTCGGCCAGGGTCTCCTCCCGGTAAAGCGCGCTCGTGTCGTATCGTTTGGATTCGTTGTCGTTTGGACCCGATCCCTGTCAGCTCGTCATGCTTCTGGTGTCTGTTCTGCTGGTCAGCTGCGCCTGGAGTGCGGTATTTGCTTTTTGATATCTGACTGTTAGCTCATCTAGCCTCTTATTTTTCCCCTCCCTAACTCTGTACCAAGTATCTACTCAGGATATCAGGATTGTATTAATGAGCTCAGAATTGCACAATTGCTTAGCTAGCTTGTATAGTTGTTCTAGTTGTTCTATAGTGAATTGTTAATTGCAAACTGTTTCATGTGTGTGAATCACTGCTCTATCTTTGTCCGGAGTGCATGAATCTGGGAGCTGTCTCCACCTGGAGATTAGCAGACCAAGGGGTTCCCGTCCCTGCGGTCTGAGTGAGTGGAATCTGCCCAGCTGCAGCTGCACCACACTCTGGGTTTACCCTTAGTGTGAAAGCAAGGGTGGCTGAGGCCCGTGGGTCTCTGTTCTGTGTTGCACCGGGCACTGCCCTGACAAACCCGATTCCCATCTTGTGTGATTGGTGTGTCTGCCTATCTGGTGTGGTGTGGTGAGCAGTATAAAGTGTATTATTACTGTGTTTTGGGGTGTGTTTGTAATTTTGATACCATCCCAGCCAAAGTTGCCTACTCCCCCGGCCCAAGTTGTAATTATCCCCCAAATAAATGCAGCCACTTGGCTTTTCACTGTTATTCTGGTCCTGCCTGTTTTTCCTCACTCAATACCAAGCTTAACGGACCGCAATCTATTTCGGACATTTTGGACCAATCCTCTAATTTGTCTAGGTCCCTCTGTATCCTATCCCTACCCTCCAGCGTATCAACCACTCCTCCCAGTTTAGTGTCATCTGCAAACTTGCTAAGGGTGCAGTCCGCACCATCCTCCAGATCGTTAATGAAGATATTGAATAAAACCGGCCCCAGCACGACTCTTGGGGCACCCCACTTGATACTGGCTGCCAACTAGACATGGAACCATTGATCACTACCCGTTGAGCCCGACCATCTAGCCAGTTTTCTATCCACCTTACCGTCCATTCATCCAGCCCATACTTCTTTAACTTGCTGGCAAGAATACTGTGGGAGACTGTATCAAAAGCTTTGCTAAAGTCCAGAAATAGCACATCCACTGCTTTCCCCTCATCCACAGAGCCGGTTATCTCATCATAAAAGGCAATTAGGTTAGTCAGGCATGACTTGCCCTTGGTGAATCCATGCTGACTGTTCCTGATCACTTTCCCCTCCTTTAAGTGGTTCAGAATTGATTCCTTGAGGACCTGTTCCATGATTTTTCCAGGGACTGAGGTGAGACTGACTGGCCTGTAGTTCCCTGGATCTTCCTTCTTCCCTTTTTTAAAGATGGGCACTACATTAGCCTTTTTCCAGTCATCCGGGACCTTCCCCGATCGCCATGATTTTTCAAAGATAATGGCAAATGGCTCTGCAATCTCATCGGCCAACTCCTTTAGCACTCTCGGATGCAGCGCATCCGGCCCCATGGACTTGTGCTCGTCCAGCTTTTCTAAATAGTCCCGAACTACTTCTTTCCCCATAGAGAACTGGTCACCTCCTCCCCATACCGTGCTGCAGAGTGCAGCTGTCTGGGAGCTGACCTTGTCTGTGAAGACAGAGGCAAAAAAAGCATTGAGTACACTAGCTTTCTCCACATCCTCTGTCACTAGGTTCCCTCCCTCATTCAGCAAGGGGCCCACACTTTCCTTGACTTTCTTCTTGTTGCTAACATATCTGAAGAAACCCTTCTTGTTACTCCTAACATCTCCGGCTAGCTGCAACTCCAAGCGTGGTTTGGCCTTCCTAATTTCACTCCTGCATGCCTGGGCAATACTTTTATACTCCTCCCTGGTTATTTGTCCAATCTTCCACTTCTTGTAAGCTGTTTTTTTGTGTTTAAGACGAGCAAGGATTTCACTGTTAAGCCAAGCTGGTCGCCTGCCATATTTACTTTTCTTCCTACACATCGGGATGGTTTGTTCCTGCAACCTCAATAAGGTTTCTTTAAAATACAGCCAGCTTTCCTCGACTCCTTTCCCCGTCATGTTATTCTCCCAGGGGACCTTGCCCATCAGTTCCCTGAGGGAGTCGAAGTCTGCTTTTCTGAAGTCCAGGGTCTCTGTTCTACTGCTCTCCTTTCTTCCTTGTGTCAGGATCCTGAACTCGACCATCTCATGGTCACTGCCTCCCAGGTTCCCATCCACTATTGCTTCCTCTACTATTTCTTCCCTGTTTGTGAGCAACAGGTCAAGAAGAGCTTTTCCCCTAGTTGGTTCCTCCAGCACTTGCACCAGGAAATTGTCCGCTACACTTTCCAGAAACTTCCTGGATTGCCTGTGCACTGCTGTATTGCTCTCCCAGCAGATATCAGGATGATTAAAGTCACCCATGAGAACCAGGGCCTGTGATCTAGCAACTTCTGTTAGTTGCTGGAAGAAAGCCTCGTCCACCTCATCCCCCTGGTCCGGTGGTCTGTAGCAGACTCCCAACACGACATCACCCTTGTTGTTCATACTTCTAAATTTAATCCAGAGACTCTCAGGTTTTTCTGCAGTTTCATACTGGAGCTCTGAGCAGTCATACTTCAGCCTCTCCTCGTAAGTCATGTGCTCCAGCCCCCTAATCATTTTTGTTTCCCTCTGCTGGACTCTTTCCAATTTTTCCACATCCTTCTTGTAGTGTGGGGCCCAAAACTGGACACAGTACTCCAGATGAGGCCTCACCAATGTTGAATAGAGGGAAATGAACACATCCCTCGAGCTGCTGGAAATGCCCCTACTTATACAGCCCAAATGCCATTAGCCTTCTTTGCAACAAGGGCACACTGTTGACTCATATCCAGCTTCTCATCCACTGTAACCTCTAGGGCCTTTTCTGCAAACTGCTGCCTAGCCATTTTGCCCCTAGTCTGGGATTCTTTTGTCCTAAGTGCAGGACTCTGCACTTGTCCTTGTTGAATCTTATCAGATTTCTTTTGGTCCAATCCTCTAATTTGTCTAGGTCCCTCTGGCCTGTGGTTCCCCGGATCCTCCTTCTTCCCTTTTTTAAAGATGGGCACTACATTAACCTTTTTCCAATCATCCGGCACCTCCCCCGATCACCATGAGTTTTCAAAAATAATGGCAAATGGCTCTGCAATCACATCCGCCAACTCCTTTAGCACCCTTGGATGCAGTGCATCCAGCCCCATGGACTTGTGCTCGTCCAGCTTTTCTAAATAGTCCTGAACCACTTTTTTCTCCACAGAGGACTGGTCACCTCCTCCCCATGCTATGCTGCCCAGTGCAGTAGTCTGGGAGCTGACCTTGTTTGTGAAGACAGAGGCAAAAAAAGCATTGAGTACATTATCCTTTTTCACATCTTCTGTCACTAGGTTGCCTCCCTCATTCAGTAAGGGGTCCAGGCTTTCCTTGACTTTTTTCTTGTTGCCAACATACCTGAAGAAACCTTTCTTGTTATTCTTAACATCTCTTGCTAGCTGCAACTCCAAGTGTGATTTGGCCTTCCTGATTTCACTCCTGCATGTCTGAGCAATATTTTTATACTCCTCCCTGGTCATTTGTCCAATCTTCCACTTTTTGTAAGCTTCTTTTTTGTGTTTAAGATCAGCAAGGATTTCACTGTTAAGCCAAGCTGGTCGCCAGCAATATTTACTATTCTTTCTACACATCGGGATGGTTGTTCCTGCAACCTCAATAAGGATTCTTTAAAATACAGCCAGCTCTCCTGGACTCCTTTCCCCCTCATGTTATTCTCCCAGGGGATCCTGCCCATCAGTTCCATGAGGAAATCAAAGTCTGCTTTTCTGAAGTCCAAGGTCTGTATTCTGCTGCTTTCCTTTCTTCTTTGTGTCAGGATCCTGAACTCGACCATCTCATGGTCACTGCCTCCCAGGTTCCCATCCACTTTTGCTTCCCCTACTAATTCTTCCCTGTTTGTGAGCAGCAGGTCTAGAAGAGCTCTGTCCCTAGTTGGTTCCTCCAGCACTTGCACCAGGAAATTATCCCCTACACTTTCCAAAAACTTCCTGGATTGTCTGTGCAATGTTTACATGGTAAACAGAAACTGCCTTTTCCCCCATGATGTATCACTGCAGATACCTCACCATAAAGAAAAAGGGGCCTTCTGATAGGATGTTCTGTGTGGAAGAACTCAGCTTTAGAAACTAAGCTTAGATTTGTTAACCTTTCAGGTATGTGGCAAGGCCAATCTTCTCCACCCAAACGATATGGGCTGAGAATTATTACAGGCCTAGGCCTAGGTCTCATGGAACCAAGGGGATCCATGAGCCTGTCACATTTTTGTTAAAATGTAATTTAAAAGGAAACATTTTACAGACATTCACCATCTGTTTCAACTCCCGTTATCATTAGACTAGTCTAGAGGTGGGACTAGTTCATTGCTGGGTTTCCAACTTTCTTTTCTAAAATGAATCATTTGATATTTAATACGCTGGAATTATGCTTTTAGTTAAAAGTAGATTATACTAAACCATAATATTATACTATTGCTGTATAGAGAGCATGTGTTTAAGATACGTTAAATATGAATTTAAAATATTGAAGATGTGGAGATAAAAATGTTTTTTGATGAAAAAGTAAAAATTCAAAGTGGCCTTAACAATGCATAAAAGCTCATTATAAGGAAATACTGTACGTCATTTGGTAGTTATTCTCCAAAATTATTTTCATCTTCTATTAAAGATGATGGGAAAACTGTCACTTGACTTCAGTGGGGTAGGATCATGCCTTCTATGAGTAAGAGTTTCTGGATCTGATTCTCATTTACACTAAGCCTTGTTGTTTGCACACAAAAGTGGTACCACTGTACTATACCATTACGTTAAAGTGGTACAACCCTTTAGTGAGGATGCACTTATAGCAGGATAAAGGTTTTTTTTATACTTTTATTTATACATATTCACATACAGGAAGGGAAATAAGCTATACTAGTATAAGGCAGCTTTATATCTGAACAATTGTGTTCTCACTAGGGATTGTACCAGTATTAGTATTTTGTTTAAAAAAATCAATCCTCTAATTTAAATAGTTATCTTAAATCTGCACATAGAAAAGGCCAAAAATCCCTTTACAACATTCTGGCCATGTAGAAGAGCCTAAAAGTGGGTGCAAATCATTTACTCTGTCACAGAGGTATAAAGCAGGCTCTGTGTAAATAAGAATCAAACCCTCTGATCTAATTAAATTACTACGGTACTCTATTTCTTGTAATATTAAATTGGGCATTGTGGGTAAAGTACTATAGGACTATCTGCTGTAAATTAATTTTCATTATATTCCTTTTTGTAAGATAAGTGAAAATTAATTTATAGCAATAATTTCAAACAACAGGCGAATAACAGCATTTAATTTCAGAAGTTGGCTAGGAACGTGCAAATAATCAAATGTGACTGTGGCCAGTCTCTATTAATGCCAAAGCTTCAATAAACACTAAAATAAATAGTTCCATTGAATATGCCTCTTCTTAACTAAGTGGTAGAGCTTTTATTTTGAGAACCTGGAAAACCTAACTTTACAGTTCTACAATTAACAGCTTTGAACTTCATTAACAACCTTGAGCAATATCTGCAAATGAAAAGTGACTCACCAGAACATAGAAATAAATAAACGGATACATATTCTGTGCTGTAGTCCCCCCTTCTATCTTCTAACAACAAAACACCTGAGCTTATAGTAATTTTGGTGTATTGCTGATGCACTAAAAAAATGATGATCCATCTATATACAACACATTCATTTTTCTAATAGGAGTAATAATGAAACATACTTCATAGTTGAAATTCTTCCCTTGCTGTTTGCAGTGTTGTTGTAGCTCTGTTGGTCCTGGGATACTGGAGAGAAGAGGTGGGTGAGGTAATATCTTTTATTGGACCAACTTCTGTTGGTGAAAGAGACACGCTTTCCAGCTCTGTGTAAGCTCGAAAGCTTGTCTCTTTTCCCAACAAAAGTTGGTCCAATAAAAGATATTACCTCACCCACCATGTCTTTTTAGTACCTACAAGACTTTTTGTCTTCCAAGTGCTTTGTAAATGTTAAGTGTCCAATCCTATAAGGTGCTAGTTGATGCTTTTAGAATAGTTGAGGATGCTCAACACCTTATAGAAGACACTCAGCATCCTTCAGGATTGGGCCCTAACCAATTAATCCTCAGCACCCCTATGAGTAGGATAATGCATAATCCAATAGGACTTCCCTTATAATTTATCATTAATCATTGTCCCTCATTATAGTGTTAAATAACATCACCTCATTTAACTTGTGAAATGAGCTCCATTGATTCCTTTATCTTTGTAATTGAAAGGGACAGTTCCATTAAGTTTCATTATAGTTTATTTGCCCTCTAATATATCAAACAGGATTTACAGTTTAAATATTGAAAAACTCCACTACACAACACAAATAAATTGAAGGGCTTTATAGATAAAAATATGTTAAGGTCAGTGAAATAATACTACTGGATTAAGCAATTCAAAGCATCTTGGATATGGGTAGTACCTAATGAGATAAAGCATGGTTTCCCTAGGAAAAGGTATTAGAGAAAATGACTCCTATTTAAATCCAACTGTAATACTGAGAAATATGACAATACATTTTGCAGGCCATTTCAAGAAAAAGTATTTTCATAGCTCCTGTATTAGTAGCAAAGACGGGCATTTGTGTTACACTCTGCTATAAGTCCCAGAGACAGGGATGGAATGTTGGTACTCAATCTTATTATTTTTGTCTTAGGAAGAGAATCTGATTTTTAAGTAAGCTCAGTGGGTACACATCAATCTATTCCATACATAAAAATCAGTCTTCCCTATTAAGTTCTAGAATTGCCAAAGGGCATTTAAACATGGAAAGGAAAACAAATTGACAAGTACAAATTTAACCTTTTTTATGCTGGAATTTTAGATACTGCTAGTAGTTTCTCTTAAGCAGGAATACAAACAGATGCTCAGGATGGTGTGTAAGAATGTGATTTTGTATGTTTTAATATCCATAGTGTTAACCCAGAGTTACTGTAAATTAAAATAGCGTTTTTTTTAAATCAATGTCAATTACTTATCTTATGACAAAATGATTTGATATATAAACAGTATACTCACAAAACAGGAATAGATGGCCAGTGGCCAGATCCTACAGAATCTCATTCACTTGAGTATCCATCTAGTCATACATGTAGTCCCATTGATTTCAATTTATTAGTGTGAAAAAGGACCACATATGTGAGAAAGGATTTACAGGATAGAATCCTTGGTGTGGATTAGACTCTTCTGGCACAACTTTAGGAATGAAATCATACCACTGACATTATGCTAAAGATGTTACCTACTTCCCAGAGAGTAAAGTTAAATTTCATTCTCTCCTTTCATTCACAGACGCAAGACAGGTTGTCTTAAAAGAAAAATAATCTGCCTTTAAGTTACAGAAAGAGAAAAAAATCATAATGAAAATTGAGCAGAAATGTGCCTTAAACTGAATTGCTAAAAATGTCACTAGGCTGGATAAAAATTTAAATTACAGCATATGCTACTATTACCTATGCCCTGGAAAAGAAACTTTTTCCCTCCTTTGATTCACAGCTCAAAGAATATCTTTGTTCATTGTCCCAGAAAAGTGGGTCACAGGATAGTCTGTTTGTAACTAGAATCCTTTTATGAAGTCTGCTCTGGTTTGAAAGCCTCAAACTGAAGCATTAAAATGAAGTTAACAACTGCATTACATCAGACCTCTGATCTTGCAAATCTAAAGCCCTAGGTGAGAATTTCCTACTTGAATATCAATTTGGTCTAACATGTTTTCTCCCCACCCATAAATGTACATAGCTGTCAGGCTATTGTCTCTGTAAGTACCACTTTCCTCTGACATATCTTCAATATGGACCTTTATCAAAATGCTAACTGAGTAGTTTTGTTAGACTACTGAGTACACAATTCATGCTTAAGAGTCAATTAACTTTTTCTTTCTACACTTAACAGCTCCCAACTTCATTATCAAGCTTGAGCAATATTTGCAAAGGAAGAGTGGGACTTCATATGCAGCATGACTCAGAAATATATAAAGATAAAATCAAAGAATGCCTACTCCATATTGCAGGCCCCTTTTCCATGTACTAGCAATAAATCCATATAGACTAGTATTACAAAACAACAGCATATCCCCTTAAAAACAACCACCTGTTAGCATGAAAATATTACCAAGTAGATCTCCCCAACACAGCTGCCAACTTTCACATGGTAAATAAGCACCCCAACTTTCACAATAAGCCAAAAATCAAGCCAATCCCATTTCAAAACAAGCCAATCCCTAACAACCCCCACACTCTATGTGACTAGATCCCCCCGGTGTGCAGTCTGGGTCTGTGGTGGGCCCGCTGTGCACCCCTGACTCTCTCCCCGCCTTGCCCCTGCTTGCCGGGAGCAGATCAAAAGAAAAACAAACAAACAAACAAAAAACAAGCTACAAGCCAAATAAGCAATGAGTTACAAGCGAAAAATTAGCCAAAAAGCAACTCACAAGCCAATTAAGCCAAAACCAAGCCCAATTTCTGTGGGGGGGTTTTCATAGGTTTGGCATGTCTGGTCCCCAAACCTTGAATTCTGGGGGGGGAAAAAGCACCCCCTCAGCCTTTCCCACATCTCTATTTAAAAAGATAAGGTCAGCAGTCGGGCTATTTCAGGAGAGTGAATTCCAAAATTGAGAGGCCCTTCTGCAGAATACCATGTCAGAATCTTCCTCCTCCTCTTATATACCAAGCAAGGTAATTACAGTTGTGGTAATAGGACATGGAAACTGTTAGGAGAGGGGACATTTTTCATATAAGCAGGTTATAGGTTTTATGGTCAAAACAAACTCAATCGCCACCTGAAAGTCCATAAAAGTTTAATAAAAAACCTGAACACATAATGGGGAAAGAGAGCAGAGGAGAAAGAATAAGGACACCAAAAAGAGGATTTAAAAAAAAGATAGGGATTAATGGGAGCTGAAAAGAGACTAGGAATCTGGATAACAAGGTGATGGATTGGAACAGTGAGGGAAAGGAATGAAGAATTGGATGTGTTTATTTTCTTTTTCTGCATCTTCTTTTCACTGTGATATTTGCTATGGGAGTGCCCACAAATGTGTCAGTCTGGCTCACATAACTTTCACAATGTTCACTGTGACCAGGGTTGCTCCATGGCCCAAGACAGACCATTACTGACACCCTGGTGTGGGTAGCAAAACAAAAAGGGGTTTATCTTGTTGTTACTATGTCAGGCAGGGCATCACCTGCCATGGTTTTCCCCACAGCAATAGGCAAAGTAATAGTAGCAAACTGTAGTCTCACATCAGACCTGCCTTTCTTCAGAGAGGCAGCAGTCTCTCAATCTGCCCTAGCCAGGCCTCTCTCACAGAATGAGAGATGGAAGTCTGCTTTCCTTCCTTGTGAGCCCCTAAGTGAGTTGGGGTCGCCTTTCAAGTCTGACACCTATTGAAGGTATGCCAGGGTGGAAATGATAGAGCCCCCAGCTGCTCGTTAACTCTTTCCTGGCCAGGATATGGTTTATATGCCCCATCACATTTACCTTGTGACTCCCAGACCTTTACACAATTGTCCAGGAGCTCCCTGTTTTTTAGTATGGTCTGTGGTACCTTTAGGGTTCACTTCCTTCATATGTGCAACAACACTCCTGTTTCTGATGGAGTAAGTATTTCTATACAAACTTTGTATTTATTTTTATGGAAGTGAGTTCTAGAAGAATCAAAGACAAGTTTTAAATAGTTACTCATCCAGAAATGTTGAGCACTACTATCCTTGGGATATATAGAGTTCTACACTATTACAAAAAACAGTGCCTGCAGCCATCTCAAATGGCTTTTGATATTTAGAATCATACCATTGCTGTTTCATGTTAGTAGTTTTGTTCTCTACCTTTAAAAACTACTGAGACAGAAAATTCTGAAAGAACTACCATGAATGCTGAGGTTTAATTGCAATCTGATTTAGAGCACACTTTGTGCTTATGCCAGGGTTTGCTCTTTTGCTTTTGTTTTTCATGTCCCAATGTGTTTTATATAAGCTTTCTGGTCAGAAAAAGTAGATTCTGAAAGTAGAATGGCATATACTAAGAAAAATACCACCTATATCCATTATGTCATATTTCTTATATAATATAATCAAAACAGTGTTTAGTGTGTTTCTGCAGAAATACTGTCAAAATATCAGAATATCCTAATGACCATTTCACTCCTCTCAGAGGTAGGAAGGTGGAGTATCCTGCAACAGCCTTGTATGTAACAGTAATCTGCTACCCAAAGACTGCTTGATGTCAACTGTCAGAGGCACATGGGTACATAGGGGTACAGGAATCCCCTTGGTTCACCAAAAGAGTGTCATGTAAAGTCTTTAATGAAAGCCTGGTTACCATAATCATTATGAGATGTATGTTCAGAAAATGTGTGAGGAGTTATGTATATATGCTGAAAATTATATTCTCTAAACTTTGTAGTTAACGGTAGGTCATGCAGAGGTAGTATGCCTTGAGACAAACTTCTCCAGACAGGAGATGGGAGACAGTTATCTCTCTAGTGTACCACTGGGTATTGTGGGTCTCACAACAGAAGTCTATTAGCATATTGAGTCAAATGCTAACAAAGAGCTTGCAAAGATTTCAGAAAGAAATTAACGGGAAGAGGCAAACCATTAATGTGCAAGGGGGAAGACTGTGTTCAGGTGAAGATCAAAGGTCTGGTCTAGTATATCTGGAATTGCAGTGAGAAACCCTGCAGCTGTGTTGGGGAGATCTACTTGGTCGAAAACACTGGGAAAAGGACTTGGGATGAGCTAGCCTGTAGCAGACAGGAGAATGTCCTGTGAGTTAAATGTAGGCTCTAGAAAGCATGTGATTTTATTTCATATGTAACCATTTGTTTCCAATATTCTTTCTATCATTTATATCTCTGTACTTTGATGATAAAATTTCTTCTCATATTCATATCTAAGTGTTGTGTGTTAAGCAGAGCAGTGATCCTGAGTTAAATCTAGTAAGCTGATGTGTACTATTACTTTGTGAGTAGCACATCTGCGAGCTCACTGGAACAGGTGCTGGGAATGCCAGAGGGCTGCTTGGAGGACTCGGAGGTTGCTTTGTGCCTATCACTGCCCTTTACGGTGGCCTAAAGGTAGTTCTTGTATTGTCAGTGACTGGTGGAGTCAGAGACTGATCCACAGCAGGAACAGACAAGAAGACTCCCTCACAAGAAGGACATGTGGTAGCAAAGTGCCTCACCCCTCGGGAAGCATCACAGCAACCCATTTTATTAAAAGACGGCTCTACAGCATGTGGGTATTCGGTCTGTTTTTCTCCACTGCAATGACCACCTGGACATCACATGGCAAATAAACTAATTCCAGAGACACTTCTCATTTGTGTCTATTTTATAATCTAATAGGAAAATTCCAGTCCAAAGAATTAAAGGTCCAATTCCAATTAAGTCTGAAGTTGACTGAATGATGCTTTATGTATTTCATCCTGAAAATGCACAGTAAATTAACAAGTATCAGAGGGGTAGCCGTGTTAGTCTGGTTCTGTAAAAGCAGCAAAGAATCCTGTGGCACCTTATAGACTAACAGACGTTTTGCAGCATGAGCTTTCGTGGGTGAATACCCACTTCTTCAGACTTGCATCTGAAGAAGTGGGTATTCACCCACGAAAGCTCATGCTGCAAAACGTCTGTTAGTCTATAAGGTGCCACAGTAAATTAACAGTTTATTATTTGTCTTCCATTGTTTGTTTGATTAGCTAAAATTTAATTTCTATTATTGTTAATACTTTTTAATTATAAAAGAAATATAAATGACAATCTTATATTTTGTAGTTCTTACTATACCACCAATTGCTGCTATGGTTTCTACCAAAACTCTATCACTCTTGATAAGTACAAGCAAAGTTCCAGCAGTGAATATGGAATTAGTGTTTCTGTTTCTTCTTTGCATGGTTATGCTCAGAACGTTATAACCTACCCCATCCAAATACTTACTTTCTTCCTGAACTTCTTTTAAAATAATAAAATTGCAGTGTGTATTTAAATTACAGATGGACCCTAACTACATGGTTAGGACCCAAAGTATACGCTTTTCGGATCCAACAATGCAGGAGGAGAGATTTGTTCAAGCCATCAGTAATCTACAGTATGCATTGAAACAACTAAACCATCAACGATGACAGCTAATTTACTGCTTATTTTGATGGAGCTAAGCCAATTTACACCAGCTGATGATCTGGGTCAGTTTTTCCATAAAGACTTCAATTCTGTAAAGCTAGTGAGTTGTATGAATGTATTTATTATTTCTATTACAGGAGGGCCTAGAGATCCCAACCAAGATTATTGAACTAGGCACTGAAAAAACACATAGGAGAGACAGTCCCTGCTACAAAGACTGGAAGAGGAAACAGCAGCACAGAGAAGGGAAGTGACTTGCTCAAAGACACACAGTAGGTCAGTCAGTGGCAGAGCCAGGAATGGAACTCAGCACACTTGACTCCTAATGTAGCACCCAATCCACAGGAACAGGAGGTACTATATTATTTTATTTGAAAATATGTACAAATTCAACATTTCTGAAGTGTTACAGTATTCAGAGACATGCTAGTTCTTCTGAGCTACTCTACTGTATGTCAGTTATATAGCGTATTCGTCCAGGTAAACCTCAGGATTGTACAATGTATTTATTTTCTTCAAATTAAGCTACCCTCAGAAGTTTAACATCTAAATCAGGATTACTCCCCAACCAAATCAACAGAGACTGCCCTTGAATATTGTAAATCAATATTACTAACAGGATTTTTTCCACTGTAGACGAGCTAAATTTGTATGTATTCTTAGCTGCTGTTTCCTTCCTACTGATTATAGTCAAGGATGCAGCAACCTTTGCTGCTTGGGTGAACTCTTTCAGCTATCTTAATGCAATTTACCGTACACAATGGGATAATCCTTTGTTCAATATGCTGAGGCAATTGTTTCTCTGACCAGAGGTTTCCAGAAAAGCTCAAAAGATATTAACAGTTAGGAAGCATTAATTTGTTCTTATTTTGAAACTCATTTTAATACATGTATCTGAACAAATGGCTTTGAATGCTGCATACTGTGCATGCCATCAAGATTTATTTATTTTTTAGGTGAAAATACACCCTATTTTTGACATTTTTAAAAACACATCATTTTCTTACATCCAGACATATTTTCAATGTTGTCAGTTTTATTCAGATATAGAAATGTACATTTTGCATTGGGCAATGTGCAATATATTTAATAATCTAAAAACTGAAGAAAAGAAAAATTGCCACTTCCATCCTTGCATTAAGTCACTAAAGGGCAGAGTAAAGTTTGTTTGGGTGCCCTAACTGTGCTTAGTTTGAGGCTAATTCATATTCACCAGCATGCTCTGTTTGTTTCATGTCACTTTAGGGAAGCCCAAAGGATTCTAGCCTTTATAACTGGGTTTACAGCTGCTTTGCATCACTAGAACAGCACATAGAGCTGGAGTATATATCTTAGATTCCCCTTACTTCCTGCACTCTAAAATTCTATTTATCTTTGGTACTCTTAAGGCCCCCTATTATCATGTTATCTAAGCACCTCAAAATCTTAATGCTTTTGTCCTCACAACACTCCTGTGAGAAAGGAAACTGGCATAACATCCTGTTCTGTAACATGGAAGACTGAGGCACAGAAAAACTAAGTGATTTACCTAAGATCACATAGAAAATCTGTGGTAGAGCAAGAAATTGAACCCAGGTCTCCCCAGTCCCAGCATAATTCCTTAACCACTAAACCATTCTTCTTTTCTAGTCTTTGATCCCCCCTTTCTCTTGCATCTCCCTTCATTTCCCAGCATACACCTCCCACCCTCCCTCCTGAGTATGCACATTCACGCACACCGGTTTCCTCTCTCACTTCACACACTCTCTCTCCTACAACACATTCACACTAGTTTCACCCTCCAGTCATCCCTGTGGAGTACATGTAGCAGAATAATAGGTAGCTTTTGCAAAGCAACATTTATGATTAATGGTATTTTTTACCATTCATTTTAATAACTGAAAGTTTATCTGCCAGCAGACAATGGTGAGTAAAAATCTTGAGGAATTATCCTTTTTTCAAAATGGCTGCCATCTTCCATTTTTCTCAATCGGAATTGAGGCAATACCAGCGAATGCCTCCCATTGTTTCAACTCAGAGTGAAGACAGCAGCCATCTTTGTTAAGATCAGCATGAGACCTCAGTCCCATTGAGAACAATGGGCCCTAAACTCCCATTTTAAAATGGCCATCTAACTCTGGGCAATATATTATTTCAGTGGTATTGAGAACAATGGGAGATGGCAACCATTTTGAAATAAGGCAGTTCCATATGGAATTCTCCACACCAGAGCAGCAGTCCCCGCTGAAGAAGACACTTTCAGTTATGAAGAACAAGGGAAAATTCCCATTAATCCTAATGAAATGTCTTCAAATGTAGCCTGTGCACAAGATTTCATGCAGTTTAAAAGATGTTTGCAATGTCTGTTTCATTTTGTTATTAAGCATAAAACAGTTGGAATGCTAAATAATGTTCGGGTGCCATTTTCTAATTAATTTTAACTCTAATCAATCAAATTAATTGTAAATGCACTGAAAATCGATTATGTGTTCAAAAAATGCTGTAATTTTGAGAAGGATGCACTTATTTTTCATTCATAACCAAGTTAAATCCCTGCTTTAAGTAAAAAACTCAACGCAAACTTAACTATGGAATTGCATTTGATGTTTCCATAGTACACACAAACACTCACACATAGAGCAGGAAAATACTAATAGCAACATAACAAAAACATCAAGCCTATCTGCACATTCAAGTTAAAAATACGCAACACTTAGGCCTGACTCAGGAGACAAGAGTTTTAGGAGTAACGGGTCAGGGCACAGAGTCAACCACAATCCTTGGGATTCAAAGGCAAGGGACATCAATAGATATAGGGAGCAGCTTTCAGGGAATTAGGGAGGAAGCGCTTATTTTCTACGGTAGGGAATCTGGGCCCCATGGGATTTGATAACACTCAGAAACTTGGAGGAACTTGGATGACATTCAGCACCTCTTAAAATCAAGTCTCCTGAGGGAAGGGGCATAAACAACTTTTTTTTTTTAATTTGGTGGGGGGAGGGAATGGCGAGAATTAATAAATAACAAAATAGCGGTTGAATGTTACTTTAATGAGTAGTTTTGTACCATAACTAAATTTGTCCACTTTAAATAAAGTGAGATAAATGAGCTTCTGTTTGAAACTCACTGTTTCCTCAATTCTTAAATGTTTAGGAAGGCAAAAACCACCCCAGGACCCCGATTGTCTACACCCATGCAGAGAAGTAACATTAGTTGCCAATAATGGTCTGATCCTATTCTCACTGAAGTTAATGTATTCAGCAAAGCTCTTTTCAAATGAAGCAGAATTGGATCCAAAAAGTCAAATTTAACAAAGTTAGCATGTACTGGCATCTGAAACACAGCAATTAATTCCTATTGTGGGTATAAGGACATTCTGTGCTATCTCAGGAGTTATTGTGTAGTAAATGGTAAATACTGACTTTTTAATGGTGATCACTGTAAGTAAGAGACAGACTGGAGGAAGATTAGGAGAAGGAATGAGAACTCCTGATATGATACCCTGGAAAGCTATGGATAGAGAGGATTAATTTTCAGATTTTTTCTCACTGTGTGCTGAGGCTGAAAATCAATAAATGTCAATGTGGGGTGGAGGCAGAGGGAAACGGGAAGGAGGGGCAGTAAGATGAGAGAAGAAGGAAAAAAGATATCTTGTTTCCTAAGTATTGATTACAAAAACATCAAGGAACATACATGGCCTAAATTATAGAAAAATTGTTCAGTACACACATGCAAAATATCAAGTAAGTCAGACTTTTCCCCCATAAAAGCATGAATATGTTGCAAAAACTCATATTGTCTACCCTAAGAATCTCCAAGTTTTAAATTTTAAAGGTCATGTCTGAAATCTCAGAATGTTCTATTTTTATGATCATGCTGCATAACATTATTTATCCTGTTTCACTGCAACATTAATTTATAATTTTTTTTATAGAAATACTTCAAAGTTAGATTGGATGCGATGGCCTAGTATTGCAGCAACCAAAACAGTGGTAAAGAGATGCATATTTCACAAAGAGCTGCAAAAAATGTTGACAACAGTTTGTATACAAACTAGCAAACTTTCAATTTTTTTGCCTGAATGGTACCCTGGAATAGGCTTCCATGAAAAACTTCTGCTACGTTTTTAAATATTAATTTTACACCTATCTTGTAGGGCTATCAATTAATCACAGTTAACTCAAGTGATTAACTAAAAAAAAATTAACTCGAGTAAAAAAATGAATCACAATTAATTGCAGTTTTAACTGCACTGTTTAATAATATAATACGAACTTTAATTTATTATAAATATTTTTGGATGTTTTCCTACATTTTTAAATATATTGATTTCAGTTGCAACACAGAATACAAAGTGTATAGTACTCATTCATATTATTTTTATTACAAATATTTGCACTGTAAAAAAGATTAACAAAAGAAATAGTAATTTTCAATTCACTTCATACAAGTACTGTAGTGCACTCTCATTATCATGAAAATGCATCTTACAAATGTAGAATTTTTTTTCACATAACTGCACTCAAAACCAAAACATGTAAATCTTTAGAGCCTACAAATCGACTCAGTCCTATTTCTTGTTCAGCCAATCGCTAAGACAAACAATTTTGTTTACATTTACAGGAGATAATGCTGCCAACTACTTTGTTTATCTTTATTACAGTGCAAATATTTGTAATAAATAATTAATAATATTAATTAATAATATAAAGTGAGCACTATTATTGGTAAACAGTGCAATTAAAACTGAGATTAATCACAATTTTTTAAAATTGTTTGACAGTCCTACTATTTTCTACAGTGAGGTTGCCTGGTTTGTAACACACACAGAAATTTAAATAAGAAGTTTTACTTAAGCCTCTTCATTCTCTGAAATGACACTAATGACAATACTCAGCCAAGCTTTAGATTTGATTTTTGTGATCCTCAAGAAACTGATGAGGCTGCAAGCTCCATGCTGATATCATTGATCAGATGTCATTCTCCAATAGGAATGATCTAATTACTCAGGCCATGCTTACTCCCATATGACTACTTGCAAAATAAGTTCCTACTCGGAGTGCATAAAGAATGCAGAATGCTGCACTATTACTCTGAAAAGTGCTGTGATCAGCTTAAATGTACATTTTCCCCCTCACAATTTACAATTTTCTCAGATACTATATAAAGACCAGATTTTTTATTCTATCAAATTTTGGAGTAGTTTTCTTTTTCCAAGAAGCCTGCTAATATTGCTATTAGCAGAGTCTCCTGTGACTATTTGCATATTCTGTGCAAAAGTATGATCTTCTAATAGACACTTTGAACATTCTTTTAACCATTAAAGCATTTTCTGTAAAAGAACACCTATGTTACAACAGTCCAAGTGATAAACAAAACACACATTACACTTAAAATTGTAATTAAAAGTATACACAGCAATACCCATGTTCACTACCATATAAAACTTAATTGGTTTCTGTTAACACTTATCAATGTGCAAGGTATAGATAACAGTACAAATTAATACAGAAGAATGCTAAATACAAAATCAATGAACTTCATCCAAGTCTGTGGGATAGAGAAAGGTTTTTAATCAGACAGTTATGGTCAAATGCCTGGTACATGTTGCCCTCTAGTGTAATATTTTCAAAAGTACAACTTTTTATCTGGTTGATTTTAAATTTTCAGTGACATTTTAATGCATGGAATGTAATGATTTATTAAATTTACCATGTAAACACTTTCTCAGAGAAACAATTTAATGCTTTCTATAACAGACAAGAATTGAAAAAAACCCAATCCTCACTCATTAAATTTAGAGCTGCTTCAGAATAAAAACTTTTAAAGAAAATTTATGAATTATGAAAAATATGTAAACATTCAAAATATTACAATCAACTTCTGTTTAATATGAAAGGGTGATTATTCACTTGAGAAAACAGAGTCATAGGGGTTAGTTAGTTAGTTATGTTATTTTCTTTTTCCTTCTTTTGTTGGATTTTTGCCACAGCTAAAAATAATATTTAGGCTGACTCCACAAAAATGATTACCTTAAAATGAATGTTTCCATACACCTAAATTGACTTAAATGTATTCCAACTTTTAGCATCATGGAAAAAATATAAATTGGAAGTTTAAAATGAGAAATGAAAAAAGCAACATTTGTACAAATGCACAAACAGAAGATTGTTCATAGGTTTCCACATTGATTTATTTTAGAGTAGTAAAAACATCTTAATTTCTGCTGAATGGTAACTAATTTAGATCTCAATTTGATCAAAATGAAAGTTGCTAATTTTAATACTTTGTTACCTAATTTCATTTCAGCCAGCAGAAGTGAATCCGCAATTGAGTTAGGTTTGAGTGGCAGCCTGACTTCTACCTTGTCTCTCATGTCTATCAATTCCTTAATTCTCTTGTTTTTAAAACTAACATATTTTAAAATAAAACATAAAGGGTAGGTGCTCAACATGCTTCCCCTGCCCAAATGCCAGCTCCACAGCTCCCATTGGCCAGGAACCACAACCAATGGGAGCTGTGGGGGCGGAGCCTGCACGTGCAAGGGCAGCGCAGAGCAGAGCCTCACTGGCCACCCATGAGCCTAGGGGCTGCAGGGACCTGGTGGCTGCTTCTTGGGAGCCACAGTAGGCGATGCCGGGACCCTGCACTCAGAACCCCCTCCTGCACCCCAAACTCCTCATCCCCATTCCCACCCAAGAGCCCACACCCCCAACTGGAGCCCTCGCCCTCCTCCCACACCCCAACTCCTTGCCCCAGCCCTGAGCCCCCTCCCAGACCCAAACTCCCTCCCGGACCCTGCACCCCCCCACACCAAATCACTGCCCCAGCCCTGAGCCCCTTCCTGCACCCAGGGGCGGCTCCAGGCCCCGGCACGCCAAGCATGTGCTTGGGCGGCATGCCGCGGGGGGCGCTCTGCCAGTCGCCGGGAGGGCGGCAGGTGGC
Organism: Mauremys mutica; assembly: GCF_020497125.1. Classification (NCBI taxonomy): domain Eukaryota; kingdom Metazoa; phylum Chordata; order Testudines; family Geoemydidae; genus Mauremys; species Mauremys mutica. Next base: position 184,187,934 of record NC_059072.1, on the reverse strand, counting down.
TCCGGTGGACCTCCCGCAGGCGTGCCTGTGGAGGGTCCGCTGGTCCCGTGGCTCCAGTGGACCTCCCACAGGCGTGCTTGCGGAGGGTCCGCTGGTCCCGCGGCTTCAGTGGAGCATCCGCAGGCGTGCCTGCGGGAGGTCCACCGGAGCCGCGGGACCAGCGGACCCTTCACAGGCACATCTGCAGGAGGTCCACCGGAGCCGCGGGACCGGCGACCGGCAGAGCACCCCCCCCGCGGCGTGCCGCCGTGCTTGGGGCGGTGAAATTACTAGAGCCGCCCCTGCCTGCACCACAATCTGGTGAAAGTGAGTGAGGGTGAGAGAGAACGAGCGACACAGGAAGGGGGGGATGGAGCAAGTGAGGGGTGAGGCATCAGAGAAGGGGCAGGAGGTCCCTGAAAAATTTTAAATCAAAATGGGGGTCTTCTGGTTGCTAAAGTTTGAGCCCTGCTGCATTATGATACAGTTTTCAATTACATGACCGCATACTATTTTTTCCATAGTATCTTTGCATCATTCAGTTCACAGGGCAGACAATGCTCAATATGAATGGGTAGCTGTTCAATATCTCTTATTTTTATTGCTCAATGCATGACCCCAGGCATTTTTTACTGCACATGATCAAACCTTGCTCATAGACTTTGAGGCCAGAAGGGACCATCATGATCATGTAGTCTGAATCTCTTGCACATTGCAGGCCACAGAATCTCACCCACCTACTACTGTAATAGAGTCTTATCCTCTGGCTGAGTTACTGAAGTCCTCAAATCATGATTGAAAGACTTCGAGATACAGAGAATCCACCATTTGCACTAGTCTAAACCTGCAAGTGACCCATGCCTCAGGATGCAGAGGAAGGCAAAAAGAAACCCCAGGGTCTCTGCCAATCTGACCTGGGGGAAAATTTCTACCTGACCTCATATATGGTGGCCAGCTAGACCCTGAACATTTTGGCAAGACTCATCAGCCCTCTGGGAAAGAATTCTCTGTAGTAACTCACAGCCCTCCCCATATAGTGTCCCATCACGAGCCACTGGAGATATTTGATGCTAGCAATCACAGATCAGCTAAATGGTATAGTAGGCAGTCTCATCATACCATCTCCTCCATAAACTTATCAAGCTCAGTCTCAAAGCCAGTTAGGTTTTTAGCCTCCAAAGCTCCCTTTTGAAGGCTGTTCCAGAACTTCATTCCTCTTATGGTTAGAAAGCAACATATAATTTTAAGCCTAAACCTGTTGATAGCTAGTTTATATCAATTTGCTCGTGTCTTCATTGGCACTAAAGTTAAATAACTCCTCTCCTTCCCTGGTATTTATCCCTCTGATGTATTTATAGGGAGCAATCATATCTCCCCTTAGCCTTCGGGTGGTTAGCCTAAACAAGCCAAGCTCCTTGAGTCTCCTCTCACAAGGTAGGTTTTCTATTCCTCTGATCTGAATACAGAATTAATAATTTCTTTAAGGGCCTTTCTAAGATGCTGTCATCATAATATCCTAGTTCATTACAAACATTAATTTATTATCACACTACCACTTTGAGGTTAGGTGAGATTGCCATCTCTATTTTACACATCAGGAACTTAAGCACACAGACTGAAGCCAGAATTGTCAACTAATTTGGGTCTCTTATCTGAGACACCCACGCCCTGATTTTTTCCAGAGTACTTAGCACCCTAAAACACATTATAAGTTCTGAGTAGAGCTCTCATTGAGCTCAGTTGCACTCATGAGCGCTCCAGCAGTTCCTTAAATCTGACATCAGGTGTGTCACGTTGGGTACCAAGAGAAATGGAGAACACACAGAGGCCACCTGTGAAACTTTGGGTTAAGAGATTTGTCTCACTTCACATAGGAATTGTTTGGTACAGGCAAGTATAGATTTCAATTCAATAAGATGGCATTCAGCTGCCTTCATCACGAGACCACCATTTCTCTTCTTGAAGTCCCCTATCTCATTCACTACACACCTTCTCTCTTTTGAAACAAACAAGGCAGCCACCACCAACAGTGGTAGGGAGGATAAGGAAAATACAGTATTGTGATGACTGGGGGCATGTTGATTTCCTGTAATTGTGTAACTAAGTTCTGCATCATAACACATATGCACAAGGAGGCCAAATAAAAGTTGCATGGACAAACTAATCTCTGGCATTTCCTAACTTTTAAGTTCTTGACTTTATAACCTTAATGTTGTTTCAACAGTTATTTGGGTGTAATTTCCTTTTTTTTTTTCAAATTTAATCTTAAAGAAATTAAATTTAATCATGTGCAAGCGTACATGGGTCCATTGGCCCGGTTGGACTCTTTAGATCTACAGCACAGTCCTCTACCTCTTGAGCTAACTGAGTAACAGGTAACAGAAGAATGTTGTTATCTAGAAGGCCACGGAGACATGCACTTTGGCAATCAGTTTGACAGCTATTTTCTTTATGCAAAAGAATGTTGAGACTCTGACTCGCTGGGTTCAATTCCCAATTCTGCAGGGGAACATTCTCTAGTGGTTACAGCCTTTCTACCCCATCCCAGCAAGGCTCTCCCTAACCCCTCCTGCTCCTATCACCCATCTCCTGCCTGTTTTCACTGCTCAGCTCCTTCTATTGTCCCCATCCCCCACCTCCTGCACCTCTCCCTCACCCCATTGTTCCAATCCTCCCCCATCTTCTGCCCCACTCCCTGCCTTCTAAACCCCCTCCACATCCAACCAATCCATAAACTCAAGTTGATTTGCATTAATTACATTAACATTCTTTAATTAGTTATTAATTGACTCCCATTATCAGCTGTTCCATTTTCTTGCTGGGGATCGATGTCAGGCAGACAGGGCTATAATTACCCAGGTCACACCGTTTATCCTTTGAAAAAATTGATAGATTAGCTTTCTTGCAGTCTTCTGGAGCTTCCTCGTTACTCCAAGACTTATTGAAAATCAAGATAAATGGTCCAGAAAGCTCCTCAGCCAGCTCTTTTAAAACTTTTGGATGCAAGTTATCTGGACCTACTGTTTTAAAAATGCACAACTTTACTAGCTTCTGTTTAACATCCTCTAGAGATTATCACCATATGATGAGAGTTCACCATCTGTTTTTTTCCAAATACAGAAGAAAAATATGTATTGAAGACCTCTGCCTTTTCTGCATTATTATTGATAATTCTGCCATTTACATTTAGCAATGGACCAGTGCCATTGTCAGGATTATTTTTGTTCTTAACATATTTAAAAATACTCCTTCTTATTGTCCTTAACTCTGCTGGCTTTGTATCCCTGGGCTTCCCTTATTTTTTTTTCTACAATTCTGAATTTCTGATTTGTATTCATTACTATGAACTTATACATGCAAATGGCAGAAAGTGTATGTATTTGCAGCTGCCTTCACTTCCTTTCTAAATCAGGTTGTTTTTTTAACTAGCACTACCTTCCCCTTCCTCAATTGTGGCATCTAGTAAAGTGTTAAATGATTCCCAATATTCATTTTTTATTAAATTTGTCCTCCCAGCTGGTCTGGGTCATAATTCTTTTCAGCTTTGTCAAACTGGCCCTATTAAAGCACTAAGTATCTATGTCACTGCTCTGGACTTTATTCTACTTGCACATTATAAATGTGATCACTTGTATCTAAGCTACCATTAACTTTTAGTTCTGTGATCAGTTCCTCTTTATCTGTTAAGACAAATTCTAATACAGAGTTTCCCCATGTTGGCTACAATACTTTTTTGAGTTAGGAACTGAGATTTTTAAGGTAGTTTGTAAACTGCTCAATCAATTACCTGAAATTTTATTTAAAATAATAATAATAAAAAAGCCTTAGAGCTCTAGAAGGAAAATTTCAGCCCAAACAGGCCAAGTTTGACAAAGCCATTAAGAACTGAAAACAGGGTCTTAAAATGGAAACTGTTGGGAAATCTTAATTATAAGCATTGCTTCCTCTGCCTCCTATAATATATAATCCTTCCAGTTGTCCGTTATTCTTCTATCAAATCCCTCAAATCATTTAAGTAAAGCCAGACTAATTTAATCCATTATAAACATCATTTAGGAGACTGAGCATTTAATCAGGATTATTCAATTAATATTTAAGTGAGATGTTTTCATTTTGCAATCAGGAATTAAAAACAGGATTCGGAATAGGATGTTTAATAACAATGTAAGTTAAAGTGTGGAGGCCTTGATTAGCAGTTATTGGGGGATTGGAAATAAGAATTAAATGTGGCCAACACATAGAATCAAGTACTTAAAAAACCTTTTAAAAACACATTACTATGGATTTTTAAAAAGTTATAGAAAAAGGAATTTGTCCAAGATTTTTTTTCCTGTAGAAACTGTGATAAATGAAGAGGAGAGTGGTAGTTCCCTTTTATGGACACCCAGCCAGCCAATTAATTATAAAGTCTCTCTCAGTGGCTGTTCTCTGCTTGCTTTACCTGTAAAGGGTTAACAAAATCCCCCAGGTAAAAGAAAGGGAGTGGGCACCTGACCAAAAGAGCCACTGGGAAAGCTAGAACTTTTTAAAATGGGAAAAAAACTTCTGTGTGTCAGTTGTTGTTCTCCAGGAAAGAGGGGAACGGGGAGCAGTTATGCTATGAGAAGCTTTAAGGCAGGTATGATAATAGATCATCAGATCATACCTAGAACTACTTTTCTGGAACCTCCAAATGTGTAAGTTGATCAGGAATGTTTAGAAAGATTCGATTAGGTTTATTTCTGTTTATTTCTTATGGCTAGTGGACTCCTCCGTGCTAACCCCAGATGATTTTGTTTGTTTGTAGCCTTTAAGCTGAACCCTCAATAAAGCTATTTGGGGTACTTAATTTTTGGAATTGCTCTTTTGAAATCTAGCAAAATCCTAAATTCCAGATCTATTTTCTTTCCTTTTGTTTTTAATAAAATGTACCCTTTTTAAGAACAGGATTGGATTTTCAGTGTCCTAAGAGATTTGTGCATATGTTGACTAATTAGCTGGTGGCAACAGCTGATTTCCTTTTTTTTTTTTTCTTTCTCAGCTCTTCCCCGGAGGGGGAGAGAGTGAAAGGGCTTGAGGGTACCTCACAGGAAGGAATTTCCAAGTGCGTCTTCCTGGGTTCCAAAAAAAGGGGCTTTGCATTTGGGTGGTGACAGCATTTACCAAGCCAGGGTCAGAAAAAACCTTGGGAGTTTAATACAAGCCTGGAGTGGCCAATATTAGTTTTTAAAAATCCTTGTGGGCCCCCATCTTCTGCAGTCGAAGTGCCAGAGTGGGGAATTAGCTTTGACAGATTTTTTTTAAAACATTTAGAATCACATTTAACATTTTTTCCACAGGTCAGCTCTGAGTTCCTCTGACTTTTTTTAGTTTCCTCCCAGATTGATATGGCATAAAGTCAGCATTAGCATAATTGAGGATCTTCCCTGGCTATGAACAAAGGTCAGATTGTCCATGTTAATGTTATCAGGGCCTTTGATATGGTTGACAATGTGGTGTTACTGATGTGCTTGATGGAACTGTTCTTCCCTCTCTGAGGTTTTGTTTAGATTAGGGGAAAAAACTGAGGTGAGATTTGGATTAGCTGTCTCATTTTAGCTAACCCTGATTTAACTATGACTTTCCCCCTGTGACTGGAGTCCCAGGGGGGCACTGCTGAAGTTAGTCAATTAGGGTGATTCCAGGTTAGGACTGTAGATCCAGGGCCGGCTCCAGACCCCAGCGCGGCAAGTGGGGCGGCATTTGCCGGCAGGGGCGGCAGGCTGGGCCGGTGGACCTGCCGCAGTCATGCCTGCAGGAGGTACAGCCGAGCCGCGGGACCAGCAAACCGTCCGCAGTCATGCCTGCGGGAGGTCCACCGGAGCCCCGGGATGACCGGACCTGCCGCAGGCATGACTGCGGAGGGGGCGCTCCTCCCGCGGCTCCAGTGGACCTCCCGCAGGCATGACTGCGGACGGTTCGCTGGTCCCACGGCTCGGCAGGACCTCCCGCAGGCATGACTGCGGAAGCTCCACTGGGAGCCACCGGACCAGCCAACCGTCCGCAGCTGCGGGAGGTCCAGCCGAGCTGCGGGACCAGCGGACCCTCCGCAGTCATGCCCGCGGGAGGTCCGCTGCTCCCGGGGCTCCGGGGCGTCTCCCGCGCCTGACTGCTTGGGGCGGCCAAATATGTAGAGCCGCCCCTGTGTAGATCTCAGGTCATACAATTTAAGCTCCCCCTGCTTGAAGCATCAAGGAGATCTGAGATAAAAAGGATCAGGACCCAGACAGTTTTATATAGTTCCAGGTCTTCTTTGACAGCTTGGAGTCCTCAGGTGAACAATAGGCAATTATGGAGACTTTGAAATAGTTCTATTTCCTGAATATCACCAGTAATTACCTACGCAGATAACATAAGGTAATTGCCCATTTTCCACCATTCTCAGGTGATTTACTATACATTTCAAAGAGAGATGAATACAGTGATATTACTATGTTAACAGTTCATTTAAAAGTTAATACTTCCTTTTGATCTCTGAAACAATACCTATAGTGACAGACTGGAACTGTCTGTTTACATGGCTATCATCTAACACAATATAAGTACACACATACAATTAGTATCACCTCCAATTCTCTAACACTACAGGTTTTCACTTCAAACTTCTAGCCTATCTACCATGGAATGGCCCTAATTACCATTTCTATACTTTTCTAACATGTCTCTAGGATGACTCTGGGTCATTTAGCCTGCAGGATGCTTAACCCTTCTGGCCATGCACCACACTTTGTATAAGATGCGTTGCAATTATGTAACAGTGGTAGTAACAATGATTTCTCCATAGTACAGTCATAGTTTAATCAGATAATGTCAGTCCCCCATTGCGAGATTGGTGTAGAAGGGAGTAAATAGAGCTCCTGGGTACACTTCAGGGACCTCCCAATATTGATATGAACTGTGTTTATATTGAATTCTTTGTAAGGCCAAAGTACTTGCTCTGGCCCAAGTTAAAACTTAGTCCATACTCTACTAAACACTTCAGTGATTTCAAGGTTTGGGCTATGTGTTAACCTAACATAGACATTAATGTTTTTCAGAGAGCACTTACTTTGGAATCTAGTCATGAAGGTTATGAGGTGTTGTACCTCAGTTTCCCTCCTTGCACAGCAGTCCAAACTTGTAATGGTTTTTCTGTTGTGGAAAGTTTCAGGATAGTGCATAGGCATTAGCTGTAAAACCTCAACATTATTAGGCTTTCTAATGCAAAGTGTGTTCTTACTGAACCAAACAGCATAATTATATGGGTTTCTATTACATAATTTGTTTCCATGTACCATTTCCAGCATGTCTGAGGATTTTTCTCATGAGTGATACACACTGTGCATTTTTACAGTTTTTGGCATCAGCCATGAACTAGTTACAAGAGTTAACATTAGCAATAATATTAACATCAGTTCTAGCACAAATGTACAATCACAATTATTTTTGTCATGACAAGCCTTTTGTTTAGATTGAGCACTTCGTAGGTCAGTTTGTTCAATATCCCTTTTGAACCTTTGTAGTTCTTTCTTTACCTTAGGGTTTTCCTTAACATAGACTTTTAGTTTAACCACATCCTTAGGGTTTTGGTATTTTAGATATGAGTGAGGCAAGTCTGTAAGGGCACGTTGTCTTTCAAGGGTTAACTTGCCTTCCTTCTTTCCCTTTCTCAGAGGGTTGAAATCTGAGATTTCTGGCATACCATAATTTATGGTCTGGCTGGCTATGTTCTTATTGCCAGCAGCTGTGGGGAACTTTGATCCTCCCTTTTCAGCTAAGAGCTCTATGAGTGCTCTTTTATATCATTTACAAGAGATATCCATATAATCAGTGAATGTTGCAGGGTGGGTATACTCCATCACCCCTTAGGGGTGTTATGGCCCAGCAGTCAAGTCCAAATAACCAGTCTTCTTCTCAGAGCAGTATGACCTAATGTTTAGAGTCAGAGGGGCTGTCCTTAGATTCAGGGCAGCATGGCCTAGTGACCTACATCTATGAGGTGGCCTTGTAACTCATGGCAATATGGCACAGTAGCCAGTCAGTGGGGCTGTCCTGACATTCAATCCAATCAGCCAGAATCAATAGGACTTCCCTTCTGCATAAGGTAGCATGGCCTAGTGGTCAGAGTCAGTAGGACTGCCCTTCAAAGCAGGTTGCTATGGCCTAGCAGCAAGAGTCAATGGGACTGCCCTTCAGCGTAGGGGAATGTGGCTTCCTCCCTCCTCCTCCCTACTATACTCATCGCAGCCCTATCAGCAGTGAACCTATCAACCACTGAGTCAGCAGGGATCTTTCCAAAACACACTGACTCTGTTCCTGGTACCACAACCAGCTCCATCTTGTTCCCCTGGGCTACTTTCTACCCTGTCTTCCTGCTCCATTGTCCACAGTCTTCTGGGGTAATAGGCAGGCAAAGTTCCTGGCAATTCCTTTCCCTCATGAGTTTCTGCGGACAGTCGGGTAGTCAGCTGGGTCTTGGCATGCCTGGCCTCTGTGGTCTGGGATTCAACAGCTCCTGGTCAGGAGACTGCAATGCATGTCCTCTCTCCTCTCTGTCAGGGCAGACTGAGCTGAGCTGCTCCCTTTTATACTGTGGTTCCAGTTGGAGCATGCCCAGCAGAGGAGACGGGGCCTGTCCTCCTCAGTCCATAGTATAGGGTTAACCCCTTCCAGTTCGGTGCAGGGCAGGTATACCCCATCACAGGGAGCAAAGCCTCAACTCATGGAGAAGGTGAGCAACACAATTCCTTTAGCCGAGAAGCACTGTGAATGTGTACAGATTGCAATAACCCCAACCCCAGAAGCCTGCAAATTACCATCACCCGCACAACAGGGTTCCAGCACACTTTAGTTGATTGTAGTAGAGCAGCAGCCTGGACTGCTAATGGAGGTTTACAGCAGTGAGTGCTCTCTGCGTGGAGGAATTCTGACATGGTTTTCGTCAAATAATAGAAATCTGCTCCCTGGGAACATAAAGGGTGAAATCTTGGTCCCAAGGAAGTCAATGGCAAAACTCCCGTTGATTTCAGGTGCAGGATTTCACCCAAATCTTTTATGGGCTAATCCAAAAGGGAAAGAAAAAGGAAAATAATGGCTCAAAGAGATCATTTACAATAAATTCTTACACCTCCAACCCCTCCTCAATATTTTATAAACTCTGTCAGCATAACAGACCTTAATATTAAATTTTCCCAAAGATATGTCCGGATTTCTTTTGGTTGTTGTGTACCCTGATTCCCTTCCAATAAGGTTAACAAATATATTCCTTCTCTGTGAGCTCTGTCTGCATGTTTTTGCCTCTGTTGACTGGTGGGGGAGGGGAAAGCACAGAAAAAAATATGTAAATACTAATACACCTTTTGGAATCCCTTTCTTTATTGTTTTTAATAAGAAGCACACAAAGAATAGAAAGCAGCTAGATGTGGCTATGAATTCTCCCACCATTAAGGAACTCTCTGCTGACACACAGCTAGAGAACCCAGTTCCTGTACCAATATCCCACTCAGTCCTGCTTATGCTCAGTTGGCATACAGTCTCTTCGGGATAGTGCCAGCTAGTGTAAGTTTGAACAGTCCATCGTCAGAGCTCTGTCTCCTTCCTCACAACTTCACCAATCAGAGAAAAACACAGCACTGCTTTCACACTTTTCCAAGCTACAATACAGAGTATCAATAGAACACAGATAGACAGTTTATGTAACACATTGCAAAACACAGTGCACGTGCACAAAGTGTATTTTTAAAACTACTATGACTCTGAAACATCACAGACCAACAAAAAGAAAATCTGTCTTTCTCTCTCTCTGCAAGATTTCAAGTTTCTACCATCTATCTTGGCATGGCAGAACAGTAAAAAGTAGCAAATTTATCTTTTAGGATATGGGAAATATTTATTTTCACTTTCTCTGTTCTTGAGAATGGCTGAGCCATTTTCGCTTAAATTTCCTAAAAAATTTGCTCCCAGAGCTTTGAGAACAAAGCTACGGAAAGGCATTAAATGGAAAGAAGTATAAGCAACTGAAAAAATTATACCTTCAAATGGAAACCCTTTTGTGACCTTAGTGCTGCACTTCGCACTTCATCTAAAATAAAAACAAGTTTAGGACCAGATCCAGTAAGGCGCTGAACTGAACGCTTCCCACAAGGTACTGAACACTTTCAGTTCCATTTACTCAGCACCTTATAAGATCAGGCCTATCGTACAAGATTTTAATCTAAAACTCTGTCTAAATGGGAGGGGGGACGCGGTGCTTTCTTCCATTGAGTTAGGTTAACATGAACCATTTTCAACACAGGTGAAGACATAGTTTAATGCCTTTACAATCCTATCAGCTGGTCATGTAGTAGCCTAGCTGGGACTGTAGGCTACAACATTGCCTACTAACACAATGGAAAAGGAATTAAACTGTGCCTATGTGGATTATAAGGAGGGTTAAGCTAACTCCCTTCAGCTACCTCAACTGGGAATGGTAGGAGGGGGGAGGAGGAGAAAGTACCTTTTCTCCCATGTAGACAGAATCTAAATGTTTCAAAAGAGGCTCCCTAGGAAAAAAATATAATATGCTTGAATGCAGTAAGAAGAAAAACAGATCTCCATATTATAAACAACCAGTTATAAAAAAAAATCCTCTGAATAAAAGAAATAGAAGATTATTTGTATCAGATACCATGAATCAACTCTAACCTGACCTTCACACAGAATATTTAATGTCTAGCAGCAGAGTTAGAGTTGAACATCAAAATCTCATTTCTGATTACTGATCTGTGAAATTCTGGTAGACAGTGGAAGAGCTTCATGGAAGATAACAAATAACGTGAAAAGAAATATTAGCAAACAAACCAAACATGGAATTTAATGAAGCATAAGATACAATTTTTATCTTTTATGGCTGTTCAATGGATCTGCACATCTAATATTTCAGAGAATGTTATTAACAAGTTGGGAGAATTGCTCTTGTAAAGGCTAGTACATTCTGTCTTCATTCACTTTAGAGAAAGCATGAGCTCCTATAAGAAAACAATTTATGACAAGGGATTTCTTTTATGTCTAAAATTATACTTGTTTTCAAGCTTTTCTGATTTGAAAGGAGCTATGTCCCATTAAATGTATGAAAAAAAAGCTTTTGCAAAGTCAAAGAGCAATACAAATGTTTTTACAATTAACAAAAAAGACCAATGAAAACAGATTTTTTTTAAACAAATGAACTGTATTTGAAACCCAAACACTGCAGTGCCAAGAAACTGGGGGCCAGATCGTCAGCTGGTATAGATCAACATTTCTGTTGAAGTCAGTTGAGTGGCACTCATAGATAACAACGGAGGACTAGGCTTTGAAAACATGATAAAACTGAATTAATTGATTTTCATTGCCTATGCTCAGAAAAATATAATAAAAAAGTATAGTAGAGGGAAGTGAACTTGATTTTAAAAATGTATTCCTTCTCAGTAACCCCAGGCATTTTTAGTACCATAGACAAAAAATGTATTTGCTTACAGCTTTTATTTTTTAAGTGTCCCTTTACATGAATATTTTATAAATAAGGCTGCAACTGACTGGAAATGCCCTTTTAACCAGCCAAAATAGGCCCTGATCCTGCAAAAACATGAACATGTGCTTAAGCATATACATTTCCGATAGACCCATTAACCTCAACAGGACTACACACAGTATAAGCATAAGCCTTTGTAGGATCCAGGCCTTGTTATATTTGCAACACACAACAAAAATAGCACAAAAAATTGAGGAAAAATGTTATTTTAGTTTTGTATCAGTAGTTTCATTATATTAACTACCCAACCAGGCATATGAAAGCCCTTTTATTACCACTTACTAATGTGGTTCCCAATCGGTATTTGTTGGTATCTACCACCCTTTTTGCTGGCTGGGTGGCTCTTATCTTCCACCTTCTTATCTCATTTGAAGACATGCCCTGGCAAATTTGCCATTGCGTCTCCTTTTTTTCCCCGCTCCCCAACATCCGTTTTCCCCTTCCCATCTTTATAATTTTCCTTTTCTTGGTATTTTATTTCTATTTTTTTATTCTTGGTTTCCCCCATGCCTTTCCTGTTCCTGTTCCATCACTGATCAGAAGACTGCTTGTTGCTGAGGGGGGAATCCATTGGTAGCCACATTGATTGGGGCTCTGTGTGTCATAACCCTCTGCAAGGAGGATTTGAACATGGGACACTTAGTACCTAGCCCAGACTTCCACTACTTGAGCTAAAAGAGTAACTCCATTAGCTGGCAGTGGTTATCTTTTTGGTGAGCCAGCCAATACAGGGAGATGCAACACGCACTTTGCTGGTGCATTATACATACCTCATAGACTTACAGACTTTAAAGTCAAATGACCTGAGTACCATGGCAGAAAATAAGTGATTGTTCCTGAGTTTGTGGCCTTGTATATAAGACCTGTGATGAATGCAAGCAGTGCTAGGGGCCACCACAGGCACAAAGAAGGAAGATAGAGGGCTTTCAAAATGCCAGACCATCTTTTTATTCACAGTCACAGGATCATACTGCAATTGCAGGGTAGGAAGATCCATTAAATGCTAAGCAAAAAATAAAGTACACATCAAATGCTACAGCTTTTCGTTCTGCCTCTCCTAGACTCCCACTGAGTACCCACCATTCCAAAGACTCAGCAGTGTGCAAACTATACCCTCTCTATCTTGAACTACATTCATACAACATTGAGGAACAACATGAATGAATATTCACCTGTAAATATATAATTTCCATAGCATCAGAGGGGTAGCCATGTTAGTCTGTATCCACAAAAACAATGAGGAGTCCGGTGGCACCTTAAAGACTAACAGATTTATGTGGGCATAAGCTTTCGTGGGTAAAAAAGCCCCACTTCTTCAGATGCATGGAGTGAAAATTACATATACAGGCATAACTAATTTCCATAGCATTATTGGTTATAAGTTTTAGTCATTCAGTCATGATGCACAAATAATGCCATGTGACCTTGGATGATCAAACACAATAGAAACAATAAATATCAATCAATCAAAGTAAACCCTGGAAAAACAACAGTGAATATTATCGATAACAAATACATTTAAATAACTGGTACTTGAACAATTAGCTAATCAAAGAAGGTCCAAACTCATAACAAAACTGCTTATAATCACTAGTTCTTCTAGCTCTGCTAATGACTTTTACCAATCTCTCAGAGGAACTGAGGATTAATTAGCTATATTTAAAGCTTTTTGTAAATGTGAAGAACTATATTTGCATAATAATTTATTGTAGTGCCCCATATCTGCATTAGATGTAGTACTTGTTTCTTTTTAGAATATGTAGTTTTCCTACCAAATTATTTATTTTTAAATATAAGATTTTTAAGTTTTCTCCCAAACAGGTAAATGCACTTGAATGATCAGCTGTTGGTGTAGTTGAAATTTGATACTTGAAACACTAGATGGCAGAGTAAGGCAGTAACTAAACTTTTATAAAGGTCTCTACAAATCCAAAACAAAATGATTATGTATTTATATACTGTAAACATTAAAAAGGTAACTAATAACACTCTGCACTGTATTTTTACAGAAATAATTATATTGATATGGAATGATAGCTGATATAAAAATCATCTGCATATGCTATAACAATTGTTTATCATTATATATAAATATATATAAAATATGCACTTTAAAAAATATATTTGGGCAAAACTCTTCTGCCTTATTCATTCTGTGCAACTCTTACTCACAACGGTGATTTCTGTTCCATATTCTGCACTCAAACCCTGAGTAGAAATCCCAGCTCTGTCAACGAGAATGATTGCACAGTGTGAACTAATGAACCACAGGGCCAAATCTTGAAGTCAAATCATATTAACTTCAAAGGGAGTTACAATTGAGTCAAGAGTGAGTAAAAACTGAATGTGGACTTCAGGATTTGGCCTGCAGTGCACATGGAGGAGGATTTTGTCTCCTAATTGTACCAAGCTAACTAATGGCAAAATACAGAAAAATTGTACTGACACACACATGCTACATATTCAAACATAAGAGAGCACAGAAAAAAACAAACCAACCCTAGTCATTTTCATGAAACTGTGCATCATTCTTTACAAAATCAACACTTATTTCAAAGAAAATTGATAGATTAGATGAACACCTATTTGACAGCCCTGCATCAGACATAATGAAATGCAGCTAACAAAATACACCTAAACAAAATAATGAAAGCAGGGCCTACTCTAGGCACATCACCACCCAAGGTAATTGTAATTTCTACTTTCACATACATGTTTACAGCATGTATGGCTGCATTATGCAGAAGTAGGTGCCTTGCACAATGCTTGCTACTGTGAATGGAAGCTTAGAAAACAGCATTCATTGGCAACTAGGGAATATAAATAATATGCCCAAGCTTGACCTATGTTGCACATTGATTTTGGGTTAGCTGATAAAGAAACAACCACCACCATAAACATATTAGTATCACTAGTAAAATGGTATCCATTGCAGCTGAGAAGAGTAATAAAGCCTCATAGGCTGGAACTTCTGCATAAGTTTGCACCTGAGACTGGATGTGACATGACCATATTTCTGTTTAGATTTATATTTAAGCAACTTCTGTTTTTCTAGTTTTGACAGAGCTCCATATATGTCTGTCTTGCCTGACTCGTAGAGAAGCAGACATCTAAGTTCAGGTTGGAGCGTGGGCTCTGGGACCGAGCCTGGATGCCTACACTGCAATTTTATAGCCCCACAGCCCAAGTCAGTTGACATGGGCCAGCCACGGGTGCTTTATCGCACTGTAGACATACCTCGAGAGCACTCTCAACTCATACCAGACCTGCTCTTGGGTATGCAGGAAAGCAGAATTTTTGCCCTAAGGCTTCCCTGTAGTAACAAGACTGATTCAAAATCCTCCATTTCAAAATCACAGGGTCTGGCTCACAGAACTCATCTTCAATTCATAATTAAATACATATTTTCTTCTTAACATAGTCTTCCTTGAGGAACTCAGTTTCAAATCTCAAGGTACATAGGTGGTCCCTGGGCTACAGGCTGGAGATCACTGCTTTAACTAGATGAAATTGTTTTGTTTTAAAATCCTTACGGGTAAAAGCATGAGTTTAAACTATAGCAATAGTTTGTTATCTTCTAGAGTAGACATAAACATGCTAACTTTGATCAAGCTAGGTTGCTAAACATACAAGTGTAGCCATGGAGGTGCAGGTGGCAAGACAGGGTAGCCAGCCAAGTAAGTGCCTATGATCCTGGGTGGGGATCAAACTCAGGGCAGCTACACCCACTTGCCATTTGCACTGCCACAGCTACACTTCTATTTGTAGCATGTTAGTGCAATCAAAGCTAGAGCAAGTATTTGTATCCGAACTGGAAATTACACTTCCAGCTTGAAGTGCATACAATCTTTTAGGGTATGTCTTCACTGCAGAGTTAGCCCAGGCTTTTAATTCAAGTGTTGCCCTTGGCCCTCTCCAGTCCCAGCCACACATAAAAACTAAGTTAAGTGCTACTTTCAATCCAGGGTAGTTAGCTCAACCGGGGTGTGGGTTAGAACTTGTGAGTCTACTTTCCTTCAATCTGGTAACCTACACACGTTGCAGAGGCAAGCTTAATCACTCAAGTGCTGATAGTCCTCCAGCGCCTTCCCACAATTCTCACCTTGTGTCCAGAAGGATGGACAAGTCTCCCATAATTTCCTAGGAAATAATCAGATTAGTTTAGCCTACTGCAGTGCTAAGAACCAAGGGATATACCAATAGATGTCCCAACACCACACCTGGGTGTTTCCAATACCAGCGAGGACCTAGCTGCCCAGGCCAACCCAGATGCTCAGACCCAGTTAATCTCCCAGGCTAACTCTACAGTAAAGACAGACCCTTAGTAGTCTGTGTGTATAAAAACAGTTCAGGAGGTTTTCAAAACCACTAACACAATGGTATTTACTCATCCCTAATCACAAATATGTAAAATAGCAATTGCTGCAAATACAGAGGGAGCAATTCTCCTCTCTTTTACACTAGTGTTAATTGGAGGTATCTCCGCTGAAGTCACTGAAGTTATACTGGTGTAAAACTGGTGTAAGGGAGAGGAAAACATGGCCCAGAACCTCAAAATCAGGGCTTATCAGGTAGGTGAAGGAGGAATTGCTTTTAGAATATTTTGTTCAATTTTTCATCAGGCACCTTCCTTTCTCCCATGTCTCCCCTTATGCATGGAAAGCAGCAGCTGATTCACATGGCTATGATGTATCAATGGCATCATGTAGAATGGATTTCCATCTTGAACGGTCCCTGGCAAGTCTTCTTCCTTAGGTAAGAATCAGCATGGGAGAATTTAGGCTTCTCAAATTCCTCAGTAAAAAGCATCTTCCATCCTCATCTGTGGTTGGCCTCATGCTCTACTTTCTTCCACCACCTTCTATAAAACATTCTTTTGCACTTTGGACATGACCCCACTATTGCACTCATCTAGTTCTCAACTGGTGCAAGACTGCAGTTTGCCAGGATCATGTATGCATCTCCTTTCTTGTGACACAATCAAAACAATGGACATTAAGAATATGCCTTAACTTTAGACCCTAAAAACTGTTTAGTTTCCTCTCCTCAGCTGTTTTTAATAATCATATAACAGAGTTGTCATCACTATTGCATTGAACACTCATATCTTAGTTGTCACATACATCCCACCACCCAAACAGAGCCTTTGAAGATGCTGAAATGCCACTGATGCAAGACCAATCAGATATGTGACTTCTCTGGATATAGAACTTCCTGCTGTCAACCAATTACACGGATAGATAAAACTGTTCACCCATTTGATATCAGTGTCAGCAGGTCGTTCATATCCATTTTATAGGAAACATCCATAGTTTGGGTTTATTACTACTGATCTTAAGTCCAACAGATTCTGCAGTTTTACGCAGATATTCTACTATAAGTTGTAGTTGGTCAGTAGTCTCTCCAAGTAAGGTAATAGCATCCACATATTCAAGATCCTCTAAAGATGAATCATTAAATTTCACACCTCCTATTTTGGCCTGAATCAGCTTTGGTCATTCAGTAGTCTGTTAGAACATTAAATAAACTAGGTGAAAGAACAAATCCCAGGTGTTCTCCTGATTTTAACACACACAAAAAAGTCTGTAATAGAACCATTTACTCTCACACAACTAAATGTACTGTGGTATAGTTCCTCCATCAGCATGGGCGCCAGGTGAAGCATCCTCTTGGGGAGACTAGCCCCTGCCCTGCCTCTTCCGGTCGAGGCCACGCCCCTGCTTGCTGCTGTCAGTCGCCTCCCCGTGGCCCTGGCTGGGATAGCGGCAGAGAGCTAGGCCCCGGCTGGGTTCAAGCTCTTAGCCTCCACCAGAACTATGGCAGAGCTCTCAGCCCTGGCTGTAGCTCCAAGCCCCCTTTATGCCCCTTCCGTCTGTAGCCCCGCCCATGGCTCCACCCCATTCTCCCACGGCCCCATTTGTTCCTTCCCAACACCCCACTGCAGCTCGGAAAAGCTCTGTGTGAGAGCTCCTCAAGCCCTCGGACTGTGCTGGGGGGAGATTTTTTTCAGAGGCCCCAAATCCGCCACTGCTTTCTCCTGGTGGTGCAACATTTGAGGAGGCTTAGCCTGCTCCAGCCTCTATTACATGCCATCTATGTCCATCAGCACCCCCATATTGGCACAACAGTATGCATAGAAATAGCTCCCTATAAATATCTGCAAAGCCACTTCATTGTCCTACTTCAAATCTCTCTTTTACTTTATTGAGTGTTGTACAAAGATCATAGTAGGGCAGGGGTCGGCAACCTTTCAGAAGTGGTGTGCCGAGTCTTCATTTATTCACTCTAATTTAAGGTTTCGCGTGCCAGTAATACATTTTAACATTTTTAGAAGGTCTCTTTCTATAAGTCTATAATATATAACTAAACTATTGTTGTATGTAAAGTAAATAAGGTTTTTAAAAAAGTTTAAAAAGCTTCATTTAAAATTAAATTAAAATGCAGAGCCCCCCGGACCAGTGGCCAGGACCCAGGCAGTGTGAGTGCCACTGAAAATCAGCTCGCGTGCCGCTTTCGGCACACGTGCCATAGGTTGCCTACCCCTGTAGTAGAGGGAGTTTTAGACAGCTGGTGTGCTGTGAACACTAGTTGTCCTGTTGATTACAGCTGTCTCAGGGTACGTCTACACTACGGGATTATTCCGAATTTACATAAACCGGTTTAGCAAAACAGTTTGTATAAAATCGAGTGCGCGCAGCCACACTGAACACATTAAATCGGTGGTGTGCGTCCACGGTCCAAGGCTAGCGTCGATTTCTGGAGCGTTGCACTGTGGGTAGCTATTCCGTAGCTATCCCATAGTTCCTGCAGCCTCCCCCGCCCCTTGGAATTTCAGGGTTGGGATCCAAGTGCCTGATGGGGCAAAAATCATTGTCTCGGGTGGTTCTGGGTAAATGTCATCAGTCACTCCTTCCTCTGGGAAAGCAACGGCAGACAAGCATTTCGCGCCTTTTTTCCCTGGATTGCCCTGGCAGATGCCATAGCATGGCAATCATGGAGCCTGTTTTGCCTTTTGTGACTGTCACCGTATGTGTACTAGATGCCGCTCACAGAGGCGATTCAGCAGCGCTACACAGCAGCATGCTTTTGCTTTTGCATGACAGCAGAGATGGTTACCAGCCATACTGTACCATCTACCATACCATAAATTGGTAATAAGATGATCATAGCTACCAGTCCTTTTGCACTGCACCATTTGCTGCTGTCATAAGTGCCCCTGGCTGAGATCAGCCAGGGGCGCAAAAGCCAAAATTGGGAATGACTCCCTGAGTCAATCCCTCCTTTTTGGTATCTAAAAATAGAATCAGTCCTGCCTAGAATATGGGCAAGTGTACTAGAGAACCACTGTATCATAGAACCAGAGAGCACAGCTGCTCTGTGTCAGATCCCGCAGAAATTATGAGCTGTATGCTATTCACAGGGGGTGCTCCTGCAACAAGCCCACCTGTTGATTCCGTTCTTCCCCCAGTCTTCCTGGGCTACCGTAGCATTGTCCCCCCACTTGTGTGATGAAGTAATAAAGAATGCAGGAATAAGACACAGTGACTTGTTAGTGAGAAATGAGTGGAAGGCAGCCTCCAGCTGCTATGATAGTCCAGACAGGACATTAAGCAGTGTGGAGGAGAGGAGCCCAGCATCCCGCTGCTAGTCCAGAGGCAATTGAATCTTTTCTTTACACATGAAGGGTGGGGGCTGATGGAGCTCAGCCCCCTGTTGCTATGATGAGGACGGTTACCAGCCATACTGCACCATCTACCAGGAAAAATTAGGGCCAGGCGCCCTTGATCGACCTCACGGATGCTAGTCGGCATGGTTACCAGTCCTTTTGCACTGCTCCATGTGCCAATAGGCTGATGATGACAATGGATATCAGTCTTATTGCACCATCAGCCACCCATGGCGGGGGAGGGAGCAAGGATGTTGGTGTTGAGTGCTGCAGCATCGTGTCTATCTGCAGCATTCAGTAAAGATAGGGTGACATGTAAAAGAGTCAAGAGAGGATTGTTTTCCCTTTCACTTCTGGGGGTGGGTGGGGGGGTGCATAAATTGCCGAGCTATGCCCTGACCCACCGCGGACATTGTGTTTGACCCTAGAAGCATTTGGAGCTCAGCCAAGAATGCAAATGCTTTTCGGAGACTGCAAGAACTGTGGGATAGCTTGAGTCCTCCAGTCCATGAGCGTCCATTTGATTCTTTGGCTTTCCGTTACGCTTGTCACGCAGCAGTGCGCTGAGTCCCTGCGATGGCGTCTGTCTGGAGATTTTTTTAAAATGATTTTGAATTTCGTCTTCTGTAACGGAGCGCTGATAGAACAGATTTGCCTGCCCTTACAGCAATCACATCCGCATGGTCCATGCTGGAGCTCTTTCTTTATTTTGATTTTTAACTGCCTCGCCACACGTGCTGATCGGAGCTCCACGCTGGGCAAACAGGAAATATTCAAAAGTTCGCGGGGCTTTTCCTGTCTACCTGGCCACTGCATCCGAGTTCAGATTGCTGTCCAGAGCGGTCAGTGGTGCACTGTGGGATACCACCCGGAGGCCAATACCGTCGATCTGTGGCCACACTAACCCTAATCCGATATGGTAATACCGATACTAGCGCTACTCCTCTCGTTAAGGAGGAGTACAGAAACCGGTTTAAAGAGCCCTTTATATCAATATAAAGGGCCTCTTAGTGTGGACGGGTGTGGCGTTAAATCGGTTTTACGCTCCTTAAACCGGTTTAAACACGTAGTGTAGACCAGGCTTCAGTTATCTTGTGCTTTTCTTGTCCGTGTGTTGTCCCACCCAGTGTTTCAATTTTGACAAATCAGCATTTTCTGTGGAAACAGATTCTGTTGTAAAATTTTGGACTCATTCTTACTACCAATGTGTTGTTTTAAAGGTTAAATGTATTTGGTAAGGTATAAACCTACAAATATATTACGTATCAGAGGGGTAGCTGTGTTAGTCTGGCACTTTATAGACTAACAGACGTTTTGGAGCATGAGCTTTCGTGGGTGAATATATATACCTGCTTGCATATATATACCTGCTCCTGGAAATTTCCACTACATGCGTCCGACAAAGTGGGTATTCACCCACGAAAGCTCATGCTCCAAAACGTCTGTTAGTCTATAAAGTGCCACAGGACTCTTTGCTGCTTTTACAAATATATTATCTTACTGATTTTGAATCTTACACAATGGGCCAAACTAAGACCCCCTAGAAATGGCATTTTGATGGAGGGGTAATGGGGAAGAAGAGGACATGACAGCAAAGCAGAAGAGTCTAGACATATTGGGATGATTCTCTACTGCCCTATTTCTTGCATAGTCTTTGCAAAGTGAGTAGGAGTTCCTCATTTAGTAGCATTTTACATACACTTTTGCACTCAGTTTGCAGAGGTGCGAAGCTCATCATGCCTATATAGGGACAATGCCATCTTTTATGTCTGGAAACTGCCCATCACTCTGGGCACTGCTGGAAACAAAAAAGTTGTAATAATAATTAATAGTACATGCAAGCTACAGTGTATTTTCTTGTGTGAACTGCTAAAAAAATTGATAGTAAAAAGAAATAACGGGAATACAATTTTATGTGGGTGATTTATTTTAAAGGAAAATTTCCTTCAAGATAATTTTCAGTATAATGTTCCCCTCAAGCTAGTGCAGGCAAAATCATTCATTCTTGCCACATCCTTTGTAAATTTTTACAGCATTTAACATCTGCTCCGGAAAACACTAACCACTGAGCATAGTACTCACTACTGGGAGCATTCTTACTATACCCAGTAGTAAATATTTGCAGTACTGCAAACTCCTCCAGGCTGGGAACTTGAGGCAGATCCTCAGTTGGTTCAACTGGTCATGGGCTATGACAATTTACATCAGCTGAGTTTTTATCCCCTTTTATTTGATTTGTCTGCCAGGGGCTATTACATTTTATGTTGCGATAGAAATAATAAATAATGATACAATTTTAGAAATATACACAGATGCAGTGAAGAGGGAGAGGTTAAAACTGCATGGACAGTAAGAGCTAAATTCAGCTCACCTTATCCCCATGAAGCTAACAGGACTACAGACATGAAAGAGGAAAACAGGGTTTAACCTAAAATGTATACCCAAGATTAGGGTAAAGAAAAGGGCAACAAAAATGATTAGGGGGATGAAACAGCTTTCATATTAAAAAGGGACTGTTCATCTTGGAAAAGAGATGACTAAGCAGAGGATATGTTAGTGGTCTATAAAATAATGAATGGTGTGGAGAAAGTTAATAAGGAAGTGTTATTTACCCCTTCAGATAACACAAGAACCAAGAATCACCCAATGAAATTAACAGGCAGTTGGTTTAAAACAAACACAAGGAAGTACTACTTCACAAAACTAACAGTCAACCTGTGGAACTCATTGCCAGGGAATGTTGTGAAGGACAAGAGTATAACTGAGTTAAAAAAAGAATTAGATAAGTTCATGGAGAATAGGTCCATCAACGGCTATTAGCCAAGATGGTCAGGGATGCAACCCCGTGCTCTGGGTGTCCTAAGCCTGTAATGGTCAGAAGCTGGGAGTGGACGGAAGGGGAAGGATCGCTCAATAACTGCCCAGTTGTGTTCGTTCCCTCCAAAACATCTGGCATTAGCTGCTGCTGGAAGAAAGGATACTGGGCTAGATGAACCATTTGTCGGAACCAATATGGCCATTCTTATTTAGGGTGTATACACATGTACAGTCCACTCAGTACATAAATAGAACCCAATGTCCCTTTTTAAAATAAATTGTAATTGTGGGTCAGGTTCTGCCACTTTAACTCTTATTGAGCAGTACCATACACCATAACTAGTCCCCTTAAAATCAGTGACACTTCTAAGAGATTAAGGTATCATACAAATTGGCAGAATTGGTCCTTGTATTCATTAGTTTGTATTCTTTTAATTCTGTATGTCTGTATACACAAACAACTAGTTAAACTACTAATATTAACTCAATAGATCTGCAGTGATGCTGTTCGTAGTTTCTGACAAATAGCAGAACTATTTTTTTCATTTTACTTACTTACAGAAGTTTTATTGTCCTGTTTTGAAAGGAAATCTCTTTTCACCTGTAGTTATAGAAATTGTCTCTGGCCTTCAGCTCTGTTGGAATATTTCAGGCCGAAACAAACTTCAGAAATAGTGCTTATAAAGAAATGTAAAAAGAATCCAAATCCCTTAGAAAACCTTTTCTATTACTCTCAGACAGGAAAACACAAAAGGCCAGATTCTGCCCTCTAGTCTTACTCATGATGAACAATAGCTCATTCCGTAAGTAGCACCATTGGTTTCAGTGAGACTACTCACAGAATAAAGCATGACTAAGAGCGAGTGAGGCTGGGAGGATCTGGCCCAGGGTAATTATCTTCTTGTATTCAAGAAACTTCCAATTTCATATAAAGGGCTAGACTGTTGCAAGGCAAGGGGAGATGAGGTTGCCACAATTTCTTCCTCCCAATCCCCTTTGGAATTCTACACAAAGGCTACCACAGTCTTATTTTGTATATTCCTGGCATGCAAGGATCAGAAGGGACTAGTGTTGGCCGCAGTAGCTGTTGTGTATTTGGTTGTCATGGGTTTTGTTACTATGGCAACTGAGTTAGACTATTAAGGGATAGCTCAGCCGGTTTCAACCGGCTGAGTGAGCTCTCTGTGTCTGTAAATAAAATGGAGGTTTTGGTTAGCTGTCTGCTCTCTGGCCTCAAGTGATTGCTTCCTACACCGGCTGCCCCAAGGATATAACTCTGGCGACGAGGATGGGATCCTGGTGCTGCTCCAGTAACAAAAGAAAAAGAGGCCTGTGGTCTGGCCGACAAAAAGAGGAACCTTGCATACCCTAGAGCAGACCCAGGATGATCAAGGTGACACCGCCTCACAAGAGGAAGTGCCACTGCATGTTTTGTCTTTGGCAGCGGGCTCACATGAATACTGGGTAACCCCCTTATTGGAGGGCAAACCTATACGCATGGAACTAGACACCGGTGCAGCTGTCTCGCTGGTTCCTGAGACTGTGTATAAGGAAAAGCTACAGCATCTTCCGCTTAAGGCAACAAAAACTGTTCTGAAGACGTATACAGGTGAAGCTGTGCCCATGTTGGGCACTATTGATGTTAAGGTGGAGCTCAATGGACGGGCGGCTAAATTGCCACTGTTTGTGGTGAGAGGTAACTACCCAGCCTTAATGGGTAGGTCTTGGCTTGGGAAGATTCAGCTGAACTTGGCAGAAGTGCACCGGATGACTAAAGAAGAAACCAGTCTAACCCCTATACTAAGGAAACATGCTGCTGTTTTTGGAGATGATTTGGGAAGTATGAAGGGAATCACTGTGACATTGAACATTAAACCTGTCAGTCCACCAAAATATCTGAAAGCCCGAACTGTGCCATATGCCATCAGGCCAAAAGTTGAAGCAGACCTGGAGCGCCTGGTCACCAATGGAGTCCTAATACCAGTTACCCATAGCTCATGGGCCACTCCTATCGTTCCAATCGTGAAGAAAGATGGCTCTCTCCGGATTTGCGGTGATTTTAAAGTCACTGTCAACCCAGTGTTGTGTGCAGAGCAATACCCGCTTCCCCGCATCGATGACCTCTTCGCAGGCCTGGCTGGGGGACAAAAGTTCAGTAAGATTGATCTGAGTCAAGCATATTTACAGATGCACGTCGATGAAAAGTCCCAAGAGCTGTTGACTATTGTGACTCATAAGGGGCTTTATCGATACTGTCGCCTACCCTTCGGAATCACATCGGCTCCCGCCCTGTTCCAGAGGGCTATGGACCAGATCTTGTGTGGCTTGTCAGGAGTTCAGTACTATTCAAAAACTACGTGGACTCTTTAGTCGTTTTGGTCTGCCAGAACAACTTGTGAGCGACAACGGACCGCAGTTCGTCTCTCAGGAGTTTCAAAATTTTATGAAGGCAAATGGGATACACCACATCACGTCAGCACCATATCATCCGTCCACCAACGGATTAGCTGAAAGATTTGTGCAGACAATGAAAAACGCTTTGAAATCAGCAAAGGGACAACACTCCATTCAAAAGCGTCTGGATACCTTCTTACTTTCCTATAGAAACACACCTCATGCTACGACCCAGGCTTCCCCAGCCTTTCTAATGATGGGACGACAGCTGCGCACTTGCTTTGATCTGCTGAAACCTTCTGAACCCAGACAAACTGTGCAACATCAGCAGCAATATCAAGTCATCAGACGGGCACCCAGAGCAAAAGACCGAACCTTTAGCCCAGGACAGCCAGTTTTGGCTCGGAATTATACTTCCAGAGCTAAATGGGTCCCGGCCACAGTCATCACTCAAACAGGACCTGTTTCCTATACAGTCCGGACTGCAGAGAATCTTACCTGGCGGCGACATGTAGATCAGCTGTTGCCAGGTCATGCCAGTCTTCAGGACGCATCTGCAGTTGAGGGGTCTGACTTCACCCCTCCTGGTGAGACACCGAATCATGAGTCACCTGTTCCTGACTGTTCTCCTCCATTACCGCCGGCAGCTGAGATACCCCTTTGCCCAGCACGAGCTGATACCACCTCCTCACCTATTCGTGCTGCGGACCCTGAGCCCCTAGTACTTTCGGGTGCAACAACACCAGAAGTTCGCCGTAATCCACCTAGAGACAGAAGGCCTCCTCATCGGCTGGATCTTTAGTTAGGGCGAACCCACGGTTATGGGGCAAAATAATCCCCAGGGTTTAGCCGGGAATGGAGGCAGTCTACCCTCCTTCTCTAGTTTAGTGTGTGTTTTATTTTGGGGATGTTCTTATTAGGGGGGGAGGAATATGTTGTGTATTTGGTTGTCATGGGTTTTGTTACTATGGCAACTGAGTTAGACTATTAAGGGATAGCTCCGCCGGTTTCAACCGGCTGAGTGAGCTCTCTGTGTCTGTAAATAAAATGGAGGTTTTGGTTAGCTGTCTGCTCTCTGGCCTCAAGTGATTGCTTCCTACACCGGCTGCCCCAAGGATATAACAGTAGCAGACCACACAAAGCAGTGAGGCAGGACAGAAGAAAGTGCTCATAATATCCTTTCCAAGCATGCCAAATGCTCCTGTTCTTCTGCTTGCTTCCCAGAGCTTCTAAACACATTCTCTCTGAGCCAGCCAGATTTTCATAGGGGTGTACTACTCTGTCACCTCCGTCCTACCTCCCCATATATATGGGAAACAACTACAGTAAAATCTTTTGTGTGGATGAATATTTGCTATACAGTATATGGCTTTTCAGCAAAAATAAATTTAAAAAAAATCTGTGTCCTTATAACTTCAGCAAAATCCACTATACTAAGATGTAATTAAAATATTATTCTAGAGAGGAAAATGCATGGGCCACTGCCTACTAACACTCAATATAAAACCAAAATTACTTCACAATTTTTATGGGCTACTGCAAATACATAAAAGATCATAGATATGCCATGGGTTATTTTGAACTCTCATAACAGCCTGTCTAAAATATGACACATTGTAGGCTGAATTAATTTCCCATAATGAAATTCTAAGCTCTGTGTAACACTGCTTCTGGATATATCTCTGTGTATACACAGAGGGATCTATTTTCAACTCAGTGCACAGGGGAGTTAAACATACAACTCCCATTAATGGTAATCGGAAATGTGAGAGCAAAACCCTCTATGCATCCAGGATAGAAGAT
Organism: Mauremys mutica; assembly: GCF_020497125.1. NCBI lineage: Eukaryota > Metazoa > Chordata > Testudines > Geoemydidae > Mauremys > Mauremys mutica. Next base: position 184,161,730 of record NC_059072.1, on the reverse strand, counting down.
ATCCTAAAACCGTTTTTGTCTGGCATAGTTACTGTATTTTAACAGCTGACTGACTATGATGAGAAAACAAGAAAGTATGTCTAAGAACTCAACATGTGACTCTGGACCAATCCTACATCCATAAACTACACAGGTCTGAAAATGGAGGTTACTGACCTAAAGCAACCAGCCATGCTGTTTCCCAGCCTGTGGACTGCCAGCTACCTCAGATGAATTATTATGAAGAAGTAATTATGTTAGCCTTACCAGCCAATAGCCAGGTAGATGGACCAGAAGCTAAAGTACAGAGGAAGGAAGTGGCTGGGACAGGAAGCAGGGCCAGCTTTAGGCCAATCCACCAATTCCCCCAAATTGGGCCCTGCGCCTATGAGGGCCCCCGCCCAATGAGAATCCCTTCCCTGGCTAGAGGTGCCTTTTTAATTTTTACTCACCTGGCGGCGCTCCAGGTCTTCGGCGGCACTTCGGCGGTGGGTCCTTCGCTCGCTCCAGGTCTTCGGTGGCACTTTGGCGGCGGGTCCTTCACTTGCTCTGGGTCTTTGGCGGCACTTTGGCGGCAGGTCCTTCAGTGCCGCCGAAGACCTGGAGCGAGTGAAGGACCCGCCGCTGAAGACTCAGAGCACTGCCCGGTAAATACAAGCCCCACGTGTTTTTTTACATGTGTTTTTTTTAGTCATCCCTGCCGGGGCCTCATTGAAACTGTTTGAATTGGGCCCCGCACTTCCTAAAGCCGGCCCTGACAGGAAGGATCTGTGAACAGCCTCAAAAGTAGTACAGTAGTATCTGGGCTGATGCTTGTGAACAATTCTAAAACATGTACATATCTTGGGATGAATTCAGATTCTAGGTGATTATTTCACACAGACTGAAAGAAAACAAATTGTTCATCTTGTAGAATCATGCAGAATTGTGATGATGATGTTGAATAGTAGTATCTAGAGGCTCCAAAAGAAATATACGTGCCCCATTGTGCTAGATGCTGATAAGAAGAAGCAGTTATGAACTGAAGAGTTTGCAATCCAAGCTCTGGATTCTGGTCTCCACGCTCTCACTGAGTAGCACCTTGCTACATTAGCAGAATCATTCAAGTTAATGGGGGGTTCTCGTGGAATATGGGACATAAATTAAAGGCATCAGAATCTAGCCCTAAGCATACAAGAACTAAAGGTGGGAGAAAAAAAGTGTTAGCTCACTTTTACAGATGGGAAATTGAGGCTTGGAGGATTTAATAAATTTTCCCCAGTTCTCATAAGGGAAACTTATGAGTTGATAACAGAGCTGACAATTGCACCCAGATCTCCTTAGTTCTAGTCCAGTGCCATAACTACAAGACTATCATTATGGTTTTCCTCCCAGAGTTCACAGGCTTCCCTTTCCAGAATAGCTCAGAGTTCAGCAGTCTCCCAAAAATAAAATGACCCCAAAATCAATCTTCTCTGTCTTTCGCAGGCCCATCTTAACGTGGCAACTGTTTCATAACAGATCCTAACAAATTCTGTCCTTGCTGGGCTACCTCTATTTACTCTCCCTCCTTATCTAAAGGAATGAAAAAATATACTTGAGAGCTGTGTCACCATCAACGTAAAGGCAGAGAATATTTTATATCCGCCTCTCCAGGAGAGATTGTAGCCTCCAGAAAGGTAATCAATGTTTGGATTATAACTGTGGCCTGTCAGCTGATACCACTTGTAAAAAACAAAAACAAAACAACACTACAGCATTCTACAGTAAAGGCTTGAATCTCTTAATTATGTTGGTGTAAAGCAGGAGAATCCTATAGTCAAGGGAGTTACAGAGGCATAAAACTAATATAAATGAGAGGAGAATCAGGTCCTAATAGTTTCAGACACTACAGTATCACTCTTGTACTCTGTAGTAGACATTGGGCCATTAGAGCAGAACAGCACAGTATTTTTTAAATTTATTTTTATAAAGGGACATTAAAGCCACCTGTTCCAATCCAGCTCATGTGGGAAAAATTCATTACCATCTTAATATCTTTCAAAATCGATGTGAACAAATGTCCACCTCACATCACAAAAAACTAGTACTAGCATGTTTGCTGGCAATGTCAGCATGACTAAGGCTTTGACTAAACCCCCTACTCCTGATTTCATTTTGGCCATACTTTTCAGCGTAATATAGACAGATGGAACTTATGGCTCTATGTTGGAGGAGCTCAACCCCGGTTTCAAGCAGAGGTAAACCCTGCCTCTGCAGCTTTCCTTTTCTATACTAGAGGTTTGTACTGGTGCAGATACACTAATGGCTGTAATCAGAGCTAACTCTAAGTGTAGACAAATCCTGAGAACTAATAGAGAGGCTCAACTATTCACTACTCCTTGGAGGTGGCCTCCTCCAAACTATACACAAAGTATAGCACATTGGTACAGTAAAGTATCAGAGTTTGCATTGCTATTGCCTAGGCTGTAGCATGGTTAGAGGATTTCAGCCTCCAGGGCTAACATGACCCCTTTCTCAAATATTAAAGTTCACTCTAAAAATCAGTTGCAGGGTCCTGCACTGTACGTATCCCAGTCACTAGTCATTCTAACTCCTGATTTGTACAGCAAGTTACAATAATTCTCTCAGCACCTGCCATCTCATGTTGGGAAGTGGATTATTCACCAAGCAAGGAACTATTATCATAAAATAGCTTTACAGCCTCAGCGTGAAGAACAAAATACTAAAAATGAATGATCACATTTTAAAAGGTATAAGTTTGGCAGAATATGAATGGCATTTTGATTCCATCACTAGCCACTAGGAAGCAGTATAGCCTTGTTTTTAATAATTACAATACAATAAATATTCAGGTCAGACTTCAGGAATATTCAAGTAGACTTCAAGGCAAAAAAAAAAGAGAAAAAAAGCAATTTCTGTCTGATGACTGTATAAACAATCTGTGACAGTGAATGCCCCTGCAGGATGGTAAAACTAGCGTGGCTAGATACACTTTCCAAACTATCTGAGGGAAAGGCTTCATATCAGAAATGTTTTCCTCGCTCTAAGGGAAATATACTACTGTAAACCCTCATTCATCCTTGCGGCACTGCAATGACTGAACAGAATAAAGACAACAGACACTGAGGCCTATTCTGCACTGCCTTGAACCATGTTTCATTATTTATCTGTGTGCCAAATTAGTGCAGAGTGGCTACTGTTTTATATGTGCTTTAATTACACAAGGTTCAGGGCAATGGAGAATCAAGCCTAGGGATTCTAAGCTTACCTATTCATAGACTTTAAGGTCAGAAGGGACCATCATGATCATCTAGTCTGACCTCCTGCACATTGCAGGCCACATAACCTGACCCATCCACTCCTGTAATAGACTCTAACCTTTGGCTGACTTACTGAAGTTCTCAAATCATGATTTAAAGACTTAAAGTTACAGAGAATCCACCATTTACACTAGTTTAAACCTGCAAGTGACACGTGCTCCATGCTACATAGGAAGGCGAAAATCTCCCAAGGTCTCTGCCAATCTGACACAGGAGAAAATTCCTTCCTGACCCCAAACAGGTGATCAGTTAGACCCTGAGCATGTGGGCAAAACCCATCAGCCAGACACCTGGGAAAGAATTTTCTTTACTAACTCTTTAGCCTACTCCAGTTAGTGTCCCATCACTAGCCATTGGGGATATTTTCTGCTGGCAGTCAGAGATTGGCTACACACCATTGTACCAATCCATCATACCATACCCTCCATAACTTATCAAGTTCAGTTTTGAATTCAGTTAGATTTTTTTGCCTCCACTGCTCCCTTTGGAAGATCTACTTACTTTTTCAGTGTGGTACAGAAATGGGAGTGAGAAGAACTAGTTCTATCCTCAACTCTGCCAGTGACTTTGGACTAGATTCTTCACCACTAGTAATTTGTGTAGTCATTTACACCTGTACAAAGTAGTGGAAACCACTGACATTCTGATTAGGTAGCACTTTACAGTCATTTTACAAAGGTGTAAATGACAAAAAGTGCAAAGCAGTGAAGAATCAAGCCCCTAGTGTGACCTTGGACAAGTCATCTAACCACTATGCTTCTTTATTCCAATCTGTAAAACAGCATACTAGCTAAGCTGAAGAAATGCTACAACACAATATTATAGCTTGGGCTTGGATTCAACAAAGCACTTAAGTACATGATTAAATCCCACTGGCTTCAAGTGCACTTAAGTGCTTTGCTGACTCTCGGTCTTTAAGTATCCATACAACATTACAATGATTCTGTAGCCTACGGTTACTTCCTGATTTGTTTTTCTGGGTTTACATTTTAAGAAGACTGTATTTGGTTATGTTTTGTCACATTGAATTTCTGTAGTATTCATGCCCAGAACAATTTGGTGATGGTGGTGGGGCACTCATGTAATTCAATTTTTTGTTTATTATTTGATGTCTCTTTTGCTATTGTTGCTGTTTTTTCATGAGTGAGATACACAACTTAATTATGCAGTATCTTCATGAATCCAAAGCTGCTCATACAACAACATTCTAAAAGTGAAAGAGATAAAATCCAGCTATTCATGTATGTCTAGACTTATCTAATTAATTCACATAACAAAACTCTAACAAATATAAGCAGGTTTCTGGATCTTACCATCTGTGGGCCTGACCTATAGTATAAAGGCCTCAGTACTGACCCTAATCCTCAGTAGCTGTATTAAGTTCAATGGGATAATTAGAACCGATTAAGGGTCTGGATTCATGAGCATAAATTCACACAACTACATGGCAGGAAATAAGAGATTGTACCCTATTTGTGACTTCAAAAACAGACAACAGAATCAATCCACCTGCAAACCTTTGAGTTTTCCTGTTATTCTCCTTTATCCATTTCAACATTCTATCAGTAAAATGGCATACTTCAACACCTATTGACAGTGTCCTCATAAAGACTATATTTGCTCAGTACAAGCAAATACTTGTCAATGACAAAAATACATGCAAGAACATAGAGTACTGAGACACAATAAATAAATAGTCTTGGGAGAGAAACTGCATTGAGCTTTCCTCACAAGAGCCAACCCCACAATGCATTTGAAGTTCTATTTCTCTTTAATCTATGATAATAGTTATCTCAGTTAATTATTAGACTATTTTAATGATTTTAACTACTCAAAAGCTGCTTCCACTATAAGAAATAGTCTTTTTTATAATTTGGTTGGTTCTGACTACTGCCCCCAGGGTGATATCTTCAGAAGTACCTAAGTGCCTACTTCGGAGTTTAACACCCATTTTCAAAAGAGACTTAGACCCAGATTTTTAAAGGTATTGAAGTGTTGCTCCACTCAGGAACCTAAGTGAATTAAGTTTTGCAATGTTAAGTTTCATTAGAGGTTGTCAACACAATGGGGTAATGGGCACTATGGGAGTGTGATTTCTAAAGTGCTGTGCATTAATTAGTTTGCGTATACTCCGCTGGTGCACATTAAAGATTTCCTAGTGCCATTTAATGTAGTTACAATACTATGTTAACATAGTTACAACATTAACATAGTAACAATACTATGTTAAAGCACACTAGGGATCTTTTAATGCACACCAGAAGGGTCTACATGGACCAACTAATGCACAGCACATTAGTGCACATCAGAAGTCACACCTCCATAGTCCCATTACCCCACCATGTGGACAAGTCCTTTGGCACCTAAAGATCAAAAGATCAGATCCTCCAAGGTATTTAGGAGCGTAAATACCTTGGGGAATGTGGCCCTGAGACCTTTAAGAGCCTAAGTCTCAGTGGGACTTAAAACTCCCAAGTCAATTGGACACTTCTGCAGATTTTACCTCAGATTTCTTCTGTATATTTTAGTTTTATTATTATTTTGTCATACACGCTGTAAAATATAAAAATGGAATATACAAAGGAAACAGATTGTGAGATAAAAAAATATCCATACACAGAACATTCTCTCAGACTATGTGTATATTACTATGGGGAAACTAATAGTTACAATTTCTTCGAAAGAAAGAAAAATCTTGGACTGCAGATTCATACTAATTAATGAACACTTTGTTAAAGTGTGTGGAACTAAAAATGAGAATGAAGAGAACAAGAGGGAAATGAAGACTGAGGCAGAAAGGAAGAGAACTGAAGGAATAGAATGAGGTATAGTGCGATGGGGATAAGAACCCTCAAACTTGTGAGATATAACTCTACAATGAGATGTGAGCTCAAAAATGATATAATATGATATCATATGATAATATGATAATATTTTGCAGCTTCTTCAAATACTGGTAAATTAATCAAAAATCCCTTGAAGTAAATGGGATTATTTTCATTGACTTTAATAGGCTTTGGATCATACCGTGGGAGAACATGTATAGGCTCTTTCTGCATTCCCTCCTCCTCCATTATTAGGGTAAATGTAAAATATGATTTCCATTCCTCAGTTTTTGGGGGCTATAGATATTTCCAGTGTCTCAGTAGAACTGTTTTGTTTAAATAAGAACTATGTGGACACATTTTTTAAAGATAGGAAGAAATGGGCATCCTCATAAAAGCCAAGGGGTCAAAGCTTAACAGAAGGAGTAAAGGGGTAGTTTAGTGCTTCAACGATGAAGGCGGATAGTTATCCGCAAGTGACAGGAGAGCTGAAAATGACACAGCCAACAGATTTTCTATAATGAGGTGCGCAAATGGTTGCATCTGCAACAAGAATGGAGTGGGGGCAGATATCTCATAGCTGCATTAGCCTTATAGGGTAAAGAAACATATGCTTTAACTCTTATCTCCTACCCACAGGCCCTTATTCTTCTCCTTCAGTGGCAGAGCATGTCATAATCCTCTGAGATTTGACTAAGGACAAAAGCCACAAATCAAATCCCTTAGCAGTAAGATTATTTATTATTATACTACCATTTAACACTTATACCACGCCCACCATTTGCAAAGCACTTCACAAACACTAATTAATTCTCAACCCTCTATAAGGTAAGTAGGTATTTTTATAATCTTCATTTTATAGATGTGGAGACTGAGGCAGAAATGTGCAATTACTTGCCAAAAGCTATAGTGAAAATTATGTCCAAACTGGATATATGACTGTCCCTAGCTTCCACCATCATCTGAGACCCTTAGATCAGTGACATTCAACCTTTCCGGACTACTGCATCCATCTCAGGAGTCTGATTTGTCTTGCATACCCCCAAGTTTCACCTCACTTAAAAACAACTTGCTTACAAAATCAGACGTAAAAATACAAAAAAGTGTCACAACACACTATTACTGAAAAAATTGCCGACTTTCTCATTTTTACTACATAATTATCATATAAATCAATTGGAATATAAATATTGTACTTACATTTCAGTGTATAGTATATAGAGCAATATAAGCAAGTCGTCTATACGAAATTTGAGTTTACTGACTTCACTGGTGCTTATTATGTAGCTTGTTTTAAAAAGAGGCAAATATCTAGATGAGTTGATGTACTCCCTGGAAGACCTCTATGTACCCCTAGGTGTACATGTACCCCTGGTTGAGAATCACTGCCTTAGATGACACCTTTCCCTCTGTGTACATTTGATTCCTGTTTGATGAAATACATCATACTAATAGAATGCTTTAATTTCTATTACTGTTGTTGCTTTCCAGTTTTCTAAATTACCTTGCAGTATTAGAATCATTTTATGAATAACTGTTTGACTCTCAATGGAATGAGATTCCTAAGTTTTTATATTAAAGCTTAAAATATTTCTAAGTAAAAGTATTGGTGTGATGCAAAGAAGCCTAGATAATATTTTATCATTTACATCTTTGACAAAACTGCATTATACTGCTTGTAATCATGTTAAGGATTTGTATTCTAACTTCTAACACTAATGGCTTCTTTCAGAAAAATAGGATATTACATGTATTTTACTGGATATGATTTTAAGGACATATTATACATACTTTCTAATTTAATTTTCTGTACTTCTGAAGACTGCTGACTGAGCCCTTGGCAAGACACCTTGTTGGTATTTATTTATTGTAGTCTTGGCTTAAAATGTCACCAGAACTCCCATAACACATAAAGAGGTCAGTATATGCATTGCCTGAGAGATGCTACATGACCTATCTGACAGACGGGTCAGCCCTAGAAGCTAGATTAGGATGGGTTGGGTACATAATGCATAGGTCTTAATATTTTCCATTATTAAAATGATACTGATGGAGAAAATATTCTTGAGCCCACATGCACTGGTTTGGTGAATGTGAAGGACTCTGTAAGTAAGTAAAGGTGGAAGGGAATGCTAGGTAATAAAATAGGACAAACATTAAAGAGGACAAACATGAAATAAGGCTAACTCGAGGGTGAAATCCTGGCTGGCATGAAGTCAATGGCAAAACATTAACTTCATGAGGGTCAGGACTTCAGCTTAGCACATTATCAGACTCAAGTTCCTTCCCGAAACGTATAGAGTGCTTGATAACATTGTCTGGCTATATCGAAAGAAGGACAGGAGACATCTGACATGAGTTTAATCAGGCTGCAACTTTATTATATAGATGTCTTATAGATTATATAAGGGACTACCTGGCAGATAAAAGTGTACAGTGCAGGTAAGCCCATGTTTATTCCGTAATTACCCAGGGGGCTTTTACCAGCTCCCCCTCTTTTGCCATCCAAGTCCCTCCAACAAATTTATTGCCAGGACCTTACCATACCCAGGAGGCTTCTGCCAGCTCCCACTCTTTTTCATCCAGGTCCATCCAGCAAATCCATAGCTGGGACCATACCATCCACCCCTGTCACAGGAGGGTTAAGGTGGGCTATAAGAATGCGGAGTTGGCTCCCTGCCGTACAATCACAGGAGTCCCCAACCACCCACCATTCATTTATTTAACAAACACCTCTTTTTAAGTCCTTTTCCAAGCCATTTATCCGGTCACTGTATTCCTTTCCTATGGAGTACCTGCACTGGACATCCACCTTACATTTAAATAATGAGTTGTGAGATATGGCCTACTGCCCTTCATGCCATGCATGAACAAAGCCCTTCCTGAACCCACCGTGAGGAAGGCAAAAAAAAAAAAAAAGCTGGGGGGAAGGCACCTAAGCCAATCTGGTGGTAAGGGAAAAATTCCTTCCCAGCCCCCTTAATAAAGGGACAACTGGCATAATGCCCACAGCAGGTCCTGACCCTGGTATTTGACCACATAAAGGGGAGGGAGGGTGGGTCCTGTGAGGCTTCAGGTGCAAGGCTGCCCCCTTTGAACCCTGCATTCCTAGGGGATGAGTCAGTGACCATGCTGACCCCTTTTGCAGTAGTTTTCATCTCCCCCGCCCCCAGCCATAAAGCACTGTTCCCTTCATTCGGTCAGCCAGCCAAATTACACCCCCCCTTCCCCGCTTAAAGGTGCAGAGTGGTCATTTTGATGGGAGTTATGCTATGAATAGAGTTTAAAAACTTTTACTTTATATATGATATGATGATTACAATAAAATACAAACTGTTCTCATAAAATGTTTTTGTGCTATTCCCCAGTAGTTCCATAGTCCTATGGCAATAATGCAATCTTTTATCAGAATAACCTTTTAAAAATGTTTAAAACAATTAAGAATAGAAATTACCACTTTGCCTCGTGTACCATAGCATATGGTTGAAATTATACAGCTATAGAATATAATATGTTTGGGTGTACTTGGTAACCTGCTTGATTCAAGTAGTGTAATTTATGTTTCCAGTGTTCCTGCTTCCTTGACTGCTTGTCAACACTCAGACATGATGATATACAAACTACGTCAACATAATCCTTTATTCTGAATCCTTTATCAGGGGATTTAAAAAAAATCTTTGAAGGTGAAATGTATTTGGGGCCTGATGCAAAGCCCATTGAGGTTGGCAGAAGGACTCTGACTTCAGTGGGCTTTGAATCAGGCATTTTTGTATTTTATACTAATTTTAAGAAAGTATATGATTATCTGATTGACCATCTATCGTGTGTTTTTTAAAAGTACATTTTTAGCTATTCAATCATAATACTTCTAGTGCAGTTACAGAAATTACAATTGTCTATCAGGATTATACAAATATACAATAAAACCGTTCTACTGATTATAATGGGACTTGGAGGAGGTCCAAACTGCTTAGGAAATTTCAGATTTAAAGGTAGATAGAAAGAGAGTATTTAGCGTGCAATTTTATAGATTTGTTATCTTTACTATTTTTGAATTTTGTCTTGTATAACTATAATGAATGCCTCTAAAGTGATGGCATTTATCACTTTCATGCAGTGTTTGTGGTATATTTTTCTATACTCAGAGTAAGAAAATTGAAAATGCAATCAATTTAATTATTCTTAGTTGTAAGTTATCAGATCTTTAGAGTGCACATTGTGTGGGACCATTTCACAAACTAGTCATTTTCTAATTCAAAACTCTTGAAACTGAAATGTTATCCGAAGAATTTCAGCCATATCCTTCACTTCCCCAAACAACTTGACGATTCCCTCACTGTTCCCAATTCATTTCCAAACAGAGTTAAAAACTTCCTCTTTTGGTTCAGAAGTCCTAAGGGACCTGCTCCAGCTTTTCTCTTTGGCCAAATCCAAGTTCCAATTAAGTCATTGATAAACCTCTCATGGATTTCAGATGGAGCAAGATTTTGACGCTGCTATCCATACTTTTCCCTGTTCATTATATTCATACTTGACTTGTTTTGTAGATCTCATTAAACCTTAAAAATCAAGCCAAGTCTAATGACTATCTAAGTGTACTGTAACTGAACTACATGGCAAGCAGTTTATTAATATACCATTAATTGATTCTGAAGCACACAGTAACTTTCTCAGTTTAGCAGTACTGAAGCTGAAGCATTCAATGTAGAGGAACTGGCCTGCCAAATCCCTAGATGTCAAAAAAAAAAAGTCTAATAGTTTAGGGTGCTTATGTACCATATTAAACAAATGCAGTTTTGGAGCAGATTTTTAAAAAAAATTCTACAAAACTATTTACTCCCAACCTAGTGCTGTTGTTCATACAAATAGCTGATGATTTTCAATTATTATTATATAGCAGGACTAGACAGGACATTCTTTTGAACCCTCCGTACTAAGCACCAGAGGCATTAGTTATCACTATTAGCCTTACTAAGATGTAAAGTCTGTAAGGTTAGAAATAAGTTTCTCAACACCAGACTATTTCAATGGAACAGCTATCTTGTTCCAGCTAGCCAATACAGTCGCAACAAAAAAAGTCTACCCCCCACTCTGTAATCAAATTTGAGCATGAGACATTTTTTCCTGGGGTAATTATTAATCATTATTATTTTGTCTGGAAGTTTTATTAGCACTTGAAAAAATAACTAGAAAATGCTATGTGGGCCACAATGCTGCACTGACTCCCATGGGACAAGCTAGATTACCATGTTTTTTCCATCTTTAATTTCACTTATTCTGCAAAAACATTGCTCATAATGGAAATGTTTTCTCAACCAGAACTATACCATTGCACTAGTGATGCTGTAATTTATTTTTACACGGACTCCGTTAAATAATTACAATGATCATTATCTAATGCTTGGGACTATTATTCGAGTTGTAATTTCAAGGGAAGTATCTTGTAGAGAAAGAATAGCTTCATGAGTCTCTCAGTGAGGGCTGTGATTATTCAGGACTCACCATAAATACTCACATTTTTCCAGAAACATTTTTCAATGACATATACCTATTAGCTGCTGCACACTAATCACAATAGCAGTAACTATGCCAGTTTGCATATGCAATTACACATCATCCCTAGCTAGGAGATATATCCAATGTGGTAGAACACGATTGATGTCTACAAGCCAAGCCAACAATGACTGAATTTTCCAGGGTAGCAACACAGGAGACTAATGTATTAGCTACAGAGCAACATGTGCAGAGCTGAGTATATTTGGAAGCCCTTTGTTCATTAGGATCATAACTCAGAATTGTTGGAGAACTATTTTTTATAGAACATTTTAATCACACAACCATTTTAGAAACAAAATTTAGCTGTAGTCTCTGGTTGGTATGAAAAAATCAGGCTAATCTGGTCTCTCTTTTTATTTTATTTCTCAAATATCCCATCAGTTTACAAAAAAAACTGACTTCCATGAAGAAACTTTGACATCAAATATAAGTAATAGTTTCCATTTTATGCAAAGATATAATTCATCTGACAACATATTAGGATTTTTTAAAAAAAAATGTTTTGGATTAACATATTTGAGTTCATGGACTTTGTCAACAAAATCTTGAAAGACCAAACCAAAGCAGTGGCTGTGCTATTAGCAGGCAAGTGAACAGATGCAGCACAAGAAGCTGAAATTAAACTTTCCACCCTCTATTTCCATCCTCTTTACTCCCTTTGACTCTCAATAGGAGAGTAAAAAGCTATCAAGCTGCCCCCTTTTGCCCACTTGCCCTCATGAAAGGCAAAACAGATCTCCTTCTTAAGTTAACCTTCTCAGCAGAGCAGCAGAGGTAGTGACCAGCTGTCTCTACAGACATACTGCCCTCTAGGTGCGGTGGGGTGAGTAGTCACAGGGTGTGTGGAACTACAGAACATGTATGCCTAGCATTTAAACAAATCATTCCTGATGTTCAAATGCAGTTCAGACTGGGTTTGGTTTGAGGGATGGGTAGCATCACAATAATAATACTGAAGATTTCTGAATTCACCCTAGGAAAAGGCACCCCCCCTCCCCCACAAATCTGATAAAGAAAAATTTAATGTGCCAAATTGTGCATTCCTAAAACAGCCAAAACTCTCATTGCTTTAAACACCAATGGGACCTCACTGGATGTTTTACCTGCCTAAAGACTGTATTCTCAGGTTAGGAATGGTCATACTGGTTCAGAGTCATGGTCCATGTAGTTCAAGATTCAGACTCTGAAAGATTCCAATGCAAAGAGCTTCACAGAAATTCCACAGTAGGCAGATGTAGGGTAAACAGCCCCCCATGAAAGTCTCATCCTAATCCCTAAATAGCCAGAGATAGTTTTAACTTGAAAGAATAAGAGTTTACATACCTCCCAAAACTTTTTTAAAGCATAAATTATTATATCTCTTGACATTCTTGTTATCTATACAATGTCCAATCCCTTTTTGAATCTTGCTAAATTCTTGTCCTCAACAAAATCCTCTGGCAACGAGTTCCACAGTCTAAATACATGCTGTTGGAAAAGCATTTCCTTTCCATCAGTTTTGAATTTCCTTCCTTTCAATTCAGTTGCATGTCTCGTGCCTTCATGTGTTCGGAATAGAGCTCATTGGAATTTTTCCAGACAAAACAGTTTTCTGTGATAAAATCTGGCTATACTGAAATGGGTCATAGAAATCAATCATTTTGTTAATTTTTTGACAAAAATATCAAAGCACTTTATTTCTACAAGGTCAACACACTTCGCTTCAACTTTATTGTTTTGACTTTCATATACTTGTAATTAAAATAGAATTCAAAATGATGCACATAAAACCATTTTGATCTTTTCTAAACAATTTTTTTCAGAAGTTCTTTTAATGGCAATTTTTGAAATTGACTTTTTATTCAGATTCAGGATGAAAGGAAATTTTTCATGTCAGAACTCCCCATGGAATGGAAATTCCAAGCTTTGACCATCTCTAGTTATGAGACAGGGAGAACAGAGGGTCACAATCTACCTTTTCTAGATCATTCATTACTTCATAGACCTCTATCATGACACCTCTGATTTGTCTTCTTTCCAGGATCAAACTCTTAATCTTTTCAAAAACTTCCTTTATCTGAGAGTTTGTCAATGCCCCTAAGCAGTCTCGTTGCTCTTCTCTGAATACTCTATTTCTGCAATATCCTTGCTGAGATGAGATGAGCAGTACAGCAGACAGTATTCCAGGTGAGGGTTAATCTTTTATTGACATAATTGAGTTATAGTATTTTCAATATTATTCTCCACTACATTCCTTATGCATCCTAATATCTTGTTTACTGTTTTGACCACACCTGCGCACTGAGCAGAGGTCTTCACTAAGATGTCTACAGTCAAGTCCAAGCCCTTTTCCTGAATTGATACAGTTTATTTAGAATTCTGTGAAGTATGCGAGTAATTGAAATTTCTCTCTTCAGTATGCATTACTTTGCATTTGTCAACACTGACTTATCTGCCCATTTCACGGCCTAGTAAAGTATCTCTGAAGTTCCTCACAGTCTTCTCTGGACATAAAATTTCTAGATGACACAAAATTAGTTAAAATTAGAACCCCCACTGTTCATTCCTGTTTTGATTGATAATACATATATTCAACAACGCTGGGCCTAGTACAGAACCTTGAAGCGTTGAAATGACCGTTTATCCCTATTTGTAATACTCTTCAATAAAAAATGCAACTGTTAATCCAGCTGAAATTTAGAGAAAGGGGGAAAAATGTTAAACCCTTCTTCTATAACTATTAACAAATCAACTTTTTAAAAATAGTGTCTCTTCCAACTGGAACCTGTTTGAAAAACTATCATCTCTGAGTTCATTGAACATGTGAAGATTTAGTAACTAAACTTAATGCCTACAGCATTGCAATAACAAGTATGGAACAATATTTCCAAAACCAGCAGAAGTCTATGGACCTACAATTTGTAGCTAAAGTCTGCCATAATCAGCAAGCAGAACATTTGACACATTCCATTTGCTATTTTCTTTTTTTTAATCTCTTGTCACTCTGTGATTCATCACGCTAAAAGCTTTGATCCCTAGTGCTGAACAGACATGAATTTCCTAAATGACTAAAACTTATGTGCAAATGTTTCCTTTTAGAGCTGTATGTAAATGCAATGTTAAATTTTATTTTTGTAATCTCTTTAATCAGAAACAAGGGAATTAGCCAGCTGTTTGGAACCCATGTTAAGATGTAATTAAGCATCTGATTGAATTTCTGTGCATATCAAACAGCAAAGGCTAGTATTTGCACACAAGACAGATTGCTTTCATTAGAATAAAAATCTCCTTAACAGATGACAATAGGGAGGGATTACTCCAATGATTTGTCTCTGAGATATCCCTCCACAAGAAAGCGCACATCAGAATGGCAAAAAATCTTGCTTTGTGTGTCAATCATACCAACAGATTCCTTACTGAGTGACACTTAGATTTCCCTTACATCTGTACTGCATACCACAGCAATACACCAAGGAATTGCCTGTCTTGCAAGCTTCACAAAAAGAGATTTCACAAATTATCAATTACTCCAGTGTGGAAATAGGTTTCATTGCCACCTGTGCTTTTTTTTTTTTTAAACTGGTTAGCGAGAGGACTATTTCTGAATATTGTTGATATTTGTGTATGTCTAGGATGTGTAGACAGGTTTATCATATTTTTAAGCTAAAGACAAATTTTGTCCTTTCTACAAGATATTGCTTGGTGATAAATATAAAGAAAGAGACATAATATATTCCAAATTTTTAGTAGTAATTGCCAGACCAATGCAATACACACCAAAATCCAAATGTAAATGACTTTATATAAAAAATACAATTTTCAGGCTCTAGATTGAAATGAAAAACAAAATAAAGAGATCTTATTCTTTATTTGATTTATTTTATGCCTGGGGAAGTAGGAACAGCACTTTACTCATTTTAAACAATTGTGATTTTAGAAGAATTTGGTCTGGGAGTCTATATTCCTTTAGCCCTACCTAAGAACAAAGATGCCATATGCTACCTTCTGTTTCTGAAAGCAGGAGGTAAGGCAAATCAGCTGATATGGGGTGAGAGACAACAAAGAGGAAATGCCAGATTTTTAGCATATTCTCACCAACTCCATGGTGCAACTTGGGGACAGGGCTGAAAGCAAGTGGGCTGAGCTAGGATAAGCCAGGGAGTTGTCCATTTCCTGTGGACCGTTTTTGTCCCACTGCCTCAAACCTGAGGGGATTCTGAGTGTTAATTAATTCTGAGTGTTATTAATTCCATAGGTGCAGAGGGAGCAGGGGTGTGTACACACACACACACACACACACACCCCTGCTCCCTCTGCACCTATAGACCCTCATTCCATTCCACAGGAGACATGTAGGACAACTCATGCAAGTACAGTTGCACATCACTCATGCAGCCATAGGGTCAACAGGAAGAGCTAAGAAACAGCATCTCTACTTGAATGGCACAGGGCTTTGCAGAGTCCCTGCTTTCAGGGCCTGAACATCCTGCAAAGGGGCAAACCCTGCTCCCAACAGTCAGACTATTCCTGTTTCTATCTTAAAAAGCCTGCCTGGAAGTAATATATAGCCCGCATGATTTTCCATGCTGCATCAGACCAAACTAGTCTGACATTCTGTAGCAGCCAGGGTCTAATGCTTCAGAGAGATGGAAAAAAGATCCTCAGTGCACCAAACTAACTGTGTGATGCAACTGTATTTCTTATGATTCTTCTGGGCAAAAATTGAAAGCAATCCCCCAATTAGATTTTTAATATGTGGAGTGCTGATTTACAGGTATCAGATAATATCACAAGATTTCTGGTTTGGCACTGAGATGGAGTAAAACCCAGATTCAAAAATTGTTAAGGGTCACTTGACATTTTGGTTATTTGCTGTAGTTCCAGCTCACTGAGGTTCCCGAAATTCTTGTTTTTGTGAGTCAAACAACTTTTGATAAATTGCAGACAGAATATTGCAGGAGCTGTTAGGTAAAATGTAAATAAATACATAAATAAATAACCCAAATTATAGCAAAGTAAATCTGTTGATATGGGGATCGTTTTCATAATTCCGAGCAAATTGTGATTTCACCTGCAGAACAGCTGAAAGATCCCTCAAAGAAAATAATTATAGCAATCCATTTTGACGGCCCTTAGAGCATGTATAGACATGGCATCGTGTTGGATTTGGCCCGTAATGTGACTCTGGTTACAGAGAATTCATGGGTTAACTTCTAGTTAATATGTTTCATATGTCTCCCATGAAAAAATAACCCTTTTGATTTGTTTATTCCCCATTTTCTCCTTTTAAGTCGCTTTTGCCTGAGCTACAGACTTCTTTTTACTGAAGGATTTGGAGACTAGTTTTGTAGAAGCTAGGAAATTATGATTGAATAGTCTTCTATATGGTAAAATGAATCCCAAACCAATTGCAATTGTTATTCTGGTGTGATGAGATAGCTGCCTGACTACACTACATTGGAATTTTATCCCTCTATTTTCTCTCTTCTCAAGAAGAACAGTTCAAGAAATTGGTCTCTTACCCAAAGCAATCTACACAGAAAATCAAACTTACATTTCAGCATCCACTTTGTGCAACTGAAATGCAAACACATAGTCGTAAGTTAAATGGACTGTGGTAGATGCAAACACCATCTACCTTGCTTTTCAGCATCTAGCCATTACTTTAAATCAGCAATTACCATCATGCTGTTATCACAGTAAGAACAATGCATTAAGTTATGGCTGAGATGGAACTTTCGAAACACCAACTCTTGTTTTCAGTTGCTCATAATTTCGGTGGGTACACTCCTTTCAGGCAGAAATCTGACAGGCTTGCAGATAATCTGAGTGAGATTTGTGTGGGAGAAGAATCAAATTTAATAAAACTGGGTTCAAAATTTACAGGAATACCTTTGCATGTTCCTGTCCCAAATCCTTCCTGAAAACTGATCTCAGATATATTTCAATCTAGGTCTTCTACAGCAGTTGTTCTCAAAGCCTGTCTGCCGCTTGTTCAGGGAAAGCCCCTGGCAGTCCGGGACAGTTTGTTTACCTGCCGCGTCCGCAGGTTCGGTCGATCGCGGCTCCCACTGGCCGCGGTTCACCGCTCCAGGCCAATGGGGGCTGCGGGAAGTGGCACAGGCTGAGGGATGTGCTGGCCGCCTTTCCTGCACCCCCCCATTGGTCTGGAGCAGTGAACCACGGCCATTGAGAGCCGCAATCGGCCGAACCTGCGGATACGGCAGGTAAACAAACCGGCCCGGCCCACCAGGGGCTTTCCCTGAATAAGCAGCAGACCAGCTTTGAGAATCACTGTGTTCTACAGAGTACCCCACCATCCTCAGATCCAAAACTGATTCTATTACCCAATCTCACAGACTTTCCACAACAACACTTCCACCTCTGGGCCTGATTTTTCTCTTACTGAGGTGAGGGTGAATTACGAGAAAAGCCACTGAAATAAATGATGTTACATTAGTGTGAATTAGAGAAGATTCAGGCTCAGCATTTTCAACACTTGTGATTTTATCACTAGTCAAAAATAGTCTTTTCTTTAAAGCCTTAGCTTCTGCAGTAAGGTGACTGTGCGAGAATATCAGCTTTTTTTTTTTTTAAATACATCTAGCCCTCTTGGTTGTAAAAAAAAAAAAGCTTGAAAATGTGAACTCCAAATGGTCAAAATGAGAAGGAAAATAAAAAGAATCTAAATCTTCTTAAAAATGCTCATGATTTTGTTGAGTCTGTCTCCTGGGTTTTTAAATACTTGGGGTTGACCATACTGCAGGTTCCTATAATCTATCTCCATGTTTTCTGCTTCCTCTGTTCCACGTTATTCACTGTTAATAGACGGATGAATTATTTGGCACAACTATATCAGGCTACATGAAAATCCTCTACACCTTCAATTATCAGATCTCAAGAGTGATTCTTTGCACTATTACTTGAAGCATAAGGTTTGTAACTTCTCTACATGGCCTCCATAGATCTTACAAAGGCTTTTGACCTGGTCAGCAGAACCCAACTTTTGCAGTGCTGGAGACAATTCATTGCCCCCAGATCGCCTCAGTTTAATTCAATCCTTCCATGTTGACATGAAGAATACATTCCCACATGATGGTGATCAATCTGATAGTTTTGAAATCCACTGTAGTGTCACACAGGGATGTGTTTTGTCACCAATACTCTTCAGAATATTCTTCTCTCTGCTGCTTTCTCAGGCTCTCTCAGATAGCACTGAGAATGTATACCTCCACACAAGGTCACATGGAAAATTCTACAAGATTGCATACTCCAGAGCAAAAAGTAAAGTCAAAGACCTGCTGATAAGATATCTTCTTTTCACCCATAACACGTTTGTTGCACATAGTAAAAAAGGACCTTCAGCAACTTTGCAATAGCTTTGCATTAGTTTGTGATGGATTTGGACTATCAGTCTAAATAAGACAATGATTATGGCACAAGGCATGTCGACTGCACCAGAAGATTTAATAGCTAGCACTATGCAAGAAGTTGTGCTATCTCTTGATAATGAGCTCATATCAGAAAGGCAGCCACCACTTTCAGCCACCTGCTCAAGTGCATGTCAGATAACAGGAAATTGACACTGAACACCAAGATAGGGGTCTATACAGGGGCAGCTCCAGGCACCAGCGCAGCAAGTGCGTGCCTGGGGTGGCAAGCTGCGGGGGGCACTCTGCCGGTTGCTGTGAGGGCGGCAGTCAGGCAGCCTTCGGCAGCATGCCTGCAGGAGGTCCGCCAGTCTCGTGGCTTCGGTGGCGGGTACGCCGAAGGCGTGGGACTGGCAGATCACCCTCAGAAATGCCGCCGAATCCACATGACCAGCGGACTGCTCGCAGGCATGCCACCGAAAGCCGCCTGACTGCCGTGCTTGGGGTGACAAAAAACAGAGCTGCCCCTGGGTCTATAAGATGTGCATTTTGAGCAAGCTGCTGTATGGAGATGAGACCTGAATCACCTACATGATTCAGAGAGAATGCTAAACACCTTTCACACATGCTGTCTTCACCATTATCTATCAAGTGGGAAACCAAAGTTCCTGACACAAAAATACTTGAGAAAGTGAAATTACCAAGTCTAATCACTATTCTCAAAAACAGACATCTCCATTGGCTTGGTCATCTGCACTGTATGGATGATGGACACATTCCAAGGGATCTACTGCACTGAGAAATTGTTGATGCTGCAAGACCACTGAGCTGACCTAGATTCAGGTTCAAGAATGTTTGTAAGAGGGACCTGAAAACTTTCAACACTGACTCCACAAGCTGAGAAGATGTGGCTAGCAACAGGCTGCACTTGGCACTGTGCTGTACTAAGGAGTCTGTTTGAAGGGAGGTGGCTGAGAGTGAGGAAAGCGAAGAGAGAAAGTGCCGCAGGCAGGGCCGGCGCCACGGTTTTTGCCGCCCCAAGCAGCGAGGAGAGAGAGAGAGGAAAAAAAAAAGCCGTGATCGGCGGTAGTTCCACTGCGCTGCTTTCTTCTTCGGGGGCAATTCGGCGGCAGGTCCTTCCCTCCGGGAGGGACCGAGGGACCCGACGCCGAATTGCCGCTGAAGAGCTCGACGTGCCACCCCTTCCCTTTGGCCGCCCCAAGCACCTGCTTGCTGAGCTGGTGCCTGGAGCCGGCCCTGGCCGCAGGACTCAAGCACAAGTAGTGCTCAGACTTCGTCTTCTGGTCCTGCGCTTTACATCTGCATTATCTGTGGCAAGGACTCTCAACAACTGGATTTTTTAGCTACTCATGATGCTGCAGCATGACACATAGTAAGTGAACTGCTGTGGCATTTACACATTATCTTTTTAAATAGACAGTTGCCATTCCATTCTAAGGGATGTGACTGTAGTGCGATTTATCAATTAGTCTCCTTAACATACCTTATAATTTTGCTATTAAAACAATGATACATAGACACCCAGAAGCAAGGAGTATTGTTTCTAGGACACACTACTGCTTAACCAGACATAGTCCAGACCTGAACAGAGTATTTGTCTGTTTTCCCTCATTGCCATGCCCCTGCTGCTGCCTCCTCCTCTGCAGGATTGTCAATTAATTATCTTAATTATCAAAGTTACTAGAATGACTGCTTCTTACTAATTTCCTGCTTCAGGTGTCTTAGAAAACCTGCTCCCAAGAAATGGCACCACATGCATTTCAGACAGACTTAACCTAGGGGTGCAGCCATATAATACTTTAGTTGCCATGGCAACACCATGCTTAATACATGCTTTTTATCTGGTCTCTCTTCTATCTTTATAAGTATGAACTAAACAAAAAAGGACAAGGATGCCCCCACACCTGTTTTCTCAGTCTAGCAGAAACTGGCAAAGCCCCACAAAAAACAAACAAAAAAAGTTAGATTTTATTTTTTTTCCAAAGGAGAGAGTACAAATAACATACTTTGAAGAAAGATAATCTGTTACACAAACTCCCTCATTTAGTTTTCATTTAATGATACCACCACAGTTACAGCCTCCTTTAGTTGGATAAGACCGTAAAAGCGAATGAACACTGTGTCTCCGTGTGTGGGTGGATGGACATTAAAACAGCCCATAGCATCTGTCTTGAGTGAGAGTCTCCATAATGTCCTTGACTAGAAATTTCTACTCCCTCCACAAGCTATGTGTCGATTGCAATATAGAATCATCGAAATGTAGGACTGGAAGGATCATACCCCACACTGAGGCAGGATTAAGTAGACCATGCCAGAAAGATGTTTGTCTAACTTGTTCTCAGAGACCTTCAATTTCTGATATTCCACAACCTCACTAAGTAACCTATTCCACTGCTTAACTCTCTTTATAGTTAGAAAGCTTTTCCCCAATATCTAATCTAAATCTCCCTAAATGCAGATTAAACTGATTACTTCATGTCCTACCCTTGGTGAACATGGGGAACAATTGATCACCATCCTCTTTATAATAACCTTTTGCATATTTGAAGCCTCATGTCTTCCCTTAGCCTTCTCTTCTCTAGGTTAAATATGCCCAGTTTTTCAGCTTTTCCTCCCTAGATCAGATTTTCTAAACCTCTTGGCACTTTTATTGTTCTGCTCTGGACTGTCTCCAGTTTTTTCACATCTTTCTTATGTGGTGATGAAAACTGGGCTCAGTACTCCACTGCTGATGTCTCCTCAGTGCCAAGTAGAGCAGAAAAATTACCTCCTCTGTCTTATGTATGACACTCCTGTTAGTATATGCCAGAATGAAATGTGCCTTCCTTGTGACAGCATCACATTGTTGACTCATATTCAGCATGATCCAATGGAAACTTTCAGCCAAAATGGTTCAGCCATTTCCAAGAACAAAATTAAGGAAAGACCTCTGGCAATATTTTCTTCCTAAATTTGGTCAAGTTATAAACTTTTGAAAAAAAAATCTCAGCTTGCTCATGCTCAGGAGACAATTCTTAGATTATAGCAGCTAAATTCACAGAAAAATTAATCAAGACTGGAAATACTCTAGCATGGGGCTGAGAAGAACTTTCCCCGCAACTGCAGTGCTGGGTCCAGTCTAGGTACCAGAACCGAGAGCAGGATGCCTGTATCTCTTGTGCTCTCAATGACCCGCTCTCCCCTCCTAGGACAAATGTTGTGGAGAAGGAAGCTTCCTGACTGAAATGCAGAAGGAACAAGATCTGTATATATGCGGGAAAAGAGGTGGATTTGGGAAGGGGGTGAAAACTGAGAGTGGAGGTTGGCAGGGAGGAGAAGAAGGTTGGAATTGGAGTGGAGAGGAGATTGGTGCTGGGAGCTGGGGAGGGACACTGATTGGATGAGGAATCTGGAGAGGGAGATTGGGACTGGAAGCCAGTAGAACAGGAAATGTGGGTGGTTGGGAGACTGAAGGCCAGGGTGTGGGAGAAAGAGAGAGAGATAGGATCTGGGATGGGTAGAACTGAGACTGACTAGGCAAGGAGACTCGGGACAGTGACTTTCTGGGGGGTAGGATGGGGCGGGACACGGACTGGGAACAATCAAGATGACTGCGACTGGCTAGGTGAGGAGAATGGAAATGGGACAAGGAGCCAGGGTTGGGGAAGAGAAAACTGAGACAGGTCTGGATTGGAAGAAAGATGACAGAAGGAGTCACGCTTGGGGGGAATGGGCAGAAGAGTCTGTGCCCACTAGGGCAGTGGTTCTCATACTTTCCAGACTACTGTATCCCTTTCAGGAGTGTGATTTGTCTAGTGTACCTCAAGTTTCACCTCACTTAAAAACTACTTGCTTACAAAATCAGACATAAAAATCAGACACTATTACTGAAAAATTGCTTACTTTCTCATTTGTCTGTATGAAATTTCAGTTTGTACAGACTTTGCTAGTGCTTTTTAAGTAGCCTGTTATAAAATTAGCCAAATACCTAGTTGATGTACCCCCTGGAAGACCTCTGCATACCCCCAGGGATATGTGTACGCCTGGTTGAGAACCACTGCACTAGTACACTCCCCTCCAGAGCCTGGAATGGAATGCAAAATTGCTGAGCCTCATCTTTCTTCTGCTGTCAACAACTATCGGTCAAACCCACTGGAAAACTGTGCAACCTTAATTTGCCCCCTTGTGTGTATGCATTATGATGCAGTTTTTAATTATATGATCACATACTGTTTTTTCACTTGACCCCTGCCTCATTCATTGGCAGTATGGAACTGCTCTAGGGGTGAATCAGAATTGTGTAATTAAGGATGCTGTTGTCCGTGGGACCACTGCTTCATCTTTTGCAGAAGTTGGAAGCGTGCTGGGAATGAATCAAGGGACTGCAGGAAGAGGAAAAAAAATCATGGTTAAGGCAGATGAATACTCTCCTGGGGAATTGGTTTTTCTCACTGCCTATCTCACAGACTTCCTATGTGATTCCAGTCAAGTCACGTAAACCAAAACTTTTCACAGGTCGTCACTAACTGTGTTCTTCATTTTAGGGATGCCTAAATTGAAACCCTGGGATCTGACTTGTAGCAATGGCTGAAGCAAGGACAGCTTGCTTTGGACACATTAAGTTCCACATAATGCTAAGTACTCTGAAAAAATCAGTGTCTTAAATGAGACAACCAAATTTAGACAACACTTTTGTCCTTAAATTTTTCTGTAAAATATGAAGAATAATACCTCTTCATTTCACAGGGTTGTTGTGAAAATAAATCCATTAATATTTGTGAGGCACTCAGATACCACAGAGATGAACACCATAGAAAAGCCCAGGAAGAAATTAATAATTCTGTTGGCAAAGCAGGGTTTGAACAGTGTGCAGTAAATAAGGCATAGGGCCACTGATTCAAAAACTAGGGGAAAGCAAAATATTGAATGGCTGCACATTATAGAAGCACTCTCCATCTTATACTCTGAATGCATTTCTTTTATGTAGTTTTTATGTGTGTGTGTTGTGACAAAGTTCCTCCTCTACCTTGGTGGGTCCTGCGCTTATTGGCAGATTTGCTCACCTCAGTGATCTTCCCCACAGTCTTGGTCAACTTCTCCTGTGTCTGATCAGGAGTTGGGAGGTTTGGGGGGAACCCGGGCCCGCCCTCTACTCCAGGTTCCAGCCCAGGGCCCTGTAGATTGCAGCTGTCTAAAGTGCCTCCTGTAACAGCTGCATGACAGCTACAACTCCCTGGCTACTTCCCCATGACCTCCTCCAAACACCTTCTTTATCCTCACCACAGGACCTTCCTCCTGGTGTCTGATAACGCTTGTACTCCTTAGTCCTCCAGCAGCACACCCTCTCAGCTCCTTGCGCCTCTTGCTCCCAGCTCCTCACAAAACACTTCCTCTCCTCTGGCTCCCCCTCACCTGACTGGAGTGAGCTCCTTTTTAAACCCAGGTGCCCTGATTAGCCTGCCTTGATTGGCTGCAGGTGTTCTAATCAGCCTGCCTGCCTTAATTGGTTCTAGCAGGTTCCTGATTACTCTAGTGCAGCCCCTGCTCTGGTCACTCAGGGAACAGAAAACTCCTCATCCAGTGACCAGTATATTTGCCCTCTACCAGACTCCTGTACCCCACTGGTTTGGATCTGTCACAGTGTATACTTTAGCACTGTGGGATGATTTGGAAATCTGTCCATACAACCTATAAATTCTGGTCGATATTATGCAGTTATCACAAAGCGTTACTAACAAAACTGCTTTATCATAACTGCCGCTCTGTGGCTGCCAGTTTTATCATAACTCTCTGAAGGAAAAAGGGAGCAGTGGAAAGTTACCCAAAAGACAGAGCAAAGGAAGCCAGGTGTTGGAAGTGGGGTTTAAACAAAGAGCCACACAGGAAGAGAAAGCGGATGTGGGCAGGAAGAAATTAGACTGGTCAAGAGCAAAGGAAACAAGCTGGGCTAGGAGAAAAAGGCTCCATGTTTTAGCCCATAAGCCATGCACTGAAGCCAGTCTCTGACCTCAGCCCAGAGAATCTACTGGAGTGGTGAGGAAACTGAGGCAGGGAAATGTAGGTTTTATTATTGTCTATAGTCTGTACTCTCTTGTGCTTTATATGAATAAATAAAGGAGCAAATATGTTTGACTTTAGTGCCAAAAAGTGTGTGTGTTTGTTAAATGATTCACAACTAGTGTGTGCCTCTGGAGAGCATTAAATTGTAAACCAGAAGGCTCCAATCTTTGGGGTGGAGTTCTGGGAGAAATGGGGAAGCATGAAGGGTCACCATTGTGCACAGAGGTTAGGCAGCTGGACAGCAGTTTCTAGCTCTCACAGGGGAATGCTAGATAGAAAGTCTTTACCCAGCCAGTGTGCAAAACTGGATCAGTGGCTGGACTCCATCCAGGCCCCAGATGCTTAAAATAGCTAGGAATCCAGGGACTCAAAAGCTTGGATTTCCCTCTCCTCAGTCCAGTGGTTGGCCAACAATGAGAAACCTGACTTGCTCTGTCCCATGACACAGCAGGGCAATATTTAATTTTGTGCCAATGATGAGTACAATGGCCCACCATGTCATGACTCTTCAGAGCCACCGCTGTAACTACTGCTTCTCTCTCTTGTCTTATGCAGCTGCCTCCATTGCTCTTTAACGATAGCTCTAATAGTAACACAACATATCCTCAGTCACTTCCCCTCTACCTACCATGCCACCTCTGGCCAAACTTTCCTCTTCCTGCCTTTTTGTTTATGGTTTGAGAGTATTTTCAAAATGAAAATATACAAATAAAATGCCTAGACAATACTAGAAGGAAGCAGAAAATTAAGAGTCTTTGATTGTAATTCCATGAAAGAACATCTTATTTTAGATCTGTGAAGACATATTTTCAACCAGTTGGGGCCAGGTCTAGCTCATATAAATTGAAGTCCAGGGAACAATACTGATCTGGCACTTTGCTTACCATATTAACAGAGATTATAGACACTGACACTCAAAACTATGGGTTTTTTGGCACTTTTCAGCCTTACATCCAACAACCACTGTTGTCTTCCATCTGCACAATCCTCTGGCAGTAAACAGGACATATAATGCCTTACAGTTGATTTATGTGGATTAACACTGAAACACCCTATTACTACTGGTTGACCATGTACCTTTAAATGCATAAGATGAAGGGAGGATAGAAGATACAAACAGAAAGCAGCACAGTAAAATATTTTATCTCTGCTATGAAAGAGATGATACCAGTGTCACATAAAAGTTGCTGATATGTTTAGAGTGTCACCAATTGATTTACGATTAAAGTGAGTGAACAGTTCAGCAGAAAAGCCTGAACTTAATCCATGCAAAGGCATTAGCATTAGCTGAACAGAAACAACCTCTTTTTTATTACCAGAGTTCAGATTTGATTAAATGAGTCATTTGCCCAGGCATATTTATAATTCAGGTGAAGTAAAAGAAACACCAAAAATGTTTCCACTTTATAGGCATTTTATGTATGATTGACAGAACAACCCAGAATGGGTCAAGTTCTAGCTGTTTTTGAGTTCAGCCCCCAAATGTGTGCAAATAAAAACCATCAAGAGAGCATTTTTGTGTGCATACTCTAGTCAGCCGAGAGTGACTATTTTAAACAAGCCTTGTACAGTTGCCTGCTCAGATTTCCTATGTCAGGAACCCAAGTAACCTGAATGAGCAGCGTTTGTAGAGGCTGAAAGCAGAACAGGGGAGAGATATGAAATTGTTGGCCCTGTGCCCTCTGAACTCTAAGCTTCACTTCAGAATGCCCTTTAGTGGCTCATTACATGGACATTCATGTCCCACAGTCTCCTTCCTGACCTCAGCGCCTGGGACATATGTAAACACATAGCCTGAAGCTAGGATTTGGATATGCATCTGTATTTATTCAGCTGAAGAATCTGAAAAATGCAAGACCTGGTAAGTATTTTTAAAGAGCGCTGGAAGACATATGTTAAGAGCATATGAGGAATTTCTCAAACACATTGGTAGTGACACTAGGACTATTAAAAAAATATTTAACTGCAGTTACAGTATTTACAACTGATTAACCTATAAAAGTGTGACCATAGAGGTATTTGGGCCAGTGTTAGGTGTGATGGTTAGAGAAAGGAGCAGGACCAGTGAGAGTTAAGGAAGGAACCACATGTTAATGAGACTGCAAATACTTAACCACAAAAAAAGTTGACAACAACTAAATTACTAACGCAATCTCGAAGTAAATTCTGAACATTTCAGTGATAATATCAGTAATAATGTTTTCTATAAAAAAATAGAAAATAGGCTCAACTCAAACACTTTGAAATGGAAACAATTTCCAAATTTAAATTCTTCTCATTAAAATAGGTTTCCATTTTCCAGCCAGATTCTGGGCTTAATCCTATATTAATTGCTGTTAATAGCAAAGTTCCCATTGACTTTAATAGTGTTAGATCAAAGCTTAAATACCTAAATCCTGAACCATAGTGTTCATGATATTCAGTCTCTTAAGAAGAAATTGTTAATTACAATGAACTGTGTTCAGTTTTCTGATGTGATAAGTTGTTTGCAGGTAGCAGCCACAGACCTTAATCAGGATCAGAACCCTGTTTTTAGGTGTTGTGTTACAAATAGATACACAAAGAGTTTACAGACTAACTGGAAACAAGAGACAAGTGGTTATAACAAATAGGAGGAAAGGGATAAGATTAGTGCACACCTTGGACAGTCCAGATCAGGTAAGTTTAATTGCTTCTCAGCCTAGCCATCACTGGTTGATTGATTTTTCCTTCATGTCACAACAGATCTTAATGCAAAATTCAGTAAAAGTCAAAAGGACATAACACAATCTACTGTCGTTTAGAAAAATATTTCAGAAAGATAGGTTTCAACAGACCAGGCTCATTCATAAATATTTCTCTATCCTTACGACACAGACAGTATCCAAAGGTGTCACTGAAACAAGTAAGCTACACTAGTCCCTATAACTAAGTATTATACAAACATATGCATGCTTATGAAATAATCATCTGATTTGATTATATAATTAACAGACATACATAAAGATAACACATCTAAGCATATCCAATGCATTCAAATAACCAGAAGTTAAATTAACGTGCAGAAATTATGCAGGAATATCTGAATGTATTTAAAATGTTATTAATGAAGTATGAAAGATAATTATGTTAGGACACTAATGGCACTAAACAAAGATAATTATGCATAAAAGAACAAAATGCTTGAAAAATTTAAATGAATGAAAGAAAGATTAAATATAACAATCAAACCCAATGAGAGTCTATGGCCTCAATCCAGCAAATCATTTAAGCATATGTGTAGTCTCATTGAAGTCAATAGGATTACTCATGTGCCTAAAGTTAAGCATATGCTTAAGTACTTTGCTAGACTGGGGCAATGAATCATATGCACTAAACGCAACAGATTTATTTTGAGATGAATTATATACATAGCTAATAATGAGAGGATCATTGAATGGCAAAAGAAATGGTATTCAACCCACCAGCGAAATATTAGATACTTAGGTACTAGAGGTTTCTATCATTGATTCTCCTACTATAGTTTTCATTTTTGTTTTTGCAGAAGCTCTAAAATAACCGCAGACATAAACCTGATGGTGTTCAGTGCACCTGTTTTATTAATTTGGGGGATTAATGTAAATTGTTTGGGAGTACATAGCAAAAATAGCAGACATTGGTGCAGCATACTGTAAATGGTAGCTTCAAAAGCAAAAACCAAAATGGATTATCTTTAAGCAGTTCTATCACATTGTGCTATAACATCAATCTATTCCCATCTGTTTTGTACTAATGGAGAATTTGGGGGATGTGATACTGCTATTTAGTTCATAATGTCCAAAACATTTCCATTTTTCTCATATTTTAAATACATTCTAAAGTAGTTGGCCACATTTCCCCTTTAGTTGTTATCTTTAATGTGTTTACCAACAATGTACCTTTACAGCTAAATTATCCCTAACAGTTCTCTAATGGAAAATAATTCAATTTGCAAGCTATTACTCTCTTTATTAAATCAGCCTAACTATGCAGATTACACTCAACAGCCATTCTTGCACAGTAGGAAAAAATAACTTTAAATAATCACATTTCCATATTTATTCTTAATGAGAAATTCATGTAAATATACACCACAGCCTTAATTATTATGTGCATTCTAAAAGAACAGCAGATTTAGATTTTGCAATGTCCCAGTTTAGAATGACTTGTGCTGTACATATTTTTAAATAGTGTCACAAATTCAGATTAAAAATTAATTGCAAAATTGGGTTGTGATTTTAAAGTGTTCTCCACTTTCTGATTGGGAATTGCTCAATCACCACTCTTGTATATGTGGACAGAGAGTAGTGATTGAAAAACTGCCAAGAAAAAAGAAAAAGAGAATGCTCATGTACCTACCCACTCACCGACCATGGGATCTTGGTAACAAAGGAAACTCCAAAATCTGCTTATGGGCCAGATCTCCGGTATAATACAATGGAAATGCGTAAACATGTATTTCGGTTTCTAGAGATACTACTGTATCTAGCAGTAGTCATCATTTTAAACACAGGGAATCTGTAACCTTTAATAGCTGTACAAGCTGAAGTTTGTATCAGTTGCATTTTCTAGTCTAGGCTTCTTTTTTCCCAACTTTTAGCTTCACCTTTTGAAAATCCTCTTGGTGCAACCATTACACTATCACTCATGTTCTGCTCTAACTTTTCAAAGCACCATGGACCTCTGAAATAGCTCTCAAGTTTTTGTTTTCAAGGTAGCATGTCTCTAACATATAGAAAATAGTATTTTCATGTTTTGTATAATTCTATACATACAAAGCTCCAATACGGAGTAATATAAAACGAGTGATTCATTTGCACACAATAAAAAAACAACAAACTGTATGTCACCATATACATCAAACTCAGGGCTAGTCTACACTTACCGTCCGGGTCGACGCGGTGAGTTCGACTTCTCGGAGTTCGAACTATCGCGTCTGATCTAGACGCGATAGTTCGAACTCCGGAAGCGCCGCGGTCGACTCCGGTACTCCACCACTGCAAAAGGCGGTGGCGGAGTCGACCTTGGAGCCGCGGACTTTGATCCCGCGGCGTCTGGACGGGTAAGTAGTTCGAACTAGGGTACTTCGAGTTCAGCTACGCTATTCACGTAGCTGAACTTGCGTACCCTAGTTCGACCCCCGCCCTTAGTGTAGACCTGCCCTCAGACAGACAACCAGTGAAGATGCACTAGCTCTGTAGCCAATTATGAAAAAGATAAACTATGTATTCAGTACTGTAATATGTTCAGATTCTTGTTCAGTCTCTGGAAACCAGAAATTATTCAGCACATTCACCTTCACACAATGCCTTCTTCTTCAAAGTGCTTTCACCTTACTACAGGCCTACAGAGTTGCTGTAGGGAGCAGATGGTTTGTCATTTCCCTTCTTTAGGGCTCAAAGCAAAACTCATTCTTTCCTGGCTGTAACAGACTTCAAACTGCCTCCTAATAATTTGCTTCTTTTGTCAGCCTACCTCCCCATTCTATAACTTCCCACCCCCAAAATATACAGAGAAGTATCCTGTGGCACAAGTGGGGCCATTCCTGACACATACCTATCCCAGCCTTTATCACTGCCATAATGTGAGATCTTGAAGTCTCACAAAGAAGATTACTATTTTGGCAATTTCCAGGTAAAGACACTTCAGCAATGAACATATTTATAGATGTATCCCCCCCGACAGTTTGAAAAGTCCACAGTGGCGTAATCTACTTATTTGCAACAAAAGTCTCCATAAGGAGGAAAAGCTGTATGCACTATTTAGATCCAGTTATTTGTGAGGGAAACTTCATCAACCTATTAAGTTTTTAAAGGAATATGGACCTTATGAAATGTGATTCATTTCTCAATTATTGTTTTTTGTTAATCATCTGCTTTGTTTGCATCATTTAAAGATGATTGATAGGCTAAGGATAGAAGTCCTCTCTTTATTCATAAGCCATGCACAGCATGAGCAGGAGAATTCAAGCATCCACATACTGTACAATCGACGTTCCTCCACTACAACCCTGAAGGATTTAACATCAGAGATGGGAGTGGAAGGTGGCAGCGAATTGAATCCCTCCCCCAAACTTTGGTGAAGTTCAGATCCAGATTTAATTTTTGGACCAATCTCTTGTGAAAGAATAGATTTTTTTCTAGGGTCAATAAAACCTGTTGTCTCTCTAGTGAGACTGGCCATAAGGTTGGTGGTTGTTGTTGTTGTTGTTGTTGTTTTTTAGTTAAAGCCCATTGTAGTTTTATTTTTTGTAATGTATCCATACATATGAGGTGGACTGGATGGGGAGCTTGGAATGAGACATTTTGCCCATTTCTAGTGGTGATCAAGTTTGAAGTTACTATTCCTCTGACATAATTCCAGAATGGTTTATGTAACCAGAAAGTGTCATTTTAACCTCTGAATAAAATAATTCCTGACGTCCAGTTTTATTTGTAATCAACAGCTGTGTATAACACTACCTGCTATGTTTGTCTATACAACTAATATTTAACTGATTACTCTGCAAAGCTCTCTGGGATATTCCAGGGATGAATGGCACTATATCCATCTTCTATTATACAGTATGGTATCATCTTGTATTGTACAGTATGTTCCATCTATCCCACAGCAACCAAGCAGCTTAAGGAAAAATACGTAGATCCAACATATTAAATGAAATATACTGTTGCTACTCTCAACCTCAGCAACAAAGCATTCTTAATCTTCATATAATCCCTTTAGCCCTGAACACACCAGTCATGGTAGAGCAGGTTTTGTTTTTTTTGTTTTTAAAAAAAGAACAGCACAAAGGGCTGTTTCATAATTTTAGCTGGTTTTCATAATGTTCTATTCATACAGCATTTACTGTAGATTTCAATACTTATTTCTACAGAAATAAATATTTACAATGAATAAACTTCTCAAATAAAATCCAGCAGTCCTTCTTATTTGGAGTGGTACCTTTAACTGAGTTTGGTTGTTCGTATTGTCATTAATTTATTTAATTAGTACATAAACAAAGCACATTCAAATGAAATGGTTATTTCATATAAACAAATGCAAATATAGCCTTATAAAATGGTTAGCTACTGTAACTCAGATATAAACTCTGCTGGTTCAGCAGGTGTGAAATTCCAGTTTAAGTACATGCTACTATAATTTCACAGTTGAATCGTAGAGTTGCCACAGAGTCCCCATTGAGTAAATTTCACATTTGCATGCATTCAAGGTCATTACTGAAGGTGATCAAAATGAGACTCGACACCTCCATTTATTTATTGTCAGGGAGTGGGTTTGAAATTTCCACTGACTGTAATCATGCTGATTCCTCGTCCAAGTCAAGGTTATTGCAATCTTGTCTTGACTTGTCAAAGAAGAAATTCCACTCCTAACACACCATCTTTCAATAATTCTCATCTCTGATCAGATTTCAAGCTTAGTAATTCTGAAACAGATACTGAATTTATACTGAGCAAATAGCATGTATACATCTTCATCAATTCAGATTATTTCCTCTCATCAGATTAAAATAACTGGTTTTTTTACCATTACTGAGTTCATAAGCATCTTATTCAATGATGTAGGTTCAATATCATAAAAATGCAGTATTCAAGATGCGGGCATACCATGGATTTATATAGAGGCAATATGATATTTTCTGTGTTATTATATATCCCTTTCCTAATGATTCACAACATTCTGTTATATTTTCCAATGTGCATTACTTTGCATTTATCAACGTTGAATTTCATCTGCCATTTTGTTGCCCAGTCACCCAGTTTTGAGAGATCCTTTTGTAGCTCTTCGCAGTCTGCCTGGGAGTTAACTATCTTCAGCTCTTTTCCTAGGTCTTGATCCAGCAGCATCACTGAAGTCAATGAGTTTTTCCATTAACTTCAAGGGTAGCAGGGTTTGGGCATGTTGTAATAACAGGACCTACAAATTTACCCTAATTGTGTGTTCAACTGTGGGAAAGTGGATAAAAGTTTACAAAATGTTTCAGTTACATATAACAATACATGTGATGTAAAAAGGTGCAAAAGGGACAGACTGAATTAGTCCAAACAAAATGAACTACTTTACAGAATGGGAATTGCAGCACAGAGATATTATATGACTTTTCCCAGTGTCACACCAGGAAATGAACACAGATCTTTTCAGTCTACTGCCTTAACTACAACCACTACTCTTACATCCTATGGGAATTCTGGTCCATACATCAAGAAGAGAATGTGTCTTTAAAATAAAAACTAGCAACAGGAAATTTGGTTACTCTTTACCACATGGATTCTTTTTTTAAAAAAACAACGTGGTTTTGTTAGCATCAGAAATGAATAATCTGAACCATTTTCACTTAATATCCTTTTGCATGAAAATGAAGACAAAACAAGAAATTAAACAGAACAAACTTCAGCCCCTCCTGGCGTCCATTCTAAATACAGTTGCAAAGATCACTTTGCTTGCCTATTATTCTGACCATTGTTACACCACTTCTTCTGCATGGCCCTAGGACTCAGATATTTTGCAGAGGAGAGAAGCAGCTCTAGGGTGCAGAAGAGCATCCTACATAGCCTCTTTTCACCTCCCCTTCATGGGTCCATGATGGCATTCTCATGGTGAGCATATGGGTCAATATCACCACTTTACCAGGGTGGTACACAAAGGGTGAGTGAGACTACTATTCATGTTTGTTTCAGATTTTTGGGGTCCACAATGAATATAATATGAATATAAGAATAAACAAATAAATCTTCTGTAGTGAGGAACCGAAATGCTCAGGATATAAAGCCTTCCATCTAGAAACCACTTGTCCAAGCACAGCCCAGGTCAGAAGTCACTGAAACCCATGAAAAATATAACTGCAACACTTACTCTTTGAGAACTATGGGCTAGATTTTTAAAGGTATAAAAAAACAGATGTGGGTGTGACACTGCATCCCATATTCTTCACAGTAATATATGATTATGACATAATCATAATGTATTTTATGAAAGATAAGTCATGTGAGGTGTCATTGGAAAGGTTATGATTTACTGAATATGATTATCCTATTTGTATGCACGTATCATTTTTGTATCTGAAGTTAGGAATATTTACTATATATCTGTATTACACATGTGTTTACACCTGGGAAATGCCCACCAGGCAAAAGGCGCTCAGTCTAGATGGCTGGTTGGGAAGGGCCCATTCAAGTTAATGGGCCATTAGGAAAAAAAAATAGGCCTTAAAAGAAGCTTAACTCCCACAAGGTGGGGGGCGGCAGAGAGAGGGAGGAAGGGCAGGCTTCCTGAGGATGCTACAAACAGCCTCTGACTCATGGCTGCTGTGACACTACAGGAACATGGTGCTGGACTCCATCTTGGGATATCAGTGTTTTTCCACTGACTGACGTGGGAACCAAGCTTTGAAAGAAAGCATTCCTGCCCTATGCAAAAGCTATTTATGGCAGGGGAGTGACATCATCGTGGTTCTTCACTGACTTACTACCCAAAGAGACACCTGGAAACCCCTGAGGAACAAAAGACTGAACTGGGGGAAGTGCTGCAGGCTAAAGGGAATTGAACACCTGGGGTTTCTAAGCTGCAAGCCAGTACAGCTTGCCCCTTAAGAATCTGCAGTCTACTTGTATTATCACTTAGGGTGAGGATCTGCTATTCAGATCCAATCTCTTTAGTATATTAAGCTTAGATTGCATGTGTTGTTTATTTGCTAGATAATCTGCTTTGATTTGTTTGCTATCCCTTATAATCACTTAAAATCTATCTCTTGTAGTTAATACACTTGTTTTTGCTTTATCTAAAACCAGTGTGTGTCGGAGTTATAACTTGGGGGCAGAAAGCTGTTATATATTTCCTCTCTACCTTGAGGGAGGGGATGAATTTCATGATCTTATGTTGTACAGTTCCCTGTGCGGTGCAAGACTGTATAATTTTGGGTTTACACTCCAGGGGATGGGGGTAGGGGCTAAGTAGCTTGGAAATTCCTTAGGTGGAGCCTTCCCATGCAGAGTTGATCACAGCGTCTGCACGTAACTGCAACTGGGTGCATTCTTATCTGTATGTGTGCTGGTGAAAGTGCAGGCCTGTCACACCAGTACAGAGTAAATGGAGCCCAGGCTGGTGGGTCAGGAGGGAGCAGTGGTACCCCAGTTCCAAGTGGCACCCGGGGGGAAACCCATCACGGGATGGGCACTTAGGTGCTTTTGAAAAATCCCATGATTAGGCACCTAAATACCTTTACAAATTTAGCTCTACCTAATTTAGGGCTAGATTCTGACTTTCAGCCACCATCTTGAGTCATAGGAAGCAGCCATGCATACCTAGGGCAGCTATGGGAGGGACTGTACCTCAGCACAATTCTTACTTTGAGCTCTAGTGAGTACAGGGACACTACACAACTCCTTCAGAGATGGCAGAGTGCTCCACAATTTGTGGTCAGGCAGCTCCCTGAGACAGTGCTGTGGGGTGGCATAGAAGGACGAAACATGGTATTGTCTTTATTCTGCCCTCCCCGACTACTTGGAGCAATTTGCAAGCAGAACACAGGGCCTGAGATTCCTCTGGCCCCTGGGTGTGCAAGTGGAGTAGAGACAGGAAGGCCCCTTGCACTATTTCTCTTATGCCTGAGCTGCATGCACACAAAGATAACCCTGGCTGACATGAAAAATGTAGTTTACTTATTCCTTGTGTCCATGATTTGATACATCTAGAGCATTGTCTTATCATTGATGTTGCACCAGTATAACTTGAAGTTTTTTAAAACGTACTTAACTTAAGCTAAACTGGAATACTCCTGGTTTGAACCAAAATAAGAGCACCCGCACATATGTTGGTACTAGTTTAACAAAGTTGATTTTTTTTTAAATCACAACTTAAGTTAAACTGGTGTAACTTTTTCAGGTAGACAAATCCTAGGAGTTTCTGCTTACGGAAGTGTGACAGCTATTCTGTAAACTGGAATACCCGTTACTTCTATGGTGAATGATCCACTCCAGGTCATTGATTGTTATTCAGCTGTATTTGTATTATACGTATTGAGTGCCTAGCACAATGGGGCTCTGTTCTGAGTCTCTAGGTATTACCACACTATTATTATTTATTAACAGGCACCACAATACAGCAGTTTTTGTAGCAGACTTACTACTATATATCCAGACATTCCCTTAGTGTCATTTTCAATTGATGGTGAATTACTTAATAGTCATTTTTAAGATGCATAAAATACAATGACCAAGTAAAAATACTATTCATTGATTTAATTATCATGTAGAGCTGTCCAGAAAATAGAATTTCTATCCTGCAGGAAATACTGACATTTTTAAATATTTTCATCCTGAATCATGACAATAAGTGAATCTCAAAATATTTCACAGAATTCTGAAATATTTTGATTTGTTAACATTGAAAGTGTTTTATTTCAAGATTATTGAAATAATATATAAAATTAGAAAAGTAAAAAAACAATTATTAAAATGAAAAAATCAAAATGAAAAAAACTTTCCCATCAAATTTAATCAAAAAGTACATGATTCCACAAAACTTTTAGATTGCAATTAAACAGACTTTGACCGGAAACTCTTCTGTCATTTTGACCAACTCTAGTATAAAGAAAACAAAAATATTTTTTTAAAAGGCTCAAACATTGATTTTCAGTGTTGTTTTCTCTAGGAGGTATTATGGAACCATTTAACTTCAAAGGACTGTATTGCTTTTCCTAGGTAACATTATTTTTCCAGGGTTATACAAATGGTGACAGCATGACAAATGATACAGACATAAAGGTCTGTTAAATTTCATCTTTGATAAGCAATCTTGGGCTTTAGCATTTTGCATCTATAAAGTTTAATAGATTTGTGAGTGCTTCATTCAAGTGTCCAATCAATGGTTGATTTGCTGTCATTCACCTATTGTGTAATAATGAATTTGAATAGGGAATGCTGTCAGAATTTTATGGGACTTTTATTAATATGAACACAGAGCTAATGCTTTTCAGTATTAGCTTGAAATAAAAAACTTGCATCATTATTCTATTATTTATAAATTACATATCCTTAATT
The DNA here is from genome assembly GCF_020497125.1 of Mauremys mutica. NCBI lineage: Eukaryota > Metazoa > Chordata > Testudines > Geoemydidae > Mauremys > Mauremys mutica. Next base: position 184,124,624 of record NC_059072.1, on the reverse strand, counting down.
CTTTTATGATTATGTATCTCTAAATGGTGTAAATTAGTTTCTTGGTAAAGATCAGTTGTGTTTAAAATTAAATCGCTCCTCTGAAAATTTAGCAAACAATCATAAAACCATTCATAGAGTATTCCAAGCATTCAAGGCTCCTCTACCTGCAATATACTTCCATATCATTATTACGTTTAATAATATATCCATTTAAATAGGTGAAGCCCGAGATTTTCAGAAGTGACTAATGATTGGGTGCACAAATTGAGACACATTTACAGGGGGACTGCTTTTTAGAAAGCACTGAGCACCCACCCACTAAAATATCTATGCCTGTGATGGGTCTTGCATTAAGCATGCTAAAACCAAGGAATTCAAAATCACTAGTTAATTGTAAGTACCTTGGGTGAAATCTTTATTCAGCTAATATGTTATGATTATATTTTAAACACTTTGTTTTTAATATATTTCACTTTAAAATTACCCAATATTAGGAGGCGAAATTTATAAAAGTAAGGCTCCTAAATCCTTGTTTAGGCACCTATATAAAGCCAACTCTTTAAAAGTGCTGAGCATCTATAGCTCTCACTGACTTCAATGGACTTTTTATTAGGGCCTCACTAGACATTCCTCCAATAAACAAGCAACATGCTATTGAGGTAATTTCATTGCTATCAGGAGTTCACACACGGTACAAAGTAACTACAGTTGAGAATGAGTGTTTGCCTGTAAGAAGGAGCCATAAAAAATAAGGCTAAAAATGATGAGTCACATCCTCAGCTGGTGTAAAATCTGCATAGATCTATTGGTATCAATGAAGCTACATGGATTTACACCAGCTTTGGATTTGGACCAAAAAAGAATTAAAAAAGAGAGTTTAAAAAAGAGAATTAAAAAAAACCCACATACATTGGCAGATTTTAGCTACTGTCCTTTTTGAAATAGGTTGTTCACAATTATAAATTAACTTTCCAAGTCCTGTATCAGAGGGGTAGCCGTGTTAGTCTGGATCTGTAAAAGCAGCAAAGAGTCCTGTGGCACCTTATAGACTAACAGACGTATTGGAGCATGAGCTTTCATGGGTGAATACCCACGGATGCATCTGATGAAGTGGGTATTCACCCATGAAAGCTCATACTCCAATATGTCTGTTAGTCTATAAGGTACCACAGGACTCTTTGCTGCTTTTCCAAGCCCTGAAAACCCATTTTCTCAGACTATAACTGATTTGTATTCCTTCCTCACTGATTTTATGAGTGCTCTCTCCATCTTTCAGGTAGGTAAGAAATAAATCCAAATACATTGACATTTAATGATTTGCTGTTTGAATAAATTTCTTCTTAATGTAAAATTTTAAGTCGGACGTTGACATCTTACTTACCTGTTGCAATGAGGTCTCTTTATTTTATTATTTATTTTAGTCCAGAGTTACAAGCTTCACTTTTGGAAGCTGACGTACAATATTTAGAAATCTGTCAAGGACAAAATGTTAGGAAGACTTAAAATATAATGATTTCTAGGGCTACTAAGGTACAAACGCTTTTGCACGTCTTTCTTACTCCAGGAAGCTTAACTCCTCATTTAGATTATAGAAAAATAAATTCCACCTGTCACAGATGTTAAGTGAGCAAATTGCACCTTTAAGAGCTGATTTACAGAATTCTATATCGGTTAATGCTTGCTTCTTTAAAAAGGTATAGTGCAACTATTCACCTCCATGAACTTACCACTTTATACCTATTCTGAAACTACTGTTGGATCTTAAAAATTCCTCTGTGTTTAGTATTTATCTATGCAATGCCTCAGAGTGTGACAGGAGCAACAGAGAGATAGTAAGACAGGTTCTGTCATAAACAGCTTCTAGTCTATGGTCCCAATCTTGAAACTGGATCTGTGTAGACAGACCCTTGCACCCAATTTGAGCTCCATTGATGTCATAGGCCCTCTGTGGGGCTGTGTGTGTTCTTATACTGACTTGATTGCAAGATTAGGGCTGAAATAGCCAATATAAAGAGTGCATGTACAATATAACACACAAGGAAAGTGAATGCCTGTCCAAGCTATTTATATGGCCCCCATTATTGTAGTATTTGAGCATACCACATATGTTTTAATGTGTTTATCCTTACAACAGTGCTATTATCCCCTTTTCACAGATGAGGAATTTGGGAAAGACTAAGTGACTTGCCCAGGGTCACACAGGAACTCTGTAATGGAGCAAGGACTTGAAGGCAAAGCCCTAGCCACTGGATGATCTTTTCTACCATAGCCCTGGTTGGTTATACAGCTACTGGCTGTTTGTGCAAAATTCTTTACATAATTTACATTAATTCCAAAACATTTTACATAAGCATGCATTTTCCATTCATAAGTACTTGATGTGCTTTTTTATTTTTGTAGGGGGGAGGATGACATCAGGAAATGTACAATAAAGAATTCTAATTAGATTTTTTTTTTTATTATGAACACATACAAGGTTGAACAAACTGGCAGCAGTTACGATAACCATTTAAAAACATTGCGTGTCTTTGTTGACAGGAAAAAGTAGAATTCAATGGAAATCTACTTGTTCATGCATGATATCCATTGACTATTAATTAATTCCACTGAAAACATGAGAAATGAGAAATAAGGGCCTGATCCAAAGTCCACTGAAATTTATTGAAAAACTCCGACTGATTTCAGTCTGCTGAAACATGTAAGACACAACATTATTATATTAACTGTCTTTCTCTTGTCAAATTCAATATGTGGTATTCATTGTTTATATCCTGGAGGCTAAAATTTGTTTGAAGAAAGTGTCAATGATCTTATACAGACATTATCTTTTGATTATTATTTATTAAGAAATGGTAAAAATATTTAGCAAGATCTTTATTCAGATCTATTTTGGAGCAATTATATGAGAAGCTTAATTTACTTAAAAGACTAAATAGGTATTATTTAATTTTTTGTGATTATTTTAGATGGATGTTAAGTTAAATTCCAACTCTTTTACTTCACAAGAATAAATTAATCCAGAAAGTAAAACTGAAATATAGTCAAAGCATGTTTTCATAGACTCATCAGAGCTTACATATTTAAAAATCTTAAGTAAAAATGATCTCATTCTTCAAGAATGAATAACTGTGTATTCCCTACAAGTGCAGCAAAATAGAAAATTTAAAAATCACAAGAATTTTATTGTGTAACGCATCACACTGTCTTCCAATATATAATACATTTTAATTTCTGAAATGGCCTTTTCAGACTTATTCCCCTTAATACCTATCTGTTGCTCTTTGAAAAAAGACATAACTCTTCTATTCAAGTTTTTATATTGGGATAATCACTGCTATATCTGAGCTCCTTCCAGTAGTTCATTGAGCAATGCAACTAACATCAGCCATGCGTTGTTTGTTCTCTCATCCCCTTACCAGAGGGAGAGAGCATGCAGTGGAGTTGTGTTTTGAAAGGGCTTTTTGTTGTTGTTCTGCTTTTGATTTTGGGGCAAGAGGGGCTCTTCTAAACAACGTTTAACTTTGAATTTACAGAAAACTTCTATCCCAAATTGCAAGGTCCCAATTTTTGTCTCCTGGAACAGGAACAACAAAATAACCTACTAAGTCCCATACAAAATCCAGTTTTCAAATATGAGCAATTCAGAATGGTGCCAATGCTACAAAAGGATACAAATCAGACATTTACAAATTCCTAAATGCTGTTTTTACAAGATTAAGTACACATTAGACCATTCAACTGGTGATTATGCTCACCCTATTTCCCAAAGTAAAAAATGGGACACGGTGTGGGGCTGGCCTGAGCTGCCTAGTGTTGCCGCTTGCCTAAACCCACTGCACGAGGCTGGCCGCCTGAGCCACGTGGCATTGCCCAGGACTGACCATCCGAGCCTGCCACCCTGCACAGGGGTGGCTCTAGGACTTGCGCCGCCCCAAGCAGGGCGGCACGCCTGCGGATGCTCCACCGAAGCCGCGGGACCAGCGGACCCTCCGCAGGCACGCCTGCGGGAGGTCCACCGGAGCCGCCTGCCGCCCTCCCATGGCACGCCGCCCCAAGCACGCGCTTGGCACGCTGCAGTCTGGAGACGGCCCTGACCCTGCACCTCACATTGCCACTCACCCCACAAAGTTCCTCCATGCCCCTCGGGGGAACGCATCCCACTTTTTTGGCAAAACTGGGCATTTCTTCCATTTGCTCTTGCCAGCTGATGATCAGTTTAGCCCTCAGTTTAGCACTGTGACTTTGGGGCCAAATTTTGGTCTTACTCGAGTCACAAAAGTCAATACGAGTCTTGCCAATGGGATAAGTATTTGGCTTATAAATATCTTGAATACTCATACACATGAAATATACTGGAAAACGTTGAAAAATGAAGAAACTGTAAATTCAGATCCATAGTAAAGCAATGAAATACAGCTATAGTAGGATATACACAATGCTATATAATACCATAGTAACCACTAACTTCTGAAAAACTGCTGTTCAGCTACAACAAACAAGTATGGGAGGTGGGGGTGCGGAGGAGAGAAACGTGACTCCAGGAGTTGCTAGGTTATGTTTTGCAGCTGAGCAAAAACCTTACGCCTTTATGATTAGGATTAATGTCCTCTAGGTGAAAAGTGCCCTTACTTTTTATCTCTATGGCATCAGAAGCTCTACACATGTGGCTCATACAGATAAAGACGCCAATTCATCTTTATCACTTTTGTATTTTCCAGCTTCTTTTAACAGGTTTGGTGTAACGGAAATAAACTAATATTTCTATATCATCCTATTGGTTTTAATTAACAATTTAAAAAACGTTTAGCCTGCTGCCTTGTTAACTTTTATTTCTTACAGCAAATACAGGATTCTCTATAATCAAATATGTGAAGGTATCTATCTACATATAGATAGAAAGCTCTATAAAAAATGTGAAATGGTTATATGGCTTCCTGTGACAGAGTGTCAAGATTTCATACTGAGTCACTGTAAAAAATATCCAACTTAATATTTTTATGTTTAAAATAAACATGCATATATGCACACACACACAAGCACATGGTGTCAACTGCTGTAAAGTGTTTGGCTTTCTGAGGCTGAGTGATGGAAGCTGAAAAAAATCATGGGAATGCATGATTTTCCTGTTTATTTTTAATAACTTGAAAATTCCTAGCCCTAAGAAGAATGGTATAAATGAAGAGATTTCCATTTTTTAAGTTTGTTATATGCTGAGATTGGGACAGATAATTACAGACAGACAGAATAATAGATGAGTCATCTTTCAAATTCTATTCTTAAATGCCTTGTAATAACATTACCACCTCTCACTAAGGATCTTTTAAATTATTGGGAGTTACCAACTACATCTCAGTACCACTTTTATAAAACTATAAGAAATAAAAGAAATAGTTCAAATAAAGATTTAGGAGCCTAACATAAATCCTATGATTTCCCAATTTTCAAATGTACTGAGCACCCAAGCACCCAACAACTCCCACCAATGGGAATTGTACTTAAAAAAAAACAAAAACAACACAACACAAAACCAAAAATAACAGGTAATTTATTTTGGTGCCTTACTAGTAATATAAGTTCCTAACTTTAGATTTTCAAGAATGTGTGATCATTTAGAGGCTCTGGTAATTCAATTTAACCTATGGAAAAAAGGAAGAGAACTGCTAGCTCTCTGAAGACTAGCAGCAAGTGCTTAATGGACCAGCAGTTTGAGAACCATTGTTATAAACTTTCTGCTGTGACTAAGAACTTGGCAGATGCTAGTTTCAAATATTGTACATAATTTAACACCAGAAAAAAATTATATTCTTGATATTAGCATAAAACTAATTTGTTTTCATTTGAAGAACAGATATTTCTCTTAAATTGAAAAAAAAATAGCAGTTTTTTCCTCCCCTGTTTGTGGCCTAAGATTTACTCGATCCTATCCATAGTTTTGGTTTGCCTTGCTTGTCTATTTTTCTTTGTTTTCAAGAAGAGGAAATCCTCAACATCAGCTGTCATTGTGGCATCCTCACTGGGCCCTTTTATTATAGTAAATGACCCAGCCCAAATCAGTGCCTCATTGTGGTAGGCACCCATAAGAAACAGTCCCAGCCATAAAGAACTTTCAGTCTAAACCTGAAATCCTGCAAACGTTTATGCATGTACTTAACTTCAGTACCACAAGTTGTCCCCTAGACTTCAAGTAGTCTATTCATTGTAATAAAATTAAACATACGCGTAAGTGTTTCCAAGATCGGGGTCTATATAGACAAAACAGACAAATCCACTAGTTCACTGTCTTATGTGGTCTGTGTATAGCTGCTCACAGGAGCTAATCAGTAGTTTGCTACTGTAATCAAACTTGTGCCATTTCCCCCCCTTCCATTATTAAATGTAATATTTACCAGTCAATAATAATAATTCCAGTAAAACTGCTTTCAATTTAAATTATACAGAAACAAAACAAAACAGTAATGAAGCCCACATTATCAACATATAATTAGAAACCATAAACCTTAAAATAAAGCAAAAATACAAGATATATAAAATGATCAGAAACAGAACATTCTGTATCCAGATGATAATATATATTTTAAATAAGAAGTCATTATTATTTAACAAATATTTTAAATCAATTATTTCATAGCTTTACTGAAGGTGTCCTTCCCATTGAGGGAAAGGTGAGAAATGACTTGTACTTTCCAGGGTTATTCAACTTTTTTTTTTAATGTGCACAATGTCCCTCTATGACACTGTTCAGTGACAAAAACAAAAAACTACATAACACCAACAGACTCCTTCATGAAGAAACCTTCTCCCCAAGATGTTACCTATTCCTACCTCTACCATCCTTGAGATCAGATTTTACTTTCTCTCTATGATGCATGCATTGGCAGCCTTCTTTTGTTCAGGCAGCTATAATCCAAGTCAGGTGGTGTTGAATCAAGTCATATTTTTGACCATTTTACAAAAATAAAATTAAAATAATATAAGAAAATGAAAAATGTGTCTAGTTGATTAGTACAGAAAGCAATGGTTTGTATTAAACATCAGCAATATTGAAAATATTACTTATAACAGGGCAGGAAACTTTCCCCCGTCTAATAAAACAGACTAATACCGTCTGATGCTGCTTGTCACTTCAATCCACTATAACGTAGAAGAGGATCTTGTAGTTTTAGTATTACTGTAAACAATGTAGCAATAACTCACGAGGTTTGGGTAGTTCACACCTCGGTTAGCATTTGAGATTTCACCACCTCTCAGAAGAGGCTAAGATTGTGTGTTGAAATTAATTATTTCAATTGCAGTTCCCTACCTCACACCCATTACAAAAAACACCCAACACCATAAATATTCATTATTCATGTTATAATGGGTCCTGTGATGTACATATTCTCTACTCCCCAGTGTTTCATATATAGCCATCCTTAACCACTCCTGCACACCAAACTCCAGATAATATTTGAGAATACAATTTTTTTCACTTATTAATTGGACGGCACCTGCCAGCAGATTCTCCCAGAGTAACAGTCATGCTGATTTCCTGTCACGTCAAAGGTAGAAAGTTATTCAGACCAAGGAATAAACACTAATTATTTAGAGCTGTCAATTATATCTTGATGATGTACCATAGGATTCATGCAGAACTAAACACCATATATACAGATAAGGTTCATTTTCATAGTCCCTTTAGAATGTTCCATGACTACAGTGGCCCCTATCCTGACCGGAACCTTTAAGCAGTAAGGGCCAGATTTTCAAAGGTATTTAGGCACCTATCATGGTAGATAGGCACCTACTGAGGCTTTCAAAATGCCCAAGCAGGTTAGGTGCCAAATGCCAATCGATTTTAAGCATTTAGGCCTAATCGTTTTTTTTTAAATCCCAGTCTGAATTTGTAGGTGCCTAAATACCTTTGAAAATCTGACTCTAAAGTAAGTAAGTAAATAAATAAATAAATAAATAAGCAAACATTTTAGCTTACAGGTTGTTTGCTCACTGTTCTTTTCAGCTATTATTCCTGATGTCACCTAAATTAAACAGTATTGTTTATGCCCATTGATTGGATCATTAAAATTTCATAAATTTTTTAGTACAAATAGTGGATTGATGTGTGAACATAGGTATTCAATGAGGAGGACCCTTTCCCTAAATTTGCATGAAAACAAAATCTGTTTGCATGAATAGTCATAGGAAAGAGAGCAAAAAGCAACAAAAATAAGGCTGAACACAGCTACATGGAATTCTAATTAATTAGTGATAAAAATAGATGTATTTTGAAGGAGAATAATATCAAAAATAACCACATTCAGATCTACAACAAAATATATTGTGATTGAAAAAGCAGCAAGATAAATTTCCTTTACTGTCAACAGCCACAGACTGGGGCTTGTGAGTGACCAACATACACATCTCTCACTCAAGATATCCTTGAAAGCATGAAAAGAAAGAGGAAAGGATGAAAAGAACCCCCCCGCCCACCAACACAGTATGTGAGAGTGGCCACACTAGGTAGACTGAAGGATGTAGTGTTGCACCAATTAATTTCACAGCATGAACAGAAGAAAGTGATTCATGGTAACTGAGTAGTAAGCTGCTATACCCTCAATTCATTCTGATGTACAAATACTATATACTGAGATAATCCTGTATATCAAAATGTAGCTATTATCCACAGATATTACACTTGTTACCTATTTTTTAATTTAAAAAAGCCTGGATTAGCTACTAATATATCATTAGCCTTTTGGTAAATTATATTCTTGTTCTGAAAAGACCATGTGTGACTACTGGCCATATTTTGATAGACTACTATTTTTATATCGCAAAATATGTATTATCAATAGAAATGTTCAAATGATTCATTTTGACACTATCATATGGGACGTTTATCTGCCTACATGCACCAGGCCAGTAATAATAGGATGTAATTATCCAGTTTACACTCTTTGATCTAGATTGTAGGATGGTTCATGATGCAATGAGAGACCCAGAACTCCTTGAGGGACTTATGGTGATATGCGTATTAGAGCAGCAGCTCCAAAACCTTTTGGAAAAGTGGATTTATATTCTCTTCCTTCAGTGGCTCAGCTCATTTCTTCCCAGCCCAAGCCCATCTTCCCATCCCAATCGCAATATATTACCTTGTAGGGAATGTGAGAACTGAGATTCTGGCTGGTCTCAGCAAATCTTGAACTCCACTTTCCCCCTATATGTATAGTCGTGAAGGGTGTCAATTGTGCAGTTTGCAAACCACAATTGTAGGGCGTATGTCATTTACACAGCAATGTATATTACTGCCAGCTCAATAACGTTTTCTTATTTATACTAACACTTACATGTACTGAAATATTTACTTGCAGTAGTTTAGATTTGATTCTGTCACTGGAATGTGTAAATTAAGAGAGAAACGAAGATTTTGTGATTAGGTCACTTAACTGGGATTCAGAATGTCTGGATTCATCTCCTGACTTGGCCACAGGCTTTCACTCTGAGCAAGCCACTTAATCTCTCTGTCCCTCAGTTCCTCTACTGTAAAAGTGGGGATAATAAATAATGCTTTCCCCTATTATTTGTTTTTGTCTGTTTGAAATGTAAGCTCATCAGCTCACGGAGTCTCTTTTGCTTTATGTTTGTACAGTGCCTAGTACAATGGGGTCCTGATCTCAGCTAGGGCTTCTAGGTACCAATATACAGTACAATGAAATAATTACTAACGATGTGGTAGCTGGACCTGGGGGTGGAGAGGGGAAGGAACTCATAACAAATGAGTGAAGACAACGATACCCAGATAACTTAAATCAGATTGAAGGTCCTCCTCTCTCAGGAGGCACTTAGCACCTTGCAGAGATCAGGCCATAAATTAGTTCCATAATGACTGCGTATGCTGTACTAACAGCAGGTGATGATTTGGGGACTGGAAAACAACTTGCCTTTTTTTGTTGGCCACATAATCAGAAGTCTTTATCCATTGTAATGTATAGCACTGAGGTCCTTCCTTAATGCACGAAAAGAAATTATTGTTTCAGTTCTCTTTTTGCCTAACTTGAAAATACTCTTACCAGAAAATGCTACAGGTTGGATATTTTTGAAGCTGTTTACTAATGATAAGATTGCCTTTTGTTACTAATTTCTTCTATTGACTAAACCACTCAGTTGAGGTTTGCTTTGATTTTTAAAGACAGGAAAATTTGTCATCATATATAAACTTAAAGGGCCAGATTCTCAGTTGGTGTATAGTGATGTAGTTTAATTGAACTCAGCGGAACTGTATCAATTTACTACATCTGAGAATCTGTCACAAAACATGGATTATTGTAACCATGATGTCTGTAGTGAATATATGAGTTAGATGCAGATTGGGATATGGGAAATTTAACTGGTAAGTAAGTTTTATTAAAATATCTTGCTATGATCCTGGTTTTCAATTTCAATCCAGTTTTTAACCTGGCAATTGCAGATCAATCACTTAGCCATTTAGTGTCAGTAGCTGAGTCATATAAATAGGTATGAAAAAGGTCTTTACCACCTTTTTCTTTGAGCTGGATCAAAATATCTTTCTTAAATTTAGCACTTCCTCCTGCTCATCTGAACTTAAAAATATTCTGTTCCAAAGCAAAGAATATAGTGGGGAAATTTAATAGATAAAACCTGTGCATAGGGGAAAAAATTCTTCCAACTACAATCAAATCTAACAATCTAGATCACATGGTTTCATATCAACATATGCTCTACTTTTCTTAAAAATCAATTACATTAATGACACTTTCTTCAGAAGGTTCATCACATTGCTTGTGGTCTGAACTTTCAAAGATTTGAAAGACTACTCCACTGACTGAAAACTAGGAGAGGTTTTCTTTAGTCCCATGAAGGCTCTTTTTAATATTACCAAAGAGAAGGCTGGTTTTATCTGTCAAAATCTGAGAACCTGTCAAATTCCAAGTGGAGTTGGAGATTATTCAAAATAGAGACCATAAGCTGACCAGCAAATATTAAAGTACCATTAAAAATTAAGACTGTTGTCTTCTTAATAGTCCCATATAGTTATCATTCCAGCAAATTGTTAAATGGTTATTATGAGGAGCAGTATGGGACATGCCTGTCTGGTTCTCCTTTGAAGTCCAAAGCATTCCGATTTTATATCAAATATTAAGAGGCTCCTTATTATATTGTCTATTCAGTAATCACAGCAGAAATGTCAAATTCAGTATTAAATGCAGGTCAAAGTGTATACAAGCTGGGTTGGCCCAGATCAGAGATACTGGGAATATTGGCAAAATAAATTCTCAGTCTAATGCCAAATCTCATACTAGCAGAGCACCTCTAACACAAGCAAATATTCATTTGAACTTCAGGTATATGAAGAAATTCAGTGACTGGGCTTTAAACAGTGCAATCTTCTGAAACATCAGGCAAGAACTGGACCCTCTAAGATTATGTCTGTTAGTCTTTTCGATATACTACCAGTTGGAGCAGTTCTTCAGTTTGGGGCTAGATTCAGAGATGTCAGTGACAGATGCACTCTCAGAGTCCTGGATGAAGTAATAGAAATTTTACTTTTTCTTTTCTCACAATGATGGTAAAGATAGTGGCTCCGGTAAAAAGCAAGGTGCCCATCATCATACTGGTAACTGTAACACGAACAATACAGACATAGAAAGTGGTACGTCTTTAACCACTAATTCTGCTCATCTCAACAAATGCACCAGGAAACCAATGATATACCTGAGACACATTGATGATATTTTCATCCTCTGGACAGGCAACAAACTCCCTCATAGTTTTCTACCACATCCACCACAAATTCAACAAGCCACCTGTCCATTATACTCTCTCTGGAACATTCCCTCACTAGCATCAACTTCCTGGACACCATGATCAGCTTCAGTAATGGAACCCTACATAGACAATCCATACACAAGTAATCCACAGATCACCATACCTATCTTCATAGATCCAGTAACCACCCTATATAGAAATAAAACATCCTCCGACTGCATGCTCCTAGCTGTCAGCTACCACCCCACGCTGGAACCCATCTGAGGTATCATCAAACAACTACAACCCATAATCAATGGGAATCCCATCCTGAAAGATTTTTTCCTGAACTCCTTCTCCTGCCCTTCCAACTCCTGAACTCCTTCTCCTGCCCTTCCAACTCCTGAACTCCTTTTCCTGCCCTTCCAACTTCCTGCTCCCTCACTCTCCCTCCCACTCAGACCCTCATCATCAGAAGCAAGCTCCCCATAGACCAGGACACACCAACTCAAATCAGCTCCAGAACCTGCCAGAACTGAAGATGCAAAACCTGCAAAGATATCATCACTGCTACAGTGATCAACACCCCCTACAACATGCCTTGCAAGGTCCTACACACACTTATTACAACATGTGGTGTACCCCATCCAGGGTACTAAATGCCCAATAACAACTATATGAGTGAAATCAATCACCACACTCTTGAATGAACTCACACAGGAAAATGATAAAAGACAAAACCACCCTGTGGGTGAATATTTTTTACAAAGTGATCACTTGATATATGACGTATTATTCCTCATTCTCAAAGGAAACCTGCATAACACTTTCAAAAGATGAGGCAGGGAGTTTAAATTCAGAACTTTGTTAGAAATTTAAAATCAGGTCTTAATAAAGACACTAGATATATGGCTTTTACAACAATCTGTAATCCACTGACCCGCTTTTTGTCTTATGACTAACAGGGGTGTTAAAGGGATACTTCACTTTGAATGGTCCCATACAGTACATGCTAACCCCTAATGCTATCTGTTCAATCTTGTATTTAGCTGTGACACTCTTAGTACCTTTCCCAGACCAGAAGAAGAGCTCTGTCTAGCTTGAAATATTGTCTCTCTCCCCACAGAAGTTGGTCCAGTAAAAGATATTATTTCACCAGGGCCGGTGTAACCACTAGGTGAACTAGATGGCTGCTTAGGGCGCCAATATTTGAAGGCGGTGCCTAAAAAAGCGGTGCCCAAATTTTTTTTTACACTATTGCTCCTGGCGGGTGGACGGGCTGCTCGCAGCCGTGTTAGCACCTACCTCTGCGGGCTTCCTCTGCAACCACGGGCCCTGTCACCTCCCTCCGCCATGCCCCACATCACTGCCCACCTACGCCCCCACCCCCGCCAGCCTAGATCCACCTCCTTCCCGAGCCCCCAGGCTGCCGCATCACTCCCTAACCCACTCCCTCCAGCTCTGGCAGTCCTGGACCCCCAGCTGCAGCGGCAGCTGCTGCCCAAGGACCGCTGGCTGCAGATCGGAGCAGGTGACATCAGCCCACCTGCAGCTGGCCCTATTGACAGCAATGCAGCGGTAGCAGTGGGAGCGGGGGTAGGGGAAAGGAAGAGGAGACCATGGCCTCTGGTCTACCTGCGGTGGTGGATCATGGCCCTGCCAGAGGATACAGGGTTAAAGAGCTGCAAAAGTGTAACTGTCCTCAGCACATGCCACCTTCCAAGGCTTCATCCCCATCCATCCCTGCAGCCCTGTGGAGCAGGTAAATAGAGCCCCATTTTGGGGAACCTGAGGCAGAGAATAGGGATGTGACTTGCCCAAGGTCACCCCAGGGAGTCATTGTCAGGGCCCTGCTTTGAATACAGGAGATCAAGGCTCCTAGTTCTGCGCTGGGTCAGACCAGTAGGCCAGAGGCCTTCAAGCCCTGAGCTCTGCACCTGCCCACACAAGGTATTAATCTGGGATTCAGAGGCACCACACTGCAAGTTTTCAGTGAAGAAACATGGCTGTCTCAAGCCCTTATGGCTACAAGGAAAATCTTCCAAAGGTGATGAGTGTCTAGCCAACACAGTTCTGTCTGCCTGAGTCTGCAGCCAGCCTGGGACAACAGCTCTAGGAAATGCGGTAGTAACTGTTAAGTCTTATTATGACACCATCAGAACCAGATTTTCATGTAACATGGGTGACCAGTTGTGTGGTGCACAATCACTGCAAGTGTGCAAGCAACTCAGTGCAGCTGAACCCTGGGCAGGCTGCAGCACCCAAGAGATTTTTGTTCTCCCACTGAATGATAGCAGATGCACCAGTAACTTTACTACGTAGAAGTTTAGTCACCACATTAGGGCCATATCCTCCCCACTCCCAGCATTGGGCCAACTGCCCCTCATCATTCTCCTGATTGCTTGTATTGTTATTGATGGGAGATCTGCTGTGGACTGAGGGGTGTATATGGACCTGCCTTTGCAGGCTCAGTCCTGGCCCAGCATTCGAAATAAATTGCCCTGAGTTTCAGAAGTATTGAGAACCCTGCAGTTCCCACAGACATCGGGGGAATTGTAGGTGCTCAGCATCTCTGAAAATCAGGCCCAGAATGAAACTGACACCTCTGCCCTGGGCCAGAGCTCTCTGAGTAAGGGGCTTCAGCAGCGATTGGAGTGGGGCAGAGTAAAGCAACCAGGACGGTCATGACGGAGGCTGGAACTCTGTCCTCACCTCACAGCTGTGGGGAAGACAGGCCTTCAGACACGGCTGCCCGCCTGCATTGCACTTTCCAACCCAGGAGCAAGGAACCATTTCACACCTTAGTGCTGGGGGGAGCTGAAGCCCAGAACGGGAAGTAACTTGCTTGAAGTCATCCACTGAGTTGGTGCCAGGGTGGAGAATAGAAGCCAGATCCCGACTCCCAGCTCTGTGCTCTGATCCCCAAAACAGCCCTTTCCAGATCCATGGGGGGTGGGGGTGAGGGGGCAGGAGGGACTCTAGCCACGTGCAGGAGACCCAAGGCCATTTATTTTCATTAAATATGTAGACTAAATAAAGAAATCAATACGTTTTCAAGCCAAACGTGTATTAATTCTAATCAACAATGCCACATTATGCAGTATTCATTTTTGAAAGTTTGTAATAAGTGATGCTCCGGGGGGAGGGGAAAGGAGGGAGCAAGGTGGAAGTTTCACCTAGGGCGCAAAATATCCTTGCTCCGGCCCTGTACTTCACCCACATTTTGCATCTCAACATACACAGGGCAGTTTACAGTTTCTCTTGGCGGATCCATGCAATTTGCTGTACTGGAGATCTGTGGGCTAGCTGGGCTAATGCTGTTATTTGGATTTCCCTTTTATTAAGGGATTCTGAAACCAGAAAGGTCTGTAAGCACCTTGCCATGCATGCAGTTTTGCATGTAACTGAGGAGAGCTAGATCCCATGCAAATAGATATTAAATCCTTAATTAAGTTTTTCTTTGAGCTATACAGCATAGGTGAACTGTAATATTCAATTACCCCTGTAATTTCATTTGCTCGTGCAAGTAAGTCCTGGTTGTCACTTGTGGTGTGTAGGTTCATTAAGGAAATAAAATGGTCCCAAAAAGCCACTCAAAAGGTTTGCGGTAACCTACAGTAGGATATTAACAGGGTCTTAACAGTTTTAAGAAGATGGAAAGATTGTCCAGACGTGTCTCTCAAAGAAATGCAGCTAAGCGCATAACTTTTTTATGACTGGTATCTTTCAGGAATTGTTTGAATATAAGATACTCAATGAAATGGCTTATTCTGGCTGGGAAGATGCTTCTGTTCATATGTAAAGTTCAAATACACTTAAAACACAACAGCAGCACAGCTGAAGCACTTTACTGTAGACACTCACTACAGAAATTGGAAGAATTCTCCTGTCGCTGTAGTTAATCCACCTCCCCGAGAAGCGGCAGCTAAATCAACAGAAGAATTCTTCTGTTGACATAGTACTGGCTACGCATGGGCACAGGTCAGCATAGCTACATTTCTCAGGGATGTAGAGTTTTCACACCCCTGAGGACACAGCACTGAGCGGTTCACCACTGACAAGCCACATCTTGAAAGCATCTCTTCCTTGGTGTTCTTGATTCTCTTCCAACATTGCAAACTATTATTTCAAAAGATCAATTTCCCCTGCCTTTCCCCTCTGTGGTGCTGTATTCAAGGGGGCCTCCCCTCTTTTATTCCCCTCTGTGCTCACTGGGAGGCAGATGTTAGGGAGTGACCTCATTTTCCCCAGTGATAATATTTTTATGCCTTACAACTCTCAATTAAATTCTCTACCCCAGACCTTTAAGTTAAAATACATAAACTCAGTGCAAGTAAATATTACAGGGGTCCAATCAATCTGCACATTGGTATTTATGAGAGTGGGTTTCCTTCCCTTAAGTTTTGCATTGAGTTTCAGATTCTATTACGAATCTAGGGCCTGGAATGTTATTTACATAAAGATTCCAGCGTCTCCACCCAAGCTTCTCCTCCTGCTGCTCAATATCACAAAACCTCCTCAAACCATCTTACAGGTCAGCCCTGCCAGTCTGAGGAAAGCCACACAGCTGATGGACCATTCATGGCAAAGGCGAGCGCCATTTCAACAGTCAGCCAAGCAACTAGAAAGCAGGTTTCACAAGCATAAATTGAGATACATTTTAAAGAACCTGTTCATGGATCGGAGCCACATTCTTACTTGTGTTTAGTCCACCCCTTCCCCCATGCCCCAAAGATACATCCACATTTGAGGATTCTGAAGGCTAGTGTGATGCTATATGGAATATGGGTGACCATGTATAACAGAATAGATACCTTAAATAGCATATCTTGTAATTTTGTAATATTGGTATCAGTGGAAAGTTATGATTTGATAAATATAATAATGTTTATAGGTATATATCATTTTTGTATTGTGAATTATAAATGTGTGGTATATTTGTATATCAAACTTGTGCTATGTTTCTGGGTGATACCCCCTGACAGATTGGCATCAGGACTATTCAGGCTGCTTAATGGCCCATCAAGGGCAATCAGCTTTTACAATGAACTTTGGCAAGGCACCTTCTTTATCTCACCAGCCTCAACTGCTTTTAGCCTTGGTGAGACAGGCTCAGGTAAAACAGTCCCTCTTGGTTGTACAGGGGAAGTCCATTCCTTCTCTCCACCAGTGTTTTGTGCTTGTTTTTCTCCCTAATGGGAGGTAATGCAGCCTCCCCTTCTGGTAAGGCTCACAGATAGATAGATCCATCGATCGATCGATCCATCCATCCATCCATCCACCCACCCACCCACTCACTCCTCTTCTCCCAACAGGGGAGGGTTTTAAAAGGTCTCAGGCAGCCCTTAGTTGGAATCAGCTGATCCTAATTGACCTGAGGTAACTCCCTCTCAGCTGATCCTAATTGAGTCTCTGATAACCCCTTCTCAGCTGAACCTGATTGACCTGTAGTTACCCCTCCTCAGTTGATAGGGAGGAGGGCCTTTTAACCTTCTGGGACTGTTTTCTACCCCACACCCCTTGCAGCTGTCTGTCCCGAGTTTATCAAAGAACCCATTGAGAGAAGCCAGGGGCGTGCCTGTGGACAGAGGACTCCAAGATCTTTTCCATGCCCATGTGCTGTGAGCTTGTGTTTGGGACAAAGGCTGTACAAGCTACATGGTAAAGGATATAAAAAGGCAGCTGCATCTTCTCAATTTTGTCTTCAATCCTGCTTTTTGCCTCTGAAGTAACTTCTCTACAAACTGAAGCTTTGAACAAAGGACTGACAGACTATCTAAGCTTTGGATGTGTTCCAGAGGGACTTTACAAGCCAGCAAACTCACCAATGCTGCTAAGAACCTGATACATGGATTCTGAAATTATATGTATGTATCTGATTGCTTTGACCATTTAACAGCTCTCTTCTCTTTCTCTTCTTTTATAATAACACCTTTAGTTTTAGGTACTAAAGAATTGGCTGGCAGTGTCGTATTTTGGGTAAGAGCCAAGCTATATTGATCTGGTAATGTGGCTGGCCCTTTGGGAATCAGAAGAACATTTTATATAATGAATAGAGTTTTAAATAACTTCTCACTTTTCTGGCCTGATGTGCTGATTGGGAGCAGAGACTAGAATGCAATAAAGGGGGCTGTGAGATTTCTTTTCTCCAGCTTCTTGATAACCAGTGTGGGAGATCAGGAGCACATTTTGTGACTGGTTGGTCAATCTAACTACAGTGTTAACCACCAGTTTGGGGAGAATCTACTCTCCTTTTTGCAGCCTGCCCTGATCTTGGCAGTCTCAGTGTGGACTACCCAAGGCACATCAGGTCATAGCTGACATTGTTTGGGTTGTGGTAGATAAAGTTATTTTAGCTGTTCTGTGTAATCTTCTGCCCCTTCATCCTTTTCTCAGTTTACTATCATTAGACTCCCATTATGTATTCTTTTAATGCTTGGTTTCATCTTGTATCGTAATGAATCTTGTATCCTAAAGATGGAAAAGCATCTAAAAGATCTGATCCTCTAATACAAGATGTCTCAACATTGCCAAAAGAGGCAGACTAGAACCTATGGGCCAAATTCTGATACCCTTACTGAGGTGTAACTCATTAAGTGAGTAGTCTTCTATAGATTCTGGCCCTGAAATTAGATTGAAGGTTGAAATATTAACACAGAGGAGTAAAATCTAAAAGCCAAGTCAGTTTATATATAAAATAAACAAAAGATGCTACTTGTGTTTGATTTATTATAAAATGGTTTTCTTCTATAGCGTTGATGTTGGTAATTTTGTGTTTCAAAAACCTCCCTTTCAAGTTTGTGTGATTCATCAAATTTCATACTTTATGATGCTTTACAGACCCAGTATTAAAAAGCACAATTTCCTTTCCTCTGTTCCTTTTGTCAGGAGCTATTTCTGTATAGCTAAATAAAAAGGAATTTTATAGTGCATCCATGGTGAATTTTGTGGTCTGTCCATTTTGATGGAGTGTGGCGGTGTGTGGTGGGTTTTTTGTTTTTGTATTTTTCAGATGCTGCATAATCTACACCTAGAGCTGATCAAAGAATATAAAACACATAAACCCACAAAAATGGAATAAGTAAGTAGCATCATTGCACTTGAAGGAATATCCATAAATTAAAGTAGCAAGGAAATGCCCTCTGCAGATGCAAGTAATACAAAAAGCAATTATTTTAAAATATGATGGATAATGCTTTACAAATTTTGGAACATGGCCTACCATCATCACTAAATGTACGAATGCAAAGTTGAACACACGATGCTGTTTCATTACCAATACAATGTAATACACAACCAACATATTTCAGAAGTATTTATGGTATTACTGTTGTACAGGGATCAATGAGATACACTTCACCCCTATACCTACTCTGCTATGGATGAACACTAAGGTCCAACATGCTATGTATTAGAGCTCTGCAGAATAAAGGTAATTCCATTTCAGAAAGATTTTGATATTTCAAAACTTGGCTTCAGCTCAGTTTGGAGAAAAAAAAACAATTTTTCAAAATTCTCTATAAAAATGAATGGAGCCTCTGCTCTAGGGTACTCTACCTAGCAGACTGCCCCAGTCCCACAGATCCTGAAAGCCTGGGGAGACAAGCTGATGGATACCAGGCAGATTTCCATTGGACCCCTATCCTGGTTTCTGTCAGAGTCAAACCATCTCAATAAGATTTCAATGAGTTCGCAAATTCCTGTAAAGAAATCTCTTGTTGGATTTTTTTTTCTTCCAACGAGCAGCACTGTTTATCAAAGCTTTGAGATCTGCTAAACACACTCTAGACAGCTCCCTTGAAAAAAATGTACAGATTCATGGTCTGATCCAATATGCATTAAAGTGTGTGGGGGGGTGTACACACATCTACTTCAATGGCTTTTGTAGTAGACCCTTATCCTGGCTCACCTTGGCATGAAAACTGAAGTGTAGAAGCTATTGGAGCTTGTGGATCCAAAACTGAAGTTAGCTCCCTTAAGTGACATTTGACTTTCTTGGATATTTACTTGTAACCCGCCTCTAGTTGACCATCCCAGTAGGAGGTTGCTAAAGATGGGTAGGTCTGCCTTGTGGCTTTTCTCACAACTTTGGGGGGTGTGGACCTAAAGTTCTTCCCTTTGCTCTGCATTGTGTGCCAGTGGGTATTCACCTCAGCCCAGACCCACTCAGACCAACCATCAGGAACAAAGTTGTATTCAGTAAGGAAACAGAACAGGATTACAGTCCAGGGGCAACCTCTCTGCTTGCCTCATGCTCCCATCTTCACTGCTAAAAACTTCCCAGTGAGAGGGAAGAGAGTATTTCTTTGCATGACCAAGGAATTTCTCCCATCATGCAGCAGTCTGTAGTCCACAATTTGTAGTTCCCACGACAACTGCTGAAGCACACTGGACCTTGGGCTTCAAATTTACATATTAATATCTCCCTAAGCTTATAAATTAATCAATTTGTTTTAAAACAAAGAATAATCCTTTGGCAGTACAGCAATTTTTCCATAAACATTCATAGGTCTAGTTATTAGCCCCTAGGGCAAAGAATCATTAGTTTGTTTTTATAATTCAACATGTAACCCAGTAGAATTACAGTGAGGTCATGTATCATTTTCTTTCTCATTGAATTGGCATCTAGTACTGCATGGTACCATTGTAAACATGAAACACATTGGTTTTAATACTAGCCATTTATCATATTTGGAACTTAATATGTCCCTCATTTCTGTAGTATGAGCATAGTACATAATTTAGCCTGAATTGTAACAAATATGCTTTTCTCCTAAACAGTATTTAGTGAAGTATCCACAAAAACACCTCAGACTTATATTCTCTATGTCTTTACTTGCCTGGATGTACAGTAGTTGCTTGAGTTAACGTGCCTGACCTTTCTGATGTACAATATGAAAAGAAATAATGATTTGTAAGACAGTCATCCTACTGAGTTGAGTGACAGCTGAGTTGTACTGTGTGATGCGCCAATCTGTCTCATAGGCAAGCAGGAAGCTTAATCATGTCTTCAACATACGTCACCATTTGTGACTCCCTCAAACAATCATAACAGATTGATGAGGCATGATTTCCCTTTTCAAAAGCCATCTTGACTGTTTTCTTCTCCCCCCCTCATCATGTTCATCTATGTGTCTGATAATTTTGTTCTTTACTATAGTTTCAACGAGTTTGCCTGGTACTAAAGTTAGGCTTGCAAGCCTATAATTTTCAGGATCAACTGTAGATTCTTTTTAAAAATTTGTACTTGTTTCAGACTCCCTTTCTCCCAGGGGCGGCTCCAGGCCCCAGCACGCCAAGCGCGTGCTTGGGGCAGCATGCCGCGGGGGGCGCTCTGCCAGTCGCCAGGAGGGCGGCAGGCAGCTCCGGTGGACCTCCCGCAGGCGTGCCTGCAGAGGGTCCGCTGGTCCCGCGGCTTCGGTGGAGCATCCGCAGGCGTGCCTGTGGGAGGTCCACCAGAGCCGCGGGACCAGCAACTGGCAGAGCACCCGCCACAGCATGCCGCCGTGCCTGGGGCGGCGAAATGGCTAGAGCCGCCCCTGCTTTCTCCTCGCTACTTCCATTATCACTTGGCCCAGGACCTTATATAGCTTATATGAACCCACTTGTCCATCAAGTAGATTCACCTTTCTGCAGGTTTTCAATCTGATCCTGGAATTTGTAATTGTTAAAGCATTTTAAAGAGACATGCCTTCTTAACATTTTGCATGTCCTGTCATTCCTGATTTGAAGTAGCTTCTACGTTTCCTACACCATAAAGAGTAGTCAATGCACTTTCTTATATGTTCTTTAAGGAGTTCCTTTTCCAGATTCTTTACTTTCTTAGGAAAGAGCAAAACAGTTACAGGTATTATCAGTGAATATCTAATTCTCACAAGCGGAGGAGAGTCAGGTCTTGTTCTGAAGAAAAACTACAGGATTGTCCTGGAGTCTCCAGGAATTAAAAATTAATCTTTAATTAAAGATTATGTCATGATGAAACCTCCAGGAATACATCTAACCACAGTTGGCAACCCTAAGAAAAACTGGCACATTTGCATCTATAATTTTCCTACATGTGCTAAACTCAATGCCTGTTGATTGCTCTAAACACTGTTTGCCATGTGGCACAGAGTTGCTGGGATTAACTGTGTTTTCATCATCTGCGAGTTACCATTACATTGTATTTTGATTCTTCACAACCTCCCAAACAAAGCCTCAGGAACTGGGATGTGTGTAGGGAAATAAGTACATGAGACATGATTGACCACCTGCTCCTACGAGAAGGTGATGGGGTTGCTATACAGCCATTGCATAGTCCAGCATACCTCCCCTTACCATGTGTATTAGTGTTTTTGTTTGTTTTTCACCACTGGATCTTCATAAAGATTCACAAGATGAGTGAAGCATGTGCCTACAGTTGCTCTGCTTTCACACATCCATGCAACCCATCATGAGGCTTAAATAGTACATTTTAGCCAGTGTTCATATATGCCTATTAAACTAAAACTAGAAAGATGGAGAGAAGGGGTATTGGGTGACTTTGAAATGGGCAAATCATCCATGAAATTGAGCCATCTTTTCCCATTCAGTATCAGCAAAACCTTTCTGATAACTGGCTATTTTCCTTCTCTTATTCAAATGATATGTCAAATTTCAAAATCTCAATTGTGTAGGCTGGCTCCTAGAATCATTAACACATTCAGATTTGTTATCCTTAGATATGGAAGGTCATTGCAACAGTGAACAACTACACTGAGTTACAACCCTGGCCTTGAACAGATTATATTTGAACCATACCAGGGCAATGGCTGTTCCACCTATAAATTAAAAAGGCTTTTAATAACACAGAAATAAAATCATTCATGCAGAGGCTTGTTTTATAAAGAGTATCACAGAGCAGTAATATCATATGTATATTCTTGCAATATCTGCAATGTT
This sequence comes from Mauremys mutica, assembly GCF_020497125.1. Classification (NCBI taxonomy): domain Eukaryota; kingdom Metazoa; phylum Chordata; order Testudines; family Geoemydidae; genus Mauremys; species Mauremys mutica. The sequence continues at coordinate 184,101,980 of NC_059072.1, read as the reverse complement.
GGGTGATAATGACTGTCTATAATTCAGTGTGATTTTAAAAATGAAGCAGCAATAAAATATTGATCAGCTTGTTGAACCATTATTCAGAAGAGGGGATCAATTTGAGAGTAGCAATAACTTGTAAAGGATTGTGACCTTCCTTAGGTACACAGTAATTCCAGGGATAAGCCACTGTCTATTTGTAGGTTTCCTGATGGAATGAAATGTTTATCAAAATCAACTATTGAAAGGTATTAGATTTATGAGCTCCAGTTCACTTTAATGAGCCACTCTAAGGCAATATCACTGCAAAAGTGGGTTTTGTAAAGGATTGTAGCCCTTTGATAATCCATCTGAGAAATCAACCTGGGATGATGGGGAATTTTGAGAATGTCAGTGGTTTAGAGATTGTTTGCGGGGGGGAGGGAATAAAGAGAAAGTGCATAATAAAGTGATGAGAACCTGCTATGTGAATACACTGTCAACACATAAAATTATGCAAAAGCATCACTTCACTTGCCCAAAATGTGGACATAATCTGATTTTGTAAATTTACAAATCTCATGTTGCTTCACTTTCATGTTTTTGAAATTAGAAGGATGTCATTTCTGCCATGGGAATGTGAGGCATCACACAGTGGAATAATATTTCCTGTGTGTTCTGTCTCAGTTGCAATTTAAATTTAAATTGAATCAGTTATACAGTGTTTTAAATTAGGTGTGCAGCTTCTAATTACTATATCCAAATGTTTTTCTTTCTTTCTCAGCTCTCTTTGTAGGTCTTCCCTGGAGCACCAATCTTGATATGACCACAGTAGGTGTACATAAGCCTATACACAATTTCTTCAAAACCTCAGAATTGCAATTTTTTTCAATGAATGCAATAGAATTAAAATGCCATTCTAAAACAAAAGAGAATGATTTTTGCTGTTTTAAAGAAAAACCAAAAATAACTATACTGTTTTAGGGGAAAAAAAACAATTTAATGACATGGAAGCTACACAAGGTGGGGGGGAGAGAGAGAGACCAGAGGAGCTGGGGGGAAGGGAGAGCTGCGACTGGCTGGACAAGGAGTGGTGGGGAGGGGCTAGGAAGAAGACATGGGGGGGGGGGGGCTGAACAGGGGCAAGGGGGAGGAGCAATATGACAAGGAGATGTAGTATGGGGAAATTTGGACTGGTTGAGAGAGACAGAGAGAAGGGCACAGAGAAATCTTGAAGATGGGAAGGGTAGCTACTGGACACGTCCAGTGCAAAGGGTTTTCATTAAGAAAAAGCAATCTTACAGATTCCAGGTTCAGAATTAAGAGGCTGCCATTCTCCGCAAGCGGCACATCCATACATGGTAGAGACTAAGGCCATGTCTACAACACCACTTATGTGGGCAAGACATATGTGAAAAAAACCCACCCACCTGAACAACATATGCCAGCAAAAATTAAGTGGTTGTGTGCACAGCGCTATCTTGAAGTGAAAGCTACACGAGTCATCTTACTATGGCGTAGCTGCATAGGTACAGCTGTGCTGCATTAAGTTCACTAGTGTAGACATGGCCTAAGAAATTGCCTCTAGGAGAAGATCAGAAGGAAATGTATGTATGCGTGTGTGCACTAGAGTATGAAAATGCATATGGTCGGTTGAAACACTGTGCTAAAATATATGTAACAGCAACAAAGTGGGGACGTTTGTATAAAGAACACCAGGAAATTTACCGTGTAACAGTTTTGTTGAAAAAGTTATTCAAAGTATTCCTAATACTGTTTGTGTATGTATTAAATGTTTGTTCACTAAAAAATTGTATGGTACTCTCAGTCTTTCTCGCTGAGGTTCACTGGCAGCTGTTGTTTACATTTACATTCAGGGGTTTACAGATCATAGCTCTAAGGTTTAACTTTGTAATATTTTTTTTCCCTTGAGACATCAAAACTTTGGTCTCTGGTTCTACAGAGAGGTAAGGTAAGGTGCAGGAAAGAAAGGAATGCTACATTATATTACCACACTCTTACCAGAGTATCTGAACTTCTTCACAGACCATTAATACATTTATTTGAACAACACTGCTGTGAGATGTGGGTCCCTGATGAACAGAGAGATCAAAGCCAAAATGGTTCAAAACGGTGACTAATTTTGGGAGTCCAATGTGAGACATGGAGCTCTGGATTTTTCAGAGTACTTAGCACTTGTATAAACAGTAGTTCAAAGCACATCTCCAATTGACTGTAGTTGCCATTGTGAGCACTCAGCACTTCTGAAAATCTGGGCCCATGGTCAAATTAGGCAACCCAGAAAAATGAGGCACTCACAGTTGGTCTCAACCTGCCAAAATTTTGCTTAAAGTCTCTTACCCAGTATCACAGAGGAACTTCGTGGCAGAGGCAGAAAGAGAATCCAATTTTGCAGGGTAGCATTCAACTGCCTGAGCCATGAGACCATCCTGTCTTTTCCTGCAATCCCTTGCCTTATTCAGTACACATTGTAATGGTGGTAAACCAAGTGCCAGCTCTGGACAAGGCTGTAGGTGTTAGCTAAGAACTGAAACTCACAGCTGTCAACCAAACCAGCTCACCCATATGCTCATTTTGTTCAAAATAGCTATTAGTCTTCTAAGACTGTATTTAATGTTTAGACTCTATGAAATGCTTGTAAGATGCTACATGCATTAATCTTGCTTGTAATGTCTGTATCTCATGCTATAAAGGAATATGCATGTTTTGCTTTACAACTTTGAAAATGTTTTCTCTGAATTTTTGAGCCCAGGCACAGGAATTATCCGTTTCCCCCTCATCCCACCCCCGCCCCACACACCACCATTAAGGAAGGGCAATTAAGAAACATCACAATACAAAGGATTGGTGAATGGCCCTATCACACTTTGGAAATGCTACCTGAAATGGAGCTTGTCTCATGGACTGGAAGGTCAAACATAAAAGATAAAAAAAAGGGTCACAAGAAAATGTGTCATCTCTTTGCTGTTTGAACTCTCCCAGGGCCAAAGACACTAAAGGAAGGCAGAGATCCCCAGGGGTTACCTCTGACTCCACCCTGAAATTTTTTTTGAATCGACAGACTACCACATCTCTGACATCTTTAAGAATCAGAGATGGTAACTCATTTGTGTGTGGTATGTTTGCTTGCTTTAACCTGTAAATTACTCATTTCTTTTTCCTAGTTAATAAAGCTTTAGATAGTGTTAAATGGTCACACCAAAAAATCATAAAACATTCAGGTTGCTTCCAGTCCCAAGGGACCAGTTACTTAGCCCAAATCAGTTCATACCCTAGATGTTCCATGAAATACAATGCCTATAGCCAATTCTGTAATAAACTAAGTCCAGCTTGCCTGGGCAGCAAGATAGACTGGAGTGCTCAAGGGGACTGCCTGTGACTCTAGGGTAAGACTATTATAGTGATCCAGGAGTTCACATTTGTTACTGAATTGGTGAAATCTAATTACAGAACATATGACAGTTACAGTTTGGGGTATCTGCCCTGTTTTTGACAGTCTTCCCTGAGGTAGACACTCACAGTCCTGAGCCACTCTAGGTAGCATGACACACATCTTCCAGCTGCTGCAACAAATGAGGCAATGGACCTATAGACAACAGTCTCATTCACTATACAACCCTGATTCATGCCCAGAGCACTATTTCCCTGTGCACTGGAGCAGAGACACTGAGGGCTTGGCTACACTGGAGAGTTGCAGCGCTGGTGGAGGCTTTACAGCGCTGCAACTTAGTAACTGTCCACACCTGCAGGGCACATCCAGCGCTGCAACTCCCTGGCTGCAGTGCTGGCTGTATACCTGGTCTGCTTGGGGTATAATGAGTGCAGCGCTAGTGATACAGTGCTGCTCGTCAAGTGTGGCCACACACCAGCGCTGTTATTGGCCTCCAGGGTATTAGAGATATCCCAGAATGCTTTTAACTAAATTACTCTCTTTGTTTTGTTATGATGCCTCTCTTTGTTTTGTTGTGAACTCGGGGCTCCGGGAGCTGTTTATCTAAAAAACAAACACAGCTCCTGTTTGCTGTGAATGAGGCAGGCAGGGGGATGAATGTCTACAGCTAGTGTTTGCTTGAGGAGAGAAACAGCAGGTGGGGGGGGGAGGGGAGTCCATTGGAGCAGCTGCTTATCTGGTCTGCAGGCTATTTGCATTTAAGAGTGAATGAGGGGGTCGAGGAAATGTTCAGATTTTGCAAGGCAGGGAGCTGACACACAGTGTCGGCTCCAAAAATCCACTCTCTCTCTCCCCCGCTCCCTGTCACACTCCACCCCACCCCACTCTTTTGAAAAGCACATTGCAGCCACTTGAACGCTGGGATAGCTGCCCATAATGCACCACTCCCAACAGCACTGCAAATGCTGCAAATGTGGCCACACTGCAGCGCTGCTAGCTGTGAGTGTGGCCACACACCAGCGTTTTCCCTACACAGCTGTACAAACACAGCTGTAACTCCCAGCGCTGCACATCTGCAAGTGCAGCCAAGCCCTGAGAAAAAAAATAGAACATGATGATGCAGTTAAAGACAATCACAAAGTATTTGCACAAAAGGGGTTAATTAAAATGGCACAGGGAATCCTCAAAGCTGGTATTTCCTAACTTTTGAATGCTTGCCTGCACAAACTTAATGTTTTTATAATGTTTATGTGAAATAATCTGAAGTTTTTTTTTAAAAAAATGAAGAAAACAGAAATGCCACTATGTGAAACCATATCAATTCATGCAGTATTAGAACCAGGGTGAGATGCATAGCACAGTCAGTCCTCTACCACTTGAGCTAATGGCGTAACTGACAGCAGTTGCAGGTTTGTCATTCTCTATGAGGCCAGCCACTCAAGAAAAAATAACATCTCCATGCACTTTCACAGCAGAGGAATGGTGAGACTCAAAACTGGGTTAAAACTCCAGGTTCTGAGGGAACTATACTCTAGTGGTTACAGATCCTTCTGCCCATCCTCTTCAGTCTGTCATTCTCCTATCCCCATATCGCCACACCACCCTGGCTCCCTGGCTCAATGACAGTCCTTTCACCTCCCCGCTCCGCATTCCAGCTCCTCATCTTCATCCCCACCCTGTTCAGCTCTTTGCTGCAGTCTGCCCATCTCTTTGACCCAGATTTCCTGCTCCTTCAGGCCCAGCGCCTCACCAACCTGCAGTTGAATCAGGCAGCTTTCACCATCACCTCCTCTTCACTGTCAGGACACCAGCAGTGGGAGCGATGAGGACACTGAAGAGACAGTCTCCCTATTCTCAGTACCTGTGCCTGGTCTCTAGCACCCAAAAGAAGCAGTTGAAGGGGAAGTCCTACTCAGTTCTTGAAACTTTGGGCTGGAGCATACTCAAATACAGATTGAATCTTTGAAGAATTCAGTGCTAAATCCTGACAAATTTCTACCACACATATGCAAAGTGGGGTTCCAGGGTTCATAACTTGGCCAACATGTGGGCAGATTTTCACAGGGGTAGAAACAGTGATAACACCAAATTTCAAGTCCCTATTCTCATGGACACATTAGAGCTCACTAAAATAGTTTCAATAATTTGTTATCATGGGCAAAGCAACATATCCTCCCTAAACCTCATTCTGAGAAATGGCTGAACCATTTTGTTTCAAGTTTTCCAAAAAATTCAGCCTGCGGCAGACACCCTGCATGGGTAATTTCAACCCGAACAGTTAGTCAGGCAAATGGTATGAGCAACTGAAAAATAGGGTTTTAAAGGGAAATGTTGGGAAAGCTTAATTATAGGCATTGCTACCTGCATAATCATTGCTTAAAGGTTGAAGTAAAAATTCAGAGTGATCAAAGAAATTCATTATAGTACTGAAAGTGTCTAATAAGCTAAAAAGGACACACAAGATGTTAAGAACGCAAGTAATTAGAATGGCACACAGACTACTGCTGAAGAGGTTACTTTTATACATATACATGAAGCTTGCTGGAGATGAAGGAAGAGTTAATTAAACATTACAGCAAACAGGCAAAAACTAACCACCATACAGCAATAAGGGAATCTGCAGAGAGAAGGCTACAACACTTTTGTGGAGTATGAGTGAGAAATGATGGACCAAGTACATCAAGCAACTAATTATGTTACATTGAATAATACTACATGAAATGTCAAAAGAAAAAGAGTAAGTTTATTAAGAATTACCTTAGATGAAAGTCAGATCACTCAACTCTTTAAACTGACAGGAGTCAATTCATTAGTAAGTTCTAATGGTGCCTATGAGTGTACTGTGGCCTCCTGATTAAATAAAGACATTTGCTACCTTGGCACTATAACACTAAAACATTGAGTATGATTTGTCACATATATTAAGCACCTGAGCTCATATTATCATCAATCAGAACAAAATTTTTATATAATGGACCTAGAATGGAGCACTTAATATACATCACATATTCCATCCATTTGTTAAAGAAAGTGTGTGTGTGGTGGGGGGGGAGGCATCTTAACATCAATGAAAGGTCAAATTCAACAGGTGCATGCACGTGTTTTTGTACTTCTAAAAAATATAAGTTATTGCTTCTGCAGGATAGATTTTGATATTGTTTATTTCCCCTGCCAAGACTGTCACCTTATCCGAATTAAATGCTGACCAACAGATTTCACTTATTTCTTGCAAGGAACTGTAACAGATTGATTGGAGTTTCTGCAATAATAGAAAGGTTAAATATTTCAAACCATAGCTCTATCCCAGACCTGAGACTGAATAAGTTGTGATTGATCTCAGACCGTCCTTTTTCCCACTGAGGTTAATTATGTTGAAATACTAGATTATCCACACTTTCCTGCTAAGATTTCTTCTTTATATTTTTATATTTTTCTTTTTAGTCCTTTCAGTTTTATTTATTAAATAGTTCCAGTTTTCTTTAGAAAGCCTTTATACAGTTGTTCACAGAAACAGGAAAAAATAACGAGTACTGAAGTATTTGTGGCGCAAGAGATGGAAACTAATTTTATCACATTTCTTTATAAGTCCCTACAACAGAATGAGAAGTCAATCTTCCAAAGAGAAGCAATTCCACCAATTCAAGACAGCAAAGATACTGTGAAAATTTCTTTAGTGAATGAAAGAAGATGGATGAAGATTAATGTTCATGCTGTATATGTAAAAAGGCCTTTTGAAGTAACTAAATACTAATCAAGTTACAAGTACTTTCCATAGAAACCAAAATTTAGCAAATTGGGGGGTTACAGTAAGACAGCCTTCTGGAAACTACTGTAAGGTATTAGTTCAGTGTCCTCAATTTCTCTACTGAAGACTAGAAAGAAAAAACAACATCAAGAAAGTCCAAGAAAGAGCATTTTTTCACCCTGGTGGCAATTTTTCCCCTTTGCTAAGGAGTTGTGTGAGAAATCAAGAGTTAAAAGGTAGGCCCAGTCTCAGTCTTCTTTTGACCTGATCTTCCTACTTAAATTCTAGCATAAAAAATGCTAATTGTCTGGAGAAGATGATTGGGCTAAGTGCTGAAGAAACATCTTTAGAAATGGAAAGACCATTTTTCTCTCTCTCAGCAGAGGTATAAAGATAATACAGAGCCTATCTTACTGATTGCATTATACAGTTTCATCAAGAAACCCTCCACTTTTGAAGTTTCCTTAAATTTGACACAGAATTTCTGACTTGCCACACAAGAAACCTATAGGAACCAGTAAGTCTCTCCTTGGGAATTTAATTCCAGCTTTCCCCATAACACAGAGATCCTGGATAAGAATCACACAGTTGAAAATTGTAAGTAAGGAATCAGTTTGCACAATTCTAGACCTGATAAAAATAAGGAGGTGGAGTAATATTGCAATCATTTTTCCGTCTCCCTCCTTTAAAAAAAATCAAAATTTGGAACAGCTCTAGTAAGCTGAAATACAATTCTATAGCTCAAATGGAAAAGCAAGTGGTTTACAATATAACAGTGAAGACCGATAAAAGCCAGCTAAAGAGAGCAAGAATTGTATGAGATGATCAGCATCTCAGCATCCTGGAATCTAAAAAGCACAGCAAGAGGTAAATGTGACTCAGACTATATGCGGATTAATTGATGATTTGAATCCTAACTAGCTCATTCAAAACAAATGCTAATGTGAAAGAAACCATACATAAAACCTCTCCCTCTTTAGTAACCAGTGATCTGATTAAAGTAAGCAGACAAAACAAATGTTGCTTTAGAACAGATCTAATGATGTTCTTATTAAGTTTAAAAATAGGTGATTTTTTTGGGCACCAAGGAAAACAAATCTTTTATAGCAGAGCATATCACAAATACTTTGAGTTCATTAATTGGTCAGAACTCAGCTACATCAGTGACTATTCACAACTCAAGACAACTCTGGACTCCTCTGAGATGACGCAGCTAACTAAACTCACAATAAAATGCCTGAGAGGTCAATAAGAGCTGCTGGGTGCTCAGCACTTTTGAAACTCAGTCACTTATTTAGGTGACTAAGGTCCCACTTCAGCAAGGAAGGTAAACACATGACTAACTTTAAGCATGTAAGCAGTCCCAGTGATTTCAGTGGAACCACTCACATGTACTTAAAATTAGGCATGTGCTTATGTACCTTCAGGAGGGATTTAGGAGCCTAAATTTTAGGATCCTAATTATTAAAGTATTGACCACAGATTTCCACTTTGTTCAACCTCTTTATTAATGATCTGGATGATGGGATTAATTGCATCCTCAGCAAGTTCGCAGATGACACTAAACTGGGAGGAGAGGTAAATACGCTGAAGGGTAGGGATAGGATCCAGAGTGACCTAGACAAATTGGAGGATTGGGCCAAAAGAAATCTGATGAGTTTCAATAAGGACAAGTGCAGAGACGGAAGAATCCCATTCACTACTACAGGCTGGGGACCGACTAGCTAAGCAGCAGTTCTGCAGAAAAGGACCTGGGGATTACAGTGGACGAGATGCTGGATATGAGTCAACAGTGTGCCCTTGTTGCAAGAAGGCCCATGGCATAATGGGCTGTATTAGTAGGAGCATTGCCAGCAGATTGAGGGAAGTGATTATTCCCCTCTATTCGGTACTGGTGAGCCACATCTGGAGTATTGCATCCAGTTTTGGTGTTCCCCCTCCCCCCCCAGAAGGAAAGTGGACAAACAGGAGAGAGACCAGCAGAGGGCAATGGAAATGATCAGGGGGCTGGGGCACATGCCTTACAAGGAGAGGCTGAGGGAACAAGGGTTATTTAGTCTTCAGAAGAGAAGGGTGGGGGGGATTGATAGCAGCCTTCAACTACCTGAAAGGGGGGTCCAAAGAGGATGGAGCTCGGCTGTTCTCAGTGGGGGCAGATGACAGAACAAGAAGCAATGGTCTCAAGTTGCAGTGTGGGAGGTCTAGGTTGGATATTAGGAAACACTATTTTGCTAGGTGGGCGGTGAAGCACTGGAATGGGTTACTTAGGGAGGTGGTGGAATCTCCTTCCTTAGAAGTTTTTAAGGTCAGGCTTGACAAAGCCCTGGCTGGGATGATTTAGTTGGTGTTGGTTCTGCTTTGAGCAGGGGGTTGGACTAGATGACCTCCTGAGGTCCCTTCCAACCCTGATATTCTATGATTCCATCAGTGTTAGTTAGTATACACGAATACTGTGTTCCAAAATCATCATATGCATAAACAAAATCACCATTTTTACACCTATATATGTAAACAATCTATACAGTTCAAAATGGAAGTGCAGTACATTAGGAACTGTTTAATATTACTGAGAATCTCTCTATAGGGTATAGTGTGGATTAAGAAAATCCTAATAAGCAAAACTGATTACTTTGCGGGGTGGGAGGGGGGGGAGACAGAATCCCATCCCAAATGTAATTAATGAAATCTGTGAATATGGAGATGTAGTGAAAGGCTAACTAGATGTGCTTTGCAGTGTTCCTTGTAGGATCTTTCATCTTAATAACCACCTGTTACTGAGATCCCATAAAGTGCTCAGGTGATAGGCACAGTGTAAGAGCCTATATCACTAGGTTAAAAGGCACTTTAAATCTAAACCTGTTTTGGGGCTCGTAACATTTCCAAAGCTTTTCCTTTGAGGCTGAAGACTCACTCAGCCCAAAGTTCCCCATGAAGCTTGAGAAAAAGTAGGGCAGCAATTAAATAGAATACACACACACACACACATATATATATACACACAGCTAAATCTGACTACGTTAAAAACTGTATCTTACATTTTGTAATTTGAATGGGATATAAATAGAGTGAGAACATATAAGTCCAATGGACTCAAAAGGATACAATTTTATATAGCATACATATTTTCTTAAAATTACACACAAAATTTGTGTGTGAAAACACCAAAACTAAAATCTGTTTAAAACCTGTTAAATATTCTAGTAACAAAATCTCAGACACCCAAATTTACAGCATCAATAATAAATTAGCAAGTGCACTTGCAAATGAATATCCCAATCCTGACCTTTTGAGAAGCCACAAATGTAAGACTGTGGTGGGGCAGCTGCCCCATACAGACAGAAGAAGGGTTAAAGCAGCTTAGGGGAGGCTGCCCAGAACGCAGCCAATTAGAAGAGGGCTTATTGAGTCAGCCAATAGGGAGAAGACTTAGTGAAGCAGCCCATATAAGGCTGGCCCATATAAGAAAGGCTGCTAAGCAGAACAGAGGCAGACTCTCCCTGGAGAAGGGAGGAGGACTGGGTGCCTGTAGGAGGGGTGAGAGAGACAGCGCCATGGACAGAAAAATGCTGAGCAGAGTCGAGGAGGAGAGGGAGTTCCAGCCTAACAGCTGCCAGACTGAGGCCCTGATACAAGGGTGGAGAAGGTGCTATGGCTGCAGGGAAGTGCCCCAGGGAAATGGAGGGGGGGGTAGGAGGAGGGGCAGTACGTGGCTGCCGGCTATATGATCCCTGGGCCGGTAACTGGAGTAGTGTGCAGGCCTGGGTCCACCCCTTTTGTGCCCCCCCGCCGCCACTGAGGGGAGTGGCCAATGCATGGACTGCAGTTTGCCACTGATGCGAGTGGCTAGACCAGAGACTGCAGTTTGCACTGAGGCAACTGGTGGGACTGAGGACTGTTGGGTCCCCAGGAAGGTGGGGGCAGAGAACTGAATGGGGCACAGCCGAATGAGGACGCTGCAGTCTAGGGAGCGACATGGGTCCTAGAGGTGGAGGCGAGAGTGATGACAGGCGAGACACCACTAGATGAGGACGCTCTGGTGAAATGAGAGCTAATTCCCAAGATGGCCAGCAGGAGGTGTCATGGGGTGCCACTTACTCTCTTGTAAGTAATAAAGTTTGTTCATTTGTGTTTCCAAAATCAATCTCTTTAACATCAAGTACTAAAACAAATAGTTTTTTGGCCTTAACATATTCATCCCTCCAAATACATGTTAGTTTCTATAGAAAAATCTGCACATTTTTGAGCTGTAACTCTGACTATGGAGAGACTTCAAGACAATTACTAAAATGTGGAACAGCAGAAAAACAATTAGTTTTAATAGATGCTCAACTTCAAATGTCAAAACTGTGTCCGTGTTACTTGTAAACGTTTTATTGTGCACACCCACTGCATTTATCCCACTCTTTGACCTCAATGTAAAAAGAAAAGCAATAACATTATAAATCTCATTACTCGTTTTTTAGGTGAAAATCAGTCTAAAATTACCTCCATATCAATTCTGCAATGCCAACGAGCTAGGTGAAGTAGGATTTAGTTTACACAATTGTGTAAGGTTATACCAGGGTACTGCTAAATGTTTAGGACCAGATTCTGCTACTCCGATTAAATAGTTTCAGGTAGACCCATTGATTTGATTGGGACTGCTCAGGAGGTGAGGGACTACAGCACAGGACTAAAGATGTCGGGATCTGGCCCACAGTGGACAAAACAAAGACAAATCTAGTTCATTTTTGAAGGGTGTTAGCAGGATTCCTATCAGATTCTTTCTGAGCATTAATTGTCATTGGTACTGCCTGTTTTGGGGTTTTTGGTTTTGTTTTTAATCTATAGCAATTAAGCCAACACTCCTCCCCACACTGTACTCTTTCAAGTACAAGACCAGTTTTGAAGAATTGTTAAATCATCTTATATAGGCCTCTGCACTGTGCATTTAAAACAAAGAATGTAAGGTAGGGGCATACAGGATCTGGCAAAGAAGCACCTGGAGCAAAATGTCTGCAAGATCCCTTCCTAATAAAGCAGAGAAATGAAAAGCGACAAAACAAAAACAATGCCATATTTCTTGTAGACAAAAGGGAAGTGCGTTTTCAAGAGCTCTACCTGGAGTCACAATTATAGCAGCTGTACCACCTAACCTCTATCAGTCATAATCTAGAACAGTGCCACTTTCTATTAACCAAGCAATAGAGAAACGAAAATTACTTATACTAGTGTATGTGAGTCACTCAGCTTGCTCCAATGCATTCTGATGACTTAATTAGGTAGATAGTGTAGCACATGTGGTTTTCTAGTCAAGTTCATCACAAAGGCCAGATCATCAAAGCAGAATAGTTGTGTGCTCTACAGCTAGATTAAAAATACGGATTTCTTCATTAAGTGTCTTGAAGCTGACTGTGCCTCCTGGTTTGTCGCCATCTATTCAGACAATTAAATAAAGCCTCATGCTGGAAAACCAAAGCTAATAAAAGAACCGCAAATTGAAGTACAGCTGGCAATCATTTTATTTATTAAGTCCTCAGTGTACACTGTGACAATCTCTAGAAGGCAAGGCACGTGCTGGGATTTTTTTCTTTAATAATTGTCCTCTTTCAAGGCGTGACATTTCCACTGATAGGATTTGCAAACCTTTGTCATCTGCACAAAAAGGCAAAGAATAAACAAAGGTCACCTCTTAAAGCCAAGAAACATGAAACAATCAACGAACTTTGAAAAAAAATGTTTGTGTCAATCAAAAAAGAAAAAGTATGATGAGCAATAAAACTACTCCTGAAAGAATGATCTGGCATGTGTCAGATAAAATTCCAGTTTAAATATATTATTCCAAAGCAGAAGTTAGAGCTACATATTTCTACTTCTGTCAACAGGGCTGACAAGGAAAAGAGAGATCAGTGGGTAGAAGATTGAGTTCTGGTCAAAGTGGAGGGAGGGAGGAGAAACCAGTTTATCCAACAAAATCTACAATGCAGACGTTTAGAATTTGGTGAATGTTAGCTAACCATAGCATAATATACAAGACATTTACTACATAGTTTTTATTTTCTAGTGGTATGAAATAATCATCTCTTCTGCTCTTCACCACAAAGCCAGCATCACATGAATGATGCAGAATGACATATGATATTTATCTGATGGCACAGATTGCATTGCATTATGGAAGACTATAACATTCATAATTTAAACATGGCGAATAAATAATACAGTTCAAATAAATGCAAAATCTTTAAAGATATTTTGTTAAAAATGCTGAGTCAAAACCTCTCTCTCAATTAAGAAGGAAAAACCCTTTAATGAGAAACCACACTTTTCTAAAGTGAAGTCATAATTCACCTATATGCATACAGGAAGTACCTACAACAATTAAAACAGCTTCCTTTTTCAATCCCCTACCCTTGCTCCCCCTCAATTATTCAATCTTCTAAAAAAAATTTTTTTAGATAAAATTCTCCCTCATAGGTCACAGCTATATTTGGAAATTTGAAAATAAAATTTTATCGGTCAACTCTGAGCTATTTAAGCATGGAGGAAAAAAACCCCCACACACTTTGCCCTTCTATTCTAATCTGGGATGAAATCCTGGCCCCACTAAAATCAAAGGCAAAACTCCTATTGACTTCATTAGGGGCAGGATTTCTCTGACAATTCAATGCTGAATGGTAGAAACTTCAAACTTGACTTGCTTCGTAGGTATTATGGAACCTTAAGAAGCTAGCTAAATTTGAAGAAAATCAGATCAGTACTTTTAATTTAAAGATATGGGCACTCGATGCATTAAACTCCTACTGCCTTTACAAAATACCTTGTAAAGATTTTTGTTAAAATGCTTTAGTTTGGGATTATGAAGATGTACCTCACTCAAATTAGTAAAATTCATGGAAAAACAAAAAATTGAATACTTTCCATGTGGAACTTGGGAACTTGCCAACAGTACAGCCATGTTAAGGTTGCCCTTCTGGAGGCCCTTCTTCATATTTAAAAGGACCAGCTAGCAAGAAAGCATGAGGTGAAAGGGTAATTGCCTACTTGGGAAAGGAGGATGGACCATCAACTTTCTGAAAGCCAAGGATCTCGCTGGCAGACACAGTGAGGTTTTCTGAGCTGGTCCTTGGTATCCCATGTATTTGAGCTAGTTATATAATAGCAAAATAAGGTCATTGTGTTGGTAGAATAAAAATCCACATCTATTATGGACATTGGTGGTCTCCTGCTCTTAAGGTTTATCATCCAAATTGTCATAGGGATGCATTTGCTAATACTCATAATAATGATTCTCTACTCCACCACCTAACTTATTCAACTTGTAAGCATCACATGATGAAGAGCTCCATCTCAAGGAATTCATAAAAGCATATGAAGAGGTCTCAACTAAAGTAGCTTCACTTAGATGCTTCAGCTCTTAACTACACATTGGAGAGAGTCACCAGGACAAGAAGTGTACACAGATACAACAGAGGTAATGCAATGGTTGAGGCCAAGTGGTGGCCATTTCATTTTTAACCTTCCCCCCCAAAATAAACTTTTCCCTTGAACTATTTCATGCTCAAATCTCAGCACCAAGGTAATTTGGAAAGTTTGATCAAAATCTGTTCAGTCATTTTAGAGCCAACCAAGTGTGAAATAAGTGTAAATTGTTTTATAAAAAGTGACAATGTCAATTTTTATGAAAGAGGTGGATAGAGATCTTATGTCATGGATCCATTTTTCAAGATACCCACATAAGTGTTCTAGGTTAATACAGAGATTACAAAATTGGTTGTCAAAAGGTAGTATGCACACATTAGACAAAGTATCAGATCCAGATAGCAAAATCACAAATTTGAGAAGGAAGTGCCAAAGGAAATCAGCAAACCCTTAAATTGCATTTTTCAATTCACCAGCTCAGAGTCCTGAGGACTAGAAATCAGTAAATATAATGCTACTTTAAAATGCTAGTTTAAAAAGATGAATTATAAACTAATAAGATTAAAAATGCCTGTGGGGGAAAATCCTGGAAGCCACTGTAAATGATATGGTGATAGAAAAGGAGGTTTTTTTAGTTGTTCTAAGTAAAAAAAAAAAAGTTATAGGAAAGAAAGTAAAATGAAAAAGTTATGCATTGATGATGAACTATGAGACTCAAAGGTGAACTAAAAGTACACACCAAATAATTTGCTAAAAGGAATAGAACTTTCTAGTTATTGACATTACTTAATTATGACCATCTCTAATGGGGTCATCTGTTTGATGAAAGATCTGATTTACGAGTGAGATACTGTCATTGGCTGCAGTCAAGAATATAGGAAGGTTTCTTGAACATTAGAAAAGTGGCTCACACTCACCCAGTGGGACACATTTCACAAGGTCATATTTTGTTGTTTTGCCTGATTTCTCCAGAACAAAAGCTATTGTCCAGCTGAAATAATGGATTGGTGTGTCTATTTACATATTATAAAGAAAATTCCAAAGCAACAACTACCTTTTTGAGAGCATTGAGAGCAATGAAAATCAGAATTACATTTTTAAAAAAAAATGTTTCAGTTTGCTTAGTTATCATAAAAGTGTCTGGAGACTTCTACAAAAACTACTCAACCTGCCCTTGGCTTTATTTCCTCACATTTCTTCTACTGCAGGGGGTGGAGGCAAGGGGATTCCATCTCTCCCTCCTGCCCTCAATAAAAGCTACAGAGAATTCAACTACAGAAATCCACCAGTCATAGGAGCCATTAGAAGCAAGTACCAATCCACAAAGTCCTGTGTCTCTATGCTGGATGCAGGTCGGAGAGAATGTCATGGGGAACAGTAGTGGTCTGTGCAGCCCCACAGAGCTTAAACCCCACACAGCAGAACGTGTTCTGCAGGATCAGAAGGAAAGAAAGAGCATGTCAAGGAACAGGCATTCCCTCCTTCCACAACTCCCTGTGGTAAGGGCTGGATACAAAGCCCAGGAGGTCAGTTGAAGAGTTTCCATTGGCATAATGGGTTTTGGATCAGGCCCTAAATCTGCAGCTTTTTGATCCCCTCTGGACAAAAACTGATAGGCGCACTTAGGCTGAAATTATTATTATTCTACTACAATAAGAGTTTTTTTGTCCTTTTTAGATCATTTCAGTGTTTTGTTGTAGCTGTCTTGCTAATGTAATATCTGGTAATGTTAAAACATTTCAGTGACGTAACTAATTTTATAATGTGTTTTAGATGTATTTGTTGTTCTGCTTTGCATTTGTTTTAGTTAATATCTAGTTTTCCTAGATCAATGCACTTACAAATGAACAAGTTATCTAATTTTTAAACAAATACAGCACCAAAGAGAAAAAAAAATCACATCTTTGTCATATAATTTTCAAACCCATGTTCAGTGAAGAGGTGGCATGGCAGAGATACTATCTGCCTCAGGAGACAAGCAGAATGGAATTGAGAGTGTATTTTATATGTGAATTAGAGGTAAGATGTAATGACACAGGATGAAAGGCTCAGCAGTGATTTTAATAAAGGCAGGAGACAGTACTTCCCTGTGGACTCTATATGCAAAGGAGTGAGACTCAACTAGAATATGTGAAAAGATTCGACAAAAAGCAGGAATAAATGTTTCAAAGTTGTGAGATTTCTATTAAAATTCATCTGCATTTTATTGAAGTAGAGAATTCTAACTCCAAGACTAACATTTCTGTGAGTTGACCACATGCCATTACAACAACAAATATCTGGGACAATTTCCTATCTTGTGATATAAAGTATTACAGGATAAAGAACTGAAGGGCTCCATTAAAAAAGGCCTTTCCTTTAAAAAAGAGTTGTACATATTATAAGGCAATTAAAACAATGTGGTTAGCATCTGTCTAAAAGTAATTTCATTGCTCCTCATATTTTGAAATTGTGGTTAGATTTTTATTTCGATATAATGAATAACCCACTTGATTTTGCAATCTCCAGGGTATTTGCAGTTTTAATTGCTATCCTTTATTATGTGCTTTTTAGCAATCCTCAAAAAAGAGCAGTTATCTATGGCTCTAATACTGTTGAAATATGAAGCAGAGTTCCAGAGAAGAATTACTGCTTTTATGCCCTCCCTCCCTTTTTTAAATAAGGGGGGGAAGTTTGTGATGTTGCACCGATCTCTTTCTTTGAATTATTTTTAAAAAAATCTAAGTAAAAGACCTGAAGCAAAGCAAAATGAATGGGATGAACTCCTGGAAGAAAAATCTTGCTTTTTTTTTGATCCTGTGTGATAATTGCAGTTCTGGCCTGCTGCCAGTGAGGCTGAACACACTATGATGTCTGGCCAAGTAAAGTAATCTCTTGGTTCAGATCTGAAGTCTGTGATGAAAATTACAAAGCAGAGACAAAATCAAAATGCCACCTGTGATTTTATGCTAAAACTAATTTGATGGAAAGAGCAACACAATGCAAACAGCCTTTTTAACAGAGTCTAACGTCTGACTAGATTGAAACCAATGTTAATAGATGGAGATAGGTATTGTGAAAATAAGTTGGGCTCTGCAGATGTTCTTTTTAAACTGGCAGTCTGCTTCTGTCTGACAGGTAAATTGCTCTGAAATGATGTTTGAAGTCTGAGGTCAAACTTTTTAAGACAAGAATTTTAAACTAATATACTTTTGCTGGAATCTTTATTCCCTTGCTAGACTATTCAATATGTACTAAACAAAAGTAATCTATATTTCTTCATTTCCTCTCCATATACCATATGCACTATAGGTCTAGAAACTTATAAAGAGGTGGTTTTTTTTATTTTACTGTTCCCCCCCCCCCCCCAGGAGTCTACATTGGAGTTGGTTACTATAGAAGTAGTTGTCCAACTGCAACAATCTCAGCAATAATCCAGAATTGAATCATTGACCTCTTAAATTGAAAATGTAAGAAATAATCATGATACATTGCAAGAACTCTGATTAGCTGACATGGAGCCAATGTGGTTACTCAGCTCATTTGCTTGTCATTAATATCTAGAAACAGATTATCTAACAAGGAGTTTATTGCCTATATAACTGTGTATGGTGTAAAAATGAACAAAGGGAAATATTGCAGTTTTGTTGTACTATTATAAATATTTTTTAGAAAGTGAGGAATTTCTTGAGAGATGTTCCCATTTTTCAATGTCATTGACTTTGAATCTGGCCCTGTGTGCATTGTGCAGGCACCATAATATAACATGAATAATACAGTAATATTAGCAATCATATCCAGGATAGCACTGTCAGAATCAGTGTAATTTAGACACTTATCGGTAAAATAAAATTTAAAAAAGCATCACTGTCACTTTCTTTTGTGAACTGCTGTTGGTGCCATTACTATTTATAGTAAAGTTCAATGCCATATATCTATTTTATTTTATTTATAATGTTGTACATTGAAGAAAGAAAGAGTATACCAGTTAGAGCAGCTTCTAACAGTGTAGATGGTCTGAATCTCATTTGCTAGATTTTGCTTCATATATGTTGTCCCATCCAAAATTCAAGGCTCATGTGGAGTATTAATCAAGTATGACAGCACAGGATTTACTGAGCTCTCACGAAATAGCATAAACTGTATTTCTGTAACTGCGCTAAAGAGTAGAGTAGAACCTCAGAGTTACAAACACCAGAGTTAAGAACTGATCAGTCAACCACACACCTCATTTGTAACCAGTACACAATCAGGCAGCAGCAGAGACAAAAATAAACAAATAAATAAAAGCAAATGCAGTACAGTACTGTGCTTAAATGTAAACTACTAAAAATAAAGGGAAAGTTTAAAAAATATTTGACAAGAGACGGAAAATGGTTATGTGCTTGTTTCATTTAAATTAAGATAGTTAAAAGCAGCATTTTTCTTCTGCATAGTAAAGTTTCAAAGCTGTACAGTCAATATTCAGTTGTAAACTTTTTAAAGAACAACCATAATGTTTTGTTCAGAGTTACAGACATTTCAGAATTACGAACAAACTCCATTCCCAAGCATGCTTAACTGTTATATATTCTCTTTAGGAGACTTATCAGAAGAAAGTGTTTCTAACTTCACTGTAAACAATGGTAACTAGATGGAGTGCAAGCACAGTGCATTTTGGCAATTAACTTATAGTATATATTTGTATTTCAGCTTTTCATATTTTCAGTACTTTGCTATTTCTTTTCTTCAGTGATGTTTTCTATGGATTTAGTATTCTCTTTGATCTTCACGTTCACTTCTGCACTTTGCATTTTTTTTTCTTTCTCCACTGCCCCAGCAGTGTTAATCAAAGGAATCCTTTATCAAGCCTCCTTAACCTTCTGGTAACTATATCTTAAGGCCACTCCTTACATATTTTCTTTCATATTCTAAAAGAGCAATTCAGTGCCACATAGACCCTAGAGTTCTCACTAAACTCTGAACTTTAGAAATATAGACATGCACAGAGAAACATTCACACCAACATAAAATAAATTTTGAAGAACAAAGATGCATATAGCTATTCAGAGTAAATTAAAATAAGTAAGTACCTACCTGGAATAATCTGACAAAGTAACTGGTGGGACCTGGACAGGCTGAGTACAGCTACCATGACAAAAAAAGGATAATATTCCCATTTCATGATGTTTCCTTCCTTGCATTACACCAGCTCAGCAGCATTTAAGTGTTATCTGCAACAAAAGTGGAAAGAAGGTGGACTAAGATGACAATTTATAGTCATTGGCAATTTGGAAGAGCTTTAAAACACTTTTAGCCTAGTACATCCCTGTCAAATTCACTATTTCAATATAGTTCTTTATTCAAGCACTTTTGATTCTTTGTAATAAATAGTTGGTCGTAAAATATGAACGGACATGAATCCACATACTACAGCAGACCAGGCACCAACAGTGGCAGATGCAATGAAGGAAGGCATGAGAAACCCCACAATAGACAATGTATGATTATTTAATGCTGTTGGCTGGCCAAGCTAATGTATAAACTGTATATGAGAACTTAAGCACATACATAAAAATCTTTCTGAATTTAGGGTTAAATCAACCCCTGCTCAGGAAAGCACTTAAAACACAGGCTTAACTTTAAGCATATACTCGAATCTCTTAAGTAACACACATGCATGACTGCTTTTCTTAGGTAGGGTTTGTTGAATAAGGGCTGTAGGGATCAGTCTTGCCAACGTACTGAGTACTCTGACTAGATTCAGCAAAGTGCTTAATTATGAAAAGGCAAAACACCCACTGGCTTCTATGATGCAGGATCCACTCCTGGTGGAATTCTGAGCTAAAAAAATTAAGAATTCTGCACACGGTATTTTAAAATTCTGCATATTTTGTCCATATAACACAATATAATCACACCAGTTTCAATTATTTTGGTAATTTCATATTTCAAAATACCTGTCAGCAAGTATGTCTGACTATACAGACAACAAAAAAGATTCCCCCAGGAGTAGAGAGTTAAAGAAACCCCTATGACAAATATGGCTACACTTGAGAGTTGCAGAGCTGGTGGAGGCTTTCCAGTGCTGCAATTAGTAACTGTCCACACCTGCAGGGCACATCCAGTGCTGCAACTCCCTGGCTGCAGCGCTGGCTGTACACCTGGGTCTGCTTGGGGTATAACGATTGCAGCGCTGGTGCTACAGCGCTGCTCGTAAAGTGTGGCCACACACCAGCACTGTTATTGGCCTCCAGGGTATTAGGAGATTCCCAGAATGCTTTTAACTAAATTACTCTCTTTGTTTTGTTATGATGCCTCTCTTTGTTTTGTTGTGAACTCGGGGCTCCGGGAGCTGCTTATCTAAAAAACAAACACAAGCTCCTGTTTGCTGTGATCAATCTGTAACTGACTGTGAACAATCAATTGAGATAACCCACTACCTTGCTGTGAATGAGGCAGGCAGGGGGATGAGTGTTTGCTTGAGGAGAGAAACAGTGGGGGCGGGGCGGAGAAAGGGAGTCGTTGGAGCAGCTGCTTATCTGGTCTGCAGGTGTTTGCAGTTAAGAGTAAGGGGTCGGGAAAATTTTCTGATTTTGCAAGGCAGGGAGCTGATACACAGTGTCGGCTCCAAAAATCCACTCACTCTCTCTCTCCCCCACTCCCTGTCACACTACACCCCACCCCCCTCTTTTGAAAAGCACGTTGCTGCCACTTGAACGCTGGGATAGCTGCCCATAATACATCACTCCCAACAGCACTGCAAATGCTGCAAATATGGCCACACTGCAGCGCTGGTAGCTGTGAGTGTGGCCACACACCAGCGCTTTCCCTACACAGCTGTACGAAGACAGCTGTAACTCCCAGCGCTGCACACCTGCAAATGTAGCCATACCCTCAGTTCCTGTTTCTCTGTTATGCTTTTGTTAGGTGCCTCAGTCTGGGTGTGTCACATGTGCCAGCTGGGAACACCTTGGGGGGAAAACTTGGCCACTCTGGTCTTTTAGTCAATACTTGTTTTTTTGCCCTGTCCCTGTAGGATTACTATATTTCAAGTTCCCAGAGAGACGACACTACTGGGGGGAGGGTGAGAGGGAAGGGGACCTGGATGGGGAGTGTAGTTAGGGGGTGCTGAGGGGTGTGTGTGTACTGGGAAAAGGTATTTGTTGGGTGCTGGAGGCTCCTCCCTGGTCTAGACACCCACACCCCCTCTACCCCCATAGCCCAGCTGCAGGCTCTGCGCCACATAGCTTCATTACTATCCCACTGGGATATGTGGTACTTCCTCACCCTTTGGATCTGTATTTCAAATGAGGTCTCTCTGGAAAACACAAACAGCCAGCCTTTCAGGTACAACAATGAAGAAGCCAGACAGTGCTAATGGTTCATCAACAAAGATAATGGGCTGTGGTTTTGCTTAACCTTCCTGTAAATGTTTTGTCTAGCCTGTAAGTAATGGCTGCTATGAATCTGCAAGGACATGTGACCAGACCACATGGCCCTGAGCTCCATTTTGGGTACCTGTATTTTTCCCACAAACTGGGAACCAGGTTTGAAACAAAGGGTTCCTGCCATATGGAAAAGCTATATAAGACAGGAAGTGACATCATCAGTTGTTCTTTACTTCCCCATAACTCAACACCTGAGAGAAGCTCCAAAAGAAAAGGACTTGGAACAGGGGTGGGGAGCCCAATCTGCAAAGCAAATGTAGCTTGCGTCTTGAGAATCTGCAAGCCTGTTTGTATCATCAGTCAGGGTGAGAAATTCCTAATTCATAGCCAGCCTTTCTAGTATTTTAGGCTTAGTTTGTAGTTTTGTTTATTTACTCGGTAATCTGTGCTTTGATCTATCTGCTATCACTTAAAATCTATCCTTTTAGTTAATAAACTTGTTTTTGCTTTATCTAAACCAGTGTACCTTTGAATGCAGTGTCTGGGGAAAAATCTCAATTTGGTTAATACAAGCGTACTGTGCATATCCTTCCCACATCGAGGGGAGGACAAACTTTATGAGCTTACATTGTACAGATGCTTGTGCAGTGCAAGACGGTACAATTTTGGGTTTATGCTCCACAAGGGTGCAGGGTGGAGGAGCTGGGAAATTAGCAGCTGTCTCCTGCCTGTCTTTGAATAAAGCACTCAGGTAGCTCAGTTTGGGTGTGTGTGTTACCACCTGCTGTCATGTTGGGTGACCTCAAGGCCTGAAGAGGCTGAGTCACCAATAGAGCAGTGGCAGATTACAGGGACACACTGGTTCCCACAGCTCTCAAACTGCACCCGAGGGGTGACAACTCATCACAACACAGAAAAAAACGAATTTTGTGAAGCCTGTTTGTAGGGAGCAGATCTGTTGAGTACATATTTTAGTGTCACTTTTTTTTTAAACCATAACTACAAGTTCAAGGCTGTTCACAACCCCACACACTTCTTAAAATTATCTCGCTCTATCTACAATCCTAGTCAATCTTAAACTCGTGTTCTCTCTCCATAGCATTTTTTTCCTTCATCTCACACTCACCCTTTTGTGCCCCTTTTCACAACAAGCCCTATTTTTAGGAGGATCTTTTACTTCCTGATCACCAAGTAACACTCTATCATCTCTTTCAAATTCCTTCTTAAAAAATGAGGATTTTTTTCATGTGTCCCAGGTTGACCAAATCAATTCTTTCTGTTTGAATCTTTTATTTCATATATTGTACTATCTCTGAGGTAAGGGTTATGCACTTTGTGACCAGGATGCCATGTTTTAGGAATTTTGCAAGTTGTAAAATGTCCACATTTGCTTTATCATTGTCAATCATTGACTTTAATGGGAGCAGGATGGTGCTCAAATGTAAAATATACAAGTGGAGCTGAAGTAGGCAGGAATATCATGCTCAACCAGTAAGTGGAGCTTGTGATATCTTAATTATGTTAGTTCTTGCTTTTCTAACACTATTGTCAATTCTGCTAGTTACATGCATTTTTTAAACTCAGATTTTTCACTCAAAAACTATACAAATACAAGCCAACATTCATTACAGAGGAAAAAATAACCTTTCTGTAAGTCACTTTTTCAATCTGCAGAGTCATTATTTTCCATTACTAGCCTCAATCCCACCAATATATATTTAAAGAATAGTCAAAAAGCCTGAAAAATAGCTAATTCAGCACTGGGTATTTTCACTACAATCTTATTTGAGGATATTACCAAAAAAATTTGAAAGGAAGTTTAAAAAAATGAATATTTCCAGTTTGTCTCTCTCTCTTTCTTACATTTGCTGTATCTGTGCTGCTGCTACCATGACAACCAGCAGTGACAGCAATTCTGTTCCTCCCTCCCTCTCCTGCCCTTCCCCACCTGTGGCAGAAGTGCTCACTTTGGTCCTGCTATCATGACCGCACGCAATACTCATACTCCTTTCTCTCCTGAGCAGAACACAAAAACATTCCTCCACTTCCCTCCCCACCTTCTCCATCACTGCCATGACATCTAGTGTCATGAGCACGCCTACTCCTCACTCCCTCTCCCACCTGGCTTACTACCTCCAGCAGAGGCCAACTGGTAATAAACAAGTACAAATGTGAAGCCAGCCTCAACTGCATAATGACAGGGACAAGCTACCTGCTTCCCAGTAAAAAAGGGTTAATTCCAGCTCAACATTTTGTCTTGCACAAGTTTTCAGGGAAATGGTGATGAGGCTGCTTGGGGGAAGAAATGGGTAGACTACTTGCCAAGTAGTGCCCCAAACCAAGTTTCATAGGACTGTGATGAACCCCAGGCTAGGGAGTTTTCATGTTTACTCACTGATAGCAGCTGCTTAAAGATAGCGCTTTACAATTATCTACCTTTGTGAAGCGCTCCAGGATTTTTCCCAATGAAAGTATATTTATCCCTGTTTTACAGGTTGGCATAGCGTTCTTACATGATTTGCTAAATGCCAGTCATTGAATCAAAGACAGAAAAGGGAATTTCTCAAACCCAGGCCTCAGTATTCCAGTGCTCTATTCTAACCACTATATAGTGCTATTGCATCACTATGTAAAACCATTTACAAAGTTGGCTTTCAGTTCCTAGTTTCCACAACCATGCATCCCACTCTAAAGAGGAAATGTCAGTGCCTCAATCAAATTTTGGGGGATCCTACTTTAAGTGAGGCAATGTCTTCCACTAGACAAAGTCTCACATTTATTTTGGGTGTCATGAGTCTAGAATGAAATGGGGTTACATTTCATGTCCCCATGAAGGAATTATTGCACTAGTACTTGATGCAACATCACATGATGATGTGGAGTGTAGTACCCTCAACCAAGACCAACTTGCCTCGAAGATTCAAAAGCCAAAAGCAAATATTGATCCTTTTCTGTTATATGGCTATCTACACAAAGTGGGTTGTATTAGTATGAGTCCTATACCTAACAAACTCCTGAATTGCTTGTCTTCAGACAGGCACACAATTCTCCTGAAATCAATGGGAGTTGGAATGTGTATCTCGAGGGCAGAATTTAGCCTGTGGAGCAGAAAGATTGTAAGCAATGTTCATTTTCCTTGATTTATTTTAGTGCAAATGCACAGTACATGAATGGACCCTAAGCATGAATTCAGAGTATCCCCCTTTCCTGAACCACTCTTGCTTGGTAGCTTCCCCCGCCTCTTCTTTCACTCACATTCCCAGTTTATGCTGGCTACCCCTTCCTTCTACTCCTCTTACAGATAGTCTGCTCCTGCTTCTCAACTTCTTTCTCTTCTGCAACTTTTACCCTTCTCCAACTTCTTTCCTGAGGCCTCATTTGTTTCTTCTTACCTTCCACCATGTATTGTCCCTCAGCATTTCTTTTCTCATGTAGCTACATGATCTGAAGGCAGAGCTGAAAGAAACTCAGAAGTTTGGGTTCATACCCCCACGTTTAGCTTTGGGTTTCAGTTTTCAACAGACCCCAAAACACAGCAAAACACAGTTTATGCTGAAACCATAAATTATCCTAACTTCACTCAAAAGTTCTACTAACCTTATGGAAACCTTTGTTGAATTTGGCTTACAACTAAACCAAATCAAGTTTCACCTGGCTTTGAGATTTTAAAAACAAACGTTGTGCAGCAGAAAGTATTCTTAATATTATCTTGCATAGGGGAACAAGACTGGTATCTAGGGTATAGTGGTTTCTTTTGAAGTAACTTCTAGAATATAGGTAAAATTGTGGGGAGAGGGGAGCAATCTTTGCTCAGTGATATCAGAATGCTGAGTTCTCAGACCCAGCTTCAGTTCAGGAAAGAAGAGATGGAGACAAATTTATTTCTTGTTGTATTCCACTGCAACAGTCCAGTAACTGGTCAGAATACCATTGTACAGGGGAAAAAGCTCACAGAACATCATTGAGATCAGGGGAGTTCAAGTCAGAGCTTTAAGCCAACCAACTCCCTTGACTTGCACTCTGTACATTGTGAAAGTATCTGAAGCCCTCGGGTTTTACATTTGTGATTCTCTTCCTATATAATGAAATGAATATCCAAATACATAGTATCAGCTACTTAATAATAATGGTAGCTTGCCTTCTGAGCTAAGTATCGCATTTAGGACACTTCTGAAATGAATTTACCTTTAGCATGACCAAAATATGAAATCAATGATGCAGGAAGGGGATTGATACCCACTGGCTATACTATGTCATCAGAATGATTGAATAGCAACAAACATTAAAAAGTAAGCCTAATGGTCCTGACTCCCCACTTCTTTATACCAGTTACATTCCATTGTCTTCCATAAAATTACTGCTAATTTACACCAGTGTGAGTGAGAAGAAGTTAGGCCCATGTGTTATCCACAGGGCATGATGAAGATAAACACTACTTTGTCTACTGCATTATAATCATTAAAGAATCAATGGCAAATTAAACTGCACAAACCCAGAGGGGGAAGAAGCAGTGCAGTAAATGCAGAGGGAAAAAATGATTTGAACCTTAAGTGTAGTGCTATTTATCCATATGACTAATGCAGCAAGCAGCTGCAGAGGTAAAGACATCAGGATAAAAAAACAAAAATCAATGCTGATTTTACCCTAGTTACTTTTTTCCTTTATTTTTTAAATTATTATTGTAGTCTGGCTCGGAGCTAGCTACCAGCCTTTCGAGAGAATAAAATGTATACTTTTACAGCATGCTGGATAGAGAGATGGCTTCAAAAGATAAGGAAATTAAGGGACTCATAAAATTCATAAGATGATGTAACCTCTTTTTGTAAGAGCTGTGAACTTTGGCAAATAAGCTGCTGCATAATACCATCAACCTTATCTACAGAGATAAGAGCCAGTTTTGACTTAATGCCTATTTTAGCTCCAAGACCCAGATGGTATAAATTGGCATAATTCCACTGAAGCCAATAAGAGCTACACCAATTTACACCAGCAGAGTAACTGGCCCTTGAAGTAGCAATTTGTGTGAACTCCACAATGTGGGGGGCAAGGGAAGGGAGCAGTGGCCCAGAAACCTCTGTTAATAACTCACTTAGGATATGTCTACAATCCAATCACAGAGTGTGACATACCCTAGCCAGCTTTAATCTAGGTAGCTCAGGTATCAGAGTAGTGAAGCCATGGAAGCACAGGCTTCAATTAGCGATAGTCACCCAAATAATGATCCAGGTTTCTGGACAGGTTCATGCACGCTATAACTGTCTGGTGTTGCAAGCGTCCAAATAGCGAGCACCACTTGCTTCTCCACTGTCAGAGCAGCTCTCATTTTTGTGTTGCTGAACTGCAGGGCGGGGGAAAGGCACTGATTCTATGGCAAAGTGATAAAAGTGTCTATATTTATTATAAACAGAGCTGGTAGCACCACCTATGGTTAAGATTTCCTGACATTTTCCATTACAAGATCCTTTTTTCAGTTCCTTATCACTTTGCCAAACTTTAACACCTGGTAGCTAGACTATACTAAAGTAACTTTGAAATTCTCTGACACCAAACCGAAATGTGCAATGCTGTTAAGTATCAAGTAACAGGTTTTCAACACCACCAGTGTTATTTCTTCCATTCTTTTCAAAACTTGTCTACACTACAAAATTAAGTTGACATTATCTAATTCAACCTCGAGCCTCCGAATTAAGTTGGCCACATCATACTCAGTGTCTCGATGGAGTGCGTCCTCACTAGCAGTGCCTGCATCAATGCACAAAGCAGTGCATCATGGGTAGCTATCCCAAAGTGCAACTTGAGTCAGTGTGTTTTGGGAAGTTTGTGCAATGCCTCATGCAGGGGTGAAAGTAACTTAAAGGTACATTGGAGTCCTGAGCGGAGGCGCGGCCTCAACAGGAAGAGGTGGGGCCTTTCAAGATTTAAAAGCCCTGGGGCTCTGGCTGTGGCTGGGAGCCCCAGGGCCTTTACATCACCCCAGAGCTCCAAGCCGCAGAGGCAGAGGAAGCCCCAGGACTCAGGGGTGAATTAAAGGGCCCAGGGCTCTGGCCGCCGCGGCACTCCGGGCCCTTTAAATCACCATGGGATCCAAGCTGTCAGAGCTCCAGTGGGTATTTAAAGGGCCCAGGGCTCCCCGCAGCGGCTGGAACTCCCGGGCCCTTTAAATCCCCACCCAAGCCCAGCTGCCAGAGCTCCAGCGGCGCTTTAAAGGGCCTAGGGCTCCCCACAGCAGCTGGAGCCCCGGGCCCTTTAAATCCCTACCCGAGCCTGGCTGCCAGAGCTCCGGCGGGGATTTAAAGGGCCTGGGGCTCCCTGCAGCGGCTGGAGTCCTGGGCCCTTTAAATCACCGCCGCGGAAGCCAGTCCAGTCTGGCATGGCATACTGGCTCTTGCCGGTACGCCGTACTGGCTTACTTTCACCTCTGGCCTCATGGGACGAAAACATTGTCGCAGGGGAGAATGGTAACATTGCATCATCATCCCATGATGCACCGTGCTCAACGGCAAAAAACCCAGTGGTTTTCGTGCCTTAAAACCGCCGTGCATACACCATAATCCCAGAAGCATGGAGCCTGCTCAGTTGTGCACTCTTGCTGTGAGCATCTCAAACACCTTGCACCTTCTCCTGCAGTATTTCCAGAGCCAAAGTAGGGTCCGCCACACGGAACATAGCGATGTCTTGCAAGAAGCCCTGCTGCAAGCCATTGAAAAAAACAATTCACAGTTGCTGCCAGCAGTCACAGAGCAGCTGCATTCATTGAGCGCCGTTTCTGGTCCCATGAAACAAGCACTGACCTGCAAATCGATGTGGTCCCACCAGTATGGGATGATGAGCAGTGGATGCAGAACTTTCTAATGCTTTCCCCTGCCTTGCAGCTGAGCAACACAAAAACAAGAGCTTCTCTGACAGTGGAAAAGCAAGTGGCACTCACTATTTGCACGCTTGCAACACCTTACAGGTACCGGTCAGTGGGGAATCAATTTGGAGTAGGTAAATAAATTGTGGGAGCTGCTGTTCTCCAAGTGTGCAGGGCCATTAATCGACTTCTGCTACGAAGGGTAATGATTCTGGAAAATGTGAGGACATAGTGCATGGTTATGCCAAGATGGGGTTTCCTAATTATGGTGGGGAGATGACACGCATATCCCCATTTTGGCAGCAGACCACCTTGCCAAAGAGTACATAAACCAAAAGGGATACTTTTCAATGGTATTGCAAGCACTGGTGGATCACAGGGGGTGTTTTACTGACATCAATGTAGGATGGTTAGGAAAGATTCATGACGCGTGCATCTTTAGGAACTTGGGTTTGTTAAAAAAGCTGCAATCCAGGACTTTCTTTCCAGACTGCAAAATGAACATTGACGGCATTGAGATGCCTATAGTTATCCTGGGGGACCCAGTCTACCCCTTGCTCCCATGACTCATGAAGCCATACACCAGCATCTGGACAGCAGTAAGGAATGCTTCAACTATAGGCTCAGCAAATGTAGAATGGTGGTTGAATGTGCCTTTGGTCTTTGAAAGGGTGCTGGAGAAGTTTACTAACACAGTCGGACCTTAGTGAAGAGAACATCCCCATGGTTATAACTGCTTGCTGTGTGCTCCATAATATCTGTGGAAAAAAGGGAGGAAATTTTCCTCAGGGGTGGGCAGTTGAGACAGATCGCATAGCAGCCATTTTTGAGCAGCCAGACACCAGGGCAATAAGAAGAGCACAGCAAGGGGTGCTGCGTATCTGTGGGCCTTTGAAAAGCTGTTTCAATAATGAGTCACAGTAATGTGAGCTGCTTGTCTGCATTGTGCTTTCCCAAACCTTCTCCTGCCTTGTATCACTGTCCCTGTAAAGCCAACCCCCAACCCAAGCCCACTGTTTCTACTCAATAAAGAACATTTATTTCTCGAATCCATTTACTTCATTTAACAAACATAAGTAAAGAAGAACAGAAAAAAAGGTAACCTTGGGGGAAAGGGGTTGTAAAGTTGGAAAGAGAGAAACATTTTCAACTGTGTAACATAATACCACATTCCAGACCATCAAAGGTCTGTGAATGGGTGCCTTCTGTTCGTTGTATGCCCCACTCCCCCCCCTGAGTTAAGTGAAAGGGATAATGAACTTTTCACCCATGCCTCTTGGAACACTTGGGGGAGGGTGATTCTGCACCAGGCAATGCTGGCTGGCTGTCCACCAGGGTCTGCAGAGGGACTCTACCCTCCTGCTTCTTTTCCTGCAGTTCAACCAGATGCCTCAACATGTCTGCTTGGTCTCTCATAATCCAAAGCATCTCATCCTGCGCCATACGCTCTTGCTCATTGGAAGCTTTCCTGCTCTCCATGTCCATGCCTAACTTCTCGGACAGTGAAATCCTCCACACTCTCAGCTCTGTGGCACCTGTCTCAAAGGAATTCATTATCTCGGTGAACATGTCCTCCCGCATTCTCTTTCTCCTCCTAATCAGTGAAAATCTGCTTTCAGGTGTTGATGACCCACCGAAGGACAAATTTCCAGCTCTCAGTCATGCGAAAAAATAAAGGAGACATTGTACATGAATAAAATGTTTCCATAGCAAGACTGTTTTCATAAAGAAAACTGCTTATTACACTAGGTGCAAGCCATAACAATCAGAATCCATAACCGTTTCCGGTGCCGTTTTGCTGTTCCAGCCATAGCGAGTATTCCCGCCCCCCGGATCATGGGTGACCACACTTTTAATGAAGTTTATGGAAGGCTCATGTCGGGAGCAGCTGTTTATGACCGGGGGTGGGGGGAGTTTTCACTCCCAAATTGTGGAATCTCTCATGTGGAGCCCCAGTCCCCTATCAGCCACTTTAAACTACTTGCAAACCCATGCTGAACACAGTAAAAGCACATTAGCGGCTACATGGTTTGGTGATCCAGAATGTGTGTGTGGGGGGGGATGGATCTACATACCCTTTTTTCTTGTAAGAGCACTTTTAATGAGAACTTCCCCGTTTCACCTAGGCAACTCTCTGTGATATCAGTCTCCTGAGGGTCACAGAAGCAGAAAGGAAGGAGATGTTGCAAGCATCTGGGTAGAGACCAAGTCCTTATACTGCTATGCTATGTGCCACAATGATGCCAGCAGAATTAATTCAGGAGTTGCGTGGGAAAGTGTCCTACCATGGTGGAAGAAATAATACTGACCTGCTCAGAAACCTTCTGCAAAGGATTGCAGAGGGCTTCCATGAAAACTTCCTAGAGATATCCATGGAGGATTCCCAAGCTATCCCAGTCCATATAAACAGTCTTTTTCCGGAGGTCACCCTCTGCATAAGCAGATAACCACAGCACCTCACTTTTTCTTCACAGTAAACATGCAATACCACCAAATGTGTGTGCCCGATAAAGTTTAACTGGATTTTCATTGTAATTGTATACTCACTAGAGGTGCCTTCCCCAGCATAACGGTCGGCCACCATGATGTTGTGTGACCCACAGGTCTCCAGGGTTAAAAATACTTCCTGGTTCTCGGGGAGAATGGAACCACTGCTCGCCTGTCTCCCATTCTCCTCCTCCTCCTTATCCACCATATCGTCCTCCTTGTTGTCCCTAGACTCACACACAGGGCCAGCTTTAGGGTGATTCCCCCGATTCCCGGGAATCAGGCCCTGTGCCTAAGAGGGCCCTGCAGCATCTGAAAGAGGGGCCCCGCACCCTCCGCTGAGGTGCCGCCGGAAACAGCGCCAACTGATTGAGCTGCCGCCGAAATGCTGCCGCTATCTTCGGTGGCAGCTCAATTGCTGCCGCTGACTTCGGCAGCATTTCGGTGACAGCTCTTTTGATTTGGGCCCTGCATGTCCTAAAGCCAGCCCTGCTCACACACCTGTGAGGCGTCCACATTGCTTGTGGGGGTGCTGGTAGGGTCACTCCCGAGAATCGCATGCAGCTCGTTTTAGTACTGGCATGTGTGGAGTTCAGCACCAGAATGACTGTTCACCTTCCTTGCCTTCTGGTACACTTGGCGAAGTTCTTTTATTTTCACACGGCACTGCTGTGTGTCCTTCATGTAGCCCTTCTCCTCCATTCCACAAGCAATCTTTGCATAGATGTCAGCATTTCTTCTGCTGGATCGGAGACTCTTCTCCCCACACAGCGATGAGATCCACCACCTCCTGTGCAGACCAGGCTGGAGCGCGTTTGGGGCATGTGGTGTTCAAGCTGGCATGCTCCCAATGCTGATCAAACAGGAAATTGGAAATCAAAAATTCCCAGGGCTTTAGCAGGGGAGGGGCTGTTTCCTGTGTACCTGGCTGCAGTGCAGCAGAGTTGAGAATGATCTCCAGAGCGGTCACAGATGACCACTGTGGGCCACCACCTGATGGCCAATTAAGTCAAATTACACAACTCTGCATCTGCACTATCTCACAGTTGACCCATGAAAAATCGAATTAAGCTCTATGTCCAGGGGTGAAAGTAACTTAAGAGACTTACCAGTACGCAGGGTGGCCGGGGACCTTCCACAAGATGGGCGGGGGCAGCTTAACCAGAAGGGGTGGGGTGGGGCTGGAGCCAGACTTCCCCAGCCAGCCCTTCAGCATGACCCAGTGGCAATTTAAAGGGCCCAGGGCTCCCGGCTGCCTCCGCTACCCCAGGGCTCTGGCAGTGATTTAAAGGGCCCGGGGCTCCCAGTCGCTGCTGTCACTACCCTGGGGCTCTGGCGGTGATTTAAAGGGCCCAGGGCTCCACCTGCTGGTGCTGTAGCAGCAGCCAAGAGCTCTGTGCCCTTTAAATCGCCGCCACCAGTACTGTCGGCTGTGGACCAGATCTTACCAGTACGCTGGCCCAGACTGGCTTACTTCACCTGTGGCTACGCCTCTCGCAGAGGTGGATTACAGAAGTCAACCTTAGAGGCGATTTAGGTCAGCATAAAAGACCCAGTAGCATAGACACACACATTAACAGGTCAACTTAAGGTGGCTTCCTTTGACCTAACATTTTAGTGTAGACCAAGCCTCAGAAAAGAATTAACAGAAAAAACTGAAGAAAAGTAAGGCTCCTTTCAGTACGGAATTATTGCATAATGCAGTTAGAAGGGGATAATAAACAGTATTTAATCCTGCCACACCAAAGGATTCCTTCCTCTCATTTCATTTGCAATGAGATTTGTATAAGTAGTAAGAAACTTCTTTTTTCAAGTGAATAAGGTGTTTTGAGAATTAAGTATCATCTTTTTAAGTGACATAGTTTACAAAGCTATCAGCAGGATTCAAACTATGTTTTTGGAGAACATGACCCTCACTACAAATATGTAGTTTCATTTCAACGTAAACCACTGAAAACCTGGAATCTAATCCTGTTCCAATTTAAGTTAGTTATCAACTCCCATTAACTGCAATGACAGTAGGATCAGACTTTTAGTTTTTGATGAACAGCTCTTATGTACTGGGCTAGATATATATTGTTATGAGCTGGTTAAAACCTTGCAAGTGTCTCTAGCTGAGGATTCAAAAACAGACACCCCAAATCACCAGTCACTTCTGAAAATCTTAGGTAAGATTTCTTGGAAAGAAAACATATTTTTGATATTTCTTCATATAGAAAGTTAAAACTGGGACAACCAGCCCCCTCCCCCCCCCCGAAAGCTATCACCTTATCTCTACTGAATAATTCCCAGTAGAGACCAAAATATTAAATTTACATTGCAGGAATTATTCTTAAGAATTCCTGTCACTGTTAGAAAGCTATTAGCTTGTGGATATTGGACAAAGTAAAGTGCTTATGGTTAAAAGTACTTCCAAATACAGAACCACATGGATAACAAAACAACATCTTATCACTGCAGAACTAAAGAGAAGAAAGTCCAGTCGCGGAAAGGTTAAAAAAATCCCTTTGACTGCATTTTGACTCCTGCTATATAGGATATAAAAAGGCAAGGGTTTTTCAAAGGCATTTAGCTTTAAACATTCACAGCACCTTTGAATGTCCTCAGCAGGACCAGAAAGGGGGGGATTCAATTTTCAAAGATAATTGTGTCAGATAACTGTCTCAGCCCTTTTCAGAAACAATCTGATAAATACCTAATTACCAGCCAAGTGATTTCAGAGCCACACAGCTGGGCTTGAGAGAAGGCTACAGGGAATGACAAGGTCCCCTAAAGCCATCAATAGTAAAAGTCGGTAGGATTGTGAATCACTTCATTTATTCAGCTGACGGAGTGCATGGAATGTCTGGAGAAAACAAAATATGAATAAAAGGTTGAAATTTCAAACAACAGCATCAATGTTTTTCTGGAAATAAGACTGATTAGTACAATTACTTTCCAAAGTCCACAGTATGAAGTACTTTGAAAGTATACTGCAGTTTTCAAAACTGGACCAAGTTTACATGGCTTCATTCTAATTCAGTTACTAATTTACTTCTGGGCACCTTTTCCAATTATAACTGTCCCCTCAGAAAGTTTTATAATCAGCAAGATCACAGCCTAGTTGCACACTTAAAACTTAATTCTAGATTTAGAGTTATTACCATTCCCAGGGAAGTTCCCAATTTTAAGTATAATTAATATTGCAGGTACCAGCTGATTGGGGAATACCATGGGACGCAGTAATCGCTTTAAAAAAATGCCATTTCAAAGTGTACTCACAGTCCATGAATCAAGAAATTATTGGAAAATCTCATGGGGAAATTGTGTTTGTAGAGCAGCCACTGTTTTCTCAAATAAAAACCCATATTATCTAAAAGTCAAGTTGCAGTCTTTTATTCCAGATATACTTTTTATATAGTATCTTTGGTGCTGAAAAATCCATCTAAACACAAACCGTGGGTCAATCCTGTAATCTTGCTGCATACAAAATACCCATTGATTTTAATGGCCCTTTTGTGCATGGAGGACTGACAGAAGTGAGCCCATAATATACATATTGAATGGGGGCAGAGAGGGCATAATACACAACATTAAGAACGCAGAGTTAAAAGTCAGAGAGGAAACAGTAACGTTAATTGTAAGGTTCCAACAATATTAAACTGAACAAGTTACTTATCTCACATGTTTTACGGAAGTTCTTTAACAGAACAAATATATTAAGCAATATTCCTAATGGTATTTTCAGTTGGACACAGGGCTGACTCAAGTGCTCCCACTGAAGTAATTTGGAATTTTACCATTGACTTCATTTGGCAGCAGAGTTAGGTCCGTGTTGAGTGTTTTTGAAAATATCACCCTTATCCAAAAGCAACGATACAAAATGTGCGATATAGCCGAGTCAATGTTGCTGATGTAAACCTGGCGCATTTATGCTGTATGAGACAAATTACCATCTTTTGTGGCAGAGGGTGCAGGGAAAAGTCTTAAGTTTTCCTCATAGAATTTTCCTTGAGTTCCACCCTTGGAACTCAAATTCTGTGGACGCACAGGGCTGGGAAGCCATTTCTGAGCTATGTCAAGGGCTGGCCTTGTAGATGCCTCTTGATAAAGTTGATTGCATCATCTGCCGTTGCTCAGCAGTATAGTTTCAGCAAAAGCTGTACTGCCATTGGTTGGCTCCCCTACGAGCTGTGGAGTCATATGTGCTGTGGTAATTCTGAGGAAAGTAATACAACGTTGAGCTCTATTACCTCACCTTAAGCTTTCAAACACAAAAATCTAAGAGAAGAGCAGGGGGTGGTGCTGAGAAAATGTACCCTCTTGAATACAAGTTTAACTTGCCTAGACTAAACCCTAAAGGGCTACATTTAGATTCCACAGGGTCTATGGAGTTTAGGATGGTTTTTACCACTTTAACAATTATTTCACAAGGGTTTGGGATGAAATTAAGCCTTTTGTTCTGATATTACTATAATAAACTGGATATTAAACTAAGAGAAGGTCATCTTGAAGAAAATCTATCCCTCATGGAAATTTTGCTGATAGTGACAGTATTTGTAATAAGTGAACTTCCTCCAAAATAAGAGTAAGTCCTAGAGTAAGACCCGTTGTGAATTACTTCTTTGGATAAAGTAGCATTTTGGTATCATGGAAAAATCAGCTATCATTGTCTATTTGTTTCTGTTCAGCTTCCAACCTATCCGTTAGTGATGAGCAAGCTTTGGATAGAACACTGGGTCCTTGCCAAGTAGGCCCTTTCCCACAGGGAAACAGATTGTTGGTGCTGTTGAATGGTCTGGCAAATGTGAAAGACTCATTGCCTCCTTCGCCAGTAACTGGCAATAGGTATCTTCTTGAGACAGTGTTGCAAGTCATTGCTTGTATGTATTCATAAGAATTTGTGCATAAGAATGAGAGAGGTATCCAGAACCAGACTTCTTAAATATGGATATTAAAGTTTGACCTTTGAAAAGGTCTTCTCTCCAGGCCACAATTCCTTTGGCAAAGCATGTCAATGCTACTGATGCCTTGAAAAGGAGGCTGCCATATCTTTGAAATATCACTCCAAAAAGAACTTCAATTTACTGACACTAAGGATGGGAAGGGCCAATGAACACAACCTCCTGTAAAGGACAACTTTCCCTTGGGTGCAGTCTCCATCATATTAAGCCTGGTAGCGGCTTTGCCTGTGTCACTTGAGATGGAGGGGTACTGTTTCTTCTTAGCACTCACCACACATTCAAGCTGGAGGGCATGACACTCCATGAAGGGAGCCGCTGCAGCAGCATCCTAAGGAGATGTGTGTGTAACCATGCAAGTGGAGCTATCCTGTAGTGAGACATTTGGGCAGATAGTTCAAAACAGTGACGAGGGAGCCAAAAAGTTCATTGAAGAATAAAGTGCTAGAGCAAAATGAATGTCTGACAGGCCTTTCCTGGGAAAGGACTTAGCCCTGAGAAGGAGAAGAAAGGTTCATTTTCTGCCCTCAATAAGCAGGGAGATACAAACACCTATTTCTGTGTAGTTGCAAACATGGCCCCACCACCAACGACCACACTCAACCACAACACTGTATATTAATCTCCAAAGAGAAAGCAGTTCTCCTCCTTCCAGAGTTGCCTGTAAAGGGTAAACTAACAATAAGTACTTCACTCACTATCTATTCTCCCCCGCCCCCATCAATAGAGTCCTGTGAAAATCTTAACTCCTTGGGGAAAAGGAAGGGAGAGGGCTGAAGAGAATTCCCGCTTTCATAATGAGACTGGAAGAGTGGCATAATCCCTTTGAAAGTCAGATTGATCTGATAAAGTCACTATGGTTGTTAATAGCAACCCTTTCATCTGCTTTCTTTGCCTAGGCTCTTGCATTTATTCATAGTCCTGAGCAGGGAGCACTGTGGAGCCAGGCCATTGCAAGGGGTGTCTGGGGAAGAATTGTTCTGTATGGAAACCCTGCTTTCCCCACACTTTAGAGGGAGCGGCCCTTGTGCTCCCCAAGTAAAGGGAATTCAATTATCTCTGACCCTTTCCAACAGGAAATATTTGTTGTTGGATAAATATTCTAATGGAAGCCTTCTCCAGACAAAATATCCAAAAGGAAAAAAATGCAAGTCTCAAGGAATTTTACATAAAAAAAATCTACTCTATTACCTCTGAATATTCTCTCTCTACATCATAGGATAAGAAAGTACTTTACTTAACCTACACAGTTAAAAAAACTACAAGTAAATTAGACATCTCTGATAAGTTACTTCCTCCACTGTGGTCATTTGCATGACACTACAGCAAATATGAAAGTATATTCCCTGTAAGAGAAAATTTGGGATAAGATCCTGATAAGAATGCAAGATTTCGAAACCTCTTTTTATTCTATTGATCATTGATCTGTAAAGTATCAAATAATTTCTTTAAAAAAAAAATCTTACCAAGGGCAGGAGAGTTCAGATTCCTACATCCTCAAGAGATAAAACAGTACACAACTACTTTTTAAAAACAAACCAACATGCGCGCACAATCTCTTCCTATCTTGAGTTCTCTCTTTAAGAGAGGAAATCCCTTGCATCACTGTTTTCATCATCTCAGCTGATCTGAAGCATAAACCAATGCCTGAAGTTGTCTGTTAGATTTCTAACACTAAAGAAGAACTCTAGTTTATTGATAACATTTGGAGCTTTCCACTTGAAAATTTGTCTCCCAATAATTTCCCTAGGTTCCTGATTTTTTCAGCATCTTTTTAAAAACAGACAGAAGCTTCATTTACAATACAGGCTTTTAATTAGTATTTTCAACAAACTAAAGGGAAGGAGACCAAATAGGGACAGTTAGCATGCACAGATTTAATGTCCCACAAAGTACTTTTCCATAGTATATGTAACCTGAGTTAAATACTTATAAAAACCTGAAACTAACATTTTCAATATAGGAACAACAAAACAAACAAACAAAAACAAAAAACACCACTCGCATTAGCAACTCTTCAGACAGCCTAACAAAAGTGCAGCCTATTCACATTTTCCTGTTACCTTTAAGAAGCATGCTTAAAAGAAGATGAAATCAGATTTTTTTTTCTGTCAAATTTGTAAATTTTACATTAAAATGAAGACTCATTGGGCAGCATTTGGACAGCTCTAATTCCAGTGCTGATTCTCACCCCTATTTACCTCTGTCAGATGAATAGTCACATGCTCACATAAGTCTGCCATTCCCTAGAAGTATAATAGACAATAATGAAACAGATTTTTTTTAAGTCATGCATGTGCCTGTCATAACTGGAAGGCCTTTCCTAATGAAGGAACTGCTGTATAACCAGTCAGTTGTGCATGTGCATGGAAACACCACACCCAGGCAGCATACTGAAGCACTGAATTCAAGTCGCAGAAGCAAGAATCTAAACAAACAGATCAACTAGCTAAGCTCATAGATCCTACACCCTCAAGGACTAAAGCTTAAACTATTCAACATTCCTGAGTTTGACAGAGCTGGAATTTTCCTATGTTAACTAACCATCTTAAAAACAATCAAAGTGAAAACTTTAGTTACTGCTGTAAGATGTCAGGCCTGGTCTACAGTAGGAAATTAGGTTGGTGTAACTGTCACTCAGAAGTGTAAAAAATCCACACCCTTGAGCGATGCAGTTAAACCAATCTAACCCTCACCTCCCTTGAGTGTAGACAGTGCGAGGTTGATGGGAGAACTCTCCCGTCAACCTAGCTACCACTTCTCAGGGAGGTGGATTTCCTATGCCAATGGGAGATTCCCCCCTTTCCCCCCCCCCCGGGTCAGCATAGGTAGTGTCTTCACTGAAGTGCAACAGCCATACAGCTGCACTACTGCAGCACTGAAAGAGTAGCCAAGCTTCTAACCTATTGGTAGTCATTTTCCTTATTAACTATGGACATTTGTCTCAAGTCAGAATACCTTCCAGTTTATCTACTTGCAAGGCTGCTTAGAGAAGTTAAAATGGATTGAGGGAACTTGAGTTAAACCTGCACATTGCCCAGAACTATACTGACATTCTTTCCACCCAAAATCCTGAAAACAGCAGCTTTCTAATCAACAATTTGGCTAGGATATCACTAATTTACTGTCCTTTTAAGTGACCCAGTTTTCTTCAAGAAGTTTATTAATACTGTCTTGTGATTCAAATCATCTCCTACACGTCATTTTCTAACTGGGAGGCACATCAGCAAGTGACCTTTTGTACTTATGTCCTTCTCAAATATTAAGTAAAATAACCTGACACATTTCAGTTTGATTTCTTGGTGGTTTATCACCAACAATATACTTGCATGAAATAGTAGATAAATTCTCCATCCATCATCCTTAATTGTAACACAATCAGTGGGACTCATATCATCAGCAGCAATCCCTCGAGGTCGAGGATGATCTCTTTCATAGGTTTTATTTTTCGTAGGTCCTTTTGTGACTGAGGAGTCCTATCCTTGAGCCAGAGGCTCATTGGCAAATGTTGGAGGTAGTGTTGGAAGACAGGGTTGGGCCATAATTGCTGCGTGATAGTTGTCTTTCCTTTCTTTTCTGGCATTTTTTCTGCAACCAGGGCAAGGCAATTTTCTTCAAAAGTGGATGTTCCCTCTCTGACAAGACTTCGCCAGTAATTCCTATCCTGGGCTGCTGTCGCCCACTGTGTGATGTCAATGACACAACTCTTACTGTTTAACTTGAGGGTGTCTTTAAAGCATTTATTTTGGCCTCCCAGCTTCCTTTCTCCTTTGGTGAGTTGAGCATACAACAGTTGTTTTAGTAAGCGTATATCAGGCATGCGCACACAGTGCCTGCTCCACCTCCACTGAAGATGTTGACCTCTGTGAGGACACTGTTGTTAGTGCGACAGTCCTCCCAATTTATGTTGAGGATCTTCCAAAGAAAATGCTGGTGCTGGTGTTCCAGGTTTTTCAGGTGTTTTCTATTAGTCACCCAAATCTCAAAGCCATAAGGAGAGTTGGGATTACCATCGCTTTATAAAATAAAAGTCTAGTATGTGTTCTGATGTTGTGATTATTGAACACCTGGTGAAACAGTCTGCCAAAGGTAAGGCTGGCACAGCGAATTCTGTGCGGAATCTCGACATCAGTGTCTGCCCTCTGTGAGACATGGCTGCCAAGATAGGCAAAGTATTCTACATTTTCCAGTTCTTTGTTGATATAGATCTTTCTTGCTGGGTTTGATGATTGACTGCGGACTGGCTGGTGGAGAACTTTTGTTTTGCTGATGTTCAGAGTTAGCCCTAGACTTTTGTAAGCTTCAGAGAAGCAATTAAGGGCTGTTTGAAGATCATTCTTTGACTATGCAACAACAGCACAATCATCTGTGTACTGGAGTTCAGTTATTGTTGCCAATATTACTTTAGTTCTGGCACGGAGACAAGAAAGGTTGAAGAGACCGTCCGTCTGATATTGGAAGCCAATGCCTGTGGTAGACGGTCCTAGGTTAGTGTTTTCATAGCTGCTAAGTAAATGGAGAAAAGGGTGGGTCCCAGTACACAGCCTTGTTTTACGCCAGTTCGGATGACAACGGGCTCAGAGGTAGAGCC
Organism: Mauremys mutica; assembly: GCF_020497125.1. NCBI lineage: Eukaryota > Metazoa > Chordata > Testudines > Geoemydidae > Mauremys > Mauremys mutica. Next base: position 184,061,244 of record NC_059072.1, on the reverse strand, counting down.
ACTGCACAGGATGGAGGCAGTCATCTGGTCATGGAGGAGTCCTACAGTGGTGATAAATTTGCTTGGACAGCCAAACTTTGACATGATTTTCCACAGAGTCTCACGGCTGACAGAGTTGAAGGTTTTGGTCAGATCGATAAAGGCCATATACAGCTCCTGATGTTGTTCTTGACATTTTTCCTGGATCTGCCTGCAAAAATCTTGTCAGTGGTGCCCTGTGATGGTCTGAAGCCACTCTGGGATTCTGGAAGTACTTCCTCTTCAAGAGGGAGCAGGCAGTTCAGTAAAATTCTAGCAAGTATCTTCCCAGCAATGGAGAGGAGGGCAGTGCCGCAATACTTGCCAAAGTCAGCCCTGTCTCACTTTTTGAAAATGGTGATGTTAGCATTATGTAAATCAGCAGGGATTTCTTCAAGGCACCAGATTTTGAGGAGCAGCAAATTAAGCTTGTTAGTCAGTGTTTCTCCACCACTTTCAGTACTTTAGATGGTATGCCATCAGGACCTGGTGCTTTATTATTCAGTTGTTTATTATACTCATATTATACCCATATTATGGATGAGGAGCGATAAGGGTAACACAATAAAGGTTGCATTATGTTTTGCACTTAAAGTGAGATTTCCAACATGCATTTTTGTATGCCCCAAATTTTCAGTACATAATCTAAGTTTGAATTTTCTGAGAATTTTAAATAATTAATTAATTTCTGAGTTCTAATACATTAAAATTAACCTTTAAAATGTTTCTAGAGTCTGGTGATTTTTCGGAGAATATCGCCTTGCTCATGATGATTTTATGTGCTCCAGAAATCCATCAGAGAATGTGATTGTCCAACATAGTATGTATACTTCCCCCCTCCCTACCCTACCCCCACCACAGTAGAAGAATAGAACTCTTTTCCATAGTTTATTTCCATATGCCCTACAGTAAAGTGTGCTGCCTCTGAAATTGGGGTCATATGGAATGGGTTGCTATAAAAGAGGCATTTGTGTGGCACTGGAGAATAACTAAGGAAGGGATAATTTATCAAAAATTCGGATTTTGTAAAATTGTTTAGGTAGCTCAGGCCTGAAATATTTTAGAAACACCTGAATGTTTTATTCAGTAGCTGTCGCTTGGACAGACACAGGAGCTCCCTGAAATTGTTCATCCAGTTCACAAATAAAGCTCTAGCCAGCTCACAAATTTCATGAAGTATAGGATCTTCAAAAAACAGATATTATCATAAATGCCAGGGTCCACGTGAAAGTGTCACCTACCCCAGGAACAGATCCCGCTCCTCCTCAGAGGACTACTACTTTGTCAGGGAGCTTTTCTTAATCTGTTAGCATTTCTTGCCCTAACTGAATCCTTATATATAACAGTTAGTTGATGGAGAACATGAAAAAGTTTTATATCTGAGAAGTGTCAAACTGTTTATTTCAGAACACTATAGAGAAGTGGTACCATATTGCCTATTGGCACACACTCTGGTAATAGGCCTTAGTTTTGGATGGAGGGCATAATGTGATGGAGGGAAACTGTAGACAAAGATCTTCATCAGAGAAATAGCTAATTTCACTAAGAAAGATCTTAAGTGAAAGTTCTTCATCAGCTATGTATTTCACAAAGATATGGTTTTCATGAAAGTAGCCATCACTGTGGCCTGGTCTACACTACGAGTTTATTTTGAATTTAGCAGCGTTAAACCGAATTACCGCTGCACCCATCCACACAATGAAGCCCTTTATTTCGATATAAAGGGCTCTTAATATTGATATCTGTACTCCTCCCCGACGAGGGGAGTAGCGCTGAAATCGGTGTTGCCATTTCGGATTAGGGTTAGTGTGGCCGCAATTCGAAAGTATTGGCCTCTGGGAGCAATCCCACAGTGCACCATTGTGACCGCTCTGGACAGCAATCTGAACTCGGATGCACTGGCCAGGTAGACAGGAAAAGCCCCGCAAACTTCTGAATTTCATTTCCTGTTTGCCCAGCGTGGAGCGCTGATCAGCACAGGTGACCATGCAGTCCCAGAATCAAAAAAGAGCTCCAGCATGGACTGTACGGGAGATACTGAATCTGATCTCTGTATGGGGAGATGAATCTGTTCTATCAGAACTCCGTTCCAATAGAAGAAATGCCTAAACATTTGAAAAAATCTCCAAGGCTATGATGGATAGAGGCCACAACAGGGACTCAACACAGTGCTGTGTGAAACTTAAGGAGCTGAGACAAGCGTACCAGAAAGCCAAAGAATGAAATGGACGCTCACGGAGGGAGGGGCGACTGACGACTGTAGCTATACCACAGTTCTCACACTCTCTGAAAACCATTTGAATTCTTGGCTGAGCTCCCAAAGCCTGAAAGGTCAAAAACATTGTCGCGGGTGGTTCAGGGTATATGCCGTCAGCCCCCCCGCCCCCCTCTTTGAAAGCAAAGGGAAAAAAATCGTTTCTCACCTTTTTTCAATGTCTACTGGATGCTGCTGGCAGACGCGGTGCTGCAGTGCTACACAGCAGCATCCCCTTACCTTCCCTTGCCTTGCGGTCGGCAGACAGTGCAATATGACTGATATCTGTCATCATCGTCCCATGAGTGCTACTGGCTGGCCTCGGTGATGTCGGCTGGGGGCGCCTGGGCAAAAATGGGAATGACTCTTTGTATTTCTCTTCTTTAAGTTTTGTCTCCTGGAGATTCACTCCTGCCTGGAATATCATAGCAGCTGGAGGCTGCCCTCCCCTCCCTCCTTTGATCTCTGCTTGCAGAGGCAATAAAGTCAGTGTTGTTTCTTATTCATGCATTCTTTATTACTTCATCACACAAATGGGGGGATAACTGCCACGGTAGCCCAGGAGGGGTGGGTGAGGAGGGAAGCAACGGGTGGCGTTGTTGCAGGGGCACCCCCTAGAATGGCATGCAGCTTATCATTTCTGCGGGATGTCTGGGGTCTGACCCAGAGCGGCCGTTTGCCTCTCTGGTTCTTTAGTAGGCTTGCCTGATATTTTAGGCAGGACTGACTCTCCATTAGACAAAACTTAAAGAAGAGAATGACCTGGGGAGTCATTCCCATTTTTGTCCATGCACCCCCCAGCCAATCTCACCGAGGCCGGTCAGGAGCACCCATGACAGCAGCAGACAGTACAGTATGACTGGTAACCGTCATTGTCAACTTGCAAAAGGCAAGGGGATGCCGCTGTGTAGCGCTGCAGTACCGCATCTGTTAGCAACATCCAGTAGACATACGGTGACAGTGAAAAAAGGCTGAACGGGCTCCATGGTTGCTGTGCTATGGTGTCTGCCCAGGCAATCCAGGGAAAAGGGCGCAAAATGATTGTCTGCCGTTGCTTTCACGGAGGGAGGATTGTCTGATGACATTTACCCAGAATCACCCGCGACACTGTTTTTGCCCCATCATGCATTGGGATCTCAACCCAGAATTCCAGTGGGCGGGGGAGACTGCGGGAACTATGGGATAGCTATGGGATAGCTACCAACAGTGCAACGTTCTGGAAATCGACGCTAGCCTTGGTACATGGATGCACACTGCCGAATTAATGTGCTTAGTTTGGCCGAGTGCACTCGACTTTATACAATCTGTTTCCAAATACTGGTTTCTGTAAAATTGGAATAATCCCGTAGTGTAGACATACCCTCTGTTGGAGACCCTTTCTTAATCCAGAATAACTAGGATATGAACAAACAAAAAAACCCAAAAACAAAACATTACATTTTGTGTCAGTTACATTTGGTCTATCTATCTCATGTGGTCCACATTACCAGAGTATCTGAGCACCTCACAGTCTAATGTATTTATCTTCCCAAGACCCTGTGAAGTAGAGAAGTACTGTCATCCCCATTTTACAAATAGGGAACTGAGGCAGAGAGAGGATAGGCAATTTGCCTGAGGCTACACAGGAAGTCTGGTGAAGCAGAGACTTGAACCCTGGTCTCTCAAGTCCTAAGATAGTTCCCTAACCACCTTAACATCAATAACACAGAAACTGGTCTATGAACATAGCTAAATTTTTTAATTTCTTTAGTTTGTGTTAAGGTACTTATATATATATTCTTCCAGCATCCCATTCCACAAATGAGAGATTTTCTGGAACTGAGTATAGCTGATACTAAGAATGGATGTCTCATCATGTGGCCATGGTGGTGAATGCTAGAAGGCTGACAGGCCTAGTGGGTCAGATTTGAGGTGAGGCGTAGTCTGTAGTGTATGGTGATTGTTCTAGTTGTGAGGCTTGTGCCTCTGTGTGGAGGAATAGAGTATGTATTGTTACATTTCATTTCCATGGTTTTGCATTAGGTATGTTATACACAGATTACTTTGTGTGTCACTTAAAGCTGTGTTTCTATCAATTAATTTATAGATATACCTACATCATGGGCACATTAAAATGTATACAGACAAAAAACATTACCAAATCTGTCACCTGTAAACCAGTTCGGAAAAGTGTTTTCTAGGCCTTCAGTAACACAAAACTGGAATATTCAGTACTCCAAAATCCAGTTAGAGCATTTATGTTTTAATAAGTGTTTTTCATTTAGCTATTTCTATCTGTAGCTAGCTGAATAATTAAAAAGTAGGCTTTGGGTTGTTGTTTTTTTTAAAACACACTGGAGTTTTAGACTGCTTAATAAGTAGCATTATCTTTTTTTTCTTTGCACCTTTGGAGAGTTTTTTCCTTTCAATTGAAGCAACTGTACCCAGGGCCGCCCAGGGGGGGGGCAAGAGGGGCAATTTGCCCCAGGCCCTGGGTCCCGCCGGGGCCCCCACAAGAGTTTTTCAGGGCCTCTGGAGCGGGGTCCTTCACTCGCTCCGGGGGCCCCGAAAAACTCTTGCCGGGCCCGGGCCCCCGGAGCTTCTTCCGCTCCCGGTCTTCGCCGGCAGGGGGTCCTTCCGCTCCAGGGAGGAAGGACCCCCCACTGGCGAATTACCGCCGAAGTGGGACCCGCCGCCGAAATGCAGCCGGGTCTTCGGCGGTAATTCAGCGGCAGGGGGCCCCTTCCGTTCCGGGACCCGCCGCCGAAGTGCCCCGAAGACCCGCGGCGGGGGCCCCCCGCCGCTGAATTACCGCCAAAGACCCGGCTGCACTTCGGCGGCGGGTTCCGCTTCGGCGGCAGGGGGCCCCTGCTGCAGGTCTTCGGGGCACTTCGGCGGCGGGTCCTGGAATGGAAGGGGCCCCCCGCCGCCGAATTACCGCCGAAGCGGGGGCCCCCCCGCCGCCGAAGACCCCAGACCTCCGGAATGCTCTGGGAGGCCCTGACTGTACCTATAGAAATAGCTAAAATAATGTACCATTAGTCATCATTTTTTCTTATATTCCATCAGTCAGATGAAGTGGCTATCAGATAAGATCAGTGTTTTGAGACAACAGTATCTCATACCATGATTTTTCTGAACGGGAGAAGCAAATGAAAAAGAGCAAATGGCTAAAGTTAGAGGCACTTCTAGTAGTAGCAGTCAGGGAGGATGAGTTCTCCAGAGTATGCTGCTGACATCTTATTTCTGCAGTGCCCCAACAGAAGAGAGGAGGGAGCGGGTTGCTGCATGTTTCAGGTGAGGACAAATCTTTTTTCAACAGGGTGGGTCAAATTTCTGCTTTCAAGTATGATCACTGAGCCCAGATTGAACTTTTCTCAGTACAGTTAGTGTAAAAACCATTATCATGGCTAAGCATAAAATACACCCAGAAAGCAGTTGCTCTTTGAGAAGTTGCAGACTTACTTCAGGGCAAGAAAGTTATATTAGACTAGAATAAAAAATCTAAATTTAATTTATTATAAGAAAAGCCAAAGCTACTGATGGACAATATGGACACTGATATTCTCAATTTCCCATATGGGTGGATACCCCCATTTAAATATTCAGAATCCAATTTTCAAATGCTGATATTACAAGTCTCCCCCTGTACCAATTAGCTGCACTAATCTAAAATAGCACCTCTCACATTTCCATATAATATAAGCTAAATATATCACATTCTTTTAATGGTTATTTCTATACTGGGCAAGGCTTTCTACTTTAATTTTCCCTAACAGAGGAATACATTACACAAAAATATAGGTCATATATGAATATCTGGGGAGAAAACTACATTGTACTGCAAGTGTGGCATTAAAAAAAAATCAAAATAAAATATTAAAAAGGGGAGATGTAACAAAGATGTAGAAGTGACAAAACAATTTAACTGCTGTTCCATTTAACACAATGTGTCAGTATAAAAGTCTAAAAACACTAAATGTTATGCATCAAAAACAGACAAGCAGACAATCTGATCTGCCAGGCAAACACTACAGAAAATTTGTTTTAATGAATCACTGTCTCTATTCAAACATAAATCAAGCATGCTGATACAGTAAGAAAAGACACTTCTTACACATGAAAAGAGTGACTTAGTGCAGGAGATATATCTCAAGGCAATGAAAGTGGAGCAAGACATAGCATCTCTCCGAAATAGCTAGTTCCTTGTACTATTCTTTGCATTTCCATTTCTTTTTGCTGATTTAATAAGTCCAAAATGTTTAATAAGACACTTCTTATACATTGTTTAATAAGTTACAGTGATTAATCACAGATCTCTCTTTACCCACCTTTAAAAAACCATCTAGTCTCACATCTCAGCCTGTCTCAGACATCTCCTAGCTGGCAAGCCACCAGCTGAACATGGCCAAAACTGAACTCTGTCTTTCCACCAAAACCTTCCACTACCAGCAGCCTCCCTGTCACTCAAGCCCATGACCTAGGGGCAGAGGTGAAAGTAAGCCGGTACAGGCTGGTACGCCATGCCGGACCACATCGGTTTCCTCAGTCTGGCGATTTAAAGGGCCTGGGGCTCCCTGCAGCGGCCGGAGCCCAGGGCCCTTTAAATTGCCACCCAAGCCCCGCTGCCGGAGCCCCAGGGTAGCAGCGGCAGGGCTCCATCAGCGATTTAAAGGGCCCAGAGCTCCACTGCAGTAACAGTAGCCCGGGCCCTTTAAATCATTCCTGAGCCCCGGCAGGGCCGGCTCTAACTTTTTTGCCGCCCCAAGCATAACAACCCCACTCCCCGAGTGCCGCCCCACCGAAACAAAAAAAACCCCAAGCACTGCCCTGCCCTACCAAACCAAAAAAACCAAACAAAAAACCCCGAGTGCCGCCCCACCAAAACAAACAAACAAAACCCGAATGCCGCCCTGCCAAAAACAAAAACAAAAACCCCCGAGCGCCGCTCTGCCGAACAAAGAAAAAAAAAATACCCGAGCACCGCCCTGCCCCACCAAAAAATTTTTTCTCTCATTTCTTTAAAGGGGAGTGTTTTGATTACACCTCTGTTTAATGTTCTTGTGTAACAAACTAGAAGAGTTTCCACTTAATTTAGAAGATTTATACTGCACTGAAAGCAGGATCCATGCATTTGTGATTTTTCTCAAGAACATGTAATCAGATAGATCTTTAAAAGACTTGTCATATTGTATCTAAATTTTCAGTAAGACTCCATTTTAGAATAATATGGGCCAGATCCTCAGCTAGTATAAATCAGTGTAGCTCCCCTAACTTAATACAAATCTTCTATTGCAACCGTGTGTGAAAAATCTACAGAAAAAATCAAAGAGCACTAAAAACAATAGTGAAAACATTTTGGAGGAGCAAGTTCAACCATCAGGTTTTCCCAAGAAGACCCTTTATATAATGAAGTGTCTCAAAAGAAAGTGCACATTTGTGTCAATTTTATATAATATTATATTAATTCTGCAATTTATATATAGTGGTTACCTTCCCTGAAAATCAAGCACTGTTTAATCACAATCTTTAGATCCTATTGAATAAATCCTGTTTTGGAGAATGTTGTTTCTATGTTTTCCTTAAACAGGACAGCAAGAACTGTCATAATAGCTATCACTTAAAAAGGACCCTATGTTAGAAACAATCTAAATGTGCACCATAAAAATCTTGGGAATTTTCCTTAAAGTGTGCACTAAAAACTTTCCCCCTCAATTCATTAGCTTTCATTCAACTTTGATTGCTGCTATAAAACGCTATTTCATTTTTATGGTATCAAGATCAGTTTTTTAGCTTACCATAAAGGAAGTGAACATAAATCATTTGTATTATTCTACCATGATCCTTGCTCAGAAGGGAATGCTGAAGCAATTTTATTCATTCATGCATTACCTACTGCATACGATTAAAGAAAAACAAACCTCAGAATTAAGAGCTTTACTTATAATAATAATATGTAATTGTCCTATTTGGTATGTGCATTAAGTATACTGTATAAGAAAACAGCAATGAGGACAAGAACAGTTCACATAAGATAAATTTAAAGGCTAAAATACCAATACCTCACCCCACCTTGTGTCTCTAGTATCATGGGACCAACATGGCTAGAACAACACTGCATATAAGAAATCTGTGGCAGAAATTATTTCCCGATTGAAAATGTGCTGAATTTTGTCTCTCTATGCTTTCCCTGTGTGATTAAAAAAAAAAGATTGTCTGCTAGCACAATTGTTTGCCCAATCACAATTGAGCTGGGTACAGGTTCTAAAAATGAATGAATGGTCTGATAAAAACTGGTAATTTTGCTCCAAAACCTCTTATTCTAAATCTGATCAAAATGGTGGCCATAACAGGTCTAAAAAGCATTCCATCATAGAGAACAAACAGGGGCATAACTACCACCAGGGTGAAGGAACTACTGAAGTGATGTATGAGCGGCTGTGATGACACATAGGGGATAACCCCCCTGCTCAGGCAACTGAGGATTTCCCTAATGGGGAAGATATCTCTAGGTGGCATAGAGCCAGAGCAGCTCTACAACAAACCTTGGCACAGAAGAGGGGAGGTATGGCCTGAGTGTGGCTGCACTTCAGCAATTCTCAGCTGGCTCAGTGACTCCCTGGAAACTGTGACCAGAAGACGTAGCCAGCATCCCAAAAGACCTGGAGATTGAGGAAATCCATAGAATGATGCATAGCCACTTTTGCCTCCCCAGGCCTGCAAAAAGTTTGGCTCCATTTTCTGTAAAGCTCTATTTCTGCAAAAAAGTCATATCAACACATTACTAGACAAGATTTAGCAATCAGAGACTGAAGATACTCTTCTAGAGGTTGTCTCTCTCTAACCCATCAATTTTGGATGTCAATTTCTGAACAATAAATATCTTTATATCCCATCCTGGGGGAAAAAAATCACAGAAAAAAAGGTACGCATCCTTCTCTCATCAGGACACACTTATAAGCATGAAGAAAAGTCCTTGCACTTTCATGGGAAGGTGCCATTTTGTACTGAGGAGAATGCTATTTTTAGTCACTCCTGACCAGCATCACAGATGAAGTCTCTCATGACAACACTCCTTAACACTAAACTTTACAGAGCCATAGAGTTTAAGACGAGAATGGATCACCGGATCATCTAGTTTTACCTTCTATATATTACAAGCCACCACCATCCCATCCAGTGTCCCATCTCCACCTGCACACTAAACCCAATCACCAAAATATTATAGCCCACAGGAGACGAGACTATTACGTGTAGGGGCCTACCAAATTCACGGTCCATTTTGGTCAATTTCAAGGTTATAGGATTTTAAAAACAATAAATTTCATTATTTCAGCTATTTAAATCTGAATTTTCACAGTATTGTAATTGTAGGGGTCCTGACCCAAAAAGGAGCTCTGTGGGGGAGAGGTCTCAAGGTTATTGTAGCGGGGGTTGCAGTACTGCTAACCCTTACTTCTGCGCTGCTGCTGCTGGAGGTGGCGCTGCCTTCAGAGCTGGGCAGCTGGAGAGTGGCGTCTGCTGGCTGGGAGCCCAGCTCTGAAGGCAGAGCCACCACCACCACCAGCACAAAAGGAAGGATGGCATGGTATGGTATTGCTACCCTTACCTCTGCACTGCTGCCTGCAGAGCTGGGCCCTCAGTCAGCAGCCACCACTGTCCGGCCACCCAGCTCTGAAGGCAGTGCAGAGGTAAGGGTGGTAATACCTCAACCCCCCTAAAATGGCTTTGCAACCCCTCTCCCCACTTCCGCAACTCCCTTTTGGTCAGGACCCCCAGTTTGAGAAACACTGGCCTCCCCTGTGAAATCTGTATAGTATAGGTTAAAAGCACACAAAATACCAGATATCACAGGGGAGACCAGACTTCCAGTCTGTGATGCGTTTTTCATGGCCGTGAATTTTGTAGGGCTCTAATTACGTGCCACAAGCAGAGCTAGGAGGGACCAAGATGCAACAATGTCGATGCCCCTGTAAGGGCAGAAAACTGATTAAATTAGACATATCCAGATAATCCTGGCAAGTAACCTGCACCCACATGCTGCAGAGGAAGGCAAAAAAAAACCCAAAACCCACCACCCAACGTCACCGCCAATCTGACCTGGAGGACATTCCCTCTTGATCCCACACTTAGATCCTTGGTATGTGAGCAAGGACCAGACAGCCAAGCACCTGAAAGGGAGAGAATGTTTGGTGCCACCTCAAATCACTGACCTATCCCATCCAGTGTCCCATCTCGAGCCATGATGCTTCAGAGGAACAAAATGAAAAAAACCAGATTACGTAGGGACAGGGTAAAGGAATCCCTTCCTGCAAGTGACCAACTACAGTCCTGAAGCAAGAGATTTAGGACAAACAAAGGGACATGTAGGGCTGCCAAGTCCCCTCCGCCCCCCAATCACAAGTAACCCAGTCATACAGTCCCTCTCAAATTTGTTCAGCTCTCTCTCAAAACTAAAATACGTTATTTGCCCCCATAACACCTACATTTCCTTCTGCATTCTGGTACACGTGACCAGAGGTTTCAGGGCATTTTTCCTCCCTATGTGGTCACTTCTGCCTTTGCCCAATTTTCTGATGTGCCCAATTTCTGCTACTCTTCCCACCCAAATTTGTATTCATTTTCACGGAAGTCTGACAGCTGTTAAGATTTTTTTTATTGTCATTCATAATCTGATGTCCATTTTCTCTGTAACTGAGAACCAATCACTAGAGTCATGCTATCAAGAGCAGGATTCAGAAAAGAATTCTGAAGTTATATTTTGAAATTACATAATTTTACACAGTAAAAGTATAATGAGGCAATGCTGTGGAAGTGCCTCTCTCTAAGGAAAGTACATTTTCATTATTAGGAAGAGCCAGTCTGAATGTAAACTCATGAAGCTATACAGCTTTACAGTTTGCATCACAAAAACAAGAGATGAACTTTTCAAAATGTGTTCGGGATAATTAGACAGATTCCAAATTTTTCCCACTGCAGTTCTCTCCCAGGTGTATACCCTCATGTTTTTCTGTCTCCTATTTGCTCCCATCACTCCATGAATATTACATCAGAAAAATAAGTAGTAATATAATAATTTAAACACTCCTGTCAATAAGTACTAAGTTTTTTCTTACATTTTCCTTTTCTTTCCCTTCATTATCACCTTCCTCTCTCACTTTCATTTTATTTTCACTCTCCTCACCTCCCACCTAAATATTGTTTTCTCTCTCACACTTTTCTCCTCTCATACCCACATTCATTCCCCTGTGACCCAGGCTACCTCACTTTCTTTTCTGCTGTCTCTTGGAATTCATTCTCCCATCAGTTTCCCCTCCCATAGTCATCTCCATCTTTTTCTCATTCCTTCCAAATTTCCCATGTCCTTCATCTTTTCTTTGTCCTTCCACCTCCAAACTTCCTTGCAGAATATATTCTATCACTCAAATGACATTCTTGCACAAGTGACAGTTCTCATACTACTTGTGGTAATGCTCATTGTGCTCTAACCAGAGACGTGTGTAATACAGAGAAAACTATGGTTGCCTGCTGCTTTTCTCCTGCTGCTGCAGCTCTTGGCAAGCCAATAAATAAATATCAAGACCATCAGAATTAATGTTTTCAAAGAAACAATACCACACATTTTAAGATTTAAGAGATCTGAAATGCTGTGTGGGTAAGTGTAAAAATAAACATGTTAAACATGTTTCTGAAGACTATACCTAAAAGAAGATAGGAGATGACACAAACATAAGCAAGTGAAAAAAATATTTCATTTACCAACATCCAAGCAAAGTACAGTAAATACATTTATAATTTTTCACATAAAGATTGCATGAAAGACCACTTTTAGTGCATATATTTTTAAGAGTGATTAATGAGGTCCTCCCTCATTCCAGTTTTCCTAGTCTTTTGTTAAAATGTATTAAGTGCAGAAAGTCACACCATACAAGCTTTACTATAGCTTTAAGCAATAAACCAGTTTGGTGCCTACATGGCTCTTATATCAAAGAAACATTGATTTCCACAAGACTTTTCTATTCCAAAATCTCTCAAATTCTGAGGACACTTCCTGACATTAGAGTCTTTTAATATGCTTCATTCTCCATTTAGTCAACAGTTATCAGTACAGGTTTTATCTGTACAGAACATGAAGCGGTGCTCATGGAAACTCCCACAAACTTCATTATAAGTAGACTGTTTTCACTTACACCCCTCATGCTGCCTCAGGTGAAGGCATCATGATCTTATACTTCCATCCATACTCAGCATTTTTGTCACCTAATCCAACTCAAGTCAGATCAAATAGATTTTCCAGTACTTGATGGGTTATTTTGTGACTATAAGTGGTTCCACTCAGCACTGAAGCTCTCCTTGGTGTCAGGGTAAGGCATTGCAGGGGTTTGACCCTGTGATGGCCTGTTTCTGTCCATGACAGCCCTCTGGCTAAGTCACATCCAGTCCAAACAGATAACAGAAGGCTGGGATAACAGAAGCTAAACAGAAGTTCACACAAACCCAAGTGTTTTCCATCTTGCTCAAGCTCCTCTTCGGATCATCCTCCAGGCTCAGTTTCCAGCCACTTCCAAGCTACCTATAAAAGTCTCTCTGATTCTGGGATAGAGCCCTGACTCCCCAGTTCCTTTTCTGGAGTCTCCCTCACAGTCTCAGACCCTACTTCAGGACCTTCCACAGAAAACCAGCTTACACCCTGTGGTGCCTACTCCAAACCAAGTTTTCTCAGCCCTTTCATGAGGCTCAAGTGTTTCTTATTATCACATAACCTTAATGAGTCCAGCCACCTCTGGCTAAGATGCCATTAATTATGGCACAAGTGGAGCTACTTGAACAGGCTTGGCACATGCAAGGCTTCCTGGCCCATATCCAAAAGAGGCCACCAACAAGATTGTCTGATCTCTCACATGTAATTAATCATCATAATGAATATACACAATGGCTTGAATTAAGGCACCCTTAAAACAGGCATTTCCTAACTTATGAGTGCCTGAATTTTCAACCTTAACATTCTTTTAACATTGCTTTTTAAATGGTATTTGGTTCCACTTGCATCATCAGCAAGGTTGGGATCTTTAGGTCATAAGCATAGTGCTCTGCTACTTGAGCTAACAAAGTAACTGGTAACAGCAGAAGGCTGTTATCCATATGGATCTGCCACTACAACAGGATGGAGACATGCACTTTGCCACCAGGTTTCACATATATTACAAGACCCAAAGGATTGTTAAGACTCAGAAATGATGGGTTAAATTCCAGGCTCTGTAGGGGAGCTTGCTCTAGTGGTTATATAGCCTCTTTCCTGCCACCTGCAACCTTTCCCTTTCTTAGCCCCCCTCTTAGCTCTGTCCCCATTCATCTTCCTTCTCAACTCCTACCCATCTCGCCTGCTCCTATCCTCACACCTCCCTGGCTGCTGGCCCTGTTCTTGCCTTTGTACCCAGCTCCTGCCCTCCTCCCTCTATACCTATCCTACTCCCTGTGACTTGGGACTTCCCCCACCCCATACTCCTATGCTCCCCCATCCTTGGCTCCTGCTGTTGTCTCCCCTTCTTGCTACTTCTCCCCTCGCTCTTTGTATTTTTGAAGCAGGCCCATAATCCTCTAATGGTTGTAAACATTCAGAGGACAAATCCTAAAATTAATATATAGGAGTGACTACTTACATGTTACTACATGTTCATTCACAATATTTTGGACATACATTTCTGTTTCAAATATTACTGAATATGCTAAAATACTGTGGCGGAAAGCCAAACAAGTGTCATATACAAGATGTAAGTGATTAAGTTACCGAAGAAGGCGAAAGGATTAAAACCAGGGGGAGAAATGTTTGCCATCTCCAGACCAGTCAAAGCAACATAATTAAGTACATTTATACTCCAACCTTCAAAGAGATGCTGTGGAAACAAAGTTATGATAATGCAAGAAACATCTGAGGTTCAGACCTAGAGCATAATAGCCAATTAGATGTTTGCATATTAATAGTCTGGAAGGCGGAGGAGGAAATAGCCTTTCTTCCACCATCTAGAGAGAGAAAACAAATCTCTGCAGTTAAGAGGATATGGATGCCTGGAGACTGGGGCTTTGGAAAGAGTCAACCATATCAGAGAAATGGGAAAGCATAGTTCAGAAACACATTACAGAATAATGGTGCCTCTGAGAAAGAACTTCCTACAGCAAAGCTGCCAGGTAATATTCTGTTTCTGGAATAATTAATATGCAATACCAGTATTTCCAATGTATGAACATAATCTGCCAGGATATTTTGTAGTGTGGCAAAATGTTCCTTATCTTTGTTTCCTGTTGCATGCACGCTAGTCCTTGTATTGCTCTGTGTTAAAGACTATTTTAATGGAATATATGTGACTTTTTTTTCAGACTTCTCCAAGTTTTTCCAGGGATTCACACTCGCTGACACTCATGCAAGAGATAACATGGTGCATAATTTGCATCCACAATCTTTTTTCTGGTCTGAACATCCTGAATCCAAAAAGGAGTTTTGAACTGTGTGTTCAACTTTAGGGTGTTTCAGAATATCTGTGTGTTCAGACTGGACACTGTGAGCACAAAAGGTAACAGGACAAAGTTATATGTAACAGTTATCTTCTGGCGATACTTGAATTGTACATCACTTGATTTGGGTAAAAACAAAGTCACATACGACCTCAATACTCAGTTATGAGAGGAAGATTCAATGTCAAGTGAGATCAATGACTTTGAGACTACTTTGGCAGAGACTGGCATCATGCTTGAATTGCTAGCAGCAGAATGTACTGGTGTTGGGCCCTTTCCTGCAATAGTTGAAGTTCAAGCTTCAGGTTTCGTAGCTGTCTCTCTGGACTGTGTGCACATTTTTAAAAGGTGTGTGGGTTAAAAAAAAAAAGCTATATTCATCAAATTATTTTAGAAAAGTGGTAGAGAGCCACCTTGTTAGTATCAACCAAAAAATATTCCACTCCTATGGTTGGCATGGACAAGACTGACAAATTTCTCTCTCAAGTCCATATGAATTTCTCCCTTACCCTACAGATCAAACAGAATAGAGTAATCACCACTAAAATCTGGGATAGCTGTATGGTTATGAACTGGAGGAGGGGGAAAAGTGGAGGGAGAGAGACAGAGAGAGAGGCAGATATACAACGCAGATAAATATCTGTAGAAAAAAACATGAGTTAATATATAGATTTTATTGCTACAACTTTGGAAGATTTAATGACTAACAAGCAGTGAAGCAACACATTATCACTGTTTGGTTTGATCGGCATAAGGTTCTTTTCTCACATGTCTTATTTGTTTGATATTAAAGTCTCTCCATATGCGACTTGTAACCACAAAGCTCCCATACATTTCTGGAAATGACTAAAAACCCTCTCGTAACATCAAGTTATGGAAATCAGGCAAGACTGAAAGGTACATACTTGTTCTTGATATGTCCTCCTAGCATTGCTGGTCTAGATGCAGAGAACAAAGCAAGCTTTGTGAGGCCAGTACTTTCCTGTCCCCTGCACCATGCCTATGAGGGAGGGGGTGATGTTATCTGATTAAAATATTACTATATAGATCATTGTTTCAACCACTTATATATATTTGCAACAAATCTTGTACAAAATTTGGCATGTGGGATGTTTATGGAAAGGTTATGACTTGCTGAATATTATGATGTTATTTGTATGCATGTATCATTTTGTATTTGAAGTTATGAGCATTGGCTCTATACCTGGATTTCAAATGTTTGCTTCTGGGGTAACGCCCACAGAGTTTATAGCCTGCACAACATGAAGGGACTATTCAAATTAAGTGGCTCATCAAGGAGCACTTAACTCACAATGGACCATGGTAGATGCCTATCTCCAGATAATGGACTTTCCTGGCATGACTAAGCGAAATTATGCAGGGACATGTGACTTGCCCATGTGACTCAAACACCCATCTTTTACCTGTAATTTTCCACTAGCTGTGCTGAGGGCTTTGTTTAAAACAATGGGTTTCCCTGCACCTGGCAGAAGCTATGAAAGGTCCTGGAAAAACCCTCTATTTTGCCTCTTTTCTGCTACAGCCTCTTTCCTGCTCAAACCTCTGGACTATGGACTTACACTAATGGGAGCATTCTAACCAAGGGACTGAGGTCCTTCCAGTGATTTGGAAACAATCAGAGACTTATCAAGCCAGGAGTTTATTCCATCACTGCTACAAGCCTGAGCCAAGAACTTATCAATTACATACAGTAATTGCATTCTTTAAAAATTGTAACTCTCGCCTTTTTTTCCCTTTCTTTTTATGAATAAACCTTTAGATTTTAGATACTAAAGGATTGGCAGTTTACTTTTGATGCTAGTCTGGTATATTTTATGGAAGAATAACCACCAGTTTTGGGTTGTGTTTGCCTTATTTCTCAGCAGTTTGTCCTGAATTTAGTATTCTCACTTGTGACCCATATAGACGCGGTTATGGGGGGGGAAGGTGGAGGAGAGGAGAGGGTAGAGCCTTGACTCCACCTCCACTAAATTTCCAGTGTGCACAGCTGAAGTGGCCCAGAAGGAGGTGAAATTGCTACTGATTTTGGATAGTGGCAGATTATTTCCCCTTTGTTCCAGGGAAGAACTAGGAAAGGAATTGTGGCTGTCAGAATTTCCTCTTTGAACTGTCACAGGAACAGCACAGCTATATAGCACCAGGGCTCACTCCAGATTAAACACACAATCTTGTCCTTAGATTCAGACTAAAGTTTCCAGGAACACTGACCAAGTGAAAGGCTATGATTGGCCTTTAAATGTAGAGAAATTAAATTATACAGTGGCATATACATGCAAGAGAAATAAGGACACTTAGAACAGCTTCTAATGAAAAAACCCCCATGTATCTAGAGTTGCTAAATATCCCATTTTGGACATGCTTCATCTATCATGCTATTATTTGTACCAAGATAAGGAAAGTAATCCCCTCCCCAGTTTCAATTTATTAATCCTAATTCTCATTTTTTCATATGACCATATGAAGTCAACAAACACTGGCTTTAGCCTTTCAAGATCTGATGTCTGAAACAACAAGAACAAAAGCAAAAACTCCCTATCTCAACAGGTAATGTCTGTATACTACACAATATTTAAAATAAGGGGATCATTTTCTTCCCAGGAGAAAAGCAGAATTTCCTCTACTCTTCATGCCTTATATACTATGGCATAGATCCTTAACTTGTGTAAATAGGCATCACTGGAGCCAATTAAGCTGTTTTACACCACTATGCTGATTTACACCATCTGAAAATCTACCCCATTTTTAATTATCAGGTGAGATAAGCTTTGCGGTACCACCTATTTTGATAGGGGAATCATGGCTGGAATGGGAAATTAAATGTTCAATTTTTTAAAATATAAAACATAAGTACAAACGTTGTGCTTACAAATTTGTTTAGCACATTTGTAGCAACGGTGCTTCTCTTATCTAAAGCTACCATATATGGATTTGCCGTAGCTGTTTGGATTATCTTATTCTGGGGCGATGTTTATATATCAGTCCCATATGTATACTAAGTTAATGTCACTAACTCTTGGGAAACCAGTGAGGGTGAGAGAAGATTGTTTCATGTTTGCTCAGGAAAGAATGAGAATACTAATGAACTGAAAACTGAATGTATGAAGCAGACAGGCACAGCAGGCACAAAAGGTCTTAGGCACTAGAAAACCATTGCCAGATTAACTGCAGCAACACTGTAAGCCTCCTCACTTGTCATTTTCTCAAAAAAAAATGCAATCAAAGAAAGATTAATAATTTTTAATGTCAACACCAGGGACATCTTGCTTTATAGTGCTACTCTTTGACCTATTGACCGTACAGCTACACACATTTGGGAAGGCATCTTGCCTCCATTTGAAATAGCTCCATCTAATGCTCATTCGTCATGTCTTTAAAAGTGGCTTAAACATTATCCTCCTTGCTACTCTTACTTCTCTCATTTTAATAATATATATACACACAGTATATAGAACATTTATTATATACTGTGCATGATATATATAATTACCTCAAATATCATCCTGTGTCTTCCTCAATCTGTATGCCTGCTGCTATCTATCTATCCTGTCATTTGCATATATCTATTACCTATAGTACATTCAATATCCTGGTACCAGGGGAGTTTTCCATTAAATGCATGCAATACTGATAGATAATTTTTTATGGCTTCCTCCATCTCAAGTCACTCATAATGGCTCACTGCTTCTTTCCATCACCTTAGCATGAATATCTGAAGCAATATGTCAATACCTGATCTTCAAATCAGATTTTAAGGACCAAAGAATCTAATTAAGTCAACTAGTGAAAAAGTTTAAATCAACAGAGAGCTATAAACTCTATTTATAGGTACATATATTACAAAAAAGGTAATGCAGAAAAACACTTTGGGATGCATACCAGTCCAAAGTATCATCTTGGTTCTATTACATTAAACTTATAGTTCTTTTTAAAACATTTGTTAAGAATGCTAAAAAGGAACACAACAGTCCTTTTAGAAAGTTTTGTTTTTTTTAAGGATGAAAGCCACAACATTCATTTTTGCCCTTTTTTAAAAATCCACACAGTCCATGCTTTCACACACAACCCTATAGGCTCATCCCATTCCAAACGCAAAACCCCTTTCAATGTTTACTTTCAATTTGTACATGATAAAGTATTAATTTGAATTTGCACGTATGTGTGCGAACCCAAACTCCTGCTTCATTCATCTATCATGATTTGAGTGCCGGAAAGTGGGTATGAATATGAAAATCCTCAAATTACTGCATTTTTTCCAAAACTTTCACTGAAATGCTTTAGAAAATATTTTATATGCCTCCTTGCCAATGAGCCCTGGAACTCAGGGGCCCTTCCACAGGCACCAATAACTAGAAGTGCCATTTTTCATTTCCTTTTAGCTTGACTATTATTCTGTTATATTGACTTAGCTACTCTTACTAAAGAGTTTGTGACTTGTTAGTTATATTACTGCTGTGCAAAGAGCTACCCTTGCAAGCCACTAAGAAGCTTCATTTAGTACAGAATACAGAAGCTTGCTTGCTTTGGACTAGATTGTGAGTTGGTGAGCACTTACATGAGCAGTCCCATTGAAGTGTACAGATCTTCAACTACATTAGAAGAAGCTTGTAATGTTAGCCCTTTGTGAGTTTGGCCATAGGGAACAAATTACAGTAGTAGTGTTTCCAGGTTTAGTTTATATTGATCTTTAAAAGCACAGACTATGTTATCAGGTTCCTAACTACCTGAGAAATAAACCTTTTCTCCATGAATTGCTGTGAAAGTGGAGAATAGCTGACGAGCGCCTGCATTCCCCAAGTTTGAATGTGTGGGATCTTGTGGCAAGGTATTTTCTACACATTTTTGGTGGAAGGTTCTCACTTTCCCCTTTGATCAAAATAAAACTGGAGTCTGCTGAGCTTCATGGCATAGTCTAAAGCCCATTTGTATATGCAGGCCTTTGCCAGCCTGGTATAGTATGTAGAACCTTGGGCACAGAAGGAGAGAACTTTGGGTTGCATGTAATATGTGCTTAAGAAGGAAGTGGGTTTGTTTGTTGAAAATGAATAATAGGGGGCAGGGCAGGAGGAAAAGGAAGTAGCAACATCTATACATTTGGGGCTGTCCAGAATTTTTTGGTGAATTCAACAACAACCCTCCTTCCTGTCCCCCGTAACACTATGAAATACAAACAACCAATTATTCTGTCCAAATTATGTAATGTATATTTGCAGTGTATTTTGGTGAACTTCAAGGGAAGTCAAAGGTCACTTACTAGACCACAGATGCAAAAGAGGAAGACATTTAATAAATGTCTTGAAAGTAAGTTTACTCTGCGTTGCCAGTTTTATTTCCATAGCAAAATACAGTACAAGAATTAGAGGTAATCTGAATACCCACAGGATAAAACTAAAAACAAAGGCATTTAGAAAAGCATACTATTTTTATTATATAATCCCAAGACTTTCAACAAGTGTATTACAGAGCTGAGGTGTAATGCAAGTGTTCACACTTTAACTAACATGGTTGTGGTTCATGAAATGTGCTTCATGAAAATATTCTGTAGCTAAAAATCAAATTTAGTTAATGCTCACCGACCATTTGCATGTTCTGCTAATTTATTAGTTGTAATTTTAACTCTAATGAAGTAAGTTTTTATTTTCAGCTGAGGGAAAAATAAAATCAGTTGTTAACTACTGTTAAATGACCAGCTTTCAACCACAGCTGGCTTCTAATTACATACAAATAGCAGCTGCTACAATGTGCTCTACCATTTTAGACAGAATGCACTCTTTCCCTTTACAAGTACTTCTGTAAGATGCATCATTTATGTTTTATACATATCATAAACCTCCTCAAAATAATCCTTACTAAATTTAGCAGGTGGGTTGGGAATGTATTAACCTGAGGAGTATTTTAGGAAATCCTCCAAAGGCAAAATAGACTCTCGCTCATGAAAATGGAGCTCTCTTCAGAGTAGTATAGGACAATCTTAGAGGTGCTGAGCATTCACAACTCCTGCTGAAGTCAGCTGGAGGTACAGCTACTCTGATAACAGGGGCTTGTAACTTCAGATAATCAAGAAAAATGGTTGTAAAAATAAATTTGCGACAAAATAGACATTTTAAAATAAAATATAATTATCTGAGCTAACCATAGTTCTAGCTTGATTTGGGAGATGGAATAGACTATTGATATTATAACTGAGACTTTTCATCTTTATAATGAAATTTATAATTTAAACAAAAGCACAGCACTTTTAACACCACAAATTTTTGAGTTTAATTTTCCCAAACGAAATATTTCACTTTCTATTAGGGTGACCAGATGTCCCAATTTTATAGGGACAGTTCCGATTTTGGGGGCCTTTTCTTATATAGTCTTCTATTACCCCCCACCTCCTGTCCCGATTTTTTACAGTTGCTATCTGGCCACCCTACTTTCTATGGATGACCTTTCAGACACTGTATGCCTTAAAATAGATCACTCAAAATAAACACAGTAATATCAACTATCTCAATGACAAGTTCACTGCTGGTAACTATTGGGCTTTTCTATATAGGTTCTTATATCACTCTGATCACCATAGTATCTGAGCTCCTTCCAGTAGCGCATTAAACAACATGACTACACATCTGTCCCATGTTGTTGTTTACTGTCTTTTCTGCTCCCCAGGAGGAGAAATATGTGCTGTGGAGAGCATGTTTTCCTATTTTTTTTTAAATATACCTGTTGCTGTGTGTCTATGTCAGAGTAGGTGAGGTCAAAGAAATGTACCCTGCACTTGCAGCAGAAGTTTAGTGAGGTCTGTGATGGTCTTCAGTTATTCGGGAAGTTCATTCCACAGTCTTGGACCACCCCGCCAAGAAAGTTCAGTCTCCAACACAGACAAGCTTTACTCTTACCATGGAGAGTAATTCCACTCCTCTGGCATTTATCGACCATGGGTTTCACCTTAGAATTTTCAGACACACTTTTTTATCTATCCTAGCACAATACACTTTGAAAATTAAAAAAAAATTGATACACTGATTTTTACTGCAAATTCTATGGGAAGCCAGTGTAGAGAGCAGAGGATAGATCTGATGTGCTTGCAGTAGCCTGTACTGCTGAAGAAATGTGCTGAAGTGTTCTCAATTAGTTGGAATTTCTAAGTGCTGAAGGTTCCATGCCCAGGGGCTTTGCTATAATCCAGCCAAGAGGTGACAAAGGCATGAGTAACTAAGACCAAGTCTTCATCAGCCAGGATGGGTCTGTCTTCTACCCAGCTAGATGGTAGAAAGTGATAATCATGGATACTGCTATGTGAGAGCTCAGAGTCAGCAGGAATCCAAGAGTACTCCTAGAATACAGACTGAATTGACTAATTCTGGGTGCATACTTTCAACTAAAAGGAGACTCTCACCATGACTGAAATCTCTTTATAATATATCCTCTGCCCACCTACATATATCAGCTCTGTCTTGTATGGGTTCAGCTTCAGCCAGCTATTATTCATCTATAAGCTGATCTCACCCAAGTACTGGGCCATCTTAGTGGTAGTGTGTGGTTACCTGTGGTGAAGGATAGGTAAAGCTAGAACATCTAAATATTGCTGGCACTTGACTCCATATTATCTGACCAGTTTATCTTGTGGTTGCACATAAATGTTGAAAAGGACTGGAGACAGAATTGATCCTTGTAGAAATCCACAAGTGAGGGGTCTAGTGGTGGAGTTGAAGTTTCATTGGGTGTTTCCTTCCAGGACGTACTCATACCATTTTAGTGCACTATCCTGGACCCCTGCCACCTCTCCCAGGTGAGAGGGCAGAATCTCTTGGTCAGTAGTATTGACTGCTGCAGAGAGGTTCAAGAGGATGAGAATGTAAGTTCCCTTTTAGCCATTGATAAATCATCCATCAGTGCCACTAAGGCAGTTGTAGTTCCATGTCCTGGCCTGAATCAAGTCCGTGCCACATCTAGAATGTTAGCTTCAGTTGCCTGGTAATGTACCAGCTTCAGCTACCAGGCAAATTGAAATGGGCACATGCCAATCAGCTCAAAATATGTGTTTCTCCCTAGATTTCTGATCATGGCATCGTGGGCCTCGGTTGTGGACCAGCCACCTGCCTGGACCATCCGGGTTGCTAGCTATCCATGGGATTATCTGGATAATTTTACTTTTGAGAAAGGAGAATACCTCCAAAGGCTCTCCCTGGCTCAAGCTGCTGATGGGGCTTATAGTTGGCCTTTGGCTAGCTTCTCTATGAGCTCTCTCAGGAAAAGACAGTTACTTAATTTATAGTAAATGGAGGGTTTTCGGGATGTGTGGGCCCTATCGTATTCCACTCTGGGAAGGCATGCAGTCTGTGTCTGCAGTTGGAGAATTCTTGGAAGCAGCGTCTGTTGATCTGTAGCCCTCTGTCTCCTTGTGCCTCCAACCAAGGAGATAAAGGGCAAAGCAGAGCAACCACCTCTGCAGCTCCTTCTCTGCTTCAGCTGATTCTTGGATTTGCAGTAGAGGGGACGGAGGGAAGGTAGTGGAATACAGGTAGGGACGATACATCTCAAAGACCCTCCAGTTACTATACAAGTTACATAACTTTCTCTTCAAGTGCTGGTCCCTATGTATATTTCATGGAGGGTGACTGACAAGCAGTACTCAAGAAGTAGGAGGGAAAGCGGATGAAGACAAAAGAGCCATTTGAAGAATTCTTGTTTCCAAAGAATGCACCAGTGGAGGACTCCTGTACTAAAAGCATAATGCCTTGCAAATGTGCGGATGGAACTCTACATGGCCATTTTGCAAATGTCAAATACAGGTGGTACTCAAAGCAATGCAATTGATATCGCTTGCAATCTTACAGAACGAGCCCCCACCCCATGCAGGAAGATTAGCCAGCTGATTGCTTGGATCCTGTCAATCGTCAAATAAGCCCTGGCTTGACTGAATTTAGGAATGCTCCGATGAAGTCTGCATTGGAGTGAGGACAGATTTTTCCAAGTTGACATTGACCCCTAGGGAAGACAGTAGTTGAAGCACTCATGAGGAGGTAACAAGGTTGAATGAGAGAACTCTGTATTGGATATGGTCAGGAGCCACCATGAATCAGAGAAAGTCTATGAGCCGGGTGAATGACCATATGAAAGTATGTGTCCTTCATATCGAGAACTGTAAATCATATGCCATTTTCTAGGGCTGGGATTATAGATGCCAGTGTGATCATACAAAATTTCAGTCTATGAGAAAAGATGAAATTTATCTAAGGGCACATAGTGTTCTGGACCCCCCAAAGAAACACCAAAGAATGAAGTTCTGATTCATGGTGATCAAAGACACTAGCCATTGCCCTTCATATATCTGCTGCATCTACAGCTGATTGAAAAGCAGTCCTGGAAACCAACTTGCCTTCCTTAATGAGAACCTGAAATTAAGCTCTATCTTGTTGGGGAAGCTTGTTGAAGTCCATGAGTTTGGAATAGTCCAGGTAGTCATATTTAGCCAACACTTCTTGAAGGTTAGTCGAAGTGAAGACCTTTCTTTCTAATAAAACCTTTATCAATCAGAGTAGATCTAGTGTGTTGCTGTCTAGATCTCTCTGTGGCATCATGGACAACCAGAGAGTTAGGAGCAGGATGAGAAAAGAAAAATTCTGCCCCTTTGGCTGAATCTCACTCAATCTTCCTCCTCCTTGGGTTTAGGAGAAAGTTCTGGCTATTCTCTTGCAAGGGAGGGATGGACAGACTACCTAGAGGATCATGTGGATTCTCAAAGGTAGGATAGATCCCATGGTCCTCAGGAAGATGGGTCAAAGGATGGTTGTGGAGGTCTCCGTGATATAGAGTGCCAATGGTTCTGAGACAGGTGCTGAGGTGGAAGTTGGGTCTAAACTGGGGTGGGGTCATCTGTCTGAAAAGGCACACCTAGGAGGAGACACTGGTTCTGTTTCTGGATCCATCAGTGATACTGACAGTTCTGTTGGAGGGAAACCTTACTGGATAATGGAATGGGAGAGAGACTTCTCCCATTACCTGCATCTCCTTTTTACCTTTTGTTAGTGCTGTCAATTTCTGAAGTTCAGGCTTAGTTGGTACCAGAGTCACTATTGCT
Organism: Mauremys mutica; assembly: GCF_020497125.1. Classification (NCBI taxonomy): domain Eukaryota; kingdom Metazoa; phylum Chordata; order Testudines; family Geoemydidae; genus Mauremys; species Mauremys mutica. Next base: position 184,036,396 of record NC_059072.1, on the reverse strand, counting down.
GCCGCAATGAGGCCTGGTATCTACAGAGTCCTAGATTTGTGGGCTGTCTTGTCGTGGCCCTGAGACTTAAGATGTTCTAAATTGTGGGCTGAGTGGAAACTTAGGCAGGGGTTTATTCTTACTTCTTTGAAGTGGATTTAGATGATGATTTGCTCCTGTGTTTGAGGATGCACTCTGCCTCCTGAGAAGACTCGGATTGGGGAATCTGTGGGAGTAGATTCCTTCACTCCTAAATTGGATCTCATGGTAGGAGGTGCATTTCTTGCTGATTCAGGAAGATGTTGGGGGAGGGCGGATCCCCTGGCTTGGATCCAATTGCAGACTCATAACCTTCTCTATCAAGTGCTTCTTAAGGTTAAGTTCCCGCCCTTCTCAGTTATGACTGGGGAATGAGAAGCAGATACTTCCCCTTGTTATGATGTGAGATTCCCTGAGGCTGTACAGGTAGTATTGATGGTTGTAACTGAAAGAGAAGGAGTGTGGACAAGAAGTAAAGATTTTGAAGCCCGGAATCCAGTACCTGTAACAGGGTTCTGGGGGATTGTGGGGAAGAGAAGTGGTAAATGCCATGGGAAGGGCAAACTAACTTTAAAAAATAACTTAGCTAAAAACTACTGAGTAAAATTCTAAAGTATTTACAACATATACACATATATATATTTACAGATTAAACCAAGTTGATTCTTCATTCTCTGGACACTGGAGGTTCCAACCTAGGCCATGCAGAATTAAGAAGGAACTGCACAGGTGGTCAGCTCACTCTGCCCTTTATGTCCTTGGCTGAAGGCACGAGGAGAAAGAGAGTGAGCAGATGCACAGAACAATGGACATGGCTTTCAAGAATTCTCTGACTCTGGGTGCGTGGAGTGCATGCATACCTGCAGTGGAATACATATGGGGACCAGCACTCAAAGAAAAAATGGCAGTTTGACACTGAGCAGTAGTTGGCTAGAACTGAAGCATCCAGGGTAGGTTTCTTCAGTGTCGATTGGACTATTGCAAGGAATAGTCCAATCGACTATTGCAAGGAAGAAGGGAAGATTCATTCTCTGAATGAGGCATTGGCTATTTCAGTCAGAAGTGGCACCAGTTGTTCATGACTCTTTCATAAACCAAAGGGCATAGGTCATCTTGTCCATACACAAAAGTTGTATTACTTTATACCTTTATAGTTAGAGCAATACAACTCCTTAGTATGAGCACTGTTGTACCAGTATAATAATGCTTATACCAAATAGCTTATTCCCATAAAGGAAGAGCTATAAGCTATACCAGTATAAGGCACAGCCCCCATTGTCCAGGAACGGTGAACCACAGCCACTGGGAGCTGTGGGCGGCCGTGCCTGTGGATGGTCAGTGTAAACAAATTGTCTCACGCCTGCCCACGGATTACTCTGGTGGTCCGCATGTTGCCCACCACTGGTCTAGATACTAAGTTCTTCCTCGGTGCAGGGGACTGGACTAGCTGACATACTGAGGTCACTTCCAGTCCTATGTTTCTATGACTCTATGAATGTGTATTCCCAAATCAGGGACCAAATAGTGGGCCAGCATTCTACCATAATTTACAAGTGTGGCCCACTTATTTCCATGTAGGTTAATATTTGGCTGAATGCAGTTTTCTGCTAGGTGTGTGTGTGGGTGCAGGGGAAGAGTGTGGAATCAAAACAACGTTGCCTCACACTAAACACTTTGCATTCTTGTTCAATTCCATCTCCCTCTCCCCAAATCTTCTGGAATCCTAGTCCTGAAAACTGTCCTCTGCAGTGGGTTCTGAAACATTCTGCAAATCTGGTTAGGATTCTAAAGCTCTCCATAGAATCAGAAAACCAACTCTTTATCCCACATATGGTGTAAGTCATCCTAGAAGCATAACAACATTATCTTACAACTTTACAGTTCAATGTTAGTGTGCTTTGTTAACTTTAATTTTTTATTAATATAAGTTCCATACCTTTTGCAGTGTATTTTTCTTAAACCCTTCCAATGAGTAGGTACAGGTATGTATTGTTATGGCACATCGAGTAAGCCATAATTGACAAAGAAGACCAGCACCCCAGTTTTGTTACTTGAAAGAGATCAGCTTTCTGCAGCCAAAACACATTAAACAAATATATGTAATTTCAAAAGACTTTATTTTGCTGAACTTCAAAAAAGCTACTCAGAATGGCATCTTTCATCCAAGGTTTTACTTAGGAATTCAGAAGAGTTCCTATTAGTTTCCACATGAAGGATGGGGTTAACAGGACAGACTAAAACCCCTTGCTACTAGAGCTCCCTTGTCTGGTGGAGCCCAATCCCTATTGAGATAAGAGGGAACATCATTTACCTTTTCTTTTTTAAATTAAGGTCAAAACTCTCCTCTAATCCTACCATCAATATTCAAATTATATATATTTTCAGAACATTAGAAATATGAATGATAACGTCAACTTTTTCAGTTGAAAATGAATTCAGAACTCATGAAAGACACTGACTTAACAACCCTGGAAGCTAAAATCCTGCTTATGAAGGATTTAATCCTAGAAAGTGCTGAGAACCTTCAATCCAACTACGGACTTCACTGGGAAGTCAGAGCCCTAAAAGAATAAGTATTGCACCAGCATCTGCACACTGCTTTCCAAATATGCCTCAGTTTTGACTTGCATAGACTATATCTAGAAAAGGGAAAGTATATCTGTATTAAAACGCATTCACACTTTGATTACTCAATGGAGGCTGCAAAAAAGTACACAGAAATTAGTACAAATTATGATGTGTGTGGGATGTGGACACCTGGATCTTGGAAGCTAAGTTGTGACCATGAATTCATTTTGCATGGATTACAGAACAGCTGTCGGATGGTAATAAATTTCAGCAACTGCTGACCTAGGCTGGATTTGAACTGATGACCTAGAAGTGAAATGTTCTATTAAAATTTCCCCTATGAGACCTTGGGTCCCTGCTGATCTTTCCTACTTTATTTCATTGTATAAGTCAAAAAACATGTGTTCCGTTATTACCCAGTATGCTAGTTCTTTTTTTACTGGTGACTCATTTTTACATATGCACGAACAAAGAAGGATCTATTGTTAACAGTGCAGAGATGGTTAATTGCAGCATAACAACTGTTACTGAAGGAGGTAGAGGCCATTTCGTTGTGCTTTGTTGCTAAGTCACATAGGAAGCTATAGATCATGTGAAGACTAGGACTTGTGGTGTAGACAATATATGCCAGAATATCTTTTACATTGCTCTGGCAGAGGCCAAATAACCAACAAAAAACAGAGCCTGATTCACCATTACATTACTCTAATTTTATGCCAGTGGAAATGCATTGAGTTATATGGAGCTACACAGAAGTAAAGCTGGACCACCACAATGGGGGTTCACAATCTATTACGACTCTCATACTCCTGTAACATCCTTAAGGAACTGTTCCATCAAGAAGCTCAAACAAACTCCTATGGCTCTATACTGAAACTCTACTGAAACTATGAATGGAATAGCTCCACAATGTTTCACAGTGGTGTGACAAAGGATAGAGGATCAACAAATATACTCCTAGTCTGGCTATGTTGCAGACAGATATGCCAGGGACTATACCTTCAGGGAAAAATAATAAAATACAAAAAGGACAGGCTGTGACATTACACCTTCTGTCTATTTCTCAAGCCAGTAAGGAATGGCTGAAACAAACATGTGAAGCCAGGATGGGAAGGGAGAAAGATCTAAAGACCTGTAAATAAGCTGGGCATTGAGACACAATGGATCAGACTGAATGGGGGATATTCTGCCTTTGGATATTAAACATTCAATGGCACACGGATCAGAGCTAGTTAGCCAATTCACCCTCCCTCAAATTAAAACATCTATAAAAGCAGGATGGGGAGGAAAAGAAACTGGATTTAAATAGTTTAACCCATTTAAAAGATCCAGCATGTCCAATTCCATGGAAGTGAGAGGCAAAATAGCAGCTGGCAGCCAGAAGCAGAATAGTTACAACCCATGCCATTGTAAGCTGCTAGTTAACAGTTGAAAGCCTTTATTCCCTACAAATATCTACCAGCTCAGATTGGATCAACAAATCTCCTGTACTCTGTAGTATTTTAATAACCAGAACTTTTAAAACTGGATTAAAATAGAAAGACAGAGTTCTTTAAAATATTAAAATCCTGAGGCCTGATTTGCAAAGGTGCTGAGCACCCACAGCTCCTAGTAACTAAAGTGGGGGTAATGGCTGCTCAGCGCCCTCTGCAAATCAATCGCATTCATTTTAATGTCTATGTGGAACTAAGTGCTGTCAACAGAGGTGTGTTCCCAGAGAGTGAAGGTACTACATCATAAAGTATTTGCATGTTTAACTGAAATGGGAGTTGTGGGCTTAGGTTTCCTCTATGAGACAGGCATCCGATTTCTCTCTCACACTTAATGTAACGAGTATCAAGAGCACTTCAAGACATGCAGTTCAGAATATATACCAACATTTCTCTGGTAGCTTGTCTTCTGCTCCTGCCTCAACACATCTGCAGCACTAATGTATCTGATTTTGTCACACAGCTTGTCCAATGTTACTTCATATGCATAGATTTGTATTTTACACACACAAACATTTAAAATTATTATATAGCCCCTGGGTTATATCTCCAAAGTATAATCTAAAACTGCTAGTTCCAATATTCATGAAGAAGCAAAATTTGATTATTTCTTAGCCCCTTATATCAATCTTGGGAAAAAGAAACCTGAACTCCACAAGTTTAAAGGAATCTTTATAAAATTGTAAATACACACACACACACACACACACTCTGTATATTTAAGTTACCATCACTATCCTATTATCATAATAATATGTATATGAATACAAATGAATGCTTCACTTCATTTGTGTCAACATTTTCAGAAAATAATATGACAGGGTGCAAGACTCCAGGGATTCATTTGACATTACTGAACAACCTCTTACCTTAGGATATGCCTTTTAGCTGTCCTGCTGCAGACAGTTTACATAAAGAACGATCTACTATTGGCTTCTGAAAGTCTCAGAGACTGATCTGTACTACTCATAGTGGATGCCTTACTGGGAATGTAGATAATGTTGTCTTAAAACAGTCAAAAGACCTGATAATAATTTTCTTAAGGATAGCTCTCTGAAGGGGCCCTTAGGATGACCGTCACATCAGCGTTAAACCCCTTGTGAAATGTCTGAGACTTTAATATAAAATTAAAAGGTTGCTTTAAAAAAAAGTAATAAAATATGAGAATGGTTTTAGCTTCAAAGATAAAACTTAACAATACTGAAACGTATCCTAAAAATCAGATATGGGTGTTTGAGTTCTACTTCATTATACATCTGATCCACAAAACTCACTAATTTGCATAGATATAATAGTAAACTGCAGGTGGTAAGAATATTAACCCAGTTTTTAACCAGTTATTGTGACAAAGAGATACAGACCTTAAAAGGAGGTATTCAGGCTTGCTGTGAAGCACTGGGTTTTGCAGGATCCTAAGTGAGGTATATTGTACCCAAGCAATGATGGTTCAAATGTGTCTTACCATTTTAAAACTATCAATTTTGAGATAACAGTATACTGAATATTAGAATTCTTTGGCTTTTGCTTGACAGCCAGATTCTATCACCTTTACTGATGTTGAATAGTACCTTGTACCATGACAAATCTGAATGAAGTCCATGGGGCTACTCGTGGAGTAGGTCAGACTAAATTAGAGTACGTGTGTCAGAATCTGACCTTGAATATACTTTTAAATCAAATTCTGTAAATGACATAAAACAGGTTGAGCTCTAGGTAATTATATTGTTGTTGACTGAGGCTGATTAGCTGTTTTGTGTACAATTAAATTTATTATTATGCAGATTTGAATGTAGAAATGCTGAGAATATCCATATTCTCATTATATCCTAGTGGAAAAAAATCTTGATCCCTACAGAATACATCTGGTGTTAACATTCCAATAAGAAGTTTGGCAGCTGGAAAGCATCCTTGCTCCATTTTATGGCAGACCCAATGATACAGCAGAAAACAGACCTGAAGGAGTTATGTCATTTAACTTTCTTACAAAACAAGATAGAAATAATTCACTTCAAATTACCATATTACCCCTGTGCTTTTACACTGTTCCATGGCTGATCTTTAATAGATTTTTAAGCTGAATGTCAATTGAGGAAGAATTTGGAATGGGATGAAAAATGGATCGGACTGTTATATGATATACAGGGTAATTTTTCAATAACATATTAAGCCTGACCTTAAACTAGTGTAAGTCAGTATAGCTCCACCAATATCACCAGCTGAGGATCTAGCCCATTGATTTTAAGGTGACAGCTCCCACTATTATTCTCGATTAATCAATCATGATTGCCTTAATAATTGCCTTATTTTAGATACCTATGCCTGAACCTCCATGGTCAATTTTCTATTTGTTGTAGGGATCCATATTAATTATTTCTTCCCAGGTGTTGTTTTCTAAGATCTGAGATCTAAAATCTTTCTGAGACTAAAGATAAGAGGATCCTTACTTTCATGCCTCTTTATCCCAGTTTTATGGTACCTTTTTAGTTTAATGGAAAGTTGTTTCATTAGAAATTTCCTCCTCCTTGTCCCTGTCCTCACTTCACTTTGTGGTACTTTGAGGGTATCTAGCTACAAGACAATTTAAAAGCAAAACAATCTGAGGGCTAAACAGCATAAAGAGACAATAGCAAATGTTGGTCAGGGACAAATTCAAAGATGGTGTAAAATGGTGGAACACCAATGGCTTGAATGAAGAGGAAACAATTTATACTAAGTCTTCCTCAGGAATTGGGCACCTGCCTGAGTAGGAGATTAGGGTGGCATAAAGGTGCCTTTTAATACCGGGAATGGACTATCCACATTACATAAAGGGAAGAGCTTCTACTGCTGGGCTGCTACTCCTATTCTTGCACAGGGAAGAGAGGCTCCATCCTGCAACATGTGCTACAAAACTGGTGCAGAGGGGAAATAAGATGGAGCAGGAAGAGGCAGGTGTAGTTTACTTCCTCCTGTGTTCAGTTCTGTTATGCCTCTAGGGCAGTGCAACTTCACAATGCCTCTTACTGAGGGGAAATTGTACAGTGTCAGGCTAACATTAGGAGAGGTGGAAGACAAATAGGCACAGCAAAGGAAAAAGGAAGAAAGAAAACACAGAAAACTAAAGGGAGGGAAGATTGATGGAGAACAACAGCAACATAATATAGGAAAACCAGCCATGGTAAGCAGAGCCCATTTACTCTGCAAGAAGCTTGATTTAAAAGCTTTGGCAAGGAACTGGATTCTGCAACAGTCCAGCGCAGCAGTTTCAAAATTATGCAGCAGTTTCAGAAAAAAATAAGTGTGCAAAAGAGGGTTTTACTATATTAATATGAAGCTGAGTAATATAATCAGTACAATATTCCTTGTGGATATTATTAAATGTAATTAATTTTACACTGTCCCTAATTTTTAGCATTGTGTTGCAGAATGTTGTACTGAAAATGAATAGCTACATCACTGCATTTGTTAGAGGAAAGCATGAGTTTTTGGCAGCTGTGCAGGGAACAGTTGGGACTATTGGCACCTGGGAATATATGGCAAATAATATAGAAGAGTGGCCTATTTTTTCAGAAATGCTGAGGACATTAACAGGCAGTGTGAGTGAACGGGAACTGTGGGAGTTTAGCACATTTGGAAGTCAGGCCACTTTTTATTAAGGTGACTAATTATGGATTTAGGAGTCTAATTTTGGTTACCCTTGTTTGAAATGTTTGTCCTCTTTTTAAAATGAAATATTAAATCCTGTACAATTCCACAACAAGGATGGATTTTTAGCAAATTCCACAGGCATGAAATTGTACGTTATATAGGGAGAGAAAAGAGCACAAGTGTTTGAAAGAAGCGAAAAGAATTACTTCAATTATTTATGGATGTTTGTTATCCCCTGAACTATTTGAAGCTGGTTGAAAATTTTCCATTGAGAAGTTTGGAACAGAAAACACCTATTTTGTCTAAACACATATTTCTGGTTGCCTTAAACAGAAAACTTTCAAGTTTAGATTTTTCTGCAGCCCTTCTTCTCCCCCCAGCCCTCCCAAAATAATAATAGCAAATGGTTCTGTGAGGGGAAATATTCACTAGTTTTAGAAATAGTGTATGTTTGATCAAAATTTTAAGTGTGATTACTATGTAGACCAGTGGTTCTCAAAGCCGGTCCGCCGTTTGTTCAGGGAAAGCCCCTGGTGAGCCAGGCCAGTTTGTTTACCTGCCGCGTCTGCAGTTTCGGCCGATCGCGGCTCCCACTGGCCACGGTTAACTGCTTCAGGCCAATGGGGGCTCTGGGAAGGGCGGCCAGCACCTCGGCCCGCACCGCTTCCCGTAGTCCCCCTTGGGCTGGAGCAGCGAACCATGGCCAGTGGGAGCCGCGACTGGCCGAACCTGCGGATGCGGCAGGTAAACAAACCGGCCCGACCCACCAGGGGCTTTCCCTGAACAAGCGGTGGACCAGCTTTGCGAACCACTGGTCTAGACTATCTAGCTGAAACCCATTCTTCTTTCAAAATATGTATATCAGTGTGTATCAAGTTATGAGATTTTTCAGTATGGTTGTTACTGAAATATGCTGTACATTTGCTAGTGACATACAAATTAGGTGATCTCCACCAAGAAGGGTGTTCAATTACCATTAATCAGCAGGGGAGTTGTAATAATGAGATTTACAACTCAATGACAATTGAGCAAGCACCACACAATGGAGACTGCTCAACTCTGACTCAGTTGTACAAGAAGACACCAGGGGGGTTGCCCAGTCCAGAGACTCAAAGCCCACTAGGACATGTCTGGGCAAGTCTCTTCTAGGCACATGGACTGCGGATATAAAATACGGGATAGTGGCATCATGCTTTTGCCTTTCTCCTCCCAGTGGATGAAGCAACCCATCCCATAGCAAAAGACTTTTCCCCCCATGGATTGCCTTACTGGCATTCTGACTTACCGTAACAAAAGTTATGACAAAATTTATACTGATGCTGGGACCTTTAATGCCCTTAAAATTGCTGAGTCAATATTCTTTGCACAACACTACTTCTTGTGGCTGACAGAGCAAAGAGCACCTTAATCTGCATGTGCCAAGATGAATTAAGTTAATTTCAATCCTTGGAAGACAGATATTGTAGTTAGGTGTAGTAGGTCAGTAAACACTTTTGGCCATATCTGCACTCAAAGCCTGATGCTGAAAACACTTGCTTAGGCATGCAATTTACAGAAGTCAATGGCAGTTTGGCAAAGTGCATTCTGAAAAATCAGACCCTCAACCCTTGCTTAGGGAATTTTGCCTGAATAGGAACAGAGCAAAGACTACAATGTTTTTTTTTTCTGGGAATAATCAATTAAGCTGGCATTTTGAAAGAGGATTCTATATTAAAAGAAATGCATATGGAACAATATCCTGTATGCCTCCAGTATTCGCAGAAGAATTTAGGGGGAAGAAATGCTTTTGTGGATTGGGGCCTTGCTGTCTAAGTTTGAGACTAAGTGCATATCTATTAAGCAAATGCCTTAAAACATATTTGTTGACATCCCCTGGAACTTAAACACATGCTTAAGTGTTTTGAATAGGTATGGATTGCTGATCTGAGGCATCAGACACTGCAGTCATGGGCACAGCAGAGGAAACTAGATGGCTAGACAAATCTTGTATACAAAACAGGGGCCACTTTAGTTATGAGAAAACTAGGCAGCTATCCAGGCCAGCAGATTTGACCTTGCCACTTCATTATGATGGAGGGGCCACTGGGTTAAATTTGAGTATGTTGTGACCCTGTGCACTGGGTCTATGGAGCATGGATACTGGGTCTGCCACCTCCCTGTTAGGTGAGTGCTCGAACCACTAAGCAAGTGTCACTCTCATGCTCTCTCTCTCACCAAATGATTCTAAATCACTTAACACTGTTATTTCAACACAAATGTGAGTGGACATATTTCAGAACAGATTTGCACTGAAATTACAGAAGGTATGATTTAAAAACATTTAGTTAGTTTGGCATTGTATACAGCAGCCCTCAGTTTGCTGACTCAAGGTATACAAATGCTGAAACAGTTTGTTCAAAAAAATTGTAGTGTGATATTGAGTGGCATGGCACATTGCTTTTGTGCTCCAAGTGGATCCCAGGAATTAAAATGTGAATGAGGTGTGAAGTATTAAATGTCCACAAGACATTTCTTAGGGCTGTGCTTATATCTTTTACAATAAGTCACACCTCCTGCAGCAGCTGGACCTAATGGGGGCATGATCTGTTTTTGTTAGGCAGCCTCCGTGCTGCCTTTTATATAAAAGAAAGGGATGAAGCACTTTAAAATGCTACAGTTGACTATGAAACTATGTTGAACCCAAGGTTGCCAACAGAGATATGGCTAGCTTCCACTCTCTTTCACACAATACTGCAGACTAAAAATCACTGCCCTCTTTTTTGCTCTTTCTGACCTGTTCCTTTACTCTGCTCAGCAGCAGCAGGCCCTAGGACAAATGGCTAGACAAACTAGGGCCAGTCAGGAATTTTCCAACTACATGTTTTTCCATCAGAAAATGTGGTTTTCAGAAAAAAAAATGTAGGAAAGTGCTGATTTTGCTGAATTTCTTCTGATTTTTAGTTTATATTACAAAATGTAAACTAGAAGTATTTTGTTTCAGGTAGGTCACCCCAAATTGAAACATTTGATTGTGGGGCAGTTTGACATAAATCTACGTTCCCCTGAGCTGTCATGATGCCCCCTGGGAGTTATAGTTTGAGTACCTCAAACCCGCCTATAGGTGGAGCTCTCTTCCTGGTCTACAGTTCCCATGATACACCATATAGTCTTCTCCTTGGCTGAGCCACACAAGGTGCATAATGGGAGTCCCAGGGACATGATGAATCATGAACCAAAATGCAATGAACATTTAGACATTCACAAATTAAAGTGGGTCAGAACTTTTCATTCCATGAAAGATTTCAGTATTTTGACTTTTGCTCCTGATTAGGATACAAACAAAATGTAATTGAAAATCAGAATTGGGAAATTCTAGTTTTCAAATCAGCTCTAGAATGGACCTAAGTGAAAGTGGAGGGGATAGGAAAGAAGTCCCTGTCTGAAAAGGGAAGAGGAGTGAAAAAGTGACAGGAAGAGATGGGGAAAACACAGCACCTGAATCTTTATTGTCTTGGGGAAAATTATACGTTAGTCCTAACTTTGCTTGCAGTCTTTGTATCAACATGGTTTCTCAGTGAATTGTATTCAAAATATTAACTTCAAGTGTGAAATCAAGAATCAACTGTTGCACACTGTGAATGAAACTAGGATGGCACTGAAAACTGCAAAATTTAAACTTAGAATTAAAAAACTGCCTTCAAAAGCTTCAACAGAAGAAATCTCACTGACTATTAGACAGCTCTCTCTGCATTTAGGCCTAGTCTACACTAGTCTGTTATTTCAGAATTAGCCTAGTTAATTCGGAAAAAAAAATGATTCCATCTACATGACCAATTTAAAGGGCTCTTTAATTCAATTTCTGTATTCCACCTCAGCAAGTGGAGTAGTGCTTAAATCGAGATCGCAATCCCGGGTTAAAGGTATTGTGGACGCAATTTGATGTTATTGGCCTCCGGGAGCTATCCCAGAATGCTCTCTTGTGACCGCTCTGGACAACACTCTCAACTCTGATGCACTAGCCAGGTGGGCAGGAAAAGCCCTGGAAACTTTTGAATTTTATTTCCTGTTTGGTCACCATCAGCACAAGTGACCATCAGCACAGTTCACCATCACAGGTGACTATGCAGAGTCCACCATCACAGGAGATCACGCAGTCCCGGATTCGCAGATGAGCTCCAGCATGGTCCGAACGGGAGGTACTGGATCTCATCGCATGTTGGGGAAATGAGTCTGTTATGGCAGAACTACGTTACAAAAAAAAAAAAAAAAAGGAACGCAAATACGTACGTTAAAGTCTCCAGGGCCATGATGGAAAGAGGCTACTCCAAGGACACAGAGCAGTGTTGTACAAAAATCAAGGAGCTCAGGCAAGCATACCAAAAAGCCACGGAGGCGAATGGTTGCTCTGGGTCACAGCCCCATACATTCCACTTCTACTGTGAGTTCTAAGCAATTATTGGGGGGTGACGCCACCACTACCCCACCACTGTCCATGGACACCTGCAAGGGGGGAGTTGCATGGAGCAAGGAGGAAGAGTCATTGGAGGACAAAGAGGAGGCCAGTGCACAGGCAGCAGGTGGGGAATCCGTTTTTCCCCTTAGCCAGGAACTATTCTTAATGCTGGAGCCAATAGCCTCTCCCCACTCCCAAGGCGGGCTCCTGGACCATGACCCTGAAGAAGCTACTTCTGGTGAGTAAAAGCCTGATCGGAGCCATGCAGTGGGGTGGGCGGGGGAGGTGCAGTGTTGTGTGAAGCGATCATCCCAGAGAGCCCACAGACCCTCCTTTTATATAGCAAACCCACCAGGTATTGCTTGCTATGGGAAAGGGGGCCCAGCAGTTTGAAAGCATTGAAATTAATGTAGAAGAAGCAGAGCCCCTAGGCTGCCTGCAAGCTGAATTCTGTTGCCTGGCCGTGTGTGATGGCTTACTCACACCAAAGTGTCCCCTTTGTTCTCCGAAATGTATATTTTAAAATACTACCCTCTCTTTTTCTTCTCCCGCAGGTGCAAATGTTTCAATGCAGCCCCTACTCCATCCCAGAGGCTGGTCCAGATTAGAAGGTGGGAAAAAATGAACTCGGGACGACATGTTCGCTGAGCTCATGCAGTCCTCCCGCACTGATAGGGCCCAGCTGAATGCGTGGAGGCAAACAATTGTGGAGTCCAGTAAAGCATTACAGGAACACGAAGAGAGGAGGGATGCGCATGATGAGAGCAGGCAGGACACTATGGTTAAGCTCATGGGGGAGCAAACTGACATGCTCAGCTGTATGGTGGATCTAATGTGGGAAAGGCAGCAAAACCACACACTGCTGCTGCAGCCCCTGTATAACTGCTCTCCCTCCTCCCCAAGTTTCATAGCCTCCTCACCCAGACAGCCAAAAATATAAGGGGGGAGTTACGAGGACCCACACACTCAACCCCCGAGGATCGTCCAAGCAGCAGAAAGCTGGCGTATGCGAACTGTTGATTTGGTTTCTGGACTTGTCTTTCCCTCCTTCTCCACCCCCCCTACCCAATACTTCACCCTCCCCCGATCTACCTTTGGATTTCTCTCAATGTGTTGTGCAACAAATACAGTTTTTAAACAATTGGCCACCAGGCGAGTTGCCTCAACCTCTCACCCCACCATAAATGTCTCCCCCTTACTCTCACAGATATTGTGGAGCACACAACAAGCAACAACTACAATTGGAATATTGGTTGTGCTGAGATCTAACCGAGTCAGTAATCTGCACCAGCGTGCTTTCAAACGTCCAAAAGCACATTCTACCACCATTCTGCACTTGCTCAGCCTATAGTTGAACTGCTCCTTACTACTGTCCAGGGTGCCTGTGTATGGCTTCATGAGCCATGGCATTAAGGAGTAGGCTGGGTCCCCGAGGATAACTATAGGCATTTCAACATCCCCAACAGTAATTTTCTGGTCTGGGAAGTAAGCCCCGTCCTGCAGCTGTTCAAACAGACCAGAGTTCCTGAAGATGCGAGCGTCATGCACCTTTCCCAGCCATCCCACATTAATGTTGGTGAAATGTCCCTTGTGATCCACCAGTGCTTGCAGCACCATGGAAAAGTACCCCTTGCGGTTTATGTACTGGCCACCCCGGTGTGCCGGGGCCAAGATACGGATATGCGTTCCGTCTATCACCCCGCCACAGTTAGGGAACCCAAGCGCATTAAAGCCATCCACAATAGTCTGCACATTTCCCAAAGTTGCTACCCTTAATAGCAGCTGGTCAATGACTGTGTTGGCTACTTACAGCACAGCAGCCCCTACAGTAGATTTGCCCACCCCAAACTGATTCCCAACTGACCGGTAGCTGTCAGGCGTGTGCTAGCTTCCACAGGGCTATGGCCACTCACTTCTCAACTGTGAGGGATGCTCTCATTTTGGTGTGTTTGCATTTCAGGGCAGGGGACAGCAAGTCACAAAGTTCCATGAAAGTGGCCCTACGCATACAAAAGTTTCCCAGCCCTGGAACACTATGCGGTTCCACCAGTCTGTGCTTGTTTCCTGGGCTCAGAATCGGCATTCCACAGCATGAACCTGGCCCAATGCCACCACGATCTCCCAATCGCCACATGCCGTGCTTCTAGGAACATCTGTGTCCATGTCCTCATCAGTATTGTAATCGCATTGTCGTCGCTTCCTCGCCCAGTTTTGCAGGTACTGCACATACTGCAAAAATGCGTGAGGTATTTACAATAGCCAAAACTGCAGTGGAGATCTGAGCAGGCTCCATGTTTGCCGCACAATGGCACCTGCACGGGTAATCCTGGAAAAAGGGCGCAAAACGTAGGAGGCCTGTTCGGTTCAAGATGGCCGATAAAAGGCGGTAAATGGTTGTCTTCTGTAGCTTTCATGGAGTCAGGAAGGTCGCTAGAGTGCAATAGTGAGAGAGCAGAGTTTGCGGCAGAAGCTGTGCGGCTCAGGTCACGATGGCCAAAAAACGGCAGGGAATTTTTGCCATCTGTAGCTTTCACAGAGGGAGCAGCGAGTGACAGCACACACCCAGAAACACCTCCGAGAATGTTTTTGCCCCATCGTGCACTGGGAACTTAACCCACAATTCCAATGGGTGGGGGGGGACTACGGGAACTGTGGGATAGCTTCCCACACTGCACCGCTCCAACATTCGATGCTAGCGTCGGTACTGTGGATGCATTCCGCCGAATTTATGCACTTTAGTGGGGACACACAACACCGAATGTATAAAATTGCTTCCGAAAATTCGAATAGAATAAGTTCGAATTAATTTTGTACCATAGACGTACCCTTAGAGCCCTCCATGTGATGGGGAGTGCTTCTGTGTAATTTCTTGGCATGTGGTACATAAAGTTCACTGTCCTGCCTTACTGTACGATTTCAGAGCCCATGATCAGCTCTATTAAATGGGTGTTTACAAGCCATTTATGTAAAAACTGGGATACAGATCCCAATGTATCAGGCTGTGAATTTTATTCACTGATAAAAATCATTTCACAGACTGAAGTTTCAGATACTTAGTGTGACTGTGTTACCCAGAAACTTGGGAAAAAAAGCAACCACCACAAAGTTCCACTGATAATTGGTATATTTCATACTGAATAATTCAAATACTACATGCTGATCTTATAACAACATATTTGTGTGGAATCAATTAAGGACTACTCACAGGGATGAAGTTGACAGACTTTTTGTGATAATGCTTGAATTGAGTCACTCATAGAAAGTGGTCTTTAAAGTTACTGTGAAATGACCTTGAATACCATTACACACACACTGCAATGATTTAAGTTTTCTGGAACTTCTCTGAACTAGAACAACAGGTTTAACTTTAGTTTTGAGAATGGTCATTGTGAACTGCAAAAACGTCAAATCATTTATCATGATTAATCTCTCAGAAGCATAGTCATACCCAGCTTCTTAAGCAGGAGCACCAGTTTAAATTTGCTGCAAAAGGGTTTAGACCTGGCATAGTCAAGCAGAACTTATTTGGCTTCCATGGAGTTACAGCTGCTTCCACCAGTACTCTTTCATTTAAGGAAATGCCCATTTACAAAGACTTGGGACTAAATTCAGACCAAGCATAAGTGGGTATAATGCCATTCCTCTCTCAAAAGTTTCACTTGCTTACTAGGACTCTCAATTAAACGCATTTAACTCAATTCAAAAAATTAAGCAGGATTAAAAAATTAATTGTGATTAATCGCAGTTTTAATTGCGCTGTTAAGCAATAGAATTACAAATTAAATTTATTAAATATTTTTGGATTTTTTTCTACATTTTCAAATGTATTGATTTTAATTCCAACACAATACAAAGTGTACAGTGCTTACTTTTTATTATTTTAATTACTAATATTTGCACTGTAAAATGATAAAAGAAATAGTATTTTTCAATTCACTTCATACAAGTACTGTAGTGCAGAGGTTCTCAAACTGTGGACCATGCGTGGTCCGTGAGCTCCATTCAGGTTGTCCGTGGATAGTTCCTTCTAAGATGCATGCCTGGGCAGCTGCATACAAGAAAATGAAGGGCCACCTACCTAATTAGTGGAGCCGCACAGGCATGGCTCCACTAATTAGGTGCCTGGATCCTGTAGAAGATACACATGTAAGGTGAGGTGGTGGCCTTGGGGGGAATAAGGGGTAGGTGGGAGGGGGCAGTGGGGTGAGAAGAAAGGTGGGGGGAATTTGGGATGTACAGGGCTGTGGCGGCCAGAGAAAGAGGCGACTTTCCCCAGTTCTAGGGCTGTTGCTGCCTGCAAGAGAGCCCCTCCTTCCCAGCCCCAGCTCAAGGCCACTGTGATGGTGGAGAGAGGGCACATTCATCGCATTATAAAGGTAAAACTACTGATATGAAAATATGAGTTGTGTGCTTTCATTTGTAGAACAAAAAAATATTATTACATTTTTTAAAAAAATATATAGCACTTTTATCCAAAGCGCTTTACAATAGTTAGCTAATGGTACAAACAACAGTTGGAAAGATCATTAAGTGGTCTGCTGACACCCTCAGCAATTTTCAAGCAGTCCGTGGAAAAAAAAATTTGCACTACAGCAGTGGTTCTCAATCTGTTTATAATGAAAGTATAACTTACAAATTTAGATTTTTTTTCGTTACATAACTGCACTCAAAAGCAAAACAATGTAAAACTTTAGAGCCTACAAGTCTACTCAGCCCTGCTTCTGGTTCAGCTAATTGCAAAGACAAACGAGTTTGTTTACATTTACGGGACATAATGCCGCCTGCTTATTATTTATGTCACCTGAAAGCGAGAACAAGTATTCACAATATTGTAGCCAGCACTGCAAGATATTTATATGTCAGGGATATGCTAAATATTTGTGTACCCCTTCATGCTTTGGCCACCATTCCAGTGGACATGCTTCCATGCTGATGAAGCTCGTTAAAAAAATAAGTTAATTAAATTTGTTACTGAACTCTTTGGTGGAGAATTGTATGTCTCCTGCATAAACAAGGAGTGGGCAGCATTATCTCCTGCAAATGTAAACAAGCTTGTTTGTCTGAGCAACTGGCTGAACAAGAAGTAGGACTGAGTGGACTTGTAGGCTCTAAATTTTTATATTAAAAAACAAAACAATGCAGGGTTTTTAAAAACATAATTCTACATTTGTAAAATCAACTTTCATGCTAAAGGGATTGCACTACATTACTTGCAAAGGGGGAAATGAAAAATACTATTTCTTTCATTTTTTACAGTGCAGCTATTTGTAATCCAAAATAAATATAAACTGAGCACTGTCCAGTTTGTATTCTGTGTTGTAACTGAAATCAATATATTTGAAAATGTAGAAAACATCCAAAAAATACCATTTATTTAAATATAACAGCCCGATTAATCAATCTTTTTTTTAATTGTGTGACAGCCCTATTGCTTATACTAGGTCTGAATTTGGCCCAATAAACTTTGTCCTTAATATGCATGGTATCTGTTTTTACATAAATGAAACCTTTCATTCAAATCAGATTTGATTTGGTTGCCAAGCAGGGAAGCTACTTTGGGATATACCTCTGATTACATTACAAGTTACCATTTATACCAGTTTCCAATCAGCATGAAAGATTATTTTGTCAAAAGATGTACTGCTGATAATACTTGAGCATATTTATTAGAGTTTAGTAGGGATTACAATACCAAACAGCTATGCCATGGCCGAGGCTCTGTAAACACTGCTTTTGTGTGCCCTGCACCTTTACTGAAGCTTTCCAACAGATCCTAATAGCTCCCAGTAGGCGTTGCTACAACAGACTTTTTGCACATCTTATAAGGTGATGTTGCTATGCAATGACACCACAGTTACTGAATAAAAGTGCAAAACAGTGCATTATAGCTGACTTGCAGCTGTGGGAAGCATTAAGTGTCTTTACAGAGCTGTCACTTACAGCCCTGTGGGAGATCAGAAGCAAATCGTGGGTTCCAGAAAATAATATAGTGCATTAGCAAGCACTTGACAGCAAACTGAAGGAGTTATATAGAATTAGTTATACCACATAAGGTGGTACTTGTCAGAGAATGACTGAACAAAAACCTAAAACCTTCAACTATATTAAAACCACCATCTCTGTTCTGATGTCTCCAAAACTTCAAGGTTCCACTTGTATGACAGTGTGACAGGGAACAATTACCTCTATTTTAAGAGTGCTATTATAGCTAATGTAACTTTTGCTTTGACTTGCTTATACAGGATTTTGGACAAATTCTTTTCTCAGATATGTACGGGCAAATCCCATTGACTTAACTGGAGTTAAGAATGCATATCTGACATTAGATTCAGCCAATACGAGCCTATGAGAGAGAAACCATCATTTATAAATTTGTTATCCATTGCACTACATGTTTTTTCCCTTCAACCTAGGAAGTGATAGACAGGATTTCACATGGAGATGCACTGATTTAGACAACATTCTAATCTGACAAGTCTCCCCAGTACTGTCTACATCTTGAGTCAGTCATTACATCTACATGCCAATTCATACACATTCTTAACAGCAGGTTTACATAAATCAAGGAACACAAATTCAATTATTCTGTGTTTGTCTTTCAGAATTTTAAACTGGAATGCTGGATGTGAACAAGAGTGTGACAGTAGCACAAAGGCACCAGATGGAGGAAGTTCTTGTGTTTTTTACAAGGAACACTGAACTAAGTCTACCTTTATTTTGGTTAAGAATGTAACCCACAGTTCTGCCACACCTCTTCCCATTTGTTTTACACTGGCAGAATAGTTGTAATTTGGCTCCTTATGCATTTGTATCATTCTTTTACTAAACAAAATACTCGATTGAAATGTTCTTATATACTGGCATGATTTACACTGTGATCTTATTAGTGCAGACAATGTGTGGTCTGGTCCTGGGAATGAGTAATTCCCAAGGTCTAATCCCAGTCCTAGCACAGACTACGTCTGTGGCTTTGTCCAAACACTTCATGTTTCCAGAGAAGAGTCTTAGCCTGTATAAATCAGCCTACCTTCACTGACTTCAGTAGAGCAATGCTGATTTATTTTGAGGATTAAATCTTCTGTGTCTGTTTCAATGGCAATAATGCCACTCCCTACAATTCCTCATAGGGATGTTGGGAGGATTAGTCCATGAACCGTGGGGGGGTGAAGGCGAGCCATTACACATTGTGATGCACGATCACATACTCTAAGATGTCTACTTGTTAAGTTTTATTAAATAATTATTTGTATTACAGTGTCCCCTAGAATCCCCACACATGGAGCAGGGCCTCATTTTTCAAGCATTGTACACCCACCTCCGCGCCCAAAGATACGGCTGCTGCTTCTCCTCAGTTTTCTTCTGTTTAAAATATTGTAACATTTGATCTTATTTTGGGGTTGCATTCCTGAGCTTACCTGGAAAATGTAGAGCAGTCCTTTATTTGCTTTGGTTTCTACCCAAAGGCTCTAGTTGGGAAGGGAGCAATGTGGATTATTCTAAAAATTGCTGTATAAGTGAATAGGTTTGATCTAACAATAAACTGTGTCCACACTATGGATCAGATCTTCAATGGATGCAGCCCTAATGAAACGTAACCTGGGCTACAACTCGATCACCTGAATCAAAGCATGAGCAGTTAACCTTATTCGTTGGGTACGTGCAGGTGTTGAGTCTGAACTTTTTATGAACTGAAACTTAACTCAGACTTCATGTCTCTGTCTGAAACTTTTAATCAAAAAACTCTGACCTGCGAACTACTCATGGCCCCTCCCTCCCAATAAGTAGCCATAAGTAGCCATCCCCTCTTTTGTCTTCTCCAATTTACATTTTAACCTGTTTTGTCCTGTAGAATCTTGATTGATTATGCATGACCATTATGATCTGTTAATCACTTTGTTTACTTCTGTGTATAAACATTGATGCTTACCCCTAATAAACTTGCCACACTTACTCCAAAGCTTGGCTCTTAAGCTAAGGATGGTGTGAGCCCGTTGATCAACGAATTGTTGTCTGGTCTCTGACAGATCTCTGAGCCTTATACCAACTCCGCACTAACTCGGGTGCTGGAGAGGTGAGTAGGACTTGCTTTTTACCTAACAATTTGGGGGCTCGTCCGGGATTCCTTCTGGTGCGGTGCCTCTGTCCAGTGGTCAGACCACTCATATACGAATTGGCCGGCGCCACGGGAGATTTCTCCCAGCCAATTCAATATTGAGGGGTTGTGTACTGGACAGCAGGATAAACGCCAGTTGGAGGGCTCCTGTCAGACACCATGGGTCAAGGGACTAGCGTGCCTCTTTGAGAGTCCGCTGGGGATTGTAAATAAGTTATGGAATGAAGGGAAACTCCCAGTACAGACAGGAATGTCTAGGAGGAAGTTGTACACACTGTGTGTAAGGAATTGGACTGGGTAT
The DNA here is from genome assembly GCF_020497125.1 of Mauremys mutica. NCBI lineage: Eukaryota > Metazoa > Chordata > Testudines > Geoemydidae > Mauremys > Mauremys mutica. The sequence goes on along the minus strand of NC_059072.1, from coordinate 184,015,847 downwards.
ACCGCGGTATTGGCCGACCCGAGGATGAGGTGGCCTTCGTATGGCTCTTTCGAACAGGCTGCCTTAAGAGGAGTAAGGAGCCAGATCGAAAAAGACCATCCGGGACAGTTATGTTACTGGTTTTGTTGGGACACAGCAGCAGAGCTGTGGAAATCTTTAAAGATTATGGCAGTCAGGTATTCTTCCGAGAGTGAACCCCCTCCATGTTATTTCGATGAAGGGTGTAAACCACGGCGTGTTTTAACTCGTCAGTTGGTCCCCACTGCACCTGCCCCTATTCCTCAGCAAGGGGACTCTCTCCAGGGCGCAGAGGGGAATCTGCAGGACTCCAAATTGGAATCTCTGCAGGGTGATAAGGAGGAAATGGAGGAGCACACCCCGGGAGGAGTAGTTACTAGGCAAAAGATCAAGCAGATGCAGCAGGGTGCACACCCCTCTCCTGAGGATAGTCAAGAGGCTGCCCCTGCCAAAACTTTTGTGAGTAGAGAAATGCCTTTACAGGTGCACGACCAACCTTTTGTGAACAATAATGGTGAGATACAACATACCAATATTGTGGAATATAAAGGATGGCTAGAATGGGACTTGAAAGAATGGGGACGGTTGTCAGGGTCCTTTGGGGAAAATCCCCGAAAGATCATTGAACTTTTAGAAAGATTGTTTTTAAGTCATAATCCTACTTATACGGATGTAGATCAGTTGTTAAGCAGAGTTTTGACCGGAGAGGAACGTAGTAGATTGTGGATGGCAGAAAGGACATGGGGGGATAGCAATGTGGTTAATACCACTTGGATGGATAGGCGGGATCAAGCCGCTGGCTGGAATCCCCTAGACTGGAATCAGCCAAGGCTGAATCAGCTGCGGATAGATCAAGAGCGATTGTTAGAGAGACTCAAAGAAATGGCTCGCCGCTCGCCTAATCAGGCTAAGTTCATGCAGATTCGGCAGGAATCTGATGAGCCACCCAGAAAGTTCTGGTCGAGGCTATTGGAGGGGGCCCGAATGTTCACTCAGATGGATCCTAAGAGAGAAGCAGACCACCCTACTCTTATTTCGTTTTTTGTGAATCAGTCAGTACCCCCTGTAAGGGATTATTTCTTACAGTTTCGCCCTGGTTGGGGAGGTGAGTCAGTCACTTCAGTGTTGGATGTAGCTGATTTTGCATGGGAAAAAGGAAGGGAAAGCAGCAGAAAAAAAGAGAAAAAGGAAGAATATAAGTTGATGGCTTTAGCTTTTCGCGGTGGTATTCGAGGCAGAAGCCGTGGCCGTGGCAGGGGATCTCAGGGTGCTCGGGGGAGAGGGTCCTGGCAACCCCAGCCACCAGGAAATTGTTTTCAGTGCGGACAACCCGGTCACTTTAAACGTGAATGCCCCTGGGGACGCCCAGAGGGTCCGGTCGCATCCGCAGATACTTACACCAGGGACGAATACACTCCTGCACCACCAGCCCAGCCCGTTCCTCAGGCCTGGATCAACTACGGGCAACAACAACAGCTGCAGCGAACTCAGCCTTCTCAATGACGGTACCCCGGGGGCGAAGGCAAACAATGTGATGGTCTTATTTCCTTAATGTCTTTAGCCGGCTCTTTCCTCACTTTCTCCCCTCCCAGCAAAGAGCCTCACCTAACCCTTTCAGTCCAGGGACTGCCTGTCTGTTTCCTCATTGATACTGGAGCTACTTTCTCTCTTTTAAATCATGCCCCCTCTCCCTGGCTATCCTCTGAGGTTAAAACTGCAACTGGGGTGGAAGGCAATCCACAGTCTCTGGGACTCACTTTGCCTCTAAATGTTATTTATGCTGATAAATGTTTTTCTCACCGTTTTCTTTTTTCCCCAGCTTGTCCGATCCCTTTGATGGGCCGGGATTTACTCTGTAAGCTTGAGGCTACTTTAACCTGCACTCCTGAAGGGGTAGGATTATTGATGACAGTGTTAGGAGATTCGGCCCCAGCTCAGGGTAATTGGGAAACCCCCCCCTCTCTCTCCCCTGACCTCACTGACTTGCCTTCAACCCTCTGGGGAATTTCTGACACTGACGTTGGCCTGCTCCTTTCAGCAGAGCCAGTAAGGATTCAAGTGAAGCCCTCCTTAGCCCCCCCGTCAGTCCCCCAATACCCCCTGTCGCTGGAAGCCCGGAAGGCATCCGCCCCATTGTCGAGGGATTCATTGCACAAAAGCTAGTCCGCCCTCCGCGCACTCCCTGTAATACCCCCTATACTGCCTGTCAAAAAGCCTCCTAAAAAGGACGGAGACCCTATTCGTTGGCGCTTTGTACAGGATCTACGGGTTATTAATAACTATGTGGTCCCTCTTCATGCAGTAGTTCCTGATCCAGCTACTATCATCAGCCAAATCCCCTGGGATGCTGAGTGGTTCACTGTTATTGACTTAAAATCAGCCTTTTTCAGCATTCCTGTGCACCCAGACTCTCAATATCTCTTTGGTTTCACCTGGGAGGGACAAAGTTATGTCTGGCAACGACTTCCTCAAGGCTACAGAGACAGCCCCACGATTTTCAGCCAATGCCTACGCCACGACTTGGAAGGCTTCACCAGTCCGCAGGGATCCACGTTAGTCCTATACGTAGATGACATCCTACTAGGTAACCGCAAAGAAGCCGCCCTCCGCATCGATGGTAAGGCACTTTTATTATACCTACACACCAGAGGCCACAAGGTAGACCCTAACAAGATTCAGTGGGTCTCACAGAAGGTCCGATATCTGGGCTTCCTGTTAACCCCAGAGGGGAGACAAATGGACCCAGCCCGCATAAAGACTATCCAAAACTGCCCTCTGCCAAACACCAAGAAACAACTTCGAGGTTTCTTAGGATTAATTGGCTTCTGTCGACCTTGGTTGCCGTCCTGCGGGGAGTTGAGCAAACCACTCCACCGACTCACTGCTAACCTTGCTCCTGACCCTTTGCAGTGGTCCCCAGACACGATCCAAGCCTTTCAGTTACTCAAGGACAGTGTGGCCTCCTCCATGTCTCTCCGCCCCCCCAATTACAGCAAACCCTTTCACCTTTTTGTCCACGAGAAGGGCGGCATTGCTAGTGGCGTCCTTACCCAGCTGAGCGGGCCCCACCATTTCCCGCTTGCTTTTTACTCCCAGCAGATCGACCCTGTCGCTCAGGGAACCCCATCCTGCACCCGGACTCTGGCAGCAGCTGCCCTGCTGATCACAAAGGCAAAGAGCCTGACCCTGGGTCATTTTACCACGGTCTGGACCTCTCATGCCTTGTCAGCCCTTCTGCGTAAGGGCACGACCCAAGTCTTTTCGGCCCATCGTCAGCAGCAGCTAGAGGCCGAACTCCTAGAAGACACTAACCTAATTTTTGAACGGTGTGGGCCCCTTAATCCAGCTACCTTGCTTCCTGACCTGCCAGTCCTCCAGGATCAGCACAACTGTGTGGAAGTAGTTCATAGCATCTTACAGATAAGGAACAACCTGTTTGACGTGCCACTGGACAACCCTGATTGCATCCTCTTCTCGGACGGAAGCTCCTTCTATGTTGATGGCAAGCGTTTCACCGGTTATGCAGTCACCTCTGAATGGGACATTCAAGAGGCCGCCTCACTGCCAGGCAACTGGGGAGCCCAAGCCGCCGAACTCTATGCCCTGGCCCGAGCTTGCCAGTTGGCCGCTGGTAAGACCGTTACCATTTTTACTGATAGCAAGTATGCTTTTGGAGTTGTGCATTGTCACATCCACCTCTGGAAGTTTCGAGGTTTCCAGACAGCTGCCGGTAAAACCCATTCAGCACCTCCCCCTCATCCACAAGCTTTTGGATGCCCTCCAAGAACCCTCGGTCCTGGCTGTAGTTCATTGCCGGGCCCATACTAAAGATGATAGCCCCGTCACCCGTGGGAATGCCCTGGCTGACGCCTCCGCCAAGGCGGCTGCCGTCTTACCCTTAGCCATGCCCACGTTGGCTATTGTGACCTCCTCCTTTACTCCACCGCACCCCGTACCGGTACCCGCTGCTGAACTACAGTCGTGGGAAAGCCTCGGAGCCACTCTGGTCAAAGGGACCTGGCTTATGCCGGATGGCCGAGCCTGCCTCCCTCGCTCCACATACCCCGTGGCAGTTCGCTGGCACCATGATAGGGGGGTCACTACGGCACGCACGCCCTTGTGGACACCATCGCTCGCTTTTGGTATGCTCCAGGCATTCAACCCTACTGCCTGTCAATAGTGAAAGCATGCAGCACATGTCAGCGAAATGGACCTGCTCCGCCTCTTAACAAAATTAAGGGTGGAAGACCGCCACCTGCTGTTCCATTTCAACATCTTCAAATTGACTTTGCAGATATGCCAAAGGCTTTTGGGAAAAAGCACCTCCTTGTTTTGGTTTGCCCTCTGACTTCATGGGTCGAAGCTTTTCCTACTGCTAATTGTACTGCTGCCACAGTGGCGAAGATCCTCCTTAGAGACATTGTACCCCGTTTTGGCATCCCTCTCATACTTGATTCAGATCGCGGACCCCACTTTACTGGTAATGTCCTTGGCCATTTAGAACAAGGACTGGGCATTTCACACTCCTTTCATACACCCTACCACCCCCAGTCTAGCGGGAAAGTTGAGCGTATGAATAGGGAGCTTAAGCTTACATTGGCTAAATACTGTCAGGAAACAGGGTTAAAGTGGCCTCAGGTACTTCCCTTGGTCCTGTTTCACCTTCGCACTCGCCCAACCCGTGTATTGGGATTATCCCCCTTTGAACTGCTCTATGGACACCCCCCTTTCAAAGGCGGGGCGCTACCACGTGCTGATGTTTCACTATTGGGAGGGGATCATATGACCGCGTGCCAGTTTCTCTCCCTACAGGCTCGCCTCCGTACCCTTTGGAAAGCCTCACAGTTTTCCCAGACCGTGCCGCTGGAAGAACAGATCCTACCGTTCCAACCAGGGGACTTCGTCTGGGCCAAAAAGTTCGTTCGTGGCGACGCCCTCCAGCCGAGGTTTACTGGACCCCACCAGGTTCTTTTAACAACCCAGACTGCAGTATTCCTGGAAGGACGCAAATCCTGGATCCACCACTCCCACGTCAAGCCAGCCGTAGTGGACCACAGTGACGGACCAGCAGCTCTTGCCACCACTGAGGACACTGCCTCTGACCAGTGGACCAGCTTACCTCTTTCAGACATCAGACTTAAATTGACTCGGAAAAAATGAGAGGACCTTTTATTCTGACAACTTTATGTTTTTTATTATGCCTTTTTAGTTTATTTTCTGCTTATAAAGATAATGCTTTTATTAGATATTCCCACGAGGTTAAAACTCGTATTTTAGGAAATAGAAGTAATTGCTGGGTATGTACTCAATTTCCAGTAAATGCAGAACAGGGACTCCCCTTCACACCCATTCCCCTGACCACTGCTAATATGACTTGGATGCCACCGGCTAGAATAAAAGATCCAGTCCAACACAATCTTACATGGGACAAAACAGGAGTGCCAATTAACAGATATCTCAGGGTAACAAATCAGACAGGATCACTGTGTTTTGTTAAAGAAAAAGGGTCAACTTTTGTGGGAACCAGTAAATGCAACATGTATTTTAATGGCACCGCCTTTAGTAAAAACCTTGGCTTCAAGCCTTGCGCATCCCACTTATCCCATATGTGGATCCCTCACAAGCCTTCAGAGTCAGCTTTTAAGAAACCCTGCTCAGATCACGAGGGTGTCCAACTAATTGCTAAGGGATATACGATTGCCTTCTACAACTGCTCAAGCAGTACTACACTGCACTTTGAAAACACCACTATCTGTATCTGTTTTTACATAAATGAAACCTTTCATTCAAATCAGATTTGATTTGGTTGCCAAGCAGGGAAGCTACTTTGGGATATACCTCTGATTACATTACAAGTTACCATTTATACCAGTTTCCAATCAGCATGAAAGATTATTTTGTCAAAAGATGTACTGCTGATAATACTTGAGCATATTTATTAGAGTTTAGTAGGGATTACAATACCAAACAGCTATGCCATGGCCGAGGCTCTGTAAACACTGCTTTTGTGTGCCCTGCACCTTTACTGAAGCTTTCCAACAGATCCTTTTTGCACATCTTATAAGGTGATGTTGCTATGCAATGACACCACAGTTACTGAATAAAAGTGCAAAACAGTGCATTATAGCTGACTTGCAGCTGTGGGAAGCATTAAGTGTCTTTACAGAGCTGTCACTTACAGCCCTGTGGGAGATCAGAAGCAAATCGTGGGTTCCAGAAAATAATATAGTGCATTAGCAAGCACTTGACAGCAAACTGAAGGAGTTATATAGAATTAGTTATACCACATAAGGTGGTACTTGTCAGAGAATGACTGAACAAAAACCTAAAACCTTCAACTATATTAAAACCACCATCTCTGTTCTGATGTCTCCAAAACTTCAAGGTTCCACTTGTATGACAGTGTGACAGGGAACAATTACCTCTATTTTAAGAGTGCTATTATAGCTAATGTAACTTTTGCTTTGACTTGCTTATACAGGATTTTGGACAAATTCTTTTCTCAGATATGTACGGGCAAATCCCATTGACTTAACTGGAGTTAAGAATGCATATCTGACATTAGATTCAGCCAATACGAGCCTATGAGAGAGAAACCATCATTTATAAATTTGTTATCCATTGCACTACATGTTTTTTCCCTTCAACCTAGGAAGTGATAGACAGGATTTCACATGGAGATGCACTGATTTAGACAACATTCTAATCTGACAAGTCTCCCCAGTACTGTCTACATCTTGAGTCAGTCATTACATCTACATGCCAATTCATACACATTCTTAACAGCAGGTTTACATAAATCAAGGAACACAAATTCAATTATTCTGTGTTTGTCTTTCAGAATTTTAAACTGGAATGCTGGATGTGAACAAGAGTGTGACAGTAGCACAAAGGCACCAGATGGAGGAAGTTCTTGTGTTTTTTACAAGGAACACTGAACTAAGTCTACCTTTATTTTGGTTAAGAATGTAACCCACAGTTCTGCCACACCTCTTCCCATTTGTTTTACACTGGCAGAATAGTTGTAATTTGGCTCCTTATGCATTTGTATCATTCTTTTACTAAACAAAATACTCGATTGAAATGTTCTTATATACTGGCATGATTTACACTGTGATCTTATTAGTGCAGACAATGTGTGGTCTGGTCCTGGGAATGAGTAATTCCCAAGGTCTAATCCCAGTCCTAGCACAGACTACGTCTGTGGCTTTGTCCAAACACTTCATGTTTCCAGAGAAGAGTCTTAGCCTGTATAAATCAGCCTACCTTCACTGACTTCAGTAGAGCAATGCTGATTTATTTTGAGGATTAAATCTTCTGTGTCTGTTTCAATGGCAATAATGCCACTCCCTACAATTCCTCATGGGGATGTTGGGAGGATTAGTCCATGAACCGTGGGTGGGTGAGGGCGAGCCATTACACATTGTGATGCACGATCACATACTCTAAGATGTCTACTTGTTAAGTTTTATTAAATAATTATTTGTATTACAGTGTCCCCTAGAATCCCCACACATGGAGCAGGGCCTCATTTTTCAAGCATTGTACACCCACCTCCGCGCCCAAAGATACGGCTGCTGCTTCTCCTCAGTTTTCTTCTGTTTAAAATATTGTAACATTTGATCTTATTTTGGGGGTGCATTCCTGAGCTTACCTGGAAAATGTAGAGCAGTCCTTTATTTGCTTTGGTTTCTACCCAAAGGCTCTAGCTGGGAAGGGAGCAATGTGGATTATTCTAAAAATTGCTGTATAAGTGAATAGGTTTGATCTAACAATAAACTGTGTCCACACTATGGATCAGATCTTCAATGGATGCAGCCCTAATGAAACGTAACCTGGGCTACAACTCGATCACCTGAATCAAAGCATGAGCAGTTAACCTTATTCGTTGGGTACGTGCAGGTGTTGAGTCTGAACTTTTTATGAACTGAAACTTAACTCAGACTTCATGTCTCTGTCTGAAACTTTTAATCAAAAAACTCTGACCTGCGAACTACTCATGACCCCTCCCCTCCCAATAAGTAGCCATAAGTAGCCATCCCCTCTTTTGTCTTCTCCAATTTACATTTTAACCTGTTTTGTCCTGTAGAATCTTGATTGATTATGCATGACCATTATGATCTGTTAATCACTTTGTTTACTTCTGTGTATAAACATTGATGCTTACCCCTAATAAACTTGCCACACTTACTCCAAAGCTTGGCTCTTAAGCTAAGGATGGTGTGAGCCCGTTGATCAACGAATTGTTGTCTGGTCTCTGACAGATCTCTGAGCCTTATACCAACTCCGCACTAACTCGGGTGCTGGAGAGGTGAGTAGGACTTGCTTTTTACCTAACAATTTGGGGGCTCGTCCGGGATTCCTTCTGGTGCGGTGCCTCTGTCCAGTGGTCAGACCACTCATATACGAATTGGCCGGCGCCACGGGAGATTTCTCCCAGCCAATTCAATATTGAGGGGTTGTGTACTGGACAGCAGGATAAACGCCAGTTGGAGGGCTCCTGTCAGACACCATGGGTCAAGGGACTAGCGTGCCTCTTGAGAGTCCGCTGGGGATTGTAAATAAGTTATGGAATGAAGGGAAACTCCCAGTACAGACAGGAATGTCTAGGAGGAAGTTGTACACACTGTGTGTAAGGAATTGGACTGGGTATACCGCGGTATTGGCCGACCCGAGGATGAGGTGGCCTTCGTATGGCTCTTTCGAACAGGCTGCCTTAAGAGGAGTAAGGAGCCAGATCGAAAAAGACCATCCGGGACAGTTATGTTACTGGTTTTGTTGGGACACAGCAGCAGAGCTGTGGAAATCTTTAAAGATTATGGCAGTCAGGTATTCTTCCGAGAGTGAACCCCCTCCATGTTATTTCGATGAAGGGTGTAAACCACGGCGTGTTTTAACTCGTCAGTTGGTCCCCACTGCACCTGCCCCTATTCCTCAGCAAGGGGACTCTCTCCAGGGCGCAGAGGGGAATCTGCAGGACTCCAAATTGGAATCTCTGCAGGGTGATAAGGAGGAAATGGAGGAGCACACCCCGGGAGGAGTAGTTACTAGGCAAAAGATCAAGCAGATGCAGCAGGGTGCACACCCCTCTCCTGAGGATAGTCAAGAGGCTGCCCCTGCCAAAACTTTTGTGAGTAGAGAAATGCCTTTACAGGTGCACGACCAACCTTTTGTGAACAATAATGGTGAGATACAACATACCAATATTGTGGAATATAAAGGATGGCTAGAATGGGACTTGAAAGAATGGGGACGGTTGTCAGGGTCCTTTGGGGAAAATCCCCGAAAGATCATTGAACTTTTAGAAAGATTGTTTTTAAGTCATAATCCTACTTATACGGATGTAGATCAGTTGTTAAGCAGAGTTTTGACCGGAGAGGAACGTAGTAGATTGTGGATGGCAGAAAGGACATGGGGGGATAGCAATGTGGTTAATACCACTTGGATGGATAGGCGGGATCAAGCCGCTGGCTGGAATCCCCTAGACTGGAATCAGCCAAGGCTGAATCAGCTGCGGATAGATCAAGAGCGATTGTTAGAGAGACTCAAAGAAATGGCTCGCCGCTCGCCTAATCAGGCTAAGTTCATGCAGATTCGGCAGGAATCTGATGAGCCACCCAGAAAGTTCTGGTCGAGGCTATTGGAGGGGGCCCGAATGTTCACTCAGATGGATCCTAAGAGAGAAGCAGACCACCCTACTCTTATTTCGTTTTTTGTGAATCAGTCAGTACCCCCTGTAAGGGATTATTTCTTACAGTTTCGCCCTGGTTGGGGAGGTGAGTCAGTCACTTCAGTGTTGGATGTAGCTGATTTTGCATGGGAAAAAGGAAGGGAAAGCAGCAGAAAAAAAGAGAAAAAGGAAGAATATAAGTTGATGGCTTTAGCTTTTCGCGGTGGTATTCGAGGCAGAAGCCGTGGCCGTGGCAGGGGATCGCAGGGTGCTCGGGGGAGAGGGTCCTGGCAACCCCAGCCACCAGGAAATTGTTTTCAGTGCGGACAACCCGGTCACTTTAAACGTGAATGCCCCTGGGGACGCCCAGAGGGTCCGGTCGCATCCGCAGATACTTACACCAGGGACGAATACACTCCTGCACCACCAGCCCAGCCCGTTCCTCAGGCCTGGATCAACTACGGGCAACAACAACAGCTGCAGCGAACTCAGCCTTCTCAATGACGGTACCCCGGGGGCGAAGGCAAACAATGTGATGGTCTTATTTCCTTAATGTCTTTAGCCGGCTCTTTCCTCACTTTCTCCCCTCCCAGCAAAGAGCCTCACCTAACCCTTTCAGTCCAGGGACTGCCTGTCTGTTTCCTCATTGATACTGGAGCTACTTTCTCTCTTTTAAATCATGCCCCCTCCCTGGCTAGCCTCTGAGGTTAAAACTGCAACTGGGGTGGAAGGCAATCCACAGTCTCTGGGACTCACTTTGCCTCTAAATGTTATTTATGCTGATAAATGTTTTTCTCACCGTTTTCTTTTTTCCCCAGCTTGTCCGATCCCTTTGATGGGCCGGGATTTACTCTGTAAGCTTGAGGCTACTTTAACCTGCACTCCTGAAGGGGTAGGATTATTGATGACAGTGTTAGGAGATTCGGCCCCAGCTCAGGGTAATTGGGAAACCCCCCCCTCTCTCTCCCCTGACCTCACTGACTTGCCTTCAACCCTCTGGGGAATTTCTGACACTGACGTTGGCCTGCTCCTTTCAGCAGAGCCAGTAAGGATTCAAGTGAAGCCCTCCTTAGCCCCCCCGTCAGTCCCCCAATACCCCCTGTCGCTGGAAGCCCGGGAAGGCATCCGCCCCATTGTCGAGGGATTCATTGCACAAAAGCTAGTCCGCCCTCAGCGCACTCCCTGTAATACCCCTATACTGCCTGTCAAAAAGCCTCCTAAAAAGGACGGAGACCCTATTCGTTGGCGCTTTGTACAGGATCTACGGGTTATTAATAACTATGTGGTCCCTCTTCATGCAGTAGTTCCTGATCCAGCTACTATCATCAGCCAAATCCCCTGGGATGCTGAGTGGTTCACTGTTATTGACTTAAAATCAGCCTTTTTCAGCATTCCTGTGCACCCAGACTCTCAATATCTCTTTGGTTTCACCTGGGAGGGACAAAGTTATGTCTGGCAACGACTTCCTCAAGGCTACAGAGACAGCCCCACGATTTTCAGCCAATGCCTACGCCACGACTTGGAAGGCTTCACCAGTCCGCAGGGATCCACGTTAGTCCTATACGTAGATGACATCCTACTAGGTAACCGCAAAGAAGCCGCCCTCCGCATCGATGGTAAGGCACTTTTATTATACCTACACACCAGAGGCCACAAGGTAGACCCTAACAAGATTCAGTGGGTCTCACAGAAGGTCCGATATCTGGGCTTCCTGTTAACCCCAGAGGGGAGACAAATGGACCCAGCCCGCATAAAGACTATCCAAAACTGCCCTCTGCCAAACACCAAGAAACAACTTCGAGGTTTCTTAGGATTAATTGGCTTCTGTCGACCTTGGTTGCCGTCCTGCGGGGAGTTGAGCAAACCACTCCACCGACTCACTGCTAACCTTGCTCCTGACCCTTTGCAGTGGTCCCCAGACACGATCCAAGCCTTTCAGTTACTCAAGGACAGTGTGGCCTCCTCCATGTCTCTCCGCCCCCCCAATTACAGCAAACCCTTTCACCTTTTTGTCCACGAGAAGGGCGGCATTGCTAGTGGCGTCCTTACCCAGCTGAGCGGGCCCCACCATTTCCCGCTTGCTTTTTACTCCCAGCAGATCGACCCTGTCGCTCAGGGAACCCCATCCTGCACCCGGACTCTGGCAGCAGCTGCCCTGCTGATCACAAAGGCAAAGAGCCTGACCCTGGGTCATTTTACCACGGTCTGGACCTCTCATGCCTTGTCAGCCCTTCTGCGTAAGGGCACGACCCAAGTCTTTTCGGCCCATCGTCAGCAGCAGCTAGAGGCCGAACTCCTAGAAGACACTAACCTAATTTTTGAACGGTGTGGGCCCCTTAATCCAGCTACCTTGCTTCCTGACCTGCCAGTCCTCCAGGATCAGCACAACTGTGTGGAAGTAGTTCATAGCATCTTACAGATAAGGAACAACCTGTTTGACGTGCCACTGGACAACCCTGATTGCATCCTCTTCTCGGACGGAAGCTCCTTCTATGTTGATGGCAAGCGTTTCACCGGTTATGCAGTCACCTCTGAATGGGACATTCAAGAGGCCGCCTCACTGCCAGGCAACTGGGGAGCCCAAGCCGCCGAACTCTATGCCCTGGCCCGAGCTTGCCAGTTGGCCGCTGGTAAGACCGTTACCATTTTTACTGATAGCAAGTATGCTTTTGGAGTTGTGCATTGTCACATCCACCTCTGGAAGTTTCGAGGTTTCCAGACAGCTGCCGGTAAACCCATTCAGCACCTCCCCCTCATCCACAAGCTTTTGGATGCCCTCCAAGAACCCTCGGTCCTGGCTGTAGTTCATTGCCGGGCCCATACTAAAGATGATAGCCCCGTCACCCGTGGGAATGCCCTGGCTGACGCCTCCGCCAAGGCGGCTGCCGTCTTACCCTTAGCCATGCCCACGTTGGCTATTGTGACCTCCTCCTTTACTCCACCGCACCCCGTACCGGTACCCGCTGCTGAACTACAGTCGTGGGAAAGCCTCGGAGCCACTCTGGTCAAAGGGACCTGGCTTATGCCGGATGGCCGAGCCTGCCTCCCTCGCTCCACATACCCCGTGGCAGTTCGCTGGCACCATGATAAGGGGGGTCACTACGGCACGCACGCCCTTGTGGACACCATCGCTCGCTTTTGGTATGCTCCAGGCATTCAACCCTACTGCCTGTCAATAGTGAAAGCATGCAGCACATGTCAGCGAAATGGACCTGCTCCGCCTCTTAACAAAATTAAGGGTGGAAGACCGCCACCTGCTGTTCCATTTCAACATCTTCAAATTGACTTTGCAGATATGCCAAAGGCTTTTGGGAAAAAGCACCTCCTTGTTTTGGTTTGCCCTCTGACTTCATGGGTCGAAGCTTTTCCTACTGCTAATTGTACTGCTGCCACAGTGGCGAAGATCCTCCTTAGAGACATTGTACCCCTGTCATAAGTAGTTAGTTAAGGGTTAAGGTCTACCTGTAAAGGGTTAACACAGACCTGGTGAAACACCTGACCAAAGGACCAATCAGGGAAGAGAATTTGAAAATCCCAGAGAGCGGGAACTTGGGTCTCTGTGTTCTTTGTTCTGAGTTCTTAGCCGTCTGGACCTACACCAGACCAGACGCTTAACCAAGTCTGCTCATCTTTCTGAACTAATTTCTTCTATTCAAGCTAGTGAGTATTAAAAGAACTGGGTAATTGCATATAAGAATCCTGTGTCTGCAATTCTGTGTGTTTGCATTGATTATTCGTAATTTTGCCTGTATTGTTTGTACTGAGGAAAAGGGAGAAATTTCTCCAGGGATTAATAAGATTAGACCCTATGAATGTCTATCTTGGATTCATAGAGATTGTGTATTTTTTTTCTCTTCTTTCTTTTATTCTTTTAATAAACTCTTTTAAGTTCAGGACTTGGTTAAGTTCCTTACCTGTGGATTCAGGGGAAGGAAGCTAGGCGCCACTCTGTGGAGACAAGGATTGTCTCCAAGCAGAGAGAGAGCAGGAGAGGGAGGGGGGAAGTGGGCTGCTTCCCTGTGTGTAGAGATTCAAGGGTTTGAATCTGGGTTCCCCAGGGGAAGCTTGGGGGACAGGCAGTGCGTCAGACACGTTAACCTGACTGGTGGCAGCGAGAAGGAATCCTACCCTAAGGGTTAGGGTGGGGGAGAATACCTGCGGGTCCCCATCTTTGAACCCACAAGCTCAAAGTGGGGGTGAGATCCCATGACATGGTGGCAGCGGAGTTTCGAATCCATTGTTAGAAGGAGTTTTTTCAGCTGGGCTACGCTGAAGGAAGCTATTCTCTTCTTCTAGAGCAGGAAAGCAACCTGAGAGAAGAGGTAGTTTACTAGTCTTCTGTTTCTAAGTGGTATTGTTAGAAGCAGTTCCAGCAGTTTGGCTGGAGGGAATTAAGTTTCCAGCAGGCTTTGGTGAAAGCAGTTTCTTTCGGGTGGCATAGAAAAGCACCTTGGAGGAAAAGAAAGTGTGTGCATTCCTTAGGTGGGGGGAAGTGCCCTCACAGGTTGCAAGGAGGTGTGTCCCTCCTTTGTGTGATCAGGATTCCTTGGGTGGGGGGAGTGCTCCTCGGAGCTCATCCCGTCCAACAGGGAAAACAGGTTTGGTGAGGAGAGAGAGCTCCTGAAGCCAGTTTTTTGTCCTGTGACTTTTGAAATGCAGAAGCCAGGAAGCCGAGATTTTCACTAGTCTTTTCTCACAGAGAGACAGAGAGTTTTTTAGATTTTCCCTGTTGCTCAGTACAGAACAATAGAGAGTTGCAACACACAATTTGCTATACACAGAATTAATTACCCTTTCTCTACTCAAGTTATCATAAACAGGGAGGGGGTGTCCAGCACCCTAAGGCACAGATATGACGGAAACAAGTGACCAACTAGAGCTTGCTCGATTGCAAATAAAAATCCTGGAAGCCAAAGAGAGAGAACACCAGATGGCCATGGCAGCCATGAAGGCAGACCAGAAAGCCAGAGAGGCAGACCACATCAGACAAATGGAATTAAGAGAGAAAGATCTGGAAATCCAGAGGCAGGCTCTGGAAGTAGAACAGGCTAAGCAGCATAATCCACCACCCCATCCACCTACTGATCACACTTTTTGGAAAAAATTTCCCGCCTACAAGGCAGGGGATGATGTTGAGGCCTTTTTAGAAAACTTTGAGAGGGCCTGTATTGGATACCATCTTCCTAAAGACCAATACATGATGGAGCTGAGGTCACAGCTCAGCGGACAATTATCCCTTGTGGCAGCTGAAATGCCTAAAGACCAGATGGACGACTTTCCACTGTTCCTAACCAAGGCCAGACTCAGAATGGGCATCACCCCTGATCACGCCCGTCAGCGTTTCAGAGCCCAGAAATGGAAACCAGAGATGTCATTTCCAGAGCACGCTGCTTACCTGGAAAGACACTATTTCTCCTGGATATCAGGATCCAAGGTTGAGGAGCTAGACGACCTACACCTCCTGATATTGATGGAGCAGTTCCTAGATGGTGTTCCTGAGAACATTAGACGCTACATCCAAGATGGTAAACCTAAAACTCTCACTGAGGCAGGAGAGATTGGAGCCAGATGGATGGCATCGGTAGACAACACGAAAGCTACTGCCAAAGGGAGCGATTCACACAAGGTACCCACCGAGACTAAACCTTACCATCGAGGGCCAATCAAGCCCACACCTACAACCCAAGCACAGTCACACCCTACCTCTTCTTCTACCTCACCAGTTTCCAGTAAACCAACACCACCCCGTGACCCATCAAGTGGGCGATGTTTTGGATGCAATGAACTGGGGCATATCAGAGCCAAATGCCCAAAGAACCTGAACCGGGTCCAACTCCTTGCACCTGCACACCAAGGAAACCCGGAAGTAGATATCTCTCAAATACCCGTATGCTTTAGGGAAACTTTGAGAGTGGACGGAAAGGAAGTTATTGCATGGAGAGACACTGCAGCACATGTGTCAGCTATCCACCGAACCTTCGTGGACCCCAAATTCATCAACCCGAAAACCAAAGTGACAGTTCGCCCCTTCATGTCAAAACCTGTAACATTACCTACAGTGCGGTTACCTGTCCAGTACAAGGGCTGGTCAGGGACGTGGACTTTTGCTGTCTATGACAATTATTCTGTCCCCATGATACTGGGCAACCACTTGGCCCATCACGTTGAGCCGCCAGAAACAGAGGGAGTGGTTACACGCAGCCAAGCCAGACGAGCTGCTGCACCCATCCCTGTTCCTGAGCCATCCACCAAGACCCCGTCTGTGTTACCAGAGACCCAGACAGAGGTGGTGGAACCGGATCCCATGCCAACACCTACAGCAGCCATACTACATCCAGTCCCAGAACCGGAACTGGAAGAGCAACCAGCGCCAGCACCGGCGCCAGCGATTACAACTCCACCGCCAGAGGGCGACAACGGGCCTGGACTGGAAAAACCAGCACACAAGCCTACCCTAGAGGCTCAGCCGGAGCCTGAAATAACACCTCGTGGACCAGCGGAGAGCGGTTCACAGTCAACAGAAACAATCTCATCACCTACATCACTTCCAGAGGAACTGGTGTCTCCCGCCTCAAGGGAACAGTTCCAGACAGAGCAGGAAGCTGATGACAGCCTCAAGAAAGCATGGGCGGCGGCACGCAGCAACCCACCGCCTCTCAGCTCCACTAACCGATCCCGGTTCGTTGTGGACCAAGGACTTTTATACAAGGAAAGTCTTTCTGGTGGACACCAGGAGGGCTGGCATCCTCAAAAACGGTTGCTAGTTCCGACGAAGTACCGGGAAAAGCTCTTAAGCTTAGCCCATGATCATCCCAGTGGCCATGCTGGGGTGAACCGAAGCAAAGACAGGTTGGGAAGGTCCTTCGACTGGGAGGGGATGGGCAAGGATGTTGCCAAGTATGTCCGGTCTTGTGAGGTATGCCAAAAGGTAGGAAAACCTCAAGACCAGGTCAAGGCTCCTCTCCAGCCACTTCCCATAATTGAGGTCCCATTTCAGCGAGTAGCTGTGGATATTATGGGTCCTTTCCCAAAAAAGACCCCCAGAGGAAAGCAGTACATACTGACTTTTGTGGACTTTGCTACCAGATGGCCGGAAGCAGTAGCTCTAGGCAACACCAGGGCTCAAACTGTGTGCCAGGCCTTAACTGACATTTTTACCAGGGTGGGTTGGCCCTTTGAGATTCTAACAGATTCGGGAACAAATTTCCTATCAGGGACCATGAAAGACCTGTGGGAAACTCATGGGGTGCATCATTTGGTTGCCACCCCGTACCACCACCAAACTAATGGCCTAGTGGAAAGGTTTAATGGAACATTGGGGGCCATGATCCGCAAATTCGTCAATGAACACTCCAATAATTGGGATCTAGTGTTACAACAGTTGCTGTTTGCCTACAGGGCTGTTCCACATCCCAGTTTAGGATTCTCACCATTCGAGCTGGTATATGGCCATGAGGTTAAGGGGCCATTACAGCTGGTAAAGCAGCAATGGGAGGGGTTTACACCTCCTCCAGGGACTAACATTCTGGACTTTGTAAGCAACCTTCAAAACACCCTCCGAGACTCTTGGGCCCTTGCTCGAGAGAACTTAAGAGATGCTCAAGCAGAGCAAAAGGTCTGGTATGATCGACATGCCAAGGAGCGGTCCTTCAAGGTTGGAGACCAGGTCATGGTCTTGAAGGCGCAACAGGCCCATAAGATGGAAGCGTCCTGGGAAGGGCCATACATGGTCCAGGAGCGCCTGGGAGCTGTTAACTACCTCATAACATTCCCTGATTCCTCTTTAAAGCCTAAAGTGTTTCATGTTAACTCTCTAAAGCCCTTTTATCCCAGAGAATTACAGGTCTGTCACTTTACAGTTCAGGAAGGAGATGACACCGAGTGGCCTGAAGGTGTCTACTACGAAGGTAAAAGAAATGGTGGTGTGGAAGAGGTGACCCTCACCACAACCCTGCAACGTCTGCAGCGGCAACAGATCAAGGAGCTGTGCACTCACTTCGCGCCCTTGTTCTCAGCCAACCCAGGACGGACTGAGCAAACCTGCCACTCCATTGACACAGGTAATGCTCACCCGATTAGGACCCCACCCTACAGGGTGTCACCTCATGCCAAAGTTGCTATTAAACGGGAGATTGACAACATGTTGGAGATGGGTATCATCCGCCCTTCTACCAGTGCATGGGCATCTCCAGTGGTTCTGGTTCCCAAACCAGATGGGGAAATACGCTTTTGTGTGGACTACCGTAAGCTCAATGCTGTAACTCGTCCAGACAACTATCCAATGCCACGCACTGATGAGCTATTGGAAAAGTTGGGACGTGCCCAGTTCATCTCTACCATTGATTTAACCAAGGGATACTGGCAGGTACCACTAGATGAACCCGCCAGGGAAAAATCTGCCTTCATCACCCATGCAGGGGTGTATGAGTTTACTGTGCTTCCATTCGGACTGCGGAATGCACCTGCCACCTTCCAAAGGCTGGTGGATGGTCTACTAGCAGGATTGGAAGACTGTGCAGTTGCATACCTCGATGATGTGGCCATTTTCTCTGATTCATGGCCTGAACACCTAGAACATTTAAAAATGGTTTTTGAGCGCATCAGGCAGGCAGGACTAACTGTTAAGGCCAAAAAGTGTCAAATAGGCCAAAACAGAGTGACTTACCTAGGACACCAGGTGGGTCAAGGAACCATCAACCCCCTACAGGCCAAGGTGCAGGCTATCCAACAGTGGCCTGTCCCAAGATCAAAGAAACAGGTCCAATCCTTCTTAGGGTTGGCCGGATATTACAGGCGATTTGTACCACACTACAGCCAAATCGCTGCTCCACTAACTGATCTGACCAGGAAAACCCAGCCAAATGCAGTTAAGTGGACTGATGAGTGTCAGGAAGCCTTTATCCAGCTTAAGGCGATGCTCATGTCTGACCCTGTATTAAGGGCCCCGGACTTTGACAAACCCTTCCTAGTTACCACCGATGCATCTGAACGTGGGGTAGGAGCGGTACTAATGCAGGAAGGACCGGATCACAACTTCCATCCTGTCGTGTTTCTCAGCAAGAAGCTGTCTGAGAGGGAAAGCCACTGGTCCGTCAGTGAAAAAGAGTGTTACGCCATTGTGTATGCCTTGGAAAAGCTACGCCCATACCTTTGGGGACGGCAGTTCCAGCTACAAACCGATCATGCTGCACTAAAGTGGCTTCATACTAACAAGGGAAACAACAAAAAACTTATCAGATGGAGTTTAGCTCTCCAAGACTTTGATTTTGAAATTCAACACATTTCAGGAGCTTCCAACAAAGTTGCTGATGCACTCTCTCGTGACAGTTTCCCAGAATCTAGTGGCTAAAAAGTGTTCTTTACATGTTATATGCTTAGTAGTATATGTAATAGTGCATGTGGTTATTACTCTGTTGGTTTTGCAGTTTAGGAGGAAATCACCGCCAGTGCTCCCACTGTTGGTGATTTGGGGGGCGTGTCATAAGTAGTTAGTTAAGGGTTAAGGTCTACCTGTAAAGGGTTAACACAGACCTGGTGAAACACCTGACCAAAGGACCAATCAGGGAAGAGAATTTGAAAATCCCAGAGAGCGGGAACTTGGGTCTCTGTGTTCTTTGTTCTGAGTTCTTAGCCGTCTGGACCTACACCAGACCAGACGCTTAACCAAGTCTACTCATCTTTCTGAACTAATTTCTTCTATTCAAGCTAGTGAGTATTAAAAGAACTGGGTAATTGCATATAAGAATCCTGTGTCTGCAATTCTGTGTGTTTGCATTGATTATTCGTAATTTTGCCTGTATTGTTTGTACTGAGGAAAAGGGAGAAATTTCTCCAGGGATTAATAAGATTAGACCCTATGAATGTCTATCTTGGATTCATAGAGATTGTGTATTTTTTTTCTCTTCTTTCTTTTATTCTTTTAATAAACTCTTTTAAGTTCAGGACTTGGTTAAGTTCCTTACCTGTGGATTCAGGGGAAGGAAGCTAGGCGCCACTCTGTGGAGACAAGGATTGTCTCCAAGCAGAGAGAGAGCAGGAGAGGGAGGGGGGAAGTGGGCTGCTTCCCTGTGTGTAGAGATTCAAGGGGTTTGAATCTGGGTTCCCCAGGGGAAGCTTGGGGGACAGGCAGTGCGTCAGACACGTTAACCTGACTGGTGGCAGCGAGAAGGAATCCTACCCTAAGGGTTAGGGTGGGGGGAGAATACCTGCGGGTCCCCATCTTTGAACCCACAAGCTCAAAGTGGGGGTGAGATCCCATGACAACCCCGTTTTGGCATCCCTCTCATACTTGATTCAGATCGCGGACCCCACTTTACTGGTAATGTCCTTGGCCATTTAGAACAAGGACTGGGCATTTCACACTCCTTTCATACACCCTACCACCCCCAGTCTAGCGGGAAAGTTGAGCGTATGAATAGGGAGCTTAAGCTTACATTGGCTAAATACTGTCAGGAAACAGGGTTAAAGTGGCCTCAGGTACTTCCCTTGGTCCTGTTTCACCTTCGCACTCGCCCAACCCGTGTATTGGGATTATCCCCCTTTGAACTGCTCTATGGACACCCCCCTTTCAAAGGCGGGGCGCTACCACGTGCTGATGTTTCACTATTGGGAGGGGATCATATGACCGCGTGCCAGTTTCTCTCCCTACAGGCTCGCCTCCGTACCCTTTGGAAAGCCTCACAGTTTTCCCAGACCGTGCCGCTGGAAGAACAGATCCACCCGTTCCAACCAGGGGACTTCGTCTGGGCCAAAAAGTTCGTTCGTGGCGACGCCCTCCAGCCGAGGTTTACTGGACCCCACCAGGTTCTTTTAACAACCCAGACTGCAGTATTCCTGGAAGGACGCAAATCCTGGATCCACCACTCCCACGTCAAGCCAGCCGTAGTGGACCACAGTGACGGACCAGCAGCTCTTGCCACCACTGAGGACACTGCCTCTGACCAGTGGACCAGCTTACCTCTTTCAGACATCAGACTTAAATTGACTCGGAAAAAATGAGAGGACCTTTTATTCTGACAACTTTATGTTTTTTATTATGCCTTTTTAGTTTATTTTCTGCTTATAAAGATAATGCTTTTATTAGATATTCCCACGAGGTTAAAACTCGTATTTTAGGAAATAGAAGTAATTGCTGGGTATGTACTCAATTTCCAGTAAATGCAGAACAGGGACTCCCCTTCACACCCATTCCCCTGACCACTGCTAATATGACTTGGATGCCACCGGCTAGAATAAAAGATCCAGTCCAACACAATCTTACATGGGACAAAACAGGAGTGCCAATTAACAGATATCTCAGGGTAACAAATCAGACAGGATCACTGTGTTTTGTTAAAGAAAAAGGGTCAACTTTTGTGGGAACCAGTAAATGCAACATGTATTTTAATGGCACCGCCTTTAGTAAAAACCTTGGCTTCAAGCCTTGCGCATCCCACTTATCCCATATGTGGATCCCTCACAAGCCTTCAGAGTCAGCTTTTAAGAAACCCTGCTCAGATCACGAGGGTGTCCAACTAATTGCTAAGGGATATACGATTGCCTTCTACAACTGCTCAAGCAGTACTACACTGCACTTTGAAAACACCACTACCAAATTGTGCCTCTGCGGTTCGCACAACGACCCCTCTGCATTACCAGGGGAACAGTGGTCCAACGGGTGGTGGGTTACCTCCTACTTTGAGAAATGGAATACCCAAAACGCAATGTATGGAACATACTGGGTGTGCGGGCCCAAAGCTTATTACTTTCTCTCCCCTGATTGGGCAGGGTCATGTTATTTAGCGTGGCTCACACCACCTTCTCGCATCTCCCTCACCCCCCCCCCCATTTTCCCCACGTTCGTAACATCCGTGAAACCTTCAGAGATATTAATATCCGTGATGGTTTGTCGTGGCAGCGGTGGGCTGGTCTTATTAGCTTGAGGGGTGGTGTCATCCGTCTACAGGGACTACTAGAATCTTTAACCAATGAGACTGCGACCCTATTTGAGAATCAGGCCGGGGAAATGTCCCAGCTGCGCCAGTTAGCTTTGCAAAACCGAATGGCTTTAGACATAATGTTAGCAGCCCAAGGAGGGACTTGCGCCCTCATAAATAAAGAATGCTGTGTTTTTGTAAACGACACCTACCCTGACACTTTTCAACGTACCAAACATCTAAGGGAAATGGCTAAGAACTACTCCTCTGGCCAGCCACCTTATGATTGGTGGGGAGCCTTATGGAATTGGTTGCCTGGATTTGGGTGGGTTAAAAAACTCTTGGTGGGTGTTGTTGGGGCCATAGTAATCCTTATAATACTGTGTTGCTGTATTCACTGTGTTCCCTCCCTCATAAACTCATGTGGGTCAGTTTATTCTTTTTCTACTTCAGCCAAAGGCCTTACTCTCTTCGAGTTGGCCCAGGCTGAAATTGCCAAGCGGCCCTTGGCTCCTTAAAATAGGGTGTAGCATTTGGTAAATAGTTATCCCAAAGCTACAAATGGAGGAATGTTGAGTCTGAACTTTTTATGAACTGAAACTTAACTCAGACTTCATGTCTCTGTCTGAAACTTTTAATCAAAAAACTCTGACCTGCGAACTACTCATGACCCCTCCCCTCCCAATAAGTAGCCATAAGTAGCCATCCCCTCTTTTGTCTTCTCCAATTTACATTTTAACCTGTTTTGTCCTGTAGAATCTTGATTGATTATGCATGACCATTATGATCTGTTAATCACTTTGTTTACTTCTGTGTATAAACATTGATGCTTACCCCTAATAAACTTGCCACACTTACTCCAAAGCTTGGCTCTTAAGCTAAGGATGGTGTGAGCCCGTTGATCAACGAATTGTTGTCTGGTCTCTGACAGATCTCTGAGCCTTATACCAACTCCGCACTAACTCGGGTGCTGGAGAGATGAGTAGGACTTGCTTTTTACCTAACACAGGCTAAGTTTAGGTTAGCATGTTAGCTAAACTCAACCCATTTTCCCTTTTGAAGGCAGATCTTACAAGAAAGTATTCATAGCAAAGTTAATGTGTGAACAAGCCAAAAAGTGTGAGAATTTGTCCACTGTTGGAGATCCAGGGCTCAGTCCTGCATCCATTGAAATCCATGGCAGAACTCCAATTGGCTTCTAAAGGTGCAGGATCATATCGCAGGAGAGGAGGTATGGGTGAAGGGACATAAGGTATTTTATTCTTAGAGATCCTCACGATTGAAATAAGGAAGCCCTCCATCGTACCTAGACAGATAAATACAGTCCCATGCAGTTTACTAAGTGGAGGAGTAGGTTGTTATTTTGTATCACCTCAAAAGCAGAGATTGTGACGCATTGCCCAGATATTAAAATGTATTATAGTACTTTTCATAAGACTTCAACTGAACCCTAATGTTCTTTTCCAAGATGTCCCTTCAGCCCATGAATATCCTGTAGGCTGTACACAGGCTGATTGCTACATACATCCAGCCTCTTTGAAATGTAATTTGTAAAGTGCTCTGCAATCGAAGGAACTACATAAATAATAAGCCATGTTACATTTATAGTGGACAGGATTTAAAAGTCAGGAGAAGAGAAGTGGTTTTATGATGTGCAGTAGTTGACATATTACTTACATATTATACTCCTGGGGGAATTCTGTGCCAAAAATATAAAAAATTTAAAATTCTGCAAATTTTGTCAAAAACACTATATAATCATGCCAGTTTCAATTATGTCACTAATTTATTTCAAAATACATGTCAGCATGTCTGTAACAATACAGACAGACAGACACAAAAAAATCCCCCAGGAGTAAAGAGTTAGAGAAACCCCTATGACAACCCAGTTCCCTGCTTCTCTGCCCACGCAATCCGAGCCCAGCCAGGGGGCCAGACACTCCCCCCTCCCCACCATCCCTCCCAGAGGCCAGCTGCAGGTCTCCCCACCCTACAACCCAGAC
The DNA here is from genome assembly GCF_020497125.1 of Mauremys mutica. Classification (NCBI taxonomy): domain Eukaryota; kingdom Metazoa; phylum Chordata; order Testudines; family Geoemydidae; genus Mauremys; species Mauremys mutica. The sequence continues at coordinate 183,992,241 of NC_059072.1, read as the reverse complement.
ACTCAAACACCCCCTACCCTCCTACACCGCAGGGATCCAGACGGAGAAATAGCCTGATGGTGGGTCCCAGGCTTGCACGGAGTTTCCTGCATGCTGCCGCCTCCTTCCTTCAGGGAGTGCTGGGAACTGCAGCTGCTGGGAAACCTCCAGTTCCCTTCCCTTCCCCGCCCACCCAGTCTTCTATTTACAAGCTGGCGTCTGCCAGGTCCAGGGGCTCCCAATGGCGGCCAACATTTCTTCAGCCCATTTCTGTGGGGAAAAAATGTTGATTCTGCGTGCACAACATTAATTTCTGCAAAATTCTGCATTGCACAGTGACGCAGAATTCCCCCAGGAATAATATTACTGATAATTACAAGTGTGTGTGTATATATATAAAAAAAATAAAACTGCATGGATACTATAGGTCTGATTCACGGTGTTAATCCAGATTTCCGACAATGGAGTAACACGTTAGTGAGTCAAGACCAATATTGCTAATGTTTAACAGGAACACAATCACCATAAAAATAATTGATAATTTATTAACTTTAGCTCATTTTTTAAATTTTATGGATGTTTTGCTATGATTTTACATTGACATTTAAAGGAATGTTTAATACTTTTGTTTGTACTGAAATAATGAGTGTATGCACTGAAATTGCACCATTTTAAAATAAAAAAGTCTAGAGATCATAGGCAAGGGTGGGAGGGCTATAAAACACTTTTCTTGAAATCATCAAATGACCAAAAAAAAATCATAAAAATAGTTTTAGTCCAACACTGCTCATACAACTGACTTTTTTAAAAATTGCTTTCTAGGTTTAATATTAATTTTTGGATTTCCTCAAATATACACTGGAAAAAACCCAACAGATGCCGATTAGCATAACTGTGTGTTCAAAAACAACATTAATGCCTTTATTACTTATAATATATTCACCCAAATGTTTCATTAACTTACAAATGTAATATTAATGAGAAAAATAACAAAAATTTGCTGGCCCCAGCAATTGCAAACTGCCAGCTAATCATTAAATCCCAGTTCTCCTTTCACTTAGTTTCATCTGCACAGGTTCCCTCACAAATTCCCATTCACAGATCACAAAAGGACAATTTGGGTTACTTCAAGAATTAATTAGACATTTGTATGAAAGCCACTAGAACAACTGCTCCTCCTTGGAGTTCATAAAGCTGTTTAATTTGCTCTTGTATTTTCATTCAGAGAAGCTGGCAACACCACAATAAGGCACAGCATGCACAGACAGTAAGCCAAATTTCTTACTTAATTGTTCACTTTAATTTACTATTCTGATTTAAAAGATGCAAGCTCTAACACCTTTTAACCTCACCAATGACACAGCTGGGACACTCTTCACACATAATACAGAGTGACTTAGAATAATGCACCCCTTGTCAATCTGTAAAGACTATTCAGGTTTAGATTTAAAGTCTGTACTTGCATTAGAAAAGGATGAAAAAACCCATCTCTTGTATACTTTAGCTTTTATTATGTTTATATCTTAACAGCTAATTGCCTGAAGAAAGGAAGAGCAATACAGGCGAGTCTCATCTTACACACATTTAACATGCACGAATTCAGTTTTGCGTGGTCCGCAAAAACAAAAAAACAACAACAACAAAAAGAGAAAAACAACAATTTTAATACTGTACCTGTAGTGCGGGCGATTCTGCCTGCCATTACACTCAATATAATTTTGACTATACGCAATTTTCACTTTACGTGCTGACAGCGGAACGTAACCCCAGCGTAAGATAAGACTCGCCTGTACTAAACTGGAAGTATTGAAATTTATATTAAATTCTGCTGCGCAGCAGAATAAGAGAACACATTTACTGGTTTCATTTTTAAATAGTTTTTAAATCTATTAAAATAGATATTGGAATTATATTCCCATTCTTCAAAACTGAACAGAAATACATAGGATTCTACAAAAAGGCTTGGGGCAGAGATCTGGCTTCTATATTCAAGGGAGTTATTTTTCAAGAAACTTAATAAATGTCAGCTTTCAGTTTCCACAGAAATAATTTTAGTGGGACTTGTAGGTGTGCCACATGGAGAGCTGCTCAAGGGTGCATATTCCTTCTCCCCTCCTCCTGCACAACAGTAAACCTGTTTCACCAGAGCAAAATACTTTTTTTCATATTGTCACTGTATTTTTGCTTTCACCCACCTTTAAGCTAGGAAGCAATGGCATCTTCCCTTCACCTTAAACATAAAAGTTCTTCAGGTTTGCCAGTTCAACATTCCTACAGGGAAATCCAGCCCCTCACACTAAAATATCATACAAATATTGGCTCTTGGGCATGCCAGCACTCATGCCCATCTGTTACTGTGGCATTTGCCCATTCATGAGGTAGAATGCCAGTTTCAGCAGAGCATAGGTGCCAATTAAATGTAAGTTTATAGTGATAGCCTGCAGAAGGCAGAAAATAAGATATCTTTGGTACAAAGATACTTCTGATAGCAAACAATGCCAAATGCTTCCTTAGTAATCAATCACAGCTGTTGATGCTGCTGGGCATTATGGGCCTGGTCCAAAGTCCATTAAAATCAAGATAAAGTCTCCCAATCACATCAATGGGCTTTGGATCAAACCTTATCCAATGAGGGCCTGCTCCTGCTCCCACTGAAGTTGGTGGCAAAGCTCCTGATTTCAATAGAAACACGATAACACCTTAAAGAATGAGTCTCTCTTATACCTCTTTTTTCCAATCTGCCTGTATAACATGAAACCTGTTCACAGATGAAAAAAATTAATTAATCAAAACTGCATTTTAAAAGGACCAGAACTGTAAAATAGCATTTCCACTGAAACTTTTTTCACCAATGGAAAATTACATTTTCTATTAAATGAAAATTTAGATAGAAAGTATCTGCTTGCCTCAAATTTCAATTTTTGGCAGAAAACCTGAGCATTGAAAATTGTTTATTTTTTGGCAAGTTTTGTCCAAAATCTCAGTTTTCAGCTGGTTTGGGCAAAAATATTTCACTGTTCCGTTCCCCCCAAAAGAGAGAGTTTATTGATTTTCAGGTTTCTGATGAAAAGCCAAAAAAGTTTTCTATTGAGTTGGAATCCTACACATTTTCTGACTAGCTATATGCCAAGGTCTTTCTGCATTTCTTCCTTGCAGATTATTCTGTGGACTAAAGAAGTTCCTAAAAAAAGAAATACTGTCTTGAAAGGCAAGAGATTAGGAAGGCCAAGATTGTTTGTACTGATATTACATTTTGTATTCAAAATGTACAAAACTATACATCAGAAATACAATATGCTAATAGAAAAACACACTCTAAAAATAATGTCATTAAAACAGTTAGGTTGTAAATGCTCAACTCAAACATTAAAATTAGGGGATATCAAGTAAAGCCACAATATATCACTTCTCACTCACACTCCATTCCTTTAGTAAATCAATGGTAATCTACTACAGTCACCAAGATGACATTGAGAAAACCTTAACTCTGCCCTCAGGTGGATGACAGTGTTCCCATAATGATTCTTCTATGGCTAGTTTGTGTGGCTTTGATTTGAGTATTATTTGTACTTAGGAATTTTAATCCCTTTTTTGAAAAGGAGCAGGGGTTGTATTTACAAATCCACAATTAGAAAATTATACTATGTTACTGCTAGTAAGGAGTCTTGCTGTGTGGCTTGGTGAGGAATTACGTTTATTAGGCAAGGGAAAGAGATGCAATGTATTTGCAGGTTGGGGTACCTTCACATACAGTGTAAGGCAAGAATAGTCTCATTTGGACCTTGTAACCAGCAAACTCATAGTATGGATCCACCAGGCTCTCAGAGTGGATCAGGAGATGCAACCAGCCCAGCATCAAGAGTCTCCACTCTCCCAAACATGACACCAAGGACAGACACTGGTGGGAAAGAGACAGAAAGGCAGAACATGCAGCTCGACAGACAGGGATATATGGGGATAGCCCACAGGAACTGACAGAGAAAACTCATTAGAGTCAATAGGTTGATCATGTAATTTTATTTCTGACATAATTAACACATAGAATGGAGAAGTTAAGAAGTATTGCCATGCTTCCATAATAAGATGGGGCACATTTTTTGTTCCCCCACTTAAAGCCAGAATTTGACCTCCTTGGTTTATTTGAATAATTCAGTTTATATTCCCCAAATTTACAGCACATAATTTAAATAAAGACTAAATATTCTGGGGATTTTCAGCTACGTTCGTTTAGTTAGAAAATTAAAGTTTTTTTTTTAAATAGAACTAAAGAGCCTTTTCTCCTTTTTTTGACCTTCTTTCAGAGCTACTTCCAAAAGATAACGTTAGGATGGGATGCTCAATAAAGGCTGAAGTACATAAACATAAAAAGCAGTGAGTTGAGAAGGTGAAATTTCAACTCATGATCCCCATGCTCAGTGCACATTCCTCAGACTTCCCAATACCCTAGGCTATTTTGATGGAGATCTTGCCTCCCCTCCCTCCTCCAAACTGGAGGTCTCATTCACCTAAAATGCAATATCTTTCAGAGCTGTGCATGCATTGTGAAAGTGGCTTTTGTTTCCAGTGGGGCTGAAGCCCCAAGCTGTACCCAGAGGGCAGTCCCTATGCACTGTGGTTAAGCTTTGTGAATTCTGTGAACCTTCATTCAATCTGTGAGCAGTACCCAGGTTCCCATGGGAGAACAATTACAAGCTCTAGTGCTGGGACCTCTCCAGCCTCAGTTGAATCACTGCAGCTTTGCCAGAGGTTCCTCTGCTCTGAAGAACCATAGCTCGCCCAGTGGGACAGATACAGCACTTTACAGGCAGTCACCATTGTGACTGCAATTAGCAAGAGTAGAGATTCAAACAGCATACACACACATTTCTGTCTGCCAGGGCTGGAGCACCCACAGAAAAAAATTAGTGTGTACTTAGCACCCACCAGTGGCCAGCTCTCCCCCTACCCCAGCACCTCTCACCCACCACCCCACTGATCAATTTGCCTCCCCTTCTATCCCAGTGCCTACCGCCTGCCACGATCAGCTGTTTCTCAGGGTGCAGGAGGTGCTGGGGGGGAGGGAAGGGGCGGAGCAAGGATGGGTCTCACTCAGGAAAGGGGATGGAACCGGGCAGGAAGGAGCAGGGGATTGAGCACCCTCAGGGTCTGGAGGAAGCTGGCGCCTCTGCCACCTACTCTATATTTTCTTAATTACAATTTCATACCTCCCCTCCACAAACATGACACTACCGATTTGTGCATGTTAGCCCTGATTATTTACTAATGTTGCAGAATGTACAACTAATTCAAGTTATACTGTGAAAGATTAGTGGATTGTATAAAGTGATACTGGTCACGGTTAGTGGAAGTGGACAGTGTGTGCATTAGGATAGAATAAAGACACTCCTAAAAAGCAGGGCACTATTCAAGTTATGTGTTTCTATTTGAGTATTGGCAGGATGTTACTTAATAGTTTTAAACCAAATGTATGTGTATATATCAATAGAGATATACATAACACCCAGCATATAACAACTTTTTTTGCTCTTTCACTGAAATAGGTTGCAAATGTATGAGGTTTCGAAGTGTCCTATTCAGATATCCTGCACATTCCAAGAGAATTTAATATTTTTGGAAAACATTTTGGATAGTATTTTTCTTCTAAATAGCCTTTGAAGAACTTGCAAAACACCTCCATAGCATACTTGACCAATATACACAAAATGAATTTGCATGTGTTTGAGCTAGACGTACACACACACAGATATTCATACTGTGAGCTGAACTTTAAAAGGGAGAGCAAGCATCTGGGCTTGTCACAAAGAGAGAGGAGGGTCCAGAGCACGTTCTGAGAAATCTTTGCCAAGTCTAATGCCTTGAAAAGCAAACTTGGATTCCGGGGCTTTTCCTATTAAAAACTCATGTTCCTAGGATTTGGAAAGAATGGCAGATTTTGAAAAAAAAAAAGAATAAATTGATAACCCTGCATTTGTTTTCCATTCTCTCTCTCGCCCCTAAAATAAATCAACCCTCTTTTTTTAATTTTATTGTACAGGAAATCTCATGTACTGAAATTAGTTTTGTTTGGGGGGGAGGGGGAAGAGGAGGGACAACTACAGAACACACTTTTAATGCTAGTTTCTCTACAGGAACTTAATAAAGATCCTATACTTCAGTACATCACTTGAAACTTCTAATGAAATCAAGACTAAGCTAAAATCCCAAGCAGCTGTGGCTACAGAACAAATTAATTTTGTTCTAGCCCTCCCCTGACCCCCACCCCCCCAAAAAAACCCAACACACACCACGCAGATTTGCTCCAGCAGGGGGGGAAATGTCACACACAACCCTCAACCATAAGGCAGAAAGGCATCCTTTAAAAATCAGAAGTCAAATCCTACTGAGCAAAATAGGAAGGAACCTGTACTTTTACACTTTACTTGCCAGAGATTAATTAGGCAGGTCAAAAGAAGAATTTGAAGAGTAACTAGCAAAAGACTCAAAAACTAACAGCATTTTTTTTACATACATCAGAAGCAGGAAGCCTGCCAAACAATCAATCCGTGGGGGCTACTGAATGATCAACGTGCTGAAGAACCACTCAAGGAAGACAAGACCATTGTGGAGAAGCTAAGTGAATTCTTTACATCAGTCTTCATTGCAAAGGATGGGAGGGAGATTCCCACACCTGAGCCCCTGTCCCAGATTGAGGGGTCAGTACAGGAGGTTTGGAAACAAACTGATACATTAAACAGTAATAAGTCACCAGGACCAGACAGGATTCACCCAAGAGTTCTGAAGGATCTCAAATATGAAATTGCAGAACTACTAAGTATAGTTTGTAACCTATAATTTAAATCACCTTCTGTACCAGATAACTGGATGATAGCTGATGTGACACCAATTTTGAGAAAAGGCTCTGGAGGCAATCCTGGCAATTACAGGCCATTAAGCCTAACTTCAGTACCAGGCAAATTGGTTGAAACTATGGCAAAAAACACAGATATCAGACACATAGATGAACACAATTTGTTGGGGAAGAGTCAACACAGCTTTTGTAAAGGGAAATCATGCCTCACCTGTCTATTAGAATTGTTTGAGGGTCAAACATGTGGACAAGGGGTGATCCAGTGAATATAGTGTACTTGGACTTTGAGAAAGCCTTTGACAAGGTCCCTCACTAAAATCTCTTAAGCAGAGTAAACAGTCCTGGGATAAAAAGGAAGGTCCTCTCAGGGATCATTAACTGGTTAAAAGACAGGAAACACAAGGTAGGAATTGTGAGTTTTCAGACTGGAGAAAGGTAAACAGTAGTGTTCCCTAGGGCTCTGAACTGGGACCTGTGCTGTTCAACATAGTCTCACTCTTTTTTCCAGATCACTTGTTCATAAGTGAGGTGGCAAAATTTGCAGACAATATAAATTTACTGAAGGCAGTAAAGTTCCAAAGCAGACACTGTAGAGTTGGAAAGGGGTCTCACTAAACTGGGCAACAACATTAAAAGATGCAATTCAGTGTGATAAATGGAATATAATGCAAATTGAAAAACAATCCCAACTATACTTATAAAATGATGTTACAACTCAAAAAAAAAAGTTCTTGGAGTCATTGTGGATAGTTCTCTGAAAACATCTTCTCAATGTACAGCAGTAGTCAAAAAAGCTAATGGGATGTTAGGAACCATTAGGAAAGGGATAGATAATAAGACAACAAATACTATAATGCTGCTATATAAATCCATGGTATGGCCATACTTTGAATATTGCATGCAGTTCTAGTCACACCATCTCAAAAAAAATATTAGAAATGGAAAAAGGAAGAGAAGGATATAGAACAGCTTCCATATGAAGAGAGATTAAACCACTGGGACTTTTCAGCTCAAAAAAGACATTACTAAGGAGGGTGGGGCAGATATGATAGGGTCTAGAAGATCAAGAATGGTATGAAGAAGGTGAATACGGAAGTGTTATTCACCCTTCATTACAAACACAAGAACCAAGGGTCACCCAATTAAATTAATAGGTAGCAGGTTGTTTTTTTTTAAGTAAGTATTTATTTGCACAATGTACAGTCAACCTATGGAACTCATTGCCAGGGAATGTTGTGAAGGCCTGGATTGAAAAAAGAAAAAAAAATAATTAGACAATTTTCATGGAGGCTAGGTCCACCAATAGCTATCAATCAAGATGGTCAGGGGCACCACCCCATGCACTCAGTGTCCCTAGCCTCTGACTGCCAGATGCTGGGACTGGAGAACCTGGGGTGGATTACTTGATGATTGCCCCGTTCAATTCATTCTCTTTGAAGCATCTCATATTGGCCACTGTCAGAAGACTGGATATTGGGCTAGATTGACCACTGGTCTGACCCAATATGGCCATTTTTATGTCCAAAGTACCAGCAAAGGAAAGCACATTATCAAGAAGATACCAAAAACTGTATTAGGAGAAAAGCATGACAGAAATGATCTATACCTACACTGTGTCTTAGAAGTTGCCGGTCTTCATGTCTGGCAGACCACCAGTGCAAATGAATTCCAGAATTAAGTGCCCATTCCTCTGTTAATCTACAGCATAAGTGACCAACCAGATTTCAACTGTTATATTTAGAAATGGGGCAGGGTGGTTTCTGGAGATAGTTGGTCATAAATAATTTAAGGTTGTTTAAATAGTGACTGACACTAAGATACACTTGGAACCAAAACATCAATGCACAGTACAGAACACTGGTGTAATATATTTTATCTCTGTACTCTTATGAAACACGAGCAGCAACATTTTGCTATAATTGAAACTTCTGAGTTTTCAGAAGTAGCCTATGCAAACAGCAATACTGTAATCTAGTTTACAAATTACACAGTGATAGGAAACCATGGTAAAATCTGCATTTGGACTTGAATCACCACAAAGACGATCATTCAAAGATTAAAAGAAACACTTCAGGGGATCTCTGATAAACAGAATTCCTAGAACAGTGATGAATCTAATAGGATTGGTGATTTTGAACCAACTTGACTATCAACACACAAATGCTGTCAACAGCCCATGCAGTTACAGCCCATGAAGAGAGTTCGCTCACCACTAGACACCCCTGTGGCCAGCTGTGGTTTAGAAGCACGCTCACTTCTATAGCACCCCTTACTTCCAGTAGCTCCTCTTCCAGTGACTCAGCCTGCTGGCCAGATCACCGTCTTAAGTCCACCATTTCTGGGCTCACAGCTGTCCAAATTAAGCGTTCCAAACTATCTTTGACACAAGCAAAATGTTTCTGCCCTCTCTGGGGCTATTCCTTCAGGAGTTAATCTGCAGCCCCTGTATTAGGCTCAACAATCCTTACAATGTGCTAGTATACCCCTTTCCTTAGTGTCAGTAGGGGGACACAGCCATGCTCTACTCTGGGTCCTGGCCCAAGACCCTGTACCAAACAGCTAAGTCTGCTCCTTCCTCTACACTACCATATTTGCCTCCAATCTAGTCTCTTCCTTGCTTAACCAGGGTTTTTCCCCTAGGCCTTCCTACCTAGAGAGATTTCCTTTCTACTCTCAACTTCCTACCTGGGTTTGATTCCCCCCTCTTTCCCCTAGCTGGGCTTTATGACTACTTAAACCTTTCACACTTTGCTGTAGCCACCTTCTGCTCTTTATGGGGAACTGTCTGATTCCCCTCAGATAGGGCTCATTCTACAATCAGATTGTCTTAGCCCAGTCTCTCCAGCACATAGGGCAACACATCCTGTTACACAACCCCCACTAATTCCTCAAAGGCAATCCCAGGTGATAGATCTAAGTATTTCTGAGGAGCAAATTTATCCTTGCACACTCCTACATTTTATCTCAGGGGCTTTGAGTTTAGACCAGGGGTCTCAAATTAAATTTACCTTAGGGCCAAGGCCAGTCCTCAAATCCTCCCAGCAGGCCAATAACATCACTGAAGATGGTGTTCAGAAAAGAAAATGTTTATATTGTAATTTTTAGTTTGAATTTCTTAGAAATAATAAAACTGTCATACAACTTTTATACAATTCTTCGCCTGCCAGAGAGTTTTTAGTGTTTGCCAGACACCTGGCAATGCTTCAGTTCTGTCGGTTTCTTGATGTTTGGCCACAGTGACTGAGCAGTTTAAACTTTCAGGATTGCAGCAAGGTGTGCATCAGATAGTTGTGTTTGGTATTTTGACTTGTTTATATTCATTGTGGAAAAAAAGTGATGCTGCCGCCATGGCTGACTCTGCCCGGCAACTAGTGATGATAGTATAGCTATTCCTCTCCCCCAGCCAATGGGAGCTGCGGGGAGGTGGTGCCTGCAGCAGACGTTGCCAGCAGCGTGTCTGCCTGCGACTCTCCTCTGCAGGCTGCAGTGGGGGAGGTTCTCAGGTCACAGATAGCCTGGGGGCTGGAACTTTCAGACCCCTGGTTTAGACCAAAAACCTGTGAATACCTTTTACTATAACTGGCAGTAATATTTGGTGTCTTCAGTATTTGTACCCTTTTTCCTTTATGACAGGTCCAGTAAAGTTTCCTTTTCTATTAACTCTGTGTATGTTTACTAGTAATCCTCCAGACAGATGCTGTAAATTCCCCCATAATTTGCCTTACAGCTTATGGTATGCTTACTATGCTTCATTATGAGTTATATCTAAAAGGGGAATAGTCAATGCACATAAGATTCTGTTAGAGAAGAGGGGAAAGTGTTCTGTTTTGGCTCCTGTGAAAGTGAAAAGAACTTTCAGAGGGAATCTGGGGCATGGAAGAGGGTTTGAAAATACATATCCAGTATTACTTGTGTGATGTCATTCCATATTCTTTATGAAAATATGCTTATGATATGAATATGACATAACAGATACTTTATGCAGGATGGCTCATGTGAGATGTCATTGGAAAGGTTATGAATTACTGAATGTGATTGTCCTATTTGTATGCATGTATCATTTTTGTATCTGAAATTAGGAATGTTGACTATGTATCTATATTTCAACTATGTTACTTTGGGTGACACCCCCTGCTAACACTTCAGGGACAACAATGAAAAAGCTGGACAAATCTGATGGCCTATCAACAAGAGACAATGGCCTGTAAAAGAGCTCATACTTCCCTTGAACATGTGGGTAAGCCTGTGAACAGGGGCTCATGTCACCTGATACTGGAACCCATCTTGAATTCTGTACTTTTCCAGGAGAAGCCAGGGGGCAGGGGGTGTCAAACTAGGAAACAAAGGACTCTCACCTTATACAAATCCTTTTTTAAGGATGGGGAGTGAGGTAATCCAGGTTATCAATTCTCCCCTACTGCCCCACCCAAGATGATTGCTGGATACAACTAAGATTGAACTGGGGGAAAATAATTGGACCCAGGCTGGAAGGGCATCTGGCCTGTGAAGAAGATTATTAGAACCACATTTAGGGTGAGAATTTACATGTAACCAGTTTCTTTAGTGTATTAAGCGTAGTTTGCATCCTCTGTTTTATCTTCTTAGTAATCTGCCTTGTTCTGCCTGCTATTTCCTTAACTACTTAAAAGACACGTGCTTTAGTTAAATTTATTTTTTGTTTACAATATAATCCAGTTTATGTAATTGCTAACTGGAGGTGGGGAGGCAAGTGTGCATACCCTCCTCCACATGAAGGAAAGAAACAAATTTCATATAATTTTGGGTTTGTACTCAAAGGGAGCGTGGAAGGGGTGGACATCTGGGTGCTGTGGCAAGCCTCTTAAGCTGAGCCTTCTCAGAGCAGATCTGTCTCTCTATACACCTGGGTGTGGACTGGCTTGTGAGGGTGTTAGAGGTTTTAAGAGCCTGGTTCAGCAAGACAGGTTAAAGGGGGCCCACGCTGGCAGAACAGGTAGACTCAGTGGTATCTCAGCACATCAGGTGGATTCCCAAGGGGTCCAACCCATCACAACTTGCTCTGGCAATGTATTCTTTTTCCTCTCCCCCAGACATGAGTATAACTTGACTAAAACTCTTTGGAAAGAGCTAATCTGGTCTGAAAGTGGTACACACACAGGGATAGACACATGACTCAGCATTCTCAAAGTCAAATAGGGAAATATGGTAGAAGATGCTATTAGTGGGAAATACACACATACTGATAGAAGATACTACAGGAACATATGGGATAGAATAACCCATCACCACTTGTGTCAGGACCATTAGATACTGGCTCTTCTCCTCAGCTGTCAACACTGCCTGCTGGGCCTTTGGTTTCACCCATTCTTCTTCCTTCCCTCACATTACAATCTACGCTTACTGTGGGTGGTTCCTTTGTGCATCTCTGATTCTGCAGCAGGTTCTTTGGGGTGGTAATCAGCAATGAGGGCAGCAGATGTGTTGCTTCTGTGAGAATTTATGGGAGACTGTGAGGTATGTAAGTTGAGATCACTGAGTTAGTCATGACTAGAAGTGCAGCATCTGTTTGGGCATGTTGGGAGATCTTCTGAGGCATATGGAAATGACAGATAAGCCTCCCTGTTCTTAACCAGGACCATGTCCCACTTGAGTGCTCAGGGCCAGTTCTGGCCACTTAAACTCCTCTTTTGAAAATGCCATGAGTGCTTATAAGACCGCAAGATTTTAGAACTCTTGGCCCTAAAATGGCAGGATACTAACAATCACCCAAATGTGGAAGGGGGCACTGCTAAGCCCTGATTTTCAGCTACATCAAGATCCCTTCATGCTGTGCTGTCACCATCAGGGCCACCCAGAGGATTCAGGGGGCCTGAGGTCTTTGGCGGCGGGGGGCCCCCGCTGCCAAATTGCCGCTGAAGACCCGGCACTTCAGCGGCAGGTCCTGGGGCGGAAGGACCCCCTGCCGCGGGTCTTCGGGGCACTTTGGCGGTGGATCCCGGAGCAGAAGGACCCCCTGCCGCTGAAGACCTAGAGCGGAAGAAGCTCCAGGGGCCCAGGCCCCGCAAGAGTTTTCCAGGGCCCCTGGAGCGAGTGAAGGACCCCGCTCCAGGGGCCCCAAAAAACTCTCATGGGGGCCTGGGGCAAATTGCCCCACTTGCCCCCCCTCTGGACGGCCCTGGTCACCATAAAAGGAAATGAGAATGGGCAAAAGGAGCCCCCTGAGAAAAGTTCCCCTGTGCAGCGTTTCTCTGGCTGGCTTAGGGACTTTACCAAGGCTTTGCAGATTCCTTCTGGGCTCTCAAAAATAGTGACACAAACAGGGCTTATAGCTATCTTTTCCCTCATTGCTAGGGCTCCATGTCTGTCATGGAGTTCACGGAAGTCATAGATTCTGTGACTTTCCACAACCTCTGCAGGGGCCTGTGTGGCTGACCTCAGGGCTGCCCAAGCAGCTGGCTCCAGGGCCGGCTGCTCAGGTGGACCCCAGGACAGTCGCACTAGCCACTGCTCCAGTGGCCCAGGCAGCGGTCCTGAGGCAGCAGGCTGGAGCAGCTGCAGTACCACGGCAGTGGTCCCAGATCACGGCCCTTGGTAGCAGTTCCCAGCCAGTCAGACGGAGCAGCAGCGGTCCATGGAGCTGGCGCCACTGGCCCGGGGCATTCGCTCCTGCCAAGATTTAATCACTGGACAGGTCACGGGCTGTGAATTTTTGTTTATTGCCCATGATCTGTTCATGACTTTTACTAAAAATACCTGTGACTAAATTGTAGCCTTACTCATCGCACACTGTACCTGTCCTGAGAAACAGGCCTCTAATTAGACAGGCTGTCTAATCTTCATAAAGAGAACGGAGACCCGCTCCAATTTTGAGGAAAACTCTGAAACATATTCATGGGGTAAGTATTAGAAATCATGATGAGCCCTAAAAATGAGGAGGAGATTATCCCACATCTCCTCCTGTGGGGTATCTTGCACCTTTCACTGAAGCATCTTCTCCATGTCATTGTGAGACAGAGGATACTGGACTATATTGGTCTTATCCAGTATGACTATTCCTATGTAGGCATTAGAGCTAAAAATATTCAGATGTACATTCTACATTGTCCTAGTGCAGCATGTACAACTGAGAAGAAGATTGTGTTTTACAATTAAGAGGAACAAAGCTTTGACAGTACGCCACATAATGGATCATTAACCAAAACATTCATATTCAGAGACTGAGTAGATTTAGTGAGACATTCTACAGAACACTAGCTCTAGAGATAATAGCCATTGATTACAAACTGACACATTGATCATTTGTTCTGCCTTTTAATTTGCTTAAGGGTTCCATCCCACACCTCACAGTTCTATACAACTCTAGCTCTGAATCTCAGCAACATGAGCATATATTCCAAGTCTATCTATTTATGGTATTTATGCAGCATGTCTGTTGATAGGTTTCTGCCCATATAATTTAGTCATAAAATTTCACCAGGCCCATGAAATGTTTTGCTTCAAATTATTAAAACCATTTTGTCCATTATTTATTATTGCAACACTATTTGCCCTACAACAGCTAAGGTTATGTTAGCATTTCCATTACAAAACACAGACGTGTCAAGGAATTTAAAAACTTGACTATAAAATGCTGTTATAAGCTGAAACTTTGCATACAAGGTTTCTACTGACAGGGATTTCCACCCCTGGCATCAAGATTAAAACAATAACCAAAAAAGCCCATCCTCACCCAATTGGTTGCTATGCATTTTTCTAAATTTTAAATTTTCCATAAGGTGCCATAGGTCTTTAGTGTTTTCAGATATAACATGTAGTATGAATAAAGTGTATTATTTTAACTCTTGCAGCTATACATTTACAGAACTTGTATATGTAACATGTTGCTATATATATGAAACTCAGCATTCAGACCTGGGCATCAATAGAGTATACCCAAATTCTGCAAATCAGTACTGTATTTAGGGGCATACAATGGGCTTTTATATATTCAAGTATCTATTTTGAGAATCTAAATGCAAGATTTGAATAAAGTGCCTTTGTTGAGAAACTGGGCTTCCCATACTAATATTAACAATCAGATGGTCCATGCCTTAGTTCAGTAACAGATCACATATGATCAAGAGCCTGATCCAGCACACCTTACCTATGTAAAATCCCATCAAAGTCTACTTGGCTTTAATCAAATGCAATTTTTAAAAGAGTGTTACTATTTGTTTCTTTTTCTATTTTTTCCACCAATGGCTCAATACGAATAATGTAAAGTGGGGAAAAGAAATACCAGAACTACCAGTTTAAGATATTGCATATAAAAACGAAATATTGACTATACAAATGAAAGGATAGTATTTCATTAATACAGTGCACCCTCCCTAATAATTCAGATGTGTAGGCTTTTCCTTTCTGAGAGGTTTACGAGACAGACAATCCAATTAGAAGAAAATGGAAGTTATATCTGCTCCAGGCACAGAACATGCCAGTAGAGACTTTTATTTACCCCATCAACATATACCAAGTATAGAAGGTAGAGCATCAGGATTGCTGTTCCTGTGTTGCCTCAAAAATCCTAGATAAAATAAGAAGAACCACCACTTTTCTGTTCATAGCAGTATTGGTGCAACTGTGCTGGTCCCAGGATGTTAGAGAGACAAGGTGAGTGAGGTAATATCTTTTATTGGACCGACTTCTGTTGGTAAGAGAGAGATGAGCTTTTGAGCTTATGCAGATCCATGGACAATACTTCACATCTTTCCTTCTAGGCCAGGGGTGGGCAAACTTTTTGGTCCGAGGGCCACATCGGGGTTGCAAAATGGTATGGAGGACCAGGTACGGAAGGCTGTGCCTCCCCAAACAGCCTGGATCCACCCTCTATCTGCCCCCTCCCACTTTCCACCCCCTCACTGCCTCCCTCAGAGTCCCCAACCCATCCAACCCAACCTGCTTCTTATCCCCTGACCACCTCCTCCTGGGACCTCCCCCACCCCAGGAACCTAGCCCCCATCCAACCCCCCCGCTACCTGTCCCCTGACTGCCCCAACCCCTATCCCCACCCCTGCCCCCTGACAGGCCCTCTGGGACTCCCACACCTATCCAACCCCCCCGTTCCCCATCCCCTGACCACCATCCCCAGAACCTCCGCCTCACCCAACTGCTCCCTGACTGTCCCCCAGGACTTCCCCACCCCTAACCGCCCCCTGGGACTCCACTCCCTATCCAACCATCCCCTTTTCCCTGTCCTCTGACTGTCCCCCAGGAGCCCCATACTCTTATCCTGTCCCCCAGCTCCCCGCCTCCTTACCATGCCACTCAGAATGGCAGGGCTGGCTTATTGGAAAGCCTGGGAGGGGGGTGAGTGCAAGCCATGCAGCCAGGCAGGAGTGGCAGGGCAGAGTGCTCCCCGTATGGCAGCATGGCTGCAGAGGAGGGGGGACAGCGGGGGAGGGGCTAGGGGCTAGCCTCAATGGCTGGGAGCTCAGGGGCCGGGCAGGACGGTCCCATGGGCCAGATGTGGCCCGCAGGCCGTAGTTTGCCCACCTCTCTTCTAGGCAATACTGCCACTAGTGCAATTGGTACATTCCCCTTGGAATAAATGGTGGAGGAGTGAGGGGGCTTTTAACCAGACATTCTCTGTGAGGGAGGCTCTAGACTTCAGTTTCACTTGTCCACTGGAACCCAGATTTGTTAACCTTCTAGGCATACTGCAAAGTTGAGATGGTTTCCCAGGCAGAGGTGATTGGCAGGTCAGATGTCTGAGCTGCAGTTGTAGGTCCTGATCCAAAACCCATTGAAGTAAATAGAAAAAAAACTCCCATTGGTGTCTGGATAAAGCTAATAACCTTTGTTATTATGAATGGACATCTTACATAGTGATAAATAAACCGCATAATATAAAATTTGGTATGTCAAATAGTGTTAGGTTTTAACTTATTAAGGGATCTAAAATCTGAGCTGGAAGCTAAAAATCTAAAATAAGTACAATAAAAAGTAGTAGTAGAGTGCAAAAAGTTTTGGAAAGCCATACATTTAAGTTATAGTGCATGGAATTCTATAAACAAAGAATTCAGTCCAATTTCCTGGTGCAGAGTTTGGTTTGACCCAAATATAAGAGCAGGTTCAAGGCTGCATTCAGTGATCCTTCAACACTGTATATCATTTCTAAGTCCAAGAGACTGCTGTATAAATTTAATCAAAGACTGCCTTTCAGGTCATGGAAAAAGCTATAGCTAATGTTGAGTGACGCTTAAGAGTCAGTTCCAGGCCATACTTCTGTTTCAAAAGTTCCTAGAATAAAACAGCCCTTCCATCTTGCAATGAATCTATTTTCTTCTAGTTCTCAATAGACTTTTCCAAAGAACAAATTAGTTACAGACTCGCATCTTATGTTCCGTCAGTGTAAAACTTTAGAGTACTAATAATTTCTAATGAGTATCAAAAGGATTTTGGCAAATAGCAAACTAGAAGAGTAGATCTACCAATTTTATTTATAAAAGGCTACCTGCAGAAAGAGGTCTTAATACCTCCTAGGTTCTCGACAGTTGTAACAATTAGAAAAGAAGCTTTAATACAAATAAATGGAGTGAGTACCAATAGTCTGAAAAACAGGTAAAATTAATTGTTGCTGTAGGTGGGAACAACTCTCACTGAAGTTAGTGGCTAGGACAAGGCTGGAGTTGGCCTACCACAGTCTTCTTAAAAGTTGGTCTGTCTTGGTTCTCAGCCTCTGGGATGAAATCCTGGCCCCAGTGAAGTCAATCTTAAGTTATACTCACAGACCATTTTCAGGGCCATGCTAGTATTTTCATCTCATGTGACAATAGGAGAGAGAGAGAGAGAGTTTCTTCCATCATTGAAGAAGAAACTTTGTAAGAACAAGGAAAGATAATAAGGAAACAGTATATTAGTTAAAAACTCTCTCCCCCCTGCACTTCAGGTCTTCTGCACAGAATTCTCACCTGCCCTGTCCCATTTGGCTTACACACACACACACACACACACACACACACACACACACTAATTTTCCACTAGTTAAGCAGTTTGTAAGTGTGAAAGACTACATCTTTTGCTTTTGCAAGGAGGACTACAGAGGAGTAAATGCCTCTCGTATTCCATGTTGGGCAGTTTTTCAAAGCTTTTAGATAAAGATAATAAATGCTTTGCAAAACTGTGCAATGTAATGAGACACTTACCTGACCAACTGTTAGCTTGTTTCATGGTTCAGCAGGGTTGATGTGACGTGAGCAGACGACTGTATGAGTGGAAGCCAGTGATCCAAGTGAGGCTGAATAATAATGTACTGAAATCTGGTTATTATTGGGAGCATTAAGCATGTATTGCTGAAGTTGATTAAATGTTGTCAAATTGATTTGCAGGTCACCTTTAAGTAATGCAATATACTTAATTGCTGTCCTCTTCCTTTTCCTCCTGAACTTCCTCTCCTAAACACATAGGCCCATATGGGGTGGTGGGAAAAGTGAAAGCAAACATATGACAAATTTTAAGGTCCCAATTTTTAAGCTAGTGTAAGTCAGTGTAGCTTTATTAAAATCAAGGGAGCCTTGTCAATTTACACTAGATGAGGAACTGGTCATAGGACTCTGTTGAGAGGTCTTATGGGACTTTCTGAATTAACTTTATTAATGTATTTTTTCCTCACACTTGCTTACATTCTGCTTAAGTTTAGTACCACTCAAACCAGGTGTGGCAATGATGCCTGTTTCAGTCATTCTGGGCAGTTGAAATGATATAATCAAACCACAAAGCTATTTGTTAACTAATAAAAAAGACTCCAGTCCAGGAAATTAAATCGCTCCCAAATTTTAAAAATGAAACATGTTGTTTTTCCTCCTTCATTATTTCAGAGCTAGCATTCCTGGTGTCTTGTTCAGTTAGCTTCAAAAGGACAAAACATAAAAGGAACATTTTATTTCTTAGCGAGGAAGATGGGCTGGTGGTTAGGGCACTAGCCTGGAACTTAGGAGAGCTGCTCCTCCACAGACTTCCCGCATCACCTTTGGCAAATCACTTCAGGACACATTGTCAAGGATTGTTAGGTATCTAAAAATACAGATAAACACCTACTGAGATTTTCAAAAGCACCTAAGTAAGTTAGGCACCTAATTAATTGAAATCTATGGGTGATCTCAAGCAAGTCATTTTATGTTCCTACACCTCAGTTTTCCCATCTGTAAAATAACAATAATACCACCTTCCTTTGTAAAGCACTTTGAAATCTACTGCTAAAAGGATAGAGAATGGCTTTATACAAGAGTGAGGTAGTATTATTTATTATTATATAATTTTGAAAATTTGGCCCTTATTCTCTCTCTTGTAGTAATGCTACTTCTTTACTGCACAATAGGGTATGTTCATCTACTACAGTAATGGGGGGGTTTCCTTCCATGTTTTGTCAGTAATGCAGTGTCAGGTGTGAAAGAGAGGCCCATTGGTGGTTTACCACTCTGTGCCAAAAACTCTTATTAAGCCTGACAAACTCACCAACCTAACACACTATTGTCATGATATAGAACCTCTCTCTTTTGTTAATAAACTTGTTTTACTTTTAATCTAAGTCAACTGAATACTGTGTTTGACTTGAAGTGATTATCAAGTTCAGTTAAGGCAACAAACTGCTGTGCTTCTGTTTCTTGAAAGAAGCAATGGACCTTATTACTCCTCTGAATATTCCAGGAGAGGGTTGGACTTTACATGGCAGACAGTTTTGGGGAAATTCAGGACTGGGGTGTGTGTTGGGCTCACTTTGGTCAGTAGTAAACAAGGCTGGTGGAGACCAGAATGTGGCTGTGGTGTAAAAATTAGGCTGCAGGAGTCAGAGTTGCTGATCGAGGGCTGCTCAATACAGATACTCAGTGCATGCTTATATGCATGCAGAGAATGTCCAGACAGGGAGCTACAGCATCAGAGCATTTTAAGACATTCAGGGTTACAGGACAAGCAGTGACAACTTCTAACTGGTCTGGGTTGAACCTCAAAATGTGACACTAGGCTAATAAACCAGAGCATCCTAACGTAGGCCCTAGACCTCTGTACCAGTGTGGAGTCCCATTGAAGTCAATGGGGCCCTGCTTAGGCACAGGGCTCCACCACGCTGCTCCAGGTGAAGGATCAATCAAACAATCTAGTACTTTGTAGGAGCTCTAAAGTAACCCCAGACTACAGCTGGGCAAGCTATTTGCAGCAATCGATCAGATGAGGTTAGCCCCTTTTTTCCATCTGAAATTATCCAATGAATGATTTATGCAAATATTTTTATGGGTTGCTCAAAGTAGTCAATATGATTTTCAAGGGTGACTACGATCTTGGGAAATTTCTGAGATCCTGAATTGTCAACTAGTTAAAGAGACTGATTTTCAGAGAGAGATGAACACTTGGCCTTTGAAAATTAGGCCTCTTTAAAGTGTCTCAAATTGGACAGAAGTGGATATCCTACTCTTGGATGTGGGTAGTAAGACCAGGAAAGAAGTACAGTAGAGATACGGAGGAACAGATTAAAAAAAGCTTAGTTATGAGTGTGACGGTGTACCCAGTGATGAGCTGCCAAAATATTAACAACCGGTTCCCTCCTCCTCACCTCATGAGGGGGTCGTGCCCACCCCGGGGGTCATGCCCCTCCTGTTTTTTGACACCCCCCCCGGGGACCCATGACCCATCCCCCCCCTTCCCTGTCCCCTAACTGCCCTTTGCAGCCCCATCCAACCCCTCCTCTCATTCTTGATGGCCCCCCGGGACCCCTGCCCCATCCAACCACCTCTTCTCTCTGTCCCTGACTGCCCCCACCACCACATCCAACCCCTGCTCCTTCCTGACTTCCCCCCGGGACCCTTGCCCCCATTCAATCCCCCTGTTCCCTGCCCTCTGACCGCCCCGACCCCTATCCACCCCTCCACAACCCACCGAACACCCCCTCCCTGCCCCCTTACCACACTGCCTGGGGCTGGGACCGGGTCCGCTCTGCCGGGATCTCGACTGGCGCCGCGGGGCCCGACTCCCCGGGCCATGCCGGCACTGGGGCCAGAGCCGCAGCCGCGGGACCCGACTCCCCAGGCCGGAGCCGCTCGGCCGGCACCGAGGCCGGAGCCGTGGGTTCCGAGCTGGGCCGGTCTGAGCCGCGCAGGCGGGACCAGCCCGAGCTGGGGGTGCTTGGCTGGGACCGGGCTGGGGCACTCGGCCAGGGCCAGGGGGAGCCGTCCTGCCGCCCCCCCGCACCCGGCTTACCTCCTGCCTGCTGCTTTTTTCAGGCTTCCCGCGAACATTTGATTCGCGGGAAGCAGGGGAAGGGGAGGAGAAGGAGGGCGGAGCATTCAGGGGAGAGGGGGAGGTGAGCTGGGGCCGGGGGCCGGGTGGACAGCTGCCCGAGCCTTTGTTAAATTTAAAAGCTTCTTAGAACCGGTTGTCCTGGAACAACCGGTTCTAAAAAGGCTTCTAAATTTAACAACTGGTTCTTGCGAACCGGTGCGAACCGGCTGGAGCTCACCACTGGGATTCATGAGAATATGCTTATGAATGTATATATGCTATAACTGGAATATGTTTTATGCAACACATGCCATGTTACATATCTATGTGAAAGGTTATGATCTACTGAATACATTCCTCCTATTTGTATGCATGTGTCATTTTTGTACTTTGAAGTTAGGAATACTGTCTGTATACTTGCTTGATTTCTAAGTAGCCTTAGTAAAGCATTTGGTAAGCTTCTTATGAAAGGAACGTGCAAATTAAGTGCCCAATCAAGAACCACTTAAGCCAACAATGAACTCAAAGATGCTAATCCACATCAGATTTCCCAGGAATGTGGCTTTGCTGGTAAGAAACTCAGTCATGCATGGACATGTGACTTGCCCATGTGACTACAAAACTCCATCTTGAAGCTGGACTTTGCATAGGAGAGGAGGGGATCTCCACCCCCAAGAGAAAGTCTACTTAAACCCCTGGGAGACCCCCTCCATTTTGGGTATGTCTACACTACCGGCCGGTTCAGCGGGTAGCGATCGGTTTATCAGGGATTGATATATCGCGTCTCATCTAGAGGTGATATATCGATCCCCAAACACGCTCCTGTCGACTCCGGAACTCCACCAGGGTGAGCGGCGGTAGCAGAGTCGACAGGGGGAGCCACGGCCATCGATCCTGCACCGTGAGGATGAGAGGTAAGTCAAAATAAGATACTTCGACTTCAGCTATGCTATTCCCGTAGCTGAAGTTGTGTATCTTACATCGACCCCGCCCCCTAGTGTAGACCAGGACTTTGTCTTCAGATGGCTCAAGAGATAGCCTCTCCACCCCCAAGCATACCTGAAAGAAACTGGAACAAAGAACAGTAACTACAGGGGGTGTGAATGATTGCTGGACCCAGACTAGAAGGAGATTAGTCTATAAAAGGAAGCTTACTGGGTGAGGTTTTTATCTGTATTCAGTTTTCTTAGACATAGACTTGAATGTTCTATTTTATTTTGCTTGGTAATTCACTTTGTTCTGTCTGCTATTACTTGGAACCATTTAAATCCTACTTTCTGTATTTAATTAAATCAGTTTTTACTTATTAATTAACCCAGAGGATGTATTAATACCTGGGGGCGGGGCAAACAGCTGTGTATATCTCCCTATCAATGTTATAGAGGGCAAACAATTTATATAAGCTTTACAGAGTGTAAAATGGATTTATTTGGGGTTTAGACCCCTTTGGAAGTTGGGATCTGAGTGTTAAAGACAGGAACTGTTCTGTTAGCTCCTTTCAGTTAAGTCTGCACCTTTGGGACCTGTGGTTCAGACCCTGGGTCGGTGTTGGAGCAGACTGGCGTGTCTGGCTCAATAAGACTAGGTGCTGGAGTCCCAAGCTGGCAGGGAAAGCAGGGGTAGAGGTCGTCTTGGCACATCAGTTGGCAGTTCCCAAGGGGGTTTCTGAGATCCAACCCGTCACAATGAGGACAACCAAAGATTTGAGGGGCCTGATTAAAAATTCACACTGGGCTATTCTATGGTATTATTCCTGAGTTTCTGTAAATATAAGAGATCAAAGCACAAGCAAAGCTCTAAGTGTTGAAGGTCAGGAAGAAACTTTCCTTGGGGGCAGATTATAGCATACCTGCCTCTGAAACAATAATACTAGTCACTCTGGGAGACAAGACACTGGGTTAGACTCTAGTCTGTACACAAAGTTCCATCAGTTTAACTAAAAGTGTATTTTTAAATTGATTTAGTTAAACTGGTGCAAACCCCTGAATTAACACTTTTAATTTGGATTAGTTCTGGTTTATATTGTTTTAGCTTGTGGTGTTAAATTGACACTCACGAGCTATACCAGTTTAAAACCAATGTGTGTGTCCACTGAAAAGTTTGCATTTGCACTGGTTAATTCAATCAGGTTTTAAATCAATTTTACTCCAAACAGTGCAAAATGTGTATGTAAACAAGTCTTAGCTGGATCTCTGAAGAAGTGTGGAAATGCCTATGTTTCTGTAAGAATCATGTCCCAAGTGTTACTTCTAAGTTTATAAGCATGTCCATGACTTTCCTATGCTTATCACTTTTTCATTTCTTATGAAATATACTTTCTTTCAGAGTCTGGCTAAATAGCATTTTTCACTGAATACTATGATTTATCCTTCATCTGCCCTGTGTAAATTTGTAAACTATTTAAGTATTATAATAAGTACAATAAATATCTGAACTTTTAAAAAAAAAAGCATGAACATAATTCCTCATGCCCTGATAATTTAAAGTAGCTGAGCAAATTCTCTTCCTGGGGGCGGCGGAAGAGGCCAGAACAAAACCCTCACCCATGTGCTAAGAATGAGTAGGAGAAATTACACTAAAAAAAAAAAAAAGAGTTATTTTACAGGACATACATTTGCTTAATATTTGGCTATTACAATGAAAGCGCCTTTTAAATCATAACTATAGTCAATATTTAGTATTAATATAGCACTATAATACTGCCTTTAGTATTAACCTGACTGAGGTGTTTATACAAACAAGGAGACTAATATTTCCATTAAAGACAACTTTCCTTGACTTCAGTGTGGGAAGGGGCAGTTCCAAGGAAGTTGTTTTGCTTTTCAGAACAGACTGACTGTCAAACAGCTTTTCATTAAAAAGACAAACTTTGTATATCAGGAAGAATCTTATAAACAATAGTTTTAATTTCATTGTATTGATATAATTTACAAACACTCATATTCATTTTATTTTTACATTGTATTGTCAACGGCCTGATTGCATGACACTTATTTGCACTGGTGGGCACTTATTGATTAAAGTAGTCCCATAACCATCATCACTGTGTAGAAGGGTTGGAAAGTCAAATGCACAGCTTAAGTGCCACATTTTTATTAGCAAATCCTAATTAGCCTTCTTTTCATAGACACTATACATCAACTGAATAAGCAGGTTTCACCCACTCTCTCTCTCCCTCACACTCTGCCACACACACTTAGCAAACGTATCAGATATGTAAAGCAAGGTTTTTTGGTTGGGGTTGTTTTTTTAAGTAGATGGATTAAAACAAACTAAATCATGGTATAAATACAGTGTACTACATATATGATATTAACTGGAAACAGCAGTGGTTTATCTGATTATCTAAATGTGTGCTGCGTGTACTTTGCTTTTATATGTTTTGATATTCTTTAAAACAAACAGTGCAGACTTGTTTGTGTTGTTGTTGTGGCTTTTTTCTGAGGCAGTAACGTTACAAATGAAAATCTGAAGCTGCAGCTGGTTTTGGTAAGTTAGACTTCAGAGTAGCAGCCGTGTTAGTCTGTATCCACAAAAAGAACAGGAGTACTTGTGGCACCTTAGAGACTAAACACATTTATTTGAGCATAAGCTTTCGTGGGCTACAGCGCACTTCATCAGATGCATAGACTGGACCATACAGCAAGAAGATATTTATACATACAGAGAACATGAAAAGGTGGAAGTAGCCATACCAACTGTAAGAGGCCAATCAACTAAAATGAGCTATCATCAGCAGGAGAAAAATAAGCTTTTGAAGTGATAATTGAGATGACTCATAAAAGGTGTGAGGATACTTAACATGGGGAAATAGATTCAATTAGTGTAATGGCCCAACCATTCCCAGTCTCTGTTCAAACCTAAGTTAATTGTATCTAATTTGCATATTAATTCAAGTTCAGCACTCTCTCTTTGGAGTCTGTTTTTGAAGTTTTTTGTTGTAAAATTGCTACCTTCAAGTCTGTCATTGAGTGGTTAGAGAGGTTGAAGTGTTCTCCCACTGGTTTTTGAATGTTATGATTCCTGATGTCAGATGTGTGTCCATTTATTCTTTTGCCTAGAGACTGTCCGGTTTGGCCAATGTATATGGCAGAGAGGCATTGCTGACACATGATAGCATATATCACATTGGTAGATGTGCAGGTGAACGAGCCCCTGATGGTGTGGCTGATGTGATTAGGTCCTACGATAGTGTCACTTGAATAGATATGTGGACAGAGTTGGCACAGGGCTTTGTTGCAAGGATAGGTTCCTGGGTTAGTGTTTATGTTGTATGGTGTGGAGTTGCATTTCTCTTGGTTTCATATCTTACTCCTCACAGAAACAAAAAAAAGACATCTCAAATGCGTCTGGAAAATAAAAATGATGGATCACTCTTTTTGTTGCGACATCATAATGATTGGCTTTAAATCATTATAAAACTGGCTGCTGACATGTTAAAGCATAGCAGAAAAGAATTTGAAAAGAAAGTAGCCAAAGTTTGTTTTTATATAAGTATTTGGACTGAGCATTGGAATAGTCAACATCAAATAAGATTAAACACTTTCTCCTTTTTCAGACTACATTTTGTTCTTGTCCATGCTCCTTTTGTCCCAAGTAAGCCAATAAGAGAAAGTGGAATGACAGATCAAGTTCTGGTGACTAGTGCCCTCCTCTCCACTTCTACAGCAATAAAATAATAAATATTAATAATAAAGCCACTACTTCAACAAAACTGGGATTTTCTCCTGAGATCCCAATGAGGGGGTGGCGGGGGGGGGGAAGGGGAACCTCCCATTGACTTTAGCATAAGGTTTGCCTTCATAAAGAGGAGCATTACCAAGAAAAAAGCTTAATATAAAAATCCAAAAATTGTTGTTTTAAATGTTAAGTCCTTCTCCAATGCTCAATATAAATTCCAATTTTCCATGTTGCAGCTAAGACAATGTATACTATATCTAATATTTATTTGGATTTATAACTCCACAAGAGGTGCCTATTATATTCTAATCATCCCTCACAATTAAAGCCATAATTAATACAATCAATATTAAAATAAAACCCAGGTACCCCACACAACAGATCAAATACTAAACAAATTACACAGCACCAAAATGCAAGAGAAATCTCTTATTCTCTGTAAGCTTCTCCCTGCACAGGGAGGAAGAAGAGAGCTTTTTGGCTTCTGCCCTAGCCTGTTACACAGTCTCTTAGATTCCTAACTACATTATAACCCATTAATGCATGATAAGGCAAAGTACACTCAGCATAATGGTCCCAAACTTGTGGATGTTAGGTTAAGGAGGAAAAAAAAATAATCAGGAGTAATTCACAAAGCCATATTAGCAACAATAGCAGCAACTTTGACCACTGTTTATAATAAGAATCAAATAATTTGCCCTTCAATAGGGTTTCCGCCCCACACACACCCCAAGGATCTTAAAGTGCTTTACAAACAGCAGTTGCTCTAAAGAATATTCTGATGAAATAGGAAGGTATTATTCAAAAAGAAAAGGGGAAGATGAAATGTAAAAGAAACCCCACCACCGCAAATGCACTCATAATTAATTTTACACACAAGTAGTTCCATTGAGGGCAATAGGACCGCTCCCATGTTTAAAGTTAAGGCCATGCATAATAGTTTACAATACAGTAAGGCTTAACTGTATAGTTTGATGCATTTAAAATATGTACCATAAAGCAGAAGTGATAAGCAATATAGCTAAATTAATTTTGCTGCCGCAACCTTGACTTTCATTCTGTGACTCTTTATGTGATTTTATTTAAAAATTTTGAAAGAGTTTAGGAAACAGTACACCAACATATGCAACTTCACATTTTCTTTTTTAGTTGGTCCAGCAGCTGAGAGAAGTCTCCAGTTCTGTATCCACATTTAGACACAGAATCAACTAGGTAGCTTGCAACAAGATATCAATCTGTTTGCATTTACTTCTATCCAATAGGCGCACAGCAGAAACAATGCCAAATGGGGCACACGTAAAAGTGAGAAGAGTACTCAGTGCATGTACTGACTCTTGGCTACATACAAGCAAACAATTTCAGGCCCTTCATAAAAATTAAAAACTGAATAAATGCCTTATTTAAGCTGGAGTATCTAGGCAGTCTAAACCTGCTGTGTCCAGCTGGTATCATTCCTAATTCCAGCATGGGACTAAAATGCTCTAATTAGTATTCTCCTGGATAGATTTAATTACACCTTCCTTTTTCACGCTGGTCACTTGACAGTTCCTTCCACATAGTGACATCCTGTTTTTCTCCTGAGTGATTTGGCTTCATGTTGCATGAATTCCCAGTTCTTGAGTGATACTCATTATTTCCCATTTCCACTACTCTCATGCAGGTTACAGGCCTCTGCATCTCCTTCTCTTCCACATCATGCAATATTCAATTGTCCTATTGACCATTTGCTATGGGGTTACTTCTGTTCATCCTTTCACTCTGATAGTCTCTCTCAGGGGAAGGCTAACCCGCAAAACATAAGCTATGACTCCTTTTAGTTAGAGTTTATTTCACTCGCCAGCTATCAGACTGGTCTATTAGCCTCTTTCCCCTCTCATGTCAGTGGAATGCAAATCAACAAGAACAGCCGCTGTCTCGTACACTGTCCCAGAATTTCTAACATGTCAGCAGCTACTAGTGACTCCAGCTGTTCAGAACACTGTTAGGTCAATTCTGGTGTCTACTCCAGAGCATCATAAGAGCTGTAAATGAATCACCAACGGATGGGTAAAAATTCTTTTAGCATGGTAGCAATAGCCATGGGGGCGGTGGGGAGGGCGGGTAGGGAGTAGTTGTAGCACACAGAAGTATAGAGATTCTGGGCTGTCATTCAACCCCTTGGAAGCACATCCCAGGATGTCATAAAACAAAGCAGCTCATCAAGTTTCTATAACAGAGTTCAAAAGCTGCTTCTGCCCTTGCAGTAGCCTGGAATGTCAAAAAACTATCTTTGCTCCTTCCCCCTGGGGTATGCCTTGCTTTTTGTGCTGTTCATCTCTCAAGAGATGCAGCACACAATCTGTCCATCTATCCTTTGCAAGCTTCAATTAAATATAAAGCTATCCAGTTGATTCTTCAGCTCTATACTGTGCCTTAGGGCAGTCTACACTGCACTTAGACACCCATGACTGGCCCTTGTCAGCTGACTCGGGCTTGGGTTAAGGGTCTGTTTAGTTATGGTGTAGACATTCATGATTGGGTTAGGGCCTGTGCCTGGGACCCTGCAAGAGGGGAGGGTCCCGGAGCCCAGGTTTCAGCCCAAGCCTGAAAGTCTACACCACAATTAAACAGTCCCTTAGCCCTAGACCCAGGAGTCTGCATCAGCTGATACAGGCCAGCTGCAGGAAAACTATGGAAAGTCTCTCAATGGCTTCATTCCCTCTCAAGGGATTTTGGTCAGTACTGGACAGGAAAATGAGGATTTAGTATTGCTTCTATATGAGAAAGACATATACTGCACCTCCCCATCTCTGTCCTGTGTATGGCAAAAAGAAAACCCTAAGTTTAAGCTGGTTTTATTTTAAGTGGCCTTTCAATAAAACTTAGCATTATACAGTAAGACAGCCTCTTCCCCAAGCCTTTAATATAAGAAGGAGACGAGTATGCAGAATGGTTTTTAAACATATTTAAACATCCATAGCCTGTCTGCTTCAGGAGCCATGAAGCCAATACTGATTCAACAGTTATGATTACTAATGAAGAAGCAAAAAGGTAACTATTATCTTCTATGCTGATTTTAAAATGTTTTGCCATTTCAAAACTCAGATTAGTTTTTGGTATATTAAAATCAGTATGCACTTTGTTATAAAGACTTTATTATGCACTCTGAAAGTCACCAGCATGTGCATTAGAGTACAATTTAATAATTCACATTTGGATCCAAGTATATATATTTTTCTCCTCTCAGATCAATTAATCTCGATGGATTACCTTCTCACAAATTGTCACTCAGGCAGAACATAATTATTATGCCTAAAATTCTCAGAGAGAGAGAGCAAAGTCTGAATAAACTGGCTCTGTGTCCAGCTGCATATGCATGGGACTAAGGAAAGGAATCATTAGTTGTAACATACAGAAGCTGGACACACTGGAACGGTGTTACCAAGAACAGAAACACCAAAGTTCTAATTGGACTTTTCTATATAATATCATAAGGGTACATATCCCTTTACCTGGAGGATAAAGACATGTGGTCCTGTCCTAGCAATCTAAGATAGATATGATAAGCAGGATACAAAAAGAGATGACAACAGGCATGGACAGGAAGCAGCATAAGTCTTGTAATTGAGACACTGTACTGGGACTTAGGAGATCTGGGTTTTATTCCTGGCTCTGCCACAGACTTTCTCTGGGAGCATGGCCAAGTTGGTTAATATCTCTGGCCCAAATCCACAAAGACACTTTGGTGCTGCAGCACCTAACTTTTAGTCATCTTGCCACCCAGAGGATTCCATAAACACTGGGTTAAGTACCTAGTTTCCCTATTCAATGCAAAGGGAGAAGGAAATGCCCAAGAATGGGATGTACAGAAGCCAGCAGCCTGGGCTGGAAGCCACTTAAGCTAACCATCCCCCTAAAATAGGCGCCTATCTCAACTTGGGATCCAGCGTGAACCGTCTCCTTTAGTCAGACACTAAGCTGTTTCTTGCAGCAATGGCAGCAATGCCAAAAACTCCATACAAAACTGGGGAGCAGACTTCCTTTTTTTACCTTTATCTTAGTGGTTTGGGGACTCACCCAAAATGTGGGAGGCCCTAGTTAAATTCCTTAGTCTGCCCAATGAGAACAGATTTGAACTTTGGTTCCCCACCTCTCAGTTGAGTGCCCTTACCACTGGACTTAGGAATCACTCTCTCTCTAGTCCAACGACTATTCACTGTGGATAAATACTTAAATAGTCATTGGGGCAGAGAGTGAGAAGGACTCCATTAGGGTACCCATCTGGGAGACCCAAGACCCAGTTCACATAAGCAAAGATGGTTTCACACTGCTAGAATCACAATTTTTCATAAAATTCCATACTTATGTCATGCACAAAATGTTAAGGGGAAAAAAAAAAAAGGATTTCGAAGAGCCTCTCCTACCAGTACCAGAACATGTTAATTGTAAGGTAGGGTCTTGTGAAATGTGTTCCACATTATTGATTCCTCACACAGCAGGTGTCCAGCAATTCTCTGAGGTCCTTTGTACACTGTTTTGCTTATTACATTTCCCTTATTTTTAATTTTATTTTCAGATTCAGGAAACCAATAAATAATAAAATCAGTTGTTTTAGAATTGTTTGGGAGTAGATACTGCAAAAAGTCTGCACTGGAATCTGTGAAGTCACTTTGTTAAATAGCTTTCCACATATACACCATCAATACACCTAGTCCCTAGAGTTTTAATTGGAGTCTCTACTTAGCATCTATTGTTGAAACCCCCATCTCATGTTCAGGTTGATCTCTTAGTATGTACTTTAATCTTCAAATGTAAGTGGCTTGTCTTATCTGACTTGAATTAGCCTATCTGTGTTTTGTGAATGTATGATAAAAATATTTCAGACTTAGCTATGGTTATAGCACTAAGACAACATTATTCTGATATGCAGTACTCATTTGATGCTTGTCACTAAATGACACAGGTTAAACAGCTTGTGAGCCCATTTGTTGCTCTGGAGTCTGATTTGTGTCATAAAGAGACACAATCAACATAAAAAAAATCACATTTCTGTATGAAAACTTTGAACCTACTTTTGTTACAAGTAACATCTGAAAGCACATAAGGCCCAAAGTCTGAGACTGCACTCAGATATTATGGTGATGGGTGGCCACATAAAATCTAAAAATGGACAGAGAGTTTTTCTCCTCTAGTTTTTATTTGTTAGGACTTAGGCACCTAAATCTTGGGTTAATGCATCTAAGTGTCTTTGGAACTGGGTCAAAGTTCTAGTTTTAGGCTCCACTGCAATCCACAAAACCCCACTCAGATGTTGTCAAACTGAGTAGGTGTTCCCTAGGCAGCTAAGATTCTGCCTCTGGGCATGCACGCTGGTGCCTCATCTAGACATTCAGATGCCTAAGTCCCAATACAATCCACTAAAAACATGAAGATGGGCAGAAAAGTTTCTCTCTTGCCTGCATGGCCTGATCCAATGGACATGCTGAGAGCAAACCTACCAGATTGGTCCTATTCTAAATCCAGAAAGAGAAGGTGGGGGTGCCACTGCCATTCACCTTCTAATCCAGTGGTTAGAACTCACCCCTGATGTGGGAGACCTGGATTCAATTACCCCTCCACTTGATGGGGAGAAAAAGTATGAATAAGAGTCTCCCACACAACTCAGGGGAGTGCTCTACTCACTGGGAAAAAATGACATTATGATGGGGTAGGAATTTCCCCCTCAATCCATCCTGTTGAAGCTATTCCACTTTAGAAGAGGAGGACTGTACTGGACCTTGGGTCTCCCTCCTCCCTCATTAGTGCCCTAGCCACTGTACTCCATCTCACTCACTGTCTCTGGCCCAGTGACTATTTAAGTATTTGTACAAAGTGGAGCAGCTTCAACAAGAGATCTTGAGAGAGACCCAATAGAATATCCCACAGATCAGTGGTTACTGCACTGTCCTGACTGGTGTGGGAGACCCCCTTTCAAATCCTCTCTCCCCTTCAGATAGAGTGGAAGTTGAACCCTGAGTCTCCCCCATTCTGGGTGAGTGCCCTGACCACTGGGCTAGAAGTTATTAAATGGGCATCACCACCACCAACTCCTCTTCGTCACTCTCCACCTCTATTTTGTGTAGAGCAAGGCAGGCACCTAACTCATTCTAATAAGAAACAATTTAGGTTCCTAAACTGCCTGACTTCTGGTTGTGGATCATAAACTGAGGTAGGGTGACCAGATAGCAAGCATGAAAAATGAGGACACTTTTTTTGGGGGGGGTGGTGGTGGTGAGGGGTGGGTAGTTTTGTATATACAATTTAAAAAAATAGAACATGCACATAGGCCTAACTTGTATTGTAGGGCTCCTTGAAGGAGCCCAAGCCTGAGCCCTCCTGTGCAAGCTAAAGGAGCCCGAGCCTCTCTGTGCAGGGCTGAAGGAGCCTCACCGACTATATTTAAATTAAGATTGGATGTTTTTCTAAAAGAAGTGTTCTAGGATTTATTTTGGAGACGTTCTATGGCCTGTGCTATATAGAAGGCCAGACTAGGTGTTTGTCTACTTGTAAAGTACTCGAGAAGCACAGCTGCACAGATGCAGCTGCACTGCATGTAGTGGAAATGTTCTATGCTGACAGAAAAGCTGTCTCTCATTGGCATAATAAAACTACCTCCATGCATGGCAGAAGCTATGTCGGTGAGAGAAGCTCTCCTACCGACACAGCATTGTTCACACTGGCACTTACGACAGTGTAACATATTGCGCTCAGGAGGGTTGCTGACATAAGCGGTAGTGTAGACATATCCTAGAGAATCACTGTGGTCCCTTCTAGTCTTAAAATCTATGACTTCCAGAAATAAGACTCTTGAGGTTTTAGACCACCCAGCAAGTACATCTCTATATAACAAAGTAAGTAAATGACTTTAAAAGGAGACAATGTAACCAGGGCCGGCCCTAGAGCAATTCAATCGATTCCCGGGAATTGGGCCCCGCGCCCTCCCGAAGGAGCTGCCGCTGAAGTTTGGCGGCAGCTCAGTCGCTGCCGTGGAGGAAGGTCCCTCCGTCGTAGTGCCGCCAAAGGCACCGGCAGCCGATTGAGCTGCCGCAGAAATCCCGGCATTGGTGGCGGCGGCAGCTCAATCGTTGCCGCTGTCTTCAGTGGCATTTCTGCAGAGGTTCCTTCCTCCGCGGCAGCAATTGAGCTGCTGCTGAAGACAGCGGCGAGACTTTGGCGGCAGCTCCTTCGAATAGGGCCCCGTGGTGTCTAAAGCCGGCCCTGAATGTAACACAAACAAGGCCATCCGACTCCAAAATCACCTTATAAAGCTGATAAATTAAGGAATGGCACCAGTGTTGAGTGATCTGGTAGATTAACTCTAGCCTCCTAATTGTGTGAGGTGGCAGAGTTTAGGACACACATCTTGCCTCAGAATCTCGCATTAGCTAGTTTAGCAGGCTCCCTGCCTTGCATAATGGCTGGGATTATATTGTTGTTCCAGTGATTTTTAGGCACCTAAAAGAGTTAGGCATTGCAACGTCTAAGTCAGTTTGTTGATCCAAACTTGTGTACAGTCAGTGTCACTATTTTGTAGATGGTCTATAGCAGTTGTGGGCAACCTGAGGTCCGTCAGGGTAACCCTCTGGTGGGCTGCAAGATAGTTTGTTTACACTGACCATCCACAGGCACAGTTGCCTGCAGCGCCCAATGGCTACGGTTCACCATTCCCGGCTAACGGGAGCTGCGGGTGGCTGTGCCTGCGATGGTCAATGTAAGACTGTCTTGCAGCCTGCCAGCGGATTACTGGGATGCCCACCACTGGTCTATAGTATGACATCATCACTCTAATACACTGCTCTGATGGAAACACATGGGCAAGCTATGCTCCGGTAACAGCAGAGGCAAAGCTGAAAGTCAAGAGGCAGCTAGGAGATGTGTGCAATTCCAGGATAAGGGAGAGGTTTAGTTATGTTGCTTTTATGTCCAAGTCTCAAAGTCCTTTAAAACATAAGCAAAAAAGCAAATACCCGATGGAGGTTTTTTGTGCTATTTTTTACGTGATTTTTTTCTTTTTAAATTACTTTTTTTTGAAAAAAGGAAAAATAAAAAAGCATTTTGTTAAAGCATATGTATTACAACTTGTTTTTCTTTTTTAAATTAATCAGCTTTTTGCTGACATCCTTTTAAACTACCTGTCACAGGTTGACCAATACATTCTAGTGGCTATTGAGTCTTAAACAATGGTTGTACTTTTATTGGTAATTTGTTTCTTAATCATAGCAATTACTCCTTTCAAATAGCTTCATATAGTAAATGCTGTGCTATTTCATTTAAAAAGGAGTACTTTTTTTTTTTTTTTAACTGAAGTTAGTTATATTTGGAACATTAACTTTTTCTTGCTGAACATTTGTAGCTCAGCGTCTCATTTTTCTTATTAAAATAATCGATGCTTTATGAAGCAAAGTACCACTATCGTTACTTTCCACTTTATTTCAGTATTGAAGCCTGTACCTTAATATTCTATTGCTGAAAAACAGCTTGCTAAACATCCTTACTTATTAAGTCCAAGTAATGCTGCTGCTATAACTGCTTCTCTTGATGAGCTCCTCTAAGAGATGGTTTGATCTTCTTCAGTTTAGTATTATCTTTCCTATTCCAATACCTGGTTCTCTGAAGTATACACATGCTTTGTAGGACCTTGCCAACTCTTATTTATCTAGCACCAGTGACAAGCATACTCAAATGGTCAGAATGTAAGGATTTTTCAATTCAATGCACCATCCTCAAGTAGTAAATTAATTCCCCAATTTCTCCCCATATTAGGGCCAAGTTCCAGTGTATAAATCCTATTGAATGGAGTACAGGATTAGGCCACTATTAGGGATGTCCTGATATAGTACTGATGTGTATTGGCATACTTCTACAGAATTTGATACGTTTCTCGCATTTCAGCCACAACCTAACTTAATATCCATCACAGCTGAAAAAAATACTTGTAGATACCTTATTTTCACATTTACTGATTTCTGGTGTTTAGAAATTCCACACCCCAAAAAACATGCCAGATACATTTGTTGTCATATCCAATCGTGCTCCACAGGATTCTGATCAAAGGAGTGACTGCTGTTACTTTTCAATTTATATTTTAATCATTTAGTAAGCAAGCAACAAGAGGACAGTAGGTGATTTCTCTGATTTCACAGTAAGCACCCAAGCAGTACTGGGGGAGTTCACATCTGCTTCCAGCTCAGAATCTGAACTTTGTGATTCAGGCTGATTCTCTAATACACTGAAATGGAATGCTGAATCAAGATAGCCAGGGACTTTAGAGAAGTTTAGATTTATATCTGAATCCAAATCTGAACTCCATACCTTAGGACCATCTACTTCATTGTGATTTTTTTTTATAGTTAGGAGGTATGAAATACAATAATTGGATCTAAAAACTTATATTCCTTACTCATATAAAATTCCCATGGGGCCAGATTCTGTTACCTTATTACATTGATTAACACCTTATTCTGTGAGCAGCCCCACTGTAATCAATGAGACCAGTCATAGAGCATGGTACAACTCCATAAGGGTATTGGAATCTGACCCCATGGTCTACAAGTGGGAGTTCAGCCTGCGTAAAAAAGTGAAGAATCACACCCATCACAGATTTTTATCCGTAAGAGAAGAAAAAAAAAAACCAAAAAAACCCCCACCTTGTTATAACAACAGTAATTAAAAAAAAAAATCTAGCTGGTCTGTTAACAGTCTATGCAAGTTAGATTCAGTTATTAGGGAAGCTGTCTTTGTCTTAAATGCATTAAAATGTCATTACCCATACTGACCAAAGTACCTTTTTCCAAAGCCAGTGCTATAATTACAATTAAGCAAAGACTTGTTTATTATCACCAAATGTATGCCAATGGCTCACACTAATGCAATCCAAACATTAGCATGAAACATTTTTCCAATTACTGCACAGACTCCCTATAGTGTTTCACACTGCTTTATGACATTTTAAACTCTGTAAATAATATGGTCCTTTAGAAATCTGCAAAATCTTTCTATTCCTCCCTATGACTGGAGAAAAACTAAATCTATTAAAAGCACATTTTCATAGCAGCAGGATAAAAATGCTTTTACTACATTTATCTTCAAAATTGGTGGTGTTAAATAGTGCCAGGGGATAAATAACCATAAAATATAACATTAGTATACAGGGTACTGTTCTAACTAGCCATGATGGGATGTCTCTCCACCCTTTCATTTTTCTTTCTATTTATTCCATTACAGCTATAGAATCATACATCAGTTACTGTGGCAAGCACTATTTTTACCCTTGTGTTGAGTTGTTCTTCACCTTTGTTACTGCCTAATGTGGGACTAAAGAAGGAAACCATACAGAGATTATAAATTCCATAACAGTCCACATTTCAAGAATGTCTACACCTGTCTTCATAACTAATATTACCTAGAAATGTCTTAGGTTTGTTTTAGTCTTTAAACTGTTAAAGGTTTGTTTGGTTTTTCTGGGGTTTGTGTGTGTATGTGCATGCACGTTTTGTAAACCAGATTACAGGAACAGCAGAATTTAACAAAAATGTCCCCTTAAAAAGCAGTGTAAAAATTGTAATCACATTGAATATTAGACAATCAAAACTACACCTTGGATTTAAAATCTGAGTTTTACTCAGCTTCACTAGGAACTTCATTAAGCTGTAATATTTCAATTGCTGGTAACACATTCAAACTATTTTTAGAAACCTTGATATGTTAATCTAAAATAAGTATTTTTCAAAAAGAAGGAAATTTTTCCTAATCAAAAGACATGAGGATTAATAATATTTGCACTGAAGCAAGCATAAATACCTTATTTAATACTTAAAAAAATAACATGAGTAAGCTGTATGTGCTGTACTTCCTGTTTACCTGGCAGTCAAACAGATCCCAGATAGGAGTTCCCCACTGAGCAAACATGCTGCTCACCACTGGGCTGTGCCACTGACCATGACTAGAAGTTACAAAGTGCCTGATGAGAATGAGTGCCAGCAAATTCCGGGTTCCTGGGAGGTACACTGCCAATAGGGTGATGTGGTTCTTGATGCTTCAGTTCCATAAACTAACTGCTTCTATACACAGGGGAATGGATCTTGTGCCTCCCTATTTTTACAGAATACAATTGTTTTATTGCCTGACATTATAAGAATGTGATGAGATTGGATTAATGGTTAGAATGCCCTGAATGCTTCTTAGGGTATGTCTTCACTACCCGCCGTATCGGCGGGTAGCAATCGATTTCTCGGGGATCGATATATCGCGTCTCATCTAGACGCGATATATATCGATCCCCGAACGCGCTCCTGTCGACTCCGTAACTCCACCAACCCGAATGGCGGTAGCAGAGTCGACATGGAGAGCCGCGGACATCGATCCCGCGCCGTGAGGATGGTAGGTAATTCGATATAAGATACTTCGACTTCAGCTACGTTATTCATGTAGCTGAAGTTGCGTATCTTATATCGATTTTCCCCCGTAGTGTAGACCTGCCCTTAGACTGCTCCAAGGTCCAGGAGTGAATTCTGGTTTCCCAGGGCATCCAAGCAGTCTCACATGCGTGACCATCCATGTGAGCCCCCCAACCTAGCACATAAGGCGCGTGCATGTGTGTGTGTGTGTGTGTGTGTGTAGTTTTTTGTCTGGTGAAAAAAAATTCCCTGGAATCTAACCCCCCACCCTATTTACATTAATTCTTATGTGGAAATTGGATTTGCTTAACATCATTTTGCTTAAAGTCACATTTTCAGGAACATAACTACAAAATTAAGCGAGGATTTACTGTATAACATGTATGAAAGAGTGAGCAGCTTCCTGGAAAACCATGAGATGTCCCATTTATGGTGCTTGAGACCAAATTTGCAGTAGTTTCTACATTAGAACTCTGGAGTCATCACCTCCTAATCTAACCAAATTAAAAAAAAAAATCCTGTTCTTGCCAATCTACAGACAGCAGATTACACCAGTATCATCAGGACTATACTTCCATAAAGGTTTTTGCATAGCATGGGGGGCTTACTGTGCCTGAGTTCGAACTACAATGTGTCAAAGCAGGGGCTGTCATAACAGAAAAGTTTATATTTATGCTATTTTCAAACAAACATGTAAAATTGATGCAGTTTTTTATTTGAAGGCTGAATACCTTAAAGGGCAAGAGTAATTTAGCAATGTTGCATTTAGATTGACCTCAAACTTCCCCCTTTTACAGTAGGTTTACCAATCCTGTTTTGTTTTGGTTTTTGCTGAGATTCAGTGTGTTGCCCTACCATGTTATAGGCTGACGACATTACTGTGGTTAATGTAAAGCAAGAGGCTAACCTATTGGGGATATCAGAGAAATGCATAGGAGTGGTGGTAGAGTTTTATTTATGGCATCTTTTAAAAAAAGGTTTAGTTTGTTTAAAATTACATTCAGTGTGTTTAATACAAAGGAGCTCTCACAGGGACACAAGTTTCATTGGCAGTTTGAACAGGTGATTATACTTGGTAGGTTGCCATTAAAACTTGTTTTACTATCTCTATTTTATATCCTCTGGATATAATCACAATATGGCATGTACAGAAAATCATTGTAGGGAATTCAAGTCATTGGTTTCAAAAGTCTGCTGGTTTGGTGTCTATTCCCCGGGAACAATTTTCCTCCTTAACTAGTTTACCAGTGGGTTCAATTTGCACTGTAAATACATTGTCCTTAAAAAAAAAAAAAAAAAAAAAAAAAAAACCCCTCAGGATTCTGCCCAGAAATCTTTTCACAGCCTTTTTATAGTCAGAAGAACCACACCTCAGCTTAACTTTCCCACATTAAATAAACTCTTACCAATGATGGTGGAGAGAGAAATAATGATCCTTATGTGTATATCAGTTAGATGATTCTGTAAGGAGTATTTCAGCCCCAATTGAGCAAAGAACTTACCGTGTGCTTAAATGCTTTGCTGAATCAGGGCATTTGATACTACAATACATCCTGTGACCATTACTGAACTAAGTACTCCTTACTCACATGACAAGTCCCTTTGACTTTGATTAGACACTTTGTGCAAGTAAGAATTATGAGATAGGACTGTTCTTTTAAAACAGGTACTAGGATCCATATCATAAGGAAAAAAAAGGAAAGAATACATTAAATATCAAATGTAAGAATTAGCCAGATCCTGGGCACCCTGAAAGAGAATTCAAGCTGTAAAGAGATTACATTTGATGTGACAGAAATTGAGTGACGGTGTTATGAGGCTACGCCACATAGTGCACAAAAGTAGGAGGATAACTGTCAAATATACTTCTTTAGCTTCTACAACATTAGCTTCTTCAAATACAGCTGTAGACATACTGCAGTAAACAAAATATTCATCTAAGCTGAAAAAGGACAAATTTTGCTGAAGCAGATATCTTGTGATAGAGAATCCCTAATAAAGTTATATGAAACTAGAGAAGCAAAAGCATTAGATGGCCTTAGGTATTTTCCATTAAAATATTTTTGACGAAAATGCAAAAGCCAATTTTTCCCATGGGAAAATTTTGATTTCGCTGATTTTGTTTTTTCTTTGGGAAAAACATTTAGTTTCCAGTCAGTTCAGCCCAAATCAAAATATTTTTTTTTTGTTGAACTGACCCAAAACATTTGGTACGAAATCAGTTCAACATTCAACAGCATCTCACTCTGGTGCCACAGTGCCTCATGGGAGTTATAGCATAGGTGGCTCATGTACCCCCATTCTCTTATAGGCTGGATTTACAGTCCAGACTACATTGATTTCCAATGCTCCCATACAGTCTCTCCTCTATCAAATCATGTGGCCTGGCATGGGAGTCACCTGGCTACAGTTGCATCATGAGAAATATAATCTGGCCAATGGAAGAGAATGGGAGCATCAGACACCTGAAGTACAACTCCCATGAGACAATGCAGCGCCTCAGATAGATGCAGTTTCATGTTGAACTGACTCAAAATGAAACATTTCAATTTGTGAATATTGAAATATTTATTTTCAATCACAAATTCTGACACTTCCAAACTGAAATTGTGTGAAACTTTTTTTCCCCCCATGAAAAAACCTGATATTTGCAGCTATGTTTTCAACCCAATTCAGAATAAAAATTTGAAATATAAGAATTTATTGCTGGAAAAGAACTGTGATTTTTACTCAGCTCTAATCAGCATTTATGTTTCTAGGACACAGTTCTGTTCTCTTTTTACCCTGGTGCATCTCCCATTTATGCCAATTTGACTGAGAGGAGAAATGTGTAAATCAAGATTATAAATTACAGTCAGATGCTATTTTGGTATGCTCAGACCATGCATATTCCTTGATTTTGTTAGAAGATGATGTCACTTAGTCCAATCAAAGTTGACTCATGTTCAGGGAAAGAGAGGTCATGAAGTCTCTATGCACAGATTATCCAGCTACCTGAAAAGTTTCTATTTATATTTATTATCTGAGTGAACAGCCATTGCTGATCTCACTACACTGTCAGCTTTAAGT
The DNA here is from genome assembly GCF_020497125.1 of Mauremys mutica. Taxonomy (NCBI): domain Eukaryota; kingdom Metazoa; phylum Chordata; order Testudines; family Geoemydidae; genus Mauremys; species Mauremys mutica. The sequence goes on along the minus strand of NC_059072.1, from coordinate 183,952,023 downwards.
GTCTGTCATTATTTTTATTGTTTCCCCTGTAGTTTTCTCTTCATAATATATTCTTAATTTAAGCAATCGAATGCAGAATCCAAAATTTTACTATTTTAGAATATATCCTACAACCACTAAACCAAAAAGAGTAGGACGGAGAATTACTGGTTCCTTCTAGAGAGAGAAAGTGAGCCACAGTTTTCTGTAACCCATATATACACACACATGAACAGCTTCTAGATATCACAGACAGATATTAGAAAGCCTGTAAATATATTTTCTCTCGCTATATCCTCAACCCCTATCCCAGAGACAGGCACAGAGAGGATATACAATATCTTTGGATATATATCAGTTGGAGCCCAAACTAGAAGATATGTCATTCACTCAATAAAGTAGCATTGGCACATGCCAGCAATGAATCTGACCTGTTGATTTATAACTAAAAATTTGGAAATACCACTGTGACTGAATGCATCCTTATATTCATACCCTATATACCATTGTAACAAACTTTGTACAGAATATGCCTTGTGAGATATCATTTGAAAACTAATAACTCACTGATCAATAGTATCATGATGAAATTGGTGCAGCAACATTATATGTAAAGTTATGAATTCCCTCTAAATGATGTTGGTAGCACATGTTCAAACCCACATAGCCCAATTAGGTAGAACTGGTCCAGCAGGTCTTAAACAAAGGAGTGTGTGTTTACCTCAATTTTATATATCAAGTTGTAAATAGAGTCCTTAGACAGCTAGAGGGGAAGACAAGAAATAAGAAAAATGTACATTTCAGCAAATGGAGATGGAAGAGACAGCATGCATCCCCTTTCACTGCCAGGCAGACACTTCTTTACTATTTAAACAGAAGTTGCTTTGATGGGTAACCTTCAGAAAAATACATCTCAAACGGGGACTGGATTATAAAAGTGAGGGGCAAAACCACTCCAAGTTCTCTCTCCCTATCCATCTCTCTCCTTTTCACCTAAGACAGCAAAAGAAACAGCTGTTGGACTTTGAAAGCAGATCCTGGACAGAGTTAGATTAGCAATGTTACTGTGAAAATGTGGTGGGAGACCTCACCTTGAACCAAGTCTATCTTTATTTCTCTTGTAACCATTTCTGATTGTAATGCCTTAGGTGTGTACTCACTTAAAATCTCTCTCTTTATAGTTACATAAACTTGTTTTATTCTTTAATTAAAACTAATCCAGTGTTGTGAATTGTTGGGTAACTTCCTTTAAAGTAGCAAACTGTTCTCTGTTGATCCCTTTAGAGGGGCAACAGACCTAATATAGCTGGACTGTCCAGGAGAGGGCTGCAACTTATGGACCAAATTCAGTAACAACAGGTTTAAGTCCAATGAATTTGGCCCTATGTGTTTTGCAAAGTAGTGTGCATACCTTTTGTACTATGAAAATAAAACAGTAAAAATGAAGTAATTAATCAATCTTTAGGCTAGAGCAGGGGTAGGCAACCTATGGCACACGTGCCAAATGCGACACACGAGCCGATTTTCAGTGGCACTCACACTGCCGGGTTCCTGGCCACCGGTCCGGAGGGCTCTGCATTTAAATTTAATTTTAAATTAATTTTAAATGAAGCTTCTTAAACATTTGAAAATCTTATTTATTTTACATACAACAATAGTTTAGTTATATAGACTTATAGAAAGAGACCTTCTAAAAATGTTAAAATGTATTACTGGCACACGAAACCTCAAATTCGAGTGAATAAATGAACACTCGGCACACCACTTCCGAAAGGTTGCTGACCCCTGGGCTAGAGTAACTCTTCAGCACAACTGAGCCTCACAGTTTCAACACTACTGATTTGTGTAAAATGGCTAGTTGCTAGGAGGAGCTTCCTTTCTATATTTCAGGATTGCTTTAATGGTGTATCATCTACAGCTTTAATGGTGTATCATCTACAAAGTGCACAAAGAACTAGCTTGAGATGTCCTGAGCATGGTACATGGAATCCCCCAACATCATTCCCTTGAAGAATTAGCTCAAAAAAGGTACAATATGCCTAAATAGGCATTGCACAGCTGACAGAAGGTAGAGATTTCAAGGTTGGGTCTCTGAGACTTGGGAGTAGAACTTGAGGGGGAAAAAAAATCAGCTTTCATGAAAAATAACTGGCATTTTCCCACCATTTTACATTTCCCAACAATTTTTTTTTTAATTAAAAACCATTTTTGTTCTTTTTTTAGTGAGGATTTTTTTTTTAAACCAGAATATTTTCACTGAAATATTTTTGACAAAAAAATAAATAAATAAATAAAATTGGGAATATCAAAAGTGGAAATTTTTCATAGAACTATTTTTCAGTTAAGAGTAATAAAAGGTAATTTTCCTTAATTTCTGAGGAAAATACCATTGTGATTGTTATATGCTGGTTGCTAGTTAGAGAGAATAGGATAAATCTTCAGCTGGCGTTGACTGGTGATTTACACCAGTAGTTCTCAAAGTTGGTCCGCTGCTTGTTCAGGGAAAGCCCCTGGCAGGCCAGGCCGGTTTGTTTACCTGCCGCGTCTGCAGGTTCGGCCAATCGCGGCTCCCACTGGCCGCGGTTCACTGCTCCAGACCAATCAGGGCTGTGAGAAGTGGCGGCCAGCATATTCCTCGGTCCGCACCGCTTCCCGCAGCCCCTATTGGCCTGGAGTAGTGATATTCCCATGGTTTAGAAGTGGACTTTGAACAAGAGCAATATAGTTTCTATGTATTGGCATCAGTAGGTTACAAGTTTATTACAACCTGATCATTGTCCCAGACCTCTGGCCACTGTCCAAATAATCCCAATTTTTATATAAAAAATAGGTATTTCACATGACAATGAGCAGGTGAATGTCAAATTTACTATCAAAATGGGACCTGAAAATCAACCTTCTCCAAATGAATAGTCTCACATCCTACCAGCTTTTAATACCTATTACTAGATTTTGAAATAAATGGCAGAATATGTAGGAAACATCATGAAAAATGTCAACTATTAACTCTAGAAACACCCAGGAAGAACTTGCTATTTCATATTCTGTTTAAAATATGAGATACAAATGGAAACAGATACTGGAGGAATTTCTGAGGGTCTCCCCAGAGCTGTATCCATTTAGGTCGAGGAAAAGAGATTATTTGAAGATTATAATAGATTTAATAGAAACTCAGACTTTCAACAGGCATATGAGTTTACGAAGGGAGCTTGAAATGACTGATTACCTCAGTTAAAATTTTCCTTTAAGAAGTGCCTTTAAAAAATTAAGATATGGAAATTATCATGAGTCATCAAAGCACTTCAAAGAAAAGGAGTTTGTAAATAGACAATGTCTACTACTAACAAAGAGGCTACTAACAAAGATTACTTTATGGATGGTCACTTGAGGATGTGATGAATCCGCTAAGTCAAATGGAAAGGAAAGCAAAAACAAAACAAACAAACAATCTCAAGACTTCTTCATTGTCACCATGCTGCTGCCTCAGGCCACTGATTCTACTTGCCATCACATTGTAGTTGGCATCCCACATTTCCTTTAAGAGTGAAACACTTGATTATCCCTGCTCTGTTTGGACTTCTCTCTGTGCTTTGTCTCTATTTACTTACAGCAATGAGAGTAGAAATTTAAAATAAGCAAGCTGCAAGTCATATACCTTTTGTACTCTTCATTGTCCATTTATGAAAATCAGTAAAATATTAATCATACACACATGAAAGGACTAAGTACTGGTCTGGAAGGCTATGAATCAAAAGCTGTGTAGAAAGCCCCAGATGTGGAGACTATAATGCTGAGTATTGTGTAAGGACACATCACAAACTAGAAGGCTACTTGAATCCCTTAAACTGCACTTTCTGGACTACAGAGCTGGGTAACATCCCTCCTCCTAGTTTAATTGTACAATACAATGAATAAATATGCATATATACTGTAAATAATCTTTAAGGCTCTGATTCCACAAAATTTTGTACTTGCACTTATGCAATAACCACTATAAGGGACTGAAGCAGGGATCTCCAGAACTAACAGCCCAGGCTGCTACAACTTGAGCTACAACCAAGGCTCTCCAGTTGGGGCTCTAACAGACACCTCATCTGTAATTGGGCATAGGGGCATTTGTAACACACACTCATCAGTTGCACTGAATTTTTTACACTGCAAGTAATTCCAATGAAATCAGTGGGACTATTCACAGTGCACAAAGTTAAGCATGTGTGTAAATCTTTGCAGGATTGGGGAATAACGGAATAATTTCCCTTTTAAAATATAATTACTATTATAATTTATCACATACTTTAACAAAGCTCCAGATTTAGGCATGCTCTTGGCAAATTTTAGGATGTTCAGTGTTTGAACAGATGGAATGTTTTATGACGATGCTCTCATTCCTAACTCCTAAAGGAATCACTTTTGCTTGAGGTCAAAGGTGAATTTATTCCCCATGTTAGCTTTGTCCTGAGGCTCTCCCTAAGCAGATTCTGTCAACTGTGCTATACTTCTGCCAAACTAAGTAATGATTTTGTCATGTGGGTTAATATTCCGCTGGGATCCAGCTTTAATCAAATGGATTTCACTAAAAAGAGAATTTTCCAACACAGTAACAATTATAACATTTTGTAGATGTTTAAACTGGTAAAAAGCAAAAACAAAAAAGACACCCATAACCACAACACAGAAACCAAAATCTAAAAAGAGTTATTTGCAGCTGATCTGCTCCCTTGATAAACTCATGCTCCTACACAGCTTGGAAGCCTTAGATACCTTGTGTCCTTTATAGTGGAACTCTTATTAATAGAATTCATATTTCAGAGCAGGAAATTGTCTGCAGTAGAGGTGGAATTTTAAGGCTGCTGGTTCATATGTACTCCCAAATAGTGTTCTATTGACCCCAGTGGGATCACACATAGGAATAATAACTATATATGTTTGAAAGATGGACCACTAGGGAAAAATGTGGTGGCAGGACCGAGATGGATCAACGCACAGATCTAGGCCTGTGCCTAGGGCTCCAGCTCCTGAAGTCGTTGCATCATTTCAGGGCCAGAGGGTAGGGATGGCGCCACAGGAGGCCCCATGTTGTTGTGTAGTTACAGTCCTGATCGCCATAGTCCAGTCCTGGGCAGCAATATAGTATTATATGCTTATATTCAGTTTCACTAAGTAAATATATTATTTAAACCCACTTTGGAAGTTTGCACCTGTTTATCATGCTTACCCAAACATATCAGCATATGTAATATAACTGCTCTTTCTTATACTGCTCAGTTATTTTGTCTGTGTCTTCTATGAATTCAGACCCAAAAGCAGATCAGAAGAGCAGATCAAAACAGCCATTTTGGAAAAAAAACAAAAAACGTCAGGCTATAATAAAGACATAAGAGCAACACTTTCCCCACTCATTTTCAAATGAAAGTAAGTTTTTAAAATAAAAATAATCCCCTCCCTCTTGATATGCACTTATCTTCTGACTTATCACAGTTTGTATCATTAGTACTGACTCTTTTAGTCAAAAAGTCAATGAAGTTACACCAGGATGAATTTGGCCCCGATTTTTGATCAATAATATGCTGAGTGCGATGATAACGTGGTAACCTTTAATAGTTCAAGGTAACCAGATTAAAAATCGGTTAATGCTCTTTAGTGCTTAATTTTTCTTTGCCAGAAAAACTTGTCTCAGAAAAGTGGTTCTACAGTTGGACTCCAGTTAAAATCTTCCATTATTCTGGCAGCTTTGAATGTTGAACAATGGCATCCAGAACCAAGTTTCACACATCAATTCCAGAGAAAAGTGAATGCAAGCACCAAAGCATGAAACAAAATATCTTTGGCAAAATTTGTATAGACACATCATTGCCTCTGAGCTTGGTCACAGAAGTCTCCATGTAAAGGATAAATATTTTTATTCCCTGGCAACAATGGTAATCTCTAGATAAAACTCTTGTGCCTCATGCCATAATAAGCTCAGAGGAGAGAGTGCAAGTATTGATTTAGGAAAAAATAATTTCACTAAGTTACAGAAACAGTTTAGCATAAAATCAAAGAAAAAATGGTTATCAAGTCAATCACAAGATCTGATTCTCTACTCCTCTAGACCAATTAACACTGATGTGACTTCATTGATGTAAATGAAGTTAAGTCAGCATAAAACTGAAGTAGTGCAATAAGGACTCAGGCCCATAGGGCTAGCTCAATGAAAAGAAAAAGAAAAAGAAGATTTAGGCACCTAACTTCCACTTTAGGTGCTTAAATCCAAACTTTAGATCCTCAGCTACTGCCTAATCCCATGGGTGCATAAGTTTCAACTGATAAAGTCCCCTAAATATCTATTGGTGGATATGGACAAAGTCACCTAAATCCTGATGTCCAGCACCTACCTCATGCTTAAAGTGCAGCAGGAGCCTCAAATTACAGGAATTCCTCTGCCTTCACACCTATGGGCCCCATCTGGCAAGCATTTTCAGAGCACATGTTCCAGATCAGGCCTCACTCAAACAGAGGAGGTGGTCCCTGTGCCTCCCTTGTACCTAAGAGCCCGAGATGCAAGTTCTAATCCTTCACTCTGCCTGATGTAGCACAGGAACTCAGGTCTCCCATATGAGTGCTTGAGCCACCAGGGTATTTTTTAGAGGGTGGGAGCAAGGGCTCTCACAGTTTCTCCTGTTGCAGTTGTTCCACTTTGTATGAAATACTTAAGTAGTCATTGGGCCAGAGTGGGAGTGAAGATGACTCTATAGGCAAATGGTCAGTACATTCACATAGGAAATGGGAGACCTGTCCTCAAGTTCATGCTCGACATCAGGCCAAGTGGAGATTTGAGGTTGGGTCTCACTCATCCTTCATGAATGCCCTAGCCACTGAGCTATTGCATATGAGGGCATCACCACCAATTTTTGTGAGAAAGGGACAACCTTGCATATGAGCCTAACTCCAGGAGAGAGTTAATGACTGTGAATCCCCAGCAGCTGGAGGAACCTTGCATTATGTGTCTAACTCCCTTTCAGGGGTGTGGTTTATGCCCATCTCCTCAGCATTTCCTCTGGGGTAGTTTAGTCAGCTCTCTGCTCAACGTGATGATTTTGGACAGTCTCATTCTTAAGTGCTTAACTCTTCTCATGAATTGTATAGGGAGCCTAGATGCCCAAGTCAAGGCTGCAGATTCGACTGGGCCGTAGGGCATCTGAACGTTGGCATTGTAATACTGAGTCTAAGTCCCCTTTGTGGATTTAGCCCATAGTCTAAAATAAAAAAAATAGACATGCACCTCTGCATAATTTAGGTATAACATCAGATTATAACATTTTAGACCCATTACCTGGATTAGGTCCCATAATCCTTATTTAGACACTGGAATCAAAGCCTGCAGCTCCCATTAAATTCAAAGGGTTTGTTGGTACCACCCTTGATGAGCTAAATCACCAGTTCATGTAAATCTGTCTATCTTCACTGAATTCAGTGAAACTATACCAATTTACACCAGCTGATGCTTCAACCCCTCAAAAAATCAGGCCACTTTGATTTAAGTACCTAAATATGGATTTAAGAATGTAACTTCCGCAACATCTAGGTTTGACTATACTGGCCTTTATATCTTATTTTGAGATGGGCACAAATCAAATTCCTCGGTCCAAACACCTCTTACTGTCGAAGGGGTTTGAAATCCCAATTTCAGAAACAGCTTCAAATTTTACAACACACCAAATACAAAACTCCAGATGTCATTTACAAACCTATAACTTTGGAGTATTCAAAATGTTGATTCAAATAATCCACCCTCTAAATTTTATCATAAATTTTCCTCTTACCAAACATCTCCACTGAAACAGTGTTCAATGAAAGGTTCTTGTGAGTAATAAAACTGCTGTCATGAAACCCTGACCTCATTGAAGTCAATGGCCAAACTGTAGGTGAATTTGGAGAATTTTGTCCTCGACTGGCAGTTCTCAGTTATGAAAATCTTTAAGAACAAGACAGAATAGAAATAATATATTTGGTGATAAATAAATCTTCTTGTATCTGAATCTAAGATCAGAGCTGGGTGGGAAAGAGGGTTCTCGTCCAATAAAATTTTCAATTCCACATGGAGATAAAAGCATGCTCTTTCAATATTTGTCATGAAAAATCAGAGAGAGCGCAAGTACACACACTGTCCCAAAATAACCTTGGGGGTTAGGGCACTCACTTGACATGTTAGAGCCAGGTTCAAGCTCCTACTCTGAATCAAGTAAACCAGGGACTTGAACCTGGGTCTCCTATATCCCAGGCAAGTTCTCTAACTATTCTGAGGTAGTAGGTCACTCTCTATATTGCTCACATTTTAACCAGAAATTCCATCCTGGGCCAAGAAACCTTTCTAATGATTTTTTTTATTGAAACATGTTCCCAGAAAAAGATTAGCTGAAGACTAACTGGCATTTTTTAATGAAAAGCGATTTCATAGAGAAAGTCTCAAGCAGCTCCACCAATGATTGCACCGGCTCATATACATCAATCAAGCATATAACAGCCTAGCCATAGCTTACTTTTTCCTGTTCGAGGAAATTCAGGAAAAATCTTATTAAAATGTAGTCGTTAAGACTGGAATAGTGTTCTGAAACCAAACCTCTACATGTTGAAAACCTACATGAACCCACAGACTTATAAGCTTTCCCTTAGCTCTGAGAACAGTGTGTCTCTTGAACAACATTTTGAAATTCATTTTGGAAAATTTGCAAAACAAGCCTCATTTCTTAATGTTGCTAATAGTATTCAGAAAGATTATTCATAAATCTTTCCTAAGGAATGTATTCCTAGTAGAGCTTTTTGCTTAATTTCTAACAGGAAAAGTGTGTTCATCTATAGCAATTCCTAAGTAATAACTTTTTTTGTTTGTTTGAAATGAGGTGGTGCCACTCACAGTTTCTCGCCATCTTCCTTCCATTACATTTATGCATACTGACAGGTTACAGGTTCTGTGCTACTTTTTGTGGCACAGAATGTTAAACTGACAGTTGTTTTAAAAAAAAAAGACTTAAAATTTAAAGACAAATAATCACTTCAGGCTGAGATTTTTAAGATGCAACCCTGCCTGGGGAACAGTGTAAGGGCAAAGTGCCATAGCAGGCACTCCAGTAGGGGTTATGCCTTGTTCGGGCCTAAAGACTTCTATAGGAGTCCTCGGGAATACAGAGTGCACCACTTTTTTATGGGGTGCAATATGGGCTCTTTCATAAGTAGTTCAGTTGGCTTACATGATATGAGACCATGGTTTCTTGGGCTGACTTCACTGCTTGTTTATCCACACAAAGCTGGACATAATCTAGTTTCTAATTTATAACAATGCCAACAGAAACAAACTTGTTCTTCTATTTATGCATTCGTATACATGGCATCCAATTTACAATTTCAGTGCAATCACCTAAAAAAAATTCAAATGCCGATGCTGAGGTTCTTATCATCATCATCATGAAGGATTGTTCTACAAAAATCACAGAGATATATTGTGGAGTCCTCACTGAAAATTCCTGCAATCAGCACAAATCCACCAGTCTTTTGCTGACAACAAGGAATACACAATAATACACAACGGTGATGAATTGTAAGGAGAGCAATGCTTTCCACCAAGTTTTACTGAAGACCTGACTGATGAAATATTGTATTTGTGTATATTAAAATTAAAAGTATAACAATGGTACAAACTAACATTTGAAATTCAAACCAGATACTGTTGGTTGACACAATGCAAGATACATCTCAAAGTCTTAGGGCTGACTAATTGAATTGCCGTTGATAAGATGTCACTTAAAGAGACATCTCTGGAGTGAAACATGGGTTTGCTGTAAATGACCTGTCATTAGAGTCATAGGCAATGTCCGTGTCCAGAATGAAAAATATTGTACCTCCCAGCAATATGCTCAGTAGGAGTTTAAACAGCAAGCACGGTAAAAGTCAGTGTACATGATCCACAAGAGAATTATGCCTCAGGTGCTATGTTAATTTACTTGCTGGCATATATTAATTGAAACCAATCAATAAAGCCTGTGGTACAGCATAGAGAATGCAGAAGAAGTAATTGACTCTCACATTTATTCATGTTTTAAACCTGGAAAGGTGGAATAATTTAGTCTAACATATTTCATTTGTGTCAATACAGATAATGTAATCAATTATTTTATCTTCTATTCTTTCAATCCTAATTATAATAATTATGATCAATTTTCAACAGATTCTGTGTAAACTAATGTACTATGCTACAGCTGTTAAATATGTCATTGGATTTAAAGAATTGGAAAACTTTTTCCACAGATGCTTTAAAACCACACACTATATTTTGTTACTCCAAAAGAACACTTAGACACTTACGTTCAGATATTGCAAATGCTTATGCACATACTCAGCTTTATGAGTGGTCTCATTGGCATCACTGATGCAGAAGCTAAAAATACAGCAACTTAAATGGGTCGTGAAAGATTCTCCACACACATACACACTTTTGTTCACACTAGAGTAACTTAACAACAAAAACTTTTTTGGGGCTCTCAAACAAAAATAAAGTTCAAAGTCACAGAACCAAAAAGCACATAATTGCTAATACAATATTTTGAAATATAAGCATTGCAGTGGCTCAATAAATCTATTCTATATTTACAATATTGTTTACTGTAGGTGATTTTAATAGTAACTATATGTTTTTTAAAAAGTCTTTTTATTACACCTGCTAGCAACCTTTATCAATTTTCACCTTGACTATTGCAACTCTTTTCTCTTAGACCTCCCCCAATCACAGCTCTGTAGATACTAGCATATTATATATATTTATATGCTATAAAATATAAAAAAGAGTGCTATCAACCTTTTGCACAGGCAGCCAAAATACACCCATAAATACCTCTATAGGCTTCATATTCATTCAGCATCTAGTTCAAGATTCCTTACCTTCAGTCTGCTCATACTCCCAGAGATGTCACTGATAATGAGGACTTAGGCCTGATTTTCCACATCTTTGCACCTTGTATAGTCATTTACATCTAGGTAAATTAGGAGCTAAATAGTTACCAACTAATTCTAGTTTGGTAACATTTTATGCCCACTTTGCACAGGCAGGAATGATTATATGAGGTGGCAGGCAATGGAGAATGAAGGCTACTATCTAACTACTCTTGGTGTAAGTGCTTTTTCTGCTGCATCTCCAATCATTTGTAACAATACTCCTGGATCTCTCTGTCTCTGCTGATTTAAGATGAACCCATATTCATTCTCTTTACCCCTCTTAATTTAGCACTGCTTGAGCATGTCTGTTTTTGCCTATATAAGCTTAACTTAAAGATCATACAAAGGGATAGATACTCAACTGTTGTCAATCAGCATAGCTTCATTAAAATCAAATGATTATTTGCCCAGCTGAGACTTCAGTATATTGTCTTTACACTGTTTTCTGTAATTTATACCACATACTGTTCACTAGTTTGCATTTTTAACTATGTAAAGTGGTTTGGAACATGAGAGATGCTGTACAAAATAAGACACAAACTTGTAAACACTCACTGCTGGCCAGTGTGCTTATCACAATAGAATTGTTTGCACCTGGTAATAAGTATTTGCAGGATGTCATGTGTTTTATTCATCTGAACTAAATGTAGTGATTAATGCTGGTTAGACTTTCTACTGAAATATATGGCACCATTTTATTTGCCTAATTTAATGTTAAAAATCTAATTTGTTAAATGATTATTTCCTAAAATAGTCTAATAGCTTTTGATAGCTAGGAAAAATATTAAAACAACTATGATCTTTTTTGTTAGAGAAAGAGATTCTGCAAATGTATGGCAACTACTTTTCCAATGATTAGTTGAGGAACTCTGAGATGTATTTGAGAATTTAAATGGGTACTGTCACCTTTACTTGTCTGAAATTGAAAGAGGACCCTTTAAATAGTATCATCTGATTTATACATTGGAGTCCTTTTAATGACCCCCTCCTAGCTCTATTCTTATCAGTTGCATTTTCATTCTTCAACAAATCACATACCAACTTTACTTCTCCATTATCAGATTATACAATCTATAAATGTTTGTGTTGTAGGTTCAAATACTGCTTGAGTGATGCTGATTATTATATCAATGTGAATGAGCATTGCACCCATCATGGAAGTCCATACAGGGCACTGCAGCAGGGTCAAGAGAGCTGCACCAAAGCCAAATTATATGGCCTTAATTATGTCCTGCATTGCACACAGCAGCATGTGGGAAAGTAGATATTGTTAACTTACATTTCTGACTATGGGAGAAGAGCCCAGCCTGTGTGCAGTTAAGATTTACTAAACAGTTAATGCTCTTATGAAGAAAAATACGCTTTCTAGGAAGCATGAGTGGTTAGTAGCAGAAAAACTTATAAAGGAACCAAGCAAAGGTTACCTAGAAAGTTTTGTTTTGTTTTATTTTCCCCAGTAGCTTATAATAAAACCATCTGTTAAAATGTTCATTATTGCTCCTTGATTTAAATAATAAACTATTACCAAATAAAATAAAATAAGGTTACATAAGTGTATTGGGGCAAATACCAAGGAAAATGTTTCAACATATAAATAATGATACCTTACACTTTTGAGGTCTCGTGCTTTTCAGAAATTATGCCTGGTCTACACTTAAAACGTATACACCTCTACCCCGATATAACACGGTCCTTGGGGGGCCAAAAAATCTCACCGCCTTATAGGTGAGACCGCGTTATATCGGGTTTGAGCCGGTACACCGTGCCGGAATGGACCGGCTTCTCTGGCAGTGATTTAAAGGGTCCGGTGCTTCAGCCACTGCGGGGAGCCCCTGGCCCTTTAAACCACTGCCGGAGTTCCGGCAATGGGGCTCTGGCGGTGATTTAAAGGGCCTGGGGCTCCACATGAATTCAGATAGAAGGCGGTAAAGCAGTGGGGCTCAGGTGGCGCTTTAAAAGGCCCGCGGTTCCCTGCTGCTTTACCGCATTATATCTGAATTCGTTTTATATCGAGTCGCGTTCTATCGGGGTAGAGGTGTACTGGCATAGCTATATAGATCAGGGTTGGGGTTGGGGGGAAAGGGGAGGGACACTTCCCAGTGATCTAGCTATGCCTGCAACCCACCCCTCCAGCATAGATGCAGCTATGCTGATAAAACAGTGCTTCTGTTGGCATAGCTAGCATTGTTCAGGGACATGGTGTTTCCACATTGGCATGACTCCTTCTGTGGGTGTATGCTGCATCTACACTGAGAGACTATGCTGGCATATTTGTGCTAACGCAGGCTTTGTAATGTAGGCATAGCCTTACTGAGTCCCTGTATCTCCAGCTGAGGTCAAAGGGAGTTGTGGGTGCTCAGCACCTCTGAAAATTAGTCCCGTAAAGCAAGATTTGTAAAGGTACATAGGCACTGATACAGAGAGCCGCTTGGTGGTATTTTTCAAAAGCACTTAGGCACCAAGCTCAACAGCATTGTTTCCTTTACACCAGGGGTCTCAAACACGTGGCCCACGGGGCTCTTCTGTGTGGCCCACCAAGCTCCCCGCACCCCCCTGCCTACCTCCAGGCCAGGGGTGGGCAAACTACAGCCCGGGGGCCGAATCTGGCCTGTGGGATTGCCCCCCGTGGCACCGCGAGCCCCGTGCCACTCCCTTAAGTGGCTGGCAGCATGTCCCTTCGGGCCAGAGGGGAGGGGGGAGGAGGCGGCAGAGGGCTCCTGCGTTGCCTCGCTTCAAGGTACCACCCCCCACAGCTCCCATTGGCCGGGAACAGGGAACCGCGGCCAATGGGAGCTTCATGGGAGGTACCTGGAGGAGCAGCAGCGGAGCCCTGTGCCCACCCCTGCTCCCCCAAGGGCCGTGGTTCCAGCTGCCTCCTGGAGTGCAGTGGAGCGGTGTGGGGCCAGGAGCCTGCTCTGGCCCTGATGCGCGCCGCTGCCACCCTGGAGCCGCTCTAGGTAAGTGGCACCAGGCTGGAGCTCGCACCCCGCACCCCAACTCCCTGCCCTGAGCCCCCTGCCGCACCCCACACCCCTCCTGCACCCCCTGGTGACAGGGAAGGGGCAGCGTTGGGGTGGGGACTTTGGGGAAGGTGGTGGAAAGAGGCAGGGCAGGGGCGAGGCCTCATGAAAGAGATGGAGTGAGGGTGGGGCTGGGGGCAGTGAGGGTGGGGGTGTCAGTGATGCGGCCCTTAAGCCAATGCACTAGACCTCATGTGGCCCTTGTGGTTATTTGAGTTTGAGACCCCATCTTTACACTGCTGGACAAACTGAGCAATAGACAAGTTCAATGAGTTGCTTAGTGTCACATAGGCTATGTTCACACTTACGGTGGTGTGCAAACTACTAACACTTCACTTGTAGTTACACACCGGGGTGAAAAGCAGCCTGTGTTCACATGCGTCACTAAAGAGCGTAGATACATGCTGCATTCAAACACTCCACTGGTGGGAAGCCAGCAGGGAAAGGCTTCAGCATTTCCCCATTTTCAGAGCCTGTCACTGTGTCAAAGGAGACACTCTGGCAGGAGGGAGGCAGTAAGGAAACACTCCGGTAGTTCCACACTTCTGATACCTTTCGACTGTGCTGAGAAGAGGCTCCAGCAGAACAGAGGCCAAAGGAAAGGGCTCCAGCAGCGGGAAGCTGTTGGAGCCTTCTCCTACTTCCGGAGCCTATTACAGCTGCTTCCCCCTACTAGAGCCTTTCCCCAGAGCAGGACACTATGCTGTTAAATAAAATAGTATAGCTGCGGGAGGCACTGCTTGAGCATGTAGAGAGCTGTTTTATATATGAGGGTTCAGGCATGGAGGACACTACTGTACTGACCTAACCCATGCCTTACTTTCAACAGTGCTATTTTTACCCATGCTAACTGGGTATTACTCTACACCCTGCCCTAAGTGTAGGTGTACACATTCTGAGCCCAAGACAGAGATAGAAGTAGAAAGTAGGAGTTCTAACTTCCAGTTCCCTTTCTAGCTCTTAGAACACATTGATCTAGAGCAGGGGTCGGCAACCTTTCAGAAGTGGTGTTCTGAGTCTTCATTTATTCACTCTAATTTAAGGTTTCGCGTGCCAGTAATACATTTTAACATTTTTAGAAGGTCTCTTTCTATAAGTCTATAATATATAACTAAACTATTGTTGTATGTAAAATAAATAAGGTTTTTAAAATGTTTAAGAAGCGTCATTTAAAATTAAATTAAAATGCAGAGCCCCCCCAGTGTAAGTGACACTGAAAATCAGCTCGCATGCTGAAGGCGGCACACGTGCCATAGGTTGCCTACCCCTGAATTCTAGAAGTATCAGGAAGCTGGTTTTGAGAGCTGATTCTGATGCCATTTACATCTGCTTCTGTGCAACTGTAAGTTTACTCACTAAAAGCAGCCTTTAATGCATCCTACACCAGTGAAGGATTGATGTAGCTACACCCCTCCAGCACCCATTATGTCCCCTCCCATGATATGCCCTCCATGCTGAGGGAGGTGGAGGGGAGAAGTACAGACACAGCTGCAGCCCATTTTCATTGAGCAGGAATTTCCCCAACACCAGAGGAGTTCTCTGCTAAAATTCTGATTGGATCAGAGCAGCTGGATTGCATTGAAGAACCTTATCAATTGTGTGCTTCAAATAACAGAGGGCTGAAATGCTCAAAAATGCTTGCTTGCTTTCAGTCTTCTGCTTAGATGATGAAACTAGGAATTGGTTCCCTGAAAGAACTGCTGAGGCCAACATGTGCCAGGAAACAGATTTAATACAATAAAAGTAAAAGAACCCTCAATTTAAAAATTTTATTACTCTACAAAGCTATGTGACATACATTCAAAGACTCCTTAAGGTGATAGCAACTGATAGTTGTATATATTTCCCCTGCTATCTTTGTCAACATGTGTGCTAAGCAATGAATACAGAAAAAAAAATAATTAAGTGCCAGTCTTTAAGCATAAATATTGGGAGGACCAGAAGTTCACAGACAAAATAATTTCAAAATAAGGGCAAATAGATTTACCCATGGCGGCACAATTAGTTTCAGTGTATCTGTGCATACAGTGGTGAATACAGATGTGCAAGTGAGTTTTCAAAGAAAAACAGTTGCCAACTTCCCTTCTGGCCATGAAAGTTTAAGTGATTGAAATCCAAGAATTAAAAAATTTAAGTTTCTGAGGTTACAATAATTGGAGCATAGATGCCAAAATGCCACTAATCACTCAGATTACCTGACCAAATTCCCTGTTTAACTTGTGATGGAAAAAAGGCCACATAAAGATTCAGAGTGAGAAACTGACAAAAAACACAACAGTGTCACGGAGTGATATTTTAACAAGAACACACCCCTACAAAAAGTAGCAATGAGTTTTAGTTAAGAAAGGGAAATGTTAAGATAAATACTAGTAACTATAATAGTGAAGTAGTAAATAGTAAAGTCTCCTAGTCCTCAATCTTGCAAACATTTAGGCACATGCTTAACTTTAAGCACATAAATAGACAAATTATATGTGTGCTGAAAGTGAAGCTCAGTCTCATTAAACATGATTTTTGCTGCCATCTGGGGCCTTGGACAATGGAGTAACGTCCTAAAGGATTCTGAGGTATTCAACACAAAAATTATTTGTAGAACTAACTGGGAAATCCTCAAATGTATGAATATTCTCCTGAGTTTTGCAGGGGGATGGGCTAGATTTTCCAAGAGGGCCTTTCCAACCCAGCAATTCACAAATCAATAGATTTATAATCTCGCACCAACAAAATGAAAATAAATTAACCCCACTCTCTAATCATCATGTCCAATATCCTAGTTTTCCCTTTATTATTCATGATACCAAACCACCAGATAAAAAATGGTTTTCAAGGATTCACAACAGTTCCATATAACATTACTGGTTAAACAACTCCAGGTTGTTTAACTCCTGGAAAATTTCTTGAAAGGTCCTGCCTATCTTTACTGTCTTCAGTAGAACTGGGTGAAATTTTTCATGTAAATATTTTGTTTTGTTGAAACTATGCAGATTCTGGTCAGACAAGACTATTTGTCAATTCAGGTAGATTTTGGCAAACAGTTTCAGTCAAAGAAAAAAGAATTGGGAAATGTCAAAACAGTTTGACTCAGTATTTGCAGAATGAAATATTTTGACTTTTAGTTTCAGAAACACTTTCATTTTGGAATTCCCCTAAATTTCACTGTACTCATTTAAACTGCTAATTATGGGTGGCAACAGCTAACTATATTCCATCTCACTTGTCTTGCTGTACTAAAAGCAAAAGCCTGCCCACTTTGTTCAACTGAGCAGTCCCACTGACTTTAAATATTTCATTACCTCTTAAGGTACATTGCACCTTGCAATCTGTCCCGAGTAAGAGGCAGCGCATAGCTGCACTGCACCAGGAGCACAGCAATTGTGAGTCAGAATTCCAGACAATCCCAGCTCGTTACCAACAAAGCCTAGATCATTCCCTAGTCCTATTATTTTGGATTAAAAATCACTTTTCTTCTTCCACATTAACGTTATGCATCACTTCCTCATAGATAAAATATATTAGATAAGACTCCATCAACGGAACCTTCTGAGTGTACTTTTCATTAATAGTGTAAGGTGTTTCCCACTCTTATAGGGGAATAGTTATTTAAGCCTGGCCTACACTACACAGTTAGGTCAACGTAAGGCAACTTACGCCAACCTAATGATGTCAATGTACACACTACAGCCTTGTCCCACTGATGTAAGTTCCCTACTACACCGACACAATAACTCCACCTACATAAGAGGCATAGGGTTTATGTTGGTACAGTTAGGGTGACACAGTGTTTGCGTAGACACTGCATTCTTTACACTGCCTGTTGGCTGTCTTGTCAATTTCTGAGCCTCATGCTGGAGCTCTGAAATTGACAAGAAAGCTGGACAGCTAAAACCAGGCTCCCCGCTCCTAGCTGGGCTGCACCTACCTGGCTCCCCACTCCGGCTCAGGGAGCACAGAAGCCTGGGTGGCTCCCCCCCCCCCAGTCCCAGTGGGGAGGGAAGACACTTGGGAGGCTGCCCCCCGTTCCTGGCTGGGAGGGGACTTCCAATAGGAAATACGTCAAGAGCTCTGGCTCTCAGTCCACCACACTGTCCCTCTTCAGATGATATTAGCACACCTGGTGAGCACCTAAAATAGGTCAATTTAAGTCTGTAGTGTAGACATGCCCTTAGACAGTGACTTGCTGGAGCTTTATTGGACACTTTTCAAGGAAGCAAGAAAACAGGTCCCAGTCTGAAGTGTTTATGATAAATAAAAGAATAAAGTCAGACATAGAAAAAAAGACTTCTTATCAAGAGAGGATAAGAAATGAAAGAATGGATAACAGCGAGTGACTGGAGATGGAATAGTTCTTGATCAGGCAAAGTTCTCACTGAAGACAATGGCAGTGTTGCTTAATTAAATGATGCAGGATTGGATCCATCATTATTTTTGTTTGTTTGTTTTGAGATTGTCTTGGGTTTTGGAAGGCTTTAATACACAATACGTTTATAAAAATTGCACTTCAGCAGAAAATAGTGAAAAAACACTAAGCTAATTTACTGCTTTGTATAATTTATATTTGTAAAGAACATATTCTGACTTAATTTTATGTTCAAAGAACCTCTTTTAAAAATGGATATATCATTTAAGGTGTTCATCATCTATCCCAAATTAATTTCTCAACACTTTCCACTTACTGACCCATATTCTCATAAAGACATCATTTAGAAAGCACTAACATCAATATTTAATTTAAGTCAAAATTTTAAAGTTACCTTAAAAGTTAAAAATTAAATGCCTACTACAGGAAAACAAAAACAAAAAGCAGATTTCAAACACAATGTAAAATAGCTACTTATCAATCTTCCCCCTGATACTTTCAACATTCATACTATCTTAGCCTGCAGATCCAATTATCCTCCAATATTTGCTGCTCAACCATGCTGAGATTATTCACCAGCCCTCCAGTTAGACTATAATAAAAGGTCTGTAGATGCATTTACACTCAGAGAAATAAGGTATAAGTTTTAGAATTGCAATTGTCTTCTTCTGAGATACATATAATAAACACAGTGCAGTGGCAAATCAGACTACGGTACTTGGTTATTTTTCAATCAATTTACATTATATATTAAATATTATTAACGATCTATAATAAATATGGTAGTGCTCCAAATGTGCTAGGTGCCATATAGACATAAGAAGAAAAAGTCCTTTGACCTGAAGGAGCTTATAATTCAAGGCCCTGATCCTGCACTAAGGACCATTTAGATGAATCCCTATACTCATTCAGAGTTCCATTTAAGTCAACATGGCTCCACAAGAAGGCAGGGGCCTGCCCACATAGAGCCAATTGCAAGATCAGGGCTTTAAAGAAAAAAGAAAAAAAAAGGGGAACCTCATTAATCTGTACATATTATTATCTGCACAAAAGTAGGCAGACCCTTGCTACCTCTCAGCAAAAATTTAAGAGCACAGACAACACTGTAGGTAAATCTCACATTTCTTATGCTGCATTGTTTTTATGACATTAAACTATTGTACATTTAACTGTATATTGTACAGAATATTTTAACAATCTAAGCTACAGGACATCAGCAGGGTTTTTATCCTAGTTACCAGCAGACCCCTACTACTTGAGCTAAAAGAATAATTTCATTAGCTGACAACAGTAGTACGCTGTTTTCCTGTGTATGAACCACCTGCTAGAGGAGGATACAATACACACTTTACAGGAATTATACCTAATCATATACCAATATAAAACAAACCAAGAGCAAAAACAGTAGTTAAAATATATTTTAAAATGCATTTCACTTTATGCAGTATCCTTACTTTCTTACTGTATTTCTACTACTTTTACTGACTAATTTGCAAAACCAATAATTAATAATTGACTTTAAAGATATTAATGTCTCTCCATATATTTCATGAAGGTATTGAGGTGCAGGTTGTGCCTCCAAGGTGGTTAAATCTACTTACCACACTACTACTACTACTAACCACAGTACCTTGTACAAAATTGTGACTTAACATGTGCAACTAGTTGAGGACACCTTCTGAAGTCATAATCTATTAAATATTTTATTGCTAAACTACATCACATAACATTAATCTACAGAAACTATGGAACATGGATAGCAAAGAGGTCAGCTATGGTCTCCCAGACTGTTTTAATAAAAACAGTGGACTGTCAATGGTAATGATTGTGAATGAAGGATCTTTTCAGCATTACAAAATACAAAGTTTCCATGTTTATGCCACTCAGTGACATGACCTAAGTAGGTGATGGTCCTTCACATATATCTTTCTAACATTAAAAAAAAAAGCACTTGGTGAAAATCCTGGGAGTTGCTAAGGGATAATAAATGCACACATATAACCATGCTTTCACTTATGTCACATTCTTACACATACACTCACAGTCAGTTCCCATAAACTGTCCATTCCCATAGTGAATTAGCTCTACTCATTGATGTGGTCTTTCTGACTGTGATTGATTTGCTATGAAAAGGGACAAAGTGTATTAAATAATTTGAATTCTTGCTGTGGGTACATATTGAGACATCTGCATGCCAAACGGGTTCTAAAAGAGGGCTGAGTCCCTGTCATATTATCTGAAATTAGTGATTTTGGGAACATTGTAATTTATTGACTATATAACTTTTAAACAGTTCAAACATACTAAGATTTGTAGTTTCAAATACCATTTTTTCCCCAAAAATATTCAAGACAGATAGAACTAGAAGACTGAAAAGATCCCATTAAAAGGAAAATTCTGATGCGCCATTAACCATGGAGTCACTATCAGAGTTTTCATAATATATCTGTAAAATAATCACTTCTATAAATAAATATAAGGAGATTATATACAATTTGAAAAAAAAAAAAAGACAAATCACTCAGTAATTTATCTTTTTCAGCAAACTTAGTATAGGCCAAATTGTGGCCTGGCTAGCACAGAGTAAGGAGAGCCAGGTATTTGTATCAAAGAAAACAACATGGGAGGAGAAGCAGGCTCTAAAGCAGTGTTTCCCAAACTTAGGACGCCGCTTGTGTAGGGAAAGCCCATGGCGGGCCGGGCCTGTTTGGTTACCTGCCCCATCCACAGGTCCGGCCAATCGCGGCTCTCAATGGCCACGATTCGCTGCCCCAGGTCAATGGGAGCTGCTGGAAGCAGTGGCCAGTATGTCCCTCAGCCCGTGCCGCTTCCAGCAGCTCCCATTGGCCTGAAGCAGCGTATCGCAGCCACTGGGAGCCGCGATCAGCCGGACCTGTGGACACGGCAGGTAACCAAACCAGCCCGGCCCGCCAGGGGCTTTCCTTACACAAGCAGCATCGCAAGTTTGGGAAACATTGCTCTAAAGGAAGTGGACAGAGCCTTGTCTCCACTCCTACTCCACCACAGTCAGTGAACTTGGCAAACAAGCTGTGCCAGTTTTAGACCCAGTACAGTTTACTCCTCTGCGGCAACCCTCCGGAGATGCTCTGGAACAGTGCAACGATGTACTCAGGGTGTACTGTAAACTCACAATCTAGCCCTATATAAAGTACAACACTGAAATTGATGCATTTCTTCTTCACAACTCTATAACATTGTCTATTCTGGTCTTATCTAGCATTGGTAAGATCAGGACAGCTTTTATCTTTAGTATGACCTTGTAAAATGCTGCTTATTGTTAGTAGATACATAAAATATAATAATTTTATTGCAGTAGAACAAACAAGTAGGTACAGAAGAATGCTTTTGATAGTATTCACAGCTATGTATGAAAGGAAACAAATATATACTGATTATGTCAGACACTAAAATAATCCAAGTAAAGCTATGTTGTAGAGAGTATTTTTTTCCATCTTAGACAAATGTAGGAGACACTAAGCATTTGCAGCTAACCTAGACTTTTCCATAAAAAATATATTTATAAAACACTATAACTGATAAATAGGGCTTAGTATAGATTTTACTGGTATTACAGTAAGTCCTTTTACAAAGAAAAAATGTACAGTAGCTTAAATTAAAAAAAAATAAAAATTACAGAATTACTGATGGAATAACGAATGCTCAGCCTGTTCCTGCTCCCTTTGAAGACTTTAGGAGTATTGCCTTTGACTTGAATGGATGCTGGATCAGGCCCTCTGTTTATATCTCAGACAAAAAATCCTGTTAATCTGGGAGATAACATGTCAGTAACTTAAAATAATATTGTACATACCCAAGAACAGGCAACAGAAACCCAGGAAAATCAAAGTTAAGACTGAACTTAAAAAAAGTTCAAACATGGTAAGGAGGGGGGGAGGATGCACAATTTATGCACCAAACAACCTTAACTCTGCCCTGTAGTGATGCCAATTATTATTATTAATGCATTATACTGTTTGGCATGAGTATTCATCTGAAAAAATAATGAGAAGTCCAGTGGCACCTTAAAGACTAAGGGTACGTCTTCACTACCCGCCGGATCAGCGGGTAGCAATTGAATTCTCAGAGTTCGATATATCGCGTCTCATCTAGACGCGATATATCGAACGCCGAACGCGCTCCCGTCGACTCCGGAACTCCACCACTGCGAACGGCGGTGGCGGAGTCGACGGGGGAGCCGCGGACTTCTATCCCGCGCCGTGAGGATGGGTAAGTAACTCGAACTAAGGTAGTTCGACTTCAGCTACACTATTCGCGTAGCTGAAGTTGCGTACCTTAGTTCGACCCCCCCCCCCAGTGTAGACCAGGCCTAACAGATTTATTTGGGCATAAGCTTGTGGGTAAAAAAACCACTTCTTCAAATGCATGGAGTGAAAATTACAAATACAAGCATAGATACACTAGCACATGAAGAGAAGGGAGTTACCTTACAAGTGGAGAACCAGTGATGATAAAGTCAATTCAGTCAGGATGGATATGGTCCACTCCCAATAATCAATGGGGAGGTGTCAATACCAAGAGAGTGAAAATGGCTTTGGTAGTGAGCCAACCACTCCCAGTCCCTGTTCAAGCCCCAGTTAATGGTGTTAAGTTTGCAAATGAATTGTAGCTCTGCAGTTTCTCTTTGACATCCGTTTTTGAAGTTTTTTTGTTGCAAGATGGCTACTTTTAAATCCGTTATTGAATGTCTGGGCTTATGACCAAATAAATCTATTATTCTTTAGGGTGCCACTGGACTCCTCACTGTTTTTGTGGATACAGACTAACATGGCTACCCCTCTGATACTTGACACCATGCAAGCCACTGAATTTAGCCGTGTGAAGTGGAAATTATCAACTTCATGAAAAAACTCGCACAGATACAGACAGACATCATCTTCCTATCCAAGTGCAAACAGATGGCCATCATACCAAATGGACTTAAAGTAAAAATATCCATTGCAATTGACATACTACATTGACTATAGTGAGAGACTGTGCCACTGAGGAACCACCTGATCAGCATCCTGTATAGCAAACAGGAGAAGATCAAGAATGAGCTCTCAAAACTGGAGACTTTCATAGAAAACCAACCTTCCACATGGCTGGACTTTACAAAAACAAGAAAAGCCATTTACAATGCACACTTTACTTCTCTACAGAGGAAAAAGGACAGTAAACTATCTAAACTCCTACATGCCACAGGGGGCTACAACAATGGTACCCTTAACTCACCCAACAATATTGTTAAATCTATCCAACCACACACTTAGCCCAGCAGAAGGGTCTGTCCCATCTCAGGGACTCTCTTCTGCCCCACCATCCCCACACACATGATACAGTTCTGCAGTGATCTGGAAGCCTACTTTTGCCAGTAGGAGAACACTTCAATCCCCCTGGACATTCAATAACAGGTTTAAAAGTAGCCATCCTGCAAAAAAAACCTTCAAAAACAGACATCAAAGAGAAACTGCATAGCTACAATTCATTTGCAAACTTAACACCATTAATTTGGGCTTGAACAGGGACTGGGAGTGGCTGGCTCACTACCAAAGCCATTTTTCCCTCTCTTGGTATTGACACCTCCTCATTGATTATTGGGAGTGGACCACATCAACCCCGACTAAATTAGCCTTGTCATCACTGGTTCTCCACTTGTAAGGTAATTCCCATCTCTTCATGTTCCAGTATATTTATATTGTATCTGTAATTTTTACTCCATGCACCTGAAGAAGTGTTTTTTTACCCTCGAAAGCTTATGCCCAAATAAATGTGTTAGTCTTTAAAGTGCCACCGGACTCCTCATTGTTTTTGTGGATATAGACTAACACAGCTACCCTGCTGACACATCTGAAAAAAACTGTTTTTCCCCCACCTCAGAGTGTCAAAAAATGATAGTGATAAGGTTGTTTGGGTGCATTAAATGTACATTTACAGAAAATACTATTTTTGGATTTCTTTAAGGGCAGATGCTGCCATCATTCTAGTGAAGTCTATTAGCTGGACGTAGCCAAAAGAGCTGCTACTAAAGGGCTAGGACCAGAAGTTTCTCCTCCATGTTCCAGTATCAGAAGAGGAAAAATACAGATTGGTTTAGATAGTACATAAAAGGGGATTCAAACATTTGGCATCAGGAGTCTCACTCTGTCCCTCTTTGGATGTCATCATGAAGGTACTGGTGATTAGATGGTTAAGAAAAATAATGTGATAGTTTCTCAACTGAAAAACAAAAATGGGGATGTGTCATAATTCTTCTGTTCCTCCAGTTTGGCATAGTTTTTGGAAAGATTTTTGCAAAATCTTTACTAATTGATGCTATCATTACTATAACTACCTTCTATATTAAGGCACACGAATATATAATAGATACAGTGAACACTGCATCACTCAAAACAATATAGTGAACAAATATGAGAATATCTTGCAGTCTAAAACCATTGTGTAAGATAAGATATATCTTGAGGGGGTTTTTTCCATTCTCTCCTTCTCTTCTTTTATTAGTTTCAGAGGAAAGGTTCCTATCTGTTCATAGTCTGTGCATAGATGACTACAGCTGAAAAAAGTGCATTGTTTTCTTCCAGATTCTGCACACTCTAATCTGAACAGGAAACTGCAGGAAACAATTATAATGCAAATTTTTGCTTTATTCCCTGCAGGAGTTCACTGACTGATTCCTTCACTGCATGAACTGCAAGCAGTGGTACATTTCAGCTTTCTTTCTTTTGACTTTGTTGTTTGCAATATGCACACAATCTAGTATAGGGGCTATGTTTTCTTTTGTTTTGCTGTGTTATACTCAAAAGCTGCCTTTTTAAATTACACAAACTATTGGCCAAAAGATACCCTCAAGAACATGCTTACAGCTTCCTTTAATTGCACTAGGACTGCTATGAGTATTTGAGACACCATTATTTGGCTTTATGCTGTTTTAACATTATGGTTAAAATTTTTATACTCAAAATCAGCAATTTAAATTAAGGTTTCCTTGGCGACCACAACCCAGCCCTTTGCACACAAGGTTATTTTTTTATCACTCTTTATGGTACTAACTGTAAGATATAGTGTAACTATAAAAAGTGGGTTTGCAAATTTAATATCATGTGGTTTCCTATTTACTTCTTTTTGACTTCATAGAAAGTTTGCTCAATGTATCAAAAACAACCAACCTCTCTCTGTCCAACAGGCTGTTGTGACAACTCAACATGGGTTCATAGTTGCTTGTGTGATTGCATTCTCATTCATCATTACCGATACTCCTGACTCAACTGAGGTGCATTTGATATGTACACTTACAGTCAGTCAATCTCATCTGGGTCAGTTTTACTGGTGATGATAAATGAAAAGAAAAGGACACAGCTTGACTTTCAGATGCTAGGTTGTATGTGCAGGACTGGCTAAAACCTTTTTATATGGAATCAGAGTGAGCCTACAATGCCATTTTCACCAAACCAACATTCAAAATAGAACCACATTTTAATGTCTTACTATACGTGGAACATCGATGAGTTACAAATGCTATAGCTATTGTAATTTGAATTTTCTTATTTTTTAAAGGCAACACAGTGGGTATCACACTGTACTGGCAGTCAGGAGAGTTGGATTCTAATCCAGTGTTGGCCTGCTGCGTGGCCTTGGACAAGTCTCTTCACCTCTCAGTATCTCTGTTTCTCCTCCCAGACCTAATTTGTCTTGTCTCTTAGACTGTAAATTCTTCAGGGTAGAGACTGTCTCTTATGATGCATTTGTACAGGGTCTGGCACACTGGGACCTCTAGGCACTATGGGAATACCAATAATAAATATTAATAACTTTGTGCATGTACGGTCTCAGCCAGTATATTGCATTAATGACATTTTTGCATTCCATTTCCAATGGTTTCTTTTTTAAATTAAAGAGGAAGCAAAAAGGTCTCTGAACACTTGAGTATGCTATTGTACATCCAGATATCACATAGTCGTATAAGCATACCAGAGTATTTTAATTTCATCACACACTGAAATAAAAATTCTCTTGCTTTTAGGTTTTGCACCTCAGAGAGCATGATGAACTAAAGAGACATTAGGAAATTGTTGTAGGGAGCAGAAACCTAGGTCACCAGACCTTTTAGACGCTAACTTAAAGGTTGGAATAGACCTGTTGCTATGGAAAGGAGGTAGAGAATGCCAGCTTTGCATCCCATCCTCACTGCTTCCCCTCCACTTTCTTCCTCTCCCTGAAGATCCCTCTGTGTGAGGAGTACTCTACACCTCGGCAGTTGCAAATGGTCACCAGCACCTTAGTGGCCATCTGAGCTGCTGCCCTGATCAGCAATAATTATTGAAAGGAGGTTGAAGGGGTGCAGAACTCGCATCTTACATATTCTGGCTGACTAAGAAAGGGAGGGCCCAACAACAGAATGTCTCACCTCTTCACATAGCCACTGAGTGCTGGGATGGGAAATACCCTGCCACCGCCATCCAATGAGAGAAAGCATTGGGATACTGGAGAATAAAGATAAATTGAGTGCCTGGGCAGAGAGGTGGAAGAGGATGCCCAAATTGCTTGGGATGAAAGGAGGAAATCCCTCTGCTGGAGAGGGGAAATACAGAAAAAGTCAATTTGCTAGGAGGAGGTTGCTGCAGAAAGAGGATTGTCTCACGGGTGGATTAGTTTGCTGGGGGCAGAGGATGAATTGACTATGGGGAGAGAGGATGAGTATAGTAGGGGGTTTGTGGAGGATGGATTGAAAATCAGAGATTTGCTTGGGGAGACAGAGTAAAGGGATGGTCTGGGGAACAAATTTGATTGGGAACTAGTAGGGGAAGGGAGAAGAATCATTTGAGTGGTGAGCCTGAGGTGCAGGCAGAGAGAATACAGGACTAGAAGTAGAGGATGGACTCATGGAAGCAATGCTGGACTGATGAGGCTGAAAGGGCAGAAGCACCACTGGGGGCTGAAGGTAGGGCAGAGGATGGATTGGGGCAGCTAAATAATTGGAGAGGATTCTAGGAGAAATAATTAATTGTGGCAGAGGACTGATGGTGTGGGGGGCAATAAATGGATTGGGGGCTCAGAACTGATGGGACTGAGGGTCAGCGGATAGATGGAGAACAAAAGATTGATGGACGAAGGAGACTGGGCATGTTCAGTATGGATTAAGGGGTCAGCAGATATATGGATTGTTTGAGTGGAGAATAGTGTGAAGTGTTTTTCTAGTTCTGTGGGTGTTTGATGACAATGACATCAGTGTTTTGAAACCTAAGATTGTCATTGTATATTTTGTGTTTAATTTATCTCCAGTTATTCTAGAACTGAAAATAAATAGCAAGTAGTGTTCCATTTATGTTCTTCAGGTTTGCTGTTTTCTAAAATCTTTTGAAATACATGACATTCCACTTGGCATGTCACAAATTTTAGGGGAGAACCCACAGGTCTCTGTTCATGTTTTTATTGCCTTTCATCAGCATTTCAGAGCTTCACAACTTTGTTACCCAGTGATAGGTCTAGGTTGGAGGATTCAAATTTTATACTCAATATACTGTTGCATAGTGTTTTCTGGGACATGGATCCCCACAGCTGACAAAATCAGATGTTGAAATGTAATTTAATAATTGAATGTTCAGCATAATTAAATGAGCAAAGTTCTATCCTTTTTACATAGGATACTCTTTCAATGTCTGAAGTGTCATTTAATCTATTGTACCTGTTATTCTGGGAGTTATAGGTGATTTCCATTTTTTTAATGTAGGATATTTTGATACCAGTAAGGCTCATAGGAACCAGGATTCCTGTGAATCAGTAATTTTGATCATTGATTTGTTGCGTGCCCCTCTATATACTGCCTTGAACAAAAAAAAGCCTCTATTATTATATTAATTCTTAAATATACCACTTCCCAAAGGCACCATAAAATATGTAGCAAAGCTTCAGGAAATTCTCCCCATCTCTAATCCATATGAATATCTTTAATGTCCACCTTGAACATATGGCTGGAGTACCAATTTTGTTACATTTTGATATGGCCCAGGAGAACTCTATTGTATAAACTGAAGTGGCCTCCATAATTTTTTCCCCATGACCTTCATTAAATAAGTATATTGATGTGGCACATCTGTCATTCTGCCCACTTTGTTAATAATTTTACCAAGGGTGAACATTCTGGAGTCAAATTGATTGACTGCCTATTTGCATTTGAGAAGTGGCATCCTCTTCCACTTCCCCTCCCCCTGACAAATGTAATGTATTCAATCAAATTGCATTATACATAATGTCTAATTGATAGGTGATGCTAGAATTTATATTTTTTTGAGACCAAATTTTTGTTACATCTTTAGTATGTTATTGTGGCTTGTAGATGATATGAATGGGATACCTTTTCCCATCCATTGTTTCAGCATCATTGATTTGTCTCCACTTAGTAAGGATGGATTATGGTGGATTATTGAATCCTCACATAACAACGGATCAAACAGTAGCTCACAGTTTAGTGATCATTTCAGCATATTATAGGTGGAGCTGACAACAAGACCTATAGTTAAAACTGCCCAACATTTCCCATTATAAGACTATGTTCACTAACTTTGCCAAAATTTAATCATCCAGGCAGAAATTTTCTATGCCAGGTGTCTGCCTTGGCCTGAACTTTTTGGGAAGTTTAAACATAAATGTTTTATCATATCTAAGAAAGAGGTATGGAGAAAAATTTATTTTACCAATATTCAAAGATTCTCATAACTGTTTCATTGATTAGCTGTCTCAACCCCAATGCTTTGGAGCAGTGACTTGATATTTGGCTGGTCAGAGAGGTGCCAAATTCACCAAAATTTGGTTGAGTTAGAAGACAGGGACAGAAGGGCTTGTAACCACTAGAGCACAATCTCCTCCAGAAGCTAATATTAAACTCACGATTCCTGAAACTCAACATTCTTCTGCTGTCTGGAAAATAGCTGTGAGCCTCACTGACCAAGTGTGTGTCTCATCTTCCTTTAGAGGCTGATCTGCATAACAGATAACAACCTACTACTGCTACCAGTTACTCCATTAGCTTCAGTGGCATGGGACAGTACTGTGGATCCCAAGGTTCCAAACCTATGGTGGTCAATATGGTATCACATGATGTAATTCAATTTGAATTTCTAAAAGCTAATGAGTTATATGAAAAAAATTAAATATCATTAAAAAGAATATTAAAGTTGCAAAGTCAAACATTCAAAAGTTAGGAAATGAATTCCACTTTGGATAAATACTTAAGCAGTAACTGAGCCAGAAAAGAAAGTGAGAATGACTTTATAAGCCTGATGGTTAGTGCATCTACCTGGGACATGGATGATTGCTCTAATGACTAGTTATTTATCCAAAGTGGAACACCTTCAACAGGACTGTGAAAGACCCACAACAGAATATCCCATAGCCTAGAGATTAGGCCACTCTCTTAAGAGGGGAACACCTGTTCAACTCTTTTCTCTCCATCAAGCAGAGATGGGAATTGAACCAGAGTCTCCCATATTCTAGGGTGAGTCCTCTAACCAATGAGCTAAAAGTTTTCTTCCTCCAGATTATGAATGGCACCTGACCACATACACCTACCCAGAGCATGTCTACTGGATCAGGCCCCACAGGCAAGATAGGCAGGGCAATGTATATCTTCTCCTGATTTGAAGATCACCCTGTTGGGAGACAGGTCCCTGGACACCTAGACTGAGGCAGTAGTGTGCATGTGTGATGCCCACATACTCTGGTCATCAGTGGGCAGGATGAACCTGGGACCTCTGAGGCTTAGTGAATGAGTCTCTACTGCATGAGCTAAAATCCACATGGTTCTGAGCTTAGGCTGTAGCAGACTCATTGATCTCTATGTGGTCTTGGTGCCACAACATGGGGATAGAACATCACACCCAGGAGGTGCATGGGTTAAACGTGTCCATGGGCAGAAACTTAGGCACCTAGGGATTTTTGCAGAGGAGGGGGGGAAACTAGTCTCCAATTGAGTCTAAGGTACCTACTGGGTTAGCCAGCAACTGAGCAGGAGTTTTGTGGATCACAATGACACATAAAACTGGGATTAAGGGTTTCAGCATACTAGTCCTTTTATGGATCTGGGCCCTAAGGCGTCAGTTCCCCATCTGTGAGATGGAGATAACAATACCACCTCACCTTACAAGGCTGTTGTAAAGATAAATGCATTAACATTTGTGAAACAGTCAGATACTATGGAGATGGGTGCCACAGTAAAGCCCATGAGGAAATTCATAATTCTGTAATCCATGCAGGGTTTGAATGGTGTGGAGTAAATAAGGTATGGGCCACACATTCAATGATGAGGATAATAAAGAAATATTTAGTATCTACCAATTCAGGGAAACCATCCGTTACGCCAGAAGCATGCAGCTCAAGTTAGGATTGAGGTGTGACAGTGCAAAACAGACAACTCATCTTTGTGCTTTCTCAAACCTAATGCCACTGAGTGCAGGGACAGTCTCCAGCTATAAATTAAACCTGCAAAGGGGCTGCTCTAATTTAGGACAGCTGCTGACAGCCCTAAAATAACAAAACCACAGCTGGAAATTGTTACTTTGTATGGTTGTGCCAGCTTTCCTCTGGCCACATCCCTTTTTCCTATTATACAGGCAACAGGAAAGTGGGAGATGGCATAGGATCTTCTATACTGAATTTATATCACCATCAGATTCCCCTTACATTGTGCAAGAGGAGTGGGCATTCCTGATCTGGATACACTGGTTCTTTGTTCAGATGCTGCTGATGGTGGGGTACAGTCACTACTCTGCAATGGAGGATATGGATGACTAGATTTTGAATATAACCTTATAAAATACTTGTATTTCTACAATTTTACTGAATATAGGTAACTGTCCTATAATTATTTACTTTTCAAATGTTTAGTAAATGTTGTTAGAATTCAAATACATAATCTCATAAAATAAAGTCAGACAGATATAAATGCAATCCAGTTAGTGCACACTCATTTTTACCAAAAATGGGGACTTATTTTCAAAATGAATCAAACATTTTCTGAATTGTTTTCCCCAAAAGATAGATGAATTGGCATGCCCATTACATTTTAACCCTCATAAAAGAGCAACACATGGCACCAGACTGAGCCACAATGATGAGCTTTTTCAAAAAGCACCAATGCCAATATCACTGTACCAGTCTTGAACTGCAACTACTCTGATATTCTAAGCCTCTCCTGACAGGGAAGACCAGGACTGCTAAATTGTGCAAAACCATATGTATGTTTTTCCAATTTTAATAAATATGGTGGGACTGATATTGACTGAATACATTTCTTTTTTATCCTGAGCCAGATCTAAAGCAGGGTCTCTGGAGGGGATTTATCCAACTCTATTACAAAAAACCTAAACATTTTAGTTTCTAAATTATCCCTCTTCCTTTCAACAAAGTAATATATTTAATATATACTTTGTTGAAAGGAAGAGGGATAAAATTATTACAAAAAACCTAAACATTAGAGTTGGATAAATCCCCTATATATATGAGGGTCTACCTTTCTGTCACCCTGTTGTTCACCACAGATCACGCTGGACATCTTAAATCATCCACGGAGGAGTCTATGAAGAATTTATGTAAAGAGATTCCCACATTATTTAGTGTATCTCAAATAAAAATAAAAGGCTGAGCACACACCATAGTAATTAATAAATAATAGTACTCAACAGGGGAAGGCCAAGCATGCCCTATAGGGAAGCATCCAATTAATCTCCCATTTGCTAAGACATCAAGTCAGTCCGTTCTATACACCATGTAGGGAATATAGACTTTATCCAGTATTTGACAGAGAGAGGGTTAAATCTCTTGTCTCTTTCTACAGCAGCATGAGACAGACCACAGGTGCCTGCACTCATTGCAGTGATTGCACTGTGGGATGTCTGGAGATGGGGGAGGTTTCAGCCAACTTACAACTGGTGATTATTCCCCATTAGAAAGAAGGATAAAAAAGTTGGTTTGCAACTAGAAAGTCAAAGAGCAGCAGCTAAGCGGTCTTTCAGATTGGTTGCGTGATCAAGACTCTTATGAGTCTTATGTCATTGATTTTTAGTTAGCAGTCTCCCTGAAATCAATGAAGATTTCTGTTCAAATGTTAAATGACATACTACTATTGTAATTATTTCTAGGGTATCTGGGCACACACAAACAGCTTGTGAATTGCAACCTAACCTTGTTTGTTGAGAGACTTTTGTCTGATGAAGCCTCACTCACTCAAAGACTTCAGTTTGCAGTGCTGTATCAGCAGTATTCTCTTCCTGCCCCATTTCCAAATACTGGGCCTAATTCTCTACCAGTTTTATGGCAGTGTAACTCCACTGACTCAATAGAGTTACCTCAGTATAAAATTTATGTAACACAGGAAAGAATCAGGCTGTTCCTTAGTATGCCATCCTTAATTCCTCCATTTACAGCATGAAAATCTTTATTGTCTTTCACTTACAAACTGGTTCCAGCAAAATCTTATACTTCTCAGGTGAAAGCAGATGAGCTTTGACTGTAAGGACCCTTTTCTAATGAAGTGCACTTTGCCTGCAGAGGCCTGGATTTAGCCTGACAGCTAGTCTGGGAGCAGTACATAATACAAAGTTGTTGTTTCTCTTTAAAAACAAACTAAAAAAAAAAATCAACACAACCATTTGTTATGCTAAGCACTGAAGAGAGGGTTTTTTGGTTTCAGTACTACTTACAAATTAAGTTAAGATATTTGTAAATGAAAGGTGACTGATAAAAAATAAATAAAATTAGATTTTAAATCCACTAGTTAACTATTTAACCTTTAACCTTGAAAGACTCCAGTGGGCTTAAAGAAAGACTGTCAACTTAAAAATATACTGCAAGATATCTAATTTCCTTATGTTGCTGATATATTTATAAATTTATTTTAATAAACGTAACTTCATTATTCTTGTATGTTTACTTCTTACATTTCTTCAACTTATGCACTGAAAATCTATTCAGTTTATTTATTTATTTTTAATTGTCAGTTTCACATTTTGGTTCTAAGCACTGTAATGTTTGGGAGCAAACCCTGCAGAAAAATACTTAAATCAACTCTTCCACATGTATTAAATCATGGAAACATTTCTCATAGGTTTTGTAAAAGCTTGTTTTCACAAAATCTAAATATGGGGCCACATTTCAATTAAGTATTCCTTACTAAATGATACTGGGCTCACTTCTATACCTACTGAAATCAATATGAAAATTTCCATTTACTTCAGGAGTATGTGGCTTAAATTGGAATGCCCTCAAATATCTTTGTTGTGAAAATCATAACTGTTTAATAATATACAAAATGGTAAACAAATTTAGAAGACCTGAACAATCATATCCAACCAGCCTGCCAGGGGAAGCTTAAAAGTAAACTAACTAATCAAATTTGAGTTGGGCCAAAATATGAAGATTATTTACACACACACACACAAACAAACCAAAACTATAGGATCTCTAAGGACAACAAATGATCCTGACCTGTGTTTTATGTCTTGTGCAAAGGACAGAACCTCTACCAGGATGCTCCACTATCTTGTTGTAGTAAAGGCTCCAGCCAGTCTTAAAGGGGAATGCTATTTATTGAGTAGCCAGGGGCATCATACAGCACCCAGGTGTTCCTGGGAAGCCGCCCTTAGTTCCATGTACTAACAAGGCCAAATTAAAATCAGGGAAATTCAATTATGAGGTCATAATAATTACTATTAAGCTTTAATTGGCGTTCAAAAAGTACAGTACTACAGAGAAACTGCCTCAGCCATTGAAATCCCCGCCAGCCGTGGCAAAACCCCTGTTGCGGTCAGAGTGCTGGGAAGGAGCTCAGCGCTAGTCTGCGCCCCCCCCAATCCCATCCCATCCCATCCCGAGAAGCCTTGGGTGGGACCTTTGCCTCCTCACACGCTATGTCAAATGGTGCATTGCACCTGTTCGCGCAGCAAGACGCCCCCGAGCGCCTTTCACTCATTAAACTTAACACGCCACAAAGGCGTCTGGGAGACGGGGGGGGGTGTCCTGATGTCCCCCTTTGCCTCGGCGGCACACAAGCAAGGGGCCTGCCCTAGGCAACCGTGCCCTGGCTAGAGGAGAGCAGCCCCCGGTTACCTGGTGCCCCGCTCCGGGGCGCAGACGTTCCCCTCCCGCTGTGGCTTCCCCAGAGGAAGACGCAGCAGGGGCGCTACCAGGACAAACTTCCAACCACTTTAGCACAGGCGGCGTGAGCTCCCGCCCAGGCACCTGCTACCCGCAATTCCCGGGGCCCGCCTGTGCAAAGTGCGGGAACTCCACGCGGGGGGGGGCGGCTGGCGCTGCTCTCTGCCCCGGGGGGGGGGGGGTTATGGCAGTTACTTGTATCTGCCAAGCAGCAGGTTGGGGGTGGGGGGGGGGAGCACAAACCCTCTGCGCTCCCCGCTCCCTTCCCTCGTTAGGCGGCGTCTCTCGGCCTCCTCCCGCGCCCCGGCCGAGCGGCTTTCCCTAGCGAGCGCCCGGCACGGGGAACTTTGCAGAGCCGCGACTGGATGGTCTCCACCGGGGGAGCGGCGGCGGCGGCGGCGGGGAGGTTTTGCGGCACTGCAGCAGCGGGAGCAGCTGCTGCAGCGACGCCGGAGCGCTCCCTGCCTCCCTCCCTCCCCTCCCCGCGCCAGCCCAGGGGGGTCCCCTCCATTGTGTGCGGCAGCGGCGCGCACTGCAGAGCCGAGCGGGGCACTCCGCGACCCCGCAGCCTCCTAGGAGAGGGGGACGCTTGCCCCGCCAGCAGCTCAGAGCCCTTCATCAATAATTCAGACGCTGCCAGGCTCCCCTCCTCACAATGTGCTTCCCAGCTGAACGCTACCTAGCGTTTTACTCCCAGCCAACACAAGGGGAGTTGGGGAGGCAGAGAGCTGCTCTCATTTTATACCCCTGGGATTACAAAGGGTTGAATTATTTCCCTCCTGCCCATCACAAAGCGGCGGACTGCACAAGGATTGTAAGGGAGAAAGGAGGCAGAGTTTATAACCACAGTATTTCTCCTCCAACGAGCCATCCAAAAGAGAAAGAAAGAAATCAGTGGAAACCTACTAGATTAAATTGCTTGCTCACGTATACACACCAAACTGTCCGAAATAGGGAAAGTACAAGGAGAATCCCCCGAATGTTGCTCAGAGTTGCAGAGCTCTGTTGCAGTAGTGCCAGCCTTCCTTCGCTAATCCCGTTTGTTTACTCAGCTCGCCTACACATTAAACAGGCGCAGACCTCTGCAAAGTTACCCCGCCAAACGCAGAGAGCCTGTAACTCAATCAGCAACCGAGGCATCGGCTCCCCGTTTTGCAGCAATAGCGAGATGAAGGCGAAAGGCAAAGCTGAAATGCACCGTGAAATCGCTCTAAAAAGATGTTTAACCCTTGCGCTCACACTCAGACACACCAAGGGATGAAGAATGCACAGCTTTAAAACTTTTCTTAATAATGATTTAAAAAACAGAGACAATAACGCAGAATCCCATCCCACAGTAACCTGACAACTTTAGAGACAATAAACAAATCTGCAGTACCTGCAAATAAACTTGTTGCGTTGCTCATTGTACTAATTCTGCATTAGAGTTTCCCTCTTTGATCATTCCCCATTTATTTTAGAAACTATTGACTTTTAAACCTATTCATGAATGCAGCATAACTACAAAACAATTGCATCCCTCTTGAACTTCTAGGCGGGTCTTTAATAGCATCCGCAGCTTTGTTATTTGGGGGACTTACCCTGTGAGATAAGATTTTCAGAAAACTAGCAGTTCCATGATTCAGTCCTTGCAACTTTCCTTGCATAGAGAGACCTTTTTTTTTTTTGAGTTTAAGAAGACAAGCTGCTCAAGAGACTTTTAAATATAAAGGGGGATGAAACCGGATTTCTTCCCAATATCAGGACCCTGGAAAATCAAATCCGTCTTCAGAAGAGAATTCTTTCAGACCCGTTATCTGTATTACTATTAATGCGTAGAGCAGAAGGCATTGCATACAAATAGACCCAAGTATGAGCTTCTATTGGTGGCTGTGGAAGGCCCCTGGGTCCTACTGCTCTGTCTCTGAGAAACTACAAAGCAGCAATATGCAAGCAGCTTTGGAGAAGGAATGATTTGGAGGGGAAGGGGAAGGAAGAGGAGGCGGGGGGATCTTGTTTAATTGATTCGTTACCTCTGGTATTGTAATACGTGTTGCAATGGTTAACCAAGAAAAAGCCACATTAAATGGATGTCATGCAATCTCCCCTTTCATATCTGCTTTTCAATGACACTGTGCAGCATGGGATGGGAAATCTGCTGGATTTCAAAGGAACATTTCAGAGAAGTATTCACACAAGTAGGCTTTATGTTGGAAAATCTTTCCCTTCCCTGCCTAGATTATACATCATTCATATGTTTTCTAATAGCTAAAATTATTTACTGGAATTAATCAATTATGTTTTGAATTCCTCTTACACACGCCTTCCTCTTTCTATGCTTTTAAAAGGCACATCTGTTTCCCTGTGCAAGAAGAAAAAAAATACATTTTCTCCAAAGGAAAATAACTTAATTTAACTTTGAAAGTACTAATTAAAATAGATTTTAGTATATATACATTATTAATAAATAATTTTAAATTGCTCTTATTTTATAAGGCTAATACATTGATGATTCATTTTTCATTAAATACACATTATTTCTCTTATCCGATCTAAGAAATTAACACACTGAAGTAATATATCCTAGTTGAAAATCAAACCCATCAACACATCTAAATAGAACTTTCTGTATTTGATTTGTAAAAGCTAAAACGAGTTTAAGTATTAATGAAATAGTAACATAGGCCAACATAATCTAAAAATGAAAGCATAATTTTAACAGTTAAAGGATTTTAATGTTGTCCTGATAAATTATTATCATAATTATTGTCATTAATTACTATGCTACCTTCCCAACAGCTTCAGTATAGATTGGCATATTAGTCATGCAAATTACAAATCAAGGAGATTTAAAATTATGTGTGTGTATGGTAACCAGCTTTTTCCAACAATGTATGTTTACATTTTTAAAGAAAAGTTCTCTAGAAAAGATTTTTAATAAAGGGCTGCTTTCTTTAAGATTAAAAGAAACCCTGTTAATCAATGTCTTAAGAGACTGCATATTTAAGGGCCTAAATACTTTGTAAATTATTCCTTGGCCCACCATTGAACAAGAGATGGAACTCTATGGCCAAGAGTACACTCTTCACAAGGTCTTATTTAGGATACTTATTGATATGGCAAAGCGTGCAACAACATATGTTCCTTGTACTTCAGTTGTGAACAATCATTGTAAATGTGAGTTTAATTACAAATTATGTCTGCAGTTTACAGTTGAATGCTGCTGGAAAGTGATGCATAGAATAAGGTCAACAGCAATCAGTCCATAATATCAACAGACTTGTAAACAAAACAAAGGAAAATACTGAAAAAAATTATCTTTATTCAGCTTGTACTTTGAGAATCAACAGTATTTGAAACACATAATTTGAATTATTTTTGGAATCTAATTTGGAAGTGGGGGATCAGTACTTTTTGCATCAGTAACTCTTGACAACAGAAGTTTTACTTCAAAGCCAGGTCTCATTGCTGAATTTCAAACCTAACTTACAGCTTACGTCTTTGTTGGAACCACAATTTAACTGTTTATACTCTGAGTTGTGTGTTGGTAAATTTATTTATTTATTTACTTATTTTTAATGCTCAATGTGCAAATACCATACAGCTCACTTTATTTTATCTCTAGTTACTGATTAACAGTGAAATACCTCAATGCAGTTCTCATCACAGTATGTATAGGTATTGCACCCATTCTGGTAGTATTTTCACTGTCACTGTAGGTCTCCCTGTGCTAACACTGCATCTAATAAAATACAATTAGTTATATGCAGTTCCAAAACTATTTTTTGATCCCTCTCTAATCACAGTCTTCTTTATAGCAACACATTTAATGTCATCCAAAAGATTTACCTTACAAATGCATTTTTCTATTGTCATATATTCTGTGACAAGTCATATATTCTGTTATATACCATAGCCATTAGAAAGCAGTCTATGGAGAAGAAATACAAATATGTCTGTTTCTAATTTAGACTGAATCAATTATTTTTTAAAATCAATGTACACAAGTGGTTACTATGGGCAAATTCTGCCCACATTTACATACAGCCATACTTAAACAATGGAGTTGCACAAGAAGGCAGAAATGTAGTAGTCTGGGTGCTATTCTGCTCTCAGTTACATTGGTTATCCACTAGTGTAACTCCTATAACTTTAATGAAGATACTCCTGAAGATACTCCTATCAGTTTCAGTGAGAGCAGAATCAGGCCTGTTATATTTAACACAACAATGAAATGTTTTATAAATCTACATTATCTGTGGATTTAACAAAAATAGCAGAATCTATATGTGCAAATTCAACATGGTGTAACTAACAATAGTTAAGAAATTTCTCTGTGAAAGCAAGAAATTTTCATTTCTATTTTATATTCTGTAAGAATTAACAAATGATATCTCTGAGGGCATGTCTACATTACACACAGGATCGATGGGCAGAGATCAATCTGGCAGGGGTCGATTTATCGCATCTAGTGTAGATGCGATAAATTGACCACTGGGCGCTTTCGCATCGACTCCAGGACTCCACCGGAGCAAGAAGCATAGGCAGAGTCGACGAGGGAGCGTCAGCCGTCGACTTACCACAGTGAAGACATCGCGGTAAGTAGATCTATGTATGTCGACTTCAGCTAAGTTATTCATATAGCTGAAGTTGCGTAACTTAGATAGATCTCCCCCGCCAGTGTAGACCAGGCCTCTGAGTGGTTTAACAGATAAATTGGGTGGATGGTTAAATGTCTGAGCTAATATTATTGCTCTGTAATGAAACAAAAACAAAGAGGAATAATCACCAAGCCAATCTATTACCACAGTTAAAATGCAATCGCTTGATCAATTATCACTCTATGAATAATTCCTTGATGCAGGCAGAACCAATAAATTATTAAATAAAAGTGAAGCAGTAAACTAACAAAAGACGCCAAGTATAATAATATGTGTATTAATATATATATAGAGACACATCTTTATACAGATGCATATACAATATATACAATAAATTAAGTACGTAATGTAAGTTTTGCCACCTACCTATGTTATACCCATCATGAAGAATAGTATAAATGATATATCATCATGATAGTTCTCATTGTTCAGAGCTGAAATATACATCTTACATTTAAATGTCTTAGACAATAGTCTCATGTTTTCTAGATGTGTAAGAACCTCCTTGTTTCATTATTTTACTCATGGAAATTATCTTTGAATTTTTCATCTTGGAGTAGTTTTCAAGTCAGTATGTTATGACAGATGCCTATTTCCATCTTGTCCTTGGAACATGATGACAACTCCTTATTGTCGTTCCTGGCGACATATAACATCTGTGGAAGTTGTAAAGCAAACTATGATCGTCATCTATCAGCATTTCATTTTCCTGTCTTGTCATAATCAGTAAAGCATGCAATTCTAGGTAGCTAGGTAAACAGTTACATACAAATTTGTGTGAAATGAAATATAGTCAGTAGTGACCTAATGCAGTGCTCTCCTAATATATGTGCACCTTGTAAGCACCTGATTCGCAGTTGGGAGAATGTTTCCCATTGACTTTATTGGGCTTAGGTCAGATGCTAAATATGACGTGTATGGAAATGTCCAAAGTGTAAACTTTTGTGCATGATCCAAATGAAAATTATTTTATTTTCAAAGAAGAAGATTTTTATGAGGCAGTATTTTAATAATTAGTGTGATTACTTATTATCAGCAAATTATGTTAA
This sequence comes from Mauremys mutica, assembly GCF_020497125.1. Lineage (NCBI taxonomy): Eukaryota > Metazoa > Chordata > Testudines > Geoemydidae > Mauremys > Mauremys mutica. The sequence continues at coordinate 183,911,849 of NC_059072.1, read as the reverse complement.
GGACAGTGCTTATGTAACTTATATTGTTTACCAATAACATGGGTGAACAAAGATTCAATAGAATAAAAATTAACATTGAGGACCTGGGAAGAGATTGGGAGAGCTCAGCTGATCTTCTTTGGGATCTTTCTGGTGTAAAGTGCAAGTGAAAGAAAAATATGCTAGACCAAATGATGACTGTAGTGATGCTGTAGACAGAAGTGCTTAGTTTTTTTTGTTTGTTTGGTCAGTTGGTTGGTTTGCTAGAGCATTGGAATGCTTTCTCTGATGAGAGGAAACTTAATGGATCTGACACTGTTACACTCTGTACTTCACTTACGCACACGCATAACTTGAAATGAATTGACTTCACTGGTACTACTTGTGAGGTGATGAGTTATACCCAGTGATGAGCTGCCAAAATCTTAACAACGGGTTCCCTATAAAAAGTTCTGATTTAACAACGGGTTCCCTATAAAAAGTTCTGATTTAAGGGATGTGCGACAGCATGTATTTTTTGTACCAATAGGGTTACCATACGTCCATATTTTCCCAGGAGGTGATTAAGAACCGAAAAGCCTGACATGTCCAGGGAAATACAGATGTATTTTAACCCTACCTAAAGTTCTTTTTTAAAAAGATGGGGCTGAACTAGAAATGAGCTCCGTTTCAAATGTGTGGGTGGTGATCAGGGACAGTCTCAATTTTTGGGTCTTTTTCTTATATAGGCTCCTATTACCCCTCACCCCCATCCCGATTTTTCACACTTGCTGTCTGGTCACTCTAGGGTGTGCACATGTGTGGGTCCCAGCTGCTCCCTGCCCCCCCTCATTAAAGCACGTGTGCAGGGTTACTGCCCTGGGAACTGCAGGGCACCAGTGGATGTGGGGCTGGCTGCAGATAGGGCCGTGGGGCAGGGCTAGCTGGAGGCAGGGAGTGACACGGGCTGGCTGTGGGCAGGTGATGCAGACAGGCGGGCTGCGGGTGGCTGTGGGCAGGGGGTGGCTGCGGGCGGCTGTGGGCAGAGGCTGGCTGTGGGCAGGGGCTGGCTGCAGGCAGGGGGTGGCTGTGGCAGGGGCTGCAGGCAGAGGCTGGCTGCGGGCAGGGGCTGGCTGCGGGCAGAGGGTGGCTGCGGGCAGAGGGTGGCTGGGGGCAGAGGGCAGCTGCGGGCAGAGGGCGGCTGCGGGCAGAGGGCGGCTGCGGGCAGGGGGTGGCAGGGGGTGGCTGCAGGCAGGGGGCTGGCTGTGGCAGGGGCTGCAGGCAGAGGCTGGCTGCGGGCAGGGGCTGGCTGCGGGCAGAGGGTGGCTGGGGGCAGAGGGCGGCTGCGGGCAGAGGGCGGCTGCAGGCAGGGGGCTGGCTGCGGGTGGCTGTGGGCAGGGGGTGGGGCAGGGGGTGGGGCAGGGGCTGGCTGGGGCTGGGGCTGCGGTCAGGGAAGGCGGGGGAGGGGAGCAGACACTCACACGGGGGGGGGGGCTGGGAGCAGCAGGAAGCAGCCGGGGACTCACCAGGAAGCAGCAGCAGGAGCCCCAGGGCCAGAGGTCCAAAGAGCAGGAGCAGCAACAGGGCCAGGAGGCAGCTCACATGGCTCTCGCAGCACAGCGCAGCGCCCCCCGGTGGCCGGGAGGAGGAATTACAGGCTTCCCAGGCAGAGCCCATCAAAGCTTCCCTCGCAGGGAAGCTAATTAACAAGCGGTTCTAAAACCGCTTCTAAATTTAACAACGGGTTCGTGCGAACCCGTGCGAACCGGCTCCAGCTCACCCCTGGTTATACCTGAACTAGGGCCTGATTAAGCCACATATGGTGATAAATCATTCCTGTGCTACGCTCCTGCCAATCCACAAGCCAGGAACTATTCTGGTGACTAGTCAGGTGACTTTCAGGGCAGGCATATAAGCCTTACAGGAGCTCAGTCTTCCCAACATCACTTCATGCCTTGGAACTCTTCCCGGCCTGATAATGGGGACTGAATCCAAAGGCCTTAGTCTGTTCCAGCCTTGTTCCCAGCCCAGCTGTACTGAGTCCACTCCTGACTCTGGTTTCAACCTCAGTCTGCAGTTCCTGGCCTGACTTTCATCTCACTGACCACTTCATGTTTCAGTTTCTGACAGTACTCATACATTTAAATTTATGCATGTGCTTTGCTGAATCATGGCCTGCATTTCCTCCTAATTCTTCTATGGAAGAAATGGGATTTGTTCACCAGTAATAAAGTGATACAAAATTTGGCCCATAAACTTCACAGAACCCCGGAGATCCACCACAGGCAAGCAGCATCCACACCGAGGCCCCTTGGGTGCATACTGTCCTCAATTTTCCTGCTTGGTTGTCTATGTTCTTTTAGATTGTTTGAAGGAAGAATTCAGGAGAATACTGTTGGCCCTCCCAGAACTTCCTCCTTCCACACAGACCGAGCCAGGGATTCCACAAGTGAAGACTCTCCTTTGTTCCTGGAAGTAAGGGCCCCATCAAGAGGTCTGTTTAAACTGAATATCATGAAAACCTACTGACAGAGAGATATATTAGACTCTTGAATTCTGTAAAGGAAGTGACAGATGAACATCTCTACAATAGTATCTTGCTGGTTAAATCAACCAGAAGAACTGTTGCAAAGTATAAAACTGATTTCTGGAGCTCTGCCAATACAATTTGTTGGACCTGTTCCTAAGATTTTCCCACAACACAGTTCTACTACTGATGGTTTGACAGAAACTGCAAAGGAAAAGAAAGGGGGAAGGGAAAGAAAAATTAAGAAGAAACCCTGAAGGGAAATAGTACAAAGTAATGCTACATATAGACAAAATCTACAGTTTGATGATACCACATCAAACAAAACTAGGTGCCTTAGAGTCATGGGTTACAGAATATATATAAAAAATAAAAAAATTAAAAAAATAATGTACGCTTTTACAGTATATGTACATATTTAAGGTAAAATTATTTAATGAGTTTATGCAGCTCCTAAACTGGAAGGACCTGAATAAACCATCTTTGTGATAGTCAAAATATGAAGAATGAGAGCAATTAAAAGGTAACAGCTGCCTTGTGTCTGGTGTAATCATATATACTAGTGCAAAGTGGAAGTAATACAGTACCATTCTGATTTACAACCACCGTCAATTGGTATGAATGATTTCAGAATACAGTACCATGGCAATGTACTCTTTCACCACGTTTATCCAATGTGTATATGAGATGATTGGGAGTAGAGCAGATCAAAAGTTGGGGGGAAAAAGTTGTTTTGTTTAGGAACAAAAACAATAGGTATTTTGAAATTTCCCATAGAAGAGATATTTTGGGAAAAAAAATTGTTTCAGAATAATTGAAACACTTTTTTTAGAGAAATTCAAAATTAAATTCCACCTAGGAGATAAAACTTGGAGTCTCCCAGTTCAGCTGTGTCTCCCAGATCTTCCAGGCTCCCAGAACACTGGCAAAGAGCCTAGAAGCCCTGAGAATCCCAGCTCAAGTTGGGGCTCTCAAGACATCAGCGCTGGTGGGCTCCTATCTCCTTGGCAGAAAGCCTGGAAGCTCACAGCCCCGAGGGTGTCCACGCATCTAGCACTGTGGCAAGGAACCTGGAAGTCCTGGATTCCCTGACCCTGGAACAATCAGTATGATGGTCTGTCCAGCAGCATGGACCTGGAAGCCCTGGCTTCCAACTCTGTGGCAGTCTGCCAGGTGGGCTGCCAAGAAGCACTGTTTTGTTCCCGTGAAATGTTTCCATTTCAATGAATTGGCAGTTTCCAGTGAAAAAAATATTCTTTCAGAAAATTTCTGACCAGCTTTAAATAGGAGAGTGACTGAGGAGTTATGGGATGAAGTATATTAAGTATGTTGATAACACTCAGCTTTCTAACTTAATTGCAGCTGGTCCAGAGAATACAGTCCAATGAATTTCCCAGTGTCTGGGTGAAACTGGGGTATAGATGAGAGTGAGTTGGCTGAGTTGCCTGAGAAGACTGAGATAATAGCAGTAGGTTGGGGGAAGCAGTCAGAGGAGTTATATCAGCTCTCTGCCTGAAGGTGTATGACTGACATATATGACATAGTCCACAATGTAGGGAGGGAACTGTGCATATCCCTAGCTGCTTGTGGATGATCAAATAGCAGAAGTAATGAAGACTGCTTTTTCTATCAGCATCTCCTCAGGAGGCTGCAGATTTTCCTTTCAGATGTGGAAATTGTCACTATGATTCCTTCCTTTGACACCTCTACACTGGACTAGTGCCCTGTGCTTTACACGGAGTTACATTTTAAATGAAACCTGCCGCTGGTGCAGAATGCAGCAGCACCCTTGATAAGCCGATTTCCTGCTGTGAGCACATTAGAACTATGTGCAGGGATCTGTACTGTATTGTCTACAAATAGAGATCAAGATGTTGGTTTTGACCTAACAGGTCTTGGGACCTTCTGGTCTGAGAGACTGCCTTTCTCCTGATGCCATAGTTATGTAGCTAAGATAAGTGGGAACTCCCAAGCTGGAACCTTGTTGGAACCTAAGTCTCTGAGTGTTCTTTGCGGATGTTACTTTCCTTTAAAATCCCAGGCCAAGTGTATTGACCTGTGCATGCTACAAAAAACATTTGTTTAAGATGAATAAATGGAGGACTGAAGCAGATGAGGGTGTGATTTCTGCATGGTGGAAACATGTGAGTTCGTGAGAGTTTTAAGTTCCTGTGACCTGCTGGCTGGTAATTGAGATGGAGTAGAGTGAAGGAGAAATGGTGCCACTTTGGATTATTTATATCATAAATCCTCTAGTGTTTTTAAATGTATGTCAAGAAAATGTTGAGCTTTGATTGGGTACTCAATGCTGTAGATAGTTTTTAAAAATAAAAATAAAAACACACACACACGGAATAAGGACAGTCCAATGTGTTGCAACAAGGTACGTTCAAAGATCACAGTTAAAAAAATCTTCTGCTGGTGGTATCTGACTCAGATGATGAAAATGAACATGCGTCAGTCTGCGCTGCTTTGGATCATTATCAAGTAGAACCCATCATCAGCATGGAAGCACGTTTTCTGGAATGGTTGTTGAAGCATGAAGGGACATATGAATCTTTAGTGCAACTGGCACGTAAATATCTTGCAATGCTGGCTACAACAGTGCCATGCAAATACCTGTTCTAACTTTCAGGTGTCATTGTAAACAAGAAGCAGGCAGCATTATTTCCTGCAAATTGTAACCAACCTTGTTTGTCTGAGTGATTGGCTGACCAAAAAGTAGGACTGAGTGGACTTATAGGCTCTAAAGTTTTACATTGTTTTATTTTTGATTGCAGTTATTTTTTGTACATAATTTGACATTTCTAAGTTCAACTTTCATGATAAAGAGATTGCACTACAGTATTTGTATGAGGTGAATTGAAAAATAATTTTGTTTTTGTTTTTTACAGTGCAAATATTTGTAATAAAAATAAATATAAAGTGAGCACTGTACACTTTGTATTCTGTGTTGTAATTGAAATTAATATATTTGAAAATGTAGTAAACATCCACAAATATTTAAAATAAATGGCATTCTGTTGTTGTTTAACAGCACAATTAATCACAATTAATTATTTTAATCGCTTGACAGCCCTACTTTCCAGCTAACCTTCCAGTAGTGTCAGATCTTGAAAGGGCACGGAATCCTGGAAGCATGGCAGCTTTTAATGGTCTGAGTGATAGAAATGCGTCTCTAAGGGATAGACTGTGATTCTGTTTCACAGCAGCAGGCACAAAACCAGAATCTTGTGCAAGTCTGGGTTAGCATCTCACAGACAGCACTAGAACATCTGTGTTTTGTGCAAAAATCCAGAGTTTAGTAGCAACTCTCTGTAGCACTGACAACATGCAAGATAACTTTAGTGTCAGCCTCATCATGGGAACTATAAGAAACCTTACTGAATGATGCAAGGCAGCAGCTTCATTATGTGAGGTAATGACAAAATTCTTCAAGCAATTCTTCACATGCTGGAGCATTTTTTCCACAAGGAATGTGGTTTACTCATCCTTTGTGTGAGTATAAGACAGTCAATTCTTGATTGTGACATTGGCGATGTTTTTGGAGCCAATAAGTGTGGACAGGCACAATATCGTGGAATCTTTTTTTCTTTTTTGGTAATTATTTTTAATTGATTCCTCTGCATACATGTCAAATCAAGGTAGACTTCATCACTGGTCCAATATTTTCTCTGTAGCCTCATAATGACGTGTCCAGCCAAATCTCAGCAGGTATTAACAGTTTCTGGTTTGCTGAAAGCTTTTACCTCAGCCATACCATCTATGATTGCTACCCTGAAAGGTAGCAGTCACATTGTTAGTAGGTGCTGTCTTAGAAAGACCATCCAGATATGCATTAGTTTGCTTTTCTCCTGGCACATGTGTATTGTATTGGAACATTGATCATACTACCACAGAGAACTTGTACTTTTCCAAAGTCTCACACAAATCAACTTCATGAAATCTGGGCATGACCAAGAGACAAGCAAACATTGGGCTGTCTGAGGTTAGCTCTGTAATATTCCCTGCCACTTTCACTCTAATTTTATTCGTTGCCTATTAGCATAACTTCTGTCTGTTCTTCTTGACTGGAGCCTTGGATAATTCTTTGGGGTCTGAAGGCTTCATACAAGTCATGACCCAAAGTCTGAATTCAAGTAATAAATTTAGGGGAGAGGGATAGCTCAGTGGTTTGAGCATTGGCCTGCTAAACCTAGGGTTGAGAGTTCAATATTTGAGGGGGCCACTTAGGGATCTGGGGCAAAAAAAATTGGTCCTGCTAATGAAGGCAGGGGGCTGGACTCAATGACCTTTCAAGGTCCCTTCCAGTTCTAGGAGATTGGTATATCTCCAATTATGACCTTTAGCTATCTCATCACTGAAGACTGCTTTTGTCATGATATTAATAAACTCCTGCCCATCATACACAAATAGGTTGCCAGTGTGAAGCTCATCCTGTAGTTTTAAAATTGTCCCTTCTTGGCATTTAACAGGACCTAATTAGTCTAGATGGTGCCGGGTTACTTTTAGGGAAGTGATCCCAGCCATGCTTGGTGTTTTGTTCAAAACTGGATGGAGCTCTGGGGTTGTCAGGAAAAAACTAGGAAAGAGCATTTGAATGCTACGTTATGTACACCATATTCTAGGTCTTCATCCGAACCATGTACACGGAAGGGAACTGGTGATCTTTTAAAAATCCAAATTTGTTTTCTAAATTCCTGGTATGTCCCATACACCTCTTATTTGTGTGAGGTATCAGGCAAATCTATATCTAAAGCAAAAAATATTTCACAAAGTCAGTGGTGTGAGGTTCAAGTTCCAATTAGCAGTCTTGACAGATCAAATAAAGAACAACAAAGAGTCAGCAATCTTCGTGTATCACCGCACCATCTCAAAAGTTGGCTTTGTCACTGATTCAACCTCATCAAATTGCTTGATCCATTCTGTGATATTGCAGCTCTCCATTGTGTGCAATTGTTTTTTGAGAGATAATGTGTGGAACTGGTTTTGTAAGTCCTTTACCTTTTGGGAAATGAATTCAAACACATCAGTATGCTTTTCAAAGAAGACATCTAGGTAGCATGTTTGAAGGGCAACAGTGTTTTGGTGTATGCTTCAATAGCATGTTGCAACTTATTCCTTGCAAGAATTTGGTTTACAGTACTGTCACTATACAAAATCCCCCAGATCTCAGGAATACCAGTGCTATCAACAAAGCATCTGATTGTATGTGTTGCTTCAAAGAATATGTGCAGTTGTCCAGGACATAAAAATGTATCATCCATGAAGATCATCATGGGCCATTATTAGCTGTTGAACAGGTCTGTAAAGGCCCATATCAAGTGTCATGACATATTTTGATTCAGTTCCACAGATGTATTTGTTCATGCATGCCAGCTGCGTAAGGGATGTTAACTGAACTGAGTGATCAGTGGGGCTAGCAGGTATGATTGGTAGGATGCATGCATGGGTCATTCACTTTAGCATCTCATGCAGTGCTGAGTTAAAGACTGACCATGTTGGACCATGACCTTTCTCCTGAAATGGTGTATTATGTTATGGTGCCCAGATCATTTGCGGGTACATCTTCTATCTCTTCAACTGAAGCCCTACACAGTGATTTTTCACCTCTGGAGTGCATTGCATTTTTGCACAATAACCAAATGAGGACAAGGGTAGTGAATGTTAGAATGCTCTACTATAGTTGATTTAACTGCTGCTATATTGGAAACTGGACTTCTTGGCTTCAGAATTTCTGGTCCTTGCTAGGAAAGTAAGTGAATCATGAAGTCAGAAAGCGCTTTTAAGGAACAGTTTTTGCTGGCCCAGACAACACTTGAGGCCAGGACCGGTGTCCATTAATACTTTCCTCATAGCAGACCATAACAGTTGCATGAAGGGAACTTTTGCCATGTCTTGTATCTTCAAGGAAGTCTAAGTTATCACCAGCACAAAATATCCACCTATTCTTGATGAGGTCTGGCGAAACATGCAACCCGTCCTTCAGTGTCATGCTGTGAAAAACTTAATTTGCAACTGCAGTCTATAGGCAGAACACATACATGGTTGTACTCATTGGAGAAGCGAATGCTTTGCATAAGATGCACAAGGATTTTACTATGGGTTTTGGAATGAATTGTTAAACCAACAGCCATTTGTAGTGGCAGATTATGCGCATGCTGCACAGTTGTCACGTGTGTGTTGGAAACCTGCCTTTCATTCAAGCACTCATATATGTGGCTTTATGATGAAATGAAAGCCTTATGCACCATTTGCTTACTGCCATACTCGGTAGTGCTGAAATCACTGTAACCAACAATGCACCACTGAAGTAAATGTCGCATGGTATTATTTTTTTCAGGTTTGGCATCAGTTATGGACCCCTGAAACTCCCACATACTTCAGGACAAAATGTTTTTTCCATAAAAATTCAGCATCTGCAAACATAGCCTTCATCTTACTGTTGACATCAGGGCTGTCTTCTGCTTTTGATAGCGCCACATCTTTTTCAGCTTTACAGGGTATGGGCTGTGATTCATTTCTGTGGATAGGATTGCCAGAAACTACACCCAGACCCCACAGTTCATCTTCAATGAATATTTTAAGAGCTTTTCTGATAAGCATTTGTTCCTCTTCAGTCCCATTCAAAGTTCATATTTCTCTGTACTTAGCCTCTGCATTGGCCATAGCCACTCTCCCATTCATTAGATCAGAGATCTTCCAATCTATGGGAGTAACGTTCTGGGGGCGTGGCTGGGGCCAGGCCCAGATCTCACAGGGGTGGGGAGGGAGTGCAGCCCAGGTCCACTCTTGACCTCAGCCCCGGCTGCCTGCCCTGTGCCTGGAGTCCCAGCTGCCTGCCCTGGACCCAGGGTCCCGGTTGCCGGCCCTGTGCCCAGGGATCCACTCCAAGCCATGGCTGCTGGTTCTGCACCCATGGTCCCGGATGCCCATTCCCGGCTTCAGGCCTCGGCCCCCAGCTGAGGGTCCGCTCCCATCCCCACCTCCAGTTGTGGCCCCAGACTCAGTCTCTTTACCCCTGTCTGCATCTCCCCTCTCCAAGCCCCAGCCCTGCATGGCTCCATCTGGGGGCAGGGTAAGGGGGTGGTGCAAGGTAAAGAGTTTGGGGACCACTGCATTAGAGCCTCTGCGAGGTAATTTATGAACTCCAGCTGAGTCACACAGTTTGTAGTAGTACCAGTGCTTATTTCTGTTGCTTTTACCTTTTGACCTTTCTTTGTGTAGCACTTGATGTGATATGCAATGTTACCAACTCTGTGGGTGTCTTTTTGGTCAATGCACCCACTTTATTTTCAATGCTACGTTCCTTCTAAGAGTGACTGCTTCATACGGTTTCTTACCTGTCTCATGTTGAAAGTGTGCATCATGGATGCCTTTGGGCTTCCAGCTTACTGCAGAAGAAGCAGGTGTTCTTCTTGAAACACATGTCAAGAGATTTAGTATAAGGTGAATATTGCCAACCCTGGCACTTGTTCTGGCATCTTAAACTTTTTCCTTATGCTCAATGTACTTCCTTTCCTACGTTGCCAAAATCAGTTTATGTGTGCACTTCTTATAGCGTGTAAGGTGCCATCGAGCATTGTGTTTAACTAGGTCCCTTGCGGTGATATTCTCCAAAGATGCAGCTACTAATCAGTACACTTTGTCTCCCCTAAAAATGATCAAGACCAAAGTAAAACAAGGATTTTGTAATAAATTACTTTGGGATGTTAATTAATTATGTAATCTAATGTATGTTATAAAACTCTAATCCTTCTGCCAATTAGAGTTGGCAGCCACAAGGGCCAGGTTCAATATCTAGGAGTTCCTTTTCAACAATACAACACAAAACTGGCTTGAGCCCCACCCAGTAACCTGGGACAATTACACACCACCCCCTGGGCACCTTTAAAAGGCAATACTTCCCCTCTCACAAGCTGAGACTGAGTGTAGAAAATAAACTTTCAATAAAAGGAGGGAAGTAACCTGGCATTCATTTGGAAAAACACTGCAAGCAGGATTCATAAACATAAAACCATGAGCAAAAGACCCACTCCAGAGTATGTTGGGCAGTATCCTTTTGCCTCAGGTTCTTAAGTCCAGCAACCAAAAATTCCTTTAACGTGTCCCTCCCTTCTCCGCACCCCACTCACAGTTGTTTTCCTTGGTCAGTGCAGATCCAGAGTTCAGAGGTGCATCTTCAGAGTTCCTCTCCCACCTGAGCTGTGGGCGGGAGAGGAGGAAGAAGGCATCCTGCTCACTCCACAGTCTGGGCACTCGTTCACTGCTCATCTCTTTGCCAGCCACCCTACTCCACAATGTCTTCAGGTCCCACCACTTAGCAGAGCTCTCAGTGATTTCAGCTGTTAGAGGGAAAGCCTCACTGCTGATGCCCACTGGTCAGTCTCTTGCATCAGAAACACAGTCCCAAAGCAGGTCTAATGACCTGGTTATCAGTGATTTCAGCTCTGTGGTGTGTAACAAGACTATCAATTGCGTCTTAATCAGCTCTGTTGTTAAACAGTGTTGAGGGGAAGGGTCAAATGGTGTGTAGGACCCTTAGGCAAGTACAAGTACCTGTCCCCAAACTTTGTCAACTCCACTGGGCTTTGACATCCAGGTCCCCTGACTAGCAAGTGCAATTTAGTTGAGGGTGAGTCCCTCAATCAGAGTATGCCAAGCACAGTTCTTCCCCCCTTGATTCACACAATAAGGATAACAACCCTTTAGTACCCCTACCCCAATAATTAAGTGACTTGCTATCCGACACCAGCCAAAGCAGTCCAATCACGCTGAGCATCTAGGCAGGGTGAGAATGCCCATGCCAACAAGGTTGGCTCCTGAAGTCCTCTTCCTCAGCTCATCACTAGATGTAAGGGGAGAGCTCATTCAGACCCCGCTTACATAACTGGAGATACCATTTGTGGATGGATTCCAGTAATTTTTGGCTGGATGCTGATGCCTGGACCTCATTATAACTCTTTTGGCATAGTAAACAAAGCAGATAACCAATACCACTGAACTGCTTCTTTTTTGTCAATGATGACAAATCGACTTGAAGCACTCCTTCCATTTATGGTAATCTGAAACATTAAAAAAATTAATCAGGTATCATGTTCTGAGCATTAACTGATGACACAGTACTGTCAGTTGAGGGCCACAATTTAACTTCCTGAGACATGCATGCCTGTGTTAAAGAGTATTTAAAAAATGTTGATTTCTAAACATTGTCTCAAGTGTATTTCTATATAATTGTTCCAGGTTTGTCATGTTTGGTATCATTGTGTTCATGGAAGAAAGGGCTTTTGAATGATATCCAATTTGACCCATTTCTGATGGCATTGTTGTACCAAAAATTCCACCAACTGGAAGATCTAGAGCTAGGGGTTAGGGTCGGAGTGCAGTGAGTCCCCCCAGCCAAGCTGCCCAGTGACACTGAAATTGTGTTTCTGTAGTTTTTTGACTAATCAAAAGACACCTTTCTATCATTAGCTTTCCCATAGCATTACACATACTGTCAGACTGAACGGAGGGTTTAGAGCAGGGGTCGGCAACCTTTCAGAAGTGGTGTGCCGAGTCTTCATTTATTCACTCGAATTTAAGGTTTCGCGTGCCAGTAATACATTTTAACATTTTTAGAAGGTCTCTTTCTATAAGTCTATAATACATAACTAAACTATTGTTGTATGTAAAGTAAATAAGGTTTTTAAAAAGTTTAAGAAGCTTCATTTAAAATTAAATTAAAATGTAGAGCCTCCCGGACCGGTGGCCAGGACCCAGGCAGTGTGAGTGCCACTGAAAATCAGCTTGCGTGCCGCCTTCAGCATGCGTGCCATAGGTTGCCTACCCCTGGTTTAGAGCAACACAATGTATCGGACATACTGCTTACTAGAACACTAAAGTATTTCAGAAGCTGTGTGTGGGAATTTGAGCTGCTGAAAACCCCTGAAGCTTGGGATATGGTTCCCCTGACTGGGAGAAATGTGTAACCCAGACTAACAAGTGTCTGTTGGTTACTCACTAATGGCTAAACCAACTGTAGAGATTTATGACTCTGCTACTGCTGGGAGCTAAATGAAATTGTGACAAAGAATTTTGGCAATTTTTCACTTAACTTGTTAGTGCCACATGTAGGGCTAACTTAGCTGACTTGAGCAGGCCCAAGTTAAAACAATATAAGCCTGAACAAGTAACTGCTGAATAAGCTCAAACAAGTAATTTCCAAAACATTCAACCGTGAATATGTTTATAGTAAATAAGGGGGGGGCAGAAATGAACTAAACTAACCATTGTGGGCATGTTTATAGTAAACAAACTAGGCAGGAAAACCCTGAGCTGATAAGTTTGCCTTACATAATTTGAAAAGTGATTGGTCCTTAGATATTAGTAGCTAGAAAAGATGTATATAAACTTTGTATTGACATGAATTGAAATGGTGGTATCACCCTGTACCTAAATCCCCTGAATCTGGGCTTAGCCAGCATGGGCAAAGAGCTGTTATATGCCTAATAAAGTAACCTGAGTGACAAATGTGAGGTTGGTAGACCAGGTGCCAGCTCTTGCCAATGCTGCAGTCATCACCTGAGCATTGACAACTTCATAGCTGGAAACCAGACCAACTCACATGTATGTTAGTATTGTTCAAGATAGGTATCGCATGCTATAAAGAAATATGTAAGTTTTGCTTTATAACTGTAAAATGCCTGCTATGAACTTGTGAACCCAGGCAGGTAGACTATTAAAACTAAGTGGGCCATTGTGAAACATCACAATATAAAGGCTGGGTTAATGGCCCTCTTACTCCCTGTAATGAGGGGGTGTGGGCTCCCTCTGAGACTGACAGGGAGAACCACTCTCCACCCCTGGTGGGCAGAGCCAGGCAAGCCACACTCCCCACCTGAAGCAGAGGGGTGGGACAGGAAGATTAAAGGGCAGGCCCTACAGCTCAATTGTGTGAGAGCCGGAGGAGGAAGCAGACATCTCTCACCCGCTACTGAGCCCTGTGCCCGAGACAGAGCTCTCCAGCACCGAGGACCCAGAAGAGGTGCTGAGACTGCCAACTGACCTGTACCTGGAGGAGCTACCGGCACTGCTGCTGGCCAGGTATGCGAATGCCAGGGAGACAGAGGAACCCCAGGCGATGGAGGTACATGTAGGAGGGGTAGTAGGAAGTAGCCCAGGGACACCAGACATTAGTCCGGTTGTGCTGCTAGAGTCCAGGTCAGTATGTTTTAGTGGGATCACTACTGACCCAGTAGTGGAACCTCCACCACTGGCAGGGCCCTGGGCTGGGGCCTGCTGATATAGGATGGGCCTGGGTTCCCCTATCCCTGCTGCTGACCACACTCCTGGGGGGGGAAGCCTGCCCACCTTAGGCTAAATGGCCTGCATTGGTTTGCTGCCTGTTCTAGCCAGGAGCCTTTGGGCTATAGACTGCTTATTGCTCTGCCTGTCAGAGGGCTTGAGCCCCTAAAACTGCTTATGGCTCTGCCCTGTCCAGAGGGCCAGAGACCCTTTGACTACTAATCCCCCTATTTAGCCTTACATTTATAGTCAGATCATAGTGAGGGGACATGCCTCTCTCTGAGACTGGTGGGGAGAGACGACCACAACCCCCTACACACCCATGAAGATGCTACAGACAAGAAAATTTGTCCCATCGGCCTGAATTCTGGAAGAAGGAAATAAAGATAGCTAACATGAAAATTCTTTATATTTCTTTGCTGTCTCACTCTCAGAGGGCTGGACTAGGAAACAAAAGCAGAGATCCCCAGGGTCAACCTGGATTAGCACTAAAACATATTCAGTGCCGACAGATTAATACAACTCTGTCACCTTTTGGAATCATAGACTGTAACTCATTTGCATATATATGTTGCCTGCTTTAACATGCAAATATCTCTCATTTCTTTTTCATAGTTAATAAATCCTTGGTTACTTTACTATAGTATTGGATTCATATGTTGTCTTTGGTGTGAGATCTGAATACAAATTGACCTGAGAAAAGTGACTGGTCTCTTGGGACTGGAAGCAACTGAATCTTTTCTGATGTTTGTTGTATGGCATCACTGAGTCCAGCTTGCCTCAGGGGCAAGACAGACTGAAGTGCCCAAGGAGACTGTCTGTGACTCCACGGTAAGATTGTTACAGTGCTTCAGGAGTTCACATTTGTTAGTGGGTGGTGAAATCTAATTATAGAACTTGCAACCAATTGAGGTGTCTGCCGTGCTTTTTGCCAGTTTGCTCTGAGTCTGGCATTCACTGTTGTGAACCATTCCAGACAGCATGACAACAGGCTGGAGTCAAACAGAGGTTTTTGGATCCCAGAGAACTGGATGTAGTGGTCTTCCAGAACTGCATGAAGTGTTCTGGATAAGCCACATGGAAAGGTCTTGAAGTGTATTCAACCACTATCCTTTTAAGTTGGTAGAAGTCTTACCATTGACAGATATAGGTGCTGGAGAACATTTGCTTCAGCTCTCAAACCTCAGTTGTGAATGTAGCAAGCATAAAATATATTTAACCAAAAATACTGCATACTTGGCCAATGTGCATTCCTTTTTTTGTATAAGTAGATTCTTTTCTATTGTATTCGCTCGCAAAATGTGTTCCGATATGGAGCTGACTGATTTTTTTTTTCATTTGAAATTTCCTTTTAACATGAAAATGGCCTTTTATTCCAAATTGAATTTTCTATGTAACCTTTTCATTTTTTGAAAGATTCTCATTTTATATTAAAAAAGCAAAGCAAAACAATGACATTTTAAAAGTATTTTCCCATTTTTCCTCACCTTTTCTCCCTTTTTTCCTTCCCCCTTTTATTATCTCTCCCTTTTCTCTCCTTTTTTCCCATTTTGCTACTGAAAAACAGGGGAAAGAAAAAAGAAGAGAGGGAAAAACAAACAATGTTTTCTTTTTTATTTGTTGAAAAATTGGACAATTTCAAAACACTATGATTTTTTCTTTAAATCAAGCATTTTGACCAGTTCTACCCCTTCATGCTTTAACTCCTGCCTGACCCTGCAACTAAAATACTTTAAAGCAAATATGTCAAAAAAGACAATAAAAGAATTTTCCTCAGTGAGCCTACCTAGACCTGAAACAAAACAACCAACCCAAAGCTGCAGCTTCCATAGAATGGAACATGGTGACATCATATCAAGAATATCCTTCAAAAAATCTTTCCAGTCTTAAAACAAAATAAATTATTTCCCAGAACCCACCCCAGAATAACACCAATCAAACACCATCCTCCAGGAAAGCCTAGGAGAAGAGGGCATATTTGCAATATGCAACCAATCTTGTCTCTGGATATCCGATGTGGGAACTTCTGAGCCAAGGACCCCTTCCCAATTATGCCCTGGTAGCAGTACTCTCCTTTTAAAACCAAGGGAGCGATCATAGTTGCTGTGGTGTCACCCAGGAAGGTATTTCTCCAAGATCCTCATTCATAGACCACTGAAGCCAATAGGAGTCTTTCTATTGACTTCAATCAGGCCCATAGGCAGAAACCAAACCATTCAGAGTTTCATGGGTTAAAACTAACACTTAAAAATTCATCCAGAAATGAACTGGGGAACCACTGAAAATACTCCATTTATGCACCACTGTAATCTAATAATTTTTTTATAGATCCAAAGTCCTTAAGGGAGTATCACAAGTCCACATATGTCCCTCAAAGCTCAATTTAATATTTTGATCTCTATGTTAGATGTATAAAATTTCATGTAGCCATATAACTGCCTCTTGGTTATGCACTTGAGGAGGTTCAGGAGCATAAATAATTCCAGGTAAGGTCAGCGGAATTTACATTCATAAATAGGTTCAGTATCTACCTATTTCAAACAGTGAAATAAATACATTAAATAAATAAAAAAAAATCAAATCTATTTCTCTTCCTTTTTGAGCTCTGTAGTTACAAATATGAAAAACTTTAATGTTTGGACAGTGCTTTGAACATGTAAATTACTGATTAAGTGTTAAATATTGAACACATAAAGTACTGTGTAAGTGTAAAATATTATTATTTCTTGGAGAGCCACAATTTTGCAAGACTTTTCAGATTTCATTGAGACTACTTGGGGAAGTACAGTGCATGCTTTTTTGCATTAGAATTGCAGAACTGGACTATCACTTCATGAGGGTAACATGCACCTACCTAATTCTATTGGATCTCCAGCTACAAGAATCAATGTAATTTTAAATAGCTTACATTGTATGAGGTTGATATTATTCTTACTGCTTTTTGAAAGTGCATGATCCAATAGTTCAGTGTCCAAGAATTTGCCATTTACCCAGATGGATAGGACAAGAAATTAGGAAGAATATTTGTTTGGGAACATGTAAAATGGAGATATAGGTTTAGAGCTGCATAAGAGTCAAGTGAAAATAGAAGAAACATGTCTTCATTAAAAAAACAAACAAACAGGGAGAATTTAAGGTGGCAGAATCTAATCCCCTGAATCAGAAATAACTAATAAACTGGATTTAGTACCCTACTGTTATGAAATGCTTATATTACTCTATTGCCCACAAGTGGTCAGACTCATCTTACAGTTGCCATCTCAAAAAGCACAGTGCCCCTCTAACAGCATGCTGGGACATTGGTTCAGTATTGATTTAGGTCAAAGGGACTCATCACTTATTAAAACTAGGCATCCACTTAAGTTCCTTGCTCTATCATGGCCACTTTTCACCTTTAATCATTGTGCACTCCTGTCTTTGACCTCTGTGTCCCAAGTTTTTCTTTGGGATGCGGGACTAATTTTATACCTTGGTGCTTGGACCGTAATTAAAAATTGAACTTGATCCTTTCCACAGAGTAAGTTTGATATCCCTGCTTTAATGGCTGCAGTCTATTCATGAATTAATTATAGACGAGAGGTGTTTGTAAGCTCTAGGGACCAATATAGGGGGGGAATTGGGGCCATGGCCCTGCCTCCTCCCTGCCCTTTTATACCAGCTTTGGGGCACACACAAGAGCAGTCTATTCACTCTCTAAAACTCAGGGACTGCAGTTATTACAGACCTTTGTGCAGGCTATCATAGTGAATTCTCCTTGTGTGCTTGTTCCCTACTCCCACCTATTCATCCTGTAAAGACCTGTCATGAAATAATTAATACTTAGGAACCCAGTAATAGTGGGAGATATTATTGTTACCATTTTACAGAAGAGAACACTCAGACACAAGTGAAGGCTTACCTTTTCAAAAATGTCCATTAATTTTGGGGGCCTCTTTTTCTAAGTGACCAGCTTGAGACACCTATGACTTACTTTTCAAAGGTGCTGTGCAGGAAGTGTGGGTTCTCAGTGTCCCTGAAAGTCAGGCCTATCAGTGTCTGAAGTTGGACATTTTTGAGAAATGTCTCCTAAATAGTCCACAGTGTCATAGTGACTCATAGACAGAACTGTATGATAGCAGGACTTGAGCATTTGTGGTAAATTCAAAGGAAACTGTCAACTTGCAAATTAAATTTCTGACAGCAAGTTTTTGATCCACTATAGTTACAAGTAACATCTAAGATTATTGAAACTATAAAGAAAATGAACGATCATTTTTTAGTTTCTTTACATGATGCATTTAACATTATTTTGAATATAGTCATTTTTACTACATAAACTAATAATCAATTTTCCTTGCTGGAAACAGCAGAGGTACAAAACAAAAAAAAGCCCCATATAAACATTTTTAAAGAAAAATTGTTCACTGGTAATTCACATTGTCAGAGTTTCCCCTCCACCATCCTGTGTCAGATTCCAGACAATAAGCACAATAAGCATAATGGCACCATCTATGAGGGGGCAAAAGGAGCAAAAAAAAATAAAAATAAAATAAAAGGCAGAGGATAAATAATTGCAGTCGTCCTTCCCATCCCCTCCCCTTTACCTAGATTTAAATCTGATAATTCCCCTCCTACATAGACTCCCCAGTTTCATAAGTGGAGAAAGGATGAGACTGACTGAATTACCTGTCATTCAGCCATCTCTTCTCTTCTCCTGTGTGAGTTTCAACTCAATTAAGCAGACTCATAAGAAGAGAGGAGCTTAACTAAGAGGCCCTTCAAAAACTTTATGAGCTAAGCTTGTCTTTGGCATCTAAGTTATGTGATGAATGTGTGAGGCAAGGATGTCACAGATTTCCTGTGTGGTCATTTCCACCTCTTGCCCCAGTACGTGGAAATGCCCCCAGAGAGTCGCCTTTCACAAGCGTAGATGGTCTCATCTTTTCATAAGTCAGGCTGATTCACAGAACTTGTCATAGTCAACAGATGTAGGGAAACTTTTCATGCATATCCTCAGACTGTGGAGAACAGAAGACACATTGAAGGTTAATAGCTGTGATAACTGATCTCCGTAAAGAGAGGGCTTTGAAAAACTTGGGCTGTGAGAATTGAAAGTAAAGCCCATTGGCCTCTGGGAGGCCAAAATAGCTGAAAATCCAAATTCTGAGATGGGAGAGTTTCAGACCCTTCTTGAACCTATCTAAAACAAGTTCAAAGGCATGTTGTAGGGAACAAATTGAGGGAACAAACAAAACAGAGAACACCCAGAATGTCTCTGTGGTGCAGTAGGAAGGACCCAAAAGCTAACAAGGGAGAATTTTGGCAGGCAAGTCATTGACCTGCCTGCTTTGAGAGGAGAAGTACAGCAGAGAAAGGCTCAAAGAAAACCTGACATTGATGAGCCAGAAGGAGAGCGATGGAGAATATTTGGTAATTGAAAGACTTAACACAAGTTCATGTCTAGCTAACAGAGCCTGAGCTCTCTGGGCTTCAGCAGAAAACTGGAGGGAAACCTAGAACTGAGGAGCAGGGGTAGGGGAGGCTGAAATCCAGGTACTGAGACAAACACACATTCCCATTGAAACAACAGAGGTTCTGAGCTACTAAGCCAGAGCAGAAGAATGGAGGGGAAACTACACACTGTGGAGGGAAGGGAAGTGAACTACACCTAATGTGTGAAATGCAAACAAAAGTTCATTCTGAACAAAAGGTCCTGGGATTCTGGCGTGTGCATTCAGAGTTTGATAGGAGAATTAGGTAGAGTCCTGTGTCTCAAGATGCAGTAGTCACAGTTTGCTGAGGGAAAGGAGAGCCAGAGTATGAGCACAGCACTTCAGCCCTCCAGAAGCTAGGAAGAGACTGCTGAGCTGAATCACATCACAAAGGAGCTGTGCTCTGAGGTGTTAGAATTAGTCAGACAGACTCTCCTTGGAGAAAATTAGCAGGGAAAAGCACACATTTACTTCACTTAAAATGTTGTAGTGCCATTCTTTTTGGTGAAGTTTCTCTTATTGTAAATCCCTGATTGTGGGAAATAGTTATTTAATTAATTTATTTTTTGTTAAACACAATAGGAAAACAGTCTATACATATGTCCTTGCCTCTCTTCCTCCTGCTTCAACTCCAGATTAAATTTCAGTAGGTCCACAGTATGGCGTAAATACATGAAAAAAGTGAATAACTATCTGTGCAAATTTTTATAATGAGCACTGCTGCTAAGGGGCTACTCGTGCTTAAAATTATGTATATGTTTAAATATTTATTGGACTGGGACATACATTATGTAATACTGTACTCTGAAAAAATAGAAATGTTGTGTTGAATGGCTGATAGATTCTTAAGTACCATAGAGCAGGATAAACAGAGTGGATTCTGATATCTTTTAATTTGCAATAGTTTTCTACCTATATTTTTGTCAATTTCAAATTGCAGCAACACTTTATACACTGAAGTAAATGAATGTTTTCATGGATTGACCTATATCACAAGCTTAAGGTTGATGCGATCTAATCAACCTATAGCACTGGAGTTGATGAAATGACTGATGAATAAAACTGATAAACCCTTGAACGAAATTCTAAAGAGCACTTAAGAAAAAAATAAAACGTTTCCAGACTTGAACCATTCTCCTTGCACCAAAAATCTCCATGTAAATAAAAATGGTTGTTATATAGGGAGAATTGCCATGGAATGTCACCTGTGCTGAGTTGAAGTGCATTTTTTAAAAGAGATGTCCAAATACAAAATGATTTAAAGCCTAATCCTGCTACCATCACAGTGAGTGCTGGACACTTCCATTGCCTTCAGTGGAAATAGGATTGAAACCTGTATGATTATCTTGACAGCAGTAATCAAACATTTTGGAAGGAAATTTTTCTAGTGCTAAATATAATCTGACAGTTGAATGTATTTCAACTGTTCTTTTAAAACTAACCTGTACTTTCATCCTATGACATAAAAAGAGCTATTAACTAATCTAAGAAAGTAAAACATGAAAATAACTTCAGCTTTTATAATAATTTAGGTGAAAGTTAATATTGTTCCTTGGTTATATTGGTAGATACTAACTTAAGAGGAAGGTAGAAGGTTCACCCCCTAGATAAAATAGACGCTCCAAAACCTGTAGAAATGTAGCCAGGAATGTATAATCCTCTGTATATGCCTCATCCCCTGAGAGCTGTACACATATTTTCATTGGGGATTAAAAGTATCATCATTTACACAGTATTGCATAGGCTGGATAAAGATAAATATATCTCTTGTACAGATGTGCATTTTCAAAATGCATTTCTAGATGTGAAAACAAGGTACAAAGAAATTGTCAATACAATGGCTTTGGACTTATCCTATTTGATTCAGGTTAATATTTGTCATTCTAAAGCCTCAGTTGTTCAGTATATGAACAGCAGAAGTAAACTTGCTAAAAATGTCTTCTGACATTTTACTGCTATTTTGGAAGCTTTACTACAGAATAGACAATAAAGGTAAAGGTCAGAATCATAAATAACAGAACTTTTAGTAGCGATTGTTTTCATCTTTGTGAACCTAAGACAACTAACTCAGTTCAGATTCAGTTTCAATCAAAACAGTGGGATGGTTTTGTCATTGACTTCAGTGCAGCCAGGATTTCACATCAGATCTCTAACAAATGCACACTCATACTAACACAAACTCATATTATTCTGACATTTTTCAATTTCCAGTACTACTAAGGAAAGTTATTTGAGGTGTAACTACTCTAAGGGCTCATAGGTGCAAATGCTGAACACTGGTGAGGATCCAGCAAAGTGCTTAAGTATGTGCTTAACTTTAAGCACATTGAATGATCTAACTGAAGTCAATGGGACTACTCACATGCTTTAAGTTAAGTATATATTCAAATGATTTGTTGTACTAGTACCTTGCAAGATCTATCCCTCGGTAAGTTTTTTAAAATGTAAAGGGGGAATGAGAAGCAGTGTTGCATATTGAGGTTTTTTTCAATTCACTGATGTGACCAGTCCTATATTTTTATTTGGCCTGTATTACCTCACTCTGCATCTTATCACTTTTTCTGTTAAATGGATATCTAATATACAGAATAGCAGAACATAAAGCAAAATTTTTGCTGCAATGGTTATGTTAATTGACTTATAACGTTGTTTTATTTTCTGGTTATTCACGAGCAGTCTCTAAAGTTTAATAAAGCTCAAAACATTTAATTTTATTGCCTTGAAGTATTGATTATCTGTTTAAAACCAAGAACAATGTGATCCACTACCTTTGCCACACTGATTGAGTGAATTATCTTAAAGAATTAAGAGATGTGCATTAGAAGAGAATCTTAATGCAGTGAAAATATTATTGCATGCATTACTCATGGCTGTTTTACAAAAACATACAAACCTTTAATCTCAGTCTTGTACAAGAAAGAAATTTTATTGCTTCACAATGAACTAGATATTCCCTTGGGCATTACATGAGCATTTACATTTCTACTTCTTGATTTTATTGCCAGCATAAGCTTATTTAAATGAATGAATAACAGACTGTCTATTTAAAAGGAATAAGAGAAACATTAAGAATAATACTTTTTGAAAAAAATGGATTCATGAGGGGGCTTTTATTTAATGTGTTTAAAATAATATTTTATGTAAGGAAAATAAAAGAACCATAACAATCACAATGAAATAAGACAAAAAATACAAAGGAAGGTAATTACAAAGCTATATTCATTGTATCCGAGAATAATATTTTACATTTATTTACTACTTAGTGTTCAGAAAAATCAGAAAAAAGAACAAAAACAAAGGAAAAAGTGAAATGAGCCATTGGAAAGGAGAGAGAGAGAGAGAGAGAGAGAGAGAGAGAGAGGCAATTAGAAAGCAGTTTGTTAGACCAAAGAAATACAGTGCAGAAAATTCTCATGGTACAATGCCGTGAATCTCAAGTACTATTTCACCAGACCATTAATACAGTTCGTATGTACCTCTCTATTCCATAATTATCTGTTAATGAATTGACTCAAGAAATAAATACTAAATGTGATCAAATCAATGGAGTTCTATTCTTCTTTCATAAGTTTCTCTTTCAAAAGATGCCATACTACTTAATGCAATGTACCAGTTGTCCATCCTGTGAGGTAATTTTCAGTGCTGTAATAGCAGATATTTTAGTACCAGTGAGCTCATGGGAGTTCTTGTGAATCAGTACGTGCAATCTTGGGCTTAGCGAACAGCTGTGGCTGGAATAAAAGAAAAGTATTTGATAAATGAATTCTTAAATGTATTACTTTCCAAAGTCTCAAACATTTTGGACAATTCCATAATTTATGTAGTATGGACTATGGGTAATTGTATCTCAGGTACAAATCTGTATTTTTAATACCTACTTCAGATACATGGATCAAGTCCAATGCATGTGTAAAACAGTCTTCTGGTGAATGAGCTGGAGGTGGACACCCACAGAAAGCATTTTTTGTTCAACTATTGTCAAGGAACTCCCTCCATCCTGGTTCTATTTGCTTTAGAATACCTTTGTACATTCTTTCCTTGGGCAATTCTAAATAAACATATACTGATGCAGCAAGTTTTGCATGTTGCCAATTTTTTCTCATGAATTTTAACAAGTTTGGAGGTTCTGGGGTCAGTAGCGTGTAGGTGTTGCCAAATTGATTAATTTGTTATTTATTTATTTATTTAGTGGAGGACATACTTTTGTCACTATTCTTCAAATGTCTTTAACATACAATTGAGGGTTACACATGGTGGGTAATAATCCACTGCTTCAGCATCAATTTGACTCTGTTTAGTAATACTGAATTATTACCCCAGAGTGTTTAAATCTTCATGTAGCAGTGGATGAATTTTTAGTGGTGCTGTTAAATTAGAACCAGGCTCTTCTCATAGCATCAACAACTGGTGATTTCTCCAGTGTATATATGTATCATATGTAAAACCTATGCAGCCAAAAGGGAGATTGTAGGAATTGCTGTTTTATAAAGATCCATGGTGGGGCAATATGCGGTATGTTTAAGGCCATGTCTACACTACAAAGTTAAGTCAAGTTGACATCGAGCCTCCGATTTAAGCAAGTCAATCTTGCTTGTCCACACTATGCTCATTGTGTCAGCAGAGTGCAAACCCTCTAGCAGGGCTTGCATCAATGCATGGAGCACTGCACTGTGGGTAGCTATTCACAGTGCATGTAGCCGAGTGGAATTTTGGGTTGGGTTTGCAGTGCCTTTTGGGACCAAAAAATGTGTGCAAGTGGTTATGGGAACATAGTGTTTCATGATTCACTTATCTCCCTCCTTCCTCGAAATCAACGGCAAATAAACCAAGCCTTTTTTGCGTATTTTTTCATAAGCCTGGGTTACCTACTCAGATGCCATAGCACCATAAGCATGGACCCTACTCAATACACTGTTGCTGTGAACATTACAAACACCTTGTGCCTTATCCTCCAGTATTTACACAGTCGATACAGGAGCCGCTGTATGGAACAATGTGATGGCACGCTAGCAGCCCTGCTGGAACACATAGAGCGGAGCAATTTGCAGTTGCTGGTGACAGTCACGCATCACCTTGACACGGTTGAGAATTGCTTCTGGGACCGGGAAACAAACACTGACTGGTGGGACCGCATCATTATGCAGCTATGGGTTGACGAGCAGTGGCTGCAGAACTTTCGCATGCGTAAGGCCACTTTCCAGGAACTGAAGAGCTTTCCCCAGCTCTGAACCGCAGCAATACTAAAATGAGAGCTGCTCTGAAACTGGAGATGCGAGTGGCGATAGCTCTGTGGAAGCTTGCAATGCCAAACTGCTACTGGTCAGTGGGGAATCAACTCAGAGTA
The DNA here is from genome assembly GCF_020497125.1 of Mauremys mutica. NCBI lineage: Eukaryota > Metazoa > Chordata > Testudines > Geoemydidae > Mauremys > Mauremys mutica. Next base: position 183,887,263 of record NC_059072.1, on the reverse strand, counting down.
GATAAATCTACCTTGGAATCTGTGGTGATCCAAGTTCACAGGGCAATCAACAGACTTCTGCTAAGAAGGGTAGTAACTTTGGGCAAGGTGCAGGACATATGGATGGTTTTGCCTGTAGCAGGGTGGACCTCTGCTCCTGCCCTGAAGGGGTTAAAAACAGCCCTGGGAAGGGGCTGAGGCTGGGGAAAGCAGCCTTTAAGCTGGGCTGATTGGGAAGTGGCTGCAGCTGGGCCACGCCCCAATCAGGCCCAGCTGACCCCTATATAAGAAGGCCAGGGAAGCCAGAAGCTGAAGACAGACTCTCTCTGCATTCAGAGGGAGATGGGCCTGGCTGCAGGGAGCTAGACTGGGTACCTGAGTGGAGCAGGGCTGGGGCAAGGCAGAGGAGCTGGGGAGCTCCAGCCTGGAAAGCCCCAGGCTGTGGCCTAGCGTTGGGCTAACAGGTACTGGGGGTTGCAGAGGCAGCCCAGGGGTAGGCCAAGGCAGCAGGTCCAAACCCTCCTTGCCAGTGATGAATAGGCTGATACTGCAGTCTGCCCCAGGACATGGGGCTAGACAATGACTGGCAGTGGCCACACACTGAGGCAAGGTGGGGATAGAGGGTGAGGGTTCCCTGGGGAGGGGAGACCCAGAGAGAAAGGGGTTACTGCCAGGGGGCAGCACCCCATGTAAAAGGGCACCGGGTCCAGGGAGGGACACGGGGGCCAGAGGACAGGCGGACCACCAGCCTGCAGAGGGTGCTTCAGAGCTGGAACAGAGCTAATTCCCAGGAGTCACCAGCAGGAGGCGCCACAGGGGTGAGTTACATTGCCATAATGGGGTTCCCTAACTGTGGTGGGGCTATAGATGGAACTCATATCCCTATTTTGGCACCAGACCACCTAAAGAGTGCATAAACTGAGAGGGGTACTTCTCAACAGTATTGCAAGCATTGGTAGATCACAGGGGCCGTTTGTGATGTTATTGACATGAACTATGACCGTATAGATCATTGTTACAACCAGGGTCCTATAGTGGCACCAGGTCTTGTACAGAGGAGATCAAGTGGAGTGTCTATGGAAAGGTTGTAGTTTTCTGGTTATGATTATGCTGTCTGTATGTGTGTATCATTTTTGTATTTGAAGTTATGAATATTGGCTATGTACTTGTATCTCAATGTGTTTGATTCTAAGTAGCCTCAGTGCAGCATTTGGTCAGCTTTTTGAAAAAGGACTATTCTCATAAGTGTCTAGTCAAGAAATACTTAACTGACAATGGACTTTGAGAGATGACAATGCATATCTTAGCTTTTGTGGGAACATTCAAACTAACATGTAAACAATGGCATTGGCCTGCAAAAAGCTGAATCATTCATAGACATGTGACTTGCCCAGGTGGCTACAAACTCCATCTTGTTGCTGTGATTTTGCACAGGAGAACCAAGGAGTTTTGGCCCACAAGAGAGAGAATATAAAAGGCCCTGGAAACCCCTCCATTTTGTCTTCAGTTAGCTCAGAAGATAGCCTCTCCACCCCCAACCGTTGCCTGAAACAAACTGAAACAAAGGACAGTAATGACGGAGGTGTGAGTGATTGCTGGACCCAGACTAAGAAGGAGTCCAGTCTGTGAAAGAAGCTTATTAGAACATCTCAGGGGGTGAGATTTTATCTGAAATCAGTTTCTTAATGTATTAGGCTTAGACTTGTGTATTTTGCTTTATTTTGCTTGGTAACTTACTTTGTTTTGTCTGGTTTCAGAGTAGCAGCCGTGTTAGTCTGTTATGTTTTTATTCGGAACCACTTAAATCCTACTTTTTATATTTAATAAAATCACTTTTGCTTATTAATTGACCCTAAGTAAGTAATACCTGGAGGAGCAAACAGCTATGCAAATCTCTCTATCAGTGTTATAGAGGTTGGACAATTTATGAGTTTACCCTGTATAAGCTTCATAGTAAAACAGAGTAAAACAGATTTAGTTGGGGTTTGGATCCTATTGGGAGCTGGGTGTCTGGGTGCTAGAGACAAGAGCACTTCTTAAGCTGTTTTCAGTTAAGTCTGCAGCTTTGGGATGTGTGGTTCAGACCCTGGGTCTGGGTTGGAGCAGACTGGCGTGTCTGGCTTGACAAGGTGGGGTTCTGGAGGCACAAACTGGCAGAGAAAATGGGCTCAGAGGTAGTCTCAGCACATCAGGTGACAGTCCTAGACCCAACCCGTCACACTGTTTCACAGACATCAATGTGGGATGATCGGGAAAGGTGCATGATGAGTGCATTTTTAGGAACACAGAACTGTTCGAAACTGCAAGCAGGGACTTTCTTTCCAGACTGAAAAATAACCATTGGTGATGTTGAAATGCCAATCGTGATTCTGGGAGACCCAGGTTACTCCTTGCTCCCATGGCTCATGAAGCCATACACAGGCAGCCTGGACAGTAGTAAGGACCGGCTCAACCATAGGCTTACCAAGTGCAGAATGGTGGTAGAATGTGCCTTTGGACATTTAAAAGGTTGTTGGCATTGCTTGCTTACTAAGTTAGACCTCACTGAAAGCAATGTCCCCGTTGTTATTGCTGTCTGCTGTGTGCTCCATAATATCTGTGAAACAAAGGGAGAAAAGTTTCTGGCGCAGTGGGAGGTTGAAGAAGACCACCTGACAACCATTTTTGATTAGCCAGACACTAGGGCAATAAGAAGAGCACACTGAGGGGCTTTGCGTCTCCATGAGGCCTTGAAAACCAGATTTGGCAATGAGCCAGAGTAATGACAGTTATCTGTTTTGTTTCTTACAAAACTGTCCCCTTCAATGCATTTTCTCCCCGGTAAACTCTACCCCCACTAACCACCATGTGTTGAATGAATAAAGAGCCTTTTCTCCTCAATCTATTAAGTTTTATTATGCACACAAACGCACGGAGACAGCAAAGAAAAGTAGGATATCCTGGAGCAAAAGGCCTGATAACTCTGTGGGGGGAGAAACAAGGACAGCTTGCTTATAGATACACTGCAACAACAATCAAAGGTGTGGGAATAGGCACCTTCTGGCCCTGCTGCCCTCCCCTGGTGTCGAGTGCAAGGGATACTGGACTCCCCCATCCCACCCCACCTCATAGGAGGTTTGGGAGAGGAGTATGTGGAATGTGGCGATGATGGCAGCAGGTTCAGCATAGGCTGCAGAGGGACACTAGCGTCAAGCAGCCTTTCTTGAACCTCAACCAGATGCCTCAAAATGTCTGATTGCTCCTTCATAATCTTCAGCATCTCTTCCTGCATGGCACACTCTTGTTCCCTGCATGCGCTCCTGGCCTCCCTGTCCATGTCCAGGTTCTTGGACAGTGTGATCTTCTATGCTCTGAGCTCCGTCTTGTCTCTCTGACTGTACATATATTAATTCTGGTGCAAGGTTAATTCTTTTTTTAAGAAAACACCCCTCATTTCACTGTAAGCCAATGTATTCACAACTGCTGGCTACTGCAAGGGTTGGTTTTGCTGCTCCAGCCATGGTGAGTAAGGTCACAAGGCAAGGGTGAGTTTTGTGCTACAGCTTTTGTGACGACATCCTTGGAATCACGGGTTGGAACTTCAGAAAAGCCCCCTTTCCCCTAGCAACCTGGATGGTGATTGAGGACAGGCTGCAGTGTAAAGCCCCCCAAATGGTTTGTTTTTTTACAAAAGCCACAACAGGTTCGGGGGAGGGGGAAGGGAGACAAACAGGAAGCCACCCCCTTTATTTTTTAAATACTGGTTGCAATACACAGTGACCCCTTCCAACCACAATCATGGCATGTTTGGGAAAGTGTGGTTGTGTGATCCAGATTTCACCAAACAGGGGCAAATTACTTGTTGAATTGTTTGCAGTTTAAGGACTAGCTTTGAGAATTTCGCCCATTTCCCCTAGGTGGCCATATGCAATATCACTCTCCTGAGTGTAACAGAGGCAGCAAGGGAGCAGATGCTGCAAGCGTCTGGGTACTGACCTGGTCCTGATACTGAAATGCTGTGTGCTGCAATGATGCCAGCAGAGTTAATGCTGGAGTAGCATGGGAAAGTGTTCTACTATGGTGGACGAAATAAGGCAGCCCTTCCCAGAAACTTTCTGCAAAGGATTGCAGAGTACCACCATGAAACCTTCCTTGAGATCTCCATGGAGAATTCCCAGGCCATCCCCATGCACATAAACAGCCTTTTTTGGAGAGCATCCTCTTTGTAGCTGGAGTGGCCACCAATACCCACTACACCTACCCTTTTGTTCAGATTAAATATAAAAAATAATAGCATGTAACCCCTACATGATTGGAAAGGTGTACTCACCAGAGGTGCCATCCCTGGCATCACGCTCCGTGACCAACTGGTCCTGTGTAGGAATGGGCTCCAGGGTTAAAAACAATTCTTAGCTGTTGGGGAGAATGGATCCTCCACTTGCCTGCCTCTCATTCTCCTCCTCCTCCACTTCCTTGTCAACAATGTCCTCCTCATTGTTGTTCAAGGTTGCCAAGGGCTCCTGGGAGGTATCCACGGAGCGTTTTGGAGTAGTGGTGGGGTTGCCGCCAAGAATCGCATGCAGCTCCTCATAAAAGTGGGATGTCTATAGGGCAAAACCAGAGCAACTGTTCACCTTCCTTGTCTTCTGGTATGATTGCCGAAGCTCCTTTATTTTCATGTGGCACTGCTGCTTGTCCCTGGTGTAGCCCTTCTCCCCCATGCCCTGTGGGATCTTGGCATAGATGTCATCATTTCTTCTGCTGGATAGGAACTCTGCCTGCACAGACTCTTCTCCCCGCACAGCAATAAGATCCACCACCTCCTGTGTACTCCATGCTGGAGCGCTTTTGCAGCCTTGAGTCTCCATGATCAGCTGTGATATCCATGCTGATCAAACAGGAAATGAAAGTTCCTGGGGCTTTAACAGGGGAGTGGCTGTTTCCTGTGTACCTGGCTGTTGTGCAGTGGAGTTGAAAGTGCTCTCCAAAGCGGTCACAGTGGAGCACTGTGGGACACCTCCTAGAGGCCAATTCATTTGAATTACACAGTGCAGTGTCAACACTATCCTCATGTCGACCCATGGATATTGAATCAAGTGCTATGCCTCTTGCGGAGGTGTATTATAGAAGTCGACTTTACAGGCCACTTAGGTCAGCGGAAGGGACTCAGTAGTGCATACATATATATTATTAAATTGACCTAACGCGGTTTATGTCGACCTAACTTTTAGTTAGGGTAAATACAGTTTAATCTAGTACAAGATAAAGTGATTTAACAAAATAACTAATAGGGATGTTTTGTCCAAGAGATTAGGAACAATGGGAGGTAACAAAGAGATGTCATAAAATATGTAAGGTGATGTGTAAATTGTGTATTCCAGTTGTTTGGCTCAGCCTATAAATGTCGGGGCACTTTGCCTTAACAATTTGTCCAGTTTAGGGGGCAGCGGAAAGTCCTGCCACTGACTGAGCTGAGTCCATTATAACAAGCATAAATCTATTAGTGTAACTGTAGACATTGATCCAAGAACCTAATACCATGCTTCGCTGACAATAAACTTGTCCAAACACCTTTGCCACTGAACTGAGCCTGTGGTCTTTCTTTATGAATAACCTAAAGGTCCGCTGAATGAGCAAGCAGCCTTATCTGCTGTTAGTAGTGATAACTTTTGGAGTTCCAAGGACAGAAGCACAGAAGGGCAGACTGAACAGTGTTATTGAGGCACCAACAATCCAGCCTTCAGCACTCAACTACACTGGTTAGTACTATTGAGGTTTGCTGAGCTAGCTACCTGTGCAGAGCTGGACAGCACACTGAAGGAACACACATGCAAGCCACTGAGAATGAGGGATAGAAAAACACATGAAGGAGAGTGCTGGGGGAAAGGACTTGTGCTGAGTTACATAGCCTCTGTTTAGGGGTTGACAGAGATTAACAGTAACTTTTCCTCCAGAAAAAAAAATACTACAGCTTACCTGCTTCCTCCTTTTAGGCTGAGATTCAGGCTTTTGGAGAATTTCTCAGGACTGTCTCCAAATTATTAGCCACTGATGATGCAGATTCCATGGCACAGCACACTGTTGAGGGTTCAAAAATAAATTTAAAAATATAAATGAATAAAATAATGGCTGCTTGTGCTAGAAAGAGAATAAATGAGGAACAGAGTCTAGGTGGGCTGCAAAAATTAAAGATTCCATTCATTCAGATTCATTTAAGATCACGTATATATTATTTTCCATATAATAATACCTAGCTGTGATGCAGTAATTTTTATCTGTAGAACTCAAAATGCTTTACAAAGGGGGTATCACTATCCCCATTTTACAGATGAGGAAACTGAGGCACAGAGTGGCAAAGTGACTTTCCCAAAGTCACTGGGTAGGTCAGTGGCAGAGTCAGGAATAGAAACCAGCTCTCCTGAGCCCTAGTCCTGTGCTCTATCCACTAAGCAATACTGCCTTTCTATATACTGTGTGTACATAAACAGGAAAATATATCCTTGGTCTTAAATGAAGATGAAGAAGATTTTAAAGACATCCCATAAAATAGGTTTCTGACTCTTTAACTATATACTATTTCCAACTATAGAGTCCTATAAATATTAGGAATATAGGACTGATGTGTTTTGAACGAAAAATAATAACTATGAATGCTATTTTTTTAAAAATAGTTTTCCCACCTACTTTCCTTTTTCCTGTAACCGAAATGTACTCTCAGTGCAACAAAGTGAATGCAAAATTAGTGGAGAGTTTAAACCCAGAAATATCAGAAAATGTGGAGATACAATTCCTATGGTAACATTAACTCTTCGCCCTTTCACGTACATATTATGAGAGGATCTTTGGTAAGGGCAATGAGATATAGTCATATGTTCAGCATATATCTATATTACAAATGCATGCTCCTATTTTTCAATTTAATAGTTCTACCATCACTGAAAGCAGTTCTCAGATAGGAATGTTTAACTAGGTGAGCCTATCCATCTGCTCGTAACATCTCTCATTAAGAGTTAATTTTGTAGTGGAATTAAATTATAAACCATGTCCAAACAGATCAACATCAAACTATAACTAAGTGAGACTTGCTGTATCTTAGCAGATTCACAGTTTAAAGACAGGCTGTTTTCCCCTCCCTTCCCCCACCCCAACATGTGTACTATATAATTCCAAAGAAACAAGTGGGGTCGCTTTCCACATTCATTTTGAAAATCATTTGACTTGTGAAATAAACAGACATACAAGAATAGTGCTTTTACTTGGAAGGATGACATTTAAATTGCTGTTGATCTGTGGAAAGTTCAGTTTGTATAAAACTAAAACATATTTGATTAGAATGTGCACTCAACATTAGATATATGCTTATTAGAAATATCTATTTTTCACATGCTGGAATCTGTAAAGTTTTCTTAACTACTCTAAAGTGTGTTGCTCAAATACATGTTAAGATATTGCTTAACTAAAAGTTAAGCCAAGAGAGAATAAAAGACTGGGTCTCAAGGTTAAATCTGGAAATATACACGTAAAATCTTAATAAGAGGAGAGAAAAAAGAGTTTGTTAAGAAATATATATTTAACAAGTCTGGCATATTTGTGGCCTCTTTGGCAGCTTATTGGCCCAATGGCAATGCTCTGCACTATTATAAAAGATAGATAAGTTTGTTTTTGTTGTGTCATCACTCTGGTAGGTGATGGAAGTGTTCTAGAGGCAATCCGCCTAACCCTTTGCAAGCACTGTTGTCCTGGAGGCTTTCCACTGTAGTGATGGTGACTATAGATTTTATAACTTGTATTTTTTGTGTCCTCTCCCCTATGTGAAGTGACAACATAGATTTAGTCTATGTTTATTTGACACCCTCTTCAATTAAAAACAACTTTAAAATATCTTGTGTTTTGAATGCTAGAATGTTTTCTGTTTGCTGGTTAATATTTCCCCTCTGATTTTAATCTATTCAGTTATTCACATGGCCCTCATCAGAGTAATATCTGATTACGTCTGAAGAAATTTAAAATATCAGTATCAATAACAAATCTTTCTTCATTCCTAGCATGTAGGAGAAATAGCTTGATTAGTTTTTTAAAATGTGTGTGTGAGAGAGAATGTGCTGGGTGTTTGAGGAATTTACTGAGGAAAAGGTAAGTCAAAGAAATGAGTTTTCCACTTAGTTCTCCAAGTGGTGAGGTCTGTGGACACTCATAGAATTATAGAATATTAGGGTTGGAAAAGACCTCAGGACGTCATCTAAGCAGGACCAACACCAACTAAATCATCCCAGCCAAGGTTTTGTCAAGCTGGGCCTTAAAAACCTATAAGGATGGTGATTCCACCACCTCCCTAGGTAACCCATTCCAGTGCTTCACCACCCTCCTAGTGAAATAGTGTTTCCTAATATCCAACCTAGACCTCACCCACTGCAACTTGAGACCATTGCTTCTTGTTCTGTCATCTGCCACCACTGAGAACAGCCTAGCTCCATCCTCTTTGGAACTTCAGGTAGTTGAAGGCTGCTATCAAATAACTCCAGTTCCCTCAGCCTCTCCTCATAAGTCATGTGCCCCAGCCCCCTAATCATTTTTGTTGCCCTCTGCCCTCTCCAGTTTGTTCACATCCCTTCTGCAGTGGGGGGACAAAAACTGGATGCAATACTCCAGATGTGGCCTCACCAGTGTTGAATAGAGGGGAATAATCTCTTCCCTCGATCTGCTGGCAATGCTCCTACTAATACAGCCCAATATGCTATTGGCCTTCTTGGCAACGAGGGCACACTGCTGACTCATATGCAGCTTGTCATCCACTGTAATCCCCAGGTCCTTTTCTGCAGAACTACTGCTTAGCCATTCAGACCCCAGACTGTAGCAGTGCATGGGATTCTTTCTTCCTAAATGCAGGACTCTGCACTTGTCCTTGTTGAACCTCATCAGATTTCTTTTGGCCCAATCCTCCAATTTGTCTAGGTCACTCTGGACCTTATCCCTACCCTCCAGTGTATCTACCTCTCCCCCCAGTTTAGTGTAATCTGCAAACTTGCTGAGGGTGCAATTAATCCCATCATCCAGATGATTAATAAAGATGTTGAACAAAACCGGTCCCAGAACCGACCTTTGGGGCACTCCGTGGGATACTTATCTTATCTGTATTTTGATATTTGCTGTTTCCTTCCTCTTTTTTCATTTTCATATTTTACTCCCTTGTCTTTATTTAATTTCTCAAACTCATTTTCGTTTGCCCTCCTTACTTTTAACTACTTTTCCCATTCTCATTCTCCTTTACATGTTTCACAGTGTAGTATTACTTCTAAATTGTGCGGATACATCATGACTCTTTTCATCTTCCTTCTGAAACATCTGGTATAGATAACTATTGGAGATAGGCTACTGGACTAGATGAACTAATATGTTTAAGTTACAGAGTCAGGCTCCTACAGACTTTATTTTGCATTTTGAGGACTCAGTGCTTCTGAAAATCAGGTCTGTAAATGATAAATCATTAGTACTATGAAGGTTTTGGAAAATACTATAGACACCACAGTCAAGCAGGAACTTCTTTTGGCAAGATATTCACATGATTCTTGTGTTTCAAGTTAAACCTGTGAGAGTAAAACTTTAGATTTCCCTGAAATACACAAGAAGAATTGGAGAGAGGAATAGAAACTATGCAGGGTTTATCTGTGTTCAGTTTGTTGGACTGTAAACTCTTTGGAGCAGGGAGCGTCCCCTTATGTTGTGTGTGTTTACAGCACCTAGCAAAATGCTAACTAGAGCCTCTAAGCACTATCACGGTATACACGGTATACACAGAATAATAGTTGTCTGGTGCATTGGCTACCTGACATTTTGTAATACACTGGTTTGAGGTAGTTTATGTTTAAAGAAACATTTTGAACCTACCTTGCATTTAAATAAACATTCAGGTGTCCTATTACTGATTATTGGATAGGGCTACTTAAAAATGTGTACAAACTGTTATATAAAAGGAGTCTGAGGTAAATAGTTAAAATTTCATGGAGACGTAAGAAATAAACTTCAAACTAAAAAGACCTTGTTTTAGTTGAATTATCAAATATGTGCAGTTAAAATATGAGATAATATTAATCAGAGAGGATGAAGCTGTTATACTGTTGCAAAGATACATTGGCATACTATGCAAATGAATGATTATGATGATTTTATGACCCACTCATTTCTTTAATATATTATCTGGGATGAAGCAATTGATTGACTAATGAGATCTTAATGGGAGTAATGGCCTAAGATAGGGAAGTGTAATTGTTTCTTGATTTAATCCAAAAATACAGAGCCACCATGCAGTTTCCTTACAACTGTGGAACTGGCATTGACATCACTACATATGCCAGTTTGAAATGTGCAGCAGGGAGTAATACGGGAATTAATCTCAGATGGAAACATTGGCAAATATGATACAATAGGTTCTCAAGAAACATATTCACGAGGTATGGATTTATGCACAGAAGTAATTTATGCAACTTGTATCAGAATTGTCTACCACTGCCAAACAGAGCTGCCCAACCTTTGTGGCAGTGAAGACAACACTGGCAACTTTCCAGGAGCCAGGTTATAGTAGCTAATTTGCATATTGATTTATGTATGCACAGACTTCATTTCAGTTTTCCTTTTTGACCAGAGAAATACAATAAAATGTAAAAACATGAATACATGTACCTTGAAGTGGTGTGTGTTTCAATGCTTTTCCCATATCCTTATTAATTTATTTTACTTCCTACTTTAATTCCCTCTTATCTCCATATCATTTATTTTCCCCCTCCTTTCTGTCAATGATCTTTTTTCATTTGTATATTTTATTTTTTCTCTGCTTATCTCTCCTAGTAAGGGCAGGTCTACACTACCGCTTAAGTCGATCTAACTTACGTTGCTCAGGGATGTGAAAAAGACCCCCTGAGAGAGACAAGTTTGCCCTGTCCACACCAGCACTATGTTGGCAGAAGATGCTCTCCTTCTGACATAGCTTCTGCTTCTTGCCGAGTTGGAGTAATTATGCGGAGCGCTCTCCTGTCGGGTGAGCGCTCTCCTGTCGGCACAACGTGTCTTCACCAGTCATGAATGTAGTGCTGTAGTGTAGACCCTGATCTCTTTTCCATTTGCCTTCCCACCACTTTCCTTCTAGGTCCTCCCTCTGTCCCATAACCATAGTAACTATGCGTCTTTCTCGCTTGTCCTCTGGCCCTCCCCAACAGCCTTTGTCTATATATACTTATTCCACCACCCAGGGGCGGCTCTAGGCATTTTGCCACCTCAAGCACGGCAGGCAGGCTGCCTTCAGTGGCATGCCTGCGGGAGGTCCGCCAAAGCCGCGGGACCAGTGAACCCTCCGCAGGCAAGCTGCCGAAGGCAGACTGCCTGCTGCCCTTGTGGCGACCGGCAGAGCGCCCCCAGTGGCTTGCCGCCCCAAGCACACACTTGACGTGCTGGTGCCTGGAGCTGCCTCTGCCACCACCCTTACTAGCTGCTATGTGTGCTTCTGCAGGCTGGCTGGCCAATCCATATCTTGGATTTCTAGAGTACATTGTCTTCAGCCTTGCTTCTTACTTCAGACAGGAAGTGGAGCAGTGGTTAACTTTTTGTCTTTGTCAGCCCCTCTTTTAATACTTACGTAAGAAAATGGCTACTATTGTCAACAATTATGTATATTTTATAAAAAGTTAGTAACCAGAAGTGTTGAATTAGACCCTAATGAAGTAGCTGCAGAACATTTTATGCAACCATAGATACACATATAACATTCTGTGTTACAGAGCATTTCTTTTGTTTTCATTAAGTCTGTTCACTAGTCATTTAACCAATTAATTTACACTTCAGCTGAAATGGCTGATCTTTTAATTTAGGTCACTATCAGGATGCCCATCATAAATTGAATAGTACATAATAGTGTCTTTCTAGTGTGGCTAACAGTGGTCCAAATTATCTTTTCCCACAGAAATGTCTCCTTCTATGGAACACGCTTGTCACTTTTTCCAGGACTGAGAGTTTTGCCCTCCTGTACAGGGGACTGTTGTGGGCAGGGAAGCAGACCTTCAAACACGGCAGAGCAAAGTGAAAGAGCATCAACTAAATCATCCCAGACTTAGATCAGCTTAACTACGTTGCTCAGAAGTGTGCATTTTTCACACCCCTGAGCGACTTAGCTGGGTTGATCTGATTTTTCCAGTGTAGACCAGTCCTGAGACATAGAAAGGGGAACTGACAGGCCCGAAGTCACCCAGCAAACCAGTGGCAGAGCCTGAAAGAGGAACTCAAGTCTCCTGAGCACCAGTCCAATGTGTTATCCAAGTGATGTTAGGGCCCAGCGGATGAGTATTATATGCATCCTGAGGGTTATACACCTATTCTGTTTTAATACACAGAAAACTGTGGTCCTGATTCTTCTCTCACTTACATCAGTGTAAATCAGGAATAGTTTAAATGAAGCTTGAGGAGAGCCAGGCCTACCATTTTATAATTCTCCTTGAAGAAGATAGGCTAGAGAAGGGAAAGAGTGGACACGTGGCATGTGAATTCAGGATGTGTGTCTCAGGAGTAGGAGGCTGCATATAATAAAGAATGCAGATGCACACAGAAGAAGGACATGCCAGGGTTAATCAGATAAGCACCTTGGACTGAGTACAGAGGGAGTGCAGAAAGGGAATACAAGTAGATAAACTCCCTATAGTGGTCAAGTCTCCAAAACTGAACAATCAGCTTTTAAGATGACTAAAGACAAAGTAGAATTACTACTTTCATACCCTTCTAACATAAGAAGATGAGCCCCTAATGTAATAGTGAGCAATATCCTTTCAGATCAACAGAAGGGGATTATATGGTAAAACAACTCATGAATTGGACACGGTGGTTTTACCTCCACTTGCAGGACCCAATGGAAATAAAAGGTTAGCATTAAGCAACAACGATTTCAGGAAAAACAACCAATGTCACCTTTTAGGGTACAGAAGTTACAGCAACTGGTGCCTTATGTGGCTCCACAGCTCACTGGGATGATTTACAGTTAACATTCTCAGCACAGCGCTGCTAAGAACTAAAGGCTTACTCAGCAGAAGTAACTTAAGGGGAATATACATTGCTTGTTCATATGGGGTCAGTGTGAGCGGAAAATGTTTCATATTATACTATCATTAATATTACTAGATAGGGAATACAACTGAATGAAAACAGGGCTAGCAATGACCTTGGGGTAAGGGACAAACACCTTATTTCACAGTAGTTCACAAGTGACAATAAGTCATGTGGCTGACAGAGGTGGCCATCAAATATAAGTAATTAACTAAAGTGATGCAGAGAGGATGCATGAGCTTGGGATGCAGGCCAAGAAAGAAGTAGAAAAACCAGACAGAGTGTAGAAGAAAAAGACATTGTCCGGCCATCCAGAAAGAAGGAGAGGAGACATTTGATATGGTTTTAATCAGGCTGCAACTTTAATATTAGATGTCTGGTACTTCCCGGCAGATAAAAGTGTACAGTGCAAGTAACCCCATGTCCATTCAATAACTACCTGGGGGCTTCTACCAGCTCCATCTTTTTCCACCCAGGGCCCCTGGGCAATACATTGCTAGGACCTTACCCTCCATCCCCCCAGTAGGAGAGTTAAGGTGGGCCAAAAAAAAAGGGCTTGGCTCCCTTCTGTACCAATTATAGGAACTCCCCATTTGTTCCTTTAACCAACACCTCCTTTTTAAGTTCTTTTCCGGTCGCTGTATTCCTTCCCTATGGAGTACCTGCACTGGACCTCCACCCCACACTTACATAAGGAGTCGTGACATATTGCCTACCACCCTTAAAAAAGCCTTCCCTGAACCCGCTGTGGGGAAGGCGAAAAAAGCCCAACTCCACCTATGCCAATCTGATGGTAACGGAAAAATTCCTTCCCAGGCCCCCTAAATAGGGGCAGCTAGCACAATGCCCACAGCACCTGGTATTTCACCACATAAAGGGGATGGAGGGTGGGTGCTGCCTTAGCCTGCTCCATGTAAAAGGGGCTTCATGCACACGGCTGCCCCTTTAAACCCTTCTGCCCATCCAGTTCCCAGGAGATGAGTCAGTGTCACCCCGCTGTCCCATTGTCCCCTTTTGCAGCAGTTTGACACTTGCCTCCCACCCCCAGCCATAAAGCACTGATCCCTCCATTTGGCCAGCCAGACAAACCGCCTCTTCCCCCCGCTTAAAGGTGTGGTGTAGTCATTTTTGTTAAGAACAGGAGACTTGTAAATGATCTTGATAGTGTCATGGGCCAACTGAGAAGTGGAGATAACATGAAAGAATGCTCTGTAAAAATAGATATCTTGGCTGGCTTAATGTCACATTAACAAAACTCACCTTCTTTCTTTTCTCAAGAAAAGCATGTAGTTATGATTTCTAACAAGCCATTACATATATTTTGAGAGAGAAAAGACAGGGCCAGTGTGACAGGGCACTATTAGTGGCACCCAGATCACTGATGCTGCTGAAGCATGAAGACCGCTGCAGGCTCAACTATGAGCAATTAAACACTTTCTGATGGGGGATTATAAACACCTGGGTGGTAATCATGGCTAACGATGTCATTGGGAGGATATAAGTGGAAGGAAAAGAAAACAAGGGGAAGTTGAGAGGGTGAGCCTGGGGCGGGGGGAGGAGTGAAGGCTGCAGGGAAGCCACCTTTTGCTGTAAGCCTGAATAACATTGTGATGTGTTGTAAAGGAAGACTAAATGTACATTTGGTTAAAGGGTAAAACCTGGTGTGTATTTGTGACCAGGACATCTCATGAATTAGCTGAGCAGTGCAGTGCAATACACTGGATAGTGGTGGAGGTGCCCTGGGACAGCCAGGTTAAGGCATAAGCCCTAGGGTTAAGGCTCAGTTCCTAGAGTCATTTCCTAAAATCATAATTTCTACTTTCATTTTTTTTTAAAAAGGCTCTAGCCTTCATGATTGTGGAATAAAAGCTTGAAAATGTGACCAGTGTGTAACCGAGGTCACTGTGGTGCCTGCCTGAGTCAGAATACAGCCTGAAACAATAGCTCAGAGAGGTTAGAGCTGCCTCATGTATGTAAATGTGGAGTTAAACCCCAGATCACTGCTTAGGGGGCTCTTACTAACTCCATTCCAACAGAGGTCTTTGTTTGTGGCAAGAGAAGAACAATGGAGTGGGCCCAACCCATGCACCCATTGTATTTGCTCCAGCTGTTGGGATAAATGTCACTTTTTAGTGGCTGTGAAATTGGTATAGCCAGTACTTATACCTTCTTCCCCATAGCTTGTGGAGCAGGGTCTTGTTGAGTGTGGGGTGAGGGCTTGGGCAGTGTATTTTCAGCTGGGATATGGTCTTTAGGGACCACTGCAAACTAGCACAAGTTAGAGCAGCCCCCAGGGTCTAATCTGCAAAGGTCTAGAGCAAAGAATCCAGAAGCGGTGATTCTTAACTTCTCCTTTGTCATAGACTTTTTTGGGTGGCTGTATATGGGAGAGTACCCTTCCTTTGCTAGGTGCTCCTGCAGGCTCAAGCAAAGTCCACCCAACTCCTAATCTGCTCCCCATGGGGCTCCCTCAACCTGACAGGGGAGCAGGTAATAGAGCAGTCAGAACTACTTCCTCTTCCCTTCCCTACAATACATCAGCCAATCAGCAGGAGAGCTGGTGAACGGCTGCCATAGGTGAGAGCTAGCAACTGCTCAGAGAACTCCTGGCTCACATCAAAGCTGCTGCTGGGGCTGTATGGGAAGTGGTGGGAGTTATCTGAGGGAGATGATAGTAGCAAATGCTTCGCTTTAAAAATTACAGAGCATGGGTCAGGAAACACATTTTCAGTTCAGAACCAAATAAAAACTGTCTCCTTAAATTGTGGCTGTGTTAGAGCCTCAAGGGCCATAGGGTGGACACCCCTAATCTATCTGAGGGCCAGATTTTGTGTTTAGATGCATATTTTCATGTGTTCCATACCCACAATTGGGACCAGATTTTCAAAACTGCTCAGCACCCAGAAACCCTTATTGAGATAATTGAGGTCAAATTTTCTAAAAATCTCAGAACTCAAATAGCCACTTATTTTGATGCTTAAGTGGGAACTTTGGAAATCAAGCTGAAGGGTATCACCTGCCTTGCATTCATAAAAGATAAATAAAGAGCATTTTGGTTCACTTGTTCTAGTGACACAACTGCTTTGTAGCCGCCTTACTGGTTGAGGTATGACCCATCAGGATCAATCCCCAGGTTTTAGCTTAAATCAGAAGAAATGAATGGTACTGGAGAAGTGGTGGGGATTGTTACCTCTGCTGGGGAAAGTAGGTTAGTCCTTTGTGTGCTTACACACTGAGCCTAAGATCTTTGGCCTTAAAAGTATGCAAATACAGGTATTTATTTTTATGCAGAAGTTCTCCAATCTATCTTCACTTCTTCAGCAATACGCACTGACTTCAAGTCATTCTCATCTTCTTTTGTAATTAGAGAATGACTTTGGACAATGATCGTGCAAAGTTATTTCTGTATGGAGTAGTCAGGCCTTTTTGGTAGTGCCAGAGTTCTTCATTGAGGGAACATTTTCATAAGGATCTAAGGATTTAGGAGCACATTTCCCACTGACTTCAGAAAAATCTTAGACAGCTTTGAAAATCTTTCCCTAAATGTCTGACAGGTCCTCTTTGTTAAGATCTGCGTGCAAAGAACAGGACACAAGAAGCCATTTGCAGTGCACAATAATTTTTTCACTGGTTCTACAAAACCCAGGAACAATGCTGCATATTCATGAGTATCCTTTATTGGAACCTTACCTATTAACTAATACCAATTACCTGTTAACTAATACTAATACTTACATATATACTGACAGCTCTCTTTTCTTGAAGACTCCTGCAACACTCATCATCCCTCCTGTTCCCTCATTTCTCTGGGGAATGTATTATATTTGAAATTGAAACCCCATAAATGATTCCAGCTTTTCTTAAGCACAGCCCCAATTAGAAACCATGGTGAAAAAATCAGTGTGGTTATACATATTCATATCATATGTGAGGTTGCTCCTATCTCATGCACACATACAATTTGGTGTGTAGTCTTGTTACAGTGAGTGGTACTTTGGTAAGATGCTTCATTTCCCTCTAACTTCTGAAACTGACAATATTTTGAATTACAGAATCATCAGTGGTTTTCTGTGAGCAAGTACCTGTAGTATTTTACTTGCTCATCTACTGTCTATCCCTTCTGTTAGAGATAGGAGTCAATGAACCATCTCAGCCTATTCAGTTTCAGAGTACAGACTCTTTTGATACTTAAAAACTTCCTCATGTAATTCATGAGATTTTAATCATCTTGTGGAATTTATGAAGTTTCCCTAAAATTGACAGATTTATGCATATTCATATTTATGCTTCTTCCCTAGATAGGCATTTGTTGTAAAAGACAGCAGAGATTTGTATGAGGGAAGGTTTCTTTTACAATAAAACAATTCATAACATTTGTTAGAGCATATTTCCAAGTATAGTATAAGTCCAGCTGGCACTGTTTACTAGTTGATTGCAAATCTTTGCCAACCTATACTTTAAATACTAAATGGGGTTCTGTGCTCACAGTCTTCCAATTGTGCTCTTCATATTTTCATATGCTATTTGTTTTCAATATTTTAGCCTGGCTGGCTTACACATTTATCATTGAATTATTTTCCATTTTGTTTTATCTCTAGTGCCTTAAAGAGTTTGGGCTAGTACCTGTCCCTAAATTATAAGAATTAATAGTCCAAAAAACTTCCCCTGCATCTGCACCTGGTTTAATCCTTCAAAGCCATTTAGCTTCACTGACTGACCCTTTGAAAAACAGCCTGCAGAAACTGCAAGGACAATTCCCTCTCTCTCTTATTGGGCACATTTCCAAGGCTGCTGAAAAGCCAAAACCAAATACATATTCTTCAGTGGGGTTACAGGGATTTACTGAGAACAGACTTTTCCCCCTCTGGTGCATGTTCTATGCCCCCATTTCTGGTATTGTTTTACATGTAGAATTCTCATTGAAGTGAGGGCCAGCTTTTTACCCTATATGATGATATGCTTTCCATCTTAATAGAAATATAATGTGCCTATTACCAGGGCCCAGAAACATGCTATGTACATAAATAATATATAAGAATTTGATCCAGCAAGGTTCTGAACCCTCAATTCCCATTGACCAGGCCAATGGACATGAAATGTATGGGGTAACATGAGTTACTGAGAACAGAATTTGGCCCATTATATGTGTGAGGGGGCTGAGTTGTGGTTCATTTGGAAATAAAATTTTGAATTTCATGACTTGTGTGTGGGTAAAAGTCCAACCAATCTGTTGCATTAATGAAGTGCTGTTTGGTGTTTTGCTTTTTTTAAATATGTATTAATATACAGTTGATATTTTCTTGTGTAGTGTATAGTGCAAATTGATGCTCCTGTAGTTCATAAATGTTAAGAATTAGATATGCAGCTATTTAATTAAATATATTATTTATACTTGATTTTTCGTGATGTGCTGTGTTAAAAAGGTAAGGAAAAACTATTATACGAGGTAGATGATAATTTACCTTGGAACATTTTGGCCAATTTAATTTAGCATTGCTTCTCTTTTATAGCTCCAGCCTGTTTGTCATAACTTTTTAACAAGTTGTCATGTGTTAAGTACTTATAGGCAAGAGGAAAAAATATAATGGGTATGTCTGGAGAATTGGTACTATCAACTTGCTCAAATAGAGTCCTTTTCTGTAATTGGTACACCCTAGCTAAGGGTTTAACTTGACAACCCTAAACCCTTCCAATGCACAATAAAAAGTGAACAACTAAAATAAGTCCAAAGAATCTTTTCCCTCTCACAAGATACTCATAATAAATTTCTATAATATTTATTGTTTTATGTGTGCCACAAACTGCTGCAGCTCAAGTCTGCAGTGGTAGTCTTTACAATGGATTCACCTCTGTTAATATCCACAAGAGGTTCCACTTCCTTGATAGAGCTCAGACTGACGTTCTTAGTCCCACATTTTCAGCTAAGGTAGTCACTTGATGCAGTCTACTTCGCCTTCATTTTACTGCTCAGGTTTCAGCAGATTATGGTGCCATCATCTTCCTCCTGTCCTCCAGGGAGTTCTCAAAAAACAAAACAAAACAGGGAAGATGTCAGGAGACATATTTAATTCCCCACCCCTTCCCCCAGCTACTACCAGAATAACAAATGGGAAGCCATCTTTACATACTACCAAAAAGGGCACATACATTTAAAAATGTATTCCAGTTCATCTTTAAAGCAGGCTAATTAATTTTATGCCATTTATATAAATCAGTGGTAGAATATTACCTGGATTTCTCCATTATCTTTCAGTTAACTAATTTTAAAATAAAACTCTTTTTAAAAAGTCATACAAGAAATAGAGAAATATTACAGGCAGTGCTACAATTTTTGTTTGTTTGTTTTTTTCCCAGTGAAACCAAGACCACATATGGTCTCTCATATGACTTGAGCTTTCAGGACCATACAAAAAGATTGCTTTCTTCTTTCCTTTTTCTACATCCAATTCTTTGAATTAATCAGAAAATCAAGGCTTAAAAAAGTTTCTCAATAGCTTCATAGCACCTTGCTGGCTCACTAATTATTGGCTTTCAGACATCATTTTAAACAACGTTCCCCTCTAACACTATAGCACAGCCGGATCTCCTCTCACATGTCCTAATCCTTTATCTAGATCAAAAGCTACCCTGTTGACTCGTATATATAGATAGGGAGATATTCCTAATGAGAGGTTATTCCAAGCAACTGATATCATGTTTGATGTCTTCAAGAAACCTAGAAACTGCAAAGAAAAAAGAAACTTGTCTGTATATGATTATGACAAACACTGCCCTACAGATAAAAATCAGAAGCTCTCTGTAACGTTTCAAACACTCTAGAGTTTCTCCAGCTTATATAGTTCTAAGTGTTAATTTGCAGATGTAGGTTTTGGTGGAAAGATGTTTCCTTGGATCTGATTATCCTTTTATTCTCTCTCTCTTGTTATCCTCATATATCTCATGTAGATTTATTAAATTAGCCCACATGTATAAAATTATACAAATATCAAAACTAAAAATACAATTACATCACTCCCTTGGAAAATGACCATGTGAACCTATGTTCTTTGTTATATCTTTCCTCACACACAAGGAATCCTCTTGCATGGAGACTGAGTGGTGGGTTAACCATGCCCACAAAGGCACAAGCAGGTTAAATTTTCAAAAATTTGGAATCCAAATGTGTCTTTAATAAGCAAGACATGAGAAGTCTTCCACTCTGATCCATGCTGATTAGGTCTCAACTTGTGTCCAGTTCTGGGTGCCACATTTCAGGAAAGATGTGGATAAATTGGAGAAAGTCCAGAGAAGAGCAACAAAAATGATTAAAGATCTAGAAAACATGATCTAAGAGGGAAGATTGAAAAAAAATGGGGTTGTTTAGTCTGTAGAAGAGAAGACTGAGAGGGGACAGGATAAAAGGTTGTTACAAGAAGGAGGGAGAAAATTTGTTCTTAACCTCGGAGAACAAGAAGCAATGGGCTTAAATTGTAGCAGGGCTGGTTTAGGTTGGACATTAGGAAAAATGTCCTAACTTTCAGGGTGGTTAAGCACTGGAATAAATTGCCTAGGGAGGTTGTGGAATCTCCATCACTGGAAATTTATAAGAGCAGGTTAGACAAACACCTGTCAGGGATGGTCTAGAAAATACTTAGTCCTGCCAGTCCTACAATTCTATGATTTCCCCTATGTTAGCTCTGGAATGTCACCACATATACAGCTGAGATACTTCTAAAGATAATTTTAAATCTATAAACCCTAAGAAACTGTAAATTCATACAAATTATGTACTTGGTTTGGAAAGATTCCAGACTAGAAGACTGCTATGAGAAGACATATTTGTGGTAAATTCAAATTATGTATTCTTCAGTGTCATAAAGAGAAGGAATCCTCTAGGCTGTTGACTTACTGATCAGGGTAAGTAGCAAGCAGTCCTGCCTTCAAGAAAAATGGTGCTAGGGGGAGAACAGACTGAAATGAGAGGATAGCTCAAGGAAGAAGACTATAAGTCCTGATGGATAAAGGCAGCATCTTGTGAAGATAACCTATTTATAGAGATTTCTAGATGGTCACTTTGCAGATCTCCTCAAAGATACTCTGTTTCTTTTTGCCCAAAATAAGGAGACAGATCTTGTTAAATATTGTCTGAGATTGGAAAAGTGACATTCTTCTTATAGATTTTTAAATGAGTAGATCTAATGCACCTGGAGATGGTTGTCTTATGCTATCGGATCTTTGTTCTTGCAAGTTAAGAGTTGAATATCCATTTCATATCTGCATCTGCCTTCTGAGGACTGTGTCATGTTCAGGAGGAATTTGATGACTCTGTAGACATCTAGACAGAAGCTTCTGAGCTCTTGAAAAACAGGTTTAGGCTAGTTTTGTCTTCACTGAAGTGATAAGGAGACTCTTGCTTCAAGCAGGAATTCTGGACTTATTCAAACACCTTTTTGTCTGGGAAAACCTGAAGAAAAATGAATTTCCTAGTGAGAAGAGAGCACTATTTCTGGGGGCTGAGACACTAAAGTTTGGAGTGTGAATCTGAGAGGTTTAGGATTTTCTGAACTATCTGAGACTTGAGTGAAAGCCTACATAGAACTAAGTGAGTAGCAGGAAAACGTTATTCATGAGTATTTTGGTGAATTAGAAACTGAATTTCTATTTACCCTGTTGGCACTAAATTTATGTTTTGCTTTCCACAAACATTAGTAGAAGCAAAAATATGTTAATGAAAAAGGAATTTTGAACCTGAATCTAACGTGTTTAATGGTGAAACAAAATTCCCGGAGAGAAGCATGGTATAGTAGCTATCTTAGAAGTCTGTTTGTAAAGGAGGAAGCAGAATAGGCAAAGAGAGGCAATGGAGGAGGAAAGATCAAAGGTGCAGAAAGGGGCAGTGAAAAATGAGGAAAGATAAGGGAAATGTCACAATAAGTATGAGGATGAAGAGAGAGCAAAAGGAGAAACAATGCTAGGAGGACCTATTCTTCACTAATGTGAATCCATGTCACAGAGATTACAGCAGACAAGATCTATGTCTCTGTAACCACTGTGAGAAGTAGGTGAAGAAAGATAATGTGGCCATCTCAGCACTTTGTGGGCATCTTTGTAGACCCTGTGTAGAGATCCATCTCCAAATTCTAAGAGTATTCTTCTCCCATTCATCAGCAGCTAAGTTGCCCACCCACTGGAAGGCAGTAGGCAGGGGCCCTAACACAGAATCCTGAGGGAACTGTGAATATGTTTGTAAAAATCAAAGTCTGGTTGCAGACTATTAATGAATAGGGGGAAAAGGTGAAATTCATCAAGTAATTTGTTCACTGCAGAGAGTTCACCCAATTCTAGTCTAATTGAACCTCAGGTTCACCCAGCACTAGTCCATTATATGATGTTTGTTTTTACTGAGATGTGACTATCCTAATGACATTGATACACAAACTGATAGAGTAATAGATTTTTAATTGAACAGAAGAAAAATACTTGTGGTGTCAAGTTTTTAATAAATGTGCAGATTAAATGTTCCATGAAAGGTACCATATGTTTTTTAAAAATCTGTAAATTAGTTGCAAAGTCACAGTTAATTTAATTATATGGTCTCACTGTCTTGGGATAATAAAGCAGACTGAGAATTATAATAGAGCTAGTCTGAGGATGAAACCTTTAGTGTTGAGATACATTTTGAAAATGAAAGAGTATGGCTAACTGCTTTTAAATTATTCTGCTTACATTCATAAGGATATTATTTTAAAGATAATGGCATATTTAGATTATAACATAACCAATTGGTGTTAGCAATTCATTGAGTTGTACTTCATTGTTTTGTTGTGTTTCTCAATTTAACATCTGTATACATGCATATTTTGCTGCCAATGCCTCAAAAATACTGTTTGGAAAATTTAGGATGCAAGCACCAGTGGGAGATGTGTACCCCCTTAGAAACCAAAACAGCCTGAAAAAGAGATCACTGGATTGTTTTGCTTCAACAGGTAAGGCCTCCAGCAAGCACTTCACCCGAGAGCAGGCTGACTGCTAGACCCAATTTACTCTGGTCTGTGGGGTACGTTCAGGGGCAGAACAGGAAAAGCAGCCTGCATTGGTTCAGGAGACACTGGAATTTCTGATGCTCCCTGTCAAAGTGTTCAGGCAATGGCATCTTGGGGGCTGGTTCCAGTGAGGCATGGTCCTCTCGGGCACATAGTGTCATCACTTCTCCCCATGAGCATGCGAGTTGCTTGTGTAAGGTCTGTGCTGAGGCTTCAACTGGGCTACTTGCTCATGCAGGTTTCTTGCTTCTAGTGCACACTGCGTAGCATGGGTCCATAGTGTGAGGTTCTCCGCCTGCAACCAGGTGACTTAGTCCTGCAGGTCCAGGAACCTCAATGGGCTGCTGGTTAGAATGCCTTCCACCCCGTCCATCATCTCTGAAGTGTTTGGATGGATTGGGTGGGGAGAGGGATGGGTGGTCTGAGAAAACTGTCATGACTGGGGCATGGGCAGTCACAATTAGTGGTCAGAGCACGAGTCAGGCAGAATTGGGTTCCAGACAGTTAGAATCTAAGTCAGACCAGAGGGCAAACCAAGAGTCAGGCATCAGGAGGCAGTTAGAATCAGAAGCCACAGTCTGGCATCTCTCACACACAAGTTCTGAAACAAAGACAGTCAGGCAGTCCATGTTGTCGCTCAGACTACTCCCCATCATGGCTTCCTGACAAATACTGGTGCCATCAAATCAGTGGGCTGTGAAGAGCTGCCACTCAGGTCCTGCTGAGCCCAGCCTCATAGGATCCTCCTACAAGAACCTCCTGTGTGATGTGGAGGCATCAATAGCTCAGATCGCCTGCCACAGGGTTCCAGGTTCTATTCCTGCAGGTTCTTACAACTATCTACTGGCAAGTCAAATAAAACTGTTTAGCTTCTCTTACAGAATTTATTTTTTCAATGAAAATTTATTTTCATATCTCTGCTTTTCCAGACAGGAACTCTGTCTTCTGTGAAAGCCTTGTGTTGTGTAGTGGCTGTAACAATATAAATAAATTAATAATCAGAAATGTTCTATGAACATTTTTCTTAAAAAATGTATTTAATAAAATCTGAGCTGACAAAATGTCAACTTAAACTCACTTACCTGCAAAAACTAAGACCCCCACTGCTCAACTTCTGTCTTATTAAAACCTGGGTAAATAGATAGTCTTGAAATATAAAATGATGATCAGAATCTTTAATAGTCATCTGATTTATTATAGTAAGGTAAAATGATAGAAAAAGGCTAGAAGTTATGTTTAGCAGCAGCACTTACTTAACAGAAAATGTGCCAACTTTGAAGAAAGGAAGTGTTCAGCATACAGAGGAAAGGGCTATAGATATCCTGGATCATTAAACAAATCTATAGAGACAAATTTAAAATATATGTTCTCTCTTATCACCTCATTTATTCAGGTACAATGGTGTCTCCATAGTACCAAGATATTGTATCTTTTATTTAATAAATGACAATTTCCTCCCCCCGCCAAAATAACCATGTCATAAGTACTTTCTCTTATTCATAATCATATATGCTAGATTTATATAATTGTTTTCATTGTTTTTAATTATTTTTAAATATTTTCTGTATCTTCTGATAATGCATACTGTTAAACTAACTATACAACAGACTTTCCTGTAGACTATGAAAATTTCCACACATACACAATACGCTGAATTCTTGCTGATCTAAATAACCCTATTACAGGGAGGCAAAAAAACCAAACCAAACCAAACCACTGCAGCTAAGGGGATTGGAATTTTTCTTCATGGAAAATGGCTTGCTTTATAGTCTTAATATCCTGCTTTCCAAATGCATCTTTAGAAAGCACAATGGGCTACACGCAGATTGACTAGTAGTTGAAAAGAACTTTTGTACTAATACTTCTGCACCCTATGATGAAGATTGTTCCCACTGACTGGTGACTTGCATTTCAGCTAATTGAAACAATATTTGCTGAGAAATATATATATTTTTTAAAGATGTCATTTAAGACCAACTTTTTCACAACTTCTTTGGCGTCTAACTGGCCTGATAAGAGGCTAAGTGGAAGAGGACTATGAAGCATAGTATTTTTAAAAGGATTTCTTAGGTGTTAACAAGTCTACTCCGTGCTCTGGGATTGTCGTGCCTAATTTCTGGGTGTTGCAGGAAGTGACAAAGACTAAAGCCCAAGTAGGTGGGGGTGAGGATGCTTGTGATGTCATAGCTATGGTGAGAGGAAGGTATGTCAGATTATGCTCTGGTAATAGGAACAAGTTTCCCATAGGTGCCAGGGCAGTGCTGGAAAGATTCCCCAGGTAATGCAGAAAAAGATGCTGAAGAAACACCAGAAACCTGAGTGTGATCCAAATGTGAGCTTTATCAACAAGTGATTTAGGGTGCAGAAAAGAAAGGAAAGGGAAAAGGCAAGAATACAGAGGGGAGTATTAATATGCTTGCTTCTTTTTGGTGGATGTCAGACGGTATGTTTACACTGCAATTAAAAACGCACGTCCGGCCCTTGCCTGCTAACTCAGAGTTTGGGCTAAGGGTCTTTTGTATTGCAGTGTAGATGTTTGGACTTGGGCTGGAGCCCGGGCTTTAGGACCCTATGAGATGGAACAGTCCCAGAGCCCTTTCTGCAAGCTGAACCCCGAAGTCTTGGTTGCAGTTAAACAGCCCCTTCGCCCAAGCCCTGTGAGCCCGATTCAGCTGGCACGGGCCAGCCACAGATGTCTAATTGCAGTGTAGACATCCTGAGACAGACTGAGGCTGTTCTTTCATCAGTTGAGTGCTGACATGTAGTTACACCACCTGGAGGCATGGCCCTAGCTTGTGCCACATATGGTGATGGTGGGAAGGTGGAGGCATAATAGTAGAGTGGGGAAATCCTTTCAGCATGATAGAACTGTGAGAAAGGAAACAAAGTACTGTCAACAATAAAAAATGGCACACTGCCTTTCAACAGTCAAAATCTCTGCTGTCTCCATTCTGGGTGGACTGTTGCCTTGCTTGTGGAGATAGTGGGGGACTAAGGGTGAGTGAACCTTCTTTAAGGTTGGGGGAGTTGGTCAGTGTTTGGGCTTTAGTATTTGGCAGGGGGATCAGGCATACTCGTGGGAAATTCCAGTTAAATTATTTATGCAGTAAAAGCACTCATACCTTGTACTAAAGAAGCATTTACTTATCACGTATCTACTGCCTGAATACTCATTAGTAACCTGTCAAGACTCACTCTGCTGAATAATGTCTCTGGTACCAGAGTCTTAACAATTGTGCTGTTTATCTGAGTCAGCTCTGGCCACTTCCTGTTCTGGCCACTGCTACCCAAACCATCGTTAGGCAGTCAGATGCCTCCACCTTCCCCACTCACCTCCAATTCTTCTCTGTGTGTGCCAGCCCAATCCCATTGCCTCTCATAGCATTAAAAATCTGGAGTTTCCACCCAAAATTAGTCTTTCACCAGTCAGATCCTGCCTGACTTACTGATGTAAGTAGTCCCACTGAAGTCATTGCATGTAAAGTCTTCTTGATGGCCTATTTGAAATATATTGGTTGTCTCAGTAATAGTTCCTTCCAGTCTAAGAATATAATTCTGGTTTTTGTTATAGATTTTTGGCTTCATTGGGGCTACTTGCATAAAGCAGGATTTGGTTGTATAGTTGGGTAGGGTAACCTGACTACAGTATTAAGATGTATAAAGGGAAAGCCTGATGTCTTTCAGACGGTGCAGGACACATTACAGATACTTACAGTTTTACATTTATCTTAGTTAAGAAACAAGAAGGAATAACCAAAGAGTAATTTTCCTTGCCCTTTTTTTTAAAGATAATACCTGTTCAATCCTACACAGCCCATATTTAGTCTGTTTGGTGTTCTATTACAAATCCAGCTACTCCTGACTATATATTGTATCTTCTAAACCCACTTTACACAGCTCAAGAAGCACAAAATGGACCTGACATGGCTATCAGAAATTTTCCTGTGAAGTTGAATTTTCCACTGGTGGAAAGATGGGGGAAGTGGTGGAACGGTTCCTGTATTAATTGCCACCCTAGTTTGCACAAGGCAGCAAAGGAAAAGTGTCAGGGTCAGGCTGGGGGCAGGGCAAGGTGTTGTAAAGCAGAGCTCCCACTCCTTCCCTGGTGTTAGATCATGCAGGTATTATAATTTACAACTGCTGTGCAGCATTCCTATCTCAGTTTAGACCCAGGCCATGCAGTGTCAACCAGTGCCAGGCAGCTCCTCTCATTGGTTTGTCCACACAGAGCTCAGGCAGGTGGAGAATTCAGCACTATGTATTCATTATGTAATGTCTATCTAGAAACTGCATCTTAAAATGCTTTACAGAGTTAAAGATAATAGCAGGTATTAAGGAGCACAAAGAAGGGAGCAAAAAGATAATGGATTACTTAGTAACTGTTCTTTCAGTTCAGTGGCAATAGCAGCATATGATACAAAGTGTAAACAGAAGAAAATATATAACAATGCAACACAAAATCCACCTGATTAGCTGGATGCAAGGTATGAAAACAAGACTTTTTGGATTAAAGAGTAGGAACTTGTATCTGCAATTAACTCCCCCTCCCCCATCCCCACCGGAACACTAGTATCTCATCAAATTACTGAAAGTGGAAAGGAAATGTTCTATCCAATGCTCAGAGGGAGCATCAAAGTTTACGCTACTTGTAGAAGTAGAAAAAAAAATTAGAGATAGGTCACAGCTGTGTGAGATGCATGTAAGAAGAGATGTTTTCCCATCTCCAAGAAAAAATGTGGATGGTCTGAGCTGCAGATTCCCTGTTTTCATTGCATCAGGTATTTTGCCATTCTAAAAATGTTCTGTATGAAGGGTATTTTTCAGAGCAGTATGTCTTTCACTGGCCTTAATATGCAATATATTTTAATAGTTATCTCAGCATACTATTAACCTGTCATATGAATGCCTTGGAATTTCCTCAGTAACTAAAGGATTAAAATACAACCTTAAAAAAGTCCCTGGTGCAGCTCTGCCAAAGTATTTGATAACTAAAGCCTCTGGAAGATGCTATTAACTTCATATGGGATCTCAAACTGTTGGGTAAGAATAAGTACTCACACAAGTACTCAACATACCAACATTAGCTGAATTCCACATCACTACTCTAATTGATTTCAGTAAGAACACTTGTGTAAATAACATTGCACATGTGTGGAAATGGTTGAAGGATTAGACCCTAATCTATTAATTTAGGGAGTGCCACATTATCAGTCACAGAACTCTGGAACTGCTAACTTAACTCATTCCTGAAGCATTTCCCATAGTCTGACTTGATTCTACCTTGCAAAACTCCATACATGCATAGTAAATAAATTTTGGGGGAGAAACAAGCAAGTAAAATATTGCTTTCATTAAAATATTGTAAATTTGGGTTAGTAGAATTTGTGCCTCCATCGGTAAATTTTCATAACAATTTTGCAAGCATAACTCAAATGCAAAATGTATTCATAGTCAAGGAAATCCTGCTAAAAAGGGTCGAGAAGGTGCACGGGGTGAAAGGGGAAGTGGCCCAAGGAAGATAGGTGGATGAGAGGGGAGAGAAGGGGGGCAGAGAGAGGCTGCCACTAGAGGGTCCCTGGGACCCAGAGTAGTGCCCCCCCCCGACCCCTTGCACTGCACCGGGCCACAGAGGAGTGTGGCTGAACAGACTGCAACTTGCCCCTGAGGTGAGGGGCTAGGTTGTGGTTGGCCACGAGGCAGATGCAAGCTGAAGGACTGACATTAACTCTCCCCCCTCCCGGAAACGGGGGAGAATGAAGTAGTGGGCACTGCTGGAGGGCAGTGTCCTGAAGTGGACGCCTCCGAGCAGGGAACAACGCAAGTCCCAAACCAGCAGAGCAGACAATGGGCGAGACACCACGTGCAGAGGGCACTCCGCAGCTGACAAGAGCTAATTCCCAGATCAACTAGCAGGAGGCGCCAGCGGTGGTGAGTCCTGACCCCATTACAGGCCACATTCTGTTACTCTATACGTGTCTTCAAAACACCATTGCCTTCCTTAGATTGCATGTTTTATGTATAAACAGTATTAAAAAACTAACAAGACCCTGTGCAAGCCTGTATTAAAAATACCTAGAATTTCTGTGATGTAAACTGTAGTTTTTAGGCTTTTGACTAGAATATGTTCTTAGTGTAGTGAAGTCCAGGCAGCCAGGCCACTTTGGAATTAAAGAGAGAAAGAAAGAATGGATACAAATAGAATGTACAGCAAAGTAAAGATGACTCCTCTGCAATTCTGAAGCCAGTGTCCAAGGAATGATGGAAAAACTTTTTGCTCTACAAGTGAGGATATTTGTATGTGTGTGTTTTTGCCCTTCATTTCCTATCAAGAGGGCTAGAGTTTGTTTGAAAACCATGACAGGAAAACAGAAGTGTGCCTTGGCAGATCTCTTTGTAAAACAAGAGGTAACGGCAAGGTTAAGAAGCCTGAGGCAAAGTAAAGAAAAAGAGGATAGTTTCTTGCACATACGGCTGTCAATTAAATAATGAAATAAACAGGAGTTGTCTACAGTATTCATGGCAAGTATAAGTGACACTCTTATGAAATGGTAGCAATGAAAAAATACAAAATTATAGGGGTGGAACAAGACAATGACCTTTTTTTAAAATATCTAAATTCTTAAATAAATTCAATGCTAGTAAAAGATGCTGAATTAATAGCCCTAGAGATTGAAGTGTTTTGTTTTATTTACATAACCAGAACAGCATTGGTAAAATGTGATTGTTAGAGATGGTCAAAAAATTTCTATTGAACAATTTCATTGAAATCAAAACAATTCACAGGGAAATCTCATTTGATTCAATACAGTCAAAATGTTTTGGTTTGGCTTTATCGTTTTCAATTGTATATTGAAATATTAATTTAATGCTGTATTATTTTATATGTATTTAATATTATATATAATATATTAATATAATATTGAAACCAAATGTTTACCTTATCAAAACATTTCATTTTCACATTATAAAAACAAAACTGTTTGATATTATCAAAATGAAATCTTTCGATGGTTCTGAATTGATATTTTTATGAATTTTTGTTCCATGGGAAATTTTTAAATTTCAGCTCTTTGTTCCAATTTGGAACAATTTTTTTTCATAATTTTGGAAGTTTTGACAAGCTCAAGTGATTATGATGAATGTGAGTACCATTATTTCTGTATAATATATTAATCCAGCCATGCACACATAAAGTAATATTTTTTAATTTACCAGTATTCTGAGGTGCATTTATTTTAAGTAGGTTGGCATTAAAGCCTAAAGTATTATATTTTAAAATGCCATCCTTCTGCCTCAATGGGTGGGGAAGCTTGGTGGGTCCTGCAGTGAAGGGAGATAGTCCCAGCAGTAAGGAAGGGAGGCACTCGCTAAGGGTCACTAGGTAATTCCTCCCCATGAGAGTCTCTGGCACCCATTGGCCAGCTTGGGGGAGGAGGAGTACTGATTGGCCAGCATTCCCCAGCTCCAAGGATTTAACCCAACACAGGGGGCATGTAGAACTTCTTTCGGCTCCATTCCACCAACCTACTCTACTTGAACTAGGAATGGGAATCCAGTATGACAGATGCTGTGAGTCTAGCTGATCATCCATTTGGGCCAATTGGCAGAGGACTAGGAAGTTTTTTGCCTTCCTTGCAGCACCTTCAAGCCACAGTGTGTTAAGTAGGAATGCACTTAGTACCTAACTAAGGTACTGGGGTGGGGTTGTTTATTCATTGCAACTTGCAGCCTGTTTCCAGTGCAATTAAGAGAACAACTTTTCTTCATATTTTTTTATGGCAGCCTTTCAAGTATCTGAAGACTTCTACCATAACGCCTCTTAATCTCTTTTTCCAAACTAAACATACCCAGTTCCTTCAGCCTTTGCTCATATGGCTTGAGTTCCATCCCTTTGATCACCTTTATCTCTCTCCTCTGGATCCTTTCCAGTTTCTCTATATCCTTTCTATACATTGATGACCAAAATTGGATGCAGTACTCCAGCTGATGTCTAAGCAGCACTGAGTAGAATGGTACTATCCCTTCCCATGACTTGCATGGTGTGCCTCTGTTAATGCAACCTAAAATTGCATAATATTTTTATTTGCACAACAACATTGCATTGCTGATGTTGCGGTTGTGATTCACCACAACTCCCAGATCCTTCTCAGCAGAGCTGCTGCCAAGCCAATTATCTCCCATCCTGTATTTGTTCATTTGGTTTTTCTTCCCTAAGTGTAGCACCTTACATTTGTCTTTGCTGAATTTCATTTTGTTGTCTACAGACCAATTCTCCAATTTATCTCCCTCTGAATTTTAGCTTTATCCTCCGAAGTGTTGGCACCCCTTCTACCCAGCATTGTGTCATCTGCAAACTGGATCAGTATGCTCTGTATGCCTACATCCAGGTCATTAATAAAGATGTTAAACAACACCGGACCCAGAACAGATCCCTGTGGAACCCCACTTGAGACCTCCTTCCAATCTGGCATTCCATTAATAGTTACTCTTTATTTGCGATTGTTTAACCAATTATGTATCCACTTAATGGTAGTTCTGTTAATTCTGCATTTCTCCAGGTTACTTATCAGAATGCCATGTGGGACTGTGTCAAAACCCCTTCTGAAGTCCAGGTAAATTATATCCACTGCATTCCCCTTATGCACCAAACCAGTTGTCCTGTCAGAGAAGGAAATCAAGCTGGTTTGGCATGATTTGTTCTTGGTAAATCCATGCTGTCTGCTAGTGATCACCCCTTCATCCTCCAGGTATTCTCAAACTGAATGTTTGATACCTGGGAAGTTACTAGAGCCATGTATAAAAGTCAGGCTGACTGGTTTGTAGTTTCACAGCTCCTCCTTTCCCCCCTTTTGAAAGATGGGCACTATGTTAGCCCTTCTCCAGGACTTCATCTGTCATCCACGAGTTTGTAAACATTATTGCCAGTGGCTCTGAGATTTCTTCAGCTAATTCCTTCAGTACCCTCAGGTGAACAGCTTTTGGCCCCACTGATTTGAATTCATTCAAATTGGTCAGAAGATCTCTGACATGTTTTTTACTTATCCTGATCCGCATTCCTTCCCATTTATTGTCTATGGTAACTTCGCTGGTCATCCGGTCACAAGTTACTTTTTTTGTGACAAAAATCAGGCCTAGATCCCTGCAATCAGACTCGCATGGACAGACCCTTGTATCCACATAATGACACATTGATTTCATTGAGACTTATTGACTTCAGTGGGGCCAGGATTTCACCCTGTTAATGTTTCTGTATAACTTATCTTGATTTCCCAGCATGACAATCACAGCAATTTCTCTATGACTTCACTGTATATGGGCTCAATTCTGCTATTGCCAAAGGGAGCAGAATTGGGCCCTTGCTATTTTCATATATCTTACTTTTTCCAGTACCATGCAGAATGAAGAGTTTTAACTTCCCCAAGATATGTAAATGTAAGTTTCTCATCAGAGTTATTATGCATGTCTCGCTTCCCATATTCTCACATCATCCAGAGGTAATTGATTTTTTTCAGTACTTATTCAAGCTTTAACTAAACAGTATCATATTAATTAGAAAAGCTCAAATGTCTGTTGAAATTATGCAAAGCTTTAACTTGAGTTTGGGACCCCTAAGTAAAAAATACTTGAGATGCAAGGGGATCATAAGAAAATGTATAGTTTGCTTTGACATATATAGTTAGAAAGTGTTAACAGCTATGGAAATTCAGTACTGCATTAGTCTGCAATATTGCAACGAGTTTCATGTGTGCTAACCCTGATACCTGGGCAAAGCTCATTGAAAGATCAAGGTCTTAAACTTGCTCCATTTCCATTTAGTACAATATGGATTTTGTAGGGTAAAAAGCTAGTGCAAAAA
Organism: Mauremys mutica; assembly: GCF_020497125.1. Taxonomy (NCBI): domain Eukaryota; kingdom Metazoa; phylum Chordata; order Testudines; family Geoemydidae; genus Mauremys; species Mauremys mutica. Next base: position 183,854,347 of record NC_059072.1, on the reverse strand, counting down.
TTAGCAAATAGAGTCCATTCTGAGAGATGTAAACATCAGCAAAATGTAATTGGTAGTTTACTGTAAATCTGAGCAGTATTCTATTTATCCATGATATTTTATCCATTTTTTTTCTAAAAATGGACTGTATTATCAAGAAGAAATGAGTAACAAACACATTTTACATGCCATGTGTCTTGGATACCTAAAATATTATTACTATTATTTAGTTATTGGTATCCTGGTAGCGCTATAAATATGCTGGGAATTTTCTACTCAGGAAGAGACACATTTCATGTCCCTTCTCCAGCACTTATTTTTTCCTCAATCCAACGTTCACACTGTAATGACCTCAATGCACATTAAACAGAGGGGGCCATTGTCTGGCTTGTAGGAAAATGTGTGTGGCCCATTTAAGGGCTAGAGAGCCAGAGTGACTTGCTGTGGCAGCTTCAGACCAGGTCAGAGTGGGGATGCTGACTTGTTTCAACCTCCCCCTACCAGGTGGCCAGAAGAGCTGGGGCACTATTTAGGTCCATGCTGCTGCAGAAAAGACCTTTTTACCTGTACCAGGCAGAGCAACACCCACTCTCCTATGTGTGGGAGTACTTAAATACCAGGTTTGTCATGATCCACTGTGGGCATTACACTAATTGCTCTTTTTGGGGGATGACCACCAGATTGACCAAGGTGAGGTGGGGTGGTTTTTTTGTTTTGTTTTGTTTTTTTTGCCTTCCCCCTGGTGGATTGGGGCTTAGTTGAGGCAAACATGAAATGAGGGTTAGGCTATGATGTTGCAGGTCATTATGTAAGCATGGATAGGGGTGGATGTCCAGTGCAGGGACTCCATAGAGAAGGGATACAGCGATCAGATAAAATGGATTGGGAAAAGATTTAAAGAAGGTATTCTTTGAAGGAGCAGAAACAGGGCAGGGTTCTTGGGTCCTATGACTGGTGCAGCAGGGAGCCAACACCCCTTCCCTATGGCCCCTGCCCCCAACTCTTGAGGAGGATGGCAGGGTCACAGCAGCAGGTTGATTGGGGACCAGGATGGATAAAGGGGGAAGGCTGATATGTAAATAATTATGACATGATCTGCACTATTCACTTCTGTCTGCTGGGTAGTCCCAGACATTTAGGAATAAAGTTGCAGCCTAATTAAATGATATCCAGTGTCTCCTCTCTTTCTGCCACAGTGAGACAATTGGGGGCAGGAATTGAGGGCATTTGAGGCCACAGTGACTGATCAAAAGACACCCTCAGTAAAGTTACACACAAGAAACTGTTACAAGACTGAGTGAGGTGGAGTCTTGTGGAATAAATGATATGTGATCATTTATTTAAAGACTGTATGATTCATATGGACAAGAGGACCAAATTAAGATTGCTTAGGCATTCATTCTCACATTTATTAACTTGAGAGTCCTTGACATTGCAACCTTAATGACCTTTTAAAGTAGTGTGTGCGTGAGGGTATGTGTAATTTCATAGGTTTTTTAAATAGCAAACTGAAAAAAACAGATTTTATCATGTGGAATCATATTGATAGCGACATAAACCAACAGCAGGTTTAGAACATTTTACATTTATAGAACAGACTTATACCACTTGAGCTAACAGAGTAACTGATGGCAGTAGTAGGTTGTCATCCTCCATGCAGACTAGAATTAAAGGGATGGGTGATCATGAAATACCCACTTAGCCAGGGGGCGTTGTAAATATTTTCTGAGAGCAGAGGAATGGTGAGACTTAGTAATTTTGGTTTCCATTTAAAGTTTGAAGTAGAGTGTGCTTTGTGGTCAGAGCCCCTTCTGTCTGCTTCCTCCAAGCCCGACACCTTCTGCCTCTGTCTCATTCAGCCTGTCACGCCCCAGTCCTAGCTCTTTTCCACCACCTCCCCCCACAACTCCATGTCTCAGTCGGATTCCTCTCCACCAGCTCTGTGTTCCAGCCCCATTTGCTCACTTAGTCTGTCACAGTTTTCCCACCCAGGCTCCTCTTTTGAGTCCCAGCTTTATCCCACCCTGGTTCCTCATCCCAGTCTTCCTTCCTGGGATCCTCAGTCCGGTCTTTCTCCTAGGATCCTTGTCCCAGTCTCCATAACCAGCTAGTCCCAGTTTGTCCCTTGATTCCTCCTCTGATCTCACACTTCCTCATTACACTGGCTCGCAGTCCCCATTTCCCTCCCCCGACTCCGAGCTCTGGGTCTCCTTGTCCCATCAGTCTCAATTTTCATCCACCACTTTGACTCCTCATCCAATATCATTCTTCTCCCATCTCTGGCTCCCAATCCCCCTGCTCCTAGTCCTTGTATCACCCTCCAGGCTCCTTGTTCTAATATAGTCCTCCTACCCCCACCCCCAAGTCTGGCTCTTTTCCCCTCTGCAGTCAAGTTAGCCTGTTTCCTTCTCTATGCTGCCTGGATGCCAGCAAGAGCAAAGGAGAATCAGTCATGTGCCACAGTTTTGGTGTCTTGTGCCACAACCGCCCACAGCAGCTAGGAGCAGCAATTGCAGAGAAAGTTCTGCTCAGTCCCTACATACCTGGGCTAGAGCAAGCACAGTATAAACAGACTCTTGAAAGAATTTATCTGCCAAACTCTAACAAATATTTACTGCTCCAAATCATAGAGGCTCTAGAGTGTCTATAACAATATTTATAAGGATTTATTTAACATGGGGAAAACAACATATTTTCCCCTAATCTTCTCCAAAACAGCTGAACTGTTTTTACTGAAACTTAAATAAATAAAAAAAAATGTTACTGCACATGCTAGGTATAAACAGATGTTGCACATAGGTATTATTTCCACTATTCTAACCCTATCCTTCCAAAACACTGTAAGGGAACGCTCAGTCTGCATTCATATTTCACTTCTTTTTTATCCTATTTGCCACAATCCAGTTATGCGGTAAAATATTGTTTTGAGAAGTAGCCTTTAAAACTCCACTCTTATAGAGCAACTGGTATAGAACATATTGCTCATTCCATTAATAATTCTATTCTGTAGACTGACACGAGAATATCCAAAATGTATCCCTTTTTTCAGTCTGACAATAGTGTGTAAAGTAGCAGCACCAGATCTGAGAGCATTAGAATGACAGCATCTGCAGTGTTAGTTGACTGAGGCAGCTTTCCTGTGCATTTCCAATTAATCCCAGCAGGTTGTCTCTTTCTGTCAAGATGCCATAAAAACTGCACAATAAGTGTTGTGGTATTGACTTTTCTACAGATTGAAAATAAATTCCTTGTCTATATTTCAAATACAACTATATTGACTCCCTTATATATTTTGAATATTCTGGAGGGTACAAGCACCATCTAGCCAATGCTCTTTTCCAGCTGAAGTTTACATGGCTTACCCTGAAAATCAAAGAGAAAACACACACATACATTAGCAAAAAAGTGAGAGCAGAGTCCTTTGAATCAATGTGGACTAAATAATTAATCTATAAATAGGAAAAAAAGTCACTATAATGTTTTTTATGTTTGACATATCTGTTACATGACGTATCTATATGCCTGTTTTGTATGATACTGTTCATACAAGTGAATCTACTGGAACATACTATGCTAACGGACAGACATTTCCAATGTAATGCCAAATTATGTTACAATGAATACATGAAAATACAAGTTTCTATTACCTCAGCTGGAGGTAGCACATGCACACACGCATGCGCAAACACTATCCCTTGGAATTCCTGTAAATCATTAATTATTTAACAGTATTGGATTTTTTCAGACACAAAGATTCATTAATCAAACCTCCCCCCCACAAAAAAAAATCAAAGCATATATGCATCAGTGGATGGATAGTTTATTATAATAAATTGTATTTCATACAGAGTGATACTATTATCATTTCGAATTGCAAATGAATAGCAGCACATCTTTTGGATTTGTTAATGCATGCTAGATCAGAGCCAAATAGCCACTAGCTACACACAGTATGACACTTCTGAATTCTCTTGTTTTCTACTAGGGTGATATTTACAGAAGCAGAAATGGTTAAACCACTAAGCATTTTTTCTAATGACTTCATGAGCTGTATTTTAAAACCTAGTGGCATGAATAAACAAATATTGGTTTTAGAAATTAAAAATTTTTAAAGTATATTATTTTTACAAAAATATATTATTTATTGATTTTACTTTTTTATATTCTGGTTAAAATTGTATTGAGCTTCCCATTCTTTCATATTCAATCCAATCTGTTTACCAGGGATTACAGATTTAGAAACATAAACTTTCACAATAAATTAATGTTTGTGTAACATTCTTATTGATTTATGTAGCTAAAATATATTAATTTGTATTTAATATGTCAATGTCTGGTCAGAGGAAGAAAAATATCCTTCTCGATGAAAATGTTGGTTGTTTTAATTGCATTTTAAATTCAACCCAAACATCTCTTCTATTCACTCATTATATTTACTAGTTAAAGATTTCCACAAAATAACTAAGAATAAATTACTGGATATAAATTTGCAAAAAATTGTGTGGATTCTTGTTTTGCAGTACCAGTCCATGTAGGTGATTAGATTTAAAAATTGAAAACAAAATATTTCTTTTACTTGGTAAACTCCAAGCTCTGATAGTGTGGTAAAATAGATATTCTCACTGGTAACAGCAGGAAGTAGGCTTTGATGTGTTCTTTGGCAGTTCTGTATCTTTCTGTGAACACTGACAGAATTGAAAACTAAATACAGAAGTTAGCCATCAAATGTATTTCACTACAATGCCATTTTGATGATTGTGGTACAAAAATTTTATAAATGAACTGACTATGCCAAAGTAGTAGACTTTCTATTGATAGTGGGGTTATAGAAAAGATAGTTCTTTCACAAAAATCTACATTATATTATCTGAAAATAAATATTGCAGCAAACATTTCTCAAAGTTTTTACCCAAATTGGAATAAAAAGTTGGAATTCTGCAATGGTCCCCTGCATGCTGTAATAGTATACTGGGAAGAACAGAAATTGCACTTTACATAATAGTCCAATGAGATCTGTGTCTTTTTCGTCTTAGGAAATCTACTGCTTACTGTATGTTTAAGTGAGAACAAGAAGATGCTAATATAAGCTTCTCTAATCACTAAAATAGTCATTTTATTTAAAAGTAGTGTTTCAAAATGGTAGAGGTCTCTGCTTTTGATGCTCATGGCTGAGGAGAGCTCACATTGTAGTGTCATGTATTTTTGTACTAATAATCCTGGGTTCTGCCCTCACTGATGACCTATTGGGGCTGGGGGTTATTACAAAATGGTGGGCCATACTTGGCTTTGAAATACTGTGGATCTCAGACATTGCAGACAAGCTTCCCTGAAGAGGAGAAATGTATAATCATTAATGCATTGGCTAAATTTGCTGGGTTACTTGTCTTATAGCTGGTGCAGAGGGATGATATGAACAAGGTAACAGAATTCTTCCTTTGGCTCAAATGCAGAAGTCTGTGCATTTTGGTTCCAAAATGATGATTCCAGTCATGATCCATTGTAGTGGGTAATTACAGGGTAAAATGTTTATTCTGAAGATAAATGTGGGCTACAATGATAACAGAAAGAGAGTACCAGATGCTGCTACCATTTATACCTCTTTTACTTTACTGAGAATTCAGCCACTATTGATTGAACGTGTTGATAAAATGAATATTTCTATAGAAAAAAAGTGATGGGTAGTTTTTGGTTCAGATCAGTAGCGACAAGTCTGGAATCTTATCCAACTGTGAAAAACCTCTTGAGTCCGCAAATCTGAGCTGGTATTAAAGTTTTACATCTAGACATATTAATGAAGCACCACTGATTGAATTAATGTTTGTATTATAAATAGTTAGCCCTTGTTCTGAAATTTCTAGTACCTAATACTTTTCACTATTACTTTGTTATTATACTTCATCATCAGCAATCTGTCTAGGTGTCTTTTACTGTGTACATGTCATGTAGTGTCTTTCAGGAACTCTTTTTGTTTGGAATACAAATTACTACAAGTTGCTATACATGTGTATTTAGGGTTGTAGAAAAATATATTATATATCATCATAATGTGTTATTTGAGAAACAGTAATGATCATAAAGCTAGACTATTTTCAATGCCTGTGCATAAAGAAGAGTTAAAGTTGCATGTATACTTTCTGACTTTTAAATGCTTAGGGTGAAATTCCTGCCCCATTGAAGTCAATGGCTAAACTCCCATTGATTCCAATGAAGCCAGGATTTTTATCCCTAAATTCATGTATTTGGCATTACATTAACATTAATTTGCATATGTATCATGACATTTAAAATACAAGAAAAGTAGAGAAGAAAACCTTTTATGTAACTATAGTATTTTTTATTTTATTTATATATAGGGATACATAAAATATACGTACTTCTTTTCTAATTTTCTTCAGTTTTAAATATCATAGAATTAACCTCAGGAGGTCATCTAGTCCAACCCCCTGCTCAAAACAGGACCAATCCCCAACTAAATCATCCCAGCCAGGGCTTCATCAAGCTTGACCTTAAAAACCTCTAAGGAAGGAGATTCCACCACCTCCCTAGGTAACCCATTCCAGTGCTTCACCACCCTCCTAGTGAAAACGTTTTCCCTAATATCCAACCTAAACTTTCCCCACTGCAACTTGAGACCATTACTCCTTGTTCTATCATCTGGTACCACTGAGAACAGTCTAGATCCATCCTCTTTGGAACCCCCTTTCAGGTAGTCGAAAGCGGCTATCAAATCCCCCCTCATTCTTCTCATCTGCAGACTAAATAATCCCAGTTCCCTCAGCCTCTTCTCATAAATCATGTGCTCCAGCCCCCTAATCATTTTTGTTGCCCTCCACTGGACTCTTTCCAATTTTTCCACATCCTTCTTGTAGTGTGGGGCCCAAAACTGGACACAGTACTCCCAATGAGGCCTCACCAATGCCAAATAGAGGGGAATGATCACATCCCTCGATCTGCTGGCAATGCCCCTACTTATACAGCCCAAAATGCGGTTAGCCTTCTTGGCAACAAGGGCACACTGTTGACTCATATCCAGCTTCTCGTCCCCTGTAACTCCTAGGTCCTTTTCTGCAGAACTACTGCCTAGTCAATCAGTCCCTAATCTTGCACGGGATTCTTCCATCCTAAGTGCAGGACTCTGCACTTGTCCTTGTTGAACCTCATCAGATTTCTTTTGGCCCAACCCTCTAATTTGTCTAGGTCCCTCTGTATCCTATCCCTACCCTCCAGCATATCTACCACTCCTCCCAGTTTAGTGTCATATGCTGAGGGTGCAGTCCATGCCATCCTCCAGCTCATTAATGAAGATACTGAACAAAACGGTCCCAGGACCGACCCTTGGGGCACTCCGCTTGATAAGTATCAGTTATGATACTTACTGATCCAATATTTTTCTTCTTTGTCCTTTTTCTATGTTAATATTTTTGCCAACACAGCTCTATATATTCCCACCCATATGCACCTTATTCTATGATTAATCTAACTAAAATCAGTGCATAGCAAGTTACTTCTCAACATGAATAGGGGTGACAGAAACTGGCCCACAATTAATTAAAAAACCTTCTAATTTTGTCTTTGATAATATATGTAAATCTTTGTATGATCAGGACCTACCTAAGGTTATCATATTCCTTGTTCTTAATATTGCAAATAATGTACCAAGGTAGTACTATTTAGTTACAAGGAAACTGAAACGTTTCTCTGGGTTACCACTCTTCTAACAATTTGATATTTTCTTTTATCAGTAACACTGTGATTTAAGAAAATAAAATACTTTAGTTCCTTACTATGCAGAATTTGTAGTATTCATGTAAAGTGTAAATAGTTCCCAAATGATTATTTAAGCCAAACGAAACTTCACTGTGACTGGGGAGCATCAAGCAAGATGTTATTGGGATTTGCATAATAATTGGTTTGAAACAAGTGATATACATTACAGCACTATGTACACAGAGTGTAATGAATACGGTAGCCACTGTCTGTTAGATCAGTATCAGGAATATAATGAAAGTTGAATATTATTCAGTCTTTGGAGGTTTTGAAACATCCATACTTGCTAATGAGCTAATTTAGATAAGCATTAAACAGGAATTTAATCACATTACTAGTAATTATTATCAGGCAGTACAATAGAAAGGCTTTTTAGTTTCCTTCAAAAGTTGTAATTAACCAGGAAAAAATTATTTGACCTCATGAATGGAATATAAATAACTAAACTAAAGAAATAATATTTAATGGGAAAGTTTATGCAAAGAGACTTTTTTCTTATGTGTTATTTAGCTGAAAGCATCAGAATATGTTCTCTTCTATGTGTGAAATTAGCAATCAAAGTTAGATTATGCTTCTGGAAATATCTGGTGAAATTAAAAGATCTGAAAATCAAACTCTGGGCATTTTATAGGCATGTACCAGTATATATGTGCCTTACTCATGGCTAGTTTTATAGTTGTGCCACCCTTACTCACACTGGATCTGATCCAGCAAAGCACTTGAGCACATAGAATCATAGTACTGTAGGGCTGCAAGGATCTAGAGAGGTCCAGCTGTAGTCCAGCTCCTTGTGCTGAGGCAGAACCATCCCTGACATGTTTGTCCAACCTGTTCTCTAAAACTTCCAATAACAGAGATTCTGGAACCTCCCTTGGAACAGTTGCAGTGCTTAACTATCCTTACAGTTATAATGTTTGTTCCTATTAGCTAACCTACATTTCCCTTGCTGAAACTTAACCCACTACTTCTTGTTCTACCTTCAGTGGACATGGAGAACAATTGATCATCATCCTCTTTATAACAGCCCTTAACGTAATTAAAGACTGTTATCAGGTCTCCCATCTCTGACTTCTTTCCTCAAGATTAAACATAGTCAGGTTTTTTAATTTATCCTCATAGGTCAGGTTTTCTAAAACATTTATAATTTTGGTTGCTCTCCTCTAGATTCTCTCCAGTTTATCCACATCTTTCTTAAAATGTGGTGCCCAGAATGTGACACAGTACTTCAGCTGAGGCCTCACCAGTGCTGAATAGAACAGGACAGTTACCTCCTGCATCCTGTTAATACGTCCAGAATGATAATAGCCTTTTTTGCAATTGAACCACATTATTAACTCATATTCAACTTGTGATTCACTATAACCCCCAGATCCAATTCTGCAGTACTACTGCCTAGCCAGTTATTCCCCATTTTATAGTTGTACATTGATTTTTGTCTTCCTAAGTGAAGTACTTTGCACTTGTCTTTACTGAATTTCATCTTGTTGATTTCAGACTAATTCTAGTATTTCTCAAGATTACTTTGAATTCTAATCTTGTCCTCCGAAGTTCTAATAATCCCTCCCTGCTTGGTGTCATTCACAGATTTTATAAGCACACTCTCCAATCTGTTATCCAAGTCATTAAAATGAAAATATTGAATAACAGATCGATGCATGACTCCACAACACATGTCCCTCCAGTTTGTCAGCAAACCATTGATATCTACTCTTTGAGCAGGATCTTTCAGCCAGTTATGCACTGTCTTTACAGTAATTTCATCTGAACCACATTTTCCTTGCTTGCTTATAAGACTGTCATGCTTTAAGTGTGTATATGGAATGCCCTGAATGGCACTTCTGACATGCTCAAAGTTAAGCATGTGTTCAAGTGTTTTGCTAGATTGGAGCAAAAATATTGCTCTAAAATATGTCATGATGCTCTGCTCACTACTGAGGCAAAAGTTGTAGGTGCTTAAAAATGTCAAAATGTAGAATTTGTATATTTTATTAAAGTGCCCATGTTTGAAAATTGGGCTTATTGTGAATTTTCAGATAACTGATGTAGGTATCTTTTCAGTCCTTGAGAGATTTTCTTCCATATCTTAGTCTAAAACTATGTGACTAGCAAACTTTTCTAGCAAACTTAGTCTAATATTGATCATAGTGTTAACTCTTGTAGTTGGTTTATAGTGCAATGGTTTTCTGGCATTCTGTTACTGGAAAGGAAACCTTAATACCTATATATATATATATTTTTTAAATAATTGTTAAAACTGAATTACTGCTAGCAGAATGCTAAATGCATTGGTTGATATTTGTTGTTTCCATCTCTCAAGTAACTTCAGTGATGATAGATATATGAATACTAACAGCCACTCAAACCTTACTTTTTGTACCTTTTCCACTAGAGTAGTGAACCAACAAAATGAGTGCAAAATTCTATTAATTAATTTGAGAAATAGCAAAATATTTTAGGCTCTCAGCCTAGCATCTGGATTCTGCCCAAAATTTCTGAATAACTTGTCAACTGGTAAAACAAATGCACTAAAGGGATCTGAAATATATTCAAGAATGGATCTTGCATTCTTTCACCTTTCTGCATACAACTGAAAAGTAAAAGATGCAAGTGAAAATAGCTAAAATATTATCAATTTTTTCAAAGGTGAAGCCTAAAGCTGGTCAAAATTACAATTTTTTCATGGGACATTAAAAATCAATGTTTTCCATTTTATTGAGATTTGTTGTTACTTTTGTTGATTCAAGCTTTGATTTTCAATGTTTTTGATTCAGGAAAAAAATATTTTGGTTCAAAATCTGCTTTTGAAAAAAGTGATTTTCTTTTTTAGAAAATATTTATTTTACTTCAGACTTCATTTTTAATGAGAAATTTTCAGTTTATCTTTTTTCAACAAAGCTTCCTAAATGAAATCACATCCATCTGAGCCAAATTTGTGAATTTCCAAGCAGCTATTTTCAATATACATCTACAACACGTTCCTTTCAAACAAAATTGCAGTTTTGTTTTTTTAAGCTATTCCACCTGAAAGTTAAAGGGAATACCAATAGCATGCACTAAAATTGCTGCAGCTTTCTGTGACCTTGCTTCTACATGCATTAAAAACTCAGATTTATGTGTGAAAATTATCTAACTATTGCAGATGCAGTTTTGGTCACAAATATTGGCTTATTCAGAAATTGTGGGTACAGTCCATATGCTAGGCTGAGACTCTAAAATATTTTGCTATTTTCTGAATTAATTAATTGAATTTTCCACTAATTTTGTTGGTTCACTGCTCTAGTGGAAAAGGTACAAAGAGGGGAAAAAGTAAGGTGTGAGTGGCTGCAGAGGTAACTAAAAAAGAAGCATGTAAATAAAATGCTTATGCAGTAAGATCATTAAACCATCTCAGTTATAGCTATGGCCATCTTTGATTGTAGTCTATTGATTCACAGTATCTAATTTAAACTAGTTGCTTAGAGACAGATACATGGAATAATTATATACAATAATGCAAATAGAACATTCTTTAGAACATTGGAGTGATAATGCCCAAAACTACAAAAATCCTATACCTGAAACTACAATAAGCTAAACATGAAATAAAGCTACCATGGTGTTTGATGTAGAAAAATCCTGCTGTGTCTGTGCATGGTTTATTTTTTTCTTTTTTTTGGAATGATTTCATGGCTATTGCAGTCCTATAGTGCCAAATTCCTAAGGAGAAAGGCTTTCATCTCTCTAAAGCGTATTCTGCAACCATTGCTTATGGTCTATGTGAGAGGCCCGTATGAACTTTAAAAAAAAAGGATCTTTCCAAGAACTGCATTTGAAGTGTGTAGATCACATTTAAACAGTGTACAGTGTAATACTTACAGCTTATCAGTCATGTTCCTTTCATTGGATACCAAAATATTATTTTTTAAAAATTTGTATAGCAGGCAGATCATTTTGCATTAAATGGCAGAACATACAGTATGTTTTCAACAGTATTTGAGACTTGTAGCAGCAATTGCTTACTTAATTGTATTGCTTATAATTAACTTTTTAAGAATTGTTTTTATAAACATATTAGGAGAATATAGTGTAAATTGGCCCTGGAGCTAGGTAGATTTCCACCAGCTAAGGATCTGGCATTTTTATTCTATAATAGGGTAAAATGTTTCAAGCTGTTGTTTGACAGAAAAGGCACTATGCAAACTGTAGTCCTTTTTCTTATCTTGGTGAATCAGCATGTGCCATAATAGACAGAAGAAATATTTGCCTACTATATGGGCCATTTTCCTGCTCTTGTCTGATTTGTGCATAATCGAATTAAAACTATCCTAAAGGTGGTTTGTGACCAGTAGAGCTACTTCAATCAGTTAGTCAAGTTTACAAAACTTCTTAGTCACCAGATAGGGAAAAAAATCTGTCTTCATATCTATAGAAGCAGAGAGTGCCTGTGGAAACTCCATTCCTTCTGAAAGTTTTAGTGATGAGCACAAAGTTGTGTATGGATATGTAGGCAAGCACCAGCAAGGCAGATGTTATATACTCACTGACCTTCACTCATTGAAACTGATAATCAGTTTGGTTGTCATTCATTGCCCTTTGAGGTTTTCACATAGCAAATCAATGCCAAGGAGACAGATTTGATCCTACAGGCCCTGCCAGAAATTAGGTTTGGATTTGGATTTTCTGGAATGAATCCGAGCCTAGTTTGACAACAAAGGGGAAGCTGCTGCAGGAACACATGCAGAAGATATGCTTCTCAATCTGTTTGTGTGCTCCAGAGGAAGGAGACATTGGAATCCTTTTGCTGTCTTTTATGTAATACATAAATATGAAGGCAAAATGTACAGTAAGCTCTACATATCCACTGAGTCTCAGTAGCAAGCTTCTGTGTATATGTTAATATAACTAAATTAACAGATGTTAGAGAAGAATATCTCATTTTCTCCTTATGAGCGTCTCAAGCATGTGAGTCTTTAATGGTAACGTGGGTACTACAGGAAGGATATTTCTCTTCAGATTGTCTTTTCAGAACTCCAGGAGACAGAGTGAGTTCACAAATCAAGAAGATAAATCATTTCTCATATGATTTACGATGCTCCATAAACATCCACCAGCTCAAACTACTTTGGTGAAAGGGAAGTACTTCTGAGCTTATTTTCTTCCTTTTTTCTCCCAACACTTTATTTTGTGATTTTTCTAGATATCGAGAAGTGATGCAACGGAACACAAGAGTGAACAACATTGCAATGACACACAGCATTATAATCTTGGGAGTTGCTGCTTGCAGATAGTTAACATTCCTATGATTGTTACAAAATTTCCTATACAAAAAATAGGGAATAAATAAAGTATAGGAAATAGCATGGTAGTATAAAGTAGTCAAAGGCAAAAAGGTAAAGACTTTAATGATGATCATTATACTGCTGGGAGGACAAGGAGACAACAGGGAATGTCCTACTTACACTATAGAAGTCTTATGCAGGGTAGCCTAGGCAGCTCCCCAGTGGGAATATACCATGTCTCCCTGTATATGTCTCTAATTTTTTTGGTCAAATCTAACATTGATTGCAAATTACAGAGTGAGATAATACAATGATATTTTAAACATTACAGATATCATCTATTGCAGGGCTTCTCAAACTTCATTGCACTGCGGCCCCCTTCTGACAACAAAAATTACTACATGACCCCAGGATGGGGGACCAAAGCCTGAGCCTGCCTGAGCCCCACTGCCCAAGGTGGGGGGGGGGCAAATCCCAAGCCCCACTGCCCAAGCCCAAGGGCTTCAGCCCCAGACACCACCAAAAGCATAAACCCTGGGAAGTTGGGGCTCAGGCTTCGACTCTGGCGACCCCATTAAAATGGGATTGCGACCCACTTTGGGGTCCTGACCCACAGTTTGAGAACCACTGGTCTATTTGTAACTGAATTTATTAGTTTCTGGTGGCTCTGACAAAAAAAAAATATTCACTTTGCTGTGATTATGTATTGTCACCTGTAATTAATTGCAATAATTCTTGTTACAATTTGAACCTTCTGATCCAAATGCAGAAAATCTATGCCACTTGAACTAAAGAAATGTCCAACAGCTAGTAGTCTAGTAGTTCCACTACTCCAGTTGTAGTATATCAATGTTTATTTTGGTCTCTGCCCTCTAGGTGGAGGACTATTACATACATCCCTTTTTACAAAAGATTCAACCCTGAATTTGTTCCAGCAGCTGTATTAGATGACTGCAAATTAGGGCAAACTCCTCAAACGGTGATTCAAACCACTGTGCTACTATGATGAATATATGCATCTTAAAATTTGAGCCATGGTATTTCAGATCCAGTTGAAGCAGCTGTATTAGTGAACTAAAAAGGATTTTTTCTTGACATTCAGTAGTCTTATTTTTGTGACTTAGCCACTAGAGGGTGAGACTGTTACATGCTATTGATGCCCGTGAAGACGGTATTGACATTAGAGCTGGTTGAAACATGGAATAAAAATTTTGGTATTTTAAAAAAATTGTTTCTGTTTTCATCAATTTTATTTTTGTCTATTTTTCCAATTAGCTGTATTTTATAAAAATATTTAAATATGAATTGAATATTCATGAAATGTACCAATCCACAGCCCTGAAGACTGAAGTCCCTATCAACACAGAAAACCTAAAGCATACGTTGAAGCAGTAGGTCATCACTGTGTCTCAAACCTGTGCTGGAAGGAGCATTTTCAGAAGCTGAGAAAGTGTGAACTGTCATGGTGGTTTTTTTGTGTTTCAGTCTCTTTGACATCAGATTACAGTGACTAAAAATTGTTAACATCTCATGATTACAATTTACTTGAAATGAGTTAGTAGTCTTAGTAAAAAGAACAGGAGTACTTGTGGTACCTTAGAGACTAACACATTTATTTGAGCATAAGCTTTCGTGGGCTACAGCCCACTTCATTGGATGCATGCAGTGGAAAATACAGTAGGAAGATATATATATATATATATATATATATATACAGAGAACATGAAACAATGGGTGTTACCATACACACTCTAACTAGAGTGATCAGTTAAGGTGAGCTATTACCAGCAGGAGAGAAAAAAACTTTTTGTAGTGATAATCAAAATGGTCCATTTGCAGCAGTTGACAAGAAGGTGTGAGGAACAGTGAGGGGGTGGGGGGAATAAACATGGGGAAATAGTTTTACTTTGTGTAATGACCCATCCACTCCCAGTCTTTATTCAAGCCTAATTTAATGGTGTCCATTTTGCAAATTAATTCCAATTCAGCAGTCTCTCGGAGTCTGTTTTTGAAGCTTTTTTGTTGTAATATTGCGACTTTTAGGTCTGTAATCGAGTGACCAGGGAGATTGAAGTGTTCTCCGACTGGTTTTTGAATGTTATAAATCTTGACATCTGATTTGTGTCCATTTATTCTTTTACGTAGAGACTGTCCGTTTTGGCCAATGTACATGGCAGAGGGACATTGCTGGTACATGATGGCATATATCACATTCCCTCTGCCATGTAGGAACTTAGTCTGTGTGCACATGGCTGGAAAGCTAACTGCAATTACAACATCTCTGTAAATAGCTGCCTAAATAAAGAGCCAGTTTAGTTTTAGAAACAAGGAATGCTATCATATACCTCCAGCAGGCAGTAAATGAAAGTGAGGCCTCTCTCAGCTCTGGAAAGAGGAAATACCCCTATCTTTAATATTCTGCTAAGTCATTTGGCAGGCAGGCAGACAGCCCTTACCCCTTTCCTGTCTCTTTCACTCTGTTGCAATCCTATTTCCAGCACCATGAATCATTCAGTCATCCCTGAGATGTAGAATAAAAACACTTACAAACATAAAAAGAATGAAAAAACTCAAAACACTAAAGTGTTCACAGCTCTTGGTATATCTGAACATTGACTCTTGTATATGTAATGCAATAAATGTTTAGTGTATGTAGGCTGAAACCTGATCCTTCTGAAGTCATTGGGAGTTTTGCCATTGACCCCAGTAGGGCCAAGATTTCACCCCTACTGTTTATATATCTCAAACCACTGTTTGCACATTGGGTAGGAATTTCTTTCTTTATCTGTCTTGGTAGAATTTTTTTAAAGACAAATTCCTAAATAAAAATTCTCTTACATTCCTTTTCATGGACATCATTTGTTCTGTTGCTGGTCTCTTAAGGAAATCCTATGTAAAATGCCTTGAAATGTAATGATAAACTTGCCGTATTACTCTCAATATATACTTTCTGAAAAAATCTATCTGCATCGATCATCTCCCACTGGGAAGACCCCAAAGAGGGAGAGACCTTTGTAATTGTTTTGGTACCTGTTGTTTAGCAACTTGGATTTAGGTAGAGCTATACTCAATATACTGTTTTGAAAAGAAAAGAAAAGAGCTGGTAGTACCGCAATAAGCGGAATCTTCTAAGTTCAGAAATGAATGAATAGTGGCCTTGAGGCTCATGTGAGCAAAGGCTGCATTCTAGCACTGTTCATTGATTTAGCTCTCAGATGTCTGCTCTGAACTTCACCAGTGCTTGACATTAGACATGTATGTGCCTTGCAGCCATTCAGAAACTCAGTCAGAAAGAAACATGTTATAAGTCCGAGAAGAGAAAGAAGCCAAATTTAAAACAAAAAGAACAAAGAGAGAAAAAGGAAAGATAGAAATACAAAGATTGTTGGCATAAAGTAAATAAAACATTGACAAATATTGGAGATAAGACTAAAAGGGCCCGGTCCCTCCATGCAGCCATGGACCACAGCACAACTCAGGAGGCAGGTCACCTTTGTATTAACTGACTCTTGAATTGATTATGTGCTTGTCTGGTCCTCCAGTATAAGTTAGGGTAACCAGAACAGCTGTAATCAGTTACACCTGCTGTAATGGCCCCAAAGGACTGTTATTGCAGCCAGAGAGTGAGTGGGGTTTGGCAGGAAACACGTGAACCTCCCTACTCTCCTCCCCGGCCCTTCCTCCTATACTCTGCTGCACCAAGAAGAGTAGCATAGGAGTAATTACATCAACCCTACACCACTGGGGTGATCCTTTCATGGCCAGCTATGCTGGCTTCAGGGCTCCTATGCACCACTGGTACTAAGTGGGCTCACCATAGTCAAAGATTGGGGACAAAATATCAAATCCTACCTCCAAAATACTACCATGTTTTGTCTAGTTCAGTTCCCAGTGCTGCAATGTAATTTGAGAAACTCTGCTTTCAGAGAGAAATACTTAATTGAAAACCTCTAACACACAATGAGCTCCAATGGTGTTCAGAAGGCGAACTCTTGCAAGTGAATATTTTGCCAATGGCTTTTTAAGACTTACAAACATGAAGCTTAATATCTGATTTATATTTTTCTACTTTTAATTTCATTGCGAGTATCACCTTGTAAATATATCCACATTAACTTGTAAAAGCAATGTCAGGAGGAAAACTCTCTCTCTTTGTTTTTGTTGGTTTGGTGTTTTTGACTGTGTGTTATGATTAAGTCAAATGTGCTACTTCATGGCAATTAAAATTTTATCTATAGCACCAAAATAGTTCAAAGAGTGGCAATGCAAACTACTGAATCCTCTGTATTCTTCGCTAAGACCTTAATCTTGGACTTGGAAAGAAAACTAATTTCTAAAGATGGAAGACAATTCATTTTCTGAGACAGCTTAATCCTAGGGCTTTCTTTCCTGTAGATTCATAGTTCTGTAGGAAAAGGGAATTATGTGAAGATGAATGCTTGGATCCATGTGGTGCCATATAAGATGACCATATGATTTCAGTCTGAAGAATTAATGAAGAATTGGCCTAAATCTGAAGAATAGGCTAAAATCTGTGTTATTTTCAGTTACGTTGGCTCACAAAAAGTAAGTACTAAGACTTTTAATGTTTTCTCTGCTATATGTATTAAAATATGTGTGTCATTATTATTGGCCATTTCTGTGTGTTTCATTAGACAAATTATGCTATACATGGAAAATTATTATGGTTAGAGGAAATACTAGACTGAAAACAATGAAAATGTTAATTATTTAGTCCTTTCAGTATAACATGTAAACAATATCTTCAATACAGTGTATAAATATACATATATTAATCCATCAGCCAGTTCCATTTTATTTATTAACTGGTCAAATATCCTCAGCTGCTATAAATCAGTTTAGCTCTCAGTCAATTAAATTGTAATGTATTTCTCTTCACCCACTATCTAAGTTGCAGATGGGTATGGTTTAAACATATACTGGGGGAACAGGCATTGAAGCAGAGTGTTTGGTTGGTGGGTTGGGCTGCCTGTCACTTGCTCCAAGCAGTGATGCAGTGGTAAAAAAAAAGTGGGTAAAACTAACATAACCTAACTTGAATTCCATATTCCCCTACTGAGAAGTAAGTACATTCTGTTTACTCACATTTACTGACGACTATGCTAGTGCTTTGGGGTGGCAGAGGCTGGTGTGTGAGTGCTCTGGCTGCATTAACATGTGTGGGACTTTTAGACAAAAGTGGTCCTGCAAACACCCTATGCTGGACTCAGCAGACATTCTATTGGGTCAAGTGTTGGACAAACATGGAATGCTGGTGCTGGAGGTGTGATGTGTGTGGTACAGAAAGGCTCCACTGGTAGGTCCAAGCCACTGATGTATCATTGGGACACCAATGGAGTGAGTAGCCATTGGCATGCTAGGGCCCCTGCCAATGACTCAGAGGAGAAATCATTTTATCCTAATTTCAGTGGATTAATTGTCCAAGGGTCCAGAAGCATTTACCTTACCCGTTCAGGAAGTGACTACAGTTTCTGAAGCCGTGGTGGATGGCTTCTTTGCATGATCCCTGTAGAACTCACTGTGACCAGGGGCAAACTTTGAGGCTACAGTGTTCTTGCCACTTATTGTGGTTCAGAAGGCATGAGTAACTGCATTGCACCTCCAAAGTGATGGCATACTAGAGAGGCATTACTGCCCTCTGGAGGTGCAGCTCTCTCTCTCTCTTTGTAGAGCAACAGCAATGAGACTGGGATGTCCATCTGCCTTTGTTACTAAAAGTATATTGGACTGCTGTGCACTAGACCACTGGGGGTTCCTCTGTCACCATGTTTGAGAGGGAGCTAAAAAACTCAACAGAGCTTTTGCTAGGGGACCACCTAGGAAGAATAAGAGGGAAGCTGGACTGGAAAATGTTCACCAGCTGCAGGACCGGAAGGATCTGATTTATCGCTTCACATGGCAGCACATCCAGGAGGAGTTGAAGCACCAGGAATTGCAGGATGCTGTTTGGGCCAGAGAAACATACTTTGCTCTGGGGACAAGGTGTGGCCATGCATACCACAAAGAAAGTTGGGAAGGTGCACAAAACTGTACCATGATCAGTGGAACTGGAGTCAGGGGGCCAATGTTCCCTGAAGGGACAGCTATTGATGGGACACCAGTGGAACAGGAAATGTGAGGAGTTAGGCTGGAATCAACTCAGCCACATGGATGAGCAGTCCAATGGGTTTCCTAAAGCTTCACTTGTTCAGCTTAAACTGCATTCAGACTCACATTTTGTGAATGAAACAACAAATAACTAGGGCCTGGGAACGTCCCTGCATCATCCTAGAGAAACTGTGAAGATGTGGTGTGTAGGGAGGAGCTAAATTGTCAGAGAAAAAAAAACTTATTTTACACCAGGATAGGCTAGCGCCACAATGACCCAAGAGGAGGCCATGCATGAGAACTGCCATGGAGTCTGCTGAAGATGACAGCAACCAGGAAGAAGAGGGTGGAACCAACTGAATCATCAGACCTCTGAGGACTCACATATTCTTCTTGATGTGATTCTTCCATTGCCCACAGCCAATGGACACCTGTTGAGCAATCCTCAACCCTCAGATGACCCCAGGGAATTCAAAGGCCACCCATTCCTTGTCCATGCTGTTTAGATTCTGAGGGGCCCGCCTATCCATCGACATGGAAATATTACCCTTATTGTGGGAGGCCAGGACACCATTTCTGAGTACAAATTCGTCTGGTGGAGGCCAAGATTCCCCTCCCCCACTAGCTGAATTTCAGAGGGATGCATTTTGAGAGAGAGATTGAGGAAAATAGGAACTGAAACAAATTGACAGAGGCAGTGCAAGCCCATTTGTGGGCCCTAAGCAGCAATATTTTGGCAACCCGCCCCCCTTGGGCTGCTCAGAGCCCAATGTGATTGTTTAGTCTCCTTATGCCTAGTGCCAGTGGGTAAAGCATCCTGTCACCAGCTCTAGGGAAGGTAGGCACTGGTGTGTGAAGGCTCTGGCTTCATTAAAGTTGGTTGGATTTTTAGACAACATGGTCTCATCTCATTCCTCCAGATACCCCTCATACTACAATATTGAAGTCAATGCTGCTGCTGTGATTTACACCAGCTGTGGATCTAGCCAAAAGTTCGATATTCTATTGCTGCATGTCAATGGTAGATCTGCCTGCCTATAAAAGTGTGAGAAAGGATCATGGTTGTAATTAGAGCAAACCCTTGAATCATCAAAAGATACAAATCCTAGCATAGCATGTACACTAAGCACATGTTTTAAAGGCTTATTTCTTTAATATAATTATCACAAGAGGAACCCAATAAATGAACAGTTTTTTTTAAGGTGTTAAAATATTTTGTACAAGAAGGGCTGTTCTTTGCCATCTGTGGTTTCTTCTGAAGAAATGTAACATCTGGTTGATGAAGTCTCCTGGGATAAATTTGCTGTATTGGAAGCATGGATTTCCATGAAGGAATTGCTATTGATCATTTGATGTGGTATCACATTACTTCCTTTCTGGCAAGCTGGTCAGTAATACAGCAAACTAATCCCACCAATCCTGGGTCTGATTTTACCAATTGTGTGAGGAAATGGATCTGATAAATAGCTGACTGACTGACCCCAGGAAAGGACATAATAGGAAAAGTTTCTCATCTTTAGTATTTTTATGAGGTGCCTAAAGCTATCCTGTTTCCCTAGTCCTTCTATGTTAATTTCAAATAATAGAATTATAAAGAAAATAGATTTTGTGTTCTTGATGTCCATTACCGGCAGGTACAAGACAGTACACTTAATATTATGAAAACACTATCTAACACTTCATATAAAGGAATTTCATGTGATCTTTTTTTTATCTGCCAGGGAACTTCTGTCAGTGTTTCTGTCATTAATATGGGTTTTCAAATGGTCTCATTAGACCATAATTAGAGTTTAGCAATTTGGCTAAATAAGAATTCACCAGATATTTTGGTCCCAAACTGGAATCAAACCTGTATCTCTTTAGTGGGTTAAGAAAAGCTCTGTTAACTTGTATTTAATTGTAAAACTCTCTTGTGGGCAGGGAGCTATCTTTTTATTCTATGTGAGTACAGTAAGACTATGATCCCTGATTGGGGCCTTTAAGTGCTACCTGAATGCAAATAATACTAATAATTAATAATCATAATCATCTATACCTAATTAATAGAATAAAATATAACTTCAGAGGAGTTTTGGGTGCTTAATCTCTCTCAGAATAAGACTCATAATGAGTCAGGAAGATGACACAATAATCGGTGAAACACAGTTGATCAGGAAGATGGGAACATAAACATGACTAGAGTATGAGGGACTTCCATGTATGAATTTCCAATAAATAATACATTACCCACTAGTGGAGACTGCCCCTTTGTGGTGGAATATTGTGTGCATTACAACTTCTGTTTTTTCCTTATATGATTACAAAATGGCAACCTGACATTTGAAATCTGCTTTTATATGCACAGTCTATTAAAAACTTACAAAAGAGACCACAGTATCCAGTCAAGTATTTGGGAAGGGATTTTTATGTAGACTACCATGCAATCAGCAACCCAATTTCATGCCAGACAGAAAATTTGCATTAAAAGATAGATGTTTGTGAACAGTGAAAAAGCCAAAGAGCTATGGCCAAGATTTTCAAAATTGAGTGGCTAAGCTTAGGCTCCTAAACGTTTTTTAGTAACTGATTTGATTTTCAGAAGGGCTGAACATCATGCAGCTCCCAATGATTTCAATAGAAACTTCTGGGTGCTCAGCACTTCTGAAAATTGGACCAGTTATTAAGGTATCTAAATAAAAATTTAGGACCCTAAGTTTTGCCAACCAGTTTTGAAAATCTTGGCCCTATCTTATAGCACCCTTTGATTACTTACATTTGCTGCATCCGTCTCTAAAGACTGATTACATTAAAAGTTTTAGCACAGGTAGAAAAATGGGAGGAATATTTCATGAACATTTTGATGAAAAATATATTAGAAATTTTGAATTTTTCATACCAGCTCTTATGACATTGATTATTAGGTATGAATAGTCTGGATCAGTGGTTCTCATCCTGTGGACTGTAGGCTGCTTGGAACCCAATCAACACACAGTTGTGGCCCATGTGACATCCTCATGGCCATACAGGTAATATAGATATTGTGTGGAAATGGTCCACATACACCTAGAGAGCTGCATATGTGGCCCACAATGATAAATACGTTGAGAACCACTGGTCTTTATGCATTTCATTAAGACTGGAACTGGACAAATACAGCAAATGAATATTTGTGAATGTTCTTGTAAATATTGTCCATTCACTTTGCTGGTTTTTGTTACTCATTTTCATTCAGGTATTTGCAAACATCAGGTGAGTGAGGTTTTATTGATATGAATGTTTGTGAAAAGCAACAACATCACAAGTACTTACATGTGTGAGGTTACTCACTCAAAAATACTCTTGTGGCCTTTTTGAAAGCTCTTTCTGGGGTAAGATATGCAAAGGGAAGAGAGGATTTTGGGGTAAAAAGATAAAATTGTTATTGCCAGTGAATGCTATTGGCTAAAGTACACAAAACAATATGTGTAAGTAGAATTACACATATTGGCTAGATCTATTGATTATTCACTTGCCTTTTAAAATAGAGATCAATGTTCAAATCCCTATTAATCTGAAATATTGAAAATGCTTTTGAATAAATGTCTGGGTAGCTATCAAATGTCTGAAATGAAGGGGTTAGTTGGATTAATGCAATCTGCATTAGAAATGTTTTCTTTAAAAACAAAACTGTATCTCTTATGTACATGTTTAATTCTATCACTCTTTCAGCAAAACTCTGTTGCTTTCATCTCAGAATCTGGAAAAGTCTGATCTACACATTTCTTCCTTCTCTGTGTTTTGAAACAAAATTGGAAAAATTCTTCTGGCGATTATGGGAAATGGTTTAATACATAACTATATTATTAATTCCATATCCCACAAGAGACTATCATTCAGTTTCTAATTATACCACTTTTCTGGACTCAGAAGGCATGAGATTAAGACAAAGCGCAGCAGCAAACAGATTACCTTTCAGAACATAATTCCAATGTAAACAAACCCAATGGTAAACCAGAATGGGAAATTTTCATAAATTTTTTTATTGAATATTAGTATAAAATTATAAACAGTATGCTTGAGGTGTGTGTGTGTGTGTGTGTGTGTGTGAGGGATGAGGAGGTGAAGCGAGGACTATAGTTGTTCCCATAGACCTCAGTTTTGTTGGGTTATGGTACTGTAATTGTAGTTGTGTTTGCAATTGCATAGCTGTGGTTCTCTTTCTCTTTTGTAAGATATTTATGCAGATCTCTCTGTCAACATAATCCTGTCAACCCTCTGCATGTGCTTGTGATAGTCACTTAGAGATTTCAGATCCATGTCCATGGGAGTGCTGATAGGATCAACCTTGTGATTGCTATTTATGGAGGGTTTTTAGATATGTGCAATAATCATAACGCAAGTTCTTTGTTCTCCAGAACTGATTGACCTCACAGAACTGAAGCTGCAGATGTTTGTATTATTGCACACACATAACACCACAATACAGTTATGACTAAAACTTGAAAAAGCGAAACAACCCAGAGTTATGATTGAAACTGAGCCGTTGTACTATTCTAGTCTAGCTAGATATGGCAGAGTGTGAGTTCACATAAGTGGTAACACCTAGATGCAAAGGGTTAAAAATAACCTGATCCCTGGATTTCCTAATAACTGCCTTAAATGTTCATCATTCCTCCTAATTTAAATGTACCCTTGTCTTCACAGTCTGTCAGTCCAGGACAATGCATTCATAGACATTTTGCCTCTTTCTTTAGAATACCAAATTCCCACCTTTCATGGAAGGAGAAATTAGGTGAGCTGAAAATGAGGGAAATCACTCAGCATGTTGAGATAGTGTCTTTATAGTAAATCAATCCTGTGAGCCTTTCAAATACACATGTGGTAAAATCCTACTCACTCAGCCTCTGTTTAACTGATACTGTTTTATTTCAATCTCAGTTACATCCTCCATCCTCAATCACTTATAAAAAGTGCTCTTGGGTTACCTGAATCCTTGCTCACCTTCATATTTCACGTCTCCAGAATGTTTCAGATAGATGGGGTGTTTCATGACACTAAAACACAAGATCCACTTAATAAATCATCTTATCCTTAAAAGAAAAAATCTGTCTGCATTAAAAGTGACACAATTACTTTCTCTAGCAATGTCCATGTCATTAGCAGATAATTATTGTATTATATGTAAAAAACAAAAAGAAACATTAAGTTTGAGCTATTGATTACTCAAGCTCGGGTATTCAGAGTTAAACTTGTACTCCCATGCGTATATGCCTTCCAACAGTCTTCCATTCCATGTGCTACTTTCATTATAAACTCTCTGGGGCAAAGAAGGACTAAGGCTATGTCTACACTACCACTTTATGTCGGCAAAATTTATGTCAGTCCAGTGTGTGAATATTCCACCCCCCTAAGCAACATAAGTTTTGCTGGCATAAGTGGTAGAGTGCTAAGTCGGTGTGCTTAGCACAGTGCTAAGTCGGTGTGCTTAGCACAGTGCTAAGTCAGTGGGAGAGCTTTTCCTGCTGACATAGCTACCGCTGACCATTGCGGATGGATTAATTATGTTAACAGGACATCTCCCATTGGCATAGAGTGGTCACACGAGCTTTTAGAGCAGTGCAGTTGCATTGGTACAACTATGCCACTGTAACCTCTCTAGTGTAGACATAACCCAAGGCACAAAAAGAGTTACGCCTAGAAAGGGCTCAAAAGGCAATAAAAAGAGGTTTTTTGAAATACGTTAAGAGGAGGAGAAAGATGAAGGAAAGTGTAGGCCCTCTGCTTAGTGGGGGGGAAGAGCTAATTGATGACATCAAAAAGACTAAGCTGTTTAATGCCTGTTTTGGTTCAGTTTTCAATAAAATGGTTAATGGTGACCAGATACTCAACACTATTAATATTAACAATGGGTTGGGGGGAAAGGAAAGGAATGCAAGCCAAAATAGGGAAATCGTAGAATCATAGAATATCAGGGTTGGAAGGGACTTCAGGAGGTCATCTAGTCCAACCCCCTGCTCAAAGCAGGACCAATTCCCAACTAAATCATCCCAGCCAGGGCTTTGTCAAGCCTGACCTTAAAAACCTCTAAGAAAGGAGAGTCCACCACCTCCCTAGGTAACCCATTCCAGTGCTTCACCACCCTCCTAGCGAAAACATTTCTCCTAATATACAACCTAAGCCTCACCCACTGCAACTTGAGACCATTACTCCTTGTTCTGTCATCAGGTACCACTGAGAACAGTCTAGATCCATCCTCTTTGGAACCCCCTTTCAGGTAGTTGAAAGCAGCTATCAAATCCCCCCTCATTCTTCTCTTCTGCAGACTAAACAATCCCAGTTCCCTCAGCCTCTCCTCATAAGTCATGTGCTCCAGCCCCCTAATCATTTTTGTTGCTCTCCACTGGACTCTTTCCAATTTTTCCACATCCTTCTTGTAGTGTGGGGCCCAAAACTGGACACAGTACTCCAGATGAGGCCTCACCAATGTCGAATAGAGGGGAATGATCATGTCCCTTGATCTGCTGGCAATGCCCCTACTTATACAGCCCAAAATGCCATTAGCCTTCTGGCAACAAGGGCACAATCCAGCTTGTGGACTCTGCACTTGTCCTTGTTGAATCTCATCAGGTTTCTTTTGGCCCAATCCTCTAATTTGTCTAGGTCCCTCTGTATCCTATCCCTACCCTCCAGTGTATCTACCACTCCTCCCAGTTTAATGTCATCTTCAAACTTGCTGAGAGTGCAGTCCACGCCATCCTCCAGATCATTAATGAAGATATTGAACTAACAGGTTAGATGTATTCAAGTAGGCAGGGCCTGAAGAAGTTCATCCTAGGGTAGTTAAGGAAATAGCTGATGCAATTTTGGAACCATTAGCAATGATCTTTGATAACTCCTGGAGGATAGGTGAGGTTTCAGAGGACTTCAGAAAGGCAAACATAATAGCTACCATTAAAGAGAGGAACCAAGATGACCCAAGGAATCATAGACCAGCCTAACTTTGTCAGTTAGGCTAACTTTAATATCTTGAAAGATACTGGAGCAAATTATTAAACAATCAATTTGTAAGAACCAGTAGATGATAGGGTTATAAGAAACAGCCAGAATGTATTAGTCAAGAACATATCATGCCAAACCAAATTATTTTCCTTTGACAAGGCTATTGGCTTAGTAGACATGGGGAAGCAGTAGATGTGATATATCTTGATTTTAGTAATACTTTGGACACAGTTCCACATAAGCTTCCCCATAAGCAAACTAGGGAAATGTGGTATAGATGAAATTACTCTAAGGTGGATGCAAAACTGGTTGAAAGACCATACTCAGAGTATTTATCAATGGTTCATTGTCAAGCTGTGAGGATTTATCAAGTCAGATTTCACAAGGATCAGTCCTGGGTCTTGTATTATTCAATGTTTTCATTAATGTCTTAAATAATGGGGTGGAGAGTATGCTTATAAAATGTGTGGATGCTAGCAAGCTGTGTTGCAGCTTTGGATCAATCCTGGCCAGCCTCTAGCAGGTTGACACAAGCAGGAAGCATTTCGTATTAGCAAATTCAGACCACATCAATGTCCACACTGCTTCTGTTATATGTTTTCTTATCACTTGAGTGTGGACAATGTTCTCAGCACTGTACATGTTCTTCCACTGTCAGACCAGATGATGGCTGGCTCTTGCACAAATGTGCATGTAGGGAGGCGATAATGTGGATCATGTCTGACAGCAATCACTTGTTTCTACCTTCAGTACCCCATAGAAATCAAGAAGACGTGTTTCCATAAAAGAGAATGGGGAATAGTGCTGCAGAGGTGGAATGTCCTCCCACCCTTTCCATATGAACAAGAATTAGCCCCTCAATTTTAAGTCAGTAAAACAGTCTGATATCCTGGTGTGTAATAACAGCAGCTATTCAAAACTGGCTTGTGACATAAAGTTTGGTCCAGAAAGTTTTCACCTGCCCTTGCTATCAAAGAAAAATTGAAAACAAGGAAGATTTACTTTAGTCATGAAATAAAGTTATTACAGAATCAAGATAAAAGAGAATGATAGGGCTATGTGCTGTTTGCGTACAGGTGCTGCTAGCATCGTGTCTGCAGCCACCCAGCATTAAAGCTCCAGCGATTCTCAGAGTGATGCATATGTCTAGGAAATTGAACAGTTGTTCTTTTCTGAAAGCCAGAGAAAAGATCAAATGAGTCTAGGAGGTTTCAACAAAGTAATTTCATTTAAAAAAAATCCTGTTCCAACTGATTGTGGCTTTTTTTTACCCTGATTATAGGTCAGAATGTGTACCCTGTGTTTGCAGAAATGTTATGGAAATCTCACCAGACAATAATTTTAAATAAGGAAAAAAGGGTAGAATTGAAATATCTTCTATCTACTGGTTTATTCCAAGGGCATTCATTGGTAGCTGCAAAAACCTGCATTCAGAGGTATTTTGAATTCATCCCTGTCTTCCATATAGAATGTTACATGAGTTCAGTTTTAGAAGTACCCCTTCTGGAAAGAGATATTTCTATGATGACTTTCATGATGCTTTCCAATTAGCCTTTCTGGCATTGCAAAACTATTTACACAAATACCCAACCTTTTTCATGAAACTTTCTTAGTTGAAATATGAAAGCAAGGTGGGCCAGAACAAAACCTCTCAGGAGTTGTTAAGCTGTCATCACCCCATAATAGAGCAACACGTAATGGACTTAGATTTGAATACCACTGAATTTTGGCTGAGTGGTAGCGGGGGTTAGAATCTAGTTTTTAGCTTTTGCAGCTTAGGTCTGTCTCTAGTGTGTATACCATGCTGAAGACATAAATTGCAACATAGTGCAAATACTGTGTTTATTTGATCATAAGATACATAACCATTAGTGCCCATGGGTAATATATGAGTTGGGATTTTTTCCCCAGTTTTGGTCATGTCAGAGAGTGCCAGTACCTTGCCCATAAAATATGCACACTCAGAGGTATTGCTCTATGTCCTGATTTCACCAGCTGAAGTCTCTCTTTTCTTTTGTCATAGTGATAAACTATGTGTCAAGCTCCATGAGTATCTCCTCTTCTCCCAGCTTGCAGTGCTGCAATTAGGATCATACTGTGTCATATTCAGAGCTCAGTGACTGGTAAATGTGCTACGCCTGCATCAGACTAACTGCTCTATCAGTCATTTTAGATGACCCCCTTGAAAATTGCTGCCAAAAGTTTATATGTCAGAAATCACTTTCAAAATGCTTATGAAGTGAAGAATTTTCACAGTCCTTTACCTATTCAGATACTCAGAACTGTCAGTCAAGGAAATCAGGCACTGCACTTTACACTTTAAGGCTATGTCTACACTTCAAATGCTACAGTGTGCCGCTGTAGTGCTTCAGTGTGGACACTCACTACAAAAATGTGAAGGGTTCAAAAGGGAACAAGCTTTGCTTGAACAATTACTATCTACCATCTGTCAGCAATTGGGGTCTGTGTTTAGTCAGTTGTTTACCCTAAGACTATAAAAACCAGTGGGATTCACTACAGGAGATCTGCCAGACACCTCAGCTCTATTTTAAATATGGATGATCCAGAGACATTTAGGAGATTGTGTCTGAACTCAAATGTTATCTACAAATTCAGTCTGCAGCACAGGAAATCCCCTGCACCTTAAATAGAACTTTAACATTCCTGGACTAGGGCTGGGGAAAAAATTTCTGACAAAGCTACTGAAATTAAATAAATACTATATCCCAGACTGTAGGAGTGGAACCTCTCTCTAAGCACATTATTAATTACAGGTGCTGAGGGGAAACATCCCTTCCTGCTAGTATATGAGTACCCCCTGAATCCATGCAGAGGTGTCTTCCAACCTCACTAATCAGTGAGATAATTAGATAACTGTGGAATCACTCTGTGTTTTTTGTAACCTAGGGGCTTCCTTTATACTCAAGGGAAAAACTCCCACTGACTTCTGTGAGGCCATCATCAGACCCTGAGTTGCTAGCTTGCTCAACAGACAATAATTGAATGCAGGGCCATGCTCATGTATCTCTCAACTACTATAGTTCATGGTACTGCAGGCACTAGAATGGATTCTGGCTCTGTCTGCTGCATTCCTACATGGCTAGGCTCTGCATTTACTGCAGCCTTGGGGTGGCTGCAATCAACAGTGGGTCAGGTGACAGTGAATAAGAAAGAATGATGTTATCACTCACAGGCCACATTCATGCATTGGAAGCAAACCAGGCAGAGGGGATCTCTTGGCTATTACCATGTTTTGTAGGTGAGGCTTCAACATAGCCACATGAGGGGCATCCATCTCTATCTGACACCTTTTCCAATGGAGGGAAGCTTCTCCTCCGCCTGAGAAGGGGTCTACTGCCTCATTTCTGGTCCAACCACCCTCTTCATCTCCATGTTGAAGGCTACTTCCAGCCACATGGCACTATTGCTACTACCATTTGTCTCCATCTGTCCAAAGCTCAGAAGAGGAGAGGAGCTGTTACCTTCTCCTGCTTCTCTTGCCCCCAGTTGTTCCTGCTGACCCCAAGGTAGGTTTTTCCAAGTTTCCTACTGCTTATAAAAGGCTGTGAGATGCCAGCATAACGGGGTGGGGTGGGGTGGGGTGGGGTGGGGGGAGGGCAGAGGAGAGGACAGCTTCTGGGAGGAGTAAAGCAAAGAGGAGGGGTTGAAGGAGAAGGTGGCAGCCAAGCAGTTGAGTAGAGCAAAGGGGAAGAGCAACAAGCAAAGGAGTAACCACGTGGCAGCACTGAGCCATACTGATTGCGGGAGGTAGGGGGTCTTTATGGTTGCACGGGGTAGAATTTGTTTTTTCCATTTTTATTTTCACAAAACTGGTTTATTTGATTCACTATGTGTGGAAACGTCCCTAAAAACAGTGTTGTAGTTAAACAACATTATAAGCTGTCAATTATGGGGTACACAACAAAACCCTGGTGTTCCCTGTTTCAGCCATTTGTCACATACTTTGATTGCTTGTATCATACAGTGGCAGTGTGAGGGTTGAGAAGTGTGTATGCTTGTGAAGAAAGCTAGGTGAAAATTTGTGGACAAATAGTTTAGTCAAATAAAATACAGTTTGGTTGATCTTAAACTATTTGTGAATTTGATACAAATTTACCAAATAAATTCAGTGAATTTTGGAGGAGATGTCATTGACAAAATGGGTGAGGAGTCAATTTCCCACTCTTTCTGATATGGAGAAGGGATTTGAACTAGGTTTTCCTATCTCTGATGAGCATGCCCAAATCACTGGACTATGGGGTAGTCTAAGGCATGGATCTCTCAATCTCTTTTGTTGAAGCTGTTCCACTTTGTAGAAATAATTAGTCATTGGAGCAGGGACTTGGGTCTTCCACATTCAAGGTAAATACTTTTGCCACTAGGCTATAAAGTCGGGTTCACTCTGTCCCTGGCCTAATGACTATTCATTGTCATTAATACGGCAATTCAGTTACTCAAAATAGTGCTCCTCCTTATTCTCCCTTGGACATTTTGTGTACTTAGCCCTTTAAAAATGCCCGAAAGAAAACATTTCAGGTCAAATGACAAGTTTTGTTCAAGCTCAAATAGATTTTTTTTCAATTTGCTTAAACTTTTCTTAATGTTTAGTTTGAGCCAAATTGATATAGAGAACAGAACTGTCAACAAACTGAAAAAATACCCAGCTCTACTCTCAAATGCTTGGGTAGCCCATATTCAAAAGGAGTTGTAACGTGCTGTTGAATGTGGCTCAGAGTGCCTCCTGGACCTTTCCTGGGCATGGGGGGTAGACAGGCACACTATGCCTCTTTGAAGGGTGCAGCCTAACTGTTCTGCATCCCTGCCCAACTGTCCTAGCTGGTGTAGAGGCGAGGGCGAACCAGAACTCTACCTGAACATAAACCTTCTTGACGACTTTGGCTGTGCTGTGTCCATCCCTCTCCCCCCTCCCCCACAGTGGGAGTAATTAGGTCTCATTTGCTGCACTCCTTTGAATGCAAGGACTGCAGTTTTGCCTAGGCATTTTGCAGAGCATGTGAAGGAGAGGAGACTCCTTACTCCCCTTTCCCCTCTGTACATCTGCAACAGGGACAGCTAGAATCTTGTCTTGCATAAGAGCCTGTCAACAGACAGGTTTCAGAGTAGCAGCCGTGTTAGTCTGTATCCGCAAAAAGAACAGGAGTACTTGTGGCACCTTAAAGACTAACAAATTTATTTTAGCATGAGCTTTCCTGAGCTGCAGCTCACTTCTTCGGATGCATAGAATGGAACACACAGACAGGGGATATTTATACATACAGAGAACATGAAAAGGTGGAAGTATGCATACCAACAGGCAGAGTCTAATCAATTGAGATGAGCTATCATCAGCAGGAGAAAAAAAACCTTTGAAGTGATAATTGAGATGACCCATAGAAGGTGTGGGGAGAACTTAACATAGGGACAATAGCTCATCTCAATTGATTAGACTCTGCCTGTTGTTATGCATACTTCCACCTTTTCATGTTCTCTGTATGTATAAATATCCCCTGTCTGTGTGTTCCATTCTATGCATCCGAAGAAGTGAGCTGCAGCTCACGAAAGCTCATGCTAAAATAAATGTGTTAGTCTTTAAGGTGCCACAAGTACTCCTGTTCTTTTTGTCAACAGACAGTTTTCATACCCTTTTAACTATATTGGCCCATAGGGGTTAAAAAGTACAACCCCTAGTGTGGACACAATTCTACCAGAAAGAAAGTGCTTATACTAGTATAGCTTATCCCCATAAACAGAAGAATAAGCTATACTGGTATAAAGACGCTTTATACCAGTATAACTGTATCCACACTAGGGCCTGGTCTACACTGGTCGGGGCGGGGATCGATCTAAGATATGCAACTTCAGCTATGAGAATAGCGTAGCTGAAGTTGATATATCTTAGATCGAATTAAAATTACTTACTTTGCGTCCTCACGGCGCTGGATCGATGGCCGTGGCTCCCCTGTCGACTTTGTTTCCGCCTCTCACACTGGTGGAGTTCAGCAATCAACGGAAGAGCGATCGGGGATTGATTTATTGCATCTACACTACATGCAATAAATTGATCCCCGATAGATCGATCGCTACCCGCAGATCCGGCGGGTAGTGTAGACGTATCCTAAGAGTTGTACCAGTATAACTATATTAGTATAAAATCACACCCTTAACTGTGACAGTTAAATCAGTACCAAAACTGTGTGTTCCATTCTATGCATCCGAAGAAGTGAGCTTTAGCTCACGAAAGCTCATGCTACAATAAATTTGTTAGTCTTTAAGGTGCCACAAGTACTCCTGTTTTTTTTGCGGATACAGACTAACACGGCTGCTACTCTGAAATATGCATAGACACTGTCTAAACAAAGCATATTTGGAACTAAGAGTGGGAAGCTGGTAAGTCGGAGTGTAATTCATACTTGGAAGATTTTGCTTTATATCTTTGCATATTATAGAAAGTTAAGCCTCTTGTTAACCTCTTAATAGTGAAATTTGTTTGGAAGTAAAAAATTGAGAAAACAAAGAGCCAGCATCTACATATAAGTGTCCAGCTGACTCAGAAAAGTTATAAGAGTTGGGGCTAACTTTAAGTCACATAATATAGAAGTTCCTATGCTTTTGCAATATGTTCCTATTGTATCATGATGCTATTCAGCACATGCTTCTGCAGGTATATTGCAGTGCAGAAAATTCTGAAGAAGCGAGTGCAATAATGATACAAAGCCATATTTCTAATTATAAGCTAAACAATTTGTCAGACTGTTAATTTCTGTAATGGTTGATTGGTAAGGAGGAGGGTTAGTTGTCTCTGAGCAGAGTATTTACTATAGGTGTCTGCTTCTATTGTTCCCTGCCTTTTAAAAAGGTGGAGGCAAACCAAAGTGTATTTGGTTTTGGGCAGGGCCGGATTAAGATGGGGGCTTTAGGGGCTGAAGTCCTGCGGCGCAACGGGGAGCTCAAGCAGGCTGCCTCCATGCCATGGCCCCACGCCGCTTCCGGAAGCGGCTGGCTGCTAGCACGTCTCTGCGACCACTGGTGGGGGGTGGGTGGAGGCGGCCCTGCCCACTGCCTGTGCCCCCAGATGGGAGCTACGGGGGGGCGGCACAGAGACATGGCATCCCCCTACCCCCAGGGGCCTCAGAGACGTGCTAGCAGCCAGCCACTTCCGGAAGCAGCATGGCGCTATGGCAGGCAGGCAGCCTGAGCCCTGCTGCGCCGTCAGCCAGGAGCCACCTGTGTTAAGCGCCTCCCAGCCAGAACCTGTACCTGCCCCCCACCCCACCCCAATCCCCTGCCCCAGATCAGAATCCCCCTCCTGCACCCAAACTCCCTCCCAGACCCTGCACCCCTCCTGCACCCCAATCCCCTGCCACAGCCCCCTCCTACACCAAACTCCCTCCCAGGAAAAAGACTTGTATATAGGGCCCTCACAAAATATAATAGCCCCAAAACCACAGGAGAGTTAATCCAGCCCTGGTCTTAGAGGGAGCAAACTGCTCAGGAGAACCCTGATTCAAAGCCCACTGAAGTCAATGGGAACCTTTCCACTGATTTCAATGGGTTTTGAATCAGGCCTAAAATGAGAGATTTTACAATTCTCTCTTGAGTGTGGATATCTCTGGAAATCAGATTTGCTTTAGGATGATGGGAGAGACAGAAAGCATTTCTGACTGTCTGTCTCTCTTGCATTCTGATTGTTAGGAGAATTTTTGCAGTTTGGCCTACCCCTTTAAACCCAAAATCTCTGGATGGGCATCTATCCCATCCCGACAGTGGCCAATGCCAGGTGCTTCAGCGGGAACAGAACAGGTAATCATTAAGTCATCCATCCCCAGTCGTCCATTCCCAGCTTCTGGCAAACAGAGGCTAGGGACACCATTCCTGCCCATCCGGGCTAATAGCCATTGATGAACCTACCCTCCATGAATTTATCTAGTTCTTTTTAGAACCCTGTTATAGTCTTGGCCTTCACAACATCCTCTGGCAGAGGTCCACAGGTTGAATGTGGATGGTGTTAAGAAATACTTCCTTTTGTTTGTTTTAAACCTATTGCCTATTCATTTCATTTCATGACCCCTAGTTCTTGTGTTGTGAGAAGGAGTATATAACACTTCCTTATTTACTTTCTCCACACCAGTCATGATTTTATAGATCTCTATCATATCCCCCTCTTAGTCGTCTCTTTTCCAAGCTGAAAAATCCCAGTCTTATTACTCTCTCCTCATATGGAAGCTGTACCATACCCTTAATCATTTTTGTTGCCCTTTTCTCTACCTTTTTCTATTCCTATATATATATTTTGAGATGGAGAGGCCAGATATGCATGTAGTATTCAAGATATTGGTGTACCATGGATTTATATAGAGGCAATATGATATTTTCTGTCATATTATCTATCTCTTTCCTAATAATTTCTAACATTCTATTCACCTTTTTTGACTGCCACTGCACATTCAATGGATGTTTTCAGAGAACTGTCCACAATGACTCCAAGATCTTTCTTGAGTGGCAATGGCTAATTTAGACCCCATCATTTTATATGTATAGTTGGGATTATGTTTTCCAATGTGCATTACTTCACATTTATCAACACTGAATTTCATCTGCCATTTTTTTGCCCAGTCACAATTTGTGAGGTCCCTTAGTAACTCTTTGCAGTGTGCTTTGGACTTAACTGTCTTGATTAGTTTTGTATCATCTGGAAATTTTGCCACCTCATTGTTTACCCCTTTTTCCAGATTATTTCTGAATATGTTTAACAGCACATGTCCCTGTACAGACCCCTGAGGGACACCACTGTTTATCCCTCTACATTCTGAAAACTGAAAAATAAAATTAAAAGGTGCCTGCTAACATATGAGAGATCATCACTGTGGAGGCGAGGAGAAAGGGATATGTGGCTTTTTCACAGTAGTTAATGGTAAAAATGTGAAATGTGCACCCAGGGATCCTGGTTTTTATTCCAATTTGTTGCTTCACCCCTTCTCTTAATTTCATTTTCCTTATTTTCTTGAGAGATTATGTTAGTGACAACCATGTTAGGTTCAGAATACAAGGTTTGCAGCCATACTAATACCTACAAAACTTGTAGGAATCCTATATGAATCCATAATATCTGACAGGAAAGAAAACCATACAAATCAGATTAAAAGACTGGGTGAAACAGTGGATGCAAGTGGAACTGGACTTCTCGAGTACTTGTCATATTTGCTACAGTTGCCTAAAATGGTGAAGTTTACATGAAATCTGGGATCTGATTCATATACGAATGTATCATTCTAACTTCTTGAGAATGCTGTTAGGTATGTGTGCTAGTAGGAAAACATGCTACCAAGAGTACAGCATTTTTTTTGTGTGTGAGAAAGACAGATGCTGGATTTTCTGTCTAGTTTTCAGGGTCAGATTGAAAGCACCATTGACAAGCTCATAAAGAGTCTTAGAATTAAGCCTCCATGGCTAAAATTGCCTTGCCTGCGAACATGTCTTCCTTAGATGACAAAGGTACTGTCAAATATGAGGGACAACAGTGGAGAATTTAATCCTGAGGAAGTGGGGTTGTAGTTTATGATCAAGTATCTTTGCATCTAGAATTATATCTTATCTACTGGAAGGTAGAAAAGAAAATACTTTTCACTAAAGAAGATTGAACTAACTTTAGGGACTGGAATCTGTCTGTCTATTCACACCCTTTTTATGAAAGAAATTGTATGTAAACTCACAAAATATTTACTATTCCTATGGTTATAGGGGTACAGAGGGTCTCTCTGAGTGCACACTCTCGCTTGTCAGGCCCTGTACCCTTGCCCCTCTCAGGGTGGAATTCTACTCTTTCCTTTTCTTAGAATGAGTCATGGACAAAAGTACCCACTGGATCTACCATGGCTACCCAATACACCTGACTAGATTTGGCACCTGCTGTTCTTCCCTTCAGGAGACCAACAGTAAATACAGTGACCAGATCAAACCAAATTATTGTTCTTACTGTTAAGATTAAACAAAGCATAAAGCATAAGAGAAAATGATTTTAACATAACCAAAAGGTCTACATGAATGTCTCTTACCTAAGCTCTACCCTGCCTGTAACGGGGACTAGGGAAACCTTGTGTTCCTCAGACCCTCTAGCCAGAGTCTCTGTGTGTGAGCACAGTTTCTGGGCCTCACCTGCTTCCTCTGCTAAAAAGAGAGATGCCTTTTAACTGGCCAGAAGTCCTTTGTCTTCTCAAGTTTCAGAGTAGCAGTCATGTTAGTCTGTATCCGCAGAAAGTACAGGAGTACTTGTGGCACATTAGAGACTAACAAATTTATCTCAGTTTCCTGGGCTCCCCCCCCCCAATGTTTGACAAACTGGATTGGTGAGCTCCGTAGGGGGTCATAGGTGGAATTCAAAGCAAATGGTTCTTGCATTCCCTCTTAATGATAGGCAGCTATCATGCTGTTTCTGCCTATGTGCAGTCAATATCTTCTGGAATTAACCCCATGTATTCAGACAGAAAACTTCCTTACAACAATCAAACTAACATATTGTATTCATAAGTTATTACAGAGCAGCTCTGGGTCCATCTAATGAATTTACTATTGGATTCAAAACAAAGCACTGAAAAATTTGTTTTATCCAACTTGAAGCACCCAAGGTTTAGTGATGATTGTATTCCTCTATCCTGTGAAGAAAGGCTAAAATTTTCAAAAATGAGTGCCTAAAGTTTGCCTCCTAAATCCATATTTAGACATACACTTTTGAAACATCTGGCCAGATTATTTAACTCCTGCATCAGATGACACTAGAGAGCTTTGCCCTTCATAAAGATACAAGATAGGTACTTTTGTATAAAGATATTTATACTCCTGTAACAATAAGATTGTATGTTTTGAATAGTAATCTAATGATGAAAAAAGGTGTACTGTGTAAAAACAGTGAACATTGTCCTTTAAATAAAGAACTGAGGAACATTTTGACACAATGTTTTATTAGTTATTCAAAATGTACATTAATAATGGTAAGGAGTCAGCAACATGCACGAAGAAGTGCTGAAGTTATTAACAGTAATATATTCAGAGGTACTTTTTCTTGAACTCACTGATATAATTTACATCTCACATCCCTGGAGAAAACATTTCTTGATGTTTTCTTACACAGTAACATTTTTTTCAACAACAGAAATAGGAGGAAACTAAGGCCAGATTGGTCAATGTCACTGAAAAAACCCAGAGAGGAAAAGGGAGAGGAAAATAGCAAGAGGTTCTCCATATGTTGTTTTCCCCCCTAGAATCATAGGACTTGAAGGGATCTTGAGAGGTCATCTAGTCCAGTGCCCTGCACTCATGGCAGGACTAAGTATTATCTAGACCATCCATGACAGGTGTTTGTCTAACCTGCTCTTAAAAATCTCCAATGATGGAGATTCCACAACTGCCCTGCACAATTTATCCCAGCGTTTAACCACCCTGACAGTTCGGAATTTTTTCCTAATGTCCAACTTAAACCTTCCTTGCTACAATTTAATCCCATTGCTTCTTATCCTGACCTCAGAGCTTAACAAAAACAATTTTTCTCCCTCCTCCTTGTAACAATCTTTTAGGCACTTGAAATCTGTTATCATGTCCTCCCCCAGTCTTCTCTTCTCCAGACTGACAAAATTGAGTTTATTTAATCTTCCCTCCAAGATCATTTTCCAGCTATTTAATCATTTTTGTTCTCCGGATTTTCTCCAGTTTGTCTAGATCTTTCCTGAAATGTGGCACCCAGAACTGGACACTGTACTCCAGTTGTGACTGTATCCATCTGGAGTAGAGTGGAAGAATTACTTCTCATGTCTTGCTTACAACACATCTGCTAATACATCCTGGAATGATTTTTGCTTTTTTTATAACAGTATTACACTGTTGACTCATATTTAACTTGTGATGCACTATAGACCCCGTACCTTTCTGCAGTACTCCTTCAAAGACAGCCATTTCCCATTTTGTATGTCCGCAATTAATTGTTCCTTCCTAAGTGGAGTACTTGGCATTTGTCCTTATTGAATTTCATCCTATTTACTTCAGACCATTTCTCTAGTTTGCCCAGATCATTTTGAATTTTAATCCTATCTTCCAAAGTAGTTGCAGCCTTGTACAGTTTGGTGTCATCTGCAAACTTAAGTGTACTCTATGGCATTATCTGAATCATTGATGAAGATATTGAACAGAACCGGATCTAGGACCGATCCCTGTGAAACCCTACTCAATATGACTTTCCAGCTTGACTGTGAACCACTGATGACTACTCTCTGGGAATGATGTTCCAACCAGTTATACATCCACCTTATAGTAGCTTCATCTAGGTTGTATTTCCCTAGTTTGTTTATGAGAGGGTCAGGCAAGACTGTATCAAAAGCCTTACTAATGTCAAGACATACCACATCTACCGTTTCCCCCCACAAACCACAAGGCTTGTTACCCTGTCAAAGAAAGCTATTAAGTTGGTTTGACATGATTTGTTCTTGACAATTTCATGCTGACTGTTACTTATCTGGGTGTTTGCAAATTGATTGCTTAATTATTTCCTCCATTAACTTCCCTGGGTGCTGAAGTTAAGATGTAACTCCCCTGGTTGTCCTTATTTCTCTTTTAATATTTGACACTATATTTGCCCTTTTCCAGTCCTCTGGAATTTCTGCAGTTTTCCATGACTTTTTGAAGATAATCGCTAGTGGCTCAGGTATCTCCTCAGTCAGCTCCTTGAGTATTCTAGGATGTATTTCATCAGGCCTCGGTGACTTGAAGACATGTAAGTTGTCTAAGTCATTTTTAACTTGTTCTTTCCCTATTTTAGCCTCAGATCTTACCACATTTTCACTGGTGTTCATCATGTTAGATGTCCAACTGCTACTAACTTTTTGGTGAAAACTGAAACGAAAAAGTCATTTAGCACTTCTGCTGTTTCCACATAGATAGAATGGTGTTTGGCTTTGTTGAAAAAACTGAAGGGAGACCTTAGATTCTGCAGAGAAAACAGGCTCCATCTCTGCACATGAAGAAACATTCACATAGGGAGCTGGCTCCTGTCCACTCTTCCCTGCCCCTCAACAGGCAGCATGACTCAACTGTCTGACCTGCCTGCATCCTTTTCCCCCACTGCATGGTGTGCTGCTTGTATCAGCAATAACTACCGAACAGATTTCCATTAGAAAATCTACAAGCTCTGCAGGGTGCATACTGAGGAAACCAGCCATTCATGGGATCCACTTCTTTCTAACTTGTCGAGATCTCCACCTGTGATTTGCCTGCAGAGGGACTTCCAGAGGACAGAACATGCAATGAAGTACATGCCCCCCCCCCGCTTCTATACTCTTTCCTGGTTACTACTGGATTTTTGCTTCCTAGACAACCCTGTGACATGTGCTTTGGGGCAAAGGGAAACAGGCTATTTTGCTGCTAATGTAATACTGAATAGAATTAATTAAGATTGAGATGTGACTGAAAACCATTTATTCTCCAGGTGGGTTTATGCACTGCACCTGTGCCATTCTAGTTTATGCTGAAATTTTTTAAAGGCCTTCAATAAACAAAAAACTAAAGAAATTAAGATGAAATCATCCATATTGCTTAGAAAGCAGGAGTTTTATAGGTTGCTTTGCTATTTAACGCTTGCTGATGATTCTATAATTCAAATTCCTTTAGAAGCTTCTGTTCCTTCAACTTGAATAATCCTTGAGCCCTGAAAAAAAATGGAAACCACGCTTGAATTGCTTTTGTTCTATTACAACACACATTTCACAAATGCAACTGACTTCCAAACTATGATTTGCACAGTACTATATAGCATACATGAATCTGAAATTTATAGCCCACTGCAAAGTGTTTAATACACAGCACTTAAACTGTTGTGTTTCCACAGTAAGGTATAATAACAGGAGATTTAATACAGAACCTGATATTTTGACAGTTATTAGCATTGTTTTCTGAGTATTTTATTGCTTGCTTGTAAACAGTAGTTTATTGAAATGTACTAGTATATTCATGGTCATAGAAAATGTATGAGAGAACAGGCTGTTCCTGTTCCTTACCAAAGGTTCTGCAGATTAAAAATTTTTGACCTTGAACTTAAACATCCAATTCTTTCTACAGGAAAAATAAAGCTCTCAGTACCACATTATTCTGACCTTGTGTATATATTTAGGCTTTTAATTAAGACCCCTGGAAGGCCAATGCTTTAGTGCATTATAAACAATTTTGCTCTTTTCTTCATTTTGAAGTAGGTTTTTTTTTTAATTGTCCATTTAAAGTAAAACTGTAAAAAGAAATGAGGAAGGAAGGAAGGACGGACATTTTTGTTACTTTCTTCTTTGCACGGTTGGTTCTTGTGTCAGTGCATAAAGCAGTGGAGAGTGTATTTCTAATATACTTCACATACTACAAATACCTGAAAAATTTCAGTTGCTGATTATGACTTGATCTTTGTGTGAGCAGGAAAGAAGTGACTTCTGTGATCACATTTGATTTCGCTATATTTTAGAATCTCTGCTTGCATACTCTCAAACAAGCAAAATCTTGGATATCCAATTTATACACGCACTGACCTCAAAATTAACCCCAACTTCAGCACCCATTGAAGTCACTGGGGGTATGATGATATTGACTTAAAATGGGAATGGGTGGATGCTCAATGTTTTGGAAATTGGGCTACTGAATTAGGTGCCTAAATCAGAATTTAGAGGCCTACCTGTAGCCCCCTAATTCTGAAAACTGTGGCCTAAGTGCCTGATCCTAGCCCTGTATAAACAAATGTCTACACTGCTAGGGTGAGATTCTGTGCTGAGCCTCTAAAGGTATGTTGCAGCCTGCAGCAGCCGCGGGCAGTGAGCCTTCAAGTGTGGGTCGACAGGCTCCTGGGCTTATGCTGACATGTTAAAAAATATCTGTATGGACAGTGCTTTTAAGCTGTGGGTTGGGCTGGAACTTGTGCTCTGAAGCTCACCCCCTGCTCCCTGGATTTCAGCCCCCGAGTTCTAGCCTGAGTTGCAACATCTACACAGGGATTTTTAGTACGGTAGCATGAGCCTCCAAGCCCCCCCTCTTGCCCCCAAGATGCCCCCATGCCCTTTTTCTATGACACATCCTTGTTTTCCCGGACCTCTACTATGCCATGTATTAATAACTTTCTGTGAAATCATTGTAGCCTTATGTACAAGCATCAATAAATTAAAAAAAAACACACACAACACTACAAGGAGGAACATGGGGAGAGTGAACTTTTAATATTGTTAATATTTTGGATGACCCAAAATAAAACAATGATTCAGAGGTTCAGTATATCTTCTGGATGCTGATATGTTTGAAAATCATTTACCAGCTAACCATAACCATCACAGAATTAGCATTTTGACAGTGAACTGATTTTAGGGGATGGGGAGGAGCATGAGTGATGGTGGTTTGTTTTTTGTTTTTAATGCCAAATTTGAAATTCCTACTAGTTTGGGGTGAGGTGTTTTTGTATTTTTACTCTAGAGCACTCTTATTTCATATTAACGAAAATATCTAGCAAAGAGAGAACAAATCTGAGTTTCCATGAGAGAGAACACACAGTTACTCCAACATTCTGCAGCTAAATAGCAACATAAAATGGCAGCTGTCTGTGTAGCTGGAAGAGTTCTCTACATTTAGGGTATGTCTGCACAGCAGCTGGGAGGTGTAATTCCTCACTTGGACAGACCGATATCCACTAGCTCTGCTTGAGCTAGCATGTTTTTAAAATAGCCTTGTGGCTACAGCAGCTTGGGCTTCCTGTCCAAGTATTTGCCCAATGAGTCAGATGGGATTAGGCTCTGGCAACTAACCCAAAATGCTCCTGTCACACTGCTGTTTTGAATGGGATAGCTCCAGCAGAGTTAGAATGTGTATGTCAGGGATTCTCAAACTGGGGGGTATTACGTGAGCTGTCAGCCTCCCCTTCAACCCCGCTTCGCTTCCAGCATTTATAATACAGTAACTCCCCACGTAACGTCTTCTTGCTTAATGTTGTTTCGATCTTACCTCCCTGCTCAATTACAGAACATGCTCCATTTAAAATTGTGCGAAGTTTTGCTATAACGTCGTTTGGCTGCCTGCTTTGTCCACAGCTGGCAGCCCCCCCGCAGCGCACAGGCTCCCCCTTCCTCTCCTGCCTCCCGAACACAGCAAGCCAGCTGATTGCCATGGGCAGGGGGAGCCTGTGCGCCAAGTCCTTGCTCCTCCCCCTCCCCCTCCTGCCCCCTGAATGTCAGAAGCCAGCTGATTGCCACAGGCAGGAGCGATGGGGGGAGGAGCGAGGACACAGCATGTGAAGTAAAGTGTGGGGGGGAGAAGAAGCGGGTTAAGGATGGGGGCCTGGGGGAAGTGGGGTAGTGGGTGGACCGAGGGTTGAGCCCCACACCCCTGCTGCTTGCAGAGTAGGGGAAGCTGCCACTGCTGCTGCACAATGTGCTTCTCCTAGCATACAGCACCTTCAGCCTCCTTGCCTGCATCATTGTCTGCAGTGCCCGTGGGCTGTGCCTGTGTGGGGTAAGGGGGGGGCACCTCCCAACTATAGTACTGTACTGTATGGCAAAAAAAATAATTCCCTGGAACCTAACCCCCCAATTTACATTCATTCTTATGGGGAAATTGGATTCGCTTAACATCGTTTCACTTAAAGTCGCATTTTTCAGGAACATAACTACAACGTTAAGTGAGGAGTTACTGTAGTGTTAAAAATTTGAAAAGAGTTTTTAATTTATAAAGGAGGGGTTGCACCCAGAGGCTTGTTGTGTGAAAGGGGTCACCAGTACAAAAGTTTGAGAACTACTGGTGTATGTCTATCCACACAGAACCACCCTCCTGGCTGTTGTGTAGACAAATCCTTAAATAGCAAACAGAATATCTGCTTTGAGTCCCATGGCTACAGTTTTTATAGGCTTTGGCAGCCTATGTGATGTTCAG
This sequence comes from Mauremys mutica, assembly GCF_020497125.1. NCBI lineage: Eukaryota > Metazoa > Chordata > Testudines > Geoemydidae > Mauremys > Mauremys mutica. The sequence goes on along the minus strand of NC_059072.1, from coordinate 183,811,352 downwards.
ATCACTTACACAAACACAGAGCAGAATTATCCTCTGTTTCAAGTTGTGGTTATTTTTATCTACAATGTGGATTATTATTGCATATTATATGAATTTGTGCTGAATGTAGATCTTCCATTGATGCCAATGGGAGACTAGCAGGGTGAAGGAGTGCAGAATATATATCTTATCCACATGGATAAATTTTGCCCCTCATAGTGCCTGTTTGAAACCTAAATGAGATCTGAAATGACTTGTGTGATTTCAGTGTCTCTTCGGCTGAGAACACCAGTTTTATATAACAAGAGTTTAAAATGTAACATGAAAAAACAAGATGGAAAGAAGAAAGATGTGATTGTGGACTTTTTCCTTAAACTATCCTCTCCTCCTCCCATCCTACCCTAAGTAAATCAACTGGCCTCTATTATAGCTGTACAAGTGGTGATTCATATTTTGTAAATGATGTTTATTCACCAGATACTAGTTTGTTGTGGGATCATCTGTGTTTATTGTGTAGAGAGGAAAGGAAGATTGGAGGGTGGAGATGAAAATCAGAGCAATTTTAATCCTGCTCTGTCTCTTTCAGACACTGTTTTTAATTTCCTTTCACTTTCAGATTCCCTAAAGCTATATGTAACCAATACTATATTATTTTCATGAAGAATCCTTTCACTCCAGGGACACTGAGAATAGTTTCAGCAGCAGCAGCTGATGATGATGATGATAGCCACAATATGTCTCCATTGGTTTTGGTAGGTCTTGCAGCTCATGTGACAATAAGTAGATGCTAGTTCTGTCAACCCCAAGTGTTTAAAAATCATGTGTCAGCCTCACCCTCCAATCATGCAATTGATTTAGAAATCATGAGGGGTTTTTTTTGTTTGTTTGTTTTAAATAATGCTTTTGGTTTATTTTTACTAACCTTCTGGTTTTCAAATTTTTAGAATTTACTTGGTCCTGTTTTTAAGCTTTTTTTGTTAATGCACCCATAAGGGCTAGAAATGTTATTTTTTTTATTTACATGAAAATTGATATAGTAACAGATTCTCATGACTCCTGAAGCTGGGGCTTAAAGAATAAATGAAATATTGAAAGGTGTGTGACACAATCACAGAGTTAGAAACAATGAGACCCATACAGTGGGTATTGCAGGGTTATGGGGTGTATGGGGGTGTTCAGGGAGGGGTAGCACCTCTGGTGTAGGGGCATGTCGTGTCCCTTCAGGGCAGCTCGTCCACCTTTGGTCCCCACCTGTCACTCAGCTCTCACCTGTGGCTCCCTGTAGCTGTAGCATGCGCAGCGGCCACACCCCGGGCAACAGCTTCGACAGGCTGGCCAAACCAGGTTGAGGGTAGCCGTCGGGCATAGACCTTCGGTGAGACAGGGCCTTGTCTATCCCGAGCATGTGAAGACAGACTCCGGCGGATTGAGCGGATGAGACCTTTTAGAATAGGACCAACGGTCATGAAGGCGGTTTCTGCAAGCGACGTGGTACGCTAAGAGCACGGCAAGACGCGAAAGACGCCCTGGTCAACCACTGCGCCCAGCCCATCTCCAACCGTCTCGACTTTTGTCCTGCCATTGGAGCAAGATGGAATCTGGGAAGAGAGAGTGAGGCTGACTATGCGCACCTCTCCCTCACTTTAATCCAATTCATGTGCAAGTCTTGACATCCCTCCAATTCCCGTAAACTTTAAAGTCCTGTGGCGATGGGCGAGCGACGAAGCAGCAGGTGTGGATACACTGGGAGCTGTAGCCGCGGACCTGCACACAGGCGGCTCAGGTCTAATGGTCGTCTTCTTGCTGACCGAAGCAATAGCTGGATTCGGCGTCTACCTGAGTGACTGAGCAGCCCTCTTTAGGACTGCACTGCTCACCTCCGTAGTAAGAGGAAGGGGCTAGAAAAGGTGCCCTAAACATTGTTTGCTTCATAGAACCCTGGCCAGCTTACCGCGGCTGGAGGGGATCCCATCTTATGCGGTCGAATAACAAAATTTCAAACAACAAAACGCAAGGTGACACCTCTCATTATTGGTACATGGAATGTACGCACGCTTCAAGACAACCCCTCAGCAGATCGACCAGAAAGAAGAACAGCTCTGGTCGCCAGAGAGCTCGCAAGATTTAACATCGATATTGCGGCCCTGTGTGAAACTCGTCTAGCCAACTAAGGTCAGCTCACAGAAACAGGAGGTGGTTACACATTCTTCTGGTGTGGACGTAGCAGTGACGAATGTCGTGAATCTGGAGTTGGCTTTGCGGTTAAGAATCATCTTGTCCGCAAACTTGCCAGTCTTCCCAAGGGCGTGAACGATCGACTCATGACACTGCATCTTCCACTACCGAGAGGAAAGCGAGTTATACTAATCAGCGCTTACGCACTCACAATGACGAATCCGGATGAAGTAAAGGACAAGTTTTATGAAGATCTCGATGCCGTACTTTCATCCGTGAAGCGCACCGACAGGCTGATTCTACTTGGCGATTTTAACGCGAGAGTAGGCTCCGATCACTCTGCCTGGGATGGCGTCATTGGAAAAAATGGAATCGGCAAATGCAACAGCAATGGCCTACTACTATTGAAGATATGTGCGGCTCATGATCTGATCATCACCAATACCATCTTCCGCCTGCCCACTCGCAAAAATACGTCCTGGATGCACCCACGTTCCAAGCACTGGCATCTCATTGATTATGTCATCATGCGGAGGAAAGACAGACAGGATGTAAGGGTGACTAAGGCCATGCCGAGTGCTGACTGTTGGACTGATCATAGACTTATCATCTCTAAATTAAGCCTTCACATCAAGCCAAAGAGACGTCCGCAGGGAAATAAAGCTGTGATGAAAAAGATCAACGTCAGTAAACTGAGGAACCCCAACACAGCAGCTTCACTAGTAGAAGATCTCAACAACCAACTCTCAGAGCTGCAATTAGAAGAAAACATTGAGAGGAACTGGGAACGCTTCCGAAATATTATGCACTTTTCTGCACTAAAGGTTCTTGGACCCTCACACAGGAAACAGCAGGACTGGTTTGATGAAAACGATGAAGAGATCAAGGCTTTACTTGCTGAAAAGCACCGCCTTCACCGTGCTCATCAGAACGACCCGTCGTCAACAGCTAAGAAAAATGCCTTCAACAACATTCGCAGGACCATACAGAGCAAGCTTTGCAAGATGCAGGACTCCTGGTTGAGTGCCAAAGCAGATGAAATCCAGAAGTTTGCTGATAGAAACGATGCCAAACGGTTCTACGAAGCCCTTAGATCCTTGTACGGACCTCGGCCTTCAGGGAATTCCCCTCTACTGGACTTAGGCCACGTCTATACTTACCCGCCGGGTCGACGCGGCGAGTTCGACTTCTCGGAGTTCGAACTATCGCGTCTGATCTAGACGCGATAGTTCGAACTCCGGAAGCGCCGCGGTCGACTCCGGTACTCCACCGCGGCAGGAGGAGTTGCCGGAGTCGACCTTGGAGCCGCGGAGTTCACTTCCGCGGCGTCTGGACGGTAAGTCATTCGAACTAGGGTAGTTCGAATTCAGCTACGTTATTCACGTAGCTGAATTCGCGTACCCTAGTTCGAACCAGGGGCTGTGTGTAGACCAGGGCTCAGATGGTGCAACTCTCATTACTGAGAAGATTCTGATTCTACAGCGTTGGGCTGAGCATTTCCAATCCGTACTGAACCGCCCATCTTCCATCAATAATGAGGCGATTGACAGAATGCCCCAGGCGGATATTAATTACAGCCTGGACGTTCCACCATCAGAGACTGAAACCCTACAGGCCATCAGTCAGCTGTCTAGTGGCAAGGCCTCAGGATCTGATGCGATTCCAGCGGAAATCTATAAGGATGGTGGTGCAGTGCTTGTTGATAAACTCACTCAGCTGTTCCAGTCCTTCTGGAATCAAGGGTCCATTCCTCAGGAATTGAAAGATGCGTCCATCGTACACCTCTACAAGAGGAAAGGAAATCGAAAAGTCTGTGATAATCATAGAGGAATATCACTGCTTTCTAGCGCAGGTAAGATCCTTGCACGAGTGTTGCTGAATCGCCTGATTGACCACCTGAAACAGGGTTTACTACCCGAGACACAGTGCGGCTTCCGCAAAGAGCGTGGCACTGTGGACATGATCTTCGCAGTTCGGCAGCTCCAAGAGAAGTGTCAAGAGCAGAATCGTGAACTCTGTATACCATCTCCGTGGATCTTACCAAGGCTTTTGACACTGTCAGTCGCGAAGGTCTGTGGCGCATCATGTCGAAGTTTGGGTGCCCTGACAGATTCATCCTGATGGTACGTCAGTTCCACGACGGCATGACGGCTCGTTTTCTGGATGACGGAGAAGCTTCAGAGGCCTTTCCCGTCACAAACGGCATCAAGCAAGGGTGTGTGTTGGCACCGACCCTGTTCAGCATAATGTTTTCAGCTATGCTGTCAGACGCCTTTCAGAACAGTTCCTTGGGAATCAGCCTGAGATACAGGACTGATGGGAAACTGTTCAACCTGCGAAGACTCCAGGCTGTCACCAAAACAAAGGAGACTGTACTAAGAGACCTTCTTTTTGTTGATGACTGTGCCCTGAATGCTGGATCAGAGCAGGAAATGCAAGCTAGCATGGATAAATTCGCAGCAGCATGTGATAACTTCGGCCTCCTCATCAACATAAAGAAAACCGAAGTGATGCACCAGCGAGCTCCGAAAGCCCAACACCAAGAGCCCACCATCATAGTGAAGGGACAAAAGCTGCAAGCAGTGGACCAATTTACATACCTTGGCAGCACCCTTTCTCGCACAGTGACAATTGACATCAAGGTCAACTGCAGAATTGCCAAGGCAAGTTCTGCATTTGGCAGACTGTTGACCAACGTGTGGGACCGCCGTGGAATAAGCCTTGCTACAAAGCTTAAAGTCTACCGAGCAGTAGTGCTAACTACCCTGATGTATGCCAGTGAGACTTGGACTGTATACAGGAGGCATGCTAGGCAACTGAACCACTTCCACATGACTTGCCTCCGCAGACTTCTGAGGATCCGGTGGCAGGATAAGGTGCCAGATACAGAAGTCCTCTCCAGAGCAGGCCTGCCGTCAGTTTACACTCTGCTTATGAAAGCCCAGACACGCTGGGCAGGCCATGTTGTAAGGATGCCAGACCACCGCATCCCCAAACAGCTCTTTTATGGTGAGCTGTCTCAAGGAAAGCGATCGCACGGGGGACAAAAGAAGCGATACAAAGACACGCTGAAAGCCTCTCTTAAGTCCCTGGATATTGACATCACCTCCTGGGAAACTCTGGCACAAGACCGATCGACATGGCGTACGCTGATCCACCAAGGCTGCCAGACATCTGAAGCCAGAAGGATAACCATAGCACAAGAGAAGCGAGCACTCCGTAAAGCCAGAGCTGTAAATGTTGTAACAGTGGTGCCCACACATGTCTGCCCGACATGTGGCAGAACATTTCGTGCCCGTATTGGCCTTATCAGCCACCTGCGGATGCACTGTGGACAGTTCACAATCTGCTAGATGTCAAGGTCTTCTTCAAAAACGATGGACGAACATACATGCATTGCAGGGTTGTATTTACCTGCGGTCCAAATAAGCCAAGGATAAGAGCAACACCAAATAAAGGGGTTACAGCTAGAGCCCTGCAAATCTGCAGATATCTGCTTTATATCTGTGGATATTGGCATATACAAATTTTATATCTAGAGCCCTGCAAATCTGCGGATATCAGTGGACCATGTTTGCGGATCGGATGGGGATACAAATTTGCATCTGGACAGGGCTTTACTTACAGACAGTGATTAAAAGAGGGTGAGAAAACAAACTTAGACCAGGGACTGGCAATCTTTGGCATGTGTCCCATCAGGGAAAGCCGTTGGTGGGCTGGGACAGTTTGTTTACCTGCAGAGTCTGCAGGTTCGGCTGATCGCAGCTCCCACTTGCCATGGTTCATCGTTCCAGGCTAATGGGGGCTGCAGGAAACAGTGCAGGCCAAGAGATGTGCTGGCTGCCGCTTCCTGCAGCGCCTATTGGCCTGGAACAGCAAACCACGGCCAGTGGAAGCTGCGATCGGTTGAACCTGCAGATGCTGCAGGTAAACCGTCTCAGCCCGCCAGCGTCTTTCCCTGATGGGCCACATGCCCAAGGTTGCTGATCCCTGACTTAGACAACGTGTCTGAAGAATTCTCAGATACACTGTATGTTTTGTCTATTTGCCATGTTGAACACCAGTACCCTTGACAGCCTATGTTCGGTGGGGGCAACATTTGTACTTCATGCCCTGTGGGGATGGGCTGGAGGCATCATTTTAATTTTAGCTCAAGGTGACAGAATGGGTTGATTTGTCACCGGGCTATGGGCAAAGACACCTTGATGTTTGTATTTCTTATCTTTGAGCTCTGTTCTAGTGTAGACCTCTAAAACAAGAATGAGGCAGGAGGAGAGTTCAGTGAGAAACAGAACAACAATATATGAGAAATGAAAACATGGTTGTATCCACAATCCAGACTAAGACGATATTGTGCTATTGTATTCCAGATACAATTTTGAGGGATAAAGCTTGAAAAGCCAATGATCATCACCACTCCTGCAATGTGAACTCAAGTTTCAAATCAATCTCTTCTATGTATTTCTTTTTTTTAAAATTACTTATAGAAAGAGAGAAAAGTGGAAAAGTACAGGTCATTATTATTGCTCGTTGGAAAGTGCCTAGCACATCAAACATGGAAGACACAGTGTACACCCATTTGGGTAGGGAGAATCTCAAACCACACAGAAAAAGGGTGGGGAAAGGCTGTCCTTTATAAGAGGAGTGATTTGGGGAATGATGGACATATGGCCCTGCTACCTACATCCTTGCTTGTTCATTTTGTTTTAAAGTTAAACACATTGGGTCTGATTCTCCACTGTCATGTGCTGTGTGTCAAAATTTACACCTGTGTCAAGTAGATGTAAAATACTGCCTAACAAGAATATTGCCATATTATTCCCACTTTGCACAAGGGTACATTTTTGTACATGGCAGTGAGATTCCCCTTGCACCTTGTGTAATCATTTATATGTGTGCATAGTGAATGTAAAATGCTACTGTTATGATTCGGTAACGATTTACAGCTCTTTCTCCCTAACCAATTCCCAGCTTCAAGTTGATTTTTTTTTCCTGATTCATTTGCAGTCCTGTTTGATTACTAAAATCACATTGGACATCAAGAGACTATGGCTCATGGGCCATTACAATGCTAAACAAGCTCAGAACTACACATTGGGAAGATACTAACTCATAATCTTACCTTTCTACCTTTAAAATTACTAAACAACTTCCCCCCTCCCTCAATTTAGGAAAGTTAACTTCTCCTCCTCACTGAGTACTAACAACACACCAAGTTTGAAGTTTTAGGAACAGATTTTAACTTGTCTTCCAGCCCCTTTGTACCTGGTGAGTACCTGGTGCTGGACCAGCTAACAATTCTATCAATATGGGGCAGCTGTGAGTTGGTGTAGAGTCAGTTCCATCCTGCTCCCAGCCCTGGTTCAGAGTGTGTGTCAAGGGCAGTGAGGGTAGAGGAAGGGTGAGGTTGAAGCCCTGCACACTCCAACTATCCCCAGTTAGCACATGCACCTTTGCGGGACAGTTGCAGTGATACTTACTTTGATACTTTATCCTGATATTACTGTAATTAATAAACTCCTTATAAGATACTACAGAGAGCATCTGATCCATACAACCGTCGAACCAAAGTGATTTAGACTATATAAAATAATTCAAAAAAGTCAACAATACAAAACATCCTGATATCCCCAATGTGCATCTTTTATATTTTTCAAAATACAGTAAAAGCTTTGTTATCCGGCATGTTGTAGGAATTTGTGGTGCCGGTAAGTCAAAAATTCCAGTTAACTAAGAGGGAGGGGCCAGGGGATGCGGAGCACAGGCTCTGGGAGGAAGTTTTGATGTGGGAGGGAGCAGGGGGCAGGGGACTGGGGAACAGGTGAGGTTTTGCCAGACTGGGGCAGCGCTCACTTCAGGCAGCTCCCCACAAGTGGCAATGTGCCTGATGCTCCTAGGCGGAGGCATAGCCAGGCGGCTCTGCGCACTGACTCTGCCTGCAGGCACTGCCCCACACAGCTCCCATTGTGAGCTGCAGAGCCAGCGCTTGGGGCGGGGCGAGGGCAGCGCACAGAGCCCCCGTGGCCATTCTGCTGCCTAGGAGCAGCAAGGACATGTCACCGCTTGTGGGGAGCCGTCCAAGGTGAGTGCTGCCTGGATCTGGCACCCTGAAACCCTTCTCGTGACCCAAGTCCCAGAACCTGCACCCTCTCCCAAAATGCTGGCTTCTAGAGATTCCAGTTGGTAAAGTGCCAGATAACACAGCTTTTACTGTACTTTCATTGTCTTCCTACCTCACATTCTTCCTCTGGAAGGCTGCAAGTAGGAAAGAAAACTTACTATAAATCAAATGACTTTTGTGTGATAGATTATGAAAAAGATTTGATCTTTTGATCTTGAAACTATATAACCTAAATGCTTTTACTTCCTGGCTTGAGTCCCAGACTCCAAATGTCATTCAAAGGATACATTTTCATGATATATTGTTTGATACTCTACATCCTTGTATAAATCTACATTTTTTTCAGTTTTGGTACAACCTATAAGCTTTCTCATATGTGACTACAGACTATGTTATCATTTATCAAACAGTGAAACTAATTAAAATAGCATTTCTTGAGGAAGTGTCTCTACTGTAGAAATGTCAATTGTGTTTGGAAAAGCTTGTAGGAACAGAAATTAAATGTGGAGCAAAAGTCATCCGCCTGTGTTGTTAGCTGCACAAAAGGATTTTTACCCAGTCCCTGAACACAATGTCAGTACACTACATCAGAGAACATCATGAATACTTGATGAACCCACAGCAACAACACTAGCATAAAAACCTTGCTAATATTTACAAGAGCAGAAATGCCCAAGGAGTTAACCAATTTCAGTGCTCAGACCAAAAAACATAGTATTGGTCATTCATTCTTACCCTTGCGTGGTTTGTCATTATCAGCTTCTGCTCCCCTAAGCTCTAACACGTGGATTTTATTCAAGGCAAATTCCCTTTTTGTCACACAACTATTAATATACAACAATAGCAAAGTCTGAGGCATGTAAAAAAGAACTTAGAGATCTGATATTTCAATAAATGCATATCATAAAAATATGTAGTTCCACCCTGCTGTAATCTAATGAGAATAGCAGAAAATTGATTTACTGTAAATTGTTTCAATATTACCATATAATACAACCTTGCAAAATTGTCATGAAAATTTATCAGCCCTGGCAAAAATATCTACTTGCCTGCTCTTTAGATGATTAATACCAACGGGGGAAAAAGCCCTTAAAAATATTTTGTTCCTAGCAAATAGGCAAGTTGAATTTTCTAAAGCTGCTATAGTATAACTACAATATACATATGACTACGTGTGTGTATTTATACAGCACCTAAGTATCCATATTAAGTGTATATGCCATGTAGATAGTATGTAGATATACACAAGTGTATTATATGTTGAAGGTGTTGCTGAAGATTGCTATTCATATTTTTGATTGAAGCAAGGTCACAGGTATAAATATCAGCAAAATAATGTTTCCTGTAAAAAGACTGAAACTTGAGCAGAGTATTTTAGTTCCTAAGGCAATATCTTTTTAGTAGTAGGGTTTTTTTTTCATTAATCAAAATTAGCAATTATGGTCTATCAGTGATATTGAAAATAACCCCATAACGGCTCCCATTGACTTCGGTGGGCATTGGAACATAATGAAGATTATGATATACAGTTTTAGCAATTTGTATGGATATGGTTGAGTGGGGAGACAGGGTTTGTAGGGCTGCATGTATCTATAGTCACAGGTAATGAGAGGAGCTCTCCCAGTTTTTTGGAGTGTCTCAGGTATGACCGCTGTAAAGGGTCTTCTAAGCAAATGGTGTTAAAGCCTCTCTAGGGTTAGGGAGCAGGGGCCAGAAGCTAGAGGTATCTTGAGGAGTTGAGGTGAATGAAGGGCTACTCAGGATTTCTGAATCTAATTTGGTTTTGAGGCCTGAGTAATGTGTTGATCTAGATCTACACAAGCGTCAAATGAATGGTTAGAACTGGGATGAGAACAGTATTTCTGGTTTGCAGAGCATTTCCAGATTTTCTGAAACTTGGTTTCATTCTGTTTTGAAACAAAACCCATAAAATTAAAAATTCTTCACAAAAGGAAATTACTGTTCTCTGCCCAGCTATACTGGGAACCCTGGCTTTAGGGCAGTTTGCCTTACAAGGGAGCCTGGACTAGTGAGGAGCAATGAGAGTGAGAGCTTGGGAGCCAGGACACCCAGTTCTTCTACGCTCTTGGCTTCCTGTGCCCACCTGGAGAGCTGGCAGGTATTCAGTGGCCCAGCAGAGTTCTATTGGAATACTCCCTGGTGTCTGGCAGAATTTTCTAGAAATTGAAGTGTCTCCATGAAACATTTCAACTTTGACAAATCAACAAATTCAGATGGAAAAAAATGTTTTATCAATGTTTTTCTGACCATCTCTACTAATGGTTGCAAATTTGGCAGCAGAGCACTGCTTTAGCATTTGGTCTAATAAAGAAAGTATCCCCTCAGCCAAGCCCCAGATTAGTGAAAAGCATTCCAGCAACCCTGTGCAACATCTAACAAACAAACTAGGACTCAAAGATGGTGCTTTTGATGCCAAACAAAAACTTCTTCTGTGTAAGTATCATCTGATCATGTAGACCTGCTGGCTATGCAGGAAGTATGATGCATTACAAGAGGTTAACTGTCAATGAGTCAAGAAAAATATTAGCGAGAAACAAGCTTCTAGGGAAGCCTGATGTGGAGTTGGAAATGGTAGAAAGAGAGAGCGAGCCAAGGAACACAACTGAGTAGCATTGCACTGTAGGCAAAGATCAATATGTATTGAAATAGCAAAGAGATTGTTGTGAGACACTGAGGATATCTCCTCATTGCAAATGGGAGCATGTTTCTGAGAATGTGTAGACAGGCACACACTAGCTCCACTTGAGCAAGCATGCTAAATATAGCAGTATAGCCAGGGGTGGCATGGGCAGCAGTTTGGGCTAGCCACCTGAGTACAAACCTGGCTAGCCTTTGCTGCTGTATGGCCCACGCTATCTCTGGCTACACTGCTATTTTTTTGCATGCCAGCTCAAGTAGAGCTAGCACACATCTATACCTGCGCTGGGACACAAGCTCCCACCTTAATGTAGTAGGCATTAAGGACAGAAATACAGAATAAGAAGAAATTGTCTCATGTATATAAACAAGTAAATGGTAAAACAGTGTTTTATAGGCAAAGGTATGGGAATTGCTTCAGATTATTTTAGAAAACTGGGATAAAGAATAATATAGAAATTGTGATCTGGTATGTAGCAGAGACCAATGAAGGACTAAAAACTCTCTTGAATTGCTAATAAATGTCACACAAATGTAAGTAATATGCTGTGTGAGATCACAAGCTAGTCTTACTAATAGAGAGGGGAAATAGCCATTACTTACTGAAAAGAGAAGAGTTTTTGCTTCACAGAGATAAAATGAGTCATTGAGGAGATAGCTATGGTGTCTGCATGAAAATTTATGACAGAAACTGCTTTTGCCAGATACAACATTAACATATAAGAATACGATGCTCCCTTCACTGAGTTAATGCCAGAAATGAGGCTCACGTTGGTGTGGGATGTATTGTAACAATTTCTTCTTTACACTCTAATGTAAAATAGTACAATAATAAGAAGCAAATACTAATTTTTGAGTCATTTTAGCTACACCATCTACTGTGACATGCAGCAGAAATTTATGCTTGGCAGGGGAAAGTAAAAATGTAATATACAGTTTGATATTTGCATATCTATAACATGCCCATTGGCTAAGGTATTTTAGGGTAACTGCATCAATAAATTATCTAAGCTAAAATGTAATTGAGACACAAAATTAAGTCACTTTTGGGCAGGAAAGGATGGACCTAAAATGCCCCAAACCCAAAAAACTAAAGTTGGGGAATCCTGCCTATACCTGAGAAGAAGCTTGTGTTAGTATTTTGTAAGTACTGCAGGTCAGCTTTTCACCCTCAGACTGGAGCTCTGTGAAAACTTCTGGGCTGCATAAGCTGTGGTTTTCAGATGAGGTGTAGACGTAAAGGGCCATTTGTGTCATTTAAGGATCCCCTGCAACTTTCATAAGAGATGGAGTGCTCAACACTGTCCTGGCCAAATTCCAGGTTAAAGCATTGCTTTCTGTCTCTGCTAAATAACCTCTGTGATCTAATAGGATGTGGTATATTCATATCTTTTCCTAGGGCCAGATTTCCATTGCATTACATCTTGTGTCATTATTAACCCCAATGCAAAGTGTGTGTAAAATATATTACTAAATCAGAATGGTGGTTATCTATACCCAGTTAGCACTAGTGTAAATGAGAGCACAAGTCTCAGGGTAAAGGACAAACTGGCCTTTACATGTTGCTGTGTGCTATTAAACAGTTGCCTAGTTTCACCCATGTAAGCTACTATTCTGCTTAATATTAGGCTAATGATTGCTTATAAAAAGAAAGGAAATCATTCATATTTTCAATAATTATGGTTGACCTACACCATTTTAAATATATGCCTCCCAAAACCCCTAGTTAATATTTATTTACTGCCTCCAATATCAATGCTTGAAGGATGATCATAAGTAAACTTGGTAGGATTAGATTAGAATGGCACAGTGAAAAATAAATAAATAGGAGCAGACTGCTAGAGAACACTGAATCAAATGTATCATGAAGCTTTTATCGTAGAAAAACTGCTGGTAAAATTACCAGGTGCTTATAAAACAGTTACAAAAAACACCCAAACTTATATAAAATCTTAGACTCTTTAAACCTAACCCTTTTAAAATTAACTTAATATGGATGTCCTAGATTAAGAATTCCCTACAAATGATTGCCTTGTAGACATGATGAGAACATTAAAATGTAGATGTTTTTCCATACAAAAATAACAAAATTAATTATTTCTGGAGTCTATTTTTGTTTTTGCAGATTACTATGGTTGTACTTATGATTATAATTTTGCAGAAGTTCATGGACATTGTACAAAATTAAAATATTTGTCTATTTTTTTTGCTAGTCGGATGTTAAAATACTTTGGGAGCAATAATCTAAGGAAATAGACAATCCAAGTTTAGCATTGTTTTGGCAGGATATTTCCTTTGTAATAAAATGCTAAACAGATGTACCAGATAGCAGAGGTAGCCTAGTCGAGAGAGAGTGCCAGTATTCCCTACCATTAGTAGGAGGCAGTAAAAAGACTCTAAAACTTGCTTACTATGTATCGTTTACCTGAGGTTACTGTCTTGCCTCTTTAACTAAAGTACACAATAAATCATGGAAAATATTGATACATTTTGAGTCTAAATGCTTTGGAAAAAAAGCCATATTATATTACAAAGATAGCTGTTTTTTTTATCCAAACCCAGGAACAGGCCATTACCAAGGTTAAACTATTTTTAAAAAGTGTGCCATTTTTTGTTGGCGTTTTCAGACAAAAATACTATTCAAGTCAAGACTGACAAAACATCTGCTCTGTTAATTATCCATATATTGCTGAGACCTCAATTTCCTTGTTAAAATCATATTTCATTAAAAAGTTATGACAAACAATGGGTTTAGGAATATGTCACATGAGAATTGGATATGCTGTTCAATGTAGAAGCCTTTACTCTGGCCAGATGGAGTTCATAAAAAGCTGTCGAGGAGAAGGAAGTATATAAGTATTGCCAAAAAAAATCTTGATGCATATTGTTATGCTTATAAAAAGCACACGGGATCTTTTTTCAGGGGAAAAGGCAATATGTCATGTTTGTTGGAGATACAACAATAGTGCACACGCGCGTGCGCACACACACACACACACACACACACACACACACACAGAGTCCCGCCAGTCGATGTTATAGTTACCACTCCAGAGTCTGGATCAATCTAGTGGTCAGCTAGGTTGATCATGGGTAGAGAGGAGCCAGATTCTGTCGGTTGCAACATGATGCTCCAGGGAAGTCTTGGCAAGACGAACCCAAAGTTTCACGGCAAAGCACCCCCTTTATATAGTGATTTTCCTTCAGTGGAACCAATGAGTTTTGCACCATCCTGCTGTAATCAATCGTCGTTTGACAAGTGCTTGTTTTCATAAATTGTTCTGTAGTCTTTCAGGGAGTTATCCCATGCTGGTTTTGATTACAGCTATCTTGTCCCCATTGATAGGTGCTGGTCTCATTTTTAGAGTTGTCAATCTGCCCTCCTCTGACATCTCAGTAGGGGCGTGTTGCAATCTCCTGGTGCCTTTATGTCCGTCCTTGATTCCTCCCTAGACCATCTGGTCTGGTGATGGCCTTCACACTTATCTTCTAACACAACCATTCCTCATTAACACACAAAACAGGATTGATTTACACAGGGTGTCTGAACAGGAACATCAAATTGCAATGCAAGAGAAAACAGTCATTGCCCTCTTTTACTTATTTTAAAATGCTAAACTTACAACAAAGTGGTGACTATAAAAGGTCCGTTACTGCCTTGAAATCAGATTCAGACACACAATTCTGGCTGATGCATCTCAACCACTGGCACACTAGGCCATTTCTTTCTGCTTTCAGAATATGGTTAAATCATACATCAATACATTTAATGCATGCTATGCTATTATTGTTTATCTTTCATTCTAAATTATACAAAATAAAAACATATAATCCAACTACTACAATATGCAAAATTTGCAAAAATGGAAAGAGATCAGAGTTTTTCAAAAATGGCCTATCAAGGTAAAGAGAATAAGCAGAGTTATGTAAATTACTTAACTATTGTGTCATAAGTGTAAATTTTAATCATAATCAAGGTAATTATATTACAGACATAAGAAAGTATGTTTCACATGAATAGGCACTGCAGATTATAGGTTTTAAAATAGGTGCACAAAGGAAGGGGTCTTCTCTTTGAGGGATGGGACACTATTCTATTTTGACCTTCCTTTGGCATCCACAAATTTAGGACACAAGTCTTTGTCTCACAACATGTTATAGTGGGTCAAGTAATATTTTTTTCAAGTTCCCAAATTCAAGCCCCATAGAAGTCCTTTACTGCTTTCTCCCATTCCAAAAAACAAACTAAACACTACTAATACAGAATCAGTACAAATGCCAACAAAATCTAAACATTTCCAGTAAAGTATATCTTCACATGGGTAATGGCCATTGTTTCCTTCCTTGGTGGACATGGTTATGGGAAAATGTTAGTTTCAATTGGAAAATGTATACTTAGCTTTCCTACTCTCTCATCTGATAGTGAGAGTGGCCTGATTTTTTTCTTCTATTTGAAGCAGATCTAGAAAGAATAGACATTTAGCCACCTAATACTGCTATTGTTCCATAATCAACAGTTTTTACTGTGAATTCGGTTACAAAATGCCATACAAATCTGTCTAGAGATAACTAAACTAGAACTGCAAAAAGAACAGGAGTACTTGTGGCACCTTAAAGACTAACACATTTATTTTAGCATGAGCTTTCGTGAGCTACTGCTCACTTCTTCGGATGCATAGAATGGAACACACAGACAGGAGATATTTATACATACAGAGAACATGAAAAGGTGGAAGTATGCATAACAACAGGAAAAGTCTAATCAATTGAGATGAGCTATCATCAGCAGGAGGAAAAAAAACTTTTTGAAGTGATAATTAAGATGGCCCATAGAAGGTGTGAGGAGAACTTAACATAGGGAAATAGATTCAATTAGTGTAATGACCCAACCATTCCCAGTCTCTGTTTAGGCCGGTGTTAATTGTATCTAATTTGCATATTAATTCGAGTTCAGCAGTTTCTCTTTGGAGTCTGTTTTTGCAACAAAAAAACTGGAAAAACAGACTCCAAAGAGAAACTGCTGAACTCGAATTAATATGCAAATTAGATACAATTAACACCGGCCTAAACAGAGACTGGGAATGGTTGGGTCACTACACTAATTGAATCTATTTCCCTATGTTAAGTTCTCCTCACACCTTCTATGGGCCATCTTAATTATCACTTCAAAAAGTTTTTTTTCCTCCTGCTGATGATAGCTCATCTCAATTGATTAGACTTTTCCTGTTGTTATGCATACTTCCACCTTGTCATGTTCTCTTTATGTATAAATATCTCCTGTCTGTGTGTTCCATTCTATGCATCCGAAGAAGTGAGCTGTAGCTCACAAAAGCTCATGCTAAAATAAATTTGTTAGTCTTTAAGGTGCCACAAGTACTCCTGTTCTTTTTGCGGTTACAGACTAACACGGCTGCTACTCTGTAAACTAGAACTATATGTTATATTTTACTGGACCAGATATTCAACTGGTATAAATTAGTGTAGCTCTATTGAGTTCACTGAAGCTACTCCAATTTACATCATCTGAGGATCTGGCCCATTTAAATAATACAGTATGTACATCTTAATAATGGGACAGGATGCTCAGAGAGAGTAGTCATTGGCTCCAGAATATACTTCTACCCTTGGTTCACCAGAGCTTGGATCTTTAGTTCACAGTGTGTGACACACCTGCTTTTACAATCAATTGTTGAGTGCATTGATTGGGTTTGGCAGGGGCTTGATGGGAGTGAGTTTGCTTTGGGGCTAGGAAAGTCTCTTTTCTTAGGAGGTATATTATCCTATCATCTATTTGATATTTTGAAAATACTATAATTTTTAAAATGTTTGTTTGGAGCACTGGAGAGAGAAAAGTGGAGACAATAGGGAAAAATGAATATTAGGAAAAATATTTAGTGTTATCAAGCCATGTCTGCTTCTTTTTATTTATTTTTATTTATTTTTTAAGCTATTCAACTTTACATTTTAGTCATTCTTCTCAGGAGACAGTCTTTAACTTTAAGGCATATAGTGTCAGATCCTCAGCTGAAGTGAAGGAGATTTATGCCAGCCATGGATCTGGCCTATCAGGTCAAATTAATCCTGGATGTAACTTCAGTGAATTTAGTGGAATTGCACCAAGAACATAATTTGGCCCTTTAAATACATATTCACAGAGGACTAATACTGTTTTCTTATTTGCAATGCTATGGCTTGCAGAAGTGGCTCTCTGGCTAAGATGTTGTTTCCTGACTATTGCATTAGAAATAAAGAATCTCATAGTGGTTTATCTCCATAATACATGTGATGTTAATAAATGACACTATATTTAACATTGTGAAATGCTTTGCCACTAAATGAAGATTCTGCCCTCTCCATAAACTGAACAAGGAGCTGTCTCAAGGTCTTTATTACTATCTTTATACCCATTCCATCCCATTTTAAATGTAAAGCTATATCCTTTCTTTTAAATTATCATCTTATCTGTGTCTTGTCTTGAATCTCCTTGTAGATATTAGGATAAGTAGCTTTTGGAATAGTATAATAAATAAATTAAGCTAGTAAAATACTTGTTTGCCAGAAATTAAATTTTGTCTCTCTTGTCCTTATGAGAAGAGGATGGGATATGTTGCAAATGTTCTTGTTTTATTTACAGAGCTTTAAAACTGTTAATGTTGTTTATAAGCATACTTCATACATTGTCATGTATATTATCCTTTTCCTTTGAAATAGTACAACAGTAACACTATTATTTTCTTGGAAATTACCATCTTAATTATAAAAGTAATCTAATGCTTGTATAAGGTATTTCATGGATATAGTTATTATAGTCTTATTACCTGCCCCACAAAAATAAAATTAATGAAAGATGGGCAGGTACATATGCAGTAAATAATAATTGCAATCAAAGAAAGTTAATATCCCCATTTTGCTAATCTTCTCTACAAATTTGTTCCATTAATCAGGTGCTGATCAGCCTTAAAAATGAAGTGTCTTTAATGGTAGAAAAGGATGATTTTTATTATTCATAAATAATGAATTTATGACTTTCAACTAATCTTTTATTTGGACTTTATTTGGACTTTCAACTAATCTTTTATTTTCCTTGAGTGAAAACCTTATAGTCGAGGCCAGATATGGTGCTCCGGTAACTTAATCACATACAGTGGTATTTCATAACTGCTTAAAAAAGAGCCTGATTTAGTGGGGAAAAAGTGTGCTATTCAATTAGATACACAAGAAACATATTTAAACAATATAGAGGTTGTGACATAAGTGGACAAAAGACAGGACATTGAAAATCAAAGCTGGAACTCTGTCCTTAACTCATGTCAAGGGAAAAAGGCAAAACTGTGAATGCTATAAATAAAGCGTCAACTTTAGCTTTCATTTTCCTGGCTTTTATCAGTTTGCGTCACAATGTTAATTTTGCTTAAACATAACTCTTGGGCTTAATTTCCTTAGCTCTTGTTTGGTATCCCTTTCTTAAAGGGACACAAACTTTAGTGGAGTTAAAATATGAATTACATACTACAGATTTATTTGTTTAAAATACATCATATGCCCCTCAGTCCAGAGCTATAATAAATAATTTAGAAATTTTATCTTTAAAAAGGCCATTGTTTGTCTCTTAAAAATTGCTTCATGTCAGTAATTCTGATCTGTTTACTGAGGAATGTGCTCTATGCACAGTAAAAATTTAGATTATAAAAAAAAATGCTTCCATGCCAAGACCTTGTATGACAAATCTTAGCCTGCCACAATTTTATGGCCGAGATATATATCCCTGCAAATGCAGGACTATAATTCGTTATGTGTTATGACACTGGGTAATCAGTGAATCATATTCTACAAATTAGAGTTTAGTGCTCCCAATCAGTACAAAAACTCTACTGGCTAAAACATCAGAAGCCTGACCTTGCTTTCCAACCATTCCCAGGTGTCCCTTTGAAGTCAGTGGGAATATTGAGTGTGCAAGGAATGCAAGAACATACTTGGGCTCCACTTAAAGGTTGCATGATTGAGCCCTTAATTTGCAGATTTTAATCTACTGTAATTTTAAAATCTACATATTGCAATTCCTCCAACATTACTGTTTTACTATTGCTATAGTGTGAGATGCTGCTGGGACTTGCCATAATTTTAATAAAATTATAAAGAACACACTGTATAATAGCTCTCGCCATTCCTGGACATGTTAAAATCTGAGACTCAGATGACAGCCACAATCCTGCAAATACTTATACTCATGATTAACTTGACTCATATGTGTAAAGTTAACCTTGAGTGTTTGCAGTATCAGAAGCCAATAATGATTTTGTAAAAGAGACATTTTCATCCTAGTTTCTCTTGACAATGTATATCTAACTCTACCAGAATACTTTTGTATATTTAAAAAAATAATGAATAGCACTTAAACACCTCTGGAGATACAGAGCACTTATTCATTCAATTTACTCTCTCTAGTTTGATTGATCTCATATAAACAGTTATTTGAATTAGGCATCATCGCAGAAATATATCCTCTGGAGAGCAAGCAAGAAAGAAGAATTAAACTAGATTTTCTTATTGTTAACTTATCAGAACACCCAAAAAGGATCAAGGTATTGGTTATGCTGTCTGAGAAGTTTAAAGGAACTAGGTTTCACTGAAACTAGGGCAGCAAGGTTTAATTCAAACTTCCCTACACAACAAATCTCCTTGCACTAGATAGAGGGAAAATTCTGCTAGAGGAGAGTTGGTTGAACCACCATCAGGCTTCTTTCAAGATGTTTGTTTGGGAACGTTAGATATAATCCCTGCCAGGAGCTCCTCTTGTCAAGGTAATAAACTGCATGGCTTAACAATGGGAAACAAAGGATGGGAATAAATGGTCAGTTTTTTACAATGGAAAGTGGTAAATAATGGGGTCCACCAAGGATGGGAAGTCACTCACTGAAGTCAATGGGAGTGTTACCATTGACTTTAATGGGCTGTGGATCTGGTCCTAAATGTCTTTCTATTCAGTACATGGGAGCTCTTTACAGGCTGCCATTTATATGTCCCTGGAAATCTCAGCTATTTACAAGAAAGGGGGTGATTGGTTTATGGAGAGCAAAATTTGACCAGTGCTGTCCTATGAATGTACCGTCTACATAAAGGATAACAGTTTTTCTAACTGATAATGGTGACCTCTCGCTAGTTGTAAAATACACAGCAGTATATAAAGCTGTTATGAAAATTTCTTTATCGTTCATCACAATACATTGTTTACCCAAAAGCCATTGGCTGAAATGGTCATGTTTATTTCTTATCTTCGATAATTCCCGTACGATTCCCCCATGTGCACATATTGCATACAATGAAGCAGTGAGAGTGTGCTTTAATACTTTTTGCTACATTCAACACTGTGGTCATTGGCAATGTAGCAACATACACAATGAGAAAGTGCCAAGCATGGCCATATCAGTATCCACACACACATAATGACTAAGAAGGACAATGGGGAAGAAATAGCAGGGCTCATTTTAGAGAAGGAGAAAGTGGATCTGTAGGATCTCCAATGTGTATTAACTTTTCATTGGATTCTTGTATGATGGGTTCTGGGACATATGTCTAATACTCCTATCCTATAACCTAAGAGCAGATACCTGTGCCAAAAGAAAGGCTGATCCAAATGTTTTGGATAACCTCTACGCATGGAAAGGAGGATGGGGGGGGAGCTGATGTAGTTCTCTGTTTTTTATTTAGTCTACATTCAGACAACTTCTTGTTGATTCCAATAGGAGTTTTTTCAAAGTATTTATTTAGGTAAAGTGAGTAGGGACATCAGTATTTGGCTCAATGTTTGTTTCAGGAAGTGGTGTCTGGATATGGTCTTGTGACAAGGTAATTGGCATTGATTTGCAGGATTTTTGCATGTAGTGATGTGCTAAATGTTTCAAATGGCACTCAATAATTCTAATTGCTAAAATGTAGACGGTAGCCAATCAGCTGAAAAAGCATTTAATCTCTGAACCAGGGGCCAGAACTTTCTCTCACTGAATTAATTTATTTCAGAAGGATGGCCCATGATGCACTGCAGTGGCAGGCAATATGGCTATTTTTAACTACAGTGCTGCACAGTAAACAGAAGCAAATATAAATTTAAACGGCCAGCTATAAAAGTGTAATAATGTGAGGCAGTTCTGACTTAAAATGAATTAAGGACTTTTCTTACTCTTTTCATCATGCATTTTGTGATTACATCAATAAAAATATAACATGGCATTTATTTTTCTTTTGTGGAGACAAAGTAATTGCTGTTAGTGTGTGCTTTTTTATTATATATTTTTTCTTATGAGGACCTTATGTTTAATGCTATTATGATACTTTTGAGTATAACTGTGAGTATACATTCCTTGGGTTATTCAAAGCATTAGGATTTGTGGGGCAGTACCCCAGAGGCATTTCTTATCTCATTCTCACACAACCCTTATCTCTCTAATGCTTGACTGTAGCACTGTCCACTATTACGGGTTGTGTAACCGTGATCCATTTTAAAGGATTATCTATGGGATTTTCTAGGTTTCTGATGGAGAGAATTCCAAGGCCACTAGTTTTGGTGATGTTGTGCTTATTATTGTGCAAGCCTCCTTTTAGGATTGAAATTCCAGTTTAAGGAAAAAACATCAGACTAATGGTTACATATGAAGTTTAATCACTTGTATATAGATACACAGTTATTATTTAAATACCACTATTCCAGAATGATATTTACTACTTGGTAACTTCTGTTCACTGAATTTCATGTGGAAATGTAGGAAAGCATCCATTCAGAAAGAAGTCCACTAGAAAGTATATGTAATTTTTTTGGCTGAACACGGAGTTCCTTGTTAAACTGGCAGTTTTTCTAGATAAATGCTGAAAGTGATCCCAGACATAGAACGATGTATGTTTAATATATAGAACATAATGGTGTGAATTCATCACTAGCATGACTACACTGAAGCTAATTAAAGAGAAGAATGTGGCCCAGCATTAGTTATGTATAGTGATAAAGATGCATTTTGCTTTGCAATGTAATGCGATAATTTTATGGCAAAATTTTAAACATTAGTGAAAATCCATAATATTTGCAATGTAAAAATAATCCATCCTAAATATTACTGAATCTGTTCAGTTTCAGGCTGCTCATATGCAGTGCAGGGGATCAGCAACAGGAACAAGGCAGCACAAATATAAACCACTTTTGCACACCCACGCCTCAGACATGTGCTGTGTGAAGGTTAGCAGTTGCTGATAATTTGGCCTGCTGATTTTTGCCACTCATTAGATGTATTAGAATGACTTGGTCAATTTCAGAATTTGACTGCTTACCTTTGATGAGCTGCATGGTAGGCACTCCAATGGACATTACATGAAAGCTGCAAAGCAGTTTCCCCTTGTTGCTAGTGCTGAGGAGTGTGGCTAATGCTGCAGCATTGTTAATGCTGCTAGTGTCACTGTTCTTGGGTAGCAGAGAGTGCAGCATGTTAATTCCTCAGATCTCGATGTTACTCATAAGGAAGACCACAGGCTCTGTTCAGTAGTTAAGGCGCTCAGTCAGGTTTATTGTTGGCAAAGCATGGTCCTAGTGCACCATAGGAGCTACAGGTACACTAACTGGTATGCCTGCAACAAGGTACCACCAATTCAGTCAGCACACCAGGATGTTGTCCCCTACATGAGCACAAAGATGCCCCTCCTATGACTTCTTCTTTTATATATTGATACAAACAAGTTACCTATTACTCACCCTTATCCTTGGACTTGCTGGTTGAACAAAACATCCTTATCCATTATCTTCTCATCCCCTCCTTGTCTTTATGAGGGGTCGGTGTTTTCTTGTACCATCCCTTAGGAATGCATGAGAGATCTGTGTGGTTTTGTACCGTCCTCTCAGATCAGGAATGTGCTTACTTGGTGTTAGCTAATACCTAGTGTGTTGCTATTTTGCCAATGCCAGGCCGACTTTGGTTCACAGCCTTTGTTTTGTACTGTTAGTTATGCCTAGAACTGCAGCAAGGCCTAAACTTCTACGCTCTTGATTAATGGCTTAACACCTCTGCTGTTGTTTTTCATTTGGATATAGCAAATGGGCACCGCTGCAGTGAATATTTTAGTGAATTACTTCTGAACAGGCTGTGTAAGCTCCATGTTTCCCTTGATTTCAGTCCTCTGAGTCACAGCAGCCATGGCATAGCAGCCTTCTTACACTAATAATGTTAAAAAAACCACTCACATGAATATATTGGCAAGACAGGGTAGGATTTTTCAAACGTACCTAAGGAGTGAGGTAGCTAACTCTGATATGTGCATTTGTGCATTTGAAAAATGTTGCCTCTCCTCCCTCCAAGAATTATAAAGTAAATTGCCCCATCATGGAGCAATGTTTTTCACCTTTCACTGAAACTGTTGATCTGCCCAAGTTTTAGTCACGCTTTTTAACAGAACTTTTCATAGCACATCTTTATGGCTATTCTCATTGAAACAATTAACCCATTTTAAGTTTGGGTTTCTCACTGCCATGTGACTCTTAAAGGAGAAGGACTACAGTAAGCTATGTGACCAAGACACTGGGAAGCAGGTGAACTTGCAAAGTATAAAAACATAGTGATTCAAGATTGTGTTTTTTGAATATGGGCTCAATTGTAAATGTACAATCTGCCCTGATTGTAGTCCATAAGGACTAGTATGTAGCTGCACTGCCCCAGGTACAGTTCAGGGTTAGGAATTGTGAGTCTCAGGGCTTGGCTACACTTGCAAGTTGCAGCGCTGGTAGAGGCTTTCCAGCGCTGCAATTAGTTGAACAATCAAATGACTCAGTTCTTCCCTGATTCTCACCTTGCTCCAGGGAGAAGTAATCTGTTACTAGTCTATATCGGTTCACAGTGGATCAGCTGTGTTGCTTGGTGTGTTAGGAATCTCTCCCCATTTCCCCCTTTGCCCACTTGGGTGGGAATGGGAATGTAAATCCTGCAGAGTCTTTAGGAAAGCCTGCAGAACCTGCTTCCTAGAAAATAAGCTTTCCACCCTAGCAAGAATGACACAATGTGGTCATTCCACTTACCCAAACGTCCCCCCACAAAAATGAAAGCCTAGAACAAATTAACCAGCCTATCAAAATAAATAAAACTCCACTTGGGTTATATTTTCTACCTTAAAGGGAAAAGAGCTAAAGACTCCATGAAAGGCATTAGAGACTTCACTACAACCACTGATTTTTTTTTACATGGAACATGCTCAGACACTGGCCAAGTCAAACACTGCGGGGGCGGGGGTCGACCTAAGATACGCAACTTCAGCTACATGAATAGCATAGCTGAAGTTGGTGTATCTTAGGTCAATTTACCTGGCCGTGAGGACGGCGGCGAGTCGACCACTGCTGCTCACCCGTCAACTCTGCTTCCACCTCTCGCCACGGTGGAGTTCCGTAGTCGATGGCAGAGTGATCAGGGATCGATTTTTATTGCGTCTACACTAGCCATGATGAATCGACCACTACCCACCGATCCGGCCGGTAGTGTAGACGTACCCACTATGGGTATGTCTACATGGCTGGCTAAAGTGAGCCTCCCAGCCCAGGCCAAGAGTTGTTATTGGGGCTCATGCTGATGCTCTAACATAGCTGTGTAGACAGCACTTTGAAGTTGCAGCTTGGGCTGGATGTCATCCCCCTCCTTAGGCTTCAGAGCCTGAGCTCCAGGTTAAGCTGCACCTTCATGTACTGTCTACGCAGTAATTTTTAGAGCACTAGCCCAAGCCCCACTAGCCCAAGTCTGACAACCTTGGCTGGGAGACTTCCTTCTGTGGGCTCTGTAGACATACCCTACAGTGATGTGTGACAGTATAAAACTTTTAGCCCTGGTCTATACTATGAGTTTAGGTCGAATTTAGCAGTGTTAGGTCGATTTAAGCCTGCACCCATCCACACGACCAAGCCTGTTTTGTTGACTTATAGGGCTCTTAAAATCGATATCTGTACTCCTCCCCGGCGAGGGGTTTAGCGCTAAAATCAACCTCGCTGGGTCGAATTTGGGGTAGTGTGGACACAATTCGATGGTTTTGGCCTCCGGGAACTATCCCAGAGTGCTCCATTGTGACCGCTTTGGACAGCAGTCTCAACTCAGATGCACTGGCCAGGTAGACAGGAAAAGCCCTGGGAGCTTTTGAATTTCATTTCCTGTTTGGTCAGCGTGGCGAGCTGATCAGCACAGGTGACCATGGAGTCCCAGAATCTGATTGTTTTATGGGGAGAAGAATCTGTGCAGGCAGAACTCCGTTCCAAAAGACGAAATGCCAATATATTTCCCAAAATCTCCAAGGGCATGATGGACAGAGGCTACAACAGGGACACAGAGCAGTGCCACATGAAAGTTAAGAAGCTGAGGCAAGCCTACCAAAAAACAAAGGAGTTGGATTGGTCAGAGCCCCATACATGCCACTTCTATGATGAGCTGCATGCAATTCTAGGAGTGGTCCCAACCACTACCCCACCACTGTCTGTGGATACCTGCAAGGGGGGATGAGGATTTTGTGGATGAGGAAGAGGAGGAGGAGATTGAGGATAGTGCACAGCAGGCAAGTGGAGAATCCCTTCTTCCCGGCAGCCAGGAACTGTTCATCACCCTGGAGCCAATACCCTCCCAAGACGGGCTCTCGAAGCATGAAGGCAGAGAAGGCACCTTTGGTGAGTGTACCTTTGTAAATATAATACAGGGTTTAAAAGCAAGTGTGTTTAATGATTAATTTGCCCTGAAGACTTGGGATGCATTTGCGGCCAGTATAGCTACTGGAAAAGTCTGTTAACGTGTCCCTGGAGGATTTCCACTCCATCCCCAGACATCTCCATGAAGCTCTCCAGGAGGTGCTCTAAAAGCCTTTGCTGAAGGTTTCTTGGGAGGGCAGCCTTATTCCGTCCTCCATGGTAGGACACTTTACCATGCCAAGCCAGTAGCAAGTAGTCTGGAATCATTGCAGAACAAAGCATTGCAACAAATGGGCCTGGGCTTTGGTGGCATTCAAGCAACATCTGTTCTAGCCTCAGGAGAGTGATATCATTGATATCATTCATGGTCACCTGGTTGGCGAAATTTGTTTAAGGGGACATTCAGAGGTGCCCGTTCCTGCTGGGCTGTTTTCTTTTGGCTGAAAAGAAATCATCACCGCTGTTAGCCATGTGGTGCAGGGAGGCCCGTTCATGCTGAGCTGTTCGCGTTTGGCTGACAGGGATCTTCCCTGATACTAACCACACAGTGTGTGTGTGGGGAGGGGTGAAGTGATCATCCCAGAGAATTGAGTGTGGGGAGTTGGATTGTGCTGCACATTCACCCTAAAACCGCAGCCCCTCCTTTTAAATAGCCAACCCAACAGGCTTTGCTTGGTATGGCAAAGGAGGGTGCTGCTGTTTAAAACCGTTCCCACGTGTTATGAAGGTTGAAGAAGCCGAAACCCTTTGCCTTACCATAGCTGCCTGCAAGCCAAATTCTGTTGCCCAGTGAG
This sequence comes from Mauremys mutica, assembly GCF_020497125.1. Lineage (NCBI taxonomy): Eukaryota > Metazoa > Chordata > Testudines > Geoemydidae > Mauremys > Mauremys mutica. Next base: position 183,784,939 of record NC_059072.1, on the reverse strand, counting down.
CGTGTGTGATGTCTCACACCAAACCAGCAGGCACTAAATATAAGAGGCAAAATGCGACCTTGTACCAAAAGCACATGTGCTATGTAATGCGAATCGCTTGATTCAGTGTGAAATAGTCTTCCCTTTGCTCTCTAAAATGTATCTTTAAAATAGTACTCTCCATTTTTTCTTCCCACAGCTGCAAATGTTTCTACACTCCCCCTATCATCTCCGTCCCAGAGGCTAGCGCAGATTAGAAGGCGAAAAAAACACATTTGCGATGACATATTCTCAGAGCTCATACAGTCCTCCTACACTGAAAGAGCTCAGCAGAAATGCGTGGAGGCAAACAATGGCAGAGTCCAGGAAAGTGTTAAATGAACCCGATGAGAGGAGGGAGGAGCATGCTTAACCCAGAATTCCAATGGGCAGCGGAGACTGCGGGAACTGTGGGGTAGCTACCCACAGTGCACTGCTCTGTAAGTCAATGCTAGCCACAGTAGGGAGGACGCACTCCGCCGACTTAATGCGCTTAGTGTGGACATATGCAATCAACTGTATAAAACCGATTTCTAAAAATCAACTTCTATAAAATTGACGTAATTTCATAGTGTAGACATACCCTTAGATAGCAAAGGCTACACTACCCTCCCACCCCAAATGTGATGTGCAATGTGACTAGCCCACACAAGACATTAAGTGGGTGCCTTGCAATCCTACCTTGTAGATGAAAAATACTGGCCTGGAAATATTGAAGTTGTATTGATTTTAATATGCACTACTAGTAGAGAATCTGTATGCTATTGTTTCATTGTGAGGCATTGCTTTTCTTGCTCTTCCAATTGTCTATGAGAAAGAACTGACACCTGAGAGAAGAAACAAAGAAGGAATTTAAAAAAAATAAAAAGGAGGAAAATTACATAGACTACAGTGGTAACTGGTAGGGAGTAGCCCTGCCATGTCAAATGGAAGTGAGGCAGAAGCCTGCAAAGTTCTGTGCTGAGGCTTCATATATAAATGTTTTAGTATTGACAGTTGGGGTGGAGGCCAAATGGCAGGGGCCCTTGTTGCACTGTGGGAAGAAGTGTTTCAATTTTGAGAGAAAAAGCATTGTAAAGATTTTTTTTTTGCTGATCCCTGGCTGATGTCTCTCCCCACTTTTGAAAGATGCCTTTTCATTCCTGTGTTTGGCACAAAAATCAATCTAGTACGAGATGCAGCAAGACTTCATAATCAGCCATTGCTGTACGAGGATATTGAAAACTGGTGGCAGGGAAACAGACATTTCACTTTCATCTTCTGCTTTATGGGACTCTCAGGAATGTTCCTCAGATTATATTGGTCCAGGCCAGTGTGTCTAGATTTTACTTTCAGCCATTTTCTATTACATTCCGGAATCCAATTTGGAGAGCACACTGCATGGAAAACAATGAGAAACAATGTTGTGTTAGACTGGTCTTACTTCTTTCTACTTTTTGGATTTTCTCATGAATGCTGAGTTGGAGAAGTAGGACCATGCTAGTCCAGTAAAATCCCATAATTATGGGAAGCCAAAAATTTCATAGTGAAACTTGCCAGTTTTGGTTCATAAAAGCTTCCCCTTCCTTCCCCTAGCACCCACTGAATTTTAGACAGTTACAGGTTTAAAGGCCTGATCTAAAGCCAATTGAAGTCAATTGAAAGATTCCTATTGACTTCAGTGGACTTTGCAGTAGGCCCTAAGGGCCAGATTTGGACACTCATTGTTGTGGATAGGGTACTGGACTGAGTCAAGAGACTTCGGTGCTACTCCCAGCTCTGGCACTAGCCAGCTGGGTGACCTTGGGTCATGCCACTTCCTTTTGCTCTGCTTCCACTTCCCCATCTGTAAAATGGGGATAATGACACTTGCCTCAGGTCAGATTTTGAAACATTAATCATATGGAGTGGGACTTATTATTTGAATAGGCCCATTCAAATCAGTGTGAACAATGGTAACACATCTGGCACTGCTTTTTAATATAGTTTGCGTTGAAAGAACAAGGTAGTTTGATTGAAACTGGAGACTTCTTATGAGGTACTATTCACTCAGTAACGGTGTCAGAATCTGGCTCTAAAAGCCTCATCTAATAACTGTTGCGGTCAATGGAAAGATACCCATTGAGTTAAAAAAACTTTGGATCAGGTCCTAAGTGGGAACTGAAATTCAAAATGAAACTTAGGTAAAACTCTCCAGTTAAAGCTTATGCCCAAATAAATCTGTTAGTATTTAAGGTGCCACCGGACTCCTTGTTGTTTCTCTAGTTTTGTCTGACTTTTGATTTGAAAACATTCATATTGTAGCAGAGATGCAAAGTTTTAGCCACATCTGCTTTTTTCCCTAAATGCAGAATATCATGAAAAAATAAGAGTCTTAGTTATCAAACAAATACATGAAAAGTGGAGTGTAGGGCTGCTGGCTTGCCTCCCCCAGCCCACGAAAGAGAAACACCATGTCCAGAACTTTCAGGCCCTTCTCTCAGACCATGGTCTGTTAATTCAAACAGACGAACAAACAAACCCAAACAAAGTAACACACAACAAAGCTATTCTCCTGACCACACAGGCTGAAAGGGGCCTTTCTCTCTGCTCCAGGGCCAACACAGGAACCAACCTCCCTTCTGCATTTCCCTCCAGCTTGAGCTCTTAGCCCTTTATAGGGATCACTTGACCTCCCAGTTGAGTCTAATAAATGAAGAAGGTTAGCTTTCCCAGACCCCATACCCTATAAGGGAGCAGACCACCCTGTTACATTGAGAATTATTATTTATTATGGTGCTGAGTGGGAGCTGTGTGGTTGGCACTGTTCAGTACACAGGAAATGTGGTACCTACACCTTAAGTCTTATAAATAAGGATCTTTATGAGTGGCAATGAACATCTGCAGCACCCCTAGAGCTATCTGTAGTCAGTGGTGCTTAGGATCATGCTATAAGATAGACACTGAGGACCAGATTTTGAATGTGTGCATTCACATGAGAATGACTTCAGTATGACTTGTATAAAAGCAGCAAAGAGTCCTGTGGCACCTTACAGACTAACAGAAGTATTGCAGCATGAGCTTTCATGGGTGAATACCCACTTCGTCGGATGCATGTATAAAAGCAGACTCCAAACATATTCTTATACAGATATACAGGGTTAGATCCTGAGCTGGTGAATGGCATTAGCTGATAATCTGACCAATCAGATACATTAGCGGAGCATCAAGTCTACAAATATTGATGCAATCAGCTTTAGATGTGATTGCTTTTTTCTTTTTTAATTAATCAGCAAACATGACGTGACAGATGAGGAGCTATTCTGCAAGGTGTTTGTCACTGAAACAGGTTTTGAGCAGGGATCTGAATGTGTAAATAGTCATTTTTCCATCCACAGTGCATGCCTGTTAAAGGAAGGAATTCTGAAACACAAGGAAACTGCCTGAAGGTATGTCTACACTGATGGGGAAGGTATAAATTCCAGGTTGAGGAGTCATACCCACGGTAGCTCTGATTGAGCTAGCACACTAAAAATAGTAGCGTGGTTGCAGCAGCACTAGTAGTGGGAGGGGCTAGCTGCCCAGAGTACATACTATGATCTTGGACAGGATAGTGGTTGAGGTGGCTAGTCCCGCCCACTGCTGGCGCCATCACGGCTACACTTCTATTTTTAGCGCACTAGTGTGATCAGAGCTAGCATGGGTATGACCCCTGAAGATGGAATTTACACCTTCCAGATCTAGTGTAGGCATATCCTGATTTAAAATAGTCTCATGCTGAATGGCTTCAACTACAACTGTCCAGTCAACTACATGTTCTCCTTAATTTTGGTTTTAGCCAATTTCAAAATCTGTCTCCCATTTGGCATCATCTTTACATATTTCTGTGGAATAAAGAAGACAAAGAGGGTGAACACTTTGATCTCTGTTTATGTAATCTATCTATTCTGTCTCTCTAATCTAACTACATGCCTACAACTACACTGCTGTATCTGAATGCCTGAATAGCCACCCCTTTTCTGCTATGTCTTCCCATCTGGTTGGTTTATTCTGGAAGTTACCATTGTTCACTCCTACTTCCTTCATTCAAAATGGACCTTGAGTTGGATGAATGGCAGAACTCCTACTTATTTCAATAAGAACAGGACCGGGACCATATAAAACTTAACACAAGTCTACTCAGTGATAAATCTTTACAATAGGTATAACGGAGTTACATGCTTTCAAGATACACATAACAAAGATTAATAATACTAAAATAAATTATGTAATGAAACTGGGTCCTTCTGCTTTGAGTCACTTTTTACAAATTTGAGAAACTATTTTTTTTCCTTCCAGTGAGTGTTTTGGCAAAATGACTGCTTCTCTTTGCCTCTTAGGAGAGCTTTTACCTTTGTTATCAGGGTATCCTGCTGTGGCCATGCTATTATGTAGCTGTGACGAGTTTTAAAATTACGAACATGCAGTGCTAGGGTTGTGGTGTTTTCCTTTAGCATGAAGAAACCACTTTTAAAGGCTAATGTACAGCACCCCTACTGTGACTTTTTTCATTATGACTTTTTTGTTACATTTTATATGTGAAACTACACTGATTAATATGGATGATATGGCGATGTGTCTCATTCAATTCCTCTGGAGTGCTGATGGCACTGAATAGTGACTAATAGCTGGACCTCTGATGATTTCATGAGCTCTCTTGTGAAAAAGAAACAAACAATGGCTTGCCACATCATTAATCTATAAGGAGTTAATGAAATACTTCCTCTTGCATTTTAAATGCATTATCCACTGTATTGTATGTCTCAGAGCAGGAATAATAATCTGAGCAAAAGTATCAATGACTCTTCTAAACTTGACATTTAATGTGAACTTAAATATAAGTGTAATCTAAGATCAGTTTCATCATTATAAATTACAATATTTTGTTCTGCAAACGGAGAGTTATGAATATTATGAAAACCAATTTTCCTCTGTATTTTGAGTAGAGAAGATATAATGCAATGCATTTCATACTCCCACTATCCTATTATAAATATCAGTAACATTGGCACTTTGAATATTCATGCTGTAACCATGCATAATAAGCATTTGTTTTATGAATTAAATTGAGCCAGATTTTTTCATATTTAAACAGGAATGACTATATTTGTAACACAAAACTAAGATAGACCAGGAAAAAATATATTTGTAGAACCTTGTATATGTAATCTGGCCAGCTGCATTTCTCAGTTTTTCTTAAATTAATAAGCATTTTATGAATATGTTGCTGAATGATCACTAAAATCATTCATTTTTAAAAGCCTTCAAGCAATTTTGGAGAGGTGCAAATCCTGTTCTGCTATTAAACTAGTGTTAATGATAAAATATTTGTAGGTATGAAACAGACTTTAGAATTCTAGAACTGGCCCAGGAACACTGAGGTTAATAATAATAATAATAATAATGATATAAATAAAAATCAGTTTAGATACATTTTGCAAGTAACTCGCCCTGGAGGGCACTTTGATTATAATTTCTGTTAGATTACTTATTTGAGCTAGTGTTTAATGGATAATCCATTTAAATGCTCTTATCAGAAGCCCTGTAGCTGTAGTGATCTCAGGAGGTTACAGTTCTACTGAAAGCTCAGTGATTGAATTTATAATAAGAAAAGTACAAGGCATTGTTGATTTCTTAAGTGATGTGTACCAATATTTAAATGTATGTAGGCAATATGTTATTGCTGTATTTACTCATATTTATTTTTGTGGATCTGTTTTTTTTAAAGCATCGGAGAATGTTTAACAGTAAACTTATACCAGGACTTAGTTATGAAAGACCAATGTAAGAAAACAGTATGTCTTCCCATAAAAGGTAAACCACAGATGTGATGTAACTGTATATTCAATTTTTGGAAGAAAAAGTGGGAAAAGAGAGAGTAAAATACACAACAGGTTCTCTTTTCATAGCTGAAAAGAATCCCAGCCCTGATACAAGGAACCATCTTTGTATCTTATGGAATTGTTTTAGGTTATAAATGTCCTGGTTAGCAATCAAAGCATAATGCAAAAGATTTTTTTGGGCATTATTCCAACAAAACCAATTGCCCTATTATAATCTACATTCCAAAACATTTGAAAACAAAAGAAGAAAAATGTATAGTAGTTAAAAGAATGAGGTAAGACCATATTGCATTCAAGGATTACTGGATTTAAAGACAGCCAGAGCCATTGCATAGAAGTTCCTGGTGTTATTTAAAGCAGGGTGCAGACATCACCATGCCTAAGACCTACTCTTAATTTTATTTTCACTTACTTTTCACCTGCTTCACTCTAAAACCTGCTACTGAGGGAGAAGTGCATTCAGTGTTTCTAACTCTGAGTCTTACCATATTTGATTGGTTTTAAAAGTGCCAACTGATGAAGTCAAGAAATTCATGGCACTCTTGACTTACATTTAAAAATACAATAATAATAATTAATAAAACTATCCTTCATGACTGAGTAGAAAAGCTTGAAAATGTGAACTGAGTGCACCCTTAAGTTTTGCATTACTGTACATTACAATGTTATTCTTCAACTAGATTATGTTAATACTGTGGTTAAAACAAGACCCTCAGTTGTTTAAAATCATGGATTGAGAAAAAAATTACTAGAGAAATGTAGAGCATTGCAGCCAATTTAAGAATACCTCTGAAATTTGAATGGGAAAAATGTTATATTAAGTATCGTTACTACAACAACAACAAAATCTAACCAAAGAAAACCCACAAGATAAAGTAGCAGCTTGTTAAAGACAAATCCTTCTTGTCTTCCTCTTGGCACTGATTTCCAAAATTCTAACACACTAAGCCATACTTAGGACTTTCACAGAAAAATTCCCTTTGGGTTCAGGCCAGTTTGCCTTCGAAACACTAAAGGGCACAATTGACCCTTCCTGAAGGAAAAATAAATGGAAGGGGAATCCCGGGAGAGGAAATCTATGTGGCTTTTCTTGTGGACTTTTTTGCCTATCATTTTATCAGAGGGCAGGTGAAGAAGCCATTGCTTCTGTCCACAAATCCTGCAGCTCCCTTGGAATCTGTATAAGACCAGGACCATTTGCTCAGAGGCTCCAGGTCATAATGGCTGATGGTTTCTGTCACCCCAGCCACCTGAAAATCTCTTCTTGGAAGTGCAGCCATCCTTAGAAGAGGATACAGTCTATCAGTGATACTTTTCCTCCCAGAGCTTTATTGTGAGCAAGTGGATGATGCAGCTCAGCTCCTGGCTCTGCCCCAGGTTCATGTATTCCCAAACCTATAGAGAGCCTTCCCTGGGGTCAGGGAAAGGGGAGATCTGCTGGCAGATCTTGGCAGTATGATTTAGCCCAAATGAATTTAGTGTTGACATGACGTAAATGAAAACTGACTCATCAGGTACGGCACCAGCAACGGCAATACAAACTTCCTCTTACTGCTTTCCCTGAATGCCCTGACTTTGTACTGGAACCACTGTAGGTGTGAGAATGTAGTTTGTTTTTGCATTCCCATTCGATCTTTGACTTCTTGAGACCATCAGTTAAAAATGAATGGTGGTATTTTTCATGCAGACACCTGAACATAATGAACTGTAGTGAGCTCACCACTTCACTTCAGTAGAGCAATAAAAGTTCTAATCCCATAATACTCACCCAGCCAATACTTCCCTTGACTTCAATGGGAGATTTCCTGAGTAAAGACTGAGGACTGGGCTTCAGATGAGTAAGAACATTGGGTCACTGCTGCTCTGGGCTTGATTTGAATGATCAACCTGGATGTGTGTAAGGCTCCATATCTCATTACTAGTCCCCTGTGCCACCTCTAAATGCATGAAGTGGATTAAAAGGGAAGTTCATTAGGTTAAAGTGCTGAATTACTTAAAAGCTCTTAGTCAGATGTCATGACTTGATTAGCACTGCAGAGAAGGACTGTAAAGAGAAAAAGATGCAGATAGCCATTTTCTCAGTATAGTTAAAATGTTACATGGCTGTAACTATGTAAATAAGGATAAAAACATGGGTCTAGATACGTATTCAATATTTTATAACTCTCAGATGAAATAATTAACTTAGCTTGTTTTGATAGATCTGTATCTCTGATCCTTAATTATGTATTTATATCACTTTTACATTAATATTCTATGACAATATCTGTCATAATCACACTTCTTGCTGTCTTGTTTATTGCCTTTCCTCTGTATTAAAGCTCCTTTCCTTTGTGTACAACATGAGTGAAATGCTGTTTTATGATTTACTTTTAATTAAAAAGATGCACCTAGTTATGGAATCCTAGGGCTCAGGTACAAAATGTGACATGATAAATGTCTTTTAAATAAATGAATATTCCCCTAAAAAGAATAAAATGACATGACCTAAACCCACCTCAGGCAAAACCTTGAGAAAAGAATACTATTCCTTTTTCTAAGGAAGATTGCATAATTCTTTTAACAAATATAAGGTTTCCTTTATATCAGTTTCTACAGTACACTAGACATTTTATTTTACTATTTGTTATGAGTGTAAACAAGAGATTAATTTGAGTGTATGAGAAGTCCAGAACTGGTTTGCAAGTGAAAACTGCCTGTGGTCAGCATTCACATACTGTAAAATCTTTGTTATGTACATTTAAGGGATGATACACATGGAACTTGTTCACTTCCAGTTCACTGTTTAGGCTCTCTCTGTCTCCAATAAATGAAAATGTCCATGTAAACTGTCAAAGTCCTCACCCCATTCCACCAACTACTCACACACACATTGAAAACAGTCAAAAAGGTCACCCAGTCTGGGATTTTGTATTATTATTAAAAAGAAAAAAATTACCAGCCCTGGTTGTTCCTAAAGCTGTGTTCTCTGTTTGACTGATCTTTAGCCTGATTCTAAGGTGTCTCAACACTTGTCTGACCCAGACTCCAACTTAAGGGAGTTATGCCAGATTCCCTATTGTATGTCCCTAGTATTTCAAGCCCCTATACCCATTCCCCGATAGCTCTGATGGAGCTACTATACTAAAAATAGAAGTGCAGCTGAGACAGCATGAACGACAAGATAGGCTAGCTGCCCATAGATGCTAGTCACATACTGGGAGTAGCTAGCCTGTTCTGCGTCTTGCACTGCCACTGCTACCATTCTATGTTTGGATTGCTAGCTTGATCTGAGCTTGAGAGGGTATGTTTACCCAAACTGGAAGTTACACCTCTAGTTCCAGTGTAAACATGCTCTCATATTCATTCATGATGGGGTCATATAGTATTGTAAACTGCACCTCCCCACATCTCTTAGCTATGTTGTAGGTGGTAGTGGTTTGAGAGGGAGATGTAATGGGGAGGCAGATAGGAATTGTTCTTTTGGTGGGTAGGGCCAGCTCAAGGAAAGCTAAGTTCTGCATTAAAAATTGTCACTTTTAGACAATGGAGTCTTGCCTCTTTCCTTCGTGTGACAGAATATTCACAATGTAGTCTGCTCCAATGAGTCAGCAGTAGTTGACTGCAGCGTTTCAAGACCTTCTAATGGGAGAGGCAAAAGGAGTATCCTGCCACCTGGTTCAGTCCCAAATGTGAGTTCTTTGCAGTCAGAATACTTACTTGCATGCGTCTCTTTTAAACAACATAGGAATTAGATATTGTGCATGGCATGGCATTGGTATCAGATTGATTTGCTAAATAGCTTGGGCCACATCCTGCTCTAAAATACAAACTAGCAACTCCACTGGAGTGGATGGGAGTTGAATACAAGTATCCAAGACCAGAATTGAAAACACAGGGCCTGCTCTGGTAACCCTTTCTCACATGATTAATCCCATTGAAATGGCCAGGCCTTGTCATTTGAATAAAGTCCTTTAATCTGCTGGGCTATGCTATAGTGCTTTTGCATTGGGTTATATTCAAAGAAAAGCTTGATCTTGCTATTATGGGTGAGTTCTGTGTTGGTCTCTGCAATGTCAGTGTCTTCCTATTCTTGAGAACAAACACTATTCACAGAATTAAATCAAAGGTGATTTTAACTGGTATCAGGGAAAACAAGTTAAATTTTATGATCAAATTGTTTCTCATTGTTGTCTACTTCCTGATATTTATACTTTCCTGATAAATGCTTAATATTGACAGCTTTAAGAACACTGAGTCCATGCTCTCCCTCCATGAAATATTTGAAATATTTTAAAAAGAACATTTGGAATATTTGGAATAATTTCTCATGTTACCCCTTTTTTGGTTAAACATGCTTAACAGAGAGTAAGTCAACTGCAGACATTGCAGGGAAAGGTTTAAAAGGATAATTGTGCTTTGTGATATTTGCGCTGAATGGCACATACTAAACACTGTCAATTTTATGAAGCTATTTAAAAATGATTCATAAACATTAGTATTCTTTTTCCCACATCTGCCTCAGATGAAACGGTACCTTCCTCACCCATCTGTTTTCTACATTGTAATATTTTATCACCAGTATTTTGATTGCTTCTTGCTTTCTCTAAGCTTCAGTTTCAGTTCTTAAATGGTATACACTTATATTCTGCCTTGCATGGAATATTGTAATTCATGAATCTTCTATCTCTGACCCTAAAGCGCATTCATGTAGTACAGATATACTGCTGAACATGTTAACCTTTGGGTTGCTGAGGATGTGTATAACTACACTCTCCAGCAGTTATGGCAAGGAGGGAGGAAGGGGCAAAATAAAAAAGGACAAGCAGTCAGATGGTTAACTGGCTCCAGGAGTCATGCTCCTGTTGCTCTAATTTTGACAAAAGTACATTGGCTTCCTGTGAAGCAGAGGATTGAATTTTAAACCTGGTATTTGCAGACCAGGCACTATATGGCTTGTGTCCAGCTCTCTAGAAAGACTTATTAAAAGTCCCTCAGATCCTCTTTGTTCTCTCGAAAATCATCAGCTGTCTCAGCCACCTACTGGAGCTTCCTGTGGCTCGTGGACTACTGTCCCTTTTATGTTCACATCTCCTGTCTATGGAACACTTTTATCCTTTAATTTTAGACCATGTTCTTCATTAGTTTCAGAAAACAGCCATTTTTCTGTAAACAAGCATATGGATGAAATTTCTGAGGTTATGTTCATTTACTATATCAGCACTATTCCTTAGAGTTACCCTTAGCTTTGGATTTTCATTTAATCTTACATAAGACTTTTATATTGTTGCCATTATTACTCTGTCAGGTTTAAAGGGCTTATAATTTTCTTATAATTATTGTTTACTAATTTATGACTTTGGTTAGTGAATTATTCATGAACTGATCAAAATTTTCATCAGATGGATTCATTATTGGTGAGTATTTACCAAATAGTTCTGATAAATCATTTTTCAGCCCAGGGGGTGTTTGTGCACTGTTGATGTCAATGATTTTACTCATCATTATCCATGTTGCAAGGTTGGTCACTAACAGGAGGTCACATACTAGCACCTTACAATTCCTCTGACAGCCAGCTCAGATGAATAGCTCAGACCTAGAATTATATAAGTTTGCATGTCTCTGAGAAGGGACAGCTAGAGTTGGAGAAAGTGATCCTACAAGGAGAACCCCTAGGAAAAGCTACACTCCGGAGGAAGCTAAGCCTGAGATTTTTTGGTTGTAACGGAAGTTAACAATATAGGAAAAATACAGGAAGGTGAAAAATCCCCACTCCACCTAAGCTAATCTGATGGTGAGGGAAAAATTCCTTCCCAGCCCTGCTAAAAAGCAACGACTATTGCAATGCCCACAGCAGTCCTAACTAATCTGATACTCACCACCTTGAGGGGAGGGAGGGTGGGTGCCGCCTTGCCTGCCCTGTGGCGAAAGGGCATCTAATGCCCCAACCTGCCCCTTTTAGCCCTTCCACACCTATGTTCCCAGGGGATAAGTCAGTGTCACCCATTCTGACCTCTCCACGTTTTTGCAGCAACTTCTGACTCCCCCCTGCCCCACTGTTATCTTCCTCTGGCAAGTCTGGACAGCATCTCCCTCCCCTCCTCCCCCCGCCCACTTCGGGTTTGGTATGGTCAATTTAGGGATGTCCCAGCCTGTGCCAGGAGTCAAACTGGCTTTTAGCTGCCCTTATATAGCCTCTGACTTGCCTCCTCTTGGTCCCTGAGCCAGCCATTTTGCTTTTTTACTTCAGTATGAGTATGTTCAGGCCCATTAGGAAGCTATTCTAATGAGAATGCATAAAGCCACATTGGTTTCAGTGGGACTTGGTCCATTATCAGCACAGTACCCCTGTAATGTGCAGTTTATGTTTATATGTTAACCGTGATATCACTGAAAGAAGCAGTTGGAATGTCCTGTCAATTAGTATTAAAGTTGACATGAAAAACATGTTACAACCCTAGAAGATGTAATGCATATAATTGTTCATTTGTGTTCTACTTCCTGCTTTCCTCTTAGTGCTTGGGGCTGAGGCTTCCTGATTCTGAGCCACATTCTGTAATCACTTACACCATGGTAAATCCAGAGTAACTCCATTAATACATTTGCCCTACCATTAAATATGAATGTTGGTTTTACACTGATGCCTATGAGCAGAAAACCCCAGCCTTTGGTCCCAAGGGAATTAATACTAAAACTACAATTATTGAATTATTTGTTGCAGTTTTTGAAGGAGTCTTGTCTCTAGATCAAATTCTAGTTCTGCTCAATAGCTGAAACCAAGCTTCATTTAGAACCATGCAGCTTGGAATATGAATTTTCTAACCTCTGTCTTCTCACAAACATTTCAGAGGCAAGTAAACCATCTTCCAATTGCATTCACTCTTGTGTGATGCAAAATCATTTCCCTTCAATTCCTCTGTTGCTGTCTAGTACCTTTTAAAAACACATCTTCTAAAGCCACACTAACAAATGATATGAAAGGAGATAGACCCCCAAGCCATTATAAAAATACATTGATGAAAAATATAGGGCTAAATTTTTAAAGGTATAAAAACAAAAAACTAAAGCATGAAACAAGAAAGAGACAGCACAATGAAATGTGGGCCAGATCCTCTGCTGGTGTGAAGGCAGGATATCTCCAGTAAAGTTAATGGAGCTAATCTGATTAACACCAGCTGAGGATCTGACCCCTGGTTTCAATAGGCTCATCTCATCAACCTGGAGGATTGCATACACTGAAGAATTAATCCTCTTTTTTTTGTATTCCTCTCTTTCTACGAATTTTGGAACCTTTAAACTAATTGAATTTGTCATAATGTTCTAGATATTTTTGGTGAGATATTTATGACTTTATTGTGCATCTTTTCTTATTTCTTTAAAAATAATCTCCTGCGCTGTTGAGAAGATTTCCAATCAAAGCTCTTCACAGTATAGAACAAGTGTGTTTGTAGAACTGGAAATTGCCAAGGACTGTCCTTTAGACTGAGCTGCCAGTCCTTATCCAAGCCTCCAATGATGGCTTCTGAGATCAGAAAAAAACGAATTCTCTGAGCGGTTTTTTTCCCTTATTGTTTCAGAAGGCAACATTTCTTTATAACCAGTGACATTGATCCCATTTATAGCATGATTTAGGGCTTGTAGTAGACTCAACTTGCAGTGTGGTATGTTCAGCATACATAAGTCAGGGCTTTAATTCAAACTTTAGTCCCTGGTTAAGAAGGCAGAAAAATCTGCTGACATAAATTAGATAAACCTTACTGACCAGATTAAAAAAAAAAAAGCTCTTAGAAAACTCAACAACATCAGTTTGCTAAATAATGCCAAGTTACACCATAATAGCGTTAGAGATTTGAACAATTATTTCAAAAGTTCATAGCTATCTAATCAGTGTTATTACTCTTTGTCTCTTGCTGAGCTGTAAAATATTTCATATCACACCGGTTATTTATTCAGAATACTGCAACTGTGGTCCTCCAAGCAGGCTTTTACTCTATTTAATTCTATTATATTACATTAGAAGGAAAAGGGCTAGGAAATAAACAGTAGGACAGGCATGAACTAATGTCACAGCTCTCTGTTACAAATAGAAACTGTTATGTTGGTGTGGGGGAGGTGGGAGCCAATTCCCATTCAGCTCACAACCATTTCCAGTGGTAACTAATCATTAAAATAAATAGATATGCATAATTTTAATTTCAGTGCCATTAAGCAGCCTCCTCTCAGGGAAAATAACAGATGAACTGTAAGCCTTCACAATAAAATGAGAAATAGGGCATCCATTTGTCTACAGGCAAATGAGAAGGTAGCCAAATCTCCTTGCCTGGGGAATTTTAGAGCTATGGATAAATTTATATTTCCATGACGGGAGGGATTAGGGGGATGGCAAAATAGATTTCCAAGCACACAACTAAAAACCTCTGGCTGTAGACATAGAGTTAATATTGCAGGTAATGAAGTAGTACAGCAAGGCCAAAACATCGCCTGTGAAAAATCAGATTTTGTAAATTCGCATGGAAAAAGAATATATATTTTTGTTCTTGCTACTCATTTTTCATGACACAGTAACGATCATTTTTGTATGTGAATATTCATTAAGGGTTAAATATGCCCTGGGACACACACAGCTTGGATAACTGGGCTTATGCAGATGAAATGCTTGAGGGCTAGAAAAGCCATTCCACTGTCTTCCATTTGGACCACCATTAGATCCTCCCTTTGCCTGTCCCCAGCATTATCCTCCACAGTAGCCTATTCAGTGCCCATCCCTTTGGCATACAGGCAATGCAGAAACATTCCTCCATGCTCCTTGGTCAGTTCCCCTCCTCCAAAGTGGAACTCAAGTGCTGTGCTTGTGTAGAGCAGAGGGCCTTGTGCTGGTCCTTTTGAATCAGTGGGGAATTTTTCTCTCACTCTCATTCTGTCAACTGCTATTTTCATGCATGTTACTACAGTGGCTAGTAAAATACATAGCGTTTCTTTGTTTGTTCACCAGTCATTTAAAAGCCAAGTTTTCTCACTGGGAAACAAAAGTGTTAAAGTTTGAGTTATCAGGAAAATGTTAAGAAAATATGTCTTCACTGTAAATATCTACCAGTGACTGTGTGTCTAAAATAAATGTTGATGCAGTACAAGAGATTTTAACTTTTTTACAGTGACATGGGTATAAGATGGATTTGGATTTGAGTGACTATTTATCTTTTAAATTAGTGCCCTATTAATAATTCCATTGGTAGCTAGTGTGATTAAATTAATTCCAGTAAGCTCCTCCAATACAAATGTAGATCCCATTGGTACTTCTATATAATTTTTATTGTAATTCAGTATGATATCAACAGGCCATTATTCTAAGGTAATTAATTCCATCTTGTTATATTAAAAAAATCCCATTTTTTTCTTGTAGCAGTGAAAAACAAATAGCAGACAATTTAAGTTCTGAATGGCAGAATGGACTCATAGTTAAGTAATAGAATTCAGGAACCTGGTCCAAAGGCTGTTTGAAGTCATTGGGCTTTGGAGCAGGACTCAGGAGATCTGGATTCTGTCTCCAACTTTGCTACAGACACTGATTGTGACCATAGACAAGTCACTTAACCTCTGGGAGCCCCTCTTTCTCCATATGTAAACTGGGACTAGTACTACTTAAATACTTCATATGGCTTGCATTAATGTTTATAAAGAAATCCAGTGATATTATTTATAACTAATTAAAAACTCATTAAATTGCAAACAAAAACCATGCTAAAGAAGGTTAGTTTTGCAAAGTCAAGCATTCAAAAGTTTAAGTGACCACGCACCCTTAATTCCCCTCCTGCTCCCATTATGATACAGTCGAATTACACAATCACATATTATTTTTTCCACAGGACATCTGCCTCTTTCAGTGCAGGGTGGACGATGTCCAGGGAATGGGTAACTATTTAATATTTCTTCTTAACCTTATTATTCAAGGTGTGGGCCTAGCTCTTTATTTATTGCACACCACCCAAATCTTGTACTCAGTACAGAATTATGTATTTCCTCATGGGCTTTTTTATGACTTTCATCACTACAGTAACTGAGTGCTTCACAAACATTAATGAATCTATCTTTACATCACACACCTTTTACAGATGGGGCACTATGGCACAGAGATTAAGGTAGAAATTGTAAAAAGTATTGACTATTTGAAACTCAGAGGGCCTGAGTTTTTAAGAGTGGCCAGCGTATCCCTCAGCCCGTTCCACTTCCCGCAGCCTCCATTGGCCTGGAGAGCTGCGATCGACCAAACCTGTGGACACGGCCAGTAAACAAAGCAGCCCGGCCCACCAGGGGCTTTCCCTGAAGAAGTAGCAGACCGGCTTTGAGAACCACTGGACTATGTGATAGATGATCACTTTACATCAAAAATCACAATAATATACAGGTTATTCCTAATCCCAAAGGACCGGTAATTTATCCCAAGTGATTTGACAATGTTTGTAGCCAGTCTTGTAATAAACTAACTAAAGATTTGTTAACCTTGTAAATAGCTCATCTCTTTTCTTAGTTAAAATAGGAAACATACTCACTCACAAATAAGTTACAGCCTTTGATTAAAAAAGCAGCTCCATATATCCTTTAGGGCTGACCCATACCAAGCATCTGGGGATGTCCTGCTTATGTTTAGGAATCTTTGCACCTCAGAGTCCAGATAGCATAAAGATCCCAGTTTCTCCTTGTCAGGAATTTTTTATCCTCTTCATCCCAGAATCCAAGCTGATGGGATGAATTCATGTGCAGGTCTCCCCTTCCTGGAGGGAGTAAGCAATGCCATCAACAAGGTTTCTGTCCTTTGATGCTATGAAATGCCTCATTTCCCATCAGTGGGCCATCTTGTGTGAGTTACACAGGTAGAGGTTTACAATTCAAATACCCAATATAACTTTATACTAGGGGGGTACAGATATTTAGGACCCTACCAAATTTACAGTCAAGAAAAAAGCAGATTTCATGTTCCATGATGCAATCACACCCACCTGCTCCATGAAATCTGATCTTTTATGTGCTTTACAGATTTCAAACCAGTGTTTCTCAAACTGGGGATCCTGACCCAAAAAGGGAGGGGGTCACAGGGTTATTTTGGGGGGGTTGTGGTATTGTTACCCTTACCTCTGTGCTGGCTTCAGAGCTGGGCACCGGAGAGCAGCGGCTGTTGGCCAAGTGCCCAGCTCTGAAGGCAACACCCCGCCAACAGCAGCACAGAAGTAAGGGGGAAAAACCATATCATGCCACCATTACTTCAGCATTGCTGCTGTCACAGCTGGGTGGCCGGAGAGTGGCGACTTCTGACTGAGGGTTCCGGTCTGCAGGCAGCAGCACAGAAAGGTGGCGATACCATACCAGGCCACCCTTACTTCTGCACTGCTACTAGCAGTGGCTCTGCCTTCAGAGCTGGGCTCCCAGCCAGCAGCTGCCACTCTACAGCTGCCCAGCTCTGAAGGCAGCGCCACTTCCAGCACCGCAGAAGTAAGGGTAGCAGTACCGCACCATGCCTACAATAACCTTGTGACCCCCCCCCCCAACAACTCCTTTTTGGGTCAGGACCCTTACAATTACAGCACCATGACATTTCAGATTTAAATAGATGAAATCATGAAATTTACGATTTTTAAAGTTCTATGACCGTGAAATTGACCAAAATGGACCGTAAATTTGGTAGAGCCCTACAGATATTATAAGTAGGATTAGTACATGGAGCATCCTACAAGCATTCCATAAAGTCTAAACACATTCTTCTAACACTAATATATACTTTAACTAAACTAACCCAAATTAGGCCTGAGGTGTCTCATGTTGAGTCCTTAGAAAATAAAAGACACACAGTGACAACTTGTAAAATGTTTGGTTTAAGTGACTCTCCTACATCACATAGAAACTTTGTGGCAGAGACAGGGATAGACTCAATCTATCCAGGATGGCATTAAACTGCCTTAACCATGAGACTATCCTTTCTCTTCCTGTAGTTCCCTGCCTCATTCACTACAAATCTTCCAAATTTTGCAACAAATGAGGCAGGAGTCTTAATCAATGGCCTGATTCATCCCCAGAGCACCATCCATTTGATGCACTGAATGAGGTAAGGTCCTATTGAAAAAGTGGTATGTTATCATGCAATTAGACTGTACCATAATGCATATGTACAAGAGGGCTGCATTAAGATTGCACAGGCATTTCGTAATTTGAATGCTTGACTTTGCAGACTTTGCTTTTAACATATTTTAATGTAATTTCCTAGATTTTTATAAAAGCAAAGTAAAAATAATAAACCCAGCAATTCCATTATGTGGACTCATTCTGACACTATCTTTGGGCCCACAGCACAGATCTCTACCACTTCCCCTATAGGAGAAACTGGTAGAACTGGTAAGCTGTTATCGTTATCCTCTGTGGATAGCTATCCTCCTAGATACTATAGGGGAATGAGGTACATATTTTGCCAAGAGGTTTCATAGCTATTTTGCTAGATAGCAGAGGAATGTTGATGCTCAAGAATCTTGTGTTCTATTTCTAATTCTGGAGGGGAGTGTTCTGAATAGATATTGAGCTTTCTGTATTCTCCCCTGCAGCCTGAACTATTCTCCCTCTGCTTTTCATCCCTCTGTATTCAAGTCAGGTTGTTTTCTCCTCCTCAATGTTTCTTGGGGACACTGAGATTACAAGTGAGATGATCTCTCTCTACTCTCAGTTCTGGTTCTCTGTACCAGAGTGGGTCCTAGTAGCCAGAAGGAGCAATTGCAGGAAAAGCACTTCTCAGATGCAGGCTGGAGCATGCTCAATGAGCTGTGAGAGAATGAAGCAGGAGTATGTGCTGTGGAATGTTCAGAGAATTTTACTACCAGCCTCTAACAAGCTTCTACTGAGCATGTGCAAAAGGTAGTTTTCAGAGATTTATTATTGAGCCACATTTGGGTGGATTTTCATATTGACAGCAAAATTCACTTCTCCAGTAGTTAGGCAACCTTCACTATAAGCACTGGTACCAGCTTTACACTACTGTAACTAATACTATAATTACTCTTCATTTTTGTCAGATGTTGAATTTGTTGAAATAGTTATCAGTGGCTATAAATATATTACATATATATTCAGTTAAAATTATCAAATCAAACCAGGAAGATTAACCTATCCATAAAAGGCACATTTCCCATTATAGCCTCAATGGTTCTCAAACTTCATTGCACTGCGGCCACTTTCTGACAACAAAAATTACTGCATGACCCCAGGAGGGGGGACCAAAGCCTGAGCCCCGCCACCCCAGGTGGTGGTGGTGGCAGCCCAAGCTCTGCCGACCTGGCTCGGGGAGCCTGTAACCTGATCCCCACCACCTAAGGCTGAAGCCCTCGGGCTTTGGCTTCAGCCTGGGGTGGTGAGTCTCGGGCTTTGGCTTCAGCCCCGGGCCCAACCAAATCTAATGTCAGCCTCGGTGACCCCATTAAAATGGGGTTGCAACCACTTTGGGATCTCTACCCACAGTCTGAGAACTTCTGCAGTAGACCATCCCAAGTCAGCAAATAAACTTAAGCGCACGCTTAACCTTAAGTATGTGCTTAAGTCCCTTTGACTTAAGTGCACTACTGGATATGGATAGTCTTAAGTACTTGTTTAAATGCTTTGTTGAACTGTGGTCTATGGAAGAGTCCATCACACCTGAATGCAAACCGTTTAGATTGGTTGGGAACTACTTAATCTGACATACACACTATTATCTATATGGCAGAGATCACCATTAATGATTGTATTCTCATGAACTTTATTGCTGCCATCAGCTACTTGGGTCTTCTGCCTTTAAACATTTCTTTTTCCCTCTTCCTAGATAGAAGCATATGCTAGAAAATATTTGCGTTAGCCATGTCTTGTTTTCATAAAGTCACGCTAAATTTTCTCACAGTCAGGCAAAACATGATCAATCCATACACATTTCTTGACTTCCCTCCTCTGCATTCATGACAGCAACATAAAGGAGCATTGGGGAGGAGTATCCTCCATTCATCCTCTTTTCTGTCAGTTTGGGTCTTTTAGATCCTGGTTCAGGAAAACATCCTTATTCAGGAAAACACTTGAGCATATGCTTAAGTGCTTTATTGAATTGGGGTCTTAGGACCCTACGTATTTTTTGTAGGATTTACATGTCTGTAGAAAGGATTCTCAGGTAAAACTAAACAACTGAAGTGAATATTGTGTAACTTGTAAGGAAACTAATAATGCATCTGATTTTGTAAGCAAAGAACTTCAGACATGGGTATATAATTAAAAAAATATGGTTTTAAATTCTGCCTTAAATTACACCTGTGCAGTCATATTGGTCTCACATAAGATTTAAACCAGTGTAACACTTGACTTCAGTGGATTAGAATCAAGATCATCCAATCCCATTTATCATGTCTAGTGAATATATAGCTACTCATTGTGTATATGGAAAGAATATATAAACAAAGAGCTAGATCCTCAGCTGGTATAATTAATTTTAGCTCCACTGAGTTCAGTTGAGCAGCTATAGTTTGTTTTAGATGTGAATCTGGTCCAAAAAATCTCTTGAATTAACTCTCCAAAATTTTAGCATGTTCAAAATTTAGATCTGAATGTTGTGACTGTAAACACTAATATAAATACTAATTAAATAAAACATATTTGTTGAATAAATACAACTCAGTAAAGCCATATGTTATAGAGGCTATTTTAAAAAAAAATACTACCAATGTGGCCCTCTAAACAGACTTTTTCTTTCTTTAATTCTATTGTAATTTTAAAGGTGAGACAATAGATGCAATAGGATATACACAGTATTCTTTATATCAGGAGCCTAAGTTACAAATAAAAACTGCCAACACATTGGTTTCTGATCACCTCTTCATGGCTAAATTTAAGATCACTAGTTTTTTTTTTATTTGCTACATAGTGTAAATATTAACATCATTTATTTTCACTGACATTTTTAGTTGACTAACAAGGCTGTGAACATAATTACATGATGTTCTGAAGTTGTTAATTCCACCAATTTCATTTGTGATTTCATAGGAATGTTGTTGATTATGACGGTTACAAATTAACTTGTGCATTGTAATGAATTTTATTCACTGGGAATTGCAATGATCTCCACATTACTGCTGCATAGTTTTTTAGAGGACTCTTTATTCAACATTTATTAATGTAGCCACATCCTTTAAAATGTTGTCTGGACAAACATATGTCTTCAATTATAAACATTCAAAAATAATAGGCATGAAAGAAAAAGAACATTGCCTTTGCACATTTAGTTATGCAAAAAGAGGGTTAAACCTTTAAAAATGACCATCATTATCACTACATTCTCTTTGGAAATGTGAGGAGGGCTAAAGTAATTAATGTTAAAGCAAAAGTAATTAACATTACCGACAAATATCTATATTTTATATGCTTAATTTTTTTTCTGACAGGTTTTGTTTTCATAACACACACCATCTTGAAGATGAGTTAGCATGGACACCTGAAGCTTCATCTTCATTTTCTTATATACACTTTTATTTTCATTACAAGAGTATAAGATGATAAATAAACAGGACAAAATCAATTTATACTTTTGAGTATTAAGACTATATTGCAAATGAATTCAATTTCCTGAAAATCTGAAGGTTTGAAAAAGTCAGACTTGGAACTTTTTTTTTTAATCTTAAAATAATGGGAGCAGAAAATTAATTACTCTGTGCAGCAGCCTTAATGGTATGGACTTAGGGTCCTCCCCAGGTGTTATTTTTCTTTCATAATATGTATGCACTTGTGAAGCCTGTGTTTTTATTCTGCATTTCCATGTTCTCTATTGTTTAACTTCTCAAGTCACAAACACCTAACAACTGCCTGGTAGGAACTGTAACCCCCTTCAGAGCCTGGAACATACTGTTGAGTGCACATCCATCAAAACGGCACTGGAAGAACACTAGGAAGGATGCTGTGCCTTAATGAAACTTTAACTGCAGTGGAAATGCCTTCAGAGGTTTGTCCCTGGGTGTAACACAGGAGAAGTTAGCAAATTGGTTCCCTTTTTCATTTATCATTTGTCAGGCCTTCAATGTATTGTTTTAGTCCCATATTTTACAGCATATTATATAATCAGGACCCAATGGCCCATTGTGTTATGCCAGTGCAAAACTGGGGTAAGTCTATAGCTTTCAGTGAAGATTCACTAGTGTAAAATTAGTGCAAAGCAGTGGAGAATCAGGCCCTCATTGTATAGATTTGAGCAGAGGAGGTTACGAATGTTAGTCTTTTAAATATTTAATCTTCTTTCCTGAGCAGATAAACTTGAGAAATAAAAATCACCTGAGAGAAATATCTGTTTGCTAGTTTCCCACCTTCTACTGTATTATTGAACTTACTTTGTATAGGATACATATTTGGGTTTGTTCCTTTAAAGATATAATATGGTATATAACTATTTCTTCATCACACATATTTCATCCTGGAGATAGGTGAACCGGCTCTGAGATATTCAGATATGTGCTAAGGGAGTCAGAGGATCAAGAATGAAAGAAAATATAAGATTCCTGATCCAATTGTTTTAATTTTAATACATAATCTCTAACAAAAAAATCATAAAAAAACGAAGTGTGTTTCAGTGAAGTCTAGCTATCATTCAAAAAACTATTCCACTGTCTTTACAAAATATCCAAAACTTCAAAAACAAAACACCCCCCCACCACAAATTATAGAAAATTTGGAAACGAACAGTTAAAGAATCTCTCAGTTTCCTATAACCCTTCATCACTCAATATCACCTAATTTTCCAAGGATGTAGATATCTGGGAGCCCTCCAGATATAAGTGCCTAAGATGTTAAAGTCAAGAGTTATAAAATATGCATGCTAGGTGTTTTTTGTTTCAGTAAGAGTGGCCTATGGCCTTTAATCCTAATCCTTCTGCCCTTCTGCATCAGAGATTTAAGACTAGACTCCCCCCCCATATAAATGGCATGATGTTTTTCTTTATTTTAAAGCCATTCAACAAGCAGCTCCCACTGATGTCAGATGGACCAATGTCACATCAGGGTCCTCAGCACTGTTGAAAGACAGACCAATTATTAGTATTGATTTAGGAGTCTAACTTTAGACTTCTATTTTTGAAAACTTTGACCCAACGTCTACATGCACATGTACTAGGATTAAAGGCCACAGGCTACTGTGGCATAAGTGTATGCCTTTATGCCAACTTTCCAAAGTTGTGATAATTCTCACAAACTCAGTCCATCACATTTTTTAAAATCAACAAGGAAAAATAATACTATGATTGAAAGAGTATTGCAATTTTCCATTAATATTAAAAAATGTAAATGTATCTATTCTTTATCCCTTTGAAGAATGAGGTGTGGAAGCTCTATAGTAGTTCAATCTCTAGTATAGCTCTTTTTTTTAACTCTTAGCACTTTGTCCTTAGTTTTTCCACTTTTCTCAAACCCTTATTTTCTCCTTCCTATGGGTTTTTTATTCTTCTCAACTCTTTGTTCAGTTTTCTGTATTACCTTGAATTTCCTCTGCTTTCCCATCTATTCTGTTTTCTCCTCTATCATTTTTGTCCTTGAGTTCCTCTTCTCCCAATCTCCTCTTAGATCTTGCTTTTATTCTTTTGTCATGATCTACTAAATCTTCTTAGTTCCTCATTCTCCTAATTTGTTGTCTCTTCTTCATCCACTCTAGTTTTTCGCATTTACATACACTTTTTTTTGTCTCTCTGACCCTCACTCACATTCTATCTTGATTCTTTGTGAAGGTTTTTTGTTTGTTTCCTCTTTGTACTCTGCTTTGGACCCAGTCACTGTAAATGCTGCCAGACATCACTGACAGCAATTTTAAAATCAATCCCAGCATGCAACTTTCTCATGCATAGTTATGTGAGACTCCATTTTAGCTAAACACATGATTATATGACTCTCACTGTGGTGCCTTTCCATTTCTATGGTAACACTGCATATGTACCATTTTAGTTTGATGAAGCACAACACACCTTTTGGCAAGCCAGCCCCCTCATTGGATCAAAGTAAACATAATACTACAAAGAAACTAAACAACCATGTGTAAGTACTGAAATCCCCATTCAAGTTCAAATCTTGGAGGAAGAGGATTTGCTCTACGCTCTACACTCATTACATGAATAAAGCAAATCCTACAGATTGAAAAGTTATAAAGGATTATATTTTCATGAACACTAACTATATTATTTAAAATTACTCAAATGATAGCGCTAGAAATTGAAGTCATCTACTGTGTGCACCAGTAAAGTCTTTACTAAAGATTAATGTTACTGCCTTATTATGGTAATGCAAGCTTTCCATCTTTATGGGGAAGGATGGTATTATGGATATGGTAGGACCAACAAGATGTGGTTTCAGTTCCTAGCTTTGCCTCATACTTAGTGCAGGTGTGATAAATGTGAGGGTGCTCAATAATGAATATTTTGGGTCTGTATCCCAAAATGTTACTTATGTATAGGATCTCTGAGATGGTGTGTTGGAGTGTCATGGAGGTCAGGCAGTTTGAACACTTTTCTCCGTGGGTGTTAGAAGGCCAGTGATTACAAGCCACTGAAGCTGAGTGGGTCTAAGTGATGAGCCATGGAACAACCATCTCAAGGGTATTATACTTGGTAGCTTGGCTAGCTGACTGGGAAAAAACTGTCTGGGGCAGAAGGGAGATTGTTACAGGGTCAGCGTATGAAAAGGCTATTGGGCAATATGGTAACTGAGTCCAGATACTTGTGGAGGGAGGGGAAAGGGGCTGAATGGGAAGGAGGTAGGACACTGTGAGCTAACCAAGTTTCCTTCTGAATTAAAAATGAGATGTATAATTGTACTATACTATAAAGAAGAACATTTTGTTGGGATGATAAATATTTAGGAAAGCTTTTAACCACTGAACAGTCTTAGGCCTGGTCTACACTAAGAAGGGGGGTCGAACTAGGGTACGCAAATTCAGCTACGTGAATAGCGTAGCTGAATTCGAAGTACCCTAGTTCGACCTACTCACCCGTCCAGACGTGGCGGGGTCGAACTCTGGCTCCCCCGTCAACTCCGCCACCGCCGTTTGCAGTGGTGGAGTACCGGAGTCGACCGCAGCGCTTCCTGAGTTCGAACTATCGCATCTAGATGAGACGCGATAGTTCGAACTCCGAGAAGTCGAACTCACCGCGTCGACCCGGAAGGTAAGTGTAAACCTACCCTTAGGGTACACTCCAAATGAAGATATTTTGAAACATTTACCTATTTTGACAAAGGCTCAGGACCTCATGCCATAACTATGACTGGCTAAACATTCATTACATTTAAAGCCTGTGAATGGATCAACAGATGAAAGAACTGGGGTGTGCTTTGATCATGCTTATGGAAAACACTACAGGCCAATCAGTGGCTTCTGTGTGCACAAATAAGGAACAAGGCCACTATCATTGCAGTCCTTGCATTTGGTATAGTGCAGGTCTGCTTCCTCCATGCACCCATGAGGGTGTGCTGTGATCTAAAGCTGAGGCATATCCATGGCCCTAGCCTGTGAAGATGGTTGAACATATAGGAAGAACAGGGACCATCTTCCTAAGAGATGGTGTAGTGCAGTCCCCCTTTTTCATTCATGGAGAGATTGAGCCTCCCTGGAGTACAACCCCCTCCAGAGCCACCTCTGGACTAGTGCAGCTCCACATTGCTCTTAACTCAGGCCAACATCTAAAAGCCACATTTTGGCCCCACGTAAATAGGTGAAATATAAAAGTATGTTTCATTATATCTACAGCCATGGAAATTACAGAATAATACAACTTGTTCTTTGGGACAGGGACTATATCTTTATGGATTGTCCCTAAGCATAAAAGCAATGTAAAATAAATCATAATTATGACATTTTTTGGAAAAAAACACCTGGATTTTACTGTGTCCTAATGACAATGAAATGAGGCAAAATGTAAAGAGATCTATTTTAGTTTTGAATGAATGATACAGTAGTCCTGGAGATCTAGCATCATTAATTTTTGTTTTTATATTTATGTTCTTCCCTATCACTAAACACTAGAAATTCTTTCACTCCTTGTTTGCATTATTCCACCTTATTCTATGCCTAGTCCCCACTCTCTCTTTTAATACTTTCCCCCCACCCACATTTAAAGCAAATGGAGCTATGCTGATTTACAACATCTGAGGAGCTGACCCTTATTCTTTCTCCCTTAGCCTTTATTCCCTACTTCCCTTTTCTAGTCATGTCACACTCTCGGGTGCAATCCAGACCAATGAGATCTTGTGTCACCACTTGTCCTGTAACTCTGGGTGCCACACAGTGCTTTGCTGTTGTAGCTTCCAACCTAGGCCACTCTCAAACAGCCTAACATCATGCTGGTTGCACCCTGAGAGTCTGTGTATAGCTACAGCCCTGGCCTAGCAGCTCTGACCTCAGAGCCTGTCAGCAACACTCTAGTCACACACTGGCTTCTACCATCATTGGTTATTATTTGCAGGGTGACCCCAACAAACCCACAGTTCCAAATTTCCTCAAAAATGTGTGTTATGCACTGTCCAGCCCTGTTCTGGGCAATTCAGATATGAGAGGTCCGTTGCCCCATATAAAGGATCCATATCCAACTGTTTGATACTTTAATTGGAGTTACCCAAACAGTTCAGTGTAAACATGACACCGGTTTAGTTTATATTAAAATAAAAACAAGTTTATTTAACTACAAAGAGAGAAATTTTAAATGAGTGAAAGTATAAGGTATTAAAGTCAGAAATGATTACAAGAGATATAAAGATAAAATGCTTACTAGTAGCTAAAATCAACAGACTAGAATTGGTTCAAGATAAAATCCTTACCTCAGGATGCCAGCAACGTGGCTGACGACGTAATTCTTAGGTCAGGAACTCCCCCAAAGTCAAAGAGCTGGTCCCTTTGTTGTCTTAGGTGTAAGAGAGATAGAGAAAGAAAGACTGGGGATTTTTTACCCCTCACTTTTAGAGTCCAGTCACCCTTTGAAATGCATGTTCCTGTGGATTACCCCTAGATAAAGTTCATTCCAGCTGTGAGGACAGAGACATGGAGTCTCATGGTAAAGGAGGTTCCATGCTGTTGTTTGCTAAAATGTAGATCAATCCGTTCCTGGCCCCTTCATTGCCCGAGAATGGCCACTTGATCGGTGATTGCCTATCAACTCTCATGATACCTGGCTAGAAGCATCAGCTTGCCCTTTGTCTTTGAGAAACCTGTTTATCACCTCCCCAGACTTGTCTGATAAAAAAATCATAATTCAGTCATAATTTCAGTTTATTATCTCTTAAATGCATTTTGTACATATATTACATAAGGCTATTAATGATCAGTGTATTGATAGTTTTTAAATGAAACCTCACAGGGCATATTTTGCACTGAAATTATTACAATAGTTTATGGGATGTGAATGAAGGGTGGTTTCAGTCACAGTCACTCATCTTCATTCCCTGACCTCTGCTCCTCGTAGTCTTCCTTCTCAGTTTTCGTCATTCTACGTCTCCTTGGTTTGATCTACCCCACATTTACTAGCCTGGATTTTTCAAGGCAAACCCTTGCTTCCTGAAATAGCACCTTGGGAAGCCCTTGCTCAATGGATGGGATTTTGCATAGTGATGAGTAAGTTTCAAGACAGGTGTTGGCCTCACCTGGAATTTAATACACATTCAAGCTACCAGCCTTCCCAAACTAGAAAATGGCTGGGTTATAACTTTCTGGTTGTCTTTCCCCACAGTAAAACTTCTTTAAAGATTGACTGTCTCCTCTCATTGCGGGCCAAGTGAAGCAATGTCTCTCACAGGCGCCTAAGCTAACCTATAAGTAATAGATATTCAACTGGTGAAATATAGTTCAGTCAGACATTACCCCCATAAAAACATATGGGTGAATACCATAATCCTCCAGCTAAAGTATAATGGAATTCTTATGAAACTATATATGATATCCATATAAATATCAAATGAAGTGATGATAATGACAATGGAGATAGTTGAAAATCTTAATATGGCTTGTTTTATATTCCGTTCATATTAATAAAGAAGAAACTACTGTAACAATAGTGATCTTTTTTAAAATTACCATTATCAAGTACTAGTGAGCTTATCAAAATTCATTGTATTTGAGTTGGACTGATATGCAGAAAGCAGAAGAATTTTGCAGTGCAGTGGGGAATATTTCAGCTCAAAGGGGACTCAGAGTCCCATGCTACCTGGTGGGTAGCTTGATTGCAGTAGTATTTCCAATAAAGATGATCCGTATGTACTGTAGTAAGTGGGTATGCTTGAACATGGAAGTATACACCTAAACAAGAAAAGATGATTATTTGCCTACCCACTGGACAAAGGGAAGAAATTAATCTTAACCAACCCTAACTGGAACTATGACTATAAGAAAAGCAAGTTTCTGCTAGACGTGGCACACAACTGAAGTTTGTACAGTTGTAGATGCCTTATCTCGTACATCGGGCTTGCTGAGAAGGCTTCCATAAATCTCTCCTTTCTGCTTGCTCATTGATGTGATAAATTGTTAGTTCTGAAAGTGGTACCATAACCTTAGCTATGTATTTTGGTATGCGCCTTCATGAGCTGGGTCAAATCCATCACTGGCGTAAACTCTGCTGAAGTCAGTGGAGCTTCACCAGGGATGATTTTAACCCACTTTTTTGACAGTGAGGTTTTATTGTGTTAGTAGTAACAGAGCATTAGAGCGGAAGTGGCAAGTAGAAAATAGGCAAGTTCTTCTAGGAGTAGTGATAAAATATATAATGTGTGGGCATTGGTAAAATCTTGTTCTCTTTTAAAAATATAAAACATTGAGTGGCAAGACTCTGTTCACAGATGCTAGTTAAGAAATTACATCATTCTAATGGTGGTTATTTAAGGTTTACTGTATAATTGGGTGGAAAGGTTGGTTAATTGTTTTGACCTAAGGGCCTCTGCTCTTCAGTGCCTGGGGATCTTAGTCATAATACTGTGTGGAATTCAGGATCACTCTTAACCCCAGGATAGGAGACAGTGAAGGTTGCCACAATCTGAATTGTTACTGGATTTTTTCCTTTTTATTTTCTGAATTTTATTTTCTGAATGACTGAGAATGATTAACAGCACTATTGGGCAAAACATTTGCTTAACTTTAAGCATGTTGTTAAGTCCATCTCTGTTCAGCAAAGCACTTAAGCAGCCTTAATTAAATAGGTCCAAACTGTGGCCAAGCTAGCATGATGGCAGAAATGCATAAGGAGTTACAAAGATATCACAGGTAGCAGCCTGGGAAAAGAAGCAGGTCTGGTACAGCCAGTACTTCCCCACCACTGGGGATTGTGGGGGATGAGCTGGGGACATATGAGGAGAACATTGGCTAACGTACTGTCAGGGAACATACATATACCTATCACAGTGTACTTTCTCCCTTGAGCAGCAGGGGATCCAAGCGATATACTGTGACTTCCTGAGTCACAATCTTCCCTCTTGGGCTGTTCCTGGGCAAGCATAACAACACGCTGGCATGTGGCAAAGCTATACGTTTTTATGAACACGACAAATTCCACTAAACAAAAATACTTTAAAATGTCTATGAATGTTTCATCTGCATTTCAGAACTATGTCTTCAGAATGAGTTGAAATTGGTCTTTTTAAAGTAATTTTATGTATAGTACGTTTTATGACACACTTTCTTTTTCAGTTTTATTACAGTTTGGATGGAGAAATCTACTACGGCTGGATTCAAATACTCTTATGTTGAATAGCATAGGATCATAGAAACATAGGATTGGAAGGGACCTCGAGAGGTTATCTATTCTAGTCCTCTGCACTCATAGCAGGACTAAATATTATCTAGACCATCCCTGGCAGGTGTTTGTCTAACCTGCTCTTAAAAATCTCCAATGATGGAGATTCCACAAGCTTCCTGGGCAATTTATTTCAGTGCTTAACCACTGTGACAGAAAGTTTTTCCTAATGTCCAACCTAAACCTTCCTTGCTGCAGCTTAAGCCCAGTGCTTCTTGTCTTATCCTCAGAGGTTAAGGAGAACATTTTTTTTCTCCCTCCTCCTTGTAACAACATTTTATGTACTTGAAAACTGTTATTATGACCCTCTCAGTCTTCTCATCTCCAGACTAAACAAACTAATTTTGTCAATCTTCCCTCACAGGTCATTTTTTCTAGAGCTTTAATCATTGCATTGCTCTTTTCTGGACTTTCTCCAATTTGACCACATCTTTCCTGAAATGTGGTGCCCAGAATCAGTGTGGAGTAGAGCGGAAGAATTATTTCTCGTGTCTTGCTTACAACACATCTGCTAATACATCCCACAATTATGTTTGCTTTTTTTGCCGGAGTGTTACACTGTTGACTCAGTTTCAGCTTGCAATGGTCAAGAGGCCCTAGGTAGGGTAGAGCCAGCAAGCAGTCTATAGCGCTAACCCCTTAGGCAGGGGAGCGCTGGCAAGCACTGGCTATGTGGTCCATGGAGGGGAGACTGTCACCCCAGGGGTGCGGTGTCAGGGGAGCAGAATGTAGACCTGCCCAACTCCACTGCAGAGCTGCCCAGAGCATTCAGGGGGCTTGGGGCAAAGCAATTTCGGTGTCCCCTTCCATAAAAAAAGTTGCAATACTATATTCTCATGGGGGTCCCTGTGGGGCCCGGGGCCTGGGGCAAACTGCCCCACTTCCCCCCTCCCCCCCCACCCGGGCAGCCCTGCTCCACTGAGTTCCAGCCCAGGGCCTTAACAGTTACAGGGTGTCCCACCGCCGAGTCATTGGGGATCCTCCTGCAACACACTGACCGGCTGTTAAGTCACAACACCATCAAACTAAATCCCTGGGTTACTTCCTACACGAGTTCCAGATCTGGCTCTGTGGTCTCCGGTTCCTCGGGGTATTTGGCTGCCGGCAGTTCTATCAGCTCCAGCTCCTCCTCTGCCTCTGGCCTCTACAGGCTCGTCAGCAGGGTCAGTGGGCAGAAGCAAGCATCTGTCTCCTTCCCTGGCTTGGCCTCCACTGGTCTAGGGACTCCATCTTTTGTACTTTCTGCCCGGCCTCTCAACTTCTGAGTGGAGAGTGTGGTCCCTCCCCCTCTGGCTTGGACAGAGGCCACACCGCCTCACTACACAGTCATTTCCCATTTTGTATGTGTGCAACTGATTGTTCTTTCCTAAGTGGAGTACTTTGCATTTGTCCTTATTGAATTCCATCCTATTTACTTCAGATCATTTCTCCAGTTTGTCCAGATCATTTTGAATTTTAATCCTATCCTGAAAAGCCCTTGCAACCCCTACTAGCTTGGTATTGTCCACAAACTTTCTAAGTGTACTCTCTCTGCCATTATCTAAATCACTGATGAAGATATTGAATAGAACTGGACCCAGAACTGATCCCTGCTGGACCCCACTCAATATTGCCTTCCATCTTGACTGTGAACAATTTATGCTACTCTCTGGGAATGGTTTTCCAACCAGTTATTTCCCCACCTTATAGTAGCTCTATCTAGGTTTTATTTCCCTAGTTTGTTTATGAGATGATAATGCAAGACAGTATCAAAGATATACAAATCTACTGCTTCCCGTCTATCCACAAGGCTTGTTATCCTGTCATAGAAAGCTACTAGGTTGGTTTGACATGATTTGTTCTTGATAAATAGGCACTGACTTTTACTTGGCAACTTATAGCTCAGTGGTTTGCACATTGGTCTGCTAAACCTAGGATTGTGAGTTCAGTTCTTGAGGGGACCACTTGCTCCTGCTAGTGAAGGCAGGGGACTGGACTTGATGACCCTTTGGGGTCCCTTCCAGTTCTATGAGATAGGTATATCTCAATTATTATCTTTTAGATATTTGCAGATCGACTGCTTAATTATTTGCTCCATTTGCTTTCTGGATACTGAAGTTAAGATGACTGGTCTGTAATTCCCCGGGTTGTCCTTATTTCCCTTTTTATAGATTGGCACTATATTTGCCCTTTTCCAGTCCTCTTGAATCTCTCTCATCTTCCATGACTTTTCGAAGATAATCACTAATGGCTCAGATAGGTCCTCAGTCAGCTCCTAGAGTACTCTAGGATGTATTTCATCAGGCCCTGGTGACTTCAAGACATCTAACTTGTCTTAGTAATTTTTAACTTGTTCTTTCCCTATTTTAGCCTCTGATCCTACCTCATTTTCACAGTCATTCACTGTTAGACACCCATTGCTACTAACCTTTTTAGTGAAAACTAAAACAAAGTCATTTAGTATTTCTACTATTTCCACAATTTCTGTTATTGTTCTCCCTCCCTCACTGAGCAATGGGCTTACCCTATCCTTGGTCTTCCTCTTTCTTCTAATATATTTATAGAATGTTTTTATGTCTTTATGTCTTCATGGCTCTCTCTTGTTTAATCTTTTTTAGCCTTTCTAATTTTGACCCTACATACTTGTGTTATTTGTTTATACTCATCCTTTGTAAGTGGACCTAGTTTCTATTTTTTGTAGGACTCTTTTTTGAGTTTCAGATCAATGGAGATCTGGTTAAGACAGGATGGTTTCTTGACATACTTCCTATCTTTCCTATGCAGTGAAATAGTTTGCTTTTGTGCCCTTAATAATGTATCTTTAAAAGAGTGCTAGCCCTCTTGAACTGTTTTCCCCCTTAGACTTGCTTTCCATGGGATCTTACCTACCAGCTGCCTGAGTTTGCTAAAGTCTGCTCCTTGAAATCTATTTTCTTTACTGTGCTGTTTTCCCTCCTACCATTCCTTAAAATCATGAATTTTACTATTTCATGATCACTTTAACCTAAAATGCCTTCCACTTTCAAATTCTCAACCAGTTCCTCCCTATTTGTCAAAATTAAATCTAGAACAGCCTCTTCCCTAGTAGATTTCTCCACTTTCTGAACTAAAATGGTATCTCCAATACATTCCAAGAACTTGTTGGATAATCTATGCCCTGCTATATTATTTTCCCAACAAATGTCTGGGAAGTCCCCCATCACCACCAAGTCCTGTTCTTTGGAGGATTTTGTTAGTTGTTTAAAAAAAAGCCTCATCCACCTCTTCTTCCTTGTTAGGTGGTCTGTCCAAGTATATGCATTTTTCATATATAAAGTAACTCGTCCTCCCCTTTTTCCTTGCCTGCCATTCCTGAGCAAGCTGTACCCTTCTATACCAATATTTCAGTCATGAGTATTATGCCACCAAGTCTCTGTGATGCCTGCTATGTCACAGTTGTGTTTATTAACTAGCATTTCAAGTTCTTCCTGCTTATGCCCCATACTTCTCACATTAGTATACAGACATCTAAGATACTGGTTTAATTTCCCCTCTATGTTCTCTCTTGTTTCTCCCTTATTCCTACTATAAAAGTCCGTGCTCCCTCCAGACTCCAACCCTTCTCCCAGGTCTCCATGTTTTATACTTACCTCCCTGTGGGCATTTGTCACCTGCCCACATCAATCCTAGTTTAAAGCCCTCCTCACTAGGTTAGCCAGTCTGTATCCATATATGCTTTCCCCTTCCTTCTTCCCAGAACAGCCTCCCGTTGTCAAGGAAACCAAAGCCCTCCTGATGACACCCTATGTTACTGTATGTATGATCTCATTGAGAACATTGGCTTTAGTGGGACAACTGGTGGCCCAAAGAGCTACTCAGTTGATTAAATCCTGGATCCCTTGAAGTCAATGACAGTTTTGCCATTGACTTCACTGGGGTCAGGATGTCACACAATTTGAATATGGGTATCAGAATCTGTTCTAGGTGTGGATATTTGATCTTAGCTTTTTAAATAGTAGGAAAGGTCCTTCTTTCTCCCCTCCCCTTCCAATGTATTGTGGGCTGAATTCTGTTCTGACTTATATCTGAACAAGACCATTGGGGTCAATTAAAAGCTACCTTTTAGAGATTTGTAATTATTCCTGTTTTTAAAGAGATGAGATACAGAAATCCCCTATGGAAGCAAAATAATTGTCACAACAGTCTAAATTCCCAATGAGATCTGTCCTATAAATGTCCTCTGGCTAGTTTTTCAAAGATGTCTTTCTTGTAGCTGGTCAAAATGCCCCAGGTAGCAGTTCTGTTTGTGCATTTGCTGTTTTCTTAAGAGAAACATTTCATCAATTTATTTTCAATAATGCAAAGAAATGATTAATCAATATATTTCTTCCTAAGTACATCAGAAGGTGATATTCTTGCCACAAGCTTTATGGGGTGCAAGGGATTTGGAAGGGCTCTAGCTGCAGTACAACATAACACAAGCTTATCTATGTTGTATTAGGCCAGTCCTCAACTAGTGTAAATCTGCATAGCTTTATTGAAGTAAATGGAACTATGCCGAAATGCATCAGGGGAAGATTTGGCCCATTCCTTTCAAGTCCATGTTCCAGGATTCAGGGTATATGCTGACTCCCATTATTGCTATTGAGAACTACATGTGAACCAAGAAGAATATACCCTTCAATGTATATTGCTATATGTTAGGGCAACAAAGCTTAGTAGGTGAGCATGCTGTAGTATATGTAAATTTTGTTAGGTGATGCTGAAAAACTTGTTGCTGAAATCAGCTATAAATGAGAAGGGATTTCTTTAATGATGAGAAAACATGGATTAAGATCTCTGGGGATGTACAGCAGAATCTACAATAGCAGTCTCAGATAAGAGAGCCTATTAGGCAGATGGTATCATGCATGAAAAAAGTGATCAAGCTGTGAGAAAGAAAGCCAGTTCTGCTTAGTGTATTAATTAGAAAAGAAAGAGCCCAAAGGAATAGAAAGAAGTGAAAAACATCATCACAGCTGGAAAACTAGTGGATACTATAATTTTAATCCAAGAGAAGGTCAGTTTAACAGAGAGAGAATGAAAACCTATGAAGTTTAGAGATGAGAATTTGGAAAGAACTTGGATGTCAGATTATGGAGTCGGACCTCAGTTTTTCTGAACATCTGCTCAATTATAGGATTGATTGGATGCTTGTCTAGTTCCTATGGCAGGCTGAAAACTCAGAAAATATAATTGGTAATTGATTACTAAATTTAAAAAAGCTGTAATAAAGTGACCTCACATACCACATTTCAACTTCTTGATACAAAAATTGACTACAATTCAAACTATGAATATGACGAACTACACTTGTAAATACAAATAGAAATATATACAAAGTACAGAACCCACTGATTCATAATATATTAAATATGTTCTTGTTCTCTTAAACTGCACAAGCCCTGTCTCTAAGCTTTCAGGGTTTTTGTTTTGTTTTGTTTGTTTGTTTTGTTTTTAATTCCTTTCTGTCTTCAGTGAGTTAGATTCTGTGCTCTCTTATACCTATGTACTTGTGTACAGTCAGTTGCAGGATAAAGGTTTTAGAGCCTGATTCAAAGCTAATTGAAATCAAAGAGAAGACTGACACTTTACTTCAAATGACTTTGGATCAGACTCTAACTTTAGTTCTAAAGAATCCCGCAGATACCATGTTACATATCGTCACTCAAAACACTACAGTTACACAGTAAATGAGATCAAGACAATTGTCTAATGGAAACATTTAGCTCCAGGATATTAAATATTAAGAACTTACATTGCCCATATTTACAAAATGTTGTACTAATAAAATAGTTGTAAAATATTTAATAGAGCTGGAATATTTTACCTAAAAAAGAGAAGCAGATTTTTCCTCATGTCTTTAAGTGTCTTTTTCCAATACTAAGGAATAAGAGGAAAATCTCCTTTCTTACTATGGTAAAATATTCTTCCTCCCACCCCTCTTCCAGTCAGGCAAGATCTTTAAATCCTGTAAATATTCAAAACCACACCTCAGTACTTAAGAGTTATCAAAAGCAAGTTCTAGTCTGTAGTGACACAAGGCAACTTGGTAGTAAAATGAACACTGTGTTCAGTTCACTTTGAGCCTGAGGCATAATGACCCATGCAGGCAGTTTATTCTTTTAAAACTTTCTTTTGAGATCTGATTAACAGAACAAGTAGATTGCCTCCAGCGCATTTTTAAAAGGAGGTAGGCTATTTATTTTAATTCAAAATAGAATTTTGTGTCTCTAAACACTGAAGTTTGCAGAGTTTAATTTTAAAAAATGGTCTCAGTTTATTAGGCTCACTTTTAACTTAATTGAGGTTGACATTAAGATTGATCTTATTTCAAAGTAGCACTTCAAAACAATCCTGACTTGAGTTATTTAAGGCAATTGAGCTTCCCTGCTGTTTTTATTTCATAATAGGGTTCATGTAAAAATATTGTAGTTCAGGGAGTGAAAATTCACAATCATTAAGAAAATTATCTAGGGCCCAGTCTAACTCCCATTGAAGTCAATGGAGAAATTTTGATCACCTTCAGTGGGAGTTGGATCCGGGTATTTACACTCCTAATTGTTTTTTATATTGGCCTTTTCCTTTCCTTTTTTTCCCATTAGATTTCTCCATGTCGTGTGCCTGCGCTGTGCAGGTTCATTTTCCAAGGAATAGAGACTCCAAGTGACTTGCCAAAAGTTACACAGGAAGTTTGTAAGAGAGAAGAGAGAGAGCAAAACCTGATATCTGAGCCTGTAGCCCATCCCTGGGGACATAGTGCTAGTAATACAAAAATTGGTTCAAATCTTTACTTTGAGTATGGTCGTTCAACGAGTTATGTTACACACCTTATAGTAATTTTATCTAAACTTCATTTCCCTAGTTTGCTTATGAGAATGTCATGTGAGACTGTCAAAAGCCTGACTAAAATAAATATATATCGTGTCTAGTGCTTCCCCACTATTCACGAGGCTGGTAACCCTGTTAAAGGAGGAAATAAGGTTGGTTTGGCATGATTTGTGCTTGACAAATCCATGCTGGCTATCCCTTATAACCCCCTGTTATCCTTTAGGTGCTTACAAATCAATTGTTTAATAATTTGTTCCAATATCTTTCCAGGTATCAAAGTTACGCTAACTGGTCTACAATTCCCTGGGTCCTCTTTGTTCCCCTTATTGAAGATAGCTATTGTTTGCCACTCTCCAGTCCTTTGGAACCTCACCCATTCTTCATAGGGCCTCAAAGACAATTGCTAACAGTCCCAAAATTGCTTCAGCTAGTTCTTTAAGTACCCTAGGATGAATTTCATCAGGCCCTGCCAACTTGAATACATCTAATTTTACTAAATATTCTTTGGCCTGCTCTTTTCCTATTTTGGTCCCTTCCCTCTTGTTGATAACATTAATTATGTTGAGTATCTGGTCAGGTCACCATTAACACTTTTAGTAAAGACTGAAGCAAAAAAGGCATTAAACGCCTCAAGCCTTCCTCATGTTATCAGTTCTTAGTTCCTCCTTTGTGTGAGCACTATTAAAGAATCAGGAGACATTACTACTATAGATGAATTAGGTCACGTTATCACTAAATAAAAAGTTCTTTAATACACAGCTATAATTCAGCTATGCTCTTTTTGCATCTAAGTACTGCAACGATGACCAGATTATACCTGTGGTTGATTAGGATTCCTCCTCTGTAAGTGAAAGAGGTGAACCTAAGTATCAACAAAGTTATGAAAAAATATATTTATTGTACGTGCAAAATTTGCAAAATGTGTCGAACATCTGGGTTCTATTTTATATTTATTTATATTATGTAATTAAAATCCTTACATTATAAGCACCTGTTCAAATCATGGTATGTAATTAGTATAAATATGTATAATTATATAGAGAGGTATGGATGTCTCGTAGTAATAAAGATGTCCAGTATAAAGAAATAATGAGGTTGTGAAACCAGAGCATTCAGTCCTGCAGTTCTGTAACTGTGCCCCATGCCTGCAAACACAAACATGAGTAACTTTACACAAGTCATTCCACTGAACACAATAGGGCTACGTGAAGAACAGGCCAAGGATTGCCATTCACATAAGAAGGGTTCCAAGGTGGCCGGCTCTATCTGCATTAGTGTACAGGGAACATTCACAATTCATATCAAGGTCGTATAGTTGGTGTGATGGACAAGGAGTCTGATCTAAAGCTTATTGGAGTCAATGGAGATCTTCCGATTGACTTCAGTGGGATATAAAATATGGACCCCAGCTGATTTGATGAAGGGAGTGTGTTTCTTCCCCATGCTCAAATTCCCATTTAATTTAGTCAGTCTTTGCATTGATGATATCAATTCTACCTGTACGTTGTTTTTGTTTTTTAAATCCTATTTAGACTGTGTGAAGTAATGTACACTGTAAATTTAACTTTTTTTTAATGGTGAATATCTAAAGCTGTTTACCCACTATTAAGAACTGACTGTGAAATTGTGTTTAGAAAAATGAAATTGTTTTTGAGATAGTGGAATACAACACAGTACAGAATACAGTAAAATAACTTAAAAGCTATTGTTAACAGTTTTTGGTCTATTGAGCTAATGTGACATGCTCTTATGTATAAAATCCATCTCAAATTAATATTAATGAAGAAAAAAGTTGTCACATAGTTATCACTTATAAAAATAAGCAAAATGACAATGTTAATTGTTGCGCCAGTATTCAAGGTGCTAGTCTTCATAATGCACTAATGAATGGCATAGTTCACCACTGCATTCTTTCACTTTTACACCAGTGGAATCCCCAAAATACCATTGTTGCCTTTAAGGGCAGTTTTGTACTAGAAACCATTTGAAACTGCACATCTTGGGCCAGATCCTCATCTGGTATCAACTGGCACAGCTCCACTGAAATCTCACTTACACAAGCTGAGGAGTTGATCCTTGTAGTTGTTAATGCTAAGTTTGTGTTTCAAACGTGTTTAATCGCAGTGGCTGAATTTATAACAGAAATGGCTTGGAAAGTTTATTTGCAACATAATACATAAGTTATAATAAAATATATGCCCTTGATTTGGTTTCCTATGGGCCAGAGTGTCATACACTTATTCAAGCTGAATTGGCCATTACTCCATGGATAGTCCCTTGAAGCCCAAAGGCAGCAGTAAGGGTATGAAAATCAAGCCATATGTATGGAATTTCATATCACAGGGTTATTACTGTAAGAGCAACTAATAATAGCAGAAAAAATCCTCTCTGCAGGTTTGTATCTCATTGAGGGGGGCGGGAGGGGCTGGTGAGCAACTTGGGTGCTAAGGGTGTTGTCCTGTTGTCTCCTGTTTGATTGCAGTCTTTGGTGAGATACTTGGAACAAATTAAGCATCCTGTAAATGGACACAACTCCACTGTCATAATTCATTTAAACTAGGGTGACATTAGACCCTTTACATTGCAGTAAGAGAGTAGGCATTTATGGTTAGATCCAACTCTCATTGAATACAAATAGAAAGATTCCCATTGACATCAAGTTGAATTGGGCCCTTGTTCATTTAAATAGTTTCTAAAGCACACCGAGGAGGAGCAGCATTGTGAACCTGAACAAGAATGTGAGGGGCTGACTGCTTCCTGGGAGATACTGACAAGGGAGCTGGGGTGCTCAGGACTTGGTGCTGTGCAGGATCTGTTTATAAATTCTAAGGTTTTCATATCATGAGTGAACTTTCTTATTCCAAAGTACAGAACACAAATGTTGAGTCTTATTCTTTTTTTTTAGGCCTCTTCCTCTAAAGGGAAAAGTTTAAATAGTAGTTTAAAGTTATCAGGCCAGATCTTCAGCTGATGCAAATCAGTAGTCCTCCGATCAAAGTCAATGAAGTTATACTGAATTACACCAACTGAGAAACTAGGCTATCAGCTTTAGCCAAATTTTGCTTACAGACTTCTAATAGAATTGATATGACTAGTCCAATAATTTTCTCTTAGTGTCTTCTAGTGTAATTAATAGAATTCTCTTCTCATTAATATACCGTATTTATACTGTGTACATTACTCATGTTTCACCTAGCTGACTTTGATTCTTACATTTCATCTGGAAGCACTAATTTTCTCAATTTATGATGTTTTTACTATTGTTTACTCCTTTTTATTCTCTATATATTATATCAGGCCTAGACTTGTCTATGAATGGCCTGTCAAAATTGTCTTGCTAAGTAGAGAATCATAGACTATCAGGGTTGGAAGGGACCTCAGAAAATCATCTAGTCCAACCCCCTGCTCAAAGCAGGACCAAATCCCAAATGGACCCCTCAAGGATTGAACTCACAACGTTAGGTTTAGCAGGCCAATGACATTTGCCTTTTGTCGTTCTTTTAGTAATCATACACTGATGACAGCTATGGATTCATCTCCCTTACCCCACACGTACTCACACTAGTTTCAGTTTGTTCATTTTTCTTCTTATGCAGTATGGTGTGTGAAGTCTTGTAATAAAGTCTAATCAAAGTCATCATAATTCTTCATTTATCTGCATTAAATTGCCTTTGTCATCCATTAGTCCTTGAGAGGTATATTTTCAAAGTTTTGCATAGAAAATATACTTCCAAATACCATTATTTGTTAATGTCATTTATGCAGCTTTTTAATGTACTTTGAAAATATTCATTTGTATGAGCTATGTATTTCTATATGTAGACCTAGGGTCAGATCCTCAATAGACACAGCTCTATCGAAGTCTTTACTGTATTTGAGTGATCCTTATTCTTTCACCTACTGTATTTTTGAAAACTATTACTTTTGGCCATTATGATCATCTAGGATATTCAGAATTAATTACTATGTTATAGATTTTTGCTTTAATAAAAAAACAAAAAAAGTTTCAGTTAAAAAAAGAAAAATTGGCAATAGACTGTAACAATTTTCTTCCCATACAAAGACAAATTGGTCTCTGGCATTTCTATATCAGTGTAAAACATAAGCACTTTTGTTTCTCATCCTCATGAATCAGACTTCATGTCATGCTCCTGAATCTTTTGTGCTTTAATGAATTCTTTATTTTTAACAATACACACAGCTCCACAAAACAAAAGAGCCTGAAATCTTTTTCTAGTCAGTTTTCATCAACTGCATCAATCAAACTATCTTTGTCATGTTTCAATCTGCTTTTCAAGTAACTATATTTTGATTTATATAATCTGGATGCATTCT
Source organism: Mauremys mutica (assembly GCF_020497125.1). Classification (NCBI taxonomy): domain Eukaryota; kingdom Metazoa; phylum Chordata; order Testudines; family Geoemydidae; genus Mauremys; species Mauremys mutica. The sequence goes on along the minus strand of NC_059072.1, from coordinate 183,744,153 downwards.
GCTCTGTCATTTGATTCTTCAAGGTGCTGATCACCCTCACATCAGTAGTCTTAGAAGCTGAGAGCACCCAGAGGTTCACAAATGTTCAGCAGTTTGCAGGATTAGGGTTCAAATCCAGAAAAAGTATTACTCTTTTTCTACCATGCATTTCTGATTAGGGTTACTTCCTTCTTTTATTACTGTATCTGTACTTAGTTGGGTTTTTGTCTGGACACAATTTCTAGTTTACACAATACCAGTAACTCTGGGTGTAGAGCAATGCCAGAAATACTTTCTGAGGACAAGTTGGCCATATCAGAAAATTTGAAGTGATGTCTTGCTAACTTTCTATTTTAAAAAATTATCACGCAAGGATTTAAAAATTGACCACTTTATGCTTTTGATTACAGGTCTTGCATAAACAATCCTTATCACATCTTTCAGTAGGCAGCTGCGATAGATGACCTAGATGATGATAAGGGTTTAAATTAGTTATTTCGGCCTCATTCTGTTCTTATTTATACCACTGTAAATTAGAATTAATTCCACTGAAGTCAAAGAAGTACCAGTGGTGCAAAACTATTGTGAGATCAGATTCAGGTCCCTGATATTTATTTTCTTGATCCTTTACTCACCTACTGTGAACATCAAGGATTAGGTGTTCATGCTTGGCATGCTTCAGAAAGGGAATGGCTCTAAGCCACCCTTTTGTTTTCCCAGCCCCGAGGCTAATGGAGGCCAAAGTGGAGCACCAGTTGGTACAGTCCTGCCCCTGCCTGTTAACTTCAGTTCTTATCAGTCTCCATATATGGAGTAACTCTTTCATTTTTGTGATACTGTATCTATAGCTATCTCTTCCCTTCAGCTTTACATCTGAAACACTTCTTCTCTTATGTCTAACGGAAGCCTTTCTTTTCATCATCTTGTCTGACTGACTCTCATGAGGTGTTTGGGATACTTTGTACAAAGGATACCATAATAAAAAACAAAGCAACATGGTCTAGGAGTATTTGACAGCCAGGAAATCCCAAACACTGATTTAACTTTTGACTTTTGTGCCCCTCTCTGTAATATTAGGATACTACTATTTACCTACTTCACACAGGAGATGAGGATTATTGGTCCAATCTTGCTAACACTAATTACCAAGTGTAGTGCTTACTACCATGAGAAATCCCACAAATTTATTAGTATATACTGATTAGTTGCTAAATGTATAATATTCATCTCCACCCAATAGCTGAAGAGCAAAAATGTTCCACTACAATAAGTAAAGGAATTCTACCTAAACAGGTTTTGTTCCTGCCCTGACCAGACAAAATATTAATGACTGATTTGCAAACCATTCTTTAGTTCTCACTGTAACCCCTTATAAGTACCTTCCATTAATATTTTCTTGTTAAAACATTTGTGTCATGATGTCTAAAATTTCAATGAATGTCAATCTTATCTGAGCTAATGATGTCGGGATATAAAAACATTCTCCATCTGTTTCTACTCACTTTCATTATGAAATATGATTCATTCCAGCAGGTCACTTAACCCAAAGACTAGCTCAAAAATCTTTGGTTCAGATGTTTCATGATTAAATTAAATTCTTGCAATGCTGCTCAGCAAAAGAGTGAAAAAGAAGAAAAAAATCGCACACATCACATCTGCAAATGTTATGTTGTAACAAACACTACACATGCAATACACATTGGGTTTTATTCACCACTTCCTCAGTCCAGGGCTTGTGCTAGTAGAATTCCTTGGAATATATCTATTTTTTCCATTAGGGTAACTCTATGGAGTTATACCAGTATCAGCTTGGAGTAATGGTCAGTCAGGCCCTTCATTTGTAATAAAACATTTAACATTTATTGTAGTATATTCACTCTTAAAATCTATTTGCAAACATAAGGCCGAGTGCTGAAAACACCACTAAGCACAATATTTACTGCCATGAGTAGACCCTGAAGTCACTGAGACTACTTATGGTAGTAAGCACTGTATATTCTCATTGAAGTCAATGGAAGTTTTCTTACAGTAACCACTGGGATAACAAAATTTACCTACTTCATATGTGTGTTGTGAGAGTTGTGTTCCCAGCCCTGTCTCTGGGTCCAAGAAATGCCTAATACTGTGACCAGATCCACTGAAGTCATTTTGTCATTTTGGTCCTAGTGAGAATAAAATCCATTTAGGACTACTGCAGTGGAACATTTACATCTTGTCTTTTCACTACGGTGAGGAGATAAATATGATGCTTTTGTCAACTAATTGATAAAAACTGATTTTAAACTTAAAGCATTTCAAGGTCATAAAATCAGTTCATAATTCATTATTGCAAAATTGCCTCCTCAGTAGGTGAATCTTGCCATATTGCAAGGAGAAATACATTCTCCCCACTCCTCCCAACCAATTGTATGGCAATAGAATGAGTGAAAAGAATGTAGGCCCTTTAAATTCTCCACAGCAGTGTCCTTGAGAGTCTGTTATTATGGTCAGTAACAGAATCTAATAGAGCTAGAGTATAATACATACAATCCATCTGAGACAGTTGGTATTTTAACAAATAATGTTATGAGGATAAAGTACTCAGTTATTTAATTTGTAGGAATATACCAGATTTTATTTACTTTTTATTTTAGGTTTTTCTTCCTAATTCTATTAGGGAAGACATCTTTGGATCAATTTACTGGGAAACCATTAACTGAACCAAGGTGAAATACAAAGTACTCAGTATTGCAGATCTGTTTGGCCTCTCTCCATCTGTTTGTGCATTTTTGCCCTTCAGGCTATTTTTGTTTAGTTCTTTGTACACATTTTTTTAAGCATGTCCTTTCTCTATAAACAATACGCTTCCTAATAAGCAAGTTAAAACAAACAGTTTAAAGTTCCACAGATGACCGTGGAACAGAACGTTTTAGGCACCAAAGGCAACTCATATTAACTTCTTCTTGTCACAAATTGGACCCTGCAATTTTTCTCCTTCAAATACTTGTCCAACATTTATAAACACACACAGACTGATTGCTGCATGCTTGACTTTATCCAGTGCTAAGACAAAATGTAAGCTAATGGCAACCTGCTAAAAATGGAGCTTCATTACTTTTTTCCTAGTCTAGTTTATTTTATTGTCAGAGTGAAGATCCCATAATCCAGAATGGTCTATGACACATAGAAGGCATTAACTGCTGCTGTCACAGAAATGCATAAAACCTTAATGATCATTCTCTTTCTTTATCCAGAGAATTCAACAGAAAACAGTTGTAGATAGAAGGAATAGTCATTCTCCCCTTGTATGGATGCCACTTGTCTAGCAGCACATGCATGCACAACTACTCATTTTTGGGGTGCAATTCAGAGGATTAGGCTGTCAATTACAAAGTTAATTTATCTCCAAGCATAGGTGATCTAAGACTTTTCACTATTACAGCAGAACCTCAATTTTACAAACACCAGTCTAACAAATGACAAGTTATGTGAATTACTTTCCTTGACTCAGGGGGAAAAATAACACCATACCAACAGTGATATCAATGAAGAATAAGTAGATATGCCTTCACATTCTGATGCCTTCCGTGCATTGGAAATTGCTTTGCAGTGATTTGAAGAACAAGAAGACAGTGATGCAGTGCACCATACTGCAATATATGCACTATATGCACTGTACCTTTTTGAAATGTTCAATTTTATAAACTTTTTTATTTTATTAACTCCTCAATCCCCAGTTAGTTTGTAAAACAGGGGTTCCACTGTACTGCATTGTATGTTGTTTTATGTAGCATGTTGTATATCTTCTCTTTACAGTACATTTTTTTCATATACTGCAAATGACTTTCATGGAGTTTGGCAGGCATACTCCATATGTTATATGATACAACATGCTACAGAGTAGCATATAAGGTTATAGAAAAAATGTATGATATTACAATACATTACTGAACAATCCATGATTATGTATTTAAAGTTGTACCCTATTGCACATAAGAAAAGAGGGAGGGGCTACATAGGGCCCATTTCCCCCTGTGATGTATTGTATTCACATCTTGTGCAAAGCGAGTCCAGATAGGTTGTAAAATTGCCACACTTCGTACACTACTTTCCACAGGAGCAAATGACTATATAAGTCACTGGTGAATCAAGCCCATTTGTTATTCTGATTATTGATTATTAATAATTAATAAAAACAACTTCACTTTCTAGAAGGTTGAAGCTCTGCTGGCTTGCAATAACCCACTGCATGATCTGAAACTATTTGACTGGATAACCCCCAGAATAAATTGTCCCAAGTGTGTGAAGAACTCCACATCAGAGGCCTCCTCACTTTCAAAACTTATGAGCTTGCATCAGTTTAAGGTTAATCACCGCCCTGAACTTTAAGCGGGAGTGGGGGCGGGGAGTTGTCTGGCTGGCTGGGAGAAGGCGGCAATGCTTTCTGGCGTGGGGGAGGAGGGGAGACGTAAAACTGCTGGAAAAGCAGTCAGCGTGGTGGATGACTCGCCACCTGGGAATGAGGGGTTTAAAAAAGTCCCTGGCCCCTCCCCCCATTCACTCGGAACAGGCTGAGCAGCATCCAACCTCCTTCCCTATTTAGGTCAGAAATATGCCGGGTGTTTAGCTATATCTGCTGTGGGCATTATGCTAGCCGCCCCACCAAGACGGGCTAGGAAGGAATTTTTCCCATACCCCCATATTGGCCAGGTGCAGTGTGCGGGGGTTTCGCCTTCCTCGCAGCAGGTTCAGCTCCACCTTAACCCCTCCTATGAGGGAGTGTGGTCGGTAAGGTCCTGGCTAGGGAATTGCTGAAGGGACCTGGATGAAAAGGGGGTGATCTGGTGGAAGCCCCCTCTTCCCCCCAGAATTGGCTGGAATTGGAGGATCCTGGCAGTGGATCTGCTGGAGGGACATAAATGGAAAGGTGTGGGAGTGGGGGCTGAAAAAAAAGCACTTTCCCCCACCGAATTGTGAGGGGGGTTCACCTGCAGTGCACATTTTATCCACCAAGTTAGTCCCAGACAACTAATAATAAGTTGTGGCCTTATTAAATCCATATCTAATGTCTCCTGTCATTTTTTTGGCATAGCCAGACAATCAGAATGGGACTCCATTTCGGGGATATCATGAGGTGAGCAGTAGCTTTACCTAACCCCTTTTCAATTCACAAGTTCTGCAGAGCTGAGCCCAGAGCTTCTGCATAAAATCCTTGCCCAAACAGCAGCACACCTTTAGTACACTTCTCTCAGGACAGCTAATTTAGACCCTGATCCTGAAAAGACCAGAGCATGTGTGTATCTTTTGACCATGTGACTAATTATATTGAAACCAATGGGACTGTGAACATGAGTAAAGATAGGTACATGCATAGGTGCTTGGAGGATGAGGGCCTTGGATAGCCTTCCTGAGCTGCACACCTTATCAGTAGAGATGGTAAAAAAATGGAACGTCCATCCCAGGGAAAATTCCAATATTATGTAGATTGATTTTTTGCCAAAATCAGGCTGAAAAATCAAAATATCAAAAAAATTTCATCTTGGAAAAGTCAAAACAAAATATTCTGACTTTTTCAATCAAAAAGAGAGGTTTCTCTTTTAACTGAAATTTTGAATTAAAAGATTTTGTTTTTTAAATGTTTAAATGTTTAAGAGAATTGAAATGTTTTGTGGAAATTGACATTTTCCCACAGAAGATTTTGACAAAATCTCATTTTCTGACATTTCTAACTAGTTTAGTTTTTGGATGCTGTAAACTCTTATGAATGTGAGTAATTTTACTCATAAGCAGTCCCATTGGCTTGAACTACACTACTGATGTGAGTAAAGATCGTCATGCAATAGTGTGTTCAGAATCAGGCCATTATACATAAATGCGTACAAACTGCACAAAAGTAACAATTTTCAAAGGGTCATAACTCCCATCAAACTCAGTTTTCTCTGGAATAGTAAAAAGCCTTTCTTCTTAATGAGGGCTTTTTCAGATCCATTTTCTTTTCACTGCTCAAAACTGAGATAAAATTATCAGAGACAATCACCACATAACTCTGGATAAGAAATAACTATGACTCTCTGGAAAGCTGCATGTCTATAAATTACTGAGGTTGCCTCCATTATGATGCAAATTTGCATTGGGTGGAAATTGATATATGTCATTTAGTTCATGACAGCCATAAACGCTTTAATTAGTGACTCACTAGAGTTTGTAACTATTTGAAATAGGCTGAAACTAGAGCAAGATTGCTGAAGGGCAAGATTGGTAAAGGGAATATTGTTTTCCTGCATCCATCAATCATGGTCTTAGTTTCTCTGTGAACAAGTACAAATTAAAAGTTTGCACATAACATAAACATATATTTCTTATGAGCTTCCTTTTATTTATAGAGTTTTATGCAATACTACAGAAAAAAGTTGACATCCATGTTTTTGTGGCCTTCCTTAATTATGCCACACCAAACTGAGATTTTTCACATAACTGAAACAATGTAGCTCTCATTCTGAGCATGTATAAATATGTGCTCAGGATAATTTAACTTCATAACATGTCAACACAAATATCTCACAACTCACAGAAGTTACAGGAATTCACAATATTTTAAAATGCTATGCTTAGACTTTAAAGTCAATGTGAACCATTGTCTAAGGTCCACCACCTGTACTCTTATTCAATAGAGTACTCTGCCTTGAAATAAGTGAAGTAAAGTTTTGCAAGAGTAAAGGCAGGAGAATCTGGCTCTAAGAGAGATGTGAAATTGGTAGCAATAGTTTGTACCAGTGAAGGGAACAAGTCAACTCTTTAACTGTTGTGGGTAATAGAATGCAAGTGGGTTTTGATCTGAGTTTAAAAACAGGATTGATGGTCAGGGAGGCATAGTGAGCCAAGTGGACTCTTCCAGTTAACCAGATAGTCATTAATAGAGATGAAGGTGTCGGGGCCCAGATGAAGACAATGATGAGTGGGGGGGGTGTAGAAAAAAGATGAGGTCAATGAGACAGAAAAGTATATAATTCTTGTATTAGATTTAGAAGGGGATGAACATAAGAACAGTCATACGGGGTCAGACGAATGGTCCATCTAGCCCAACAGTGGCTAATCCTAGGTGCTTCAGAGGGACTGAACAGAACAAGTAATCATCAAGTGATCCATACCATGTTGCCCATTCCCAGCTTCTGGCAAACAGAGGCTAGGGACACTTCAGAGCATGGTGTTGCATCCCTACTCATCCTAGTTAATAGCCATTGATGGACTTAAGTTCATAGAGGATATCTAGTTCTTTTTTTAACCCTGTAATAGTCTTGGCCTTCGTAACATCCGCTGGCAAAGAGTTCCACAGATTGACTGTGTGTTGTGTGAAGAAGTGCTTCCTTTGTTTGTTTTGAACCTGCTGCCTACTAATTTCATTTGGTGACCCCCAACTTCTTGTGTTATGAGAAGGAGTAAATAACACTTCCTTATTTACTTTCACCATACTAGTTATGATTTTATAAACCTCTATCATATCCCCCCTTAGTCGTCTCTTTTCCAAGCTGAAAAGTCCCAGTCTTATTAATCTCTCCTCATATGGAAGCTATTCCATACCCCTAATAATTTATGTTGCCCTTTTCAGTAACTTTTCCAATTCCAATATATACCTTTCCTCTTAAGAGTAACAAGTATGTTAGCAACAAGAAGAAGGTCAGGGAAAGAGTGGGCCCCTTACTGAATGGGGGAGGCAACCTAGTGACCGAAGATGTGGAAAAAGCTAATGTACTCAATGGTTTTTTTGCCTCTGTCTTCACGAACAAGGTCAGCTCCCAGACTACTGCACTGAGCAGCACAGTATCGGGAGGAGGTGACCAGCCCTCTGTGAAGAAAGAAGTGGTTCAGGACTATTTAGAAAAGCTGGATGAGCACAAATCCATGGGGCTGGATGCACGGCATCCAAGGGTGCTAAAGGAGTTGTTGGATGTGATTGCAGAGCCATTGGCCATTGTCTTTGAAAACTCATGGCGATTGGGTGAGGTCCTGGATGACTGGAAAAAGGTTAATGTAGTGTCCATTTTTAAAAAAGGGAAGAAAGAGGATCCAGGGAACTAAAGGCCAGTAAGCCTCACCTCAGTCCCTGGAAAAATCATGGAGCAGGTCCTCAAGGAATCACTTTTGAAGCACTTCCAGGAGAGGAAAGTGATCAGGAACAGTCAGCATGGATTCACCAAAGGAAAGTCATGCCTGACTAACCTAATCACCTTCTATGATGCGATAACTGGCTCTGTGGATGAGGGGAAAGCAGTGGATGTGTTTGTTACGTTGCACTCTATATGATTTTATGAAAATATAATAATGAGTTTAAATATAATGTAACTGGAATATGCTTCATGCAAAAAGTCTCTTGTAAGGTATCATTACAAAGCTTATAATCTACTGAGTGTGATCTTCCTATTTGTATAAATGCACCACACTTGTATCTGAAACTATAAATATGTAATATAACTCTGAGGGCCTATTGTAATTATGCAAAATGTGGGCCATGAATGGTGGTTTGGAATCTTGGACTCTCATTAACCAGGACAATTGTCTGCAGATGGCTCTGTTTTACTTGTAAGTCTCCCTCTAAACATGTGTGCTAGCAAGTGGGCATTGAAGTCTTACAGTGACATGTGATCGTGTCACCTGAAGTGGAATCTATCTTTAACCTCCATTGAGAAGGAGGGGGTGGGAACCTAGAGAGGGACAAAGGATTTCCGCCTTATGCAAAAGATATATAAATGGGTGGAACAGAACAAAGGTGGCAGCCATCATGAGGAATCCCCTAGCTACACCTGAGCTGGAACAAGGGCTGTACCAGCGGAAAGGACTGTGCCCAGACTAGGAAGGTGTCCTGTCTGTGAAAGAGACTTATTGAAACATCTCTCAGGGTGAGATTTTATCCAGGGCCGTCCTTAGCCATAGGCAGAACAGGCCGCCTAGGGCACCACTAGATCTGGGGGCAGTGCTCTGCTGGGAGCCCGGACAGATGGGAAGCAGTGGAGCATGTAAGAGCAGGGCTGCTGGGTCCTAGAGAGAGATGAATTCAGCACAGTCTGAGGGAGGGGATTGGCTGCTGGGGTCTCTGGGAAGGGGTGGGGGAAAGAACTCACCTGCAGGGTGACCAGATGTCCCGATTTTATAGGGACAGTCCCGAGTTTTGGGTCTTTTTCTTATATAGGCTTCTATTCCCCCCCACCTCTGTCCCAATTTTTCACATTTGCTGTCTGGTCACCCTAGGTGGGGGTAATTGGTACCTATATAAGACAAAACCCCAAATAGCAGGACTGGCCCTATAAAATCAGGACATCTGGATCTGGTCACCCTAGCTGGGGAGCGCGTCTCTCCCCCGGGCTCACAGTGATCCATCTCATCTGGGGGAGCTGCACAGGGCAGGATGAGCTGCTGTGGCTCCATGGGTGCCCCGTCCCTGAGATCAGATGCTGTGCTAACTGCACCAGGGTCTGTTGGGCTGGCGGTGGTGCCCATTGGCATGTGATCGGACATGAGGGTTTGCTGCTGCTGTGCCACTCTGCACCCCAAGAGGTGGATTTTGGGGTCCTGCAGTTTTCCACCTATCTCCTCCTCTACTGCAGCTGTTGGACCAGCAGGCTGGGGGGGGAGCCAAGCATGAAAGCAGTACTGCATTGCCATTTAGATTGTCATTTAACAAATTTGTTCGCCAAAAATGCTTGCTAACAATCCTGAATTCAATTTCATTTTTTTAAAAAAAAAATCAATATCTTAGCCAAAAATAGAAAATTAAGTTGTTGACAATTATTTGTGACAAGTTTGGTATGGGGAAGGAAGTGGGCCAGTTTTCATTAGAGAAACAAAAAATGTTGACTGACTTTACTATAGCCCGGTTACTGCTAAATAGAGCCCTCCAACAACTGTAATATGCTCATCTCCTTACTAATGTTTAGAGCAGGGGTCGGCAATCTACGGCACATGTGCCAAAGGTGGCACACAAGCTGAGTTTTGATGATATGCAGCGGTGGGCTGAGCGGCTCAGCCCACCACTGCTCTGGGGTTCCGGCTGCTGCCCCATTGCCACCCGGGGTCCCGGACACTGGCCCCACTCAGCACCCACTGCTGGCCTGGGGCCCCCCAAGGAACCCCAGGCTGGCAGCGGGCTGAGCAGGCCGGCAGCTGATACCCTGGTTAGCCACTCAACCTGCTGTCGGCCTGGAGTTCCATTCACTCAGCTGGTAGGTGGGCTGAGCAGGACTAAATTCAACGAAATAGGAAAACAAGAGCAACTAATGACAAAGTGCAAGAACCTAGAGCAGTGGTCCCCAACCTTTTTCGTCTGGTGGTCACCAGACGAAGGACCGTGGCGGTGGACGAGCATCCGCCGAAATGCCGCGGCATTTCAGCGGCGACGTCTCTGGATGACGCTGCTCAACGGCAGCAAGCGGCATCATCCAGAGGCGTCGCTGCCGAAATGCTGCCGAATTTTGGTGGCATTTCGGTGGATGCTTGTCCGCCGGCCAGTACTCAGGTGCACTGAGAGGCCCCTGTGGGCATGATGGCACCCGCGGGCACTGCATTGGTGACCCCTGACCTAGAGAGCCTCCTGAAGCATGGAGATCATTTTGAATTAAAAGGACTTGAACTGTATGAAGAATTGAGTACACTGTCATCAATGTTGCCACATGCAAAATCGATAATGGATATTGTACAGTTTACTCATACCAGCAAACTTGTTGACATATATCCTCATGTGTACATTGCCACTCGTATTCTACTGACAATTCCTGCAACAGTAGCATCAGGAGAACGGAGTTTCTCAAAACTAAAGCGCATTAAAAACTATCTCCGCTCTACATGGAGTCAGGAACACTTGACTGGTCTTGCTATTCTTGCAGTCAAACAAGACATCTCTTTGTCTTTGTCATACGATGACATTCTTACTGATTTTGCAGCCAAAAAAGCCAGAAAGATTGCTTTTAATTAAATACAAATCCTTGTTTCAATACCTTTTCATAGAAATTTCCAATAAAATGTTGACAAATTAAAAAAATTATATTATTTGCATCATTCTGTCAAATCAGAATTTTTTCTATAGTGCTACTTCTTTAGTGCTAGTCCATCAGCATTACAGTGTGCTTAATTAAGTTGAACTGGTTTTAATAACATGCATGTGGCAAGTTTTCCAGTAGTGTAAGCTTATGTTTGTGTTGCTAAGAGCAAGACAGGCACAGGGGCACCAGTTTAATAATCCCGCCTAGGGCACCATAAATCCTAAGGACGGCCCTGATTTTATCTGTACTCAGTTGTATTACTGTATTAGGCTTAGATTTGCGTGTTTTATTTTACTTTACTTGGTAATTCACTTTGATCTGTCTGTTACTACTTGGAACCACTTAAATCCTACTTTCTGTATTTAATAAAATTACTTTTTGCTTATTAACTAACCCAGAGTATGTTAATTACTGGGTGGGGCAAACAGCTGTGCATATCTCGCTATCAGTGTTATAGAGGGCGAACAATTTATGAGTTTACCCTGTATATGTTTTATTCATACGCTTTATACAGGGTAAAACAGGTGTATTCGGGGGTTTAGACCCCATTGGGAGTTCGGCATCTGAGTCTTAAAGACAGGAACACTTCTGTAAGTTCCTTTCAGTTAAATCTGCAGCTTTGGGGCACATGGTTCAGATCCTGGGTCTGTGTTGGAGCAGACTGGCGTTTCTGGCTCAACAAGACAGGGTGTTGCAGTCCTAAGCTGCCAGGGCAGGAAAGCAAGAGCAGAAGTAGTCTTGGCACATCAGTTGGCAGGTCCCAAGGAGGTTTCTATGACCCAACACGTCATAGTGTTATTCCTTGACTTTAGGAAAGCTTTCAATATGGTTTCCCACAGCATTCTTCCTAGCAAGTTAAAGAAGTATGGGCTGGATGAATGGACTATAAGGTGGATTGAAAGCTGGCTAGATTGTCGGGATCAATGGATAGTGACCAATGGCTCCATGTCTAGTCGGCAGCTGGTATCAAGCGGAATGCCCCAAGGGTTGGTCCTGTGGCCAGATTTGTTCAGTATCTTCATTAATGATCTGGAGGATGGGGTAGATTGCACCTCAGCATGTTTGCAGATGATACTAAACTAGGAGGAATGGTAGATACGCTGGAGGGTAGGGATAGAATACAGAGAGATCTAGACAAATTAGAGGATTGGGCCAAAAGAAATCTGATGAGGTTCAACAAGGACAAGTGCAGAGTCCTGCACTTAGGATCGAAGAGTCCCATGCACTGCAACAGACTAGGGACCGAGTGGCTAGGCAGCAGTTCTGCAGAAAAGGACCTAGGGGTTACAGTGGACGAGAAGCTGGATATGAGTCAGCAGTGTGCCCTTGTTGCCAAGAAGGCTAACGGCATTTTGGGCTGTATAAGTAGGAGCATTGCCAGCAGATCGAGGGACGTGATCATTCCCCTCTATTCGGCATTGGTGAGGCCTCATTGGGAGTACTGTGTCCAGTTTTGGGCCCCACACTACAAGAAGGATGTGGAAAAATTGGAAAGAGTCCAGCGGAGGGCAACAAAAATGATTAGGGGGCTGGAGCACATGACTTCTGAGAAGAGGCTGAGGGACCTTGGATTATTTAGTCTATGGAAGAGAAGCATGAGGGGGGATTTGATAGCTGCTTTCAACTACCTGAAAGGGGGTTCCAAAGAGGATGGATCAAGACTGGTTCTCAGTGGTACCAGATGATAGAACAAGGAGTAATGGTCTCAAGCTGCAGTGGGGGAGGTTTAGGTTGGATATTAGGAAAAACTTTTTCACTAGTAGGGTGGTGAAGTACTGGAATGGGTTACCTAGGGAGGTGGCGGAATCTCCTTCCTTAGAGGTTTTTAAGGTCAGGCTTGACAAAGCCCAGGCTGGGATGATTTAATTGGGGACTGGTCCTGCTTTGAGTAGGGGGTTGTATTAAATCATCTCCTGAAGGCCCTTCCAACTCTGATATTCTAAGATTCTATGATTATCCCATGACAGCTTACTTTGCTTAAGAGGCTTTGGTGAGGGCCATTGTCAAAGACTTTCTGAAAATCTAGTACACTATATTGACTGAATTACTCTTGTCCACTAGCTTGTTGCCCCTCCTTAACGGATTATAGTAGATTGGCGAGGCATGATCATCCTTTACAAAAAACGTGATGATTTCCCCAACAAATGAAGTTTCACTGGAGGTCTTCAGAGATGGGGGTAATGTTTCTTCTGGCTGTAAAAGCACATTGTAGCATTACAATAGGCTTTAGCTTGGATTTGAGTACTTTTGGTAAGCATTTGTGTAATTGCAAAAACTGAGCATCAACTGTCAATTACATTACAGAGTGACTCAACTAAAGGAGTGTTAGGATAGTAGTGGATATGAACCTTGTTGCAGTAGTGAAAATATGCAGACTTGATGAATTTAGCAATGGGAGATGCAAAGGAAAACTTGAGGTAGAAAATGACTCCAATGAATGGCCTTAAGGGATGAAATGGAAACTAGAGCTAAGAAGCAAGATGTATGAGGTAAGGATGTACTTTAAAATAATTCTCTTGCCTAAAAGAAGACACTCAGAGGTGAGCAAGGTAAGAAGTGCCAGGTGCTGCTATGTTTAAGATGGATGCACATTTGACATGGTAATAGAAATACTGTAGAACAGTGGTGGGCAACTTGCGGCCCATCAAGATAATCTGCTGGCGGGCTGCTAGACAGTTTGTTTACATTTGCACAGCTGCCCGCAGCTACCAGTGTCCGTGGTTCGCCATTCCCAGCCAATGGGAGCTGCGGGAAGTGGCACAGGCCACAGGGACGTGCTGGCTGCCGCTTCCTGCAGCTCCCATTGACCAGGAACGGCGAACTGCAAATGTAAACAAATGGTCTCGCAGCTCACCAACGGCTTACCCTGATGGGCTGCGTGCAGCCTGTGGGTCACAGGTTGGGCACCACTGCTCTAGAGACAGTCTATTGAAATATTCAAAACAGAGATAGATAGGCACAGACATGTGGTAGTATATGTTTGATGGTGTTTGCATATGTTTGGTGAAATGATCTGGCCAGGCAGCAAGAAGCTGACAGAGAAGAGAAAATGAAAGTACCGAAATTAACCCCCTGGAGCACAGAATAGAGCAGTCACCACAATCAAAATTAAAAACTACGGGACATTTGAATTTCTAGAAGAAAGCCTAGGAGGTTTAGGGTTATGACTTTGTGGGCCAAAGACACCAACATGATAAAGTAGCCTAACGCAGTCAATGTTGAAAACAAAGACAGAGTGGTTAGAGGTAGGAGTATTATCAATGGGGGGAGAACCAAAGCCAGATATATAGTAATAAAGAGGAATGGTACATGGCAGTTTGTGAAATGCTTCACTGACATGAAAGGGAAGAATCAGTATGAGGAGGCCATGGAAAGCATAATAGAAAGTGGTGTCTATCCTGTGGAGGATGCTAAAAACAGTTTTCTTCATATGCTTTCACAAAAATCCTGTTGTGGTCAAGAAAAGTTACATACACACATCAGGCAGGATTCTGACTAGCTCCTTATGGGTCTTCAAGCAGGGGAGAGGCTCTGTTCTACCCCCAAATCAAATCTGAGCGAGCTGGGCATGAACTGTGGAACACGCTACACCTTCAAGAGTGGTGCAGAGGGCTGCACTGGAGCCACAAACGGCTAATTTTGACAAATGTCTGGAGGTGAGTAGTATTTTTCTTCCTGTCCATGATAGAAGCAACAGGCTGGTGTTTTAGACTGAGTACATCTTAGATCATGTTTCTGTAATGAAATGATATATGGGAGCACTTGAAGGAGTTTAGTTACATTAAAAGAATATTGCAGTGAATTTTAGTATTCCCTGAGGCCTCAATGCTGCATACACTTGTCTCTTTGGATTCATTTGGGTCTGTAAGCACCCCAGGGTGGAGACAGGGAGGGTAGTGCAGAGGTGAGTTGCCCCAGGAAGAACTCCAGGAACAATATATTCCCATAGCTTTGCAGAGTGCGCTACCACTCTTGAAGAAACAGGGCATCCTACTCCTTAGTCAGCTCCATTGGTTAGCGTGTAAGGGATTTGGGCCCCACAACAATTTGATGTTTGTTATGATCCGGGAACTACATGGTGGGAATGAAGTCTGAATTATAGAGACACAGAGATTAAAACTATGTCCTACTATTGCACAGTGCACAGAATATCTCTGGCACACTTGTATGGCAGCCCGGAAGAAGGCTGGTCCTAATCATCACAATAAGTGTGGGCAGACTGGGGCTCTTGGATAGCTCTGGAACAGATTACTGAATATGAACATACAATTTAAACAATGAAATCTCAAAGCAGTACTTTAAAATACCTGTAACTATTACAAATGCCGCAGTAGTATGAATTGTGCTTCTGTGTAATCCATTGTGGCTTCTATTTTAATAGTGATTCCAAGAGGAGATGCAGTTTGATAGATGTGTACAAAGACAGGAAGATCATAAATGCAGCCAGAAGTAAGGAACAGCAGGATTTTCTACCCTGGTGTTCTTTAACATCCATGTAGTACTTACAAATGCTGTCCAAAAAAGTAAAAATCTTACCTAAAAAGAGGTAGATATGTCCAACTCTTTCCCGTGTCTCTGATTGCAGCTCTGATCTTCCTGTTTTAATACCCATCATCAGGTGGATAAAACTACTCTCTTTTGCTTAATTTCATCATATTGACATTTTCCCAAATAAGGTATTTAAAATACAGGACCAAATTCTCTTTTAGTAAAACGGTCAATGAAACTGGAGAACTAGTGCCATTATTCTTTAACTCCTTTGTCCCTTCTTTGTGTAGCTGGTTTGGCAAAGTGGATAATATTGATATCCAAACATTGTTTCTATTCATTCAAAGAATAGGTATTGTTTAATTTCAGACTAGTTTGCCACCTATATAACACCATAAAAATAATAGTAAAAAAAAACTGGTTGAGGAAAATATACAGGACACCGACCAACATCAATGGTGATTAGAGAAAATCAGACACAAACTTAACTTGGCAGTGTAATAAGATTGCTCAGCTCTGAAAGCATATTAGTTCAGTTGGGTGGGGAAAAGGTTGTCCATGTTTACAGGGAAAATAGCAAACAATTTGGAAAGACTTAGTTCATTAGCACAAACAAAATTGAAAATCCAACCCATTAACTGTAGGAGTTATTAAAGAGACAGATGGATAAACAAAGCTGTTCTTTTTTCCCCTTTGTCTTAGGATTGAGTTATTGGGGGGGAGGGGGATCAGCATGCAGGAAGTGTGTTGTTTTTAGGTGCCCACATTTTAGGTTAATATTCAAAGTAGGGGGTAGGCACTGAAAATTCAGCACCTGCTTTGGATACTTGCACCACCTGGATATTCTGAGTCTAACTGCATGCTCAGACAACAAGAAGTGCTGTTGCAGTAGATCATGGTATGCAGTTACTGCTGTGCCCACCTGTTGCTCTGGTGCCCAGACAGGAAGCAACACAAAGTCTGTCAGAAGAACACACATGGTCTTGGCTAATATACCAGGTGTCAGAAAAGAAATGAGTGCTTGGCTGAGTGTGGAGAATTCATCATCACATCTCTTATGTTGTGATTAAAAGCCAAGCTGCAGGAGAAATGCTACAGAAAAGGGACCCACATCAGGTGGCTTCTTGGACTAGTCATGCCCCTCTAGACTTCTTGTGGCCCTATGAAGTCAGCTGGAAGGTTTCCATTGGTTCATAACATCCCATTTGGATGGATAGAGTATGTCAATTCTGAGTTAGGATCAACTTTGCCCTCACCATTCTCCTCCTCCTGACTTGCCTTAAGGTATACTTCCTTGGCACAGTCAGCTGTTGTGCTGCAGACAGTGATAGATCTTTTTGTTGCATGGTTCATTCCCCATTCAGAAATGGAAAAACCTCACCATCCTTCACATTCCCCTCACCCTCCACCCCATCCTGTCTACTGCATGTATCCTAGTCTCTTGCCCTTTAGTACTATGTATGTATGTCTTACTCTCAGTAACCTCTGTGTTTTGGATACTATTCATCTGGTTGGTGTTCCCCGGTATGCGATGTGCAGAGCAGCTAATGAGAGGTTAGTGCTTGAGTAGCTTAACCTGTGTCTCCTTGACTAATCCTAGCCCCAAATGATTAAGTAGCATTTGGCTGAATGAGTGTTGGGCATCTGAGCACTTTTGAAAATGCGTGAGGTGTACCTTAGTCCATTAAATGTGCCTTGAACTTGCCTTTTATGTGCCAGACTTACATGGCTGCATGCACAGAGACCCAGCTAGAGTATGCATCAGTTTTGCACGTACACATTTATGAAAATGTGGATGTTAGTGGCCCCCTACTCACGGAGCAAGTCTGTCGAATAGAGGGGAATGGAATCTACGTCTTTTGAGTCTCAGAACCATGTTTTAACACTAGAGCATGCTGCCTCCTTCTTCTACATTGCCTCCTTTTAGAGAAAATACTGTGCAATAGTACTACTGGAAGCTTGGGGAAGTTGGTTTCTCCATTGTTTGTGTGATGTTGGAGAAAAAGCCCTTTTATATTTGAAATTAAATTAGTCCCAAAACAGCAAATAAATTCATGACATGCTTAAAATGTCAAAATTTTATTTATGTATAATGCACATTTGTCGTCCTGGTTTGGGAATATATAAAAACTGAGTATTTTGTGTAACTAGTTAACTATATAATTTTATGTGCTGCTCTGCGTATTCCTAAATTCTTTTAAAATGTACATTAAATATTAATTGGTAGATGGGGAGAGATTAGTTCATTAACGATACATTAAAAGTTGTCATTCATTATTTAGTGGATAAGCTCAGACTGCCAGTTGTAGCTCTTTTTGTTGTTTTAATTATTATTCTCTTTCTATAAAGCTACAACACAGGTCAAAAAAGTCAGCCATGTAATTAGAAGAAAATTTAAAGATCTTAATTTAGAACTCAGCCTGCTCTCAATGTACAATGGTTGCTTAACCCCAGGGGAAAAAAAACAAATAAACTAAATCCTATACATCTGCAAGTCTAAATTTTAACTGCTGGATGTGTTCTTTGTGAAAACAATCGTTAATACAAAATGATGTTCCTAGCCTATAAGGTTAGTTTACTTCATTGAACAATGTAAACAAAACATTTGCTTACATAAGGCCTGATTCTCCAATCCTTGCTCAAATTGTATAATTCTATATTCCTTGAGCAGCCCCTTTGTAGTTAGTAGGACTACTCTTGGAGTAAGATGCTACTCATTGGGCCAGATCTTCAGCTTGTGTAAGTCAAAGGCGCTGTGTGGATTTACAGGTGAATGTGTTGACCCAATATGATACATAAGTATTCTTGGGAAAAATATTTAAACTACAGGTAAGGGTGAAATAATCTATTTTAAGAGAATGCAATTGTCTTTAAAATAAATAAAGTTAGACTGGACATTCCAAGTCTTAAGGCCCCACTTTACAAAACAAACCATTCAGAAACATGTGGATACGTTGTGGAAGATGATCACATAACCTTTACAACCCCCACAGCACTGTCAACAGACACTGATCTCAGAGTTGGTCGATCACAAATGAGTATATGCTTGGGGACTCATTCAGATGGCTAACAGGCTTGTGATACCATCTGCAACTTGTCCTGAGGGGAACATCCATCCTATGGATCTGTATGGGAAGAGGGAGAGGCAAACAACCTGATAAATATGAAAATCCCTATTGCTCATGTTTGAAAAAAGATTTGTTTTCTAGTCTCTGATTTGTAGTTATAAGAGTTATGAGATCTTCAGCTGATGTAAATTGACATAGCTCTCCTGACATCAATTGAGCTTCAGTAGTTTACACCAGCTGGGCATCTGATTGAGAATTTTTATATGGGACATAGCATATAAGCAAGGCTCGTTTTTTGACTCTTGATTGTCTCTTACCTTGACAGTCCTTCCTTATTTAAGAGACATCCTGCCCCCCCTCTCCAACTTATAGGCTTTTTTCCACCACCAGTAGGCTTCTTTAGATGTAATTTAACTTTAAAAATGCTTACTACTCATTCTTCATTCCATGAACATATTGTGAGGATGTAACATGATGTACTGATAGTCTACGACACAAAAGGTTAGCTTTATCATTTGTGCTACAGTCTTTCAGTGCATTTACTAACACAGTATATCTGGTGTGTGCCAAGAAAAACAAGTGAGAAACAAAATAATTACATTAAAGGGGGAAAAAACATTAACAGGTTTAGGATATCTTTTCTTTCAGAAAATGTAAAGGGTGCTCAGATGATAAAAGTGTATGCTGTGGAAGGTTCTTGGGAAGCATCACACCATGTTAAAGCAGCAAATTGTCTCCTTTATTTGATGTTAATACCCCCACACTGTGGACAACCGTATAATAAAAATCCCATCAATAAAAGCAGAGTTAATCATGCATGACTGACTAATTCTTTGCATGTCAATAGATATAGTTTGAAATACCCTATGGCACAAAAGGTTAGGACAGTTGTCATATCATCAGGAGGAAGAAGTGCATACCATCTTTCTTAGGTCACTGTGATCCTTCACATGATTACCCATATAAATCATACACAATAACACATCTGCAGTTTAAGAAATAAACAATATGAAGATCTGTCAGATTTCAACAGGCTATTGAATGGCTTCTTTACAAAAATAAACAGAAATATTAAGCTTACTTCTTATGTCATGATGTAATCAGTATCTTAACCCTTGATTCATAAACTTCTTAGTGGATTTGTTGCTATTTTACATAATATAACACGCAACATAACATTCAGATTTTCAGTTTATTATTATGTTTTATGAATGATACTGAATCATAGCTAGGTACATTACTGAGCAAAGTAGAGAAGTATTTTAGCTAAAATGTTTATCCTTTTTTATCTGATTAAGAAAACTAACTATACATTTATAACCATTTTTATGATCATTTGAAAAAAGATTATGATAGCAATATGTCTTTCAACTATGCCTTTATGACCACATCAAGTGGGCTGTGTGATTCACATCTACAACTATTAAGGTGCCTTTGTTATAACCTCAGGCCTTTATCTTACCCTAGATGGACTTCATAAAATGATGATGCCCACCTTTGGGATTTATTAAGGAGGAATGTTGTCCTTCACAGTGCTAATAAAGGTCAACTTCAAAATGTTCTGTTTCCCTACAAGCAATTACCAGAAAAATACTACTACTGGCACATTTGATATTCTTGAACCTCAAAATCACTGAACGTGGGGGAGTTTTCAACTCCAGGGCAGGTTGAATCTAAATTCCATACAGTCAACTCTATAAATGTGTTGAGCAGCTGCCATCTATTTTAATTCTGCCATCAAAGTGTTCTATTTTAGTGGATTTAATTTAATCAGTATAGTTGAAACTTTGGTTATAGGAATAACAAGAGGGAAAGGACTATCATTATCTAATTTATTTAAGTTGTCCTCATTTTTCCCAATGTGAATAGAGTTGCTGAGCAAAAAAATTCCTTACAAACAATTGTCAAATCTTGTTAAGGTTTTGGGTCTAGTCAGAAGCTGCTACATAGCACCACATTTGGAATATAAAGGAAATAAAGGACAAAATGTTCTAGCTGTATAACTGTAGCAGCTTCGTAATAATTAAATTACAACATACTATATGCCATATTGTGCCCTTGGGATCCATGAGCAGCTTCAAAAAGTGAGAAAGAATAATGGCACTGATTCTAGAAATAAAATAAAAATAATAAGAAAAAAACCACAAAGAAAAACGAAGAGAACTATAGAATATCAGAGTTAGAAGGGACCTCAGGAGGTCATCTAGTCCAACCCCCTGCTCAAAGCAGGACCAATTCCCAACTAAATCATCCCAGCCAGGGCTTTGTCAAGCCTGACCGTAAAAACCTCTAAGGAAGGAGAGTCCACTACCTCCCTAGGTAACCCTTTCCAGTGCTTCACTCTCCTAGTGAAATTTTTTTTCCTAATATCCAATCTAAACCTCCCCCACTGCAACTTGAGACCATTACTCCTTGTTCCGTCATCTGGTACCACTAACAACATTATAGATCCATCCTCCTTGGAACCTCTTTCAGGTAGTTGAAAGCAGCTATCAAATCCCCCCCTCATTCTTTTCTCCTACAGACTAAATATTCCCAGTTCCCTCAGGCTCTTCTCATAAGTCATGTGCTCCATCCCCATAATCATTTTTGTTGCCCTCCTCTGGACTCTTTCCAATTTTTCCACATCCTTCTTGTTGTGTGGGGCCCAAAACTGGACACAGTACTCCCAATAAGGCCTCACCAATGATGAATAGAGGGGAATGATCACGTCCCTTGATCTGCTGGCAATGCTCCTACTTATACAGCCCAAAATGCCATTAGCCTTCTTGGCAACAAGGGCACACTGTTGACTCATATCCAGCTTCTCGTCCACTGTAACCCCTAGGTCCTTTTCTGCAGAACTGCTGCCTAGTCACTCGGTCCCTAGTCTGTTGCAGTGCATGGGACTCTTCGATCCTAAGTGCAGGACTCCGCACTTGTCCTTGTTGAACCTCATCAGATTTCTTTTGGCCCAATCCTCTAATTTGTCTAGATCTCTCTGTATCCTATCCCTATCCCCCAGCATATCTACCACTCCTCCCAGTTTAATGTCATCTGCAAACTTGCTGAGGGTGAAATCCACCCCATCCTCCAGATCATTAATGAAGATATTGAACAAAATCGGCCCCAGGACTGACCTTTGGGGCACTCCTTTTCATACCGGCTGCCAACTAGCCATTGATCTAGCCAGTTTTCTATCCACCTTGTAGTCCATTCATCCAGCCCATACTTCTTTAACTTGCTGGCAACAATACTGTCGTAGACCGTATCAAAAGCTTTGCTAAAGTCAAAGAATAAGACATCCACTGCTTTCCCCTCATCCACAGAGCCAGTTATCTCATCATAGAAGGCAATTAGGTTAGTCAGGCATGACGTGCCCTTGGTGAATCCATTCTGACTGTTCCTGATCACTTTCCTCTCCTCTAAGTGCTTCAGAAATGATTCCTTGAGGACCTGCTCCATGATTTTTCTAGTGACTGAGGTGAGGCTGACTCACCTGTAGTGCCCCGGATCCTCCTTCTTCCCTTTTTTAAAGATGAGCAGTACATAAGCCTTTTTCCAGTAATCTGGGACCTTGCCCGATTGCCATGAGTTTTCAAAGATAATGTCCAATGGCTCTGCAATCACATCCACCAATTCCTTTATCACCCTCGGATGCAGTGCATACAGCCCTATGGACTTGTGCTTGTTAAGCTTTTCTAAATAGTCCTGAACCACTTCTTTCTCCACAGAGGGCTTGTCACCTCCTCCCCATAAATAGATGCTGTGAGATGTTGATGTCAGAGCAACCTAGCTATTATGTTTTGATAATTTTTATGATGGATTGAAATTCTGGCTTGAAAACGTACTAAGGAACAAAGGTTTGGCACAGCATTCTGTCTGAGTTAATGGAACGGGCACTGAGGATATGTGAAAAGGACAAGGGAGGAATTCTCCTCTTTTAGGCTCTAGAGCTGCTACAGAGATCCCCTGTGGAGGCCTTTACTCCAAGGGTTGGAGTAGCTACAGCTATTAAAGGCACAATAACACTGGTTAATTAAAAATTCACTCACCTGTTTAACAGATGATTACAAGTGTCCAAATATTTTACAAATTACATTTTTAATTAAATGAAAGATTTCTGATTTTCCAGTCCCATTTTTCAGCCATTGCTACATATAATAGAATGCCTTGTTCCAAGATAATAGTAGTAGTAACCCATACACAACCACTTCAAGGAAGGAGATAATGGGAAAATGTGTAATGAGATCTTCCAGCCGAGTTACCCCCACCCAGACTGCCTTTCCCCTGCTCAATAGGATGTAGCAAGCTTGTATAGAATGGGGATCTATGTTGCCTAAGGGAATGAAGTAAAAATAAAAGTCACATGGGCCTCATTCTCCTGGATCTCCTCTTCATACAAAGTTGAACACTGTAAGATCTGGGACTCACAATGTACAAACCACAACCATTGTCCAAACTGCAGTGATTTCTACATTTCTTTGATTTTATAAAGATTAAGTAGTGTAAAACTAAAAATAACCATGGTTCACCACTGACCTCTCCAAGTGCAAACTAGGAACATCTCCATTTAAGTCTCTGTAGTTACATTGATGAAAAAATGATGAGAGAGAAAGAATTGGAACCAGTATTTGAAAAAATCAGCTCCATTGAATAAGACTGTGTTGTAAGAATGAAATAGCATTTCATTGTAGGCTGCAGCATATGCTATTTTATCTTTGTTTATTGCAAACTTTTCAATGCACATTTATCACACAAGTTTTTTTTTTCATCAATGACATTTTGAAACTGTAGTGCATTAGAAATTCAATGAGCATCAATTCTAAATTGCTTCCAGGGTGTGCTATGAGTCAATTAATATCTTCTGTTCTGACATGAATTCAAAGGTTACAGCTGTTAGTCACTTATTGGCATAATTGCAGAATTTGCAGTATTTATTGATAAGTATTCTGGCAGGATTATAGAGATAATTATACTCAACTGTACTTATAACTAAACAAAATAAGTGATGTTTTATACTGCTTTTCACAAAGCTATAAAAATAGCTGCATTGCAAATAATTCTAATTGCGCAAGTGCTATGTGGATTTATAAACATAATCACTGAATTTAAAATAAAAAAGAGCTTAACTCTTCACAGTGCTAAAACTGGCTGAAAACATTAGACTAAATTGAAATTGATGCATATCTGAACAACAAAATATACTATACCAAAGAAATTTGCAAATCAAACAAACAACAAGTAAATATAATCTGAACAATCTGCTTCTGACAATTCAATCAGTTTCAATATTTTCATAGGACTAAAAATATATTCTCTGTGAAGGCAAGGTTGCTCAGTTTCATTTTGCTTATGGTGCAAATTAAAAAAAATTAAAGCATGTTACTTGCTCTTTTTTAATACATATGTTTTTATTTTAACTTGTAAAACTACAATAAATGTCCATCTCATTCTGTGGGTCCTTTTAAATAAAATTAATTCTGAGGGAATCAAATCATAATTGAAAATATTATAGAATTACAGCAAGTGGAAATTTTCTAAATTTCCTAATTGACTAAATTTTTTGTTAACATTCTAAAATTCAGTAAACAACAAAAACAATTTGATTTAACTTTTATGATTCCCCTCCATTTTTTTTTTACTATCTCTACTTACATTAGGTTTCCTTTTCCACTCTAATAATCAGCCAGCTATAAACAAATCATGAAGCCTTGGAATGTGTACAGGAAAAAAGATGATATTTTCAGAGTATAGGATAGAATAGTACTTCATTGTCCATTAATACCGTGAATTCAGTTAAGTGTTTTTGAAGTGTTACTGTTATTTGCTGAAATATAAAGGTGAAATGTTTCAGAGAACATCTACTGAACCAATATCCTGTCCTGTTTTATACAGAACCTAACAGGATACATGGAGGGGTCAGGCTAGCGATATGTGGGGAGAACTGGGAACTGAGGGGCTATGAGGAGTGTAGCTACCGGCTTCACTCCTCCTGCTTTGGCTCCAGCTAGCAATCTATATATGGATCACTGGCAGATTCTCTCACATATCACAGTGAGCGAAAGACAGCAAACCATCATTGGTTCATTATATGAGGACTAGCATAGCCAGAGTGGAGGCAGTAAGATAAAGGAAGCTGTATGAAGTGTGTGCGTGGGGAGGTCGTGGTTGGATGGAATGGGATATTGTAGGGGTATAGTAGGGAGGGGGCTGGAAAATATAGTCTAACCCAGTGATCCATGCCTAAATTGGTAACTGAGGGCCTGCAGAAAAGGAGAAAGGGCTTTTCAGAGACTAATAAGTTGGTATCTGGGGGTGGGGATGGGAGGTAGAATGACTTGGCCGAGGGAGAAGGAATACTCTGAAGGCATTGATGGAGGGAAATGGTGGTGGGGACGGAGAAAAAGAACTCTCAGCCAACTAAGTAAGGAGGTCTGCCAGCTGAGGGAGCGGACAATTCTTACACCAGGGCTGAAATTGGCCACCCTCTTTAAAAATCTGTAACTGGTTGGCAATACAGTATGAATACGATAGCTTTCCTGGCAGGGATAGCAGCATGGATTATATACAACAATAATTTAACATACAAAAATGTTAAACTTTATTCATAATAAATCCTCTATGTCAGAACAGCCAACTAGAACAAGGAACTTCATTATACATACTGATCTGGTATGCTGGAAATAA
Source organism: Mauremys mutica (assembly GCF_020497125.1). Taxonomy (NCBI): domain Eukaryota; kingdom Metazoa; phylum Chordata; order Testudines; family Geoemydidae; genus Mauremys; species Mauremys mutica. The sequence goes on along the minus strand of NC_059072.1, from coordinate 183,718,940 downwards.
TTTCACAAATGTTGGACACCCTGAGAGAGGCCAATTTGAAAAATGTGTTACTGGGAATTGTTGAGAAAAGCTACAAATTACCAAGGCTCTTTGGAAATTATTGCATCTTCTGTTGGCAATTGCTAAAATGTTTTGTAGAAACTGGAGAATATCTAGCAGAATGGCTAAAAGGGAAACTCACAGCTGCATTAAGGTAGAGAAGATTACTTATCATTGGCAGGGAGAAATGCATGCATACCAATTCACTTAGGCATTGTATCATATATCTACAAGATGCCAATATTTATGGATAGTTTGAGTAGTGAAGATGTGGATTATTTGGCTATGTATTTTCAAATGATGCTTTTACTGTTGCCTACACTCAGATTTGCAACCCTTGCTGGTGCAAATAATCCTTAATAACCTGAATACTCACAGAGTTCAATGATTAAGGGTTGCAGTATCCCACCCTTTCAATTCTGGTTAACGTAAATTGTATATCACTGGTACTAACTTCTTTCTGGATGAATATGTTGGGATGTTTATTGCAAAACATAACAGATTTAAGGAAAAAATAAAAGAAAGTGAGGAAAAACAGCTGACAGGAACCCGCCAGGCCCATGATATGCTCTGCCACCCACCACTACACAGTGGGTTGCTGATCAATCAGCTAATTGTCTAGTGGGGTGGCTCCCCAAACAACCTTGGCCTATGTGCACAGATGATCTGTATAGTATTACCTGGAGAGATGCTTGAGAGAAAGCTAGTACGCAGCTACTTTGAGGTCTGGTCTACACTGCGGCGGGGGGATCGATCTAAGTTACGCAACTTCAGCTATATGAATAACGTAGCTGAAGTCAACGTACTTAGATTTACTCACCACGGTGTCTTCACTGCAGTGAGTTGAGAGCTGACACTCCCCTTTCGACTCCGCCTGCTCCTCTCGCTCCAGTGGCATACCAGAGTCAATGGGAGAGCACTCGGGGGTCGATTTATCATGTCTAGACTAGATGTGATAAGTCAACCCCCGCTGGATCGATCGCTGCCCATCGATCCTGCGGGTAATGTAGACAAGCCCTGAGACAGAGAGCTATCTGCTGCTGGCTACTACACATTTCAGCCCAGAGCCCTCAGGTAGCAGGAGCAGCTGCTGCAGAACTCATGGTGCCTCAAATTTGCTCCTTTCCCCGCCCAGCTTTCCATCTGGAAAGAACCAAATGAAAGATCCAAGACAGTGTGGAGCCTCTCCACTTCCTTCCTCAGGACTAACCAGCAACCAAGAGTGGCAGCTGTCCCAGGTCAGATAGGTGATTCCATGGTGAACAGTCAGAAGGTGAGAGATGCAAAGCACAAAGGCTAATGCAGAACTGGAAGATAGTTGGGAATTGGGGGTGAGCACTGGAGTTATTTAATTCACATATCAAATTGGGGATAGAGGGTGGTGTTTAAGAGAACAGGAATGATGGCATGCGTTGGCAAATATGGAGTTAGTGGATCAGCTGATGAAGGGAGAGAGGTGGAACTGGAAGCTAGGGAGCAGATGTATATAGGGAGGACAGGGGTAAGATGTGACGATAAGAGATGGATTGGGTGGGTAAAGATGGAATTTTGAGCAGCTGGGATAGAAAAAATGCATTTTTGAAGGGGAAAAAGAATAAATTTTCTCAGAGATGGAATTGTGGGAGTAGTGGTAGATTGTTCAGGAGAGAGTGAGAATGGGATTTTTAGTGGGGAAATAACTTTTTTCATAAAGATGCTCAGAGGAGTAGGATCTCTTGCTATTTAAGTTCACTAAACTGCACCATATTGTACATCTTTTAAAAATTAAAAGGATGCCAGAGGGAAGAGATCAAAGTCCATCCCACTCACTTTTTCTACTGTCTGATTTCACTTTTCCACATACATCCCCAGAAAATCATAGGCTGGCTTTATTTCCCATTCCTTCCCTTCATCTTTGCAAATTGCTCATAAGCATCTCAAGCTCCTATTGAAGTAAATGACTAGATTCCCATTGGCTTTTAAGGCTGTGATTTTCAAAGTGGCCTAAGGGAGTTAGCCACCCAATTTTGCTTAACTCCCTCAGGCCCCTTTGAAAATCTCATCCTGAAAGATTAAAAGAGACAGGATTGGGCCCCAAAAGCCTCACTCTATAAAGAGCTATAATAATTGGAGAAATACCCATCTCCTAGAACTGAAAGGAACCTTGAAAGATCATTGAATCCAGCCCCTGCCTTCACTAGCAGGACCAAATACTGATTTTTGCCCCAGATCCCTAAGTAGCCCTCTCAAGGATTGAACTCACAACTGTGGGTTTAGCAGGCCAGTGCTCAAACCACTGAGCTATCCCTCCTCCCCTAAGCACTTCCTGCAAGTTCATTAGCCCCCTCCATTCCCACTTTCTTCATTTGCAGTTGAAGTTTCCTAGCACTTGTCAGGATTGGTCCCTGTTCTGTTTTTACAGTGCAACAACCCTATTTCATGGGCTAGTCAAAAGATGTTGACCTTGCACCTGCTTTTCTGGCTGTGGCAACCAAGCTGTATGGAGCACTTCCTTAATTACTAACTCAATGGACACTGTGGTGAATGGCCTGTCCCATAGAATGTATGGTTGAGATTCTCAGGCTTTACTCCCAGTGTGCAGGGGGGAAAAGCTATATCCTATCCAATTTGGTATTAAAAGAGATTGGAGTGCAGGATGTAGCTCTCTTCAGGATACTGATATAATTTCCAATATGGCATTTAAACAGAATTCCAACACCTGTGACTTAAGTAGTTAATGGCATTTTCAGAGAAAAAGTGCTAAATTAAGTTTTACACTACACTATTTTGTCAACAAAAGTCAGCTTTCATTGACAAAACAGTGGAGTTGTACAAATGCTCCTCCTTCCAATTTAAGACATAATAAAGCCACCTGGCTGAGAGGCATAGAGCTTTTTGTGACATAGAGTGATACAGCATCAATGTAGACACTGTGCTTACTTATGTCACCATAATTGACCTCCAGGAGGTGTCCCACAATGCCCATCATGACTGCTCTGGTCAGGAGTTTGAACTCCACTGCCCTGAAGGTATATAGGCATGCACCTCTCCCCCATTTAAAGGCCCAGGAATTTTTGAAATTCCTCTTCTGGTTTGCTCTGCATGGACAGTTCACTCAGCATCTTCCCACCAGCGTTCCAAGTATGTGCTTGGGGCAGCCCTTTTCAAGGGGCTGCATTCTGGCTTTTTTTTTTTTTGCTTCCCCAGTGCACTTTGTCCCCATCCATCCCCCCCCCTTTTTTTTTGCTTGGGGCGGCAAAAAACCTAGAGCCGGACCTGTTCCCAACTGACCATGCCAGCTTTTCACAGCAGATTGTAAACGGGTCGACTCACCCCTGCGGCGCCTCCTGCTGGTGACTCTGGGAATTAGCTCTGTTCAGCACCAGAGCGCCCTCTGCAGGCTGGTGATCCACCTGTTCTCAGGCCCCTGTATCCCTCCCTGGACCCGGTGCCCTTTTACATGGGGGTGCTGCCAGGGGTGAGCTGCAGACGGTTCACAATGGTTCGTGCGAACCGTTTGCTAAAATTAGACGCCGGACAGAAAACCGGATGCTAAAGTTCTCTGTCCGGCGTCTAATTTTAGCAAACGGTTTGCGCGAACCATTGCGAATTCTGCCTCCACCTCCTGCCATGAAGCTCCTCCTTGCTTCTCCTCCCCCACGGCTTCCCGCGAATCAGCTGTTCGCGCGGGAAGCCTGGGAGGGCTGAGAAGCAAGCAGGCTTCCCCGGCCCAGGAAGACGACGCTGAGGTAGGAAACTAGGGGAGGGGAGGGGAGGGGAGGGGAGGGGGCGTGTGCCCCGGCTGGTCCCTGGCCGCGGCCCGTCCCCACCTCCCCGGCCGCGACCCTGCCCGGCCACCCGCCCCCCCCCCCGTCCCCGGGTCCCCGCCCGACCCTCACCGGCTGCGGCACGGCCCCGCGTCCCCCCCCGTCCCCGGCCGCGACCCTCCCCATCCCCGCGTCCCCGACTCCCCCCGAACCCCTCCCCGGCCGCCCGGCTCCGGCTTCACCCTCCCCGGGTCCCCGCCCGACCCTCCCTGGCCGCGCCCCCCCCCGCGTTCCCGGCCCCGCGTTCCCGGCCGCGACCCTGCCCGTCCCCGTCCCCGTCCCCGGGTCCCCGCCCGACCCTCACCGGCTGCGGCACGGCCCCGCATCCCCCCCCGTCCCCGGCCGCGACCCTCCCCGGCCCCGCGTCCGCGTGTCCGCCCTTCACCCTCGCCGGCCGCCGGGCTCCGGCCGCACCCTCCCCGGGACCCCGCCCGACCCTCCCTGGCCGCGCCCCCCCCCGCATTCCCGGCCCCGCGTTCCTGGCTGCAACCCTGCCCGCCCCCCCCCGTCCCCGGGTCCCCGCCCGACCCTCACCGGCTGCGGCACAGCCCCACGTCCCCGACCCCCCCCGAACCCCTCCCTGGCTGCCCGGCTCCGGCCGCACCTTCCCCGGGTACCCGCCCGACCCTCCCTGGCCGCGCCCCCCCCCGCGTTCCCGGCCGCGACCCTGCCCGGCCGCGCCCCATCCCTGGGTCCCCGCCCGACCCTCACCGGCTGCGGCACGGCCCCGCATCCCCGACCCCCCCCCGAACCCCTCCCCGGCCGCTCGGCTCCGGCTGCAACCCCCCCCCCGGCCCTGCCGTGCCCCCACCTACCGGGATGCTCGGCTCTGGACACGGCCCCCCACCTCCTGCCCGGCCTGGCCCCGTGGCTCCAGCCACCCCTGCTGTTTTGCCAGGGGGCCGGGCTCCGGCAGCGCGGGTCTGGGCGTGGCGGCGGCCCCGGCTGCCCAGCTCCAGCTCTGGCCGCAGCCCTCCCTGGCTCCACCCGGCCAGCCACCTGGCTCTGGCCGCTGGGCTCCCGCCGCATCCTCCGGCTCCGGCCGTGCGACTCCTGTCCCGGCCCAGCCACGTCCAGGCAGCGCGGTAAGGGGGCAGGGAGGGGGTGTTGGAGAGAGGGTAGGGGAGTTTGGGGGTGGGGGGTCAGAGGGCAGGGAACAGGGGGATTGAATGGGGGCAAGGGTCCCGGGGAGCAGTCAGGAAAGAGCAGGGTTGGATGAGGTGGTGGGGGCACTCAGGGACAGAGAGAAGGGGTAGTTGTATGGGGTAGGGGTTCTGGGGGGCCATTGAGAATGAGAGGAGGGGTTGGGTGGGGCGGCAAGGGGCAGTCAGGGGACAGGGAAGGGGGGGATGGGTCAGGGATCTCGGAGTGTGTGTGTCAAGGAACATGAGGGGTTGGATGGGGCACGACCCCCCCCCCAGAGGGGGGGGGGAAGGAGGGAACCCGTTGTTAAAATTTTGGAGGGAGGAGGGAACCGGTTGTTAAAAATTTGGCAGCTCATCACTGGGTGCTGCCCCCAGCAGTAACCCTTTTCCGCTCTGGGCTTCCCCCTTTATCTCAGGGAACCCCCCACCCTCTATCCCTACCTTGCCTCAGTATGTGGCTACTGTCAGTCATTGTCTAGCCCCACACCCTGGGGCAGACTGCAGTATCAGCCTATTCATCATTGGCAGGGTTGGGTTTGGACCAGCTGCCTTGGCCTACCCCTGGGCTGCCCTCTGCAACCCCCAGTACCTGTTGGCCTTGTGCTAGGCCGCAGCCTGGGGCTTTCCAGGCCAGAGCTCCCCAGCTCCTCAGCCTTTCCCCAGCCCTGCTCCACTCAGGTATACAGTCTCAGCTTCTAAGCAGCCAGGCCCATCTCCCTCTAGCAACAGAGAGAGACTGACTGCCTTTGGCTTCCCTGGCCTTTTATAGGGGCCAGCTGTGGTTCAGTTTGGGGCGTGGCCTCAAAGAGCTGCACGCCATCCTCAGTGGCAACCCCATCTCCACCACCAAGAGCCCTGCAGATACTTCATGGGGACTGGAGGCAGCAGCCAGTGGAGTTGACCCCGAGCCGAGGATGATGTGGTAGATGAGGAAGTGGAGTTGGAGGAGGATGTGGAACACATGACAGGGTCGTCCGGAGGTGCAGCGAGTCAGGATCTCTTTTTTACTCCAGAGGGATATAACCAGTCCCAGCATTCCAGCTCTGGTGTGCATTAAGCCGGGATGGGAGCTCTGGTAAGCATGCATTTTGCTTTGCTACTGCATGGTGAGAAGAAATTGAGATCTCATGTACTTTGTTATATGCTAGAAGAAGGATAAGGGACAGAAATTAACAACAGATCCTATGCAGCTACACAGTGAAAAAGTTTGCTACTATACACCAGGAAGTCCTGGGACTCCTCCAGAGACATCTCTAGAAAACGTTCCTGTAGATATTTTGTAATCCTCTGCCACATGCATGCAGCAGATGTACCCTTGCATCCTGGGTTACTCTCAGGAGCGAGATATTGTGTTTGAATACCCCAGCCTGTGGAAGACCGTACCAATATTCAGAATAGTGTCATTAGGCTCTTGTAGGAACCCCCTTCACAAACTGCCCATACACACTGTCCCCCCTCCATGTGAACTCACCATATTTGGGACTCATGCCAAGTGGTCTAGTGAGAAAGAGATGTGGGTAACTTTTGTGATTCACAGCTTTGAGTGAACTCACAATATTATCTCTGTTCATTGTTTCTCTGGCATCTGAAGATGTCCCCTTGAGGACCCACACCTCCACACCAGCAGAGCGTCTTTGTCAGATAAGGCAGCAAACCAGGTGGAGTAAGGAGGGTAGGTTCTGTGAAGTGCTGCAGTAACCTAAAATTTGTGTTTTGTCCTGTTATTAAACTTTACTCTGAAATAAAATGAGTCTTTATTTGTGTCATAACACAAATTAGTTGGTGCTAACATTCAAACATGGTGGCTATAGGTAGGAATATTTACTCAGCACAATTAATGGTTAGGAAGCAAGCACTACAGGGCTCATTCAAGGCAGCAAATAAACATTGCCTTCCAGAATACATCACATAAAGACATATAACTGGGAAATGTTGTCAAAGTGCTCCTTCAAAATCTCCCTGATTTGAATAGCACCCTGCTATGCCACTCAAATTGCTCAAAATCATCAGCCAGCTGATCAACCTCACCGCTCCACCCCTGGGGAAACTTCCCCCCCCTTTACTTCGCAAATGTTATGCAGAGCACAATAGGCTGCAGTGACCATCAGAATATTTTCCTCATTGAGGTCTAATCTACCAAAAAAGGCAACACCAGTGATCTTTTAATCAGCCAAAGGCACATTCAGTGGCCATTCGGCACCTCCTGAGCCTGTTGTTGAAGCTATCTATGTTTCCGGTCTAAGGCTTCATGGGCCGGGGGAGTAAGGGGTAGGTAAAGTCTCCCAGGATCGGTATGGGCATTTCCACATCCCCCATTAGAATCTTCTGGCCTGGAAAGAAAGTCCCCGCATACAGATTTCTATACAGGCCAGTGTTCCTAAAGATGCAAGCATCATGCTCCTTCCCTGACCATCCTGTATGATGTCAGTGAAGTGGCCCTGGTGATCTACCAGTGCCTGCATGACCATGGAAAAAGTAGCCCTTTTGGTTGATGTACTCCATTGCAAGATGGTCTGGGGCCAAAATTGGGATGTGTGATCCATCTAACATCACACCACAATTAGGGAATCCCATTTCCTCAGAGACATCAAGTACTTCCTGAACATTACCAAGAGTTACAGTCCTTCATAGCAGGAAGCAGTTAATGTCCCTGCACACCTTGCATCACTGCAACCCCCATGGTGGGACTTTCTAACTCCAAACTGATCCTTGACTGACCGGTAGTAGTCTGGAGTTGCCAGCTTCCACACAGCGATCATCACTCACTTTTCCACAGTAAGGCCAGCTCTCATTCTGGTGTCTTTGCACCTCAGTGCTGGGACAAGCGCCGCACACTGTTCCAGGAAGGTGGATTTGCAGATCTGAAAGTTCTGCAGCCACTGCTTGTCATCCCATCCATTCATCATGATGCAATCCCACCACTCAGTGCTTGTTTCCCAAGCCCCAATACTGACGGTCCACTGTGTGCAACTTCTCCGTGAATACCAGCAGCTGTCTTGAATTATTTATTTCCATGACACACAGCAGGGCAGGCATCGATTCACTTTCTGTTTTGTAGCTCATGAAATACTGCAAGACCAGCTGCATTGTGTTCATAATGCTCATGACCAGACTGGTCAGCAGTTCAGGATCCATGCTTTCAGGCAGAGATGGCAGGCACAGTTTACAAGGGCTGTTCAAAAATGGTGTGAAACTAAGTTGGAAGCCCATGGAATGATGGGACGGAAAGAACTACACCATGGGACAGTTAGCACACCTCCATGAGCCACTGTGATCTGTTCCCAGAGCTCCCAGTTACAGAGGGTGGCAGATGATGGTGAGTTGTACAATAGGTTAGCTACCCATGATGAAACACTCTCTCTGTCAATACAAGAGCACCAACTGTGAACATGCTCCACCGACACAATGAGTGTTGTGTGGATGTGCACAACCGATGTAATTAAAGCAGCTTATGATCATCGACAAAACTTAATTTGACAACTCTGTAGTGTACTGTAGTCTTCATCACAGAAATTTGTGCATTCCTTTCTGCCTTTACAAATGAAAAATTTGAATCTAACATGCAACTAAACAACTAAACTTTAGCAAACTAAAATTGCTATTTTATTAAATCCAGCTTATTAGTTAGTGATTCTGTCAAATTTCTCTCATTCAGATATCAGTCGCTGGATGTCTTTTATAAAGTATACAATCTCCCAGAAAATGGAAATAAAAAATAAAAAATGAGACTTATAAAGCTCCAATTGGCACATCGCCACCTTGCTGTGTCTTGATCTAGTGAAATATATAATCAGCCTGTAAAAATAGTCTTCCCCTCTCTAAGAAAAGAGTAATGTAACTAAAATGAGTCCTCATTATTGCTGTCCAAATATTAGTGATAATATAAACCATATTGAAGACAATGGTAGACTGTCCCTGGGGGAATAAAATCTATATTTACTGAATTCAGCTGAAAAAGAACAAATTATCCTTACTCTGATAAGAGTGTCAGTGCTGTCTTCTATTTTTAAAACTCATCTCCCATCAATTGTTTCTTTACTGGGTTTAGGTACTTAATTTAGGCCATGAACAAGACAGATCCCTGCACTTGCACAGCATTGCATTGTTCCACTCTCATTGTGGGGCCATGCCTGAGCAGAGAATTCCTCCCACAAGATGCAACAGCAGGACAATAAACCCTGAATTACCCCTCCAGGGTGAGAGAGGGGCGTGTGTGTGTGTGTGTGTGTGTGTGTGTGTGTTATCCTTATAAGAAGCACATGGGATCTTTTTCAGGGGAAAAGGCAATACACCTCATTTATTGAAAATACAACAATTAGCATATTCATTCAATCATGCACACACACACTGTCCCGCCAGTCATTGTTATAGTTACCAGTCCAGAGTCTGGATCAATCTAGTGGCCAGGTAGGTTGAGCACGGGTAAGGAGGAACCGAGTTCTGTCGGTCGCAACACAATGCTCTGGGGAAGTTTTGGCAGGATGAACCCAAAGTTTTATGGCAGGGTATCCTGTGTATATAGTGATTTTCCTTCATTGTGACCAATGAGTTTTGCACTGACATGCTGTAATTAATTGTTGTTTGACAAGTTCTTGTTTTTTGCAATTGTTCTTCTCATTCTTTATTTTGGTTTTTTTTCGTTAAGTCTCTCAGGGAGTTACCCCAGGCTGGTTTTGATCACAGCTATCTTGTTCCCATTCATAGGTGCCTGTCTCATCTTTAGAGTCATTAATCTGCCCTCTTCTGACATTGTAATAGGGATGTGTTGTAATCTTCTGGTGCCCTTGCATCTGTCCTCGGTTCCTTCCTAGAACATCTGGTTCGGTGATGGCCTTCACACTTATCTTCTAACACACACATTCCTCATTCACACACAAAACAGAATTGATTTACACAGAACATTTGAACAGGAACATCAAATTGCAATGCAAGAGAAAAACAAACATTGCATTCCTTTACTTATTTTAAAAGGCTAAACCTACAACAAAGTGGTGACCCTAAACGGTCTGTTACTGTCTTGAAATCAGCTCAGACAGAGATTCTGGCTGATGCATCTTTATCAATGGTCCATTAGGCCATTCTTTTCTGCTATTGAAAAAGAGTGACTGGCAGGATATGATAAAATCATACACCAATACATTTAATGCATACTATATTATTATTGTTTATCCTTCATTCTAAAGTATATAAAATACAAACATAAAATCCTACTACTATATGTCCCCCATTTGTCCCCTCAAGAACAATTCTTGAGCGAGTCATTTTATACAACTGTTTCATAGCAATATACTGAAAGGCAATTTGAGCTTGTGGTTCTAATTTAACAAACATTTTTTTTGTCCAACAGCACATACAACACATTTCTAGCAAGCAAACACAGGACAATATTAACACAACTGGTAATGGGTGAAACATAATAGACAATATGCTTTTAGAAGTTGGGGACCAGCCTGTAAAAACATTGTACCAGTGATAGGCTATTAGTTTTTCTTTAGACCTAGTAATTTTTTGCATATCTTTATTTGCATGTAATATTTGAATGACACACTTTCCTATATTTTTTAGTGTGTGTGTTTGTTGTTAAAACTGAGTCACCTTGGTTTTTGACAATAAGTGATCAGTTAGATCATGCCAATCCAGGCCAAGGGTAACAGAGAAATTAACTGGGGTAGCGATTACAGTGCTCTGTGCTTTTTCTATTTTTGGCAAATAGTACATGCGATTGCTAGTATATGATAGACTGGCATTACATTTACATTTATTTACTGGGTTAGTTGATACTTGCATCTTTCCAAAATACTGTTTTTCAGGATGTAATACATACATATTGTCCATTGTACAAAACGTGTTACATTTTTTACTTCGGTATGTGTGTGTGTGTGTGTGTATGAGCAAACTTGGGTGCTCAAGAAAGCCACTGAATCTTCTGTGTGCTGTGGAAGGATTGTTCATGATGGCCTCCAATAGGATGGCATGGTTAGGACTAGGTGAATTCCCACATATGCATAACTTCTACAAAGGAGTTGAGGTGCACTAGTTTGTGCCCTGTGTATAGGATGGAGTGTAGACTTCATTCTCTTCTGCAGAGTTTCCTGCAACAGGCTTGAATTTCACCCTAAACATTGAGGGTCAAATTCTGCCATTTGATACCAACATGAATCTCCCATTGACTTCAACAGAAGTCGTGCCTGATTATCTGATGATAGGATGTGGTCTTTGGGCATTACAGCTAATGTTAAAGAGTTAGTCACAGAGAGTAGCATGCTACAATGGTGTTTAATGGTTTGATAATAAACCATTATACATTTTTTCAGTGGTCTCACAATAAAGCCAGAAACAAGCAACAAAGCCTTTTCCTAATGCTGTTTTGTCAATGTGTTGGTGAAAAGAGTCTTTTAGCCAGGAGAAATGCTTGCCACTTTTCAAATAAACAAACAAATAAATAACAAAACCATGTACCTCACCCTGGAGGAGGATAGGAACAGCAGCAGATTGTGATTGTAAGTCTGACAAAACAAAAAATGCAGGAAAAGCAAAAGGGTAGCTAGGGAAAATCCACAGCAGAGATCAGTGACATTCCCAGTTTCAAAACCCCTTTGCATTTAAAAACAAAGTGTTTTCTTTTTGTAACCCCTTGCCTGCACAAGGCTTGAAAGCCACAGCCTTTTTAGTCTTGTAGGATCAAACCACAGGGGTGGGGAACTTCGGTGAGACGTTGTGACCTTATGACCTCTCACCAGACCTTTTCTACTCCCACTCTGGTGTAGGAAATACACTAGAAAGGAGACTCACTCTCAGCATTTTCTTTTTCCTGGAGAAAGTGAAGATGGGCATTTAGAATGAAGGGGATGAAGGGGTGGCCTTATACTATCCCTAAACTGTGTGTGATTGAACCAAATGACCTGGTAATCTAGTGGATTTCTCCATCTGCCCAGCTTTACTGTGTGAGTAGAGATGCTACAGCACTGCCTATTACAGAGATAGGTCCTCATGAAGTGAGTAGGAGTTATGCTGGAGGAAGAAGTTCAAGATCAGGCTTGACAAATCTTGGCCTTTGAAAGTGCACTAGCCATAATGAGGTTTTGTGGGGAGAAAAGACTGAAATATATAGCCACCGACTGATGATTCAGGTTTGAGATATCATTGTTTTTATTTTGCAAGGGTAAACACAGAAATCCTGATGTCTGGTCCGTAGGCACCCAAAGAGATATGATGGCTATTGTTGTGGAGCTTAGAAATCTGCAGTTAGTAACCGAAGCCTTTTAAAATGTCTCTTCTAGTGCTTGAGAATGGTGCTAGTGTGTCTGTTTTGCAATTACACTTTTCATAAAATGTGGGGTTAAATCCTGGCTAACTTCTAGTTACTCCCTACTTAAGTTCCCCTTGCAGTTTTTATTGTCTACAGTAATTTTCACCTTCTCTTCTAAAACACGTCTGGAGCTCTGCTGTGTTGTTAAAATCTTCCACATTCCACTGCAGAGATGGTTGCCTTTCACTTGTGATTGAAGTGAAATGATTCCTACAGTTTGTTATTATATAAAGTATTTTGAGGCTTGTGGGATGTCACTACATAAATCAATCACCAGTTAATGACTGAAGTGACACAACTGGTCCAAAGTCCTCTATTTATCCACAGAATATGAGTAATTAGAGTTCAAATTTCCTGAAATGGTTCCACCAGAGATTATCCAGGACTCAAAATAGAAGGGCTTCTTCATGTTCATTCAATCCATTGATCCGCTGAGCAGACGGTAAATCAGAAGATCTTAGTGGTTGTTCACAACTCTTCCCTTTCCTACGTAGGAATCATCATCAATCCATTCACTCTATCAGCGGTATCAGTATTGAATGCCCGTTTGTAAGCTTTTCCACAAATTCCTGGTTTTTTTTAATTCTGTCCTTTCTGCTGCATGCGGAATGCTGTCTGATCCAAATGTCCACTACTGTCTCCTCCTTCAAGTCTGTCTTGATGATCCACTTAAGAACATAAGAACATGAGAATGGCCATATTGGGTCAGACCAAAAGTCCATCTAGCCCAGTATCCTGTCTTCCAACAGTGCCCATTGTCACGTGCCCCAGAGGGAATGAACAGGTAATCATCAGATGATCCATTCCCTGTTGCTCATTCCCAGCTTCTGGCAAACAGAGGCTAGGGACACCATCTCTGCCCATCCTGGCTAATAGCCATTGATGGACCTATCCTCCATGAATTTATCTAGTTCTTTTTTGAACCCTGTTATAGTCTTGGCCTTCAGAACATCCTCTGGCAAAGAGTTCCACAGGTTGACTGTGCGTTTTGTGAAGACACTTCCGTTGTGATGCCTACAAGAAATCATCCAGGCAATGATAGCTAGGTTATGCAGCTCTTGGGGAGAACAGATTTTCTTGATGTGTGTATTTAAAGAAAAAAAACAACCTTTCTGAACCCTCAAATTGTGCAATGCCTACATAGGTAATTGCCTGGCATTTCTTTCATTTACCCAATTCTTTTTCCTCCTTTTCTTACTTTTTTTGGGCACACTTGTGGTTTGTTTCAAATTAGATTGTAAGCAGTTTGGAAGAGGGTCCGTTGACATGAGTATCTCTACAACGATTAGCACAAAGAGCCTTTTATTATGACTAGGACTATGACTATGCTAGAGGGTTTACTGCTGTGCCACTGTAATCTCTCTAGTGTAGCCGCTCTAATCTGACGGGAGAGAGCTTTCCCATCGACTTAATTAATCCACCCACAATGGGTGGTGGCAGCTATGTCAACGAGAAAAGCTCTCTCACTGACAGAGTGCTGTCTACACCGGTGCTTAGGTAAGTATAATTTATGTCACTCGGGGGATATAAATTATACTGACATAAGCAGTAGTGTAGACAGCTTAGGGCTTTTAGATACTACTCCAATACACATAATATTTTTTCTCACTTGTGATAGTGGTTTTGTGGTGTGCTCATAACTTTGTTCAGGCCACTAATGTGCTCCACAAAGACTGGCAAAGTACTGTCAGATAGCAGTGAATTGGGAGTTCCCATCTCTGGTAACTATTGCAAAACTTCTACCTCTGCAGCTTTTGCAGAGGCAGAAATTCACCCAGATAACATCCAGTTTGTTATCAATAACAAACAGTCAAAGTGCCCCTTAGACATCGTCCTTCAGTCACCAATCAGGTGCTCCTTTTGGGCTCTGGCTGATTTTGGCCTGTAGTGCAAGCTCAGAGTGGCCATACAGACAGGCTGCTCCCCAGCCCTGTGCTCAAGTTTATACCCTGCTGTGTCCTTGCAATAACAGCAACAAGTGCAGCCTCTGCAGTTCGTTCTCAAATGGTGCCCCTTCCTACAGTCTGGAGACTTCTGACAGCAGGAAGTAAAGGTGGGCTTTTGGGCCAGCTCTCTTGCTCACCATGGCTTTGGAGGAAGAAAGCTGGTCCTTTCACACTTCCATAAGTGGACTGAGGGCTCCAGGGTATACATAGCTGTTAACAATGTATACCCTGGAGGTCCTTTACATTTAGAAATTACCTGGGCCATTTAGTTCCCCAAAGAAACAATTTTTTTGAATCTCTACATTTGTTCTTAAGATCGCAAACATTGTGGACCAGATCCTCCACAGGTATGAATCAGCATAGCTCCACTGAACTCAATGTAGGAGTGCTAATTTACACCAGCTGAGAATCTGTCCTCAGTGGGTTTTTTAGGTGCTTATTTAATATGTGTTTTTAAGCTTGAATTTTCACATGAACTTGTAATTTGATTTTACTTCAGGATCTGAGAAGATTGCCTTGTTCTGTGAATTTTATGAGAGGAGGATTATTGCTTACATTTAAAAATATAAGTCTTCTGAATATTGTCATCCAAGCTGTCTCTGAAATGGTTACATTTATTTATTTGTTTTGATTTTTGTGGCTGCTTAGCACTGACATTTTAGCACAAAATTACTTGTGCTGGCAGGTTGGAAAATTATACTCTACCTCTGACAATACATAGAGGAATAGACAGCAGGGGAACAAAGTATATTACCACAGCCTGTTAGGCTGTAGGGTACAGAATAAAATAGGGGATTGAAAATCAGAAAAACAAAGAAAAGCACTGACAGGTTGGTGAAAAAAATGCTAGAGGGAACAAAAACGGCTGCAAGCAAAATTTACCATAATCATTCAAGGAAGGTTTTACAAAAGGATATTACAGCTACTTGGGAGATCAGAGCCCAGGGCCATTTTGGCAGGCAAAAGAGTAGAGAGCAACTATAATGCAATAATAAACTGCTTCAGGATCCAATCATAGAAGAAGTATTTGGAAGGTAGACAATGGCAAAAAAAAATGGTTGGAACTTGAGGAATCAACTAAGATTTTTTTCTTAGGTAAATAAAGTTTAGGCAGGGACACAGTTCGAACTTTTTGTCTATCGCAGAAAGTGGAGATTGTTTTATGTTCCAATAAAAGCAAATAACCTGCAGGCAGAGAGTGAGAAGTCCTTATGCCAGTTTTATCCTGGAGATTCACTGTGACTAAAAATACAAACATTGCAATAGGAACAATTTCTTATCACAGTAAGAAGGTCCTACCCTATTGGTGTGATAACAAGACATCCTACTGGTAGCTCAGTTCTGTACAGATTCATCTTCTGTATTTTACTGGACTCTTGACAGTCCTGTGGTAGTAATAGGATAAACTGCTTCATAGTTATTACTTAGTAGAGGGTTTTATTTTTCTGTGTTGGTGACCACACAACAGAAATATTCTACTAGACCCTTATGAAAGTTATTGTGACTTCTGTGACAGATACTGCAACCATATGCAGCATCTTTGGGGAAACATACTGTATTAAGTATATGAATCACTATGGGCCAGGGATTGTGCTGGCAATATACTAGTCATAGGTCTCAGAGAGACAACAATGCATAGGTGCTGGCCATTAGGCAGACTGACTTGCTGGAGGTACCGTAGTGTTAGGCAGGACACTGTGCAGGCTTAAAACCCTTGGCCAGAAGGGAGTGGGACAAGGATCCCTGTCCAGAGACAAGTGATGGCTGGAGACCTGACTGAGAACTCCTGGAGTGGACCAAGGAGGAGGGAAGATAAAGGTGCAGTTACCCTGAAACTGTGACAACTTCCTTTATGAGATTATCAGTATAATTCCTCCCCTTCCCACAACCCATATCTCTTTGGGACTATTGGAAAGCATGCTTTAATTATCCCAGAGGTTTTAATACAGCCCTAGCAGTTAAAAAGCAACAGTGAGAGTTAGCAGGAGTAAAGAAGTGCCCCAAAATCACATCATACTGTAAATCATTTTGGGTCTCTTTATTTAAAAAAAAAGGTATTCAACAGCTAATGCAAATGTTGGATCTCCCACTCATGTCAAAGGGAGGTATACATAAAATATGAGTCAGAATTAGAGCAACCTGTTATTTATGAATGCCTCTTTACCTGTGGTAAAGTAGGTAAACCACCAGCCCAGCCTACTGAGGAACTTTAAATGCAGAGGGTGAAATACAGGTTTCACTGAAGTCTGTGAGAGTTTTGCTATTGACTTCAGTGTGGCCAGGATCTCAATGGGAGGCACTGTTAATGTTGAGATATGATTTTTAGTTGTGACTCAGACAACTGTTTTGAAATAACTGAGACTGTGTAATCTATGTAGGCCCATCTCCAGTCAGGCAGCATAAAGGATTTCAAATTTAAGCATTCAAACTGAGGATTTACCTCATAGTTGGAACTGCAATGAAAAACACTGAGCACTAGAGATAAGAATGCATGATCCAGTCTCTATCAATACTAGGGACATTTCTTAATGGTTCTCTAACATCAGTGCAGCTCCATCACTGCTAGCAACATTGGGGGAAGGAGGGCTGTTTTCTGAAAGCGCAGAGCATCCAAAACTCCATTAGAACTTAATGGGAGATGTAGATACTCTTAGTCTATATAGAATTTGTTCACTTTGCAGCATTAACTTGCTGGGGAAATCCTCATGGGATAGAGAGTGTGTGTATGTCTGGTGGTGGTGGAGGAAGACCCTCACATGGAGAAAAATTGTCACCTTGATCCAACGTTCCCTGCCCACAAAACACCCACAGATGTGCTTCTGGGTGGAAAGTGTGAGAGAAAGCACTCTGTGGACTCAACACTTCCCTCTTCTGCACTTGTTCTCCTCTTATCTCCCTTGCCCAGGTCCATTACACTTTGACCCTCTCCACTTCTGGGAATATTTTAGCAAAAAAAGAAACAGAAGCTTGTCCAATATCAGGCACTCTGTCACATATTGAAACAACAATATGGGGGAGGTTGGCCTTGTGGTTCAAGCACTGAGCTAGGACTTGGAAGGTCTGGATTCAGTTCCCAGCTCTGCCACAAATTTCCTGCCTGACTTTGGGTAGGTCATTTAATCTCTTTTTTCTTCAGTTCCTGACTTGTAAACTGGGATGGTAATATTTCCTTTCTCCAAACCTTTCCCAGTCTTGTCTGTTCAAATATTAAGCTTTATAGGTCACACATGGTCTCTTAGTATGTGTATATATACTGCCTATACAGGGAGCAAATCTTGTTTGGGGACTCTGGGCACTACAGTGATACCAATAATAAACAACAATAAGTGTATGTGTTTGTTGAAACAGAAATTTGTGACCCTAAGACTATTGTAATTTTATTTCACTTTGATGACTTCCAGTGGTTGCCTGTAAATCAAGTGTGGCTCTTAGCTGCTGTGGTCAATTAGCACTTTCATTTTATTGAGCAGCCCTGTAAATAATTTTGTAAAAACTGTGTGAATCATCAGCGAATGTGTTATAATTGCTGTGACAGTTATTACATATTTCAATAGCAAAGGGGGGGGGGGAAGAAACCTGTTTTTAGACCATCGCTGGTTGCTAAGAAACTGTTATTTCAATCGTGGACATTGTCTTTCACACCAGATATATTACTCTGGCACAATGGACTTTTAGGTAGAGTAGCAAGGGGAAGAATCACATCCAGAAATCCAGAAATCTCCTATTGGAGATCTGAATGCAGTCTGGTATGGGTGTGTGAAGTGTTTTGTTTTTATTTAGGCTTGCATTTACATTTTAAGAGTTCTTTTAATTTCTCAAGGAGCCATTCAGGGGGCCAAAATAAAATAAGACCTGGTTTCTTCATGATACAGCAATGTGCAGATGATGACCCTCTGCCCATCCAAGAAGGTTATATTTCATATTACATGGGCCCCAAGATGGAGCTTTCAACCAGAGTCAGTGCCCTACAGGTCAGGAGCCTCCCATCTCATGGCACTTGAAGTGGACAGAGCAGGCAGCAGTGTCTCCCTCACTATCCTCCAAATGCCTCAACTGCAAATCCTGTTATGTTAGGTGCTCCGAGCTCTGTCTGCCTTCACAAAGCACTGAGGGATACTGCAGCCCTTATGATCAGTTTGGCTGGCATGGAGCCTTCATGTGTAAGAGTAAGAGGCCTGTGTTTTAGGTGGCTGGGATTTGGCTCCAGTTTTCACAAACCTGTTGAGTATTGAGAAACAAATGGTACTGATAGCATGAATGAAAGTATATGAGATTCTTTGAAGAGGCAATGTAAAGAATAATTCATGGGCTCATTTGTTGCTTTTTTCCCCTTTTCTGGTGTTACTGTAACATTTCTTTAACATTAATTATAAATTGGCTTGGGTCCTTTTCAGCTTAATCTGTGTTTCATTCTTCCTTGTTACAGCTGCCTATTTTATTTAATTTTGTGATGATGTTATGTTAACATTCTAATTGTGCCATGTTCTAAATGAATAAAAACCTGGCTAGTTTTTTGTAAAAAGCAACTGAAAACAAAGGGCCAATTTTTGCTCAACTCCGCCTTTGAAGTTCAAGACTATTACAAATTCCATACTGCACTAGTGTATTCAATGCTTTAAATGTCTGAACTAATTAAGTTTCTAGCTGAGTTTCTTCCATAGATTTATAGCACTAAAGATCAGAAGGTTGAATCAAGGATTTAATAAAATGTGTTGGACAAAGGGAGAAGTTGTGTAGCTGCACAGAATAATAAGTGTTCATTTTAGCACGCTGATGTGGACATAATGATAATTACTACGCATCTATTGAAATTGATTTAGGTTTTAGCCTTACTTAAACATTTAAATATGTCTTTAAATAATTACTTTAGCTAAACAGACTTGAAGTATTGCTGACAAGCCTTTTAGAAACCTATATAGTGTTGTTATCTTAACAGAGTAGCTTTTCCCAAAACAGACCTTTATACTTAATGAAAAAGCAGACCCCAATGAGTTTTATATGTATTTCTATAAGTAGATACAAAAAGATGCTTTATACTCATTCATAGTTCTTACTAGCATAACACTTTGTAATATTATACTGAATTTACTCATTGCATATTATCATTAATGGATTTCATTTTTCACATATGAGAAAATAAAAATGCAAAAAAGTGGATCCTAGGGTTTATATCAGTGACTGATATGGTGACACTTCTAAGAGCATTTCCGTTATGTCCTGGGGTGTAACATACAAATAAGACAGTCTAGAAAGACAAGATCAAAATGTTTACATATTAACAAATAAACTTCAAGATCTCTAAACATTAGATAGTGTGACAGTGGTCAAAGGTGTTTCCTGCCCAGTGTTGTCAATGGGCTCATAAATTTTTCCTTTGATTAAGATAAATTAGATATTTTGTGCTGCTTCAAATGCTTCATAAGCTAATATCACATAATCCCCCATCGCCTTTTTAAAATAGCCCAAGATGTTGGGTTTTTTGTATTACGTGATTCAAAATGTGTAAATTGGGATTACATCAAAGATACAGGATTTAAAACTGAGCAAATTTTTTTTAGAGTTCTGCATTACAGGGACGATTTGGCTATCTGGAAACTAATTTCCTTGTGATGCACTATAACTGAAATACTGCCAGGTGATCTTGGTCAGAGACAACTGATCTAGATCTATTTAGCAAGGGAAAAAATAAGCAAGAAGCTGTACTCCCAAACAAGGCTCTCATATTGTACAAAAATAACTGTCACTATTGTTTTTGTGAAAATGAAAGCTACCAATACTGTTACCCCACGACTTTCCCCAGGAATCTTGTTTTCACATGTTCCTAACTTTCTGACAAATTTTCCATTATCCTGCCCAGAGGTTAACCTTTATGGAAATTTTGAACAGGCTGTCCAAGCCATTTTTGAACTACTGCCCCCGCCCTCATTTAAAGAAAAATTTAAAGTACTTTTTGTGGATATGGTGAGCTGTCCTATTTGAAATGTCCATGTGGGCTTGATCTCAGTGGGCATTAGATTTTTATTTTCAAATAACAAAACACTTAGCAGAGGATTGTGCAGAATGAGTTACCATGTTTGCAAATCTCTAGTAATGGAGATCCCACATAATAATAATAATAAGAAGAAAACACTGAGCAAGCATGCACTGAGTTTTAAAACTTCTATAAATTGAGTTTTGCACAAGTGCAGCATTGATGTTTGCTAATGACAGGAGCTAGGAATTAATCCAAAACTCACTGAAGTCCATGGAATAAATCTGGGCTTTTGATCCAGACCTCAAGTGCAGTGTTACTAGTGAACCAAGTGTTCTGCCTTAGTCAAGTGAAGTCAGTTGGCAAGATTCTCTAATGTGGTGTGACCACTTTACGCCCCAATGTTGGCAGATTTGGCCCTAAATTTGGCATCTCCAGGCCCAGAAAGATCACCATTGTACTCTGGTGATGTAGAGCCAGTCGTTAGCCTCCTCTACCATATGCTTTGCTGCTGCCAACATTTAGAGGATGTGGATGGGATACCCCTAAGATGCTCTGATTCTGCGTGCTAGTGTTACGCTTAGAGAACAGCTCTGCACGCAGTGGCCCCCAGAATCAAAGAATGCACAGATGAGTTTTAAGCCATCTTTGTGAACCCATCCTCCAACCTGTTCCTCATGATGTTCAGCCACACCCCAGGACCTAATCTTGTGGGACTACTCAGCAGAGAAATGGCATGAAGTTAGTAATATTGTAGATAATATCTGCAAAGACTTTTTCAACATGAAATACTTTCGCATTAGTCAAACTCCAATGTAGAAAAAAGGACACTTTATGTCCCTCTGGGTCTTATAAAGCATTAGATCCCATTTATAACTCTAGATGCCATTGGTACCCAAGGATTTGTACATATTGATTGAAGTCCCTTAACAGGAATGGGGCCAAATAAAATGACCTTTTGAAAATTATCTTTTTCAATAGAGTAAGTATGGCTTAAAGCATCTAATAAGAAGGAATAGAGAAGAAGAATTGATCTAGAAGAGAAAAAGGAGTTTGGTTACATGGGTGCACATTGCTACAGATATTTTATGTTGATATTAAAAAAATACATTTTGAAATACATTTAACAAAACTTTTCAAAAAAGAATTCTCATTGGAGGTGAGATTGTAAAAACACAATGTTGCATTTTCTAAAGAAAACAATTGGTTTTTTATAGATTTTTCTTGAAAAAGAAAACATCTTTGCTTTCTGTCAGTTTCTTTTATTCTCTGGTGGCTTTTACATAGATTCATAAACCTATAAAAAGTTAAAATGATAAAAGGTAGAAACATAAGTAAATAAAATGTACATTTTTTCAGCTGACAGCTGCATTATAGTTGAAATAATTCTTTGAAATATTGTTGTGCATGCTCTTAAATGTAATATTGATTTTTTTGCCCTTTTTTTGCTTTTTAATGCTACAATTTTTTTCACTTAGTGAAGACTCAGAAAATGTAACGATAGTTGAAGTAGCTTGATAAATTACTTTTCTATTATCAGGAAGAGTAAACCTTTTCTTTTCAGAGAAAACTAACAGAGCAGTAGGCATTGTGCCCTATTGCAGACTGTAGCACTGGTCAATATAGTCATGCTAACAAGAAGTCGGTTGAATCAAATAGTGCTCTTGTTCATTTAGATTCCATTTAGATAGCAGGTAAACTAAAAAGTCATTGAAGATAATATAGACCATTGCTATAGCACATACAGGACCAGATTCTGCCACCTATCCTTCCACTGAAACCTATGGAAGTACGCATGGGGTAAGGTACAACTCAATGTGAGTAAAGGTGGCTGAACCTGGCCCATGATGGATTGTATTCAGAAATATGGTAGAACCTCAGAGGTATAAACACCAGAGTTACAAATTTACCAGTCAATTGCATACCTAATTTGGAAATGGAATTACGCAGTCAGGCAGCAGCAGAAGAGACCAAAAAAAAAAAAAGTAAATACAGTACAGTACTATGTTAAACTAAAACTTCTAAAAAAAAGGAAAGCAGCATTTTTCTTCTGTATAGTAAACTTTCAAAGCTGTATTAAGTCACTGTTCAGTTGTAAACTTTTGAGAGAACAACCATAACATTTTGTTCAGAGTTACAAACATTTCAGAATTACGAACAACCTCCATTCCTGAGGTGTTCATAATTCCTAGGTTCTACTATAAACCTTTACCTAGATACAGATGTATCTTGCTGTGGTACATAAGCATTCTGTATATTGGAAATAAGACAGCAGAATCAGGTATATGGCATTTATTTACATCTTAGCACCGTGTGGATTTCCACAATTAGAGTAGCTTTTTAAAATGTTAAAGTTATGAAAAGAGAAAAGACAAGTGCAATGAACATGTGGGGACATTGAACAAATTAATTCAAACATGGTGTCATGATGCAATAACTTTACTATTGAATCCAATTCCAAAATAATCACAGCAAACTGACAGCATAACAACCTGCAGCCATGATCTTCCTTCCCACAGGATTGGAAAACACAGCACAAATCACATATAAATGGAGAATCTCAACTATTGTATGCAATTGTAATTCAGTTGATGAGGGAGACTAAGCCAGACATTAGGCATAACCTGGGATGTGACAACCAATCAGGACTGGTGCAAGGATGTTTCACGCCCTAGGCAAAACTTCCACCTTGCGTCCTCCCCTTCCCCGAGCCCTGAGGTGCCCCCCCCCGCAGCAGTTCCCCCCTGCCGCACCGGAGGCACCCCCCACCCTTGTTCACCCCTGCTCCGCGCACGAGCACGAGCACCCCGAGCATGCCGTGGCTTCTTCACTTCTTCCACCTCCCAGGCTTGCAGCACCAATCAGCTTAGGCGCCGCAAGTCTGGGAGGTGGGAGAAGTGAAGCAGCCACACCGTGCTCGGGGAGGAGGCGGGGCAGGGAGTTCCCCTGCGTGCTGCCCCCCCACAGTTGCTGCAGGCGGCCCTCCCCACACTCCTCTGCCCCAGCTCCCTCTGCCTAAATGCCGGCGGCGACCGGGGAGGCCGAAGATACGGCCAGTGCAGTCGCTGCCGAAGGAAATGGTGCCCCCCAAATGCCAGCGCCCTACGCGATCGCCTAGGTCGCCTACATGGTTGCACCAGCCCTGCAACCAATGATACAGGACTGAAGCAAAACTCTAGATCAGCATGCCTCCAAATTTTAGGTAGTGGAATTCAAACCGGGATCCAAATTTCATACCTGGCCTTTATCTGTATAAAAGGCCAAACCAAAATCCTGCATCAGAATTTCCCGTGCTTTGAAATTTGGAAGTTGCAATCTGGAGACAGAATTTTGCAGCTTGAGGCAATCTAATGCATAGGAACACTAGTAACATTAGCAACAAAATACAAGACTAAAAGCACCAGCTTCATTTAAAAAAAAAACAAAACAGTGAAGGTTCCTCCTATGACTACTTTGAATTTACTTTATCAGTTAGCGGTCCTGCATTAAATTCTGATCACACACCTGATTTACTGACTTTAGTACAGTTTCTCTGGAGGTATACCAATGAGAGAGGAGACTCAGGCCCCAGACCTATTCATAAAGTGATAGTTTCTTTATCTTTGAAGAGGTTATTTTCATATTCCTCTTCTGATAAACTAGCACTACAGTGATTAGTATCAAAAGAGAGTTTCCCACGTCATGTGACTTAACCTTGTGACTGTATAATTAGAGTGGGTATGGTTTTTTCTTTAAATTTGTTGGCAATATTTATCATTCCAGGTCAGCTAATGAGTGAGTGAAAGTGCCAGAAGGAGCTGACTTAGTCCAACAAAAAATAATGTCCACTATCAGGAAGCTTTTTCTCCCAAAGGCTTTATTCTCAGGAGAAAGCTTCACTGCTTGTAACAAAAACAAACAAACCTCTCTATACAAAAGAAAAAGTCACCATTGACAATAACTAGGGCTGAAAAGAAACCAGAACAAATGTTCTATGGTACAGCCACAGAAGCGCAAGTTCCCTTTTTAACTGAGCTTGTGTCCATTTTATATTCAGTTTTCACAGACATGAGCAGTCAAGTTATACTTGCCCAGCTACTTGTGGGAAATACATTTCAGCTGGCATGCTCATCAGTTCACACAGGGAATAGTATATTATATATGGGATGAAACACTCATTGAAATGGTGGTTTCAATGAGCAAACTCCCAAAGTAAGGTATTATTCAGGCAAGAGCATCATAATCTGGCCAGTAACAATCTGAATACATACTGGGTAAAATGTTCAGAAGCACATAAGTGATTTAGGATGCTAAATCCCAACAGCATTTAGGACCCATGTCTCACTGAAAGTCAATGGTTTAGGCTCCTGAGTATGTAAATCCCTTTTGAAAAACGTGCTTTTAAAACATTAGCTGCTTTTAATATGTTTCATTGTTTAACAGACTCCAGGAAAGGAATTTGCTAGTCAGCAAAGTACATTTGCCAACATCATTATTGTCAAGAGAAGACAAAACTCCCTGGTGAAAATTTGCCCCAAGTGAACTATCTACTACTACTCCACCTGCATGGTCTATCTGGAGCACCGTAGATATACTGTTGAACAAATATTGGATTGCATTATGCCTATAAACTTCAGGAATGGGGCAATTTTCTGATTTATTCACACATAATCACTCCAGGGGATTGCACTTTAGGATGATGGGAAAATGCCTTAAAGCAGACAGCCATGAAGTACCTTTATCCTTAAGTGTGTTCTCAGAATACATTAGTTTTGATACTACTGTGGCTTTTATCCTGAAATGTTCAGTGATGACTTTACTATTTGGAGATGATGATGATGATGATGATGATTTCAGATGTTCCAGATAAGTTAATTACTATATTTCACTTAGTTATTACTAGAGAAATATATTGGTTTTTTTTTTAAAAGAGACTCTTAGTGACAGTACTTTGTATGTCACATACCTAGTCATTTTCAGTAGTTAGGACTGCTACTCAGAATCCTAGCTGTCAGAAATAACAAGTGCAGTAAATTGGATCTCTTGAACTGGTAATGGAAGATTACTGTTATAGATAAAACTGTATTTGCTTTGTGAAAATGTAGTACATCTAAAGAAATGTAAAAGTATAAAACTAGCAAAGGTGGGTGATACATTCGCTTTTCCCACTGGAATTGGAATTTTTCCTGTTGTGAGCAGAATATTAAAATCAGATGCAGAAGAGGATTTTTGGAAATTCATGGCATCCAGTGAAACTGCCCTACATATGGGCCATCCATCTGGAACAGCTAGTCCATTAAATTAATAGCTGTGAATAATGCATAGAATAGAGATAAAGGTGAATTTATTTTACCCTGATGTTGTTTTCATTCTTCTGAGTGCCACTGCTATGTCAATAGAAAAGCTTTATTGTAGTGGTAAGGATAGATCCGATATTGTCAATATAGTCATTTTATTGGGGTTCCATAGGTTTTATGTAAATCCAATTTGTGCCCCAACCTGAGTACTCTGAAGGGATATCCAATTATCACCTTTACCTCTCCCATACTAGTTTTAGAGCTTTTTTTTAGTAGTTGTGGGAAGTACCTTTCATAAGCCTATATACATAGACTATTAACAGTTTTTAATATGTTAAAATTCCTTTACACAATACAGTTTTCATTTTGTCTTCCCAAACCTCCAAGCCATAAATGTTGGCCTAAATTAATTGTATCTTTCTGTCGGTCTGTATGGAGAAACTTCTGCTGAAATTTTCAGTGTTTATATGCCTCACTATGGCTAACTAAGGGTTATAACACTATGGTAAATAGCATAGACTACCACCTGAGCCATTTTCCAGCCCAACAATCTTCTAAATCAACAGTTCTTAAACTATAGTTCAAGGACCACCAATGGTCTGCACAGTCCTTCTTGGCAGTCTGGAGGATGAAGCAATTTCAGAACCAAAAAATGAAGTTGGGAAAAGGGGATTCTTTCCTTTACAGAATGGTCCACCAAAGAAATGTTGGCCTAAATTAATTGTGTCTTTCTGTCGGTCTGTATGGAGAAACTTCTGCTGAAATTTTCAGTGTTTATATGTCTGGGGCCTCACAATGGCTAACTAAGGGTTATAACACTATGGTTTGTTTTCATGCATTCCTTGTTCCACTGCTGACCACATAGGTGTTTTGAATCTGTTTAGAAGATTTGATATGCATACTATGGAGTTTGGTATAAAAACCTAGACAGGATAGAATACAGCATGTTTTAAAACACATTCAGAAACAAGAATCAGGAAAAATCTTTGACTGGGATGAATGAATCCCGGTGACATTGTATGATTCACATTTCAGAGATAAAGTAGGTATCATACTTCTAGCAAATACAGTCCTATCACTTGAGTAATAGTCTTATAAATAAAGTGCTGCAGGCCATGTCTTCTGCCCGTCTGTAGTTTTATTTTCTTCTGCATGCAAGTCAAGTCCATGTCATAAATTAGACTTCACACAAATTCCTTGGTAAATATTTTTGAGTGCGAAAGAGCTAAGAAAATAGCAAGAGCCTCAGTGCCACTGGCTGCACCAACAACATTTAAAAGGCTGTCAAAGAAAGGCCATTCGTCGTGAACTCAGATTGAAGAGGGATGGTCGAGGCAAACTTAATCTACACTACTTCTGTATTAGCAGAATAGCTGTTCAATAAAAAAGGTAAGTCCAACAAGGGGAAAACGTATAGTGTATTGTGAAGTAAACCAGATAATTGTTATCCAAATTAATGTTATCTGAGTTGCCTATCTTTTTTTTTTGTTTTGAGTTTACAGTGTATCAAATGCTTACTCAAATTGATTACTATTGTGACTTGTGAAGTATCTTGCAATGCCTCAGCTGTACCAAAACTTCTTAGATAATATATTTTCCTATTTGAATGAGAGGGAAGCAGAAGAGACATTCACTAAGGATCTTAAAAATAAATGTGGATACCAGTTTCCTCCCCATTTTCATTCTGCTTTATTGGACAGTTCATCTTGATTCCTGGAGTAAAGATTCAGAAGACCTCAGCTATGGTAAACAGTTCCCCTGAAGTTAGAATACAATTGAATAATTAGCTATCTAGACGTTGTTTGTGCTAGCTTGTTCCCCAGCACCCACTAATAGACTTCCAGTTACTCCATATCTAGTTCCACCTTTACCTATGCCAGTATCCTGGTAATTTGATACAGAGTATGTTAAGAGGAACAAAGTCTACATCAGAAAGAGAACTTTTTCTTCATACTGGTTCTCTTGTAATTATAGGATCCCTTGCTGGTCTGTATGTGCAAATATTATTTTAAGGCTGGTTATGTCAAGCTGCATTTTGTGAATAGTGTGATCACTACACATATTAATTATTTTGGTGAAATGTAGATAATTCAAGTACTGATCTTTACCTGACCTGATTATTACAATTTTAGACCCCTAAACTGGATTGTGATACATGCGCACAGACTGCTGCCTTCACCTGGAGCAAAACTAACTTCAGTAATGTTCCAAGAGAGCACTGCAGTTTGCGCACATGGATCACAAACCCTAGTCCCCAGTCTTACAAGGAGGTCTGTATCGATAGACAGGTTCCCTCAGTGATTTTTGCAGGATTGGGGCCATGGTGATTCTGGTACAGATAGCCATATATGGCACTGTCCATTTGATCAATTTATTAATGTGATTTGTAGGAGGCTTCTTTTGTTTCATTGACCTACTTTTGAACCTAAATTTCATGGCTATTGTGTGGAATACTACTTTTCCTGAGGTGATGCTACTGAATGACTCCTGATGCATCCAATGGAGCAGTCCACAACCCAATAGGACTGTGGCTAAATGCCATAATTTAGCCCTATCTGAGCAGTATATAGTTGGAACAAAGACTTTGCATATCATTTCCAAATACTCTAACAGATATTTTACATATGTACTAATGCAGCTGTACTAATGTAGACTGTTAACATTGCTCTCAAAGAATATCAGTGTTTAATTGCTATGCACACAGAACAAATAATGGGAATAAGTAACCTACATGATTTCACTACAAAAGAATTAATGTGATGGGCAATTAAAGTATGCATTTAAGTTTAGTTATTACATTGTTTGTCATTCAGAACTATCTCAGCTAAATTTAAAGGGCTTATTAAAACATTAATTTAATTCCTTATATAAAAGGCAGATAATGATAATAAAATGTTGCAAATGATAATGAGAAGCACTGTAATTAAGTCTTGGCTTAATTGGAAAGGTTATTATGATTTGCCTGTGATAAAATGGCAGACTTATTTTTTTCTTTTCATTATGATTGGAGTTTTAAATGGTTATTTAGAATTCCATACAGAAATGTATGTTTACATTTATATGTTTAAAAGGATAACTGAAGTATTTGCCACATACACATTTATCAAATTAGATAGAACCATATGTCAAATTTCTCAAGACCACATTCCAAACGTTGGTTACTTTGCTTATATCTCACAGATACATCTAGAGTCCACTAGTGAAAATATCAAGTCTCATAGAAATTGAGAACTTTTTCATGTGTTTTTATTCATAGTAGAGAACTATGCCCTTATTGTATTAGGCCGTGTCTTTGACTGAAAAAGAAAAAGGTTTTACATCAGGTAACTTGAGAAAACTATCTTGATGAAAAATCCTAGTGGAGACAAGTCACTGTAGTGTAGTTAGATGAAGTAATCTCCTAGCAAGGAGTCTAGAGTTGGCCAAAGCTATTAACATTGAGGTAAAATCTATCACTGTCTTATCTCCATTAGGATTTTATATCACAATATCTATCTCAATATAAAATCACCTTTTTACTGTGAAGCCATAGCCTTAATGTATAGGATTTTTTTTAAATGGAAAAGATATTTTTTTTTATTCTGTAGGTGTTTAGAGTAATTTCTCTAGATCCCAAATAAATTTCTATAGTATCCTGTTGGCTTCATTCCTATTACATTCTTAGATGGTTCTTTCACAATATATATCTGTTCGTTTCTTAATGACCTTGAGTTTGAGAGTGACCATTTGTTGCTGGCTGAACATTTCTAAAAGCTTTATTATACATATTGATGATGTGACCACAGAGTGCAGGTTGAAACCCTGAATGTGGTCTCACCGTGTATAAATAAAGAGTAACCTGCAGTTAATGGGCCTTGGTTACTTGCAATGTGCCAGTCTTCAAATCAAAGGAGTAGTTTAAAAAAAAACAGTGGGAGTAAAAGGTTAACATGAGGGTCAGACCAAATTTTCATAAATGTCCTTTAATTTTGGATTTACACGCCTTGGGCCTGAGTTTGTCGTATTGAGCACCAACAATTCTAGCCAATATGAAGGGAACTGTGGGTGCTCAACACATCTGAAAATTAGGCCACGTGTACCAAAAGCTGGGGACCCAAAAAAGTGAGGCATGCAAAATCAGGGGTTGCTTTTGAAAAGTTTTGCACAATATTTTCAACTTTATGTGTATCTCATCATATGCTTGGTAACCATTTGCAAACCAATCTTTTAAATACCAGTACTAATTTTTGGTATAATTTGACATAATAAATTAATGAATATAGGGCAGGTTTTCAGGCCAAATCAGTTTAATACCAACGTAACTCCACTTTGCAGTTAGACACGTTGGATTTATGTTAGACAGCAAGCCTGTCTCTGCACCCTGAAACTTCACATTTAGAACCTCAATACAATTCCGATATTTCCACAGTGGACACATGAAAAAAAGTAAAGTAGTTTAGAGACAATTTCTCATCATATTCTTGTGTGAAATTAGAAATTTTATAGCTACTAACCAGAGGTGTTTGAGGAGAGGAGGGGCTGTGCTTTAAATGCTTAGGCTTGGCTATGCTATGCTTTTTTCCTTAATATTTCCCACCATTGTTTCCTTCAGTGGATACTCTGAGGCACACAAGAGCTCAGTTGCAGCTGACTTTAACTATTAATTATTATGAATTAACTATTGAATTGTCTAGAAACTCTGAGTAGGGTTAAACATCAAGGTGGTTAAAACCCAGGTGGCCAATGAACTCTAGCTTTCACATCACATGTTGCACTGAAGGTGCTTCTCCAGTGGTAGCTGTTAGAGAGTTTATTCCTTCACTCTCCCACTTCCCTGGTCCTTCTCGCATGAACAGAGAGCAACAATACCCGAAGTTCGAAGGTGCAAACAATTCAATGTTTATTGGGGTGAACTTCCAGCAAGCTTAAATCCAAGTTCCTTTTTCTTATTTTCGAATCCCAACTTACTTCCTGTTTGCCCCTAATTTATATAGTAATATTCTTAGCTATACCTTAACCAAACATTCTACTAAAATTTATCTAACCAATCCTAACATATTGTAACATGATTAGCTAACCAATTATGTCCCACCACCTTAACTAGTTTACACCTAGCAAAATTAATTATTGATGTTCATCCATCGTTGTCGATGAAGACCTCAACAACTCATTCTTTCGATGACCGGACTCTGTGCGTCCGAAGATGACTGATCAGTCCGATTCGGGCATGGAACGTCCTGTCACACGTTGGGCAGACATGTGATGGCACTGTCGATGATGTGTGGGCAGCTCTGGACTTGCGCAGCTCACGCTTTCTTTCAGCCTCAGCAGTACGCCTCGCCTCAGAGGTATTACTGCCTGTGTGAATGAGGCTGCGCCATGCTGGATGGTTCAGTGCGAGGGTTTCCCATGTGGCGGTGTTAATCTCAAAGGACTTCAGAGAGGTCTTCAGCATGTCCTTGAACTGCTTCTTTTGTCCTCCATGGGAGCGCTTTCCCTGGGCGAGTTCTCCGTAGAGGAGCTGTTTAGGAATGCGCTCGTCTGACATTCTCACGACATGTCCAGCCCATCTGGTCTGGGCTCTCATCAGCAGTGTGTGAACTGACGGCAGACTGGCTCTGATAAGGACTTCAGTATCAGGCACTTTGTCCTGCCATCTGATTTTTAGAAGCTTTCGCAGACAGGAAGTGTGGAAGTGATTGAGCCTTCGTGCATGACTCCGATAGACAGTCCACGTCTCGCAGGCGTACAGCAGAGTTGGAAGCACCACTGCTCAGTAGACCTTCAGCCTCGTTGGTAGGCTGATCCCTCGACGTTCCCAGACGTTGGAGCGCAATCGGCCAAATGCAGAGCTGGCTTTAGCAATTCTGCACTTTACTTCTTCATCGATTGACACTGCTCGAGAAAGGGTACTGCCCAGGTACGTGAAGTGGTCCACTGCCTGAAGTCTCTGTCCATTTACAGTGATGGACGGTTCTGAGTACAGAGTGTGGGGAGCTGGCTGGTGCATGACCTCAGTCTTCTTGATATTAATGGTGAGGCCGAAGCTGTTGCATGCAGATGAAAACTTGTCCATACTGGCTTGCATTTCTGGTTCTGTACTAGCATTCAGAGCACAATCATCGGCAAAGAGAAAGTCTCGAAGTACAGTTTCCTTCACCTTGGTGATGGCACGCAGTCGCCTCAGATTGAATAGTTTCCCATCGGTTCTGTACTTCAGGCCTACTCCTTCAGTGCAGTGTTGAAAGGCATCAGTCAGAGTGGCAGAGAATATCATGCTAAACAAAGTGGGTGCTAAAACACACCCTTGCTTGACGCCGTTGGTGACTGGGAAGGCCTCAGATGTTTCATCGTTATCCAGGACACGAGCCATCATACTGTGATGAAATTGACGTACCATTTGTATGAATCGCTCTGGACAGCCGAATTTCGACATGATCCTCCACAGGCCCTGGTGACTGACAGAGTCGAACGCTTTCGTGAGGTCCACAAAAGTTGTGTAGAGTTCACGGTTCTGCTCTTGACATTTCTCCTGTAGCTGACGCGCAGCGAAGATCATGTCAATAGTCCCACGCCCCTTGCGGAAGCCACACTGTGATTCTGGCAGTAAGCCCTGCTCCAGGTGAGTGATCAGTCGGTTCAACAAAACCCGTGCAAGAACTTTCCCCGCTGTAGAGAGCAGCGAGATTCCACTATGATTGTCGCATACCTGGCGATTGCCCTTCCTCTTATAGAGGTGCACGATGGACGCGTCTCTAAATTCCTGTGGAATGGATCCCTGCTTCCAGAAGGACTGAAACAGCTCAGTGAGTTTTCGTAGCAGCACTGGTCCACCGACTTTGTACACCTCTGCTAGTATGGCATCTGACCCTGGGGATTTGCCACTTGACAGCTGGTTGATGGCTTTCTTCACTTCGTCCTTTTCTGGTGAAGCATCCATGGAGTCATTGACTGCAACCTGGGGCATCTTGTCGATGGCCTCATCATTGATGACTGAGGGGCAGTTGAGAACTGCTTCAAAATGTTCAGCCCATCTCTGGAGAATCTGCGTCTTCTCTGTAAGGAGCACAGTGCCATCAGAGTTCAGGAGGGGAAAGCTCCCAGAAGCCTGTGGACCATAGAGCGTGTTGAGGGCTTCATAGAACTGCTTATAGTCGTTCCTGTCCGCGTACGCCTGTATTTCATCTGCTTTGGCGCTCAGCCACAAGTCCTGCATTTTGCGCAGTCGGTTCTGTACTGTTCTGCGAGCGTTGATAAAGGTAGTCTTCTTTGCCGCTGAGGATGGATTGTTCTGATATGCGCGATGCAGGCGGTGCTTCTCAGCAAGTAAGGCCTGGATTTCTGCATCATTTTCATCAAACCAGTCTTGCCGCCTGCGTGTGGAGGGCCCCAATACCTTCGATGCAGCTGTATGGACAGTGTTGCGGAATCGCTCCCAGTCTCTCTCAGCGTCATTCTCAATACGAAGATCAGCAAGCTCGTTCTCTAGGTCTTCTGCTAGATTTTCAGTGATGCGGCTGTTCTTCAGCTTCGACACATTGATCCTTTTGAGAGCCTTACAGCCTTGTGGTCATCTCTTCGGCATGATACGGAGCTTCATTTTAGATACTATGAGCCTGTGATCCGTCCAGCAGTCAGCGCCGCACATAGCTTTTGTAACCCTGACATCTTGTCTGTCCCTTCTCCTGATGATGACATAGTCGATAAGATGCCAGTGCTTGGAACGGGGATGCATCCACGAAGTCCTGTTATGGGTAGGGAGGCGGAAGACCATATTGGTGATCAGAAGGTCATGTGCTGCACAAGTTTCCAGCAGTAACAGACCATTGCTTTTACACTTTCCCACTCCATTTTTCCCGATGACTCCTTCCCAGGCTGCGGCATCGCATCCGACTCTTGCATTAAAATCGCCAAGCAGGATCAGCTTGTCTGTGCAGTGAACTGATAATAGCAGAGCATCTAGTTCTTTGTAGAATTTATCCTTCACATCCTCTGGGTTGGTCATTGTGGGAGCGTATGCACTGATCAAAGTAGCTTGTTTTCCATTTTGAAGCGGAAGCTGCATTGTCATGAGACGATCATTCACACCATTGGGGGGACTGGCAAGTTTCCGAACAAGGTGATTCTTGATGGCGAAGCCAACTCCAGATTCGCGATGCTCATCACCGCTGCGGCCACTCCAGAAGAATGTATAGCCTCCGCCTGACTCGGACAGCTGTCCTTCATTAGCAAGGCGAGTTTCGCTAAGGGCTGCAATGTCAATGTTGTAGCGTGCGAGCTCTCTGATGACAAGTGCTGTTCTTCTCTCTGGTCTGTCTGCCGTAATGTTATCCAGTAGCGTGCGCACATTCCATGTGCCAATGGTGATCGGTGTCACTCTAAGTTTTGTTTTTGTTTGACCACTTTTATGGGATCCCCGCCAGCTGCGGTATGCTGGCCAGGGTAAGGTGAAGCAGGCAATGTTTAGGGCACCTTTTCTAGCCCCCTCCTCGTTCTACGGAGGTGAGCAGTGCAATCCTGAATAGGGCTGCTCAGTCGCTCAAGAAGATGCCGAGCTCCACCGCTGCTTCGGTCAGTGAGGAACGACCATTATACCTGAGCCGCCTGTGTGCAGGTCCACGGCTACAGTTCCCAGTGTATCCACACCTGCTGCTTCGTCGCTCGCCCATCGCCACAGGACTTGATATGATGTGATATGATATGATATGATATGATGTCGAGACTTGCGCGTGAATTGGATTAAAGTGAGGGAGAGTTGCGCAACGTCAACCTCACTCTCTCTTCCCAGTTCCTATCTGTATCCAGTGGCAGGACAAGAGTCGAGACTGCTGGAGATAGGGCAGAGCACAGTGGATGACCAGGACACCTATGTGTCTTGTCGTGCTCTTGAGCGTTCCACAACGCTTGCTGTCACCGCCTTCCTGACCATTGAACCAGATTTCCTCAGTCAGCCGGATCCAGCCTTCGCATGCAATGGGTAGACAGGCCCTAACTCACCGAGGGTCTTAGACTCATCGGCTACCCTCACCTGGTTTAGCCCGCCAGTCGAGATGGTTTCCGGGGTGTGGCCGCTGTCGCATGCTGACAGCTACTTGGAGCCACAGGTGAGAGCTGGGTATCAAGTGGGGACCAAAGTGGATGAGCTACTCCTAGGAGTACGACTGCTCCCCTATCAGAGGTACTACCCCTCCCTGACAACCCCATACACCCCAAAATTAATTATACAGCAGACAGAAACAATCACAGAACCAGACAGAGACCATGCAAATAAATATACAAAGCAATACAGAAGTGAGGATTTCACAACTACATCTATACAGACATAAGGTTTTACAACTACATCTATACAGACATAAGGGTTCTCCAGCTGCGTCTATTGATAAGTGAGTTCTTACCAGACAGAAAACTATCAAACTAAATTTCCTTTTACATGTTTTAGGCTCTTCTCTTTCTCTGGAGGTGATAGATAGAATCACCTTTGCAACAGCCCCAGATTGCCTTATTTTAATATGACTAGTTTGGAATGTGAGGATGTGACCATACATTTCCCAGTTTATGGCTGCTTAGCTGAAGAACCAGGCTGTCACAGTAAGAGAAGGCCATTACACAGACAGACAGACAGTGATTTTTTATTCTTTCTTTTATACCTCTATAACTAGCTAAGTGATAAGAATACACCTAAATTCTTAAAGTATAGGCCTTTGCAGACAGGCCTGAATATCTATATCCTAACAGTAGCAACAGTTGAATCTTTTGAGGAAAAGAGTTAGCAAACACAGCCTATGAGGTTTTACTTTGGAATTTACCACCTCACTGAGACAAGTAGGGCTTAGTTTAAGAAGTTCATACTTTCGGTGTGTATAGGAGTAGAAGGAGTTCACATTAGGTGCTACTATTTTTTAAGTCATCATCTTCTTCCTATCTGCTGCCTTTTATCCACCATCTCTTCATGCATTCCACGCCTAATACGCCTTGATTCCCTCCTCTTGTTGTTTCTCAATAAATTTCTAGTTAGTAGGGGAGGGAGAGCAGATTAATTAACTTGCTTCCCACTATTCACTGAATCATACTTGCAATCTAGTTAGTACATTTTCACTGGCATTGTCCTGTATTAAATCTTTTATACATTTGTGTGTGTTTGCATTCACTTTTTGAAAGAGCTGGATAGATAATCATAGAAATGAAAGCCTTCTGTTTATCAAAATATGTACAAAATGCATAGTAGCAGTGCACACTTCCCTACACACACCAATCTCTTCCTGGAGGGCTCATCTCGGGAGGTAAGAAGATGGGTCAGTCACCATGCCCTTTCAGTTTATGACCATTATAGTCAGATCACCAGCATGGTGTCAATGGGTACTAATTTTTGATATTTGAAATGTGTACACTTCTCCAGTAGGAATGAGACTGACACCAGTTATTTCAGATAGATGCTGTCATCATGCGTGAAATTAAGCTACGATGAGGTATGCATTCGTTATGGAAGTATGACCATGCATGGGTGAGTGTTGAAACTGTACATTTTAGAAATTAGACATATAAATCACATCTTGATACAGATCAAAATATGTATACACATCTCAAGATGTGATTTTATATGACTGACTTCTAAAATGGGATGGGATACTTTCAACACTCCCACGTAGCGAAACTTGGAGGTGGCCCTTTCTAATAGTTGCCTAACAGCTTAAAATTAAAAGCTCATTAAGAGAGAATGCCAGAGAAAGTAGCATTAATGGCTTTCACACTCTCCTTGAGGACTGCCCAGTTTGAACACGGTGTGTCAGAGAGAGAAATAGATTGAAGGTGTGTGTAACAGGGTGCAACTCACCATCATGACACCTCCTGCTGGCTGTCCTGGTAATTAGCTCAGGGGTTGCCAGTACACCCTTCTCAGGTCGTGTCTCGCCCATCATCTTGTCTGTCTTCACCTCCAGGACCCACTTTGCTCCCCGGACCACATCGTCCTCTTCTGGACACAGTATCCCAGCAGTATCCCAGTCGGTCCTTTCCTACCTTCCAGGGTGGAAACTGTAGTCCATTCACCAGCCACTCCCCTCAGTGGCAAGTGGCGGCAAAGGGGTGGGAGGAGACCCAGGCCCACCCACTTCGCCAGGTCCCCACCCAGGGACCCTATAGCTGTCAGCCACATGCTGCCTGTCCCTGAACTATGCCATCTCCTTCCCTGGGCTACTTCTCTGCAGCCTTAGCACCTTCTCTGCCCTTGTATCATGGCCTCAGTCTGGCAGCCATCAGCCTGGAGCTTTCTCCTACTCTGCTGACCCTGCCCAACACTGCTCTGTCCATGGTACTCCTGCCTTCTAAGCAGCCAGTCCTCCACCCTCATTCTTCAGAGATTGACTGCCTCCCCCTCTGCTCAGCAGCCCCTTCTTATATGGGCCAGCCTGGCCCTGATTCGCTATTCCAATAAAGCTTCTCCTGATTGGCTGGCTCTATAAGCCTTTTCCTCATTAGCTGCCTCCCACACAGCCTCCCAAGGGTGGCTTTAACCCCTTACCTACCAGTAAGGGGCAGTCGCCCCATCACAATGTGTCTACACTGAACTAGAAGATCCGTGGCTGGCCTGGGTCAGCTGATTTGGGCTAGCAGGACTCAGGCTGTGCGGCTATAAAACTGCAGTGTAGACATTTGGGCTCAGGCTGGGGCCTCTATGCTGTTTGCTTGCATAGGCAGTGTCATAAATATAGAGAGAAGGGTAGTATAAAGTCCCTCATTGGCACCTGTACTGAATTGCCTTACCTGTAAGGGGTTAAGTAGTCAAATAACCTAATTTGCACCTGACCAGAAGGACCAATGAATGAGGAAAGAAGATACTTTCCATTCTGATTTTGCAGGTGTGATTTTTTTACTTTTTCTTTATAAATAAAGTTCTTCTTTTAAGAACCTGATTGATTTTCAGTGTCCTGAAGACAAACAGTCTGGTCTGTGCTCACATTGCTAACCAATTGGTTGGTATGTTATTCTCAAGCCTCCCCAGGAAAGGGGGTGAAGGGGCTGGGGGGGGGAAATATTTTAGGGGGATAGGGATTCCAAGTGACCCTTCCCTGAAATTTTGAGTAAATCGCTTGGTGGTGGCAGCAATACCGTCTAAGGACAAGGAGAAGAATTTGTGCCTTGGGGAAGTTTTAACCTAAGCAGGTAGAATATAAGCTTAGGGGGTCTTTCATGTGGGTCCCCACATCTGTACCCCAGAGTTCAGAGTGGGGGGGAACCCTGACAGGTGGTGAGTTATATGGGCTCGTGGTGCTCATGCTCCACCAATATTTAGGAACATGGGCCGAGCTCCACCAATGTTTGGGCTTATATTTTCAGAGCCGTCCGGTCCATAGGATGGACTGGGGAAACCGCCCCAGGTCCTGCACTTTGGGGGGCCCCTCGCTTCAGGTGGATGTGGGGTCCAGGGTGGCCTGAGGGATTAGCAGGGGGCCTGGCACTGGCAGCAGTGAGTGACCTGGCCCCAGCCCTCCCTGCTGTGCTCCACCCTGCATCTTCCTGCCTCTGCTCCGCCCCCTCCCTGCTTCCATTCCACCCCAAGGCCTCATCCCCGCCCCACCTCTTTCCAGCTTCTGCTCCCTGGACACTCCCTGGACATTCCGCTACGATGGGTTGGAGTGGAGCGGGGCGGGCTGGGGCCAGGTTGCTTGCTGCAGCCAGCACC
The DNA here is from genome assembly GCF_020497125.1 of Mauremys mutica. Lineage (NCBI taxonomy): Eukaryota > Metazoa > Chordata > Testudines > Geoemydidae > Mauremys > Mauremys mutica. The sequence continues at coordinate 183,680,790 of NC_059072.1, read as the reverse complement.
AGACCCCCTGCTAACTCCCCAGGCCATCCTGGACCCCCATCCCACTGAAGTATGGGGCCTCCAAAGCGTTGGGCCCAGGACAGTTGCCCTGGTCCATCCTGTGGATGGGATGGGTCTGCTTGGATCCGTTCTGGGCACCACCAAAAATAATACAAACCTGGCACCCATATCTGATTGCTCTCGTAAAATCTTGTCAACGGTTTTGAAGGCTAGCAGTTCCTGCATAGTATGGAAAGACACTAAGATGTTTGGTTCAGTCTTTTTGATATAGACTAACTTTTTGCTAGCAAATGAATCCTTTCCTTAATGGAGAAGGAAATGAAATTGTAATTACTTTCCTATGATGGATGAACCTTTCCAGGGTTTTCTGCTACCAGTTTTTTGTTCAGCTGCACATCAGACATGCCAAACCTGTGAAAAAAACACAGCAATTGGGCTTGTTTTTGGCTTAACTGACTTGTGAGTTACTTGTTGGCTCATTTTTGGCATGTAACTTGTTGCTTGTTTTGGCTTGAAGCTTGTTGCTTGTTGTAGTTTGTTGCTTCTGTTTTTTGATCGGCCAGAGTCAAGGGGCAAACCGGGGAAAGGAGTGAGAGAGTCAGGGGTGCACAGCGGGCCCACCATAGTCCCAGACTGAACGCCAGGGGATCTAGTCACAAAGAGTGTTGGGGTTCTTAGGGATTGGCTTGTTTTGGCCTTGTTTTGAAGTGGGATTAGCTTGATTTTTGGCTTATTTACCATGTGAAAGTTGGCAACTGTGCTGCGCATATGTTGCAACTGCTCCTCCCCAAAAAACCAAAAAATTGACAACATTTGGATTAGGTAGTGCAAAGAGGGGAATTGATTGTGGAGTGTTTTGAATTGAGTCTCCTTTAGTTCCTAGCTAGAAAATATGTCATCATTCCCCCACCTCCATAGAAAATGACATTTTTTAAGGAAAAAAAATTAAAATATAAAACTGAAATATTTAGGCTGAAAACTAACATAGTTCTATTCAGAAATACCATCATGGCCCCATTTTCCTCTGTGGCAGGCTACCTGGTTAGATTACACTTCGCATTCCGCACCATGGTTGCCTGACTTGGTGAGGGAAGCCCCTACAACACGGAGTCCCATCATGGCCACAGTGCATAATGTGAGATGAAGTACAACTGGGTTGCCCAGTGGATAAAGAAAAATGGCGTCATGAGGCAACTGAACTACAACTCCCATGAGACAATGAAGCAGCATTTTTTAATCAAAATATTTCATTTTTTCGCTGAAATATTTTTTTTCACAGAAAATTAAAAACCTTTTTTAAACCCATTCAGTTATTCAAGGAAAAATATCCTATTTTTCTGAGGAAAGCAGACATTTTTCACAATTTTTTTATTTGAAACCCCAATTTTCTATTAAAAAAAGTCTTGATTGAAAATTTTCAACCAGCACTAGTCTCTGTGATTTTACTCAAATGTATAAATAAGTGGGCTGGAAAACAATTTGTTGCTTAATTTGTCAATTTTATTGTATAATAATTTTAATATTGTAAAGATGCCCAGGGGTTATGGGTAGGGACATAATTTACATAGATTAATTAATGGCAGGGTTGGTAGCATCACCTATGGTTAAATTTGCCTAACGTTTTCCCTTATAAGAATCTGTTTTCAGTTGCTGTATAAACTTTAGCTTTCAATTTCTGTTTAACTGAAGACAGATATATATAAGTGCATTTACTAAAAAAATGATAGCATAAACAAGTTAGCAGCAAACATTTTCTAAAGAAGAGGTAACTTGTTATTTCAAACTATTCAAAATTCATCCACAATTAAGTCCTAGAGGGAGAAGATAAAGAAATAAGCAAACATAACACCTTAGAAACTCAATCTGAAATAACACAGTCATACTGATCTGTGACTAATTTTTGTCTTTGACAGCTGTCTTTCCATACTGTTCAGTGAAAAATAGCCACAAGAAAAAAATGTAATAAATATAACAGCTCCTTGCTTTTTTTCCAAGGTATTGTACACAATCCAAGACCTAGAGTATGAAATGGAAATTGGAAGGCAAAGGCCAAATTGTCTGCTGTTGTAAATTGGCAGTGCTCTCTTGACTTCAATGGAGCCCCATAGATTTATATCTGGAGAGAATGTGGCCCCACATGTTTTTTTCACACTAACTCAAAATATTTTCTTGAAAAATAAAGAAAAGTATTACAGTCACTGTAATTAAAATGATGTATTTCAGAGAACTTAACATAATCAAAAGACATTTATAATTTGCAAAGATCAATGGTGTGAATACCACAATTGCACCAATATTTGTATTTACTATTAAATAAAAGGCTTCCATTATGTTTTGCAACAGCTCACCCATCCAAAACTCCACCACTTTCTGCACTGAGTTTCTTCCTTTAGTTTTCTGTGGAGGCCACGTAGCATATTCTGTATTCCTAAAGATATATATCTTCATATTGTGCAACACTCTAAATTTCATTGAAGATAATGTGACGCATCTGTGCCATCATATAGGGAATCTTGTTAATGTCTCCCAGTTCTTAGCTGTTTGTATTGATTAGCTTAGCTCAGGTTGAAGAAGATTAAACCTTTGTTTATCTTGAATATTCTCTGGAGTTTTCCATTGTATCTAACATGGCTGTTAGAAAATTACACACTTTCCAATTTCAGCACATATACACTCTGCTTCTAATTGAGCTTTAAAAGGTCAGATTTATCAAATTAGCTGTTCAATTTTGACAGGGTGGTCCATAATACTCACTTAAGTGTATCTTTGTAGGTATATTGCATCACACTCTGTATGATATATAGTCTGTTCTGATTGGAGCATGGCTCTGCCAAATGAGAATCCTTATTTGTTATGAAACATTCCTAGCCTATTAACTGTCCTCCTCATCCCATACACACACACACACACACACACACCCCTCATTTCACACACTTGCAAGCATACTCACACAAAGATTCACATTCATCTCATTGTGAACTCGATCATATGTACAATTAATATTCTCAACATAAAGGCGACACAGCTTCCACTGACCTCAGTTAAAATTGTGTGCTCAGTCCACACCACTAAAAATCAGTCCCAAAGAGTTCAGACTGGACACCATAAATGGATAACACTTTTGGCCATGTCACATATCAGACTGGTGTCAGAAGCACAATAAAATACGAGCAGGCATTGGGCATATAAAATACAAATCTATAGTGTTTACTCATGCAAATTTATAAATTGGAAAGTGAGGAATAAGACTTTGCTTCTGCAAACTTACTCACACTGAGGGGTACTTATTCATATTTGCAGTTCCATGAATCAAGCCCTATGGCTCTTAGATTCTGGCATAATAAGAACATTTGTCCTGGGACTCTTGGTGCACAACTGATGAAAGAGATAAACCCTAAAATATTCATGGCAGGAAAATAAATATATAAACGGTTTATCATGGATGCAAATATAAGTCTAGTGTCTATGTTAAGAATTGTTTCACATTAGAGATTAGAAGTAGATAAACTCAGTGACCTGTTGCGTGAGATATAATTAATTTAGCAGCTTGGTCATATCTGAAGCAATAGAAAGCAATTTTCCACAGAAAGGTTGAAAAAATCCATATTGATCAGTACTAAGTAGTAAAAATTTATTGCAATGTTGTCAGTTGCCTTATTCCAAATCAATACAAATCTCACCAAAAGCTTCTTAAATGCAATAAGAATCTGACAAGGCCTTTTTGTCACAGATTAGTGTTAAAGCAATGAAAGAGCCCCTGAGGAAAATTGTCTCTCTGACCAGAATGCCAGTTGTATTCTGTTTCAGAAGTGTTCTTTTGGGTATAGGACATCTTTATTGACATTTTGGAACCACGAAGAAAAGCTTAGTGTTTTATCAGTTAACTAATGCAAATGTTAAGAAACGCCTAAGGACTTTGAGCTCTAGATAAGTTGTTTTTCGTAAAGTTGCAAAATTTGTTGCATGCCAGATGCTAACAAAGAATTGATTTTTAGAGAAAATCTGGCCACCAGAGTAAAAAATATAGTGTTGGACACATTTTAACAGTCCTGTTTGAAATTTAATAAAAAATAATATCATAATGTGATGACAGTCTGAGGAATAAAATCCTTTAGCAGGAATCCTGCAGCTGATTCAAACTGACATGAAAAAAAAAATCTGTCTTTTTGAGGCATGGGCAAGAGGTTTTTGCAAGCAAGTTGTGAGTTATGCTGTATTCAGAATGGACTCAACTCAGCTTCAATTTAACTTTAGATCTTACTACATGAAGCAACCACATCAAGCAGCAGAATCTAATTTGGAGCTACAAAAGGAGAAACAGAAGCCCTTAGACCTTTTAAGACAAGTGATGTTTCATGAATTTGATCTTGCTAGAATTTAGTGACCTTGGCAGCGCTGTTGCGTTGCATAAATGTATCCAGTGAGATGTTCTATTTAATGCTCATTAATTATTGCTTTATAATTATTTGGACAGCACATATACCCACAGTCTCTAATTAAAAATTATTTGAATTTAGACTTGGTGAAAGGTGCCAGATTAACTGGCAAGAGGTTTTGAATTCCAGTATTTTTCAATATAAAAGTAATTTTTCATTTTACAGGATCAATCTGATATTAATGAACTATATCACTTTGGCGCATCCCTTCTCTAGGAGAATGTAAGTATTATGTCCATTGCTAGTAAACCCATTGATTTTGGCCATTTTAATTATACAGTATCATAAAGAGATCCCAGCATTATGTCCATAATCAGTGGAAGGGAGTAGCCTAAATGTTACTGTGTGAGGTTTACCACATGATTATAGTAGTCCAATTTTAAAGCAAAAGTGCAGCTTCCCAATCATTATAACAACCTTGGATCATTTCAACTGGGGACAGAGTGCAGATTCCATTTCAAGTTCTTGTTTGTGGCTGTTTGAAATTTGTATTGACAAAAGTATCAAAAAAGCAACAATAAAAACCTCACTGATCCCTGCTTTCTGGATTAGTTGGTTAGTTCTTTGGAATTATTATTATATAAGAGAGTAAGAGGGAGGAAGTTACAGAATCTTTCCCTAAAAACATTTGTAGATATCTGTGTTAGATCTTCATAGATCTATCACTGTTTTTCCACTCCCCAGAATGTTGCTGTTGTTTTTGTGCTAAAAAAATGTAGAAGCCTCTAAAAGGGGAGGTTGTTACACTGTCAATCCATGTATAATAAATATGTTTGAAAAGTTCATGTTTAGCTTGAATTCTGCAATATTTGTATAACTAACCGACAGCAGCTTGAATTTTGACTTATATATTTTTACACTCCAGCAAGGAATTCAAAATTCACATTACATTAGTGGTGGTGAAATAATCCAGTCAGGGAATAGAAATAATATCTGTGTAATTCACCAACATTGCATGAATCTCAAATTTAGAATATTCATTATTCATCAATAATCTGAGGACAAATACACATTCACTGAAAAAAAAACAGGACTTAATTTGAATAATTAACATAGTTTAGAATGTTGTGACATTCAGAAATAGCAAAAAGGTGGAAGTTGATGAATATATTATTTGCTACTAATGATTCACAAAGCACTAAAATAGTAAATGAAGAAGAAAAAAGGAGAGCCTTTATGAAAGAGCACAATGTGTGTCTCCTCTGACAATCTGCACTAAGGTCTGAGAACAAAATGGTTGCTGTACTTGGTACACAACAACAGTGCTTAGAAAAGTGCAATACACATCAAACAGCAAAGGAATCACAATTTCATAGTTAGCATAACACATTTTATACTTTCAATCCACTGGGGTGAAATCCTGGCCTCAGTGAAGTCAATGGCAGAAATCCCATTAACTTTAATGGCAGGCTGTCACCTCATGTTTCAGGTTGCCTTCTTCGTTACGCCAGTGGGGACAGTAGTGAAGATAGAGATGTTGGTCAAGCTCCTCAAGGGTGAAGAGAGAGATAAAGGAGACACTGACTAGTGGGCTCAGATCTGCATTCTGTTCCCAAACGCAATTGAGGTTGATTTCCAGAGTGCTCCAACATGTAGTTTGACTATGTTGTGGCTGCTTTCAAACAAGCTCTTGACTATAGGCAAGAATGCCTGAGAAGTTTGCAATTTTTATATGGTTGCCTTTGCAGTCCTAGAAGTGGGACAAGAATTTATTTAAAGAAATATACGAGAAGATGGAAAACATACTCATTTTAGCTTGACTCTATCACTACAGAGAATGAGAAACTAAAGTGTGAAATAATCTATACTCCTATAAACCATGAATCCAAAATTAGGTTATGCTTTAGTTTTGTCTTTGCAAAACCAACACATGATGATGGAATTTTTATTAAAAACAAACCATGTCCCACCAATTCCTGAACCTATCTCCTACTATAGTATAAATCACAAATATAACACTGTACAGTATAGTTATTACAGAGCAGTGGTGAGCAAAACAATATGTTCAAAGAGTTAATCCAACTTTACAATGGGATAATTCTGTATATACTGAATTGGCTTATGAGAGTTACTTAGGAGGATCACAGCAACTGGCTCTTTTATTGACTGCTGCTATCAGTGAACAAAAACAGAAAAGAGGACTTTTGCAGGGCATTTGTAAGCCATGGATGTCTCTTTAGATAGTTTAGCTGTGCTAAAGACTGGATTATAGAAGCATCCTTATGTTCTGTGATGAATCAAAAGAAGATTTGCAGCCTTGGACAATGGGAAGTCATGCAGTCCAATACTAAGTAACATCTGCTGTGTACTTTTATGCCTCTTGCACATTGTAAAACACGTAGTAGGGATTTTTTTGGAAAGGAGAGAGGTTTCAAAGTCCACAATATAACAACAGGTAACAGATGTTCTGGTCAGATGGTTAAACTAAAATATATTTTAGTAACTGGGATCTTAGGCAGCAAATTAAAACAGGATTTATGACATAACAAACTTTCTGTACTGTAATTATCTTTGAAAGCTCCTCTGGATATATGGAACTTTCAAGAATAAATTTTGTTTCTGTAACACCAAGGAGCATTATTTTATTATTCCGTGAATTGATCTTTAATTGTAGTTGAAGTAATACCAAGCTCTTCTGCCAGATTTTAAGACTTCTCAAGATAATCAAACAAGTTAATTAAAAAACAAACTCTTGCAGCTAAATTGTGGAGTTATGATATGCATGATGGTGTGTATTCATAAGAAATATCTTGTTCTGAGTAAATTGCAGGGGGATAATGCAAACACACCCCTTCCTTTAATGTCTGTTGCTATTCATAATCCTGGGGTGATTGTATTATTATTTTATTACTGTTTTTACTATTGTAGTTGTTGTTATTTTATTAAGACCTGCATACTGGTCTTTTATCAGTCCAATGTAGACTATAGGGCACTTGATCACTCATTCTAACATAACATTTGTCTTTATGTAACAAATAAAGAGCTGGTGTGGAAGCCCATGTCCAGTTATGAATGTATGAAGCTGATATGAAGCCCCAGGGTTGCAGGAATCTGTGTACTTCATGGCTAAGATACTGCATAGAGCAGATGAGTTCCATTGTTGGTCTCAAAGGAGCCATTGCTGCTACTGCTGGCTAGTTGCTTGTCAAAGTTGTACCCCTACACCTTGGACATTGCTGTGGGAGCATGAAAAGCCAATAAGCAGCCCAAGAAGCAACTGCTGAATTCAGATGGGATAAAACAAGCCTTTCTAAAGGTCACTCTTCTGTTGTTTTCCTCTTTGGATAGATAGATGGCTGTAAGAACAGTTGCTGCCAACCCAGGTGTTTCCAGATATCTATACTAGTATTTCTTAGCTCTGAAAGATAAGGGCTGCTAGTTAGTCACAGGGAATTCTGGCATTCAGGTGGTGATACAGTGTGTTTATAACATCAGATATCCTGTGTTCCTGAAACTTAAACTACTGGCTACAGTATAATAAAATTATTAAAATGTGATTTCCTTGCTGCACACTAGACACACCACATAGCCATTACTACAGCATTATTAGTGTTTATTGTTTTAAGAGAAAGGGTTAGGAGAAAACCTGACCATTCGTTATGTCACCTCTCTCTTCCTGTGATGCTATGGCTGTTGATTTCAACTGAGGCACTCAACCTAGAAGTCCCTTGATTTAACTGAGAGGAAATGTGACAGGGCATTATTGGGGAAGGGCCCTTTACAATACAGCTTGTAGAATTCCCCCCTTGTTACAACAGAGCCGAAGACTGCTCACCTTAAAGACATACTGCAAGCCTACTCCTCCTTCCTTGGCTTTGAAGAGGATTAGGCAGAGTGCATCTGGGTTAAAGAGGGTGAGAGGTAGTTTTTAGTAATCCTGACTGGAGAAAGTTCAGATCTTTTATTGGGTGATTTTACTGTTTGTCCCTGTGTCTTAATGTGCCATCATCATAGGATGACAAGATCTGCAGAAGTTTCAGAAATCAACTTAAAGAAGCCCTGTTGGACAGTCTTCATCTTTCCCTGTGGTACGTTTTCTGATCTACGTTAGCAGCTCACAGAGAGGATCATGAGGTACTTCTGAACCTGAAAATTAGAGATTGCCTGCCATGGAAGCAAGTGAGTGATGGGAGGATTACAAGGTTCATTTTTGTTGTTTTTGATTAAAAGGAAGCTGAGGGAAAGTATTTGGCAGTCAGCTAGAAAAACGGGAAGGTGAACAGGCAGTTTGGGAGATAACCAAATAATAAAACTGTCACTCAACCAGTCATTTAAGGATGTACCACACAGAACATATGGGTAATATAACGTTGGTATAGTCTTCAGTTTGCAATGGTGGTGTTACTTACAAATAGCAAAGTGAAGTGAATTAGATAGAGCTTACAACAGAGGCAACAATGAAAATTGTATAGAACCCCACATTACATATTGGGTTAATCAAAGTATTTTTTTGGCTTTTGTTTTAGTCTCACTTCCCTGTTTTCCCTTTAAGCTACAATACATCAGTTACTATGGAAACAATGGTTTCATTGGCATGTTTAGTAAAATCCACAAATGTATATAAAATCAATTTGTGTAACAGTTTAAATTTGATATGATGGGCTGGGAAAATGTTTTACTGAGAGATATGTATATGTTATATCTACTTTCACTCATACATGCTTGTACAAATATTGAGACTGACTGAAAATAGAATAAATAATAAAGTAATATAAGTGTGAAGTCTACATTGCTTTTACAAACAGACCTTTGACTTTTTTTTCAATTCAGGAATGATTCTTATAGCTAGAAAATACAAAGATAAATGAATTTCCTTGGAATATGCATACATCATTCTTTAGTAATGATTCATTCCTCTTTGACCCTAGTCAACAACACACTTTACCTGCCAATAGCACCAGCACACTAACTCTGTGTCCCTTGTAATACAAACATTAGACTGAATCCCTCACAAATAGATGTAGTTTTCCTTCCTTTATTAGCTTTCTTATTCCATAGACAAAGCACAATCAGTAAAGGAGTCGTTCCTATTTTTTAGAAAGAAGTAGATTAGTCCATTTCCTCTTGGGGGTTTGCAAAGTTCTTCAATAGACGTGACTGGCAGAGGAAGAGGCTGAAGATGGTGGCCTAAGGGAATAAACTGCTGACTTGATAAATCTTTGGGTCTTAAGAGGTCATCTCTTGATGTCTAGAAGAAAGATTGACTTACCAGCAAATATGAGCATGAAGGTGTTACTGCTTTGTAAAATTTGAATATATATATATATATATTCAAATTTTACAAAGCAGTAACACCTTCATATAGGAGATACTTATATTTTAAACAGTTACTGGAGCAATGTTTTCATATGTGAAGACTTTAGCAGTTCTCATGTATGAATTTATTTATTTTTACCAGTCTCTCTGCTCACTAGTGTATTATTTCAGTAAGGAGAGCTAGGAATTTAAATGAAATTTTACCCTAATAAATGTAGCTATGTAATGTAACAAGAAGAGATTTGAAGCCTTATGAACTTCAGTAAGAGCTGATAGAAATTAAATGGTGCAGTAGCAGTACACTGTGATCCAATTGTTATTAATGACATTAGAAAACCTCATAGCAACATCTCTCTGGTACTTGTTTTACATCACCCAGAGTGGAGGAATCAATGGCAACTAGACTAGTACCAGCTAAGGACCTGACCTATTTAGTTTAGTAGTTTGCAAATGATTTAGTTTTCAAACTATAAAGCACATAACAAAACATCATAAGGTAGATACAGTAGGGACTGGTTTGCCCCTCAGTGGCACAAGGGAGTGCAAATTATGGACAGCTGTGACCTGGGAGGGGTTCATTCTCAGGGGACAATGTAGAGATATGTCTGTAGGAGATTATAATTTAGAGATGCTTCCTGATAAGGGAAAGTATTATGAACATAGGAATTTGGAGATGTGCCCTGTAGGCAAGGGTTGGGAACAGGGCTGTGTGCCACAGTTCACCAGAGACACTCTCCAGCTTGTTTTATTAAAGTTTTATTCCTTTCTCCTTCACTGGTTTGTTATTTAATGAACCCCAAGATTGTTACCAGACAACAGAACATGTTTGTACTGTCCTTCTTGGATGGAAAGAGACAGTGGTGGTGTGACCCTGTGGGAAGCGTTTTGAAGGAGCTCAGGGGCTGAATGAGCCAGGCCACACCCCATCTCTGGCTGTGTTTTCTGGTTGCAAGATCCTTGATGGAGTGGACAATGTAGCACATTTTGTTGCTGTAACTGGTCCAAACCAGCTTCCTTCCACTGGCAGTCTTGCGCCCAGGGTATGTCAATGGAACCTGGTGGGGTGGACGGGGGAACTGAGTCTGATAATGTGTTAAATAACTAGGAAGCTTTTTATATATTTTATATATTTACAACATCTCTGTGTGGTCAGCAAATGCCATTATTCCCATTTTACAAATGGGGAGCTGAGGACTAAGTGACTTCCTCAAGGTCACACAGGAAGCCTATGGCAAAGTTGTGAATTAAATCCAGATATTATCAATCCCATGCTATCCCCTAATCACCTTCATTTCAATCTGACATTCAAGAACAAATGCAAAGCTTACACTTACGGAATGTAGTGTTATGGAAACACAGGGCTCAGAAATCTACCGTATTTCTCATACTGTATTGTTCTTAGCCTGTGTATTCTGAGGGTCATAAATTAATGCTGAAAGATGGACAACTCTTCCCTATGTTTCTGACAACCAAATAAATGAAGTAGATTGGTATTATTTTAAAATACTTGGTTGTTTCAATGTAGGTTTCCTCAATACTTTTAAAAGACATTTTATAGGTTCCTCCGCTGCAGAATGTGCATTCTGAGTCCAGATCGTGGCTGTTGTTTCCTCACACCGCACTTGCCTCCAACTCTCACGGAGCTCCATATTGAAGGTTTATATTAATCAGATTGGCAGGGATGTGCTGATCACTTGCCTTGCAGGAGTGGACCTGATGGAGTGACAGTAACAGTAACATGCGATTTTCTCTGCTCATTTAAAAAAAAAAATTGCCAGAAAACCATGTTAGCCAGCATCAGACCTTCCACTTGGGTCTGGGAGGATCAGTAAAGAACAATGTAAAATATGCAGTTGATTGATATTTCCATTAGAACCCAGAGAGTGGTTTTAGTGCTGGCAGTAAAGCTACAAATGGACTTGGAACAAGGAGGTAAAAAAATATAATGAGAGAACTATAGTTCATTTTAGTCCCATAGCTCCTTGGAAGGTCAATCCTACTTTTTGGCACCAGAAGAGAGTGCCAGGCTGAGGCAAAAAAACAAACAAAAAAGAAATAAAAGGGAAATTGAAATATTTTTTGAGTATTGGAAAAAGAGCATCAATATAAAAGAAACTTGCATCTACGAAAACTTTACTGAGAAGAGGTTAATTGCCATTTCAGAAGGAACAGTGTAAAAAATGTAACAGAAATGTAGGTAATTTGCAAGTGCAGTCTGTATTTCTAGTGGTTCATTATGGGCTGTATGCTCTTCCAAAATGGTCAAAAAATATAATAGTCTCAACAATTGACACATGCAAAAAGAAAAAAAAAAGTATTAATAGTTATCATTGCTAAATCAGTTTTAGCCTACATGGATTAAAGTCAATTGTTTTGGAGCCTAGAGGTTGAGTCTGACAGGTCTTTTTATGATTTTTTTTTTCCTCCTGGGCCCTAAGCCTGTAATTTGTTGTGTGCAACCAGACCGCAGAGCCCATGTAGAGCCCCACTAAAAACAACCAGTGCACAATAAATTGCAGGCATGGGACGTAAGTGAAGAACAGTATATAAAATAGGGCTGGCCAGAAACTAAAACGAGAAAGATAGAAGAGTAGCCAATATCTCTCTTTGATCCTGAGCAAGAACTTAACATGGGTCTTCTACAACCTCGTCAAATGCCCTAATCACTAGGCGATTGACTCCCTCCCTGCCCTCATTGAAATGCACACATTTTCACAACACATTTCAGTTTTGGTGAAACAGCATTTTTGAACAGAAAAAAAAGTTTTGCTGAAATTCTTTTTGACCAGCTCTATTATAAAAAGCATGAAGAGGTTTATTACTCAAACCTCTACAAAACTATAAATCCACAAAATTGTTGCTGACGTAGACTGGGATCACTACTATAGCATGAAACGTCCCTCAAATGTTTTTTACAATGCACACTATACTGGTAGCTGGTGTTGTATGTACCTATATCAATATAGGGGAGACCATTAGGATTCCGCTTTCTGGGTAGTGCACCTTTTACTGTTAAGAGTCTCCCTGCCTGTCCACTGCGGAGCACTGCTCTGAGTCAATGCAAGAAGTCTGACACAGAATGAGCATTATTATTTTATATACAGAGATAATGCCTACAGGCCTCTGCCAAGTCAGGAACGCATTGTGCTAAATTGTGTATAAATAGACAGAAAATGACAATCCCTAGCACACTGTGCAAACTCACTCTCTCGCGTGTTCATATATGTGCAGGTTCTGCTCTTGTGTACACTAGGGACATTTTGTGCATATATCCCACTATTACTAACACTAGTTCAGTTCCACTGTTGTTAGCAAAGTTGTGATTGTAGACTGGCTGCTTTGAGCAGGTTTAGGTGCTATGGTACTTAAAGCACCAACAGCTGGTCTACGTTAAGGCTCAGAACTGCTGTTAGTTACAGTGTGATCTGGAAAGACTGCCTCTGTAAAGGTGAGAGAATAGATTAGTCTCTATGTTCATTTGATTCTGACCTTCTCAGAGACTACCAAGATGGTTGTGTGAAGTGTTTTTTTTTACTAATGTGGACACCTGTACATGGATTGAAACCAAACCAATATTTTCATATCTTGGCCAGCTGATACAACAGCTAAGTACTTTTGGGCCATTAATCTCCTAGGTTAGATTCACTTCGAGGCTTAAGAGTGCATTCTAACCCCACATATGCCTGTATTTTTTTTTATATACACTTGGTATTATTCCATCAACTACCACGGAATAACTAGTGATTTATAGAAGTGTGCAATCAGAAACAGGCCCATAGTGCCTGGACTTCAATGTCTTTAGCCCATTATCAGTTATTTGCACTTTTATATGAGGCTTTTATTTAGTTCCACTCACCATCATTCTTTTAATGCTACATTTTTGTTTTAGGGTAAAAATGTCTCGGTTTTCATGACTGATTGTTGATATACTTTGTTAAACATAAATCTCCAAGGCCTAGTCCACACTCAGTTTTTGTACTGCTTTAACTATTTGTTATGGATGTGATTTTTGTTTCCTAACCAAAACAGTTAAATCTATAACACCCCAGTGTAGATGCAGTTATACTGATTTAGAGGATCCTCATACCAGTATATTTTAGTCCAATAAAGATATGGGAATAAGATATACCAGTGTAAGCTCCTTTATACTGGTATAACTGCATCCACAAAAAGGAATGTTTCGCTTTAATGATACTGGTTTCAAACTAAAACCGTGTAGACAAGTCCTAACGTATAATCTTACTCTAAAAGAGCATTGTACTTCTAAGATACTTAATAGGGGATGCAGGGCTCTTCTGTTCAGACTTCCTGATGCCATATGCTTGAATGCATTGTCAATAGGCAGTCTAATTACTGCTGAGTCATAGTGCCCACCTGCTTAACTCCAACCAGGATTGTCAAGGCTAATTCCCCACTCTGGCACTTTGAGTGGAGAAGGTGGGGGCCCACAAGGACTCTAAAAATTAATACCTGCCACTCCAGGCTTGTATTAAACTCCCAAGGTCACAGCTTTTCTCTGACCTTGTATGGGTAGATGCTGCCATCACCCAAATGCAAACAAAAACAAAAACCCTTTGAACCCAGGAAGGCACATGTTGGAATTCTTCCCTATGGGGTACCCTCAAGCCCTTTCATCCCCTCTCCGGGGAGAGATGAGAAAGAAAACAAAGGAAATCAACTGTTGCCACCAGCTAATTAAAAAACATGCACAAAAACCCAAATCCTATTCTTAAAAAAAGTAAATGTTATTTAAAAAAGTAAATGTTATTTAAAAAAAATACATCTGGAACTTAGGCTATTGCTAGATTTTAAAAGAGCAAATATAATAATTAAGCATCAAGAATGGTTTTCTGAGGTCCAGCTTAATGGTTACAAGCAAAACAAAAGCATTTGGGGGTTAACACAGAGGAGTCCACAAGCCATAAAAAAATAAAAGAGAGAAACTTAATTGTGTCTTCCTAGACATTTCCTGATCTTCTTATATATCTGGGGGTTTCAAATAAGTAGTTTCTAGATATGATCTGGTGATTTTCATACCTGGCACACAGCTTTTACAGCATAGCTCCAGCCCTGTCTTTGCTCTGTCCCCCTCTCTGGAGAACTGACAAAGGGAACGTTTTTCTCCCAATTGTAAAAAATTCTAGCCCTTCCATTGGCTCTTATGGTCAGGTGCCCACTCCATTCCTTTTATCTGTGGGCTTTTTTAACCCTTTACAGGTAAAGCAAGTAGAGAACAACTACTAACAGGGATTTTGTAGTTAACTGGCTGGCTGGGTGTCCAGAAAAGGGACCGAGAGTCCTGTGGCACCTTTAAGACTAACAGATGTATTGGAGCATAAGCTTTTGTGGGTGAATAACCACTTTGTCAATTCACCCACAAAAGCTTATGCTCCATCTGTTAGTCTTAAATGTTCCACAGGACTCTCTGTTGCTTTTTACAGATCCAGACTAACATGGCTACCGCTCTGATACAGAAAAGGGAGCTACCCCTCCCTTCATTTATAAAAGGATATAAAAGGAGTTCCATGACAGGAGGTAAGTGATGGAATAGAAGAAGTTCTGTAGAGAATACATAGGAAGACCTAACTTTGGGAGAAAGTTTTCACTGAAGTTTATGTTCTGTTATTGGTTAACTGGATTACGAATATGGCCAAACCTAAGGAAAGGGATAATTTTGGACTATATACTATATTTATATAAATATAAATTGTTTATATAATGTTGGGACCAGGCTGAGAAATCCATTTGTCTTAGTTAAATAACAAATGAAGGAACTGTACTCTTCAGACGTGGACTCAGTACTACGTCTAATAGGGAAAAATAGCATTAGTTTAATATTGAAAACCAAAAAAGTTTCTACCAGTTTGAGGCAGTTCACCAGTTTCACTGGTATTCACTATCTTAAACCTCAAAGTGGTAGAATTTTTCAAAATGGCAGAATTTTTGTGCCTGTGACCAATGTACAGCCTCTATTTGGAGAAGGGGTTGGACTAAATTCTGCTCCTACAATGGGATACATCTCATGGTCTGATACGTCTTTTCAGTCTCTTAAGTGCTATAATTCCAATTTGTTTTAAATGACTTAAAAGTGGTATATTTTTGCTTATAAAACTTTAAACTTGTAATGTAAGAAACAGCCAAGGCATAATTATAATGAAGTTTGCTTTAGGAAACAATATTTTCCAAGAAAACTATCCTCAAAGAGAGGAGAACTTGATTCTGTAATGATGCCCTTTTATATTATTTTGTTTCTGTTATACTAAATGGCTGATGTAGGTGTAAACCTTCTATCTGATGTTGCTGCAGCAGAATGAAAGTTGATCAATATATCATTATTGATCATTTTCCTTCTGATTGGTTAAGCAAACTTGTATGCTATTTTTGGCCCTATACAGACAGTCAGACTAATTTATCCACAAGTAAATTTGAATAAATGTGTCCCTTTGCTGATACGCTGAAAAACATAACAAATCTGTTATATAAGACAACTGAATAATAACATGGTTACTGATGGACCAGAGCACTTGAATATGTTCTTAAAATTAGGGATGAAAATAAATGTGACTAAAGTTAGGCATGAGATTAATTAGGGCCATGGTAATCAAATGTCAGTCTCTGTGCCAGTTTCTGAGTAGCCAGATTTTCATTGGCATAAAGAGACACTTCCCCATAAAACACATTTTTAAAATCATGCACTGTGTCTCTATGAGTGGGGTGAACTTTAAATTGAAAACTTTTTTAACTTCTTGGATTAAAATTAAATATTTTACATCTTTAGCAAAAACACTTCTGGTAAATTTGAATAAACAGCCTTGCTGCAACCTGAGTAGTCTAATTCTAATAGCATCATACTGTGCATTATTGTTCCATTGATGGTCACACTCCTATGTGCAGGATGTATTCCTCAAGTCTCTCAAACTCTCTCTCTCTTTCTCTCTCTGTTACTCACATTCAGGAAAAAGTCATGATTCAGTGATCTTGTTCTCAGTGTTATTTGATGATCCGTTTGGCTCCCATGCTTGGAGTATTCTTAATTTTTTTTACTGATGGCATGCCAGCTTAGCAATGTGATTTTCTACTTGTACTTCATCATGATGCTAACCAGTAAACCACAATACCTTTGTGAGCTCAGAGTGTCTTCTTTGCACGAGTTCAAATCTCTGGTGGGCACTGGCAGCATGCAGAAAATCTAGTTATGTTATCAATTACATGTCTTTCCCTGCCCAGTTTCTGTGTGTAATGACATCTGCTTAATGAAATTGGGTTGAACTAGTTCTCCCTCTATTTCGTTTCTTATTATCACATACCCAGTAGCTCAGAAATGCATCAGGAGGAGGGATCAAGGAGTGGGTGTGCCGCTCAAGTTAAGAAGTCAGATTAGGTTTCTACAACTCAGCTATCCCTGGTTTAAATGAATTTAATTGCATTTTTTATCCAGTTAAGTAAATGAAAAGAGATCTCTTAAATTGGCTCACTGTTCCATTATTGGCCTGCCTAATCCACTTGTTCTCAGTGTAGCTTTCTGCTGGAATATATGTTAATAAGCCAATTTTTTTAACTTTCATAGAGCTTAGTTTTTAGCCACTGTAAATAGATTATATGTTTAAAATAATTTTTTGGGGGGGGGAATAGACATGCAATGGCAAATCCTAAGGACTGATCATTTAGCATCTGATACAGCTGAGAGGTGAACAATACAAAATATTGTTCTCCACAAAGGAGGTTGTAAGACATTTTGTAGCTTTCAGATTCTCTGGTACCAGTCCATTCTCAAGAAGCAATTTAGAGCAGCTGTGGGGCTGCCTCAAGCTGCAGTGGTCCCTGAGGAGCCAATTTTTTAGCTGAGGCAGAAGTGCATCCTGGCCATTCTCCTTTTACTTGGTTGTGCAAATGGGTGGCAGACATAGAACAAGTTACACTACATCTCTACCACTTGAGGATTCCCTTTTACAAGTGATCTCCTAGGCTGGCCACATAAGCTCCGCTGTAAATCTGGTTTGCACCACTGAAAATCTGGCCTATATTGTATATTTTCAAGTGGCGAACATTTGCCTGGGAAATGTACAGTATTTCAACACAAAAATTATGCATAAAAACACTAATTGTGTAAAAGAGCCCAGAAATTTGGACCACCAACAGTTTTTATTTGTGAAAGCAAAGCTCCTTCTAGGTCCTGAGCTCTGGCAAATTCACATGGCTCATCAAAGTTCTCTCTTGCCCCTCGCCGTCTTTATGTTTTTATTTAGGGCCCAAGCAGTGCCTATTGTGAGTGAGGAAAAGGGCTGTTAGTTGTCATTTTGAGGCATCAGTGGTTTAATTTGCTTCATTTAAAGTACCGTTCTACTGTAAAATGTGACCACCTACTATTGATACCTTCTTACTCAAACAGAGTTGCTCCTTGTTTTTATTCAGATTTCTAGCTGCTGTTAGTGACAAAAACTAAAAGGCAGTAAAACTTATTTTTATTAATGAAGTAGAACAATCTGAACGATGTGAGAGGAAAGTTTCTATTTCTTCTTGTGCATCTTCAAGAGAATAGTTTACCAAATTCTGGTCAGCTACACTTCTGCAAACCCTTGAAGGCAATCATCAGGTGACTCAATTTACTGAGAACCTGGGGTAGGGATCTATTGTTTGTAAAATGAAAAAAAATTAAAGCCAGTCTGTGCACAAGTACTGTGTGCTGTGCAAGTGGGAGTCAGGGCACAGGAAGCACCACCCTCACTTCCAACACTGTATCTCTAGTATTTCCAGCCCCAAGAATTCAGAATTGTTTGAGTGTTTTTCAACAAAAAACTTTTGTCATAAAATGCTGATTGTTGAAACTGAAACCTTTTGTGGAAAAAGATCAGTTCTGATGAACTTTTCAACTTAAAAAAGGTGTTTTTTTTTAACATTTTCTAACTAAAAATACTGGTTTGTTTGGAAATTTAAACAAATTTTAGTAAATTTTTATTAAAACATTTCAAAATGGTCAAAACTGAATTTAAACATTTCAAAATGATCAAAACATAATGTTTTAATTGACCCACATTGACTTTTTGGGGTGTGAAAATTTTGGGGTGTGATATTTTGAGTTTTCATCCTGATTTGGGATGGGAATTTTCTTTTCAAAATAAAAAAAAAAATTACAGGATGGAAAAAACATTTCCTTCCTATTGCTATTGAAAAGTTGAGTCAGCACCCAAAACATCATGAGATTGGCTTACACATCATGTGATTTAAAAAAAAATAACTTTTTATTTATTTTCTGGGTATTGCGCCTTTGGGGTACCCTTGATGCATTTTACAATCTCTTCTCCATAATCACATGGAATAGAAATATTTTTTTAACTGAAAGTCAATGTTTCCACGTAGGGTTTACTGCCACAGTCCTCACCAGTAGGGTGTAAATTCTAGTGTGGCCATAGCATGTTGCACAGTAACTGGCCCAGGTACAAGCTGCTGGTATAAACTGAAAGTGTCCTAGTTCACATTAGCATAGTCCCATTTCAAACAGTACTGTGTTAGCATGCACTAGAGAACATTTAACACTCCCCAGCAGGGTCCACATGAACCATAAAAATACAAAATATTGTGAGACATGATAAAATTATGAGTCTCCTTATTCTATATTTGTATTGTCTGTTTGTTGATGTTTGCAGGAAGCCATTGCTAGAGAAACCAAACAAAATCTATGGACCCTGGAATTTTGGTCCATACAATATGGACCTGGATTCAGGTTTTGAACAGCCTACCTCTAATAAATGCTGTTAAAATAAAGGTCCAAATATACAGAGGTTACCATTAGAAAGCTATAATTTGCCAGCAGTTTTCAGGCCAACCCTGTCCCATACGAAGGACTGAGGTTTTATTCTATGTCCATCCAAAGATTCCACTGACATCACTGAGAGATCTAGCTGTGAAATATGCCTCTTATCATTATCTTGTTTTAGAAGGAGAATTTTCTTTGACAGCTGTGTTCTCTGGTACTGTGTAACTGAGACATAGTGTATTCCAGGGGTAGGCAACCTATGCCACACGTGCTGAAGGTGACACTCAAGCTGATTTTCAGTGGCACTCACACTGCCCAGGTCCTGGCCACCAGTCCGGGGGGCTCTGCATTTTAATGTAATTTAAATGAAGCTTCTTAAACATTTTAAAAACCTTATTTACTTTACATACAACAATAGTTTAGTTATATATTATAGACTTATAGAAAGAGACCTTCTAAAGATGTTAAAATGTATTACTGGGATGTGAAACCTTAAATTAGAGTGAATAAATGAAGACTCGGCACACCACTTCTGAAAGGTTGCCGACCCCGGTGTATTCTTTCTAGAGAAAGGTCTATATTGCAACCTAGGCTTAAAGGATTACCTTCTGGAATTTCATCAGTCATTCTCTGAGAACCGTTTAATATTGTTCCACCACCTTTTCTATCATACAGCTGTTAATCATCAGATATTCCCTGCCACATACAGAGCGTGTGATATGGTAGCAGTAGCAGAACTCTTGCATGTGCAAAAGATTTTTTAATATTATCAGGGAGCCATAACTGGAGGCCGATGGCCAGCGTCAATCACTTCCTGTTACAAGTGGTGTCCTAAGTTTTGGCCACCTTCAAACATGGCACAACTCTATGAGCTGCTGCCTAAAATTTAATGTTTAATTTATTTAAACTGTGATTAACCAGAACCATGTAGCAATTAAAAAGACACACGTCAAAAGAGCTAGGAAGGAGGTCCAGATTTTAGACAGGATGATTCTGCTTGGCACATGAAATTGATGTGAGTGCTGGAACAATGGCCATGAGCGAGAATGGTAAGGTTTAAGAGCAGCAGAAGAGTTTGTAGTTAGTAGAGAGGGACTACACAACCTGGGTACTCTGGGGAAGGAATGATGAATGGGAGCAGATCTCTAGTCTCTATGTGGTCAGCTTTCAAATTCTATTTCTCATTGTTGCAAAGACAAAGCACTTGTGTTGTACAGAACATTGGGATTGGCAGGGCATATGTAAGTAGGTTGTTTTTATAGTGATTCCAAGACTGTACCTCTTCCCTCCTGCCTAACAGCAACCAGCACGGGACAGAATTGTCCTCCTCAAGCAAATGACATCGCTGCTGCTACACCTCTCAACAGAAACATATAATCTTCCTCTGACAATGAGAAGCACCCAACAGACCCAGGAACTGTGCACTCCCAGCAGGAATCAGAGCGGGGTTCCACCTCCATATGTATGATAGACCTTCTGTGCCCATATGCACCTAATGAAGCACCAATGCCTACATCTTTCAAGCTTACTTCCTGCTATGCTGAGACAGAGTTTTGCCCTACCCCATTGTGACTTTTGGAGATCACCCAGACCAGTAAGGGGTTCTATCACTGTCTGCCCTGTAACCTTGGTTGCCTTAATGCTCTGCTGTTGTGGCCTGGAGCCTTGACATCTGTAGCCAGCCCATAAGGATAAAAGTCTTACCCTGGCTTCTTCCAGCCTAGTTACTCCTTTCAGTTCTTAACAACCAGACACTCAGACTTTGCCCCTGTGGTTTGTCACCTTTTAAGACATGAAACCAGCCTCCTCCTGTTAGTTATCAGTTCATTTTGGCACACCCACACGCCACACAGTTTACACAACAGAGACCTGCTTGGGTAAAAATAAACAAAAAGTTTATTTAATAGAAAAATCACAGATTCACAGATAAAGTAGTAAGAGCAAACAACAAGTTACACAGAAAACAAACACTAAGATGCAACTTCAGACTTTACACTTCTACACTATATAAATTCACTTTTGTACTGCAAGATACCTACCGTATTGCCTTTAAACAGTTTCATGGAGTAAACCCTGCCCTAGAGGAAATCCAGCATTCCACCTGCTCATGTTTAATTGCAAGCATTCAAACCATTTTAAACCCATTGTAGCTGAGCTGAACATGGACACCTGTGCATTGTATATGAGGCCCCTTTTGCAGGAAGGTGGGTGCAAGTGGTATGTCAGACAGGAAAAGTCCATTCCAGAAACCGATTTAGATATATCTGTTCTGTGTTTCTTCCCCAGCCCTCTATATTTAACAGAATTTTATAACTGAGGCACCAAGCAATGCAAACCTATGAATACTCCATACATCAGACTGAACAGTTGAAATGGCTGCTAGAGTCAGGCTCACAACCTGACTTATTTCATTTGTTCTGGAAATGAATTTGTAAATCATTGTTTAGCTAATAACCTGTCATTAAATCAACAAAGGATATCATTTCATCTCACAAATGGTGCTGCATGAGAAATAAGCTTATTTCTTCCCAAATTATAACAATGATCTATGCAATAAGATAGCCATTTACTTGATATCACTCTGCAGAGATGGAATTGTATATTTTTTGCTGTACAGTTTTTAACATCATTTTCCTTGTATACCTTAGCCCAGATGGTGAAGGCTAGTTTACATCAGAAACTCACCAGCTACAGGATTATTGTCAATAAACCTGAAGATGTAATTTGAGCAATAATGAAAAAACATTTCATTGAGAACCTCCAGAGAGTCTGTTTCACAAAATATAATTGGAAGTGGGCTAAAAGCCCCCTGCACCAATTTCCAAACAAAGCATCTCAACCTTCAAGATGTGTATGTTTTAAAGCTATCTAGGGACAAAAAGGTAATATACTCAATAACAAAAGGAGATTAGAATACAGTCAGGCATCTGAGTTTAAGTTGCTATAGGGATATGAAGAAGGTGGAGAGGAAATCTAAAATTGTTTTATACAACAAGCTTTAGGGTTTCTATAATTGGTGTCCTGAAAGGTTACCCAGCAATTTATCTCTAACATTCCTTACTTTCTGTCTCTTTAAAGACATTGGGCCAGATCCTGAGCTGAGGTGACCTTGTGTAACTCTACTGACTATCAGTTTACCATGACTGAGGACCTAAGCCTTCATTTTCATTAAAAATGGATGCAAACCAGAGCCATTTATTAGCTAAGATGGGAGCTAGACTCAAACCACTTCTAGTTGCAGTTTTGCAAGATCAAATCATGACCAATGTAGTTTTGCAAAATCTAATCAAGCCCATTTCCAGTTTTTCCAATCACTGAAACCATTTCTAGAACTGGACGATTGTGTAGAATGTAATTTAGCAGTGCCTTTTGCCATGAGTACATGACAGCAGTGCTCCTCAGTTTGCACTGTCTACCTATTTGTTTCCAGGTAGAGTTTAAGGTGTTAACCCCTTTATCGTTTGAGGCCTACCTACATCAGGGATGGCCTCTCTTCCTGCGTGATACTGCTAGTGCTAGTGCTGTGGTCAGAAGTGATACTTGAGCTGGAGACCTGTCATTTTGAGTGAGTAACTTGCTGGCTGTTTTCTCCCTGGGGTTCTTGGCTTTGGAACCTATTTTCCTCCTTAGTTCAAAATAGCCCAGATCTGTTGAACTTGAGGGCATGTTCCAAATCCTATCTATTTGTGCAGACTCTTGGGAAGGTATATAAAGACTGGTACTTGAGGTTGAGCTTTCATTTGGATTTGTTTTGATGTCTGTATGGTTATTTTCTGGTTTTGGACGCAAGACAAAGCTCCTAACTTATTTTTTTATGTAATTGTCTCTTTAAATTGTGTAACAGATGCCTGGAATCTGGGAAAGATGTTTTTTCTTATATTTATTCCAAATAAAAATATATAAAATAAAGTTTTCCATGGTTAAGTGTCTTATTTGCAAAGATGTTGTGCTATAACCTACAGCTTTTGATCAACAGTTAACACTCTTGATAATAAATGAGCTTTCATAGAAACTATATCAACCATTTGTGGCTAACTTTCTAATAACTGAGAAGAGCAGTGTATTACTGTTGCTTTTATGATCCTTAGATAAACTTTTAGGATCAGATACTCAGTTGGTGTAAATCACAGAAGACGTGTAGCTATCCCAGTTTACACTAGCTCTGACAGGGATCTGTCCTTTAAAGTTTCTAGCCTGTTCAGCTTTTGTTCTAGAACTGAGTTTGCATATTTCCTCAATGGTTGAAAAGGAAAATTGAAATACTACAACAAAGATGTGTTCAGAAATGTTCTCAAATATTTCTCTGCATCAGGATTTTCTATGATAAAGGTATCAGAGGGGTAGCCGTGTTAGTCTGGTTCTGTAGAAGCAGCAAAGAATCCTGTGGCACCTTATAGACTAACAGATGTTTTTGCAGCATGAGCTTTCGTGGGTGAATACCCACTTCTTCTTGCATCCGAAGAAGTGGATATTCACCCACGAAAGCTCATGCTGCAAAAACATCTGTTAGTCTATAAGGTGGCACAGGATTCTTTGCTGCTTCTATGATAAAGGTGTTTCACTTCTGGATCAAAAAACACTCAGCAACAGCAATATTATAAATAACAGGTTGGATTTATAATTTTAAAATAAATATTCTACGTTTAAAAACTTATGTTTTAGTTGAAGGTTATAAAAATAAACTGCCACCATCCCTGCTAAATGTAGAAAATATTTGAAGGAGGAGACATTGTTTATTATTACCAGTTGGTAAAGATATTTTTTATTTAAGATACTGAAAATCCAGAACACTAGATTTCTTTTTGATAGTTCTCCATATTATAAGCAATGCATTTATTTCTCCATAATTCTGACCTCCCTTTTCCCCATTCTGACTTCTCGTGGAAAGAAGTGCATGGTAGGAAATGGTTAGAAACAGAGTTTACACTTTAATTCAAATTATAACAACTCAACTATTGTACCTAGCTGCAATGCTCTATGTTTCTAAATTTGCATTTGAAAACCAAGAAATAACTGTACAGCAGTGGCGCTCAGTTTTTGCTAGATGGAGAGCCTCTATGCCACTGAATAGTGTCTCAGAAAGCTGCAAAATATTCGTAGTACAATGACCTTATATTGTGTAGCCATCTTTCTATCATGTCTTCCTATCAATATATTTTATGTTATAACACTGTGAGTCAGCATCACCCATCTAACTGCTAGATCATGTCCTTTGTGGAATTATTTACACATGAGAGGTATGAAAGTTATCATGGGCCCTTTTATTGGTTCCCAGGACAGTGTTCTGGTTCATAGCATGGCTGCTTTATCCTCAAGCTCTGCAGCATGGTGTTGAGGATTTTGTATTAAAAGGTGTAACAATGCAGCCAAACACATTGCATCAAAGCAAGTTAACTTTTATCTTGTCTACTATACGATGCTATACTATTATTTTTTATGTAATTTATAATAGATCATATGTATATGGCACTGCAGTTGTGTGTGGCATTTTGCACTGCAAATAGAACTATGATCCCTGCCTGGAGGAGTATGTAATTCATTCACAGATTCATAGAATTTAAGGCCAGAAGGGACCATTAGATCATCTAGTCTGGCTTCCCATATATCACAGGCTATTAACTTTCACCCAGGTACCCCTGTATTGAGCTGAATAACTTGTGCTTGGCTAATGCGTATCTTCCAAGGGTATGCAGTCTTGATTTGAAGACATCGAGAGATGGAGAATCCACCACTTCCCTTGGTAGTATGTTTCAAAGGTTAATCACCCTTCCTCATAAAATGTGTGCCTAATTTCTCATTTGAATTTGGCTGGCTTCAGCTTCCAGCCATTGGTTCTTGTTATGCCTTTCTCTGCTAGATTAAAAAAGCCCTTTAGCACTCAGCATGTTCTCCCCAGGAAGGTACTTACACATTGCAATAGAGTCACCTCTCAATCTTCTTTTTGATAAATTGTGCTCTGTATAGTCTCTTACTGTAAGGGATTTTCTACAGCCCTTGAATCATTTTTGTGCAACTTCTCCAAGTTTTCAACATCCTTTTTAAAATGTGGACACCAGATTGGATGCAGCATTCCAGTACTGGTCTCACCGATGCCTTATACAGAGGTCAAATCACATCCCTATTCCTCGTCACTACTTCATTCTTTAGACAGCCAAGGATTGCATTATTTCTTTTTGCCACAACATCACAGTGGAAATTCACAGAGTTGTTTGTCCATTCTGACCCCTAAATTGTTTTTCAGAGTCACTGTTTTCCAGATTACAACCCCTCATTCCGTAGGAATGGCCTGCATTCTTTGTTCCTAAATGTATAACTGTGCCTATGGCTGTATTAAAAAAAACATTTTATTTGAATGGGCCTAACTTCCTAAATGATCCAGATCACACTGTGGGACTGTCCTGGTCTCATCACATATCACTGTGCCAATCTTTGTGTCATCCAGAAATTCTGTTGGCAGTAATTTTATACATATACCTCTACCCAGATATAACGCGGATGTGGGGAGCCAAAAATCCCTACCGTGTTATAGGTGAAACACCGTTATATCGGGGTAGCGGTTGCAGGGCTGCAGTAGTGATTTAAAGAGTTCTGGGCTCCAGCCGCAGGGAGCCCCAGGCCCTTTAAATCACTGGCGGAGCCCCGCTGCCCCAGCGTGGGGGTAGCAGCGTCAGGGCTCCAGTGGTGATCTAAAGGGCCCTGGGCTCCCTGCAGCAGCCAGAGCCCTGGACCCTTTAAAGCGCTGCCGGAGCCCCGCTGCTACCACGCTATATGCGAACCAGTGTTATATCGGTTTGCGTTATAGCGGGGTAGAGGTGTACTTTGATTTCACTGATGAAAATATTGAATAGAGTCAGGCCTAGTACCAATCCCTGAAGAACCCCACCTGAAATACCCTCACTCAGTGATGATTTCCCATTGACAACTACTTTTTGAGGTCTCAATTGTGCAGTCTTTGAAAGTGATTTAAGCTAAACATGAACAAAGCACTCTTATTTCAGAAGGAGAGCATCCACATAGGGAGTTGTTTGGGAATACCTCTTGTGCTGTAAATTCACACCCTACCTTTAATCTGAATTAGTTTTATTTTGTGAATTTGCATAACTGAATGTGAAAAAAAGTGGGGTGAAACTGATATTTGGGAGCTAAGGGGTCTGCCTGACTTCTTTTTATGGATACCTATCACATTGGTAAGTGAAAACCTGCTCAAACTGGTTAATTAGTTTATAGGATTTTTGAATAGTATGATGATGATGATTTTTATTATTTTATTTTATTATTTGAATTATTGTAGTGCCAAGGAGTCCCCATCATGGACCAGGACCTCACTGTGCTAGGTGCTGTGCAAATACAGAACAAAAAGACAGTCTTTTTGTTCTCTGTTTCCCCAAGGAATGCTGCTCCTTTTTTATTCATTGGAGACTTGCTTTTTTTAACACTTTGGGGTTGCTTTGTTCAGTTGTTGCTTACAATATACTTTTTACATATCAGAGAAACAACAGTTTGGTTATTGAGTTCAGTTTCTTCACTTTTAAATAGCTGACTTCCCTTTGCAATCCCAGTATTCATTATTATTGGGATTTTGTTTTCTTCATAGTGCCAGTCAGCACCCTGTGGCCTGCCAGAAACTGCAGGGGCACAAAAAGATCTATTTATCGTTCCCTGTCAGCAGCAATCAAACAGGACTTTCCATTGATAAGACAGGGCAGTCCAACATTGTAACAGATGCTTGAGAATAGGCAGCTGTAACAAAACAAAAAGAAATCCCAGGACTCATGAGAAGGAGTACAAAGATGGATCAGAAAAGAGATAAATAGACAACTTTTGTTAAAGAAAAACTCAATGTGGGAGAAGAGTAGGGTGACCAGATAGCAAGCATGAAAAACCGGGACAGAGTGTGGGGCACTTATATAAGAAAAATCCCCAAATATTGGGACTGTCCCTATAAAATTGGGACATCTGGTCACCCTAGAGAAGAGGAGTGAGGGAAAAAAGATCACTATAGCTAACTGCTCTTTGTACAAGACTGTATTTCAATGGGCAGGTGGAAGTATGGTACTATTCAAAATACATTATTAATCATTCTATTTTTCCCAGCAGCAAAGATTTGATAAGTAAGATAAAATCATGTTCTTGGAATTGAATGTATTCATGGTCAATGCCTCTCTCCTTTATTTACTAGATCTACTTCTCTGTATTGGCACCATTGAGTGATAAAACGTCTCCAGAGTGGATGGTGGATATTTTCTTTCTTAAGGATCTCTTCAGAGACATGGAAAATAGGGTCAGACTCCCCTTAACAAAAATAAAAATGAAGCTTCACTAACCCATTGATTCCCATCCCACTTCCAAAATGAGATTTTTTTTCTATCTCAGCATGATGATTCTAGCTTACAAATACCTCCATAATAAGAGTCTAGTATGCAGGAGTATAATGCTTCATTTCAATTACATCCTGGAGTAAGTTTATCATACATTCAATTCACTGCTGTGAGTCTGTGGCTATAGTTACTAGGAAGAGCTCTCAATGAAAGGATTTGACTATGCATGGAAAATCATGGACCAAATTCATCCCTGTTGTAACTCAGTTGCCTTCATTGGACTTACATCAGGAAAAAATTTGGCACAATGCATTTAGCCATTACTCTGCAGGGGGATGCCTTTCATAAAAGCTATTTTCCATTTTGTTGCTCTGCTACTTACATATTTCATTCTCTGAGTAGTGAACATGGATGATGATGATGGATATTTGGGGATTTATTCCTGTTACAATGAGGTTCTTGTGCAAAATAATTTAATAACCTTTTGTCATGGAACAAGATACCATGCCTAACAGACTCAGGTTCAGCTGAAGCAGAGTCAGGCTTTACTCCACCTGGCAGGTAGCAAGACAGGTAGCCATTGCATTGACTGACTGGCATTCACCGAGTTCTTCCATAGCCAGCATGGGTGGCCTCTGGTGGGCAACAACCAATAGTGGGCAAGCTGTACTAATTCAATTACAAGCCCTGCACAGGTTACCTGAGTTCCTTACTAAGAGGATCAATGATAAGACCTGCATCAGCTGCATGAGTTCTTTATACCCTGAAGATTTTGATATGAATCATGGGAAGTGCAAAGAACAAAGTAGAAATTCCCATGTAAAGAAAGTGCAAGGTAAAGGAGACAAAGAAAAATCAAACAAATATGTTATTGTATAAAAATATCTTCATCAATTTAATGGAAAATAATATTACCTAGCATTCACAAAATTGGAGGTGAAGGAGGAGCTGCTGATAGTACCCTTGTCATAATCTTTAGTTCAGTGTTTAGGAGGTCATAAAGGATGTGGGAAATACAGGTCCAATTCCCCATTCTGCCTGATGTTGAGATGGGATTTGATCTTGGATCACCTATATCATTCCTGATTGCCCCAAGCACTGCATTACAGAATCACTCAACTTCTTACTCTGGTTCAATAAATATTTAATTAGTTATACACAGTGGAACAGCTTAAAGAGTAGAGACTGAGAAAGCCCCGCACCAGACTATCCCAGTAGTTAGGGGACTCTCCTGTAATGAGGAAGACTGAAGTTCAAATCCATTCTCCACCTCAGGCAGAATAGGGAATTGAATCTAGCTTTTCCACCTGTTGGTTAAATGGCCTTCCACTGGGCTAAAGGCTACAAGGATCATGACGGCAGCACCTTCTCCACCCAAGTCCTCCCCAAATTCATGTCATATTCACTATTTTTTTCAGGTTGACCAAAATTGCAATGTTTGGTATATTAACTAGTCTTTCAGAACGTTTCCCCCAGCTCTAGTTGGGAGCAGTGGTATATTCATAATAAATGGCTTTCATGTCTAGTGAACACTGGTAGATTTGCCTCCCCATTTATCTAACCTGGCTGCCATTTATGGCATTTACTTGCATTCACTCATTGGTTCTATGTCAGTGTGATAATGTTTTCTGTTGTAATAGCTTTGACCTATTATGTTGTTTAACAAATACATCATCATAAAATTAATTCTCCAAGTCAGAGAGAGTTTTTTTAATGAAAATTGATAATAGTAATCTTGCAAAATTTGATGTTATATTATATTTCTTTTTTTCTCATGTGTCTGAAATAGTCTCCCAAATAATCAGATAAGGGTTTCCTTTTCTTCCAACATGTTTTATTACTTTTACTGCAGATGGTTCAGTGCAAAAGTTTTTAAGAGATTCATTCAAAGAAAAAAAATTAAGTCCGAAAAATCTGAATGATGTTGTGTTATATAAACAAATGTGATCAATGGGGAAACAACCTTTTTGTATACAACTGTAGCTCTAGAAAACTGTTTATAACATGTTTGTTCTTTCTGTAGAATTTGAATTAAGTTTCAAATTGCAGCATCTGCCTGACAATACCATTTGTCGGTATCCAGGCAATGAAAGCTAAGGAACAATGATTCTGATTAAGCACAGCACTTAAGCATATGCTTATCTTTAAACAGGTGAATAATTCTATTGGATTTAATATGAATATTTACATGCTTCAAGTTAAGTATGCATTTAACTGCCTTGGTGAATCCGGGCACTGGAGAGGTCAAAGTTTGAGGGCCTTGTTCTCTGTTGCCTTGCACCTTGCATAGTAATTTACAGCAGT
This sequence comes from Mauremys mutica, assembly GCF_020497125.1. NCBI lineage: Eukaryota > Metazoa > Chordata > Testudines > Geoemydidae > Mauremys > Mauremys mutica. The sequence continues at coordinate 183,650,722 of NC_059072.1, read as the reverse complement.
ATGAAGCTGGCATAAACCACCGCCATTCTGACTGGTAGCACTTTATGCTCACTTTGCATTCATTTTGGATTGGTGTGAATGAGTGCACAAAGTTCAGGAAAACACAGAATCAAATGTTGAGTTTTTGGGATAGAGATACAAACCTTTCTGACTCTCTGTAATTCCTGTTTCCTTAGTTCCTTAGTACTAAAGTTGAAAGATGTCACATGTGTAGAAGTTGACAGGGACTGGGGAGTGGGGGAAGACAAATTTGAATGAAGGGGTGGACACGATATATCCACGTTCAGAAAGGTCTGAATTCATTTTATCCTCCCATTTGGATAGCTAAAGCACATTTGGCACAGAACCCAACCTGAGGTGTTTTATGTGGATTAAGGGGGGAAAATGTCCTTGGATGATGGGGTCTACTTTGGTAACAAATGTTTTTAGGGAGGACATGAAGATTAGTAAAAGTCTGAGCTGAAGCCTATTGAAGTCATTTGAATGACTCAGTTGCTTTCAGTGGTCTTTGGATCAGACCCTAATTGAGATTTACTATAATATGATGATGAATTTTGTAAATAGTGTTCTTCAACACATTTCTAATTCGTAACTGAGCATATTAAAAGGACCAAATACACACAAGAGATTAAAATGAAACATAATGATATAAAGTGTGTTGTAATATGAAGTAGTACTTATATCCTGCGTCAGAGATGGAACAGGTAAAATGCAAACCATCCACATATAAATAGATGACTGGGATGGAATGTATTGGAATGTTAATAATGGATCATATTAGCAAGTTGTATATTGACATGGAGCTTCCATCCCCATACTATTGATTTTGATTTCCTCTGAAGCTCTCCCAATGAGTTGTGACTAATCTATATTTAATTTGAAGTATTCAGTTAAATGTCCCACATCTCTATTTCAGGAAGTCCCTCTCCTTTTTCTGCAGTAGCTTTTTCATACTCTATAATCACACAGATCATAGTTAAACATGCTGTACATGAGCCCTGAGAGAGCTTTCTAATGACTCATAATTAGTTTGATAGCCAGTATTATTAGACCATCCACAAGATTTTTCTCCCCTACTGGTTAGTTTCATGATCTGTGACACTTTCATGGGAATTACAGAGACAGAGACTGTAAAAGATGCATTTCGATAAATTGAATAATGTTTTCTACCTGTGACTGTAATTGCTTAAGTATTGGTATCACATGACCATCATGACTGTGGCTGTCTGAAACCTGTTCTGTACAATATAATTATTGCCTCAGTGGAATATAAAATAGGAGGATAGCACCAGTGTTAAATTTCCTATATTTTCCTAATCATTTAATTAGAAATTGTTTGATAAATCCAAGCCCCATAAGTAGAGCCGTTTGTAAAAGGGGTTCTTTTGTTTGCTCGTTTTTTCCCCTCATTGAAAATGTTGACCTTTCTTTGAAAGATCAGAAATGTTCAGCTGAAAACTGAAAAGTTGTTTGTTTTTTTCAATGAAAAGTAAAAATTTTCCTTGGAAAGCAGTCATTCTCTTCCTCCCACCCCCACACTACTTCAAATTAATTACAAAGCCAATTTTCAGTTTAAAAAGTTTCAACAGAATTATTTTATTAGCCCTATTTATAAGCCTGCACTGCTTAGCTTATCATGAATATTTAATGATTTATAAATTAGAAAGCCTTGATGTTATAACACTTTTCAACATTTGACACTTCATGGTGCTGAATTTGCTTCTGAAAGGATTTTTATTAAGATGTTAATGATTCTTTTAAAGTTTTTTAGGTAAAAAATGGTAGGATCCCCAGGTTTTTGCCTCATCCTTTCTACCTTTCTACCTCATCCTTTTCTACCTCATCCTTTTCTTGGTGCTTGATGAGGATCAAATGTAACTTGCACAGCTGTACAGCAGTGCCTAAGTGGCTATTCCACTGACCACAGACACCAGAGCACAGTATGTTTCATCCCCTCCACTTCCCTCTCCTACCCAACTTTAAAATGATGCCTACACTAAGGAACAGGGAATCTAAAAAGGGCTGGATTTACACTAGCTGATTATTCCTCTGTGTGAGGAGAATCTTTCATTGCTGCCTTAAGGCAGCTTTATATCTCCTTTGCACTGCTGCAGCAACACAAACAGAGCTTAAGAGGGCCTGAATATCTGGTCGATAATGCTTGGCCCAACTTTCTAGGGGCATGGCTACACTTGCAGATGTAGAGTGCTTTGAGTTAAACCAGCCCTCCAAGAGCGCAGTATGGAAAGTGCTGCAGTCTGTCCACACTGACAGCTTCAAGCGCACTGGCGTGGCCACATTTGCAGCACTTGCAGTGGTATTGGGAGTGGTGCATTATGGGCAGCTATCCCAGAATGCAAGTGACTGCAACGTGCTTTTCAAATGGGGGTGGGGTGGGGTGGAATGTGACAGGGAGTGTGTTGTGTGTATGTGGGGGGAGAGAGAGTGGGTTTTGGGGGGGCTGAGAGCATGTCAGCATGCTGTCTTGTAAGTTCAGACAGCAGCAGATCCCCCCTTCCCGCTCCCGCCTCTCACTCACAGCATTCCACACTAATGGTTGCTTTGTCTCGGGGCAGATAAGCAGCCGGCTGTCAGAAACGGAGCTTTCAAAGGGCATATCCGCATTCCTGCTGCAATTCAAAACAATGACAAGAGTGGCCACTTGACTTAAGGGGATTATGGGACATTTCCAGAGGCTGATCAGAGCACGGTAATGCAACACCTCGTTCACAATGGGGCTCGTCTACAAATCCGGGACTGCATGATCTCCTGTGATGGTGGACTCTGCATGGTCGCCTGTGATGGTGAACTGTGCTGATGGTCACCTATGCTGCTGGTGACCAAACAGGAAATGAAATTCAAAAGTTCCCAGGGCTTTTCCTGCCCACCTGGCTAGTGCATTGGAGTTGAGAGTGTTGACCAGAGCAGTCCCAAGGGAGCATTCTGGGATAGGTCCCGGAGGCCAATAACATCGATTTGTATCCACAGTACCTTTAACCCGGGATTGCGATCTTGATTTAAGTGCTACTCCACTTGCTGAGGTGGAGTTACATAAATCGAATTAAAGAGCCCTTTAAATCGAAGAAGCCCATTTGATCATGTGGACTGAATCCTTTTTTTTTTTTTTTAAATAACTCGGCTGATTCTGAAATAACAGGCTAGTGTAGAGCAGGCCTTAGATATAGTTAATATATCAATATCAATGAGAATTTCTGCTGGAAAGTAAACCAATACACCCACTTTTAAAATGCTTTCTGGACCTTCCCACTCCAAGTGCACTTTAGCCAAAAGCACAGTGGTGTTAAATTTTCCCAGTGCCAGGAGTTCTACACTTTCCCCATGCATCATACCAGTCTCCCTGACCATGCCTTCTCTATCTGGGCAACCTGTGTTTCTACACCCAGGGCATTCTTTAATAAATTCTTCAGCTATTTCCAGACCTAATAAAAGGTCATCAGGAACATCTCAGGCATCTCTCTGGGTTCTGTGTATGACAGCCACATTGACCAGGGCATGGTGGGGTGCAGGTTTAGATTCCCTTTGTTTAGGGCAATTGTCCCTCAGGTGCTTTTTGGAGTTACATATGAAATTATTTCTTGGATAGTCCTAATGTGAAGGGGTCGGGGGGACTGTCTGCAAATACAATTAGCAGGAGGAGGTCGGTTTTAGGGAGGTGAGTAACTGGGCTCCCAACCAGCTTCCTTTTTCCCAGGGATAAAACAGGGTACCCCCTTTATACAGGGCTTCTGCCCCTCTTTCTGTATCTTGCACATAGGAGTCAGCCAGATCTACTGCTTCCGGTACAGAACCTAAAGTTTTATCCCAAATATCTTCTCTAATCTCCTCTAAGCATATGCTCAGGAGACATTCTGGCACAAAGAGAGAAAATAATTGGTCATAATTCTCAGCTCCTAGCCCCTTTGCTCACTTCCTCATCAAATCATACATTTTACACACATTCTCTATGACTTTATCACCTTATCTGAGGTTTCTAAATCTCATTCTGTACACCTCAGGAGTAATTTGAAACCTTTGCAACACAGCCTTTTAAAATTCATCGTATTTCAAAGGCTGATCAATTTCTATTTCATTAAATAGACCTTTGCAATCAGTATGGGGATTGTCTGGGTTTCTGGAATTCTATGAAATTCACAGAGCCTTTCAAAAACTGTGAGGTATTCTTCAATACAATTCACATCCTTATATGCAGGGCATATCTTAGCCCCTCTGAGCATTCCTTGTGGAGAGGGAATACTCAGGAACTGTGGGATCAGTCTCTGCCTTTCCCATATGCTCAGGTTATGCTGCCTTTTTTTTCACTTTTTCTTAGGTTTCCTTCTCTTTCAGTTCCAAGATTTGCAGGTGTTCTTCGTCTTGCCATTGCTTTTGGCCTCCCTCTCTTTAGCTCTCTTGTCAGCCTCCCATTTTTGGTGTTCTTTTTCTTTCTTTCTTTTCCTTTCATTTTCTTTTTTCTTTTTTGGTGCACCTTCCCATTTCTGATGCTCATGCACTGCTTTCTTTATCTTTTTGATCATCCTCTAATCTGGCTGGTTCTAATTTGTGGTCACTTCACTATTGTTCAGTTTATACATTGATCTTTTCTGTTTACTTAAATGAAATAAACAATAAAAAAAATGAACTGTAACATTTTCTGACCGTTCCCAGCCATTTCATTCTGAATCATTTAAAAAAATCTAGTTGTCCAGTGCTTGAAGTGTGAAGCTCCGTCAACCGGCAAGCTGTGTGTATATCCTACAACTGCTAGGCCACTGTGACATTCTGTTCACTTGTTCAGCATATCAAAACTGTTAGCCACTGTGCTATCCTTCTGCATCAGTGGGTTGAGAGCTTTGATGGCAATTAGACCATGTTAGTCCTGGCACATATTTTGTTCTGCAGCCTCATGGAATATGATTCTGAGACAGCATGCGCTGCATTCACAAACTGGTTGTAATGTTTTGGTATTGGCTCAATCCTTCTTACAACAGGATTGAGGTTGCTGGTGAAGCCCTTCCATTCTGCATTTTTAAAATTAAAGCAGTTCTGGAATGGCACTGAGTGTGGTGTTGTGGCTGCACTGATCTGGATGGCAATGGGAACGTGCTGCAAATATGGAATCAGATCCAAACTAAGCTTATTGCATGAGCTAGTTATGCTGTTGATCCCAAATGCCAGATCAGGGTTGTAACTCCATTTCCATCAGCTTCTGAAAAAAATGGAGAGCTTAAGGTGATGATTTAGTGGTATGTGTCTGCCGACGATTCAACTAGTTTACCATTTTCATCAATTTCACTATAGCCCCATTTGACACCTATTAACTGATAAAATCACCAATGACAACCCACATTTTGTCATGTTTGAGGTTATGTGGGCTAGTGAACTGGAATTGTTTGCACGGCAGTTGGTGGACAAACATGATGGAAATGCCACCAATGTCTACAGTCAGGATTTCAATGTCGTTATTATTGCTCATAGATGTTGTGTTAATGACAAGACCAGGTTTGATGAAAATGGCACTGCCATATTGCTTGTGTGGCCTCTCAGTGGCCAGGTTCATCCTGCATATCTGGGGGTGGTTGCTGTTGATCCCTCTGTGTGTCTTCTCGAGACATAACACATGGGAGTTGTAGTCAGCACGCTTTTTAGCTAAACCTCTTGCCTGGCACCCAAGGGCCCTGATCATCATCATCATCATGTTCCTATTACACTTCCTATTACGTTTAGGGCAGTGACAAAGCTCCTCCACTCCTGTCTGTTTCTGGCAATCTTTCAATGGTTCCCCAGCTATGCCCCAGGTTTTTCAGCTTGGCTTCCACAGCTCTTTCCCATGTTGTTTTTGGGCAGCCTTGTTTTCGCTTGCCTTCAGGTGATGCTACTCTGGTGATGGAATCAGTTTCCATCTGAAGCACATGACCGATCCATCTCCAATGCCTCCTGGCAATGATGGTGCTCAGATCCTCTTGGCTGCACTGTGTCAATAGATCTTGGTTTGAGATTGTTCTGGGCCAAAAGATATGGAGGATTTTTCTGAGGCAGGTTGTATGGAATGAAGACGGTTTGGACAGGTCATACTTTCTCATTCCCCAGCATTCTGCACTATAAATTAGTGTTGAAAGTACACAGCTCTGATAAATCTTGAGTTTTGATTATTTCCAGACTGTATTTAATCTCCTGAAGGTGTTCCTGGCTTTATTGATTTTGTTCCGGATGTCCTGGCTTGTTCCACCATCCGGGCTGATGGTGCTGCCCAAGTATGTGAATGTTTCTACATTGGTGAGAACATAATCCTCTATCCTTACTGGTGATGGTGAGGCAATATTAAAGGTCATGATATCTGTCTTATTTCAGTTCAATTTGCTGGCTGAATATGTTGAGTCGAATTGTTTTTTCTTGTATATGGTGTTTGGTATGTGATAGGAGATACTAACAACTGAAAAAGAACAAGAAATGTGCCAGACAAATGTGCCAGCAATTTCAAAGAATTGCTGAATAGGGAGCCACCTAAAGAGGAAGCAAACATCCAGGAGGCAGAAGAAAATCTTGATATCAACACAGACACCCCAACTAAGGAAGAGATCATTCAAGCCATCAAATCCTTAAAAGATGGGAAAACTCCTGGTAAGGATAACTTGAATGCAGAATTGTTCAAGGTAAATCCTAAATTAGCAGCACCTATCCTGGCCCTCTATTTACATCAGTCTTGGAAAGGGAAAAAGTGCCAGATGAGTGGACCAGTGGGGTTATAGTGAAGATACCAAAGAAAGGAACTCTCAGTGATTGTAATAACTGGCGTGGTATCACACTTTTATCTGTGCCAAGCAAAGTATTGTATAAAAATCATAGTCCTGCATATATCAGAGGCAGTTGATAATGTTCTCAGAAAAGAGCAAGCTGGTGTTCGGAAAGGGCGTGGATGCAAAGACCAGATCTTCACTCTACGAAACATAACAGAAAAGTGCTTAGAATGGCAGTGGCAACCCTACATAAATTTCATAGACTTTGAGAAGGCTTTTGATAGCATTCACAGGACCAGCCTATGGCGCATTCTGCAGGCATGTGGTATTTCTTTCTATATAATCAACATCATCAAAAGCTTCTACTTCAACTTTACATGTCATGTTGATCACAGTGAGCTCAGTTTTCAAGTCAAAACAGGAATATGTCAGGGGTGTGTCATGTCTGCAGTCCTCTTCAACATTGCCACTGACTGGGTAATGTAGTGTACAACAGAAGACATGCCAAGAGGCATTAAATGGACACTCTTCTCATCCCTTGAAGACCTGGACTTCACAGATGATGTCACTCTCCTTTCACATACCTGACATTTGCTGAGGGCCCTTTTAAATGACAATGATGACTGCATTGACCTTCAGATACAGTGAGTCAGTTGTGCTGACACCTGTGTTGACCTGCAGCCATAGACATATTGTTTGGATATATTGTAGTGGTAGCAGGATTCAAAGATTCTGAGAATCTGACAAGGGCTGCAATGTGAATGCTCCTGTTATAGCCCTCTGCTAGGCCTATAACCCCAGGTCATAAATTCTGCACTCCCATTCTGAGAAGACAAGTGACCATGAAGGGGACAGTATGTCACAAGATTCTGGTAGAAAAGGGGCTTTTGGTATTTGGATGCTATGTAGTAATTAGGCAGTTATAACACATTTACATAGAGGAATTATTAAGAAATTATTAAAGAGTAGGTAATATAGTTTATTAATATTAATCACTGAGGTGTAGTTATGAACACCAAATGGCCTAATATCCATGTCTCTTAAGATTAACTACCACATAGGCTGATGATCCCTTAAATGTAATACTTCTAACTGGTTGACTAATTAAAGCCTTTCCTTTGAAACATGAATATTTCCTAGGACCTTTCCACACTCACTGGTTATGGGTGGCCAGGTGGCCAGTTTTCAACCAAACACCAGGTCAAAAAGGGAACCTCCCCAGCCCGGTGAAAATGAACGAGTGAGTGAGCGTGGGGAAGAGTGAGCGACAGAGGGAGGGGGGATGGAGTGAGCGGGCCAGGGCCTCAGAGAAGGGGCGAGGCAAGGGTGTTCGGTATTGTTCGGTCAGAAAGTTGTCAACCCCTGTTCAGGCACAAGGATTTGTCTAGATGCAAGATTGGGACCTTAGGCCCAGTTCCATCAAGCAATTTAGGCATTGATCAGCATTGCAAAGCCTAACTTTTAGAAACTTAGCCACCCAAGGGAATCCACAAACCCTGGGAGAGGCACATAGTCTCCCTATATAATGCATAGAGAAAGATAGGTGCCTAAGAGTGGGATCCACAGAAAGCCAGCATGCTGTGCAGAAAGCAGCCTAAGCAAGTCAATAGGAGATGCTAGGAGAAAAGTGTCCTAAGCCCTACCCTTCTCAGAGAATTTGGCACCTCCCTCCAACTTGGACTTAGGACACCTCTCTCTGCTTGAGATTCACAGCCAGGAACCCTCTCTTGTGCCTAAGCTGTTTCGTGCAAGAACAACAGCAGCACACACCTTACAACAGTAGTTTTCAAACTGCAGGTTGCAACCTAGTACTGGGTCACGGAATGTAAGGCGCTGGGTTGTGGCGGCTCTGGTCAGCACAGCCAACCGGGCTGTTAAAAGTCCCATCGGTGGTGCTGCCCGGCTAAGGCAGGCTAGTCCCTATCTGTTCAGACACCACACTGCACCCCAGAAGTGGCCAGCAGCAGGTCCAGCTCCTAGGTGGTGGGGCCACAGGGCTCTGCGCGCTTCCCCGAGCACCGTCTCTGTACTTCCATAGGCTGGGAACCAGCCAATGGCAGCTGGGGGTGGCAGTGCCTGTGGGTGGGAGCCGCACAGAGCCGCTTGCACACCTCCATGTAGGAGCTGGACCTGCTGCCAGCCACTTCTGGGGCGCAGTGTGGTCCGTGGTGCCAGGATAGACAGGAAGCCTGCCTTAGCACCCCCGCTGTGTTGCTGACTGGGAGCCACCTGAGGTAACCCCATGCCCCAATCCCCTGCCCCAGCCCTGAGCCTGCACTCCCAGCCCAGAGCCCTGACCCCCTCCCACACCCAAACCCCTGCCCCAGCCCAGAGCCCTCTCCCACACCCTGAACCCCTCATTCCCAGCCCCACCTCACAGCCCTCACCCCAAGCCTCTGCCCCAGCCCTGAGCCCCTCCCACACCTCAAACCTCTTATCCCCAGCTCCGTTGGATCACAGGCATCAACAATTTTCTTCAACTGGGTTGCCAGAAAAAGAGTTTGAAAAACACTGCCTTACAACACACACAGTGGTCTTGTAACTTTTAGTCCCCTGGTGAAAGAACTCAGCCAGGATGTTGGAAACTCCCTTCCTCTATCTAATAAGAAGGGATTTAAACAGTGATCTCCCACCTCTCAGGTTAGTGTCATAACCACATGACTATAGAGTCATTCTCATGCTTTCAGCCCTCCAACGTATATTTAATTATTTATTCAATGTGGAATGTTTGAATGGGAGAGATTGAAAAAATGCCCCCCACCCAAATACCCCATAACAATGTGGTTAGGGTATGCACCTGAGAGTTGGAAAACCCTTTTCACATCAGGTAGAGGGGTGAATTGAACCAGGGTCTCACACATCCTGGTTCAGTCCCCTGACTACTGGGATAAAGATTATAAGGGAGAGCTACCCTTCTGCTTTGTGGGAGTTAGACATGCTCAGGATATGCCTATTGGATCAGGCCCTGCAGGCGAGATAGGCAGGGGAATGCCCTTCTTCACCTAGTCTGAAGATCTCATTGGGGCTTAGGCAAGATATAGGTGTCCAGATGCCTGCCCGAGGCAGCAGTGTGCATGCCCAGTGACAAAAACTGAGGTGCCCAGGAACTTTTACATGGAAAATGTAGGCACTTAGTGAGTTTAGGCACCTACAGGGTAAGTAACAGCTGATCAAGGATTTTGTGGATTGCAGGGGCACCTACATCCGGGAGTTAGGTTGCCAAGTCCCTTTCCAGATCTGGGCCCTGGTTTTCTTCTTACCCTTAGAATTGTTTTTGACTGACAGCCAGTGAAACTTAATCCTTTACCTCCTCCAAAGCCAGCAACAGTGGAGACAGTAGCACACACCTCCCTAACCGTGTGCAACAGCCCATTATGTAATAGCTTTAGTATCAGTCATTCTCAGCATAGCATTATGTATGTATATGTGGTAGGGATAGGCTTTTTCTTTCGGGACGAGTTTGCAGTATTGCCCTTCTTTATCTGAAGAGTGACAATGGAATATCCAGAGAGGAAGGTATTTTAGTGGATGGGGCACTCTTCCCCTCTGAGTGTGCCCAACCCACTGCCTAGTAACTTTACCATGAAAGAACCACCTGGTAGAATCAGAAGAGAAGTTTAAGCCCTTGTCTATACAAGAAGGGTGCAGTGGTTTAACTTAAATTGTTTTTTAATCACAGTTAGTTAAACCAGTGCAAACCTTTGGTGGGGACTCTTATTTAGGTTTAAGTGGCTTATCTTGATTTAGCTCAAGTTGACTTCTAATTGATTTAAGCTAAACCAAAATGAGAGTTTTGCACCAGTTTAAATCAGTTTAAAATAATACCTTAAATTAAACCAGTGTAACTTTCCCAGGTAGGCAAGACCTGGGGCTCATTGCTTATTCAGTCCATACATACACTAACTAGAGAGACCGTCAACAAAAGTGCAGTTAGTGCCAGACACAAAGCTTCTATCTGTCATTAATTGTAGTAATTGGCAGACTCTGTAGGCAGACTGTAGACTAAAAGGGCATGGAAATTGAACTGCTTCTCTCTCCTAGAAGCACAAAACTGCTGTAGTGTCAGGAAGTTTATCCTTCTATTTCTCATGCTGTTTCGATCCTCTGAAGTAATGGACGATTTCACTCTCCAGTGCTTTTGATCCAGCACCTTCTACCTACTAAAATAAATTCTCTTTATTAAAAGCTACTGCTTTTAAAAAAAAATTCTATAATGTTGACTATAATAAAGCAAATATTCCTTAAAAGTAGCAATCAATGTTACATGCAGAAAGACAGTTACTGGCTATTTGTTAAGAATAGACTCAATATTTCAGTATCTGAAAACCCTTCATGACCATCCATACTGCTATTAAGATCACATACTGTATGCCCCGCTGTGAGCAGATTTGAAAGAGTTTCTAGTAGAGAAGAGAGAATCAGTTGAATACTACTATTAATAACTGTCTTACATAACTCGATATGAAAAACTTATCCTATTAGTGGCTTTTGCAAACTGTTGCTGACCATTTAAAAAGCAATGGTTTAATCTATGTGTTTATATTGCTTACTTATATGTTTTAATATTGGTTATAACCATTTTGTTATATTGTATGCTTTATTAATATTGTGATAGGAAAATACACTTTCAGATATATTTGGATACATAAGGCTAGATGTCTACTATATTGTTTCTTTTATTTTCTTTATATTAGGTATCAGTTAACATTTAACATTTGCAGATGTCCCTATACCTTGGCACCTTACAGGAGGTGAAATGCACCCCTGTGCAGAGATTCAGCACATGCTCTGTGCACCATTTCATTTCCACTTGATCCCTCAGAATTCGCCTTGTGTGGGATCTCTGTACAGGGACAATTATTTTCTCACTGAGAAACTGAGCACTAGGAATAATCCCATTTACCAAGATGTGACATGATGTATGGAGATAGTTTTGAAATGTACACACAGGGCCCCATGTGAGATGTGATTATGCAACAGCAAAAAAATACCTCCATAATTAGGGATGATGGAAAACTGGGTTTTTGATTAAATACAATATTTCATGAAAAATGTCTGATTTCTGCAGAAATTTAAAGTCTTAATAATTTGCTTAAGAAATGAAGCTCTAATTAAAAAAAATCCTTCTGATTATTATGAAAACCTTCAAAATGTGAAGTGAGTATAATGCAATCAAGTCTGTGACAGTCTGCAGCCAGACTGAAACAATAGCCCTGGTGTTTGAACTGGCCCAAGTCTGAAGTATGACTACAATTTAAATGTTGTTATTAATCATTTTGCATCTGATCAGTTTATCAGAAATATAAAAAAGCTAATATGCTACTGGTTTCTTTTTATGTAATGACAAGTATTGGGTTAGGGTGTAGTGTGGCAGAAAATTTGTACCGAGCGTTGCTGTGGCATAAAATGAGAAATTCAAAGCTCTCTCCTCCCAAGTGTAAAGTTGCCTCTGACCCTGCCTAAAAGAGGGTGTTAAAGAGGAGATGCAGCCTTTCCATAGTACCAAAGACCTCATTTGCCTCCTGGATACCACAGTCTACTCCCATAACATATCAGCTGCCATGAGCCCCAACTGTCCTCTACCCAGATTCCAAAGATTCCAGATTCTCCCCAGTATCTTCTCTCACTGCCAATCCTAAAACTAATTGAATTTAATTTCAAAACTGATACCTTACACAGAGGAAATTATATTGGTTGGACTTGGTTGAGAGGCCAAGGAGGGCAATTTGGGAAGAAGGCTTGGGGGGGTTCAGAAACACATAATCCCAGAGTCCCTGCTTCACAACTTGTTGTATCAACATGGGGCTTCCAGAGATTGATCATTTCAAAGGCCATAAGGGACCACTGTGGTCATCTAGTTTGACCTCAGGTATAGCATAGACTAGAGAACTTCCCTGAATTAATTACTGTTTGAATTAGAGCATATCTTCTAGAAAAAAACATCCAGTCTTGATTTTAAAATTGCCATTGATTGATGGATAATCCACCACCACCACCCATGGTAAATTGTTGCAATGATTAGTTACCACTACTGTTAACAATGTGTACCCTGTTTTCGTTCTTAATCTGTCTAGCTTCAACTTCTAGGCATTGGGATATGTTATACATTTGTCTGCTAGATTGACAAGCCCATTATCAAATTTCTGTTCCCCATATAAGTACTTATGCACTGCGATCAAGTCATCCCTGAACCTTCTCTGTGATAAACTACATAGATTGAGCTACTTGCGTCAATCACTATAAAGCAGGTTTTCTAATCCTTTAATCATTCCTGTGGCTCTTCTCTGACCGCTCTCCAATTTATCAACATCCTTCTTGACCTGTTGGCACCAGAACTAGATGCAGTATTCCAGCAGTGATTGTCATGTGTGTAGTTTGTGGGGGGGCTAGATAGGCCATTGCCCTCCCCCCCAAACAGAGATGAAGCATGGGAGGGGGCACATGGGGTCATATGCCACTTCCCCCAGATTTGTGCAAGTGCTGACTTGCCTAGGGCTTGCTCTGCTTGGCCTGCCAGGGGGAGGAGGGCTTAGTGGTTCCCATGCTGTGCCTCCTCCCAGCATGTTTCCAGCTCACTTGGCCCCTCTCCCTGCAAGCCAGGCAAGAGCCAGGAGTGCAGAGAGTGGGACGGAGTCACTTCTCTTGCCAGGGGAGGAAGGGTAGCCACTCTGGGTCACTGCCTCTGCACTGGTTGCTGCCTCTTGGGTCCTAGTGCCAGTGACCTTCCCCTTCTATGTGTTCTGGGCACTCTGCATGGCCAGCACCCTGTTTACTATACAGCTGTGAGTGCCTGCAGTAGGGAATGGCAAGGAGGCAGGGTGGGTCAGAGGAAATGTGAGAGTAGTGATGAGATGGTGGAAGAGGCAGTGGGGAAAGAAGGGGGATCCATAGGGCAGGGGGAAGAGAAGGGGATTGGAGAATGTGGGAGTGGGCAGGGTGATAGAGGTAGGGGACAGTCGGGAGAGGAAGGGAGAGGGGATGGGGAAGAGAAGGGGACAGGGGAATGTGGGGGAAGCGGGAGCTCAGAATGCAGCATACCCTCCACGGTGCAGCAGCTGCTGGGCTCCCTTTTTAAGCCCCTCCCCCCAGCACTGGTAGCCCAGGTACCATTTTAGGCCAGGGAGAGAGCCAGTGATCCAGGCTCCTCCAAATATAGCAGTCAAACTGTGCCTATGGTGATCATTCCAATGCCAAATACGGGGGTAGAAATAACCTCTTTACTCCCACTCTATATTCCCCTGTTTATGCATCTCAGGATTGCATTAGTTCTTTTGGTCACAGCATTGCACTGTGAGCTCATATTTAGCTGATTATTCATCATGATCTTTGTTTACATATCATGTTAGGTCCTTGTTTTTATTTTCTTTCTTATGATTTTTTAAAAAGTAAAAATAATTTCAGAATGCCAGGTATTGATGAGGAAAATTGAGTCACATGTTCCCCTTTGTATATGCCTTTTATGTATGTTTGGATTATTGTAATTCTTTGTTAGCTGGGCTTTTCCATTGCTTGCAGTTTGTTCAGAACGTGGCAGCATGTTTCTTTGCTGGTCTGAGCCTGACTTTGATGAGTATATGCCCACTGTTCTCAGCTGCATTATAGGGATGCAGCCATAGCATTTTAGGTCAGCAGGTGATCATGCCTTTGCTGTGACAGTCCCCATAGTGTGGGACTTATTCCCTCTTGAAAGCTATATAAGTCATTGTCTATCAACTTTTAAGAATCATTAACTTTTTTTTATTTCAGTGGTGATTCTGACCACCACTAGTCTCAAATTTATTACCTCCCTCTCATGATTTCCCCTCCTTCTCCCTTTTTTATGGTCCTAAATTTGGACTTTGTCAATAGATTTAATTTACTTTAATAATATTTATTTTAATGCTTATAAGTTGTATTCTGAATAGTATCATGGAAGTTGGAGGTGAGGTGGAAGAAGGGAAGAGAACAAGACTATTATTATTGAAGTGTAATTATACAATTCAACAAAATTCCATTTTTTTAAATAATGGACAAATGCCATCAACTGGCACTGAAGCCAAAGGCCAAATCCTGAGGTTCTCATTGAGTTTATTCAATATGTTCTCTGATGAATTGGACCTAAAACCAAGTAGCTCAGGATCTAATCTGCATGTTAAGCACTCAGGCCTTATAAAAATATACAGGAATCAGGATAGTACAAACAGTCTTTATGAAACTTAAGGAAAACTGACGTGTATTCCGTTGAAGGTAAAGAACAACTTTTCTAAAAGTGTACTTAAGAATGGAAGAATACCGTAGTAGATCCAACCAAGGTCCATCTAGTCCAGTTTCCTGTTTCTGAGAGTGTCCATCACCAGATACTTCAGAGGCAAGCCAAAGAACCCCAGTATATTAAAATAATTTTGTCGTGGGCAGGGTGAATATTGGGTGACTCCTCTCTATGTGAAAAATCCAGTATACCAAATTAGGGATATGGGGAAAAAAATCTCTAAAAGAAACATAAACATCAATAAAATTCTAATGTTTTAAATCCTGGACTGTTATTTTAGAAATACAAAATAAGGATTTGATTTTACAAGCTCATCTTCACATGAATAATCCCTTACACACAGCAGTCAAAGTGAAAGAGAAAATTGGGAAGCATAGCTCCCACTCTTCTGCTAATGTCAGAGGGCGAATTCCTCCTCTGCCTCCAGTGGCCTTGGAGAGCTGCCATATTGGATGTGTTGGGGGGGGTCTCAGAAGAAAAAATACAGGCAGTAGTTTTGAGGAGAGACCTTCCCTGCAGGAATGTGACCACACACCTTTGATGGCTGCTGTGTAGAACATGGCGACTTGACTAGAGCCCAACACCTGAACACAAAGAGAACTAGCAGATTGATAATAGCAGAACAACACATAGAAATCATCCTAGGAGGGTGCAGCCTTAAATGTGTTGACACTGGTCATCTTCAGCAGCACCAGGAGGCATATCTGGAGAGAGAGATGATTGTGGCTAGGGCTGCATACTAAATCTCTGAGGCTGTCAGTTTGTTTAAAGGACTTTGTGAAACCAAGGGTGGGATGGGGAAGACAAAAAAGACAGAACATGGGAGGGGCGCCACAGGTCTGTGGTGTGTGTATATTTTGATGTGAGAAAATTAGGGCACATTGAGAGGTTTTATTCTTCTGGACATGCAGACTGAATGATGTCAGCAGTTCTTTGACATTAAGGGTGTGTGTACTGTGCCCAATACCTGGGACAGATCATGGTCATCAGCCTGGTGCCTTAGTGTGTGGGGAAGCTTAGTGAGAGTTCAGCTATATTCCAGGAAGCGGAAATTTACAAAGATATTGTGGGAAATAATCACTGGCTAATTCTGGAGTTTTTACAGGTGCTTTAGGGGGTCAGCATAGACACAATATTTGGGAGACAGCATATTTCAAGTGCTAATGGGTTTGGATTATGTGAGGCTCAGGTTAAACTGTCTGACAGCTTTTTTCCTCTAAAGATGCTTGTCAGAATGGTGGCGTAGATAAAACATTGTAGTGGTGGATTTCAGTGAGAGACAAGTGTATTGTGATGCATTCTGGAGCAGTGCCAAGACAGTAGTCAAACATGATGCCAAATTGCAGCACAAGGCTACTTTGAATGGCAGCCTAAAGCATGTATGAGGATGTGAAAACAGGTGGTCTGGGATGTCTGGTATCAACAGAGCATCTGGTCACTGAAGTGTGACTGCATTATATTTTGTTCTCCTAATCCAGAATGCTATTAGCAATGAGTGAAGTAGCTGGCATCTCTCTGAAACCTCTCATTTTGTAATGTACCCCACTATCAATATACACTAAAACTGTATTTTTTGGCAAAAAAAATTGTCCATCTATAATTTCTCTGCATAATGGGTATTTCTTATATTATTGGAAGCCATATTATCTTCACATATGCCAGAGTATCTGTACAATATGGCTTCACTTTCATTTGTGAGGACACACATCTGTTATAAGGCGTATGAATGTTTTTGACCTCTTTGTTCAGCTACAACTGACAAGCTAAAGCACATAGATATTTATTCCTGCTTCAAGTTACCAAATATATTAATATTAGATGTGTTCAGATAGTAAAATGACTAAGAGTTTTTATAACTTGGTACCCTCCTGCTTTTTAAAATACGCACTTTTTAAACAACCTAACATGTATCCCTAATATTTGCAATCCAAATAGCTGCAAAACTTCCTATCAGAGGCTGGCAACGTTTACCTGAGACACCCCAGCCTGCTAGCAGGGTTGATACTGTGGGGAAACTGGTGGTTTTTGTGTATGGTTTTTTTTTCCTTTTTTTTTCTTTCTAACTCACTGGTGCAGATGGTTTATTCTCCAGTATAAGGGAGGTAGGATTGGCCCTTAGGCAGAGAATTAACTAGGTGTGGTAGATGGCATTTGAGGACAGACAAGTTTTAAGGGAAGGAATCATACTAGCAGCGCTGTCTGGGAAGAAGGCTTATGCTATGTTTTGTTGTACTAACATTTTAGAATTATAATTAGGTTAAAATCAGACTCCACAAGGTATTTATTTATTCATACTCTGAGTGTGTAGTATTATTTGGAGTGAGTTGATGACTCTGAGATGTTCTGAGAGTCACAGCCTGGACAAAGCACCACTAACTAAGGAATTCTTCATAGAAGCAATGGGCACTGTTGCAGGTCAAGATGAATGGATTATCCCCCTGCAATCAAATGGGACATCAATTGATTTTAAGTTGGATACAGGCGCACAAGAAATGTGGTGCCAGAAACAGTGATTTTAGCTCTGAAAGAAAAGCCACAGGCAGTAAAATCCAAACAGGTAAAACTCAGGGCTCACAGCAGAGAGCTTATTCCCATGAAGAGAGTTTGTGAACTAAATATACGGGCAAATAACAAATCTGAAAAGATTAAGTTTTTAATAGTACCAGGGAGAAAAAAACCCATTATTGAGTTACAAACATGACAAGCCCATGATCTCATCAAGAGGCTCTATACTTTGGAGGATCAATGGATCAAATTAATTAAGGAAGAGTTTGAGGACATCTTCCAAGGGATAGGGAAGCTCTCAGGATAGAGAGTAGAGCTGAAGGAGCCCAATCATTTCATGATCTCTGCCCCTAAAAAAATTCCCCTCACCATAACACAGAGGTTAAAGAGGAGTGGATAGGCCCATTGCTGTGGGAATCATAGAACAAGCAGAAAAAACAAGAATGGTTTTCTACAATGACTCATTGGTCTTATGTAAAGACACGAAATAATTAAACATTTAAAGAGAACTTTTGGGAGTTTGGGCCGGTGCCTTTAGAAAAACAGAGTGCACATTTGTTCACAGTCAATATCCCTTTTAGGAGACTGCACTGTGTTGTGTTCAGCACCTGTGGTGTTTCACTAGAAAATACAATAATTTTGTGATAGTACAGATGGTACTAAGGTTCTCAGATGATGTTATGAGCTGGGGAAAAGAATGAACATGACTAGAGGCTCTGAGAAGTTTTGGAAAGAACCACAACTGCTGAGGTAAAGCTACCCAAACAAAAATGTAAATTATGTCTAAAGGAAATAAGGAGAGAAGATGGGAGAGAAGTTAGCACAGCAACATGTGCAGGTAGATCACAGTAAGGTAGAAGCAGTCATAAACACCCCTGCACTACTAAAACTTGATGTCGGTCACTGGGGACTTAGACTTACAGAGAGACAAATAAGGCAAAACAGAAAACTCAATATGATGTGGGGTTGTGAGAGCTGCCACCACTATAGGAAAATGACACTGTATGTTTGTGTATAGTATGATGGGAAATAATAGTCACAATCAGAAGTGGTATTACAAAAGGTAGCCCTACAGTTGTATGAAGTTGTCACCCCATGCATACTGTCATCTCCAAATCCCAGAAGGGAGGGAGATGAGGAGCACTGAGTTGGCCATCTTGTCTAAAAGAGTCTCAGACAGACAGCCACCACAGCAGGCTAAGACAACAGAGTCCAAGGACATGGAACAATCAGCAGACTTGCTATGTCCTGGCAGCAGTCATGCTGATGTCTCAGGAGACCCACAGGTCCCCGTGACGGTGCAGGACACTTTAAAGACTAATTGAACATTGTTAATAAGTTTAGGTATTAGGCTGGTTAAAAGTATTTGTAGTTGTGTTATAACAATGTTGGGGGGGTTGAGTGTTGTTGTTATTAAGTTTTAGCTTCGAAAGATGTGATATTAGGGGCTGTACCTTTAAGGACTGAGCTTCCCATACAGAGGGTGGGTTGCTGTGAAACTCTTGTTATTATGCACAGCCAGGTGGAACATGACTCAGAATAAAGCAGAGCTCTTGCAAGCACATTAAGCACCGATTGATCACAGAACACAAGGGAACATTTCTGTTTTATTACAATGGGAGTCTGAGAAGGACTTCAAAATTTTTTAAATAAAATTTTTAATCAATTTATGCAGTGTCCTTCTTACATTGCTTCCTGCTTCTGTTCAAGAGCACACGGCCTGCAGGGATTCCGGGAAATTACCTGGGATGCCCTTGGCCACATCTAAACTCAGATTTAAAAATTTCCTCTGGTGTTAATCAGGCCTGTCTCTTTAAAATTTATATTCATCGCATTCTCTCTTTTCCCAGAGGGCCCACAGACGCTATCTCTGTACCTTGGAAGCTAGCAGCTTCTGGCCCCAGTGAAAAAGAGACCCACAAGGACTTGTGGTGCTATCACCACTGTCTCTTCCCGTGAGGCCTAAGTAGAATGACTTGCTCAAATAAGATGGTGATGAGCATGGTATAAGAATCTATATAGAATAGAACAGAGGAAGTGAGAAGGAAGTCAGCAACACCAGCTGCTGCTGTCACTCTTCTCTCATGTTGAGAAGAACATAGTCAGTAGAAAATGGCCAGCAAGCTGACAAGCCTGTATTTGCATTTAGAAGGCAAGACTTGCTGTACACTAGTTTTCCTAGAGGGCTAGATTTGCAACTAGTAAATCAGTGTAACTCCATTGACTTCAACAGAGCTATGCCAGTTTAAATCACCTAAGGATCTGATCCAATATGTTTAATACAAACTTTGGATTCTGTATGCTGAGTATATTAAGCACAATAGATACCATGCTATGAACTTAGTGCTATGAGTGCCTACAGGGCGGGGCTCAAGATATGTTAGACTCTGTAAAATGCTGAGCATGAGTGGGGTCCTAGCCCAACTCTAATCTACTTTTGTGATGTTCTTATTAAGAAAACATCAATCCCCTTCTTTTAAAGAGAGCACAAGGTGTCAGCAAGAAAGGGTGTGATTGCCTTTATTAAGGAATCCTTCCTAAAGCTGCATTATAAACAACTGTGTCTTGTTCTGTAGGGATGTCACTGTGATATAATAACATTAAAAAGTCAGTAATTTGAGTTGGTATCACACGTGCATGCCCACACTCACAGAAATATATTTGAAATAATAGTTTTAATCTGTTCTAACTTCAGGACTGTAACACACTGATATGTCCTGGATACAACTGTGCTTTCATGTAAACATTTTCATGGCTTCTGCATTTGGTAAACGACTAGGGTGACCAGATGTCCCATTTTTTAAAGTGACAGGTGTCCCATTTTGGGGGACTTTTTATATAGGCGCCTAATACTCCTCATCCCCGTCCCATTTTCTCACAGTTGCTATCTGGTAACCCTATAAACGACTGACAATGAGAGGTAATGCATATCATTCCCTGTTGATGGGTTCCAGGCTATTGTGTCAAAAGCTGGGTATAAAATGTTTTGTTCAAATAGTAAATGTGCTGAAATGTAGTTTGGGGGCAACCCAAACTAATTGCAAATTTGGGTCAATATCAACATAGTTTCAAATGAATAAAAAACGAGGATTTTTTTTTAAAAAGTCAAAGCTTTGTTTTGAAATATAATTTTGAGACTGAATGCTTAATTTAAAAAATGAAACAGTTAGTTTTGAAGAGCTGCTTTGGAGAGAAAAGGGAAAAAAATCAGTTCTCAGTTCAAAATGAACCACATTTTGGATTTAAAAAAAAAAATCAATGGTTTACTCACCTCTAATTGTTTCCCATCCTATGTGGAGTGCAACTTAATAAATGTAAACAAACTAATAAAAGCTAACACAGCTCATGGCACAAGAAATATTATAGTTGTAAAAGATATCTAAACAGCTCTATAGGAAATGCACCATTCAGATGTGCAGTGATGGATAAAATAAAGGAGTTTGAACCAATTCATGGGACAAGTCCCTGGGACTGTGAACAAGCTGGAATCAAGTGCCTCTGCATGGTGTGTGCCTGAAATACACTTTTCTATCCCACAAATTACAATGGGTAATTTATTGAAAAATAGACAGATTTTGGTATATATTCTTTCCCCTTTGCACTATCAGAGGCGCACAAAAGAGTAATAAATCTACCTTAACTGGTCATCTGGGAATTGTCCTTGTAAGCCAGTTCTGTGCCACTGCCTACAGCAGGCCTGCACAACTCGTAAAGTGGCAAGGGCCACATTACTCCAAAGAAAACAGCTGAGGGCTGAAACCCCCCAGCCCCGCGGAAACACCCCCCTCCCCAGGACCTCCCGGCCCCGAGGAAACACCCCGCCCCAGCACCGCCCAGCCCTGCAGAAACAAACCCTCTTTCCCCAGCGCCACCCCACCAAAACAGCTGTGGGCGAAAAAGGAAGGTTGGGGATGGGGAGGTGATACTTGATTTTAAATCAACCAGGGGTTCCCAGGTGAAGAGGTAGCTGGGAGCCCTCAGGGGCAAATTAAAGGGCCCGGGGCTCCGGCGGCTGGGGGAACCCAGAGCTTTGAGGGGCTGGGGCAGGGATTTAAAGGGCCCAGAGCTCCTGCCACTGAGGGGAGTCTGAGCCCTTTAAATCCCAGCCCCAGCCCATCCGCTGGAGCCACGGCCAGGATTCAAAGGGCTCTGGGCTCCCCGCCACTGCGGGCAGCTCAGAGCTTTTGAATCCCGGCTGCGGCTGAGATTTAAAGGGCTCAGGGCTCCCCGCGGCTGCAGGCAGCCCAGAGCCCTTTGATTTCCCACCGCGGGCCGCACAGTGAGCCTCCGCGGGCCGCATGCGGCCCGTGGGCCGTATGTTGTGCAGGCCTGGCCTACAGCATAGGCAGGGGTGGCTCTAGGCCCCAGCACGCCAAGCGCGTGCATGGGGCGGCATGCCGCGGGGGGCGCTCTGCCGGTCACCGGGAGGGCAGCAGGCGGCTCCGGTGGACCTCCCACAGGTGTGCCTGCGGGAGGTCCACCAAAACACGGGACCAGAGGACAGCCGGATCAGCGGACCCTCCACAGGCATGCCTGTGGGAGGTCCACCAGAGCCGCCTGCCGCCCTCCTGGCGACCGGCAGAGAGCCCCCCGCGGCATGCCGCCCTGCTTGGGGCGGTGAAATGTCTAGAGCCGCCCCTGAGCATAGGATCTGCATTTGGGGAAGGACGAAGCTCGGTTGAGGCATGCTGCTCTCCAGTGATCCCCAGCCAGTAGCATGGCCCTTTAGGATCTATTGCTGCACAAACTGAAACAGACCTAAAGCTCTTCTAATTTATGTCTATGAGCCAAACTAGTCCCTGACAGCCTAAGGGGTTAAGAGGGGTGAAAAGAGAACTAAAAAAATGAGTGTGTCCACTTCTGCTTTGGTGTATTGAGCAGAGCTTTGGCATACCTGAGAACATGAAAATCACTTTCTTGTAGGATATTTCATTTTTAGGGGGCCAGACTGCAAATCCCTGTTACTGCCATGTATTTCACATCAGCAGGGCTTTTCCCATAATGATTTTTTTAAAGAGTTGTTTAAGGACTACAGGAACAAGCCTTTATCAAAAGTACAAACTAATACCATGCAAAACTTTCTGTAAAAGAGCATATTAAGGCCTCCTTAATTTCATGCTCCCCCACCTCCAGCTGATTAGCATGAAATTTAATTTGTGCTAATCAGTTTACGCAGGGCCTGATCCTTCTCATGTTGAAGTCAATGGCCCACTGACTTTATAGATTAGACCTGCATTGTGGCTGGAATATAAAAATCCCACGCTTTTTGATGTTTTCAGTACAAATGGTTTCTCACTGCTTAATAGGTCACCTGAAAGATTATGTACCCCCTCAGTCCAGTTATATAAAACCCTTACATACATGACGATGGACCCATATGTTGCCAGCTCCCATTACAATATTTCACTGAAACAGTTTAATGTTTTGGAAGGCATAAGTACTGACAATGATAGCAGATATCTTTTAAATATTATAGTTACAGTATATTCTTTATGTATAAATGTGTTACCTTACCTTTTTATTCAAAAGGATCATTTGTAACATAGTTCAATACCAGGACCAAGATTTTAAATGACTATAAAATATTCTTCATTAATTTTGCTGGAATTGTAGTAAGAATTAAAACTTGCATAGAAATTTCACAGCCAAAGTAATAAAAGAGTGGAACCAGAATCCATTTTCACTCCTAAATTGGACTTCTATAATAAATGGTAAATTGTAATGCCATTACAGAAAGGTTACCATCTTTTATTACACAAAGTTAAGAACTTAAATTTTACTAATGGTGCAATTTTCTCCCTAATTCATCTTTCACTTAATAGCATATAATTGTTTAAATAACGCTTTAGTCCTTGTAAAAAGAAGGCATTGTTAGCAAGGAAAATTTAAGTCTTAGGTACTTTAGGGAAAACACAATGACTCCTTTTTTTAGATGCTCAGAAAAAATTACATGAGTTTGGCTCAGCATAAATGTTTTTTTTCTGCTGCAAAAGTTCATATATGCTCTAGTGGATAATATCTAACTTTTCTTATTTTTCTTCAAACTTTATTTTTTCTGCAAAACTTGATAAGATGTTGTATAATGTCTAAAATGACTACAGCTGAAATTTAAGTCCCGAGAAAAAAACGGTTACTCGCTGTTGTAACTGTTGTTCTTCGAGATGTGTTGCTCATATCCATTCCATGTAGGTGTGTGCGCGCCGCGTGCACGTTCGTCGGAAGACTTTTACCCTAGCAACTCAGTGGGTCGGCTGGGCGCCCCCTGGAGTGGCGCCACCATGGCGCCGGATATATGCACCAGCCGACCCACCCACTCCTCAGTTCCTTCTTGCCGGCTACTCCGACAGTGGGGAAGGAGGATGGGTTTGGAATGGATATGAGCAACACATCTCGAAGAACAACAGTTACAACGGTGAGTAACCGTTTTTTTCTTCTTCGAGTGATTGCTCATATCCATTCCATGTAGGTGATTCCCAAGCCTTACGCAGGCGGTGGGGTCGGAGTGAGATGTTGCAGAATGCAAACTGCTGAGCCAAAGGCTACATCATCTTTGGACAGTTAGACCAAAGAGGCAAAGGTCCGGATAGAGGACCAGGTAGTAGCATGAAATAGCCCCTGGAAGGGCATGTGAGTCGGAAAGGCAGCAGAAGAAGCCTGAGCCCTGGTGAAACGAGCAGTAAGGTGGCTCGACGGAACATGGGCCAAGTCACAGGAGGTGCAAATGCATGACGTCACCCAAGATGGAAAGCTCTGGGAGGAGACAGGTAGGCCCTTCATCCGGTCTGCCAATACAACGAAGAGTTGGGGGTGTACAAAAAGGCTTGTCTGCTCGACATAAGAAGCGAGCGCCCTACGGACGTCTAGGGAGGGCAAATGTGCTCCCGTTGTGATGAATGGGGCTTCAGAAAGAAGACCGGAAGGAAGATAACCCGGATGATATGAAAGGTCAAACGCACCTTAGGGAGGAAGGCCGGACGTGGTCACAACCGCCCCTTGTCCTTACGCAACATAGTGTACCGTGGGTCCACTGTGAGAGCCCGAAGCTCGGAGACTTGTCCAGCCGATGCAAAGGCTACAAGGAAAAAACTGTCCCTCAGGACAGGTATCTCAGTGAGCATGTTGTCAGTGGTTCGAATGGAGCAGGCATAAGTCTGCTTATAACCAGGTTGAAGACCCAGGAGTTGGTGGGGGCGGCGAACCTGGGGGCATAAATGCCCCAAGCCCTTGAGGAACCTAGAAACCACAGCATGTGAGAATATGAAGCGGCCACTCTCCCTTGGGAGGAAGGTAGAGACGGCTGCCAAGTGCACCCTTAATGATGAACTGTGCCAGGCGCTGCTGTTTGAAGATCATAGGCACTTTGAAAAATAGAATATAGGCTCCTAAGTCATTTAGATCTATGTTGGGGTATACAAACCTCATACTGAGCCTGAAGGAATTAAAAAGGTAATGCTGGGCCCAGGAAGCCCTGCCCTACCCTGTATCTCCAGATCCAGAAAGTGACTTTAGCAAAGATTTTGTTACAGTCTCTCACAGTTTTCTTGCCAGTAAGTTAAAGAAGTATGGGCTGGATGAATGGAATATAAGGGGGATAGAAAGCTGGCTAGATCATCGGCTTCAATGGGTAGTGATCAATGGCTCCATGTCTAGTTGGCAGCTGGTTTCAAGTGGAGTGCCCCAAGGGTCATATCTTCATCAATGATCTGGAGGATGGCATGGATTGCACCCTCAGCAAATTTGCAGATGACACTAAACTGGGAGGAGTGGTAGATAAGCTGGAGGGTAGGGATAGAATACAGAGGGACCTAGACAAATTAGAGGATTGGGCCAAAAGAAATCTGATGAGGTTCAACAAAGACAAGTGCAGTGTACTGCATTTAGGATGGAAGAATCCCATGCACTGCTACAGACTAGGGACTGAATGGCTAGGTGGCAGTTCCGCAGAAAAGGACCTCGGGGTTACAGTGGACGAGAAGCTGGATATGAGTCAGCAGTGTGCCCTTGTTGCCAAGAAGGCTAACGGCATTTTGGGCTGTATAAGTAGGGGCATTGCCAGCAGATCGAGGGACTTGATCATTCCCCTCTATCCGGCATTGGTGAGGCCTCATCTGGAGTACTGTGTCCAGTTTTGGGCCCCACGCTACAAGAAGGATGTGGAAAAATTAGAAAGAGTCCAGCAACTCTTGAACAAAAATGATTGGGGAGGGCAACAAAAATGATTGGGGGCTGGAGCATATGATTTATGAGGAGAGGCTGAGGGAACTGGGATTGTTTAGTCTGCAGAAGAGAAGAATGAGGGGGGATTTGATAGCGACTTTCAACTACCTGAAAGGGGGTTCCAAAGAGGATGGATCTAGACTGTTTTCAGTGGTACCAGATGACAGAACTAGGAGTAATGGTCTCAATTTGCAGTGGGGGAGGTTTAGGTTGGATATTAGGAAAAACGTTTTCACTAGGAGGATTGTGAAACACTGGAATGGGTTACCTAGGGAGGTGGTGGAATCTCCTTCCTTAGAGGTTTTTAAGGTCAAGCTTTACAAATCCCTGGCTGGGATGATTTAGCTGGGGATTGGTCCTGCTTTGAGCAGGGGTTTGGACTAGATGACCTCCTGAGGTCCCTTCCAACCCTGATGTTCTATGATTCTATGATCTGCTGAGTCTGTTCCACTTGGAGGAGCAGGTTAAAAGGAGCTCAGCAGTCCAGCCAAAAGGTGGTGAAGAGACTGAAGGAGTTTCTGGTGTTGCTACCCACAGAGGTCTGAGCTGGATCCATAGGGAGGGAGAGCCTGGGTCCTCCTATTTCATCCCTCTAAGGGATGAAGCCCAAGTGTGGGTGGAGAGCAGAAGTTCCTCAACTGAGGATCAGGCACTGCTACTGACCTGATGGGCAAGAGGCTGAAAGTTGGATGTGCTAATCACTAAGCTGCCCAGAGCACCCTATCACAGATGCTTTTGAAAATTTTACCCCTGGTCTCTTACTTTTGAAAGGAATTTAACTGAGGAAGGGCTGAAGGATGTGGAATACAGCTCACATGTAACACACTTTTGCGATTAATGCATTGCATGTGTAGATTGAAGGGTGAGTAGGAGTTTCAGCAGAGATTAAATTCACACTTCCATTACTGATGGGTACCAGTAAACCTCACAAGCTTTGATTCGAATAAGTATCCAAATGTCTGGCTGTTTACCTAGATGACTTTGGGTTATAACTGGTCTGGAAAAGGTCTTAAGCAGGTTTTCTTGAAAGATTTCTGGTTCTCACCACGACATAAGAAATGCAGCTATAACTTTTCAACCAGCATTTTGTTAATTTTGGATAATGGAGAGGTACACAAATAGATAACTAAACCCTTTAGACCCTCCAGGATGGTTCAATTTCAGCTTAGGGGAAGAGTTTGTGGGGTTTTTTAATTATTTTATTTTATTTTATCTGCTACAGAACACTCCTTCCAAATCTTCATTTAGGCATGTCTACCTAGCACCATTCAGGAAATATTCCTCACACAATGTTCAATTGTTTTGTTCCTAACTGGAGTAAAACCTTGAATCTCCACATTTCCTGCAAAACGGAATATTCCAATCTGGGAACATGCTGGTGCTACCACCACTTGTCCCAGGACTCCCTATCCACTTGAGCTGCTAATGATGAGAGGGTACGGGGGTGATGGAAACCTCTGGGCTGAAAATAAGAGGACAGCACAGAGATCTGGGGATCCCTGGAAGGCAAGACGTTTGGGGGCCTGGGCTTCCCAGCTTCTGGCCAGGTGAGCTGCCATGGATCTGGGAATATGAAGCTCTGCTAGGTGAGAGGCTGTGGAGTCAGAACCCTTCCTGTTTCCACTGGAATTGTGTCAGAGTCAGCACATTTCCACACAACATTTGATTTTGATGAATCAGCATTTTTGATGGCAAAAATTTTGCCACAAAATTTCTGACCAGCTCATTCTATTTCACTGAATTTTATAGCATTTCTATTGCTGTAATCTTTGTTTGATTTGGCCTCTGCCATTTGTCTCTGGCACTCTGTTCATTTCATTTCTACCCCCTACTCCCTCTGTTTGGTAAAAACTATATTGTTTATAATTAAGATGCAAATGCAAAATCTTTCCCTACTCATGAGCTAGCATTGATATAATACTAACCCTACAGAAAGCTGCAATAAATCATTTGTCAGAGTTGTAGACTTTAGTGAACTAGCCCCTCCTTCACAAGCTTGTTGTCACTCACATCCTAAATAGAGACTGTTTCAACTGACACATGCATCACTGAGCGCTGTAGTCTGGTGACATCCTGCTACTCTTGCATTGTGGTATCAGATGAAATTATTGCAGTGGAATGCAAATTAGTCCTGGACAGCAAAGATACATGTTGGTTTTTGTATCTTTATATTCCTTTGAAGCAGGAAGGTGGAAGGAAGGGGGATGCAATGGTGGTGGTTGGTAGGGATTGCCAATTAATATCACTATTCTATTTTACATCTATTTGTTAATCTAGACTTGGATTGGATTCTTCTGCAATGAGTGGAAGAGCATCAAAAAACCTATTTCAGGGTAAATGCAAATAGCTTTAAGGGCTATGAGTACCATTCTGCAGCAGAAGGGGGAACATTCCTAATTTATGTTTAGATCTGTTATAGCTCAGGGTGAGAGCAGGGCCAGTGCAACCATTTAGGCGACCTAGGCAGTCGCCTAGAGTGCTAGGATTTGGGAGGCGGCATTTTCTTCGGCAGCAACCGTGGCGGCCAGATCTTCGGCTGCCCCGGACACCGCCGGCATTTAGGTGGAGGGAGCTGGGGCAGGGGAGTGCGGGGAGGGCCACCTGCAGCAAGTAAGGGGGGGCGGCATGCAGGGGAAATCCCTGCCCCAGCTCAGCCCTGCCCCGCCTCCTCCCCGAGCACGCCGTGGCCGCTTCACTTCTCCTGCCTCCCAGGCTTGCGGTGTCTAAGCTGATTGGTGCCGCAAGCCTGAGAGGCAGGAGAAGTGAAGCAGCGACGGCGTGCTCGGGATGGAGGCGGAGCAGGGGTGAGCTGGGGCAGGGGGGTGCCTCAGGGTGGAGGGTGGGGAGCTGCCGCGGGGGGGGGGGGGGGCGCCTCAGGGCAGGGGCTCAGGGACAGGGGAGGACGCAAGGTGGAAGTTTCACCTAGGGCACGAAACATCTGTGCACCGGCCCTGGGTGAGAGTCTGGTGAGAGTCTATCACAAGTTGATGGGAAAAGTTATGAAGAAAGATTCAATCAATTTGGTGAGATGATGGAGTTCTGGAGATAAGAGGCTTGAGAATGGTGTATTTTGGGGCCTCTCACTCCATTAAAATACAAATAGATGTATTATAAATTACCCAAGGGCCTGATCCAAAGTCCATTGAAGTCAATGGAAAGACTTTCATTTATTTCATTAGACTCTGGATCAGGCCCTAAATGATGCTTTGCTTAGCTAGAGGATTCTCTTCATACTTATACTGGTGTAAATCAGGATAAATTCTATTGAAGTTAGTGGAGTTATATTGGTGTGAGATTAGAACTGGGCCTATAGGCTTTAGTTTGTTTTATAATACTTTGCTCACCTAGCAGCCTTGCTCACTCTCCCTTATTTGTGCAAATAGTACATCTAATTTTCAGAATAATTTTAACCCACTTCATATTTTATTGCAAATATGTTCACATCTCAAAATCATTAATTTCAAATGGCTGAATAAACATCTCTTACTTGACGGACACTTATTAAAATGTATTTCGGCAGAAGTTCTTACATTAATTTAATGAGAAATGGCACAATTTTTGGCTCTCACCCCCATTCTCACTGCAATGTGGTATGATCCCCTGCCCCTACCCTACTCCACCCCAGTGATTGGTTTAGTAGTTAAAATGAATGGATGAGAATTACCATCACTGAGAGATATACAATAAACCATTTGCTTAGAGCTCTTTGTTAAGCTTCTCTCTGATGTATGGCTGTATTGCTTTGCATCAGATCTCCACAGAATAAATCCTGCCAATAAATGAACATTACTTAGCTCCTCGTGTCAACAATGTAGAGACTGAAGCACAGTAATTGAGATGAAACAGAACTGCACAGTTTAATTTTTGATAATAGATGTTAAATGAACAATGGATGGCTGTTTTAATGAATGTGTAGTTCTTTTATGTAGCTGTTCATTGCTTTTTCAGTTAAAACTAACTCACTAATTATGTTCCTTTGTAGATGTATTTATGCATCCTCGTTGGCCTTCTCCCTTCTACTGTTTGAGATCTAATTACAGTGCTTGTCAAGATAGGCAACTGTTTTGAAGAGTGGAATATATTTGACTATGTGAAAGAGTGTGTGTTTGATCTTGTGCTACTGTCTCCCTTTTGGTTGGTGATGGGAATGTGATAGCTACAATGGCTGGAGACATTATACCTGTACAGTATACAGGTTGGCAGAATGCATACCTGAGTATTGGCGCCTGTACAGGATGCAAGATGCGCTCCCCCTTTCCCTACAACAGTTGCCCCCTCCCAGAATGCATGACCTGTGCAGAGTGTGTGGTGCCTCCCTTCCACACCAGGGACTAGATCCTCCTGGTATTGCCTGGCAACTTGTGAAGTCATTTACACCTGCACAAAGAGAGTGTAAATGTGACCATTCTGAAGTGGTAGCATCTTATATCCATTTTGTCTGGTGTAAATGACTGCACAAGAGAATTGTGCTAAAGCGGGTCCTTATGGAATTTTAATATGTAATTAACCCATAACATCTAAAAGTAAGTGATTGTGTTTCGAAGTATTTACTAGATATGTATTTACAGATATGGGATTTATCAAGAACAGTTATGAATTAACCCTGTTACAGGAAATTCTATACCATCATGTTCATTGATTTGTTTGTGCTACAAACTTCTTCCCAAGTTCAGATCTAGTCTGGACATGTGACATGTCATTTGAATTGCATGTTTGTACATATGTTGATGCTGTCATGAAATATTTATTTTTAATTAAAAAAATTATCTATACAACTTGAAATAGAAAGAGGGAAGAGGGAAGGAGAGAAATTGGAACATGGATAGAAGATGAGATGGTGATGTTTGGAAGGAGGAATGTTTACATGGACCACAAACCTTTGGAGTTCTTAAAATATATTGAAGGAAAATAACTCAGAAAGTACAAAAAGATACACTGTACTCTGGAGAAACAAACAGAGGCTCCTTCAAACTTATTGAATTTAAAGAATTAACCATATAATTTAAAATAGAATGAGAAAAGTGTTGTCCAATGAGCTGTGTGAGATGAGTATAACAAGCAACTGATGTGTGTTTCAAACACTCCCCATAGTATTCTGCTTAATTTGGATTATGTGCTTTAAACAAACCTTGAAACAGAAATAGGCAAATCTTGAAATCCTGGCTTCAAATCAGTCTCTCTAACAAAGCAAAACAGACAGAAAGTCAAATCATCAGGTTTTAGGTTTATATTGTGTGTTTCAAACACTCCCCATAGTATTCTGCTTAATTTGGATTATGTGCTTTAAACAAACCTTGAAACAGAAATAGGCAAATCTTGAAATCCTGGCTTCAAATCAGTCTCTCTAACAAAGCAAAACAGACAGAAAGTCAAATCATCAGGTTTTAGGTTTATATTGTCATGCACATACCACACACTATTGCAGCATATGCTTGATTGGAATCCCTTGTGTCCCAATTAAAAAGGATTTCCTTATTAACAGAAACCTATTAAAAATTTTTAGTGCTGGGTCCCAACTAAAGCACATAATCCAAATTAAGCAGAATACTATGGGGAGTGTTTGAAACACACATCAGCCCTTATAATATTTCCATTAAGGAGGGGCAAGAGCCTGCTGCCCCTTGCCTCCCCACTCCCAGTTCTGCTGCCTGTGGAATTCTATAGCCATTAAACCACACTGGATACTGTGGGTGCAAAGTAAAAGGTTCTTAGTTCACAATAATGTAGTCCTGTTTGAAGAGCACGACTGGCCAAAATCAGCTTGATGTACTAAGCTGTGTCCATTGTCACAGGAAAAGCAACCACAATCAAAGGAAATTATAGTTAGTCTGCCCTAGCTTCAATCATATGGTTTGCCCATTCTTGGATTCGGTTGTTGTGGTGAACAAGGCACTACATGGACCTGGAAAAAAGAAAATCCACAGAAGTGCTGCAGTGGTACTAAAGCTACTCTGGCAGTTGCATTTAGTAATGATATAGATAGTGTTACAAACATATCAAGCAGAGATGGGAATGAGGATGCATCTGTCATTACTCACCGCTGCATCCAGCAGCTGCATGTTGCTCTAGGCAATGGGAATGGTGCTGATAATTGTGGCTAGTTGTGCTGCTATCAGCCCAGTTCATTTATGTGCTTTGCTTACCTTAGCTAGCCTTCATTTTCAAAAAAGAGACAACAAAACAGAAATTGGTGTTTGGCGACACTCTCTATCACTTCACAACAATCTAAAGTGCAGGCAGCCAATTTCT
This sequence comes from Mauremys mutica, assembly GCF_020497125.1. Lineage (NCBI taxonomy): Eukaryota > Metazoa > Chordata > Testudines > Geoemydidae > Mauremys > Mauremys mutica. The sequence goes on along the minus strand of NC_059072.1, from coordinate 183,618,769 downwards.
TTTATTTGTATTAGGTGAATTTCTTGTTTTAATTTAGAAACTTGCTTTTGGTTAAAGAACAACTATGATTGGCACTGTGTGCCACATGCCCCTTTGGGAGCAACATACTGTGTCTAATTGTAACTTTCAGCTTTGTTTCCTTCAGGAGTAACCTTCTAAATCAGTTTTGTTTACAAATACCATCACCAAAAAATTCGAGGATGGAAAGCTTTGCATCCTAAGGATGTGGGACTTGCTCTCATAAACGTTTGTGTTGCTGTAGGTGCCACTATTGCAACCGGTCTTCCACCTGTTTCTTCGGTATTTATTTGCTGCCCCTGTAGTTGGTCTGACAGAATAATACAGCAACTTCATTTATCAGGAGCTCGTCTCTTTTTTGTCTCTGCTATGAGGACTTTTGTTCTACTCCCTATTCAGTCATATTGTTGGATGGACTGTAAGATCAAGTTGAGGCACTCTAGAGATGGGCAAAGCAGGTTGGATAAAAGAATGAACCCAACTGAAACTGAATCATCCTGTTACTAAAGTTCAGGGAAGTCTGAATTTTCACATTAGCCTGAATCCAGCTACCCTCAACCAATATGGTCATGGTTTAACCCATTTTTTTTCCCACTTACGTGATTCTGTAACACACATCCCCTTCCAACTCAACCCCCTGAAATGATTTTTACTCTGTTTTCACACCCACACCAGGCTCCCTAGTGATTTCTTCACCTGCAATAGAATTGACAGATTACTTTATTAATTGCAAATAGCATTATCTGAAGATCAAGTCAACAGATATTGAAAAATGAAAGGTATAGAATATCCTAATTTTTCATATTCTAATCAACCGCTTTGGAATCCTAGATAAAATAAATGACTCCAAACCTACAATATACTGTCATCTATTTATTGTAATAGTCTCTATCAGCAATTTCCATACTGATGTAAGGTAACTTCTCACACGCTGCTTTATAGAAAAATGGAACAGAGTATTAGTGAGGAAGCATGTTCAAGTTGTTAAACCACAGGACTGGGAGTTAGATTTGGATTCTATTCCTCACCTGCCACAGACTCAGTGTGTGATCTTGAGTAAGTCACTTGTCCTTCAGTGCTTCATCTTCCCTATATGTAAAATGTGGGTAGTATTAATTTATTGCCAGAGGCATTGTGAGGCTTAATTCATTATTGGTTGTCAAGCACTTGGAAATCCTTGAAGGAAATGTAGAATTTAAATTATTATATATTGCATGTGGATAGTATTATACTATAATATTTGTTATACATGAATATTCTGGCATATGGAAAAGAGTAAACGTAAAAAGAGTAAAAGCAAAAATTCCATCAATAAACTTATCAACAATTGGAGAAAGAATCTTTGGAAAAGGCTGAAGAGCATTACCTCAGACCTATTGTTTCTCCATCCTAATAAGTCTAAAATTACAAGGCATTACAATAGAAGCGAGGCTGATAACTTTTCACTTCTTATTTGTTGCTGCTGTTTTTTGTGTTATCCCCAAGTCTAAATTAGGCCTGAGAAAGGGGATTAACCTTTCCAATCATATTTAAGGTGAAATTGCTTAACTACAGCACACAATGTCATGCTGCAGATAATCCATGTCCTTGATTAATGCGTTTATAATCAATTGCTATCTGGAAGTGACTCCTTCCCATCACAATCTTCACAAAAAGAGCAGATGGTATTTAAAAGGTTATGGCAAGAGGGCATTTCAGAGGTCAAATAGAACATCGATCAAGAGGGCAGAAAAATTGCTTTTTTCCTTCCCCTTCCCCTTATCCTCAGAATCCATAAGGGAATGAGGCCTATGAATTATAGTTTGATCTATAGTTCAAGCACTAAAATGTTTTCTTGTTTCAAATTTCTGTGTTGTTTTGGGTAATGAACCTAGAAATTGGATTCCTTTTGTGCCAATAAAAAATTGTGCCAATACACACATCTCAGCAGTGTAATTCTTAGACATAAAGAGCTTTTCTTGCCTCTGCCCTTAATGCATCCAGAACACAGCAACTTAATAATGATTGTATTAATATCTGTGGTTGCTAGATCAATTCTAGAAATGATAATGATTCTGTTCATGAAAAAAGTTACACACCGTTTCCATGATCTTTTATATACATCAATAAAAAAGGGAGTATATTCTGTGATTTATTCAAGTCTACCTTTGCCTGCTTCACAGTTGGCTACTGTTCTATAACACAGACTACGGCTGTCTGTTCTGTCCTTGATTTGTGCATTCCCATTAAGGCTAAAGGGAGTAATGACCAAAGAAAGACTCTAACTCCAATAGTACAATGTCCAAGAAACAGAAGTCAGGTCAAATAAAAAAAGTTTGTGGCATTCTCCAACATATAAAGGGTGCCAATGCTATTTTTTTTTCTACTTTTTCCTTTCACATTTTGAGCTCAGCTTCTAAATTGAGACAATGGCAGACAATGCTTGTTGAGTACAAAAATCTACGCAATATTTTGCAAAGTACTGTAGTTATCTTTGCTTGAAAAGTAAAATCAGTTCTTGGGCGCTATTTGTATTCTAATATATAATTATGATATGTGCTTTGTTGCACACATTACTAAATATGATCAACTTGCAATTGGGCCCATAGGAAGGGGTGTGTTTCATGAGGGACAAAAATACATCACGTCTTTGTGGAATGAAATGGGATTGCTCAGCTAAGAATCATTCAGTGCTACAATTTACATCCTGGGCCCTGAGCCTACAAATCCTCTCTCACATGAATAGTCCTTGTACACATCATGTGAGTATCCCCAATGGAACCTATGAGACTAAGGTTTGCCTTTATTCAAGAATAATTAGCAACAAATGTGTATAGAACTGCTGAAGCAATTAACCAACCACATACACAAGGATAATGAGACACACACTACTAATCCTGTTAAAATGACATTTGAGGTGCCTTGCAAACCAAGAATAGTAGGAAAACTAACACTGAGGCTAAAACTCTATTAACTCACCCTGATGTGCCCAGGTATTTGCAACACATAAAATCAATAACACTCAATGTATTTCCAACAGTCTGATAGTCATTTCAGCATCAGTTTTGTAGCTTAATTTCCTTTGATTATGTTCATAGAAAGGAAATAATAAAAAAGTTGAACTGTCAAGGCATTTCAACCAAGTCCTCGTTATTAGTCTTAAATATGAACAATATGGGTAGATATGCATTGTGGGAGTTTGAGAAGCAACATGTTTTTCCAATATAATAAAGTACATTTATTAGAGCTGAGACATTATTTAACTGTGTGCTTAGAGCTTCCTTTAGGGTACTGTACACTGATTAGACATTGAAGTGGATATTTTCAGAGTAAAGCATAAGGCCCAATAAACTATTCTGGCTCCCCAGAAGACAGTTGTCTCTTTGTGATTAGCACCCAAGTGCACTAGAATTGCAATATTAATTGCCTTGGAGGAATATGAAAAATAAATGCATTACTACATATGTTCAAGACAAAAGGGCTGTGGAAATAATAAGATGTACTCGCACAAGATTTAAATGATGCACCCAAGATACTTTACATAGGGTTTTTTTTATGTTCTTTAATCCTTTAGAATTTGAAAGTAAATCATTTTGTTCTCTATGTGGCCACACAGATTTGTTACTGTAGGGAGTGCTCATAAATGGTGAGTTGCTGATTATTTTTGGAGGTGACTTGGTTAGAATAGAAAACCTCAAAGCATTTTTTCAGATAGTTGTGGATAATAAAATGAAGTTGTATAACAAAAAACCTCAAATCTGGGGCCCTCTTCCTCATGAGTTTCCCATTTATTTAATTTCAGATTTATCCTAATGTATAAAAAAGAATACCCCTTACATTCTTTGGATGAGTGGACATAACCAGATCCATTGATTACCTTTTAACTACAGCAATGTTCTCAGGCACAAGTATGTCATTCCAAATACTTGACGCTTTCCAAAATTAATGTAGGACATTCCTGTTTTAATGATTTTTAAATACCATTTTTGGATAAAATATTATCACTTTCATTTTAAAATACTGGAAATACTTTAATAAAAAAGTGTGTGATAGGACTTTCAGAGGGTTGGTGATGGTTATTATCAATCAGAAAAAGAAAAAAGTGCGGAAACAATTAAGAATCTTTCCTAACCACCTTTCCCCTACCTACCCCGTTACACACACCAACACACTCACACACCCACACACACACACCCTCCATCACTCTATCTCCACTCTGTCACTTTCCAAGGCATAGTTCACTGTTGTCTTTCATTACCTTTCCTAACCATTCACAATTAAATCCAACCATTTTTTTCTGACTTCATACAATAGACGGAAGCCTTTGTGACTCATAGCATCTTCTGTTGCTGTTCTTAGACACAGTATCAGTCATAGGCTCCATTGTATATATCTGCCAGGCGAACTCTACACCCTGCTACACCCAGAGAATTTTCTTGGCCCACATAAGCAGGTGAGATGTGGTGTCCTGGCTCCACACTGGAGCGGAAGGGGTTAGAGTCATCCTCTGAGCAGCAGAAGCCACGCCCCCCCCGACCCTGCTGGGCATGCTCCAACTGCTGCTGCACTACAAAAGGGAGCAGCCTAGCTCAGCCTGGGCTGGCTTCCCAGGAGGAAAGACGCACCGCGCCAGCTCCAGCCAAGGAGCAGCCAGGATCCCAGACCGTGGAAGGAGGAGATACAGGGGCCAAGGTACTTGTGGACACCCAGGGAGATTGCACTCACCCCCTGAGGAGCCCAGAGACTCCGAGGACATCCTGACTTCAACTGCAGGAGTCACAATAGGAAATAGCCCTGGGAGGGACTAGCCAGTGTCCTGGCACAAGTTGGCGTGTTGTGGGTGGATTCCCCACCAACTTAGTGGTGAACCCATTTGCCGCTACCAGGGCCCTAGGCTAGGACCCAGGGGAGCAGTGAGGTCCCAGGACTCTCTACCCAGCTGCCCCCTTAGGGCGGTTGCCGACCGAACTACCTGCCACTGACTCTGGCCATTAGGCCGCGCTTCCCCACAGCCAGGGGGAGCCCTACAGACTCTGGCCAGTGAGGCACACTTCCCCCAGCCAGGGGGAGCCCTATTGACTTTGGCCAGTGGGACGCACTTCCCCGCAGCCAGCGGGAACCCTATTGGCTTTAACCGCAGGCCTACCTTGCCCTTGCCACACCCCTAGGGTAAAGGGGTGTACTGGCCTTGTGACAGTAGGGCTTTCAGACTGGTGTCTGATGTGTACTGAACTACCCTCTTTGAGATTATGAGAATCTTTATATATTTAAAATTTTAGAGGGTCTTTTTAAGTGTGAGTTTAATGAGCATAAAAGGTGCCTGAAAACTTTGAAAAATGAAATTTTCTTTCTTGCTGAAGAACAAATACAGAGCAGACTATGATAATTCAACTTTCCCATACTGCCTTCCCCATGAACCTCAGTGCTTACGAGGAGAAAATACCTATAGGATTAAGCCAATTGTTTAGACTCTATGCACATTCAGACCTTGAACCCTCTGCTGAGAATGACAACATGTCAATTAGTTTTAATTGTGGTGGCAGTTCTGTGATGTCAAAACTTGTCTAGTGGGAATTGTTCTTAGACCACCAAATTATTTTCACATAGGCCTCAATTAAAAGTAAAGTGGAGCAAAAGAGAGAGCTCTAGGGACAACTGGGAGTTGGTGAGGGAAATGGGACTAAAATAAGAAAACAGAGAAGAATAGGAAGGAAAGACAGAAATGAGACTTAAAATGAAAGCTTCATTGCAGGGACCAAAAAGAATTTATTATGTAACAATTAGACTATGATAGTGTTCAGAGACTAACAAGGAAAAGGCCTTGTTTTGCTAGGAGCTGTATAAGCATAGACCATGCCATACATACTCTTTGTTCATTCTCAAAGACTGGATATAAACATGCTCACTACAACTTAAGTTACATTTATTTCTTCTCCACGGTACACTTTCTATCTCTGTTCCTTAATATCAGGACTATCTTTGTGTAAATAATGGAAGTACAATACTACTTATCTGCCAATAGTGTCAACATTTACTCAGACAACTAATATAGATACAGAAGACAGGATGTGCCTTTCTCCATTGAGATTATCAATAGCAAGCACCAAAACACTACAGCAATGAGCACTTTAGAAATGCATATAATGTTAATGATGAGTTATTATTAATACCATCATACACCAGGATTACAAAAAAGCATTTCTTTATAATGCTTCCAGACCAATCTCTCATTTGTTTCTGCTGATGGGACTGGGAGGCTTAAAAACAAAAATGCCTCAAGTACAAAAGTCCTTCTGAAATTAATACTTAGACATTTACAAACAGCGTTTAAGAAATTCTCAGCATCTGTGATCTCACTCTGCTGTGCTGCTGTTGTAGAATTGTGCTACACATGTTTTGATGCTGCCTAGTTTTGTGAGCCAGTGAGCGAAGGGAGTGTCAGACTCCTGCTGCTTGCTGTGCAGGAAGCATTAAATATCTAACATGAACTGTCACTTGCACAGTCCCATCTACAACAGCCTTTATAGTATGAAACAAGGCACCACATATCTCTAGTTCCCTAATAAATTATTAAGGGCCTGATCCCAAGCCCATAAGAGCCTTCATATTAACTTCAATGGGATTGGGATCAGGCGCTATGAATGTAACTCCCTATATGCCTGTGCTTTGGGATATAGTGTGTTAAGAATGTTTTGTTTTGATTGCTTTATAACAATATGGAGATATACCTACCTCCTAGAACTGGAAGGGACCTCAAAGGTTCATTGAGTCCAGCCCCCTGCCTTCACTAGCAGGACCAAGTATTGATTTTGCCCTAGATTCCTAAGTGGTCCTCTCAACGATTGAACTCACAACTCTGGATTTAGCAGGCCAATGCTCAAACCACTGAGCTATCCCTTCTCCCTTAAAAGTCCTTGAGTCCAGCCCCCCTGCTGTCACTACAGTAGCTATTATATACCTGATTACATGTGTAGATAAGGTTGTTGCAAAGCTTGTTTGATGCATCTGAAGAACTTGTTTAGGTCCCATAGTGTGCTTTGATGGCCCTACACATTTTCCATGTAATTATAATAAATAAAACATATGAAACTCTTGCAACGTGAATGTTAGGAACACAGACACATTGGGCACTGCATATATTGCTGAGAACAGCAGAAACTAGTGAGTTCTAGGTTAAGGGAGCACAGTGGAACAATACACTACTACCCTTTAGTACTTCAAATCTGAGTTAATTCCAATAATCAGATTTATTTGATGCCCCTTTTCAATCTGACTTTGTAAATCTTTCTGGTCTATTTTATTCATTAACAGGAATGAGCATCACATTGCCTGCCTTATCCAAGTAACTTTAGCAATTCTAATTGAAAGCAAGATCCTGGTTCCAATAAAGCCAATGGGAGAATTCCTGTTAACTTCACTGGGACAAAGGTCATGTTCCAGTTGCTATCCAATATTTCTGCACTATCTGCCTCCCTGCAGAAAATCAGTAAGGGTACTGTCACTTTCTTAGCTATTAAAATTGCAAAAGTTACTTAATGAACACACGTGATGTGACATTTTAAATGAGCTAATTTGAACGAGTCATAATAGACCATGGTATTAATTGGAGCCTCTGTGTGCTATCAAAGTAAAATAACAATACTTGGTCCCTATTCATAGCACATATTTGTAAAATAAATAGCTGTGTGGTCTGTGTGACTTGTATTTTCTATATATTTTGTCATTTCTTTTTGTCTGCTTTTGATTAGTAGTGATCAATTCTGCATGAAATCCAGAATTTTGCTTTGCAAGCAAACATTCTGTTGGGGGGGAATTTCACTCATTTTTTTTTCAGCACCTTTCATCAATTCACCAGACAAGATATGTATATAATTTCACTTTCACCTTCTGTGCAATGTCATTTAGACTGCTTTTGCTTATAGTAAAAACTTATAAATGGCACCAATGAAAAGTGACTTGTTTTTCACCTTTTCATCATATTGTTGAAAAGGCAAAACTCATCCCCTGAAATACAGTGTAGTCATTTTGTACAGCTCTGTAGACCTCTATTCCTTCTTTGTTTGCATTTGACCATCTCTTCCTTTATTTTCAAACATTTTAATTAAATTTGAGAACAGATTTATTGCACTGGTATAAGGAATATCTATTTTATATAATGCTTTATATCAGTAGATATCAAAGAATATCACAATCTTTAATGTATTTATTCTCATAACAACCCAGTGAAGAAAATGAGTTAGTTTCTTTGTACCTTAATTCCCATTCGTAAATGCGTTAACCACTGGATCAACCTTCCTTACTGGGATAGCTTGATAGAAGTCAATGGAACTATTCTTATCTACACCAGCTGAGGACATCACCATCATAGGTACATGCACATTATGATCTTGATCGTTCTTTTTTTCTCCCCATTTTTTGGTTTTAGGAATATTATTTTGGTACTATCTTAATGACTTAGGCCCCAATAAAAATGCTTAGTCTATCCCTATTCAGCAAATCAGTTAAGCATGTACTTAGTCTGGGTATTTTGACATGCAATGTAACAATCTTCTGCTGTGGCAAGATTAGATGGTGACAATGAATGAAAATGAAGATATTTTCCACAGGAATCCAGAACAATAGCAGGGCAACACTGAGGGTGAAATTGTGGCCCAGTGGACATAATTTGATCTTAAAAATCTTGCTCAGCCAATTAATTTTCTTTATGGAAAATGGAGTATTTTTAATGTGTGTGTGTATGTGCATGCACACATGTAAAACCATGCCATTCCCAAATACATTTGATTATCTTGTAGTAAAATGCATGCTTCCCCCACCCCCAGCTGTATTGTCACACCATTGAGTCAATTTAGGAAGCAAATAAGCATGAGGAGGAGGAAGGGGAAGAAGAAGATGATGACGTAAAAAATTCTTTTTAGATTTAGGCCATTCAGTATTGTTATTAATTTCATTGTCTGTTACATTATTGATGCTTGATATTTATCATCTGTTTTTCCACTTTTGCCACAGCTGAATTCTTCTTTCCTCCTCCCCCTTTGCCTTTTACCATCCTTTTGTTTGCAGTGGAAGATATTTTTATATTACTGTAAAAAATGCAGTAAATGCCATGTCAACTGACAGAATGTTGGCTGTTGTCACTAGCAGAGTCACATGCAATGCATATACGAATTTGGCACCATTTTTTCTGGTTTTTTGAATGCCACTACAAAATGTGTTCCTTTTCCACAATTTGGTTTTGGAGTTGAGTGTCAGCATCTTAGAAGACACATGTAGAAGTAGATGATGATATGTGGAGAAAGTGTTCTGTCAAAGCCCCATCTGTAGAGTACTTTCCTGAGATGGTCTACAAAAGTTATTATGGAAATTCATGTTACACATATCAGGTCTTTACATTTACAAACACAAGGCCCAATCCTGCAAGCCACACTGTGCAGGGAAACGAGCTTGAGGTATTGGGTCCAGGACCGCAGCGGGGCTCTGGCCGGGGTGGCGGAGCTAGGGAACAGAACTACAGTAACAGCCTATTGTATACCATCGTATCTAGCCAAAGATTTCATATTTTTTAGAATAGTGTTGTATTCACAGTCTATAAGCCAGTTCTTCACTAATGGCATATTGTGAAACTTCTGAAAGCCATTCATGGACAATCAGGATTTTTCCATTGCCTTATGATACAGAAAGTTGCAAAAGCCTAAACAGCATGCAGATTTTGTTTTCCTTCCAGACACATCTTCCTCCCTCCTCCCATAAAACCCACCCTCTCCTGTGTGAAACCTCTGCTACACATAGAAAGGCCCTCTGTTTTGGAATTGCTTTGGTTCCTCTGAGTCAGTGCCCTTGTGGCTGTGGAGATAGTAGAATTTGGGCCTGAACTGTCAGCTCAAAATATGGAGGTTCTCAGCCAGATCCTCAGGTGGTGTAAAGCAGCATTTCTCCGTTGACTTGGAGGGAATCTTTTCACTCACAGCATTGTCCCTTCTTTTTTTTTTTCCTTTTGTATTTCAATATATTTCCTGGTGTTTGTCCATTTAAACCTAAGTAAATGAAAATGACTGAATGCATATGTAGGTCTATAACATATCCTAGAATGAGACAATTCTATAGTAGCTATAAGTTTGTTTAGCTCCGCTGCAGTCAACTGAACTGTGCCGATATATAGCATCTTAGGATGTGTCCCAGTGTGTTTGTATTGTCCAATTATAAATGGCTTGTTGTTTTGCACATAACCAATTCATATTTCATTAGCTAATTGTAAATGCATTCTGACATTAGAGAAGAAAGAGCTTTTTCAGCTAGTAGTAAATGGGAGATTTTCGTACAAGCATTTTTCCTCTTTGTTTTTGATGTGGTAGTAAAAACGTTAATTGCTTTTTAAATGATTTTACTGAACACTGATTATGTAAGCGTGTTTAACTAATTGTGGTGTTGTGGACTGGGGGAGATGGAGGAGTTTATGATGTATTTAATTGAGGCTGGTCATGGACACTGAATGGTAACTGACGAAATTCCAAAACTGTACTTTCAAGTCTTCAAAATAAATCTGTCAGACAGTGGCAGAGGTACTACAGTCAGAAAACTTAGCTGTACCTGACCAAACAATGTTGCTATAGTTGTCTGATTTAATTAAATAGTGACAACTACATGTAGTTTTTAAATATTTTTTATTTGCTGCTAAGAAGGCCTTCATTAGCCTCATCTTGCTTAGAATCAATGCATGGACCAGAATATTATGACTTTTTTTCTCTAATGTAGGGGTTGATGCTGATATCCCCCAATTAGTGGTATTTATAACGTTTTGCTCACCAGCTGTGATGACACTAAACTCAGTATTTCTTTTCTTCTATGCTCTCCCAAATATTTAATATTTCCCCCTCTTTCATCTGATGACTGTCTTTGATTTCTCATAAGGGCTCACTACTTACCTATCTGATCTTAATCCTTCTTTCCTTGTTAAAGTGGTACCATGACTAGTATTGTTAATTTGAGTGCAGCATTTCAGCTCTCCTATGACTTTCAAATATGTTTTAATTGCACCTGCCTAAAACAAATTCAATTCTGATTAATTTCATATATTAATGGAAAAGAGGCTAAAGACTGTAAATATGCTCTTGTAGTAGATAATTTTTGTATTTCCCAGGTATCTTTTGTTTTTCAAATATAACTGTCTTATTTTTTTCCATCTTCTAGAAATAGTAGTCAGTTCTGTTACCCGCTCCGGCCCTGACAGGATTAAGGCAAGCTCTAGGAGAGGGCTGGGGCTGTAAGGAAAAGCACAGGCTGCTTAGGAAAGCAGGCACTGCTGGGGCTACGCCCCAAACAGAGCACAGCAGGTCCTTACAAAAGGCTGCTAGCTTGGAGCTAGAGTAGCTCTCTCTAGTCTTGGAGGGAGCAGGAACTGGCTATTGGTAACAAAGGTACTGGGAGTGAAGCAGGGCTGGGGAAAGGCCAGAGGAGTTCCAGGCTGGTGACCCCCCAGGCTGCAGGGCCTGGTCCTAGGCTCACCCCTGAGGTACTGGGTGGTAGAGGAAGACAGCAGGTCTTACTCCTGTGCCTGTGATGAGTGGCTCTTATACTGCAGTCTGCCCCAGAGATCAGGGGCTCATTGCTGACTGGCAGTAGCCACTGGCTGAGGCAAGGTGGGATTAGGGGTTTGGGGTCCCTGGGGAGTGAAAAGGAGACCCTAAGAGTGAGGGGTTACTGCCAGGGGAAAGCACCCCAGATAACAGGGCACCAGAGTCTGGAAGGGACACAGGGGCCAAGCTGTGGCAGATCACCAGCCTGCGGAGGGTGCTCTGGGCTGGAAATTGAGCTAATTCCCTCAGAGACCAGCAGGAGCTGCTGCAGGGATGAGTCCGCACACTTACACCACCCAACTCACCTCTTCCATAATTTTTTCCAGTAGGTAAATATCCCATAATTCCAAACCACACAAGATAATATCAGTGGCCTCCCTTCTCTTCCAAAATTATACCAGATAAGACCTTGATACTATCAAAAGGTGTCATAGCAATTTTCAGTTATGCAGCATATAGGCTTTCTTAGCTGTGAGTCCAAAAGTGGTACCAATCCATATGTTGGTATTTTCAGTTCTGTCATATTCTTTGAGAGGCTTAATATCCTTGGCCAATATTCCTGTGCTTTGGGACATTGTGTCCCCCCACCCTTCCTATATGGATAAGGGCACCTTTCAGTCTACATTTGCCAGCAGTCACTCAACATACCTTCCTCAATGTTATTTAAATAAGAGGCATGCCAAATACCACTGAAAAAGTAACTTTCTTTTACTATCTTACATGGAAGAGAACCTCCCTGTGCCACACAGAAAAGCAGTGCTCTAAGGGAATATCCTTACGTAGAGCCCGTTCTCATTGTTTATGTAAAGACCTTTGCCTTCCCCATGTAGGTTAACAAGTTCATGCTCTCATTTTGAAATGTTGCCTCTTGAGTTCATTATCACTGTCTTCAAGTGCTCTCAAAGCATGCTGTTTATCAGGGGGTTGCAAAACTGGGCCGGATGCTCAGCCGGTGTAAAACAGGACAGATGCGCTGGAGTCAGTGGGGCAATACTTATTTATACCAGCTGAGGATTTGATAATTTTACTCATTTTTCCTAATATAGGATCAATGTCTCCTGGGGAGAAGTTTGGACTGTGCCAATTTAAGAAACGCAGATCTGGCCCTAATTCTTATTTTGGCCACATTTTTTAAAGTAAGGAAAATTGCTGATGATTTAAACTCTTCTGAGGTCTCAGCTGTTGTGGCTAGAAAATTATTGACCCTCAGAAGGTAGTTAAATCTTTCGGCTCTGTCTTTATTGCTACCCCATTGTACCATTCTATCAAACCTTATATTTGCACTTCCCAGTTATGTCCCCGAAGGTTTGGGGCCATTAGCCCACTACGCAGTAGAAGCCTATATAATGCTTTCTTAATTAACCCTATGGATTTTGTTGCCCCAAATAAAATTTAAATGGAGGCTTGTAACTCTAATACCTTGATATGGATTTCCAGTGAAGGAGCTTGAAATGAGAACATAATTTTAGAGAGAAGGGTCATATTCTACCTATGTAATTCTAACAATCCATCACAATAGTCATGTGTCCCACTTTTATTAAATCTTTCGAGATATGTAATTTTCATGGTAAGTTTTTCAGATGAAAACTATTGCAGGCCCCTAAGCATTTTATGGGAATATTTTTGGAGGGGGAGGAAGGGTTTTGGTCAACAGAATCTGAGTTTTCCTTACAATGATTTTGGGATGTATTGTTTTATTCCATTGGTACAATGATTCAAGTGAGGGGCTTCTCTGATTTCTATCACTTCTATTGTAACACAAGGCTCACTGTGTTAAGAGCATTGTAATTAAAACATTGCAGATACATTTCACAACTTTGTTCTCCAAGCCTCATGCCCTTCTTCCCAAAATCTTGTCATTTTCCACTGTTCTCCTTCACTGTTTCATTCTCACCATGTCACAAGAGACGTCACTTGAAGTTTCTTTAGGCCACCCAAATAATCTGAAAAAAGTAATACTAAGTAGCTCTCAGCAATTTACTGAAATATCAGTCTAAGGACTCAAAGTTGGGAATAGCTTCCACCTACCCAAACACAGACTTCCCCAATTCCTATCCTTAATTGTTGGCAATATTTGATCCTTTTCTAGTTTTAAATTCTCTTCCTCTAATACCTTTTATTGCAATAAATTTTGGACTCTATGTCCTAGACCTGGACTCTTGCAGTGCCACCTCTCCAGCTTCAGATTGGCCTGCTCAGCCACCGTACTAAGCAGCTTGTACAACTAAATCTGATTTATTAAAGTTTTGTAAATATCTTTCTGTGGCTAATACAGCTGGTTTGCCTTCAGATTTCATTTAATTAAAGATAGCAGTAGCATTTGATGCTTTGGATCATAAAATGCTTTTGTCAGTTTTCAGTGTCCCAGGATTATGCACACTGTCTTGGAATGAACCATGGTTCCTATTGTTCATTGTTTTATTTTCTCCTCTTCTACTGATTTACTGGTGGGTTTTGTTCAGTGTTTGCTACTTTTCACTCTAAGGCCCAGATTCTTGGGTCTAGGTGAACTCACAGGACATGGGTGGGGAGGAAGGTGGTCTTGGTCTTCTGCAATGGTCCAGGATTCAAACCCTGGTGATGATACTTGGAAAGACCTTATCGTTGCATTTGTTTTCTCCTCCAGTTTGTTTTAAACTGCCTTCCTTAAATCCCACAGTAGGGGAATATCCTTAAGATGGTTTTATAGTTAATAAACCCGGCCTTTCAATTGTCATGATGTGCAGCAAAAACCAGGTGTTGCACATTTTGGTAATTTTCATACGTTTGGATTGCTTGTGTCCCATAAGAGTGGTAAGTTTGACATGCATGTGTTCTCGCATGAAGAAAAAAATACGTGGAAGCTAATTATTCCCACTGAAAATGCCACAGAGGAAAAGACTGTAATCCAGTATACCATTGCTTTAAGGTTATGGGTCATGACTAGCAGTGTGAGAAAGAAAACCGCAGCTCTGTAAGACAATGTAAGTTGCTAGTATATGGAGTCTGTCAGAAAACGCATTGATCATTGGCTGGATTCACTCATTGTCACAGTTTCTTTTTTGCATGCCCTAAATTTCTGTAGGGCGGTGACTCACTGGCAGAGTTTTCATGCACTTTGATCACTTCACTATGATCATTCTTTATCACATTGCATATTATTGCTGCTAAGAGCATCAGTAACTTAAAATTCCTTTTATCAGTGTCCGTTTCAAATCTGGTGGGCATCAGATGGTGCAAGTGTCACAATGGGTGAGTGCTTTTTCTGTAACCCTGACAGTGTCCCCAACATTCATACATCTTTTCCGGATGCTGTGGATCCTGTGCACTGCTGCTGTCTGGAACCATAACTGCTGTTGATATCCTCTCACATGTGCCTTTAGTTCATGCACAAAGGCTTCCTGAGCATTTTGGTCATAATTTATGATCAGCTGCTCCCAAAAGTACGCAATGAATGGTAGTATATGGCTGTAAGTGATTACCTGAGTAGGAAAGAAGGGGAATTCCTGATAGAGTAGGATCCAAGTACAGTGCAAGATTAATAGGATGTATGTCTGTCTATAACATAAGATTTTAAAAGCAATCTTAAAAGGGGTGGGAGCATAGTCTAGTGGCTTAGACAACAAAGTAAGAGTCAGGATTTCTGGGTGCTAATCTTGGTTCTGCCATTGTCTCACTATATAACCTAGGGCTATTCACTTAGCCTTGGCATATCTGTTTCCCAGTCTGTAAAATGGGGATGATACAACAGTCCTCCTTTTAAGATGCATTGTGATTATTAATTCATTAATATCTCTAGAGCATCTGAGATCTTCCACTGGAAAACATTACACAAGTGCAAAGTAGTAGCTTTTATTTAAGGTTGCCCAGAAGTAGACCATATCAAGTTGCTTTTTTAAACAAAACTCCACACTGCAATTAAAGGGGAATTTCTGCTTAATAATTAATGGCACACTGTGCCTCGTTTTTATTTAAGAAAATCTGCTGAGATATATGGTTGTTGCTCTGTCTGAAATAAAATGAGATAATTGGGCAAAATTCTTGGCTAGTGTAAATTGGAATTGATCCACTGAAATGACTGGAGCTGTGGACATTTATACCAGTAAAAAACAAACAAAAAATGTTGCTTATTTTCTTTTCTTTACTCTAAAGATGACAAAAGTGTGGATTGTGTAATGAAACTGTTAATTCTTTTATGTGGATAGAAGCAGAGAGGGATGCCATGGAGAAATACATACTACGGAGCTACAAAAGTGGCAACCGCAAAACTAGAAGGAAGGCAAGAAAATTCCATACAATCTCCTTTTACTATTTTTTTTTTTAGCAGTGTTCCTACAAACTCACTTAGACGTTAGTTAACCTGTCATGGAGTTTCCAAGTTGCTTTACTTGGCTAATAACCAATGTATCACTTGTATGTCCTTTCTATATCCTGTCTCTGGCTTTCCACAAAAAATGTTGAGGGGAAGATTGAGTCCCCATCCTGTTTATAATCTGTCTATAAAAGTGGACGGGAGAGGACCAAACCAACAGTGTGCAGTTCTTCCCTGCATGCCCCCTCTACAGTTTCTACAACTACAATGAATTTACTCACTAAACACGGATGCCAAGTAAGAGATTGATGTTCCCTCAGGATGTTCTGGGGCTTTAAAAAGCCAAAGGATTTTTTCTTATTAGTCTAAGATAGTAGTACAGAATCAGGCACTAGCTGTAGTACATTTCTCACTGTCCATGAAAAGATGGATGGATAACCATAATTATGCCCACTCACTGGTCTAATGAAGAGAATTAGTGAATGGATACACAATAGTTGTGCAGGAGCGAGGATCCATAATTGGAAACTATTAATCTAGGGGTGAGAGACAGAAATGGGTGAGGATGATTAACACATGCCACAAAGCAATCATTTGTGATAAGGATGACTGAAAAGACAGTGACATTACTTAGCCTTCCCCACTGGCAACAAATGCATGAGCAAAAATAAAATTAAACCTTGAACATAGCAGTAGATATATTGTAGCTGCTTCACAGTGCCCACTTTTCTTCTATAAAGAGGTTTGGCATTTCTTCCTCCACCTAAGAGTTGTTTTTCCTTCCCATTTTGAATTATATTATTTGTCTTTTTTGAACTTGTAAAAGGTGCTAAATGAGAGTGCTGCAGAACAAAGCCTTAAACTTTTCCACAGAAAAGCTTCCTTGCACTGACTCTCTCATGCAGAATTATAGAAATGATGGGAAGTGCCTATTAAATCATTCAGTTTGTCTTCCTGCCAATGGAGATTTCTTTCCTACCGTACATTTTTCTAAGGTTTTGTCCACTTCACCTCAAACATTCCTAAACAATAGGTCCTCCACCTCTTTTCCCCTTGGTGGTCCATTTTATAAACTAATACGTGATATCCAGTTTAATTTTTCCTGATATTTTCAGCATATTTCTCCCAGTCTTTATTTTCTCACTTTACTCCTGGTTGTGCCTCATTGAACAATTCTTCTTCCTTTATATTTACACTTCTCAGATATTGCTGCTTTCACCTCCTCCCTCAGTCGTCACTTAAACAAGCTACATGTTTCCTTATTTTAATCTCTTCTCATTAATCTTTCCAAGCCCCTGCCCTTGTAGTTATTCATGCCATTCTTGAAATGAAGTACCTAGGTTTCTGCTTGAGTCACTTCATTTGCATAATGCCTGAATAATACAACTTTTTGTGGGTGAAGACAGTATGAGCAGGTGCTAATGTGGCCTAGTGTATAGAACACTGGAATGGGGGACAAGACACTTGATTTCTAGATTTGCTGGTGACCTTAGGCAGAGAGAGAGAGGGAAGTTACTTGCCACAGTTTCCTCATCTATGAAATAGGGATAATGACACTGACTGCCTTTGTAAAGCACTTTTGTGGATGAACAGTGTTATATAAGACCTAGGTATTATATCACTGGTGTGGTTAACTGGAGCCCATTATTCCTCCTGTAGCCAGCCCTATTGCTGTGTGGTCACCCTTCCTGCATACCACCATACTGCTCAGTTCATAATCTGCAGCTTATATGGTGCTAAGGGCCTTGCAAGCACTGAGTGTCTGTATTATATTAATGCCCCTTCTCTTATCATGTCTTATTTCTAAAACCCTGTGGTATTAACCTACAGTAAAGATGAAGGGTATGTCTACACTAGTACTTTTTTTGGTATAAGTTTATGTTGCTCTGGGGTGTGAAAAAACACCCATCTGTGCGACATAACTTATGCCGACAGAAGCGCTGCACTCGTGTAGACAGCACTACATCTCCTGCCGACATAGCGATTGCTGCTCATTGCGGGTGGTTTAATTATGTCAATGGGAGAGCTCTTTCCCATCGGCATATAGCAGCTACATGGGAGATCTACAGTGGCGTGGCTGCATCAGTACAGCTGTGCCTCTGTAAGGTCTTTAGTGTAGATATAGCCTTAGTTAGATGGCAGTTTCAACCACTTTCAACAAGATCACTAGTGGTGTTTGGGATAGACTATTTACTAAACATGTACTTTTTCAGATCAAAGATCAATTTAAGGATAAGGAGGGACATTCTATATACATCACCAAGAAGCCATGTAATGTTAATAACTTTTGTTCATGATTGATTTGGACCTTATTTAAACCAGCAGCCTAGAAATAAGGGAGTGTACCTCACTACATGAACCATCTTTTTCACCTACCCTTTTTTCTTTTTTTAAAAAAGGGAATTTCATATTGTGAAAAAGCGAATGCCACCACTACACTCAGTCACATCTTAAGTGTCCCAATGACCTCTTCAAACAAATATTTACCAATATTAAGTTCATCATTGTATGTGTCCATGACATGACTATTTTTTTACTCACTCTCTTTGTATTATATTTCTTTCCACCAAAAGGCAAATATTGCTCCGATCTTGAAAATGATTTTATGTCTCCCACTGACCTGTAGTAAAGTGTTTTCACCACTAAACTAAGGAATGAGACACTTTTAAACAAAGTATGCAGCCCACCTAGTCCTGTATTCAGCCCACCTATTCCAGCTATAGGTGGCTTATGGCTGAAACACTGGTAATTTTTTAACTATACTGCCTGTTCCTATGTAACCAAGTTTGTTCAAGCAGGTTTAAATTGAAGTAAAATCTGATTTAGTGCTCTGTACTACAATGATTGATTATCTTCTGGACATTACTGATTGAGGCAGTAGGAAACTGCTAAATATTTTAATAGCATCCAGCTTTAATACAATTATTAATGAACAGACTTTGGGTACAATGGTTTATTTGAGCTTTGATGGGGCTGATTTCTGTGTACTTCCTGCCACCCCCTACTTATATAGGAGATCACCACAATTTTATTCCTTGCACTTAACAGAGCATAGATTATACTCCTAACGAACATTGCTAGCCAATCCGACAGGGCACGGAGGCGGCGAAGGTTCTTTTTCCCTTGTCAGAGCAACACCGCAGCTCTAAAAAGAAGGTGTAGCAGCTACCTGGCAACACAGTCCCCCTGCAGCCCTAAAACATTCTGCCTGCCCTTGTGCTACAGATAGAATACCTCCAAGTGCTGCCAGTTGAGAAGAGTCTCTTTTGCCTTCCTTTCCTTCAATGTGACTGTGCCATCTAACAGAGTTATGAGCCCTTAGCATTCATCGTAGAATGCATGTTCTTGCCATTCAAACTCCAGATCCTATAAAAATAACATTTACTCTTTTAATAAATCACACACTGAGCTTATCAGTTGTAGAGGGGAAGTAGAGTAAGGCTGTAGACTTCTTTTTTCTCCTGCCAAACTGACAGCAGCTTAATATTTAAGTGCATAGGAGTTCAAAAACTTGAAAATCTCTGATTTTCTCAGGTCCTACAAATCAAAGGAAAAATAATTGTTAATTAGAACATGCTAATATTTTTCCTCCTTCAAGTCACGGCTTGAAGGCTTCTTAAAACTGGTGTGCTATTCTTTTGTTAGCAACACATTGCTAGGATATCTGAAAGGTGGTGTTCTGCTCAGAAATGAAACACTCTGGTACAGCAACTGAAAAGGAAGACTTTTACTATATCAAATAAGATCATTTTAGACAAGTGGCATCCTTCCTAATAGCAATTAGAGAGCATTTCACTGGGACAATTGAGCAGATTGAAAAATTTCAAAAACTGTGATGAAAAACAGGGACAAATCTTGTGCAAAAGTGCTCCCATTTTTCAACCAGGTCTAGACAACAATAATTGAATAGCATAGCTATATTTTCTTCAGAGTTCAGTATTTTCTTCAGTTATTAGGCGTCTAATATTTTTCATGTTTATGTAAGTCAGGAAACCTTTATTTTTCTCCACACTGGGTATCCGCAGGAACTAAAATAAGACCTCAGACCTACAAACACTCATCTTATATGCTTATCACACATGTGAGAAGTTCCATTGAACAGAAACCCTCCAGTCTCCCATTCCTCTGAAAAGTAATTAAGCAAGTAATAACCACCAAGCTCTAACACATGATATCAGCCCACATCCCAGATGCCAAACAATCAGGGTTTAGAGTAGGACAAAACAAAGACTGCTCTAGCGGTACAAAAGACCTTCTCCTTATAGCTATGGACCCAGACAAGAATTCCAGGGTCATATTCCTGTACCTCTTTGCAGTGTTTGACATAGTAGACCACAATAAAATAATAATGCTAACCCATCTTCATAACATATGATTAGATTGCTCAGCAATACAGTAGCTCCAGTTGTTCCTCTCCAGTAGATCCTTACTATCACCATTTTCTCTTCAATATCTATGAGAGGGAGATATTGGGCTCATCATCTGCCAGCAGCAAGATAATGACATTCAGCTCTATATCTCATTCTCAACTAATGCTTCCACTGCCACCACTAAGATGTCAAAATGCCTCCAGGAAATAAGCTCTTGGATGAAGAGCAGCTGGCTCAAGCTAAATCCAGGCAAGACTGGAGTGGTGCTAATTGGAAAGAGGAAACACTGAAGAACTAGGACAGAAAACATCTCCACCTTCTTGTGACTGGGCAAGGTCCCACCCCTATCTTCTGTTTTGTCTACACAGACAATTTGGAGACCTTTGATTGTTAAACACTATAGTGCAGTGTTTGCTCTTACCACCTACCTTAATAATCCATACACTTTTTTTTGTTTCAGTTTCTCCTCAGTTCTTTACCAGGGATGCTTTAATTAGGCACTGCTTCTGCATGCCCCCATAGTAAATTCTCTGGCCATATCTTCAACCCACCCCCTAGGCCAGGGGCCAGGAGCCCTTAGGACATCTCTACTCTAGAAAGATAGGACTTCTATGCAGGAAGTGTTCTTGGGAAGGTCAGGAGGGGGCATTTCTGCCCTGTTATGCTGCCAGAGCAACAAATAAATAAGATTCAGAGACCAGAAGGAGGCCAGAATAAAATGGCTGCCTGAAACCTGCAGACCCCCAAACCCTACTAAACTTTCCAAAATAAAACAAAGCACAGAGTTGCAGAGGATGGATTCTCCAAGAAAATCTGAACATTTAAAATGATACTTCACTAAGAATATTTCTGGCTCACAGCATGGAGAAACCTCTGATGGCAAAAGAGCACATGGCTGCCGAATCAGGCAGAAATGCTAGCACTGAAGAAACTCAAATGGCTACCAAAGCAAACATTCTGGAGAAGATCTCTCAGTTTACAGCCATCAGAGATGATCTGACGACCAAGCTTCTCACAGTAAAGAAAGAAATTGCTGAGTTAGAATAGCAAGTCACAGTGTTAGAGACTTGTCTAAGAGAAGCAAGTGAGAGAGAAACAGAGCTCCAGAGCTGCATGGCATTGATGGAGGAAAGAGAGAGAGATGCAATGTAAATTGGACAATATAGGAAAAAAAGAAGGAACAGCATCAGAATTAAGGGACTGCCTAAACATGTTGAAGGAAGAAACCCAATCAAATGTGTAAAAACTTTAATTGTGAAGTTGTTATATCTGAGCTCTCTGAAAGAGGTAAAAGTGGTGAGTGCACACACCATGCTGTGTCCCCTCCATGGGCCTAATAATAAATAATAAAGCTAGAGAATTAATTGTGAAAATTCATGCTATCGGCCTAAAAATTTAATTATGAAAAAAGCCAAAGAGCATTCAGAGCTCATACTCAAAGGCTACAAACTCCAAATTTTCCATGACTTTTCTGCCTTAACTTTAAAAAAGAGGAGAGAGCTGGGGGAAATTACAGCGGCACTTAGGAGAGTAGATATCCACTACAGATGGGGATTCCCACTTAAACTCTCAATCAGCTTCCAAAATCAGCATTATACAATAGAAGACTATAAACAGGAAAAATGTTCCTTTCACTTGGGACAGAAATCCAAATCTCAGACATATAAGACTCTCCATAAGTAGTATCTACAGATAAAGCTGGTGAAATCCAGGAAAAAGAAGACACGAAAAGAACAGATAAAAAACCCTGGTGACTATACTGACAGAAGTGAAGCTCTACAAGAGAACTCAGATTCTTGAGTAGTAATCAAAAGCCTAACTATGAAGGGACTTCTTGAGAGTCACCAGGAACAAACAGCAAACCAGTAACTATGATACTGTTATAAAGAAAATAGTATGAGGTTTACTTTAATTGGGTTGATTAGTAATAACTGTGTTCTGTATTTTAATATGTGGAGGAAATGAATAATAAGTGGGAAGTTGGGGGGATTTCAAGGTTAGAGGAAAGTAGAGAAAATAGAAAGGGGAAGGAGAGGAGCCTTTATGGATTCTGTGTTAACCCTTCCCATAACTCAAATGATCAGATGGCAACTTATCCCAAAGAGCGAGGGTTAAGGTTCCATAAGTGGAGAATGTATCTCCTCTGGATTGCAAGAGAAGTCATCCAAGGGGATGAGTGCAGGGATTTAGGGCTCAATGAAGCACAATTGTTTGGTGACTGTTTTGAATGTTACTTTGATATATCATTTGTGGATTTAGAGTAAAAGGAATGCAGAAGAGGGGAAGGAACTGGGGAAACAGGAGAGAATTAATACAAGAACCAGATATGGAAGTTTACAAACAGAAACCAAGTGATATTCAGTGAACGTAACATAGTTAGAAACAAGAGACATTGGCAACACAATGGTTCATGCTATCAGACAGCTAAAGAAACACAATAATTTGAGATTTTTCAATAAACTAAAGAGTTACTCTCAGTGTCTCTTCCTTTTAGAGTAATATCTAAGAGCTAAATAATGTAATCAAAAGAGAAAAAAGCCCTGATAGAATTAAGCAAACCTACTTTTAGATTATTCTACTTCACGAAACTCATTTTCGGGAGTGGAAATTTATGATCATGAAACGTAATTGGTTTCAACAGATGTATTTTGCTTCAGCTAAAAAAAGAAAAGAGGAGGAGAGGGCATAATATTTATTAAACATATACTTTTTTGGATTAAATATCAATTTAAGGATAAATTGAAGAGCACAATTGCTAGGTTAATAACAATGCTCAGTGTATGCTCCCAACCAAAAACAAAACACTTTTTTAAGGACTTCTTTAAAACACTGCAACACTTTTGAGGAAGGGGAAATTATACTTGGAGGAGACTTCTCTAACTCCTTACTGGGACAGATATGATTAAAAAACAACAACATGGGATATAGAGAAGCAGGTGGAGCATTGACTTTTTTGTGCCAACAATTCAGTCTCTTAGATTGCTGAAGAGAATTGCACCCTGGGGAAAGAGCATTTTACATTTTACATTTTATTCACACCCTCATCAGTTATACACTAGAATAGATTTAATGTTAATCCAAATGGGCAACATTACATAGTCAGATCATGCACCAGTGGAGGTAATAGCTAGGTTGGGTCCCAAAGATCATTTTATTGGAAAATGAACTGCTTGCTTCTCCAATACAGAGATCAGGTTGCAGCAATTAAAAAAGACATTGTTCAATACTTCCAAATAAATAATATGGAAAGTATAAAAAAGGCCCTCTCTGGGATTCAGGTAAAACAATATTTAGGCGTCAATTGATAAGCGTAGCTGCTTGCTTGAAAAAAGAAAGAGCTAAAAAAAATAGAACTAGAACAGGAGATTAAAAAGTTACAAGACTTTCATAAAACACAGGTTTAGAAAAAACATAATTAACTAATAGCAGAGGAAAGCTGACCCTGTTAATGACAGATGCCACTGAAAGCCTGTAGATAATACAAAGTAGAAGTTTTATGAAAAAGGAAATTATAATGATAGGATATTGTCTCAACAGCATAAAGGGATTAAAGAGAAACATCTTATTGCACCAATTAAGAACAATCAGCAGAAGATAGTTACACACTCTAATAAAATGTGTTGCTTTTGCTGTTTATTATAAAAAATCTTTATACTTCAGATACTCCAAGCTCTGAAGTTATTCAAAAATAGTAGGCTTGCCAAAGATAGGCAATATTGACACAGAAATTTTAGATAACGAAATAACAAGAAGAAATCCCTAAGCAATAACAAGTATGAAAGGTGGTAAAACTCCAGAACTTGAAGGCTTTCCAGGTGAATTTTACAACATGTTTAAGAAGACATTAGTGGGTCCCTTCATAAGTAGCTTCAATGCTACCCTGTAGGAGACAAACTTCTACAACCTATGAAAGAAGCTACTGTGGTTTTTCGCCCTCAAGATGGAAAAGACCCTCCTTTATGCAGTTTCTCTAGGTCCATATCTCTGTTGAATCATGACATAACAATTTTAGCAAAAGCACTAGGTAGCCAATTACAGTCTGTGCTCTCAGTTTATATACATCAAGATGAAACTGGATTCATTAAGGACAGACAAACATCAGACAATATTCAGAGAGTACTTGGAGTCAGTCATAATGCCAGATCTAAAAAAGATCAATTTCTCTTGGTATCACTAGACTCAGAGAAAGCTGTTCATAGAGCAGAGTGGAACTTTCTGTTTCAAGTCCTGTCCCATATGGACTTTGGCTTCCAGTTACTTAAATGTATAACTCTTTATGCCAGCTCAAAAGCAGCTTTGCAATTAATGGAGTTAATTCTTCCCTTTTGAATTACACAGAGGAACTAGGCCGGGATATCCATTGTTTCCTTTACTTTTTGCATTGGCCCTGCAGCCTCTTGCACAGAGGATAAGGAACAATTGATCCACCACAGAAATAAAACTCACAGGAGCACATCAGAAAATAGCATTATATGCAGCTGATGTAGTATTATTTTTATCTAAACCAAATATTTTCCTAAAGTTAGTTTCTAAAGAAATCTAGGGCTTTGAGAAAGCATCTAGATTTAAAGTAAATTATGACAAATCTGAAATGCTAACTATAAATTAACAGACTCAGAAAAATCACTCATCCAGAAAACATTTGGTTACAAATGGGTCACAAATTCTGTAAGATACCTGGCAATTGAAATTTCAAACAACCTAGATGAGCTCTATGTTTTAAATATCAGATCACTACTTCAGCAAATGAAAAAAGACCTTTCGTACTGGGGGAAATATGCAATTTCTTGGTTGGAAAGAATACCCACAGTCAAAATGAATATCCAGCCAAAGATATCTTTCTTGTTTCAAAATCTTTCAGTGATTATCCCAGATAAAACCCTAATAGGAATACAGAGGATGTTGTTTGAATTTATATGGAATAAGAAAAGACCAAGAATGAAAGCAGATACTTCGAGCAGATCTATTAAGCAGGAAGGACTAGATGTTCTAAATATTCTATGGTACTATCAAGCAAGTCACCTCAAAGCAGTAGCAGATTGGGAGTGGTCTAACCCAACCAAACTCTAGGTTTTAACTGAACATGAAAACTGCAGCAGTGTAAACATCACTAGACTACCATGTATTAAAAAAAAATCATGTCCTCCAGAAATTTATAAACATCCTTTAGCAAAGAATATGTGTTTGGGATAGAGATAAGATCCATTTTTCCCCTCACTAATGGCACCCATTGCAAATAATCCAGATCTTAACCCAAATCACAAACCAGAGAGCTTCAAAGAGTGGGAGAGCCATGGAATGTACACGGTTGACCAGCTATTCAGTAAAGTAACTTTTTTCTAACATATTTAGAGATCAAAACCAACATTAACTGGCCCACTATCCCCTGGTACCGGTATTTTCAAGTCAGGCATTATGTTTCTAAACTTCCTAGAGAATCTGGGAATCTGGGAATCGGGGAAATTAGGAAAGAAAAAACTTGTAACTAATTTATGTCAATCTTTACAGACAGCTCTCCTAACAAAAGTTTCCCGGCATGTCCATATGTGACATGCTGGGAAGAGGATATGGCTAGACAAAGTACTCCAGAGGAAAGGGATTTGATCTGGAAACCTCAGTCTGTAGCACAAAAAAAAATTGCTTTAAGATATTGTTCCAACAGTACCTTACATCAGTCAGGTTAAACTATAGAGAGAGATTGATTGGGAATAGATGTTGGAGAAATTGTGGTGAAAGTGGGAGGTTTTATGCATATATGGAGGATGTTACCAAGTCATTAACAAGTACTGGGATGCAATCCATAGCCAACTACTATAAATTGTTGGATGTTCATTACCAAATGATCCTTTGATGATCTTCCTGGGGCTTCCTAGTGGGATTGGACATACAAAAATAAATTAAGAATTATTCTCTCATCTGCTAGTAGCTGCTCAGTTACTGGTAGCCTCTCATTGGAAAAAAGAAAAATAACCCAATCACTGAAGAATGGTTCAAAAAATATGGGAGGCTGTAGTTATGGAAAAATTAATACGTCAAATACATACCCAACAAAATAGACAGAAGACAAATAGCTACTTGCTTCTCTCCTCTACCACCTTCTTAGGCCACTAATGGAGCCCTTGGTGCCCCCAAGAGCAGTGGGCAAGGGGTGGTGTCTTAACCCCCCTGCCAAGAAAAGCGTGGGACCCATCATACCAACATCAGTCATTTTGTCACATGTGGTGTCAGTAGTGGGATTGCTGTGCCATGAATATAATCCAGGGTGGATCATGACCACACTGCCCCAAGATGGAGGATGTGGTCAAAGCAATGGTGCAAGCCACTGCCACCCAGCAGGAGGGGCTACCTGGATCCAGGCAGCTGCCCAACAGGAGGCCATGCAGCTGCAGCAACAGACCAATCACCTTCTGATGACCCAAGCCACCCAAGATTGGGCCATGCTGCAGGAACTAGTGAACCAGGTGAGGGCCCTTATGTAGCTGAGCCATGTGTATGATAGGACATGGACCATATGGGGCCAGATATTGTCTGTAGAAAATGACCTGGGGGGATGACGTGGAGGCATACCTCCTGGCCTTCGAGAGGACAGCCCTGTGGGAGACCTGGCCCGGAGACCAATGGTTGGGCATCCTTGTCCCATTTTTGTGCAGGGAGGCCCAGAAAGCATACTATGATATGACTGCAGAGGAGGTGGCAGATTATCCCTGACTGAATGTGGAAATCCTGTCCAGGGCAGGGGTAACGACAGAGCCCAGAGGTTCCATGAATGGCAGTATTACGAAGACAAGACACTTCAATCACAAATGTTTGACCTAATCCTCCTAGCCTGGAAGTGGTTACGCCTGGAGGCTCTCAGCTATGAGAAAATTATGGAGCTGCTTGTGCTGGACCACTAAAGAAGAAGACTATCCTTGGGCCTCTGAACCTGGGTAGGCCAGAATGATCCCTCCACCTATGCTGAACTAGTCATCCTTGTGGCAGCCTGTGAACTATTCAAAACCCCGGGAGATAAAACATGGCATTCCAGGAAACCAGTCCCAACCCCAAGGCCCTGGATCATCGATAAATCCAGGAAAGCCATAGCTGGAAGAACAGGCACCAAGGAGTGGCCCGAGGCCCCAAAGGGTCCTGAGGGTTCAGGGGGAGAGGGCTGTGGGATTGGATCAAAGAGACCAAGACAGAGGGCAACCTCCAGGGTGAGATATCACTGTTATGAGTGTGGGGAGTTGGGGCATATAGCAGCCCAGTTCGGGGGAGGGATAGCTCAGTGGTTTGAGCATTGGCCTGCTAAACCCAGGATTGTGAGTTTAATGCCTGAGGGGGCCATTTGGGGATTTAGTTGGGGATTAGTTCTGCTTTGAGCAGGGGGTTGGACTAGATCAGGGGTGGGCAAACTTTTTGGGGCGAGGGCCACATCTGGGTGAGGAAATTGTATGTAGGGCCGGGGCAGGGGGGGGGGTGTGCGGGATGTGGAGGAAGGGGCTCAGGACAAGGGATTGGGGCAGAGAAGGGGTGCAGAGTGTAAGAGGGGGCTCAGGGAAGGGGGTTGGGGTACAGGAGGGGTGCGGAGTGCAGGATGGGGCTCAGGGCAGGGAGTTGGGGTGCACGGGGTGCAGGGTGCAGCAGGGAGCTCAGGGCAGGTGGTTGGAATGCATAGAAGTGCAGAAAGGGGCTCAGGGCAGGGAGTTGGGTGCAGGAGGGGTGTGAGGTACAGGCAGAGGGCTTAGGGCAGGAAGTTGGGGGGCGGGGGGCAGGAGGGGTTTGAGCTCCAGCCCGGTGCCGCTTACCTAAAGTGGCTCCGGGGTGGCAGTGGCGCACACCAGGGCCAGGGCAGGCTCCCTGCATGCCTGCCCTGTCCCCACGCCACTCCAGGAAGTGCTGCGGCCCCTGGGTGGGGAGGGGGGCAGAGGGCTCTGCGTGCGCACATGGAGCCCTTTGCCTCCCGGGCCGGGGGCTGCTTCTGAGAGCAGCGCCGGGCCCGCAGCACCACCAGGGGTAATCCCGCGGGCCGGATCCAAAGCCCTGAAGGGCCGGATCCGGCCCGCGGGCCATAGTTTGCCCATCCCTGGACTAGATGATCTCCTGAGATCCCTTCCAACCCTAATAATCTATGATTCTATGAACAGGGAGGAGCCCATACAATGCAATCTGGGGGTTCCTGGGGACCAATATGGCCTAATCAGCCTGGTGGGGGTTGTGACAGCCCCACATGAGTACACCAGGCTGGTAAAGATGAATGGCATCCAGATCATAGCTTTGGTGGACTCTGGGAGTGCTGTCACATTGGTCTCAGGGAAGTTAGTGGGGCAAGACCAACTGAGATGGGCCAAGAGCATGTGTCCATGGCACAGTCAATTTCTACCCCACAATCCCAATATGGATTGAGATCCAGCGGAACATTAACAAGGTGACTGCAGGGGTGGTCCCCAAGTCCCTACCTGGTCTTAATTGGCAGGGACGTTTCTGGGTTTGAGAACCTACTCCCCCCCATCAAGTTAGGGGAGTGCAGTAAACCCCCAGCAGAGATCAAGGCACCCATGGATGGCCCTACCACAATTTTTGCTGGGTTTTCCCCAGAGTTATTTTCACCCCCTGGGAAGTCCCGGAAATCTAGATGGGAAAGGGGAGCAGATAAAAGATTAGGAACCAAGATTTTGGCATCAAACCAGAGAGCTGCCCTGGTTGGGAGGAGGCCCTGTCAGGGAAATGTCAAGGTAGCACAGTAGAGACCCAGAGACAGCCCCCAGCACAAGCGGAAGCACTCCAAGAGAAGGAGGGGAGCCCGATCCAATAGAATCAGGCCAGATCGGTCCCACACGCGAGTGTTTTGGTCAGGACCAAGCCTATAACCCACTGTATGTGAACATGAGGGAGGAGGTAGTAGAGGTAAATGGCATGCCAGTGGAAGGAAAAACCAAAAGCCCAGGGCCATGCTATATAATCAAACAGAATCTGTTGTACCGGGTAGTGCCAAATAGGAGGAAGTAGTAGAACGGTCTTGGTGCCACGGAAGCATGCAAGGGCTGTATTAGAGTTATCTCACAGTCATCTGTTTGTGGGACATTTAGGAGCAGACAAGACCCTGGATAGAGTCCTAAGGAGGTTCTACTGGCCGGGGGTATGGGCAGAAGTCCTGCACTATTGCACCTCCTGCCCAGAGTGCCAGCTTCATAGCCCCCGACCTCAATTAAGGGCCCTGTTGGTACCCTTGCCTGTAATTGAAGTCCCTTTTTAGAGGATAGCCATGGATCTAGTGGGCCAATGGTCCGGGGCTACCGAAGCATACTAGCCGTCCTGGACTATGCTACACAGTACCCCGAAGCCTTTCCTTTAAGAAACCTCACATCCAAGGCGATTGCAAAAGAACTGGTGCAGGTTTTTGCTAGGGTAGGCATCCCTAAGGAGATCCTGATAGACCAAGGGACTCCCTTCATGATAAGAGTAATGAAAGACTTATATACCCTGCTCCGCATTCAAGCCTTGTGGACCCCGGTCTATTATCCCTAAACAGATGGTCTAGTCAAGTGATTTAACTGCATTCTCAAGAGCATGATTCAAAAAGCGGTGGCCCAAGATGGAAAAGACTTGGATACCCTCATACTATACCTGACATTTGCAATATGAGAAGTTCCCTAGGCATCTACTAGATTCTCCCCCTTCGAGCTACTGTACGGATGCCATCCATGTGGCATATTAGATATTGTGAAGGAGGAATGGGAGAAGCAACCCAACCCGGGGAAGAACGTCATCACACATGTGGCCCAGATAAGAGAACAAATAGCTCAAGTGACCCCCATAGAATGAGTGCTTTTGGAGAAAGCACAAGAGGCCCAATGAACCTACTATAATTGTTGGGCAAAAAACACGGAAATTTCAGCCAGGAGAATGGGTGCTGGTACCAACAACAGAAAGCAAGCTCTTGGTCAGTTGGTGTGGACCCTATGAGATCATGGAAGCCACTGGGGAGGTGAATTATAAGGTGAAGCAGCCAGACCGCCGAAGGCCAGAGCAGATCTACCACGTCAACTTACTGAAACCCTGGCTTGATAGGGAGATGTGCCTGGCCATCCTTCTGGCTCCATCCCAGGCAGATGGCCCACAGAGGCAGGTAAAGAAATCCCCTGAATTAGCCCCAAAACAACAAACAGAGGTCGTTGAAATGAGCCAGTGAAACCAAGATATGTTCTCCACACAACCAGGCCATACGACGCTGCTCCAACACCACATCATCTCCTGTCCCAGAGCAAGGGTGATGATAAAACCATATCACATACCAGAGGCAAAAAGAGAAGAAATTAGGGCAGAAGTGAGGAAGATGCTGGAACTAGGGGTGATTGAGGAATCCCACAGCTAGTGGTCCATGCCTATTGTCTTGGTCCCCAAGCCTGATGGCACCCTGAGGTTTTGTAATGACTTCCAGAATTTAAACGACATATCCCAATTTGATGCCTAGCTGATACCACGTATTAATGAGCTGGTGGATCAGTTGGGCAAGGCCCAATACTTGACCACCTTGTACTGGGTAGTGCCAATACTGGCATATCCCCCTGGCTGAGGACACCAAGGAAAAATCACTTTCTCTACACCCAACGGCCTCTTCCAATATACCGTCCTCCCTTTCAGGCTCCATGGGGCCCCCATGACTTTCCAACAATTGATGGTCAGATTATTCCGACCCCATGCCAAGTATGCTGCTGCCTATTTAGATGATGTGGTAATTCATAGCCCTGACTGGGAGATGCACCTGGGGAAAGTGGAAGTGGTACTAGATGCTCTAAGACAGGCTGGCCTCACAGCTAACCCATTCAAATGTGCAATAGGGTTAGCCGAGGCCAGATACCTCGCATATATAGTCAGAAAGGGCCTGGTGAAGTCCCAGTGGAACAAAGTGGAGGCAATACAGGAATGGGCTCGCCCGATCCTCAGAAAGCAAGTCAGAGCATTCTTAGGGATAGTGGGGTACTATCACCGGTTCATCCCTCACTTTGCCACAAGGGTGGTGCCTCTGATGGACCTGATAAGAACTCAGGGCTCGGAGATAGTTAAGTGGACTGAGGCAGTGGAAGAATCTTTCAGAGACCTAAGGATGGCCCTTTGCCAGTCATCCAGTGCTCATAGCCCCAGATTTCAAAAAGGAATTCATCCTACAAACAGACGCCTCAGAGGTAGGACTTGAGGCCATCCTTTCACAAATGATGGAGGATGAGGAGCACCTGATCCTTTACCTCAGACAGAAGCTCCTGTCCAATGGTACACTGTAGAAGAAAAGGAATGCCTAGCGGTTAAATGGTCCATGGAGATTCTATGGTGCTACCTACTTGGGTGGTGGTTCACCCTTGTGACGGACCATACCCCACTCCAGTGGATGGACACAAACAAGGAGAGGAATTCTCGAGTGATTAGATGGTTCCTATCCCTACAACCTTTCCACTTTCGGATACAGCATAGAGCCGGAAGCCAACATGGGAACGCAGAGAGCCTGTAACAACACTGTCTCTCATCCCAAGAAGCCCAACCCCATGGTGTTGAGCAAGGGAAGAGGGAATATGTAATACAGGAGGGCCAGGGAGCAGTGGGATAGTGGTCAAGGGGAAATATATAAGCCCTAAGCTAATTAAGGTTCCCTATAGACTAGGAAGGGTTGCTACAGGTTAATTGGAGCACCTGTAGTCAATTAAGGCCCTGTCAGGAACCTAATAAACCCCCCTGCTTCAGGCAGTCAGGTGGGGTGAGGCAGGATAGAGGATGGGAGCTTGGAGGTGTATTGCTGAGACTTAAAAGACCAGAGAACTGAAGTAAGGGAGACCCTGCCCTGCTAGGGCAGGGAGACTCCCTCCCCCAGCATCTAAGTACCGAGGGTAATCCTACCCAAGGGTGGAAGAGGGTAAGAAACCCACAGGGGTTGAAAGGGGCTGGGGCTCAGAGTGTGGAGTAAACCCAGAAATCTCACAAAATTGGCACTCTGGCTCACAATTTAAAGATGACAGCATCTTCATTTAAGCTAATGTCTCATTTGCACATCTTAACATACAGTATACCTTCTTGACTGACATTCTCATTAACTTGACATTATAAAGACTGCCTGTTGAACAATGTAAGCAGTACTTAATGCAACAGCTATTAATTCCTCTGCTTTAAAGGAAGGAACATTTAATGGTTACTTCTTCAAAGAGTGCACTGAAGATGAATGCTTTAAACTGTGCAGCTTGTTCATAGGGAGGTATGCGTGCATGCCTTCTGTACTGATGCATGAGATGGTAAAAGAGAGAGAGAAAAAGATAACTCATGCATTATTAGAATTTATGAGGCCACAGATCCTTAGCTGTTGTAAATCAGTCTATTGAGGTCAATAGAGTTACTCCAACTTACACCAGTGGAGGATCTGTCCCTTATTGTGGGGAAGTGCCTTAAGAGCTGTCAAGTGGTATTACTTGGAAAATAGCCTCCTGTTCCCTATTACATAGAATCCCATTCTAGGCTTATAGACTCATAGATTATTTAAAGTTTTAAGACCCAATCTTGCAGTCTTTATTCATGTGAGTAGCTCTAAATTACATCAGTGGGATCCAGGTTTGCTCTCTTTCTTTCTTGTGGAGCCTCCATTATCCTTTATCTCTTGTATAAACACTTTATGCAGGATTTAGTACAAGCAGTACATGCTTTTACACAGTACTAAAACAAACCCCACTGTGGCTTATTGGTGTGTCTGCTCTTTGGCTCTTCAGCTAATGCACTATCTACTAATATGTACAGAATCTAATAGAGGATCAGATCCTCAGCTGCTGTAAACGGGCATGGTTCCGTTGAAGTTAGTGGAGTTTACACCAGCTGTGGATATGAACTAGCATATCTCAAAAGTGTGAAAGCTGCTAGGCTCTTAAAAGGATTGGATTCTATTTAATTTTAGAGAGCTTTCCACACACCTGCTGGGGCAATATCCAGCAAGCTGTGTGCACTACTCAACCAGCTTTAAAACTGTCTCAATGAAAGTGAAAATATCTTAGAACCATTTTTACTCAGTCCCAAAGGTTTTATTTCACAGACAAGTGAACTTCAATTGCTTTGACTTGCAGCGTCCTGAATACAGTATAATACTCATATGCATGGCCAAAGTCTTTAGTTTCTAGAGTTATGTTGATAGAGGTATCCAACTAGAGTACATTTCTCTGCACAGTATTTTCACAATGAAAACTATCTTCAGTTTTCCCATACTCATGATCTCTGTCAGAATGGTGATTGGTGGCTCCCCCTCCCCCCTGGAACAAATCATTCCCTTTTGACCTAATCTATGTAAAAAAAAAATCTTCCAAGTCCATAAAAACACATGTGAAAACTGATAATCTCCAAAGCAGCCACCTTGACATTGGAAGAACCTCAGTCGAGATTAACTTTGCCTGATCAGAGAATCTTAGAAGCGTGGTATGCAACTGCCATGTGAAAAGGAGAAATGGAATGCCTGGGTATGGACAACCTAACCTACAAGCTAATAAATGAGCAGCATATTTTTTGTCTGTTGACTGAAGTGGTAGATGGACAGACAGTGCCAAGCAGAGCTATTATAGCATAGGGCTTGCAACATGTAAGTTCAGGGTCAGTTGTTTCTATTATAAACCCCATTTCTCAGAGTCTATAACCTGGCTTCCTTAAATCATATATAGCCGAAACTGGTATATGACTTGTCAAGTCAGATGTAAGAGATATTTTTTTATTTCATCTTAAAAAAAAGATTAAATCATTGCAGCCATTTTTCTTTAGTTGAAATACAATCAAAGAGCTTTTTTTTACAGTTTCAAAGGGAATGGTGGTGGGGGCGGGGAAAACTTTAGCAAAGAGAGAGAGACCAAAACGTCCCTTAGAAACAAACCCAGATTTCAGGAAACCCAGGATCCAAATAAAAAAATTGCAGCTCAAGTCAGTCTTGCATTGGCTAGGCTGGTGGCCACTTGTGACAAACAACTGTAATGATGTTTGATGTAAATACACTTGTCTCTACTGTGACCTTGTCCTCCTCTCCTTTGTCTACCTACCTGATGTATGTTGCCTCTGTTCTCTGGCTCAGGAAGTGCATTTGTTTGTATAGTGCTCACTACTGTGGGGTCCTGACCCCTGTATTAGGGTCCTAAAGTGAAACAACAGTAGAAATAAAAATAACAGGAGGTTTATTTATTTATTATTAAGATTGCAAACATGTTACGGTAAGACCTAGACCTTACTACTTGGTCCAGCACCAAATAAATGTAACCTTTACCAGAAAATAACAAGAAAAGGGTTTTTTTTAGTTTTATATTTGAACGGTAGCCACTTAGCATGGACATGAGCTATGTTTCATAATGTTACCATCACCGTTAATGTTTAAACTCTGCCAAGTCTTTGCCATGCTTACAAATGGATTATACAAAATGAAAATATTTCAGCTGGCAGAGGATTAATGTGAATTTTTCCAGTATTGCTTTGAAGCTTTTGTGTTTTATTTTTGTGTTTCAGGTCTAAATAACCCCAATGTGAAAGCAAAACTCAGACAGAATTGCTAGAATTCACATGGCTTCTTCCCCCTCTCCCCACCACCCCCCCAAAATAGAAAAACAACTCTCACAGCAGCTCAGGTCCAGGGCCGGTGCAACCACTAGGCAAACTGGGCAGTCGCCTAGGATGCCAAGTGGTTGGGGGCACCAAAAAGCAGTGCCCTGGCTTGGCAGGGAGAAGCCATCTTCCCTGAAGAAGGTGGCTCCTCCCTGTTGAGCTGCTGCAGCGGCCCAAGCCCAGCAAAGCCAATGAGTGGACTCGGGGCGGGGGCTGCCGGGGTGGGATGGAGTGGGGAGAGGAGGGCTTGCGGGGGGGCTGTGCATCCTCCAGGGGAGTTCAGGGGGAGGGGAGGAGGGAACCTAGTCTCAGGAGCAGCCCCTGGGCATGGCTGGCCCCTGGGCAGGCTGGCCCCTGGGATGTATAAAGGTTCATTGGGATTTGCCCCTCAATGAACTGATGTGCAAGGGGCGGGGGAGCGCAAGGTGGCTGTTTCGCCTAGGGCGCAAAATATTCTTGCACCAGCCCTGCTCAGGCCACTTGAAACACAACTCCAAGGTGTGTGTGTGTGTGTGTGTGTTATGAGGGAGTAGTGATACTCTTCTAAGCTCTGCCCATGAACTAAACTGTACCCACCTGAGATGCTAACATGAGTCATCACTCACAGCAGATTGTGCAGATGCTAAAGTGACAATTATATCCTCAGCTCGTCAGTGGGGATTGGATGTCTCTCTGAGGTGTTAGAGCTTAGCTCCCCCTTCTTGAGATTCTCTGATTAGAGGGAGAAATTGTTCGTACTGTCCCAAGTACCACTGTTCATGGTGCCAAAATGAGTGGAAACTAGCAATAGATTGCTAGATCTTCACATAATGATCTTCACTTTCTTTTCTTTGAGCTGTGAAATAGTTAACAATGTAGCCATTTCAAGTATCATCAATAGGCACCTGAGTTAACACCTGAATGAGAGGGCATGGGGTTGAAGACCACTCTAAGGGATTGTCTACACGGCAAGTTACTGAATAACCAGCCATGGCGTGACACTTTAGTGCAGCAGCTTGCCATACAGTAGTGTGTTGTGTGAACACTGATACAGCACAGTGAAAGTCCCAAGGTGCAGCTTGGTATACTACACTTTCAGTAGTAGTAGTGCATCAAGCCACACTCTGGATTTTCACTGTACTCTAGCCATGTCCACATGCAATGTCACTATGTTAGCAAGCTGGCATGGTGTAGATTCACCCATTGGCTTGCTGCACATTTAGACAAGCCCTAAGCTTTTGTTTCAGGCTCGCAGTAGACACCACAGCATCCTTAATATTTTGAAGATTTTCTTTGCAATCAGAAATGCTAAAGACATTTTAGAGTGTAAGCTCAGACTCTAGTGCAAAAGATGGAAGCTCAGAGAGATGGGGATACCTCATATCCCAAACCCAATCATCAGAATTCTAATTTTACATGGCCCAAGGTCACTCCAGTGTTGAGAACTTCCACAAGTAATTCCTCTCCACTAAGATTGTTGGTGAGAGGGATGGCTGAGTAACCATACTTATGGACCATCCTCTGTTTATTTTGTGATTTTCATTTGTGGGATGGTTGTATTTTAGAAATCAGAAAAAAGAAATAATTTTTTTTTGGCAAATCTGGGCCAAGTTTTGAAACTGAAAACCAAGAAAAAGATTTTGGCTGGGTGTTCATAAGGGTTAGATGATAAGACCAATAATAAATGGTAAATACAGGCATTTGGTGTTACTTTAATCTAGTTTAGAGGCAGACACAGAGCCCTCTGCCAACTTGGCCTTGGGAAGGGGCTGTGGGCAGAGAGAATGCGCATTGGGACCTCATTACACCCGATGCACCACACAAGATTTTTTTGTGCTAGCTCTAAGTGTGGTGCTGCACACGGAGGTTTGGGGATGGACTGAGGAGTGGGATACATTTGAAATCTATTACTGCTTGAATGTAGATACTTAAAACCTCTGAAACCACCTTCTTAGCATGTGTAGGGGACAACTTTCTGAATCAGAAAGTCGAGGAAACAGCTAGAAGGTCATTCATTTTGGATCTGGTTTTGCCCAACAGGGATGAACTAGTTGCAATTATGAAGGTGATCAGGACCTTGGGAGGAAGTGTTCATGATCTGATAGAGTTCAAGATCCTATGGAAAGGAGGACATGAGAATGGCCAAACAAAGACACTGGTTTTCCTGATTTCAACCAAATCAGAGAAATAGTAGACAAGGTCCCATAGAAAGACCAATTAGGAAGAAAGTGAGTTGAAAGGGGCTGGCAATTCCTAAATATGTAATACTAGTGACTCAACATTGAGCTATTCTGATGCAGAGTAAAGATAAAAAGAGCCACAAGAAGCCAATGTGGTTACACACGGAGCTTTTTAACTATCTAAAAACCTAAAACGATGCATACATGGAATGGAAGGAGAGGCATGTCGCCAAGGAAGTATGCATGGGAATAGTGTGAGTATGTAGGGACAAAATCAGGAAATCGAAGCCAAAGAATGAGTTACAGCTGACAAGGAATGCTACAGACAACAAGAAGGGGTTCTCTAAATTTGTCAGACAAAAAATAAAAAACAGGGATGATGTGGATTCACTGCACAATGGAGAAGGTGGGCTAGTTATGAAGGATGATAAGAAAGCTGCTCAATGCCTAATTTGTTTCAGTCTTCTCATAAAAAATAACATGACTGAATGACTAGCAAAGTTACCATAAACAATAACGGGGAAAGGATGCAGATCAGGATAAGTAACAAACACATCAGAGATCTTCTGACCAATTTGAATGAATTTAAGTCAGCAGGACCTGATGTTATTCACCCCAGGGTACTGAAGGAATTTTCTGAAGAAATATTGGAGCAACTGGCAATAATATTTGCATGCTCATGGATGACAGGAAAGGTCTCAGATGACTGAAGAAAGGGCTAACATAGTGCACATCTTTAAAAAGGGGGAAATGAGGAGCCAGGGAGCTATAGACCAGTCCGCCTGACTTTGATACCTGGGATGCTACTAGAGCAATGAATAAAACATTCAATTTGTGAATACCTAGAGAACAAAGGGATAATTTCCAGAAGCCAGCATGGATTTACTAAGTATAAATCATGTAAAACCAGCCTGATTTCCTTCTTTGACAGGGTAATTGATTTGGTAGATAGGGGAAATGCAGTGGATATAATATACCTGGACTTCAGCAAGGCTTTTGACAAAGTCCCATGTGACATTCTGATGGGTAATCTGGCAAAATGAAGGCTCAGCAGAACTACCATTAAGTAGATAAATAATTGGTTAGACAACCGGAAATAAAGATTAATTATTAATGGAATGATGTTGGATTGGAGGGAGATCTCAAGTGGGGTTCCACAGGGACTTGTTCTGGGTCCAGTGTTGCTTATCATCTTTATTAATGACTTCAGTGTAGGACTAGAGATCATACTGCTCAAATTTGCAAATGACACAAAGCTGGAGGAGTTGCCAACACTTTGGAGGAATGAGCTAAAACTCAGAAGGATCTTGATAAATTGGAAAACTGGGCTATAGACAACAAAATGAAATTCAACAAAGACAAATGTCAGATGCTACACTTAGGGAAGAAAAACGAAATGCACAAATACAGATCCGGGGATAACTGGCTTGGCAGCAGCACTGCTGAGAAGGATCTGGGAGTTGCGGTGGATCACAGCCTCAACATGAGTCAGCAGTGCAATGCTGTTGCAAAGAAAGCAAATGCAACTTTGGGCTGCATTAATAGAAGCACAGCAAATCATGGGAGGAGATAGTACCACTCTACTCGATGCTGGTTAGGCCTCAGCTGGAGTACTGTGTCCAGTTTCGGTCACCAAAGTATACAAAGGATGTAGAGAAACTGGAAAGGATCCAGAAGTGAGTGACAAGGATGATCAAAGGTATGGATGCAAGCCATATGAGCAAAGACTGAAGGAACTGGGTATGTTTAATCTAGAAAAGAGGGCATTAAAGGGTGACATGATAGCGGTCTTCAAATAACTGAAAGGCTGCCATAAAATAGATGGAGAAAAGTTTTTCTCTCTTGCCACAGAAAGCAGGACAAGAAGCAATGGGTTCATCATAGCAGATTTAAGAACATAATGTAAGCAGGGTCTGAATGACAGCTAGCTCCTCTCAGCTAGCTGTCAGGGGAGAGACTTTGGGTGTATCTACGTAAATATAGTTTGCTCCTGCTCCGCCTAATATTCAACAGATAGAACGGTGTGAAAGTGATCAGCTGTGGCTGGTGCTGAGTTACAAATCATCTTACTACTGAATGCAGGGGTAGTGAAATATGGTTACCGGTGTTGTAATTATTGTGGGAATACAGGGAAGCAGGACTGTGCTTAGCATGTCCCAAATGAGGGGGGGTCACCCTCTGTTGAAGTAACCTTCTTAAGCCAGGAGCTCAAATGCCAGGGCCCTGGGAAAGTAAGAAGGGTGGGTGATAGATGTCCCAGCCAGCCAGGAAGCTACATGCTAAATGCTCAATCAGAGCTGAAATCAGTTGTGGTAGGACTGTGTTTCTGCCCTGCCTGTTGAGCTAAAAATCACTGAGAACTGAAATCATTTGAGATGGGGCAGTGCTTCTGCTTCACCTGCAAAGAGCTGAAAATTACTAAGAGACTGATGTGCAGAGGTCACAGCAGAGAGGTAGGTGGTGGCAGAAGGTGACTGCCTGAGTAGTGGAGCCATTAAGGTGCCTCTTTACCCCGATGGGCGGGGGAGGGAAGGTGAACTCTGCAGATGCACCTCTGAACTCGTGGGTCTGCACTCACCAAGGACAGCAACTGTGAGTGGATGCAGAGAAGGGTTGGGCATATGAAAGGAACTTTTAGGTGGCTGGACTTCAGAACCTGAGGAGAAAAGGACACTGCCCAGTCCACTTGGGGTAAGTCTTGCTCCTGGTTTATGTTTATGAACCCTGTTTGTGGTGTTTTCTCAAATTAATGCCGAGTTACTTCTCTCCTTTTATTAAAAGTTTATTTTCTACACTCAGACTCTGTGCTTGCAAGTGGGGAAGTATTGCCTCTCAGAGGCCCCCGGGGTGGTGTGTAAATTTCCCAGGTTACTGGGTGGAGGCTCCAGCCAGTTCTGTGTTGTATCAATGGAAAAGAACCTCTTGATATTGAAACCTACCCTGGTTGTTGCTGGCTCCATCGGGCAGAAGGTTACAATAAGTACATAAGAACCGCCATACTGGGCCAGATCAAAGGTCCCTCTAGCCCAGTATCCTGTGTTCTGACAGTGACCAATGCCAGGTGTCCCAGAGGAAATGAAAAGAACAGGTAATCTTCAAGTGATCCATCCCCTGGAAAAATGTCAGGAAAAACTTCCCAATTGGAAGAACAGTAGGACAATGGAACAGACTGCCGAGGGAGATTGTGGAAGCTCCTTCACTGGAAGTTTTCAAAAGGAGTCTGGACAGCCATCTGTCTTGGATGGTTTAGACACAAGAAATCATGCATCTTAGCAGGGGGTTAGACTAGAAGACCCTTGCAGTCTTTCTAACTGTATGGTTTGATGATTCTATGATTTTAAAGCCTAATTAATCAGCTTTGTGTAGGAAATGCTGGATTTCTCCCTTTACTTTCCCACTTTATTACTGGACCCTTTGTTTAGCTTTAGGGTTCATTACAAATATTTTGCACATCTCTTTAGAGCACAAATTGCAGAATCTTATGTAACTTTTCTGCCAAGCTTTAAGTGATTTAATTGGGGATTGCTAGAGTATCTCAGCCATGTTGATCACACAACAATGAAACATAACAATCGCTGTCAGGCAAGACAGATTTCATTTTCATAAAAAGAGACAAATTGCCAAAGCTTAAAATAATGTGGGAGACCAGAAAATTATGGTATTTGCCAACTATTGTTCTGTGTGTGTAGGAAACGGCATATTGTAATTAATTAATCATAGAAGGAAGTATTGCAATACAGAACAGATTGCTCGTTCTATACATCCTGGAAGATGTTCTGTAAGAAAATATCCTTGGGTCCCTTAAGGGAGGGGGGAGTCTAGACACAATTATAGATAAACGTGAAAAGCATCCCCAAGGAAAAGCATAATAATAAAAAAGTATTTTATAATAAACTAAAACCATATTAAAGAAACAATTGAGCTTTGTATAATAAATCACAGAACCCAAGGCAAACAACAGCAACACAGTCTATCCACCAGACAATCTACCTGAGGGTTAAGGAAGGTTGGATATTTCATAAGAGTGACCTTGCAGAGCAAGGTAAATATAGTCTCATTATGCAGCAGTGTCAAAGCAATCATGTGTTTGGTCAGAGAGAATGCTCGCACACACACACACACATTGATATCTATCCCTAAGCCAGCAGTGGTACTTACCAAATTCTCAACCTGCAGGGAAGACATTAATTGTCTCCTCCTCATTAAAATGGCATAGGGAATCTAGATGAGTGAGTTACCTATAAAAGGGAAGGGAAGGAGTCAAAGATACATAATGAGAACCAGATTCTGCTCTCAGTTACATTAAAATCAGTGGAGTTACTCAAGTTTCATACCAATTTCACTCAGAACAGAATTCCGTCCATAATCTCTTTCCTTTGACAGTTTAGCTACTAGAAGGATCTTATCAATGTGAACAGATTTGGGATTTCACAACTTAATCCTTCCCCTATAGAGGTGTGTATGTTCCTACAATCTGCCTATAGGCAGAATACCCATTGAGACCAAGAGATTTGCTTGCACTAGGACTGCAGGAACCACAAATGAATTACATACATAGTAGTCTGTTTTATACACTTTGTAGCTGCAAAGGATATGGGTCCAATAGGTACCATGCTAAATTACACAGCCATCAGGCTGTAATTTGGGGATTCTATAGTTTTAATCATAATAAAAAGTATGCCCAGTGGCCATGTACATTTTTCATTCACTGATAGAAATATATAGGGGGAAACAACATTCAGCTGTGATTTGTTTATGGAGGTAGTCAGGCAATTAAATTGGATGAGGCAGCGTGGCCAACTAAGATTTAGTAATGGAGCCCTAATTTAATCTCTGAGTCCATAAAATCCAGTAATCTGAAATATATGTTATTGAAGACATGCTATGGATACCTGTAGCACTAGTGTGTGTGGGGCGGGTGGGGGTGGAAGAGGGGCTCATCCTTTACTCATATGAGTAGTTATCTGGTGAATAGTCCCATTTCAGTGGGACTACTTGCCTAAAAATTAGTCTTGTGACTAAATATTGTAGGACCATGCCTTAAACTGGATTGGTAGAAATTATCGCCCTTTTCAATTTTTTACTTTCTCCTTCTAGTATTCAGTGCAATTTGTGAATAGAAGTCACTCTGGTATCTGTTAAAAGGTCACCCATTCCTCCTTCTCCACCACATACAGTTGGTCTTACGTTCCATGCCCACAAAGTGTACAGCATGTGTAGCATGTATATATTGTAATTAAAAAAAGATCCTTGTATTGATAAAAACTCAGTTGCTCTTTCAAAAGAAACAGTAAAGACTGTCTTCTCTACCAATTAAGAATCAGCAGAATAAGAGTTTTAATGAGCCTCTTGGGGAACTTGTCTTTTGTATCTATGATAAATACATGATTATAAGGACAAATTATATGAGCAGCAATAATTTCCCAGTAATGCGATCATTAAAAGCCCTCACAACTGCAATATATCAATATTAATTGGGGACAGATGATCATTTTAGTGACATGTTCAAGTCATTATCCATATTTCAGTACTTCATGAATACCTGAATAGTCTTAATTAAGTGATTTTTTAAAAAAAAAATTCTCTCTCCAATGATCCTAATATGACTGTTTATTTAAAAAATTAGGAAAAGGCGAGGAATAAAGAATAAGTTAACAGTAGAGGAAGTAGCTGTGGTTCAGAAAACTGATCCAAAGAGCAAATTTTCTGTTCTTTTAGACTTGGGAAGTCAGCATGGAGCATCTCTTCCCCAGAGGGAGCACACCTAGTACCAAACCGTTAAAGGGCTGCAGCCTGCTCCCCTTCAAGCCTAGTTCCACACCGGAGGTTGGTATAAGTTGTGACCCTTCTGCTTCCCTGTCAGTATTTGTCACTTGGGAAATGGATATAGAGAATTTCCTGTTTGTGTAGGTGGGCATTTCTCTTTAGCTCTTACTTGATGATTGGAAAGGTTGGCAAAGGCTTCTTGTATCCTTTAGAACATAAGAAGGGCCATACTAAAAGTCCATCTAGCCCACTATCCTGTCTTACAAAAGTGACCAATGCCAGATGCTTCAGAGGGAATGAACAGATCAGGCAATCATCTAGTGATCCATCCCTTGTCATCCACTCCCAGCTTCTGGCAGTCAGAGACAAGGAACATCCAGAGGGGCTGGCTGCTCTGACTATCTTGGCTAATAGGCATTCATAGAATCATAGAATATCAGAGTTGGAAGGGACATCAGGAGGTCATCTAGTCCAACCCCCTCCTCAAAGCAGGACCAATTCCCAACTAAATCATCCCAGCCAGGGCTTTGTCAAGCCTGACCTTAAAAACCTCTAAGGAAGGAGATTCCACCACCTCCCTAGGTAACCTATTCCAGTGCTTCTCACCTTCCTAGTGAAAAAGTTTTTCCTAATATCCAACCTAAACCTCTCCCACTGCAACTTGAGACCATTACTCCTTGTTCTGTCATCAGGTACCACTGAGAACAGTCTAGATCCATCCTCTTTGGAACCCCCTTTCAGGTAGTTGAAAGCAGCTATCAAATCCCCCCTCATTCTTCTCTTCCATAGATTAAATAATCCAAGGTCCCTCAGCCTCTCCTCATAAGTCATGTGCTCCATCCCCCTAATCATCTTTGTTGCCCTCCGCTGGACTCTTTCCAATTTTTCCACATCCTTCTTGTAGTGTGGGGCCCAAAACTGGACACAGTACTCCAGATGAGGCCTCACCAATGTTGAATAGAGGGGAATGAACACATCTCTCGATCTGCTGGCAATGCCCTTACTTATACAGCCCAAAATGCCATTAGCCTTCTTGGCAACAAGGGCACACTTGTCCTCCATGAACTTATCTAATTCTTTTTTGAACCTCGTTATAGTTTTGTTCTTCAGCACATTCCCTGACAATGAGTGCCACAGGTTGATGGTGTGTTGTGTGAAGAAGTACTGCCTTTTGTTTGTTTTAAACCTGCTGCCCATTAGTTTCATTGGTTGACCCCCTGGTTCTTGCAGAACTGTGCATTCTTGCAAGGATGTCCAGTCTGATGCAGTATTAGCAAGAGGAAGAGCTATACTGTGCATGCCTTATGGGAATTATCTAGTGAAAACCAAGTTGTGGTAATATAAGTAACTTTCAGTATATCAGCTCACACTGAAGTAAATGGGAATGGCAGATACTCAGCACTTCAAACAAACAAAAACTACTAAAAAAAATCAAAACAAAACCAACAAAAACAGTGCAAAGATGTTACACGCCTCATTACACATTTTCTATTCTAGTATAGAAATGTATCGTATATTGCCATCAGCCAAAGATGGTTCTGGCTCTGTGAAGTTATTCATATTTCAGAAACTGGGGCCCACAAGTTTCCTTGCTGTGATCCTTCAGGTAACTAGGCAAATTCATTACATTGTCCTATGGCAGAATAGACCAGAAGGAGATTGAGAATACACTTTCACTGCAGTTATTTAGCTAGACACCAGAAGTCATCATTCAGGCTAATAC
This sequence comes from Mauremys mutica, assembly GCF_020497125.1. NCBI lineage: Eukaryota > Metazoa > Chordata > Testudines > Geoemydidae > Mauremys > Mauremys mutica. The sequence continues at coordinate 183,574,310 of NC_059072.1, read as the reverse complement.
AAGACAAGTGCCACTCTGTCTTTCTAAGCAGAAGTTATTATCAACAGTAATAGAGAAAGAAAAGCTTTTGAGATACAGACCATGGTGTAGATTTTTCAGTATCCCCCTCTTGGCAAACTGACTGTCAAGAGAAACTATTTTGATATAAAATCAGCAACAATATTGTTAACAAAAACACCTGCCCACACATACATAGTTATAGAATATTCAAAATCCTATGTTAGTATAATATTAAGGTGATGAATTTGAACACTCAAAAGTCTGAAAATGAGACAAGGCAAGATATGTGATTGTGATTGTGTAATTAAGAACGTTAAAGAGGGCAGAGCTCAGACAGCGATTCACTTTGCATTTCATGAATTCAGCATTTATGTTTTACAACATTAATGTTGGTTAACCTAAGTGTTTATGTTTTAATTTCAATGGATGTTCTTTCCAGACCAAATCAATAAATACCCAGAGCTCTTAAGGTTGAGGAATTTACAAGGCCTTCTCCCACTGAGGAGCCTGTGCTTCACAACAGAAACTAAACTTCTCATGAGTTCAAAATTGCTACAAAAGAGGCTTCCTCCTCCTGCACAGCTTGCTGCACAGGAACATATGATTTCAATGCACATTCTCTTCCTCCACTGAAATCTGTCTGCAGAGAAATTTTTCTAGAGTGGAAATGTTCTGTATAGACATTAGATAATTTTAGCTATGATACAAAGTAGATTATTAATCATTTGTATTATAGTCGTGCCTACAGACTGTAAGGGTACGTCTACACTACAAGACTATTTCGAATCTACTTAATTCAAATTTGTGGAATCGACCTTATGAAGTCGAATTTGTGTATCCACACTAAATACACTAATTCGACTCTCTGAGTCCACAGTAAAGGGGCCAGCGTCGACTTTGGAAGCGGTGCACTGTGGGAAGCTATCCCACAGTTCCCGCACTCCCCGCTGCCCAGTGGAATGCTGGGTAGAGCCCCCAATGCCTGCTGGGGGAAAAATGTGTCGAGGGTGGTTTTGGGTAACTGTCATCATTGAACCGTCAATCACGCCCTCCCTCCCTCCCTGAAAGTGCCTGCGGGCAATCTGTTCGTGCACTTTTCTGCTCAGTGACAGCGCGGGCGCCACAGCACTTTGAGCACGGATCCCGCTGCAGTTATGGCCGTTGTCAACTCCTCGCACCTTATTGTCCACCTCTTCCACAGTCAGCTGCTGAGAAATCGGGCTACTTTTCAATGGTGCTGCGAGCACTGGTGGACCATGGGGGACATTTTACCAACATCAACGTCGGGTGGCCAGGCAAAGTTCATGACGTGCGTGTTTTCAGGAACTCTGGTCTGTTTAGACGCCTGCAGGAAGGTAGTTTCTTCCCGGACCACAAAATAAGTCTTGGGGATGTGCAGATGCCTATAGTGATCGTCGGGGACCCAGCCTACCCGCTAATGCCCTGGCTCGTGAAGCTCTGTGCAGGCGCCTTGCACAGCGACAAGGAACTCTTCAAGTCCCAGCGAGCAGTGAGCAGCATGACCTGTGACTGTTCAGTTTCTTTACAGAGAAGCTGAACCTGCCCCTGTTTCTTTACCAAGTGACTGTTGACTAGCATCTGCAGTTACATACCCTGCCCACCCCGCTTCCCCAACTTCCAACACACGTTTAAAAATAAAATACATGTTCCACTGTAACTTTACAAAGGTTTCTTTATTGATGACTTTGCATTACAGGGTTGAAACTGGGACACGGACTGTGCTGGGTAGGGTGTGCGGTGATGTAAAGACCGCCTGTAAACTCGAGGAATGACAGGCTCCTGCTCCCAGAGCGGTCTGCAGTGCCGGACTGGATGTTTCAACGGAGCCTGCCATCCCTCCTTTTTGGCACTCTGTGTGCGGGGGCTATGTGGCCTTTTGGCGGGGAAGGACGGATACAGATTCCTCTGCTGCGTGGCTCTGTGGTCCAGGACAGGGACCGTTGCATGAGGTCTGTAACCCCCCTCCCCCGCTACAAAGTCACGTACCCCCCCACCCACACAGAACCTGCAAACCACCTCCCATACCGACCAGGGTGCGTACTGACTGCAGTGTGTGTGTGACCTGCTGCTGATCCTGCCCCCATGTCTGTACCCTGGTAAAGGTGATTGTCCTGTCAAATTACCAACCCCCTTCCCCCCCTTCAAACACAGTCTCCTCTAAAAGAACATGACGGAAAAAGTAATTAACAGAAAAGTATTTTTATTATCAACTAGACAGTTAGGGGATGAAACTGGGATGGGGGCTTGGGTGAGGCGGAAAGGAAAGGACTTCTCAAAATTTAGGCTATGAGAGCTTTTCGGTACTTGAGCACTCTGCTGGGGTGCAGTGACAGTTTACACGGCCTCTGGCGCCCCTCCTTCTGGTTATTTTGGGTGAGGGGGGTATGGGACTTTGTGGCGGGGGAGGGCGGTTGCAGATACACTGCAGGGGGGCTCTGTCCTCCTGCCTGAGGTCCTGCAGAACATGCACAAGGCGCAGGAGCATGTCCGTTTGCTCCCTCAGTAGTTCAAGCAGCGTTTGAGTCGACTGCTTGTCTTCCTCACGCCACCTCTCCTCCCGTTTGCTGTGTGAGCGCTGGTACAGAGAGAGGGTCTCCCTCCACTGGCTCTGCTGGTCTGCCTCGTCTCGGGAGCACCCCATAACTTCAGCGAACATCTCGTCCCCTGTCTTTTTCTTTCGCCGCCTAATCTTTGCCAGCCTCTGTGAGGGGGATGCTGTGGCAGGTCTGGAGACAGTCGAAGCTGTGTGATGTGAAAAAGGGAGTGAATTCCTTGCAAAGATAAATTTTTGCGAAGAATGAACACAGTGTAGTCTGTCTCTGTGAATTCTGGGTTGAGATCCCAGTGCCCAATGGGGCAAAAACCATTTTCGCGGGTGGTTCTGGGTAAATGTCGTCAGTCATCCCTTCCTCCGGGAAAGCTACAGCAGACAATCATTTCAAGCCCGTTTTCCCTGCATTGCCCTGGCAGACGCCACAGCGTGGAAACCATGGAGCCTATTTTGCCTTTTGTGCCTGTCACCGTATGTGTACTAGATGCCGCTGACAGAGGCGGTCCAGCAGTGCTACACAGCAGCATGCTTTTGCTTTTGCATGTCAGCAGAGATGGTTACCAGCCATACTGTACCATCTACCATACCATAAATTGCTAATAAGATGGGCATGGTTACCAGTCCTTTTGCACTGCACCATTTGCTGCTGTCATAAGTGCCCCTGGCTGCTCTTAGCTAGGGGCGCAAAAGCCAAAATTGGGAATGACTCCCTGAGTCAATCCCTCCTTTTTGGTATCTAAAAATAGAATCAGTCCTGCCTAGAATATGGGCAAGTGTACTAGAGAACCACTGTATCAGAGAACCAAGCTGCTCTGTGTCAGATCCTGCATAGATTATGAGCTGTATGCTATTCACAGGGGGTGCTCCTGCAACAACCCCACCTGTTCATTCCATTCTTCCGCAGCCTTCCTGGGCTACCATAGCATTGTCCCCCCACTTCTGTGATGAAGTAATAAAGAATGCAGGAATAAGACACAGTGACTTGTTAGTGAGAAATGAATGGAAGGCAGCCTCCAGTTGCTATGATAGTCCAGATAGGACATTAAGGAGCGTGGAGGAGAGGAGCACAGCATCCTGCTGCTAGTCCAGGGGCAATTGAATCTTTTCTTTACACATGAAGGGTGGGGGCTGATGAAGCTCAGCCCCCTGTTGCTATGATGAGGACGGTTACCAGCCATACTGCACCATCTACCAGGAAAAATTAGGGCCAGGCGCCCTTGATCAACCTCACAGATGCTAGTACGCATGGTTACCAGTCCTTTTGCACTGCCTCATGTGCCAATAGGCTGATGATGACGATGGGTATCAGTCTTACTGCACCATCAGCCACCCATGGTGGGGGGGGACGGAGCAAGGATGTCGGTGTTCAGTGCTGCACCATCACGTCTATCTGCAGCATTCAGTAAAGATAGGGTGACATGTAAAAGAGTCAAGAGAGGATTGTTTTCCCTTTCACTTCTGGGGTTGGTTGGGGGGCTGCGTAAATTGGCGAGCTATGCCCTGACCCACCGCGGACACTGTTTTTGACCCTAGAAGCATTTGGAGCTCAGCCAAGAATGCAAATGCTTTTCGGAGACAGCAGGAACTGTGGGATACCTTGCGTCCTCAGTCCCCCCTCTCTCCATGAGCGTCCATTTGTTTCTTTGGCTTTCCGTTACGCTCGTCACGCAGCAGCGTGCTGAGTCTGTGCTATGCCGTCTGTCCGGAGATTTTTTAAAAATACTTTGGACCAGGCGTAACATTACAGTAATTCCCCTAATTACATGCAGGAGTCTCCGAGCGAGATCACCCTGAGGACGGTCACTGAAGGAGATAAAGAGCGCATGCTGCGTGAAAGCCAGCACAAACCAGGGCCCTACGCAGCCGTGCTCGGAGAGGTAATGCTCCCTGAGTACCTCATGAAAGCCTGGCGTGGAAAAGTGTGCTGCCACGGAGCACCCAATAAGGCAGCTCTCCCCAGGAACCTCCTGCGGAGGCTTTTCGATTCCCTCCAGGAGAGGTTCGTGGAGATCTCCCAGGAGGATTTCTGTTCTATCCCCATATATAGAGAGACCTCCTTTTCACATACTTCAGATTCCTGTTATATTAAGAATAAAAGTTTACATGGTTAAAGCACTTACCGAGTGCTCCTTCCCCTGATTCAGGATCCGGGTTAATGGCCGGGGAGGGTTGGTAGGGGATCTCCGTGACGGTAATGAAGAGATCCTGGCTGTCGGGGAAACCAGCGTTGTAAGCGCTGTCGCCTGCCTCGTCCTCCAGAAACCCTTCCTCATCTTCCCCGTCCGCGAACATCGCCGAGGAACTGGCCGTCGACACTGTCCCATCGTCAGAGTCCATGGTCACTTGTGGGGCAGTGGTGGCAGGCTCCGTAGCGTCCGTTTGCCGCTTTGATTTTTTGGTAGCCTTGTCTGGGGTCCTTGATTTTCACGCGGCGCTGCGTTGCATCCCGGCTGTATCCTCTGTCTCTCATGGCTATGGAGACCTTCTCGTAGGTCTTTGCATTCCGTTATTTGGAGCGCAGCTCCGAAAGCACAGACTCCTCGCCCCTCACTCCGATCAAATCCAAGAGTTCCCGGTCAGTCTATGCTGGGTCCCTCTTTCTATTCAGAGATTACATGAACTCCTCTGCTGGAGAGCTCTGCATCGCTGCCGGTGCTGCTGAGCTCGCCCCGATGTCCAACCACGAAATGAGATTCTAACTGTCCAGACAGGAAAAGGAATTCAAATTTTCCCGGGACTTTTCCTGTGTGGCTGGTCAGAGCATCCGAGCTCGGACAGCTGTCCAGAGCGTCAACAGAGTGGTGCAGTGTGGGATAGTTCCCGGAGCTAGTAAGTTCGATTTGCATCCACACCTAGCCTAATTCGACATAGCCATGTCGAATTTAGCGCTACTCCCCTCGTCGGGGTGGAGTACCAAATTCGAACTAAAGAGCCCTCTAGGTCGAACGAAATGGCTTCCTGGTGTGGATGGGTGCACGGTTAATTCGAATTAACGCTGCTAAATTCGAATTAAAGTCCTAGTGTAGACCAGGCCTAAGAGACAGTCCCTGCTCCAAGCAACCTATAGTGTAAACAGAAAAGACTGACAAAGGAAGTACTAGCCCCACTTTACAGATGGAGAACTGAGACACTGAAAGATTAAATGACTTGTCCAAGGTAACATGGGAAGTGGTAAAACTGGGAATTTAACCCAGATTTCCCAAATCTTAGTTGATTGCCTTAACCACAAAACCATCCTTCTTCTTAGATTAAATAATATTGAAGTTCTCGCTGCACAGTGTGACACAGAGCACTGAATTATGATCTTGTTTCTACTGGTGGAGCTCCATGCATTATTCCTAATTTATACCAGTGCAACCAGTGTTTTTAAATGTATTTAGAATGGGAAAAGTGTATTTTCCATCCTTCCATAACTTAAATATAGCTGATCTGCTTCCTGCAGTGCCACCTACATATAGCGGACCCTGCCTAAGAATCTTAGCTTCCTGTAGAGAGATACATTAAATCATAATAATGCAAACAGTGCAATTATTGCAAAATGACAAATAAAACCAGCAATGAGTTAATAGTTCTAAGCACTTATTTACCAGGGACACCAACCAGGTGGTTCTACACTCACTTAATTAGAAGCCAGGCCACCAAACCCTATAATTCTCCTATATCCATTAGTGTAGCCATGTCATCACATTTAGTAGGATGTTCTGGCAACTTTCCAATTAACCAGACTGCAGTGATGCAAAATATCTGCATGTGGAAGATAGCTGGTGTTTTTACAGCTGAAGGGGATCTGGATCAAAATTTTGACTGTTCCAGCCTTTAGAAGGCAGCAGCAGAAGTTTCTGGTTTCTGCTTCACAGAAGTGCTTATGTAGCTACTGCACTATAACCAGTATCTGCCAATTCAGTGGGTAAAAAGCAAAATCGTCCAGCAAAATTGGCACTCTTTTTGGATGATGAAACTAATATTTAATAAGGGTATGTGAGTGTTCTAGGATTTGGAACACAATTTATTGAGCTTTGGCTATATTAGGACATGGTTTTCTTTTGATGAGTTTATTCATTAACTGAAAGAATGTAAATGGCTACAAAAATATAAATGCAGCTCAATGTCATTTAATGATAATTAATACAGGATGTTGTAGTGCAAAACTGCAAAAGTAATTACACTTCAAATGTAGATTTAAGGCTCAAAGGAAAGAACAAAACATTATTTTTAAAATACTGGCCACAAGTGTTTAGGGCATTCCATGATATAATTTATAAAGAACTGATGTTTTATCTAGTATTTTCTGCGTGCATAACCCCAGAGGAAAGACTGTTTCAATAGTGTTGCACAATGCTTCTTGCTCTATAACAAGGTTGCAAGATGTTCTTTTAATTACTGGAGTTGCTTTTATCAACTACTATCACAAGATTGGAAGTCTTTCAAGAACAGTAAAATACACAACCCAGCCTCCTAATCTGTAATACCAAAACCATAAATCTTGTGTTAGATTCTGTATCTATGGCAAATATGAATTAGAATAGGGGCATTAATGATTTATCAGTAATGAGGTCATTACATGTTTATTTAGATTACTGCCAAAATGTGGCATGAAATCCCTTATGTTCTTAATTCTCCAGTTACTGTGAAATTAACATTGTAAGCAATTTTTAAACATATATCTGTAAGCCACTAAGCTTTCACGACTTGGGTTCTTTTATATCCATTAGAAATATACAACCTTAGTTCTGAAAATACAAATAGAACAAATTCTACTCTCAGACGCATGCAACCTCACTGCAGTCAATTTTCTGGGTTCCAGTGGCTGGCTACAGCCTTTCCTCCCAACCACTAAGAAATTTGACAGTGCAGACAACATGCATTGCTGTATTTCTTCTGTTCCACAGAGACTTTCCGACATTTGGGGCTCCCACTCTGGGTTCCAACAGCTGAGAATAAGTAAGGCCCATTATTTAATTAATGTTTACAATGGCCTTATTCGGCAGTTATGTATCGTCCCTTCTTTGCTAATTGAGGGAAAGAAGTCCTGGATTTGCCCAAAATAAAGGAGATTATGTATTAAAGAGTTATCATAACATTCCAGCATTCCAACCCTTTTTATGAGAATCATCAAATCTCCCAGCACTTATTCTTCCAAATTCCCACTGAAGTCAAATTTCAACTGAGTGAGGCTTTCTGGATTGAGCCCTGTGGCCTGACTCAAAGCATTAAGGAACCTTCTCTGAAAAGTTAGTTTAATCAGTTACTCATGCAATAAAAATCTCATACTTTATAGAACATTTTGGATGGAATTATTTCCTATTCAAATAATGTCATCCAAGATAATAAATCTAATCTCAATGATGTATATGTATTGGACTGATTCTTAGTCTGTATGAGCCTAAGCACTTCATGAATAAAACACCTCCAGGGAATCGAAGAACTCATGCAGAAGCCCTTTTAAAGAACATGTGTGCTGCATGTTGCTGGGTTTATCTGAAAACGGCTTGTGTCAGTCTCCAAATTTAAAAGTGTGAATTGCTGCAGAAAAAAGAGCTGTTCAACCATTGATATATCTATGGGATGTGGGCACAGATAACTAGCTCTTGATAAGAAAGGACCAGCAGACTGACATGTTACTCAAAATGCGACAATATTCTATAATATTGAAACTTGTTTCTCTACGAGTGGGATTAGGATTGCCTAGTAACTAACCTATAGCCTTTGTTAATAAAATCAAAAGTCCACAAGGAATGCTACACCTTCCATTAGAACTTTAATAACTCAGAGTTGAAAAAAGAACAAGGTGTACTTGTAGGACCTTAGAGACTAACACGTTTATTTGGTCATAAGCTCTTGTGGGCTAAAACCTACTTTTTTAGCCCACAAAAGCTTATGCCCAAATACATTTGTTAATCTCTAAGGTGCCACAAGGACTCCTCATTCTTTTTGCTGATACAGACTAACACGGCTGCTACTCTGAAATCAGAGTTGAAAGTAATACAGAGCAGTTAAAGTTACAGGGGTGTATTCTTTGCCCTTTTCTGCACCCTTTCAACTTCATGAATGGAATGTACCTGCAATTCCCCATCTAGGGATTCTCCTAGCACAGAATCTTGTACAAAGCCCCAGGCTGCTCTAACCCAGGATATGAAGGAGAATCAATGAGTCATACCCAGTGGAAGCTGCAAACAGACTTGCCTCAGAGTTCACATCAAGGTATTTCCCCTGAGACACACCAGATCATATGCAGGTATCCTTAACTTGCTATTCACAGATACGCTGTTCCAACTATTCCAGTTGAAGTGTCAGCAAAAGGGTCCACTGTTAACTCACCGACACCAAATCAGAACACAATGCAACCTGTGTGTGTTCAATTCCTAGCCCATTTTACTAATTTCCTCAGTCGCTTTACAGACTGGATCTGTTTTAGAATATACCAGATAGCCAATTACCATTTTTGTGCTCCATGCCATTCTAGAGTTATTCAGTTCCCTTAGCCTAAACAATAAAGAAATGAAATGTTGGTTAGCTAATTTATTCATTATAATATTATGGAATTTATTAAATAAATTATTCTGCTAGTATTATTAATCCAGTTTGCCACTGAACATATGCTATATCTATTCTGTGACTTGGCATTAGGATGCTGGCCACAACTGGAGCTTCTCGATTGGCTGACTAATGTCATCTCCATGTTAATAATCCATAGAAAATGCACAGGTCTTTGTAAGAATCATGAGAAATTCTAGATAGATTTGTATACATTGGAGACAGGACAGCAAGATGATAGATTGTATTGTAGTACACTGGCAAGTGTACTCAGAACACTTACATGCTGAAGGTCTCTAAATCGCTTGGGTTCTCTGAGGAACCAGACTTAGGAATCACTATGGGAAGCTCACTGAAGATGTCTGCAGAGAGTGCAGCTATAGTTGAAAAAGATCATAGGATAATTTCAAGGAGAGAGAAACTAGTGAGTTCTTCACTGGATAAAATACTGAGATTAAATGTCACTTAATCACCATTTCAGTTTCTCCATTTGGAAAATGTGGATAGTTTTTGCCTGCCTTGCATGATTGGGGGGCTTTGAGGGTGAATTTTTTACATCACTTTAATTTGATTTCCACTCCTACCCCTGATTGAAAATATAGTAGCATTGTTAGGCTGAGATTTGTTCTTTTGAGTAAGATTCCAGAACTGTTTTGTAATGGTTAAGCTAGACATCAGTAAAGTAGGGTTTCATGATAGGCATATGGTGAACTTCTTAACTAATGAGGTAGGCAATAGATACAGAAAATGCTCTGCTCCTACAGAGTCCTATATGCCTCACTTTACTTCCTCACATCTGCAGATCATTCACAATGCAACAGAAACAAGCAGATGTCCAAATATTATTAGGTTCATAGGCAGGTTGCACAGTATCTCTTTCTAAATGTGAACTCCCATTGGCTGGAAAATATAATTATCTTAACATTCTTATTATTTTAATATGTACTATTTGGATATGACACCTATTTATGAAAGCTCTTTAAAAATCTATTTGGGAAGTAAGGCTTGCTCATATAGTGTGCTGATTTTTATCAGCATTATCTTTCGTTTTTATTTGTACTGCTAAAATCATCAACTGTTTTTTAGAATGGCCATGCTTTTGCCTCTTTTGGCTTCATGCTGATGCTGTATTGAGTTCTATTCACACTGCCACGGAGTTGGTAACCAGATGATGGTGTGGCTGTCTCTCTAAATGGATGGTGTCCACACACTGCATTGTGTAAACTCAGAAGCAGCACTTAACCTTTATCAGGGACTGCCTATTGTGACACATGGTTGCCTGTCTGTAACCAGTTCAGCATACTTTTTTGCAGTGCACCTAGGGGAAAGGTATCCATGTTTATGAAACCCATCTGGCTAGCTCCATTCCCAACAGAACTGTCTGTGCAGGACATCCCAGAATGCATTTCCTTACATACTCTGTCATGCTGAGGCACTATGGGAGACTGACCCACTTTTTCCAGATCACACTGATGCAAACATCCTTAAGCAGCAGGCTAGGTGATTGTGTGTCCTTGGAAACCAGACATGTTCATGTTTTCACAGTCTGTCCCAGCTGGCAGTATTTTGTCCTGATTTTTTATAACTCTTGCTGACTGGTCACTTGCAGAAGCCAGTGGCCAAGTGACCTGGTGAAAGAACCATCAGGCTGGGTATGCAAGTGTTCCTTGTAGACCTCTCCTCACTGGGTTGATTTCCACCTTGTCCTCTTGTCTTCACAAGACCTCTTATTGAGTCCCCAGCCTACTATAAATCCTCATGCCAACTTTCCTCCACATGTAGAATCAAATCAATGAGCTATCATCAAAGAGGAGTACCTTGACAAAGAAGAGGAGAGGGCTTTCTATGCTCTTCTAATGCAACCTTGCCTGAATTGCCAAAACCCACCTGTACAAATATGACAGGGCTGTCTTGTACCAAGAGCTGGGATTGAATTATTCCTCTATTCCTTGAACCAAGGTCCTTTAGCTAGAAGCAGTAGTGAACTCAAGCCTTTCATGCAGTTAGCTCTGAGAAAGGGAAAAAGAGACCCATGGAAACTCTCTTGATCTGCAGCAAAACCATCTCACATCATTCAGCAGGTACTCCTGGCTTTTCACTTTGAACAGCATGTCACTCTACATGGACAAAAACATGGTAGAAAAAGCTGAACTGTGTTATTTGTGATTGGTTTAGCAGACTGTGTTTACTAAACCATGGTTAAAACCTGTAATATGGACAGGGATTTAAGTGGGTGTCTTACCATCTGGGGAGGTACCCTTACTGTAGATGTGTTCAGGGTTGGAAGGGAGGCCCCCTAGTGTCCTGCTTTTTTTGGATAATGTGTTACTCACACACTTGGAAGGGGAAAAACTATCTGTTCTGTGTAAATATGTATATATATGTGTAAATATGTGCAAATATACATATTTACATAGAACAGATAGTTTTTCCCCTTCCAAGTGTGCGAGTAACACATTATCCTTAACACTAATATTTTCACACACATGTTATTGTCGCATCTTGCATCAAAAACATCCCCTCTTCACTGCGAGGACTCATTATCAGATGCTTTTTAAAGACCTGAAACATCACCACTGTAAAAACAACCTCTTGAAAATGTGTACTTGAAAGCTATTAGAAAAACCTACATTAAATAATTAAAATATGCAACAGTGAGAAAGATATATATATATATATTTACACAGAATAGCTAGTTTTATAGTAGTGTTATCTGTATGCGTATATATATATATATATACATACAGATAACACTACTATAAAAAGTCAGAAATTGTGAGAAGAAACAAGAAAAGCAGTTAGGGTGAAAGATACAATTTGTCCACTCACCTTTAGGTATACTAAATAAATAGTAAGAGGACTGTTCTGTTAGCATACCACCAAGATGCCTAGAACATATGGTTCAATTTATCCTAGCTGTTGTTAGCATTATCTGCTATCACTTACACAGCATGGAGTTTACATATTTTCACCTACATTACATGAAAGAAGTGAGCTATAGATAGGGTGGATAAAAGAGATGTAAAAGGATATTCTTCTTCACAAAAATGGTGTCACAGTTTCTAGCGGTTACATGAAGGATGAATGTGTGCATCAAGCCAATATTAAAAACAGTACAAAAATCCACTCAAAAGGAGGAACTTCAGTATCTGCCTCTTTCAAAAATAAACATCTGGCTAAAAAAAGGGTTCAGCAATAAATCATTATTCATGCTTTTTGCATATATACATAGTGCTTTAAAATACATGCAAGGCACATGTTCCTTTCTCTGAGATAACCTTATGATACAATTAGGAAAGATAGCTAAGATACATAGGAAATCAATTCCAACAACAAAAATCAATCCCAGAAAAAGTTGAAAAGAATACAGCATTAGCACAGGGATCAACATAATAAGGTTTTATGAAAGAAATAAAATAACTGAACAACAAGGTGAGTGCCATATAAGCAAGAACTATGAGGCTGGTCCAGATATAAGGTGAAGGTATGGAGTGTGAATTAAAAAGTGAAAGTGTGCGCTGTTGAGAGAGAGGATAGGGTGGGAGCATAGCGAGGAAGAATGTTAGAGAAGATATTTAGGCATAGGTGAAATTGTTTAGATAAGGTAAAGATGAGGATGAGGAGTTTGAATTTAATGTGGTAAAAGGCAGAGAACAAGACGAGGGATAGAAGAGGAGCAGCAAAGGATTTTACAAGGATATTCAGGAAGGAATAAAGATTTGGGGAGGGCAGAAAGCCAGAGTCTGACCATGGCATTGAAAAGGGGGGTTCACAAATATGAAAATAGAAGAAAGGGAACATTTAAGTGAGAGTGTGTACTTCTTAGTATTAATTTATATAAATGCCTCTGGCAATCATTGTCATATTTGGGCACAGTAACTTAACCAGAGTACCCTAACCCTAACTTCCAGAACCCTACACATAGCAACCCTAACCCTAGAGTGGGGAGCCCTAGCCATAGGAAAGCTAATGCTACCTGAAAGTACTCTAACCATAGAAACCGTCATCCAACCTCCAAGTACCCTACCCTTAGAAACCCAAACCCTAGCTCCAAGTATCCTACACATAGGAACGCTAACCTTAGCTCCAAATTCCCTACCCATAGGAACTGTACTGCTAGAGAGGGGAACTCTACCATAGGAACCCTAATTGCAGCTCCAAGTATTCTACCCGTAATAATGCTAAACCTAGCATGAAGTATCCTACCCATAGGAACCCTGACCCTAGCTCCAAGTGTCATTTGGGTTTTTGCTGAATTCAAAGCTCTTGGTTACTTTACACTTTGTGAGGTGGTGGCAAGAAATAAATCAATGGGGACATGGCCCCTCCAGCTGATAGATAGTTGATGCAAGCAGGCAAACAAAAGTGCTTTCTCTCAAAGCCTCTACTTTATTTAGTCTCCAGTACTTGCACATGTGTACAACAGAGCACACCAAATGAACCCCAGATTAATATTTACCCAAGGTCTTCAGGCGGTCTTGAGTGGATTTCTGTAGATGTATAGTGGCCAGCCTTCCATCTGTAGGGGAACTTGAGAGGTATCCTAGTGCCCACCAAGCTCAGCTTGCTTCCTCTTTTTATACCCAATTTACTAGTATTACATGGCTTGTGCATCAAAAAAACCCTGCTGAGCAGAAGTTAAGTGTGCATTTTTCAGCCTGTCAGGTGGGGAATTTTTCTTCAGTTAACCAGCTGTATTTCACCTAGCAATAGTTGACTATTGCCGTACTTTCCAACTTGCAAAACCACATTATTCGGGAAAAAGCTCAAATCAGGAGGGCACGGAGTCATGCTTACTCATCGTGTCACTCACTTCCCCCTCCCCTTCTGGTCTCATAGTCGTGCTAAAGTTTCAGAAAAGGCCTTTGTAGCTGCTTTTAGCAATGAGAATAGCAATTGGTATTCCAGCTGCGGGCAGTGGTCTAAACACTGGCTCTAGTCTATCAAAAATGTCCCCGTCCTACAGTGCCCTCCTTTTTAAAAAGGGGCCTTCACATAACTTCAGTCATCCCACAAAGGATTCTGGTTGTACCAGAGCCAGGATCCAATGAAAGCTCAAGGCCCTCAGCCAATTCCTAGTGAATGATCTTCTTGTTGGCATTCCAGACTCACACACCTGATTAAACAACGCGCCGGGAAGGGGGTGCACCTTTATGGGGAAACTAATGCTATTACAGTAACTCCTCGCTTAATGTCGTAGTTATGTTCCTGAAAAATGTGACTTTAAGAGAAACGGTGTTAAGCAAATCCAATTTCCCCATAAGGATTAATGTAAATGGGAGGGGGTTAGGTTCCAGGGAAATTTTTTTCACCAGACAAAAGACTATATTATATATATGTATACACAGTATAAGTTTTAAACAAACAATTTAATACTGTACACAGCGATGATGATTGTGAAGCTTGGTTAAGGTGGAGGAGTCAGAGGGTGGGATATTTCCCAGGGAATGCCTTACTGCTAAATGATGAACTAGCACTTGGCTCAGCCCTCAAGGCAGTGGCATAGCCAGGTGGAAGGAACAGGGGGAGTGATCCCAAAAAAATGGTGCCACCTGCTGTGTCGCTTTTACTCACCCAGTAGTGCTTTAACTGATGGGGTGGTGCTCCAGGTCTTCGGCAGCACCTCAGTGGCGGGACCTTCACTCGCTCCACGGAACATCGGCGGCATTTTGCCGGTGAGTCCTTCAATGCTGCCGAAGACACCTGGAGCTAGTGAAGGGCCTGCCGCCAAAGTGCTGCCGAAGACCTGGAGCACCGCCAGGTGAGTAAAAATTAAAAAGGTGCAAAGAAATTTAAAAGGCACCACTTGTGCTCAGTGGGAGAGCGGCCGCTGCCCCAAGGGTGCTACTGCCTCAAGGGTTAACCCATTGTTGTTAATGTAGCCTCACACTCTACAAGGCAGTACGAATGGAGGGAGGGGAGACAGCATAACACACAGAGACAGAGACACACACGCTGTGTGTGAGAGAGAGACACACATTTCCCCTTTAAGTACACTGACCCAGATCAGGAAGTTGAGACAGCAGCTTCTGCCTGCAAGCTCCCTCCGTCCTGAGCCCTGTCCTTTCCCACCCTGTGTGATAGAGATGGGGTAAGCGGGGTATAGAAGCAGGTTGGAGGGGGACACCCTGACATTAGCCTCTCTCTTCCCTGTCCCCCTCTGCACAGCAAGCAGGAGGCTCCTGCGAGCAGCTCCAAGGCAGAGGGCAGGAGCAGTACATGGCAATGGGGGGGAGGGACCACTGAACTGCTGGCAATTGATAGCCTGCTGGGCAGCTGCTGCACCGGGAACTTAGGGGAGCAGGGAGCTGATGGGGGGCTGCTGGCCCACCCTGGTTCCAAGCCCCCACCAGCTAGCTGCAATGGGCTGCTCTTCCTTCAAGTAGTGGATGAAGTAGGTGGCTGCCAAACAATGTTATAAG
The DNA here is from genome assembly GCF_020497125.1 of Mauremys mutica. Taxonomy (NCBI): domain Eukaryota; kingdom Metazoa; phylum Chordata; order Testudines; family Geoemydidae; genus Mauremys; species Mauremys mutica. The sequence continues at coordinate 183,558,782 of NC_059072.1, read as the reverse complement.
GGAACATTGCACAACTTTAAATGAGCATGTTCCCTAATTGATCAGCAACGTAACAACAAACAACGTTAACCGGGATGACTTTAAGTGAGGAGTTACTGTACACAACTGCTGCAGGCTAATTTGCAGTTGTTGCAACAGCTTCGGGCATCCAGAGGTGAAGGGTCTGGACAGGGTAATAGGTGATGCCCAGCATGGGAATGAGTTTGGGAGGCAGGAGATGGGCAAATGGGGCAGACCGCACACAGACACATAGATATGGGATCCCCAAGGCAGGGATGAAACCCCTGGGCACATTTCGACTCACTGGTCATTAAGAAATGTAACCTCTTAGGACAGAGTTGAGGTTCCTCGGGAGATGGGAGAGGGCCGTTGGATAACAGTGTGCTGAGGATGCCCCTTCAGTCAGTCCCAAGTATGGTTATGCCAGGGTGGCTGACCCAATGGGAGTACACCTGTTCAATACAGCTAAGGATTAAATCTTGAGAGGTGACTATATGGACAAATTATTTCCGTTGCACAGTGAGGTGTTGACAGATAGAAATCTGGGGTATAGCAAACAGAATAGGGAGCTGCCCAAATAGCCAAGTGTAATGGGGGATTTCGGATCCCCTTTTCAGGGAGCAGGACTCATTTTATGTCAAAAAAAATTGAAGTCAGTAGTTGAGATGAGCCATATTATTCAAAAAAAGATTACACCATTATTAAATAGGGGTAGGATGGCAGAGCCATTTAAGCATATAGAGAACGTACAGGTTTCCTCCCTGGGTTCCCATGGAGATATTGATTAATTCATCACCTTTCATGCCCACAAGGTGGCTCCATTAATGATGGAATAGGCCTGGTGCTGTGTTCCGAGCACTATTCCTCTATTGACTCAGCTGTTCATACGGTTAGGTCTTGTGGCTTGGGGGCACTAATAGCTAAGTGTAATATCAAGTCTGCTTTTTGATTGCAGCTAGTACATCCATTGGACTTTGATCTTCTGGGGTTTCTCTTTTGAGGGACAATTTTATTGTGACAAGGCTATGCCCATGGGCTGTGTGGTATCCTGCTCAACATTTGAAAGATTTAGCAGACTGTTGTACTGGGCAGTGGTGTGGGGAGCTGGACTATGTCAAGTAGTGCATTATTTAGATGACTTTTTGTTTACAGGCTGAGCAGAGTCAGATGAGTGTGGTCACCTGTTGGACCCATTTCAGGCCCTGACTAAACAGTTGGGAGTTTCCCTAGAGGAGAGAAAACAGAGGGCCCTTCCACAACATTGACTTACCTGGAGATCGAGCTGGACACCAGGGCAGGCATAGCGTGGCTCCCTCTTCAGGAGCTATTGGGAGTGCTCAGGAGAGCTGTACGAGCCAAGAAACTCATGATATGAGATCTGTAGTCTATTATGGGGCACCTGAACTTTGTCTGCATGTTTGTTGCCCCTGGGTGGGCATTCTGAGCCTGACTTGCAGCAGCAAAAGTGCGCATAGCCAGGCCACACCATTATATATTAATTACTAGAGAGATGAAGGAAGACTTGAAGATGTGGGAATGGTTTTTGAGTCAATTTAATGGGGTGTTGTTATGGAGGGAAGAATGCTTATTAGAAGCGGGTTTGAAAATCAATTTGGGTGCTTCTGAGGGACAGGCTTTTTTACCAAGCCATATGACCTGGGGTGTTTTACCAAGCCATATGACCTGGTTGGTGGCTTGGAGATCTTTGGCTCTAAGACCATGGCTGAGTTATGAAGGAAATTTTAATGGGTTATTTCAATTTCAGGATTCAGAATTTTGATTACCAATATGGCCCATCACAGTACACAGTCATTGGTAACCCAGCTTCTGGCATCCTCAATGATTCTGGCATAGTGCAAGGGGCAACTGAGTTCTTTTGGGAGGATGGGGTTGAGGCTGATATTTTTGGCAGCTCCAATATAAAACAGACCATTGAGAGATGTCTGGGAACTCATCTGGGTTTGGGGGTCGGGGGGTGGTAGTCAAGCTAATTGCTGGCGCCTCCTTGTGGTGGATGTCCAGTGCAGGTACTCCAGAGGGAAGACATCCAGTGACCAGATAAATGACCTGGTAAAGGACTTAAAAAAGAGGTTCTGGTTAAAGGAACAGAATGGCGGGTAGGGGTAGGTTTTGGGCTCCTATGATTGGTAAGGCAGGGAACCACCTCCCTATCTTATAGCCCACCTTAACCCTCCTACAAGGGAGTGTGGCTGGTAAGGGCCAAGCCATGGGTTCGCTGGAGGAACATTGATGGTAAATGAAGGGGGGCTGGTGGAAGCCCCGGGAAGTTATTTGACTGAACATGGAGTTGGCTGCCCCGTATACTTTTATCTGCCAGGTTATTTTATCAATAACATTTTTGGGAAAAATTAATCAAATCCAGAAAGGATCTAAGAGTGGTAAGGGTATTAGCTCGACCCTCTGTAGATCAGGGGAGTGTCACTCTTCTCCCAGAGTAACTTCAAGGTAGTTTACTTGCTGGGAGTACAGCTGGGCTTTTGGGCTCACTTTAAACCCAGTTTCCTGAATCTTTTAACCTGTCGAATACCTCCAGATTATCTTCCCTGGGCTGAGTGCAAACCAGGATATCAGCCACACAAAAAAGAATGACAGTGTCTCTTTTGGGCATTCCTGCCCACATCTTGACTACCTGGCAAAACACAACTGCTTCCCTTGAAAGATAAAAGAAAATGTGTAATAGCTGTCCTGATGTAAAGGGATAGCAAAGAAAATATTGGCCAAATCCAAAACTGAAAACCAGTGGGCCCCTCCTACAATGGAGCCCATCTCCTCCTGATACTTAGCCACTATGGGGGCAATCAGCAAGGTCATCAATTAAGAGGACAAAAAATCCACCACCAACCTCCAAATTCTGCCATCACCTTTAAGGACTGGCCACACAGAGCAGCATTACTGGGACTTGTCTGGTCTACCAAAACTCCTTGGCCCAAAAGCCCATCAAGTGTTTCTTTCAGGCTGACTTCTGCTGCCATTGGATACCTATACTGCTTTGTGGGGAGGGAGGTTCAGGGCCTGTAACTAGGATTTCTGCCTCAATTTTGCAACATTCTATTTTATTCTTGGCCCACATCTCCCAGTGTTTCCCTGCAATTGCTAGGACTTCTGGGGGCTATTTGGGCCGCTCCAGTTCTTCAGATGCCTTAAGAGCAGCTACCCAGTAACTTGCTGAAATCTCCATTGGTTCCCAGAATGTGCCAGGAGGCATTTCCCCCAGGACTATGTTAGCAAATTCAACTGACACTCTTAATTCTCTCAAGACATCAATTTCCAGGATCCCTTCCATCCCCAAATCCATTAAGTGAAATTGTCTCTTATTTTCCTTTTTCCCCTTTAGCCCTCGCCTTCCTTTAGTGTCTTATCTGGGAGGGATATTACTTTAAATGAGGTTGCTTCATGCAGAGCCACAGATCCTTTATGGCCATAAAATAAATGGCAATCTTGGGCCCGATCCTTTTTTTGTTAATTTACTGTTGTTGTTTTTTTCAAAACTGCTTTCTGGGCAGTAATTAGAATCAGTAGCAAAGTAAAGTTGCCTGTTGCTTGGCAACCATATCTTCAAGGACAGTAAAATACTATAAGTAAAATAAAGTCAGCTTTATCTTTAACCCTTAACTTTGAAACTAAAAACACACAAAAGAAAAAGATAAGTGACGGGGAAACCTAAGACAAAAAAAATTACAGACAGCAACAACAAAGCCAGATGTGGGGCTCTGTGGGCCAAAGCATCTGGGATCCTGTACCCCTAGACCTTATTCTGGCTCAGAGAGGAGAGTGTGAGTTACCGTCACATCCACCTGAGACCAGGGGTGCTAGCTATCCTTGCCAGTGATCCCAAGGCTGTGCTCCAGTTTAACATGCCAACCCATTTCCCTGTGGCTCTAACCTCGTCAGGGGAAAAGGGCTGACCTCTAACAATTCTTCCATTTCTTAGTTACCCCCTTGGGGACCAATATTTCTCACCATGGGGGCTATGGGTGTCTGCCGCTCTTCCAGTGTTTCAGCAAGGGACCCTCTGAGGACTGACCAGAAGAGCCCAAAAGGAAAGGGAAGCTCATGGTGATCATTCTTCTCATAATCACAATATGAAGGATTCAAGTTAGGGGTCCTCCTCTGACCCATCTCCCCTTCCCAAACTATGACTTCCTCTAATCACAGCCACTATTCCCTTCTGCTCTCCCAACATGGCTCTGCGAGTACAACATTTGATCTTACATTCCCCATAATCTGCTTAATCTGGTTTTATCCTGAAAATCATTCAATAAGGTTCTAACATTTCCTTCACTCTCCATTGTCTGCTGCTTCAATCCAGACAAACTTGCTGTCTGTTACTAGCCTGTTACTCCCTAGCTCACTGTTACATCTCTGCTTCTTAAGTGCCACTATCTAAGCCTGGAGGATGTCTGACTCAGCCTTCAAGCTAGATATTTCCTTGTCTTTTGTGAAGGCTAATTCCCCACTCTGGCACTTTGAGTGCAGAAGGTGGGGGCCTGCAAGGATTCTAAAAATTAATACTGGCCACTCCAGGCTTATATTAAACTCCCAAGGTTACAGTTTTTCTCTGACCTTGGATTTGTAGATGCTGCCACCACCCAAGTGCAGAACCCCTTTGAGAGCCCAGGAAGGTGCATTTGGGAATTCCTTCTTTTGGGGTACCCTCAAGCCCTTTCACCCCCGCACCGGGGAAGAGCTGAGAAAGAAAGAAAAAAAAGGAAATCAACTGTTGCCACCAGCTAATTAAACAACATATGCACAAACCATTTAAGACACAAAAATCCAGTTCTGTTCTTAAAAAAGGCAAATTTTATTAATAAAAAAGAGAAAGAAAATATGTCTGGGAACTCAGGCTATTGCTAGATTTTAAAAGAGCAACTCCAAGAATTAAGCACTCAGAATACCTTTTTTGAGGCCCAGCTTAAAGGTTACAAGAAAAACAAAAGCACCTGGGGGTAGCACAGAGGAATCCACAAGCCATAACAAAATAAAAGGAATAAACCTAATCGTGGCTTCCTCAACATTTCCTGATCTACTTACATATCTGGGGGTTTAAATGAGTAATTTCTAGGTATGATGCTGATGATTTTTTCATATATGGTCCAAGCTTCTTACAGCATATCTCTGCCCTGTCTTCCTCTCCCCGGGAGAACAACTCCAGACAGACAAAAGGGGAGTCATTTTTTAATTTTAAAAAGTTCTAGCCTTCCCATTGGCTATTTTGGCCAGGTGCCCACTCACTTCCTTTTACCCTGTGTATACAAGTGAGACTTTTTAACCCTTTACAGATAGAGCAATTAGAGAGCAGCTACTAAGGCCTGGACTACACTACGAGTTTATCTCGAATTTAGTAGTATTAAACTGAATTAACCCTGCACCAGTCCACACAATGAAGCCCTTTACTAAGGCCTGGTCTACACTAAGGACGGGGGTCGAACTAGGGTACGCAAGTTCAGCTACGCGAATAGCGTAGCTGAACTCGAAGTACCCTAGTTCGAACTACTTACCCGTCCAGACGCAGCAGGATCGAAGTCCGTGGCTCCAAGGTCGACTCCGCCACCGCCGTTTGCAGTGGTGGAGTTCCAGAGTCGACCGGAGCGCGCGGGGAGTTCGAACTATCGCGTCTAATCTAGTCTATCTAATCTATCGCGATAGTTCGAACTCCGAGAAGTCGAACTCACCGCGTCGACCCGCGCGGCAAGTGTAGCCAAAGCCTTAGATATAAAGGACTCTTAAAATCGATTTCTGTACTCTTCCCCGATGAGGGGAGTAGCGCTGAAATTGACATTGCCATTTCGAATTAGGGTTAGTGTGGCCGCAATTCGACGGTATTGGCCTCTGGGAGCTATCCCACAGTGCACCATTGTGACCGCTCTAGACAGCAATCTGAACTCGGATGCACTGGCCAAGTAGACAGGAAAAGCCCCGCGAACTTTTGAATTTTATTTCCTGTTTGCCCAGCACGGAGAGCTGATCAGCACAGGTGACCATGCAGTCCCAGAATCAAAAAAGAGCTCCAGCATGGACCGTATGGGAGATACTGAATCTGATCTCTGTATGGGGAGATGAATCTGTTCTATCAGAACTCTGTTCCAAAAGACAAAATGCCAAAACATTTGAAAAAATCTCCAAGGCTATGATGGACAGAGGCCACAACAGGGACTCAACACAGTGCTGAAACTTAAGGAACTGAGACAAGCGTACCAGAAAGCCAAAGAATGAAATGGACGCTCATGGAGGGAGGGGCGACAGATGACTGTAGCTATCCCATAGTTCCTGAACTCTCCAAAAACTATTTGAATTCTGGGCCAAGCTCCCAAAGCCTGAAGGGTCAAAAACATTGTCGCGAGTGTTTCAGCCCCCCCTCCATGAAAGCAAAGGGGAAAAAATCATTTCTCGCCTTTTTTCAATGTCACCGTATGTCTACTGGATGCTGCTGGCAGACGCGGTGCTGCAGCGCTACACAGCAGCATCCTCTTGCCTTGCCTTGCCTTGCCTTGCCTTGCGGACGGCAGACCGTACAGTATGACTGATATCCATCATCGTTGTCCTGTGGGTGCTCCTGCCTGGCCTCGGTGAGGTCGGACGGGGGTGCCTGGGCAAAAATGGGAATGACTCATTCTCTTCTTTAAGTTTTGTCTAATGGAGATTCAGTCCTGCCTGGAATATCATGGCAGCTGGAGGCTTCTGCCTCAGGCTACTCTCCCAGTCAGCAGCACCGCACAGTCACACCTACCCCAGCCTACCCCTTGCTACCAGGGCTCACAATCAAATACTTAGACCTCTACATTTTGCTGCAAATCAAAAAATTAAGCTGCCATTTAGAACTGTCCCCCAACATACATATCCTGGGACATTTTGTATTTTACCAGTGTCAACCAAAGGCCCATACACAAATGGAGATTCAGTCCTGCCTGTGCTTCTATCCTAGTGCTTGTCACAGATTCCCATTTTCAGCTATAGGCTGAGCAAGTGCAGAATGGTTACTAGGAGCTAATATTATGGTTCCCATGGGTGGAATATTAGGAACTAATGTTCCTAAGGGTAGGGATTCGCATGCTAGGGTTAGGGTTTCTATGAGTAGAGAAACCTGCCCTAGGGTTAGGGTGCCTATGCGTAGGACTTCCCATCATAGGGTTAGGGATACTATGGGTACATTACTTGGAGCTACGGTTAGGAGTCCTATGACTAGGCTCCCAGCCATAGGTTAATGGCTCCTACATGTACAGCTCTCCAACCTGGAGTTAGGCTACTTAGAGCTATGATTAGTATTCCTAGGCATGAGATAGAGCTAGGCTTAGGGTTCCTATTCATATGATATTTGGCACAGGGATTAGGGTTCCTATGGAGGAGCACGTGGAACAATGGTTACAATTCCTATGGATAGGTTATTTGGAACTAAGTTTAGGATGCCTATAGATAGGTATCTGGAGTTAGGGTTAGGATTCCTATGGGAAAGACTACCTGCCCTAGTCTTAGGGTTCCTATTAGAAGAGTACTGGACACTAGGGTTGGGATTTCTATGCGTAGGGCTTCCCTACTTAGAGGCAGGGGTCCAACGGGTAGAGTACTTGGAGCTAGGTTTAGGGCTTCTATGGGTAGGGCTTCCCACCCGGGAGTTAAGGGTCTTATGGGTAAGGTACCTGGGACCAGGGTTAGGTTTCTGTTATGGCCTCAAAAGGCCCGAGGTACTCTGCAAGGACGAGACCGACTCCACGCTGAGAGTAATTGGTTTTTAATGAAGGATACCATGACACACCCGCAACGGGGACTCCGCTCGTTGCTGTCACTAAGGCGGGGAACCCAGCGCCCTACAACTAGGCCTGGTTCGAAGTCTGGAGACCAATACAAACCAGGCTTCTATTTATCTCACTAGCAGCAAAGCAGCACAAACATAGCAAAACAAAACTATCCGCCCTCTGGGACCGCCTCCTGTGGCCCACCGCCAGGGGCTTTCCCACATAGCGGTCTCAACCGGTCATGCTTGGTTGAGGCTAGTACGCTGTGACCTATAGTAACCGGAGCTGAGAAAGCGAACTCAGGGAAATGCCTAGCTAGGCCGTGACAATTTCTTCCGCAAATCCCTGCTCTCCTACAGTTTCCTATGGGTATAGAGTTACAGTTGGAGTTACAGTTAGGACCCATATGAGTAGGCTATGTGGAGCTAGGGTTAGGTTTCCTATGGGCAGGTCTCCCCACCCTAGTGTTAGTATTCCAATGGGTAGGGTACTTGGAGCTAGATTTAGGGTTCTCCATTGTCCTAAAGTTAGGATTCCTATCAGTAGCATACTTTCAGCTTCTTTAGATTTTCTACGGGTAGGGCTCCTGACCCTAGGATTAGTGTTCCTAAAGCCTGGTCTACACTAGGCGTTTAAACCGGTTTTAGGAGCGCAAAACCGATTTAACGCCACAACCGTCCACACTAGGAGGCACCATATATCGATTTTAATGGCTCTTTAAACCGGTTTCTGTACTCCTCCCTAACGAGAGGAGTAACGCTAGTATCGGTATTAAAATATCGGATTAGGGTTAGTGTGGACGCTGATCGATGGCATTGGCCTCCGGGAGCTATCCCACAGTGCACCAGTGACCGCTCTGGACAGCATTCTGAACTCGGATGCACTGGCCAGGTAGACAGGAAAAGCCCCGCCAACTTTTGAAATTCATTTCCTGCTTCCCCAGCGTGGAGATCTCATCTCATCAGCACAGGTGACCACGCACAGCTCATCAGCACAGTTAACAATGCAGTCTCCTGAGAATCGTAAAAGAGCCCCAGCATGGACTGCACGGGAGGTACTGGATCTGATCGCTATCTGGGGAGAGGATTCAGTGCTAACAGAACTGCGTTCCAAAAGACGAAATGAAAAAGTATTTGAAAGAATTTCTAAGGCTATGACGGATAAAGGCCACAGCCGGGACTCAGTGCAGTGCAGAGTGAAAGTTAAGGAGCTCAGACAAGGCTACCAGAAAACCAAAGAAGCAAACGGAAGGTCCGGGGCAGGTCGAAAAACATGCCGCTTCTATGCTGAGCTGCATGCAATTTTAGGGGGCTGCGCCACAAGTACCCCACCCCTGATCGTGGATTCCGAGGTGGGGGTTGTAATCTCTGCCATGGCTGAGGATTATGCAGACGGGGAAGATGAAGATGAAGAAGAGGAGGAAGACCTAGCAGAGAGCACACAGCACTCCGTGAGCCCCAGCAGCCAGGAGCTTTTTATCACCCTGACGGAATTACCGTCCTCCCAGCCCTCACAAGCGGAATTACCGTCCTCCCAGCCCTCACAAGCCACTATCCCAGACAATGACGCCATGGAAGGGAGCTCTGGTGAGTGTACCTTTGCAAATAGCAAACATTGTTTTTTTAACCAAGCCTTTTTTAATGATTGATTTGCCCTGAGGACTTGGGATGCATTCGCAGACAGTATAGTTACTTAGAAAAGTTTGTTAACATGTCCGGGGATTGAGAGGAAATCCTCCAGGGACATCTCGATGAAGCGCTCCTGTAGGTACTCCAGAAGCCTTTGCAGAAGGTTTCTGGGCAAGGCAGCCTTGTTCCGCCCACCGTGGTAGGACACTTTACCACGCCATGCATGTAGCAAGTAATCAGGTATCATTGCGTGGCAAAGCATAGCAGCGTATGGTCCCGGTGACTGCTGGCATTCAAGAAGCATCCGTTCTTTATCTTGTTCTGTTATCCTCAGCAAAGTGATATCGTTCAGGATAACCTGTTTAAAAATCAGGAATTTAAGTAAGGGGGGTGGCCATTTTTCTACTGGGTTCGTGGAATGCATCAGCTTAAAAAAAAAACTTTCCTGCACATAGCGAAGCGGGGGGAGGGGAGGAGTGAAATGCCGATGATCTTTTCTGTGTTTGGTCACCGGCGATCTTCCCCAAGGTACCAGACACGTGGGGGGTGGGAAGGGTGTTGATTAGCAGGGAGCTAGCGTGGTATTAGCCATGCGTTGGGGGGAGGGGTAAATCACTGCAGAAACCGAAAGACAGTGGCTTACCATGGCCGCATGCAAGCTGAATTCTGATGCCTGGACCTGTGTCTTAGAGATGTGTAACTGCAGAGCTGCAGGCACTCACTATTAAGATGAAAAATGCGACCTTGTAGGGAAATCACATGTGCTAGGTGAATACTGCTTTTCACTGTGAAAGAGTATAACCATTGTTCTGTAAAATGTATCTTTCTAAATATTTATCTCCCTCATGCAGCTGCAAATTTTTCAACCATCCCTCCTCCATCCCAAAGGCTAGCACAGATAAGGCGGAGGAAAAAGAAGACGCGAGATGAGATGTTCTCGGATATTATGGAAGTTACACGCAATGAAAGAGCTCATCTGAATGAGTGGAAGGACGTGGTTTCAAATTACAGGAAAGAGGCCAGTGAACGTGAGGACAGGAGGGATGAACGTGAGGACAGGAGGGACAACCGAGATGAGAGGTGGCGGCAGGAAGACCGGCAGGAAAATCAGCGGTGGCGGCAGGAAGATCAGCGGTGGCGGGATGCAACTCTGGGGCTGCTGCGTGATCAAACTGACATGCTCCGGCGTCTTGTGGAGCTTCAGGAACGGCAGCAGGATCACAGAGTGCCGCTGCAGCCCCTGTATAACCACCCTCATCCCTCACCATGTTCCACATCCTCCTCACCCAGACGTGTAAGAACGCGTGGGGGGAGGCTCCGTGCACCCGCCCACTCCACCCCCGTGGACAGCCCAACCAGAAGGCTGTCGTTACTGTGAATTTTTTTTAATGGCCTTCTCCATCCCTCCTATCCTCCTCCCAAACCACACCCTTACTTCTCTATCTCTTTTTATAATGAATCAATAAAGAATTCATGCTTTTTAAATGAGAGTGACTTTATTTGCATAAGTAAGCTGTACTCGAAGGGGGTGGGGGAGTTGCTTACAGGGACTGAGTCAATCAAGGAGGTTGGGTGTTCATCAACAAACACAGCAGTCACACTGTACCCTGGCCATTGATGAAGCTCGTTTTCAAAGCTTCTCTGATGCGCACCGCTTCCTGGAGTGCTCTTCTAATCTCCCTGGTGTCTGGCTGCGTGTAATCAGCGGCCAGGTGATTTGCCTCAGCCTCCCACCCCGCCATAAAGGTCTCCCCCTTACTCTCACAGAGATTGTGGAGAATACAGCAAGCAGTAATAACATAGGGGACATTGGTTTGGCTGAGGTCTGAGCGAGTCAGTAATGTCCGCCAGCGCGCCTTTAAACGGCCAAATGCACATTCCACCACCATTCTGCACTTGCTCAGCCTGTAATTGAACAGATCCTGACCACTGTCCAGGCTGCCTGTGTATGGCTTCATGAGCCATGGCATCAAGGGGTAGGCTGGGTCCCCCAGGATAACGACAGGCATTTCAACATCCCCAACTGTTATTTTCTGGTCTGGGAAGTAATTCCCTTGCTGCAGCCGTTTAAACAGAGTAGTGCTTCTGAAGACGCGAGCGTCATGAACCCTCCCTGGCCATCCCACGTGGATGTTTGTGAAACATCCCTTGTGATCTACCAGTGCTTGCAGCACCATTGAAAAGTACCCCTTGCGGTTTACGTACTGGGTGCCCTGGCGCTGCGGTGCCAAGATAGGGATATGGGTTCCATCTATCGCCCCACCACAGTTAGGGAATCCCATTGCAGCAAAGCCATCCACTATGACCTGCACGTTTCCCAGAGTCACAACCTTTCGTAGCAGCAGCTTAGTGATTGCTTTGGCTACTTGCATCACAGCAGCCCCCACAGTAGATTTTCCAACTCCAAATTGATTCCCGACTGACCGGTAGCTGTCTGGCGTTGCAAGCTTCCACAGGGCTATCGCCACTCGCTTCTCTACTGTGAGGGCTGCTCTCATCTTGGTATTATGGCGTTTCAGGGCAGGGGCAAGCAAGTCACAAAGTTCCATGAAAGTGCCCTTACGCATGCGAAAGTTTCGCAGCCACTGGGAATCGTCCCACACCTGCAACACAATGCGGTCCCACCAGTCAGTGCTTGTTTCCCGGGCCCAAAATCGGCGTTCAATGGATAGAATCTGCCCCATTACCATCAGGATCTCCAAAGCGCAGGGGCCCGCGGTTTGAGAGAATTCTGTGTCTACGTCCTCATCACTGTCATCGCCGCGCTGCCGTATCCGCCTCCTCCTCGCCTCGGATTGAAGGTCCTGGTTCACCATAGACTGCACGAGAGTGCGCGAGGTGTTTAAAACATTCACGATTGCGGTATGGAGCTGAGCAGGGTCCATGCTTGCTGTGCTATGGCGTCTGCACAGTTCACCAAGCAAAAAAAGGCGCGAAACGGTTGTCTGCTGCTCAGGGAGGGAGGGGTGAGGCTGTACCCAGAACCACACGCGACAATGATTTTTGCCCCATCAGGCACTGGGATCTCAACCCGGAAATGCCAAGGGGCGGGGGAGGCTGCGGGAACTATGGGATAGCTACGGGATAGCTACCCACAGTGCAACGCTCCAGAAATCGACGCTAGCCTCGGACCATGGACGCACACTACCGATTTAATGTGTTTAGTGTGGCCGCGCGCACTCGATTTTATAAAATCTGTTTTACAAAACCGGTTTATGCAAATTCGGAATAGTCCCGTAGTGTAGACGTACCCAAAGTGTAGGTTACTTGGAGCTTGGGTTATGGTTCCTATTGCTAATGTTCCCCACCCTATGTTTAGGTTGTCTATGGGTAGGGATTCATGCCCTAAAGGTAGGCTTCCTATATGGGTACTTGGAACTAGGGTTACTATTTGTAAATGTAGGGTAATTGGAGCTAGAATTGCAGTTCCTATATATTGGGCTCCCACTCTGGGAAGAGATTTCTTTTGGGTAGGGTACTTTGAGCTATGAGTAGCATACTTGAAACTACTGTTAGGGTTCCTATGGGCAGTGTACTTGGAGGTAGGGTCAGGGTTCCTAGGGGTAGGCTACTTGCAGCTAGTGTTTAGCTACTGATGGGTAGGGTTTTCCATCCTAGGATTAGGGTTCCTTTGGGTAGGGCTCCCTGCCCTATGTTTAGGGTTTCCAAGGGTAGGTTACTTGGAGCTAGGGGTAGGGTTTCTATAGGTAGGGTACTTGGAGCCATGTTTAATGGAGCTGGGTATACCACCATATTGATGTGCTTGGTGCAGCGATACTAGAGGGGTACTAAGTGGTGATAGAGAAGGGAAGTAATAGAGAGGTGGGAAGGCATATTGAGATGGATTGTTTTATAAATTTTGGGCTGGGTTATGTTTATCCTTGCTGTAGCTCCAAATGAAGCTGGCCTACTGAATTTTAGATGATAGTGCTACATTCAGGAGGAGATGAAGGGTAAAGTTGATACTGCCATCATAGAAAGCAAGTTACAGGAAATCACCAGACATAATTCTAACCTGAGTATGTTCTTAGAAAGATGGTAGTATCCTTTCATTAGGTATCTGCAAGATTTGCTCTGGCTGTGCATTAAGAAAAGAGTCCTTCTATACAATGCTTGGCCGTAGAAGGTCCTGGGGTATATTTGCCATGGAATGCCTGACATGAAACAAAACTGTCCAACTAATTTATTTGTATTTTGTTTTCCCTTTCTAAGGACCAAAGTTAATGGGGCTAACCCCTACCAAAACTGCCACAACTTTGTAGTAGGGCACATATTTTTCCAGGTGCTGCCACTGGCCTTTGCTGGTTTGAGTGAGGGTGAAGCTCCTCCTTCTGGATGTCAACTCATGAGTTCTGGCCTTGAAGCACAAACTACAGTCAGCAGAGGGAAGAGGCACAGAGCAGGGAATACACATTTCTTTGGGGCTATCCTTTATAATGTAGGCTGTCTGTGCCTATTTGTGACCAACAAAAAATCATGAGTCAGACCCCCTCCTTTACATTATAAGTTTGGTCCCCAAAATCATCTATTTACTATGACTGACTTGACTCTTTCCTCTCTTCGTTTATTTTCTTTGATTACAGACATGCTGGGTGGTAAATAGTTTGTGTAGTGATGTAATTAATGCATCAGGAATTGCACTTGCACCTTCTATGACTTACATTATATAACATATTACTTTTTAGGGATAATGAATTCCATAAGGGCTATGATTTAGTCATGAGTATTTTTAATAAAAGACATGGACAGGTTATGGGCAATAAACAAAAAGTCACGGACAGTGACCTGACTGTGACTTTTATTAAAAACACCCCTAACTAAATCTTAGGTGCTGGGGGAAGGGAGGTGCTCCAGTGGTCACTGCTGCTCCTGGGAAGTGGGGGTGGGGGCAGTCAGGGGGCCCGTTGCCACTGCTGCTCCTCTGGGTGGGGACAGCCTGGGGTGCCACTGCTGCTCCCGGACCACTGCTCTGGGGCAGCGCCCAGAACCAGTTGCCTGGGGCCGCTGGACCAGTGGTTGGTGCGGCTGGCCCCAGCCAAAGAAGTCCCGGAGATCCCAGAAAGTCATATAATTTGTTACTTCTATGACCTCTGTGAAAGACTCACAACCTTAATAATGAGTTACACATACACGTCTTAACTCCTGTTTTCTGAATTTAGCAGAACACAGTGCAGAGGAATATGTCAGAGAAGTAGACAGAAATAAGTATTGTACATTGTATGAAACAGTTGAAGAGAAATCATCTCTTTCATTAGATATAAGTAAATTAATATATTTATGTAGTACTGTAATAAAAGAACAGATGACATTTACAAACATGGAATAACTAATCAATGTTAGCTAATGGGCAGCCAACCAGTAATGAGCATTCTTATGCAGCGCAGTGTTATGTAATTTCCCATCATTAAATTTTTTTTAAATGTTGAAATTATTTGTAGTATTCCTGAAATGACCCTATAATGGTAATGTTTCTACACAGCAACTTATACCAATCATTCATATAAATGCTAATGGCACAGTAAAAACTACACAGTGATTGATTTAGCCTTTTGCAAGAAGCGGTACTCCCTGCCCTCCCATCCCCATCCTATTCTTTACCTGAGCCTGGGCAGCACTCCCTCCCTCCCACATCTCCTTTGTGTCGCTCTGTTCTGGACTCCCCTCCACATCCCTACCCCTGCCTTGCCCCTCCTTGCTCCACAGCCCCCACCCACTTCCTCTGCCTGCCTGCCCCTGCACCTCTGGGGCATGACAGCTGCTCTTCCCTCGGTAGCAGAAAACAGAGAATTCCTGGAGCAGCAAAGGGCCTGGAGGAGGTGTTAGGGGACTACTGCCTAGGCTCTGAGGCTACTCACATTCTTCTGCTTCTGGATCTGGAGCAGCCTTGAAAATTCATGGGCTTCTTGTGGTATCGCGAGACCTCCTCCTAAAGGCTCCAAAATCCCATATCTCGTGATCAAATCGTGAGACTGCGGAATACTGAAACCTGGTAACTAAGATGGTGGATGTCAGCTAGAAGGAGGTTTTTTTCTTTTTTCTTTATTGAGTGCAGGATGTAATGGAATCAACTGGTAAATGGAATGTCCACCAAATTGGAAATTTTAGGAACAATACTATATTCTTAAAGCAAAAAAAAAAAAAAAGAATACAAAAAAACCCATTGCGTGTAAGTCTTTGGACCTTCACATTTGTATTGCTGGGAGGGCTACTGATAACTACTGAACAGTCTCCTCTCTTTGGCCTAAATATAACACACAGCAGGAAGGATTGCCGGTAGATGGAAAAACCCTCTGTGCAGCACATTATTGTGCGGAATGGGCAATAAGGGAAATCTTCAACATTGCTTTCTGACCACATTTCCTCTGATATTTCTACTACCTGTGGCATATAGCAAATGTTTGGGAAAAGAATTTTGCTGTGAGGGTGTTTTTGTTTGTTTGTTTTGTTTTTAAGACTGTATTAAAAAGAAAGCTCTCTTTTATTCATTTGGTTTTTCATGCCTAGTGTTTTTAATAGCATCTCATATGTGTCACAGCAAAAGAAAATATTTTCCTTCTTTAAAAATGTCAAAACTATATCTTTTCTGACCTGCTTCTTTCAAACAGAATGCTAAAAAGGAGACAATGTAAACCACTGAAAGAAGTAAATAGAGAATGATGGGCTCCCTAATCTGTTTATCACTTTGCTTTTATTCTTCCTGCTTTTAATCTTTTCTTGAGGTGACTGGCTCAGGTGAGGTAGTAACTTCTCTTTAAAGAAAATCTTTAAAGTGGTAATTTTTACCATTCCCCTGAGCAATGGTCCTCATTCAACATACACACATCAAGGGGCCTTTTAGCATACTAATACAAAGGCCAATTAAGCAGATTGCTATACAAAAACTATACAAGTAACAGTCAGGGATGTTCTATGAAGAAGGGGAAGACTGGGCTCTCCTGAAGAACAATCTATTTTTTCTGGTGTTGAGGCTCTGAAATTTCTGTTGTTTCCAGCATACCTACTATCATCATAGCCACATTTCCCCTAAGAACAGATGTGGATGTGTCTTGTATCTCATCTTCCACCTCCTGCATCTGATGTCAACCTCAGATAAAGGGCACATCATCAGGCTTTGCTACTGGTAATATGCACAAAAAAGAGGGCTGGAGTGGCAATAATATTTGAGGCACTAGGTTCCTTTATGAAGATGGATAACTGCAAGTGAAATACTAGTAAGAAGCACCTAATAACTTGGCCTTCTATCAAGGGAGTCTCAGAATGCCTTGAAATCCTACAGATAAGTGGTTTTCAACCTGCGATCAGTGGATCCCTGGGGGTCTGCAGGCTATGTCTAAGATTTCCAAAGGAATCTGCACCTCCATTTTTTTAGGAGTCCACAAATGAAAAAAGGTTGCAAACCACAGTTAAACTATTTTCTGTGCTTTCGCGCTGCAGCACAATAAGGCTGGGTGAAGAATAAAGTGGCATTTGTAGTTTCCTTGCTTGTGTCTCTGCTTCTGAGCCCTGATGTTATTTGTATGTTGCTTCTCATACTTAATGTATGATTTTAACATTAATAAGAAATCTTTTCAAAACATTTTGGCTGTGATGACCTATTTGTGCTGTTGGCAGGCAATGACAAGGTAGCTTGTTCATAATTAGTAAGCAGTTAAAGGTGATGCACATATGTTTTAGATGTTAAATATCAGCTGTAGCATAGTCACAGACAATGGCAATCTGTGTACGATTGCAGTAAAATCTGAAGCATTTCTCCTCAATTCCCAAAACTCAGAGGAAGCAGCAAAGAATCCTGTGGCACTTTATAGACTAACAGACGTTTTGCAGCATGAGCTTTCGTGGGTGAATACCCACTTCTTCAGATGCAAGTCATTCACCCACGAAAGCTCATGCTGCAAAACGTCTGTTAGTCTATAAAGTGCCACAGGATTCTTTGCTGCTTTTACAGATCCAGACTAACACGGCTACCCCTCTGATACAAAACTCAGAGGTTTATTTAGGGCCAGAGGGGAAAGTAGGATTTATTTTTATTTTTATTTTCTGTTTATTTTCTGTGTTGCTCTTATATTTTCAAAACTATTTATAATTTTAAGGCATAAGAATAGTTCAAAATATGTACTTAGGTATATGATTCTGAGTAGCACCTTACTTGACAAGTAGTCCTATTGACTTCAATAGAATTATAGTATAATGTGACAAGGCGTACCAAAATCTGGCCGTAGGTTTTTAGAACAAAATGTTCTTCTTGTTACTACATCTAGGTGAAATTTTTCAGGTGAAACTTTTCTCTCAAAAAAATACACACTTGGGTTGACAAACATTTTGTGAATTCATGTCAAATTTACTAAATTGTTTTGGTAAAAGCAAACCCAAGGCTAGCAAAAATTCCAAAAAACAAAACAAAACAAACGCCACACCACTAAACATTTTGATTTTTTATTTGAAAGGGATGTTTATTTCAAATTTTACTACAATTTTATTTTTAAAAGGTTTAAAAAACAAACAAATATTTAGTTTCAGATTAAACAAAATGTTCAACAAGAAATGAATTTTTTACATTTTTGGTTCACCAACAAATTTGGAAAATTTTCATTTCTGGTCAACCAGAAACCCCCCCCCCTTTTTTTTGTTCAGCCAGGGAATCAAAAAATCAGTTATTAGCACAGCTCCAGTTGTTCCTATTACAATAAAGGTTTATTTACATGAGGAATTCACCGAGATGTTAGTACAAAAGAGCAAGGGTATGAATTTATAGGACAATAACAAAGTACATTAACATGAACAACACAAGGCACTTTTAGTATGGAATTAGTGTCAATGTGGGGCGTTAATATGGATTAGCTATTCCAGGCGTTTTTCCCATGTACACAAGTCCTAAATGTTTTATAAAATCACATGAGCTTCACTTCACAGCATCCAGACACAAAAAGACTAATGAAAGCTAAAACTTTAAATAATGTAACAAGTATCTCAGTTATTTGAATAGGCTATTTTAGCTGTTTGCATTTTCAAATTTTGCCATCCCACTTATCTCAAATTAACTAAATATCAGGATAGCATGGATATATCCAGCAACATTGCAAAAGCACCTTAGCTGGATGTTTCTAGCAGGAGAACTGATGAACTGGTTAACAATGTTAGCATTTAACTGGCAATGGTAATAATTGGGCTTCAGAGATGACATTCTATTTAGATGAAAAGGGGAAGTTCACACTTCTCTTATTGCTACTCTTTTCATATATCTGGTCATAATCTCTAAAGGACAATAGTGTATCACTTCATATTCTTCAAATGGGCTAGAGAAAGAATTATTTTTAAAAAAGCAGTTGCTTGAGGTTTTTATGCAAACAGTTCATTCTCACAGTCCGTAGAACTTTTCCATAATAGTTCCTAGAGCATATCTTTTAGAAAAACATCCAAGCTTGATTTGAAAATTGTCACGGATGAAAATTCTACCAAAACTTTTGATAAATTGTTCCAGTGGCTAATAACTCTCACTGCTAAAGATTTACACGTTATTTCCAGTCTGAAGTTGTCTAGCTTCAATTTCCAGCCATTGGATTGTGTTTTAACTTTCTCTGCTAGATTGAAGAGCCCATTATTCAATACTTGTTCTCCATGTAGGTACTTATAGACTGGGATCAAGTCACCCCTTAAACAGCTGAATTATCAAAGCAAATCTTAAATAGATATGGGTCTGATCCTTAGGTGAATATAAGTTAGCATTGCTCTATGGCTTACAATGGAGCTTCACTGTTGAGGAACTGGATCTCAGAATTTTCCATTTCCTTGATTTTTCCTGGTTTGGCCTATTTTTACAAACAGACAATCCCTACGGCATGTCCACATCTATGTTGACACTTTCTATTTTATATTTGCTTATTCTTGAGCAGCAGTATAACTGTGAATCTTACTGAATGCACATATTGATGTTATGCATGGTTTACCACTGGTGATAATGCGTAAATACAATCTGCTTTAATTAAACAATAATAAATTAGCACGGATGATTTACTGAGGACAATTATTCTTTATTAAAAAGAGGAGTACCATGATGTGTGTTGTTCTTTTCATGAATCATCAACTTATTTCTAAGTATCCACTCTAGAGTAGGGTGTTCAGTTTTTGCTTATGGTTTGCTGAAAGGCTGAAACAATCAGTGATTAAAACAGTGTCCCCTATGTTTTTGAGGGAACTAACGGCCCCCTTTGGAGTTGCTAATTGGCAATTTCTGCAACTCCAGGCTTTTGAGATATGGTTGCCATGGAAAATGTCTTTGAAGTTGTCAGTTGTGAATATTTGACTGCAATTTTTCCTAGTTTGGAGTGTGGATGAAAAGCACTGTCATCTCTCCCACAGGGAAAGAAAAATCCAAACACCAGAAAATGATTACCCATCATAGTGGGCAGAACAGGGGCAGTCAGTGACAAACAAGATTTTCTCAAAGGATTCTTTGTGTGTTTTATACTGTTGTTGTTGTTGTTTGGGGTTTTTTCCCCCCTTCAACCTTTGATCTGACTAGACAATCTGTGGATGTATAATGGTTAATACCTTCTCTTTAACCTAAGCATTTGCAAAGAAACTGCACTGTCTACCACTGAGAAATGTGTTGATATTCCATTGGAACAGCATAAAGAAAGAGGCTTTGTAAGAATTCACCTCATGTGTGTGGGAAAAGAAATTCAGACTAAGTTGTCTGAGAACCACCAAACCAACAAAGGAATATTTTTGTAAATTGTTCATGTCACACCACAACATCAAGAAAAATGATACCTGGACTCACCTCATCATGCAATGACATGTCACCATGTGTGATGTTGTTCAATGATGCCTAGTGTCTACCTGTCAAATTTAAAAATCTTTTTTTAATCAGTATGCCAGTTTACACAGACTTTAAGCTGGCAGTCTTTGACCTTAACCATTTTAAGAATGCAGCAAGAACAGAGATGGATTGACATTGCTTATGAGAAAACAACTTCCTTTTGCTTTCCAGACTTCTCATTATTCTTCCTCTTCCTACTCTCATAAACCTGAGAAATGTGTATTTATAGTGCCATACGCACTGTGGGTATGGCTGCTATTTAAGCATCCCTGCACAGATGTGCCAATACACTTCAGCTTCAGTCCCAGCTTCCATTTCTTCTAAACAAAGACTGCCCATCAGGTTGAATTGTGTGCCCATTTTGTGATATGGATTATCATACACTGGGAAGCAAGCTCAGAGGAGCAAACCCATTTCATTTGTGACTAAATCTAGAATTGTTTCGGGGGGGTGGGGGTGGAATCTTCTAGTTCATTAACCTCGACCATTACCTATCTCGTAGCTTCTTAATTTTTTTTCATACCATCATTTCAAAGTCCTTGTACTTAACAATGATTTGATTGATTAGTGAATTTTGAAGGACTTCAGTGGTACCAGGATTTTAAATATATTGTGATTATGATACCTAAGGAAACTCAGAATAGTGAATGCAGATCAGCTAGTGAAAATACTTATATGCCAGCATCTTGATACATATTAACTGGAATGCCCTATATTCAGCTATATTCTTTTTAATCCCTCTCTCTCCCATTTCAGCTAGGACCTGATCAAAAGCTCACTGAAATCAATGGGATCCTTCCACCGATTTCAGTGAGCTTTGGACCAAGCCCATAGGGCCCATCATTATTAATTTGCATTATGGTAGTGCCCAGAGGCCTGAATCAGGCGCTATACAAACATGTAGGAAGATCTATTTTTTTACCCTGTATAATTTGCTCTTGTTGTCAGTGAAATCAATGGCAAAATACCACTTGACAGCGGTAGGAGCCGGATTGGGCTTCCCAGGGTTTCTGTGCAATTATACACAAAAATGATTACATTTCCCCTGTGTCATTCGAGACACAAACACCCCCAGCTCTATCTCAATATTTAATTGTTAAATTTATTTTACAAAATATAGATATTTATGTATGGCTACTTCATTATTATTTTTCTACCGTGGAGACATCAGCACCTCTTTAGCCCACCATTGTGCATATAAAAGACACATACACTTTGGTATACTTTAAGTAGCTTATATAACAAAATAAGTAAAGGGGAAGAGAAAATTAATAGCAGAGAAATCTGAAAGAGTTAGAGCACTGCTGGAACATAACAAGCAGTGTAGCATGATATATGGGAGCAGAGAAACAGGATATTTGAATATGAATGTGTTTCAGACAATATTACTTCAAAGAAATGACCACTGAAAATTGAATATAGCATGATTTAAAAAAAAAGTGATTTTGAGCCTGATCCAAAGCCCATTGAAGTCAATATGAATCCTTTCATTGACGTCAATGAGCTTTGCATCAAGTCTCTACCGAAGGATGTAAAAACCTAAAGAAGATCCAGAGGCAAATCGAGAGGGTATATGTGGGGTCATGTGCCCCCACCAGATTTCTTTTTCTTTCTTTCTTTTTTCAGAGAGTGGGTTCAAAATGGTGCCTTCCCACCCCACTCCCCCCCATATCAACAGTTACATGTCACCTCTGAGAAGATCTAGACCTGGTCTTTACAAATCCAAACCAAATCTACAGCACATCTATCACACCTTAACTACCATCCTGAAATACAGGTAATGCTTCTTCCTTTGTAACTCATTTCCCTAAAGTATATTCCTTTTCCTGTGGCTATGTATTCTCCTTACTTTAATCTACATTGGCAGTTTCTAACCACTTTTTATCCAAAGTATTTAGTGTGAAGTCTCATACGTGAACTTCCACTGTTCTTGTTCTTGATATTTCTTTTCAAATTCTTTTTGGGTCCTTACCCTATTGGGCCAAATCAAACTTGCCTCACTCATGGAGGGACTTCAATGATACACCACAATAGTAAGGTGAGTAGGACTTGGATTTTTGTCTATTGTTTCTGAATTATTGTATAAAGAAATAAATTGGCCAATTTTTTATCACTCATAACCCTGTCCCTTAGTTCCTTTTGAATTTTCTCCAATGCTCCTTTTCACTCTTAGCATTTTCTTTCTCCCACTAGAGTGCAAAGAACAATAAACTCTTACAAAAATTTAAAAGAAAGACAAAATTTAGAGGAGTTATCACTACATTCATTTATAGTTTAAAAACAGTGTGTAAATATCAGTATTATTTTGGGCCAGACTCTTCCATTGTGTAGCTCATTTGACTGCAGTGGTCTTTAATGGAATTGCGTATATCAGGGATCAACCCCCCCACAATGTACAATAGATTTTGCACAGATCCTCTAAGTGTAATACTACCACCATTTCAGTAAATTCATTAAGGAAGGGTAAACATTGTTTCTGAACAGCACTGCCATCCTAGAGCTTTCAAGGTGGAGTTGTGATGCTTTCTTTCTCTGTTTCTCCAACAGTACCTCAAGGCAGGCTAATAATGGGTCAATATGAATTTAGTGTTCAAGAGGTGGAGGACTGCAAAATATCATAAGCGCTATTGATTTTTCTTAAGTGCAAAAGCTTTTAAGGGGATCCTGCTAAGAAACATACTATATAGGACAGGAGTGTGTGCTCTGTCAATTTAGCTGGACACTGAAAGGTAGATACAGACTGAGAGAGCCAAACAAATGGAGAGACCTCTGGGGTTAATAAAAGGGAAGCTTGATTTCTACAGAATTGCTTCATAGGCAATTGGAAAAGAAACACAACCATTCAGCCTCACTCCAGTGGAGCACCTTATAGTGGAGATGTTATCAACCCTACTCATCGAGGATAGCAGAGGGAGGCTGAGATAGCTTGCAGGTTAAGTTATGCTCCAATACTCTACAAACACAGGGGATATGGCCAACTCACTAATCATGTTCATAACCTCCAAGATCAACATCGAATATATGCATGACAAAAATATCACACACAGCACTGCATTCACAAATACTGTCACAATGCTAAATGAGCTGCTTCAACCCTCCATTACATCTGCTGTTTCCATTCAGACAGATTACTATATGTGGCATTCAGCATACCATAAAGAGTGTACTTTTCCCAAGGCCAACTGCTGAGCAACAGATCCATCAAGGCATCTGAAATGTATTTTCAGGAGGTTAAAGTGATCTGGTGATGTGCTGAATGTGAAACATTTTATACATAGGGAAACAGATGACAAGAAGACATGCTTTTAAAATGGGGTCAGGAGGTTATTTACAAAATGTTTACTCTTCCATTAAAACAGGAGGAATTTATTGAGCCTTGTGCTAAATTTCAGCAATTAGGAAAAAAAAATATCAGTCAATTAAGCAGAAGCAGCACAAAACATTAACTGACCTTGCAACTGTTCTACATCTTGTCACCTAGAGGGAATATGCTGATCAGCCATCAAAGCTGGGAACCTGAGTATTTAGTTCTCATGTAATGTACATGAGGATTAAAGAGCTGCAGCATTACCCCAGAAACGATGCATTTGAGAAGCCTGTAAACAGATCTATCACCTATTCAGAACAAACAGAGGTTTTGCCGGCAGCATGCTTTAATCTATATAAGAAATCAGTTTCTGATTTTGATTTCATAGCAAAAAGGAGATGTGGGCTGTAATACAATTTTCCCAAAGCCATTTTCAGAGAAGAGAAGATCTGCATGCAAAGTGAAAGAAGTGAATGTAGGTATTTTCAATGAACCAGTAAATGACAAGAACTCACATATTACCTGATTTTATTTTGTGTGTTTAATAAGAGCAAAAAACAGTTTTAAGGAGTGAAGCAACTTTGCAAGTAAGGTTAAATCGTGGAACCAATGCACAGACTAGATGGCTGGACAGCAGAGTGGAAATGTGGCCACAGAGACACATCAGAGTTACAGTCTCAGGATGACAGCAGCTGAAGTGGCTGCAGCACTCCAATTTCAAGGGGAGAATGGCCAGGGCACTCAGGTTAACAGAGATTCCTTTTATCCAACTGTCACCCTTCTCTTGCCCAACAATCTGCACTGTGCATCAGGGAGCAGGAAGCCCCAGTGCAACAGGGAATCACAGTGAGGAAAAAGTAATGCATACAAGGCACACATTTTGTGGAATTTCAGAAGGTCCCCACAGTGGAACTCTTGGCAGTTATATATGAGGGAGCAGGATATGGCCAACTGTAAAAATGAATTGTGTGTGTCACTGAGTAAATGCCACTCTGTGTGCCTAATTCAGTCTTATGTCCTTTTTAGGAAATAATTTTTAAATCCACTGAATTCTAGTACAAAAAAAGTCACAAGGGAAAAACAAAACAAAAAGGTGTCTTCTTTCTCTTAGTCATATGCCCAAAGACCTGTGAGTAAGTAGCCTTTCCAGTCCTTAGAGAACACCATGATTGGTGCTTCCTACACCCCCAACATAACAGGTTGTACACAGGCCCGCCGACAGCTATTCTGGGCCCCATCAGAACAGTCAATGGGCCCCCTAAAAAGGGATGACTGAGGTTTTCAGGTGGTGCTTCACCTGCACTGGCTGGTCCCCAGTGAGCTGCTGCCGGCTGTGCTGCTGGTCCCCAGTGAGCTGCTGGCTGCGCTGCTGGGCGTGCTCCTCTGGTGCGGCCAGGGCTCCTACATGCCTTCCCAGCAGCCTTCACTGTCACTGGTACCACCCTGCTGTGTCTAGGAGCCCTGCGACCCGCCCAGGTAATTTAAAAGGGCCTGAGGCCCTGGGCGGCAGGTATTGAAGACAGGACGAGACTATGCCTCCCCAAACAGCCTTGTGTGGCCCTTCACACTCAGGCCCCTTCCGGCTTCCCGGGCTGTGCTGCTGGCGTTCCAGGGCTGGGGGCCCATGCTGCCCACTCACCCGCCTGGCATTCCAAGGACAGTGGAGGCTGCGCCATCGCTCACCCTCCCGGTGTTCCAAGGATAGTGGGGGCCGTGGCATCCGCTCACCCTCCCGGCGATCATAGGCTGGAGAGGACCACAGTGCCCGCTTACCCACCCGGTGTTCTGGGCCTGGGGGAGGGGCATGCTGCCCACTCACCCACCTGGCACTCTGGGATTGGCAGCACTTGAGCACCCTGAGGTGTGTGTGGCGGGGGGTGGCTGACTGTCACATGAGGAGGGGAAGGGACTCCGATGGGAGAGGCAAGGCCTCGGGCAGAAGGGGTGGTCCAGGCTGGGGGCTAGCCTTCCCAAGCCGGGGGTTCACCTGCCACCCATGATCAGGGCTCCCAGCCACTGAAGCAGCAGCAGCCAGGGGCCCGGGCCCTTTTAAATTGCTGGGGCAATTGTGCCCACCCTATCGGCAGGCCTGGTTGTACATCCTTAACCCTTCCATTCCATACTGGGAAAACATGGAGAACCGCAGCTACAACTACACTGACTTGTGAAATCACAGGAACAGACAAATGCAGTGTATGTTTAAAGTATGGCTTGTATTGGTGCAATGTTTTTACCTGGTATGTTTGTTTGCACTTTGGTTTTGGTGCCTTGTTTCTTTGCACCTTGTTTCTTTTGGAAACTCGAGGTATCTTTATTATTATACCAAATGTTACCAAATTCATAGCAGGAGGTAATAGTCCACCCATATTTAGTAATTTGCATCACAAATTATAGAATTGACAGTGAGAGGCAATAAATACCATTTCATAAAGTGCTCGTTGGACAATATTAATGTGCCTGACATTAAAATAATCTTTTAAAGTCCTCTTTACCCATAGAGCTCCACAGTGGGCATTTGTGATAGTGTTTGTGTCTGGCTGTTCAGATCCAGTAGGCAGCCCATCCATCTAATTTCTCTACCCTGGCAGTAGCTTTTCCCCCTTCACTTTACAGTTATTATAAAGTACATAATGTGCAGCAGAAATTATGGGAATGTTGCTGTGGTGAGATCCAATCTAGTGAGCAGACAGAGACGTGACCCTTCAATCTATATCTAAAGCAAGTTCAGCTGTCAGACTTCACCCCCTAAGCTGGTAGTTGAATATTTCCTTGGTGGAGGGGGCCAGCGGATGGCTCTACGAGCAAGGGGTCGGATGAGTCCCCAGAACCACTATTGACATTTTAACATTGTCAGTGGTCATGTGTCAATCACTGAAGAATGTCCCTCCTTGCAGCTTTTGTAGAAGTCCTGTGTTCTTGAAGATGTGAATGTCATGCCCCTTCCCTGGTCAGCCAACACTGATATCAGTGAAGCATCCCTGGTGATCCACTAGTGCTTGCATAACCATGGAAAAGTATCCCTTTTGGCTGAGCTATTCAGCGACAAGGCAGATTGGTGCCAGAAGAGGGATATGCATGTTGTCTATCGCCCCACTGCAGTTCAGGTACCCTATTGCTGCGCTTCCTGCACATTATTGAGTGTCATAATCCTATCTAGCAGGAGATGGTTAATGGATAACAATGGTCCCTACTCTAGATTTTCCAACTCCAAACTGATTGCCCGCTGCCCAGTTGCAAGATTCCAGAGAGTGATCATCACTTGATCTTCCACTGTCAATGAAGTTCTCATTTTGCGATGCTGGAGTGGACTGGGGTGAGTTTTGCACACAGATCCTGAAATGTGGCCTTTCACATCCAAAATGTTTGCAGCCACTGCCCATAAGTCCACACCTACCTTCCGATGTGCTACCACCAGTGACTGCTAATTTCTCAAGCCTAGATGCACAATCCACTGTGGAGAGCTGCCCTGTGAATGCCAGCAGCAACTGTTTTTCACTGTGTCCATCATCATTCAGTTAGTATGATTGAAAATCTCTGTATCTTCCTCCTCACACACCCAGTTGTAGTATTAGTAGTAATTATTCAAGTTCTCAAATACAGAAGAATTGTATGGCCTGTATCCGCAATGCTCCTGAGGATTGCAGTGAGCTTTGCAGGGTCCAGGCTTCTGCCAGAGAGATGGCTGAGACTGAAAGCAGAGAGTGAGATGGTGGTAGTTTTTAAAAAGCATGAAAATTACTGGATGGAATAAGCATTATGGGATGGAGAAAATTGGATGGTAGGATTCCGGGAACTTTCCATTTGCTCCCAGAAATCCCTCAGTGAATCATTGGAATCCCACAAAGAACTGTGAAAAATGTCCCAGAAGACATTGGTGTGGGGCACACCAGGATACCTATCTGTGCAGCACCACATTTTTACATTGAAGCAACCCCTCACAGTGAGCATGTGAATGCAAGCACCCAAACATGCAGATGCCCGAGCAATGTACAACAGGTGGTGTCTGTATGCCAACATAACTTCAATCATCCAAACTCTGTAGTGTAGACATAGCCCTAGCTGCTGTCACTTGGGGAGGTGGGGTTCCCACAAAGCTGGAAAAACCTTTCTATCTCCAATGGCTGCATCTACATTAAGGAGTTATGCTGACATAGCTATGGCGCTGTAGCTCTGCCACTAGAGTCCCCATAGTGTAGACATGGCCTAAATTGGTTCTGTTCCTGTAACTGAGGAGGAAAGCCTATCTAACATAGCTGGTAGTGGAGTGTAGGATTACATGTGACTAAATATGCACATAAGCTGTTATTTTAAAAATCTCTTTTTTCTAATGCTTTGTTCCAATTGCTAAACAAAAACACTGTTTTAAGAAAGCTGTTGGTCGCAATCACTGGTCACCGGTTCCTGAAGGGCAATAACGCAGGTGCCTGAAACCCGATTGGACTTGCAGTATAATAAGCAGATGGTATACATAGGGAAGGGTGCCTGGGTTCTGATCTGAGAATAGAAGAATCATGAGATTCCACCCCTGGACCCTGCACCTGAGGTGGGTGAACACAGAGATACCAGAAAGGGGACAGAGGTGCAGCTAGGCTTGTCACAATACAGTTATTGCTCCTATGTATATTAGTGGAAACCAGCCAGTGATAGACACATTTTCTTGGTTGAGATATCAGGATCCTGGGTATTGACTACACTCTGAAATAGGAAATTATGTCAGACTTTGGGTGCTGCTGGTCATATTACCTGTGTTGTTTGTGTACAGAATTTCACCTTGTGTTACTACTGTCAGATCATTTGGGAAAAGGTCATACAGCTTGATGGTGGTAAGTTAGGTGCTTTGTATATCAATCATCTAAATAATGATAAGACACAGCCTGAACAATTCATACACACATCCTCTCTTTTGGTCACATCCTTACTTCTTCCTGGATATCATATGACATAATAAATAAATAAACAAATAAAGGTACAGAGTGCTTTGACATGACAAATATTTAAATATTACAGTGTTGCTTTGTATATTTGTCTCTAGCACTATTTTTTTATATCTGAGTCACCATGTGTATGACGATGCAGTTTTAAACAGGGTTTCTCAAGATCTGAGTGCATTTGATAGTTGTTTTAAAAAAAAATGTAAGAAGCCAGGAAGCAGAGATGTCATTAAAATATGCTAACTAAGGTAAATGTGTGAGAGCGAATGCAGAGAGATTTCTAAAGGTTACGATCTATGACAATGCAAAGTTAACTTAATTACATTAATTGTAGCATTGAAGAACCCGAAGAACAAAGAGCATGGTGGCTTTGACTGTTTTCACTGAAAATATTGACCTTTTCAGTATATTAAATTTTGATTGTGAGGCCATTCTATCAGTCCCCATTTAACAATCATTTTCTTCCCCATGGAAAAGAGATTGCTTGGTCAAAAAACTGATATAACGCTGAGAAGCTTGAAAAGATCCAAAATGTAAGACATTGCACATATATGAACATATACTTCCATAATGCAGAGTTTTACCTATGAGGGCTTCATTCTTTTCACTAAGCTTTCAAAGAAGACAAAACTACATCACATTTATCCTTTTTTTAGTATAAATCATAGGTGGCTCAAATGATTGGTAACATGCTACAGAGCTTTTCATTCCTAAACAATCAGTTTGAATCCAGCCCACATGGCAGTAACAGAAAGTTATTACTGTCTGAGGGCTGTAGAGTGGCCTGCATGAAGTGACATCCCCAACTGCATGCTCCGGAGAGGACCCAGCAGGCAGCTGGTACAGCCGACAGAGTTACCGCCACCTCCTGCTTCTTTATAGTCTTGCTCTCAGAATGGGGAAGCTTAGATGATGGAGTGATGATGTCTGCATGTGACACCTCACCCAACCATGTGCAGCTCAGGGAGGGAACTTTGTGCTTGACAGAAGTTTGCGATGGGGA
Source organism: Mauremys mutica (assembly GCF_020497125.1). Taxonomy (NCBI): domain Eukaryota; kingdom Metazoa; phylum Chordata; order Testudines; family Geoemydidae; genus Mauremys; species Mauremys mutica. The sequence goes on along the minus strand of NC_059072.1, from coordinate 183,529,343 downwards.
CTTGCTAAGATGCCCATGATAGCCTTTGCGACTCTCACTCTGAGGCTTCTCTGGCACTGGCCGGAGCCGAGGCACAAGAAGGGCTAGATGGGATTCTCACTGCTGTGAAGGGCATTGCACCGTTGAATCTGACAGACCTGGGTCAGACAGGGCATGTGGCTGGAGAGCCTCCTACATAAGGAACTTGCAGAGGCGGAGAAGGCAAGCCTCATGGGTCCGCTTTGGAAAGGAGCAGCAGATGTCTCTGTGGGCAGCTAGATAGGTTTCCACAAAGCAATAGTGGCAGCGGCATTGCTCGTCACTCACAGAGAATGAGCAAGGGCATGACACGCAATTCCTGAACCCTGGCATGTGTGGCATAGTCCCTCAGAGAAGCAGAGGGAGATCCTGGCCCCAAATAGAGTGAGGGTTGAGAGTAACTACACTAATTAACAGCACTAACTAACTATAGGAAAAGAAAAAAGAGAAACACTAACTATGTACAACGGACAAGCAGGGCCAGCCCACAACATTTTGGCACCTGAGGTGGGGAGCTCAAATGACGCCCCCATGCCCTCTCGCTTGGGCCAAAACTTTGAAAGGTCTTAATTCTGCCTTCTTCCTGTTCTACTCCTCTCATGGTACTGCTCTGCTACCTACCCCAATAAAGGAGAACTAACAACTTAAAATGCCTTGTTCAAAAATTTTAACACTTAACTTTCAAATGCCTGAACAGCAAATGTAACTTTTCTTGTCTGCACAGTAAACACTGACATTTTTATCTATTTGAATAATCAAAGTGGTGCTTTCTATGCCTTCCTGGTTGCAAAGATTTGAACTGCTTCCTGAAGGTCCACAGTCTGGGCCAGCTCATGCTCTATTGAGATGGTTGCAAGGCTGACCAGCCTCTCCTGTGTCATTGTGGAGCGTAGAGGTTTTTTTATTAACTTCAGCTTAGAGAAGCTGCATTATCCACTGGCAACTGTTACAGGAAGTGTTAGAAGTATGCACAGAGCAACAAAAGCATTTGGAAAGAAGGTGGTCATCTTATTTGTGCACATATATTCCAGAACAGCCTTTGGAGTTGATCCTGCTGAAATGTATCTTGAAAGGGCTTTCAGTTCATCACCTAAATCACTCACATCAATATTGCGCATGTCATCATGTGTCAACATTGTCTCTAGTGCCCTGCATTGCTGGTGTAGGTCTTCTTCAGGTATAGTGAGGAGTTTGGGGATATCATACAATGTCCCAAATATACTGCTGTGCTCCTTGAGCTGCATGGAATGTTCTTCAACTGACTGCATTGCACAATCTAGCACTTGGTTAAAGAATTCAACTTTGAATTGTTCTTTGGAGTCTCTTATGGGATTATCTCGTGCCTCGTAATCAAAATGTCTTCTTCTTCGGTGACTCTTGTATTCTTGAATGGGTGGGAAAATAGCTTCAGTGTGAAGTTCCTCTGTCATCTTCAGTATCAGAGGGGTAGCCGTGTTAGTCTGGATCTGTAAAAGCAGCAAAGAGTCTTGTGGCACCTTATAGACTAACAGACGTTTTGGAGCATGAGCTTTCGTGGGTGAATACCCACTTCATCTTCAGTGCACTCTTCAGAACGTTTTGAAATCCCTCATCTGACCAGTAAGACTGTAGGTATGACTTTGCTTTGTTCAGTTGTTCCATTGCTCTAGATATATCAAGGTCAACACCTTGGAGTCTCTTGCTTACAACATTTATTTCAAACAATATGTCATGCCACAACACTAAGCCACACAGAAATTTGAAATTATGTATGTTTCTGGTGATTCCATTTCCCTTTGCCACCTTTCTCCCACGAACAGTTCCTGTCATAGCATTATCGTCCATAATGGCAACTCTGGCATCATCTATCTTCCCAATTTGGTGTTTGATAGGCTTTATCACCTCCACTCAACTTTCCCATCATGTAGCACTCAGTGGTTTCAGTGTCAGAGAGGATGTTCCCAGATGTTGCTTCAAAATTTGCCATCGATGAGTTGATGCAGAGAAAAATACATAGATGCTTTGAATTACATTAAAAAATTCAGCAGCCTCACTAGAAGCTGATGCTGCATCACTGACCACTAAGTTCAATGAATGAGAACTGCATGGGACAAAAAAAGCTCAAGGGTTTAACTCTTGGAATGTCTGCACTCCTCTGTTCTTTCCTCTCATGTTCGCATCATTATCATAGCCCTGACCTCTCATGTCAACTATTGCAATTCCCACATCTTCCAGCTTTTTAAGAAGCACATTTGTCATACTAGCTCCTGTAGTATTATCAATGTCAATAAATTCTAGAACATGATCTCTAACAGTCACCACTGCAGGGACATTTTCACTAGGTTTTGTTGTTGTTACAAAACACACCATTAAAGTCATTTGTTCCGTATGGCTGATGTGAGGTGTGCAGTCCAGAACAACAGTACTATCTTGCTGACTTCAGATCTGACACACTCTTCTATTTGACTTTTGTTGCCAGTAACTGTATGATCTCATTTTGAATTGTTTTTCCAAGATAGTGGTGTGTTAACATTTCTTGGGTGGTGACTCTTCTTAGATGCTCCTGGAGTACAGCATCAAACTCAAGACATGAGCTCCACAATTTTAAGGAAGTTTCCATGGCACATGCAGCTGATCTGAAGTGCCACGCAGTGCTAGATTTTGGGTAGAAAGCATTCTCACAATGGCAATGAGCCTTTTCAGAACATTTTGACAGTAAAGAGACCCTGATGCAATCTTCTCTTGATGCAGATCATCTATGGTGGCCTTTAAGCTTAGTCTCACCTCAAGCTCTTTCCACCTATGGAATGCTCTCTGGTGATTTGCTGCCTTCTCATGGCATGCCAGATTTCTAGTCAGATTTTTCCAGTCCTTTGTTCCTGTAGAACCCAATGTGGCTGGAACATTAGACTGGAAGACTTAGCAACAAAAACAGTATGCAGCATTCTGGGTTTTTGAGCACATAAGAAAGCGATGGCCTCTCCACTTTGTCACCATTGGGGATTTCACGCCAGAAATGTGTTGGATGGAAAATTCTGTTTTCATTGTCTTTGGGAAACATGAAGTTTTTCACTTGCTGTGGCTGATGCAGTATAACAAAGTCCCTCAGGCTACTGCTCAAGTGGGTCCACAGTCCTGGATCATCTAGACTTAAGGAACTAAACTCAGCAGCAGCTTTTTCTTGCGTCTCCACCACACTCTTCTATGATCTACACTTTTCTTCAGGCATGTGCATGGTTACATCCATTGGAGATGGAGATATGGATGCTGCAGTAGCTGCCAGGTTACCTGCACTAACTGGAAGATCAGGCATCTCCTCACCACCCATATCCTTATTGGGGCTGGAAGGCTCACCAGGAATATTTGTCTCTCTGTATCTCAGGAGAGCTCCTTCCTGCTTAGATAGAAAGGCTTCCTTTGCTTTCTTTCTTTTTCTGAATGCTGCCCCAGAAGGGTATTTTCTTCTTTCACTCATGACTGCTGTTCTGTGCCAGCTATAGTGGCTCTCAACACTCAATTGAAGGGGACAAATAAGCAGGCTGGTAGCAGGGCCTGAGTGAGGGAAGATATCAGCGTCTTAAGGGCCTAACTGGCTCCTATTACTTCAGTTGACTGCCTGTTCTCCTCAAGTGCGTTCAGGGAAGCAGCAGGAAACAGGAAGCTCTCTGAGAAGCTGGTGTTAATTAGTCCAGGCTCCTGGGGGTGCTAGAGAGGTACATAAGAGGCTTCTTCTCCTCTCTTTCCCTGCAGCTCTGGCTGCTTTCTGTTATTCCCTCTCACCTTTTCTCCTGCCTGCCTGTCTCTTGTGCCCTTATTCCTCCAGCACAGCACTCCATCATCTCTGTGCATCTAGAGCAGAGAGAATACATATGCACCAGCAGCAGACACAATTTTCTACACTCTGGATTCTAGTGGTGCCCCCCCACCCACAGTCTGGCAGCTGAGGCCGCGGCCTCAGTTTGCCTCATGGTAAGGCCAGCCCTGCGGACAAGCATTCTCGCTGGCAAGCTATGAGTATGGAGGAACAAGGATTCTGACTTTGACCATGTGGCAGTAAGAGGGAACTGAGGGGTCATTGTCCCTCACAGCCTCATGTAACCTCACTTGCACCAAGAGGCTATGTATGGCACATGTGCAGGCCAACAGACACTGCTACAGAAATCTTCTGGCTCATGTGCATTCATGTTTGGGACCATCACTCCAAGAAGAATCACACTTATTATTTCAAAATGTTGCAGAAGAAAACCACAACATTCTCCATTTTACTTTTACTTGCATTACATACTTCTGCTTCCCCTTCATTCCAACCAAGTTATTTAATGCAGTAATTAGTTTAGTTTCTCAAATTTCAGAAATTTTGAGGTGCAACTGGCCACAGTTATGATCCTGTTTTTACCTCAAAGAATCTGAGAGAAATGGAGGAGGTTAATCAAAACGTTGAGTTAACTAATTAATTGAATCTCTGATACTTTTGGAGCTTTCCCATCACTAGTTAAGTAACAAGCAAAAAGATGTATGAAAAAGATGTCTGTGTGTCTTACATTGTTCCCCCAAAGGGGCTAGGACTGACCTCTGCCAGAGAGAGGAAGCAAATTCCAGAATCAAGCTTCTCAGCACCATGTGCACACACACACAGGAATGCCCTCCCAGACCCACAGAATGACAGTGGGACTGTCCCAGACAATCACAATTGCTAGGACTGTTAAGAGAAGTAATCCATCTTTTTCCTGGATAAACTATTGCTGTTCTGTAATTTACATTAGATTTAAAAAATAGTCCCACCAAATTATAATAAAAATACAATAAAATATAAAAATGCTAGTTTAAATTATTGCTTGGTTTGCTTTCCACTGATTTATTAAAAATCTCTCTCAATGAAGGTATTAATTATATTATTATTATTTAACTCACCATCACCAGCCATAGCTTAAAGAGGGGAGCAAAATTATTTGTATTTCCCATCACTACACCCTCAACTGTTTCTCTGTTGAGCTCACACTAAATCAATCTAGAAATCAAATACACATGATATGTAAACACTTCTCATCTCTTACATTGCACATAGACACACATGATGGGTGGAGTTTCATCTGTGAGGAATTTAACCCAGGGTCCTAATGAATCGCTGGACTCCAAATCTATCAAGGAGACCATCTTGTCTCCGTTCACATGTGGAGGGGTCAAAATCCAGACAAGTACTACTCAAGGTAAGTGAGGATGGTAGATTTATGAGAACGGTATCACCCACTTCCTCTGAAACCTTCTCTGAGTGGAGGCAGCCTCTGGATTCCTCTAACTGCATATCACCTAATGGAAAGACAAAACGAGTGTGCTGGTGGCCCCGGGTGTTCCTTTCTCTTCATGCTCATGGGTTTGTGTTGTGAGCATAGGGCATGAAGGATGCTCCAGCCAATTCTAAAATAATAGCTAGGAGATACACCTCCAGATTGTTAAGGGATGGAATTTTGGAAGGCCAATTCAAGCAATCCCTTGATCATCTGAAATCTGCACAAAACAAAACTCCTTGAATTTCCAATCCCCACCTGAGTTTAGGCCCTAATTTCTGAACCCACAGAATATCTAGTTCTTTCTATTCCCTACATTACATGTAAACAAAAGGCATTCCTTTTCTGTGAAAACACCAGTCTTCCCTGGAAGCAACAGTTGCACCCCTTTAGACCAATAACAGGCCTCCCCCAAACAAAATATGAATATTATCCTTCATGTACAGCTCTGGTTAGGCTTTTCTTGACCACTTGTATAGTGTTATTACTAGCTAAAATCTATAATTTACACAAATTCAGCATGGTGTGTTTAAACATGACATTTCTGGAAGGCATTAGTCCAAAGATACTATATTGGTTTAAATGAAAATGAATTAGCTTTGGGGGGAAATGCATTAACTTTAGTGAAAAGACATGGCAGAGAATATAAATGAAAAAAAAATCCACATTATTTCACTATACTCTTTTGGCCTGAGTTCACATGAATTGTTTTTTGTGAAGATAAATTGAATCCAAAGCTGCACTATTTTATGACATTGTGTATGTATGAATTCCAGCAGGGGGGAAAAAGGTGAAAAAATGAAATAGATGTGAAAAATAAATCAGACGGCCTTAAGGTCCCCCTCTTCCCTGAGGATTTTACCTACTTACTTTTATTTATTATCTGATTTAAAAGACATTTGACGAATTTTATTTTATTATTTGAGGGGAGGGTGGCTAAATCAATTTTAAGCACTTAATGGGATTTCTGGTTTAAACAGGAACCTCTAAGCCGACTAATGCCTTTTTATTTTGCATATTCTACTGAAGCAACACTGTTCTACAATATTATTTGATTTTTTGTCTGATGGTGCTTCTCAGACATATCTGTATGAATACCCTATTTCAGAAAATACAGTTCATAATGCCAAAACTTTATTTACTAAGATACTATTCATATACATAAGTTGAAGATATGGCTTGTAGTACCATGGCTTGTGTTATAACAAATACAGAGCAAAATCAACAATGAAATGTCATTTAAAAATAACTGTGATCCATTCACAAAGGGAAAGCATTAGGATGTGTTGACCAATCTGGATAGTTAATCAGAGATTAGGGTGATTAAAGTAGCCCGGTTAGCTCTAAGGACCTTATTCAAATCCCACTGAAGGCCAGGGGAGTCTTTCCACTGATTTCAAAGGTCTTTGTATCATGCTTTAAGTGTTCTTACAAATTTTTCTATCAGTGAACACAAAATCAAACAAAACCAATGCAATATTCCCCCTCTGCTTCTCAAGTACGCTTTATCCACTATTTTAATGAGTTTAAATTCTGCAACACCTTTTTGATCCACATAATTTCTGCTTTTTACTAGCCCTGTCTAGTTTAATGTTGCAACTTTATTCCCTAGCAACTCTGCTTGAAGGCTGTCAAATCAGCAGTGCTCAGATAAGCCTTGAAGCAGGAAGCCCTGACATAACCTTGAAGACGAGTGGTAAGTGATCAAAGTTACACAACCAGTGTGAGGCAGTGGGGAAAGGCAGTCGACAGGAAGATCTGAGTGATGGGAGAAGAGCGGAAGAATCCATGATCAATAGGATAGTGGGTAAAAACAATTGGGTGAAGAGTACTCATTCATTGGAGCCTGCTATATTATGTACCCTGCTAATCATGAACACATTGTTATCCACAAAACTGCTCATAAACTATGAAACCAAAGATGTGTCTCTCTAATTTCTGTAGTACAATATTTTAAAGGGTTACAATATAGTAGCATAAGCCAAAGTCTTGTCTACCTCTATTAGGGTTGTGTGCCATTTTAACTGTGACAAATAACTAATATATATAATTTATTATTATACCAAAGGAGGTGGGACATTTTGAACACTACTCAAACCAATAGATGAACTGCCAATGAGTTTCTACTGTGTCCTCTGGAACATCAATAGGGAATATAGTCCTACGGATAGTTAACTAGACAGTTGATGATGTTATAATTCCACAGAAATGTAGCTCCTAATGCACTAGAAGGGTGCAAATAAGTGAACAAGAAAAGGTAGATTTTTATTTGAAATTCACATCCTTGATAGACTATGTAGACTATCACATTTGTTCCCTTTTGAGGAAAGGCAAAAAATATGTATAGATCCTCTTCTTTCTCCTATTTATATTCCTAATTATTTTTAATCAGGCAAAGTGTCTCAGAGGTGCAAACTTAGCTTTGGTAGCATAAAAGAAAAGAAAATGAAAGTAGTGACTATGTACAAAAGAGGTAGCCGATTGAACAAACCATAAAAGCATGCTGGGAAACAACCATATTTACCATCAACTATCACAATTACCCTTCATTGTTGATTTTAAGATGTTGGCATTGGACTGAACTTATTCAAAATTTGTATGTTTACTTGAACCTTCCCAAAGTTTGTTTGTGACTTTGTTTGTCAGAATGGGATTTTGTGTCCAGGGATTTGGGTCAGCTAACCATAAAGATTGTTATAAAGCATATCGTAACTGGCAGCAAAAATTGGATCCAGATTGAAACTTTCTCCAGGTTTTAGAATGGTCAAACATAATACCCTATTTAAATAATTCCTCCATATTTTGAACAGCTTTATTAAGAAGTGGCACTTGTAATAATTTTGACTGAATATTAGCATTATGAGGTATGAAAATTACTCCTTAAAAAGTAAGCAGCTAAACAATCAAAGGGACTAAAGATGTGAATTTGTCCCAGAAAATTCTTACTGTATAATTTTATATGCATACTGCAATGGAGCTACACTGATAAACATCTGATGAAGACCTACTCTGTTGTGTGTAATGGCTTATAATTTCCAAAAGTTTCCAGCTCCTAGCCATACAGGACTAGATCCATATAGGGGACTTAGGCTCAGTATTGCAATGCCTAACTTTTGATGCCATGCTGCCCAGTAGAATCCACAATCTCTAACTAGGTGCCCCAGCTCCCTTTATAAAGCATGGGGACAATGAGTTGCTGAAGGATTCCCAAAAGCCAGCAAGCTGAGTGGGGAACCATCTAAGCTAGCCAATAGGAAAGACTGAGGATAGGGGTTTGGCCTAAGCCCTACTCCTCAAAAGGACTTAGGCACCTATTCGGTTTGGGATACACAGCAGTGAACCATCTCATGGAGTTAGGCACATAAGCCAGATCAGGCCTTTCTTACAAACAACTGAAAATAATTCTGCACTAACATCACCTTAGAACATGAGTACTGGATCAAGCCCCACCCCCACAAAACAGAGCTGAAGGAGGTCGCTTTTTACCCCACTGGTTTAGAGTACGCCCCTGGATTGTGGGAGACCGTGCCACATTCTGCCTGAGACTTACAGAAGTCTCCCCCTTCCCAAAGGTGTGCCACCACTGGGCTATGCAATATTCTGATGTAGGTCTCTGTCAGTCTCTCCTGTTGAAGCTGTTCCACATTGTATAAAATAACTAACTGTTAACTGAGCCACAAATAAAGTGGGTGGCTCTATATCTTAGGGGTTAGGGCACACTCTTTGGGTGTGGAAGAATCAGGTGGAAGTCCTTGCTTCAAGAAACATTTAATATCAGCTTCAACAGGAGAAATTGAGAGAGCCCCATCTCTTCCTGTAGCTGTATTTAATGTGGGCCCTGATGTGATAGAAGTACTCTTAAAGTGGCCTTAGAGCATACATACTGGATCACGCCCAGAGGGGTAAAATGTAGCTTGAGCTGGGATATAGGCACCAGGAACCTGTGTGTATGCTCACCAGAAGATATTTTATGAACTTTATTGGTGTGAATTAAGGCACCCACAGGGTTAGGTAGCAAATGAGTGGGGATTTTGAGGATGAACATTTTGGAATTAGGCACCTAAAGTGGCAGCTGGGCATCTAAATCCCTTTGTTTATCTAGCCCTCAGTTTCTATGGACTGATTCTGATTCCTCCGTATCCATCTGCAATAAATTCTCCAATAATCCTATCAGCTTTTGGTTACTCAGTCAACTGCTGGAAGCCTATGCTACTTTTGACCTGGTTGCCTGGAAGTCTCATCATTCTAAGGCAAGTAAGCAGACCAAAAGGCAGTCAAACTGATCAAAGTTTAATATACAGCACTGCAACCTCACAGTCCATAAAACATTGCAACCTTTCACTTGGCATACCAGCTTCCAGTAGGATCCAATTACATCTCCTTCACATTTTATAAAAGTTTAAATAAAAGCTTGGATACAAGCTAATGAAAACATGACAGGACAAGAGCTTACTGAATATAACTGGATTTACAATGGCAACATCTACAAGGGACAAAAACTAAATAATATAATTGCCTTTCTAGCCTCTGTCTTGCTATATGGCTAGTGTGGCCTGCAGACTATACCAGCAATTTTCATATTGATAAGGATGGAATATGAAAGAGATTAAAAATGTAGCACTATAGGCATGATAGCCAAATCCTCTCCCGCCCTGCACCGTGCTCCATAAGGTAGCGTAATGTATTTTAATGTCTCGGTGATCTATGTGACTAAGAAATCAGTTCATATTCTCAGTATTTTCTTCGCCACTTCAGGGCCAATTCAGGAGGGAGAAAAAAACCCCAAAACAACTAGTTGTCAGAGGGGTGGCCTCTCCAAAAGATATGCTGTATTAAATGCTCCATGTGGTTTCTATTATTAGTTTTCACTTGATATGATATTTTCTTTAACATTAGGTCTGTTTTCTTCTTACAGTTTTGCAGTGGTGTTTGTTTTGCCCCTGTGACGTTGCACTCCATATGCTTTATGAAAATATGCTTGGACTGTGAATATGATGTAACTGGAATATGCTTTATGCAAAAGGTCTCTTGTAAGGTCTCATTACAAATCTTATAATCTACTGAGTGTGTTCATCCTATTTGTATGTATGTATCATTCTTGCATCTAAAACTAGAAATATTAAGTTAACTCTGAGGGCCTATTATAATTATGCAAAGTGTGGGCTATTAATGGTGGTTTAGAACCTTGATGGCACTCATTGACAAGGACAATTGGCTGTAGATGGTTTATTTACCAGCAAGCCTTCTTGGGGACCTGGGGGCCAGTCTGTGGGTAATGAAGAATGAGGTCTTACAATGACATGTGACCACATCACCTGATACTGGAATCCATCTTAAACCTGGTGCTTTTCCATGTAGAAGGAGGGGTGGGAACCCAGAGACACAAAGGATTCCCGCCTTGGGCCAAAAGAGGATGGGGGCTGAAGCTTGAGAAAAAGAAAAGGGGCTGAAGTCATGAGAAATCCCCTAGTTACCTCCTGAGCTGGAACTAACAAGAACTGTACCAGGGGAAAGGATTTGGCGCAGAATAAGAACAAGTGTAGTCTGTGAAAGAAGTTTATTGGAACATCTCTGAGGGTGAGATTTACCCTTATTCAGTTTCTTAATGTATTAGGCTTAGACTTGCATGTCTTGTTTTATTTTGCTTGGTAACTTACTTTGTTCTGTCTTCTATTACTTGAAACCACTTAAATCCTATTTTTTATACTTAATAAAACCACTTTTGTTTATGAATTAACCTAGAGTAAGTGATTAATACCTGGAGGAGCAAACAGCTGTGCATATCTCTCTATCAGTGTTATAGAGGGCAGACAATTTATGAGTTTACCCTGTATAAGCTTCGTACAGAGTAAAACATATTTATGTGGGGTTTGGATCCCATTGGGAGCTGAGTGTCTGGGTGCTGGAGACAGGAGCACTTCTTAAGCTGCTTTCAGTTAAGTCTGCAGCTTTGGGGGCATGGTACAGACCCAGGGTCTGTATTGCAGCAGGCTTGTGTGTCTGGCTCAACAAGGCAGGGTTCCGGAGGCCCAAATTGGTAGAGAAAACGGGCTCAGAGGTAGTCTCAGCACATCTGGTGACAGTCCCAGGGGGGTCTCTGTGACCGAACCTGTCACAACCCCTTAACAATTTAACAATTACGAATACATTAACCATAATGGTTTAATACTTGATTGCCCTATACAGTAGCACAAGCCTGTATTGGGGTCACTACAGATTACAAAGGGGTGAAACAATACCGCTTCATTTAAAAAAAAAAAGCTACAATATATTTTAGAACTTGCTTTTAATAGCCACTATACTTTAATGGTCTGTCAGCATTTTCATTATTGAGAGGTTTATAACTCATTATAAACACTGGGCTGAAACTTGGTGGATTTTTTTTTCTGTACAAATTAGCAGAAATCATTACATTACATTTGTTTGGTGTGTATGTGTGGGTTATTGTTTGTTCACTTTTTCAATTCCAAAGTGCAAATGGCTGCACTTAGAACAATTCATGTTTAGAGTAAACAAATGCCTTTCATTCTTTAAAATAAATAATAATAATTATTATTAAGTGAAAATCTTTTACCCTGCCATTTGTACTTTGAAATAGTAACTGCTAAGCAACGGATATGCATGCTAAAGTCCAGATGCTCCAGTGGTGTAAATGGGCATAGCATGAAATCAATTTGAGCTACATAAGTTTGCACCTGGTAAGGATCTGGTCCTATGTTTTTAAATAACTCTTTGGATATGTCTACTCTGCAATGGAAGCCCTGGGTTAGTGGGACTTGAGTCCATGGACCCTGGCTTGCGCATCCACACTGTACGTTGCCTCTAGGTTTAGAGCTTCTAGACACAGGTCCCAAACCCAGGCCTCCAGATGCTACAGTGCGATACGCAGACCAAAGTCAATCTGCCATATCCCCGGCTTCCTAGTGCCCTGCTCAGCTGTGGCCTCTCTAGCCTCTGTTTCTGGTGCAGTGTGGGGAAACTTGATTGACCACCCCAAATGTTACGGGAAGTTGTTGCAGCCCATCAACCCATCCTGCTGAGCTGCCTTTTGGGTCTGCATGTTCCCGGAAACCAGAGTCTGCAACATGGAAGAGTCACCATTTGATCAGCTTCTCTTGCTTGTACTTTCACTCCTGTTTCAGCAAACGGGCAAAGCATCCATGAGACAATGGTGGACATTCTGGTGGCAGTTTCTGACCTACCAAAGGAATCTGACTGAAAAGGAGGAGAAGGGATGATTCAGACATAGAAGTATCAAATTAGCTGATGCTGCTTGTGACTTCTGGGATAGCCACTGATGCCTGTATATAGACTGGCACTTCTGGGGCAGGGCCATAAGCACAGACTGGTGGGATTACATCTTCAAGCACACCTGAGATGACCAGCAGTGGGTCCAGAACTTTTGCATGAAGAAAGGTACATTTCTGGAGCTTTGTGAGCAGCTTGCACCAACTCTCCAGCATCAGGAAACACAAATGAGCATGGCCATACCAGTCTAGAAGCTATAACCATCTGGAAGCTGGCTACCCAGACTACTACAGGTCCATTGCTAACCAGAGGCAGCTCCAGGCACCAGCGCTCCAAGCGCATGCCTGGGGCGGCAAGCCGCGGGGGGTGCTCTGCTGGTCCCTGCAAGGGCGGCAGTCAGGCAGCTTTCAGCGGCTGGCCTGCGGGAGGTCCTCCGGTCCCGCGGATTTGGCGGCAATTCGGCGGCAGGTATGCCGAAGCCGCAGGACCGGTGGACCTCCCACAGGCAAGCCACCGAAGGCTGCCTGACTGCCATGCTTGGGGTGGTAAAAAAGCTAGAGCCGCCCCTGTTGCTAACCATTGGAAAGTCAACAGTGGGTAAAATGTTTGCGGAGGTTTCAAAGGCAATCAGGTATATGATTTATCCAAAAGTGCTGGGCATAAACAATATCCCTGAAGTAACTGTTGCTTTTGAGACAATGGAGTTTCCAAACTGTGTTGTGCCCGTTGATGGGACTCGTGCTCACAGCTTGCCCTCTGCAAGAAGCACATGAGTACCTGAACCATAAAAAGCACTTCTCCATTATTATGCAGGCCCTGGTGGACCAAAGAAGCCAATTTATGGATGCCAATATGGGCTGCACTTGAAAAATTCATGATGCCAATGTTTTCTGAGCATTGGGAGTTTACATTCATTAACAGGCTGGGACACTATTCCCACCAAATGACATTGCTATAAATGGAGTAACTGTCCCCACTGTTAACTTGGAGAACTTCAAATACCCACCCCTTTTGCCTTGGTTTATGAAATCATATCCATATCTCAGAAGGCTTAGCAAAAGAAGGTTTATTACACTCTTGGCAGGTGCAGAATGGTGGTTCAATTATGCATTTGGTAGACGAAAATCCCACTGGCACTGATTACAGACACATTTGTATTCCAGTGTCATCAGTGCTGTTCACATTATTGTGGCCTGCTGTGCTTCTCATAACTTTTGTGAAGCCAAACGTGAGTCATTTGCCCCTGAATGGAGCTATGACAGTAATGGATTGCTGATTTACTACATTCAAGCAGAAAAGTATATCTATCACAGCGGGGGCAGGATGCACCCAGGCAGATTAGGGATACTCTGTGCTCTCACATTATGGACTTTCTAAAGGGGTGCACTCACCTCTTGCAAGTGCCCTCTGGTTGAGTGTGCACATGCCTGCAGTTTTTCTCTGCTCATAGTGTCCCCTGTGAGCTGCTGTGCTTGTCAGGCAAGTCTTTGGTGACTCAGCCCTCCTGTCAACTCACACTCTGTCTATGCGCAAAACAAACAAACCCCTTCCAGGGTACACAATACAAAATGTCCCCAATGTGCAGCAGACCTCCCTGGGGTCTGTCTTTAACCAGTCCAACAGGGTCCATCATGGTACCCTCGCCTGGTCTGGCTAGGTTGCAAGTCTCCTATTCTGGAATTGAGCAGCACCCTGTGGGCTTCTTCCCTGGGGACTCCTTGCCCCTACTTGAGTCCTCAGCAGGGGTGGCTCTAGCTTTTTGCCACCCCAAGCACAACAGGCAGGCTGCCTTTGGCGGTGCGCATGCGGGAGGTCCCCAGTCCCGTGGATTTGGCGGCTTGCCTGTGGAAGGTCTGGTGCTCCCACGGCTTTGGCGTACCCGCCGCTGAATTGCCCTCGAATCCATGGGACCGGTGGACCTCCTGCAGGTGCGCCGCTGAAGGCTACCTGACTGCCACCCTCGCAGGGACCGGCAGGGCACCCCCTGCAGCTTGCTGCCCCAGGCACGCGCTTGGAGTGTTGGTGCCTGGATCCGCTGCTGGTCCTCAGTGACCCCCAAGCTTCCTGCTGAGCCTCCCCTTTTGGAGTCAGTTCACTGACCACAGCTCCCCACTGAGTCAGTCCCAATGCAGCCCCCTTCCCTGGGTGCCTCAGTTCTAATTCTCTTCCCAGCTCTATGTTGCCCTGGGCCACTCCCTATATCCAGTCATAGTTAAATTCCAGCAGCCAGCTAGAAGCTCCTTTCTCGTTCCTCCCATCCCTGCCAGTAACTAACTGCTTAGTCCCAGCAGCAACAAATCTGTCCAATCCTGTCAGCTCCTGCAGCCAGCCAAGAACATATCTTGCTCCCCTGATCCTTGCCAGTAGACAACCAGTTCTGCAGCAGGCTATTCCTCTGGAAGGTCATCGGAAAACTCCTCAGAGCAGGGACTCAGAATGTGCTGCAGCTGCTCCAGCAACAAAGTCTCCTTGGGGGCCAGTTTAAGTACAAGAGTCACTTTGGCAGTGTGATCTGGTGTTTGCTGGCTCCCCTCTGGTCCTATAGTAGATTCAGGGGTGAGAAGATGACCATTCCAGAAGATCAAGCTGCCTCAGTACTAGCACCTGGTCAAACTCCTCGTAAAAGGGGCAGGATGATTGTGAGTTCCCATAGGTGCAGTTCTCATCTTTGGATTTCAGGTAGTTGTTCCTGAGCTGTTTAATCCACTCTGGGTACTGCTCACTAGGCTAACGAATCCTCAACACTGCCAACTTCATTGCTATTTCCCGATTCACATGGTCATTATGAGAACTCTTGTTAAAATTGAACTATTTGCTTGCCTCACACCAGAGATTAACCAAAATCTGTCTGTACTCACATGACCAGCCAGTAGCACGTTTGGAAAAGGAATTTGTGTTGGTTGCAATTACAAACACAGGAGAAGGGTCACCCTGCTTCCAGCTCAGCAGTCAGAACAAAATGGAAGGGTTAAATGCTGAACAGCTCTACTTAAACGGGGTGGGATGTGGGAGTGGTTTGCTTCCATCTTGGCATAGAAAGGATACTGTCCCATGGGATTGTGGGATACCATTGGAGGACTCTCAGGACCTGAGACTTGGGGGGGCCCAGTCATGAGCTCTATCCACAATGCTAAATGATGGAGTTTAGGCCTAAGCCACCTTGGGACTCAGGCTCAAACCCTCCACCCCTGCAGGGCCCTGGGGCCTGGACAGAGTAAGATACAATTGTGTGTTGACAGGAGGGGAGTTTGAGCTTGAGTCTGAGCCCAGACTTATAGCCAGTGTTAACATGTTAAGTCTATGTACAGTACATTTAAGCAATAAAAACAGAGACACAAGGCTTTTCCTGGGGATTAACATCTTCCTTGGAGCTGATGACCCTTGGCATTGGCAAGGGTTATTAACCCCAAAGACATGCCCTGTCTGAGGTTGTTATTGAAAAGGCAGGAGCAGGGGAAGAGAGAATAATGAATTTCTTTTTCCTATGTGGTGGCAATTTCCTTAGGTACAATATGTAGAGGTATTACCAGAAAACATGTATCCTTAACAGTTACTAATCAGGCTGACTTATCTTCAGGAATTCCACCAAACATGTATAGTATAATACAATGTATTTTATTTGTTTTCAGTGTCTTGAACACAGTTACCAAATGTTCTATAAAGTCAGTCATAAGTTAAGAAGGAAGAGACTATAATAAGATGAAATTTAAAGAGAATAAATGATTTTGTAGCTCAAGGGGATGTGAAGGGAGAGGACAGGAAAACAGTACTAGAAAGATGGGGAAGCAACATTAAAAGAATGAGAAGGAAATTGTAGGGAGAAGACCAAGACCGGAGAAGCGAAATAGGCAAGAGGGAAAATGGAAATTACAATCTGGCCTAAGAAATGTTTAAAAGCTCTTTCATCTTTATGGCACCCTTTGAGTGCTTTCAGAAAAATACAATTCTTCTGAACCGCCAGATACAGAACTGCCTAATGGAAATATTTGAAATGATATTTCCTTTATGTCTAGTGTTTGGGATGGCTGACGCCACTTCAACATTACCCAGCTGGAGAAATTTAATATAATATTTCCTACCATTAGAGCAGCAGGTCTTCAGGAACAAGAGAAATTGGGAAGTTTCTATAAGAAATGGGCCACTAGATCAGACTTCATGGAACAGTGGGGTAAATGGACTAATCTGTTGAGATATGCCTTGCGAAAGGCAGCTGTATTAAAATGTATAGTTCCCTTTCTTTTCCTGCTTGATCTCTGCACCTGTTCTTTTTGTCATGCATTTCTTTGGCACTCTACTTGGGAAAACTATTTTTAAATACATGGTGACATACACCAAGAGACCAGGTTCTTTATTCAGGTAAGCACTTAAGCACATGCTTCAAGTTTAGCATATGCTTAAATGCTTTCCTGAATAGAAATACTTTCCTGAATCAGGTCCTTAATTTGTATGTTATTTTCAGAAAAAAAATCTCTGAAATATCCTTCTTTTGGTTTCGCTACATTTACTGACAGGAATCATGGGATGATATTGGGATTTGGAGACATTTGAGCACATTCCTTTTTATAAGTGATTTTTTCTTTGGTAACAGTAAGAGAATATTGTTCCACCTGTCTAGGGCAGGTTTAAATTTTTAAACAAAAGGCTTGACATTTACCCCTTGGAGTTCTTTAAAGTTTGATGGAACTTTAAATCCTAGGTATTTGTTCTCTTCTCACGTACACTAGAGTAAACCAGAAGTTGAAGGCAGTGTAAAACTGGTATAACTGAGAGGATAGTCAGACCTTAGATATTTTATTCAGCCTGGGGCAATGGTGAAATTAAGCTAGGAAGATGGAAGAGTAGGTGGAGCTCCAAAGGATGGCCTGGCTACTACTCAAATATTTTGACTTGTGTTCTCAAATCCACATTCCTGGCACAATGGCTTTTAAAGAAGTGATAAGAAAAAGTTAAATACGCAAATAACTTCTTCCTGTATATGCAGGAAATACTATAAGCATTAAGGTTGATTGTTTCAAATGGGATCTATGAAGTACTGTAGCAAACTATATACTATAAGGTACAACATATTTTATAGTCAAATCACTTTCATTCAGCCTCATGCAAGGTTATGGTTAGCAGTACACATAAACATGACTATAAAAACGTCTTGTGAATAAATTGTAGTTTTAATTTCTATTCACAGTCAGAATAGCATATATTTTGCCTAATATATAAAATATCAATCCCTGTAGACACAATAAAGAACATTAGAAAAAGATAAGCAGTTCCAAAACCGAGCATTTTTATGGTAATCATAAACCATGAACAAGTGCATTCATATATATTTCATATTGCTTATTGCTTCCTCACTAGTGTTATGTGTAAAAGTTACATATCAGTAAAACCTGACCATTACTCAAAAGGAAACTGCATCTATTTATTGTCACTAAAAAGCCCAATGGAAAATGTAATTTTCTATTTTATCTCAGAGGACTTGTAATTAATTCTGAAAAGAAATTGAAATTAAATTACACACTATACTTGATATAAGGCTTTTTTGGGGGAACTCATAAATGTGACGGGCATATTTACCATTGCACATGGATGATGTGTCCAGATGAATTCTAATGTAGAGAGGGTTATATAGTTGTGACAAACCCAAAACAGGCCCCATGTCCCTAAATGTCCAGAATGGTTTGATGACTCTGCTATCTCCGTATAATCTTCAGTGTGTGGAATTTTCCTTTCTGAAGGTCTGATCCAAAGTCTGCCAAAGCCCTTGGAAAGACTCACATTGACTTCAATGGGCTTTTGATGATACCCTGGGTTCCTCTCCTGGCAGTTGCCAGTAGAATTTTCAGTATTTGTTGCTGTATAGGTTGCATTCCTTTGCCCATTCTGCTATTCTCATTTTAGTTTATATTAAATAACTTGGGGCAGATTCTGATATCACTTATCCTAATTTTACATTGACGTAGCTAGCTCCATTGACTTTAATGGAATTAGTCCTAATTTACACTGATGTGGAAGAACAGGGAAAATGCAAAAAGTAAATAAAAATGAGACAGTAAAATTCAGATCTGGATTTCAAATGCTTCAAATGATAAGGACCTTTGGATCCAACATTTTATTTTGGATCCATCTGGAACAGTAATTAATAGTAAATACGTCTTCAGTTTGGGGAATAAGCTAAACTGTTTGTATGTGTAGAAGATAATTATCTTAAGTATGCTCTGCAAAAAGATAACACCCCATTTGTCTTTGGACATAGAATCCAGAGTGGAGTGTGATTAAGTCCATAGTGAGTGAGAGACGCTGATTCTGCCCCCAGAGAGCCTCCAAGGTCAATGGAGACTCAATAATCTGCTTCAAAAAACAGACTTTGGACTTTCAAGAAAGGCTAGTTTTGCATGGTTTAGTTGTAAACATTTGGCAGAACTTTACTCTTAATAACTGAAATGCCACAAATATAGGATGTCAGTACAATTGATTCAAACAATACCAAATAACCTAAAAGCACAAAGGAAGACTTTGAGTTAAGGGTATATTTTTGACCAGGGATCAGCAACGTTTGGCACGTGGCCCACCAGGGTAAGCCCGCTGGCAGGCCAGGCCAGTTTGTTTATCTGATGCATCCTCAGGTTCAGCCGATGGTGGCTCCCACTGGCTGCGGTTTGCTGCTCCAAGCCAATGGGTGCTGTAGTCTTAAAGCACATTTCAGCAAAGTGCTCATGTATGTGCTTAATTATGAGTATATGCTTTAATCCCACTGACTACCTGAGAATTTAAGCACACGTTTAACACCCCGATTCAGGAAAACATGCCTATTTCGGAAGAGCATTTGGTCCCTCCCACTCCTACGTTCCTGTGGTTCAATGTGCTTAACGATAAGCATATGTTTACATGCCACTGAAGCCAATAGGACATAAGCACATGCTTAAGCATGTGTTTAAATTCTTTCCTGAATAAGGATAAACTTGAGCATGTGCTTAAGTGCTTTGAATATTTTTTTTCAGTTTCAGTAGTATGTTAATCCAGTTTGGCAAAGTAATTAGAAGACAGAGACACTGGAAGCACTGAAGGAAACATTGCTTCAGAGTTTAGCCAGCCACCAGCAGGGGGGATCAGGAAAGGATTCCCTCTCCCCGCCCTCCCAACTCCTGGATCACCAGTCTATCAGGTGAGGGTATTTTTAAGCTTTTTCCTCTGAAGCTTCAGGGATGGCTGTGGCTAGAGATGGGACATTGGGCAGGGTGAGCCTGGGCCCTGAGGTGGCACTGAGCATTCATGCTCTCAGGTGCTTGGCCAGCTGGTTCTTGCTTACATGCTCAGGGTCTAACTGATTGCATTATGTGGGGTTGGGAAGGAATTTCCCTCAGGTCAGATTGGCAGTGACCTTAGGGTTTTTTTCACCTACCTCTGCAATGTGTGGGAGTGGGTCAGTTGCCAGGATTATCTGGGTGTATCTCACATAAACATTTCTGTGCCATTGTGGGGGTCTCAAGCACTGGTGCGGCTCAGTCTCTCCTATTCTCCACCTGTGACACATCATAGTCTAATCTTCTGTAGGCTGTAACACTTTGGTTTCATTTTCATTGTTGGGTTTAGTGTGTGTATGATGGGTGGTGTTAGTGGCCTGTATTATATAGAAGGTCAGACTGGATGATCTGGTAACACAGGCTGGGGGTGCCATATTCGGTCTCTCAAATAACACCCAACCCTAAGAAGACTAAATTGGCAGGCAAAATATTTCTTAGACAACATCTCTTCATGCCTGTACACAGGGAAATGTCTGCCTGTTGAAGAGGAGGAGGAGTACCTCACAGAAGGGACTTTAACTACAGTGGACCCAAATCTGTCATTCTGCATCATTGCATCTGTGAGATTCTCATGAACTCCAGAAAGCAGATGGAACCAAAAGCCACCACTGAATTCAGCAATAGGTGTGTGTCCCTGCAGTACGTAATCTTGTAGCCTCTGTTCTTCTCACTCCACCTTCTGCCTAAATATTCTCCTCTGGCTGTATGTTTCCATACTTTATTTGTTCCTCTTCATGTCTCTCAGGTGTTTCCACTGTATGTCTTTTGTGGAATTTGTGGGGTACCATTTTTGCCAGTAAGTATCCTTCCAATGAGGAATTTTGGCTTGTGTTTAGAAATTGGAAATAAGTATTTGGGTAAATTGCTCCTCATGCCATGGGAATATAAGGCTTTCACAATGGAAATATATATTTACTGAAGTTGTGATATCACTCTCTGTGACAGGGAAATGTATTGCCCAGATCCTCAAGTGGTGTTAATTGGCATAGTTTCAATGATGCTTCTCTGATTTATGTCAGCTGAGGATCTGGCAGTATCTATTTTTTTCAAATCTACCTGTTTTTATGAAGAGCTTATCACCATAGCATATAAAATGTTAGAAATCAGGATAGCTGAAGTTCATATTTCTCATTATCTTCAAGGGATTAACTATCCCATATTTTATTAATATTGCAAAGAAAGGCAACACATATAGACTTTTGCCTTGTTTAGAACCTTACAAAAATGGCTAGGGAGGTTTAGACTAAAAACTAAGTTTATTATCCATCTATAAGAAACAGAGTTGAGAGCACCAAAGCTCATCACAGTGTAGTTTTTCATAACATATGAAATGTAGCTGTGTACCAACAGCCTATGAATGCTTCCTCTGTGGCTTACATTTTGTCGTCAAGCTTTTTGATGCTATCACCTTGCTCCATGAATGGGTCACGCTGAACTCAATAGGATTGCTTGTGCAGCAAGGTGCTACTTAATGGGAGTAAGGATATCCGAATTTGGTTCTACCTATGGTGCTGCAAATTTTCACATGACCATTTGGCATACACATAATTTCTAAAATGTATGTGCAAGTCAGGTTGCATGTGAATATACCTTGTGTGTGTATACACATAAATAGGGAGTATATAAAGCTGTGCATGCACTTCTGAAGATTCAGGCCAGGAACTAGGCTTTTCAAAAGCTGAAAAAGTAGTTTATCTTCTTGAATTTGGAAAGACTGTGGCAACAAGAAGGGTTTAGAGCTTTCACTATTAAATCCCAGACCTTTTTCTCTGTCAGTATGCTTCAGCTTCCTTCTATTTAGCAGAAATCAGTTTTTATTTTTTGCTCAAAATGATAACACTCATTTACCTACATTTAACTACACTTGATATCCACTTCATTAACTCACCAAAAAGGAGGATCTCCATAGTTCTCTTATCTGTTTGAAATGTTCTATAGCATTGTCGTTATTCTCAGCCTAGTTTCATCTGTGAGTTTTCAGGGCTTTTATTCAGATTGTATACTCAGTTCATAAATAATAAAAATCTGATTTAAACATGAGCTCTGGTTCTGTATTTCTATCTAGAAAATGTTTTATTGATCAGTATAGTCTTTATCTCTTACCCTTTAGCCAGTTCTCTCCTATCTTATCATTACTCTGATACCAATAACACTACACCCTTGACAATAATACTTTTGAAAAATGTTAGTATTTTCTTTTAGTTCACTGGCACTGTTCTTTTTTAGGATGTTGGCCATCAAACAAAACTATTCTCTACCTGTGGTAATATATGTATATGTCTCATTCCTGGATGTTTACAGAGGCGTATTATGTCCTTTGCTGAATTGATAGTGTGATTTGTGCAATGTTTTATGATAATTTAATTATGTTAAATTGTATCGTCCTTCCTTTCCACAGCAATCAGATTCTCTCTATAAAATATTCCTCCGAGAAATGAGTGAGGCATAATAACTCATTATGATTTCTTTCAGAACTATCCTGCCTATTTATTCCATTCACTGAACAGAAAGATCTACTTGCCCTGCAAACACAGCAAAGCATTATCAGTAATGTGGTGCTGCCTGCTGAAAAGGAGCAAACTGATTCACTTCCAATTCAAATTGCTGCAAACCTTCCCAGACTTTGATGCAAGTCTAAAGTTACTCTTCTGTGAATCATACTATAAGGCTAAAAGAAAGATGTATTTTTTTCTAATCAGTTCAGAAAATTGAACGTTACCTTAGTGGAAAACATATGGTTTGATCCAGCAAGATGCTGAGCAAACTCAACAACTACTTAACTTCAGTAGGAGATGTGGGTGCTCTACACCTCCCAGAATCAGACCTAAATTCATACCTGGTCTAGTTCTATTGAATATAATAATATTACAGCAGCGAAAATTTGCCACAGCACTTCTTGCCTCCTTAGGAGTCAGCCGTGCTCATGGAACTCATCCATTGTTGTAAGGTGCTAGGTGAACAGGATTTGGACCCAAAAACATAACATTTATTTCAAAATACTTTGTTCGGCTAGAACTGGTGACCTCTTTGGTGAACCTGGCAATGTAGGAGCCCTATATGAAAGGTTATAAATAGTTTTTCTTTCTGGTTAAATGCCCTGAAAAACCTGTGGCCCAGCACTGTTTGATACACAGTCCTGCACTAAGTGAAGCCTGGAGCTGCAAAGCCCCAGGGAGAGCTCCAGGGGGCTGTGTCCTAGAAAGGCACAATTCCTCCCATAGTTCCCCAGCACAAAGTGTATCTAAGGATATTGAAAACATGTATGGTAATATATATGAGAAAAAGCATAGGATCGGTCAATAAAAAACTGATCCAGACTCTGACCCTGCTCCAGCCCACTCCATTAACACAAAAGGCCACTAAGACAGTTTAAAGAGGCAGTTGAGGAGTCTCTCAAGGGATGTGGGAATCCTCATGTGGTGTGTACCCAGTGTAGCCAGCTCTGTGTCCCCCTCCACTCAACCCTCATTGTTTATGGTGTGTCCAGGGGAAAGGGTCTTGGCTGTATTGGTGTAATGGCCCACTGGAGACAGCTGCAATGAATGCAACTTTACAGCAGCCCTAAGGCTGCTTTATGATGCATCGCGGCCAAACTGGAACCCAGCTAGCTCCAGGATTGGGGCTCCACAAAGTGAATTTGCCTGCCTGCCTTCTGCCTAGGAGTGCTGAATGGAGCTCAGCTGCAGCTGAAGACTGAGTCCAGTACTGTAATGCATAAGAAGGTTAGAAAACTGAGTCCAGTTCTGGTGGCCACAATTGAAGAAGGATATTGATAAATTGGAGAAGGTTCAGAGAGGAGCCATGAGACTGATTAAAGGATTGGAAAACCTGCCTTATTATCGATAGAGTCAAGGAGCTCAATCTATTTAGCTTAACAAAAAGAAGGCCATGGACTGACTTAACTATAGTCTATAGCAATGCACATGGTGATTTTAATAATGGGCTCTTCAATTTAGAAGAGAAAAAGGTATAACACGATCTAATGCCTGGAAGTCAAAGTTAGACAATTTCAGACTGGAAATGAAACAAAGTTTTAACAGTTAGAGTAATTAACCATTGGAATAATTTACCCAGGGTAATTGTGAATTTTCCATCACTGACAAGTTTTAAATCAAGATTGGATGTTTTTCTAAAAGATATGTTGTTCTATGGTCTGTGTTACATAGGAGGCCAGACTAGATGATCACAATGGTTCCTTCTGGCTTTGGAACTGATGAATCTATGAAAAGATTATATATATATAAACCTTAAATAAGTTATTTTCTGGCAAAGTGTTTAACAGTGCAACCTTAATACTCTGTTTGCCATGAATCTGTAATATTTTGCATCAGAAATATTGAATCATGTTAATAAAATTGTAGAGAATGGACCAAATTCTTGTTTGCCTCGCTCACATGAATGTTATTCGTTTGTACAGTGCATAGCACACTAATCCTGGACTATGACTGGGGGCTCTGAGGCACTATTATAATACAATAACTAAATAAATAATAAACTATAGTAATACTACTAATAATAATAATTCACTTACCTGAGTTGACTCCCTACATAATTGCAAGATAACTAACTTTTTTTTCTTGTGTTCTTAATTTTTGCTCACTGTGTCCAACACTTGGGTCTTTGGAGGTGTGCTTATGATGTGTCATATCAAAAATCTATAAAATAATATTTTATTACAAATTAGCACATTTTATTGAGTACACTTGTGCCTATGACCATGAATAGCAATGTACCATTGTCTCTAATACTGATAACTCAATGGAGTATACAGAACACAATCTGGAAACTATTTATTGATCCTTGTGCCTAAATCAAAGGATCATAGAAGTTAGATCTGGAAGAGATCAGTTAGCTTATTCAGTTCATCTCTCTGCAAGTACAAGATTGTTTCCTGAACTTTTGGTAGTTTATGTAGTTTGTATAGTCTAGTTTTAAAAATCCCAAGTGAAGTGGTTTCCATAATTTATTTTGTGTGACTATTCCACAGCCTTATGCACCTCACTCTGAATTTTATCAATCTTCATAACTTCTTCACCCTACTCCTAGTTATTCCTCCAGATAACACACTAGATAACTCCTCTTCCTCTCCTTGGTAGTAAAGCCCTTAAATATTTGTGTTGTTTCCCCCCCACCTCATCCTGTTCTCCTCTTTTAGTTGTCATTTAGCCAGACTATATTTTTCAGTTATGGTTGTCAGCTTGGACTGCCCATAACCCTGTATTATTTATTGTCCTATGAGTTTTGTACATCCTAAAATACAGAAAACTTGGATGTGATTAACTTTTTAAAAGATCCATTTCACTGAATCAGGCCTGAATCTTGCAAAGATTTATGCACATGTTTAACTTTATGTTTTGTGAGTAGTCTCATTGACTTCTATGGAACTACTCACAGTGTGTAAAGTTAAGCATATGTATAAATATTTGCAGAATTGGGGCCTTAGCAACAGATTCGCAAAGGAATTTAGGCCCCTAAATCTCACTGAAATCCATACCTTTGAGGACCAGGCCCTTAGTGTGTAACCTTCAGGAGAAGAGACTCTGAAGTTCCTTGAGGAATCATAATATGTGATGAATGACGCAAAATTAAGTGTGACCAAAGTAGAAGGTACTATATAGCCAAGGATTGTTAAAATCAAGGGGAAAAGGTTCTGAGTCATGAAATTATTGTGAAGCCATAATGAGCCAGAATTCATTAACTTAGTAATTGATTAATTTACTTGAAAACCCCATAAACAAAACCTGTTTGATATATTTGTGAAACATTTTATCTCAAAGTTGCCATAGTGACCGAGTTTAAAAAATGCTAATACTGGACGAGTCCTAAAAAAGAAAAATTGCCTGACAAGATATAGGGCCAGTTTCTCAGTTGGTGTAAATCAATGTAGCTCCATTGAAGTCAATAGAGCTAGCTGAATTTATACCAGCTAAGGCTATCACCTGCAGTGTCTAAAGCATCATTTTCTAATATAAAAATGTAAATTTTTGTCTTTATCTTCTGTTGTTCTGCTTCTATTAAAACCTTACTTTATGGATATAAAATGGTTTTCATTTTGTGTGTATTCTTTATTGCTTTCTTTTCCTCTAAACCAATGCACCATTGGTATATGTTTTTTTTAACTCTGTTCAGAAAATCTGTCGTATTCAATTGAATACTAAATCCATCCAAGTGCTGGAAAGCCAAAATGCTGGAGCGACTTAAGTAAGTAAATTGAAACGTTGTGAATTATTTCTGCTATTGAAATAAGTGCACTGAATCTGTGAACAAAACATACTGACTACCCATTTTTCTCAATGTCAGTATTGTGTATTATTTGTATATGTGTGTGTGTGTGTGTGTGTGTGTGTGTGTGCATGCATGTGCACACACACTCGAATTTCAGGTCTGACACAAATGAATTTCTTAGCTGGGTAATCCTTAAAGATTCAATCTCCTTCTAATACTTAGGAGTTCTATTTATGGTCATGCTAATACAAACTTGAAAATCCAGATAAAAATATACCATAGTAATTAATGTTTATGGGTTTTAAGGTTCATAACAGACCAAGGATCCTACTTGTCACACAATATACACATATTAGCTTTCAGTATGGACTGTCTGTGTAGGTCTCTGTTTCTCCAAACAGGGACTATAGGGGTTTAAGGGGAAGAATTCAATCAGTATAATCGTGTATCTAGATTTCGCAGAAATTTAAAACAGGAAACCATAGAAATTGTCCCTCACTTAAATAAAAAATTCTGGGTCACATTAAGCAGTCTGCTTTTAAGCAAAAATCTCATTGTTTTCAATTAGATTTTGATGTGCATATTAGCCTACAGGGAAGGGAATAGATATTTCAGCAAAATGGGAGGTACTTGGTCAAGGAACACATTCTTCTTCCATTGTCTCTTGAAAATAAGCTAATTTAAAAAGCCAAAATGATGAACATAGGTTATATTTTGCTTTAACTCTGACCTAAACTTTTATTTCTACCCCTCAACTAATTTTGTTCTTCCTCTGACCATATAGTCACATTCAACTTTAATATTTAAATTACACACTTTTCAATATGACTCAAATTAGGCCCCAATTCATCACAGCACTTTAAAACATTAACTTTGAGGGTATGAATGGCCCCATTAAAGTCAATGGGACTTAAGCTCCTTAAACAAGTGATTGTTTTGCTTAATCAGGACCTTAAATGAGAACACACTCAACTAAAGTGAATTACAGGACCCTGCCTAAAATTTTGACCATCGCTTTCTCCTCCTAAGCAGTTGAACATCCCAGAATTATGGACTCCCAACAAATTGCTACAAACCTGGGGCTTCACAGCTCCAGCAGGAAGAGAGGAAAAGAGCATGAAGAGGTCCCTATGCTGTATTTCAGGGGCAAGGATTGTTGCTAGGTGTAGGTGCTGGTACTAGGCTGCCAGACCCCTGGTTTTCATCATATACAGGATTCCATGGTTCTCAGTGCTCCTACTATACAAATTGTTCTAGCATCCCTGTTGCTAGGAAGCTCTTATGTTAGACTTGAGTCCCATCTTGGGTCCTTTTCGAAGGACAAAATCTTCCAATCTGATTTTACATGTGAACTGCTTTGACTCCCATGGGAATAGTCTGCATAAAATAATGGCAGTACATGGCCCTGCATGATCTGTACTCCAGAAAAGAAGACACAAACAAGGATATGCCAAGCATGGTTTGACTTAAAAGGTCACTGATAAGTCAATTTAGGCCACAAATTTAGGTTTTACAAACCCTACATTCAATAGAAATGTTTACACACACACTCACACACCCTTATTATTGAAATACAGTAATTTGGATTTTAGTCTAAATATGCGCTGTCATGTTTACAGACCAAATACTGTGGTGTTGCGCAGAAGTGCATGACAAGTAGAATGTGGAACAGACTGGAGACTCAGAAAAAATTCTATTGACAGCTGCTTTTTTCTTTCCTTAACACCAGGAAATGCAAAAAGGAAACAAATAGAAATGATAAGGGAAAATAGATGTTTAATTTTTGGCAGTTTTAATAATCTAAAATAGTGTTAATATCATTAAGGATTTTTTTAAAAAAATAAATAGTTACACTGTGCCATTGACCTTAGTGAAGAATTTTCCATTGAAAATCAATAGCATGATATAGCCCATAATTTGTAACCTGCCAGACTTCTATAAATAAGAGAAATAGTTGTTTAAGTTATGAAGGGGGGGGGGAAGGGGGGAAAGAGAGGAGAGAAAGAAAGAAAATCCATACTGAAAAGCACAAGTTATTCAAGAGTGAAGAAGGCCTTTAAAGAGACAAATCTACACTTAGATTGCAAATTCTTTTTGGTAAGGACTGTCTTTTTCTTGTATATTTGTACAGCACCTAGCAAAATGGGTCTATGACTAGGGCTTCTAGACACTATTATAATACAAATAAAGAGTAATAATATACAGTTGCAAAAAGACCAGATTTTCTGCTTTTACTATTTATATAAATTTAAATAGAAAGCATTTTATAATTTGAACTTAATTTTTTTTCCTGTTGTATGTTTAATTTTACATTTTGCTCAGACTGGACCACAGAAGTAGTTTCACTTTTATTTATAATCCGTTTCAAGTTCTCATATGTTAGCAGGATTTTTCAGTGTTAATGTTGGAAACGCTGGGGGGGAATGCTATTACTTTGAATTAAACTGTTTCCCACTGATATTTTGTTAAAAACACTAT
Organism: Mauremys mutica; assembly: GCF_020497125.1. NCBI lineage: Eukaryota > Metazoa > Chordata > Testudines > Geoemydidae > Mauremys > Mauremys mutica. The sequence continues at coordinate 183,500,812 of NC_059072.1, read as the reverse complement.
GAAACATTTTATTGATCTTAAGCTTTGTTTCTTTATTTAAAAAAAAACGTGTTTTTTTTTGCCTAACATAAACTGGTAGTGTCGCAATAAATATTTGCAATTTAAAACAGCACAAGAATGATGGAAAATAGAAAAGAAACAGACCTAGAGATAAAGAAAGAAAAATTGTATGTGGTATTCAGTTGAATGAAATGCATATTACAAACTTTGGTACCTGGAAAATTTCAAGGATTCATTTATTAGCTATATAAGTACATAGCAAATTTTCCTATTTCTTTATGTCTGATAACCATCAATCAAAATTTTACTGTTTAGAACGGATTGATTGGATTCTGTCACACCAGTATTATTAAAAGAGAGTGTTGAAATATAAGGCCAAAGTGACTCCTCTCAAGAGCCTGAACAACTGGCTCACCTATCTTTAAGAATCAAAGTCATGTCTGTAGATAATAATCAGCAGAGGACAGAAAAATGATGAAATACATTTTCTAGACTTAGATTATTTTCAATTTCCCTTGACAGAAGTTAAAAAAAATGGTGCTACATTTTCGTAAAGTGCAGTGTGCCATTTTTTAAACACAGGCCAATTACCAGCCAATGATAAAATTTAGCATAATAATAGTAGTAGTAATATTAAGGTTGATAGCCAAGAAAACAAACAGCAATATCTTTTACAGCTCAGGTATTATTTTATAGGAAAATCTTCTACTTGCACAGTGCAAAGCAATGAAACAATCTTGGACTTCTTTCTACAGCAACATAAGCAGATATTATTATATCCAAATTCACATCAATGTGATGCTCATCCTTCTGGGCTCTGCTTCACTAGCATCAAGACTGGGAAACATTTCTTTATTCCTGCAATTGCCTCTGCTAATGGGCCTTATACCAGTCTGTGTGACATGAGCTTGAGCATAACACTTCATTACCATCTCAGCATTTTAAGCCCCAATCTCGCAACATACAATGTGCAGATGGACTGCTGCACCTCTCTGGAGCCCAGATGACTTCCCTGCCCATGTGTTGGTCTGCCCATTTGTTATACATTGGAGGATCAGAGGCTAAGGCCTCAGTTTAAAGTAAAAGCCATTAGTTAGGGTTTGGAGCAGAAATGAAAGAATTTCCTGCTATTGGGCAGTAGTGGGACTACATTCCCAGGCCTCCTCAAAAGTGTAAGAGGAGGTGAGGGTCAGCCAGTTGGAGTGATGTGCTGCCACTATTATAATAAGGGGCCCTGTCACATTTTGGAGTTCAATCCAGACCACTAAGGGGTTGTGTCAACACCTGCCCTGTAATCCTGGGTGTTTTAAATGCTCTGCTGCTGTAGCTCACAGCCTGCATAGCAATAGCCAGCAGATAATCAGACAGGTCCCTGAGCATGTGTGCGCTGTGCAGCTCTGTTTCAGCTCTCTGACCCCTGCAGCCTGGTTACAACACCACAGCCCCACTCTACTCTCCACCAGCCTTGGTTACTACTAGGCAAGTAACCTCAACACACCCCCAGTCCTGAATTTCCCCCAAACCATCTGGCATAAAGTGTCCAGACCTCACCTTCAACACTCAGAAAATTAATATTTGGACTTCATTCCGCGTCAGGTACTGTGCTCAGGAGCATTTATTTCTACGTAAATGTTTCATATTACAATGGAGGACTTTGTGCTAAATTTTCAATATTTGACAAATGACTTGTGGTAACTGTACATCATGTAACAATAAGTTACATTATTTTGTATGCTTAACAAAATAAAGGAAAAGGGAAGTAAGCAACTTAACATATCTGTAACCTTGGAAAATTTCTGCTAATGAATGAGATACAGCTTTTTCAAGCAATTACCAGGTCAAGTTATCCATGAGAAAATGGGCTACTTTTTGTTTTAACTGTTGAATAGATTGAGGTGATTTGGTCTCTGCGCATCTTGTAGTGAAATAATGAGATGCACTGCTTCATAAATTATAAAACAAGCGTTGGTTTTCAAGTGACATGAATTTTGAAATGCTTCTGTTGCTTGTAAGCTGTCCACAAAAAAAAAAAAAAAAAAGTGTATTCACTTACCAGCAAAAAATGGACTGGGGATTTTGTACAGTGTACAGCATCAGTTATGAATGTGGCTTGTTGTGCTTGTACTTCCTCTTCCCTTTGCTCTCTCCCTGCACACACTGCAACAAGGGCATAATCCTGCCTGGGGATGAGCATCTTGCACGATTGAGTCCTGAAAGTGAATTCCACAGACCTTGACAGAGAATAAGAAAGGATTTGTTTCTTCCTTTTACCTGAATTACTTTACACAGGTATATTGATTTGGGGATCATGTTGATGCAAAAAAACCCTGATCAAACTAAAATTAAGATTAAACTGGAAAGGGGTACTGTAAACTGTTGGTCGGGGCTCAACCCTCCGGCTGGCGGGAGGGGAGCCACACCGACTCGCTCCTTGTCCCCTCGAACTGGTGGGGCGGCAAGAAATCAGGGTTAGCACTGGCTCACGTCTCGGGCCCTCTCGATCAAGGGGCTGAACAGCAATCAGTCTCAACACCTTCAGGCCCTCTGGATCAGGGGGGCTGAACAGCAATCAGTCTCGAGAAGGTTCACAGGTTCAGATCCTCAGGCAGGGGCTGAACACAAGGCACACAGTCAATCAATGTAAGCCAGCCCAGGTCCTCAATCAGGGCGGGGCAACACAACAGCAGTTCACTATAAGCCCAGGCCCTCTGGAGCAGGGGGCTGGGTAACAGCAGTTCACTATAAGCCCAGGCCCTCTGGAGCAGGGGGCTGGGTAACAGCAGTTCAATATCAGCCCAGGCCCTCTGGAGCAGGGGCTGGGTACCAGCAGTTCAATACAAACCCAGGCCCTCTGGAGCAGGGGGCTGGGTAACAGCAGTTCAATATCAGCCCAGGCCCTCTGGAGCAGGGGCTGGGTACCAGCAGTTCAAGATCAGCCCAGGCCCTCTGGAACAGGGGCTGGGTAACAGTAGTTCAATATAAACCCAGGCCCTCTGGAGCAGGGGGCTGGGTACCAGCAGTTCAAGATCAGCCCAGGCCCTCTGGAACAGGGCGGGGCCACAACCATAGTCCACAGGACTCAGGTCCTGGTGTCAGGAGCTGAGCAATGACAACTACTCAGATTAGGGCAGGCGTCTCTGTCTGCGCTGGGGTGAGGGGGAGACTGCCACCTGTGAGTGGGGTGGCAGGGGGGACACAGGCCCACCCACTCCACTGTGTCCCAGCCCGGGGCCCTATTAGCAGCTAGCTAAGTCTGGTCAGTGGGGTCCTGACCGCAACACACTGACATGTGCACCTCGGTGCCTACAGCCTGACAGGGGTCGGCTATCCCCGGGCTACATTCCATTTCCCCCTCTGTGGGTACCTGCTCCTCGGTCGCCGTGAGTTCGGACCAGTCCATCGGCATGGGGTCTGCAGGACCAGGGCTTGGGGGCAGGTCCGGCAACTCCTGCTGGAAGTCCGGCCAGGCTGCCTCCGGCGGTTCCTCCGGATAACAGCAGGGCGGAAGCGGCGGCGGCGGCTCCTCCTCGTACCGGGCGCAACGAAGTCCTAGGGGCTGCTCCAGGTTCCAATCCCGGGGAAGTTCCACGGGTTCCTCGTCGTATCGGGCACGGGGCAGTGGGGGCCAGTCCTGATCGCCGCCTCGGGTCCTAGAGGGTTCCCAGTCTGGAGCCCCCCCGCCGGCACGTCTGCTCACGGCGGTGGCTGGCTGCTGACTGAGCTTTGGCGTCCTCCTTTTCTACTTCCTGTCCCGCCCCTTGACTTCCGGGGGGCGGGGACAGGAAGTGGTGACTCAGCCCACTTGGGCATCTGGGAGGGAGCTCCCTCCTCTGGGCAGGAGGGGAGCCACACCGCCTCGCTACACACACCCCACCTTAAGTCTGGCGCCCGGCGGTCGGGGCCAGGCTCTTCCATCCCTCCCATATGGGACATGAAGTCCGCATTGGCATGGTCCTTGCCAGCTCGATGCAGAATAGTAAAAGCATACGGCTGCAAGGCCAAGTACCACCGCATGATGCGGGCATTCTTGTCCTTCATCCGCGTCAGCCAGGTGAGGGGGGCATGGTCCGTGACCAGGATGAAGGGCGCCCCCAAAAGGTAGAAACGGAGGTCTTCGCAGGCCCATTTTATGGCCAGCGCCTCCTTCTCTACCACCGCATAGTTCCTGTCACGGGGGAACAGCTTGCGGCTCAGGTACAGCACGGGGTGGTCCTGCCCATCTACCTCCTGGGACAGGACGGCCCCCAGTCCTACCTCGGAGGCGTCGGTCTGCAGGACGAACCCTCGGTGGAAGTCCGGGCTGTACAGGACCGGCTCTCGACAGAGGCATCTCTGGAGGCGCCAGAAAGCTGTCTCGCACTCCTGGGTCCATTTCACCTGCCGAGGGCTGTCCTTCGTCAGCAGGCCGGTGAGGGGTGCTGCTATGGAGGCAAACTGCGGGATAAACCTTCTGTAATACCCGACCAGGCCTAAGAACTGCCGGACATGTCGTTTGGTGGTTGGAGTCGGGCAGTCCATTAGGGCCTGGACCTTTCCCACCAGGGGTTTTACCTGCCCCCCGCCAACGGTGTAACCTAGGTAGGTAGTTTCCTGCCAGGCGATCCGGCACTTCTTGGGGTTAGCCGTCAACCCTGCTTGCCTTAGGGACCTCAGGACAGCCGCGACCCGGGGCAGATGGTCTTCCCACCGACGACTATAGATGACCACGTCATCCAAGTACGCGGCAGCATAGTCGTGATGTGTTTGGAGCAGGCGGTCCATCAGCCTCTGGAAGGTCGCGGGGGCCCCATGAAGACCGAAGGGCATCCTGGTGAAGTGGTACAGCCCCGTCGGGGTGGCAAAAGCTGTCTTCTCCTTAGAGGTCACTTCAAGGGGAATTTGCCAATACCCCTTGCTGAGGTCCAAGGTGGTGATAAATCGTGCCTCTCCCAACCGGTCCAACAGCTCGTCCACTCGGGGCATTGGGTATGCGTCAAAGCGCGAGATGGCGTTTACCCGCCGGAAATCGATGCAGAACCGACGGGTGCCGTCGGGCTTGGGCACCAGGACCACGGGGCTACGCCATTCACTTAGGGAGGGCTCGATAACGCCCAGGGCCAGCATCGCTCGTACCTCTTCTTCGACGGCCTCCCTCATCCTGTAGGGCAGCGGCCGAGTTGTTTCTCGGATCACCTTTCCGGGTTCCGTTTGAATGGAGTGGCAGACCAATGTGGTGTACCCCGGGACGGCTGTGAAAGTCTTCCGGAAGGCCTTCAGGAGACAATTCGCTTGCTTGCGCTGGTCTTCGGAGAGTGACTCCCCAAGCATGGGAGTCGGGGGGTCTTCCGCCTGGGGCACTTGGGGACCCAGTTCCGGCTCGGGCGGGTATGGGTTGATCAGGAGGCCCTCTCGGTCTCGCCAGGGTTTCAATAGGTTTACGTGGTAACGCTGCATTTCTTTACGTCTATCAGGTTGGCGCACCTCGTAGTTGACCGCTCCCACCTTTCGGACGACCTCGTATGGTCCCTGCCAGCGAGCCAACAATTTGGACTCGCTGGATGGCAAGAGGAGTAAGACTCGGTCCCCTGGCTTAAACTCCCGAACCTGAGCCTCTCGGTTATAGGTCTGCTCTTGTCGCTCCTGGGCCCTCTTCAAATTCTCGCGTGCTAGGGTCCCAGCCTGGGATAGGTACCCCTGCAGCTGTAGGACATACTCCAGGAGGCCCTGGGCCGGGGAGGCCGTCTGTTCCCAGGTCTCGCGCACTAGGTCGAGGAGGCCATGCGGCCGGCGTCCGTATAACAGCTCGAAGGGGGAGAACCTCGTCGAGGACTAGGGGACTTCCCGGACGGCCAGCAGCAAGGCAGGGAGAAACTGGTCCCAGCGGCGGAGCTCCCCTGGTGGGAACTTCCGCATCATCCCCTTGAGGGTCCGGTTGAAACGCTCCACCAGCCCGTCAGATTGCGGATGGTACACTGAGGTGCGGAGCTGTTTTACCCCCAAGAGAGTACATACTTGTTTCAATAGCCGGGAGGTAAAATTGGTTCCCTGGTCCATTAAAATATCCCGCGGGAGTCCGACTCTGGCGAAGATTTTTAGTAGCTCCCCGGCAATAGTCCGGGCGGTCGTGCTAAGTAGCGGGACGGCCTCCGGAAAACGGGTGGCATAGTCGACGAGGACCAGAACATACTGGAACCCCGTCGTGCTCTTCGGGAGGGGCCCCACAAGGTCCATGCCAACCCTCTCGAAGGGTATCTCCATTAATGGCATAGGAATCGATGGCGCTCGAGGGACCTCCGGTGGTGCGGCGAGTTGGCATGCTGGGCACGAGCCACAATACCTCTGGACGTCTTGGTGGATCCCTGGCCAGAAGAACCATCCCAGGATCCGGGCCAGTGTCTTTTCCTGCCCCAGATGCCCGGCGGCCGGTACATCATGCGCCAACTTTAGGACGGCCCGCCTATGACACTGTGGAACTACCAACTGGGTTTGCGGCTCGCGGGTGCGGGGATCCCGGTCAATCCGATACAGGCGGTCCTGCCGTAGCTCGAAATGCGGCCATCGGGCTGCTTGTTGGGGATCCAGGACCGCCCCATCCACCGCCGCGAGCTGCTCATAATAGCGGCCAAGCGTGGGGTCTGCTCGTTGGTCCCTGCAGAAATCGGTGCAGAGGCGGGGGTCCCGGGAGGGTTCCGCAGGCCTTTCTGCATCGGTTGTAACTTCGGGTTCGGTCTCAGTGGCGTCCCCGGTGGACTCGGGCAGGGGCTCCCGGGGTTCTGCTTCGAGGGTCGGCGTAGCGCGTAGCACATCTTCGAAGGCAGGCCAATCCCGCCCCAGGACAATGGGATATGCTAAATGGGGAGCTAGGCCGACGATCAAACGCCGGGTGACCCCTGCGACCGTCAGGGAGACGCGGGCACTGGGATAAGGCCGGATATCTCCGTGAATGCACTGCAGGTGTATTGACTGCAAACCGGGGTCCGGCGGGGGTCCCAAGCTCTGGCGGATTAGTGTCTGGCCACAGCCGGAGTCGATCAGGGCCTCGACAGCCTGGCCCTCGACGACGGCAGCGATGGTGAGTTTGGGACTCAAGGCGGGCCGGGCCCGGTTGTGTCCTGCCCAAACCTGCCCGTAACTGCAGTCCATGTCTGGACAGTCCCTCTGGAGGTGTCCCAACTTCCCGCAACCAAAGCAGGGACCGAGCAAGATAGGTCATGTGAGATATCATTGGAAAGGTTACGATTTACTGAATATGATTATCCTATTTGTATGCATGTATCATTTTTTTATCTAAACTTAGGAATATTGACTATGTACCTGTATCACAAATGTATTTACACCTGGAGAAATCCTACTAGGCAAAAGATTGTCAGTCTAGACAGCTGTCTGAGAAGGGCCCATTCAAGTTAATAAATCATTAGGGGGAACAATAGGCCTTAGAAAAAGCTTATTACCCACCTGGGGGTCTTCCTGAGGATGCTACAAATGGCCTCAGAACAATGGCTGGTGTGACACTACAGAGACATGTAACCAGGTCACCTGGTATTGGAATCCATCTTGGAATACCAGTGTTTTTCCACTGAGTACATGGGAACCAAGCTTTGAGCCAAAGGGTTCTCGCCTTATGCAAAAACTATTTAAGGCAGGGGAGTGACATTATTATGGTTCTTCACTGACTCCCTTCCCTAAAGAGATTCTGGGAAACAACTGAGGAACCCGGGCTGAACTGGGGGCAAGTGCTGAACGCAGGCTAAAGGGATTTTAGTTTGTGAAAGGAACACCTGGGGTTTTTAAGCTGTAAGCAAGTGCAGCTGGCCTCTTAAGAATCTCTGCAGCCTGCTTGAATTATCATTTAGGATGAGAATTTGCTACTCATATCCAATCTCTTTAGCATATTAAGCTTAATTTACATGTTTTGTTTGTTTGCTAGGTAATGTGTGTTGACCTGTTTTCTATCCCTTATAATAACTTAAAATCTATCTTTTGTAGTCAGTACAATTATTTTTGCTTTGTCTAAAACCAGTGTGTGGGAGTCATAACTTGGGGCAGAAAGCTGTTGCATATCCTTCTCCACATTTAGGGAGGGGTCAAATTTCATAAGCTTATGCTATACAGCTCTCTGTGCCGTGCAAGATGGTATAAGTTTTGGTTTACACTCCAGGAGAGGGGTGCACTTGAGCAACTGGACAGCTCCTTAGCTGCAGCCTACCCATGCAGAGCTGATCACAGCATCTGTATGTACTGCAGCTGGGTGTGTCCCTACCTGTATGTGTGCTGGAGCCTGGGAGAGGGCTTGGCAGGCTGGTCACAGCAGTACAGTGTAAAGGGAGCCCAGGCTAGTGGGTAAAGGGGGCTCGGTGGTACCCCAGTTTCAGGAGGCATCCCAGGGGAAACCAGTCACAATGCTCAGCTGGTGAAATATTGGTGGTATTAACATGATTGTCTTTAAATTTCAGAGTAAACCTATTGAAATGAATAGGATAGTTCACAACTCTCAGAGCCATTGGTTTAATTGTCTACCTATCCAGAAAGGTACCACTGAATTGGTTTACACTTGGTTAATGTTTTGATTTTGGAAGTAACCTTGATAGGACTGGCTCCATAACTTTTTTCAGTTTGAAGCTGAGACTCTGGAGCACAGGTCTGTGACAAAGGGTAAATTCCACAAGATGTTCTGTGGCTGTGGAACACACGGGGCCCTGCCTGTAGACATGGAAAGAATGTAAAAAGTGTGTCTGTGTGTGCACCCATATCTGTGATTGAAAGGGAGAGAAGGAGATTAACATGTGTGTGACTTTAAATAAAAAAGGGAATTTGCCCTGACTGTAGCACATGCTTTAAGCACAAAAGAAAGGCAGAAAGAAAAGGCAGAACTGGCAGTTAGAGAGATGGGCAGGATATTTAGGGACATTTTTATGTGAAGCACTTGATCATATTGAGTAGATCTGGGTGTGTTGTGTGCTACAGCATCAGACCGACTAGGAATAAATTAGCTGTTTTTCACTTACCTTATACAGAGTTGTGATTTATTTGATTTACATTAAATTGAGAAGTGGTTTTCATTTGCTCCAAACCAGGCACTGAAAAAAGGGCCATGGCATCTACTATTATGTCTCTCTTCTGTGTAGGGAGAGAACAACTTACCTAATAGTCTAATTCTATGGCCACATAATGCCTCATCCTTCATTACTGCAGCATATGTTTGTTTTCACAGAAAACTACTTACAGTGCTAGCTTTAATGTTATAATAATATTTAGTTCAAAGTATGCTTCCCTCCCTTTCCTTTTAAAATAAATCACCATCTACAATGGCATTCCCTTTTCTGGTGGCTTTCAATTTACTGGTTAATAGAATGGTCAGAACAGTTTAGCTTACACTGCAACATGATATCAAAGTTCTTTACCAATTACAATCATTGTATAGCTCACAGTCAGTTATCCTCTTTAATAGAGTCCTCTTGTTGTGCTTAAACAAAGAAACATCAAACTGAATGCCAGTCCTGGAAAATGGGGAACTGTGCATGCTTTAATTGTTCCAGAAAATAAATGTGTGATATAACAATCTATTATCTGAGAAATAACAGTATGCATTCATGTAAGGAAAGACTGTGGGCCAGATCTTCTGGCAGTATAAATCAGCCTAACTCCATAACTTCATTGAAACCAATGGAGCTATACTGTTTTACAACTACCTAAAATTCTGGCTCCCCATCCTTAATTTATATAATCATATTAAGTGTTTTTCCTGCTACACTCCCACTGTGTATATAAATTACACCCCTGTTCCATGCCCACTGGACGCCAAGTGGGGGAAGATTTCACTACTCTACCATGATACTTAACCACTGATTCTCTTCTTACTTACATTGGTTTTAATTCAGTGGAGTTGTCCCTGATTTTTATACATGCGTGAGAAAGGAGAATCGAGGTCATTGTGTGTAATTTACAGAATTGTTAAATCACTCAACTTGTGGCACCATTTCTGTGTACTTTAGATTACCTTATTTTAGTACGTTAATTGTTGCCAGAACACAAGGGGAAAAGCATGCTAGTACCAAAAAGATGTAATGGAAGAGATATAATGGAAAGGAGCTTATCTGTATGGCAAGCTTTGTATTGAGCCTCCAGTTAGACTTTGAAGTAATTTAACAAAAAGGGACGAGACACAATAAGTTTCTCTCCCTTTCTCTTTTCAAAGTAGTTCAAACAATATTTACATCAAGGTTTGCTTACTATGAGTTCCTGTTTGCTTTCTATTCCTTATCTGAAAATAACTAGTTAGTTGTATGTGTCCCTTTGGAGTGCTGTTGTCTGAAGTATATTGTTACAGAGGAAGAAATACATACAGTCAGTGAAAGAGAATGCTCAAATGACAAAATGCTTTCGAAAGCACAGATTCAATATATGTAACCACAAATGGAAAATATTCTACTAGACACGCACTGGAATTGGATGCCAATGACCTCCTAACACCTGCAGTCTCAGAGTAATCCAATGCCAGTAAAAGAAATCATATAATTTCACACATATGTTTGTGTGTGTATATAGCATACACATCTCATCATAGCAGTGTAATATCCCTTTTTTCTTTTTTGTTTGAAGTGTGAGGAAAAATGTAATACAACTGAAACAACATTCCAACTATTAGGACTGTGGTCTGCACAAGTAATCATGTGCAGTGCAGGAAGATTGGAAGTATTATCAGTACTGTCAGCCACAAGCATTCAAAATTCATGAGGCAGGCTTCATAAAATCATAAGATTAAAAAAACCAGGAGTTCTTTGGTCTTCTGATTTTTGTGCCTTTTGTATACACTCAGGTCATGTTTTCAGGCTTTTCTCTGCCATCCTGAGGGCAAGACACTCACTTTAAAAAAAACATGAAAAGTTGAGATACTCAGCTTGACTCCAGGAGATGGGCATTAATATCATAAGAGTTGGCAACACTGCCACCAGACTTCCACCAACTTACCATAACTTGTTGATAACTGCCTTAAAATTGAATTGTAAGTTGGAATTTTTTGTTCTGTTTTTCTTGGTTAACTAACAAACATATTCTTACTACAAAAATCGAAGTGCAGCAGGCAAAAGTGCATTTTGCACATTATTTTAATTAAACCATTTTTCTAGCCATGTGCCTGTGAGATCCCTTGCATAGACCCACTGTCCCATAGCTGTATCCCTGTGAGAGTCCAAACAGCAAAAGATGAAAAAAAATCTTGTCAGTTATTTTTATTTCCTTTGTCCAGAATTCAAGCAGATGGGATGGCCCCTTTTGCACGTAGCCTGCTCATGGGAGTGAGGGGGCTGTTAACAAAGTCTTCATATTATGATGTCCCACAATAGCCCATTTAGTTTTGATAGGCCTTCTAGATGGGAAGGAGAAGATCCCTCCTGACTAAGCTCAGAGTTTCAGAGCAAACATTTCTTACAGCTACAAAGCAAAAACTTAAATATTACTTTATAGCATGTGATAGACATATTATAAGTGAGATTAATTCATGCAGCAATTTACAAGCATGTCATGAATTCTAAACACATTGTTATAAACCCAATACCCATTTTAACCACACTAACACAGAGATGAAATAGATGGTTTCCAGCAATGAATTTGTCAGTGCTCAGATGAGACCTAAAGTCTCGGCAAGAGCTGGCACCTGGTCTGCCAATATCACACATGTCGCCTCAGGACAGGACACAGAGATAAAATTTCTAGACACCATTAATGATTGCTTGTTGGAATTGCTGGTCTTGGAACCCAGAATGGGGGAGGAAATTCTTGATTTAGTCCTAAGTGGATCACAGGATCTGGACCAAGTCATGAATATAGCTCAACCACTCAGTAATAGAGGCCATAATATAATTAAATTTAACATCCTTGTAGGGGGAGAATACCATAGAAACCCACCACAGTAACATTTCACTTCAAAAAAGGGAACTACACAGAAATGAAGAAGCTAGTTAAATGGAAATTAAAAGGAACAGTCACACGAGTGAAATGCCTTCAAGCTGCATGGAAACTATTTATAAATACCATAATAGAGGCTCAAAGTAAATGTATACCTCAAATAATAATTAAAATACCAGTAAGAGCACCAATAAAATGCTACCATGGCTAGCCAACACAGTAAAAGAAGTACTTAGAGGCAAAAAGGCATCCTTTAAAAATTGGAAGTGAAAACCTAGTGAGGAAAAGAGAAAGAAACAAACTCTGGCAAGTCATTGTAAAAGTATAATTACGCAGGCCAAAAAAGATTTTGAAGAGCAACTAGCAAAAGATAGAAAATCTAGCAGCAAAATAATTTTAAGTACATCAGAAACAGGAACGCTGGCAAACAATCAGTGGGGCCACTGGAAAATCCATGGTAAAGAAGCACTCAAGGAAGAGAAGGTCATTGTGGAGAAGCTAAATTAAATTTGCATTGTTCTTCCCTGCAGAGCATATGAAGGAGATTCCCACACCTTAGCCATTCTTTTTAGATGACAAATCTGAGGAACGGTCCCAGATTGAGTGGCCAATAGAGGAGTTTTTGGAACAAATTTATAAATATAACAGTAATAAGTCACCAGGACCAGATGGTGTTCACCCAAGAGTTCTGAAGGAACTCAAATAAAAAAATGCAGAACAACTGTGACATGTAACCTATTGCTTAAATAAGCCTCTGTACCAGATGACTGAAGGTTAGCTAACATAATACCATTTTTTAAAAAAAGTATCCAGAGGCAATACTCCCAATTATAGGCTCATAAACCTTCAGTACCAGGCAAACTGGTTGAAACTACAGTAAAGAAGATAATTATCAGACAGATAGATGAACACGATATGTTGGGGAAGAGTAAACATGGCATTTGTAAAGGGAAATCATGCCTTACCAATCTATTAGAATTCTTTGAGGGGTTAAATAAGGATGTAGACAAGGGTGAACCAGTTGATATAGTTTTCTTCTACTTTCAGAAATTTTTGACAAGATTGCACACCAAAGGTTCCTAAGCAAAGTAAGCAGCCATGTGTAAGGCTATGTTTTAGTCATGGGTATTTTTAGTTACAGGCAGTAAACAAAAAACAGGCAGTAAACAAAAAAAGGACAGGTTACAGGCAGTAAACAAAAAATCACGGCCTGCGACCTGTCCATGACTTGTACTATAGCCCTGACTAAATCTTGGGAGTATTGCGGGTGCTCTGCGGGGACCACAGGTGTGCAGGGGGGTTGCAGGTGTTGGAGAGACAGTCCGGGGGGCACCGGGACGGTCCAGGGAGTGCCATTGATGCTTGGGTGGGAGCTGCCCAGGAATCCTGCTGGTTCTGGGGTTGGGGACGAGTTGGTGGAGCTGGCAGGCACCCTACCCAGTTTCTCGGAAGTAGCGACATGTCCATCCCTTAGCTTCTAGCTCTGCATACTGTCAGCTCCGCAGCTCCCATTGGCCAGGAACCACAGCCAATGGGAGCTGTGGGGGTGGTGCCTTCAGAACGAGGCAGCAAGTGGAACTAGGAGCTGAGGGATGAGGTACATGTTGCCACTTCTCAGGAGCCCCCGCAAGGTAAGTGCTGCCTACAGCCCTCACCCCCTCCTGTGACCAAACCCCCCGCCCTGAGACACCTCCCACACTCAAACTCCTCTGGCTGCTGTTGGGGGTGGGAGGAAGTGGTGGCCTGAGGCTGCCCCAGCAGTGGCCAATGTGACTGGCGCAGGGGTTGCCTGAGCTGCTTCAGCAGCCCCAGAGCCAGCCACACCAGCCACTGCAGAAGTCATGGACGTCACGGAATCCGTGACTTCGGTGACCTCCATGACAAACTCGCAGCCTTAGTCATGGGATAAAAGGCAATGTCTCTCATGGATCAGTAACTGGATAAAAGATAGAAAATAAAGGGTAGGAATAAATGATCAATTTTCACAGTGGAGAGAGGTAAATAGCAGGGTTCCCCAAAGATCTGTACTGGGATCTGTGCTGTTCAATACATTCATAAATGATTTGGAAAAAGAGGTAAACAGTGAAGGTGGCAAAGTCTGCAGTCTTATTCAGGATGCTTAAATCCAAAGCTGACTGCAAAGAGTTGCAAAGGGATCTCACAAAACTGGGTGACTGGGCAACAAAATGGCAGCTGAAATTCAATGTTGATAAGTGCAAAGTAATGCACATAGGAAAACATAATCCCAACTAAACATACAAAATGATGGGGTCTATATTAGCTGTTACCACCCAAGAAAGAGATCTTGGATTCATTGCAGATAGCTTTCTGAAAACATCTGTTCAATATGCAGTGGCAGCCAAAAAAGCTAACAGAACATCAGGAACCATTAGGAAGGTTATAGAAAATAAGGCAACAAATATTACAATGCCACTATATAAATCCATGGTAAGCCCACATTTTGAATACTAAATGCAATTCTAGTCACCCTGTCTCAAAAAAGCTATATTAGAATTGGAAAAGGTACAGAAAAGGACAACAAAAATGATTAGGGAGATGGAAGAACTTCCATACTAGAAGAGATAAAAAAGACTGGGTCTGTTCATGCTGGAAAAGAAACAACTAAGAGGGGGATATGATAGATGTATTATGTGATGTATGATAGATGAATTATGTGATGAATGTTTATAAGGACGTGTTATTTACCCCTTCCATAATACAAGAACCAGGGATCGCTCAATGAAATTAATAGGCATCAGGTTTTAAACAAACATAAGGAAGTACTTCTTTACACAACACACTGTCCACCTGTGGAACTCATTGGCAGGCAGTGTTGTGAAGGACAAAAGTAGAACTGGCTTTGAAACAGAATTAAAGTTAACAGATAAGTTAAAGGAGGATAGGTGGTATAAACTATGCCGAGATGGTCAGGGAAGCAACCCCATTCTCTGGGTGTCTCTAAATCTCCAACTGTCAGAAGGTGGGACTGGAAGACAGGAGATGACGCATTCAATAATTGCCCTATTCTGATCATTCCTGCTGAAGCATCTGACATTGGTCACTGTCAGAAGATGGGATACTGGGCTAGGTGGACCATTGGTCTGACACAGTGAAGCTGTTCTTATGGGAAAAAAAAGTACATTTCACTAGCTGCTGACTGCTTACAAAATTCTCATTGTAAATGTAAATCAAGAAAGTTCTCCCATCTACAGCATAGACCATTTACTCCATTATATATTTGTATTTGCAACTAAATAAGACACAAATGTGAATTGCTAATCTGAAGAGTGATTTTCTGAGATTTAGAAAGAGCCCTTCAATGCACAAAATATCTATTATCACCAAAAAAGATCATTGTTTTAGTATAAACAACTTTCAGAGACATATTTTAAATGCCAGAGCAGTATATAAATCTTACTTTTTTAATGAGGCTACCTTGATCCTTACCCTCCATAATACATTATTAGAATCCTATACCTAAGTAGCTACTTTTAAATCCCAATTCAGCGAAGCACTTAAACATGTTCGTAAGGCCTTCCCTACACAGCAAAGAACTTAGTTTTTGATTCAGCAAGGTTCATTTACTTTAAATAAGTGAGAAGTACCATTCAATTGTGTGAGGATACTTGTATGCTTAAAGTACAGTACATGCTTAAGTACCTTGCTGAATTGGGGTCTTATGCATGAGTTTAAGACCAACCGACCAGAATGACATTCAATCAGCTACTTAAAAAGTTAAGCATATGCTTAAGTGTTTTGCAGAACTAAGGCTTTATTCAGAACCAATGATAGTAAAATGAATAAGAGGCTCGGAGACTCATAAGTGTTAAAAGAGAGGGAAACAAAACAACAAATGGGAGAGAGATGACAGGAGTGAATAACACAGACTTGGTAATTTTAACATAAGCATATTTTAGTACAAAGGAACTTGATATCATGTACATAATAAAACTTTATATTATCTCACAAAAACTGCTTATTCAGAAGTTTGTTTCCAATTCTGCAATCTCTCAAATATAAATCAAATATCTTTCCCCTGGAAAAACCAAGAATCATGGTTCACTCAGTTGTCATAAATAAAAATTGTACATATGAAAACGAAAAAAACAGAGAGAAAGAAACAGCTGTAATATAAACAGAAACAAAACAAAACAAAACAATATTTACAGGTTTTACTTAACACCTGGTCTAAAAAGTAAATGATTTTGATTTCCTTTGATTATCCAGCTTCCTGAAAGAAGGACAAGCACAGGACAACACTTGATATGGATTTAATCAGGGTGCAACTTTATTATTAGATATCTGGGACTACCTGGCAGGTAAAAGTGCAGGCAACTTCATGTTCATTCAGTAACTACTCAGGGCTTCCACCAGCTCCCCTTTTTTTCCATCCAGCTCTCCAAGCCAACCCATTGCTGGGACCTTACCATCCAACCCCACCCTGCCCCATAGGAGAGTTAAGGTGGGCTATAAGAAAGGGGGTTGTCTCCCTGCCATACCAATCATAGGAGCCCCTACCCCTTCCCATTCCATTACTTTAACCAGCACCTTATTTTTAATTCCTTTACCAGGCCATTTATCTGGTCACTGGATGCCTTCCCTATGGAGACCCTGCTCTGGACATCCACCCCACAATTACAAACTAAATTGCAATAGCCTATGTTCTTTCCTCCTCACCATAATAGGTCTTCCCTGATACCTGCTGTGTAAAATACAACCCCTCCCCCACTCCATCTAAGCCAATGTGGTGAGGGTAAAAAATTCCTTCCCAGCTCCCCTAAAAAGGAGAAACTAGCACAATGCCCACAGCAGGTCCTAACCAAACCTAATATTCACACCTCAAAGGTAGGGAGGGTAGGTGCTGCCTTGCTTGCTGCCTAAAGAAAGGGCTTCTAATGCCAAGGTTTGCACTGTTAAAACCTTCTGCCCTTATGTTCCCAGAGGATGAGTCAGAGTGACCAAGCTGACCCCACCCACCTTTTTGCAGCAGTTTCTGACCTCCTTCCCCACCTCCAACATGGAAAGCACTACTACCTTCCTCCAGCAAACCTGGATAACATCCCTTTGCTTCAGGTGCAGTGCGGTTATATCCTATTGTTCAAACAGTGTTTAAGGAAATGCAAAAAGCAAGTCATTATTGTAGACAACAAGCAACAAGAACAAATCTATTTTGGAGGAGCATGGTACCAGAGTGTATATATATTGAGTTAAATTGTGATTTCAGTTCAACTTCACTGATGTAACCGAGTTACTTCAAAATTACATCAATGTAACTGAGATCAGAATTTAGCTCAAAGTATATATAGATTCTAATCTCAGGTACACTGGTGCAAAACCTAACTCTATTTGAAGTCAACGAAGTTATTCAGGTTTTGCACCAGCGTAACTGAGATCAGAATCTGGCTGTTAAGTCACAAATAATTTGATTGTATTCTACAGTTGTGTACATCATAAAAGCCCTACTTGACTGACATTATCCTCAGTTTCTGCACAAGAGAATTTTAGGTCTGGAATAGCAGGAGTTTAATAGGTCAACACAAAAGTACAGTGGGTGAGCTGTGTCTTAGTCATATATGCACAAAGTCAGTTTCACCCAGAGTGAGTGACTTTTTTGAAAAGCACCCCATAACTACAAGATTTTTATTTTATAAAGATAACTTCATAAGTAGGGTGACCAGATGTCCCGTTTTTAAAGGGATAGTCCCTTTTGGGGGGACTTTTTCTTATATAGGCGCCTATTACCCCCCACGCCTGTGCCATTTTTTCACAGTTGCTATCTGGTAACCCTATTCATAAGCATTTATTAACCTTGTGTAGGCATCAAAATGTTTTGTAAACTGAAGTTGAAATCATTACCATTGCTGTTTTCAGTGCTACCTTCAGCGGCACACAAATTCATTACTATTGTGGCTTTCATAAAATTGGATATTATGCTTTCCCATGAATGTGCAGAAGCTAATTTTCAATGATCCACACAATGCATCTCTGCAGAGCCGTTTGTCTGGGCCAGCTTTACCACAACATATTGCACATGCTGCTCCTTATGTCTCAAAGTGTAGGTTTATTCTGTCCCCAAAATAGTAACAAAGCTACTACCTGAGATTGTCACTCTTTTCTTTTGATATTCTGAAAGAAGTGCCAAACTTACAAAAGCTAGTGTTCATAGAAAGGAAGCATGCTCCCTGAGCCCACAGAGATGATGCTGCAGCTGATCAGAAACATTTTGGTATGTTGTCATTTTGTTTCAGCATGTTTTGCAAGCCAGAAAACCCAAGGGTCACTAATCATCCTGATAAATCTCTCTCCTGGACACTTCATTGTGAAAGCAAATAAAAAATGAACTGATCTGATATACAACAGCACAAGAAGTTGCATAGCTGCACTATCGCTCCTTACAAGAGGATTCTGTTCATATCTAATCTAATTATCATTAGATACAGCTATTTCACAGCCTGTAGACAAGCACTGGAGAAAGATACTAAAATCATTGGACAGTTTTGTTGTATAAGGATTATAGTAGTTGGGTTAAGAGGACAAAAAATAAAAAAATGTCAGTTTGTCTTTAGTTATTTAGAAATCTTTTTCCCTCCCTTGATGTGTAGTCATATAAATCTTGTTAGGGCTGTGTCTACATAGGAGAGAATATGGACCCACAGGATATTTTCTCAGGAGCATCTGTATGCTTCATGAAGTACAGTAGTACACAGCTGAAATCAGATTAATGCTGTCAAATAGAATAGTTTGATTTTAATACCATATGTCTAAATAAGGTGGAAATATACTACAGTACATGACTCTCATCTCAGTTACACTAGTGTTTTATAGTGTGGACCTCAATAGTATTACTTCTGATTTAAACTTTCATGAAAGGAAAAATCGTTTATAAAGATGCCACTTTTTAACCCCCCACTTTTGATTAGATGTTTCTGGGAGCCAAAAATTACAGTTCAGTCCGAGAAATGGGCATGTGCACTGTAGTCAAATTGCATCAATGTTTGTGTGGAAGCTATGAGACTGAAATGTACAGATCTTGAAATAAACATACGGTCTCCTACAGTATTCTTGCCAGCAAGTTAAAGAAGTATGGATTAGATGAATGGATTCTAATGTGGAGAGAAAGCTGATTAGATTGTCTGGCTCAATAGGTAGTGATCAATGGCTTGATGTCTAGCTGGCAGCCAGTATCAAGTGGAGTGCCCCAGGGATCAGTCCTAGGGCCAGTTTTGTTCAACATCTTTATTAATGATCTGGACGATGGGATAGATTGCACCCTCAGCAAGTACGTGGATGATGCTAAGCTGGGGGGAGAGGTAGATATGCTGGAGGGTAGGGATAGGGCCAAGAGTGACCTAGACAAATTGGAGGATTGAGCCAAAAGAAATCTGATGAGGTTCAACAAGGACAAGTGCAGAGTCCAGCACTTAGGACAGAAAAATCCCATGCACCACTACAGTCTGGGGACCAAATGGCTAAATGGCAGTTCTGTGGAAAAGGAACTGGGGATTACAGTGGCTGAGAAGCTGGATATGAGTCAGCAGTGTGCCCTTGTTGCCAAGAAGGCTAACAACATATTAGGCTGCATTAGTAGTAGCATTGCCAGCAGATCGAGGGAAATGATTATTCCTCTCTATTCGGAACTGGTGAGGCCACATCTGGAGTATTGCATCCAGTTTTGGGCCCCCCACTACAGAAAGCATGTGGACAAATTGGAGAGAGTCCAGCAGAGAGCAACAAAAAAGATCCAGGGGCTGGGGCACATGACTTATGAGGAGCGGCTGAGGGAACTGGGATTTTTTAGTCTGCAGAAGAGAAGAATGTGGGGGGATTTGATAGCAGCCTTCAACTATCTGAAGGCGGGTTCCAAAGAGGATGGAGCTCGGCTGTTCTCAGTGGTAGCAGATGACAGAACACGGAGTAATGGTCTCAAGTTGCCGTGGGGGAGGTCTAGGTTGGATATTAGCAAACACTATTTCACTAGAAGGGTTGTGAAGCACTGGAATGGATTACCTAGGGAGGTGGTGGAATCTCCATCCTTAGAGGTTTTTAAGGCCTGGCTTGACAAAGCCCTGGCTGGGATGATTTAGTTGGGGTTGGTCCTTCTTTGAGCAGGGTGTTGGACTAGATGACCTCCAGAGGTCTCTTCCAAACCTAATCTTCTATGATTCTATGGAATCCCCAGAGGATGGACAAGCTGTCAATACTTTGAATCAGCAACATATTTCTCTGAAGATAAGATAAATCTGAAATTAATTCAATTTTAAAAAAAAATTCAAAATGTTTAAATCAATATAATTAATTTAGTAAAAGAACCAACAATTTAAAATGTGTAAAAAAAGTTTAAAGTGTAAGTTAAAAGTGAAGACAACTTTCACTGAAAGAGATGCAGAGAGGGCGAAAACAAAGGGCTAAACCCTCAGTACAAATTAGCTTAGCTCCACTGACATTTTCTTTGGCACTGATTTTTTTACATGTTCTCTCTTTTATTTGTTCTTTTCTAGGCATTTTGACTCTGATACAAATTAGCATATGGGATTTAGGAACTGAAACTCATGGCATTTGGGGAGTTATGATTGAAGTCTATAAAATTATGATTGGTGTGGAGAAAGTAAATAAGGAAGTGTTATTTACTCCTTCTCATAACACAAGAACTGGGGTCACCAAATGAAATTAATAGGCAGCAGGTTTAAAACAAACAAAAGGAAGTATTTCTTCACACAACGCAAAGTCAACCTGTGGAACTCTTTGCCAGAGGATGTTGTGAAGGCCAAGACTATAACAGGGTTCAAAAACGAACTATATACATTCATGGTGGATAGGTCCATCAATAGATATTAGCCAGGATGGGCAGGGATAGTGTCCCTAGCCTCTGTTTGCCAGAAGCTGGGAATGGGCAACAGGACATGGCTCACTTGATGACTACCTGTTCTATTCATTCCCTCTGGGGCACCTGGCATTGGCCACTGTCAGAAGATGGGATACTGGGCTAGATGGACCTTTGGTCTGACCCAATGTGGCCTTTCTTATGAATTTCATGATGATTTAGGCACTTAGATCCCTTAGACTCCTTTGAAAATACCAGCCCAATTTTAATTCAGAGAATCTGCAGCACAGTCTTTAGTCCCTACATTTTGGCTGTATCAGGCAGTATCACTGAAATCAAGTCCATTGACTTCAATGTGAGGCTCTTGTAATGCAGTGCTAGAACACAACAGATCAAATACTGCTGTTAGTGAAAATCCAAAATAAGTCCATGGAAGTGGCTAGCTAGCAAAGAAGGAACTATTGGGAAAGAAATAACCCAAAGACAGAAAATGCCTGCAGGAGGAAAGAGGAGAACTATGACAGAATATATATTAGAAACAAGTAAACTGTAGAATGTCTTTGTTTAAACATGGCTAACTGTGGTAGCTAAATTAGAGTTATTGTTGTGCTCCTAGCCTCAGCCAAAACCAATTCATTTGAGGGTTTTTCAATTTTTTGGCAAAACCCCAACATATTCTAAAGAAAAATAGATTAAAAAAAAAATGTTGACATTTTTCACTGGCATAAAATAATTTCCTGACCTTTTATGCAGAAAATATATACATATACCTATATCTATCTATCTATCTATATTCTTCTCAAGCAAATGACACTACATTGATTTACGCAAAATGAGAGTCTGTCCCAGTGTTGGTGGCACCAGGCATGACCCAGTGTTGACAGAGGGGTGGAAAATGACAGTGCCAATGAAGGCTCCCTGTATTAGGCCTCTGCTTGTCCGAACCGCGTCCATGTTTAGACTTTAATTAACTCCACAGGCTAGATGGAAAGAATGGAATGTGTGGCAACTAGTTATCAGTACCAGGAGGCAATTTTACAGCCTGCTTGCACCTGGCTAAAGGGAGTGAAACAGAATGACCGGTCAAGAAAAGTTACTAACGAGATAATATATTTTTTTGCCAAGTATGATCTAACCTGTTTAGAGTAATTGCTGCTTCATAATGTATTTGCTGTATGGGAACTGAAAAGGAGGGAGAAGAGGGGGGGGAGGGGGGAGCTGGGCATTGGGGGTAATAGACATGCTTAGCTAAGATCATGTATAAAGACAGAGAGCTGTTTGTCTGGGGTGTGCTTGATCTGAGGTGTGTTCCTCCAAGCATCCTGTGCTTTGAGATCTCAAATAAACTTTTTTTGCTTCTCCACCCTGGTGTGTCTAATTGGAGCGAGGCACTCCGGGCAACGAATCACTGTTTGCTGCCTCAGGCCTTTTGGGCCGGCAACACCAGTATTTCAATCCATATGGTGGCTCACCTTCTCCGCAGGGAAGCTTTCTGGTCCTTTACCAAACTAGCTGAAGAGTGTGAAGGTTATGGGGAGAGACCAACAGAGCGAGCACATGAGAGGAAGGTGTATTTAGAGCTGACTGAACATTGAAGAGTATTGAAGAAGGGACATGCTTTTCATACATGGGAGTCTGTCTTAATGGTTTCCCTCCTGATCACCTTATCTCTGGGAGTGGTGGAGCCTCCTCATAAAATCTCTATCACAGGACAACCAGGTAGTATATATCACCTTATGTGGATCCCTCCACCTTCAAAACATCTACGGTGAAATTAATCTCCTGGCAGCAGGCCAGCACAAGGCAAATGCACCACATAGGTCACACCAGAGCTCTTAAAATAGGGCTTCAGAGCTGTATAGGCCGTGTGAATTTCACCCTTGGATTGATATTATGGTAAATCTCCATTCCTTATAGAGAGAAATATAATGTGCTGTATTTACTTGGGTATCAAGTCAGGTTAAGGATAGTTTAGCCATATTTGTGAAGTGTTCTTTAAAAGAAAACTTTGTGAGTGAATATAGTGAGAGAATAATAGACAGAGCATCCTCCCAAATATCTACCAGTGCACCTCAATCCTGACCTGAAACACCTCTGCCTTCCAGTGTTAGTCCTCCTTGATTTAGACTGCCAATCATGGAAATTAAGGACTAAAAAGAAACTATCACATATTTTCAAATTGTGACCTAATTAGGTTATGAACTTGATGTCCAGTGGTGAATCACTAATATATTAACCCATCTGGGCCCCTGTAAGCAGCATTCTGATAAAAAAACAACCTCTGCCAGTTTCTCATTGAACTATATACAATTAGACCTGGGTTACTCATCCGATTCCTAACCTCTATTAACCCATTCCATGAGAAAGTAGATTCTTGACACACACACAGAGCCAGCTGATGTTCATTGATGCTGACAATGTGCAAAAACAGCTCACATTAGAGAAGATATTTTCTAAGGGCTTAGATACTGTTTATTAGCAATACGCAATCCATCTTTCGCGCACAAATCTGATAACATACATGTATAACAGATGACAAAGGCAATGCCTCTACATTATCCACAAAAAAGTGTTCAAGTTCTATTCCCAAGAATGCCTAATTTAGTGTGCTCCCAGAAAACAGATGAATAGCTGTGGAACTGAAAATTAGGGGCTGGGCATATTGCAAAAGAGTTAGGAGCTAGGTTAGTGTGATATTTCTTTAACTAATGTGGTACACAGGACTAGGATTTCTGTAATTTGCTTCTGAATTATCAATTTGATCACCTGTCTCTATACACAGCCTGAATAGGTCAATGTTACAAAATAGGCTATTGGAATTTGTGTTTTTCATGCACCTTTTCCTATGCCATTTCAATGTTTTATCTACTGAATGCCTAATTTAGTTTAACCCTCATTGAAGTCAGACAGACTTGAGCAGATGCTTAGGTAATTTTCTCAACTGGAGCCTTAGAGCATAATATTCAGTTTGGCCGTGTTTACATGCCTATTGGATTCACTCTGAAGATTCTAGCAGACTAATGGACATAAAATAGCATTTTAAAGCAAAATTTAGACAATAACCTGAAAGTGATTGTAAGTATGAGTCTTTGCACAGAAAATCTGATTCTAAATGTTACACTCATCCATTCAGGGAACAGGGTGGGTAGGACTTGAGTTTTAGGTCTTGACTAAAATACCTGCAGCAGAACCGTGCCCTGGGACATTGGTTCAGTATGAGAGCATCAGTTCCTGGAGCATCTCCCCCCTCCCCCCAACCCCTTAGAGTTATCTTCTACAGGCACTGACAAGGCAAAGTTTTACTTAGTTTATGAGAGATTATGAGATCACAGTTTGAGAAGATACATTTTAGTGATCAATGAGGAAGAGTATGGCACTTCAAAAGCAGTATAGTTTTCTCATGTCTAATATCCTAGAATGTTCAGATTCAGTTCCCCATTCTCATGTAGTTGTGAAAAAGCCTAATATTTTGGGGTGCATTAACAGAAGTTTCATATGTAAGACACAGGAGGTAACTGTCCCACTCCAATAACCTTGCTGCAGGTTACACTGAGTTACAGTCCTCCTTCAGAAGGCTGCCGCAGAATAAGCGGGGATCCGCCCTTTTAAGGATCTGCCCATCACTAGGCTTGGCAAGATTTACAGGTGTGCCAGGTTGAGGCTGATTTTCTCTGTGGCAGGACTCTTTAACTCCTCCCTGACTGGGATGGGGAATCTGCCTCACCACACATCCCCTATGTTTATATGTCTCTATCTGTATCATTACATATTTTAAATGATATGTAAGTATTTAAACAATACTTACACAGCTACATATGTCACACAGACTATGCTCTAATTTAGCACAATCCTTGAAAAATAGTGCTGGCTAGACAAAAGAAGTTATTTTTGTTCTCAGCTTGGGAAAACAAAAATATTTCTGTTCAGTAGAAGACATCTATACAGGCAAGCTTACTCCTCCTTTGTTTCTCCGTTTGAGGAAATTTATTCAACAATAATAAGCAATGTTAAGAATTTTAAAATTGTAAAAGCACTCTTTTGCCAGTATAAACGGGGTCCACACTATAAGGGTATTACTGGTATAGCTATGCCAGTGAAACTTTAAGTATAGATTAGGCCCTTAGATGTGCTTTAGTCCTTTTCTTGGAAAGTCATGCATCACTCGGATGAGGCATGAGTGTGTTCTTTAACAGAATTTGCATGGGTTATTGCTTTATTTAGTTGGTAACAGCCTTGCAACAGCAATACATGCTGCTTCAGGCATGATCCTGGATTACTGTCATATCCTCTTCATGGGCTCAGAGGGGCTGTTTCATTGCTTGCAACTGGCAGTGCACAACTTCTTGGACTGCACCGTGATTGTATTATAGCCACCTGTATTTTTTACAGTGACTACCCGTTGATGTTATGTTTTTTTAAGCCATTGGTTTTATCATGGTTACACTAAAGACTTTTCATTGAACTGAGTATTGATAGGCATCTGTGCTCAGACCATCTGAAGTTGACTAAAGATTTCACTTTTGCTGGGTGTGCCTTACATATTTGAATTTGCCCCTCCCATAAAATCCATATCATATCTTTCCCCTTTTAATAGAACACCTTAAAGTTCACTTCCCCCTGCAAAAAAAGTTGAAGTTTTCTTAAGACTTACTGTTGCTGGATCTTCATCTACATTTTCTTTTTTTTTTCCCTGTAGCAATTGGAGCCTCTCCTTTGTTTTCCTCTGCTATGTTGGTATTTTAGTAAGTCTGCATTATATTGCATTGTTTTGTATACTTTTGTACAGCTCCTTGAACACTTTGGCAGGGAGGTGCTGGGTAAACAAAAACATTATTTTGTGTATGTGTCTCTCATTGCCAGTTTTATAAACTGTTACTCACCAACTGCTTTTCAGTAGAGAACACCCCTTTTGATGTTGGCCTTGTCACAGTGGCTTTTCTCCATATTTGGCAGGAGAAGTCTCAGAAGATTCCTCCTGCTATTTGTCATTACCATGTTCAGAATCTCTTTTGGTGGAGCCATATTCCTGCTACCTCTGCTTATCATGATTTGACACACAGATCCTGCCAGGGAAGGAGCTTCCATCACAAGGAAAAGCTGCAATGGCATTTCTGCCATTTCCATTAGCTGAGGATCTGGCCCTTTGTGCTGAATTTATAGCTATGTTGTGCAGACCCTTTGGACCTTTTTTCACAGTGAAGTATCCTGCATTATGTGGTATGGACATACTGAAATTTTATTCATTTAAGAGAAAATGTGTTCTAAAAGTCTTACTTTGATTTGCCAGTATGTATAATAATATTTAAAAAGTAAGAGACACAAAGTTAAAGTAGAGCAGGTGACCAAAATTATTTGGGATTGTAGAGAATGATCTATTATTTCAAAGCAGTAGGGAATTTAATGGGCGAATTTAGGTCCCAATCCTGCAAACATTTCTATACCCATTCAATTTTATTATCACACAAGCAGTCTCATTGACTGCAACGGATCTACTCGTTTGAGTATAAATGTTTACAGGACAAGACACACTGGCAAACTTTCTAAAGTCCAGGCACTGTTTTGTTTTTTTTTAAATGTATTTGATAGCGAGGTTTATCTCTGCGTGTGGACCACACTATCAAACCCATCACAGGATTGGGGCCCCCATGAACAAGTTGTAATTATTTTTAAATATACCATTAACATTTTAATATGTTGATTCTGTTGATCAACATCAATGGCCCAATTTTCATGATGTGGGGCTTAAACTAAAGCAATGGGCTGAAAGCTAAATTTAGCAGGTAGAGAAAATCCTATTGCCCAGAAGTCTGGGTACAAGTTCAAGTGCTAGCTGGTTAAGTAAAAGTGTAGGCTTTCCTGCCTGGCAGACAAAGAGAACGGGGATGGCTGGGGGCGGACTGAGTGACATCAGGCAACACAAGAACACTGAGCTGCCAGTCAAAGGAGAAGGAGTGGACAAGGGGGAATGAAGCAAAGATAATAGAATTGCCCAGGGGTTAGGCAAGAAAAGAGGCACTGAACAGAGCAGCAGAATTGAGCTGCCAGTCAAGATGTTAGGAACAGTCCTAGTTGATATTTGCCACATTAATAAAGCTTTGGGAGAAAAGACATTTAGTGTGCCTGAGGCAGAGCCTCAGTTTGAATTAGTTGACTTTTTAATTCTGTGATTGGAGGCCTATGGTGACTGTGCAAGAGAGAGATGGGGTATGGTGTTTCATGCTTAGTCTGGTATAGTATAGTTCAAAGTAGTTACCTTTGATAGAAAGTCAAGAAACAGGTTAATTTTCCACAGACGAAAGTACGTTGTGTAGCAACTTTTTGAGCCTGGCAAACTTAGAAGCTGTTGCTACTGCAGGACACAACTAGATTTGATTTTTAAGCAGGATAATAGAGTTTGCACTGCCAAACGTGGAGGAAGGTGAGACAATGACTGGTCCTGAAGAAAAATGGGCAGTTCTCAGAGACATTGTGATTCAAGCTGCAGCACTTGCAGTTGATATCAACATAAACAGAGCAAGAATATCTTAGCGAGGAAAGAAAAGCACTGAAAGGAAAAGTCCTGAATGCTAAGACCAAAGAAATATGGGAACAACAAATGAGGGGGAAAAAAAAGAGAACAGACAAAGCACTGAAAAGCAACACAGTGAGAGACCTGAAGACGAGTTCTGTATGGCTAGAAAACTTGTCTCTCTCACCAACAGAAGTTGGTCCAATGAAAGATACTATCTCACCCAACTTGTATCTCTAATATCCTGGGCCCGACATGGCTACAACTACACTGCATACAACAAGGAAAGATTAACAGAAGTATGTTGAAGACCTAGCAGCTGAAGTTGAAACTGCTACTGTAATAGGCAACTACAGAGACATTTACCAAGTAAATAAAACTGTCTGTGGAAACTTCAAAAGAGAAAATGGCCAATCAAAAGTAAATATGGAAAAAATGCTTACAACTGAGGTAGAACAGAATAACAGATGGACAAAGAAGTCCCAAACAAACTGAGCCCTACCTCCACACTAGTTTGATGAAACATATGACTCTGATCAACATGCGATCAACATTGGTCCAATAGAGATGTTAGAATTAGAGACAGGAATGAAGAAGGTGAAAAACAACTAAGGAGTGGAAGATGATCAAAGCATAGTGGAAATGCTTAAGGCCCTTGATACCACCACCCTAATGAAACTGACAGAGCTGATCAATGACATCTGGGAAGAAGACACCCCACCTGACCTGTGGAAACATGGAAGTATTATCAGAATACCAAAAAGGTTGACTTGTAGTATTCTGTAGTGTGATACTAAACAGGATGAAAGAGGCAGTGGATATACATCTTAGGGAAGAACAAGCTGGATTCAGGACCAAGAGATCCTGTAGAGATTAGATAAGTGCCACCATAGAAGAATGTACAGAATAGCAGGCTCCCCTTATTATCAATTTCATTGATTTTCAAAAGGCATTTGACAGCCTACATAGGCATGTATTGTCTTATGGAATTCCAGCTAAATTCGTCAACATCATCAAGGTTATGTACAGCAATGCAAAGTGTACTGTAAGGGTGAACAACCGGACATCAGAGTGGTTCAACTGGCATGAAACAGGGCTGCATCCTATGTCTGCTGTTGTATGTCATTGCTGTAGATTGGATAATAAAGATGTGTATTAGAAACCGAAACACTGGTATAATATGGATAGATAGCAAATGCCTTAGAAGACCTAGATTTTGCTGATTTTGTGCTTTTCAGAGACACCCCTGAAAAGCTACAAAGACCAACACCTTTGCAAAAACATCAGGCAAAGTAGGGCTCAAAACCAGTCATACTATAACAAACATCCTTAAAACTCAGAAGACAAGTTGTAACGTCACATTAGAAGGCGAAAACAAAGAACACAGAACAATTTACTTACCTGAGCAGCACCATACTACCCAGGGGAGACCTCAAGAAAAAAGGAATATCATGGATAGGAAAGGCACCCACAGCATTAACTAAACTCAATAATGTATGGAAATCAAAGATATAAAGTACCAAAACAAAAGGGAATTTTCTACTCAAAGGTAATCACACAACATGTGAGAGCTGGATAGCTATTAACATTTTGATTGAAAATGAGATGCCTTGGAAAATAAGTGCCTACAAAAAATTCTGGGCATTGGATGGAGACATTGTCACCAATGAAGAGATCCAAGAAATTACCAATAGCTCGTCTCCACTAGAGTCAGAAGGAAATGCTGGACATATCTGGTGCGTGTACTCCAGATGCCAACACACAGATTCCCAAATGAAGCTTTCAAGTGGAAACCAATTAGTGTGAGGAAACAAGCACACCCAAGAGAAACCTTAAGAAGAACTCTTAGCAGGCAGGCAGAACAGCCAATCTCAACACCACAGAGCAGATGGAAGTGGCAGTTAATAATAGAGAGGGATGGACAAGATTAGTTTCCACCCTGTGCAAGAACGTTGATGCAAGAAGGATATAAGGATAATAATAGTAGTAATAATGGTGAGACATATGGCTGAAAAGCAAGCAACAGTTTAATTTTCCAGCCAAGGTAGAGAAGGCTATTCTCTACATGCTTGAAGGGGATCAGGAATAAAACCTATTTTGGGGTCCAATCAGTGAGCACTCAACAAACAGCAGGCAGAAGGAGAAGATTAGATAAGTGCTGTTGAATATGATCAGTTCTAGATTTCAAACCAGATAGGCATTAGCCATAATATTATTAGAACCGTAGCCTGAGACCTGGGTTTGAGTCCCTGCTCTGCTACACGTCATATGTGACCTTGGCCCCATCTGTAATATGGGGATAACTGTACTTCCCTACCTCACACAGGTGTTGTGAGGAGAAATACATTAAAGATTATGAGGCTTTCAGATACTACTGTAATAGGGGGCATAAGTACTGAAGATAAATGGATATTCAATTGTGTGGTGGGGTTTTTTTAAATTTAATTTGAAATAAATTATTACAGTCTCAGCTCTGACTCAGTATCTCTGGCTGGTGGTGACAGAGGCAGTTAATTATATTACACCAAGGACAAATCTTAACATTATAAAGTCCTGTGAAGTCAAAACCCCTAAACACAACAGAATAAAAATAAGGACCCCCTAACAATGATCCAAACAGAACAGCCAGAGTGTAAGGAAATGCTTTTATCTAGCCAAACCAGCAATAACATTTCATTTTAATTTACCTGAGAGATTGAGACCATAGCCCCAAAATTAAGACCATTATATTTTCTTGTCCGACAATCAAACAGAAGTCTTAGTCACTCACAAAGCCTAGAACAAGATGTTTCAGAGCTGGGGACAAAGTATTCTCAATGAATGAGATCCAGCTGTGGAACAAACTTTCAAAGAGAATAGATGCATTCAGTGTCTGACTCTTTGCCACCAGCTCTCCAAAACCAACCGACCAAAAAACCCTACCTCAGAGCTTTCTATAACATAAAAAAGAAGAGCCAGAGAATCCATGAAGTCCACTAGAGATTTTGATATTGCCAATCTATTTTACATGGAAGGCACTCAGATAAAATGGTCACAGGCAGCAGTACAAAAATATAAGACACATAGATATTCCTCTCTCTGCTCCCAAATCTGGTATTCAGGTATTCCAGTTCTGCTCATTTGCATAAATTAGCATTTGGATGCCTAAAAAGCACAATTAGGCGTTTAAATACAGATGTAAGTGTCTAGCATTCATGTCTAAATTTGAAAACTGGGCCTCAAGTTAGCACTAACTGTTCAACTTGCACATTCACACCTATACTTTTTCCAGCTGGGCTGATTTTCTAGCTATCCTCAATTTACACAGAAGAACTCTCCATCGCTTTTGTTTTATATGAGAAAGTGTTATGGATCTAATACAAATTTCAACTCCTTTTTCTGAGCTATTGTTCGTATGGACTCGTAAGAGCACTATTTCTCAGTGTTGACATATATATTTTCCCTGTAGTAATTAATGATAGCTGGTCATCATGGAGTTTAACACTATAGCAACACTTTTAATAACACAGTAAATAGCTTGTCAGATTGTATTGATTATATTAAGGTATAAAAGTGTGACTGAAAATGTGTTCAGAAAGAGGTTTTAATGGTACATAATACACAATATATCATCAGTTATTAATTCAAAAGATTCAATTTAATATTCATCCACTAATTAAATGACAGACTACTTACTTATTATATCTATTGATGATTTGAATGGTCATTACTTAATTTTGGCTACTTGACCATTCTTCAAGGTGAATGAGAATATAGTAGGAGTAAAAGGCTAAACTAAACAAAAAGGAAAATGTACCGGTAAAGGGCAAAGAAAATCACTCTTCAGACAATGCTGTTTGTGATTTATGTTTACATCAAAAAGCAGTTTTCTCCAGTAAATCACAGGGAAGGGAGAAAAGCCAGAGTTTAAATCCAGTTTTCTGTGTTACTCAGTCTTAATCTGAGTTTTGCCCGACTAGTCCCCTGTGCTCAGAGACACAAGGCTATGACTGTGGAAAGTAAAGGAGGCAGCCTGAGTTCTAGAGAACAATCAGAAGGATTTATTATTATTATTACTATGGCTCAAAAAGGGTCAAACATTCTTTAACTTCTGTGGTTTCATTGTTATATTTTTATATTGTTATTTAGCTCTTCGAGGAAGGACTACTCTGTACTTGTGCTGTAAACAAGATGAATTATAATATTTATACTTATTTGCAATCTCCACCTCTTGCATCAAACACACACACCACTTATTTGGTAGCGAAGAACATATGGAGGATATGTGGACCATGAAGTCTAGAATGAGATAGGCAAATAAAAGGGGCTGAAATTCTTAGCTTGATTAAATTAGTGTAGTAACAGTGACTTGATAAAATAAGTTATTGTTATTGATTTTCATTAGACATGCTGCCCTTCACTTTCCAGGACCTTTGTCTTATGTCTGTGAGCACAGGCAAATAATTGGGAAAAACTCAGATTAAAACTGAGTGACACAGAAAGTTTAATTTAAACTCTGGCTTTTCTCACTTAATGGTGAGTCATTGACAAAAAATGATGCTGAAGTCAATAGAGCTATGTTGATTTACACCAGTGTAGGCTGTGCCCAGAAGTGAAAAGGAAAAGATCAATGGCATGTATACTACTGAAAGTACCTAGCACATAAATCAAAACACACATTATTGCTACCCTTCAGACTAGGTATATGTGCTGTTGTTCCGTAATGCCATAATGAAAGGGGTTAACCTGTTAAAAATAGAGAACATGAAGGAACAAAGACAATGGATGAAAGCATACCTGCCCTTACCAGTACATACACTGACAAAGCCTTAACCAAATAGTATAGTGACAATTGTACAAATGTTGCTATGACATAATCTATTACCTATTACGAATAAGGAATTTGGGGTGCTTCCTGCGACTCTTGTCAAGAGGGCTGTACTGAGTCACTTTGCCTCATGCATTCAAACAAGCCATTCCAGGTTTGGATGCAATTCCTCTCTCCTTTGCATTAAGTTAGGATATTGATGAGACTACTGATTTATTTAGTACACAGAAATTATAATGGTAATAAAGAGACTTCTGTTGACAGCTATTAACATATAATCCATCATCTGTACATGTGTTTTTCCAGAAGTAAAGGGAATGTTTCAACCTTTGACAATTTTTAACCCCAGAGGTCCCCTCCAATGGGTAGCTAACTACATCTTAAGGTCCCTAAGTATCTTTAAAAGCCTGGCCCTTAATCCCTCTATGTCTCACTTTCTTCATTTATACAATGAAGATAGTAATACTTATCTACACAGGTACGGCTGTGGACATCTTTTTGTCATTTTGCAGAAGGAGAAACTGAAGGTCAGAGAGGTTAAGGCTGAAATTTTCCAAATTGACCACTGATTCTCCAATTTCATAGATGCTTTAAAAAAACCAGGAAGATTCTGACCGATTCCTCTTAAAAGATTTTTGTTCTGAATACTGTAACTGTTTAATTATTCTATACCCTAACATTATGCATATAATATGACAATAGCTGAGACTAATATTATCTGAAGCACATGTATATCTAACCTGAAAGACCATGGTCAGCACAGACAATCTGAAAGATTTCTCCCTGGTGTAGTATCTTACAACGTTATATCAAAATGACATATAAAAGGCCAAAGAGCATGCAACTCTTGTACTGAGTGCTGTGTCAAATCTATCATCAAGTAGTTAAGCTCCAAAGGACAGCGAAATGAGCTGCAGAATTGTGTGCATTGTATCCATGGCAGTAAAGTAAAAAGCATATCACACACCTGCTTTTCAGATATGACATGTTTTTGTGTAGCCCGTGTCATGCTACACTAACTTGTGAAATGGGCAGCCTGCAATAGCCAAACTGAGAGAGAGATTTTTATGGACAGAAGAGACTGTTATGATCATCAAGCCTGACCTCCGGTATAACACAGACCATAGAATTACACCCAGTGATTCCTGAATCAAGTTGATATGCTTTAGCTCAAACCAGAAGTTATCTTTTAGAAAGGCATTAAATATTGATTTCAAGACTTTGGCGGAAATCCTGACTCCACTAAAGTCAATAAGAGTTTTGAAATTCATGTCAGTGGAGCCATGATTTAATCCTAAATTTGTTACTTTACTACAGGATACAAAAGGATGTAAGCACTTTTCAAAGTTTGAAAAAAAAATGTTTTCTATATTAGTGAGTGGTTTGTGTTCACAATGAGTGTAAGAGAGAAAAAGAACCATTTTGTTCAACTATGATGCTTCAAAGGGTGATTTCAAATGAATTTTCATATACTTGAGTTGGCATTAAAGGCCCAGTTGTACAAACTGTACACAAGATTGGTGAGCACCTACGCATTAGAATAGTTGCACTGAACTCATACAGTTTCACTTTAGATAGCATAAACAATATAGAAATAGGAATGTATCAGTGCTAATGTCTGGAATATCTATTTCATTACAGAGAAACACCTTCAATTAACTCTCTGTCAGGACATTAAAATTCAGTTTAAATTGTTTTACGGCAAAAAAAAAAATCTATTTTCTGTTATGGAAGAGCCTTAGCCTCAGTTAAAAGTGGTGCAGAGTTGAACTACAACACTATCTTGGCATATAGAAGGAGCTCTAGGATTTCATTCATGTGCTGAAGCCATGAATAAGCTGCTTATCTGAAGGCTGCACTGCAGAACTGATTTACGCCTGATGTTGAATTTATAGGTTTGTGAGTTTTCTTAAGAACAGCATCTTTGCAGAAAAAAATATTATTCCATGACCCCTTTTCCTTATTCCTATTAGATGAAGAGTATATTCTATGTTCATTACTCACAGAAGGACTATATCACAGTACGAAGTAATTCTATATTAGGTATGCTTTGGTTTATAAGAAAGCTCATCCAAGTAATAGGCAGGCCTCCATCCATGAAATATTCCTGCTATTTAACATACATCTCTGTGTTATATATGACTTACAGGGATTCTGCTGGGTCGTCAGCACTTTTGAAAATCAGGCAGCTTCTTTAGGTGTCTTAGTATAGATGCAAGAAGATGACTAATTTTTGGTTCCTATTTTGGAGAATCTTGGCCAACATGTATATATCTATAATAAATGAATATTAAACCTGCATCATAGATTTCTCATTACTCATTTTACATTATTTATTTTCTGTTACTTTTATTCATACATAAATGAATGTAGTATCCTGTACTGATGGAGTGGCCTTGAAAAGTTTTGCATAAGTGAGTTTTAAGGCGGCATGTAAATAAGGAGAGTGTAATCAAGGGAATGGGGGTGTGTAGAGGCTGTGAGCAGAGAACCCTTAGAGGACAAGCTTGGGAAGATCAAAGTTGTGAGTAGGAAGAAATACGGGAAGGCAAGGCTTTACATGTGACAACCAGAGCCAGTTGGGAATTTTTCAACAATTTTTTCATTAGAAAATGCTACATTTGTCTAAACTGAAACTGTTTGCAGGGAAAAGCTGGTTTTGATGAATTTCCTGTTTTAGAAGAAAAACATTTTTAAAAAATTTCAAAATCTTTGAAACATGTTATTTTGATGTTTTTTAAATGAAAACGTTCTGGTTTTTTGGACTGATACGTCTTTTCATTTAATAATATATGTTAATTTATAGTAAAAAAGGGTCAAAATCAAAATCTGAAATGATCAAAATAAAAATACTTTGATTGATCAAATCTGAATTTTCCCCACATTTTCTGTTCACAAAAATTTGAGATTTTAACTCATTGCCCTGATTCAGGATAGAGCGTTTTTTGTTTTGTTTTGTTTTATCTCAAAAACTCTTGTGGATGGAAAAAAAAAACTGTTTCCCACCTAGCTCTAGTTAAGGAATTTGAACTTGAAGTACAAGCAATGGGTGGATGTTACCCATATCTGAATATATGAGTAATGTGGTCTGAACAATGAGATAGGAATGTCTTTAGGGTGGGATTTTAAAAAGCAATCACTCAGCACTCGCCTAATACTTCTTCCAGTGAAATTAATGATAAAATTTGCATTGGCATTAGTGGCAGCAGAGTAAATAGACAGAAGTTCAGTGCTTTAGGAAATCCAATGCTTAATATTTATATTTCTGTAATTTTATTGAAAACTCGGGTGACCATTTTTGTTTTGTTTTTTGTTTCCACCCTTTGCTTTATTATGTTTCCACGACTGAATGCTGGTTACTCTGGGTCTCAACCCTACTGAAAGTCAAAAGAAGATTTTCTGTTGACTTCAATAGGGCTAGGATTTTACTTTTGAGTTTTAGGATGGTAGATGATTTGTAATAATACCAGAATTTAGACTAGCTTCATATTTCTCTTCTCACCAGTTGTATACCAGTGTAAATCCATTGACTACTCTGGTGTAAGTGAAAATAGAACCAGATGCTGTTTTCAATGCTTATTAAAACCAAATCTCTGATTGTTCTTTGCCTATTCTATATCTTAATGAGATTTGCAATTAATTTATGAACAAATGTTTATAGTTACTTTTTGTACAGGGCTTAGAAGATACAAAGTGCAATGCAAATGCTATATAATGTTATCATTTTGAGATAGTGGCTTTTAGATTCCATATGCTTCATTCAGCAACTCAGGGAATCTTCAAGATTAACAAAAAATATGTTTGACATCAAAATCCATACTTATTCAGAATATAATAATTTTCAGTTTCACTATTTAAAACCAATAAACAAGAAAATAATTTACAAGTTACAAAAAATCTCTAGTAACCAAGATTTGCAAACCAGTTGTTTTATATCTGATTAGTAAACTTGGTCAGAATCTGCAGTACTTTTTATACTGTTTCCTAAGCCATTTTGATCTGTGCCCCCTGCCAGTTATTAGGTGTGACATATGTGCATATCTTCTTTCATACACTAGCAGAAACAGAAGGGTAATGAAAGGTATTAGTTCCTTCCACTTCCATGAAAAAAG
Source organism: Mauremys mutica (assembly GCF_020497125.1). Taxonomy (NCBI): domain Eukaryota; kingdom Metazoa; phylum Chordata; order Testudines; family Geoemydidae; genus Mauremys; species Mauremys mutica. Next base: position 183,464,681 of record NC_059072.1, on the reverse strand, counting down.
CTCAAAGGATGATAGATTTTCATTTCCTTATTAACAAGCAACTTTCACATTCCACTGGAGTTACAAAATGTGTGGTTTCTTAATACTGGTTGGCTATGTACTGTAGTATTCATGAATTTTCATGACTGGTTCTTAAGCCAATATCCCAAGAGTATAACAGAACAAAGCAATGAGTTAAAGCACTAGAATAAGGAAGTATTTTATACAGCTACATTTCTCCACAGCAATACTTAGCTTCATTCTTTGGGCTTCATGCTGAAGAACTCATAATTGTTAGAGCTAGTAAAAAATAACCTATTTTTGTGTAAAAAATTAAATTTAGAAATTGTCATTTTGACATGTACAAAACAAACATTGTTTTTCTTTTCTTTTTTTCTCTGCCTTTTAAAAAAAAGACATTTAAAACATTACAAATACGGTATCTTTCTTTTTTAGTTAAGGAAAATCTCATAAATGAAAAAAGGTTAACCATTCTGATAACATTTTCAATAATATTTTCAATAAACATCTGAAAAAAAACCAAATTGAGGTACAGCATTTTTCACAATTTTTTGACATGGTCCATTTTTCCTGAAAAACCTTCATTTTTGAAAAGGCCATTTTTTGTCAATTGAAATTTTTTTTTTGATCAGTTCTTAACATTAGCCCACAGTGTAATGTTCTAACATTTCATCTCTGGCGACCTATGTTCCCATTCTATTTAAATAACAGCACTTATTAAAAAAAATGATGGAATAATTAAAATAATTATCCCAAACTCTGCAATATTGCTATTGTACAATGTTGTACTTTGGGCCATCGCTGTAAAATAATGCAATTCTTTTTTTTTTTCACAAGGAAAGTGAAAATGTGATGGTCCCTAGCAAACATATGTTCACATCATAAAACCTAAAGCATAATTGAACACTTCTTACAGATTCTGTTCAGTAGGTTCCCATGTCTAAAACACAGAGGGTGTAAGAAACCAGGACTTAGGAACACTGCCAGAGATATGAGGAAACTTGCATACTACCTGCCTGTCTTTAACTTTAACGAGCAGTAACAGCCCCTTGGTGTAAGGAGCAGTAAGTTCTCATGTATACATGTTTTAATGAGCATAATGGGGAGAGTGGAGCCTGATTGGTTTGTCTCTCACTATCTACTATCACATAAGTTTCTCCCTGATTTATATGGAAAATACCACATCACTATCCTAATTTGACCATTAAAAAATAATAAAATGTGGGGAAATTTGCAGGAATACAAACTGGTTTATCCTTAATTATTGATTGTTGTTAATGCAAGCCATACTTCTACGGCAATATCCCAAGCCAAACCAACACATTTTAATGGTTTTTTTTCAACATATATGGATTGACTTTATACATGCATGTATACGGTATTTAAAATACAAGGTAAGGACTGAATTCCATGCTATATTTTTGGTTCATTTTCAGCTGTCAGGAAAGTTTTGAATATTGGAGGTGTTTGGACTCAATTCTACAAGGGCAAGATTTTTAATCAGTGGGAGTTAGGTGCCTAATTTAAATAACTGGCACTGAGTGCTCTCAACTCCCACGGAAGACACTGGAGACAGAGGAAGCTTGACTCATTACGCTATTGGGACCCTTACCAATCAGTGATAAATTTATTTCCTGATCAAAAACACAAAATTGAGCTTACTCTTGTTACTAGATTCTAATTTCTAAAGACACCCTACAGGGAACACCATGTGAGCAACATAAAACTGAAAATAATTACAGCAGAGAGCGAGATTTCCTAGTCATCAACTTCATGAATATTTAGTATTCACATCAGTATTATAATCACACATGCAATTACAAACATTCCCAGTCATTCTAGAAGAAAGAATAAATGACAGACATAGATTGCTCTTTATCTTTCAAAACAATAGTGTAAAGACTCCAAGGTCTTTTGGGGTTCCCATAATTTCTGATCACTGCATGTGTATACACACACAGACAAACTTGGCATCTTTTATTTCTATGTTTTTGTTACCTCAGGGAAATCACATGACAGTTCAAAATAGTTTAAAACTCCTGAAAGTTGGAAGAGAAAGCCCTGAACCTTTCTCAGTACAATGGGCTGTTGGATTTCATTTTTTGTGTGAAGCTTTTCCTAAACAGAGTGCAAACCTGCAATGTGCTGAAAGATGATGAATGCCTCACTCGTATTAAGGAAAATGAGAATTCAGGCACCAACACCTTGCAGGATCAGACCCACCCTATGTAAAACTAGTAACCAATTTAATGGAAAATGAGAACCTTTCTATATAAGATTTTTGAACCACTTTATATGGTTTAATTGAGTACTCCGGGCATATCCCTAGACTCTGCTACACTCACATTCAATGCAGCTAAAAGTAGGGATGCAAAAATATTCTAAGCTACCTGGTTTCAGAGTAGCAGCCGTGTTAGTCTGTATCCACAAAAAGAACAGGAGTACTTGTGGTACCTTAGAGACAAACAAATGTATTTGAGTATAAGCTTTAGTGGGCTACAGCCCACTTCATACCCCTCACTATTGAATTTTCTCTGTTTTTGCATTTGCTTAATAAAGTTTATTTTGCACCCCACCAGTGCAATAATTGTCCCCCAAGATCCCCTACCTGCTGGCAGGGACAGATATCATTCCACTTCTCTACTAGGTTTTAATAGTAATTTCCAGAAAATTCCATTACATTCTATAGAAACCTTTCACTTTTACATATATTAAATTCTATAGGAATTTCCCATGGATGCAGACCAACTACAGTGACCCTCAGCCCACATGTGAAATTCTCATTGCAATTAATGGGGGGTTTACAGGTGGCATCTGTATTTCTTTTCATTTTATCCTATGTTGTAGTTATAGTTGCACTGAGACTTGTATTGAAAGCAGGACTAAAATCCTTGTTTCACATTCAAAAATTGAATTTAGGGCCAGATCCTCAGCTGAAGTAAATCAGAACAGCTTCGTTGGCATCAATGGACGTGGGGGTTTGCAGTTCTCCTACAAAGGCAGCTACTTCTTCTGTTGAGCCTCCTGTGCTTTGCCAGCATGGAGCCCTAGTCTGACGGAATTTAATTGCTAATTTTCTTGCTTTGTGGGGTTTGCATAGGTAGGGTATCATGCTTAGCAACTTTAATTATAAATTAATCTAGTCTTTGTTGAGCATTATAAGTTATAGATGCTGATTCTGGAATACTTATTACTTCCTAATCTGGCAAAAAATATGTATGTTTACATTATAATCCCTGGGTTTCAGTGGCTGTGTGACAGCTCAGGGGCAAGCTACACCTATGACTTGTCCCCTAGTCTCTCTCCTGGAACTCAGCCATTCACCCCACTTTAGACTGGGTCACTAGGCTTCAACATCCTGTATTTACACCGTATTGCCATGGATACAAAGCAAAAGGTACTTCACACCCGTTTGCAGTCCCTCATAAGTGCACCACTCAGGTGACAGGTTTTGCTACCTTGGATTTAACTCCATTCAGTCAGACAATGATATCAAGCAGGTAACCTGAGGTGCATACAATATTCATACACAATAATACAGATATCTCTCTTTTCTCCGCAAGGTGTGTATTCACACAGGGGATCAGCACACTGCCCAGTTCCTGGGGACCCTGTCTGGCCTTGAATGTCTTAATGGGAGCCTGATGTCTGCACCCCTCCACATCCTCCTCCTGAGTTGTGTGGTCCCCTCATTCTTGGGTCTGTAAGAGTGCTGGATGATCACTTCCCCTAGCAGGGTCTTCTATACATTGCCTTATATGGGTCACTATCCCATAATCCAAACATCCACCCCATAGGACAGTGAGAATATTTTATATAATTAATTTATTTATTTACAAGGGGGAAGGTTTTCGGAGGCACAAAGGGTTGTTAGGTGTCCCGCTCCCAATGAATCTCTCCTAGGCCTATGTTCTGTATCACTCTGGCTTCATTTTCATCCCCTTTCCGCTTGAGACACTGTTTTTCAATAATATCAGACCTGTGGGGCAGAATGGAAGGTTAATATCAAATCAGCCAGGTTGGGTTTTATTTTTCCTGTTCTTATTTGAAAGCTTAGCAAGGGCTGCATAGTTTGCAACGATTGTTTTGATGGTTTTTCTTAATTCCTTATTTATCTTTCCGTGATCATGGCATTAGCCAGGATCTTAAACTAACCTTCAGGCTGCTGTCTGCTATCTGCCTAGGACTCTGATATTGATTGATATTTGACATTTGTAGCCTGCTATCTCTATTGACCACTCATTATATGTCTACGTTAAATCATGCTTTAAAAAATAAAGATTGTTACAGCATCCCACTCTCACCAGTTCACTTTTTTTGTTTGATTTTTTTTTTCAGGACTGTTCTTAAAGCTGCACTCCTGAGTCCTGACATTTAAAGCTCTCTATAGGCCAGCCACATCCTATCTACCGGATCGTTTTTCAGATCCTCTAGTCCCTCTAGACTCCATCTTAGCCCTTTTGTTCTCAGTCAGCAAGTCTCTTCTGTGTTCCTAAAGCTGCAGTAAGAGATCATGGGGATACAGTTTTCTCTATGATAATTACCTCCTCCACCTTCTTGCTCATCTACAACCTTAATAAGTTGAGATCAGCCTTTGGCATGCACACATTTCTTTTTCTTCTTATCCAAAGTACAGTGTGCCGTCTTGTATTTTACTCTCTTCCTCTTGATGCTTGACACCGACAGCTTGTATAAAGGTTCAATATAAAACAAATTATTTGTAATTTCAAAATAATTAATTATTCATTGTGACTTCACAGGGTGCATATAGATGATATCCTGGTAAATAAACAAGTTATTAGAGTGCATGTTCCGTACATGTAATACTGGCTAAAGGTAAATTCTAGGATTTTTGAGGACTGAATTACAGCACCTCCAACCCTTACACATATGAGAAACGTGGAACAAGACATGATGGGCCAGGTTCTCAGCTCATGCACACAGCTCTTTTGACTTCTCGAGAAAAGGTCAGTATATAAGATTAGCATATCATTTTGTGCTGGCATTTCAACATAATAAAAATTGTATCCAAAATATTATTGGCCTCATTCTGCTCCCTTTCTTAGACTGAGCAGTACCTGACTTTACAAGCCATCTCATTTAAATCAGTAAGAATCCTGGTGGAGTAAGGTACTATTCAGTGTGGTTAAGGTGGCATAATTCAGCTATTTTATAACTAAGAGTCAGGTTCTGCCACCCATTCTGACACTGAGTAATACATTTCCTTGTGAGAATTCCCTCTCAACTCAACATGACTGACTCAAACTGAACAGGCATAGTAAACCGTGGTCTTAAATTAATCACATAATGCTACAGAACGTAGAAAAATATTTCTGTGAGCCATCTAGGAAACTCTTCCATTTTTTCTTAGCCTGTATCACAGACAGGAGAGCTGGTGTGTACCTATGGTGAGTCTCAACTGTTTATTGCAGCTCTAGACTTGTTTTCTGAAATGTGTGTGATCGTTTCTTTGGGACGCATGCCAGATAAGCAATATTGCAAAACTTTAGTACATCAGCCCTATGAAGTGTTGCTGGCACAGGTGTTGAAGGCACTTAATTTAATTAGATGAGCCTGCCATTGTTGAAACTGCTGAATATAGTATTTTTGACTGAGCCAAGGAAAATCTAATTTATTAGACCTTTGAAACTGTGCTGCACTATTGTTATTGTGTTTTCTCACAGCAACCTCAACATTTTGAATATAAATTCTGAGTCCCACTGAAAGCAGTATTTCGCTCTTCTGATCTACACATACTGCTAATGAGACAAGGTTGCTGGGGTATTTTTTCTTCTCCTGCAGTGAGACTGCATTATCTTCCTGGCTACTGCAGCATGGCATATGATTTTACACCTGATGCCCTGTAAGCCAATAGCCAAACCCAAAGCTATTGCTTTTTATCACAGTTGTGTCCTGTAGGGACAAATTACACTATGCTTTTGCAGTGCAATGGCATTGTCTCCTGCTAATATGGAGACTAATGTATTATACCTAAGGATAGGATAGAGAGGCAAAAAAAAAAAAAAAACAACAATCCTTGTGACCATTATTAATAAGAAAATGAAACTAGGAGAGGAAAATTAAATCAGAACATTCAGAAAGTTCTCAATTCCATAGCACATGCTTCAATTTATGTGAGAAACTAGCATTAATGCAATATTATGACTGAGGGAACAAGCATCAAAAGTCAGAGAATTCCTGAACTTATTTTGTTCATATTCCTTAAAATCTGATCTATCATTTATATGCCTTAATATATGCCATCTCTATAATACCATAGAATATATCATTGTTCAAATAATGCAAAAGATAATGTAACTAGATTCCATTGCAATAAACACTGGAGTTTCTTAAACAGTCTTAAAGCCAGTACTGACATAGTGGGCTTGATTCTGATCTCAACTCCAGCAGCTTTGCAATAGTGTAACTCTACTGGAGAAAATTCTGATCTGAATTACTCTTGTCTGTTAAGTATTATCCACATGTTATCCATGGAGAAATTGAACCAGAGATCTTAAGTGATTGCCAAAGGTCACACAGGAATTCTGTGGCCCAGCCAGCAATCACATCCAGGGTAAAATCCTAGCAACATTGAAGTCAATGGCAAAACTTCCACTGATTTCAACAGGGCCAGGATTTCACCCACATCTCCATGTCCTTGTTTCTGTGCCTCAACACCATGAACATCCTTCTTCTTTCAGAGAACCATGTCAGGACACTAACAGATTTTTTTTTTCCTGCTGTGCAGATGTCACAAACAGAACTGATTGGGAAACAGTTATCCCATCTCACTAATGTTATGGAGAGTTTAAATTTTCTTCCCAATCTCAAATCAGGACATATATATATATATATTACAATCTCAACAGTATTTCAACTGAAAAACATTTTATTTCAATTTTGACTTTTTAAAAACCTTTTTCAAACTAATTAGTTTAAATTTCAAAATAAAAGGGTTTTTCAAACCCCAAAACTGGAATTTTTCATTGCATAAATGTTGAAACAAAGCATTTTAATAATTTTGAATTTATTTATTTTTTTAGTTGGGAAATGTATCAAATCTGACTCTGTTTCACAAGCAGTCTTGGTTTGATAAAATATAGACCTTTCAGAAGTGGTGTGCCGAGTCTTCATTTACTCACTCTAATTTAAGGTTTCACGTGCCAGTAATACATTTTAATGTTTTTAGAAGGTCTCTTTCTATAAGGCTATAATATATAACTAAACTATTGTTGTATATAAAGTAAACAAGGTTTTTAAAATGTTTAAGAAGCTTCATTTAAAATTAAATCAAAATGCAGAGCTCCCCAGACTGGTGGCCAGGACCCAGGCAGTGTGAGTTCCACTGAAAATCAGCTTGTGTGCCGCCTTCGGCACACGTGCCATAGGTTGCCTACCCCTGATATACACCATGAATTGTAACTAGTCAAATCATAATTGGAGTTAACAGTCTGAAAACAATTGTACATTGAAATTTATGAACTAAAATTATTCAGTTTCTAGGAAACAGGAATGGTTTGTGAAAATTCCCAAGCAGCTCAAATCACAAACATCTGAGGACTGCACAGTAGTGAAATTTATTTAGTTATTATTGGACCTGGTTAAATTAAGTCATCCAACAAATTTAGCCTAATTTTGCTTTTTGCAATTTTTCAAAAACTGAATAATTTCAGTTCACAAATTTCAGTGTACAGTTGTTTCAGACTATTAATTTCAATTATGCCTTTGACTAGTCACAATTCACAATGTATATTTTATCACCTTAACCACATGGTGTATTTTCTTTTCCCTGACTAGAGAATGATTTTTTAAACAAGAATAAAAGAATAAAAATGATATATTGCACTTCAATTTTCAGATGCTCAAACTTCTGAGATTTGCATAGAAATATAGACTGTAAAAGCCAGAAGGAAAAATTATGATCATCTAGTCTGAGATCATGCATAACACAGGCCATAGACTGCTGACTTTAACTTCCAGTCATTGGCTCTTGTAATACCTTTGCCTGCTAGATAAAAGAGTCCTCTAGAATCAGTAGATGTCTTCATAAATAAACCAGTGGTCATCCTAATACTTACAAATGAATAAATAATATGACCCCTGAAGAGCAGTATGATGAACACTCACATTTACTATGAATAATTTATTATATTATTTAACCACGTCTTATTAATTAATTGTAAGAGGAATTGGGAGCACAGCTCTTACAGTACTTTTTTGCTATCTAGTGTGGTCATCATCAAAATCCTTACACATTCATTACTCCCTTTTGTGGCTCTGTCAGGATTAGTTTTAATCTAGCTTTACACAGGGGAGAACTATGAACACATTGGTAACATTACTTGCAAAGGGTAGTTGTAAAGATTTTAATAGTGACTACTATGGTAAAGTGTACACACTATTTTTTTTAATTGCATTTTTTTCTTATCTGCAGAAACTAGGAAAATAATTGTTATATTTTCTTGAAAGTTTACTTTTCCAGGTAGACAGACCAAATATATATATGCTGCTAATCAGGGAACAAGGACAATGGATATGGTCAGTGTTTTTAATTTGGTTAGATGATTTTTGTCCCTCATTGATTTTTGTCCCTCAGCATAAAATTTTAGTATTACTTTGTGATTCATCCGCCTACTCAACATGAATTTTGGGCACTTACTCTCTCTTTCTTATTTGAAACTTGGGATCTAAGTTTTATTTTAATGTCTGAGTGAAGTGTATTTAAAATGGACTGCAGTAGATTACGGTGGCCAAAGTTGAACAGCCTTACAGATTTCTAATGAGATTGCAGAAGTAATTATTTTTAATTACTCTCTATCTCATTAGATTACCAGATGGCAGTTATGTCATCTATATAATATGTTTCTCTAGAAACACTAATGAACAGGCATCATATGCCCGGCTCTAGGCACCAGTGCTCCAAGCAAGTGCTTGGGGCGGCACTTTCCAAGGGGCGGCACACCGGCTCCTTTTTTTTTTTTTTTGCTTGGGGCAGCAAAAATCTTGGAGCCGGCCCTAGAAGTGATCCACGAAGTGTATCTTGTTAACTGATTTGTATAGGTGGAGCCTGATTATGATCTCACTTACAATAGAATTAATCTAGAGTAATCGCACGCAGGTCCTTGGGCCAGATCATACTATCAGTTTATAACCTACTTTGTCTCATGCATTTTATATATGTGAGCCTGTCAGAGTCTCTATCATATATTTTAGAAATTACAATTCTACTTCATTTCTCTTCTATTTGCACACAGGATTTCCAGGGGCATATGGGAGGATATCAAGGTAGAAAATGCTCCTGGAGATCTCCTGTACCCATTGCCTCTGCCCAGTTTTTCTTCTCAATTCTCCCCTCAAAACAATGTTAGCCCTAAAAGAGGTTTGCTTCCCTACATGATTGTGGTAAAGACAGTTTTAAAAAGCAAGACTGGGTCAATCATAATAGAGCACCACCATATGTTTAACTATGGGACTGCCAAATTCCAGGGGCTGCCAGCAGTAAATCTGCACAGAAGCCAACCAGAAAAGATTGAACAAATTTTGATTTAAGAAAGGAATATGCCACTGCAAAGATCCCCTACTTAATGAAAAGATAATCTCTCATTTTAAAGTGAAATAATTCTGGCCTGCATGATCATGTTTTTTGGTTTTTTTTTATTATAAGAATGGCCATACTAGGTCAGACCAATGGTCCATCTATCCCATTATCCTGTCTACCAACAGTGGCCAATGCCAGGTGCCCCAGAGGAAGTGAACCTAACAGGTAATGATCAAGTGATCTCTCTCCTGCCATCCATCTCCATCCTCTGACAAACAGAGGCTAGGGACACCAATCCTTACCCATCCTGGCTAACAGCCATTAACGGACTTAACCTCCATGAATTTATTCAGTTCTCTTTTAAATGCTGTTATAGTCCTAGCCTTCACAACCTCCTCAGGTAAGGAGTTCCACAAGTTGACTGTGCGTTTTGTGAAGAAGAACTTCCTTTTATTTGTTTTAAACCTGCTGCCCATTCATTTCATTTGGTGGCCCCTAGTTCTTGTATTATGGGAACAAGTAAATAACTTTTCCTTATCTACTTTCTCCACATCACTCATGATTTTATATACCTCTATCATATGATATCCCCCCTTAGTCTCCCCTTTTCCAAGTTGAAAAGTTCTAGCCTCTTTAATCTCTCCTCAGATGGGACCCGTTCCAAACCCGTAATCATTTTAGTTGCCCTTCTCTGAACTTTTTCTAGTGCCAGCATATCTTTTTTGAGATGAGGAGACCACATCTGTACGCAGTATTCAAGATGTGGGCATACCATCGATTTATATAAGGGCAATAAGATATTCTCCATCTTATTCTCTATCCCCTTTTAAATGATTCCTAACATCCTGTTTGCTTTTTTGACCACCTCTGCACATTGCATGGACGTCTTCAGAGAACTATCCACGATGACTCCAAGATCTTTTTCCTGATTAGTTGTAGCTAAATTAGCCCCCATCATATTATATGTATAGTTGGGGTTATTTTTTCCAATGTGCATTACTTTACATTTATCCACATTAAATTTCATTTGCCATTTTGTTGCCCAATCACTTAGTTTTGTGAGATCTTTTTGAAGTTCTTCACAGTCTGCTTTGGTCTTAACTATCTTGAGCAGTTTAGTATCATCTGCAAAGTTTGCCACCTCACTTTTTACCCCTTTCGCCAGATCATTTATGAATAAGTTGAATAGGATTGGTCCTAGGACTGACCCTTGGGGAACACCACTATTTACCTCTCTCCTTTCTGAGAATTTACCATTTATTCCTATCCTTTGTTCCCTGTCTTTTAACCAGTTCTCAATCCATGAAAGGACCTTCTCTTTTATCCCATGAGAGCTTAATTTACGTAAGAGCCTTTGGTGAGGGACCTTGTCAAAGGCTTTCTGGAAATCTAAGTACACTATGTCCACAGGATCCCCCTTGTCCACATGTTTGTTGATCCCTTCAAAGTACTCTAATAGATTAGTAAGACACGATTTCCCTTTCCAGAAACCATGTTGACTTTTGCCCAACAATTTATGTTCTTCTATGTGTCTGACAATTTTATTCTTTACTACTGTTTCAACTAATTTGCCCTGTACTGACATTAGACTTGCCGCTCTGTAAGGAGGGATCACCTCTAGAGCCCTTTTTAAATATTGGCGTTATCTTCCAGTCACTGGGTACAGAAGCCGATTTAACTAGGGTTTGTAACCTGTCCTTTAATAGTTCTGCAACTTCACATTTGAGTTGTTTCAGAACTCTTGGGTGAATGCCATCTGGTCCCGGTGACTTGTTAATGTTGAGTTTATCAATTAATTCCAAAACCTCCCCTAGTGACACTTCAATCTGTGACAGTTCCTCAGATTTGTCACCTACAAAAGCTGGCTCAGGTTTGGGAATCTCCAAATCTGCAGATTGGTTCTTTTTTTCTTATTAGCAAATCTCTAATCTTTGTAAACCTATTGGAGAAACTGCTATCAGCTCCCAGACAACAAAATGAAATACATTTGGTATGGTATCAGGCCCTTAGGGGTTTTGATTTCCCTGAAAACCCAAACTAGCATACATGGGTGATCTAAATATAAACTGTGGAAGCATTAATTGAGGATGCTGTTTATGTGCCCGAAAGCTGCGCATAAAACTTGTGACAGACACAAAAGTCCACAGTTTACAGGTAGTTTATTTCATCATGAATTTATTTGTTTTTTTTACAGCATGTAAATATGTCCCCCTCTTTCTGTCAATTGATATAACAATGTCATAATAGCCAAAGCTTTTGGAAAAAGATTTGTGGAACATTGAACAACATAATATTGATTATTTTCATTTTTTTCTTTAAGATGGATCCCAAACTTTCTCTTCAGGTGGATTTCTGGGCAAATGGATTGAAGCACTGATGAAAAAATTGCATTACATTTTATTATAATCACTAATAGATGTATTCTCAAATGTTGGATTTAGGCACATAGTCCAACCGTAGAGCAATTGTTTCTATTAATTAAATACTTTCTACTAATGGCACAATTTACTGGATATTTTGCCTAAGGCAGCAATGTCTTCAAAATAAATGGTTCCCAGTTTAGCTATCATTTAGCTAGAAAAACCTGACCAATTGCATTATGACTTGGAGGATTATCTGCTGTATTCCAATTACTCAAAACTGGACTGTGTGGGCAAGAGTTTCAAAACTGATTTGTGATTCTGCGTATCCAACTTGGCACACCTTAAATGGGCCAATATTTTTAGAAAGTAGAGCAATCACCCACTGATAATCAAGCCCCTTTAAGGTGTCTAAAGTTGAACACCCAAAATCACTAGGCAGTCTTTAAAATCTTGACCTGGAAAACTCTCTTAGGATACTGCATTTGGTATAGTCTGAACTTATATACTTCCTTTTGGTATTTATGGAACTTTTTCTGTGTATTTTGTTTTTGCATCAACACTTGTAAAAGGCTTATTAAAAAATCAGCTTATAACTTGCCCTATTATCCATCATGAGGCCTCACACGTATTCCAATAAAACAGATTTAAAGCCAGCTCAGTGCATTATCTGAAATAAATCCCAGGTTGAGAACATCCCCTATTATCCATAGGCTCAATTAGATGGTGCAGATTAGACTATATATTTAAGGAAACAATTTTATTACCAGCATCTACACAGTAGGAGCAGGAAAGATAACAGAAAAGAAACAAGGTCTGTGATGTTTTCTGGGACCAAGAGGGCTTCAAAAACAGACATCTAATTGAAAGAGATTTTACCTAATGAATAATCAATTAAATATAACATTATGTCTCCAGAATAGAACAGACTCCATAAATCCTTTACCATGATATAAGGTTAGGGTGAATGAGGGTATGAGTTAGCTACTTGCCCAAGGGAAGGACAGACTAAGCCACCAGGGCTAGTATACTTGTGGCATGGAGGTGTGAATGATTGTGAGAGTGTTTGTGACACATCTCAATCACAGCTCAGTGATAAATCAAGTTAAAAGAAATGTTAAAAGACTCTTAAAACCAACCAAATAAGCAAAGTTCCCTAAGAATGATAGGAAGTTTAAAATAAATAGGCTTAACATGAGACATAAGTTAGGAGATTTTTAAGGCCTGGTTAGTTTATACATTGTGAAGAGTTCATAAAATGTTATGAAGCTAGTGTACAAAGGGGTCTAGCTGATGTTGCACTGATCACTGCAAGTTTCATAGTTCAAGCACAAGTCTTCCCTTGCAAACATACACTTTTTTTCTATTACCTTACAATTGTGTCAGGACTTTCTGTATCAGCACAGTGTGAACTCGTCAGTGGATAAGCTTGTTATTGATAATCTTGTTTACTTTACTACCTCTCTGCAGAATAATCACATTATGGTGCTCTCAAGGGCTTATCACCTTGAATCATCCAGTACCTGAATTGTTTATATAGATAACATGGCCTAGCCACACTATATTTCTTCTTTCTTTGTTCTGAAGATAGTTGTATAGAGATGTCTAACAATTACCTCAAAATCCTAGAATACCTTCTAGATGCAGTGTACATTTAAACGAAGATAACATCATATTAAATAAACTAAATTGGGATCAATTTAAGAAAAATATAACAAAAATAATAGATATTGGGAAAATAAGAAATAACTCTTTAAAGCATATAGGTAACCTTTCCCATAAGAAATAAGGTACTGAGAGAAATTATCTTCCAAATTATAAATTTCTTAAACAAAACTACACTGCTCGTTTACATTGGGCACATATACTTACATTTCTTTTGAGAAATGAAGATCAAATTTTCCATCTGCCTTTTCAATAAGTAATGGTAAAAAGGGGAATATTTCCCTCTTTATATTACAAGAAGAGGAGGAAATAATTTGGCTTGTTTGAATGATGTGCAACCTAGGCCATAAGAGGAACTGGCTACTGGGACTTACTGAACAGGGGCGCTCAGCCGGTTGCTGCGAGGGCAGCAGGCAGGTTGCCTTCGGCGGCATGCCTGTGGAGGGTCCGCTGGTCCCGCAGCTTCGGTGGACCTCCCGCAGGCGTGCCGCCGAATCCGCAAGACCGGGGACCTCCCGCAGGCAAGCCGCCGAAGGCAGCCTGCCTGCCGTGCTTGGGGCGGCAAAATACCCAGAACCGTCCCTGTTACTTAACCTCTGATGATTATTTTTTGGGGGGGGCGGGAACATGAACAACAGGGGAGGAACCAGAAGAATGCAGGGAAGCAAATATAATACCAATTTAGAAATAGGAAAAGAAGTGTGAACCTGTAAATTACTGTCCTATAAATCTAACTTCCTTCCCTAGTAAAACAACAGTATGAATATGAAAATGAAAAAGATCACTTAACATCTAGAAGATAAAGTCACCAGAAGCAATAGGCAATCGGTAGCATGGGTTTATAAATAATTTATGGAATAGTCTCCCAAAAGAGAAACCTCCATCTGTTGGGAATTTCAAAACTAGTCTGGACAAAACACTAGAAATGCATCACATGAAATCCTTTTTTGGCAGGGAGGTGAACTAGATGTTAAGTACGTTCCATCTCTATGATTACACTTCGAACACATATGGTAAATTAAAGGACTTTTAAATTTGATTATTATACATTTTACATCCCTAACTTTTAATCAAAACTAGAAGCTAAATTATAACCTAGCCATCTTATTTTCTATCCATTACAAAGTAAACTTAATTAAGAGCTGAGGGCTTTTCTCAAGAACTTATTGATTCTCATGAACAGATCTCTTGTGTACCTGTCTTTACGAAACTTCACCATTCACGTGTCTAGTCCTCTGAGTCCACAAAGAACCTAATATATTTTGGATACTATCACAATATTAATGAATAAAAGAATAATGTCTATGCCGCAGTTTAATTGTGCGATAAAATACTCTGTTTTCTGGGACATTGCCAAGAGCAATTTCCTGTAGGTGAATACCCGAGTTCTTATGTACAGATTAAGTTTATTCTGTTAGAACAATTTACCATTGTGGCAGACAAACTATGAAATGTGAGCAAAAACAATGACATTTTTATAGGAGTAAGGTATCCCAATGTACAAATGAAGCTAAAATTGAGTGGACTACCTTGTAATGTAAAATATTTTAGGGGCAGGTTCTGATCACAGCCGCACAAAAATAATTCATGAGTAAATTCCTTGACTTTAATTTCCAGATTTATACTGCTGTAAATGAAGACAGAATCTGACCCTTAGTAGTCTCTGGTAATACTTACTTTAAAATACTGAATCAAATTTGTTTACACTCAAGAAATGCACTGAATTTAGTGGGATTGAACAGGCCCAGCTGAGGGCAGAATTCATCCCTAATACCACATGACTGAAGTCAGTGTAATTATACAATGATTGAATTTGGTTCAATATATTGAGGGCCTGATTTTCCTCTCTTTCACATTTATTTAATTCAGAAGTAACTTAACTGAAATCTTTCTAGGTAGTCTAGTGTAACCTGATATATATAGATATATAGAGAGATATGTATAGAGAGAGATATATGAGAGGAGAATAAGGTCAACTGTTTTTTCATTAACAGGTAGACTTAGAATACTACTTTCACAGAATGTAAACAAGAGTCTGCCTTCAGATGTACATTGCACATCAATGGAATTCCATGTGCATATTGGAAGGCGGAATTTGGCCCTGTTTTATTTTTTTTCCAACACAGTCTTTTATGACTCGTGGATATTAATTTGTATTACCAAGAATCCATTAATTCTTCACTCCCATCTGTAAATATTCCAATTAAGTATCAATGTCAGCAGACCATATGCAAGATAGGTGTGAAGTGTTATTTTGAATTTCAAGAGGATTCCCATGCACAAAATTTAACATACTGTTCAAACGAAAATGTTCAAGTGTTTTGATTTGGTATTCATTTCATTTTCTCCAGAGATTTTATTTTAAATCAGTCATTTTTGGTCCCATATCTGGTAATTCAATATATACTTCTACTGTAGAGTATTTCAGTAGATGACTTTCCACATTGCAGTAATGTTGCTCTATAGCTGAGTAGTGCTAAATACGGATTTTCTATTGCATCCATTCCTTTTTTGAGCAAGTTCTTCACTATGCATGCTCCACATTCAGCTAATCCATTATCCTGAGGCTATTTGAGGCTACATGTCTCATGATGAAAGTTGTACACAGGGCCGGCTCCAGACCCCAGCGCGCCAAGCGCGCGCTTGGGGCAGCATTTTGCCGGCAGGGCGGCAGGCGGCTCCGGCGGACCTTCCGCAGTCATGCCTGCGGGAGGTCCACCGGAGCCGCGGGACCAGCGGACCTCCCGCAGGCATGACTGCGGAGGGTGCGCTGGTCCCACGGCTCCGGTGGACCTCCAGCAGGCATGACTGCGGAGGGTCCGCTGGTCCCGCGGCTTGGGTGGACCTCCCGCAGACGTGCCTGCGGATGTGCCACCGGAGCCGCGGGACCAGCAGACCCTCCGCAGGCACGTCTGCAAGAGGTCCCCCGGAGCCACGGGACCGGCGACCGGCAGCACGCCCCCTACGGCGTGCTGCCCTGCTTGGGGCGGCCAAATTCCTAGAGCCACCCCTGGTTGTACATTATAGCAAAGTCCAGGAATTCCCCATTTTTGAACTATGTTATGTTGTCATCTGTTACTGTTCTTTGAATTCCATGACATGCAAATACAGATTTAATGTGCCTAACAACTGTTGCTGCAGTGGTATCTTCAAGTGTGACTACTTCTGGGAAATTGATTAATTAGTCCAGTATTATAACTAGGTGATCATGTCTTTCAAATTGAACATGCCAATTTCAATTTTGTCCCTTGGAACTGAGAGTTGTTTATGTGGTATTGTTTTTTTCTATTGGAAATCTCCGTACTGATATGTACCACACATACTCACCATTTCTTTGATGCCGCTAGTCATCTGTGGCCAGAATACAACTTCTCTTGCTCTCCTTTTGATTTGGTCATTCCCAGGAGCCCTTCATGTACTTATTAATTTTCCTTCTCATCACTGTAAGAACCATGATCTACGTTTCCTTCAAGAGCACTTCTAAGATCACTGATAGCTCATTTTATAATAGGAATACGTGGGTGGGAAATGTTGATTTTTCCCTCTTTTTCTTATTACTTGCATCACTGCTTGCATCATTTCATCTTTAGCTGTTTCTGTCTCCAATTCATCGCATATGCCTGGAGATAACAGCATATGACTCATCGTGTTCACATGTATGTTTAATGCTAGTTGTAGGTCATGTGACTGTGTATTGTCAGAGGGAGCATATGCTCTTGAGTGTGTGTCTGCCATTAATAGGTGGCATCCAGGTTGGAACTCCAGGGTCACATCATACTTCCATATTTTCTGCAATCAGTGGCCTGTGCTCAGCTTCTGCTTTGAAGCTATGACCATAAAGTTATGACATTTGCCAGATCTAATGTCTGTTTTTGTTTGTTTGTTTGTTTGTTTTTTAATTTGTGCATAAATATTCTCTGCGGCTGTAACAGCCCTAGTTGTGTATGCCACCAATCAGGTTTCCTGACACTGTAAAAGTACTGCTCCCAGTCCTCCTTTTGAGGCCTCCAGGGACAGTGTGATGTCTTTCAGTGGGTCAAAAAATTGTAGCCCTGGACCTTATATCAGAATTTGCTTTAAATCACCAAACTCTCATTTATGCTCTGGCATCCATGTCCAGTCAGTAACCACGTGGAGGAGAAGTTTTAGGTGATTTGTACCAGATGTATAGTTATGTATGATTTGCTAATGTAATTCAATATTCCAAGAAGCCTTTTAATTCCCTTTTTAATCTTCCTGTCTTGGTATGTTCAGTATTTCTTGACTCTTTGACACAGTGGCAAGGTTCCATTGCAAGTCAGTTTCTCCCACAAATGTGATATTTCCGTTGTTTGAAGATATCATTTGGCTTTATTCAGTTTAAGGATATTAGCTTTTGCAATTTCCAGTTCTCCTCTCAATTTTTCCTGATGTTCAGTAGCACTGCTGCCCCAAATGTCACAATCAATGTACCCTTTCATGCCATCTAGACCCTTTAGCACAGAAATACTTCGGGAGACACATTCCAAGAAGCAGTTTTAGGAAATGGTATTGGACAAACGGGGTGTCTTGAAAGTGCAGATCTTGGAGCTCTCAATGTTCAAGGGGAATCTGCCAAAATCCAGGCCACACATCTCACTTGTTGAAGTAGTTGGCTCCTGACAGCTCACTTCTTGTGGGTAGCTGGAAGTGTTTTCTTTTTATGTTTTTGTTGACTGCATTACACAGCCATAGTCCTTTTCCTTTTTTCCTCTGCAATTACTGAGTGAACCCAATCTTTTGGGTCTTCTGTTCTCTAAATGATACCACTTGCTGTCATGTTTTGCAGCTCTTTTTCTACCCTCTTTCTTAAGGCTTGTGTAATTGTTTTGTGTAGCATATGCCATAGGTTCTGTGTTTTCACTTAATCATAATGTTTATGTTATTGGGAGGCACCCACTTCCTGTGAATAGATCTTCATATGACGTTATTAATACTTCCATATCTGGTTCTATGTTGTCTTTCTGTCTCGCTATGGTGTACGCTGACTTAATGAGACCAAGCACCTCATGTGTATAGATCCAAGACGGTTTGCTTGTCTTTCTGTACCACCACAAACTCTTTGCTTATCGTTTTCCTTTTGTACTCTTCCAGCTCAGGAACTGTCCCTCGATTATAGTCTTTCAAAGACATTTTTGACTCTTCCTCTTTTATGTGCTTCTTCCAATCTCTGTTATAACATCTACTTCTGCCCCCATGTCTATTTTGTATGTCATGTAAGTGCCATTTGTACACAATTTTAATTAGCCAATCTTGATTTTCTGCCTTCTCCATTATTGGACTTAAGAACAGCTCGTCCTCTTCACCTGAGGAATCCCATTCTGTGCTTAATACATGCACTTTCCTGCTTCTCTGCATATTTCAGCGTAATGGTTGGGTTTATTACATTTTCCACATATTTGCCTGAGAGCTGCACATTTCCTATACTCATGCTGGTTGCCACATTGCTGGCAATTGTTTCCTGCTTTTTATGTTTCTGTACTTGGCCAATGTAATTTCTGTTAACTTTTCCCTTGCTGGTTTAGCTATAGTACTCACAGTAATGTGCTCTGTACATTTTTTCAAGGCTTTTTATTTATTTTCTATTTGTTCTGCTGCTTGGCATATGCATATTGCCCTTTCTAGCATCAACTCCATCTCCCTTAGCAATCATTCAGAGACTGTTTTATTGTTACTCCAGGACAATCTGGTCTTTAATGAGAGTCTTTTAATATTCCATATTTACAGGACTGATGCTTTATTTTTTTAAATCTCTGACAAACTCTTCTGTTGTCTTCCCTGCATTCTGTGTTCTCATCCTGAATATATATCTTTCAAAATGTAACTTTTTCTCTAGGGATATAGTGCTCCTCAATATATTAATTATATCTGCAAAGCTTTCCTCTTTCTCTCTCCCTTCCCCTCAGTCTGTGTGAAATGCATTGTACCCATCTAGGGTGTCTGTGCCTGCCACTGTTAAGAGCGGAGCAATCTTTCGCTCACCCTCCAGTTTATTTGTCCCTTTGGCATTTATATACAGCTCAAATTATTGTTTGAACTATTTCTAGGCACATGCAACATTTCCCCTGATTCTCAGGGCTTGGGGGGCGGGGGGAGTTATGTGCAGTTGCACCAGCTCTGTAACAGCCAATTCAATGTCACCTCTCACTGGGTCTTCCAGCACACCGTACCTGCCACTCTTCATACCATGTAGTACCTTACTGACAAGTAGACTGGATCCAAGATAAACCTTCTGTTGTGAACAGATAACTATAGCAATGAAATAACAAAATCCCCTACTGTTCTGTGTAACTGTAGCTTGCAACTCCCCTGGGCTGGGCTTGAATCATAGAAATGTAGGGCTGGAAGGGCCCTTGAGAAGTCATCTGTCCAGTCCCTTGAACTGTGGCAGGACCAAGTAAACCTAGACCACTCCCGACAGGTGTTTGTCCAAATTGTTTTTAAAAGCTTCAGTGATTGGTTAGGTAGGAAAAATCAAATGCACAACTACAAAATGGGGATAAACTGCTGAAAAGAATCTGGGAGTTATAATGGACCACAGATGGAATATGAGTCAGCTTCTTTGTTTCTGGCCCCATTAGTAAGTCACCCAAAGACTGCCTCTAGACACATCACCTTCATATTGTGTGCATAACAAAATTCATGTGGTGGAGGTGGGGCCGAGGGGTTCAGAGTGTGGGATGGGGCTCAGGGCTGGGGCAGAGGGTTGGGGTGCAGAGGTGTGAGGGCTGGGGGTGCGGGCTCTGGGGTGGGGCCAGGGATGAGAAGTTTGGGGTGCAGAAGTGTGCTCAGGGGCTACGGCAGGGAGAGAAAAGACTCTCCCATCTCTCTTTCCCTGCAGCAGCACCTGTGCTGCTGGGAAGAGGCGCCTCTCTGCACCGTGGCAGCTCTGGGGCTGGAGGATAGGTGCCCCTCCCCTAGCCGTGGCAGGTCCCCGGGGTGGGTTCCTTGAGCACCTGCATGGCCCTAAATAGGCTGCTGCATGACCATGCAGCTTACAGGGAACTTAGACTAAAGATCAAGTCTTTTATTATTTTCAACTGATAACACTCAACTTCTCTAATGCTATTCATCAGGCATCAAACAGCAATATCCCTCCTGGTGATGTGATATCACTTAGTGCTGTCAAGGCTTAGTTAGTGGCAGCGTCTATTTTTTAAATATTAAAATGGCTTAGCTCTAAATTAATAGACTCTTTTTTGACTACTTTTCTCCAGTCTGATTACCAAATTACACATAAATGGTATTACATGATCCTGGTCCCTTCTCAGCAGATGCACTAAAGAAGGTTGCTATCTATTTGTTTTAACTGTTGTGCCCACCTTCTCTACAGTTTATTATAACTACTGAACCTCTGGCTATTGCTGTGAGGAGCAGAAACCTGCTACAGGGTATTAATAGTGGTAATAGATACTGTAAGATTTAACCTTATGCTGAACACACTTTCTAATTTATCTTGAAAACAATATCCTTCAGATGCCTTTCACCTGAAGATGATTTCTCTGTCTTTCCAAGTTGCAATATAATATGACAAAAATATGAAATACTACCACTCAATACCACTCAAATCTGTTTACTTCCTTAATATAAGATGGGCATCACATGGAAGAAAATATCTGCGTGTCACTTACAATAGCCCCATCCAGCACAGCTAAATTACATGAAAAATATCCAGAAGGCTTTTAGTGTCAAGTTTTTCCTAAACTTGGTAGGAGGTTTTAAACTATTGTATTAGTTTTAGTGTATAATTCTAAGCATATAACATTCTAAGCAGACTCCCCTTATGATCAGCCATAAAATTCTTTACTTGCTTAATAACCTTTTACAGTATAAAGGCCAGATCTTCAGATGGTGTAACTCAGCATAAATCTGTTCCCTAACCCTAAATCTGTTCACTTAAGTGGAAGCATGCTGATTTACATGGAAGGACTGGGAATTTTTGTCTCAGTGGCATTGCCCTCCCACCATTACTGGAACCTTTTGGGCTGCAGGGTTTTGTAAGTGATACCAGCTTGGCTGGCACCACCCATCAGTGGTCGGTCTGATTTTTTCACAGAATTTGGGTCAGAAATTTAAACCGGGGCCCCTCTTAATTCTCCATGCTATGGTTGCTACTGCACAACCAAAGACAGACCCCGCCAATGGCAGCAGAGCTCCATAGAGTTACCATGGAGAAAGGGGCAGTGAAGCCTATGAAGAAACAACCATCATACAGCCAGTTTCTGCCTCTGTGGCTCCTCAGTATCTATGCAGTTGGGAGTTGGTCTGTGGAAAATTGCCACAAGGCAAAGATCTCATCCTACGAAGATGTTTTGTAGGAAAATTAGTCAGAAGGATGTAACATATTCCTGTCCCCCTTATATGGGGTTCTCCACAGGAAGGGGAAATATGGATCATAGTTTATCTCAGGAATAGTGAAATTCGAATGGAGTCTACATAGGTAGCTGGAGTATTGTGTCTTTGTTTCTTCCCTCCCTTTCTTGAGTCTTCTTAGATGTGCCAGAAAATGCACATTACTTAAATAAAACTAATGAAACCCACAATGCTCTAAAACTAGCCCTTCCTCTAGGACTTGCTAACATTCTTCATCTGCATTACACAAGATTTCTTTCTTGTTTGATGGGCTATTTAGGTACGGGGGTGTACAGAATGAAAATATTTGCTATTACATTCTACCAGGATACAGACACATGAAAACAATGCTTACAACCTTCCAGTAGTTTCATTAAGATTAAACACCAAATACATTCTTACACATTTAACAATCACTTTGATCTACACTAATATACAAGTGAATTAGCCTGGCTTCCATCTGTGAGTTTGTCAGTTCTCATCTGACACCTAGTCTGCCAGTGTCCTAGATGTAAAAGCAGGTTACAAATGAGTTTTGTTTTGAATGTTAGGATTTATTCACAGGTTGAAATGGAATCCAGGCAGACTGAAGGTGAAACAATCATTTGCATTGGACACTGTGATAAGTCCTTAGCTGGCATAAATCTGCATAGCTCCATTGACTGAAGTAGAGATATACCAGTTTAAACTCTCTTTCTTTATTGGGGTGATTTTAAAAGGTTTGATGCCAGCAATTCTATTTCTGCTGAACAGCACACAGTATAATTCACTCCAAAATAGATTTTTTTAGATGTATTTCTTTTGTCAATATGTAAATGTTATAATAATAAGCCCTTTTTAGAAGCCCTAATAGCAGAAACCCACACATAATTTAACATGTGAAGCCTCATTCATTCAAGTAGTGCACTTACTATATTAAAATGGTCTTTTAAGACATTACTCAATTAAAAAGATTGAAGGTAGAAAGAAACATATCTCCAGCACTTTAATTTAATTGTAACACAAAATGCTATATTAACTGCTGATCCTCTGAGAAACACAGAACCAGAAGAAAATATTGCCACCCAATAAAAGTCTTGGCAACTTCCCACTAAGTCCTGAAACACAATACATACTCAAACAATCACTAATTTATTGGATCGTTAGATAAAAAGCCAGAGTGATTTGAAGAGAGTGGCACTTATTCTCTTTCAAGCTGAAACATTTTGTGGTGTAATAAAGCAGCAGCAAATAATTCCAGCTAATAAGAATCTGGTAAATTTTCCTGCTTTCACCTCATATATTGTGAAGGGAAGTTCTCTTTCTCTTCTTGATGGTGAAACACATTGATCCAAACAATTCTACTTTTCTATTCTTCTTTCAAAATCTTGTGTAAATGAGACCAAAGTCTCCCCCCCACTGGAAGTGGGAAAGTTCCTCCAAAATAAAATAAAATAAAAAAATCTGCACACATGCATTCAAAAAAGCCTTGTGTATTCAGTGGTACTTGCAATGTCCTTTCAATTTGTATTCCGTGTACTTTTGTATGGATGATTTCTTTGGTTCATAAAAAAGAAATAATCTTACGAGCTAAACAGCCACTTCTCAAGCCAAGAGCTGTCAGAGACTTTTATCTTCTGGGATTGGACACAGAGGGGGAGACATAACACCTACTGATTAATGTATTACACATACTTACGTTTGTGTCAAATCAGTCTGTGTCATTACCCAGATATTTCTTTAATCTTCTTCCTATTTAGAAGAGGTTGAGGCTCTGTCTATATTACGGAAATTCATATTGGTGTAACTACACAGAAGGGGCTATCCCAGTACAAACCCCCATTGTAAACATGCTGTGCTGGCCCAAAGCAGAGCTTATACTGGGCCAGCTTACTTGTGGTTTCCCAACACACTACATTCACCAAGCCACTTCTCTTTCTATTCCAGCAACTGCAGTTGCATAGATTTTATAGGAAAGAATCCCAATCATCATCTAGCCTGACTTGTATACCACAGCACTTATAATTTCTGAACCCCCAGAGATTGTGGGTCACATGGTTTGATGCTTAAGTTGCTAGTCATGATCATAAGTGTGTATATGCAGATTTTACAGGAACATGCGTATAGGGTGTTCTGATAAAACCCAGTATGGATCTAATCAGGTCCCTGAATACTACACTGTGCCATGGGAGGTAGGTCTTCAAATGGAGCAAAGAGCTGGCAAAGGTGGCAGCACTCCAACTTGAGTCAGGAAGTGCTACTGCCTCTGCCTATTGCTCATCACTGTCATGCCCTTGCTTTCATGCTGGCTAATCTCTCAGATCAGTTTCATTTCCATGTGCTATCCTCTGTCCCTTACATTGCTGCCTTCTGTCCCAGTCCTCACCTGGTGAGGGCCCCATTCCTTGTGTCCCAGATGCTTCCTCCCACCAGGAGGGTGGGGGTGCTGAGAGCCATTGAATCAAACTGTAAAACCCTGTATATAATGGAAACCACTTCAAGCCAGGGAGTGCTACAGCACCACTGCACCCCTAGTTTTAACACCGATGCCTCCGACCTCTTCTTGTGAGTGTCATTCCACTAGGGGAACGGAGATAACCTCTGCTCTGACACTAGGACGATGACCCTGAAGATTCTCTCCAAAACAGACACTCTGACAAACCAAAAATCATCTCATTGGGGAAATGGGTGTTACATTATAGAGGTGTATTTGTTTTCATGGGCTCGCTTTATGCTGTTTTTGCTGGAGTTTTACACGTAACAAAAACCAAACACAACTAGATATTGTCATAGGAAGGGAGAAATAGATAGATAATGAGATGGTTCTCGGAGGGGGTGAAAAGGCTTGAAATATGAAAATTTCTCTGGTCTTTACAATGCATTGCACAGGCCAGATCCTCAGTTGATGCAAATTAGCATAGCTCTGTTGGTATCAGTGAAGCTTTGTCAGTTTACACTAGCTGAAGATCTCATTCTGTATTTAACATAACAAGAGATATTAGAGCACACAGGTCCAGGGGCGGCTCCAGGCCCCAGCATGCCAAGCGCGTGCTTGGGGCAGCATGCTGCGGGGGGGCGCTCTGCCGGTCGCCGGGAGGGCGGCAGGCAGGCAGCCTACGGCGGCATGCCTGCGGCGGCATGCCTGCGGAGGGTCTGCTGGTCCTGCGGCTTCGGTGGAGCCGTGGGACCAGCGGACCCTCCGCAGGCACGCCTGCAGGAGGTCCACCGGAGCCGCGGGACCGGCGACCAGCAGAGCACCCCCTGCAGCATGCCACCGTGCTTGGGGTGGCAAAATGTCTAGAGTCGCCCCTGCGCAGGTTCCATTTGAAGCCAAAGTCATTTTCAACATCCACATTTTATCACCATTATGGAGTGCAACTAGGGTGACCAGATGTCCCAGTTTTACGGGAACAGTCCTGATACTGGGGGCTGTGTCTTACATAGGTGCCTGTTATTCCCTCTGTCCCAATTTTTCACACTTGCTATCTGGTCACCCTAAATGCAACAGTATCTGAGTTTACAGTTTTTAAGTCATGGCCACAACATTTCTAGCTGAAAGTACTAGACAGTTTCTGTCACGTTTTTGCCTCCCCAGAGAACAGTTGAATGGGGACTTGTTACACATTTAACTACAATTTTTAACATTTATTTTTTTTAAGCAAGAAATAATACCCTGAGACATAAGATGAAAATGTTAAATTGCTTTTATTGACTTTCTTTCAATGCTGAAGGTAGATACAGCAAAAATGTTTTCTTGTCAATAGAGTCTTTGAAAACTATACAACAACCAAAGCAATTCACACATTGCCCTGACTTAGGTGAGTTGCACTATTTGGTAGTGAGCATGGGTTTGAAGGGAGTTAGATTTTCCCATGCATAAAGATTTTGCAGAATTTGGCTGCAAAACAACAGAAAGAATGAGGAAACATGCCACATTTCTGGCCAGACTTAAGAGGTTATTTGGACTATCAAAATGCATAACACAGTGTATCTGATTCTCCATTGCCTTGTACCTCATGTAGTGATTTACGGCAGTGCTAAGTAGGTTTAAAATGCTGCCAAATCAGAGTGCACCACAACTTTGCTTTCACTTAGCACAGGTGAAAATGACTACACAAAGTACGCGTTATATCCAAATTCGCATTATATCCAAATTCATGTTCTATCGGGTCATGTTATATCAGGGTAGAGGTGTACAAGGTAGTGGAGAACTAGCCCATGTGCTTTCTGGCAGCAAAAAAAGAGGAGACATAGAGGTTCCATTAATGAGGAAACCCTTCATGTAGGAGAAATCCCCAGGAAGCATAAAGCTAACATAGTCAGTCATTTGACTCCCTAACCAAGACAAATGGGTTGTTCACAGGCATAGCTGGGCTGGGAGAAGGAGGAAGATGCTAGAGCCAATTGCCACTGTATTATAGCCCTGACTAGTAGAGCATAACCTACCTAGTCTAAATTAGGCCAATGCTGGGTGATGTCCAACTGAACAGAGGAAGGGACTGGAAAGAGGACTTTGGGACACCTCTCTTCCCACCCATTCTGGATCCTGCACTAGTCACAGCTCAAAGCCCCAGAATCTGGCCCATTGTTTTAAGAGCATGTTAGAAAATGGAGAAACAATTTCACAAAGTTGAAGTTTTCAATTTGTTTTTATGTGAAAGCATCAAAATGGACATCGTTAAAATGATTTTGTGAACTTTGGATCCAGAGTTCAGATACAATTTTGGATCCAGAGTGCTCATATACAATTTTCATTTACAGAAAAACCAGTTTTCAGTAGATAGTTTAATCAAAATCTGGAGTCTGACAAAAAATGTTGATGATCATTTTGATAATGTGTTTCATAAAAAATGTTCATTAAAATTGTCACCAAAATAAATAAAAAGTATAATCTCCCCCCACAACAGACTATTTTTTAACAAACATTTTCATTCAAAATGTTTTGACATCTTGGGTAGTGTTCACCTTGGGTCTGATTCTGCAGTCCCAATGCAGGCAAAACTACTTTCAGCATTTTTTTTAAGCCAAGAGGGACCTACAAGGTAAAGGAGATCCAATACCACACTGAATATGAGCTTTGCAATTTCTTCAGTGTCTTTTGTACAATTTGTTTATTGTTTCAAATTCAGTAATTTTGTATTATTATTAAATGACATCAATGTTGTCTACTGCATTGCAAAGTCTGGTCAATGGTGAGAGGCTCAGCAGCAAAAAAACAAAAGCTGCTTTAAGGGCTTGACCTTGCAAAATGCAGGTTGGCTTCATCTCCCACCAAATTCAGTGTGTGCTCAGCACATTGCAAGATCAAATGTTAAAAGAGTTGCTGAGACGTGCTATAGTTACAGGGGCCTAAAATCTCCATTATAATACACTGTCTTTGCAATACATAAAACTTAATTTAAACAAAGTTATTGGTATATTTATTTTGGATGCCACTTTATTTAGACTTAGGGCATGGGAGGAGTAGCTCTTACATATGGAAGTAATTTAGAGAGAGAGAGTAACCTGGATTTTGTGTGTTTTGGGTTACTATGACTACAAACACACTTTTCTACTACAAAGCTGTGGTTTCAGTTGTTGTCAGATGCTATCGGTGTGGTGCTCTGCTCTGTTCAATGTTGATATCAATCGGCTGCGTGTGTGTGTTCCCTCTGTGTGCTGTCCCAGCTCTGCGCAGATAGCTGACACAGCAGATCCTGAGAGAACCCCCAATGACCACAGAGTCTAGTAAGGTACGGAGGCAGTTCGGCCAGGTTTATTGTCAAACGAAGCACAATGATAGTTCCCTCTAGATTTTACTCTACAGGACATATTACGAGTATGTGCCCCCTGGCAATGGACTCAGCTCAGTCAGTGGCGGGACTTTCCACTGCCCCCTAGGCTGGACAAAGACACTGCCCCAGGGATGCATTCTTATACACAGGTACAAACAAGTTACACATCACTCCTGACATATTGAGGTGCAACCCTTCTACGTAGCAAGGTATAACCCCTCTACACAGTAAGGTGCCGCCTCTCACCTTGTACATGTTGGTTCGAACAAAACAACTCTATCCATCATATTACCCTTTTGGCCCTGTCATTGGGATGGATCAGCTTGTTCCTTGTTATCTGTGTGGAGTGTACAAGTATGCAAATGTTCTGATATCTGATGTCCAGTACCTTTTAGGTATGTCTCTGTTTGCAGCATCAGCCCTTTCCTTGCCAGCTTCTGTGAGCAGGGCCTGCCTCTGGCTCACAGCTTAACTTTGCTTTATGTTAGCAAAGTCTTGACCATTACTTTAGTTCAGGTCTTAGGCCTCATACCAGGCCTCTGATACCAAGGTTTATATCTCAGGGCCTCCTCTTAGTACATCAGTAACTCTAGTTTTCAGAAAGTATTCCTTTAGAAATGGCTCAACTGAATACAGTACATTAATTAAATAACCCATATCTAAACATCCCTGAAATTTGGGTATATAAAATTTGGATCTGAAATGTGTGGACTCTCTTGCTGGGGAATAAGGCAGAATATTATGAATGAGAGAGTCTGAAGTCAGGCTAATCGTTCTAAATCAAAACTGCATTTCTATGACACTATCTCTTTAAGAGACTAGGTGGGTGAGGTAATATCTTTTATTGGACCAGCTTCTGTTAGTAAGAAACAGAAGCTTTTGAGCTTACACAGCTTCTTCAGGTCATCTTTCAATAGCCATGCTACAAAATCATGCTTCTTTGCAGGCTCATAGACCCACAATTTTATGGATAACAAGACTTATATAGGTATAAAAAAATCTCATAAATGGCACTGAAGAGTAGGGGAAGTGTGTAATACTGTGTAATGTCAGCTCAAGCTACAGGCTTATTGTAATGTTGTGCATGATGTACGTCTATTAATGTGAAGCTGTGCTACTAAATCTTCTTGCTTTGAAAGGGAAACAGTCTGACTGGATACATCCTCAAATGCCCGAATATTTCTTTAAACACTACCTTCCTTTCTCTCAATCTGTTCCTCCTCCCACCCTTTTTATCTCTTTATTTCCACTTATTTTCTTCTGCCCAACTCTCTTTCACTCCTGGTTGCATCCATTCATTCTTATCCCAGCTTTCTTTCTTAATTGTCTCTTCTTACACCTTGCTTACCCTTGTCTCTCCAACCATGCATCTCACTTTAATTTTCTGTAGGACGCTTTGCATAGTCTTATCTATTTATTGCCCTTAATATAAACCTAGAGCTACAGTAATGGCTAAAATTCTTTAGAACTCAAGTAATTCCAAAAAGTTTGCAGTGATCAAAGACACCCTATTTTAACATTTTCTAACTATCCTCCCTACGTTTAATTAGGATGGTGGTTACACCCAGAATCAGGTCGAAGTCTGCACTGCATATGTATTTATGTGCAAAATTTGATATCAGCCCATAAAGATTTATGGGCTGGTGTGCTGAATTCAGCACATACAACTTATTAACCCCAGTCTACAATTACCCACATGATTTCCATGTCTGCTGTTGGTAGTTACAATCATGATTCTACTTAATGACCATATTTCCAGTGGAATCACTGCATCAGTATGAAAAGGCTCCCATTAGCCAATCACAAGGCTAGAAAAGGTCCTGTCCTCTCAGACCTTGACTAAAATCTGACAGACAGACACTTCTCTTGAACAACTGCATCACTTTTTTCAGCAGAAGCCACACCTTTGATCCTTTATTCGGTTTGACACTTTGCCTTTGATCAATTATAACCTTAGGCAAATGGGAAGAAAAATCAGATAAGATTCTGGTGCTGCCTTGTGTAAAAATATTCAGAAACTAGTAATATACTATTAGTAGATTGATTTCAGATATGGTAAATGGATCTGTTTCACTTCCGTGTTTATTTCACCTACCAAACATTCATTAGTTTGGGTAAAAGTCAGCAGCGTAACTTTACATGGCTACATGGGAACATTGTATTCAGTTTTGATTCACATGGGTTTACACCCTCTGAGTCAGTTTCTCAGTTGGTGTAAATCAACACAGCTCTGATTTAAATGAAGAAATTACTGTAGTATTTACAACAGTTGAGGAACTTGCCCTCTAAAGGTTTTACATTTCAAGTTCTGGTCATCCAAAAATCTGAAACTGATATGTTCAAGCCATGTGAGAATACCATTTTTACATGATATTGATGTACAACTGTAAGTTAGCCTAGGTTTGTTTATGATTTGATCTTTGAATTAATTATGAAACCTGAAATCAGATGAACTTCATGCTCTTGTAAATTCCCTTAAAACCTTTTTACATAACTACAGTTTATTGCTGTGTAGTCATATTACAACTGTTTAAATAATAAGTGTAACCCTTCTGCCAGGTGAAGCCAGCAGCAACTAGGGCCAGGTTCTATATCTAGGGGTTCCTTTCCATCGATACAACACAGAACCAGCTCGAGCCCCCACCTAGTAACCTGGGAAAATTACACACCACCCTGGGTGCCTCTGAGAGGCAATACTTCACCTCTCACAAGCACAGAATTTGAGTGTAGAAAAGAAACTTTTAATAAAAGGAGGGAAGTAACTTGGCATTAATTTGGGAAAATACCACAAACAGGGTTCATAAACCATGAACAAGACCCACCCCAAAGTAAGTGTCCTTTTCCCATCAGGTTTTTAAGACAAGCAACCCAAAAGGCCCTTTAGCGTGCCTGTCCCTTCTCTGCACCCCAATCACAGTTGCTGTCCTTGGTTAGTGCAGCCCCAGAGTTCAAAGGTGCATCTGCAGAGTTCACCTCCCACCCTGGGTGGAAGGAAGGAGGCACCTTATTCGCTCTGCTGCTCGCTGCGCCTCTCCGCCTCACCAGTCCCTCATTCATCAGCCAACTGTCAGTCACCTTCTTCTGCCACCTGACTCTCTCTGCTGTGACCTCTGCACATCAGTCTCTTAGTGATTTTCAGCTCTTTGTTGGCTGGGCAGAAACACTGCCCCATCTTAAGTGTTTTCATCTCTCAGGGCTTGGCTACACTTGCAAGTTGCAGCGCTGGTAGAGGCTTTCCAGCGCTGCAATTAGTAACCGTCCACACCTGCAAGGCACATCCAGCGCTGCAACTCCCTGGCTGCAGCGCTGGCTGTACACCTGGCCGGGTTGGGGTGTAGCGATTGCAGCGCTGGTGATCCAGCGCTGCTCATCAAGTGTGGACACACACCAGCGCTTTTATTGGCCTCCAGGGAATAAGGAGATATCCCAGAATGCTTTTAACTAAATTACTCCCTTTGTTTTGTTATGCAGCCTCTCTTTGTTTTGTTGTGAACCTCCGGAGCTCCGTTTCTACCGGAGCTGTTTATCAGCTCCTGTTTGCTGTGATCAATCTGTGAACAATCAAATGAGATCCTCCTCCCTGTTGTGAACGAGCTCTGTGGAGCTCCTCCGTTGCCGCTGCTGCTATCTAAAAAACAAACAAAGCTCCTGTTTGCTGTGATCATCTGTACCTGGCTGTAAACAATCAAATAGTTCAAGTCAGGAAGCTAACACACAGTGTTGGCTCCAAAAATCCACTCTCTCTCTCCCCCCGCTCCCGGTCCCCCTAGACCCCACTCCACCCCCTCTTTTGAAAAGCACGTTGCGGCCACTTGAATGTCACTCCCAACAGCGCTGGAATTGCTGCAAATGTGGTCACACACCAGCGCTGGTAGCTGTGAGTGTGGCCACACACCAGCGCTGCTCCTACACAGCTGGATGACCAGCGCTGCAAACCGTAAGTGTAGCCAAGCCCTCAGTGATTTTCAGCTCTGGGCAGAAACACAGTCCCACCACAACTGATTTGTAGCTTGAATTGAGCATTTCAAATAACAAAGGGGCTCCTAATGAAGACTATTTAGCTCTATTCTTTGAACAGTGGGAAGGAACAGGTCAAACCAGTCTGGGGAACGAGGTACTTTCCACTGAAAGTGACCCCCTCTCATTTGGGACAGGTTAAGCACAGTCCTGCTTCCCTGTATTCCTACAATAATTACAACATTTTTGTAACAGCATTTCACTATCCCTGCATTCAGTACTAATGTGATTTGTACCCAACACCAGCCAAAATTGATTGCTTTGGCACCGCTCTATGTGCTGAATATCTAAGCAGAGCAGGAACAAACTTTATTTACATAAACACACCCAAAGTCTCCCCTGCTCCCAGCTAGCTATCAGGGGAGCATTCATTCACACCCTTCTTACATAAGCATTGATTCACAGTAACTATGACCTTGGGATTGGTTCTCCACTCTGTTACAGCAATATTTCTACAGTGCGATTCCACTGAGAATCAGGCCCTTCAAGTGAAATCCACGCCAGTGCACTGGGCCTGTACAAGGCCTATATGTCACTTAAACCTGACTGAGAAAGTTTAAGTGGGATTTATGTGGTGTGCAGCCTTATGGGCCTTATGCACAAGGGGTGAATGTCATCCCTAATCTGTTCAATCTCTGTAAATCTTTGAAGGAAAGAGTTATTGTAACTTTATTAGTTCTACTCTCTAGTGAAATAGTTACAATAAAGTTTGCCAGGACTCCTCTGCTCTGTCAAAATATGGTGGATTGCATTACTAAAAGCCAGTATGCAACTGTAGTGTATCTGCATTGCATCACTACTATTCCCTTTGTCTTGTATTTTTGAAACTACTATAAATTAAACATTAACAACTGAAATAATGCTGTATTTAATCTTAATCAAATAGATTACAAATTTGAGTAATATGCCATTTGCAGAAATCCATTTTACACCAACATCTGGTAATTTGTGAAGGAAAAATCCTCCAAATATTCTCAGTAATGATTGATGAGTTAAATTATATTGTATTCTGATACCGTATTACTAAATCATAATTTATGGGATATAGTAGTTTACCCCGGCAATCTTACTGTCCTTCCAGTGGATGCTCCTTTGACCTTTCCTCAGATTTGCAAAACGTGCGCACATTTTCTAACTTTCATTGTATCTCACTGTGCATGTTTTATTCTGTTATAAATTGCTTTGCTTACATAAATCATTCTCCTTGGGTTGTAGATTAGTCATTTCATACAAGACAAGAGCAATTTGATGGGTAATCTAATCCTATTTTGCAAGGAAAAGAAAGGCAGGTATCTCTGAAATCTGCCTGACCTAATTTAATCTGCCTCATCTCAAATTTGACCTAATCAAACCTCCTTTATGCAACTAAGTATCAAATTGCAAGGCTTAATAGCTGTTCAGATCATGTAAATATTTGAAGCTGTTTTATGGGCAAACAGTGTACTTTTTATCATTAAGATCACCACTCAGCAAAACCTACTCACAAATGCTGAATAACAATGTGGTTATTTCCTATGCAATCCCTGACGTTCTAACCAAGAATATTTTAAAGTTTAGTTTAAACACTTTTATTTAGTATCAGATTGCAACCTCCTTACTCAGACCGGGGAGCTTTTACATGAGTAATCCCACTGCAGCCAATAGGTCAGCGAGGCTGGTCAAAGTCTGGCCCTTCATAACTCTGTATGAATTGAGTTGCATATGCAAAGCCATAGAGAAAACGATTTCTTCTTATAGATGAATTTTAGCTGCCTAGTATTCACTATATTTAAAAAATACTGAGCTATTTTTAATAGAAACTCTGTCTTTTTTCCATTAAAAATGGAAAACCCTCCCCTCATTTCCTTTATAAGAAAAATGGCATCTACAATAGGAAATACCCATACAATTTCAGAGCTGCTTCTGTGAGAATAGAATATTTATGGAGAATGAGGTTAAAAAGCTAATGTAAGTCTTTTTTGTCTTTTTTTTTTTCTACATTAGTGCTACTGGAGCTCTTCACCGTATCAGGAGAGAGCCTCACAGTTTAGTGTTGGAGGGTGAAGGGAAAAAAGAAAAAAGGAAAAAAAACCAAACCAAAACACCCATCTTCAGTGAATTATTTCATTTAAGGTTGACAATGATGAAATGGAAGGGACCAGGCTACAATTTCTGCCCCTTCATTTGTCTTTGTTGATAAAATGAGCACTGTCACAGGCTGGGAAGGTTGAACTCACAGCAAATTTAACGTGACTGTGTTTATCTGAACACTGAACAAGTCTGCACACAATCAAATGATAAATGCAGGAAGAGCGGTGTCTTCTCTTCCTCCTGTTTAATAAAAAGCTTATTATTTCCTAGCTTTCCTTGAAAAAAAAAAAGCCTATATAAACCTCCTAGGAAAATCTTCCAAAAATACCAGGCATCTGTTACCTATGGTCAGATTATGGCATGTCCATGCAGGAGCATTAAGTACGTCTTTATATGCCCCTTCAACAGAGCTGTTACTCTGCCTCCAGTACAGGTAGGTGGGGAGTGGGCAGAGCAGCGGCTCCACCTCCTCAGTGTACCATCCATTGCAGTTGCGTTGGCATGCCGGGGGATGTATGCTGTGTCTGTGTATAAGGCTGGCACACGATACATGCCACGCCAAGTAGATGGAAAACAGGGAGATAGACAGTGATTCTGAGACAGAGTGGCCAAACCACAATTTAGTGATGTAGAGCAGTAAAAAACAAAACAAAACAAAAAAAAAACACCTTGAGCAATTTCCTCCAGCCAGTCCCACCACTTTCCATATCGATAAATACTTAGTTAACACATGAGCAATATGCTATTATAATCTATAATCTTCTTATATCTTTGAAGTAATTGACCATCCAAATGCTCTAATACCCAATTCTATTCTAGTGTAAAGGAAATACACGTGTTCATTCCCAATTTCCCAAAAACTCCAGGAGGCCTCCAAAACTTTCAGTGAGTCAGCAGCAAAACCTCAGTAGGAAAGTGTAACAAAGTTGCCAACCCAACTCACCTCCTCTCTGGCTGGCTGTGGCATTGCAGCACCCTTGTCTCAGTGTCCCTCAATGTCCTTTGGCCTACTCCAGCTATAGGAGAGTCTTGTTCCCCCAGCCATGCCACTTTACAAAGTCCTTCCCCTTTCTGGGGATCCCAGAGTCCTTTTCCAAAGTCCAACCGAAATGTATACAAAACCTTTACCCCATTTGGGCTCAGCTGGCAGTCACCTCATCACACATGTGCTCTGCTGCTCTAAACCACCCTCCTCTCTAACACTTGGCTTCTGTGCCTTGATCAATTCCAGGTCAAAGGGGTTGGCATACTATACCACACTCTCTCCTCTCCTCTCCTCTCCTCACTCAGTGGTTCAGGCAGGTTGCAGTTCCTCAGGACCCCTATCTCCCATCAGATTCCATCTCACAGCTAGCTCACCCAGCTCTTTATTGTGAACATGTGTGGGGTGAGGCTTTTCTCCAGCTGGGCTTCATCTCTAATTAGGCCTGGTTCGCCCTCCAGGTGCAAGCAGGCAGGTTAATTAGCTTCGCAGGCCCATAGAAAAACTTTCATGACATACATGGGGTAAATACCTTATCACAGCAACCCAGACAGGAGGCTCTGAAAATTATGGCTTCCTAATTCCCAAGACGACAGTATAGTGAAGAGAAATGTCCAGCCTTTCCAAAGGGCAGGCTTTGGAAAGGCTGGACATTTTCAAGGAACTTGGAACCCAGATAGTAAAGGGAACGCCAGCCCATACTGCAAGATGGCTGTATTTAGAGGGGCTATGAAGGGAACGTGGCCCCTGTAAAATCATTCAGTTGACAAATCTGCTTATCATTGTTATCCATGGGTAAAATTCAACCTTGGGGGGAGGGCGGGCATAATCAAATATGACTCGAGGCATTTCAGTTAACAAAAATTCTGTCAATAACGGCATTACCATACTATATTTCAAATGAACCTTAATATTTAAATGAGAGTCACAGAATGTACTTAACTAGGAGATATTTTTATCATCTGGGAAAGAGAATTAAGTCTTGTGTACGTGGATTTTTTTTTCAGTATAAGCTAAGGTGTGATTTGAAACCAATATAATTGTACCCTGTGTAGACACTTGTACTATGATGTGAGTGATGTATTTTTTTTTAAAATAAAAAAATAAACAAACATGTTATTTGGGAGGCTGTTTAAACTAAGCCAAATAAGCCACTTTTGTAGTGAAATAAGAGTGTCCACATAGGAGGTTATGTCAATATAATTATATCTATCTATTTCTTCCTAATTCTAGTCAGATTATAAATACACACCACAAGACCAGCCTCCCTTATGGTATTGCAGAAGTTTCAGTTCCAGCCACAAGCAGAACCAGGAATGCTAAGGAGAATTAAAGTAAAAAATAATGAGGAAAAGAGTTAGCCAATCCTTTTTTAATCATAGAAACTGATACAATTCTAACTGTAGGCAAGGTTGTTTAGCCAGTTCTTATTTTATCCAAAAGCAGGTCACACATTGCTAATCCACACAAAAAGTATAGGGGTCACAGCCAAAAAGGGAGGTACAGAGAGGGTCTAAAACAGGGTAAATGTTCAATAAGCTATATCCAAACATTCAGATACTGCACATGTAAGAATGAAAAGAAAAACTGGACTAACAGAGAACTCAAACTCAGACCACTAAGGAGAGTACAGATGCAAAGCTGGAAATATGTTACTTTTCAGATTTCTACATGGTTCCCAAATATATATATATCCATCTAATGTGAAACACATCAAAGTTTCTCCCCTTAAGAAACAATGGGAGATCCTTAGTTTACCTTACAGTATCACTTGAGGCTTTTCCTAACATCCTAGATGGGACCTTTATTCCCTCACCTTTTGTGGCTTGAACTCTCCCTGTTGTCCAATTTGCAGTCCTCGTAGCATAATCCACAGAAATCTAAAATTAATATTTCATTCATGCTATGTCATTTCTACCAGAGAGAAAGGGTTGATGATATGTTACACTTCCTCTGTGTTATAATTTGTCATTGCAGACTCTAAAGCAAATACCCAAATTAATTAGTGCAGTTACCAAGTGTTCCTTTCCCTCTACTCACATATTCAACTTCATATCACTGTTGACTCTAGTCTCAAGAATGTATCATCATATTTTTCTAGTGCATATGCACTCTATCCGGTAAATCTCTCCCACCCAGACTCTCCCACTCAGCGACTTCCAGGAAACAGAGCACAGATTGTTTGAAGCATGCCAGGATGAGCTGTAGCAGCCACTGCATGGCTTATGGAAGCTACTTCAGCCATTAAGTAGGAATAGGCTCTGGGAACAACTATGGTGCCAGTGTATTTCTCCACATCACTCTCCCTGAGAATCTGCCTCATGGTTGGGTCTAGCTATCTGATACAGATGCAGGGACAGAGGAGCCATAGTGAACGCATTTGCACAGAAAAATTTCACTATAAGAGAAGGGTCTCTGTCATCAGAATTGTGTTTTATATATTGCAATGCAGTATATAATAAACAATGTCTCAGGTTCAGAGTTTCATTCTATTTAATTTCACCATAGATGGATTCCATTTTGAACACATAAAGGTACAAGCAAGGAGACAAAATTAAAGAGGATGAAATGTACTGCCTTTCCCCCCCCTTTTATGCTTGCATTTGGACTTCCCTTTCCTTATCACATTTTTTTGCTAGAGACTGTGTAGTCTTCATCTTCAGAAGTCTCAGTGTCTCTCACACATAATTAAATCAGCATTGACATTTCATAAAATATATGACAAATATCTTTCAGATGTCATCCACTGTTTATGTCCCTGTGCGGATAAGGGAAAACATCCTCTTTCAGCATATTGTTAAGGCTGTAGCAGTTTAAACAAGGCAATATACCTGTATTACAGCATCATAGAATATATGGCATCCTTTCAATCCTTATGTCAGAATGACAGTAATTGGAAATTATCTCAGTTTGTTTTGTTAAAAGGGTTAATGTTGCTACAGTGGGAAAAGGGAATTCCTCTCTCTCTCCTATGGCTTCTTTAGACTATCATTTCTCAGGCTATATTTTCTAGTTTCACTACTGCTCTAACAATCTGCTTTATGTATAACCCCTCAGGATAAAAAGTATCTGTCGTTGTCTTTAATTTTAATGGGCATTCTTGGGGATTCTTAATAATCCTCTTGCCCCTGAAAAATCTGCTATATGGCAGACCATTAATTAGTAGGTTGTAGTGAAAAGAAGTAGCATTTAGAATATTGTTTCTGTCTGATATTTTAAGGAATATTCTCACACTTAGTTTGTCCATTTACATTTCTTGGTATTAAATCCAGACAATTTGCTTCAGTGGGATTAAATGAGATAGCAAATGTGATTGATGTATATTATTTAAATAACCCATGAACTATTCAGGTTGGACTATCTTGACTTCTCTTTGAGAAAAAAAAATATTGTTTGTACCTTTGATCCAAACCAAATTAGAGTAGAAATGATTCCACGTTCACAGAAATAAGTGCTTTCCCCTTGTTCCATGTATAAAATTCACATAAAGCTAGGCTAAATCATAACCTATCCTTGGTGCCAATTTTCTGCACGTAAAAAGTTTCTGAATAACATAGATATAAAGTTCTTTTATACTGAACTAATAATATCATTCAACTAATAGATTTTACAAGGGAACCCACAAATTCTGGATCCAAGAAATGAGGTCAAATTCACTGTTGGCATAAGTGGTTGCAACTACAGTTACCTCAGTAGAGTTTCACTAATTTACACTAGGTGAAATTCTGCTGGTGCTCCAGAGAGGACAAGGTGTATATACTATTTTAAGTTCAAGTTAAATCCTCAAAACATGGTGTATGTGAAATAGAAGTGATGCATAGACCTGGAGCTGCCCTCTTGCATAGGAGTATATTTCATCCAGGATTAATTTACCCCGTATTTTTCTACTGTCTTCTCATCCATCAATTGCTTCATTATTTTGCTACAATAACTTGCGATTTGGTGCTTCATGGTGCTCCTCTTTTAAAAACTAATTAAAAATACAATAGTAATAATATCTTACATTTATACAGCAGCACCTTTAAACAGGAAAAATATCAGAGTACTATCCAAACTGAACTGACAGATAAATAAAAGGATCCCTTGATCCACTAAATACAATTGCCTCTTGGATGAAACATGGAAGCCCTTCATCAGTGCACAGCAACACTACACAAACCTTTATGGAAGAATGTGAAGAATGGCTTAAGCAAATGAAACTAAATAGGTAATTTTAGGTAAGCAAAATATAATTAACCAAGTAGGAATTACCATTAGAAAAGGTCCCCTGGAGCCTTCAGGGATCACAAGTAGTCAAGTCTTTGGTTTTATATCTCATTTTGCAAAAAACAAACAAACAAACAACCACCATGGTATTGTTGACTAGAAAACCACACCATACCAAGGCATTGAGTCAAACAGAACAGTAGCACCTACTGAATCACAATTAACACATACTTCAGTAATAACATTTTTCCTCGAAGGTCTCCCATCCAAATACTACCACAATTTGACCCTGTTTGGCTTGTAAGATCTGACAGGATCACAGACAAAGCTGGTGTAGCTGCAAACCATTGTTTTATAATACCTCACTCATTAGATAATTTCCATTCCTTTAAAAATATTAATCCCCAAATTCCTTTATTTTTATATTTAGAGACCTCATCAATCTCTTTTCTAACCATCAGAGTGATACACGTCTCCACTGATGACTCAACCTAAGGGAGTAAATATACTTTTAAAAAAGTGTTATCTATATGCACAGATGGCTCATTATCTATCTCATTCCACTGTGTCCTTCAGATGAACTGAATGGAATATCTTTAATTTGGCAGCCAAAGGACTGAAAGAGTTTGTTATTATTCATAAAAAAACATGCATCCAGAACTGTATGTTAATTCTGTCCTTTACAAACTTATCACATAGCAAGACAGTTTCTCAAAGACTTTGCAATTTAAAAGCCAGCTGAGTCCTACCTGGGGCTGCATAAGGGAGTTGGGGGAATATGTCATTTCTGCATTGTTCAGCCCACTCCCCTTAGCTTGCACAGAAGTCTTCTCAAGTCAACAGGAAGATATGACTGGAAAGCTGGACACACTGCACTATCTCCTGACAATTCCAAGAGGATTGCACCCAGTGGTTGGTATTGTTTTCCAAGATTAGAGAGGAAAAATCAGGTTCTGTACAGCCACAGGGAAATGCTGGAGGGGAATACAGAGTCAAATTAGAGGGAGAGCTCAGTGGTTTGAGCATTGGCCTGCTAAACCCAGAGTTGTGAGTTCAATCCTTGAGGGGGCCATTTAGGGATCTAGGGCAAAAATCTGTCTGGGGACTGGTCCTGCTTTAATCAGGGGGTTAGACTAGATGACCTCCTGAGGTCCCTTCCAACCCTCCTATTCTATTATTATCACCACTTTGTTCCCCTAAGACTGTTGGGTTTTGGAAGCAGAACACCCCACTTTCTTCTGAAGATAACCTCCATCCTTTGAGGGGATAATCCAGAAGAAACTCCATAAAGGGAGGCTTATGACAATTCCAACAGCTGTGATGGTCTGGAGAAGACAGGCTGATTAGCTACACAGTACTACAGAAAAAAAACCCCGTAGAATCAAAGACAGAGAAATACAATATAAGCCAATTTATTAAGTCATATTGATCAACCCCCTAATAATGCAGGGTTTTTCCCTTTCAGTATATTTAATTTTAAACAGGAGAGTGTTTTCTCCTGTTAAAAGTTTCAAATGACTCAGTCTATAGAAATTCTACTACTTCCTTTGAATGACTACCTCATAGCCCAGTACACCACATTGTCAGCAGGAAAATGTCATATGCATTTTGTCATATGCACAGCCTCCAGTGGCTTAACCCATTCTGGAGCTCCCCAGCGTGGAGTAGAAATCTATAGGCAGCTCTGTTCCCATGCCTGGCCAGTTTGTGGTTTTGCAGTTTTACTGCACTGACTTGAGCATGGATAGTTATTCAGGTATCTGCTATGAATTCAGGGGAAAATGTCACAGACAGCATGTGTTCCTCTCCCTTCCTCTATCACCTCTAAAACCCTCTGAAGACCCGATCATGCATACTTCTACTAAAGATTCTTCTTTAGAATACTTGGGGGGAGGATACAGTGGAGCTGGCACTCCATTTTGTATGTGCCCCTCAGCTAGGATCCAGCCAATCATTGTTTCTTCTTCAAACGGAAGCAGAAGTGAGTATTGTGCTCATAAGCAATAAACACCAATAACCTAAAAGTGGAGCAAATATCCAGAGTTATGTGCAATGGGGACATCTTGGCACAGTGGTGTTATTTGTGAATTTTAGAGCTGCCACAAATGGGCATAGGGCAAGGACATAAGTGTCTGAGGGCTTTTCTACACTTAAAATGATACAGCAGCACAACTGCTCCACTGTAGTGATTCAGTGTAGGCACTACCTACGTAGATGGAAGGGGTTCTCCCAGCAGCATAAGTAATCAACTCTCTGAGAGATGGTAGCCAGGTTGACAGAGAATTCTTCCATCAACCTAGCACTGTCTACATGGGGATTTAGGTTGGCTTAACAACACTGCTCAGAGGGGTGGATTTTTCACACACTTTAGTGACTTAGTTATGCCAACCTCATTTTCTAGTGTAGACCAGGCCTGTGTAAATAGAAAATAAAACCCCAGCCTTGCAATCACCCCAGCCAAGGTGTGCTGGGTCTCTCATCTCTATATGGTATCAGAGTGGAATTGAATAAAGATATAACCAATCATAGGACACTCATGCAAATAGAGAAAAGGGGGGCAGGAAAACAGCCCACCAGAACAGCCAAAAAGCTGCACAGAGCTAGCAGCAAAAAATGCAGAGAAGAGGCCTGAAAACACAGAAATCCCAGAAAGAACTGCTATGGTGAATCCAGGCTGTAACAGGGAGTGAGGGTAGGAAAGTAAGGGTCATGGAAGCCAAAGCTAAGCCCACAGCAACACCAGTTTGCTTCCTTAAAGGCAAGGGCCACATCACATCACTACTCCACACAGAAGCAACAAAGGGGAGGAGATCTACAGTCTGGTAAAAAGCAGAGATGGATACATCTCACCCAGGCTTTTTCCTAATACCATCCTTAACAGAATTTGATTTCCAGCACTCTGTGGGTTGGCCACTATGGATAAACACATTCCATAGCTTCTATCAGGCTTCTGGTTTAGATCAGCAATCAGAGGAGAAACAAGTTAATACCTTGCTCTTTGCAGCAGAGGTAATTATCCTTTCCAGAAGCTTCAAGCTGCTCAAATGAAACAGTTCAATACAGTTGAAGAAGGACTGGATAAGAATATCATGCCAATGTGATTTTTGAGCACATGTGATTTCACTTAACAATCAAGAGAAGGGTGAGTCAGCAAATTATTTAATAACAACTCTGTACAACCTAATCCAACACTGTCTCTGGGGAGAGGAGTGAAGAATTTAGCAGAGACAGGCTTGTTTTAGGGGCAGCCAACTATCAGAAAGTCTCCAAAATGATCCCTAACTCACACTAGACAGCCAAGAACATAAAACTCCACAGTCATTATGTAAAGAAGCAACAGATTCTTCTCAGGAATAACTCTGAGGAGGAACCTTCTGTAGAAGCCATAGACATGGGAAGGAAAGTAGCTCATGATGCCGAGAAACATTACTCACTCAGACCAGTACAAGCACAAAAGGATCCAGGAGGGCTATGCTAAAATGGAGTAAAGAAAAGGAATACAAGAGTATGAAAGAATGCCCATGATCTGGCAAACTACCCCTCACAACAAACGGCTTTCTCCAGCAATGGACATTACAAGAAGAAAATGTCTAAAAATTGGACAATACAGCTGGCTCCCACTCTAAGTGCATCATAGTACATGTCTTTCATGAAGAGGACCTAAAAGACACTGAG
Source organism: Mauremys mutica (assembly GCF_020497125.1). Taxonomy (NCBI): domain Eukaryota; kingdom Metazoa; phylum Chordata; order Testudines; family Geoemydidae; genus Mauremys; species Mauremys mutica. The sequence goes on along the minus strand of NC_059072.1, from coordinate 183,422,045 downwards.
ATTGCACACCTGGGAGCCACAAGAGATGACCAAAAGGAACATCATGTGTCACCACAATTACCTTGGGAAAATATAAAATAGACTTCAAAACAAATACAGGCACTGGTGTAACAGCGATTCCAGAATCACTTTATAGAATGATGAAAGCACCTACACTTCAAGAGCTGAAAAGGATATTTAGAGGCTAGGACAGTCTCCATTCAATGTCAAAGGAAAATGTTTGCCCATTCTAAAACTCAGAGAGAAGACTAAATCCCAAGAGATCTATGTTGTACATGGCTTACACCATGCTTTACTTGTCCACCCATCAATCACATTCCCTAGGCTTGGTTATAATAGTAGAAGCAGTCATCATAGACATAGAACCTGAGATCAGGAAGAGACTGAAAATTATTCCCAGGAATGGGGAAATTAGAGGAAGTATACAACATTCAGCCTATAACAAATGCAAAGCCATTTGCTCTACAACCACCCAGGGTGAAAGCAGAGCTCGGCCTCATGGGGCAAGTGTCTCATTTCCAGAATAGACACTGCCACTGAATGGTGTGCAGGAATGGTAGTTGTTCCAAAATTTAGTGAAGCAAAGTCTTCTCAAAACTGGATGCCCTCTGGGTTTTGACAGATACCACTTGCTCCAGAATCTCCTCTATTAATGACCTTCATCACAGAGTTTGGATGGTTTAGTTTCAATACTCTTTTATTTGGTATATCATCTGCTCCTGAACACTTCCAGAGGAAAATGTGACAGAGGGCCTGGAAGAGGTTCTCTTTATCTACAAATCAACTCAAACCCAACATCTGTTAGCAGTCCTGGAAAGGCTGTAGAAAGCAGGCGTAGCAATTAATGACAGTGTGAATTTCCAGAGATAGAATCAAGGTGGTAGGCCAGATCATTTACGAAGCAGGGGCCAGAACAGATCCAGAAACAATCTAAGTGATTACACAGATGGATGAGCCTCAGATTGTCAGTGAAGTATGTTGATTCATGGGCATGGTGATGCACCAGGAAAAATTCCTACGTCACTTGGCAGAGAAGTCAAAGCCACTACAAGATCTCCTGAGTCCACAAAATCCCAAATATAGGGGAACTAAACAGTTAGGCACTCAGAGAAATAAAGTAAGACCTGAGCTCTCCACTAGTTTTGGTCCTTCAAATAAATCAAATAAAACTACCACAGTTTCAGCTAAAGCCTCATTCTATAGGATAGGAGCAGTCCTTCAGGAATAATCAACGTCCCTGTGGCACCCAGTAGCCTCACAAGCACTCACCAATGCAGAGAAGTGCTACTTACAAATAGAAAAAGAAGCCCTACCTCCTACGTGGGTTTGTGAACATTTCAGAGACTTTCTAGTGGGCACAAAATTTCATGTGGAAACTGACCAAAAATCGTTACTTGCTCCTCTAGGATCAAAACATCTAGTTACCACCTGGGAAAGGATACAACATTTTAAAATGAGACTCATAAGGTTTCAGAGCTCGATTGCGCACGTACCTTGGAAGAATCTTGCCAAACCTGGTGCACTCTCCGGGACCCCAATCCCAGACACACCACGGGAAGAGTGTATATAGGAAAAGTTCTTTATAAGTTTTTGTAAATACAATGCTTAGTACTTTGCCAATCACAGAAAAATACCTGCAAGAACGGTTAACGTTGTTACATTGCTGATCAATTAGGGAACATGCTCATTTAAAGTTGTGCAATGCTACACTCTTAATCAGGCAGCCTCCCTACACCCCTCCCCCCGCCAGCGCCTTCTGCCTTCTGGCAAACCCCGCGGATCAGCACCTTCCCCCTCCTCCTCCGCCGCCCATGGCAATCAGCTGGCTTGCGGCGTTTCAGGGGCAGGAGAGAGGGGGGAGGAGCGAGGACTTGGCGCGAAGGCTCCCCCTCCCTCCCCTGCCTCCTGTTGGTGGCAATCAGCTGGCTTGCATCATTTAGAAGGGAGGGGAGTGAGGGGGGAGGATCAAGGATGCAGCATGAGAAGGAAAGGGGAGGAGGTGGAGGGAGAAGAGGCAGGTCAAGGGTGAGGAGAGTGGGTGGGCTGAGGGTTGAGCTCCCACCCCCAGCCCTGGTGCTTGCAGAGTAGGGGAAGCTGCTGCTGCTGCACAATGTGCTTCTTCTAGCCTACAGCACCTTCAGCCTCCTTGCCTACCTCATCTCCAGTGCCAGTGGGCTGTGCCTGTGTGGGGTAAGGCAGGGGCACCTCCCAACTACAGTACTGTACTGTATGTACAGTATGTTTGTAAACACACAGCATGTGCACACTATTCCCCCTCAGCGTAGTATTAAATTGCTTATTTAAAATTGTTTAAAATGTATATACTGCCTTTTGTCTGGCAAAAAATTTCCCTGGAACCTAACCCCCCTATTTACATTAATTCTTATGGGGAAATTAGATTCGCTTAACATCGTTTCACTTAAAGTTGATTTTTTCAGGAACATCACTATAACGTTCAGTGAGGAGTTACTGTAACTTCCTAATTATTTTTTCCTGCTGACAAACACAGCATCAAAATATTTTGCCACAATAACTAGTCTCCCATGTTTTATCTGTCAGCATTTAGGGCCTGATTCTACAATCCAATCTGCGGACACCAGAATCACATGAATCAGACTTCAGGATCAATATCTCAAATACGATACAAACTAATTCAACTCCTGTCACAGATTGTTAATTTGTGTTTTCTGTTCACGTTTGCCTCATCAACTAGTCTATCTGTTATTTAGGTTTTGTCCTAAGATACCCACTTATTGATCACTCTTATCTTTTTTATCTAGGTAGAAACACATTGAGATTACAATCTTTTTCAATAGTGACCAGGGGTTCTTTGCAAAACACACACAGTTAAAATGCAATATAAAAAAAATACCCACTTATTTTCTGGATTTTTTTTTAAATACGGGAAGAAACATCATCTTTGGTTTTGTTCAGTTTCGTGGTTGAACCTTCTATCTTAAGAAACAATTTACAATATTGTAGGTATGGAAACAGGATGTACCAATGATAATGTTACTTTAAACTGGCACTGTGCTATAGGTACATGCATATACAATGGTCACATTTACAAATGTAACAATATGGTCTCAGATGAACTGATAATGTTGCCTCAGAATTTGTAGTATTTCCTGTACTTCCCGAGCTCAGGGACTACTACAAGCACTGAAGTAATCTTCTTTGACAATTAGCACATTTTTAAAAGGAGTCGATATATATCCAAGACTAAGGGATCATTACCTTTTATCTAGAGCAATTTGCAAGAGTCTGATAACCTGGAATAAAATAGAAATCATTACAACTGTGGATAATGCATCACATTTACTAGAATCTGGACCTATGTAAACTCCAGTGAATATTTGATGATCAAGATTCATAAAAATGACAAATGTTTTGATTTAAATTGTAAAACATGATTGTTAGACATTTCAGAGGATTTAGCCATATTGAGGTCATAATCAATTTACCTACTATAGTTTGGAGGAATAGGGGCAGAGAAAAGTAATTGTATCCTTGGTACTGGACCATGCCCTCCCACAATGCAAAGCCTGAAGTCACAAAAAAACCCTTAAAAGGGTGACAGCAGGATTTGGGGAGTTAGCACTCCCCACTTCTTCACTCCCTGGTTCAGTTCTACTAAGGGTTAGTCCTTTCCACCAATGGAGGAAAATTATTGGCCTCCTACTCAGTGAAGTCTTAATTCAAAAATATTTTGGCACAATGTTTAGCACATCCTGCAATTAGTTACTCATATTATGCCTGATCATGCAGTCTTTACTCAGGCAAAACTCTGATTACCTTCAAGAGGAGTTTGTAACGGAATAATCCAGGGGTCAGGAAACAGTCTGGTCTGTACTGTTAATGAAAAAAATGGAAATTAAGCATTAGCAATACTGCCAATGAATGCAAAATATCACAAATGTACAATAAGCTGAGATGCCAGGATGCTGTCTAGTAAACTGAGACGAGATGTACTTTACTGTCAGAGCAGGCCCAGATGGCAGAGATTTGAGAGAGAAAAATGAAGCTGCAAAGCCATCTGAATTTTGCAGGCATTGTAATATCATTGTCTAGAATACTGCAGTTTCTCCTTATTCACCATAGTATTACAATTAGTATTGTTGATATTATTAACAAGTATTTACCTTTGTGCAAGATACAAAAAGTAAGATGTAAAGACCAGTCCTGCAATCCATTTTCAGGCAAGACACTTGGTTTTTTACATTATGATTCTTGAAATGCTTTAGAATGTGGCATATTGAATATCGTCCTGTAAAGAAGTGATTTCATAAACAAAAAATGAAGAAAAGTGAACATTAGAACTACATATAAAGTATTATTGATGCTATGATATATTGCCCTGTCCACCATCTCTCTACTCTCTCCTTCAGATTCATCCTTAGAACACCTTTTTCCAATAGGTCTATAAATCTTAGTGATCCCCACATGGAAGAATTAATAAGAGATGTCTGAAATTATTTAAATAAATCATTATGTCATGGGACTGAGAAGACATGTTAAACTTCAGCGTTCAACTACAGCCTGATGAAAAATCCATTGAAGTCAATGGAAAGACCCTCATTGACTTAGGTCTACCTGATCCTGCCCCTTGCAATCACAGACAAGTTACCACGGGCTATATGCCCATCTGATCCCCACTCAGTGCTCCAAAGGAAGCCAAAAACCCAAAGGTTACTGCTAATATGCCAAAGGCAACAATTCTTTCTGGACCCCATAGATAGAGATCTTGTTTGACCATTTATATATGATCAAGAATTGCCACAATTAAGCACATGATCATATTTATAAGTTGGGGGCAGGAGATAAAGGAAATTGTTGCAGGCAGTAATTATCAGTTTCTTTCTTATATACTACGAAGGTAGGTTCTACAATCAAGCTGTGGTATTTAAACAAATTCTGTATTGTTAGGACAGTGCCTAGGAATTTCAGTCAAGGATCAACCAATTGTACTACATGCACAGATAAATGGGAATGGGTTAAGTGGAAGGAAAAGTTCACAAAATAAACAAAGTTTAGCAGGAAAAAAAGAAATCAAGTTATGCAACTTACTCAACAAATACCAATCAGTCAGTCATTTGTTGGTCCTCATATAGCAATAGTTTTTAAGGTGGGCTTGAAAGGAGAATAAGGTGGGAGGTTTCAGCTCAAGGAAAAGAGCCTATCTTCTTCTTACAATTTATACTAGTGCCTGCAACCTTACTGCACAAGCAGCTTGGGCTAATGATGCTGTCCTTTGGCCCTGTGGTGTGTTAGCACTGAGCAAACCCCTTCTATGTGAGCATTAGTCTTTCCCCAAGATTTGGCACTTATTCTTTATTGCTAATGAATTACAAGTTACCATGATAGTTCTCAGAGTTATCTCATCATTTCTCAGTTGGAAGCAATCTCACAACCTCTAGTGGTGATAAATCAAACTATTTTGAAGATCCTTTGCTCTAGCAGAATTTTTATTCTAAGAAATTCTACATGCTCACATGACAGTTTCTGAAGAATTCTCACGTATCTTCCAAAGAAGAGGTTAGACAAACATTTGTCAGGGGTGGTCTAGGCATACTTAATTCTATCTTAGTGCAGGGGATGGAGTAGATGACCTCTTGAGGTCCCTCCTATGTGTACATTTCTATGATGCTTTTTCATATCCAGTTGTGTTTTAAAAATGTGTTATTCTTTGTAAATAGATCAGTTGTAAATTTATGGAGATGAAATTTCCTCCACCTCCTATTATAAAAAAAAGTTTCTGAATTTCTAACATGCAATTTCCAGTTCAGGTAGATGCAGGAAGCACTGGAAATCTCATAACAAAGTCTCTTGTTGTAAAATGATCAGTCCAAAGAGGTTTAGAGAATTTGAATAAACTTCAGACAAACGTTTGAGACAAACTTGAAACTGAGGTTTACCCATCACTATTACTTATAATAGTGATGGGTAAACCATCAAATTTATGATATTGATTTAAGTCTTCTGAAATTTAATAGAATAGAAGATGTGCAATAAATTGTTTACCTTCTTGGGAGTACTGCTGATATTAATATGTGTATATATCCAGAGAAAGAGAGAAGGCAGATTTTATCTTTAAATTGTCAGCATTTGCTATCAGTTTTCATACAATGGTATCACAGGTATAGTACTATGTTTTACTTGGAACAGGAAATGTCTATGGTATTTACAGTAAAAGCTAACATGGTGACCGTTGTGTCTGTGTTTTAAAGATCTATCTTTACACACAAAATTTTCTACACACCAATATATTGAGTGTGTGTCTGGATAAGCCAATGTGATTATTTCATTGTAATTGCTGTATATTTGCTCTGCTCTTTTTGTAACTGGAAATAGTACTTCTGAACTAAGTTTGTTAATATATCCTATCAGTTCTGGTTTATGAACAAAATGAAATGACAAGCTTTTGACCAGGGAGACCACTCCAGGGGCGTGCACCCTTAACATTTCAAGTTGCATTATATGTATGTGCACTGATCGGCCACAGTTCTGGGATACTGAATCAATGGCAAGGGGGAATAAGACCAGAGCAGAACCACTATGGGGGTAGCACTGGTCATGGGCACAAGATAATTTAGTCATAATTCCATCTGTAGCACTCCATAAATAGAGCCCTATATAATAAGCCTTGACAAAAATATTTTGATTATATTAAACAAAACTAAACATTACTGTGTTTACACATTTCCCACTTACAAGCCTAGGTAATTGTGTCTTGCATCAGAATGTCAGACAGGAGAGGGGATTGCAGAGGAGCAAGATACCCAGAATTCAGCACAGCTCCTAAAGTGACTGCACTGACTTGGGTCAGTGCGTCCCCTCAGGCAATCTCTGACAGTGAAACCCTGACAGCGACTTCAAGCTGCCATCCCACAGTAGGTGCCAGTAATTTGTAAATAAGGTCAAACCCTCTTGGGGCACATTGCCTTCCTTGTCAAGGTGCACCAAGCAGGCCTGAATTTTGTCCATAGCTTTGATAGCCAAAATCCCTGGGAAGACAACAACAGTCACTCCAGGACTATTAAATATGGTGTTTGAAATGTTAAGCCTGGACAATGAATTAAACCAAAGTGCTATTGTACTGTAAAAGAACTAGGGGGTAGCATTGTATAGTATAGTCGAATCAATCATAACCAGGATACTTCTCAACCTCTGTTTACATATCTGCGGAGCTTCAGAAAGAAAACCATTATGAATCATTGATTTCCATAACAACCTAATGAAAAACAAACAAGAGATACAATAAAGAAGTATGTTTGAAAGTATCTAATGTGTAGTGCCAATTATAGAACCAAGGCATTCTTGGATTGAAACATTAAGCTATATGAAAGCTACCATCCTGTTAGCATTCCACAATATAAACTCTGGAGTGATGAGCGGAAATACATCTACAGCTTTGACAATAGAATTACCTCTGACAAGTGACTTGAGTGAGGCTTGTTGTGTTTAAAATACTAAACTATTTCTCTTTGGGAGTCTTCCAGGCTCCCAAATGTATTTAACTCCAGATGCACCATTCACATGGTGTCTCCAGGAGGTGATTCTAGAACAATTCATTTTATTTCTACTCTCTTCTTTCCCTTCATCCCCAGAAGAGTAGCTGTTCTCACTGGAATGGAAGGTGGACTTTCAGTAGCCTCCAGGGCATTCTGGGGCAGAAACTCCGTCTTGTTTATCTTTTTAAAGTGGCAAAACACCAAAATGTTGCAGGGGGCTAGAGACTCCCACACTTCCTCAGAGCAGGTGTATCGATACCCTGACTGATCCATAAGATGACAACATCTGAGTAGACTGGGTGGAGAGAAGATTGGGAGATGTCAATTTAGTGCATGGTGTGATAAAACAAAACCCAAGAATTTAACTGCAGAATTTAATTTCAATCTGCTGCCTACTTATAGGCAGTATAAAGCTTTATGGGACCAGACTGTTAGCAGGTTCTATTAAGGATTGAGTTTCACAGGGCAAAACTTATTTTGGGATAGAGACATTACAAGCCAGAATATTCAGAAAGAGATACCTACAACCCTGTAGCTTGGGAGTGTTCAGATCCATAGCTCTGATTTATACCATTATGAATATAGGGTCAAAGCTTTCCCCCCAAAGATGTTTAGATCTAAAGTTTTGGTTTGAGCCCATATCCAGTGTGGAAACTTGCCAGAGACAGCCTTAGTCTCAAATGGATAATGATAAAAGCTACATAATCTACCCTTCTAATATACTGTGGTTGACAGCAGAAGCAAACAAACTGGTTAAAAATCACAATGTCATATCAATAGTCTATAGCAGAACTAAAACATTGCTCAGAATATTAAACCATTATTAATGAATCTCTCTTTTTCCCTTAGAAATGAAGACATTCAAAGTAAAGATTAAACAACAAATGAACCTTGTTCAATCCACCACATTTCCCCCTCTAAATGAATTGTCCCACATCATTATGCCAGGTTTAGAAATGTTATTTATTCCAGTAGCTAACATGCAATGTGAGTCCATGATACATTTAGGGGAACCCATATATTGCTACATTGTATGTATTTGCCATATCCCCAGCTCTGATACAAACTGTTAAAATAATGAACTGCTCACTGATGTTCTAAAGTTCTCCTGTGAAGTATACACAGGAAATAAGATCTGTGATTCAGGAAGAGAGACATATGTTAATTCCCATACAATGGAGAAATCAATATTAAAATCAGGACTGCACTGCATCTGAAGCTCTGTTCTAGAGATAGCAAAATATTGACTTACCAATCTCAGCCTGGAGCACAAAACTCAAAGACCATTTGAACTTTAATTAATACACATATAATGCAGTTGTAGCTTACACTGACTAGCTCAGAATTTATAAAAGCTTTGCCATACGGTGACCTTGATTTGAACTTTGGGAGAATATTCAACTAAGTCAGAAGCTCCTTGGGTTCAGACCTTGTCTTATCTTCTGTCTATGAAGTGTCATGAGCACTTATGGCATTGTATAAATAACAATAATAATATAAGTAGAGATGAGCTCAACTGCAAGATGTTAGTATCACAAAAAAACAAAGAAGATGATGTTAAGAGGTGTTAGCAGATCAGATAGTTTGAATAAGTTACCTTCTAACTCCTGTTGTGTTCCTATCTACACTCCTGTCCTTTGGAAACTACAGTCCCCAATGTCCCAAAAGCACACCTTCCTTTTTACCACCCCCCGCACCACACTCATACTTTGCCTAAAAGTGACATGACAGAATTGACTGATTTTGTTGTGCACATTTCTGGAAATGCTGCTGTTTAGAACTAATGCTTACAGTGAGAGATGCAACAACATGACAGTTCTTACATGTCATCATCATCATCATCATCATGATGTTCCCATTATGCCTCTGGCAGTGACGAAGCTCTTCCACTCGTGTCTGTTTCTGGCAAGTCTTTCCCCAGCTATGCCCTAGGTTTTTCAGCTTGGCTTCCACAGCTCTTTGCCATGTTGTTTTCAGGCAGCCTCATTTTGACTTGCCTTCAGGTGTCCGTCTTATTACTACTCTGGTGATGGAATCAGTTTTCATCCAAAGCACATGGCCAATCCATCTCCAATGACTCCTGATAATGATGGTACTCTCATCTTCTTGGCTGCATGGTATTAATAGATCTTGGTATGAGATTGTTCTGGGCCAAAAGATACAGAGGAGTTTTCTGATGCAGGTTCTATGGAATGAAGACAGTTTGGGCATGTCATACTTTCTCATTCCCCAGCATTCTTCACTATAAAGTAATGTTGAAAGTAAGCAGCTCTGATAAATCTTGAGTTTGGTTTTGGTTTTGTATGTTGGTGTTGCCCAAGTATGTGAATGTTTCTACATTGGTGAGAACATAATCCTCTATCCGTACTGGCGATGGTGAGGTAATATTACAGGTCAGAATATCTGTCTTATTGTGGTTGATTTTTCAGTCCAATTTGCTGGCTGAATGTGTTGAGTTGAGTTGTTTTTTCTTGTATTTAGTGCTGGGTAAGTGATAGGAGAGCAAGATCATCTGTGAAGTCCAGGTCTTCAATGGATAAGAAGAGTGTCCATTTAATGCCTTCTGGCATGTCTTCTGTTGTACGTCGTATTACCCAGTTGATGGCAATGTTGACGAGGATTGCAGGCATGACACACCCCTGACATACTCCTGTTTTGACTTCAAAACAGAGTTCGCTGTGATCAACACTGCCTGTAAAGTTGAAATAAAAGCTTTTGATTATGTTGATTATACGGAGAGCGATTCCATATTCCTGCAGAATGTGCCATAGGCTGGTCCTATGAATGCTATCAAAAGCCTTCTCAATGTCTATGAAATTTATGTAGAGTTGCCGCTGCCATTCTAAGCATTGTTCTATTATGTTTCATAGAGTTAAGATCTGGTCTGTGCATCCATGCCCTTTCCAAACACCAGCTTGCTCTTTTCTGAGAATGCTATCAACTGCCTCTGATATACCCTGGACCATGATCTTACACAATACTTTGCTTGGCACAGATAAAAGTCTGATACCACGCCAGTTATTACAATCACTGAGAGTTCCTTCCTTTCTTTGGTATCTTCACTATAACCCCATTGGTTCATTCATCTGGCACTCTTCCACTTTCCCACACTGATGTAAATAGGGGGGGGGGCAGGATAGATGCTGCTAACTCAGAATTTACCTTGAACAATTCTGCATTCAAGTTATCCTTACCAGGATCTTTCCCATTTTTTAAGGATTTGATGGCTTGAATGATCTCTTCCTTAGTTGAGGTATCTGTGTTGATATCAAGATTTTCTTCTTCCTTCTGGATGTCTGTTTCCTCTTTAGGTGGCTCCCTGTTCAGCAATTCTTTGAAATGCTCTGTCCAGCGCATTTCTTGTTCTTTTTCAGTTGTTAGTAGGTGGCCTTGTTTGTCCCTGATGAGAGTGTTTGTTGGTGTCTTCTGTTTACCACTCATAAGTCTGCTGCTGATGGACTTCCATTCAAGCAGGGAATGCTTCAGTACCTTCTTCTAAAGGATGGCAACACCCTCAAGGTGTTGTCATCATCCCACCCAGAAAACAGCAAAATTTCTCCCGAGGCTGCTGTTTATCTTCCTGATCCCATCCATCTGCTCTCGCTGACAAACAGGATGTGTAAGCTGTAGCATTTCATCTCTGCTGTGACCTGAGCTAGCTTCCGTGTTTTGCACATTGTCCATACATTCCAAAAACCAAGTTTGTTTTTTGTCTTGGGGTTGAGCACTTCCGTCTTCACGCCAGTGGCTTCCTTTTGGCTTTCATCACTGGCAGTCATATGGGTCATTGACTCCTGAAGGCTATCACACACAGTAAAGGTTAATTTCACCGTCGCTGTTTCTGCAACATATTTTGTTTTTTATGGGACAGGCACAGGGCTAATAACCCTAACACCCAACCTGGAGGACTAGGGTATCTGTTTTGTCTGGCCCCTCCCCCACAGACCAATCCAGCATAGTTGAACCAACGAGGCGCAAAAGGCCCCCGCGGACACAGACTCTGGGGATCAATAGAGCACACAAGCTGTCCTACCATGACAAGGCACAGACACCAGAGAACAGGTTCTTAAATGTGTCCAAGAATAAATCAGTCTTGAAGGGTCACCCTGGGCATCTGTGCAGGTTGAATTATAAAATGGAGCTGGGGAATAATTTGTAGCTAATAATGCAGTCAAAAATTTCATTTTGCCCCGCTTCTCCCAGTGGTGGAATGGCTGCAAGCAAATCATGATTTCTGCAAGTTTATTTGTTATTTAGTTTTAGTCAATTAATTTTAGCAGGTTTTAATACTCCATAGTTTGATCATAAACAGTTCAGTCTACTTGCAATTTAAAATATGAATGTATCAGTTAAGGATGATGGGTCATATAAATCCCAAAGTATCATTTCTCTTGTCTGATTGGATGAGAATGATTCAGGAAGAGGTAGCAGGTAAAGGAAAAAAATAAAAATCCCTGGTTTATGAACCACACAGACCATGCCTATCAGAATCAGACTACTATAAATTACATTGGCTGGGTGTGGAGCTTAAAATTAATATTCTCTTGTCAGCTATTTACAGAAAGAAACTATACAGATATAATTATCTATATAGTGGTATAACTACATGTACACTTGTGGGGTGGGGTTGGGAGGAGGTTGTACTATTTCAAAAAGTGTAGGCAGGTCTACAGACACAAAAGGCTAAATTCATTCCTGGTATAACCCCAGTGACATCACTGGGATTACCCCAGAGGTGAATTTGTCCCAAAGAATTTTCAAATGTATGATCGTGGTTGGGAAGGCCCAGTGTGACCCTGCCTGGCTCATGTCCTCTAATGAGACATCTTGAGAACTTTTCCCCTTGTTTTGTGAAAGCAGTCTCCTATTCCAACTAGAACATGCCATTTCTAGAGTGAATACTCAGATGTGTACCTGTAAGAATCTGTTTCTGACTTTGGATTTGTAAAACTCGATAACTCAAATATTAGCAGAAAACAAACACAAAAGGAGCAAAAGACCAATTCAGATTCAAAGTTAAGGGAGTGCTCATGGAATTTTTTTAAGATTTACCTAACTCTAGTTATTTGGTTCCTTTATGATCACTCATCTCTAACTGTAGATGCTGGACATGAATGCAAACAAAACAGATTTCACCAATAGCAATAACATTCTTCTGTACTGGAGATTTTTATGCCTCATTCCCAAAGTTCTCTTCCCCATAGACACTGCGACTCTCCACTTGTTATCCCTACACAGCATTAAACCTTTAACTTCCCTCCACATAAATTTTCCCCACTCTCCCATGCACAATATCTGCCTCCTGACCTTCCCCTAGACCCTACCACTGCTGTCACATTAAGGTGGCTCCTGCTTCCCTCTGCTCCAACCCCCCAGTTCCATTACTGATCCCTTCCCTCAACATCTCACTGCCCTGACCCTCCCAATTCCTGCTTCTCAAGTTCCCCATGCAATCCTGGTTGCCCCCCATCTGAGAGCTCCATCTCTGGAACAGGTGGTTCATGCAGTAGAGTTCTCACTGTTTGTATCCTGACTGGTTTCTTGATTCCTTACAGTTCTGTCTATATTGTAATTGGAACAGTTCTCAAAGACAGAGAGACATTCATTGTGTACACATCCTCACAAGAGCTGGATATGCATTGACACTGATCATAACAAATCTGGTTGTCATTAAAAGATGATGCAACAAACTATGTCAACAGCACTCCAAACTCATGCACCTCATACATGTCAGCTACTGCTACCTGGTCGAATAGGGATTACACTTAGTTAAATGATGACTTAGGCCTGATCCACACTGGGGGGCAGTGTCGAGGTAAGATACGCAACTTCAGCTACGGGAATACCGTAGCTGAAGTCGAAGTATCTTATCCTGACTTACCTCCCGTCCTCACCGCTCGGGATCGACGTCCGCGGCTCCCCCGTCAACTCCGCTACCGCCACTCGCTCCGGTGGAGTTCCAGAGTCGACGGGAGCGCGTTCGGGGATCGATATATCGCGTCTAGATGAGACGCGATATATCGATACCCGCAAAATCGATTGCTACCCGCCGATTCGGCGAGTAGTCTGAACGTACCCTAAGGGTATAAACACCCAGGAGAAAGTAAATGATTTAGCCTGATAGATCAGGGTATAACTAGGAGTACTGGGACTAAATCAATAGATGGCAAATTTAGGTTTAATATTAGGAAAAATCCTTGTCAGCTAGATGTATAAGCCTCTTAGGGAAAAGGCAGCTGCTCCCTAACTTGGGACTTTTAATCTAAACCAGATAAAAAACAATAGAAAATGTATTGTAGAGAACAATCCGACATTGGCAGAGGAAAAGGTCTGCAAGACACCTGTTATTCATGAAAAGGCCCTTACAGCTGGTAGAGTGAGGGAAAAAATGCATTCCAGTACTACTGGCTCACTTCAAGCCCTGACTGAAAGACCCAGGACCTGATTATCTAATGAACTACAACTTGTGTTCTCATTTGAACTCATAATGTGGGTGCAAAGCAAGCACAATGTGCTACCATATTTTACACTCACTTTGCACTAGTGTAAATGAGTACATAAGGAGCAGGACAACAGATTTAGACACCAGATTCCCAGAGACTAATCTAAAATATATCTCATGATTTTGGACAATATTTTCAAAACATATCACATATTACAAATAGGCGAAGTATGTTGACTCAGTATCCAACAGAAGAGTTAAATCAGTGAATCTTTTAAAAAAATATAGCAATACAAAAATTGAGCATTTGTTTTTTAGAGCTGAAATTTGAAATTTCAAAAGATAATGCCAAATTATTCTTCAGATATTTTGGAATTTATTCCTTGGACCTGACTTGCCTGTCACTTAAACTAGCATAAATCAGTTGAGTTACTTACTCCACACTCAAACTGGTGTAAGTGAAAGGAGAATCAGGTTCTTTGTTAGCAGATACAAAGGATATATAAAAGCTCATGTTGCTATTCTGCTACCATTTCAGAGAAGGCTGCATAGTGAAGGTCAGAAATAGCTCTCTTCTGAAATGTATTTCAGAAATGAAATTTCAGATGTTAGAAAATGAATGAAAGATGCATTATGGTAAGCATACCACTTGTGGCCAAACCAAGCCCCCATTTGGAGCTTGACCATCTGTGGTAAGATTGTAGATTTGAAGCAAAGCACATTTTGGAGCATGGAAAAAAGCCCATAAAACATCAATTAGACGTTTTGGCCCACAATATATTTCCTTTAAATTAATTTTCAGAGAGTGGCATGTGTGGTTTTGACAGCAGGATTTTGCCCATATGGTTTAACATTTGGGTACCTCAAAGAGCTTTGAAAATTTAAACTATTTGTTAATTCGTCAGCAACCTTGTCTTTCCTTCCAACTTGACCTTTATATTTGAGGAGTGAGATATCTGAATTTCTAGTAGCTTGAAAAGATGCAAGACTCCCTGAGCAAGCAATCCACATCTCTGTGCAGATACTGTGTATATATTAACCTTATGTTTACATTATAACTGTGTGATATCACAGGTCTTTTTACTCATAAACTTTAGATAAACCATCTCTCTCTCAGTGTTTAGAACAGAGAGGAAACCCAAATTGGAACTTCTATTGTGACTTTAACTCCTATATATCACCCACCCCTAACTTTGGTTTTCAGATGAGAAATGACTGACAATATTTTGCTAAACCAAAATCTAGCCTGCTAAGCCCATATTTACTTTGTAATACTATATTCTTTAGTATTAAATCAGCACATAATTTTATCTGCAATATTATTTTAAAAAAATGTGACATACTATAGGCTAGGACTCTAACTTTTTAAACTAAATCATTTCTCATCAAGCAGGAAATATTAAGTTTAAACAAGACCTTATTCTTAAACTTCAGGATAAAATATTGCATTTCCTAGGTGCACATTTGGCCTTTAAGCAAAGGATAATTGTTTTCTACTCGAAGTAAAATCTGAACCAGCTTAGCAGAAATAGGTAACAATCCTAAGGAAAATACTTAGTTTACTCAAGAGCAACTCATATTGTAACAAATATCCATCCATGACAATAAAAAAAAATGGCAAGGAATGAGAATTTAGATTCAATCTTCTAACATATTATAATAAATGGAAAAATATCTTTAAAATGATCACCACTACTGTGCCATGCAGGCTCCTTTAAACAGGCCTGTGTTCAGTGGTACTGAAATTACCAGGAATTAGTTCATTGCAACTCTACTAATGTGACAGAAAGTGCACCGTTTCTTCTTTTTTTTTTCTGAAGTTCTCTTTCTTTGGTAAGAGCAAAACCCCAGCAGACAGAGCAAGAACTGTGACAAGAGATGTGTGTCTGAAGGCCCCACAGAAGGAATATTATAATATTGCTTTCTTGTTGCTATGTTGCAGTTAATAAGTGGCACAAACTTGAGAAGGGAGAACTAATTAAATTCTTAGTGATAAAATCCAAATTCAGCCTTACTGTGGGAATAGGCCAAGGTATAATTACTGTAATCTTTAAATTGCCTGTGAAAAGTGTGTTAAACCTATCAATTTTTATTTTATGTTTTTAGAAGTCAGAATTCTAAAGATTTAAACCAATAACATTCAATATTCAATTAAGAAACAGTTCTCTTTGATGGGTTGCATACTTTGCAAAGCATACTGCTTCCATTAATAACTCTAGATGTCTTACTTTCAATAAAGCCGTATCAGTCCCCAAGAAGTTCACACTGCTGAACACTTTTTATTTGTTAACATTTAAAGGCTGCCAAGAACAACAACAAAAAACCCAACAACAACAACAAGAAAAAAGAGCAGGTGGACAGAAAATATTAAAATGTAACATTTAAAATAACAAGGTGACCAGAAATAATGTATTCACTCAGTAAGGTATAATAATAGTGGGGAAGGAGTATTACTCAACTAGGCAAATCTGAACTACACTTGACACACTGTACTTCTGGAAAACATTATGCAGACATAACATTAAGTTGTCTCCTGTCACAACACAGGATGATTGATAAAAATGATTCAGGGTCCATACAGTCAGAGTACAGTGCACAAAAAGGGGGAGGGCAGGAACCCTTTTAGACTGACCTTTAACTGATAAATTGATGATGTCCTCATTAGCAGCCACCCTGCTGCTTGCCCTCAATAAAAGATAATGTCCTGCTGTTAACACTATTCCCATTTCTGTGATTTAACGCTACTATTACAGTGCAGATACTATTTAAACGGATTAAGGTTTAAATTAAGATAACATATTGTTGTGGTCTGCAATGTTTATCTCCAAACCAAACAGCATCCTTTCATTGCGTGTGGTTGGTAAGAGGCAAGCTACTGTGGCATCCATCAGGTGACATTAATAGCAACGTTTCTACAGTGTGGTGTCTACACAATTCCCACACTCCTTACCATTTTTCAATAACATTTCATAAGACGTGAATTGTGGGAGAATTTTTTAAATATATCATTACCCATTTTATCTTCTGCCTAAGGAAAAAATATTTCTGGTAGATAATGTTATTGTTGGAATGCCACACTTATAGTGTTCATACTGCCTTGTTTAGTACTCATACAAGGGAGACTAACCTAATGAATCAGATTAACTTGCATGTGTAACTAGAGAGTTACTTGATCTCATATTCCATACCTCTATCAGTATAACACCTGACATTAGCACCAACAGTTTTTTTTTCTGCAATTTCAGTCTATGAACTACTTCACTTGAGCTTTTGTTTGTTTATGAAGAATGTTTTTTAACAAGGGAGTCTGAGAATTCAGGGTCTATCCTGAGATGTGCTTAACATTCAAAACTACTTCCTATGAGTCAATTTTTTACTTCCAGATAAAGACACTTTCTGCTGTAGAACAATGATATTTAGGGACCTAGCCCATTAATCATACTTATGTAGTTCTTTTCATTTACTTACAGGACGAACAATATCCTGGTTCCCAGACCCACCTTTCTTTTGTTAAAGGTGGAAGTCTAAATGAACTGCTGTGATTGGCACGACACTCATTTAATTCTCTGAACCCTGAGGAAGTGTAGAGAATAAGGCAAAATAATCACAGACAGAAAAGGAAAAGTTGCACGGCAAAAGAATGATGTGATAGCCTTATATTCCTCCAATGTTGCATACTCTTTCCACATGTAAAAAACAAAACTTGTGCACAAACTACTATGCATGGAGCTATTTGAATAGGACATTTAAATCACACGTCCACACACATATATGCATGTTTCTGCAAACTACTCTACTTTGCTCAAAAGACTGGCTGGAGCTACTAATATAGTCACAAGAACTGTGACAAGTATAGTCTAAAACTCAGTCATCCCCAGAATGAATTTCCAGTCTGGAGAAAGAGAACTAGGAGTCAGTCCAGTTCAGATTCCTTTGCAAGACTATTTTTAGGTCAGTGAAATACTTCAGGGACATCAGTCTCAGAATGTGTGTGTCCAGCAGAATGGGAAAGTTGGGTGTTTTCCTGACCTAGTAAGACCTACTGTTACGGAACCTCTGGGCATAATTACCTGGACTGCTGGGAGCAAGAAAAGAGAGATTTACTTGCATTGTCCCAAGTCACAGGGTGAGTCTTTGGTACACTCTCCCTGCCTACTCTAGCTGGAAGATAATTTACCAGGGCCCTGCGACCACAGGATAGGGAGAGGAAAGCCTCAGTGGGAGGGAGAATAAGTTGTCAGCAGCTAAGGAGAGAGGAAGAGAAAGAGACTAAAAATAATTTCCCGCTCCCTCTTCTCATCTCCTCTGTGTTCTACTCA
This sequence comes from Mauremys mutica, assembly GCF_020497125.1. Lineage (NCBI taxonomy): Eukaryota > Metazoa > Chordata > Testudines > Geoemydidae > Mauremys > Mauremys mutica. Next base: position 183,403,773 of record NC_059072.1, on the reverse strand, counting down.
TGTCCTTTCTCCTTCACCACCAGTCTCATCCCAAGCATGCTAACCAGGATTTTATTCCAGTGATTCACTGTTTCATCCTAGATTTTTTCAGAAAAAATATATTATTTTTAGTTGAAATTAATATCTATTACTATTCTTCTAGCGAGATGGGCAAACAGTGTAAGAAATGGCCTGAACAATCACCCTAAAGTTGAATCTAATCCGAAATGAACCTCTTCAGTTTGAAAATTTTCTTCCCTATTACAATTCAGTAGAGCTATGTGAACAAACAATTTTTTGGTTTGCTGGTCAAACCAGGGGGAGAAATGGTTTGGGATCAACTGGAAACAAAAATTCTGTTTTCTTGGCAAAACAAAACATCATTTTGTCAAGATTTCAGGCATGTTCCACTGACTTTTAAAATTAAAAACAAAGGAAATTTGGAAATGTCATTACAAAACAGGGGCTGGTAGTAACCCTCTTATATGCTGGAGGCCTGTGGTTAGATCACTCACCCAGGATAAATGCAACCTGCATTCAAGCCCCCACTCAGCCTGATGCAGAGCAAGGATTGGAACTTAGGGCATTCACATGGCAAGTGAGTGCGCTTATTACTGGGCCATGGGGCATTCAGAGGTGGGTGTCTCCTATTGAAGCATTGCCCTCTCCTCAGGTGGTTTTTTTAAATGGCACTTAAGTCCCTTTACAAATCTAGCTTGAAAGATAATTTTTTTGCCAAACTATTTGATGAACTCATGTCAAATTTGCCAATAGTTTTGGTCAACCTGAAACTGTACTTTTTTTCCCCACAAAGTAAACTGTTTGTCTGAAACATTGTGCCCATTTCAAAAATTCATTTATTCTTAAGTGAGTCTTCACTTTCTGGTTCCAGGGGGGCAAGGTGGCAGAAAATGCCACCATACCACAAGAATGGCTAATATCTCTCAGCACCTTCAACCTGGCCAGAGGTCAGATCACCTGATATTTCATGACAAAGTTTCATATGATTAGCAACCCCAATTCAAAAGTGTGGTTTGCCTTTCCCTCTAGTGGCTGATCCACACAGAGATAGCAGCCTACTGCTGCTGCCCAGTGCGGAGTCATTCTTTTAGCTGAATTGGTAACAGTTTGTGTTTTGGTGCTCAAAGTCCCACGTTTAAACTTTGCGGTCAACCTGCAGTGGAGACTGTTACACATGAATATTTCAGTTAAACAACCAAATGTCTCCAAAGCCTATCTTAACTTCACTCAATGAAGTATTCTTTACTTGGGTGCAGGATTTGGTGACTTAATTCACATCCTTCATATAGTTTTTTATATTAAGAGATCTTGATTTCCATTACTAGAAACCAATCTCTACCCAGTCTACTGGGTCAAGACCGAATTTTTACACCGGTACATTCTTTGTCATGCCATAGATACATTCCTAGTTGCAAAGACAATTATTCGTACACCGTACTGTAGTTTCACTAAAAGAAATAATTTCCCTCTGTGTCACTTTTAAAAAAATTATAATTATTTAGCAAAGACATATAGTGTAATAAAATAAAAATACACATTTATTTTTGCTGGCTCTATAATCTATTACTTGATAAAATAATTTTATGAGCTAAAATATATGTTTAATTATTCAGTGTGCATTGATGATTTCTTTCATACCATATTTAACAGTAGGAGGTTCTTTTGTAATTTTATGAGTTTAGCAGGAGCAAGAATACATTTTATCTTTAGATTAATAATGTAATTACTACCTCTGTCATATCTTGCTGTAGTTACTCATGTAATTTTTTCTGTTAATCAAAAAAGCACAAGTGTTTTAAAGTTATACATCTGTGGGAGTAACTCAAAGTTATGAAAAGAAGAATTATTTTGCAATATAAATGTCAGGCAATTTTGAATCCCAGGAAATTAAGATCTTAAGTAAATTACAGATTTGCAGTGTTAAGCTAGTGCCCTGGGGTACATTGTTAAAGCTTCACTTGGGAATTTATTAATATTGTCATTAGCAATAAAGTTGTGCACATAAATCCCTATATACAGCTTTGAAAAATAACCACTCTGAATTAAACCGTTAATGTATTATTGTTACTATTTATAATAAATCTTAAACCTCAATATTGTGTTACTTTGCTTGAAGAATTAAAGGTGAGCAGCAATGCTTTAAAAACAAAGTATTTCAGATTTTAAATTACTGAAATATATGAAGGGTGGAATCCTGACTCTATTGAAATCTATGACAAAATTCCCATTGACTTCAACAGAAACAGGATAATACCCATAGAACAAAAAGCAACAGATTCTGTCAGCTGTACTCATACTGTGTAGTACTTTATTCCGCCAACAGTCCTATTATTGTAAGGCTGGGAGAATCTGCTCTCACCTAAAGGAAAAAATCCATAAATCCTTTAAAAACAGATTAAAGTGTATTTTTTTCATTTGTCCTTGATGTTTTAATTTTAGTCAGATGGCTCTTGATGGCCCCTGGGCTGAGGACCAGACCAAAGCTTGTGCGTCGCATAAGTCCTTAAGCTTTCAAATAAGGCTTGAGGGGAACTTCCCCATAGGTATTGAGAGATTTTTGCTCCATTTCTTTCCAGTTGCCACTTATACATTAAAAGAAGAGGCTTTTCCATAGTCCCCAAAGAAATGTTTTTAATTCCTTCTAGGTTACCCCTGCTGGCACTAGTCTGCTACTGCAGATACAGCACTTGAGTCTCGGTCCTGTTGAGTCCTTTGCAGAAGGTGATGTGTGTGTAAGAGAGAGGGCTCTGCGTAATATAACAGGACGTCAGGAACAGCAGAACGGCAACCATGAAAACCTGGGGTCAAATGTTCACCTTGGAGACTCAGAGCCATTCACAAAGGGGAAATTGACCCAGAAATTGACCTATTATTTTCCACTATAGGCAAGTAAATCAATCTGGATAATAGGAGAACTGACCCAAAGAGTTGGCTACAACTACAACCAAATCTTAAACGAGGCCCAGATTTTCAGCTTATGAGCACCAGCGTGCTACAGGTGTGGAAGTCTAGGGCACACAGAAGCATATGCGTACTTCGGACCATATGGTTCTTACTCTTTTGGGAGGTTTAAAGAAGTTTGGTTCAATTTGCTTTTTCATTAATTTTATGGCTACCATTCTGACACAGAATGAAGTGTCTCAAAGTTCACAGAAAAGAAGCTCTTTTTGCTGGCAATGTCAGCCAAAATGTCACCCACAATTCACATATGCTTGTGAATGCTCGTGGAAAACCCCACGTCTCATATGCAAACACCTCCTGAGGAAAAATCAGTCATTTCACGCAGCTCTAATGATGGTTTGCCAATGTTAAATTAATGGCATCCTAAGGGGAAAGGTAATAACATTTTCTCTGATTAACCTAACTGGCTTCAGGACTCTGCTGCAGTTCTGCTCAAATTCATCAGCAAAAACATTTTTTGTATAGAGCCTTGAGTTGGAAATCTTGATTCTCTAACAGCCAAGGGGAGAAATGTCAATTCTCAGTGTTCTGTTGGTTTCTGTAATTAACTATGATTACAAAATACATTTATTGTCATAAGATTTAGCTGCGATGTAAGATCCAGTGATATACCATAAATCCTCAAAATAACTTTTCACATCAAGTCATCCATTTGCTCTTCTTTGAGAAATCAGTTGTACATCTCCAATACCAGAGATGCTACAGAATAATAATAATTCGAATTAGGATCTTAAACTCTGAAATGTGACATAATATACATAGCTCAAGTCAATGCAGCTGTCAATGGAGAAACATCTAGCCTTTATAAAGAAAATATGTAGTGTACCTGTTGGCAGATTGCATAACTTCACTTCATGTCAGAAGATACCTAGAGTCCTCTTAAAAGTAACTAAACAAAAAAGAAAATTACAATGAACATTTACTTCAGAAAATTATCTTCCTTTCACAGTACTGCACCATTTATTGTGTGCACTCTTTTAGAAAAAAAGAGTAGGAATAATATTCCTAGGTATTTCTGTGCAATATGAAAATGGAATTCAATGGAAATGAAAACAAAGGAATATACTGTAGCCAAAAAAATGGGCCAATACAATAGGAAAAGTGATGGACACATAAGTGATTCAAGTTGCACCTCAAACACACTGATAGTGGATTAATTTTCATTGTGTATGGATTAAAATTATTAATACCAATATTTCAAAAGTACTTTATGAACAAAAATTGCTTCACACATCTCTGAAATGCAGTCACCTCTGGGATGAAATGTGAATGCCACTTAGCAACACTACATGACAGATTAAGACAGGATATTAAGATGAATACAATATCAAGCACCAAATCCTTCTCACTGTCCCATTGATCAATTCCTGAAGTTTTACTCCACTTTTTGGGGGAGTTTACCTGAATAAGGACTGAGTGAAAATGGAACAGAAACTCCAGGATTTGGCCATTTGCTTCAATGACAGTAATTGCTTAAATAAAGTGAGAAGTACTTAGTCACAGAGTGAAAATACTAGGACAATTTATGTAGAGAAACCACACAGAAATTACTCTAATTGGAATCTTGCAAGGGCAGTGGCACTAACTTTCATTTAACTACCTCATATGGTAATAGAAATTGGGGCAATCATAAATGACACTGAAATGCTGTATAAGACTGTTGTGATGCAGGGCACTTGGAAGTTTAAACAGCCATATTAAACACTTGCCACAAAGTGTTTTTCTTGAATCGCTAATACCAGTCAGCTCACATCCCGGCATCTAAAGAGGGCAGTACTTAATATTCACAAAAGTATTATATCTAATGGTTCAATTAATTAATAACTGGTCTCGTCTCCATGGTTTCTAGGCCACAACAGAGCAAAAACTCTGAAAGCTAATCCCAATTCTTCATGGGAAATTTTTTAATTGCCCCCTTTTTGGCAGCTGTGGAAGGCCAGGTCAGCCTATCTGTACAACTGGCTCTTGACAGTAATGTCAGGGGACCCAGTAAGCATATTCAAGGAGAACTCAGATGTTCTGACATGGACCTTTTCCTAATGCCAACCTCTCTTCTCTAGTGTAGGAGGGGAGGTATAAGGAAAGGCCTGTTACACACAACTGCTCCTGTTGAAAGTTAGAAATAGGGGACCACTCACCCAAGGCAGAACAAAAGGGGGCCACAGCCAAAGGCTAAAAATGAACACAATCCTGCCTATTGGTGAGAATGAAATCCTCCAATAGATCCTCCAATACAACTGTTTTTATCTTCTATCAATTTTGTGTGAATAAATAACAAAGGATTAATAGAATGGAGTGGTGGTGTAGCCGGGTGGGTCCCAGGATATTAAAGAGAAATGGTGGGTGAGGTAATATCTTTTACTGAACCAAATTCTGCTGGTGAGAGAGGCAAGCTTTTGAGCTTACACATACCTGAAGAACAATTCTGTGTAAGCTCGAAAGTTGGCCTCTCTCACAACAGAATTTGGTCCAGTAAAAGATATTACCTCACCCACCTTGCCTTTCAGAGGATTAATAGCACTATCTAGAGCAAACACAGAACCTAACTCTGCAAACACTTCCTCCCAGGCATAACTCCAATGCGACTACTCACATGCCTCAAATTAAGCCCACGTTTAAGTGCACAAAGTTGCTCGATCCAGGTTGGTGTCCCCAGCACCTTCCAGGATTAAATGTGCAGTGCTTAATAGTGTGTAGTCCAGCTGGTGATTTGAACAAGTTATTCTCCATTGTTCAGACTAGGAGATGATCAGTTAGCACACAGGCCTGCAAACACTTATCTGGATTATGTCCCAATTCAGGAAAACATCACTGTTCAGGACACCACTCAAGCACATGCTTAACTTTAAGCATGTGCTTAAATCCCATTGGCTGAAGTCAACAGATTTATGACATGTTTAAAACAAATACATTAGTACACCCTCCCACAGCAAAGCTGGGCTTTGTGACATCAGTGGGACTATTCATGGTAGCAAGCACTAAACCCAACAGAAATGATTGCAGAATCATGCCTAGAGCACAGGTAGGAGCCATACCAGCTTCCTCACGATGTGCTGCCCAGATATCTGAACCTCAGAATGAAAAAATGGAAGTTTAGACTGAGACCATTAAACGCATGATAATTTTGAGCTAATCTAATATTTTAAGTTAGATTGTTAATTTTTTGTTCTGGGTTTGTAGAGCACCTAACACAATGGGCTCCTGGTCCATGACTAGAGTTCCTAGAAGCTACTTCAATACAAATAAATAATAAACAACAATAAATAATGAACCCAAATTTGTAGACATGTGAGGAGATTCCACAATTCTACTGCCCCACCCAACCACTATTTTGGAACAAAAATGGGGGATTATCCAAAACTGGCAAGACAAATTGTCCTCTTTTTTGCAGTGATGTAGATGACTGATACCAGCCTCATGTTTCCATAATTCTTAGATCTTTAAAATTAACTGAACAGCCAAAGTTGGGAGGTTTGCAATTTTCACCAATTTAGTGTTGTGCGCTATGGTCTAGAGAAGCTCATTTGCACAAGTTCTCCACCTTTCTGATGGATTTTAATGTAAATCTCTTGTGATGATTCTGTCTCCGATATTAATACGAAGGTGTGTTAAGAAATAGGAATTTACTGTATTTCAGAGATGATTTGTTTAGAAATAAGGTAATCTCACAACCAGAGAATATTCATTAAGATGAAAATCCATGCTGAGCTATTCAGTACATTACATATTCCTTGATGAATTATCCCCTAAATAGTTATTAAACCTAGGTCTCCCAGTCTGACAAAATATTTAATAAACTCCACACTCACCAGAATTTACATTTTCCACCAGCTCTTCATAGTCAGAAGTTTTATGCAAATACAATTTTTTTTTAAAAAGAGTGTCACACAAAAGGAATCAGATATCATGGTCTTTTTAAAATGGACATACAACACCTACTCAATAAAAGCTCCCATGAAGAGGTAATGGACTATATAAATATGCTCGGGCTTTTAAAAATTATTTTTTTCTTTGTAAATCAATCCAGTCTTTGTTCTCTGTTGTTTGAGATTAATCAGGAAATATATTAATCCTTTTACCTTTATAGTAGACAATCTTGTGTGTCTGACTCTGAGCTAATATTGTACAATTTCTTTCTGTACAGTTGAAAAAGAAAACACAACAATTATCAGTGCTATTCAAAGATTACAGTTCTCTTTAGCAGCAGCTGCAGCAGTATAATCTATTGATCTTCCAATTAATTTAGAAGTATACCTAAGGAGGATTGATTTAAGTAAAGAAATTGTAAACACCTTCTTGAGTGAGAGAAAAGAAAATGAAAGCATCAAACTTTATACCAGACTGCCACAGTTTGTAGAGGATGACCATATTCTCCTAATTTATATTCCAACACATCACAGCCAAATAAACCCACTTGGGTTTTTGGACCTAATCCACATCCTGGTAAAAATCAATCTGAATCTTCCTATTGATTTCAGTGGGCATTAGACCAAGTCCTATGGTTTTAATTTTTCTGTACTGTATTATTTTACCTAATCACTGGAAAAATCTAGATAACTTCTTATGAAGAGATGGAAGTCCCTCATTATCCAAGGTTGTGACTAGCTTTATATTAGAAGCCTGATTTTCACACTGACTCTGTAACTTTTCCCCTACAATCAACTAATTTACCTGATATTTCTTTTGTGAGGCCAAGATACTCATGCTTCTCTAAACATGGATTTCAAACACAGTTCCACTATAAGTTTACACAAACTGTAAAGGATCTGAGTGAGGAGAAACTAAAAAGCAAAATAAGTATGTCCCCTTTAATAAGGTCTCAGGAAAGGAGCAGTTGTAAGAGCTATCCATAAGGCCTTCACCTCAAGACCTGGTTTAGAGCTCCCCACACTTGACATCCACAAAGTGTCTGGACCCAGTCAGGCTAGAGTTGAGTTCAGAAGGGGGTTCAAGCAGATAATGGAGCAATGACATGAGGAGTCTGAAAGGCAAAGCTCAGACTTGCAGATGGAAGCAGGACAAAAGAACTCTGAGGGGAGACTGCTAGGTGAGGAAAGTGGACAGTGGAAGCATGTGACTAAGAGAACCAGGCAGAGGAAAAGATGGGCTAGTGAAGGAGAAAGAGAGCTCAGGAACAGGTTTGCAGAGTTGGAAAATGAAGAAAGGGCACAGCAGGTGGTCACTGAAGGTGGGAGGGCAAGGAAGAAGAGAAGAGCAGCTAGTTCTATAGGAAGAGGGGAAGAGTCAATGGAGAAAACAAAACCAAATAAGAGCCCCAGGAGGATACAGGATGGGTTGCAGAGGATTGCAAGGGAGAATAGGAATTGAGAGGACTTGCAGCCAGAGGGAACAGGGGATAGACCGGAGAATCACACCATCACCAGAAAAAGGCAGGTCTACATGATTAGGAACTCCTTACTGAGAAGAATAGACAGGCCTGTAACCAGAGCTGATCCAGAGAACAGAAGGGTGTGCTGTCTGCTGGGTGCTAAGATACGGGATGTGGACCTGAGGCTGAAGAGGATCCTAACAGGAGCAGGAAAGAATCCACTGATTGTCCTTCATGTAGGAACGAATGATACAGCTAGATTCTCGCTGGAACATATTAAGGGAGACACTAAACTGGGAGGAGTGGTTGATACGCTGGAGGGTAGGGATAGGATACAGAGGGACCTAGACAAATTAGAGGATTGGGCCAAAAGAAATATGATGAGGTTCAACAAGGACAAGTGCAGAGTCCTGCACTTAGGACGGAAGAATCCCATGCACTGTTACAAACTAGGGACCGAATGGCTGGGCAGCAGTTCTGCAGAAAAGGACCTAGGGGTTACGGTGGACAAAAAGCTGAATATGAGTCAGCAGAGTGCCCTTGTTGCCAAGAAGGCTAATGGCATTTTGGGTTGTATAAGTAGGGGCATTTCCAGCAGATCAAGGGATGTGATCATTCCCCTCTACTCAGCACTGGTGAGGCCTCATTTGGAGTACTGTGTCCAGTTTTGGGCCCCACACTACAAGAAGGATGTGGATAAACTGGAGAGAGTCCAGCGGAGGGCAACAAAAATGATTAGGGGACTGGAGCACATGACTTATGAGGAGAGGCTGAGGGAACTGGGATTGTTTAGTCTGCAGAAGAGAAGAATGAGGGAGGATTTGATAGCTGCTTTCAACTACCTGAAAGGGGGTTCCGAAGAGGATGGATCTAGATTGTTCTCAGTGGTAGAAGATGACAGAACAAGGAGTAATGTTCTCAAGTTGCAGAGGGGGAGGTTTAGGTTGGACATTAGGAAAAACTTTTTCACTAGTAGGGTGGTGAAGAACTGGAATGGGTTACCTAGGGAGGTGGTGGAATCTCCTTCCTTAGAGGTTTTTAAGGTCAGGCTTGACAAAGTCCTGGCTGAGATGATTTAGTTGGGAATTGGTCCTGCTTTGAGCAGGGGGTTGGACTAGATGACCTCCTGCGGTCCCTTCCAACCCTGAGATTCTATGATTCTGTGTTGCCAAGATCATTCCTATTCCTTTCAGAATGTTGCATGATGTCTTCCTACATCATGATAAACAGTAGTCAGAACCAGATTGACACCCCAAATAACAATATCCAGTAAACTAGGAATTTGGAGGGAGATGGTTGGGGGATGTCCAAGTACCTCCACACTGGATTTTAACATTGAGAGGGAAGAAAACAAAGTAAGAAAGGATACAGCCGTGGGTAGGAGAATGGACATAAGGAGGAAGGGTAGTGTAGATACCAGTCTAATAGGTGATGCTGGCAGTAGAATGTCTGTGTCTAATCGGGTAAAGAATGTGAGTGAAGCCAAACAGAAAAAAATTAAGATGTTTGTACACCAATGTGAGGAGCCTAGGTAACAAAATGGAGGAACTAGAGTTACTGGTGCAGGAAGTGAAACCAGATATTATAGGGATAACAGAATCATGATGGAATAGTAGTCATGACTGGAGTACAGTATGTGCTGTTTAGGAAAGACAGAAATAAAGGCAAAGGTGGTGGAATAGCACTGTATATCAATGATGAAGTAGACTGTAAAGAAATAAGTGATGGAATGGACAAGACGGAGTCTGTCTGGGCAAAAATCACATTTGGCGAGAAAGCTACTAGAGCCTCCCCTGGGATAGGGCTTGTGGTGTGCTATTGACCACCAGGATCTGATTTGAATACGGATAGAGATCTCTTTAATGTTTTAATGAAGTAAATACTAATGGGAATTGTGTGATCATGGGAGACTTTAACTTCCCAGATATAGACTGGAGGACAAGTGCTAGTAATAATAATAAGGCTCAGATTGTCCTGCATGTGATAACTGATGGATTCTTTCATCAAGTTGTTGCTGAACCAACAAGAGGGGATGCCATTTTAGATGTGGTTTTGGTGAGTAGTGAAGATCTCATATCAGAAATGGTTGTAGGGTACAACCTTGGTTCAAGTGATCATGAGCTAATTCAGTTCAAACTAAATAGAAGGATAAATAAAAATAGTTCTGTGACTATCGTTTTTCATTTCAAAAGGGCTAACTTTAAAGAATTAAGGAAATTAGTTAGGGAAGTGGATTGGACTGAAGTACTTGTGGATCTAAAGGTGGAGGAGGCCTGGAATTACTTCAAGTCAAAGTTGCAGAAACTATCATCAGCCTGCATCCCAAAAAAGGGGAAAAATTCATAGGCAGGAGTTCTAGACCAAGCTGGGTGAGCAAGCATTTCAAAGAGGTGATTAAGAAAAAGCAGAAAGCCTACAAGGAGAGGAAGATGGGAGGGATCAGCAAGGAAAGCTACCTTATTGAGGTCAGAACATGTAGGGATAAAGTGAGAAAGGCCAAAAGCCATGTGGAATTGAACATTGCAATGGGAATTAAAACCAATAGTAAAAGGTTCTATAGCCATATAAGTAAGAAGAAAACAAAGGAAGAAGAAGTGGGACCGCTAAACACTGAGGATGGAGTGGAGATTAAGGATAATCTAGGCATGGCCCAATATCTAAACAAATACTTTGCCTCAGTCTTTAATGAGGAGTTTAGGAATAATGGCAGGATGACAAATGGGAATGAGGATATGGAGGTAGATATTACCACATCCGAGGTAGAAGCCAAACTCGAACAGCTTAATGGGACTACATCGGGGGGGGCAGATAATCCTCATCCAAGAATATTAAAGGAACTGGCACATGAAATTGCAAGTCCATTAGCAAGAATTTTTAATGAATCTGTAAACTCAGGGGTTGTACTGTATGACTGGAGCATTGCTAATATAGTTCCTATTTTTAAGAAAGGGGAAAAAATGTGATCTGGGTAACTACAGGCTTGTTAGTTTAAAAAAAGGTCTTGGAAAAAAATTTGAAGGAGAAAGTAGTTAAGGACATTGAGGTCAATGGTAATTGGGACAAAATACAACATGGTTTTACAAAAGGTAGATCATGCCAAACCAACCTGATCTCCTTCTTTGAGAAGGTAACAGATTTCTTAGACAAAGGAAATGCAGTGGATCTAGTTTACCGCAAATTCAGTATGGTATTTGATATAGTTCCACATGGGGAATTATTAGCTAAATTGGAAAAGATGGGGATCAATATGAAAATTAAAAGATGGATAAGGAACTGGTTAAAGGAGAGACTACAACAGGTAATACTGAAAGGTGAACTGTCAGGCTGGAGGGAGGTTACTAGTGGAGTTTCTCAGGGATCAGTTTTGTGACCAATCATTTAATCTTTTTATTACTGACCTTGGCACAAAAAGTGGGATTGTGCTAATAAAGTTTGCAGATGACACAAAGCTGGGAGGTATTGCCAATACAGAGAAGGACTGGGAAGATCTGGATGATCTTGTAAACTGGAGTAATAGTAATAGGATGAAATTTAATAGTGAAAAGTGCAAGGTCATGCATTTAGGGATTAATAATAAGAATTTTTGTTATAAGCTGAGGACTCATCAGTTGGAAGTAACAGAGGAGGAGAAGGACCTCGGAGTATTGGTTGATCACAGGATGACTATGAGCCGCCAATGTGATATGGCTGTGGAAAAAGCTAACGTGGTTTTGGGATGCATCAGCTGAGGTATTTCCATGAGAGATAAGAAGGTGTTAGTACTCTTGTAAAAGGCACTGGTGAGACCTCATCTGGAATACTGTGTGCAGTTCTGGTTTCCCATGTTTAAGAAGGATGAATTCAGACTGGAACAGGTTCAGAGAAGGGCTACTAGGATGATCCGAGGAATAGAAAAGCTTTCATATGAAAGGAGACTCAGAGAGCTTGGCTTGTTTAGCTTAACCAAAAGAAGGCTGAGGAGAGATATGATTGCTCTCTATAAATGTATCAGAGGGATAAATATCAGGGAGGGAGAGGAATTATTTAAGCTTAGTACCAATGTGGACAGAATGGATATAAACAATGGCCATCAGGAAGTTTAGACTTGAAATTAGATGAACATTTCTAACCTCAAAGGAGTGAAGTTCTGGAACAGCCTTCCAAGGGGAGTAGTGGGGGGCAAATGACATATCTGGCTTCAAGACTGAGCTTGATAAGTTTATGGAGGGGATGGTATAATGGGATAGCCTACTTTTGGCAATTAATTGATCTTTCACTATTAGTGATAAATATGTCCAATGGCCTGTGATGGGGTGTTAGATGGGTGGGATCTGAGTTACTACAGAGAACTATTTCCTGGGTGTCTGGCTGGTGAGTCTTGCCCACATGCTCAGGGTTTAGCTGATTGCCATAGTTGGGGTTGGGAAGGAATTTTCCTCCAGGGCAGATTGGCAGAGGCCCTGCGGGTTTTTCGCCTTCCTCTGCAGTGTGGGACACGGGTCACTTGCTGGAGGATTCTCTGCACCTTGAAGTCTTTAAACCATGATTTGAGGACTTCAATAGCTCAGACATATGTTAGGGGTTTATTACAGGAGTGGGTGGGTGAGATTCTGTGGCCTGTGTTGTGCAGGTCAGACTAGAGAATCATAATGGTCCCTTCTGACCTTAAAATCTATGACTCTATGACTCTAGGGGCTTGGCTACACTTGCAAGTTGCAGCGCTGGTGGAGGCTTTCCAGCGCTGCAATTAGTAACTGTCCACACCTGCAAGGCACATCCAGCGCTGCAACTCCCTGGCTGCAGCGCTGGCTGAACACCTGGTCTGCTTGGGGAATAAGCATTGCAGCGCTGGTGATCCAGCACTGCTCGTCAAGTGTGGCCACACACCAGCGCTTTAATTGGCCTCCAGGGTATTAGGAGATATCCCAGAATGCTTTTAACTAAATTACTCTCTTTGTTTTGTTATGCAGCCTCTCTTTGTTTTGTTGTGAACGAGCTCCACGCGGAGCTCCGTTGCCGGAGCTGCTTATCTAAAAAACAAACAGAGCTCCTGTTTGCTGTGATCAATCTGTACCTGGCTGTAAACAATCAAATGAGAGGCAGGCAGGGAGTGAGTGAAACAGCGGGGAGTCATGTTGGATGCAGGCTGTTTGCAATTAAGAGTTAAGACTAAGGGGTTGGAAACATTTTCTGATTTTTTCAAGGCAGGAAGCTAAACACACAGTGTTGGCTCCAAAAATCCACTCTCTCTCTCCCCCCGCTCCCTGTCACACTAGACCCCACTCCACCCCGCTCTTTTGAAAAGCACGTTGCTGCCACTTGAACGCTGGGATAGCTGCCCATAATGCATCACTCCCAACAGCGCTGCAAATGCTGCAAATGTGGCCACACACCAGCGCTGGTAGCTGTGACCACACACCAGCGCTGCAAATGCTGCAAATGTGGCCACACACCAGCGCTGTTCCTGCACAGCTGCACGACCAGCGCTGTAACTCCCAGCGCTGCAACTTTCAAGTGTAGCCAAGCCCTAGTGTCCTGGGGCCTGAGAGACACAACCACCCATTGCGTAGCCCAGCCCCAGAGCAGAGCAGGTAGACTCCTTGATTACACCCAGGCTATTTTGCTTATGACCTCCTGGCTGTCCTTCAATGGGGTAGTCCACTCCTTCACATAAGCACTTTGTATATGTTTAGCAGAAAGCAAAAACATCATCTTAAAGATCCTAAAAACCAAGTTCTCTAAAATCACTGATATGTGGGGAAAAAAAGATCTCATGAAGTCGAAAGGAAATTTGGCAAGTTAACTAGTACTTTATGATTTACTTCATTCTCAAATTCTAACTTTGCACATGAACTGACATGACATTTCCCCCTTATTAATATGAGAGCTTTGCTCTGGCAGTGTGGAGAAATGAACCATAAAGCTTCACTGAACAGCTTTCCCAATACACCTCATTCCTAATATTCTATTGGGCCTTTCCCAAAGCAGCAACTGTAAATTATATCTAAGCCACGCTCACAACATTTACACCTCTAAAACCAAGGCAATTTAAAGTTAAATAATTTAAGAAGGGCAGTTTCTGCTGCAAGAGGAAGCACTGTCAAAGCTGTTGCCCAAGTCCTGATGCATCTTCCTAAAAACAAATCATATCACACATTCTTTTCCGTTCTGATATCTAAAACACTTGCCCCATAGCCAGGATGTACCATTAGTCTGCCTTCAGAAGGTGCATAGGAGGAAAAGGAGCGATTGTGACACCTACAAGACAATGAAAGTACAGGATGGTTCTAAGGGAAGCCCCCTGATGACTTCTGTATCAATTAGATGGAACATAAGTGGGAGTTTTCCCAGGCTGCTCAAGGCTGGCTTGATATAGCAAAATGAGATTGAGCACTATGTTCCCTCCCACTCAGGCTATAGCCAGCTCACCCTCCCATCCTCCTCAGTACCGCTCTGGTCTGCTACCAGAAAAGAATCCACCCTAGGGCAGAGCAACACAGGACTCATAGCTCTGAGGGAAGAAGGGAAAAAGTAGCATGATGGATCCTCTGAGAAGTAGTAATTGAAGATTGTATTATAATGCATGCTTGCAGGGACTGATTTAAACTTGTACTGGCATTGCAACCTTAATTCAAACATTTCTTAACTTTGCAAACTTAATAATATTCTTTAAACTTAGGTTTCCTATGCTTTTAAAACAACAAATTGAAAACAAAAACAAAAACAGAAATTCTATTATATAGCATTATATTGATACCCACTTATGTCATCAGTAAGTTTGGAATCTTTAGATCCACTGTGCCGATCTCTGCCACTTGAGCTAATGGAGTAACTGATAGCAGTAGCAGGTTGTCATCCTCTATGTAGATACATTTTGTCTTTTCTGTTCTCTACTCAATTCTATTCTCCTTACCTACCTACCCCAAGTTTCCACTCCTCAGGCTTCTAATCCCTGTTCCAGTCTTCTTAACCAGCCAGTCATCGTCTCCATTACTCTATAATGACTAAAATTAATTTATTTCTTAAACAGTTACTCATCGTTGCACTCACTCTCTTAGAAGCATTCTTGTCAGAACTCTTTGGTTAAGATTGAGCTGAGTTTTGCTGTCAATGCAGGGTTTAAACTCTCAATGTTACTTAGGAATAATAGAGTGCATTTTTTCATAATTACAGTACTTATTCTTTGAGTATGAAATGAATTTTCAGAAACTTTACAAGTAAATCCATTAGTTAAGTTATGAATGAACACGAATTAAGAATTGTAGGTTTGGATGTAATTTTTTTTGTCTTGAATTGTATTAGTAATGAAATAACCTGGACATTTCCTACTTCCCACAGAAGTGCATTATTAGCAATTGTATTTAATTGTTATGATCACACAGACTATAGGCATGGTCAGGTCAACAGTTCAGGTCTTTACTGGGTGCACTGTGATATCAGCGAGAATTCGACAGATCATGACCCTTCCTCTAGAGCTAACTTGCATGATAGAATAGGAGCAATTTGAACAGGCCACTAGTGTGTCAAGAGTTCTCACTAGTAGATTTGGCCCAACTGTCTTCGCCCTTTAAAAGTTCCATGGGAGAGCCATTAAAACCAAGAGACATGGGGTATAAAAAAGAGAGGGTGACAGATATAAAAGATTAAGAAATGTAACAAAGCTAAAGATGCATTTTCTGCAAGAGAGTTTCTTTCTAAAAATAATGGGGATTGTACACTCAAATACATGTAAATATTAGAGCAACAATTTACAATATTCAGTTTGCGAGTTTGCGCTTAATTTCAAAACCGTGGCACCTTTGTAACATTAGAAACAAATAGTGTTATGTTGCTATAGCAATGGGCATGGCAAGACTTCAGGAGTGGAATTGAATGACATCAGAATAGATTCTGTTGCAAGCTTGGTTTTCAAGCAGGAAGGTGAGTTCTTATGAGTGAGGGGGTTGTGATCAGAGGCCACAATGCAGGGGTCACATCCACAACAAACTCAGTCCATTTATCACAAGAGTTGTTTCATAGATGCCATGGTAGGGTGCTTGCCTGAAAATATCTGTATGAGTGCAGCACATAGTACCCCTTATCTTTCTCCATCTTCTATATTCCATTCCTGAATGTCATCTGCATGGGTAGTTCAGATTCCAAATTTCAACTTTTCCCCCCGTAAAAAAACTAAACAAAACTGATTTGAGAAAAAGGGCCTTTCCTGTCCCAAGCCAATACAAATCAAAATCAAATCACAAAACAGTAGAAAGTCTTGTCAGAAGCTGGGAAGAACTGGGACAATTAGAAAATAATTACATATTCCACTCCTCAGGGAAGTTAACACAAGACACCCACAAAATCCTACATAGATCAGAGTGATGAGGCCTACTTCCTGAACAGAAGTCCTCTTTTATTTCAAAAACCGTGATTGTGTAGGTCTTCAGATAGAATGCTAGCCTGAGGAGATATATTTGACAGCAGGAAACTAGAGTTCACAACCACTAAGAACTGAAGAAAATAAATTAAGGACAAAAACAAACAAGAAAACCCATTTCTATCTAGCAACCAAAGTTCAGTCAGATATCTGCTATGTCACAGGCAAATTTGAACCCAACTCCCCTTATAGGGGCAGCCATCCTGTGACAGGGAGTAATCATACCCTTTCTCCCTCAGGGAAGGAGGTGGGGTGTAGGTGTCATGGAGGGCATCACTACTCCCCTCTGTCAGGCAGCAGGAGTGCCAGATGGAGGTGAATAGGGGGCAAGTCTTCATTGCCATGTCCTGGGTAGTATGTAAGGGATCTGTAGGGAACCTGGGAAGAGTCTGCTCATCTTTCTCCTCCAGACAGCTAGGAGAGAAACGACAAGTCTTCATTCCCTTTCCTCAAAACAAAGAGGAGGAGGAGGAGGAATTGTGGGGTAACAAAAATGAGACAGATTATTTTATTTCCTCCCCTAGGATGTATATGCAGGAGCAGAGTGGAAGGTGCCACACCAGGGTTTGCTGTGTGCACAAAGCATAGTGGTTGTCTGCAGGTGACTGAGGGAGCCCTGCATAAGTGTGTGAGGAAGAGTGAAAGGTGGAATGGGGAGCTGGAACCCACCCATAAACCAAGCAGGGCTGGGGACTCAGTGCAGCTTGTGGGGGATGGTAGGGGAGCCACAGTTGATCTTGAATGGGTGAGAGCCCCATTTTCTAGCCCACTCACAAAATACCTGATAGCTATGGAAGTAAAGGAGTCAAGGGAGAGAGGTTAGCAAGGCAGAGCCAAGAGTGTGATTGAAGCAAGGAGTGCTGCAGCCAGTCACTTTAGAACATTAAAAGCAAAAGGCATGGGAATGTAGAGGGCAAGAAGTACCTCCCTGTTCCACTAGAAAAGGCAGAGCAAATGTAATCCCAAAAAACCTTGGTTGTTGTCAGCTGGGATCAAACCTGGGACTTCTGGAGCTTAATGCATGACCCTCTACTGCATGAGCTAAAAGATGTGTCTTTTACCAAGGCTGTAGCAGGCTCATCAATCTCTAGCTGGTCTAGATGCCAATAGCAGGGGACAGAGTGCCACACCAAGCAGGCATGGATTACA
The DNA here is from genome assembly GCF_020497125.1 of Mauremys mutica. NCBI lineage: Eukaryota > Metazoa > Chordata > Testudines > Geoemydidae > Mauremys > Mauremys mutica. The sequence continues at coordinate 183,385,939 of NC_059072.1, read as the reverse complement.
CAAAGAGACAACAAAGGGAGCAAATGAAAAAGAAAAAAAAATCAGCAAAGGGAAAACAGGAGACAAAGTGCATCTGCAGTCTGGGATTACTGAGAGCATCTCCAGAGCAGTCCGGAAAGAGAAGACACATTCCAAGAGCTGACCCGTGATGATACTACTACTACTACAACAAAAATTGGAAAGGACCCAGAGAATGAGGGCGAAAAATATCTATGGAAAGAGTATCCTTGGTAATAGCCCCTGAGAAATTAAATTGTACAAACACGGAAAGCTGCATTGGTTGGACTGGAAAATTTCAATATTTATGGAAAGTTTCAGTTTTCCATGAGACTACAGAAAAGGCCAGACCCCTAAAGGTGCAGCAGGGGAGTCCCCTGCCATGAGGAATCCCTGGATAGGGCAGAGCCATCATAGGCGCAAAAATTAGGTTATCACTGTGGATGGGACTAAACCTCCTGTAGTCAAGATAGGCATGTTGAGAGATTTCAGGAGTACAGAGAATCGTAGGAACAATCCCCTACATGGAAAATTCATAATTCAATTTCGCTCATATTATACAACCGTTCACAGAGCTCCTTCATGGACATATGTATGAACAGGGGATTATATACAGAGGGCATGGGATTACTGAGATAAAGGAGCTCCTGATGTTTCCATGTATTTGGTACAATATCGTAACAAAGCAGAGACAATGGTAGTAGCTGGAGACCGGACCTGATATTTGGTAACATCAACAGCAGTTAACAGCTAAATTGCTTTAATCTCCAAAGACCTAATAGAAATAGAGCAACTATGCACTCAAGATGGAATGAATAAATACATAAATTGCAGCAGCTTGGGTGTGCAGAGGACTTTACATGTAATTGATGGGATGTGGAGTTCATTAGATCACAGGCTTTTCTTCACCCTTCTTGGATTTAAAAAAAAAATCACTGGAAGAAATCTTCAGAATCCAATGATTTCACCTTAGACGTGCACTTTACATACAAAATGGTAGGCACCACACACACAAAAAGTTATAACAGGAAATACACATTATAGAACGCTATTGCAAAGGGGGGAAAAGGTTGACAGGAAACACCACCTCTCTCTGTGGCCCAATGACTATTTAATTACTTATACAGGGTGGAATAACTTAAACAGAGAGATTGAGAAAGCCCAACCTCAGACTTTTCTGTATCCAAGGAGTAAGGGAACTCTTCTGCCATAGGGTAGACCCAAGTGAAAATAATTTCTCTACATCGGGAGAGAAGAGAGGGAAAGGGGATTTGAACCCATGTCTTGTATATTCCACATGTGTCCCCTAACCATGGGGCTAAAGTTGATAAAGAGAGCTAGCCCCACCACCTTCTCCTTCCTACTTCTTGTTTTGAATCTATCCCTTTAAAAACACCTGGAAACAAAATGTTTCAGGTCAAACAAAATGTTTCTTTCAACCTGAAACTGACTTTTTTCAATTTGCCAAAATTTTTCATAATTTTCAATTTTGTTTTGACCTGAATGAATTTCCCACCCCACCCTCAAATGGCCAGTGGAACCTCTCTCCCCCCACCCCAATAATGTATTAACTGGGATCTACTGTGGGGTATGTTGGTTAAATACGATAACAAAAAAGGCATACAAGGTACATAAAAATGTGTTTCTTAAGTATATATAATGCATATGAAAAATTCTGCATATTTTGATTATATCCCACTCCTCTAATTTGATATGTTGCTTCTCTTGAAGAAGATAAGGAGGGAAAGACTGAATTAACAAGATGTGCACCTCTTATCACCCTGATCCCTTTCTCATATACTGTATCCTGCTTCAACTATTTTATGTGTTGTCAGTTTAGAATGTAAGCTCTTTAGGGAAAGGACCCTTTTATGGTAACAGCACAGATGGGTCCTGATCTTGACTGGGACTCCTGGAATTATTACAATACAAATATATGTTTTTGTATCGAATAAAGCCTGATCTAAGCAAAATAAAACTGTTCACAGGTTTTCAAGCAAATGAAGATAATTCAGGAATAATGAGAAGACTCTGAATGATAATCAAGTGTGAGAAAATTCAGAAATATTCTTGTAAAAGTTATACAGACAGAAAACTCATGACTCCACCATTCCGACATAAGGTGCAGAAGATGGAAAGTGCCTCAGACAGCCTGTGGCCAGTTCTTAGAAAACATCAACAAAAAAAGAGAAGCAACAAGTTGCCTTCATTTCCTAACTCCTAATAGAAGCAGAACCATTTTGAGCTGTACATCAGAGAAAGAATTCACTCATTAGCATACATATGTGTTCAGTTTACTGGATGGGTAGAGAGTTCACTATCAAAACTAGAACACGGGCCTTCTTGGATTCAAATACTTGGACAAACTTCCACCTAAAGTACCAAGAATGATGTTGACTACCCTTTCAGAGGAAGAACAGGATTTTTAAAAGCATGTTTGAGTGCACATTGACTCTAATGCGGACTATACCAAAATCCATCACACACTTCCCCCTCTGGCGATGGCAGTCCTGGGATAAATCAGCCCCACCCCACTCTGGGCAGCATTCGTCCTCCCCGTTTCTGTGCTCCTTTCGCCATTTTTCCTGGGTTGACCTCAAGGTAGGCCTATTGCCTATGGGGTGATCCTCCACCAAACAAAAGGGGAATAGTCCCATAAACACAAAGGGTGATACCTTCCCCTGCCTCCTCGCTGGGGCTGGGTGTCACCCTGTAGTCTGACCTGGGGTGTCAGTCCTTCCCCTAGCAAGTACTCAGGCTTGTCTGCTTCCCCAATGTGGAGGAGTGCAGCCTACCCTCCTGGAGAAGCTTGCTTCCCTGCTGCCACTAGCCTGATAGCAGCTTGTCTCAGGCAGCCCTTAACTAGATCCAGGTGTTCCTAATTGACCTGAGGTAACCCCTTCTCAGCTTATAGGGAAGAGGCCTTTATTCTAGGGCTAACATCTCTGCCTTCCCACACCTTCTTGCAGCCATCTGGCCTGACTTTGTCACATATCCCCCTTCCCTGATCCACACTATGGGGTTGGGCCACTTGGGTCAAAAAATAGTGTACCAGTAATAGGCCATCAGTGTTGCCAGGCCTGACCGCTGACCTGTTTTGCAACCTGAAGTGAAGGGTTGTAATGACAGAAACCATCTTGTTACCTTTGCGTTTCCTTCTTTGTTCTGGTGCATCCAATTCAGGGGGACATGGTCAGTGACAAGGGTAAACCTCCATCTGAGTAAGTAATATCGGAGGGTTTCCATATCCCCTTTTACAGCAAGGCATTCCTTCTCCACAATCACATACTTTTGTTCTCTGGGCAGGAGTTTCCTACTAAAGAATAAGATTGGGAGTTCTTCCACTCCTACCATTTGCGAACATATGGCTCCCAACCTGTTCTCAGAGGTGTCTGTTTGCAGCAAGAACTCCTTCTCAAAGTCCAGGGCTATTAGCACCAGGTTACTACAAAGGGCGATCCTCAGATCTGCAAAATCTTCTTCAGCTGTGCTGGTCCATTTCACTATGTTTGGGCCTCTGGCTTTTATCAAATCAGTCAACGGGTATGCTCTGGTAGCAAAGTGGGGAATTAATCATCTGTAGTACCCAACTATCCCAAGAACTGCTCTGACCTGTTTCTTCTGGATCGGTTGGGGCCAACTTTGTATTGCCTCTAATTTTTTTCAGTTGGGACTTCACTATGCCCTTTCCCAGGATGCACCCAAGGTATTTGGCTTCTGCTAGCCCTATTGCACATTTGGAGGGATTTGCAATGAGATCAGCCTTCCTTAGGGTGTCCAGTACCACTTCCACCTTTCGTAGGTGTGTCTCCCAGTCTGGGCTATGTATGACAACATTGTCAAGGTAAGCAGCCGCATAATTGCCATGTGGATGTAACAGCTTCTCCATGAGCCTCTGGAAGGTTGGGGGAGCCCCATATAGCTCAAAAGGGAGGACAGCTTACTGGTGCAATCCTTCTGGTGTCTAAAAGTCTTCTCTTTGGCCTCCTTGGCCAGAGGGATTTGCCAATAACCTTTGGTTAGGTCAAGGGTGGATAAGAATTGTGCTTTTCCCAGTCAGTCTAGTAGCTTGTCTATCCGAGGTATGGGGTAAGCATCATACCGGGACACCTTGTTTAATTTTCAGAAATCATTCCAGAATCTCATGCTGCCATCTGGCTCATGTACCAGAACAATTGGACTGGACCATTGATTATGGGATTCCTCAATGACTCCTAGCTCCAACATTTTCCTAACTTTGGTCTTGATCTCCACTCTTTTTGCCTCTGGGATCCAGTATGGCTTAACATTCACCTTTATTCCAGGATCCATGATGATGTGATGGTGAATTTTTGTGGTCCTGCCTGGCCTTTCTGAGAACGTGTTGTGGTTTCGTAAAATCATACCGATGACGTCGGCTCATTGTTCAGGTGTCAATTCAGGGGATATTCCTACCTGCCCCTAAGGTTTGCTTCCTTGGGGTGGTGTCTCTACGGTGACAAGATGAACATCCCTGTCTTGCCATGGTTTCAATAGGTTGATATGGTAAATCTGTTCTGGCTTTCGATGATCAGGCTGTCAAACTTTACAGTCAACCTCCTCAATGGCTCTATTACTTCATATGGCCTCTGCCATCTGTCCAGGAGCTTTCTCTCTGCTGTGGGCACCATCACCGTTACCTGATCTCCCACTTGGAATTTCTGGGCCATTGTGCAGCGATTGTAATAGATCTGTTGGGCTTCTTGTGCCTTCTCCATGTGTTCCCTCACTATGGGGGTGACTTGGGTTATCCTGTCCTTCATTTACAGAACATGCTCAATGATGCGTTTTCCCTGGTTAGGCTGTTCTTTCCAGCCCTCCTTGGTGATGTCCTGTATGCCCGGAGGGGGAGGGGCTACTGCAACCATATAACAGTTCAAAAGGGGAAAATCCAGTTGAAGTTTGGGGGACCTCCCTTATAGCAAACATCAGGTAAGGTAATAAGGTATCCAATTTTTCCAATCCCAGTCCATCACTTTCTGTATCATGGTCTTCAGTGTCCTATTAAAGCGTTCAACAAGGGCATTGGTCTGTGGATGGTAGACTGACATTCTTAGGGCCCATATGTGGAGCATTGCACACAAGTCTTTCATCAACCTGGACACAAAGGGGGTCCCTTGATCCATCAAAATTTCCTTGAGTATCCCTAATTCCTTAGCTGTCATCTTGGACATTGTGTTTCATAGGGATATGGTTTCTTGGTATTGAATAGTGTAGCCCAGTACAATGAGCACACTCTGTTGGTCCTGGGCTGACTTCTCTAGTGGGCCTATCAGGTCTATGAGTAGCCTCTCAAAGGGAGCTTCAATAATTGGCAATGGAGCTAAAGGGGCCCTTAGGTGCGGCTGGGGGTCATGTAATTGGCATTCTGGACAGAAGGTGCAATATCGTCAGACATCCATATAAACTCCTGGCCAAAAGAACCTCCGAAGGATTCAGTCAAGGGTTTTATCCACCCCATCTTTGAACAAATGACTATGAGCTAGGTCCAACACTGCCCTCTGGTTCCTTCAAGGTACCAAGAGCTGCTCCACTTCTTGCTATTGTATCCTGACTACTCTGTATAATAGGTCCCTTTTTATCATAAAGTATGGCCCTAGGCCTTTGGTTTTCCCCTCCACTGGGACCCCATTCACCTTAACTACTTCTTTCCTAATGTTATCGTATAGCAGATCATTGGCCTGATCCTGCCCAAAATTCTCAAAGGAGGGTCCAATATGCCCAAACTCAAGGGGACCTATTTCTGTTTCTCTCTGGGACGGGGGGCTCTGCAGAACTGGGTCCAGCTTCTGACTCATCTGCATTGCCCAAGTCAGCTGGATCGACTTCTTCCCTATGAGCACAACCTTTCAGTTCTGGGCCAAGATTCTGATTCCCAACCTTTTATCTGCCCTCCTTTCTTGCCTAGTCTTCTGGGGCTTCCAACCTGTAGAGAATAGATCCTGGTGAATTCATGGAAGACTGGTAGAGAGCTAGCTACTGGGGCCATCATATTGATCCCAGGGTCACTATCCTCCTCTGACTCATCTATGGGAAGTAGGCCTCCAAACCTTTGGAAGTCTCATCCTATGAGGACCGGGCATCGGAACTTCGGAACCACACCTGCCATCACTCTTGTGGTATTCCCCTGGACCTCAGTTTGTACAGGGATGGTTGGATAATAGTTGACAGCTCCGTGTACACAGGTTATTCCAGTATGCTTGGCCTGAGACAGCTGGTCACACCCCACTAATTTCCCTGCAACCAGCATGATGGCACTCCCAGAGTCTACTAAGGCAATGGTCTCTATGCCATTCATCTTTAACTAGCCATGTGTACCTATGGGGGAGCCATCACGACTCCCACAAGGTTTATCAAGCCACATGTATCTTCAGAAGCCCCCAGATTACATTGGATGAGCTCCTCCACATTAGGACAGTGGGCTGCTATATGCCCTTCTTCCCCAAATACATAACACCTATATCCTGCTCAGGGTATTCTCCTATTCCTTGGGCTATTGGGCCTTACCTCATGACCCTCTCTCCCCAGTTCCTCCGGCCACTCTTCAGCCTCCTTCCTCACCAACACAGTTCTGTGCAGCACTTTGGAAGCTGGACCCTCGGGGCAGGGACTGGCCTCTTGACCCAGCGCAGCTCTTCCCCGGTAGTCTGAGAAAGTTCTTTGGCTGTTAAGCACCTCTCTACAAAGGAAAATAACTCATCAGAGGAGGACAGATCATTCTGGCTGACCCATCCCTGTAGGTCAGGTGGTAGTCCCCTCATGACCTTGTCCAACACTATCATTTCCATAATCTTCTCTGGGCTGGGGGTTTCAAGGCACAGCCCCTTCCATGTTCAATGGATCAGGTCGAATAGCTGGCACCTCATAGAATATCAGGGGTTGGAAGGGACCTCAGAAGGTCATCTAGTCCAACTCCCTGCTCAAAATCAGGACTAATCCTCAGATAGATTTTTACCCCAGTTCCCTAAGGGGCCCCCTCAAGGATTGAACTCACAACCCTGGGTTTAACAGGCCAATGCTCAAACCACTGAGCTCTCCCTCCCCCCTCAGTCCTTTGCTGTTCCAGTACCTCCACTCAAGGGACCTCTGCAAAAACACAGAGGAATACCATCATTTTTCCTATCAAAGCTTCTGTTGGAAAGTGACAAGGGACTCCAAGACAAAGAAATATGGTATACAAGCTCTTCATCTCACCATTTCACAAAAGAAAAAAAAAGATTCAGTAAGGGGCTGGAATTTGATATAGAAAAGAATAAAAACAAAACAAAACCTGGTCAGAGTTTATTTCAGGAAACAGAGGTATTTTAGAAGAAATAACACAACTCCAGAGCATAAGCAAATCTCTATGAAAATGTAAATTCATCCTTATACAGCTACATAATCACTCAGAAAATTAATGACTCTACCTGCTCCTCTATGATACTAAAGGTTCAGAAAATGGTTAAGGTATGTAGTGGTCCCTCATTATCCAGTGGTCCAGCACCAAATGAGCTCCAGTGTTCTCCTTTTATACTTCCGGTTCTGTCCCAGTACATCCAGCGAGGGAGGAAGGAGGGTGTGGGTTTGGCTTTGCCCACCAGGGGAAAGGGAGTGGGTTCCTTTTTGTCCAGTCTGGAGGGAGGCCACTCCACCTCATTGTATGCTAGGGCATTTTTTAATCAATTTCAACAACAGAGAGGTAGCGTTTCCATCCTGTCATCAGGCCTAACAGAAGCAAAGCGGTGGTATATGCATATTAGTATTTAATCTATGATGGGTAAAGTGTTCTTCATTAGACTGTCTTTAATCAAAATGCCTGGATATGCTTAGTATCCAAAAATGACACCATTTATCTACAACAATGTGTTCCAAGAGAGACACTAACAATAGAATATCCCTTTTTAGATCCACTTATGCAGTCTTTGTCAATGGAGCGGCAGGGATTTGAGAAGTGAGTCACTGTGCTTGTTCACTTACCAGTATGTTTCAGTGAATATTCCAATATCCAACAAATAATAGCATTGCCAAAACCTTCGTCAGCAGCAGCGATGTTGAAAATTAACTAAGGTCACTAGTGTATAAACAGATGTCAAACAACAGTCCTTCAGTTAATATGGCAGTTCAATGTGTATATAAAAATAGTAGGAAAATGCAGTATACTGTGACCTTAACTGCCAGAAGCATTGATGTCAACATCTTCTACAGAGGCTTTGCAGCCTGTCACATTCTTTTAGAGCAAGAACATTGTAACAAAGTTTTTCTCTGCATATAATGAAATGGCCAAATTGGAGGAAACAGCTCCCTCTATAATACATCATTCATATAAAGCCCATCAGCACTTCAGTTGTCTGCTGCAACTTTTTCTGATTTTCCAAAGGCTTTGATTTCAAGCACACGACCAGCTTTTCTCAGAGTCAGAGGAAAGAACAATGAGAATTTTAAACCACTTTTTTTAAAGCGCCAAGGAAACCCAAACAGCATAGTTATCATATTATTTGCATCATTGGCGTCAGGAATTTCTGTAGCATAACCCTTAACTTTAGTTTAAGTGGCCTAAATTGGCATCCTTCATAAAGAAGAATGAAGAAACATAACAGCCAAAAAACAAACCACACAACTAGACTGTTATCCATAAAGCTAACTAGTTATCTGAAATACTACATTTTTAATACCTTATTTTAAGTAACATGGCAATTTTTTTGTTAAGCAAGCTAAAATCCCAATTTTTATGATTCACTTCATTATTGGTATTGCAGTAGAGCCTAGAGTGCTCCAGCTCCATTGTCCTAGGCCAGCAGTTCCCAAATTGTGAGTTGAGATCCAAAGAGGAGTTGCTCCATCAGCAGATTTGCTTGTGCCAATCCCGAATGTACAGAGGATGCCATTTTGTAAAATGGCATCCTCCACACAGCGTGACCTCATACGCATTATACTTGTGAGGTCATGCTGAATGGAGGACACTATTGTGTGCTATTGTGTAATGAGCCATTAAACCAGTGTCTACTGAATCTCTGTTTGTTGGTGTACAGAACAGTCATGATTAATGTTCTCAGGCTTTCTGTTTGAAGGTGTTGTGTAGCTTTTGTTTGAGGACAGGGACTGATATTGAGTGATCACTTTGTGAAAAGTGTTTACTTGCATGTGATACTGTGTTTTTGTCTTGTTTTCTTCATTTTTCTTCTGTTAGTTAATTCAAAAGAGTAGTGATTATCTTGTTTTACACACATTGTACTTGTTGGGGCATTCGAGGTATACCACATGTTAGTGTGTCTGTGGTAGTTGCTTGATCTGTGGAGGTAGGTGTAATGATCCACATTTTTTTTAATATAGTCCTTTGTAGGGTTCAGTTGCTGAAGCTGACTGTATTGTCCAGGAAGTTGATGTTGGTGTGGCAGTGTTCTAGAGACACTTTGATACGTGGGTGATGGTTGTTGAAGTTGTGGTGGAAATCTATGAGAGAGTTGAGGGTAGTCTGTACAGAGGATGAAAATATCATTGATGTACCTCAGGAATATTGTTGGTTTTGTGTGGCATATTCTGGGACCAACACGGCTGCAACAACACTGCAAAATAGGATCTTTAATGTCCATCATCATTTTTAAGGTCACATCGAAAAGATGAGTGGTTCCCAAAGTAATAGGAAATTTGAGTTCCAATAAGGGGATTCTAGGGAAGAGATTCTGGGAGTGAGTTGGTATGCTTTTCAAAATAAAGGTGCCAAATATGACAACTATTCTGGCTTCAAAAATAATTTAGTTATCCATCTTAGTTGGTGTTTCCATATAGTGCTATTCAGTAGACCACTATGTATATGGGCTCCAGAGAAACTGACCAACAGAGCTCTAACCTCTCCTGGGTCTTTGCCTCAATCTTTTCTTCCAGAACAGTTTGACATAAAAGCGGGGGTAGACTTAAGATAATGTCTCAGATTGGGGTCCTACAAACTTTGTGCTGGAGTTTGGAGATGATCTCTCCTGGAAAGAGAGGAGAATACTCAGACTGTGGTATTGCCAACTCCATCTATTAATTGGTCCCCCCCAAATTATGAGATTTTTAAGCCAATCGTGTGCTTTTAAAAATGAAATGTGGGCATGTTTTGGCCTTCCCTCCGATTTTTTTATGTTCCTCGGGGAAGCCATCCACCTCCAATTTGTATGCAATCTTCTCAGGTTTGAAACTGAACATTACATCCATGAACAAAAGAAAGGAAATACTCACTGATGGTTGCTTGGAGGGAAATTTTATTTACCATCTCCTAACCCTTGAGTGGGGGAGCTGCCATTTTATCCCTCTCCATCCTCTTCCCTTATCATTAGCTTGACACTTCCTTCACAACTCATCTCCTCCCCCACTAATTTTCCTTCCACACTACCACAGTCTTTTATACTTCACATGACCCCTACATTAATTTGCTCCATTAGTTCCCTTCCTTTCATAGTATCTGATTCCTCACATTCTCCCTGTCTGCCATCTATTATTCCTCCACATGCCTTAGTCTTCCCATTATCCTAGTCTTCCCTCAGGGCTTGTACACACTAGCGTTTACTTTGGTATAACTTAAGTTGCTCAGGGATGTGAGAAAGCCACCCCCTGAGCAACGTAAGTTATACCAACCTATGCATCAATGTGGACAGTGCTATACTGGTGGGAGAAGCTCTCCATCCAACATTGCTACTGACACCCGGGGAAGCTGACTAATTATGCCTATGGGAGAACTCTTTCCCATCAGCACAGAGCATCTACACTAGCAGTACTACAGCAGTGCAGCTACATTGGTACAGCTGTGCCGCTGTAGTGATTCTAGTGTAGACTAGCCCTCACTCTCCTCATACTCCTCACATTACCCTGTCTCCACAGTATCCCTTCTGATCCCCAACATTGCCATCCCTCTGCTCAGTCTTTTCCTGTCTCCTACATTTCCCTGCCATCATCTTTCCCTTGGGCACATCATATTCCAAAAGACATTATTACTCTCCCACATTTCCCCAAATGGGGATCACATTCCACTGGGAGTCTGTCTGGCTCTTATTCTTGGAATCTCATTGTGGGGAATTTCAACATTAATATGGAAAAAGAGGAATGTGTTCTGGCATCATATTCCAGCTTTCATCATTGTGTTCAAACCATTTTTAATTGGACATGAAGCTCCAACAAAATTAAATAGCTTTTGAAAATCAAAATCTCGTACATAATGTGAGAAGAGATATTTTAAACCTTGGGCAACTCAGATATAAATATTGCAATACATTGGTGACACAAGTTAATTGCAGTGTGATAGGATTAATGTAACTTGCCATACTATTTCCTTTGCATTCCACCAGACTTACTGAGCCATTACTGCTTCTTAGCAGTCTCAAGCTGGGTACCCCCAAATCTGAGGCTCCCAATTATTGGCCACTTTTAAACTTTTGACCATGTACATCATCACAAAAAGCAGCCCCAGCTGAATGGTCTCACAGGGGACTCTGGGTGTGCCTGATTTGGCCCTAGCAGCACGTTCAGATGAACTGGATGAGATTCTCACTGCAGTAGAAAATTGGCTCAGGCCTAAACTTTGGTCAAATTAACTGTAAAAGGAGGGGGGGTTAATTGGAGACAGGGTAAAGGAAAAATACAAAAGCAGAACTATTTGTAATCACCAGGCTTGCGAAATATAACTGCCCACTGCTGGTGTTAGAAGAAGCTTGTAACTGCAAAAGGCAAACTGAATAAGAGGAAAGCTAGCTGGTGCTGTCTTCCTTTTATGGAAAGTGTATTCCATTTATGGGAAAAATTGTTAACAAGGAAGTATGCATCGTTAATTATGGTTTTACGTTATATAAGTTACTGAAAATCTGTATTCAGGGATACTGCCGGTTCGCTGGTATCCCCCTTGCATGCTTGAAATAAAGGGGCCTCAGACGGTTCTGATCCAAACACAACACGGGGTCGTTTTTCCACAACATCACCCACAATGTGGCTCAGTGTGCAGGGGCACTAACAGCCTCTTAGCTAGCCAGTGCAGAATGTTCCCAGTGTATGCAGTGTGGCAGCCCTATGCAGGTCCCTTCATCAGCCACAGTATAGGGGGATGCCAAGGGGCTGGAGGGAGCATACACATGCAGGTAGTCCCACAGCCAATTCAAGGGCATTGCTGCTGGCCAAAGGCAGCCTGGGAGCAGCTCCCCCAGTTCAAGATGTTATACAGGGTGTGGTTTGGGGCCCCACAGCAAGCTGGAATTGGGAAGGTGTAAAGGTAGCTTAAGCAACCTTCACCCTCTCCTCTCTCCCAGGGCTCGAAGAGTCTCACCCACCGCATTCTGACTCTGTCTAGTCAATACACACACAGACTGTCCCTTCTGAATCTGATCTGCTGCATTTCTACATGAGAATAGTAATCTTCTTTCTCCTGTATGTAGCCAAAGAAATGTTCCAAGAAGAAAAAAAAATGGGTCGGAGTATTTTAATTAGCTGCAGCTTTAGTTCAGAGCAGAAATACAGTTCAAACACTGATGATTTTTCATCAAAAACTGAAGGGCATTGCCTTGCTCCCCTCAGCAGAAATGCTGAGCTGATGGTGCTGAAAAATAATTCTCTGAAATATATCTTCCTTGGTGGGAGACTTTTAAAATATCAAACTTCAAATCAGCAGAGTTTCCTATGTAAAAGGCAAGCTCAAGAGTCAAGAAGATTTATTATTATTCATCTCTTTTATATCTGTAATAAGAATATTCCTCTTGCATGACACTAGTTCAGTAATTAGCAAAAGTCAAGCAAATAAATGTGCTGGTAATATGCAAAGTGGCATATAATTCTTAGGAATCCTATCAAACATAGCTAGATTAATTATTTCACAGCTCTCATTGCAAATGAAGCCCCTTTTGAATTGTTCACAAACCATTCCTCATTTTGGTCTAATATATTTATCTGTAAATATTTGCTGACTATTTTGGGTAAACAGTTTTCAGACAATAGGTTGTTCACATTGTTTTCTCTAATGATTCGTATTCTAGGGCTGCTCCTCTGAGTTATGTATTATTTCTTGTGTTCCATGACTGGCATGCCTGTTTAATATTTTTTCCAGGAAAATAACAAGCGATAAACAGCAAATAATGCCCTTCCAGTACATTTCTAGATAAATATTTATTTGTGCTTTAAATAGTGGAACATCCAGGATTTGCCAACATTTTCAAGGATGTGGTGTTACCAGTGGTGTTACCCGACATTGGTCCAGCTAGTAAGCTTAGGGAGGACTAATGACCCACAAGAGTTTGGCAGAAAGCAGCACATTTATTATACTGATAACTAAGCTCAAAAGGGGGGGCAGGGAGGGACAGGTGTCACACTCATACTTGCATACTCACGCTCCCAGGAGTGGCATGGCATTGGAGATGTCAGGATAATTCAAGGTAAGTGTCCCATAGTGCAGTGATGGACGATATGATGAAGGTAAGTCTTCCTGAGGCATGATGAAATGCAACACGGCCAACCACTGGCCAGACGGTCTGGGCAAAGGGCCTTCACGGGAAGTACAATCTTGTGAGTGCACTCCTGAGCACATGGCCCCTTCCCCTTTAAGGACCTGTTCCTCATGGCCTACGACTAGAGATGACTTGGCTGCGTCTGGTTGGTCACACTCCACGTTGGGCAGTGTCCATACATTGGGCATGTGATCGCTGCCTAATCAGAGCCCCAGACACCTTGGCTACCTGGGAGCCCTTCTGATCTTCCAGCTGCTCAAGCAGCCCATTCATCCCACAAGCATTCCAGGAGGGAGTGGGAGCAGGAAAGCCACTTCACAAGTATTCAACGAGGGAGAGGAGAGAAAAAAAGGTGGGGGGGCAATAGACCTTTTGAACCTACAGGTTATACAGAGCATAGTCATACAAAGCATACAGATCACTGCTGCTCCTACAACAAGTGGTTGTACAAATGCTTATAAATAACAAAACATATGACCCCACAAAGAGCAGAACTTAGCACTTGTATTCATAAAAAATATTTATGACTGACTGTGGTGGGCGGATGCTTTACACAGGCAGAAGAAGGGTTAAAGCAGTCTTGGGGAGGCTGCTCAGAACTCAGCCAATTAGAAGAGGGCTTATTGAGCTAGCCATCAGGGAGAAGGCTTAGTGGAGCAGCCAATCAGGGCCAGGATGGCCCATATAAGAAGAGCTGCTGAGCAGAACAGAGGCAGTCTCTCCCTGGAGGCCCAGGCAGGAGGACTGGCTGCCCTATAGGAGGGTTGAGAGAGACAGAACAATGGACAGAGTCAGTCAGGGTCAGGGGAGGAAGAGGGGGAAGAAGAAGAAGGAGACGGAGAGGGAGAGGGAGTTCCAGCCTGACGGCTGCCAGACCGAGTCCCTGATACAAGGGTGGAGAAGGTGTGAGCTCAGTGGGGAAGTGGCCCAGGGAAACAGATGGTGGAATAGGAGGAGGGGCAGTATGTCGCTGCTGGCTATAGGGTCCCTGGGCCAGGACCCAGAGAAGCGGGTGGGCCTGGGTCCTCTGCCTCTTTGTTTCCCTCACACACACACACTTGCCACTGAGGGGAGTGGTCAGTGCAGGGACTGCAGTTTGCCACTGAGGCAAGTGGCTGGACTGATGACTGTTGGGTCCCTTGGAAGGGGGGAGAGAACCAAGTGGGGCACAGCCAGAGGGCTGTGTCCAAAAGAGGATGCCGTGGTCCAGGGAGTAACCTGGGTTCTAGAGATAGAGGCGAGAGTGCTCACGGGCGAGACACCACTAGATGAGGGTACTCTGGTGAAGTGAGAGCTAATTCCACAGACAGCCAGCAGGAGGCACTGCAGTGGTGAGTCCCGCCCCATTACACTGAGGTTTTGGGTTTTGTTTTGTCTTTTTTTGAGGCAGGATTGTGGGGGGACAGGGGGCATTTTGTTTTTATTACTATATGGCCAGCTCTACCAATAGATATGCATTCACTCAGGCTGTGCCATGAAAAAAATCACACAGTGTGTTCAGAATAAATGTCACCAATTGTAATTATTAATTAATGCCCCATTGGAAGGAGAAGGAGAAAGAAAGAAGGAATTTGCTCCCTCTCTCCTCCTTTCACTGCTGCCTTTATTCCATCCATCCCAACTCTACCACACTGCAATGCCTCTCCACAATACAGCACATATTCCTCCACACTCTCTTCCAGAGACAGGATGAGAGGAAGGATGATCTTGTGCTTAGGACACTAGACTGGGATGCAGGAGACTTGGGTTCAGTTCCTAGCTCTGCTGCATGCAGTATGACCTGGAGCAAGTCATTTAATTTCTTGCTGCCTCAGTTCCGCATCTGTAAAATGGGGATGATGATACTTCCTTTCTCCTACTCGTTGTGAATTCACCAGGGCAGGGACTGTATGTGTACAGAGTTATGATGGAATGGAGGGAGAGAGCTAACGAAGGAAGATTCCTGTGAGAGCACCTGATAGTCTTAAACTTTCTCCCAGCCATGGAATAACTTATCCCCCATTTTAGAATGTTAAGTGATGCAATGAGCATGCCTCATCTTTAACAACCAGTCTTATTTGGCATGTCCCCCTATCCAACATTAAAAATGTTTTTTCAGTTAAAAATAATTGTTTTAAAGGAAAGAAAGAAAAAAGGAAAGACTCCATTAGAGAGCATGTGCAGGAGTTGCTGCAGCAAGCTCTGAGAACAAAAAGCCTGTTGAACTACACCAAAATGGACTATTTTTAAAGAAATAAAAGGTGAAGTAAACAGAATACAAAAAAAAAAAGGCTTCACAATCTCTTAGGGTACGTCTATACTTACCGTCCGGGTCGGCGGCTAGCGTTTGACTTCTCGGAGTTCGATATATCGCGTCTAATCTAGACGCGATATATCGAACTCCAAACGCGCTCCCGTCGACTCCGGAACTCCACCACCGTGAATGGTAGTGGCGGAGTCGATGGGGGAGCCGCGGACTTCGATCCCACGGCGTCTGGACGGGTGAGTACTTCGAACTAAGGTAGTTTGAGTTCAGCTACGCTATTTGTGTAGCTGAACTTGCGTACCTTAGTTCGACCCCCCCCCTTAGTGTAGACCAGGCCTCAGATACCTGCACCATAATTCCTTTGTGCCTGAGTGGTGTATCGAGCAGTTGAGATAGACCAGGGGTCGGCAACCTGCAGCATGCATGCCAAAGCAGCACACAAGCTGATTTTTAGTGGGGTCCCGGATGCCAGCCTGCACAGCCTGCTGCCTGCCTGGATGAATGGAACCCCAGGTCTGCAGCGGGCTGAGCGGGGCTGGTGGCCTGGACCCCAGCTGGCAGGAGCCGGTGGACAGAATCCCAGATCTCAGCAGTGGGCTGAGATGTGGCTGAGCCCTCAGCCCGCTGCTGGTCTGGAGTTCCATCCTCCGGCCCCTGTAAATGTAAAATGTATTACTGGCACATGAAACCTTAAATTAATGAAGACTTGGAACACCACTTCTCAAAGGTTGCCAAACCGTGGGTTAGACCAAGTCTTCTGCAGCCATACGTAGCGTTAGTTTTGTTATTACATACTCTAGCTTCAACTCCCTTGAAATAGGACACATATTCCACAGTTGCATAGCCAAGGAGATCCAGAGAGGTTCTCTAGGCCAGCATGCATGGAGGTTAATTTGGGCTGGAGAGTCTCCAAATTGTAATGTTCATTCCATGATGCTGCAATAATTGTGGATTAAAAGTCATCAATCATTCACCTAGCTTTTCAAGGCACCAACACCACAATATGAATAATAGGCAAAAGTTATTTAGGAAAACCATGTCTCTCTTGTGGTATATTGTGCTAAGAATTAAAATCTCATAATACAATTATTGAGGAAAAATAATGGGTGAGCTCTGCACCAATGAGTCATAACAAATGTTAAGCTTTTACTCAATTCATAAGAAATAAATAAGGATAATATAGAGTGCAATATTAGGTATTAAGAGATATATTAAATGAATTAAAACAAATTATTACATGGTGTATCCAAATTCCAGCTAGGGAATAATTAGTATTTAATCTGTTGACCCTAGAAAAATATGTAATTATTATGTTAAGAATTTGCAGCTGCTTTAGCATACTTCAAAAGTAGTTCTAGGTTTATTAGTAGCCTATAAAAATCAAATGAGCCCAACCTCCTTCATCTGAAAAAAAAATAAGTCTTCATTATAAGGTTTTTCTTTTCTCCAATTATGAATTAATGTTAAGCCATATTGTACTTACAATTTCAAGCCACAATTTATTCAGTACTGTGTTTGTTTTATTCTATTTTTTGTATTCCTTTTGATTATTTGCAAGAAAGAGAGACAAATGGCACTATTTTCAATATACATTTCCTCACATATTCTGAATAAATATTTTTTTCATGCTTCAAGAGAAAAATGCGTTGTAAACATTAATCCCAATAGAGAGTTTGGCTTCGTATATACCTAACTCCATTCCTTTTAAATGAAAAGACTAAAGAAAATTATCTAATGCTAAAGAAAAAAGCTTTAAAGATGGACAGCTGTTCTTGATAGAACAGTGATTATAAATTATTACTGTCAATCAAATGTGTGATTTCCATCACATGATTAAATCTATACAAAAGATCTTGAAACAGTTCAGCTGCCACCAAATGATAAATCAATCAAAGGAGACAATACAAATGGGAGATCAAGCTGCAGGCAAAAGACAATAAAATGTGGGTGGCATTTTGTCTTATTCAAAGACTGATAGTTGAATTATATATTTTTTTAAATGAAACTGACCATTCATTCTATCTACTCTTATTGTAATTACAGAGGCTTGAAAGTTAGCAGTCTTTGTGAAATAAAAGCCTTGATATGAGAAGCAAGGCTTCAGTACTCTCAATACATGTTCTTCAGAGAAAATGCTATAATGTGAGCTGGGTTAGTTTGTCGGTTGGGGAGAGGAGAATGTGCTTAATCAAATCAATGCGTACTTCTGATTGCCCAGGTATACATTCAAACAATCCAGGGGAATACATCTACATCCAAATCTTTTAAAGAATAATTCTATTTTGCTTTAAAAGATAGGGAGAGTGTGTCGTGATTTGCCCCTCACACTGATATAAATCACAAATAATGCCATTGAGGGACCAGGAACAAGAAAAATCAGGAGCAAAGCATTTAAAAGTATGTTTGGTTTAAAAATAAAATGATCATGTTCATATACTCTTGGATACTGGATATTGTTATTTGGGGTGTCAATCTGGTTCTGACTGCTGTTTGTCATGATATAGGAAGACATCATGCAACATTCTGAAAGGAATAGGAATGATCTTGGCAACACAGAATCATAGAATCTCAGGGTTGGAAGGGACCGCAGGAGGTCATCTAGTCCAACCCCCTGCTCAAAGCAGGACCAATTCTCAACTAAATCATCTCAGCCAGGACTTTGTCAAGCCTGACCTTAAAAACCTCTAAGGAAGGAGATTCCACCACCTCCCTAGGTAACCCATTCCAGTGCTTCACCACCCTCCTAGTGAAAAAGTTTTTCCTAATATCCAACCTAAACCTCCCCCACTCCAACTTGAGACCATTACTCCTTGTTCTGTCATCTTCTACCACTGAGAACAGTCTAGATCCATCCTCTTTGGAACCCCCTTTCAGGTAGTTGAAAGCAGCTATCAAATCCCCCTCATTCTTCTCTTCTGCAGACTAAACAGTCCCAGGGCATGGCTACACTTACAGATGTGCAGCGCTGGGAGTTAAAGCTGTCTTCGTACAGCTGTGTAGGGAAAGCGCTGGTGTGTGGGCACACTCACAGCTACCAGCGCTGCAGTGTGGCCATATTTGCAGCGCTGTTGGGAGTGGTGCATTATGGGGAGCTATCCCAGCGTTCAAGTGGCAGCAACGTGCTTTTCAAAAATGGGGGATGGGGTGGAGTGTGACAGGGAGCGGGGGAGAGAGAGAGAGAGAGTGGATTTTTGGAGCCGATACTGTGTGTCAGCTCCCTGCCTTGCAAAATCTGAACATTTCCTCGACCCCTCATTCACTCTTAACTGCAAATAGCCTGCAGACCAGATAAGCAGCTGCTCCAACGGACTCTCTTTCTCCCCCTCCCCCCCACGTTTCTCTCCTTAAGCAAACAGCATTCATCCCCCTGCTTGCCTCATTCACAGCAAGGTAGTGGGTTATCTCAATTGATTGTTCACAGTCAGTTACAGATTGATCACAGCAAACAAGAGCTGTGTTTGTTTTTTAGATAAGAAGCTCCCGGAGCCATGAGTTCACAACAAAACAAAGAGAGGCATCATAACAAAACAAAGAGAGTAATTTAGTTAAAAGCATTCTGGGATATCTCCTAATACCCTGGAGGCCAATAACAGCGCTGGTGTGTGGCCACACTTGACGAGCAGCGCTGCAGCACCAGCACTGCACTTGTTATACCACAAGCAGACCAGGTGTACAGCCAGCGCTGCAGCCAGGGAGTTGCAGCGCTGGATGTGCCTTGCAGGTGTGGACAGTTACTAAGTTGCAGCGCTGTAAAGCATTCACCAGCGCTGCAACTCTCCAGTATAGCCAAGCCCCCAGTTCCCTCAGCCTCCCCTCATAAGTCATGTGCTCCAGCCCCCTAATAATTGTTGTTGCCCTCCGCTGGACTCTTTCCAATTTCTCCACATCCTTCTTGTAGTGTAGGGCCCAAAACTGGACACAGTACTCCAGATGAGGCCTCACCAATGTCAAATAGAGGGGAATGATCATGTCCCTCGATCTGTTGGCAATGCCCCTACTTATACAGCCCAAAATGCTGTTAGCCTTCTTGGCAACAAGGGCACACTGTTGACTCATATCCAGCTTCTCATACACTATAACCCCTACGTCCTTTTCTGCAGAACTGCTTCCTAGCTATTCGGTCCCTAGTCTGTAACAGTGAATGGGATTCTTCCGTCCTAAGTGCAGGACTCTGCACTTGTCCTTGTTGAACCTCATCAGATTTCTTTTGGCCTAATCCACTAATTTGTCTAGGTCCCTCTGTATCCTATCCCTACCCTCCAGTGTATCTACTACTACTCCCAGTTTAGTGACATCTGCAAACTTGCTGAGAGTGCAGTCCACACCATCCTCCAGATCATTAATGAAGATATTGAATAAAACCGGCCCCAGGACCGACCCTTGGGGCACTCCACTTAAAACCGGCTGCCAACTAGACATGGAGCCATTGATCACTACCCGTTGAGCCCGACGATCTAGCCAGCTTTCTATCCACCTTATAGTCCATTCATCCAGCCCATACTTCTTTAACTTGCAGGCAAGAATACTGTGGGAGACTGTATCAAAAGCTTTGCTAAAGTCAAGGAATAACACATCCACTGCTTTCCCCTCATCCACAGACCCAGTTATCTCCTCATAGAAGGCAATTAGGTTAGTCAGGCACAACTTACCCTTGGTGAATCCATGCTGACTGTTCCTGATCACTTTCCTCTCCTCTAAGTGCTTCAGAATTGATTCCTTGAGGACCTGCTCTAAGATTTTTCCAGGGACTGAGGTGAGGCTGACTGGCCTGTAGTTCCCTGGATTCTCCTTCTTCCCTTTTTTAAAGATGGGCACTACATTAGCCTTTTTCCAGTCATCCAGGACCTCCCCCATTCGCCATGAGTTTTCAAAGATAGTGGCCAATGGCTCTGCAATAAC
This sequence comes from Mauremys mutica, assembly GCF_020497125.1. NCBI lineage: Eukaryota > Metazoa > Chordata > Testudines > Geoemydidae > Mauremys > Mauremys mutica. The sequence continues at coordinate 183,365,341 of NC_059072.1, read as the reverse complement.
ATCCGCCGACTCCTTTAGCACCCTCGGATGCAGCACATCCGGCCCCACAGACTTGTGCTTGTCCAGTTTTTCTAAGTACTCCTGAACCACTTCTTTCTCCACAGAGGATTGGTCACCTTCTCCCCATACTGTGCTGCCTAGTGCAGCAGTCTGGGAGCTGATCTTGTTTGTGAAGACAGAGGCAAAATAAAATCATTGAGTACATTAGCTTTTTCCACATCCTCTGTCACTAGGTTGCCTCCCTCATTCAGTAAGGGGCCCACAGTTTCCTTGACTTTCTTCTTGTTGCTAACATATCTGAAGAAACCCTTCTTGTTACTCTTAACCTCTCTTGCTAGCTGCAACTCCAAGCGTGATTTGGCCTTCCTGATTTCACTCCTGCATGCCTGAGCAATATTTTCATACTCCTCCCTGGTCATTTGTTCAATCTTCCACTTCTTGTAAGCTTCTTTTTTGTGTTTAAGATCAACAAGGATTTCACTGTTAAGCCAAGCTGGTTGCCTGCCATATTTACTATTCTTTCTACACATCGGGATTTTTTTTCCTGCAACCTTAATAAGAATTCTTTAAAATAAAGCCATCTCTCCTGGACTCCTTTCCCTCTCAGGTTAGTCTCCCAGGGGATCCTGCCCATCAGTTCCCTGAGGGAGTCAAAGTCTGCTTTTCTGAAGTCCAGGGTCCATATTCTGCTGCTCTCCTTTCTTCCTTGTGTCAGGATCCTGAACTCGACCATCTCATGGTCACTGCCTCCCAGGTTCCCATCCACTTTTGCTTCCCCTACTAACTCTTCTCTGTTTGTGAGCAGCATGTCAAGAAGAGCTCTGCCTCTAGTTGGACCAGGAAATTGTCCCCTACACTTTCCAAAAACTTCCTGGATTGTCTGTGCACCACTGTATTGCTCTCCCAGCAGATATCAGGGTGATTAAAGTTTCCCATGAGAACCAGGGCCTGTGATCTAGTAACTTCTGCTAGTTGCCGAAAGAAAGACACATACTGTGTTAAGCAAGCCACTCAGTTTCTCAGACCAGAAATCCTGGTCCTACTGAAAGCCAGAGGGAGTTTTATAAGTCAATAAACAATTCCTGGCTTTCTCTTCTGAAAATTTGAAAAGAAATCTTTCAGACATTTTAATATCCTTAAAATTCCAAAATTAGATTTTTATTACACATTGCATATACACTGGGGGAGTGGCTGTAGGGAAATTAAAGAAGGTACTAACAGTGATTCCCCCAAGTGACAGTGACCCCCTCTCCCCCTCCCCCGCCCCCAGTTTCACCAAGTACAAAAATCTTTTAGTTCTTCTGTTAAAACTTGTAAGCTCCTATCTGCAGAAAACATTGATTGTATCTATCCTGTGAAAGATACTCTATTACTATGTAAAACTTACAAACAAGTTAATTGACTTTGTTCTTGAAGTGGACACTATGTTACCACCCCTGCTGTGAGCCTTAACCCATTGGTTGACTCTGCCTAAGATATGGAATGTATGTTGATGAATGCTTGATGTATGTGAATGGTTAGGGAGGTGCCAGCCTAGAAAGGATCCATCGGCCGAAGAATGTGTCGAGTGGACCACCAGACAGCCCCCGAAGGGTAAACTGGGATCCACCCCAAACACCTGGAAAGAATGTGCCACTTTAGACAGTGTGGAGCCACCAGGAATGTGCCATCTGCTGATTGAGTCAGCAACAATAGGATGAAACAACTCCCATAGACTAACATAGGAATTAATTCCTATAAGAATGAACTCCAAAAACGGAGGACTTTGAGTCTCTGGTTCTGCTGCCAGCCTCCAGGAGCATCAGGTGCATCTGACACAGACTCGGCTCCATCCTCATGACCAAGATACCTGGCCAGTAACTTGGCATGAGCAACTTCTAGGCTGGTAATTATAACATCTATACAGAACCTGAATGAATGATTGAGTGAATGAATATATATATATTATATATGTGTGTGTGTGTGTGTGTGTGTGTGTGTGTGTGTGTGTGTGTGTGTGTGTGTGTGTGTGTGTGTGTGTGTGTGTGTGTGTGTGTGTATAAGGAATAGGTAGTAATAGGAATAAGTGGTTAAACAATGTTTATTTTAAACTGTTGCTTTATTATTATATTTACAATAAATGTGGCATCTTTGCCTTATCCCTCTTAATAAGATCCTGCTGGTTTTTATTCTATTGGTATAACATGGCTAATGCTCAAGGCGGTCCCTGCAACATAAAGGGCTGGCAGACAATAGTCTTGAGCAGAGCTAGCTAAAAAACAAAAGGGGAAACTGCAGGAATGCTGAACGTATCAAAGAAAATTTAATTTCATTGTTAGTTTTTTAAAGAGAATTTTAAACAATTTTCTGCAGAATTCCAGCAAAAGTTCTCTTTTTAAAGCATTAATTTTCAAAAGTGAAAAATGTTTCCTGTATGTGACTAAGTTCACCAATCTAAACCTAAATTGAAACTGGAAAACACTCAAAAAGCTACATTTCTCAATTGTTTCCTTTGAAAATTTCTGAAAATATAATTGAAAGGGTTCAAGATATTTTTCTAATAAAAATTATAACCAGACTATTAACCAGTCCCACCACTAACTTGCTGTATGACATTGACAAATTCACGTAAGCCAAAATTATCAAAAAATGGCAGTGTTTGGCAGGCCCAAAATGAGCTTCTTTGGGACTGATTTTCACAAGTGCTGACTACCCACATCTTCACAAGAGGTAAATGGCATTTGTTGGTGCTCAATGTCTCTGAAAATCATAGGACTGGAAGGGACCTCGAGAGATCATCTAGTCCAGTCCCCTGCACTCATGGCAGGACTAAATATTATCTAGACTATTCCTGACAGGTGTTTGTCTAACCTGCTCTTAAAAAATTTCCAATGATGGAGATTCCACAACCTCCCTGGGCAATTTATTTCAGTGCTTAACCATCCTGACAGTTAGAAAGTTTTTTTCCTAATGTCTAACCTAAACCACTCTTGCTGCAGTTTAAGCCCATTGCTTCTTGTCCTCTCCTCAGGGGTTAAGAAGAGCAATTTGTCTCCCTCCTCCTTGTAGCAACCTTTTTATGTACTTGAAAACTATTATCATGTTCCCTCTGTCTTCTCTTTTCCAGACTAAACAAACCCATTTTTTTCAATCTTCCCTCACAGATCAAGTTTTCTAGATCTTTAATCATTTTTGTTTATCTTCACATCCAAAGTGTCTCAAAGTTGGGCATCCAAAAATTGATGCAAGCTATATCAGTGGCAATTTTAAAAATTTTTATCAAACATCTGTGCACTCCAGTTTTAGTTTAAAATGCATGGAATACCTACCTCAAGGAACATCATGAAGCTTAATGAATATATATAAAATGCTTTAAAATCCACAGTTGAATGGTGATATTTAAATGCAAAGTATAATTATTGTGACCTATCACAATAAAATATTTATTATCCATTGCTAGAAGAAGGTATTCCATAGCTTACCTATTTCTAAGGCTAAGTGGAAGGAATTCATATGGCTTATTTACAGATCTGGCTTGTCATTTATTAGTAATTGGCCCCAATTCTTCAGTTTGCTCCATGAAGGCAGAACGTGGGAATAATTTGTAGGCTGGAACTTTAATTTATGTAGATAGCTTGTGACAAAATGTAATACCTATTATTGTTACACACGTGTGCAACAATACAAGAATTTACATCACAGCAGTTACAAAATATCAACAAGAAGCATCGTTATAAAAAAACAGAAAAAAGTTGTCAGTCAATTAAATTCCCATCCTTTATAAAAATGAAGTTCTGCAACAAGCATTTGAAAAATGACTACTAAATCAATAGAGAAATAACCTTCTCATCTCCAAGGGCTTAGAAATTGTGAGGCTCACTTTAAAAAAAAATCTTCATTTTCAAAGAAATAGAAATCCCAGGATTTTTCCAATGCCACAAGAGATCTGATTAACACATCTCTTTTAAAGCTATGAAAAGCAAGGACTTGTATTATGTATACAATGTCTGTGAAGAAACACCTCTAAAAAATTTCATATATAACATTGTGACCAAGGAAATTAATGATTGATAACTTTTATTAATGATACATCCATTTCTTGGGCTAAGTAGTGTGTATCAATCATCTGATTAGTTTTATGATGTTTGGTACTCTATCTCACACCATGTAAATTTTTTAAGAGTTCTACTGGAAAAAATAGTGCATATAATGTGTTTGCATAAATAGCAGCAGACAAAGAGATAAAGATTGTGAAGGTTACAACAATTTTCATTGCTCCCAAAACTGCAAAGATTAAATACAAGGTTCACAGGTTACACACCATGTTTTATGGCTTTTAATCCCCTTCCCCAGCATTCCAAACAGGAAGGAAAGAGATGATATAATGATTAAGCTAAGGACTAGCTTGTTGCTGTATTTACACTTGAAAGTCAATGATTTAATTCATAGTGTCACAGATTGGGTCAATGGTAATTAGCAGCATTTTTACAGATCTCTGTACAGAAGATGAAGAAGTGGTCTTTGAAGCAGCTCCCTTATAGGGGAATAAAGGGCATATTCTCTGGCTATGCTTCCATTTGACATGTCACTTGTATTACAGGCAGCAGAGGATATTTTTTGTTTTAAGGGAAATGAGATAATTGTAATGGGCAAGAGGGATTTTATTATCTAGTGTAATAGGAAGACACCAGTTTTTCTCTCCTAGCTATATAAAATGACTGGTATAGTAACAAGACAGGATGGGACAGTGGATATATTACATGAAAAACTTTTGAACTGTCCAAAAGATGCAATCTATGAAAACACATTAAATTAGTTGCACATGAACTATGAAACAGGAAACCTAAATGATGCCTGCAAGCTTGCAAAAGACATCCCACAAAAATAAACTGAAAAAATCAAGGTCTAGAAAACTAATTTAAACACAGTATGTCCACATGTATAGGGGATGGAATGAAGTTTCACTTGCCACGTGGTTTATTCGTTTTTAAGATATCTCCTGTGTAATGAAAGTCCAAGAATGAAATTTAGGCTAACAAGAAATGTTACAGGGAGTGTGGATCAGCCAACATGTTTACCAGGCAGTGACTCTTTCAGCTTAAATGTATAGTATTTAGGTCTGCTTATCTACTATATTTTGAGGACTGCCCTGCATCATTCAAGGTGAACAAGAATTCATATATACTTATGGAGCAAAATACTAAGCTGGTATGAATTAGCATAGCTCCAATTATTTCAGTGGCACAATGCTGATTCTCACCAGCTAAGGATTTGGCACATACTATTTCTATAATTAAGCACAATTTCAGTATTGTATACTAAATGTGCTAAAAATTTGCTCTCTTTATAAGAAAAGATTCAGGAACACAGACAGAAAACCAAAAATAAGGTGACTATGAAAGCAGAATGAATACCTCTCAAAGGGTTCCAGAAATGTCCACTTGAATAAAACAATGAATTTGCTTCAGCTGTGTATATTTCTCTTTTGTGTTTACTTTACATGAATGTTATAGGAAATGAATTTTGAATCTTCAAGGAAATGATATTTCAACAAATATTAGACAATCTTTACAGACTGTAAATTTCAAACTTCTAACCAAGGGAATTTCACTGGAAACTTAAGATGTACCTGCATATAGTCAGGTAACAGAAACCGTGCTCAGAGTACTGGTATAATAGGCTTGCAGTGAGTCATTCTGCTTGACAAGTGGCCTACTGTATTCTACACCAGCTTAAATGTCTGAATGGATTTAAGATGTAGCCCTTAGTAGAGCACATTAGAGTAATCTAGGCTTGAGGAGACAAAGGCATGAATCATAGTAGTGAACTCCATGTCAAAAAGAAAAGGTTGCAACCTTCTAGCCAGACAAATGAAAAAAGGCCGTCCTGGCTAACCTAATTGTAAAACAATAATTAGGATTCAACCAAACTCCAAGTTGTGAACAACAGATGACAAACACCTTTAAATGCAAGGGGCAATAAATCTGGTGAATAATTTTAGAGAGCAAATACACTCAAGAAAATAATGAACTGCTCAGGGAAAATTCAGAGGGAAAAAAATTAAATGACTTGCTGTGAGTTTAGTCATTCATCTCTAGTAATGACACAAGACTTACTGTGACCCTCTTCCAACCTAGTCCATAGATGACTGATGCCTCAGCAGTCAGATCAACTGGGAGTAATATTAGAAGGTCACCAAAAGCATTAGGAGTCTAAAGAAGATAGGAGCCAAGACAATATACCACCTACATAGGACCAACACTGGTGCCACTCTAAACAAGTCTTCACTAGTGGGTGATTTCAAATAGGAATTTCACCAGATTGGCAGTCTTGAAAGGTTTCAGTTCAGTTTACTGTGGGATGAGCATCCATATCACAAGGATATTGTCATAAATTGGATTAATAGGCAGATTACTTGGTACTTTGCTTTCAACAAAGATGCCAAACACTGACTAGGCATCTGGATTAAACTACTTTCTCAAATTTGAAGGCAATCCCTCTATAACAGAGTTGAGGAACAGTGTTATGGTGGAATAGGGATGTTTGTATCACCATTTCCTAGGCTGTACCATTTTATGGTGAGAAGGCTTCATTCTCCAGAGCTTTTATCCTGCACCTTTCACTTAGCACCACGCTCACTGTAAAATCAAAGTTGTGCTTTTTAAAAAATCTACAGACAATTCTAGCTACAAAAAGAGCACAGAAAAGATCACAATGTTTGAATTAAATATTGATGATGATTGGTATAAGCAAGGGAAGACTAAGTTTCATTTCATTTACATTGGCAAGAATTATAAAACAAAAAAAAGATGATTTCCCCAAAGCCAAAAAGCATATAAACTGCTGTTTGAATTTATTGTCAAGGATTAATGAACAATGACTGCCTAAGAAAGCAAAACAGCTTACATTAGCAAAAATCAGATTATTCAATAGACTTTCTTTCATCTTCAACTACTTATAACAGATGTCATGGGTGCTGAAGGTCACTCTAGTCTATGTAAAATGTGTAACTAATTTAAGCTTAAGATTGCAACATGATTTTGATCAATTTTATAGTTCTGGAAACAAGGCAAGAGTGGTTAGTGACAAAAGATAAACCATTGATAGGAAAGGCATGCATGCACTCTCTCCCTCTCTCTCTCTCTCTCTCTCTCTCTCTAAATGGCCTTTCCTATCAATAGTTACTCACTTTGTTACTGCCACCAGGGGGAGGGCAACTATTCATTGCAGTAAAACTTTCTATTGTCTTAAAAAGAAACAGTATATAACCTGATAACCAATATATACTATAAACTCATTGGTCATCATACACTATTGCTTAGACTGAATTCATGGTTCAAACTGCATGCTTTAATATAGTGTTAGCATTTTAGAAATAACATTAGTGGAAGTGTTTTCCATAAAACGAGCCAAAGTGAAAATTCTAGAAAAAAAATGCATTTTGGTTTGAACCAATATTGAATTGTTTTGTTTTTGTTTATTCCCCCTCACAGAAATGAAGAAAAAGAATAATTTCAAGTCAAACTAATGTTTTGTTTGATCCAAAATGAATTATTTTTCAGCTTTTTTCAGGTCTTTTCTGGATGGATATTTTTCACCTCCCTCCCCTTAATTAGCTAAATTTCAAAATAGCCAAAATGAAACATTTTGACTTTTTCAAATTTAATTTATTTATTTGCTAAATTTGACCCAAATTTGTGAATAGTTTCAGTATCCTGAAAAAAACGCCTTTTTTTTCAGTGAATTTATTATTTGCCAAAAAATTTGCAAAGCTCTACTTAGGAATACTTCCTCATCTCACCAACAACCTCTGTTCCTGCCTCCTCAGGACCATATCTTCCTGTGCCTCCAACTTTCTTTAAGCCTGCACCTATGCTTATGATAAGAACGTGACACTAGCTCCTAGTGATAGCTTCCTGGTTTATCGCACATGTTCCATAGCCTATGGTATTATTCCCTATTCTTTCCACTACTGCCTCCCTATCAACTACAGTATCAGAACAGATTCTAAAAGCTTCCTTGTGAAGCAGGTAGTGAGGCACACCTCTTTGCTGACTCCATACTTGCTGGTGACATTCAATCATCCTCCCGCAGTAGCTCTTGCCCACAGAGGCAAAGACACTCTGACACCTTGTTTTCAGTACATTGAGAAGTTTCTCCTAGTCACCAATATAGACTTCATCTTAAGAGTGATGCTAGCCACAAAAACGTTCCCCAGAAACCAGCAACAATGGATGAGCTAAAATTAACCACATTTGTTTTAAAGCCAGCAGAACTCAAAACTTCAACTTGATAGCACATACACCATTCTCTCTAATTCTTTGTGCCTGAGTTGTGCAAAACTGCTAACTGATGCCACCCATTTGATGCAAAAGTTCTTGAATTCCTCACGTGAGCATGGTAAATGCACTCACATATACAGATCAACTGCACATGCAATTTTGTGAGCAGACCTTGGGGCACCTTTTTCAAAATGTGGCTTTCAGTGTCTGGTCCTCCAATTGAGTCTACAGCAGTGATTCTCAAACTTTTGTACTGGTGACCCCTTTCACATAGCAAGCCTCTGAGTGCGACCTTTTAAATATATTTAACACCATTATAAATGATGGAGGCAAAGTGGGGTTTGGGGTGGAGGCTGACAGCTTGTGACACCCCCACATAACCTCATGACCCCCTGAGGGGTTTCGACCCCAGTCTGAGAACCCCTGGTTTACAGGGAGGTAAAATGGAAGGGGCATGCTTTTTGTGTGTGTTATAAACACACACACACACACACACACACACACACACACACACACACACACACACACACACACACACACACACACACACCATTATTACCAATACTAGTAGCACAGTAGTTTATGAGGATTTTTAAGTAAAAATATGAAGCTTAACACAGGGTGTAAGCAGAATACACATTATATATCCAAGATACTATAATTCAAGTGCCACTTCACAAAATATATGGTCCTGGAAACAAATAGAAAGAAAGAAATTAGCTACTAGAAGCAAGGAAATGAAGAATTTCTAGGAACTTTCATTGTCACTTTACAAATTTGAATACTATTTTTAGACAATTAAAACTGTCAAGGAGGCCTGAACAAAGAGAACCTGAAATGACATACTTTCTCTCTTTGTATGAAATCTTGTTACTAGGGAACCATACTCACATGATATTATCTGTCATAATAAATTATTAAATGGTGATTAATTTGTTCCAAGAGTAACAAGTGATAGAAATCAGTAAACAAATGTGTTTTCATTTTATCAGAGATCATATTAAATGTTCAGATTCTATGCTGGAGTAAACTATAATGATAAATCTGTAACACATTATATGTTGCAAATGAAAAGTAGAAATCTCCATGTAACCCTAATCAAAATTAGTTACAATTATGCTGCTATTTTCATAGATGTCATAGATTCCAAGACCAGAAGGGACCATTGTGATCATCTAAATCTGGTCACCTGAATAATACAGGATATAGAAATTCCCCAAAAATAATTCCTAGAGCATATCTTTTAGGGGGAAAAAATCCAAACTTGATTTAAAAATTGTCAGTGATGGAGACTCCCCATGGCCCTAGGGAAAATGGTTAATTACTCTCACTATTAAAAACATATGTCTTTATTTCCTGTCTGAATTTGTCTAGCTTAAACTTTCAGCCCGTGGATCATGTTATACCTTTCTCTTCTAGATTGATGAGCCCATTATTAAATATTTGTTCCCCATATAGGTACTTACAGACTAATCAAGTAATTCCTTAACCGTCTCTACCATAAGTTAAATAGATTGAGTTCCTTGAGTCTATCACTATAAAGCAAGTATTCCAGTCCTTTAATCATTCTCATGGTTTTTCTACAATCTCCCTCCAATTTATCAACATCCTTCTTGAATTATTGACACTAAAAATGGACACTATTCCAGTGCCCAATACAGGGGCAAAATAACCTCTCTACTTCTTTTCAAGATTCCACTGTTTATGTGTCCAAGGATCACATTAGCCCTTTTGGCCACAATGTCACACTGAGAGGTCTTATTCAGCTGAATATTTATCCCCCAAATCTTTTTTACAGCCACTGCTTTCCAAGATAAAGTCCCCCATCCTGTAAGTATGGCCTATGTTCTTTGTTCATAGATGAATACACTTACATTTAGTCATATTCAAAGGCATATGGTTTTTGTGCCCAGTTTACAGAGCAATCTGGATCACTTGGAATCAGTGACCTTACCCCTTCATTATTTACCACTCCCCCAATTTGTATCAATGATGATTTTGTTTGCTTTCAGGTAAAGATAAAAAGAAAATGATTAAAATTTTAAATAGCGTAGGATCAAGAACCAGTCCCTATGAGATCCCACTAAAAACATATATGATTACCACCAATTTACAATTACATTGAGACCTATCAACAATGGAGGTCCTCTTGTTTACAGCAAATCCTTCCCTTAAGTGAAAAGTCACCTGGATGGGATGGAAGATTACAGCTAGCTGGGTTGGAGTGTTTCTACTGATTACATGCATTATATCTCGTCTTTCAGCCTAGGGGAAGGCGTGGTCTTCAGAGCTTGAGCTCTAACCTGAGCCACACCTTCAAAGCACAACGGGCAAAGCACACTTTAGAGTGCTGGTGTGAGCCACGCTACCCAGAGTCCTTGCTGTGGACTGTGCAGACATAACTCAAGTGAGCATCACAGTGATACTAGCTCAAGACTATGAACATGATTTTCAAAAATGGGTGCCTAATATTATGTTCAGAGGGGGAGGTTTTTAAAGGCACAAATGGCAGGCGCGCACCTCCAAATTACTTTTAAAGGGACTTCTGTGACTAAGCCACTTAAATGCTTTTGAAAAACCCACCCCATAATCCATATTTAGGCACCTAAATAAGTGGTCTGAGTTTCAGAAGTATTGAGCTCCCAGCACTTCCCCTTAAAGTCAGTGGAAGCTGTTGGGTGCTCAACACTATTGAAAAATCAGGACACTTATTTAGGTGCCTATTGTGATATTACCCAGGATAAAATCTGGACTGATAGATAGCTATATCCCCTCCATTCTCCAACCTGGGGTGCCTTTTACGTTGCTTTGACGTGAAAGCAACCGCTCGTGGTCTGCCCACACACAGCCTCCAACATGGAAATCACTCACAGCTATACTCTATGAGTGCGAGAGCCAGTCAGTCCTGAATTACACTGCAGATCAACACCAGAAAACTCCCAGTCCTAGACTTTCCCCCAGAAATGTGCATCTTGTACTGCCCATCACTCTCCTGGATACAAGCTCCCATAAAGTCCATCATTTATTAACAATGATATGCATAAATCTTGTTAACCCAAATGGTGTTTCTGAAACACTTCAACTGAAACACACTAGTTTATATTTAAAAAAACAAACAAGCAAATAAGTTTATTAACTACTAGGGAAAGAGATTTTAAATGACAATAATGAGGCTTACAAGTCAGAATCAGTTACAGTGAAATAAAAGGCAAAACACAACTAACATCTAACTTAACAAGTTAAGTGAATATAGAACAAAGGTCTCTCTCACGCCACATGTTCCAGCAGTTTTACTGACTGAACCTCTTTCAGTCAGGATCTTTCAGCCAGTCCAATGCTGCTTCCTTTGTTCCTCGGCTGTTGATGATGCCATTGGGTAGAGAGCAAGGGAGATATGATTTGGGATGTCTACTCTCTCCTCTTATAGCCCTTTCTCTTGTGCAAGAATCATCTCCAGCTGATGTTCAGGAGACAGAAAGTCAGTATGGCTGGGAACCTCAAGCTGTTTCTTTTGTCAAAATATAGCTTTTTGCTCACTCCCTCTCTCCTTTGGAAGAGTGGCCACTTAATCAGGTGATGGTCCCTTTGATCCTCTTGACACTTGGCGGAGGCTAGCCTTTTGTCTCTGGGGAACTTGTTTGTGGGTACGTCTACACTACGGGACTATTCCGAATTTGCATAAACCGGTTTTGTAAAACAGATTTTATAAAATCGAGTGCGCGCGGCCACACTGAACACATTAAATCGGTGGTGTGCGTCCATGGTCCGAGGCTAGCGTCGATTTCTGGAGCGTTGCACTGTGGGTAGCTATCCCGTAGCTATCCCATAGTTCCCGCAGCCTCCCCCGCCCCTTGGCATTTCCGGGTTGAGATCCCAGTGCCTGATGGGGCAAAAATCATTGTCGCGGGTGGTTCTGGGTAAATGTCGTCAGTCACTCCTTCCTCTGGGAAAGCAACGGCAGACAAGCATTTCGCGCCTTTTTTCCCTGGATTGCCCTGGCAGATGCCATAGCATGGCAATCATGGAGCCTGTTTTGCCTTTTGTGACTGTCACCGTATGTGTACTAGATGCCGCTGACAGAGGCGATTCAGCAGCGCTACACAGCAGCATGCTTTTGCTTTTGCATGACAGCAGAGATGGTTATCAGCCATACTGCACCATCTACCAATCCATAAATTGGTAATAAGATGATCATGGCTACCAGTCCTTTTGCACTGTTCCATTTGCTGCTGTCATAAGTGCCCCTGGCTGCTCTTAGCCAGGGGCGCAAAAGCCAAAATTGGGAATGACTCCCTGAGTCAATCCCTCCTTTTTGGTATCTAAAAATAGAATCAATCCTGCCTAGAATATGGGCAAGTGTACTAGAGAACCACTGTATCAGAGAACCAGAGAGCACAGCTGCTCTGTGTCAGATCCTGCAGAAATTATGAGCTGTATGCTATTCACAGGGGATGCTCCTGCAACAACCCCACCTGTTCATTTCATTCTTCCCCCAGCCTTCATGGGCTACCGTAGCATTGTCCCCCCACTTGTGTGATGAAGTAATAAAGAATGCAGGAATAAGACACAGTGACTTGTTAGTGAAGGCAGCCTCCAGCTGCTATGATAGTCCAGACAGGACAGTAAGGAGTGCATCCCTCTGCTAGTTCAGGGGCACTTGAATCTTTTCTTTACACATGAAGGGTGGGGGCTGATGGAGCTCAGCCCCCTGTTGCTATGACGATGATGGATATCAGCCATACTGCACCATCTACCAGGAAAAATTAGGACCAGGCGACCTTGATCGACCTGTCCCAAGCAAGTTGGTATGGTTACCAGTCCTTTTGCACTACCCCATGTGCCAATAGGCTGATGATGAGGATGGGTAGCAGTCCTATTGTACCATCAGCCACCCATGGCGGGGTGGGAGAAAGGATGTTGTTGTTGAGTGCTGCACCATCCCGTCTATCTGCAGCATTCAGTAAAGATAGGGTGACATGTAAAAGAGTCAAGACAGGATTGTTTTCCCTTTCACTTCTGGGGGTGGGTGGGGGGGTGCGTAAATTGCCTAGCTATGCCCTGACCCACCGCGGACACTGTTTTTGACCCTAGAAGCATTTGGAGCTCAGCCAAGAATGCAAATGCTTTTCAGAGACTGCAGGAACTGTGGGATAGCTTGAGTCCTCCAGTCCATGAGCGTCCATTTGATTCTTTGGCTTTCCGTTACGCTTGCCACGCAGCAGTGCGCTGAGTCCCTGCTATGGCGTCTGTCTGGAGATATTTAAAAAATGATTTTGAATTTCGTCTTCTGTAACGGAGCGCTGATAGAACAGTTTTGCCTGCCCTTACAGCGATCACGTCCGCATCGTCCATGCGGGAGCTCTTTCTTTATTTTGATTTTTAACTGCATCACCACCCGTGCTGATCGGAGCTCCACGCTGGGCAAACAGGAAATATTCAAAAGTTCGTGGGGCTTTTCCTGTCTACCTGGCTACTGCATCCGAGTTCAGATTGCTGTCCAGAGCGTTCAGTGGTGCACTGTGAGATACCGCCCGGAGGCCAATACCGTCGATCAGCGGCCACACTAACCCTAATCCGATATGGTAATACCGATACTAGCGCTACTCCTCTCGTTAGGGAGGAGTACAGAAACCGGTTTAAAGAGCCATTAAAATCGATATAAGGTGCCTCCTAGTGTGGACGGTTGTGGCGTTAAATCGGTTTTACGCTCCTAAAACCGGTTTAATCGCGTAGTGTAGACCAGGCAGCCCTCCTGAACATGTTGGTAACATTATACAGTGGAATCTTATATCTTTAAATAAAAATGTTGCCACACATTTTCCCAGGACAATAATGATCAGCAAATCACATTTTTTCAAATGATACCTTACACAGTATGCTTTGTACAAGATATAGCATAGTCTTGTAAAAGGGGTGAACATAGGGGTACAGACTGTTACATCTATATATGGAGAACTTAGAGGCCAAACTTTAGGCATACATTCTTGAAATTGTTGGCCCAAAGCTATATAGGCCCTAATTCTTCTCTTTCTTATCCTGGTTTTACATCAGTACAACTCTGTTGTCTCCAGTGGAGCTAGTCTTGATTTACAAATACACCCTGGTATAAGGGAGAAAAGAATCAGGCCTGTAACATATTTGGCAGAGGCCTCAAAAGTAGGTAGATCCATTCAAGATGGGTCAGAAAAATATGTAGATTCATTCATTATCTACAGATATAGAGAATTCACATCTAAATTCTGGTTTTATCTTGGTAGGTAATGAAAGACATAATATATTACTCCTGGGGGAATTCTGCATTACTGTGCAGGCACAGAATTCAAGTCCCTCCACAGATTTCTTTGCTTCCCCACAGAAAATGATGAGGAAGCAAAGGGAAGCTGCAAGAGTGATCATGCGCCCTTGTGGTTTCCAGGGCCTGGAGCAGTAGGCCTGGGGACTCCATGGATGTAATTTGGGGTAGGGCATTGCCCCTGCAAACAGAGGTAAGGCGTGGGGGAGGCACACAGGGTCACGTGCCATTGCCCCCATCCCATTTCTGCAAGGCCAGAGCTGCTCAGCTCTGCTACCTCCTGGGTTCTAATGCCAGTTGTTCTCCCCTTCTGTGTGCTGGGAGCCTTCCTGTTTTCTGTACAAGGGTGAGTTCCCCTTGGGGGACAGGGTAAGCGGGGGCAGGGTTGGAAGAGGCAATGGGGCATGGCAGGGGGAGGCAGATGTGGAAGTGAGATGCGGGGAGTAATACTATATATGCATTTTCATACAGGTTATATCTTTAATCACTTCTTTAAAAAATTAGACCTGAATTTCAAGAAAATAAATATGATCAAAGCTTTACCGTTACTTGTAGTTTACTTATAAGTTCGTCACTTGGTATTTACAAAGAATTTTTAATCAATAAGTAGTTGTTGTCAAGAGTATTTAGACCAGGAATCGGCAACCTTTGGCATGCGGCTCACCAGGGTAAGCCCCCTGGTGGGCCAGGACGGTTTGTTCACCTGCCACGTCCACAGGTTCGGCCAATCGTGGCTCCCACTGGCCTTGGTTTGCCGCTCAAGGCCAATGGGAGCTGTGGGAAGCAGTGGCCAGCACATCCCTTGTCCTGCACGGCTTCCCACAGCCCCCATTGGCCTGGAGCAGCGAACTGCGGCCAGTGGGAACGGCGATTGGCCGAACCTAGGGAAGTAGCAATTAAACAAACCGGCCCGGCCCGCCCGGGGGCTTACCCTGGCGAACCGTGTGCCAAAGGTTGCCGATCCCTGATTCAGTCCTTTAAATTCTCTATACCGTGTAAACATAGCCCACTATTTTCAAATATCATTGTTCTACTCATAGTGTAAAATCGAATTAAAAAGAGAGCATGTGTGTTTATATGAGAATTTACAGCCTTTACATGGTTATTTAAATAATACATACCTGTGATAGGATTTGAAATGGTCAGCATCTCAGCTATTGAAGAAATAGCTGGAATTAATGAATTAAGTGTCTTTATGTTTCTAACATTTGGTTAAAATAAATAAAGTAAAACAATAAACGGGTACAGTAATCTAAAAGGATTAGGGTTATGTGCAGCATAGGACAATGCAGATTACAAAGCCCAGAACAAACCATGTGAGAGTTGGGGACAAAGAATTCTCTGTTGAGGGGATCCAGCTATCGAAAAAAGTTTGAGTAGATCAGGCGAATCCAAAGTCTGACCATCTTTAGGAAATGTTGGCATATCATAAGTGATATTCATAACACAAACATCCTTTTCTATTCCCAAATCCTTACTAAACTCCTCAGTCCTCCAATCCAAGAAAAAACTACCTGAAGGAAAGTTTTGACTACAAAAAATGGAAAAATGCCAGAGACTTCATGAAGTCTGCTAGGGACTTGCTACTGCTACTGATTTTATGTGGATGGCAGTGAGATACAACAGTGATGAGCAGCAAGATAAAACCTTAAGATAGCTACATATTCCTTATGGCTACTCCTAATTAAATATTTCAAGAAAGAAATTAGAAAGTGGTTTTAAGTTAAGTATTAACACAGTAGTTGGAGTTGAATTATCATGATAAACAATGTATTCAGTAAAAGTCACTGTAGATTTGTGTTTCTAAGGGTAAAATGTTGCCCAAAATTTAAATTAAGATTTATTATGTGATTTTTCAAGTAGGCAGAAGGGTAATTCTTAATTCTTTGTTTCCTTAGTGGTATGAATTCAATGTAAAACCCTTGAAGATGATTCTCCTCTCAATTTCACCAGAATAAATCAGGTGCAACTACAGTAACTCTTCACTTAAAGTTGTCCCGATTAATGTTGTTTCATTGTTACGTTGCTGATCAATTAGGTAACATGCTCATTTAAAATTGGGTAATGCTCCCTTCTAATGTCATTTGGCAGCTGCCTGTTTTGTCCACTGCTTGCAGGAAGAGTAGCCCGTTGCAGCTAGCTGGTGAGGGCTTGTAACCAGGGTGGACCAGCAGCCCCCCATCAATCAGCTCCCCACTCCCCTAAGTTGCCTATGCAGCAGCTGCCCAGCAGGCTAGCAACTGCAGCTGTCCCTCCCTCCACTGCCATGTGCTACTCTTGCCCTCTGCCTTGGAGCTGCTCCCAGAGACTCCTACTTGCTATGCAGGGGGGAAGGGAGGAAGAGGGGGGCTGTCAGGGTGTCCCCCTCCCCCCTGCTCCTGCACCCTGCTTACCCTATCTTTCATAGAGCAGGGGGGACACATGACAGGGCTCAGGATGGAGGGAGCTTGCTGGCAGCAGCTTTGGTCTCCACAAGCTAATCTAATTAACAAGGCAGTGTACTTAAAGGGGAAATGCGCATCTCTCTCTCACACACACATATGGTGTGTGTCTCTGTCTGAAATGCTGCCTCCCCTTCCTCCAGTCCTGCTGTCTTACAGACTGTGAGAGTTAACCCTTGAGGGCCTCGGCCAATTGCTAGTTCATCATTTAGCAGTAAGGCATTCCCTGGGAAATATCCCACCCTCTGACTCCTCCACCTCAACCAAGCTCCACAATCATCATCACTGTGTACTAGTATTAAATTGTTTGTTTGAAACATATAGTCTGTCTGTGTGTGTGTGTGTGTGTGTGTTTATATATATATATATATATACACACACTACAGTCTTTTATCTGGTGAAAAAAATTTCCCTGGAACCTAACCCCCTCATTTACATTAATTCTTATGGGGAAATTGGATTTGCTTAACATTGTTTCGCTTAAATTTGCTTTTTTCAAGAACATAACTACAATGTTAAGTGAGGAGTTACTGTACAATGAATTAATTGGAATTACACTGGTGTGAAACTGGCATGAGAGGTGAATCAGGCCACTTTAGTCCTTTGGTGAGTATGCAAGCCATAAGAGGGTTATGAATAAACACTGATGTAGAAATATGTAGATATGCTAACACTACATATATGATTTTTTTTAAAAACAACAATACTGGTATAGGTTATAATAAAGGGGAGCAGCTGCCCTCTTGTCATAATACAAGATCTTTTTTCTATCTCTGGGGCAATTAAATCCCCAACCTCTATTTAACCATTCTCTGGTAAGCAATTCCTCAACATGTAAATTGTATTAGCTACCCTATTTATAAGGTAGGAACTTGGCTGAAATTCCTCACATTCATTTTGTAAAGGAGGCAGCGAAGTACTATAGTATTTTGATAAGGTCATATTAATACTGTAGGTTATCTGACAGTTCAAAAATGGAAGCATGGATTATACAGAACAGTGTTATACAGGCAACATTTATCTTTTCCCTTGAATTAGCAACTATTTCTCACTTTATAGCTCATCAAAATTTTCAATAGACAAACGTACCTATCATTTAAAATCAACACAATTAATTTTCCATACTTTCATGAAGCTTTTATTTAAAAAAAAAATAAGGAAATTGGACTTACTAAAATACCATCGGAATTACCACCGACTGATGAATCATGGCTAATCAGCACCAGGTGTCTCCAAATGAGATGTTCCTATTTAAAGCTCTTCAGGTGCCTCAAATAAATGCATTTAACAATGTTTAAATGTGCATCTGTGATATAGTTGTGCAAAATTATATTGCGGGTATCATTTATAGTGATTACACTGATCATAATTTCAATCAAGTTTATACTATATATAGCTTCTCATGTGATTACATTTGAAGTTATTTCCCATAACAAAGTTATTTTCCAATTGATTTCACATTCAACTACTTGTTTGTTCTTAAATTCAGTTTGCATGATGGATGTTGCATAGTGAACATAAAAGGGTCATGTAGTCAATGAGAGTGTTTTCTGTGGGAACCCTATTTCATTTGTTGCAGAAGCAATAGATGTATAGTGAATGAGACAAGCAACTGAAGGAAGAGAAAGATTACCCATGTGGTTACTGCAGTTGACTGTCATCCACAAGAACTGGGGGTGGGGAACAGGTACTCAATTTGTGTGGGCAGACCAGAAAAAGTGTGGCTGTGATATGGCTTCCCCCAGGTGTGACTAGGTCAGAGAATTTTAAATATATTTTTGTTTTAATGTATTTCTTCAATAAATAATAGTTTTGTTTGACTGTTAATCTCCAGGAAAGAATCCTCTCTGTCCATGTTGAGAGATCTCAATGGGGATAATAGAAAATGGGTGGATTTGACAAGCAGACTAAGGTTACAGAGGTTCAGGAGCAGCTGGGCTCTCAACCCACTGAGGTGCTGGAGAGAACAGATTGGTGTCTATGCTAATGAAAAAGAGAACCTTTGGGTTATTAGGGTTCTAGAACACAGTGAACCTCCATTTCACTGACAGTCTAAACATATTCTGAGAGACTAGTTCAGGGGTCGGCAACCTCTGGCACACAGCTCGCCAGGGTAAGCACCCTGGCAGGCCGGGTCAGTTTGTTTATCTGCCGCATCAGCAGGTTCGGTGGACTGTGGCTCCCACTGGCACGGTTCGCTGTCCCGGGCCAATGCAGGTGGCGGGAAGCCGCAGCCAACACATCCCTCAGCCCGCGGTGCTTCCCGCCACCCCCATTGGCCTGGGACAGTGAACCGCAGCCAGTGGGAGCTGCAATTGGCTGAACCTGCCAACGCGCAGGTAAACAAACTGGCCAGGACCGCCAGGGTGCTTACCCTGGTAAGCCGCATGCCAGAGGTTGCCGACCCCTGGACTAGTTGAATCAGGAGACTAGAAATGGAACCTTTCATTTCCAGAGTAGCAATTCAAAGTGAGCACAAGTAAAAAGTCATTAACAAACAAAGGATGTTTAGCAACTTGCATGAAATGATTTTGTGGGGTTGGTGCAGTTGTTAATGATCAAGTGTCCACATCACTACAGACATTATTAGCACCCTTATTGGAAGTCTCAGTAGAGAGGATACAATTTGACTAGACATGGAAACAGAACATCCCTAGAGGTGGGATCTGCAGAATAGAGTTGAGGCAGCCTGGGGAAGCCTGCAGTGCCACTGGTCTGTAGGTAAAGAAAGGATTTCAGTCTCTTGGGAAGTCAATCGGTGCTGTTCTCAGTACTCAACTTTTTAAAAAAATGAGTAGGTTATATTCAGGTCAGTTTTTAGAGGATATTCAGACACAAAAGAAAAACAATCTGAATAGGGTGCTTATATGAAGTTAAACTTGCAGATTTACCAGTAGTTTTAAAGGAGAGATATAGTTGAATTAGACCCTAAAGACATTTTAAATATCTGACAGATTCAAGCCCTTAGCAAGTTCTTTACTCTTAATTTGTACTGACTCCTGATCAACTCATGAAATCTTTCCTCCACTAGAGCTGTGCAGAGGATGGAAATTCTGTTTTGTGAAGCATGTTGAGATTTCAAAATCTGACTTCATTTTGAATAGAAATGAAACCTGAAAAATTATAAATTCTCTGAGAAGGAAAATTCTAAAAAAATAATTTTGGATCAATTGAAATGTTTTGTTTTAAAAATCTAATTTTGATTTAGACCAGTGGTTCCCAAACTTGTTCCACCGCTTGTGCAGGGAAAGCCCCTGGCAGGCCGGGCTGGTTTGTGTACCTCCCTCGGCCCACGCCACTTCCAGCAGCTCCCTGGCATTGGCCTGGAGCGGTGAACCGCGGCCACTGGGAACCACGATTGGCCGAACCTGCGGATGCGGCAAATATACAAACCAGCCCAGCCCGCCAGGGGCTTTCCCTGCACAAGCGGCTGAACAAGTTTGGGAACCACTGATTTAGACTGTTTTATATTATTATATTTTTAAAAAATCAAAACAAAGTCATTTCAAAACCCAACCCCCCAAAAGCTTTAATTCTAAAAATGATTAAATAAGACATTTCAACATTGTTGGAACTGTTCCCCAGATTTTCTCCACACTAAAGTTTTGGTGAATTTCTTGAAGCATTTTGATTTAGCTGGAACTGAATTTTCCAACAGTAAATGGTTCTGTCAAAAAAAAATTATCAGTTCTATCCTTCACCTCCCTTCCCCACAAGTATTCTTTTTTAAAAAACAATCAAACATCAAGTTGTGTTTCACTGATCACAAAAAACACAACTGGTAATTTGATTAATCTAGCTGCTCCTTTTTCTTCCACCAACTTTCCTACTCTCTTTCCTCTGAAACTATTTTATTTAGAATCTTTTTTAATCTATCAGCTTTTACTTTTTCCCAGCTGTAGAACTGATTGGAAATATTTGACAAAAATGAAGTGACAAAAATAATATTTCACAAACATTTTCACAATCCCACCCCATCTATTTTACAAACCTTCTGTACCCAGACCCTTCCAACCCTTCCCTTTTTCTTCTTGCCCATTCATTGCATCAAATATTCTTTTTACTATAGTCTAAAAAGAAAAAGCCACTTTCATACAGTACACACCTGTTCTCATCCCTGCTCCTTCCAGAACTATGGTCTCTGTTAGCAAGTTAATATTGTGACAGGATTCCCACAGGAACCAGTTATGCAGAAGGTGCTTTTTGAAATAATATAAAATGCCTTCCCTACCTGTGAGTTAACTACACAACTCTATCTTGTCTCATTTCAGGCTATTTTTGGCATTCAAACCCTGTGGCATTTCAAATTAGCTTGGGTCCTGATTTCAAGCCCATTTAAGTCAGTTGGAATCTTTTCATTTTCTTCACTGAGCTTTGGATCAGAGGCAAAGTTCCATAGCGCATTGAGGCTCTGTAAGTATATTCTTTCCTAAGCCAAGGGCTTTTATAATTTCAAAGAAAACACAGCACCACTTCTTGCTAATGCTGTACGAGAAAGTATTGACTTTGAATGACATTTTAAGGTGCATTTCATAAATGTGGGAATTTGTAGGCAGAGCCACAGTAAAATTGTTTTATAGCATAAAGTTCACATTAAGCAGCATAGTTATATTAAGAAGCTTTATTGGGGAAATTCTAACTCCTAAAACAATTCAAATTTGGTGCATAATATTAAGCACTAATATGAAGCAAATAATGTGATGTAGTGTGTGCTAATCCCCTAAAGATAAAAGATCTTCAAAAACAAACAAGTGAAACAAACTGCCCCTCCAAAATGCATAACAGAGCAAAATCCAAAACTAAATGAACTGTTATGTATTGAGTCTATGAAGTGATATAAACTTATTTCTCTATTGTCAGCATTGAAGTCAATTTGAGAGGAACAATACATATATATTATATGCAAACCATACTCGTGCTTTCACTTCACACATGCATAATAAAACTTGCAGTTCAGCAAAGCAAATAATTTTGATAAATAGCCTTATGAATAAGTATTAAATATTATTAACAATAACATCAGACAACT
Organism: Mauremys mutica; assembly: GCF_020497125.1. Lineage (NCBI taxonomy): Eukaryota > Metazoa > Chordata > Testudines > Geoemydidae > Mauremys > Mauremys mutica. Next base: position 183,343,318 of record NC_059072.1, on the reverse strand, counting down.
TAAATTTGAAATTTTCTACAGAGTTTGTTTTCATGCCCTTTGCATTTTCTGTGATTTATTTATTTATTAGTTTCTCATCATAAATTCTTAAATACTTTGAAATTCAGGGTCTGGCTGAATTTTTTTTTGTGTCCTTGTTTTTTTATTGTTGACTGATCCTTCCTTTTAAATATAGTCTATCTCTTGGCAGAGAGATAGATCCTGAAGAGAACTAGCACAACAGAGATTTTAGAAGTGTTGAATTGTGGCAATTTTTTAAAGCCATTTTTGCATATTAACGTGAAAGTTTATGTTGTATCTACAAATCTGGGGACTGGGGTTTCATCATAATCAATGTTCTCTGTTGGAAAAGGCTGATTTTATCTGAATTTTCAATCAGAAAAAAATTGAAATGTTTAGTTTGGGGTTAAAATTAATCTTTGCATCTGTATGAGCTGCTGCAATGCCTCACAGAAGTTGTAGTTGTGGATCCCTTGTATTCCCTTTCTCTCTGGCTACACTACACATCCCATACTGCACCATGGCCTGTGCCATAGGCAGAGCTACCATTGTGCCTCATGGAACTCCTAAGATGCATGAAGCTTTTCAATTCATGAATGACTACATGAATTCTTTCAAATAAATACGCTGACATGAAAAATTTCAACATTTCTGAATCAAAAGTTTTTAGAACTTTTTGTTTGATTAAAAGGATTTGATATTTTGAATCAGGGCAAACAAACAGAAATATCAGAATTTCACAACAGGATAGTCATTTTGGTTTTTGGTCAGCTGTATTTGTGAAATAAATTGAATTTAAATGCACATCACCAGAAAACTAGTAATTTATACCACTGCACAGTCTAAATTAAGGATGGATATATATATTTCTTTCTCTTAACCTTGCTGTAAGTAAGGTATGGTTTTAAGAGATATAACATTTTTACAGGAGCCTTTCAAGACCATCAGTTTCAAAAGCAAAGGATTATTAAAAGAAAATCAATCTTCATTTCTTAATGAGCATTGTCCAAAATGTTAAAGTGGAGATGGACAGCCCAGGAGATGGCAGTCACTATTCACCAAACAAGTAAAGTACTGGCACAAGCAGAGCAGGATTTCCCACACTGATCTTCCTAAACCCTGACCTGGAGGAACACTGTTTGCACTTGAGAGGCCATTTCAATCTGCATATTCATTCAGATGTTGATCTCTCTACAGAAAATTCCAGGAAGAATGCCAGTTGTGGCCCTGTGTGCACTTTGAATAGCTGCCCACAGGGAAATGTAATGTCTTATTCTAATAATTTAACAATTTTATCAGCCGCAAATAATATGTAACAAGTATGCCGATTTATTGCAAATACCCTGGAAGTTATGGGCTTTAATATAGATTCTAATGAATATAGCTGTCATAGGAATTATTATTTTAGACAAGAGATTTAAGATCTCAGATCATATCCTGCTCTGGTCTGTATAAAATTAGAGCTTATTGAAAACTGAAAAATCTCATTTGCAAAAAATGTGGAGGGTTTTTTGTGGAAACATATAATTTTGATGAGAAATTTTGAAATGTTTTGTCCCACTTTAGATCAGACCAGTGAGATAAGGACAGAGTACTCTATACCTCCTCTGCAGACCAATAAATTCCTCTCCCAAAAGGAGGCAATTTTGCTAAACACTATAAAATCTCTCTGCAGCATTTCCTCTATCTTTCTCCCATGGGTATCTCCATAGGAAGGTACAATTTTGTCCTAGATTATTAAACTGACATTTTCATCCAATATTGTAAATAACTGCTCATTGAAGGGCTATAATGCATTTCACTTCTTTGTTTTTGGTTTTAAATATGCGTAATTTTTGCTTGGCCCTCTTTCAGTTGACTCCTTCACATTCAATGTTATACGTGCATATTTATGCTATGGTATGCAAATGAGAAGGAAAAGCTAATATATGGAGGAAAAGGAACTTAATGAAATGCAAATCAAAATCAAGTGATAAAGCACAGTTTGCACTGTTTGTTTCACTCTTTTGAACTTAAGAGAAAGGAAACAAGTTGTTATCCCTTTACTAGTGCCTAAATGTTAGAAAACAGAGATTATGACAGGATACTGCAGAAAGGCAATAGCTGAAGACTGCATTTTCAGCATGTTATTAATGAGGAAAGGAAGCCAACAAACAGGTTCATAAGTAAGAAAAAGATGCAATACCTTTTTCCAGCTCTGCCTTTGGAGAAGAAGATGGATGATACCAAAATGATTAGCGAGAAAAAAAGCCTAGATATGGTAGATAAACAACTCTTTTCTCTCTCTTTACTCACTGTTCACTCTCTTTTTATTTTGCAGTCTGTCCCATTTCTCTCTCTCTCCCCAAAACTGACCTGCCCCCTGCCATTCCAAATGGTACCTCTAGTGCAGCAAGAATAACAGAGTTACAGTAGACAAAAAGATAACAAATTGTTAGTTCCTTATTAAGTACCAGAGACATTCAACTTAGGCCTGGTCCACACTAGGACTTTAATTCGAATTTAGCAGCGTTAATTTGAATTAACCGTGCACCCATCCACACCAGAAAGCCATTTAATTCGACCTAGAGGGCTCTTTAGTTCGAATTCGGTACTCCACCCCGACGAGGGGAGTAGCGCTAAATTCGACATGGGTATGTCGAATTAGGCTAGGTGTGGATGCAAATCGAACTTACTAGCTCCGGGAGCTATCCCACACTGCACCACTCTGTTGACGCTCTGGACAGCAGTCCGAGCTTGGATCCTCTGACCAGCCACACAGGAAAAGTCCCGGGAAAATTTGAATTCCTTTTCCTGTCTGGACAGTTAGAATCTCATTTCGTGGTTGGACATCGGGGCGAGCTCAGCAGCACCGGCAGCGATGCAGAGCTCTCCAGCAGAGGAGTTCATGTAATCTCTGAATAGAAAGAGGGACCCAGCATAGACTGACCAGGAAGTCTTGGATCTGATCGGTGTGTGGGGCAAGGAGTCTGTTCTTTCGGAGCTGCGCTCCAAAAAAACGGAATGCAAAGACCTACGAGAAGGTCTCCAAAGCCATGAGAGACAGAGGATACAGCCGGGATGCAACGCAGCGCCGCGTGAAAATCAAGGACCCCAGACAAGGCTACCAAAAAATCAAAGCGGCAAACGGACGCTACGGAGCCTGCCACCACTGCCCCACCAGTGACCGTGGACTCTGACGATGGGACAGTGTCGACGGCCAGTTCCTCGGCGATGTTCGCGGATGGGGAAGATGAGGAAGGGTTTGTGGAGGACGAGGCAGGCGACAGCGCTTACAACGCTGGTTTCCCCGACAGCCAGGATCTCTTCATCACCCTCACGGAGATCCCCTACCAACCCTCCCCGGCCATTAACCCGGATCCTGAATCAGGGGAAGGAGCAGTCGGTAAGTGCTTTAACCATGTAAACTTTTATTCTTAATATAACAGGAATCTGAAATATGTGAAAAGGAGGTCTCTCTATATATGGGGATAGAACAGAAATCCTCCTGGGAGATCTCCACGAAGCTCTCCTGGAGGTAATCGAAAAGCCTCCGCAGGAGGCTCCTGGGGAGAGCTGCCTTATTGGGTGCTCCGTGGTAGCACACTTTTCCGCACCAGGCTTTCATGAGGTACTCAGGGAGCATTGCCTCCCCGAGCACGGCTGCATAGGGCCCTGGTTTGTGCTGGCTTTCATGCAGCATGCGCTCTCTATCTCCTTCAGCGACCGTCCTCAGGGTGATCTCGCTCGGAGACTCCTGCATCTAATTAGGGGAATTACTGTAATGTTACACCTGGTCCAAAGTATTTGTAAAAAATCTCCGGACAGACGGCATAGCAGAGACTCAGCACGCTGCTGCATGACGAGCGTAACGGAAAGCCAAAGAATCAAATGGACGCTCATGGAGGGAGGGGGGACTGAGGACGCAAGGTATCCCACAGTTCCTGCTGTCTCCGAAAAGCATTTGCATTCTTGGCTGAGCTCCAAATGCTTCTAGGGTCAAAAACAGTGTCCGCGGTGGGTCAGGGCACAGCTAGGCAATTTACGCAGCCCCCCACCCACCCCCAGAAGTGAAAGGGAAAACAATCCTCTCTTGACTCTTTTACATGTCACCCTATCTTTACTGAATGCTGCAGATAGACGCGATGGTGCAGCACTGAACACCAACATCCTTGCTCCCCCCCCCGCCATGGGTGGCTGATGGTACAAAATGACTGGTACCCGTCCTCATCATCAGCCTATTGGCAGATGGGGCAGTGCAAAAGGACTGGTAACCATGCTGACTAGCATCGGTAAGTTCAATCAAGGGCGCCTGGCCCTAATTTTTCCTGGTAGATGGTGCAGTAGGGCTGGTAACCGTCCTCATCATAGCAACAGGGGGCTGAGCTTCATCAGCCCCCACCCTTCATGTGTAAAGAAAAGATTCAATTGCCCCTGGACTAGCAGCAGGATGCTGGGCTCCTTTCCTCCACACTCCTTAATGTCCTATCTGGACTATCATAGCAACTGGAGGCTGCCTTCCACTCATTTCTCACTAACAAGTCACTGTGTCTTATTCCTGCATTCTTTATTACTTCATCACACAAGTGGGGGGACAATGCTATGGTAGCCCAGGAAGGCTGGGGAAGAATGGAATGAACAGGTGGGGTTGTTGCAGGAGCACCCCCTGTGAATAGCATACAGCTCATAATCTATGCAGGATCTGACACAGAGCAGCTGTGCTCTCTGGTTCTGTGATACAGTGGTTCTCTAGTACACTTGCCCATATTCTAGGCAGGACTGATTCTATTTTTAGATACCAAAAAGGAGGGATTGACTCAGGGAGTCATTCCCAATTTTGGCTTTTGCGCCCCTGGCTAAGAGCAGCCAGGGGCACTTATGACAGCAGCAAATGGTGCAGTGCAAAAGGACTGGTAACCATGCCCATCTTATTACCAATTTATGGTGTGGTAGATGGTACAATATGGCTGGTAACCATCTCTGCTGTCATGCAAAAGCAAAAGCATGCTGCTGTGTAGCGCTGCTGGACCTCCTCTGTCAGCGGCATCTAGTACACATACGGTGACAGGCACAAAAGGCAAAACAGGCTCCATGGTTTCCACGCTGTGGCGTCTGCCAGGGCAATCCAGGGAAAACGGGCTTGAAATGATTGTCTGCTGTAGCTTTCCCGGAGGAAGGGATGACTGACGACATTTACCCAGAACCACCCGCGAAAATGGTTTTTGCCCCATCAGGCACTGGGATCTCAACCCAGAATTCACAGAGACAGACTAGACTGTGTTCATTGTTCGCAAAAATTTATCTTTGCAAGGAATTCAATACCTTTTTCCCATCACACAGCTTGGACTGTCTCCAGACCCGCCACACATCCCCCTCACAGAGGCTGGCAAAGATTAGGCGGCGAAATAAAAAGACACGGGACGAGATGTTCGCTGAACTTATGGGGTGCTCCCGAGACGACGCGGACCAGCAGAGCCAGTGGAGGGAGACCCTCTCTCTGTACCAGCGCTCACACAGCGAACGGGAGGAGAGGTGGCGTGAGGTAGACAAGCAGGCGACTCAAACGCTGCTTGGAGTAATGAGAGAGCAAACGGACATGCTCCTGCGCCTTGTGCATGTTCTGCAGGACCTCAGGCAGGAGGACAGAGCCCCCCTGCAGTGTATCTGCAACCGCCCTCCCCCGCCACAAAGTCCCATACCCCCCTCACCCAAAATAACCAGAAGGAGGGGCGCCAGAGGCCGTGTAAACTGTCACTGCACCCCAGCAGAGTGCTCAAGTACCCAAAAGCTCTCATACCCTAAATTTTGAGAAGTCCTTTCCTTCCCGCCTCACCCAAGCCCCCATCCCAGTTTCATCCCCTAATTGTCTAGTTGATAATAAAAAATACTTTTCTGTTAATTACTGTTTCCGTCATGTTCTTTTAAAGGAGACTGTGTTTGAAGGGGGAGAAGGGGGTTGGTAATTTGACAGGACAATCACCTTTACCAGGGTACAGACATGGGGGCAGGATCAGCAGCAGGTCACACACACACTGCAGTCAGTACGCACCCTGGTCGGTATGGGAGGTGGTTTGCAGGTTCTGTGTGGGTGGGGGGGTACGTGACTTTGTAGCGGGGGAGGGGGGTTACAGATCTCATGCAACGGTCCCTGTCCTGGACCACAGAGCCATGCAGCAGAGGAATCTGTATCCGTCCTCCCCCGCCAAAAGGCCACATAGCCCCCGCACACAGAGTCCCAAAAAGGAGGGATGGCAGGCTCCGTTGAAACATCCAGTCCGGCACTGCAGACTGCTCTGGGAGCAGAAGCCTGTCATTCCTCGAGTTTACAGGCGGTCTTTACATCACTGCACACCCTACCCAGCACAGTCCGTGTCCCAGTTTCAACCCTGTAATGCAAAGTCATCAATAAAGAAACCTTTGTAAAGTTACAGTGGAACATGTATTTTATTTTTAAACGTGTGTTGGAAGTTGGGGAAGCGGGGTGGGCGGGGTATGTAACTGCAGATGCTAGTCAACAGTCACTTGGTAAAGAAACAGGGGCAGCTTCAGCTTCTCTGTAAAGAAACTGAACAGTCACAGGTCACGCTGCTCACTGCTCGCTGGTACTTGAAGAGTTTCTTGTCGCTGTGCAAGGTGCCTGCATAGGGCTTCACGAGCCAGGGCATTAGCGGGTAGGCTGGGTCCCCGACGATCACTATAGGCATCTGCACATCCCCAAGACTTATTTTGTGGTCTGGGAAGAAACTACCTTCCTGCAGGCATCTAAACAGACCATAGTTCCTGAAAACACGCACGTCATGAACTTTGCCTGGCCACCCGACGTTGATGTTGGTAAAACGTCCCCCATGGTCCACCAGTGCTCGCAGCACCATTGAAAAGTAGCCCTATTTCTCAGCAGCTGACTGTGGAAGAGGTGGACAATAAGGTGCGAGGAGTTGACAACGGCCATAACTGCAGCGGGATCCGTGCTCAAAGTGCTGTGGTGCCCACGCTGTCACTGAGCAGAAAAGTGCATGAACAGATTGCCCGCAGGCGCTTTCAGGGAGGGAGGGCGTGATTGACGGTTCAATGATGACAGTTACCCAAAACCACCCTCGACACATTTTTCCCCCCAGCATGCATTGGGGGGAAATCCCAGGATTCCAATGGGCAGCGGGGAGTGCGGGAACTGTGGGATAGCTTCCCACAGTGCACCACTTCCAAAGTCGACACTGGCCCCGTTACTGTGGACTCACACAGTCGAACTAGTGTATTTAGTGTGGATACACAACTTCGACTTCATAAGGTCGATTCCACAAATTCGAATTAAGTTGATTCGAAATAGTCTTGTAGTGTAGACATACCCTTAGTAAAAAGTCTTAACAGGGCAGCCATTTTGGCTGTAAACAGTCCATTTTATCTCCGTTCAGAGCAGACAAACATCTCATTGGAACAATTTCTTCCTCCTTGGCAACACCGTAGTTCTTTAGAGCTGGTCAGAAATTGGAAATTCTGACATTTTGACCTTTGTTTTCATCCTGAAATCAGGTGAGTCAAAATAGTAACATTTTTGATGGAATCTGAGCAGTCTTGGTGCCTCATGGGTTACTAAGATGCCTCTCGCCCTTGTGCTCCTCAACCAGCCAAGTTACATCTCCCATGATGCACCCATAGCCATGGATACCCAGGATGCATTGCAGTGATTCCCATAGAAAATTTTGATTTTGTGGAAACTGCAGTTGACATCAAAAGCATTTTGACAGAAAATTCCTGACTGGCTCCAGTAACTAACTCTTTGCTCTTTCTCCTACTCTATGTAACAATGCTTGAAAGATAAGAACATAAGAATGGCCATACTGGATCAGACCAAAGGTCCATCAAGTCTAGTGTCCTGTCCTCTGACAGTGGCCAACGGCAGGTGCCCCAAAGGGAATAAACAGACAGGTTATCATCAAGTGATCCATGCCCTGTCACCCAATCCCAGCTTCTGGCAAACAGAGGCTAGGGACACCATTCCTGCCCATCCTGGCTAATAGCCATTGATGGATCTATCTTCCATGAATCTATCTAGCTCCCTTTTGAATCCTATTATAGTATTGGCCTTCACAACACCCTCTGGAGGTTGACAGTGCATTGTGTGAAAAAATACTTTCTTGTGTTCTTGTATTGTGAGAAGGAGTAAATAACATTTCCCTATTTACTTTCTCTATACCACTCATGATTTTATAGGCCTCTATCATATCCCCCCTTAGTCGTCTCTTTTCCAAGCTGAAAAGTCCCAGTCTTATTAATCTCTCCTCATACGGAAGCCATTCTATACCCTTAATCATTTTGTTGCCCTTTTCTGAACCTTTTCCAATTCCAATATATCTTTTTTTTTAGATGGGGTGACCACATTTACATGCAGTATTCAAGGTGTGGACGTACCATGGATTTATATAGAGGCAATATGATATTTTCTGTCTTATTATATATCTCTTTCTTGATGATTCCCAACATTCTGTTTGCTTTTTTGACTGCCGCTGCACATTAAGGGGATGATTTCAGAGAACTATCCACAATGACTCCAAGTTCTTTTTCTTGAGTGGTAACAGCTAAGTTAGACCCCATCATTGTATATGTATAGTTAGGATTATGTTTTCCAATGTGCATTACTTTGCATTTATCAACATTAAATTTCATCTGCCATTTTGTTGCCCAGTCACCCAGTTTTGTGAGATACTTTCATAGCTCTTTGCAGTCTGCCTGGGACTTAACTATCTTGAGAAGTTTTGCATCATCTTCAAATTTTGCCACCCCGCTGTTTACCCCTTTTTCCAGATCATTTATGAATATCTTGAATAGGACTGGGCCCAGTACAGATCCCTGGGGGACACCACTATTTACCTCTCTCCATTCTGAAAACTGACCATTTATTCCTACCGTTTGTTTCTTATCTTTTAACCAGTTACCAATCCATGAGAGAACCTTCCCTCTTATCCCATGACTGCTTATTTTGCTTAAGAGCCTTTGATGAGGGACCTTGTCAAAGGCTTTCTGAAAATCTAAATACACTATATCCACTGGATCTCCTTTGTCCACATGCTTGTTGACCCCCTCAAACAATTCTAGTAGATTGGTAAGGCATGATTTCCCTTTACTAAAACCATGTTGACTATTTCCCAACAAATTATGTTCATCTGTGTGTCCGACAATTTTATTCTTTACGATTGTTTCAACCAATTTGCCCAGTACTGAAGTGAGGCTTACTGGCCTGTAGTTGCCAGGGTCACCTCTGGAGCCCTTTTTAAAAATTGGCATCACATTAGCTATCCTCCAGTCATTTGGTACAGAAGCTGATTTAAATGATAGGTTACAGATGACAGTTAGTAGGCCTGCAATTTCACATTTGAGTTCCTTCAAATAAGATAGAGATAGAGCTGAAAGGCAATCCTCTAGTTTTTTAGAGATATTGGTGCTAGGTAACACCATTGTGATGTTCATTGTAAAAGAGAGCAAAATGTGGAACTTCACTTTTAACCACCATCATTTCCTTTTGTGGTATTTATAAAATGGGGTCCTTCCAACTCAAAACTGTACTTACAATTTATTCTTGATTTTGGTTACTTCTATATCCACTTGTAATCTGCCATTTTTATTCTATGGTTTGTGAGTGGAGATGAACCTTTTAATAACTTACTTACATTTATAATCAGCAATTTAATATTTTTAACTAAAAAGAGTAAATGTAACCAAAAAAGACATCCATGTTTGTCAATCATAATGCATTTATAGCTGTAACTGAGAATGAATTTCATTGCTTTAATTAAAGCCAGAAATCAAACACAAGACAGAATATATGAGGGAAACAACTCCACTGTCGTTAAAGCTGACAAAGTGTGAAGGTCACAACTTACATATTCATGTACTCATCCATGTGACCTTCTGGTGTAAACAAAGAATATTAAATACTATTATTTATCTACTACTAATGAACATATATTACTCTGGAGTCTAGTGAATAGATAAAATAATCTTCTTTCATCAATTATTTATTAAATAAATATTTTCTATGCATGCCAATTAAGGGGGGAAGTATCTTATTACAAGTTTAGACCATGCCAACATCTGAACTTCTAGGAGACTAGGTTGATGAGAGTGCCATAAAAGCTAAGAATGGGCTGAAGATCAGTATACTTGAATGACTGCTATTTGCAACAGACAAAAAATAATATTAATTTAAGGTAACAATAAATTAAGAAGTCAGAGTAAATAACCAGTGGACTGACTTACTATTTAGCTGAAGTTTAGTTTTCAGCAAGATTATGATTTCAGTCAGTCATTCTCTGAACATGCATCATGAGTGCAAAGTGATGAACAAAACAAAGGGTTTTCATGAACAAACTTGCTCCTACTCTCTATTCAGTGGAGATGTTACCCAAGCTAACGTAACACACTAGAAAATAAATGTTTATTTAATGAAAATACATATAAGTATGTGCATTGAAATGATGTATAATGTACTCACATACACATATTATGGCCTTAATCCTGCGAGTAGTGCCAGGTGGTAGATCATTGTGCCCATGCAGAACCTCACTGAAGTCAGAGGCGCTCCAGGTAGGCAAAGGGGCTCACACCTATCCAGAGCCAGTTGCAGGATTGGGGCAGGATATTTTACACTTACGTACATATTTAGTGCTAAGATAGATACGTGTTAGTATAGATATAGATATTATAGATATTACATGTGTATATACACACACGGCTAAGACTATATTTGCATGTGTAAATATACGAGTCTTGTACTCACATCAACCTTAGTCATTTTCAAAGAAGCAGTTAATATTTTGATGCAACTCTTCAACTGACATTTTCTCCAGGATTGCTTGTTACATTGTATTAAAATGATTGTAATAGAAATCACAGTTAGATTGTCATACTGATGCTTGAAAAAGCATAAATAACTAGCAATATTATAGGAATTTATCAGTGCAATAAAAAAAATAGAACAATAACCCCCTAAAAACAGATTGTCTTTAGGAAATGTGTAGCTAATGTATTTTGATGAACAGAATTTTTTTTTTTGGTGGAGGGACCAAAGGGGTATGATAGGCTTAAAATTGAATTTTTATAACAAATATATATATATATTTGCAACACCAAAAATATTAAACCTCAAAGATCTGTTAAAATTGACATCTTGCCTGGGCTTCTTTGCATTAAGCTGGCAGGAGCAAATAAGGATTTATGGTACAATTTACATAAAAAAGCAACTCAGTTATTCTCCATTGCAGGATACGGGTGCCCTCTGCTGTCAATTTGTAGATTGTTGTAGTCTGATATTTTTGCTTCTCAGTGTCAGCTGGCGGCAGTTCACTGTGAAATACTGACTTGCTATTTAGATGTAAATATACTTGGAAGTTAGTGTAAGAAGTAAAGGTAGTAGGTCTGATATTTCTATCCAGCTTGCATAACCTTTTGCAAAAAGTAAACTTGGTGGCAATATAATTTTTAAAAAAATCTGCTTATTGCAAATATATGTAATGCTACATGTACACGGAAACATGCATTCTGGTACTTTTCCATACAACTAGAGTGAGGCCTATAACATACAGTAAAGTACTAGGGCGACACAGGATTTGAAGTATCTGCTAACCATGGACTGTCAAAACATTCCCAATCCAACATCTGTTGATGTCTATGGGCATCTTCCAATTGATTTTAATGCACTTTGGAGGATGTCCAACATCATTCTTATCATACTCACCAATCCAATACATGAAGTTATTCCTGGGAATATCTCCTTCCATTCCTCAGGGCAGTATGGCAGGGAATGACATGATTAGTTAGCAGCACTGCTTGACCTGTAATACAATTTCTGGATTAATTTTCCCCAAGTGAAGAACTTCCCAAAGTATTATAATCCACCCTGTGTTAAACCCAGGTGGGTAGATAAAGGTATGTGCTTTTTTGGGAGCAAGTAAACCTGCCCAACACCTGGGTTGGCAGTTAACACAATCTCTGCATGTATAATAGCAACATCACTAGGATCACTTCATTCCAAAAGTTTATTATACAGAGAGAGAGAGAGAGAATATATTATATTGAACTGGCATTTAAGGGTGACACACACAGAGCCAAAGAGGCCAAATGGCAGGGTAGTCCCAAATTTGAGATGGGACAGTGGGGTTTCCTGCTATCAGACTGACTGGGAGATTGGTGGGCCAAAGAGGAGGAATGGAAAGCCAGAAGATTTTTAAGTGGGAGGGAGAGAATGAAGGGAGGGAGAGAGTGAAGAAACGGGCCTCCCCAAATCCTAAAACCAGCCTGGATAGTATAAGAGGGAATTTAAGTGTGGTGGTATAGCTCAAATTTCAGTCCATGATGGAATTCCTCCTTCTGAAATCGTTATTTAAAGAAATATCATTGATTACAAAAACAATGAGGAGTCCGGTGGCACCTGAAAGACTCTTAAAGGTCTTTAAGGTGCCACCGGACTCCTCATTGTTTTTGTGCATACAGACTAACATGATTACACCTCTGATACTTGGTATCATTCATTACAATTGTACTGAGCCACTGCAGTGATGGGATATCCTTGATAATGGAGCAAACCCTCATGGAGCTATACTGATTCATATCTGCTGAAGGTCTGTCCCAGTATCTCATTGTGGTGCTCAGACACCATAATGATGAGTGTGACATGAGAACCAGAATAGCATATATATATAGCACATGTGGTTTTTAGGCTCACACTTCCTATCCACAGTAAAAAATGAAGTAATGAGGTAATAAATATGGGACTTTCCAATAATAATAATAATAATAATAATAATAATAATACCGTATTGCATTTGGTAAATTCTCGTGTGTGGTCCAAACAGGCAAAGACAAATGACTATGTGATTTTCTTACTATTAAACTATCTTATTCTAATAATCCAATATTAGTACACTGTACCTCTTAATATGTTATATGTCTAGAAGAAGCAGATTAAAAGAGAAATGATTTATTTTTTACTGAGCTAGAATACTTTACTTTGGGTTTTCATTTGCAAGCAATGACACTTGATACATTAATTATTTCTCTTGTTCAGACATTGTATTCTCAGAGACATTTTACCTGAAACAAGAACTACTTTAAAAAAAACAACAAACAAACAAAAAAACCTATTAGAATCTTTAAGTCTTTTATCTTGTTTTGTTCATATTATAATATAATTGCTATTAAAATGCAGAGGACTTATTTTACTTTGATACATATTGGTCATTAGCCACATTATAACAAAGAAAAATGCCCTAATTTTTAAACAAAGGCAAAAAATAAAATCCAGTATCAATTTCCATATGAAGAATTATGGATCCTGAATTCAAAATGCATAATGTAAGCAGTAATCAAAATAAAATAAACCTTGTATATCAACAGAACTAATTTAAATTTTCTAATATAATAAGGCAGCTGGGAATCTATTGCCTGGAATTACACTATGGAATCTTTAACACGCTGGCAAACACAGGTCCCCTATGGGCTCTCAGAAGGTGGGAATTGTTGTTTCTGTGCAACACTTTTCCATCCTTGGCTCTTAAGAAAATCATTATTGTAATCACACCAAATATTGCCAGGGTTATCTAAGTTTTCACATTAATTCAAAGTGGAGATTTACACAAGTATGAAGGACCTGCAAACCTAGGAGCACCCTGCAGTTAGAGCAAGGAATCTTTTATCTATCCCTCTCTATGACTTGCCTGTTGTCAATGATCAGGTAGTTTGAACTAACCATCTAAAATGCCCCCGGAAGGGAGGTAAGTACAAGCTGCCATTTAATTCAAGAGTCCCCTCTTCTGTGACATTAGCCTTACTTTTCACATTTCCACTTTCTTTTTGACATCAACATAGGCAACAGCTTTGTACATCTGTCATGTTTGCTGGAAATATTAAAACAAACTCCAAAACTTTCTGTTCCCTTCTCTCCATATGTGTTTCAGGCACAGCAATGATAGGAAGCCTCAGTGCTTCAGTGGTTGGCAACCTGCGGCCCACTTCCCGCAGCTCCGATTAGCCAGGAATGGCAAACTGCTGGCACTGGGAGCTGCTGGCAGCCGTGCCTGTGGACAGTCAGTGTAAACACTGTCTCGTGGCCCACCAGCAGATTACCCTGATGGGCTGCCTGCGGCCCGCAGGCTGCAGGTTGTCCACCACTGGCTTTAGATGCTAAAGAATCCTCCTCTATGGGGTGGAGAAAAAGGTCCACTGATGCCCTTTACAGAAAGAGATCGTGATACTCCATTTCCCTGTCAGCAGTCAGGATGCAGGTAGGGAGAGAATAGAATTAATCTGGTCAGTAGCGCACAGCGGATAGAATTCTTCCCACCAACCAACAGGAAGCAAAGCTTTACCAGACATATACTAGACAGTCCAATATGACAGACAGGAGCCACCTTCCTCTCCCAAAGAATATTAATTCAGGAACTTTGAAGTGTTTTGTTTCAACTTCAATGTTTCTGAATTTTTTTTTAAAGAACTCTCTGTTCCATTGCATATTTTGATATTTCAACTTTTTGGCTCAATTCAGAATTAAAGCAAATTTCAAAATATCAGAATTTCTCCTGGGAAAGAAGTTCAGGTTTTTGGCCAGACCTAATATTTAGTTCTTATAAACTTTCCTCATTCAGACCCCAATTCAGCTGAGCAGTGAAGCACATGCTTATTTGTTACCATTTTAATTTTGGCCATTGGAATTAAATACATGCTTAAAATGAAACAAGTGCTTAAATACTTTGTTGAATAGGTGACACGGAGTCAATCTCTCAATCCACCCTCAAATTTTTATTGCTCTTCCCTGAATGTCTTCCATTTAGTATATGTTTTGCTTTGGTAGTGAGGTACCAAAAGCTACTTGCAGTAACTTAGGTATATAAGTATTTACACCAAAGTTTGTGCTCATTTACCCAATCAGGGAACAAGAACATGTGACTTATCTGACTAAATCACAATTAAGCAGGATTGCTTAAATTTTGAATATTCACAATCTATCCATCCAAAAGTAATAAATAAATGAAAAGTTACTTCAGAAAAAAAATAAACAATGATAAAATTAAAGGAAATCACAATCTGATTCCACATAAAAATAAAGGAACACTACTGTCATCAACTAACTTAAACCCTGTGACATTTACTCTTCCATAGCAGTTGGCACTGGTGCCCAATTGCATGCCTTTCAAGATTTTATGGAGAGCAAATTTTCTTGGTTAGTTCCAACATACCTCTCCAGACACATCCAATACATCTAGGGTGACCAGATGTCCAGATTTTATAGGGATAGTCCTGATATTTGGGACTTTATCTTATATAGTTGCCTATTACCCCGCACCTCCTGTCCCGATTTTTCACACTTGCTGTCTGGTCATTCTAAACACATCTGAGCCTCAGCTACACCTCTTCTGAAAAAAGAGATGTGAGTGCTTACGCTATTTATAGCTGTTATCACTCAGGCAGGTGCTTCATTTAGTGGCACAGAACCTTGTAAAGCATCAGGGCCACCCAGAGGATTCAGGGGGCCTGGGGCAAAGCAGGGAAGCAGCGGCGGTGCGGGTCTTCGGTGGCATTTTGGTGGTGGTGGGGGGCCCTTCAGTCGCTCCGCGTCTTAGGCAACACTGAAGGGCCCCCCACTACCAAAATGCCAGACAGAGACCCGGACTGCCGCCAGGCCAGGGCTCGCGGGGCCCCTGTTGGGCCTGGGGCAAATTGCCCCACTTGCCCCCCCCCCAGGTGGCCCTGGAAAGCATAGCCCTTAAATTTATAAGTCTTTTCCTATTAGAGTCTCTAGCAACTTTAAATTTAGTCAGACTTTTAGTTTTAAAATTTCAGCATCTCAAAAACCTCCATCCTGGAATGAGCTTCCTGATGGTTTCCATGTACAAAGCTCACCGCAGATTCATGGTCAAAAGTTAAAACTCCATTTTAGACATGTTACACTGAGCCTAACTCTTGCCACACTTACCTATGTCAAGAAGTACTTTCCTCTGTGAAAAGTCCTGTGAAAACTAATGGGTCTTCTCACAAAGTAAGGTACAGGTTGCACTTCTCTAATCTGGCACTCCCTGGTCCGGCAACATCCGTGGTCTGGCATAGGTGCCAACTCCGTGGGTGCTCCGGGGCTGGAGCACTCATGAGGAAAAATTAGTGCATGTAGCTCATCCACTGACACCAAGCTTCCCCCTCTGCCCCCTGCACCTCTTGCGCACCAGCAGCCCCACACTTACCAACTCCTCTTCCTCCCTCTCAGTGCTTCTGGAGCACTGTGAACAGATGATTTGTGGCGTTCAAGCTCCGGGAGGGGGCTGATAGCTGGGACCTTGAGTGGCAATGGGGCCCCTGTGCGGGGGACCATGCTGGGTGCAAAGCCTTCGGATGCTGCAGTCCCCCCCACTCCCCTACTTCCCATGCCTATGGAGATTTGCTGGCCCTCTCGTGGTTCGGCAAATTCTCTGGTTTTGCACCAGTCAGGTCCCAAGGGTGCTGGACTAGAAAGGTTCAACCTGTACATCTAGACCTGGGTAGCAGAACTAGGCTAATAATAGTTAGAGGCCCTATGCTATTGTTTTCCTTTGGCACAATGCCCACTGCCTACAATGGGAGTTTTGACCAAAAAATACACGCGGGATCAGATTCTAGCTGTTGCAGTTTTTATGGTGTGCTTGAGACCCCTCCTGTTGTAGGAAGGCAAAAATGGGAGCAAGCACAGGATGATAATTTTGGCCTTTATTCTAGACTTTTTTGGCTTTGGACAGTTTAGGTTGAAAAATTAAAATGTTTTTTATTTAAAATACATATAAAATAGAAAATAAATGTAGAATTTAACCTGGCTGAGGATCTGGCCCAGTTGTTCAAAAGAATTACCAAGAGTTGTTCTGCTTAATAACATGTGGACCAGATCCTCAGCTGGTGTAAACTGAAGTCACTGGAGCTATGCCAGTTTACATCAGCTAGGGATCTCATTCATAGTTTTAAAAAGTGATTAGGAAGAAATGAAAATTTTCTGTTTTCTCTCAACCTGAGTTTGAACACTGACAGGTTTTAAAGCCTGCCAGTGGCTCCTCAGGGATCTATACTTCATTTCCTGAGTATCAAATAAATGTCAGCTACAAATATAGTAAATCACAGTGAATTCCATATAAACAAATAGAACTGGCATAGACATACCAGGTCAGATTCTCCTAAGACTGACAAGAATCAGGAGCAACTCCCATTGAGTTCAGTGGTGTTACTCTGTTGTTACTCAAGTGTAATCGAGAGATTTGTCCCTGTGTAATGGCACTCCAAGCTCACAATCCAGCCATGTCATGCTGTGCATTATTGCTTATTCTTTTGGTTATTGCAAGGGTAATATAAGCAATGAATCTAATTTGTATAGCAATGGGAAAGATGATAGCTAAAGCAAGCACAGAACTGAATAGCTTATATCCTAATGCAAACACTAGAGAGGAATAAAGAAAAAAATATTGTGAGCAAATTTCAACAACTGAATGAGTAGGCTTGGGGAATTTAAATAGCAAAAATAATTATCAGAACACCCCTGGGTCGTTGCATATGAGATACAAAGTAGAAAGAATATGAAAGCATTCCAGATTTTCTCTAGAGGCCTAACAGTATTTACAAATTCAGGTTTATGAACCTGACACTAAATCCATGGCTACAAACCAGTTTGCAGGAATTTGATTTGTCTTTTGGTAACACCTTGCAGCTGGGATGACAGCAGGGATAAGGGACATACACTCCATCATTTCATAAACACAATTTGTCTTTTCTGCAGCAAAACTAGCCATTCTTAAATGTAATGAAATCTATGGGGCCAGATCCACTGAGATTTCCAGGAGCGCTACTCCTGGCAGTACACCAATTTATATATGCTTCAAATTGAATTTCAGAACAATAGGCTTCAAGGTAGCCCAACAGACTTCTTTTATTATCAGAAACCATTATTTAACAATCGGGAATTGACATTTCAGCATCTATTTTATGGTAAGGTAGTCAAGTTAACCCTTTTTTGAAGCTGGAAATACAATTAGGTAATTACATACTGCAGGGAAGTCTGCCTGAGACGGTTCATTTTGAAAGAAGTATAACTC
Organism: Mauremys mutica; assembly: GCF_020497125.1. NCBI lineage: Eukaryota > Metazoa > Chordata > Testudines > Geoemydidae > Mauremys > Mauremys mutica. Next base: position 183,325,250 of record NC_059072.1, on the reverse strand, counting down.
AACTGTAATTTTATGAAATAATAATAATAAAGAGACACCTCTGGCTAATATTCATTTTGCTCCTCCACACTCCAATTCTGATACAAATGAAATTACAGTTTACTTACTTAATGAGTGGGAAACCAAATAGACCTTCTAGCAAAATTATTTGTAAGGTTATGTAGTGACTACTGCTGACATTAGACAAAAGGAAATTGCCTACATGCATCATAGCTTACCGGAGTTCATCAAATAATCACTTTCAAGCAAGCGGTTGAACATTTAATGTTAATAAATTGCTAGAGATTGCAGTGGTAAACTCTTCAGGCTTCATTGCTCACCAACCTCCTCATGTCAGTAAAGACATTTTTAGCCGTCACGGGGTGAAATGGTACTGCCAGTAAATCTTTCCCACCCACATACACCAATTACAGTTCTTTGCAGCTATTAATAAAGCTTTGAGTTAGGTTACATCTTTCCCTCCTTCTAACACATTATTTAATGTAATTCATTAACCAATATAAATTAACGTTACAATAAGGGAGGGAGCAGAATATTAGGAGACTAGTCCTGGGTCTGAGGTTTATGAATGAGAGCCTGGAAAGGCATGTTCTATTCCTGTCTCTGACATGCGTTTTTTATAAGACCACAAGCAATCACCCTCTGCTCTCAGTTTTTCACATTTGTGAAATGGTGATAGTAATACTTATCCTCCCGCACAGGACTGTGGTGAGCCTTAGTTCATTAGTGTCTGCAAATGTTTGTTTATTCAGATTTAAAATGAGAAAATATACCTGCCCAAAGCACTCATCACCCTAATGTTAATTAAACGTACAACCTAATAAAATCCAGCAGCACTCAAATAATTCCAACATGAACTCAGCCAGCCAGATACCTACAGAAACTCATTCCCATTCCTTTATTGTCGTGGGAGTGTACCCTCAGCCTTTCAAACAGAGGTCTTTTGCAGTGTGCTTGGAAAGTCACCAAATTCAGGATATTTTGGACTAAGGTGGGAGCAAGTTCCAGAGGCCTGGAGCTCTCGAAGAGAATGGCTTAGCAGCCTCCCCTTCTCTTTAATAGGAAGGATATCACCAAGCTATCATCTGGTGATCCAGGATGACCTGACCACCTTAGAAGAAAATAAAGAGGGGGAGGGTCCAGATGGGTATTGAAGAAAAAAACAGAGCCCTGGAATACGTAGTAATATATAAAAGGGTGAATCAGTATTTAGTTTATCATCATCTACACCCAATGTCTATAGTCCCACTTCCCATAATTTTCTTACCTCTATGGCAAGTCCACATTTTTCAGGGGAAGCAGACTAGCCTGTGCCCAAGTTTCACTAAACTCAGTATATTTTTCCCAGCAGCTGTTTGTCTCTTTTTCTCACTTCTTTCTGGAGCTAGATCACTCTCTCCCTCTCCCCCGGCACTTCTCCAGCTTCCTAGTTTTCTAGAGAACTGTCTCATCCTTTGCTCTGACCTTGGAATGATCTGGGTCTGCTTGCATAGAACCAGGCCCCTCAAAGTCTCAGCAGCCTCTGAGGGTATGTCTATACTGGAACATAATCTCGTGCTTGAGCCTGGGCTCAAGTCTAACCCCACTTGCATCTACACTACAATTATGCTGATCCAGGGTCCCAGGACCTTTCAGGGCTGCAGGGTCTGAGCTGGAATTAAGCTGGGACGCAGGCTTCAAGCCGCATTGCTTTGCAGTGTAGATGCAGTCCTGCTTGACTCAGGTCCTGGGAGTCAGCCAGAGGTGTCCCACAATTCCATGGGACAACTTCCTTAGCTCTCTCTCTTCCAACAATCTGCAATTTACTGTATTGAAAATGGCAGCCATTCCCCCTTTGCAAATGGCAGCAGCTCAGGTCAGCATTAATCCATTCTGCCATTCTCTTCTGATCACCAGTCTGCCAGCACTCTATCAGACAGCCTTCTGTCTTTGCAATGCAGAACAAACTATCAAGCCTTTTACAAAGCAAGCTACTTCATGGTAACATGCAGGGTGGGCAATAAAGTTTTCGCGCGGTGCACCATAGTGCTAGGGCTAGAGTGGCCACATTGGGAGGTGGCACTAGGGACTCTGGGATGTAGTTACTTTGGTTGGGATCTGTGCAATGCAGTGTGGACATCTGAGACCTAGGTTCAAGCACAGATTAGAAAAGTCTTACCATTGGGTTAAAATACAATGCAGATACTCACGCTCAGGGTTTCCTAAAATGGGTCAGCTGACTCAAGTTCCAGTAACCCTGGGCTTACATTGAAGTGTAGACATACCATGAGAGATTACTTGGAATCAGCTGCTTTGGTTTTATTTCTTTCCTCCCCCATGTGACAGTTCACTCTTTCATAAGAGAGACCTAGATCAAGCACCCGTGCTAACAGCACCTGTGATAGCGTGGCTCCAGGAGAGAGGCAACACCTCAGGTCAGCCAGTTCCAGGACTTTGCAGGTTTTATAGGTTATAACCAACACCTTAAACTTCACCCAGAGACAGGCAGCCAGTGCATCTCCTGAAGCACTAGTGTCACAAGTTTCCAACATTCTGCAAGAGTTTGGTTTCCAAATGCATTCAAGGCACAGCCCCTCAGGAAGAGTGCATGGCAATAGTCTAACATTGACCTGACAACAGTGACAGGCTCTACATCCTAAAGTTAAGGTTGCAACTTCCTAGCCACACTGAGATCTAAAGAAACCCTTTAGTTATAAACAATTAATGGGGGATGTTCTCTCTCAAATAAAAAAGATTGATATTAATTATACTATCTCCCCTGGTTGTTTCCCCCAACCCACCATAATTTCCAATCTTCTCCAGATTGAGCATCAGGCACCTCACTCTCATCCATGCCCCAATCTCAAGTTAGACAAAGGCTGAGGCACTAAATAGCATCATCAGAGACAGACAAGCTAGACACATACAGATGGATATCATCATAGTGAAAACATTGCACCCCATTTCTCCTTACTAACCCTCCTAACTGCCCAGAATGGACATGAAATAGGAGGTTGACAGTACAATATCCTGACAGTACAGTATCCTGGGACATCTTATACTTGAGAGCTCTCTTGCAAGAGAAGCAACTGCCCAAAACTACTTGTTGAAATATATCCAAGAGGAAAGGGTCTGCAGGTCAAGAACTCCTCAGGATCAGTGGTATTAGCAACAGGTAATAGATCTAATAGCAGCATAAACACAAGACCGCATCCATCACTGACCAACTTAGAGATCACTGACCAACATGACCATTGCAGTCTCAGCTATATTAAATAAAGAGATCCTTGGATGGAGAGTGCTATGTAAGTCTGCTATAATATGCCATGTAGTAGACCATGTAAACTGGCACAGGTACCATTATTCTGCAATATCACTATAGGCACTTAAAAGGAGTTTGTCATACCATTCATATCTTACTTCTAATATTTAAGAATGATTTATAAGTTCTCTCTTGTGTATATTACCAATTGGGCCTAATGCTCAGCTGCTGTAAATCAGCATTACACCAAGTGAAAATCTGGCCTTTAAAAAAAATTAATACAAAATCTATTTTGATATGTCAGTCCTGGCAGCATCAAGCTGCTGCTGTTGAAGGAAATAGACATCTATCCTTTCAAAGGCGGAAAGAAGGTTAAAGTGACAACCTGTAGACAGATCAAGAGAATGGAGTAAGTCGTTGTCTTTTTTTCAGAGTAATGTTGTAGAAGGACCCAAAAATACCACTGTGAACACAAAAGAACTGATCAACCTGAGTAGTCAAAGCCCTTTCACAATCTTTTTAATTTGGTTTGTAACTTTAAGACCATTGTGAGTCTGGCAGACCAGGTACTAACTCATGCCAAGAAACAGGACCTCACTGAACAGTCACAAATGCATAGCTGGAAACCAGTCTGGCTTATCTGTGGGTCAGTATGGTTAAAATAGATATTGGAGTTATAGGAGTGTGTTTAGACTTTATGGAATGCTTGTAGGATTCTACATGTATTAATCCTAATTATAATATCAGTATCCCATGGTATAAAGTTATATTGAGTGTTTGCATTTTAACCTCAGTAATTGTGTAACTCACCAAACAGGAAAAGCAGCACTAATTAAAGTAAAGGTGGTCTGCAGAAGGTATGAGAGACATGTAGTGTCAAAGGACAAAGACCTTGTTGATTGCATTCCTCACTCCAGCCAGGAGAGAGAGGACTGTGTATGAATTCATCCTATTTGGGATGAAGGGGATAAAAAAAATCCCTGACAAGGAGAAACTGTGATCTTTATGCTGTCTGAGCTCTGATGGGCAAAGGTTCCTAAACATAAGCAATAGATCCCCATGTTGCTCGGCATGGGTCAGCCCTAAAAGACATCTACAGCTGCTTATTGTAGAAGCTTATATTACCTTTTTAAATCTAAGCCTGTAACTCAGTGGCGGGCAACGAGACAGTGTTTACATTGACCGTCCGCAGGCATGGCCGCCCACAGCTCCCAGTGGCTGCGGTTTGCTCATGGAGACATAATGTCACCCTACCCCCAGAGGCTGCAGAAATGCGCTAGCAGCCAGCCACTTCCGGGAACAGTGTGGGGCTATGGCACGCAGGCAGCCTGCCTGAGTGCCGCAGGACTTTTAGCAGCCTGGAGTTGGAGATCACTACCTGTGATTTATTTTTGTGGTGCCCCCTTGAGCTGGGGCCCTGAGCTGCAGCCCCTAAAGCCCCTGCCTTAATCTGGCCCTGAATAAAATGCACATTTGAATAAGCAAACACTCATTTAAGTATGTAGGTTTGTGTGTTTTGTTTTGTTTGTAGTAGATACATCTTAAAGTTGTTTAAATGTCAGGATTTTGAGAGCATCCATTGCTCTGTGTGTACACACAGATTTGTGCCATTAAGAGCTCTTTAGATGACAATCTCCACAACTAATTACCCATATCATTGTGTATTATACATATTTAAAAGATATCAAAACTCTACTGTCATTGAAGGAGAAAAAGTTGTGACATTTCACAGTATATAAGCTGTTTAAATAGAGCTTTAAAATATCTTTCTGATCATGTCAGAACTGAAAAATCTAGCTTGTTCCAAGTGCTAAAGATCACCAGGAATATTATTTCCTAATAGCAGGCTTTCAGAGTTACTCCTTTTTAAAATATATAGCAATTATTCAACTTCACTCACATCTGGTTTGTAGAGTCTGCCTTTGTCTGCTTTTGATTTCAGTCAGACATTAAAATTGCCAATGTGAAAACAAAGATTTATAAAAGTTATATTACCCAATGAAGGGATTTCTTCCTCAGGCTAAAGAAACAAAATGGCCACTGTAAACTTGAAAACCACAGAAATCCTATGTGGAAGAAGCACCAAAGAAGAAGCACCAAAGCATTTCCTTCTAACTTCCCCCTTGCAGAAATATAATTATTAAGATGACACAATGACATTCACAGCAATATATAACATTTTAATGCAGGAGAATAATGTGCAATAGCTTTCATAGTGTCTGTCTTTATTTTTCAAACATAGAAAAAGTGTAGCATGATGTTATATACTTATTAGGGGATTCAATATTATAGACCTATAGGGTGGGGGTGGGTGGGGGGAGAGAGAGCATGCATGTGTGGAAGGAGGGGGATGAAGTCACTGAAATCACAAAGGGAAGGGCATTAGCGTGGTTAGAAACTATCCAGAGAAGGCTCCAGCCATGAGCTTCATGAGGTCTGAACTTATATCACCACTTAAATAATGGATCCCAAGCTCCCTGACTATAATCTGCATAGCTCTACTAATGGACCATGACATTACCAATCTTAGAACTAGGCATCTGAGAGTGGGGGGAAGGCATGAATGTTATTGAAAATAAAATCTACAAGTTTTTTTTCCACTGTTAACTGTGACTTTTGTTATTGGCTTTCCTGAGAAAAATCATGTAGGTGAAGTTTTATTTGCAAGATTACTCATTATGTAAAGGGCTGATGTGCTCACAGCTGTATGTGACAAAAATAAAAGTCATCCAAATCCTAAGGAATTATATGACTAAGAAAGAGGTATAGAGAAGAGTAGGATACCTAGAGGAGAAAATAATTTACAGGGGTTGTTTGTTTGTTGCTGCTTTTGTTTTTACAATATTATGTTTAACTAATTTCTCATGGGCATGATGAGAAAAAAATAATACAAAGCAGGGATTAGAATGGGGAAAGAGTGTGTTTTGGTGAAGTACACATGGAATACAATCCCAAATCTAAGAGGCAGCATATAAAAAGGAACAAAAGAAGGAGATGAATAAGGGAAATTTGTTGATGCTGGCATCTCTGGCAAAATAAAAAGATAAAGTTAACGCCCTCTTTGGTGTGAAGAGAGAGGATGGACTGTAAATTTTGCTAGACAGCCCCAAAATAAGGCCTGTTATTAATCAAAGAAACACAGGGCTCTATGTACATACCAAATATAATATTTCTCCTTATGGAAAATGTCCTACAATTTCCTAGGCCTCCTGATAGCCTCAACTTGGTATGATTTTTTTTTTCATGCATCTCTCCTGTTTATAAAGTTTAGATCATCCAGTCCAGGAAGAAAAACCATATCAGGTAATCTAGGTGACCAGTCACCCAGTTTGAATATTGACTAGACGAATGACAGCTGTATTAAAGGTGCAACAAGAAGTGCTGTTAAGAGTGAATTTTACTTCTTGACCCCAGTCACATGGCCTAGTTAACTAAGATTAATTTCCTTGAAATATGATATGGGGTCTGTGTCCACAGAGTACAGTAGTTACTGTTACAGCAGCCAGATTGCCATTAATCATTAAGCTAAAGTTTATTCAAAACACTTATTGAACAATTACAAATAATGAATGTATTCATAAAATCAAAATCTATTTGCGGTTAATTTATGAACTGACGAAGGGGCTAGACTGGCCACACAAAACAATCATTACAAGTTGTTCACCCAGTTTTAATTATGCACTAATTTCACTTTGTTGGAGTCTTGCATAACTCAAGGGAAAAATCAAAGTGAAAAATGGCAACTTCCTCAGTTTTCACTTGAAAATATCTCCCCTGAATATAACTCTGTATGATAAAGGCTTTATTTAACAAAAAAAGAGTTTACTCAATAGTTTTTCTTTCTCCCAAGCTTTCACAGTGCTACATACATCTGTTAGTAGGAGGTGACACAGATGGTCTACTGGGGAACAGCAAGAGCATCAATTGTTGAGGCAGCTGTTTACCCCTCTTCCTAGACAGCAGAAAAGAGTTTAATAGCAGCTATCAAAAAAGACAAACAAACCAAACAAAAACAGATCAAAATTAAGGGGAAGGACATATGTAAGAAAATATGTTACCCTTCTCCATAATATAATTACTCTGTAACTATTTAGATGCCAGTTAATATAACTTCAGTTTGTAGTCCATGCATAATTCTGTTCTTCAGGCATGTATGGTAAAGGTACATTTATTTGAATCCAATTAAATACATCACTTTTAATCTGAAAAACAGAGTATTAGGCTTGGGACCACCACCACTAAACCAATTTGTCTTTGTATTATAAATGTTCAAGCATTCCTCCCAAACTGGCTTTTTATTGGGATTTAGATTCACATTTCTTAGTTAAGTGAAGTCATTCCCTAAATAGGAATAAGAAAGTTTTTAGCAGATGTCCCACAATAAATTAATGTTGGATGTAGCTTTTCAGAAGTGTATCATCACTAGTAAACATCAGTTCAACAACTTAATTTGGGACCATTTATTTCTTCGTAATTTTAGAGTATGAGATAGGGAAAATATTTAAGAAAAAATATCACTGACGCATTTCAAAACTCAGCAGTTTTGAATAAAAGAGTTTTGTGACAACCTTTCCTCCATTTTAATAAATATGCATTCATAGTCCTTGAGTTTCCATTCACATCCTCTTAGGTTACCTTGGAAAACAAATGACATGTGAGTGATGAAGGGGATAGGGACTAGCTAAGGTTAGAGCAGTGGTAATGGCCATCCTTTTAAACATTTAACTGTTTACAGTAGCTTTTGAAGCCCTATGTCATGACTAAGGTGTGATGTTCCCCTGGCATTATCTGTACCGGTGATCTGCTAGGTCACTCCAATACTTGACTCTGGGAGCCAGCCATACCCTGCTCGGCTGTGAGAACCCCCACTCCTGAGCTCTTCTCACACAACCTCTAGCATGTAAGCTGCTTGGATTGTGCAATTGAATGACAGTAGCCAATATCTCCGGTCCCAGACACAACCCTAGGAACCTCCATCTTGCGGTGTCCAGTTTTGTCCACTGGATGCTGAAAGCTTATATGAGTTCATCAATTTAACAAAGACATTTATATGTACCCAGCTTATTATCTCAAGGGGAAATCTCTGACACACTTCAAACCAAACACACTGCTTCAGATAGAACAAACAAATGTATTAACTACAAAAGATAGATTTAAGTGATTATAAGTCAAAGCACAAGTAGTCAGATTTGGTCAAATGAAACAAAAGCAAAATGCATTCTAAGCTGATCTTAATACTTTCAGTGCCCTTCCAAACTTAAATGCTTCTCACCACAGGCTGACTGGTGGCCCTTCAGCCAGGCTCCCCCTTTTGATCAGCGCGTCAGTCGCTTGGTGGTAATGTCTGTAGGTGGAGGTGGGAAAAAGAGAGAGCACGGCAAACATCTCTCCCTTTTATCACATCCTTCCTAACCTCTTGGCTTTCCAGCTACCCCTTCAGGGTCAGGTGAGCATTACCTCATCGTAGTCCCCAACTGACCAAGGGAAGGGGGTTGACTCACTTGAGAGTCCAACAGAGAGTTGCTGCCTAGGCCAGTGTGCTTTGTTCTTGTGACACTGGGCTGGGTTTGTCCCATACATGCCCCGATGCGGTGTGAACTGCCCCTCTGTTCCTGGCGAGTTTTGTCTGGGCTTGTTTTAAGCCATGAGGACACATTTTCAGCCTCATAACTATACACATGAAATTACAACCTATACCATAACTATAAAAACCATGCTCAGTGCATCATGAGCCTTCCGGAGACACACGACATGACAAACTTTGCATTGGATTCCACACAATCATATTATAAGGATGAACATGGGGCCACAGGGTGTTTTCCTGAGATAGTGTGTCACAGGAGGCTAAGAAAATTTGTTCTCTCTCTGCAACACTTTCCTATGGCATGGTTTTCTGAGGTGTTGAGCAACTACTGCTACCACTGTCAAAGGGAGACGTGGTTGCTCAGCATTATGACAATTGGGTTACCAACATCAGGTACTAAAATCTAAAGAGAAATCTTTCCCTCACCCCCCATCACCTGCACACAACAACACACACACATGCCAGGAGTAAGCATTAATTAGCTGAGCTTGATCAAGGAAGTTTTGTGGGGAACATAGTTGCTGGAACTAGGGGTGTAGAGGATGCTGCAGCACCCTGACTTGAAGTGGTTTCCATTATATACAGGGTTTACAGTTTGGTTCCGTGGGTCTCAGCACCCCTGGTGGTGAACAGGAATAAAAAGATCCTCCCACCCTAGGCTGTGGAGTGGTACTAAAGCTACATTAGCACTAGCCCACCTCTCGGGGGGGGGGAGGAATTAGCTGGTGGGTCTACCTAGCCTATCCATGCTCTTTCCCAGCCTATTCCCAAATCCTACTGCACAGGGCTGCAGAGGCAGCCCAACATTGAAGTTGGCTCTATGGCATATAGGGGACGGGCAAGAGGGCAAAGACTAGTAGGGGTCTCCAAACCCCATTACTGAGAGTAGACTGAGCCAGTTCTGCTGTGTTGTGAGGCACCCTAATGAGTAAAAGTTACTGATCCTGCAAAGACTTATGTTCTTAGTAACTTCAGTCATAGAACAAATCCCCATAACTGAAGGAGTTCTCTTGGTTAAAAAAGCTTGTACTGCTTGCAAAAGATTTTGGGGGACCAAGACCACTAAGAGCTTTGTGGGGAATTTGAATTGTAAGTTATTATGTCTGTTGGTGTAATAAACACCCTCATTTTTAAGGAACTACTTTATTTTGCTCTTTTTTAATCCCACAAATTCAGTAGTGGAGAGGGCACTCTGACACTGCTGTGACTGGGGACAACAGAGTCTTAACAAAAATGTATGAACGCTGATAATATAAGTAAGCTAATTCTGTAGGACTGCACTAAGCACTACAACGAGCACCCAGTGAAAAGTTGTGGGAGGATTGGCCCTTTTATCAGTAATTGTTGAAAATACTTGTTCACGTTGTCACATTTTGGCAAGTGAAAATAAGGTTCATCCATCTGGAACTGACAGGTCAATATAAACAAAGTCATCAGACTTAGTCTGTGATCCAGACCACACTGTAGCATATTTGAATGTACAGGTGACCTGAGGTTATTATTAATTAGAACAGGAGGGTAACATTAAATGGAAAACTCCAGGCATTTGTTATCTTATTTGGCTCCCATGTTTTACTCTCTATTTATTTTCTACTTTAATGATGGGGAGAAAGGGGAGATTGTAAGAACTAGATAATAAAATGCAAGTTAAAAAGAAAATACATCTGAACATAGATGAAATATATCTGTAACAACAAAGTGATTACATCCAAGCCTAATTTATTTTGGAAAACACTGCATGTTTGCATCAGAAACATAATCTACATGGTTTATTAGAGTATGTATCTCTTTCCTGCAGCTTGCTTTATCATACTACTTTATACACAGTTTCCAGGAGCAATTTGTGGTTAAATGTGTTTTGATTAGTTGGTGCCTGGAATGGAAGGGAGAAATAAGTAATTGATTGTCAAACCATTCAAGAAATTATTTCCATTCTTATTTCATTAATATGAAGAGCTCAGGTTAAAAATAAAGGCAAGAAGTGTAGTCAATTTTAAATTGATAAATACAAAATTCCATTATAGATTCACTTAAGGTATCAGTCATACACTGCTTTCAATTTAAGATTTGACAAATGATGTTTTCATAGCAATACAATGTAGTAAATGAAAGCTTTGTTATCAAAAAAGTACAAACTACTTTCCCTTAAACACTCAATATATCACATCAAACCATAACATGTTTGTCTATTTCTTCAGGCAACTTTGAAAGAAAGCTCTGTCCCTGTTGCTACATAACCATTCATATAAAATTCTTTTAAAAACAACCCTTCATGTAAAATTTTAAGGTATGCCACAAATGTTGCATATTTGTTTTCCTCATTTGGGGCCACATTCTGCTACCTTTACTCCAGTTGAGGAGATAACTCACAGAGAAAGGCACTTCTCAACAAAAGTGAGGGTGGCAAATCTGAGCCTGGGCTTGGTATTGAGTTATAATAAAGGATGAAACAAGGTTGGAGCTCTATTCATCGATCACTTTTATAGAATAGCAGATAGTAGCAATTTTTCAAGAGATAGCTACATTCTGATTTGGATATAATTCCGTGGTAAATATTTGTTTTGGTGATGGGGCAAATTAAACACTAGTTTCAGGGCAAGGTTTGAAGTAAAATCTGTGTGACTTACCAGAGCAATGACTTTGTACCTTGCAAAAGTACATTACCTGGAGACTGTTTTCTAGCAGACACTTGTGTACTCCATCTGCTTCGACATTACCATTCCTCTTTGTGGTAGAATTTCATGAACACTATTTATCCTGGTAGCGTAGCCTATGTCTAATACTGCACACCACTGGCAGTGGCACGCAGTGTATGTGTAGCTACACACCACAGTGAAAAGCAGTCTGCACCCACATTGCAGCTACAGGTGTCAGTGAAAGGCTCCACTGACAGAAGAGAGGCAGCAGGGAAAGATGTGAGCATCTTCCTGTTGGCAGATTCTCTTCCTGCACTGAAGAAGGGCTCCAGCATCAGTAAGCTCACAGAGCCTTTCCCTGCAACAGGGCAAAACACCCACTGATTTCCATGTTGTTTTGCTGGAGTAAGAACTACACAATATTCCCTTACATGATCCAAAAAGAGAGACTTAGGCTGACATTTGCAATCCTCTGCCACATTCAGTTTTGGTCAGATCCCATCTATGGCTGAGGCACTGCCATATGCATTAGACTATAACTGAGAGAAATAAAGTGTAGAATATTTTGGAAGGGTCAGATGTACATGTATAAAATATATAGAGAGAAATTTCTAATATCCCTACAAGCATCTTGGGAAATTAAATTAACTTGTCTGTGTATGCCAAAAGAGCTTGCTTTGCTCTTTGATCACTTTCATTCATTGAAAAATTACTTATTACTTCCATAGTGCTATAATTTTTGTTGTTGAGAGGAATCTTTTAGAATATATCCTTACTAAGCAGTCTTCAAGGAGATTGCATCTAGTGTGCAGTATTTTCAGGTCTTACAATAGAACCATGGACTCAAATTCTGTTGAATAAACCAAAATTTGATAAATAAACTATAAACATAAGGGCAAATAAAGGAATTTTCTGATAAGTTGCTCTCATAACTATCAGAGTACTGATAGCAAGAGCTAAATACCAGCATTTTGCTCAACCTCTTTTGGCAGTACTATTAAAAGATATGTCCCTAGGATCATGGATTAGTGTTACCATCCTCCTCTTGTTGTCAGGGTGCCCCATCTTGGCGGTGTTGGGGATGTCCATCGGTCATTTGTCAGTCATTCTATCTTGCGGCTGCACAATGACCGAGACATCACTTCAGGTCTCCAAAAAGGAGGGATCGAGACACCACCAGTCAGCTGGTAGCCCCGGCCTCCTAACTGGGGTGCACAATAGAGTCTAGGGTCTGAGTGTGGATGAAACATTTCAACAGTCTATGGTCCTCAGCCTCCAGGCTGGGGCAAGCAGCAACAGCCTAGGACTCCGGCCTGCTTGGCGTGGGTGGAGCAATTAAACAGTTTATAGCCCTCAGTCTCCTGGATGGGGCAAACAGCAACAATTAAACAGTCTATGTCACCAGCCTTCTGGCCTAAAGTTAGTGCACTGCCTGTACACAGGGCTGGGGTTAGGGAGACCTGGACTCACCCTGCTCCACCAGGTGCCAGGCCATGGTCCTAGCAGTGGTGGGCGATCCCACCACTGGGACAGCGGGGAAACATGGTCACTGACTCATGTCCCGGCAACACGACTGGACCAAGATCTTGTTTCCCTATTTCCTATTGGTTCCTGCCGTCGCTGCTCCATCGCTAGTGGGTCCTGGCTCTGTCAGGCGGTCTTTCCTCCAGTCTCCCATTTCCTGGGGCTGTGGGTTGCCTTTTTTCCCTGCTACCAGTCATGGGCTCTGCTGAGGGCTCAGCTCCCTGTGAGGGACATCTGACTCCTTCCCTGGTCCAACCACAATTGAGCTGCAGGGCCCTATTCTTAAACCTCCTGTCCCACACCCACACTTTCTGCGAGGGGGGCAGGGCACGGTTGGTGGCACCCAGCAAGGGGCGTTAATCCCCTCTGTACTTGGAGAGGCCACACTGCCACATTAGTTTTGCCCACATAAAACTTTGACCCATCCTACTGTTCAGTGATGCAAGGGGAACCCCCATGGAGCCCAACATGAATCTTCTTTGCCTTTTCCAACCAACCAAAAGCCTACCAGCATCCCCAGAGTTCAGGATATATGCCCACCAAGAAGTCGAGGACATTCTATAGGCATAGATGGTCAAACTACGGCCCGCAGGCTGCATCTGGCCCACCAGACATTTTAATCTGGCCTTCGAGTTCCCGCTGGTGAGCAGGGTCCGGGGCTTGCCCCGCTCCGGTGCTCCAGCCAGGGAGCAGGGTCGGGGGCCACTCCACGCTGCCCTTGGAAGCAGTGGCATGGCCCTCCTCTGGTTCTTATGCATAGGGGCAGCCAGGGGGCTCTGCTCTGCACGCTGCCCCCACCCCGCAGCTTCCATTGACTGGGAACAACAGCCAATGGGAGCTTCAGGGGTGATGCCAGTGGATGGGGCAGCGCACAGAGCCACCTGGCTGCACTTCCGTGTAGGAGCCTGAGTAGGGACATGCCGCTGCTTCCGGGAGACACTTGAGGTAAGCACCGCCCAGAACCTGCACCCCTGAGCCTCTCCCCATGCCCCAACCTCCTGCACCAGCCCTGATCCACCAGCCCTGCCACCGTCCCGCACACCAAAATCCTCATCCCCAACCCCATCCCAGAGACCGCACCCCCCAGCCAGAGCCCTCACACACACCCCCCGCAACCCACTCCCCTGCCCCAGCCCAGAGCCCCCTCCTACACCCTGAACTTCTCATTTCTGGCCCCACCCCAGAGCCTGCACCCCCAACCAGAGCCCTCACCCCAATTGTGTGAGTATTTATGGCCAGCCATTCAATTTCTATTCCCAGATGTGGCCCTCGGGCCAAAAAGTTTGCCCACCCCTGCTAAAAGGAGTCTCAACCCACTACTTATGAATCTGCCCTATGCCCTTCCTGGCTTGTGTAAAATAGTCATGAAGGACTGGTATCATTCTTGACTGAAAAAGCCAGTACATCATTTAGAAAAGGAATTTTCCCTTCCTCCTGCAAGCATGCAATAATATGACTGATACTGAAGAAACTCACCTTGGATATTTAAGTTCTGGCCAACTATTTCCTGGTGTCAAATCTCCCATCTTGGAGCCAACTCAGAGAAGCTAGCTAAAGGCCAGCTACAACCTCATCTGAGGTAAATATTCTATATCCAGCTCAATCTGGATTCAGGCTAGGACATGGAACTGAAACCACTTTAGTTACATGGAAGGATGATCTCCTGTCAATGGATAGAGAGCATACACCCATTCTCAGCTTCCTGGATTTCTCTGCAGCATTCAACACTGCTGACCATGAGGTATTGCTGTCTTGCCTGAGAGAGGCAGTAGGAGTCCAGGGTAATCCACTAAAATGCTTCTTGGTCTTCCTGAAGGGACACACCCAACACTAGCAATGGGAAACTGCATCTTCACCACTATAATCACCACTTGGAGTCCCACAAAGTATCAATTTTCTGTATATTCCTTTTCAACATCTACATGACGCCACAGATCAGGTAAACTGGACAGACAACACATATCAATGTGGTTTGTGTGCGGGTGGCCCCTCCAAATCTAAAGATGGCCTGTTAACAGAAATACATATTTTTGAGAGTTTTTTTTTCTTTCAAACTTACCAGAAATTTTCTGGGGAAAAAACCCTAAACATTTATGACAATATTAGCATTGACTCCCACTGTAGATTGTATGTAAATACCTCAGTAATGAAAAATGCTTTCTCATGAAGTGGTGCTCAGAATGATAGAGCTGGAGAGCCACAATTATATATCATGGAATATATTCTTGTGTCTCTTCCATCTGAGCTCTCTGTGGGCCCAATTCTTTTCTTCCTTACACTGGCATGAGTCAGCAGTAACTCAAGTGAAGTCAGTAGTCACATCAATGTAAACCCGTGTGAGATGGAATCAGACCATCTCTGGCTAGCTCAGACTATAATTGTACATCAATAGCTTTTACATTCTAATTCTCTAATTCCAGCCATCCTCATCCATTATTGTCTATCATTTTGAGGATCCAAATAAAGTGTTTTTAAAAAAAGTAAAGAACCATTTTACCAGGGAACGCTTGGGAGTTGGCCTTGAGTCTAATACGAAAGTAAAGTGGAAAAACTGCTTCAAATAGACAAGCTGTAGCTTACCTCTGGTTTTATTTCTTTGTATGCCTATATTTTCTCTCACATTGTATTAAACCAGCTGTGCTCCACCCCAAATAAAAGCATAGGGCCAAATTCATCCCAGATGTAATTCTACTGAAATCACATTATGTTTCAAATGCTGTTTAGATGTTATACACTGACAATTGTGAAAACTTGTATTCTCAAGAGAGCTGTCTAAACTTGGGTTGTTTCCTTCTACTCTTTTTCAAGGAGTGAGTTGCTTGACACAGACTAACGGCATTTTAGAGATTTCAAGTGCCAAACCCAACTTTGCACTTTCAGTTTTTCCCTGTGAGATTCAATATTTTTATCCCTGGGGAGGGAAAAAGAAAACCTTCATTTTTCTGTTTTATAATATACATAAAAATACCCAAGCCAGTCTATGAATTTCCATAGTCATTTTTACCTTCACAAGCACTTCTAATGTATTTCTATGCTTGAAGTAGAAAAGTATTCTAAGATATTGATTCTCTCGAGATGAAGATTTTTCTTTGACTTGAAAATTGGATCAGATCTGAATATCACAAGGAACTCAGAAGTGGATTTTTAATAGATCATTGACTAGGAATATAATACTCTCTTCTAGGATTTATTTCCATAGCAATAGCTCAATTAAGCAACAATATACTGTGCTCTTTTCGTCTCTCTGTGTGTTTGTAGACTACAATGCTCCTATATGAATTCATATTGAATTTATTTCCCATCCATTTTTGAAGGCTGCTAATGGGAAGGATAGCAGCTTAAAAGTCACCAGGGTAATGGTGAATTCAGCCCATATACAGAACAAAGGGGTGTGTATTATAGCACCCTGAATGATGTGCCTAATTTCAGGAGGAATTTTGCAAGAGCACAGACTCCCTTCCACAAGTCAGTCAGCATTAACCCAGAACCTCTACCCTAGTATGACCATGCCAAGAGAGCCTGAATTAATGAGTGCTTTATTCTTGTTATGATCTCTCCCTCCCTTCCCCCGCAATATAGAATCAAAGCATAGATTCCACAACCTACCTAGGCAATTTATTCCCAGTGCTTAACCATCCTGACAGTTAGGAAGTTTTTCCTAATGTCCAACCTATAACTCCCTTGCTGCAATTTAAGCCCATTATCCTATCCTGAGAGGTTAAGAACAATAATTCTTCTCCCTTCCTCTTGTAACAACCTTTTATGTACTTGAAAACTGTTATGTCCCCTCTCACTCTTCTCTTTTCCAGACTAAGCAAACCCAATTTTTCAATCTTCTTTCATGGATCATGCATTCTAGACCTTTAATCACTTTTGTTGCTTTTCCCTGGACTTTCTCCAATTTGTCCGCATCTTTCCTGAAATGTGGTGCCCAGAACTGGACACAGTACTCCAGTTGAGGCCTAATCACCACCGAGTAGAGTGGCAGAATTACTTCTCATGTCTTTCTTTCAACTCTTCTGATAAAAAAAGAGCAAATATTCTGGGATGTATTTTTTGGCACAATAGTGTTACACTGTTCACTCATATTTAGCTTGTGGTCCACTATGACCCCCAGATCCCTTTCCTGCAGTACTCCTTCCTAGGCAGTCATTTCCCATATTGTATGTGTGCAACTGATTCCTTCCGAAGTGGAGTACTTTGCATTTGTCCTTATTGGAATTCATCCTATTTACTTCAGACCATTTCTCCAGATCATTTTGAATTATAATCCTAACCTCCAAAGCACTTGCAACCCCTCCCAGCTTGGTATTGTCTCCAAACTTTATAAGCGTACTCTCTACGCCATTATGTAAGTCACTGATAAAGATATTGAACAGAACTGGACCCTACTCATTATGCCCTTCTAGCATGACTGTGAGCCACTGACAACTACTCTCTGGGAACAGTTTTCCAACCAGTTATGCATCCACCTTATAGTAGGTCCATCTACGTTCCTAATTTGTTTATGAGAAGATCATGCAAGACAGTTTGAAAAATTTTACCTAAGTCAGGATATACCATGTCTACCACTTCCCCCCTATCCACAAGGCTTGTTACCCTGTCAAAGAAAGGTATCAGGTTGGTTTAATATAATTTGGTCTTGACAAATCCATGATGACTGTTACTTATCACCTTATTATCTTCTGGATGTTTGCAAATTGATTGCTTAACTATTTGCCCCATTATCTTTCCGGGTACAGAAAGCTGACTGGTCTTTAATTCTCTGGGGTTGTCCTTATTTCCCTTTTTATAGATTTGGCACTATATTTGTCCTTTTCCAGTCTTCTGCAATCTCTCCCGTCTTCCATGACTTTTCAAAGATAATCACTAATGGCTCAGATATCTCCCCAGTCAACTCTTTAAGTATTCTAGGATACATTTCATCAGGCCCTGGTGACTTGAAGACATCTAACTTGTCTAAGTAATTTTTAACTTGTTTTTTCCCTATTTTAGCCTCTGATCCTACCTCATTTTCACTGGCATTCACCATGTTAAAGCTCCAGTCCCCACCAAAACTTCTTGGTGAAAACCAAAACAAAGATGTCATTCAGCCCCTCGGCCATTTCCACATTTTCAGTTATTGTCCTCCTCCCCGCCCATCATTGAGTATTGTGATTCTTTCTGTAGGGTATCTCACAGTCATGTCCACAATGATGGAAATACACGCAATCTCTCCCCAACGTGCTCAGTCACCTGGCTCTCCAATGAAACATCTTTCTGACAATTCCACGGATGCTTAAATCCCATTTATGCTCCATATTAGGCACTACCCACCTCTGAATGTTCCAAACCTATTGTTCAGCATTTCTGCCTTTCTGTGAGAAAATAGTAGGAGAAAGTTGTAATTCCTTCTAAAGTGTTGACATTACATGAGATCAGTGTAATTTCAGCCCTTTCCCACATTAAGGAAAAACAAAACAAATTTAGTTTAAAGATACTTGTATGATGACTATTATTGTTCTTAACTATATTACTTTCCATTTCAATCCCTATCTTTTGTTAAAGTGGAAGAGGGTGGTATTTTATTATGGTTTTATTGCATTGTGTTTGTTCTTATGCTGCTGTACAGTACGCCACACAATGCAGGGCAGGTGGGGAGCAATGCAAAGTTATCTGATTAAAAGTGACACACCTTGAACTTCAATTCCATCGCATCCAAACCCATGATAAAACTAGGCCTTGACACTATGGCTGTTAAAGATCTCATAGAACATCTTGCAAGAGCAAGGCAAGAAACAGATTTTACACCAATGTCCCGACCAAACTCCAATGTTTAATTTTGGTATATAACAGGGTGCACTCACCTCTTTAGCCGAGTGTGCATGCTTTCACACACACACAGATTATTCCAGAGCAGGGACAGAGCAATGTGCCCCAGGGCTCCCTCCCTGGAGACAATTTCTTCACCCTCTTGGGCTTCCTGGCTACAGCTGTCCAGCTGGGCCACTATAGTTCAGTTCCTCCCTCTAGGGTGCCTCACTGTTCAGGCCACTTCCCCACAGTGGCTAATGGGAGGTGCGGGGGTGGGGGAGAAAACCTGGACCCACCCAGCTCTCCAGGTCCTAGCCCAGGGGCCCTGTAGATAGCAGCTGTCTGCTGTGCCCCTGTAAGTATGTTGCATGGCTTTAATTCCCTGCGGCCCTGCGCCATGTTCACCGTTACCTCAGGGCCGTGTCCTAATGGAGTCCAAGCAACCTGTTCTGGGCTCCTTTTTGCTCTCCCTGGCTTCTAGAAGTGATGCCCTGTCCAGGGTTCTGTAGCTCCATCAGCCAGCCACACATCATCCACACTCCTATAGCTCCAGCAAGAAACTGAACTCTCTCTGGCCTTGCAGCTCTTCTTATACTAGGCTGCTGGGCCCTGATTGGCTGTGTCCCGCAGAGCCACTCTAGGTAGCTTGGAGGACTCTCTCTGCACTGGCCTTTTTTGGGGCAGGGTGTGGCAGGGCCACAAGGCCTCAGAGGCT
Source organism: Mauremys mutica (assembly GCF_020497125.1). Classification (NCBI taxonomy): domain Eukaryota; kingdom Metazoa; phylum Chordata; order Testudines; family Geoemydidae; genus Mauremys; species Mauremys mutica. The sequence continues at coordinate 183,305,757 of NC_059072.1, read as the reverse complement.
CTGGAATACCCTGTTACATATCTCCCCCGCAGAAAAGATTGGTGTCAGGACGTCATCCCAAAAACAGTGTCAACTCTTGTTCGGGAGAAGAAATCTGCATTCCCATGGTGGTGCCCCCGGTGATGTCTTATTGTGAAGGCATAAGGTTGCAACACCAGATACTGTTGTATAATCCGGGGGGTTGTGTCTTTCATGGTTTGCATTCATTTCAAAGGAGTGCAGTCTGTGAGGAGTTCAAACGGGGCTCCCAGTAGGTAGTAACATAGTGCCACCACTGCCCAGTGGATAACCAAGCACACTCATTCTGTGGCGGAATACCTAGTCTCTCACAGCTGAAGTGTTTTGCTCAGATAGGGGATTGAATGTCTGACCCTTGGAAGTTCTGGGACAGTACAGCCCTCAAGCCTACAATGGGCACATCTGTGTGCAGGATAAATGGTAGGGCAAAGTCAGGGCATCAGAGCACCGGCTGCTACCCCAAAATGTTTTTTATGCTTTGAAACACCACCAGGCATTCCTGTGTCTATAGTACCACATTCGGTGTGACGTCTTGGTCAGGTCTGTCAATGGTGCCACTAGTGTTGCAAAATGAGGGAAAACAACGGTATTAACTGGCCAGGCCTAAAAAGGTCCAAACCTGGTTGTTGGGTTTTTTTGTTTTTGAAACTGGAGTTTTTCCTAGAGCTTTGGTTTTATCTTGTATAGGCTGTATCTTCCCATTTCCTACCAGACACCCAAGGTATTTGGTCTCTTGTATATCAAATTTACATTTCTTTGGGTTTGCTGTGAGCCCAGCCTCTCTCAATGACTGCAGAACAGATGCTACGTGCATTAAGTGTGACCTCCAATCTTCACTGCAGACCACTACATCATCTAAACTGGCAGCTGCAAATTAAACCACGGTGATGCAGTACCTGATCCATCAGGTGTTAGAAGGTGACTGGTACCCCATGTATTTGAAGAGCACAGTTATAAAATGGAACAGTCCTAGGGGAACTTTTTCCCAGAAATCTTTTGTAAGGGGTATTTACCAATATCCTTTGATTAATTCCAATGTTTATGTACTTTGCCTTTCCAAGCCAATCCAAGAGTTCATCCACTCAGGGCCCTAGCCATTTTGCCAGGAGCTTACTTTCAGAGCTGGGTAACAATAGCAAAACCTGGTCACTGAGTTGATAGACGTTTTCACAAACTCCTTTATTATAGTGGCGAGCCTGGGTTTGTTGGGCCTGCTCCAGATTCTCTAAGGCAAACCTGGACACCTGATCTAGTGATTCATGCATTTGTAAGACCTATTGAATTACATTTTGGGCTTGGGAAGGTTGCTCTTCCCACATTTCCTTGAGAAGGTCGAATATCTCTCAGGGTTGCCGGCCATAAAGCAGCTCAATCGGGGAAAATCCCATTGAGGCCTGTGGCACCTCTCATACTGCAAACATAAGATAGGGTAAGAGTTGGTCACAATTGCGAGGGTCGGCATTTACAATATTTTTCCAATGTTTTTCAAGGTTCGATTGAACTTCACCACCAGGCCATCTGTTTCAGGGTGGTACATGGAGGTCCTGAGAGTCTTAAACTTGAGAAGTGTCCACACCTCCTTTAACAACCCAGACATGAAATTTGTCCCTTGGTTGCTCAGTATTTTGGTAGGTACACCCACCAGAGAAAAAAGTTGAACTAGCTCTGTTGCTAGTTTATGTGGTTATTGAGCACATAGGTAACACCTTCTGGTTATCGTGTGGCATAGTCTACCCTGACCAGTATGTCTTGATGGCCCCAGGCACTTCTCTAGGGGGCCCAGAATATCGATACCTATCTTCTCAAAGGGCACCCCTACTAAAGGTAGGGGTATTAGAGGAGCCCACACTGAACCCTTTGGTGCAATCTGCTGACAGTCTGGAAAGGATGAACAGAAATTAGAGACCTCCCTATAGATCCTTGGCCAGAAGAACTGACATAAGTGAGCTAATGTTTTTCCCCCCAACCAAGATGGCTGACTGACGGTATTGAATGAGTCAGCTGCAAGACCTACTGATCTAAGATTATCACATCTATTATCGCCGCAGTCATGTGGACCTCAGGGCATAGTCTTTCAGGCGTGGAGCTACGGCATTGGGGCAAGCCCCAGAGGCAAAAAGCTCTGAGAGGAACCTGTACTGGTAGGTTTCTGGGGATACTCCCAGGCAGTCAAGTATGGCAGCCTTCACTGTCCAATAATTTCTTCATCATCCAGCGCCTAGTAAGCCGCCTGAGCGTCCCTGGACAGGAATGAGGCCATGCGAGTGGCCCAGTCATCTTTATCCCAACCAGCGGTTGTGGCTATCTGCTCAATGGTGACTAAGCAGGCCTCCGGATCATCATGCAGCCCCACCTTGGCCTGTGGTATCCCTGGCCCAGCGTTCAACTGCTTTGAGGAGGCTGAGCTACTTAGTTGCTGCAACAATGCCTCCTGGAATTGCTGCTGGAGCTGAAGCACCAGGAGTACAGCTTGCTATGCCTCATATTGCATTTCAACTAGTGTCCTCCGGGTTTCAGTAGAACAGTGATGCTGCTGGGGAAGCAGTCTTAACAACTCCTCCATTGTCCCTTGTTTCAGGGGTTGGTCCTGAATCCACACCCTTAGTACCAGTGTAGGGGGGGTGCACTCACCTCTCATGAACATCCCCTTGGCTGAGTGCATGTGCCTGCACACACACTCTCAAATAGTCCCTGCTCTAGGATAGAGCAGTGACCCAGGGCTCCCTCCCTGGAGAAAATGTCTTCACCCTCTTGGGCTTCCTGGCTACATCTGTCCAGCTGAGCCACTATAGTTCAGTTCTCCCTCTGGGGTGCCTCAATATCGAGGCCACTTCACCCCAGTGGCTAATGCGGGTGGGGAATACCCGGGCCTGCCCACGACTCTGGGTCCAGCCAGTGTTCCCTCTAATTTTTCCCACTCATGTGTGGAATTAATTTTGTTATGTGCACTGTGGCGGGACGAAGACTCACCGATGTGGCGCCTCCTGCTGGCTGTCTCGGGAGATAGCTCTTTCCAGCCTGGAGCGCTCACAGTGTCTCACCTGTCGCTGTTCCCATGTCCCTCCCAGACTCCAATGCCCTTTGTCCAGGGGTTCTGCCCACCACAATGCCCACTCGCTCTGGGTCTCTTATCCCAGGGGAACCCCCAACCCTCTAAGCCCACCTTGCCTCAGTGGCTACTGCCAGTCATCATCTAGACCCCCCGCTCCCTGGGGCCAACTGCAGTCTGTCATGGCCACTCATCATTGGCAAGGGGTTTAGAACTTGTTGCCTTTGCCTATCTCTGGGCTGCCCCTCTGCAGCCCAGTACCTATTTGGCCCTTTTAGCCAGGCCGCAGCCTGTTTTTTTTCCTGGCTGGAGCTCCCCAGCTCCCTCTACCCTTCCCCAGCACTGCTCCACCTCAGGTACCCTTATCAACTCCCAGGTAGCCAGGTCCTTCTCTCTCAAGAAGCTAGAGAGAGAGAGTGTGTGTGTGTGTGTTAGCTTCTGGCCCACAGCCTTCTTATAAGGGCCAGCTGGGCCCTGATTAAGCTGTCCACAGCTGTGGCTGCTTTCCCCATCAGCCTCCCTTTTCCCCAGCTGCAGCCCTCTCCAGGGCTGCTTTAACTCCTTCATGGCCAGAGCAGGGTGACCACCCCACTACATGCACTAATATGGAGGTGATGTCTGACACATCACCTCCATATTGGTGTACATAACAAAATTCATGTGGTGTGGTGTGGCCGAGAGGTTCAGAGTGTTGGAGGGGGCTCAGGACTGGGGAAGAGGGCTGGAGTGTAGGGGGGTGAAGGCTCTTGCTGAGAGTATGGGCCCTGGGGTGGGGCCATGGATGAGGGGCTCAGGGCTGGGGCAGAAGATTGGGATGCGGGGCGGTGAGGGCTCTGGCTGGGGGTGCAGGCTCTGAGGTGGGTCCAGGGATAGGAGGTTTAGGGTGCAGGCTTCCCCAGAAAGATAGGACACCCCCTAGGTCTCTCCCCCCACAGAAGCATCTGGGTGGGTGCGGGGGCACCTCTCCCCACTGTGGTGGCTCCAGTGGGGCTGGGCTAGGCCAAGGGAAGGGCTCCTCTCCCTGGCCGCTTCAGCAGGCCTCGTCTGGGCTGAGGGACCTGGGCCCCTCTCCCCAGCAACTCTGGAGGGGCTGGGCCAGGCTGGGGGACCTGCACAGCCCTAAATAGTATGCCACACAGCTTACAGGCAACCTAGATCCCAGACCAGGGACCCTGCAAATAGTAGACATCTGCTGTGTCCCTCTAACTGTCACGTAGCTTCTCTAATTTCCAGAGCCACTTCCCCATGGCCCTGAGCCATGTTGACCCTTACCTCAGGGCCTTGACCTAATGGAGTCCCAGCAACCAGTTCAGGGCTCCTTCTCACTCTCCCCAGCTTCTAGCAGCACTGCCCTGTCCCTGGTTCTGTAGCTCTGTCAGCCAGTAAAACACTATCCACACTCCTACAGCTCCTTCAAGAAACAGAACTCTCTTTAGCCCTGCAGGTCTTCTTATACTAGGCTACTGGGCCCTGATTGGCCATGTCCCACCGGGTCACTCTAGGCAGCTTGGAGAACCCTCTCCACTGCCCCTTTTTGGGGCAGGCTATGGCAGGGTCACAAGGCCTCCAGCAGGGGGCCTTAGAGGGTCTGGTAATACCCTGCCACAGGGTTATTAAATTGTACCAACCTAAACTCCCTCCAGCCTCTCAATTTTATATGGCTATGGTGCAGACCTTTTTGCAACACAGAGGCCATATTGACAACTTGCCAAATGTTCTTGAAGGACCACAACTACACATTTACATAAATATCAATGAAACTTCTCCTTGTTTCTCTCCCATTTCCCCTCTCTGTTCCATTTTCCCTCCATCCATTTGACAGTTTATTTCCTCCATGTATGTTTCTCTCTTTCCCCTTCTTAGTTTTCTTCCACCTTTTCATTAGGTTTTTTCTTCCTTTTTCTTCTTTACCCAGCCTCCCAAGCTGCCTTTTTTTATTCCATTCTTCAGTCTCCCATTGATGGAAAGAGTCCAGTGGAGGACAACAAAAATTGATTAGGGGGCTGATGCACATGATTTATGAGGAGAGGCTGAGGGAACTGGGATTATTTAGTCTGCAGAAGAGAAGAACGAAGGGGAGTTTGATAGCCGCTTTCAACTACCTGAAAGGGGGCTCCAAAGAGGATGGAGCTAGACTGTTCTCAGTGGTAGCAGATGACAGAACAAGAAGTAATGGTGGGAGAAGTTTAGGTTGGATATTAGGAAAAACTTTTTCACTAGGAGGGTGATAAAGCACTGGAATGGGTTACCTAGGGAGGAATCTCCATCTTTAGAGATTTTTAAGGCCTGGCTTGACAAATCCCTGGCTGGGATTATTTAGTTGGGGATTGGTCCTGCTTTGAGCAAGGGGTTGGACTAGATGACCTCCTGAGGTCCCTTCCAACCCTGATATTATATGATTCTATGCATTTTCTCTTCTCTCCAGCCCACTTTTTCCCCATTTCAGTTTTCCCTTTATCTTTTCCATTTTCCATTAGCAGAAACACAAATGTGTTGAAACGAGCAATTAGGGCAGAACTCTGTGAACAGCCCTATGTACTGATACAGTGGAGTACACCATGCATTGCCACTCTGTACCCAGAGGATGAAAGTAGGTTAATATGGGCTCCTACACCACTTCCTCCATGCAAATGGGTGTAACCCCCGAAGAGATTACATAGATTCCTGGAGCTCTGTCTGCTGGCAGCTCAGGGAGGAGGAGCCAAGGCAAACTCAGAGTCTGCCCAGCAACCAATAGGGAGTGGAGATGCCCCTCCCAGGGAGTTGAGGAGAGGGAGAAGCCATTTTGAGGAGAGGCTGGAGCCAGCCAGGGTAAAGGCCAAACTGGCTGTGTGGGGAGCTGGTGAGTCCCAGGCCTGCAAGCAGGTTCCCCCTGAGAACTGGCCTCTAGGGACCTGACACCAGATTCCCCAGCTGGGTTTTCCTTCCTCACGGATGATTCCCAATTGTTACGTTTGCTGAAAAATTTCCCCAGCCAGGCTGGGTTCGCCTCCAGCTCCCCTGGTGAGACCAGTCCCCACATGGTCAGCGCTGCTAGTCCAGGGCTGATTCCTGCCTGAGGAGGATCCCTGCCAGCGGACAGCAGCCCCTGGAATCGTCCAGCGTCATCCTCAACCCTGAAGATCATTTGTGGAGTTCGTGAGTGCCTTGCCTGTAGTTAGTTAGTCAGGGAATTTGTTTTGGGGACCCTCTACTCCCTGAACTGTGTCCTCAAGCCAGGGAGTGAGGGTTTGAGGATTTTATAATTTACCGCTTATTACACCTGTGGAGGGATTCACCACCTCCTCCCACTTGTGGGTCTTTTGGGCTGTACTGAACCCAGTCAGCCACACTGCTACACCTCTGCAGAGAATTGTATAGGTCATCAAGGGCCCCAGCAAAGTACGCGTACCAACAGGACACTAATTTTGCATTTGTTACATCCAGACACGGGTATTTTAAGTGTGGGCACCGGTGACCCTAAAAATAGTGTTTCCCCTGTTATGTTGTATTTGTTGCCTGTTTAATATAATTGTTGTGTTGAATATATTTTTATGTGTTGTGTTATTTCTTGGAAGTCTCCAACTATCTGGCAAATAAGTGGGGATTCCTCTGTAGTTAGAATTTTCCGCCCAAGCTGCCCTGGTGACTCTGCCAGGAAGGAGCGAGGGGGGTGGAGGCACCGCCAACTAATTTCATAACCAAAAAAGATTCACCCTACTGAGTGGGTGGCGGGATCCAAAAGAACCCAGACCTGTCCATCAGAACCTGTAAGTAGATTGCCAGTAAAGGAGGTAATCAGGTGGAGAGGGGCGCTACATGGGGATGAAGCAGGTAAAAAAGGCAGGGGAGTAGAACTTTGACTAATTCTACCTGGTTCTGCACCTCCTACTTCACCCTAACCAATATACGATTATTTCCTTCCCCTACCTAAAGCACTGGCTATGAGGAATTTTTTTTTAACTGATCAAGTTCAAGGAGCAGATTACTTTTCCCCTGAATCAAGGTAGAACCAGGAAAGAAATTATGACCGGGGTTGTGCTGCTACACACTATCTATTACATCTCACCTTGTGTAAAGTCTCAGGGTCAGATTGTATGATCTACCTCTTGTGTCCCTGGGATTCTGAGCTGGCAGCATGGCTGATAACAGTCCCCAGCATAATTCAGGCATATTAAAGAGCTGCTCTAAATTAGAGAGCTGCCGAAAGTAGTCATGGCATGTGTGACAGGTTGGACCCACCTTCTGGGATGCCACCTGATGTACTGGGATTTCACTGAGCCTGTCTGCTCCACTAGCCTGGGCTCCCTCTCTCTGTTTTGCTGAATTAGGCTCTCCAGCCTGTGGCAGCGCACACACACACACACACACACACACACACACACACACACACGGATGCACCAGCTGTAGAATCACACAGAGTCTGAAAACAGCTCTCTATGAGATGACTCAGCTAGGAAATTGCCCAGCACTCAAGTGCAGCTCCCCTCTGGAAAGTACACTCAAAATAATATTGTCTTGCGCTGTAGATAAATCTATAAAATGTAAGCTCATAAATTTGCCCCCTCCCTCAATGTGGAGGAAGATAAGCACAACTTCTTCCCCCCTCCCCCACAGTTAGAAATTGCAGAAACTGGGTTTCATAATAAACAAAAACAAGTTTATTAACTATAAAGGCAGATTTTAAGTGATTATAAGGAATAGCAAACAGAGCAAAGCAGATTACCAAGCAAACAAAACAAAACACGCATACTAAGCATAAGATCTTAAAGAGACTGGTTTTAAGAAGTAATTTCTTACCCTAAATGTTGTTTTAGGCAAGTTGCAGAGTTTCTGTAGCTTAGAGTTCCAGTTATTTCTCTTTACAGATTAGACTCCTGTCTTACTCTGGACTCAGCCCTTGCCTTTCCCACCGCCCAGTTCCTTTGTTCTTCCAGGTACTTTCAGCCATCTTTCTTCTTGGGCAGAAAGGCAATGGAGAAGAGTCCTGTTTGCTTTACCTCCCAGCCTTAAATAAGATTTACATAAAGTGGGAATCTTTTGTTTCCCAGTCTTGACCTCCCACTCCCCTTAGTGGATAATTACTAGAAGTCCAAGATGGTGTTTAGTACCAGGTGAGAGGACCACCTGACCTAGTAGTGTCACAGCTACATCCCAGGACACTTCTCAGGAAGGAAAGAGATTAGTATCGTCAAAGTCTTATTGTTTCTTCCTAATGACCCATCAAGGCTGATGGCCTGTTGTCTGATGGGTGTCTCCCAAATACAAACACAGTTGTAATTGTTACATAGTTAATATTCCTAACTCCAGATACAGACGTGATACATGCATACAAATTGGATAATCACATTCAGTAAATCATGACCTTTCCAATGATACCTTACAAGACCCATCTTGCATAAAATATATCTCAGTTATGCCATATCCATATCGTAAGCATATTTCCATAAGGAATATGGGGTGTAATATCACAGCACCATCCTAATACACCTCCCTTTGCCAGGGACAGGGCAGCCTACAACTGTTTCACACCGTGCCTCTGCTGGGGCAATTCTTCCATAGCCAGTTAATGGGCTTTTAAGGTCCCTACAAAATTCTTCCCCAAATCTATTTGCTAACCTTTAATGCTTAGTGCCATAAATGTGCATAGCGCTTTGCAAAAATAAAAATACAGGTGGGATGCTTAGGAGGTGCTTTAACGTGCAACTCAACATACATATATGACTTGAAGTGGGAAACAAGCAATACCAACATGTTAATATACTGAACTATACCTAAAAGGCTAAATGTAATAAAAATCGCTGTGATAAATCTCATTGCCCTTGTAAATAATCAGTCTTATATATTGCAGCATCCATATACAGCCTCAGAGCAGTAGCAAGTAAACTTGGTTTGAATGTGGCTTTGAATAGATGTAGTGTTTCTGTTTTGATGAAGAAGTGAGGTTTTTTTTACCCACAAAAGCTTATGCCCAAATAAATCTGTTAGTCTTTAAGGTACCACTGGACTCCTTGTTGTTTTGATGAATATTACTCCAGTTTGAAGTATAAAACTTTGAATAAATACAGTTTGTTGGAGCTTTTAATGGAAATAACAATGAAGTCACAGCCTCAGAAGATGAGGCTAGTCATGGCTTTGTATTCCTGGACTGCAGTTGTTTATAAAGGCAGCAGGCTTCTGGTATTTTATTTCTCTAGAGACCAGTAAGCCTCAAGCTATATGTTCTGCTTCTAGGAAAGCATGGTTCCCTTCTTCACTTTCCTTTTTAAACTACTGTTTACTGTTGTTGTGTGTGCTGGTGTCCCACCCAACCCCTGGCTGCATTTCAGTAGTGGGTGATGTGATCACTACGATAGTTTCTATATCAGTTTATTTAGTTTGTATAATTCTGTAGAAATCTTTTAAAGTGAAAGTAGCTATCAAAACGTATGTTTTGCTGTACACTTCAGTCCTCTCAGTGTCAGTAAATAACTAGGGTTTACACATGCATTATAAGACAATGCTAAATGGATGTATATAGAAATGATGGTAGACATGTAGAACTCTAGAATAGTGAAATGTTAGCATAGTGATAGACTATCATTATGAATTCCTATTTTCAAATCACATACAATTTGCTATAGAAATGTCTTCCTCACTGAAAAAGTGGCATGCTTAGTCCAAATTTGTGAGAAAATATAGGAACATGAGAATGACATACTGGATCAAACTAGTCATCCCTCCAGACCAGTGTCATCTCTCAGAAGGTGACCAGTACTGGATGTTTCAGCAGAAGGTGCAAGAACCCTCATAGTGAGAAATTATAAAATAATCTCACTGTATGAGAGGATTCTTCCTAACCCTAGGCAAAAAAGTTGGCTTATGACCTGAAGCCCCAGGGTTATATACCTTTATTTATTTATCTAATGTTAATGTGGATGTTCTAATTATCCATAACAATGTCCAATGTTTTTAATCTTGCTTTCAGTTCCTAAGATTAACTACATAATATGAATTCAAGTTATGCAGCTGATTATCCACCATCTTGGCGAGCAGGAGCTGGGAGTGCCTTGATATACATTGGGGGGTTGGCCTTGCCTCCCTCCCCGCTGTAGTCAATGTAAGTCTTACCATTTTATTTCAATGGGAGCAGGTCTGTAAAGATTTCTGGGCCTTTGTCAGGAAAGGAATGTGCCTCATCTGCCTTCACCAGAGGGTCAGTAGATACAGGAAGCCTGAGTGTGTGGGAAGAGGAAAATAGATAAGGGGATATCAGTGGATCCCCTGCCCCCCAGGACCAACAATAAGAGATGGATAGGTCAGCGTGTGCATAAAAATTGATTTGAAAGCCATTACAAAAATTCATTTGTTTGTCCATGGATAAGCCTGTAGCCCCTTTTATTTCTTTCCTTAGACATAACAGCAGTTTTCATGGTGGTTTGTTTTCTCTCCCTCATGACTGCCAAGCTGTCAGATGAACAATTACATTGTTTACTGGAGTCCATTATTATCCCACTGTCTCTCTGCCGATCTGCAATTATCTACCAACCACAGCAGCAGTGAGAAACACCCAAAATGAGACTTGTGAAACTGGCCTGATCCATAGTTTAACAGCTAGAAACAGAAATCCCATAGCAGAAAAAACAAACTACCACTCCCAGTCTCACACCAAGAAAAATAAAACCCAAATGCCAGGAGCTTGCGCCACTAACAGGAACAAGAAGCTAATGTGCATAATAATGAATGCTTAATTCCTTCTCCGTTGTCTTTCAAAGAAGGTGAGAACAAAAGTAGCTTTATATTTGTCAAGCACATTACAGAAAGAAGTAACAGCAGCCTGGTATTATCCTCTCCTCAAGAGATTTAACTAGTAAATTGGCCACCAGAAAGGCTAGATTTTTGGAAGACAGGATGATAGAAAATAGCAGACTAAAGTTAAATCATTAGTAAAAAATAAAAGTAGTATTGTTAAATGAGCGACATCAATGATTGCCACCATTTAATAGCTGGGATTCTTCCATATGGATAAGAACACTTACCACTGTATATTTTAAAGAGTTTAATAAATATAAGAGACCTGTCTCTGCTTTAAGTTGGCATTTGGCTATAATGACCTGATCAATTTAAGGAAAGTTGGCAATGCTTTCTTGACAATGCCATTATATGTGTTTGTATTTTCTTCTGCTGAGCCCATTATGAATGTTGATGATGCCTCAGACCTGATTCAGTGCTGTTTATTAATTGAGCTGGGAATACCTTCATTCCCAGTACAGCAGATACCTAGCTCATCAGCATTAATTATATACTTATTTTAAGTAGGATTTAACTGTCACTGCTCATTTTAAATAGCTGCTTCTGTAATGTATTGTATTCAGTGGTTGCACTTAAGTTACTTCCATTTAAAAAAAAAATTCCCAGCTGGAGAAATATTTCCTATACTTAGAATGAGAAAAAACTGATGAAAGAGTTTCTCTTTCAAAACAGCAGAAACTTTTTATGAAATCACTGCATATGTAAATAAAGAAAATATCTTGGTAGTATTCTTTTCTACAACTAATGACAATCTATGAACACATTAAACAAAATCTCTGCTTTTAAATTAAAATTCATTCATTCAACCTAGAATCAGTTAACTAACCACATTGACTTTAAGGTCTACCATTTTATAAGCAGAGAGCATAATGATGTCTACAGTTCAAGTGTTTCTGTTCTAAAGGGCTACATCATTGAGATGATTACTGAATGGACATGGTATTGGTGCACTAAATAGTCAGGATATTGCAAGCAGTTTGTGGTGTACATTTTGAGTTATAGTACATGGAACTAAAGTAAGAGTGGATCAAGTAAAATTGGAAACAAACTCCACTGGAATGCCTCAGACTTTGGTTGTGGGAGTAATCCCTGCAGATTTCTATTGTCTCATCTATGGTTCTGTTTACCCTAATAAAACTGCTGCCCCAAATTAGGAGCCCCATCTCGAGTCTCATCTGTGCTAAAGTGAAGGATGAACAAGAGGTAATCTGGAGAGTGTGCTAATTGGTTATATCTGCCTTTCGATCAGGCCATTAGTTGGCAGCCTACAGTCTAATATCGATTTATGTAAGCAGCTATTTCCTTAGCCCTTAGTACCTTCTCTTTGGAAAGTTCTTTCTAGGGATGTTACAGATGCTGATAGATTTTAGTTTTGATTTAAAGAATGAAAGACAATTTTTCACTGATTTCAAACTCTTACTGCACTCAGCAGACGTATTATTGAATTATTACACTGCTTTGTTACAGCCCCTTGATGTCTTCTCTGAAAAAATATTATCTACATTGAAGTTGTTAGTAGTTGGTGAACACCCAAACCTTTGCATTAATGGAAATAAGTATTTTAGAAATCTTTAGCAGCCTAACATTAAGTATTTATCTCTGCAACATACCTATCCCACCCATAACAAATGCTCCAAACACCATATTAGCTAGGCACCATAGACATACATTAGGAAACACCAATCTATCATTAACATTAAAACCTCTCTCCCTCCATCTTTTCAAATAACTTCTTGAGCTAAATAAGCCTCCAAGACTGGTATTCCAGGGGGAATTACACTGGTCTGCATTCTAGCTTTATTATAGGGTTTGTTCAAGGCAAACCTCAACTTTTAGGTTGTTCATGTGATTGTGTGTGTGTCTGTGTAAACAACACTTAGGGAACTACCCTACTTTTATTTTCTTTCCCCAAGTTTCTTTAAGGTGTTTGTTGTACTTCCATGACTGCACAATCCTCTCTGTGAACTCTATGCTAGAGGAAATGGGTACTAGGATTTGCAGAAGGAGGTTATGAGAATGACTAGTTCATTTCCAAAAGCATCCACCCCCACTCATTGGATTCCACCACAAAGCAAATATGGAGAACTCTTCTGCAGCCTTTTTCCAAAACTACCCTGAGGATGGGTCCAGCCATAGGACAGATTATGATATGGGGAGTAAGAGGCTAATGTGCATTGTCTCATAGAACAGCAGTTCTCAACTGAATCTGGTCAATTTCCGCCCCCCCCCCTTTTTTTCTGTTTGCAGGGAGAGGGAAGTAGTCTGGCTGCTCTTTTTCTTTTTTTGACTAAAATTCAGCATGTTTTATTAAAAACAATTTTTTTTTAATGACATTGTTTTAATAAATCATTTCCTAAGTAGCTGTATTCTCAACCTTCTCCATACTGTGACCCACATCCCATTTGGCAACATAGGAAGGATGGGGAGGTCACATACATCCTACATTGGCCTTAAGAGTGTAATGTAATATTTTAATAATGGAGAATGGTAAGAACATTTTAGATGACTTGACAGTGTCCCTCTTTTTAAAACTGGCCATTGTTGTTTTATGAAGAGTCCTAAAACTGGAAATCAAAATCTTTTAGTATCTGCAAAATGACAGCCACGAGTCAAAGTAATAGCAACCAATGTGAAAGAAACAACCAGGAAATAAAGTGGTATTGATTTAGAAATAGCCCTATTATTCTTAACTTTCCATTTTGGCAACTAAGCTTTCTAGATGCTTTCACAGCAGAAGACCTAAGAAATTATTGGTGTTTTTAAACTTACATATGCAGTAATGCCCACATTGTAAAAAAAGAAGTGAAGAAACAACTTTAAGTAGGCATTTTCATTCTGTTCATAGCAATTATTCTTGCTGTCAGTAGGTGTTAAATTTAGTACTACAGGAAAGTGCCAGGAGCCAAATGTATTCCAACACAAAACAATGTACAATACATGCAAATTAAACATTGCTTCTGGAGGCCTTGAACCAGATGAAAATAGTTCCCTGCAGCTACTGGCCTACAGAAACTTACCAGAAACCCAAGGCTGCAGAGTACAACTGCAGAGCCTGTTTTTGGTAGCTGTCTTTAACTAGACCCTGACAACTGTGAGCTTCAGACCTCTTGCTGATATTTGCTGTGATGGTAAGGGGCAGACAGAGAAATGGCCTTTGAGGCAGCAAGACCTTTAGTCCACTAAGGGCTTTAAAGAAAAGGCCCTCCTTCCTAGCATTCTTAAGGCTTCAAGTCTTTACTGTACACACTATACTCAGTGTGACACCAAGGACCCCCAAGGTGTGCACATAGCTCTTTCCCTCACTGAGGGACCCCTTCAGTCATGTCCATTACCATTATCTCAATTATTTTCATATTATTTCAATTGGATGCTTCCCCCAGGGTTTCGGTTTTCAAAAATGCACAATTTCACTGTAGACTTTATTGGGGAAAGCTATAGGCTTTGGCAGCTGGAAAAGGGACAGTTGGGGTTTTTGTCACCCAGGAAAGCATAGGGGTCAGCTCGGGGATCCATTTGACAGTGAAGAGGCTGTTGTGGTTTTTGCCTCTCTCCCTTCCTCTTTTTGGACAGTGGAACAAAATTGTATATTGTGGGAGCATGAGTTCTTCACTGAGCAGAATAGTGAACCCTGAAGCTGCCCCAATCCACCCAACTACTGGGTACATTAGCCTGATGTTACTTCTAAAGTGATCAGTAGTGAAGTAGTCAACAACACTGATATTTATAACATCAACCTTAGGCTTCGGAATAAATGCCTGGTTGATAGGGCATTGTTCACACCTCTCCTAATTATTATTTCTAGCTGTCAGCAGATCCAGGATAATTCTGCATCTATTTACATTGATTTAATATTTAGAAAATTGTTTTTGTAAACATAAGGGCTACCAATTTAATTATTTTTAGATTCTGGTACATTTAGTCAGAAGTTCACACAGCTACATGATCACATTGTACATGGAACATAAGGTATTCTGCATTAAACAGTTTTCCAGAACAGAATCTGACACTTCCTCACCTATTCCTCTTGTTGTTTAAAGCAACTAATTCTTAAGAACGAGATCAACGACTCCACTGAGCATGCTTAGTTACCCAAATATTGGGGCAGGTTCTTGTAACAGACATTCATCAGCCTGAAAAGAACTTAACGGCTCTACCTACACTAGGTTTTGAATGGTCTTTGTACTCATTTCAAACATATTTGCACTGGTCAGAGTGACTAATATCACCTATGTTCAAACTTACTCTTGAGAAAAAAATTAAAGGTTTGTTCCTTATCAAACCAGTACTGCCTTGCCAAACCAGGTTTAAAACAAACCGGAACCATTTTTAAATGGAATTTGCAGCTGATTTTCATATGTACTCCAAAGATCACAATACAAAGTGACTATAATCCAAAGAGTTTGTGCTCATCCCTGGCAGATTAGTTCATATTCCCAACCAAAATTAGGGGAAATAACATCTTAAATGTATATAAATATCTCATCAGAAGAACTGAAAAGGAAATTCAAACATGTACTTACAATAGTTAAGAGCAACCACATTTATTATGTGCCTAACAAAAAATTATTGGGGTCCATCACACAACAGTGGTGAAGAGACTTATTCATTTATTCCCTGTTTATTGATAAAATGCCCCCTTAATTGGTTTTAGTTACATAAACAGTGCCCAAAACAACAACGATAGAATCCATCTATATCATTATAATAAATAAGTGTTCTAAAGTATGGTCTGCTTAGGATCTTGCAATTGATAGCACATGCCACAACAGCAGTCTGTCGTGTACAATTAATTGCAAGATCAGAGCTTGAGTGTACAAGTCAATTTCAAAATGTCTTGGACTTGAGTGGCTGGCTAATTTGGTAACAGACGTTTTGCAGCATGAGCTTTCGTGGGTGAATACCCACTTCTTCAGATGCAAGAAGAAACTTGCATCTGAAGAAGTGGGTATTCACCCACGAAAGCTCATGCTGCAAAACGTCTGTTAGTCTATAAGGTGCCACAGGATTCTTTGCTGCTTTTACAGATCCAGACTAACACGGCTACCCCTCTGATACTTGGCTAATTTAGGGGTAAAAACAATAATATGTATTTAAAATCAGTTTGGTTTAAAAGCTCCTCTCCTCTTCCATTTGAACTGATGGGAAATAAAAGGAAAATATGACACATAAAAGGAAATTTTAAATGTTTTTAAAATTTATTTTCTCTCAAGAAAAGCTTCTTTTGTTATGGCCATGTCTAATCTGTGCTAAGCAAAGTGTATAAAATATACAGCATTCCTACATCAGTTCCACTTCCCTCAAGCACTCTGGACTGGAGAAGTTCATTGTGAAGGGGATGCACTTGGAAGCATATTTGTTCCCCCCTTCCTCACTGTGCCCTTTATTGTGGGCAAAGTTAAGAATTTAGAACATTCTGTTCTAAAAAAAAAAGTATGTTATAAACTGAATTTTTTCCTGCTGTTCCACACAAAAGAAATCTTTGAAGTACAATAATGGGAGAAAATACATTTTTGCCTACTATGTTCTTCTTTTTCCAGAAATGATTACAAGTTAGAGGAGGGGAAGAAAACAGTAGAGGGCACTAACAGGCTGCTCTGAGTGTGCAATAGGAACTTCTCATGCTGAATCAATGCTAAATAGATATGGGATCGTGTTCATTTTCCCCCCCGCTCCCTATTTGACTTTTGCAAATGAGGGAAAGGTGAGGAGTGAGGATGGGTTATGAGATTTCAATACACATCACTGAGCAAAGTTAAGTTTAGCAGGAGACAATGCAGGTAAATCTTAACCTAAGTGAAGTCAGTATTAGAAGAAAAAGAAAACAGCTCTCTGGTACATATCAAGTTATTCAATTAACTGAGGTCATATAGTTAGGTGGTTTATATTTGACTTAAACACATAAAATGAGATTAATAATTAATTAATAATGGCAGCTTTCTTGTTACGCTGTAAAAGAGTAGCAATCCTCAGTACTAAGTAATGCTTGGAGAAAATGGGCATGTCAGTGATCAGAGCATGTGGAGCCAAAGGAAAAGGCTTATATGGATATCATGCCATCCAATTAGCACCCTTTTTGGCAATCTTAGCAGAGAAATCAAGGAACAAATGTACATGGAGATCACACAGCCATGCTTTAAAGTCTTGGTGAAAAAAAAAATAAAAACCACTGGTGGGATGATAAAAGCAAGTGGTAATTTCTATTGACCAGGCTATAGATTTTATGTGACTCTGAAAGTTTCATTTTCCAATGTAGCAAGTTTATTAATTTTAAAGGATCAGAGACAGGATATAGGAAGAGTGGATTCCATAACCCAACACTATTTCTTGTACTCAGGCCATCTTGATTTTTGATAGCCAACAACTGCCACAGTTTGTAGAAAGATCCACAAACCGGCTGCTCCAAGGGGACTGTGATGTTATCTTTATCATTGTTCCAGCTGACCTAGCTCTTTGTTGTGATTAAGTTATCCAATCAAATTAGACCTTTTTAATGTTTTGTGATTTAGCCAAGAAGAGATCATGGATTTTTACATGTCTGTTTATTTGCAACTGTTCAGTGAACAGTTTGTGCAAACAGTGTTAGGTCTCTTTGTGAACTGCTCACTGTGATCAGTCGCTACGTAATTGGCCACTCAGTCACACTGTATACTTTCTGGTCCCTGATTGGATCAATTAAGCTTTAGAAACAGGAAGAATTCTCTTTGCTGTTTGTAAAAGTTATCAGTGAACATACATAGGCATTAGACAAAATTATTGTGCAAATACTAGAGATCTCCTCAAAATGGCAAAGGGTTTTTTTTTTTGTTGTTGTTTTTCCAGTGCACTTTTTCTACATGTGGTCTCCAAACACATTCATTCCTTGGTTCCTCTGCTGAGATTGCCAAGAAGGGTGCTAATCAAATGGCATGATATTCCATATCAGCCTTTTCCTTATCCTTCACATACTCTGATCACTGCCATGCTCATTCTCACTGAGTGTAACATTGTACTGAGGATCACTACTCTTTTACAGCATAACAAGAAAGCTTCAATTATTAAGAGAATGTTTACTTGAACTGATATTTAAGACATTTTTTGCTTCCTGCAGACAGTCTTGCAAACAACCTCCCCTTATCCGAGTATTCATGAATACTAGCAAAGTGAACTAATAAGAATGTTCAAATACTGTATTTTACTCAGAGTTAGAAATGGTGTGAGGATTGTTACATTACGTTACATCATTTCTAAGTTTTGCCGAGACACATACAGCTACGACAAATTCTTCACATGGCAACAACGCAGAGGATATTTCCTTCTCCCCCGGCCTCATTTAGGGTTTTTTACTCTCACCGTAGTATCTCAGTTTGGTAAGTTTCTGTTAGCTACTCCTATTGATTACAGAACCAATCCTCTTCCTGCAAACACACACTCTGTGTAAGCATATCTCTACTCATGAGAGTTAGTCATATTGATTTCAAGAAGGACTATTCAGGTGATTATGTAGATGTGCAGTGTTTGTAGAATAGAGGCCTTAGAATGCACAGTTTAGAAATTTCCAAACCCATAAAATATACTAAATAAGTCACCGCCTGCCTGATTCCCGTAGATGAGCTCTATGCTCTACTGATTTTCCAAGGTGGATATGATAACTGCAGAGAATGCTGGGGCCATCACACTGATAGGGAGGCAGTGATCCATGCCTTTGTTGTAGCTAAAAGAATGAATGAAATAACAAAAGAAAGAAAAAGTTTCAAGGCTGAGTCTCTCACACAGTTGACAGTGTATTTGGTGCATTCTGTATATTATTCTAGAGTTAATGGTGTTTTCTGAATCCTATTTGCAAATCATCTTTATGAGAGAGAGACTACAGGACCCTGAGTGTAGTTAGATGACTAGGACAAACCACTATGGCATACAGACAGCATTTTAATGCTTGGATTTCATGCTTTCTGAAGCTCCTAGACACCTGCTGGTGCTTCAGCATTTTAAAACGGAAAGGAAAAAAATGCATTTTTTTTCTGGCAGGTGGTTACTGCTGCCGTTCACCTGGGTAGCAATTTGTCCATTTGTACCAGCAGGTAATTAACTTGGGGAAATGGCTTCCTCAATGTTCTCTCCCCTTGATATTCAAAGCAAAACATTTAATTTTAAATTGTAAAATAGCAACGATGACTGTGGTGGGGACAATTATGATGCCCTATACAATTAAACTCCGTTTATATTAAAGAAGAATGATTGGGCCACATTCATCACCATTGTAGCAGGGAAGTAGAGGAGAAAAGTCTACAATAATTCTGCATAGTTTAGCGAATGAGGATAGTGCCACATTCTCTCCTTGATAGGCTGGGCTAACAGAGACATGCAAAAGCCAGGGGATGCATATCAGAGCTGTGAACTCAAGGATCTGCAGAGAAAATGAGTACCAATCACACTAACCTTGGAGCATCCATATAGAGTATCTGTCCTTCTACACTGTTTTTTGAGATTCCCTCCAAGATCTTTTCCGCTTGGCTTATCCAGAACATCTTGTCCAGTTCTGGGAGAATACTTCATCCTGTTCTCTTGGACCCAAAATATTCAGTTGGACTCCAAATTACCATTCAGGTTACTTTATTAGGCATGTAAGACCTCTTTGCCCACATGCAAAGGTGTTGGGTACAAGGTGATACCACAATTCCAATCCATGTCACACATTTATACACATCTTTCCTAGCTACAAACATCTATACTTCTTACACATAAAAACCAATGGCTTTGCAGATTGGGAACAGCAAACTTATCAGTTCAGAGTGTTTCTGACTACTTTGTTTACTCTAAGGATGCCTACAATAGCTTAGCTAGTTTCTGCCTCCCTCCTTTATTGTGAACATTTTCACAATAGTTAGTTGTTTCAGCAATTACTTGTTTAGGCTAGTTCAGCAGTTACTTGTTCAGGCATGTCCTGTCTTAACTTAGGGTATGTCTACACTACGGGATTATGCCGATTTTACAGAAACCGTTTTTTTTAAACAGATTGTATAAAGTCGAGTGCACGCAGCCACACTAAGCACATTAATTCGGCAGTGTGCGTCCATGTACCGAGGCTAGCGTTGATTTCCGGAGCGTTGCACTGTGGGTAGCTATCCCATAGCTGTCCCATAGTTCCCGCAGTCTCCCCCGCCCATTGGAATTCTGGATTGAGATCCCAATGCATGATGGGACAAAAACAGTCTCGCGGGTGATTCTGGGTAAATGTCGTCACTCAATCCTCTCGTCGGGGAGGAGTACAGAAATCGGTTTAAAGAGCCCTTTATATCGATATAAAGGGCCTCATTGTGTGGACGGGTGCAGGGTTAAATCGGTTTAACGCTGCTAAATTCGGTTTAAATGCGTAGCGTAGACCAGGCCTTTGTCCTGTTCATGTTAGTTAAGCCAGCCTTACACTGGTCTCCAGACCCCTCTCTTCACTGGCAGCACGATTGATGCATTAGCTATGCACCCGACTCCCCCGGTATGTCTATACATTATTTCCCACTTCAGAGGGAGGCAGAAGCTGCAAAGAAGGGGTCGATTTCTGCATCTTGTAACTAACAAATTTGCCATGTCAATTAGAATGTATTGGGGAAGGCTGCAGGCCAGTTTTTTCCCCTAAAATCGCTCATATTACAGTGCTGATTACCAAAGGAGAGTATGCCGAAGGCTAGTGAGGAGGAAGCATGACATGCTGTGACCCATTCCAGGTACAATCTATGGCCTCATTTTGGCATGACTGAAGAGTTTTTCTCTGTCCCCTCCATATCATGAAGCCAATATAATGGCTCTGTTTTTGAATGAAACAGGTCGTACATAAAAGCCATATTTGTATTTATCCTCTGCCCCTGCTAATTACATTTATGTTTTATATTTCCTGCTCATTTCTATTTGTGCTACTAACTCCAAGCTTACACAAATCAATGGGCGCTTTTCCATTGTGTCTTATATGCCCTATATCACTATACCATCTGAAAACCTGCCAGATATTTAAGAAGATAAATAATCTTTCTTCCAAAACTATAGGAGACATAGCTTGTTTAGTTTATCCAGCTTTATTTTTGTGAGCATGCACATAGTTTACTGAAGAAAGCAACTTGCAATTGATTTTAATACAATAACGGAGTCCTTTGATTTTTTTTTAAATTATTTCAGATATAAGAGAAAATCTTTTATGGAGTGTGTGATAAATGGAGGGGAGGGGTAGCTCCCTTTTATGGACAGCCAGCCAGTAGCTATAAAATCCTCTTAGTAGCTGTTCTCTAATTGCTCTACCTGTAAAGGGTTAAAAAGTCTCACTGCAATGCATAGTAAAAGGAAGTGCGTGGGCACCTGGCCAGAAGAGCCAAAGGGAAGGCTACAAATTTTTAAACTTGAACAAAGGCTCCCCTTTTGTCTGTCTGTTGTTGTTCTCCGGGGAGGAGGCAGACAGGGCAACAGCTATGCTGTAAGAAGCTTCGGGCCACGTATGAAAAATCCTCTGTATCATACCTAGAAACTACTCATTTGAAACCCCAGATGTGTAAGTAAATCAGGAAATGTCTAGGAAGACGTGATTTATCTCTTTTTATTTCTTTATGGCTGGTGAACTCCTCTGTGCTAACCCCAAGTGCTTTTGTTTTGCTTGTAACCTTTAAGCTGGACCTCAAGAAAGCTATTCTTGTTGCTTAATCCTTGTAATTGCTCTTTTAAAATCAAGCAATACCCTGAGTTCCCCGACATTTTCTCTCTCTTTTTTTTATTAATAAAATTTACCTTTTTTAATAACAGAATTGGATGTTTGTGCCTTAAGAGGTTTGTGCACATTGTTTAATTAGCTGGGGGCAACAGCTGATTTCCTCCCCCCACCCTCTTTCTCAGCTCTTTCCCAGCAGGGCAGGTTAAAGGGCTTGAGGGTGCCCCACAGGAAGGAATTCCCAAGTGCACCTTTCTGGGCTCCCAAAGGGGTTCTGCACTTAGATTGGTAGATGCTGCCACCACTCAATGGCAGAGAAAAGCTGTAACCTTGGGAATTTTATACAAGCCTGGAGTGGCCACTATTAATTTTTAGAATCCTTGTGGGATTTGAAGTGCCAGAGTGGGGAATTAGCCTTAACAGAGTATTTGAAACTGTTGTTTACCAAACAGAAGACTCTCTCCCCATTTACTGCTTTTGATCTCTCATAAAACACTTGGTGGCTTTTGAAGTGCACACAGGAACCACTAGGCCATTACATTTCAGGTATAAAGTAGATTAGAATGGCTGCATACAGTGAAAGCAGAATCAGGGAAATTTTGCCAGTATTTCAGGAAGAGTTTAAGCAATACCACAGGGTGGGATCTCACTCCACAGGGACTCAACTGATCCATTTGCAAAACAGAAGCAAATGTTTTAATTTCTCCTCTTTCCAGATAGCAAACGGGACCACAAAATAGCAACCTTTTTCAATCTTCTTTTTGATAAAGTAAACTGATTGAACTCTAAGTCTCTGACTAAGGTATTTTCTCTGGCCCTCAAATAATTTTTGTGGCTCTTTTCTGAGCTTTTTCCAATTGTTCAATATACTTTTTAAAATGGGGACTCCAGAAATGTATACAGTATCCCAACATAGGTCTCACTAATGCCATATACAGAGGCCAAATCACATCTCTACACCCCTGTTTATACAGCCAAGGATCGAGTTATCCCTTTTGCCACAGCATCACACTGGGAGCTCATGCCGAGTTGTTCATCCACTGTGACCTTTGCATCCATTTCATAGTCACTAGTTTCCAAAATACAGTTCCCCATTCTGTAGGCCTGCATTCCTGGTTCTTTGATGTATAGCTTTGCATTTGGCTGTACTAAAACACATTTTGTTTGAATGGACCCAGGTTACCAACTGATCCAGATCGCTCTGTGTGACTGTCTTGTTCTCATCATTATTTACCACTCCATCAATCTTTGTGTCATCCTGAAATGTTATCAGCACTGATTTTCCAGATTGTTTAGGAAAATTGCTAATAGTTAATAGTTCTGATGACTGAAGAATCCCACTAGAAACACCTCCGTTTTATGATGATTCCCTATTGATGTCTACTTTTTGAGAACTGTCAGTTATTCAGTTCTTTCTCCTTTAGCATGTGCTCTACTGACATTGTATAGTGCTTTTACTTGTTAAGTCTAAACATACTGTACTAAGTCAAAAATCTTACAAAAGTCTAAGAATATTACAGCTACGCAATTACCTTTATCATACAAGCTTGTAATCTTAAAGAATGAAGTCAGGTTTGTTTGACAAGATCTATTTTCCATAAAACCATATTGACTAGTGTCACCATGCTTCAGTGGGTCACAGCTGAGGATGGCAGATTCAGGACAGACTGCTGAGAAATAGGGCAGATTCACACCAAAACGGTGGTTATTCTATTATTAGATATACCAAGCCAGAAACAAAAGTAAACTTCTGTCTCACCACACCAGTTAACAAGAAGCCCAAACTGCAGTCTCCTGAGGCATCCCAGCCCTTGTTTCACCACCCAGACGCTAGACTTTATGATTAATGGTTACTGAAAACCAATTTCATCACATATAAGGTCCTTTATTCCCAAGAAATCAGCTACCTAGCTAATATTCATAACTTTTGATATAAAAATGATACGTGCATATAAACAAGATAAATCATACTCAGCAAGTCATAACTTTTCCATTGACATCTTGCATGATATACCTTGTACAAGATTTGTTGCAAATTGTCTGACAGTGGCAATATTAATGATATAAATTGTCATGTTTCAATCATACAGCATCACAACTAGCATTAAGTATATTCCTATCATTTAGGTCTGTATCAGTTGAATCCTGTATCTTCTTTTCCATTATTTTGCTCAAGACTAATGTCAGGCTAACCGGCCCATAGTTACGTGCATCATCCCACTTGCCCTTTCTGACTACAGGCTGAACATTGGCACTTTTCTAGTCTCCTGGAATTTCCCAGACATTCCAAGGTTTAACAACAATTAATATTGAGCCAAAGATCTCTTCAGCCAACTCTTTTAGGACTCTTGGATGCAAGTTACCCTGGCCTGATGATTTTTAAAAAATTATCCCTACAAGATGACGTCTAAGATCTCAGTTACTAATGAACTGCAAAACACTTCATTATCCTCATACGATAAAAGTACATCCTCCTGTTTCTTGCCAAATACAGAAGTGAATATTTATTGACTACTTTTGCCTTTTCTGCATCTTTAACAGTTTTCCATCTGCTTTTAGTAATAGGACTATAACATTGTTCCTAATGTATTTAAAATTTCTTATTATTGTATTTAAGTCTTAAATGACTTAGAAACCTAAATCTTATTGGCATTCAGTGGGACAGACTCCTAAATTATTTACATGCTTTGGAAAATTTTATCCATAATCATTATAGTATTGTGTTGGATTGGTGGACAAAAGTTAAAGACATTTCCCCTGCTGTAGAGAAATAAGTTAATGAATCAAAAACCATATCTCCAGGGAAAAAAACATTCTGTCTTGTCTATGAATTGTACAGTAAGGAATGGAAACAGAACATTGCACATACAATATGTTTCCCAGGCAAAGAAGAGTGTCAAATAAGAATAGGATTTTACTCAATACATATCCATTTTTGGGTAAGAGATTGTAACAGTGAGAAATACAAAACTCAGCTATCTTGTTGGCAGTTTTAAAACTGTAAAATGATCTTTTGCAGATACAGCCCCTAAATACCTTCTTTGAGAAACAGTGTTGTGAACGACAAATTTAGGGAAACTCTTTACAAACGGCAGTGGAGTTAAGCCAACACACCTTTACATAAGAACTTGTAGTACAACTCTCTATATGGCCCTGTAACACAAAGGCCTACTGGTTGTTCACTTTTCTAGGTCAGCAACTGTAAGGGACTGAGGCATAGGCAGTCTTACTTAGTGATCACAGATGAGCTGGTGCCCACAAGTCAAGGATAGTCACAAGATGGTAGTCAGTGAGCAGGGATTGGAGTAGTCACCAGAGCCAGGATCAGTAAGCATGAGTTAGGGTCAGACTCAGGAGGGGTTTAGAGGCTAGAGATCAGAGATCACACCAACCTGAAGTCAGGGGGCAATAGTCAGAGTCAGGCTGGTGTCAGAGACTGGAGATCAGAAAGCAAGGTGAGTTCTGCAGTTGCAGCAGGCTAGAAGTCTGTGCAGTTGCCCAGAGAACTTCCTAGGGCACCCATCAGAGTTAAATAATGAGTATAGACCAATCAGATGGCCGCAGGGTTCTGTCACTCTGGACCCTTTGGGCAGAACTTACTGTGGTGCCTAATCTCCACAGTGCTCCGTGGATGTGGCTCTGCATAGCCTCCTGGTGGAGGAATGGGAATATCAGCTGTTCCAGGCTCCACCAGTTCTAGCCCCAAATATCCTTATAGCCACTCTTGTCAGGTCTTAAATAGTCATCCCACTCACTGTTCTCATGATACATACCCAAAAGGCAGCATGTAATATACCACTGGAAAACTAAGGGTAGGTCTATACTCACCGTCCGGGTCGACGCGGTGAGTTCGACTTCTCGGAGTTCGAACTATCGCGTCTAATCAAGACGCGATAGTTCGAACTCCCCGCGCGCTCCGGTCGACTCCGGAACTCCACCACCCCGAATGGCGGTGGCGGAGTCGAACTTGGAGCCGCGGAGTTCGACCCCGCCGCATCTGGACGGGTAAGTCAGTCGAACTAAGGTACTTCGAGTTCAGCTACGCTATTCGCGTAGCTGAACTTGCATACCCTAGTTCGACCCCCCCCCCTTAGTGTAGACCAGACCTAACTCACTGATCATTAATAGTCTTGCATGGTGTATGTACAGGGTATATACAAAGAGTTATAAATATGTGCTAGAATTATGTTCTTAAAATGTGTTTGGCAAGCAATGCATAAGCCCATTCTGCCTTAGACAAAGGAATGTGAATTTGCTTGTCTGACCAGCCTGATTGTCATGAAGGTACTTTTACATAAAAGGAGGTAATGAAGGTACATTTACATAAATGATAAACAAAGCCATCAAACTAGCAAATGGGGGATATAGCCTCAACTATGTAAACAAAGAGTCTGAACCTCAAATGATAAGCAAAAAGTGTAGCAAGTAAGGTCTTTTTGAAAGCCTGAGAAACACTGGTGATTAATATAACTGTGATATGCATTATGGTATGCATTAACACTGTATGAGGAATTATGGATACTCACTGATATTATGCTTTAAAGTCTCTGACCAAACACTGGAAGAAATAGGTTCTTTCCCAGACAGGAGGGAAGACAGCTGTCTACCCATCTCCAATGTAAATTAAGTCGTGTAGAATCAGAACAATTAATATAAATGTACATATAAATCAGCAGGAGGATGGACACTGCTCTCCTAAGGAGCCTTCCTGCATCTTGGTCAACAAATTTTGGGAAGACAGCGCAGCATCTACACCCCATCAGGCTAGAGGCTTTGCCTGGGCTTCCTTTTCAAAGAATATATTCCAAAGCTTTACTGGACTATAAAAAGAAAGGGAAGAACACCCTATAATTGTCCATCACTTGGGGGCTACAGGGGACCAAAGTTTGTGAGATCACAAAACACTGGGTCCTTCAGCCAATGGGATTAAAGTCTCTAGAAACTGAATATAGGTGAGAAAATTGCTTAGGGAAAAAGAGAACTTTCTGAAGTTTTAGTCTTAGAAGCGCATGTTAATATTGTCTGTCAGTAACCATTTCTATCCGTACTCCTTGTACTTGGGATCACTTAAACCGATCATTTTCTTAAACAGATCACTTTTTTGGTTTGTTTAACAAACTAGTTTTATTTTTACTATAAACCAGTTCAGTGCTGTGATTGAAATAAGTGTGTTTGTCGAACACCCATTAAATTAATGAGCTGCAGTGTACTGACCCTTTAAAGGAGCAATAAACTTAACTTCTGAGAGTGCCCCAGGAGAAAGCCAGACACTACAAACACAGATGGTTGGGGAAACTCAGGAGTGGGGGCAGGTGTTGGGGTCACCACAAAAAATAATGGTTGGTGGAAGCCAGGCTGTGACCTTCATGCTTGTATGCTGGCTGCTGCTATCAGGGCTGTGAGCCACAGCAGCACAGCATTTAAGGCACCCAGAGCTGCAGGGCAGGTGGTGACACAACCCTTTTCTTGTCTGGATGGAGTCCTAAAGCATCACAGGTCCATTAGCGTTAATTGGATTAGGGAAATTATCCACGTTAAGTCCCCCACACAGTGGTGAAAAACCTGAACTTTAAGTTTATTGGACCACCCACTTCACACGCATGCTTGAATTATAATTACATACCATATATATATATAATGCAAGTGCCTAGAGATCTCCACCAAATGGAGCACTACCTATCCAAATAATAAAATCCAAATAGACAAGACAGACAAATGATGAGAAAAAAGGAAGTATTATTATCCCCATTTTACAAATGGGGAACTGAGGCAAAGGTTCAACATGAAATCTGTAGCAGAGCTGGGAACTAAACTCATTTCTCTCGAGTCTCAGTCTAGTGCCTTAACCAAAAAACAATCTCTTTCTGTGTTTCTCTGTACTGTACAGGGATAGATAATGTACTACATGTGTGTGCATGCACATACACAAAGTAGTCATATACACATACACCATGATTTTAACATGTATAACTTGAACCTCATGTTTAATTTTTCATGTATAGTAAATTTGTATTAAATGCCTCTTCTTTTGAGAAGATGACAGGCTTGCAAACCCAAGTGATATTAAAAACTAAGTATGTGGTGAAATAGAGCATTCAATTACATCTTGGATAAATCAAATTAACAACAACAGATAAGTTAACTTATTAATAGATAACATTCATATAAAAACTATGGGAACGTGGGTATTAAATGTACTATAACAGCAGAATGTCACTGCAGTAATGAGAGGTAACTGATTGTAACCATTTTATAAATCTCAGTTAATAGCTTTCTCTTCATGTGTTTCAGGATTAGGTGTCATTGGTCTAACTGACTAGTCCTTTGCCCAAACTCCAGAGCTCCCTGTGTCCTGTATTGACTGCTAGAGATAAAATTTAAGGATTCATTCATTAAGCCTTTTCCTCCAAGAGATAGAAGCAATTTTTATAATCTCCCAGAGGAGTTCAGTGATGATATTTTGTCAATCTGTGATAAGGGAGGGCTAAACTGCTTTCCTCATTGCTGCTTTTCAGAGGATATCTGTTTAAAGTACACAGTAATAGCCAAAGGGTTATAGATCTCAAACTGGGAGGAAATGGGGCCAAGGGCATCTCCATCATTTATGTACTGAAGGCAGAGAGCTACAAGAAGAGTGCTTATATCTTTAGAGTTTGCAGGAAAAAGTAAAAGATCAGGTTCAAGATTTTGGTTTCTAATTATGCAGTAAAATAAATGTGAAACAGCAAAAGGCACATGAGTTTTGAAGGAGAAAGATGGATCCTAAATAATATTTTTGTTCAGGTGACTTAGATGGCGTCAATATGAAAAGCCTAGTAAAGAAGCAACATCTTCACTCCCTTATATAATAATTAGAATAATCCCTTCTGTTCTCTATTGCTAATCAGCAGCTACTTTGGGAAAGGTACCATATTTCTTGGGTAATTCCAAATCTTCATGTTTACCTATTTTATTACTTCAAAAAATAAACAGAATTAATCTTATTTAGCCTCCATATAGCCAGAACCCTTACATTATAATGTGTTGCCTATTACAATCACACCGATGACACTTTAAACAAAGATATTATGCTAGGAACTAGTACTTTACCCCGATGGAATGACAATTTCAGATGTAAATACCACTGAGTTTAAGGTGGGTGGGAAATCTGCTACCCCAAAAACCAGCAATATAGAATCATCACTCAGAGAAATTTCACATTTAACCTTGCCTTTTTAGACAATTTTTTTCACCTGGTTTCTTTCTTTGAATCCACAACAGTTTGCAGGTGCTCTATATGTCTTACCTACCACCTGAAGAAGAGCTCTGCATAAGTTCAAAAGTTTGTCTCTTTCACCGACAGAAGTTGGTCCAATAAAAAAAAATATATTACCTTACCCAACTTGTGCCTCTATTACCTAATATTCTAACCACAGTGGCACCTAAGGGCTCTGATCAAGGCTCCATGATGCTAGATGCTTTACAGACATTAAGCAATAAAAGATATATTTATTTTCCCAAAGATTGATTATCTCTACATATTGTGCCAAAATTATGGACATAAGAAGAGAGGCCAGGAATGAGTTGGGTTGAAAAATCAGGCATTTTACATCAGAAGCTACTATGATAGAAGTAATACTGAGAAATCTCAAGTAAAATTTGAGCAAAGTTTATAATACTGCAGACAGAACACTGGACTCCATGAGCCATATGTCCCCTTTGCAATGAACAGGCACAGAAAGGACTATGGCCCGCATCTTGCCTCAGGATCCACTAGCACAAACCCTTCCGCCTGTATTTAGTTCCATTGAAGTCAATGGGATTTATAGAAGCAGATCCTGAATGTCAACAACTCACTAAAAAATTGGGCTTTGAATGGCATGGTAGGCATTCCCATATAGATATGGGGAGGGGAGGGGGAAATCTGTTTGCAGCAGCCAGGTATGGGCATTACTAGAAACACACACTGTGAGGTGAAACAACAACAAAAATAAAACTACAGCTGTGGATGTGGTGCTGAAAAAGATACAGGGCACAGGACTATTATTGCATGTATGGCAATGCTTGCAATGACCTGTAGTCCCAGACAGAGCTAGTCAGGAAATAGGAATTTTCCTCCAAGGAACATTTTGTCAAAACTTCGATTTTTTTGTCAAAAATATTTAGCCAAAAACTAAAAATTTCTATCAGGAAAAATCAATATAAAATATTATATTAAATTGATTTTTAAAGATAAGTTTTCTTAGCTTTAAAGCAGTCTAAATTTCCAAATGTATATCCTTCTGTGACATCAGGAATAATTAATCTAATGCATAAAGCTTTCAGTTTTCTGTGTGATACTGAATTCTGTGAAGAGAAGGTCTTCTAAAGAGATAATGAATATGTGGGGGTTTGTAAGTGGAAGAACACCAGTAAAATTTCACAAGTATAAACATGGGTTTTATTCCATAGTTTTGAGAGGAATATGGAATTTGCATATTTTAACACCAAGTAAGGAGATAATCAGTCTAGGAATTTTTTTATTTTTTTTTTGTGGCAAATAGAATATAAACCCTGCTGAGAGTATTTGAGGGCTCAGATGATGGATCACAATGCAGTAGCTCTGTTATGGTTGTATTATGCAAATACCTTTTATACAGTCTTTTAAAAATGTGTATGACAAATATGTAATTGAGGATTTACTGCATATAAAGACAGATTCTTGACTTAATGCAACCCAATGGCTTCTCCAAAGCTTCTTGCATTTATGATGCAAATATATGTTAATGAAATGCTCATTGTACTGTGTGCATGAATTTAGTGTTTGTGAATGGTGCAAGATTGAAAGTACTGGACTGAAGTCCTCTACTTATCCATTTTTGCATGTGCACGCATGCGCGCGAACACACACGTAAGTACTGGCAATGGTATTGCAAGCCTCAGACATGTAACTAATCCCTGTTCTGAGAGATCTTGTTTAAGTGTGAGCTGTTGTACTTCCTAATTCAGAATCATGGCCAGGAGAGAGATTCTGCATAGTGAACCAACTAATCAAACCTAGACTGCACAGCCCAGACCCAAGCATCGACCATTGTGAGGAGCTGACAGCATACTTCACTGATAAGATCAACTAATTATTATGGTACTTACTGGGAAAGAAAATTCCACTCCTGACGAGTTTGTATTATCCGCCCCACTGCCTCTGACTGAGTATGGGCCCATCACACACACTGAAGCTGAAGAAGCTGAAAAATATTAGAGCCACACCATGCAAAACTGTCCTTCCTAGCTGGTAAAAGCCAGTGAAAAACAATTATGCATACTGCTAATGGACTACTAACTATCCACTAGAACAGGTCAGAAAAATTCTGACAAAACTTTCTTTAGTTGAAATTTGTCTATTCACTGAAATTGAAAGATTTTGTGGAGCTGGTTGGATTTGGGGGCAAAATAGAGAAAATAATGACCAATCTCCAACATGTGACATCACTCAACATTGTGTATACCTGGCAATCAGGGTTCGAACATAGTCACTAGTAGCACAGAAAGAGGACCTTCCCATGACCATGGATATGGGTAATATCTTCATGCTCAGACTGATGGACCTCTTCAGCCTTTGACCAAGTAGACTACTAACATTACCCATCACACAGCAGAAGTAGAATGCACAGCATTACAATGCCTTCAATCATTCCTCTCCAGTAGAACTCTCAGAGTGGTAATGGGTAACTGCTCCTCTGCTCCAATGACCTTCACCTGCAAGGTCCCACAGCATCCATACTATTGCTACTATATCATGCAGGCATTGAAGAGAAGTGGGACACCATAGACTAAAAACAACAATATGCCAATGACATTGAAGTATACATTTCATACTCAACTGATGCTATCATCCCACTTCTAAAATGTCAGAATGCCTACAGGAACTAAAGCATGGATGAAAAGCAGCTGGCTCAAGCTGAACCCAGGCAAGACTGAAGTGGTGCTGGTCAGAAAAGGGAAAAGTTTCTAAGAGCTGGCCAAAATTTGTCTCCTGTTCTTTAAAGATATTTAGCCCGCATTTGTCAAAAGTGGTGCAAAGCCTTTATCTCCCATTTAACTCCTCACTAAGCTTAGGTGACCAGACAGTATCGGTTTCCAAAAATGGCTTTTTTTACCTCCAGTTTGCTAGGAAACTTTGTCTCTTCCTCCTGAGCAAGGACCCGGGCACTGTAATTTATGAGTTTGTCATGGGCAGACTGTAAATGTAAAGATAAGGTATACGTTCCAGCTGGTACAGAATGCATCAGCCTGTTTTCTCCATGGTTTAAGCTACCATGAGCATATCAGGCCTGTGCTCAATTCCTTCCACTGCCTCCCCTATCAGCTTCTGATGGCAGTTTAATGGCCTTGGTCTGAATTCTCAGGGCAATTAACGGATCAGTCCCCAAATACATCAAAGACTAAATATCAATTGATGAGCCACTGAAACAACTGCTCTCTTGTGGTACAGTATAGACCACAAAGCACAGGATTAAGTCCCGGGGATACAGTTATGGAACAATCTTCTAGAGGAGGTGGGAGAATCCTGAGTCTGGCCAACTTTAGGAAACATTGCAAAACCTTCCTCTTTGGGAAAGCCTCTCCACTGTGAAGGACACTCACAATATGAACACTCCCTTCTATTCTCAAACTCCTACCAACCCAGTCCTCATTTCCCCAAAAATAAACTTCCCCAAGAAGAGCTTTTTACTCTGACTGGGGAAAACTACCCAAGATTCCATGAAGTCCACTAGAGATTTCACTAATCTCTATTGATTTTACATGGAAGATACTGAGATATTATAGTGAAGGACAGCAATATAAAACCATAAAATAGAAACATATTGTTTGTGGCTATATTTAACTGAAGATTTAAGATAAAGGTTAGGAAATTATTTTAATTAACTATTACCATACCCTGGAATCAGTGCCTCAACCCTCTCAAACTCCTAGTTGCTTGGACACATTTCCTCCAGAATACATCTTGCTGTGGGGAGCTATGGTTTTCTGGTTACACCCATAAGGGATGATGTTGTGACAGTAAAGCAAGTAAACACAGGCCACTTGCTTAGCAAAGGAATTTCTTATACCCACACACTTTATTCTTAAAAAGCATAGCCCCAAAACTGTTATACCATTGTCTATTAATTATTCCCTTGGCTCATTCCATTCACCAACATCAACTGCTTATTACTGACGCAAAGTACCTTGTAATGATAGCTTTACTGACAGCACAGAAGAGCTCTGATTGGCATTCTGGTCATTCTGCCAGAGACCTCAAGGAGAGGACGGCAAAACAGATGCATGGGTCCTGCAAGCAGGACCACGAAGAGCAATATCCAGTTTGCAAGACATGAGTGGTATA
The DNA here is from genome assembly GCF_020497125.1 of Mauremys mutica. Classification (NCBI taxonomy): domain Eukaryota; kingdom Metazoa; phylum Chordata; order Testudines; family Geoemydidae; genus Mauremys; species Mauremys mutica. Next base: position 183,272,913 of record NC_059072.1, on the reverse strand, counting down.
CAGTATCACTGGGCCACACGTAGGTTGGGTTTGCAACTTTCAAAATACTGTTTGGAGAATGTGGATGAGCACACGTTTGTAAGTTTCTTTGGAGCCTGCAGTTTCTAATGCAGACTGTGTTTTTCCTATGTTAAGACAAATTCTTTCCTGACCTCAGTACTCATCAACTTCAACAGGAATAGCATCTACGCATGTGAAGTCAGTAATTGACTCAAAGCTGGTCTCAGTCAATATCCTGGTATAACAGACACTATTGCTAGCTAGTATTTAGGAATCCTGTCCCGGACTCGGGAGGCAAAAAGAGGGTAACGGTAAACTAAAGTGCATAAAAATAGAGTAGAGCTGGTTGATACTTCAGAAACTGTGTTCATGGACATTTGGTCAAATTCTGAAAAAAAAATTGGCATTCACAAATGTGAACAGCCATGTGAAACAGTCAAATACCCATATTCACATGGAAGCCACAATATTTGTGCATTAAGATGAATATTTGTTATTCACTGCTATTTTAAATGTTACAATCATCCAATCAAGGAGAAGAAACAATACCATGTGACTTAGGTGACCAATCACACACTATGAATCATGAATAATCAAAGTGAACTGGTCTCAAACAGTTTCCATAAATTGTACCAAAGGATTATGAACAGTGAATGTTTGATTTTTACAAAGGGTTAGCAAATTATTCATAGAAAAATGAGATAATTTGGTAGCAAAGAATAATCTGAACAGTTCTAAGGGAGTACTGGCTGATCACTGACCTTTGGCAAAAAGCATATTTATGGAAATTTCATCTGCCTGCAGATGATGGGTGTACACAGATCCACCAAGACCAAGAGAGCAGAGTTGGTGTTGCCCTTTTAGGAATAAATTCTGAACAGACTTATATCATGTACAGAATTACTGAGTTCAGCAGGAGAGCTGATAAAACATTTTCATTAAAAGTATGCCCTATTTTTTTTTACTAGCTTTAAAGGATGAAGTTGTGTAGATGTCAGATGCATAGGGCAGAATTTGACCTTTTTGTTTACTCCTGTGCAATCCCCATCCTAGTTACTGGGATTGTGTGGGTGAATAAAGGGATGAAGCTTGCCCATCATGGGCAGAGTACGTCACCTTTTTCTAGTTTTGTTAGTAATAAAAAATAATAAAAGTTCAGTACTGAGCCTTTAATATTTTTGTGGCTCAGATATTTAGGAAATGTTATGTATAATCTTCAAAGGGATTGTGCAAGTGTTTGTTTGCAAATTATGCACCACATATGCAAATATATTGCAGTATGAAGAAATTGAAAAGCACGCTATTTACAATTTAAAAAATAATTTAGTATTGGTGTAAAGTTCTAAGTTGACAGCATTGGCAACTGAAATCCTCTATCCCTTGAACAGATAAGCATAAGCTGCAACTGTGAAATATGGCTCAACCTTGATTTTGTGGGACCACTTCTAAGGGAAAGAGGATAAGTTATATCTCCAGTCACCGGTCTCCCTTTCAACAAGGATGCCAGTTAGTACCAACTGTGATTCAGACATTTGTCAGCTGAGTCTACCATGCTGTGGCTAATACCTTTCAGTCACTACCAACCTGAGTTGGATATAAACAGATGAAAGGCTCCATATTCCATTACTGATCCCCTGAGTCACCCACTCTGAAAAGCAATTTGCCGTGTGCTAAATTGAAAGTATCATCTGATTTGCTGAGACATCAAAACTTCATTTCATGATACCAAAAATTTCTTCAGTGACAGCTGCGATCAACTGGTTGCTACACTGTTACATTGCCTTAGAGAGGTGAAAGAAGAAAAAGGGAAAATGAGAAACAAGAAGAGGGTCAGTAAGCCAAGAACTAAAGGAATATTCAGAGTAAGAAACATTTGTTTTTAAACTTCAGTTACTGACCCATCTATGAAAAGTAAATATTTAACATGACAGACACAAGATGCAACTGGTGAATCCTTCTGTGACCTGTTAGAGTCTTCACATGAGCTTGCTGACCTTGGCCATCTGTTAAATGTAATTGTAGCTGAAAACTGTGTTTTTCTGACTCTGGTCCTAATATTCCCTTTTGCTGTACAGAACAGAGGGAAACAAACGTGTGAATCCAAGGGGTTTAGGAGGGCTCAATTTGTTGGACACTGGTCCTAAATTGTCATTATGCCTTTATAGTCAATGCTCTGGGCACACATACATTTGATAGACACATTTTTAAAACCTGACAAAATAAATAAAATAGATATGTGAAATAAATACATTTGATTGTATTTCTAAATCATTTATTACCATTACAGTAGCATTAAAAGACACTTAAACACTGTGCAAATACAGAGTAACAGACAGCCACTGCCCTGAGAAGCATCTAAAGCAAGCAGATAAAATAAACAAATGCTGGGCAAAAGGAAGTATCATTATCCCCATTTTACAGTTTTGGAACTGAGGCACAGAGAGATTATATGAGTTGCTCAAGGTTCTATTGGGAGTCTGCATCACACCTAGAGTCCTAATCCAGTGCTTTAATCTCAAAACCATTCCCCCATCTGCTTCCAATACTGTGGGGACACACGTATGTGTGTGTATATGGTTGTATATAATTAAACCATCATTCAGTGAGTGCAAACAGAGTTCCAAAATTCTTCCAGACCAACCCATGAACTTTCAATATCCCCACTCATCAGCTTAGCCCTGACCTCCAGTATAAATCCAAGAGAACAATTAGGCCTTGCAATGTGACCTGAAGGTCAACAGGCTTAGATCCTGTCAGGGGTGAAAGTGAGCCGGTAGGGGCCAGTACTCCATACCGGTAAGAACCCACACCAGCCCACATTAAAGCGCTGCCGTGCCCCTTTTGCCTCCCCTGTCGGTGGCCCTGCCGGTAGGGTCCGTACTGGCAGGGCCTTGGGGGGGGGGGAAGGGGGAGGGGCAATGACGTTAAAGCGCTGCTGCGGCAAAGGACCATACAGCGCTTTAATGTCCCTGCCCCTTTCCCCCCGCCCCCGCAGCATCCCACAGGCGGGGGCGGGGAAGGGAGCAGTTGCCCTGGGGTCGATTTAAAAGGGCCTGGGGCTCTGTACGCTGCTGCCACTAGCTCAGCAGCAGCGTCTGGAGCCCCAGGCCCTTTAAATCAACATGGAGTCCCAGGTAACATGGGACAGGGGGCCTAAAAGGGCTGGTTGAGGGATGCTGGCCCCCCAGCCTCACCCCTTCCAGGGGCCAGAGGCCCCCCCAGCCTGTACTGGTAAGTGTCCTGACTTACTTTCACCCCTGGATCCTATGGAACCAAGACATGAAATAAGGCAGATTACGTCATTGAAAATAGCTTGCTTGTAGACATCTGGACATTAAAGTAAGGGGGTGCTAACTCTAGCATCTTAAATAAACAACAGTCACAGTAACACACAGGGAGGGAAACAGCATTGGAACAACACTGAAAGGAGTGATGATGGCTGCAGGGTACGGTGTTCTGAGCTCATAGCTTTCCACATAGTGTTCACTCTTTGTGAAAAATGCACACTTAGGACTTTGTGAAAACTTGGGAGGCATGGCTAGCTGAAGCAGAAGCAGACCTGACAAGGAGCAGCCCTAGCTTCCACCCTTGAAAAAGGTAGGAAGGTGCAAAGATGACAGAGGAAATAGTTTCAGCATGGCCAACAAACTCTCTGCTGCCAGAGTGAGGGACAGAAGAGACCATGAGGAGGTTGGCACTCCACCGAGATACCTCAAAATCCTCAGAATTGGGATTAGGATTGGGATTCTTCATGGGTCCTCAATCTGAGCATTGTCAGATATCCGCTAAATCCCTCCTGCCCAATACTTTCAGAAAGGTAAAAGGTTCCTGTTCTCCACCCTGTCATTTTCAACATAAAACACCCCAGAGGGGGATGAAGTATGTGGAAGAGGAACGTTTGTCCTCATATTTGTTATGAAACATATGTTCTTGATAGCACAGGACTAGACTGTAATTTTACAATCTACCTGGAGAAAGGAATGGGGCATTGCTGCAGTGCCCCAGGAACAGAGCAGAAAACTAACCGACAGAGTCCCAGTTCCTTCCCTGATCCCCACAGAGAGAAAAATTACTTCACCCTTTTCATGGAGTATCTGGGACCCAGCTGTGCACTCAGTCAGCTGCCCTGGCTAGTGAGTACCGGGGTGGAGTCAGAGCTACCCCCACTTCCCACCTCCTCCAAACCCTCTCTACCCACTTGCTCACAATTGGTAGAAGGAGGTGAGTAGCCCGTGCTCTCCACACCTCAATCTCAGCAGATGAAAAAAGGGAGTAAGAACTGTGACAATCTAGACCATAACATCTTTGTAGATGATTATCCCTGTTCACTGAGTGCAAAACACCTTATGATGTTTCAGGGCTGCTTATCCCAAACACCACATTTCCCCTACTTTTCCTATTGCCTGCTTTTTTAAATCAACATCCTCAGAAAGTTTTCAGAATTTTAATGCAACATTATGCTGGCTAGATAATTACCTCTGACTGTTAGTGTAAAATAGACTCAGAGTAATTTCCCTGCATTGGTTCTGCTTCATAAAATTCACTGGCAACAAATGGGAACACATTCTTCTACAAGTGCCTCTGGAGGGAGACACAGCCCAAAAAGTAGCTGGTGTCTGACAGAAAAAAAGATATCCTTGGAGTTCCCAGAACACATTAATACTGCTTTAAAACATGAACTAAAATACACAAACTATGGTTTAGTCTAGCAGGACATGGCTGCAGTTGAATTTTGCAGTATTCCTTTAACCCTTCATTTATCCTCCATTTCAGTGCAAATATTTTGCTGTAAGTTAAACAAAATGAATTTTAAAAAATCTATGTATGTCTCTATATAAGAAAAAACTACCAGTGTTCTGCCCTTCAGCACTGATGATAACCAACATGATTCATAAGAGTCACTGCCCCTCATAAATGCCCTGAGCATTTTTTTTTTTTTAGAGATTACTGGAGAATTTTTTAAGATTCATGTGAGCATTAAATCACTCAGGGTTAATCAACTACATTTTTATTCGTACAACCAACCTTAAGCTACAAGAGCTTTAGACGCTGCATTACATAATCCCACATTACAAGCAGGGATACAGATTTAAAAAATAAATAAAAAGGCAGCTCATGTAATGCATCCACTGGAATCTAGCCACTGGTTCTGAATTACAATAAACCAAAGCAAGAACAAAATCCAGGGCAGAAGGCTATTGATGACATTCTCACACTATGTAGTAACATTGCAAACATAAGGCCTCATCCTGCTCTCACTGAAATTAATGGGAGTTTTGTCAAGGACTTCACTGGAAAAAGGATACGGCCACTGACAACTGTACAGAAACCAAAACCATAAAACTACACCATTAAAAAGGGGGAGGAGGGTGGATTTTTTTCCCATTTTTTATCTACTTTATTAAAACTTAGTCTTAATAGTGTTGATTTTACAATTGGTTGGAATCAGTATCCCCGGCTCTTGGTCACTCTTTTCTCCTGAGCAGGGCAATTTGAAGCACCTGGAACAAAACCGGTATTTTAAGCAATATAATTAGACACCATCAGTACTGCATCTGAACACTGTTTTATTCCAAAAAACTGGCCTGCAGCTATTCCTAATTATTTTATCACCAGACATTTGACTTACAATCTTCCTCTCCACTTTCTTATTACAAACCACTGTACAGTGGTGACTCAACTGATCTACCCCATAACGTCTCTTTGTAGGTGAGTACCTACAAGTCTCTGTACAGTTGTATTTTCTAAAGGAGCTGCTATGTAGGTAGTCTATACCGCAGTCACCGTGAAATGCCACACAGTATTTCAAGGGAACACATTAGAACATAAGAACGGCCGTACCGGGTCAGACCAAAGGTCCATCTAGCCCAGTATCTGTCTACCAACAGTGGCCAATGCCAGGTGCCCCAGAGGGAGTGAACCTAACAGGCAATGATCAAGTGATCTCTCTCCTGCCATCCATCTCCATCCTCTGATGAACAGAGGCTAGGGACACCATTCTTACCCATCCTAGCTAATAGCCATTTATGGACTTAGCCACCATGAATTTATCCAGTCCCCTTTTAAACAATGTTATAGTCCTAGCCTTCACAACCTCCTCAGGTAAGGAGTTCCACAAGTTGACTGTGCGCTGCGTGAAGAAGAACTTCCTTTTATTTGTTTTAAACCTAAGAAATTTTGGCCGCCACTATCCAGGTGTCACATGTGAATGCCCTGTGTAAGTAACTCTGTTATGCAAGGTGCCAAATTTAACCATGATGTAATTTCACTGTAGCCAATTGAGATCTGGGCTTGGCCCAATGATTTAAGAAAGCTACTGTATACACTTCCAAAACAGTCTCTCACAAATACAAATGCTATGCTCACCTATTCGTTCACATACAGTGTTCTCACACACCATGGCCGCTTCTTGTCTCTGAGCTCTGTCACGAAAAAGATGATCAGGCACAATCATGGCTAAACATCTATAACTTGGTAACTGTAAGACACTGGTTGCCAAAAATGCTCTAAAATATCTTTTTCTGCCTGGCATCTGACTCTCCAGCTAGATTCCCTCCTTTCTCTGGATCTTGTCGTGTTTATCTAATAATCTGTGGGCATGTAGGTGGTCAGACCTCTTCTGGATTGCTTTCATTTCCATCTGGAGTAGTTTGCATTGTAAGAAACATGATAAACCTCACTACATGAGACCAGTGGCCTGTGCTAAAATATCATGGGATCTAGTGCTTTTGTCATCTTTCACAGCAGCAAAGGGATGTCACAGAAAGGGCTGTCAGATTCAAAACACTGTCCTTTGATCATATGTATACCCTTTGCAGATCGTGCAATACAAATGCTCATAGGGACATGGGACTCCCCTCTCCCCCATGCAGCATCATTAACTTCATCTCAAAGTTTGGTTGTTCAGACATATGAGTTCACCATACTTTTTAGATGATACCACTGGACAGGTTTCCTAACACAATTAGAGGCTTCACATCCATGCATGTCACTCACTGTGAATATGACCATGGATTTTTTTCCTCTCTCTCTCTCTCTCTCTCACACAACACACACACACTTTTTAGGGGGGTAGAAGCTGAGATACTGCAGTAGCAAGAGCCACATTAGGCAAGAGATAAGATTAACAGATGAAAGAGACAGCAACGTTTTTCTCAACAGAAAGGATACAGAATACCTGAGCACAGTAAAAAATGAATAGGTGAGCACAGCATTTGTGTCTGTGTGAGACTGTTTTGGATGTGTATACAGTAGCTATCTTAAATCACTGGGCCAAATCCATATCTGCTTTACCTCCATTGGCTCCAGTAAAATTACATCATGTTTAAATTTGGCCCTTTGCATTTGAGAGTTACTTACACAGGGCATTCACATGTTACATCTGGCAGCCAAAATTACTTAAGGAGTTCCATTGAAACACTGTGCGGCATTTCACAGTGACTGTTATATAGAGTAGCTACATAGCAGCTCCTTTAGAAAGTATGACTACTGTACAGAGACCTGTAAGTACTCACCTTAGGGTTATGGAGTGAGTTTCTGCTGCAGTTTTTCAATACTGATTAACACACTGAGACACAGGCCCACTGGTGCCAGCTGGCAGCAGGTTCACGACTCTGTGTTAGCAACTCCTAACAGGCCTGACAAACTCATTACACCTAACACACTGCTGTCATAGTATTTATCTATCAAGAATGCCATGTGAAGTCTTAAATGAAAGCCAGGATCATGCTGGTCATTAACATCATTGCAAGATCTATGTATGTCTGTTATTTAAGGAGCTGTGTGTATGTACTTAAAATGTGTTTTAGAAATTGAGTCCCAAGCAGAGCTGACAAATAGGTTTCTTCTGGAAAGAAGAAGAAAAAAATACGTATCTGTCAAATGTAGATTAATCATTGTAAGACAAAAACAACTGGACTCCTATTTACATACGAGTCAACAAGGGGGTGGGAAGTCAACAGGAAGAGAGGAACAGCAGAATGTGGTGGGGGGGAGAGCTTTGTCTAGACGTACACTTGAAAGGTTTACTTGGCTATAACTGGGGAACAAGGCAGACATTTTGTCATCCATTAGTGAGGGAGCAAAAAGGACAGCACTTTTTGCATCCAGGAATGGTGGATCCCAGCTAGGTGGGTTGGTGATGCTGGGAGTTTACTTTAGGTGCAAAAGTACTTTAGACAAGGATTTAGGCCTGTTAAAGTTTAGACTCTAAGAAAGATTATTTTGTTTCCACTTATTGTCCTTTCTAGCTACTTCTTTTATAAGAAACTTATGATCGTTTCACTATTAATATATTTCAGTACCGTAATGTTATGAAGGACCTGGTCCTGAGTTGTGCCAGTCAAGCTGTGTACATGCAGTCCTTTTGAGGACAGCTTACCTGATAATTTCTGTCAGGGCTGGTTTACACTTGAAAGTTAGGTCAGCTAAACTACATCACTGAAGGCTGTGAAAAATTGCATGCCCCCATGAGGTTAACTGAGCCCACCTAAGCCCTAGTGTAGAGACCACTAGGTAAACTTAGCTACCGCCTCTTGGAGAATTGGATTGACTACAGCAACAGAAGAACCCCTTCCGTCACTGTAGAAACTATCTATACTACAACAATGCAGCTGTGTCACGGTAGCTTTTGTAGTGTTGACACAGCCTCAATGTCCAGCAAAAGAATGCTGAATACTGCAGGGAGCATCCTGAGGACCCTGGGGTTGGTGTGTGTCTATCATCAGCCTGCACGGAGAGACTGAGGTCTGTAGGTCTCTGAAAGTCGCTGCTTATGTGTGGCCAGAGGTTATTGGTTTCGGGGAGTTGGGCTACAGAAGGCAGCAATAAGATTGCTTCATGCTAAGGGCAGATAGTGGTGAGGTGCCTCAAAACCTGAGGTGCCCCTGGGAAGCATCATATATGTACTTGCAACTTCAATGTGCAAAGTAAATTGGCTGCTCTCAATCCTGGGCCACACTGGACAATTGTTCAAAGAACACCCCCTCCACGCTCACACCTTTCCCAATGTACTTTTGCCCAATTGATAATCTCTACTGCAGTGAGGCCCTGTATTAAAATAATAAGCAGCACAGCAAAATGGAGGTACATTAGGAAAGATGTGTAAGGAAGCTTTCATGATATCTGTCTGTAGCCACTGCTATCAGATTCTCAGCTTCCTGAGTGTGTTAAAATCAACCCAAAATGTCATTTTAAAGGAAAAAGTACCTTATTACTGATGTGTCCTGGGGAAGCCAGAACACTCCCAACCTAGAGGTCTATAATGATCACATAATAGAATAACACAGCAGAGTACATCTCAGAACACATCTCACTCATTCAGAAATGAAAGGTTTTCTTGTGGAATTTATTTGACTTGTTTTATTCTCTTTCCATTCATGCAATGGTTCCCCACAGAATAATAAAATATAAACAATACAGACAGTTACTGAAATGTATAATGATTCTTATAGCACATATATGGTACAATACTATAAATAGTATTCAAAATATTTACCAAAAATCTATTGCTAAAGGACTAAACCCACCCAGTGTCTAATGTTAGGTACAATGCTCAGATTGGCTGAGCTGTGCTTGATGTATGACCTGGGGAAAGGGGTATGGAAATGGTTGTGTAGCAGGGTGCTGGTGCAAAGGCACCTAATTAGCCCCTGCTCAGCCAACCCCAATATGGGGAAATAGATTGGAGCCGGGGAGAAGTCTGGTGCCTGGCTGTTAGAACTGGCTGCACCTGCAGGCCTGGGAGTTCAAGGGCTATAAAGGCTGGCTGGCAGCCAGAAGAAGGGGGAATGGCCAGGGGAAGGTCAGTCTCCAGTCTGAGGGCAGACTCTGTAGGAGAGGAGATTATAAGGCCTGCAAGCTCTGTATATAGTATATCACTGGTGGTGGGAGAACAGGGTGTAAATAAAGCCCTGGGTGCTGCAGAACTAGAAGCCTCTCTGAGCTTTATTGGGGCAGCCAGTGGGCCCCAGAAAGAGGGGCAGACAGAGGACCTGTTACAGGTTGAATGATATCTTTATTTGGGTTCAGTGCCAGAACATTCCAAATCCAAATCAGCCACAGCTAGTGCAAGTTAGAGCTGCCCTAAGCCTGCTCTAATTTGCGCCTGGCTCCATTAGTGGGCCAGAGGCTATTTGGGAATCTGGAGACTATTGGAGTGCAGCTATTTTCTGGTCACCTCACAGCTCATCTTCTGACACCGAGGCTGGGGGCTGGTGTTGGGTTAGCTAGAACATCCCTTTGTTTCCCAAGAATTTTCCTACTGTGGGGTAATTTCCAACTAATTCTTAAACTTCTACTGCTGTAGCAGTGCAGGTGGAATGTGGCTATAAACTATTCAGCCAGCCAACCACTACTTTGAACTTTCCTTGTGAAGTGACAATCACCTAGATCCTCTCACTCATTTGAGCAACAGAAGGTGGGGAATACATTTTTGGGTACCTGTAATATCTGTTTTGTTGGTTCTACCTACCGTAAGGCAGAGGGGAGGAATTCTTCATTCTTTTCATATACTTATTTACACTGTTGGTCTGATAATATTTTTACAATCACTTCACAAAAGTGTAAATGGCTTCACATGGTGCATACAAGGTTTTTTGTTCACACATAAAACAGATAAAATTTCTAAGAACAAGGGGTTCACTGATCTGCATTTTGTGCAGCCATTTATACTTGTGCAAAGTGGGTTTAAAACTCAAACCAAATCAGAGTGGTAGCACTTTATCTTCAGTTTGCATAAATTCTGCATAGGTGTAAGCAGGGGAAAGGCAGCAAATGAGTAGGTCCCAGAAATACAAAGAGAACCTAATTCTGATCTCATTTATAATAGCTTTCAACTGGTGGAATTCCACTAGTTCTGATTTTCAGCTGTTTGTGTACTGCTTTCAGCATAGTTCAGGTTGGTGACCAGTTTTGCCCCAGTTAAAGTTAGTGCAGCTCAAAGGCCGTTGTAACTGATGCTCAGCTTCCCACAGCCCAAAAGATTCAGTCCAGCAGTTGGCAGTAGCTAGGACGAGAAGTTCCTTGGCCACCCCATCTATACTGGGGACACAGAGGGTCACTGGTACAGAGCACACTGTATGCTACACCTGCTATCACTGATGCTGGGCAAATACACAGATAGCCAGTTAATCTGGCATTAAAGCTTCTAGAGAAGCATAAAGTAGCATACATAACTTTGAATTGGGTCCATTGACTTCAGATAAATTGCTTATGACTATGACATAAGTAAGGTCAGAATGAGGCTCATTCTAGAATTCTATTAGTTTTGATTTGTCATAGTAAAGTAGTACTTGCCTGGGTCCTTCACTTTGCACTTAAATCAGAGGATATATGTGTGAAAGCCTATTAACTTCAGGTTAACGAATTTCTTAGAATTTGGTTAACAAATACATTTTCTTACTTCCTTTCAGTTGCACAGGAGTTCTGCCTGATACATGGCCAGATGAGAAATCTACCTTGTAGTAAATGGGGCAACCAAGCAAGGCTGCATGGAAAAAAACATGAGAAAAGAGACAGTAAGAGGGATGCAGCCCATGGTTTGTTTTCTGACTAGCATTCAGTACTTCATTCTGCCCCGTGCACTGACATTTGTGATCATTTCATCCTCCTGTTTTGAGTTTCCAAGCCTTGGGCCTGCTGCTGAGAACTCCCTCCCTCCCATTCTCAGGAATGACAATCTCACAGAGCCTTAGGAATGCAGTTATTGAGGCAGATCACTATCTTGGAGGAAAAGTAGGTAAAGAACTATTTGCATGGTGGGGCTTGATGATTAAAACCAGATTTTGAATTTGGGCGGCTAGTTCAGTTAGCAGATTATCAGGGTGATGTACTCTTAGCAACTGATATGGCTGAGAAGGTTAGCTGACTGTGTTGCTGTATGATTGAATATGACCATTTCTATCATTGATATTGCCACTGTTATACCATTGCAACAAATCTTGTACAAAGAATATGTTATCTAAGGTGTCAATGGAAAAGTTATGATTTGCTCAGTATGATTACACTGGTCTACAATTTTTGAGAAGTCATCTGATTCAGAGATAAAATGTGATATTTATTATGTATTTTGATGTGCTGAATTCAAATATGACAATTAAAACAACTGATTGGCTACTGTTTCTAAGATATTTAAGTTTTTACATTTTATGTCTATGTATATTGTGTAGATAGTAGAGTTTTAATCATAAATTGTAAACCTAGGTCTTTTCATGTGTTTATGGTTGCTTTACATGATAATATTTCACCTGTCCTGTTTATGTAACACTTTAAAAATCAGCAAAAGGGTTATCTAACTAAAATTTATTATGAAACAAAAGGCAAAAAACTATTACCGGTATGTACATAGTTTAGTCCTATTCAGTGTCTACTCGGCGCTTCTTGGCTTGTCTCTTGTATTCATCTCTTGTCACTGTCCAGCAATAGTCTGCAAGCATTGATGGGCTCCATTTGCCTGATAGCGTTTCTCCATTGTTGCAATGTCCTGGTGAAATCACTCGCCGTGCTCGTCGCTCACTGCTCCGCAGTTCGGTGGAAAAAAATCTAGATGAGAGTGCAAAAAATGTCTCTTTAGTGACATGTTGCAACCAAGGCTTTTGTATGCCTTGAGGAGGTTTTCCACCAACAACCTGTAGTTGTCTGCCTTGTTGTTTCCGAGAAAATTTATTGCCACTAACTGGAAGGCTTTCCATGCCGTCTTTTCCTTGCCACGCAGTGCATGGTCAAATACATCATCTCGAAGAAGTTCACGAATCTGAGGACCAACAAAGACACCTTCCTTTATCTTAGCTTCACTTAACCTTGGAAATTTTCCATGGAGGTACTTGAAAGCTGCTTGTGTTTTGTCAATGGCCTTGACAAAGTTCTTCATCAGACCCAGCTTGATGTGTAAGGGTGGTAACAAAATCTTCCTTGAGTCAACAAGTGGTGGATGATGAACACTTTTCCTCCCAGGCTCCAATGACTGTCGGAGTGGCCAATCTTTCTTGATGTAGTGGGAATCTCTTGCACAACTATCCCATTCGCAGAGAAAACAGCAGTACTTTGTGTATCCAGTCTGCAGACCAAGCAAGAGAGCAACAACCTTCAAATCGCCACAAAGCTGCCACTGATGTTGGTCATAGTTTATGCACCTCAAAAGTTGTTTCATGTTATCATAGGTTTCCTTCATATGGACTGCATGACCAACTGGAATTGATGGCAAAACATTGCCATTATGCAGTAAAACAGCTTTAAGACTCGTCTTCGATGAATCAATCAACAGTCTCCACTCATCTGGATCGTGAACGATGTTGAGGGCTGCCATCACACCATCGATGTTGTTGCAGGCTACAAGATCACCTTCCATGAAGAAGAATGGGACAAGATCCTTTTGACGGTCACGGAACATGGAAACCCTAACATCACCTGCCAGGAGATTCCACTGCTGTAATCTGGAGCCCAACAGCTCTGCCTTACTCTTGGGTAGTTCCAAATCCCTGACAAGGTCATTCAGTTCACCTTGTGTTATGAGGTGTGGTTCAGAGGAGGAGGATGGGAGAAAATGTGGGTCCTGTGACATTGATGGTTCAAGACCAGAAGTTTCATCCTCTTCCTCTTCCTCGTCTGACTCAAGTGAGAATGATTCTGGTGCATCAGGAACTGGCAGTCCTTCTCCGTGGGGTACTGGGCGTATAGCTGATGGAATGTTTGGATAATGCACAGTCCACTTTTTCTTCTTTGACACACCTTTCCCAACTGGAGGCACCATGCAGAAGTAACAATTGCTGGTATGATCTGTTGGCTCTCTCCAAATCATTGGCACTGCAAAAGGCATAGATTTCCTTTTCCTGTTCAACCACTGGCAAAGATTTGTTGCACAAGTGTTGCAGCATATGTGTGGGGCCCACCTCTTGTCCTGATCTCCAATTTTGCAGCCAAAATAAAGGTGATAGATAGGCTTTCTTAACCATAGTGGTTATACTGCGCTTTTGTGATGCAAAAGTCACTTCACCACAAACATAGCAGAAGTTATCTGCACTGTTCACACAAGTACGAGGCATCTCTGCTCACTTTGGCTAAACAGAAATGTGTCCCTTTGCAAAATCAAACACTGACAAATAAGAGAGCACGACACTGTATGATTTCTAGAGCTGATATAGGGCAATTTGTTCAGCAGAGTGATCTAAGCTTTGTTATGATTGCATCATCCATGACTTCTAGGAATAACATGATGCAATTCATATCATGTATGACGCAATACCAGCTTCAGATTGCATCATTCATTGTTTTGCCTAAAAAGCAAGTACTGTCCAAACTCAGTCATAGATTTATTCATAGATCCAGTCAAAGATGTATTTTAGTCATTTCTGGTTTAAATTGAGATCCCTTCCCTTTATAACTCACTTATCCTCTGCTATTCCCAAGTAAAGAGTCGTATATACTGACCCAATAGCATATCTTGAAAACTAGAGCCAGTCAACAATTTTAAGCATCATTTTCATTCTCAGTGACCCAAAATTAGTAAAGTTTGACTACATTTATTTCAGAAGCATTTTGCCTGTAGAGCAGTGTTATCCTGTTTACATGCATGTATCATCTTTTTGTCTAAAGTTATGAATGCTGGGCATGGAAATGTGTCTTATACATGTATTGTATCCCTGGGTAACATGCACCAGATAAGATTTACTTTAAGGCCAGACAGCTGTTTATTGATGGCCCATCAAGGATACTTAGATTTCACAATGGGCCATTGAAGAAACTAATTCCACCCAGAAAGATCTTCCTGTGAATGCCTCAGTAAGAATATGGGCAATGGATGCCCCTGTGAGTCATCAAACTGTGTAAGGATATGTGATATGCTCATGTGAGCCTAGACTCCATCTTGAGCCAGTAATTTTCCAGGCACCTGGGCTGTGAGCTTTGTTTGAGTCAGTAAATTTCCAGGCACATGGCAGAGAATATAAAAGACCCCACAGATGTCTCCATTTTGCTTCTTTCATGCCCTGATTCTTTGGACTGGGTATTTACAACTAAAAGGAGCATTTTGAACTATGGACTGAAGACCTTCCAATCTTTCAGAAGTTACCAGAGACACATTACAATCCAGCAGTTATTCTATCACTGCTACAAACCTGATATAAGGACTTTGTGATTATTTGTATGTACTTGATCTATTAACAACTTTCTTCTTTTCTTTTATTATTAAACCTTTAATTTTAGTTACTAAAGGATTGGTATTAGTGTGATTATTGGGTAAGATCTAAGTTATATATTGACC
The DNA here is from genome assembly GCF_020497125.1 of Mauremys mutica. Lineage (NCBI taxonomy): Eukaryota > Metazoa > Chordata > Testudines > Geoemydidae > Mauremys > Mauremys mutica. The sequence continues at coordinate 183,257,657 of NC_059072.1, read as the reverse complement.
TTGCTTAGTCGCTGATCTCTCAGGATTAAAAGAACCCTATGTTTGATTAAACTGATTTTCAGTAACCACTTATCATAGAGTCCAGTGTCTGGGTGGTGAGACAAGGGCTGGAATGCCTAAGGAGACTGCATTTTTTTACTTCCTGTTGACCAGTGTGGTGAGACAGAGGTTTACTTTTCTTACTGGCTTGGTATAATCTAATGATAGAATAACCACCAGTTTGGGGTGAGTCTGCCCTATTTCTCAGCAGCTTGTCCTGAATTTGGCATGCTCAGCTGTGACCTACTAAGCTGTGACACTGGCGTTGTTGGTTGTTGTTTTTTTTTAAGGTACACTGGATGGATGCAGGATTTAACTTGTGAAATTCTATGGCCTGTGTTATGCAGGAGGTCAGGCTGCAAGGATCACAATGGTCCTTTCTGCCTTAAAAAATCTGTGAAATCTATGCACATTACATTTCATTGGCTTATTTTATGTTTCCCAAATAGTGGAGCTCACCTTTCCTTAGGTCTGGTCAGTCCTACAGAGTTAGGTCGACATAAGGCAGTTTATGTCAACCTAACGCTAAGTGTTTACACTAAAATGTAGCTTCCACCAACGTAACTCAGCTACTACACCAACTTAATAACTCTGCCTCCATGAGAGGCGGAGTTATAGGGTCCATGTAGTTAGGTCGATGCAGTGTCAGTGTCAACACTGTTGCTTATTACATCGACTGTTGCTGCCTTTCAGAAGTCATCCCACAACGCCCCACACTGACTGCTAAAGAGGTGCAAGCACTCCTGATGAGGATGTGCCCCACTGACACAAGGAGTGTAGAATGGAGATGCAAAAGCCATTCAATTACTGTGATGATTGTACGTCACCATAACTTAGGTCAACTTAATTTTGTAGTGTAGACTTCTCCTTGTAACTTAGACTGAAGGGATTGGTCTGGTCTTTACAGTCTGGTCCTTTTCTAGAACATTAAGGGAAAAGATTGTCACTTTTCTTAGTAATGTTGTAATTATTCCTCCCTTGCTTTCCTATCTCATTTCTGGTAATAGAATGCTTTTCCATTAAGTAACACCACATGGAAGAGAATTCATCAGGGTGGAGGGGAAGCAGCTGCATTAGTACTGATGATGCAGCCCAGAATAAGCAACTGTTCTACACCATTTCAGAGACAGAGCTGCAAATGCCCTGGTATCCTAAAGAGAAGAACTAGAGAAGAAGAGAAAAGAACCACCCTTCCGCTAACAATCTGTGATCTCTAGTGCCAATGACTAATTGAAACTGCCAGGAACATTTAACACAGCTATAGTTCCCCTAATGTTTAGCCCATTATGGAGGAAAATAGATGCAGAAACTTAATCCCTTTGTGCCTGATTTGTTGCAAGAGCAAAAGGAAGCAAAACAGTGACAAATGTGATAAGGAGGGATGAGCTGGAGCAGTGTGGAGAAAGGCATATGGATGCAACCACAGCTGCAGGGAGCAGCAGGAAGTGTGAATATAGAAGAGTGGGAGGAGCTGTGAGGTAATGGATCAGTTGGCATGCTGTTATCAGGTGCCATTATATGCCTCGCCAAAAGGAGCTATGTCAGCAGGCATACAATGAGAGGAAGATGTATGCTATTGATAAGGGAAGAGAAGAAGTAGTAGTTTTATGGGAAAGGAGCTGAAGAACCAGCCAAGAGGACTTACTAGTCTCAATCAAATAATTTCATTGCTTTGAGAGAGTGGAACTCTTTGCAATGGCTCCATGACTAGACAAGTCACTGCACCAACATGCATCGGAAATTAAAGGATAAGTCCAATATCTTGCCTGTTAAAACCAAAACCGATATTAGTTTTCCTTATGTTAAAGCAACAAAAGAAAACCACACATGGTTTAGTATGCATGCTTCATTGCAAGAGTAAGAGGACACTTTTCACAAAATAAATGATCTACAAAATACTCATGGTCATCCTTCAGAATTGCAAACATCCTTTTTTCATACAAGAAAAAAAAATCACCTCCCCAGTGAAATACTGTTATCTCAGCCAAATCTTTGTGGGTTTCACAAAGTTTTCAATCAACTGCAAAACCTTCTATAAGGTTTTATAGACTGATAGATTCCAACGCCAGGCAGGACCACTGTAATAATCTAATCTGATTTCCTGCATAACAGAGGCCATAGAATTTTTCCAAAATAATATCTAGAGTATATCTTTTAGAAGAAAAAAATCCAGTTTTGATTTATGAATTGCCAGTGATTGAGGATCTACTACAACCATTGGGTAAGTTGTTCCAATGGTTAATAACACTGATTGCCAAAAACGTATTCCTCATTTCCAGTCTGAATTTGTCTAACTTCAACTTCCAGCCACTGGATCATGATATACCTTTCTCTGCTAGATTAAAGAGCCCATTTTAAAATATTTCTTCCTCGTGTTAATACTTATAGACTGTAATCAAATCACCACTTAAACTTTTTTTTGTTAGACTCAAACTCAATCTATTTAGCATATCTCTAAAGCATGTTTTTAATCCTGTAATTATTCTTGCGGCTCTTCTCTGAACTCTCTCCAATTTATCAACATTCTTCTTGAATTGCAGGAACCAGACCTGGACAAAATGCTCCAGTGGCAATCCCACCAGTGCCAAATAGAGAGGTAAAAATAATGATTTTGCTCCTACTCAAGATTCCTCTGTTCATGCATCCCAGGACTGCATTAGCAATTTCGGCCACAGCTTTGCATGAGAAGCTTATGTTCTGCAGATTAGCCATTACTACCCCCAAATCTTTTTCAGAGTCACTGCTTCCCAAGACAGAGTCCCCTATCTAGTGAGTATGCCCTATGTAGCATAAAGCCAAGAACCAATCCCTGTGGGACACCACCAAAAACACACACTCTTAATGACAATTCCCTCTTTATGGTTAAATTTTGAGAAATGTCAATCAGCCAATTTTTAATCCATTTAATGTGCCATGTTAATCGTATACTGTTCTAGTTTTTTAATCAAAATGTTGTGCAGTACCAAGTCAAACGCTTTACAGAAGTCTAAGTATATAACACTGTTACCTTCATCAACCAAACTTGTAACCTCATAAAAAAAATATCAAGTTAGTTTGACAGGATCTATTTTCCATAAACCCATGTTGATTTGCATTAATTACACTACCTTCCGATAATTCTTTATTAATTGAGTCTCCCACTCTATTAGCTTGCCTGTGATTGATATTGAGTTGACAGACCTATAATTACCTGGGTCATCCTATTTACACTATTTAAAAATTGGTACAACATTAGCTTTCTTCCAATCTTCTGGAACTTCCCCCGTACTCCAAGACTTATTGAAAATCAATATTAACAGTCCAGCGAGATCCTCAACCAGCTCTTTTAAAATTCTTGGATGCAAGTTACCTGAACCTTCTGATTTAAGACTCTCTAATGTTAATAGCTTCAGTTTAACATCCTACAAAGATGCTGGTGGAATAGGAAGAGTGTTATCACCATGAGATTATATCATCTGTTTCTTCCCCTATATACAGAACAAAAATGTTTATTGAATGCTTCTGTGTTTTCCATATTATTAATAATTCTACCTTTTTCATCTAGTAATGGACCAATACCATTATCAGAATTCTGTTTGTTCCTAATATATTTTTAAAAACCTCTTCCTAACTGTCCTGAACTCTGCTGGGCACAATTTTCTCCTTATGTTCCCTTGCTTCCCTTACCAGTTTTCTACAATTCCTAATTTCCAACTATTCATTCCTATCAACTTCCCCTTTGTTCCATTTGTTTATATATATTTTTTACAGCTGCTTTCACTTACCCTCTAAAACATTTAAAAAAAAAAACCAGCATAGCCTTCTTCCTTGATTGTAGATTTTTGAGTATCTAGTAAGGCGTACTTACATGATTCCCAATTACCATTCACATTTTTCTGATTAAAGGTGAAATATATGCATAAGAAACAATGTTACCAATGAGTGAAGGAGATTACAATGAAACATTGTGGTTAAGCACTGGAATAAATTGCCTAGGGAAATTGTGGAATCTCTATCATCGGAGATTTTTAAGAGCAGGCTAGACAAACACCCAGCAGGGATGATGTAGATGATATTTAGTCCTGCCATAAGTGTATGGGACTGGACTAGATGACTTCTTGGGGTTCCTTCCAGTCCTACGAGTCTATGATTTGCACAATCCAGTAAAAAAAAATGTATTTGAACACCATACTTCATTGTAGAACTGGGCCTTTTGGAAAGATATGGGCTATGAAGTTGAAAGATGTCTCTCAGTAGCAAATATTGTCACTTTTGTACAGCTAACATACAATCAAATTCCATCCTGTACAGAAGTAACTGTAGAATATCTGCCATCCACAAACAGCAGTGCCTGAAAATACTTATCTGCAATTGTTCTTGCAAAAATCTTGAAGATGCAAGTACTGTTCAAAGCAAAGAGTTTTTTTAAAAGGCTTAAAAATAAGATCGTCTTTTTTACTGTAAAAAATAAAATAAAACCTACTTATTTTTCATTAGTATGCATGGTTACTTCATTTTTTCACATATTATGCACTATAACCTGGTAACATTCATGTTATGTGATGGACATCACTGTAAATAACATGCCACTGGAAGGATAGGTCAGCAGAGGTCTGTTGAAAAAATAATTAATTTACATAATAGAACAAAGATGTTTATTTAGGCTTATTTGTCTGCCACATAAAGGATCAGAGGGTTAGGGTCCTGGGCTCAGAATTATATAGAAACCAGTGTAAAAGGCACAGTATCTAGCTTACTGGGAGTTCCTCAGGTTATATCTTCACTGAAAAAGTAACTTCAGTTATCCACACTTTAGTTAGCCTAACATGAATGAGAAAGGCCACACTGAAACATTACTCGAACTTCACAGAGTGATTGTACTAACACTAGCAGTTGATGAGCTGTACTTTATACCCCAGGGAAGGCCAGCCAACTCTATTTAAAAGCACCACAGCATATCAGTTAAGGGTTTGTGTGAGAGCATACAATTCAATTCAGGATCAATATTATAATCCAAGTTAACTCTCCCAAGCTCTTAGTGCTGCCTTATTCATCTCTTGCAAAGTAACACCTTGTTTGTCAACTTTTCTGGAGGCATTGCTTCTTCTCACTCCTTGCTACGAGGGACCACGTGTGGCTATAACTTCTGTCTGAGCAGTAACAAACAATTACAGAGTTATCATGGTTTGAACATTTTATGCATCACCACTTTAAATGTTCCACATCTTTCTGCACACCAGATTGTTATTAGAATTAACATTATAATAGCAAGTACAAGTACAGGCCTGACAAAACCAGGACCCCATTGTGTTAGGCAGTATAGAAACAGTGAAAAAGTCTTTGCCCCAAAGAATTTGTCGTCTTCCCATTTGTCTGTTTAGATTATACAGTGGCATAGAAACTTGTCCATGGTATATCAGCAGAGAAGAGAAACCAGGTCTTCTGACTCCCAAGTACAGTGCTCTAGCTGCTGCTAGACCATACTGTGTCAACTAGCAGTTCAATGAATTGTTAGGTATAACTGATAATTTTTCTTCTGCCCTTGGTCTTTTCTGTAACCATCTCATATCAAATGCCTCTTATTAGGATGTAATGTAGTATTCACTCTCTGTGTGCATGCAGTACCAATACACCTGAAAGTACAATTCTCAAGCTATTTTATTCTTTCTAAATCTTTACTCACACATCTGCTGTTTAGCACATAAAATCCTGCTTTCTGTTCTTATCCTGATCTTATTCAATCCCCACACATCAACTGACAGATGAAATCCTCACTCATTTCTCTTACACCAGGAAGGGAGTTACTGGCAGTTACTGTGAGAAGAATGAAACATGAAGAATGAAGTTTTCAAAGGGAAGAATGAGAATTTCCAGTCTAAAACAGCAAAGAGTCCTGTGGCACCTTATAGACTAACAGTGGTATTGGAGCTTGAGCTTTTGTGGGTGAATACTCACTTCGTCGGAGGCATGTAGTGGAAATTTCCAGGGGCAGGTATATATATGCAAGCAACCTCGTTATCTCTAGCCTGTTTCTTGCTTGCATATATATTTAGCTGCCCCTGGAAATTTCCACTACATGCCTCCGACGAAGTGGGTATTCACCCACGAAAGCTCATGCTCCAATATCACTGTTAGTCTATAAGGTGCCACAGGACTCTTTGCTGCTTTTACAGATCCAGACTAACACAGCTACCCCTCTGATACAATCTAAAACAGACACAGATAGTAATAATGAGTCCAGGTTAGCAGGTTTCTAAAGGAGTAAGGCTGGCCAAAAACAACAATTCTGGTTCACAAAAAATTCCAAAGTTTGGGAATTTTTGTTTTGTTCTGATGTAGAAGGAAAATGAGACCTTTAGCTCATTTTCATAAGAAAAATCCACTCCTGCAGAAAGTGACCCACCCCAGAACTGCACAGTGGTTAGGATCAAGTCTCCTGTACTGCCTGATTCGGAGTAGGGACTCGAACTTGGATCTCCCACATCCCACGAGAGTGCACTAAACACTTGGCTGTTCTGGAGTCTCTTCTCTTCCTTCCCCCTCCAAATTCCACCCAAGACCTGAGAAACAACACACATTTCTTAATACCAGTATAATTCCATGATGACCCTAGCCTCTGATGGTGTCCCTAGCCTCTGTTTGCCAGAAGCTGAGAATGGGCGACAGGGGATGGATCACTTGATGATTACCTCTTCTGTTTGTTCCCTCTGAGGCACCTGGCATTGGCCACTGTCGCAAGACAGGATACTGGGCTAGATGGACCTTTGGTCTGATCCACTATGGCTGTTCTTATGTAAACATTTTGGTTTTGACAAGACAGCATTTTACAGCAGAAAAAGGTTTCTTTGCTTTTTTCCTCCACCAGCCCTAGTGAAGGCCCTACCAATACTGCTGGAGCACTTGCAAAGTGACACAATGCAACTGAGTGTAAGGGTAATATATTCAACTGGGATTTATTTAATGGTAACATTTTCAAAAGCAATTTAGGTACTTGGAAGTCTAAGTCTTATGGAAATTCACTGGGACTAAGTCACCTTTGAAAATGGGACTTGAGCACTTTTGAAAATTATACCCCTAGTCTTTTTTGAAAGGTACATTTTTATTGTGGGTGCATGGAAACATAATCCTTGCCTCTTATTCAAACATATGTAAGTCCAGATTTTCAACTGGCATAAATTGGCAAAGCTACGTTGACCTCAATGGAGCTTTGCCGATTAACACCAGCTGATGAGCTGGCCAGTGGTTACAGCAGTTGCACAGACACCATGGTTTTATGAAAACCACATTGCTCTTTGCGGATCTGTGTCTATTGAGATTGATAATAATGAGAAAGTTTAGGGTTATTACTGCCTCTAAATAATACATCTGTTACAACTAACAAGTGGCTTCACTGTAGGCGAATACCTATTTATTATCATACCCGAAACATAAATTAGATGGTAACTTATTTGCTTGCTCCAAAAAAAGAGCAGCTAAGATGAATAAGATGAATGAGATTTCTGATTTACCAATTTTGTTGAGGGAGAAACACATATATCATCACAATTAATGTGTCTGTTACTAATTAAAAGCAATATTCACAATGATCATTTCTGATGTAATTTTATATTTGGGTGGTTCAATGGGCAGACGGGGGGTGGGAGGTGCTTCAAATCCAAGAGTTAATTTGACTTTCCCCTTTTCTTCTCTGATTTCTATCAGCATCATTACCACTAGCTGTTTCTCATGTGTTTACTTACACAACAATTTAGTTCCTTTTGTGCAGTGCTTTTTCATATAAACACTATCCTAAATTGCTTTACATAATAATTTAGTTCAATAACTGCAGCAACTATACAGTGTGAATGAAAGAAAACAGTGGATTAAAGACACTTAAGGGTGGATGAATGGCAGAAGGCCAATAATAAAAGGAAAACACAATTAGACACAGGCTAAGGAGAAAAGACATGTTTTAAGATAAGATGCTTCAGACTATATCACCAAAGAAAATAGTACATAATAATGGGGCAAATCCTCATCTCATGTAAATTGTGAATGACTTCAATGGAGCTATGACCGCATATACCAGCTCAGGATCTGCTGCTAAATTAGACTATCCCCCTGTAAAACAAAATCTTATATGTAAGTGTGTGCATTCAAGGCTTGATCGTAGGGACTCTGACACCAAGGAAACAGGGGCTGTATTAGAATTTAATCAGAACAGAACCTTATTTAGTATTTGCCCTAGTTAGTCTTTGGATTTTCTTAGATGAGGATGTCAGAAGCAGAGAAGCTGCAGAAGAAGCAGGGATAGTGCTGAGATTCATCATGACACTTGAGAATGGGATGAAAGGTGTTGTGGCCATAAATTAATACCTATGTCCAGCGTCAAGGCCTTGGGGAGACATGAAGGAGGGGAAGGAAGGTTATCCAGTTCCTGGAAATGTCCCAACAGACTGATTTTTCTGAAGAGTGTGAAGGCAAACAAATTTCATTTGAGACTGATGTGACCTAAGGACATATTGATGGCAACTGGCAAAGGGATACATGAGAATTTCATTGCAGAAGTCCCCTGAGTCTGGCATCTACTAGTCCTCCAAAGGATGTCATAATATCGCTAATGAAAGCCTGAGTCATACTGGTCATTGTGGGACATGTGTGTGTGAAATATGTGAAGCATTATGGTATATATACTAAAAAATATGTTCTCTACTCATGTGCAAATTGAGTATTGTATGGTTCACAATGAATGCTCATTTACAGTCTGAGCAAAATGCTAAATCAATAGACTTGGGGGGCTAGAGGAGAAAAACAAAAATGGATTAGTCCTGTTTAGGACTAATACAATTTGAAACCATTTCTGGAGTGCAGATGAACACCTAGTTATCCCTTCAATCTGTGAGGACAAAGCCAACAGGAGGCTTGATTTTATGAGAAAGAATCTCAGCCAATGTTCTCTCTAATTTTTTTCATCCATGTATGGAATGAATTTTATTATGTGCAGCACCAATATCAAGGTAATGTGTGGATGTGGGCCACCAGTAGAAACAAAAAACCTAGATATGATATATATTTTAAAAAAGTTACCATAAGTATGGAAGAAGAAGAAGAAAGAATATTAAAACAATATTAAATATTAAGATAAGGGATAATTAACAAGGTACACTGCTTAAGGTGTTAATTTAGTATGAGCCCTAACCCTAACCACTGCCCCAATAAATACAAAAATGTTTCCTTTTAGGTAATGCTGCTCTGAAGTGTCTGGATTCTCAAAATAACACTCTAATGATGGTGCATCCTCAAATGCTAGAGCTAAAAGTGAAGGGAAACTTTATACAAACACTTTATACAAACAGCACTTTATACAAACAGTTAAAGAAATAGTTCATTGTAATGCAAGGGATTTACAGTTTCTAATTTTACTGATAACAATATAAAAATAAAGATATTTTTACATTTTGATTACTGATTTTGAATTGTTTTAAATTTAAATGTTTAAAGTTGAAAATTTCAAAGTTGAAAATTTCCACCCCGCCATCGACAATTTCCACCACACCATCAACCTTAGCCTGGACCAGTCTACACAAGATATCCATTTCCTGGACACTACAGTGCAAATAAGTGACGGTCACATAAACACCACCCTATACCAGAAATCTACTGACCCCTATACTTACCTATATGCCTCCAGCTTCCATCCAGGACATCACACGATCCATTATCTACAGCAAAGCCCTAAGATACAACCAAATTTGCTACAATCCCTCAGACAGAGACAAACACCTACAAGATCTTTATCAAGCATTCTTAAAACTATCATACCCACCTGGGGAAGTGAGGAAACAGATTGACAGAGTGAGACGCGTACCCAGAAGTCACTTACTACAGGACAGGCCCAACAGGGAAAATAAAAAAACACCACTGGCCATCACATACAGCCCCCAGCTAAAACCTCTTCAGCACATCATCAATGATCTACAACTTATCCTGAAAAACGATCCCTCACTCTCACAGACCTTAGGAGGCAGGCCAGTCCTTGCTTAAAGACAGTCCCCCAACCTGAAGCAAATTCTCACCAGCAACTACACACCACACCACAGAAACACTAACCCAGGAACCTATCCATGTAACAAACCACGTTGCCTACTCTGTCCCCATATCTACTCTAGCGACACCATCATAGAACCCAACCACATCAGCCACACCATCAGGGGCTCATTCACCTGCACATCTACTAATTTGATATATGCCATCATGTGCCAGCAATGCCTCTCTGCCATTGGCCAAACCAGACAGTCTCTACGTAAAAGAATAAATGGACACTAATCAGACATCAGGAATGGTAACATACAAAAGCCATAGGAGAACACTTCAATCTCCCTGGACATTCTAGAACTGATTTAAAAGTAGCCATACTTGAACAAAAAAAACTTCAAAAACAGACTTCAAAGAGAAACTGCAGAACTAAAATTCAGTTGCATATTTAACACCATTAATTTGATCTTGAATAGGGACTGGGAGTGGCTGGCTCACTACAAAAGCAACTTTCCCTCTCCTGATATTAACAGCTCCTCATCAATTATTGGGAATGGACTACATCCACCCTAATTGAATTGGCCTTGTCAACACTGGTTTTCCACTTGTGAGGTAACTCCCTTCTGTTCATGTGTCAGTATAATAATGCCTGCGTCTGTAATTTTCACTCCATGCATCTGAAGAAGTGGTTTTTTTACCCACGAAAGCTTATGCCCAAATAAATCTGTTAGTCTTTAAGGTGCCACTGGATGCCTCACTGTTTTTATAGTTAAGCAATGCTTCACATAAATTTAAATGCTTTGCCAAACAGGGATAGACATAACCACGTGCTTAAATGTTTTGTTGAATCAAGGCAATAAGCACTACATGCATTTGGTACACTATTGTCTTTCTGAACAATATATTCTGTGTATGAGTAATTAATAGTGAGTAGATTCGTCTAAAACATAAATTAAGGGACAGTTTTTTATACATCTTAGGTGCACCCATTTGTGTCTGAAATTCAAGCCTAATTTGTGTATAAAGTATAAAATTACAAGCTTGTAATGACTTACTATAAATCACCATAATTCAATGTTTCCGTTAATATGATACATCAATTACATGAAATTAAAAAGGGAGCCAAAATAACATTTTTAACATTCTAACTATACATTTAGATATAGTCAAGTGTAATATCAAAGATGTGTAAAAATTATGCTTCATGCCAACAACATTGAAATAATGGTTTGCAGGATTTTTTACATGTGAATATTGGCATTCCATGAATGTACAAACCTTGCAAGGGTGATGGAATATTTATATAAAATTACCTTCAGTGAAAATGTGTCTACATTTCAATTGTCATATTCTTGTTTGCATAAAGGTTATATTAATCAGCACAGCAGCGTAATGAAGTTTTCTGTGTTTCTGGCAATGAATGAGGACACGAAGGCACTGAGGTTTTAAATAACTTTCCCAAAGTCCCCCAGCAATGTGATGGGAGAACTACAAACAGAACTCGGGAGTCCCAACTCCCGGGACTACTACTCTACCTGTTAGACATCTTTCCTGTATTACCTTATGACAACATACCCAGTCCTTCAAAGTAACAATGAAAGAGACAAGATTCTGGATATCTGACCCTTATTTCTAAGGCACAGAACCAGTTTTAGCTGAGTGACTGGAATTGTTCTGCTTATTTCAGGAAGAATCAGATGCTTTAATATAAAACAAATATTTTATTATAAAAAAGAGTATTTTTAAATTTGTTTATATCAGTGTTTAATAGACAGTTTCTACTGTTAGTCAAGTACATACTATGAAGTAGCTCCTTAGTTTTTTTTCTGTACTGTAAAGAAAGAATAATTTAATGGGGGCATTTCCCTGTTATGAAAAAAAACAAACCCTCATTTAGAACGACATTTCACTTCAGTTCCTCAAGCTAACTTTTCTTTCTATTTTCCTTGGGCCAGATTTTCTAAAGCTTTTTCAGCTCTCACTCTCTCTCTCTCTCCCCCGCCCCCCCCATTGGATAATTCTGCCAGTATGTTTTATTTTATTATTTAACATTGCTGTAACGAGCTGCCAGAAAGATTACATCTGAAGCAGCCAGTGCCATACGCTGGCAATGTTTCTAAAGTGTCCTATTCTATCAAAGCCACATTATGCTGTTACAAACTGGTTCTACATTTTTATTTCCCCAACATTTCTGTTTACCAAGCACCACGAATATAAGTATAGGGGCAGATTCTATGCTATGGTTTTAAAAAAGCACAACATGGATTGTGCAGCATATTGGTGCACCTAATATGCCACTTCTAGACCTTGCTAGTTCTGGATTGCTAATGGGCCCAGTACAGCTGACACAAGTTAGAGCATCCTGAAGGTGTGCTCTAATTTATGATTACGTATAGGCTGCTTTGCACTCTAGCCATCTCCACCACTATTGTCTAGTATAGACCAGCATTCATCTACATAGGCACTACACAACATGGCAACTCAGAACTCACTATGTTGGTCTTACAGCAACCCAATACTAGGTGAATTCCTAGAGGTGGTATTATGTCCTCTTTAAGCCTTCAGAATATCATGAAAGAGCTATAGCCTCTTTTCTAATCAGACTACTCCTTCCAGAGTTATCTCATGATAGGTCTAATGTTTGTGGCATCACAGTAATGCTTCCATGATGAACAGAAATTTCATCAGCATTTACAAAAGGTGAACTCTGGGGACTTTATTTCAGAGAAACATAAGGAAGATTAAATACCCCAATGTTTCAGAGGTTCAGTTTAGATTCTCATCTGACATTCTTAGTTCCACAGCCCCTTTCTAGGTTCAAAAAATTATGTCTTTTTTGCAGTTTTTCTGCTTCCATTTACGACCAGGGTGTCAAGAAGCAAAGGAAAAAATATATACAAACAAAAGTTAACTAAACTAAACTTTTCTGATCAAAATAAGCTCAAAGTTCTGTGGTTCAAGTTTATTTATCCATAACTGGGGTATCATTAAATGAATTAAGACAAATGTTCTGATTAGCAAGGAAAATGCTTCCATTAGCACAATGATGTTATCATGCTTATGGTTGTTAGGAAATACAGATAAAATACAGTACCTGAATGTTCTCTGGTGGTTGGGAAAATATATATTTAAAGCTTGCTGGAGTGTGAGAATGGTTCTTTTAATTCCTACATGGAATATACATGTATTATCAATTTCTTGCCTTAGCAGAAACCAGCAGGATAATGGCATTTCTAGTTCTAAATGAAAAATCATAGATCAATTTGCAAATTAAACAATGCTTAGTGCCCATACATTAAAACAAACAACCTCTAATTCTTTCACTATGTAGCCTATAGGACTAACCTGCTTGCTTGCATATATATATATATATATAAAATGTTCTTATAGTTTAAAGTATTTGGTTTATTGTAATAAGTTTATAGATTTATATTAAAGTAAGTTTGGCTGTAATGCAAGAGACCTACAGGCTATATCCTGTATGTTAAGCTGAAGCAAAGTTAGCATATCTATATTAAGACCTTTTACTCAGAAAGAAAAGTTGACCTATAGCTTGTTATCTAAATAGATAAGTACCTACGCCTATGACCTTTTATTTAGACCAATAGACAATGGAGAATGGCATGGGGGGGGTTCAATTTTGTACCCACAGACTTAACAAGTACACCACAAGAAACTGATGTGCGTACATACCTGTCATCAATACGCACATACATATTAGCCTATGGGGTAAGTGTACCCTAACATTTCTGTGGGTGAAGAATGAAATTTGGGCATAGGAGGAAGGATTTCCAGCACTTTGCCCTATAAAAGAGGTGACCCACCTCAATAGAGTACTCCATTTTCTCACTTGCTCCAGTTCTCACTTTACTCCATCTCCAGTTCTCACTTCACTCCATCTCTATTCTCACTTACTTCCTCCACTCTATCTATTCTATCTATCTACAATGACTGCTACTATTAGTGGGCTATACTTGTTCTTCTTAAACTTTAAGTTTCAAAGGAACTAGGCTAAGCTTGGTTTCCCTAAGTTTTATTCTTAGTTTGTTGATTAGGTTTTGATTTAAGTTTGTCAAGTAAACCTTAGTCAGCTTTGATAGCTCTTAGCATTTTCTAAGCACTGCATCCCTCACTCAAGAATTGAGAAAGCTGAACCACAAGGCTGTTCCTGTGTCTCTTATCACCAGGTTATCAAGGAAGGGTGTGAGTATGTTAACCAAAGCTTTGTTACATATGATAATATAGTATTATACGCATCAATTGAATAGTAGTAATGCAATTGTAACTTTGTAACTCTGGGTATTTTACCATTTACTTACTATTATTAATTTTAATAAAAAGTCTTTAAGGCTGTATCTGTCTCAGTGTGAGCTTCGTGTCATACCCTCCAGGGTCCTTTATAAATTCTGTGGAGCCTGATTCAGGACAAAAGCTTTTATCTTCTGATCAAACAGATTGGCAAGTCTAAAACCCATACTAATTAATATTGATGATAATTATTAATATTATTAAGATCAAATAAAATTAAATTAATAAATTAAATTCCCATATTATCCAAATTAATATTATCAGTACACCCTAAATCAGGCTACAAATATTCAACCTAAAACAAACCACTCAAAATTTAAAAAGTGAAATATTTGTATATTCCTAGGAGACCTACATTTCTATACCAAACAAGTCTGTATAAAAAAGAGTGTAAGTCCAGCAGTTTTTTCACAGTTTTCAGGATGTTTCCTGAATTAAACATCCAAAAACTCTCCTCCTCTTGTAAAATATCTTGGTCAGGAGGGATCTTAGCTTATTTTATCACCATCTTTTCTATAAGAACATAAGAATGGCCTTATTGGGTCAGACCAAATGTCCATCTAGCCCAGTATCCTGTCTTTCAACAGTGGCCAGTGCCAGGTACCCCAGAGGGAATGAACAGAACAGGTAATCATCAAGTGATCCATCCCCTGTCTCTCATTCCCAGATTCTGGCAAACAGAGGCTAGGGACACCATTCCTTACCCATCCTGGCTAACAGCCATTAATGGACTTAACCTCCATGAATTTATCTAGTTCTCTTTTAAATCCTGTTATAGACCGAGCCTTCACCACCTCCTCAGGCAAGGAGTTTCACAGGTTGACTGTGCACTGTGTGAAGAAGAACTTCCTTTTATTTGTTTTAAACCTGCTGCCCATTAATTTCATTTGGTGGCCCTTGTTCTTATATTATGGGAGCAAGTAAATAACTTTTCCTTATTCACTTTCTCCACACCACTCATGATTTTATATACCTCTATCATATCCCCCCTTAGTCTTCTCTTTTCCAAGCTCTAAAGTCCCCATCTTATTAATCTCTCCTCATATGGAAATACCCCTGATAATTTTTGTTGCCCTTTTCTGAACCTTTTCCAAATTGAATATATTTTTTGAGATGGGGCAACCACATCTGCACACAATATTCAAGATGCGAGTGTACCATGGATTTATATAGAGGCAATATGATATTTTCTGTCTTATTATCTATCACTTTCTTAATTATTCCCAGCATTCTGTTCGCTTTTTTGACTACTGCTGCATATTGAGTGGATGTTTTCAGAGAACTATCCACAATGACTCCAAGATCTCTTCCTTGAGTGGTAACAGCTAAGTTAGACCCCGTCATTTTATATATATAGTTGGAATTATGCTTTCCAATGTGCATTACTTTGCATTTTTCAACATTAAATTTCATCTGCCATTTTGTTGCCCAGTCACCCACTTTTGTAACTCTTTACAGTCTGCCTGGGTCTTAACTATCTTTAGTAATTTTTTATCATCTGCAAATTTTGCCACCTCACTGTTTACACCTTTTCCCACATATTTATAAATATGTTGAATAGGACTGGTCCCAGAACAGACCCCTGGGGGGACACCACTATTTACCTCTCCCCATTCTGAAAACCGACCATTTATACCTACCCTTTGTTTCCTATCTTTTAACCAGTTACCAATCCATGAGAGCAATTTCCCTTTTATCGCGTGGCAGCTTACTTTGCCTTTGGAGAAGGACCTTGTCAAAGGCTTTCTGAAAATCTAAGTAGACTATATCCACTGGATCCCTTTGGTCCACATGCTTGTTGACCCCCTCAAAGAATTCTAGTAGATTGGTGAGGCATGATTTCCCTTTACTAAAACCATGTTGAATCTTCCACAAAAAATTACGTTCATCTATATGTCTGACAATATTGTTCTTTATTATAGTTTCAACCAGTTTGCTTGGCACTGAAGACAGGCTCACAAGCCTGTAATTTCCAGGATCACGTCTAGAGCCCTTTTTAAAAATTAGCATCACATAAGCTATCCTCCAGTCATCTGGTAAAGAAGCTGATTTAAATGATAGGTTACAGACTACAGTTAGTACTTCTGCAATTTCACATTTTAGTTCCTTCATAACTCTTGGGTGAATACCATCTGGTCCTGGTAACTTATTGCTGTTTAATTTATCGATTTGTTCCAAAACCTCCTCTAATAATACCTCAATCTGGGACACCATAAATCTGCAACCTTTGCACCAGGCAGACAAGTCACCATGTGGCTCTCCTGGTCATCGCAAACCCAGCTACCTATGTTTTTAATGATTGAATTGCCCATTACTAATACCTATCTCTTTCTAATAGCTGGAGTTCCCTCCCCCAGAGAGGTATACACAGTGTGAGAGGATACCAAATCATCATCTGGAAGGAGTTCAACATTTTAACTCAATGTCTTCAGGACTGGGACTTTTAATAAAGTACATTCTGAAACATAACTATAGCATAACCAAAACCAGAGAAACACCACTGTACAACGTTACACTGTGTTTGCTCTGATATCCCCAGTGAATCTCATTTCAGTGTTCAGAGATTTTAAGTCAGAGTACTGGCGATTATTCCAATGTACAACAATAATTAGCAGGGGAACTCTACAGATGGCAACACCAGAAGCATAAGATGTCACGTTTTACATTAATAGTAGACATTTTGTTCCCCTTATTGTTCATCACTGAGACTATTTACAGGGAAATCAGGCTCTTTGATTCTTAAGAGTTCATCTGCCACAGCTGCTTATTCCTTACTTGAAGCCATAATCCTGTTTTTCAGTCCTGTAAAATGCAGAGTCTGACTGTATGCCTTAAGTAGTCTTTTATAGACTTCAATATTAAGGATCAAGTTGAGACAATTGTTGCTCATACATATCCACAAAAAAACTTGAATACAGCATGGGCATGGGGTGGAAAATGGTCATTGGTCACCCCACTCTGACTATCATACAAATATTCTTCCCTGGCCTCTTCAACAGCTGTCATGGACTTATCTACACTTGTAGCGCTGCTCTCCCATCAGTGTAGGTACTCCACCTCCATGAGAGACCGTAGTTATGTCTACAGGAAAAGCCCTCCCATCAACACAGCCCTATCCACACTGGTGGGTAGATTGGTCGCTCAAGAATTTTCCACATATCCCTGAGTAACATAGCTATATTGACATAAATTTGTAGAGTGGACTGGGGTGAGTGGCTGTGGGTTTTAAAACATAGTGTGAACATACCTTGAAGTGCTTCCCATATGGGATCAAACTTTCCACGGGTGCCTCCATTGGTATCAGTACTTGATGCGCAAGATGATGGTGAGAAAAGCTGTGTTGTTAAAAATGACCTCTGCACATGAAGGGGTGGGGACCTGTGTTGAGCTTGGCAGAGGAGGTGGTGTCCTTTTAAGGGAGGCCACAGAGCCAGGAGATTACCTGCAACATGGTCAGCACCATTCCAAGTACATATTCCAGTACATTGGAATAATCCTCCCACAGGTGACCGGAAGAGGAGAAGACTATTTATGCCCAGGTAGGTATGCAGGGGAGGCAGCCACGCTAATTGCTGGTGCCTCCTTGTGACAGATGTTCATTGCTCTGTAAGGAAGGGATACAGTGATCAGAAAAAATTGATTGGGAAAGGAGGTATTCTTTAAAGGGGCAGAAATGTGGTGGGAGGTCACGTTCGGGGTTCCTATGATTGGTTCAGCAAGGAGCCAACCCACATTCCTTTACAGCCCCCTTTTACCCTCATTCAAAGGGAGGAATGGTGAGGTCTCAGCCATGGATTGGCCGGGGACCAGGATGGGTGTGGGTTGGGGCACTACTGGCATATGCATACACTTCCTGGCAGGTATATATAAATGATTATGGAATGACCTGCACTGCAAAATTTTATCTGCCAGGTACTCCCAGATATTTAGGAATAAATTTACAACTTAATTAAACCACATCCAGTGTCTCTCGTCCTTCTTGAAACTCCCACTTTCCTGAGCCCAGAGATCTAACACAGGAGAGAATCTGGCCCAGGCATGTTTAAAAACCTATTACATGGGTTAAACACCAGGTGTTAAACACCAGCAAATATGGTTTTAAACATGACTGACTTTGTCTAAATAATGTTTAATAACATTCATTCACATATTTTCCAAACACAACCCATTTTCCCATTACAGACAAATCCAAAGTGAGCTACAAGAGGCTGGTTCATCAGACTTTGTTAATTGAAGCTCTAATAAACTGATAACCATAATAAACAGCATTGTAAGCTCCTTGGGGTAGCTTGGGATAAGCTCCTTCTTTTTGTTTTATGTTCTAGCACAATGGATTCCTGGACCATGGCTAAAGCTTCAGGCTTTACAGTAATACAAATATTAACGATCATGACTTCAGTATTAATACATATAATATTCAGTATCATATTTGCATTTAATACCACTGCTCTTGCCTCTTAAAGGCTATTTAAACAGCTAGACATACCCTACAAAAGCTAGACATACCCTACAATTCCTACGCTAGTAGGAAAAGGAAAAATACTCCAGCTCTTTACTGAAATAATCTAAATTGATTATGTGACAGCTAGATTTATCTGGGTATGTCACTGATTAAACCTCAGAATGTTTTCTTTAAAAAAAAATCAAATTAATATTTAATATTTTCACAGTTGTTTTAACAACTTCTAAATTAAATGATTTTCATGATCTACTTATTGTAAATTAATTTATTAGCTAAGAACCATCTCCTAACTAGTTCCACACACTTTTTGGTAATGAATAGACTCAGATGCATCGTCTGATTTTCCCATTAGGTTGTTTTTTTAGTTTTTATCTAATTTTCCCTACAGGTAAACTGGGGGGAAAGGTGACCATCCAAGATTATACATTTGGGAGTTACTAAAGTTGGATTTGTACTGTGGAATCTTAGTGATTGTGTTTTCTTTAGTTCTGTATACTAAGGTATGGGCCTTCTTTATGGTGTTCTGTTTGTTTGGACTCTGCAGTACCCTGATAAGAAATATTAATTTGTGAAGTTAAAAGAGACAATTTATGCACACTGCCATTCCCCTCACCCTGTGATGCTCCAGTATGCTGCATTTATCATTTGGGGAAACTTTACATTGTTCACTAATTGGATTTTTACTTAGTATGAAATTCACCTTAACACAGAAGACCAGCAAAAATGCACCATGTCAGTCCTCAAACTGCATTCTAAAGAGACAAAATGTTGCATAGGCCTTGTGTTGCTTTTCTGCACAGAGGCAAATTTCACTCTCTACCATTCAAATGACAGCAGGTTGCCAGAGGGGAAAAAAAAATTGTGCTGAATGAAATTTCCCAAATCTCATACAAAAGGGGCCTACTTACTTGATCACGCTCCAGTGATTTTTTAAACTTGATGCTTGCTGACTGACAACACCTAGGGAGGGATCCCTTCGCTCCACTAATCTGGAGGCTACTGTGTGTCATATCCTGCTGGCTCCAATCATGTGTAGACTTTACCTGGACTATATGTCTGCACATTGCTCTAAAATGTCCACCACTGAATGCCTCATCAAGGCTTTGAAAGCCAAAACTACTCCACTGGACAGCTCTTAAAAAAACCCTACTGCTCCAACTTCTTTTTTCTTTTTAGATTTAGCAGCAACAGCATTGAAGTGGGCATCCAAGAGGCTGGTACTTTCATTTTCTTAAATACCAATATAAGTTTCAGTTCTCCCAGGGCCCAATTTTGCTCCTATTAGGCTTGAAATTAGACGAAGGTTTCTAACCATTAGAGGAGTGAAGTTCTGGAACAGCCTTCCAAGGGGAGTAGTGGGGGCAAAAGACATATCTGGCTTTAAGACTAAGCTTGATAAATTTATGGAGGGGATGGTATGATGGGATAGCCTAATTTTGGCAATTAATTTGGCAATTGATCTTTGATTATCAGCAGGTAAGTATGCCCAGTGGTCTGTGATGGGATGTTAGATGGGTTGGGATCTGAGTTACTACAGAGAATTCTTTCCTGGGTGCTGGCTGGTGAGTCTTGCCCACATGCTCAGGGTTTAACTGATCACCATATTTGGGGTCGGGAAGGAATTTTCCTCCAGGGCAGATTGGCAGAGGCCCTGGAGGTTTTTCGCGTTCCTCTGCAGCATGGGGCACGGGTCACTTGCTGAAGGATTCTCTGCAGCTTGAGGTCTTCAAACCGCAATTTGGGGACTTCAATAACTCGGAAATAGGCTAGGGGTTTGTTATAGAAGTGGATGGGTGAGATTCTGTGGCCTGCATTGTGCAGGAGGTCAGACTAGATGATCAAAATGGTCCCTTCTGACCTTAAAGTCTATGAGTCTATGAGTCTATATCTAAAGGAGATTAATTAGCTCTAGAGGCAGCCCAAGTCAATGTAACTAACACCTTCTCTTGCACCTTCATGTGTCCTATATTACACCGCCTTAGATTTTCCCTGCCTATTTAGATTCACACCAAATTACCAATGTCTGATTTACATATCACCTCTGAATTTGGCCTAGAGAGTCTAAGAGAGTCTAAACTGGCATAACTCTCACACTGATAGGTGCCAGAAGAACAGACTATAGAAAGAAAAGCAGCCGTCAGAAGGATGCAAACATGTGTAAATAAAAGTAGATCATAGGTAAATTTTCCAAAACACTTAGGAGTTTAAATTCTATTTTCAACAGAGACTTGGGTACTTAGGAGCTTAAGGCTCATTGAAAGTCAATAGGACGGAAGAGCTAAAGTCTAAGTCACTTTTGAAAATATTACCCCATATCTTTATTTCATTTACACCTTATTTCATCTCCTCAATGTGTAATTTACACTAATTTAGAGTCCCTTATACATTGGTGAGTGTATGTGTAAGGAAGTCTTCTTAAATGTAAGGGAATCAAACTCAATCTTAAAAGTGTTTAATTGAATCAAATTTACACCATCTCCCTTCCACATTATATTTTGAATTTGGTTTATTCACTTCAACAAGAACAGCACTGAGTCCTTATTCTTTACTACATGGGGGTATTTTAATTCTTGTCCTGAGATTCTATGACAGACTAGTGACATATATCGATGTAATCACCAGTTCAACCTTTTCTCTTAAGAAAACAAAACAAAAAATAGAGGAAGGAAGAGTAAGATGAAATTTTCATCAAGTATTGATACTCTGTAGGACAGTGGTTTCCAACCAGGGGTACACATACCTCTGGGGGTACACAGAAGTCTTCCGGGGGTACATCAACTTATCTAGATATTTGCCTAGTTTTACAACAGGCTACATAAAAAACACTAGCAAAGTCAGTACAAACTAAAATTTCATATGGACAATGACTTGTTTATACTTCTCTAAACACTATACACTGAAATGTAGGAACAATATTTATATTCCAATTGATGTATTTTATAATTATATGGTAAAAATGAGAAAGTCAGAAATTTTTCAATAATAGTGCCCTGTGACCCTTTTGTATTTTTATGTCTGATTTTGTGAGCAAGTAGTTTTTAAGGGAAGTGTAACTTGGGGCTATGCAAGCCAAATCAGACTCCTGAAAGGTGTACAGTAGTCTGGAAAGGTTGAAAGCCACTGCTGTAGGAGAATACACGTAGTAGATTTTTACAGGTGTATGTCTCTGAAACCCAAATCATCAGACTCAAATTCAAACATTTGGCAGAAAGGATGGTGTCATAAATAAACAGATCAGGGTTAAGGTCTCTTTTCCCTGGAAAGGGTTAACAAGCTCAGTAACCTGAGAAACACCTGACCAGAGGACCAATCAAGGAACAGATTATTTTCAAATCTCTGTGGAGGGAAGCCTTTATCTGTGTTCCCTGTTTTGCTCAGAGAGCTCTCTTTGGATCTAAGAGAGGACAGTCATGTCTCCAAGTTCTCCTGGAATAGTTTCTACTAGTTAATAGTGAGTATTAATTAGAAAGGCGAATTAGTCTTTTAAGTTGTTTTCTACATTTGCAATTGTGTGTTTGCTAAAGGAAATTCTTTATTCCTGTTTGCTGTTACTTTGCTTTCACTGAGAAAGAAAGGAGGAGGGGGGGATTCTCTCCAGAGATTGATAAGTTTAGACCCTGTATGGTTCTATCTTGGATTACAGAGACAAATTACTTTATTTTTATTCTTTAATAAATTCTTTTATATTAAGGACTTGTTTGGTCTTTCCTTGGGTGGATTCTCAGGGAAAGAGAAGGGGGAGGTATCCCTCTGTAGTTAGATCCCGGTATCTCTCCTAGGAAAAGGGAGGGGGGAGGAAGCAGGGGGAATGGTTTATTTCTCCTGGGTGTAAGAACTCCATGGATTTGGGGTTCTTGGAATCCCCTAGGATTTTGGGGAAGGACTGTGTCTCAATCCACATATCTGATTGAGTGGTGGCAGCGAGAACCAGACCTAAACTAGGATTTTAGTTTAGAGGGAAACTAAGGCAGGTCCCCACATTGAAACCCAACAGTTCCAAGTGGGGGTGAGACCTATGACAGATGGCTTTTACATACTTATATTTAGGAAAAACTAAAGCTATTGGCTTAAAAAAGACAGATTCAGTATTCACCATAAATGCCTAGAAATACACCAAGAATGGTGAAACTCACTAGCCTCAGTTTTAGCCAGGAGTAGATTGAAGGAATTTCTCCTCCCCTCTCCGCCCTCCCCCCCCCCAAAATAGCACTGAGGGTCCCCAAGATGTAGCTATCTATGTCAAACACAGATCACCTTTCACACTTGCATCAATCTATAAAATGTCACAAATTTGCAGGAATCTAATCTACCAGTTATACTTGAGATTAAAAATTAGATTTTTCTGACTATTAATGTGATTTGGAATAAAAATAATGAAAGCAATTATATCATATTCCTGCATTAGATTCAGCAGAGTTGTCATATGATACATCCCTCTGAAGCTGGCAGGACTATAGCTAGATATTTACAATTTAGTTGAAGGTCTATATTACATATAAGAGGAATTGTAGCTTTGTAGGGGAGCTACAAATTGTAGCTTTGTTCAGATGCTCTAGATCAGAATATTCAGTTTGGAGAGCTGTAGCTGTGCTGAGTCCCTGGCACTACAATCTGGAGCTCTGCTAGACAGGTGCCTGCAGACTACGTGGCTCTGGGAAGAAGGATAAAGGAATTTGAGGCGCAAGTGGTGTTCTCGTCCATCCTCCCTATGCAGGGAAAAGGCCTGGGTAGATACCGTCAAATTGTGGAAGTCAACCAATGGCTATACAGGTGGTGTCGGAGAGAAGGCTTTGGATTCTATGACCATGAGACGGTGTTCCAAGAAGGAGGAGTGCTAGGCAGAGATGAGCTCCACCTAACGAAGACAGGGAAGAGTATCTTCGCAAGCAGGCTGGCTAACCTAGTGAGGAGGGCTTTAAACTAGGTTCACTGGCGGAAGGAGACCAAAGCCCTGAGGTAAGTGGGGAAATGGGATACCGGGAGGAAGCATGAGCAGGAGAGTGCAAGAGGAGAGGACTCCTGTCTAAGACTGAGAAAACGGGACAATCAGTGAGTTATCTTAAGTGCTTATACACAAATGCAAGAAGCCTGGGAAACAAGCAGGGAGAACTGGAAGCCCTGGCACATTCAAGGAACTATGATGTGATTGGAATAACAGAGACTTGGTGGGATAACTCACATGACTGGAGTACTGTCATGGATTGATATAAACTGTTCAGGAAGGACAGACAGGGCAGAAAAGGTGGATGAGTTGTATTGTATGTAAGAGAGCAGTATGACTGCTCAGAGCTCCGGTATGAAACTGCAGAAAAATCTCAGAGTCTCTGGATTAAGTTTAGAAGTGAGCAACAAGGGTGATGTTGTGGTGGGAGTCTGCTATAGACCACCAGACCAGGGGGATGAGGTGGATGAGGCTTTCTTCTGGCAACTAGCAGAAGTTACTAGATCGCAGGCCCTGGTTCTCATGGGAAACTTTAATCACCCTGATCAGGGCCGGTGCAACCATTTAGGTGACCTAGGCAGTCGCCTAGGGCGCTAGGATTTGGGGGGGGCATTTTCTTCGGCAGCGACCGTGGTGGCTGGATCTTCGGCCTCCCCGGTAACCGCCGGCATTTAGGCAGAGGGAGCTGGGGCAGGGGAGTGCGGGGAGGGCCACCTGCAGCAAGTAAAGGGGGGGCGGCATGCAGGGGAACTCCCCGCCCCAGCTCACCCCTGCCCCGCCTCCTCCCCGAGCATGCTGTGGCTGCTTCACTTCTCCCACCTTCCAGGCTTGCGGCGCCTAAGCTGATTGGCGCCGCAAGCCTGGAAGGCAGGAGAAGTGAAGCAGCCACGGCATGCTCGGGGAGGTGGGGCAGGGGTGAGCCGCTTCACTTCTCCCGCCTCCCAGGCTTGCGGCGCCAATCAGCTTAGGCACCACAAGCCTGGGAGGCGGGAGAAGTGAAGCAGCAACAGCGTGCTCAGAGTGCTCGTGCTCGGAGCAGGGGTGAGCTGGGGCAGGGGGGTGCCTCAGGGTGGAGGGTGGGGGTGTGGGGAGCTGCTGCAAGGGGGCGCCTAAGGGCAGAGGGGGGAGCTGCCATGCGGGGGGGTGCCTCAGGGTGGAGGGGGGGTGTCTCAGGGTCGGGGCGTGGGGCAGGGTGCAAGGCGGAAGTTTCGCCTAGGGCGCAAAACATCCCTGCACCGGCCCTGACCCTGATATCTACTGGGAGAGCAATACAGTGGTACACAGGTAATCCAGGAACTTTTTGGAAAGTGTAAGGAACAATTTCCTGGTGCAAGTGCTGGAGGAACCAACTAGGAGCAGAGCTCTTCTAGACCTGCTGCTCACAAACTGGGAAGAATTAGTAGGGGAAGCAAAAGTGGATGGGAACCCTGGAGGCAGTGACCATGAGATTGTCGAGTTCAGGATCCTAACACAAGGAAGAAATTTGAGCAGCAGAATATGGACCCTGGACTTCAGAAAAGCAGACTTTGACTCCCTCAGGGAGCTGATGGGCAGGATCCCCTGGGAGACTAACATGAGGGGGAAAGGAGTCCAGGAGAGCTGGCTGTATTTTAAAGAATCCTTATTGAGGCTGCAGGAAAAAAAATCCCGATGTGTAGAAAGAATAGTAAATACAGCAGGAGACCAGCTTAGCTTAACAGTGAAATCCTTGCTGATCTTAAATGCAAAAAAGAAGCTTACAAGAAGTGGAAGATTGGACAAATGACCAGGGAGGAGCATAAAAATATTGCTCAGGCATGCAGGAATGAAATCAGGAAGGCCAAATCACACTTGGAGTTGCAGCTAGCAAGAGAAGTTAAGAGTAACAAGAACGGTTTCTTCAGGTATGTTAGCAACAAGAAGAAAGTCAAGGAAAGTGTGGGCCCCTTACTGAATGAGGGAGGCAACCTAGTGACAGAGGATGTGGAAAAAGCTAATGTACTCAATGATTTTTTTGCCTCTGTCTTCACAAACAAGATCAGCTCCCAGACTGCTTCACTGGGCAGCACAGTATGGGGAGAAGGCGACCAGTCCTGTGTGGAGAAAGAAGTGGTTCGGGACTATTTAGAAAAACTGGACGAGCACAAGTCCATGGGGCCGGACGTGCTGCATCCGAGGGTGCTAAAGGAGTTGGCGGATGTTATTGCAGAGCCACTGGCCATTATCTTTGAAAACTCATGGCGAACGGGGGAGGTCCTGGATGACTGGAAAAAGGCTAATGTAGTGCCCATCTTTAAAAAAGGGAAGAAGGAGAATCCGGGGAACTACAGGCCAGTCAGCCTCACCTCAGTCCCTGGAAAAATCTTACAGCAGGTCCTCAAGGAATCAATTCTGAAGCACTTAGAGGTGAGGAAAGTGATCAGGAACAGTCAGCATGGATTCACCAAGGGTAAGTCATGCCTGACTAACCTAATTACCTTCTATGAGGAGATAACTGGGTCTGTGGATGAGGGAAAAGCAGTGGATGTGTTATTCCTTGACTTTAGCAAAGCTTTTGATATGGTCTCCCACAGTATTCTTGCCTGCAAGTTAAAGAAGTATGGGCTGGATGAATGGACTATAAGGTGGATAGAAAGCTGGCTAGATTGTCGGGCTCAATGGGTAGTGATCAACGGCTCCATGTCTAGTTGGCAGCTGGTATCAAGTGGAGTGCCCCAAGGGTCGGTCCTGGGGCCGGTTTTGTTCAATATCTTCATTAATGATCTGGAGGATGGTGTGGACTGCACTCTCAGCAAGTTTGCAGATGACACTAAACTGGGAGGAGTAGTAGATACACTGGAGGGTAGGGATAGGATACAAAGGGACCTAGACAAATTAGAGGACTGGGCCAAAAGAAACCTGATGAGGTTCAACAAGGACAAGTGCAGAGTCCTGCACTTAGGATGGAAGAATCCCATGCACTGTTAGAGACTAGGGACCGAATAGCTAGGAAGCAGTTCTGCAGAAAAGGACCTAGGGGTTACAGTGGACGAGAAGCTGCATATGAGTCAACAGTGTGCCCTTGTTGCCAAGAAGGCTTACAGCATTTTGGGTTGTATAAGTAGGGGCATTGCCAACAGATCGAGGGACGTGATCATTCCCCTCTATTCGACATTGGTGAGGCCTCTTCTGGAGTACTGTGTCCAGTTTTGGGCCCCACACTACAAGAAGGATGTAGAGAAATTGGAAAGAGTCCAGCGGAGGGAAACAAAAATGATTAGGGGGCTGGAGCACATGACTTATGAGGAGAGGCTGAGGGAACTGGGATTGTTTAGTCTGCAGAAGAGAAGAATGAGGTGGGATTTGATAGCTGCTTTCAACTACCTGAAAGGGGGTTCCAAAGAGGATGGATCTAGACTGTTCTCAGTGGTACCAGATGACAGAACAAGGAGTAATGGTCTCAAGTTGCAGTGGGGCAGGTTTAGGTGGGATATTAAGAAAAACTTTTTCACTAGAAGCGGGGTGAAGCACTGGAATGGGTTATCTAGGGAGGTGGTGGAATCTCCTTCTTTAGAGGTTTTTAAGGTCAGGCTTGACAAAGCCCTGACTGGGATGATTTAGTTGGGAACTGGTCCTGCTTTGAGCAGGTGGTTGGACTAGATAACCTCCTGAAGTCCCTTCCAACCCTGATTTTCTATTATTCTAATTCGTCACTGGTCTCCTCTCTGTTAATCCTGGTCTACTGTTCCCATTGTTCCTGGCTAACCAATCACAACCCTCCTTTCCAATCTCAGTCAGAGTAGGATGAGAAAAGTTGAACTGACAGATGGAAGATTAAGCTACCTACCAATGGAAGAAATAAAGGCTCCTGATGAGCCTTTCCATATATTACAAATACAGAACGCTCTCTCTCAACTGCTGCACAATATTTAAGTTCTACAGGGACTGAGGTAAAGAGTCCTACATCCTTTGTGCAGTGTACAGGTTGGAGCCAGCTGCTGTATATTTCTCAATCCAGCAGCCTCATCCAGGAAAAAGGTTCAACCTAAACAAATATTTTGCCTAAATAAAGATTTAAAGCCTGATCCAAAACTTGTTTATGATCCCAATCCTAAAGTTAGTGGACAGACACCCATTGACTTAAATGGATTTTGGAGCAGGCACACAGCTGATATATCATGTTGGGATATTTCTTAATGTAAAGCACTATATAAGTGTCAGGTGGTTGTATGTGCATGGAATCATCTCCACTCCATCTAAAATGTTCCCAGTTTAAACTATTCTCTGTATTGAAGGTAGGTATTTTTATCTGTATTTGACATCCAACATAACTGGCAGCCGTCAAGCCTAAATCTAATGCCACTTTCCTGCCCTTAAAACCTATAACATATAGAAGAAGAGTCAATAGTTAGATTAAAATTAAACCATTCATCTCAGTAATAACATATAGGTAACTTAGATGCTGAAGAATCAAATTACAGAATTACAGCCATAACTCCCATAGTCAGGTTTGTTTTACAGACTCTCAATGTTTGTGAAAGGTCAGACACTGATGGTAATAATGACTACTTTCATAAACCTTCCTCTGTTTAAATGGACTGAAATGTTCACAGTGTGATAGAAGAGCTTTCATTCTTATTGAACCTTGTCCATGAAATTCTCAATAAAATTATGTGGAAAAAAATGAATATCAATCTCATTATCAGGACTTTTCATTAAGGGTGTATTTTCACAATTGATACTTCCTCACAGGTGTGACGCTGTACCCCATAATGCTTTATGGGAATGATATAACTGTAATGTGTTTTGTGCTGCCTGGGCCAAATAACATATCTCTGTAAAGGTTATAGTCTACTATATCTATTCATCCTATTTGTACACATATATCATTTTGTACTTGAGGTTAATAATATTGGCTGTACACTTGCTTGACTTCTAAGTAAGCTTTGTGAGGCATTTGGTCAGCTTCTTTAGGAAGGAATTTG
Source organism: Mauremys mutica (assembly GCF_020497125.1). Classification (NCBI taxonomy): domain Eukaryota; kingdom Metazoa; phylum Chordata; order Testudines; family Geoemydidae; genus Mauremys; species Mauremys mutica. The sequence goes on along the minus strand of NC_059072.1, from coordinate 183,228,970 downwards.
CAAGGTTAAGTACCTGATCAGGAAGCACTTGGGGAACAATGCATCTTGGAATGCTGCAATCCACATAAGAAGTCTTCTTGAGACATACAAGATACCATGTGGACAATGGCTTGTGCCTGTAAAGACTGAGTGTCATGCATGGACATATGACTTGATCAGGTGACTCCAGAACTGCTTTTTGGAGCTGGACTTTGCATAGGAGTGAGGAGGGGGTCTCCATCCACAAGAAAATGTCTATTTAAACCCCGGGACACCCCTCCAGTTTGTCTTGAGCTGGCTAAAGAGAGAGCCTCCCCATCCCGAAAGAGACCTTAAAGAAACTGCAAGGAGGTGAGTGATTGCTGGACCCCGACTAACAGGAAATTAGTTTGTGAAAGGAAGCATTCTGAAACTGGTGAGGATCTTATCTGTATTCAGTTTAATTAGACATAAATTTACGCGTTTTATTTTATTTTGCTTGGTGACTTACTTTGTTCTGTCTGTTACTACTTGGAACCACTTAAATCCTACTTTCTGTATTTAATAAAATCACTTTTTACTTACTGATTAACTCAGAGTATGTATTAATACCTGGTGGAGCAAACAACCATGCATATCTCTCTATCAGTGTTAGAGAGGGCAAACAATTTATGAGTTTACCCTGTATAAGATTTATACAGTAAGTCAGACCATTTGTTGGAGCAGACGGGAGTGTCTGGCTCAGCAAGACAGGGTGCTGGGGTCCCAAGCTGGCAGGGAAGACAGGGGCAGAAGTAGTCTTGGAACATCAGGTGGCAGCTCCCAAGAGGGTTTTTGTGATCCAGCCCATCACAACAGATATCCTAAATTCAGATCTCTACGTGGATAGAAACATTAATTCTTTGTATACCATTGTCTAATTTAGATGTAAAAAAAAATATGACTTCATACCACAATGGAGACAAAGGCTGGAATCTAGGTTGGTGGGGGAGGGTTATTACAATGTAAACCATGTATAGTAAGTACTGAAAACTTGAAATGTCATTGTCAAATAGTTTCTGTACAAATTATTAGGGGTTTCACTCCATTAAAAAAAGAAGGTAGGCAACCAGTGCATAAACTGTCCAGAAGAATTCCAGGCTCACAGCACTGAAAACATTAGGTGCTGGGTTCATAATGTTTTCATTCTGTAGCATTTAGGTGCCCCAAAGCCTCAAAGCTAAGATTATCAATTTAGATCAAAGGAAGTTTGTTGGTGCTCAGCATTTATAAGAATCTGGACAGTTATTTAAGCTTTTAAATATGGATTTAGGACTTTATGTTTAGGTTTTCACTATTGAAACTAGGCCAATCTGCCAAACATATAAAGTTGTCTGTATCCACTAAGTGTTTGCCTATATGGCTTCTCATGTTTCTTGTTTTTCTCTTCCATTTAATTACCAACAAGACATGGATGTGAGCATTCACCTTAAATACCTTAACTCTGACCATTTCATTTTAGATTTCCTTTAATATGGCTGCTGAATGATTCACATAGAATGTATAATACAGTGTGCTAATGCCACAAATATACAGTAACTGTCACATTTTTCATGGTAACCATTACATGTTTAAGTAAGTTGTGGTTTCACTTTGAAAACTGAAATTGTTTCCACGTGGGTTGAAGTCCTGTATATAGGTTTCTGTATAAACACTGAAACTACATTACCTAATAAACACACCTCCAGCCACTAATAGGTACCATTAACCTAGATTTGGATAGATGAGATAAACTTCCCGACTCGTAATGGGGAGGAAAGTCAATAGCATTAAAAATAAATATCTTTCTCTGTCTTATTTACATACTGAACACATTATTGATCAAAGGTTTACTTCAACAAAACCACACTATTTATTTATTTTTCTAAGCGCAAGGGAAGCTAACAAATTCTCCTTTATCCCTAGCATAGAAACTGACACTGCCTGATTTAGGTCCTGATCAATTTCAATGAGTGTTGAGGATGATTAGGACCTCATAAGATCAGTCCCTTACCTTACTCTAATCAGATCAAAGGCTGTTTCCAGAAAACTCAGGATACATAGATTTTACTGTGTGACATGTTTATCTCCCCTATTTCTCTAGCTATAGCAGAAAATGTCATACTTCTAGATCTGGCATTAGATAATGACATACCTCAAACAAGGAGGACTGGAGAAAAGTGGCCAGATGAGAAAAAAAAATCTAATATTAATTATTTTTGTACACGTCATTGATGCATATGGAGTCAATCAGCACGAGAGAAATAAACACAGATAGCAAGAATGGCTTGATACTGGAATCCTACTGACTGGTCAGTTACTTGGCAAGAATAATTTCATAGTAACTGTCCAACTTAAAAAAAAACCAAAAATCTCAAAACAATCCAGATTGTTTCCTGCTCCAGTATACATGTGCCAGGAATTGCCCAGCCTGCAAAAAAGCATTTGTTGTACCCTTCTAAATGTGGGTGCAGTGATTGCACTGCCCAGGAATTGATAACAAACCTAAAAATCAAATTAATAAAAATATAGAAATCCTAATTAACACCTATGATTGAAAACTGAATCATATCAAGGAGCAATTTAGCAACTCTACGAAATATCCTATGAAGTGAACAATTACAAATATTTGATACAATATGCTCATTCTTGATAAGTATGAAGGACTAAAATTTACAACAGACCAAACGTGTACTTAATTACTGATCTTGATAACTGAAATCAAGCCAAAGTAACATACTTCTTCACTGTTTTCTATTTTGTACTCTACATGTATTAGAATTGATTGAATAGTTTAAAAAAATCAGCTGAATAAGTCATTCAATGGACATTGCTACTACCCGTCAAAAAATAGAGGAACATTATTTACCCAGCCAACAGCTATTTTAATACTGCAAAAACAATGATTTCTCAAATAAATTTGATGAAAACCAGAAGTTACAGTATAATGTATTCAACAAATAGAATTCAACCAGCTTTCCTGTATGTTTGAATATTTATCTATACAATAATATAGAGAGTGTGGTATGCTTTTTAGTTATTAATATGAGCACTGACAATCCAACTTTCCTCTCCACAGATCAGGTTGCTTAATATCAGGAGATTAGTTAATTTATATATATTGCATTGCAGCTTTACTCTACAAACCACAAAAGTGAATGGCAATTTTCAACAATTTATAACTCAGCCAAATCTGAACAAATTTTCACAAACACATCAAGAAATATGTCCCTGACTCAGGACTGACCTCCTGCCAAATGTCAAAGTCCTGCTCCAAACCATGAAGATGCTAGCGCTCTTTAAAAAAAGAACAAGGTTACAAAAATGTTTTATAGTGGAGTAGGTGAGACAACCTGAATATTGGGGATGCTGCCCTCCTCTCTTCCCCCATTATAATACCACTTGCCCTTTAACTGACCTGTCCGAAAATTTACAATAAAGAATCACTTTTAAAAAATCATCTTGGTTATGGGTCACTAAAATTCTCACTAACAGTATGCATAGCAGAACTGGGTGCTGCATTCCTCTGAATGAAAATTTTAGTATAGCAAGGTGAAATCAGTCAGACATGACCCGAGCCTGCCGATAGTTGTGGGGCAGCATGAGGGCAGCCAGCATCAGGAGCTTTAATGAGCAAGCTCAATCCGTATGAGCCTGTTCAGTACAAGCCAAGCAACAAATCTGGGGAGGGTACATAACCCCCCATGCGTCACCTCTGGAATCAGTGAACTAGCCTGGAGTATTGTCCTTCCATCCTGGGGAATGGGGATAGAGGTTCAAAAAGAAAATCTCTCCTCTAGAGTTATGTGCTAATGTAAAAGGAAAGTATGTGTTGCATTTAGCTGAGATTCATCTAGATGAAAGTGCTGAAACTAAAAGAAGATTTTCCTTGAGAATGATTTAGACTAGAGCATTGTCCTCTTCTCAGTCCAGAAGTAAGATGACTGAGAGTTTGCTTTTAATTAATGTGAATAAAACCAGTGAAGAGAGATTAAATCCCTGTAAAAGCAATTTGGCAAGAGGGCCTGTGATTACAGCTCAGAGAAGAAAAAGGAGATTTTTTTTTTATTTTCCTACTTAAGTTTTTGCAGTTAATATCTTGGCACAGCTCATGTTTAAATTTTTATAGACAGGAAATGTACATTCATAGATAGTTTTAGGGCCTGACTACATAAGCATTATAGAGCACAGTGCTGTAAAACAATACTCCCCTGACTGTATTTTAGCTTTGCTTTGTCTTGCTTGTATAGACAGGACCTGCTGTAACTATGTTTTGATCATGTTATTGAATCCTGTTACAGCTCTGTAAAGGCAAGGGATGTCACATAATTCAGTAAAAACATAGCTTGGTCCCCGCTACACAACCAATAGCCAAATTGTAACAATAAAAGCAAGGACATAAAAGCTATACTGTATAATTGTATATATTGTACAACCATCTGACATGACGATGCAGTTGGTCCCTTAAATTACCAGTATGAGCCAAAGACAATACCTGACTGTTTTCCAAAGACCAGAACTGTGAACGAATGCCTTCAAAGAAATCAGATATCCAGTAGGGAATTTAGGGGGAAAAAAGTTCCATGAGAGTCATATATTCATACTACAGGACAGAGCGGCCCCTGCTAAATCCTCTTTGTAGCACTCCAACACAGCAAAGGGAGTTTAAAGCAGCCCTCGCAGCTGAACCCCCAGCTATTACCAGGATAAGGTATGGGAACAGAAAGACAGCAGAAAGCCACCTTTGCACCCCACCCCAGGCATGGCAAGCACTACTCATGTGCTCATGACTGAGCCCAATCAACAGGGTCAGGATTTCACTGAAATTCTGACCAGATTGAAGCCAAATGCATTTTGCCATTGACTTCAATAGGACCAGAATTTCACACAGAGTAACTGATCTAGATTTGTCTTCCTACTTTTTAAGGGCTTGATCCAAAGCCCACTGAAGCCAATGGGAGTCTATTGAACTGAGTTCAGTGAGATTTGGACCAGACGTTAGGGACTTTCCTTGGGGCAGGAGCTGGGTATTAGGCTATGATCTGTCCAGTACTGAGCACACTGTCATTATGAAACAAATAAAGGCTATTAAATAACAGACACCTTAGCTGTTTATTGTGTGTGTATGTTTTGGTGAAGGGGTTTGGGGTTTTATAAAACTTACTTTGGTTTTGCCAGCAATAAAAAATGAAACAACATTTTATTGAAATATTAGTTTACGCTTGGAGCTTTGGAGAGCTCTCCCCTGCTAATACAATTTTTCCCCACTACATCACTTTAAAGCCATAATTAATTTTCCTGCTATACCAATTTAAAGTCAGAAGCATTGTGTAAGTCTTTAAATAATCTTAAAATGTTCATAATTGATTCAGGTTGGGATGTCCTTAATTCCTAAAGTCAGTTTCAATAATATTTTATCAATAGATCAGCAATAAGTAGCCACTTCACATAGAAATCATTGTCTATTAGCTTATTGGGTTTACAATACTTATTTGTTTTAATTATTTTACTTTTACATGAGCATACATTTGCATGGTTTTTGTTTTGTTTTTTAACAGTATGCAGCTATTGTATATAAAACTTCCTGGCTGACAATGCCGGGAGGATAAATACTTTAAAGGTTCTCTGGGACATGTCGCCTATAATTTATTTTTTTTTGCAGTCATAAAAGTCATATTGTAAACCAAATAAGAATAAATCCTTCTATTTCAAAGTCACAACATTAAAAAACAGCCTCAACTAAAAAGGAAATAAAAAGTCACTTGGAGTTATGTTCTACAGAAAATGGATATTGCCATACCGTGTAATTTAGTTCATGTACATGACTTAGGTAAAGATCTAGGCTGAATATTATTTTTATATGGTAAATAAGTCAGAAATAAAATACACCCAAAATTTGGTTCAGAAATATAATTTACATGGTTTATAACAGTGCAAACATCTTCTAGCCATGGTCGTGTAAATCATTAGGTCTTTGTGCAAACACAGAGCTCTGCCCATGTGATGTACCTTGCAGGATTGGGACCTTAGTGTGTGCCTTCCTCTGCATTTGTACAAAGCCCAGCTTGGATACTTATTGGGGCCTCAGGGTATTACTGCACTGTAAGTGATAAATAACTATGTACATTTTTCATATCCTCCATATAATTAATTCAGAAAGCAAATATAGCTGTATAAATTTTTAAAAAAAGCTTTTAGGAGTAATAAACCTTGCAAATATGGTAATTTTATTAGCATAGCAAAAGGCAGACTTTGAATTCCATGGAGAATGAAATCTGTAAGATTTATATTCAGACTGAAGTTAAACGAGTTTGATTTTTCTCTAGCTCATCTAGAGGGATACTTCCCTCGCCGAGCTCTGTGAAAATTAGACTTGAGACTGACAGTCAAGACTGACATAGATTTTTCAAATGGATTATGAAACCGCAATTGCAGTTTCCAGTCCCTGTTTAACAACAAGCAGCAGCAATGGCTACTGACCCATCGAAATTCATTGTGTGTTCTTGGCAGACGCTATTCCTTATTTCAAGAGGCTGCCTCACCTTCAGCAATGACTTCCTGTAGCCTTAATATTTCCATGGCTGGATTTGCCATCTGATTGCTATGAGTGATGGCCAGTCTTCCAGGGTGGGAACAGGCAAACTGATACAATCTCACCCTGGAAGAGATCTGAAACTAGGTTATCAGGTAAGGGAATGAGGTGGAGCCATGAGTCCCAAGAGTTCATTCCCTCCAAAAGCATTTGGAGAGAGAAAGGGATGGAGTAGGCCAAGGAGATTTCCATTTGAGGAGCTCACCCAGAGTACCCGCCACAGCAGATGCAGTGAAGGGGATCTCCCATGAGCAGCAGAGTGTATTAGGTAAGTGTAGGAAATCAGGTCTCTTCCCACCATGGAGCAGGACATGAGAGCTGCTCTAGATCTAGGAATTCCTGTGGTTTGTGCAGTCCCACAAAGCTAGGTATCAGGGCAAAGGGTTAGAGGAAGGAGCAGATACAGTTAAGAAGTAGCAGAATAAAAGAAAGGGGAGGCTTTACAAGACTGCTCTTCCCAGCACAGCTCCTTAAGGGTTGCATGGTTGTTTCCCCCACTCCTCCCACAGGTTCCGTAGGGTTTTTTGCCTGTCTTTGGTAGGATGGGTTTTCTAGTTAGTTAATCAACTAGGGCAGGGATCGGCAACCTCTGGCACACGGCCTGCCAGGATAAGCACCCTGGCAGGCCGGGCCAGTTTGTTTACCTGCTGCATCCGCATGTTTGGCTGATCGTGGCTCCCACTGGCCACGGTTCACCACTCCAGGCCTATGGGGACTGCGGGAAGTGGCACGGGCCGAGGGATGTGCTGGCCGCCACTTCCCACCGCCCCGCATGCCAAAGGTTGCCGATCCCTGGTCGAGGGTGACCAGATGTCCTGTTTTTAAGGGACAGTCTCATTTTTGAGGACTTTTTCTTATGTAGGCGCCTATCACCTCGCACCCCGTGTCCTGTTTTTTCACAGTTGCTATCTGGTCACCCTACAATGGTCCAAGGCTATGTATCCTTTCTGCTCACTCAAGATCATTGTTTATGTTAATATTATGTATAGGACTCAATTCACATGGGTGAATTTTCACAGTGAAAAGATACACTTATTTTATTTTCTCTTAATTCATAATTCATTTTGCTTTTCATGTTCTGCTTTGTTTCTGTTATCTAGTCTATATAAATTCCTGTTGGGGGTGGAGGATGCCCTTCTCTTAAAGTATTTTCTAACTTTCATTCTGCACTTTGAGGTTGAAGTCTGATTGTTGCACTTATGTTTATCAGGAAGTACCCCCAGCACTGTGCATCGCTCCAGTTAAAGGATAAAAATCAATATTTTATTTGAACACAGGATGTTGGGATTATCATCGTTTCCTGATCAGTCACTGTTGCTATTCATCATGTACACTATTTACATTTTTCCTGCTAATTTAATCTCAGATTTATAAGGTATCTGTATTTACTTGTTTGTCCTTTATAAAAATGGTAGCATATATAGCAGAGTTGGTTGAATTTTTTTTTTACCCCTGCCCCCCCCCCAAAAAAAATAGAAAAAACTTTTAGCTGAAAACTGTCAATTCCAATTCAGAAACACTGCTAGACTGCCTCATGGAAATTTTATTTCAGGTGCTTCATATCCCCATTCTTCTCAATGGGCTGGGATCACTGAGTAGGCAACATCTCACATGATATACCACAGTCCCATTTCATGCTGAGCCACATGGTGCATCATGGGAAATAGAGTCTGGCAGGGGAGCCTGGATTGTAGAGGAGAATGGAGATATGAAGCACCAGAAGTAAAACTCAGAGGACACAATACAGTGGGATTTCTGAATTAAAATTTCATGCGTCAGCTGGAATTTTCAGCTTTCAATTAATCGTTTTTTTCAACAAGTTGCCCAAAGTTTCTGCAGAAAACAGACACTTCTCATGAAAAAAAGAAAAAAATCTGTTGAAAAATCATTTTGAAGGAAATTTATTGATCAACCGTAGTATAGATTTTTAGAATTCCTGAACTGAACTAAACATTAAGGTTATAAATAGCAGCATTGTCATTCCCAAGTATTGAAAAATCCTGAGTCAAATCAAAAGGCTGTCTTAAAAACCATGAGATTTTTAAATGCAAAGTTATAGGTTATTTTGATTTACTTTCTGGTTTTTGAGCACTCTGGGCTTCATGTTTTCAAGCTTTTCTTCACAGTCATGAGGGCTATAAACTTGCTTTTTCAACTGAAATTCCAATTTAATCACATGACTCCAGGAGATGGGGTTTTAAGAAAAATATCAGCCTATTGTAAGATTTGTGATTAAAAATGTGAGAATTGGCAACACTGGCATAGGTGCAGACTGGTTCAGATTTATCAGAATTCACATTTATTCAAGGACTGGAAGTTCTTGGTTGAATTCAGGTTGGTTCTTGCCACATTTAAAAAAAAACATTTGATTTCTGCTTACGACTGTTAAAGTTTAAAAGGTTTAGGTGTTCAGGTAAAGTTTTTGAACATTTGGATACTTATCAAGAGCACAGAAACTTCACTCTCCATAAACACCTTGAGTATTCATTAGCTCCCTTTCCTGGCTGTCTGTGTTCCCCTGTCCCCCATCAATCTCACACTCCAAACCCTCCCTCCCTCAGACCCTTTCTACTTCCATGGGAAATTCCATCACAAGACCACACAAAACTTCCACTAGAGGTATTTATGAGCTGTGATCATATTCCCCCTGCATCTTCTCTTGTGTACACTTCATAAATATGGCTTCCTCACTCTCTCCTCAGATTTCATATCATCCAAACCTTCCATCATTTGCATTATGTATTTCATGGTACTTGTAAAAGGTAAAATGGCCTGAAAAAGGTGCACAGTGACCAACAGAAAAAGGAAGTAACAAAGCACAATTAAAATCATTACATATCCTGTCATAAACAGATAGTTAAGGGTTAAGGTCTGTTTTACCTGTAAAGGGTTAACATGCAGTACCTGGAGACCACCTGACCAGAGGACCAATCAGAGATAAGATTTTTTCAAATCTCTGTGGAGGGAAGCCTTTGTCTGTGTGAGAACTGTTTTTGGATCTAACAGAGGACAGTCATGTCTCCAAGTTCTCCTGGAGTAGTTTCTACTAATTAATAGTGAGTATTAATTAGAAAGGCGAATTAGTCTTATGATTTGATTTCTATATTTGCAATTGTGTGTTTGCTAAAGGAAATGCTTTATTCCTGTTTGCTGATATTGCTTTTACTGAGAAAAGGGGGAGAGGGGATTCTCTCCAGAGATTGATAAGGTTATACCCTATGAGTGTCCAGCTTGGGCTCAGAGATTCTGTAGTTTCTTTTTATTCTTTAATAAATTCTTTTCTATTAAGGACTTGTTGGTCTTTCCTTGGGTGGATTCTCAGGGAAAGGGGAGGGGGAGGTATCCCTCTGTAGTTGGATCCCGGTATCTCTCCTAGGAAAAGGGAGGGGGGGGGAGGAAGCAGGGGGAATGGTTTGTTTCTCCTGGGTGTAAGAACTCCATGGATTTGGGGCTCTTGGAATCCCCTAGGATTTTGGGGAAGGACTGTGTCTCAATCCACATTTCTTGATTGAGTGGTGGCAGCGAGAAGGAACCCCACCCTAAGGGTTAGGGTGGTGGCAGAATACATGCGGGTCCCCATCTTTGAACCCACAAGCTCAAAGTGGGGGTGAGATCCCATGACATGGTGGCAGCTTACTAGATCTAAACTAGGATTTTAGTTTAGAGGGAAACCAAGTCAGGTCCCCACATTGGAGCCCAACAGTTCCAAGTGGGGGTGAGACCTAGGACATGGTGGCATGCGGGTCCTCACTTTGAAACCGCCCAGTTTCAAGTGAGGGTAGACTCATGACATGGTGGCAGCGGAGTTTCGAACCCATTGTTACAAGGAGTTTTTTTCAGCTGGGCTACGCTGAAGGGAGCTATTCTCTTCTTCTATAGCAGTAAAGCAACCTTAGAGAAGAGGGAGTTTACAGTTTCAGCCAGGTTGGCTGGAGGGAATTACGTTTTCCAGCAGGCTTTGTTGGAAGCAGTTTTTCTTCTGTTTGCTTGGACAGGGAGCTTCAGGAAAAGGCAGTTTCAAGCAGTTTTCAGGGTTAGGAGTTTTTTTTCTCTGCTGGCTATGCTGAGGAAAAACTCTTCCCTAGAGGTGTGTCCTTCCTTTGTGATATCAGGTATCAATCAGGATTCCTTGGGTGGGGGGAGGTGCTCCTCGAAGCTCATCCCGTCCAACAGGGAAAACAGGTTTGGGGGTTGGAGAGAGAAACCCTCCAGCCAGGTTTTTTTCCCCTGTGTCTTTTAAAATCCTCTGGAGGCAAGGAACTCCCTGCTCAGAGAGTACTTAGCAATTGCAAGGGAGAGTTGCAGGGCAGGTTTCCACCTTCTTGGGAGCCAGGAGAGGGAGATTGTTTTTTGTTTTTCTTTTAAACATATTTTCAGCTGGGTTTAGCTGGGGGAAACAGTTTTTTTAGAAACCTTAGAAACTAAGGTTTTCTACGGGCTGTGTTAGAAAAGGATTTTTTTTTTCTTCTTCTTTTCTTTTTTTTTTCTTTTTTCTTTGTCTGCTTGAAAACAGCTAGAAAAGAGGTGTAAGTTTTTCTAACAGGCTTTGTTAGAAGGACCCCCACTGTGAGGTACTTAGCAAGTGCTAGAAACAGGACAAACCAGTTTTTTTGGTCTTCTCAGTATATCAGCAAACAGCAAGTACACATTTGCAAATGAAAAGGTTTTGTTTCTTTTCTATTTAGTCTCTCGGAAATAGAAAGGGTTAGGAATTGGGAAGCAAGCAACCCAATTCCCTGACTGCAGAGGGGTGTGGCCAGCACCAAAGAGCAACACCAGCAAGCCACACATAAAATTCACTGACTGCACAGGGGTGTGGCCAACACCAGAAGGCACTGTTCCCCATCCCAAGAAATTTCCCACCTACATGGCAGGTAAGGACACTGAGGCCTTCTTCAAAAAGGTTAAAAGGACCTGCCATGGGTACAGCATCCCTGAAGACCAGTACAAGGACTGGTCAGGAAAGAGGACTTTTGCTGTCTATTACAATTATTCCATCCCCATGCTATTGGGGGAAGACTTGGCCAACCATGTGCAGCTGGCCAAGAGGGGGGGAGTGGTCACCCGCGGCCAGGCCAAACAAGCAGGCACTCCCATCCCTGTTCCTGAGCCATCCACCAGGACCCTGTCTGTGTTACCAGAGACCCAGACAGAGGTGGTGGAACCGGATCCCATGCCAACAACTACAGCAGCCATAGTACATCCAGTCCCAGGACCAGAACTGGAAAAGCAACCAGCGGCAGAACCAGCGCCAGCACTGACGCCAGCGCTTGCAACTCCACCGCCAGGGGGCGCCAAAGGGCCTAAACTGGCATAAGCAGCAGACAACTCTACCCAAGAGGCTCAGCCAGAGCCTGAAATATCACCTTGTGCACCAGCGGAGAGCGGTTCACAGTCAATGGAAACAAACTCATCACCTACATCGCTCCCAGAGGAACTGGTGTCTCCCGCCTCAAGGGAACAGTTCCAGACAGAGCAGGAAGCCGATGACAGCCTTAAGAAAGCTTGGGCGGTGGCACGAAGCAACCCACCGCCTCTCAGCTCTTCTACCCAATTCCAGTTTGTTGTAAAACAAGGACTTTTATATAAGGACATTTTTTCTGGTGGACACCAGAAAGGCCACAATCCTCAAAAACAGTTGGTAGTTCCAACTAAGTACTGGTACAAGCTCGTAAGCTTGGGCCCTGACATCCCAGTGTGAATTCTGGGGTCAACAAAGCAATAACAGGTTAAAAACATTCCTTCCACTGGGAGGGGATGGGCAAGGACGTTGCCAAGTATGTCCGCTCAAATGCATACAAAGTGTTCTTCAGTGTCAAATATCTTGTTGTTTACATACTTAGTAGTATATGTAATAGTGCATGTGTTTTGTTTATCTGTTTATTTTACAGTTCTAGGAGGAAATCACCACCAGTAGTTCCCACTGTTGGCGATTTGGGGGGCGTGTCATAAACAGATAGTTAAGGGTTAAGGTCTGTTTTACCTGTAAAGGGTTAACATGCAGTACCTGGAGACCACCTGACCAGAGGACCAATCAGAGATAAGATTTTTTCAAATCTCTGTGGAGGGAAGCCTTTGTCTGTGTGAGAACTGTTTTTGGATCTAACAGAGGACAGTCATGTCTCCAAGTTCTCCTGGAGTAGTTTCTACTAATTAATAGTGAGTATTAATTAGAAAGGCGAATTAGTCTTATGATTTGATTTCTATATTTGCAATTGTGTGTTTGCTAAAGGAAATGCTTTATTCCTGTTTGCTGATATTGCTTTTACTGAGAAAAGGGGGAGAGGGGATTCTCTCCAGAGATTGATAAGGTTATACCCTATGAGTGTCCAGCTTGGGCTCAGAGATTCTGTAGTTTCTTTTTATTCTTTAATAAATTCTTTTCTATTAAGGACTTGTTGGTCTTTCCTTGGGTGGATTCTCAGGGAAAGGGGAGGGGGAGGTATCCCTCTGTAGTTGGATCCCGGTATCTCTCCTAGGAAAAGGGAGGGGGGGGAGGAAGCAGGGGGAATGGTTTGTTTCTCCTGGGTGTAAGAACTCCATGGATTTGGGGCTCTTGGAATCCCCTAGGATTTTGGGGAAGGACTGTGTCTCAATCCACATTTCTTGATTGAGTGGTGGCAGCGAGAAGGAACCCCACCCTAAGGGTTAGGGTGGTGGCAGAATACATGCGGGTCCCCATCTTTGAACCCACAAGCTCAAAGTGGGGGTGAGATCCCATGACATGGTGGCAGCTTACTAGATCTAAACTAGGATTTTAGTTTAGAGGGAAACCAAGTCAGGTCCCCACATTGGAGCCCAACAGTTCCAAGTGGGGGTGAGACCTAGGACATGGTGGCATGCGGGTCCTCACTTTGAAACCGCCCAGTTTCAAGTGAGGGTAGACTCATGACATATCCCATGAAAGTTAGTAGGGAAAGGGAGATGAGAGAGCAGACTGCATTAGAAATAAAAAGCTCCATAGAGTATGTGGCCACAAATAGTATTGGAAAGCCACAGAGATTTGGTAGCAGTTGGGATAAGGAGGAATGACCTCCACTCTTTTAGCATTCCCTGCTTCCAAATCAAAATAAAGTATGTATACTAAACTAAACCTACAGTTTGATTCAGCATGAAAGCATTTTGTTGAGTCCAATATCATGTAAGTTATTTAAATAACAAGTAGAGCAAATCCTGGATGGAAATGAAGTGCTAATGAAAGATGAGATTTTATGAGCCAAATGGCTTTACACCTTCCCCTAAGGCACTCATTCATGAGATATGGAAGGAGGGGGAAAAAAACAAAAAACTTTGGGCCAATTTTGTTTTTGATGTAATTCTATGAAATCAGCATATGTAAATTGTGAAGTTACACCGGGGATGAATTTAGACTGTTTTGATTAATAACAGAGAAGTGCTGTAGTGTTTATATATTTCTATAAACTTTCAGTAAAAATATAATTTGGCATTTTCTAATGGTATTTTTGAGCGAAAATAATGTTAAATTTAGAAAATGATTATACAAAATAAAATCCAACTTATAACAAAATATAGACTATAATAACACACAGTAAATACACATATATTCCAAGAGTCACTTGCATAAAAACAACCACTGTATATAAATGCATGGAAATGTTTGTGAATTATTAATAAGCAGTGCATAAAATATTCTGCAGTATTTTTATTTAAGGTAATGAAATCTAAAGACAGCATACTTGTCATTTATCCTTGAAGTCTGAGGTAAGTGCGATGATTTTGTGTTTTAGTGTTTACTCACAGGAGACTTCATTTACAATTTATTTTTTACATTCTTTATTATGATGTTGGGAAAAGTCAGTGCTTTGATCCAACACTGGTAGAATATTTCACATTTAGTTCTTTGTTGTGTTGATTCATGGCTAATTACTTATTATGACCCAGTTCAGGCAAAGCATGCCTATCAGAACATAACTAAATCAAATCCTATTTAAATCAATGGAACTTAATTTTATGTATGTGCTACTCAAGTGCTTTCATGACTCAGGGCCTGACTATATAGTACATTAGCTTGTATCGCTTCCATTTACATGTCACCTTTATTATATTAATTTGTTAATAAGCTCCAACTTTTGTAGGAATCCTGTTCATTAGAAAGCCTTGTGCATCCATTTGTCTTTTAAAAAAATAAAAAATAAACATTGATATTGAATTTCAATGAATAATATAGTATTCTCCACCCCACAAGTACTTCTCCAAAAGTGATGCTTACAAGAATATTATCAACACATCAGAAACACCTGCGAATATGGAAAACCAGTGGTTAGGGCACTAGCTGGGACTTGTGACCTGGATTCAGTTCCCCTCTCCACCAGAGACTTCCTAGGTGATCTTGGACAAGTTACTTGGTCTCTCTGTGCCTCATTTCCTATCTTTAAAATGAGGATGAGAACACTTCCCTACCTCACAGGGGTTGTAACGATAAATCCATTAAGGACCATCAGGTGCTCAGATACTGCAGTAATGGAGACAATATATGTACCTAATGTAGACAGAAAGTGCATCTCTTAAGGCTGATAGGCCTCATGATGTCATCCATCTGGATATTGTTTATTAGAGAAAGTAACTAATGAAATGAAAATTATCTGGCTTTTCAATTTTGCTTTCCCTCTTATCTTCCTCCCCATAACCAGGAAGTCAGATACTGGGAAAGATCCACAAATAGGATAGGCAGCTCATATAGATGAATTTTGTTTCCAATAGCTTTCAGATTTCAGATATACTAGCCAGAATACAAGTGACTGTAACTTTAGTTCTCAGACCTCTTTGTACCTGTTTTAGCCATTGGTTGGAAACATTCTATAGCATTTCCTCTTTGCTAAAACTACTGATTTGTAACTGGGATGCTGGCAGATCAGGTGCCAGCTCCTGCCAAGGTCCGAGGTTGCACTGACAAATGCAGAGCTGAAAACCAGTCTGGCTCATCTGCGGGTAGTTAAAATAGACTTTATGGAATTCTTTTAGGATGCTGCATGCATTAATCCTACTTATGATATCTTTATCCTATGCTCTAAGGTAATACTGCATATTTGCTCTATAATGGTAAAATGCTTGTTCTGAAACTATGTAACTCGCCAAATGGGCAAAAAACTTTACCTAATGCACAGTTCTGGATTCCTACAGAAGGTCCTGTCCATCAGGCAATTCAATACTATTGAATCCAATTGAACAACGACTTTGTCAATTGCTCCCCCACATCCACACATGGAGAGTAGGATTGCCAGGCATCCAGTTTTTTTATCAGAATGCCCAGTCAAAAAGGAACCTTGATGGCTCTGGTCAGCACCACTGACTGGGCTGCTAAAAGTCCAGTCAGGTGCGCAGCGGGGCTAAGGCAGGTTCCCAGCCTGCCCTGGCTCTGTGTGGCTCCTGGACATGGCTGACATATCTGACTCCTAGGCACAGGGCAGCCACAGGGGCTGCACGCGCTGCCCCTGCACTGGGCACTGGCTCCACAGCTCCCATTAGTGGGCACCACGGCGAATGGGAGCTGCAGAGCCGGCACCTGTGGGCGCGGTCAGTGTGCAGAGCCCCCTGGCCCCTCCGCCTAGGAGCCAGAGGGATATGTTAGCCACTTCCAGGAGCCGCCTGAGGTCAGTGCTGCCTGGCTGGAGCCTGCCCCCCCGAACTCCTACCCACAACCCCAACCCTCTGCCCCAGATGGGAACCCCCTCCCACACTCTAACTCCCTCCCAGAGCCTGCACCCCCTCCAACATCCCAGCCCCTGCCCCAGACAAACCCCATCCCGCAGCCTGCACCCCTCTGCCCCAATCCCAAGTCCCCTCCTGCATCTCAAACCCCTCATCCCCAGCCTCACCCTAGAGCCCACACCCCCAGCCAGATCCCACACCCCCTCTCATACCCTAAACCCCTGCTGCAGCCCTGAACCCCCTCCTGTACCCCAAACTCCTCATTCGCAGCCCCACACCAGAGCTCGCAACCCCAACCAGAGTCCTCACCCCATCCCACACCCCAACCCCCGTCCCAGCCAAGTGAAAGTGAGTGAGGGTAGGGAAGAGTGAGCGATTGAGCGAGGGGGGATGGACTGAGCAGGGGCAGAGCTGGGGCAGTGTCTTGGGGCAGGGTAAGGGTGTTCGGTTTTGTGTGATTAGAAAGTTGGCAACCCTAATTAAGAGGTTACATGCAGAAGTGCTTGTTCCATTAGCTTGGATTCTCGGGAGGTGAGGATAAAAATCCCTTACCAGAAGGAATCAGGGTATTTTATGCTGTTTGGAATCTGAGGGGCAAAGATTTCCCAAACTGCCTGGCTTGGGTTAGCCCAAAAGGACATCAAATCTTGCTTATTATAGCAGCTTCTACTACCTTTTGAATTTAAGATTATATCTCATTTGTGTGTATGTTTGACTGCTTTAACCTTGTAAATAACTGTAAATTCTTTTTGCTAGTTAATAAACCTTTAGGTGGTTTGTTACAGGATTGGCTACAAGTGCTGTCTTGGGTGTGAGATGTAAGGTGCAGTTTGATTTGGGGTAAGTGACTGGTCCTTTGGGACTGGGAGTAACCTGAATATTTTGTGATCTTTAGTGTAAGTGACCATCTATCACTAAGTACAGTTTGCCAGGATGGCAAGATAGACTGGAATGCCCAAGAGGACTGTCTGTGACTCCATGTCAAGCCTGTATAATGTCTGAGACGTTTACATTTGTTACTTGGTTGGTGAAATCTATGTATAGAACTCATATCCCATTTGGGATTTGTGCCCTGCTTCTTAATAATCTGCCCTGAGGTTGGTATTCTGGCTTGTGAGCCACTCTAGACGGCATGACGGTAACTTTATTTAACTTATTTAAACTTAATAGAAAAAGACATCTATATAATACTCTAGGTGCCCTAACACAATTATTAACACAGCAAAACCCCAGCAGTATTAAAATACTCATTTCAAACAGGAACTCAGCCACCCAGCCACCTCCAAAATAACTCCTTCCCACCCCTTTTCCTGTTATGGGAAGCCCTTTCCAAAACTCCAGTTTAACAGATTCCTGAAGCCTTTTACCACAGATGGCTTCATCTAGGCTTTAGGAGCCATAGTCAAGCACGGCAAAGCTGCTGTATGAATAGCATTTCCCAAAGGCATCCTGCAGAGCAGGCGGCACCCTGAGGCACTGAGGAGAGTAGGAGTGGCTCCACTGTTAAGTGGTGAAAAGTGCTATCTCTGACTCTGGCTTCAGACCACTAGCCAGTGCAAAAGAAGGGTGTGGCCCCACACCACCAGAGTTCATATGGAAGCTAATTTGCCATGTATCATTCTTCTGACAGGCACCAGATGCTCAGCCTAGGCCACCTTCTGTACCAGAAACCTATTGTTGCCATTTTACAAATTCCACACTGCTGCTCTAGCTCCCATGATTGTTCCATAGCCTTGAGCATTCCCATTACACCACTGTTTGCTCTGTTGTAAGTTTAATTTGATTAATTCCCAGTCCGTAGCATTCCATATAGAAATATAATACAACAGTTATTTCATCTATCCACAAATAGCATACAACCCAACACAGAAGGCCCATAATTACCAGCCACTAAAGAGTAAAAGGTTGCAGACAACCCTTTCAAATGTGGACTTTGCCACTGTCATCCACAACATGTCACACTTTTTACTCAGAGCAGCCCTTGAAGTCCGCCCAGCAGTTCCAACTAATGCAGAACACAGCTTCCTGGCTCCTGTGTGGCATAAGTGGGCTCAAACAAATGACATTTGTTTCACTCTACGGCATCATATCCCCCCCTCCAATATGCATAGATTTAATGCTTGATTGTGGCTGAGGCAGGGGATATGGAAAATCCTCTTTGTCCCGATCCTGAACCAGCTGTGCATCAGATTGCTTCTCCAACATAAGTCAGAGCAGCCTATGGTTGATCTAATTTACACTGGTGCCAATGGAGCCAATGAGGTGATATGGCAGCCAGGGATCACAAGGGATCAGGGAACCCCTGCCACACACAGTACTTCAGCAAGCAAGAGCGCTGAGATTGGCAAAGGAGCTGCTAGTCAAAATCTGATGTGATGGACAAAATCCAGGAAGCACATGGGACACTGGTTTGGACACATGTAAAGGATGTATGAGGGGGATCTGGTGAAGATAGCATGAAAAGAGAGGGTGGGGAAAAAACAAGGAAGAGATGGATAGATTGCATCAAAGAAGCTGATAAGCAGGTGGACCTTAGTGCTGTCTTGGACAGATATTTGCATGATGGACAGTTGACAGCACATGAGGAAGGAGGAGGTAGGAACTGCTCTGCTAGATATATATCATAGGACACTACACTGGTATGATCTCCCTGTGAAAGTCTATTCTTGTTTTAGGGTCATTTTACTGCTGACAGCATTGTGCAAAGCAGCCACACTACACATGGAACCTGGCTCTGTATGTCTGTATTTTAGGGAAAGTGATGGGTTGGTGTTGGAGAGAAACATGGGTGGTTTTAATTTAGTTATTTTCTCTTTCTTTTGGCTAGGGGTGAAGATATTGTTTGATTTGCTGATATATTTGTCGTTTGTATTTTTAACAGTTGTCAAAAGCACCTGGAGAATCAAAGAGGACGGTTTGTGTTTTCTTGATGGATATATGAATATATCAAAAGAATTAACAAAACAAATGATAAAATAGGCCTTTTGTTCTGAGCCTATGACTGATGGAACAAGTGTCCTTAACAACTATCATCTGATAAAGATTTAAGACTGCCTAATGCTTCCAGGCCTTCAGGTATTTGAGGATTCTGGGCATTCCAGAGATTAGGACCTAATGACTAGAAATAATAAGAGAGACTTGAGCAGATTTAGTATCATGCAAAATAAAAGCATTAAGTTCTAACAAGATGTAGACCTGAAAAATAAATAATCAATCCTGCTTTCCACATACACTATATAGTGAAAAAAGGTCAGAATTTACTCCCAGAAGATGGCAATTTGTTTTATTTTGAACACACAGGTTTTTTTCCCTAAATCCTATTGTCATTAATTAATTTTTAAAGTATATTAGGAAAAAAGAAATCCAAACAATGGAATAGACCCATTACTGGATGATATAGTACTTTTTTTTTAATAATTATGCAGAAAAGACAGGCATATTCAATACACATTTCTGTTCTGTATTTGGAAAGAAGCAGGATTTGTATCACGTTAGGAAGATGAAATACTTTTTGGTCCATTAGTAAGCAAGGAAGATGTTAAACAACAACTCTGAAGGATAAACATTTTTTAAATCCATACACCTCGTTAACTTGCACCTAAAAGTGAAAAAGAGCTGGTTGAGGAGATTTCTGGCCTGCTGATGTTAATTTTTAATAAAACTTGGAATACCAGGGAAATTACAGAAAAGTAAGAATGCTAATATTGTGCCAGTTTTCAAAAGGGCAAGTGGGATGACCTAAATAACTATCAGCCAGTAACCTGACACCACTCCCACGTAAAGTAATAGAAAAGCTGATAGGTGATTCAATTTATAAAGAATGAAAGGAAATATATATAATTAATGCCATTTAATATGGTGAATGGAAAATAAGGCTTGTTAAACAAGCCTCATTTCAATCTTTGATGAGATAACAAATTTGGTTGATCTGGATATAATATATTTAATCTTCTGTAAAGACACTTGATTAAGTACCACATGATGTTCTGATTAAAAAAGGAGTATATGCAAGCGTTCTGTTCTGGAACGCCTTGCGTAACTCAAATTTTGCATAAGTCGGAAATGTATACCCAACCATTATGCAAAACAAACACTCACAAAAAACCCTCCTATTTCTGGCTTACAGAACTTTTTCTGTAAGTGCGGATTTGCGTAAATTGGGTTTGCGTAACTCGGGGGACATCTGTACTATATAATATCAATAGAGCACACATTAGATGGATTAAAAGCTTGCTAACTGACAGATCTCAAAAAGGCATTGTCTATGGGGAATCATCATTAAATCAGGGTGTTTCTTGTGGGGTTAGGCAGGGATCAGTACTAGGTCTGATGTTATTCAACACTTTCATCACTGATGTGCAAGTCACTATAAAAATCACTGCTGATAGCATTTGCAGATGACACAAAGATTGATGGAGTGTTAAATTATGAGGGCAAGGCAGTGATACAGAGCAATCAGGATCACTTGGTAAACCAGTCCCATTCAAACAGAATATATTTATTACAGCCAAATGCAAAGTTATGCATCTAAGAACAAGGAATGCAAGCCATACCTTCAGAATGGGGGACTGTATCCTGGAAAGCAGATATTCCAAAAAAAGACGTGAAGGTCATAGTAGACAAGCAAGTGCACACAAACTTCCAGGGTGATGAGACTTAAAGAGTCAATCTGGTACTACATCAAAAATACTAATGAAGCCACCTCTCAGTACAGTGTATTAATACCTTAATGGAGAGAAAACACTAGGTACTAAAGGGGTCTTAAACCTAGAAGAGAAAGGGATAAAGAATCAGTAGCTGGAAGGAGAAGTCAGACAAATTCAAATTAGAAATTATGCACAAGTTTTTAATCATCAAGGGTGATTAACCACTGGAACAAACTACCAAGGGAAGTGGTGAATTCTCCATCTCAAGGCTGGATGCCTGACTGAAAAATATGCTTTAGTCAAACACTAAACACACTGGGCTAAGTAAAGGATAACTGGGTGAATGTAATGGCCTGTGATACAAAGGAGATCAGACTAAATGAACTAATGATCCCTTTTGGCCTTAAACTCTATGTATTTTGAAAAGATTTTAGCAAGAGAAATGAACCTCTCCTTCACAGCCTACTTTCTCCAGAAATGTCTGCTTACATATGTGGTTGAACATGCACTACATCTAATTAAATACTATATTAGAGACAGCACATAGTAAGGGATGGTATGGAGCCATCTCTCAGGGACAACTCTATAAAGCATTCAGCCTCAGTGAATGCCATTCAAGGTTCTCCAGTGCAGAGGAGAAGTGTTCCTGAGGCAACACTATTTATAAGATGTAGCCTACTATCCCCTGTGTACTGGTCTCATACTAACTTCTCTGTGGTGCCATGTATTCCTGGGAAAGCAGGGAGCAGTGCAGAGGCTGTAAGTCTTGTCGGCTGTTATGCAGACTGAACAAAAGCAGGATAATTCTGTGTGCCTTCCCTCCCATTGTGTTCACCCCTGTAAAGAGCAGACAGAATTTGTCACCATGCAGTTTCGCACATAAGAATTAAAATTACATTCATGTATATTTGTTGTTTTTAATTACAGCCTACTTTGGAAGTAAATTCCAAACAGGCCACACACACCAACACTGGGCTGATGGACATACATTCTGTACTGGATAATAATCCTAATTTTGAAGAAGTCCTTATCTAAAAGGTACAAATGCTAAAGGCTATCCTTCTCCTGCCAGTCTCTTTAAGACCTCTCAGTTTTCCCTAAACAGTTCTGGAACCTTCTCTTCTGTTCCAAGGGAAGTTGAAACTCAGGAATCGTCTTCATTGAAGGCTAAATCAGAACTGCTGCAATCAATGCAGAGGTGTCAATTTAGTGGGTCTGGTGAAGACGCAATAAGTTGATGGCAGAGTACTCTCCCATCAATTTCAGTACTCCGCCTCAACGAGAGGTGGAAGATGTGTCAACGGGAGAGTGCCTTCCGACGACATAGCAGTAAGTCAATGTAAACTACATTGACTTAAGCTACATACATTATGTAACTTAAGTTGCGTAATTTACACCGACTTACTCTGCAGTGTAGATAATACCTCAGGAGCAAGAAATTACCCAATCCTTCTGTATTTTTTTAAAATCCATGTCTTATTGGGTTACATGTCCAACAGTAACAGTGGAAGCAATAAGACTCAAATGCTCACAATATTTTGCAGATCCATTTCCCCAAATGTGCAGACCTGCAGAACAGCCCTCCAGCAATAAATAAAACACAGATCACTTACATAAAAGTTAAGGGTCCCTCATTAGGGATTTCACCTCCCAATCTCCTATATTTATTTTAGAGATGATCCAGCTTGAAAAATGTTGGATCCGCAATCCAAATTTATCCAAATTTTGGGGTGATCACATCTAGGGCTGAGATTCACACCCAACACTAAATTTCTTGTTGCCTTTTTTTCTGACTGTACATCCATCTTCTTCCGTTACCTTCCTATCATTCATTTTGCTATAGTATTTTTCATTTCCTTCTGTAAAGCAAGACACTTTCCTTTATTTGCAATGATTGTGGCTTCTCCCTTGGCCTTATTTTGTTACCCATTTCACATTTCCTTTTGGGTGGGTCTCAATTATTTCTTTGCCATTTCCCTCCTCCAGTTCTCTGGTACCTCATCTTCCTTGCTTCCCTCTTTCCCATGTTTCCAACCCAAAATCCAACAGCAGTTCCATTGTATCTCTCTTAACTACTCTATAGAGGGTCAACTCACTAGTGGCACACACCCTCTCATGGCTGGATGTGGTGTAGTAAACCATTCTTCTTTAGAACCCCCTGCCGATAGCTGCTCTGGTCTTGGGGTGATCTGCCTCTTTGTGTGATTTGGCCCTCAAGCCAGCTCACATTTTAGTTCCACTCCTTCCAGTGTAACAAAGTCCAAAATCCTTACAAAATGTCTTTGGCCTCTATTTTACTCTGGGCTCCATGATCTCTCACATCTTTTTCTCAGGCTTTTCATTTGTCCTTAGTCCCCTCTCAGAGGCCTCTCGCCACCTTCCCCAATGGCTGGTAGAAAATCTCAGGACTTCCCACTATACCAGGTTCCAGTCTAGGGCCCCTATAACATAACTCCCCCATTTGTCAGAGCTCACCTCTGGAGCCTTCTCTGTCATGTTGACTTGTCTCTCTCCTGGCCTCTTGCCACATTTTTTTCTACTCAGGAGAGAATCCTCTGGGTCAACTATCCCTCTGTGCTTCCTCTTCCACCCTTCTGATCTCATGTCTCTAACACCAAGAAAGGGACTTCAGTGTTCTTTCCCCTCTCTTCTTAAAGCCTTTTTCTACTCTTTACCTCCTTTGTTTATAGTCACCATCCAGCTCCTTCCCCACCTGGGCTTCATCTTTAATCAGACCTGGCCAACCCTCCATGTGCAGCCAGATGGGTTAACTGCCCTCTGATGCCCACATTAACCTTTTCCGAGAAAGGATGGGGTATATGCCCCCTTACATGTTCTATCTCAAATATGTATTCTCAGCTCCTTCTTCCCTTCAACTGTTATATTCTTCTTCTGTTCTCTTGTCTATTCTCTCCTCAAACTCTGTTTCCACTATATTATCCAGAGCAGTTAACTCTCTTCTAATCCTTTCTTCCCTCCTTTTGTATCTTTCTTTTTTCCTCCCTCTGTCTTTATCTATTCCTTTCTTTCTCTCTTCCTTTTCTTGCCACCAATTCCCTACTTTTCTTAAGTCCATCATTGTCTGAATCAGCCACTAGTTCTTCCTGGACTCATCTCAACTACTTAACTTTTGTTCGTACTGGGAACACTAAGTGGGACTATTACTATAATCCATTGTATTTTGCAGTATCTTCTTTCACTTTTTTAAAAAAAATAGGGATCTACTGGTCTCCTACATGTGCATGCTACACATAATGGAAACAATTATCACAATTTCACTCCCTTAGCACTAGTTGGGACTGGTTGCAAGCACTTTGGAGGAGAGGATTAGAATTCAAAATGATCTTGGCAAACTTGAGAATGGTCTAAAATAAATTGGATGAAATTCAATAAGGACAAATGCAAAATACTCCACTCAGAATGGAATAATCAATTGCACAAATACAAAATGGGAAATAACTGCCTAGGAAGCAGTACGACAGAAAAAGTTGCGGGGGCTATTGTGAGTCAAACTAATTATGAGTCAACAATGTAATATTGTTGCAAAAAGCATACATCATTCTGGGATGTATTAGCAGGAGTGTTGTAAGCAAAATACAAGAAGTAATTCTTCTACTCTACTCATCCCCGATAAGGCCTCAGATGGAATCCTGTGTCCAGTTCTGGGCACCACACTTCAGGTAAGATGTGGACAAATTGGAGAAAGTTCAGAGGAGAGCAACAAAAATGATCAAAGCTCTGGAAAACATAACCTAAGATTGAAAAAATTGATTTTGTTTAGTCTACAGAAAAGACACCTGAGAGGAGATATGAAAACAGTCTTCAAGGTACGTAAAAGGTTATTATAAAAAAAAGGGTGATAAATTGTTCTCCTTAACCACTGAGGACAAGACAAAAAGTAATGGGCTTAAATTGTAGCAAGGGAGATTTAGGTCATAGAGTTAGGAAGCTTTTCCTAATGTAAGGGTAGTTAAGCACTGGAACAAATTACCTAGGGAGATTGTGGAATCTCCATCACTGTAGGTTTTTTAAGAACAGGTAAGAAAAACAGGCATGATCTAGATAATACTTAGCCCTTTTTCAGTGCAGGGGATTGGAATAAATGACCTTTCCAGTCCTATATTTCTATGATTCTATGAACTGCACTGATTTGAGCATTACCACTTGCTTGGTCTTCAGAAAGTTACTCTCTCTTGACAGGGAACATCAATTATCAGTTTAATTTTTCAAAAGACATTTTGCTGGGTACCTTTTTAACATTAGAGAATTAATTCTCCAAACTGGAAGACCACAGAGAAAGGAGAGAAAGATAGATTTGTTTTTTATGCTATGCCTCTTCCAATGGTGTTGTAGCTACTCTGTTCCACTAGCTACTCTGTTCCTGTAGCTGCTGAGACTGAGACACAGAATACAGTCTGACTAGATTAAATCTTATTCATACATTCTTTTGTTGTAAATTAGATTAGTCACTGAATGCCAGACATCTTTTCTATTCATAGAACTAGAATCGGAGGTTAAATATCCAATGGACACATGTGCCAACTTTGGTACCATGGAAGCTTTTAATGGTGACTAAACGTAGCTTTTAGGATAAAAAGTGGGTAATAAATTATGAAAATAAACACAGCTGGTGTAATCTATACTGGCTACATTTCCCATCTCAGTCTCTGCAGCTGGTCCCTGTCACATAATCAGAGAGTGGCACTGTACTTTGTTCTGGAGGATGCGTGGCAAATTTAAATTTCCTACTAAAGCTTAACCCTTCATATTGCAGCACACCTCCAAGAATGCAACATGCCAGGATGAAGTCATCTGAACAAAGGACAGATCCCATAGGCCACTCATTCATTTTTCTACATTTTTCTGATTAACTTAAGCCATTTTCACTTGCTTAAAATTAGTGTTCCTTCATCTTGCTTAAAAGTGAGCAGGAGCTCAGAAAACTTGATTGTCATGTTAGTACCCCTGTGATTTAGCTGATTGCTGAAAGAAAAGAGCTGCTTCCTGCTTTGCTTGAACAGAGACAATAATGAGTGACGGATGAAAACAATAAAACAGATGTAAGGAAATCATCACAGGAGAAAGACAAGGAAAAAGATTTAATGAGACAGAACTGATAAGTAAATTAATTATTTGAGAGTCCACTCAGACATGACCTGCTTCGTTATCTCTCATTAAGCCTTGACCCTGATTAGGCTTGCCCTGTTGCGCTAGATGTCCCCACAACTCCATTTTCATACTGAAGTTATGGAACAGATGAATTTCAAGGAGTTGTCTTCAGGGGCGGCTCTACACATTTCGCTGCCCCAAGCACGGCGGCATGCCGCGGGAGGCGCTCTGCCGGTCGCCGGTCCCGCGGCTCCTGTGGACCTCCTGCAGGCGTACCTGCGGAGGGTCCGCTGGTCCCGCGGCTCCACCGAAGCTGGAGGTCCACCGGAGTCGCGGGACCAGCGGCAGAGCGCCCCCCGCAGCATGCCACCCCAAGCATGCACTAGGCGTGCTGGGGCCTGGAGCCGCCCCTGGTTGTCTCTCCCCCCGCTCTCTCATTTCTCATTGTTGCACATCAATACTTTACTGCCATTTCAATCCATCCACAGTGGTAACTTATAATAGCGGAATCCAGCTTTGCCCAATAGAAGATCACCTAATGAAAAATAGACTCATGTTCCATCAAAACAGAAATATTCAGCTGAGATTTAAACTATTGTTAATGCAAACTATCTACTTGAACAAAAACAACAAAATCTATCCAAATGCACTCAATGGGCCAAATTCAGCCAGTACCTGAGAATAGACACAGCCAACAGAAGGGGGAATATTCTGCATCCAAAAATGGATGTTCACATTCTGCAGTTCCTCAGTGACCAGAACTCCCTCAGAAGCTTTCACATGCTCTTGTGGAATGATACCAGAGTGTTTCTTATATTGTAGAAAATCATCAGATTATACAGCCAAAACAGAGAGATCATTGCCCAAGAGACGCATGCATGTGAATGGTATGCTGTTATGGGTACCTTGCCTATGGGCACAGTAGCAGGAGTCAAAATGGAGAGAGACTGGTGGTGGTGCTCTTTCAATCTCCATCTACAAAACATGCCTACTCACTTAAAATTGCAAAAAATAAGACACCAATCCTATTAGATTGAAAAGCTGCACAAAATACAATGAGTATGCTCCCTGAATTTGGATTGCCCCCATTGTGGTTCAAACACGACCATGAGCTCAAATATGGTCCTCGGGTTTGGCTTTCACTTGGTGTGGCTTGAATGCTCCACTATCAATTTGGGCTTGGCTCGGCTCCCTCTCAGTTGGGCTCAGATGCCCTTCTGGGCTCCAGTAGGATATTTGGGATTGGTACCTTCTTGACTGGGGAAAAAAGTGACTGTATTCTCCCAAACACCACCAGCTAATGGTGCCAATATGAATTGTCATTCACAGTAGATTATGCAAATCTTCATAATATGATCCTCATTCTTCTTTCCAAAATGAAATAGTTAGCAACGTTGGCATTTAAAGTATCATCACTGGACATCCAAATTAACACCTGATTTTAATGAATGCAGCAGTTCACACTTCTGAGCTACTGTTTCAGGCTCTCTGCAGACACACACAAACATCACTGTATCTTCTATAGTCCGTTCACATTCTCCAAGGATTTTTTTTTGCAGCCATAATGGCTAGAGACTTTCATTAAAAAAAAAGGATGGGGCACTAGACAACTTTGAAGAGAAGCAGGTATGCAATAATGCCACATAATGCACTAATTCAAGCTGTATGAAGGCAAATTATATGAGTTTGTAATGTTCTATAGCCAGAACATGAGGTGGTCTTACCTAAAAATGCTCTGAATAAATTAGAATAGATTTATTAAACTAATGTCTCCATCTAGCATAACTCCCTGTTTATTTACAGTCTCCAGATTATCAGATTCTAGAGTCAAATCCCAACTCTGCCACTGACTGGCCATGTGGCCTTGTGAAAGTTACTTATTTTTTTCTTGGCTTGATGAAACCTTTCTGGCACAAGTGAAGTACAGATTGCTCATAGGCTCTTCCTCTGGAAAGGAGATACCAGCCTTGAGCTTCTCTGTCTTTTATGGAAAGAGCATAGCAAGCTTATCACATAAATCATGTGAAGGAACTGCTAGTACTCTGCTAGTACTGTGCACTACTTACAAAAATCCAGTTGCATGGTAGTTTGTGGCGGCCATGGCCTCTATCATAGTTCAGCTGTAGGCTCAGTTATGAAATTCAGACTCCAGGCAACTTTCCTGCCATCTTCTTTTGAGCTTACCGCATAAACCCTTGATATCATCTATCTACTGTGGTCTCTAGGCTGTGGTGAGGGCCTCCCTCTCTGACAGCTTTTTCCAAATTCTCATGCTGTGGCATGGGCAGCCATTCTACATCCTTTGTGGAGGCAGAAATTCACCCAGAAATCACTCCAACACTCCTATCAGCAAACAATCAAATATGTGTTTTTCATCTGTGAAATGCCTATGTGGACAACAACATTAATAAAGACAACACTAACAATTCAAATGATCCGAATACCCCTCTCTCTGCTGGTCTAGTTTCTAGAACAATGCACTAGCTATTGCCATGGTTATAGGTATGGCTTGGCTTAATATGAGAATTTGCTCCCATTCTTTGGATATAGTAAACCTTACAATTCTGTATCATTTTCCCTATCCAGAAAAGAAACATTAGATTAGGTTTACTGGTCATCCATCATAACCATAATGCTCTAACAGGGCCTAATCACCTTCTCCTGCACAGCCACTATTTCAGTTTTGAATAGCGGTTGTGAAAGATGCTTTTGTATGGAGCTCTCTTCAGTTATATACTCATTGTAAACTGTAGAGAAGAGACTCTCTGCTTAGAAGGATCCTTTGGTACTTGAGTTTACAGAGAAATTGCTTTTTCCCATGCACTCTTTTCAACAGACAGATGGTTGGCAATTTTAAAGTATTCATTCCATTATGCTGAGTGTCTTGTATACTGATCTTACAGTGGGTCTCTCCTTCACTGGGGGGCCAGGAGTCACAAACAATCGTTCACTAACAAACCTGTTGTTTATAAGCCTTTAGCAAATATGCAACTGATTTTCATTATGATAATATGCCATTTTGTTTCACTGTCAGGCATCCTTTCCCTACAAATATAGTACATATAAAACAAGTGTCCTCCAGCATTTAGCAGAGACATAAGGAAGGGAACAGCAGGAAAAATAAGAAAAGAAACATTAAAAAGATAAAACATGAAATGACTATTCCTTAAAATGGAAGCATATTATTGAATCTGTGCTGGTCTGTTGTGATTGGTTACATGGTATATTTTCCATTCCTTGATTGGATAAGGATAACTCATACGGATACATTAAAACATTTAAGCATGTGAATAATCCCACTGATTTCCTGGGACAACTCTCTTACGGCTTGTCTACATTACTGGCTGGATCGATGGGCAGCAATTGATCCAGAGGGCATCCAGTCTAGACATGATAAATCGACTGCCGAGCTCTCTCCCGTTGACTCCTGTACTCCACCAGGGCAAGAGGCTCAGGCGGAGTCGATGGGGGAGCATCAGCTGTTGATTTACCACAGTGAAGACACTGCGGTAAGTAGATCCAAGGACGTTGCCTCCAGCAACGTTATTCACGTAGCTGAAGTTGCGTAACTTAGATCAAACCCTTCCCCCCGCCCCAGTCTAGACCAGGCCTTACTTAAGTATTTTGATGTATTGGGGCTACAATCAGGAAGGTTTGAAGAAGTCACTGCAGTTTTGACACTCTCAGTAGCAGTTTTGGAAGTGGCCAGGGGTTAGGCTAAACAATCAGTGGTGGCACGTCATTTCTTTGGTGGTCCCATTAGCTTCTGCAAAATATACGCTATTTTAAATAATTCAGATCAAAGTTTTCAGACTTTAATGCCCAACATTAGATACCTAAATCTTTATTTGGACACCGTGACAGAGGACTAGCTGTAGCACCCTGGTCACTTTGGTAATTGCATAACAGAGAAGATTACATTTTACTGTGAGGCAATTAACCTGTTATGTTGACACTTGGGGTGAATGATTGGACTAAAGATATATAAAAGGCAGAAACATGAAGAAAGGGGGAGTTTAGTGAATGAGCTGGGTGTGATAGAGAAAGGTGGATGGAAGGCTCCTCCTGACACATTCCTGTACTATGTTCTGCAAAGCTGGGAATCTAAAGATTAAAGATACACATGGGGAAAAGAAACTGACTGTGGGTGTATTGTGAGTAAGAGACAATCCAAACAGGCCAGACAGAGTGACCAACTGGGTAGCTGAGAGAGTGTCCTGTGACAGACTCCCAAACACTAACCGGAGCACGAGGGTCGTCTAGAATAGAAATAAGTTCTAGCTAACTTTTTTTTTAAGTTAAGTTATTTTTTGCCTTCTGTATCTGCCCAGCATTTCCCAGTTCACTAAAATAGGCACTATTCTGTGACTATTACCATGAGAGGATTCATTACAACACATGAAACCCATTGGATCTTTGATGGCACAGAAAGAAGTATTCTGAAATAATTTCAACAAACCCATATCTTTCAAATGTCCCTCACTTTGAGGCATCACTCATTTGAGACTCAAATTTACCTTCATTCCATATAAATATGATGTCCTTTCATATTCACTCTTGAAAATTATTTTGATCACAAATAATTAATTCTGAAGATGTTATAGTTATTTACACTAAAGGAATAATCTCACAGTATCTTTGGTTTCCAGCACAATTTGTTTTCATGTCTCTCATTTGGGTCTGTGTCAGACATGTGGGGCCTTGGTTGAGAGATGGAGTGTGTAAGGGTCCGGGTGAGGGTCCCCTTGTCAGGCGAGGGGTCGCTCTTCGACTTCGGGGCACCTGGGAACCAGGCCGCCTCACTACAGGAGGCTGAGTAGTAGTGTAGTCACAAAGTCCACGCCCTAGATCAGGGCGGGGCAACAGGCAGTAGTCCTGGGCTCAGAACCTCAGACAGGGGCTGAGCAAACAAACAGTACTTTAATCCCCAGCCCTAGATCAGGGCAGGGCAACAGGCAGTAGTCCGGGGCTCAGACCCTCAGGCAGGGCTGAGCAGCAGTTCAAGTTTGTAAGCCCAAGCCCTAGCTTAGGGCGGGGCAGCAACAAGTACAGGGCTCAGACCCTCAGGCAGGGCTGAGCAGCAGTTCAAGTTTGTAAACCCAAGCCCTAGCTTAGGGCGGGGCAGCAACAAGTACAGGGCTCAGACCCTCAGGCAGGGCTGAGCAGCAGTTCAAGTTTGTAAGCCCCAAGCCCTTAGCTCAGGGCGGGGCAGCAACAAGTACAGGGCTCAGGTCCTCAGTCAGGAGCTGAGCAAACAGCAGGTAACTCCAGACTTTTGGGTCTGGGTGCTGGTGTGAGGGGGAGACTGCCACCCGTGAGTGGGGTGGCAGGGGGGACACAGGCCCACCCACTCCACTGTGTCCCAGCCCAGGGTCCTAGCAGCGGCGTGGATCTGCTGCAGTCAGTGGGGATCCTGGCCGCAACACACTGACATAGGCTCAGGGTCGGCGGCAGCCAGACTGGGGTCGGCTATCCCCGGGCCACTTCCAATCTCCCCCTCCAGTGGTACCTGTGTCGTTGTGGCTTCAGCAGGGGGGTCCACCAGCATGGGCTCCTCAGGAGACGGGTGCACGGGTGGGCTCGACTCCTCCTCTGGGTACCGGGCTTGGGGCAGGCTCGGCCAGTCCTCCTCAGGGTACCGGGCTCGGGGCAGGCTCGGCCAGTCCTCCTCAGGGTACCGGGCTCGGGGCAGGCTTGGTTCAGCAGGAGCTCGGGCACCAGCGTCTGTCCTCTCCAGCGGCCGGGCTGCAACTGAGCGCTGGGGCCGGGCCTTTATACTTCCTGTCCCGCCCCTTGACTTCTGGGGGGCGGGGACAGGTGGCGGCGGCTCTGCCCACTGAGGCTGCCGTTCTGGCTCGTCCCTCTCAGGTGCGGCTGGGAACCAGGCCGCCTCACTACAGAGTGATACAACCAAGTGGCAGAGAATTTCACAGATGGGAAATAATTTTAAAAAGGTTAGTTAAGGCTTATTCTCCTATAGCCTGGTTTGAGGGGGTTGCGGGGCAGGGCACACAGGAGTAAAATTTGTTGCTTAATCAATTTTGAATTGAGCATAGTATTTTTTTTCTTAACATCAGGAACCATATCTGAGATACATTTTCCAACTGGTTTCAAAGAATTCAGAGATTTAGATCTCAATATAAAACTCCAAACAGGGTCTCCAGTTGCAATATTTGAGAGGTAAACTAGTATTTCACATTCAGCCTCTTTCGTCAGAATCACTTTATCCATACCATTTGTATGGATGAGTATGGGCAGTTACAGGCAATTACTTTGGCCTAGAGACATGGTAAACTGCCAACACAAAATACCTCTCAAGTTTCACAAACTGTATACCTTAGTATTTAACACAGTAAGTATAAAATCAATGACCACTGCTGTCAATGAAGTCTCTAACATTCTAAATAATTTAAAATATGAACTGTATGGTACACAATTATTTCTATCAGCAGTAAGATTGATTTCACCTACAAGTATCTTTGGAGGAATAGTTTATTTGCCACGGTTTCGGGTCAAACAACTCTATTAACGAATTTGCCAAATAGTTGCAAACAAAATAACGTTTTGGGCTACATTCACAGAAAGACTTAGGACTATTTGCAAAACAAGAGTAGCAGCAGATTGTGGTGGTGGTCTTCTATTAATAGTCCACTGGTGAGGGACACATAAATAAAATACTTGAATAGTCATTGGGTGAGACACAGAGGATATGTCTGCACAGCAAAAAAACACAAAAAAACCCCACCCTGCACAGTGAGTCTAAGCGCCTGGTTCAACTGATTTGGGCTTGCAGGGCTCAAGTTTTGGGGCTAAAAATAGCAGTGTAGAGGTCGGGCTTATGCTGGGGTCCAAGACCCTCTTCCTTAACCAGATTTTAGAGCCAACGGTCCAGCCCAAATATCTACACTGCTATTTTTAGCCACACGGCGCAAGCCCAAGTCAATTGACCCAGCTCCGAGACTCTCTGCTGTGGGTTTTTTTCTTCCCCCTCTGTCTACACATGCCCAGAGAGTGAGAATGACTGTATATCCTTGTAATTAGGGAACTCACCTGAGAGTGGGAAACATGAGCTCATGCCAGTGGTTCAACAAATATTTAGTTATTTATTCAAAGGGAAACAGTTTCAACAGGAGAGATTGAGAAACACCCATCCCAGATTAGGCAACAGCCCAGTGGTTAGGAAACTCACCAGGGAGGAGCCCTAACCTTCTTCACTCCAAGAGCCCGCACCAAATAACTTCCTTCGCAAAATAAAAGCCACTTACTGGGAACCTCCTCTGGTGTTTGTCCTTCCCGAAGCACCGGACCCCGCGACTGGCTACCCTCCTCCTGGCTTGAGAGAATCTAGGGATGCTGGGGTGTCTTCCTCCTCAGCACCCTCACTCCTGCTTTCCTCCTCCTCCTCCTACCTTGTTGGACTGGGCTCTGAAGTGTCCATAGTGGTACTCAGAATAGAGGT
This sequence comes from Mauremys mutica, assembly GCF_020497125.1. NCBI lineage: Eukaryota > Metazoa > Chordata > Testudines > Geoemydidae > Mauremys > Mauremys mutica. The sequence goes on along the minus strand of NC_059072.1, from coordinate 183,195,519 downwards.
GGGGTCGCCCCCAAGTATCGTGTCCAGCTCTTTGTAAAAACGGCAGGTCATTGGGGCAGCACTGGAGCGGCTGTTTGCCTGGAGGGCTTTGCAGTAGGCATTCCGCATTCTTTAACCCTGCACTGCAGAGCATCCCGGTCATGGCCCCGTTCCATCATGTCCCTTGATATCTGCTCGAAGGTATTGTAATTCCTACAGCTGGAGTGCAGCAGGGACTTGACATCTTTCTCTCTCCAAACACTGATGAGGCCCAGCACCTCACAATTGCTCCATACTGGGGATCGCCTGATGCATGGAGGCATCGTCACCTGGAAAGATTCGCTGAGAGCACTCTACACCTGGCTGAGCAAACAGGAAGGGAATTTTCAAAATTCCCAGAGAATTTAAAGGACGGGTCTGACGGTTGGTCACCTGAGGGCAGGGCAGTAGAGTTCAAACTGATGACCAGAGTGGCTAGAACAGGCATTGTGGGACACTTTTGGAGGCCGATCAGAGTGCATTAACAGACCAGGGTGTCCACACTGGCACTGCGGTGCTCCAGCAGGGGCGCATCAAACATTATTTCACTCGCTGAGGTGGGTTACCAGGAGCGCTCTAGCCACGGAGTCAGAGCACTCTACATGCCTTGCCAGTGTGGCCGCATCGTGAGTGAGAAAGCATTGGGCTGCTTTAATGTGCTCTAAATTGCAAGTGTAGCCATGCCCTAAATCATCTTCACCTCTAATTCATGGTCAAATCAGAGAGTATGTGTAAGCTAACCTTGTGCAGGAAAAGCCTGTGCCTTGGTTTATAAGAGAACAATTGTCTCTACCTTTTGGTCTATTTATTAGCCATCACACGCCACACTTTAAAAAAATATTTTAACAGAAACAGTGTCTCTTGCATTTTTCCCTCTTTATGCTACAATCTCAGATTGCAAAAAATAAGCAGGTGTTGGGCTAGTAAGTAGTTGGACAAGAGGCCAAGAAACATGTACAGAACATGCTACAAGACGTTTTCTTGGTGATACATTAGATAGCATTCTTCCAGTGGGGACACTAACTGTGTTGCCAAAGCACTGTCTTTTGGATGAGATGTCAAACTGACTGCCTGACCACTTGGAACTATTAACGTTTCCACAGCACTTCTATTCCAGAGACAGCTGGCCTGATTCTCCACTGTCTTCCACCAGTATTACACCAGTGTAACTTCATTAGAAATAGTTTTCATTTACATTGGTGCAAAAGGAGACTCAGTCACAAGGTGCTTTCCAGCAAAATTTTAATTGGGTTAATTACAGCCTGCTAACCTGAATTTCAAATGAGACACAGTCTACTTCTTCACATCTTAACTGCTGTGTTCACCATGCACTGTTAAACATTTGCCTCCACCCTGCTGCATTCTACTGGGATGTGAAGTAATCCCTAAATACAATCAGTATATGTCAGTTGAAATTTATAAGGCACTTCAAGTTACTTCTGGATAAAAGGTTGTGTGTAAAAGTAAATTATTTTTATGTCTTGCTAAGTTGCATTTGTATGTACCTTGTCTTTCAGTTAAATATCAAGATTGCCACACAACTGGAACAGGTAAAGATTACGGGTCTGATTATTCACTCACACTCACCACTGTCAGTGAACAGTTTGCTGAAGTCAATGGTGTGAAACTGGTAAGAGGAAAATCAGGCCCTAAATATTCATTGTTCCAGGATGATATGTCATACAAACAAAAGCAATTATTGACAACCAGATAGATGTATAAACTGTAGGTCAAAGAGATTCACTTGGATAATTTTGGTGCAGATCATGTCACCAGCTCAGTAGGACCTTCCTGCAAGGTAGGGTGATGACAGTATTTTGGGGCATGGTGGGTGAGGGCAGGGCAGGTCCAGAGCAATTATACACATACTATAATTCTCCTACAGTAAAAGGGACACTGAGGCCTGAGGAGGCAACACAGGCTAGAAACTAGATTTTGGCCTCGGTGCTTAAGAAAGATTGATCGTGGACCAAATTCTTCCCTCAGTTTTACCCAATGACTCCAGTGAGGTTGCACAGGTGTACCTGTAGGCAAAATACAATCCCTTGTGTCCTGGGTCAAAACCAAAATGCACTTCCAGTCTCGCCACCACCCAAACAGTCACAAAGCCACATTACTATACCTGCTGTATTTTGAACATAGGGATTGCCATGCTGGATCAGACAGTGGTTCATCTGGTCCAGTACCGTGTCACTGACAAATACCACCTGACATTTTTCTAATGAAAAAAATCCTCCTATGCACAACATGTAATTAATCTGTGGAAGTCAATGCTGCTAAGTATCATGAAGGCCAAAATAACAGGATTCATCAACAGTAGACATTTATAAGGATAATAATGAAAATATCCACACTTGTTAAATAAGATTTAAAAAAATGTATTTAAATTCCAGGTCTTCAGGACATGACAGCCTCATCAGTACCAGATACTACAGAGGAAGATTCAAAACACCCTGCAGTGGACAGTTGTTCATTAAGCTGCTTATGGGGGAATTTCCTTCCTAACCCTATCATTTAGTGCAGGGGTCAGCAACCTTTCAGAAGTGGTGTGCTGAGTCTTCATTTATTCACTCTCATTTAAGGTTTCGCGTGCCGGTAATACATTTTAACATTTTTAGAAGGTCTCTTTCTATAGGTCTATAATATATAACTAAATTATTGTTGTATGTAAAGTAAATAAGGTTTTTAAAATGTTTAAGAAGCTTCATTTAAAAATAAATTAAAATGCAGAGCCCCCCGGACCGGTGGCAGGACCCGGGCAGTGTGAGTGCCACTGAAAATCAGCTTGTGTGCCACCTTCGGCACCCGTGCCATAGATTGCCTACCTCTGATTTAGTGGTTGCCTTATGTCCTGAAGATTTGAATCCCCCTTTTTTTCAGCCTCTCTAAAGTAACTTTGGATGCTCCCGTTTCTTGTTTTCCACACAAATACAAACTCTTCGTGACTACTACAAAAATGTAGGCCTTAATGATCCTTCACAGTAATTAGTTCCACAGATAAAATACATTTTCTGTAAATGTCACAACTGAGACATGGATGGTCTGACCTAGTGGTTGGAGCAGCAGTCTTGAGTCAGGCCACGTCCAATACCAGGAGGCCAGAGTCCAAAATAGGCCAGAGGATAAATCAGGTGTCAGGCAAGGTCAGATTACCAGAAGATCATCAGCAGGAGCAGGTATCATAGGGGAAGCAGAACAAAGCAGGGAGAACCCAATTGCTTGCACAATGTCCTGTGCCAGTCCTTGGGTTAAAGAGAGGCTGGGGACCAATCAGGACTCTCTAGAGTTCCATCGAACAGATCCCAGGAATGGAATCCTCGGCTAGAGTGCAGCTGCTATTCTAGCAGGTCACTGAGTGGCAGTTTGGGACTACCTTGCTATTAAGTGCCCTGTGAACCATGGCTTGAGACCTGTGGTCTCTAACAGTGAAGTGGATTTCTTTTAATTTGATATTTGTGCCTTTCGGTTTAAAACTAATTCCTATATTATGAGGGAGTAACCAGCAGCAAGTGGATTTACTTCTAGATGAGCGATACTCAGACTGAGGCTTATGAGCCTCAAGTAGCTCTTTTAATGGGTCTCCTGCAGCTCTTTGCAACACATGATATTAAAACATTGTGTGATTTAATTATTAACCAATCAGGATGTTTTTACTATGTTATTAACCAAGGGAGGAAAGAGCCAAAAGGAAAAAAAATAAGAGGGGGTAAGGGGAAGAAATAAATAAAGGAAAGACCTACAATAGCAATGGAAGCACTAATATTAGTAAGGGCACTAAAGGCATATGAAGGGCTCTGCTAGGGATTCAATCCCAGACCAAGGGTGATTGAGAAGAAATTGAGGGTGGTCAGACTGCACTGCACTATATGGACACACCTCACAGTGTGAGATGGGAAGGAGCACATGTGCAGCCCAACGGACACTGCTACCGAAAATCTCCAATCCCAGTTGCATGGATGCTACCTCTCCTACAGCACTCATAGGGACACTACTTGAAAAAGATATACTAAAGTTTTACATGCCTGGAAAGAAGAGAATCACAGTTCCAATAGGATATGGAACTTGCTCCTACCTTGATTGTCCTGACATACTGAATCTTAAAATTGTAACATGATTACATAGTGAAAATTAATTTTAAGTAACTTTTATTGGATTTTTTTTTCTTTTTGGCTATGTCATTTCTTTTCCTCTGGGGACCATGCAGTTTGACTCAGAGTCACTTTTGAACTGATGGTACAAACAGGACAGTGAACTAGGTTAAATATCCCTATGGGCATTCCTCTTGTCTAGGAAAATGTAAACCTGCCAAAGATGGTGCTATGACACCTGCTTTTGGCTTCCCCAAGGAGTAGCAGGCATTCAGTGCAAAGGAAGAATAAGGCAAATCACTTTCTGCTCCAGCGGAATGGTCTGAGGGCAGCTCTAACTTTTACCTTTGGTTGAGCAGGCCTCCACTGATCCAGTAGCACAGGATCAGGGGCTGAAGGTGCAGAGGTATAAATGAGGTGGACAGACATTTATTGACATTTTCTTTTCCTCTGGTGCTCCAAGTGTAGCTCAGGCACATCAGATGTTTTGGCCAATTCTAGCTAAGGCACCTGCTTTTTGAAGTCAAAGGAGATGGAAAAAGTAAGATTTTAAGAACCTTTTAAAACATTTATAAAATACTTTTTAAAAATAGATTGCTGGTGCAGACTGCATGATAGTACGTTTGGTTATAAAGATTTCATTGGCACTCATTTGGTATGGCCTCCATAACTCGCTCATGACGCTGTCACCCTAAGTAATGTGACCATGCAAAACTCATCCTACAGAAATCTTTATTATCTGTTCCATCCTATTTAATTAATCAGAATATTTGCTTTATGCAGTATAACTGGCTATATGGGTGTCCCTGCAATGTGATCACATTGTGAGCTGATCTGGCTGCATTAAAATAACTGTATAATGAGCATCATTATAAATATTATTTAAATACACTATATCTTTTAAATTTAAAATCAACCTCCTTCTAAACTATATTTAGAAAGGAACTGTTTATTTTCCTGTCCCTTTAAAACTCAATTTCACCACCATTATGGAACATAGATAAATATCAATGCTTTTTTCACCCAACAATATCACTGTTCTTTATAAATTGTTCCCTTTCTGATTTAAGAGATTTGCTGTCCACCTTCATCATGGTTCCACTAATCCATCCTGGCCTAGGTAGTATCATATCCCCTTAGGCAAGCTCTACTACAGAGGTTCTGGATACTTCTCTGATCTTCCACTGATTCCTAAAGCATAGCCTTTTATTAATATTTATGGACTGTCCAGTGAGACAACTTGTTTTTTAGGGAAGATAGTCTTGGTGAATAATCATTATTCATCTGTGTAATAATTCACATGCCTTGTCTCTGAAGTTCAAGTGAAGAATAGAGGGTTCAATAGCAGAGACAGTGTTAGCCTGAGGGACTTTATTGACTTAAAAGATACAGACAGCTCCCATTTAAAACTGAACTTATCCCCATGAAACCTAATTTTACTAATACATCTGAGGTCAGATAACATGTATTTGATAAGTTTGCATGTATAGGTTTCTCCTGACAGCACCAGATAAGTTCCTAGGTGAGAAAGCTATAGGTTGCATAAAGTGTATATACAAAATGGCTCTTTCCTCCCTTGGTTAATAACATAGTAAAAACAATGCTCAACATAATCATTTTTAACATCTTACCCAGCATTTTAGTTTTTCCCTTTCAAACATTTTATTTCCTTTATTTACTGCTCCAGTTAATTTATGTCTTGCATTGTTAAATTTAAGGCTGATTCTATTGGTGTGTCAGCAGCACAACGCCATAGAGGATTAGAAAAAAACTAATGTTGCTGTTTATTAGCAGAACACCCTTTTAGGAATAAAAAATGTGTCTAGATAGTCAGTACTATAGCTAAGGGAAATACTACAGACAATATTAATTACAGTGCTTTTAAAAACTGAATATAGTTCTGTGAAAATCCTCTCCTATTTATAATATTTTTAACAAACTGTTGTTTTTAAAGCTGAAGACAAAATGTGTCAATGTAATAATCAGTTACAATATTTACGTTTGCACCTCATGCATCATGATGGGCACTTCAGGATCTGAAACTTCCAGAAACTGTCTCAATGAGGGGGAAAAAAACAGTGTTTGCGAACAAGATTTTCTAAACTCATAGACTTCATAGTATACTTCTGACTTGGAGGTTTTCTAATATATATTGTTTTAAAATTATAATTCTTGCTAATTTTTAGATTCACATAGGTTTCCTTTTTTTCTATTCCTTTCTCTATGGGGAAACTCTTCCTACCCAGGTTATGCCCAGATCCCCTGGGTTTAAGAGTGCCTCTCCTGCCATGAGGCCATCCCAGTGAGCGACAGCCACTCATGGTGAGTCTGTTCTCCGGGAGAGGGGCACGTATTGCAAAAGTGCACCTACTGCCTCAAATTAAATACATGGTCTTGGAAAGAAAGGGGTTTGAAATTAAAACTCTCCATCATTAAAATTTTTCTCAGATCCTGGGTTTGATACCTCTCCTCTGTGAGGGTCACCATCAGCACGGTCATCTTCTGACCCTCATTCACCACACATGATGAAAAGAAAATCTATACTCTCCCTCCAAAATGAGAAGAAACGGGCCCTGAGTTCACCCACCAAGGAGCCACATCTCATGGGAGATGTCTTTTTTTTGGTCTGTAGCCTTGACATCTTTGGGGGCAAGACCTGGCTCCTGTGACCATCTGGATCACCTCCAGTACCAGCACTAGTGAGCATGTGAAGGACCCTAAGAGGGCAGAACCACATACAGGAACACCATCCCTCAGCACCAAGACAAAACAACTTCAAGGGCACAGCACCAATGAAGCCCCTGACACCATGTTCTGGGCCATTCCATGGAATGCAATCTAACTTCAGCACCGTCAATATCCTCACTTTCTGTATCAATACATGTACAACCTCCAGTAGTGATGATGCTTTTGCCAGTACCAGAAGAGTTCTGCTACCCCAGAGATCTGATTGTCTCCAACACCCCAGAATCATCACCCCTCCATACAGAGCTCCCAGTGGTGCAGGCCTCCCCTCCGGAAACACATCTTGTATCACACCGCTCTCCTTCACCATCGCGGACTGCTCCACCATTCTCCAGAGAGGAGGAAGATGAGGAGTACTCCCGTACATCTCACTTTCCACCATGGTATAACAAGACTCCTCTCCGAGAATCATACTACCGCCCTCCATACCCAGAGACAAGAAATGAACCAGGTCCTTAGTACGGACACCCCTGAACGCAGCTCCATATGCCTATTTCCCCACAGTGGCCATATTTGGACCCTTGGGATGCATATAGGTCACACTTTACCAAACCACCTGCAGAACAGATACAAATATACTCTCCATCTTCATCGATCTCTAGGTCTCCTGACCCTAAGCCAGAATTGGTAGATCAGCATCAGGAAGAAATGGATGAAGATGTTACACCACCAGCCCACACCTTCTATGAGAAGTAGTAAACCATCTTCTATGACTCAGAGCCACAGAACTGGTCCCATCTCAACACAGAGGGAAACATGTTGAGATGGGACCACTATTTTCTAATCCAAAAGAAATTGGGTAGATGGAGACTGATCCTAGACTTGAGGAACCTCAACAAGTTCTTCAAACTACAATGCTTCAAGATAGTCACGCTATCAACAATAATCCCAGCACTGAAACAGGAGGACTGGTTATCGGCCCTCCACCTCCAACACAGTACTTCCATATCACTATACATACTTCCCACAGATTTGTCCTGAGATCCAACCATTATCAATGCAAGGTACTATCCTTTGGCCTCTCCATAGTGTCCAGGGTATTTTCCAAAGTCCTCACAGTGGTGGTGACACCTCCACAAACAAGGGATTGTAATACTCCCATATCTCAATGACTGCCTCATCAAGGCTCCATCCAGAGTCAACACATTTGAAGCCATAAGAAAATGGACTTTTTCTCGAAACTTGGCCTCCATATAAACACGCAAAAATCAACGCTAACACCAGTACAACAACTGGAGATTATTGGTGCCCCACTAGATACTAGAGAGGCCAGAACTTTCCTCCCAGCTCACAGATTTTCTGCAATAATCAATCTCATCTCCACCAGGAGAACCAGCCCACAGATCTCTCCCAGAACTTGTCTACAGTTACTCAGCCATATGGCAGCAGCCACATTCATGATAAAACATGCCAGATTACACAGACGCTTCCTCCAGGGATGGCTATGAAAAGCGTACGTACCACAAAGACACAGCCTGAAAACTTCTCTTGTTCCCACTCAAGGACAAGAACTCAGACTGGTGGACACAACCCCAAAATGTCTGTATGGGAGTTCCCTTCCTCCAACCATTACCATCCTTTATACTGACAACCGATGCTTCCCTACTTGTCTGGGAAGCACATCTACAAAATCACATGGTACAGGTCAAGTGGTCCCTATCAGAATCTGTGCTTCACATCAGCCTCCTAGAATTATGTGCAGTGCTCAATGGGTACCTACACTTTATATCAGTAATCAGACAAAATACCATAAATGTAATGATGGACAACCATTGCCTTCATGTTTTATATCAACAGATGGTGGGAACAAGGTCCAAAGCCCTAAAATTGTGGAACAGATATATCCAACAACAACAACAAAAATCAGCATTTCTGCTGCATACCTATCTGGACACCAGTACATCCTGGCAGACTCACTGAACAGGAGGTTCTCACCAGAACACAAGTGGGAGATAGTCACAAGAACCCAAACAACACATATTCAGCCTCTGGAAATTCACAAATATAGATCTGTTCACCACACTTGAGAACACCAAATGCCCACAGTTCTGCTCAAAAGTGAGTCTGGATCACTGACCTCTGGGGGACGCCTTCCTCATTATATAGGATGCATGCTTCTTCTCCTTTCCACCCTTTCCTCTGCTATTCAAAGTGCTTCACAAGATTGACTCTGGCTTATTCCAGTTGTTTCTCATAGTCACAACAGATATGGTATCCCTACCTCTTGTGCATGATGATCTGTCCACCGATCACCCTGCAGTTGACTCTGCACCTACTCTCACAGGAAGCAGGCCAAATTCTCCATCCGAATCTAAAACTTCTCCAGCATGGCTCCTTCATGGTTCCAGGAACTGGAAATGACCTGTTCAGAAGAGGTGAAGGAATTCAACAACTCACTATACTTACGTGCAAAACTGGAAAAGATTCCAGACTTACTGTGACATTAAACATACCTCAGAAATGAGCACTCCTTTACCACTCATTTTGGATTACTTCCTACAGCTCAAGAGATTGGAGCGATCTACAAGCTCCGTTTATGTATATTGGGCCGCCATTACTGCATTCCACTCTAAGATAGGAGGTCAGTCAGTATCTACCCACCCGATAACAAAACAATTCCTTAAGGGCCTTCAAAATCTTTATCCTGAAGTATGAGACCCCACCCCACCAGGCTAGGGACTTCAGCCTAGCTCTGTCTCACTAGGCCCCCATTGGAACCTATGGTGACCTGTTTCTACATGCATCTATCTATGAAAGGTTCTAGTCAGGAGGAGAGGATGGAAGAGGATAAAGTATGGGCCAGGTTAGATGAGAAACTTTCGCATAAAAAAGAATGTGACACATCACAAAAGGGCAGACAAATAAACAGTGACAATTTTTTAAAGTGCTTGTACAGAAATGCTAGAAGTCTAAATAATAAGATGGGTGAACTAGAGTGCCTCGTGTTAAAGGAGGATATTGATATAATAGACATCACAGAAACCTGGTGGAGTGGGGACAATCAATGGGACACAATCATTCCAGGGTACAAAATATATTGGAAGGACAGAACAGGTCGTGCGGGTGGGGTGGGGGACAAGGAGTGGCACTATACGTGAAAGAAAATGTAGAATCAAATGAAGTAAAAATCTTAAATGAAACAACATGTTCCATAAAATCTCTATGGATAGTAATTCCATGCTCTAATAAGAATATAACAGTAGGGATCTATTATCGAACACCTGACAAGGACAGTGATAGTGACGATGAAATGCTAAGGGGGATTAGAGAGGCTATCAAAATAAAGAACTAGATAATAGTGTGAGATTTCAATTATCCCCATATTGACTGGGTACGTCACCTCAGGACGAAATGCAGAGACAAAATTTCTCAATACTTTAAATGACTGCTTCTTGGAGCAGCTAGTACAGGAACCCACAAAGGTAGAGGCAATTCTCGATTTAGTCCTGAGTGGAGCGCAGGATCTGGTTCAAGAGGTAACTATAACAGGACCACTTGGAAATAGTGACAATAATATAACAACATTTAACATTCCTGTGGTGGAAAGAACACCTCAACAGCCCAACACTGTGGCATTTAACTTCAGAAAGGGGAACTATGCAAAAATGAGGAGGTTAGTTAAACAGAAATTAAAAGGTATATTGACTAGAGTGAAATCCCTGCAAGCTGCACGGGATTAAAGACACCATAATAGAGGCCCAACATAAATGTATACTCCAAATTAAAAAAGTACAGTAAAAGAACTAAAAAAGAGCCACTGTGGCATAACAACCATGTAAAAGAAGCAGTGAGAGATAAAAAGGCATCTTTTGAAAAGTGGAAGTCAAATCCTAGTGAGGTAAATAGAAAGAAACATAAACACTGCCAAATTAAGTGTAAAAATGTAATAAGAAAAGCCAAAAAGGAGTTTGAAAAACAGCTAGCCAAAAACTCAAAAGATAACAACAAAATGTTTTTTTAAGTACATCAGAAGCAGTGAGCCTGCTAAACAACCAGTGGGACCCCTGGACAATTGAGATACAGAAGGAGCACTTAAAGACAATAAAGTCATTGCAGAGAAACTATATGAATTCTTTGCTTCAGTCTTCATGGCTTAGGATGTTAGGGAGATTCCCAAACCTGAGCCGTCCTTTGTAGGTGACAAATCTGAGGAATTGTCACAAATTGAAGTGTCACTAGAGGAGGTTTTGTAATTAATTGATAAACTTAACAGTAACAAGTCACCAGGACCAGATGGCATTCACTCAAGAGTTCTGAAAGAACTCAAATGTGAAATTGCAGAACTATTAACTATGGTTTGTAACGTGTCCTTTAAATCAGCTACTGTACCCAATGACTGGAAGATAGCTAATGTAATGCCAATATTTAAAAAGAGCTCTAGAGATGATCCCGACAATTACAGACCGGTAAGTCTAACGTCAGTACCGGGCAAATTTGTTGAAACAATAGTAAAGAATAAAATTGTCAGTCACATAGAAAAACATAACTTGTTGGGCAAAAGTCAAAATGGTTTCTGTAAAGGGAAATCATGTCTTACTAATCTATTAGAGTTCTTTGAAGGGGTCAACAAACATGTGGATAAGGGGGATCCAGTGGACATAGTGTACTTAGATTTCCAGAAAGCCTTTGACAAGGTCCCTCACCAAAGGCTCTTACGTAAATTAAGTTGTCATGGGATGAGAGGGAAGACCCTTTCATGGACTGAGAACTGGTTAAAAGACAGGGAACAAAGGGTAGGAATAAATGGCAAATTTTCAGAATGAAGAGGGGTAGACTAGTGGTAGGACCAATCCTATTCAATTTATTCATAAATGATCTGGAGAAAGGGGTAAACAGTGAGGTGGCAAAGTTTGCAGATGATACTAAACTGCTCAAGATAGTTAAGACCAAAGCAGACTGTGAAGAACTCAATATATGGAGATATGCCTATCTCATAGAACTGGAAGGGACCTTGAAAGGTCATCAAGTCCAGCCCCCTGCCTTCACTAGCATGACCAAGTACTGATTTTTGCCCCAGATCCCTAAGTTCCTCCCTCAAGGATTGAACTCACAACCCTGGGTTTAGCAGGCCAATGCTCAAACCACTCAAAAAGATCTCACAAAACTAAGTGATTGGGCAACAAAATGGCAAATTAAATTTAACATGGATAAATGTACAGTTATGCACATTGGAAAAAATAACCCCAACTATACATACAATATGATGGAGTCTAATTTAGTTACAACTAACCAGGAAAGAGATCTTGGAGACATTGTGGATAATTCTCTGAAGATGTCCACGCAGTGTGCGGGTAGTCAAAAAAGCAAACAGGATGTTAGGATTAAAAAAGGGGTAGAGAATAAGATGAAGAATATCGTATTGCCCTTATATAAATCCATTGTATGCCCACATCTTGAATATTGTGAACAGATGTGGTCTCCTCATCTCAAAAAATATATACTGGCATTAGAAAAAGTTCAGAAAAGTGCAACTAAAATGATTAGGGGTTTGGAACGGGTCCCATATGAGGAGAGATTAAAGAGGCTAGGAATTTTCAGCTTGGAAAAGAGGAGACTAAGAGGAGATATGATAGAGGTATATAAAATCATGAGTGGTGTGGAGAAAGTGAATAAGGAAAAGTTATTTACTTGTTCCCATAATATAAGAACTAGGGGCCACCAAATGAAATTAATGGGCAGCAGGTTTAAAACAAATAAAAGGAAGTTCTTCTTCACACAGCGCACAGTCAACCTGTGGAACTCCTTGCCTGAGGAGGTTGTGAAGGCTAGGACTATAACAGGGTTTAAAAGAGAACTGGATAAATTCATGGAGGTTAAGTCCATTAATGGCTATTAGCGGGGATGGGTAAGGAATGGTGTCCTAGCCTCTGTTTGTCAGAGCGTGGAGATGGATGGCAGGAGAGAGATCACTTGATCATTACCTGTTAGGTTCACTCCATCTGGGGCACCTGGCATTGGCCACTGTCGGTAGACAGGATACTGGGCTGGATGGACCTTTGGTCTGACCCCGTATGGCCGTTCTTATGTTCTTATGTAAACTTCATTTCTCATAGCCATTACATCTGTCTGACGGAAGGAAAAATAGGTGCCTTCATGGTGTACCTTCTATACATAATCTTCTACAAAGATAAAGTCACGTTATGACCCCACACAAAATTTTTACACAAGATACCATCCTCTTTCCATCTAAACCAGCCTCTCCACCTCCCCTTCCTCAAGCCACATGGCAGCCAGCATGAGGTGAGGCCACGCTATTCACTTTAGATGTCAGATGAGCATCAGCCTTCAACCTTGACAGAACCAAATCATTCAGATTGTCGCCATATTTATTCCTGTCTGTCGCCAAAAAATCAAAGGGGTCAGCTGTATCCAAATATCCTCTTTTGGAATAGATCTCAGAGTGCATCCACCTTTACTACCAACACCACAAACTTTGGCCCTCACCTGGCCCTTGAAAACACTCCATTCGACCACTATCTACCTCCAAAGCCTTTTTGAATAATGTGCTGATTATGGACAAATGCCAGCCTGGGAATTCACAGACATCTTCTGTCAACATTACGTTATCACCCATGACGCAACATCAGACACCTTATTAGAACTCACTGTCCTATCCTCCTCAGTAGAGATCACTCTGAAATCCCAGCTTTCCAACTAGAGGCACTGCCCTACAGTCTCCTACAGTGAAGCACCTGTAGGGACACTACTCAAAGAAGTTATTGATATTCTTTGAGACGTGTCCCCCTGTGGGTGCTCGACTATCCACCTTCCTTCCCTCTGCTTTGGAGCTCAAAGATAAGCTCTATGCTGGAGAAGGTAGTTGGACCGCACAGCAGTACTATATAGATGCCACTCATGGCATGAGATGGGGAGGAGTGCATGTGCATCCCAATGGGCACTGTACCAAAAATTTCTGATCCCAGGTGCAGGGACATTACCTCACCTACAGTGGAGCACCATGCATCTTGAGGAACCTCAGTTACTGCACAGGGTGAATAACCCTCTCATATCTCATGGACTATAAGACCTTAAATCTCTCTCTGATCCAGGACTGAATAATGCCCATCTTGCATCTCAAGATAGACAGGGAACTACATGGCTAAATTCTGCCACACTTATGCACATTCAGTAGAACCTTAATCCTCAAATAGTCCCAGTGAAATTAATGGGACTATTTGCTGTGTCACTACTACAGTAGAACCTCAGAATTATAAACACCTCAGGAATGGAGGTTGTTTGTAACTCTGAAATGTTTGTAACTCTATACAAAAAACATTATGGTTGTTCTTTCAAAAGTTTACAACTGAACATTAACTTAATAAAGCTTTGAAACTTTACTATGAAGAAGAAAAATGCTGCTTTTAATCATCTTAATTTAAATCAAACAAGCACAGAAGCAGTTTCCTTACGTTGTCAATTTTTTAAAACTTTCTCTTCATTTTTTAATAATTTACATTTAACACAGTACTGTACTGTATTTGCTTTTCTTTTTTGGTCTCTACTACTGCCTGCTTGCATACTTCTGGTTCCAAATGAGGTGTGGTTGACTGGTGAGTTAACTCTGGTGTTCGTAACTCTGAGGTTGTACTGTAAATGTGAATAAGTATGGAAGACCGGCCCTTTGTGAGTCAGCAAAGAAAAGAGGGGAACCTTTTCAGGGCAGTATCTTTAAAAATTAGTTTAAATTGCTTTCATATCTGGGCGTAAACATAGTCCAGGGAGGGGAAAGACTAATGGGAGTGTACATGCATCAGTCAAAATGAATGCAAATGCAATATGGCACATGGCTCTGAAATACATCACATGGTTGTTCACTCCACATACTGGAGATATTTGTTTTTATTCTGATAGGTGCATATGCATATTTTATTTATACATATGCATATTTATACACACACACATCTATCAGCCTCTCTCTCTCTGCATGAACAGGAATTACAGAACACAAATGATAATGTAGCTAGCTCATAGTCATAACCTTGGTATTGGACAGTCATACATTTGCTATACCCTTTTTAAAAAAAAAACTCTGTTGTTTTCCTAGGATGATTGCTTTGAGTTGGAATTCACAATTCAATAAAATGTGTATTATAGTCCATATAAAACTCAGTTAGCTTAAAAATGAAGTATTAAGCAAAATAAAAGTATAATGAAAATGCTAGAAAATATTGACTAATGAAAAAAATCATTCTTGTAAGCGTAATAGAAATGAAATATGTTGTGTTGCTCCAGTTCAGGAATGTACTGGAGCAGGTGCCAAACTTAAGCGTATGAATAGTCCCAGAGAATGAAGAGAGACAATTGATGTCTCTTGAATCAGGGTCTGTTTGTGGTAATGTCATGCACTACATTTACCTTGTAATGCTATTGATTTCAATAGTTACATGAGGAATGTGTCTCCCCCACAAATAACAGTTATTTTTTTAAATCTAGAGCTAGTGATTTGAGCTTCTTGGTAAACCTGGAAAACAATTATAGAGGGGGAGAGGGGAAAGTTGTGTGTTTAAGGCATAGCTCCTCGCTGGGCTCAGAGGGAAGCTGGACTCCTCTGTCCACATCATGTGGCCCTCTAGATATATCCCTGCTGCTGTTATACCACTTCTGAAGGTGTAGTACTATATGTGACTGCTGGCTAGTGCATTGGCGTAGGTGGGGAGGGGGAAGGGTATGTTATTGCAGAGGCAGCATCAGAGAGGGAAAGAGGGTTGTGATTCATCAATAAGCCCCAGAAGGTGTTCTGAAGAGTCCGAGTAGCTGGGTGGGGGTGCATTGGTGAAGACTGAGAAGACAGGCACATTTGAAAGATTACCTATGGGAAGCAAATTAGGAGAACTAGAAGATCACCCAGATTTGCCAGTGAGTTATCAGGAGGCATGGGGAGTATGATAAATGTGTGGATCAGTATCAGTACCTTAAAATTATCAAAAAATAGTATGCCTTACTCTAGATTGGGGGTATTTTATTCACTCTAAACCTCAGTGTTTTCCTAATTGTAGACCACTTTTGGTACTTTGCATACATTTCATTTCCATTACTAAATCAGGCTTAAGCTCCAATGTGTTGTGCATTCAGCTGTGTAATTGTAGGAAACATCTGGTATCAATCAGAACTCCTCAATGTTACATTCCAGTAATGACACCATGTCAGCTGTGTGAAGTTATTAGGAAACATATGATGCTTGCAGTTTTGCTGATGAGCCCTCTAAATGAAATAATCTCCCTGTCCTAAATTCAGTTCTGCAAATCCCATAAATTCTTTCATCCTCTTTTAGGTACTAGACAATTTTTTTTTATTGATTGGCAATAGCATTACATTACTGTTTTATTAGGATTGTAATGCTGCCTTGTAAAACAGTATGAAAATGTACGGAACAGTAAATTACAGCATGCTTTAAAGTGCAAAAATATATACATCATAATACTTTAAACCAGTGGAAACAAAGAAACCACTGTAAGAGGCATTACAGGATTGACATAACAAACAAGTTGTTTGTTTCACCAGCTTAATAGTATATTCTGAAAAGATAAAATAATCATTTGCAATACAAAGAGATTTATTACCAGTAATAAAGAGTACCTCTGATAGCTTGCAATATGAAATTTCACTGTGATAATACCATAATATAATAGGGTATTATTAGAGTCATGATTTATTCATATTTGGTTTTCAAATAGACTAAATACTTTAATTTTCAGTTTACATACACTGGAATCCAGTTATGTGCAGGGACAACATGCCATAAAAAGCTATCACAAAAGGAAGAGATGCAACAAATGTTCCCTTGTGTTTGAATGTTTATAGTGCCATAGCCAAACACACAGTAGTTATAATAAGCTAATAGCTAACAGAAGAAGAGGGAATGAGTACTCCGGAAATATCATCCATAAAGTTATTGTAGGAGCTTTAAAAATCATAATTTTAGTGTGTGGCATGCCAGACTTGAACACTGTAGTTACTGGTTAATTTTCTGATTTTTGTTCCTTACCTATTCTCAAAGGCCCCAGTCCAGGAAAGAATTTAAACACTCATTTAACTTTAAGCACAAGCAGTCCCCTTGTCTGGATCACAGCTAAATGGTGAAATTCACTCCAGTGAATAAGGCTCATACAATGCCTTCCACACCATTTAACCCCTTAAACCCAACTCTTTGGGACCAGGACTGGGCCTACCACTATTGTCCTCATACCACAAACACATAAATGACATCACTGAACTCCGTTCTACAATGGTAGGAGCCGTCTCCACCCATCTGCACCATGGAGTGGAGCACAACTTTTTCCCTAACCTTGCTCTAGCAGCTTCTCTCTGTTACCAGTACAGCATGTGCAGCTATTGCTGTGGCAAAGGCAATGTGAGCCCAGCACTGAAAGAGTCATTTTGGCAGGCTGCCACAATTTTCTTGACAAACCCATGTGATAAGGGAAATGGCAATTTCCAACACTATTTCTCAGCCAAACCTGAATGGAATTTCACTGGACAAAGAACAGGCATTTCTGTAGCCCAAGAGGGTTCCCCCAAAGGCTTTCAGCAAATAATGCAGGTGTGAGAGTTTCATAAAGAAAAGGTTGGAGGAACTCTTCATTAATGAAGGTGTTAAGCAATCTAGTATAAGAGCTAATACCAGTTCTCTCCTGGATGCAGGAACTGAGCTCCATGGGGATTCCCAGAATGGCTGCATGTAGCAACTTGGGGGGTTAGGAAATACAACTCTGGGCACAATGAACCCATAGTAGCAGGCACAGAATAGCAATCCTGGTGAGGGATGGGGAGATTTATCCTTCATTTTTCCCTGTGGCAATTCCCCTGTGTTACTCAAATTGGGTTCCAGCAAAAGGCTGAAGGGATTAATTGCACCTCAGGGCAAAGATTAAAACATATAGAAAAACAATGAAACCTTGTTTAAAGAATCAACTAACCCTTGAAAACACCCTGAGCCCTTTTTATATGGTTCTAATTTCTGTTTTTCAGATTGTTTGCAAAGAGCTACAAAACCCTCATGTGCAAAAAAAACAAAAAAACAAAAACACCCTCCTGTATCACCTTCTCCATAACAGTTGTTTTCCCCATACACAGAATTCCTTCAATCAAAATGGCCCCAAAAATCAAATCCATCTTTGGAAGCAGCAAGACATGGCTGGGAATTTTCCACTGGGAAAAATTTGATTTTGCTGATTTTTTTTTCAATTATATATTCGGAAAAATCAAAATTGAATATTAATTTGGGGTCAATTCAAACTGAAAAAAAATCCCAATTAACTTACCTGAAATGTTTCATTTAAATCAGTTTAAAAAAAAATAAAACTGCATTTCCCTATTGTTAATTGTCTTATGGTAATTATAGAGCCAGCCCCCATTCTCTATCAGCTGGGATCCCTGGTCTATGACATCTCCCAAAATGCAATGCAGATTTTCTGTATGTGGTTCATCATTCATGGGAGTCACATGATTCAGTGTTATGTCAACAAACTAAAATGAAACATTTCAATTTTAAGAATGTTGAAATGTTGTATTTCTACCTGAAACATGAAAACAAAATATTTGAACATGTTTGAATCACACTTTTTTGGAGATTCCAGTCTACAGAAAAATTTTGAAATTTCAAGTTTTTACTCCATTTTGAGATTAAAACAGTATTTAAAGTGTCAGAATTTGCTACCAGATGGAAATTCCAAATTTCAGTCAGCTTTAGAAGCCACCAAAGCATTTTGTCCACAATATGTATTGTCAATACTTGACATCAGTAAAGCCAAAGACCTCTAGGTAATGGGCTGCTTCCTTCTCTTCTCAAAGTGTTTTGTAGAAATAACAGCAGAGAGTTTTTTTTAAAAGAGGTATATGAAAAAGAACTATGCAGTGGCTTTGCGGATTTTATAGGGAGCTAGAAGAAAGTGTGACAGTATTTGAGAGAAAGTTGGACAAATAGGCAGTGAAACCTGACAGAGTGGAGATGGAGGTCAACAGCTCAATATCATATAAGAGATCATAGCTATGATGAGGTTAAGCATTTAATGCATTGCAAAAGGTGGAGCCAGTGGAGAGTTGTGAAGAGAAGAGTGATCTTTGCAGTAGTGTTTTGAATAGATTAAAAAAAAAAAGGCAGGTTGGGGCAAAATGGCAAAGTCATGAGATAATGAAGCTCTGGGAAAATATTTTCTATTCCCTTTTCCCCCTACAGTCACCTCTTTGGGCAAGCAAGGCACTTTGTATTTGTTTGTTGTTAAATGTTTTGTATACAATAAAACAAAGGATGTTTGATGCAGCCAAGTTAACATTGCTGCTGAAGCCTTATTCTTTGTATTTTTTGGTGGGGGTGGAGAGGAGGCTTTGGGGGATTTCAACGGTGCAGCTGTAATGTTGCATTTATATAAAAGAATACAGAATATTAAGAATATACAAATGGAATTCGAAAGTTTTATTAGTGGGCTGTTCTTAATTAAGGGAAGCCTTGGATGCTCTTGTGCCTTTAAAAATTGTGCAGGAGATAACACCCACTCAAATGATATTGTGTAATAAGTAATATAAAGCTAAAGATGGATTTGTGTTATTTTTCTAATGCTTTGTGATGATCGGCCCTCCCTGTCACAGCCTTGTCACCAAAGGATGTAGTGAACTAATCATAAGATGACCAAAAGCCATTGGACTCAATTGTTTTAGATTTGTGTTGGCTTTTCCAGATATTATAAAACCCATAGTCTTTGATGTCTCTTTGTTTATTACCTGTTTTTTAATCAATGGTTATTTAACATTTCTTAATCCATTAACTACTTAGGGTATGTCTACCCTACGGGATTATACCGATTTTACCGAAACCGGTTTTTTAAAACAGATTGTATACAGTTGAGTGCACGCGGCCACACTAAGCACATTAATTCGGCGGTGTGCATCCATATACTGACGCTAGCGTCGATTTCCGGAGCGTTACACTGTGGGTAACTATCCCATAGCTATCCCATAGTTCCCGGAGTCTCCCCCGCCCATTGGAATTCTGGATTGAGATCCCAGTGCCTGATGGGGCAAAAAACATTGTCGCGGGTGCTTCTGGGTACCGCCTCACCCCTCCCTCCGTGAAAGCAGCAGCAGCCAACCGTTTCGCACCTTTTTTCCTGGGTGAACTGTGCAGACGCCATAGCACAGCAAGCATGGACCCTGCTCAGCTCAATACCGCAATCATGGACATTTTAAAAACCACGCGCATTCTCGTGCACTCAATGCTGAACCAGGACCTGCAAAGCCAGGCGAGGAGGCGGCGGCTACGGCAGCGCGGCGACAAGAGTGATGAGGACATGGACACAGAATTCTGTCAAACTGCGGGCCCCTGCGCTTTGGAGATCCTGCTGGTAATGGGGCAGGTTCTAGCCATTGAATGCCGATTTTGGGCCCGGGAAACAAGCACAGACTGGTGGGACTGCATAGTGTTGCAGGTGTGGGACGATTCCCAGTGGCTGTGAAACTTTCGCATGCGGAAGGGCACTTTCATGGAACTTTGTGACTTGCTTTCCCCTGCCCTGAAGTGCCAGAATACCAAGATGAGAGCAGCCCTCACAGTTGAGAAGCGACTGGAATAGCCCTCTGGAAGCTTGCAACGCCCGACAGCTACCGGTCAGTCAGGAATCAATTTGGAGTGGGCAAATCTACTGTGGGGGCTGCTGTGATGCAAGTAGCCAAAGCAATCACTAAGCTGCTGCTACGAAAGGTAGTGACTCTGGGAAATGTGCAGGTCATAGTGGATGGCTTTGCTGCAATGGGATTCCCTAACTGTGGTGGGGCGATAGATGGAACCCATATCCCTATCTTGGCACCGGAGCACCAGGGCACCCACTACATAAACCGCAAGGGGTACTTTTCAATGGTGCTGCAAGCACTGGTGGATCACAAGGGACGTTTCACCAACATCCACGTGGGATGGCCGGGAAGGGTTCATGACGCTCGCGTCTTCAGGAACACTACTCTGTTTAAACGGCTGCAGCAAGGGAATTACTTCGCAGACCAGAAAATAATAGTTGGGGATGTTGAAATGCCTGTCGTTATCCTGGGGGACCCAGCCTATCCCTTGATGCCATGGCTCATGAAGCCATACACAGGCAGCCTGGACAGTAGTCAGGAGCTGTTCAACTACAGGCTGAGCAAGTGCAGAATGGTGGTAGAATGTGCATTTGGCCGTTTCAAGGCGCGCTGGTGCACATTACTGACTCGCTCAGACCTCAGCCAAACCAATGTCCCCATTGTTATTGCTGCTTGCTGTGTGCTCCACAATCTCTGTGAGAGTAAGGGGGAGTCCTTTATGGCGGGGTGGGAGGCTGAGGCAAATCACCTGGCCGCTGATTACGCACAGCCAGACACCAGGGCGATTAGAAGAGCACACCAGGAAGCGGTGCGCATTAGAAAAGCTTTGAAAACCAGTTTCATCATTGGCCAGGGTAAAGTCTGACTGTTGTGTTTCTTTCTCCTAGATGACCCCCCCCCCCCGCCCTTTATTGACTCATTCCCTGTAAGCCACCCACCCCACCTTCGATCACAGCTTGCTTTCTAAGGAAATAAAGTCACTCTCTTTTAAAAATCATGTATTCTTTATTACTTAATTATAAAAAGAGGGAGAGAACTGACAAGGTAGCCCAGGTGGGGTTTGGGAGAAGAATAGTAGGGAAGTAAAAGGCCACTATAAAAATTTCATAATTTCATAATAATGAGAGCCTTTTGGTTGGGCTGTCCACTGGGGTGGAGTGGGCGGGTGCACGGAGCCTACCCCCACGAGTTCTTACTCATCTGGCGGGTGAGGAGGCTAAGGAACATGGTGAGGGGGGAGGGTGGTTATACAGGGGCTGCAGCGGCACTCTGTGATACTGCTGCCGTTCCTGAAGCTCCACCATACACCGGAGCATGTCAGTTTGATCACGCAGCAGCCCCAGAGTTGCATCCCGCCACCGCTGATCTTCCTGCTGCCACCTCTCATCTCGAGCATCTCTCCTCTCATCTTGAGCGTCCCTCCTGTCCTCACGTTGGTCCCTCTTGTCCTCACGGTCACTGGCATCTTTCCTGTACTTTGCTACCACGTTCTTCCACTCATTCAGATGAGCTCTTTCATTGTGGGTCACTTCCATGATTTCTGAAAACATTTCTTCTAGCGTCTTTTTTTTCTGCCGCCTTATCTGAGATAGCCTTCGGGACGGAGTAGGGAGGCTTGAAAAATTTGCAGCTGCATGAGGGAGGGAAAAAAGGGAGAGAAGTATTTTAAAAGATACATTTTAGAGAACAATGGTCATACTCTTTCACGGTGAACAACACTATTCACCTTACATAGCACATGTGTTTTCACTACAAGGTCGCATTTTGCATCTTAATATTCAGTGCCTGCGGCTTTGGTGTTACAGATCACAGACGCAGGTCTGGGCAGCAGAATTCGGCTTGCATGCGGCCATGGTAAGCCATTGTCTTTCATCTTCTGCAGCCTTCATCTATCCAGTGCCCTCCTTTCCCAAATAGCAAGCAAAGCCTGTTGAGTGCTGCTTCTTTCCTGTTAACGTGCAGCAGCAGAAACCACCCCGTGGCTGGTATCATGGAAGATCACTGCTAAACACCCCCCATTCCCACCCCCCAACCACGTGGCTGGTAGCAGGAAAGATCCCTGCTAGCCAAACGCGGAAAAGCTCAGCGCCAATCGCGCCCCCCCCCCCCCCGCTTGGCTACCTGCAGGGAAGGATTTCTTTTAAGCAACAGGCAAACAGCCCAGTAAGAATGGCCATCTCTGTCCCCTTAATTAAATTCCTGAATTTCAACCAGGTTACCATGAACGATATCACTCTCCTTAGGATAACACAGCGAGATAAAGAACGGATGTTGCTTGAATGCCAGCAATCACCGGGACCATACGCAGGTAGGCTTTGTCATGCAATGATACCAGATTACTTGCTACATGCATGGTGTGGTCAAGTGTCCTACCATAGAGGATGGAATAAAGCAGCGCTGCCCAGAAACCTTCTGCAAAGGCTTTTGGAGTACCTCCAGGAGAGCTTCATGGAGATATCCCTAGAGGATTTCCGCTCCATCCTCAGACATGTTAACAGACTTTTCCAGTAACTGTACTGGCCGCGAATGCATCCTAAGTCCTCAGGGCAAAATCATTAAAAAACGCTTGCTTTTAAACCATGTCTTATATTTACAAGGTACACTCACCAGAGGTCCCTTCCATGGCTTCATTGTCTGGGATGGTTGCTTGGGAGGGCTGGGAGGGTAATTCCGTCGGGGTGAGAAAAAGCTCCTGGCTGTTGGGGAGAACGGAGTGCTGTGTACTCTCTACAAGCTCTTCCTCCTCATCTTCCCCGTCCGCAGAATCCTCAGCCATGGCTGCGATCACCACCCCCACCTTGGAATCCATGGACAGGGGTGAGGTAGTGGTGGCGGACCCCCCTAGAATTGCATGCAGCTCAGCGTAGAAATGGCATGTTTTCGGCCCTGCCCCGGACCTTCCGTTTGCTTCTTTGGTTTTCTGGTAGGCTTGTCTGAGCTCTTTAACTTTCACACGGCACTGTACTGAGTCCCTGGTGTGTCCTCTCTGCATCATGGCCTTGGAAATTTTTTCAAATGTTTTTTCATTTTGTCTTTTGGAACGGAGTTCTGTTAGCACAGAATCCTCTCCCCATACAGCGATCAGATCCAGTACCTCCCATGCGGTCCATGCTGGAGCTCTTTTTCACTTCTCAGGAGACTGCATTGTTACCTGTGCTGATGAGCTCTGCGTGGTCACCTGTGCTGATGAGCTCTCCACGCTGGCCAAACAGGAAATGAAATTCAAGAGTTCGTGGGGCTTTTCCTCTCTACCTGGCCAGTGCATCCGAGTTCAGATTGCTGTCCAGAGCAGTCACAATGGTGCACTGTGGGATAGCTCCCGGAGGCCAATACCGTCTATTTGTGGCCACACTAACCCTAATCCGACATGGCAATACCGATTTGAGCGCTACTCCCCTCGTCGGGGAGGATTACAGATATCGGTATTAAGTGCCCTTTATATCGATATAAGGGGCTTCGTTGTGTGGACGGGTGCAGCGTAAAATCAGTTTAACGCTGCTAAATTCGGTATAAATGCGTAGTGTAGACCAGGCCTTAAAATGAGCAGCCCTTACTGTGATACCTTAGCAGTTACTGTCTCCTAGCAACAGAATTTCCTCCAAAGCTGACCTTTGTCATCTCCTAAGGTTTGGATAAAGCTGCCACAGCCTTTCCACAGATTTACATTGAAACTTTGAATCAACTCCTTTCTTTGTATAAGTTTGATTCCCTATTAAAAGGGTCTAATTTATTTCTTGAATTGCCCAAGTGACTACAGTATCAAATAGAATAAAATTTTAGATCCTAATATTAATATTTCATTTGTCTATTTAAAGTATATCACCAAAAAATGGAAAAAATACTCTTTCACAAACCTATCAGAAAGCTGTAGCTTTGTAGGCTGTTGCTTAAGTATCCATAAGAACAACCACCCTGTGGAAAATTAGTGGAAATTGTCTCACTGTAATTTTATTGAGTCCAGGTCTGTATAACACTCTTGATGCTACCTTAATACAAATAAATAATATTAACCTTAATATTTTATGAGTGTCATCACATACAGCAGCAGAGTATGTTTGAACTTTATAATGAGAGGGAAGGAGATTTTGCTCTTGAAGTAGCTGTAGAGCATATTGAAATATATAATGATGGGTTGCAGTGTATGAGCGCTTAAAAAAACTGGGAGTTTAGGTTAAGTTGGATAGATAGGATAGAATGAATTTGGTTTGGGATCAGCGATGCAGCATCACTGAGAAAAGATTTTGTCCACTTTAATTGTTGCAGAGTAGCAGTCGGAGCATCTCTCAGTGCCAGCCTTAAAATGACAATGTTAAATAGATGAGAATGAAAAGGAGACGTTATCTGTTGTACACAGACAGAAGAAATAAGACATTGTATTTTCACTGCTTTGGAAAATCTGAGATTCACAAATTACGTGTTGCTTATTGAGTTAACTGCCACAGTTTGCCATATTGTAGCATCATAATAGTGTTGTTGTTGATAGTTCCACAGGGTTCATTACCCTTGAGTATAGAGAGATTATGAGATAATATAACGTATATAACATCCAGTATTTCTTCCAATCAGAGTTAGAATTTTAAAATGGATTTAAAGTGGTTAAGGTTGAAATATCCATCACAGACAATGGCAAGAAGATAATGAAATCTCTTAGTGACACCAGGATTGAGTATCAAAGTTGCATATAAAAAAGGTCATTTTGCACAATCCTTATTTGGCATTTGTATCCACAATGATTGTAATAATTCACATTTATTTTTTCTCCTTGGTATATAAATGTTATATTTAGAATGCTTGCAATTGATACAGAGGTCTAAATGTACAAGAATTATGACAATATAAGCATGTTCTGACAGTATTAGTAGTATGTGATTTCATATATTGATAATGTATTATATATATTTATATTCTTATAAATAATATTTATCATTTGTAATATACGCTATGGATAACATGTTCAAAAGCATCTAAGTAACTGAGAGTCTGACTTTCAATAAGGCTTAGAGGCCAGACTTACAATAGTGTTTTAGGTACCCAATGGAATTTATAAAATAGCCTAACTCCCATTGGGCCTAAATACCTTTGCAAATCTGGCCCTAAGCTCCTAATAGTCTTTACCTTACTTTAGAAAATAGGACTTAGGCACTTTTCAAAATTTCACTCCATAACTAAATGTATTGGCCCAGAATCTCAGCTGTTGTGCCCCGATACTAAGGCCAGTTCTGCACCATCCCAGTGCCCAGTACAGATCAGAACTGCCTGATTCAATCTATGCCAACTTCCAAAAGCTCTAATGGGCTGTTGCAGCCAGATATTGCTGGTGACATGGCTACTTCTCCCATGTGGTGTATGGAAAACTGTATACAAATTACAAGCCACCCCTTTAAAAACTAAGGTACTATTTGCAGGGTAGGGGACTCTATGGCTCAAAGCCAGGTCTTCAGCGAGTCAGCCTAAAGTAAGGTGTGTTGAATTATGCCTCTCTGTTTTAGGGAGCAGCCTGCTTTGTCTGTTAATCTGTTTCAGGGTTCTTGTTCTGTATTTTGAGAAATAAAGTAGTGTTACATTGCAACCTTCCACAAAGAGTACGTATGGCTATTATCTAACTTCTGTATGTATGCCAAAAACATAACACCAGAGGAATTGCCCTATACGAGTTGCTACAGCAAGGGGAATCTTCCACTATCTGGTTAACTTGGCTCCAAGGTACCTTTATGCCAATATATTGGCATATATCTGCCATAATGGACCTGGGAATCAGACCCTATAACTTGATTGTATGAACACTATGTTCTTCCCTAGAATGCAAAATAATCCTATGCCACATATTTGAAAGCACCATATATCTAGTGGTTAAAAAGGAAGGAGAGCTCACAAATTTGGTCGTCAGTGTCATATGACAATGTTGCATTGCAAGGCTGTGTGAATACATTGTGATGTGTCATTGCATGCACTGAAAGTTTGTGTCAGGTTTAAACTCACAATATAGGGCCATTTAAATTGCTAATTCAGCTAGTTTATTCTAGAAAGCCACTTGGTGAATGGCAATATCCCCCAGGTAAAATGCAGATAAGTGGACAGAGCACTATCACTATCCTGTATTTTGGGAAGAAGAGTCACTGTGCAATGAAGGCAAACAGGCAAAGTGCTACTAGTGCCTTTTTCCTTAAGAGGTAGAATCTCACTCCTGCAAGCTCCTGCCTGCATTAACTCAGCTTCTGCATATAGATTGGAAAGTGTTATTTATTTAGAAGGTCAGACAGTTCACTCAGATGTTCGTTTAAACTGGCAATGTTGGATTACTGGATTATTAAAGGAAATGAAGGGAGTGCAGGAAGGAACAAAGAGCAAGCAGCAAGTAAAGAAACGTGAGCTGCAAAAAATCCTGTCTCCTTATTCCTTCCCAATGGATTCTCATCTCACTCTTCAACAAACAACTTTCAGTTAAATAATTTTTTTTAAAAAAATCAAAGATATAATGGATGGCCACAAAGTGCCTGATGGTTATGCACTACTTGGCAAGCATTGCAGGCATCTTAATGTTTTGATCTCAGCAACCTGATTCCAGGAATAGCTCTGGGAAAGACGTTTCCAATTTTACTAGTATCTGTTTTTCAAATGTATACAAATTGTATAAGTTGAAGAAGGAAATTAATGATTTTTTTTCAGGTTCCTTATTACTTGGGATATCACTTACTTATTCAACCAATCTATATTACTCTGCGCATGTCTCCTTGAGAGGCAAACTTAAGGAACTTAGCAGGAAAAATAAAAAGGATTGAGGCATAAATGAGAACAGAGCTGCTTTTTATGATTCAGGCATTGCAAAAGTCCTTTGTTCTCATTTTATCTCAGAGCTTTAGTACTGTATATATTCAAGTTCTAGCTGGATGGTTTTGCATCAGTATAACACCTCACCTAGTTCTAAAAATGATGGGACAGAACTAATTTCAATTCACAGGATTTATTGCATAATATATAAGCAACAAAAATGTGTATATAAACTATCTTTTTAAAATATAGCACCAGGACTGCATTTCATCAAACACATGTGCATTACATATCATGTGTCAGTTCTGGTTGATTTTGTCTTTTTTTTAAAACTAACGGGCCACATAAATACGTTGACCCTTAGGGCCAAAAAAAACATTATTTGACCCATGGAGTCACAGGAAAGGAGGAAAAAAAATACACACTAGAAATGCTGACTTAAGAACCAAGGGGGTCTGAAATTGGTAATAAAGCTGATCTCTGATGTGGGGTAACATTGAAAACTTCAGTTTGACCACAGGGCCATCACTATTATTTATCCTGTATCCATTTAAAGATGTATTTAGTACTTTAAGAGGGATGGGTCAATGCTTACTACTTTCTGCTCCAAAGTGGCCTTCTCTCTCACTTATACTTAAATAAGCAAATTGACGCCAATTACTACATTTCCATCCCCCATCCCCCCGCAATAAATAAATAGTTGTGTGCTTTGCCTCTGGGCAGAAGTGCTGAGCAATTACAGCAAACAGATTTCATGAGTATGTTTGTGAACAAAACCAGCATATTTGCTTGATTGGTATTGGCAACCCAATGTTTAATCACTAATTCACCAATATTCCAATCTGCATGTTTTCCACAGTTAATGTATGTACAAAACAGACTGACGGTTCTGTTCTGCTGTGGTTTGTGCCATGATAGAATAGAAATAGGCATGATCACCTGCAATTTAACTGTGAATCCTCAGCAAAATGAAACAAAAATATGTTTTGAATCCAACTAACCTCTAGGACTCAATGACAATTTGGCAATGCGTTCCATGAGCTAATTATGCTCTTGGGGAAAAAAAATTGTATTACTTTCAATTAGTTAAAAATGAGTAAAACAAAACAAAGCGAACTCTTCAGTTGTAGCCCTCTTGATTTTAAAGGAAGATAACTGGTGGCAGGATATTTCCATGAAGTGGGCTCAGCTTTGAAATTTTTTTACCATTAACTTCCCAGGTATGCTGAAAAGCCACATTTTTCCTTAAGCTTAGGAGGTGGAGCATGTTTACGTTTGCTAAGAGGGACAGGCTATTTTATTATATTTTCTGGTAGATATTTATCTGTTCTTTGAAGTATGAGTAAATCATTATATAAATAAATTATATTATGAATATAAATTTGTATAGTTGGTGCCCATAAGGAGGATGGGATAGATGAACATTTTCTAAATCTAAATACACTCAAATCTCTTCTGATGCTCCACTTATTCCAACTGTAAATCCCCATCAGAACTTAACATGGTTGAAAAATTTTTGATGAAAAATCAGTTTTGTCCAAACCAAAACATTGCATAGAAACTTACTAATTTTTTCAAATATTTCAAAGTTTGAGGATGGAATTTCTGGTCATAACACACAGGAGAAAAAGACACCAGAATAGCCGAGTGGTCTTAAATCATCTGCTCAGTATGAAGCGGCAGTCAAAAATGCTAGCAGAATATTAGGAACCATTAAGAAAATGATAGATACCAAGACAGAAAATATCATAATGCCACTATATAAATCCCTGGTACACTGACAGCTTGAATACTGCTGGTTGCCTCACCTCAAAAAGATATCTTAGAATTGGTAAAGGTTCAGAGAAGGGCAACAAAAATGATTAAGGGTATAAAACAGCTTCCATATGAGAGATTAAAAAACACCCAGTTTAGAAGAGAGACAACTAATAAGATATATGATAGAGGTCTACAAAATCATGACTGGTGTGGAGAAAGTGTTATATATTCCTTCACATAACACAAGAATCTGGAGTCACCCAATGAAATTAATAGGGAGCAGATTTAAAACAAACTAAAGGTAATATTTCACACAACTCACAGACAACCCGTGGAACTTGTTGCCAGGGGACATTGTGAAGTCCAAAAGCATAATGGGGTTCAAAAAAGAATTAGATAAGTTCCTAGAGGACAGGTCCATAAATGGCTATTAGCCAAAATAGTCAGGGATGGAACCCCATGATCTGGACATCTGTAGCCTCTGACTGCCAGAAGCTAGGAGTGGCGGACAGGGACTGGATCACTAGAGGATTACCTGTTCTGTTCATTCCCTCAGAAGCATCTGGCATTGGCCACTGTTGGAAGACAGGCTACTGGGCTAGATGGACCATTGGTCTGACCCAATATAGCAATTCTTATGTTTTTACATTAGGGGACTCACCAGGAGGACCCAGGTTCAAGGGTCTTTCTCTAGCTCTCCTTTAGAGCTGTTCCACTTTGTATAAATAAATATTTATTGAGTCAAAAAAAGTGAGACTAACTTTAGGACACTCAACTAGGAGGTGGGGAACCTATGTTCAACTCCATTCCTTATTTGGAAGGTGAGTGCTCTATGCACCAGGCTACTGGCTATTCTGGGGTCTCCCCCCGCCCCATTAAAAAAATTCTGAAGGTCTAATTTTCATTCCACATTAGAATTAAGTCGAATGTTGAAATCTTGAATTTTTTTCAGGAAACAAAATTGTTGTTTTCTGGCCAGCCCTAACCATACTCATCATGTCCCCAAGCTTTTCCATGTCCATTCCTATCTGATCTTTGTCCTTTAGGCCCTTTCTACAATAGACATGTATATCCTTATTCCAGCAATGACACAATTTAATCATTGCTGGATGTTGCTCATTGCTGGAATAGGCTACTAATTTTTCTATTATAGACACAACACTAAGGGCTGACCCAAAGCTCATTGAAATTAATGGACAAACTCCCACTGACTTCAGTAGGTTTTGAATCAGGTCCTTATTCCCCAATTCTGCAAATACATAGGCACACACTGAACTTTATGCACTCTGAGTAGCTCCGTGAGTTCAATGATACTATTGCATCTGACGAAGTGGGTATTCACCCACGAAAGCTCATGCTCCAAAATGTCTGTTAGTCTATAAGGTGCCACAAGACTCTTTGCTGCTATTCACAGTGAATAAAAGTTAAGCATATGCATAAGTCTTCACAGAACTTGGTTCTTGCATTGCAAGCTCCATAAGTCATGTATCATAACCTCCGTTTCAGTTTCATGTGTGGCGCATACTATCCATTCTTAAGGCATAAAGTGTGGGGATCCAACTCCTCACTTCTCAATGTAAAGTACCACTGAGCTAATCTTCGGTGCCACAGTGATATTTTCTATCTCTATCTTTCTAGCAAACCTAATGATGGAGGGCAGGAAGAGCTTTATGATGCAAATTTCCATAGCATGGTTGACATGTCTGGGCAAGTATGGTGTGATTTTAGATTCAGCTTCCTAAATTGGCCTGCAAACCGGGTATGCTACTGCCTTTTTACTGTATGGATTTGAACAGAGTTTATTTTTTGCTTGAGAGAAGAGTCTAAGAGATAATATGGGGACTCTCTTTTCTCTCAGCAATAGCAACAGCAATCTCTTTCCACTGAGAAAGAGATGATTGCTTTGTAAAGCAGAGCAGTTCCCCCGTTATTCCACTAATAATACTGGATTATGAGAGTAACAAGTTTGTATTAGTGACAAAGCTCATTTTCTCTACTTTATTTCATTTTAACACATGTCAACTAAAAGATGCAGTTGCAAATTTCCAGCGTGCACCTCTCCCACCTCCTATCCATACAAAAGGGAAAGGCCTAATTATTGCACTGAGAGAAGGTCTTAGTTTGCACTGAATTACAGTACTTGATATTTTCTTTCTACAGCCAGATTCCTTGGTTAATGGGTTGAGAAAGAGGAGTGGGGAGAAATATAAATTAAAGCAGTAAAGTGGTAGAGACCATGCTGAATTACTAGTATTGTAATAGGGAATGAATAGAAATTGAATTGCCTTCTCTGCCCGTGATATGTGAAATTCTCATGGTGAAAGATTTGCACAAGTATAGTGATACAGCATGGCCTTCCTGTGTATTATGGAACACAAATTTTGCTGTCAGATGTTCTGACTGAGGGTTAACAGCTGGGAAAGTATGTGCCCCTTTCCACCAAGGATAAGGAGGAATTTAACAGTTGGGAAGATTAGATTGGGGAAGCTTGTTACTAGAAGGTGTCCAGTGCATGGACCTTTACAACTTCAGAGCTCATTTCCAAGCTTTCCCACTGCTTGTCCCAAAAGCTTATCTTTAGAGTAGGTAAAGATGCTGCAGGCACTTATGTTATTACAATTCCCATAATAGTGTTCACAGCTCCTACAAATATTATCTACAATTTTCAATAATATACTGTTTACTCCCTTTTCCAGAAATGTTAATGAAGGTGTTAGATATGATCAGTCTTAACTCCAACCCCACTAGACACTCCCTTCCAACAATTTACATTTATTGTTGTACTTAGTTCTTTCAGCCAACTTTCCATAGACATTACAAAGCCCATATCTAAGTCATTTATATTATTTTTCAGGATTTTGAAAGACAGATATGACATGCTTTATTAAAATAAATATTATATTTATCACTTTCTATTCTTCCACTACTTTGATAATTCTATTTTAACAAGTCAAGTTTGTCAGCCAGAATTTATTCTCTATAAAAAACTATTTACGGTATTGTGCTTAGTTTTCATAGTTTCATTACCATCTAAAAGTTTGGCAACATTTCATTTTTATTAATGTGTGGCATTATTTAAACTGCGGATGCAATTGCCAGGATTCCTGCTCTTTCTGTTTTTGAAGACTGGTATGACATTTGATAGTCTTCACACTTTCAGTCTCTCTCAGGTTCTCTGTGACTTAAGAAATACAATTGTTAAAAGTGCAGTGAGTTTATCTATTAATTCTCCCAAGGCCAGATTCTGCCATCCTTACTCTCACTGGTGAGCATTTACTTGTGTGAGCAGGTAATAGGACTACTTGTGATAATAACTGTGAAACTCTTTGCCTCACTGATGAGAAATATAGCCCTGAATTTGATAGCTAATTCCTAAGTAATCAAACTACAGATTCCTTGGGTTTACAGGCATCTCAGAACAGTCATCTTATGTACTGTAGATACAGAAACTCCATTTTGTAATTGCTGAGATATAAATTTAATAGTTATTTCATATTTCGCCTTCCCCACTAGATGTGAGACACTGATAAGTCTTACAAAGTAGAAATCTATTTCAGAGGCAATTTGTTTCAGGATCCTTACCTCTTTTTTATTAGCCCACTGCCATTTAATTTAGATTTAGACATAGAAAGTACACTTCTTGTAAATATAGACGATAGCTATCTATATCATATGTTATACACATTAATAGAACTAGAGATGTGTTTACACACACTAAATCCATCATTCCAAGTTATACAAACAAACAGTTGTCATTTTGTCATGCAAGACTCCTTCTCAAAAATATAAAGGTATGCATCAAACAAGGTGTATTAAAACTGATTATCATTTACTGAATTTCCTGGCTTTGTGGAATCAGACCCTACTTTTTGTAACATTTTTTATTTAATTTGTTATATTATTTTTGCTTTTGATGTTGATTTAAGTATTTAATAAAAAATCCTTAAAGTATTAATTCAATATTCAAAAGAGATGCCATTAAAACCATAAAAATGTGAATCAGCCAGTGAAGTCTCTGCCATCACCCTGCATTTGCAAAATGAATCAAACCTCCAGAAATTAATCCCAGATTTGAAACTCAACTTTATATCTTTAACTGGACAAACCAAAATGATCAGATTTGAGCATTCAGGGACTTTAGCTCTCAAACTCTGGGTACAATCTTTTTTCCAAGTCTAGGGAACTTGGATTAAGATGGTTACAGAGATAGGTTTGGGCTACAAACTCAGAAAGGTATCCAGATTTGGGATTCAGAACCATTTTCATGGACATTTGGAGCCATCTCTGATATACATGCACCACATTCAATTACATGTCTATTTGTCTGCACATAATATTGCCATGTTTTCACACAAAAATACTGGATTGTGGATGTGGGTTTTTTTTTGCATATGCAGAATGAGATTATATGCATTTTTGCAGGCACAATCAATGCATCAGGTTTGAAAATTGTCCCCTATGTAGATTTTAAAATCCCTTTATAGTATTCATAGCACAACTTGTCTAAACCTAAATTCAAGTAGTAAGGAATTCCTCTCAAGACAACACATATGTGTAGTTTTTAAAACATGCATTATTTAGACAGTAGACTAATTACTTTGTATGCATTCAGCTACAAATGTATAAATCTATGTTTACACAGTAAGGTTGGTTCTCAGTTTTTTGCATAGCTGAGTATTATGCTTGTAAAGTTTATTTTATCAAATAAGCTAAATATGTTGAGAGTTATCAATGCTTTGCACATTGCTTTAATTTCTTTCAATGATATATTAATAAAGTTCAAGTTTGTGTCCAGATAGTGGTCATCAATTGAAAAATTGAAATATTTATTTTAGAAATGGCAAACTATTACTGGAGAATAAATTCAGATATCACTAATTGATATCATACGAAGTATAAAAAAAATCAGAAATTAGCGGAAAATACTACAAACTGACTTAAATCTTTATTTATATAAGAATCTCAATTGCATAATTTTTTCAGGAAGCTTTCCCTGCAGTCCACCATTTCAAGCCCAATCCTACAAACACTTATGCAAGGGCTTATCTGTACTTACTTGAACAGTCCCAGTAAGTCAATGGGTGTGTCTAAACTGCAATTAGACACATGCAACTGGTCCTTGCCAGCTGGACTTGGGCTCATGAGGCTCAGGCTATGGGGATGTTTAACTATGGTGCAGACATTTGGGCTTATGCTGCAGCCTGAGCTCTGGGACCCTCCCACCTCACAGGGTCTGAGAACCCGGGCTCCAGCCCCAGCCTGAACATCTACACTGCATTAAACCCAAACCCTTAAAGTCTGAATCAGCTAAAACAGGCCAGTCACAGGTTTTTAATTGCTGTTTAGACATACCCAATGTGACTGCTCATGTCATTACAACTAACCACATGTTAAGGTGTTTGCAGGATCAAGGCCTTATGCTGAAACTCAGCCACATCTTGCAAGCAAAACAAGTGGGGCTGGGTTATTACTTGAGTGGAGGAAAACCCTCTTGGTAGAGAAGTTGATGTCTGTGATTCAGTTTCACTCTTTGTTCAACCAGTACTGACCCAATGTCACAGCCTCGTTTCAGGGGTTGCTGTGTTAATGGAGATACCATGTCCTGAAGGAGGGGTAAAAACAAGGTTGTCTGTTCTCATAAGTGGATTTTTTGTAAACTTGGTCCACCATTCACTTGCTTCCTCTTAATTCTGAATTGCATTAAGGATCTTGCACTAAGTTGTGCCTCTGCACAACGTAGTGCAATTTTTGCCTACCTTTCTGCACACAACAGCCTGAACCAAAGTATATAAAGTCTCCTATTGACTTCAATGTTCCCCTATTTCTCTTCAGTCTCTCATCACCTTCTTAAATCCAGGTACACCTACTTACCTTGATCATCTCTCCCATTCCCATACCTTTTCCCCAGCAATCTATACTTGTAATTTGCTTCCTGACCTGGTCCACCTTGACTCCGGTCTCTCTTCCTTCAAGCATTTCCACAATACACTTATTTATGGGATTCATGAAATATTTGTCCTACCAACAAAGAAGTCATAACAAAAATTACAATCGTAAGCTAATCAAACCTCTGCCAAAAGGGGGTTCATAGTGGAAGCCATAGCAAGGTGACTCATGATAAATATAATTGTTCAATTATTTTGCTTTTAGGCTGCATCCTTCCACTGGTTCTTTAACTAGATTTTGTCTGTTTCAGATTTAAGTGCTTCAAGGCAGGGACTTTGACAAAGATTTTCAAAAGTGAGCAGTGATTTTTAGATGCCTTAATTTTTGGTCACCCAACTTGAGACACTATAAAGTCAGATTTTCAGAAAACACTAAGCACCATCATCTGAAAGTGAATCCCCTTTAAGTTGTTTCAAGTTGGGCAACCAAAATGTGAGTCATCCAGAAATGTGAGTCATCCAGAAATCCTTGGTTGCTTTTGAAAATTTTGGCCTAGGGACTCCATATTTATCCAAATTCCATAATTTTAATCTGCCTACCTAAATCCACAATCAAGTTTAAACTGAATATATTATTGGCCTATGCCAAACCTTTGTTGAACAGCTGCTGTATATCATTGGTGGGGAACATGATTCTTATATATCTTTTCTCTACTATGCAGGGATGTTCTAAGATTTAAAATAAATTAGTGTTTTGGGATACTCAGATGAAAGATGACACAGAAGAATAATTATTATACGCAGATTCTTCTTAGATGTCATTCTAAGATGTCACATGCTCAAGAGGCTGAGAAACAGCAGACGCAGAAGGAAAGGTACAGCATCCTGGCCAGCATCCTCTCTCCAAACAACTACCTCTCATATATGTGGAAAAACCTGTAGACTCCTCAGCCATCTTAAGTCTCATCAGTGACTTCCCCCTGCCAGACATCCTCATATTGAGAGATAGCTGATGAGATGTCATTCACATTTACTGAAAATTGAAGTCTATTTATACCTAATGTATACAAGAAAAAAGCTTCTATCATTTGAAGTGGTCATTGTGATCTTCTTGTGTGACTAATATTGGTGAGGACATGAGAAAGATCAATGTATTGTCTATTGAAAGTCTGAATTCTGATTAAGTCAAAGATTTCTATGTTTAGAACAGTACAATTTTCAATAAAACCATGTCTATTGAATTATGGCCTGAACCTAAGACCACTGAAATCAATGGGAGGTTTAATTTATTGTTGTGAATAGGTTATTTTATGACAGATTTGTTTTCCTTTTGATCATTGAATTAATATTCATCCAGTCAGCATTCCAACCAGCAGGCTTACATTCCATTTGATATAATTATACAAGACCACACGCAGTGTTTTTGATCACCACCCAGTGTAGTGGGAACCTCTAATGAATGAAGAGGAAAAAATAAATGTGAGAGATTCTTGTTCCCAAGTCAGGTTATCTTTTGCCAGGAGAGTCAGGAGGCATTTTGAAATATAGATTAATTTTGGTGTGTCCCTAGTGGACATCTACTTAAAATCAATTTGCTGCTGCATTGCCTGGCAGGGAGTTGAGATATTCTCCTCTCCTATTTTGAACATCTAAGAAAATGAAAACAACATTAAAAAATCCTTTGCTGCTATGATTTAAAATAAAAACACACACGTAACTATAATTATATAAAGAGCTCAAGATACAAATAGGGCTTTCAGAACAATAGGCCATGTCAGACCCATGTCTGTAATCCCAAATACATTCATTCATGGATCTGATATTTAATTAATCTAATTTCATAATAGCAGTGATACTCTAGACAATGCATTTCTTTATGATTTATTATTTCTGAGATAGTGTTTAAAAATCATTCAGTGGTGCACATTATCCCTGTGGTAGGGTTTTGATAGGGAGGAGGGAAATGGGGAGGGAAAGGTCACAGCACTGTTTTCCTCCCCCAGTAGATACACACATTTTCTCAGGATGGCTCTAGGACTCACATCATTCTCACTCTTAGTCTTATTTCCAGAAATGCAAGGCCCTACATCTTTTATTTCTTAAACTATTTGACACTCTTCTGAGTCTCCCTCAACCCTGCTTGGAATTACTATGTCCTTTTCCCAATCAAATAGATATTGCTTATTTTTCATGCTTCTTGGTTCCACTACTCTCCACAAAAGTCATATAAAGCAGAAAAAAAATCAGGCACACTAATCTGTGAAAGCCTGGATCTCTTTAAGTGCTATTGTGTCTCAGAAAAAAAATATTTTGACACCTCCATTCCAGCAAACTGCTCTAGGAATAAAATAAAGAAGTTCCTGTATCCAAAATATATAGCAGATTGGGACTATTGCCTGGAACAAATCCTGGCCTATCCCCATTTCCTCACAAAAGTCTTCACCTGTGCAGTCTCCTGAAGAAGGTACCAAGATTGTAGAGCTGCAATTCCCATCCACGGAAAATTACTAAATTTTGAATTTTCCCAAAATATGGGAATGCTTACATTTTGTGTAGAAAAAATATCAAAGATTTTCTTTTGACTTTTAAAAAAGGTTTTCCAGGCACGGAAACCTGGCAGAAAATCTGGGGCCAAAGCTTCCAGGTTCCCAGCTGTGCAACATGCAGCATGGCTGGAAGTTATCAGAAACCCTTGGGTTTCCAGGTTGCCCACTAAACTGGAAGCAAACCAGGCAGGAAACTCATGGAACACCTCAATTTCAACAAATTGACATTTTCTGACCAGCCTAGATGCTTATAAGTAAAAGGTGAGTGGAGTTCCTCAGTGCAGTTTCCTGGAAATCAGTAATGAACTAATTGTTATGGATCTAATTAAAAGCAGTCAGTTTTGAAATGGGCAAAAAACTACTATTACAAATTTGACATTGTTTGAGTTGGGTATGCCTGGTCAGGCTTGAGGTGCATTAGCAGAACAATATGGGGAAGTTTGTGTTTTACTTGGCAAAAAACTCTGTCTGGCTCTAGGATGTACTATTATGCTTCCCCTTTTATGAGTATTAAAAGCTTGATTTAAAACCCACTGAAGTCTATGTAAGTTCTCTAAACTCCCTCAGATTTTTAAATGAGAACAATAATGTACGCAGTCAATTGCCTAATTCATTCTTCTATCTTTGGAAAAAACTGGCCACAAAATCCATCATCCATATGGACCAAACTCTTTATCTGATGACTTTAGTGATTTAATAACTCGTTCTGTAAAACTGTACCAGCCTAATGGGAGGCTCTAATTTCTCTATCAGATGGATGAGAATATTAGGAAGGGAAATCTTAGACATTATGTTGGCCACAGAATGAACATCCCCTAAAGCATAGATGAGTAATTGCTGATAAAACCTTCCAATAGCAAGGTTAAAATTCTATTTATCTGTATGGTGCCATCTGTATCCCTTGCAGCCTGAACAGAAAGGATTCTTTCCCTCAGCATTATTAGCTTTGCTAAAAAACTGGCCTTGCCTTGTTGCTCTCCTCAAAAAATAAATTGCATTGCAAAGATGAAACTATCCTTGTTATAGTCTAAAGTACTTCGTCTGTGAAGAAGCACTTCAATCATTTGATGACTCAACTCCTCAGAATAAGGGTTTTATTTTAAAACAACAACAAAAACCCTACTGCTTTCATTCAATTTCTGCAAACCCGTTCCTCTCTAAGGACTCCATAAAACAGTACCATCATTTTACATTCCCCTAATGGAGAAGTTCTTCATTATTTAATAGGGAACAGTCCAACAGGGCTCTATAAAAAAAAATTTCAGATGGTTCAATAGAGATTAATTCTAAAACTCTATTCAAATTAGAGAATGTCTTTTTTTATACAATTTATAAATTTATCTATGGAATTATTTATATCATTGCTACAGAATTGTTCAAATTAACTTAACTTAAAAATCATATAGAAAAGGAATTTTTTTCAATTAAGTTCTATAGAATTTTACCATAAATCGTTGCTCAAATTATGTAAAAAAACAGCTTCCAAAGCATTTTGATCTGAGTGGAATAAAATGGAAAAAAATACCCCCTTGAATTAGGATGAAAAATTAAGGCAGAAACATGAATTAATTTGCAAACCTAATTATACCTTAATGAATTATTTTAATAATTAAAAACAAAAAAAAAGACGCATCAAAAGGGAACTGTTTAATGGTATTGAACTCTGTTCCTTAAGGGTCTAAGTCACAGCCCATTACAGTCAATGGGAATCTTTTCATTGACTTCAGTGGCCTTTGGACCAGGTTTTTCAGGACTGAGGTCTGTGTAAGCTCAAAAGCTTGTCTCTCTCACCACCAGAAGCTGGTCCAATAAAAGATATCACCTCACTCCCCTTGTGTCTGTAATTTTATCCTTGGATTGTTGGTAGTAAGAGGACTCTGAGAACACTTCATGGGGATGGGAACACTCAGTGAGGAAGGGGAGCAGGATTTGGCTCCATATGGTTGTGTACAGAGCTATGCAACTGAAAGGTACTGTTTACTTTTTTCCTATGCTTTTCACTTTAAATTTGAGGCAGCTGATATTTTGTTTTTCAATTTAGATGCACAAAATGTTCTCTCTCTCTCTCTCTGGAAGACTTTGGGTCAGATCCGCATCTGCCTCATTTGTCAAGTGGCATAGCTCAGTTAAAGACAATGTAGCTATCCCAATTTACACAAACCGCAGAGCTGGTCCTATATATCTTTTGTGTTCATTTTGTTACATACCTTTAATCTGAAATATATAATTGAGATTGAGAAACAGAAATACATATGTTGCTCTGTATGTGTGGAGAGCAGAACAATGGTTAGCTATATTACCACCTTTACACTGGTAGCTCGTCTGTTATGTAGAAAGTCAATTTGAAGGCAATAGCAATATTTGTGTGTGGGGGGGGTCTTAGTTTCAGGTCCTGGATTCTAGTGATTATGTGAGAATATCTGCTTTCATTTAAAAATAAGTAAGTTTCTAGCCCTCATGATTGAGGAGTAAACTTGTAATCATGATCTGAGGACACAGTTTTAAGACTCAAACCAGAAAAAAAAACAAAACCCTAGCTTCTATTATTTTAAAACACTGATTTTTTTAAGTCAATTTCATGATTTTTGGGGCCCAACTCAAGATTGTTAAATGCTTGGATTTGCCAATAATTCTATAGTCTTTTGTGAGGGGTCCAAATGAGCAAAAAGAGGCTGTTCACAGATTTGATAAGACAAGCAGAAAGCAGACCGGGACACATTCCTCAGACAGTATGTGTATATATCTGTAACAAGTCATTTTCATAGGTGCCGACTCCGTGAGTGCTCTGGGGCTGGAGCACTCACGGGGAAAAATTGGTGGCTGCTCTGCACCCACCAGCAGCCAAGCTCCCCACCCCGCCCTCACTTCTCCTCCCAGCACCTGCTGCTGTGAAACAGCTGTGGGAGGGAGGGGGGAGGAGTGGGAACGCAGAACGCTCGGGGAGGAGGCAGAGCCAGCACAGGGATTTGAGGAAGGAGTCCAATAGGGGCAGGGAGGTGGCAGAATTGGGTTGGGGACTTTGGGGAAGGGGGTGGGGTAGGAGAGGGAGGAGGCAGGGCAAGGGTGGAGTGGGGGGGTCGAGCACCCACCGGTGCCAGAAGAAGTTGGCATCTGTGGTCATGTTGACCTTTAAATACACCTTTAGAGGGTGGACCCATTGCTTCTGTTACAGTTCCAGCCAAACCCCAAAGCATTCTGGGGTTGTAGGTTCTGGTAAGCCAGAAGGACTTACCAGAACCATGCAGAAGAAACTTTGGGGGGAAAAAAACCTGAGCAGATAGGAAAGCAAGCATAAGAAGTAACCCCACAAGAGGCCAGAAGTGAGAATGTTTCAGACTAGAAAGGATGCCTGCTTCATTGTTTAGGACCTCAGGGCTGATGCCTGTGGTAGAGAGAAGGCACCTGTTCTCCTATGCCTCAGTAGTGCCACCTTGAGGTAGTGGGGTTACTAGAGCTAGTTGGAAAGCTTGTTGATTTGTTTTCCCAGCAGGAATTTTTGACTTTCGATTTGAAAACTGAAAAGTTTTCATAGACCTTTGTTTTGCCCCCAAAACCCCCAAACCTGAATATTTGTGGTTTTCCTATGAAAAAATAAAAAGGAAAGCAAATACTTCCCATTAAAATTTTCATTTTGTCAGCAATTCCATTTTCCATCAGACATTTTTAACTGAAATTTTTCAACCAATCTTATTTGATACCCATTTATCTAACTGATGCAATCTCTTGGAGGGACACTGACTAACCAGCAAGAGGGACATCACTGATAGTGAGAAGGAAGCTAAGGCAGAGGCAGCACTAGATACCTGAGCAGGAAGCCATTTCTAGATTGTTGTGAATGGAAATATCTTTTTCTGAACATGTCCTGCTTCCAGCTTTTTCTTGGTCAGGGTGCTGTCAAAGTTTAAATCATATTTTCAAAATCTACAGGGCTTAACATTTTTCATATACTCCTAACAACACCTTGGAACACGTAAGCTGAAATGTGTGTTTAGGGTGAATTTGTCTCTCTCCATTTGTTCTACTTGTTGCTTGGCTGCAAATATTTGTGAATGGACAGCATTTGTGTACATTCCTTTCTGAAGCTTGGTTTATGTTTACATTCAATATGAACGTAGTGGCATCTTTGTACTTATGCACTGCTATGGGAGCCTATATGAGCTCTTCAGTCCTGGTCCAGTATAAGATATTACTTCACCCACCGTGTATCTCCAATATCCTGGGACTAACATGTCTACAACAACACTCCATACATGGATAAAAGTGTCATTTCCTAATGATTACAAATTTGTTAACCAATGATCCATGCAGTTTGTGTAATTAACATTCATGTAAATTCTTATTGGAGAAATATGTTGAAGTAAACCCTTCCACTCTGAAATAGCTATATAGACTGACAGATCATACAAATATTCTCCTAATATGTGTCTAAATAGATATGTTTCAGTTATTTAACAGAGTTTGTGTTTCAGTTTGGAAGGTAAATAAGTTACTTGACTTAGTGTGGTAATTTAGCACGGCATGTTTGTTAGAATGAAGCTCAGTTTCTTAATGTTCACTGTTACAAAACATAGTGTGTACCAAGAATAAATAGTAGGCAGCTGTGAATTATGGGAGCAATAACGAGAACAGGATAAAATTTATTGGTTTCAATTCACAAAGGTTCATACAAACCTGTTGGTTCATGCAATTTGTTTTGGCTTTGATCAGTATGGGTTCACACTCCCTGAGCCTTATATTGAATCTCAGGTTTGACTGAACCTTGAAATTCAAAATGAGACCCAGTCAAGCCTTCCTAGTTTTACCTGCAATGATGCTGAAACCA
The DNA here is from genome assembly GCF_020497125.1 of Mauremys mutica. Lineage (NCBI taxonomy): Eukaryota > Metazoa > Chordata > Testudines > Geoemydidae > Mauremys > Mauremys mutica. The sequence goes on along the minus strand of NC_059072.1, from coordinate 183,153,326 downwards.
GGCAAAACTCTGTTTTGCTTTGACACTGAACTATAAATTAGCCCATATTTGTTTGAAAGGCTCATGAACCTTTTGATCCACATTGGCTTTTTATCTTTAACTGCTATAGATGAGGCCTTGATTGGTTTACCACAAATTACTAGACTCAATGAAAGAATTAGTAGGTAAAATAGTATATATAGCCTATGTTTTATGGGAGGTCAGATTCACAGATGATAATCCCTTCACATTAAAAAAAAATCTATGAAAACAAAAAATGTCACATTAAAATAATTATCATATTCAATTTCAGGATCTGTCTTGCTTTAAAATGGCAACGGCACAAATGGTATTCCTTGTACAAATCTAGCCCCACAGAGAAATAGAACACAACACCAACTACTAGAATGACAAATTTGGATGTGACTGTTCCTGAGGTGTGAGTTCAAGAACGCAATAAAATTCCTATAGTTAATAAAAGCTTGACCCAAATGAAGTCAGCAGAAAGATTCTAACTGAACTCAACTTTGGATCAGGGCCTAAATCAAGGAGCTTTAAGCTTCCATCCAAAATTGTTGGAGAACTCCCATCCTCCAGTGTTGTCATATACCAAAGGGAAAAACCTTTACATAAACACATCTAATAGCTTGTATAGGTCTGATTAACAGAGTGCTTAAAATCACACATTTGTTGGTTATCCAGCTGGACTAAGGTAGAGTCATAATGGGATTTGGAAGTGACTGAAAGGAAACAGCAGTTGGATTCTATAGGATGGATTCTAATGGGTATTATCCCTAATATGCCACCAACTGGGATACTGAAAAAGTAGATGCTTCGTGGGACGATCAAGGGAAAGAGTGTCCAGTTTACTGTGAAGACACGTGATATGTGATAAAGAACACCATGGATTCAACTGAGGAAATTCACTGTTAAAATCTCTGCATGGCTTCAGTGATTGCTGTGTTTTGGCCCTATACAATATTAAAAGTGATAAATATTACAAGTGCATTAATTGATTATATTTCTTTATGTCTTTATTGAGTATATTACAAGATCTTCTGTACAGGCAGCTACACAGAAGATTGTTGATTTGGGATTTATGGCACATGCAAGAGATACAAATAAATGCTTTACATAAATCCAAATAAGTCCTCTCATTAACATAACCAAACAACACAAACAATATGCAGAGAGAGGTTTTAGAATTGCTACCATACTTACATCTCCCAAAACATATTGAAAACCAAGGTAGAAGAAATCAGTCAATGGAGCACATCAGAGAGTCCATCACAACTGTTTCAGGAACCCAACATGCCCATATTTTCGGGAACAAAGCCAGACCCTTTATACCTCTCTTTTCTGTAACCGTGAAGATATACAGCCATCTTTCACCCTTTCTGTGTCCATAATAAACTTTATTCCTGACCATTATCCATCTATGGCATTCTGGATGACCATAATTATATTTCGGATCACTGATTAAAGCAATTTGTGTCAATCGATTTCTTAAAAAAATCATATACATCCATTAGGTCTAACAGCATAATTACTATATTACAAAATATTGCAAGACACCCTCCCCCTCTCAAAAAAATACTATTTCCAAATTACCTTTGCAAACTTGAAGCATTCCTATTTATTTATTGTGATTGACTTGTTTGTTACACACAATGAGAAGGCACTATTTGTGACCTGGCTTTAAGTCCTTTGGCCTACTTAGGATAACTACAAATCAAACCTGTCACACAAGGCCTCACACATGATAAATGCCCATTTCTTATCATAGCCTAGCACCCCTCTTATTTGTGTTTCTTACTTTCCTCCAGTATGTTTCAAACTAATAGCCCTTCAAACCTATCAATATTAATATACTCCTCTAAGGTTATTAAAAAGGCACGACAGCATCAGAGGTCAACAACTACATATTGTGCAGGGACTGACATCTCAGTCCCTTTGACAGGAGTCAGTCCTTTAAAAATCCACCTATCCTTTGTTGGGAATCTGCAGGAGTTTGAGCTGATCAAAGATGCTCAAGTGGCAGTAGAGTCGATGAGTCAGGTTGAGGGGAAACTTCATGGCACACAGCCTAGAAAATCTTTAGCAATCACTGAAGGCCTTCAGAGATTTTAACTGTGAATTTCCGTGGTTGAATCCATGGTGTCCTGACTCAGATATCCTGTGGCACAGAGATATACATATATGACACTTTCCTCTGCCCTCTCCTATGTCAACTACTGAGGTAGTAGCTTCCCTTGAAGAGTGGCCAGGCAGGAACTCCTTTCTCTGAAGTGACTATACATAAAATGCTCCCTGAGCAGCCCAAATTGAATTGCTACTGGAGCAGCAGTCCCACAGTAGTGAACAGTTTTTATCAGTTAGCTGAATCTTGAGGTGAAATCACACCTGTGAATTATGAGACTTCTTCATGGGCTGCCAGCTTGGTTAAAGATGCCTTGAAATAAAACTCTAGGTGCTTTCAAATAAAAACTTATTACACCAGTTCCATCCATTGACTTGGTTATTATCCATCAAAATTGAATCAAACACAATGCAGAAAATTAAATATGCTTTGTTCTATTTATGAATGCACCAATCTCCTACTAAATTCCATAGGAGCGGTGTGTGCTTTGGGACTAGAGAACTGGGCCCTTCTTTTTATCAATAAGCAGAACAGAACTTAATAGAGACTAAAAGAATCCAAGGCAAATGGCAGTGTCCTGCAAATCTAGCCCACAAAAACTACTGTTGAAATTGAATCAAAATAGGTTTGGGACACCAAGTTAAATTAAAGGGAGCCAAGGAAATGAATGAGGGGCTAATTTAGTGCCTCAACTGTTGCCAAAAATACCTATATTTGCTATTTTTCAATTCTAGTTAGTAATATTTCTGCCTTCCAGGGGTAGTAGTCTACCAATGTAGAATGGAAGAGTTATATGCATTCTGCCTCTTCATGCTCAATTCCTAACCTATTAGCAGATGTCTAGTCTTCTTTGTCTTTAACAATATTTGTGAAACAGCAGCATAACTTAGTAACAATGAAATAAATAAACACCTTTTGCTATTTTCACTTAATTTCTCCAAAATAGGAGCAATACTATCTTTCAGCTAACAGCAGCAAAGAGTCCTGTGGCACCTTATAGACTAACAGACATTTTGGAGCATGAGCTTTCGTGGGTGAATACCCACTTCGTCGGATGCATGCATGTATTCACCCACGAAAGCTCATGCTCCAAAATGTCTGTTAGTCTATAAGGTGCCACAGGACTCTTTGCTGCTTTTACAGATCCAGACTAACACGGCTACTCCTCTGATACTTTCAGCTAACAGTGAGTCTTAAGCAAAAATAACTTGTAATTCCTAAAGAGGCTACAGTATTGTAGAGGGATGAACAGCCGTTTGCAGCACTACTCTCTCTTAGCAGTTGATGATGATGATGATGGAAAGTTCCTAGGAAACCACTGAACCCTTAAGCACACTGGTTAACATTCAGCTCTTTTACCTTCAAGAGTGTACAGTTTTCTAGGGTGTTATAGGACAAAAGAGTAAAGTTTATGCTATGTCACTGTGACTGCAAGGTGACAAAGTTAACTCTCAATACAACTGGCAAGAGTCATTCTCAGCTGAAGTAGAAAGGGGTCAGTGGCGGGGGGAGGGAATATTATAGAGCCTAGGCTTTATTTTAACTGTCTCCTAATCAATTCTATCATTGATAGAAAAAAATCCTCAAAAAATGAAATTCTGAAAATTTTTACTCTAATCATCACTTCTGCTTCTCCAGCAGGCCAAATCTCCCTCTCTTTTAGCAACCTATCATCAGGTCAAAGGGTGTTTTCATGAAAATTTCTTCTGATATTAAAAGACATTCTATTGCCCCAACTTTAGTATCAACTGCTGTGGAACATAGAATGGCAACATCAGTGGCCTATGAAGTCACGAATGCAATCCACATTTTAATCATCACTTTGAAAAAGCTGCAAGAGATACCTTAATTATGAACACTGGTATTATAAAACCAAATTCTATTTTCTGTTGAGCCTTAACATTTCAGGATTTTTCTAGGGTCATATGGGGAATTCAGTAATTCACACACATTATTTTGCCAGTAACTTCTTGGAAGTGGCAGAAACATGGAGGGGCATTCTAGAATATTGCTTTTTGGTTAAATATCACTTAAAGTGTAATTACTGTCATTTATAGTAAGTTTTTAATACTATTCAGGCTTATAGGGTAATGTATGAACACTACTGCTTTTCAGGCCTATATGACTTATTGCATTAAAGGAAAAATATCTAAAGTAGCTAATTTAAGGGATCGGTTGCCGTTAGCCCATCCCTCCTATCTGAACCCATAATCTGCTGCAGACTGTAAAATAAATTAAATGGGGGAAGGTGGCAGAGGGAAAGATTTGTTCTGCGTATGGAAAACCATTGTGACAGGGTCAGGCCAGATGGCTACAGGAGTGTTAGAAGGCAGATATATTAGTCTCAGATTAAGTAGATCACTTTTCCCTGGGTAAGGTAACAGGGGCAGTTCCAGAACAAGCAGGAACTTGCTGGAACCAATTAAGGCAATCAGGCTAATTAAGACACCTGGAGCCAATTAAGAAGAAACTGCTAGAATCAATTAGGACAGGCTGGCTAATCAGGGCACCTGAGTTTAAAAAGGACCTCACTTCAGTTTGTAGCATGTATGTGAGGAGCTGGGAGCAAGAGGCACTAGGAGCTGAGAGTGAGAAGGCATATTGCTGGAGGATTGAAGAGTACAAGCATCATCAGACACCAGGAGAAAGGTCCTGTGGTGAGATAAAGAAGGTGTTGGGAGGAAGCCAGGGGAAGTAGCCCAGGGAGTTGTAGCTGTTGCACAGCTGTACCAGGAGGCGCTCTAGACAGCTGCAATCCACAGGGCCCTGGGCTGGAACCAGGAGTAGAAGGCAGGCCTGGGTTCCCCCCAGGGGCGGCTCTAGAAATTTGGCCACCCCAAGCAGGGCATCATGCCGCAGGGGGCGCGCTGCCGGTCCCGCGGCTGCGGGAGACCTCTTGCAGACGCGCCTGCGGAGGGTGCGCTGGGAGCGCGGCAGGTGGCTCCGGCGGACCTTCCACAGTTATGCCTGCGGGAGGTCCACCCGAGCCGCGGGACCAGCGAACCCACCGCAGTCGTGCCTGCGGGAGGTCCGCTGGTCTGGTGGCTCCGGTGGACCTCCCAGAGGCATGACTGCGGAAGGTCCGCCGGAGCCGCCTGCCGCCCTGCCGGCAAAATGCTGCCCCAAGCGCGCGCTTGGCGCGCTGGGGTCTGGAGCCGGCCCTGGTTCCCCCCAAACCTCCCAACTCCTGATCAGACTCAGGAGGAATTGACCTGGACTGTGGGTTCTACCAGAGGGGAAGGTCTCTGGGCTGTTCCCTGACCCACATGGTGAATCTCTGAGACGAACCAATCTGCCAATAAGCGCAGGACCCACCAAGATAGAGGAGGAACTTTGTCACACCATGTAGACTAAATCCATACAAAAAGTCACTTGAAAGATGCCCTCATTCTAATTCCCTGTGTTTCTATAAATCAACAGTAGATTACAATTTTAAGAAGCATGTTACAATTACTCACAGTGCTTATCTGTAAATGAAATTCAGGAACATGACATGAACATAATGTGCTGCTAGAAGAAGCTGAGACACAGCTAATCTTCTTCATATCACACTATGTCACTGTTTCCCTTCATGAGAGAGACTGAACTTGCTTGAAGATATATTATGGGCCCAATCCTGTTCTCACTGGCAAAATCTTCACTGACTTCCATGGGAGCAGGCTCTCTGTATTTTTAACTTGTCACTAGCTAGTATTTCTTCTGTGTTTAAAAATTTTCACCCCATTTAAGAAAAATAGGTATAAAGCAGGTAATACATTTTGATTTAAACAACACATAAAAGAAGGCCTATTCTGGGTTCTAGGATCCCTTGCTAGCCTATAAAACCACAATCATTAAACAGCAAAAAACCACATGCTCTTCTGCGAAATAGATACAACCACTGCAAAGCAAAACACAATAACAACAAATCTCCTCCCCTTCAGCCACCAAATTCCTAAAGGACATACCACACCCACTCATCAGCCCACCCCAAATGGCTTCTCAGAAAGAAAGCCTTTGCAGCACGACACCAGGTCAGCACATTGGAGGAAAGTGAACTGGACTCAGAAGGAGAGAGAATTTCAAAGTCAAGAGGTCTTCATGGAGAAATCCCTGTCAGCACATCCCTCTCTTATTTTGAGAGGACCCAAGCATGAGTACTCTGCTGATCTCAATTGCAGCTGTGGGCCCAGGACAACATGTGTACTCTCAGAGATACATCTACACTGCACACTCCTTACAGCAGCACGTAGGGTACATATGCTAGGGGACCTGCAGTGTAAGTATAAATAGCAGTATAGACGGTGAGGCACGGCTTAGGTGAGGAAAGACATGTCAGAAACTTAGAGTATATGCACTATATGGCTGTCTACACAGTCAAGCAGTGCTTCCCCCATCTACACAGCTATTACTAGCACTATAGTGTCCAGCTGTCTCCCCACTTCTGGTGTCTCTCCTTCTCACAGGGAAAGGCTCCAGGATGGGGAAGTTGGCGGAGAAAGGCTTGGGCTGCTCCCTGCTTCTAAAGACTTTCCCTGATGCGGGGAAAGGCTCTGACAAGTGGAGAAAGAGCAGGAAAAGGCTTTGGGAGCTGCCTCCCACCATGAGAAGCTTTCATTCCTGAGTGTAGCTACACCCCACAGCATGGATGTCGCCTGCTTCACACTACATATATCTCCACATACACTACATGCTGCCAGCAGTGTAGACAAAGCTTCAGGTAAAATAGTCCCAGTCTGTTTAGAGCTTTAAGTCAAAATCAACATGCTAAATTCCACTCAAAAACCAATAGACAGCAAACAAAGATCACAGAACTTGGTGTCATGGTCATAGTAGACTACCCTGCTTAGCAGGCTGCCACATTTTTCTCCTAACTTTCACTTCAAATGGATTTAAGGTGCATCCCTATTTTACAAACATCCAACCTAGAGGAAACAAATGGTCTGGATCATGGTAACCATATCTGAGAAAAGAAAGGATGCCTCTTTACCAGACACAGATAGAAACACCAGTCATGGCCCTACCACTATTGGTGATCTAAAAATAAATGGGAATCTAATCAAACCCCCAAGTTGTGAACTTTGGTAACAAATCATGTCTGAATCAAGAGGGATACTTGCAGTACTAAGCATTATCAATGGTCAGTAGTTTTCAGGATTAGGTCCACAGATGGTAAACTCTTCAGGGAGATACAAGCAAATAAGATGCCCCATCACAGGTAATTTATACGTCTCGTATTACCACAGTATTTGAGCATCTCACACTCTAACAGAATTATCCTGACAACACCTGTGTGAGGTACGGAAGTACAGATAGGAACTGAAATGCAGAGACTAAGACCCAAATTCTCAAAGGTACTTAAGCAACTAACTGCCATTGAAAACAAGTGACTAGCAACTTATCCAGTAAAGTCACACAGGACTGTGTTTGAGCTAGTTAACAAATATTGCTCCGCCTGGTGACTTCAATTAAAAATACACACACTATTGTAACATACCTATAAAACCAACAAGTACTCAAAGTTTTCTATTGTAAGCTTTGCCTACAATTCAAAATATATACTGATTTATACCATTTCATAATTTTCTGCATGTATGTTTTTGGAATTTGCCATAAAGCGTGCACTGTATATCGTATTTAGTGAGTGGTGTTTCTCCTGCAAGTAGCAAAGTAATCTGGAATATCTCCAACTTTTATATTTTTTTCTCCTTCGCACTTTTTGATTTCTGTCAGTCTCCATGGTGATTGTCACTATGATACTTGATGCTACCTGAAGATATCTACTATATGCAGCTTGTTTCTCAAATCCATGTTAACCTCTTATTGATCACAGGTTGTGGAGGGGATTCTTTCCCGGTGTTTTGGAGGAGAATCTAAGGTAACCCTAATTAACATCTTATGTTAAGATATTAACAATATGAGAGAACAAACTATTGTGACCCATCTAGTCCAGTAGCCTTCCTCCAGAAAAAAAAAAAACCTAGAAAATTGCAGAACACTTATAAACATACCCAACACGCCATCACAGAGACAATCTGAAAATCCCAAGGACAGACTCATGAAAGGGTTAATATAATAATCTATTGGTGTGACCAGGTGCCTGGATGAACTAAACTGAAAATGCTACATTCAGGGCAGACTGTAAGGAATGGGGCAGATAATCCCCAAACAGGTGGTTTATTCTATAATTAGATTCACTAAGCCAGTAACAAAACAGCTTCTGTAATACCACACTGGTCACCAAGGAGCCAGATACAGTCCCCTTTAAGCATTCCAGCCCTTAACATCCAGCCAAGTCTAATATACTGGGGGATTACTAACAACCAGATTCACCAATCCCAAAGGACCGGACAATGATCCCCAGCTCAATAGGAGTCTCAGATCTTACCCAATAATCATGCTGATGCCAATCCTTTAGTAATTAATACATTAATAATTATGAATAAAAGGAAAAACAAAGAAGAGATTTGCAATGGTTAAAAGATCAATATACATACAAATATGTGTAAAGTCCTTAGGTCAGTTTCATAGCAGAGATGGTGAAGCTGCTGATATGTAAAATTCTTTCTGGAATCAATTTAAAAGGTTGTAGTTCAATAGACAGTCTAGGCATAGAATCTGTTCAAGTTCTTCCAAGAGAATTCCAGGGTAATCCAGGATAAACCTAGAGACCTCAATTTTATGGCTTAGACCAGGGGTAGGCAACCTATGGCACGCATGCCGAAGGCGGCACGCAAGTTGATTTTCAGTGGCACTCACACTGCCCGGGTTCTGGCCACTGGTCCGGGGGGCTCTGCATTTTAAATTTAATTTACATTAAGCTTCTTAAACATTTTAAAAACCTTATTTACTTTGCATACAACAATAGTTTAGTTATGTATTATAGACTTATAGAAAGACACTCTAAAAACGTTAAAATGTATTACTGGCATGCGAAATCTTAAATTAGAGTGAATAAATAAAGACTCGGCACACTACTTCTGAAAGGTTGCCAACCTCTGGCTTAGACCTTTCCTGTTAAACTTTGGCAGACCTGAGACAAAAAGTACTCCTCACAGCAATTGTCACAACAGGACTGTAGTGAGGCGGATGGGCCTCCTTCCTCCAGGGTGAGTGAGGGAGAGTTACCCACCCCTTGGAGGGCAGAGCCTAAGCCTCCCTGCCCCTTCGCCGGAAGGAGAGGGATAAGGCCAGAAGTATAAAAGACCAGACCTGCAGCCGGACGTCTCGCTGGTTCTGGAGCAGCTTGAGGTGGATCCCCCGCCTAGCTCGGTCCACGCCCCAGATGCGGATGACGATTGGCCTGGAATATCGGCTGCCATTTACCCAGAAGAGCCGGACAATGCCTGGATGCAGGAGGTAACCACCCCAGGGGAGGCAGGAAGTGGCCCAGGGGCAGCTGCCATAGGGCTTGCTGCAAAGCCCAGACCCCCAGCATCGGCGTGTTGTGGCTGGATCCTCACTAGGGTGACCAGACAGGAAGTATGAAAAATCAGGACAGGGGATGGGCGGGTAATAGGAGCCTGTATAAGAAAAATACCCCAAAATCGGGACTGTCCTTATAAAATCGAGACATCTGGTCACCCTAATCCCCAATGACCCTGAGGCAGCTGACTCTGCCCCTGTCAGGGCCCTGGGCTGGGACAAGGAGGAGTAGGGAGGGCCCGCAGCCCCCTGCCCCTCCCCCTGGGTGGCTAACCCTCATCCCTCTGCAAGGGGCTCTCACTCTGAAGAGAAGTGGCCCCTGCCCCTTGAAACTGTTTGCTGGCAGCCTGAGCTCCATGCAGGTTAAAGCCAGTCCCCTTTGAGACTGTTGTTTGCTGGCTGCCTGAGCCCCACCCGGGCTATATCCAGCCCCTTAAGACTGTTGGGGGATGGGCTGCCTGAGCCCCGGCAAGCCCAGTACTCAGGTAAACAGAGATAAGCCTGGAGACAGGCTATCGGAGCCCTCCAGGGACCTCCCTCCTCCGGGGTGAGTGAGGGAGCATTACAAGGACCTTCCCTGGATTAAGAATAGGCAGTGCATGTTTTTGCTTTGAAACTAATCTTCTATTTCCTATAAATACACAGGTAAACTAGTTGCATTCATTCACACAAGGCAATTAGCCAGTACTTCATTATAGCATAGATAATTAAGCTGAAGACAATGTAAATAATATTATTAGTTTCCTGCAGTATCTTACTTCTTTAGTACCAGAGGGGTAGCTGTGTTAGTCTGAATCTGTAAAAAGTGACAGAGTGTCTGACGAAGTGGGTATTCACTCACGAAAGCTTATGCTCCAATACTTCTGTTAGTCTGTAAGGTGCCACAGGACTCTTTGCCGCTTTTTACATCTTTAGGTTAACTGAAACATCTGCTTGGATAATATAAAGCAGTTAAGACATGAAAGGGAATTAGCACCTACAAACTAATCTGGCTACATTGTTAAACTTCTAACCAGAAATAGGTAAACAGAGACAAATACATGTAGCATCCAGCTTTGATTTCTATTACTACAAATAAATGGGTGAATGATTGCTCGTCTAGTACATCTCTTTGAAATTCACATGCAGGTAGATTGTCTTGCTTACATTTCAATACCTCTTGTTAAATTGTCATGGGTCACACCCAGCTCAGCTAGTCTGTCAGTATCACAATGGTTTTTGTATTAAAACTCCTTCTTGAATTATATGTTACCAGCATTGCTAGCCCTCAATTTCCTCACAATATGATTTTGGGTCTGCAGCTTGTCTCACGAATACCCTCCCCCAGATTTCTGCACTTACTAAGTGACATGGTACCTACTGCACATCTCATGCGGCTGGAAGGGTGGCCAGCACCCAGGTCCCTAACTTGCTGGAACCCACAGCAGCTCCTCTCAGTTTCAGGGACCAGCAGGAAGCCTCAAGCCAGCAGGGAGGAGGGGTATGGTAAGGAGTAAGGTAGGAGAGTCAGGGGCTCATGGGATGGAGTGCGTAAGGTAGCTGAGTCCAACTCTACCTGGCAGGCCCCCATGCTGGAACCCATAGTAGCTACTTGCAGTACCAAAGGAAACCTCGAGCCGGCAGAGAGGGTAAAGAAGCAGGGTAGGGGAGGCAGGAAGCTATGGCACAGGGAAGGGGGAACCTGTGCTGCCATTGCTAGTGGGGCAGAGGAATGCCCAGTTAATGCGCTCCTGCAATTCCCTCCTAGGGAGTGGGGAGCAGAGCTGGCTGTGGGGCATAGAGAGGAAGATCCTAAAACCCCTTCCCACAAGGAAGCTTGAGCCAACAGGGAGGGATAAGAACTGGGACTCCTGGAGGGGACAGTAGGTCAGCTTCCTCAGGTCTGAGGCTCCTGGGAGGGAGTGGATAGGGGCTCCTGGGAGGAAATGCAGGGGATCTCCTACTTCGCTAGGTTTCTAACCTTGCGTGGTTTTTAACACAAACTCTTGAAAGTTAAAAGGTACTCCAACCACTGCTTTGTGTGCCCATGTGTGTATGTATTACTGAAATGTCTCTTTATAATACCTAACACTTTTCAATGCAATGTAGCATAAGAAAAAAAAAGTGTAAGTTTACCCAAGGACAAAAATGTAGTGTTCAGTGGTGTTTGTAGCCTGCACTATTTTACTGAACTATGTATTGTATGTAATCTATTTAGTTTGAAGTACTATCAAGCAAAAATTCTCTATCAAGTTGGGTTTTTTTATTCTATATTTGAATTCTGATCTGAAAAAATTGCCCTTTCCCCCACTGGACGTATCTGAATTGGCACCAGACTGCCAGCTGTCCATTTTTGTGGTAGTTTTTCCAGGAAATTTGAAAGGGTGCTCAGTACCCACTGCAAGCTTTCCAGTTTATGGGCTCAGGATTTTTTTTTTTGGTCTCTCAAAGGAAGTAACCCTGTCCTCTGCTACAAAGAGGAGTTTTTGTGTAAGGAAGGGGGGAGTGGAAGCAGCCAACATCATTCTTGCAGGAGGGAGGGAAGAAGGGGGATGAGAAAGCCCAGTAACTCAGAGCATCTCTGGTCCTTCCGCCTATTCTGTTCCTCCCCCATTCCTCCCTCCAACATCTGGCCTGGAAAACCACCTGAAGCTGTAAGAGAAGCAGAAATGGGGTTGGGTGGCACATAATTAACTGCTAGGCTGGGGGACAAGCCGAGTGGGGACCACAGGGGAACAGAATCATTTCAAAATTTTTGAGTCTGGGAAGAAGCTAGAATCACCAGGCCATCAGGCAGCTAGAGAAAGCTCCTGCAGTCATAGGCGGTGACTCCAGCCCTGGATCACCAATGGAAAAAAAAATAATGGGTGCTCAGCACCCACTGACAGCCAGCTCCCAGCGCCTCCCTTTGGCCCCCTTGATCAACTCCTCCACCCTCCCTCCCAGCGCTACCTGCCTGCCGTGATCAGCTGTTCTATGGCATGCAGGAAGCACTGAGGGGGGAAGGGGAGAACTGGGCAAGAAGAGGCAGGACGAGGGTAGAGTAAACACGGGGCAGGGATTTGGGGGCAGGTGTGGGTGGAGCCTGGGCAAGGGATTGAGCAGCCCCGGGGCCAGTAAGAAGCCCGTGCCTATGACTGCAGCAGGGAACAAAACCTGACAAATTTGGCTATGCTAATTTACACACACACGGTGCGCACACACACACACACACACACGGTGGAGAACTCAAAAAAAAATAATCAAGAGTCCAAAAAAAACTCTCATGTGATTAAAGAAAATCCTCATGATTTTCAGAGATACAGATGGGTGAGGTAATATCTTTTATTGGATCAACTTGTGTTGGTGAAAGGCAAGCTTTCAAGCTTACACAGAGCTCTTCTTCAGCTCTGGGTAAGAGGTCTGAAGAGCTCTGTGTAAGCTAGAAAGTTTGCCTCTCTCACCAACACAAGTTGGTCCAATAAAAAATAGTACCTCACCTACCTTGTTTCTCTAATATGCTGGGACCAACACTGCTACAGCGCCACTGCATACAATTTGTGGTTTTTTTGGTCAGCCTCATGATTTGTTGGAGTCTGATTACTGGTGTTTGAACTTCTGGGGTTGGGAATACTGTTTAAAGTCTCAAAGGAATATAAGAAAGCAGAATCCAACTATAGGGTGCATGCTCCACACTTCGCTTCTCCTTAACTTTAAAAATGAGACTTTGGTATTCTCACCTGGAGGCAATGTTTTGATGCAGTTTTCCCTAGACCAGTGGAAGCCACAGTGTTTGTCCATGGGTGAGGAGGGATTGGAAGTACCACACCATCTAGTGTTAATACTGCAATTGAGGAAGCAATACAGCTTCCCAATGAAACTGTATGGAGAGATGGAGGAAACTGATTGGCTAATGATAATAAGTTATACAGCTAATGGAGTATAAAGTTCATCTTCAGGCAAGGAGCTCATCCATGCTTGGAAATTAGATTAGCTCAGAAGTTGGCACCAGGGTTTGAGGTTTATGCTATTCCTAGGAACGCAGTCAAGATTGGAAAGTTTAGTCTGGAGTAAGTACTCAGCACACACTGAGTCCTAGTGCTGATTCAACTTTAGTTAAGGCGTTTCAGCATTCTTACCTGTAAAGACGGATTTTATTAAAGGGGTTTTTCATATGACTGTTGCTATTGGAACTTTTATAAGTTAATTAATAGACTTTTAACAAGATATTAAATGAAGTCTTTTGATATTTACTAATACTTCTGGTTGCTTTCTGCCCTTCACCTATTCACTAGACTTATTTATCAGCCTATGACCCACATTTCCTATGCTATAACTGACACTAGCCTGTTGTGAAAAGCATTATGTATGTGAAATATTACTTGATCTCCCCTTCCCCTGATGATCAGCTCACACCTTGACACAGGACATCTGATTACTTTATGCCATTAATTTTGCATAGTTAAAAAAACTAATTGTCATAACAGTATCCCGTACCTTTAAAAATTCCAGAAGCGGTGTTGGGCTTACTGACCTTCTGTGAATTCCAGGATTAGCTATAGGTACTGACATGCTCTAAATGTATTGCTTTTTAATTTCACTTCCTGTGTTCTTGTATTATGTGGCAGGGAGTAAAAGGAAGGCAACAGTTTTCACCACGGCCTTCATAATTTTGAAGGCTTCTGTCAAAACCTCGGGTCAGATCACTCACATTAAAATTAAGAACCTTATTCTAGTCCCAACAGTGGTTTATTTCAGTAGTTCATTTTGGTTCCAACTTCACCTCCCGCTTAACTCTAAGCAAATGTGTGGTCCCAGTCTTTGATAGCTACTCATGCTTCAAGTTAAGCAAGTGCTGGACTGGAGCCTGAGGGTCAAGTATGCACTTTAAGCTGCACTGCCTCATTGGGAGCTCTGAGAGAGGGGCAGAATGCCTCCCAGATGTCCAGGAGAACTGCAAAAGTTGCTACTTCCCTCTAAGAGATGTAGTGTTTATGGAATGTATTAAGATTCCAGTGAGATGATGTTTCTGTTTATATCCTATTTAACTGTGAACCAGGCTTGGATAGCTGCTATTTTGCTTTATATTTGAATCCTGGTAAAGTAGGACTTTCCTTAAACTAACAATTATCAATATGCTTTTCCCATTCACTGCTGAGAGCCTTAACTTGGTCACACCTGCAGATGCAAGTGCTAGAAACTCATGCTAATGTCATACTCGGTCTGTATTCAGGCAAAACTGTTGGTGACATCAAGATTTTTTTTGACTACTGGCTCAAGCATCTTAACATTAAAAGAATTCCTAATATACAATGAAGCAGCAAAGAATCCTGTGGCACCTTATAGACTAACAGACGTTTTGCAGCATGAGCTTTCGTGGGTGAATACCCACTTCTTCGGATGCAAGTATTCACCCACGAAAGCTCATGCTGCAAAACATCTGTTAGTCTATAAGGTGCCACAGGATTCTTTGCTGCTTCTACAGAACCAGACTAACACGGCTACCCCTCTGATAATATACAATGATAATTTCTATGCTGTTAACAATCCTTTACTTGGCTGGACACTGAAAAACTAGTCTCTTCTATACTGGATGAGCGTAATTCAAGTTGACTAGTTTTTCTGTTACTTTTCTTAATTGCTTCTCACCTCCTTAGAACTAATTATTCAGTTATAATGAAAATAAGATTGTTTTGTCATATTACACCTTTATTAGAAAATATCTAATGGCTTCTTGTTTGATAGCGGTATTAACTACACACCTAACCTTTCACCAAGTTATCTCAAGTTAGTATCTCACTATAGTGAGTGCAGTGCAGCAACTGTACCACTGTAGCAATGTGTGTAAATATAGACCTTGTATACACTAAAAAGTGAGGTCGACCCAGCTACATTGTTCAGGCGTGTGAAAAATTCACACCCCAAGACATGTAGCTATGCCAGCCTGATCTCTGGTGTAGAGAGGAACAATTTTTTCTGCCGACCTAGCTACCACCTCTCGGGAAGGTGGATTGCTTATATTGATGGGAGAATCCCTCCCATACATATATAGCTCAGGGGTTCTCAAACTGGGGATTGTGAGCTGTTAGCCTCCACCCCCAAGCCCCGCTTTGCATCCAGCATTTATAAAATAATGTTAAATATTTTTAAAAGTGTTTTAATTTGTATGGCGGGGAGGGTTGCACTCAGAGGCTTGCTGTGGGAAGACATCACCAATACAACAGTTTGAGGACCACTGATATAGATAGTCTCTACACTGAAGCATTACACAGGCCTCAAGAAGAGCTCTGTGTAGCTTAAAACCATCTATCTTCCACCAACAGAATTTGGTCCAATAAAAGATATTATCTCACCTACCTTATCTCAAATTTTCCTTTGAAATTTTGGGCAGCAGAGGAGAAAGTTTTGGAACAAAATGCATTTTTCATTTAATTTTGATTTTAATGGAAATTTCCATTTTGATTCAAACAGAGATTTGTTTCACTGGACTTTTCAAAACCAGGAAAAAAAATTTTTTTTCTCCTTTCTCTATCTTGCTTCCTTTTTTCCCACTGAATGTAATAGACTGAATGTCTAGGGATTTTTCAACCTCCTTCACGTTTTTGTTTTTTTTTAAATATTGTAAATTTTCAATACTTGTCCAACTTTAGAAAAATTACGGACTGTCAGCGTTGCAATGTTTCAATTTTTCTTTGTCAGTTTGCAACATTTCCAAATATGGAAAAGTTTGATCCAGTAGAAATAGGAAAAAGTAAATTTAAAGAAAACAAAAACAAACAAAACAACCTCCCCCCGCTAATGGACACACCTGAACAAAAAAGGAGGAAAATAATGCAAATCCAAAATTTGCTGGGGAGGGGGCGGGAGGGAGGAGGGAAGGAATCATTTTGAAAACCAAAAAGTTTCAAGTCAAAACATAAATGTTCATTTAATTTTGTCCTGACATTTCCTATAAAATATTTTTAAAAGAAACTATCAAAAAATTTCCCATTAGTATTGTAGTTTTTTATTAAAACTGTTTTCAAAGGGAAAGTTTTGTTGAAAAAGTTGTGTCTAACTCTAGTTAGAATCTTTTCCCTTTACTTTTGAACCTCGCAATAGAACCACTTATTTAACACCTGGCTGATAAATCATGTCATTTCTAAAAACTGCAAAGTCCCACAATTTAGCATCCTAGTGAATATGAGAATGACACTGAACTTGTCACATTTAGGGCAGCCCTATTAAACCTATAATCATTCTATCTCAGTGTATTTTTATGAAGAATTAGGTGTTTGGAAATCATAGGACCTAATTAGAGTTTTAAAAATAAATTGTATCAAACAGAGATGGTTTAAAACTGCAACCTGATTTCTGACCCCTCAAACTTTGGTGGTTTAGAAAAAGAACCCAGCTCTGAACCTTAATTGTATTTGCAAAACCAAACTTAACTTGGTTTGCTCATTAACAGGATGGGACAGAGGCTGAAGTTCCTATGTAACTCCCTCCACATATTTATCTGATAAGATAAAATGGGACCCACATGCAAACTACTCATACTGTAGCTTTTTTAAGACCTGATGCAAAATCCACTCAAGTTAATGATGGCTTTCCATTGACTGCAGATAAGCTTTGGATCAGGCTGTTATCTTGCAAAAATAAAACAAGACTGATGAAGTCTTGCAAAACCAAAAACATATTTACTCTGGCCAATATCTGATACAAAATGTTATGTTTGAATGCAATTCTATTAATCTTATTTTATTTCCTTACATGTGTCTTATTTGGTATTATCTGCCTTCATATCATGCTTAGATATTATGGTGTTATCATGGATATGGTAGAAGAATATAAATTTAAAAAAATCAAGTACATTTTAATTTTTGTTTTTAACATCTTTTTCACAAGGGTTCTATTACATTAAAGAAAGTTGTGTGGCATGGATTCTATTATAATAGCTATTTCTGATCGCTCTTTCCCACTCCTAACAGGACTGATAGTGTAGAGTGGTTGATACTTTCATGATGAAATGGACAAAAATAATTTGTAACAAAAGGTTCCAGAATGGTTTTTGTGCCATCTTATCACTACCTTGGAGATTGTAAATCATTGACTGCAATGCACTTTTTTTTTTTTTAGTAAAATCTGTGATAGGTGTATTGCCCCTGTATAGTATAGGTCTATTCAAAATGCCAAGGGAACCATAAGGATTTGTCTGTTCTGATAATCAAAGTATGTCAAAAATAAGTTGGATGAAGTGTATTTAAATAGTGTCATGTAGAGGTCCAGTGGATAGGCTATTTTACTGGGATTCAGGGAACCTGGGTTCTACTCCCACCATTTGTCTTGTCTATTTAAACCATAAGCTCTTTGGCACAGAGATTCTCTCTCACCATATTCACAATGGAGCCCTTATAACAACCACCACTGAAAGGTATTAGTCAAATTACAAACAACAATATAACAAGACTTCTATTAAGAAGAGGCCCAGAGCCTCACCTATAAATCTACTGATTTACACCCTCTGAGGATCTGATCCACAAAATTACTTTTCCAGTTTACGTCATCCTCAGCCAATGAACATGCTGCATTTCATATCTATTATGTATCTACAAATATTTAAAAATTTATGTAATAATTTTTGCTTCATAAAATTAATTACATAAGGATGTAATTACAAATGTATCGTTTTCTGAAGTTGCATTTTGCCACAAGATCTAGATTAAACATATGCCAAAAGAATTCATTGAGAGTTCTATCCTGAAAGGAGCTGTACCCTCAACTCCTGTTCGCATCACTAGGCATGGACGGCAATACATGTCACACAAGTGCTCAGTGCTTTGCTATAACGGGCCCTAAAAATAAGCTTAGCAGAAAAAAAAAATGAACTCACTACCCTTACGTGTTTTACGATGATGCTTGAACCTTACATAAGAACTCACATTAGATAATAATTTTCAATTTGTAGAACTAGAATGGAAAACTCAGGGATTCATACCTGTGTGTGTAAATGTTTATATTTATATAAAAACCTAGTATTGGCTAGACTATTACCTTACTTTTTCTCTTTAACAGTCGGCTTGCTGATCTCACAAATCATATTTCTGTTGGAAAAGAAAGGTACACTGCTGCCAGCATTTTGTTAGAAATAATGACACTTTACTACCTGTAAGTGCTGACTGAGTGCTTCTGCCTTTTCTTCCCAAGGTGACTGTAACACAGATTGATGAAAGATTCTGCAGGACTACAGAGGTTAAAGATGCAGACCCAGAGCTAGAAGGCTGCCCTGACACTGATGGAATACAGTACAATGAGAATGCCCACATTATTGTCCTATCCTCTGATAACCAGTGTAAAATGAAAACTGACTACAGAAGAAGAGAACAAATTAAATCCATTAATCAAGCATATCTGTGCTAAACAGTTGTTCTAAAGAGATGAACAAATGAAAAATTTACTGTTTGTTTTCATGCTTGCTAGAATTGGAGAAGAAAATTAATTATAAGGCTGTAGCTACACTATTAGTTAAGTTTTTCCTTGAAGAAACTATTTATTGCTTTGTCAAGGAACAAATGAACCTCATTAGTGAGATTAGTTTCAGTTGCTAGCTTTGCATTAGGACAGACTAATAATATACACTTCAAAGATACATTGAGAGAAATAACTTCAAAGAACTAAAGTCCATTTTCTATTTCTTAATTTATTAGGCTGTTCAAAAACCACCACTATATGGTTTATCACCCAGCTAAAAAATTGTACACACTTCTCATATCTCTTTAAATAAGTTACATATATGGCTGCTGGGGCTTAGCTATAGCCAAAGTTCTGTCAGGGGTTCAATATTGAAACCTTCCACTTGAAGAGTTACATACCGTATATACTCTTTCATAAACTGAATATTTTTGATAAAAAAGCGACGCATCAAAGAGCGGGGGTCGGCTTATAAATGGGTCTACACCAAAATTTGATGATTTTAAACTCTATGGAATCACTGAATTGAATATCTAATACAGGGATTGGCAATCTTTGGCATGTGGCCTGCCAGGGTAAGCACCCTGGCGGGCTGAGTCTGTTTGTTTACCTGCCGCGTCCGCAGGTTCAGCTGATCATGGCTCCCACTGGCCACAGTTCACTGCTCCAGGCCAATGGGGGTGGCAGGAAGGGTGGCCAGCACATCCCTTGGCCTGTGCCATTTCCCGCAGCCCCCGTTGGCCTGGAGCAGCGAACCATGGCCAGTGGGAGCCGTGATCGGCCGAACCTGTGGATGCGGCAGGTAAACAAACCAGCCCGGCCCATCAGGGTACTTACCCTGGCAGGCCGCGTGCCAAAGGTTGCTGATCCCTGATCTAATATATTGTAGTTTTGTTTACCTGCAGCGTCAGCAGGCATGGAGCCCCTTAGCTCCCTGTGGTGCCACTTCCCACAGCTCCCATTGGCTGGGAACGGCGAACCGCGTGCACAGGGAGATGAGGGGCTCCATGTCTGCAGACACTCCAAGTAAACAAAACGTCCCGACCAGCCAGTGGCTTACCCTGATGGGCCAGGAGCCAAAGTTTTCCAACCCCTGAAATATAGGGTTGGCTTATGAAAGGGTCATACAATTTTTGCTATTTTTACCTATCCATTTTGGAGGGTTGGCTTATAAACGAACAGGCTAATGAACAAGTATATACGGTAGTTCATCTGTAAAATTTCATTTTTGAGTTTAAACATGTCAAACTGAGCTGATCCCCAAAACAATTTAAATAAGAATAATTAAAAACCCTTTAAAATGAATTAAGTGCCTAATCCATAAACCAATGAAATCAACAGAAAAAGTCTCCTGTTGACTTAAGACAACACTATAGAAGGAAGTTCTCTTTTCTTCACAGAGCAGGTAGCACTAGCTTCTCTACCATTGTGGCTTAACTCTGTACTGGAGTGACCCATTCTGTGGGCAAAGGGATAGTTAGTTTCTATGTCCAGCTAATTCTTTGTCTCACTACCAAAGTATCACTTTAGTAGCTCAACTAAGTTACCAATATTACCACTGGAGTTGGTTAAAAAATTTCAACACTATATAAATTTCATATTTCTATGAAAAAACATGTCAGTGAAATTTTGCAAAAAAAAAATCACATTTTGACCACCTCTAGTTGCAATTATAATGGCCTTTTATTTATGTTTACTTTTATGTTGGTACTTGCTCACTAAGAACTGGCCTGAGTCCACCAACTCATCTGTCACAAATATCAGTCTTTCAGACATCAGGTGGTAATTACTTTGACACTACTGAACTAACCAGATTCCTACAGACAGCCTAGAGACAAGAGATTAAGTATCCCACAATTTTTATTCTGAGCCCTGCAGTGGCACAGTTTGAATTATTTTTCACTTTGAATGCAACAGAAAAGAACATTGAAATACTACATGGCTGGGTTCCTATAAATCAAAAATGGTTCTGGTTCTTTGTTTTAAGTGACATTTTATCACCCAAAATATGGAGCAATATTTATGACCAATTTTTTTAAGAGTTAAGAACAGCTGGCACAAGACTCAGGATCTGGCCTAGTATTTCCAGTGCTATTATGTTAGAAATTTTGCAGAGCTACAGTTAACTTTCTCCTTTCACAAAATCCAGAAATTTAAAAGTAGTTAATCCAAAATGGCCACTGTGGCCCACCTCTGTAGCCACTTTTAAAGCTTCATATTTGGTTGCAAAAACTCATTTTGTACAATATGTGCAGGCAGTTGTCCCCATAGGAAATGCTCAATATGCTCTGAACATTTTTTTAATTGATTTATGGATTTTACTGATCCATACAGAACAGTTCTTAGAGTATATAAAAAGATCACATCTGTCCTCTACATTATTTCAACTTCAGCGTGACTGTAAACCAACCTCAATCTATTTGAGCAAAAAGAAGAGTGCTCAATGTAAATTTTGCTTTGATGTATATCTCAGTTCACGCTTTATAATCCCACTATGCAGAGAATGCACAGTGTTTATCTTTAAACATATACAAAACTAAGATATATTGATATGACATGAGCATGTCATTGATATTTTGTCCATATTGTGAGCTGAATACCTTAGGCCATACTCACCTATAGTGTCATTTACTGACAGAAAAGTGGCTGATATTAGCTGAAGAGAAGTATGGCCTGAGGAAAAAGGCAGTGAATTGATTCTACACCTGCCTTATGAGGCTTCCACCAGTAAAGACTCATACAGACCTGGCAAGACTTAAAACAGCTCTCCTCAGAAACTGTACATGAGGCAGTAGCTGTTACCCCATCCTTCACTCGGGCACTCTTCAGAAAATTGAAGACTAGTAAACAAAAGGAGAACTCTCTGACATAACTTATTCGAATTTTGAAAAAGTTTTTGACAAAGCTGCTCAAAAGAGGCTACTAAGGGAACTAAGTAGTTGTGGGATGAGGAGTAAAGTTCTGTCACGGGTTCAAAAACGGGGCTGAGAACAAAACAAAAATAGAAATAAATGACCAGTTTTCAACAGGACAAAAGATGTTCAAAGATTCCACAATAAGAATTATGTTCCTTAATAATGTCATGGATTTTATATCTTCTTGTCATTGGTCGGGGTGTAAACAACACCTTTTTTTCAGGATAAATATAAATAAACCATTTTAACCAGATGGCTGAAACAATAGCAGCAGCAGCACCCAAAACCAGGCACATGGAAGAGCTCAAGTAGAAACTAAAACAGGTGGTTCTAAGAGGTTTCCCTTAGACATTGATAGCAAATGTATGGGCTTTGATCGTGGAACTGTATTTGTCGGAGAGAGAAGGGGCAAAGAGAGAGAGGTGGCCAGAAAGCCAAGTAGACAGTAACAGAAGCAGGGGTGGCTCTACAAATTTGGCCGCCCCAAGCAGTCAAGCAGGCGCCCCCGAGCCACGGGAGCAGCGGACCTCCCGCGGGCATGACTGCGGAGGGCCCGCTGGTCGCGCGGCTCGGCTGGACCTCCCGCAGCTGCGGGCGGTTCGCTGGTCCGGCAGCTCCGGTTGAGCTGCCGCAGGCATGCCTGCGGGAGGTCCAGCCGAGCCGCGGGACCAGCGAACCGTCCGCAGTCATGCCTGCGGGAGGTCTACTGGAGCCGCCGGCCGAGCGTCCCCTCCGCAGTCATGCCTGCGGCAGGTCCGCTGCTCCCGGGGCTCCGGTGGACCTCCTGCAGGCATGACTGCGGCAGGTCCGCCGGCCCAGCCTGCCGCCCCCCCGGGAAAGGGCCGCCCCACGCGGCTGCTTGCCCCGCTGGGCTCTGGAGCCGGCCCTGAACAGAAGTGGTGGTAATGTGGCTCTGAAAGAAAGTTAAGAGACACCTTTCTGGGCATAGAGTGCTGGCTGGAAAGCCAGGTATGGAACAATGAACAAAGGAACTCTCCCCTGCTGTTTGATCTCTACTGTATTCAGGAAACAGGACTTATATATTATCTTTGTAAATAAACAAGATTGCATCAAAGAAAATTCCTGGCTTAATCATCAATTTCTCCTCCTAACTGGAACAACCCCCGCAGCACCCTGAACTTGGTTAACTGCTCAGATCGTGTAGGAAAACAATATATTTATTTGCCAATTCGTGAGGAATGAAAATGATTAGCTGGCAAAATTAACATGTAACAAAATTATTTAGGTTAGTCAAGATGGAAAAGGCAAGGAAGAATTTCAAAACAACTTAAAGCTAGATGGTTTGGGCAACATGCTGGCAGATGAAAACTATCACTGACAAATGCAAGGTAGTGCACATTCGAAGGAAGAATTTGAACTACTGATATACACCAATGGGTGTTTATTTTCATTGTAACCACCTCAGATGTAATCTCACTGTATGTGTCACTGTGGTCAGCACAATGAAAAGGTGGGTTCAGCATGCTTCAGTGGTGAAAAATGCAAACAAAACATTAGAATATATGAAGAGAGGGATAGAAAATATGGAAAATATTTTAATAGCATTGTATAAATCTATGGTAAATCTCCACTATGATTACTGTGTTCAGTTCTGGTCACCCTGCATTGAGAAAAACATAGCAGAAATACAAGCGTCCCAAAAGGAATGAAAAAATCCACACCTACTCTTGCACAGCAGAATCCACTGCCTAGAAATGATTTGCGGTTGCATAGTCAGGAGTTATCCTTAACATGTTGTTCTAGATGTTTTCCTTTCTAAATATGATCTTGCTACAGAAGGAGAAAGATACGAGGCAGATGCTCGGTCTTGCTCCCACACATCCTCTGGGGATCATAATTGCAGCATGGTGGGGGAGCCTAAGCAGGCACAGAGCCAGCAGAGGTGGCGCCTAAAAGCTCCCTTCCTGCTGACCCAACCATAGAGATTGTGTTGGGGTGAGTGGCATATTCCATATTCCCAATACAGAGATGGGTGAGCGCAATGCACTGACAGTCCCCAGCTGGCACAATGTTGAGCACCCCCCTGGCTGTTCTACCATGTTCCTAGGGGTTAGGAACAGGGACAGAGCTGGTGAGAAGAACTCAGGGAGCTGTAACTGGCTCCCTAGCAGCCTACCTTTCTCTGCTATTTTCCTCAACAAAAATCGGATGCAGGTAAATCTGGTCAAATGATTTCACACACTTTTTTTCAATTAAAAACTTGCTGCCTTCTGGGAAATGGAACTTTTCATGACAAATTGTTAGCATCTTTAAAAATACATATTTCTGTGAAAATTTTCCACAACCTTTTTATCTAGTTTTTATTCAATTCATGTTTGATATTGTTATTGAACATTTCCGTATACTCGAAATGCATCTAAACAATTTGGTTTTTAAAAAAATGACAATGTTGTGGAAACTATTTTCAGAAAATAGGAAATGGGTCAATTCTGACCACTACAAATTAAAACAGTTTTGAAGTGTATTATGAAATTGTTTTTCTAGTTTTCAACTGGTTCTAGACACAGTAGAATATCCAGTTCAAACTGTTGGTATAATGCTTTCAATTATAAAAATATGTACAAATCAATGGGAAAAACAGGGTCCATATTTTGAATGAATTCTGCTCTCATCATACCATAGAAAATATTAACTAACAGAAAGTCCTTTTAATACAGAAAATGGAAACTTATATTTATATGATACTCAGAGAAAAAGTAATGAACATTTTATAGACTCCAAGTCCAGAAGGGACCACAGTGATCATCTAGTCTGACCCCCTGTATAACACAGGCCATAGAATTTCCCAAAAATAATTCCTAGATTATACCTTTTAGGAAAATATCCAATCTTGATTTCAAACTGCCAATGATGGAGAATCCATCATGACCCTTGGTAAATTGTTCCAATGATTAATTATTCTCACTTAAAGTACACCTTTCTAGTTTTAATTTGTCAAGCTTCAGCTTCCAGCGACTGGATTGTGTTACAACTTTATTTACTAAATTGAAAAGTCTATTATCAAATATTTGATCCCTCTGTAGGTACTGACAGACTATAATCAAGTTACCCCTTAACCTTCTCTTTGTTAAACTAAATAGATTGTTCTCCGTAAATCTATCAGTAAAAGGAATGTTTTCTCATCCTTTAATCATTCTCTTGGCTCTTCTGAAACCTCTCCAACTTATCAACATCCTTCTTGAACTGTGGGCACCAGAACTGGACACAGTATTCCAGGAGCTGTCATACCAGTGCCAAATACAGAGGTAAAATAACTATATATATACACACACACAGATCCTATTCCTCCTATATTACTACACAATGCTGTATTACTCCTGGGAGCATTCTGCACCCAAAAAAATTAAAATTCTGCACCAAAATTTTAAAAATTCTTCAAAATTCTGCAAATTTCATTTGCCAAAATAGCACTACATAATCACACCAATTTCAATTATTTTGGTAAATTATTTCAAAATACTGTCAGCAAGTATGTCTGTAACAATACAAACACACAAAAATTCCCCTAGAAGTACAGAGTTAAAGAAACCCCTATGACAACCCAGTTCCTGTTTCTCTGCCTCCTTACCTCTCCCAGAGCCCAGACACTGTACCAAAACCACAGTCCCTCCCCCCCAGAGCCCACCTGCGGAGTCCCCCCAGCCAACACACCTGAACCCACTCCTTCCCAGAGCCCAACCGTGGCCCACCCCAGCCCAGATACCCACACCTTTTCTGCCCCCAGACCCATCTGTGCCCCCCTTGTCTATACACCCATCCCTCTCCCACCATACCCCAGGGATACAGAGGGACAAACAGCCTGATGCTAGGTCCCAACCTTTCACAGAGTTTCTTGTGCGACATGCTCTCTTTCCCTCAGGGCATGCTGGGAACTGCAGCTACTAGGAACACTTCGCTCCCTCTCCCTCCCACTCCCCCCAGCAGGGTCTTCTATATTTAAGTGGGGATCTGGCGAGTCCAGTGGCCCATAGCAGTGGCTAGCAGCACTGCAGCCCATTTCTGTGGGGGAAGAAAATTCTGCGTGCACAACATTAACTTCTGCAAAATTCTGCGTTGCACAGTGGCGCAGAATTCCCCCAGGAGTACTGTATTAATCCAACAGCAATACTATAGAACAGTTTAGGGCAGAAAAAGAAGAAAAAAATCATATTCAATTAAAACTGCAGGTAAATTTTAGATACCAAGGATATAGTTCCCCAAGTTAATATTCGGGCAGAACACTGGGTCTAATACCTATACTGTAGCAAAAATGACTTAAGATTTTTAATAACCACAGACAGTAAGAACTAAAGTTTTATACAACAAAATAAACCAAAACCTTTGTCCAAAACACTGCAATTTACTCAATAACCAACGCTACTCCCTGCAACATTTATGTTTTCTTTGGAGGTCTCCCACACAAGTACTGACTCAGCCTGACCCTACATAGCTTATGGGAACTAACAGGATAGTTCTTGGTTGCATAGCTATAGATTATAAAATAGGCTATTAATACAGGTTATCTTCTTGACCAAATATATTTTCCTTTAATTACAACTCTATGCTTGTGGGAAACATGACTCTGTACAAAAGAGTCCCAGACTGTATTATGTTTATATGGTCCTCTTCTTATTCACTGGAATCAATATCCTCATTACAAGAACTGCATTCAACAATGGAAGCCACTGAAAAGTGATTATCACTGAAAGGAGGACAGAGTTTGAGAGGATCTTTTAGGGAAATCAAGAAAAACAAATTATAAATATGTTGTTCCTTAAAGAGGCGAATATTTCAAGACCTTGCTGGAACCCCTAGTAAACTAAAGCAGCAGCTGACCAAAAAATATATTCTAAGCTTCCATTCTTCAAACTGATGTATGTTTAATTGTTATGCAAAAAATACGAAAAGAACCCCAAACAACCAAACAAAATGCTTTAAAAATATGAAAGTTTGAGGGCAGGACATTAAGGTGAGGAGGTTCAGAATCAAAAACTATTTCTAATCTAATTATGAAAAATATTTTATCTTGAAACAAATTTTTGAACCAATGAATTCTTTTCCATCTTCTATGGCATGGAATCAATGGCACCATACTCTTTGCCAACGTTACCGAAGTCTTCTGAGTCTCTAAGAAGTAAAAAGGTGGGAGCTACAGATAAAGCATGCCAGCCTATGTGGTTGGTCAGAATTTGAAACTGTGGGGATCAGTTTGCTGCATGGTTCATATTATCTATTGTGGGTTAGACACAAATTTAAAAAAAAATTATGTAGAAAAAAAATGACATTTGTTCAATGTTTTTCACCAACATTTTTCAGGCTCCTAACTGAGATGGAAAACACAAAGGCCATCTCCATGACAGTGCAGGATTGTTCCCTACACTACTTTTTCCAGTATTTTGTCTCATTTATTTTTAAAATGTCCTAAGCGATGGAGATTTCATGACTTTCCCTTCAGAGATTATTCTACAACCAAACAAATCCAACAATGAATATTTTCTTGATAATCAACCTAAGTGTTCATCTTCATTTTACCTCATCTCTCCTATTTATAAATGGATAATCACCTCTATCCTTGATGTTATAACAACAAACATTTGAAGGGTTTATGTCTCTCACATCCCACCAACACCCACCATTCACTGCCTTTTAGCCAAACTATATTTAGCTTTATCTCTGTTCATATATCAATCCATTCAGTTTTCTGTTTTTTTGTTGTTTTCCAATTTTATTTATGTGTTAATTAAGATATAAGTAAATAGAGAGGATGGCTCTGAAGGAACTAAACTTGTTCTGACACAATTGCTGTTCAGTAAGAATTATAACTTGGGTTGCTCCCCCTCTGTACTCATTGCTATGTAACAGTTCCCCCTGCTGGATTACATAAAACTTCCCCCCTCCCCACACCCAAAAAACCCCACACAAACCAGTCTGGTTTGTCATAGAGAATCCTCAGCTTCAGTTGATTGCATGATACTGACACAATCTTCCTGATTATATAATGCACAGTGTAGTTCAATAGATCAAGGGCACCATTCTCATATGGCTTAGATACATTTTGAAGAAGGGGACTTATTTTAAACATGTTTGACAACTTAAAAGATATAGAAAACTAAAGACTACTTTTCTACCAATCTAGCAAATCACAGCAGTCGTGGCATTGCTAAAGGGATAAGACACTATTGTTACAATTATGTACACAAACAATTTCTACAATACACATGATACAAAACATAGATCTTTGCCATTAAACATGCAGGTCTTTTTTGTTCCATCTCTTTGTATTATTTCACAAATATTAATTATATAAGAAAACTTCCTTTCCCTCATTTTTGGTTTGGGTTTCTCTACATCCTTATTTCATTTAAAATTGGCTGAAGTACTAAATCTCCTTGCAAATTTGCTTCCTGGTTAGAAGTTGATTCTCTTTTCATACCTCCCAAACAGTTCCATAAATCAAATGACAAGTTATTATCTGCAGCAGAAACTCCTTATTTGGGTCCTGAGAAACAAAGTTGGCTCAGACATAATACATCAATACCACAGCTGTTTCTATCACAGCTGAATTTGATCCTGAGACTGGTATTTCTCATCTAACAATGTTAAGGTCCAAAGCAAGCTCCTCATAACAGCTATGAGCATGAATTGATACAGAAGGGATCACAGGTGCAACAGCTTTCTGAGCACTAGAAGTAGCATTCTCTGAAACTTGAGCAGGTGTGGCTTGTGTAAACAGACTTCTCTTTTCCTAGGTTATAAAAAATGTAGGGCTTGATTCTCTGTTGCCCTGAACCTTCTGCAGTCACTTAAACCAGTGCAAAGCGGGCTCACAGTGCTACTGAATCAAAATAGTAGTACTTGGGACCTGCTCTGTGCTATTGCATATGACTACACAAGGTGCAGTGCTATCAAGAATCAGGCCTATGATGGTTCTGTGCATTCTGAATGGTTTATATAATGTTTAGCAAGACAGAGTGAAGCCTACTTTAAAGCTTCTGCAGTTCTCACATAAGCATGATTTTTCGGAAACCAAACTTTCCAATACCAGAATATATATATATGTGTGTGTGTGTGTGTGTGTGTGTGTGTGTGTGTGTGTGTGTGTGTGTGTGTGTGTGTGTGTGTGTGTGTGTAAGGTGTCTCATTATGGCTCATGTGAGTAGGAAAATCAAGTTCCCAGACATCCAGTTTAGAGCTTTGACCCCACATTTGTAAATAAATATGATCAAACCATATTCCTCTTATCAAAGATGCAGCAGAAACTTTTTTCCTCCTCTCTGTTGTTCCCCTCAAAGAGACAACTTTTCTAGGTAGATTTTAGGAGGAACGTGGGATATTAGTGTTCTTACAGGGACCACAAACTCAGTACATCCCTCCTTTCTGACACCGTAGTTCTCTGTACCTGAAGTGCTCCTTACTGAGATGTTACACAAACCCTGTGGATGAAGACAGAACTTTCTTTTATAGCTCATAAAGGCTAAATTTCCTAAACTGCCCAGTGCTTGCTGCTCCCAGCAATTTTCAGTTTTAAATATAAAATATTTTGAATGTCAACTGAAACCTAGATTTTAAATATTCATGTACAATAATTTAATATGGTTTACTCTTCTAGGTCATTGACTTCTCCTGTTCCTTAAGACCAGAGTATTTTCATGCTTACCATCCTAACATGTTGCTAGTGTGGGATACCAATGGAATATTACCTATAACTATTACACTCCCCTTTTTCCTGCACCTCAGCTTAACTCTTTGCTGAGGCACAGGCCAGAGTTCTGTCCTTTCAAGACTTTCTGTAAAGTATTACATCTCAGGGCTACTGTGTGTAAAACACCGCATATAGACATTAATAACAGTTCCTAGTCAGCTTCAAAGGGGGTACTATCCAATTTCTTAGTAAAAAAGCATTTAATACTCAAACATTGTAAAAAATATTCAGAATACTTATGAATAACTTAAACTAAAGCTAGGCAGTATGCATTATGGTGTTCTTTATACAAAATCCCCCCTTGTTGCTGTTACTGATATTTAAATGCAGAGTGTCAACATAATATTTACATTTCTATACTTTAGCCCATACTTATGAACACATTGCCTTCCGATCTTCTTCCAGAGAGGAATTCTCAGCCTTTATAATGTGATCATAATATGTCTTGTGACCCAGTTGGGCTCTTCAGAGCTTGAGCAGAAAGGCAGCATCTCAGTTCTTTTCCAAACACTTCAAAGCTTTGTTAATAAACTAAAGTCTGAGATCCTTACTGCTAGCAGCATTCAAGCCCTTGGGTTAATAGTGGACTGGTCTCCATTTCTGGTCAGACAAGAAATCTGTAGCCCATATCCAAAGAGGTACAGGTATTGAGATCAGCATATATGATATCCCTTCCCCAGATATCTATAAGGTTCTCACTCTACATGACAGTGTCTTTTCCCCATAAGCCCAGCTAAAACAGGTAAGAACTTATAAAACCTTCACCTCACTGAGCTATGTTCCTATTCTCTTTAATTGGGACCAAATGACACTTTAAAGCAGTTAACTAATAAATTCCATGGCCTGAGTAATCTCTAGGGGTGACAGATGCTCCTCTCCCAATTCTGCCTCTTGCTGTATAAAATACCACAACAGTGGACAAAATATTTTCTTAATGAAGAACTTCTCTAGTAAGTAAATCTAGAATGTATCCCCACAACTGCCATAGGGGTTTTTGTCTTGAGTGGTGTGGTGGGGGAAGAGTAGAGGCTTCTTTAAGGGTTGCTCCCATCTTGGGTTAGGAGACGGGTGTAGGAGAAGGAGAAGGCATCACCTGAGCAGGTGTGCAGGGCAGTGGAGTTTAGGTAAGCTGGAGAAAGGTACATAAACCCTGTCCCTCCAGCCAGACCCTTTCACGCCCAGATTACCAATACGAGATATCCAGGGTAGTTATTCATTCTGTAGCCAGTCCGTTAACCTGATAATCTGGAGTCAGAAGTGGATTTAGAGGAAGAAAACCCTTAAAGAAGATCAAGAATGGGATCTGGGCTATTAATGTCTGGTACAGTGAGAAAACAGACCCCTTTTCCCAGCCTCTTAATCCTTATGTATGATGGCAAGTATGATGGGTCCCAGCCATGGACTGGGGATCAGCTGTGAAGGAGTAGGCGGCTGATGGCAGCCCTCCACCAGGTGGGAGCAATTAAGAAAGGAATTATGACCTGCACTGTATGTGCTATTCCTAATAGTTCCCAGATAAATTCAATAAATAAAGTTGTAGCCTAATTAAACCATATTTCTCACTTTTTGTCTTTCTTCCTGTGTGTCTGGGACAATAACACCTCTATTCAAAGCAGTAGGGGAAGTGAAACCCATCCCTCACAGCAGACATCTCTTGGTCCTGCTTTGATCAGCTGCTAAGTGCACACAGGGCTATGTTTAAAACCTATAGCCACCCACTCTGAGTGGCTTGGTTCTCAAATGGTGAATTTGTGGTACCTACAAAAATATTTGTCCTGCATGAGAACTTCTTATGTAGCTTCAGAAACAGCTACTGAGCATGTCTAAAGAAAAGAACAGGAGTATTCGTGGCACTTTAGAGACTAACAAATTTATTTGAGCAGAAGTTTTCGTGGGCTACAGCCCACTTCATCGGATGCATGCAGTGGAAAATACAGTAGGAAGATATCTATATATAGATATACACACACACACACACACACACACACACAGAACATGAAACTATGGGTGTTACCATACACACTCTAACGAGAGTGATCAGTTAAGGTGAGCTATTACCAGCAGGAGAGAATAAAACATTTTGTGGTGGTAATCAAAATGGTCCATTTGCAGCAGTTGACAAGAAGGTGTGAGAAACAGTGGGGGTCGGGGATAAATATGGGGAAATAGCTTTATTTGTGTAATGACCCATCCACTCCCAGTCTTTATTCAAGCCTAATTTAATGGTGTCCATTTTGCAAATTAATTCCAATTCAGCAGTCTCTTGTTGGAGTCTGTTTCTGAAGTGTTTTTGTTGTAATATTGCAACTTTTAGGTCTGTAATCGAGTGACCAGGGAGATTGAAATGTTCGGCTGAATTTTGAATGTTATAATTCTTGATGTCTGATTTGTGTCCATTTATTCTTTTACGCAGAGACTGTCCAATTTGGCCAATATACATGGCAGAGGGACATTGCTGGCACATGATGGCATATATCACATTGGTAGATGTGCAGGTGAACGAACCTGGAAATCCTGGACTCCCCATCATCTCAGGCATTGTACCCTGACAGCAGGATTGTCTGGCTATGTAGACTCCCTCCTCAGGCCCTATGCTACCAGCACTCCTAGCTATCTTTGAGACACCACTGACTTCCTGAGGAAACTACAATCCATTGGTGATCTTCCTGAAAATACCATCCTGGCCACTATGGATGTGGAAGCTCTCTACACCAACATTCCACACAAAGATGGACTACAAGCCATCAGGAACAGTATCCCCGATAATGTCACGGCAAACCTGGTGGCAGAACTTTGTGACTTTGTGTTCACGCATAACTATTTCACATTGGGGGACAACGTATACCTTCAAATCAGCGGCACTGCTATGGGTACCCACATGGCCCCACAGCATGCCAACATTTTTATGGCTGACTTAGAACAACACTTCCTCAGCTCTCGTCCCCTAACACCTGTGCTCTACTTGCGCTACATTGATGACATCTTCATCATCTGGACCCATGGAAAAGAAGCCCTTGAGGAATTCCACCATGATTTCAACAATTTCCACCTCACCATCAACCTCAGCCTGGACCAGTCCACACAAGAGATCCACTTCCTGGACACTACAGTGCTAATAAGCGATGGTCATATAAACACCACCCTATACTGGAAACCTACTGATCGCTATACTTACCTACATGCCTCCAGCTTTCATCCAGACCACACCACACAATCCATACAGCCAAGCTCTATGATACAATCACATTTGCTCCTACCCCTCAGACAGAGACAAACACCTACAAGATCTCTATCAAGCATTCTTTCAACTACAATACCCACCTGCTGAAGTGAAGAAACAGATTGACAGAGCCAAAAGAGTACCCAGAAGTCACCTACTACAGGACAGACCCAACAAAGAAAGTAACAGAACGCCACTAGCCGTCACCTTCAGTCCCCAACTAAAACCTCTCCAGCACATCATGAAGGATCTACAACCTATCCTGAAGGATGATCCATCACTTTCATAGATCTTGGGAGACAGGCCAGTCCTTGCTTACAGACAGCCCCCCAAACCTGAAGAAAATACTCACCAGCAACCACAGACCACACAACAAAAACACTAACCCAGGAACCTATCCTTGCAACAAAGCCCGTTGCCAACTCTGTCCACATATCTATTCAGGGGACACCATCATAGGACCTAAATCACATCAGCCACACTATCAGAGGCGTCACAAGTACTCCTGTTCTTTTTGCAGATACAGACTAACACGGCTGCTACTCTGAAACCTGAGCATGTCTAGTAACTGCCACACACTATTACCGAATGCTTGTCCTTCTAGACTAAACAAGGTGAATGAGGCACCCCCTGTAGAACCCTCTAGATTCACTTGCATTTGTGTAATCTTTCATTCTAAAACCTAACAAAGCTGATGACCAGGCATCGTCTCTCACAACTAACAGAGGTTTGTTTCCTGGTCACTTCTGCTCTTACTATTTCCTCAGTTTCTTTTTCAAACTGATATTCTTTCTATCGCAGCTTCTTTTTTTCAATGCATTTAAATATTTTAGAGTCCTTACTTGACTACACAAGTAAAAGGAATTTGAGGGAAGATGATCTTATGCTCTCTTGATCGCAGCTTATGCATTTTATTAACCATTTTGTGTTGAAATTAGGCACAATCTGTTGGTAAAAATATCAGCAAAATTCAACACAGGCCTAGACATCCACTCTTTCTAGCCAGAAAGCCATTTGGTAGCACAGTATGTGTTTACAATCCTTTCCATCATTGGTCACACTGAGGGGTCCTATTTCGCCTTGATATACTCACATAGTTCCCATTAACATTAATGAAAGTCCCAGGCGCACACTGAGATGGGAATATAACCCATTAGTTAAAACATTGTGCTGCTGCAGGCATCATGCCAAAGGGAACAAGGCCTTGTTGACTGTCTCATAAGACTGGATTTCCAAAGTGGAAAAAGACAAATGTTAATCAAAGGAAGGAGAAAAAATATCAATAGCATAAGAAGTCAAGGTGCAGGAATGAGCCCTGAGAAATAACCTCTAAGCACTTGACTAGGGGTGAGGACACTTTGTTATATAACCAAGACTCAACTGTTATTTCAATAGAGAGGTCTCTAAATACACAACCCTTGACTGATACTTACAATAAATAAATGAGTATGTCTTTTCTTGGTCAAAAAAGGAAAAATAAATCTTACCACCATTATAGCATGTGTTTTATTAATTTTATATTGATCTCTATTCATATCAATAATAATATTGTCTAAACATGTTTTTAATTATATGGATTTAGATTTTTAATTAGAGTAAATTGTAAGTTTAGCTCCTTCTACCTATCCTTGGAACATGGAACTATATGACTTCCAAATAAACTGGATTCTACCTCTATTTCTTCTCTTCTTGCCTTCTCACTCCATTCCAGTTCTTTCTCATCTGCTTGCACATGCAGCCATGGCAAGAATTTGTGTATGCTTTACCACAGTGACCCCTGGCACTGTATCGTCTCTTTTCTTTGAGTAACCTTGAAACTACTGTTAAATCGTTTTCAGTTCTGATCTAGCCAGATTTCAGATGCTAAATATGGTTAGGCTTCACTAACACTTGTACTAGTTGACTATAAAGAAACACCAGACACTGCAGTGGAAGAACAGTCTTACAGTTAAGACAGTAGACTGGGAACCAGGAGATGGGGGTTTAATTCCTGGTTCTGTCACATTCTTGTGTCATTTGGGGCAAATCACTTAATCCTTTAGTACCTCATGTACCCATATGAAAAATGGGGAATCACTTCCTTTCTCCGATTCTTTGTCTGATTTGTCTATTTAGATCAGGGGTGGGCAAACTTTTTGGCCCGAGGGCCATATTGGGATTGCAAAATTGTATGGAGGGCCGGGTAGGGAAGGCTATGCCTCCCCAAACAGCCTGGCCCCCGCTCCCTAGCCACTCCTCCCACTTCCCACCCCCTGACTGCCCCCCTCAGAACCTCCTACCCATCCAGCCGCCCTGCTCCTTGTCCCCTAACCACCTCCTACCGGGACCCCCACCCCTAACCGCCCCCGGGACCCCACCCCCTATCCAACCCTCCTGCTCCCAGTCCCCTGACTGCTTGACTCCTTTACATACCCCTGCCCCTCGACAGGCCCCCCGGGACCCCACCCCTATCCAACCCTCCCTGTTCCCCAACTCTTATCCACACCCCTGCCCCGACAAGCCCCCAGAACCTCCGCCCCATCCAACTGACCCCTGCTCCCTGTCCCCTGACTGCCCCGTCCCTTATGCTGCTCTGAGAGGCATGGTGTCTGGCAGCCATGCCTCCTGGCCAGAGCCAGACACACTGCCATGCTGCTCGGCAGGAGCACACAACCCCGCCGCCCAGAGCACTGCCCATGTGGCGGTGTGGCTGTGGGGGAGGAGGTATAGTGGGGGGAGGGGCCAGGAGCTAGCCTCCCCAGCCAGGAGCTCAAGGGCTGGGCAGGACGGTCCCGCGGGCCAGATGTGGCCCGCAGGCCATAGTTTGCCCACCTCTGATTTAGATTGTAAACGCCTTAGCGGCACAGAATATTATGTGTAATCTAGAATCCCCAGCACAATGTGGCCTCTGGGAGTACTTTGTAATACTGATCACAATGACATCTAAATATTGCACAAAAATCAACCACTGACTAACAAGAACATTTCTATCTGAACCAGTTCTGTACTAAAATAGGACTGGAGTTGTTTTACTGAAGTTATGGTCTTTCAGACCAAAAGCTTTTTTTTAAAGTTCATATAAAAAATTCTCTCCTACCATGGAGAACAGATACATCTGAGGATTCATAAAAAACACACCCCTACATCTCACCCCACTGGACGTTTCAGGCTGGTTACAGTTCTTAATGCACAGGCTGAATTTCCTTCTCAGCCTGGGACCAGTCTTCTCAGTTCAAAGTCTTTGTGTTCCCAGCATTCTTGTTGCCTTCAGCATAGGTGGGGAAGGTGATAGGTTGTCTTATGATGCTATTGTCCTTTATTTTATACTCTCAGTTCATCTCCCAGGGAAGATACTGGCCCAGGCATATCCTGGTGGGCTTTGAGAGTCACAGAGTTGAGCAATCCCCATTGTGTGGTGCTTGCGCAACTGTCTTTTACAGAATTGTAAATCTCTTGTTTACAATTTCCCTGCTGATCAATGGTCATTAAATGCCTGCATGGGTGTGGGTCACAACCTTTTTAGTCTCTCCCAAACTCACAACATATTTCAACAACCACCACATAGCAAAATCCCATAACTTCATGCACAATAGTGATATACATATTTTGACAGAACAATGAGTTTCAGATGATCATGACCTTTCATATGGTATCTTACATGGTGTGCTTATATGAAATATCACAACCATATACATATGATGAACACAGGGGTTAAAGGGTGCTACTTTGAGGGCTAACATCACAGATGGTTAGAAATCTTCATCTAATTGCAAGTCTACACTTGTTATTGGCCAGTTTATATCCATTTGTTCTTGTCTTTGAAGTGATGTTTATGAGAGATACTTCTTTCTTGTGGCTGGAACTACCCACTGGTTCTGAATTGGGTTAGACAAAATGTGAACCAGCCTGCTTAACTTTCATGCAAGACTCCATCTCAACTCCCAGTTTCCAGAAAACGTAATTTCCAAACCAGAGAGGTTTAGATAAACCAAGGATAAACAGCTAAAAGTCTGGATGATTATCAAAACAAAATCCAACCAGATCTCCATGTTATTTTATGTTGCCCATACCTTATGCATAACAAACAATTCAGTCTATTCTAGACAAAATAATTAGAGTTGTTGCAGGTCTACTAATCTCTACACAGATCTTTGTCAGAGAGAAATGGCCAAGCATAGTTTATTAGATTAGAGAACTGCTGTTAGGAAATTCACTTCTTTCGTTAAAAATGTACTAATGCTGATTTATATTGGATAGATGCGCTGAATTTTCTTTAAAACTAGACTTTTTCCAGTGGAATACAGCTGGATTCTGAAGCTTACACTATAGCACCCAAATGACACCCATTCCCTCAGTGTTCTGCCACCTTCCACTGCAGACCTGTCAATGTGAAAATTGTTTTTCTTCCTAAAGTTCCTCTACAGAATGTAAAGAGACACTTAAGCAAAAACACACATGACTCAGCCAGAAAGGGAGGAATACGTCAAGGCAAATGAGACAGAGCAGTTGAACTACAGATAATAGTGAAACATCACTTTGTAATCTCAGTGGATAATATCTCTGAATTTCAGCATCTAGTCACAGAGCCCCAGGCTTCACATTCTAGTCATCAGAAACTTTGCATGAATGTTTAAAAGATTCCCTTGCCCCAAGTTCTTCACCTTCTATGCACATTGTTCATGGATCCAGGAAAAAGAGAAAGTAAAATCTAGAGCAGTAGTTCTCAATCTATTTACCATTGTGTTATGTGGGCCAATACTACCTGTATGGCCCTAAGGATGTCACATGGGCCGCAGCTCTGTGCTGATTGGGATGCAAGCAGCCTGTGGGTCACAGGTTGAGAACTAATGATATAGAGTAATAGCAGCATATCTCCTATATCCTGGCTAAAGGTTCTATAGGAGAAAAAAAAATCAGTCCAACACTAATTATTAAAATCAAATGAAGATAAAAGAGGATTAGAACTAGTCAAAATACACATACATTAAGAAAAGAGTGTATTTTTCCCTGTTGCCCTGCTACTTCTTGTCCATTTAAGAAGGGTGAGACAAATTAATGCCTGTGTTCTGACCACTTAAAATTGTTTCCCATACAACAGAAAGAGCCAACTTAAATCATTTGCCTTTTCTCAAATCCAGCTTTGTCAGGTGGTTAGAACAGATATGCCCACAATGCATATGTACGTGTAAGAGATCCTGTGCCATGCCCTCATGAATCAAGGGTAATAGGTAATAATTGGAGATATACCAATCTCCTAGAACTGGAAGGGACCTTGAAAGGTCATCAAGTCCAGCCCCCTGCCTTCACTAGCAGGACCAATTTTTGCCCCAGATCCCTAAGTGGCCTCCTCAAGGATTGAACTCACAACCCTGGGTTTAGCAGACCAATGCTCAAACCACTGAGCTATCCCTCCCCCCTTTACTTGTAAAGGGTCTTGAACCCTTTACAAGTAAAATTAAATACAAAAGTAATATGGAGAGGCAATGGGTCTAGTGGACAGGGCACTGGGCTGAGAATCAGGAGACCTGGGTGATATTCCAAGTTCTACCCCTACCCTACAATTTGATGGTGGACGAGTCATTTAATCTCTCTAGGTGAAATTTCCTTATATGTAAAATGAGGATAATGGTATTTCCCTTCCTTTGCAAAATGCATTGAGATCTATGTATGGGAGGTGCAAAGGGAAATTCTTCAGAATTCCCTTATTAAGCACAGCAGAATTCAGTGCACTCCTCTAAAGGGTTCCAGCAATCAGCTCTAGTTCTTTCTTGAGAGTTAGAAGATGAACACAGATATTCCCCTTAGGCGGGGTCAGTCCTGGATGTCCAAACAACAGGGATGCTTCCTTTCTCGGATCGGCGGGTAGCAATCGATTTCTCGGAGTTCGATATATCGCGTCTTATCTAGACGCGATATATCCAACCCCGAATGCGCTCCCATCGACTCCAGAACTCCACCGGAGCGAGTGGCGGTAGCGGAGTCGACGGGGGAGCCGCGGACGTCGATCCCGCGCCGTGAGGACGGGTAAGTAATTCGAGCTAAGGTACTTCGACTTCAGCTACGCTATTCACGTAGCTGAAGTTGCGTACCTTAGATCGACTCCCTCCCCCCCAGTGTAGATGAGGCCTAAGACTATTTTGTCCATCTTACTACCCCCCAGGACTACATAGAGGTAGAAGTTGTGCAGATCCCTGAAGTTTTGATTCACAAGGGTCTATGCAACTGCTTTTGCTTTGAGTTTCGGGTTCAAAGGCAAAATTGTGAATCAAACTTGGTCAAAATTGCTGGGTTCCACCTAGTTTATTTCACTCAGCCCTGGCCTACACTATGAATTTAGGTTTAATTTAGCAGCGTTACATCGATTTAACCCTGCACCCGTCCACACGACAAAGCCGTTTTTTTGACTTAAAGGGCTCTTAAAATCGATTTCTGTACTCCTCCCCCAAGGAGGGGATTAGCGCTGAAATCGACCTTGCTGGGTCGAATTTGGGGTAGTGTGGTCACAATTCGATGGTATTGGCCTCCGGGAGCTATCCCAGAGTGCTCCATTGCGACTGCTCTGGACAGCACTCTCAACTCCGATGCACTAGCCAGGTAGACAGGAAAAGGCCTGCAAACTTTTGAATCTCATTTCCTGTTTGGCCAGCGTGGCAATCTGCAGGTGAGTGCAGATCTCATCAGCAAAGGTGACCATGACTGAGTCCCCGAATCACAAAAGACCCCCAGTATGGAGCGAACAGGACGTACGGGATCTGATGGCTGTATGGGGAGACAAATCCCGTGCTAAAACCACTAATTGATCCAACCTTGCTCAGAAATGGTACCAGATTCACTTAAGATGTGCAAAACCTTAGAAACCATTTGGATTAACCTGATCTGAGGTTTGAGTTTGTAACAAAACCTTAAACCACACAAAGCTCAACTTGGGTAAGACTTTAGCAACTTGAGGACAAGTTATTAATTACAAAACTTGGTAAAAGCTGGCAGATAAATGAATGGCATATCTATAGCTGTAAATTATATGTACACAATGCAGGGGTGGTATCCATATTAGACTATAAACATTTACTGCATCCACTCTCTGACACTGGGCTATGCCTTGAATCTGCGATGACCTTCCCACAGGCAAACCCCTTCCATTGTACTACAGAAGGTGAGTAGTGTTCAATTACTTCAACAGGGGTCCATGAAGACATAGGGATCCATTCACCCAGAGCTCATTGTTCGGCAAAGGCCATAATTCATACTGTGCCTCTTTGTGCTATAGCTAATATTCTAGTGCATAGTTATGCCACTACTGATTTTTCATCTCCCTCCTGTTGTAACAGCCTCAATAACTGGAATATTGGCTCCTCTGTAAGCCATAGGAGCGATAAGCCAGATTCTTAGCCTAGCTACAAGTTCTGCAATAGTGTTCTCCCCCCAAATAACAGATTGAACATGCCACCATAATAATGTCATAAAATAAAGAAGCTGAATGGGTGGCTAAATGCAACCCCACATTATTGATAGGCTGTAAGTCTCTAGTGTTGTCAATTATATTTTGATACCTGGATATATCTCCTCTAGTGATATCTTTTTAGGGCTCTGCATAGTTGGCTCCTAATATCTTTTTGATATCAATAGCCAATCTCCTGAGATACTCCCTATACATATAAAACTCAGATAAACAGGCATACAATTTTTTTGCTTGCAATACATGTGTATATTGAGAGTCCTCATCTCAATATTTCTGACAAACTTCTTTAGTGAAAGGAATGAGTTCCTCAATAGGAGGAAAGAAATCTTGAGGCAAAGGTTTAACATTTTCTAAAGCTAACATAACTACAGGATCCATATAGAAGAAGATCAGACAAATAAAATTCATTATATCACGTCACTACTGAATTTTAAAGAATCACATCACAAGATGAAACAAAATATCTAGCATATAAAGTTCAACAGTGTGGATGTTACTCAACTTCCAGGAGTTTACTTGCAAAATACAAGGGTTTGTTTTTACACTCTGGAATATATCTATACATTTTTAGAATTTTTTCTTTTGTGAGACTCTTCACCTTCCTTGTTCTGTGGATGAGAAATATGAGTGTCTGTTTCCAAGAGATTCTGAAGTTAACCTGACAATTATTTTAAATACCATTTTATCCTTAAACTTTCAGGTTCAGTTCAATGGTAAAGTGTAACATGCATGAAAAATTTTCTACGGATGCTGCTTTTTAATGATGGAAGGTACAAACGGTGCTAAAGGGTTTTGTTGGTATTTGTCAGACAGTGTAACATCAGGGCCAAAACTACAGTCCTCACTCAGTCAAAATTTCCACTAATGTCAGACTTTATTTGTGGGGGTAGCTTGAGAAAGACTGTACATTGAAATCAACAGA
The DNA here is from genome assembly GCF_020497125.1 of Mauremys mutica. Lineage (NCBI taxonomy): Eukaryota > Metazoa > Chordata > Testudines > Geoemydidae > Mauremys > Mauremys mutica. The sequence continues at coordinate 183,112,198 of NC_059072.1, read as the reverse complement.
AGTTTTGCCTTTGTGAGAACTGAGTAATGACTGCAGAATATGGCTTCTTGTAAGAATCTTTAAACCTAATTTTTTTCTTCATCTTTGTAAAGAAAATCAAAATTCAGTATTTAAATACCAAACGTTTCCCAAATCCAACAGCTGAAGCTTAGACTTAGAGATAAAAAATAGAAGGCTCTGAAAGACTTTTCAAGAGAGAGAGAAAGAGTATTTTGATAGAATGGAAATGCTAAAGAAGAGATTAGCAACTTGAAAAAATGGCCATTTCAAAGCAGCTCATTGATTTCTAAAGAACCATTCACTAAAAAGACATTTTAAACACAAATGGCAAAGTTTCTACCTGTAGGACAGTGGCCAAACCAAACCTGCAGTACTGTGTAAGGAGAGGGGAAACAATAATAATCTCACCAGTGAGTGAGCACTTGCGGGCACAGTAAGTGACAACACAGAGAAAAAAGGGTGCTACTAAATACAGCTGTTCCCAAATGCAGTATAACTAACTCTAAAATAATGTTACATTTTAAGGGAATTTAGTGGTTGTGAAAAATGCAAGGTTGATAGTACTGAAAACTGAAGTTCTTTATTCATAGAACATGTATATTATATGTGCAGCAGAACTAAATGATTCTTCACACTGCTATAAAATTTCTCTGACTTCTCTTCTAAAATTGAGAACGAAGGAACCAGTTAGTGCCACAAGATCAGAGTCATATAGTTGTGATCTTGTTTTTTGTGGTGTGGGACCTGTACACAGGGAAGTGGAACGAGACCATCACCATATTTCACACAGGACAATGAACAGCCACATCAGGTAGTAACTTTGTGGCTAGTACCTACTACTGTATGTTGGACTGTACTTAGCATAGTGACTTACAGAAACACTTCTTCTGAGCTATTCAGTCACCTCCCAGATAACATTTTAGAATACATTATGGAAGTGCCAGTCATGACACCATAGTGAAGTCTGAGTTCATTTTGCACTTAAAAACAGAGATACGGCATATCCTCCCCAAACTTACAGTACATACTCTGAGTATAGAATAAATTTTCCTGATGATTTACAAGTAAATCTGTTAGAGTTAAAATAAAAATTGAATCCTCTAAGAAATTTAGCTGCTGTGTCCATCTGTGCGTGTGTGAGAGAGTTGAATGATTTTTACAGAATGTTGCAGATTCTTCAGACTTTCAATGTATTTAATATTAATTAAAATCTTGTGTGTAGGCTAAATTTGAAGAAAGAGGCTCTACTTATGTCATTAATTAATATGGTATCTAATTGTTATGATTAGATAGCCTACAGGCAGACTCAGGTCACGAGCTCAGGCAACTCTCAAGAGTGGGCCATCGTAACTCAACCAATCACCATGCCTAATTCACCTACAATTTTATTGGTTATAATGAGTCAGTGACATGAGGGAGATTGAATAGTCCAGTCCTGCTTTAAGTGTAAAATGTGTTAAGATTTCTCAATGGTAAATGGCTTTGCCCAAATGTCACTGCTCTGCAAAACTTTCATGGCCACAGACTAACTTGGACATCAGTGCCTGAAGGCTCCCCATGATGATGGATTGAGGAAGTATTGCTAAGAGAACTGAGGCAACAGTGAATGGGGACCATTGAAAGACAGAGACATTGAGAGTCAAGAATGGAGCTCTCCCAGCTCCCTTTCACAAAGCATTGGTCTCTAACAATATTTCAATGGGCCTTATTCACTTGTCTGTTTTTGGCTGCTTTGCTCTGCTCTGGAGATTGTGTGGATTAGACACCATTTACACCTGGAGTGGGATCCTAAAGGCGCAAAGCCAAGAACAATGCATAGACTCTACCCATCCGCAGCAAGTGAAGAGCACATGGGATTCAGCATTTGGAGTCCCTCAGGACAGACTGGGGAGCATCCAACAGGGAGAACTAACAAGATCTGTGACAGTATTCTTTCTTATTTGATCTCCATAACCACTATCATTTCTACTTTGAATGTAGTTTACTTATCCCATTAGTTCACTTACACCAGGGGTGGCCAACCTGTGGCTCCGGAGCCACATGCGGCTCTTCAGAAGTTAATATGCAGCTCCTTGTATAGGCACCGACTCCAGGGCTGGAGCTACAGGCACCAGCTTTCCAATGTGCCGGGGGATGCTCACTGCTCAACCCCTAGCTCTGCCACAGGTCCTGCCCCCACTGCATCCCTTCCTGCCTCCTCCCTGAGCCTGCCATGCTCTCACTCCTCCCCTCTCCTCCAGAGCCTCCTGCATGCCATGAAACAGCTGATTGGGAGGTGCAGGGAGGGAGGAAGGGGGAGGCGCTGATCAGCGGGGCTGCCAGTGGGCAAGAGGCACTGGGAGCATGGGTGGGGGAGGGAGCTGATGGGGGGCTGCTGACGTATTACTGTGGATCTTTGGCAATGTACATTGGTAAATTCTGGCTCCTTCTCTGGCTCAGGTTGGCCACCCCTGACTTACACCATTACATTTAGGAAAAAACTCGGAGTTAAATTCACAATCACAAGTAGGACGAGATTTTAAAATTGCTAAACATGTATCCAGAGAGTCTTGTCTGAGTATAATGTTCCAAAATTATTCACAAGGTATGCAAGATGCTAGCATGACTTCAGACAGACAGGTTAAAGTGAAAATTTTTCAAAATCGCCTCACTTAAGAGCCTGTGTGACCTTGGTGAACGACAGAGATGTGCTCAGGATGTCAGTACTTTGAAATAGTCTTGTCATCAAAATGATGAGTTTTGCAGTAAGCTAATAGAAAACACTGAGAAGGTATATGACACTGTACATTTACTGCAAAGACCCCAGATAATGATTTTAAGCAGAAACCTCACAACATTATTGAATGTAGTCTATTCTTTTGTTGAGAAAATGGAGGACTATAGTACACTGAGGTTAATGATTAATGACTGGTGCACAGATGTGATAGAAATTGCTACCAATGCACACACAGGTTTCTGTCTGATTCCCCTTGACCCTTGTGCCTAAGTGGAACCCCAGTGAAGTCCCCTGCTCTGATCACCAGAACAGGTTGTGCCACGAAAACAGGAGCTACCATTTTGAAAATGTCATGTAATTAAAAGTTGTAAAGTGTTCAGACTTTAAATAAAGTGTAACAGTTAATCTGATTTTGGAGGGTTCTAAAGTAATTTCAAATTCTTAGATGAAACACACTATACAAGTTATAAGCACCATTTTTAATAAATAGTCTTACTTGTGCACCCAAATATTTGCCGTTGATTGACAGTAATCCAAATTGAATCTCAAGGCTACAAGAGTAAGTACAAATGATTCACACTTAGAAGTGCTCAGCATAATCAATTCAGAAATCTTAAGTGTGTATGACCTGAAACAAGCTTAGTTAATTGTTAGTCAATGGGATGTATCCTGGGAGAGAGAAAGTTTTGAAACAGGATATGGATAATAGTAAACCTCATATGCAGTCTTGGAAAAAGAGGTTAAAATACACAGCCTAAAAAGATTAGAGAGACACAAAGGCTTGGGAAAGACAGTATTAGATCTTCCTGTTTAATAGTGAATAATATCCCACTGTTAATACCTCACCACAGTTTTCACCTCTTTTTCTGGTTTAATAAAACAGACAAATCTAGGGGGGGAAATTACTTATTCTCTGTATTTAGTATATGCAAAGTGCATAGACATCAATATTTAAACTTTATAGCGTGATGCGAGTTAGCTGCTGGTTGCCACATTTGGATATTTGGAAATGCATTTAGAATTCTGTTTATAATGACTTAGTAAGTGTGGCATTTATTGTATGAGAAGTTTCAATCTCACAGAACTGCACATGAAATAAGACATGTCCCTATCATTTAGTCTGTAGTGTAGCAAACTGTTGCCCCATATCTTTGATGGATACACTGTGATGGAGTCAAAAGTGAGAGTCAGTAGGTGGGATTTGGAAGTAGTAAAGGGAAGGTGAATTTGAGAATTTAGATGGCAATGAATGAGATTTAATCAGCCACTTTATATTAGCATTATAGATTAAATGAAGCAGGGCCGCCCAGAGGATTCACAGGGACTGGGGCAAAGCCATAAAAAAAATTGGGGGCCCCTTCCATAAAAAAAATTTTGGGGGCCCCTTCCATAAAAAAAATTGCAATACTATATTCTCCTGGGGGCCCCTGTGGGGCCTGGGCAAATTGCCCCACTTGCACCCCACCACGGGCGGCCCTGGGAAAAATAAACCTTCCGCATCTCGGCACAAACCCAGTTTTGAGAAAACTTCTTTACAAGATATCACTGGTTCTCAGAATCAGCTAGTGCTAAAAGGCACTAAAGCTCATTAAAAGGGTTGGACAAATATTTTCTCTCAAAACTTTTTTTAGATCGAAAACTAGGGGTTTTTAAAAAGCAGAAAAAATCATGGAGAATGTCTGCTTTCCTTCAAAATTTGTTGTGGATTTTTAATTGAAAAGCTGAAATTAGTCTGCCAAAACCTGAATATGGTTTGGGGTTTCAGAAGCGTGTGGCCAAATATTTGCTGCTTGCTGTGTTTGATTGTTTAAAGAAGCAATAAAAAAATTCTGCTTAACAAAAATCCAAAACTTTTGAACTACCTCAGCTTGTGACCAAACGCCTGAGCACATCCAGTCAGAGATTTTTCCAGGTTTCTGATACTCTGTTGGCTTCCTTGACTCATATCTGTCTCCATAACTTTGGGTTCATTTAGGTTAGAACATAAGAACAGCCATACTGGGTCAAAGAAAAGGTCCATCCAGCCCAGTATCCTGTCTACCGACAATGGCCAATGCCAAGTGCCCCAGAGGGAGTGAATCTAACAGGTAACGATCAAGTGATCTCTCCCCTGCCATCCATCTCCACCCTCTGACAAACAGAGGCTAGGGACACCATTCCTTACCCATCCTGGCTAATAGCCATTAATGGACTTAACCTCCATGCATTTATCTGTTTCCTAGAGACTGGCTCCATGGGGTCCCTCACAAACTGGAGATGGTTACTGTGGGTTTGTCTTTAGTATAGCTTATGTACATACTCCATGAACTGAGCATTTAAGCTTGTTCCAGAATCTGGGATGAGCCTATCTTGTGAAAACTGACATTCTCAAAATAGCACATGCATGTGAATGGACACAGGGTGCTAAAATTAAATTAATCCAGGGGTTCTCAAACTGGGGTTTGGGACCCCTCAGGGGGTCACAAGGTTATTACTGGGGGTCGCGAGCTGTCAGTCTCCACCTCAAACCTCGCTTTGCCTACAGCATTTATGATAGTGTTTAATATATAAAAAAGTGTTTTCAATTTATAAGGGGGGGGTCGCACTCAGAGGTTTGCTATGTGAAAGGGGTCACCAGGACAAAAGTTTGAGAACCACTGAATTAACACCTCTGAAGCCTCAGGGAATGCAGGGGAGAGGGGTCTCCCTTGGTAGGGTTGGGAAGGATATTGCTCTTCTCATGTGATCCCTCCCCCAGTGGCTAATTTTAAATGAAGCTACCCTCCCCTGACATGAATCTCCCTATGGCACTGAAATTAAATGTAGACTATAATTTGGCATTTGAGAAGTGAAAGGGATGGTAGCCCTAATGGAAAAGCTAACAGCTTGGCTCTTCTGCAAGCCTCAAACTGCTGAATGAGTTTTAGGGTAGGGAAGGTTGTGCCTCCCAAACAGCCTGGCCTTGCCCCCTATCTGACCTCACCTACTTCCTGCCCCCCCAACTGCCTGCCCCCCTCAGAATTCCCAACCCATCCTGCTCCTTGCCCCCTCACCGTCCCCCAGAGACCCCCACCCCCACAGGACCCCACCCCTGCTCCCTGTCCCCTGCCTGCCACAACCCCTATCCACCCCCCACTGAGTCCTGACAGACCCCCCAGAACGCCCACGATCCAACCTCCCCTGTTCCCTGACCGCCCCCCCAACCTCTGCCCCCTCCCTGTCCCCTGACTATCCCCGGAACTCCCTGCCCTTATCCAACCCCCCGACCCCCCCCCCTCACCCGGAGCCTCAGCATGTCGAGCGTCCCTGAACAGCAGTGCAGCGTGCCTCCAGCGAGGCCTGAGCTTCTCCCCCTCAGAGCCGCATGGTAAGGGAGTGGGGCTGCGAGCTCCAGCGGGGCCTGAGGCATGCTGCACAGCTGTTCAGGGATGCTCCTGGATGCGCTGAGGCTCCGGGAAAGGGGCGGAGGCAGGGTTGGGCCGGGGCCGGAGCCACACCCGTTCTCTTGGGGCCCTTGTGGAGCCCGGCGCCTGGGGCAAATTGCCCCACTTCCCCCCCCCCCCCCGGGCGGCCCTGACATGAAGGGTTTTAACTGTCATAGGCAAATGTCAGGTACTCTGTTTTATATGCGATCCAGTGTGCAGTTTAATTTATACACAAGATGTGTAGTAATCTAAGTGAATTTGTGTCTGACATTTTTCTTAAGATTGCTTTCTCTCACCGGATCTTTTACATCTGTCAGATGAAGCAAATGCAGTTGCTGAATGCAGATTTTTGGTGGGATGCTCACTAATATTAAACATTCAGACAATGTGATTCTTATCTCTGGCATACTAAGAGTTCTGCATAGCCTCACAAAGATTAATTACAGCTCACATCAATTTTGGCCTCTAGATGTCATGTAAAGAACATAACACCAAAGAGGAAGCTGCAGAATTTTGATTATGTCCATCAGAAAGAGAGAGTAAGAGGAATGTAGTCCAATTTTTAACAGGTGTGGGTTTTGTTTTGGCTTTTCTTTTTTTCCCCTGAGCGGAGTATTTAAAATGCAAGTAGGAAGAAATAAGTATAGTGGAAGAAATGTTACTGAATGGACAGCATTTCAACAAGTCTGCTCATAAGATTAAAGGAAAATAGATGAGGTTAGAGAGCTCATGTACTTCACATCACTGATTTCCAGGACTGGAAATGATACAGATAAGAGTTGTCAAGGGGATAGCACAAATATATCTGTATGTCTGACCCTTTGTGGGAAACTCTACCTTACATTTCCAGGCTTTTTTTCAAAAGCACAAGTGAAATATTTTTCCATCAAACATTTTTATCCACATTTTCAAATCATGTGGCACAATATGCAGTACAAATACTTTATTCCTTGATACTTTTTATCCAAGAACTGCTTTACAATCAATAACTATATAAGACAGACATGTAAGTTTCCTAGCAGAAACTGATACGGACGAGCTTTTATGACCAAACTAAAGAATAGCTGTTGTGGACAATTACAATTTAGTAGGATTCTCTTTCTGTTTTAAAGCACACTTTCTATGGTGTTTGTAAAAGGTGCTGGATTGACAAGCCCTGGGGGCTGTGACTACAATAGTTAAAATAAAAGAGGGCAGTAACTCACTAGAAAATTTGGGCCATCAGGCAAAATCCAAACTTATTTTTGCTCTGGAGATCAGCTGCCAGATCTTTCTGCTGATTCAGACCAGGCAGGAGAATGGCATTTAGCTGCCCTGGGACTGCTCTCGCTTAGTACGAATGGGCAAGAAGGATTGTAGATGACCAAGAACTCTGACCTTTTAATGGGATCCCACCCACTCATGTTCTACAGCTCATGATGCAGGTAGGCACCCAGCTACTTATCTCACCCCTGGGGACCTCCTCTACCCTTCTTGCTCAAGCAGTCCCTGGAGAAAGGGCAGGCTCCCAAGAAGAGAAGCAGCTGAGGAGGCATGTGACTTTCTCTTTGGTGAGATGGAACAAGGAAACTGAGTCTGATGCTGAAGTTATTCTTGTGGCACAGCAGGAGAGAAACCAGTCTGGTCCCTCCTGCACCCAATAGCTTGCCCAAAATATAACAGTCCTATTGGCCTGTCTCCAGAGGGAATAAACTTTTTTTAAAAAAATATGCAGACTCCAAACAGAGAAAAAATCTAAATGCACATTACTCTAGTGATTAGGGAATCTTTAAATATTTAGCATTTAGATGTTTACCCAACCTTGTGAAGAAACCTCACCAGAGACCACATGCATTATACCCCTATGGAATTCCCTTTCACATATATATATATATATATCTGTCTATAATATTTTGCCAGACCTTTTAGTATTTTCAGAGGCCTGCCATGCTCAGCAACTGCCCCCCCACCCCAGTCACAGATGGCCTTGGTGGTATAAGGCCAATAAGTAAATTTACCTACACAGTCCCCACCTACACTGCAACTTAGAGTAAAAGAAAGCAATTCTCTGTTACTGTCATTGACCAATTTTTTTCCCTCACTGGCTCAGAACGAGAACACGAAATATTCTTCCTCTGAAAAAGTGTATCCACATCTCATCAGCTAATCTTCCCTTCCTGGTCACATGGAATAGATTCAATCTATCAGGGAACCAGAGTACTTTCTACATACTTTAAAAAAAATGGGATGAAATCGGAGGGCCCAGATAATCTTCATCCAAGAATATTAAAGGAACTGGCACATGAAATTGCAAGCCTATTAGCAAGAATTTTTAATGAATCAGTAAACTCAGGGGTTGTACCTTACGACTGGAGAATTGCTAACATAGGGTACGTCTACACTAAGGGATTATTCCGATTTTACATAAACCGGTTTAGCAAAACAGATTGTATAAAATCGAGTGCACGCGGCCACACTAAACACATTAAATCGGTGGTGTGTGTCCACGGTCCGAGGCTAGCGTCGACTTCTGGAGCATTGCACTGTGGGTAGCTATTCTGTAGCTATCCCATAGTTCCCGCAGCCTCCCCCGCCCCTTGGAATTTCCGGGTTGAGATCCCAGTGCCTGATGGGGCAAAAATCATTGTCGCGGGTGGTTCTGGGTAAATGTCGTCAGTCACTCCTTCCTCTGGGAAAGCAATGGGTGGCGATGCAGTCTGAAATCAAAATAAAAAAAGAGCTCCAGCAATGGCGTCTGTGTGGAGATTTTTTAAAAATGATTTTGAATTTCGTCTTCTGTAACGGAGCGCTGATAGAACAGATTTCCCTGCCCTTACTGCGATCACATCCGCATGGTCCATGCTGGAGCTCTTTTTTTATTTTGATTTCGGACTGCATCGCCATCTGTGCTGATCGGAGCTCCACGCTGGGCAAACAGGAAATATTCAAAAGTTCGCGGGGCTTTTCCTGTCTACCTGGCCACTGCATCCGAGTTCAGATTCCTGTCCAGAGCAGTCAGTGGTGCACTGTGGGATACCGCCCGGAGGCCAATACCGTCGATTTGCGGCCACACTAACCCTAATCCGATATGGTAATACCGATACTAGCGCTACTCCTCTCGTTAGGGAGGAGTACAGAAACCGGTTTAAAGAGCCCTTTATATCGATATAAAGGGCCTCTTAGTATGGACGGGTGTGGCGTTAAATCGGTTTTACACTCCTTAAACCGGTTTAAACGCGTAGTGTAGACCAGGCCATAGTTCCTATTTTTAAGAAAGGGAAAAAAAGGTGATCCGAGTAACTATAGGCCTGTTAGTTTGACATCTGTAGTATGTAAGGTCTTGGAAAAATTTTTGAAGGAGAAAGTAGTTAAGGACAGTGAGGTCAATGGTAATTGGGACAAAATACAACATGGTTTTATAAAAGATAGATTGTGCCAAACCAATCTGATCTCTTTCTTTGAGAAGGTAACAGATGTCTTAGACAAAGGAAACACAGTGGATCTAATTTACCTCAATTTCAGTAAGGCATTTGATACAGTTCCACATGGGGAATTATTAGTTAAATTGGAAAAGATGGGGATCAATATGAAAATTGAAAGGTGGATAAGGAACTGGTTAAAGGGAAGACTACAACGTGTCATACTGAAAGGTGAACTATCAGGCTCGAAGGAGGTTACTAGTGGAGTTCCTCAGGGATCGGTTTTGGGACCAATCTTATTTAATCTTTTTATTACTGACCTTGGCACAAAAAGTGGGAATGTGCTAATAAAGTTTGCAGACGACACAAAGCTGGGAGGTATTGCTAACACAGAGAAGGACTGGGATATCATACAGGAAGATCTGAATGACCTTGTAAACTGGAGTAATAGTAATAGGATGAAATTTAATAGTGAAAAGTGCAAGGTCATGCATTTAGGGATTAGTAACAAGAATTTTAGTTATAAATTGGGGACATATCAGTTGCAAGTAACAGAGGAGAAGGACCTCGGAGTATTGGTTGATCACAGGTTGACTATGAGCCGCCAATGTGATATGGCCATTAAAAAAGCTAATGCGGTTTTAGGATGCATCAGGCGAGGTATTTCCAGCAAAGATAAGGATGTGTTAGTACCGTTATACAAGGCACTGGTGAGACCTCATCTGGAATCCTGTGTGCAGTTCTGGTCTCCCATGTTTAAGAAGGATGAATTCAAACTGGAATAGGTACAGAGAAGAGCTACCAGCATGATCCGAGGAATGGAAAACATATCTTATGAAAGGAGACTGAACGAGCTTGGCTTGTTTAGCTTAACCAAAAGAAGGCTGAGGGGAGATATGATTGCTCTTTATAAATATATCACAGAGATAAATATCAGGGAGGGAGAGGAATTATTTAAGCTTAGTACCAATGTGGACGCAAGAACAAATGGATATAAACTGGACACTAGAAAGTTTAGACTTGAAATTAGACGAAGGTTTCTAACCATTAGAGGAGTGAAATTCTGGAACAGCCTTCCAAGGGGAGTAGTGGGGGCAAAAGACATATCTGGCTTTAAGACTAAGCTTGATACATTTATGGAGGGGATGGTATGATGGGATACCTAATTTTGGCAATTAATTTGGCAACTGATCTTTGATTATCAGCAGGTAAGTATGCCCAGTGGTCTATGATGGGATGTTAGATGGGGTGGGATCTGAGTTACTACGGAGAAATCTTTCCTGGGTGCTGGCTGGTAAGTCTTGCCCAAATGCTCAGGGTTTAACTGATCACCATATTTGGGGTTGGGAAGGAATTTTCCTCCAGGGCAGATTGGCAGAAGCCCTGGAGCTTTTCTGCCTTCCTCTGCAGCATGGGGCACGGGTCACTTGCTGGAGGATTCTCTGCAGCTTGAGGTCTTCAAACCACAATTTGAAGACTTCAATAACTCAGACATAGGTTAGGGGTTTGTTACAGGAGTGGGTGGGTGAGATTCTGTGCCCTGCATTGTGCAGGAGGTCAGACTAGATGATCATAATGGTCCCTTCTGACCTTAAAGTCTATGAATCTATAATAACTAATAAAATGAGACTGTAAACAAATCACAACCAACAAACTCAGCTTGAAATAGAAAAGTAACGTGAAAGTTTGTCATTCCAACATTTTTTTAAATAGATGAAAATGTTTAAATATTTGTAATATTGCCGCAGGTCTGTGAAAAGTGAGAAATGGAAGCAAGGCAAATTTCAATTAAAATTGTTGTGAATATTTCATCCAGTTTTTGTTACTCATCTGACATGAAGCCCTCTCCCTAAATACTGCTTTGCTACTGGAGTGAGAGATCACAAAGTACTGTGAATTTGAACTAACCACCATAATCTGTTAGTGTTAGTCTATAAATTATCTCTAAGGCCTGCAAAAAAGAAGCATTACAGAGTAGTCCAATAAAAACCAAACATGTCACCTTTATGACATACCTATTTGATCTTAACTATGTAGTTAGGTTCCTATCATTTCCCCATGACTTGGCCACCATCCATATCCCCCTACTACAAATTGACCAGACTGTATTTCATGCTCCTCCCCCCCACCCCTGAAACTATTACACGTAGTTTTGTTCTCATGCTGATCATTGCTGCAACTGAATACAAATCATATCTCTAAGACTCTTTGTGGATACCAATGTATCATGTGATACAGTCAAAACAGCTAATGTTATGTGACACTAGTTTGTAATGAAACACATAACAAAGCAGTTACATTTGTACAAATATATGGGGTAAATGATACCAACTCAAGGCCTTTCATAGATAATTGGCAGAGATTTCTGCTGGCAGGTTCTATTTTGAAGAGTCCCAGATTTCTGCTAAGTTATTTGGCATCTGGCACATCAATGCTTTGTAGGATGAGTTCAGAAATGTTTTGACTCATAATTTATAAGTGACCAGGTTTTTCTCTATAATATTGTGAAAAGAAGAAAAAAGAAAACTTTAAAAGACAAAGGAATCAAGTGATTTATGTTGCTGGTGATGTGTTCTTGTTTTTGCTTTAATAAAGGGTTCTAAATCTGAGAAAGAGCGAACATTTCTCCCATTGGAAGTTATTGAGAGTGAAATACAAATGTACTTCTAAAAACATTGGTTTTATATCCTGAAATTAAGTGAAAATATATAGTTCAACCCCTGGTTAATTTGATCCTCCCTTTCATTTGATCAAAACCTCAGGAATCATATCAGTTGTATTAAAAATAGCAAAACTTTCACTCTTTATTTTGATTAATTTTGACCACCTTAGGCAAGCAATATAGGATAATTTAATCACTGTCTATAAAACATCATCATTTTAATTAATTATGAAGATTAACATTTTGAATGAGATCAGAGATAAAAGCCCAAGGAAGAAAACCCATTTGGTAATAAAAATTACAACTAAAAGTTGTGCTATTAAGACGTTGTGACTAAAAAATGTTAGTCCTACTATGTTATTGCAACCCATTTCCTGCCACCTTCACCATGCCATACAATCTGTGATGTGCATCCTGACATCTAGTTATAGTGTATGGATACAGATGGTCAAGATTTCAATGAATATGATAGGAACATCTTTTATCAAAATAAGGGGAAATCAATGTGTGCTCCTCAGCTGCAGGTATCTCATGAGTATTTCTGGCTTTCTAAAGGCCATATTTTTAAAAGAGCTCAGTGTTGGGGGATGAAATATTTTGAAAATCTGGCAGTCTCTCTCTCCCACTCTCTTTCTTCATAGACATTGCTCCCAGAGATAGATATGGTGATAAGAGTGCTGGAAGCCACTAAAGGTTTGTGACTACTAGGGCATTGACACCAACACCAGTTTCATTTTGAACTTGTTCAACAAAACTTCCAACTTCATTACCCTCTCAGTGCCTTGCCTTATGGGAGTTGTAGTCTTCAGGCAAACTGGCCCCATAGAAGAGAATGGTGGGAGGAAGGGCTCAAACTACATCACCCAGTGTAGATTTCTGACAGCACTGCATCATAGGAGTTATGATCCAGGGTGCATTATGGGAGATGTAGTCCAACCGGGGAACCTATCTGGCCCATAGAGAAGAATGGGGGCATCAGGCTCCCAAGCTACAACTTCCATGAGATAACATGCTACTATAGGAAAATTCAGTATCATATTGAACAGACTTGAATCAAAGTGTTGCAGATAAATTCAATCAACTGAAACACTGGAAATAACAAAAAGTGAACATTTTTCAAAATCATCATGTTGCAGAAAAAATATGAAATTTCAATTTTTCATTCTTATTGGGGACAAAAATAAATGTTGAAATGTCAGAATTTCCCATGGGATGGGATTCTATTGTTGTGTAAGGATATGGGCATGGCTGAAGGAAACAAAGGTCATCCTCCATTTTGGTTGGAAGGGTTCTACACTGCTGAGCTCTGAACAGACTGTGGCTTACAACTACTGTGTTATGTACTGTTTCAAGAAAAATAATTTAACTAAGAAAATAAATTGTGGTAGTATTTATTTGTCTACTCATCCAGGCCTTCCTCCCCTTTCTCCCTTGCAAGCTCCTGCTCCTCAATACTTCCTCTTGAACCTTTTTACTGTTAAACAGTCACATGCTGACAATTCATATGAGGATGATCAATAACACGAAGCATGCAGCCATAATGATTTTCTTTGCATCAATGTAACAGTATCATTCTGGATAGCCATTGTGACTGAATTTTTAACTAAATAAGTTCCAAAATTTACTCTGGTTTTTAAACTGAAATTGCTGAAAGGCTCCAACATAGGATAATCCTTTGGAGTGGGCTCAGAATGTACTCAAACACTCAAATTCATCTTAAGTGAGAAACTCTGATAGTTGGGGGGAAAAATTCTCCCAGATTGGTACATCAGTCTAATTACATGTATTGTACATTGCTCAACTTTAATTGTAGTTGCTCAGTATAGCCCTAAGTATAACCTCTGTCCTCTGGTGCAGCATGTTTGCATCATAGCTTGTAAAATCATCAGTTGTTCAAAAGCATACGTGCAGCAGCTGATTTTACAAAAGATGTGTTCAGTTATGATGTGTACTGCAAGCAAGCCAGAATTGAGCCCTACATTTTGAGTAAGATTATTTACAGTAAACTTATCGTATGTTTTACATGCAGTCTACAATGATTATAAACAAGACAGTTTATCCTTCTTTCATTAAATTATCTTTTTTAAAAAAGAGTATAAGTTTTGATTATTAATCAATCTGTGGCTACAAAGATTCTCTGTAATTGATATGGGGACAGGGACAAGTTTGTTTTTTCACAAGCTTGCAAAGTTTAGGCCCATAGGGGAGAAAATCTTTCTATCTTTTGGTTCAAAATTGTATTCTGATTTCTTTTCCCAGCCTCTCACTACATGTTTTTTCATGAACAGAGAGCGCTGCTGTAGAGACAATGCTTGGAGTAACATTCACTGAAACATTCCTCCTCTTTCTCTCCTTCCTACAATGGTTATGCAAGCTACCCAATTTTTCAAATATTCTTAGTAGTTTTAGTATTTTAAATTCAAATCCCAAACACTATTGAAATAGATTGTTTAGGAAGAGTACCAGATTTTAACTTTAAGCCTTTCTTTAGTTTTGAAAATGTAAGTTTATAATATACTTTTATTATTTTTTAAATTTAATTATTATAAGAACAGTATCACCGTATTAAAACTTAATTACCTTACTCTCTTTTTGGCTTCATGACAATGTTCCTAAAGTGCTAAATATTCATGTAACATGCTACCTCACCCTGTAATATCACCATATTTATGGAAAGAAATTGTAATCCCCTTTACTGACTCAGGTTAATTCCAATAAAATATTAAATCCATTTTCTAATCTAAATGAGTTCATTAGGAGAGGCATGGTACTGAGAATACCATACTCTCTACAGAGTTCAGCTTCATTACATTTCAGCACTGTGCATTTCCAGAGATGATGTACTACATTTATGAGAATTTATTTGTACTGTTCCAAAAACATTCATCCTAATTCTACTCCTTCTGTGCATGCTAATCATGAATATGTTAAGTGGAAATACTAAGCTTGCAGCCAATCTCATCCCCAGATGGGTTCAGGTTATGATTACAGAAGCAAATTTGCCATAAGCACTCTTAAAGCAGGGCCAGTGAGGAGGAAATGAAGGTTTGGAGCTACACTGAAGAGAAAAAACAATTTGATACAAAGGAGAAATGTCATAAGATGCTTGGGGGACTGGTATTTCCAGTTTGCTGTAAACCATTTAGCTTGTACCGAGCTTTGAAATGTTATAAATAGAACTGTCTGAAAGAATATAAAACAAAGCTACACATTAAGGGCCAGATTCTGACACCCTACTGAAGTTGTGTAGCACCTTGCTACGTAAGTAGGTTCTATGGATTCCAATAGAACTACTGATGGAATAAGGTACTACTCAATGTAAGGGCCTCAGAATCTGGTTCTAAATCATCAACATTAGTTTCACGTAATCCATAAAGCCAGGCATGTTTGTTTGTTTATTTTTTACTACCGGCTTTACAAAAAACATTGTGGTAGCAGTGTTTGATGTTATTTCCCTATTAATATATTGGGCTTTTAAAAAGCTTAGGAACAAGCAATGGCCTAAATTTTAGGTAACAAAGGATATTCTCAAATCAGTTCTATTCAAGCAGTAAATAACATGCATTCACACTGTTTGCCAGTAAAGTAAAATGACCCGTTTCTTGCAGATACGTAGTAGCTTTTTTCTTTTCATTCAGGAGAAGAAAAAAAAATCATTCCCTTTACATTGTTGATGAGATTTGATTTGTGTGTCATGCTGCATCAGAGAGTCAATGATACTTTTAAACACACACACACACACACACGTGACAGAATTGCGGATGACAGCATGGGTTAGCAGTTCTCTCATTTGACTTACATTTAGGAACCGTACCATGTATTGTTAAAAACAAAGATCTTCTCAAGGAGACAAGCAGTGACTTTCTACTCCTAAGCAGAGTTCAGATACACATGGGCAATAAATTGGCTCTGTCTTCTACCTCTAAAGAGCGGAAGTGGATTGCTAATAACTTGGAAGACATCCATAGTGAAAACTCGTCAGATTAAACAAACTGGCCACTGGTTGTCACTGTTGTCCTATAAAACCATAGCTGCAGAAGCATGCTTTCAAAAGTGGCCCTTAAACACCAAAATTTAGAAACAAAATTTATTAGCTGCATACAATATTTAGAAGAGACTGATTAGGAGTTTTTAGATCATCTAATCACATGATCTGATATAAGCAGTCGCTGAATTCCAGTAGTTTTCCAAATTGTCTGAGGGTGTTAAATAGAGTAGGTTGTCAAAGACAGATGATTTTAATCAAACAAGAATATTCTGTTTAAGATTAGCAGGATGAGAGATCAATAGGATTATGAACCCTACATCCTGCAATATTCTGATACAATTCTTATTCTGCTGTTAGAGTTGCAGGGGGCACATGATATTGAAGGAACTAATTCCATAACCATCTATGAAAACCAGAGAAAGGGAGAGAGAAAGAGCTTGGCAGGAGCCAAGAAATCACTTTGACATTTTCAGTCATGGACTCCTACTTTGCCAGAGAGGGAAAGGATTTTAATGAAGTATGTTAGAAAAACAGATTGGGATCCACTTACGTGAGAGGAGAAACTAAGTTTTGAAGGTCAAAGAATGTTGATGGAATTTCTTTATGCAAAAGTGTTCCTGAAAATATGATTGCAATACTCCATCAGAGGGAAAAGACATACAATAACATCCAGTTAAATATCCTCCTGATAAGTGTCACACCTGCTTAATTGGAAGGACTACTAAGGCACACACTCAGTGCAGCATATTTCAGTGACTAATTAATGGATAAGTGGCACATCAAATCTACTTAATTGGTACTTCCAGTGTTGCCCAGTTGCATACTTTTTCACTGTAGTTATTTCCTCGATTCAAACTGCTTGAATATCTCCCTCTCACAGTATATTCCTATGAGTCCAAATAATCATTTGATTGACCCAATTATTTCTCAAGTATCAGAGGGGTAGCCGTGTTAATCTGGATCTATAACAAGCGACAAACAGTCCTGTGGCACCTTATAGACTAAAAGATGTATTGGAGCATAAGCTTTCGTAGGTGAATACCCACTTCACCTACGCCAATTATTTCTGTTTCCACTGAAAAATGCCAACAAACTGGATTCCACTATAGAGAAATTCTCATACTTCCAACACTGAAACTTGCTTTCTATGAGCTCAAAAGGTAAGAAATAAAAATGAAAAATAAAAATCAGACTAAAAGAAAATACACCAGACACAGTAGGTGATGGAATCACAAAAGTTTCTGGGGAATGAACGGGCCAGAAGACAACAAGCTTTCCATTTAATAACATACACAGTTCTACCTTAAAATAAAATGTCAGCTATAATTTATCATAACAATGTAGCTTCCTCAATAACCCAATGGCAAAGGGATATGAATTAATAGCTCATTAGAAATCCTTGTTTTCTAAAATGTGGAAATTTTCCTGTTCTTGTAAGAGAGGGATTCATCGTACTGTCTAGAGCCAGGTACAGTACAGTGATTTTTTGTGCACATTTTATACTATGCCCCTCACACCTGACCTTAATTATTATTCTTCGCTTACTCTAGTCCTTATTAACTCATTTGTGTATGTTGCCAGTTGCTCTGACTGAACTGTGTGGGGTGGTTTTGTAATGCAGGTGAGCATCCAGTGAGTTCTACAGTGAACACCTACTTTTTCTTGTAACATAAGCCAAAATTTCAGACTTATTGGGTTTTTAATAACTACCTTCATTTCAACTATATGTTCAGTAATAGGGTAAACATTTAGTTGAACTGTGGGAATATGTTTTAAAGCTCTATGTATATATGTGAATTTCGGATGATTCATAATTTTACGTTTCGTTATTTTCACTTACTTTCCCCTCCCAAAACAGCTGCTGTGGGTTTCTACAGTATGTTCTATTCTTATACAAACCATTTCAAGTCAGAAAAGAGGAACTTCTATGCCAATTGTTTTATTTTAACACTTTTAGAAAGAAGTAACAACAGTATAATCACTTTTCATCAGTATAGCAGAATGGAAAGTTGGTAGGGTATTCATAAGCCATATAAGATAATTTGCCCTAAATTTGATTCCTTCTGAGGTATATGCATGGTTCCCCATAAAACTAGTGGGATCCATGCAGATATATCTGAGGGCAGAATTTAGCCCTCAATATATCTCCATTTCCAAAGCAGAGAGCTCGGGATATGAAAGAAGTAGTACTGAAGTAAAAACCTAAGTACAAGAATTCTCATTTAGAGATCAAAATGACTCAGTTTAGTCACCCTGACATTTACAGGAACCATTAATAGGAAGTTCTTTCAAATATCACTTGCCATAAAAGTGCTGCAGACTTGAAATTTGAATTTCCCTTTTAAACCTGCTAGCTAATATGTAAACTTCTTGGCATACAATTTTAAATGGATGTTATAGGCTACAGCATTAGAGCCTCTTAATGATGTTTGTAACTAGAGCTCACTAGAAAAAAAAAATCCTTCTTCCCTGCCAGAAATTTAAACTTTTTGGCAAAAAAATAGAAACCAACCTTTTTTTGGTTGAAAATTAAAATTTGGATTCAGAAACATTTTTCCTTTGATTCATAGGAGTTGTCTCATACCTCATTGTCTTCTATGGGCCAGGCTTCCTGGTCAAACCACATCTCCTCTGATACTTTCTGGTGTCCCCCCTTGCTGAGCTACTGCAGTGCATCATTGGAGTCCCTGAGCATCAGAGGGGGACCAGGTTTTTATTAAGGTGGCCCCACATCAGTGACAAACCCAGACCCAATAGCTCCCCAAGGCTCTAGTGCAACAAAAGCAAAAAACACAGATTTGCAAGTTAAATCCATGCCAGTTTTTCAGAGTCATCCCACTTCCAGTAGCAAATGATCAGGTGCCACATAATCTAGATAGGCTCAAAGACTTAAATAGAGGCTGGACTACTGTTAAGAGAAACAAAAGGATTTTGCCACCTAGAAGACAGAAGAGGACGTTCCAGAGACAGAAGAACAGTTCTGCTCATATTCTTTTATGTAACCAGGCACTTCTGTTTTGTTGGTGTTTAAGCATTTAAGTAATGGGAAGGGAATGTTGCCAAAGACTGTGATGGGAGTTGGGTTCTTGTGTCCATCTCTCTACATGTCAGTTGCAAAAGAGCACAGTGAAAACTAAACCTGAAACTCCAATGAGTGTCTTGTCTTAACCTGGGCCACCTTGACTCCTAGCTCTGTCCCTCATTGCTAATGACATTTTAGAAACTGATTAGCTTCTAGATTCATTTGTATAGTCTTATTCTCAATGAAAAAATAAGGAATAAAAACATATGCGCCAATTCAGCAAAGCAGTTAAGTATGTCCTTAAATACTATTGAAATAAATGGATAACTCTTTTGCTGAAACATGGCCACAGTCAAGTAGCGGATGTAACAGGTCTGTCATGCTCCAACTTTGGGCTAAATCAAAATTTACAGAAAAGTGCCAAGTCAAGTACTAGGCTAAAGCAAACAGAAAATTCTCAAAAGTAGCAGCAGTTGAAAGCAGCAACAATTTTCTTTAAATGTACTCTGGTCATTTCTTACTGTTTATCTTAACTGTTTTATTTTTTCGAGTGTATTTAAGACATCTCTATAGGGACATTCTGGATTTTACCATACTCAAGTATAATCCAGAAAAAATTGGATAAAAACTAATCTATTTCCAACTCAGGAGAAGACTGCATTGCCAGATTCTCAGGTGTCATAACTCTATTGATGATGATTTCTCCAGCTGAGGATCTGGCCTTGCATTCCTCCTTGGCTCTCCAGACAGAATATGCTGACCAAGTCACAATAGCACAGCTCCAAACAGCTGCCTGCTCTGCACCTGTTTCTTCATCTCACATGAAGACATGCCCCAAGGGTCCACCACAGATCCATAATGAATCTCCTCCCTGCAGCAGAGCTCCTCCCTGTCAGCTCCATACCATGAAACAAGCTGTTCACTTACCTTACATATTAATACGTTAGAGCTCCCACCAAATAAAGGGCTTGTTCTCCAAGGACACTACCTCAGTCTTGCTCTGAATCCAATAGATAAGAATTACACTACATGAAAAGTCGGGAGGAAGAAGAGGCATTCACTCTGAAGCAGTCAGAATAGTGCATTTCCCTTCTTTCTCCTTGTGTTTCAATCCCCAGCCCAAATACTGTTTCAAAAAATTTTGGTCACTACTGAGCACGTTAGCTATTCTTTTGCATCTGTGCTACAATACTTCATTTCTCTAGTTATGAAGTGTACAGTAATTGGCTTAGCAGCAGCAAAAGCAGAGCCTGTGCCCATCCAGGTCCTCCCAACCAGGAAGATCCAAAACAAAGCCTTTTACCCATTCTGGTAACTGTTTACTGCTTAGAGGCATTTGACTGGAAGTGAGATTATGTTTCAGTCAGTTTACTGAGTGGTATCTAGAAAGGCCAGTCAGCAGAAGCTGAGCAGCCAAATGTGAGTGAAGAATACAGTGCAGGATAATGGAGAATAAGTGGGGAAAGGTCTAGGGCAAAAGCAAAGCGCACACAGCACAGTAGAAATTATTTCCTGAAAAGGACTAGTCAGTCAAGCCAGCAATTAAAGGAGAAACTAATTTCCAGTTACTAAGGAGGGAAACCAAAGTGATATTACTAGGGTCTGGGCTCATTCTTTTCACAAAGATTTCAATCAGAGTGGTACTGTATCTTATTGTTTAATTATCCATATTAAGAATTTTCCCCCTAAATCTACAGATATCACAAATAAAAAAAGTTTCACATCTACAGAGATAGACCCCAGATTAGATACAGTTTAATTGGTTAAAAAAAAACTCATTCCAAAATCTGTGAAAAGGAAATTATGGATAAAATTTACAAAACTATTGGAGGGAGGGATAGCTCAGTGGTTTGAGCACTACCCCTCTGATACTTGAAACCCAGGGTTGTGAGTTCAACCCTTGAGGGGGCTACTTAGGGATCTGGGGCAAAAAATTGGTCCTGCTAGTGAAGGCAGGGGCTGGACTCAATGACCTTTCAAGGTCCCTTCCAGTTCTAGGAGATTGGTATATCTCCAATTATTACCTAAGTGATTTAGGAGCCAAAGTCTTATTTTCAAAGTGACTTAGCCACTTGGGAATCCACAAGACTTGGCTCTGAAGTGTCTAAATCATTTTAGAAAATGAGATATTTTTGAAAATGTTTACTGTTTTTGTTGGGGTTTTTTAATTACATGCTTTTTTAAAATTGATAAAATGTTCTACTGAGTATAGTGTGTCTGTCTTGTGAATTTCATTGCTAACATGTGTGATGTATTTGTCAAACATATGCCAACAAAATAAATATTTATAAATGTACTTAATATCAGTGGGTGAATTGATCTCAGCTTGAGAAGTAGTACCAAAAAGCATATGAAAGATTGTGTGAGCAATAGCATGGGTTGCCCATTACTAATTCAGTCCCCATCTTTCCCTATGCATTTATTGCAACTTTTCCTAGCAACATATAAAAAAGGCACCAATTTGCTACAATGGTGCCTTTGACATTATTCAAAACAACAATACATGAACAACAAGAAAAAGTCAGCAACAAACCACTAGACAAATTCCAGCAAATTTTCACTCCCAAAACATCCTGAGAGGTGACATTTTCCGCACCAAAACAATCACCCTCAGTTAAGTCAGCCACTAATAATATTGACTATTCTCCAAGTAAATTATGCACAAATCGTGAAGGCCCAGAGGAAATACTGTTCTAATAAAGTGGTTGTTGTGCTATTATTTTCAACACACTTTTTGAGAAAAGTTTAGAACACACATTTCTCTCTCCGTGATTTCTGGAATATGTTCCACACTTAGAACAGGATCCCAGATATGGCTGTGTGATAACTTTGCATAAATTACAAGGAGTCCGGTGGCATCCATTTTTTGTGGATACAGACTAACAGGGCTACCCCCGATACGCTGAATAAATGTTGATCACTATATCTGTGCATTCTGAGCATGTTATTTCAGTGTTTGTACAGTATTGCAGAATCTGCAATTTCTCTCTAGTCCAAAACATGTTTTTTGAGGAATAGGCAGGAGAGAGTGAAAAAGGAGAGTGCAGTTTACCATATACCTTCATGAAAGGCCACTTTTTTTCTCTCCCCATCTAGCCTTCACCGTGATTTATGATGTTTCACAAAGCTCGGAACCAGATTTTCAGTATGCAGTTCCCACTCTTTCATTAGAAAAGCCTTAGTAATCATAGAACCCTGCAATAAGCATTCAGAACCAGACACACTCCACAGCACTAATCCCAATGCAACCTTTAGCCGTCAGGGTTGACATAGCAGTAGTTAAGGTTCTTCCCTGCTCTGCAGAATTGCAAGTAACTGCTGGGAAGAGAAGTCCTTACATTTTTTTTTAAAATTCTCCACAGTTCACTAAATATTTTGCTGCAATTCAGAAGATTTTTAGGGTCATAATGTTGCAAGACTTGCACTAGACACAAACTACAATGGCTGTCTTCATCCAGGCAAGTGGTATTCAAAACAAGAGAAAGTCTGTAACAGTCAAGACATTTTTTATCATATTTCCTGTTTGTCAAGAACTATTATTATAAGTGAGTTGCATATTCCTATCCCTCTTCTAGGATACACACAAACACAGACATTAGCATACTGATCATGACACATTTTTTCAAAAGTACTTAAGTCACTTTCAGTAGGACATAGGTGCTTTAGAAATTGGGACTTAGGCACATAGATCAGTTAGCTAAGAGCTTATTAAAAATTTACCCTACATGCTTTGTACACCTTTATTAACCTATTTTTAGAACATATCAAAGACACTCAGGTCTGATTTCAGAGACCCTGTTCTTTCTTGGGATATTTTAAGTGTCAGACTTTCAGACAAAAGTATGTCTTATACAGCACATTTGATTATAGATGGATGATATTAGAATCCTTCTAAAAGGACCCACCTAACTCAGTTACTGAGCCATTGTCTGTTATGAATTATTTTTCCACTGATAATATCTGACTGTTGAATAATTAAATCAACTCAGAGGTAATGCACCTTTCAAAACTGTATTCAAGTTCAGTATTTTCTTTCTGGACCTTTAAGTGGCGCCTTGAGAAAAGGAAATAGAGTACTTGTATGTTTGCTGATATAGCTGCCAATAATTGTACTACTGTAATTAAATAAAAGTATCCATAATTTTAAAGTTATGAATGAGTTTAGCGATTAAACAAAATTCCAGGGAGGAGCCAGCCCTGGCAGCCAGAGAAACAAGTCAGCAGGAGCACACACAGAAGCAGCTTTAGCAGGGATTGTTGGACACTGATGTCACCCGAGATTTCTATAGTTTTCTCTCTGGACACTTTCTCCCCTGTGCTGAATGCCTGTTTACTCCAATCCTCTTTCTCTGCCCCTTTCCTTACAATCTCTTCATTTCAGTCTCAGTTCATCGGCCCTCCATGCTCTCCTTCCCTCCCTCCCTTTTCTCTCTCCCCTACCATGTCTATTGCTCCTCTTCCTTTGTCTTTCCAGTTAACTAATCCCTCCCCAACAAAATCCCACCCCAGAAATATTAACAAAAAGCACCAAAACCCCAACCCTGGGGGGAAAACTGTGAAACTAAATGTTTGTAAACACTCACTCTGTTCACTCTGCTTGTGTGTTGTTTTTCTTCTGCCTCCCCTTTGTCTTGACTATTTAGATTATAAACATTTTGGGGAAAGACTGTCTCACAGCAGGATGCCTAGCACAATAGGGCCCCATTCTCAGTTGGTTGCTAGACACTACCATAAAACCCACTAACAATAATAATTTATAGTATTACACAGATCTGAAGTTATCATTGTGAAGAAAGATTAATATGCTAGCTAAAGAGATACTGAAGCCTAACCTCAATGTCTCATAAATATACTGCTTGTTGAGATATATGAATCTTTATTCAAAAGGATAAGCTGACTTTTAGTAGCATTCCTTTCAGGATGAAAAGACTAAATTATTACTCTGAAAGATGCAAACATTAGTGAATATAGATGAATTAGTTTCTGACCTTCCATTTTATTTCAATCCAATTTAGTTCAATCTAACTTTCAATCTACACCGATCTCTGGCTACTGCAGGAATGTTTATGTAGTGTGATGGGTTCCCCCCAGGGTGACACCTGAAACTGGGGTACCACTGAACCCCCAGACCGACCAACCTGGGCTCTCTTTTACACTGCACTGCTATGACAAGCTACAAAAGCCTTCCAGCCTGCACTTTCACCAGCATACATACAGGTAGGGACAGCCCTAGCTGCAGTTACAAGCAGGCTCTCTGACTAGCCCCTGCATGGGCAAGCTACTCCCAGCTACTTAGGCACGCACCCCGTCTAGAGTATAAACCCAAATTATATCGTCTTGTGCTGCACAAGGAACTGTACAACACAAGCTCATAAAATCTGTCCCCTCCCTCAATGCGGAGAAAAATATGCAACAGCCTTTTCCCCCCTGAGTTATGATTCCCCCCCACTGGTTTAGTTAAAGCAAAAATAAGTTTAACAACTAGAAAAGATAGATTTTAAGTGATTATAAGTGATAGCAAACAGATCAAAGTAGATCACCTAGCAAATAAACAAAAAAGGCAAACTAAACTTAATGTACTGAATAGGTTGGATATGAATAGCAGATTCTCACCCTAAGAGACGATACAAGCAGGCTGCAGATTCCTAAGGGGCAAGCTGCACTTGCTTTGCAGCTTGGAATCTCCAGGTGTTCCATTCACCCTTTAGCCTGGGTCCAGCACTTGCCCCAGTTTAGTCTTTGTTCCTCAGGTGTTTCCAGGAGTCTTCTTGGATGGGGAGCGAAGAACAACCAGATGATGTCACTCCCCCCTTATATAGATTTTGCATATGATGGGAACCCTTTGGTTCCAAAGCTTGGTTCCCAGACTGGTCTATGGAAAAACACTGACATCCCAAAATGGAGTTTAGAGACATGTGGTCACATCACATGTCTTTGTAGAATCATAGCAGCCATTACTCTGAGTCCTTCTGTAGCATTCTCAGGAAGGCTTCCCAGGTGGAGATAAACTTCTCCTAAGGCCTATTGTTTTTTTTCCTAATGGCTCATTGCCCTGAATAGGCCTTTCCCCCACACAGATATCGAGTCTGAAAGCATCTTCTCTAGTGGGCATTACCCAGATGTAACTACATTTGAAATACAGATACAGTCAATATTTATAACTTCAGATACAAAAATGATACAGGCATACAAATAGGATAATCATATTCAGCAAATCAGCCTTTTCAATGACATTTCACATGACTTACCTTGCATAAAATACATTATAATTATGTCATAATCATATCCTAATAATATCATTGTGAAGAATATGGGATGGAGTGTCACAGGCAGAATGAAATACTTCGTCTCTGATTCCTTCCTGATGACAGTTATAGTAAAAGAAACTAATCCAATTATTGTTAAGAGTCAGGACTGGGTATTCAGCAATGGCTGACTCAGCTGAGCAATGTTCATTTCAGCTGGGATTATGGAAACAAGTGCACAAGTTTCCATGTTCTGGCAAAGCTGGGGCTTTCCAAAGCTGGGGCTGACTGTCCCTAGTATAAATTAGTGCAGCCTAAAGGCTCTTCTAATCTATACTGGTTGTCAACAACCCCAAGAGGTTGTTCTGGAAGCCATAGAGTGGCTGGCATGTATGAATCCTATGCTACCTGATGACTTCCCTACTCAAGGGAATTTTCTGAGCTTTAGGACTGCTTTATGTTGCCTGAGTGGATGGGTCAAGGCCTTAGTGTATGTGGGAGGCCATCAATGAGAATGTTTGCAATACTGGTTCATATCAGTACAACTGCAAAAAATAAAGTAATAATGTTAATCATGTATTTGTAATTTCCACTCAGTCTCTGCTTCTATAGTTTATATTCTGGACACTGGCTGTTTGCTCCAACCCTCCCCCACATCTATAACTTCCAGAATGTACGAAGTTCTGAGAAAAAATTGTCTAAAATCCTGAGTAATTCTGGAAAATTCTGCAGATGCAAAGTTGCATAGAAGAAAAGTATTTCCTGTAATTCACCCTACCTGGTATCAGTGATACAATCTAAATACGTCAACTTTGATGCAACTTTGATGTTCGCTAATCCGGGAAGTCATAATATTAAACACATAACCAACGGTCTGCGGCTATGAATGCAGAAAGATTATAACTGCTGTGGCTTAGGTAGTGTAACCTGAACAAGGTGCAGAGCAGATATCTTTGGCTTTAAGAACTGAATCTACACATATATTATAACATTCTCTACAGAATTTGCTAGATCATTTAGAATAATAGGTTTTACAATTTTGGGTTTCTTTTATAAGTTTAACAAAATGGAATATGAGTTTACAAGCACACAAAATGGGTACATTTTGCAACAAAAGCATATATTGACCGTGAGCATTAAGTGCCATAAAAAATGAACATTTACTTCACCACACTATTGACTTAACCCCCAAATCTGTGATATTTCCTACTCATAACCTATCAAATTCAGCACCATGATAATCTTTTATAAAATCGTGCCCACTTGGAAAATGCTTGTGTCATCAGATAGAGTTAATCAGCATAATTATTTAGCAGAAGTTGCAAAGTTTAGTAAAACAACAATCACAATGAGTCAATTTTAGAGCTAGGTGAATAACTGATTGTTTAGTTCACTAGTAGTCACTGGAGGTTCTGAGGGTGGGAAAAACGATCAGTCCAGGTTGAACCAAAACAAAAGTTTTTGGAATTTTCAACTAAAAAAGTCAGAAAAAACAGCTTGGGGGTTGAATGAAACATTTTTTTCGACCTGAAAGAAAATATCTAATTGTGGGCACTTCTGATAAAAAACAAAGGAAATGAAGGGCTCTATTCACAAAACTGAAGGTGATGGTGCCACAGCTACACTTATACCACATATTCCAGTGGTTAGGCCATTCACCTGAGGTGTGGGACACACACACCCCACAAAATTCAGTCCAGCTGAATCCACAGATTTTGGTGAAAAAAAATTCATCTGGAAAATTTCACTCTGCTCTAGTCAATATTTCTTATGGCAGTATTTATTCAATCTATATTCAAAGTCAATGTTCCTTGTTAAGCCTGTATTATCTTCTTGACACTTTCAGGGAAAACCTACAAGTTACGCCACCAGTGTTATGGACTGGCTTTGCATATACTATTGTAACTGATATACCAGAGTCTCTCTCCTTCACAACTAAATATTTTAATCACCATGACCATTTTTAGGGGCTAAGAAGAGAATGAAAAGAATATAAATGGAATTATAATTGAGTATCAGGGTCCTTTTGCTAAGTTCATATTTTTAAAATAGCTGTGAAGTATGTTTATTAATCTTGTACCTATGTATCTGGATGTAATAGAAATATTTCTATCTTCAAACATTTGAAATAAAAAAAATAATTAATGGCACCATTATCCAGGGATAGGACACTAGGCAGACTTGGACCTGGTTATATTCCCAGGTCAGCCACTAACCCACTATGTGATGTTAGTCAAGTCACTTCACCTTTCTGTGCCTTTGATTCCCGTCCCACTCTGACTGCCTTGTTCATTCAGTTTGTAACATCTTTGGGGCAAAGACTGTCTCTTCCTGTGTTTAGATGGTGCCTAACACAAGGGGGCTCTGATCTCAGCTGGAGCTGCTAGGCATAATGCCATAATAAACAAAAAGCCCTAAAAATGTGAAACCTCTTGTTACACATTCCTCAACCATATCCTGAGGTTTAGCTCTTAAAATTAAGATTTGGGATGTTGGAATGAATCATGTTATTCTAGAAAAGGCAGGCAAACCTCCTAGTTATTGGTCTGAGATTACCATATCTGTGTATCAATCAAAGCAATTAACTACACAAATCTTTCCACTTACTATGGAGACCTACAGCTACTAGATCAAATTATTTTTTATGGTGAAAATATTTTAAGCGTGACAAACCTTGAAATAGCATAATTAATTTTAAACATTACTGATCTTAAAATACTAGCAGCCAGTTTCAAAAAAAGACTGCAAAGGAGATATTGCAAATACTATAGTGATGCATCTTAATATGCATTGAAGACACATATCAGAAGCCAGAATGAGCTGGGCAAAAAAAAATGTAACCTGACTATTTTGTAAGTTTCGACTCGTGCTTTTTGCAAAAAAAAACAGAAGCCAGTCTTAGTGGCAAGCTTCTGAAAACTTGCACAGCTATGATAAGAAAGGACATTTCTCATAAATATTCATTAAAAATTACCTTTTCTGGATCATGAATTTTTCAAGCAGACACTGATTTGACCTCTACAAGGAACAAAAGCCAACCTATAGCATAGTGTCTCCGCTTTCTGTCCCAAAAGTTTTTCCAGCTAAGCATCTACTTTGCACACTGCATATTATCTCAGGTCAGTTACCTTTGTGGTCCAAGCACTTCTGCATTAATATTAATTCAAATTACCATCTAAAGTATGGCTCATATTTCCTGGAAAAATTGATTGTAAGGCAGGACCAGGATTTGCATTTTAAATAATTTTCTAAACTAACATGTCTGTCCCTCCACAATCTACTGATTTGAACCCAGAACCATTTTACTTGTATTTGTAATGATTGCAGCATTTTCCTAATAATACAGTAATAGGGCCTGATCTTCCAAAGCTGCTAAACTCCTGCTTCCTTCAGTGAAGTCAGTGGGAGTGAACTGTGCTCAGCAAACCAATGGAAGT
Organism: Mauremys mutica; assembly: GCF_020497125.1. NCBI lineage: Eukaryota > Metazoa > Chordata > Testudines > Geoemydidae > Mauremys > Mauremys mutica. Next base: position 183,083,326 of record NC_059072.1, on the reverse strand, counting down.
GCATAGCACCTCACAGGGTCAGAGTCCAGCCTCATCTCCCACTCTCACAGCATGAGGGACCACTTCACATCCAGAAGAGTCAGTTTGGCTAAATGCTGGGAGTGGGGGGGGGGGGTGAGCCCAGCCTCCTTTCTTCATGAGGCCACCTAACAGTGGCACAAATATTTCCACCCTCCCCGTGGGACTCAACAGAAGCAATTACATTTACGTTTGTTACACATACACACATTTTCTCAGTCAGACATTCCTTTCCATTTCTATTGAGTGCATACACAACACGTAAGTTTTGCTCTTAATAGCATCCATTGCATGTATGTACATAGATAAAAACAAATTGCATCTTCACACAATTTTTAATCATATTCAAACAGTACAGAAACTTAATGCACATCTTTTTTTTCCCTCCCTTTTCTCCACTTTTTCCCTTTCTTAGATCCCTAGCCTCAGAAAGGTTGCTGACCACTAGAAATCCCCAAGTGGCAGAGACCCTTCATAGCTGGATGTATACCTCACAATGACCCCAGCATAGAAGACATGTTGGGACTTGGCTAGAGGTATACAAGTGAGTGGATCACTGGTGCACTCCTCCAAACCACAGCCATAAAATGGCCTCTTGGGGTGGGATGGGGGGTGTTAATATACCAGAGCCTTGAGTCTAATATAAATTACACCAAGGGCTGAATCAGCCCCAAGGAATGGAGAAGTACAAAGATGGCTGAGAGCTGCCTCTGCTCCCACCCAGCCTCCTCATCTGCACAAAGTAGAGATCTGGTTCAGCAGAGGTTCTAGCCCTGTGTTTTTGCTTGTGCCCTCATATCTTTTCATGTCTCTTTTCTCCAAGTTTATTTTTTCTATTATTTTTTTCATAGCTTTTATAATTTTTACTCTCTCTCTCTCTCCAAACATTTTCATTTCATTTTTCCATTCTGCTTCCTGCTTCACATTTTACTCCTTTACTTTCTTTTTTCTCCCTCTATCCTCTGTTTCCATTACTTTCCCATCACTCAACCTCTCATTTACCTTTCTCCCCTTGCCCAAGCTCTCAGTTTTCACTGCCTCTCTTCTCCCTGCCCCCATTCTTCTCAGCTTCCACCCTCCTCATGCTCTGCCCTTGACCAGTTTTACAGCTCCAATTCATTTCCCCCTCCACTTCCACAGATGCTCTATTCTCCCATCATTCTGTTTTCACACTTCTCTGGCTCTTTTTCAGTCTTCTCTCCTTCTGCCCAGTCCCTTGTCTCCCCCACCTTGGGTACTTTGCCTCCCCTATTCCCTGGGTATGCCCTTCTCCCTTTTTGTGACAGATTTGGAAAATGGATTAGCCCTGTCCACACTATTGGACAAATCGTTTCATGCTTGGTTAAGAAATATAGAGGGGACAATGTCTGAGATCCATATAATTTCCTAGTGTTGATAAAGTATTGATACAAACCCTTCATAACTGGATGACTTCAGAATGGTTCTTCCTTCACTATTGACATTTTTCAGACTTCTTGCAGTTTGTTTAGACAAGGGACAACGTTGTTAAAACTGACCCTCAAACACAGTTTTTAAAACCTGTTTAGGAGTATTGGCCTAGATCTGTGGCTCCTTTACAACTGTGTTTCACTGCTAACCATCTGAAAAATAAGAATTCCCCTTGTGTAGGGGAATCACCAGATGGTATAAAGCAGGTGTATCAAATGCTTCTGGTCACCCTAACATAAGGGGTGTGATGGAGCTGGAACCAGAGTATGATGCAGTTCAGAGACCATTAACGTCATAGTGGCTCCTAGGGGAACGTTACATGCAAATGCTTAGGCTACCTAACTTGCACTAATTGATGGTTCAGGGCTTGTGATGATGACCTAAAGCCATATTTGTCTTCCTGCTCACTTAGCTTTGCCAAATTTAGCTCCAGAAGAGGTATATGAACTGAAATGCTTCTAAAGACATTAGTGTAATGGGGCCAGTAGGTCGCACTTCAGCATCTTATACAAAGTAGTGACTGAGTAGGGTATAAAGCAGTTCCTAAAATTCTGTTTCAAGTTTGCAGCATGCAGGAACAAAGGCACTGTACTTTGTAGCACAGTAGAGTGTATCAGCACCACATGATGCTTATATATCTAATTTCTGCATAGGATCTTGTATATAGGTTTTACAATCTACTGCACCTCTTCAGCTAAAAATCACCCCCAGTGACTTTACTTGATTATGAAAAATCCATGCAATGGAGGTATGAATCAAAACAGATAATATTTTTTTAAATGCCCAGGTCAATATCTCCTCTAGCTTCCATGATAGTGTCCTTTACAAATGGAGTTTTAAATGTGAGAACACTGACTAACAGGAGGGGGAAGTGGGGGTGGGGGTGGAAACTTTAGATTTTGGCATAAATAAAATTCAGTCTCCCACCCTGCCTCCCAAACCAGATTATTTTATTTAAGCAAAATTGCATGATGTGTTGGTTAAGAGGAATATAAAATCCTTCTAGTATGGAAACATATTGGGACATGTTAGCAGGATTTAAACTTATGTATTCAGACACTTTTAGCAAAAAGAAAAGATTGCATTAGAAAAATCAGACTATGAATTGTACCCCTTCTAGCTTGGTGGAGACATTTGCCTGCATCGTTCCACAGAGATCTAGGCACAATAATAGCTACATTTAATCAAATGCTAAAAACAAACATTCAATATTGAATGTATCCTTTACAAATGTTAATCTTGCTTTAACTTTCTTTTTACATGGCATTTTAAATTAGTCTGTGACAGACAAAATGTATATGGCCCGAACATTGAAGAAAGCCAATTTGTTTGGCATGGGAGGCAGAAATCTGACAGCGACTTTTATTGTATTTTACATTTTAATGCTTACATACAGCACTGAGAAGAGATGAAGCAAGCTGGTTGCCAAACATCTGAGTTGTGGCAAATAATACACTCTTCGTGCCTCCATCTGAGGCAAGGTGTATACACACATACCAGCTACTCTTTATGAACAGAATTGCTATTTGCCTATTTCAAATAGTATCCAAATGTGCCAAGCACTGCAAGAATACTGAGAGCAAAGAATGCTTAATATTCCAGCCCAGCTCACTGAAAAAAGCATTGAAGTGACAGAGCAGTGTTCTGTAGAGCAACATGATGTGTCTGCTTTAAATGGAGAATAATGGATTTAAGTTTAGTGCAGAACTAAAGGGCTCAATTACTATTCATGAATTCTGAAATGTTCTACTACAGAAATTCCTTTTGCATGAAATGTTCATCAGTAGCACTGTGTGAAACTACAAAAAACCCGTAAAGCTTGGCCCCTCGCACAATACCGTACTTACCTCGATTTGTGCATTTACAAAGAATATTTCTATGGAGTTTATCAAAAGTCACCCATGTCTGTAAACTAACCATTTAAAACAAATAAGTTTTGGATTGATGCTGTATGAAAAGAAATCCTACTGGTACCACTTGGAACCAGTCATTTTCCTATTACTAAATGGCCTACCATTTGTCTACAGGAGGACATACCCAATACTTTAGAAAAGCAGTTGCCATGGGGACTGAAGGTAACCTTTTGGTTAGCAAAGCGGGAATGTTAATTTGTCACTCCATAAAGGGATCATAATAACAGAATTGCATCTTTATCAGTAATTATTTTAACACTGAATGAGCTCCAGAGATACATTTTTCCCCATATACAAAAATAACCATTATTTAAAGAGCAAACTACCCATTCACCATGAAAACAACATTGTCATTTATGCTCCGTGCACTTGAGCATTTAGTTTGAAATACATGACTTGATCCTGTAGTTAAAATCCATTTAACTCAGTGAGAATCTTGCATAACTAATGTCTAAAGGATTGTGGCCATAGTATTTTGGTAGACTAGGACTTATGATCAATTCTTAGAACACAAGCAGTATTTATTTCACATCATAGGATAATTCTTGAAAACGAAAATACTATTAAAGGTTCAGCTTTTGTTGCACTTAAAATCACTGATACCCGATTTCAGCAGGACTGCTCACAGAGAAAGGTACTACTCAAGTTTGAGTAAGGGTGGCAAAAAATGATCCTAAAATAAGCAGTTTTGTATATCCATTTCTGATTGCTTGCAAATAGGAGTTTCTCTCCCCGCTTCATGCATGTGCAGCATAATGCCTAAGTAACTTAGGGCCAAGTGAATCCTCTATCTGCTTAGGAAACATCTTAGTATTTCTATTTGCATGCAAAAAATACTAATTATTCCAACATTTTTGTTTGCTGGGTTGTCTACTTATAATTACATTTCATGTGGTATTTTAAAAAATGTCCTATCTAAAAACCAAATAAAAAAAGGTTTGTTTGTTTTTTGTTTTTGTTTTTTTTTTTAAGTGTACAGGAGATTGGGAAAGTACTGAAGGCAGTTTCTAAAGTCTTAGTTAACTAGCTCCTTCTGTTTCCATATTCAATTCCTCAAAGTAACATATGCATAATTTTATCATCATTGTGTGCCATCTGGAGTATATTGATTGAACTGCAGTTTTAAAATGAGGTCTAATAGATAATTTGGTTGCATACATTTGGAAATAAAGTGATTATACTCAAACTGAATATAGCTTTTTAAGAATGGAGCTATAACTAAAAGATTAAACTTGAAAATGCATCCACTGTACCTGAGCAGACCAAGGAAGAAAGTCAAATCCTTACAGTTTTACACTTTACTATTATCTAATTTAAGTAAGAAAGGCTGTTTTAGGGAAGACTGCACCTTCATTTTACAGTGTATTATTGAAAAGGAGCCACTGTGATACTCTACTCAAACCCTTTAATTCAGACTACCTAAAGAGAGAGAGAGAGAGAGACACAGACAGACAGACACACACACACACAATAAGCTAGAACAATTTATTTTATACAATATCCTGTCAATTGGGCTTCACTTGATATTACACTACATGGAAAATTTTATCAGGAGTTCATCCATCCTAAACATTATAGTGAACTCTGTTGCTATAGGAACACAGGAATTGTCATAGCACAACAGAGGAATGGTACATCTAGTCTGATATTTTGTTTCTGACTGTGGCCAATGTCAGATTCATCAAGGAAATGTTTCAAACAAACGCCTCACATTTTCCCTCCTCTCCACAAATACTATTGGATTATCAAAACACAGTGGCCACAGGGTTATTCTGTAAATGAATATACAAAACTAAGCCAGCCACACACGTGGAAACACAAAAATCCAGTTCATAGAGCACAGAACGTCAGTTAGCTTACTGAAAGAGAAGTTTGCTGAACCTTTTTCCTGTTACTGAAGGCTAATTGGTCTATAATTCCTTGGGACACCCATCAAACACTCTTAGGTACATTTTGTAAAGATGGGTACAGTGTTGGTCACCTTACAGACAATGCTAAACTAAAGTTACATATTTCCATAGTAGCTCAGCTATTTTGCGCTCAGTGATTTTGTTCCATCAGAACTCTTGGATGAGTGCTATTTGATGCTGGTGATTTCCTTCAATTTAATATCTTGAATTGTTAACATCACTCTGATGCCTCTGTCTCAGAGATTGTCCCACCGCCTCTGCCTATAAAGAGCAACTACAGGCAGTTATTTTTCTTTTTTATCTGTGGTAAAGACAGATGCAAAGAAATTCAGATTTTTAACACCAAAAGCAACAATTACAATCATCTAGTCTGACCTCCTGTGTAACACAGGCCATAGAATTGCATTCTGAGTCCTGCAGTAAGCCTAACAATTTGTGGTTGAACTCGATCATGTCTCAGACATTTAGCCTTGATTTAAAGATGCCAAATAATGGAGATTTAGCAAATCTCTTGGTATTATGTTCCAATGGTTAATCACCCTAACTGCTAAAATTGTGTCTTATTTTTAGTTTGAAATTCACTAACTTTCAGTCACTGGATCCTGTAACGCCTATGTCTGCTAGATTAACATACCCTTGTGTGTCAGATATCTTTTGCCTCAGTTAGCACATATGGACTGTGATCACATTGCCTCATAACCTTTTCTTCAATAAACTAAATAGCCAGAGCTCCTTTAGTTTCTCTGCCTAAGTTGTATTCCCTCAGATTTCTGAACCAGGTTTTAATATGTTACGAAAACAAAGCAGAACTGACTTACAGAGTGAGGTTGTATTTTACCCTTCGAACAGCTTCACAATAAGTTTATTCTAACCAAAAATGGGACATGCAAATTGCAATTATTGAGATTATCTTGATCCAAACATACTCTTGCATCCTACCATATAATGAGAGTTTTTTTTCCTGACCCCACTGGATCATAGATATGCAGGGCTGGGAGGGACCTTAAGATGTAGTTTAGTCCAGCCCCCTGCACTGAGGCCAGATCAAGTATACCTGTCAGGATGGTCTAGGTGTTTGTCTAACTTGTTCTTAACTTCCAATGAGAGGGATTCCACAATCTCCCTTGGAAGTCTGTGCCAGTATATTTTCCTAATATCTAACCCAGGGGTTGGCAACCTATGGCATGCGTGCCAAAGACAGCACATGAGCTGATTTTTAATGGCACACTGCTGCCTGCCAGGACTCCATTAAAAATCCTGCCCTGCCCGGCCCAGCCCACTCTTCTCCACCCTCCGCTCCCCCCGGCAGGGCAGAAGCTTGGTCCTGCCGGCTCCCCTGCCTCTTCCCGTAGTGTGCTGGGTTCCTGCCCCTCCTCCGCCTTTCTGTCCATCCCTCTCTGGCAGCTGATCAGCTGATGGCCCTTGTGAGGGAGGGGAGGCTGCAGCTGTCGAGAGAAGTTCCTGGATGCGCTGAGGCTCCGAATGAGGCGGGGAGCCGGGGGTAAGGGCTGGGGGGGTTTGGCTAAGGGGCAAGGAGTCCTGGGGATAGGGAGGGGGCAGAGGTTGGAGGGGCGGTCAGGGGACAGGGGGTTGGATTGTGGGCATTCCGGGGGTCTGTCAGGACTCAGCGGGGGGGTGGATAGGGATTGGGGCAGTCAGGGGACAGGGAGCAGGGGCTGGGTTCTGGGGTGGTGAGGGGACAAGGAGCAGGATGGGTCGGGGATTCTGAGGGGGGTGGGAAGTCAGGGGGCAGGAAGTGGGTGGGAGTCGGATAGGGGGCAGGGCCAGGCTGTTTGGAGAGGCACAGCCTTCCCTACCCTAAAGTTCATTCAGCAGTTTGAGGCTTGCAGAAGAGCCAAGCTGTTAGCTTTTACATTAGGGCTACCATCCCCTTCACTTCTCAAATGTCAAATTATAGTCTATATTTAATTTCAGTGCCATAGGGAGCAGGGGCGGCTCTAGCCATTTCGCCGCCCCAAGCACGGCGGCATGCCGCGGGGGGCGCTCTGTTGGTCGCCAGTCCCACGGACGTGGTTGCGGAGGGTCCACTGGTCCCGCGGCTCCAGTGGATCTCCCACAGACGTGCCTGCGGATGCTCCACCGAAGCCGCGGGATCAGCGGACCCTCCGCAGGAATGCCTGCGGGAGGTCCACCGGAGCTGCCTGCCGCCCTCCCGGGACCGGCAGAGCACCCCCCACGGCATGCCGCCCCAAGCACGCGCTTGGCGTGCTGGGGTCTGGAGCCGCCCCTGATAGGGAGATTCATGTCAGGGGAGGGTAGCTTCATTTAAAATTAGCCACTGGGGGAGGGATCACATGAGAAGAGCAATGTCCTTCCCAACCCTACCAAGGGAGACCCCCCGTCCCCTGCATGCCCTGAGGTTTCAGAGGGGTTAATTCAATGGTTCTCAGACTTTTATACTGGTGACCCCTTTCACATAGCAAACCTCTGAGTGTGACCCCCCCCTTATAAATTAAAAACACTTTTTTATATATTTAACACTACTATTAATTCTTGAGGCAAAGGGGGGTTTGAGGTAGAAACTGACAGCTCGTGACTCCCAGTAATAACCTCGTGACCCCCTGAGGGGTCCCGACTCCCAGTTTGAGAACCTCTGGGTTAATTTAATTTTAGCACCCTGTGTCCATTCACATGCATGTGCTATTTTGAGCATTTCAGTTTTCACAACATAGGCTCATCCCAGATTCTGGAACAAGCTCAAATGCTCAGTTTGTGGAGCATTTACATAAGCTATACTAAAGACAAACCCACAGTAACCATCTCCAGTTTGTGAGGAACCCCATGGAGCCAGTCTCTAGGAAACAGATAAATGCATGGAGGTTAAGTCCATTAATGGCTATTAGCCAAGATGGGTAAGGAATGGTGTCCCTAGCCTCTGTTTGTCAGAGGGTGGAGATGGATGGCAGGAGAGAGATCATTTGATCATTACCTGTTAGGTTCACTCCCTCTGGGGCACTTGGCATTGGCCATTGTCGGTAGACAGGATACTGGGCTGGATGGACCTTTGGTTTGACCCAGTATGGCTGTTCTTATGTTCTAATCTAAATGAACCCAAAGTTATGGAGACAGATGAGAGTCAAGGAAGCCAACAGAGTATCAGAAACCTGGAAAAATCTCTGACTGGATGGGCTCAGGCGTTTGGTCACAAGCTGAGGTGGTTCAAAAGTTTTGGATTTTTTTTAAGCAGAATTTTTTTATTGTTTCTTTAAACAATCAAACACAGCAAGCAGCAAATATTTGGCCACACGCTTCTGAAACTCCAAACCATATTCAGGTTTTGGCAGACTAATTTCAGCTTTTCAATTAAAAAAAAACAACAAATTTTGAAGGAAAGCAGACATTGTCCATGATTTTTTTCTGCTTTTTAAAAACCCCTAGTTTTTGATCCAAAAAAAGTTTTGACGGAAAATATTTGTCCAACGCTTTTAATGAGCTTTAGTGCCTTTTAGCACTAGCTGATGCTCAGAACCAGTGATACCTTGTAAAGAAGTTTTCTCAAAACTGGGTTTGTACCGAGATGCAGGTGGTTTATTTTCCCAGAGCCGCCTGTCGGTGCGGAGCAAGTGGGGCAATTTGCGCCGGGCCCCGCAGGGGCCCCCACGAGAATATCATATTGTATAGTATTGCAATTTTTTTATGGAAGGGGCCCCCAAAATTGCTTTGCCCCAGGCCCCCTGAATCCTCTGGGCAGCCCTGCTGCAATGTGTAATAACCATGTCATTTTGAAGCCCATGCAGATCATCTTCCATGGAGTGCTGTTTGCACATCACCCCCCAAAACTTGTTTTCATTAAGTATTTACCTAATTTGAATATATTCAGAGTTGCAGCCTTTCAGCTGTCTTCCACAGACTGTTCCACACATTAATTATCCCCCTTTCCTTTTTTTTTTTTTTTTAAATAAAACTTATTTTGGAGCATGTTATGCTCTCCTGCAGTTTTGTTGCACCTGCCTTCTTTGTGTCATTCATAATAGTAAACATCTCAATCATGGCTTCTCTTAATCTCCCTTTTCATAATGACTTAAAGCCTAATTTGCCTATCCTTCCAATTATACCCCTGAAGCCATTTGTCACCCTAATGAAGATATGCTTCAATATTCCTTCAATATGGTGCCCAAAATTGTGCCCAGTAGTTTTTAAATGTGGTCTCACCAGCTTTTTGTATAGTCAGACTTATTACTCCAGGTTTCACTCATATATTGATATTTTTTGCTAATTGTTATCTAATATTGATATTTTTCTTATTCTCTTTTTAGATTAGAAACAAGTGACTAGAAAGACATTAAATCATCTTTAAATTGACCTAATTAATTTCAATAGCTTGGATTTTCCATCTTCAGTTCTATAGGCCATGTATCAGATTATGCCTCTGTTGCATGTGTAGGCCAGCACACAAACACAAACAAGTTTCTTTAGATCCAGGCTACCTCTTCATATTGATTTACCCTGTTTAAGAACATAAAAACAGCCAATACTGGATCAGACCAATGGTCCATTTAGCCCAGAATCCTGTCTTCTGACAGTGACCAATGACAGATGCTTCACAGGGAATGAAAAGAACAGGGCAATCCATCCCCTGTCGTGAAGCTTCTGGCTGTCAGAGGCTTGGTGAAAACAAAGCATGGGATTGCATCCCTGACCATCTTGGATAACAGTGTTGATAGACCTGTCCTCCGTGAATGTACATAGTTCTTTTTATAACCCTGTCATACTTTTGGCCTTCACAACATCCCCTAGCAACAAGTTCCACAGGTTGACAGTGCATTGGGTGAAGAAGCACTTATGTTTGTTTTAAACTTTCTGCCTATTAATTTCATTGGGAGAGCCCTGATTCTTGTGTTATGTGAAAGGGTAAATAACTCTTCCTTATTCACTTTCTCCACACCATTCAGATTATAACATTTTATTTTATCCCCCTCCCCGTCATCTCTTTTACTCCAAGCTGAAAAGTCTCAGTCTTTTTAACCTCTCCTCATATGAAAGCTGTTTCATACTCCCTAATCATTTTTGTGGCCCTTCTCTTATTTTTTCCAAATTCGAATATATCTGTTTTTAGATGGGGTGGCCAGAACTGCCATGTTTGTTGTCCCTCTCAGAGACCAGGGTCTGATTTAACAACTAAAGTTCAAAAACAACAAGTCTTCCCTAGCACCTTAAGCTGGGCACAACTGCAAACTTCTCTGGTCTATTCAGGGTCTTTCCTGCCTTAGCAGTATACTCCCAGCTCTTCTTGGCTAGTGCCACTGCCCTTGTCCCAGGATCTTCCTTGTAGGAGTCTCTCTCTCTCTGCAGTCTCTCTACAGCTCCTGAGCTTCTTTTCCATTTCTGCAATTTTCTGCTGCCCTTTATAGGAGTATCACCTCCTCCATAGATAGCTAGTTTTAACTAAATTGAATACTTCATCCCAGATGTAGCACCCAGGGCTAGACAGCACCAGACATCTGATCCTTAAAAAAGCAGGCCACACCTCTGACACCACTGGTGTTAGGTCTATACCAGGGCTGTCACCAATTCTACGACTGGTGTAGCTGAGCCAATTATAGTGCTGGTGTGTGAGAGAGAGAGAGAGAGAGTGTGTGTAGAATTCCATATTGTAGACAAGCACTAAGGGCATATTTTTTTTACCCATTGGCATTAATGGAAATTTTGCCATTGGCTTCAGTAGAACCAATCCATTTCAGCAGCTCCATTTTGCTGCTTGCTATAATACTTGGCACTAGTATGGCCTCTGGTTCCTAAGTTACATATGTCAACAGTGGCAAACGCTTTGGCGAGGCTTCCTCCTACTTTGGCATTTTGTAGAAAACTTACAACCTTCCATTGAATGCAACACACCTATTAAAATAGAAAGCCACAGTAAAACTACTTGCTTCTTCCTACGCCGCCACCTAATTTTTAATTTCAGGGAATGAAAATTAGTGCAGCTTCTACAGACAAGAAGAAGCCATCTCTTTTTCTCATCAGAGAAATCTTTTTCCCTCCAATCCAGTGAGAAAATTCTATAACTATGGGGCCTGTGACTCATGTCTATTACACTGCCTACACATCTGGTGATCATTAGCATTATGCTATTATGCACTTCGGCATGCCCAGGATAAAAATGCCTGTGAGATTACAATACACCTAATGTTATAATTAACACTTAAATAAGTTTTAAAACGTGCTTGTTTGCTTTTTCCTTTAAATCACAGCTGGGCAGTAGAATTATCTGTAGTCAAAGGTCAAATATTTGAGTTTCAAAATAGCCCTATATTTATTTAATATTTTTAAACATTGTTCTACCTTTTATACCAAGTACATGTTTCAAGGCAGATCTATAACATGGTCCAGATAAGTGCAGAGCATTCATGAAGGACGTGTCTGGCGATATTTCATAATTCTTGGGACTAATTAAGCCATCCAAATCCTTACAGGCGCTGATGCTCTGCGGGTGCAACTTGTCGATAAATTGTCTAGTCAATTGCTTGGCCACACTTTGGTTCAATATGTAATATATTCACAAGACCAAATAACCAATATCAGCCAGGTTCATTGCCAAAAGCCAATAAACAAACAACAATAATAAAGTATAGGAAGAAAAGTTTAATACCTGTTTCATGGAAGCCATCTCATGCAGTGTTATATTCACCTTATCCAGAAGATGTACTCCCAAGTTACATTTCTAAAGCCATTTTTTATAACCTACCTATTTACAAATAAAAGGTACAGTATGTCATCTGAAACTAGATTTACCCAATCAACTTTTTCCTTGTTTTTCTGATACCTTGGTATACTCTTATCTCTGTTCTGAACACATGCATTCCAGGTACCAAGGAGCATGAAGACAGCTCCTAGTTTTGTACCAGGTAGAAGATTGATATATCTTGTTCTTTTCCTTTGGGACATTCCAGTATTAGTCTGAGAATGTAACTCCCTACCTGTTACTATGGTAAAACAGTCATGTCCTGATCCTGACAGCATTCTGTCTCCTTAAGCCAAAGCTTACTACTTCAGCTAATGCAAAGTGTTAGGTAATACTTGACATGGATGAACAGAATTGTTAACATAACTTCCCAATACTTATATTAATACTATACCCAACATATGTATTGGCTAGCATCATCATATGTCTAGTGATTACCACGGGCTTCAGTGGAGCTATGACCATTTACCCCAGATGAAGATTTACCCCACAGTGCTTCCAGACATTCTTTGTACATGGACTATTACTATGTTTCCTTCTCCCAACAAGTTTAAAAGGCTTGTTCTATTACATAGTTTTCAATTTTAAAGCTTCTTGTTTAAAAAGTGTGGATACTTGGCCAAGTGTGTACTCTGTTAATGAAATAACGTATTATACTACGACATACAAAGAGGTTCCATTCCCACCGGCTAATTACTCTTATGCTACTATAACTTGCTTGAACTATGCAAAACAAGACATGGAATTATTCTAGCTATAACAAACTGAAACATACAGTACTGTAGTCTAAATATATTAACTCATAACCAGAGCTGAAATGCTGCTATTCTGTTCAGTATGCAAGGAATGTCATGCATTCCACAGCAGTAGGAACTGCATATAAAGTCCTATATATGTTAAATTTGCTCTAAGTGTTCTCCAATGACCATAAAAGGGAATAAAACTGACATTTTACTGGTTCTGTCCCTCTAACTCTCTACTGATCCTGGATAATCTTTAGATGCTATCGTCCTTTGGAGGTCAGAGTTAAAAAATAATATCTACTGTGTCCATATGGCAGAACATTAATAGAATCCATGCAACAGCATTTACTTATTTAACTATATCGCACTTCACCATCAAAAGAGCCAATCATCATAGTGAATAGGTTATTCTGGAAATGTTTAAGATGATTTTTCAATTTGATTTGGAGCCAACATACAGCCAATTTATTACAAGCAGCAATATATAAACACACACACACACACACACAAGCACTTATTCCATATGAAAATTTTGTCATTTTTCAAATCTTCTGCACAGAATAATTGTTAAGAGGTAATTGTCTCCATCATTTCATTTTACAAAAACCTTTGACAATTTTTTTCCATGTGTGAACTAATACTCCTAGAATTTTGAATTGAGGGGAGAAAAAAAATCTTGCTTTATTCTCAAAGAAACAAACTTCCCTTATTAATGTAGTTCTCAGCATGATTGGTAAAAGCCAGGAATAACAATACATAATGGTGGCAGACACTCAGTCAATTTAAAAACAAAAAGACATCCTTTTATGAATGCATCTTTGCCCTTGAAACAGCTCACTTTTAATATAGTGTTTGTAAATGCTCTCTACATTATGGTCAAAAAAACACTTATAAAGTGCAAAGCATGCGGAATACTTAAATCTTTATATTCCCTTCCCCCACACTGCATTTATTGTCATTCTTTGCCATACTGGGCTGACTATTCTGCTGAGCCAAGTTTGCACTGGGAGTATCGTAAAGCAGAGGGCCATATGAGAAATAGAAGTGCCCTCAGGCTGCTCTAATCTATGCCAGCTGGTTAACAAGTTGCTGAAGTGCATCAAGTTCCAGCCATACCCCATCTGTCCTCTGAGCCTATGACATACTCATGAAGTGTTGGAGGGGGAAGAAAGTGGGCATCAAAGCCAGATATTCCAGTGGAAGATTCCCTCACACTGAGAAATTCCCGTCTTAGAAGCACCCCCCACCTTACATCACCACCCCTCCCTCAACACTAGAAGGATACCAGTATGCTGTTTTAAAAAAATAACTATTCAAAGAAGAGAGGAAACAGTCATAAAATGGAAGATTTTATAATTGTTTGTAACATGTTACATTCTCAGGCAGCAGGCACATGATTTTAAGCACCAAGTCATGCATTAAGTAGAAGTCATGGTTTCCAGAAGAAACAATGGAATCTTGATGTATTAATTTATATAATGTCACAGGACGATGATACTGGGGAAGAAATTATGCCAAAAAAACAGAAAAGTGATTTCTAGAAAAGTGTGTACACATTACATAAGTTACTGTGGTATCCAGTATGAACTGTCACAGATACAGTTCTAAAGAGTTTTCATTCTAACCCCATTTTCACATGTTCTTAACTTTTCAAAATATTTACTAATAGGGCTGTTTCCATGTTTTGTTTCTGCCCAAAAGGTGACAATGTAGACAATTTTCTTTTAGCCAGTTTTGAGAGATGAGGAGATTAAAGGGCATTTTTCATGAAGTAATTCTTCTCATACTTTAGGGGGCAGATAATTCAAAACTGGCTGACCCTTTAAACTGAAAGGTTCAGCTGCTGTAAATTATCACAGCTCAAATTAAGTCACTGGAGCTGTAAGAATTTACACCAAAGATCTGCCTCAAAATATATATGAACATAGCCTATAATGGCAAATGTGTTTGCAAAATATGAAAGTTATGTGCATACTGAAATTAGGAAAATACACCATGGCATATCTAACAGCTATAATCTAAAGAATCACTGAAACGAGCCACCTAGTTATGATGGAGTACAGGGCAGAAGACAATCCCTCAAACAGACTGGTTCTATATTACAAATTTTATAGAAACACAGTGTGACTATGTTTACGTCTGAAAAAGGGGTCTTATCAGTGATTAGGTGCATTTCTGTGAGTAGCTAGAGAAGAGAACAAGCAAACCAGTCAAGTAGAAGTGACAACAGATCATCAGAATCTGAAGCCAATACATGACCATCAGCATCTCTGCTCTCAGAGAATATGTATGTCTTCTGCTTTATATGCAGCTAGCTTGTGGCTGTCTATCTTGTAAGTCTCATTTGTTGCATAGTTTAATATTTACAGTCTCCACAGGATAATGCTACAGAACATAGACATGCATACATTTGGCCTGAAAACTTTTAAAAGAGTGTTTTATATTATATAAAAGCAGCAAAGAGTCCTGTGGCACCTTATAGACAGACAGACGTATTGGAGCATGAGCTTTCGTGGGTGAATACCCACTTTGTCACATGCATCCGACGAAGTGGATATTCACCCACGAAAGCTCATGCTCCAATACGTCTGTCTGTCTATAAGGTGCCACAGGACTCTTTGCTGCTTTTATAGATCCAGACTAACACGGCTACCCCTCTGATACTTTATATTATATAGTCTCGTCAAATGGAAATAGGTCTGAAGGATTCATGCCACTAGCTCTTGATCACCTATAGATCTCAGTCTTCTAAGAGATACAAACCCTTAACTATCAAGTTTTATGCAGTTGCCCTCTTGTTTTGGACAGGCTGTCTGCCTATGCCATTCTGAGAACCTCTAAGACACATATGTTGTTTTATCTTTTTTTTACTATATAATTCAGCATACAGCTAACTGACAGAAAGGCCAGAGTGATAGGAAGCCACAATAAAGTGAATAAAGACTATCGCATATAAAAAGAATACCTGACGAATATGGCCCTACCAAATTCACAGCCCATTTTGGTCAATTTCACAGTCATAGAATTTAAAGAATTGTAAATTACATGATTTCAGCTATTTAAATCTGAAATTTCATGGCGTTGTAATTGTAGGGGTCCTGATTCATAAAGGAGTTGTGGAAGGGTCGCAAGGTTATTGTGGGGGCGGGTTTGCGTTATTGCTACAATGCTGCCTTCAGAGCTGGGTAGCTGGAGAGCAGCGGCGTCTGCTAGTATGGTATTGCCACCCTTACTTCTGCGCTGCTGCTGGCAGGGTGCTGCCTTCAGAGCTGGGCACCTGGCCAACAGTCACCACTCTCTGGATGCCCAGCTCTGAAGGCAGCACAAAAGTAAGGGTGGCAATACCACTACCTTAAAATAACCTTGCAACCCCCCTGCAACTCCCTTTTGGGTCAGGCCCCCCAGCCTGAGAAATGCTGGTCTCCCCCGTGAAATCTGTATAGTACAGGGTAAAAGCACAGACCAGATTTCACGGTCCGTGATGCATTTTTCATGGCCATGAATTTGATAGGGCCCTAACGATGAAATTAGAAGCTAAAACCTTGAGAAGGTGAATCAAACAAAAACAAATCAATGACGCTTTGAAGTTATACATTGTAGCCCCCACAATCAAGGCCCCTCCCCCCCCCAAAAAAACACACAAAAAAACAAAAAACCCTCGAGGGAGAAGAGTATTAGTCTGACTTTATAGATGGGGAAGGGAAAATGAACAGAGAGTTTACATGGTATTGGTTCTAAGGTCATGCAGGAAGTCAAAGGCATAGACAGGAAGTGAGTTTATAACCCCCAGCTCTCCAACCTGTGCTTTAGTCACAAGTCCATCCTCCCTTTTAAGGAAACCAAAAAAGGAATAATTTTTTGCATCTTTTATATTTAAATGGAATACAGTTGTGTAACCTCTGGCTCCCCCACCCTATCCTCAGAAAAAGATTACTGTTTCTCCTCCTAGCCTTCTGTGGATCCAGCCCATTGAAGGCTTCCAGGCTTGGTCACAGGAATTCCTCCATAATGATGCAAAACACTTTGCCACAGAATGAATACGCTGATGGCATAGCATTCCTCCAGGGTAACTGGATGAAATTCTGTGACTTGTGTTATATAGGAGGTCAGATTAAATTATCCATTCTGGCTTTAAAACAAATCTGTAAATCTAAATCTTAACCTAGAAAGGGTGAATCAGAACTAGGGGACACATTTTCTAAAATGCCCAAAGACAGGTTTTCAGATGCTCAGCACCCACTATTGAACTAAGTTTTCAAAGGAGCTCAGCTTCTATTTAGGCACCTACACAAGGGCCAGATTATCTAAAGTGCTCAGCACAGTAGCTCTCATTGTGACACAGATGGCCAGATTTTCAAAAGAACTCAAACCCCAATGAGCCTGGCACTTTTCAAAATTCAGCCACTTATTTGATGCCTAAATGGCAGCTGAGCAGTTCTGAAATTCTGTCCCCAAGGAAGCTCATGTAGAACTTTAAGCATGTGAGTAATTGTCCTATTTCCTGCCCCGCCTCCCCAGTGGAGCTACTCGTGTGCTTAGTGTTATGCTCATGCTTTGCTAATCAGAGCTTACATCTGGGTTATAAGCAGCACTATCCCACTCTAATTTCTCAAAGGCAAACTGTTCTATCATGTAAAAAGCAGACATAAGAATTACAGGAGAAACCTGTACTTAAGCTTTATATGAGGATCTTTTATGTAAAAAAATGTTGATCTATAGGTCAGTCGAACTAGGTTGACCTGTTCTCTTGGCTTTTTTTAGGCTTTTGTACTCCTCAGTCTCTGGCCCCTGCGCTCATCAATAAGTCTTTAATAACAAGAACATAATGAAGCATCATCTGTTTTGGGTAAATGCATGGTAAACACAGCTGTGCATGAGAAAACAAGGAAAGTAAGATGTCATATGCCATTCTCATGCAGAGGACAAAAGAAACAGCATCTGTTCACTAGCAATCTCACTTTAAACTAGCCTAGTATTTATTGCAACATTTAAAACATTTTCTTTACTGATATTTTAAGAAAAAATACAAAGTTCTCAAAAAACTCCCAAATGCCATAATTACTATGGACAAGAAAGTAAGGCAAAATGTACAAGTCTATTGCTTTATATGTTCAGCTTTTCTCTCCTCCCCACCCCCATCCCCACTTGCTTTAGGCACATGCACAGTAAAGTGTACAAAATTACAGAACATAAGAATGGCCATACTGGGTCAGACCAAAGGTCTATCTAGCCCAGTATCATGTCTTCCGACAGTGGCCAATGTGAAGTGCTTCAGAGGTAATGAACAGAACTGAACAGGTAATCATCAGTCATCCATCCCCTGTCTCCCATTCCCAGCTTCTTATAGGAGTCTAAGCCCTATTGACTTTCAATGAAATTTAGGCTCCTAAATGCCCAAGTCCCCTTTGAAAATGGGATTTAGGTGCTTCCAAAAATGTTACTCCTAATCTGAAAGTCAGTGTGACTTGTGCTCCTAACTCAGGTATTTTAGAACACACACACACACACCCATCAATGACATATTTCAGAGTTGTAGCCATGTTAGTCTGTATCAACAGAAACGAGGGGTCCTTGTGGCACCTTAGAGACTAACAAATTTATTTGGGCATAAGCTTTCGTGGGCTAGAACCTACTTCATCAGATTCATGGAGTGGAAAATACAGGTGCAGGTATAAATACATGAAAATATGGGAGTTGCCTTACCAAGTGTGAGGTCAGTCTAACGAGACAATTCAATTAACAGTAGGATATGAAAGGAGGAAAAAACTTTTGTAGTGGTAATGAGAGTGGCCCATTTCAAACAGTTGACAAGAAGGTGTAAAGTAACAGTATGGGGAAATTAGGTTTAGGTTTTGTAATGACCCAACCACTCTTTATTCAGGCCTAATTTCATGGTGTCCAGTTTGCAAATTAATTCCAGTTCTGCTGTTTCACGTTGGAGTCTGTTTTTGAAGGGTTTTTTTGTTGTTGTTGAAGAATTGCCACTTTTAGGTCTGTTACTGAGTGACCAGGGAGATTAAAGTGTTCTCCTACTGGTTTTTTAATGTTATATTCCTGATGTCAGATTTGTGTACATTTATTCTTTTGCATAGAGACTGTCCGGTTTGGCCAATATACATGGCAGATGGGGCATTGCTGACACATAATGGCATATATCACATTGGTAGATGTGCAGGTGAACGAGCCCCTGATGGTGTGGCTGATGTAGTTAGGTCCTATGATGGTGTCCCTTGAATAGATGTGGACAGAGTTGGCACTGGGGTTTGTTGCAGGGTTTGGTCTCTGGGTTGGTGTTTTTGTTGCGTGGTGTGTAGTTGCCAGTGAGTATTTGCTTCAGGTTGGCGGGCTGTCTGCAAGTGAGGACTAGCCTGTCTCCCAAGGTCTGTGAGAGTGAGGGATCATCCTTCAGGATAGGTTGTTGATCTTTGATGATGCGCTGGAGAGGTTTTAGTTGGGGGCTGTAGGTGACAGTTAGCGGCGTTCTGTTACTTTCTTTGTTGGGCCTGTCTTATAGTAGGTGACTTCTGGGTACCCTTCCGGCTCCGTCAATCTGTTTCTTCACTTCACCCCTAGGTATTGTAGTTTTAAGAATGCTTGATAGAGATCCTGTAGCTGTTTGTCTCTGTCTGAGGGATCGGAGCAAATGCGGCTGTATCTTAGAGCTTGGCTGTAGACAATGGATCGTGTGATGTGGTCTGGATTAAAGCTGGAGGCATGTAGGTAAGTATAGCGGTCAGTAGGTTTCCAGTATAGGGTGGTGTTTATGTGACCATCATTTATTAGTGCTGTAGTGTCTAGGAAGTGGATCTCTTGTGTGGACTGGTCCAGGCAGAGGTTGATGGTGGGATGGAAATTGTTGAAATCCTGGTGGAATTCCTCCAGGGCCTCCTTCCTATGGGTCCAGATGATGAAGATGTCATCAACGTAGCGCAAGTACAGTAGGGGCGTTAGGGGACAAGAGCTGAGGAAGCGTTCTTCTAGTCAGACATAAAAATGTTGGCATACTGTGTGGCCATGCAGGTACCCATAGCAGTCCCGCTGACTTGAAGGTATAAATTGTCCCCAAATCTGAAATAGTTGTGGGTGAGGACAAAGTCACAAAGTTCAGCCACCAGATTTGCCGTTGTAGTATTGGGGATGCTATTCCTGATGGCTTGTAGTCCATCTTTGTGTGGAATGTTCGTATAGAGAGCTTCTACATCCATAGTGGCTAGGATGGTGTTTTCTCGAAGATCACCAAAGGACTGTAGTTTCCTCAGGAAGTCAGTGGTGTCTTGAAGATAGCTGGGAGTGCTGGTAGCATAGGGCCTGAGGAGGGAATCTACATAGCCAGATAATCCTGCTGTCAGGATGCCAGAATCTCAGCTAAAAACTGGCAAATTTTGTGCTACTGGAAAACTATGCCTTATAGATGCAATGCCTCCCACTGAACTCACTGTACAGTTATTGGAAGGATACAGCCCTCATCAGATGGCTTCTGAGTCAGGCAGCAGAAGGAATGAGCAGGATGCCCTGTTACATAACTGCTTGCAGTAGCTTCCCTATTTTTATCTATTTGAAGAAACAAATTGTTGACAGAATGATGATGAACCTCTTAGAAGAACAAAGGAGCCTTAGGAAAGTTAGAAACCTAAGGATGATGGAACTGTAAATCAATCAGGTGGGACATGAAGACTTAAAGGATTGATGGTGTGATTTATTTATTTATTTTTAAAAAAAGATGCTCAAGCCCCTCTTCTTCAACATTTCAACTGCTTAGTTACTGTCTTCACCCACATAGCAAACATAATTAACAGGCCATATGAAAGCCTGATTGGTGGATGTCCAGTGCAGTAGTATTATATTGTCACTTTTTCCTCCTAGCTGAGAACCAAAGTCCAGAAATGTCAGCCCACTCTTTCCCCTATCTATAAGACTATAATCAATTCTATTTAAACAAAATAGCGTATACTAGACATTTTTAAGACTCTTCAGCAAAAAGGGTAATAGGATCTAAACATAGGCTTCTCCTGTCTGAGTCATTTCTAGACTTTATCAGAAAAAGCAATATTGTGTTACTAGTCATTTTTCTTGATAACCATAGATGACTGATTATTTTCCTCCTACTGGTGATAACATTTGGATGCATTCTATTCCTAGTAAAATGCCCTACTTTATCTGAATGACATTCTATTTTACCATGCAAGATCCTCTAACTCCAACCCTAAATGCAGAAGAACTGAGCAGAAAATAATTCTTCTGCTCTGCTCTTCTTCTAATGCTGCTATAGAAAGCTACATCCTTCAGGTTGGATTTTTTTTGTGTGGCTAAAGTCTTTAGGATCTAATCATAGGCTTTCCCATGATCCCCATAACCCCCATAAAAGGGCAAATGTCAAGCAAGGGAATTCTTTAATATTAGATGGGACAATTTTCAAAAAAATATATAAACAATCCTGAACTCATAGGGGAAAGGATTTGATGCTGAATTAATTATTTGCTCTGTCCTGGGTAACAGGTTCTTTCCATTTCTATCTCAGGAATCAGTGATTAACCTCCTCAAAGAAGTTATTGAAGATAATCAGTCTCAATGAAAGCATTAGGATTTTCACATATCCTTTTATTTGGACACTGTTGTTCCACAGAGGCCCCTTCTCCACCCCCATGTCTCAGTAGTCACAATCAATCTACTCATTTAGAGGTTGGCACTACAGAGTCTCTCCTCAAGATGGCAGCAACATTCTGTCACCAGGTACAAGATGTGTATAGTGTGCTATATTTTCCTCCCTTTAGGCAGAATGTGTCACCTTCTTGGCACACCCACACTCCTTTGCTAGGCTAGGTAACTTTATTGGTCACAAACAAGTTGTGGATATATCACATTTGTTCAACAGGCCATCAGGCTGTCCCTTATGAACCCCATTTTTAGCATATATCACCTACAAAGGAATCAACAACAAAAATGTGTACTTGAGATCACCTTGAACCCAAACACCACCTTAGACTTAAATAACACAAAAAAGGAGCAAGTATTTCATTTTATTCCTGTTCTATAAAAAAAACTTTTGTTTGTATTGCTACACTGTCATATTTTTGTATATCCACAGCATCAGCCACTAGCTTTCAGTCTTTTTCTGCATCAAGTTCCTACTCCTTATATGATGCCTTCTCCCTCCAGGTCAGTTCTCTTCTCTCATGGAGCGGCCACCACTTTGGAAACAGGCTGCCACAATTTGATTAAACTAGTTTAAGTTTTGGAGGTCACAAAACTAGTCCATATACAGAAATAAACAGATTCCAGAGATCAGCAAATTAGAAGCAGCCAAAGCCACTTGGGATTCCAGGATTAATCTGGGCTGCAAAAGTATTTCTGCATTGCAATATCCTGTTGAAGGGTGATTAATTTCCCACAGCCCAATAATAGAATAAAACATCCTAAACTCTTGCCCAAAACAATCTGAATCAGCTTCATATTATCTAGATTAAGCTAAATCACACCACTCTCACTCAAGTTTCTACATTGGTCTGACATCAGGGACATCACATTGTCTCACTCTGATGAATAAATACAGCAACAAGCTAAAGGCACCAGACGTAAAACTACTAACTGGTCTCCTATCAACCTATGTATGAGGTGTAGTTGTAGCTGTGTCGGTCCAAGGATATTAGAGATACAAGGTGGGAGAGGTGATATCTTTTATTGGATCAAATTCTGTTGGTGAGGGACAAGTTTTGAAGCCACATGGAGCTCCTCTTCAGGTCTGGGAAAGGTACACTCTATATCACAGCTAAATGCTAAACAATCTGTTCCGCCTTGCATAATTAGTTAACATACATATTCTAAAGGACCATTCATTTAACCTATCAGTCCTCATCCTCAAAGGAAACCTGCACAACATTTTCAAAAGGTAAGTCTGGAAACTTAAATTTATAACATTGCTAGACAGTCATGGGCTGAACAGAGACACTGGATATATGGCTTATTACAACAATCTATAACCCACTAAATCCCTCTTTTTGTCCTATGACTGCAGAGGTGTTAACAGGACACTCTCCTTTGAATGGTTCCTTAGAACATGTGCCAACTACTTATGGTAAACAATCTGTTCTGCTTTGCACTCATTTGTGACTCTTAGCATACCTTTCCCAGCCCTAAAGAGGTCTGTGTGGTTGGTCCAATAAAAAGATATTACCTCACCTCTGTGGTCTCCCATCAACATCACATACATGTTGGAGTGGCAAGGGAATTTTAAAAATACATTTTAAAAAATGTAATATGAGCATTCAAAAGCATCATCTTAAACAATTATCAATGTACAACTTACAAGGAGCATTCATGTCTGCTCCAAACTAACAGCAAGTCATCAAAAACAGACAAGCAGTCAAAATATTGTTACTTATAAGCTTCCTAACTAAAGTTAAGTAAACATGTTTTTTTTCCCCCACAATGTTGTAGAACATAGTAGGCATACAAGTGATAAGGTGTTTAGTTTTTTGGTATGACAGTAGTAGTGACAGAGCTCTCAAGATAGCTCAGTAATTATCCAATGCAGCTCCCTCAGGTCGCTCTAAAAGGAAAGAATGAAACCTAGCCACTTCTGCTGGGATCTATAATTGGAGTCCATGAAACATTATGCTGAAGAGAATCAAAAGCTGAAGACAGATCTAAAAGAATCAGCATGAATACCCGAACTTTGTCCATCATTAGAAAGTGATTAATATGGAGTGAAACGTATAGTACAACCAGGATTAAAACTAAGAGTGTGAGGACCATATATAAGGGGGTAGGAAAATAACTCTCCTTGATATCCATAGCCAAGAGAGATAGGTTGGAGACATAGCAATAGTTAGCAGATGCTTTCTGGGGCAAGGGCATAACAACCTTTTAAAAAAAGAAAAAAAGAAGAAAAAAAAAGACATTGGCACTCTGTTTATCCTGTGGAATGTGTTACAGATCTCTTCAAACAAGCCTAACCCCTTCTTTGTTCCTGATTTTACAAGCCCAAGGGATATGTGCGTCCAAACTGCAAAGTTAGAGGAAACCCCAATACAGGCACCTCAGCAGCACAGGTGCAACCTTTGTTATGGGCTGATGAAGGAGAAACTGAGTCAAACCCCTGCTCCTGGGGACCTACTGCTGCTTCTAGGCTCAGCATGCTCTGACCAAGTTGGTTCTTCTCCTGGTTCTGAGGGGCTTCTCCAGAAGCTTTCCTGCAACTCAGCAGATTCTCCAGCTCTTGCCAATCCTCCCAACAGCTCTCCTCAGAATGCAGCAGGTCCCAGTTATTCCCCTCCTTCAGCTCTTCTCCTCAGGCAACTTTTCTGCCACTTCTGTCTCTCTTTTGCTCTCAAGAAGCTCTCACCAGGGCCACCCAGGGGATTATGGGGACCTGGGGCAAAGCAATTTCAGGGGGCCCCTTCCATAAGAAAAAGTTGCAATACTATATAATATTATATTCTCATGGGGGCCCCTGCAGGGCCCGGGCCAAATTGCCCCACTTGCACACAGCCCCTTTGGGCAGCGCTGGCTCTCACCTGCTCCTTCCTGATTCTCCCAGTCTGCTCCCTTTATATGGCTCAGGTGCTCTCTCAGGCCCAATGGGTAGGCTTTTGCACCAGACCCTGCTCTCTCTTAAAGGGGCTGGTCACCCTGTGACAAGCAGGTGATAGGGGGGAAACAAATAGCATGGCTAGAAGCTGAGGGTACATTTCTTTAACCCTTACTTTGAGTAGACTGCGCAGATAGGAAAGCACTATTCAATGCAATAAGGGTTGCAGAATCAGGCCCTCAGTGAGCAAAACGTGTAAAAATTCAGTCTAAAAGAACATGGTATTGGTCTCCTCCAGATACAGACTTGTCCCAAGGGATGTGTGGTCCATCCATTCAAAACCTTTTTTTAAAAGAGTTAGAAATCTCATCAGAATTAGACATGTTTGATTAAGATTCCTGACCACGATAGACCTGATTCACCATACCTAGTACCCTTCATCCCAAAAGATCCTTATGTACTTTATAGGCAGAACGTTTAGACTAGTCATTCACAAATGCAGCTCTCTTGGGTATGACACATCAGTCACTTTGTATCAGCATCACTGCCCAACCAATTTTAGAAAGGGAGATGAAGAATATCTTCTCCAAGTGAAATTATAAAGGGAATTGTTTCATAGTCAGGATGTAATTACCCAGTATAGAATTTGGTCAGGAAACCAGAAATCAACACTCCCTCTACAAAAAATAAGTGATCTTTAATGGCCAGTGAGTCAGGGCTTTGTTTTGAGTCTCCTGTGAAATACACTTCCTCTAGAAGCACAGTGCCTCCTTGTATTATTTTCAAGTAACAGGTTGCTTTGGTATAAACTCAGAGGGCAGGGTGTCACTGACTGCAGTATGTGAATCTTTCCCACAGGACTCCCACCCAGATAAGCATCATGGGGCCTATGCAGTAACTTCTTTTTCATGAGACCCCTTAGCTTATGATATAGGACAAGGTGGTATGGATTTCTGTTTATGTAAATTGTGGTCTATGAAGCATCTCAAAGCCCATGAAAGAAGACAGTGGAGAAAAGGGGGGCGGGTATGAGGTGAGAAGGAAGAATTTGAAAACAGTATTTGTGATGGCTACATGACAGCACTATATTCTGAAATCAAATCCCCAAATTCAACCTTCCCCTTCTCAAATGCCCTTTTTTCTTTTCTTTTTTTAAATATTACCACCTCCTATTTTTCATATTCTCCGTTCTCCCTTATGGTGGCAGTTGTGTAGATCTGACAAATGCCTGAAAACTTTCAACTCTGTATTCTTCTTTGCTTTCTCAGTTCAATTACTGTTAACTTCTTAAAAGCTTTTCTCAAAAGCAGTCACTTAAGGTGACATGTTTCCAGATTTTTCAAGTATTACACAGGTAATATTGCTACTATTTATGTTGCTTGCCCTGTTTTAATGCATATCGTTATTGCTTCCAGATTACACTAATAGGCAGACACTTTATAGAATAATATTCACAAACGACCCCATTGTTCAGTATGCTACATCCCATCCATTTACTCATAGCAATAAATTCAATCACATTACTCCAGCTATGGCAGATTTACACCTGCTTCCTATCAGTCAATGCATTGTCTTTAAAATTTTACTCAGTTTTTCATTACCTATCTGAAGCATCCCTTTTAAACCTATCAGAATTGGTCTCCACTTACACATGCCCTCAATCCTTGCTTTCTAATAATAAATCTCAAATTCATCAGCCCCCTTGTCAGGTCTCTCATCCATGGGTAACAGAGCATTCACCTGTTATGCCCCTGAACTGTGGAATTCCCTGAACTAAACTCTCATCTCCAAATCCCTTGAGCTTTTAAAATACCTCTTTGATTCCTACTTATTAAAATTTGCTTTTAATATTTGATCCACTGCTGACACATGCTGTAGGCTTGACTGGTATAAAAATATATATATATTTTTATTTCCCTTAGTGCATGGCAAGTCCATTGACATTTTCTAGAACGAAAAGGGTTTTTTAATGCATTTTATTGGTGTTCCATACATTCAGTTCTCTTCCATCTTTCATTTCTGGGTTAAACTTTTCTTCATCTGCTGATGAAGTCTGATCTCTGACTAAAGTCAACTTATAATAATTCCAAATTGTTCTTGTAAACAGACCAGGAAAAAATACAGCAATGTTGACTAGCTCAATCTCTTTAGAATGCCTTGGTTGTGGAGGAGTAATATAATAAAAATAAAAACAGCACATCAGGGCATTTTACAAACATTAACAAGTTAAGCTCTCACCATGAGGGAATTAAGTATTATCCCCAAGGAAACTGAGGCAGAGAGAATGACTTGTCAAAGGACACATGCCAGAGTCTGTTTTGGAATTCAGGAATTCTGATGTCCCAGTTCTAGGCTTAGACCATGTCTGTTTATTTGCCCCTGATAAGTCTGTCTCTTTCCAAGCTATATTGAATTGAATCAGTCTCCATTCTATCACTTTTTGGAGAGTCATTTTTTATTGAAAAAGTTCATTATTTATTTGAATATTCTAAATTAAAGCATACACAGCTTTGAGCATAGTGGAATTATTATTCCTGAAGGCAGGTACAGTCTTGATTCAGAATCTTCACACAAGTAACTTGGCATTTCATCTCACTGATTCAGGGACAAGGCAATAGTTATTTTGAGAACTAATGACAAGCAGCAGTAAAAAGCAACATGTTTTTATACTTTGGGGTACTTGCTTCATCCTTGAAAGTGTTTTTTTAATCAAATTGTTTGGTATAAACTGCTGTATAGATGCCACACCATAGAAAACTAAAAACTCATTTTTAGGAATTGCCTGCAGGAGGAAGTTAATAGGATATTGTCTGCCTCTTTTGGTAAACTCACTGGGGTTTGGGGTGGAAGGTTAATATCAGAGTGTGATACTGTATGAAATTTAACAGCAGGTGGAGCTCCGTAGAGTATATTTGTAGAAAGTGAGTATGAGAGTGGGATTTATTGTCTGGTCAAGTGAAATGGCTGCTCTTCAAAATCTTTCTGTTCCCAGGATGTTTTTAAAAGATGGATTCAGCACATGGCAATTGTCATAGAATCATAGAATCATAGAATCTCAGGGTTGGAAGGGACCTCAGGAGGTCATCTAGTCCAACCCCCTGCTCAAAGCAGGACCAAACCCAACTAAATCATCCCAGCCAGGGCTTTGTCAAGCCTGACCTTAAAAGCCTCTAAGGAAGGAGATTCCACTACCTCCCTAGGTAACCCATTCCAGTTCTTCACCACCCTACTAGTGAAAAAGTTTTTCCTAATATCCAACCTAAACCTCCCCCTCTGCAACTTGAGACCATTACTCCTTGTTCTGTCATCTTCTACCACTGAGAACAGTCTAGATCCATCCTCTTTGGAACCCCCTTTCAGGTAGTTGAAAGCAGCTATCAAATCCCCCCTCATTCTTCTCTTCTGCAGACTAAACAATCCCAGTTCCCTCAGCCTCTCCTCATAAGTCATGTGCTCCAGCCCCCTAATCATTTTTGTTGCCCTCCGCTGGACTCTCTCCAATTTATCCACATCCTTCTTGTAGTGTGGGGCCCAAAACTGGACACAGTACTCCAAATGAGGCCTCACCAGTGCTGAGTAGAGGGGGATGATCACATCCCTTGATCTGCTGGAAATGCCCCTACTTATACAACCCAAAATGCCATTAGCCTTCTTGGCAACAAGGGCACACTGTTGACTCATATTCAGCTTTTCGTCCACCGTAACCCCTAGGTCCTTTTCTGCAGAACTGCTACCCAGCCATTCGGTCCCTAGTCTGTAGCAGTGCATGGGATTCTTCCGTCCTAAGTGCAGGACTCTGCACTTGTCCTTGTTGAACCTCATCATATTTCTTTTGGCCCAATCCTCTAATTTGTCTAGGTCCCTCTGTATCCTATCCCTACCCTCCAGCGTATCAACCACTTCTCCCAGTTTAGTGTCATCTGCAAACTTGCTAAGGGTGCAGTCCACACCATCCTCCAGATCGTTAATGAAGATATTGAACAAAACCGGCCCCAGCACCGACCCTTGGGGCACTCCACTTGATACCGGCTGCCATCTAGACATGGAACCATTGATCACTACCCGTTGAGCCCGACCATCTAGCCAGTTTTCTATCCACCTTACCGTCCATTCATCCAGCCCAGACTTCTTTAACTTGCTGGCAAGAATACTGTGGGAGACTGTATCAAAAGCTTTGCTAAAATCCAGAAATAGTACATCCGCTGCTTTCCCCTCATCCACAGAGCCGGTTATCTCGTCATAGAAGGCAATTAGGTTAGTCAGGCATGACTTGCCCTTGGTGAATCCATGCTGACTGTTCCTGATCACTTTCCCCTCCTTTAAGTGGTTCAGGATTGATTCCTTGAGGACCTGTTCCATGATTTTTCCAGGGACTGAGGTGACACTGACTGGCCTGTAGTTCCCTGGATCTTCCTTCTTCCCTTTTTTAAAGATGGGCACTACATTAGCTTTTTTCCAGTCATCCGGGACCTCCCCCGATCGCCATGATTTTTCAAAGATAATGGCCAATGGCTCTGCAATCTCATCGGCCAACTCCTTTAGCACCCTCGGATGCAGCGCATCCGGCCCCATGGACTTGTGCTCGTCCAGCTTTCCTAAATAGCCCCGAACTACTTCTTTCTCCACAGAGAGCTGGTCACCTCCTCCCCATACCGTGCTGCAGAGTGCAGCTGTCTGGGAGCTGACCTTGTCTGTGAAGACAGAGGCAAAAAAAGCATTGAGTACACTAGCTTTCTCCACATCCTCTGTCACTAGGTTCCCTCCCTCATTCAGCAAGGGGCCCACACTTTCCTTGACTTTCTTCCTGTTGCTAACATACCTAAAGAAACCCTTCTTGTTACTCCTAACATCTCCAGCTAGCTGCAACTCCAAGTGTGATTTGGCCTTCCTGATTTCACACCTGCATGCCTGAACAATACTTTTATACTCCTCCCTGGTTATTTGTCCAATCTTCCACTTCTTGTAAGCTGTTCTTTTGTGTTTAAGACGAGCAAGGATTTCACTGTTAAGCCAAGCTGGTCGCCTGCCATATTTACTTCTCTTCCTACACATCGGGATGGTTTGTTCCTGCAACCTCAATAAGGTTTCTTTGAAATACAGCCAGCTTTCCTCGACTCCCATAAACAGATAGTTAAGGGTTAAGGTCTCTTTTACCTGTAAAGGGTTAACAAGCTCAGTAACCTGAGGAACACCTGACCAGAGGACCAAGTATTAGAGGTCCTCTAATACTTGGATTCTTTTTTCAGGCCCTTTGGTAAGGGAGGGAGAAGCCTGGGCCTTCTAGCTCCAAGCAAGAAAGAGGACGGGCAAAGGAGGACACACACTACTTCCCCCAGCAACAGTAGGCATACACAGAGAACTATAAAAGTAGGAGTAGGGAGGTGGCACTGCTTCTGTATATGGCATTAGTGAGACCCTTAGTGGAATATTGTGTATAGTTCTGATGTCCACGTTTCAAAAACAAGGTTGAAAAATTGGAGAGGGTTGAGAAAATAGTTATATGATTGATTTGGAGATTCAGAAACCAACCTTATAAACAAGAGACATTTAGTTTATTCAAGAGAAGGTTGAGAGGTAACTTGATCACAGTTTCAAGTACCTACATGGGGAAAAAGTTAGAGACAGTAGACAGATATTTGCCTAATATAGCTGATGTAGCAGAAAAAGGCATAACAAGATTGACGATTGGAAGCTGAAGCCAGACAAATTCAGATTAGAAAAGAGTAAAAAACTACAGTGAGAGTAGTTAACCACTGGAACAACTTACACAGGGTCATGGTGGAGTCTGTCACTATGGCCTGTATTACACAGAAAGTCAAATTGCATCATCATAATGGGGCTTTTCTGGCCTTATCTCTGTCAGTGTGGGTCAACACTGGAGAGATGTTCTGTTTCCTGGCTTGATATCACTACTTCTCCCCTCTGGTTTTGAGGGAGGGGAGGGTTTGGATTACATTATTCCTTACTGGTTTCCGGTTTCTTTAGCTGAAGAGTTGCCGTAGCCACAGTGCTTGAACCAAATATGGCACACACCAATTTTGGTATTTTATCTGCTATGCATAGCTGCTTAGTTTAATATCACTTTTTTTCAGGTTATGATCCACATGCCAAAACTATCAACTCCAATTATCTTGATCTAGCCCAGTGATCCTCCTTACAAATATATTCTCCAAATGTAGTCCTCACCAAAGATTAGAAAGTCTCTTATGGAATCTCCATTAAATGTTTTCCACGTCCATTCATGCTGGGATTTGCTGCTTTGGATGCACTTTCAGGTTTTTTTATACCACATTCCCAACTTAAAGCTACAATGAAGGTATAAAAACAATGGTGGTCTCCCATCTCACATTTGCAGCTTACTTGCAAATAAACATTCCTCTCCCCTTCTCTGTATCTATCTGTTCTTAATTCACATCTAACTATGTTTTTCACATGGATTGTCTGGCTAGATGTGTTTAATCTGAATTCAGTTCACAATCTGATTTAAAAGAAACAAGACTTATTTTCTTATATTATAACTTCCTGTTAACATTGTTGTATGCTATATCAAAAATGGATTGCCTATGAGCACTTCACAGAGCCATCAAAGTGAACATAAAGAGATCTCATCTCTTTCTGCCTATTGTGTAGCAAGGTGGTCACTGTTTGTATGTGTTTGAATGAGATTGCTGAGGGGTGACTAGGAAGAAGTTGGTTTTAAATTTTGTACTGAAGATGGAAGTTGAGGAAATGCACAGAAAGTAGATATCAGACTCCAACTGTATACGGAAATCTAATTTGAAAAAAAGGCATCTCTGGGGGGGGGGGAGAAACCCTACATTTTATCTCTCAAATGATGCATGAGAACCTGCAAAGGTCAGAAGAAATGTGAAGCCAGTGTGTGAATCTAATGGCTAGTGTAGCAGTAACTGTTACAGAAATATAGGCAACAGAACTGCTTAAAGATAGACTAAACAGTGCCTCCCCTCCCTTTGTTAAACATTTTAATATCTTACAGCATCCAGAGCCCATCACCCCCCAAGTCCAGCACTGCAGGTAAGTGACTGGGTCACCTGTCCCTAAATCCGGCCCTGCTCAGTGCTACAGCTATTATTGCTTCCAGTACCACGTTGAACAAATCTTGTGATAATATGCATCCATGTCTCACTCCCACGGTCGTCTTGAAATATTCTGCCAGCTTCTTGTCTACTCTTATTGCACTCATTAACTCATTGATCAAGCTGATAGAAAATATCTACAATCTCTCGAGGATGCACATATATTCTCAAGATTTACCATAGTCCTTTCTGACAAATGCTATCAAATGCCTGTATAAGGTCTATAAAGTTGTTTAACAGGTTTGGTTGTGGCCTGTGTACTTCTTGGATATGTCTTATCACAAATAGCAGATTTATTGTGCTGTGTTCCTGGTGTGAATCTGGCCTGTTCCTCTGGAACCTCTTCATTCTCCTCAGCAATGTTTTGGGGAATGCTTTTTCAAGCATGCTCAATAAGTTTATTCCTCTGTGGTTCTTGCACTCACTGTTCTCTCTCTTTATACTATTATTACTTCGCCACCCCCTATTTGCTCAGTACTAGCACAAGCTGTTCAGCAAGAGTTAGAGTATCACCTTTACTGTGTGTTTCTCACCTGCTTGCAACAACTCTGTGGCTGTCACTTCCCCCGGTATCTCTCTTTTTCAAACTCTCTTCATTTCTTCTTTTAAGAATTCCGGCATCTGCTCTTACCCATTTATAATAGAAGCTTCTCCAGCACCATTTTATCTACTGTGTTCTGCATGTTGTACAGCTCTTGAAAATATTATTTTCATTGCTTATTCTTTACTTGTTTGTCCTCAGTTATTTGCCCCCACTTGTCTTTCACTATTGATGAACTCATACATCCCACTTAGTTCTCTTATTTTGCGATGCATCCTGTGTCTCATGTCTCTTCACGTATTCTGCTTCTTTACATCGTTCACTTATCCAGTTGTCTCTCTCTCTCTTCACTTACCTGTTTTATCTCTCTAGTCAACCTATTATACTCGGTTCTTAGACTTGCATCTTCCTTTTTTTTCCTCCTGCAGCTTCCTGTGCTTGTCACTCAACTGCAGCACTTCATCCGTTATCCACCTTGCTTCCTTTGTTCTGGCCTTGTGGCCCAACACTTGTTCAGCCGCTCTTGTAATCCCATTTTTTACACTATTCCATGTCTCTTCAACATTAATTTCTTCTTTCACCACAGACATGTATTTTCCACGTGGTTTCTTCGTATCTTTCCTTTGTATTAGTTCAAATTGTCCAAATTATATCTTAATTCTTGACACTTTTTGGTTGCTCTCAGCCTCAACTAATTGATGATCCAGTCCCATATTGACTGCAAATGATTTGCATGACAACACACTTGATTTCAATCTGTGATTCACAAGTTATGACATCATTATATTTGTTTGCTCACTGGGTGATATCCAAGTCTACTTCTGTGATGCTTCTCAGGGCACCCAGGGCTGGGAGTCATCTTGTTGCCACCTGCCGCCAGCAGGAGAGAGTCTTGCTGTGCCAGCTGGGTGTCAGCTCCCTAACACAACTAACCTCAGTCACTCAAACATTCTCCTCTGGGCTACACCAGCCCTGCCTTTGCCCTGCAGGTTGACAGATGCACGCAGCCCAAGTCCCTTCACAGTGTCCCTCTCTGATGTCCAGTCCCTGATCACTGGATACCCACAGAAGTCACAGATCTTCTTCTCTCAAAGTAACAGCGTAACTTGATTTACCAGCTTTTACTTTAGACATTTGCCATTTACCTTGTGACTCACTTCTACCAGAAGATAATTAGGGCATAATTTTCAATATATTTATGTTCTTTCTTAATTACCCATACACACATCTCATGATTATGAACATTAATAAATTACAAGCTTCCAGTAGAGACTTCACATGCTATCCTTTATGGATAAAGGCCATGAATGCAGTGTATTAGGTACAGTGAGTTTGTGAGGTCTGACTCACAAGTTGCTTGGCAAGAACTGTGAACCCTTTGCCAGTAGGCCCCAATGGGACTCTGTCACAACTTCCTCTGCAGCTCTCTTTATTGAAATAGCTTGTTATTATCAGTAGGATGTTCTTTATGTTATTAAATCTCTCCCCTTCTCCTCTTTTGGTTTCTTCACTGAGTCCGAATCTGCCAATTGCTCCAGCCCAAGAATTTCAGTCTGATTCTACTTTCTCTGTAAAATCTCCAACCACCACATCTTGTCTTCAAATTTCTCGTATTGCATTCTGTAGATCCTTATAAAGTTTGTCATTCTGTTCCTTGTGCAGTGCTGAAGTTGGCACATATACATGGACTGTCTTAACTGCACCAGATTTGATTCTGGGTCTCACCTTCAATAGATGAGAAGATATTGGGTTAAATGTCATAAAAGCCTGGCTCGCTGTCGGCTTTAAGCTCCGTGCACATGACGTCCATCATCTTCTCTTCCTGATGAATAAAGGATGTTTACATCATGATAGAATTCTCCTTGGCCTTCCCACCCTGCTTCACATAGACTAATGTCTTCTCATTCAGTGTCCTAATTACTGAGTTTAGGGGGGCACCACCACCAAAACCCAGAATTTCTCTAGTCTGACAAATTGAAACATTTTGTATTAGAAAAAAGTCAAAACAGTTCATTTCAACATTTCTTTTTTTAATATTAACCAAAACAAGAATTCACCTTTTTTCTTCTCCCAGAACAAAACACCCACTTGAAAAAATGTCACCCACTTCTACTTAGAAGGAACTGCACCAAATCCAACCCTGATGTAACACCTTTGAAATTAGTGAAATGCATAGATGGTCAGTGGGGTGAAGGAGTCCATTGGCATGGATTAGTGCCTATGGTTCTCTTACTAAAGATCCAAGGTACGTGAAGCAATATCTTTTAGTAGACCCACTTCAGTCTAGTAAAGTGAGAGAGAAACAAAGCTTTTGAGTTACACAGGAGCGCTTGCTAAGATCTGTGTCTAAAGATGGCACTTAAGTTTGATGAGCTGCCAGCTCAAGTGATCAGACCTAGAAAAATCAGGTCAGGCAATAAGGGAGCTAAACAAACAAACAAACCAATAAGCAAATAGCTATTTCTTAAAATGCTTCAACCAGAAGAGAGTTGGAAGCATTCAAATATTTCATGGAGGAGTGTATGTACTTGACACTCAGCCAGAAAAATGCAGTCTATTGTTTTCAGTCTAGACTTCAACAGCACAAGAAACAGCTCCCTAAATTGCTGTGACCCTTATTTTCATTTGTTAGGATAAGCTGACCACCTGCTGTGGAAGGAGAGAATGACTGCACTCTCTCTCTTATACTAGAGATGTTGGGTTTAAGCAAATAATCCCAGAATTGAAAATTTTTTAGATAGAGAAAGATGAGAGAAGAGGGTTGCCCTATTTATTGTCAGCAAAGTTTTATGAGGACGTCGGTTTTAACCACTACTCTTAAAAAGAAAAAGAATGTACAGGAAATAAACAGTCTTATCTAAAAGCAGTCCCATTCCTTTACATCATATTCGTGGCTCCAAGAAACACACTAGTTTCCCATAAGTCAAAATGTTTCACTGTATCTGTCATAAATGGTGCAAGAACACAGAAGAATGTTTCAAATGATCCTTTCCCTTTCCTCCCCCAATCCCAGCAACTAGCTTCTGAACTAGTTAGCTGCAGATGATAGTATTGAAAAGCCTGAACACAACTCAAAAACCATGAATGGATTTTACCACACAGGGGAGGAATTATTCCCATTTTCAGGTGGGAAACAGATACACCAAGAGATTTAATTTGCCGTCAAGTTCACACAAGGAATCTGATGGAAGACCTGGATTCTATTCCTGTCTCTGAGAACTAGGCTAGTGCCTTTAAAAACAAGACTCACTTTCCCCTCTATCACGTTTCCTCACAGGCACACTCATCTGTAGCAAATCCAGCCTTGTGAACAAAATTCATCATGAATCACAAAGCCCCCTCCACTCCTATATAAACAATTGTAATACATAGATGCTTACATTCTAAGACCATTTCTTAAAGTTGCTAAGCATAGAGAAAAAGAGATAGGAGTGCAGTGTGTTCCTTGTACGTCGTCCTCTTGAGATGCAGCCAGTGCATAGCACACCAAAATACGTTCCATGCCTTTTCATTAATGTCGGAACCTTAATAGCGAAATTTTCCACTAGCTGCAGGCATCTGATCTGACTTCCAGGCACGCCCACATAAAGTGTGTTTCAATAGTCTAACCCATTTTTCAACAAAAGTCTGAGATAATATCTAAAGTCATCCCTGAAAAGAGTAGAAAAATGAAATTCAAGTGACAGTACATGACTGAAGAAGTCACCCAAATTGTGAATTCAGCCTGCATCAGCCAGAGCCATGCATGTGAAGCAGCCATTTTCCACAAACCAGTGACCAGAACCTACCCGTATCCCTGCCTGGGAGAAGAATATCAATGGGTGCTGAGGAAAGATGTGGCGCAATAAGGGATAGTGCAGAGTTTAAAAACAAAATGGAGATTTTATACAGTTCTGATGTCAGATCATCTTACACATGGTTAATTTACAGCAGGGGCACAAGATGTGAAATTCTTGGGGAGCATGGTTCTTCCAGAATGTTTGCAACTTGGAAAGAAGATTGATGTTATGTTGACCCAGATATGAGAGCAAACAGGGTTGTCATTTTAATAGCAGAAGTGGATTTTGAAATTAAACATGGCAGGTAGCAACTAGATGCTGTAGAAATGCCAAAAAGGATAATTCATCTGTGCGAACTAACTATTCCCCCTACATAGAGCAAAAAAAAAAAAAAAACCAAACAGAAACAAAAAAGCCAACTGCCGTTGGTCACTGCCCTAGGGAGATCAGGGGGCAGAAAACAAGAGAGATCAAATTCATAGTGTCTCTAGTGTGAAGGAATTCAAAAGCAGGTTACAGAGACTTGAAAGATTTTTTTTTTAAATATAGCTGATCTTTCCTTACCAAAAAGGTAATATTTCCACATTTTTGAATGATCACACTTCAGGCAGAACACTAAGGAACATGCAGTCAGTGAGTGTCAGAGCAAAGAATTGCCTCCAGTATTCATGTTAGTGTCTATGAGAAGAGGTAATGGTTGGGTCACACACAGTAGAGCCAGGATTTTAAGGTGACACTTCATCAAACAATTTGAATAATGGTTCTTTTGACATGTAAACTGCTTCTCCAAAAAGAGCTGCCTTATCCTTCTCCCTACCTTCTTTCATACCGGAGAAGTGGAAGAGCAATTTCATATCTGATTTCCTGTTGAATTCTTTTCTTAGCTTAGTTAGAGCGAGCAAAGAGATAAAGTATTGTATTATCCAACTCCTCATTGCTTATCATTGTTTCACAGGAAAAACTTGTGGAGTTCTCCCTCTCACACACACACTTTTCTATAGGAATCTGATTTTTATTTTTACTTGTCTCCTTGCTTTTCAGAATATACAAGTGACTGCCAACAGAAACATACACAAACAACAAGCCTTCCATGTTTAGAAGACTCAAGAGAATTGATGCAAAATGAGAAATTTTAAATGGCCATTTTCCATTTTTATAAAATATAATTGATTTGAAACATAGGCCATGATTTTTCAAAAATCTTGACTAGTGGGTTGGATGCCTTTGTGGTAGTGGTGTTTTTTTAATATATATATATATATATATATATTCAGCATTCTACCACTTGAACAGCTAACCTTTTTAAGGTTTCTCAAATTAGGCACCCAAAAATTAAGGGACATATCACTTGTTATTTTTTAAAATCTTGCACAAATCTTCTTGAAAAGAACCAAAGTACCTTGACTTGGAAATGACTGCTAGAGAGGAGATGTCATATCTGGCTATATTAATGACTTTCTAGAGAAGCAAAAACCTATTTGCATTAAATTATACTCATTTTAAGTGAACTTTTATAAAAGAAGACCCTTCAACAGGCATAAAATCAAATTACATGCAACTAACTGTGACAGATATGGCAGTTTCCTGTGATATCTTTCGGAAATCTTTCTGTATTAAGTTTACATATTGTTGTGAGCCACTGATTGTATGTAATTCATGGGGGAGAGTAACTACCTCTCAGGGCCAGATTAATCTTTGGTTGTCCCCAGCACCCAGACTGTGGCTTCACCTGTGCTCCGCTCCAAGGCTCTGCACCCACTCAGCCTCTTCCCCCACCCACCGCTCATACAGGAGGGGAAGAAGAGGGCAGAGGAGCGAGCAGGGCTTTGGGGGAGGGGGAAGAGGCCAAGCAGGGGGCCATGGTCCAGGCACCGGGGCCCCTTCTGAGCATGGGCCCAGCACCATCGTGCCATTGGCACCATAGTAAACCCAGTACTGCCACCTCTTGGGGAAGGCTTCCCTAACTAATTCAAACTGGATTCTCAAGAGGCCAGACAGAGAAAGGATTTTTCAATTAACAGCCTGAGTTTAAACAGGCTCAGGGCCTTCTTGTTGATCCAGCAGATGGACAGGACCTTCTGGTCAAAAGGAGGCCCCCAATCCCTGAGGAAGGGTTGGATGGACTGACACCAAGCAGAGCCCTCGTGGAGATGGGGAGGGAGATGATCTCTGGTAAGCTGCACATTCTTTCATATGTTTTCTCTGTAACTTTTTTAATCTTAAAAATAAATGTGCTTGGTCAAAAAAGCTGTTTGGTAATTTAATGTGGGCAGTTACCCTGTTCATAGCCTTCAAAAGCAAAGCAGAGATGCAGGCCTGTTTAGGGAGCCTGCTTTGCTGGGGATAGCAGAGTGTAGGTAGGGAACGGGGTTGCCCGGAAAAACCCTGGTCAGGAGATGCAGGGCCCCACCGAAGAGAGGTGATAACTGGGAGCCAGAAGCCTAAAAGTAGGTGCACTCTTACTGGACCATAGAGGGGGAATACAGGTGCAGTGGCCCTGAAGTCTGACACTAACCATGGATTTTTTTTTAAATTAGGCAAGCCTGTGTACACAGTACAATGACAAGGTCCGCCAGGATGCTGGATGCAAGATGTAGCAATACCTACAGAAAATGGTGGGGAAAAGTCAAGACTCTTTAGTGGAAAAAAAAAATAAAAATAAAAAATAAATAAATAAAAAGGTTCAAGGCCAAATCTTTTACAGATTAGGACGTATGTGACAAGTTTTCCATTTTATAATCAATCCAGGTTGTGCAAAGTTTAAACTATAATTGTTTCTGCTATTGTTATAACTGACAAATATAGGGCTTTCTTCTGGAATTTTCAAAGAAATATAAAAGGAGTTATGTTAAATTAAATAGGCACATAACTCCTTTAGACCCCTTCGGAAATTCCAACTTAATACATTGTCTCCCAGTTAGAACAGGCAGTTGACTGAGCTAAAAATCTGCCGATTTATCTTATGTTTATTTGTCTCACTCTCTCAGATCACTTCTCAAGTACATGCTTTTGAATTTAGGCCAACTGCCATGGATTGAAAAGGCAAAAAACAAACAAAACCAAAACCTCCTGGTATGAACCTCAGTGTCACACTGAATTTGTACTTTTTAAAAAGTGAAAACAATTAGGAGGCTCCATTTTAGCTACTTGACAGCAATTAAGGAAAGGGGGAAATAGCTAGAGCAAATAGGAGGGAAATTATTGAACTCCATTAGGGGCAGATTAAAATGATTTTCAATTACTTGCTCTCTCTTTCTGTCTGCCTTCTGTAGCACATAACCAACAAGCAGCCTAGTGCATCAGCCACCTTCTTTGTGAATCAGCATATCACAGAAGGGGTCCATTACCACCAATATGTGGGGCTGCATCTCACATACTTCTGCTGAGGAGTAGAAAGCATCACATTCCAACACCATTAGGCTGCTTTCAACTCTGGTCTCTCCTATTGTGGTTCTTATACCACAGCTATCATGCCATGTAAATCCCAGATTTACACTAAATTGTGCTGGATTGTTTTACTTGATTTGTGCTTTTAAAAAGAGAAGAAGGTTGGTCTTGAGCAGTGGTGAGAAACCTGGGCCCACACACGGCCAATCAGGGTAATCCGCTGGAGGGCCACCAAACAGTTTATTTACATTTGCACGGCTGCCCACAGCTCCCAATGGCTGCAGTTTGCCATTCCCAACCAATGGGAGCTGTGGAAAGCAGTGGCCAGCAAGTCCCCGCGGCTCGCGCCACTTCCCGCAACTCCCATTGGCCAGGAACAGCGAACCGCGGCCACTGGGAGGTGCAGGCAGACGTGCAAATGTAAACAATCTGTCTGATGGCCCACCATGTGCGGGCTGCAGGTTGCTCACCACTGGTCTCGAGGTTAAGGTCCTTTCCTTGCACTCAAGAAGTCTAGGTTCAGTTATGCTCCCAGCTCTGCCACATACTCCCTGAGTGGCCATCAACAAGTCATTTAACCTCTCTGAGCTTCACTTCCACATCTGTAAAGCAGGGAAGAACTAGAAAGTAGTAGCTTTTCTCCTACTCTTTGACCATGTTGTCTATTTAGATTGTAAGCTCGTTGGGGCAGGAGTTATCTGCAGTAAGTTACAGCACTGCAATATTTATTAACAAAGATACCAGATCTCCTGTGTAAAATGAGTAGTTCAGGATTTTTATTTCTATACCTAAAATGATGATCATCACTACCAGACTGAATGCAAAAGGTTTTTAAAATGCAGGTAAATTGTTCCACGTTGACTGCAGAATATAGACAGACTAACAGTGGAGTATGAGCAGCACTGTGACTAGATTCTTGATTGCCAACAGCTGAGAGTCTTATAGCTAAAGAGGGAATTAGGAACTCTGACTGCCTTGTCTCAGAATTCCCTTGCTTTCTTGTTTAGTTCATCACCAGTGTTGTTTTAATGTAGCTTTCCTGTTTCATTTTTTACTTGTTGCAATGGTGTAGATGTGCATATCAGGCATTAGAAATATATGTAGTATTTCTTCTGAAAGCCCAGCATTTGAGACAGATTTAGGGTTTGGAATCCTACACCATTACTGCATCCATCAGACAGATTGTACCCCTGTGTTCACATTATTGTAATGTTTTTTGTACAGAGCATGTCTTGCACGGTATCATTTGAAAACTCATGATTTGCTAGTCAGTATTGACCTAAGAAGTTTGGTCAGTAATGCTGAAAGAATGTGGTGAGAACTTTGCTTTGACTTTAACATAGTTTGTTAAAATGCAACTGGTGCCTAACTTCTTTATTTTTCTTGTAACCATTTCTGCTTTTTATGCCTCATTACTTGTACTCACTTAAATTATCTCTTTGTAGTTAATAGACTTGTTTTATTATTTTATCTAATCCAGTGTGTTTAACTTGAAGTGTTTGGGAAACTTCATTTAGGGTGGCAAGTTGTGTGCATATTATTTCTATTAAAGAAATCATGAACTTTATATAAACTTGCATTGCCCAGGAGAGAGCTGGGCAGTACAGGACATACATTTCAGGGGAAAATCTAAGGTCGAGTGTATTGGCGTCACCAAGGCTGGTGAGAGCCAGAGCGTAACCCAACCATGGCTGACAAGCTGCAGTTACACACTCCGGGTGGCGCTTGTATCCTGGAAGCTGTTTGTGAGCAGCCCAAGTGGGGATTCCTTCGGCAAAGCATGGTCAGGTATCCAAAGTTGCTGGGCATGAGGTGACACAGCTACTCATTAATCTAGATTGTACCCTGGTATGTCACACCATTTTATTATCTGGGAGTAAATTACAAAGAGGGGGAAAAAACCACACACCCCCTTAACTGTTCAGAATTCTGACTCTTATTAAATCATGTTTGGAGCCACTTAGCAAGTCACTATTACTCAATCTAAATTGCCTTATAGGTGCTTGCTGAAAATTTGGCCTTTAGCAAGACATGGGGCTAAATACTGATGCAATTGGACTCAAATGTGTTTGGGCTTGGATATGGCTTTGCATGGGTAATTGAGATCTATGACTCAGATACGAAAGTGTTTTGTGCATAAATTGGCCTGATTTATGACAGACAGTGGCTTTGCATGAAACACATACAAATTAATATTTTTCTATGCAAACATGGCTAGATCAAAGAGAAACCTGGGGTGTACAACACTGCACAAAAACAAAACTGCAAATATTTTCGTACTAAATCCCATGAAACAATTCTGAATTTCAGACAACTGTAGAAGGAGGCCATTGGTTCTAATTCACCATTTTAAAAAAAGGCTTCAGGTTCGGTTGAACCAGCCGTGTGTGCTTGTAGCTAGCTTCACTGTTTGAGTAAACAATGCTTTGATAGGCAGATACTACTTGATCCCACTGCTTCTCAAAAGACTGATAAATGTCCAGTTCGGGCCTCTGTGGGCTAGATTTATGGTTCCAGATACAGTATCACCTTTACATGCAGGTAGTCACGCATTATTTAATTCAAAGTATTAAAAAAACCAGGTGGAGCTTCATCTACAGCCAGCTCTCTCCTCCACACCATCATAGACCATCATCAAATCCTGCAGTATGGACTTAGACTCGGAGGAACATAAACCTGGAAGGGACCTCAAGAGGTTATTCAGCCCATCCCCTTCCCTAAGGCCTGCCTCTTTCTTCAACAGATTTCAAAAGCTAGGAACTTTCGTACATAATAGAAATACATTTTCTACAAAACAATGAAAATGAATGAGCCTGCATTTTCCCCTCCTGCTGCAGATGATGCCAATCTTACTTGAGGCATAATTGCTAAAATGATCCTTCAAACCCATATTCACAAATTCAAGGGGGGAAACCCATTCCCTATCAAAACAAAAAACACCAAAAATAAGAGAGGCAAAATGTATTTCTAAATGTTTCCATCACAGTCACAAGAAAAACCACCATGGGGAAATCTGGTCAAGGTTAAAAGCAGTGCCAAAGAGCTGTTCATTTAGTAAACAGTAGATGTAATATGTAATTATCCCAAAAGCAAACTTTACTAAGAGGATAACTGTCAGAGCTGTTACAGTAAAAGGTCTCTTTACAATTTTAATCCGACAGGCTGAGAGTTCCCTGGTGAAAACAATTCTTATTAAAACCACAAATGCAAGAGTTCTTTTCAGCCTCTACTCCCCGCCGTGCCTCTTGTAACAAGCTTATAATGCAATTTAAGCTGACTTGCTTGCCACACTGACCATGCAGAGAACATGAACAATGGCCTTGCTCAGTATTATTTTACCAAAAAAAAGTAAATCAGATTTCAGAAAACAAAATCATTCTTAGTTTACAGGATGCAATGCTCATCTAAATTCTAATGGCTTCTTGTTCCAGCCTCTGAAAATGGGGATAGTTTTCTAAATTCACTTTTAGCAGTAAAGCAAAAAGGGTTGATCAGAATTAAAAAAAGCTCATTCCTTCTGAGAGCAGTCTTCCAAGCCTCAAAATGGGCCTAGGATATAGTTATCAGAAAGAGTAGGGCCTAATTCAGCTTTTATTGAAATCAATGGCAAAATTCTTATTGACTGCTATGATATAGCATCTGGCTGATGAACAGGTGGATGGGGTCCAGGTCAGGACAATACAGCCAGATGTGGGTAGTGAAAGGAGCCCCACAAGAGGCAAAAAGGTGGTGAGTACTGCCTATACTCTCCTTTTGTGGGCATTTTCACAAGCTTCTCGGTGTTCATGTTAATACATTTACTGTTGCAAACCGCAAAACAAAATGTCACCACTTCTGTATTTTCTCCAAAAGGCATGAGTGTCTCTGATTTTGCCATAAAGCTTGCAGAGCCATTATCAAACCCAATTAACTAGCCACATTACTCCATCCTAAAACTGCACTAAATGCCAAATGCTGATTGTGTAAAGGGCATTGTACTATGGACTAATGAACAATGAATTCCCAGAGGACCTTTCAAAGGCCTTGTTCCATGCAGCCCCTTCCCTGCATGAAGTCCCATTGAAGACAATTGATGATTGCTCACACATAGGTCTGTAGGATCAAGGCCATAGACTGCAACAGGACAAACAAGTCAGTCAATAAGATATTTCCAAGAGGAATATTCTCAGCAGCCTTTTCCATTTATATTTATTTAAAAAAACAGAAACCAAGATATAATATTTTAGCAAGTGAAGAGGCTTGGAACAACCAGGAGCAATCAGAAGCTTTACATCTCAAGGGATCCCCTTTACAAATCCCTGCAACACATGTCAAACTCCCTCCTGCTTCTTGAGGGGCCAAAAGGTCTTTTGACAAGGACTCAGAATTGTTTCATCTGCTTAAGCTGTCCTGTCTGAAGCAAGCAGTTCTGATGCGCTGAACATCAGCATTTATCTCTAGAGCTCCCAGTCCCCAAGGATCAGAATTTCTTTGAATTGAACAATCAGTGATGTTACCAGGGTGGTCTATTTAAAGACAATTTTGGTTTTGGTATGTAAGCTTAGTCCTATGACAGCTACTGTTCGATGGGTAATTCTTCTGATGTTGCTGCTGCCTATTATTTTGTGCCCAATTCTGTTGCTCTCAGTCAGGCAAAGGAACTGAAGGAAGTTAAGCATCTAGTAAGTATCCCCATAATGGGTATGTCTACATTGCAATTACACACTTATGGCTGGCCTACATCAGCAGACTCAGACTCACAGGGCTCAGGCTGCCAGGCTGTAAAACTGTGGTGTAGATGCAGGGTCCCAGAGCTGGACCCTGAGCTCTGAGACCCCATGAGAACGGAGGGTCCCACAGCCAGTCTCAGCCCTGCAAGCCCAAGTCAACTGGCCCGCCAACCACAGGTGTTTAATTGCAATGTAGGCATACCCTATATTTCTCTGTAATTTAGTTTAGTAACCTTTCCTTTGCCTGCAGATTGGTGGTCTGTGTGAGCATCCTAATCACATCACCTGAAGTGCTTAAGTGTCATCGTCTTCGGTTTCAGGGGCCTATCACACCA
Source organism: Mauremys mutica (assembly GCF_020497125.1). Classification (NCBI taxonomy): domain Eukaryota; kingdom Metazoa; phylum Chordata; order Testudines; family Geoemydidae; genus Mauremys; species Mauremys mutica. The sequence goes on along the minus strand of NC_059072.1, from coordinate 183,039,215 downwards.
TTGATTTTTAAGCAGAACTCCCTGTTGATTTCCATAGGGAGCTCTACTTTTTAAAAAAACGTAATCGATGGCATAATATGACCCTTAGACAGTAAACAGAACAAGAGAAATTGTTTGAAGATGATTCTAGCACTACAAAGTGAGCTTGGTTCAAAACATAAGAAAACCGAGGCAGCTACATAGTCTGAAGGTTTTATTGATTTTCGAGCACAAACAATGCATAAGAGGACCGTGAACAAATACACCAGAATAGCTCTGTCTCAGGGAAAGATACACACAATTTAGTAAGAACTGTGGTACCAACCCTTAGATGTGTGCACAGACAAAATAACTGCACAATGGGGAGATATGCAACAGCAGAGCATTCCCCTTCCCACTGGGTTGTGGATTTGCAGTTAAAAAAAGTATGGATTAGATGAATGGACTATAAGGTGGATAGAAAGCTGGCTAGATTGTTGGGCTTAACAGGTAGTGATCAATGGCTCAATGTCTAGTTGGTAGCCAGTATCAAGCGGAGTGCCCCAGGGGTCGGTCCTGGGGCCAGTTTTGTTCCACATCTTTATTAATGATCTGGACAATGGGATAGATTGCACCCTCAGCAAGTTTGCAGATGACACTAAGCTGGCGGGAAGAGACAGATACCCTGGAGGGTAGGGATAGGATCCAGAGTGACCTAGACAGATTGAAGGATTGGGCCAAAAGAAATCTGAGGTTCAACAAGGACAAGTGCAGAGTCCTGCAAGTAGGACGGAAGAATCCCATGCACCACTACAGGCTGGGGACTGACTGGCTAAGTGGCAGTTCTACAGAAAAGGACCTGGGGATTACAGTGGATGAGAAGCTGGATACGAGTCAGCAGTGTGCCCTTGTTGCCAAGAAGTCTAACAGGATATTGGGTTGCATTAGTAGCATTACCAGCAGATTGAGGGAAGTGATTATTCCCCTCTACTCAGCACTGGTGAGGCCACATCTGGAGTATTGAGTCCAGTGTTGGGGCCCCCATTACAGAACTGTGGACACATTGGAGAGAGTCCAGCGGAGGGCAATGAAAATGATCAGGGGGCTGGGGCACATGACTTATAAGGAGAGGCTGAGGGAACTGGGGTTATTTAGTCTGCAGAAGAGTGAGGGGGGATTTGATAGCAGCCTTCAACAACCTGAAGGGGGGTTCCAAAAAGGATGGAGCTAGGCTGTTCTCAGTGGTGGCAGATGACAGAACAAGGAGCGATGGTCTCAAGTTGCAGTGGGGGAGGTCTAGGTTGGATATTAGGAAACACTATTTCTCTAGGAGGGTGGTGAAGCACTGGAATGGGTTACCTAGAGAGGTGGTGGAATCTCCATCCTTATAGGTTTTTAAGGCCTGGCTTGACAAAGCCCTGGCTGGGATGATTTAGTTAGTGTTGGTCCCGCTTTGAGCAGGGGGTTGAACTAGATGACCTCCTTAGGTCTCTTCCAACCCTAATCTATGATTCTATTATTCTAAAACCTTAAAGAGCACAGTTCTGTCAAAGATAATGAATTACAATTTTTTGCTAATCCATTCTTTGTACATCCTAGTGTTGTTTTCTTATTGGATTATCATTACATTGCCTTTTGACCAAGTTGTCCCCTACATGATTAAGAGTAATCTTATCCCAGCCATGTGACTATAAGACTATTAGAGTTGGTTGGGAAATGTTTATCAGCCCTTGAGGAAAATTTTGACTGACAGAACACAAACCCAAAAGTTTTGGGGTTTTGTTTTTTCTACAAAGTCAATTTTTTCCACAGAAAGCAGACACTTCACACAAAAAAGTGTGTGAAAACCTGGTTTTCCAACATAAAAAAGCCCCTAAAACCTATTCTTTCTCATCTGTATCGCCTTACATTTGCAATAAAGGATTTCATCTGCCATCATGCTATCCATTCACCTCACTTTAGTAAGTGGCTCTAAATTTTCTCATTGTCTTCTCTACTCTATTTTTAAATCATCTGCAGATTTTATAAAAAGATATTAACAATGAGGTGGAAAAATCACAGTATTGAATACCCATCACATGTGACATACCTCCTTACCAAAAAGTTTAATAATGGTAATAGTGAACATTCCTACTCTGTGTTTTGTGGCATAACCAATCTGAAATCCATGGTGGCACTTCACCTCCCACCCTGGTATCTTTTTCTTAGTAGCCTCTTTGAGGAACTCAGTCCAAGTCTAATGTAAACTTATGAAAATATACACAGGAATGACTGGGAATTAAAAGCAACATTTTGGAAACATCTACAAACAAAAACCTCAAAATTATGGAAAAAGATTGAAAATATCTGAAGCAAGGTTAAAGCATTAGAGCTCAAAAGCCTCTCTGACTTGAAGTCAGAAGGATAGAAATATTTTAAGCAACAAGGAAAAATCTGTTCTCTCTCTAGAGCAATCAAAGCGGCTAACTTGACATTTCTGATCCCCAGACTGATCGAGATTAGGTTTGCCAGAGAAGCTACATTTAGTAATATTCCCCAGAGATCAATACATGGAACGGCTGCCATTCACATTAGCCTTCAAGAAGACCTGTAGCTCTGTCTGTCTAACCATAGGCAAAGTATTTCATAGACAGTCAAACTAGGAGGGGAGCAGTCTGGAGAAAGTCCAGGGAGAAATGGTAACCGCAGAATGATCTGTCGGTACTGCCAGTGCTCTGCTGTATACAATCCCCTGCTGCCAAATTAAGATTTATAGCTATGTCATTCATACCACTGCTTATCAAATATCTGCCAGGTTTTAATGATAAAACACTATTTTTGGTGGGTTTAAGAGCTTGGCTAAGTTTTACTCTAGAATGGATCATCATCATCTGATGTAAAGTAATCGCAGTTCCATTGACTTGACTAGCTGAGGATCTTGTCCAATGAGCTTAAAGTTATTAGGGTCTTGAGCAGGGTAGGGAACTATTTAAAAAAAACACACACACACACACACACAATTTTAATAGCAAAATGTAGAGGGTAAGAGACATCAGTACTTGGAAGCCATGGCTTTAAATAAGATAGTTTTACGGTAATTAAAAACATTCAGACCTTTTGCTCATAACGTGTAGGGGTTCGATTAAAACATAACAAGAACAGAAACAAAAGAAAAAGTAAGTCCCTCAAGATCTGACATCTGATCTTCTATGAGAAGTGTAATTCTACCGTGCAATTCCTAGATTATCCAGCCAGAGGGGACCATGATGATAATCTACAGTAGTTTGACCTCCTGCATAACAAGTCGGAGTTTTACTCTGCATCAAGCCCATAACTCTTGGCTGAGCTAGAGCACACTGTTTAGAAACAGATCTAGTCTTGATTTGAAGGCTTCAAGTGAAAAGGAATACTCCACATCCCGAGGGCTACATTTTTCCATTGGTTAATTATCCTCAAGGTTGTAAATACGCACTATTCCCAGTCTAAATTTTGAGCTTTTTTCAAGTTCTCTACAATCAGAAGGGCTAGAAATGTACTTTTTTTAAAAAAGGAAATGCAAAATTCTCATGTACTCACCCTTTTCTCCAGGAGCTGAGGCTTTAAAGTAAAACTCTTAGTACCCCTAGGCTCATATCAGTGGTGCAAGTAAAATCCATTTCTTACCGGTATGGGGGTGGGGGGGAGGAGGGAGACCAGTTAAGTTGGGCACATGACCTCCCCACATGACCCTCCTCACTACCTCCAGTCCGGGACCCCCCCACACACTCTCCCCATCCTCTCCCCACGTCCATCCCATGTTACTGGGAGGGGCAGGCTTTGTCCTCCTCCTGCTGCACAGGAGACTTTGGGGCAGAGATCTCTCAGGAACTGCAGTGGGGAAAGGAGCAGAACCCCCAGCCCTGCCCCCTGCCCTTCTACGGAGCTGCCTTCCTCCCTCTGTGTACCAAAGCAGCAGCCCTGCTGGAGGACAGGGCTGGAGGGGAGAGGCTGGGGACGGTACAGCCACTGGAGTAGCTGTTGGCATTCTGCTCCTTTCCCCACTACTGTCCTTCCCAACGGGGAAAGAAGCAGAACTCCCAGCCCCACCCCCCCAGCCCTCTCCTCTGATGGTGCACAGACGGAGACACAGCTCCATAGAAGGGCAGGGCCCTGCTGAGAAGGGCAGCAGGGAAAGGAGCAGAACCCCTAGCCCCACCACTCCACCCCCCAGCCCTCTCCTCCAGAGGGGCTGCTGCTCTGTCTTTCCGGTATGCCATACCGACTATAAATAGCTTACTGGTATGGCGTACTGGCCTACTTGCACTGCTTGCTCACATTAAAATAATTAGAATTGGCAACACTGATTGTTTGGTTGCTCTCAATCTAAAACAAAATAATTCAGACTGGAAGCAGCTATTTGATCTCTGCTTTGTGGAAAACATGCAAAATTTGTTGTCCTCTGAAATCTCTCTCAATTTTGTGATGTCTGCAAGGCCTACTCTGCCTCCATCCTGGCTCTAGTCCTGAGGCACAACGTAGCATACCCACATGGTTGTTCTGAGCTGCTTCAGCTGGTAACAGCTTGCACACACCCACCCCAAGGGAAGGGGCCATCGCATCAGCTGCAGATCAACTGGCTGCAGCAGCTCCCTGGCCACACCCATTTCACCTGGTCATGCACTGTTGTCCAGGGATGTGGAAGAAGGGGTTAAATGGGAGTCACTACATCATCCCTATAGACAGGGAAGCCAGTTTACCAGTTCCTTTGCCCTACTCCTGCAGACCAGTTGTTAGAAACCCTGAACTGTTTTCAGGTACTTAAAGGAGGTGGGAGGGGGGAGGGAGGAGGAATGTGACAATTTTTATTTTATTTCAGAGTGATGCTTGGAATGCAATGCCTTGTCCACTAAAACTTTCATGGGGATTTTCACCTTGCAGACCTAGTGCACATACATGATAGGTGAACAAGCTATGGATTTCAAGGTTTGTACACTCATGAATATGTTGCACTATGACTACTCAAAAAAAATCTATTAAGTCAAAAAATAGCTTTTTAAAGAAGTCCTTGAATACAGATGTAAACCAGGGTCTGAATGAGCTCTCCCCTACCATCTACTAATGAATTTGGGGAAAAGAACTCAGGAGCAGGCCAGATTTGCACAGCTACACCTACTTTGCATAGGTGATCAATTCTGACAAAGTGATCAACTTTGGCAGTTTGGGGTTAAAATTCACTTTAGTCTTGAATGCAGGGGTAATGAAATGTTATCATCCTTACTATATGACTAAAGGGCAGGAGAACAATACTTAATATACTTTAAGGGAAGGGGTCACTAACTTTAACCTCACTCATTAAACAGGGGGCAATGAGGCTAAATGCAAGCAAAAGTCAGAGAGGGTGTGGCTGTTACTGCAGTGTAACCAGTGTTGCAGTGAAAAAAAACCCCACAAAGGATGCAGTAGCAGTGAGGTTCCCCTCTAGCCATTGAAATCAAAGAACTAAAAATCATGAATATCTGGCCTAAGTTGTGGAGCCTCAGAACAAAGAATTGCAGGTAAAGTCTTCACCAAGCAGCAGCAAAGACAGGCTAATCAGTAGAAAGATAACAGTAGCAATGATGGGTGGCAGCAGGCAGCATCAGAAACAGTAGTGATCATCATCAAAGGTGGCAGAGGCAATGGTAAGCAGCAGTAGAGAGACCTTGCTTAAACCCTCCCACTCCTGCCGCCCCCTCAGAGGTAAGTGGGGAACTCATCCCTAATTTCTCAGAGACTTTGCTGACTTTGGAAATCAACAGTAACTGGTGTGGTTTGGATGTTAGAAGGGAGTGGTATGTTCAAGGAACATTGGTCTGTCAAAATTTCACACTGCAAGGGGGAAACGGAGGCAAAGAAGGCACACCTGCGATACTGACAAGGCAGTGTTTACTTGTGGCTTGCATACTTTGAAATAGTTATACTGTTCCAAATTAATGCTGAGATCACACTCACTTTTATTAAAAGTTAGTTATAGACAAAGTACTTGATGATAGACATGTATTGCCCCTTTAAACACCATTCCTGAGTGCCTCTCACCCCGCAGATTTCATGAAAGAGCATAAACCAGGGGTCATCAACCTCTGGCATGCGGCTCACCAAGGTAAGCACCCTGGCGGGCCGGGCCAGTTTGTTTATCTGCCGCGTCGGCCTGCCAGGGTGCTTACCCTGGCGAGCCACGTGCCAGAGGTTGCTGACCCCTGGCATAAAACACTTCCAAAGTAGATAGCTAATCAGATAGACAGTGTATTGTATGAATACACAATATTTAATAGTTTCTAAAAATCAGTGTTACATTTACTGGGCCAATTTTAATGGCTCCTACTGAGCAATTACGGTGTTCCAATTATGTTATTTTTAAAAAAAAATTCTATTCTCTCTCTTTTTTTTTTTAAATAAAACTGTATGTATGTTTTCAGGGTGTGCATCAAGCCACAAAAGCCAAATTCAGAACTGAAACTCAAGCTGTGTCATTAGTTGCTGTATCATACAAGGAAATTGGGGATTCCTGCTGTTCTGAGGCCAGCTGAAAGGAAATCCACATGATATGTGATCTTAAGCACTTTAGGATGAAACATTTTTTTTTAAAAGGTCATCCTAAATGGTATTCCTCAGTATCTGCAGATGCAAAGTGACCCATTGAATTTTACCTCTAACTCAGGTGATAGTCTGTCCCTGAAAATTGAGCCAGGGGAGTTTTCCTAATCTTTCTTTACTATTAAGAAAAGTGCTTCTAACATAGAGCTGAAATATTCAAAATATTCTATATGGTTCCATTCTTGCTGTTGTCTCAGAGTGTAAGTGTCACCAAATAACTCTGCTGTTATTTTCCCCCAAGTTATATCTTGAGTTAAAAGATTTGGCTGCTATACATTCCAAGGCTATGTTATTCCATTGCAATTCTTCTACTTTCCAGCTTACATAATTTATATTGTTCTGTCTGCAGCCTTCATACCCACTGTCTTGTTCGTAAATATTTAAGTAATATAAGCAACTTCCGGCCATTCTTTATACATAAAACCATATCATAACACGAATGCAACCCTTGTGTTGTCAAAGTACTACAAATCACAACGTACCCCACCTTTATTTCAATTCTGTTTAGCTTCCAGCTGAACTATTCTCACATACACAATTTTGCTTTGTTTACATTTGAAAACCAAAACAGAAGTATTACCAAATGGTACTCTAATCAAAGATGATTAAGCCAAGATGGATCAAATAAGTCATTAAGTTGGAGGCAAAGAAAAGGTTAGTACATGTTTAAAAAAAACCCCAAACATAAAATGGGCACCAAAATTAAGAAGAATTACCCATCACACAGTATCTGTCGTAGAACTAAGGTTACATAGCAACAACAAAAAAGTTTCTTTAAATAAACCACCTAGGTAACATTATCGATTCTTCAGTTAAAATAAATTCCGATCCTTGGGGACTTGAAATAAATGCTGGTGTTCAGAGCATCAAAACTGTTTGCTTCTGAGAGGACAGCTCAAACAGATGAAACAATTCTGAATCCTTGTCAAAAGACCTTTTGGCCCTCTAAGGAGCAGGGTGGAATTTGACATGCAGGGATTTGCAAAGTAGCTCTCTTGAGACGTACAGCTGGAGCTTTTGACTCATTCTAGATGAATGGATGTGGGCTTGGCAGCTGTGAGCCGGGCAGAATAAGGAGGCTTTGCAGCAAAGAAGATGATCTGGCACCATACAGAAAGAGATGATGCACTTGCAACAAAAGAAAGGGTCTCTGCATAAAACTAAGGTCAGCTTTTCACGAAAGCAGCGCCAGTTTTGCCCTGTTGCTCTTCTCTAAGCTTCCTCCAAATTAACTAGATTTTTTTCTAGTAAATGCAATGCCTAGAACTGAAGATTGTACATGTGGCCCCACTGTCACCTCGCTACTCGGCATTACATATGCAGCCTGAAATTTAATTAGTTTTTCTTGTAACTTATCTCAATCAAAATTATGTTTATGGTCCCATTGTTCTGGAACTAGGAGATAGGCAGGTGGATTATCTCCCTGCAAAAGTAAGAGATGAGAATAAATATGATTACATTGGATTATACGGTGGACAAACTCACTGATGACTAGAGTCTTTGGAGAGGGGGTGAGCCTCTGCAGTATTTGCGTGTAGCAATCAACAGCAATTAACAGGCAAAGCTTGCCAGCTCTCAGGCCTAGCACAAGACTCCTTTCAATTCACTGAAAGGGTTGTTGAACATCTGGGAGTTCCACATTTTTAATGATAAAAGGTTTGTTCATTACTAGTCAGCATGTCTACAATTAAAACATCAGCAGAGGCAGCAAAGTGCAGCTGCTGACTAATACTGCTGGATCCCACTTATTTTATTTTTCAATTTGCAAAAAAGTGGAAAGAGATCTTATTAAAACTTTCTAATACTCATGAAACATTGGGCCTTAACCTAACCAAATAACAGTGGTTAAAGGCTAAAGTTAAGGTTATAGGCATAATTGTTTAAATATTTGCATGTATCAATTATTTTAAGATGAGACAGGATGAATCTCAGTGGAGAGATTTTTTACAGCGATAATCAGCAGAATTTTAAATAGCTTCATTCCCAGTCCTCATCAGTGAATGTGTGATCTCTAATCATTGTTGCATGCGTAGATAGTGATGGAAAGAAAGCCAGGTGCGATAAACATGATGTTCTTTTGGACATTAAATAAATTTTTAATTGTGCAATGGTGTTTAGATTTGTTTAAGAACATTATTCAAATACGAGAATAAACATGCACACAAGATCCATTATTAGATAAGATTTCTCTCTCATTTTTGTGCATATCTTCAAGTTCAGCACTTCAGAAAATAAGTGATCTCTATGTTTAGAGGAACAAACATTTCAGCTGGGACAGTGTTCCCTGACGCAAATGAGTACTGAATACTAATTATGAAATACCATGCAGCCTTCATTAGTGTATGGCAACATTTTCTAAAAACAGTAATGTAAGCTTTAAAAGTCTACAACCTCAAACATCAAATTAGCCTATTTCTTTTAAAGAAAAAAGGAAAAGAAAATTATTTTCAAATTTCAACTATTTCTTACATGAAAAAAGAAGAAGCTGCACATATAGAATTCTGCCTTTGGCTAGAGTTGCTGTGACAAAACCAGCTCCCGATAATTATACAGTATCATGCAAACCCTCTCAGGATATGGATTCTATTATATTTTATTGTTCCTGAGTTCAGTGAAACTCTTTACAAAGAGCATTTTACTAATCAAGCTAACAGCATATGAAAACCTTATAGTGATCTGTATTGTTTATTAAGTATGCATTTGCTGACTAAACAAGTGACTTGTTTATTTCCACAGGATAACAATGCTGGTGCTTTACTCGTCTGAAAGTCTATTGCTTTATTTGCCGCAGCGAGAAAATAGGAGTTCTGGGAATGAACAAGATCTAACTGCAAAAAAACAAACCTTAATTTCATAGCAGCCACCTGATCACGCCATAAAATGGTTACATTCTGCTGTTCTTTATTAACAAGGCTGAACATTTAAGTCTATTAAAATGCATTTCATTACCTCTGCCAAATGCAAATAGCTTTCAACCTTTTCAGAGCTGCAAGATTTATTGTACAGTTTAAAGAATGATTGTGACTTCTTTCATACACAAACAGGATTTGTTTTCAGGAATGCAATTTAAAAGCTATGATTCAATGGGCTTGATATATTCCTGTAAATATTTGCTAAGGAATTTCAGTAACAGTACTAGCACACCTACTTTGATTTACCATAAGATAATTGAATCAGGAATATTACCAGGAATCACAGTATAGTTAACATTGTTGCAAGTGAAGTAACTCCAGTTATCATGAGTACCACACAGGACATGGAGGTAACTCACATCATAAACAAGGAAATTTTCTGGTAGTTCATTGGATGGAGTTCTGGCCAAAAGCCACTTTCCTAACCTCATCCTTCCTCCCACAGAATCTTGATTGGATTAATATAAACATCTGAATTTCTTCTAACACCTTTCATTTTGGTGGGAAGGGAAAAAAAACCTCTAGAGAAGCAGTAAGAAGGAAATAGTACTCTCAGACTCCAATCCAAGTTCAGAAAGCACATAGTTGTTCACATGACCTGGGCCTTAAAGGAAACAAGGAAACTGGTATCCAGATGAGCAGGAAATAGCCCATGATAAAATACCAGAAGCAGCCAACGCAGGTACTGCTGCACTGCAGGGGTGGGGGTAAAATGAGTTCCAGCCACAGCAATCCTCAGCGCTGAAATGTGTAGAGGAGACTACACAAACACACACACCAGGGAAAATAGGACCTAGATGGTGCACCTCCTCTCTCTCTTTCTCCCCTCCCAACCATGTAGCCATGGAGAAAAAACTGAGGACTTGGAGGAAGCCAGCCAGAGACTCCAGCTAGTTGGAACTAAGGTAGAAGCAGCAAAAGCAGGAACCTCTGGACATTGAGAACTTTTTACAGTTTTTCTGGATTTCTCTTCTGTATGCTGATTAGCTATCTACTCAAAGACTTTCACCTTTCCTTCCCCCATCCCTTCACCTCAGCATCACTTCACATCTGCCCCCTAACTCTCTTCTCCCCTGCCCCTCTCACTTCCTTCCCTTCAGCTCACCCTAACATGCAGGGCTGGCTCTAGGTTTTTTGCCGCCCCAAACAAAAAAAAATTCTGGCTGGCCCCCACCCCAGCCCTGGTCTCTCACCCCACCACCAGTGCCCTCCCCCACCCACACCTCCATTCACCCCAGCCCTGGGCTCTCTCTCCCCCCACCCACACCCCCTACTGCCCCAGCCATGGGCTGCTGCTCCAGCCCACCCCACCCGCACCCTCTGCCACCCCAATGCTGGGCTCTCCCCCCCACTCCATCCCACCCGCACCCCCTGCCACCACAGCCCTGGGCTCCCCCCTCCCCTCCAGCCAGTCCAGCGCTGGCAGGGTCGGGGTAAGCAGTGGGGCTCCCAGGCCACACCTCAGCCCAGGGTCCTCCAGCCAGGGCTCCCGCCTCCAGGACCGGCCGGGACCCGGGAGGGCAGAGCCAGGGGCCCGCCCCGGCAGGGAGCTGAGGAGCCAGGGCAGGGTAGCCCCAGAGGGAGCGGAGCCCCGGAGAGTAGGACAGCAGGCCCTGCACAGCAGCGCCCTGCCCTCTATGGCCCCGCTGCTGCTGCTTGTGGCTGCCCTGCTGCAGTCCCTGGGCAGCTCAGGCGGCTTCACCCAGCCCCAGCTGCGGTGCTTGGGGGTGGCTGCCCTGCAGCACCTGCAGGTGGCTCCGTGTGCCCCACGGGGCAGCCTCCAGCCCGAGTGTCCCCCGCTTGGAGCCTGCCCAGCCCAGCCACAAGGTGCGGGCGCTGCTCCCCTGCAGCGCGAACTGCAGCGGCCCCAGGGCGCCCTCACGCATGACGCGCTGCTGCTGCCAGGGCTGGCTCTAGGCTTTTGCTGCCGGAAGGAAAAAAAAGATGGCCGGAATGCTGCCCCTGGAAATGTGCCGCCCCAAGCACATGCTTGGTTTGCTGGTGCCTAGAGCCGGCCCTGCTAACATCATATTTGCCACTATCACATTGTGCACTCTCTTTCCGCCCCCCCTCCTCCCTGTGTCTGCTTTGTCTACATAGATTGTAAGCACAGGCCATCTATTACTCTGTGTTTGTATAGTCCATAACACACTGGGGGCCCCCATTCTTGGTTGATCCTTACCACCACCGTAATAAACAGTATTAATAAAGGCATCAAGACACCCCTCCAATCACAAAGGACATACTATTGTAAGCTTCACTTCTCTCCCCTCCCCTTCACGGATGAATATTAATTGAAAAATAGGATTACTCTAAGGAGTGGCCTATAGAAAGCATTGGAAATATCCCAGTGCCTCAGCAACTGCAGAAGAAAAGGAGCAAATAGCTATTTTTCTTGCCTACTAAGAAAAGTAAAACTACTTTCAAAGTGCACATTTATTTCATTGCTTTATTAAATTTGTATCTCTAAAGGCTCCCTTGCCTATTTCCTCATGGAATTAGGAAGTGTCTTTGCTTGAAATTAATTCTAAAAACTGCCTATTTGCAGTGTGCACCACTTGGTATAAGTCAAATGACAGCACTTTGAATTTAAATAAGAGACAAGCAGAGGGACCCTAAAGAAGATACAGGTCTCCCCACTGTAAAAAGAGTGCAATAGGCCTGCACTGGGTTATTCAGCCAGGAATCATCTCAGTTCTGTTTCTGATCCCTGCTAAACATCTCCCACTCTCAGATACAGTATTCTCAAACTTCCTACCACATCTGCAAAAAGCGACAGAGAGTCCTGTGGCACCTTATCGACTAACAGGCATTTTGGAGCACACGCTTTTGTGGGTGAATACTCACTTCATCAGACGCATGTAATGGAAATTTCCAGAGGCAGGTATAAATATGCAGGCAAGAATCAGTCTAGAGATAACGAGGTTAGTTCAATCAGGGAGGATGAAGCCCTCTTCTAGCAGTTGAGGTGTGAACACCAAGGGAGGAGAAACTGCTTTTGTAGTTGGCTAGCCATTCACAGTCTTTGTTTAATCCTGAGTTGATGTCAAATTTGCAAATGAACTGAAGCTCAGCAGTTTCTCTTTGAAGTCTGATCCTGAAGTTTTTTTCAGCAGGATGGTTACCTTTAAATCTGCTATTGTGTGGCCAGGAAGGTTGAAGTGTTCTCCTACAGGTTTTTGTATATTGCCATTCCTAATATCTGATTTGTGTCCATTTATCCTTTTATGTAGGGACTGTCCAGTTTGGCCGATGTACATAGCAGAGGGGCATTGCTGGCATATGATGGCGTATATTACATTGGTAGACGTGCAGATGAATGAACCGATGATGTTGTGGCTGATCTGGTTAGGTCCTGTGATGGTGTCGCTGGTGTAGATATGTGGGCAGAGCTGGCATCGAGGTTTGTTGCATGGATTGGTTTCTGAGTTAGAGTTACTATGGTGTGGTGTATTGTTGCTGGTGAGAATATGCTTAAGATTGGCGGGTTGTCTGTGGGCGAGGACTGGCCTGCCTCCCAAGGCCTGTGAAAGTGAGGGATCATTGTCCAGGATGGGTTGTAGATCACTGATGATGCGTTGGAGAGGTTTTAGCTGAGGACTGTAGGTGATGGCCAGTGGAGTTCTGTTGGTTTCTTTCTTGGGCTTGTCTTGCAGCAGGAGGCTTCTGGGTACATGTCTGGCTCTGTTGATTTGTTTCCTTATTTCCTCACGTGGGTATTGTAGTTTTGAGAATGCTTGGTGAAGATCTTGTAGGTATTGGTCTATGTCTGAGGGGTTGGAGCAAATACGGTTGTACTTCAGCACTTGGCTGTAGACGATGGATCGTGTGGTGTGTCCGGGATGGAAGCTGGAGGCATGAAGGTAGGCATAGCGGTTGGTGGGTTTTCGGTATAGGGTGGCGTTAACGTGACCATCACTTATTTGTACTGTGGTGTCTAGGAAGTGGATGTCCCATGTAGATTGGTCCAGGCTGAGGTTGATGGTGGAGTGGAAGCTCTTGAAATTGTGGTGGAATTCTTCCAGTGTCTCTTTCCCATGGGTCCAGATGATGAAGATGTCATCAATGTAGCGTAGGTAGAGAAGGGGCATGAGTGGACAAGACCTGAGGAAGCGTTGTTCCAGGTCAGCCATAAAAATGTTGGCACATTATGGGGCCATGTGGGTGCCCATAGCGGTGCCACTGGTCTGGAGGTATACATTGTCACCAAATTTGAAATAATTGTGCATGAGGATAAAGTCACAGAGCTCAGCAACCAGTCGTGCTGTGGCATCATCAGGGATATTGTTCCTGACAGCTTGTATTCCATCTGTGTGTGTGATGTTTGTGTAGAGAGCCTCCACATCCATGGTGGCTAGGATGGTGTTTTCTGGAAGATCACCAATGCATTGTAGTTTTCTCAGGAAATCAGTGGTATCACGGAGATAGCTGGGAGTGCTGGTGGCGTAGGATCTGAGTAGAGAGTCCACATATCCGGACAGTCCTTCAGTGAGAGTGCCAATTCCAGAGATGATGGGGCATCCAGGATTTCCAGGTTTGTGGATCTTGGGTAGTAGATAGAATAACCCTGGTCGGGGCTCTAAGGGCATGTTGATTTGTTCTGTGTTAGTGTAGGGAGTGTCCTGAGTAGATGATGCAGTTTCTTAGTGTTTCCTCAGTGGGATCTGAGGAAAGTGATCTGTAGCATTTGGTGTTGGAGAGTTGTCTGGTAGCCTTCTTTTGGTAGTCAGACCTGTTCATGATGACAACAGCACCTCCTTTATCAGCCTCTTTGATTATAATGTCAGGGTTGTTTCTGAGGCTGTGGATGGCATTGCATTCTGCATGACTTAGGTTATGAGGCAAGCGATGTTGTTTTTCCACAATTTCTGCCTGTGCACGTCAGCAGAAGCATTCTATATATAGGTCCAGACTGTTGTTTCGATCCTCAGGAGGAGTCCACGTGGAGGAGTTCTTCTTGTGCTGTTGGTGGGAGGGTATTTGTGTATCAGTGCGCTGTTCAGTGTTATCTTGAAAGTATTTTTGGAGTCGGAGATGGCAAAAGTAGGCTTCCAGATCACTGCAGAACTGTATCATGTTTGTGGAGGTAATGGGGCAAAAAGAGTCCCCGAGAAAGGACGACTTTTCTGCCAGGTTGAGTGTGTAGCTGGATAAATTGACTATTGTTGGGTGAGTTAGGGGTACCACTGTTGTGGCCCCAGGTGGCAGGTAGAATTTTAGACAGCTTCCTTTGTAGAGAGGTGAAGTGTGTAATGTAGATCTCCTGTCTTATTTTAGTAAAGTCTGTTTGTGTGGAAGGTTGGTTATTTATGAAAGTCTCCAGGTTGGAGAGCTCTTTTTTGATATTTTCTTGTTCACTGTATAGGATGCTGATCAGGTGGTTCCTTAGTTTCTTTGATAGTGTATGGCATAATCTCTCACTGTGGTCTGTGCAGTATGTAGATAGCAATGGATTTTTCACCTTCAGTTCATTTGGTATGATGTCCATCCATTTGCATTTGGAAAGAAAGATATCTGTCTGTACTTGTGCAAGTTTCTTCATGAGGTTGATGGATTTCCATGCCATATGGATAAATGCAGTGCCTTGCATGGTGTCAAGTATCAGAGTGGTAGCCATACCTCAGGACCAGAATTCAAAGAGAAACTGCTGAGCTTCAGTTCATTTGCAAATTTGACACCATCAGCTCAGGATTAAACAAAGACTGTGAATGGCTAGTCAACTACAAAAGCAGTTTCTCCTCCTTTGGCGTTCACACCTCAACTGCTAGAAGAGGGCCTCACCCTCCCTGATTGAACTAACCTTGTTATCTCTAAACTGATTCTTGCCTGCATATTTATACCTGCCTCTGGAAATTTTCATTACATGCATCTGACAAAGTGAGTATTCACCCATGAAAGCTTATGCTCCAAAATGTCTGTCAGTCTATAAGGTGCCACAGGACTCTTTGTTGCTTTTTACAGATCCAGACTAACACGGCTACCCCTCCGATACTTACCACATCTGCGTACAGCTGGATCTGGATCATAATTTTTAACACATGCTGCTGCCCCTTGAATCCACTGGAGAGGCAGATTACTTCATGAACCATTACTGTGGGCTTCTCGTGTATTGCAACAACTTCAGCATACTGATACTATTTTGTTTTCAGTTTTATGTTTGTAATGCATTTAATACTTGCAGCAAGGCTACTAGATCAGCCTCTTATAAGTACATGTCTCTCTCTATTTTGGTTGTGGGCACTTTGGGGCAGGATCTAGCTTTAAACCCTGTTTACCCTTTGGGCGGCGGGAAGGGTTGACAGATGTGCAGTTTTCAACCAGAAAGATGTACTGACTGGACAACAAAAATCCAGTTACCTCTGGAGGGAGGTAAAGATGGAGGGGTGCATCAGGTCATCAACCCACACCAGGCCCTGCTCAGCTGGGGCTGCCTCCTACCTGCATCTCATGGGCGGGCAGGCAAGCTCCATGTCAGGGGTGCAGCTCCCAGCCTAGCTCCGAAGCAGAGGGAGCCCAGCTGGGGGAGGGAGGGAGGGAGGTGGAGAAGCAAAGAGCAATGAGGAAGAGGGAGGGAGGAGAGCAGCGAGAGACAGGGGAGGGGGAAGAGAGGAAGGGCTGGGATCTCAGGCTGAAGAGTTGGAGCAGGGGAAGGTTCCAGCCGTCGTGCTGTAGTGTCGGGTTTCCAGAAATTAGAAAGATGGCAAGCCTCTGGCGGGTAGGGTTCATGTAGCTATAAGACTCAGCAATAGGCAGGCTGCATCCCCATCACCAAGATGTGTAGCCATATGCTGCAATGAAAGTTCCAGCAGGGAGGAGGCAGCAGGGAAAACGTCTAGCAGCTCCCCAGTGCCAGAGCCTTTTCACTGCCAAAACCTTTCCCTACTGCTTGGGCCTTTTAGCACTTCAGGAACCTTCTCTGCAGTGGGAAAAGGCCCTGGCAATGGGACACTGCTAAAAATAGCACGTAGACCTGGAAGACACTGCTTGAGTGCATAGAGATCTATGGAGGTCACCTTATTGTACTCACCTAAGGTGTGGCTAACTACACTGCTCTTTATACCCATGCTAGTTGGATGTGCAGTGTCTAGACACTGCTGTAAGTGTAGACATACTCTTAAAATACTGCGAACATTTACAGCACTAAAGGACAGATTTTCAGATTGGTCAGATCTGGCTTAGGCCCTAAATGAGTGGCCAGATTTTCAAATTAGCTCAGGATATTGGATGCTGAGCACTTTCAGGACTCTGGCCATTAAGTGTCACCCTGGCAGCTAGCTCCAATTGGCAGCACTGAGCACTTGAGAACCTGGACCTATGAAAAGATTAAGTTATAAATGGGGCTGTCACTGACTTTGCCCCCTATTTCTCTTCTTACATGTGTCAGAGGTTGAAATCATGCCTATGTATGTTCCAACAAGAGCCCACTATAGTTATATAAATACAGAAGTGGCAGCCTGTAATATTAAGGATAGGAGGTTTCATTCACTTAACTTTTAAGTCCATTCAGATCTGTAACTTTTTTGTGTTTACTATCTCCAGTGCTGATCCTTTGGAGGAGGTACCATGGATGTGGATCTGTTCAAAAGGGTGCTGGTTCTACAAGATTAAACCTTTAAATCAAGTCTCTTTCTGGCTCGATTTGAATTAGTGATCCAAAGTGCTGCTACCATTAAGTAGCATCTATGCAAGATGATTTATATCTCACATTTTCTTTCATTCGCACCATAAACTGTACACTTTGCAAGCATGGAGTTCAGGGTAGGTGGTGCCACCCTTCACATGTCTACATTACCACGTATGTCAGCAAAACGTACGGTGCTCAAGGATGTGTATATTCCACCCCCGAGCAACATCAGTCCTGTTGGTATAAGTGGTAGCGTGCACAGCAATATGTCAGTGGTGAAGCTTCTCCTGCTGACACCACTCATTGTGGGTGGTTTAATTATGTCGACAGGAGCGCTCTCTCCCATTGGCACAGAGAGACTACATGAGAGATCTGACAGTGGTGCAGCTGCATCAGTACAGCTGTGCTGCTGTAAGCTCACTAGCATAGACATGGCCTAGGTGGGTGAGGTAATATCTTTCATTGGACCAGCTTCTGTTGGTAAGAGAGACAAGCTTTTGAGCTCCACAGAGCTCTTCTTTAGCTCTGGGAAAGGTACTCAGTGTCTCAGCCAAATATAAGATTAGAACAGATTGTTTAGCATAAGAAGTTAACATATGTTCAATGGAACCATTCACAGTGAACTGCCCCATTAACATGCCTATATTTCTTGTCACACCTAGAAACTCTGCTATGCCACCCAGGGAACAGAAATGCCGCAAGGGATGCTGCACATGTATCCACATCTCCATTACGTAATAAGCAGCCAGATGAAGTCCAAGCCAAACACATGGGTCCTAGGCAGCCCCCTGATTTGGGAGAATCTCAGCTTTCATTTTACAATAGCATTTTTTAGCACTTTTCCTTGCAATGTTAGCTTGAAAACAAATATTAATGTGAGTCATTCGCTAGCGCTGTAAGGAACAATAATCTGGGATCCACTTGTGTAGCTGGAGTGTGGTGTAAAGCCTGAAGATTGATACGTAAGTTTAGTGTAAAATAAGTCAGCTATAATTGGGGCATGGGGGGGGGGGGAGGGAAGCAGATCACTAACACTGTCCAAAAATCTTAGGCCAATCCAGTGCATAGTGGTGTGATATTAAGTCTGTTAGAATCCACTATTTCATGGGATGGAAGTGAGGGAGGAGAAACAACAATGTTTTCCAGACTAATTCAAAAGTGAAAAGGCCATTTTAATTCACTCCATCCTGGTACAGCCCAGTTTCTCCAGGGTAGGTGAAGAAATGGTCAGCAGATCTTACTCCACAGTGGCTATGGTCAAGCCTTTAGTTTCAGTGCCCTTATAAACCTCCCTATTCTCCCCCAGGCAGAAGGAAGAATGATTCTGCCTCTTCCCAATAGCCGTGAGCCCAGCACTGCCCTGCTCCATGTCCTATGTTTGAATGGGCCCCGGCTGCAGAGCTCTCCCTATCACCCTTAGCAGTCCTGCAAGTTCCTCACTTCAAAGCAGTTTAACTCTTTCCTTGCTAATCTGTGCATAAAGTGAGATCCCTGCTTACTGTTTCATAGTTGTTTCTGGAATTTATCTAGTTTTGTACAGAAAGGTTGAGCAGTAGGGAAAGATGCAGGCGGGGCTCATAAAAATACACATACTTATCTTGAGAGGTTTAATCATCATTTGTCCATTCTGTGACTGCAGCTCAACTGACCAGACTTCAGCTGGTTGAGAAAATAGAAGTCCCTAGGATACATGAGAGATCATTGGTAAAACCATATCTTACCTTGATTATGGAACCAGATTGCACCTCAAGTAGAACAGGCTACATAAATACAGCTAATGGCCTAACTTCCAGAGATGCTGAGTCCTCACAGATCTAATTAAGTCAATGGGAGCTGTAGGTGTTCAGCACCTCAGATAATCAGGCCCTAAATCTTTCCAATGCCTCAGCCACAGATCTAACAGTGCCATTTAGCCAATGGACCTCCAGACATACTCATGCTAAATTCCAACAGAACACCCTTAAAACTTAGGAATTTTGTCTTAAATACACTAGGTTACTTCAATAATTGCATTGCCCCCTATGGTTTCTTATACTTTAAGTAGTGAATCCTGCAAATTCTGAGGTAACATTTGTTTCTGTGATGCAATGGCGGGTTTTTAAGGATAGTGGTTGCCATTAAAGAATGAGCATTTGGTAAACAGTGATATCCTCTAAGTATAGGGCAGTTTTAAAGAAAAAACGCTGGTCTATAATGGCAACCAGTACAAAACTGCTTCAAGAGGTAATAAATAATTGAAGGTTTCCATATACATGTACAACATCTATCTGAAATACCCCAGTGTGCTTCAGAAACTACACTCATACCACCACTGAAAAGCAGCTATTCACTGGGGCAGACAGCAAAAGTCAACAAGCACACTGTACCCAGTATAATAATAATAATGCAGAGTGGACATTTCGGTCAACACTATGGGCCATACCTACATTTATGAGGTCTACTGCATACCACATGACCATCCTTCTTATGTGCTCTAGCCATAACTTGAAAATTAGATGATGGAATTAACCTCATAGAATTGTAGGACTGGAAGAGACTTTGAGAAGCCAGCTAGTCCAGTCCCCTGCACTCATAGCAGGACTAAGTATTATCTAGACCATCTCTGACAGGTGTTGGTCTAAACTGCTCTTAAAAATCTCCAATGATGGAGATTCCACAACCTCCCTAGGCAATTTATTCCAGTGCTTAACCACACTGACAGTTAGGAAGTTTTTCTTGATGTCCAACCTAAACCTCCCTTGCTGCAGTTTAAGCCCATTGCTTCTTGTCCTATCCTCAGAGGTTAAGGAGAAATTTTTCTCTCCCTCCTCCTTGTAGCAATCTTTTATGTACTTGAAAACCATTATCATGGCCCCTCTCAGTCTTCTCTTTTCCAGACTAAACAAACCCTTTTTTTCAGTTTTCTAGACCTTTAATCATTGTTGTTGCTCCTTTCTGGACTTTATCCTATTTGTCCACATCTTTCCTGAAGTGTGGTGCTCAGAACTGGACACAATACTCCAGTTAAGGCCTAATCAGCACAGAGTAGAGCAGAATTACTTCTCGTGTCTTGCTTACAACACTCCTGCTAATACATCCCAGAATGATGTTTGCTTTTTTTTTTTTCCAACAGCATTACACTTTTGACTTATATTTAGCTTGTGATCCACTGTGACCCCCAGATCCCTTTTTGTCGTACTCCTTCCTAGGCAGTCATTTCCCGTTTTGTATGTGTGCAACCAATTGTTCCTTCCTCAGTGGAGTACTTTGCATTTGCCCTTATTGAATTTCATCCTATTTACTTTAGACCATTTCTGCAGTTTGTCCAGATCATTTTGAATTTTAATCCTATCCTCCAAAGCACTTGCAACCCCTCCCAGCTTGGTATCGTCCGCAAAACTTTATAAGTGTACTCTCAGCACAATCCTTTCTTTCTGCTAATAACAGCTGCCACTCATCTTCCTTGACTTCTATGAAGTCTATTTTTAAAAGGATCCACACAGTTTCATGATTTTTTCCATATCTCTTCTACCCAATGAGATAAATAAGAAAAAAAAGTTAAGAGCAAGGCAAACTTCTATAATGCACTGTATAAGGAGGTTTGGTCAGTCACTTTCCAAGTCTCATCTTCCATTAGGATACTATGGAAGTAGAGAAAGAACTGACAGGGATTTGTAGGGGATCTTAATGCAAGACAGTCTCTGTTAGCAAGAGTTAGGCTAGCTGTAACCCTACTAATGCGAGATTTGTAGAAGTGAGTATGGTGTGAGGCGAGTGGGAAAGAACTGTGTGAGAAGTTGTTGCGACCTTGTGTCGATAATGAGGAATGTAGACTGGCATCTAAATAGAAATGAGACAAATAAGATATCAAGATGGCCTATGTATAAACAAAATGCACCTGTTGCTTATTATTGTATGTAACAAAAAGTATAAATGCTACTGTAATTGTTTACCTGTAGAGAAACCTGCCTGGGACTGGGGCAACGCTGTGTCCTAGGGCACTCCCTCCCTCTATACTTTATTTTCTCTTTACAATTGTATCTGACTCTGCTGCACCCAACCAAAAAGTGAGAACTAAGTTTTTCTCCGACAATACATACAAGAAGGATTTGGCAAGTGTAGACTTTGTGGGAAGAGGGGCCTTAAATGTCATTTGAAAGTAAAAGTATGTGGATGGACATTTCCATTCAGCTTATTATTTTAAAGCTAGTCGAGTTGTTGTGCTCCTACTTGCAGATCTTTAAATGTGTAAAGCTCTATATATATGATAAAAATTATCTATGGCCATTCACAAAAGGAACATAATTTCAACTGGAGAACTATATACACTAGACTTCATGAAATGAAAACGAAGCAGAATGAAAACTGCAAGTTCAATATCACTTCACCAAGTTTCCTAAGTCATGTAATTACACCAAGGAACACTGAACTGGAGCTACAGCAGCTCATAATAATTCTATCATGGAAGCACTTAACTCAAGTGGATCTACTACCCTGCAATCCCCTTCCTAAGAGCATGTTACTCAAGTTCAGTAACTAATTTTGTTAGAGTAGTATAGCACCTCTCAGAGCATGGCTTGGGAGTGATGTTGCATTTTCATGGAGACATCCTTTGTATCTGAGCATTTGGTGTCAAACCACTATCAGAAGACAATTAGGAGAGCACTATACCACCCCAGTGCTCTTCAATCCATACTTGGAGATGGATTCCAGACTGACTTGTATTTCACCACCTGTAGGGTTTACTAATATTTTGGTAATATTATGACATAGGGACCATTAAGTCAAGTTAGGCAATGACAAGAATTTGCACCCCGCAAATGATCAGAAAGTGAGAGGAAGCATTCAGTGCATTAACAGGAACTATTTTGTCTCTACATGAGCCTATGAGAAACTGCAAGTGAGCAAAAATTTTCCTCACAGAATGAATAGTCTTTACCACAGTTTTACGATAAGGAATGATTCATGAATGATCAATAGAAATTCCCAGATATCTTTCCATCACTGTTAGCATGTAATAATATGATATTTAAATCTGAAGCTAACTTCATCATTTGAAATCCCAGAGTACAAAAAATGAAGGGGATGTTTGAGGCAAACTGGACAAGACATTTTACTTCTTTGAAAATGAGTTGGTTTTAGTATTTTGTTATTAGTTCCTGATTGTAGCTTGGGAGCTGGGATTGGATTTAGGGTTTGTGTCTCAAAAGGGCTTGGCATAAAACCTCCTCCAGTGACTTCCACGAGGACTTGTGCCTTTGGCTAGTTTAGGAGAATGTGGTGAGTTAATAATTAAAATATTGGTATGGCTTTCATGAACATTTATTCACTGAATTATTCAAAAGGGGTATTATAATGTTCAAATAAACCCATCACAGAGCAAATGTTAATAATAGATATTTCTAAGTAAGAGAATCTTTGCTATTAAAGTTGAAAATACATACTGGTAATCTCAGGAGAGATGTCTTAGAAGAATATCATGGTTTTTTTTTTAAATACACACATAATGCACATACATTATTTGACAGTTATATTGAATGATCACCATTTTTAGTTTCCATTCAGAAGTTAGGAGCATAAATACCTGTGATGACCTGGGCCCTGATCCCAAGCACTTGAGGCCAAACTCTGATGTGTGGGCTTTAACAGAGTCACACACATGAGGGAAGAGTTTGGTTCAGTGCAGAGATGTGCTTAAAAATATTAATTTGAAATCTGTCTCCCTCATTGGATGATACATGTGATAACCCTGGATAATATACTTTTTGCTGTTCAAAAAAAAAATCTATTAACTCCATATTCTTCTCCCCACCACACACACAGTCACATATCCTTCCACAACTCATCCCTTGACAAGCATATTTCAATCCCCGATACTTTCTCCTCCTCAGTACAACATCACAGTGGGTTTTCTAGATGGCTCCCTACCTGGTAGCCGCATGTCCTAGGGTCTGTACTGACAGGAGCAAGTAAACTTCTTGTGGCATCTGGCTGTGGATGATTGGCTGGATGGGATGCAGGTCCCTTTAAGTGTTGAGCTGGAGGGCCAGTTGGGGGATGGATCCTTTTTGTTCTTGATCTGTGTGGGTGGTCCCTGGCTAGCATGGAAAGACCAGGTGAGGGATTGGAGGATAGATGAATAAGGAGGTCTCATCTTGGTAGGGACAGGATGAAAGTAGGGGAGCAGGCAACCCCTGGATATCAAAAGAGCAGGACTTCATTGACACATAGGAGAAAAGGGATCAGCAGTCAGGTTCCCTCCCAGTATAGGTTCTTCAAATTCCAGGCAGGGATGCATCAGGTGGACACTGATGGCAGGGGAGGGAGAGGTGAGCTGCAATACTTTTATTCAATGTAGCAACAGATTGCCCTGCCTCCTATCCTCATGCACTGCTTTTGTGGCCTGTGATGGGAGCCGGGAGGAGGCACGGAGGGGGATGAGAACTACAGCCTGAATGCCCCCAGTGGTTAGAGTTGCCTCTGTGGCCTTCATTCAAGATACTTTCAAGAACTCAGTCGCCAGTGACCTTCTGAGTTCAGTCCTTTAATTCACTCTTCAGCACTTCTCCTCTTCCTGTCAAAAGAGGATACCAAAAAACAGAAATCCAAACAAAACACAAAGTTTTTCAGCTCATCTTCCCTTCTTTAACTTCCACTCACAGGCTTTATCTGGCATGGGCTTTCCAGGAACCAAGCTTCTTTCCCATAGCTGCCTCTTCCACCTGCCCCAGATCCACACAGTCTCCCATTTCTTGAGCTTCCCCAGCTTACTAGACGGTCTCCTGCCTCTAGCAATCTCAGCTACACTCTCTCTCAGCCACACTCCCTCCCTACAGTTTCCTTTTGTCTTTTATATTAGAATCACCTGGCCTCATTCCTCTCAGGTGGTGCTCATCTTGTAATCAGGGCTGGCTTAGCCCCTGGGCAAGCCACTCTGTTACAAGCCTGCACAGTCTCAGCTTCAGAAAGGGTTGAACAATTAACAATTAGAGCCAGCGTTACCATTTTCAGGCAGGCTTGTGAGAGAATAATATACTGTGCTTCTCCCTGCCAAATATAAATGACTCCTGTCTTCTATTGTCATACCCCTCTGCACAGGGCTAGCCTAAGGACTCTGGGGAGGGTTAGCAAGATAATTATTTGGGGTACAGTCCAAACTTAACTAACCCATTTTACATTAAAATTGTGTGTGTGAGAGAAGTGGAGGAGAAGGGAGGGAATTCTTAGGCGTTCCTATCTCATATTCCTGCAGCAGAAGCAGAGACGAGTGTACTGTTCTCTTTCATCCCAGTGACTAGTTTACAACATCTCTGTGATGAAACAGGCTAGAAACTTATTTTCATTTTAAATGAAAGCTGAGATTGTACTCAAAGGCTAGTATTGTTAAAAAGAAGGTTGTGCAAACCCATTCCAGTTCATAATTATCTGGAACAAGAATATTGTCCATTAAAATCCAGCTCGTGCAAAGATGTTTTCTTTTCTGTACAAAACTAGTTAAATTCCAGAAACTAAAGTGACCAATGCATTTTGTCATGGGAAACATAGCTAAATATTATGGCTATCTAATAAGTGGCAAAGAGAGCTTAATGTAAGGTAATTTCTAGACCCAAGAACATTTCTATCCCACTGTGAAAGGATTTTTTAAAAATGTTGATAGCTTTCTGTCCAATTTCTGACCGAGTTACACACACTTGCCTAACACCATACATTATGTGACCCAGATACGTAACTTACTGCTTTGCAAAGCACATTCTCCTGCACTGACAGATAAATCAGTTTCTTGTAGCTGCTTAAAAATAGCAGCTAGATGTTGGAGAAGTTCTCTGCCAGCACAGAGCAGTTGAAACAGAAAATTGTTAGAGCAATCTACTGCATTCTTGACATGCCAAAGGAAAACCTGATTCACATGGTATCAGACATTTGCATGAGCCCCCCTCATGCAATTCCATTGGCATAGCAACAAAGCTGAAAAATCCTGGAAGTTACAGTGAAGGGGTTCAACAGTTTAATATGATTAATTAAGGGGATCTGCTTGTTCCCCTTACACAAATCTGAAGTGCTAATATTGTTAACTTGAGCATTCCTGTTAACTAGGTCATGCCTGTTGTGGGACTAAAATAGACATAAAACCTTCCTGATAACATTTCAAAATCCATTCTAAAGCTGTCAAAACTAGTTTAATAATCTTGTCCTTATTTTCTTAGGTGTCAATATAATTGGGCTTGACCAAAAGGTAATTGGGTTACTTGGGCATTCAATATAGCTGTAACTTTTTGCCTAAGGGGTTTGTTCCATTTCACTATGGCATGTTCCATTAAATACGGAGTATAGCTGAATAGCTCAAAAGACTTGCCCTGATCATTCTCTCCATCTGACCCCCCCTGCATTTAGCACTCAGGAGGCAGAATGGAACAGAGTGAATGGGAAGAAAAGAGGCTCTTTTCATTTAATCAGATCACAAACTTGGCCCAGCGTTTCTTCTGAGGTATTTGCAAATGTGTCTAGACCACAAAGAAAGATTTTTGTAAACTGTAATGATATGAGCAGATTACAGTAGTAATAGTATTAATAGAATGAAAAGGAGGCTAAATTGAATACATAACTCCCCTTGGTCCCTTTGAAAATCCCCTTCTTCACAGGGGAAGTTTATTATTTTAAATTCTATGGTCTGTTTTATACAGGAGATCAGACTAGTTGATCATAGTGGTCCCTTCTGGCCTTAAAACAATATCTGCCAAAATAATAAAGGAAATTAACACAATATTCATTATGAACAGTCTATAATTTGGAGCCTGAAACGCTCTCCAGTATTTCTTTTAAACTTTTCATTGTTCCTGTCATGTTCAAAATTTGACTAAAATTCACAAACTTTAAAGTAATATAGCTATTTTTACAATGAACAGCAAGGAGATAAAGAATATTTCCTTAATTATCTGACAGCATATTAACACTTATGCCAAATGACACTAGAAATGAAGAGAGATGGTTATATTAATCTTCATTAAAAATGTCTGCATATAACTTTTCTGTAGCTCCATTCTGCCATGTAGTGGGGTGGTGGTGTTTTTTTTGTTTTGTTTTTCATTTGCCTCTTACAAAAATTAGTAGCCAGAACTTGGATAACCACCACTGGGTACTGATCTCAATTTTTCTGTTTGTTCCAGTTTGACTGGCTGTTTTTTGGATTTTCATGGCCCCATGTCCTACTTCGTACAAATGGCTTCAATACAACTGAATGGCAAACTGACCTTCTGTTCACCTCCTGAGGAAACCCCACTTCCTTTCATTTCCAGGAGCTTTTAAAACTAACCTCTTCAATAAAACACTTCTTCATTATTCATTGGGAACTAACATCAGACTTTTAGCTAATATTTGTTTTCTTGGTAGATTTCAATATTAGATTTACTTAAAAACTAAAAGGCAACCTCATGCTCTGGGTGTCTAATCCTCTGACTGCTAGAAGCTGGGCCTGGATGACAGGGGGATGGATCACTCAGTAAATTGCCCTGGTCAATTCATTCCCTTTGAAGTATCTGGCACCGGCCACTGTTGGAACACAGGATACTGGGCTAGCTGGACCATTGGTCTGACCCAGTATGACTGACCTTATGTTCTTACATAATATTTATATAATTAAGCCTCACATCATCCTTGTGGAATAGGTAAGTATTATTAATGCTGTGTTACAGCTGGGGAACCTGATGCACAGAGAAGTGCCCTTGCAAAGGGAATTAAAACTAATAGTAAAAGGTTCTATCACTGTATAAATAAAAAAACAAGGAAAGAAGTGGGACCACTAACTACTAAGGATGGTGTGGAGAATAAAGAATAATCTAGGCATGGCCAAACACCTAAACAAATACTTTGCCTCAGTTTTTAATAAGACTAATGAAGAGCTTAGAGATAGTAGCAGGGTGGTTAATGGAATGAGGATATGGAGGTAGAAATTACCACATCCGAAGTGGAAGTCAAATTCAAACATTTTAATGGGACTAACTTAGTGGGGAGGTGAAGAGATAATCTTGATCCAAGAATATTAAAGGAACTTTCACATGAAATTGAAAGGCCAGTAGCAAGGATTTTTAATGAATCTGTAAACTTGTGGGCCATTACCTATGACTGGAGAATTGCTAATATAGTTCTGTGACAGGTTCGGTCACAGAAACTCCCTTGGGACTGTGCTGAGACTACCTCTGAGCCCATTTTCCCTGCCAGCTTGGGACTTCAGTACCCTATCTTGTTGAGCCAGACACACTACTCAGCTGCAAACATAGACCAAGGTCTGAACCATGCCCCCAAAAGATGCAGACTTAACTGAAAACATCTTAAGAAGTGTTCCTGTCTCTAGCACCCAGATACCCAGTTCCAAATGGGATCCAACCCCCAAATAAATCTGTTTTACTCTGTATAAAGCTTATACAGGGTAAACTCATAAATTGTCTGCCCTCTATAACACTGATAGAGAGAGATGCACAGCTGTTTGCTCCCCCACATGTTAGTCACTAACTCTGGGTTCAATAATAAGCAAAAAAGTGATTTTATTAAGTATAAAAAGTAGGAGCTAAGTGGTTCCAAGTAATAACAGACAGAACAAAGTAAGTTACCAAGCAAAATAAAACAAAAACATGCAAGGCTAAGCCTAATACATTAAGAAACTGATTACAGATAAATCTCACCCTCAGAGATGTTCCAATAAGCTTCTTTCACAGACTAGACTCCTTTCTAGTCTGGGCCCAATCCTTTCCCCTGATACAGTCCTTGTTCCAGCTCAGGTGGTAGCTAGGGGATTTATCATGACTGCAGTCCTCTTTTGTTCTGTTCCACCCCTTTATATAGCTTTAGCACAAGGCAGGAATATTTTGTCTCTCTGGGTCCCCACCCATCCTTCTAAATGGAAAAGCCCCAGGTTTAAGATGGATTCCAGTACCGGGTGACCTGGTCACATGTCCTGTGAGACCCCAAGCATTCATTCTTCCCAGCCTGACTCACAGGAAGACTTGCAAGTAAACAGAGCCATCTAGAGTCAATTGTCCTTGTTAATGGACACTATCAAGATTCCAAACCACCATTAATGGCCCACACTTTGCATAATTACAATAGGACCTCAGAGTTATATTTCATATTTTTAGTTTCAAATACATTTATACAAATAGGATGACCACACTCAGTAGATTATAAACTTTGTAATGATATCTTACAAGAGACCTTTTGCATGAAGCATATTCCAATTACATTATATTCACACTCATAAGCATATTTTCATAAAATCATACAGAGTGCAACTTCACAAGTTTCTATTTTAAAGAAAGGGGAAAAAAGTGATCCAGGAAACTACAGGCCTATCAGCTGGATGTCAATTGTATGCACGGTCTTGAAACTGATTTTGAAAGAGGAAGTAGTTAAGGACATAGAGGTGAATAGTAATTGGGATAAACTACAACATGATTTTACAAACGATAGATCATCCCAGACCAATCTGAGCTCCTTCTTTGAGAAGATAACTGATGCAGTAGATCTGATTTACCTGGATCTCAGTAAGGCATTTGATACAGTTCCACATGGGAAATTATTAAAATCAAGAAACTGGAGATTAATATGAGACTTGAAAGGTGGCTAAGGAACTGGTTAAAGGGGAGACTACAATGGATCATACTGAAAGGTGAACAGGCAGGCTGGAAGGAGGTTACTAGTGGAGTTTCTCAGGGATCAGTCTTGGGACCAAACTTATTTGACATTTTTATTACTGAGCTTTGCACCAAAAGTGAGAATGTGCTAATAAAATTTACGGACAACACAAAGGAGGTATTGCCAATATAGAGGATGACCAGAATATCAAACAATATGATCTGGATAATCTTGCAAACTTAAGTATTAGAAATGGACTGAAATTTAATAGTGCAAAGGACAAGATCATGCATTTAGGGACTAACAACAAGAATTTTTTATATAAGCTCGGGACATGTCAGCAGGAAGTGACAGAGAGGGAGAAAGACCTGGGTACATTGGTTGATCACAGGAGGCCTATGAGCCACCAATGTGATGCAGCTGTGAAAAAAAGGCTAATGCAATCCTAGAATGCATCAGATAAGGTATTTCCTGTAGAGACAGGGAAGTGTTAATATCATTATACACGGCACTGGTGAGACCTCATCTCTAATGTTGTGTGCAATTCTGGTCTCCAGTGTTTAAGAAAGATGAATTCAAACTGGAACAGGAGCAAAGAAGGGTTACTAGGATGATCCTAGGAATGGATAACCTACCTTATGAGAGGAGACTGAAGGAGCTTTGCTTGCTGAGAGGAGATAAATTAGAGAGATAAATATTAGGGAGGGAGAGGACTTATTTAAGTTCATTGTCAATGTGGACACAAGAACAACAACAACTTTAGGTTTGAAATGAGATGAAGGTTTCTAACTAGCGGAGGAGTGAAGTTCTGGAACAGCCTTCGAAGGGGAGCAGTGGGGGCAAAAAATATAACTGGCTTCAAGATTGAGCTTGATAAATTTATGTAGGGGATGATATGATGATACTGCCTACAATGGCATGTAGCCCATCTGTGACTGCTAGCAGCAAATATCTCCAATGGCCGGTGATGGGACACTAGATGGTGATGGCTCCGAGTTACTACAGATAATTTTTTTAGTGGTGTCTGGCTAGCAGGTCTTGCCCACATGCTCACGGTCTAACTGAGCGCCTATTTGGGGTCAGGAAGGAATTTTCCCCTGGGTCAGATTGGCAGAGACCCTCAGGGGTTTTCACCTTCCTCTGCAGCATGAGGTATGGATCACTTGCACATTTAAATGAGTTTAAATGGTGGCTCCTCTGTAATTTTGAAGTCTTTAAATCGTGATTTGAGAAATTCAGTAACTCAGCCAGAGGTTAGGGGTCAATTAGAGGAGTGGGTGTGTGAGGTTCTGTGGCCTGCAATGTGCAGGAGGTCAGACTAGATTAAGGTCAGAAGGGACCATCATGATAAAGTCTATGAGACTTGCCTTTGGTCACACACTGAATCTGTGGCAGAGATGTGCATGAAATCCATATCGGTTCTTTGCTATATCATGCACCCTCAATAATACATCGCTCACTAACAGCGCTATTTTACTGTTTTCCAGCAATTCTATAATAGTTCAAGAAAGAAAGGCTAAAAACAAGACAACATTTAAATAACCTTAAGCAATATAAAACTGAAGTGACAGATTTTTTCATAGTCTGAAATTGTTTGCCTAAAGAATTTTCTTCTAAATCACATAGAAAAGGAAATTAAGTTTGCTTTCAAAAGTGGTCTGTTTTTGCAATTATTTGGAAAATGTTGTCAGAGGGAGGATTTAGAAGCCCAAGTCCCAGTTAATAAATCTCAATAAAAGCCAGTCTTTCCTGAGACTGAAGATGTGTGTTGCTTTTCCAAATTTAAAAAATAAAAAAAGTCTATAGGTGAGATTCTATGCTGCTTCTTTAAATGGCACAGCACAGAACTCACAGTGTGTGTGGCAGAGGGAGGACAGAGCGGACTAAGGCACCATTCAGTCCTCCTATTGAAAAGGGCTGTCCAGGACAGTCCTAATGCAACAGATACCCATCCCCAAGGAACTGTCTAAATCATGCCAGCCTGTCCCTGCCTGCCTGTGGAGAGACACTACCCAGAGACTCCACAATGCTGCCTGTTGTGGACTCCACAATGCCGCCAACAGTCCCCCCACCCCGTCCCCCAAGGCTATAGCCTTTGAGGGGGTTCTTGGGAGACAGCCTGTGACTGTCTTTCTCAATTCCTGAGCTAAATGAATTCTTTCCCAGCTGGAACTGGGACTTTTAGAGTCCCTTTCTGCCACTCCAGGTCTTTTACCAGTCTTCAGATCAGGAGTGAGAATTTCACTCTTAGCTTCCAAAGTGACATTCCCAACATACCATATATGTTATAAAAAAAACTGGACTCAGAATTTTAGTATTTGCTATAGATGAGTTGCATGGTAAGTAGTTATGGACCTGAAGCAAAGCCCAGAATCTGAAAACCCATCACAAATTTTGGAAATGTCAGCTTTGAACGTAATGTCTTGGGCTCATTTACAATTTCTAGTAGATTCATCAAGGAGCTTAAACAAAAAATTTCATTAGAACTGATCATGCAGCACTTTCCTGCCTGAATAGTTCCTTCCCTTTCTCTTGCTCTAGAAATATACATTAGCCTCACTAGGCCTTATTGTATGTCTTTAATATCAATCTCATGCTCTGGCTGTTCTCCAATATTGATCATGCCCCCAGCAAAAGTAAATTTCTGAATTTGCCAGCACAGATTTTAATCACACCTCAACTCTCCTTTGTTTTTATTTTTGTAAGGTTCAATTCAGAATACATTCATTTTTAGTTAGACTTTAAGTTGATGCAGCACATAAAAAAATCCATTATATCAACCCGCAATAAATACATTTTTCTTACAGATTTATTCCTTTACTAGGCATGTGTTCTTCTCTAGACACACTCCAAGGTTTATTGTAATACATCTGGCTAAACAATCTTGGTTTATTTCCTACTAAAAATTTGGATTCCCGCTGTCAGCAAAATTTTATTACACAAGGTAATATTTGTTCAGTATAACACCCCCTAAATCCATTCTATCAACCAGAAACCTAGGTTATGGGCTATTCATTTTGTCTTTTTATTCCTCTTAAGTAAATGTAATTAGAGCCCGAGCAGAAAGGCAGCCTTGAAAGAGAGATCTCAAGATACTCAAATGGTCTGCTTTCAAAAGAGTTGAGTTATGTAGCTTGCCCCTTAGGATGCAAGTGGTCAATGTGCCTCTCTTCCCCCTTAGTGTGAAGAGACTGCCTGTCTTGCATTTCCACTGCATTTTGGCAGCTTGAGTTCACTTTCAGTTCTCAGAAATGGCATATTTACTGACCAATGCACCTGTTCTTATTATCAAAGAAAACATATGAGCTAGTAACTCTTCTTTATTGAGGCAAATCATCTTCAATTCAGTGACAGTATTCTATATTCAAGACAATATCGGCTACATTTGAAAAACGAGGCTGGATATGAAAAATGTACAGTCTCCCCTACTAGGCCACATTTTCAAACACTTGTCTCAATTTTTGAGATTGCAAGTGTTGTGTACATTCTGGAGTTAGGTATCTATGTTCCTCATTTGGGCATGCACAAATGTAGGACTTACACATCTAATTGATCTAAATTACAAGCACAAGTAATTGTGGATGTTAATTAGCACATTAGTTAATCTGGTTAATGCTACGCTAAAAATATTTAAACACCGAGCAAGTTTGTGTAAGCATGTGCTGAATGCACAATGAAAAAATGATGGGTCAGATTCTGAGCTGTGATTGTGCTCCTTTTCACTACTCAGGCATCAAACATTTTCCAGATTCTGGCTGCAAATTATTCCCTTGAAAATCCCTGCTGGCATGAACCTGTCAGAGATGGCTCCTGTGCCAATTGTCCACCCCCATCACAGGGGTCAAGTCAGAGGCTAGGAAGGGGCATGGTGGAGGTCTTCCTCTTCATGGCTATTCTCCAGTGACAGAGGCTTGATTAAGAACCCTACCCTAGTGGCATAGGTTAGAGAGTCCCTCATTTACTCTGACTCTCATTATTGCTGATGGCAGCTCTAACTAATTCTCTGAGCTATAGGAAAGAATGTGAGAGAGCCCTGTCACAGAGGCATACCAGGCACAGCTGCTCATCAGTGACTGTAGTATGGGGACATACATAGCAGATTCAAAACATCAGCAGAGAGGTTTATGCAAGGACTGGCTGGAAAACAACAATTCTGTTTAATGAAAAATGTTAAGGTTTTGACATTTGTTTCCATTCCAATGCAGAACAAATACAAGGGCTTTTGAAATTTCGTGAAAAAGCATGACACCCACCCCAGAATAGCTAATAGTTTAATATTTAGGGTGCTCACCTGGGATATGGAAGACTCAGGGTCAGGTCCCTGCTCTGCCTGATCTGAACAACTTCCCTAAACACTAGGCTATAGAGTCAGTCTCTCACTCTCTCTCTTTGGCCCAATGATATTTAATTATTTATGCGAAGTGGAACAGTTTCAACATCAGAGTGTAAGACACAAAGCCTGAATCTATAGCCAGATGGTCTGAGCATTTGCCTGGGATCTAAAGCAGGGACCTGAACCTGAGTGCCCTA
Organism: Mauremys mutica; assembly: GCF_020497125.1. Lineage (NCBI taxonomy): Eukaryota > Metazoa > Chordata > Testudines > Geoemydidae > Mauremys > Mauremys mutica. The sequence goes on along the minus strand of NC_059072.1, from coordinate 183,005,996 downwards.
ACCATCAGGTTATTGGCTATTCTGGGTCTCTCTCCATCATAACCGGAGAAACCTTCCTGATGAAATTTTAATACAAAATTATACATTTCTTTGAAACATTGTTTCTACCAATTGATATTTTTCAATGGAAAACAATTTCATCAAAAAATAATGTCAACCATCTCTAATTTATACCATTCCCCTACTCCTAAGGAACATTTTTCAACATGAGCAATTTCGATACTTAGCTTCCACTGACAATTAATAAAAGTTAAAATTCCACAAAGCAGTGGTTTTCAACCCTTTTTAATTTGCAGAGTCCTAAAAAATTTTGAATGGAGGTGCAGACCTCTTTGGAAATCTTAGACACAGTCTGCAAACCCCAAGGGTCCAAGGACCACAGGTTAAAAACTACTGCCAAAGGGTATTCTGAAAGAACATGCTTTAAGCACATCTTGTCTCCTGCGGCAATGGGTGCTGTAGATAAGATGAGCTTCAAAGAAGAAAGCTTCCTTAAAAATCTTCAGGCTGATTCTCCTCTCACATGTACCAGTTTTACACTGGCATAATTACACTGGCTATATCATAAGGATTTATTACATGGAAAGGAGTTTATACATATTATGTACACACACACAAAACTTTATTATATCATATAGTTTTGTACTCTACTCTGATCCCAAATGTTAAGCTTCAGTGACCACTTTTGGTTAAGAATATTTCAGCTGTACTATGTGTAGGTTAAATCTAAAATTATGTCCCAGTCAGACAGATGTTTAAGAACACACTAAAAGTAAAAGAGACGGGAGGATAAATTGTTGATCCAAGGAATAAAAAGTATGCCAAGACAAATGGTTCAGTTGATAGCTGAAACTGAAAGGAAATTTGCCTACTGATAAAATTATTATATTGGAAAGTCAAACTCTTTTATCATAAGATATAAGGGCAAAATGAATTCAGTGAGAGCCTTGTCTTAAATATGTTATTATTATTCTTTGTTCCTGGGAATACAGATTACTTCAGTTAGAAAGCCAGAGGAAAGAAATGTAGCAGCACATCACTAGCCTTATTTATACAAGAGGAAATATTGCATATATCACCTAGTGAATCTCTATTTAATTCACCCCATGCTTTAAAAAATTATTTAACATTTATCTTCTCCAAAAATTTAGTGAAAGGGACCAGATCTGGTCTCGGTTACACAGATGCAATTCCCACTTAAGTCAATAGGATTTTTACCATGCAGCAGAGAACAGAATTAGACCCAAAGTAATTAGACCCAAATAAAAGTAATTAGACCCAAATAAAAAGGTTGATAGAAGATACTGGAACCTATGAGTATTCTAGCCAACATTATTTTACAGTGTTGCCTAACCAGAAAAAAGCAGCTACTTACCTTAAGGATGATCTCACACACCTTCCTCAGGCAAGATTCAAATTCATTTCAAAGGATCACCACCCACAATCCCTTGAGCATTGCTGGCCTTACGCATTTTCAGAAGTGCAAGAATTCAACAGGGATTCAGTGCCATTTTCTTCAAGCCACACCCCTCCTCCCTATGAGCATGTTCCCTCTGCTATCTTCATCCCATGCAAAAGGGAACAGCTCCAAAATCTGACCACTAAAGAAGTGCAATGGGCAGGAAACAGCTCTAAAACTGACTCTGCTTATGAGTACTAGTACAATAGCCATTTTTCAAGTTACACAGCCTGTTTGAGTGCTGGGCTGAACCCTCACAGTTATTATGGGCCTGATTTGCCACTGCCTTGCACCAGGTGTAGTAACTTTACTTTTGTGCAGAATGCCTGTAAGATGCTACCAATTCTACTTTGGTGGTATTTTAACAGCACTTTGCACAGGTGCAAATGATTACACGAGGTGCAAGGCACTGGAGGCCTACAGCACTGATCTAGATATATCCATTTAGAGAAAAGCTGGAAGACCAGATTAATATTTATGCTTTTTATGAATGCTAGGTAGCGTAAACAAGACCGGGAGAGTTGAACTCCATTAAACTGAATGCTAAATGTTGTAGAAATATTGGATTCTAAAGAGGACTATAAGAACATGATAGTTTATCTCTAAGTCATTTAACAGATGTTGAGCTAAACACATACCAAAATCTGGCCGCCTGAAGGCTTCCTGCTGATGTTGTTCATATCTCAAATCCTGATGACAAGAGCGCCACCCTTATCTGCAGAATTTATTAAATCAAACATGGATCTGTGCTCAGAGATTTATGGGATTGCCAATCATCTTTGGTAAGCCTAGAAAATGTTTGCATCTCTCCATCTTGTTACGAAAGCAAGAGATACCCCTCCACTGATCTACAAAAAAGTGTCTATGAATTAATTCAAGCTTGTTGAAGGCCAGACCTTTGTTTCTTAAGAGAGAAATGTTTGTACAGTAAGAAGTATCTTGCATATCAGCAGGAGCAGCCGCTGAGATAAAATTGTAGGCAAAAGGGACACATTTCATTCCCATTACATCACACAAGGTGAATGTCAAATGTTTATATTTTAATTCTAAATGCAGCCAAAGGCAGTTCAATGAAATACTTATTTAGATGACAACCTCAAACTGTGGTAGCACCCAGCCCCTTTGAATATAGTGTGATACTGAAATCTCAAAACTTCAGGAAATACTAGGACTTATTGTTGGTGCCTCAGAGAGTGAGATTCACTGCTGGAGGCTGTGAAGCCAATCATACAGTTGTATTGTAAAATGCCAGGAAAGTCTCTTTCAACGCTAAAGCTTGGAAAGTATGTGTTAACCCATTTCTGCCAGCACTTTTTCCAGTTTCCCAGCCAAATAATTACTACATCAAGAGACTGATACTGGAGGATTAAAAGGAAAAAAAAAAGAAAGAACACCTGGTACTTACATAGAAAAAAAATCTCATAATTGTGATTGAAAGATGGTTCAGTATTCAGTGTTATTATAGTATTAATGTTGCATGTTAAAAAAAGGGGTGAGTAAAGCTATGTTCCTAAATCCATCTTGCAAAGTACTTAACATCAAGTACTGAGTCATCCCATTGATTTCACTGGGACTAGACACCGGCTTAAAGTTAAGCACATACTGAAGTGCTTTGCTGGGCTGTAGCCTTAGACATCTAAACAACATTGACCTGATTTTCAGAGACTTCCAGAATGGCTTGTCTACACGGGACAATTACATCAATCTGAAATACAACTTTGAGGAACCAAGGTAATTAACACCATGTTACACACACTGTGCTGGGGATTGTTATGTTTAACAGTTTCTACTGGCCATGGTTACGTCTAGGGTCCTGGTTTCCACAACCAACTGACACTCTGCAGTATGACAGCCCCTCTTGATACTGAGACCTTGCCATCACTAGAAAAAAATATATGGTCTTACCTCATGTTAGCTGCAATGTGATAACTAACATGAGGTACAATCCAAGAGAAGAGAAGGAAGTCATAGTATTAACAGATATTAGTAGGTTGAGGTATTAGTTGTATTACTGTTGGGCCAGAACCCCATTGTGCTAGTCAGTGTACCAACTGCCTGCCCCAAAAGGATGGACCCTGCCCCAAAGAGCTTACAATATAAGTAAATTCTGGGATCCCACTCTGAGTGCTAAATCATAAGAAGAGCCATATTGGGTCAGACCAGTGATCCATCTAGTCCAGTATCCCATCTTCCAACAGTGGCCAATGTCAAATGCTTCAGAAGAACTTAACAGACCAGGGCAATTTATCAATGTATCCATCCCCAATTGTCCATTCCCAGCTTCTGGCAGTCAGAAGTTTAGGGATACCCAGAGCATGGGGTTGTATCCCTGACCATCTTGGCCGATAGCCATTGATGGACCTTGTGACACTGTCAGACCAGGTGCCAGCTCATGCCAAGGCCCCAGTCCTCACTAAACACTGAAAAATACATAGTTGGAAACCAGTCTGATCCATCTCAGTGGTAGCATTGTTAAAATTAGATGTTAAGTTGATAAGAATATGTTTAGACCTTATGAATGGCTTGTAGGATGCATATATTGGTCTCAATTATCTGCACCCCATGTCAGAGAGTGATAACAAATGTTTGCATTAAAAACATCCGTAATTATGTAACTCATCAAACAGGAAAGAAGCATGAATTAAAGTAAAGTGCTCATCCTGCACAAATGGCCCAATGAAAGCATATGACCCATTGTGATGCATCCAAGGACAGAGACCTGGTTGATTGTATTCCTCACACCCACCAGGAAGACCTGCCCATAAACTCATCCCGTCAGCTTGGACTCTGGGGTGAAGGGGATAAACATTCCTGACAAAGAGCAACTTGGTTCTTTTTTCTGCTCAGACTCTAAAGCAGCAGCTGTTTTGCCTGGGTTAGACCCAAAGGACATATAGAGTCTACTTATGATAGACATTTTTCTTATCTTTTGAAACCCAAGACTATTAGTCATTTGTGAGTATGTGTGTGTTACCTGCTTTATCTTTGTAAATAACTCTCATTTCTTAATTAATCTTTAGTTTATTACAGGATTGCCTCCCTTTGGTTTGACATCTGACATACAATTTAACATGGGGTCCTTTGGGACTGGGAGTAACCTGAATATTCAAGCTTACCTGAGTGGCGAGATAGATTGGAATGTCCAAAGGGACTGTCTGAGACTCCACAGTAAGACTGTTATAGTTCTTTAGGAGTTAACACTTGTTTCTGTGTTGGTGAAATGTAATTATAAAACATACAACTAGTTTGGGGGGGGTTGCCTTGCTTCTTGACAATCTGCCCTGAGGTTGGCACTCACAGTCATGAGCCACTCCAGGCAGCATGACAGATTCTAATTGTCTAATTCTTTTTTAAACCCAGGTATATTTTTGGCCTTCAAAAATCCCCTGGCAATGGGTTCCACAGATTGACAGTGCATTGTGTGGAGAAGCACTTTTCTTATGCTTGTTTTAAACATACTGCCTATTGATTTCATTGAATAACCCCCGGTTCTTGTATTATGTGAAGGGGAAAATAACACTTCCTTAATCAGTCTCCATAGCAGTTATGATTCTGTAGACCTCTAATATATCCCTCTTTAGTCATCTCTTTTCTAAGCTGCACATTCCCCATCATATTGAAGCTGTTCCATTTTTATTGCCCTTTGTTGTACTTTTTCCAATTCTAATGTTTCTTTATTGAGCTGCGGGCAAGCAGAACAGTATGCAAGGTGTACCAGAGATTTTATATAGTGGCATGATATTTACTGTCTTATTATCTATTGCTTTCCTAAAAGATATTACCTCACCCATCTTGTCACTCTAATTTTGTTGCCCTGTCACCCAATTTTGTAAGATCCCTTTGTACCTCTTCACAGTATGCTTTGGACTTTAACTATCTTGAGTAATTTCATACCATCTGCAAACTTTGCCAACTCATTCTTTACCTCTTTTTTCAGGCCATATATGAATATGTTGAAAAGCATTCCTCCCAGTATAGATCATTGAAGGACCCTGGCTATTTACCTCTCTCCATAGTGAAAAATGACTATTTTTACTTTATACCCTCTGTTTCATATCTTTTAACCACTTACCGATCCATGAATGGACTTTCCCTCTTATCCATGACTGCTTACTTTGCTTAAGAGCCTTTGGTGAGGTACTTTGTCTAAATACACTATATCCATTGAATCATCCTTGTCCATTTTTGTTGACTCCCTCAAAGAATTCTGAGAGATTGCTGATGCATGATTTCCCTTTACAAAAGCTGTGTTGACTCTTCATCAACATATCATGTTCAGCTATGTGTCTAATCATTCTGTTCTTTATTTTAGTTTCAACTAATTTGCTTGGTATTGAAGTTAGGCTTAGTGGCCTTCAACTGCCAAAATTGCCTCTGGAGCCTTTTTTACTGGCACAGAGGCTGATTTGAGTGATAGGTTACATACCCACAGTGGTAGTTCTCTATTGACCCCTCAATCTGGGACAGTTCCTCAGATTTGTCACCTAAAAACAGTGGCTCAGATATGGGAATCTCTCTCATATCTGCTGCCATGAAGACTGGTGCAAAAAATTCATTTAGCTTCTCTGCAATGGCCTTGTCTTCCTTGAGTGCTTTGGTAGAACCTCGATCATCCAGTGGCCCCGCTGATTGTTTGACAGGGTTATGGCTTTTGATGTACTTAAAAAAAATTGCTGTTCATTTTTGTGTCTTTCGCTTTAGTTGCTCTTTAAATTCTTTTTTGGCCTGCCTAACTATACTTTTACACTTGACTTGTCGGGGTTTATGTTCCTTTCTATTTTCCTCAGTAGGATTTGACATCCTAGTTGTAAAAGATGTGTTTTTGTTTCCAACAGCCTCTTTTACTCTGTTGTGTAGCTATGGTGGCATTTTTTGATCCTCTTACTGTTTTATTTTACTTGGGGCTTATACACATACAGTTTGAGCCTCTATTATGATGCTTTTAAAAAGTTCCATGCATCATGTAGGCATTTCACTTCTGTGACTGTTCCTTTTAATTTCCATTTAACTAGCTTCCTCATTTTTGTGTACTCCCCCTTTCTAAAGTTAAATGCTACTTTTGTGGGGTTCTTTGATATTTTCCCCATTACAAGGATGTTAAATTTAATTACATTATGGTCAGTATTACTGAGCAGTTAAGCTATATTCACCTCTTGGACAAGATCTTATGCGCCACTTAAGACTAAATCAAGAATTGCTTCTCGCCCGGACTAGCTGCTCCAAGAAGCACTCATCAATAGTGATTAGAAATTTTCTCTCTCCATCCCATTTTGAGATGACAAGTTCCCAGTCAATATGGGGATAGTGGAAATCCTCCATTATTATTGGGTTTTCTGTTTTTGTAGCCTCTCTAGTCTCCCTGAGCATTACACAGTCACCATCACCATCCTGGTCAGGTGGCTGGTAATATATTCCTACTGCTAGACTCTTATTATTCAAGCAACAAATTATATCCATAGATATGCTGTGGTTTTGTTTCATTCCTTTAGAATTTTTACATTATTTGACTCAATACTTTCTTTCACATATAGTGCCACTCCCCCACCAATGTTACCTACTCTGTCATTTGACTGTTTCTCTTCAGTTGTTGCCTGTACTTTACCAACTTCGATACTCTCCTCTCTACTAGGATGTAGACAATCCCCTTTAATAAATCCTCCCCTAAGGGATGTCTCTGTCCAAACTATGTGCTCCTCCAAATTTGCTGGCTTTCCCTTAACCTTTAATGTAAAAACTCCTTTACGACCTTTTTAATTTGCATGCCACCAATCTGGCTCCATTTTGGTTTAGGTGGAGCCCATCCTTCCTGAATAGACTTCTCCTTTCCCAGAAAGTTCCCCAGTTCATACTGAACCTAAATCTGACCAGACAAACATCATTGTCTCATCCACTCATGGAGACCTGAATTTCTGCCTTTCTAACTGGCCTTATGCCTGGAACTGGAAGCATTTTAGAGATTGTTATCATGGAGGTCCTTGACATTGATTTCTTAAGTCCTGTTTAACATTGTGTTAGTCATCAAGATTCATCAAGGTTATGTTCTAACATGGTGTAATTTTCTCAAGCTTAAAATGGGCTGGGAAGGGGTAGAGGAATGATCCTGCACATCCCTACACACCAGCAAACAAAGCTGATGAGGGAAGAAGGAAATGGAGACTGCAACCTCTGCAATGCAAAGTAACCAAAAAGCTTCACAGAGCTCGCAGTGGGATGGTGACTCTTCACCCAGCACCCAAAGCATTGCTTTTGCCTAAAAGACATAATATAGTTGAAAATAATGTTTAATGTGATAAATGGGTATTAACAGAATAAATGATTTTGGACAAAACAGAGTAGAATAGAAGTGGATTTTTTAAACCCTGAAAAGTTGTTAGGTCAGGTTAATAAATTACTTGCCCACTTTGGTCTCTATAATATCTTTGGGAACATATTTGACCATACCCAATTTGACCGTACACAATAATTTATATGTAGATTCCCTAGTACTGAAAACCAGGACAGAACACTACTAATCAGACATACAAAGGCAGAATGCAATTATAAAATGAATTAGAAAATATCCACTACTCCTGTCAGTCTATTCTGAGATGATATTACTGGGGAAATATTAAGGAAGATCACAAGTGTTCTGAGAGTCACTCTGGGAGATATTCTCAAATCTTTAATCTTTTTTTCCTTTCTACTGGAGAGAAAAGATTTCCCCCCCTTTCTTTTTAAAACAACGGTAGCCAGGCATGTTGTAGAGGGGATGAAAATGTCAAAGCATGGTGTATGGGGAATGAAATGCTAACTAAAATGTGGGGATGAAAAGAGGGGAGCTTGTGGTGTTTCTCTCTCTCTCTATCTCATTGTTACTCAGTGCACACTATCCAGAATGATCACAAATGGAAGGCCTGTGTTTTCAAACACTACACTCAGAGTGAATTTCCAGCAGGGCTATGAGAGATTGGAAAAAATCACCTTCCAGGTCAGTTCATTTTATTTTTAAAAGCTCACCATGGTCACAAGCCCAAGAAAAGCTTAATTAAAGTCAATGTAAGATGCAGAAGTGAGGCAGAAAGAATAAGATGACAAGGAAAAAATCATTATTTAAAAATATATTAGATTATGATAAGCCAGAAAAGCCTGACCCCATCAATTTCGGAAATGGGTTAAAAATAAGGAATTAAATATTGTAGGAATTACAATGAGGCAAGATGGGCTGGGAACACCTGCTGCACATATATCCACCTTCTAATTCCACCAAAAACAATTAGGCCTGGAATTTCAAAGGAGTTAGGATCCCAAATCCCATTGGTTTTCACTGGGGAGTTAGACACCTAACTCTCTTATGCTTAGGGTGACCAGGTGTACTGATTTTATAGGGACAGTCCTGGTATTTGGGACTTTGTCTTGTATAGGCACCTATTGCCCCCCACCCCCGTCCTGATTTTTCACACTTGGTTAGGTGCCAATGAAAATCTCACCTTCATATTATAGAGCAGATATTTTAGTCTCTGTTTGCTAAATACTGCTGATAAAAATAGTAAATCTTCTCCCATACGTTAGAGTACCTAATTGTATGCCCCCCCTACTCTTAGAAAAGTCTAATTATAATTATTTGCTACCTCAGAAGATGAGTCTACATTTTCTTGCCGGCTGGGAGGTGGCTTGAGGAAAGGTGTTGGTAGTAGTGGTGGGACAGTAGGGAATGTGAATTAACAAACTAATAAGAAACTCCTATGCTTAAAGGGGATGATTGTAATTATTGCCTTTCCTTAGTCAGCTTCTATTCAGAAATGTTAGAGCCCTTAAGTGAGGCTATGGTGCCATGATATTCACACTCAGAGGATTCCTTTACACTAATATGTCTTGAACTGACAAGATACACCATTCATCCTCAATATCAGTGTCAGCAACTATATTCTCATCTGTTGTAGCAGTAGTATCTTCTGGGTGAAAAGTTTCCATGTTAACCCCTAAGAATGTCAATCGTTCTCCGCTGTCATGCTTCACTATAGTGCTCTGATATGTTATGTCATCCCTAATGACAGAGCCACAGAAGGTGGGCTCTAAATAGATGGTCACTGACAGCTATTGTTATGATGGCCCAGTTTTGAACTTCATAAACCAGCATGGAAGTGTATCGTGCTAGCAAGTTTGTACATGAATCTTGAAAGTCCTCAAGCATGAATTCCCACTGTAATCAAGAGGAGTTTCTTGGCTGGAAGGCTTGCAGGATCACATCCTTAGTCTTTTCAGTAGGATTATAGCACACGCATACCTTGTAAAAACAGCCCATGGGTATTTGTAAAAAGTGCCGTTCTCTTTTTATCAGCTCAGAGCTACAGTTTGGAAGCAGCATCTGCTAGAAATGGTGGAGGAGGCAGAAAGAGAGTTGATTTTCTTCATTTCCTTTCTAGATTCAGACTATGCTTTCTGAAGTATTAGGCTAGCAACTGATTTTACTAAACCCTCTCTGAATTTTTCCAAGTGTGTCTTGAATATTGTTCTTAATCTTAAAACTTGCTCTGACTAAAGTACAAATAAATAAGAATGAAAATGAAATTTAATTAGTGTTTTTCATGCTGAGGAAGCTGACATGCTTCACATATGACAAAATCACCTCAGCCACCACTGTAATGCAAATTCCTCTGAGGAAAATGTCACTGTTGCTTTATAGCATGCAGCAAAACCACACAATATAAGAGGAAAGCTACATCCATCTGAATCTACAAGAGGAATTTTAAGCAACAGGAATATTCTGGTAATTATTTGAGTAATTATTAGTCAAAGAAAGAATTTAGTCAGAGACAAGGTCCAATATTCCTACCCAGTTATTTTGGGCATGGAATCGTCTAATGACCACAGGCAGTCAGGGTCTTGGCTCTCATTGAAAGAAGCCACTTCTGGAAGCGAAGTGCCTGCACTGAAAATCCTGTACTGTCACTTGATCTCAGTGAACTACCTGCAGCAAACAATTTATTTAATGAATTATTCACATACATACTTTGATTTTTCTGAATTTGGTTGTTATCTATAATTATTTGGAGACCTCATGTTAACAAAGTTTAGCATATGGGTTGTTTGCAAATTTTGTTCAGTGACTATTTGTTACTATCTTATGGTAGGTCACCTACTTCTGTTTTTCTAGTGGGCGATTAACTATAATGAAGAGAAACGATATTCAAGTCACTGGGCATTTGATTCTCTCAGGGAGAGGGTATGAGCAGTTTGTGGAGTTGAAGGCACCTAGGAAATTCAAAGTAAGGATTATTTTAGGGTATTATAAATCTTTGTTATTCTGGACCACTTCAAACACCACTGCTAGAAAAAATAGGCTATTGTAATAGTATAGGCTGGAGTCTTTTAAAAATTAAGATTTAAAATTAATTCTCTTATCACAGTCCCATAAAGTAACTATATGTGCATGCATATCGTGAATGGAAAAGGGTGTGACCAGATCCTCGTTTGGTTTAAATAACTGATTCCAAGACAAGGCTCTGACTAGAGTTTTTGCACAGCCTTCATCAGAAGAGGTGTGGCTCCATTCCCTTGTCCCTCTTGTTTAAGTGTGTTTGTGCCAGGGCTGTGGGCTGGGATTTGGGGAATAGACTTACCCTGTGATATTGTGGTGGGAAAGCCCCAGGCAGCAGTTCTTCATATACTTACCAAGACCATTTATTGGATTTACTGGTTTTCAGCTTCCTAACACTCATCACATGCACCACACTGATTTTAACAACCAAGCAAGCAATAAACTCAGGAATATACAGGCAAGTTCCACGTAAAAGAGGTGCGGCCTTGTCCCTCTGATATCATCTGCTTAGGGCTCTGGCCAGGGAACCTTTCAGCAAATCTGGCCTGCTGTGTTAAAGCAATCTTCTGTTTGATATACCTTTCCTGGTCATCAAGAGTGAACAAGAGAAGTACCAGTAGAGAGAAAGAAGGGTCTGCCAAGACAAACACCCTAATGCCTCATGCAGACAGAGGACATTCCAAACATGGATACAACCAACACAACTACCTCTTCACAGCCAATCACTTCTGCTTGTGGCAGACCATTCTGATTGGCTGGGGGAGGAAAGAGAGAGAGATGAGTCTTTTTCACAAATTGGGTTAGAAAAGCAGGAATCTATTACTTCCACCTAAAATGAATTTGGTTTCTCCATGAAATAAATTCCAGTTGCAGGCTCCCACATCCATTTCCCATAAACTCTCATGTAAACAAAACTTCACACACAAGAATGTTTGCAAAGAGGAAATTTTAGAAAAGGCAAACATGGTGAGCTGTAGCTCAGTTTCTAATTCCTCAAAGTATTTCTCAATAAAATTTTCCTATTATTTGCCCAGCTGGCAGCTGTAACTGTCACTTTACAACCCACCCACCGACAGACAACTTTAGGTGTAGACCTAAGGAGTTCTGTTGAGTGGCTGTGAAGCTTGTCTACTCTAGCTCATGTCAACAGAGCGCACACTGTTTAATTTGTTCATCACTGTACCTAGTAATTCCTTCCAGTGATCTAGTGACTGCATCTGGATTATAGGAAATAGCTACCACAGTTTCAGGGTTAATTGCACCTTTGACTCCTCCTTCTCTCCAGTTTTCCTCGAGGGCACCGCTTAATGTTTTCAGCTCCCAGTCATCATCTCTCATATGGAGCCACATATTTCTCTCCCTCCAGACCAGGCATTCAGGCTCGCAGTCCCTCTACACCTTTCTGTGGTTTCCCCAGCAGGTCTGACTGGAGTCCAGCATTTGTGGTTAACCTCTCTCCAGAGGCTATAATGGTGTACACCAGTTACCAGCCAGTCTTCACACAGTAAACTACATTTATTCTTAAGGTAAAAAGTATTACAAGAGAAAAATTATACAAAATAATAAAAGTTCCTATATGCATGCTAAAAGCTTACCAGAGGACTCTCCCAACTCCAGTCTTTCAAATCCCACAACTGGGTTTGTCCCCTTGGTTACAAGTCAATTTTTAGATTAGCAACAAGAACCTTGACTGGACAGTTCATTTATACAGCTCAGGCCTTTGATCCCCAGTCGCCAGTCAATGGCCCTCTGCTCAGGGCACAGTTTCAAAAGGCTAAGCTTTTGCATAAAACTGGAGTTGTGGAAGTTGTATTAGCAGGGGCTCCCTGACTTAACACTTATTGTCCCAAAAGTCTATGCCTGTCTGGCACATCTCAATAATCTTTTTAACTCCTTACATTTCCCAGGACTCTCACCTGTCACAGTAACCTCTTAAGGTTCCCTTAATTTTGCATTAAGCTGCTTAGTTGACCTTGTCAGTATATTTGAGTTCTATTTTGTTTTGTCAATAGAACATATTTTAATTTAACCCCAAAATCTCCTTTAGTTCTCTAGAACTTTCAGAGTTCATTGCTAAACAAGTGCAGAAACTGGAAAGCTTCTGCCAAGAGAGATGTAATATTGCCATACTTAATATCCTGCATTGTCAGATTCAGGTAGCTTTCATCATAGCATAATGGGAACATTTGCCAGTAGGCCCTGCCCTTATAGCCATGCCTCCATTATCAGTGATGATAAAATAAGAAAGAGAAGAGCCACATTTACTTAGTGTTAAACTTTGATAGGGTAGCAGCTCCCATGAAAGCCAGAGCTGCAAAGCACAATTTGATTCTAAAAGTCATTTCAGTGGCAGAGATGGATGCTTTTTGGAATAATGCCCAGTGAACTGCAACTTTCATGCAGTCAAGATTTTGTCCTATTAAATCTAAAAGAATGGTTTGGCTGGTGTACGGTAGATGTTAAACTCACACTAGAAAAGTTACTTTGACTTACTGAGACATTTATCTATTGAAACTCTAGTCCACCTTCTGCTCTGTTCTACTGTACTACCATGCTTCTATTCAGGTTCTTATTTCTCTTTAGGTACATAAGTGCCCAATAAGTTAAGTGTCAGACCCAAAAATTGGATACAGGTCTTCTGGCTGCATAGTCAATGCTTAACCCACTAGACCAGAATACCTCGCATAGGCATATTGCAAAAGATGTCCTGTTGACATATGGCACTCAAAAGTAAATGTTACTGTAACCCCTGGGCTTAAGCTTTCTCTCTGTTGCCTGCTGCTTGGAGCAGCTTCTAGTGCCTGGAATATAAGTGGTGCTGTCTCTTGAGAAAATGTTTACTGTCAAATAATATACTAGCACTGTAGTCCAATAGGCTAGGAATAAAATAATTATCACAATCCCCAGAGGAACAATACAATTACAGCAGGAACTTTATTAAGTACAGGGAACAAAGGATAAGTGATAAGGAAAAAAATAGGCGTAAATAGAATAATAAAATATCAGTATCTTAAACACTCCACCTCCTAACACTAACAATGGACCCAAACCACCCTGCTCCCTCACAGCACTGCCTAGGCAGATAGTGAGATGAGAATCAATTGTTTTGTGGGTGATGCAGCACTGTAATCATTGGCTGGCTTATAACTTACAAACAAAATAAATAGACATGGGATTTCTTACAAGGTCATCACCTTTAAAAGGGTAGTATTGTCCTGAGGCTTCCTGGTCTGGAGTCAGGGACACCAGAACTGGGGGGAAGCAGGGGGACTATGGCCAGGCACACACTTTTTAACACAGGCATAGTTGGGGGGGCACTATGGGGATCCCCATAGTTCTAGACCCTCCACCTGCCCTGGGCACCCTAGCCCCCCGCACAGGGCAAGTGGAGGGTCCAGGGCTCCCCAGAGTGGCCTGGGCTCTCTGGGTGGCTCTTATCACAGCCAGGCTCCAGTTTCTGGCCACGGATGAGGTCTGGGGAGAAGAGAAGGAGTGGGGCCGGGCCACTGAGCGGGGCAGGGCCTTGTTTCTCCCCCACTTCTACCGAGGTTCCGGCGCTCCTGCCTGGCATCCAATAGAAAATTAGGCTGGATCTTGGGAGCCTGACCTGGAGTCATTTGTCAACCTCCTGGGTTGCTGATCTCTGCTGCATGGACACCTTTCAATGACCCAGTAACTACCAACGGAATTCAAAATTTACCTGTGGGTGGGGGTTACATTACCAGTATAGGCTCTCACCTAGCTAGCTGATGGTTTGCTTTTTACCGCCAGATGATATTGTTCTTTTCATGGGCACAGCAGCACTATTTCCACTTTTTTTGACCCTGCTCATCTACTAAGGGGATGAAAAATAAAATATTTTCAGCTTTAATAAGGGGATATTTTTCCTGTTCGTAGGACTTCTTTATTGGTTGTGACTTATTCCTCTCCCTGCATATTTTCTTGTTGAGTTAACTTTTTATGACTCTGCTTTCCTTCTTAAGTCACAATGGGGAGGGAGAAGGGAGAGCATGGTCTAGAATCTCTCCCACATTGAGCTACACATAGTGCGGGAGGAACAGGCTGTCTGGGAGCTAGTTACACCTCCCTGATTCTCATGATGCATCAGTGCTAGCCCCAGCCTGCAATATAAATTAGAGAATCGTACCAGCAGCTCTAAATTATGTCATCTCACTATGGTCCTCATGGGACTATACACCATTTGTGAACTGATCTAGTGCTGTTGCTCTCATCTCATCTCCATCAGGTCTGAATGTAAGGTCTGAGGCCTTCTTCTTAGCCATGAGCTAAGTTGCAGAAAGACACATTCTCACATTCCATCAAAATTCCACCAAAATAATGTAATACCAGATTGTTAAGAAGGCACTCCTGTCCTAGTAGTACCCACCATCACCAGATAAAGCAACAGATCTTAAGGTATAGCTAAGTAGGACCCAAGTTTTTACTGTATAAACTGGGGTCCAAAAGAAAGTTCTTTGGAACCTAACTTCAGGACACAGCCTAAGATCAGAGCTGCCAGACCTCAACACTCTGCCGACCATATCATGCAGAAACTGGAGCCCTGGACGATCTAATCTTGACTGGCCCTCAAGAAAAGTTCATCTGTCTTACTAGGAGTGGTGAGCATTGTATGCTTAGCATGTGTATTCTGTTTTGGTAACTGTTAATAAATAGAGGTTAAGGATATTAGTGTGTAAGCCTCTTTCACTAGTAAAAGGCCCTGCAGACCTGTAAAGTCCCGAGTCCACCAGGAATGGGTGTTAGCCCTGAGCCACTGGGAATGGGTGTTAGCTCTGAGCCTACAGAGGGATAGACCCCAGAGCCCAGAGAGAGGTAAAGTTGGGTCCCTTACTTCCCGAGAACCCGAGAGAGGGTAGAGGGGTGAGAGCTCTACATTGTGTGGATAACACAAACCGACACCATTCTCACTTCTGCCATCAGGGTGTCAGGGGAGCAGCTGGCGTAGGAGTAAGCTATACGCCCTCCCTTTAAAAAAAAAGCACAGCAGAGAGCTTCTTTACACAGTTAGCAACAGATTCTACCACTTTGCAGTGCCACCTGAGCATATTCACCTTTCTATTTTCAGTCTGAGACTTGTAATGAAGATTAAACTGAAATGGCAATTACGTCACAAGCTTGAAGTGCGTGTGTGGGGGAGGGAGGGGAGGGAAATCAACAATGTAAACAATTTGTCCCAGTTCTTCTTTAAAGTCAGACAAGAAAAGCAGATCCTGATGCTCAAACCCAGTTCTTGGTTTTAACAAGCAGGGGAAAATTACAATGAAGGGACCTGTACATTTCAAGTCTCAATACATCAAGCTGTCAGAAACAATGGAATCCTACATACCTAATCGCTTCCACTCATCATAACGCAGACAGTGCTATTATATTATTGCAGCAAACTGGCAAGAATTAGGGAGGAAATTAATGTAGAAAACCTATAAAATCTGTGTTCCAGTAAATTGTTCCATTTACTTTTAAAAATTAAATAAAGGGATATTAAGAAAGTATGAAATAAGTCAATTTCCTTTTTTCCAGCACTGGAAAGTGTGAGTGTGTGTACGCGTGTGTGTGTGTGTGTGTACGTGTGCACACACTGGTGAAATCATCTGTAATACCACGAGGGACAGAGAGGAAAAAATGTTCATATTAAAGCTAGATCAGACCTGTAATTTTAAATCCAATACAAAACAGCAAATAAATTTGATATGTCATGCTATGAATATAGATGGTTTGCAACAGATATGAAGGTCAATAAAAGCAATATTAAAATAGAAAAACTGAAACTATACACAGAAGATACAGTCGGTTTTACTCAGCTGAACAGCCTGTTTTTAAGCAGTATCTTTGCCCCCCTCCCCTTTTTTTTTGCATCATTTTCCACACTAAATACATTGCTGTCTAACAAATAGGTAATAGTAAATAATAAAGTAATAGCTTGAAATATCTAGCCTGCCTTCAGGCTCACTATAGTTACGGTAATCCCATTCAGAAATTTTTCAGCTTAGTTTTTAAGCTTCCAAAATTAATCTAGGATGGAGCAAGCATATATGTCTCAGTGCAGCCACACAGGAAATGAATGTGTGATTGTAGCACAGGTGGGCATAAAAATGCTACCTTTAATTAAGCAAGTGTAACAATGGTAGAGAAGGCACCCTAGCATGAACTACATTGTGAGCTAACTGACCCAGTACAAGCTAGATTAAAGTTAATGTAGGGCATGCCTATCTGAGCTACAATCATACCTTTATTGGCTCTGTAGATGTGCTCTCAGGTTTTAAACTCTTTGGGGTAGGAGGAGACTGTTGGTTTTTGGGTGGGGGGAGGGGCACCTAGCACAATGGGGTCCTGCTTCATGACTATGGCTGCCAGACATGACGACAATATAAATAATTAATAATCAGCCATCATTAATAATAATAAATAATAAATAAATAATAAAAATAAAAATTGGAGATATACCAATCTCCTAGAACTGGAAGGGACCTCGAAAGGTCATCGAGTCCAGCCCCCTGCCTTCACTAGCATTGTCATCCAAAGAACAATGGTTCATAAATAGCAACACTTCCACTTGTTTGACTCCAGGAACTGGAAGGAATTATCCTAATGGTGAGTTGTCCAGCACTACCAACTCAAATGAGATTTTTAAAAGATTTAGGAGTAAGCAAAGAACTGTGATTCATCAGGCCTTAGGAAAATCCCACATCTATCACAGTGGCGAGAGCTGAGGAACTACTTTTGTAATTTGATTCAGTTTTTGAGATACATTATTAAACACAATTGAGCCTTTAAAGGCATATTTAGATTAGAGTATATAGTCCTGTTTTAATTTGAGTTAATGGAATGACTCAAATGGTGTATATGATTGTATAGATTAGGAAAAAGTTTGGAATTAGTTAACAACTCAACCTTTTTTCCTTATCTGGATAAACCCAAAGCCACAGCCTAGGGTAAATCACACACATTTGTGTCCTGGAGTATCTGGTCTAGCATTTACAGTCTTTTTTATTAATAATCATTTTTATTATGGTGGTGCCCAGTGGCCAACCAAGAATGTGCTAGGCATTGTGCTAGGCATTGCATAAACACAGAGCAATAGATGCTCCTTCCCAGGAAAGCTTACAGTCTACATAGACGAGGCAGGACAGCGGGTGGGGAAAGAGGTAGAACACACAGACAGAGTGAACTTTGTGATGGTAGCAAATGGCATGTTAGTTCCACATTTTTTTTGAGTGGGGGAGGTAGGTTTAGTTAGGAGGGGATCAGCTAAATGCAAATGAAAGGGAAAGGAAGGGAAAGGAAGGGGTGAGGGGCACAGTCAAGGGAAAAGAGGGACAGGTATGAATTGAAATTGAGGTTGTGAGGAATTCAGAGGGTTGCAGCAAACAGCCAATCTGCACAGGACAGAGAAAGTCCAGTCAAAAGTGAGAAAGGTCTCTGGATGTCCAAAAGTTTCTACTTTGGCTGTTTCTGGTCCTGACATTTGGAGTTTCTTGTTGGATCTCTCTCATTTCTCCCCAAGGCATGGTGGTAGGAGAGGCACTACCTGAGTCTCTGTGCCCCAGAGTGGGAAGGGGTCTCCCCTGTGCAGTTCTGGATCCACAGGGCTCCAGAGAGGTGGCCCTGGCTGGGCCCCATTTTACCTCCCCCTCCCACAGTACAACAGTCTCTGTTTTGGCTGCCTCTGGATTTACCAACTGGAGTCTCTGGTAGTTAACTTGAGTTAACTGACAATCAGTTAACTCAGACTGAAACAGGATCACAAACTTTAATCTAAATTTATCTTGTTTGCTGTAACTTTGAACCTAAGGCTAGAGGGGGGTTCCTCAGGGCTATCTGAATCTGATTACCCTGTAAAATATTTTCCATCCTGATTTTACAGAGATGATTTTTACCTTTCTTTTTCTTTAATTAAAAGGTTTTTTTTTTAAAAAAAAACCTGATTGATTTTTTTCCTTGTGTTAAGATCCAAGGGGATTGGATCTGGACTCACCAGGAATTGGTGGGGGAAGACAGGGGGGATGGTTAATTTCTCCTTGTGTTAAGATCCAAGGGGTTGGATCGGTATCACCATGGACTTGGTGGAAAAGCCTCAAGGCTATCCAGGGAGGAGAAAGTTTTGGGGGGAAAGGGAGTGTGCCAGACACT
Organism: Mauremys mutica; assembly: GCF_020497125.1. Taxonomy (NCBI): domain Eukaryota; kingdom Metazoa; phylum Chordata; order Testudines; family Geoemydidae; genus Mauremys; species Mauremys mutica. Next base: position 182,987,091 of record NC_059072.1, on the reverse strand, counting down.
GGAATTCTGGCTGGTGGCAGTGTTACCAGATCTAAGCTTGTAATTAAGCTTAGAAGTGTCCATGCAGGTCCCCACATCTGTACCCTAAAGTTCAGAGTGGGGGAGGAACCTTGACATGGTGGCAGAGCGGTGGGATCATTTTAAACCAAAAGCCAGTAGGATTTTTTTTCTCCTTTCTAGCTGCTTAGAAAGCAGCCTGAGGGCAGAGGTGTTAAGTTTTTTTAACAAGGGTCTTTGTTAAGAGAAGGCTTCAAGCTGTGAGCAAACAGCCAGCAAAAGGAATTTACAAGCTGAATTGTTTTTTTCTTTCTTTCTACCTCTCGGGTATAGCTAGTTAGAAAGTCTCTGTTAACCAAACTGCCCTGAGCTGAATACATCCCAGTTTCAGTGAACTGCAGAGGGGTGTGGCCAGCACAAGAAAGCAGGAAAATGAGTACCAGTGGCGCAACTAACAAACTAGAACTGGCTAGGCTGGAAGCAACAGAGAAAAACAACGAACATAGGAGACGGATGGAACTAATTAATGCAGAAACAGCCAGGGAAGAAGCTGCCCACAAGAGAGCTATGGAGATAAAACAAACAGAAATGGAGATGAAAGAAAGAGAGGGGAAAAGAGAGAAAGCATGAACTGGACTTAGCAAGGGCTAGGCAGGATGCACCAGCCAGCCCTAATAACCCTTCTCCAGGTATTGTTTCCCATCCCAGAAAATTCCCCACCTACAAGGCAGGTGATGATACTGAGGCCTTCTTAGAAAATTTTGAAAGGGTCTGCCTTGGGTACAGCATCTCTACAGACCAGTACATGATAGAGCTGAGGCCACAGCTCAGTGGACCCTTAGCAGAGGTGGCGGCTGAAATGCCTAAGGCACAAATGAACGATTATAAACTTTTTCAAACCAAGGCCAGAATCAGAATGGGGCTAAAACCTGAGCATGCCCGTCGGCGGTTCAGAGCCCTAAGGTGGAAACCCGATGTGTCATTTACCCGACACGCCTACCACATTGAAAAGAATTGGGAGGCCTGGATATCAGAAGCAAGTGCTAACTCTCTGGGAGAGCTGTCCTTCCTAATGCAAATGGAACAGTTCTTAGAGGGTGTTCCTGAGGAAATAGAAAGGTACATCCTAGATGGGAAGCCCAAAACTGTAACCAAGGCAGGGGAGATTAAAGCCAGATGGGTGGAAGTGACAAAAAAGAAAAAAACTACTAGCAAAGGGAGTGAATATCAGAGGGGGCAAACCGAAAATAAACCCTATCACTGGGGGCAACCCAAGACCCCACCTACAACCCAAGGAAAGCCCCAGACACCCTATTGTCCCACCCCACCAGTCTCCAGCAACCCACCTCGTCCCAGTGACCAGTCAGCTGGGCAATGTTTTAAATGTAATGAACTGGGACACAAAGGCTCACTGCCCCAAGAACCCCAACCAATTACAGTTCATTACACCACAATCACACCAAAGATCCCCAGGCACAGATGCCTCTCAAATACCCTTGGAGTGAAGGGAAAACTTGAGAGTGAGCGGAAAGAAGGTTATCATGTGGAGAGACATGGGGGCACAAGTGTCAGCTATCCACCAATCCTTTGTAGACCCCAAATTCATCAACCCAGAGGCCCAAGTGACAATTCACCCATTAATGTCAAAATCTGTAAACTTGCCTACAGCTGAGTTGCCTGTCCAGTACAAGGGCTGGTCAGGAATGTGGACTTTTGCAGTCTATGACAATTATCCCATCCCCATGCTACTAGGGGAAGACTTGGCCAACCATGTGAAGCTGGCCAAGAGGGTGGGAATGGTCACACGCAGCCAGGCCAAGCAAGCTTCCACACCCATCCCTGTTCCTGAGCCGTCCACCAGGGCACCGTCTGTGTTACCAGAGACCCAGACCAAGGTGGTGGAACCAGATTCCCTGCCAACAACTGAAACAGCCATAGTGCATCCAGTCCCAGAACCGGAACTGGAAAAGCAACCAGCACCAGAACCGTTGCCAGCACTGACTCCAGCGCTTGCAAGCCCATCTACAACTCCAACGCCAGAGGGCACCAGCGGGCCTGAACTGGCAGAAGCAGCAGACAACCCTCCCCAAGAGGCTCAGCCAGAGCCTGAAATATCACCTAGTGCACCAGCGGAGAGCGGTTCACAGTCAATGGAAACAACCTCATCACCTACATCGCTTTCACAGGGACCAAGCCCAAGTCCACAGTCTAAGGAGGAACTGATGTCTCCAGCATCAAGGGAACAGTTCCAGGCTGAGCAGAAAGCAGATGACAGCCTTCAGAAAGCTTGGATGGCGGCATGGAGCACCCCACCACCTCTCAGCTCTCCTAACCGATCCCGGTTTGTTGTAGAACAAGGACTTTTATACAAGAAGACTCTTTCTGGTGGACACCAGAAAAACTGGCATTCTCAAAGACAGTTGGTAGTTCCAACTAAGTACTGGGTAAAGCTCTTAAGCTTAGCCCATGATCATCCCACTGGCCATTCTGGGGTGAATAGAACCAAAGACCGTTTGGGGAAGTCCTTCCACTGGGAGGGAATGGGCAAGAACGTTGCTAATTATGTCCGGTCTTGTGAGGTGTGCCAACGAGTGGGAAAGCCCCAAGACCAGGTCAAAGCCCCTCTCCAGCCACTTCCCATAATTGAGGTCCCATTTCAGCGAGTAGCTGTGGATATTCTGGGTCCTTTCTCAAAGAAGACCCCCAGAGGAAAGCAGTACATACTGACTTTCATGGATTTTGCTACCCGATGGCCGGAAGCAGTAGCTCTAAGCAACACCAGGGCTAAAAATGTGTGCCAGGCCTTAGCAGACATTTTTGCTGGGGTAGGTTGGCCCTCCGCCATCCTTACCGATTTGGGAACTAATTTCCTGGCAGGGACCATAAAAAATCTGTCGGAAGCTCATGGGGTAAATCACTTGGTTGCCACCCCTTACCACCATCAAACCAATGGCCTGGTGGAGAGATTTAGTGGAACTTTGGGGGCCATGATACGTAAATTCGTAAATGAACACTCCAATGATTGGGATTTAGTGTTGCAGCAGTTGCTTTTTGCCTACAGGGCTGTACCACATCCCAGTTTAGGGTTTTCACCATTCGAACTTGTGTATGGCCACGAGGTTAAGGGGCCATTACAGTTGGTGAAGCAGCAATGGGTGGGGTTTACACCTTCTCCAGGAACTAACATTCTAGACTTTGTAAGCAACCTACAAAGCACCCTCTGACACTCTTTAGCTCTTGCTAAAGAAAACCTAAAGGATGCTCAGGAGGAGCAAAAGGCCTGGTATGATAAACATACCAGAGAGCGTTCCTTCAAAGTAGGGGACCAGGTTATGGTCTTAAAGGTGCTACAGGCCCATAAGATGGAGGCATCATGGGAAGAGCCATTCATGGTCCAAGAGCACCTGGGAGCTGTCAACTATCTCATAGCATTCCCCACCTCAACCCTAAAGCCTAAAGTGTACCATGTTAATTCTCTAAAGCCCTTTTACTCCACAGACTTAAAGGTTTGTCAGTTTACAGCCCAGGGAGGAGATGACGCTGAGTGGCCTGAAGGTGTCTACTACGACGGAAAAAGTGACGGTGGCGTGGAAGAAGTGAACCTCTCTACAACCCTGGAACGTCTGCAGCGGCAACAGATCAAGGAGCTGTGCACTAGCTTCGCACCAATGTTCTCAGCCACTCCAGGATGGACTGAACGGGCATACCACTCCATTGACATAGGTAATGCTCATCCAATTAGAACCCCACCCTACCGGGTGTCTCCTCATGCCCAAGCTGCTATAAAACAGGAAATCCAAAGCATGCTACAAAAGGGTATAATCCGCCCCTCTAACAGTGCATGGGCATCTCCAGTGGTTCTAGTTCCCAAACCAGATTGGGAAATATGCTTTTGCGTGGACTACCGTAAGCTAAATGCTGTAACTCATCCCGACAACTATCCAATGCCATGCACCGATGAGCTATTGAAGAAATTGGGATGTGCCCAGTTCATCTCTACATTAGACTTAACCAAGGGGTACTGGCAAGTACCGCTAAATGAACCCGCCAAAGAAAGATCAGCCTTCATCACCCATGCATGGGTGTATAAATTTAATGTGCTTTCTTTCGGGCTGCGAAATGTACCTGCCACCTTCCAAAGACTTGTAGATGGTCTCCTGGCAGGATTGGGAGAATCTGCAGTTGCCTACCTCGATGATGTGGCCATTTTTTCTAATTCATGGGCAGAACACCTGGAGCACCTGAAAAAAGTCTTTGGGCAGGCAGGACTAACTGTTAAGGCTAAAAAGTGTCAAATAGGCCAAAACAGAGTGACTTACCTTGGACACCAGGTGGGTTAAGGAACGATAAATCCCCCAATCCTTCTTAGGCTTGGCCGGATATTACAGGCAATTTGTACCACACTACAGCCAAATCGCTGCCCCGCTAACAGACCTGACCAGAAAGACACAGCCAAATGCAGTTAAGTGGACTAATGAGTGTCAGAAGGCCTTTAACCAGCTTAAAGCAACACTCATGTCTGACCCTGTGCTAAGGGCCCCAGACTTTGACAAACCACAGATGTGTCTGAACGTGGTGTAGGAGCAGTTCTAATGCAGGAAGGACCGGATCAAGAATTTCATCCTGTAGTGTTTCTCAGCAAAAAACTGTCTGAGAGAAAAAGCCACTGGTCAATCAGTAAAAAAGAATGCTACACCATTGTGTATGCCCTGGAAAAGCTACGCCCATACGTTTGGGGACAGCGTTTCCGGCTACAAACTGACCATGCTGCGCTAAAGTGTCTTCATACTGCCAAGGGAAACAACAAAAAACTTCTTCGATGGACTTTAGCTCTCCAAGATTTTGATTTCGACATTCAACACATTTCAGGAGCTTCTAACAAAGTAGCTGATGCACTCTCCCATGAAAGTTTCCCAAAATAAACTGGTTAAAAATTGTCCCTGAAATGTGAAAAATCTTGTAGTTTTACATAATTAGTAGTATATGTAAAGGTGCATGTGTTTTATTAATCTGTTTATTCTAAAGTTCTAGGAAGAAATCACCGTCAGTGTGGTTCCACACTGTCTGAGATTTGGGGGGCGTGTCTTAAACAGATAGTTAAGGGTTAATGTCTCTTTTACCTGTAAAGGGTTAAGAAGCTCAGTAAACCTGGCTGACACCTGACCAGAGGACCAATAAGGGGACAAAATACTTTCAGATCTTGGTGGAGGGAAGTTTTTTGTTTGTGCTCTTTGTTTGGGGGTTGTTCGTTCTCGGGACTGAGAGGGACCAGACATCAATCCAGGCTCTCCAAATCTTTCTAAATCAGTCTTTCATGTTTCAAACTTGTAAGTAATAGCCAGGCAAGGCGTGTTAGTCTTCTTTTTGTTTTCTCAACTTGTAAATGTTCCTTTTTGCTGAGACGATTTTACTTCTGTTTGCTGTAACTTTGAACCTAAGGCTAGAGGGGGGTTCCTCAGGGCTATTTGAATCTGATTACCCTGTAAAATATTTTCCATCCTGATTTTACAGAGATGATTTTTACCTTTCTTTTTCTTTAATTAAAAGTTTTTTTTAAAAAAACCTGATTGATTTTTTTTCCTTGTGTTAAGATCCATGGGGATTGGATCTGGACTTACCAGGAATTGGTGGGGGAAGAGAGGGGGGATGGTTAATTTCTCCTTGTGTTAAGATCCAAGGGGTTGGATTGGTGTCACCAGGGACTTGGTGGAAAAGCCTCAAGGTTATCCAGGGAGGAGAAAGTTTTGGGGGGAAAGGGAGTGTGCCAGACACTGGAATTATGGCTGGTGGCAGTGTTACCGGATCTAAGCTTGTAATTAAACTTAGAAGTGTCCATTCAGGTCCCCACATCTGTACCCAAAATTCAGAGTGGGGGAGAAACCTTGACAAGGGGAAATAATATCTCCCTGACTCACAGGGGTGGTGTAAGGATAATTGCATTAAAGATAGTGAATCAAGAAGATACCATGGTAATGGAGCCATATAAGAACCTAAGCTAGACAGACTCTTGTTCATGTGATTAAATCATCCAGAGGAAGATTCAAGGCAAAATGTAAAAGGAAGTGTTGATATTTCCCTTTAATAACTAAAGTCCCTGTTCTTAAAACCATAGATGTTAAAAGAGCTGTTCACCCATTCAATACTGATCTGGTGCATTCTGACTGGCTTAGAGAATGTAGGTTTTTTTCCCCATAAGAGTACAGGTTTGAATGTGTTTATGGATAGGCTGTTTTCTGGCTTGTGAAAGATTAGTCTGCGAATAACAGTCAGGCATCCATCAATCTGATTGGCTGGCACCCCAAGTCCTTTTGGTATATAAATTAGCAAGTCTTGGCCTTTTGTCGTTGTCCTTTTAGGAGGCTTGAAATTGTGTTTGTTAGGCCTGGTCTACACTAGGAGTTTATGTTGAATTTAGCAGCGTTAATTCAACTTAACCATGCACCCGTCCACACCAGGAAGCTAATTAGTTCGACCTAGAGGGCTCTTTAGTTCGAATTCTGTACTCCTCCCCGACGAGGGGAGTAGCGCTAAATTCGACATGGCTATGTCGAATTAGGCTATGTGTGGACGGAAATCGACCTTAGTAGCTCCGGGAGCTATCCCACAGTGCACCACTCTGTTGACGCTCTGGACAGCAGTCCAAGCTTGGATGTTCTGACCAGCCACACAGGAAATGCCCAGGGAAAATTTGAATTCCTTTTCCTGTCTGGCCAGTTTGAATCTCATTTCCTGGTTGGACATCGTGGCGAGCTCAGCAGCACTGGCAACGATGCAGAGCTCTCCAGCACAGGAGTCCATGCAATCTCAGAGTAGAAAGAGGGCCCCAGCATGGACTGACCGGGAAGTTTTGGATCTGATCGCGGGGTGATGAGTCTGTGCTTTCGGAGCTGCGCTCCAAAAAACGGAATGCAAAGACCTACGATAAGGTCTCCAAAGCCATGGCAGACAGAGGATACAGCAGGGATGCAACGCAGTGCCGTGTGAAAATCAAGGACCTGAGACAAGGCTACCAAAAAAATCAAAGCGGCAAACGGACGCTCCGGAGCCCAGCCCCAGACATGCCGCTTCTACGAGGCACTGCATGCCATTCTCGGTGGGTCTGCCACAACTGCCCCACCAGTGTCCATGGACTCCGACGATGGGATAGTGTCGACGGCCAGTTCCTCGGCGATTTCGCGGACGGGGAAGATAAGGAAGGAGATGAGGAGGAGGAGGCAGTCGACAGCGCTTACAACACTGATTTCCCCAACAGCCAGGATCTCTTCATCACCCTCACGGAGATCCCCTACCAACCCTCCCCAGCAGTTACCCCGGACCCTGAATCAGGGGAAGGATCAGTCGGTAAGTGCTTTAAGCATGTAAACTTTTATTATTAATGTAACAGGAATCTGAACTATGTGAAAAGGAGGTCTATATATATGGGGATAGAACAGAAATCCTCCTGGGAGATCTCCACGAAGCTCTCCTGGAGGTAATCGAAAAGCCTCCGCATGAGGTTCCTGGGGAGAGCTGCCTTATTGGGTGCTCCGTGGTAGCACACTTTTCTGCACCAGGCTTTCATGAGGTATTCTGGGAGCATTGCCTCCACGAGCATTGCAGCCCCTGGTTTGTGCTGGCTTTCACGCAGCATGCGCTCTCTATCTCGCTCTGTGATCCTCCTCAGGGTGATCTCGCTCGGAGACTCCTGCATTTAATTAGAGTAATTTGTGTACTGTTAGTATTGGGAATGCTTGACTGTTCCTTTGCATGACAATAAGCCTCCGTTTAGAGCCACATGGTGGAGGCTGCAGAGGGGCAGCATACAGGGATCTTTCCCAGAGAACAGCCGCGAGATGCTTGGAACAGGGGCAGAGTTTATGCTTTCCGGATTGCCTGCAGCAAGAGGACAGTGCCATACATTCAGTTTTAAGCAGCCTAAAGTCTATGGCTTACCATGCCTGCCTGCTGCACGGATTCTGCTGTCCTGCCCCGCTTGTCTGATCTCCAGTGCAAGACCCCTGGCAATGAAAGCGAAAGCCAAAAATTAGAACTTGTCCTGAGTCAGTGCTCATGAGATAGGTGCTGTGCATGGTCTTGTTCACAGAGACTGACTAGACTATGTTCATAGTTCACAAAAATGTATCTTTGTAAGGAATTCACTCCCTTTTTCCCATCACACAGCTGCCACTGTATCCAGACCTGTACCAGCATCCCCCTCACAGAGGCTGGCGCAGATTAGGAGGCACAAGACAAGGACAAGGGACGAGATGTTTGCTGAACTTACGGGCTGCTCCTGAGCCGAGGCGGCCCAGCAGAGCCAGTGGAGGGAGAACCTCTCTCAGTGCCAGCGCTCACACAGCGAACGGGAGGACAGGTGGCGTCAGGAGGACCAGCAGGCGACTCAAACGCTGCTTGGACTAATGAGGGAGCAAACGGACACGCTCCGGCGCCTTGTGGATGTTCTGCAGGACCGCAGGCAGGAGGACAGAGCCCCCCTGCACTGTATCTGCAACCGCCCTCCCCCGCCACAAAGTCCCAAACCCCCCTCACCCAAAGTTACAAGAAGGAGGGGCGACAGGGGCTGTGAAAACTGTCACTGCACCCCTGCAGAGTGCACAAATACAAGAAGGCTCTCATTCCCTAAATGTTGAGAAGTCCTTCCCTTCCTGGCTCACCCAAGCCCCAATCCCAGTTTCATCCCCTAACTGTGTAGTTGATTATTAAAAGTAGTTTGCTGTTAATTACTATTTCCGTCAAGTTTTTCTACAGAAGATTGTCTGTGAAGGGGGGGGAAGGGGGTTGTTAACTGCATAGGACAGTCACCTTTACCCGGGTACAGACATGGGGGCAGGATCAACAGCAGGTCACACACACAGTGCAGTCAGTAGGCACCCTGGTCGGTCTGGGAGGTGTTTTCCATGTTCTGTGTGGGTGGGGGTGACGTTGTGGCATGGGAGGGCAGTTACAGAACTTATGCAGCGGTCCTTGTCCCGGACCACAGAGCCACGCAGCAGGGGAATCTGTAACCGGAGGGATGGCAGGCTCCGTTGAAACAACCAGTCCGGCACTGCAGACCGCTCTAGGAGCAGGAGCCTATCATTCCTCGAGTGTAGAAGCAGTGTTAACATCACTGCACACCCTACCCACCACAGTCTGCGTCCCTGTTTCAACCCTTTAACGCGAATTCATTAATAAAGAAAACGTTGTTAATTAACAATGTTCCATTAACTTTATTTTTAAACGTGTGTTGGAAGGGGGGAAACGTGGTGAACGGGGTATGTAACCGCGGAAGGAAGTCAACAGTAACTGAAGCAGGGGCAGGGTCAGCTTCTGTGTAAAGAAACTGAACAGTCACAGGTTACCCTGCTCCCTGAGGAACCTAGCTTTCAAAGCCTCCCGGATGCACAGCGCTTCCCGCTGGGCTCTTCTAATTGCACGGCTCTCTGGCTGAGCATAATCAGCAGCCAGGCGATTTGCCTCAACCTCCCATCCCGCCATAAAGGTCTCCCCCTTGCTCTCACAGACATTGTGGAGCACACAGCAAGCTGCAATAACAATGGGGATATTGGTTTCGCTGAGATCCGAGCGAGTGAGTAAGCTCCTCCATCTCCCCTTGAGACGTCCAAAAGCACACTCCACCACCATTCTGCACTTGCTCAGCCAGTAGTTGAAGAGTTCCTTGTCACTGTCCAAGGCGCCTGTATAGGGCTTCATGAGCCAATGGCATCAGCGGGTAGGCTGGGTCCCCGAGGATCACTGTAGGCATCTGCACATCCCCAACAGTTATTTTGTGGTCCGGGAAGAAACTACCTTCCTGCAGGCGTCTAAACAGACCAGAGTTCCTGAACACACGTGCGTCATGAACCTTGCCCGGCCACCCGACGTTGATGTTGGTAAAGCGTCCCCTATGGTCCACCAGTGCTTGCAGCACCATTGAAAAGTAGCCCTTTCGGTTGATATACTGGCTGGCCTGGTGGGCCGGTCCCAGGATAGGAATGTGAGTCCCATCTATAGCCCCACCGCAGTTTGAGAATCCCATCGCGGCGAAGCCATCTATGATGACCTGAACGTTTCCCAGGGTCACTACCTTCGAGAGCAGGAGCTCAACGATTGCGTGGGCTACTTGCATCACAGCAACCCCCACGGTAGATTTGCCCACGCCAAAGTGGTTCGCTACTGACCGGTAGCTGTCTGGCGTTGCAAGTTTCCAGAGGGCTATGGCCACTCGCTTCTGCACACTCAGGGCTGCTTGCATCCGGGTGTCCTTGCGCTTCAGGGCAGGGGACAGCAACTCACAGAGTTCAAGGAAAGTACCCTTACACATCCTGAAGTTTCGCAGCCACTGTGATTCATCCCAGACCTGCAGCACTATGCGGTCCCACCAGTCCGTGCTTGTTTCCCGGGCCCAGAATCACCATTCCACAGCATGAACGTGACCCATTGCCACCATGATCTCCACGGCGCGGCGTACCGTGCTTTGTGAGAGGTCTGAGCCACTCTCTGACTTCATGTCCTCACCACGCTGCCGTTGCCTCCTTCCCCGATTTCTCAGCATCTGACTGTGGAAGAGGTGGACGATAAGGTGCGAGGAGTTGACAACGGCCATAAGTGCAGCGATGATCGCAGCGGGCTCCATGATCGCAGTGGAGTGCTGTGGCGTCCGCGCTTTCACTAACAGGAAAAGTGTGCGAACTGATGTCCCGCCGGCGGGAGTGACGGTTGAATGATGACAGTTACCCAAGACCACCCTCGACACATTTTTCCCCCCAGCATGCATTGTGGGGAAATCCCAGAATTCAAATGGGCAGCAGGGACTGTGGGAACTGTGGGATAGCTTCCCACAGTGTACCGCTTCCAATGTCGACGCTTGCCCCGTTAGTGTGGACTCACAAAGTCGAATTAGTGTCCTTACTGTGGACGCACAAATTCGACTTTGTAAGGTCGATTCCACAAATTCGAATTAAGTTAAATCGAACTAATCTGGTAGTGTAGACATACCCTTAGTTAACAATCATCCCTTGGGCTCCTCATAAACATTTTTCCTCAGTTATGTAACCGCCCAGGAAGTGCTCTGTGTGTTTTTTGTGAAATCATACCATTGTTCAGGGTAAAGAGAGCACTTCATTATACTGGGAAACACCTCACAGGATGGTGTTTTATGCATTTTTTAAATCCATTTTGCAGAAACAAACAAGCAAATTCATATTGGAGTGGCTAAGCCATTTTCATACATCCCTGTAATCCCAACATTTAATTCAAACCTAGAAAGATCATATTCTTCGTGAAATATTTTTCTCCTCCCATTTTTGGTGATTAGCTATAGAATGAAATAAAGTGCCTGATGTACCACATTAAGACATATTAAGTGGTTTACAAGTCTCAGTAATTAATGACTATTTTTATGACAAGAATATAGACTCCCTTCTTATAGCTATCTGAAACTCAATATAAGCCTCTGCAAGCCTCCAGGCTGCATAATTGGTGCAACAGAGCTGCAACGAGATGGAGGATATAATACAGCTCAAGTAATCCTGCCTTTAGCTGAAATGGAAGAGTGGAAGCTCCTAGCATCCAGAAATGTTGTTGTCACTAAGATTTAAAGCCAGCCAGCTGTCGGTTGCTGCAGTGAAAATCACATCATTTGCTTTCTTTAGTATATTTTAATTATTTCAAGTAACAACTGTATTTATGGGCATGATTTATGATAATAAATTAAACAGTTTCAATACTTTGCCTTAACTGATAAATTTACAGTTGTTTCTTGTTAAGGAGCAATTGAGTGCTATAGTCTTCCTATGAATTTCAGTTGAACCACTCTGGAATTTATTCCCATTTAAAGTTCCTGGGACTGAAGAAATTGGTTTTACCTTCTCTGTATGGTGGTTGTTAGAAATCAAATGCTTTTAAAATCATAATGGGGTTATAGAAGGTTTAGAGAAAGAAGGGAAAATGGAAATGCTTTATACAAAGGTGACATTTTAAGATTCAAAGATAAAGTGAGTGCTCATTATAAAGTGAGCTGATGTAATTTGGCAGATTGGGATTTACTCTTGTGCCTATTTACCACACTACTAAAAAATAATTTCAGCACAACCATCTGTCCTTACCTCCTTTCTTAGTACTACACATATCAGATTGGAATTTAGCGATGGTGAAATCATTAATCATTTTATGCTTCTTTATCACTCATAATAATTGAACATCCTCTCTCTGTATTCAGTAAGCAAGATCATTTTCTGGAAAAAAATAAATATATATCTATATATATCCCTGACTGAAAGTAAGGCATTTAAATTAGTGCAACTTGGAGGGGGTGGGGTCAAAACACATCTAAACATTCTTATGATTTTAAAGTTATAGGAGTGAAAGCAATGTAGATTTCAATATGCTGTCTGGGATAGGAGCCGTCTTTTTATTATATGTATGCACAGAGGGGGTTCTCCAGGGCACTGCTGTAATAGAATGATGTAAATAATAATAAGCAGTCTGCTACAGACAAGTGAAGATCAGTATAACCCCTTGTACACTGTGAATTCCAGAGATTGTCCTCATGTCCAAAATGCCCAGATTCCTTAGACTGTGACTATTGGTCTGACTGAACCCCAGACTTTGACTGCAACAGGAAAATCCCATTTTGTTTGTACAGGAACATACCCCATACTAACAAATCACACATTCTCCCCTTGGTGCCCTAATAAAATCTCATCACCAATAGAAAGGATGGCTTTCTGCCTAAAGCACAGGATGGAGATTAAGTAGTTAAGGTTTCTGTTCCTGACACTGTCACTGCCTCATTGCATACATGCTCAGGATTAATAGCTGACCGGGCCTCTCAGTTGCTGGTGAAACAGATGCTGGTGGTAGCCTATAGCCAAAGTACTACAGGGACTGGGACCCAGCCCTCACCGCAAAGGAGAGTCACTCACTGAACCTCTCTTGGTTCTGCATCAGCCATTGACTCCAAGGGCTGTTTTTAATTCCTGCATTTATAACATTTCCTCCTCTTGCACTCTGTTTGGAGGGTAACAAGTGTTACATCTACACTAGCATCTGTGCACATGTCCATGCACGTGGTTGTGCCATAAGCCCCCAATAGTCCACACTTAAACCCCAGAAGCATGCGTCTGAAGGTGAGTAACTAGAATGCTGGAGGAGTGTGGTTAAGTACACACCACCTGTGTGCCATGATCCCATACCCGTGTGCAGTGTGGACGGGGTAAGGGTGTGCACCAGCTCTTGAGTTTCAATAGTTTCCCACCTCCAGTCTCACAATGCATTGAACCCTTTTCTTCTGGACCCTTAACTAATCTATAAAGGCTCCTGTCCCACCGTTTTCACTGGTAGTAGCGAGCTGAGCTCACCACATCTGAACAGTGCACTCTTTAGATCAATACAGGTGAAAATGGATCCTGCTCTTAGAGCTGTTTCTTGGCCCACCAACTACGCCCATGTGCTTATCACTATGTGGTCAGAGTTCACCATCCTCCATGACTTCTTCCGGGATGGCAGGACTGTTCATGTGTATTGGGAAACTTCACAGAGGCTGGAGCAGGAGGGCAGCGAGCAAACAACTGAAGCTCCTTACAGAAAGGCCAAAGACTAGAACCATCTCTTTGGGAAGGCTCGTCATACATGCCTCCTTAATGATGAACTGTAGTGGGTGCTGTCAAAGGCTCCCAGTATGAAGCGGCTCACAATTCCCTCCTCAACCTAGCCAGCCTCATTGTCTGATACGATGCTTATGAGGGCCAGGGCGAGGAGGCAGCAGGGACCCTGGAGGAAGGCCCAGAAGCCCCAGAAAAGGAGGAGCATGTGATTGTGCACATCTACCTGGAGGAGCTGGTGGAGGAAGCTCCCCAACAAACCAAAGGAGGGCCTCAAGCCATGGAAGGAATCAGAACCTGAGACTATAAGTTACAATGGACCCTCACCCTTCCCACCAATATCCCCTCTTGCTGTGGTGCTAAATTCCTGATTTTAAGAACCAGGCATTTGAAGCACTGTGCACTGGTGTTTCCTCCCTAGGCAATATGCCATGCATTGCCACGTCTGTCTAAATTTGAACTGCAATGCTGAAGCCACAGCAATAAGAAGCAGGAGCCAGATCATCATCCCACCGCTCCACATCTTCCATCCATTTAGCAAGGAACAACAGTGAGAGGTGATGATCAGGAACTGCCATCAGCAAATGTGTGATGGTGGGGGACAGTGCCAAGAACACACAGCAAAGCGGTTCCTAGAGTTTCTCCCTGTGATGCACAGATCTCTGGACTACCACCCCTGAAATGGTAGCTCTAATGTAGCATAACACCAGCATTGTGGATGTGGGTATATGCACGTACACAGCATTATAGCTGTGTCCAGCACAGAATAATGTGGACACTCAGCATGGGTTTGGGGAGCATGTACAAGCATGTACATGTGTGCATGTCAGAGCAGACATAGCCTGGGGTATGACCTGCCAGATGGACTGCTCTCACTGAAAGCTTTCTATACAGCTTCAGAAACAGCTACTGAGTACACCTGTTAACTGCCATGCTTATTTCTGGCTGTTTCTCAACCTGTCTAGCTGAGTTGCCTTGCAAGACACAGAGTATTCCAGCTAAAATCCATGTTTTCTCCTCCTCATTGCTTCTCTCCCCTTCTGAAGGAGAAACATAGTCAAAAGCTGCAGTATAAAGCATGTGGCTTACACAAGCATTTGGCTTGGGACAGGAGGAATCAAGGTGCTTCCCAGCTTTTGCAGAGGTTTGTATCTGACTGCCTTCCCCCAAATGGCACAGGCTAAGCAAGCATGGTCCCCAAGGAAGGCAGAAGCTGACTGCCTCTCTTTTGTATTGCTCAGTCTGCCTTCATGAGCTACTCACACGGCTGAAGAACTACTAAGCATTATGCAGACAGCCAAAGATAATATAGAATATTTGCTGGAAAATTGGTTAATTAATACTTACATTAAATCAATGTTACCAAATATCTGTTTTAATATTTACTGGGGTCATATACCAATGCCCCCGCTCTCTCATTTTTTTTTTTTTTTTTTATGTTTCTGCGGTTTCCCCTGGATCAGATTTGAAATGCTGTGCCTGACTGTTGTTTTTGTTTTGTTTTGTTTTGTTTTCAAACTCCAGCTACACTAGGGATGGGTGAACCTTGTTAAATTGCACATTGTGTGCACCTCTCACATTATTGTTTTTGCTCACAAGCAGGGCCAGCTCCAGTTTTCTGCCGCTCCACGCGGGAAAAAAAAAAAAAAAAAAAAGATGAGCTGCAGCACTTCGGCGGCAGCTCAACCGCACCGCTTCTTCTGCAGCATTTCGGCAGCGGGTCCTCCCTCTCTTCCTCTTCGGCAGCTCAAAGATGAAGAGAGGGAATGAGGGACCCGCCGCCGAATTTCCGCCGAAGATCTAAATGTGCCGAACCGATACTGGACGGAGTGCCACCCCTTTGAATTGGCCGCACCAAGCACCTGCTTGCTATGCTGGTGCCTGGAGCCGGCCCTGCTCACAAGGCCAGTTTGAGTTTGTGAAACATTTTCTCCAGTAATTTAAACCCACTGTTTTGAAAGCCAATTCAACTTGTACAAGGTGGTCCTGTAAGCTATACCATGAACCTTCTGGAACTGTTGGCGACCAAAGCAGAAGTAACGTGGTGAAAAAGAATATAGTATTGCTACAAAAAGCCTCCAGCAGAGAAAATCTGCAGATGAGGAGTCAGGAATGAGTGGTCAGCTTCTAAGAGTAAAAGCTATAGAGATGTTCTCACAGATCTGGGTAGGCTCCTCCTGCTAGGAGCTCACTAGATTGCTGTGGGGGAATCCAACTGGGTGTTTTAAGCCTCCAGAATCTGATCAGAACCTAAACTCTGTTCCAGTTTTTGAATCCCCAGACACACACTCTGGGTGGAGATCTTCAGTCTAGCATTCTCTCCTGACAGCTGTGGCCACACAGCCTGGCTGCCTAGCCCTTACGCTCTACACTGGGCCCTTAAACTCAGAATCAAGCTTAAATACACCATGTCACGGAATACCACCAAACGTATGATCTTTTGGGCTACAATTTAACTTTCTCAGGGAACATGTGGTAGATGTATCTCACACTTGCACAGACATCTAACACATTATTGTTCTTTACTTAATCACACAAGAAATAAACATACAAAAATAATTAACTCTACACACATTTTCCTGCCTCCGTGTCCTCACTGCTCCAGAGAGACTATCTATTGTCCAGTCAAAGTGCAGATGTTACAGTGAAATACCTCCCCGACACACACAGTCCAATGTGTACCTGTTGCAGGTCTTGTCATGGTTGATACCCAATGACACTGGGGATTTCCATGATGCAGCAATTTCATGGTATCAATCAGAATTCATAAAATTGCACAGACAGCTCCCCAAATCATCACAGGTGTCCTTAAAAAAGACCATGTCTTCCAGTTTTATCTCTATGTAAGTTCATCAAAATCTGCACTTTTGTTTTGTGTCTGTTTTAATGACTTATAGAGAGAGAAGCACCACTAAAAGCTAGCGTAGCACAAGTGGGAGTCTTGTATATAGATGGCATTTCTTTATTAGAATATTCTCCCCCATCTTTCAATTGACACCTACACCTTCCTTCCCCCCCTCCCTGCTTTCTGCTCCATTTAACACTATTTTTTCTACTGGATTTATTTTTCTTCTCTCTGCTGCCTCCCCACCTTTTCTGTCTCTCTTTCCTTTTAAAACAGTCTCTCCTATGCAGAATGTGAACCCAATTATGTACAAATTAGCATCAAACACAGTACAAAACTGGGTTGGAATTTCAGAAAAAAAAATATTTCACCCACCTTTAGTTGTCTTAATAGCAATCAAAATGACAGCATTTCTGGAGGATTATATATGTATTTTTGCTATTGTATTTTAAGATGTTATGTAGATTGTTTATATAGGATTCTGGGCTCTGATTAGAATTTGGTAGCATGAAGGTAGCATGCAAACCCCCATTGACTTTAATTGCAGGATTGGGGTCCTAGGGTACACATTTTGAAGAAAACTTTGTTTTCTTGTAAGTCCACAAGAACCACACTGGGATACTCAGATTCTCTTTCTGGGACTTTAACAACACACTTCCCTGAGACCTTCCTGGATATCAGGCAGCAGGCAAAGTGGATAGGGCACCAGACCTGGCTTCAAGAAACTTGATTTCTACTTCCTGGTTGTTTCATCAACTATACAATGGGGTTATGAAAGCTATCCCACCTTTGTAAACTACTTTGAGATCTCCAGATGAAAAGGACCATTCATGATGCTCTACACAGACAAACTGAGTCACAGTTTGCCTAAGGACTCCCAGATTGCAGGAGGTGCAAGCTTTGGAAATGTGAGCCAAGCAAAGGAAGGTTTCTGCCACTGCCATTTAAATGTTTTGCCTGCCTAGCAGTAATTTCCACAATATTAATCTAAGGCAAGTCGGTGTTTACATTCATGACCTCATATTTTATTATTCTCTATTTTTTCTAATAAGCAGTGCTTTGTGTGACCCTGAATTAGACATAGTAACTTTTACAGAGGACAATCATTAATAGGTACTCCAGACAGAAGAGAATAGAGAGAGAATTTTATCACAGAAAAGGTGGAGTGAGGAAGAACATTCTGTGTTCTAATTATGTCTACCTGATCTTGGAATATTTCTGAGTTTGTTTATAGCTGCAGGCCTTTTTTTATCCTGACATGCTGTAAAATCATTTCTAAAATTAGTCAGGTAATATGTTTTTCCTGCTATGGCAGGCACAGCAGTATGAGAATAGGGAAGTTCGGAGACCACAGCTATGAACCGATGATTGAAAATCTCAGGCAAGTGTGTGTGTGCGGGGGGAGCAATAGAAAGGGAAATTAAAGTGCTCAAGGGGAAGGAACATACTTCATGCTGGGTACGGAAAGAAAACCCACTATATACAAATAAGGGGCTAGCAGACCAGTAGGGCAAGAAGAAACAATAGGATGCAGAAAAAGAAGGCAGAAGAGGAATGAAGGTAACAGAGAGAGTTAAAGTCCAGGATTAAAATATTTGCGATTTCTGACTAACACTACACTTTCCTCCTTTTGATATCTCCTTAAAGCTGATCTGTGCCATGATCTGCCCCCAAGGATTCAGACAATTAATAATGCTTGGGTCAGGGGGAGATGGTGGATAGGTGACACTTTAAATTATTTAACCAATATTAAATATTATAATAAATAAACTGTGTATGTCTCTTGCATTGTATATATTTGATTGTCTAAGCCTTCCCTTACACTTTGCATGTTGCCTGTATTACCAGAGTGTAAGGTATTGGAGGCAAGGACTGTCTTTTCATATTTCACAGTACAGCAGTTTACATCATGGGGCCTGATCCTGGTTGAGGCATCTGAGACTACTGCAACATAAATAGTTAATGAGTATAGTAGGGCAAAGGAAGGAGAGATGTCTTACTCTTGAAGGAGCACAACATGGAGCACTAATACTTATACACAGCTCCAATCTGCGGTTGATAGGAAAAGGACCTGAGAAATAAAACTTACAGGTTTCTAGTGGAAGTTCTGAAAAATACTTTCTTTCTCACCTTTCAACTCCCAGGCCATGATTGAGATCCAGCTCAAGTTCCTGTAAATTGGATGGCTCTCCACATCACGGGCAGGATTCCACATTGCTAAGGTAATAAACAGAACGTTGCTCACCATTAACCCTCTCTTCCCAAGTGATCAGGACTTGGTGAATGCCTCTGACTTGCATCCAGAGTGGCCTCCCAAGGCCATGTCTGCAATAGGGAAAAGACGACTCACGTTAACGTATCTCTGACAGTGGTCAGCACTGGATGCTCCACAGGAAGGTGAAAGAACCTCACAGCAGGCAGGGGCGGCTCCAGGCACCAGCACACCAAGCGCGTGCTTGGGGGGGCAAGCCGTGGGGGGTGCTCTGCCGGTCGCCGCGAGGGCAGCAGGCAGGTTGCCTTCGGCGGCATGCCTGTGGAGGGTCTGCTGGTCCCGCGGCTTCAGCGGACATCCCGCAGGCTGCCGCCGAATCTGCGGGACCGGGGACCTCCCGCAGGCAAGCCACCGAAGGCAGCCTGCCTGCCATGCTTGGGGTGGCAAAATGCCTAGAGCCACCCCTGATAGTAGGCAGCTGTGGGATACTCTGCACACACACACACACACACGCACACGCCGAGGTTTCATCCTGGTCCCTCATAGGCCTGGTCTACACTAAGGGGGGGGTGTCGAACTAAGGTACGCGACTTCAGCTACGCGAATAGCGTAGCTGAAGTTGAAGTACCTTAGTTCAGGCTACTCACGCGTCCAGACGCCGCGGGATCGAAGTCCGCGGCTCCAAGGTCGACTCCGCCACCGCCGTTTGCGGTGGTGGAGTTCTGGAGTCGACCGGAGCGCATGGGGAGTTTGAACTATCGCGTCTTGATTAGACGCGATAGTTCGAACTCCGAGAAGTCGAACTCTCCGCGTCGACCCGCGCGGTAAGTATAGACCTGCCCATAGTTAGAGATTGGCTTATACCCTGGAGCAGTAGGTTTAATATCCCTTCCAACCAGTTTGTCATCGTTAATTATGCTAACTCTGTGTATTCTTGATGTTCATATCAACCTCCAATACCCTTTGTGAATCTTAACTTTCAACAAGGCTTAGGCTCCTAAATGCCTGAGTGACGTCTTAAAATGGAATACAGACTCCACGTACAGTTTTTTACTCCGAGCCTAAGTGAGGTAGTAGTCATTAGCAGGGCAGGGTAAGGTCATCTACACGGCAGATGCCTCATTCTACCAAAAAGAAAAAAAATCCATTGACAGAAGGAAGGAGATAAAAACAATTTCCCAAGAAAACTTTTCACCCTGACAGACATGAAAAATGAAAAGGCAAATTAGGTATATTAATTTTTTAAAAATCTGATCTCTTTCATACCAGAAAGTAAACAAGTATTTCTAGTATTATACTAGAAAGTACAGTTGATGTTAGCACAAATGTTTGGCAAAAGAAAAAAGTAAATGTTTGTGAAATAAATTTGCAGGGACAGTTCATCTTCATCCTTCCCATAGCTGTGTCCATAACAAGAAAAGTACTAATTACATAAAACATCACCACATCCCAAGGAGACAGGGTTGGTCTGTAGAAAGGACAGTGTAAGTCAAGGGCAAGCTGATTATGTAATTGATATTCAGCCCAGAGACACATGATGTATATGCTAACAATTTATACAGTGTTCGATCTATTAGAGGACACCTTTAAAATAAATTTAATCTTTAATTGAATTGTTTGAAAAACTGTGGTTGTTTAATTGACTGTTTTAATAACAATCCTCTTGATGCTGACTTTTTGAGTGTTTGGACACTTAGTTTCCTGTTTTTAATTATTAATTCACTATAGCATGTGGAATTTCACTGTGGCAACATAGAGGTCTGTATGCATAGATGACTGGATAATTTAAAAACCCCAGGAATAGTAATCTAACTTTCATTACCTGTTAATATCCCTGTCATGGTTACAGGACTGATTGCATCTCTGTCTCCTCTCTGGTCTCTCCAAAGGCACTGCCTCAGGTGTTTGGGCTCTTGCCCATTCCTGTATTGGGATGGTATTTCACAATCCTCCCATCCAGATCGTAGGACCCTGTCCACTGCCATCTGCTTTATTACCATACAGGCCCAAGCAGACACCTGACTGATCCTCTCAGGAACCTGTGACCTTGTACATTGACCAACAACCTTTCTGAAACAAGTATGTACCTTTCTTAATAAAACAGAGCAAAGCTTTCGGGAAAATTATTTCAAAACATGCAGCCTACACCCATACTCTTCACTAATATTATGCTTCACTACAGACTAAGTCAGACAGCTTCCTTCTTCAATTACAGGGGAAAAAACAGGGGAAAAAACAAACCCAATTTACAGTCTTTTAAGAAGACAAGTAGCTCTTTTGGCTCCCTGCCTGGTCCCAGTTGTCTTCCAGACAATCTCCAACCATCTAATTTTCTTTTTTCAGGGAAGCTAGCTTTTCTCCAACCCACCCAACCCTATCCTCCCTGTGTACCTCTGGATCCTACTTGTTATATTCCTCAACAACCCTTGTTACAAGGCCCAGGTATGAAGTCTTCCTTTTGCCCCAGGCTTTCTTTTTCTCCAGATGACCAACCAGGCCTTCTAGGAAAATGTCTCCTTGATAGTAGCTCTTTGGCAGTTAGACCCATTCAGCCCTAACAGCATGAAATCACAGGGTTTGTGAAAGTGGGGGAGTGTGCTAAAAGTGTCTGTTCCCCTCTGACAGTCTAACACCCCATATCAGAAATCCAGTACATGAACCACATTTTGGAATACAGATCAATATTCATTATTGAGACACCCCATATTTGTCACCATCACAATGCAAAAAAATATTTTAAATGGTGTATGCACTCCACTTCAGATTTTTTTTTTAAAAGAACAAACCTCTTTTGGTTCTACACACTGACCCTAAGGTTATCAACAGGATGGCATATTTCCATAAGAACAGCCATATTGGGTCAGACCAATGGTCCATCTAGCACAGTATTCTGTCTTCCAACAGTGGCCAATGCCAGATGCTTCAGATAGCATGAACAGAACAGGTAATCATCAAGTGATCTATACCCCATCTTCCATTCCCAGCATCTGGCAAACAAAGGCTAGGGACACTGCCGAGTATGGTTTTGCATCCCTGCCCATCCTGGCTTATAGCCATGGATGGACCTATCCTTCATGAACTTCTCTAGTTCTTTTTTGAACCCCGTTACAGTTATTTAGCTCATCAGCAGACTTATTTGATTACTACACAGAAAATTAAATCACAACACTAGAAACTATAAAAGAGGTAGAGAAAATACCCTTAACTAATGTAAACACAATTAATCACATCTAGAGTTAAGTCTGAGTCAAAGTTTGGATCAGAACTTTGGATCTGGAGTTTTGAGACTATTGCTACTTAAATCTATGCATCATCTTTGTGTATTTGGGGCCTGGCAATGCCCTATAAAAATGATTCAAACTGCGGGCACTGTACCAAGATTTCCCTCTTCCCAGTATTATGTGAGAGTAAATCTAAACGCTGTAATTAGGAAACCTGCAGTTTGCTAATATTTACATCTATAGTAAGCCCTCAAAGAGTCCAAGATATCTGTGCCTTTTTGTGTACCCCACCCATTGTTTGTTTGTTTGTTTAAAAATACATATAGTTCTTACATACACTGCAACATACCCCCTAGCAAATTAACACATGACGTAAGCTTGTCTAAAGCGACTGTGTACTGTAGCTCATTGCAGCCAGTAGGGACAGAGGTAGCCAAAGCAGGGACTCTTGTGCTGAGGGGGGAAGGGAGGGGGAATGGGATTGAGCTGGGGCATCTCCTACCCCAGGCAAAGCCCTGGACCCAGAACTGTGCATAGGAGACCCACATCTCCACTCTAGAAACACCAAAATCCAGGCAGTATCCCCCTTGCCTGACACCGTGAGGACCTTAGAGAAAGTTACAAAGAAGAACCACCTAGAGACTCCAAGTTTTGCATTGGTGATCCCTTTCACACAGCAAACCTATGAGCGTGACCCTCCCACCCCCATAAATTAAAAACACATGTTTTATATTTAACCCTATTATAAATGCTGGAGGTGAAGCGGGGCCTGGGAGTGGAAACTGATAGCTCACGATCCCCCATGTAATAACTCTGCGACCCCAAGTTTGAGATCCCCTGCAGTAAAGGCAGAAGCAGACAAGACAGGTACCATTAGTCCTTTGGAGAAATTTTCTACAATTTTGACTGGACTTTCTCTGCCCTGTGCTGATTGGATGTTTGCTCCAATCTTCGCTGTTCCCATCCCTCAATTTCTTCACCTTAAGCATCACTCCTCTTATTCTCTTCTCACCTGCTCCCTAACTCTTCTCTTAAGGGTCTACCTCTTCCTTTCTTGTTAAGCTCCCTACCCCACCACAACACAAACAGTGGAACTAACATGCTATTGCTGACATTTACTCTGTGCATTATGCCTGTTCTCTCACCCTGTGTCACTGTCTTGTCTATTTAGATCATAAGCTCTTTGAGGAACGGACCACCCTTTTTGTAATGGAATGCTAAACTGTATTATGTTGTTTAGACCCTAGCTAGCACTGTGTAAAATATCTGATTTAAACTAACCTCAGCCACACTTGACAGCACATTAAAGGATCTTATGGTGACCACATCTTGTGTGAATAAGCAATCTCTGTACCCAGTCCTTATCTGGGGTAGAAGTACATGACATTTTTGTTCTGTGTTTGTACAGCACCTGGAACAATGGGGCTGGTGCACAACTTGGGCTCCTAGGTACTATAATAATACAAATTAACAATAACAACAAGAATCATAACAGCAGCTATGGAGAGCAATAATAGCAACTATTTGTGATGTAACTTTTCTCACTCTTACATGAAGGTTCAAGACCAACTTTTCTATAAAATGCATTGAATCACCAATGTCACTAAGTTTTAATTTAGTAAGATATTTCTAAATTTCAGATATTTTAAAGCCCCTCTGAGGATCATTACCCTGTTATGGTGGAGGGGCTTGCGTGTTCCAACATACCCCAGGGTTATGTTGTCTTGAGCCCAGTGTTCCTGATAGGGTCACCCTAGGAAAATAGGTCTGGAGGGAGGTTCCAGACTAAAAGCTATCCACCTGAAGACTCTCATGAAAGCCCCAAAATGACCATCTGAACCTCACCTGGACTAGGGATACCAGGACCTACCTCTGGGGGTGGTGTCAAGAAAGCATCTGGTGATCGGGCCACCCATGTAACCCAGCCGGGCCCAGCCTGAAATGGCAATGTGGACCCATCTTGTGGGCTCACCACCTATGAGGCAAAGGGTGAGGGTCAGGTGCGATGCCAGAATGGCAGCAGGAGGGACAGACCACAAAAACTGGCCATCCTCAGTAAAAACTGATTTTTACTGAGGATGGCCAGTTTTTGTGGTCTGTCACTTCACTGGCAGGGAAGGAGCCAAAGTTGATGGAAGAGATGGAAAGGTACTGACTAGATATAGTCGGCCTCACTTCCACACATAGCACTGGCTCTGGAAACAAGCTTCTCAATCAAGGGTGGTCTCTTTCCCACTCAGGAG
Organism: Mauremys mutica; assembly: GCF_020497125.1. Taxonomy (NCBI): domain Eukaryota; kingdom Metazoa; phylum Chordata; order Testudines; family Geoemydidae; genus Mauremys; species Mauremys mutica. Next base: position 182,962,990 of record NC_059072.1, on the reverse strand, counting down.
AGGTCCCGAGAGGGTGTGGGGATACTCACAAGTCCCCGGCTGGGTGCCGCACAGCTGGAGTTTGTCCCAATTGATGAGAGGATTGCCTTGATGAGACTTTGGGTATCAGAAAGGAAAACCCTGACTGTTGTTTGTGCCTTTGCTCCTAACAACAGTTCAGAGTACTTGGCCTTTTTGAAGATGGTAGGATCGGTGCTCAATAGAGTGCCACCTACAGACTCTGTAGTTCTATTGAGAAACTTCAACGCTCCTGTGGGGAACGATGGAAATACCTGGAGGGGAGTGATTAGGAGGAACAGCCTGCCTGATCTGGACCCAAGAGGTGAGTTGTTATTGGACTTCTGTGCTAGTCATGGATTGTCCATAACGAATACCATGTTCGAACACAAGGTTGCTCATAAATGTGCTTGCTACCAGAACACATTGGGTCGAAGATCAATGATTGACTTTATAGTCATCTTGTCAGACCTAAGGCCATATGTTCTGGACACTCGAGTGAAGAGAGGGAGAGAGCTAGCAACCAATCACCACTTGGTGGTGAGTTGGATCTAACGCATGGGACACTGGCCGGATAGACATGGGAGGCCCAAATGATCAGTGCAAGTCACCTGGGAACATCTGGTGGAGGACCGTGTGTGGAAAGACTTCAATTCCTACCTCTGGAGGAATTTCTCCTGCCTTCCAGGTGAGGTCTTGGACATTGAGTCCAAGTAGACCATATTCAGGGCCTCAATTGTTGAGGCAGCCATGAAAAGCTGTGATCTGAAGGTGGTTTGTGCCTGTCATGATGGCAACCCTTTGAGTTGCTGGTGGACTCCAGTGGTGAGGGAAGCTGTCAAGTCAAAGAAGGAGGCCTTCTGAGCAATGCTTACAATATGGCTGAGAGGTACTGGCTGGCTAAAAGGGCTGCAGTTGTGGTGGTCATTGAAGTGAAATCCCAGGCTTGGGAAGAGTTTGGAGAGACCATGAAGAATGACTACCAGATGTCCTCAAAGGTGTTCTGGCAAGCCTTTCCTCACCTTAGAAGGGGTCAGTGGGACATTGCCAAGGCTGTATTCAGCAAGGGTGGTGAAACGCTAATCTCAACTGAGAAGATGAGAGAGAGGTAGAAAGATCACTTTGAGAAACTCCTCAACCCAATGGACATGCCCTCTCTCCAGGAGGCAGTGCTAGAAACCTCAGGTGAGATCGGATCTATTTCTGATGCTGAGGTTGATACAGCAGTAAAGTGCCTTCATAGTGGTAAGGCAGCAGGGGTGGACGAGATTCGCCCAGAGATGTTGAAAGCACTGGACAATGTTGGGGTGTCATGGTTAACACACCTCTTTAATGTTGCGTGGAAAGAGGGTGCAGTACCTCTGGACTGACAAACCAGAGTGGTGGTCCCAAACTTTAAGAAAGGAGACCAGAGGATGTGTTCCAACTATAGGGTCCTGGAGAGGAAGTTATGTCCATTAGTTGAACTTCAGATTCAGGAGGAACAATGCAGATTCTGTCCCAGCCATGGAACAATGGACCAGTACTTTGCTGTCTCACAGATACTCGAGGGGTCATGGGAGTTTGCTAATCCAGTCTACCTTTGCTTTTTAGACCTGGAGAAGGCATATGACCATGTTCCCTGAGATGTCTTGTGGGAAGTGATGTGGGGGTATGAGGTGCTGGTACCACTTTGTGTGTGCTATCTGGTCCCTCCATTCTCGCACAGAGAGTTGCATTCATATTCTTGGCATTAAGTTGAGTTTTTTCAAGGTGGGCATCAGACTCCGCCAAGGGTGTGTCTTGTCCCCATTCCTGTTTGTGATTTTCATGGACAGGATATCAAGGTGCAGTCGAGCTGGAGAGTATATCTAGTATGGGGACTCAGATGTGGCATCTCTTCAGTTTGCTGATTATGTTGTCCTTCTTGCTTCATCAGACTGTAATCTCTGATGCACAAATGAACATTTCACTGCTGAGTGTGAAGCACCTGGGATGAGAATCACCACCTCCAAATCAGAAGAAAGTGGACAGCTGAAGTAAGGGGGGAGCAGTTGCCCTTAGTAGACGAGTTCAGGTATCTAGAGTTCTTGTTCACGAGTGATGGCAAGCGGGAGCATGAGATCAACCGGCAGATTGATGCAGTGATGTGGGCTCTTTACTGATTCATGGTGGTAAAGCAGGAGCTGAGTTCTTGGACGAAGCTCTCGGTTTACAAGTCATTCTATGTCCCCCTCCTCACCTATGGTCATGGACTTTGGGTAATGACCAAAAGGACAAGATTGCAGGTACAAATGGCAGAAATGAGGTTTCTCCATAGGGTGGCTGGTCTTACTCTTCAAGAAAGGGTGAGGAGCTCTGTTATATGGGAGGGCCTCGGAGTAGAGCCTCTTCTCCTCCAGATCAAGAGGAGCCCCTTGAGATGGTTTGGGCACCTGATAAGGATGTCCCCTGGAAGCTTCCATTGGAACTATACCAGGCACGTCCCACTGGGCGCAGGCCCCGAGGCCGACCCAGGACAAGCTGGTTGGGAATGCTGGGGAATCCCCAGGAGGAGCTGAAACCTGTTGCGGAGGAAAAAGGAGGTTTGGTCCTCCCTACTCTTCATGCTGTCACTGCGACCCTCACGAGGAAAGGTAGCATAAAGGAAAAAAAGACAATATTTTAAAGTTTTTATTACAGTTTTGCCACATTCTGATTGTGCAAGCTACATTCTAAAGCCTAGTATCCCAGGTTTTACAGCTGACATAATGATAGCCCTGCCACATGAATGAAACATCCATTTCAATCTTGACAAGAGCCTTTGATATTTAATCAATGAAGGAATGACCTAAGGATTACAGCCCTTTTTGGGGAAAAGAAAAAAAATAGGTATCAGAACTCTCATTGTTCTTCTTTTAGGATGATTGCTGTCAAGAGGCCTATTGCACAGTAAACCCTATGAAATATTTTTCTATTACTGGCCTGTTCTTCAGAAGTGTTCATTTTCAAACAGAGGTTTATTTTGTTTAATATGCAAAACTTTATCTCTTCACCTGCAGAAATACAAACAGTCTCTAGGAATACAAATCACTATCAGTCTTGATACTTTGGACAATTATAGCCACCTATATTCACAGAAGAACATTTACCTATGGCTTTGGACTCATTTTTTTATACTATAAAAATAATGCAGAAATTTATTATAAGCTGTACTTGAAATGCCTTTTTGTGTTCCATGTCAAAAAGATTAAGTGTATACAAACTGAAAGACATGCCTTCTATTTAAGATTAAAAATCTCATATAAAAACAACAATTTAACGTGGAATGGCTTTACTAGATTTAGAAATAAAGAAAATAACCTTTCTACCTACTCCTTTGCCCCCAGCAAACAAACACACTCTCACTTATAAAGTGAAGCTGAGAACTAGGTTCATAGGTAGAACAAAATGCTTACAAGGGTGTTTTTCTGAAGACCTTGAAGCGTTATTTCTGCTCCGTCAAAAACCTCTAGATGGCATACTTTAGTAAACTTTTATAATTACAGACATTTTGGCCGCAGTGTTTTTGCCAATGTTATTTAATTCATCTGCTATAATGATTGTCAGTTTAATGAGTTATTAAAAGATATTGATGTTTTTGTAGTGCAAAGTGTAAATAAAATAAAATAAAATAAAATAAATAATGTTCTGTTTATTACAAATCTTCCTGAAATAAAATCTCTCTCCCATTCCTAACTGCATTGCAGACTCTAGGGAGAATAAAAACAACAGCAACAACAACAGCATTCTAAAGCAAGAAGATCTTTTCCAGAACAGGGACGAGGCCTGCAAAAAAACTAGAGTAACCTATCTTTCTCCTGCCGTCAATGAGGCTTTTGTAAAGAAGGACTGCAATCTGCTTAGATTGCTTATGTGCATACCTCTTTCTTATCCATACATCTTGGAGTGCTTTTACAAGAAGAATGTCTGATAAATAAAATTGTGACTTACCTCTCAAATTCCATCTTAGCAATTACACAAAACAATTGCATTAAGTGGTGATGGGTCCTGCTAAACCAGTAATATAATTACTCTGAAATGCAGGGAATAAAGGAAGAATTCATGTTTTGCACATGCCTTCCCTCACCCCATTCTACAGCCGATTATTAACATTGATCAAATTAAAGAAACATGCTCAAGGAAGGAAAGCTGAAGCACACTCAAGAAGCCCGGACAGCACAAGAGCATTCTCCTTCAGCTGCCTCTTACCAGATATACGCAAGCACAACGAAGGTGTTCCTGAATGGCTCTAAGCTAACCCTTGTGATGGAAGGCACTAGTGTTTGGCAACACAGATTCTATATTGAAGGTGGGCTGAGCACTTGCAATTCCAATTGAAGTCAATGGGATATGCAGAGTCATAGATTTTAAGGGAAGGAAGAATAATTAGGTAATCCAGCATTTCTCAAATGCGGCCACTATAGCCGCATATGGCCACCCGGGGCTTTTCTCATGGCCACGGCCTCTATCCCATTGTGGCCCTCAGACTGGGTCCTGGCCAATTGGAGCTGTGGGGGCAGCGCTTGGAGTGGGGGCAGTGTGCGGAGCCCCCTGGCTGCCCCTACATGTAGGAGCTGGAAGAGGGACATGCCGCTACTTCCAGGAGCTGCGTGGAGCCAAGGCACGTGTAGAGTGGGGAAAACCCCCAACCCTGTTCTCCAGCAGGAGCTTAAGGGCCGGATTAAAACATCTGACAGGCCAGATGTGGCCTGCGGGCCGTAGTTTGCCCACCCCTGCCCTACAGGGTCCATCAAGAACAAGGATTGGTGCTGGACACTTCTGAAAATCCAGCAACTTCAGTTAGGAATTTAATTGGGAGCTGAGCTCTTTTGAGAATCTAACCCAGAAGGATTAACCTTCATAAACACACAAGAACTACTGTAAAAAAAAAATCCTTAACACTAAGACTCTGTTCTTCCTGCTTAAATTCTAAGAGGTCAAGAATACAGTGCACTTTATTCAGAATGCCAAAGAAAAAGGGGAAAGAACAAATACTACATAAAACAAACAACCCCAGAAAGTCGTAGGGTTATTCTGGATGCCATGGCTTTTCACAGGTATTCTGGTCTTCATCAGCTCAGTGGGAAGTTACCATTTATGTTGCTCCAGATCCCTGGAAATTCTTCTGATGTAGCTATCCAGGCTAACAAAACAATGGATATTATCAAAAAGGGAATGAAAAGATACAAGATATTCGACTCGTAGACTCTTACATAGCTGCATTCAAAGCTGTGCCTGGGCATTTCAGAAATACTGTGCAGTTATTCTAGGAAAAATAAAACAGAAATTATTATATTTCCTTTGTGTCATGTTGTTGGAGGTTATATCATAATTGAACAAAAGTGGGCTCCTGAGTGCCAGATTACATTATTAATTGAAAAAGTGAAAAAGAAAGAGTGCTTACGAACCTATAAGCAATACTGATAGGAGCAATTGTTGTAAGAAAACTACATTTCTCTATAACATCACATCAGTTCAAGTTGACTTTCATCATTTTATTTGGTTTTTATACTGTGTTTTATGCTGTGTTTTATTGTTGCTGTACTTCAAATGTGGTGCATTGATGGGGGACAGCAGGGGAGCTTTAGACATAAAATTTAAGTGCAAATCTCAATGCAACCTTAATTATGGAGCCAATATGACATCTCCATAATTACTAATTATTACCCACTGGCCTTGCTAAAATGTTTCATAAAACAAAAGCAAGCTAAAGATCTTTGAAACAGGATACCAACACTCTCACTGAATGGCTAGGATAGGGCCGGACAAAGGGCACCATCCCGGATAATTAATAGCACATCCTGTCCTGTTAAGAAGAATTGAAGTAGGGTAATACTAGTACATTTCTCTCAAGTGCCAGGATTAGGGAGTACATGGCTTGGTGCCACACATAAAAGGCACAAGGTGGAAGCAGAACATCCTTGCTACAACTCACACTACTCTACCTGGCCCTTCCTTTTTCCTACTTTTGCAAACGTACAGAAGTTTGGTTATGGTTTTAAATCATGTAGTGCGTGATAGTGTTTTTGGCATTCATGAGGTTTCATTACGTACATGTGTGGAGGAACTTTGTAGTTGTAAGTGTAGGTCATTGGCAGTATTGCGAACTCCATTTATCAAAAAATCATGAGATCAGCTTGAAATCATGAGATTTAACACAATAATTGTTCAGGTTCTTCTGTTCCTGTGCCTTTAGAATTCATGTTTTCTCCACAACCAGGAGGGCTAGAAATATACTTTTTAAAAAATGGAAGATTCTCACAAGACAACATGACTAGGTGCTGGGGCCAGACACTCTGACACTTTGCAAGAAAATCCTAAGGATTTACAACACTGCCATTGCTCAGTTAATTTCTTTCTGGCTTCACAAGAGTACAAGGTTGGATGATACATACTGACAACAAATATTAGATTAACTTTACCAAAAACATGGTCAATGGAAAATGTCAATAATGATATTTTCCTGCCCTGGTAAAGGTCCATTCAGGACCCTTAACATGAGCTGCAATTTAAAGGTGCCTTACTTAACGTTCAGTTGTAGCAGGGCAGGTGATGGCCCCAGATATCATGGAAACAGATCCCTGATGCTGCAGTGAATGGAACTCTGATGCAAGAGAGAATTGACCACACAGGTTGCAATAAAAGACCTGGGCTTGTAGGGCTTGGGTTGCAGGGCTAAAAATTGCAGGGTAGACATGCAGGCTCAGGCTGGGCCCCAGGCTCTGAGACTGTCCTCCATCTTAGAGCCCAGGCTCCAGCCTGAAACTGAACACCTACATAGCAATTTGTAGCCTCTCAGCCTGAGCCCTGCAAACCGGAGTCAACTGACCTGGGTTCTGAGACTCAGAGCTGGGGGAGGGGGGTTAATCACAGTGCCCACAGTGTTCAGACATGGTTTTTTTTTTAAATCAAGATGTGATCTACAAAAGCAGCCAAATTTGGATTTCCATTCAACAGTTTTATCATTTAGGGCTGGCCAGTCCTCTGTTTCAGGCAACTTTGGCATTGAAATGATCTCAGTCTGAGGGCCACAATGGGGTAGAGATGGCGCAACATTCTAAACTACACTAAGTTTGAACAGCTATAAAAAAAAGGAATGAAAAGTTTTCACCTTGCTAGCTTGAAAAATGCATCACCTTAAACCTACTTAGACAATTTAAAAAAAATGGCTTACATTTGAGGCATCCTTAAGCCTAACATACCTTTATAATAAAAATACATTACACGCTTCTGTAGCACACTTTCCATCATATAACCTTGAAGTGCTTTATAACCATTAATTAATGCCTCCTAGCTATACACCTTTGAAACTAAGGCATAGAGAATTTAACTGGGTTTGCCCCAGGTCACACAATAAACCACTTGCAGAGCCATGTATGGAACCCCTCTGTCTTGATGTGCAGTCATGTGCTTTATGTATTCTCTGCTTTAACTCAGGCATTCTGAACGCTGAAGTGCCTGACATTTAAAAACCTCAGTGTGTCACAGCTGCCTCCCCACCTTCCCTCTACCCCAATCTTAAAGTTCTAAACTGCTGTAAATTTAGAAATAAACTTTGTGTGATCATTTTTCTTACTTTCCCCTAAATATCCAGACAGGCCATCACTTCTTTGATGCCTTTTTGTCAAGGCTCAGTGTAATACCTGTGTAATATCAGTTACTTCCTGCAAATATAGGGGAATGGATCAGATGACTGAACACATCTGTAGCAAACAAACTCATAAGAAAGAGGTTATGGGTTCGTGCATCTCTTTTGAAATAGCGCGTAAGGAAATACAGCACAAAGATCGGAATAATTGTTCCTAAATAGCTTGATTTCCCAATTATTTGTTTTCATGTGGCAGCAGTAGTTCTTTAAAGAAAAAAACCCTGATAATAGGGTTTTCTTTGTTTGTATATGAGAGGGAAATTATACACAGAAGTGCCTACTCCACTTCTTAAAATGAGATGATTTTAGGCACTGCAGAATAGTAATGAATGTCTAACTCTTCATGTGCCACATGCATAAGTGGATAAAGGCTTCCCTCCCACTATATATGTACCAGGGAAAAGGACAATTAACTTGATGACCTTTACAACAATAAGCTATTTTTCACCTGAGAAAGGAGTGAAAATTAGATGCACAGTAAATATAAATAAAATAGATTTTGTCTGTTCTGAGTGGACAAATTATCCTTCTTACCCTGTACCAATCTACAGTGATTCCTGTCGCTTTCAGATCGTGCCACCAGCTGTGGGGACTGTGCTAATTAACTGCAAGTGGCTCGCTGCAGAATTCAGCTATCAGCTTGCTTCTGCTTTTGAGAACAATATGAATGTTCTTGTCTGCCTTATCTCATCTTTCACCCCAAGCAAATGCAAGGTATTCACAACCCAGAATACACATGGATATCACTAACTAGAAATTAATGAATGATCCAGCCCCATGGTGCCAGAAGTGAGCGCTGAAATGGATCCAACAAACTAAGCCATTAGTTTCCTCAGCCACTGTACTGACAATAAGGCAAACTCAAATGTACTAATTCAGATGCACGCTGCTTTCAACTGCTGCTATTCCAGGGTGATGAGAGCTTCAGCAATTTGGTGTACAATGGTCACATTTAAAAAAATAATAGTAGTAAAAAACAAGTGTAGAAGGGTTAACTCAGCCTCGTGTCCGGGCCTGGTGTAATAGGCTTTTTTGTCTCTAGGGCAGCCTCTGCCTTTTCTTGCTCCAGTCCTACGGTGGTCTCTCTTTTTGTGACTCAACTCATGCTTTAGTCCCACCCATTCTTGAGTAACAGGAAATCCAACAGAAAACAATCCAATGTCTTTATAAAAGGTCTGTGGCCCTGACTGAACCGTGGGGTCCTCACACCTTTCAGGGGCTCTCAGTCATCCTTCTCCCCTTCTCCAGGGACTCATAGCACCTTCTGCAGCAGCTGGTAGGTGGCCCTGGCCATCCCATTACACTGGGTTTGTTTCAAGGGTCCCTATAACCAGCACTCAAGGTCTGCTCTGTCAAACTCCTTGCTGCTTCCTTCCCTCTTACCATAGCTTCTTTTCAGGCCTTCTCCCCACAACCTCTCTAGGTTCATCCTTTTCTCAGAGTCTGGAATACCCCAACAAAATCCCAAACTGAAAGTACAAATATAAACCCTCTTCTGCCCTCCTCAGGCTTGACTTTCTTTCTTCTCCGTTACTCAGGGTATAACTACACTATGGAGACTATACTGGCATAGCTAGGTCACTGTAGCTATGCTGGCATAATCTTGTAGTGCAGATGCAGCCTACAGTGTTGAGAGGGATTTTCCACCAATGTAGGGTTTTTTTCACACCCCTGACCAATGGAGCTATGTTGACCTAACTTTTAAATGTAGAACCGGTATCAGTTGAACACATTCCAGGGCTCACCCCCATTTCCTGCTCCACCACAGTGGCTGCTTTCAGCCTCCTGTCTGACTTTGCCACTCAGGAAGGTTTCCTAGGGCCAACTCTGCCCCTTGAATCCTCCTGATCTCTCTACTCTCAGAGTATCTGCAAAGTTTATCCCAACTGCACCTTTCCACTCATAGACTCAGACTTTAAGGCCAGAAGGGACCATCATGATCATCTAAGTCTGACCTCCTGCACATTGCAGACCACATAACCTCACCCACCCACTCCTGTAATAGATCCCTAATCTCTGGCTGAATTACTGAAGTTCTCAAATCATGATGTAACAACTTCAAGTTAAAGACAATCCACCCTTTACTCTAGTTTAAACCTGCAAGTGACCCATGCCCAATGCTGCAGGGGAAGATGAAAACCCCTAGGGTCTATGCCAATCTTGATCCCAGCAAAAATTCCTTCCTGACTGATATGGCGATCAGTTAGACCCTGAGCATGTGGACAAGACCCCCTCATCCAGACACCTAAGAAAGAATTCTCTGTAGTAACTCAGAGCCCTCCACATCTAGTGTCCCATCACCGGCCATTGGAGATATTTGCTGCTAGCAGCTGCAGATCGGCTACATGCCATTGTAGGCAATCTCATGATACCATCCCCTCCATAAATTTATCAAGCTCAAGCTTAAAGCTGGTTAGGTTTTTTGCCCCAACTTCTCCCCTTGGGAGGTTGTCCCAGAACTTCACTCCTCTCATGGTTAGAAACCTTCGCCTAAATGCAAGCCTAAAATTGTTGATGACCAGTTTAAATCCATTTGTTCTTGTGTCCACACTGGCGCTGAACTTAAATAACTCCTCTCTCTCTCTCTCTGGTATTTATCCCTCTGATGTATATATATCTTTATATCTTCCCTTAGCCTTCTTTTGGTTAGGCTAAACAAGCCAAGCTCTTTGAGGCTCCTCTCAGAAGGTAGGTTTTCCATTCCTGAGATCATCCTAATAGCCATTTTCTGCCCCTGTTCCAGTTTGAATTAATCTTTTTTAAACATGGGAGATCAGAACTGCACACGGTATTATAGGTGAGGTCTCACCACTGCCTTGTATAATGGTACTAACACTTCCCTGTCTTTACTGGAAATATTTCAGTTGATGCATCCTAGGACTGCATTGGCCCTTTTTTCACAGATGCATCACACTGGGGGCTCATAATCATCCTGTGATCAACCAATACACCCATTTCCTTCTCCTCCTCTGTCAATCCAACTGTTAAGTCCGGAGCTTAAGGCAAAAATTCTAGTTGTTAGTCCTTGAGTGCATGACCTTTCACTGCGCTATTAAATTTCATCCCATTTCTATTACTCCAGTTTTCAAGGTTGTCCAGATCTTCCACTTCCTCTCTCTATAGAACCACCCAGATCCTTCCCCATCTTTAATTCAGCTGGCTCTGTGCAGTCAGGTAGAAAACTGGCCTCTCAGGTCCATATTAAGCCTTTCGTTGCCTCTGAGAGGTACATATCGCATTACAAGAAGGCACAAAAATGTGTGCAATTGTATGCCCATATTTCCACCCAGACCCACAGTTGTAGATGTAAATGACAACATAGGTAGGTAAATGGACATTTGCCTGTGCAGATATATAACTGGGGACTGGTGTACACAGACACGGTAGTCATGCCCATAAATATGACTGCACCACTGTTTTTTTGTGTGAGTGGATTTTTTCCCCCTTATTGGTCTTGTGTGTCTGAAGTGACCAGAACAGCCTGGTTTGAATGGCCACTGTGAAGCTCACTCCCACTTCCTCATATTGAAGCACCATTTTCATCCACATGCTCTATTCCCATCCCATTCCTAATCCAGAGAAACTGCTCAAGCTAGGTGCCATCCTTTCATATGCCTCTTCACAACAAGCAATAGACAAATACTCTTCATGCTGATTTCCTCCAGATGCAGAGGGCTCCCGGAGAACAAATCAGTGCTGCATGCTTTCTCTTCCCACACTCTAGAAACTGAGGGTGTCATAATAATTCTCAGATTTAGTTGTCCCAAGAGTAATGTATTTGAAGGGTGCAAACAGCAAGGATAGAAAGAAATTATATTGGTTGGTTCAAGGAGGAATATGGCAGTAATAGAAGTAATAAGATGAAAATAAGAAAGGGACTAACTAACATGGATTCTATATCCACCAAATAAATACTCCCTGACCCTGAGATCTAGTATACTGTGGAACAGTTCTCTGTGGGATGTGGCAGAATTCACACCACAAAGGACATTTAGAACTAGACTGGACAAGAACACTAGACAGTGTGCTCAATGTAGTAATCCAATATGGCAGGGAGATGGATTGGATCAGGGCTTCTCAAGCTGTGGCCCACTGTTCCAACAACGCCACAAGGACTTTTCCGGAAGTCAGCAGCACCTCCGCTGTCTGATCTCAGCACAGCCTGGGGAATTTGTAAACATGGCTGCCTGTACTAAAAAAAATATTAGGTCAGCCCTCAATTCCACTTGATCCTAACAACTCATTGACAGGGGAAAAGGGGTAGCTGGTACAGAATGAGGAGCTATTGTGAAACCAGTTTCACCCCCACCCCTTCACCTTCCACAAGAAAGGAGACCTGGAGCTAGCCTTCTGCCCTCCTCCCACCAGGTAACCAACAGCTATAAAAGGTTCTTGGGGCTGCACTGAACTCAGCCTTGGGATCACTGTAGAATCAAGCTAGGTGTGCTTCTGTTGAAAGCTGGGGTCCAAGAGGAAACAGGCATGGTAGGCTTTGCAGCACAAACTACATTAAAAAAATCTGGGCTCTAGTCTCTGACACATCAGAGCAGGGTGTGAGTTCTCTTCTAGACTGCTTTTCTCTGAAAGTGCCTTGGCTCTTGTCTAAGGGCTTGTCTATATTTGCAGGGCTGGTGAAGACCTGCTAAGCTGATGGCAGAGCGCTCTCCCGTCAACTTCTGTACTCCAGCTCCCGGAAAAGCATAAGGTAAGTCAGTGAGAAAAGCATCTCTCCTCAACACAGTGCAGTGTAGACACCGCTGTAAGTCAACCTGAGTTATATCAACTTTGGTTGTGTAGCTTACGTAACTGAAGTAGCATAATTTAGGGCGACTTACCTCTGTAGTGTAGACCAGCCTTAAAGCAGGGGTCTGTCTGCTTCAGTGCCATAGCTGATTACAACTACCACAGAATCCCGTGGGGAAAAAGCCCTATTTTCTAAGGTTGCCATGACCCATAGCATGTAAGGCTTGAAAGGCAAAACCTTTCTATGATTCTGTGAAAACCGCAAAATGAATTGGAATCCAGTATGGATCACAGAACGCTGGTGTAACTAGCTCACTGTGAGAAATGCTGCCATGCAGCCAAACCATATAATTTTGCACTAGCTGTAGTTTGCAAGTTATTTTCCAAAGGTAACCTCATGCAGAATGCATTGCAAAAATCCAGTCTTGATTGGGTGAAGGCATAGCTGATTCAAGAGAGATTTGCATCTTGGGGTGTGGGGAAGATGGTTAATCCCTAGGTTTAAGTGAAGATAAAAACAGTGCTCTTTACAATTGTTGCTATCTAGACATCAGAAGCAGGTAGAGATCTAATAAGAATTCCAGGTTGTGAGCCTAAATGCCAAGCAAAATACTGCAAGCCAGCAGACAGTCTTGGGAATAGATTCACAGCTGGTGTAATATTAGCAGCATTGACTACAGTGGAGCTACCCCAGCAGAGGAACTGGCCCTTGATCTCTACATTCCCTGGAGTTGTTCCCAAATCTTGATCCTTTGTGCACTAGCACAGATCATAACTCACTATTCCATCATGCCAGTTAAAGTGGTGCTGTCAGGTCCAATTACAGTTAATGTAGTTGCAGATGCAGCAGCGTAATATCAAAGTGTGAGAGATGGGGAGGTAGCATTGTGTAGTGGCTAGAACACTGGTCCAAGACTCAGGAGTTCTAATTCCAATGCTGCTACTGGCCTCTTGGGTGACCTCACTTTCCTGTTCTGTGCTTCAATTTCCCCATCTGTAAAATGGAGATAATGATACTGACCTCCTTGGTAAAGCACTTTGAGAGCTACTGATGAAAAGTGCTATATAAGAACTAAGTATTAATTATTATCATCATTACAGACAGTCTTGAAGTTTATCAAGTCTGGGTGTAATTTTGAGGTAAAGTTTCATATTTAAGTCTTTCATATTTTTAAATGGAAAAAATAGGTCTTATTTTTACAGAAATTCTTGACTTTTCTGTTAATCACACAAGACGTATTTGATCCAGACTAATATTTCTTCAATGTGGAACTTAATTTACTTTTCACCATTCTTATTTTAATTATTGCCAGATTCACAAGCAAGAAGCTGAAGGAACATATTGATCTGGCAATCATTTAAAACGATGAGACAGAAAAATTATTTGTCACAATGTAGAAAGTCCTTAACAAAGGTTATTTGCTATAAATACTGGCTGACTTCAAACCTGAGAATAACTTGCATTGTACAACAGTCAATTAATTAGATATAGTCTGTCCATATCTGTGTTGTTAAACCTGACTATAAATATTGGAACTCATCAGCTGGCAGTACTTTGATTATAAGCTGCTGACTCAAGTGCCAAGAGACAAATCTTTCCAGGAATGCTATTAAATATACATACTATGAGACCTTGGGCAAGTCATGCCAGCTGTCTGTGCTTCAGTTTCCTCAGTTGTAAGATAATACTGTACAATGGAAAGTGTTTTGAAATCTGCAGAAGAAAAGCACCATTCAAGAGCTAAGGATTATTAATTTATTACTTGCCAGTCCAATCACCAGCCCCCGACTTATATGAAAAATTAAAACTGCCTTTGCTAATTTGCTACTATTTGCAAACAGATTGACTTTAGCAACTTCAAGCGAAAAAACCCAAGCAGAGCAACATCATATTTGGACAGAGAAATGTAACATACCAAAAGGGACGTTGATGACTACACGGTAGGAAAATATGCAAGTATTTATTATGTGATTTGTGATAGGATCTAGAAACCCCAACTAAGATCAGTAAGAAACTGTCCCTGCCCCGGAGAGCTTACACTGTAAATAGAAAAGACAGACAAGGCAAACTAGGAAGAAAAGAGTGGCTCTGACAAAATTTAGCCAAATAATCTTGTTGACTACAAGATAAATCGCAAAGATTTTCTACAGAACTACAAGATACATTACAACAGGAGCATTCATCTTATTGGAAGATTGGCTATTGTTGCAAGTTGCAATATTTTCACATTCTAGGAATGAAACACTGCAGTAAGAAAGATTTTTACTGCATTATTCCCATAGTTAATGTTTACAGTGGTAACTATCACTTGCAAATACATGTAAAACCAACAGCAAAATGAATTGGCAGCACCTGGTACCACAAGCAACATGATAGAAACCATCCCCTATGCTCCCTTGAGAGTTAGGTCTTTTTCTTGTCCTTGGCTATTTACACTGTAAATGTCAATACTTAGAAAGCACGGTGGAAAGAATCAAAGTCTGCACAGGTGTGTGGCACTGGCTGAGAACAGTAGTATTATAGTCCTGAAGCATAAGCTTTAAAAGACCCACTAATGCCTCAATGAATACTTTGAAGCATTTCCCATTGAAGTATTTTCCTACTTAGAAAGAATCCTCTTAATTTTTGTTTTTGATTCTCCTTCTCCACCCCAATTAGAAGGGGTATTTGCATTGCAACAATCTCTCTTTCTCCTTCATTCATTTGGTCAGCTGCTTATCTCTCACCTGGAGCCATAATCCCTTGTTTGTAGCTTCATAATCTTCTCCATTGCTAAAAGGATTAAGTATCCAGGTGAAGCATAAACAGCAGGAGCAGATGATCTCATAGGAAACAAATCCTATCTCTGCTTCTTTCATGCCAATATCCCTAGTCATTGAAAAAAAATCAGTTTAAAAAAAATCCCATCAAATGTATTAGCGGAAAAATGTCTCAATATAGAACTTTTAAAATAAGTAACTCTGCAGGCTTAAAATTGCAAGAAGCGGCAAAATGAGAGCTATGTCCCCGTTTTTTAAAAAAAGTTGGTGGTGGACTCCTAATGCTTTAATAAATTACTCCAGTCTCTAAAAGACAAGTATTTTCTTTCCTGAAAATTGATGCCTTCCTAAAGGGTGAGAAGACCAAGCATGAGGTTTACAAAGTTGCATAGAGTCCTTGCTTCTGGAACCACTGGTCTTCAGTTGGTAAAATCAAAGCTGCCTTTTACTAGTTCATCACAGTGTTCTTTATAAACTCATGGGACACATTACTACCTCTATCTTTCTTTAAAATATGATGCACCTATGGAAGCACAACCTTCTCTTGTGGAATAGCTGTAAAGTACATTCTGTTTACAAATGCTGATAGAGAAAAAAAGAATTAATCAGATTTCCAGCATGAGGGGAGCCTTTCTATAATCTATCTTTCTAAACTGTGAAATCTTATTGAGAGGGTAACATGCTCTTTCAGCAGATTCTGTTTTAACTGATGGTCATGGTCAGCCCACCCCAAGAGCAGACATTAAATACAAGACACAGCCTGTGGTACTGTAGCACGTTGCTTAAAAAAATTCAGTCGGATACAGTTTATTTTCACAAATTTAAGCCGACCAAAGCTGAAGCTTTGGAAAAGAAATGTGATCTTTCATGAAGAGCCGAGATGTGATGAATGCTATTGAAGCGCAACCATGCCATATGGAAGTGTTTTGTTAATTATAGAATGGAGCAATGAAGGCATGGGATTGGCCTTCTCCAAATAACCTGATAGAAGCCTCTGAAAAGTGATAACATTAGCAAAGCAAAGAATAAAATAAAGTTGCATTAAAATACTTTAATTTATACATTTTTGATACCTTCCCTCCAAATCACCACCTGTTTTTAGCTGCTAGCAAACCACCATTACTTTAGGCCAACAAAGTGAGTAACATGTCCCCAGAAAGTTAACACGAAAGTTCATATCCAATAGATCTTTTTTCATCAGCAGTGTGTGGGGATTTATAGTAAGGTAAGAAGGCAAAAATCCATCCCCAAGAAGTTTACCTGCTCTTCCATAAATTTCCTGTGCATCAATAGAACGCATTTCAATAAATCAGATGTAAGGGATACTAACTAATCCAACAGCATAATGTTCTTGTTTTAAAGGTCTGGAAAATTTGGATCAAATACAGAATGAGTCAAATAGTTTAAAGGTCTAAATCCCAGTTCTCGCTGAATGTTTGTTATTATAAAGCCATCACACAGTAGGCCATCAAGAGAATCCGGCGGAAGGAACAATAGAATTAGCAGCAGTGACAGTAAAAGTGCGTGGCTGAGCTGAGAGAATGAGTTTTCCCATGTCATGCCTTTTCTTGACATAGCTTTCAAATCTCACTTTTAACAAAACCTCAAGAAAGCTAAAATTCAAGAAACTGAGCTAGAATAAAATCTGGCTGTCCTATTTACTGCACCTCAAAGACAGTTCCAGGCATCTCAGTACCAGACAGTGAGATGTACTGGGGCACGGATGAGGAGTACCTGGCTGCAGCTCAATGCTGATAAGCCACAAATGATGCTGGTAGGATGGGGGAAGCACATCCTACCACAAGAAGATGATGCAAGGATTGAGGCCACCCATTTAAGTGAGGGGATGTGTCACTCCAAGATTAGTCAACCGCAATGCACACTACTTACAGCTATGTTTTAAATCAACAGAGAGTGACGCTAGTGCCAGAGGCCCCACTCACTAATTGGAGCTTCTTGCCATGAGCACGATACCAGCACTTCATGATATGCACTGGCTGTCTATTGGTTTCCAGGTGTAATTTAACATGGTTTTGTGAAGCTTGAAATCACTTTTCTCCCTGTGTGACACTGTCACAGCTGCGATCACCATAGGCACTTGGGCTGGAGCCTTCTCAGTTTGAGAAAGAAGGGGTTGTTGTTGACAGGGGGTTTCTCCAGGAGAAAGAAAGAAAGAATTGAAGATTGTTCAAGGAGGAAAAAAGGAACAAAACTGAAAAGACAACAGCCCCATAATATACAATTTTCTAGATTACTTTAGAAAAAAACAGAAAACTTTTTATAAAGTTTCTTAAACAGAATAAATGCCTACATAATGTATTGTGGGATTAAGTATGCAGTTCAATGCATGGAAAATGGAGACCTTTAACATTTTAAAGTTATGTTCTATTTTTAAAGTATTTGTTCAATTTTTTAATTGAACCACCACTAATATTAAACCAATAATATATTAAGCAATAGGTATTTTAGACATTTCAATCTGTATTTTTTTTAATGTCCAGCTTCTTATTTATTATGGCCAAAAATTTCAAAAGTTCTGAACGCCAACACTGTGAAAATGAGTTCCCTTTAATTGTTTCAGGTTGGGTATCTGAAAATTGTGGCACACAAATTTATTAGACTCATTACAAAATCTAGACCCTAAAGGCATTCACGAGACAGATCAATATAGGGGGATGGCTGGAACATTCCAGTTACTCTATTTACCTCTTTTCTCCTTTAACTGCTCTAATCTCTTTGTAGTAAGTAGAGGTAGTATACTAGGTAGATAAAATTATTGAAACAATATTCTGGTACACATGTCACTTAATATAGTAGATGTACACTAAAGAGATTGCTAATTATGGTAAGCAGAGCTTGACAATACATATGGCTCTTCTTATACTGTTGCTAACATGTTACAAATGAGATAAGGATATGTGCATTGAGAATGTATTGTTGGTGTTTAAATAAAACGGATAAAATTACACATAGTCTAATCTTCTTGTACCAGCAATTGGGGATATGTATTGGTATTACACATGACACTAATGGTTACAGACAACGGAAAACAAACAAACATTTCAAAACAGAAGAGGAAAATGTAGGCTGAATATTAAAAAGCCTAGCAGCAAGATATATTTTTCTGTGGAATAGTGTCTCAAGGGAAATGGTTGAAGCCCCACCACTTGACCCATTTAAAAGTAGACTGGGCAAAGCACTGGAAAAATATACTCTGGGGAACAATACAGAATAGATGAACTAATATATCAATTTCCAACTTCTGGGATAGGATCAAGCCACTGGAAAGTTGGATTTCCATTGCATCATGCAGAGGATGTATTGCATGTTAGCTCAAGTATTTAAGCTCTTTTTCTCTGTTCAGAAGTGTTAAATTTTGTAGTCCATCAATCCAGCCATCTCAAAGATGTTACTGAAGCTAGAAAACCTTAGAATGCAGGGGGTGAGGGGATTAAAAACAAATTAATGTGGGAAGATGAGATAAATCAAATAGTGAAGCCAAGAATGAATGATCAAAAGATCTTTTATCAAGAGTGAATACATTTTTCTTCTTCAAGAGGAACCCATTCATTTTATTTTTCATGTTTGCACTATTGTAGTTCAAGTAGCATACTGTATAAATAGACTCACTTGGATTTGAAATGTGTTTGATTCTAATAGTAAGCATCACAGCCTTTCAAAATTTAATTTTAAAAAATATATGAAGCATGAGAACATAAAGGAGTTGCCACTTAATGAAAATCAAGGAAAAGCAGGTATAATTGATAAACTGGAGAGGAGAGGACAACACCAAGAAATAAAGATTATGTGCCTGATCCAGCACTCCTTGATGTCAATGGGAGTTTTTCCATAGGCTTTAATGGGCTTTGCTTCTAGCCCTGTGGTCTCAGGTTGGAATTTTCAAAAGGGCCTAAGGGTGTTAGGCATTTAAATGCCATAGAAATTCAAAGGGACTGGCTGTGTAAGCCCTTTTGAAAATCCCAGCCTCCACTCTGCATAGTGCTGAGCACTCTGGCCATGACCCAGAAAACAACTTGAATACTTATTTTAAGCCATTTTACTTCAGTGAGAGAACTCACTTGCTTAACATTAAGCACGTGCTTATGTGGCTTGCTAGACTGGGGCTAGACTGCCGGCATCTTGTAGGACTGAGTCCTGTATACATTAACCTGCAATATGACTCTTGTAAATAACTTATACCCTGGACTCTGCTATATTCATCCACTTGCTACCTTGTAATTTTTTTTTCTATATCAATCCCATACATCTCTTTTTCTTCCAAAAGCAATTAGTGGACTGGAAAAGAAGAAACAGATCCCCTTGATCATAGCATTATATTAAAGAGGACTCTAAGGGTACATGTACACTGCAACTCCCCCTCCCCCCCCCCCCCCAAAAAAAAAGACAGCCTGTGGCAGGGAATCTCAGAGTCGGAGTCAACTGACTCAGGCTTGCAGGCTCAAAATAGCAGTGTGGACATTTCTGCTCAGGCTGGAGCCCAGTCTCTGAGACAAAACCCACATGCCATGTGCCAGAGCTCAGGCTCCAGCCCAAGTGGGAAGATCTACTTTGCCATTTTCAGCCCCATAGCGTGAGCCCAAGTCAGTTGATGTGGGCTCCAAGATGCCCTGCCCTGTGTATTGTGTTTCTTCCTTTCTTTTTTTTTTTTTTTTTTCAGTGTACACATACCTTTAGAAAATGATTCATGGGAGATTTTGTGTGTGTGCGTTAATGTGTACATAAACTATCCTAACGTATCATATTTAAAATGCAGTTCAAAAAATATAATTAAATCCACAGGAAATACATTAACCCTAATGATCACTGTTTAATATTTATATTGTGACAGCACTTAAAGGCCAACCACAATGGGCATCATTTAGGATGGTCCCTGCTCCAAGGATTAGGATGGCAGCGACAGGATAGCAAAAAAATTCTCAGGCTATCAGGAGCAGAAATCAAGACTTGCCACTTGCCTAACACTGTTATGAGATGGCAAATAATTGACTGATAAGTAACAATCCTGTAAGAACACACATGCAATTTAATCATTTATGGGCAGTTAGAAGTTTTATCAGCATCAATGTAAAAGTGGTTAAAATATCAAATAAAACTTCAGTCAATAATTTTTGCACCTGCTTTCTTCCACTTCAGGGAATTCTAGTTCTAATGTGTGATAAATAAGTTGCAGGGTCATCTACATTTTCACAGTTCCATGGCCCCAGTGAAGTCAATGAAAAAATGTCCATTGATTTTACTGGGTTTTTCACTTCCAGAACTTTCTTTAAAAACTAAAACAGTCAAGAAAGCTCAAGTGGTATTCAACAAACAAATGGCTTTAAAATGTATATACTACCTCATTCAAAACTATGCAATAACAATGGCTGCATTAGTAACCTGACAGGAACAGGAATACCTGTACTTATTTACCTAAATTTCAGTATAAAAAATAAATGAACAGTTCCATAATACTTGCATACACTTTTACCTTCCTTAATCCATGCATCATCTGCCAAAATTGCTCATTGGAAGAGCTCATCAGAAAAAGAAACCTGTATTTGGGCCCCTCAAGGCTACTCATGTGTAAGTTAAAAATGTTCTTATTTATTGTTTGTATTTCGGTAGCACCTAAGTGCCTCAGTCATGGACCAGGGACCCATTGTGCTAGGCACTATATAAACACACAGACACACACACACCAGTCCCTGTGACAAAGAGTTTACAAGACTAAGGCTATTTCTACACTTAGAAATGCTACAACAGCCCAGCTGCACCACTGTAGCAGTGCCATGTAGACACTTACTAGACCGGTGGAAGGAGATCTCCCATTGCTGTAGTTAATCCACCTCTTTGAGAGGTGGCAGCTAGGTCAAAAGAAGAATTCGTCCTTTACCTAGTTCTGCCTACACCAGGGGCTAGGTCAGCTTAAATAATCTTTTGAGGATGTGGATGTCTCACACCCCTGACAGCCGTAGCTATGCCAATGTAACTTTTCAGGGTAGACTAGCCAAGCGAAAGCAGGATTGGGATATTGATGAGCTTTGCCCTCACTGTGCAGTCAAAGGGTGAAGGCAGCTGCTGATTGTTGACGAGGAGGCTGTGGGCTGTATTTGGCCATAGAACCGCACTTTGGCCATCGCTGGCTTTAGACAAACTGGATTCTTGCTGAATGCAAGGTGAGACTCTTTTCCGAGTATGTAAATGAGAATAACAACTTTAACTCATTTCCTTAGCCTTCTTCAAGAGTCTCTCTTCAGTGACATTTTTTAGTTTTAGTGGAGATAAAAATGCATTTATCAATATTTTGCATTTTATTGTTGCCCCAGACACTAGGAAGTGTCCAAGAAACAGGGATTAGTGCATATTCCATTTATACAATCAAAAAGTCAACACTTCCTCACATGTTGGCAACAATGCATACTCAGGGCAAGACCAGGACTACTGCTTTTGTGCAGACATTTAAATAGAGATTTGTATGTGAAATTCATGAATTACATGAGTTCTGCTATTCAACTGATGTGCATCTCTAAACACCAAACTCACAGGGCAACTGTAAACACTGCAGCATTCACCTCTACATGGGGATTTCCAATGGAAATTATGTTGGAGACCGAAGAAATGCTCAGTACAATGATTAAATTGCCATGTTCTCCTTAATTCAGATCTTCCTGGCTTTTGTTAAACATTAAAAACCTAATGATAAACATAGATTTGTGTACTTAATTTCCTACAGACACAAGAGTAGTGATGCAGGGTGGTTTGCTGGTCACTGCAGCATAATGTGTTAGCTAGTTCACAGTAACAGGAAGTAGTTATTTTTTAACTTCCAGAAATGATAGAAGGAATGGGCATACTTAACCTTACAGTAACCATGAATACAAGGGAAAGGTGGTAAATTGCTAATAATCAGAAAAAAAGTATTAATACACATTAACTTCCCCCTAATTTTAGAATGAACAAAATATGTCTTCCCAAACTTGAGGCAGTAAACTGAATGGTTTCATTTAAAAAAAATACTCCAATAACTTAAAATAACTGCCAAATAGAGGATTTTTACAGTAGGCAAAGGCAGGAAAAAGGATCCCACTTTCACAAAGCAAGACCTTGTACGCTAATTTTCATCCACTTAGAGCAGTGGTTCACAAAATGTTACAGGGGGTTCTCGGGAAAAAATTCCCTAATGGCGGACAGAGCTGTCCCTAGGGATCCTGGGCAGCATGGGGCCAGCAGCCCGGAGCCCCTGGACTTCCAAGAGCTAAGCAGATCAAAGCAAGCATATCTATCACACTGAGGAGATTTAAACTTCAAGACTCCTTATAAGAAATGGAAAGGGAGGTGAATATTTTTTGCTCTTTTTAAAATTAAATAGGCAGCTAGTATTGTTTTTTAAATTATTATGAAGAACAAGTTTAAGCTTTTTTGTAATGTGTGCTGTTTGCCTGGACTGCTCAAGACCTGAATGCTTGTGCAGGACGAACTGTTTTGAGTGAGATCTTGGAAAAGTGAGATCTTGGAAGAGTGTTGCCGTTTTCATAATGTAATAACAATACTTTAATCATAAATAATAATAAATAGTGTGTAATAAGCATGTCATAAAAACAAATTTTATATTTCCAAGATCACTGCTTTTATAATTTATACTCGGGTACAGGAGAAAATCCCTGGAAATATTCATTTTTAAAAGGGGGTTCATGAGACTTGACGTGCTAGTGAAAGAGGTTCACAGGCTGTTAAAGTTTGGGAACCACTGACTTAGAGCAATTCTATCTACAGAAAGCAGTGATTATAGCAGTATGTTCATGCCACTACAACTGGTCTCTAGATTTGAAATAGGGATATATTACACACACACTCATGACTATATGTATAAACTATAGATGCATCAATTGTGGTTCCATATTTAAGACTGAGAGAAGTTTTGCAATTAAAACAGGGCCTTAATAATACATATATGTATACGCACACAAAACTGTCACTCCACACACAGCCCTGTTTTGAGCAGATTTTCCCTATATACTTATAATTAGGAACACAACTAGAACAGAATATCTGGGGGCTGGAGACAGGGCAGTCTCCCTGAAGGACTCTTGACTTTGAAATTTACTTCCCCCAGCTGCTGCAATAGAATTTGGACCTCTTGATTTTGGGCATGGCATGAGGTCCATCTGTTGATCCAGAGTTTTATTAGAGAAATATGGTTGGGTTATCCATACAATTTAATTATGGAACAAGTCAGTTTATGTTGCTATTGATCAATGTATGGGTAGCAGGATTTATTTAATTTTAATGTGCAAGCACTCAGGCAATTACAATGGTCACATTCTATATGTTTATAAATAAAAACATAAATCTAGATCAACTCTATGGAAAAATATAGCAGGTAAAAAGCCAAAGCTCATATCCTGTATCATATAATCTTCCAATGCTCCTTCAGGGGAACAGACTCTACTGGTAGAAGGCCAAATCGTCTAACACCAATAAAAGCCATATAGTATATTATAGACTAAGAATGCAGAAGAATGGATGTGGTGTCAATGCTTTGGATTCTGATTATTTCATACCAAGGGAGGGGAGCAAAAGCCTTTCCTTCCCTCCGTGCTATGTAACTCTGCTTTGTAAGGAGTCCTTCCAGACTGCCTTCCTATGGGAAAGGGTGGACCAAGGCAGGACCAGTGGAACAAGATCCATCAGCTTATTCCGATACATGAAGAAGGGTAGAGAGGGTTGGCAGCTGCAGTGGGTCTGCTGATGCTCCATGGACATAGGATTATTCCTTCCATACTATGCATGGGCTTCTCCCCCAGTGCATAGCCCATATACTTGAGTTGTGCACTGGCCCATATCACTTAAAAATATGTTAACATACAAAACCCATTTGCCTTCAGTTAAATTCTCCAGCTATATATGCCAGCAATATAATTTTACTAGGATTTGAAAGGAAAGGAAAGGAAAGGAAAGGAAAGGAAAGGAAAGGAAAGGAAAGGAAAGGAAGCCACCACTGCACAGTAGGATTTTCTTTGCCTGCAACTTCATAACACTTCTTCTCTGAAGTTGTAAGGAGAATCTTCTCTTGTTCTTCCTCCAGCAATAGAATGACAGCTGGGCAACGCCCCCACACATCACATATGCTGAGCAGCTGAAGGACACACACATCAATTCCTGGCATATGTTTTTTCCCCACTTGTGACATTTGGATCCAAGACTAGCTATATGAACTGGCTGGGTAACAACTGAGAACCTTTGAAACTCCCTTTGGGACCCTGCGTCACTGTGAAGTAGCAAATACCGAGCCATGACCTGCTAGATAACATTTGATACATTCTGATGCACCTGTAGTTTCACACGAAGGAAGGCTCCCATTCTGTATTAAATATCAAAATCCATTAAAATATATAAACATTTAACAGATGGGAAAAATGCACCCTTAAAGCCACTCTGCCCTTAACTCAAATGTATTGTACTAACCTGCCAGGATACCGCAGATGTTAGAGCATGCAGGCAACAGCAGAATGTGATCAGAAAACACAACAGCACCTAAGCAGACCAAAGTATGTGAAGGACAGAAAAGGTTAAATCTTAGCTAATTCAAAAATTATGAAGATTTATAGAAATGTTACAAGGGGTGTCTATGCATATACTTGAAGTGACCTTGACATAAATTAAAAGGAACTAAGGGTAGCAAATTTAAGAAAATTCACCACCAGAAAGCCACGGAACCTCACATCTCAAATCCACTTCCCCTCTGAACCTCCACCAACATACGCATACAATTTTCAGAACTCTGGAAGAAAAGAGGAGCTTGGCGGCATGCCTTGAGGATCATCAGACTGAGGCTATTTCAGACCAAAGGAAAGGAACAAATTCCAAAGCTGTGGGGGTCCTCTACCAGCATTCCCATCTAGAAAGGTTCCAGGTTGACTGACTGCTGATCACCACTGGGGCTGTTTGGTTTTCATGTGCTTCTTGTCTAGAAAGCTGTTTTATGAGACTTAAAAAGGGGTAAAAGGGAGGTCTAGCGAGACATTCAGGGATAACCAAAGTCTAGCACAGCTTCAAGCTTGGATACCATGGTAATGAGCGAGAACCCAAATAGATGGATAATATTGTATTCCCACAAACAAAATCACATCTAATTAAACTTGCACATCTCCTTTCCTTCACCTCCCTTATAAAACCGTTTTTACAAGGACATTCTAGTGACAGGACTTAGCTCATCTGGAAATTATCATTTAAGATTATCAGCGGGCATTTACATTTGCTTAGTGTTAACTGGTAAGGAGAGTAAAAATTATAGATGTACCAAAACATGCATTGAAGCAGCCCCAGAATTCTGGGGAAGTTCCACTCTAGATCTGAACTTTGTGGCTCAAGCCCATCCTTCTGAGTGACAACATTACCTCATTTAAGCAATTCAAAAGGAAGACATCGCAGCACCAATCTTTCCCTGCAGGAATGGGCAAGGGAAAAAAAGAATCTACTGCTCCATAGAGAGGTAGTAGAAGGAAAAGAAGACTAAAGAAATTCCCATTGAGACAATTCCCACCATTTGCAGAAGGCTTGTTTCCTGAGGCATGGAAACATGGGAGAACCAATGTCCCTGCCTCCTCTTTAAGAGGAATATGGAACTATTTCTCTTCCATGTCCTTAATACCCAAGGTTGCCTGTAGCATGTATCCTACTCCCTGTATCACTCACAAGGATTCCTTCGCCAAAGAAAGAAATGCACAGGAATCACAGTAGCAATTCTGACCTGAAATCGGAAGGAGAGGGGGAAGAGTCATTGACAGTTTCTCAGTGTGTCATTGTGGAGATCAAGAAACTAGTGCATAGCAAGTGAAAATTCTGCTGCCACCTGTCTGCTGTTGTGTTTTTGTGTGATGTAGTCATTTTGGCCAAGAACCCAGGCTTGTTCAAATTCTATGACTCTAGTACGGAAAGAGTTAAAGGAATTGGCTGGAACCCAGGATACCGAGGTCCAAAATCCAGCTGTGCCATGGACTCCCCATGGACAGGTCACTTAATCTCTCTGTACCACAGATCACCTGTAGACAATACTACTTCCTTTCTCCCACACTTAGCCTGTCTTATCTATTTAGATTGAAAGTTCTTTGGACCCCGACTCTGTGTTTGACAGTACTTAGCATAATGGGCGCCAAGAATGTATTACTGCTGCAAATTTTAAAACAGTGCTTTCTAGCAAAAATATTATAACGGGGTGGGAGTGTAACAATATCTGCACTTAATATCAGTAGCTGTTTGGGAACAGGAGGTCATTGGGAAAGATTAATGCATCTGATTAAATGTAAAAAACCAAAACCAAAACCAAACCAAGAGAGGCCTGAACAAAGAGGAAAAAAATGAAATATTTTTACTAGCTTCCCCACCCTAAAAATCAGCTCTGAATTTATTTTTCATATTCAGATTCTCTTATCTCCATTGCTGTAACCAAATGCACCCTTGTATTCACACACAACACATTATTGTAATAATGTTTGTACAACATATGCCTTGTGCTGCATCATTTGAAAGCTAACAACTCACTGATCAATAGTATCATGATGAAATATATGTAGCAACATTATATATAAATATATACACAAGCTAAAATCATGACTAAAAGGTGCTTCCCAGACAAATCTAGGGAGTGGGTAAACATATTTCTCAAAGACAAAGGCCAGGGTGACCCCTTTAGCCAGGTGTCAAAGCTGATGGGCCATCACTTATCAAGTGGCCATTCTTTGGCAAGGAAGGGGGGCAGGAACAAACAAATCTGCATCTTGGAAAGCAACAGCATGAAACCTCTTCCCTACCAGACTCCATATCTCTTTGCTCTCAGCTGGAAAGGA
Source organism: Mauremys mutica (assembly GCF_020497125.1). NCBI lineage: Eukaryota > Metazoa > Chordata > Testudines > Geoemydidae > Mauremys > Mauremys mutica. Next base: position 182,935,996 of record NC_059072.1, on the reverse strand, counting down.
CTTTATGGGGGGGGCACTCTCAGAAAAACACATTTTTAAAGGGTGACTGAACTATAAAAGTGAGGGGCAAAAACCACCACGAGTTCGCTCTCCCTGTCATTCTCTACCCTTTTCCTCTAAGATGACAAAAGATCCTGACCTGAAACGTGGTCGGCTATGTTGCTTGGAACCTCTGGTAAGAATTTCACCTTGAACCAAGTTTGTTAAGTTTAGAAAGAGTTTTATTTTTATTTCTCTTGTAACCATTTCTGACTTAAATGCCTTATACTTGTACTCACTTAAATTCTATCTCCTTATAGTTAAGAAAACTTATTTTATTCTTTAACTGAAACAAATCCCATATTGTGAATTGTTTGAATAACTCTATTTAAGGTAGCAGACTGTTGTACATTGACAAGGGCAATGGACCTAATATAACTGGACTGTCCAGGAGAGAGCTTTTTAAATGAGAGTGGGAGAATTGTGTGATTCAACCCCAGAGACAAAAAACATCTAGAGGCGGTCAGAGACCCCAGTGGTGCACTTGGACAGACCAGGAAGGGTCAGAAGTGCATTTAACCCAGGAACTGTGACACAAACATCATGAGTCTTGAATAATGAAGTAAACTCCTGTAGAGCTCAAATCTGTTGGGGAGCTAAGAATACCAATTATATGTAAACAAAATGAAAATTCAATGACATTCAAGGGTCGGATTTATCTTCATTGAAAGCCATAGAGCAAAGCTGACCAAAGCACTTTAAAGAAAAAGAATAATTCATACTATAAGTATTTAGGCTGACAGCATGCTAACAAAACACAGGGAATTAGTTGCTTTACTACTTAAAAAGAAAACGTATAAACGTTTAAAAAAGTTACAGAAATTTGGTATGATTCGCTTCTTACCTATTACCTCCAAAAAAGGAGTAGGGGTGAAAGGGAAGCAGCAAACATCCAGAACTCCTATTGGTAATGATTTTGTGCACTGAAATGTTACATCTACTGCTTCAATTTATAAATCTGCATTTCAGATGAAAAAGTGCAAAATAAGGGTTAGCAAATTAGATATTAAAGATTTTGCTTCTCTCTGCAGTTTCTGTTATATGAGACAAGCACATTATTTGCCTTAGCAGGCAGAAGAACAATGACTAAAGGCTGCTATTATAACAGAATGGCTACATTAAGATAACTAAAAATAATTGTAGATTCACAACATCAATTCTGTGTAAACAATTTAAGCCTCATTTCTGTGTATTTAGCTTCTGTTTCAATGTCACATTAAAAACAAGTGCAGGCTGTAAGGCAAGGAATACAAATTGACGTTGGTAAACCAAGTAAATTTGGGAGCAACTTCATTTGAGTACCTCCATGGTCTGGAGTATAGAGCTGGCTGGGAATTTTCCATGAGAATGATTTTCTGATGGAAAAAGCCCTTCTGGGAAAAATCAACATTTTCACAGGCAAATTTTGGCTTTGCTGAATAATTCAGATTTTTCCACCAGGAAAATTGCAATGACAGCTTCCTGGTGGCCCAGCAGGAAAGCTGTTGACAGCTGAACATTCACAAAGTGAAATTGATAAGAGACTTCCAAGAGTGCTGCGGAAGCTGAGCACCATGTTTCTCTGACGTTCAGTCTGCCCCAACTTCTGGATGAGTGAGGAAGCGAGCCCAGGCACTTAGTCCTTTGTCAGAATTTACAACAGTTAAAGGTCTTGAAAACAACCCTTCGGGAAAATAGCCATGCAGTATTTCGGATGCAAATAGGTCAAGAAGGCAGTATCATTCATGGAAATATTATGTAGTGGTATTGATGCACCTTCTGTATGGTATGGTGCACAAACAGCCACACAGCTCTAGTATTGCAGAGGGTGGGTATTTAAAAAAAAAATCAAATGTAACTGCATAACTAAGCTTCTCTGATTTGAGGGACATATTAACTGAAAATTAGGGAGGGGGAGGGGCAGTGGTAGCAACATCAAAAGGCCAGAGTTTATCGTCAATCCAGATAAACACCAAGAATATATGAAAACGAATGGAGTATTTTGAGTAACCTTCACCAGGCTCAGGCTCCTCCATCACAATCAATCCATCCCCAAACAGGCCACTCCCTACATACAGATTATCGTGCAACTATGTACTGCAGAGTATCTTGCATCTTCTACTAAAGGATGAACTACTGGTTTGTTCCACTATGGCAATTTCCTATGTTCTGATTCAGAGTTAATTAACAATAGAAGGAGGAGGCGGTGATATATATATATATATATATATGTGTGTGTGTGTTGTGTTTTTTTATACAGTGTGGGTAGCTAATGCATAAGGGTTAGATTTATTTAATCATTCACTGGAGGTTTGAAATGCAGCTTACCTGAGAAATACCCACAATAAATTATCTTTCATGTTCAGACACCTTCAAAATACATTTCCTTGCATGACATTTCTCTTAATATGCAGTATCTCTTCCTCTTACCCCCCCTCTCCCCAGAGTGATGTTAAGATAAGAAGGCATCATTATGACAAATTAATCTCATAATTACATATCTACAAGGCAAGACTTTCTAAGGGTAATTTTTGCAATTGTGGCATATTTGTAAATCAAGGGTATTCTCTGTGACAGTATACCCCATAAGGCTTTTTGGGGGGTGCTTATAAATGTATGCATGATATAACTGGAATAGGGTTTTGCTACATGTGCCAGGTAACACATCTATGTGAATGTTATGATCTACTGGCTATGTTCATCCTAGTTGTATACAGGCACCATTTGTGTGTTCAAAGTTATGAACATTGGCTATACATGCCTGATTTCTAAGTAGAACATTTGGTCACTTCTTGGGAAAGGAATATGCAAGTTAAGTGCTCAATCAGGAAGCACTTAACAGACAAAAGAGCTTGGAAGACTCCAATCCACCTAAGAAGTCGACCTGAGGACTTTCAAAGTAGCATGTGATAATGTCTGCTACCTGTAAGTCCTGAGTCATGCATGGACATGTGACTTGCCCACGTGATTCCGAATCTACATTTTGTGACTGGATTCTACACATGAGGAAGGAGGGGTATCTATTCAAAAGAGAAAGTCTATTTAAACCCTTAGGAGACCACTCCATTTTGTCTTCAGCTGGCTAAAGAGAGAGCCTCTCCACACCCCTCCCGCCCCAGGATACTGAAAGAAACTGGAATGAAGGATAGAGACTGCAAGGGGTGTGAGTGATTGCTGGACCGAGGCTAAAAGGAGATTAGTCTGTAAAAGGGAGCGGTCTGGAACTGGCAAGATTATCTGTATTCAGTTTGATTGGACATAGATTTGCGCATTTTATTTTATTTTGCTTGGTGACTTACTTTGTTCTGTCTGTTACTACTTGGAATGACTTAAATCCTACTTTCTGTATTTATTAAAATCACTTTTTACTTATTAATTAACTCAGAGTATGTATTAATACCTGGGGGAGCAAACAGCTGTTCATATCTCTCTATCAGTGTTATAGAGGGTGAACAATTTATGAGTTTACCCTGCATAAGCTTTATACAGAGTAAAACGGATTTATTTGGGTTTAGACCCCATTGGGAGTTGGGCATCTGGGTGTTGAACACAAGCACACTTCTGTTAGCTGCTTTCAGGTAAACCTGCAGTTTTGAGGCACGTAATTCAGACTCTGGGTCTTTGTTGGAGCAGACGGGAGTGTCTGGCTCAGCAAGACAGGGTGCTGGAGTCCTGAGCTGGCAGGGAAAACAGAAGCAGAGGTAGTCTGGGCACATCAGGTGGCAGCACCCACCCATCACACTCTCCCTCCATGTTTTGTACTAGGGATAACTTGATACTTTTGGAGGATGAGGAATGTGGCCTGTCTGGTAATGGTGGACAGGGATTTTGTTTCTGGTATCTAAATCCAGCAGACATCAATTAATCTATGAATGCTATCTATTGTATATGATTGTTGTAAGGGATAGGTATTGGGTAGCTGTATTGCATAACTGGGAGTTAGATGCAGAACTTAGTTCAATTTAATATCAGGCTGTTACAAAAACAACCAGGAAGGCCAGAGAATGGGTACCACTTCCTGACAAACACAGCAGGAGACCAAGCTGAGCTATCAATTGTAAAGAGCCCACTTACAGGCTGCAGCCAGAATTACACCACTGTGCAGTCTATGCTGGAATGTGGCCCCCTACAGAGGGAGGGGGATCTGTGGTCAAAAACTGCTCATATGGAGCAGACAGAGGCAAACCCCCCACAGAGATGCCCCTGCAGAAAGTTTTGACTAAGTTGGGCTACTTGACTGTCGTCGGGGCAGTGATAGATTAGACATCATTTATTATTTGTATCATCATAGAAGAGCCTAGGAGCTTTAGTCATGGATCAGGACCCCCTTGTTTTAGGTGCTCTACAAATAAAACAAAAGGACATTCAAAGGGACTGTACCATGAGCTCAAGTTCCCCTTTGTGGAGCTGCGTTCCTAGTGTGAAGGATAAGCAATACCTTGTTTTGGAGAAGACTGGCTGGTCACAATGCATTAACTGCTGTCACAGGCCCAAGGGAAAGATCTGCAAGGCCCAGTCACAATCAGGCCTGTTGAGTAGTCATGGGGCTGTAACCCAGGGTCCCAGACTAAAAGCCAGAGATTCTCCTCTGATGAGTTGCCCATCCCCTCTCTGGGATACAACCTAATGTACTGGGGTACCACTGAGCCTGCCTGTGGCTCCTTCACCCCGCCCTGCTGAGCCAGGCCCTCAAGCCTCCTCCAGCGCAACCCAGGTAGGGACACACCCAGCTGTAGAAAGACATAGACACTGAAATCAGCTCTGTGTGGGAAGACTCAGCTTGGGAATAGCCCAGCACTCAAGTGCACATCCCTTCTGGAGTGTAAACGCAAAATTGTATTGTCTTCCGCTGCACAGAGACCTATACAGTGTAAGCTCATGAAATTTGCTCCCTCCCTCAATGTGGATGAAGATATGTACTGCTTCTTACCTCCCCCCAGTTCTGAATTCCACAAATTGAGTTTGTAGTTAAGAAACATTTGTTTTCTAAACGGATAGATTTTAAGTGATTATAAGGGTTAGCAAACTAATCAAAGCAGATTACTGAGCAAAACAAACAAACATGCAAACTAAGTTCAATACACTAAAGAAACTGGTTACAGGTAGTAATTTCTCATCCTAAATGTTGTTTTAGGCATGTAGGCATTGTTTTAGGCCAGACACCTTTTCCGGCCCGGGCTCAGCTCTTCTCGTTCCCCTCAGTCCTTGTTTCTTAGATCTTCTCAGAAGTCATCCTAGGTGGGGATTCAGTGAAGAAAAGAGCCCTGATTAACTCACTTCCCTCCTTTACATAGGGTTTACATATGGCATGAATACTTTGTTCCCCAGTTTGGTCTCCATCCGCTTTGTGGAAAAATACTAGCAGGCCAAGATGGGGTCCAGTACCAGGTGACATGATCACATGATCCTGCAGTGTCAAAGTAGCATCCCAGGAAGCTTCTGAGGAAGGTGGGAGATTATCATATTCAAAGTCCTATTGTTCTCCCTAATGGCCCAATGACTAACCAGCCAGACTGATTGCATTTTGTCTGTTGGGCGTTCCCCAGGTGCAAATATTTTTTGTAACTGATACATAGTCCATATTCCTAACTTCAGATAAAGAAAAGATACTTGCATACAAATAGGATAATCATATTCAGTAAATCATAACCTTTCCAATGATACCTCACATGAACCATCTTGCAAAAAACATATCTTTGGTATGCCATATTCATATCATAAGCATATCTCTATGAAGAATATGGGGCGTAGTGCCACATCTACCCCTAGAAAAAACAGGCAGGAGGCTTGTCACCTAGGAAGGTGGTGGTGCATTCAGAGACCAAAGAATTGCACAGGCTTTAAGCTGTACAATCTAATAGAAATTATCAGGAGCTCATGCATATAAAATTCCATACTCTGCTTTCATAACTTAGGAGAAAGGGGTCTGGGAGATTTGATAATTACAAAAAATGGGCTTTACAAAAACTAAAAGCCAACAGCCATGTGATAAGATATTAATAGATTTGGGAAAGTTTAACAACAATTGCCCCAATCATACAAGGTGAAATTCACCCCTGCTCAGAGGACTAGCACTCATCGATGATCCATATAAGTCCTTAGACTAGGGTTTAAGAGATGCTAAGGCCTTGCTCTGGCTCTGCACAGGGATGAATTTCACTCACAGAGTCAATGGCAGAGCCAAGAATACACTGGATCAGTTCTGATGCTCCATCCCCTTTTCTAGTCACCAAAGTGCACTCCCTCTCAAGCCTGGACATGCCAGTCATGTGCAGTCGAACAATCAATTTGTTCCTTACCTATAAAATACACAAGAGCCAAGTGAATTCCTGCACTTTGCATATAAAAGGCAAATTTGTTTACTTGCCTCTTAGTGTGTGATATTTTTACAAGCCTGTTTTGGGACTAAAATGACTCACCACACAGAGTCCTTCAACTTCTTCAGTACAATGAATAAGCAAACATTCCTCCACTTCACACAAACAACCCTGCATGGAAAAATACATTTTATACTTGGACATGGTGTATTTTCCTAATTAGCTCTCCAAAGCTAATCTACAGGCATAGGCTTTTTTCATCAGTCAAAAAGGGCTTCCTGTCTTCTGACAAAAACATGCTACAGTAACAGAGAACAAAGTGATTACTAGAATTGCAAAAGGCAAGTGGGCTTTTTCTCAAATTATTATTGGAAACGGGTTTTGTCAATTTATAAGCAGCATCTGAAGACTGAAATTCCTCTTGCCTGAAGCTGACAGAGAGCAGTCACACCTATGTGTTATATAATCTAGAAAGGCTCAACGAATTTTATGTTGGCTCAATACCATTGTAACAAAAAACACACAGAAACAAAGGTCAGTGCATGAAAGAAACTCTGCAAAAAAGTAATGGACAAAATTTCAAATGCTACATGGGACACGCTTTCGTTGCAGTTAATTTAATTTTCCGCATCTTTACTGTAATACAGAGCAATCACTTGAAGGAAATTCCATTTTATTTTATTTTTTAAATGCTGGGTCAACTTCTACAAAGACAAATTAAGTGTGAAAGTTACTTATGTTTACAAGTAGAGAAGTTATTCACATTTGTCTACAGCTATAATCACATGCTGGCAAGCCTAGGAGTAACACAATTGACTTGGCTCAGAGCTAAAACACAAAAAAAGACAGCCCACTGGCTTTTGTCTTCACTGATACAAAGGTGCTTTTTAAAAAAAAAACCCCAAGATAATTAACATACTATAGTTATTTTGCTCTATTCCTGAATGGAAACAAGGCTCTTACAGTGTTTATTGCCATGTATCTAGATGAAGTCAGTACTATGCCACCTCCCTTTGGTGAACATTGCTTACTTTACCTGGCAGTAAAACTCCACTGTGTTTTTTCCAGTGGGATGAGTAACATATTCATTATCCCATGGTAAAAACAACACCATTTGGGGGGGGAGGGGTGTCAGTGAATACTCAGCCATGGAAGAGTTTTTCTTTCTACTAGAGATCCAAGTGGACCTTTAGGAATAAGACATATAAAAACATTTCTACATGGGGAAAAACAAAGGACACTCTTGCAGCAGTATAGCATTTGCAGTTCATTTTTCTTAACACTTCTATATCAGGGATTGGCAACCTTTGGCACGCAGCCCATCAGGGAAATCCGCTGGCAGGCCGGGACGGTTTGTTTACCTGCAATGTCTGCAGGTTCAGCCAATCACAGCTCCCACTGGCCACAGTTCGCCATTCCAGGCCAATGGGGGCTTCAGGGAGCAGCGCGGGTCAAGGGATGTGCTGGCCACCACTTCCCCCAGCCCCAGTTGGCCTGGAACAGCAAACCACGGCCAGTCGGAGCTGTGATCGGCCGAACCTGTGGACGCTGCAGGTAAACAAACCGTCCTGGCTTGTCAGCGGATTTCCCTGGTCGGCCAAGTGCCAAAGGTTGCCGATCCCTGCTCTACATAATCACCTTCTACTGCCTCCACTGCATGAATATGATTTAATATTTCGAAACATCAAACTGAGCAAGGGTATAGCCTTAGTTGTCAGCCAGCTTACAGCATTCTGCCATCACCTCATGAAAAGTTGTTTGGCAAATGCATTTAAACTGCGATTTGTTGAGGCTGCCCATAATAAAATGTGAATGAGCTTAGAGCTAGACAACAGTCTGAAGATGGTCCCACCATCTTATTCCTTGTGATGTCAGATGACTACTGCCAGAGCCAAATGACACTGGTGATCAGTATTTCCTTTGATTTTGGGGCATCTCCCAATATTATCTTGGCATACAGACATGGTCACCTTAGGCCTGGTCTACACTACGAGTTTATGTCGAATTTAGCAGTGTTAAATTGAATTAACCCTGCACCCGTCCACACAACGAAGCCATTTTTGTCAACATAAAGGGCCCTTAAAATCGATTTCCATACTCCTCCCTGATGAGGGGAGTAGTGCTGAAATTGACATTGCCATTTCGAATTAAGGTTAGCGTGGCCGCAATTCAACGCTATTGGCCTCCAGGAGCTATCCCACAGTGCACCATTGTGACCGCTCTGGACAGCAATCAGAACTCAGATGCACTGGCCAGGTAGACAGGAAAAGCCCCGCGAACGTTTGAATTTTATTTCCTGTTTGCCCAGTGTGAAGCGCTGATCAGCACAGGTGACCATACAGTCCCAGAATCATAAGAGAGCTACAGCATGGAACGTATGGGAGATACTGAATCTGATCTCTGTATGGGGAGATGAATCTGTTCTATCAGAGCTCCGTTCCAAAAGACAAAATGCCAAAACATTTGAAAAAATCTCCAAGGCCATGATGGACAAAGGCCACAACAGGGACTCAACACAGTGCTGCATGAAACTTAAGGAGCTAAGACAAGCGTACCAGAAAGCCAAAGAATCAAATGGACGTTCATGGAGGGAGGGGCACTCTCCGAAAATCATTTGAATTCTGGGTTGAGCTCCCAATGCCTGAAGGGTCAAAAACATTGTGGCTGGCGGTTCAGGGCATATGTCATCAGTTCCCCCCCACCCCATAAAAGCAAAGGGAAAAATATCATTTCTTGCCTTTTTTCACTGTCACTGTATGTCTGCTGGATGCTGCTGGCAGACGCGGTGCTGCAGCGCTACACAGCAGCATCCCCTTGCCTTGCTTTGTGGACGGCAGATGGTGCAGTATGACTGGTATCCAGCATCGTCGTCCTGTGGGTGCTCCTGGCTGGCCTTGGTGAGGTTGGTCAGGGGTGCCTGGACAAAAATGGGAATGACTCCCCAGGTCATTCTCTTCTTTAAGTTTTGTGTAATGGAGATTCAGTCCTGCCTGGAATATCATGCCAGCTGGAGGCTTCTGCCTCAGGCTGCTCTCCCAGTCGGCAGCACCGCACAGTCACACCTACCCCAGCCTACCCCTTGCTCCCATGGCTCACAATCAGATACTTAGACCTCTACATTTTGCTGCAAATAAAAAAATTAAGCTCCCGTTTAGAACTGTCCCCCAACAAACATATCCTGGGACATTTTGTATTTTACCAGTGTCAACCAAAGGCCCACACACAAATGGAGATTCAGTCCTGCCTGTGCTTCTATCCTAGTGCTTATCACAGATTTCCATTTTCAGCTATAGGCTGAGCAAGTGCAGAATGGTGGTTCACTCTACTTCGCTTCCACAACTGCCAACTGCCCTTCCCTCCCCCCTTTGATCTCTGCTTGCAGAGGCAATAAAGTCAGTGTTGTTTCTTATTCATGCATTATTTATTACTTCATCACACAAATGGGGAGATAACTGCCACAGTAGCCCAGGAGGGGTGGGTGAGGAGGGAAGGAACGGGTGGTGTTGTTGCAGGGGCACCCCCTAGAATGGCATGCAGCTCATCATTTCTGCGGGATGTCTGGGGCTCTGACCCGGAGCGGCCGTTTGCCTCTCTGGTTCTTTAGTAGGCTTGCCTGATATTCTAGGCAGGACTGACTCTCCATTAGACAAAACTTAAAGAAGAGAATGACCTGGGAAGTCATTCCCATTTTTGTCCAGGCACCCCCGACGGACCTCACCGAGGCCAGCCAGGAACACCCATGACAGCAACAGACGGTACAGTATGACTGGCAACCATCATTGCCAACTTGCAAAGCAGCAGACGGTACAGTAGAGCTGGTAACCATCTTTGCTAACTTGCAAAGGCAAGGGGATGCTGGTGTGTAGCACTGCAGTACCACGTCTGTCAGCAGCATCCAGTAGACATACAGTGACAGTGAAAAATGGCTGAACGGGCTCCATGGTTGCCGTGCTATGGTGTCTGCCCGGGAAATCCAGGGAAAAGGGAGCGAAATGATTGTCTGCCGTTGCTTTCACAGAGGGAGGATTGACTGACTACATTTACCCATAACCACCCGCGACAAATTTTTGGCCCCATCAGGCATTGGGATCTTAACCCAGAATTCCAATGGGTGGGGGAGACTGCAGGAACTATGGGATAGCTCTGGGATAGCTACCCACAGTGCAATGCTCTGGAAGTCGACGCTAGCCTCGGTACATGGACGGACACCGCCGAATTAATGTGTTTACTGTGGCTGCATGCACTCGACTTTATACAATCTGTTGCCAAAATTTGAAATATGTAAATTCCGAGTAATCCCGTAGTGTAGACATACCCTTAGTTTGAGAAGGGAGTTGTCTAGGAGAGGTCTATTAACTTTTGGAACTTGCTCAGTCTCCAGAATAGCTTTGTAGATGGGTCTCAGCTTGGTTGACACTTTCCTAACATAGTACTTGAACACTACAGATTATTTATTTTGGCCCTTAATTTATCTGCCAGTATGAGAGGAGACAGACTTCTCCTTACGGACTACATATTGCAGTTGTAGGTGACAGAGAAAAGGTTTCAGTTTCATTTGACAGCCTATGGTTCAGTTTCATTTTTACCTTCACACAAGCAGCCATATTGCCCCAGTTTGTTTGATGCTAGTATTGAGATTCAAACATGGAACCTCAGTAAGATATTTTTACAAAGTCATTTTTCCTGGCATGCTTTAAGTAAAAAAATATAGTGGCACAGGTAGTGAGGTCTACAGTTAAGGTTGCTCAATACTTTCCATTATAAGTCCTGTTTCTAGCTGCTTATCACATTGATAACCTGAGGCAGGCACCTGGCATGGAAAACTTCAGCCTGAACAGTCAAAGGTTAAGATTTTTGGAGAATTTCAGCCAGAATTATTCAGCCATTTTTGAGAATGAAATTAAGGAACAATTCCGTTTACCCATGTTAACAAATTACTGCAATTGTTTTGTTGTCAAGGTCTAGCACTTCTGGTTTTGTGGCAAGATCTTGATATTTGATATGGCAAGTTACCTTAGTGTCAAGGATGTGTCTTTTGCCACCCCTGAAAAAATTCACCCAAATGTGACCAAGTTATAAGCCTTTGAAAATTCTGTTTGCACATGCTCAAGACAGACTTATTAGTATAGGAGCTAAATACCATCTGCATTGATCATGTTCCATCCCTTCAGAGCTTTTATGTGCCGAACAGACTGCAAGTTCACCGCTCTCACAAAGCAACTGAGCACGCTCCATCCCGGGACTGCAGGGGGCCACTGTCGTGACGGGTACAGGAATTGAGAGCAGGAAGCCCCTCTCTGCTGTGCTCTCAATGGTCTCCCTGCAGATACCCAGACAGCACAGAAGAGGATGGAACAGCCTATCTTGAATGCAGGGCTGAGGAACAGATGAGATAAGGGGGAAGAGATGCAGGGCAGGGGGAGAAGGAATAGAAGCAAAAGGGGGACAGAAGACAAAGGAGGGATGAAAATAAGAACCAGGGTTGGGGACAGGAATAGAGAAAGGGTGAAAGATATGAGCTGAAGAGGATAAGGGTGGGGCTAAGGCTAGAAGAGTTTAACCACTAGAAAACACTCCCCCACAGAATCTGGAATTCAACCCTATCATCACAAGTCAGCAATCCTTTGCTGTCCAGTGAGTTCCTCTGGAACTCACTGGCAAGTGTGTTGCCACCTCCTTTAGTTGCTGGTCCACACAGAAGATAACAGACTTCAACAGCTACTGGCTTGTCTGTTATTTTAAATGGTAGTGGACTATGCCATGGATCTAAACTTTTAAGACCTGCTGATGACAAATTGGGGATGTGGTGGTGGGATCAATACGGTTCCACGTGATTTTTTTTTATCATTTAAGTTTTAAAAACTTTTTAAAAATACATTAAAAAACTAAATTAAATGAACACTAAGGATGCAAAATCAAGCACTTGAAATTTGGTAAGTGCCAGAATTAAGGTTGCCTGCCTGTGCAACCTTAGTTTGACCCCTCTGTGAATATGCTTTATAATACAGTCCAACTATATGATCACATACTATTTTTTCCTCATGACTGCTGCCCTATTCAGTCTACAGGATGGATAGTACTCACTGAACAGATGTGCGTTCAATTTTTTTTTTTATTCTCAACATTTAATGTATGGCCCCCAAACCCATTGAATACAGAATTATTAATTTCCTTATGGACTTTATTATGGTGGTCCCACTACAATATCTTAATGCTTTATAAACATTAATGGATACATCTTCATTGCACCTGTGTGAGGTGAGATTATTCTGATTTTTCACTGGGAAACTGAAGCACTGAGATTAAAGACACAAAACTGTCAAATGTATCAACTAATATTGCATGCCCATTCTGAGAAGCCTAGGGCCTGACTTGTATGAATACTTGGCATTAGATAGCACTTTATATATTCAGAGCACAGCTAACATCGGCCTCAGCTGCAAGTGCTCATCACTTTTGCAAAATCATAGCTCAGCTGTCACAAGCTGGATACCAAGAAAATGAGGAATGCAGTGGCCACTTGGTTTAAATGACTTGCCCAGCATCACACAGGAACTCTGTGGCCCAGGCAGGGACAGAATCTAATTCTCTAGGTGGTCATTTTGTTGGTTCAATAGAACACATTACCTCATCCACCTTCTCTCTTTAACTACAAGAGACCATCCTTTTGCTTCCTGCAATCCTCCTCCTCATTCACTATACATCTTCCAATGTCTTAAACCAATGAGGCAGGGGTCCTATAGACAGCAGCCTGCTTCATGACACAACCCTGATTCATCCTGTGCAACCAATGAGACAGGCATCCTATGGAAAAAAAAACAGCATGTGATCATGTCATTCAAGACTGTATTGTAATGCATACATACACGAAGGACAAATTAAGGTTGTACAGGCAACCTTAATACTGGCATTTCCTAACTTAAGTGCCTGACTTTTTAACCTTAATAGTCTTTTAATTGTTTTTAAATATAATCTTTTGTATGTATTCAGTATGTAAAACGAACAACATATCATTCTTGAGCAGCAAATCACTAGATTCCTTCTGAGTGCTTGAGGGAAATTCCTGATTTCAAACCCTACCAATAATATCTAGTGTTAGCCTCCAGTATTAGACTATTACACATTTTTTATGAGTGAAGACAACCACATATGCATTTATGTTTTACCCTTCTCACAGTTTATTTGCATGTAATTTTACAGTTTCTACTTCACATCACACATTTATTGCTTCTATTGCACAATAGTTTGACAAGGGCAATTGCCTTGCATTACATTTTGGAACGCTGGAACATGTGCCAGTAAAATCTACAGGATATATTAGTAGATCAATTTAAAGTAAATATAGCAGATAATTACATTGCTTTTTATTTCACTACAAAGTTTACAACTTTGGAAACAATAATTGGTTCCAGTTATTAAAACACTTCAGTGTACTTTTTTAAGCATAAGTATACGGGAATGCATTTATAGCTCATTAATGCACAATGAATTAAGGGGGGAAGGAGCTGTGACATTAATAGCACTGTTGCGTATGGTATTTGTCTTTCATATATCTGTTGCACAGAATACAGTAAGAATTGGGATGTTCATGAACCCCTTTTAATGTGAAATCATCAAAAGACTGGTTTCCCATCATGTTACATTATGCTGTCCCACTCATTCTTTTGTTTTTTTGAAATATATATTTCCAAGTTAAAGTTCTAGTAAGTATAATAAAAAACATGCAAGGTTTTTTTCCAGTGTGGGCATAAATATTTGGCCATTTAGAAGACAAAGCTTACATAGAAGATGACTGATGCATAGAACTATGAATTAATAAAACCCGTTGTGGACATTTTCTCTGCTGAATATTTCTGAATTAGAAAACTCGGAACTGTAAATCAAAATAGATCATAAAGCAAAATAAAACCTCATTTTGGAGCATATACAAATATGTAAGTCAACATGTTTTTAAATTAGTGTAGCAAAATAAAGCATTTGTCTTTAAATCTGTATGACCTTTTCAGAGTTAAAATGAATACTCTGCTGATACAATTTGAATATACAGAATCTTATTCTTTACTATGCTGGATTTCTTGTAAATAATTCACTTAGGCAACAATTTCAGCCAGCACTCTAAACCATTTACTAGCTTGAACATATCAAAAAGCTTGGTTTGAATAACATATCTATTTCAAATACTGTTTCTTCCCTGGTAAGCAAAATATTTTTTAAATTATAAAAATGCAAGATCAACATTACAAGTGCTCCAAGTTAAATGGCAGCTTTAGGAAGCAGCAAAACCAGTGGCTACAGGGTCCTTAGATTTATGAGAGAGTATGTTAAAGAATAAATGTTCTTTTTAAAATAGTTTCACTTATTGTACCATTTCAGTAAATGTAATAGTACTTAGCTCTCACAGACCACTTCTCACCCCAGAATGCTTTGCAAAAGGTAGGCAAGTATCATGAGACCCATTTTTCAGATACAGAACCTGAGGAACACAGAGTGAAATGACTTGCCCAAGATCACAGAACAGATAAGTGACAGAGACCCATGACTAGAACTCAAGTGACATGTGTCCCAGTTTATCCACTAGCTTTTAAATTTTACTGTGAAATTTTCATTAAATAAAAATGGCAGAGGACAGTATTCTTGATTGGAAAAACTGCACATCCTAGATGTATCTGGAATTGCTGCAGAATGGGATCCCTCAAACACAGAAGGCTGCCTTTTGTCAGATTATTTATGTTTGACTTCAACATGCTGTTTTTCTCTTTATCCTAACAGGAGACAATGATCTGTAATGAATATTTGAATTCAATACCAAAATGATAAAAAAGGATTCAAAGAAATTGCTGAAATCAGAGCAAGAACACTTTTGGTACAACATTGTTCCTGATAAGACACTGGGAATGACAGTTTAATTGAGAATGCCAGCTGCTCTGAAATGTTTTAAAATGTAATGCTGTAACATCACAAATGCAAAGATGCATTTTTCTTTCTATTTCTTTCATATATTGTCTCCTTGAATTAGATTTTAGCAACTTGAGAGCACTATAATTATATGTAAATATTAATCCTACATTTCAATGACCTAATATGACTATGTTTAGTTTCAAAAAGCAGCCATAGTGTGAATTCTGTGATGTTGAGTGCTGGAACAATATTTCTTCTCCACGTTTTGCTTCTGCAGTGATGGTTATGTAGTTCTTCAGTTCGGGATATCCATATTCTGGAGCACAATTGCCACTCTGCTTGGAATGTACGCCTAATAAAAGAACAACAGAAACAGAACATGAATCACACTTGACATGATTTTTCATTGGGGCTGTATAAATCACTGCATAAACACGCATTTGAGAGTGAAACATTTTAGGTCATTAAAACTTACAAACATTTTTGAAATGTGTAATATGAATCACATGTAAAGTATAATTATTGATTGCCCACTCTCCCATGTCAGAGTCATGCAAGGCAATCTTAATCAGACCCTCACTGTAGGATTTTTCCTCTTACTTATGATCAGCCATAGGGTGATATTTTTATGCAATTACCACTAGAGGGCTCCATTTGATTTACAATTGCCCATTTAAGAAACTTGGACATCTAGGTCGATAGACTGCACAGTGATAAATTACAAACTCTTACCACAGCATTTGAACAGTATTGTGTTGTGAATTAAAGCTGCCCCAAGGTCTATGATGTCATTTCACACAGGTAAATACAAGAAATATAACACAGCAATGCATTTTTACCATTCTGACATATATGGAACGTAAGTATCTGATAGAACAAAATGTTGAACATAGAAATTGATTCCAATTGATCACTGCAAAATTTTGATTTTCTAGTCAAATGATGTTTTTATTTACCCTTTGGATTATGATAAACAACTTGAATTATTTAAAAAGATTTCTCAAAGATGAAAAAGAATTTGTGACAATTATATTTATTCCTTCTAAGTACAGATTAGATTCACAATGGAAAAAACATCTTGACATGTACTGTTTACCAAATATTTTGCTATGTGGCACTCTAACCATTGACAAATACAGCTGCTCATATATGCGGAACAACTCATTAAAAATGAAATTATAAAAAGTAACACATGATTGAGGGTTATTGGTTTCAGTTTGACAATGCCCTTGTTTAAGCAATCTTTCCTTCCCTTAGCATTCTTAAAATTCTGCTATTTTCAGCCATGTTATCTCCAAGTTGGAGGTTGACTGACAGTATTGAAAGGCTTTCATAGTTTGCAACTGGAATGAAAGGCGTAAAAGAAAACAGCTTTAGGAAAAAGAGAGGAAAAAAACGAACAACTGATCTTCATCGAACCAGATCGTAGCATGTCCAATGCATCTCAACTGTCACTAGTAAACACAGTAATATCCCCTAAGGTTTCATTGATAAATAACTCCTACAAATCTGTTCAGGAGAAGAGGAAATACCAAATAAAGTTGGTTTAAGTCAACTAGCTCACAGAATAAGGTTTGTAAGTTACAGATTTACAGAGAAATTCATTATGTAGATTTAAATCAGAGAGAGCATTTCCAATTTCTTTTCCAATAAAAATGATTCCACAGATGTGAAAAGTTACTGCAGTTACAACTACAAAAATGAAGTTTGACAAAGGGAATAATGATTGCTCTGGTTGGTGTCCAAGTTAAGAACACGTCTTTAAAAATATCATGGGCCATGTGTTCAGCTGAAGTAACTGGCATAGCTCTGCTGATGTCAAGGGAATTATGTCACTTAACTCCAGTTGAGGAACTGGCCCAATGTGACCCCACTGCATTTTCCTACAAATCAGAATTTTAAACGTTTTCAAAATCAGTTTTTGTGGTTGGGAAATGTGCCATATTTAGAGAGTTTGGAACCAAGTCTTCCATTTATCCCCAGAAGAGCTGCAGCTCAATGAGCCCTACTGTACCTCAATTCCGCCCTGCCCATATGCCTGACTCCTGACTTACAGGAATTATTTCTAGTTACCGTCTCCATGATTTTTCACAATTCAGCCTCTTTCCTGAATCAAAGCAGTGACAAATATGCGGGCACCTATTCACTGAAAACTACCATCACACCAAGGGATTTCACACAGGTTACGTAGCACCCATTAGGTGTTTAATAAAATGTTAAAGAGCAGTAAAACAGTTGAGAGCAACTATGATAAATATGAATATAGATCAAGATTCCTTATAGTGCTACAGCAGAAGTTATTCAGAAGACTTTCCCCTCCAAACTGGTATACATAGGTATTTGAGAACTCTCATAAGAATTATAAGGGAAATTATGCTATTCCAGAGACTACTGTATGGCAACTGCTGGCACACGCTGACTTTTTAATGGCTACCATATGACACACATTATAATGAAACACAAAGGACATGACTGATCTCCTGAAGCCATGCGTTTAAAATTCAGTGACATTGCTCTTATAGCAGTCAATTTCTGAGTGAAATATTTATCAGCCTGACAAAAACTCAATGTGTCCAGCCAGGTGGAAGTCATAATGTTCAACTAATATAGATATATAGAAACCTGACAATACAATTACAACTATTTGATGGCTACAAAACTCTTGTAGGATCAAACACCTTCCAGATGAGTTACACAATAAAAGCCAACAAGAGAAGAGCTGATTAGCAAAAGAAAATACAGTAAATAGTTTCTAATGTGGGTTTGCAACCAATGAGCCTGAGTTATCTAATGTCAGTGGGCATTTAGCATAGAGTTCTGTGCAGATTGTGCTCAGCGCAGGGGTGAGGAGGGAGAAGGAAAAAGATGGGTTTGCCGAAGTCACGCTTTCACATCACTAACTGCCCCCTGGTGCAAGTATGTGCAACCACTTGGATGTTCTAACTTATCCTTGCTAGAATGATTCCCTAGTGATCATTTTGCCATTGTGGATTAATATATTATGTTTCAACTATCCCCTTTCTAGCCTTTACCACATATTCTATGCCTGAGCAGGGAAGTGGATACTGTAAGGCTGTCTTTATGCCACTGGAGGGTTTCCCAGTGCCAGGGAAATCCTCAGCTGTCCCTTTAGGGCATGATAATAGTGACTTAGCAAAACTCTGGTGGTGTAAAATGATTTTACAGGGGGCTAATAACAGAGATGTGAATCAGGCCCTATATCTTCAGAAAATGCATGTTTGTTAACTATCTTCAAACCCTCCTAGGTAACCAATATAAAATCTATGCATTTAAACAAAATATTTTTAGGGAAGTAGATTTTCATTCAGTGAAGGAATCTTCCTTTCCCTCTTTAAAACTTGCAATAGTCTGATTGGATACTACGGTGATGAGGGCTGTATAAGAACCTAATTAGAATAGAATAGTCCAATGTTGATTAAACCCACTCTTGCTGCACAGGACCTAATTAGTTACCACCTAGTATCAAACCTTCCATTCCTGGGCAAACTCAAAAGAGTAGCTAGCCAAAGGCCATGAACAAGTTCATTTAAGTAATGACAATATCTTAGACCCTGCACAATCTGGAGTCAGGGAAGAATCATGGGCTAGAAATAGCATCAGTGGCTCTGTTGGATGATTTCCTATTGTTGATGGAGAACAGACATCCAGTCTCATCCTCATGGACCTCTCTGTAGCATTTGACATTACTAATCATGAGATACTACAGACTTTCCTGAAGGAGGTTGCAAGTGGGAATGCACTAAACTGAGTCATTCCCAGATCTGGATACATTCTCTCTGGTGCTATTCAACATCCACGTGCAGCCACTGGCAAAACTGGTGGGACATCACACACACAATATGCAGACGATATACAGCTGTATATCCTTTATTGTTTATGATAACACCACTCTCACCAAGATAACCCAGTGCTTGGACGAAATTAGCACATGGATGAACACCTGGTTGAAGCTAAACTAAAGCAAGACAGAGGTTATGCTTGTTGGCAGAGTGTGATAAGGTAACCCCCATAACGGATGCCTGAAAATGTGGAAATGGCAGAGGTGCTTAATCACTTCTTTGTTTCGGTTTTCACCAAGAAGGCTGGTGATGATTGGTCGTCTAACATAGTGAATGCCAGTGAAAATGAGGTACGATCAGAGGCTAAAATAAGGAAAGAGTAAGTTAAAAATTATGTAAACAAGTTAGATGTCTTCAAGTCACCAGGGCCTGATGAAATGCATGCTAGAATATTCAAGGAGCTGACTGAGGAAATATCTGAGCCATTAGCAATTATCTTTGAAAAGTCATGGAAGACGGGAGAGATTTCAAAAGACTGGAAAAGGGCAAACATAGTGCCAATGTATAAAAAGGGAAATAAGGACAACCCATGAAATTACAGACCAGTCAGCTTAACTTCTGTATCCAGGAAGATAATGGAGCAAATAATTAAGCAATCAATTTCCAAACATCTAGAAGATAATAACATGCTAAATAACAGTCAACATGGATTTGTCAAGAACAAATTGTGTCAAACCAACCTGATACCTTTCTTTGACAGTGTAACAAGCCTTGTGGGGAAGCGGTAGACATGGTATATCTTGACTTTAGTAAAGCTTTTTAGTCTCGCATGATCTTCTCATAAACAAAGTAGTAGGGAAATGCAAGCTAGATGGAGCTACTATAAGGTGGGAGCATAACTGGTTGCAAAACCATTCCCAGTGTGTAGTTATTGGTGATTCACAGTCATGCTGGAAGGGCATAACGAGTGGAGGCCCGAAGGGATCAGTTCTGGATCCGTTTCTCTTCGATATCTTCAGAGATTTAGATAATGGCATAGAGTGTATACTTATTAAGTTTGTGGATGATACCAAGCTGGGAGGGGTTGCAAGTGCTTTGGAGGATAGGATTATAATTCAAAATGATCTAGACAAACTAGAAAATGGCCTGAAGTAAATAGGATGAAATTCAGTAAGGACAAATGCAAAGTACTCCACTTAGGAAGGAACACTCAGTTGCACAAATACAAAATGGGAAATGACTGCCTAGGAATGAGTATGACAGAAAGGGATCTGGGGGGTCATAGCGGACCACAAGCTAAATATGAGTCAACAGTGTAGCACTGTTGCAAAAAAAGCCAACATTCTGGGATGTATTAGCAGGAGTGTTGTAAGCAAGACACAAGAAGTAATTCTTCCACTCTACTCCTTGCTAATTTGGCCTAAACTGGAGTATTGTGTCTAGTTCTGGGCACCACATTTCAGGAAAGATTGACAAATTGAAGAAAGTCCAGAGAAGAGCAACAAAAATGATTGAAGGTCTAGAAAACATGACCTATGAAGGAAGATTGAAAAAAATTGAGTTTGTTTAGTCTGGAAAAGAGAAGACTGAAAGAGGCCATGATAATGGTTTTCAAGTACATAAAAGGTTGTTACAAAGAGGAGGGAGAAAACTTGTTTTTCTTAACCCCTGAGAATAGGACAAGAAGCAATGAGCTTAAATTGCAGCAAGGGAGGTTTAGGTTGGACATTAGGAAAAACTTTCTAACTGTCAGTGTGGTTAAGCACTGGAATAAATTGCCCAGGGAGGTTATGGAATCTCCATCATTAGAGATTTTTAGGAGCAGGTTAGACAAACACCTGTCAGGGATGGTCTAGATCAGGAGTAGGCAAACTTTTTGGCCCAAGGGTCACATCTGGGTATGGAAATTGTACGGCAGGCCATGAATGCTCATCAAATTGGAGTTGGGCCTGGGATGAGGGAGGGTGTGAGGGCTCTGCACTGGAGCCAGAAATGAGGAGTTCAGGGTGTGGGAGGGGGCTCCAGGCTGTGGCAGGAGGTTGGGGTACAGATGGGGGATGAGGGCTCCAGCTAGGGGTGCAGGCTTTGGGGTGGTGCTGGGGATGAGGGGTTTGGGGTGAAGGAGGGTGCTCTGGGCTGGGATCGAGGGGTTCAGAGGGTGGGACCAGGATCAGGGCCTGGGGCAGAGAGTTAGGGCATGGGAGGAGGTTAAGGGTGCAGGGTCTGGGTAGCACTTACCTCAAGCAGCTCCCGGAAGCAACGGCATGTCTCCCTTTGTCTCCTATACAGAGGTGAGGCCGGGCAGCTTTCCGCGCTGCCTCAGCCACAGGCGCCTCCCCTGCAGCTCCCATTGGCTGTGGTTCCTAGCCAACGGGAGCTGAGGGGGTGGCGCTTCGGGTGATGGCAGTGTGCGAAGCCCCCTGGCTGCCCCTACATGTAGGAGCTGGAGGGGATCATGCCGCTCCTTCCAGGAGCCGCATGGAGCCATGGCATGCGCAGAGCGGGGAACTCCCCTCTTTCCCAGCAAGAACTCGAGGGCTGGATTAAAACATCTGATGGATGTGGCCCGCGGGACGTAGTTTGCCCCCCCCGGTCTAGATAATACTTGGTTCTGCTATGAGTGCAGAAGACTGGACAAGATGACCTCTCGAGGTCCCTTCCAGTCCTATGATTCTATGCCCTTTTGCAGCAGGCCACAGCATGACAAGTGTGCCTGCCTCAGTTTCCCCTCAACCATAAAAGGAGCACAGTCTTTCTCAATGTCCAATTCAAAAGCCTGCCTTTAAGCTTAATTTATTCCTGTACTTGTTCAATAGGCCACAGAAGCCTCATGATAAAACCATTCTCCCCAAATCACAATGTACAACAGATTCACAGCTGTTTGCAATGACCACTTCCAGGACAACATTTCCAACTCACCCTCCTGAGAGTCTATCTCCAGTCTGTTCCCAGTCTCTCTCTCTCATCTTGTTCCAGGGTTCCACTCTCCAGGTCATTCACCTGATTGTTCTCAGATTAGCTTTGCTTCTTTTCCCCCAGTTTTTCTCTGGTAGCTCTAAGTCAAGTCTCCTGTGACAGAACTCCCTGTAGTGTTCCATCAGCCCAACCTCCCTGCCTGAGAGTCCTAACCCTGCTACTGTGATCCACCCTTCAGCATAAACCCTCTTGTTTTGTGCTGGTTCTTCCTAGGGGCCTCTGTACAAGCTCTCTGTTAGCTTGGCAGGTGTTCCCAAGTCTAGCCAGTCCTCCTTATTAACTAATTGCTCTTCCTAATGGCTCTCTTTACCAGCTTGCTGCTGCTGCTGCTCCTATTTCTCCCTAAGTTTCTCCTTTCCTACTCACGCAGCTTGCACCTGCCCCTTTTCTGGCTGATCCATCTGTCTCAGTCTCTCCCCCATTTAATATGGCCCAGGTGCCTTCTTATGGAAGGCAGCTAATCAATCACAGGTGCATTGGAACCTGCTACCTCTTGAAGGAGCCAATCACGCTGTGACACAGGGGGAAAACACTTTGCACTGTGGATGCAACCTCTCAATCTCCTCAGGCTGAAGACACATTTCCACAGTGACTGTAACAGTAGAAAACAGACTATGAAACAGGGCTTTCAACCTTGACTAGACCTGGTGGGACAATGAGGGTTATCAGACAAAGCCATTGATTTAACAACCCTCTGCCAGCAGTCCCACTTCTCAGGGCTGAAGCATGGAAAATCCCAGAGTAAGAAGAAAAAACAGAAAAGGTCTCCCAATGATTTTGAAGGAGACATGCTCTCTGTGTCACAAAGTCATATCACCAGCAAAGCACAAGACACACTGGAGGAGTGGGGCATGAAGGGCTTACCTTCCTCCCAGTGGACAAACCCACCAAGAACTCTCAGGAGGTGTGAGGACTCTAAGGTTTGTGTGGGGGTATTGTGTATAGGCTTTTTATTTTCACTTGATCTAAATTTCTCCTATGCTAAGAGTAAAGTGCATCTGTGTGTTTAAGAAGTTCCTTTGCAAAGTCTGTCTTCCTTAACTGTTGCTTTGAACAAACAGTTCAACTATAATCCAGAGTGCCCACAAAGACAGAGCTCTGAGGAGAGCATGCATAAGCTACTGGAAGGCTTGCAGGGGTTCAGCACCAGTCCCAAGGCCAAGAACAGTTGAACTGCAGGCTCCCATATCAGGAATCTGCACCTCAGCAATGTCCCTGCAACAATATCTGGATGCTGATCAGAATCACTTGGCTTGAAAGCACAGGGGATCCAAAGAGTGGGTCCAATACAGCTGTTTTCACTGTCCCACAAGGGGTGGGGGAAGGGGCAGCCAGGGCTGTAATACCAAAATACAGGGCACCACTGATTGATGCCACTAATGATGTAAATTTGATTTTTTTTAATGCCTTCCAAGACATGTTGTCCACTCCTAATTTAAAACCCTCTTAAAAATCTACATAATACACAGAATGCATTAATGTACTAAAAACAATGAAGCAATCAAGATGGATGAATGACATGCAAAATACAATTCTATGTTTAACTCTTGTTCTATGTCCCCTTCCTTTTCTTTTATTACTAACACTTGGTGTCCTATGCAATTTAGACTGGAAGCTCTTTTGCAGAGGACCAGGTCTTTATTTCTCTTTGTATGGTCCCATGCCCACTTTTAGGAGTTCAAAAACATACTTTGCATGCACACATACACTATTTCCTAAAATGTGGTGTTTACGGTTTTTCATTTTCAATTTTCATCTTCTTAAGGGCACTATAAGTATCAAAATATTTTAGCTGTGAATTGCCAACCTAGACTGTGTGCAAGAGACAGCAGAAGGTTATATGTAAACAATGATAGTTTGACAAATGCATGCATCTCTTACACTCTGTAGGATTTATATTCCTTTATTCAAAATACATGTACTTGTAATTTCTTATGAAGAACAGGAATGTTATTCAAATTTTTAATAGAGCATATAGACTAAACCATCAAGATCACTTTAGAAGCATCTATCAGATGCTGTGTCTTAAGCGGTACAAGACACAAAGAAGGATGTTCTGGCCAAAGTATCAGACGTACTTTAGCATAAGAGCATTATCAGGTGTTACTTTGAATAATTTAAATTTGCTGATGCCAAAAATGTTTTAAACAGTGTTAAATGTGTCCTCATTAGGGCTGAGCAAACCCTGCAGTATCCAGTTTGTGTTTCCAAGAACTAAGCTTTGCAGGATCCATTTGAGTGGACTTGTAACACCCAAACCTCCAAGCAAACAAGTTTCCTAGCAACTGTGCACTAAGACTTATCTTGTGCTCTCTCCTCACTTTGTTTGTTTAGGAATCCACTGCTGTGGGAAAGAGAACATCTCTCCTCCTCTACCCCTTGTTGCAGTAGGAGAAAGTACTTTGAAGACCTTAGGGACTAGAAAGCACTCAACCTACTTTGTGACTGCCCCATCCTTATAACTTTGTAATATTCAAGTTGCTACTGGGTCCCCGGAAGATTCTCCAGAGGTGGCCACCAGAATGCATCCAGGAGCTAAAAGGGGACAGGATAAACACACAAACCTTTTCCTCCCAAACAAAGTTGAGATTTGCACAAGTGGTGGGGATGCTTCTTGGCCTTAAGAACTGTATCAACCTGTCTCTGCTCAAAGTTTGTGGATTTAAGCTGATGCTTGTGCATTTGGCCAAAATTTATCCAGATTTCAGGTGAGTTCAAGATTACCATGAGCACAGACCTTGATCATGCCCCTCAAAGTCCTGTCTCCTTTCTTAAGCTATCAGATGGGTGTAATTTTTGTGGGTCCTCCTCCCCCCCTTTCATTCTCTTCAGGGGTCCCAAAAGGCTCTTACTGGCCCACTCTCCTCCATTTACACACTGTCTCTGCATTCACCCACTCACATAGTTTCAACTACAATCTTTATCTCCAATCCTGACCTGTCCCTTCCCGCCAATAGCAAATCAGCCTGTCCTTGAATCTCCTCCTTTATGTTTCATCATCAATCGAAGTTAACAAGAGATAAAACTGAACTCCTGGTTTTCCCTCCCAACTCACTCTGCACACCACCCATTCTGTCATTGAACACCTACACCATCCTCCCTGTCACTCAAGCCCATAACGTGGGGTTCACATCTTTGACGTCTCCCTCTCTTTGCATTTTACAAAATCAAGCTGTGTCCAAATGTTGCTGCTTCTTTCTCCATGATATTTGTAAGATCCACCCTTTTCTTTCTATCCAAAAAGTTTTAGGACACATCCATGCCCTCATTACTTCCTATGTGGATTACGGTATCTCCAGCCTCCCAAACACCTGTATCATCTCTCCCTTCTTCATAGAAAACTGGCTGCTAAGATTATCTTCTTTGCCTGTTCTAATCACTTCACCCAATTCTGAATCCTCCCACTGTATCCTCTTCCGATTCACTAGATCAATTTCCATCTTCCTGGTCTTCACCTTCAAGGTCCCTTCATAACTCTGCTTCCCATTCTGTCAGCTCTTGTCTCATCACATTGGCCCTTCTGCATGTTTGTCAGCTTCTCACATTACCTTCCCTGAACTAGTCCATAAGCTGACTATCTTCTTCTCCTTCAAACTTCACCTCTTCCAGAAAGCCTATGCTGCAGAGGGTTTAGACCTCTGTCCCTAAATCACATTTCAGAACAGAAAATGAATGTGGGAGGCAGAGTTGTATTAAGGAAAATACCTAATTGGAAGGACAATAATAAAATTGACTGGGACAAAGACATGCAGATTGGCATGTGAAATATAGTCTTTGAAAGGTGGCTATTAATCATTGAGGATACAAAGACTCTCAGCAATGTGAGAGAAAGCAGAAAGTCATGTTAGGACTTGCCTACATGGGGACACTCAGGAAAATTAATCTAAATTCATGTTTAAAGTGGATTACTTAAACCACGCTAAACCCCTCTGTGGATGCTCTTATTTAGAACTGAAGTGGCCTTAATTCGGTTTAACTTAATTCAGTGAATTAAGGTACTTTCACTGAATTGAACTAAACCAAATTAAGGCCCCTTTAATTCTGAATAAGAGCACCCACACAAATGTTTAAATGAGGTTTCATTAATCTATTTGAAAAGTATATTTGGATTAATTTGCCCGAGTGTCCCCACATAGGCAAGCCTTAAATCACAGATGAGCATACAAGATATATGGGGATGCTAGCCTTTTTATACTAACAAAAATTTGTAATTTTTATATATTTGATTTATCTTCAGAAATATTTGTATGTTATTTGTCTTTTTGGACTATAAGCTCTTTAGGACTATTTCTTTGTACATATTTGTATAGTATCTAGGACAATGCAACCCCAATGCACACTGGCCACTAGTGTAATACAGATATTAAACATTTAGTATAATTATTAAGCAGATTTGCATCTAGGTTCATGAGGTTCCATAAGCACGTTTCATTGATGCAAATGATCTCACAACAACACATATTGGGTAAAGGAACACACAAATGTACAAATGTTTTTAGTATTGGCAAGGGACGCAGATACTCTGTTCTTGGTCATATGCTATTCCCTAGGTTTGTTACTTTCATAATCTGGACAACAACAAGAAACAAAAGCTTAGCATAGCCAATATATAGGAAAACTTCTTAAATGCCCCCTCACATTGGGTTCACATTACTGTCCTTCTACTTAAAGGGTGCGATAACACAGATGACAGTTGGCACCAACCAAAGCAATCTGCATGAAAATCCTTTCAGATACTCAGTTGCTTAGGGACAAACTTGAGTAAATGGCAATAATTACAATGCTTTGTGCAAAATGAGCAACTACATTGAATGGAATCTGGGAGCACACCCTGACACACAGTATTCCCGAAATATAGAAAACCAGAAACTCTTCTAAAACGTGTAAGCACCCACTCAGCACTTTCTGATCACTCGGGCTAGCTTCACCATTAAGTAACTATTTGTTAACAGGAATGCTAACATCTGCCAATACCTCCAACACCAAACAAAATTGGCTGGAGTTGCAATGAAACCAGCCTACAACCAGGGGCTAGCTTTTTTGCCGCCCCCAGCACGGCAGGCAGGCCGCCTTCGGCAGCTTGCCTGCGGGAGGTCCGCCAGTCCCGTGCCTTTGGCGTACCCGCCGCCGAATCCGCGGGACCAGCGGACCTCCCGCAGAAACGCCGCCGAAGACAGCCTGACCGCCCGCCCTCACAGCGATCGGCAGGGCGCCCCCCCGCAGCTTGCCGCCCCAGGCATGAGCTTAGAGCACTGGTGCCTGGAGCTGCCACTGACTACAACTCATTCTGATGGCTTAAAATCCAATCTGAGAAGTTATTTCATGCTGATTTTTGCACTGGACGTAGTAATGACTAGAATTCACAGGTAGATATTATTGTGTCAGGCACTATAGGCAGCTACTGTGTACTGCAGCTGGTGGGTGCAGAAGACTGACAGCCGTGTATGTGCAACCTTTTCCTTAATTAAAATAAGGATTTTACTTGGAAATCATCTCATGTCTCTCTCTCTATATTTTTTTTAAACGGGCATTGATATTACAGTTAGAATATAACAAGCCAATAATTAAGATATTGGATAGTTTTGCTTTGTGTTATGTGTTAAGTCAAATATATTTAAAATTATGTTTTGTTACATGTTTGGCTTCAATAATAGGTACTCTGTAAGACTAAGAAGCTACATTTAAAGTAAAGTGAAGTTTTAAATGCCTTTTTAAAAAAAAATTACAGCTATAAGGCATGAATATGCAGAAAATCATTTTTCAGAATGGTCTCATAGACTCAAGGTAAAAAGGGACCATTATGGTCATCTAGTCTGACTTCCTGCACAATGCAGGCCAAGAATCTCACTCACCCACTCATGGTATCTGGGTTCACATACCATCATAATTTACCTATGTCTGAGTTACTGAAATCTTCAAATCGTGGTTTAAAGACCTCAAGGTGCAGAGAATCCTCCAGCAAGTGACCCATGCCCCATGCTGCAGAGGAAGGTGAAAAACCCCCAGGGCCTCTGCCAATCTGCCCTGGAGGAAAATTCCTTCCCGACCCCAAATATGGCAATCAGTTAAACCCTGAGCATGTGGGCAAGACTCACCAGCCAGCACCCAGGAAAGAATTCTCTGTAGTAACTCAGATCCCACCCCATCTAACATCCCATCACAGACCATTGGGCATATTTACCTGCTAATAATCAAAGATAGCCTAATTTTGGCAATTAATTTATCCCATCATACCATCCCCTCCATAAACTTAGCAAGCTTAGTCTTGAAAGCAGATATGTCTTTTGCCCCCACTGCTCCCCTTGGAAGATTGTTCCAGAACTTCACTCCTCTAATGGTTAGAAACCTTCATCTAAGTTCAAGTCTAAACTTCCTAGTGTCCAGTTTATATCTATTTGTTCTTGTGTCCACCTTGGTACTAAGCTTAAATAATTCCTCTCCCTCCCTGATATTTATCCCTCTGATATATTTAGAAAGAGCAATCATATCTCCTCTCAGCCTTCTTTTGGTTAGGCTAAACAAGCCAAGCTCTTTCAGTCTCCTTTCATAAGACAGGTTTTCCATTCCTCGGATCATCCTAGTAGCCCTTCTCTATACCTGTTCCAGTTTGAATTCATCCTTCTTAAACAGTTATGTAAAGTAACTGCAGCTGTTGTATACGCTATCACAAGATTTCTCTTTTGTTTTCTCTTGTGCTATTTTTCTATAATTTTGTTTACAGAAGAAAGGGGAAACAAGGAATGAGGTGGAACTAAAGAGAATATCATACACTAATGCAGTCTACTGGAAAAGTACCAGGTGTTTTAGAAGCCATTCCACTGTATATTTTCTTTCCTTTAGAAATCAAATAATCTAAGAACATGTATGAATAGAAACTAAAAAGCTTTAATCATCAGGTACACAATAGGAGGTAAAAATATCAAAAGAGCTGGCTGGTATTAAAGACCTAACCTTTATTTTATCCCCTTCTCTTTTAGAAACAGTTAATTTTCTAACTACAAAGCTTATTCTACATAATCGTTATGGTATAAAAAAATCCAGTCAGCTAAAGACTACATCAGGCCCTTAAAAATCAATGCACAAATCCTTGTCATGAAAGTTATGCAAATGATTATTTTCAAAGATAAGGGTCACAAAGTGCTTTAGATCATTTCACTCTACGAGAATGCTTTAAGTCTATCAACTGTCACAAGGAATGCAGAAAATTGAATTCTAGCACTGAATATTATATGTTAGAGCCGAAGTGAAAAGTGACAATAAGGATTTTTCTTAATACAATGATTCACAGTCAGTTCTATTTAATTTAAGACACTCTCAAAGTATATTATTTGGGGTTACTTTGAAAGTGTCCTAAATTAAATAGAACTGATTGTGAATTGTTGTATTATTTTAATATTATATATCAGAAATAGACTATATGAATAAGTGCCTAAGGAAAATTGAATAATTCCCTATCTTAAAAAAGGTGACTTTTTTCAAGCTAATTCAACACAACTAAAGCAAAAGGAAAGCCAAGTTTAAGTTTTACTGATAGATAATTATACTTTTTATAAAATCCATTCTACTTTGCCAGTGGCTTATCAATAAAGGCATCTTAGCTGCAGGACAATTATAATAGAGAGGATTATAGTACAGAATGGGCAAAAATATCAGTAAAATATATTTTGCAAGATCTACATATATTTCTATGTTTATAATAGACAACAACCATTGTGTGTGTGTGTGTGTGTGTGTGTGTGTACACATTGCTGATGCTCTGAAGCTGGGAATAGCAGAATTACTATAAAGACAATGGCTTTATATTTTCAGTAAAATGACTCACAGGAACAATTGTCAGTGTTGTTACTGTACAAGAAACCCTTAAACAGCTACAAGATTCACTGTTCCTTTATTACTTTCATCCATAAACCTCCATTAAAAAAAGCAATGTGCCATGAATGCAATGAATTTAAATAGAGTAAACACTCCGATATTTGGTAGGCATGATTTGGAATATTATTGAATATATGTTATACTTTTCTTCATTTGAAACTCCAAGTCTCTCACACATGTGCTGCCACCAAGTAATTTCCATCTCTGCTCTGTAGGTAAGTAACACTAGCTATAGAGCTGAGTGAACACTTGGTTTTTCAGTTTGGTGGCTTAACTGAAAAATCTGATTTTTGTTTGTTTGCTTTGGGTTGAACTACAACTGATTTTTTTAGAAACAGAAAAATGTTTTGTTCAACCTGAAATAAATCTCTTATTTTTTTAGTTTCATTTTTGGGTGTTTTCTTTACTCTTCGAATTTTTTACAACAAATATCACTAAACTTCAGAATGAAAAGTTTCAAATTAAAATGTAAAAATATTTCCCTTTGAAAAAGTAACCCCCCCACACAACATTTCAATTTTTTTAAATCTCTTTTTCTTTTTATTGAACTGAAACTATTTGTCAAATTTGACTTGAAGTAATAAATAGCTTTGATTGATAGAAAAATGTATTTTTAGGCAAAAACTATTCACCAATTTTTTTTCCTCCAGCTCTATACCTGAGAAAGTAGAAACGAGATGTAAGATGTTGTCACTTATAATGAGCAAGCACTGTAATTAGCGCCCCACTCCTCATCAAATTTTCAAAGGAAAGGATGAACCAACATAATTTACCTAGACATTCAAAAGGCTTCGACAAAGTCCCTCACCAAAGGTTATTAGGGAAAGTTGTCATGGTATGAGGAATAAAGTATTGTCCCATGTAGGAACTGGCTAGTAGTAACAGTAGTAATAAAAGATCACTTTTCATCATGACAAAAGGTTACCAGTGAGATGCCATCCACACTCCACTGTAGGATCAGTGGTATTTAATGTATTTTTTTAATGATTGGGAAATAGGAGTGAGCAATGAGATGGTAAAATTAGCAAATGAGAGTATTTAGATAGATCAACAATGGAAAAGGATTGAGTTGTTTTTTCTGTTTTGAAGCTCTTAATGGTTTTCAAACCTGCTCCCTGTGACCTTGACAAACAGGTATCTGGGTTCACATACCATCATCCCACTTGTAGTCAAAGTTTACTCGTATGAGTCCTACACTTCGGAACTTAATCTTCATCCTCTCTCTCCCCTCCACGTGTCTCACTTTCTTCCTGCTCATTTTCTAACATCACTTTGAAGATTTCCTTCATTCAATAATATTTTTAGAATAATTATGCTTTATATATCATCTTTCGTTCAAAATTAACCCTCCATGTTTATTTGAGCTTAAATTTCCAGGAATAGTCTTATTATACTGTATATATTTTTATTCTCTTATATAGTGCTCTCACAGGTGGCTTTATTTAAACAAAGCCTTTCAGATGCAATCTTAACTATGGTGCAGATTGTGTGCCACCATAATAATACTGTTTACTATTTATTATTGTAGTGGAGAAGAATTCAAACTTTTGAAATGAGGAACCCATAGCCCTCATGCATCTTCTTGAGAAGACAAGATGATTTACTCAATAGGAAAAAGTAACAGTTGAAAATGTCAACACCAAGTGGAGAAGGTAGCCGTACAACTTTGATTAATTTGAATGAGAGTTCTACGGTGAAATAAGTCAGATCTGAAAATATTAACTAATTTGTAATAATGCCCCCCCAAAGACGACTGTTTATACAAGGATTGGGATCTAAATTGGTATTTATATAGGCTTTATTTTAAAATAAGGATTGAAAGCTCCAGCTACCAAACTGGTTCAACTATTTTAAGTACTAACATTTTGCCTTGGATTTTTCTGTCCTTTTCCTAAACTTGGCTTCCTTTTACTGGCACTTTACCTCCAACTGGTGGCTTCTTACAAGGTTGCCATCAAAGTTGCTCTGTGAATTGAATTGCTAGGGGATATAAAAAAGTGAGGTGACTGACACTCTTGGGATTCTGATATTGATGTGCCATTGCCATGCCACAGCTTGTTCTCAAAGAAAATATTAACTGCTTTTGATGCCTTACATGCTTTTCTTCCACGTGCTCTTATTAAGTCCCATCTTTCCATTTCATGTCTGGACACGTCTGCTTTGCATTTGTCATATTCCTCATATAAGAATTTCAAAATGGTATTTACATTCCAAGTTGAGGTTAACAATTGTAAGTGTTATAAACAAGTTAGTAGCAGAGAGTTAATGTTCGCAAATGGTTACGGCAGTGGGTTGGGAGTAGAGGTTTGGAAGCTAGAATTCCTGGAGCCCTGTGTTGTTAAGGAACATTAAGAAATTACAACTTCCTGGTGCCTCAGTTTCCCTATCAGTAAAATCAATAGAAATACTTACCTGCACCATAAGGGCACATTAAATAAATGTTGACAAAAGTCTTCACGATCCTCTGAAGAAAGACATGATGAAGTGAAAAGAACTTTTCCGCAATGAAAATGGCTGAGAAACACATAATTCTCACAAAAACAATGAAACACTCTTCGCTGTCAATTTACAAAATTACTTTAGTGCTCAAAAAACAGGTGATGGGGACAGCCCTGGGAACCAAAGTCCTCCATTTAACCTCAGAAGAGGTATGGCACAGCAGAAACAGTACTGGCATTCACATGATACAGTGTAATCTATTACACTATGATATTATTTGTGGGGGAGGGATAGCTCAGTGGTTTGAGCATTGGCCTGCTAAACCCAGGGTTGTGAGCTCAATCCTTGAGGGGGCCATTTAGGGATCTGGGGCAAAAATCTGTCTGGGAATTGGTCCTGCTTTGAGAAGGGGGTTGGACTAAATGACCTCCTGAGGTCCCTCCCAACCCTGATATTCTATGATTATGATATAAATCTAGTACAGAGAGATATAGTACAAACTTCCTCATGCTGACAAACCAATGTGGCTCAGTTCTGAACCACATGGCTCCCTTCCAAGGGTGTGTAATAATATCCATACCTTTTCAAATCTTAGTTTCTACTAAGACTGAACAAGAGTGCCAGCTGTGTTTGTAGTTTTTAGTAATGTAGATACTTGCATACGTATCCAGTAGAAACTTGGCTAAGACAACCAAGTCACTTCACATATGCCACTCAAGAGGAGACAATGGTTATACAATATATTGTATCCACAGTCAGATATCATTAGTAGATGGAACAAAAAATCTCAGAATGGAAAAATGGTAAAAATAAAACAATAAATATTCTGCTACGGTGAAAGGCAGCTTCTGACAGAAGAATTATACAAGTTTTGGTACAAAGAAATTATTATATATACCCGACCCTATCTGTGGCAGTGTGTGGAACCCTTATTTCAGCCTAGAGCTGGAGCCCCCTCAAGTCATTTTGTGGGAATGTATGATGTCCATTCTACCTTACATAGTTTTTTCTGCCAGCTAAGGAAGTAGAAGCCTCTTGCAAACACATGATTTGCCCAGATCCAAATTTGTGGAGGGTGGTGGTGGTTGGGAAGTGGCAATGCAAAAACGAGAGTTTCTACCCAGCTCTAATCACAAGGTAAGCATGCAAAGTTACTCATACATGAAAATGAAGCAAATGAATATGGTGATTATCACAGTGATAACTCAAATGCACATTAAAATAGTTTCATGCATCTTTCTCTGCAAATAATATTTGAATATAACAATAATTTTGTCCTAGGAAGGTGCAAGCAAATTTAAGTGGAACGTCAAATTGAAAATCAAAACAAATCATACCATCACCAATGGCTTTTAATTTAATCTATTGCTTTCATGCAAACACTGATTTTGGAAGACTTCAATATCCTCCCTCAAAAAAACACCAACAGACAAAAACAAAATTTCAATATATCTACAGTTGTTTGTTGTTGACTCCAAATATATCAAAATTGCTTGAGAAATAAGTTACATAATTAAAACAGAAAGAAAAAACTTTTACTTACCAAAAGAGAATTAGATCGAAAATTATGTGAATATTGTTCACTGAAGTATTCTGTATTGTGGTCCAGTCTCTGATGTCCTCCATATTCTGGTGCATCAGAATCCAGTGCAATTTTATACTTAAAACAATTCATTAAGGAACTATCAGTGTTGTTAAATGTAGAAAAATGCTGTATGGCATTGCACATCAATATATTCCAACATTTAAAACAAAAAACATGAAACCATTCAAGAAGAGGAAGAGAGTTGAGGGGGATGGGGAAGAGATACTTAGTCAACTACAGAAACTCCATGCTTGTATCTTAGTGTTTTCTTATACATTAAGTTATAGCATTTCTTTTTCCTATTTACCGAAATGTCCATCTTATGACAGATTCTTAGGAAAGACAAATGTGATCTGCTGTCTTTTGCAATTTCCTGTCAGTGATATATATATATAAAAAGATATTTTTAAATATTTTAGTTTAGGCAGATATCTATGATTAACTACACCAATCATTCAATAGGACAAACAATGAACAAAAAGTGAATTGGATTAAAACCAGTATTTCTTAAAGTACCTTGACAGTGATAAATAGCCAAATATCATAAGCTACTGTGTCATCTTTAAACTGGGTTCAGTGAGTCTTGGATCAGGTGAGTTAATCTGATAGTGATGAAAATATATAGTTTTAGTCTAAATAAACTGATACAAAGTTAAATACAATTCTGACCAGAGGCACAGTACAGAAACTATTTGTTTTTATTTGGGGGACAAATAAATGTATTGTTAACTGAAAACATTTTTTTAAAACATAGTGTGTCTGGCCACAATTATACAAATCCAAGGATATAATTTATTACCACGATGTAATTGTCACACTCGTTGGAGTAATTCACAACCATGAGTGCCAGCCTCAGGGCAGACTGTCAAAAAGCAGGGCAGAAACCCCAAACTGGTTGTATGTTCTATAATTAGATTTCATCCATCTGGTTAAAAAAAAAAAAAGGTGAACTGAAACACTATAACAGTCTTACCATGGAATTACATACAGTCCCCTTGGGCACTCCAGTCTGTCTATCTTGCCACTCGGGAAAGCTGGACTCAGTGAAAGTTGGTTGCCATACACTAAAGTTCAGAAAAAAATCAGGTTGATTCCAGTCCTAAGAGAGAGACTTACCCCTGATCAATTTGAACCTCAGATATCACAACAAAGACAATGCTTGTAGCCAATACTATAGCAAACTAACTAAGGATTGATTAACTAGGAAAAAGAAATGAAAGAGTTATTTAAAGGTTAAAGCAGGCAACATATATACACAAATGAGTTATAGTCTATGGTTCCAAAAGGTGGCAGTTGTAATCTGTCAGGAAAGAATGTCTTTTAGGGCTAACCCAGGTTGATCCTAGGGATCTCTGCTTTATTTCCTAGCTTCAGCCCTCTGAGAATCCAAACATCAAAAGAGGGATAAAAAAATTTCTTATTTCCCTGTTTTATTTTCTTCTTCCAGCATTCAAGATGAAGGGATTTGCTTTTTGCACGTAGCACCCTTATGGCTGTGAGAAGGCCATTAACCAAGTCTTTGTAATGTGATGTTCCACAACGGTTTGTTCAGTTTTTCTTGATAAGTTGGGGAGACCACTCCTCCTGCCTGGGTTCACAAGATCAGAACAGGCACTTTTACAATTATAAAGTAAAACTTACATATTAGTGTGTGTGTGTGTGTGTGTGTGTGTGTGTGTGTGTGTGTATATATCTCACAGTTTAATATAATCTGGTGTCACATTTAGTCAAATGCCTTAATTGTAATCATAAGGTTGTTGCACACACTACTGGACAGAGCTTAGGTTCTTGGAGGGGATGGGGGTGGTTAATTGTATATTTCAATATCTTACCATGTTTGGATTTCTTTTAGCTGTAACCTTAATTTTTAATTTCCAGAATTTGTAAA
The DNA here is from genome assembly GCF_020497125.1 of Mauremys mutica. Taxonomy (NCBI): domain Eukaryota; kingdom Metazoa; phylum Chordata; order Testudines; family Geoemydidae; genus Mauremys; species Mauremys mutica. The sequence goes on along the minus strand of NC_059072.1, from coordinate 182,900,203 downwards.
GTTTCATTTTAGGACAACTAACACCCCTGTAATATTTTTGGCCCTTAAGTTACAGAAGCATACTTTCAATCTTAGCTAAACTGTACTATTTTTTGGTCTTGGAGTACACACAGCAGATAGGAACATGTCTGAAACAGTGTTTTGTAATCCACCCACTTAATTTTGAACCATAGAAGAATCTTGTTTCAATGGAGGCCTACATTAATAGGATTACAGCAGAGTAAAGCCACACTCTTTCATTCAATGGCTCTTAAACTGCTCTAAGGCGTCTGTGTTTGCTCAGCCTTTCAATAAAGTGCCTGCTCAAAGTCCAAGGATTTTGATGTTAGGAGAATTGCTATCATTTATATCTTTCTGCACTACTCTCTTTATATCAGTTGATGAAGCTTAGAAATTTTCTTCAAAGTTACAATCCACTCAATTTAAGTGCCTAGTAACAAGAAAGACAGTGCTTAAAAAGTGACAATACAAAAAGCAGACCAATCTAAAAGTAAATGAAATGTTATTTTGAGATATTTCAATCATTTAGTCCATGTGATTACAGTGATTTCTTTGGAAAGAAGAATGATCTTTAGCAGAAAGTCTATAAAATGTCAAAAGCAATTAAGCTTTTAATTAGGGACACCAATGACCTCCATGAACAGTACTTTCTGTGGGGAAGGCAATCACTGGAGTGAGCCAGAGATTGCTAAGCCACTGTGTGTTTTCTAGAAGGTTTAACCAGCTAATACAAACAGAGAACATTGGCTATCAGAGCATGCCCTAACAAAATCTCTTATTTTTTTTGGAATGTTAGCTAAATGGTACTTTATTGCCAGCTTCGATCCACAATGCCTTAGGTTACATCTGTACACTTGCACAAATATATCTGCCCCTTTATTTTATAAATATGTCCAAATTACCCCTTGTTTGTTGTCATGAACCACATAAATAACCATAAACTACAACTTTTAGTGGCTCTCCCTGGTACCTTTCCAAGCCTAGCCTCGGCAAAGGCTGCTGATATGCCACTGTATATTTTATGAACATGGCGGGGGAATGTCTCCCTCAAGCATTTCACTCTTTGCTTTTGTGATCTACAGTATACATTACATTTAATAATTTATCGATTTTGTTGAAAGCTTTGACATCTTTAATGATTCCTTTAAAACTATTTACAGCAAATGTAATCTTCATGGCTATGTTACCATTAAAACAAATTATCCCATGTTCTTAATTGAGGGTATGAAAATATCTCCAGCAAAGCTTTTAGATATCAAGTAAACACCACTCTCTCTCCTCATCCCATAACAAACATCCATACAATTATTCACGTTCTTGTTAATGTGATTCAAATGTGTTTTAAAATCCTAGCAAATTATACATTTCTTTAGGAACATGTATAGTTTGGTAAACTCATGATTCTCATTCCAATTTAGACCTCAGAGAGAGCTGGACGAGCTCATTCCACTTTAGACCTCATGGAGAGCTGGATGAGCATCCCAATTTGTGAACGCTGCCTTCATTAAAACTTCCAATGACTGCTATACCTTTTAATTAAGTGTGTAACAGAAGTATTTGCTTTTGCATTGTAGCCTCTTTTGTTTCAGCTACAAAGTGTTGGGAATACTAACTTGTCTCCAGACTATGAAATAAAGCCTGGTTTCTGTTCAGTTGGATGCCTTGACTGTAAATGTCCTAAAACAAATACAACTGAGAAAAGCAGCAAAACCAGTGAACCCTTGTATACAGAGAGCTTGAATGGAAAGGCTGTCATTATCTACCACGTTAATTACTGAATTACTATGCTTTTATGATGTTTTGAAATACATATTTTAATGCAAATAATTAAATTTAATCTTATGCATGCTTAATGACACATGAAACATCACTAAGTAAATGCAAATCATGTAAAATAGCATAATTTGTATTTTATGCCTCAACTTCACTTCTAACATAGAAACAGAATTCTACTATTTATGAGACACACAAGGTAGGTGAAGCAATATCTTTTATTGGACCAAATTCTGTTGGTGGAAGCTACAGATTTTTGAGCTACACGGAGTTTTCCTTCAGGTCTGGGGAAGGAAGCAGAGTGTCTGAGTTAAGAGCTCTTCTCTAGGCAGAGTTGATCAGAACTTGCATTGACCCCCTGTAAAATGATGTAACCCATAGATTATAAACTCTTCATAAAGTACCTATTCCTTTCCACAATGTCTGGTTCGACTCATATATGCACGCACGCACACACCCTCCCCCAAATTAAATATAGTAAAATAAAATAACTTGGCTCATCTCTATCATATATAAAAGAGTCCCACGAGGCAGACTTTAATGGCAAGTTCCTTACCAAGTTGAAGAGGCTCTCTTTTCCTCAGCTGGGCAATATCAAGTATCCGGATAATATTCCTTTAGAGACAAATTCAGCTGTCTTCCCCACTAACCAGTCCAACTGGTTTAGAGGTCACTAGATGCAGAGGTAGGGCTGATTTGTGGAACCTATACAGTCATGCAGGAGGGGGCTAAAGACAAATGTGCTCCAGCAGAAGAGCGAAGAGGTATGAGCACTCAGATCTACATTACTGACTGTAAAGAAGCTCCAGATCCAGTCTCAGGAATGAAGAGGGAAATAATTCATTGCCCACCCCTGAAGAACCCCAATACACAGCTTGACCACTTGGGCTGAACACACTGGGATCATTGCCACGTGTTCTTTCACCCCTATTTCAACCAAATTTGGAATTAATGCAACATTGCCATTACAGATTCTAGGGTGACCAGATGTCCCGTTTTTAAAGAGACAGTCCCGTTTTTTGGGACTTTTCTTATATAAGCCTATTACCCCCCACTCCCTGTCCCGTTTTTTCACAGTTGCTATCTGGTTACGCTAGAATGATCAAGACAAAAGCAGTGAAGAATAAAAAAAAAATACAGTAAGTGGGGAGATCTATGAAAAAGTATGAGCTGGGAGAGCAATATGCAGGAAATGAATTCAGGACTTTTATGGGTATATAAGCAAAATCAACTATGCTCCTTAAGCTATCTTCAATAAGACTGAGCAGTACTGGAACTATATAAAGATAACCTGAGCTGTAGTTAAAGGTTATAGGTCAGCCTACAGTCATATAAAAAGACTATGAAATGCAGGTTAATGCAACATTGCAGTTCAGATTTAAATCATACAGAAGAAGTGAAAACTTGCAGTTAAATTGACGAAACAGCTATACCTCTGGCATCCTTCCATAAATGTAGCATTTTCTATTCATACATCTGGAGTCAAAGATAAAAAATGTGTATTCTCTCTCTCTCTCCTTACTTAAAAAGATTTGATAGCTACATGTGATAAACCCCAATCTCTGTATGCATTTTTAAAACTTTTAAAATAATGGGTGGCTTAGTAATACTTGATTTTTTTCCCTCAGCTCTTGCTACCACTTCTTGACTGAAAGCAGGAAAAAGGGATACTGTCCTGAGGTCAAAAATAGGACAGAGAAATCAGCAGATAAAGTATTAGATCAAAAAATCTGCTGAGAAATTGCCACCAGTAAGAAGAAACAAAAAAATCCTTTCAAAGATTGAACTTAGGCTATTGCTTCTGCAAGAAGTGACTAGGGAGCAAGAATCATGACAAATGAGTGGGTGCTTCCTTGTTGCACAGTGAGAGCCACATGGGCAGAGAGAAGGTGAAAGCCTTTGATCCTTTAAGCAGTCCTGGGGTCAGCTGGCTCCTGTACCTGATGAAGATTGCAGTAGTCATGTAGAAACAGGAGCTGCAGAACTCTCTTCATCTACTTCTCTCCTACTGTCTATATATCTAGCATAGCAGTGGTATCGCCAGGGTACAGAGCTGTAAGCTCGACTTTTAAAATATCTAGAATGTGAAGCAGTCTAATGATACATCTTGGTGAATCCCCATCAGTTCACAGAATGAAGACTCTAATTATGGAACAAATACTGATTGTTGTATTTTTATTTGTTTAGTTGCCATTAGGTTTTTATCTGTGGCTTAAAAAAAATAGTTAAATAAATCCGAGGCCTTCCTCTTTATAAAAATCAATGATGCATCATCTGTATATTAGTCTCAGTTGTTAGCCGCCTTCTTTCTTTACTCTTGCTTTGCTGTGGACAGATATTTAAGTGGATCATTTGGCCCACTTTTTACATCCCTTTGCATGCCCTGCAATGTGTTCTTGTTTCTATCAAATGTCACTTTGTCATTATGTAGTGCGCAGTAAGTGGAAATTTCCCTGAAATACTTCATGATACTCTTTTTCCCCTCTTGTCTTGACTTGTCTTGTGGTAGCACATAGGAGGCAGCATTTTCTTCATAAAAGACACAGTAGTTTTAGGTCACATTCTTTATGATTAAGTAACTAGTTAAGATAATATACCTATTTTTGCCCTCTAACTCACCCTACATTTACAATTGGTCAGGTTCTGTGTCCTCATCTATATTTTAGTCTGATCATCCACCTATTCAAGAGTGGAGTATCTCTAATGTCTAGATGGAACTGATCCAGAAATGGTTTCCTTCCTTTTTCACTTTCTTCAGGCTTGCTTTGCCTTTCATCACATCCATTCCACCTCTGGACTCAAACTTCCCTGTCTTTCAGTGGTGACTACTCTTTGGGATTTCTCTATGTAGGCACCTTTCTTCTAGCAAATTAATTGCTATTTGCATTTCCCACCTCATCCTGTAGAGAGGACACTTGTGCAGGTGTCTTCAGAAATGAGGATTTCAGCTTCTGCATTTGACTGTCTTAGCTCATTTGGTAGGCACTATACTGCTCTTTTCTAACAACAATTTAAGATTTAAAAAAAATTATAAAGGGAACAAGAAATATTCAATCCTCCTTAACTAGGGAGAATATACTATGGGATGGTCTACATAAGTCTCTTTGATAATATTAAATCATGCACACTGTCACATTAACTGAAGTCACTAAATTGCATTCCAGTCCGAAAACAGATGGGATGTACTGTATATTCTAATGTAAAAAGTTATTCAACATTCCTGTGTTACAAGATTCTGCAATATTTCCATTAATTTCCTACTATAGATTTGTCCTCAAATTCTTTGTTATTTGGAGAACATCCATTATCTCTTTGGACAAAGTATTTGAAGTTTCACCTACCTCAATCAGACTTGAAAAATCTAGAGAATTTTGCCAGATTCTAAAAAGAAAATGCTGCTTAGCCCCATTTACTTAAAGGACCTGATCTTAAATCTTGTTTGTGTGCAAGAAAAGACATTAAAAAAAAATGATGAAGTCATCTTTAGTACAAACGATACAGGTGGATATGAGAAGCCATGTCTCTACCAGAGGGAGATATGCAAGTGAAACCTAAGAATAGGAATCACATTTAATAGAAAAGACTTAAAAATATTAGTCCAGGAATAGGTTTCTGAAACATTTGCCGAGATGGCTAGAAAATTTGTAAATAAAACAATCAAAACTTCTATTAGTAAAATTTTATATATAGCAGAAGTCCTTGTCTAATTATGAACATGAAATATAATGCTTAAGAATTCTGAAAGAACTATTTCTATTTTTTTAAAATACGAGACGCAGGAATTACTGCTAGTTTTGAAGATCTAGAAGCCTTTAATGTCTGACTACACCCCTAAATCAGCAATTAAACTGGATCAAACTTGCTTTATCCCATGAGATCTTATAAAGTAATCTACAGTATGGGTCTCTTAATTGGCAAAATATATGCAGGCAACTAATGAGATTTGAAAATGGAATAGTTTATTGCACCTCCCAAAGGCTATTTGGGAAAAGTTAAAAGAATTCAGTACTGGTTTTTACTCAGCACTATATTCTACAAGTAGACAATGTGAGGAGGCTTTCTTGTTTCAGATACAACTAATTACATTTAAAAAGAAATCACATTTTTAAATAGAATGAACATTTCTGAAACAAGTATTTCACGCTGAATAACAGTATTTGACACATCAGGGATATGGAAGCAAAACGCTAAATTAAATGATTTTCTGTTAAGCTATAATGTTCTTCCAACAACAATTAAAAACATGAAAATAAAAAATAAGTAATGCAACACAAAGAGAGAAAAAAGTCACTAAAAGATTTTCTTTTTAATAAAAATGGCACTAGGCCCATCTCCTAGCCATCCTGCACATATTCTCGCCACTTACTTTTTGTTGCAAGACACCATGGTGGGTTTCAATCCCCTGCAGCTACCATTAAAATGTTAACTGAAAGCATACAATTGGAGAAGGGCCCTCAAGGTTAACACCTTTGGCTGTGGTTTTGTGCTGAGCAGAGTTTTAACACACTTTAAGGGCGGCATTGAGCAATGCTTTCATTATATGGTAACTGCTCTGTTTTGGGTAGCTTTATGGGGAGCCTTTAAGCATTGTTAAAGTAATTTTTAAAAGTTGGGTGGTTTTGAGAGGCACTTCACACATTCCTTCCTCACAATGTTTTGCTCACAGGACTTATCAAGTGCTATTCAGGATTACTCCCGTGGTTTTCAGTGGTGAGCGTTTGGTGGTGGTGGAGGGGAAAGGAGGAGTTGTAAAAGTACATTCAGTGTCAGAAACCTTCAATGTTAATTTAGTTTTGTTTCCCTTGTCTGTATTATCCCATAAATTGTTAAAGCCACAAAGACGTTTCAGTTAACCTGTTTTCTGTTTTTCATTCTGGTGCTTTGGACAGCGACAGTTATTTCACTGTCATGAACCCCCTTAAATAAAACACATTAGCAAATGCATGGCCCAGGAGGGTGGGGAGAAGAGGGCTTATGGGAAGAATAAAATTGTTTGCATTTTAATGGCTGCAGACTTCTAAGAATTCACAGTAATGTGCTGTGAATTCTGCCACCCCATCCCAAACAGGCGAGAAGCATCACATTGATCATTCTCAGAAAAGAAGATGCACATACAAATGGAGTGAACAGTAACTTTTATTTACATAAAAACATTCATCGAACATAGATTCATAGATTGTAGGGCTGGAAGGGACCTCAAGAGGCCATCAAGTCCAGTTCCCTGCCCTCAGGGCAGGACCAAATATTGTCTAGAGTTAAAATGTTTTTAACAGGAACAAATTAACTAAAAAAAGTCAAATTCTCTGAGAAGTGGGCAAACACTGATGTCTGTGGACATCTCCTCACCTTTTCCTTGCCCCTCAGCTGACAAGAGGAGGTGGAGGGAAATGGATGCAGAATACTGTGCAGGGGGGCAACTGGGGATATATCCTCTGTGGGCTTGAGGGCAGAACACAGGCTGGGCTACAGGGCTCATTCTTCTTCTTCTCCTGAATGCTCTGGACTGGAGGGTTCCCCTGTGAGGGAGTTTGGATGCCTGTGGAGGATGTTTTGCTGGGCATGCTCCTCCCCATCAGAGTGGCGGAGGGATTCACTACTTCAGCCGCTGAAGGAGGAAGTAGAGGTGACAGCTGAAAGAGGAAGTAGAGAAGGTGGTTCTTATTCCTGGAGAGAAGCAGCAACCACAGTGGTGGGTGGGCTCTTATAGCATTCTGACACCAGTTGGACTGGGGACTGCATGATCTCATTCCCTCTGTGCATGCTCCCACTGCCTGTGTGCATTCTCTCCATTTGCAGGAATGCCTTGACCTTCTTAAGAGCCTGTTCCTCCCTTGCCCAAAGGAAGTTGAACTGCTCTTGACTCCTTTTATCTATGCCAAGAAGCACGTCTTCCAGGGTCCTTTTTCATCTTCCTCTGCTAACGCTGCAGTGCTGCTTATCCCGTACAAACGGAATGGTTTCCTGCACTACTTTTGTTAAAATGTTCTAATGCTCACAGAGACCTGTTGGGGTGTGGTTTGGTTCCTTCAGGGATAACATTACCAGTCACCTTTTTCCATCTTTAAAAGTTGACCATAGCAGTTTTGAATGTACCAGAATGCAAAAGAGAAGTGATTTTCCAGTACTGTGGAGGACCTCTGGCCACATATGCCAGAGAGATGTTTCTGTTAATGGTGACCCCGCAGTGTATTCCTGAGCGGAGGGGTTTGGTGAACCCTGCTGCGACACCTAAAGAACTAGCTTAAATTGCCACCCAATCCTATAAACATAATTCAGCAATTTGAGAGGAAACCGACTGTATTTTAAACTAGCATTTTGCGTTCCCATGGAAATGGAACAGAAAACCACAGAAAATATCCGCCTACCCCATAATCTGCCCTGCACTGACAGGAAGTCCAGCCCGTGTCCAGTGAACAGCACTGAAACATACAGGGAAACAGAGTGACTCCAGAAGCATATATTTGCTGAATTTTCCTTGACCTTTTCAGTTAACACTGCAAGCCAGTTGCCTCTCCACTGTTAAGGGACATGGTATTATGTTTGCGCAACCCCCGAAGTAGATATTATACCCACTCCCATTTCTCTCAGCTTTCGCAGAGTAGCTCAGCGCGGGAAGCTGGGAAAGAGGTTGTGTTGGATCTTTGCACAACCATAAGTGCCATGAAACTGGTCTTTCTCCCCACTTGAGCCCTTTAAAATCTGTTCCTTCCGTCTCTCACCCCCCACTCCCCATCATCTTGTTTTGCATTGCCCAGGGACCATCACTGTGAGTGCTGGCTTAGAAATCCAAAGACAGAGGCACAATGACTGCTCATGTCTGCTCAATGCTTTACATTGGTTCATGGGAGTTCACTAAAATCACTGAATTACAGCCCTGTGTTGCTCTGGGACCATGTTGGGATAGAGAGAGGGTGGAGCATCATGGAGGCCAGGCTGTGGTGAGTGCAGCAGCACAGCAAGAGGGGATATTGTTGGGGACAATGGGGACCCATTGTAAAAAACTTACCAGTATCAGATTCTGGTTCCTACAGCAGCTCTGGGTCTTCAGACTCTTCCAAGGGGTCTTTTTCAACTGGGTCTTCTAGGTAGAGATGCAGATTTAGATGCTCCTCTTCCTCCATGGCTCCTGGCATTTCCTCTGGGAATTCCTCCAAGGTCTCTGATGTCTCCTTGTCCTGTCCCTTATCAGTGTCCTGACATCTGATGAGGCTAGTCACTTCAGGCTCCGTACTTGCCGCCCTGGAGAGCACCCAGTCCAGCTCACCATAGCATGGGCATGTGCTAAGTCCCCTCCAGGGAAGACTGTTGGGAGTCCTTCACTCTCTGGTAAAGGAGCCTGAGCTGCTCCATGCACTCCTGGCACTAGGATGTAATGCAGTGAACTGCCACCTCCTTCAGCCTCCATGAAATCTCATGGTGCAGGTGAATGTTCCTGCTGACCCAGATGAAGTCATAAAGGGCAATCTACTGTGAACCACACATTGATGAGCACCTGTGCATACTATAGAGACCAGAAGGCTGCTCTCGAACCATGATTCACGATCACCTGTACTGACAATAGCTTTCAGCAGAAAACTGTTTTGAAGTGCTCAGCACAGACTGTTACTACCACTGGCGGTGTGGGGAAGGTGTCAGTGACATTTACACTTTTGGGTAAGTGTCAGGCAGCAAAGGGTATTGTGAGAATAGCCCTGGAAGGCTATCGACAAGTGACCTGGTATACACCCTTTTCTCCTGTGCACACTGCACTGTAAAATGGGTACAGGGCCATATCACAGCTGAGATGCCCTTCATGCATGGCAGCTGTTGTGAACTAGACTGTCCTTCAAGAACATGCTCCCAGGCTTCAGATGTGAACAATAGAGGGGTTGTGGCACAAGAAGTGCACATGTGTCAGTGTACAGTCAAAAATATGGATGCACTCATGGGGTGTTTTTTTTAAAAATATATATAACATCTACGTGAGTCGAGTGCCTAATTCCCTTTAGCACTTTTGAAAATCCCAGCCTTGTCCTTTGAAGAATAGGATTTGTCTGTCTTAAGTCAAAATGAACATTCAGTTCTCTGGTCTCACCTGAGCAAGATGACCCACAACCAGCAGCCTGCACTTGAGCAAGAGTCAGAAGTCCGAATAGCTAGATTTTCCCAGGTCAGGACAGAGGTAAAGTGGCAAGAAATTGTAGACTAGCATGCAACAGTATTAACTAGCCAATTATATCAATATCTCCAAATTCACATATCAAAAATATCACTCAGTGTGAGTCAACAACATACAACATAGAGTAGAAATTAGTAAAGGGTATGCATCACAAGTGTAGATATCTAACTAAGTCTATCATTAACTGACCAAGATTTCTTTTACTTCCGTGTTTTAGTCCATTCAGAAATGCAGTTTGTAATGGTATTTCAATAGTACTATTGCAATTCAAAATCAGGAATTACATTAACCAAAAATAAAGTTCCCTAACATTTGTCTCATGCTCTAGCTCAGGGGTCTCAAAGTCCTGGCCTACGGGCCATCTGCGGCCCGAGAACCTCCCCACTGTGGCCCGTGGAAACTTTAAAAAAAGTTCTTTCATCCAGCCCTAACAGCTGCCGCCTGAGGAAGGGGCAGTGGGAGGGGAGTGGGTAGGAGAGATTCATGTGCCCCTCCCCCCAATGTTGCTCCATCCTGCTGCTCCCGGGAACCTCCTAGGTGTTGCACTCGGCAACGTGTCATTCACCTCGGGCACTCAGCTCCCTGCAAGCAGTTCCCTATCCCTGCTGTTTCCAGCGGAGCCGTGGAAGAGAGACCCATGTAGCCACGCTGCTGGCTGTCTGCTGCAGGCATCGCCCCCCACAGCTCCCATTGGCTGGAGGAGAGGAACATAGGTACCGTCACTAGTTTCTGGGTAGAGTCAGCCATGGAGGTAGGGTCACTAGTCACTGGGCAGAGTCAGCCTGGCAGGGGCGGCTCTAGCAGTTTCGCCGCCCCAAGCACGGCGGCACGCCGCTGGGGGGCGCTCTGGCGGTCGCCAGTCCCGCGGCTCCGATGGACCTCCTGCAGACGTGCCCGCGGAGGGTCCGCTGGTCCCGCGGCTCCGGTGGCGCATCCGCAGGCACGCCTGTGGGAGGTCCACCGGCGCCGCGGGACCAGCAGACCCTCCGCAGGCACACCTGCGGGAGGTCCACCGGAGCCGCGGGACCAGCGGACCCTCCGCAGGCACGCCTGCGGGAGGTCCACCGGAGCCGCGGGACCAGCGGACCCTCCGCAGGCACGCCTGCGGGAGGTCCACCGGAGCTGCCTGCCGCCCTCCCGGCGAAGCGCCCCCCGCGGCATGCCGCCCCAAGCACGTGCTTGGCGTGCTGGGGCCTGGCGCCGGCCCTGCAGCCTGGAGAAACTAGTAAGTACCTAGAACAGAGGCAAAAATATTTTGAAATAAGAAAAGCAACCTTATATCTGACTTAGTATTTATTAATTAGACAATTTGAAATTACTAGGGTCGATGCAATAAGTTAAAACACAGGAACCACTTTTCCTCACTACTTTTTCCCCTTTGCACTTTTTGTCAAATTCCTCTTATGTAGAGAAAACAAAGTTAACTCTTAAGGCTTTGTCTGGCAAGTGAAAGATAAAACTTTGGTCATTCAGAGCTGTTAAAAAAACAACACCTCCTCGAAAGACAAAAGTTTTGTCGATGACAAGCACCAGTGTGAACAGTGTTTTGTAGGCAGGAGTCTTCTCCTGCTGACAATGCTAATGCCGCTTGTTGCGGGTGGAAGTTTTTTGTCAGCAAGAGAGCTCTCTCTTGCCAACAAATAGCGGGGGTGACAAGATCTCCCGATTTTATAGGGATAGTCCTGATTTTTGGGTCTTTTTCTTATATAGGCTCCTATTACCCACGCTCCCACCCCCAGTCCCGATTTTTCACACTTGCTGTCTGGTCATCCTACTACCATACGTGCTTTTTAGTGGCACGGCTGTAGTGGCACAGCCATGCCACGAAAAGCTGCATCGTGTACACACAGCCTTAGGCTCTTTATTGCAAATCGAGCTTGGAGTACTAATCTATCATAACAATTAAACTGCAGGAAGAATGTGACAATATTTAAAAAAAAGAAAATTATGAAAGCAATTCCATGTTAACTTTAAAAAGTCTAATGACAGTCTTATAGCTAGATATTCATAATCCATCTGTCTTCAACCTGAAGCAAGTTAGACAGGAAAAATGTGTTAGTCCAAATTGTCCACCTCTCATAAAAACTGCTTCTAAATGGCACATTTTATTAAATATAATCCAAATAGAAATGCTTCTTCCTTTCACTTACAGTATTAAATAGAAAGGAGGAAATAGCATGCACTTTTTCAATATCAAATAGATTCATATTATTAGAATCTTATGCCTTTTTCACTCCAAATAAAAGTTTTACATGATGCATTCCCATATTTGTATGCCATATTTTTTATTCATTGATATTAACCTTAACATATAAACTACCTTGATGGAATTTGGCATTTGGCTGATCCTAAATTAAGTTCTTTGTCCTCATTTGTTTTATAAAGCATGAATTCTAATAGGCTGGGACAGTTACATAACTGCACTTCAAAGCAGTCTGCAAACCAAGCAGCTACAAAGCAACATCTTTGCCTTCAGCAATCACACTCCAGTGACTCATTCAAGTGACCTTATTTGCTCATTAGAGGTTCTAGGTGCAGGTTGCAAATGTCAGAGAGCCTGAATTTGCATTTGGAAAAAATACATCTTGCAGCATTTTAATAGTAATATTCCTGAGATTTCAGGTCACATCTAATTTTATTTACCTATCTATATTTTTGACTTCAACTATTGTTATTCCTCCTAAATCCATGCCCACAATGAACATGCTACACTTTAGTATTCATTCACTCCAGCTTGTAAATGCTTTGATACTTTCATGCCATATGCGAAAAGGTAGACTTGTAATTAAATAACCATTTCTCCTGGCAACATTAAAATTGTGTTTTTTCTACCTAATCTTCAGCAGCAAATGGGAACTTGCAATGACAGAAACATGAACACAGGAAAAAAAAACAACACACATTTATTTAGGGATAGATGAGCTAATAGATATTCATATTGCACCACAACATTTCATAGTCTAGTGCCAGTCTCATTATTAAAATTGCAGCTCACCCTTCAATGAGTTCTTAGCAGGTGGACCTCTGGATGTATACAGAACTTATGGCAGGATTTCTAATTTCTCATACACAAATGAACAATATGCTCTGTAACAATAATATAAGCCAAAATCACCCATTTAATAAATGTGAACTTGGTGCATGTAAAAGCTGATGGACTGACAGCAGTAGCACAATCATAGGTATATAGTTTCTGAAACCAGAAGGAACATTGCATTCATCTAGTCCTCTAACCAAACACTAACATACATATGGGTAGTATAAGCTTCTTTACACTTCCCATCAATATACCTCAATCTTGCTCTGGAAGAACAGAATCGGTGAGTGAGAACATTTTACTCATCAAGCTTATTCAGTTCTAGACCTCTCAATCGAGACTGCCAAAATAAAAACCCACTGGCTTCCAAAATCCATCATCAAGCTCTTAAGTTCTTGCATTTCACACCGAAGTTCCAAATGAAGAATAAGGGATGGTTAGTGGAAGAAATGTTCAGAAGATTGAAAAACTCCTAAATGACATTTAAAAGTAAAAATACATAGCCATAAAAGCATTTTTAGATAAAAACAAAGCATGAAAGCATTTCCAATTTACAGAATCCCAAATATATTTTCTTACACACCTATCTATGGGTCAAGTGTTTTACTAGAAAACTGAATACAAAAATCCATGGCTTTAATTGCAGAGCAAAAATTATGAAAAAAGCCATTCCCACTTAAAAAGTAATTTTAAGAACTGAAGCCTAAAATCAGGATTTTGGATAGTTGAGAGGAGATAAAGAAGGTTAGGATAAGTGAGTAAAAGTATATAAGCTGTTAACATGCAGAACTATTTCATTTAAAATTGGCATTAAAAACATTTCTACATAATACTTATAATATAAATGTTGGACTACTATAAAAGATTCAGTTAAAATAGAAAAGGAGAAAATAAGCTTCTCTTTGTGATTTTTTTGGCCCATAAATTGTCTAAGTCAGCTATTTTTGTTGATTAATGGTTTAAAAAACAATCTAAAAACTAACAGTATTTGTAATGCTCCTAAAAGAAATCAAAGCACATAATTTATATCTCCTCTGGCTATACAGAGCATAAGTAAGGGCTTCCCACTGACTTGCTTAGCTGATAAAATAGTTTATACTCTTGACGTAAAGCTCCAAAAATAAGCTTAACTCCTCTAGAACTGAAATGCCATAAAGGTTTTTCACAGCCTTATCTACACTAAGGAAATTCTGGAATTACCCCCCCGCCCGCTCTCCCCACCTTTACTAACACTGGTTCTACCAGCACAAGGAACATTTGCAGCCCCAGTACTGATTGACCACTGGCTACCCATAGTATTTTAAGCCTTGTGTATGGTAGCACTACTTAGAGCATGTCTAATTGACACAGTACTTAAAACACTGCTGGCATCCAGTGACCCCTCTCCACTAGTATGCCCATTGTTGCCTTGTTTGATCTCCTGCAACTGAACAGAGTATAAATAGCTATGAGGGGCCTTTCAGTTCTGGGAGTGTTTCAATAAATCCCTGTGCCTTATTAATTCCAGCATTCATCTGTTCAAGGTTCATTGAGCCCAGGTTTTCCGCACATGGGAGATTCTGCCACATTGATGCATGCCTGGCTAGTGGAACATCCTACACAAGTCATGCTGAGCTCTCTATGGAGCCTGTTGAGATTTTTAGGCTTAATTCTAGCTCTCTTCTTTGGCATCTTTGGTTTGAGAAGTGGAGAAAGGAGAACCACCATCTTTACTTATGCTTTTCTGAAGGAAGAAGAGATACTCTTCATCTGCCATTGTTTTCTGACAAAATCTCACCCAACTTTTCCCCAGGAAGAATGGAACCAAAGTTTAGATATGCACACAATCTGCTCAGAGTGACTGTCTGCTGTCCAAGGTCCTAGTTAGAGATGGTCACTGCACAAGAAGTCATAGAGCATGCAGTTTAACACAGTGTGTTTAATAATATATCTATCTATGACAAAGGTTATGACCAGGAATATTTTCTTTAGGAGAAATGCCAGAACATAGTGGTGCTTGTGAAATAGGTGGTGGCATGTGAGGGTTTAAGACCTGCAACTGAGGTCTCAGAGCCCCTTCACAAGACACTCTTCAACATGGTCCTTGTGAAAGAAGTCTCCCTCTGGAGAGATCACCATGCCCTTGCCTAGGTAAGCAACTGCCGTGTCTACCTTTGGAATGGCTGTGAAAGACTCCCTTGACTCTTAGAAACCATTAAACAAACAAACAAACAAACAAACAAACAAACAGGCCTGCTTTGTGAGCTGGCTGTTTGTGGTTGTGCACCTGCTGGGAACCTCTGCCTGAGCATAGGTGGTGCTGTGCATTCCTTTTGTCTGCTTTAGAACCCCAGCTACCACAGAGGACAGAAAAGAGGGAGCCACACTCTTGATGAGACCCAGAAACCCAAAGCTAATCAGGCTGAGAGCAGGAGGGTCACAGTTCGCTCTCTGTTGTACTAGCAAATGGTGTACTTTCTGGACTTGCTTCTTTCATTTCTTAGACAGCTCTGCCATAGCTGGTAGAGCAGCGGAGGCTGGTTACAGGGAGCTTAGAAGGGAAGTCTTGCACTGGTGTACCCGAAGGGGAGGGAGGGAAGCAGACAATTGATAGAGATAAAAAAATAGTCACTACTATTCAAAAACTTATTTAAACCCCTCAGTTTTCAACATAGCACAATACAGCAGGAGAGCATCAACTCCTGACCTAATTCAGCAAATAGAGGCAGAATTTCAGTGGAAGTAAGCCCTGCAACAGCACTGAGTGCCCCGAATTCCTAGCAGAGGAGGCAGATCAAATTTATCATGGTTTGGGAGAAATGTTATGAACCAGAACCACCATATTTTAGGGGAAAATACATAAAATGGCATCTTTCAGAAAAATAAATCCATTAGGAAAAAAATAAAAATAGGCTTAAATGTAATGACACTAGTATTAGACTACTGTATGAAAAAGCTTTAATTCAGAATCTCAACGACAGCCTCGCTTGATCAGAGGTCTATTTGGCACTAAGCCTCAATTGTCCAGAGAGAGAGAGAGAGAGAGAGAGACACACACACACACAGCACAGGCAGGAGGTGTGCCTTGTGCAATGGGATTCTCATATTAAAAGAAACTGCTTATCAGATAAAATTGCAAAGTAATAATCTCTGTTCTTGTCCTTTTTATAACAAATTATGTTTTTCACATGCTTGAGCTATTCTCACTGTATGAAATCCTAATGATTTCCAGAGTCAAAATAAATGTAAAAAGCCCTACACACACACACACTCGTGTGTGCAACCAAAACCAACTTAAAAAAAAGAAACAGGAGAAATGCTACCACTGTATGAGTAACTCAAAACAAATTTTCCATGAATATTTGCTTGAATTAAAAAACAAAAACATCAATTTTCCTGTGACTGTGCCTGCATCCAAGATATGGTACTAAACCTGCCAAGATGCCCAAGACAAACTAGCAAGGGATGAATTTATTGAAACTCACGTGGAAGTGCACATTAAAACCAGTGAATGGAAGCTGTGGAATTTCCTGTATAACTGTTGTCATAGGCAGCAGCCCAGCAGAAGCAGAAGCAATACACCCTGGAATCTATGAGTACAAATCACTGTGTATTTGTAATGAGAAAGGAGCTACTAATGCTATAAATAGATACAGGCTATGTTTTTTTGAGAGGCTTGAAAAAAATAAATTCAGTTTGTGAAACAAAGGACACTGACAATGAAGAAAAAGAAAATATTTCTACAGAACTTCAGGAATCATGAACAGATTGGCCATAAAAAGAAATGTTGTTTATAAATTTAAAGGAAGCCAGGATAGTGTCACAAGTACTTGATGACAGTACCTCACCCATTTTGAGGTAGGGCCTGATACCAACAGGAAGGGACACAGTTTGGAATTACTATGTGTTCATTTTTTAAAATCTTGACCGTTAAACAACAATAAAGAGCGTTACATTGAATACAGAACTGCAGTACACGGGAACTATGGGAATCAGTTCAAATTAAGCAATTTTTAAATAAAACCAGCCAAATACACTTGGGAATAGAGGCTCTAAACTGAATACCACAGTAATTTTTAAAACAGTGACTGGTAATTCATACAGGTCCAAAAGCAGGTTTGAGTACTGAACCTTTGGAATCGGAGAAGGCTTGGAAACAAGGAGTGACAAAGCTAATATTCAGTTTGAATTTAATGATGGCTTACAACTGTGGTAGATATCCATAAAATTACACTATAAATTTGCAGGTCATTTGGCTTGCAGGCCAAGGTTGAATCTATTGCAACACAGGGCCTGCCAGTCTAGTCATACTAACTTTTCTGTTTCAGTTTTGCCATCTTTAAAATGCGCTTAATAAGAATTTTTTGTTTTCCATCTGCAGACCTCAAAGGACTTTATGAAAAATCAGGTAGTGCAGACTAGCTTAATTTTTACACAGACAGGTAACCGATGCACAGGTAAATGGAATAATTTGCCCAAGTTCACAAAGCAAATTGTCAGACCCAGAAGTTGTGTTCTGACTCGCCAGCCAAGGCTTAACAAGGACTGACGTGTGGGGAGGCTCCTCACAACCATCTAGTGGCTCAGTTTCCATACTTTAATAATAAGAATAACCACCCTTAGCACATACTAAAAACAGGGCATTAGAATAAGAACTGCACACGTTCTCAAACTGCTACTTCTACTTGCACTTCCTGTTAGATAATCATAAGTAAGTATAGTTAGGAATCTACATTCACTTTACAGTGTGTTTTTTTACTGTACACTATTCAATACCGAACGTAAGCTTATTTTGCAGATATAAAAAAGTAAACAAAACATTATTTCTTACCTTTTCATTACAGTTTGTATTCAAGTTTAAAATAAAATTAAAGGTAAGCTTTTTACTATTATGCTAGGTCACAGAAGTTAACAAAAGGATATTTTCCCGGAGTTTCAGCACCCACTCTGTATTCAGTATAGCTTTTAGATGGATGGAAATTGAATATAAAAATTAGATTTGCCCTCTCAAATATGATGACCTTATTCGATTCATGATTTTCAGTCACAAAAGCCTGGAAAGAAAATAGAGAGTTACATTTTAGTTGTTACAAAAATAATATATTCCTTATTTGTAATTAAAATGCACTACAACAGGAAGTTAAATTCAAGCAAAGTTGCAATGTAACTAAAGACAAAACTGACAAAAAGATTAACTAGTATCAATACAGCTTTAAACCGTGGACTCTCACAGAGTATATAACTTAATATAACATTTCAGATCAGAAAACTATATCTTTAATTTTTAAACAGCTAGGTAAGATGTAAAAAAAAAAGATGGAATAAAAGTCAAATATACATTTTATTGTGGCAACTGAAAAAAAATGACACCTGAAGAGAATTCTTTTGAAGCAAAGATAAATTATGCATCAGCGTCCACACACACTTTTTCTCAAAAATGGTGAGTTTTTTTGTTTTTGTTTTTTTAAACTAAAGGAAATTCACAAACTCTTTCTAGTCTGGATCAGCATCATTGCCACTGTGGGTCATTTAGAAGTTGAACGGAAGATTTGAAATAAGCAGGATGCTTTTTTGTACTGCATAATGTGCATATAGGGAAGGATCATTATTTGCCCCTTAGTGCTGAAAATGGCATTGATGATCAACCATGCTAGGATATGTATGATCTGCAACAAAAAACTATTCCATATATAATACCTTTGCTCTATCCATTTGTTAAAGCCACACACCAAAAAAAAAATAACTACATGGCCATTTCAAACAGTCCTTTAAAGAGAAAGTATTATGAACAGAATATACTTAGTAATACTTAGTGAGTATGTGCCCCAAAGCTATAATACAATCTAAAACTTATTTGACATTGGGAAACTACAGAAGGTCTTCTAGTCTGTAAAGTTTTATAACAAAAGAAGTATAATACAAGATGGAGGTATAACTGCAAATATAGCATTGACAGCTTTAAGTTCAGGAGACTATAACATAAGATACACTACATGGAAAGTGTTTTCCTGATGACAGAATACTTATTGACATGAAAAAAATTGTCAAAACAATTAAGACATTTCCAAAGCAATCTTTCAATTGGATTCCAGGCAGAGTTTTATTATTTGCTTTAACTAATCTGAATTAAAGTTTCTAAATGAAGAAGCAAAAATAATAAGAAAAAGCTCCCTGTGAAAGTAAACAGGACACTGTTTCAGATCTTCATTATCTGCAGAAGAGACTTCAGTGACATGTTTTGACAATCTGAAGTATGTAACAGGGCATTACAGTGTATAATAAAGTGCTATTTAAAATTTTTGCATATAGATTTTATATTCTTGTAATTCTGCACATTTACACTTCTGGTGACTAAAATATAACATTTTGCGTATATAGCTTACCGGGGGAGATGCAAGCCAGCCAAATCTTTCTTCCAATTTATTCATATCTCTGTCAAATGCGTTTAGGAATCTATAGCGAAGAATGTGATCATCAGCTAAATGAAACTGTCTCCTGGCATAATGGTAACTCTCATTGTTTCCTTTTCTGGGGAAGTCTAACCATTCTGGATGCCCAAATTCATTACCTGTATTTAAAAATATTCATTAGGAAATGGTAAGAAATATACATAGACATGATTAAGAGATACTGAGAACCTGAGCACACATTGTCCACAGCACTGCTACTCACCTGTTTCATTCTCTCTTTTTGTTTCAAAGTTAGATTTAAAAAGCCTTTTGCCTTTTTTTGTAAATTGTCAGCTCAGTGAGTGCTAAGATGACAATCAAGCATGACATTATGTGAGAGGTGAATTCTCACTTGAGATGGAGAGACAAGTGACAGAGTAATTGTGATTGAGTAATGAAAAGGGTATTCCTGTCCCAAATCTGAGCTACTTTTATCCATACCATAGTCCAAAACTACTCTTGATTTTTGTCTTAATAATTGGAAACTCTTTTGTCATGGAAGATCAAATGTTTTCTTAAAGTCCACTCTTATCTTATATATCATAGCTGGACTGCTTGCTCTTAAGACTGACTTTACAAAGCAAGACTATCCAGCTTCTCATGTTACCCAAGATATATGTCATAAAAACAAAAAAACAGGTATCAAAAATGATATATAGCCCACCAAAAGGATATAAAACCCACTTTATGAAAACCCTCCTGTCTTCAACAAGTTACCTAACCTTTTATTGAATTTCTACATTATATTAAACTCCCTTTTCTCTGTTAGAACTTTCAGTTCATGATCTGTTTTGTCTGTTTCAAAAAGGACCAG
Organism: Mauremys mutica; assembly: GCF_020497125.1. Taxonomy (NCBI): domain Eukaryota; kingdom Metazoa; phylum Chordata; order Testudines; family Geoemydidae; genus Mauremys; species Mauremys mutica. The sequence continues at coordinate 182,879,993 of NC_059072.1, read as the reverse complement.
CTACTGTTTTTTGCATCTAGAGATTTGTATGCACTCTCTTCTGTTTTGGAAAGTGGAAATACTAACTTGAAGTCTTACTGTCTAATCCATTCAATATTATCTATAACTAGCTATATCTATATATTCATATTCCAGTGTTTACTTTTTCCTTAAATTGACAGATTTTGATTTCCTTATCTGCCTTCACAGCACATGTAGTATCTGACTTTTAAGGGTTTGGGGGTTTTTTTGGTTTTTTTTGGCCATCTTTCACTATACTATTCCATGTGCTCCAACATCTTTTAAATAATAGGGAGATCGCAGCTGGATACTAATTTGGCTCTTAAGAGAGTATTACATTTGATTAGATGCAAATTCTCTTTTATAACAGTAGCTCAATATCTTTTTTTTAATTTCCTCACCATATTGTCAATACAGTTTGTGTGCAGTCCACTATTATTCCAAGGTCATTGTCAAAGACCTTCTGTGATTCTGATCCATTTATTTCATATTTTTGTTTATAGTTTTGAGCTGAATGTGAAATGTAATGGTTATGTTTGTCAACATGAAATTTAATGTGCCAACACGTGGCATATCTCTAATGCAGATAATATTATTGCAAAAGATTTTACTATATATTTTCTGTAGCTGTCTCCTTTTTTCTTTTAATCATTTCTTTGACCAAACTAATGTTCCCATAGCCTGAACCATGGAAATTTACACAGGCCTGTTTGATAACCCACATTCACATCTGCCACCTTAGACATGTCCTCAAGGCCTTTCAGGTGTCACATATTGTGGAAGGCAGCAGATGTTGCTGCACATATAGACTAAGTATCCAGGAGATAGTTTGGTTTCCTCCTCCTCAACCAAAACACAGTGTATACTAGAGCTTGAGTAGAGGTTTGGTGAAATTTCAGTAATTCCTTTAATGTATTTTTCACATATTCCTTCATAGACTCTGGTTAGGGTCACAAAGACTATGGGAGTTAGTGCACCACCAGGACTGGAATAATGCTATGAATGTACTTAGAAAGTGAGGCACAGATCTCCCAGCAATCATATTTTCTTTTAATTTAAATAATAATTTGTCCTTTGGGACTTTTCTACACCACATGGAATTGCTGATGGCAATGCTATTATCTGCCAGAAGTAGTATAGGTGGACCCCAGCCTTTCCCATTATTCTTGTATCAGGTGCATTCTGGTAGCTGAAATGGGAGAGTCTCTCTCTCCCCACTTTTTTTTTTTTTAAGGGATTGAGGGAGAGGTGGAAATGGTAGGAAATTCTTTTTTTCTCTGTGGTGGACAGTTAATCAGTAAGGCCAGGAGACCCGTTCAGGTTTCGTGGTGCCCTCAAAATTATTTATAGCTCGACTGACACTGTCTTAATGACCATGAGCCTGATTGTTAGTTGTCCTGACTGGGTTCTGGGGAGGGTAATCTTTAAGCACTACGTGAACGCAAGGGGTAACCATCAATATAGGCAGCATATAGTGACTACTTGTGTGATCTGGTAGTCGCATCAGCCTACTGCAATCTTAATACCACATACAAAAGTTCTGAGAAGCTTTTCAATATTTTAAGGAATCTTTATGTATGGGGAAAGATGTTTAAAATCTGTGTTTTGGGGAAGGGAAATTGTTAAAGTATATTAAAATGAATGGTTCCAGTAAAGTATATGCTAGGTCACCCTCTCCCGTTTTTATTTCTTCCACATACAGCAATATTCATGTTGGAGTAATTATGAAAACCTCTACGCACAGAAGTGCTATTGAGATTTCTTTTCCTGTAATTAATTTTTTGCTGTTTGATGTGAAGGTCCAAATTATAAACTGACAACAAGCCAGCTGGTATAAGTGATGCAATGCAAGACAATGAAACTAATGGGGGAAAAAAAAGCTCTGTTAACTGAACATTTTGATTAGTGAATGTTTTTGCTTTGTTTCTCTACACTGTAATGCATAATAATTTTACCTAGGAATTAATTAAAGTGTACCATTGCCTACATGCTGTAGATATTATGCATTTATTTCCTGACACAAAGGGGTAAGCTGATGTGTACAAATTATCAATTGCACAATTCTAATGGGACCTATGCATTACTGCCATATTCACTGTGCTGTTAATTTACCCATCAATGCATTTGTATATTAAACTATAAATATATTTAAACCTCCAACATAAATTATTTTGCAATCTTTAGCTGGTGTTGGTTAGTGCTTGGCTGAAGCCCAAGGGGCTGCTAGAATTGTGTTGATCTTTTTCCTTGATGCAAAAAACTATTTGATAAACACTCAAAAAGGGTAAAATCAAACAGTGATAAAAAAGAAACTAAAATTTAAAATGTAGTTGTCACATAAATAAATACATACATGTTCTGCTATAGGGAGCTAGGCCCAGATTTTTAAATGTATTTATAGCGGTTGCTGTACTCAACCTTTCAACATTAACTGATTTAGGTTTCTAAATCTCATTTTCAAAAGGCCTAAGTTTCCTAAGTGCCTAAATCCCTTTTGAAAACGAGGTTTAGACACCTAAATCAGTTAGGAGCTGCAAGGCTGAGTGCAGGAACAACCAAGTATCTTTTAATAGTGTGGGCCCAAGAGTCTAATTCAGTGCTCACTTAAGTCAGTGAAACAACTCCTATTCATGAGATTAAATAGTTGTTTTGATCTACTTCATCTTTTAAACTGAGGCAAAAAAAAACACTACCTTTCCCTTTTCTCTGGGTTTGTTATTGACATTACATATTCTGCATGTACTCTAGTTAGTGGATCTCCCCTTCAAACCTTTGGCTAATCCCTTTTTTCCCTCCTCAGTATTATTGAGTCCATTACATCTCCTGCTCAACATGTATCCATACATTCATCGCACCCCTTTATACACCAAGAGTGCTTTCTCTTGTCCCAATCACTTTCTTTGCATATCATTCTGGAAGACGTATAGAGAACAGATATGCCTTGATTGATTAATAACTTTTCTTCCTGGCCCTCAAAAATTAGAAAAACTATCTGTGACACTCTGTACCTCGGGGGAACACCCTACACCCCCATGTTCATCTTTATAAAATGACTGTGTGGTATCCAATGCAAAGTTTGTCATGTTGGGTGTCTTCGGAAGGCTCATGATGCACTGAGCATGGTTGTTATAGTGATGTTATAGTAATTGTTACAGTAATGTTATAGGTTACAATTTCATGTACATAGTTATGAGGCTGAAAATGTATCCTCATGGCTTAAAATAAACCCAGGAAAAAACTCTCCAAGAGCTGAAAGGCAGTTCACACCTCATCAGGGCATGTATGGGACAAACCCAGCCCAACCTCACAGGAACAAAGGACGCTGGCCTAGACAGCAACAAAATAATCTGTTGTACTCTCAAGGGAGACACCCCACTTCCTTTGGTCAGTTTGGAACTGCAATGAGGTAATGCTCGCCTGACTCTGAAGGGGGCGGGGGCAAAGGCAAGAGGGAAGAAAGAACATGATAAAAGGGAGATATGTTTGCCATGCTCTTCCTCTCTCTTCCACCTACATCTACAGATACCACACCAAGCGACTGAAGCACTAATCAAAGGAGAAAGTCTGGCTGAAGAGCAACCAGCCAGCCTGTGGCGAGAAGCATCTAAGTTTGTAAGGACGTTGAAAGCGTTAAAATCAGCTTAGAATGAGTTTTGCTTTTATTTCATTTGACCAAAGCTGACTTGTTATGCTCTGACTTATAATCACTTAAAATCCATCTTTATAGTTAATAAATTTGTTTGATTATTCTACCTGAAGCAGTGCATTTGGTTTGAAACATGTCAGAGACTCCCCTTGGGATAACAAGCTTGGTACATATCAATTTCTTTGTTAAACTGATGAACTCATATAAGCTTGCAGTGTCCATTATATGACTTATATGTCATATATGCGGGCATAACTGGACACTGCAAAACGGAGGTTCCTAAGGTTGTGTCTGGGACTGGAGATATTAGCTAGTGTCATTCAGTTGCAAGTAGCTGGGAGCAGCTTACATGCCAAGAGTGGGGGTTGTCACAGCAGAGCAGGTTAAGGCTGGCTCCAGAGAGTCAAGGATTGAAGTGACCTAGCAGATCACTGATCCAGGTAAGACCAGAGGGGAACATCACACTATCCATCTGTTTTGCCCCATCAATATTTCTTTCACCCCCACTTAGAAGCTACATATTTACTTGCCTCAGGGGTCAGATCTACATCTCTCTGTATATATGTGGATAGTGTCTCTTCCACTGTTGCACACCCTAAGTAATATGAATTGCTTATGGACAAAGAATGTGTTAAGTATGTCCATATTTGAAGGAGATAATCCAAAGTTATTCCTTAATTTATTAAAATAAATTGCTTAAAAAGGGAGAAATTCCAATTAATAATGTGAGCTAATACTGAAATACAGTCCTTGAAATGAATAAAACATGAAAAAGCCTCCGATAAGAAAAGGATTGAAGAAATTAAAACGCAGAAATGTTTTGACAAAATGAGTTTTTGTCAGAAAATGCAGTTTCATCAAAACCAAAACTTTGTTGGAGAGAGGGTCATTTTGAACATAACTTTTCGCAGGCCCAGACTGGAATTCCTAGACCCACCTCAGAATAACTAATAGCCCAACAGGTAGGGCACTCACCTGGCATGTATTAGATGCAGGGACTAGGACCTGACTCTCTCACTTCATAGATAAATACTATAATAACTGGGCTATTGCCTATTCTAGGTCTGTGAGTTGGTCTGTCAGGTGTGTGGGTGTGGGATTTCATCTCCTGCTCGCAAAAAAAGATATCCAGAGATCTTTCTTTTGTGAGATACGTAATAGGAAAACATTTTGAAGTCTTCAAAATTTTCATGAGCTGGAAAAACTGTTCCCTGCCCAGCTCTAGAAAAATAATATACAACTACATGTACACTCACAACTATGTTGTCATCACAAACTACTTATGGTACATTGGCTTTTATTGCTTTTGATACTTTAAAAAAAATGGTAGACACTTGTTACTGACCTTTTCTCCTCCAAAGGAGATCCTTTTGAAATACATGTCACTTACAATGAATGTTTACTTGTCAAAGCAGACAGCAGTAAAGGCAAGCAGGCACAGGTTAATGCAAAGAAAATCATTATCAGACCATTTGCTGTATCTGATACCAAAGACTATATTTAAATTCAAGAGACTTCACAGGTTACTGTCTCTATCTCCTGCTGACGAATTCTTAGATGCCTGTACTCTTGCAAGATGATGTATTAATCTAATATTTATTCTACTGTTAAAAGGTCCAGCAGTCTGATTTTCCAGTTTAATATACTGGCTATTTCAAAGCCCATCAGGCTATGTCTTGGTACACAGGTTGTCAGCATAGATAAATACAGCTAATGTTTAATTCTGCTTAGATGTTATAAACACTTCCCCTCCTCTACCAGAGGGTCTCATTTCTTTGACATATACTACAGTCTGCAATTGTTAGGTTTTTTTTTTTAAAAAAAACATTTTGCTGATCACAGCACTTCCCAAGTTCACAGCGATAAGTACTCCTAAAATACTTTCTGCAAATCATATTCATTGTAATCTATTTCTGACAAAACCATTTAGCAAATAAGACACAGATAGAAACCCTAGTAAAGATATTTCTCTCAACCTGTAATGATACCCTGGCCTTCCCATATTTTTTGATTTAGAAGGTAAAAGGAACTGCAGTTTCAAATTCTGCTAAAATTTGAAAAACAAACAAACAAACCTATAATGTAATAAGAAAGCCCCCACCTCCCCACCCCATTATTCTTCTATTCTGCTTTTGTGAGATGCAAATTCTGCTTAATGGTATGATGGAGACCATTGTTATTCTTATTCAAAAGAACTGCTTACATATCTGAAAAGCTATTTTGTTTTACTCTTTAGCATGGTGGACAACTAGTCTCATGTGTTGAATGATGTAAATATTTAACATACATTGTGTGTAGATATAGATTAGAGCAAAAATATTTCAGAAAAACACACACGCTCCCACTCTAATCTCATGTTTTTGCAGATTTGAGTTTCCATTCCCTTAACTTTTTCTGTCTAGAGATATAACTAGTTATTCTGCCTCCTACAGCTTTGAATCCTTTCCATAGAGAGTTTTTTCCCTCCTATATACATCTTTCTATTATTTTCTGAATATTTTATTTCAATTTTTACATTTTTTTCTGAATTCCTTTTGCTCTAATAAATAATGTCAGTTCCAGGCTTTAGTTACTGATTTAAACTTGTTTACCAGATTAAGTCAAATCACATTATGAATTGGTAATTCACAACACGAAATTTTGCATTTTTCTATTCTTCAGCTTTCGTTGCGGACATCATTAAGTTATCTATCCTGGTTATGGGCACTGAACACTACTGAAAAGTATGTGTAGCTTGCTTGAGTGTTCTGGTGCACTCATGTGCAAATCAGACTTAGTTTGAAAAGTTATAGTTAATATTTTTACTGGATGAATGTCCTGAACAATGTAGCACAAGATGTTGTCATGTCTTTAAATATATCTGAATTTCATTAGTCACCCTTCTCCCCTCATCCCCAATCTACGATTTCTGCAGTTTTTAAAAAAAAAATAAATAAATAAAGCTTTGCGTTTTCTCATTTGTAATGTAAGAATTATTTATTATCCCTCCCATTTCTCTCTTTAGAATTATTCTACCTTCATTGTAAGACTCTACTGTGGGAGAAGTTATTGGATTGTCTTAATCAATACCATCACAAGTTTTTTCTTTTCTTTTTCCAAAAATAATCTTGTCCTACAGCCAATCCCTTTTCAGTTTCTCATATTCTATTTCTGATTAATTGGTCTCTTGTCACTGAGCCATTTCACAGCTGGCTTTGCATAGGAATTAAAAAACAAAACAGCCCCCCAAAACTAATGCCAGTAAAAGTGTTCAGTCCTCACATTCCAGGTAATTATAACTACACTATTCATTTTATCTGCTCAGGTACAAAAAAAAATTCTATTGAGAAATCTATAATGTCTATACATCGGAGTGCCAGGTGACTTAGGGCAGTGGTTCTCAACTAGGGGTCTATGTACCCCGGGACTCAGAGGTCCTCCAGGGGGTACATCAACTTGTCTAGATATTTGCCTAGTTTTACAATAGGCTACATAAAAACCAGTAGCAAAGTCAGTACAAACTAAAATTTCATACAGACAAAATGAGAACGTAAGCAATTTTTCAGGAATAATGTGCTGTGACACTTTTGTATTTTTATGTCTGCTTTTGTGAGCAAGTAGTTTTTAAGTGAGGTGAAACTTGGAGGGTATGTAAGACATATCAGACTCCTGAAAGGGGTACCGTATGCTGGAAAGGTTGAGGACCACTGACTTAGGGCTTGTTTACATGGCAAAATAAACTTTGCATAGCTATAGCAGAAAATTCCTTAAAGCCAGATCCAAAGTCCATTGAAATCAAAGGCAGCTGTTGCACTAGGCATTATTCAACCTGTCTTCTACTACTCCCCAATAAACCCAGATGCAACAAAAATATGGCTGCCTCATTTAAAGTGTAATACACACCAAAATAACATTTAATTAAAAAAAAAGATTGTTTCAACTTTAACACACTTATTTGGAGGTTTCTATCACCAAATACTTCATGTTAATAATATTCAGCAGAGCATTAGATGTCAGAATGGGACATAGATAATATTCACTGTTAATAATGAAGGGCAAAGAGTTGTATTAGAATATTTTAGTGAGTCCAGACTAATAACGTCCCAAATAAAGCTTCCCCCAATCTTTCTGCAGATACTTCAGAAGCCATTTTACTCATACATTTTAAATATGGAATATTTATGAATTAGAGTAGCAGTGTGAATTATTTGGGCTGCTTTGACATTTTTACACCACAACAATGTCCTGATCATTATTTCCAAATAAATAATGGCTTGTGGAAACGCATCTTACTAACAACAATGGCTTTCAAATTAACACGTCTTCATTGCTTTTAGTGCCTAGATATGTAGCATACATTATATAAAACTCACTTTCTAGAGAGTCCTGAAATATTAAGGAACATATGGTGGAAACATTCCACATCGTTTATGTTATTAAATTGCAAATGTCTTAGAGAGAGAAGTGATAGATGTTGAGAAAAAATATTATGAACTGAAGTTTTGACCACAGAAATTCTAAATATTTCCTTGTATGTATTGCACAAAACAAAATGTTGATCTAGCACTTCATAATTTCACAGATAATGGATTTTAAAAGGGAGAGTTAAACCAGGAAAGTCTATTGATTAATATACTGTGGGCATAATCCTGGCCCTATTGAAGTCAATGGGGAGTTTTGCCACTGGCTTCAATGGGGCCAGATATTTATGGATGAGAGAAACAAAATATAGAAGAGGAGGAAGACAGACACACACAAAAAGAAAAAAGAAAAAAAAAAAGAAACTCAGAAAAGTTATATAAATATTTTGGCTCTGAAACAATGTAAAACATTTTTTTTGTTTTGGTTGTTGCTACAGCTACTTAAGGCAGCTCTTTGAGTGTATTTAACTGGAACTGCACAAAAATTGCAAAGTTGAAAATTAAAGTTTGGACTGATTCAAGAAAGCCGTTCAAATGCAAATACCACCACCTTGCACGTGGGTTCTACAGAGCCACCTGATACTTAATTACATACAAAGAGGACTGAAATAGGTGTCAAATTAAGAAGCAACAAAGCTATCTCAAAGCTTCAAAACTCAGTGCAAAAATGGGTAAAACAACCCTGTCAGATATTTTTGCAAACTCCTCCAGATTGACTAAAAAGAGCCATTATATTTGTCATAAATTTTCTGCATCAAATACCTGAACATCCCAGTGACAGATATCAGGACTCATGAACATATAAATATTCATGAAGTAACAGACATTCAAAATTACCAATAGGGAAAATTATACTCAGTTTTATTTTAAAATATCACCAAAACCCTCACACATGAAGCTCCTACTTCATTGCTATTATTAACAAATATTTATATAGTACCATGACTTTTCATGGTACTTCACAGATGACCGACCAACCACATGATTCCTGTCCAAGAGAGCTCACAATCTAAAATCAGACCAAGGTGAAGACAAAGGAAAGCATTAAAGAAAGGAAGGATAAGACTGAGATGGAGCAAGGAAGGAGGCAAGTAACAGCACAAGAGCAGACAACAATGGACAGTGTAGAACAAGGTCAGTTTGAGGAGTCAGTTGAAGGAGGAATACATGCGGTTCCAAGCATATGGAAAGGAGGTACAAAGGAAAGTGAGAACAGAGTGAGAAGTGGCCCCAGAACAGTGGGAAAAATTGTGCACAAATGGGAGATGCAATGTAGGTGGGGGAAGAGTTGTAGCATCATAAGGCTCAAATTTATCATCCCCGTCTTCATGTTGAAAGAGACTGGGAGGCAGTGAGGTACATTTGGATACGGGCAAGAAGATAGTCAGCAGAGGCAGAGAAAAATTATTACAACTTATTACAGTGAAGGTGAGAAGTTCTCTTGCACATGCAACATTACCTTAGACTAAATGCCCAGCCTGATCATAGGTGCCAGTGTCTCTGAGCACATGGCCTGCACGGAAACACAAATGGGCCATATACATAACTTGTTGAGTCCTTTATCTCCAAGCATTAGTTCTGCAGTTACTCCTCAAAAAAAGACTCTTGTTAGCCTGCTCAAGAGTTCACTTTGCAACTGGCTTCCCTTTCCTGGAATCTTAAAGCCCACTAGAACAACTTCTTCTGTACCCATTTACTACAATTATCAGATAAGCTCCCCCATTTTCCAGTCACACCAAAACAAAATGTAACAATGAAGACAATAGCACTCAAACACTAGAAGTGGGAACTCTTGTTCCCCTGCCCTCAAATCAAACCAATCACATTAGAACACCACAAGGACAAAGGAGAAAAAAGAACTTGCACTCATAGGGCTTGTCTACACAGAAGTTGTCTTGTGATAACTATTCCAATATAGTTAAAGCAGTACCAGGCCCCTAGTGTGTACGCAGTTGTATTGATCTAAAGAGGAGTATAGAAGTTTATCTCTATAAAGGTACAGGAATGAACAATACTGTGCAGTTATATAACTGCATTCATACCAGGGGTTATATTGTTACAGTTAAATCAGTAAAAACAAACAAACAAAAACTCAAAGACAAAAGAAAACCTCAAAACCACATCCCTTATTGAAACAGTTCCACTGGTACAAAAAATTTGTAAAACCAATTTAAACCAAAAATAACCCAAGGATTTCAGCCAAACAAAACAAATACTATAATGAAACCTACATGACATTCTCCACATGCAACAGTTAAATTTACTAAAATATATTTTTAAAGATCTTTGAAGTTACTGTATAACATTTTTGGAAAAAAACAAACAAACAAACACACTGCAGTCATTCCTTTCCATTCTAATTTCTACCAAACTGTCAGTATGCTGGCTTCCTGTCTGATTGCTAATACTTCATTATATGCAAGGCAACCTGCCACTTCCTGTGTCCCAGGTATACTCGAATGCAACTAGACTGAACAATTATGATGTCTTCTAATACTCTGCATTTTATAATTGTGTTTTTCTTTCTTACAGACATGAAGAGTACTCATTTTGAAGTTCACAGGTACCATCTTATCATGTACCTTTTTATTATTAAAAAAGGCAACAATATAACCAATTGTTGACTTTTTACATGATCTTATTAAGGAAAAAAATATTTTATAGATTTAAAAACCATTTAGAATAGCAGGGATATTTATAAGGGATAAGGAGATTTACTTAATTATAGTGTAGGAGAGAATGTGCTTTCCCTTAACGAAGTCCGTTATTCTTTTAAATGGTGGCCATTGTTAGTGTCTTACAGAATACAGTACTTAAAACAATATTATTTATAATACACTATTGCCCAAGATGTGCTAGAGCACATTTAAGCTTATCAGGTGAAATAAAGAGAAATCCTCTCTAAGGAGGAAGAACAGTGATTGTCTATTTTTCATAATCCAAGAGTAGAATCTGTGTCAGGTAAATATCAGGTGGGGAACAGTTCAGTGGTCTAAGCCTCACGGTTGAAATACTTAGTATCAATGAAGTCACTGCTTCAAAACCTTCTAATCAACAAACACACAGCTTCTGGCTTTTTCCAAGCCAAAGCAGCATACACTATTTTTCACCACAATGCACTAAAGGTTTAAAAAAAAAAAAAAAAGCCAAATTGAAACAATGTCTTTCTAAGTAAAAAATAGAGCTGTCAAGCAATTAAAAAAATAATCACAATTAATCGCACTGTTAATAGAATAGATTATATTTAAATATTTTGGATGTTTTCCAAGTTTTCAAATATATTGATTTCAATTACAATACAGAATACAAAGTGTACAATGCTCACTTTATATTTATTTTTTTATTACAATTGTTTGCATTGTAAAAAGAAAAGCAATAGTATTTTTCAATTCATCTAATACAAGTACTGTAATGCAATCTCTATCATGAAAGCTAAACTTACAAATATAGAATTATGTAAAAAAATACTGCATTCAAAAATAAAACAATGAAAAATTTTAGAGTTTGCAAGTCCACTCAGTCCTACTTCTTCAGTCAATTGCTCAGACAAATGAGTTTATTTATATTTGTAGGAGATAATGCTGCCCGCTTCTTGTTTACAATGTCACCTGAAAGTGAGAACAGGTGTTCTCATGGTACTGTTGTAGCTGGCGTTGCAAGATATTTACATACCAGATGCATATGCTTCAATCCTCATTCCAGGGGACATGCATCCATGCTGATGGGTTCTTCTTGAAAACCATCCAAAGCAGTGTGGACTGACACATGTTCATTTTCATTATCTGAAAGGTTGATTTCCAGCAGAAGGTTGATTTTCTTTTTTGGTGAATCATAGAATCATAGGGTTGGAAGGGACCTCAGGAGGTCATCTAGTCCAACCCCCTGCTCAAAGCAGGACCAAACCCAACTAAATCATCCCAGCCAGGGCTTTGTCAAGCCTGACCTTAAAAACCTCTAAGAAAGGAGATTCCACTACCTCCCTAGGTAACCCATTCCAGTTCTTCACTACCCTACTAGTGAAAAAGTTTTTCCTAATATCCAGCCTAAACCTCCCCCTCTGCAACTTGAGACCATTACTCCTTGTTCTGTCATCTGCTACCACTGAGAACAGTCTAGATCCATCCTCTTTGGAATCCCCTTTCAGGTAGTTGAAAGCAGCTATCAAATCCCCCCTCATTCTTCTCTTCTGCAGACTAAACAATCCCAGTTCCCTCAGCCTCTCCTCATAAGTCATGTGCTCCAGCCCCCTAATCATTTTTGTTGCCCTCCGCTGGACTCTCTCCAATTTATCCACATCCTTCTTATAGTGTGGGGCCCAAAACTGGACACAGTACTCCAAATGAGGCCTCACCAGTGCTGAGTAGAGGGGAATGATCACATCCCTTGATCTGCTGGAAATGCCCCTACTTATACAACCCAAAATGCCATTAGTCTTCTTGGCAACAAGGGCACACTGTTGACTCATATTCAGCTTTTCGTCCACCGTAACCCCTAGGTCCTTTTCTGCAGGTGGTTCGGGTTCTGTAGTTTCCGCATCAGAGTGTTGCTCTTTTAAGACTTCTGAAAGCATGCTCCCTACCTTGTCCCTCTCTGATTTTGGAAGGCACTTCAGATTCTTAAATCTTGGGTTGAGTGCTGTAGCTATCTTTAGAAATCTCACATTGGTACCTTCTTTGCTTTTTTTCAAATCTGCAGAGAAAGTGTTCTTAAAATGAACAACATGTACTGGGTAATCATCCGAGACTGCTGTAACATGAAATATATGGCAGAATGTGGGTAAAACATACAACTCTCCTCCAAGGAGTTTAGTCACAAATTTTATTAAAATATTGTTTTTTTTAAACGAGCGTCATCAGCATGGAAGCATATCTTCTGGAATGGTGGCTGAAGCATGAAGGGCCATATGACTGTTTAGCATATCTGGAGCGTAAATACCTTGCAATACTGGCTACAAACGTGCCATGAAAATGCCTGTTCTCACTTTCTGGTGGCATTGTAAATAAGAAGAGGGCAGCATTATCTTCTGTAAATGTAAACAAACTTGTTTGTCTTAATGATTGGCTGAACAAGAGGTAGGACTGAGTGGACTTGTAGCCTCTGAAGTTTTACATTGTTTTGTTTTTGAGTGCAGTTATGTAACAAAAGAAAATCTACATTTGTAAGTTACACTTTCAGGACAAAGATTACACTACAGTACTTGTATGAGGTGAATTGAAAAATACTATGTCTTCTGTTTACATTTTTACAGTGCAAATATTTGTAATCAATTACAACACAGAATACAAGATACATGTGAAAATGTAGAAAAACATCCATAAACAGTGTAATTAATTAATTTTGATTAATCACAGGTTTTTTTAAAATCAAGATTAATTTTTTAGTTAATCGCATGAGTTAACTGAGATTAATCAACAACCCTAGTAAAAATCACTCTCAGCCATCACCACTATCAGCCTAAAGACAAAAGCAACAAACAAACAAACCACTACTCTAGTGTTCTAAGTGACAGTATATATATTAGGTTTGAGTCTAATTAAAAAACAACAAGTAGGTAGACTGTTACCAAGCCATGCCTGGTTTTACAATCTGGCCAGGCCTCTCTGGACCAACACCAATCTGTTGTGAGTTGCCCCAATTACTGGATCTGGTCACAGTTCCTAGTTTTGGATCCCTAGGGCAATTCAGCAGCCTCAGATCCTAGAACCAGAGACTAAGACTTCCTAAATTGCTGACACATGCTCCCCCCATAGATCCACCCAGCTATGAACACTCTGGCTCCTAGTTTAACCCCTTCAGAGACAATGTGACAGGAAAGGAAAACAGGCTTAGCAATGGAATTTCATAGTCACTTTATTCTTATAAAGCACTAGAGTAACTGATCTTTGCAAATTAACCACCCCAATCCCTTCAACACACACCCACCAAAATCTGGTCTCACCTTTTCTGTGAGTCTGAGGCCTTATCAGTATTTCATGCTAGGCAGAATCCCTCCTCACTGCTCTCTCTCCAGCGTGCTCTTCTTGCATGGGGTCATGGACAGTCCCCACATCTCAGAGCACACTTGCCCTTTTAAATAGTCTCCCCATATAGCCTTGTGCCCAGGCTGACAAACTTCAGCCCCCTCCCCTAGCCAGGCTTCTACTGTTCCATGTGGATGGCAATGAGAGACAGGCTCACAACACACACTGTTGTCTTGGGGCACGTCTACACAGCAAGCAGAATCCTGTAGCAGCATGTCTTAGAGCCCCCATCTACAGTCTCAGGCTTGTCAAGTATCAGAGGGGTAGCCGTGTTTGCTGCTTTTACAGATCCAGACTAAGAGTCTTGTGGCACCTTATAAACTAACAGACGTTTTGGAGCATGAACTTTCGTGGGCTCATGCTCCAAAACATCTGTTAGTCTATAAGGTGCCACAAGATTCTTTGCTGCTTCTCAGGCTTGTGTTACAGCACTAGAGATAGCTGTGTAGACATTCAGGCTCAGGATGGAGCTTGGGCTCTGAAGCCCACGTCCCTCCCTGTCGGATTGTTGTACATGAGAGTGTGAGAAACTGACATGCAAGTTTCAAGGATGAAGCTAGTTCTTATCTGCTGGGAGACAATAACAGGATAATAAATTAAAGGGTTGGCCAGGATGTTAAATAGCCAATGAAGTTACAGCTGTGCCTGTCTGCACCTTATTAACCAAATAGCAATTGCTTGATTGCCTGCATTAATTGTATAAATGAAATATGCTGGAGAGAAATAGATGACTCTGCTTTTAAATCATATTGGTGGTCGAGCTCTGTCCACGCACGCCTGCGCTGCAACACCTCCCAAGCAGGGCCGCCCAGAGGATTCAGGGGGTGCATGGGGCAAAGCTGGGGAGCTGCGGCGCTTGTACTCACCCGGCAGCGGCCCAGGTCTTCGGCGGCGGGGGGCCCTTCAGTCTCTCGCGTCTTCGGCAGCACTGAAGGACTTCCTGCCGCTGAAGACCCGGACCGCTGCAGGGCCAGGGCTCGTAGGGCCGCTGTGGGGCCCGGGGCAAATTGCCCTACTCCCCCCCACACACCCCAGGAGGCCCTGCTCCCAAGTCTTTATAGCCTGAGCACTGCAGCGTGAGCCCAGCGCACCAGTTTGTAGACCTCTGAGATTCACTGCAATGGGATCTTAGTTTTCTGTATAGACATACTCTTTTTGGCTTCTCAGGGACAGTCCTTCTAGTAGGTGTCAAGCACCTTTCCTGGGAAGGGTAGCTGACTGGAATACAACATAATAAACTTACCTTGGGCAAGCTTAGAAATTAGCTCAGCACATAAGACAAGATGGGTGTCCGAATCCAACATGGAAGTTACAGTACAAAACCAAGTTAAATTGGGAATATCTCACTCTGTCACACATGGAATCATAGCATGGCCAATTACTTCACTCCAGTGAGATGTGCAAGTGTTCTTAAAATGTTAATAAATAAACTCTCAAGCCTCTTGCTGTATACACTGTACAAAAAACTAGATAGCCAGGCCATCTACCACTCTAGCAACTACTATATAATCATGTCAAAGTATTTTCAAACAGTCAAATCTTTGTATAATGTACTTTTTAAAAAGTATAGACCAGTAGTTATTCATTATATTTCTGAAGTGTTCATTTGCATTTTGTAAGTAATATAGCAATTTACCAAAAAAAGTGTAACATAATACAATGCAACATGATTCCAAAATGCTGTATGCTGAATACTTAGTGGCTTTAAAAATAATTTATATATAATATATTATCTATAATGGCCCAGCACTACACATTAACAATATTTCAGAACAGGTAAAGGCTTTCAAACGACAACATTGTCACCATTTGTGCATCAAGTTTCATGTAAAATAGTTCATTTGAAGAAACAGACTTTCTTCAGTGAGCCAATGAATAAGCTGCCAGAATTCAGCACTCTTACTGTTTAGCATGGTGCATTCTCTTTCTACAACTCTTTCAAGTCCACCACTTAGCAGGAAGACATTTGAATTTTTATTGTATTTCTTCCTTTCAGCAAAAGAGTTTACAAGTTTGACACTAAATAATAACGCATGGAGGATTTAAAGCTAGATCACACATTTTTACAGTACACTGCAGATGAAAATAAATGCAGAGTACTGACACTAAAAAGGAAAGAGATTGGCCCAAACATCCTTTTTTGCTTCAGGGAGAATGTTGAGCTATGAATGGGATATTAACCATCTGTAAAAAGATGCTGTCGGAAGTATAAAAAGCCCAAATCCATCATTTTGAGAATATTTTAATTTTATATAACACAAAGTTCAAAACCATTGCTGAGATAGAAAATATCCAGTTTGCAGTTATACTTCCCTCCACAGGTATCACTCAATGCAAGAGCAAAGGAAACACAATGCGATTCTGAAACATGAGTGCAATAAAGGCATATGTATAAAACAACAAATGACCCATTTTATATGGGCTACAAAGGAAATAGGGCATCTATATTGTAACCTTCAATATGCCCTTGTCAAATAATTTATTTCAATAGGAGCAATATGAGCAAGTGGTAAAAATGTTTGATACTTCAGTATATTAGAGTTTAAAAGGTCCCATGGATAGATTGTTAGTTTGTGCCCACAAAAGAAGTTACTTCTAGAAACTAGAATGATACAGAGAACACAGGATAGAAATTAACAGGAAAAAGTTAAAAAAAAAAGTCATTTCAATGTTCTTGTTTAGCTTTGATAAAGTTATCAAATTTATTTGCTTTGATGCATTTCATTTTGACTTGCATCAAAATATAATTTTTCCAAATTTTCATTCCACAGGAAAATTTTGGCTTTTCGCTGAAATTTGTTTTAATTCCAAATTGCAAAAAGTGTCAGAATTTCCCAAGGAATTAACATTTTATTATTTATTTATTATGCAATTTCTAGAGTAGCTGGGTTTAATGCCCTCTTGGCATACAACTGTAGTTTACATGTGCTGTTTCTGGGCAGTAATTATGCATACAAAAATTAATTTAATATAAATAAAAACAAGTGTGTGTGTTTGTGTGTGTGTGTATATAGATAGAGAGAGAGAGAGAGAGAGCGCGCGCAAAACGTGGCAAGAGTACCAAATGTACCTTATCTGTCCCCTGGTTCTCCTACTCTTCTTTCAGAATTTTTAAAGATATCAAGGTTCTACTACTTTTCTTGTCCTGCTTCTCTCTTATTTTTCCAGATTATATTCTCGCTCTCACTCTCTCTCTCATTTTGTGTCTGCTATGGTGATGACTAAGTAATACCCACAGGCAATTTTTGTAAATGGCGCCTGTTTTGTAAACATTTAAAAGCTGCTAGTCATTATCCAATATAAGTTGTTGCAAGATCATGGCATTTATTGCATCTACCATAAACACGATTTGTACATTATATTTTATATACATTTAGCAATGTAGCTGTTTATGAAATTGTTGCCCCTTTGTTGAACGGCAGAGGTATCTGATGCCTGGCATGTCAGTTTCCTGTTTGGCAAAGTTTGGGTATTTTCTTGTACACCTTTTGTAAATCAACACATTACTCTAATTTGTCTGTTCCTTTGTACAGAAGTGGTAAACTGCACACAGGCAATGCCTTTTTGTAAAACAAAAAATAAACAACAACTTTCATGTGATGCACTCTTGTCTTGTATGAAGCAGCAGCTCCCTTGAGCCTCTGTTTCTCTCCAGGACTAAAACGGACATACAAATCCAACTACTCAAACACACTGCATTCTTTTGCCACCCTTAGCATCTGTACTTTATGGAAACCAATAGTTCAATGCTTCCCTCAGGACAGGTCTAAACTACTGCTTAAGTTGATCCAGCCTATGTCGCTCATGGGTGTGAAAAAGCCCTCCCCCGCCCCCGGCTGAGCACCACAAGTTTTGTGCTGTCCACACCGGTGCTATGTTGGCAGGAGATGCTCTCATGCTGACATACCTCACGTTTCTCACCAAGGTGGAGTAATTATGCCGAGTGCTCTCCCGTTGGCATAGTGCAGGGGTGGGCAAACTTTTTGGCGTGAGGGCCGCATCGGGTTTTGTAAATTGTATGAAGGGCTGGTTAGGGGAGAGGGTTGTGGCCCGGCCCCCACCTCCTATCTGCCCCCCCAGGACTCCTGCCCCATCCAACCCCCCTGTTCCCTGATGGCCCTCTGCAAATCCTGCCCCATCCACACACCCCTGCTCCCTGTCCCCTGACTGCCCACGGACCCCTGCTGCTCCATCCAACCCCTCCTCTCTTTCCTGACGGCCCCCTTGGGACCCCTGGCCGTGACTGCCCCCTGCCGTCCCACCTAACCCCCCCTTCTTCCTGACTTTCCCCCAGGACCCATGCCCCCATTCAATCCCCCATTCTCCCCCCCCACCACCATCCACACCCCCGCCCCCTGCCCTCTATCCAATCCCCCCCTGCTCCCTGCCCCCTTACCACGCTACCTGGAGCACCTGCGGCTGCCTTGGTGCAGCTGTGCTGATATAGCGCTATAGTGTAGACTTGCTTGCAGACTGCATGGTTTGGAAAGGTGGCATAGCCATTAATGCTCCATTTGTGCAGCAGTTCCTTAAAACAAAAGAAACTTAGAAAGGTCTAAAGCTCAGATTATACCCTTAACAATTTTCTGGGTAATGGTCTTCCAGCAAGAGAGGTGATTAGCCACATTCAAATGATCAAGCCTCATAAACGAGTCCATAGACAGCTCTGGAAGCAGTTTGGTGTAAATCTGAGTTGCCACTGGCAAACGATTCAAGTCAGCACTGGTTTACAGTACAGTCCACAGTTCATGACTTGTGCCCACAGTCACATTTTGTTATTTCTCATCTTCCAGAGATGCAATGTGTTCTGAAATGGTTCAGTGCTGACCACTGTTTTTGTGGTAGGTTGAAGCCTGGAATTTCATTTGTGAGGTCAGCAATCAGGTGTTTCTTTGGGGGACTACCATTATCAGAGAATTTTGTTGGGTGTGGTTACAGCATGGCATCTCTAATGCCTTCTATGATGATTTTGATCCGGTGTGCATGTTTACTCAAACGACCTTCAGTGTGGAAACCATTAGTAACTTTTACCATAACACCTTTGCCAATACTAATGGGATGTTCTGTACTTATGGAAAAATGTCCCCTGGAAACAGTTTGCTTTGCGAATAGATGGCTAGAGGTGGTGTAACAGAAGACCATGCGTATGCAACTTTCAAAGCTGCATATGCATAGAAGCAGCTGAAAGATATGGTGTTTCTATCTGTACAGATAGTGAACACTGCTGTGAGATGTCCCAATTAGAACAAGCTGAAACCTAGATTATGCATCTCAATCGGTGTTTCACCTGCAGTTAGGAAGTAGTGCCTCTGTAGGGATTCTTACCTTTGCAGCAGTGCTTCAGCTCTCAATGGATACAGCAGGCTTGTAATGGATTAGTGTGGATCCTATGCAAATGGATTCTATGACTTCACAAAGTATTCATTTGAATTTAATTGCCTTTGTTACATTAGTTTTCTTGGGATATAAACCTGATTCTAAATTAAAAAGAAAAATCAGAGCAGTGTAAAGAGGCCTGGAGTGAGAATCTGGCTCAGTATGCGCTTTCCTCCTAGCAGCTAAAACTACTCAAGAACACCACAATTCTACAGTTAGTTAATTATCCTGAACCTATTATGAGTGCTAGCAGAGACAAATATATTTTAAAAAGTAAAAGCCTGAAGCCAGATTCTTAGTTACCAAACTATAGGATCAGAGACCGACTAGATGGCTTTATAGTTTATAAAGCTACTTCTTGAGAAATTTCCAATGCTTTCAAGATTGGAAAAATGCAACCAGAAAGTCATCATCTCTTTCAGTGTGTTACCATCTTGTATAAGAAAGATAGGGTATGCAATTAGTGAGAATGATACCATGATGGGGGCTATTATAAGTATGTAGATAAACAGATACAATAGATTTACAAATGTAATTTAAAGATAGCCTTGATTCATGTGTACATTTAATCAGTGTCTACGCAACTGAGAAAAATGGATGTGAGAAAAATAATGACAAAAGAGAAAAATGCAATTTAACAGGTTTAGAGATAGCCCATCAACAGGCAGGCAACAGCTTTGGAAACTACAATGAAACATACTTCCTAACAAGAAGGCGGCTTCACAGAGCACAAAATTGGTGCTGTCGGCATCTTCGCTGCAAATAAAAACTTGATTTATAAAATACTCGCTAAAGAGAATAAGGTTAGAGAACAATTCTGCTGTGAAGCCTTCCTCATTGTGTGTTTCGGGAGAAGGAGAAGGATACAGTGTTTTAGTGAGAGGGAATTTAAAACCAGGAAGCCAAATGGAAAAGATAAAAGGGGAAAACACTTTTTAATAAAGTTAGAAGATGGGAGAAATTAAAGGTGAATTTTTCCATTGAATGAAGATGTTGAAATATTGTATCTTAACTATTTTACATATGGAGAAACTGAATGTTATCATATTTTTTCCTCTAAAAAGCAACAGTACTAGCAGATATGCTTTTTGCATTATGCCAAGTCTTTTATCTTTCTCTCCTTCCTATCTTCCATGAGAAAATACTAAGAAGAAACAGCTTTAAAGATTTCTGAAGATTCACAAGATGTACTACAGCTAAGTGACATTAGCCCATTCTCCATCTTTCAAGTAATCAGGCAGAAAGACTAGAGAAAAGATTGTGGCCATTTGTCTCCCAATAACATACCTTTTGATGAAGAGACTCTAAGAGCTACTTACAGTGTCATCAGCCAAACTCTGTGCCAATTTTATATGTCATCCACTGATTTTCAGTTTTTTTGTATAATAGCTACATAAATAAGTAGAAAAACCAAGCATCACTTAGGAGTGCTGATATCTTCTGATGGTTGAGCCAGGCAAGAAACTGAATACCAGACATATGCCAGTATGTGGAAGCGGAAGGTGCTCAGATACTATAGTGTAACACTTTAAGAGGCACAGAATCTGGATTTATATCATTTGTGCTCCCCCCATATTTATTTAAGAGGGGCTCCACATCTGTTTGAGTTAAAAAGATGTTCTGTGTATATTCCCTTTGGAGAGTTTCAAGTGAGAATAAGCTAAATTTTCCTCTTAAGGGCTCTGAGAGTCTAGTCAATACTGGAGTGTCAGTGTCAGGAAAAGGGACTAATAGCCATCAGACATGAGACACAACACTTCAGAAAAAAATGACGACCTATCTAAAAAACCAATATCTCTAAATATTTTGAGAGGAAAGCTAACTTCTGGTTAGAATAATTTCTACAAAATGGTACACAATAAGCCAGAGCAAGGCGAGAGCATGAACATCTGTCCTAAGAAGATTCTCACACATAAAGAGATGTTTTTCAGTAGAAACAAGCCATTTGGAAAACAAGTAATTGGATAATCCTGGACAGTCAAGATATGAGACCAAGAAGAAGTTGCCAAGAAACAAAGAAAAATCATGTTGGAAATGACCATTGGGTACCATCTCTTCTGTCTGGCTTCCATCCATTCTCAAATTGTGGTTCACCCTTCTCTTTGCTAAACCGGACAATATGCTGGGAGTACCAGAAATGGCAGCATTCAACTTGAACATCTTGAATTAAGGCAGCCACAACCTAGAACTTCTCATTTGTCAGTTGCATCTCACCACCACCAACAAAGGGCATGGTAAAATAGAGAAAGGGAAAAAAGAAAAGCATCCATCTTTCTGCACCAGCCAAAAATGCCCCCCAAACAAACAAACAAACCCTTTAACAAACTGGATTTGAAAGATTTTTATGTTATAGTTATTTTACTTATATATTGACAAAAAGATAATAAATTAAATTTAGTTTCACTTGCGAAACAGTAAGTTAGTGAAAAAAGAATAAAAAATTAAGTTGATACATGGGAATTAAAATGAAAAGAATAAAAATAGGAAAACAGTATCAAAGCTAAATTTCAGGTATTTAAATGCAGTATGCAGTTTTCAATTCTTTCTGAAGACAAAGTATCTGGTATGCACATTTTTTGTTTTAAAGAAGGTATTGATAGCAGGCAAACAACGTCATGTTGTTAGCAGGTACAATTTTTAGCTTCAGTAAAATCTTTTTCTTAGAGTTTACCTTATTGGTGTTAATTTGGTTGGAGCTCAGGATTCCATTTCTTTTCAAATAGTAACTGTCGGCTTTGTAGATTAAGTATAAAATCCTAAACCCAATTTACATATTGTTCTTATATGATGTTTTTCCAGTTCAACAACAACAAATTAGGAAGCCTTTTATAGTTTCTTTAGAACTCAAGTCAAAATGTATATTGCTGCCTTTGGTAGAAGGAAGCTTTCAATATTTTAAAAAGTTGTGCTGCCTTTAAAACAAAAAGGGTCTTTGGTTCAAAGCAAAAGTGAACTTTGATTTTCATAAAGAAGCCTGCTTAAGCCTAAGAAAAAGTTTGTACTAGAATTGTCCGAGAAAAGTACAGTAGCTGCAAAGCTCAGAAGTTTTTCTTCTAAAATCACCTCTATATTGAAATGCAAAATGACCACGCAAACAAAAAACCTAAACAATCCCTAAAAATAGTTAAGAAAGTCTGACATGTCAGTATTTTTCAGTCAAGACATTTTCATGGTCTGTACGTGCAATTCTTTGCTATTCGTGTGATATAAACTACTTGTGGACGATACAAACTTTGGATTTGGCGTTCTTGTTTACCAAAATAAAAAAAAAATTGTTTTTGCTGGAACAGCAAAAGCTAAATTTCTGTTGGCAGAATATTGGCTTACCCATGTCTAACTTGGCACCTATCTAGCTCTACTGACTTTTCTGCTGTTTTGGCCCTGGATTCTGCCAATTCCATTTTCCTTGAAACGTCTCAATTTCCTTCTGGCGCAAACACCTTTACCGCACAATTCTCCATGCTTGGAATATCAGCCCTAACCCCATAAATCATGCTACTTCACTTTCCTCTAAGACACTGCTAGCAAATATAATAATAAGGAAACTGACATAATAGATAGAATGTCAGTTTAGCAACCCCAAACCCTGACTATACATGCCCTACTTCTTTTCTCCTTAGGACAGAGCCATGAACTTAAATATCTATCTAAAGTTCCCTTGGATCAATACAGAAATATTAAATAAATCTATACTACCTACAAATATAAATACATATAAAAACTTAAACCAGCAGAATGAATTTGTTTTGCAAGGATCAGATAAACTGTGGCTGAAGTTACTCAAATTATTATTATTATTAATAAGGTAATTTAAAGTGAAAAGATTTTTCTCTGAAGCATGAGGATGGATTACTAGTTGATGAAGCCTGTTTTGTGGAAATTAACAGCCATAAAAAGTTACAGTCACCAACATGGCAAAGAGTCCATTGTTATTGATTTCTGCAAACAAAGTAGCAGATGTTCCAAATATAAAATAAGTTTCCATAAATTAAATACTGACTCAATTTAAATTAATTTAGCCATTATATTTGTGGATTTTATCAATCCAAAAACTTTGAACTGTAAGAAAAATATTTTTATTTAAAAGCCATTGGAATGTTTTGCCTTGTAGAATTAAAAAGCATTTTTGTTCATAAGAGTTTTAAAAGTTCTAATTGCCTTTCAGTTGGGGTGAGCATCAGAATTTTTTTTGAGCAAACAGCATAGCTGCCAAAATTAGGGATTGATGTCACAGCAATGGAAAAAACCCTTCTGTCCCTGTAGGAAACGTCTATGCTAGAATAATGTGGGCGAAGGGATAGCTCAGTGGTTTGAGCATTGGCCTGCTAAACCCAGGGTTATGAATTCAATCCTTGAGGGGGCCCATTTAGGGATCTGGGGCAAAAATCTGTAAGGGACAGTACTTGGTCCTGCTGTGAAGGCAGAGGACTGGACTCAATAACCTTTCAAGGTCCCTTCCAGCTCTAGGAGATAGGTATATCTCCATATAAAAAAGCATAGTTGCAGCACTGTAGTTGTGCCACTATAACAACAAAACTGAAGACATGGCCTTTTTAAAAAACAACAACAAAAAAACCCCTGTGGTCTTCTGGATAGGCCACTAAGGAATAAAGCAATGCTTGACAAATTATCCAATGGGGAGTAAAAATACATTTTAGTTTTCATTTTCTCTGAAACTCTTTCTAATAGCTCACTGGCACATCTGCCCAAGATAGGGGTAAAACTGACCACAAGAGGGAGGGATAGCTCAGTGGTTTGAGCATTGGCATACTAAACCCAGAGTTCTGAACTCAGTCCTTGAGGGGGCCACTTAGGGATCTGGGGCAAAAATCAGTACTTGGTCCTGCTAGTGAAGGCAGGGGGCTGGACTCAATGACCTTTCAAGGTCCCTTCCAGCTCTAGGAGATAGGTATATCTCCAATTATTTATTTATTTTATTTTAATCTCTTCACTCTCCTAGACCAGCTTTGCCTTAATTCTTCATGTAACCACTGCTATATTATACAGCTACTTGCAAGCATAATATACTAAGTGTGTATTTAGTTGGGAAGAGGTATCATAGTACATGTGAGGCCTCCATTAGGCCCAAGCATCCAGAGACTGAACAAACTAGGATTTTCCAGCACAAATTGGCCGTTAAGATCAGCTCCTTTAATTATCATTATCCAGGGCTATCAACCCTTACACATTTAGGAGGCTACATCTAATAGACCTGAACATGCTTCAAAACACTCAGCATCCCATTGGGGGCTGAGGGGAGGGAAGAGGAGGAGTAACACTGCATTCTGGTCCAAATGCCAAGACCACCATACACCATCAGGCAGAAATGAAGGGTACAGATGGAGGACACAAGGGGAAAAGGAGAGAGAGAACAGCTGATAAAGCAGAGAGGCAAAGAATGGCCAGATCAAACAAAAAAAAGAATGTCTTGAAGAAACAAAGCATTCTGTAGAAAAAACACTGTCTTGAAAAGTTGCAAAATTATAGAAGACTCAGTCTGAGGCAAACAAAACACTGAGAGTATGGTTGAGTGAATACTGTCCTCCCTACCCCCAATTTGCTGGCAATCCTAAAAAATAAACCATTTGGGGTCAAACAAAACATTTTGTTTGACCCAATACTAAATATTTTGTTCATATTTAAAACATTTTAAAAGTTTTTTTTTTCTTTTAGTAAAAGTAATTTCTAATGAAGACATTTCTAATTGAAGCATTTTGTTTAGAAAATGTGAAACTGAAACATTTAGATTCCACCATGACCTGGAGGGACGATTTGGCAAAACTGACATACATTTGTAAAACGTTTTGCTGTAACTCGAAATCTGCATGTTGGTGAAAAAAGTTTTGGTTGAAAAATTTCACCCAGATCTAATCAAGATGAATGTAGAAGGATAAAAATAATATAGAAAGAGAAAAGAAAAGGAAAGATTATTTGTATAGTAAGTTGTTTTATGCGTGTGTGCATGCATCTGCGAATTTGTGTGTGTGCATGTGTGTGTGTGCATGCATCTGCGAATTAACTGATCTGGCTACTCTAGCCAACTTAAAAGTGAAAATTTTCCCTATTAGGTAGGAGGGAGTTGAGTTTGGGTTCCTCAATCAGCATTATTAACTAAGTATTATTAACATTACTTTCTGAGAAGTTGGCAGCCATTATAAAGAGCCGCACACAAACAAGCTCCAACTGGTGGAAAAAACAAACAACCTGCTTTGTTCACTAAAATAAAATCCACACAAAATAAGAACAAAGAAAAGCACGAGCCAGATGGGTTTTATTTTCACTCTTTCATCAACCCTTCATACTCCCCTCTCCATTCTGTGCCTCCCAAATTAACTTAGGATGAGTCCACACTAAGAAAAAAGGTGTGTTCTTTAGCACTGCTTGGTTTCAACAAAACTTTTCTCAGGAATATTTCCCTGGTCCAGGATGGATTTCTGGTCAAAATGAGAGAAGCTCCCATCCCACAACTTTCTATAGGCTAGTGGTTAGGGCAGTCTTGGGGGAGACCCAAGTTCAAGTCCCTGGCCTGAATCAGGCAGAGCAAGGAGCAAAACCCAGGTCTCCCACATCCCAGATGAGTGCGCTAACCACAGGACTATAGAGTTAATCAGGGTCTTTCTGGCTCTGAGACTATTTAGCTATTCATAGAGAGTGGAAGTGCTCCAAAAGGAGAGATCGAGACATACCCAGCCAAGAAGAGCCAACAGTCTCTCCTACCTTATAAAGCAACATTGATTTAGGGAATTAATGACAACATTGAGGTGAACAAACTCCAAACTATTAGAAACCCAGAAGTCCAAATCCATGTTAGAACTTGTGTATGATCTTTTATGTAGTAAAAACAACATGTTAGCTGCTAAGCCATGTCCCACAATTACAGTTCCAGTGAATGATAAGAGAAGATTAGTTCTCTTTGGCTCTGCATTGCCTTTCGCAGAAGACTGTCTGAAGGGCTTTTTCCCATTTTTGGTTGTACTGGTTGCTCTAGTTTTGTTTGAGTTAAGTTGTTTGGGATCAAGGGGGGAATTTAGTTCACTTCTCCCCTCCTTCTGGAAGAGCTGGGTCTCTGCAGTTGGCAGAAGCATAATCAAGAAGGAACTTTTCCTCCTGAGTAATTTGGTCTAGCCAGGACCATAAACTTCAATTTATACAGACGGAAAATAGCATAGACAGCAAAAGTTCACTTTCTTTTCTAATTGGTTTATTTCCCTTGATCACACATTGATCTTGGAGGCTGACCAGGCCATACACTCCTTACTCAGCTTAGGGACTTTCTGGTTTTCCCCTAATCATCTTTGGCAGTACATTCTATATCTCCATGGTACTGATAACTTCCTCTTATCTATGTAATATCTTCCAATTTAGATACATTCTGTGGTCAAAATATAAACTCTGTTCTACACAGCAGCTGCAAGCATAATTGATCAAGTTTACACAAAGATAAGGCAGCAAGGCAACACACATGGCAAGCAGAGTTAGGCCAAAGCCAGCCAGCTTAGCAAAAGTGTTAGCCTATCCTGTCCAAACATAACGTGACCCATACTCTATGATGCCGCTGCCAACACTGACTGAAAGGTTCTTGTTTCACCTGTTCTTAAAAACCTTCAATGTTAGGGATTCCATAAACTTCCTTAGTAACCTGTTTGAGTGCTTACCCATTATTACCATTAGAATGTCATCGTCCCCCTCCAATAGAGTGATCCAATAGCTCTCCATTGCTGCATATTAAGCCTACTACTTGTTGTCCTACCTTCAATTGACATGGAGAGCAATTGCAGGGCTGCCGAGGGCGGGTTTGGGCCCCAGCGAAAAAAAATTTTCAGGCCCCCCAGCAAGGGCAGATCAGCTAAACAGGGCCGACAAAGCCGGACCCCCTTCAGGACCACCAGGCCCCAGAAATTTGTACCAGCTTCTCCCTCCCGCCCCCTGTCAGCCCTGAGCAATTGATCATAGTCCTCTTTACAAGAGCCTCTAACATATTTGAAGACTTATCAGGTCCCCTCTCAGTCTTCTTTTCTTAAGACTAAACAAGCCCAGTTTTTTTAACCTTTCCTCATAGGCTAGGTTTTCTAAACCTTTTACAGTAGACCCTCAGAGTTATGATACCGATATTATGAACCAACTGGTCAACCACACATCTCATTTGGAACTGAAAGTACACAATCAGGAAGCACAGATTAAAATAAATAAATAAATAAACCGCAAATACTGTATAGTATGGTACTTTGTTAAATGTAAAATACTAAAAAAAAAAATAAAGGGAAAGATAAAAAAAGATTCCACAAGGTAAGTAAACTGTTTTTGTGCTTGTTTCATTTAAATTAAGATGGTTAAAAATAGCATTTTTCTTCTGCATAGTAAAGTTTTAAAGCTGTATTAAGTCAATGTTCAGTTGTAAACTTTGGAAGGAACAACCATAATGTTTTGTTCAGAGTTACAAATACCTCAGAAATGGAGGTTGTTTGTATCTTTGAGGTTCTACTGTATCATTTTTGTTGCTCTCCCAAATCTAAATATATATTTCTTACATGTGTTAAAGTAGACGCACAGTGTCACAGATCTGTATCACTGCTATTAGTCTATGAGGCAAACATATTTATCTTATGTACCCAAGGGAATGAAACTAACAAGCCCTGGCCCAGGCATCTTTCTCTGGTGCACTGGTGCTTCCAGTTCTGAAACAGAATTTTTTTGATATTTGAATGTGCTTAGAAATTAGGTTTTAGGTGGGAGTTGAGGGAGAAAGACTTTCCAACCTTCTCCTCCCATTTATTATTTTAAAACAGATCAATCTTGTTCTACCACTTCCCTGCTAGTCTCCAGAATTTGCTTCAGGCAACTTTTAAAAAGATGTTGGTTCCAGTGAAGTCTCAATAAACAGACATCATAATAATAATTTGCACTTCGATAGAACTTTCCAGCTAAGAATCTGAAAGCAATTAATTAAGCATCACAATACCAGTATGGAGGTATGCAGCCATGTCATTTTTGAGAAGAGCAGTTGTGGCACAAACAATTTAAATAATTTGTTCAACAGAACACAAAGTTTCCCACAGCCTGGAACAGAGTTCAGACAGCCGGACTCCTTGTCCCACATTTTAACCAGAAGTTCATCCTTCCTGTCAGAATGAAGTGAAGTTAGGTACTTAATATACCCAGTAGCTCAAAGTGTGTTTTACTAGGTGTCATGAATATGGGGGGAAAAGGTAGCAACCTTTATGTATGCCAGCCCATTCAGTAGCATAAAATCCCTCCTGGGCAGCTCTACTGGATTGCCTTCCCTGTAAAGGGTTAAGCAGTTCAAATCTAGTTGGCACCTGACCAGAAGGACCAATGAGGAAAGAAGATACTTTCAAATCTGGCGGGGAAGGATTTGTTTTGTTGTTCTGTGTGTTGTTCCCTCTCGGACAGAGGGAGAAGCCAAGCAGTGCCATACTGACTCTTACAATGTTAAGCAAGCATTCACAGAGGTTAAAGGTCTTATTGGATTGCACTTCAGATTACCTCATTTTTACTTCCCATGAGTCTATCTATTTTTCATCTTCTGGCATTCACTTTACATAGTACACTATTTAAACTTCCTGAATTTAATAGCTGTATGCACATCACAGCAGCACTATAGTTTCCTTTGGTTGATTCTTAATGGGCTCTTCAAACTTTTATTTTTATTGGAAATTTTAATCAAACAACATTGCTACACAGCTTTCACTGTTCCTCTTCTTTCCTTTCCCTAGTCCCTTACTCCCTCCCCTCCCACTGCAATTAAAGAAAAAACACCTACTACATAGATAGCAAAGCTTTGCCTGTTCTTCACCATATTTGTTCATTTGTATGCGTTTCCCTATCCCCTGATCCTTCATCTATTTGCATCTCTAGATTATGAACCCTTCAGAAGAGCCATCATCTCTTTTCTAAAGATACAAACACAATGGGCCCCATTCCTACATGGAGTGTTTGGACACTAACAAATATTTAGCACTACAATGCCATTATCTCTTTTGCCTCTTGTAACAAATTGGGAGATATCTGCATTATTCTTATATGTCTGACAGTTTCCCTGTTCGATTTTGTATTTAATTACTTATTAAGCGAAAAGGTTAAGTCAGACTGGAACTGGGGGTTGGCTTTTTGGCCGGAAATGAAACAATGACACAGATAAGGCACTCTGTCAGATACCCAGCTTCACAGGATTTAAGATAACAATAGCTGGGCCATCAGTTGTGGGGAGAAGCTATTTAATTGGTTTCATCAAAGTTTGGATGTTTTCCTCTTCCCAAGGCTAAGCTTGAGCTCAAAAGAGACCTAAAACCTCAGATGCTAGGAAAAGGAGGGTTTTTTGGGGGGAAATGAGCTGGGTGTGCAAGTGAAAAAAAACAAAAAACAAAAAACGGACAGGCTGGGAGGACACAGTAACAGAGGGAGCAGACCATGAGCATTGCCTCCCACTCAAAGATAGGGAAGAAGTAGATCCACCTGAATTACAGATAAGCAGGTTGAGCTTATATGAGGAAATATGAGTCGGTCTCTGTTATTTTGAATCCACCTCTCAAAGTGCTGCATACCTTTTGGCAAAATAAAGCATGCTTTGTCTTGAAAAAACTGTTTCTGTATCATTGCTAATGTTCATAGTCACAGGATCCTACAGGAAAACTCTCTCAGGTGCCAAGCCTATTGGGCCTACTAAATAACACACCTGGCAAGCAGAGGGCTGTAATGCAGGTTCTGGTCCAAGCATGGGCAAATTGTGGAATTCCACCCAGGACAGGTAAAGGCCCAAGGTATGACATCCGTTGATGGTGCAAATGGTGAGACCCCAAGAAGAAACAGTGATGGGTAGACATGGCATCTCTCACTGACAACCTGTTGAACAATAAAACTGCTTCCCCATTTATTTTAAATGGACTGAGACTCAAATCCATTTATTTGAATGAATCCCAGCATGAATCCATACCAGTTAACACTGACAAACAACTTGAGAAAGCAATACTTAATTAGAACTCCAATTGCTAAATCTTCACCTCCCACACATAAAATTGCTACACTGAAAAATATACCGTGTACTGTACTATTTTTTTTTTTTTTTTACTAAACATACATTAAGACTATTCAGCTATCATGAGCTGAAGTGCTGGACTGCTTATCGTAAAGATTTCTTAAGTGTAAAATAAGAATAATTCATCTAAAGTTTTGCAAACAAGTGTTTGTGAAGTTTTATTCAAACTATACCATCTACCCTCTACCAAACTTATATTTTTTTAACCAAAGATAATATGTTTGTCTCTTATTTAATAATTAAATGTATCTAAGAGAAAGCAGGATTATGAACAAAGACTACCCACAATGACTAAATGAGAATTTTTGGTAATATGAATGCTGACCAGCAGTAATATTGATGAGGCTGGCAATCACCTGCGACTAACTGATATGATCATACCTGTCTCTAACGTTACCCTGTCCTCCCACCCACCTCCCATTAATTTGATTATTGACATATTGCAGGGTTTCTCAAACAGGGGTCACCGCTTGTGTAGGGAAAGCCCCTGGCGGGCCGGGCCGCTGTGTTTACCTGCCCCATTCACAGGTTCGGCTGATCGCGGCTCCCACTGGCCGCGGATTGCTGCTCCGGACCAATGGGAGCTGCTGGCCTGGAGCAGCGATCTGCGGCCAGTGGGAGCCGTGATCGGCTGAACCTGTGGATGGGGTAGGTAAACACACCAGCCCAGTCCACCAGGGGCTTTCCCTACACAAGCGGTGACCCGTTTGAGAAACCCTGACATATTGTGTATCGTCTAAATCCAAGGCTGTGAACTCCAAGGCAGGAATTGTCTGTGTTACTTATTTGTATATAGTGTTTATCATAATAGGGCACAAATCTCTATTTGGAACTCCTAAGTGCTACCGTAGTAGAAAAAATAAAATAGCATGGACCAGATGTTTATTACTTGAGCATTCTAAAGAACTAAACTACATTTTGTAAGTTAGGAAATTCAGCAATATCAGACTCTTGAAAACACAGTAACTTCTCAAATACAAAGGAATCAAACATCTAAAAGGGGAAATCTGGAAAAAAAACAGTGAGGATATAGGATTATTTCACTAGTTTAAATCTTTCTCAGGAATAGCAACTAGGTGAGAGCTAATCTGGCATTTTTAAGCAGCTGTACACAAAGAAAGCCAGGCTTATTTATTTTTTCCAATTGCCCATTTAGACTGTTTTGAATTATATTACAATTGTATGCAAAAGTGCACACCCGTGGATATATAAAATTAAAAACAAACAAAAAAAACAGTAAAAATACTTGTGCCACTGAATAAAATCACCTACCACAAAGGCCTGCAGGACACTATCTTTCAAAAGCAATTTTTGAAAAACAAGCTGCCATTTCTGTCAGCATCTTCATGGTATTGAAGGGTTGTGTGGAAAAGAAGGAAGTGGATGAAAAGAGCGTGAATTGCTAAACTACTGACATGCTGACTAAGAGCAGAACGTTACAAGAAGAATGGCTGTATCCTGTAAAGTTCCTAATACAGTAGGCAAGATTCATTTGTCCTCTCACAGTAGCTAAACAGCACTAATGTGTCTTAGGAGCCTGTTAAAATCTCAGCCTGGTATGGGAGTGGTGATGAACAAGCTTCAATTAAAGTAAGATTATGGCTCACTGCCTCTACTTCAGAGCAGAGATACTAAACAGACATTCCCCACACTAAACAAGTATTATAGAATCCCTCCCTCTTAACTGTAAATTGGTCTTTCAGAGACAGTACGTACCCCACTACAGAGTGTTCTTGGATTGTCATGCTCACATTCAGCCAGAATAAGCATATGCAACTATTTTTCCTTTCTAAACCAAGCCTTTAGAAGAGCCAGATGGGTGCCTAAAGCCCCAGTGATTACTTGCAAAGCTGTAGACAGAACTGAAAAACAGGATACAAAAGGGAAGAATGTTCCTGAGGGTTTGTATTATGAAGAGACCAATTTACAGACCTTACACAATTGTCCCTATTCTCATTCAAGTTTTCATGTGTCAATGCACATGAATTGGGATTTAAGCAGTAGGGAACACAGGGAGGGAAAGGAGAGTGCCTGCAAATGATAATTGGATATCCAGAAACATGAAAAACAAGGCAAAAAGAGATATTGGTAACTTAGCTACCAATGTACAGAAACACTGGCTGCTTATTGATATCTATGATATGGATGGAGAGGTATTCAATCTGAGAAGTCATATTAAAGATCTCTTGGAGAAAGCTGCTAAATTGGACTTAGTGAAAGACTAGCAATATCTTTAGGTCACAACCTTCAGATACATCCCACAGGAAGCTCTGTTTCTCTCAACAACTGTGGCGCTGGACTGCCATACAGAGTGCTCTGAAATCCAAAACATGGGTCTGACGGGTGCTGTAGTTCTTTGTTTAGACCTTCAAACAGAAATTAAGATAGTCCTGAGGGGAGCTTGGAGCAAAGCCAGACTTAGCTTCTCACCATCAGAAAAACATACCCCAGGTGCACTGATCGGCTGTGACAGGAGATATCACATGAGATTGTGAAAGGGTTTTTATATTCTGAAGTGAATACCCTAGCGAACACGCAGGTAGTTTTGGTGCCCTTGACACTTAGCTGAGCTGTAAATTGCTGACTCCAGAACCTTTATTTCAGGAGTTAAGTCACTGTGGCTATGAAGACCAAAGTAGAAATTTTAAGAGTCCTGATTCAGATATGGATTTATGTAAGCATTTCAGTACTGTTGGAGAGATTGCAAGAAATACAAGGAGAGAACTTCAACTTCATCCCCCATCATACTAGAAGACTCCCACTGCTCATTCTCCTCCCCAGTACTCGTTCTAGGAGGCTGCTTTCCCTGACACTCATGGCACTTTTATAAATTTAAACAAAAATAAAACAAACAAACAAACAAAATCTAAAAACACAGCTACTTCAGCTTATTTTATTTGCTTGAATAGACAGCATGACACACAATTATTTTAAGCGTAGTAGATAGAAGGCACTCTGGACTTGTGTTTTCCCTTCCATTATCTATTGTAAACTTCTCTTTTTACATACAGTACATTTTATCAAAAATTACATTTACTGAAAAATTTCATACACACTACAAGCATACACAGTATTAAGCTCTCAATCAGCCTGCACTGACATTCCAAATTTAACATGCAAAGTCGACTTCCTGCAGTTTTTCTAACCTTACCATGCCAATACATGGCAGTGACATCTCTAATTTAGTAAAAACATTTTCCAAACACCTCCCTCCTTAGCTAGCGTACTTAGTATTGTGAAAAGACTAGCTGATGTAACTTATTTCTATTTTGATTCCTGCATTCCTATATTTCGCATAAATATTTATTACCTTCATTTTTCTGCAGTCAGAAAACACTTTATTGAAAACAATGTTGTTCAAGCTGAATAAAAAGCTTATTAAACATGCAAAAATTATTTCACATTATCTGTGATATAGTTAATATAGTGTATAAACTTCACAGAGCATAAGAACGTAAGAATGGTCATGCTGGTCAAATCATTGGTCCATCTAGTCGAGTATCTGCAGCAGTCAATGTCAGAGGTTTCAGAGGGAATGGACAGAACAAGGAAATCATTAAGTGATCAGTCCGATCATTCAGTCCTAGCCTCTGGCAGTCAGAGGCTTATGGACACCCAGGGCATGGAATTGTGTCCCTCACCATCTTGGCTAATAGCCACTCAGGGACCTATCCTCCCTGAACTTGTCTAATTCTTTATTGAATCCAGTCATATTATTGGCCTTCAAAACATCCCCAGCACAACTAATGCCACGGGTTGACTGTGCATTGTGTGAAGACGTACTTCCTTTTGTTTTTTTCAAACCTGCTATCTATTCATTTAATTGGGTGACACCTGGTTCTTGTGTTATGTGAAAGGGTAATACTTGCCTATTCACTTTCTCCACACCATTCATGATTTTATAGACCTTGGTAATATCCCCCCCGTCGTCTCTTTTTTAAGAGGAACAGTTCCAGTCTTTTTAATCTCTTCTTATATGAACACTGTTCCATACCCCTAATCTTTATTTTTTGGACCCTTTCTGTACCTTTTCCAATACTAATACATCTTTTTAGAAATGGGGTGACCACAACTGCATACAGTATTCAAGATGTGGGCACAGCATGGATTTATGAAGCAGCATTATGATATTTTCTGTCTTATCTCTACCTTTCTTAATGGTTCCTAACATAGTTAGCTTTTTTGACTGCCATTGCACATTGAGCAGATGTTTTCAGAGAACTATACACAGTGACTCTAGGATCTCTTTCTTGAGTGGTAACAGCTAATTTTACCACAACATTTTGTATGAATAGTTGGGGTTATATTTTCCAATGTGCATTACTTGAATACATAGAACTGAATTTCATCTGCCATTTTGTGGCCCTATCAGCCAGTTTTGAGAATCTTTTGTAACTCTACACAGTCAGTTTGGACTTACCTATTGAGTAAAATTTAGCATTGTCTGCAAATTTGCCACCTCACAGTTTATCCTCTTTTCAGACCATTTATGAATAAGTTGAGGAACACTGATCCTAGTACAGATCCTTGGGGGATCCTGCTATTTACCACTTTCCATTGTGAAAACTGAACATTTATTCCTACTTTTTGTTTCCTATCTTTTAAACAGTTAATGATTTATGAGAGGACTGTCCTTCCTATCCCACAACTGCATACTTTGCTTAAGAACTTTTGGCATGGGACCTTGTCAAAGGCTTTCTGAAAGTCCAAATACACTGTCATTGGATCACACTTGTTCATATGTTTGTTGACCCCTCTACAAATTCTAATAAATTGGTGAGCCATGATTTCCCTTTACAAAAGCGATGTTGACTCTTCCCTAAAACACCATGTTCATTTGGTGTCTGATCATTGTTCTTTATAATAGTTTCAACCAGTTTGTCTGGTACTGAAGTTAGGTTTACCAGCCTGTAATTGCCAGGATTGTTTATTTTTAAATGCTCCAGAGGCAAGCAGATAAATAAATAAATTAGCGTTACATTAGCTATCCTCCAGTTACATGGTACAGAGGCTGATTTTAGTGATAGGCAAAGGTTTCTAACTAACTATCAAAGGAGTGAAGTTTTGTAACAGCCTTCCAAGGAGAGCAGTGTACAACAGAGCAAAAAGTCTAACTGGCTTCAATATTAAGTTTGACAAATTTAAGGAGCGGGCGGTATGATGAGATTGCCTACAGCGTCATGTAACTGATCTGCAAGTGTTAACAGCAAATATCTCCAACAGCCAGTGATAGGACACTAGATGAGGAAGTTTCTGAGTTACTACAGAGAATTCTTTCCTAGGTGTCTGGCTGGTGGGTCTTGCCTGCGTGCTCAGGATCTAATTGATCACCATATTTGGGGTTGGGAAGGAACTTTTCCCTGGATCAGATTGGCCGAGACCCTGGGAGGTTTTAGATTCTGTTACCTGAAGTCTTTAAATCATTATTTGAGGACTTCAGTAACTCAACCAGAGGTTATGGGTCTATTACAGGAGTGAGTGGGTGAAGTTCTGTGGCTTGTAATGTGCAGGTCGTCAGACTAGATGATCATGATGCTCCCTTCTGATCTTAAAGTCAACAAGCCTATCTGGTTTTGATGAATTTCATTAATAAATGTGTTCCAAACCCTCTACTGACACCTTAATCTCGTATGATTACTCAGATTTATTTTTATTTATTTATTTTTTTTAAGGTGACAAAAGTTGTGATGAGGCAATCTCCCTCACATCCTCTCCAGTCAAGACTGATGTAAAGAATTCATTTAGCTTCTCCACAACGGCCTTACCTTCTTTGAGTGCTCCTTTGGCACTTTGATCATCATGGCCCCACTGATGGTTCAGCAGGCCTCCTGGTTCTGATGTACTTAAAAACATGGTTGCTGTTTATTTTTGTGTCTTTTACTAGTTGCTCTTCAAATTCTTTTTTGGCTTGCCTAATTATACTTTTACACTTGCCTCTAATCATCACTTTTAGCCACAGTGGCATTTTTATTTTATTTTTTTTTGGTGGGGGTGGAAGGGGTGAAGCAGGCTTTTCTTGCTGTTTTTGTTCTTTTTTTTTTTTAATTTGGAGTATATATTTAGTGTGAGCTTCTATTATGGTGCTCTTAAAAAGTTTACATACAGTTTGGAGGCACTGCACTCTTGTGACTGTTCCTGTTAATTTCTGTTTGACTAGCCTCCTTGTTTTAGTGTAGCTCCCATTTTTTTAAATAAATGCTGCTGTCATGGGTGGGTTTATATGGTATGTCCCCTCTACAAGGAGGTTTAAATTTAAATTACACTAGGGCTGCTATTACTGAGTGGTTCAGCTATATTCAACTCTTGGATCAGAACTTGTGCTCCACTTAAGACTAAATCAAGAATTGCCTCTTTCCTTGTGGGTTCCAGGACTAGCTGCTCCAAGAAGCAGTCATTAATGGTGTCTAGAATTTTTATGTTTGCATCCCATCTCAGATGACATGTACCCAGTCAATATGGGGAAAGCCGAAATGCCTCATTATTATTGGGTTTTCTGTTTATTTAGCCTTTCTAATCTCCCTGACTATTACACAGTCACCATCACCATCCTGATCAGGTGGTCAGCAGTATATTCCTACTGCTATACTCTTATTATTCAAGCATGGAATTTCTATCCATAGAGTCTTGGTAGTTTGATTCATTTAAGATTTTTACTATATTTGACTTTTTACTTTTTTATCATATACTCTGCCATTCCCTCACCAGTGTGACCTATTTTGTCATATTTATACCCTGATATTACTATGTCCCATTGATTATCATTCCACCAAATTTCTGTGCTGCTTAGTAGATCAATATCCTCATTTAACACTAGGCACTTAAGTTCACCCATCTTAGTATTTAAACTTCTTGTATTTGCATATAAGCCATTATAAAATTTTGAAAATATTTAGCTGTATGCCTTCATTCGACTTTCTCTTCAGCTCCTACCTGTACTGTAGCAACTTCTATTCTCTCCTCTTTGCTAGGATATAGACTATTCCTTTTAATAAATCCTGCACTAAGAGACATCTCTATTTGAACTGCATGCTCCTTTGGACCAGTCAGCTTTCCCCCAGCCCTTAGTTTAAAAACTCCTCTATGACATTTTTAGTTTTACATGCCAACACCCTTGTTCCATTTTGGTTAAGGTGGAGCCCATCCTTCCTCTACAGGCTCCTCCTTTCCAAAAAGGTTCTCCGGATCCTAAAAAATCTAAAGCCCTCTTTCGAACATCATTGTCTCATCCACTCATTGAGACCCTGCAGTTCTAATTGGCTCTGTCTGTGGAACTGCAAACATTTCAGAGAATGCTGCTATAGAGGTCCTGTACTTCAATCTCTTACCTACCAGCTTAAATTAGGCCCCTAGAACCTCTCTCCTACCTTCCCCTATGTCATTGCTACCTACATATACCACAACCTCTGGTTCCTTCTCAGAACTGCACATAAGTCTGTCTAGATGTCCTTATTCCTTCATGAAGGAAACAATATATTGTATCCACCATAGATTATGTCCGTTATATCCATCATGAGGTTTCATATGGATGTAGATAGGTATTTGTGGTTCACATCATCTGCATGATGAAAATTGTGTGTGTGCGCACGCACACACATTATATTATATATATATAAAAGTAATCAAGGCATGGAAATGAATTCACATGCTTTAAGACTATACCCTCTTGAGAATTAGTGAGTGTCTATAAGTAACCATTATAGTTGTCCTCTGCTAAAAAGTTGGTGGACAGCATGCACAGCTTTGAGAGTTAGAGGGAAAGAGAAGGTAGGCAAGTCTTTTATTTGAAGAGTGTTTTTGTGTTTGTGAAACTCGTACTTCAATATTAAACTGAAGCAATCTCAGAGTTGCTATACGAATGGTAATTTAAGTAACAGGAAGTTACTCACCTTGCAATAACTGAAGTTCTTTGAGATGTGTGTCCCTTTGGGTGCTCCTGTAACGTCAACTACTTTAACACTTATTGAGATTAAAATATTTTTTGTAAACTCTAGAATGACTCAATTTAAATTTTCCAGTTGTAGACTACACTACATCTTAAAAGAGACTATTGTCTTTTGAAACCAGATTAAAAAAAGTCAACTATGTAAAAATATATAAACTGAAATCTCCAACGCTGTGATAAATACTGCAATTGCAGGATGTTGTCAGGTCATTTTACTTCATCACAAAGCCTACACGACAAAAGAAAATGGAGACTTTTAGCCAAGATCACTTACCCATGAAGTTGAGATAGCCCTCTCCTCCAAGTGCATGAGTAATGAGGCGAATCATTTTATGAAGCTGTATTCCACGATCAATAATCGGAGTGAGAGGTGAAAGTACACTCATATTTGTATACATCTCTGCATCCATCAGCCGAAATGCCAACGTCTTATCACCAACAAGGGCCTGGAGTAATAAAGGAATGGAGGAGGGGACAGGGTGGAGAGGAGAATCCTCAATGTGCCAAAAGAGCTTCTTAATGCAAATTGTTAAAAACAATGTGTGTTCTAGATCAAGTGACAAGTACATTGGATTAACAATAATACATTACAAGAGTTACATTTTAGGAGCCTCAGAGAAAACAAGACAGGAGATAAAGATTACTTAATAAAGTATCTGGAACAACATTCAAAAGGGATATTAACAAGGCTTCCAATTTAAGGATTCTTTAGTGAACAATGTGAATGCTTTGTGTACACACAGCTAAAGATATACAATTGTGTTTTTAGGATTTCAGCCCAGAGAGAAAAATTAGGCTTCCAATTCTATCTGAAATCAGCAATTGCATGAAGCTATTACTTCTGTTCAAATCAGCCTAGTTCAAGTTACCCCTTAATCTATAGTAGTAAACACTGCAAATGTTTTGTCTGTTTAGCTGAAGATTTCCATTTGACTTATTTTGGAAGCTATTTCAAGTAGATTTTTCAGACAGGCTTACACATTCGCTTGATTTATTGGTTCAGTAGCAATTCCAACATTTAAGCCATTTATAAACTTAACTGTGTGTTAAGTAGGTATTCAGAAATGGAAAACTGAATTATCAAAATAATCTTCTTGTTTATAGATACCAGAAGATGCATTTTTATGTAAAGATGATTTAAATACAATTCTTATTTCAGTACTTTAAATTTAGTATCCATTTTAGTAGCCTAGACAAAGGAAATCACCCCCTCACACACAAAGAGTTGACTGCCATACAAACTCAGATTTTGTATAACAGAACAATATGTACTTAATAGTAAGTAAATCAAAATGAGCACTGCACATATTTATATTGTACATGCTAAATGAGTGTTTTGCATGTATTGTGTTTTATATGCTACAATCCCCCCCCCAAGCACTGCATTTGACAGAACGGCTGTAAGAGAGACATGGTACTCAGTAAAATAATTAACTTGATAACTACTGTACTTATGCCACAGGATAAGTATTAATCAATTCTGTGGTTAGGGCTTCCTTTCTCTCAGCCTACAGGAGAACAACCACAGAAGTCTTTTGCATACCTGTACATAGTACAGAAATGGAAAAAGCAGCCATAAGAATATTTTGAAAATTCAAAAATCCATTGAAATGCTGTATTGTGTAAATATTTCCCAAGATTTAGAGTACACTTGTAACATATGCATTACACAACTATAGCATTATCCCCATTTTATAGCTCTGGAAATGGGGACATGCAAAAATTCTGGCCCCACTGAAGTCAGTGCAGTTTTGCCATTGATTTCAGTGGAACCAGGATTTCACCCAAAGTGCTTTGATGACAGAGCATAAGCATCAGAAGATCACTTGCTGTGTCCACCAGATCAAGCAGCTGTTTCAAGGCCGATGAAAAATGGCTAGTTTTGTAGAAAGCATGTGTAAACATTGCAACTAGCTATTTATTCAAATGCTACTAACGTTGCTGTTTCAGATACCCCCAAAGCTGTTGCCTCCATAGCTTGTTAATGGTACACTAAATCTTTATGCATAGATAGCACAGAATAGGGTATTCCTTCCATCAAGCACTGACACTTATTCTAGAAAATAGCTTATTGGAACAAGAATATTGGCAAATCTATTGAAGGAAAGATTACTTAATTTATTGTTTAAAAAAAAATTGCTAATGTCTATTCCTGTATAAAAACAATGTCCCATAAATGCTGTCTAACCTGGTTTATTTTAGTACAGCTTTCAACTGAACATCCAAGGATTGATGTAAATATACTTTTTGTGTGTTCACAGATCGCTATAATTTGGGTTGAATCAGTCCAATTTCCATTTTATACCCTATTTTGAACTTTCATTTTCTCCTTTATACAATAGGTTGGGTAGTTAAAAACGCCATGTTGGAAAGCAAGCCATTTTCCCAGTAAACTAAGATAATAAAAG
This sequence comes from Mauremys mutica, assembly GCF_020497125.1. Classification (NCBI taxonomy): domain Eukaryota; kingdom Metazoa; phylum Chordata; order Testudines; family Geoemydidae; genus Mauremys; species Mauremys mutica. The sequence goes on along the minus strand of NC_059072.1, from coordinate 182,839,148 downwards.
TAAAAGCTTATCTTAATTTTCTCAGTATAAATGTTTTTTTTTTTAAATGTCTGCCATCCAGTTATGATTTTTAAGATGGAAAACAAAAACACTGAAGCCTAAAGTCTAACATAGCTGTATAGGATATTGAAAACACAAAGAAAAAACCCACAAAAAGAAAACCACCCACAAAAAAACAGTACCGGGTTTCAGTTTACCAGGGAAAGAGTCTGTCACGACAAACTGGTTACTTCATTTGCATCACTGTCCATAGTTAACTCAAAAACATACTGTAGCAGACAAAACTTTGCAGAAGAATAAAAGCTATGGGTTTTTTCAGTCCAAATTGTGTACTATTAACTATAATGTTCAAAACAAAATACTTTGCTATATGAGAAAATAAAAACAACAGCCAGGATCCAGTCCATAATATGAAAATTAAAAAAAGAGAGTATTGATATTTTGTGATCTAGGTTAAGCAGCCATTTTTCCACATGAAAAATCCGGATGGGGATCCAACTTCCAAGGGAATGAATAATCACAAAATAATATGCCTTTTGCAGTAGAATCCACAGTCCCAGTCAAGATCAGGACCCCAATGTTCAAAGCACAGTGAGAAGCTCTATGTAAAGAGCATCAGCTGGCTTTAGAGAGGGGAAAAACAAGCAAGCAAACCTATAAGGTGGGGACTTCTGGGTGCAAAAGGATATAGTGAAACTAGAAAAGGTTTACAAAAGAGAAACAAAGAAAATCAAGAGTATGAAACAGTTTCCATATGAGGAGAGACTAAAAAGATCAGGGCTGCTTAATCTACAAAAGAGACGATTAAAGAGGGATATTACAGAGGACTATAAAATCACAAAAGATGTGGAGAAAGTAAATAGGGCAGTGTTATTTACCCGTTTCCACAACACAAAAACCCGGGGTCATCTGATGAAATTAACAGATGGCAAGTTTATTGCAAACAAGAGGAAGTACTTTTGCACACACCACACAATTAACATGTGGAACTTGTTGCCAGGGATGTTGTGAAAGCCAAAAGCATAATTGGGTTCAAACAAGAACAAGACAAGTTCATCAAGGCTAGATCCATTAGTGGACATTGGCCAAGATGGTCACGGAAGTAACCCCATGCTCGGAGTGCCCCTAAATGTAGGGAGCCAGAAGGAGAAGACAGGGCTGAATCACTCCAACACTCCCCCTCAACTCTGATACTGGCCACTGTCGGAGATATGATTCTGAGCTAGATAGAACTTTGGTGTGACCCCGTATGACAATTCTTATGTTTTTCAACTGAGGAAACTAACCAGATACTTAAAGAAAGCTTTCAAATTATTTATAGCCTAAATAAAGCCTCTTTCAAAGTCTAAGAATTTGTTTCCATTAACAAAACAATTTTAAGAGATATGTTTGATGGATGAAAGATTCCAACATGTCCTATAAACAGGGGAAGCTTCATTTATGGTGGCTGTAGAAGGTATCAATATGGCTGGCCATTTTGGTATGTTCTCACTGGATACAAATAAAAATAAAACATTTGCTGTACTCTGGGCCATACAGTCTAGATTTAACTGGATTTGATCATGTGAATATCAGCCAAAAGGCTGAAGACTTATTATCGAAAACTTAAATACACACAAAACCAGAAAATTAAAAAATGACTCTCAAAGCAATCTTATCTTAACTTACATGGTATTCAGCATACATAAAGCATACATTTAAACAACATACATAGTATTAGAGACTATTACATATATGCAAGTAAGCTGATGTACACTTGCTGTGGGACTTTTATTTACAGGACTTCGGTGCTTTGAAGTTTCCAGCCTTAACGTTGCCTCTTCCTCTTTCATTCCCCAACCCCAAATAAATTGCTAAAGAATGATTAACTAGAAATTAAATTAGCACCTGGTTCTGCAGCTCTTACACTGGTGATTCTTCTCCTTGAAGACAATGTGATACTCACATGAGCACTGTTTTTGTGAATTAGGTTAACAGAAGGACTCCAGGTGGCAAACCATATTAAAAAAAAATATATATATAAACCAAGATTGTCACAAATTTTTGATGTTCCACTCGATTTGCCTTAACAAGGCCAGGATTTTCAGATTGCGCTGACCATTCACCCTCTGAAAGTCACAACCCCTTTATAAAATTGTCCCAAAGGGCACTGGGCACAGAAAAAAATCTTGACTATGGTAATCAGTTTTTGCACTTACTTATGTAAAGCATACTAATTTGCTCCTCCATACAGTTTTTATCAAAATATTTATAGTACCTGATCATGGCTCTCCGCATATGCAATGTATTTCTCTTCATATCGTCTGTTTGTCAGCGTATGCACTATATTGCCCATATTCCAGTCTTCATCTTTCAACTCTTTAATTATCTGTTAAAGGTAATTCCAACATTACTTTTGTTTCAACTACACTGCATTCTATATTTTTTCCATGGCATTTAAAGTTTTCCCTAAATAGTAAAATGGTGGTATTATTCTTAGTCACTCCTAATTTAAAAACAAACAAACAAAAAAACAAAAAAACTAGGAGTGATGCGCTTCCCCTATTTGATCTCCCAAACAGGATTCCTTTCTGAACTCGCTTTAATACTCTTTAGAATTTCTAAACCCATGTTTCATGTTTTCTGCCATATCAACTGCCAACTTTTGATTAATAACCATAGCATGTCAACATTATTCAAACTAATCTCTTTTCTGCTTTATAAAACATTAAGGGATACTTGGCACCATTTTAATGGTCGACTACACAGAGTAATTTCAGTGTTGAAGCCCTCTCTCTTCTTTGTTACACAATACTTCATAAGCCTCCATTGACTGTTTTTTGTTGTAGTTTAACCTTAAAAAATAAAATCATTTCTGAAGAATATCAATTAAAATGGTATATTAAAAAATTTCAGTAATATATCCAGGGAGTTTAACATTACACTATATCGTTAAAAACCACTGCAGCAGCCACCTGGCATGCAGTCAAGGAAGTACAAATTAACAGATATGTAAACAGACTAACCTGCTGTTCCACGCTAAATACTTTGATCACACAACAATGAGAAGGTAGATACCATTACTCCAAAGTCACTAATTATAAGAAAATTCTCAACAAACTGGGTTTGGCTTAATAGAAGCATACATGGCATATATCTTATTAGCCTATTTTTTGGAATGAGTATTTCTGATTTATGAGAAAACAGATGTTGTTGACCCTCCAGTGGAGTTAGGAATGGAAACAAGCAGTAATCTGAAAAAGACGCATCACTTGTTCAATTGTCAGCAGAACTTGTTCAATTCATATATCAATGTTCTCATATGTGATATAAAGGCACCAAAAGGTACCTTATTGAAAAGTCAAACTGCTTCCTTGTCTCCAAGAGGCTGGTTTGCTTCTTACTACTCTAGAGACCATCCATCACTCCCTACCCAAAACCGGCTCAAGGAAGCTGATGGAAAGAAAGCTCTAACCAGCCCTCATTAGCACTGGTTGTTACTTGCTACTCCAAGGATATACTTACAGAACTTCATGAACATCAGCTGGGGCTTGTTGGTGACATGACTTTCAATTAAGAAAAACATCCCACACACCTAATGGCGTTTACAACTGTGAGTTTCAGGACACCACCCCCTCCCTGTCACACACTTTTGCGAGTAAAGATACTAAGGACAATGAAACTCACATTTTATTTTTCTTTAAGTTACTCGCTGCTCTTATTGAGGTCATTAATGCTCATATGAAATATTTATTGCTTTAAGAAGATCATGGTATCATTAGGGATTTGCTTCTAATCTTACACACAAAATCTTACACAGTCTAATCTTATGTCTAATTGAAAGACCAATTCTCTGAAGGGTCTGCCAGCCTTTTGAGATTGTTTATTGTTTTATTCCTTTTTTGGGGGATTCCTTGTATTAAGGAGAAGGTGATTTAAATCCATTTCTTATATGAGCTATTGCAGTTTGTTAAATGTATCATTGATCTTTAAGCACATTTACAGTTTTTTTATTCTTTTTATAAACATTGTAGTGGTTGTTGGTGTGTGGCACAGCATGTTCTTGTGTATGTATATGTTTTTTGTTGTTTGCTTTTTAAGTTGTGTTAGATAAAAGTTGCTACATTCAACTTACAGAGGGCTCATTTCATTATCATATCTTGTACATAAATATACAATTATTATATACACATTTATTTCAATTTTCAGAGATAAAAAGAGCTGTTGCAAGAGATAGGCTTTTGGGATAGAACTTAAATCCAACAAAGCTGTCTATGCTCACCAGTACAAAGAAAAATAAAATCAACCAGAACACAAAGACCACCCACCAACCTCACACCAAAAGCCCCAGGTCATCAAAAAGAAGGGCCTGAGCCATAATGGTGGCATGACTCCCTAATCCAACCTCTGGAGTCCTGGCTAGAGACTATGAAGATTTTAAAAAGTGTGTGTGGGGGGAAGGTAGTGAGCAGAGGGAACCGCTAAAACTGCAAACTAATGTATTCAACAGAACAAAGTTACCTGTAATATTTAGGTTTATTTATATAAACACACCTCAATAGCGGAAAATACAAAAGCGAATCTTGTTTTCTCACCTGTATCCATTTATCTGGAATTGCCATGGCCAGCCGATAATCAAATCCACCTCCTCCCTGGGCAACAGGGCAACAAAGAGCTGGCATTCCAGAAACATCCTTGAATAAAGAATACATTGCAACATTATTTTGCTAAAACTTCAAGTGGTTCTTTACATTTTCCACCCTAAGAAAGCTTCCTATTAAAAAAAGGCATCAGATATCAAGTTCCAAACATTACTGCTATACAAAGTCTACAGGTGCAGAGCATACAATTACACTTTAATGTAATGCTGGTAGTTTCTGAGCTGAGGGTGAGACTCCCAGTTTAAGGAGACATACCCCACGCTAATTCTGAATGAGCTAGAATGCTAAAAAGAGAGTGTAGCCACGGGAGCGCCGGGGCTAGTCACTCCAAGTATGAGCTCATCAGAGACCACAGGAATTTACTCAGGGCAGCTAGCCCTTCCTACAACTTGCACTGTCATAGCTACACTATTTTTAGTGTGATGAGAGCTAGCACTGATTTATTTATTTATTTTAAGACTACTTGGATGTGTGTAAACTAAATAATCCAGTCAACTAGCTCTAACAATTAGGATATGCTCATAAAACTCAATCCCAGATTCCTTACCTTGAATCCAGTGGGATAATTTCCTTTAACACTTTAATGGAAGTGCCCAAGGAATTCAAATCAAAAACACGGATTGAAATTCTGATCAGCTTTGTTCTCTCCCTTAAAATGTAATTCAAGCTTGTAAATATATCATTTATTGAATATACCATATGACTGGTCACTTTCAACACATAGCATTGTTTCTGAAGGGATGGCCCCCACTTTATAAACACAGAAGAAATTTCCAACCCTTCAATTATGGCATCTCTCTAAACATTTGTGGTTTTTTTTGTTTTTTTTTTACTATTGGATGAATAAAAGATTTTCAAACAAGCTGTAAGAGTATTTCCAGCGCAACTTTTGCAATGTCAGCACACATTTTGCCACATTCAAAAAAGTAACCACAATAAGCCACATTTCATGTGGGAAAAAAAAGCCTTTTTGCTACATTTGATCTACTCTAGGAGAAAGCTGCCCCAGTTTAGAAGATCCAGGTGGATGATATATGGTTAAATGCGATAAAGTGATCGAGGACCTTGCATGGGGATTTTTCACTTTGTTTTATGTCTACACTACCTGCCGGATCGGCGGGCAGCAATCGATCCTGCGGGGATTGATTTATCGTGTCTAGTCTAGACATGAGAAATCAATCCCCAAGCCCTCTCCCGTCAACTCCTGTACTTCACCACCACGAGAGGCGCAGGCAGAGTGGATGGGAGAACAGCAGCAATCAACTCACTGTGGTGAAGACACCATGGTAAGTCGATCTAAGTACGTCGACTTCAGCTACGTTATTTCCCCAGTGTAAACCAGGGCTAAGTGTGGATATTTTTATTTAAACACAAATGTAAGGAACCCTGAAAGTGTTAAAATTGGTTGACAAAAGAGTTTCTACACTAGTCACAAGATTTTCTACACTTCTGGGCTCTTCCCACATGGATACCTTCCTATAAGGTGAACAGACCCAACGAGGTCCATGGAAGTAGTTCTCCCTTCCCAAGCAGTTAAGGCAGTGTGGAGGAGGGGAGTCTAACAGCTCTCCTAAGTTGGTCAGGCACATGGCATTCATGGCTGCTCACCTGCTGAAACATGCAGGGCAGTCTCTGGTAAGCAGGGCCAGCTTTTTTGCCACCCCAAAGGGCAAAATAAATAAATAAATAAATAAAAATAAAAAAAATAAAGCCGCGATCGGCGGCAGCTCTACCGCGCTGCTTCATTCTTCAGCGGCAATTCGGTGGCTGGTCCTTCCTGGTACCTGGATTCAGCCCTGCTGGTAAGTTCCTGACAGCATGATGTTCTGAAGTCTATGAGGCTTTGAGCTTTGCCAACCAAGTAACTACTGTTCTCTCTCAAGCTAATGTCTACAGTTTTAAGTGCCAGAATTTTTAAACATAAAAACTTGACATAACATATTTGTCTACAGCAGTGGCATAAATAGAAACATTAGTGCTAACTTTGTTCACATTTTTAAACTAATAGCTTATGCATACCACTGTGTTTAGATTTACAGGCAACTCAAGTTTGAAGTGTAAAAACTCATTTGTTAGTTGGAGTGCAGCAATACATTAGATATCAGGCCTAAAATTTCACAGAGAAGTCTGATGCTTTCCTATACCTGAAACTACTAATGGATTTATTTGTAGCCTTCCAGAAAATCAATGTTTTGCATGAAGTGTCTGATGTAATTTTGGTTATTAACATTTGTTTTCATTATTACCAAAATCATTTAATTCTCACTTTAAATGAAAGGCTGAAGGAAACCTTAATCAGCCAACATACTATCTACTTCTACACTGTACTCCTGTCTGGCAGCAGTGTGTGTGTCATCCTGCATGGTGTGAAACAAAGAACAGAGGACACTAGTAGCCTAACAGGCTGGTCCCAGTAGCACTATTTGGCCTATAACAACTTCTATTAGCACCAAAAAAAACCAGAGATGGGTAACCAGCCATCCAGATGTAAGGCAACATTATAGGTACAGTTTTATTTTTTTGTCGGTGGGAGTTGAAGGATTTGGTCAAAAAAGGAATCTTACGACTCTGAAAGTTACCTTGAGCATAGAAATTATTAAGGGAAAGCTAGATGGGGAATACACAGAAAATTACAAAATTCTTTACTTAAAGTGATCAGACAACTCTTCAAGGAGCATACGACAATTTGTCATACTCTAGACAAAACCTCTCTTCTCATGAGGTACTTATTCAACTGTCATTACATGCAAGCACAAATTCATGATAACCATTTTAATTTAAAATCATATCAATAGTTCCTCCACCCCAATCTCTTTCTATCATTAGCATGTGGTTCAATTCCAAATTTTGTATATAGACTCCCCCTTGACAGAAAAATGATGTATTGAATTGAGGTACCGTAGTTTTCAATTTAAAGAGAATAAATTGAAGACCAATCTTGTTTAAAAAAAATCTTAAACCAGATAATACAAACAGGCTGAATTCAAAGTGTCATTGGTAGGAATGCTGATAATCTGACTATCATTCCCTAGATGATGAACCCATTTTACTTGAAGTGAACAGAAAGATCAATATAGCCACCTTACGTTTTATGCATCAAATAATAGCTTCTTTTCATCAGTTGCTATTTTTGATTCCTGATGTCATTAAGCTCTTAACAGCACTTTGGTATACAGTGGTCAGTTATATATTAGGATGCCACATACAACTGAAATTAGCCTTATTTTATTTTCTGAAGGCTGAAATTGGAATTCTTAATAAAATTGTGTGGATTAAAAAATAGGCCTTCACATTCCTCATGTCACATCAGATGCATCCTGCATCTTGCATGTGTCTTTTCTAGGTGGCTGGAATGAGAAACAAACAAACAACAAACCCAGATGCATTACACAGTACTATTATACTAACCAAGAAATTCTTATGAGTTTAGAGTTTCTTTTTCTTAACATAAACATCAGTGAAAAACACCCAACGGTCAATTAACAGAAATTTACTGCTTTGGAGTTTGATATTACCATTAGCTATTCTGCATGCCAACAATCTTTTGAAACCAAAAACTGACCATTGACAAGGCTAACAAGGTCTTGGCAGCAGGGGCAACTGAACTGTTTCCATGTAGACTGCAGCGTATGCATGCCCAGTGAGAGACGGCTGGCGCAAGTGTTCTTTAACCCATGCAGCCTCGTATCAGTCTGTTCCAAAAAAAGAGACCATTCCCATCGAATGGGAGGTCCTGGATAAAGGTCTGCATCTCTTGGGACAGGCAGGCGGTCTGAAGTCAGGAGCTGCACCTCATGACCACCACCAACATGACAACCCTAGCTGCCAAGTCCACCGCATCTGTAGAGAGCCCTTCTCCACCAGAGTGCCAAATTCCCAGGCCAGACTCTGAGGGAGGGACTCCTTGAATTTATGGAGGGAGTTTCATAACTTAAAATTGTACCTGCCCAAGAGAGCCTGATGGTTCACCACCTGGAATTGCAGGCTGGCCGTTGAATAAATTTTTCTCCCGAAAGGGTCCAGTCTTTTGGCTCTTTACTTTTGGGAGTTGAACTAGTGTGCTCCTGCTTGTCCTTTTCATTGACCACAGAGGCAACCAGTGAGCCCGGAGTTGGGTGGATATAAAGTTATTTGAACCCTTTGGCCAGGACAAAGTACTTCTTCTCAACCCTTTTGGAGGTAGGAGGGATGGACTACAGGGTTTGCCAGAGGACCTCGGCAATTTTCAGGATCTTGTCATGCACCGGTAGTCATGCAAGGTGCCCGCATGCTCGGCTATTTCCTCCATCTGTAGGCCCAAGTTCTCAGCCACCTGTCAAAGCAGGGCCTGGTGATCTTTAAAACCCTCGAGGGTCCCACGACTGCCTCATCTGGGGATGAAGATGATGACTATATTGCCAGGGGAGGCTCTGGCACATCATCTCCCATGGGAGAGGGAAGTTTTAGGGTGGGCACTGTCTCCTCTACCCCAACTTCCAAGTAGGTCTCATGCACTGAGCCTGCTGCTGCTGGTGACGCCAGTGTTGCTCTGAGGCAGTGGCAGATGAGTAGTGCGAAGGGAGCATCATCACAACTGGCATGCCCCACGCACTCCAATAAGGCCACTGGCCATGCTGCCAAGGTAGCGCCATAGACATCAATGAGGCCTCAGGTGCCCATTTGTGCCAGTGATGTCTTAGCGAGGGGCTGAACTGCCCTTTCGTGCCGGAGGAATCCCCTTCCAGTGACCACAGAGGGGCTGTTGACGCCTGTGTCTGCCTGCTGACCGTCGCTGCCGGAGACCGGTATTTGGAATGAGAGGATTGGTGCCAGGGGGACTGGAATCATGACGGGGAGAACTCCCACAGGGCAGACGACCAAGATCAGCGCTTAAGGACAACTGAAGGGAGGGAAAACAGTGCCTGTGGAACAGAGACCGGCGCCTTCCCCAAGGCGATCCATGTAGAGATGGCAGGGATTGTGATCGCAGTGCTGGTGACCGAGGGTGAGCCACAGAGGATCAGGGCTGCGACGCTAGAGATCTGCAGTGCGCTGATGGAGAGTGCTGCCTTGTCTCGGCGATTGGCAGTGTTCTACCACCTCTGGAGGGGTTTTAGCAGCTGGCTTTCCCTAGTAGGGAGTCTGCCAGCAGCATGGGCAGAGGCCTATGCTCACTCAGTGCCGGGGGAGTTTGGGTCCCCTACCCAGGAGTCGGTGGTGGATACTTTAAGGGGCTAAGGGCCTTGACTAGGAAGACACATCCAATGTGGCTCCGGAGTGGCTGGCGGCCCGAACTGGGTCCTTTGCCTGATGCCCCATGGCCTTTTTTGCACGGTGCAGGAGAGCCATGCTCCTTCATTTTCTTTCTGGACACTGGGGATAGGGAGCAGTGCTGCATGGAGCCAGGTGCTCGGGGTGCAGTGCGCACCGAGGCTGAGGTAGTAGGCGAGTCTTAGAGGGATGATTCGGAAGCTGGACAAAGGGCAGCCTCCATGAGGAAAGCCCGGAACTGAATATCCCACTCCGAGTCCTGGGTCAAAAATTTTTACAATGACACTTCTCCTTCACATATGATTCCCCCAAGCACTTCAGACAGCACTTGGGGGTCACTTATAGGTAGAGGTCTGTTACAGTTTGTGCAGGGCTTAAACCAGGGGTCTCAAACACGTGGCCCACGGGGCTATTTCCTGTGGCCCTCCAAGCAGCCCACGCCCACCCCCCCAGCCTACCTCCAGGCCAGGGGTGGGCAAATTACAGTCTCAGGATTGCCCCCCTCGAGCCCCGCGCCGCTCCCTGAAGTGGCTGGAATCACATCCCTGCAGCCGGGGGAGCTAAGGGGGGTGTGGCGGGGGAGAGCAGAGGGCTCCGTCTGTGTGTTGCCCTGGCTTTCAGGCACCGCCCCACCCCCCACAGCTCCCACTGGCCGGGAACGGTGAACTGCGGCCAATGGGAGCTTCAGGGGAGGTACCTGGAGGTGCGGCAAGCAGCATGCGGAGCCCTGCATCCCCCCCTCCCCAGGGGCCGCAGGGACATGGTTCCATCTACGTCCCGGAGAGGAGCGGAGCGGGGCGGGACTGGGGCTGGGCCGGGGCCCAGTGTGCTGCATCCCGCCCTCCAACCCCCTGCCCTGAGCCCCCTGCCTGCACCTCAACCCCCTGCCCTGAGCCCCCTGCTGCATCCCACACTCCTTCTGCACCTCAACCCCCTGCCCTGAGCCCCCTGCCTGCACCCCAATCCCCTGCCCTGAGCCCCCACTGCATCCCACACCCTTCCTGCACCCCAACCCACTGCCCTGAGCCCCCTGCTGCATCCCACACCTCTTCTGCATCCTGAGCCCCTGCCTGCACCCCAACCTCCTGCTGCACTGCAACTCCCTGCCTTGAGCCACTGCCACACCCCTCATGCACCCTCTGTGGGCAGGGAGGGGGCAGAGTTGGGGTGGGGTTGGAATGGGGGCAGGGAGGGGTGGGAAGAGGTGGGGCCTCATGGAAGGGATGGAGTGTGGACAGGGCCGGGGGCAGTGAGGGGGAGTGTGTCAGTGATGCGGCCCTCAGGCCAATGAACTAGCCCTCATGGTCTTTTGAGTTTGAGACCCCTGGCTTAAGCCTTGGAGAAAGGGGCATGGAGCAAAGTCCCTGCTGTGACTCTAATTTCTAACTCCTAACTACACTTAAGAACTACTTAACACTAACTACTATAAACAACTATTTACAAATCCCTAAGGCTCAAAGTCAAAAGAGACAAAACTGCTAGCCCTTGCTATGAAAGGAAAGGCACTTCAACTAACCACCACAGGCAGTAAAAAGGAACTGAGAGAGTATAGGGCCGGTGGCGCCTGATATACCGACACATGAGCGCGGCACTCAAGTGGGCGCCACAGCTGGCACTATGGATACCACTAAGGCAAAAACCTCCAACGACTGGGCACGTAGGTGCACACACACCTAGAATGGAATCGACATGAGCAAGAATCCTACTTGCTCGAAGAAGAATCCTACTTACTCAGAAACCCAGACAATTTTAATGTTAAATCTAAATTAGCATAAACATTTAAGAAACTTCAAAATTTATCATATTTAGCACAGAGGGGAATTATCTGTTATGCACATATTGAATTATATCAGCATATAATTGTCAATTATGCATATATTGAATTATATCAGCATAGTCTTTGGGACTGTTAATTGTGAACATTTGGTACCATGAATAACTAGTCAACATTTGGCAATCATAGAGCAATAACAAGCAAGCAAAGCAATGATATCTAAACTAAGAACCTTCATACAAGCTAACCCACAGCATCCATAATATCCGACCAATGGAAAGAAAAATCATCATTAATACTTAATTTCTCCCCTCCCCCCCGAACACACAGATGATTGTATGAAGAAGGAACCAATCCACCCTTAGTATTTATCTGCTGATATTTTTCTTTAACAAAATTGTCACTAATAACTAGCAGGTAATGTTCACTACAATGGAAATTGATTCATTTTAAATGATGTGAAATATACGAATAACTAAAGAAGTTGTAATAAAGTCAGACTGACATTTCAAAAGTACACTTATTTACTGATACTATAAACTTTTATTCGGATATAAAGAAATGGCTAAACTTAATATTACCTCAGCTACTGTTATAGATTCTGGATGCAATAAATGAATCATGTGGTTGGCCATTATTAGATAAACGAGGGCATCTTCATCCACATGTAGACCAAAATATTCATGGTAATCTCCACTGAAGCCCGTACCTAGTGACCAAAAAAGATCAAGGCCCAAATATAATGAGTCAGATTTACAAGTGTCAAGCATTTTTAAAAAAAAAAAAAACATTTGAAATAATCCATTTAATTGCAGCACAGCAAAAGATTAACAAACTTGCTATTTTAAAATAGCTTAAATGTAGATCTACCCAGTGCATCTTTTTGTTATTACCATTTCCTGAAAAGTACCACAGTAAGACCAAGAGGCAGGGTATTCTTTAATTAAAAACTAGATTGATTTATCTACTTACCAATTCCATGATGGTGATATAGCATAGATGTAACACCATCAAACCGGAAGCCATCAAAGCCATATTCTTCTATCCACCATCTCAAATTAGAGAGAAGGAATCTCAGAACTTCCCAACTAGAATATTAATAGGAACAATTTCTAAAGTTTAAGACATGAAAATATACAAAATTTCCTAACACAATGTATTCTCTACTTAATACTTGTACCAGCCATATTCTACTGGATGTTGTTCCATCATAATGAACATGTCAAACAACGTTCTTCATTGTTTTTCCATACAAAATTTCATTCTACCAAAACAATTTTCATTTTAACAGCATGCAATTTTAAGATGGAGGAAGTTAGGCTGAATTTGTTTTAGAAATGACTAATCCAATATAACATCCATGTTACTTTTAATCTAGATATTCCTTACTACTACTTTTCTTTGTTTCTCAAAATGTGGTTAAATCCAGTGAAATATGGTTTATGCTGTACTTGAAAAATCAGAACCAAAATTTCCTACTAGCCAAGGCTTAGCTCCAAAGTAAATTATACATTTCTGTGATTTGCAGACCAATAGAAAGCAAACATCTTACATTAAAATAATTTTAAAAACTCATTTTCGGCATTGGAAGAAGAAAGCTACCAATAACTATACTGCCTTTAGCCGGTTTAAAATTGTGACTAAATTATCAAAATTCAGGAAGTTGGAAAATTAAGGTTTCAATAGCAATGCTAGCTCAATTACATGGCACAATCTATATAGTTTATGCTACATATTGTACAATAATAACAATTACAATATGAATGAATATGTTAAATGACATATTTACACCTCAATCCTGCAATGCACTCTGTCTTTGCAGAGCCCTACTGAAGTCAATTGGGTTATATTGGGACTGCCTGCCCGTATAAAGAGAATTCCAGAAGCACGCTCTTACACACAAACCACAAATAAATACATACTACTATATATATATATATATATATATATATATATATATATATATATATACACACACACTTACTGGTGCACTAACCTTTTCTTTGATTATAAAGTCCATTTATTTTAATTGCACATCTTTTTTTGGCCATAAATTTTTCTTTATTTTAGCAGAAAGAAAACTTTTAAGGCTGCCTATGCATTTAAGCTGCCTGAGGTGCTTAAAATGTTAGAACACAACTTTTAAAACCTCTTTTAAAAAAATATCTACAGCAGCATAAATTGCTAATACACACCGACAAGCATACTTTTATTAAACAACATAAACTGTTTACAGTCCTCAAAGTCTTCCAACATGCACTTCTTGAGTACAAATAAACCAGAGAGATATGCACAGAGTATCTGTAAGTGTAAATGTAGGCTGCATCTACACTGCAACCAGGGATGTAATCTGAAGCTTGTAGACATATCCAAACTTGCTTTAATCTACATAACTCATTAAAGGAGCAGAGAGGACACAGTGACATGGGCTGTACAAGCCTGCTTGGCTCCAGTGATCTCCACAGATTAAAAAAAATGAACTTGTGCCTTTTTGTGTTTTTATAATGGGTAAAAAGCACCCTGCAAGTTGTTCAAAAAATAACTTAAAAAGTAACCAAGTTTTTTGTTAATATTAGAAATTCAGGTCTCACCAACCCTAGAAAGCTACAGCAACTGGATAGCCGGTGAAATCATCACATCACAAGAGTCAAAAGCTGAGTGAGAGCTAAAGGAATTTTTAGTAAGATTCTTTGTTTGTTTTTTGACAACACCTATGTAATTTTAATGGACTACAAAGCACTCTAGACAAAAGATGCCTTTGTTAAAGAATAAGCATCCCTACCCTTCAGTTAAAATGTAATTGTCATAGGTTTCACCCCCACTCTGAACTTTAGGGTACAGATGTGGGGAATTGCATGAGAACCCCTAAGCTTACTTACCAGCTTAGATCTGGTTGCTGCCACCACCCAAATTGTTTAAAACAGCTATTTATGAGTCAGATGGGAAACTCTGTCTTCCCCCTGAAAATCTCTCCCTCTCAAGTACTGTAACCCTTCGCTGGGTAACCTTGAGAGACTTCTCCACCAATTTCCAGGTGAACACCGATCTAAACCCCTTGGATCTTAAATCAAGGAAAAAAATCAATCAGGTTCTTAAAAAGAAGACTTTTAATTAAGGAAAAGGGGTAAAAGAAATACCTCAGAGATTAGCATGCAAGCTACTCTCACAGACAACAGATTCAAAACACAGAGGATGTTCCCCTGGGGGAAAAACCTTAGTTACACAAAAGAAAACCCAATTTGATTATCCCTCTAATGCAAAAAGACAAAGTCACAAAAGAAAATAAACATAAGCTAATTCATTCCTTCTCTAATACTCACTACCCTGGGTGATTCCCTGATCTTTTCACTCCAGCACAGAACTTAATGAATAGAACAAAGGAAGAACTTCCCTCCTTCCTCTTGAAACATCTTGTCCCCCCATTGGTTCCTCTGGTCAGGTGTCAGCTAGGCTAGGTGAACTTCTTAACCCTTAACTGTCTG
Organism: Mauremys mutica; assembly: GCF_020497125.1. Lineage (NCBI taxonomy): Eukaryota > Metazoa > Chordata > Testudines > Geoemydidae > Mauremys > Mauremys mutica. Next base: position 182,824,002 of record NC_059072.1, on the reverse strand, counting down.
TTTATGACAGTAATACTTAAAAACCCTCAAGAAAGTCCTTCAGAAAAATCTTATTTCAAATGTGAAACATGAAAAATAGAGTAAAGGTGAATTATTTTAAAAGTTATAAATACAGTAGAACCTCAGAGTTATGAACACCAGAGTCACAAACTGACCAGTCAATCACACACCTCATTTGGAACCGAAAGTACAGAGCCAGGCAGCAGCAGACAAATTTTTTTTAAAAAGGCAAATACAGTACAACACTGTATTAAGCAAACTGCTAAAAAATAAAGGGAACATTTAAAAAAATATATGACAAGATAAAGAAACTGATTCTGTTTGTTTCATTAAAAATAAGATGGCTAAAAGCAGTATTTTTCTTCTACAAGTAAAGTTTCAAAGCTGTATTAATGATATATCATATATAGAAGATTGTTGTGGAATAATATATTATACATCTTGTGCCTTTTCTATTTGCAGCAGAATTCAAATTCAAAGTCCAGAGACAATTAACATAAGATCTTGATTAAGCAGTATTCTAGTTAAAAAAAAAAAAGACATTAAAAAACTTCCAGTAAGCACAGCAGCTAATTTTATGTATGTTTTGTAACATTGAGTAATTTCAGTGTATTTTCAAAAGAAATAGCTGACTTATCCATATAACTTAAAAACACAGGACAAATATGTTATAGTATGAGATGTACTAAAGGTCCTTAAACTAAAATAATATATTACATTGCATTCACTAAGATGAATTAGAAGGAAGAGTAAGCTACTATTTTCCACCTATGTAAATAGAACCAAATCAATTTTATCACTTTAAGCTGTAAATTAGGGGATCTCTGACTGCAGAACAGTTTTGAATGTTCTCTGACTTACACAATAGGAATAAAGAAAATACTTGCTTTTTGTTGATTTAATCATGTTAAAATCCCTTTACACATTATTCACTTAAAAAAAGAAATTAATTCATTTCACCCCAGCTTTGCAGATATGCAGTTCTCATTATGTAGTAATCTGTACTTTGAGTCCTACATCAGACAGGACCTCATCTGGGAAGAATCAGGAAAAAAACAGAAGCTTCTGCCAAGCGATAAATCATTCATGGTGATGTGGCCAGCTCAAAAGTAACATTTATTGATTAAAATATTTGAAAGTGCACATTTAGTGCCTATTCCTACTTAATTATTTTGGGGCAGGGAATTCCTTATTTGTTGGTACACTGACCTTTGGTTATAATGTAATTATTTACAGGTTCTGTTCAGGCTAAATTTGCCTCAGCAGCTGCTGGCATATAGAGACACCACAAAACTCTCATGCTATACAGATGCAGAGGCTATTTTGCAGAGGTAATCCTCAGAAACAGCCACCTAATGTGTACCTAGTATTGTTCTCTCTCTCTCAACTAATTGGAATATGATCCAAGAGAGATCACTCCTCCCCAAAATTAGGGAAATTTAGATACTAATCTTTCTAGATGCAACCAACCTTTGGGGGCTCAAATCCAGTAGTATAAATGAACAACTCTGTTTTCCAGCAGAGTTGTGCTCTTTCCTGGATATTAAAAATTAAAAATACATTTAGTAAAAATTAGTATGTAGATCTCTCAATTTAGAAGACTGTTTTAGAATAATCTGGGAGACAATGTTTTTTAGTTAATTGATTCAGAGATACATAAGAAGATAAATAGAACAAAGTAGCACCTTGAACAGATTAGTCTTCTATAAAATGATAAGTTTCAAATGTCAGAAAGCAAAGTAAACTATCACCACAAAACTATTGATATCTCTATGTTAATCTTCACAAAATACAAAAAACGGAGGCCTCTCACATGCAAGTGCCCTTTGCAAGTATAAATCTAACAACTGCTCCTACTGAGAAGTATTTAAATACGGTTAATGTTTAAGTGCTCATGCTGTGAAGATAGGAAGGTTTTGCAAATATGCAGTTATTAGGCTTAAATCAGATACTAATATAAAAGAATAGATGAATGCTATATTTTTATTGAGAGAAATGTGCTCCAATATTGCCAAGACAGACAAGTGATTTCTGCTTTAGCTAGCACATAACTCAAATCAATGCTAGTTTTTGCTTTCCTGTCCCCCTCCACGCCTGCAATTACAGATTAATGGCCTTTGAGAACATGCTTCAATAAAGAGTATCTTTATCACTTCCTGAAGTGTAGTTCACCATTCTTAGGGCATAGTCTCTCTTTTACTAATGAAAGTTTAATAAGGGAAAACATTAATAGACATACGGCTGTTACATTTTTTTTTGCACTATATTAGAGTGATGCTTTATCTTCCTTGAAAACTTGCGAGTTTTCATGTCAGAAACCCGTCTCCCCTCAAGTAATTTCACAATAGGCATTTATATACCCAAGTTTTTAAAATGGATAATCATGCTTAATACTTAAACGTTTCAATTAAAAAAATAAACTGAAGTAAATTCAGGGCTAAACATATTTATATTGTCTATCAATTTTTATAATGCAAAAGACATTTGTACTCCAGACAGCTGAAGTGGGAGCTAACAAGCCTGAATAGTCCAAGGAAAGACACACAGCTGAAGTGAAATTAAAACAGTTCTATTTGACATCTAGTGTTCTTTATTGATTCAAGGATTCTTTAGGGGATTAAAAAGGGATCTTTCACTCCAATACCAGATCTGAAAAATTATACAAGAGTATCTTCATCATTATCATCCACATATGGATAAAGAAAGATGGCAGGCTCTCTATCTTCAGGAATTGCTTGGAGAGGCTGAGGGAATGTTCTATGAACTCTCTGCTCTTGGGGATGAGGCCTGCTCAGAACTAAGCAGTAATAAGATATATTTCAATATTTCTGTTCACATATAATGTTCACTGACACATTACAAATGCCTAACAGCAAATAATAATGAAAGGAAACTTTTGCCAGACAGTCTTAAGAAGGAATGGTGGACACCTCCTGTAGAATTTGTGACGCTAATTCAAAACACAACCACACACTGCCAACCCCTAATTACATGCAGTTCTTATTAAACCAGGAACGAATTTGTTTCTATTTTTATTGAGTTGATTTACTACTCCATAACCCAAAATGGGTCATACTCAGTGTACATCACTGAGATTTTACAACATGATTTTGGAAAGAATATATTTTTCATACCAGATGTTACTTCCAGAGCATTTACTCTATGAAATTTTCCTTTGTGCATAAACAGAAAACTAGCCATTTAACCAGTACTCTGAAATTTCATTATTAGACAAATGTTGTTTAACATGGAGTCAATTTGCTTTAATAGCATCTGACCTTAGCGTCCTTACAATATTTCATAAAATGTCAGAAAAGTCATTTTAAAATGTTTTGTCTTTTGCTTTCATAACAGCAACACTCTCCTCCCCTTCCTCTGAGGTCCAAGCTTCTGTTGATATCTTAGAGGTGTAATGGCTTGTCTACATGGTGCTGCAGTCCACACCAAAGGGGTATAAATTATAGTCTGCACTAGCATGTCATCCACTAACCGAACCTTGCTGGAGCGCACTCAAAGTTTCATAGTGCACATTAATGTAGTCTTGTTTCAAACAATATTATGTTAGCTTGTGCTAGGGAACTTTCAGTGCATATCAGCAGATTCCAGGTGGACCAGTTCATGAGCCACACACTAGTACAGACCAAAATTTACATTCCTCTGCTGCAGGCTATAACATTGCCTAGACAAGCTCTCAGTCTAGAGATGGTGGCTGTCACACGGAAGTATCTGAGCAAGAGAGGAGCCCTTGCAGTTCCTAACCACCAGAGACAAGAGGTCATAGGTGATATTCTACATGGCTGGAGATAGATGACTATAGGTAGACAGTGGACACCAGAGAGAAGAGAAGCAGAAAGAATTCCATACAACTATAAGTTTCAAATCAATGCCAGGTCCTCAAAATGAAAACTATGGGAAGATACTGTGATGCTGTATGAAAAGGATGACGACTATTTATATCATTGTTGCTACCACTCTTACATAGTTGCAAAAAGTCTTTACATGTAAGATATCATTTTAAAAATTATACTCTGCTTTGTAGGATTATCACATTTATATGCCTGTATCCTCTTTTTATATGAAGTTATGAAACTTTGCTGTGCGTCTGTATCTCAAACATGTTCTGTTCCTGGGTAACTCCCAGCAGACAAATTTACATTCAAACTAGCCTTCACTGGTTGATGGGGCATCCATGTGGTGATGGGCCATTGAAAGGAATACGCTCTTCAGGGAGCCTTTCCTGAGGAGGCCTCGGACAGTGTGGAGCCAATGGCTACCCCTATGATTCAGCAAAGCATGTAAGGACATGTGACCTAAGATGCCATCTTTTACCAGTAACTTCTCATGCTCATGTGACCATGGACCCCATATCAGCCAGTAGCTTTCCATTGCACATGGGTTGAGCTATAAATTGCAAGCTGTGACATCAATGCTTCGTCTTCATTCCTGCTTCTCTGGACTGTGATTTTTTAAGGAAGATTTGAATGCAGGACTGAATAACTCCCAACCTGCTTGGGTGACCCAGAGAAACTTAAACTAGCAGATTTAACATCACTGCAATTATCCTGACCTGCAAACTCTGAAATCAACTGTAATGTGTAGGATTCTTTTAACCATTTAAAAACTCTTCTTTTCTTTTTTATTATTAAACTTTTTAGTTACCGAAGGAATTGGCTTCAGCATGATATTTGGTAAGATCCAAAGTATACATATTGACCTGGGTAAGTGGCTGATCCTTTGGGATCAGAAGAACCTTATATATGATGAATCTGGTTATCAGTAACCTCTCATCTGAAGACCAGATGTCTGGGTGGTGATAGGGGCTGGATTGCTTAAGGAGACACGCAAGGATCCAGCGGTGATTATTCATATGTGCCCTAGTGACACTGCATCTTAAAATATCGCACAGATAATACATGATTTCAGGGAACTTGGAAGCATACTGAAGAAATATGTCCAAATGATCTTCTCAGAGACCTGTTAGTTTCCACAGTCAACAGTTTTCATATCAAACTACCCTAGAATGCCCAGCAATACTAACAAATTTTAGACAAGTTCTTGGAAATCTCTCTATATTTGTCTGTTTTGTGATAGAACAAAACAAATCATAGTTTTGTCACACAGAAGTGTGACTTTTAAGGGAAAATACAATATTTTTAAGTCTATTAAATTTGTTTTTAAGGTCTTACAGTTCAGCAAGAACAAGATGAGAGGAGTACTCTAAAGATTCAGTCTTCATTAACGATGGAAAAACTTTAAGAGTAGGAAGTTCAACAATATGGACATTTATTGAAAAATAAGAGCAGTAATATTCCCTTGTAAAAACTGTAAAATAAGGTGGATAAAAAGTTAATAAAGAACTGTTTTCTGTTCTATTATATTATCTGAAACTTATTATGGAAGAGTGCTGGTGACTCCATAGTTAAGGTTAAGTGGAATTTGCTGTTTAATAAACAATTTTTCAAAGTGCCCTAAAATCCACAAGCACATTCAGGTCATCTTGACAATTGCTATACTTCATCTGGTCTTAAAGTAAGGTTAGTGAGGCAAATGTTGAACCATTATGGTCCTGGGAGTCCAGAGAATGAGGGGTGAGGCAGAGTGGGGACCCTTTATTTTATTTTCCCCCTTCTTATAACTTTGAGCACACTTGTGGCTTAAACTCTGGCACTGACTTTCAACAAATGGAGGTTACTGGATTAATTTTACTTCAGCTAGTGTCCAGTACCCAATTCCAAGTCAGGGTAGCAATATTTTCAAAAGTTACAAGAGGAGCTTTCTGGCTATATAAATTGTTATGCACTTAGGATGCACACCAGAAAATGTGATTTGCCCATGGCATCACCAGACTGGTATAAAAAGCTTGTAAAGATGATCAGCTCATTTCACACTCACTTGGTGGCTTAGGGGATCAGGCCATAGTCCTTAAATCACAGAACCATCCACAAAGCAAGAGTTCTCAAAGAAGGACTTGAACATCTGCTATTTTCAGCTTGCCTTCCATTTCAATGCTTTTGAAAGTTTTTCAACAAGTGTAAACAATACAATGGGGTAGCCTTTGGGAAATCATTTTTAAGGTAAAGCACAACTTTTTGTTTAGGAGATGATTTTTCAAAATGCTCTGAAAATCCATGTGCATAGTCAGTTGTTTTGAAAACTGCTGTGCCACATGAGGGCAGGGATAGACTTAGGGTACGTCTACACTAAGGGACTATTCCGAATTTGCATAAACCGGTTTTGTAAAACAGATTGTATAAAATCGAGTGCGCGCGGCCACACTAAACACATTAAATCGGTGGTGTGCGTCCACGGTCCGAGGCTAGCGTCGATTTCTGGAGCATTGCACTGTGGGTAGCTATTCCGTAGCTATCCCATAGTTCCCGCAGCCTCCCCCGCCCCTTGGAATTTCCGGGTTGAGATCCCAGTGCCTGATGGGGCAAAAATCATTGTCGCGGGTGGTTCTGGGTAAATGTCGTCAGTCCCTCCTTCCTCTGGGAAAGCAACGGCAGACAAGCATTTCGCGGCTTTTTTCCCTGGATTGCCCTGGCAGATGCCATAGCATGGCAATCATGGAGCCTGTTTTGCCTTTTGTCACTGTCACCGTATGTGTACTAGATGCCGCTGACAGAGGCGATTCAGCAGCGCTACACAGCAGCATGCTTTTGCTTTTGCATGACAGCAGAGATGGTTATCAGCCATACTGTACCATCTACCAATCCATAAATTGGTAAAAAGATGAGCATGGTTACCAGTCGTTTTGCACCATTTGCTGCTGTCATAAGTGCCCCTGGCTGCTCTTAGCCAGGGGCGCAAAAGCCAAAATTGGGAATGACTCCCAGAGTCAATCCCTCCTTTTTGGTATCTAAAAATAGAATCAGTCCTGTCTAGAATTTGGACAAGTGTATTAGAGAACCACTGTATCATAGAACCAGAGAGCACAGCTGCTCTATGTCAGATCCAGCAGAAATAATGAGCTGTATGCTATTCACAGGGGGTGCTCCTGCAACAACCCCACCTGTTCATTCCATTCTTCCCCCAGCCTTCCTGGGCTACCGTAGCATTGTCCCCCCACTTGTGTGATGAAGTAATAAAGAATGCAGGAAGAAGACACAGTGACTTGTTAGTGAGAAATGAGTGGAAGGCAGCCTCCAGCTGCTATGAGAGTCCAGACAGGACAGTAAGGAGTGTGGAGGAGAGGAGCCCAGCATCCCTCTGCTAGTCCAGGGGCAATTCAATCTTTTCTTTACACATGAAGGGTGGGGGCTGATGGAGCTCAGTCCCCTGTTGCTATGATGATGATGGTTATCAGCCATACTGTACCATCTACCAGGAAAAATTAGGACCAGGCGCCCTTCATTGACCTCACTGATGCTAGTACGCATGGTTACCAGTCCTTTTGCACTGCCCCATATGCCAATAGGCTGATGATGACGATGGGTATCAGTCTTATTGTACCATCAGCCACCCATAGCGGGGCGGGGGAGCAAGGATATTGGCGTTGAGTGCTGCAGCATCGTGTCTATCTGCAGCATTCAGTAAAGATAGGGTGACATGTAAAAGAGTCAAGAGAGGATTGTTTTCCCTTTCACTTCTGGGGGTGGGGGGGTGCGTAAATTGCCGAGCTATGCCCTGACCCACCGCTGACACTGTGTTTGACCCTAGAAGCATTTGGAGCTCAGCCAAGAATGCAAATACTTTCGGAGACTGCAGGAACTGTGGGATAGCTTGAGTCCTCCAGTCCATGAGCGTCCATTTGATTCTTTGGCTTTCCGTTACGTTTGTCACTCAGCAGTGCGCTGAGCCCCTGCTATGGCGTCTGTCTGGAGATTTTTTAAAAATGATTTTGAATTTCATCTTCTGTAACGGAGCGCTGATAGAACAGATTTGCCTGCCCTTACAGCGATCACATCCGCATGGTCCATGCGGGAGCTCTTTCTTTATTTTGATTTTTAACTGCATTGCCACACGTGCTGATCTGAGCTCCATGCTAGGCAAACAGGAAATATTCAAAAGTTCGCGGGGCTTTTCCTGTCTACCTGGCCACTGCATCCGAGTTCAGATTGCTGTCCAGAGCGGTCAGTGGTGCACTGTGGGATACCGCTCGGAGGCCAATACCGTCGATTTGCGGCCACACTAACCCTAATCCGATATGGTAATACCGATATTAGCGCTACTCCTCTCGTTAGGGAGGAGTACAGAAACCGGTTTAAAGAGCCCTTTATACCGATATAAAGGGCCTCTTAGTGTGGACGGGTTTGGCGTTAAATCGGTTTAATGCTCCTAAAACCGGTTTAAACGCGTAGTGTAGACCAGGCTTTAGTGATGCAAGTTTGGAATCAGTTGGACACAGGTTTCTTCAAAAATATATTCCCCAAAGAAACTGAGCTGATTTTCAAATCTTACAACTTTTTCACAGAGATAGGGGGAACGGCGTGACTTTGACATTCATTTAAAAACAAAACAAAGAAACAGAACAACCAACCAACAAACAAAAACAATGGACTGCCCCTGAACTCAGCTATTCAAATAGTACCAAGAACCAGTTTAGAAATGCAAAATTTTGAAGTTATTACACTACAAAGTTTTTAACGCTTCTCTTTACAGATGATTCACAGCTCTGGAAGTTCTTCAGACTCTTTGCAAATGACACAAAGGAGAAAATATATTAGCCTTGAACCCCAAAATTATGAAACTGAATCTGCTCTTTTGGAGATTTGAGTGCTGGGTTCATTAGCACTCAACTTGCTTTACTGGGCTCATTTTGGAAGCAAGACTGTTGTCTGCAGTTTTGAGCAAGTGTACATTAATGCTATGTACACATCTGCCTGAGTCCCACCTGAGAGTCTGACAGTCAATACTGTATCCAGGATATGAAAAACAGGCTACTTCACACTTCTGTGAACCTCCTATGCTATTCCCCCATGGAAGCCCCTTGTAGCCTGCCCACAACTGTTCTGTAATCATGCCTACCCCACTATACAGTTTTAAGAAAAAACAAGAAACAAATCACTGTCAAAACACTGCTAAACAGAGAGAGTTAAATATAGCTGCAATACTGCATATCATTCCAGACCATAAAGGGTGACTAAAACCTAAACTTTTGAAAATCGGGAAATAGAATTAAGATAATGTCTCCCACACAATTTTAACTCTGCCCCATTTGAAAGATACCCCAATGGGTCTCAGAGAGATTGTAAGACTACCCTTCTAGAACTTGTAGAGGGCAGCAAGGAAAGTAAAACAAAGCAGGGTATTCTCACCTTGTCTTTATGATAACAGTAGAGTTAGACTAGGGTTAGTAAAGATGAGCTATCTAGGCATGACAGACCACTTTGTCTATTCCAGAGATAAAACCACCCAGAGATGCCAGATGTTATAATATATGGAGATATACCTATCGCATAGAACTGGAAGGGACCCTGAAAGGTCATTGAATCCAGCCCCCTGCCTTCACTAGCAGGACCAAGTACTGATTTTGCCCCAGATCCCTAAGTGGCCCCCTCAAGGATTGAACTAACAACCCTGGGTTTAGCAGGCCAATGCTCAAACCACTGAGCTATCCCTCTGTTAACCATTCTTTATCCTAAGGACTCCCTCTGGGATTCCCCCCAAGGCTAGCCTTGACAGAGCCTGGCGGTGCATTGGGATGTGTGCCTAACAGCAAAACCCCACAGAGGAACAGTACAATGCAAAGGATAGAGAGGGTGCATGGCACTGCATAAATGTCAGTATAGGCTTGACATTCTGATGGGTATTGAGAGAAAGCAATGTAGCAAAACACTCTTACCTTCCCCTTTCTTTCTGACATATTTAGTGGAACGTGGGGAGGTGACTGACAGCCATATCCTACAGAGGTTGGTTTTTTTTGTTTTGTTTTGTTGGTTTTTTTTAAAATCATATATTGATAGATTTTAGAACTAAGATAGATCAGCGGTTATCAAACTGTGGGTCTGGACCCCGTTTTAATGGGATTGCCAGGGCTGACGTTAGACTTGCTGAAGCCCGAGCCCCACTGCCTGGGGCCAAAGCCCAAGCCCAAGGGCTTCAGCAGTGGGTGGCAGGACTCAGGCACCTCACCTGGGTCTGAAGCCCTGGAGCTTCAGCTTTGTTCCCCCCACCCAGGGTGGCGAGACCTGCGCGGGCTCAAGCTTTGGGGTCCCTGCTCCTAGGGTCATGTAGTAATGTTTGTTGTCAGAAGGGGGTTGTGCAATGAAGTTTGAGAAACTCTGAGATACAATATTATGATAATCTTCAGCCTCTCAAATATCAAAACTCCACCACAAAGCCTACCCCTCCCACCAAAAAAGGAGGATCCATGATCCTTCTAGATGCAGCTGCACTTTCTTTTCTGATGGCAAGGTCAGGCAACCTGCTGCACTTAATCCATGGATCAGTACAGCTACGCCTAACATGAGGAGATGTGTGAGACCACGAATAAGAGACAGTATGGAACAGTGCAAGACATAGCTCATACATCATGGAAAGTGGCAGATTTTCTTAGGATGTGTCAAATTTGGTCCTAATACCTACTGCAACTGTCTCCAAGGGGACAGAGATGAGATTGAATGGGGCTGTGGGAATCATTACCTAAACTCTCTACTTCCCAGTTTTCAGAAGAATAAACTTAAGCCATCCTACATATTCTGGAAGGGTACAAGAGACTGCTGGGCAACTTTAACTTTGCATTTGTCAAGGCTAATTCCCCACTCTGGCATTTTGAGCACAGAAGGTGGGGGCCTGCAAGGACTTCAAAAATTAATACTGGCCATTCCAGGCTTGTATTAAACTTCCAAGGTTACAGCTTTTCTCTCACCTTGGATTGGTAGATGCTGCCACCACCCAAGTGCAAAACCCCTCTGAGAACCCAGGAAAGCGTGCTTGGGAATTCCTTCCTGTGGGGTACCCTCAAGCCCTTTCACACACACACCCATGCTCTCCCCCCCCCCCATGGAAGAGCTGAGAAAGAAAAAACAAAGGAAATCAGCAGTTGCCACCAGCTAATTAAACAACATGTGCACAAATCTCTTAGGACACAAAAATCCAATTCTGTTTTTTAAAAAAAGGTACATTTTATTAAAAAACAAAAGGAAGAAAATATCTGGGAACTTAGGCTATTGCTAGATTTCAAAAGAGCAACTACAAAGATTAAGCATCAAGGATAGTTTTTTGAGGTCTAGCTTAAAGGTTACAAGCAAAACAAAACACCTGGGGTTAGCACAGAGGAGTCCACAAGCCATAAAGAAATAAAAGGGACAAACCTAATCACGTCTTCCTAGACATTTCCTGATCTACTTACATATCTGGAGTTTTAAAGGAGTAGCTTCTAGGTATGATCCTGATTATTTTCAGACCTGGCCCCAAACTTCTTACAGCATAGTTCTGCCCTATCCTCTCAGTCTGGGAGAACAACCAGACAGACAAAAGGGGAGTCTTGTTTCAATTTTTAAAAAGTTCTAGCCTTCCCATTGGCTCTTTTGGCCAGGTGCCCATTTACTTCCTTTTACCTATGCATAGTAGTGACTTTTAACCCTTTACAGGTAAAGCGAGTAAAGAACAGCTACTAAGAGGGATTTTATAGCTAACTGGCTGGGTGGGTCCATAAAAGGGAGCTCCTCCCTGTAACCCCTTCATTTATCATAGCATTAAATAAATAAATAAATAAAAATTACCACTTTTTAGCAGTGAAATATACATATAGTGATGTGTACATGACATTTAGCTAATACACTGCAAGACAAGGTTATTGCCCTGAGCAGCTACCTCAGACAGTTACAAAATAAATTATCAAAGTTTAGGCCCGAGATTAAAAGTAGACTGGATGAGATTATTTTCCCTTAAAGCATAGGATCCTGTGGGAAAAAAAAATATAAAGATGATTCACAGATCAAGTAGGCACTATTAAGATGGGATAAAGATATAAATTGGTGTATCCTGGAAAGGATAGGGCAGGTGAAATGTAGGTATTATTAAATTCTAAACTATAACACTGCATACAATGCCTCCTACCTCCATTTCCGTGCTAGTACTGTATACGTGATGTAAGGAATAAATTAAATACCACAAACCAAAAAGACACCAGAAGCTTTTAATGTAGAGAAGAACAAATGTGTGAAGTAACTAGCTGTCAAGATTGTTGAGGCAACAGATCAAATGTTACTGTAGAAAAATTACATCCAGGGGAAACGTGAACAAAAAAAAAGGAGGGGGAGTGGAATGCCTAGCGGCCAAATAGCATTTACTTGTTCTAATCAAATTCTAATATTCTAAATATTCTAAATATTCAAAGTGTTCTCCCTTATGCAAACAGTAAAAAGAAAATGCATGTATTGAAGCCTATTATCTGTAGTTAAAGTTTGCAAAACATACATATTTTAATGAAAGCAATCTACTTTTTAAAAGTAGGCTTTTTCTAATGTTGATAAAAACCGTGAGAACCTCAGTTATGATTGGGACACCATTAGCACTTGAAAACAGTACTTTCATTTTACAAGAGCACTTTATACTTTTTAATATAATGGTTACAAACTATAAATTTTATATTGAAAATATTTCCAGTTTTCCATATACAAACTCTACATTAAAAAAAAAAATTTCCTAACACAAATGCAAACATTTATTCATAGATTCAGTTCTGCTTTAGTCACCTTTACATTTCTCAATTTTATTTTTAAATTGGTTTGCAACTTTAAGTTCCATTCAGTCCAGAATATGATTTAGGATTTTGAAACTGAATTAGTTAACTATTATTAAATTCTACCCATGGACTCCATAACTGATTTGAGATCTCAAACAGTTAAACAGCCTTAAATTCACTTTTAAATTAAGCCTGAATAAAATGGAGATGACAAGCATGAACAATTCTTTACCAAATTAAACTGACATACTCTTAGACATCTGACAAATATGTTTTCTATAACTGATTTGACCTAATGACATCTCATTCCTAACCACATCCTCTTCACCCGCCAAAATAGGTGCAAAGTCGAATAAAAAGTGTGGGCTGAAGATCAGAACTGCAACAGAATTTTAATTACATCTCTACCCTGATATAACGCTGTCCTTGGGAGCCAAAAAATCGTACCACATTATAGGTGAAACCGCGTTATATTGAACTTGCTTTGATCCACCAGAGTGTGCAGTCCCGCCCCCGGGAGCGCTGCTTTACCGAGTTATATCCGAATACGAATTATATTGGGTCGCGTTATATCGGGGTAGAGGTGTACTTGGTGAAAGTGACAGTACTTCAGACATCTTTACTATTCTAGTTATAGCATCTCTCTTATCTCAGCTTGCTACTAACAATACCCTTTGTAATAATCTCCTGTGGCCTACTAATTATATAACATACGAAATTCAGCATTGAAATAATGCATACTGGATCCTGAAGGTACAGATACAACCTTTTCCTTTGCTCACACAGATTGGAGGATCCAAAATATACATTTCCTCATATCATAATGACAATTCTGTCACACACCTCAAAGTAATCCACACAAGTCCTCATATCAAAAACATACCTTTACCAAGCAGGCCAAACTACTGCCTCCACCAGTTAATGGAAGTACAACTATCACAATGATTTAATCTGCAGCGAACACAAATAATTCTTATCGGCTACTGAAACATCTTATATTCCTGTTCCCATCACTGTGGGAGGGAATTCCCCAGCTGACATGACAGAGCAATTTGGGGCACATAAAAGATAAATGGTTGCACTGTGCCTTTTTGGTCATATAATAAGAGAGGGACTCTAGTGCAACTGTTTTGTTGGGAGCGCAAGAGTTGCTTCAGTTAGCCCTGGCAGTGCATTTAGTAAAATACTATAAAAATTAAGATTAATTTATACATGCCTGCCGTCCATCACCTTTCTGTAGATCCAACATGTAATGTGAGTTTTATAAACAAAAATATAACGGTAAGGAAATCTAAAAGAGTTCCAATAGGATATGCACTGTATATGAAGGATTATGAATTTTAAATTACATAACCAAACAAGTAGTGTGGTGTGACAGTAAAGCATGTTTGCTTCCCATCCCTCCATCATGCGCACCTCCAAAAACACAAACAAAAACAATCTCTTCCGGTATGGTGGGCTTTTAAAAAAAAGTTTAACTTAGATCTTCAGGGATTTAATTAAAATAAGATCTCATTTTGAACTGTAGTCCTTAAGGTGGAAACTTGCATATTTTACTGCTGTTTGTTTTGGGATTTCATAAAACCATTTTCACAAAGGGGAATTGAAAAACATGCTGATGCTGAAAAACATTGTTAACTGTGTTATATTCTTTCAATCTTCTTACTAGATACTATTGTTTAAACTAGCACTACTTTATCTTCTAAATATTAGAAGCCCTGTCTACACTGGCAAGTTTCTGCACAGTAAAGCAGCTTTCTGTGCTGTAACTCCTGAGGTGTACACATTGCCAAGTCACTTAGTTCACAGAATCTGCAAAGTTGTAGCGCTGTAAAACAAACACCCTAATGAGAGGCGTACAGCTTACTTGCACTGGGGCTACGACACTGCGGTACCAGTGTAGACACTCTGGTCAATTAGAGTGCTGTGATTGGCCTCCGGGAGGTGTCCCATAATCACTGTTCTCGCCTCTCTGGTCATCGGTTTGACTCTACTGCCCTGCCCTGCCCTGGCGTGACCAACCGTCATCCCCACCCCATAAATTCTTTTTGAATGTTGAAAGTCCCCTTCCTGTTTGCTTGTTGACATGTATAGTGGTCTCAGCGCATCTTTCCAGGGGGCATGCCTGCTCCATGCACCAGGTGATCCCCTGCTTGGAGCAATGCCGAGCTGCTGGACCTCATCAGCGTTTGGGAAAAGGAGGCTGCCCAGTCCCAGCTGTGCTCCAGATATAGAATTATGATACCCAGGGCCGGCTCCAGGGTTTTTGCCGCCCCGAGCAGCAAAAGACAAACAAAAAACGTAGTATGAAAACAGTGAATTAGAAACATGCAAAAGAAATTAAAGTCTATGCAATGGACTAGTTCCATTTAATACACAGCATAGTCTTCAAGTTTAAGCCTTTTTGACAAGATAGCTAATCAATTAATTATTGTATTTATAGGTTAGAACAAACAGTTAAATAAATTTTAAGTTTTTCGGCAATTCATTCATAATCATTCAACAGTATACAAAACAGACTTTGCAATCAACTATTTAGATTGTACCCCACTGAACAACCCCCCCCACAGACCTTATATGCACGGAACCCATTCCCCAACATATCCCCCAAAGAAAAGCAATCCACTACAATACCTTGCCACTGATACTAGTCTACAGCTTGAGGATAGCAATCAGTTTAAAACTTGGTCTATAATTCATCCAACATTAACTAGTGCCACAAACATATTTGGCTGCAAATGTAGAGCAGGATAACCTGTGGTTCAGCATTGTTTCAGAGAATCTTAGGTAAACTGTAACTATAGACCAGGACAAACTATGCAGATTTATTGGTCGCTCAAAACAATTAACAGGAAAGAACATTTTTAGCCTAAGCTTTTAGACATTAGCTTTCCCCAAAATAGAAAGTTAGGTGCAAATACTACCATAGTACTAGCAACAGCAGATGTTATTTATTGCTGACTATCTAATATCTTATACACAGAACGTAATAAAGTTGCATATGATAGAGGAGATCAATATTTTTCTTTTGTTTGCAGTTCAACACACCAAAAAAGCCCAACCTAAAACAAACACTGGTCAAATTCACCAGTACAGCATGATCTAAGTTACATGCACTACACACAACTAACTTATTCCCTATGTTCGATAAAGCACTACTCTCTCTAATCAATGCTAACACAGGGCAATAGTAGTTAGTCCCTCCAGTTTTAAGGTTGCTACCTTAAACAGTTTCCTGTTAGAAGCCAGATTTTCATCCTCCCTCCAACTCAACCAAAAGACAAACTGGTTCTCCTTAAATTTCATAACCCAGGTTTCCAGATAAAATTTATTTTTTCTGTGAAGTTTAGAAAAAAGTCAAGGGATTTTTAAGTTATGGAGTTTCCAAGATTTCCATGTTTGTTTGGTTTTTAAATAAAACACAAAACAACAAAAACCCACACAATTTTTGGCACCTTATGCCTCCACAATGGTTTGGATTATAAACTCGCATTTTCTCCTCCTCGCAGGCCTGGCCAAGCAACAGTGCTTTTTGTTTTTTGGGGTTTTTTTCAGAGGGAGGAGAACAGTGAGGAACTTGTATACGTTATAAAGAACTGTTTTGGCTTTGTAGATATAAACATTTAATATTTTTAATAGTTTATTATCAGTTTACTTGCTCCTATTGGGCTGAATCTTGCCAAGTAGGAGACTTCATTGTCCAGCCTAATTTTGCCAAGTCTCACAATTCTAGCAACACCACTCAGGAGCTTATCTGCAGGGCAGACAGAAAGACCCACTGCTCTCTACAGAGCATGCTCTTCTTTGGGGACTCAGACCCTTTTTCCTGCCTTCCAAAAGGAATTCCACTCCTAGCGCCCTCACTTCCAGCCTTACTCGAATAGCCACTGTCTAGAGGTATACATCCCTTTATTTCCTCCAACCATAGTAAACAACTGAGATTAAGGAGCATGACACATGTTCCCGTTCCCATATTAACTTCCACGGAAACTGCTCGATAGAAAACCAAGCCACTTATTTAGTTGCCTAAATCTAGATTTTAAAAACAGGAAAAAAACAACAAAACAAAACAAAAAAAAAAACACACCAACAACTTTAGGAACCCATTTTTTTAAATCTTGGCTCAAGGGTTACTGAATATTTTATATTTAAATTATTTAACAAAGAGAAAGAACACAAATAGTATTGCAATGCAAAGAAGTAGTGAAGTGATGCAGATGTTCCTTACAAGTGGTAAAAAAAGACCCACTGGTAGTTTGGGATGTAATCTCTGATATAGCCTCATGCCAAATGTTTGGATCTCTGAGCAGTCATCTGTATGGCTCAGATGGTCACTGCTTTTTAGATAATTTTGGACTTGGAGCATGGAAACACTCATTTCTTAAGAGACAATCCCCTTACAGAATAATCCTAGGGGAAAAGACAGTAATCTTTTCCATAACTGGGGCTCTTCGAGATATGTTGCTCATGTCTATTCCACAATAGGTGTGTGTCCTCGCCACGTGCACTGGTGCTGGAAGTTTTTCCCCTACCAGTACCCATAGGACCCTAGCGACCCCTGGAGTGGCGCCTCCATGGCGCGGTATAAAGGGAGCTGGGTGCTCCCCCCACCCTCAGTTCCTTCTTGCCAAACAACTCCGGCAGAGGGAAAGGAGGGTGGGATGTAGAATAGACATGAGCAACACTTCTCAAAGAACACCAGTTACAGAAAAGGTAACTGTCTTTTCTTCTTCGAGTGATTGCTCATGTTTATTCCACAATAGGTGATTCCAAGCTGTATCCGTCGGAGGTGGGAAGGAGTTCACAAACTCTCGGGACGGAGAACAGCCCTGCCGAACCTGGTGTCCTTCCTGGTCCGAGAGACAATCGCAAAATGCGAGGTGAACGTGTGAACTGAAGACCATGTGGCAGCCCTATAAATGTCCTGAATGGGGACATGGGCCAAAAAGGCAGTCGGCGAGGCCTGCACCCTAGTCAAGTGCGCCTTCACAATTGGTGGTGGAGGGATTCCTGCCAAACAGGTACAGATGCACGAGGTGATCCGGTTGGAGAGCCGCTGAGTGGAGATTGGCCATCCTTTCATGCGCTCGGCCGAGGCGATGAACAGTTGCAAGGACTTTCTGAATGGCTTAGTCCGCTCCAGGTAAAAAGTCAGAGCCCGTCTCACATCCAGTGTGTGGAGGTAGCGCTCCTCAGTGGATGCATGGGGCAGAGAACCGGCAGAAAAATGTCCTGACCCATGTGATAGGCAGAGACCACCTTCGGGAGGAATGAAGGGTGTGGGCGGAGGTGGACCTTATCTTTATGAAACACTGTGTATAGGGGCTTGGAGGTCAGTCGATGCAATCGCAACCAGGAAGGCCACCTTCCACGAGAGGTGTGACCAGGAGCATGTGGCTAGCGGCTCAAATGGAAGCCCCATGAGACAGGTACCAATACAAGGTTCATGTCCCACTGCAGGACTGGGGGCCTAACATAAGGGAAGAGACAATACAAACCCTTAAGGAATCCGCCAGTCATAGCATGGGAGAATACTGTGTGGCTCTGCACTGCCAGATGGAAGACCGATATGGCCGCCGGGTGCACTTTGACTGATGAGGGCGCCAGGCCCTGGGCTCTAAGGTGAAGGAGGTAGTCCAGAATAAGCTGGATCAGGGCATCCAATGGGGAAACACCCTGCTCATCCACCCATCTGGAAAACCGAGATCACTTTGCCAAGTAGGCTCAGCGCGTGGAGGGCCACCTGCTTTCTAGGAGGATGTGCTGAATCTCTCCCGAGCACGTCCTTTCCTCCCTACCTAACCATTGAGCAGTCATGCTGTGAGGTGGACTGCTGCTAGGTTGGGGTGAAGGAGGCGGCCCTGGTCCTGGAAGAGCAGGTCCAGGCGGGATGGAAACGGCCATGGAAGGGCGACTGCCAGGCCCATGAGGATGCCATACCAGTGCTGACTGGGCCATGCCAGGGCAATCAGAATGACCTGGGCCTTGTCCATCTTTATCTTTTCCAGGACCTTGCCGATCTGCGGGAATGGGGGAAAGGCATAGAGAAACTGGCTTGACCAGGACACGAGGAAGGCATCGGAGATAGCGCCCTGTCCCTGGAGCAGAATGGTTCTGCCGAGTCGTGAACAGGTCCACCTGGGGAGTTCCCCACACTTGGAAAAGTCTGTACACTACCTCTGGGTGGAGAGACCACTCATGCTGAGAGGAGAAGTCCCGACTCAAGCAATCCGCCCGTGCATTCCGGGCGTCCAGCAGATGGAAGGCCTGCAGGCAGATGTCGTAGATTATATAAAAGTCCCACAGCCTCAGGGCTTCGCGGCAGAAGGCAGAGAAGAGGGCCCCACCTTGCCTGTTGATGTGGAACATCGAGGCCGTGTTGTCCATGAGGACCCTGACCACCCTGACGCCCAGGTGCGAGCGGAGGGCCATGCACGCCAGCTGTACTGCCCCGAGCTCCTTGACGTTTATGTAGAGGGTCAGATCCCGAGCCGACCACAGACCTTGGGTCTAAACCTTCCCCACATGGGCGCCCTATCCTAGGTCTGACACGTCAGACACCAGTTCCAGCGACATGGCCCTGCCCCTGAATGGGATCCATTGGAGCATATTTCTCGGGGAGGACTATCACCTTAGGGAGGTGATCACTGGCTCGGACACCATGAGGACTTTGTCCATACTGTCCCTGGCCTGGGAGAACTCCGAGGCCAACCAGAGCCAGAGGGGCCTCATCCTGAGTCTGGCGTGATGAACCACATACGTGCACACAGACATGTGACCCAAGAGCTGGAGGCACACTCTGATTTGTCACTAGAAACCTCGTGACCGTGTCGATGAGCCCCTTCAGCGTCTCCAACCTGTCCGGTGGGAGGGAGGCTCTGGCTGATGAGGCATCCAGAACCACCCTGATAAACTCTATGCGTTCTACCTGGAATAACGTGGACTTGGTGTTGTTTACCAACAGGCCCAAAGTGGTGCACATGGACAGAAGGTGCGCCACATGATCCCGCACCTGCGACCGGGAGCTGCCCTTGACCAACCAGCCGTCCAGATAGGGGAAGAACTGGACCCCCCAGCGCCTGAGGTAGGCCGCCACCACCGACATACATTTGTGAATACCCTGGGGGCAGTGGACAGGCCAAACGGGAGGACCGTAAATTGGTAGTGTTCCTGCCCCACCATGAAACAGAGGAAGCGTCTGTGCCCCTCGAATATATGAATCTGGAAGTATGCATTCTGCAGATCGAGGGTGGCATACCAGTCCCTGGGATCCAGGGAGGGGATGATGGAGGCCAGGGAGAACATGCGGAACTTGAACTTCACCATGAACTGGTTCAGGCCTCACAGGTCCAAGATAGGGCTGAGCCCCACCTTTGACCTTCAGGATAAGCAATAGCAGAGTAGTACCCCTTGCCTTTGAACTCCCAGTACTGCTTCCTCCGTTTCTAGGCCTAGGAGCCGCCCCACCTCCTGCTCAAGCAGAGCCTCATGCGAAGGGTCCCCCAGGAGAGATGGGTGGAAGGTGGTTGGGCGGGGAGGCTGTAAACTGGAGGGTGTAGCACTGGGAGATGGGTGCTGAGGACTCATCAGTCTGAGGTCAGCTGCGACCACTCCGGGAGGAAAACATACAACCTATTGGAAAAGGGAAGCTTTATTGAGGGTGGATCGCTGATGAAAACTGGCAGGTTGCCCCTGGACATCCTGTCAAAACCATCTTTTCCCCTCTAGCTTGCCCTTGGAGGACCCAGGCTAGGGGGCAGGCCGAGACTGCCTCTGTGGGCGCCTCTTATAGTCCCGTGACTTCTTATAAGCAGTCTTGTATTTTGAATGGGTGGCCTAAGCAAGAGTCTGCTGTGGCTTGAACTTAGGTTTAACCAGAAGCAGGAACATAGAGATCCAGAGTCTGGAGAGTCGTGCAGGAGCCTTTCAGGCCATGCAGCTTTGTATCCATTTGTTCTGCAAACAGAGCTTTGCCATCAAACGAGAGGTCCTACAGGGAGGTCTGTGCCTCTCTGGACAGCCCAGAGAACAGGAGCCATGATGCCCTTCTCATGGACACCACGGAGGCCATGGAGGGCGCGGCCGTGTCCACTGCATCCAAAGCTGCCTACAGGGTTGCCCTGGCAGTTTCTGTGCCCTTCTCCACCAGCACTTTGAACTCCTTCCTGTCACGCTCCTGGAGGGAGTCCTCGAACTTGGACAGGGAGCTCCACAGACTGAACTCATACTGGCCCAGGAGAGCCTGGTGGTTCACCACCCATAACTGGAAGCTCGAGGACAAATACATTTTTCTCTCAAATGAGTCCAGCCTCCTTGAATCTTTATTTTTTTGGGTAGGAGCTGGTTGGCCCTGCCATTCCCTGTGGTTGACCAACTTGACCACCAGGAAGTTAGGAGCAGGGTGGTTGTATAAGTATTCATGCCCCTTGGCGGGTACAAAATACTTGTGTTCCGCTCTCTTAGAGATGGGGGCCCAATGAGGCTGGGGTTTGCCACAGGGCATTTGAAATTTTTGCCACACCTTCATGGAGAGGCAAGGCCACCCTGCCCGGTGCCGAGGAGGAGAGTACATTAAACAGGGAGTCTGAGGGCTTCTCCATCTCCACTGCTTGGAGATGGACACTTGATGCCACCCTTTTTAAAAGAGTTCTTGGTCCCTGCAGGATGGAGGGAGGAGGGGCTGTAATCACCTCATCTGGGGAGGGCGAGGAGGCCGGCGCGATACTGTGTGTGTCCACTAGCACCGGAGGGTCCACCACCTGGTCAGTCTCCAGGCATGGTGCCGAAGACTTATGTCCCACTGACTCCTTCCTTGGGGGTCTGGAGAGGAAGGCCGATGGTCCTTCTGAGGCTCTGGCCACCGAGTGAGCCCCCAGCAGGGGCCATGGTGCCCACTGGTACCATTGGGCCAGCCACAGGGCCTAGTGCTGTGGCACTGGCAAAGCCAACTGTTCGGCCTGGCTGGCCTGGCCCATTGATGGATGACTACGAAGGGAGGCCAGGCTGACATACGACCTGCCGCTGTCCCTGGACCGGGAGGAGCGATGGCACCGAAAGCAATGCCAATCCCAGGACCGCAATCCCAACGTGGAGGACTGGTACCGTCGGTAACAGCTGCTCTGCGCTCGGCTCCGTCAGGCAGACCTGCGACGGTGAGATGCCTGGGGCTGTGGAGGCAGTACTGTGGCGGAGTCCTGAAGCAGGACGAAGAACAGGAACCAAGTCGATGTTCGTGCCGTGACCGGCTGCGATAGCCCCTCCGAGATGAGGACCTTTGGAGTTGTCTGCCTTGGTCCCGTTGGTGTTTGCTCCTCGAGGCGGAGCGGTGTCGAGAGTTTAGGTTAGTCGGAACTCAAGCAGACAGCCTGGTGGGCATCGAGGGCGATCCACGTGTACTTTTACCTGAACGGTTACTGGGCAATGAACTGCGTCGGGAACATTCCCTCGACCTGATTGGTACCGAGCCAGGAGTGACTGTGGAGATCCCAGCAGCGGCTTGCCTCTGGAGCGTGGGGCCAACATCGGCGATGCACCTGGTATCAGCATGGACATAACATCCCAGGCCGTTTGCAGAGCTTCTGGTGTGGAAGGCATCTGGACATCCGGGAAGGCCTGCTCCGAATGGGCTGGGCTACTCCACTCGACTTGAGTTGGAGGCCTAGAGGCCAGTGGGAATCGAGGGCTGCCCAACATGGGTCTCGCCTCTGTCCTGAGTTTACTCCAGTGCTGTGGCAAAGAAGGCCTCTTCCTAGCCTTCTTGGTGTGCCCCGCGAACGGGGAGCAGTGTCTACTAGTCCCGGTGCTGACTCAGAGCGGGACACCAGAGCCGGGGTCAGCGCCGACTCCATCAGAATAGCTCGGAGCCTAATGTCTCTTTCTCTCTTGGTCTGAGGCTTAAACGACTTGCAAATCTTGCAGTAATCACTGAGATGGGTTTCCCCAAACAGCGTAAATAGTCCGCGTGTGGATCACTCACTGGCACAGATTGCCTACAAGTGTTGCACAACTTAAAACCCAGGGCACAGGGCATGCCCCGGCCGGGCGCTCTAGCTAAACTAAGCTAACTAAGCTAACTAACTAAGCTAACTAAACTAAGCTAACTAACTAAGCTAACTAACTAAGCTAACTAACTAAGCTAACTAACTAAGCTAACTAACTAAGCTAACTAACTAAGCTAACTAACTACAGGTACCATACACTGAACGAACAAGCAGTTTTGGGGACAAGCTACAGCAAAGCTGGAGCAGAGCAGTTCCAAAGCACCTTCACTGGCGGCAAGAAGGAACTAAGGGTGGGGAGAGCGCACAGCACCCCTTATACTGCGCCATGGAGGCACCACTCCAGGAATCACTAGGGAGCTCCCCTACAGGTACTGCTAGGGGAAAAACTTCCAGCACCGGTGCATGTGGCGAGCACGCACACCTACTGTGGAATACACATGAGCAATCACTCGAAGAAGAAATTTGTCTTTCATCCTGGCTAGTTTCAGTCAATAATAAAAAACTTAATTTTCCCTGCAATGAAAAAAATAAAAATAAAAAAAAAACCTAACTCTAAGGCCATGGCTACACTTGCAAATTTGCAGCGCTGCAAAGCGCCAGTGTGGTCAAAGCCCCAGCGCTGGGAGCGCGGTTCCCAGCGCTGTACGTTATTCCCCACAGGGAGGTGGAGTCTGGCGCTTTGACTACACTTAGCGCTTCAAAGCGCTGCCGCGGCAGCGCTTTGAAGTGCAAGTGTAGCCATAGCCTGAGATTCTGTAACAATAGAAAAAAAATACTTCAAGTATATTGTTCTCAGAGGGATAATTATCTCATAATTCTACCTCCTGTTGTGGTTTAATACTTAATGGATTCACACCTCAAAGGCATTCATTTCTCTCTTACAGGTTTACTTTCTTAGAAAAGAAGTTTAACATACTGTGCTGGGATGATCTTGTCCTAAAATGTTTTTTGAAAACTGACATCCTCATTGAAGAATTGCTAAAGTGCTAATAAAGAAAGTACAAGACACTACAAGACAGGAGTCAGGGGAGCCTCATATTGAATGGCTTTGAAGACTACTATGGATGTTAGCTGGTCTAGGAGTGCTCAGGTATTGCAGCTCTGCAAGTTATCTATGATGCAAGTGCTCTGAGATTAGATAAGGAAACAGTTGCTCAGGAAACATATTTTGCCATTGGATAAGAAGGAAATTGTTACTTCATTCTGCACGTTGCAATAGCTTAGAGAATTAGGGAGGGTTCAAATAAACCTTTTCTTCTCTGCCTGCTGAGAATTAATGATTCAATTGTGTTTAATTGCTTGGGTGAAGAACAATTAAAAATGCCCTAGAATGATGGCTAAGGGACAAACTACTCTTTGTATATGCATAAGGAGTGAAGTAGACAATAGTATATGAACACCTTGATGGAGAAGTCCCTTAGACCCATACATTAAGTCAGAGGTTCTCTGACACAAGTGTCAAATACAGAATTATTTACTCTCTAAAGATGTACAACTTTTGAGTTGTTTCCTCAACTGATTGATTGAAAAGTTTCCTGCAAGTGGGATTTTCTGTAATAATCTGCGGTGGGTTTGCGGTCACATACATAAGATTATTTTTAAATTGAAGAGATGCATTTTGTAGTCCCCAAGAACAGGAACAGTACTAATCAAGTAAAAGACACAACATGACAGTAGCAAAGAAAGCTACATATTGAATGGCTTTCAAGAGTACCAGAGTACAATGTGTTGTGAGTGTAAGGAAACTGATACAGGAGCAGCAGGCTGGGTAACTAGATGCCATTATTTGTACAGTACCAGCAGCATGTGTGGCTCTTAAAAAGACCGCAATGTAGGCAAAATCCCTGCCCTTAAGCTTATCGACCAAAGACTTAGCAAATGAAGAAGAGGGGAATGAAGGAGGTATCTGAGGGAACAAAAAAGATTATATATAGTGAAATTAAGTATCTTGCTAGTTCCACACTGAACTACTTAGGAGTGCTAAGTGGGCAAAAAAGAATACCACCTGCTGATTATGGCTGTACCATTTTACAGCAGATGGGATTTCTCCCCTTGGCTCAGAAGTCAATAGGTGCTCAGTACAGCTGAAAATATCTCTATGCTCCTTTTTCCATCTCTCCCCCAGAAGAGGCTCATTGCTTAATTATTCTTGGGAACATGACTTTTCTGTAATGCCGCATATATTAAACAGAAATTGAGATTCTCTACTTTTTAATAATTGGTATTTTTCTTATTTTTTTATTGCTTCAGCCACCTTACCATATTTATTTTAATTACTCTTTTCATTAATAATTACTATTCAGAATGGGCATGCCACCTTATAATTGCTTGTATAATCTGCTGCACTCATCACATGAAAAATTTTTGGAAGTTACAAATGTCTGCAGTGAACATTGGGTCTTCGCTGATGTACCCCACCACGCAAAATCTTTGTCAAAGTGTCCATACTTAAGATGCTACTACATCTTCACTTAATTAATTGTTCAAAAGTAGTGACCATCATAATGTATTTAAAATTCAGGAAAATTGGGTGTAATTTTTCAATGCCACTTCTCAATGTATCAGTACATCACTTAATTATCACAAAATCATTGTTTTTGCAGCTATATTTGAGAGACTTCGCACACAGCTGTGTTTGCCAAGTTGGGAGTTAATAAAGGAAACTGGATACTTCAAAGGAAATTATATGTTCTCACAAGATCTTCTACGTTAAAGAGCATCTGTGGCTTTAAAGTCTATGCTGTCATATCAATCTAAGCTTAAACCATGAAACAAAATAAGCTTCTAACAGCAGCAATGTGTATTAAAAATTAAAGCAATTCTTTCAGTGATATGTAGTTTGCATATATTATAACCCATATGTTCAGGGCTGGAACTTTTTTGTGTATTATTATTTTAATGGTTAGTGCATTACAAAAATTTAAAGCTGCAGTACATAATTCCTTCTCTTGGTAGGTCCAAAAATACTCTGAGTCCACACTAGGCGGCCTTTAGTTCTAGCTGCTATTCCCGTTGCTAAGTCCATAAATATGTATCTGCAAATAAACTGCTCGTTTTCATTATGTAAAACAAAACATAGAAAAGATGCGCACAGATATTAGTCACTTTACTATTTTGGTCTTGTTTCAAAATTAGGATTTAGAGGTTCTAATGCATTTTAGGAAATCCTGACTACTGGAATCAAAGTTATAAAAAAGTAGCATACTGTAGCTGTTAATCACATACCCAATTTACCTCGAGTACAAATGAGTGTAATACATTAATAGGAGAAAGATAAAGACTAAAGGCTTAAAGTAAACATCTGTGCTGTAAAGCAGTAACCTTACTAATCCAAAGCTTTCAAGTTTCCACACCAAATATATAACTTTCCAAAAATAATCAAGAACAAAATCAACACATTTGTATAAGTTTATACTATACTTATGAAACACAACATATAGTTCCTTTAAAGTAATGCTGTAACGGCTCGAGAGTCTACATTGTTCCAAAAACTTATAAACTCAGCATACTTATTAATTCAGTGATGGGTTGATAGTTATTCTGATCATCATCTTTAATCAGTGATATAATTTTCAAGATATCCCCAAGGAATACACACCTGTGATAAATCTGACCTACCACTGTATGTAATTGCTACAGCATAAATGCAGTTGAAAGACCCTTAACTGTATCTGTAAGTAAAGAGCGCTGAAAAGTTCAGAAAAGAGTATGCTTCAAAAGGTGTACAAAAGATGGGTTTGAGAATTCAGCGCTACACAAGAGAATCGTCTTGACATGCTGCCTTCACTTCGATGTATTAGGCAAAGCGCCACAATCACCAGCACAGTACCAGAAAAGGTTTATAAAATGGTACAAAGTATTTAAAAAGAATATAACATTTTAGCACATACATTAGAAGAGTGTTCCTTTAAAAATAAATGCACCCTTTTCTAACCAGCTGTCTGCTGTTATGGACACCAGAAGTACTCCCACATAATTCATCAGGTTTTCACCACCAAAGTGCTTTGAAATTTAGAGCAGTTGAATATAGAGTTTTTACCGTATTACAGTTGGAAGGGACCTCAGCAGATCATCTAGTCCAACCCCTTGCTCAAAGCAGGACCAATCCCCAAATGGCCCCCTCAAGGATTGAACTCACAACCCTGGGTTTAGCAGGCCAATGCTCAAACCACTGAGCTATCCGTGTCCTGAATCTAGAAACGTGGCTATTAATACTTACCAAAAAATAAGATGCAGATTTAAAACAAATAAATTCATATCTGAGAAGCATATCTGAGAGCTGCCATGCCAGGAAAGGACAAGTCCAGTCCCTCCCCAGCCCAGCCAGGACTTGCAGCTATGAGTCCCCTAATTGGGGCACTCCCGGCAGCCAGGGGAAGACCAGATTTCACAGGGAAGGGCTTATTTCACGGTAATTGAAACAGTTTTCATGACCATGAAATTAATAGAACCCTATCTAAATGCCAGCATAGATTAAGTATTAATCATATAGGGTCAGGCCCTGAACTCATGTAAATCAGCATATCTGCAGCAAAGTCAGCAAAGTCAGCAGAGCCACACAGACTTACACCAGTTGAAGATCTGGCCCAGAGTGCGTTAAAGTGTCCATATTAACATTTTGGCTTAATCAACACAGAAACCCAAAAGGTCACATGACTAGAGCCAAAGATTTAACTTTTAGGAAGAATGGTGAGGTGATAATGGGGGGGGGGGGGGAGAAATCAAGCCACACATTTTAATTAGGTATTTTAAACATGTTTGCACCTAAGATAGGGAATTTTGAAACATCTCAAATATTGATCAGCTAACATGTTAGAACAACTATTAAAATCTGTCTCTGTCATGTTTTTTCACATCTGGTTAGCTCATTTACATTAGTAACCCTGAGGTTAAAAAAAAAAATCACGTATTTGTATTAGTGAAGATAAGGCCAAAGACAAGGCAATTTGTAGGGTTTTTTGTTTGTTTGTTTTTTACACAGATTAGCAGGTTAAGGTAAATCCTATGCTCCCCCATAGTCTTTACCATGCCCTGCTAACCCACGGGAAAGCTACAAATTTGTCTTCACTAGTTAGATAACAGAGTGAGTTAAACACACATCTCCCCCCTCCCCCTTCCTCCCTTAATAAAATCCCAGTCACAGGAGAACAATCCTTCCTTTCATTCCCTCGTGCTCTCTATCCCCTTCAACTCTAGACTTTCAAAAGTGAATTCCAAGATATATTGCACTTTTTCTGGAGATTCGGAACACAGGTCACCTATGTAACTATTGATTTAATTAAAGTTACTCCCCATTTAAACCAAAACAGGTGACAGGACAATCAGACCAAGAGATTTCAAAATGACACCCAAGGTACAAGTCACTTGTTTTTGCTTTATATGGAAGTGTCTACAGATCCTTGCCACTTTCTATTATGTTTAGCATTCACAGTCACACTCCTACCCAACTGAATAATCTTGCAAACCTTGTGAGACAAATTATATTTCTTTAGGTCCTGGATTTCAAACTGAAATCCAGACAGATTAGGTTGATAAAGCAACTGCTTCTTAATCTCTTTCATGGCACAGAACTAGTTACTCTGGATTCTGAAATAAATTTTGAATTTGTTGTATTAGAGGTTTGAGTAGCTGTAGATTTAACAGTTGTTCCCAGTAGAGAAGAGAGATTTTGGTGCATGTATTGTATAGTAGAAAAGTTTATATGAACAGAAGACTGAGGAGACTGTCTAGGAAGTATAACTTTAGTATGTTATTCAACTGTTTTTCCTTTTAAATAAAAATAGAAATGGAAGTCTGAAGCCTTGTAAGCAGTCAACTCCCAACTGTTCTTACACGTGCCTGTTCTGGACATTAGATCCACTCATGTGCCAGCGTGAATGTTACCATGCCATGGTAATCAGCACCAGCAACAGCTGAATAAAATAGGTCTTAGTTTGACCAAAACTTTGATTCTAGTCCCACTCTGTTTTTGTTCAAGCCATATTCCCATATAAGGAAATCTTCAACCTTTTCTGCATAATCTAAATGAAACATGTCAAGTACTGAATGTTTTGACACTGAACCTTTGCTATAAATTCCCAGTATAACATGGTTGAGGCAAATATCTTTGTTACAACTAATAGGATTACATTAGGCAATTTTGGACCTAAAGCCAGGTCATCACATGGCGTTAACACCTATAAGAACACACACAATTTTGGGGAAAAAAAGATGATCTAATTTACTATAGATACATTTTTGATGAGGAAACAAATCACAGAACATTAATTTTACCCATTAGCTAACAAATCAAGCCACAAAGCTCCTCCCCGTCAGAGCACAATGAATGACTCAAAGTTTGCTTAACCTTTGAACCTCGAACTTTTATGAAGCAACACATGTTGAAAACGAAACTAAAAGTTGATCAAGTTGTATGAAACACAAGCATGAAATATAAGCATATTCTCTGTGTCATTACATGACTTCAGGAGGGCATTAAGTTCCTTTCTGGAAGGAGATATTTAATTCATCCCTGGCCTCAAGTCTTAACTATTCAACCTTTTTCTTTTTTTCCCTAGTTCATTAGAGATGATTCGTCACAATCCATTTGTAGGTCTGCTGAACTCTACTATGGAAACATTTATCTCATCATACTGTCAGGAAACGTAAAAAATAACGAAATTTTTTAGAGTTATATGACACCTCTAGTAATGTCTGAAGGTGAAATAAGTGAAAGTGAAATAAGCACCTGAAATTATCAAGTCTTTTTTCCCCCGTGGAAATAAAAGATGATGGATGATGAACTACTGTAAAAGAAGGAAGGAATGTGACACCTTCAAACTGGATTTGAACGTTAATCTGAAATAGAGGGGTCAGCTTTAGTATGCCATACAAGTTCCACTGTCTTGACCCCTCTTCTAGAAAGACCAATTAGTTGCCTCGTTCTGGAGAAATTTATTTAGTGCATTTGTTTAGCTATAATATGTAACATATGTACATTTCTAATATGTAACCATGTACTGAAATTAAAATTTTGGGATGTGTCATAGCAAACTGTGACTCAAGTAATCTGAATATGGGTTTAGAGAGTAACTGCAAGTCTTGTAACACCAAGCAGTTATGATTAGCAGTAAAGACAATACATCCCGTTGTCATAATTAATTTTAAGTGTATTTGTTAATTAAGGTCTAATTACCAAGAAGTTATTCTAATCAGAAGGCAAGATACAAACAGTTCATCCTATTTAATGGCACAGTGCTTATGTTATGTATCACATGACACTGATCGCTCACTCAATACCTCAGTCTTCATGGCTCTCTCTGAGATTGGCCTAAGTTACCAACAGATTTCCTCTGAAACAGTGACCTCCCTAGAAGGTTACAATCCTTAGAAACTATGGCACTGTCAACCTCAAGCATGAAACTTATAGAAGCAATAGGAGGAGCTGTGATGGCAGCTGTCCCAAGCCTATGGAACTCTTCTCTGAAAGTGGTGAGATTTGTGGTCATCACTTGTGCAACTAAGCTTTCCCACAGCCCCATCATTGAAATAATCAGTTTAATATGGAAAAAAAGACGACTACTATATATCAATATCTAATCCTTGCTGCCTCGGGAGAAAACAAAAATGTACCAAATGTAAACCTTTATGCTGTAGTAATGATGTGTTAGGAACACAGCTAGTATGGTAAGAAGGATGATATAAATGCATAAACACACAAGATTAAATGTACAGCATTACCTAGGTCAGGGAAAAGCCCTGAATAACTAGTGAGCAGTAGCTATTGCTCAAGAGCTATTCTGCACTAGCTCCATGGGTGGAAACTCTTATTCCACGCTAAGAGCACCTTTGGCTTCACCTAAACTACATACTTTCAAAGTTAGGAGTTAGTGTGAAGTAACTATTGCACCATGAGTCCACACCATAGCTGTTATGCACTAACATCTCTGTGAATTCCCCATGTAGACAGGCCCTTAGACTGCAGACAATACATTTTGTGTGTGCAAACTGTTGATATGCTATATTTACAGTATCAAACAAGTGTTCTAATTTGGCAAAAGTTCAATTTTTTGTATAACTGAGAAAAAATAATTACCATTAAAAACTGCTAAATGGTTTTGTACGTACTTTGAATAGTCAAAAAGTCTGCTGTCCCAAAGATTATGAGTTCCTCTAGGACCGGAATGGAAAAAGCAGGAATCTGTACCATCAAATTTGTTCAGACCATCCTCAGAGTTATTTGATGCATGGCTGTGTACAACATCCAATAGAACAGTAATTCCTAATGAGTGGGCAATGTCAATCAATTCCTTCAGATCATCTGGGGTTCCATAACGGCTGCAAGCAGGAAAATACAATGCATTAGGCAGAGGTAACCTCATTTTTTTTAAAAAAGGCTGAATACGGTTTATGCAGAAAACTATACATTCATAGAGTTAATAGATAAAAGCTTAAGTAATTTACTAGGGAAACTCCCATGTAGTGGGAATGAATGATCTTCAGATAGTCACAATTTCCGCCTGTTGGAGTAGCAATTGTGCAATACAAACTGACAATAAAGACATTTAAACAAAGTAGTACACTATATGCTGACTAAATTATAAATCATAATTTAGGCATGTTCAAAGTTTTAAAAAAACAGAGTTGCCCCAAATTTGAGCTTTTTCCCTCCATTCACTTCAGGGGGGAAAAAAAGGCTTGGATAACCCTGGTTTATGAAAAGTATTCCAACTTTTATAGTCTTACTTTTAAGCAGTTTAGCACACTTTGAACCTGTACCTTTCATATTTAATGTAAACTATTTTCTTGTTTAGTATACAAACTTCACAAATTTCTGTACGATTAGAATTAAATAAATAATCCATGATGTGGAAACTACTATGGATTCAAATGAGTACGAAATAATGAAAACAACACACCCACCCCAAATTTGCCACCTGTTGCAAGTTGGTATCCGACTTTTATTTATTTGGTGCCATTATTACAGTTCAATTAATTTTTTTTAAATCATCAATGGCTGTCAATATAATGTGCATTTTGTTCAGCTAATTAAAACCAATTAAAGCTTCCTAAGTTTTTTCAGTTTGTCCCTTTTCTTCTTGATGAAGCTTAAACATAACATTCAAATTTACTTTCTTGAACAATTTATCTTTAACCATCACCTATTTCTACAAACTGATGGACCTCAAAGCCATCTAAATACAGTCTGCTATGAGTATGAAATAAATTATTTTTATATGATATACAACTTATCATTTCATTATATGACTACCCTTTTTGTAAAGCAAAACTATTAGGCAATACCTATTATGAACAAGCACCTTAAAGATGCTTTTATTTACCACAAAAAAACATGCTGGACATCATTTGTGCTCATTCTCAATTTTGCACAACAGTCTATGGATATAAAAAATACACAGCTGAGGTCCTAAAGTGCAGAAGCTGGGATCAAAATGCTTTGCCAATTAAAATTTCTAATGACCTTTCTATTATACTGTACACTATATTAAACTTTTATATAGAACTGATAATTCTAGACAGCTGGTTTGATAATTATAGAAGCTGGTTTGATTTATTAGGAGGGAAAAAAAACCTCAATACAAAGCAAGGTCTGGATACGATGCCAGAATTCTTATAGTGTGCTATTTGCCTAAATTGTGCTATTTGCCTAAATTTAAATACTATTTCACCAGCCACAGAAAAAAAGTGAAACGTGTGCATAGAAAACCTACCTTGATGCCGCAAAAAAACTTGTGATTTGATAACCAAAACTGGCATAGTAAGCGTGTTCCATAATAGCCATCAGCTGAACACAATTGTATCCTGTTAAAAAAATCCCACAGTTACATGTCTAAATAATAATTTGATACACATATTTGATATACTAGAAAAGTTAATTATGTCTAAACTGCTTCTCTTTCCTTATTTTAGCTGGCTTTAAATCTCTAATGTCCAATTAATAATTAACCACAGGCTCAGTTTTTCTTAAAATGTAATGCCATTTTAACATTTCATACTTCTATGACCTTCCCATCAAAAACAGGAAGGTCAATTTATCAGGTGATCTACATATGAATAGATATATTGAACCTATCAGTTTGAACAAGCAATAAATGATATGCAAATATAATCTTAATTTGACTTCAGAATATTAACGACACCAATCTGCATGTCCTGAACTTCAGCTGCACTTTTGATATTTACAGTGTTGTCATGAAAGCAAACTAAGAGTAACTGATTAATAGTGCTATATCTTGTGCTTTACCAAGATTTTTCTTAATATTTCAAACACATTTTATTTCTATCTTTAATCATTACATATTTTCTTTCCAAACTCATTTCCCTCAAGGAATCTTTCAAAAAGAACAAACATTAAAGCCGTATAATTCTGCTTTGAGCTTACTGAAGCTGCTGAGAACGAAGAAAAACTTTTTTTTTTTGGTCCTTTATTCAACTCCAAAGTGTTTCACTATGATATTAAATGAAGAAAATCTAAAGGGAAAATTATATTTTAATGATGAAACTGTCGTACTTAAAACAAATCTCTGCTAAGCTAACTCTAATATCAGCAAATAAATGCCCTACCAGCAAGCAATAACCTTCAGGTCTATTTGAAAAGTCTGTTGAGACCACAGCTTCTCTTTATTATTCATTTTAACTCAAATCCTCAGCATATCATTTAGCCAATGCTTCAGCCTAACTTTATCCTGTTTATTTAATTTATCTGTGATGTCACTTTTGCCCTCAAAATCATTATAGTTACTATAAAAAAAATGGGCTGGCATTAACTTAGCAATTTGTCTGAGGTATATAGCCATTTTATAATTGAGGATTGTTGCATGGTTACCCACAGCATTTTTGTAAATAAACCGTACAAACTATGTCAAATGACTATCGTTTTATTTGCTTACTATTTATCTTGTTGTTTGCCATGTATATATTTCTTCACACTTTTAATATTTCAGCATTCTGACAAAGAAAGAGTGCCCCTTAAGAGAATTATTAAAAATAACAAATCCTTAAGTAGGTCTGGCTACAAACAGGTAGATAAAATTTAAATCAGGCATACCCGTAAATGACTGATACTGTGCATACATTTATATTATTGTTATTTTGAAGTCTGAAACCATTTTACATTGTATCCATGACATTCCTCCTCCCCCTAAGGAAAAATCTGTAGGCAGGGTTGCATGCTTTCAGACTTCCATTGAAAACATTAGCCTCCTGGAAAGCAAGAAATTAGTTTACAAGAGAAAAACAACATCATCACAAGATTAAGTGTTACATTTGTATTTTTAGCTGGTTATGGATGGGGGTCCCCAAATACAGAAACTCTCACTCTGGCAGTCAGCTTAACTTTAGTGACAGGTTTCAGAGTGGTAGCCATGTTAGTTTGTATCAGCAAAAAGAACAAAGAGTACTTGTGGCGCTAACAACTGCAGGGCACACACAGACTGCAGTCACTAGGCACCAGGGACAGTCTGTGTGGTGTATGCTGCCCCGGGTCTTTCCTTGATGTGTATGCTTGTGCAGGGTCCTGGTGCCTGACATCCCAGAATGTAAAGGCAGGCTTCCCTTCACATGCACTTGGAGTAGTCACGATCCTGACTTATTAAGGTCGAATCCACAAATTCGACTTAAGTAGATTCGAAATAGTCCTGTAGTGTAGACAAGCCCTTAGAGACTAACAAATTTATTTGAGCATAAACAAATTTGTTAGTCTCTAAGGTGCCACAAGTACTCCTTGTTCTCTTAACTTTGACAAAAATGCCTTTCATCATTCACTAAACACTGACTTTAATATGAATCATTTTATTTATGGTTGGCTTGGTTAATATGTGGATGAGCGCTGTGTGTATCTAGTGTTTGACTTCATATCTGGTTTTACTAGGTGCCATTAATATGCCAACATTTGCCATAGATACCAAATAAAGTTAGCATAGTTATTTCCAGTTCCAAACACAGCAAGGCATCTCATCATTGTACGGTAACAGCTAGCAAGTGCTCATGTAATCTTTTATGTGTCAAAGTGCAACTCTTAAAGCACAAAATAGTAGGCTCTTTTGTTGTTGTTGTTGTTGAGATAATCATTCCAACAATTTCATCTACAGTCTATACAGTTACAATAATACACCACAATTCTTTCCTAAACAGAACTGCTCATGTTAATTGCTGTGTAATACTAGAAGAGAAAGTTACTCACCTTGAAGTAACTGAGGTTCTTCGAGATGTGTCCCCCTGTGGGTGCTCCACTGTAGGTGCTATTGATCAGAGATCTTCGGTAGCAGTGCCTGGTCGGGACACACGCTCAGCTGGTGTCTCGCGGTCTCGTTAGAATCTGCCTGAGCGCGCGCATCTCACACCCCGCTCAGTTCCTTCTCTACAGTGGAGAAATCATACTAGTACTCCAAAGTAGAGGGGAGGAGGGCGGGGAGTGGAGCACCTACTTTCTCTTCTTCTTCGAGTGCTGTCCCTGTGGTACTCAATTCTAGGTGAATGTGGAGCAGTACCCACTATGGTTGGCTGGACTTTGGAGATGCGGCAGTGAGTGAGTACTGTATGACTACTATGGTGTCTGCCATGGTATCCCGCGTGATAGCCTAATGTTTGGCAAACGTGTGTTCAGATGACCATGTAGCCACTTTACAGATGTCAGGAATGGGTACGTTACGTAGGAAGGCAACGGATGTCAACATGGCTCGAGTGGCATCAGTTCTAATGCCTTCGGGCGGTTGAATATTTTGGATGTGATAGCAGGATCTGATGCAGTCAGAGATCCACTTGGACAGGCGTTGCCTAGAGATAGCCGTACCTTTCGATATTTTGGTGATGGAGACAAAATGTCGCGAGGACTTACAAAATGGTTTAGTCCTGTCTAAATAAAAGGTGATTGCTCGCCTGACGTTTAGAGTATGCAGAGTTGCCTCGTGTGGATTCTTGTGAGGTTTGGGATAGAAAGCAAGTAAGTATATCAGTTGGTTAAGGTGGAAGGCGGACGCCACCTTAGGGAGAAACTTAGGATGTGGTCTCAGGGTGACTTTGTCTTTGGAGAAGATTGGGTAGGGAAGACAGGCCATCAGGGCGCTTATTTCTCCTACTCTCCTTGCTGACGTTATTGCAACTAAGAAAGCTACCTTAATGGACATATGAAGAAGACAGAAGGTAGCCAACGGTTCGAATGGAGGTTTCATGAGACTGCGGAGAATGAGGTTAAGATTCCATGTAGTTGCCGTTGGATAAATTTCCGGGTAGAGATTTTGTAGAAATTTTGTGAGAAATTGTTTTATGATGGGGTGGGTAAAGAGTGAGTAGCCTTCTAACAAATCAGGGTGGTGGTAAGTGCAGCCAGGTGTACTGTGATGGAGCTGAGCGAGAGTCCATCCGTTTCAATTTTAGAAGGTAGTCTAGGATGTTAGGGAGGATTACCGTAGGGGATGTTAAGTGATGATGTGAGCACCACAGGGAGAAACGTTTCAACTTCTGCAGATAAGTTTTATGAGTGGAGTCTTTTCTACTGTGCAGGAGGATGTATCGAACTTGCTCGGAACAAGCTAGTTCTTGGGTTTGGAACCATGAAGAAACCACACTGACAAGTGGAGCTTCTGGAGCTGAGGGTGAAGAACCTGTCCTTTGTCCTGGGAAAGCAGATCTGATCTGCTGGAGACAGTCCATGGATGACGGGAGGACACGTGGAGTTGGTATGGATACCACATCTGTCTCGGCCAAGCCAGGTCAATAAGTATGACTCGGGCCTTGTTGTCTCTGATCTTGCGAAGAAACCCTGTGTAGCAGAGGGATTGGTGGGAAGGCATACAGGAGAGAGTTGTTCCATGGGATGAGGAATGTAACTCCTAGGGATGCAGTCCCGAGTCATGCTCTGGCACAAAACAGACAACATTTGCGATTCTGGGTTCTGGCAAAGAGGTCTATTGACAGGGTGCCCCAGAAGGAGAAGAGCTGTTGAAGTATTGCGGAGTGGAGTTCCCATTCGTGTTCTGTCAAGAAGTGCCTGCTGAGTGCATCGGCAGTAGTGTTGCGGCAGCCAGGTAGGTATGAAGCAATGATTTGTATGTGATGATGTATGCACCAATTCCAGAGCCGGATGGCTTCCATGCATGGGTAATGTGATCGGACTCCCCCCCCGTCTGTTGATGTAGGACATATATGCTATGTTGTCTGTTAAGACCCAAATAGATTTGTTCTTTATGAGGGGAAGAAAGTGAAGGCACGCGCGTCTCACTGCTCTGAACTCTAAGAGATTTACGTGTAGGTGCGTCTCTGATGTGGACCAGTGGCCTTGTGCCCTGTGTCCTCCTAGATGTGCTCCCCAACCAATTAGGAAAGTGTCCATGGTGAGTATGAGCATTGGGGATCAGCATCCTTAGCGGGAACATAGTATTTATGTTCAGCCTTTTTGGAAGTTGGTAAGAGAGAGGTTGGCGTCTGCCAGAGAGTGTCAGCTGGTTTCAGGAGTGCATCATTTATGGGGAGATCCTTGTGGGCACACAGGGTTGGAGGATTTTGAGAGGTCTGCGTTGTGTCTCCTGAGCCTCTTCTAAGGGGATGTCTTGGCTGAGTGCCACCCTCTTGAAAAGTTCTTGAAATTGTTTACAGTCATCCACATTCTGTGGAAGCGGAGGGAAGAGGGATCCATCTGGAGTTGATAGAGAGTTAGGGGTCAGTGAGTCATGATATGGTCCGTAGCTCACATTCTCAGGGGGGGAAGGGGCTCAGGCGCTCTAGAAATGGACAGAGCTGGAGATCGAGGCACAGAAGGAGGTAGAGGTTTGGTGGAAGGGGACTGAGGGTGAGTGGCAGTAGGAGGTGGCCAAAGGTACCACTGAAGCCAAGGTATAGGGTAGGAGACTCCAGGTGCTGCCCATGGGGGGGCGAAGTAGGGAAACTGAGGCTGGTGGTTGTGAGCCATGACCTGA
This sequence comes from Mauremys mutica, assembly GCF_020497125.1. Lineage (NCBI taxonomy): Eukaryota > Metazoa > Chordata > Testudines > Geoemydidae > Mauremys > Mauremys mutica. The sequence goes on along the minus strand of NC_059072.1, from coordinate 182,786,458 downwards.
GGTGGAAAAGGTTCTGGTGGAGGAGGAGGAGACAGGTGGGGAGAACTCTACCTGCTGCTGCATAACAGGTTCGCTGTCAGTAAAGTTAGCAGGTAGGAAGAGCAGCTGTTCAAAAAGTGAGCCCTGTGTATCCAGGAGCAGGGAATTAGGCTCAGGTGCCACTGAGAAGTCACACTGACTGAGAAACTGTTGCTCCTGCTCTCTGGGCTGCGCTGAGCATGATCTGAGTTTTTCCAGTGCCGTGGGTCGCTTGGAGGTGCCCTGCAGCAGGCAGGCTCGGTGCTGATGTTCTTTTTGGCACCCGGGCAGAGTGCACAGTCGGCACCGCATCTGTTTTCGGTGCCGAGTGGACCGGTGCCGAGGAGACCTTCCCGGTATGGGAGATCGGGTCCCTGTCTCTGTGCTCCGTGGGAACCGCAGCTGAGGCACTGTGACAGCCTGAGGCATCTGCCTTCTGCACTGTCAATAGAGACTAAGGATCTAGTGGGAGACCCTTTACCCTTGTTAAATTCTCTCCTCGGAGACTGTTGCGCTTCTTGCCTCTGCTCCTGAGAGGGTGAAGCCATGCTCCCAATTGGTTCAGATCTGGCTGGGGAGCGTGAGGGAAAGGGTTTCACCTACCCAGTCTCCGAAGGCGGCTATAGAGAGTTTCCATTAATAGCATTTAAGCCGCAGGTCCCTGTTGCAACAGGCCGTGGTCTTGAGGCTCATACAGTGGAGGCACTTTGCAGAGACGTGTGTTTCGCCAAGGTACTTCACACAGCGTGAGTGCCCATCAGACCTTGTCATGGAGTCCTGAAGGGAAACACATTTCATAAATCCTGAAGCCCCTGGTGTTATGAATTAGAAATGGCAGGGGAGAGTGTCTCAGCGGGAGACAAGCCTGAGGCAAAAGAGGGTTTTATTTTATTTATTTATTTATTTTTTAAACTAAGTAACTAAATGATGTAACTATTCTAAAGGAAGGGAAACAACTGGGGTGTTACTAACAACTATTCCTATGCTCTTTGCAACTGTTTCCTAGAGTGACCAAGGAAGAGAATCAGCACTGCCCCGAGTACTGTCTTATAATAATAATAATATATGGAGATATACCTATCTCATAGAACTGGAAGAGACCTTGAAAGGTCATAAAGTCCAGCCCCTTGCCTTTACTAGCATGACCAAGTACTGATTTTGCCCCAGATGCCTAAGTGGCCCCCTCAAGGATTGAACTCACAACCCTGGGTTTAGCAGGCCAATGCTCAAACCACTAAGAAGGAACTGAGGGGGGGCGCGAGACGCGTGCACTCAGGCAGATTCCAACGAGACCACGAGACACCAGCTGAGCATGTGCGTCTTGACCAGGTACTGCTACGGAAGATCTCCAATCAACAGCACATTGTCACCTAGAGTGGAGCACCCACAGGGACAGCACTCGAAGAAGAACATTCAAATTAATCACTTTAAAATTGTCATACTCCACATGGTAAACTTAAAACTAGATACAATATTTTTTTCTATATACATATATAGAAAAATAAAATGTAGCTGGTACATTACAAATAACTGAAAACAGATTATTTAAGTCTCACACTCAACCCCTCCCCCCCACAACACTCAATTATCTTTTCCAATAAGAGCAGAGACGTTTTACAAATTTCTCTGCACACTCATTGTACCAAGAAGCATGTTACTTACCAAGATCCTTTATTTTAGGTAGTATGTTGTATGTAAAGTTTTTATAAGAAGCAACTTTCCCTTCTGGGGAAGCAATTCCCACATGAGATTCATAAATTCTTAAGCTTTTTGGTTTCTTTGGTTGAGGATGTTTGCGCTATTGAATAGAAAATAGTTGTCATTAAAGCACAGCACTGAGAATGTCAATCTTGTTATAGAAACACACTGTTTACACAAGTAAGAGAAAAAAGAACCAGTATATTAATTTTAAAATCAGGTAGAAGAATTGTTATGCAACATATTCCCTCTAGATTAATGCAATTAAAATTGTAAATACCAAAAAAAAAAAAATTACTTCAATATTGAGATTGAAAAAAAAATCAAAAAATTGATCACTCTTTACTTGACATCCTCACGATCAGTACTTCAATGACTTCTTTGTGCCAATGTCTTGAAGTGCTGATTTTGTGTGAGAGTTTAAAACAGCAGAAAGAAAACAGGTCTGCTGATTGTATTCTTAGTCAGGTCTGCTCAACTTAATGAAAAAAAGATTTATTTATTTATTTATTTTTTAGGAAAGCACATTTTTGTGGTTAGTGCAGGACATAAAAATTCCTTTGTTGATGCCAGTTAGAAATATTCCCCAGCTGAGTGGAATTAAGTTTCACAGAATAGAAGCATTAATTAAGTACAGTTCTAAAGACCACCTTTCAAATGTGACAACTAGAGTTGGTTAAAAAGCCTCTGGAAAAAAAAAATCAAGTAAGGAGTTTGTATTCCAAGTTGATTTTTTTCCCAGGAAATTTATTGGAATTAAATTCTAAACTTGGAAAAAAAATTCATTCTCTCTCCTGCCATGCCTTCCTTTCATTCTATTGCATTCAGTGTCAAAAAGAACTCTTGTCCAAGGTTTTCACTATCACCAGCACCCACACAAATACACACTTTTACCCATACTATCTTTTCAAAATTTCTCCAAATTTGGAAAAGGTTACAGGGTGGCAAAGTCACTGCATTTCATTTTCCTTTTGCCAGCTGAACTTTTCAAATTTGGAAAAAGTTTTGAAATAATGTGGAGAAAGAGGGATGAAAAAAGCCCAAACAAATATTTTACTGCACTCAGTGACCAAAAAAAAAAAAAAAAGGGGGGGGGGAGGGAATAAAGGGGGGAAAGACGGTGCTTTATGCATAGATACATGGATTTCAACTTCTCTGCATACAACATAGGTAAAGTCTGGCATATTGTGAGACATGGGTGCAGAAGGCCATGTGACCAAAGAAGGATGTATATGCAGAGTGAGCCTGCAGATGACCAATGAGTCCTACTATTGTCTGGCACCTCTCCTATGGTAGTTAAGCTCTTGCTGACCTCAGATATAATATTGCTCCTATATATTCTGTAGTTTGGGTTACCAAAATGAGGATTTCTCCCTGTTCATTTGGAGACCCTATATGGTAAAAAGCGGTAAGACAACGTGACTTGATCACCTGCTGGGAAAATTTTACCCAGATCAGCCAGTTGTCCAATTCTGACTATACCAGACTGTAATGTGTTCTTAAGTGGGCGGATCCTGCTACACTCTTGCTGAATATGTGTTGGTGCCATGCAAAGACTAAAGGACAGGACCATGTATTGGTAGAAAGTCTGTCACTATGAAACTGAAGTATTCTTTCTGTGATGGGTATATGGATAGATGGAAAGAAGCATCCCAAAGCTGAGAACCACAAATCCATCTTGAGTATTTAATGAGGGGATAATTGAGGCCAGGGTTAGCATCCTGAACTTGTAGTTATGGATGAATCTTCTGTGATATCAAAGTCTATAATCAGATACCAATCTCCATTCTTTGGGAATAAAAAGTAATGAGAGTTGCAAGTTGCAAAAGGGTATCTAAGTCTTGATTTAACAGTATCTTTTAAGAGGGGTCCCTGGAAAGGAAAAGGGAAGAAGGGTGGGGCTAGTAAGGGCCTGGAATTGGATAAAATACCCCTTTTTAAAATAGTTTCCAGGACTCGGTGGTCTGAGGTGATCTGGTTCCAGGATTCCCCAACAATTTAAAACAAAAGTGGCACTAAGTGTGTGTGCATATGTGGGGGATGGAGAAATGAAACTCCTGAAATGGTTCTGATTAGCTCTTGATGATCAAATCAAATTTGTTGCTGTGAAGTAGCATGCACCAAGGATGCAGTGGGAGAGGGCTTCCTGCAGGGGAGACTTTGTTCCTTCCATTGTCATTCCAACATTATCTGTGGGTGACAGTACTAAGGTGCAGATAGCCTCAGCCTGATGATGCTTTGGGATGTGGTCTGCTTCCTCCTTGGTGCTGGCAAGAATATTGCTCAATGAGCAGAGAGTGGCTCTCAAATCCTTTAAGGCCTTCAACTGTTTGCACACTAATAGATCACAATCTTCAAATTATTATTTTTATTCCTATAGCACCTATGGGAGGTCCTCTGTTGATTTCAGACTCCCTGGGTATTCCACAAGAGTGGAGCCCTGAAGCCCTATGATGAAGCAGCCCATTGTTACGTTTGGGCTATTATATGGAGATATACCTCTCTCAAAGAACTGGAAGAGACCTTGAAAGGTCATTGAGTCCAGTCCCCTGCCTTCACAGCAGGACCAAATACAGTCAGATTTTTGCCCCAGATCCCTAAATGGCCCCCTCAAGAATTGAACTCAAACCCTGGGTTTAGCAGGACAATGCTCAAACCACTGAGCTATCCCTCCCCCTTAAAGGCTATTAACTGTCCTTTGAGCACTACAGATTTTAGCTCCTCTCTGTGTTCCTACGGGAGCTTTTACATGAATTGTGACACCCTTTTCCCAGGTGAGATAGTTGTATTTTAACAGAAGAGCTTGATAATTTGAAATGCACATCTGGAGACTCTCCGGGGAATAGATTTTTCTGCCAAAAAAGTCAAGTTTGTAGGGTCCTTCTCCACGTGTGTCATATTTGGAGACCATCACTGTTTGGATCTTTCATTCATTGCTGTCACCACCAGCCTATTGAGACTCAGTAGATGCAGAAACATTACAAATTTCTTTGCGGGAACTTCATAACATGTATCAGCTTACTTAGAAGTGGGTGCCACAGATGCTGGTATCTGCCACAATTTCTGAGCTGGTTCCAGTAACTCCTCATTGACAGATGTGGCAAGCCTACCATGCATGGAGGAGGGCAGAAGATCTAGTCATTTGTGGGATTTTTCTTGCACTATTTCCACACGAATTTCAAAGGTGTCTCCCATGCAGCATAAGAAGTCTCAGAAGATCCTAAAATCATCCAGCTGAGTAGGAGTAGAAGGGATGATTGATTGAAAACAAAGATATTGCTGCTGGAAATAATTGATACTCCCTTTCCTACATGTGTTCTTCTGACTAAGTTCACACTTTACCATAGCAAAGTGAAAACTGACCAGTCATTTTAGTTTTCACTACAGCTATTCAGAACCCTGCAGACAGCAGAGATACTGAAAAGAATTAGATTCATTTGACTCTGCTGCTGAATACTGGATAAGAAGAGAGGCTGGGGGAGAAATATAATATCCAACACTCTTCAGCACTCAAGTGGCTCAGGGAAGAGAAACTGAAGACAACACTGGAAAAAAACCACTGATCAAGTATGAGAATAATATCTTGAGTGAAATCAAGATAGCAAAAAACAAAAGCAGAAAAACAAAAATATTACATTACACTTAAAAGAAAAAAAATACTAAAAAAAGCAAGTTGATCAGCCAAACAGTATTCAATGAGCAGTACACTCCCACATATTCCTTTAAACTGCAGGGGACAGGTCCATGCGGGCATGGCAGCACTTTTTTTTTTTTTTTAAACTATGGCTTTAGGACTCAGTCTGTGCAGACCAGTAGATTTCAAGTATCTACCCCCCTCCCCCCGAAAACGATAAGTGCATTAAAATAGGCACTTATAATGGAAGTGTCTTCTCAGGCTTTTCAACAGGGGTAGGCAATCTATGGCACGTGTGCCAAAGGTGGCACACGAGCTGATTTTCAGTGGCACTCACACTGCCCGGGTCCTGGCCACTGGTCCGGGGGGCTCTGCATTTTAATTTAATGTTAAATGAAACTTCTTAAACATTTTAAAAACCTTATTTACTTTACATACAACAATAGCTTAGTTATATATTATAGACTTGTAGAAAGACATTTTAACATTTTTAGAAGGTATGACTGGCACGCAAAACCTTAAATCAGAATGAATAAATGAAGACTCGGCACACCACTTCTGAAAGGTTGCTGACCCCTGCTTTACTATAATATTGATACACCATATGCAAAGTAACTCACGTTATAATTAGAACGCACCACTCCCAGCTTCCCCCTCCCAAAAAACGAACTGTGGCATGACAGAAATCACATCATAAAACATGTCTTGCATGCACTTTTAAAAGCTTTTGAAATATAAAATAAAGCTTACTAGATATGGCAGTGGTGGGTCCCAGTGTATCCAATCATAATTCACATTGGTACCTACGCGTGCTACATATTTTGCCCAAGGTGAAATACGGTAGAGAATCTCTCCATTTTTACTACGGATCACCACCTAGAAAATAAAATGAAGACATAAGAGATCACTATAATTTCATATGTACACAAGCACCCTTACAGAAACCAAAGTCTGTTCTCATGACCAGAGCTTCAGAGGAGAAAAGGTTCTCATGTTAACTCACACAGATAACAGTGTTAACAAAAAGTAGCCAGAGTTTCTTATAAACTAGAAGCCAACTGTGGCAATCTATAGTACGTGTTTCTTTTAACATAATATAAAAATGCAGCTTTTTACTAAGGCAGGGCTTCCCAATCATCACTTGCAAAGATGGGTTAAGCACAGCAGATGGAACAGAAAAATAAACATATATAGTGAGAAACCTGAAGATTAAATAATACAAAAAATGAAACTAGGGGGTTGCACAGTTTGAGCTCTCTCTGTTTCACCTCCCAATTCCCAGTATTTCTGGGGCTCCTTGTAGCCCTCTTCTCCCCCATCTTTCATGCCAGGAGCTATGTACCCTCCATACTCTACTCCACACCCACCCACCCAAGGAAGGGACTACATGTGGACCATCATTCTTCCATTTTCAGACAAACAGAAAAACAGGAATACCAATGCCATTAAAAATACTGATAAGCAATAAAAATCCATCAGCTAATTTTTTGGATATTACAATCATAAATTCCTGTTTAATAATGATTCCTAGCTCTTATATAGCTCTTCTATAGTTTAGAAGAAAGTTGGAGTGATATTATATAGATCAGAGTTGCTTATGAACAGCACAAGCCCATGGCAATGTCCCTACCACAGACAGGGTAAAAGGAAAAGAAAACCTATTTGGGGACCAAATCTGTCACAGGAAGAGGGCAGAAGAACACTGTTGCCCTTCACTCCACATCTTGCACAAACAGTGGGGACCCCCTGGTGATAAGGAGAGATGGAGGGGAAGCAATGACAGTGCCCATCCTACAGCATCATCCCTAGGATAACACACAAGTTGGTTGTCAAGAGTAATTTGTGTGAACTACTTTACATTCTGGACCTTTAAAACCTTCCCTAAAGAGACAGAGATGTAGGATTTAAGCAAGGCATTAGCAGGAAAGTAATAGGAGCTCCTGAAAGAGTAATGCTGCAATTGGGTGGCTATGGAAACAGTACTGAAGAGGTTCTAGGCCTCGGAGGATGCCTCGAAACATGTGATTTTCCAACCAAGAGGTAGATATCTATGAAGTAGGAAAACCACACCCTTTCCTCTACTACTTGAAATTGCAGGAGCTCGGTGGCCTGAAAGTCAACATTTTCCAGCTTTTGTATCTTACACATGCATTTATTTACTTACATGTGCATTTTGCTTGCAATTAAGTAATTTACTCCCACATCTTTCCAGGATTCTGGCTGGGACCCATCTTGACAATGGTTGTGGGAGGGAGGTTAAGACCTTTCAATGGAGTAAAAGAGTGATAATTCATATGTATAACTTTTTCAAGACTGACCAGGTTGGCATCCAGTCCAAGACTATACTGTGGTTATATCCTGATCTATAGTGGTGTCCTTCTTAGGCCCTCAGGAGCTATCTGCCTAGCAACCATAGCCCTGTTCCTGTACAGCGATACAGGTTATTGAGCGGGTTCCATTTCATCACCATATTAAAAAGTGGGGGGGTAATAGAAACACTGACTGGGCTCTCAGTTGGTTACCAGGGATTAGGTTGAGCTCCTAAAATTAAATAGGATTGCAGCTCCCAGATTCTTGCCACCTGTCTGTGTTGCTGCTGCTGCTGCGGGTGTGCCATAGTGCCTTCAAGGCCATTAGGGCATGAAAGAGTAGCAAAGTGAGTAAATGGAAATGGTTTAATATTAGTTGAGGCTAACAAAGGATAGGTGATTAGGTATGGGAGGATCATTTTAAGGGTGTCCACACTTCTTCAGAGGCATAGTGCAATTCTGTGAAACAGGCCAGATAATTTGAAAACAGACATTTAGCTGAGGATGGAACAGACTATGGTGACACAGGAATTTCCAGATTGGATTAGTGGTTGAACAGCAGAACCACTACCAGATGCTTCAGAGGAAGGAAAAAGAAGTTCTATAGCACACAGTGATAGAGTAGCCTGGCCAAAAGAAAATTTCCTCACCACCGCTGCAGTTGTTGGTTGACTTGTATACCCTGAAGCAGGCCCTGTGAAAAACAGATATTTAATCCTAATCAATGTAACTCTGGATGTTCTCATTATCCATATAAATCTCCTCTTTTTAATCCCAATAAATTTGTCTTGTGACAATTCATGTTGTTCACATTAGCTAAGATCAGTGTGCGTGTGTGTGTGGGGGGGAAGTATTCTAGTTTCAAATGTGTTGCCTTCCTGTTTCACTGAGTGTCTTCACTGGTTGTTTTTGTATTACAAGAAAAGGCAAATGAAGCACCTCACTTACTTTTCCCATACCATTCTTTGTCTGTCTGGTTTTTTTTTGTTTTGTTTTTTTTTTAAATAACCCCTTTAGTTAGAGAGGAGGTGAAAGATGGCCAACTTTTTTTAATCTCTTCACACAAAAGTCTTTGTATGCATCTAATAATATTTATGTCTTTTTTAAACATGAGTTGACCAAAAATGAATATGGTATGGCCTCAATCTGGGATACTATTGTTTTATAATAGTATGTAATATACTATGTTGTATGACAAAAACTGGAATTGAAAATAATCATAAAAAAATTATAATCAGACTAACCTACTAGTCTTTTTTTTTGTTTGTTTGGCCACATTGTACATTGAGCAGAGGTTTCAATGAGCTGTCCACAATAATGTCCAGTCTGAGTGATTACAGAACCAAACAACATATGAACAATTCAAATTATCCCCTCCATAGTTCTTTACTTTGAGTTTGTCATTAATGAGCTTCTTCTCCAATATAATGTACTGGGGCTTTCAAAAGACATCCAGTGGCATAATTTTCCTTTACCACAGCCACACAGGTTTGTTCTTAACCCCTCACATTACATATCCTGTACAAATGTCTGGAGGAAAAGGCATTAGTCAACTAACTGCTAGATATTTTGAGAATCCAACTTATTTTCAAGTAACATATAGTTATTTGAACTGCACAGATTTTTGGTTTCCAAAAAAATCAGTTGAGAATGCAAAAGTATTACAAAAATCAACTCTAAAGTGCTAAACACAATATTCAAACTAATTTTAAATCTAGTAAAATGTCTTATTTAAATCAAATTATGTAATGAAAAATGCTCAAAGAAACTTAAACTAGACTCATACTTAAAATTCACATTAACCCAATTCTTTGGCACTTAGCTAGTTCTACTGTCTGATACATTTAGATAAAAACCACAGTTAACCATCAAACCACATTCCATGCATTTGGAATCATTACAGCTTTTTGTATTTCAATACCATGGAGATTCCAAAAGTCATTGTGCTTTGACCAAATTTCATATATATAAAAAAGACTAATTGAATGCACTTGGTTAATATGATTGTAGAAATTTCTTCTGAAGAGCTCATCTCATTTCAGTCCCCAACTCTGCTGCTTTCATCTGAAATAGCTATTGGAATAATACTTATTTAAGGGAGTTGATAGGCTCCTTAGTTAATAATTATATACCTTTACATCTAGAATCCTCAACAGGTAAATAAATTGCTTTTCAAAATATTTTATATGTAGAATGAATTTGTTTCTCACATACTACTCTCAACATGCAAATGTACATAGGATGTGCTAATGCACAACAATTTACGTTTCTGATCTTTACACAGCTTTATAAAACTTGAAATGAATGATTTATATTTGAAGGAGTAAGAGAGCAAACTATTAATCTAATTCATTTTTGGTCTAAGCTTTTATTCTAGGACAATTTAACTTTTAACATTATTATGCAAAGATATAAAAGACCTCTTAGCTCTAGCGAAAAGGGCACATTTATTGAAGAAGAGAAGACACATAATTTAGTTAACTTTGCAGATACCAGAAGAGTCTCCTAAGAAGGGCAATTATCTTAACAAGTAATCAGAAAGTGTAAGTCTGGCCTCTCGCACTAAATGATTTTCCTCAGTAGGGCTCTCTCTCAACAAGGAGCATTTTCTAAAATTTTCCTAACACTGTTGTACTTGATTTAGCCACACCATTGTTAACAGCACTATAAGCCCTACTGTTGCCTGAACCAGCTGCTGCTGTCATTTTAAACACCATGATGGAACTGTGCACTGAGCTGGAGCTTAATACCATGTTGATTGGACAAGCAAGTACACCTAGCAGCATTAAAAATAACAAGCATCCAGAGCCCAGTTTACACAACAACTCACAATGCTCCTAATGCTAGAGGAGCTGAACCCACGTTAATAAATGTTGTGAACTCTTTATGACCAAAAAAATCTTCAAAGACCCACATGTCCCAATCTTAGGGAGAAAAAAAAAATCTAAGTGCAGTGACACAAATATCCCAGTACCTATGAAATGTGGAGAGCTGGCTGGTTGATGCTCAATCCTGACAAGAACATAGTACTATTTGTCTGTTGGAGGAAGCAACAAGAATAAATTGATAAGGATTATTTCAGCACTTCAAATGAAGCATTTCTGTTATTTGTCACACAGGCGAACAGCTGAGTGGTTTTATTAAACCAAGGGTAACTGAGGATAAAGGTAGTCACAGTCATTTTACATGTGCTCTGAGCAAAGAGAGTATGACTGTTTCCTCAGGAGGAAAAAACTGATTACAGAGAATCACAACTATCACTTAGAGACTTGATTACTTCCATATAAAGTGCATTACAGTAAACTTTGGACCCCTTTCTGAAGCTGGAGTAGAAGACAGTCACCCCCTTTATTAAGTGGCATTTCACAGAGGCAATGCTCCATATTCTGCTCGGAGCACCAGAGGAACAAGATCAAGGAGCTGGATGTTATAAACAGATATAGGGTCAGCACAGCAGTCCTCACCCATTTACCAGCAAGTGAAATATTGCACAAAGAAAAGTCTGTTTCCTAGAGAAGACTTTTTTTGTCTTTTCTACTAAAGTTTCTGCTTATCAAGTCCATTAGGGATTTCCCTCATCTGGGATGTGGAAGACTTGGACACAGACTCTTCAGTATTCGGAGAAATAGTAGGCTACATTCAGGAGTATCTTCTGGTTTATAAACGCTACAAGTAAGTGTTTACTAGAACCTTGTGTACTTGATAGGACCACCTAACAAACCAAACAAGACCCTTTTACATTTGGATGGGTTTTTAGCTTATAGCGAGATCATTCCCTGGGCCTCACTCTCACACTCATGCCCATCATTAATACGGCCCATTGGGGCACTTTGATGCTAGATTGCCCTTTTAAAACATATCACCTTGTAGTTGTTTTTTTAAAAGAAAGTAACCACATACAACACAAAAATATTTTTTTCTAATATAAGATTTTAAAAAGCAACAATGTAAACACTTAATTAAACAGAGAACGCATATTCTTTCCTATGTACACAATGATCAGACCTAGAATTACTGTTCTATATTTTTAAAATTATTATTTATGTAGACTTGTTCACTCTAGAAAAATATTACACAAACAAAATTTCTCAGCTTTTCCCCAATAACTGACGTAAACAAACTTTCACCATTTATTTCCACAACAGAATTTCCTCCCCTTTTCACCAAAGCACACATTCCTCACTGATGAAAGCATACCTACCACATTTTAAACTGAAAATATGAGTATATGTGGCTGGCTAATTTTGAGCATGAGAAGTATTTTGCCTAAGGTAAACATTCCTAGAAAATAAAGGCCAAACAAATATGCCTAATACATACCCAGAGTATTCATTGTCAAATAGAATATTGCAGCTGTTCCATTAGGCTTTCAGTTAATGTTACATGTGACATCATTAACATTCTTTGTATGGCAATTCTACTGCTACCACAGCAGTTTGATCTGGGATGAAAATTGTTGTGTTAAAGTGCACTACTGTGCAGAATGAGATTGTATATTACAAAATAATTAAAGCAACTGCCTCTTCCAGAGTGGGGGGGAAAAAAAAACTTTACAAACAAACAAGGGAAGACAATCTCTATCCCAAAGAATGAAAAGTGAAGTGGCTAGCACATATATTACAGCAACAGAGAAATACATTTTTTTAAAAGGCAATTTAGTGTGAAATTATTTACAAATGAACTAAGTTCGTCCCATCCACAACACACACATCAGGCATAACATTTTACATCTTTTACAGTAAGGTAACTAATAATAATTTTAATGTAATTAAAAAAACATGTGCTTGAGTAGCTCCAAAGGAATTAATATATTTAATACTCTCAACATTCCTCTATCCCAGCCTTTTTTTTTTTTAAGTTTGATCAAGAACTGCATAAAGGGGAATATTATGAGTTATCACTCCATTTAAAGTGTCAGCCATTCAAACAAACACACAGTTACCAAATATCACAAAAACAATAAGGCTTATGTACTAACCACAGTAGAAAGAAAAGAGGGGAGCAGCAGTATTAGATGAATCCCTATTTAAATAATATTGAACTGATCTCCAACAAAGTCTAAAAGCTAAGTGCATGGATTCTTTACCAGTAAAGGAAGCATTTACAAAATATTTTGTATTACCAGATCCTCAATGTCACAGAAGAAATATACATTCAATTTGTACCTTTGGATAAAGTGATAGAATTGATCAAAGGAACTGCTAAAAAGCTGCTGCTAGTATACTACACAGAAAATCCCTAGTGAATCAGTTTAAAATCTCTAGTGCTAGGCTGATGATAAAAATAGTTTCAAAAGAGGTTTACTGTATAAAAGCTGGAGGCTCTGGAAGACCCAAAAGGTATTTTCTATTCTCCGGAGTAAATTAAAGATTGGTTCCTAACCCCACAGATCTTCTCAAAAGTACCTTTCAAGGGACTGTCAAGGTTGAAATGGCAAAAATACAATTCTTCCCTCATTAAACAACAATTAAATACACCATTGTATGTTCTTGGAACTAACAGTATTTACCCTCTAAGAATCCATGCTGTAACAGAACCCAAAGTAAATGTGGACAGTCCATCAACCCAGCATTTTCTTCCATTCTTATTAGCACTCAAATGCTTGTCATTCTGCTCTGTCTTTGGGAGCGGAACTAAAATACATAGATGATATTTCTGTTTGAATGCCTTGAACTAATACAATATCTAGGTTTCAACAATTAGGTTAACTTTTTAAATATGTTAAACTATTTTTTACCCTAAAAATTAGTAATCAGAAAAACACTCAATAAAATATTGTACCATTTCCAAGACTATAAGAGTTCTAAGTCAAAGTCAAGCTTTCTAACCCTTTGACACTGTACTATTTATGTGAATTAATAGAGGAAACAGATCTTTACTCACTAACAATATGGAGGGGCTTTCAGGGCTTGGATAGCTACTAAGACTGCGACCTTTTCTGAGAGCTCTCACAAGCTGGCTGAAACACTATTTAGATAAGATGCAAGAGTTTAACTGGATAGAAGAATGTCAAGAGTATATGAAAGGGTGAGAAATTAAGAGCCAGACTTTCAAAATGCACTCACTACACCACGGCAGATAAACAGTTAAATTAAACGCTAGATAAAAATCAATCAAGTCACAGACTCCAGAACAAGAGGCCCAGATTTCAAGATGCACCGCTGAGGAAGTGTAGTTCAATAAATGCAGACCAAGGCATGAGGCAAAGGCATTGTGCTTCCAAATTTTGGGTTGATTTCAGGCCAGCACAATGCAGCAACAGCATAAATTAGAACAATTCCAGGTGGTTTCCTACAACCACCCTAAGGTCTCTGAAACCCAGAATAGCTGGAGATTAAGGCATTTTAGCCACACCCCTCCCATCCTAGCCCCATGTTAGGGACTATAAACATTGTTACCAACTCATGCACCATTTACTTCAAGTAACATGATTATGACCCATGCAACAGGAAGTCTAGTGACATGAAAAATTTCAACCCTCACGTGATGTTTGCGAGTCATACGTAGATAGATAAGACACCACCTCTAGAAGAAGGTTCATCAAACTGTAATCCAAGACACCATGAATTCTAGTTACAGCTCTTCCAATTACTGCTGTTAATGTGTGTCTTTCATAACTTTTATGAACAAAGGTCTTATATCTTAGGAGGCAGCAGTCACTCAATTTTATTTCACAGCTAAAATAACCAAGAGCATGTACAGATCATGTCGGGCAAAGATGGGACCCAGTTCTCAAATATAAACAGGGCCAAATCTCATCAACTTCAGCACAAAATCTTTCAGAAAATATAAAATTAGGAACTTGTGTAACCCATAGTAACTGTGGTTCTGTGTCACTAGCAGCAAGACCAACAAGATTCATGTTGCTGCTACTGCTTCCAGACAGAGAGATCTGGCCCTTCAACTCCAGAGGTAGAGACTTGTGCTTTCATATCCAGAGGATCCAGTGTTACTTCTTTCCAGATGATCCACAAAGGAGTGCTGCTACGCTACCTGTAAGAGCTAGTCCACAATCTATTCCCACATCCAGGAAGAGAAACCAAGAATCGTAAAGCCCAGCGGTTCATTTGCATCTCAAATACTTGTGTACCCACTGTCAATATGTGTGTTGATCCAGGAGGTAACAGCAAGCTTTCCCATTTCTCCTATATAGTAGAACACATCTGTGTAGTGGTGCTGGAGTTTGTGGGTTTAAACCTTGCAGATGACTCAGATGGGCAGTAAAAAAATATATACATATAGAATCACAGAAATGCAGGGCTGGAGGGGACCTCAAGAAGTCATCAAGACCAGCCCTCTATACTGAAGCAGGACAAGTATACCTCCTAGACCATCTCTGATAGGTGTTTGTCTAAACCCTGGCTTATAGGTCAGGATTTCTAAACTTTTTTTTTTTCCCTCCCTTTTCTCATCTCCTCTGGACTCTCCTCTGCTCTCCTCTGGACTCTTTACAATTTATCCAGATCTTTCCTAGAGCATGGTGCCCAGAACTGGACACATTACTCCACTTTTATCATCTGTATTTTGTTAATGGGAGTGGTCCCTTTATAAATAAGGTGTGGCAGATAGCATGTTTGAGACAGACCACATGAGAGATTTTTTGCTGGAAGATCCTGCCTGCTTAAGTTCCAAAACATGATAATTTGATTCATAAGCTTTTCTTTCTAGAAAGAAAGCTGTGTTCTCAAGGGGGGACTGAATACCTCGGAGCATTGCTAATAAATTAGATATAGCTTGTCACCTGTAAGGTATCCAGTATGAATCCTGCCACGCTCAGGAGGCAGTAAAAGTTGTCCCCACATAACATCTGTGAGAAAGGTTGTTTAGTCCCAGTTCCAATTTCCAAGTATCAAACTCACTACTATGTTTGCACTAGATTATACATTTTTTAGAGCAGGGTCCATCTTCTCCTACATATTTGTACAATGGGACCCCAATCTCAGTTGCCTCCTCTCCAGCAAGAATTCCCAGAGTAGGGGCCAAAATCAGGTAACTATAAATTTACAAGATGGATACACTGTTACTCGCTTTCGGACTGGACAGGGGGAATACTAGTATCAAAAGAGATCAAACCCCTAATTTTTAACACTTTTTTTTTTTGAGCCAATCGCATAATTTTTGGCATGTGACATGATTTAAAATTTCTGGGGGTGGCAATACTGTATAAGGGAAATTATATAAGATCATTAGGCAAATGAAGCAATTCATCAGTACCAAAATAATTATCAGCTGAGGGAATCTAGATTGGATCTGGAATCTCTCATGGATTGGTAACTGGTTAAAAGATAAAAAACAAAGGGTAGATATAAATGGTCAGTTTTCAGAATGGAGAGAGGTAAACAGTGGTGTCCTCTAGGGATCTGTTCTGGGACCAGTCCTATTCAACATATTCATAAATGATATGGAAAACGGGGTAAACAGTGCTGTGGCAAAATTTGCAGATGATACAAAATTACTAAATATAGTTAAGACTCAGGCAGACTGCAAAAAGCTACAAAAGGATCTCTCAAAACTGGGTCAATGGGCAACAAAATGCCAGATGACATTTAATATTGATAAATGCAAAGTGATGCACATTGGGAAGCATAATCCCAACTATACACCTAAAATGATGGGGTCTAAATTAGTTGTTACCACCCAAGAAAGATCTTAAGAGTCATTACGATAGTTCTCTGAAAACATCTACTCGATGTGCAGCGGCAATCAAAAAAAGCGAACAGAAAATATCATGTTGCCTCTCTATAAATCCATGGTACGACCACATCTTGAATACTGTGTACAGATGTGTTCACCTCATCTCTGAAAAGATACATTGTAATTGGAAAAGGTCCAGAAAAGGGCAACAAAAATTATTAGGGGTATGGAATGGCTTCCGTATGAGGAGAGATTAATAAGATTGGGACTTTTCAGCTTGAAAAAGAGACAGCTAAGGAGAGATATGATTGAGGTCTATAAAATCATGACTGGTGTACAAAAAGTAGATAAGGAAGTACTGATTACTACTTCTCATAACATGAGAACTAAGGATCACCAAATGAAATTAATAGGCAGTAGGTTTAACACAAATAAAAGGAAGTATTTCTTCACACAGTGCACAGTCAACCTGTGGAATTCCTTTCCAGAGGTTATTGTGAAGGCCAAGAGCATAACAGGGTTAAAAAAAGAACTAAAATTCATGGAGGGATAGGTCCATGAATGGCTATTAGCCAGGATGGGAAGGAATGGTGTCCCTAGAGTCTGTTTGCCAGAAGCTGGGAATGAGCGACAGGAGATGGACCACTTGATGATTCCCTGTTCTGTTCATTCCCTCTGGGGCACCTGGCACTGGCCACTGTTGGAAGACAGGATACTGGGCTAGATGGACTTTTGGTTTCACCTAGTAGGACCATTCTTATGTTAATCTGGCAGCCTACAAGAGTTGGAATATGATCACAAATTGGGCTCAGAATCTTAGAAAGCTTTCCCTGGATGATGTGAAAATGGACACTGCAGATCTAACAAAAGCCACAAATGAAATAGGTCAGAAGACAAAGCATCTCCAGGTCATAGTACAATAAAAAACAAAGTTAAATCAGGCTAAGAACATCTCTGAGATACTGATATGGAGATGGACTATATTAATAAAATACTAATCCAGTTGAACCTGGAAATAAGACGAACCCAGTATTAGTGGTACCTTATCAAGGTAGGGGTGTCTGTCTCTAACTCTCATGGTTGTGTTTTATATGTCTATGTGTATTAGCCATATAATTTTCAAGCCATTGGGGTGCACTTGGTCAAATTTTAAAGGTTTTCTCCACAACCATCTGAACTAGAAACTTTTGTCTTTTTAATTTTTATTTATTTATTTTTAAAGATGAAAGCTGAAATTCTCATGTAATCACAGGCCTCCAGGAGGTGATACTTTAAGTGGGGGGAACCAAATATTGTAAGACTTTCAATAAAATAGTAATTGGCAACATTGGGACCCTAAAAATATAATCTATCACAACCACTTACCAGAGAGGAAATCTGCAGCTAAGTATAATTGGAACATGGTGTCTTCTACTCTACATGGTTCCCAAGACAGGGCAGCTGGTAGCTGCTTGCAAATAGGAGTCCCTTACACTAGAAGGCTTCTCTGTATTGATCTTTCTAATTCTCAACCTCATGAAATTGCTCTCTTTAAAGCGGTCAGGTGGTCATAATTGTTATTGGTTTTTGTAAGAGACTTTGGGTATATCTACAATGCACACTAAATCCTGGCCGAGATTCATATTTGAGACAGACTCCCCTTCTGCCCACACACAAATTAGTCTGACTCAGGTCAGCAAGTACTCAGGACACAGGTCCTAAGACCCCGCTAGGAGCGTGGGTCACAGTCCAGGATGATATGAAGACGAGGTCATGAGCAGCCAGCTTAATAGCTAGAGCTAGGGTGGGACGTCAGGAATTGGAGTCGATTGTCAATCCGAGGTCAGGAACCAGTTGTAGAAAAAGAAGACCAAGTCAGAAACTGGGTATCAGAGCCAGCAAACAAATGCCAGGGTCAGAAACCAGGAATCAGAAGCAGAGGACAAGGCTGAGTCAGAAACCAGGCATCAGAACCAGGAAGGAAAGCCAACATCGGAAGCCATGGATCAAGAGCAGCACAAGAAAGCAAGGTCTATAGCAGCAGCTACATGGGGTTCTGCTTAGTTGCACAGAAAAACTTCCTGTATCCTCCCTAGGTTTAAGTAGGCTGTCCAGACAATCAGGAATGTCCTGTCAATTGGCCCCTCCCTGGGTGGCACATCTGTGATGTACATGTGGACCCCTCAGGCTCATGACTGGTTAAGTGTTTCTGCTGCTGCCGCCACCAGAGCTGTTAGGTGATGATGCAGAGGTGGCTGCCACTCAGGGAATCTACAAACCCAGAGTCTAGACCCGCTGTTCCTTACAGCCCTGCTATAACTTGCGTCCAAGCCCTGTCATTCTGCAATGTGAACGCCAGTTAAGCGACAGATCCAAATCAGGTAGTCTGTGTAGTGAAGTACAGACATATTAGCACAACTATGAGACCCAGGTCCAACAACTGTAAACTTATGGTTACAATGCAAAGTGGACATTCAAGCACTGGCTTGGAAACATCAAGTCCACAAGCACAGGTCCCACAAACTGGGTTTCAGCGTGCTATGTATACATATCCTTTTGTAATGAAGGTATCACTGCAGGAAATGTGTATCCTGAAAAGCATAAGGTGGCCTGTGCTGACACAATATATGAACTGGGACTGATACTGCTACATATTTTCTGGCATTTTCAACTTCAATAGCTAAAGACAAGACACAATGGCTAATGTTTGTTAGCAGTTACAGTATTAAGGATTTCCTTAGAACACTAACTTAGACACTGAAAATATTTTGTACTTCTATTAATAGTCTTGCCAAAATAAAGCCCTGGTCTACACTACGAGTTTAGGTTGAATTTAGCAGCATTACATCGATTTAACCCTGCACTCGTCCACACGACAAAGCTGTTTTGTTTTGTTTTTTTTTACTTAAAGGGCTCTTAAAATCGATTTCTGTACTCCTCCTCAGGGGAGGGGATTAGCGCTGAAATCAACCTTGCTGGGTCAAATTTGGGGTAGTGTGCTCGCAATTCAATGGTATTGGCCTCCGGAAGCTATCCCAGAGTGCTCCATTGTGACCATTCTGGACAGCGCTCTCAACTCAGATGCTCTGGTCAGGTAGACAGGAAAAGGCCCACAAACTTTTTAATCTTGTTTCCTGTTTGGCCAGCGTGGAAATCTGCAGGTGAGTGCAGATCTCATCAGCAGAGGTGACCATGACGGAGTCCCAGAATTGCAAAAGAGCTCCAGCATGGACCAAACGGGAGGTACGGGATCTGATCGCTGTATGGGGAGACGAATCCGTGCTATCAGAACTCCGTTCCAAAAGACAAAATGCCCAAACATTTGAAAAAATCTCCAAGAGCATGAAGGACAGAGGCTATATCAGGGACCTGCAGCAGTGCCACGTGAAACTTAAGGAGCTAAGGCAAGCCTACCAAAAAACCAGAGAGGCAAACGGCCGCTCCGGGTCAGAGCCCCAGACATGCCACTTCTATGATGAGCTGCATGCCATTCTAGGAAGTGCAGCAACCACTACCCCAACCCTGTGCTTTGACTCCATCAATGGAGTAGCACACAACAGGGATGCAGGTTTTGGGGATGAGGAAGATGAGGAGGAGGTTGAAGATAGCTCACAGCAAGCAAGCGGAGAAACCGTTTTCCCCGACAGCCAGGAACTGTTTGTCACCCTGGACCTGGAGCCAACACCCCCCGGAACCCACCCAAGGCTGCCTCCTGGACCCGCCAGGCAGAGAAGGGACCTCTAGTGAGTGTACCTTTTAAAAATATTATACATGGTTTAAAAGCAAGCAAGTTTAATGATTAATTTGCCCCGGCATTCATGGCCAGTACAGCTCCTGGAAAAGTCTTAACTTGTCTGGGGATGGAGCAGAAATCCTCCAGGGACTTCTCCATAAAGCTCTCCTGGATGTACTCCCAAAGCCTTTGCAAAAGGTTTCTGAGAAGGGCAGCCTTATTCTGTCCTCCATGGTAGGACACTTTACCACGCCAGGCCAGTAGCACGTAGTCTGGAATCACTGTATAACACAGTGTATGGTCCCGGTGTTTGCTGGCATTCAAACATCCATTCTTTATCTCTCTGTGTTATCCTCAGGAGAGTGATGTCATTCATGGTCACCTGGTTGAAATAGGTTGATTTTATCAAGGCAACATTCAGAGGTGCCCGTTCCTGCTGGGCTGTTTGCCTGTGGCTGAACAGAAATGTTCCCTGCTATTAGCCACGCGGTGGGGGGAGGGGTGAAGCAATCATCCCAGAGAATTGTGTGTGTGTGGCGGGGGGGGGAGTTAGTTGGGTTTGTGCTGCAAGTTAACCCGAAAACTGCAGCCCCTCCTTTTAAATTGCCAACCCATTTTAAATGGCCAACCCAATGGCTCCTTGATATGGGAAATGAGGGTGCTGCTGTTTGAAACCATTCCCACATGTTCTGAAGGTTAAAAGAAGCCAAAAGACTGTGTCTTACCATGGCTGTGTGCAAGCTGAATTCTGTTGCCTGGCCCTGCGTGAGTGATTTCTCACACCAAACCAGCATACCCTCAATAAAAGGCAAAATGTGATCTTGTACCGAAAGCACCTTGTTAACATCAAGGCTTACAGTGAAAGAGTCTACCCATTGTTCTCTAAAATGTGTTTTTTTAACTCTCTCTCCCTTTTTTCCCCTCCACCAGCTGCAAACATTTCAACGCTCACACTAGCTTCTCCTTCCCAGAGGCTAGAGAAGATTAGAAGGCGAAAAAAATGCACTCGTGATAAAATGTTCTCTGAGCTCATGAAGTCCTCCCACACTGAAAGAGCCCAGGAGAACGCATGGAGGCAGACAATGTCAGAGTCTAGAAAAGCACAATATGAATGCGAGGACAGGTGGCGGGCTGAAGATGATAGGTGGCATCAGCTTGCTGACAGAAGGCAAGAGCCAATGGTGAGGCTACTGGAGGAACAAACTTATATGCTCCAGCATATGGCTGAGGTTCAGGAAAGGCATCATGAGCACAGACCGCCGCTACAGCCCCTGTGTAACCAACTGCCCTCCTCCCCAAGTTCCATAGCCTCCTCACCCAGACGCCCAAGAACATGGTGTGGGGGCCTCTGGGCACCCAACCACTCCACCCCAGAGGACTGCCCAAGCAACAGAAAGCTGGCATTCAATAAGTTTTAAAGTGCAGTGTGGCCTTGTCCTTCCCTCCTCCCCCATCCCACCTGGTGCTTCCCTCCTCTCCCGGGCTACCTTGGCAGTTATCCCCCTATATGTGTGATGAATTAATAAAGAATGCATGAATGTGAAGCAACAATGACTTTATTGCCTCTGCAAGCAGTGATTGAAACGGGGAGGGGTTGGTGGTTAACTTACAGGGAAGTACAGTGAACCAAGGAGGGGCGGGGGGTTCATCAAGGAGAAAAACAGAACTTTCACACCATAGCCTGGCCAGTCATGAAACTGGTTTTCAAAGCTTCTCTGATGTGCACAGTGCCCTCCTGTACTCTGCTAACTGCCCTGGTGTCTGGCTGCACGTAATCAGTGGCCAGGCGATTTGCCTCAACCTCCCACCCCACCATAAACGTCTCCCTCTTACTCTCACAGATATTGTGGAGCACACAGCAAGCAGTAATAACAATGGGAATATTGGTATCGCTGAGGTCTATCCGAGTCAGTAAACTGTGCCAGAGAGCTTTTAAACATAGAATGTACATTCTATCACCATTCTGCACTTGCTCAGCCTATAGTTGAAAAGCTCCTGACTACTGTCCAGGCTGCCTGTGTACGACTTCATGAGCCGTGGCATTAAGGGGAAGGCTGAGTCCCCAAGGATAACTATAGGCATTTCAACATCCCCAACGGTTATTTTCTGGTCTGGGGAAAAAAGTCCCTTGCTGCAGCTTTTGAAACAGACCAGAGTTCCTGAAGATGTGAGCTTCATGTACTTTTCCCTGCCATCCCATGCTGATGTTGATTGAACGCCCCTTGTGATCAACCAGTGCTTGCATCACCATTGAAAAGCACCCCTTTCGGTTTATGTACTCACTGCCTTGGTGCTCCTGTGCCAAGATAGGGATACGGGTTCCGTCTATCGCCCCGCCACAGTTAGGGAATCCCATTGCAGCAAAGCCATCCACTATGACCTGCACGTTTCCCAGAGTCACTCTCCTTGATATCAGCAGCTCTTTGATTGCGTTGGCTACTTGGATCACAGCAGCCCCCACAGTAGATTTGCCCACTCTAAATTGATACCTGACTGACCGATAGCTGCTGGCGTTGCAAGCTTCCACAGAGCTATCACCACTCGTTTCTCAGCTGTGAGGGCTGCTCTCATCTTGGTATTCTTGCACTTCAGGGCAGGGGAAAGCAAGTCACAAAAGTTCCATGAAAGTGCCCTTACGCATGCGAAAGTTTTGCAGCCACTGGGGATCGTCCCAGACCTGCAACACTATGCTGTCCCACCAATCTGTGCTTGTTTCCCGGGCCCAGAATCGACATTCCATGGCATGAACCTGCCCCATTAACACCATGATGTCCACATTGCCAGGGCCCGTACTTTGAGAGAAGTCTGTGTCCATGTCCTCATCACTCTCGTCACCGTGCTGCCACCTCCTCGCCTGGTTTTCTTTTTGCAGGTTCTGGTTGTGCATATACTGCAGGATAATGTGCGGTGTTTACAGTGCTCATAATTGCCATAGTGATCTGAGCAGGCTCCATGCTTGCCGTGCTATGGTGTCTGCGCTGAAAAAAGGCACAAAACAATTGTCTGTCGTTGTTCTGATGAAGGGAGGGGCAACTGATGACATGGCTTACAGGGAATTAAAATCAACAAAAGGGGTAGGTTTGCATCAAGGTGAAGCACACACAACTGTCACACAGAATGGCCCCTTCAAGGATTGAACTCAAAACCCTGTGTTTAGCAAACCAATGCTCAAACCACTGAGCTATCCCTCCCCTCACTATTCACGGAGGGAGGGAGGGGGGAGAAAATGAATACAAATGAATACAAAACAAATCTGGTGTCTTTCTTGTTTTGATCCACTCACTCTCTCTAATACATCTTAAGCTGGCAGCAGACAGTGCAGTACAACTGCTAGCTGTCATCTCCTGGCTGCTCGGCAGAAGACTGTGCAGTACGACTGTAGGTAGGACTGAATCTCCATGAGACAAAACTTAAAAAGAGAATGACCTGGAGTCACTTCCATTTTTGTCCCATTTATGTCACTCCCATTTAGTCACGGAGGTCTGCCAGGAGCACCCATGTCTGCCCAGGCACCCCGACCAACCTTACCGAGGTCGGCTAAAAGAGCACCCAGGAGACGACGACGACGGCTACCAGTCGTAATGCACCGTCTGCTGCCAAAAGGCAATGAGCCGCTGCTGTGTAGCAATGCAGTACCACATCTGCCAGCACCCAGGAGACGTATGGTTACGGTGAGCTGAGCGGGCTACATGCTTGCTGTGGTATGGCGTCTGCACGGATAACCTAGGAAATAAGGCTCAAAACGATTGTCTGCCGTTGCTTTCACCCGCGACAATGTTTTTGACCCATCAGGCATTGGGAGCTCAACCCAGAGACTGCAGAAACTGTGGGATAGCTACCCACAGTGCAACGCTCTGGAAGTTGACGCTAGCCTCGGTACTGTGGATGCACTCCACCAAGTTAATGGTCTTATTGGTGTTAAGTGGGGACACACACAATTGACCGTATAAAATAGATTTCTAAAAAAATCGACTTCTATAAATTCAACCTAATTTCATAGTGTAGACCTTACTAACCACTCAGGAATTGCTCCTCCTCACCATATAGCCAGCACTAATAAATACAGTAAACAGTTGCACTGTAATGTAGGTTTTGTTAGATAACTAATCTATATATCTATAGATATAGATATTTACTGAATTCTGTATAAACATTGAAATATTGAAGGTTTTGTTAATGCATAGAATTTGTGATTGAACTTTTAAACAAGAATAACTTTGTTTGAACACATCTACCAACATCAGATGGCAATTGTATTGTTACTGCTATGAGAAGGGTTAAATTTGCAGCAGTAAGAAAATAAAAGGATTATAGATTAATTTTTAGGCAGTGAAGCTTCTTTAAAGACATAATCTACATTTTTTTTTACATTTATAGAGCACTCTTTAAATAATGTGCTCAATTCTCTGCCCCCAGCCCCAAGAACTCCTCTGCTCTCCTATGACTTAAGTGTTTCTCTTCTGGTCAACCCAAGGTATGCTCAGTCCCACCTCGTCTCCGTGTGTTTGCATCTGTATACTGCCTTTTCAATTTCAATATTGTTGCTACTGCACTACCTAGAGGAAAACATGCATGTGATGAACTTCTCCCAGAGCAGTGCAAGTGAAACAGATTATGCACAAAATATTCCCCCCTTGTAATCTTTCTATTCCAGTAATTTTAGGTTACTTTTAACAGTACATGCCAAGTTTTCATTAGGAAATATAATTTTCAACAGAACCATGTCCCTTTAAATCCTAGAATGGAATAAATTAATCTGCTTCTGCCACAGACTTTTCACTGTAGAGGATATGGGTTTGAATGGAAGGAAGGCAGGAAGAGAAATATTTGAAAATAGAGAGCTGCTATCACTGAGGCCTTGTGGACTATTTGTACTTGAGAGCCAGTGTGTGCAACATATCTTCTACAAAATTTCAGGAATTATCAAAAATTGGTATGTTTGCAATTCAGCAAATCTGTTACAAACTATATTGTGGTTTGTAACACAGAATGAAAAAAAAAGCAATTCAGAAAAAATAGTGGAGACAATTAACTTGGAGATTTCCAAAAACAAGCTAATAAATTAGCTGCTCTGAAACACTGTGTATTATTTCATTACTTTTATAGCTTGAGAACACTTGAAATGATGGTTGGTAAATGTGGCTTTTTAGCCAGTGACTAAAATAAATTGGCCATCACAGACTAACAATATTTAGCATAATGATAGAGTGGACCCAGCTTTAATATAAATATGCAAATGTCAATGAGTTATTTACAAGGACAGTAAATAAGAAGCTATTATCTCTATATTCTAGAATTTATAGCATTCCATTAGCTTCACATTTGTGTATTTATGAGACAAGATTATCTGAATACAGAAACCACAACAGCTTGGGCTTTGCATTCAGAAAGCACATACCTCAAACAGATAACAAACCTGATCTGAAAATAAGCATGATCAGACTACTAAAAACATAGTATTGCCTTCAAACAGTGGGAACATGCCCATACCCAACCTAGGTAGTTAAAGCATATAAATACCAAATCAGTTGGAGATCAAAAGCAGTAAAATCCTGGCTGAAGGTTTAGTTTTAAGAAATACAACTCCAGTTCAAATGTATACTTTTAATAATATAAATTGCTACTGCTCTACCTCAATCAGCATTGTAATCCTAGGAGTTCCCCTTGCCCATTTTCCTCTCCCTATGTTGCTCATCCTTCTCCATCTGGCCACTTCAAGTCACTAAAGAAATAAAAGCAGAAAGTTCTGTAGCCACTGTGGAGACTCCTCTCCTTAGCTCTTTAGCTCCCCCATTACCCAACAGACCAGGTATGAACCTTGGTTTTCCTTCTTGAGCAGTACTGGCCTTCTCCTATTTCCAGTAGATAGATGAGCAGTGAACAAGCTTTTAAAAGCCCAGGAAATTGATATTTGACCATCACTATCCTCTGCCCACAGTACATACATAAAAATGGATGGGATTGTATTGGTAGTTCTATCCCCCTCTATATGTGGGCTATAAATCAGTTGTTTTGACTTTTGAGCAACAGCACAGGTCAATGAACTCAAACACAAGAAAATAAGTTAATAAAACTGACCTAAATAGAGTGAAATAACCCACTTCCAGTATGGAGCTGTGTAGTTTTCCTACTCAGTCTCAACACAAAGTAAGAGGAACTACCTAAGACTTGATGCAGTCTGAATAAAAGGATGTGTTCAAGTGCCGTGTGGCTTCTACATAGTTTGAAATTTAGATACAACTTCTAAAAAAAAAGTTTACATAGTCACATTTGTCCAAATCTAATTCACTGAAATTCGCCCTCTCCAAACTCTCTACTCACAAGTTCACCAGATGAAGTCAAGGCTGAAAGTTTCTGCAGAGAAATCTCCTGTGAACAAACCCTAAGCAATAAAGTATGTGTGGGGTGTGGGGTGGGGGTGGGGTTGGAGGGAGAGAGAGACAAGTTTAACTTTAAACTTAAAAAAAACCTATTGGGTATAAGAGGTCAATTTCTTATTGTTTCTTAAATTATGTATAAATTCCATATGGAAATTTAATTTGTCAAAATAGTCTCCAGGTGTTTTTTAACCTTGTTACTGGTATACATCATATTTTATAAATGTTGCTAATCATTAGCATTTGTAGTAATTATTAATACTCTAATATCTGCTTAAGAGGACTTTGTATTTATCTGCTCTTATACAACAAATGTATCAAAGGAGCAAAAGATAATCTCAAACAGGTCATGCCTTGATTTTCCAAAAGAGGGAGATATAACTCCATTTGTAAATTAAATGGATGCTTTTATTGCAATGAGGCACCAAAAATCATATTTCAGTAATTTACTTGAATAAGGTAACTTCTCTATTTATTCATTTATTTTACTTTTGTATTATTAGTTTCACTTGTGCGGCTTCATTTTCCTGCTCTAAAAAAATATACCAATAAAGTCCATAGAAAAAAAATCTTATAACCAAACTATGCTATATTAACCGGAAAGATGCAGAGACTAATTTGCTATAGAAAAAATCATTTATGCAGATCTGAATTACAGTACCTAAACACTACAGGGAACTCCAATATAGTGTCTGAATCTTGAGAACTGCAGCACAAATTGTACTATTAAAAATGGCAGCAATCTCTTCCAATCTCTGCCCCATTGTCTTCAACATAGACTCACCTGGGTCTATAAGATACAAATCAGAAGATTACATAAACTGCTTAGAGGATGCCCATTAGATAACACAATATGCTACATAAACAGTGGCTTAACAAGATGCCACTTGTTGCTATTCAGTGAAGATAATGGTCTCTTTTCAAACAAATCTATATTGCAGAACTAGCATCTTTCTACAGAGCCTTTAAAAATTCTGACTCCTCAACTGTTAATCACAATCCACACTTCAATATCAAACAAGTAAAAACGTGGGCAACTTGTAGTCCCTGGAATAGTTGTGAAAGAAAATAAATCAATTAGTTTTAGCAAACTAAGTCACCATTACAATGGCAGATTTAGGGTCAGAAATTTGCTTCTGGCATGTTAGAGATAAACAAATTCTTGCATATATAATAGTGTGAAGATATTTTTCAAAAACAACCTTTGGAATGAGATACAGAATGATACGAGTTAGATTCACAATAACTGTTCTAAGCCATTTCAGGAGGAGCAGGAACTTCTAAATACAATTATGACATACCTTATGTATTACCACCTATCTCCTGTGTGCCTCAGATAAATATTCCACACAAACAAACACTTAATCTTAACTGCACTGCTATTAGAACTATCATCAAGTAAGCATGACGATCTAATACCCCCTATTTTCCAACTCTCACACTCCTGAAAATGTGGAGGATGAGATAGGTTTGAAAAAGTTAACATTAATACAGATCCCAGCATATCAGAGATGTGGAAGGACCCTTCAGAATACTGCAGGTATTTTCCTCCCTTACAAAAAAGCTCAATACTGTCTTTGGCCTATCATTATCTATCTTGCCAGAATCTGACAACTTTAACCAGTTAACAACCTCTCCTAAAAAATGGGATTTGTTGCCACATGTGGATTCCCTAACTCTTCAAATCATATTTGAAGACCCTTCTCCCAAACCCCCTTCATTAACGCAAAATAGATTAAAACTAAAACCAAAAAAAAATTTAATATTCATTAGAGGGCCCCCTGGTTTCTCCATAAAGACAATTTGCTCCAAAACCCACTCATCCCCACTGAGCACACAGTACTGTACACCGGAAGAGTAGTAAGGTAAGTCATTTAAGAGGTCTTTTGTATTTTATATTAAATCTGAAGCTACAGAATCAGAAATTAGGTTCATAAATCACAGGAAACCTAGATTCCTTCATTGTTAAACTTGTCCTTAGCAGAGAGACCTAAAATAATTTTAACACAGGGTGTGCTGATAGTAACTCCTATATTTAGGTTGCCTAAATGATCAGAGATTCCATTATCAAAAAGATGGACTTTTGGGGGGGACACTCCCAATACTTTGTTTGCAGAAAACACTTGAAATTCAGTAGGCACAAAGTCCTGAGGCAAGAGACATACTGTGAATAGTCTATTACAGTCAATTCTGGTGTGACAGTTAATTTCTTACAACCACCATCTCCCTTCTCTGAGTTGAGTTGCTCAAGAAAATTGGCAACCTGCCAAAATAACATCCCAACAGGTATATTCTAAGATACTGGGCTCATGCTGTCACCACAGCAGCAGGAGCACACACTATAGTGGCAACTGCAAGAGCATCTGTAGCAGCAGCAGACAGGGTTAACAAGTGCAATCCTTACCCCATCCCCTCCTAGACCTCACACGTGACCCTGGTAGCCTGTTCCCTTCCCATTTTCTGGCCACAAGTGAGCACGACTTGGTTTTCATTTCATGCAAAAGATGGCACCTCCAATAGTACACCATCCTGTCATGATGCCAGGGCATCAGTTTAGTACCAGCCTGCTACCATGATGTCTTGCAGCATCTACATGGAAACTTTTCTAGGAGCATCTAAGGCCTGACTTGGTATAGACTTACTGATCTTAAGAGAGCTGATCACTACACTCTAGGGCATGGGTTGGCAACCTCTGGCACGCGGCTCGCCAGGGTAAGCACCCTGGCGGGCAGGGCCAGTTTGTTCACCTGCCGCATCGGCAGGTTCGGCCGACCGCAGCTCCCACTGGCCGCAGTTCGCCATCCCAGGCCAATGGGGGCGGCGGGAAGTGGCACAGACGAGGGATGTGCTGGTCGCGACTTCCCACCACCCCCATTGGCCTGGGACGGCAAACCGCAGCCAGTGGGAGCCACGATCGGCCGAACCTGCCGACATGACAGGTAAACAAACTGGCCTGGCCCACCAGGGTGCTTACCCTGGCAAGCCACATGCCAGAGGTTGCCAACCCCTGCTCTAGGGATTCCCAGTCAGCAGTGGTCAGCCCCAACAGCATCTAGTACAGTGTCAAAAGTTAAACCTGGTTAATTTGTTGTAGGTGGCTTCAACACAACCCCCATTTGCCTGATCCTGTTTGGTTTAAATGAAATGGGGGACAGTCTAAAATGGAGTATAGAGAGTTCTACTATTAAAGGAGCCAATATGTTGCTAAAAATTATAAACAAGTAAACAGGGTAGGTCTATATTTCTTAGGCATTTCTAATCATAGCTACCAAGTGCATTCAGCACAAACTATTTAAGCACACCCCTCTTTCTGCAGGTAGCCCTTAACATTACTAAAGGTTATGTATTTGGCCCTATGGAACCCTTAAACTATTCGATTGCATTAAAGATCTGAAACTGGCTTAGTGAAAAAAATACATCTTAACAAGTATCTTAAAACAAATACCAAATGTAGATACTAAGTAGCCAGATCACGACTGTTCCAAGATTAAGTATTAAAGCTGCATACTGTGGAGAGTCAATATTTCTTTGGGTGGAAGGTAAGAAATGGAAAGAAGCATAAGAGGGGGGAAGTGTTTTGCTAGCACTTCTCTCTGAAGGTGACCTTCTCCGAGAAAACTTATGTTATTTGTTCCCTGAGCTGTATATGATTAGTTCCTTCATCATACACAGACAAATTAAGAAGGCTACTGTGGTGCCCAGAAATCTGTTAAACGAAGTAAAAATTAATGATAAAATTGAGTTCCCTTTGTGTTTGATTTTCATCTATCTGCATTCAATTATAAACGAGCTATCAAAGAAAGCTACCCATTAGTAGTTAGTTCATGATGACTTCAAAAAACAATCCCTAAACCACCACTGATATTTTACTGACAGCCTCCTAATCTCTGCAGGTTTTTGGTAAAAGCTACATTACACAGGCTTGTCATCAATCCTGACTGTTGCCATTATAACTCAAAAGAGAAGCACTACTCAGAATCACTTGCATTAAGCTAGATTTAAAGCATATACAGGTAGGATTTAAAACACTGTATATAACTATTTCATGCACTGATCTAGCACCAGCATCTACAGTGCAAAATGTCAGATAAATTTGTTATGAATACATAAAACTCTAACTCATTTCAGCAATCAAAAATCTACTGTCATTTATATAAAACTGAACTGATTTCTTTTCCCCACTGCATCCCATCCAAACCACAGGTATTCAGCTGCTCCAGGGCCTTGATAGATTCTATATTTTCCATTCTATGTTCCAGGACAGCAAACAGCTCAGAATCCCTGAGCCCCTATACATTAAGAGTGCTGAACCCAGTACCTGCTCTGATTAAGTTCTGTGAAAAGTTTTCAGAACTCCCCATCAGTCTTAAAATTGGACGCCATCTTATCAGATTTCTCATTAATTTCTATTTTTCCATATGGCTATAAATATTTTTTTTTATTTCTTTTCACATGGCAGATAGCATATAAAGAGTAACAAATGTCCTGCTCTATATAGAGCAGGACTTCTTTTTTTTTTTTTTTTTTACTAGTATTGACCCCATTGCTGCAACAGGATCTGAACAGGTCAGCCCTTAAACCTACAAGAATACTGTGGCAGGACTGGAGTCTTGGGGAGTACAATAAAAATACATATGATTGACAAATTTTACAGCTTCTCAAGAACTGATTTTTTAATTATTTATTACAGCTGTTCTCAAACTTGGGTCTGCGGACCCAATAATCAACTCCTCCCCCTCCTTCCTAGTGCCTCCTGCATGCTGCAGAACAGCTGTTCAGCAGCATGCAGCAGGCGCTGGGAGGGAGGGGGAGGAGCAGGGATGGGGTGCGCTTGGAGGAGGGGCAGGAAGAGAAGGGATAGGGGTCGAGTGGGGCAGGAAGAGGGTGTGGGGTGGGGCCTTGGGGGAAAAGGATGAGTGGGAGCGTTGCCTGGGGCTGAGCACCACTGGAGAAAATTAGAAGCCGGTTTGGGGGTCTGGGAAAAAAGTTTAAGTTAAAATGGGGGTCCTCTGGTTGCACAAGCCACTTGGACAGAAGGAAGGAATATTTTAGCCATTGCTTCAGTAGTGTGTGCACTTGACCATTTGACTTCCAAATAGTGCTATTTATGGAATAAGTAGGAAGCAGCAGAAAAAGAAAATGTTCCAATCATAACTGCATGTTGTGTTTTGTACAATATTTGAGAGATCAAGGGGGAAATCCTTCCGAATGAGTGGTAGGTTTTAGTATGGAGACTTGCTCAGAAGTTCAAGCAACCAGTAAGGTGCCCCACAGAGAACACAAACAGCCAAGGGAATGCTGAAAGGGATGCCTATTGTTTGTATTTCAAGTCTCATTGTTTACCGCGTTAGCCCCTTGGCGATAGTGCTGAGATTCAGAAGAGCACTGGGGTATTGAGGGTGGGTGGCTGAAGTTTAGCATCCCCTATGTGCTTTTGCAGAAACCCATGAATTCTTTATCTTTGTTTAAAGAATTTTCTGTGTTAACTGCAATGATAACTCACAATAGAGGTACTGTGAATTATTTTTATTATGAAACAATAAAAATCAAGTTTTCATGATAGAAATGGAAAAATAATATGCTGGATATACATTTAACTAATCAATCTACAAAATAACCAACTATACATAAATCTTTAATGAATGCAACAGAGGAAACAGAACTCAAAGTGCAACAGTAACAACAATTTAGGGGTGGGAATGTATAAAGTTACAGGCAGGTGTATGCCTTGCCTCTGGCTATTCTAGTCCCCAGGGGTTCTGCAGTTGAACGCTGCAGCTCAACATTTACTCCTGGGGGAATTCTGTGCCAAAAAATTAAAAATTCTGCATAATTCTGCATATATTTTGTCACAATAATGCAACATAATCCAGCTAGTTTACCAAAATAATTTAATTTAAACTACAGTACAATGGACGGAGAATGGGAGTGGGGAGCATTGGAAGATATCCCCAACCCGCCTCTGTAATAGTCATGTAGCTAGTACTGGTTCTTTAGTTCTAGTTATTAGTCAACAAATATATGCAGCTATATGCTCAGTGTTACATCATAGGCAATTGAAGAGCAAGTGATGGCTCATGGAGCACATTTTGATAGGTCCCAAAATTTAGACCAGTTCTAATCACTAAAGCACCATAAGCATTTATAAGGCCACACTGTCCTTTACAATAAGGCTCCTTTACACCATTCTGGCAATGTAAAGGAACCTAAAAAAAAAAAATGTACTGCTGTTTTATGCTCCTGGGGGAATTCACTAAAAACAATGGGAACAATTCATTAAGCAGGCAGGCCGCTGCATTCTCCTCTGCCTGAGGGAATAGACTGCCCCACGCCTACTTCTTCAGAAATACCTCAAAGCCCTGCCCCTCCACGCTGAGCATGCTGCAATAGCAAGTGAGAGGGACAGAGTGTCTCTCTCTCTCTCTCACACACAATACCTACATCTCCACACCCCCACCCCCCAGGCGGGGGTTTACATCTCTACTGGCCTCTCTGGGTGCTCAAAGCAACCTGTCTGCACTGCCAGGGAGTGGGTGTGTGACCCTTCTTGCGGCTTCCCTTTGCTTCTGCATCAGAAGTCATTTTTCTGCAGGTAAGCAAAGAAATCTGTGGGGAGTGGGGAGGGGGGCATGAATTCTGCACATGTGCAGTGATGCAGAATTCCGCCAGAGCTCAAAAGAGCTGGACTTCCAGATGTAAGTATTCTCAATGCTCAGAGATTCAATATGATAGGTAAATGGGAGTCAATGGAAGCACTGCTGAGAGGATTTGGCAGTACAGGGCTGCTGCTTGTCCCAGTAGCCAGCATTGTCCAATGGCTGAAGGACAAGAGTGGACCCCAAGTTATGGGATTGCAGAGTCTGCCGGCCTAGAAGCAGCACATTTTGGAGGAAGGAATTCTGTCTCAGGACAGCATTCATGTACTGCTTCTGCATCTGTCTTTTCCCATGCTCTTCTTTGCTATTGTGATACTGTCCTTAGCCACAACCATTGTATTCTTGGCCACTGCTACTCTCTCAGACAGCTGCATTTCTTTCTCCTTCTGGGTCTTCATGTACAGTCTGCACTTCTCAGCCAGCCTACTTTTCCTCTGTAACTCAGCCATAAGTTCTGCAAACATGTAGTTGCAAGTCTTCCTTTTTTTCTGGTTTGGCAGCAGATAGAGGCCCTTCCCTTGGTAGTCTGGCTGTTGCAGGTGCTATGGCCATAGAAGTGGGGACAGGGGAGTGAAGGTCACTTGTTCATATCCCAAACAAATCATGATTGCTTTTTTTCCCTACATATATATGTGTGACCTTACCTCCATGAGAGAGACTTTCCATTATTTGGAGGGAAGCTCAGATATGGTAAGCGGTCAATGTGCACAGAGGGTGCTAGGTGCATTTGGATTTCAGTCTACTATATCTGCTTTCATGGTGCTAGGGGTGGGGTGATTGGAGCTAGGTCACCTGATTGTTCTGCACTGGAGACCCTCCTATGGCAGAGAAGGTGCAAAGGGAGAGTTGGGGGTCGCCCCCAGGGCAAGCTGGATAATAATCCCCTCCACATTCCCTTTAGGCTGTCCAGACTCTCAATAATATTATGCTGAGGCCGGTAACTTGGGAATGGTCTTATTTAGAAAGTCAAAAGAGCAGACCAGCAAGATGCACTATGAAGTTATTCACCAGGTGCACTGCAGTAGTGGAAGAGGCTTTCAAGCTATATCTGGGGGCATGGGCATGTGGCTATTCCCTATAATGTGTGAAACAA
Organism: Mauremys mutica; assembly: GCF_020497125.1. Taxonomy (NCBI): domain Eukaryota; kingdom Metazoa; phylum Chordata; order Testudines; family Geoemydidae; genus Mauremys; species Mauremys mutica. The sequence goes on along the minus strand of NC_059072.1, from coordinate 182,752,327 downwards.
TATTGATCAATTTCTCAGTCTTAAGTTCTAGCTCTCACAGACGTGGAGAAAGTGCAGCAAAAAATAGATAGGGTCCTGCAGCAATTGCCAGCTGGAACACATAGTATGGGGTATTTATACCTCAGTGGGTGCAGTACTGTTTGTGCCTTGACTGGGCATGGAATGTGCACTCACACCTCATGTAAACTATGAAAACTGACCATATTTCTTTTTTCCGCTATCACTGCCTCAATAAACACAGGCATTTTTCACAAATTAAAGATTTTTGTATTCAAATCTGCCTCAGGAGCGGGGTAGAATTGGGCACGGTACAGAGTGCAACTGTGCCATCGTTGTAGGCACCATTTTGTAACAGCAGAGAAACAGGGGAGGAAGAGAAAGCAGGTGCTACTAGCTTATATCTGCTGACAACAATAATAATAAATTGTAAAGATAGGTACTTACCTACCAAAGTTCCCTCCAGTGGATATGACTGTCCAGTCCAGGCCTGGGTTTCCAGCTGGGAATTCAGCTCAGCCAAAGCAGGACAGGGAATCAGTCCATTGTAGAAGGATAGGCAGGGGCAGCTCCAGACCCCAGCACACCAAGCGTGTGCTTGGGGCGGCATGCCGTGCGGGGAGGCAAGCGGCTCCGGTGGACCTCCCGCAGACGTGCCTGCGGAGGGTCCCACACGGCTTCGGTGGAGCATCCGCAGGCATGCCTGCGGGAGGTCCACCTGAGCCGCGGGACCAGCGACCGGCAGAGCGCCTCCCGCGGCATGCCGCCCTGCTTGGGGAGGTGAAATGTCTAGAGGCGCCCTTGAGGATAGGACTGTCATTAGAATCTTGAATACAAAAAGAATTCTGGCTGGCAGGAGGCAGCTCCTCTCCAGCATCCTTGTGCTCATCATCCGATGAGTCAAGCCAATCATCCTCAATGTGGGGACAACAGCGTGGGCAACAAGCTCTGAATAGTGCCTGGGACAGATCATGCCGTAACTGTGTAGATTCCTGGCTAGTTCATCAAAAAATGTTCACATATCCCCTGCCCGATTGGCTCTTTTTATCCCTCGATGTAATATACTTTCTTCTGAGGCACTTGCTGTTTATCAGGCACTGACTGACATCCCAATCACAACCCCCCCGTGATTGGGATGTCAGTCAGTGGACTTTGCAATGTCCACAAAAAGGTCTTTATTCTCATGTATGGCCACAAGAGTCTCCTGAAACAATGCTTCTTCCCAGACAGCAATGAGATCCAAAGTATCACCACAGACTCCAAGGCTGCTCCATGAGATGCATTGTGGACCTTCAGGACTGCAATTGCAACTGTGGTTGTATTGCCACAATAATGATGCACTGGGATCCAGGAGCAAATAAGCAAAATTTGGGTTTGTACCAACTTTGAAAAAGGGGAGAGTGCCATCCTGAAAACCTGACACCAGGGCAGGGAAGGCGTACAAGTAAAGAGAGAGGTCAGCGCTGTGGGACAGCCATTGGAAGCATTCAAGACATGGCGCACAGCAATTGTGTGTACAAGAACAAAAGACTGAATTAATGCAATTTGAAGCAAGCACAGTCCACTTTGCAAAAGTACACTAGAGTTCCTGATAAATGTGGAGTTAGTGCACAGTTAAGAGGTGCATCATCTATATGCAAGTATTTTCAAAGTGAATTAACTCGATTTGATCTGACTTTAAAAACCCTGTAGACAAGCCCTAAGTGCACTCTTCTCCAGGAGGTGACTTCATTTTGTGAATGGATATTATGTAAACTTGTAAAGGAACTCAGCCTCAATTGTGTTATGAAGGTAAGTCCCTTGGGAACAGAAGTGTAAGAAATTCTATCAAGGTGTTTTTGTTTTGGTTTTTTATTATCCACTTTCTTCAGTGTTTAATAATGACAAGACTGCCTAGAAAACTTAAAGTAGATAAAGTAATGCTACTAAAACCGGCCACATCTGTGGCCTTTGTTTCTCATTTATTTTCATATGAAAATATTCTCTGACCTGTTGTAAATTAGCGTCATTATCCACCACTCCATCCTCTTCCCATTCTGATTTTAAAATTACTAAAAAATAGAAGCTGATTGACCTTGTCACTATTTCAAAACTCATGCACCACCATGCAAGAAATAATAATAGTTTGCTAGCTCCCTTCAGGATCAGGGCCCCATCTTCCCAGATTATACATTCTTTTCTTAAACTCCTTCAAGCACAGATTAAACAAATTAGTGTTACAACCAAGTTTGGGTAGCTGGGACAAGGATAAGAGGAATAAGATCTCATTGATTATAGACATGAGTACATCTTAATAGTTCCAAATCAAGATTTATTTATTTTTATGATGAATACCTATCAGCATTCCTCGCGAATCCTCCACTTGCCTTCAATCTAGCTGCCAACTATAAAACATATGAGCAGTTGTAGAATCAGGCCTTAAAGGGTAAAGGTAAGTGCGCTCAGTGGTTGTGAAGATAACATATAAAAAAGTTAAACTTGAAAGAACTTAATAAGCAGTAATTACAAGCAGAAAGTACATTTAAGATTTTTATACTGTAAAAAATATTCAGTTACATTATTTAAACTCAAATTATTAAGCCATAGCCATATCTTTGATTTGTATGCAGCTATTTCCTTCTCCCCTTCTCTTTTCTGGCCCTATAAAAAAAAGTTTCTTCACAATCAAATATTCCTACTTCTGTAGTGTGTTATAATTTATAACAGTCTGTATTTGTTAGCACAGATAAGTTTTATTTTAGATATCACATAAGAATGTAAATTCTGAATAGGCATTCTTCATGTATTTTATCCATCAGCTAATTTATCTGGGTTTTTTTTAAAGCTCACAGCTTTATGCGAAAATTGAGCATTTTTTTTAAATTAATTTTGTTGTCAGCTATCATGACATCAAACCAATTTTAGAGAGAACATATTAAAAGTTGTCTCCTTATTAAAGTGTGAACTTTAAAAAGAATATCTAGAGAAGTTGAGATATCAAATAAAGAGTAAACAAAGCAAAAATTTCATTTCTGACTGGATAATCCACTACTTCTAGGGTCACAGGGTCACCTGCTACACGTTCCTAAGTGAAAAAAAGCAATGTTGTGTGGAAGAGAGAGGAGAACAAAAGAAAACAGAGGTTAAAAAGGAGATTTCTAAATAGAAAATTAGCATGTATTCTTTTAGCGTTCATTATTTTTCTGATTTGTACTTTTTTAGAAAGCTGGCATTTCCCCTCATCTGCTTATTTGGTTTCTGCTGTTCTGATTGGATATTGATAAAGTCCCAAACTACACTTACAATACGTTCTCAAATATTTCAATGACTGAAATCTTAGTTTTACCTGGGAAACCTGAACATACTTCTGGAGGCAGATAGTTGTCTCTACGTATAGGTGCATTTTTTAAATGGAAATGGTATGAAACTTCCTGTGGGATCAGCTAAATGCAGCTTCCTAATATTTTTTGGTAAAAAAGTTGCTTTGTAAATAAATTCTGATTGGATATCCTGAGTTAAACACTTATGACTATGGCAAGTTTTCCTGTATTTTTCTGTATTTAAATTAATGCTTTGGATGGCTTACAGGGACCTGGTGACCATTGATAGGCTATGTTTTTATCGCACTCTTAAGCAATAGAATACCAATTGACATTTATTAAATATTTTGGATGTTTTCTGTGTTGTACTTGAAATCAAAGTGTATATTATTTTTTATTACAAATATGTGCACTGTAAAAATGATAAACTAAAGAAATAGTATTTTTCAATTCAGCTCATAGAAGTACTGTAGTGCAATCTTAGTCGCGAAAGCGCAACTTACAAATGTTGACTTTTTTTGTTAAATAACCACACTCAAAAACAAACCAATGTAAAACGTCAGAGCCTACAAGTCCATTCAGTCTTACTTCTTGTTCAGCCAATCGCTAAGACAAACAAGTTTGTTTAAATTTACAGGAAATAATGCTGCCTTCTTATTTACAATGTTACCATAAAGTGAACAGGCATTTGCATGGCACTTTTGTAGCCAACATTTTAAGGTATTTACATGCCAGATATACTAAACAAATGCTTTGGCTACCATTCCAGAGGACATGCTTCCATGCTGATGATGCTCATTAATTAAATTTGTGACTCAACTCCTTGGGGGAGAACCTGCTCTGTTTTATCCACATCCTGCCATATATTTCACGTTATAGCAGTCTCGGATAATGACTCAGCACATGTTGTTCATTTTAAGAATACTTTCATTGCAGATATGACAAAACGCAAATAAAAGTACCAATGTGAGATTTCTAAAGATAGTTACAGCACTCGACCCAAGGTTTAAGAATCTGAAGTGCCTTACAAAACCTAAGAGGTCTGAGGTGTGGAGCATGCTTTCAGAAGTCATAAAAGACTCCCATGCATAAAACACTCCTATGCAGAAACTACAGAACCCGAACCACCGAAAAAAGAAATCAACTTTCTGCTGGTGGCATCTGACTCAGATAATGAAAATGAACATGCGTTGGTCTGCACTGCTTTGGATTATTATTGAGCAGAACCCGTCATCAGAATGGACGCATGTTCCCTGGAGTGGCGGTTGAAGCATGAAGGGACATATGAATCTTTACCGCATCTGGCACATAAATATCTTGTGACGCCGACTACAATAGTGTCATGAGAACACCTGTTCTCACTCTCAGGTGACACTGTAAACAAGAAGTGGGCAGCATTATATCTCCTGCAAATGCAAACAAACTTGGTTGTCTGAGCGATTGGCTGAAGAAGAAAGAGGACTGAGTGGACTTGCAGGGTCTAAAATTTAACATTTTTATTTTTGAATGCAGTTTTTTTGGTACATAATTCTACATTTGTACGTTCAACTTTCACGATAAAGAGATTGCACTACAGTACTTCTATTACGTGAATTGCAAAATTCTATTTCTTTTGTTTTTTTACAGTGCAAATACTTGTAATAAAAATAAATATAAAGTGAGCAGTGTACACTTTGTATTCAGTGTTGTAATTGAAGATGTTGCATTTAAAAATGTAGAAAACATCCAAAAATATTTAAATAAATGGTGTTCTATTATTGATTAATTGTGCGATTGTGATTAATTTGTTTAATTGCTTGACAGACCATTTGTTTTCCCTTTTTGTTCTCCAGCCCCTTCTTTTGTATTGTCTAATGTAGTTTACTTTATCAGTGTCAGGAAAATATTTTTGCAAAGCCTGGTGTACACTTGTTACATCAAAAATATTTTACCTATTATTAATCTTTAAGATAATTACCTAAAATATTTTCTATATGCTAATACTTTTCTGGATAAAATCAATCTTCCTCTAAAGTGATATCACTCAGGTATGTAGAACCCTTTGCTATAGAACCATCAGGACTAAAAAGTTTGGTACAATTTCATAGGGTGATCCAGAAGCTCTAATAATTGAAAAGTATTTCAAGTACTGGCTGTTAATAATATAGTTGTATGTTTTCTTCCATCGTCTTATGCCTCAGGGAGCCATTTATGAGGCTGAAAATAAAATGTGATCTGAGACCTCATACTATTACACTTCCTGGATGATAGAAGTAAAGTGAAAAGACCAGATCTAGCATTCATTACTGCAGTCCCACAAATAGCTCCCTGAAGCAAAACAGTTATGAGCAAGATATTCAGGTTCCAGTGGAGCCTTAACAGTTAAAGGAATTGTACAAAATATAAGCCAGAAAGTTGTTGGGTTTTTTTACGAGTTGTAAGTCATTCTTATTTTTCTTTTTAATAAATTCTGAGTGTATATTCCATTCTATTTTCAACTTGTGACATCATCTCAACCATATATAAATCTTCTCAACATAAACAAACCTCAATCTTATTGGATTTCAAAAATCCAAAACCACACAAAGCATTATATACTCATTCAGGACAGTATGTACAGGTAAGCACATCACTAAATGTGCTTGTCTCAGTTTTCTAATACAAATTATTAAAAAAAAAAATTAAAATGCCTTAACTTAAAATCTAAACTCTAAACTATACATTCAAAATTGATGAGAAAAATTCTAGAACCTTTAATTTTGATCCATGGGGCACAGGCGAGAATCCATCTTGTCCAGGTGGGATGATCAGTTCCCATTTCCCATAATCCATTTTCTTATATGGATGAGAAAATGGATTCCAGCCATCTGCAATAGAAGAAGAGTATTACTGAGATTCATCCTATTCAAATGTACTAAAATATACATTTACTTTTATTGTCTGAAAGCAATCTTACTGAAAGTGGGTACTGAAAAACAAATTGTTTTCTTTTACATTTGACACTACTGCATAACACTGGGTCAGCTTCAGTTAACAGAATTATCGATTCTTAAGAGAGACCAGATTCCAATATTAACTCAGCATATAGTTAAAGTTATATTCCTGCTTTAACTTAATTCTGACAAGGGAACGTTACCATCATACATATTTTTCTACTGTCGTTAGCTATTCTGCACTTTAAAATCCACAACTAAATCTGTCCATAGAATATCAGGATTGGAAGGGACCTCAGGAGGTCATCTAGTCCAACCCTGTTAAGGAGAATCACTGCTCAAGACAAAATTACTTTTACTATAAAATATGATCTTGACCATAGCAGAACCCAAATTTTGCCAGTTTAAACAAAAACTATCTGAAATTTAACTTTGAGACACACTATACCTCAAAATAACACCCTATACCCCATATTCACCACTTACATATGGTTATGATGTATTTTGTACAAAGTATGCCTTGTGATGTATCATTGGAAAAGTCAATCTGTTGAACATTACTGTGCTGTTGAAATGTATGTATCATAATTGTACATGAAGTTATGAGATTTTGCTCTATGTTTGTTACTGAAACATGTTGTGAACCTGGGAAATGCCCACAGACAGGGGCGGCTCCAGGCACCAGTGCAGCAAGTGTGTGCCTGGGGTGGCAATCCGCGAGAAGGCGGCCTGCCGGTCACTGTGAGGGCGGCAGTCAGGCAGCCTTCGGCGGCGTTTCTGCAGGAGGTCCGCCAGTCCCGCGAATTCGGTGGCGGGTACGCCAAACGCGCAGGACCAGCAGATCCACATGGCCGGCCGATCTCCTGCAGGCAAGCTGCCGAAGGCTGCCTGACTGCCATGCTTGGGGCGGCAAAAAACAGAGCCGCCCCTGCCCACAGTCTAGTTCCCTAGAAATAACAAAGAAACTAAACACAAGCATTCCATGTCAAGCCTCACTTATACAGAAGGTGCAAGCAAAAATGTGAGATTTATATGAAGGACTAAGTGTGAAGCACATAAGTAATGAGGGCTGCCTAGCCTCAGGATAGAGCATGGATCGTTCCAGCATCTGAAGAGTATAAAGTAAGGGACAGTGACATCATCAGACCACCTCTCCTCCCTCACCGATACTGAAGACATCAAGATCATTTGGGAGACAAACATTGAACTGGGGGACGTGGTCCTAACTGGAAAACTTTCCCGTTAGCATAGACTACTACAGAATTTTGGGTAATAGATACCAGTATTGGCTTAGCCTGGTAAAGCTCAGGAAATAGCTTATTTTATTTTTTTGTAACCAGTCCTGATCTTCTATGTCTATAATCGCTTAAAATCTCTCTCTGTAGTTAATAAACAATGTTTTATCTAAGCCAGTGCATTTTTTATTGAAATTTGGAGAATGTACTCAGGTTACAAAGGCTAGTGCATATTCATACCCTTTGATGGAATGATGAACTAATTAATGAGCTCACTGATAAAGGGGGTCTTGAGCAGTGCAAGATGCACATTTCTGGGGTGCAAGACTGGAACTAGGGTGTCACCCTATATGGAATTCAAGAGTGCTTGGTATAGCTTTCTGGTAGTTTGTCTGGGGATGACTTGCATAGAGGTTGGGGTGAGTAGGTAGAGTGGCAGCTCACATAGCAAAGCATGGTATAGTGCACAGAAGATTGGAGGGTTATGGGGGCACAAAAATCAAACAGCCCAGATTGTACCCTGAGGCATGTCACACACTTACAAAAAATATGCCAGGAAAGCTTGAGGGGAAAAAAAAAAAAATCAGACAAGGATTTCCAGTTCAAGAATGGAGTTATTTCTCACTCAGGATTTTCTTACTTTTTTGGCTTATACCAAGAAAAAAGCTCAAGCATGAAACTATTAGTTTTGTGAACCCCAAAGAGGGTAAGCACATGGGACTACCTGAGACGTTTGGAAGTTTAGTTCTTTAAGGTAGCACATACTTACACAGTAGAGATCTCTGAGGATTCTTAGAGTTCCACTGCCAGAGGGAAAGACCTACAAAGGCAAGCTGGTTTGGTGGACTGAGCAGAAGGCAGGAAAGCAACTCCTGAATTCCAATGTCCACATAGTAAGGCAGAGTAATCTTAATACTGCATTTATATAAACACCTTCCATCTAAAGATCTCAGTTTTCACCCAGTTACTAATAACTGTGGTAGCACCCAGAAGCTTCAAATCAGTATAAGGACTCCACTGTGCTAGGTAATGTATAAACTCACAGGTTAAACCAAAGAGCTGCTTTAATATTTATATACATACATACACACACAGCTTTAAGATCATTTTCATCTACAACTTTGTACTAATTATTGCCATTTCAAGGAACTGTTTGCAAACAAACATTCACTATACATTGTTATGTATAAATCTGTTCACATGTGCAGGCAAGTGCTCCAAAATATTCTAACCAGAAAATATTGCCCAAAATATTATGATTAGAAAAACACAGATATGCAGATACCATTCAAGAAACGCAGTGTCCTAAAACTTCACAATTCAAATGAAGGATTTTCTCCTACCTCATTATAACTCACTGGCCCCTCACCTCTGCCCCTTCAAGTCCCCTCTATTATGCAAGGTCTTTCCAAAGGAAAACAAACAGTTAATTCACTTTCTTGGATGTGGCCAGGAAAAGAAATAGGGAAAAGTTTATATTGTTAGATAAAATCCTTATAGGGACTGATGCTGCCTCTTATGCTCAGATCGCTCACTGTTGCTAAGGAGCCAGGAAATAATATCCATAGCTAGACCTTAACATGACAATGGATTACAAGGAGGAAAAAAAAAATTGTGGCGGGGGGAGGGGGAGGGCGGAGAAAGGGGAAAAAATATAATATCAACTGCTCAAGCCTTATTGACCACTTTAGGAAGAGTCAATGAAGTTCACATTTTATTGTTATTTGTATTACACTAGTATTTAAGAGATCCAGTCATGGACTGGTACCCCCATTATGTTAGGTACAGTACACATACAGAAAACAATCCCTGCCCTAACAAGTTTTTTCTGAGACAGGTGGAACACACGGGAACAGTAGAATAATGTTGATCGGCACGACAGGCAGTGCTCTCAGCACACCAGCTGCCTAGCCATTGTCAAGTTTTTAGTAGCTGAGTTTTAAGGAGGGATTTGAAGGACAATAATGAGGTAGCTTGGCCAAGGTTTACAGGGAGCTGCTACCATGCATGAGAAACAATATGGGAGAACGCTCAAAAATGCTTGTATGAAAATTTAAACAAGTGGGCAATGAAGGCTGGCTTCATTGCCAGAGTGGAAGCAACATCTTGATAGGCAGGTTGTGAATGTCCTTCAAATGAGTGAGTGAAGATATTTCCAGGCTGTTCAGTGCCAAGTTCAAGGACGAGCCAACAAAACAGCAAGGAGCCATAACATACATCAGCCTTAAAAGTCCAAATTTCTGTTTTCACTTTACCGAGGGTGCCTTTGAGAAGTCAACATCTACATCCGAGATATTGCCCTTCTTTTTTTGGAACAGAGCGGAGAGTAAATATTGACTTTTATGGTGGCTAGCATATATCCCCATAAAGATGGGGTTTATAAAGTAAACATTAAACAACTGCATACTGATTTTTCTAAAGAGGAATTTATTACAATCAGGACAAAACGTAATTGAGAAAACATCTTAAGTAAACACCCTGTCTAGTCTAACCTCACCTCAAAGGTTATACATCTCAGATTTTCAGAAATGTAGCTTAAATAAAGTCTCTGCTCACCAACATCCACCACTCTGAACGGATGTGCTATTGATAGCTGCATTCATGAACTGTTTAGAGTACAAAGGGAAAGTGACTAAATTGCAGACAAACTTAACATTCAGGGCTGTCTGGCCAAAGGAAGAGTCAGATGATGGCAACATAATCTAGCTCTTATTGTCTCATGGAGGAATGCAATAGCTATTTATGTCCAGCAAATCTAATAAAACCAGATTCCCTCTGCAGATCAAGGCTTTGTCAAATACGCTTTACTAGATCCTACAGTTTAAGGTTCTTTGCATCCCTTTGAGTTAGAAGGCACTACAGATAGGAGTAATCACCAGGATAAGCCAAACAACTTAATCATATAGTCCAATGCCTTTTAGAAGATATCACCCGTTTTCAGTATCCCCCTCAAAGAAACATTTCCAGCGGAGGGTGTGGATAGAGGGTAAAGGGGATTGTACAAACATGTAACACTGCTGTACTTGCTCTGAGTGCAGTGCCCCACGTTCTCATCTTGATCATTTGGCAGCTGTCTACAGAGCTTAAGAAAGATCCTAACCACTAAGTTTAAACCTAAAATGCTCCACATTTCATTCTTACATGGTTATTTCTAACATGGGGGGAGGGGAATATAGATTCTTACTATGTTTGCCTGAGTACAAGTTGAGTTCACCTATTGCATAAATTATTTCCCAAACTTACGATAGCTTTGGGTTCCACTGCATTCAGAGTTATGCAACACACAAGAATACCAAGTATGAAAATTAGATAAAGAATCTAATCCTCAAAAGAAACATCCATTGCAAGTACACATGATGGAATGAGTTGCAGTAACCCATTGTTTCAACATTCCTTTTTAACCATCAATATGGGAGGGAGAAGGAGCTCTCTTTAAATAAACTTTTATTTTTTTCTTTAAAGACAACTGGAGCAATAGTAAGCATATTCTGATAGTCAATAGTTTATACCTAAACCAAAGTAATTCCATTGCTGTCTTATCATAAGACCTGTACTCTTATAAATGTGTTGGAACAGTTTCTAAATAGAAAAAATGGCTTGTGGCTATGGCATGTGTTCCTTAAGGGTAGGTACACCGGATAATGAACAGGTCCAGCTGTCCACAATCATACTTTCTTTCATTATGCTAGATGGTTCTGGACACCTATGCAGACACCGTTATTTCCCTCTATTGTAATGTGGTATAGCCATTTAAAAAAGGAAACTACTTTACTATGGAAATATGGCAGTGTGGGGCATTCACCTGCATCACCACTGTATGAGCATTTTCAGTCTCTCACTCATTTTGGAAAATCAGTCTGGTGCCAAGCTTGAATGAATCATAGAATCATAGAACTTAAGATCAGAAGGGACCATTATGATCATCTAGTCTGACCTCCCGCAAGATGCAGGCCACAAAAGCTGACCCACCCACTCCTGAAATAATTCTCTCCTTTGACTCAGCTGTTGAAGTCCCCAAATCCTGATTTAAAGACTTCAAGTAGCAGATAATCCTCCAGCAAGCGACCCCTGCCCCATGCTGCGGAGGAAGGCGAAAAACCTCCAGGGCCACTGCCAAGCTACCCTGGAGGAAAATTCCTTCCCGACCCCAAATATGGCGATCAGTTGAACCCCAAGCATGCGGGCAAGACTCTCCAGCCAGACACTCAGGAAAAAGACTTTCAATATCCCAACATTGACCCTCGGTACTAATTACCAGTGGTCGCATGTTATTGACAATGAAGACAATGACGCAGTGGAAATCAATACATGGATTTGTTAGTAGAATAGCAATGCTGCTTTGAGCTTTCTGTGAAGGCAGCCTGTGTGGACTTAAGTCTCTGCTTAAAGCAAAGGAATACCAACATTCTAGGAGCCAACTTGGCAGGGGCTGGTTGAGCACACTTTAAATTAGATAAGGAAAAAGGATAACTTGAATTCAAGTAGTGTGGTAGACACTCCCCAATATAAAAATAAGGTAGAAACTGAATTCAGAAACAAGAGAAAAATACAGTATTAAATATACAATCATGTTTCCCGGACTCAAAAACCAGAAGTACAAGAAAAGTGTTACTATACAGACTGGTCTAGACTTGAGAACATAAATATGACGGGATTATTCTTGTAACTGGAATATCAATGTAGAAAGATAATATTTATGGTTAAGACAAAAATGGTAGAGGATGTGACATATGACGGACATATGGAATAGACAAAGACTATAAATCAACTTCATAAGTGTCATATCTGTATGGCCTTTTGATTGTCTTCTATTCCTGCAGGAAGGAACTAAATCACAGAAGGGTAGTGATGAACGCAAATCCCTAGACCAGTAACACATCTGGAGAAGTGTCATCCTCCTGGGGAAAACTGCCCATTGTAATTTGACCTGGTTGAAGAAGCTGGGTAAACAAAGAACTGAATAAAATGATCACCACCCTGATGTGGGGCAGAAGTCATTCTCTCTCTCTACCACACCCAGAAACAGACACCAAATCATAGAATATCAGGGTTTGAAGGAACCTCAGGATGTCATTTAGTCCAACCCCCTGCTCAAAGCAGGACCAATCCCCAGACAGATTTTTGCCCTAGGTCCCTAAATGGTCCCCTCAAGAATTGAGCTCACAACTCTGGGTTTAGCAGGCAATGCTCAAACCACTGAGCTATCCCTCCCCGCCAGTGATCACTAATGTACACAGATGGTGTGTAAGAGATCTGAACTACTTTGTCCCTACCAGGGTCCACAAGAGGAAGATGGATGGCTGCCTGATAAGCTAAGACCTGCATGTAAAGCTGTTCATTGCTTGCAGATCGGTTCTCTGTGTCATGCATTTGTTCTAAATAAATACTTGGCTTTATGAAGGCTGGTTGGTCACTGGTTAACCCTGTTATAGCCCCTGTGGGAGAGCAGGATGACAAGTGCTGAACTGAACTCAGACTTGCTACAGTGATCACAATGAAATGCAACCTAAATACCAGGTCTGCACAGAGATTGCAGGTTCCATGCCCTGAAAAAGGTGATTGCTAGAGGCCTGAGACGCAGTGGAGTACCCTATAGAGGCTATGAAGGGGTGAGAGGTGCAATTACTTTAGGAATTATGACAGTGGGATGGTAGTATGTTGGGATGATTTAGTAAATATCTATCTGTATCAAACTACAAACTCCATTTTGTTTTGTGAGGCTCACCTGTGTCTTCCCTGTTGTCTTTTTGCCTTCATCTTGAATGAAATTCCAAAAGGTATTGACAAAAAGCAAACAGTGCAGGGCAATTAAAGGTCATTATCCTTGAATAACTTTCCCCTGGCAATATTTTGGGTATCCTAAAGAATGTGACCAATCCTTCAAGAAATCAGCTTTTCCAAACTGGGTTTCAGGAGGGAGCTAGCCAAACCACAGATCATCTGAGAGAGGGGAACCTTGATTCCAATTGGCTCATACCTTAGTTCTCAGTTAGATTCCTAACTGAAGCCAGGTTTTAATTTTTTAGCTTCAGCTGTTCAAGTTTTGAAAACAAATTAGGGAAAATCCTCTTCCTTTTCACTCCTTTCACGAACTCTAGCATTGTGGAAATGATTTTAATTGTATTAAAAATGAAATGTTATCTTCAGGTAGAAACCAACAAAATAGAAATCGTAAGAAGCTGGAAATCTTAGCCATGCATCAATTTGCTAAACATATGGATGACTAAATAAGGTATTAGCATTAAGTTGGAATGCAACATGGACTATTACAGTGGAAAAGCAAGCTGTTTGACCATTGGATTAACATACATACTTCTAGTGTTTTAAACTATCACATTTAGAGCCTAACAACAAAATTAATTTTATTTTATATCTATATAGAGATATAGATAATATACAGCCAGCATAAAGCAAACTAAATTAGAGGTAAATTCAAAGTCTTCTACTTCCCCAATTTTCAATTCTATAGATTATGCTCAAAAGCTACATTTACACTACATTGTAATGAATTGGGCCTTTATTCTGAAATAGTGAATTCTAAAATAGTGATATACTGCCAGTACTCACTTAGTTGCTTAGCAATAAAATATGCAAATAAAATATTCAGTGTTATCGCATAGCTTTTAAAGGAGTCTATAATGTCAATACTGCCTCTAGAATCAAAATTTCAGCTCATTGCCTCATACATTAATTTACTCAGCTGCTAAAACCACGAATTGACAAATCTTATTCGTTTTGGATGTGCATTTAATATTTTAAGTGTATTTTCAGATGAACAATGGAACATCATTAGGGAATACCACGAGGTCTAATATCTAGATCTCAAAATGTTGAGGGAATAAAAGAAAAAATTCAGGCTTATATTAAGGGTGGTGTGTTTTATTAAGTTTATTTAATGAGAAAATATTTCACATATTACTATTGCTTGATTTTAGCATTTTCAGCAGGAAACAATAATAAGTTATCATAGAGAACAAAAAGGACTCATAGCAGTGTCGCCAGAATCATCTGTCTTGGGCCAAAATGACATAACATGATACCAGAAAAGTTCTTTATTTTTAAAAAAACTACATAGGGCACAAAATACTATACCCAGAGGATTTCAATATAGCAGTGGGGGGCAGAGGGGGAGATGTACTGTGTCTAACTGTGTAGAGCTGTATGAAACAATTAAATCATGCATATACTTAGCATAGTGTGTGTCAGTTAAAGTCAGTCTTTTCATTCAGAATCTCATAGCTCAAGCTTTAGGTGGAAATTCTCCAGGGTGTGTATATTCTCCAACATGATTTTTTTTGTAAATATTTGGATCAAAAAGCACTCTGCCATTTTTTGAATAGGAGGAAAGCAGAAACTACAAACTTTTCTTATAACAAAAAAATATTCAAGTGTCTTTACCTAAACAATATCTCTGCAGCCAAAATAGCAGTGGCTGAAAGATTTGGCAAGGAAATACCCTTTATTACAGAACGTAGCTAGCCATATTCCTGAGAAACGGATTTTGTTTTGACTGCTATCCACATCTGAAAAATTACTGAGTATGTGCAGCAGGTTCCCCCTCCCTCTTCATTAAGTTCTTAAAGCACACAACTACATACCACTTATGTGTGTGTGCTAAACTGCACATCACCCATGAATTACTGCCAACAAGTCAAGAACCCTTTTTAAATGCTTGAGAGAAACACAGGAATAATTTTAAGGGATCTTTTCATGCTGCTGTCAAGTTGTTCCCTTGGCTTAGGAGACTTTAAACAGGGCTGCGAGCCAGGAAGTCCTGTGCTCTGTTCATACCTCTTTCACTTACTGGCCTCAGTTCTCTGCCCTTCCAAGTAGGTTTTGTGAATTCTCACATCACCCTCCCAGGAACTGAGCAAGGACCACTACCCTCATTTTCCAGATTAGGTTCTATAACAGAACCCAGCCCTTTGTAAAACACCAGTATTTTAGTCATCGACTACAGCAGAGTGCTTCTTTGGAAATATAGTATCAGAGGGGTAGCCGTGTTAGTCTGGTTCTGTAGAAGCAGCAAAGAATCCTGTGGCACCTTATAGACTAACAGACGTTTTGCAGCATGAGCTTTCGTGGGTGAATACCCACTTTCTATCTGCGGGTTTAATTATGCCATCAGGAAAATATGGCTATTCAAGCATATCCATCTTTGTCCAATACTTTAAAGCTATGTAATTGCATAAGCACATTTTACCAATGGGAACACAGACCAGTTGACTGATTTACCAGAGCACAATTATGGGGTAGGGCATTAGACCTTGGGCTGTGAGCTAAAAGATGCAAGATTTAAAACCTGTTTCACAATTTTATATGCAATCTTGGACAATTTGCAACCTCCCCTTTCCAACTCTATGAAAGAGAAATTAATATTCACCTACTTATCCCCCAGTGGGCTAGAAGGATTAATTAAGAAATCATTGTATAGTTCCTTGAAGATATACAACTCTATATGATAGAATGATGAATCACAAACTTACTTGTTTTAGCGTGAAGGATAACCACTAAACACATATTTAATCCAGCTAGAGAGTTATTCAAGCAAAAGAAAAGTGGGCTTGGGTTAAAACAAAACACACAGCACCATATTCCAAAGGAAGATAGATAACTAACTAAGGACACTGAAGAAAAGAGAAGTTAGTCTTGAGGATTCCATGGGAAAGTGACACCTTTGTCCTGACAAGAGAATGAAGAATTCATGTTGCAATAGTGTTGTACAGAGAGTTGCATACTGTATCTTAAAGTTATCTTTGTATAAGTAGGTGGGTATTTTTGCTATCTTATTTGGATTATTGTTAATAAATGTGGATCCAACTAAGGTAGAATTGATATATAGCTGAGAAAATCACTGGCTGGATATCTAGGGGCTGGGGGAGGGGGGGGGGAGAGAGCGAGGAAAAAAATAACTAAAGACAGCAGAAATAGGACAGATGTCCAGACAGCCACAGACCAGGAAGAAGATCCTACTTTGTTACAGTACCTATGCCTCATGAAGAACAGGAGTATATAAGGTCCTTAAATCAAACATTGCTACAGAAGAATCCATTCCTGGATAACATTTCAGTTTGATATTCTGCAAGACAAACTGAAAGACAGTCCACATTAACCTGCAATGTGTTTTTCAATTTCAAAAGTGAAAGTTACTTAAATTCCATATTTCTTTGAAAACTTTTTTTTTTGTATAAAATCTCTTTTTCTAGTGGTTCAGTTAAAGGTCTCTTTATGGAATAAAGTTTTTTTATGAAGAATTCATATTAAAAGCAACTCCTGAATTCAAGTAAAATACAGCACACTCAAATTTAGTTTGAGATTTTAACCTGTTTGAAACTTAAAGAAAGATTAAAGTTATCAATTTTTAATTAAATATATCTAGAGCAACTTAATTCTAAATCTTAGGAGTTTTGCAACCCAATTTCTCATAAGAATATTACTAAAACTCATCTGCATTGAATGACACACTTCCATTCCTGACTGCATTCTTTCTCTTGGGAATGAATACTTTACAATGTCTGATGATGAATAAGAAATACAGGACAAATGACGCACTTTTTCATTTAAAAGACTACAAGGAAATTCACTTTGGACTCCTTACTGCCGCGTTTCATTAAAATCTAGATACAGCTATTCTAAGATATTAGTTCTAAATCTCAGCTTCATTTGATAAAAAGTGATACATGAAATACTTTAAAGTAAATTAGAGTTTTCAGAACAAAACACTACAATTTTTAAGCTGTCATACTATTTCATTATGCATGAGCATTTTTCTTCCTTTACAATATTTCAATTCTTAAATTACCACTCCTCCCACACCAAAAAAAATTGACATTAACGGTAACTTTTCAAAAGCTCATATAACTCAGTACTTGCAACATACTTTGGTGTATGTTTAAAATGATCATTTTCTTCTACTCTTGTCCTCTTTAAAAAAAAACAGAAAAAAAAAAAGACAACTTATCCATCGTGATGTCAACACTGGCATGCATAGTGAACTATTGGATCATATACATGCTCATGCATGCTTCCCAAGAGTCCATATAGGCTGGTCTGGATAAGGGTGCAACACAGTGTACATGCATTTACCTACATCCACACTGCTGCTATTATGCACTGTTAGCACTACCATTTCAGGGGCAGTAGCCCAGGGTTCTGGGAATCACAGGGAGACACTTGGAGAACCACTTTGTGTGTTGCTGGTGCTTTTCCCTACCTTCACACTTTTGCCAACAATAGTTCCTGTTCACATCTTTATTGTTATTCCTTGGGAATGATCCTTGGGAAGTGATGGAAAGATCTCACTCTACTCCTGCTCCTTATTGCGATTACACAGTGGAGTAGCCAATTAGCCAGAGGGAATTTGGACACAACATTCTGACACAAGAAGCACAACCTTGAAGGTCCATGACAATTAATTCAGCTTTCATGGTACAGATATAGTGAATGCTGGTATTGCCACAGAAAGCGCTTGAGTCAACCATAGCTTTTGGCGCAGGAGAAGCAGCACAGTATGGTGGAATCACACAATTGTGAAGCCTGAAACAAACAAACAAAAACGGCTTCAGAACTTCTGAATGAGGAAACAGGTCATCGTGGAACCGTGTGAGGAGCTTGCACCAAACCTCCAGTGCCAGAACACTCGATTCAGGGAAGCCATAGCAGTTCAGAAATGGAATGCTATTACTCAGGGGAAGCTGGCTACAGACTACTACAGGTCTATTGCAAACTACTTTGGGGTGGGAAAGTCCAATGTTAGGGTTGTGATTGTGCAGGTTTGTGAGGCAATTAAACATTCATTTACTCATAAGTGATTACCATATGAAAAGTTCCAGAAATAACAGCTGGATTTCAGAGAATGGGGTCTCCAAACTGGCACCCATATCCCTATAATTCCCCCCAGGGCCAGTGCAACCCATTAGGAGACCTAGGCAGTCGCCTAGGGCGCTAGCATTTGGGGGGGGCGGCATTTTGGGTCCTTTGGCCGCCCCGGTCGTCGTTGGCATTTAGGTGGAGGGAGCTGGGGCAGGGGGTGCGGGGAGGGCCGCCTGCAGCAAGTAAGGGGAGGGGGCAGCACACAGGGGACTCCCTGCCCCAGCTCACCTCTGCTCCGCTTCCTCCCCTGAGCATGCCGCCCCGCTCAGCTTCTCTCCCTCCCAGGCTTGCGGCACCAAACAGCTGATTGGCGCTGCAAGCCTGGGAGGTGGGAGAAGTGGAGTGGAGACGGAGTGCTCAGGGAGAAGGTGGAGCAGAGGTTAGCTGGGGCAGGGAGCTGCCGGATGGCTCCCTGGGCCGGGGGAGCTGCCGTGGGGGTGGGGGGACACAGGGCAGAGGGGGGAGCTGCCGTGGGGGGGGCACCTTAGGGTGGAGGGGGGGTGGAGAGCTGCAACAGGACTAGGCGGGGCGCACAAGGTGGACGTTTCGCCTAGGGGGCGAAACATCCTTGCACCCACCCTGCTTCCCCCACAACAAGGGGCGAGTATGTGAACTGAAAAGGTTACTATCACTCATTCTCCATGGCTTAGTGGACCACAGACACAGATTCATGAATATAAATGTGGGAAACATGATACGGAGATCAGGATTGGACTAGAAGGGAGAGGTGAGGAAGGGAGAAGAGACTTATTCCCCAGAAATGATATTGTTCTGTGTGGTGTATCCATGCCAACTGTTATTCTTGCGGACCCCACATACCTGATCCTGACTTGACTCATGAAACCGGACCCTGATATCAAGGACTCTGGAAAAAGGGAATTCAATTGCAAGCTCAGTAGCTGCAGAATGGCTATGGCGTTCACATTTGGAAGAATGAGAGTTTGTTGGTCTCGTTATGCACCCATTTGGATGCCAACGTGGCCAACACCATTCACATAATCATCATCAGCTGCTGAGCATTCAATAACATTTGTGAGGGTAAATGCAAGTGCTTCTGCCCTCAGTGGACAATTTCAGTTTACCAACTCTGTACCAGAAGCCAGATCCCACCAACATACACATTGGTCCTAGTTGCCAGCAGGCAAGGGAAACCAAGCGTGCCCCACATCTTGGAATAGCAGGAAGGAAGAGGATGCCTTCTGCCTGTACTGAAGGACACATTCACATCCTGTACAGCTGCCGGAAATGCAGGAGGCAACATTCATACATATTTGTGAATCCACATAGCTGTGTGAGGGTTTTGTTCCTTCAGCTGACAGTCATTAGCTATTAGTTCCTATGACATTCCAAACAACCAACAGAATATCTCCACTGGGTTATCACCTTGGGTTCGGTTTGTGTTGTGGCAGCTGAGTTGTAATGTGGTCACTGTGCAACATTTTTTGTCTTCTCTGTTCACACATTTTTACAAACTTCTTATTGGAAGCACTCAATCTCTCTTAACGACCTTATCAACATTTGCTTGGGAGCAGGTGGTGGTGGTATCCAGCCTGGTTTTTTGTAACTGTTTATTACCAGCGGTACTAACTGCACTTAGCCCCTGTTATAAAGCACTAAACCCTGCCATAGCAAGGAAGGGCCACAGACAAACCAACGAAATTATAACGTGTAATAAAAGTATGAGATGGAATGTGTACCTTAAATATCTTTAAAAAGAAATTTCATCAACAAATCTTTACAAAGTTAAGTGACAGAACACCACCCAAATGTTAATGGCTCTGCATCATCTATCTACTTGACCTCCTCCTGAGAAGGACGGGGAGCGGGGGTGGAACAAATGAGGGGAGGCGGGGGAGAGGAGAAATGACCAAGGGGAAACTGGGAATGTCTCTTGTGAGGTGTTTGGGAGGCAATTTTGTAGGTTTTGAGACTCCTGCGGATTGTTTCCCACCTGATCACTCTTGGGGCCGAAGGTTCTGCCAATTCGAAGACAAGGGTACTATTATAGCACATAATATAAAACTTTGCTCTAGAAGGCCACACTTGGATACTTTTCAGTATCCCAAGAATGCAACTGTTAGACTACCCTTGTTTCTCAAACAGCTTTTGCAGCCCATGAGAAAAGAGCAGAGGCTAATAGTGGTAGAAAAACTGTACAAGTAGTTTTTACACGTTTTAAATGTCCATATAGTCTCTCAGAGTTGGGAGGGGAGGGAAGGAGAGGGGAGGATGAGAGAATGGAGGGATAGTTCCTTCCAGGGCCTGTGTTACCAGTTTGTAATTTCTTCTTTGAAAGTTGGCCAACAACTGGAAAACATTGTAGTTTTCAATGTACCAGAAAGGAAAAGAGAAGGAGTTTTCTAGTCCTGTGCAGGACTATGGCTATCTATGCCATAGAGATGTTTCTGCTAATGGTCATCCCTCTACATATTACTGAATCATGGAGTTTGATCAGCTGTGAAGCTGGACCAAGCAGATTTGCACTGCCATTTAACCACAAGGCCAGCTGGACTGTCTGCTACATCAGAAGTTTGCTGACATATTTGCAGGTAGAGCTCTGAAAATCTGTGGATATCTGCTTTATACCCGAGGATATCTGCAGACCATGTTTGTGGATCACAGGTAGATATGAATCCAAATGTTATATCTAGAGCCCTTCAAATGTGCAGATACCCACGGACTGTGTTTGTGGATCGGATGTGGATACAAATTTTGTAACCGCACAGGGTTCTACTGGGAGATACAGCTAGACATCGACTATTCTCAGCTTGCATACAGAATTTCCATACAAAGAGAGATCTGAAGCTTGAACACCAACTTCCCTACCCCAGCATCACCAGATAATTCTGTCTCTGAGACAGACTAACAATGGTGAAATGGACAAGGAAAGAAAGATACCCCACAACTTTATTTTGTTTCCTGAAGTTTCAGTTCAACATCACAAGCCCCTTTCCACTGTAAAAAGACATTGCATGGTGTTCAACCAATCACCAGACAGGATCTTTCTCCCATGTCATCTTCCAAGGGAGAAAGAACTGCTGTGACTAACGTTTCCTCAGACAAAGTGTTCTACATCTGTGTTTTGGTCCCTTCCCAACTTTACCCCAACTCCACATCCCATCCTGACCCCTCCCCCATTTGTAAGGGGATGTTAAAATCAGGGAGATGGGGGAGGGAAGAAACACTGGAACTGCGTAATCTTCCAAGGAACAAAAGATGTTTGTTTAAAATTAGTAACAGCTAACTAACAAGTTTTCTACAACTGTTTCATCCGCAATTAGCCCCCTGCCTGCCCCTCATCTGCAACCCTACCTACCTGACTGTTAGGCGAGAAGTGTGCAGACTCAGGGGCCCAATTAGCCGGAGGGAATTTGGACACAACATTCTGACACAAGAAGCACAACCTTTTTCCTTAATAATCTGTTTAAGAAATAGCTTTAGCCATATGCATAATAGTGGTTCACTAGAAATGGATAAGTCATTCATTTATAACCATGTTTTGCTTGGGAACCATTTTGGAGTGGAGATGTGGGGGGAAAAGGTGGAAGAGTTCAAAAAGAGAATGGGGCATGACAATACCATATCTTCAGCACTGCAGATCAAACTCAGAAGACATGGCAATGCATGGTATATTGTCCAGGGAGGAAATGTCAGTTCACAGTACTTCAAATGCCCTGATTCTTAAAATCAGGAATTTAGCACCACAGTAAGAGGGACTATTGGTGGGGATGGTGAAGGTCCATTGTAACTTACCAGCCTTGGGTTCTGGTTCCTGCCGCAGCTTGGGGCTCTCCTTGGGTTCATCGGGGGGCGGGGGGGCTTCCTCCACCAGCTCCTCCACATACTACTCATTTTCTGGGACTTCCTCCACATTCCTGCTGTCTCCTCCACTGGCCCTCATAAACATCACATCAGAGAATGAAGCCAGCGAAGCTGAAGAAGGGATTATGAGCTACTTCATGTTCTGTAGTGGAAACCCTTGACAACACCCAGTAGAAGCTCCTCGTAGAAGGCATGTATGACTTGAACAGTCGCTCCAGAAGTGCTAGTCTTTGGCCTTCCTGTATAGGAGCTTCAAGTGCTTAATGTGGTCCCAGCTCTTGTCAGAATCCCCTCATAGCCCTCCTTCTCCAGCCGCCATGAAGTTTCCCAGCATAGGTGAACATTCCTGATACTCCAGGAGAAGTTGTGGAGAACTGTGTACTGGGACCAAACAAATCAGCACCTAAATGTGGTCAGCAGGCCAGGTAGCTGCTCTCAGAGTAGGATACACATTCACCTGGATTGATCTAAAGAGTGCAGCAGAAAGCTGTTCAAATGTAGTCAGTGCAGCTCGCTACTAGCAATGAAAATGGAGAAGGGGGAGGATATGGGGCAGACAAGGAACTTTACAGATTGGTAACGGTCCAGAAAAGCACTGAATGCATTCTCAGAATGGGGGTGGAGAACTATTGACATTTGAAATCTGGTACAGACCCCTTATCCCCATCAACACTACACATGGGCATGGGATCATGCTATAGAGGAGGTGCGTACTTATCCACACCCCTCCAGCATTCTAGCTTACTCACCCTCTACTCTCCTTTAGACAACACTTCTGGGGGTTAGGTGTGGACTACAGGGGGCTTATAGAACAACCCCATACATAGGCAGTTGTATATAGCCACTAGTGGAGATACATCCTCAGAGACTTTAATAAAACTCACCATTTTAAGAATTTAGATATACAACTCCTTAGCACCCATGAGTAAAAAAACCACCCAAGATTTAAAGTTCAGCTATTTTAAATTTTTCCTGGCCCAAATGCCTTAGAAACAGCTTTGGTAGCTGGCATCAGATAGGTCTATCAGTAGATAAACCATATTTATAATTTATCATTTGATACTAGCATTATTCCAGCAAGAAGGAAGCGGACACATTTGACTGCCACATTTCCTACCCATCCATTCTGGTAGAAATACAAGCAATGTTTGAACAAAAGTTCGTTGTTCCCCTTCCTCCCTCCATCAGTTGGGTTATTCTGACCAAATGGGAGCATGACTGAATGCAGTGTTACTCTACTCTTCTGCTTTACAACTTTACATGGAATATCTTTAAGCACTAGACAGAAGAGGAGGTTACTTACCTATAACAGGAGGTTCTTCAAGACACGTGGTCCCTATTTACATTCCAAAGGTGGGTGTACATGCGCACCATGCGCCGGAGCAGGAAGGTTTTCCTAGCAGTGTCCATTGACCTTCATGTATGTCGTGTGTTCCCCTTGTATTCGTAGCCAAGGCTATAATAAGTTGTGTGGGTCGATGCCACTCCAGTATCCCTCTTACTGCTGATTAGTTTAACCCACAGCAGAGGGGGAGGAGGACCAGTATTCGAATCCAAATAGGGACCACACATCTTGAAGAAACTCCAGTTATAGATTAGTAACCTCCTCCTCCTCGAGTGATGGCTCCCATACAGATTTCAAACACGAGTGAGAAGCAAGCAGGGATCAGCATGGAGGTGGGTGAGACGAAGTATAGTCTATAGTACGGCATGGCCTACAGCTGCATCTGCATCTGCAGCCGCGGCGATGGTGTACAGAGACACAAACGTGTGTAAGGAGCGCCATGTTGCTGCACAACAGAGGTCATGCCACGAGATGTCCACGAGGTAGTCTGATGTAGCTGTGTGCGCTCGCGTAGTGCATGCCAGGACTCCATTAAGCGGAGGTACATTGGTGCATATATGTAACATTTCTGACTGCACCTGGAGACCCATTTGGAGGTTTGTTGTGAGGAGAGGGCTTGTCCCTTGCATCGATCTGCAATGGCTAGAAAAGTCTTTGTAATGCCTGAAAGGCATGGGTACGCTGGAGGTAAATGCCAGTGCAAGGTTGTCATCGAGGGAGTGTAGTGCTCTCTCTGTGTGGGAGACATGGAGTTTGGGATAGAAGACTGAGGTGGATGCACTGATTAAGGTGGAATTCTGACACTACCTTAGGTATGAAATTTGGGTGAAGCCATAAGGAAACCTTATCCTTGTGGAAGACCACATAAGTAAGAGGAGTCTGCTGCCATGGCTGCCAGTTTGCTGGCCCATCTAGCCAAGGTGATGGCCACTAAGATGATCACTTTCATGGAGCAATAAGAGAGAACACATTGCCAGGGGCTCGAAAGGGGGCTTTGTGAGGGAGACTAGAATGAGATTAAGGTCCCATCAGAGTGTGGGCTTGAGGACTGGTGGGAAGGTATTGAGTAGACCCTTTAGGAAACAGACGGTAGGGTTTAGGTTGTAGGGTGTGTGAACACTGAGGCACCATCCATTGAGGGAGAAAGGCACTGAGCGCTGCCAGGAGGACCCATATGGAGCTGAAAGCCAAGCCTGACATTTTGAATTCAAGAAGGTAGTTGAGGACAATAAGTATGGGTGTTGATGTCTGTGGGGCCATGAGGTAATCACTTCCACTTCACCTGGCAGCAGGCTCTGGCAGATGCCCTCCTGTTTGTGTAAGGATATGTCTCACCGGGGCAGAGCATTCCTCGCCTATCCTTGAGCCCCATCCAAAAGCCAAGTTGTGAAGTGAAGTGAAGGCCCAATCTTGCATGAGGAGATCCAGTTGTGTGTGAAGGCAGAGAGTCACAGGAGGTCCGTGAAACAATTCTGATGGGGCCAGAATGGGGCTACAAGTATTACTGTAGCTCAGTCCCAGCGAATTTTGTGTAGGACTTGCGGGAGAAGAGGAATGGGGAAAAGGTGTAGCGTAGGTCTCTGGTCTAGGGGAGAAGGACGTTGCCCTGCGAGTCCTCCCCTCTGGAGCAATAAATGGGCAGTTTGTGGTTCTCGTGGGTCATGAAGAGGACCCAGTGGCACTGTGAAATTCCCACTCATGGTTCACGTAGACAGTCCTGCTGAATGCATCTGCCAGGGAGTTTTGAGTGCCCAGGGAGGTACGTAGCCTGGAGTAGGACTTGATGTACCAGTTCCAAAGGTAGATGGACTCAGAAGAGAGGGAGAGAGACTTGATGCTGCCATCATTATTCATGAAAACTACCGCTGAAATGTTGCAGGAGAGCAGTTGAATGTGACCAGACCGAAGAGAGGGAGGAACACCTGCCATGCGAAATGGACTGCCCTCAACTCCACAATGTTGATATGTGTCTTGGCCTCTCCTGTCAACCAGACGCCCTCCTGGGCTGTGTGATGGTCTAAGCGGGCTCTCCAACTTGCAAGAGAGGCATCCGTGGTGATGGTGGATTGTGGGGTAGGATATGTAAAGGGAGTACCTGACCATGACCTTGGAAGGGTCAGTACACCATGTGAAGGAGGCCAGAATCTGTTAGGGAGCAGGATTCTGCTCTCCAGTCTCTGTGTGGTCTTTAGATTCAAAGAAGGCACATCTGTAGGCAACACAGGTGGAGCTGAGCATGCGGTGTCACTGAGGCACAGGATGCCATATGTCCAAGGAGAAAGTGCGAGCAGCACATAGTGGTACTGGGTTGCAGCGTAGGTCTGCAATTATGGAATTTAGTGTGGAGAAGCTTTCCTTCAGGAGGTAGACTCACGGAGTGATGGAGTCTAGTCATGCCCCAATAAAGTAGATTTTCTGGGTAGGTACAAGCACCGACTTCTCCTTGTTAATGCAAATACTGAGAGATGTGAGGAGAGCATGAAGAGCTAAGACAGCTGAGATGAGGCCTTGTCGTGACAGCACAACAAGGAGCCAGTTGTCCAGGTAGGGGAACATGGAGTAGCATCTGTGCTGCTATAGCAGTAAAGACTGTTGTGAAGACTCGCAGTGTTGTTGCTATGCCAAAGGGAAGGACTCTGAATTGGTAATGGTGGTGTCCCACCCTGAATTGGAGAAATTTCTGGTGGGCCAGGTGAATTTCAATGTGGAAATAAGTCTCCTTCATATTGAGAGCTGCAAACCAGCACCTGGGGGAGGGAGGGTATAATCAACGCGAGCATCACCATATGGAATTTGGCATTCCTGATAAAGGCGTTGAGCGGTTGTCCAGAATGGGGCACCACCTTTCACACTTCTTTGGGATGAGGAAGTATGGTGAATAAACCTCCCATCCCCTGTAGTGAAGTGGGGCAGGCTCTATGGTGCCCTTAAGGAGAAGGGCATCAGCTTCTTGTTGGAGGATGCACTGCTGGGATGGATCTCTGCAGGAAATCCACGGTGGGCAAGGAAGCAGAAACAACAGGAATTCTATGGCGTATCCATGATGGATGATCTTCAGTACCCCATTGTCTGGTGATTTTGCCCCAACTGTGGGTGAATAGGGCAAGAGAGCCCCAAAGACAATATGGGGTGCAGTAGGGATCAGGAAAGGTTTGCTGTTCTCGACCTGTGCATCAAAACTGATGTTTTCACTGCTGCTGGGAGAGGGTCAAGGTGATGGCAGAGGTGGGGTAACGTGACCTCTATGACCAGTGTCATCTATGTGGCGGCTCCTGCTGGAGTTGGTAGTATGCCAGGCAGGGGCCGTGGCCAAGGCACCTGAGAGTGGTTCAAGAGTATGAGAGAATGGAAGGACTCATCTGTTTTGTTGTTGAACAGTTTGTGTGTGTCGAAGGGGAGGTCCTCAGTGGTGGTTTGGACCTCCTAGGGGAAACAGGACAACTGCAGCCAGGAGTCCTTGCGGAGAACGAACCCGACTGCCAGAGAATGAGAGGCAGTCAGCAGCATCCACAGCAGCCTGGAAGCCCACCTTCACTGGTCTCCCCTCATCCAGCAGCACTTGGAACTGCTGCTGTCTGCCTCGTGGCAGCTGGTCTTTGAACTTAAATAGTTCGGTATAATTGTGAAAGTAATTTCCCCAAAATAGCTTAATATAATTGGAGATATAAAATTAGAGCCCCACTGAGGAATAGACTTTCCTGCTCAGCAGGTCGATCTTCTTCACCGCCCTGTCTTGGAGAGTAGATTTCTGTGGCTGCTGGCAGGCCTGCTCTGCCGCTGTGTGGACCACCGGGGAGTTGGGAGGTCAGTGGGTAAACAAAGTCTGCTACTTTCGCAGGGAAAAAGTACCTCCTCTCTGCCATCTTGGGAGTGGGGGCCACAGGAGACAAGAGTGTGCGACGCTAAGAACACGAAGGGACAGGGGCTCCGACTCCATCCATGAAGCGTAAGAGGGAACTGGAGTAGCATCTACCCGCCCAACCTATTGTAGTCTCAGCTGCAAACAGAAGGGAACGCACAGCACATGTGCAGGTCAGCTGACACTGCTAGGAAAGCATTCCAGCTCCAGCACATGGCACGCATGCACACCCATGTTTGGAATCCATATAGGGGCCATCACTTGAGGAAGAAATAAGTATTTTCTAGATTCACACACACTGATTTTGCTGAAATATTTTTTTTATCTGTTTATATCCATTTAGCACTGTAGCAGTCAGTCAGAACGTCGGAACTTGGAACCGCAATCTACTCCATTGCAGGGCCAAGTATCGTAAACGCGAAACCTACAGTCATAAGTCGAATCAGGGTGTCAATGTAGAAGTGTCTTAAGTGCCACTCGTAACTCAAACATCGTAAAGTCGAGGACTGCCTGTACACTGGTATAATGAGAGGATGTAAACTGGTAAGCGAAACAATGCTAAATGGCAAAGAGTTACACTGTCTAATTTTGTCATCTGTATGTAACAGTCACATATTTGAATGCTAAAACCTTGAATACAGTACAGATTAATAAAAAATGAATTCTCCTAGATTTTGTTTAAATGCAGGCTTGATAATAGTCACAAGCAACAAACTAATCCAAGTACACTTTGGAGTTTGCTACAATGTAAACTCGTTTTTCTCTAGACAGAATCTTGGGGAAGTAGGAAAAAAATTAACAAGGATTTGAAGGGGATTTTAATGCATGTCAGTCAGTTAGCAAGAGTCAGGCTAGTAGTTAGCAAGAGTTAGGCCACACTGTAACTCTAATGACGTGAGACTTGTAGAAGCGAGGATGGTGTAAGGCGAAAGAAAAAGAACTGTGTGAGAAGTTATTATGACCTGGCAACTAATAACCAAATATGTAGACTGGCGTCTCCTAGAAGTAAGAAAAATAAAATACCAGGATGGCTTATGTATAAACAAAATACAGTTGTTGCTCATTATTGTCTGTATTATTGCTTGTTATTGTCTGTAACAAAGGTATAAATGCTTGCTGTAATTGTTTACCTGTTGAGAGACCTGTCCAGGACTGGGGCGACCCTGTGTCCTAGGGCACTCCCTCACTCTATTGTAATTACTGGAGAAATAATAAAGTATTTGATTTTGCTGCACCCAAAATAAAAAGCAAGAACTGAGTTTTTCTCCGACAATTTGGGGGCTCATCCGGGATGGCAACGCCCATGGACCCACAGACAGCTACTACGAATCGTTCCCCATGGCGCCACATAAAAAGTGTAAGACCTTTTAAAATCTCTATTGGGGTATCGAAAAAAGACTGTCCGTAAGGACGTCTGTCTCTGTTGGGCTCACGCCATCTAAACTTATTAACTGTGCAGCAAAATCAAATGCAAGTGGTATTGGGGAAAGGCCCCAACAAGGTTAGTTTATAGCAGTACTGGAGAACTGCTGGGTTGGCCAACAAAGTTAATGCATAGGTAAATGCATTAGGTAATGCATAGGTAAATGCATTAGGTATGCACCAGTGCTGAGGGGTTTTTACCGCCTCAAGAGGGTTTGTCATACCGCCTCATGGTATTAGGTCCAAACGTAAAATAAAAATGCATCGTGGTAATAAAAAATAAAGGCCTTAATGTGTGTGTATGTACACCAGTGTAAGTGACTGTTACCAAAAAACGCCCAAAGTACCCTGTAAAGCAAAAGCTCGTAACCAAAACTCCTCTAACGCAAGCCCAATAACTAATGAATCTTTAAAAAAATCTGACCCCCGGTGGGCTAACTTGGCCTGGCATCGTCCGGCAAAAAAGCTACCTAGGTCTAAAAGCATGTAAACCCATCTTCCCTCCCCTTTCCTTTCCATGTGGGCTACTAACAGTCTAATCATCTAACTGGACGCAATCAAAGTAAGCAGCGCCGTCTCCCAAAAACTAGCCAACGCTCTTGGCTAAAAAAAAAAAAAAAAAAATGTAAAAAAATCGTGGTCATCCCCGTTAGTCTCTCCTGCGTAAGTACCCTGTAAAAAAAATCCTTAGTTTATAAGCCGCTAGCGCGGACAGAGCACCCTCCCTGTGTGTGTGTAAGTAAAAAATGGGTAAAAAACAGTCTAAACATTCCAACTCATCCCCTAAAAGTACCCCAGCATATTACATGTACGTACATTATAGTCCTAAAACCTGCAAGTATTTAAAAAATTAAAATCTTTACACGCGTAAAAATCCCGTACAAACAATAATATTTTTATAGCAATAATATAATGGGGATGTTGTACAGTTTTGGTTACAAAGCACAATATATTATACTTAGTACATTAAGTAGACACTTTATAAGCTGTATGAAAGGCATTTTTTTTAGTAAATGATATGATTGCCTGCAGCAGTGGTAAGATTAATATGTATATTTTGCAATGTGGTGGTTTTAATGTAAAAACAGCTATTATTGGCTTGAAAAAGTGGGTGTTTTGTTAGGCTAGTTTTTTTACCTTTACCCTTTTAGCAAATATTGTTATAAACAGTGACAACTTTTTTTGGCTTTAGTTTTTGTACACACTGAAGCTGTGGTGGTTTTAACGGCCAAAATGTTTATTGATTTTTTAACCCCATTTAAATATTAGCTGTAATTTTAGGAGCACTAACTAAAAATTGATTAGGCGAATTAGGCGGTTTTACTTTTTAGATATTTTGGTGAATTACCCAATTTTATATGCATTTTTTTTATGGACCTGGTAGGATTTGGTATGTGGGAGCCCACACCCCCTTAACCGGTTTATATGCTTGGAAGGAGCGCTGTGAATGTTTACACTTTTATTTAGAAAGTTTTTAAGTATGTTTTTATGGCCATAGATTAGATGGTACTTTTGATGTGTCTGTAAGGGCAGTGGGCCAAGTTTGGTGCTTAAGATTATTTTGAATGGCCATTAGCTGGTGATTTAGGAAATTTTGAATTTTTGAACATGCTAGATTTTACTGCAATGCCTTCTTAGCCTTAGTGATATTTAATACCATTTTTTTAAGTAACTTTTGGGTTATAGAACTAAGGGCGGAAATGACATGTAACTTACTAACTTTAGCCTATACTTGGGTTAGCTGAGCTTTAGAAATAAGGCTAGTGGCCTTTTAGTTGGCCCAATTTTTTATTATGTTTTTGGCTTTTAAGAATATTTTAAATCGCTGCTGCATTATTGGTCCCAGCCCACAGGGATTTGGTTAATTTTTTTAATTTTTTAGGGGAAATAACCCAGGCTTTTTGTTGTGCTAATTTAATGGCAGCCCCTTGTGAGCAATTTGGGTATGTAGAAGAAGTGATTTGGAAACTGGATAAGGGCAATGTTATTTAAAATTTAATTAGGGAGGGCAATATATGCTGAATATATGCGCAGCCTGTAGAATAAACCCCAAAATTTAATTAATATTACATTTTTAAGCAGAGGTTTTACAATTTTTTTTTGCCAGTGTATAATTTTATTTTATTTTTTTTAAACCAGGATTAGTTTTTATTTTTTTTTTATTAGGAATTTTTGGATTTTGGCAATGTTAGTGGAGTGGTTTTTTTTTTTTGGTTTTTTTAAACAGTTGTGGTTTAGCATTTTACAGGGGAGAGGTTACCAGCACATTACTTTGTAATGTATTGCTTTTTTTAGAAAAATTTAAAGGCACAGTAGATTTGTTAGTGGACAAGGGAGAGGTTACTAGCACTTTACCTTTTTTTTTTTTTTTTGCTGTTTAGAAGGCACAGTAGAGCTAGAAGAAGGAATAGGCTAATTATTAGTAGGAGAATTTTTTTGAGGTGGAGGGGTTTTTTGCAGTGAGAATTATGGGTTTAAGCAGTTAGTTTTTGGCACTTTACAGCGGTGTTAGTAGTTAGCAGGACTTAATAAGGGCCTTTTTAGCATGGAGCCAAAGCAGTCTTTTGTTGGTGGACCTTTATATAAATTTAGTTTTTTGGTTTTTAAGGAGTGGCAGGGCTGCTAGGGTTTGTGGGTAGTGCTTTTTTACCTGTGAGAAAAGAAACCTAACACATTTTATTAGTGCCTGGCAGTGTTTTGCAGATTTTATAGCTGCTTGGGCACATTTAAGCCCCCCCTGCTTTTTTTTGGTTGTTAGCCATGTTTTAGCTGTGAGCGGTGTTTTTGACTGGAGCCAGTGTTTTATTTTTAGCCTGAGCTTGCTAGCTATTTTTTTTTTTTAAGTTAATTTATTTTGGGTTTTTTTGGCTTTTTTTTAACCTACAAAGGAAACTTTTACTTATACACCTTTTTTTATATTATGAACACAAACATTGCCGTTATATAGTACATTAGTTTTATTATTTAATGTATGCCACATATACCATTTTACTAAAATAACTTTATTACAGAGCTTTGGAGCAGCAAGCCAGGACAAGCACACCCACTTTGAGGAGTTTACTTATTAAACTAAAGATTATATTAGCTTTTTACCATTTTTAGCCCCCTGGCTAGAAATTTGAGGTAGCCAGAAGATTTTATGTACAATATGGGGAGTGGGTTAACTTTTTATGTTTTTGCTTTTAAAGACTGTTGGTATGCAAATTTTAACAACAATTTTTAATTAACAATTTGACCAATGAAGTTTTTTTTTTTTTTTTTACTTAAGGAAATGTATTAGACTTTAGTATATTACATTTTTTTATTTATTTAAACTTTGTATTTTCAAGTTGAATAAAACAAGTATTTGCATTTTAATTTTTTTCTTTTTTTTTTTAAACTAGACCATTTTATGAAAATATTAAACACAATAATTTTGGCCATGAGATAAACACCACAAGACAGGACATAGAACACAAAACATAATTTTTATTGTGCCAGTAAATGCATGGTACGCTAAATGCTGTTTAGCTGGCATCAGTTTTTTTTTTATTATTTGAAAGACAAAAAAAACCAGAGGTTTACCACTTTTGGGCAGTTAATTCTTGCTTAAAATATACAAATACCCTTGTTGATTTTAGGCAAAATAGAGGAATTACCCCATATTCTTTTGTATTTGTTTTATAGGCAGCCCATGTTTTAGTGGCTTTTACCTTATTAGTTAGATAATTGGCATTAATACAGTTGCTTTTTGGCTTGCTTTTGGATTTAAAGCTATTTACAGCTTAAAGATTTTTACCTTAAAAGGGACATAATTAACTTTACCAGAATTTTGATGGCTTTTTTTTAACTTTTAACTTTTGCTTTTAAACACTGAAAGAAAAGCACTTTTTATAGTGCCCCTTAGAGCCTAATTGGATTTTAATTACATAGCACAGTATACATTTTTTTAAGCTAATTTGACTAAATTGTTTATAGCCAAATAATTGCAATTTAATAATTTTTTTGACTGAATTTATTTACAAACATTTTAAAGACACCAAGAACTTTTTTTTTTTTAAAGCATTTTTACAAAGTTTAACTGCTGGGTTTTTTTGGTTTTTTTTAGCAACTACAGAGTTAACTTTTTACTTGTTTTTTTAAATTACTTGCTTGTTTTTTAAACAGCCATTTTTATTAACTTAAATTACCATTTTAAGTATTGTTTTGGGTATTTGAAATTTTTATGCTTATACTTACTTTTTTTTTTTTTTTTTTAATAATGAGGCATGCCATTTGGGCAAAAACGCATGGCCCATTGGCGTTTAACTATTTAATTTTTTTTTGTAGCAAACACACTGCTGTTACGACATATGCTGAGCACAAATGGTTAAATTTTAACAAGTTTTTGAAGGACCGGTACTGGCTTAGCCAGGGCTTTTTTTTTTTTTTTAACTCAAAGTTTTGTTTTAAGGCCTGCAACTTGCCCTGCGCGCAGGTTTGAGTTGCTGCCTGGTTTATGATTTATGCTTTTAATTGCTTAATTTTAGTTAAGTACACATTTTTTTTTAACTACTTTATTGCCCAGTTTTGCTACGACTGGGGGTAGATTTACCTGCCACCCTTTTTGGTTAACCAGGGTGGAGAGAGGAATGCCAAACCCCTTTTTAGTTTTTAGATTTACTGCGGCTGAGAGTGGGCACACCTTTAATTATGCAGTTTTTAACATATTACAGCAACAGTACCAAATAAAGCAAACATAAAATAACAAGGGTAAAACAAATAGATGGTGTAAATTTTGCAGGGCTTTTTTATTTTTAATTGCTTACCAAACTGACAAATTTTTGTTACTAATTTATTTTTTATGTTAGGTGATTAGGCTGACACTGCAGGACGTTGGGAGAAGATAAAGAAAACACACCATATAACCAAATAGCATAGTTTGCATTGATTTTTGACTTTGAATGCAGAGCAACTTTTTTTTTATTTTTGGGCCAAGCTGAATTTTAAATTAACCCTTTTTTTTAATAGACAAATTGCTCACACTGTGTTAGAGGCTTTTTTTGGTGATTAAAAGCTTTTTTGAGATCTATGATTTTATTTAGATTGAAGGCACCTTTTAATGGGCATTGTTTAGATGGATTTTTACATGTGTAAAGATTTTAATTTATACATGTACATTAAAGCCACCACATTGCAAAATATACATATTAATCTTACCACTGCTGCAGGCAATCATATCATTTACTAAAAAAAATGCCTTTCATACAGCTTATAAAGTATCTACTTTATGTACTAAGATAATATATTGTGCTTTGTAACCAAAACTGTACAGCAACCCCATTATATTATTGCTATAAAAATATTATTGTTTATAGTGCTGTTAATTAGCTTAAAATTATGTTATTATTGTTGTTAAAAACATAATAGTAAAACCTTTCATGTCCATGCTAATCATGCATTGTCATTACATCCAATAAAAACCCCTAAAATTAAAACATCTAATATAAAATCTAAAATCCATAATTTAATGCAAATTAAAAAAAATTAACAAGGATTTGAAGGGGATTTTAATGCATGTCAGTCAGTTAGCAAGAGTCAGGCTAGTAGTTAGCAAGAGTTAGGCCACACTGTAACCCTAATGACGTGAGACTTGTAGAAGCAAGGATGGTGTAAGGCGAAAGAAAAAGAACTGTGTGAGAAGTTATTACGACCTTGCAACTAATACCCAAATATGTAGACTGGTGTCTCCTAGAAGTAAGAAAAATAAAATAGCAAAATAGCTTATATATAAACAAAATGCAATTGTTGCTCATTATTGTCTATATTATCGCTTGTTATCTATAACAAAAATATAAATGCTTGCTATAATTATTTACCTATTAAAAAACCTATCCAAAACTAAAACAACCCTGTGTCCTAGGGCACTCCCTCCCTCTATTATAATTACTAAAAAAATAATAAAGTATTTAATTTTGCTACACCAAAAAAAAAAAGCAAAAACTAAGCTTTTCTCCAACAATCTCAATACTTCAGCTAGTTCCTAAGGTAGTCCACAGGAATGAAGTTTTACAAGTTCCCTTTTTCCAACTCAATATTATTGTGATGACGTTCAGATTTTGAAATCCAGTCTGAATTTGCCATTTTATGTAACAGTGTATTTGTTTTTAAATCCAAAGTATGTCAACAATACCAGATTTCCAAACAGATCACACACAAAAAAAATACAGAAATTACTAAGACAAAAATAAATAACTTAAGGATATGTATACCAATTGAGTTACATATAATTCTAAGTGGAAAAGACTTTCCTATGTTTAGCAGAAGTGTTCGTAATTTATATAATCTTGCTCTTTTGAACAATCAGTCTGCACATTCAAATGATCATAATCAACGTTAGATATTACTCCATCCAACTCTTTACAAATAAATTAGCAGCTGTAGCCTGACATTTTCTGACACCTGGAAAATGAGGTTCAACTACCATTTTAGTATGGCTATAAAAACTTTTTCTTTTGGTAGTTTATTTATGCTGACCCCACACTCCGCAAAAAGTAGTGCTATAAAAAAGTTTGAATTTCACACATTACCAAGAAATTCATCTGAAATGTAAAAGTGATCTGACTGCAGGTCCAAAAGAAACAAATGATAGTCCAGTTATTTCCTCACTACTGAAGTTCATTACCAGTTATTTTGTAAAGGGATTTAAGTATACATTTTTTTTAAGACAGAATGCTCAGATGTAGTTTTGTAAGTTTGTTTATATTTTAAAACAATGATAAAATGCATTTTCTCTTAGCTAAGGCCTGAGTTCAAATTTCTTCTGCAACAGCCAATGATATCTGAAACATGACTTTGCTCTTTTAAATGATCTCTACATGTAGAAAAACATTCAATGGATTTTCAATATTAATCTAGGTCAGGGATCGGCAACCTTCGACACGTGGCCTGCCAGGGTAAGCCACCTGGCAGGCTGGGATGGTTTGTTTACCTGCCGTGTCCGCAGGTTCAGCCAATCGCGGCTCCCACTGGTCGCAGTTCACCGTTCCAGGCCAATGGGGGCTGCGGGAAGCAGTGCGGGCCAAGGGATGTGCTGGGGAGGGGAAAGGATGGGAGCCAAAGACAACACCACAAGGAGATGACCTTCATTATGGACAGCTGTCCTCATCTCAGTAGCTAATTAGATGTGTTTCTACAAAATCTAGATTTCCAAGCACAAGGTAAACTCTTTTCACATATTAAAAAAAGTCAGAGGCAATAAATTCCAGACTCTTATGTAGACTCAGGCTGTATCATATGGATGAGTGCTGGATGGTATTTGAGCGAGATATCTGGTTAAGTACTGATAACATCATACCATGTGAATCCCAGTCATACTTTTAGGGAAGGAAATTTAAGGGGAAAAATAGAGTCTTCAAGCACTTATGAAATGCAAGTTCATTGCACTGAATTTTATACTTATAGTTAGTGATTTGGGAATGTTGAAACACCTTCATCCTACATAAAGGAGTTCTGTAGTTCATATTTAAGTCAAATGGGAAGGTTTCACCACATCACCACCTCCCTAAACAAACTGCCCATTGTTTACAATCTTCCAAATCCATTAGTGAAAACCAAATCCAGAATAAGACACAGTGCAACAACTTGTAAGGATTCATTTCTGAAGAGGTAGAAGATTAAATGCTTCTACAGGTATTAACCCTTATGGTAAAAGCATGAACTGTGTAAAACCATATTTTAAGATTAGTTTCTGAAATACAATGGGTATTAACAGCTTGGTCTCTTCTCCCTTTCTATGAAAAGCTTCAGATGCCAGGATATTGGTAAAATGGTAACTCACATCCGGAAACTTGTAAACCTATTTTAGATTTTGATATCCTTTTCATTAGGCTGTCAATTAATTGCAGTTAACTCAAAAAAATTAATCAAAATTTTTAAAATCATGATTAACTGCGTTTTTAATAGCGCTGGTAATAAATTTCAATGAGTATTCTATTTTTAAGTATTTTGGATATTTTTCTACATTTTCAAAGACATTGATTTCAATTACAACACAGAATACAAAGTTTACAATGCTCACTTTATATTATTTTTATTACAAATATTTTCACTGTAAAAATGATAAAAAACAGTTTTTTCAATTCACCTCATACAATTACTGTAGTCAATCTCTTTATCCTGAAAGTGCAACTTACAAATGTAGATTTTTTTGTTACATAACTGCACTCAAAAACAAACCAATGTAAAACTTTAGAGCCTACAAGTCCACTCAGTCCTACTTTTTGTTCAGCCAATTGCTCAGACAAAAAAAGTTTGTTTACATTTACGGGAGATAATGTTGCCCACTTCTTATTTACAATGACACCTGATAGTGAGAATAGGGGTTCACATGGCACTTTTTTTAGCCGACATCACAATGTATTTACATACCAGGTATGCTAAACATTCACATGCTCCTTCATGCTTCAGCCATCATTCCAGAGGACATGCTTCCATGCTGATGACGCTCGTTAAAAAAAATGTGTTAATTAAATTTGTGACTGGACTCTTTGGGGGAGAATTGCATGTCTCCTGCACTATTTTACCTGCATTCTGCCATATATTGTGTGTTATGGCAGTCTCGGATGACAACCAAGCACATGTTGTTCGATTTAAGAACACTTTCACTGCAGATCTGACAAAACGCAAAAAGGTACCAATTTGGGATTTCTAAAGATAGCTACAGCACGAGACCCAAGATTTAAGAATATGAAGTGTCTTCTAAAATCTGAGAGTGATGAGCTGGAGAGGATGCTTTCAGAAGTCTTAAAAAGAACAACACTCCGATGTGGAAACTACAGAACCCGAACCACCAAAAAAGAAAATCAACTTTCTGATGGTGTCATCTGGCTCAGATGATGAAAATGAACACGCGTCAGTCTGCACTGATTTATATCGTTATTGAGCAGAACCAGTCATCAGCATGGACACACATCCTCTAAAATGGTGGGAGAAGCATGAAGGAACATATGAATCTTTACCACAACTGGCAAAAATATCTTGTGATGTTGGCTACAAAAGTGCCACATGAACATCTATTCTCACTTTCATGTGACACTGTAAACACCAAACAGGCAGCATTATCTCCCACAAATGTAAACAAACTTGTTTGTCTGAGCAATTGGCTGAACAAGAAGTAGGACTGAGTGGACTTCTAGGCTTTGAAGTTTAACATATTTTTATTTTCAAATAGAGGGTTTTTTGTATATAATGCTACATATATAAGTTGTACTTTCATGATAAAGAGATTGCACTACAGTACTTGTATTAGCTGAATTGAAAAATACTGTTTCTTTTGTTTCTTTTTAGTGCAAATATTTGTAATAAAATAAATATAAAGTGATTATACACGTTGTATTCTGTGTTGTAAGTGAAATCAATACATCAGAAAACGTAGAAGACGTCCACAAATATTTAAATGGTATTTATTATTCTTTACTGGCGCGATTAATTGCACAATTAATAGCGATAATTTTTTTTAAATTACTTTTCACTTAAAAAAGCCAGACAAATCTATATTATGGCAATAGATCTGGCATTATAAGTGGGGAGAAATACCAAAATAGAAAAATCTTTAAAAATACTTACTGAAGTCGCCAGTAAGAAACACTGCTTCTGCCCCTGGAGCCCACTCTTTGCAATATAGTCCACCATCCACAAGTTGATTGACTCCAAACGTTTTGTAACTTTTTGAAAATTCATCAAGGCCGCCTTCATTTTCTTCAATGTTCTTCAATTGGTCATGAAACAGGGTATACCTTTCAAACAACAACATTAAATATATTTTAGAAAATTTAGCCATCTTATTTATAGTAGGTACTCAGATCTACACATGACAATTTCTTATTTTAATGCATAAACAGGTGTATTTTCGATTAGGCAGAGTACAGTGGTGTTTCCTCAGACTATGGTACTATACATCCCTTTATGTATTAAAAAAAATAACAGATATTTACTTCATGCTCTTGAACTTATCTTGCCAATATTTTTGATACTGCACAAGGTTTACAGTACAAAAAAGCCAGTCTCACTTCCCCCTACAGTAGGGGTAGTCAATAGATGGACCATGGTCCAAATCCGATCACCAGATGCTTTTGAATGGACCCAAAAACGTATTTAAATTATTTTCTCTGGGAACCTTGACAAAAAAAAATAATTGACTACTCCTAGCCTACAGTTTCTTCACTTTACAGGAACAGTTTGTGGTTTAAGCTTACACACCGAAACTTGTGATTGACAGCCCAGAAGTCATAAGGTTATTAAATAATAAAAGGAGGACTTCACTCACACTAAGAAGCCAAGCAATTTTCCTCATGTGGCCTATAACCAATAGGATATAGGAAGATATCCTATAGGTTTGAAAATTTCTACTGCAAGTACTGTAAATACAATAGGATCTTAATTAAGCTTAGCATCCCACAGGTCATGGCCAGCAGCAGTGCAAGACATAGGCAAGAGACTTTTAATACCAGAAATATTTGAGAGCTACTGGACAAAGAAATAGTACTAGGTGGTTGCAAGTTATGTGAACTTTGTTCAATTGCTCAAAGGAGTCTCACTGAAGATTAGTAATGCCACAATACCATTAACGTCCCAGCCTTGAAGTGATCATTTTGATCTTGGTGGCAAATTCTGTCACCCTTACCCTGAGTAGTCTCACTGTTTTAAGGAGGTAAGAGGTCAAGTGTGAATAAGAGCAACAGAATCAGGCTCTTAAAACTTGAAATAGTTCTCACATGGATTTTAATCACTTAGCCTTCCCCCACACACCCTAGTATTCAGATGGGTGGTAGTTTGCTAACAAGTCCAAAACGAGTCAGACAACCCTATTATATGTTGAAGCTTGTATCCTTTTTAGGAGAAGATAAAGATTTCTTGGCTATCCAACCGCAAAATGGTCTACTCATCTGCCAAATTGTAATTTACTGTGTTACCTACAAAATTAAAATGCCAGAAATACGCTGTCTCCAAAATTTACTTATGCCAGTACACTTAAAGCTACACCCCCACCATCTACTCCCCAAAAATAATTTTAAGATACTATTTTTTTATTTGATCGTAAGGAAAAAATAGAGAATGGCAGCACTGGAGTATAATAGTGAGTTTTATTAAAGATATCCACTTTGAAGAGTCATTCATTCAAAAAGGACCATCAGTCATAGTGACAACTAAGATATTACACCTTGAAGAAATGTCAACATCTGGACACCATTCTGAGATTAATTTAAAGTTTCAGTTCAGAATTGGTCTCTTCAGTGGCAAAGAACGTGTGATAGAAAGGTTCAAGATGTTCCATTTGTTGGTTATTTCAATTGAAACAGGCTTATTTATATTAATGTTTACAGAGAGTTTTATTATTTTCTTAAAATTAATCTCCCCAACAGCTTTTATTATGAAGACAGATATTCACCGTGAAACCACTGTGACTCAAAAGAGGAAAGCCCCAGGATATAGTAAACAATATACTCATACCTCCCTAATGCCCATCCCCTAGTATCACTTCTGCAAATTTGCTCATGGGTGTCATGCCTCAAAATTGAGTCATGATTCCTGCTCCGTCTAAGATCAATTTCATTTATAGTGCTATAGACAGAACAATGTGTCTTACAGGCCTCTGAATATAGAGATGTCATTTTCAAGAAAAAATGTACAACAGTTGATTTTTAACTTTTTTACAATTTTATTTGCATGCATTACATATGTCAAACACAAACATAGAAAAAAGATTTATAAAAAAAAAATTAAGAGAAAGGTTAAACACACCAGTAAAGAGCAACTCACTGAAACCTGCCTCAAAAGTTCAGCATCTGACATTTGGCAAGTTTATTCCATTATCAATAGGATCTCCTTGCAAGTGGAAGGAGCATTCCATTGGTTATAGATATTATATACTGCATATATAAATTTCTCGTTTGCTATACAACAGCATACTGAATGTGCCACACTTCAGTCTTAAGCCACACAGAAACCACCCCAAGAGAGCTGTATGCAACATTGTTTTTAAACTAGTCATACTGCAGTGGCACCTAGCGACCTTCAGACCCACTATAATGCATATGAACTTAATTAGGCAGTCCCCTGCCTCAAGGAGGCCCCACTGAGGTCAGTTGGAGTTTTATCATTGACTTTACATAGAGCCAGGCTTTAATTTCACGGGTGTCTGTCTGTCTCTCTCTCTCTATCTCTATATGCGCGCAACAACAAAAAAAATGGTTACCTACGTAACAATGGTTACTGTTGTTCTTCGAGATGTATTGCTCATATCCATGTGCGCGGCCAGAGATTTTTGCCTTAGAGGTACCTGTGGGGATGGCTGTGGTGCCCTCTGGAGTATCATACTCATGCGGCATCATCACCCCCTCTGTTCCTTCTTGCCGACAACTCCGACAGAGGGGCAGGAGGATGGGTAATAGACGTGTTGCTGATGTCCATTCCAAGAACAACAGTTATGAAAGGTAGGTAACCGTTTTTTCTTCTTCGAGTGATTGCACATAGGCAACTCACAAGCAGAATCAATAGAGGTTGCCATTCTAGACAACTCACAAGCAGAATCAATAGAGGTGTGTGCACAGTTCACAGTCTCGCAGCATGCAGCACTGCTTTGCCAAAGCCAGCATCGTCTTGAACCTGCTGGGTCAGTGCATAGTGCGATGCGAATGTGTGGATGGACGACCAGGTTGCAGCCCAACAGATATCTTTGATCAGTACCTGAGCCAGAAAGGCAGCTGATGATGCCTGTGCCCTAGTTGATTGAGCTGTCACGATCGCTGGCAGGGGCAGCCTTGCCAGCTCCTAGCAGTAGCAGATACAGGCCATGATCCAAGATGAGATTCTCTGGGCTGACACTGAGCAACCTTTCATCTGGTCAGCTACAGCAACAAACAACTGTGTTGACCTATGGAACAGCTTTGTTCTATCAGTGTAGAAGGCCAGCGCCCATCTGACGTCCATGCGCTCCTCATCCATTGCATGAGGCTTTGGACAAAAGACTGGTAAGTAATTGTCTTGACCAGTGTGGAACTGGGAAATGACTTGGGCAGCAAGGCTGGGTGCAGACACAGTTGGACCTTGTCCCTGTAGAAGACTATCCAGGGTGGCTCCAATGTGAGCACCCTAATCTTGGACACCCTACGGGCCGAGGTTATAGCGACCAAGAAAGAGACCTTCCAGGAGAGAATCAGGAGGGAGCAGGAAGCCAAGGGTTCGGAGGGGGGTGGAGGAGAGAGGGTGAGCCACGACAGCACAAGATTCAGGTCCCAAGGGGGGGACTGGGTCTCAGACATGCAGGTAAAGGCGCTCCAAACCCTTCAGTAAATGCCCCATCATGGGATGGGCGAAGTCTGACCGGCCTCAAGGAAGAGGATGGAACTTCGAAATGGCTCCAGATCTATCATGATTGAAAACAGCGACAGACCCTGGTGCTCAAGGTGCAGTAAAAAGTCCAGGATGTCCTGCATCAGGGCCTCATCCACGTGAATGTGTTGGTCCATGGCCCAACATATGAACAGCTTCCACTTTGCCACATATATAGCCCTGGTGGAAGGTTTTCTGCTGCCAAGCAAAACCTGCTGGATATCAGTGGAACAGCCCCGTTCGTCCGCACTGAGCCACACAGCAGCCAAGCCGTCAAGTGTAGCAAATTCTGGTGCGAGTGCAGCAGGTTGCCGTGGTTCTGTGACAGCAGATCTGGCCGATGAGGTAGCTGCAGCATGCCAAACCAATGGTGACAAGGCTACAACAGGGCTATGAGGATGACAATTCACAGAATCTTGCTCAAGACAAAGCAATGAACAGCACCAGCAGGAAGGCATACATCAACACTCCTGACTACGGAATGAGGAATGTGCCCAACAAGGAGCCCTTGACCCTGCCCTGCAGAGAACAGAACACGTGGCACTTCCTGTTCTGTCTGGACACAAACAGGTCCACCAGCGGAGACTCTCACCTGTGAAAGATTAGGGTGACCACCTCCGGATGGAGCGACAATTTGTGGCGAGATGAGAAGTCCTGCTGAGGTGATCTGCCATGACATTCTTGGCTTCGAGCAAGTGGGCAGCTAGCTGCTCATAAGAAGGGTCCCTGGAGAGGGATGGGAAAATGGGGCTTGAGGGGCAGGAAGGAGGAACAGCCAGGAAGTGCAGGGTATAGCCTTGGGCCACTATGTCCACGACCCAGCGGTCCAACATAAACCACGACCAGGCCGAGCTGTAGGGGTAAAGGCAGTTGAGGAAAAGGTGGGTAGGATCTGGTCAACTGACTAGGTGCGTCGCTCTCAGGCGCACCCTCAAAACGATCACTTCTGGCCCCCGGGTGTTTGACTACCCCAAGCTTGGTTGGCGAGTGGGAGGAAGAAGGGCGATGACGACTAAAACTAGCAGCCCTTCTCCTCATAGGTCCTTGATCAGGCTGTTAGGGTCTTGGTAGCAGCAGTGGTTGGAAGGGCTTCCTGGCTGATTGTGGCATGTGCATGCCCAACAAGCGAAAGGTAGCCCTAGTGTCCTTCAATCAGTGTAGCTTGTCATCTGTTTTGTCTGAGAACACACCAACGCCATCAAAGGGGAGGTCCTGGATCGAAGCCTGCATCTCCTGGCAGAGGCCTGCAGTCTGGAGCCAGGAACAATGTCACATGAGCACTATCAATGCAACCACCCTTGCTACCAAGTCCACCACGTCCCATGCCATTTGCAGGGAGCATCTGGACACTGCCCTGCCCTCCTCCATCAGCATGCCGAACTCTTGGGCCAAACCCTGAGGGAGGGATTCCTGGAAGTTTTTGAGACTGGCCCAGAGATTAAAATTGTACCAGCCCAGCAGGGATGGATGATTCGCCACCCAAAATTGTTGGCTGACAGTAGAATAAATCTTTTTCCCAAATAAATCAAGTTTCTTAGCATCCTTGTTTTTGGCAGTCTAGGAGGTGGGGACCTGCTTGTCTTTTTCATTGGCTGCAGAGACAAAAGACTAGTGAACACCTCAGCCAGCTGTCTATGGGATCAAAGGGACCATCATCTGATTAAGTGGCCACTCTTCCATGGGGGGCGGGAGGGAAGGACACATCTATATTTTGTCAAAGAAGCAGGTCCCTGGCCACACAGACTGTCTCCTGAACATCAGTTGGAGAAGATTCTTGCACAAGAGAAAGGGTATAAGAGGAGAGGGTAGACACCCCAAATCATATCTCCCTTGCTTTCTACTCATGGCATCAACAACAGCCGAGGAACAAAGAAAGCATAATTGGACTACGGGGGAGATCCTGACTGAAAGAGTTCCTGCAGTTTTACTGGCTGAACCATGTGGGGAGATAGGCCTTTGTTTTGT
This sequence comes from Mauremys mutica, assembly GCF_020497125.1. Classification (NCBI taxonomy): domain Eukaryota; kingdom Metazoa; phylum Chordata; order Testudines; family Geoemydidae; genus Mauremys; species Mauremys mutica. The sequence continues at coordinate 182,708,249 of NC_059072.1, read as the reverse complement.
GTTCACTTAGCTTGTTAAGTGTTAATCACATTTTACTTTTTATTGCCTTGTAACCAATTCTGCCTCATTACTGGTCACTTAATCTCCCTTTCCATAGTTAATACATTTGTTTCGTTGTTTTAGCTAAATCAGTGTGTTTGGATTGAAATGTTTGGGAAACTCCATTTGGGATAACTAGATTTGTACATATTTTCTGCTAATAAATGACAGACTTTACATGAGCTTGCATCATCCAGGAGGATGGAGGACAGTACAGGATGCACATTTTTGTTGTGAAGTCTGGGACTTAGTTTACTGGTGTTGCTCTGTTATGTAATTAATGAGTGTCTGCACTCATACAGGATAGCTGGGAGTGATTTACATGCTGGAGGCTGTGTGAGATCAGGCCAGGAGTGGTTACTCACAGCAAAGCAGGGTAAAAGGCAGCCCAGCATGGAGCATTGAGGGGACATAGCTATCCATCAGTCCAGATTGTACCCTGGGTAATGTCACAAATGCTCACCAGCAAGATCTCTCAGCTTTCCCTTTTCCAATAAATTCAGTAGTAACCCTCAAACATACCCCATTAACCAAAATAAAAATAAAAAAAAGTGTTAGCACAGCATCCAAATTCACTACTAAAAATGTTTTACAATATAAAATAATTCTAACAAGTTATTCCAGAATTCTCACTCCAACATATTAGTCCTCCATCCCCACTCTATGTTTTTTCAGCAGAATTTTAACTCAACCTTCAGCTCCCCAGCACAGACTTCTTCAATCTGCTACTGATATCGGTGAAGTGGAAGGGGAAAGGTAGGCTGCCTGCCTCTGATGATCAGGCCACAGAGGGAGACACCATACTTGACTCAGGTAGATAACCATTTGTTACCTAAGATGTCAGCTATGAGGACTCCTGGGTTCTGTTCCTGACTCTACTGGTTATAGACAGCATAGACAAACAATCTCCTTGAGTTATACACAGGAACTGAATCCAGGATCTCTAAATCCTAAAGCATTAGCCTCTATGACTTGAGCTAAAGGATCACATCCATGGAGGTACTAGCAGACTCATAAGCCTCTATATCTCACTGACCTAGTCACTAGAGATGGACAAAGAGAATGCTGTTAGTGTTACAGAAGCACATGGATTTAGATTGCTTCCAAAAGCCAGCACGGCAGAGTGGGAGAGACATAAGAATGGCCATACTGAGTCAGACCAAAAGTGCATCTAGCCTTGTATCCTGTCTTCTGACAGCGGCCAATGCCAGCTGCTCCAGAGGGAATGAACAGAATAGCTAATTATCAAGTGATCCATCCCGTCACCCATTCCCAGCTTCTGGCATCCCATCTCTGCTTGCAGTGACCAACCTACCAGTTATCATCTGCAAAATGAGTTAAAGGTAATTGCCTGCCCCTAAGGGAGGGATATGTGCCTGGTTAATAAGGGCCCCGTGCAGTGCACAGAAGTACTGGGATTAGAACCCCCGCACCTTTGGACTTGTAGCTCTCAGTGTCTGTTTGAGAAAGGGTCACTCATGCTCATGTTACCAATTGTGCAAGAAAGTGAGAAATGCATAAAAGATGAGCAACACTTCTCAGGTCTGTTCCTGCTCCTGCTGCAAACCCTACTCTATCAGGTCAAAACCAGATTGATATTGAAAGGAAAAAATTAGATATGATGCCTATGTTGGAGCATGGCAAAAAACTGGGATGAGGGTGTACCCATCCACCAGTTCATTGCAAGGGGATTTACAACAGCAACAAAAAGGCTGTGGACCACTCCTTCAAGCCACTGCAATGCAATGTACTGCTGACACTCCTTTATCATCACAGTAACAGTTCACCTATTTTTGTCACTTACGTCTAGCCTTTACCTACATCTGCTTTGCCATATCTGCTGAAAGGTTTGAATTCGTATTAAATAGCCACTTTATTCCTTTTAGTCTCCACTTGTTCTTTCCCCATTTTACTCACTCTTCAAGTCCTATTCAATTCAGCTTATATATTTTAGAATAGGTGAACTAACATTTGTGCAGGAGTGTAACGTATAAAGTGAACAGAAAAGATTAATGTTCAAATGTTTAGAAGCACCAAAGGTCAATGGCTGACTTTACACAGATCAGCCCATTGGAGGAGCCTGTCACTTTGCTTTTCCGATAAAATGGACATTTCACTCATTTCCGCAATGATCCAAGGATGTCTATGTGTGGGTGAATGTGTCCTTTCTCTATAAGTTCTAGCTGCACTATTAAAGTCATTCCATATGCAAATACTTCATCTTTCCCTCTTCTTTGAGCTATTCATTGGAATGCCATGGAACCCATGGTGGTTTAACATTACATTCATCCCTCCATTGATCACCAACAGACAGCACCAATCTGGAATCAAAGTTAAAAGTTCAACATTTTGCATAGATAGGAATGGGTATGTTTTATTTACTGTAAAAGTCCTGATGTCCCTTTTATGTTTTCCAATTCCAGTACATCATTTGTCATTTTCATTTAAATGAGGTACAAGGACTTGTGAGCTCTTATGGAAATTAATGTTTAGTGTACAGTAAATCAGAATGGAAGCCTTGTATGAGGCACAGTTAATTAGGTCAAATTTGCGAGTATGTGATAACTATAAAAGAGTCTTCTCCAGAAAACACAGCCTTGTAGTATCCCACTATAACTAACTGAAATTATTCTACATTTCCTTTATTGTCCCCCTATATACACAATTTAAACTATCCCTACTGTCACTTCAGCCTGCAAGGTTTATTATGCCTTTCACCTTGAGGGAGTGTCTGCGGCTTCTTAAGCAGGTACAATCTCTCAGTAGTACAAATAGAGCAGGCCAACAAAAGCCTATGGCGGGGCTAAGCAGAAGCTGTATTTTAATTACCTTTCTTACCTCCATTAAAAATAGGGAAAATGTTTACTGCATTCTCCTCATCTCCAAACCAGTAACTAAGTCTGCAGTAATAATGGAAGATACAAACTGGACACAATGTTTAAAGTTAGACAAATTAATTCATTTATACTATGAATAACTAATGAGCAATTATTTGTTCTGCCTAAAGTTCTCCATATAGAACATCTGATTTTTTTTTTAAAATAAATAAAAAAATGCAGTAACATGCGAGTCCTGAAATATATCTTAATTTCCACAAATATGATGAAAAGAATCGAGAGTACTCGGAAAGATTAAATGATAATTATAAAGTTTTTCTTGACATTTCCAGTCAGCAGCTGCTAATTCTGGTAGAGATATAAATACTAATAAGCAATTAAATTTAATAAGTAAGCAGTTTATTTTAATAATATTTCAGCAAGCAAACCATTGCTAACTTTAAAATTCTGGCACAGTGTTTTCTTAAACATGGAGTAAATTAGTTAAAATTGTAACCCTTTCCCTATTTTATTTTCTCATTAATATTTTACGATATTAATGACTGTACTGACAGCAATTTGGCAGTCAGTGCATCTTGCAAGTTTTTTCCAGTTGCCTAACATTCAACATCCACACTGTTAATTCAGAACTAAAAGGTGAAAGTGATTAGAAAAAGATTTAAATCCTGATTTATTTTTTTCATAGGTCATTTCACTGATTTTTCTGATCAGATTCCAGTATTTGAGAGCTGAGTTACAAATATTTAAAAATTTACCCTTCCCCAATATCAATTTCTTTCTACCAGAAGCCTAGAGAACTAGTTACTAAGGGTAGTTACACTTACCTTCCGGGTCAACGCGGTGAGTTCGACTTCTCGGAGTTCGAACTATCGCATCTGATCTAGACGCGATACTTCGAACTCCGGAAGCACTGCGGTCGACTCTGGTACTCCACCACTGCAAACGGCGGTGGCGGAGTCGACGGGGGAGCCGCGGAGTTCGACCCCACCGCGTCTGGACGGGTGAGTAGGTCGAACTAGGGTACTTCGAATTCAGCTACGCTATTCACGTAGCTGAATTTGCATACCTTAGTTCGACCCCCCCTTCTTAGTGTAGACCAGGCCTAAGGTACCAATCCTGCAAAAATACATGCACATAAACAACCCCATTTGCTTCAACACGGCTACTCACCTATGTAAATCTTTGCAGGATCAGGGCCTAAGAAGCATCTCTAGCCATCTGAGAGAAATTCTGGGATATCAAGTATTCCATTTGAAAATGACAACTAAACTTGGTAAAATAGTGCTCTGAGTCAATTTCAACATAAAGTTATTCTGCATTTATTTTTCATGGTAATCAGAGTAGTTAGACTACATTTTTCATTTACAGCAGTCAAAAATAGAGTTTAAGCTTTCATTGTATATACTTTCCTAGTACATACTGGCTCCATTTAACTATGTAATATTTCCTGTTTAGTCCATTGTTGTATAAAGATATTTTCCTACAAACATTTTAAGTTGAAGAGCAACTATTTCACTCAATGCTCATTGTTTCAATATACCTGTTTAACATCTAAATTGTAGATGGATTGCATATGGAAACAGGGCTGTTTGTTTTTGCTATAAACATTCTCTTCTCTTCAGTGATTAACACGGCAGGGTTTTGATTTCTGGTTTTGGGGTTTTTTTTTAAATAAACATAACTACAGAGAAACCACATCACATTTGAGCAGAATGCTGTGGAAAATGTAAAGCTTTCTTTCTAGAAATCAGTAGACTAAGACTGTGTTAGCTCACGTTTGATATTACACAAGAGAAAATAAACTGAAAGGTCATCTCAACAGTTACAGCATTGCCCTTTTCCAAGGCAATCAGCAGAGCATGTAGCAAAGACGTGAACACAAGCGTGACTGCAAAGACAGTAGCTGATAAAGAGGCATGCTGCCAAAAGTACATGGGACAAAATACTACACTTCCAATGCCAGCTGAGGAGTGTGGCCAATTGAAGAGTGTGGCATTGGTAATTCTGATTTATTACTTTAATCTGAAATTGTGTTCTTGTTAAGCATTCAAGTTTTCATATTGCCAAAAGACACCAGAATGTTTAATACTAACATTAATCACATACCTAGGTAAACTGAAAGAGCAATATAGTTATTAATTTGTTTGCAATGTTGAGACAATACAGTCATTAAAATTAATTTATCTAGTTTACTATGCATGTTTACTGTAACTATACAAGCTCCTTTTGGAATTCAACAGGGTTTAAATTAAGTACTAGATGGTAAACCTTTTTTCCATATTAAAATAAGCCGCTTAGTTTCTTCTCAGCACAGAATACTTACTGCTGGAATCTTCCACACAGACTTCTCAATCATATTAAAATAAGCTTTAAGAGCAAAAATAATTCAGAGTCAACCCTCTTAAAAGTTTTATTTACTTGAAGTATTTTAAATGGAGCTGTAAGTAATAACATAACAATTCCCAGTTGAGTCCACTGTCAACTATTGCTAAAGGACTTATTTTGTATTATCAGATATCAAGGTTGAGTCTGGAAAAAATAAACTCAACAAGTCCCACAGCAACAATACTGACAGCTACAAAGTCCGAAACAAAACTCAGACTAAAATAATGGCTGCACACAGGCTTTGGGAAAAAACAGGGATAATGCTGATCACTTCTGAAGAGCTTTTTTGGTTGGTAATCCCTACTATTCCATAAAGCTTAAGACTTTCTTTACACATTGACAAGGCTAAGGAACCCAAATATCAAGGGAATGGCAATGGGCACTATTTATAAAACTTCCTTAAAATATTTTTTGTATGATTCAGCACACCTCTACAGATTGTTAAGGACCAAAGTTCTGCACATAGTGACCTTGGTCCACAGCACTTTATTTCTACTGCATTTAATTTTAGTTGGTTGCAGTGTGGAATGTGATCTTTAAATGGCCTTTATTGGTTTGTCACAGCAGCGAACATAAGAAGTTATCTGTTTCTTCTCAAATTTGGACTCCTTGTGTGCTATATTAGTTTGGCTTCAGTTTTCTTGTTAATTCTGCAAGTAATGTTATTATCTTAAAGGAGCACAATAATATGCTGAATAAGATTTACCTTTCTACAGTGATACTGAGCAAAATAAGCTTTATACAAAAATCTTAATTCCCTACCAGAAGAGGAGTGGGGAGGACATCATCCCACGTCAGAAATTCATTCCTTGCCAACTTCTCCCAAATCAGCAGGATTTTGACTGGCACTGCTGGTTATGTTAACCATGCATCCCCCTTTTGAAGGAACATTGCCCAAACTTACTCCACTGTTTAACAAAAAGCACTATTGCTAAAGAGAAAGAACAATGAAGCAGCAATAGCTGCTCCAGCTTCACTATGAATTTCCATAATAAGCCTACTTCAGGTCCCTCTAGAAGTCATCAGATCACTATCTGGTCTTTGAAAAGGGTCAGTACCAGTTACTTAGCGGGAGAGGCAAGAAACCCTGCTGCTGTGATAAAAGTCTGTCCATGGGTGCGGGGAGAGAAGAGTTTCTTCCCAACTTCTCTCCATCAGTAGTTGGTCTCTGCTCTGAAGTATGAGTGTTTATATTCCCAATACTTTTTGGTTGCCTAGTGTAATTGTGGATGTTCATTATTCATACAAAACAAATAATCCTTTAAATCCTACTGAACTCAACCTCATTTACATTGCAATGAGTTCCAAAGGTTTATTATATATGATGTACAAATATTTCATTTTATGTGCTTTAAATTTGTTCCCTTTCATTTTAATTGACTTCCCCCTTGTCGTATTACAGGGAAGAGTAAATAGTATCCAATTTACTTCCTCTATACTGTTCTTTTATTATATTGTACTTCTCACATTCCCTCTTATTAACCTGCTTGCCAATAAACTTTCCACTCATCCTATGGACATTTTTGCAAGTCTCTAATCATTTGTCACACACTTCTGGATCACTATCTTTTTGCTTTAATATGACCAAAACTGCTCAGTTTTCCAGGCAAGTCAATATAATGCCATTATATTTCCAACAATACTTTTCTACCCCATTCCTTTCACATTCTAACATTTTAGGATATTCACTAACACTGCACTTTTGACAAAGTGTGTCTACACTCTGGACAACTCAAGTAAACTCAGTTCTTCCAACTCCCAAAATGTGACTGACTTTACAGACAATCATTTTAGAACCCAGTAATTTGTATGGAGTTGTCCATATTATTTCTTCCAGAATAGAGTCTCTCGTATTTGTTTGCACTGAATTTCATCCATTATCATAGTGTCCATTTGCATACTTCTGTTAAATATGAAGTCTTCCAACCTGACTAAATTGTGTCATCTGCAGATATTGCCCCTTCAATATTAACCCCATTTCCAGATTAAGATTATATTAGAACGCTGGTCCTAGCACCGATTTTGAGGCTTGTCACTGTTAATCTTGTGCCATGTTGAAAACTGACCATTTATTCCTTCTCAAAACATTTCCTACTCTTAAAAAATATTTCTCACCCCCTCACTACTTAATTTTCTTAGAAGCCTTGTGAAAAATAAATTTGTCATTTCAACTAAATTACAACTGTGGTTGTGACCTAAAATCCCTGTAAACTGAGTGGCTGGGCAGTCACCCAGCAGGCTATCAAGTGCCATGCAGTTCAGGTGTCCCTCCTCCCACTGCCATGTGCTACTCCTGCCCTCTGCCTTGGAGCTGCTCCCAGGAGCCTCCTGCTTGCTGTGCAGAGCGGGAGAGGGTGCTGATGTCAGTATGTCCCTGTACCCCACCTCCACAGAGTGCGGGCGGGGGGGGGAAGAGAACACAGCAGGGCTCAGGATGGAGGGAGCTTGCTGGCAGCTCTTGCTGTGTCTGAACTTACTGATCTACTTAAAAGGGCAGCGTACTTAAACAGGCAATGCACGTCTCTCTCTCTCTCTCTCACACACACACACACACGTCTTTCACCTCCCAACACATACTTTTACGGTTGTTATTTCTTGATACTTCTTTCAAAGTGTGTTATTTTAGTTTTTTGACTGGTCTATGTATTTCATAATTTTTATTTCTCTCAAAAATTTAAATTTAAATTTTTGAGTAGTGAGTTCTAAAATGCCTAACCTGTCCTGGCTACAGTAATTATCCCTATGGTAACTTTTAAAATATTATATATTTATTTTATCTAGGTTTTTGGTTTCTACTGGTGGCATCTGCACATTACTTCGATATGGTGCACATAAAATTCATTCCGCACATAGACTGAAAAAATTAGAGGGAATACTGGTTGTGACCGGTCATAGATGTATGTCAGATTTTACATCCTCTCTGAAGCCAGAACGAGACTTCTCGTATGTGAAGCACAAGCTGGCAGCTATGCTGGTAGAAGAAAAAATATTGGATTCAAGGGACAAGTAAAGACACTACATCACACCAGAGAAGCTAAGGCGTTCTTGGACAGCCAGATTAAGGAAACATTACTACACTGGATTCAAATAAAGGAATAATGGAAGGGAAAAAAAAAAGTCAGGCAAAATAGACATCAAGGCCTGGCATTCCTGGCTAGTATTTGTGTAGCAGTGAGAGCAGAAGTCAGGCTTCCAGAAAAAGAGCAGAGACAGCATTTAAATTCTGATAAGCAGAACTACCACCTTGCTATTTTTATTTATTAATCATTTTGACTTGTCAACTAAATCAATTGCAAACACAATACTACTTTAACAGAAGTACCACTGAAGAAACTTCATTAAGACAATAAAACAAAACAAGTCAAATCTGAGAACATATGTCTCCATCAAGCAATCAAGTGCCTTAAGAGTTCATAAGATTTGTTAAAAAGGACAAATCCTCATGAGAGTTTACTGTTCAATATCAGTTTTTCAAAGTTTCTCTTTGCTTCATCTATTTAAAAGGACATTACATGCCCTCTTTTGGTGTCGGGCTGGTGTGCTTCAGAAACGGAAAATCCTCAACTTCTGTTTCCTTCAACCACTCCCATCTACCAGGAACATCTTTGGACTATTTTCTTCCTGTTCGGAGAATGAGTAACAGGCATAAATTATAGTGGGATGCTTTTGATAGTGGGATAAGAGACCCCATCTGATACAGAAGTGGGGAAGGTAAAATTTGTAGAGGTCTGCATGGGTATCCAATATCATAGTAAATAGATCCTCATCCTAATTTCAGAGAGTAAGAAAAAGTGGTGAGATTCAAAGTTTAAAGTGGATCTGACATTGGTGGGTGCTGTTTAGGCAGGTGCAGGTTGGTTTGCACCAGTTCTCTTGTTGCCTGTCTCTTCAATGGCCACTTTGAGATTAAACACCACTGGGAGTGAAGAAGGGGTGTCAAGGAATAGTGTTTTAACAGGCCAGGGGAGAAAAGGGTGGCTTAGATTAGGAGCAGGGAGAAGAGATGTCTATTTGTGGTCTTTTAAGTGAAGTTTTCCCACTCTGTGTGTGATAGTTTTCTACTAAAACAGAGCACTGGATGGGCACTTTTGATGTATAACGTTAAACAATAAAGGTTCACTGATGTAAAATTTGTCACCCATTGCTTAAAAGGGTTGTTTCTGTGCTTAGCAATTCCCCCACAGCTGCACTAGTTTCATGAGTTTTAATACTCTTCTCACTCACAAAAGCAGTCTGAGCAGAGATTGTGCCACATCTCTGGTGCTTGTTAAATCACAGAATCATAGACTTTGAGGTCAGAAGGGACCATTATGATCTAGTCTGACCTCCTGCACAATGACGGCCACAGAATCTCAACCACCCACTCCTGTAACAAACCCCTAACATATGTCTGAGTTACTGAAGTCCTCAAATCGTGGTTTGAAGACCTCAAGGTGCAGAGAATCTTCTAGAAAGTGACCCGTGCCCCCCCGCTGCAGAGAAAGGTGAAAAACCTCCAGGGCCTCTGCCAATCTGCCCTGGAGGAAAATTCCTTCCCAACCCCAAATATGGCGATCAGTTAAACCCTGAGCATGTGGGCAAGACTCACCAGACAGCATCCAGGAAAAAATTCTCTGTAGTAACTCAGATCCCACCTCATCTAACATCCCAACACAGACCATTGGGCATATTTACCTGCTAATAATCAAAGATCAATTAATTGCCAAAATTAGGCTATCCCATCATACTATCCCCTCCATAATCTTATCAAACTTAGTCTTGAAGCCAGATATGTCTTTTGCCCCCACTACTCCCCTTGGAAGGCTGTTCCAGAACTTCACTTCTCTAATGGTTAGAAACCTTCATCTAGTTTCAAGTCTAAACTTCCTAGTGTCCAGTTTATATCCATTTGTTCTTCTGTGCACATTGGTACTAAGCTTAAATAATTCCTCTCCCTCCCTGATCTTTATCCCTCTGATATGTTTATAAAGAGCAATCATATCTCCCCTCAGCCTCCTTTTGGTTAGGCTAAACAAGCCAAGCTCTTTGAGTCTCCTTTCATAAGACAGGTTTTCCATTCGTCGGATCATCCTAGTAGACCTTCCCTGTACTTGTTCCAGTTTGAATTCATCCTTTTTAAATATGGGAGACCAGAACTGCATACAATATTCCAGATGGGGTCTCGCCAGTGCCTTGTATAATGGTACTAACACCTCCTTATCTTTACTGGAAATACCTCGCTTGATGCATCCCAAGACCACATTAGCTTTTTCCACAGCCATATCACATTGGTAGCTCCTAGTCATCCTGTGATCAACTAATACTCCGAGGTCCTTCTCCTCCTCCTGTTACTTCCAACTGATGTGTCCCCAATTTATAACCAAAATTCTTGTTATTAATCCCTAAATGCATGGCCTTGCACTTTTCACTATTACATTTCATCCTATTACTATTACTTCATTTTACAAGGTCAGATATGATATCCTGGTCCTTCTCTGTGTTAGCAATACCTCTCAGCTTTGTGTCATCTGCAAACTTTATCACATTCCCACTTTTTGTGCCAAGGTCAGTAATAAAAAGATTAAATAAGATTGGTCCTAAAACCCATCCCTGAGGAACTCCACTGGTAACCTCCTTCTAGCCTGACAGTTCACCTTTCAGTATGACCCGTTGTAGTCTCCCCTTTAACCAGTTCCTTATCCACTTTTCAATTTTCATATTGATCTCCATCTTCTCCAATTTAACTAATAATTCCCCATGTGGAACTGTATCAAATGCCTTACTGAACTCGAGGTAAATTAGATCCACTGCGTTTCCTTGGTCTAGAAAATCTGTTACCTTCTCAACGGAGGAGATCAGGTTGGTTTGGCACGATCTACCTTTTGTAAAACCATGTTGTATTTTGTCCCAATTACCCTTGACCTCAATGTCCTTAACTACTTTCTCCTTCAAAATTTTTTCCAAGATCTTGCATACTACAGATGTCAAACTAACAGGCCTATAGTTACTCAGATCACTTTTTTTTCCTTTCTTAAAAATAGAAACTATGTTAGCAATTCTCCAGTCATACGGTACAACCCCTGAGTTTACTGATTCATTAAAAATTCGTGCTAATGGGCTTGCAATTTCATGTGCCAGTTCCTTTAATATTCTTGGATGAAGATTATCTGCCCACTCCCGATTTAGTTTCATTAAGATGTTGGAGTTTGGCTTCTACCTCGGATGTGGTAATATCTACCTCCATATCCTCATCCCCATTTGTCATCCTGCCATTATCCCTAAGCTCCTCATTAAGCACTGAGGCAAAGTATTTGTTTAGATATTGGGCCATGCCTAGATTACCCTTAACCTCCACTCCATCCTCAGTGTTTAGCGGTCCCACTTCTTCTTTCTTGGTTTTCTTCTTATTTATATGGCTATAGAACCTTTTACTATTGGTTTTAATTCCCTTTGCAAGGTCCAACTCCACATGGCTTTTGGCCTCTCTCACTTTATCCCTACATGTTCTGACCTCAATAAGGTAGCTTTCCTTGCTGATCCCTCCCATCTTCCACTCCTTGTAGGCTTTCTGCTTTTTCTTAATCACCTCTTTGAAATGCTTGCTCATCCAGCTTGGTCTACAACTCCTGCCTATGAATTTTTTTCCCCTTTCTTGGCATGCAGGCTTCTGATAGTTTCTGCAACTTTGACTTGAAGTAATTCTAGGCCTCCTCCACCTTTAGATCCCCAAGTTCTTTCCTAAACACTTCCCTAACTAATTTCCTTAATTCTTTAAAGTTAGTTCTTTTGAAATAAAAAACCCTAGTTCCAGATCTATTTTTGTTTATCCTTCCATCTAGTTTGAACTGAATTAGCTCATGATCACTCGAACCAAGGCTGTCCCCTACAACCATTTCTTCTATGAGGTCCTCACTACTCACCAAAACCAAATCTAAAATGACATCCCCTCTTGTTGGTTCTTCAACTACTTGATGAAGAAATCCATCAGCTATCGCATGCAGAAAAATCTGAGCCCTATTATTATTACTAGCACTTATCCTCCAGTCTGTATCTGGGAAGTTAAAGTCTCCCATGATCACACAATTCCCATTAGTGTTTACTTCATTAAAAACATTAAAGAGGTCTCTATCAATATCCAAATCGGATCCCAGTGGTCTGTAGCACACCCCAAGCACTATCTCAGGGGAGGCTCTAGAAGCTCTCTCCCCCAATGTGATTTTTGCCCAGACAGACTCTGTCTTATCCATTCCGTTCCTTCTTATTTCTTTACAGTCTACCTCATCATTGACAAACAGTGTTACTCCACCACCTTTGCCTTTATTTCTGTCTTTCGTAAACAGCACATAGCTTTCAATACCCATACTCCAGTCATGACTACTATTTCACCACGTTTCTGTTATCCCTATAAATATCCGGTTTCACTTCCTGCACCAGTAGCTCTAGTTCCTCCATTTTGTTACCTAGGCTCCTCGCATTAGTGTACAAACATCTTAATTTTTGCTGTTTGGCTTCACTGACATTCTTTACCTGATTAGGCACAGACATTCTACCACCAGTATCACCTATTAGACTGGTATCTATACTACCCTTCCTCCTTATGTCCATTCTCCTACCTACGGCTGTATCCTTTCTTACTTTGTTTTCTTCCCTCTCAATGGTAAATTCCAGCATGGAGATTACCTGGACTCTCCCAACCATCTCCCCCTAATTCCTAGTTTAAAGCTCTCTTAATCAGTTGTGCCAGCCTCCATCCTAGAAGTCTATTTCTCTCCTTACTCAGGTGAAGTCCATCCCGAGAGAACAGTCCTCTGTCCATGAATGCTTCCCAGTGGCTATACATCCCGAAGCCCTCCTTATAGCACCACTGCCTGAGCCATCTGCTGATCGCCATAATCTTGTCACACCATTGTTGCCCTTCTCTATGAACAGGCAGAATCCCACTGAAGATCACCTGAGCCTCGATTTCCTTAAGTGTCTTCCCCAGCCTGGCACAGTCTCCCTTGATATGTCCCAGCAAGAATGTAGCCGTTATCATTGGTTCCTACATGAAGGGCAATCAGCGAAATTCTTTCCCGCTCCCATTAGGATCCTCTTCAGCCTCAGGTCCACATCCCATATCTTAGCACCCGGCAGACAGCATGTTTAGGAAGTGATATTTGAAATCTTCTCCAACTCTTCTGTGAACTTTTGAAGTACATTTTAAAAATAGAAAAACCAACTGAGCAAAGATACCATATCACTGTATATGTATTGTAATATATTACATCTCTACACTTGTCCAAATATAAATATTAATATTTTCAAAAAAATATGTAGAATATAAATGCATTAACCCAAGAGGAAAGAGACAGACATAGGACACTCCTTATTCTTGACAGAAGCCTAGAAAAATTCTGCTAACTCTGTACTGTGAGCCCAATTTTCAGCTTGGAGAGCTGCCAAAGGAAAGCCTTCCATCTGAAGCCAAGCAGGATTATAGGTTAGTCCCCTAGCTTCTTTGACAGTGGCTGCAGCTTTTGGATTTGATGTATACCTGATATATTTCCTGGTGCTGTCGTGTAAGGGGAAGATATGAATTAGAAACAAAGATTTGTTAATCAAAGTTAGTCAAAAATAACCTCTTCAGTGAAGGCCAGCCATTCAAGGAAATAGTTTGCAAACTCCATGCACACACTGTGGAGCAAAGAGCATTCAGAGGCTCCTGATTTTTTTTTTATTTTTTTTTTTAAAGCATCTGAGGTCATGAGTTATACTATATTTGTGTGTCTGCAATCTAAGCTCTACAGGATAGGAAAACAGTTTTACATATTTAAACTAGTCTTCAGTTTTATAATGTCACATATCTACAATGTTCATTGCTGCGTTTTATGCCAACGTCTCCTGCTCATGCACATTTATTGTGCAACACAGATTTAATCCAGCAGCAGAGCGCTGTTCACAAAAAATAGAAATAAAACAATATTATCATCATCAAGAAAAGTGAATGACAGCTGAAACAAATAGGACAATTCACAGACTAAATTAATGAGTTATAGAATTACACCAACATGGAAGACTGTGGGCAAAAGCTTAACAGGAAAAAATTGGTTAGTTTTCATGGGTAAAAGTTAACAAAAATAAAGGTTCCCTCATTATCTGCATATTTGCTTCCACTTACCTATTCACAGAAATACTCTGAACACTGAAGTAAAGTTACTTAAGTTGTTAGCTCTAAAACAACTGCCAAGAGAGAGAATCCAGTAAATGAACATAAGTTCAGCACAGGTGTACTGTATACGCAAATCAAACAAAAAAACCCACCATCAGACTGATTCCCATACATTGCTGAGACAGTCAATACATTTATGGTGAAAATACATGGCTACTGTCTGAATAGTCAGGCAGGCAGACTTTTTGCTAGAGAAAGACCTTACTAATGTGTATATTGTCTTTGTGCTATGTATTTTGGATCAGTTAAAGCTGTTACTGAAGTGTGCAAGGAGAACTTTCACATCAATAATGTACTCAGGTATATGAACTGATGTAGTAATAAAATATTTATTTATATGTTACTTTTCCTGGTTATTTGCATTATTTTTAATTACTAGATTTTTAACTTATTTAGTGTATGTATTTTGTAAAATGATTATATTACTGGTGCAACCTTAACCGTAAGATTAAAAAAAGTCAAAATTCCCTTTTAAGGAAAAAAGTAAGGAATGCCGCAAATTTAAAAATAGACTGGTTTTCACAAGAAACATCCCACTACAATTTTCTCCAGCTCCCAAGAGATCCAGCTAGGACACTTTATAACCACTATAAGGTTTTCTATGGACTAGGGTGCATGAGAGGATTGCCTCTGCTGAAAGTCTCCAGATTTCTTTTCTATGCATCTTGGGAGAGGAACAGCAAAGATTATCCCCTCCCATGTACAAGGCTCCTAAGTACTCCTTCCTGCATAGCTAGTAACAGGAAGGCAAAAGTTCCACTGTGGTATTTCCTAATATGTACAGCAGACAAACTGCTACTATGGACCTCCTCAGATATGTGAGAAAGGAGCTCCTCTCCTGCACAATTTAAGAGATGCTGCTGGGGAAGGTTCTTGTCCAATGCTCCAGAGCACCATACTTAAGAGGAGTTCTGCTCAAAACTCAACATGTCAGACACCTCAGTGTCTTCAACGAGATTCCTCACCGTGTATAAAGTTAAGCAAGCACACAAGTCATTGCAGGATTGGGGCCTAATTCTTATTAAAACTCAAGAGATCCCAAACAAAAACAAAACTGATACCAGCCCTGAAATTTGAGAAGTTAACTCTGAACTTCCAAAAAGTATTTTCCTGTAGCTTCACCAAAAAAAAAAGAATTAAAGGGGAGTAGGTATGTTTGAGACATTTTCAAAGCTATCAACTATGTTCTGGTTTTTAAGATTCTCATAATACACTAGTCCAGTTTTATTTCATCTCATGAATCCACTACAGCCAAGTGTAAACTCATAAATGCTCTTACATTTTAGTCCAAAAAAGCATAGTGTATTTTTTTCTTTAATTATCTACTGGATTAGTGACTACATTTCTATCTACAGCAAGGAATTCAAATATAAGTGGGTGCTCTCTGACATACGATTTAAAATGGATTTTTTTTCCCTTTTATAGTGTACATAGTGTGTAGTGTAGGGGCCACTGGATGACTGAGGTGCTAAAGGAGCACTCAATGAAAAATGAGGCCATTGCAGAGAAGCTAAATTAGTTCTTTGTTTCAGTCTTCACTGCAGAGAATGTGAGGGAGATTCCCACATCTGAGCCACCGTTTTTAGGTGACAAATATGACACACTGTCCAAGATTAGGGGTCAAAGGAGGCGGTTTTGGAATAAACTGATATATTAAACACAGTAATAAGCCACCAAGACCAGATGGTATTCACCCAAGAGTCCTGAAGAAACTCAAATATGAAATTGTAGAACTACTAACTGTGGTATGTAACCTGTTGCTTAAATCAGCCGCTAGAGGACAGCTAATGTAACACTGATTTTTAGAAGAATACTTGAGACGCAATCCAGGCAATTACATGCCAGTAACCCTAACTGGTTGAAACAACAGCGAATAACAGAATTATCAGACACAGATGAACATAGTATGTTTGTGGAGACTCAACACGGCGTTTGTAAAGGGAAATTATGCCTCACCAATCTATTAGAATTCTTTAAGGGGGACAACAAAGAGGTAGAAAAGTGTGATCTAGTGCATATCGCATACTTGGACTTTCAGAAAGCCTTTGACAAGGTACCTCAAGGATCTTTAGAAAAGTAGGCAGTCACAGGATAAGAGGGAAGGTCCTCTCATGGATCACCAACTGGTAAAATACAAGAAACAAAGGGTAGGAATAAATAGTTTTCACAATAGATAGATGTAAACAGCAGGGACCCACAAGGATCTTTACTGGGACCCTATGTTGTTCAATATATTCATAAATGATCTGGAAAAGGTGGTAAACAGTAAAGTGGCAACGTTTGCAGAGGATACAAAATTACTCACGATAATTAAGTCCAAAGCTGACTGCAGAGAGTTACAAAGGGATCTCACAAAACTGGGTGACTGGGCAACAAAATGGAAGATGAGATTCAATGATAAATGTAAGCAGTGTCCACTGGAAAACAGAATCCCGAAGATACATACAAAATAATGGGGTCTAAATTAGCTTTCACGACTCAAGAAAGATCTTGAAGTCATTATGCATAGTTCTTTGAAAACATCTGCTCAATGTGCAGCATCACTCAAAAAAAAAAAAATCTAATGCGAGGAATCAATAGGAAAAAAATGGAGAATAAGACAGTAAATATCACAATACCACTATATAAATCCATGATATGTCCACACTGAACACTGCATTCAGTTCTGGTCACCTCATCTCAAAAAAAAAAAAAAAAAGTGTATATATTATATACATACACACGCGCACGAAAAAAAAAAGTACAAAAAAAGGGCAACAACATGATTAAGGGTATGAATCAGCTTCCATAAAGACTGGGAGTGTTTCATCTTGGACATCGGTGAGGCCTCATCTGGAGTATTTTGTCCAGTTTTGGGCCCCATACTACAAGGAGGATGTGGAAAAATTGGAGAGAGAGTTCAGCGGAGGGCAACAAAAATGATTACAGCACTAGAGCACATGATTTATGAGGAGAGGCTGAGAGCACTGGGACTGTTTAGTCTGCAGAAAAGAAGAATGAGGCGGGATTTGATAGCTGCTTTCAACTACCTGAAAGGGGGTTCCAAAGAGGATGGATCTAGACTGTTCTCAGTGGTAGCAGATGACACAACAAGGAGTAACGGTCTCAAGCTGCAGTGGAAAGGTTTAGGTTGGATATTAGGAAAAACATTTTCACTAGGAGGGTGGTGAAGCACTGGAATGGGTTAACTAGGGAGGTGGTTGAATCTCCTTCCTTAGAGGTTTTTAAGGTCAGGCTTGAGAATCCCCAACTAAATCATCCCTTAGTTCCTGCTTTCAGCAGGGGGTTGGACTAGATGACCTCCTGAGGTCCCTTCCAACCTTGATATTCTATGATTCTATTATAATGAGACAACCCGGGGGGGGAGGGGGGGGAGAAAAGAGAACGTGGAGGATATGACAGAGGTCTATAAAATCATGAATGGGGTGGAGAAAGTGAATAAGGAAATATCTACCCCTTCACAACACAAGAATGAGGTGTCACTCAATGAAATTAATAGGCAGCAGGTTTAAAACAACAAAAGAAATTACTTCTTCACATAATGCGCAGTCAACCCGTGGAACTCATTGCCAGGGGATGCTGTGAAGGCCAAAAATATAACTGGGTTCAAAAGAGAATTAGAAAAGTTCAAAGGATAGGTCCATCAATGGTGATTAGCCAAGAGAGTCAGGAATGCAAACCTATGCTCTAGTATCTCTCAGGGCATGGCTACACTTGCGAGTTAGAGCGCATTAAAGCAGCCCAGTGTGCTCTAGCTCACGACACAACCACACTAGCAAGGCGCGTAGAGCGCCAGACTCTGAGGCTAAAGTGCTCCTGGTACTGCACCTCGGTGAGTGGAATAACGTTTGATGCGTCCCAGCTGGAGTGCCGCAGCACCAGTGTGGACACCCTGGTCTGTTAATGCACTCTGATTGGCCTCCAGAAATGCCTATTCTACCCACTCTGGTCATCACTTTGAACTCTACTGCCCTGCCCTCATGTGACCAACCGTCAGACCCACCCTTTAAATTCTCTGGGAATTTTGAAAATCCCCCAGGCGTGGAGTGCTCTCAGTGAATCTTTCCAGGCCTCCACGGGCCAATATATCCAGTATGGATCAATGGCGAAGTGCTGGACTGCATCAGTGTTTCGGGGGGAGGAAGCTCTCCAGTCTCTGTGCTACAGCCATAGGAATTACGATACCTTCAGGCAGATATCAAGGGACATGATGGAAAGGGGATATTACTGGAACGCACTGCAGTGCAGGGTTAAAGTGAAGGAGCTGGAAAATGCCTACCGCAAAGCCCGCGAGGCAAACTGCCGCTCTAGTGCTGCCCCCACCAGGGCCGGCTCCAGGCACCAACCCAGCAAGCAGCTGCTTGGGGCAGCCAACGGTGAGGGGCAGCACGTCCGGGTCTTCAGCGGCAAGTCCCTCACTCCCTCTCAGAGCGAAGGACCAGCCGCCGAATTGCAGCCGAAGACTGAAGCAGCGGCAGCAGAGAACAATCACTGCTTTTTTTTTTTGGCTGCTTGGGGCAGCAAAAACCCTGGAGCCAGCCCTAGCCCCCGCAACTTGCCATTTCTACATAGAGCTGGATGCGATACTTGGGGGTGACCCCACCTCCACTCTGAGGACCACCAGGGACACTTCAGAGCTCAGTTCAACAAGGCAGGAGGAGGAGGAAAGCAGGAACGAGGATGCTGAGGAGGGAAGACACGCCGGAATCCCTAGATGCATGTAGCCAGGAGCTGTTCTCAAGCCAGAAGGAAGATAGACAGTCACGGCGGCCAGTGCTTGGGGAAGGACCAACACCAGAGGAGGTTTTCGGTAAGCGGCTTTTATTTTGGGAAGAAATTTATTCAGTGTGGGCACTTAGAAGTGGAATAGGGCATCGATGTGCTCTCTCACATCACGGTAATCAGCCTCAGTGATCTCTTCAAAGGTCTCATCCAGGAATTGGACAATGCGCTTGTGCCGGTTTCTTGGGAGAGCCACTGTGATCCTTGTCCCAGTCGGCTAAGATGTCCACACCACTGCGTCGTGAGGGGTGGGAGGGACCACTGCTGCACACAGGCAAGCTGCATACAGGCCAAGGTGGAAGCCACATTGTAGTAGAAGACTCTCCCTTGCTTCCCAGGGAACCCTCAGCAGCGAGATATCTTCCAGAACGAACTCCTGTGGAAAATGTGGGGACAATGTTCAGTATAGGGCCTCCTGCAGCTGTTGGCTCTCCCAAAAGCACAGAAACCCAGAGGACAATACGGCTATGAAACAATCAGTCCCCCTTGACCCTGTGCTTGCCATTTAGGGGTCCCATGGGTTGTACGCACTCGCTTTGGGATGGGCAAATTATGCTCTTGTGTAGACTGTGCTTGTCTTTAAGCATGGGGGAATCATTGCTCTGTCTGGTGTGAACAATGCTGCCTCTATTAAGTGATGCATTTTGCCTTTACAGATGCAACCTTGAGATCTCAGCTGTCCGTGTTATCTCCAACCGAAAGACTCCAAAGAATTAGGAAGAGGCCACATAGAAGCAAAGAAGACATGCTGCATGAAGTAATGCAGCAGTCCCTTAATGAGAATCTAAAAGCGCAGAAGTGGAGGGAGAGTGAAAGGAGGATCCGCCAGCAGAATGAGGAGCGCTGGCACAAAAGCGTGGAGCTCCGGCAGGACAGCATGAATCAGCTGATAAGCATCATGGAGTGCTAAGTGGTCTCAATCCAGGTGCTCGTAGCCATGCAGGCGGAGTACTACTATGCCCACCGTCCCTGCAGCCCTTGTCCAAAAAAAAAAAAAAAAAAAACCTTTCCCTTGTGCCCCCAGGTCACCTCCAACCCACTTTCCCCAACATCCAGTTTCTTATCGCCACCAGCTACCTCCAACACCTGTAGCTTCACCACCCAGCCCTGAAAACTATGACCCTTACCCACTGCACTCAACCCCCATCACCATGCATTATAGCCATCCTGAAGTGCAGCAGTCATTGCACAGCACTCCAGACAGAAAGGCTGAGTATGATAACAGGACATACGCAAATCTGTGATTGTACCTATCCCCACTCCACCCCCTTGCCCTTTCTGTTTCCCAAGCAGTTGTGTTTCTTTTCAATAAATGGATTTTTTGGCTTTAAAAAATGCTTTATTATTGCATAAAGTAAAAGATGCAGTGCCTGTTGCTTTCCTGGGCTAAGGTAAGTCAGTGTAGCTAACACAGATTCCTACTAACATTGGAACCACTGCACTTCACTCCCATGCAGGGCACCAGACATTAGTGGTGGCTTTCAGCCTCAAATTACTCCCTCAAGGCATCCCTAATTCTTGCAGCCCCACGTTGGGCCCCTCTAATAGCCCTGCTCTCTGGCTGTTCAAATTCAGCCTCCAGGTGTTGAAACCTCCGAGTTCCATGACTGAGTGAATCTTTCACTCTTGCCTTCACAAATGTTATGGAGGGTACAGAACATGGATATAACCGCGGGGATGTTGTCATCGGCCAGGTCCAGCTTCCCATACAGAGAGCGCCAGCAGTCCTTTAAACAGCCAAAAGCACACTCCACAGTCATTCTCCACCGGCTCAGCCTGTTGAACTGCTCCTTGATGCAGTCAAGGCTCCCTGTGTAGGGTTTCATGAGCTATGGCATTGAAGGGTAAGCGGAGTCTCCAAGGATCACAGTGGGCATTTCGACTTCCACTACAGTGATCTTCTGGTCTGGGAAAAGTGTCCCGGCTTGCATCTTCCTGAACAGACCAGTGTTCCGAAAGATGAATGTATCATGCACCTTTCTGGGCCAGCCTATGTTAATATCAATGAAACGCACACAGTGATCCACAAACGCCTGGAGAACCATCAAGAAATACCCCATCCAATTAACGTATTTGGAGACTAGGTGGGCTGGTGTCAGAATTGGAATGTGTGTCCCATCTATCGCCCCTCCACAGTTAGAGAAACCCATTTCTGCAAAGCCAGCCACAATGTCATACACATTACCCAGAGTCACGGTTCTTCTGAGCAGGATGCGATTAGTGGCCATGCAAACTTGCATCAACACGATTCTAACAGTCGACTTCTCCACTCCAAACTGGTTAGCAACCGATCGATAGCTGTCTGGAGTTGCTGGCTTCCACCCTGCAATAGCCACCTGCTTCTCCACCGTCAGGGCAGCTCTCAATCTTGTCCTTGCGCCACAGGATGGGTGCGATCACTTCACACAGTCCCTTGAAAGTGGCTTTTCCCATCCGAAAGTTATGCAGCCACTGCTCATCATCCCAGACTTGCATAACTATGTGATCCCACCACTAAGTGCTTGTTTCCCTGAGCCCAAAAGTGGCTTTCCATGGTGGTGAGCATGTCCATGAATGGCACAAGCAACCTCGTGTCGTATGCGTTACTCGAGTCGATATCATCTGAGTCCTCACTGTCAGTTTGGATCTTAAGGAGTAACTCGACTGCCAAACGTGATGTGGTGGCAAGACTCGTCAGCATATTCCTCAGCAGTTTAGGCTCCATTCCCACAGACCGAAAGGGAAGCCAGTACAAAAAACGTTGAAAGATGGTGCCAATTATGGATGGAAGCAGAGGGATTGCTGGGATGCGAACCGATGCATCACAGGGTGTTGGGACAGGACCCAGAATGCCCTGCACCCCCTTCCCACAAGCCACAGCGCCAGAATGGGCCAAGGCACTCTGTGGGATAGCTGCCCATAATGCACTGCTCCCAATGCTGCTGCAAGTGCCACAAATGTGGCCACGCCAGTGCGCTTGCAGCTGTCAGTGTGGACAGATTGCAGTGCTTTCCCTACTGCACTCTATGAAGGCTGGTTTACTCAAAGCGTTCTACATTGGCAAGTGTAGCCATCCCCTCAGCCTCTGGCTGCCAAAAGCTGGGACTGAACAACAGCGGATAGATCACTCAATAATTGCCCTGTTCTGTTCATTCCTTCTGAAGCATCTAGCATTGGCCGCTTTTGGAAGACAGGCTATTGGGTTAGATGGACCATTATTCTGACCCAATAAGGCCATTCTTATATACTATACAATCATATCCAAAACAAAATGGAAAACAAGTGGTCATCTTCAATTTGTCAAGTGAGTTGCTGAAGGAATATTTCCATTAACTCATTATTTCAGGACTGAAAGAAAAAGCACAAGCTTTTGGGCAGGTAATTAAGAAAATTCATGACGACAAACAACCTGATTAGAAATATCTACAATCAGGTTAGATATGAACAAGAAATAAAAGTGGTGGAATTAAAAACATGCAATTCACTCTCCTGTAGAATTATCAACAGACCAGGGCTACAACAGCACTCCACAGATTTAGCAAAAAGCTTTAAATGCTAATATGTTCCAGTTGGGTTATATCTAATACAGTAAAAAAGGGCTCGTAATGTAACATTCCCAAAGTGAAGAAACAATTCAATCAAGTCAATCTTTATATGTCTGACAGCTAAGTTTCATTTATCCTCCTCCCCCCTCAAAAAATGACGTTTCTAAATACTCTTCCCACTAAGATACTCATGCGATGATCCTATTATGCACTGAATGGCTGACCAAAAGAAATCCCAGTGATTGATGGGGTGCTAAGGAAGTCATCCATGTGCTTCAGTGGCTAGCCTATCAGGGGAAACTGCCGAGCAGCTTCTGACCCACAGATTTCTAACTAATTTTGACACTCCCTTATGCATAAGACAGAAATAGACTTAAAACTAATGTTTAACTGGCTGTTTACCAAGCATACTGCTACATCCACAACAATAAATGGAGCTGCCTGAAATTCTTCAGCAGAGCTTTGTTTTCCAGAGACTTCATAGAAATAAAAAGCCATTTAAACAGCAGTCAATTGTGTATGTCCCCACTAAGCGCATTAAGATGGTGGAGTGCGTCCTCACTACCATGGCTAGCATCGACTTACGGAGCCGTGCACTATGGGAAGCTATCCCACAGTTTCCACACTCTCTGCTACCCACTGGAATTCTGGGTTAAGCTCCCAATACCTGATGGGGCAAAAAAAAATTGTCACGGGTGGTTTTGGGTACATGTCGGTCTCCCTTACCTCCCTCCCTCTGTGAAAGCAACTGCAGACAATTGTTTCATGTCTTTTTTCCTGGGTTACCCGTGCAGATGCCATAGCACAGCAAGCATGGAGCCCACTCAGCTCACCGATGCTGTTGCGAGCATTGTAAACACCTTGTGCATTATACTGCAGTATGTGCAGAACCTGGCTAAGAGACGGCAGCACGAAGACAATTGTGAGGAGGACCTGGACACAGGCATTCCTGAAAGCACGGGCTGTGGCAATTGGGACATCACGGCGGCAGTGGGGCTGGTTGATACGCCGATTCTGGACCCAGCAAACAAGCACAGACTGGTGGGACTGCATAGCGTTGTGGGTATGGGATGATTCCCAGTGACTGCGAAACTTTTGCATGCATAAGGCCACTTTCCTGAAACGCAGGAATACCAAGATGAAAGCTGCCTTGACAGTTGAGAAGTGAGTGGCGATAGCCCTGTGGAAGCTTGCAACGCCTGACTGCTACGGGTCAGTTGGGAATCAATTGGAAGTGGGCAAATCTACTGTAGGGATAGTCAGAAACAGTCCTTCTGCCGAGGAGTTTACAATCCAAAACCCATATTTTTTTTATATATTGTGTATATTATATATATACACACACACACACACACACACACACACACACACACACTTCCCAGCACAATGGCAGAGCCTGGTCTCAGTTTGGACCTGTTGATACTAATGGAATACAAATAATAAACAAACTGTCCCAGATTGAGGTGGCAGTAGAGGTGGTTTTGGAACAAAATTGATAAATAGTAATAAGTCGTCAAGACAAGATGGTATTCACCCAAGAGTACTGAAGGAAGTCAAATATGAAAGTACAGAACTACTAACTGTGGTATGTAATCCATCACTTAAATCAGCCTCTGTACCAGATGACTGGCAGATAGCTAATGTAATGCCGATTTTTAAAAGGTGATTAGAGGTGATTCTGTCAATTACAAGCCAGAAAGCCTAACATCAGCACCAGACAAACTGGTTACAGCTATAGTAAAGAAGAGAATGATCAGACACAAAGATAAACATATTTTGGGGAAGAGTCAAGATGGCTTTTGTGACGGAACATCTTTGAGGGGGTCAACAACAATGTGAGTAAGGGTGGTCTACTTGGACTTTCAGAAAGTTTTTGATAAGAGCCTTTGGTGAGGGACCTTAAGTAAAGTAAGCTAGCAATATTAGGAGCCATTAGGAAAGGAATAAATAAAACAGAAAATATAATGCCCCTATATAAATGCAAGGTATGCCCACACCTTGAATACTGTCTGCAGTTTTGGTCACCCCATCCCAAAAAAGTTATATTAGAGTTGGAAAAGATACAGAGAAGGGCAACAAAAATGATTAGGTGTATGGAACAGCTTCCACACAAGGAGAAATTAAGAAGACTGGGATGAAAAAGTAGGGGATATGATAGAAGTCTATAAAATCGTGAGTGGTGTGTAGAAAATGAATAGGGAAGTGTTGTTTAACACAAGAACTAGGGGTCACCTAATGAGATTAACAGTCACCGGCTTTAAAACAAACATAAGGAAGTACTTTCTTCACAGCCCACAGTCAACCTGTGAAACTCATTGCTAGGGAAAGTTGTAAAGTCCAAAAATATAACTGGGTTAAAAAAAATAGATAAGTTCCTAGAGGATAAGTCTATAAATGGCTGTTATCCAAGATGGTCAGGGATGCAATCCCATGCTCCAGGTGTCCCTTAATCTCCAACATCCAGATGCTGGGACAGGATAACAGGGATGGATCACTCAAACTTGTCCTATTCTGTTCATTCCTTCTGAAGTATCTGGCACTGTCCAATTTCAGAAGACAAGATACTGAACTAGATGGGTCATTGGTCGTAATCAGTAAGTATGTTCTTAAGTGAATGATAGTGTAATGGTGTGAATGTGTGTATGATAATGTCCCCTAATAGCTGACCCAAAGAGGCTCAGAAACTAGTCACTAGTAGGTATTCTCCTTCAGTTGCAGTGGTAGAGAGGGGGGGGGAGCCCATTGGTAGAGAAGCTTCACAACCTGTAAAAGAAAACTATGTCATCGGCAGCCCTTCCATGTCAGAGTGTCTTCACAATGGGTGTTCCCTGTCTCCATGGCAACTGAAGGCAGACCAAATCTTTGCTTTGAGCCTGGGTTTAAGACCACCCCTCAGGAAGAACTTTCCAGAATGCTCTGCCTCAAGTGGCACATATAGCAGACTTCAGGTCTCCCTCCGGAACAAAGGTTTCAAAGGATTTTTAACTAAATATTTGTTTCTTCTATGTCTCCTTAGAACTGCTAAGGAGATCTCAGCGCTCTCATCAAGTCCATAAAGAGATCAATAAACCCAGGTGGAAATGTTGAAATCCATTGTTATAGCACTAGCTTTCCAAAACTTCAGATAATATGAAAATAAACCTCCTGGGGAGCTACTGAAGATATGATCAGGAAGAGTCAATCAAATGCTTTAGCTTCTGCTACAGCAAGTAGTATTATAAATACAGAATACTCCTTTTTGGACTTGTAACCACTACACTAGTATTCACAAAAGCCATATTATCCTCCTTCAAGTGAAAGGGGTACATGTCTAGACATTACAAAGGGGTATATGTTGCACAAGGCCCAGCAGCCAGTGGTTTGAGTATTGGCCTATTTAAACCTAGGGTTGTGAGTTCAATCCTTGAGGGGGTCATTTAGGGATCTGGGGCAAAAATCTGTTTGGAGATTGGTCCTGCTTTGAGCAGGGGGTTGGACTAAATGACCTCCTGAGGTCCCTTCCAATCCTGATATTCTATGTTTCTATGATTCAGAAGTAGCCAATGCAATCACTGACATTCTGCTATCAAGGGTAGTGACTCTGGGAAACGTGCAGGTCATAGTGGATCGCTTTGCTGCAATGAGGTTCCCTAACTGTGGTGGGACAATAGATGGAACGCATATCCCTATCTTGGCACTGGACCAATCAGTACATAAACCGCAAGGGGTACTTTTCAGTGGTGCTGCACGCACTGGTGGATCACAAGGGACATTTCACCAACATCAATGTGAGATGGCCGGGAAAGGTGCAGGACGCTCGCATCTTTAGGAACACTGGGCTGTTTGAGCAGCTGCAAGAAGGGACTTACTTCCCAGACCAGAAAATTACTGTTGGGGATGTTGAAATGCCAATAGTTATCCTTGGAGACCCAGCCTACCCCTTGCTCCCATGGCTCATGAAGCCATACACAGGCAGCCTGGACAGTCGTAAGGAGCAGTTCAACTATAGGCTGAGCAAGTGCAGAATGGTGGTAGAATGTGCCTTTGGACATTTAAAAGCTCGCTGGCGCTGTTTGCTGACTAGGTTAGACCTCAGCACAACCAATATTCCCATTGTTATTACTGATTGCTGTGTGCTCCATAATATCTGAGAGAGTAAGGGGAAGATGTTTATTGCGGGGTAGGAGTCTGAGGCAAATTGCCTGGCTGCCAATTTTGAACAGCCAGACACTAGGGCTATTAGAAGAGCACAGATAGGTGCGCTGCGCATCAGAGAGGCTTTGAAAACCAATTTCATGACTGGCCAGGCTACAGCGTGACCGTTGTGTGTGTTTCTCCTTGATACAAACCCGCCCTCTCTGTTGATTTTAATTCCCTGTAAGCCAACCACCCTCCCCACTATGATCACAGATGGCAAAGGAAATAAAGTCACTATTGTTTTGAAACCATGCATTCTCTCTTTATTATTTTTTTTTTAAAAAGGAAGATAACTGATAAGGTATCCTGGGTGGGGTGGGGTGGGGGAGGACGGAAGGACAAGGCCACATTGCTTATTGTAGCCACACTACAAATCAAAACTGTTTGAATGACAGCCTTCTGTTGCTTGGGCCATCCTCTGGAGTGGAGTGGCTGGGTGCCTGGAGTCTCCCCCACTGTGTTCTTGGGCATCTGGGTGAGGAGGATATGGAACTTGGGGAGGAGGGCAGGCAGTTGTACAGTGGATGCAGCAGCGCTCTGTGCTCTTGTTGGCTTTCCTGCAGCTCCACCAGATGCCTGAGCATGTCCGTTTGCTCCCCCATTAGCCTCAGCATTGCATCCTACCTCTTCTCATCATGCTCACTTAATGCTTTCCTGGACTTTGCCAATGAATGCCTCCATGCATTCAGCTGTGCCCTATCAATGCGAGGGGACTGCATGAGCTCAGAAAACATGTCATCACGAGTAAGTTTTTTTCACCTTCTAATCTGTGATAACCTCAGGGACAGAGATGATGGGGGAGCATAGAAAAATTTGCACCTGTGAGGGGATAAAAACGGAGAGTAAAATTTAAGATGATACATTTGAGAGAACAAAAGGGAGACTTTCACAGTGAATCAAGCAATTCACAGCAGACAGCACATGTTCTTTAGGTACAATGTTGCATTTTGCCTTTTATATTGAGCGCCTGCCGGTATGGTGATACATCACACATTGCTGGGCAACAGAATTCGGTTTCCAGGCAGCCATGGTAAACCAAAGGGTATGAGGGTTTGGCTTCTAACGCCTTCATAACATGTGGGAATGTTTTCAAACTGTAACGCCCTCCTTTCCCAAACCAGTTGGGTTTGCCATTTAAAAGGAGGGGCTGTGGTTTTCAGGTGGATGTTTAGCACACACCTTCCCCCACCCTCCGCATGGCTATTTGGGATGATCCCTTCACCCCTGCCGTGTGGCTATTCTAAGGGATGATCCCTTTTAGCCAAGCACAAACAGCCCAGCATGAACGTGGCACTTTTACTGTTCCCTTACAAAAATTCCCCTATTTCAACCAGGCGACCACGAATGAGATCACTCTCCTGAAGCTAACACCGAAAGAAACAGACCGAATGTTGCTTGAACGCAACCAAAACCCAGGACCATTCACTGCCATGCTTTGTGCTGCAATGATTCCAGACTACTTGCTACTGGATTGTAAAGTATCCTACCGTGGAGGACGAAATAAGGAAGCCCTCCCCAAAAACCTTCTGCAAAGGCTTTCCAGAGTACCCCCAGGAGAGCTTCATGGAGATGTCCCTGGAGGATTCCCGCTCCATCCCCAGACATGTTAACAGACTTTTCCAGTACTGGTCATGAATGCATCCCAAGTCTTCAGGGCAAATCAAACATTAAACACTATTGCTTTTAAACCCTGTACTGTAGTTACAAATGTGCACTCACCAGAGGTGCCTTCTCCGCCTTCAGAGTCAGGGATCCCGCCTTGGGAGGGTATTGGCTCCAGGGTGATAAAAAGGTCCTGGCTTCCGGGGAGAACAGATTCACCACTTGCCTGCTGCACAGTCTCCTCCTCCTCTTCCTCAGCCACAAAAATCCTCCTCCGTGTTGTGTGAAACACCCCACTTGCAGGTGTCCACGAACAGGAGTGGGGTAGTGATAGGGCACCTCCCCCCGAATGCCATGCAGCTGATCATAGAAGCAGCATGTATGGGGCTCTGACCCATAGCAACCGTTTGCCTCCTTTGTCTTTTGGTAGGCTTGCCTAAGCTCCTTGATTTTCACACAGCACTGCTGTGTCCCCCTATTATAGCCTCTGTCCATCATGCCCTGTGTGATTTTGGCATATATATTAGCATTTCTTCTTTTTGAGTGGAGTTCTGCCTGCACAGATTTTTCTCCCCATACAGCAATCAGATCCAGTGTCTCTCATTCGCTCCATGCTGGAGCTCATTTGCAATTCTGGAGAGACTTCATGATCACCTACGCTGCTAAGCTCGCCAAGCTGACCAAACAGGAAATGAAATTCACAAATTCCCAGGGCTTTTCCTGTGTACCTGGCTAGTGCATCAGAGTTGAAAGTGCTGTCCAGAGTGGTCACATTGGAGCACTTTGGGATAGCTCCCAGAGGCCAATAATGTCGATTTGCGTCCGCACTACTCCCAATTCAACCCAGCAAGGTCGATTTTAGCACTACTCCCCTCAGCAGGGAGTACAGAAGTCGATTTTAAGAGCCCTTTAAGTCAATGGAACAGGGTTGCTTGTGTAGGTGCATTCATTATAAAAAGCGACCTAACGTGGCTAAATTCGATGTAACCCTGTAGTGTAGACCAGGGCTAAGTCAGCTCCACATTAACACTAAGACCAATGAACTTGCTGCATAATGCTTTGCATCAAAATGAACAAGATAAGGAACCCATAACTCAATAAGGGGAGAAGAGACACTACTGATTTAGTCAGCCCCATTTCTGGATCAAGTTTCTTGAATGATTAAATATAAAAAGCATCCCACATTCTACAGGCTTATTATATTCCCCCCTCCCCCCCCCAAAAATGAAGAGTTAGAATGGGACAGAGTTTTACTTGTTTCCAGAGAAGTGCACTAAGGACTCTACAGCTCCAGAGTTTACCACAGAATTGTGTTCCAGAACTTCAGTTTTATTAAGGGAAGTTTTTAGCACTCCCAAAAATAATAAAGAATGTGACCTAAAATAAATAAATGCAGCAATGTCTTCCCAAGCCTATAGTCAGTAACTTGCGCAGGTGGGAACTGCCCTATTTATCTTAATAGCTTAGTAACTCTCAAACCTAAAGATAAGGATTTGAATGCCAATATTTACTAAAATGATTAGTAGTTAATATTGGCATTCAAATCATCTATTCAAAACATGAGACTATCCCAGATTCCTAAACTGCCTCCATCACCCTCTATGCAGCTGCCAGAACTTCTAGCTTCCTCTTCCTTGAATTCCTCCTCTCCTAACAGCTTCTACAATGAACTTAGGTGGGGGGAAAGGGGAGGGTTTAGTCGACAATGCCTAGGACACTGAAAACTGGAAATGTTTGGACATTCTAAGGTATTGTCACAATCATATCAATCTAGCAGGTCTGCTGCACTGATTTAAATACTCACTTTTTTGTAATTCTTTCAAAAAGTTTTTAAATTTACGTGAAGCTGTTGCAGTGTTTCCACCACAACAACCGGATGCTTACAGCAGACTTTAGTACCAGCTTGCTGCTGAGTGCATGGGGCTTCAATCATGCTTCCACCTCTCCATTACTTTGTTCTTTTATTCTAATTAAAACTCTGGAGGGAACTTCTTATCAACACATGGTGGGCTAATGAAGAGCAATGAAGTGCTGCATTTCTATGCAGGAGTGCAAGATTTGTGATCAACTTTAGGATCCTAAGCTCTCCAGAGGATATGAAATGTAGATTTGCACACTTCAAATAGAATATATACACTATAGATTACAACCTGTGTGAACAGTACACAACTAATGAATACTTACTAGGGGAAGAATTAGCAGCTGAAAAATTGCTCTGGAGACTGGAGAACGAGTCTGAATGAAGAAACCAATTTAAACAAGTAAGTATCAGAGACTGGAACAGCAATTCTAGACATCTGCAAAGCCTTAATCACAATAGTTACATGACTTATAGCGTTACTCCACCTGTCGGGGTGGAGTACCAAATTCGAACTAAAGAGCCCTCTAGTTCGAATTAAATGGCTTCCTGGTGTGGACGGTTGAGCGGTTAGTTCGAATTAACGCTGCTAAATTCGAATTAAAGTCCTAGTGTAGACCAGGCCTTATAAAAATATCTATTAGGTAAGTAAGAGTAGAAACTAGAATACAAAGTCACTATGTCTGTATATATCAAGCCATAAGTTTGTTGTGACATTTTGGAATACAACTGATGGTACTACCAAGAGTACATGAGACTTCTCCACATTTTAAGCAATTACACACATTTATTTTTGAGTTAGGTGGTTTTATCACCAGTCCCCTATCTACCAGACCTCCAATGTAGATATCCCATACCAGAATACCTCATTTTTAATACCACACCAAAAAAATAATTTCTATTACATACACCATATCGCATACAGATTGAAGAGAGAGATTATTTGGTACAGAGCACCTAACATTTGACCACATTTTTTTGAGGACTTGATAAAACAAGTTAAGCTGTGCACTTCTTTACATATAGAAACAAACTCCTCTGCAATATCTAGTAAGGAGAGTTTTGAATAGCATATCCTTTTATTCAGTTAATGAATGTTCACAATGTGCAGCTCTAAAACTTGGTACCGTATAGTCTTGAATACAGCTTTTGTAGAAAAAGCATCCAATCAATGCTTCATCTGGTAGGGAGGAAAAGTGATGTTTCTTAGAACTAAGAGAAAATTCTCTCTTCTCCAAAGCCTAGGGTTCTAGACAGGAGAGATCATATTCCATCCCATCAGAATCATGTGTATATTAGGGAGATCTAATGGCTACATCACCTATTTGACACTATGTCATACCAAACAGTTTTTCAAGCTCTCCAACTTCTTTTGACTGAGTGCCTCTTCAGCTGTTAAAGGTGGGGGACCAAACAGTGGAACAAGCCAGCAAAAGTGATATTTCATGTCAAATCTCTCTCGGTCTTTTGATGAACTGCAATTATTATGTCATTACAATAACTAGTGCGAGCAGTAATATTACAGGTTGCAACCACTATCTGCTTGCTCCAACTATCTTATTATGTCCTAATTGTTCTTTATAAAGATTTCCCCTTAATGTTCTGAAGGCAGCTAGAACAAGGCAGCACAAAGACAAAGAATATTTTGTAGCAGGCATCTTCTACATACAGCTTGTAATTTATTTGCCTTAATCATATCTTCATTAATCTGCTTTCTGAAAAGAGAAGGCCTAGTTTTTGTCATTCTTCCTAGAGAGGGACATTAAGACTCTGCACTCTTAAGATTTTTTCCCCCACAACAGATTTAAATAGTTGCTTTGGTTCCCAATACAAATACAGAAGTTTATCACGTAAGGTAAGGTACGGTAAGGTAGGTTGATAGACTTTAATGAAAAATTCTGATCACTTGTTTCATACTGATGTGGTGGAGGGAGGAGAGGAGAGACGGTTCAATCACTATATTTTTTCTAAAAAAAGTTTCCCACTAAAATAATTACAGCCATTTAATAAGTAGTAGTCAGGCATTACCATGACTCAGAGTTATAATGGTCTTTTACAACACCATTGCTAGTGATATAGCTGTGTGTTCTATTCTTAGAATGGATCAACGTGAGAGCTAGCTCAATAACTGTTTCTTTCGGTGCACTAGAGGTTCCAAGAAGGTTTCAGTTCAGGTTGACTCAAATCCAAAAATTCTGCAAAAAAAACCTGCAACAAATTGAAGAGTTTATTTTGGGTCAAGTGGAAC
Source organism: Mauremys mutica (assembly GCF_020497125.1). Taxonomy (NCBI): domain Eukaryota; kingdom Metazoa; phylum Chordata; order Testudines; family Geoemydidae; genus Mauremys; species Mauremys mutica. The sequence goes on along the minus strand of NC_059072.1, from coordinate 182,675,611 downwards.
ATGTTTTGTTCAAACTGGAATCTTTTGTTTCTGGGCATTTTTAAAGGGCTGTGGGGCAAGCCTCTGTCCTTCCTTTCCCACATAACCTACTCCTTACTGTTTGGTAGACCCCACCCCTTTACACCACATAGAATATTATGTACACTCCTCAGCACAGAGCTTATGTCTTGATCAGTATTGTAAAAGCACACTACATGTCTTAGGTGCTGTAGGAAATAATCAACAGTAGCAGGTATGCCACTTTGATTAGCACTTTTGTAAGCCAATACATCTGGCTCTTCGCTACTTTATAGTACTTAACTTCCCTGCTTGTTTGCTGACTGTGCCCTGATGAAGCACTGATTGGATACCTATCTTGCAAAAGCTTTATTAAAAGGAGAATATAAAGGATTTATTTATTTATTTATTTTAAAGGGGGAGAATAGGAATTCTCATCTTAAGTAGAGACTGTTCAATAAAAAGCTCAGGAAATAAATTTTACAAAATAGGTACATTTTCACCCACAGATCCTCTTTATTTAGTTCTGATGTTGAACAAAAATACAAGTAACTATGCAACTAGGTTTACCAAATCCCATCCAAAAAGAATGTGTCTTTGAAATATGAGGACAGATTCTAGAAGCAGAATGGAATAAATCCAAATAGCCTTACACAATATGGTGGCAATTCCCTACTACAAACTATGTTGGACAGAAGTATTTTCTCTTACTTCAATAACTATGTCTAGTATTTGGCTACCAGTCAGTGAAAAATGAGTGCATACTATCAATATCACATCTACTGAGGAAAGCAAACAGTGTGCACATTTATCTGGAAGGGGGAAAAGCCCCCTGTTGCATATAATCTGGTTCAGCCATAGCTGGCATAATAGCAAGTATGTATTATATGCACCTTTCTAATTAAGAGTACCTGAAGGGTCTCAGTTACCAGTCCACAAGAATATGCATCCTTATATTCTGAAGGACACTGAGCAGCTTTTAAAAATTTGAGCCTTGACAACTGCATTCTCCAGTTAGCCAGAGAAAAGGTAAGGCACCTGCAACAACAGTGCTAACTCCCACACACTGATCTGCCAACATTCCTCAGTTATCACTGAGGGGGATCATTTTCTCACCTTGCCTATTTCATTCCTGGCTCACCTTACAAAGCTGGTTGTGCAAATTGTGATGGTGTTTGTTTGTAAACACAATGTGGACAGTTAATAGGAACTGGACTAAAACAACCAATTCATTTTATACAAGCCATTGGACAGCTGGTGAGTGGTAATAAATTAGTCACTAATAATCAGAGCTCAATTTGAATTAATGACCTTTAAGTGGTAGGTTCATAATCCCTTAATGCAGGAATGTCGAACATCAGCCCATTTGAAATATTTATGCTGCCCTGTAGACATATATGGATCTTTCAGAATCTTCGACTTAAAAGTTCTTTTAAAAAAAATAAACAAACACACAACCTTCATGGTTGCAAAGCCAGCTTTCCAAAATGCGTACCAAGGGTAAACCAACATAGTGCTGTCTGCCAGAGTATGAAGACAACCTAGAACAACAACTGAGATGGGTCAACTCCTCTGGAAGTTGTTGGGTTAACTCTAAAGACCAATGAAGACATTTCAATAATCAGCATGATCTATTTCATGTTTTCCCACCGAAGAGTACTGCAGGTGGCAAGAGGTAAGGACCAAATAATTAAGTTGCTACCAACAAAAGGCACTTTCTGCTCATCACCTTTGTGCAAACATCCCCTGATAACCAGTGGGAAGTCCACCGTGGTCCAAGGGTAGTATGTAGTCCTTAACTACTCATCAGAATTAGAAGTGGAATTCTGCCCTTACTACAAAACAAGTTTTGTACCCCTGCCTTAACCAAACTTGAGCCATCTAGTCCAAACTTGCTTGCATTTATGAACACTGCAATTCTGTTAGATCTTCTTTGTCCCCTGGTTCAAATGTCACATTAACAACAGAGTGCTGGCTCCCCCACTTCTGCATTAACTGAAGGTTCCAGATAGCCCTAGGCGGGTTGCATTACAACTTCAGACTTAAGAAGGGCATGGTGTCTAAATCCTAGTCTACACTACAAACCTACCTCAGTATAACCAAGTTGCTCTGGGTGTGGAAAATACCAATCTAACGTCTCGTGTAGACAATGTTAGGTCAACAAGAGGGCTTCTCCTCTCAACATAGCTACAGCCGCTTAGGGAGATGAAGTACCTACACCAATAGTAGAATCTCTCCCATCAGCGTACGTAGCTTCTTCACTAAACGCAACAGCAGCACAGCAGTGTAAGTGTAGACAAGCCCTAAGATGTCACTCTCCTAGCCAGTTTAAAGAATATACTGCTAACACAGAAACATTATTTACATTGTTACTTTAAACAATTACTGAATATCAGCATACAAATGTGAAAAATATTTTACATCAGGAACATGCTTATGCTGAAATTTACTGTAATTCACGTACTATGGAATATAAGGCATTTGTAAAAAGGTGACCGCAACATTTTTCTTTTGGGGGCAGATGAGGGAGGGAACTTCTCCTCCCCCTCCGAAAACCCTTTCAAATAAAGGGCTGCCCTTAAAGGAGCAAAAACCATTTACTTCTGATGGCATTGTGGGATAACAGTTGGTAAGTTTTTGGACTAACGATAACTGTATGTCATGAATTTCAGAAGCTTATCTCAGAAATACATAAAGCCCAGTCTGCTTTTTCATTACTCCTACACAACTTCACTGATGGTCCCAGCAACATGAGAATTGTGGAAATGTGAAGGCAGAATTTGGTCTTCTAGTTTAGAGATGAATCCTATAGTCAAACATTTGTTGCTATGCATCTTGTTAAATAAAATAGAAACCATATTTTTCAAAATAAATGGTGAAGTGTGTCTACATCTATCTCAAGCTTGAATAAGTCTCAATTTAATACTCTGGGAGCCAAGCAATGAAAGCTTAAGCGGTCATTAAGATTGTACTGTAAATTATTTCTTTCACAAACTACCTGGTGATCATCCCTGGTGCACTGACTGGCAACAGTGCCTTTTGTACATGAAGAGAGTCAAGCAAAACAATGTTTAAATTAAAAAAAAAAAAATTCTACAAATGCACTGTTCAAGTGATTGTCAAACTCCCAGAAACATGCAGATCTTTTTGTAAGGCCAGGTCCACACTACAAACTTTTGGTGGCATAGCTACGGAGGTAAGGTGTAATGAGGTGAGATTTGCAACAAACGTAGGAGGGTGTCAACAGAAGCCCCTAGGGTACACGCAGTTATCCTGGCAAAACTCTGTATATATCTGTACTGGCAAAGCTTTCCAAGTGAAGATCTTGCTTACGGCCTGGTCTACATGACAAAGTTTTGTTGACAGAAGCTGCCTTTTGTTGCCAAGGGTTTTCATGCATCCATACCCACTTCTGATTGCAAGGGGTGAAACATAAATGTCATCACTAAAATAAAAACAACTTCCTCGATGGACAAAAATTCTCAGATGTACTTGCACCAGCAAAATGCTAGTGCAAACATTACATTACCTGTATAGTAAAGACAGACAGTCTTCCAGCAACAGCCTACAATGCCTCTATCCCTGGGACTGCTCCAGTCATAATTTTGAATACCATTGCCCCAGGGATCACACAGAGACTGGAAGGGCTCCCCCACACCACCCTTTTAAAATATCCAGTGAGTTTTGGAACTGTCTCTTCTCCTATTAGCCCACAGTCTGAGAACAGACAGGTATGGCTCTGCCTAAAGGACAGAGCTCCAATTAAGCCACATGCTCCTGTGTGGATCAGGAAAGTAGTTCCGGGTCTCTTTGGCCTGGGGAGACAAAAGGCAAGTGCCATCCCAGCTGTTGGGCAACTACAGGAATAAGTGTTTGAAGACGATGCAGAGGGGATGCATCTTTGTTGTAGAAACACCGGGCAAAAGTGGAGGAGTTCCAGCAGTCATACCAGAAGGTGAGGGAGGTCAACAGAAAATCTGGGACCACCCTCCAGACCTACCACATCTATGATACTGGGCAGGGACCCCCTTCACACACAATTTAACAGTGAAAATTTTGTGAGACCCAGAGAAAAGAATTGCAGCAGAGCTCACCAAGGGCAATCTTGTTGAGGATGGAGACAATGAAAAGGATGCAAGACCCTATGGAGAGCCAGGGGTTCTTCAATATCTAGACTGACCCAGCAGAGACCTAGAAAAGCCCAGAGACAGAGCCCAATGAGGAAGGGAACGGGAACACTGATAGGTGTAGTTCTGCACAATTTTTTCTTCAGAGTCTGATGCCTCCCCAATCACCATGTCCCCCTGCCCCTTTTTAGATGGTGACCATTCTCATATGCTCAGCAAACAAAAGAATGTACTTCTATAGTAGCCAGTTCATCTTAAAAACCATGTACTGGCAATAAAATAAAATATAATTTGGTAGCCATCACATCTTAGATATGTCTTATAATAACTGAACTTCTAATATAGTAAAAAATAAGACTGCAACAGACATACTGAAACAATTACCTGAACATAAAATTAAAGTGCATAGGAAGTTTAAAATATTCCTTGCAAGCAATCCAGTGACTGTACCTGATTTTTTTTTATTATTATTATTAAGAGTGAGCTTTTACAGTAAATGTGATGTGCATACTACAAGGCAGAGTTTATAACATTACATATCAGCTCCACTTCTGTCACAGTAGCTATTATAGAAAGTGTTATAACCCTCAACATTTATTGTTAACAAGTTTATTCATTTATTTCAATAAAACTGTGCATGCGTGGGAAGGAGGTGGGGGGGGGGGGGTATTTTAAAATCAGTGTATATTTATCGGCTCTTATGAAAGAAGAGTCACAGGCCAAATTGCCACCCCTCTCAATGTTATAACAGGCATTTACAAATCCTTTTAAATCTCTATTGAACCACAATACACAAACTAGTACACAAAAGCAGCACTCTGCAATACAGCATCACACTGTTAAAGTCCCAAGTTCTCCCTCAGCTATACAGTTCAGTTGCATCTGATGAAGTGGGTTCTGGCCCATGAAAGCTTATGCCCAAATAAATTTGTTAGTCTCTAGGTGCCACAAGGACTCCTCGTTGTTTTTGCTGATACATACTAACACAGCTACCACTCTGAAACCAGTTCCTTGACAGGCTCTCCTAACTGGCCTTTGTTTCTGATGATTTTGAACAACCAAGCAGTCTTCCCACTTCACCCTTCCAGTAACATTTCCCCCTTTGCTTCACAAAGATTACGTAATATAAAACATGCAGCATGAACAGGAGTTTTTGCCTCAGAGATTCAACATAACAAGGAAGCACCATCACATCCTTTCAGTCTACCAAATGCAGTCATCCCACACCTGCTCAGATGCTAGTTAAATCTTTTCTTCCAGTGTGCCGTTTCAAAGCCATGGAAGCAAAGGGTAGACAAGGTCCGCCACAATCACAATTGGCATTTCAACACCACCAATGTTAATGTGCTGGTCCAAGAACAATGTTCCTCCTTGTATCTACCATATTCCTAAAGATGAGAGCAGTGTCAGTGAAGTGTTGCTGTGCTCCACCAGAGACTTCATAGCCATAAACAAGTACCCCTTCAATAGCAACACATTGGGGAAAGGTGGGAGAGCAGTAGAACCAGGATCTGCATCCCATCTATCACCCCACAACTGTTCAGGAAGCCCATTACTTCATAGCCCTCTATTTCCCGAACATTGCCCAGTGGCACAATCCTGTGCAGCAGGAATCAATGACTTTGCACAGCTAGATAAAAGACAGTTACCTTTTCTGTAACTGGTGTTCTTTGAGATGTGTTGCTCAGGGGGGGAGTACTGCTAGGTTGGGGTGGAGGAGGCATCCCTGGTCCTGGGAGAGCAGGTCCATAACGGTAACGGCCGTAGTGAGGCGACCGCCAGGCTCATGAGGGCCCGTACCAATGCTGCCTGGGCCACACCAGGAGGACTCAGGACCTGTCTATCTTTTCCAGGACCTTGCCAATCAGTGGGAATGGGGAGCCTGATGGTTCGCCACCCACAACTGGAAGCTCGAGGATAAATAAATTTTTCTGCCAAATGAATCCAGCCTCCTTGAGTCTTTATTTTTCGGAGTGGGGGCTGGTTGGTCCTGCCGCTCCCTGTGGTTGACCGACTCAACCACCAGGAAGTTAGGGACAGAATGGGTATAAAGTATTCATGCCCCTTGGCAAGCACAAAATACTTGCGTTCCACTCCCTTAGTGATGGGGCGGCAAATGAGGCCGGGGTTTGCCACAAGGCATTTGAAATTTTCACCACCTCTTCGTGGAGTGGCAAGGCCACCCTGCCCAGTACCGAGGCAGACAAGACGTTAAACAGGGAGTCCGACGGCTCCTCCACCTTCTCTGCCTGAAGGCTGAGGTTTGACACCACCTTTTTCCAACAGCTCCTGGTGGGTTTTAGAATCCTCCTGTGGGACGGAGGGGCCGCAAATCGCCTCCTCCGGGGATGGGGAGGAGGAGGAGGAGGCAGGTGCGGTACTTTGCACGAACTGGCACCGGAGGATCCACCACCTGGTTGCTCTCTGGGTACGGTGCCAAAGATGCACGTCCCACCAACTCCACCAGGAGAGTGACGCCAACGGCTGTTCAAGGCTCCGGCCACCAAGCAAGCCCCCACCAGGGACTGTGTCAGGGGCCATGGTGCCCACTGGTACCTTTGTGCTGGCCATGGGACCCCGTGCCACTGCACCTGCAGTTGCACTGGTGGAGCAGGCTCTTTGGCCTGGCTGGCCTGACCCATCGATGGATGACTCAGAAGGGAGACCAGGCTGACATATGACCTGCCGCTGTCCCTGGATAGGGAGGAGTGGCGGCGCCGGGAGCGGTAACAATCACGAGACCACGATCCTGACGTGGAAGAAAAGTACCGCCGGTAGCAGCTGTTCCGTGACTGGCTCCAGCAGGTGGATCCACAACAGCGAGATGCTGGCGATCGACGCCCAGGGCTGCGGGAGCAGTGCCGTGGCAGGGTCCTGGAGCGAGACGACGACAAAGACAACAACCTGGAACAGAGTCAACAGCAACTGGCTACGATAAACCCTCTGAGATGAGGACCAGCGCTGCAATGCTTATTCCCCATGCAGAGCCAGGTGTACGGCCAGCGCTGCAGCCAGGGAGTTGCAGCGCTGGATGTGCCCTGCAGGTGTGGACACTTACTAATTGCAGCGCTGGAAAGCCTCCACCAGCGCTGCAACTCGCAAGTGTAGCCATACCCTAAGTGTGTTGACTTCAGCTACATTATTCACATAGCTGAAGTTGCATAACTTAGAGCGATCCCTCCTCCCCCTGCAGTGTAGACCAGGCCGCAGTTCAATCACTTGCTCAAAACATCATCAGCAACAGGCTTTTGTAGGCATCCTGAAAAAGGAGCCTTTAAAGATTTGCACTATAAAGGCAGTGAATGCACAGATTATACAAGTGGAGATTCTCCCATGCCTAAGGGGTATAAGGCGTTTCAGGGAGACTCTGACAGGAGGTGATAAAAGGTGAGAATTGGTGCCACAATAGATTAGATCAGCCAGGTGGAGGGGGGATAGGGGTTAAACTGTGAAGGGCCTTAAAGGGAAAGACAAGAAGCTTGTGTCTGATGCAGAGATTAAGGGAGAAACAATGAAGCAACTCTGTTGCAGTCAGAATAATGAGCCAGGAGGATGATTTCATTAAGTACATGATATAAAGGCAGCTCTAATTCCTAAGCAGCTATGAATGTGACATCTGCTATGATAGAGCCAGAGACAGTGCTGCAGGGTAATATAACAGTATGACACCAGAAGTGTCAAGTAAAGACTTAAGAGCCTAGAAATGTAGATTGTAACAACTGACATCCCAGAAGCAAGATGCTCAGGGCATTTTATGATAGTTAATGACCAATACCTTGACTTTTCAAGTGCTAACACCAAGACACTGAACCATCTGTTAAGAAAACAAGCCTCACATTGGATATAGCAACACCTCTGGATGCCTAAACAAAAATAATTCATTTAGGAACATTACAGTTCCATGTTCACTAAATAATTAGGTTTAATGTACCTCCCAGTGGATCTGAAGAGTTTTTCAGCAATTAGGGATATGAAGTTTTATTCCTATAAATTTAAAAGACAAGATGTAGGAAATAGGGCTTCTATGCTGTGAACTCTGAGACCATGTTCTTAATTCATCATCTAGTTAAACTTTACATGTTACACTTTTATGGATGCCATCATATGTTTTTATGTTAGCGACTGGACACCAAGTGGCATAAAATAATTGAAAGAATGGATGGTTCACTGTGTAAAGCAACAGAACTTAAGGGCCTAGGTTTTCCTTAACACATATTACACATTGCCAGGAAACACTGAGTGGACACTCTGAGCTTAAAGCATGAAATTTAAAAAAAAAAAGTCACAAGTATAAGATTATAGCATTTAAGGGGAAGGCAATACCTAGCCCTTTTTTCCCACGTTATCAATTAATTTCTGAATTTATCAGGTATAATATTAGGGATTTTGTTTGAACCCATTTACTGCTGGCAGCCCTCTGCACGTGCAGTGCTACTCCATTCCAATTAGTGGTATGAGGGCAACCTGTCACTTACACACCATTCAGCAGTTTAGCAAGTGCTTTGTACCCGGACATTCCTGGAACACTGCACAGTAGTTAAGAGACTGAAATAACCACATGCCTCAAGGGAAAGGAGAACTGGATGTAAGTTACCTTTAGAAATTGAACTATGTTGAGTATTTTGCAAAGTTTCTTTGATCTGATGCTTGGAGGATTACAAAGTACAGCGGGAAATAAAGGAATGAATTAATAGCTCATATTAGAAATGAACTTGATAAAGATTGATGAAAATCACTGAGGAGTTAGGAGTGAAGCTAACTAGGGGTTAACTGTGTTGTACTACTGTTTAAGTCATCTCTAATTATGTGATGTAAGTATATATCAAACACACACACACACACAATGCTGGGAATAATTAAGAAATGGATAGATAATAGGACAAAAAATATCACATTGTCTTTATATAAATCCATGGTACGCCGACGTCTTGAATACTGTGTGCAGATGTGGTTGCCCCATCTCAAAGAAGATATATTGGAATGGGAAAAGGTTCAGAAAAGGGCAACAAAAATGATTAGGGGTATGGAATGGCTTCCGTAGGAGGGGAGATTAATTAGACTGGGACTTTTCAGCTTGGGATGACTAAGGGGGGGGATACGATAGAGGTCTATAAACTCATGACTGGTGTAGAGAAAGTAGATAAGGAAGTGTTGCTTACTATTTCTCATAAGACAAGAACTAGGGGTCACCAAATGACATTAATAGGCAGCAGGTTTAATACAAATAAAAGCAAGTATTTCTTCACACAACGCAAGTCAACCTGTGGAACTCCTTGCCAGAGGATGTTGTGAAGGCCAAGACCATAACAGGGTTCAAAAAAGAACTAGATAAATTCATAGAGTATAGGTCCATCAATGGCTATTAGCCAGGATGGGCAGGGATGGTGTCCTGAGCCTCTGTTTGCCAGAAGCTGGGAATGAGTGATGGGATGGATCACTTGATGATTACCTGTTCTGTTCATTCCCTCTGGGGCACCTGGCACTGGTCTCTGTCAGAAGACAGGATACTGGGCTATATGGACCTTTGGTCTGCCTCAGTAGGACCATTCTGATGTATATTTGCACTAAGAAAATTAGTTTAGCACATTAAGATAGGTTTAAAACATTGTCAACTGGATATCAATAACAAGGAAAAGTAATGGAAGGGCTGATATGGGACTCTTTATTAAGAGTTGAAGATCATATAATCAACATAGGTTCCTAGAAAATAGATCCTGTCAAACTATCTGAGTGAGAGAGATTACAGGTTTGGTTGATAAAATTATCACTGATCTTCACAAACTTCCCTTCCCCCCACTAGCTTGCTGTGAGGTGATCCAAAACACTGGCTCCCATGTGCCCCGTCAAACTCCTCTGCACTCTATCCACCACCACCCCTGCTCCCTGCCTCCTTACCGCACTGCCTGGAGCGCTGGCGGCACAGCTGTGGCTGGAGCCAGTCACGCCACCATGCAGCACAGAGCACCGGGTCAGGCCTCGCTGCCCAGCCACCCAGAGCATTGCACCAGCGGCGGAGCAAGCTGAGGCTGCGGGGGAGGGGGAACCACAGGGAAGGGGCCGGGGGTCACCTCCCGAGCCAGGACCGTCCCGCAGGCCGTAGTTGCTCACCTCTGATCTAAGGACAAAGAATACAGGCCATATTTACTGGATGAGGAACTATCCTGGGAAGTGGTCACTCTGAAAAGGACTTGGGAGTCCTGGTGGATAATCAGCTGAATATGAGCTACCAGTACAACTGCGTAGCCAAAAGTGCCAATACAATCCTTAGATGTATTAATAGGAATAAAGCAGGGATACTATATTATCTCTGCACTTGGCACTGGTGCTACCACAACTGGAATACTGTGTCCAGTTCTAGTGTTCACAACTCAAGAAAGCAGTCGATAAACTGGAGAGGATTCAAAGAGCCATGAAAATAATTAAAGAATTGGAAAATGTGCCATATAGTGAGACTCTAGGAGCTTGATCTGTTTAGCTTAACAAAGAGAAGGTTAAGGATTTGATCACTGTATATGGAAAAAAAATATTTGATAGAGTGATTCTTCAATCTGGCAGACAAAGATAGAACAAGATCCAATGGCTAGAAGCTGAAGCTAGACATATTCAAACTGGAAATAAAGCACAATTTTTCAACAGTGAGTATCATTAACTGTGGGAACAGTCATCAAGGGTTGCAGTGGATCTATCACTGGCCATTTTTAAAAAGATTGTATGTCTTCTAAAAAAAGATATACTCTAATTCCATCAAGAATTAATTCAGGGAGGTCAGAATAGATGATGCAGTGGTCCCTTCTGGCTCTGTAATCTATGAATCTCTTCAAGCCACATTCATTTTTCTGCTTGGACTTTCCACAATTGATATTTTTAGGGTGCAATTTAAATCTGCAAATCAGACATTCCATTCTGATTACTAACCTCCTACTTACCCTGCATCACTTTTGCACAAGAGGAATGAAGACTAAAGAGAAACCATCTCCAGTTTCCCAGTTACAGTAGATTCTTCCCATTACTTTTCAAATATTTTAAATTAGTTTACATTAGTTGTTTTAATTACAGCTACTAGAAGGCCCATTCTGCCATCCTATAACAGAGTTATAGCCTACTCCAAAAATATTCCCACTGAATGCAGCATCTTGCATTTGATGAGCAAGTGGTATGGAGACTGGCTTTCATATAGAGAATATACCTATTAAAAAAAAAACTAGCACTTGGTATATTTTCTTGGACTGGATATCATGCTTTTAGTTTTATTTTATATACAAAGTACAGATAAGAAATCCACCTAACACTGGTTAGGCCAGAGGAGCTGGTCCATGCATCAGGGGGCTGTGCAGGACAGGCGAAGGCACAAAGGTGGCTTTCAAGAACGCTTACATGTCTCTGATCCCAAGACCAGATGGGGCACTGTTTGAGCTTGTCACAGATGCCATTCTTTCACCCCAATCTGATTAACAGCAATTGTGTGAAACTGTAGACTTAACAGATCTATTGCAGCCTCTATCAGCTGCTCTATCCAAGACAACATTTGAGATCCTTTGATCCTAACAGCAGCATTAGAGAATGCACTGTTTGGGAAGATCAATTTCAACTTTAACCAGGTTGGAATAGTTTTAAGTTCTGAATAAGCATAGTTAAGCTACATGCACCAAAAAAGCATCAGCGCTAGAAAAGGAGCTAACCTATAATTTTTTGCAAACAAAGTTCATTTAAAAATAAGTTTCTAGTCTTAGTGTTTGTTAATATTGGCAGTGTTATTTTCACAAACAATACTGCCTGCCTTCCTAAGTCAGAACACAGACAGCTCAGTGCTTCTCTTGCTGCTCTTGGATCCAGCTACAGCTGAAATTAACAAGACTAAGTGTTTGAATAAGTCTACACTGCAGCTGGGAGCCCGCTTCCCAGTGCGGGTACACCTGCCCACACCAGCTCTGCTTGAGCTAGCATGCTAGAAATAGCAGTGTAGCTGGGAGTAGCATGTGCGGCAGCTCAGGCTAGCCGCTGGATATAAAGCCACCTGACCCCCTGGAAATATACTCTGGCAGCTAGCCTGAGACTCCACCGGTGCTATCCCTGGCTACCCTGCTATTTTTAGCCCAAGCAAAGCTAGCACGTGTCTACTTGCACTGGGAAGCAGGCTCCCAACTGCAGTCTAGACATACCTTTGGGGAGACTGGATTACAGCTAAAACAATGGCCCTTAAAAATCTCTTCTTCTGCTGCTGCAAAGAGAGAAAGAGTGAGTGTGTGTGTGATGCTTTAAACATTTTACACACCAAACTACAATTTTTGCACTTGACATGATTATTTTTTTTCTCTAATCAATATGTATATAAAGAAATGTATGCTGGTGTTTAAGGCAAGGTTTTAAAAGTGCAAGTGAGCTGATGGGATAGCATAATGATTGGACCCCTTCTGTAGAAATGTGGAAAATATAAAAAGACACTACGATTACAAGACAGGATGAGAGCAAGTAGATGTGGAAGGTGTGAGAGAAGAGGATGAGTAAAAGGGTATTAACTTTGAGAGGTAGGGGGCAGCTTTTGGAAACTAAGTTGTCAATTTTAAAAGTGCTGTAGAATGCAAAACAGTACGATCCCACTTTGTAATTCAAAAGTAGCAAAGTGGAAACATTCTTGACTCCTTGAACTAGAACAAGAATTTAGAAAGACAGTTGGAAGTGATCTGCAGTAGTGAAATTAGGCTATGATTAAAGTCCTGATCTTACCTCTTTTCCACACATTCAGACTTCTGTAATTGCTGAGACTCCACTGACTTCTACAAGGGTCATGTCATGCAAAGTCAGCTGCAAAATCAGGGCCGATGTCAGTTCTAGTATATTCGGGTAAAGATTAATTATTTGAATTCGGGTAGTGACTATACCAGGGGTGGCCAACCTGAGCCTGAGAAGGAGCCAGAATTTACCAAAGAGACACAGTAATACATAAGCAGCCCATCATCAGCTCTCCCCGCCCCTCCACCCAGTGCCTCTCACCCACCAGCAGCCTGGTGGTCAGCACTTTCCCCTCCCTCCCTGCACTTCCGAATGAGCTGTTTCATGGCATGCAGGAGGAGGTGTGAGGGCATAGCAGGCTCAGGGGAGGGGGTGAAGTGGGGGCAGGGCCCATGGCAGAGCCAGGGGTTGAGCAATGAGCACCCCCTGGCACATTGGAAAGTTGGCACCTCTAGCTCCAGCCCCAGAGTCGGTGCCTATACAAGGAGCAGCATATTAACTTCTGAAGAGCTGCATGTGGTTCTGAAGCCACATGTTGCCACCTCAGACTATATCTTAACTGCTTGTCTTGTTCCTCCTTCCCCTGTGTACTCTTATTTTTAGAATCAGCAGACATTAAGCACATCTTCACTGAGGAATTAACTTGGGTGATCAGCAGCCTAGTGAGCCCAGTCCAGCTGCAAGTAGCCACAGCTGATTTACTATATCTTCATACTAAATATTCATCCGTGCATGTCACTAGGACTTCTGGGGACATATCCCATGTTTCTTAGCACTGAAGTAAGATGAGCTATTCTCATCCTTTCCCAGTATATTGTGGAAGAGTTTACCTGTCCCTCTGGGTATACAAAGGGAATTGTGGGACAGCATCAGTTACAGGGCAAGCTGTACCTTGGACCCTTCACAATTCCTTTCAAATGCACCCTCAGGTGACAAGCTTTTCTCTTTTCACTTCTCTCAAGGATGGAGCCTTGCACTTCAGCCACTCTTAGACTGAATCTCTGGGCTACAGTCCCCATTTCCCAACCACATTAATATGAAGGGCCCAGCTGCATTTTGCACCTGCCAGAGACTTCCCTCTGGGAGCCTGGGACCAGCAGCTGATTAAAAGGACTCAAAACAGATTATTCAAAACAAAAAACATATTGTGTATTGCTTATTCACCCGAAGGAAAGTATCAGAAAAGAGGGTTAACAAAACAGAAGACCTACATAGGCTGGATCTTGTCTAAAATTTATCATTTCCCTGAAATCTTGGGCAAACCTACCTTTACAGACTTATTGCACAGAGCCTGTATCACAGGTCAATCTCTGACTCTCCTTGAGCAGCTATACAGACCACTGAAAACTACCCTCCCTATTATTCATTAGCATTACAAACACCTTGGGAATGGAGGTTGTTCGTAACTCTGAACAAAGAACATTATGGTGTTCTTTTTTAAAAATTATAACGGAACATTGACTTTATAGAGCTTTGAAACTTTACTGTGCAGAAGAAAAATGCTGCTTTTAACCATCTTAATTTAAATGAAACAAGCAAAACAAGTTTCCTTATCTTGTAAATTTTTTTTTTTAAACTTTCTATTTTTTTTTTTTTTAGTAGTTCACATTTAACAGAGTACTTACTGTATTTGCTTTTTTTGTTTTGGTCTCTGCTGCTGCCTGATTGCACACTTCTAGTTCCAAATGAGATGTGTGGTTGACCAGTCAGTTCATAACTGAGGTTCTACTGTATGTACTATTTCAGTGTCTAAGAGCCCCATACATGGACTTACCTAAAGACAGACTTTAAAAAAAAAAACACCTGTTTAATGTCCTTTTAATCTTAAGCCCTAAATTTTTGGCAAACCGTCTTTGTTACTCTTCCTGGGGGCCTGGAAATAACATCTTCCCAATTAATTGCCCAGCTATTGTTCTCCTTAACTCTCTCCAAATTGTTCACTCAGAGGGGGTATTGCTTCCTGCTGTTGGTGTCACTAGGCATAAATCTAGGTAACTCGGGAGGATGGAAGACCATGAGTGTCGATGACGTCTTCTTGCTCTAGGCCTATGTGAACCAAAGTACCTCCATGTTAAGCGCTTTTTTTAGCCTTAGTAAACTTTTGTAACCTCCTGTGCTATGTGCTGACTGCTGGCAGCTGCAAGGCCGGTTAGCACTAGATGCAGCCAATACTAGATAAAATAGGCAGAAAGCAGATGCTGTAATCAAGGTTATATGCATGAGAAAGTAGCCCACACAGTGGGAAAGTACAGAAAGAGAAAAACAAAGTGGGTATAAATACTGGGACCCCGCCTGCGTGCGGATGTGCAGGATTTGAGATTGCTATTTCTCCCTTGCACCTTATTTGAGCTCAAATAAACTTGTGTTAGCTTCTCCACCCTGGTGTGTTTATTGGCACGACGCACACCGGGCAACGAACCCCACTGTTGCCCCCACTTGGGCACTCTGTGCCGGCAACACTTCTTAGCGCCCAATGTGGGGCTCAAGGCAAAATTGTGCCTTGCCCGGACTCCTCCGACGGCCGGCAGACGACGATCGCAGCCGACGCCCAGCGCGCACCAGTGCCTTTACTGGGGGCCTTGTCAGAGACTCGTCAGGCCGACCTCTGAGGACACAACGGTGCAACGCGCTCGAGTAGTGGAGAAGCTGTTGTGGGCGACGGTGAGGAACCGGTCCCTCGGATAAGGTAGGAACAGTCCAGTGGTGTGGACTTTTGCCCGAGGCTGGGGACGCCCAGTCGTTGTAATTCCCGTTAGATGACAGAGCATCATATAATGGGTCAAGGGCATGGTATGGGGCGGAAGGTACAATGTACTCCACTAGAATGCATTCTCAGGTATTGGAAGATCTTTAGATCAGATGTGATCACGAAAAATCAATTAAAAAGTTCTGTACAGTAGACTGGCCTCAATATCAACTAGAGGACCAGGAAAGGTGGCCACCGGAAGGATCACTTAATTATAACACGATCCTTCAATTACTCCTGTTTTGTCAGCGAAGGGGTAGCTTCTGAATCTGTTTGTATGGAGAGCTCTTGTAAAAATCCCCCACCATATGTCCCAGAGCCGCACCGGGAGGAGGACAATTTTGTTCCTGTTCTTCCCCGTCTGGTGGAGTGCAAGAATTCAAAAGCAGGTTAGGGACAGTTCAGGGACAGAGGAGAATCAAGGGGGAGCTCAGAGTATGTTCCCTCATCTTCAGAGAAATCAGGCAGCCTCACTCCCTCTGTGCAGCCTCCAGCCAGCCTTTCGCAAACTTGGCCAGGGACTGCTTTTCAAACACTCCCAATATTACAGCAGCCCTCGTCCTCGCCCTTGTGCATCCCCACTAGGTCACTTAACTCCATGAGGGAGAATGTTTCTGAGACACCCCTGATATTACAAGCCCTGTTGAGAATTTATCTGGTTCCACTGGTTGCTGGGAAACATGAGATGTTTTTTATCCATACCCTGTTTACAACTTTAGATTTGTTTGACTGGCAGTGCACTATCCCTCACTTATGAGGCAATCCTGAGGCAGTGGAAAAATGTTCTGCATAATCTTTTTCATTCATATGCCCATTTGGGCAAATGTAATTGCTTGTGTTCAGTGTTCAGACAAGCACCCCTCTGACTTTTGTGCTTGACTGATTTGTGAAATTAGAAAGCATGAGAATTTATATCCTAAAACTGATCATGGAAAGGAGATGGTTAAAATGGTTTTCATGTCACAATGGATATTGCAAAGAAATTTAAAGAGCATCCAAATGGTATGCAAGGGAAAAGTTTGTCTACAGTAGTTAGCATTGCTACTAAAATGTTTAATGGGAAAGAAAAAAAAGCAGCAAGAGGCAAAAAAATGTAAAAAAGAAGTTAAAAGTAGTAGTTGTCATTATTGTGGTGCAGAAGGACATTAAAAAAAGTTGTTTGTGAATGAATCTGCATTTGTTCGTGAAAGAATCAGACACTCTGGATATGCAGTTACTAGTAGGCAGACTGTATTAATAGGGAAAGCTCTCTCCCGGGGTGAGTGCCCAAGCTGCAGAGTTAAAAGCCCTAACCGCAGCCTGCTTTTATGCTAAGGGAAAAGGGTTAATATTTATACAGACTTAAAATATGCTTTTGGGGTGTGTTATGCCACTGGGGTGCTTAACCCCTCTTCCTCACTTCTCTGCAGCCCCTGGGGTTTGTGCTCCGATAAGGTGAGCCCTAACAGAATAAGGAAATACTATCTGGTTCTAGTTGGGGGCCGGGCTCTTATCTGGTTCTGTTTTGGTTAACCGGTTAATGTTTTTCTGCTCTGTTCATTTGGGCGTTAGGTGTGTGGGCGGAACTGAGCCTCTCGTTTGTAATTCCTCGGGGTGGAAGCCATTGCGTGCAATGAAGCTCTGAGGTCGAATTGAGATCCTTCTGTCCCATCCCCTGTAGCGGTCAGTGTATAAAAGTGGAAATAAACCTGGATTAAACTGTAATTCCCTCTGCTCTCTATGTAATTCTCTTTTCTGTTTAAGTGTCAGACGACAGATGGCTGGGTCTCTGGGTAAACCCTCTAAAGGGGTTTTGATTATATGTTAAGTAAATGGCCTTTACCCAATGGGCCATGTGTTTTTGCCCAGGTGGCAAGCCTCACAAGGGAGGACTTGGGCCCTTATTAAGTCCTGCTGACTACCAACACCGCTGTGAAGTGCCAAAGACTGACTGCCTGTACCCATGATTCTCACTGCAAAAAGAGCCCTCCACAACAGGAGAATTCTCCTACTGATGATTAGCCTATTTCTCCTTCTAGCTCCACTGTGCCTTCTGGACAGCAGAGAAAAAGTACAAGGTGAAGTGCTAGTAACCTCTCCCTTGTCCACTGACAGATTTTCTAGAAGAACCAAAACCATTACAGGGTGATGTGCTGGTAACCTCTCCCCTGTAGGATGCTGAACCACGACTGTTTCGGGAAAGAAGACGGAACACTCACTCCACTGAAATTGCCAAAATCCAGAAATTACTGACTAAAAAAAAATATTGAGAACTGACCCTGCTGAAAAAACAAAAAATTATACACTGGCAGGAAGAAATTTGTGGGACCCCTGCTTGGGAATGTAGTATTAATTAGATTTTGGGGTTTATTCTACAGGCTGCGCCCTGTGTTCTGGATAAATCCTTCAGCATGTATTGCCCTCCCTAATTGGATTTTAAATGACATAGCCCTTATCCAGTTTCCAGATCACTTCTACATACCCAAATTGCTCACAAAGGGCTGCCATTAGATTAGCACAACAGAGAGCCTGAGTTTTGTTTTTTTTCCCCCAGAGGAAATAAAAGAATTGACCAGATCCCAGTGGGCTGGGGCCAATAGTGCAGCAGCCATTTGGAATATTCTTAAAAGCCAAGAACATAATGAAAAATTGGGCCAACTAGAAAAGGCCACTAGTCTTATTTCTGAAGCTCAGCTGTCCCAAGTACAGGCTGGAGTTGGTGAGTTACATGTCATTTCCACCCTTAGTTCTATGACCCAGAAGTTACTAACAGAAATGGTATTGAATATCACTGAGGCTGGGAAGGCATTGCAGTGGGATCTAGTATGTTTGAATTGATCTTGAGCACCAGACTTGGCCCACTGCCCTTAGAGACACATCAGGATTACCATCTGATCTGTGGTCATGGAGACATACTTGGACACTTTCTGGGTGGAAGTGTAAACATTTACAGTGCTCCTTCCAAGCATTTGGACTGGTTAGGGGGATGTGGGCTCCCACATATCGAATCCTGCCGGGTCCATGGGGAGGATGAACGTGGGACTGGATTATTCACCGAGACATCTGGGAAATTAAACCACTTGGTATACCTAACTGATTTATAGTCAGTGCCCCAATCCCTTAGTTGTTAGATAAACAAGATTCCACTCTTTTGTCCGTGCACTCATTCCTGGGTTGGGGGTGACTAAGCTCAAGAGAGCAGTTGTAAATATTTCTGCAGAGCTTGATTGCAAAATAAATGTGTGCTATTGTTTGCCTCCCGCTCACTGGTATGGTGTTGTGTATCGTTACTCTCCTCTTGCTTGCTTGCTGTAAAGCACTCCTACATAGAATTTGTACCTCCTGTTCCCCAGGAAATCCCGCTATACCCCCTCATTAATGACCCCAGCTCCCTAGAGCTTAATCGCTTTTTGTCCTCAAAGTATGAGAAAACTCAGCCAAAAGTTTGTTAAGTATTCTCAAACGGGGGAGTTGTTGGTGTCACTAGGCATAAATCTAGGTAACTCGGGAGGATGGAAGACCATGAGTGTCGATGAAGTCTTCTTACTCTAGGCCTATGTGAACCAAAGTACCACCATGTTAAGCGCTTCTGTTAGCCTTAGTAAACTTTTGTAACCTCCTGCGCTATGTGCTGACTGCTGGCAGCTGCAAGGCCGGTTAGCACTAGATGCAGCCAATACTAGATAAAATAGGCAGAAAGCAGATGCTGTAATCAAGGTTATATGCATGAGAAAGTAGCCCACACAGTGGGAAAGTACAGAAAGAGGAAAACAAAGGGGGTATAAATACTGGGACCCCGCCTGCGTGCGGGTGTGCAGGATTTGAGATTGCTATTTCTCCCTGGCACCTTATTTGAGCTCAAATAAACTTGTGTTAGCTTCTCCACCCTGGTGTGTTTATTGGGGCGACGCACACCGGGCAACAAACCCCACTGTTGCCCCCCCCGCCCCCTCGGGCACTCTGTGCCGGCAACACTGCCATTGTTTCACTTCCTGTTTGCTCTTCCCAACAGTCCCTTTTGATTCAACTCCATGGAGTGCGAAAGATCAAGCAGATAATCTGAGGTACACACAATATTCATAAAAGATACACATCCCTCATTCTCCACAGGGGGAGTCCATACCCAATGATGGGAGTGCTAGCTCAGGTTGAAAGCACAAAAAACATGTCAAAGATTTGCATGTGTTGATGGGAACTAGCTGAGGGACAACACCTGACTAAGAACTCAAGATAATTCTTAAAGAAGCTATGAAAGCATATCTAGAGTTAGAGACACACAAGAGACAGCAGTGTACAAAAAAGGGGGACACTTCAGATACACACACACACTCCACACTATGCAATAATACAAATATTATCTGAAACAAAAAGATAACAGAGCTTTATAGAAGGAGATGGCTTAGACAGCCTATTTCTTTAGCTGTACATTCATAAGGAATAGGAACAGCACTTGGAAGAGCCCCTATATAGAATTCACGATAAGGTTTGATTCAAGTTACCCTAAAAACCCCACAGAACTAAAGTTTCATTTCTGTTTATTCCCAAGCCACTCTGCAGCAGAAAAATATATCCCTGTTAAACGCTTTGAGATTTTTATAGAGCTTGTGAATTAAGGCCATGATTTTCTATTTGATCCTATAACATTTTTCCTTCAGGAATACTTCTCAACTGCACTGTCTGACTGTTACTGGCATTGTTAATTTAAGTCCCAAATTTGTGGCTATTTCCCATCTCTTCTGGATGCTCATCTTGGACCCTTTAAAATCCTAATTAATCCAATATCCCTGATGTTTGATGCTACTAGGCCACTAAAATTTATTTCTGAACCTCTTAGACTTATGATATACTTATGGTTCACCCAAAGGCAAATGTGTTTTTCAAAATTGATAAAGCACGTGTTAACTATTTCACTACACAGCATAGTTCCATGGTAGCAGACTGGTATCAGTTTGAAGGATAAAAGCTGTGTAACTTATCTGACCATGCCGAGTGTGACGTTGCACTCTGTATGTTTATGGAAATATGCTTATAAGTGTAAATATAACATCTGGAATATGCTTTATGCTAGATATGCCATGTCACATCTTTGCAAAGGTTATGATCTACTGAATATATTCATCCTATCTGTATGCATGTATCATTTTTACATCTGAAGTTACGAGCGTTGGCTCTATGCTTGTATTTGAAGTATTTGCTGTAGGAAACATAAGGGAAGTTTGGCCAACATATTGTTAAGGGGCTATTCAAGTAACTGGGAGTACTTAACTAACAGTGGATTTTGGGAGACACCAATACACATCTGAGCTTACCTCGGAATGTTCAAACTAACATGTAAACAATGGGGTCGACCTGCAAAAAGCTAAATCATTCATGAACATGTGACTTGCCCAGGTGGCTTAGAAGTCCATCTTGTTGCTGTGATTTTGCACAGAACAACAAAGGGGTTTCTGCCCGCGAGAAAGAGAATATAAAAGGCCCCAGAAGCCTCTCCATTTTATCTTCAGCTGGCTCTAGATCCTTGGTGTATTAAGTTAGCCTTGTGTGTTCGGATTTATTTTATGTAGTAAGTTTGTTCTGTCTGTTATTACTTGAAACCACTTAAATCCTACTTTTTATACTTAATAAACAAAAAAGTGATTTTTATTAATTAATCCAGAGTAAGTAATTAATATCTGGAGGAGCAAACAGATGGGCATCTCTATCAGAGTTACAGAGGGCGGACAGTTTATGAATTTACCCTGTATAAGCTTTATACAGAGTAAAACAAACTCATTTGGGGTTTGGATTCCATTGGCAGCTGTGTGCTAGAGACAGGAGTACTACTTAAGCTGTTTTCAGTTAAGTCTGCAAATTTGGGGGCATGGTTCAGACCCTGGGTCTGTGTTGCAGCAAGCTTGCGAGTCTGGCTCAACAAGGCAGGGTTCTGGAGGCCCAAACTGGCAGAGAAAATGGGCTCAGAGGTAGTCTCAGCACATCAAGTGACAGTCCCAAGGGGGGTCTCTGACCAAACCCGTCACACTGAACACATCCACAAACTTTGACCCCATCCCCCACCCCCAATGAACTTAAACAATTAAGGCTATCAGTGCTTCTCTATGCTTTACAGGCTTATTAGCTTTAGCCCATAAAAACATTATGATATCGTATCATACATTCCACAAACCAGATGGTCACCGAGAGAGAGCTATATGTACTATGGTGAAATTTTCCATCAGCGTTTAGTTTTGCACCATTTTCTTGTTTTATATTCATTGTAAAGATTGTGTTGTATAATCAGTATTTTCCAGTATGAGTTAATATGTTGCCTTGAGAGAAAACAACAAAACATAGCACATATGCAAAAAGTCATATCCTATTCAATTTTTTTCTTCTTATCAGCTGTTATTCCAACCCTCCCTTTCGCTCCTCCCACACACCTTTCCCACCCTAGTTTCCTGATCACTGAGATTTCCAGTTCCATAAAGCTTTATTCCCTCCAAGTAGGTCCTATTTCTCACCCTGACTTCCCAAATTCTCTCCACTCAACTGTGCCAGCATCATCCCCCTTAAATCCCATCAACTCAATTCTCTACTTACCTTCAGCATTTCAGTCTGCAGCACACACTAAATACCTTTCCCAGAATCTTGTCACCAAAATATCCAACCAAGGGAGCTACATTCCCAGGAGAAACATCCACTAACATAGCAGCAATTTGAGTAGAAATAGATGTGCCTTCATTGTTTCAATGGCAGTTGCATAACCGTTCTCTCTTCTTGTTAGTAACACATATGGAAATGAAAACTATGAACCACTTTATACATACTATGCTAGTTCATCCAACTACAGAGACTGCTGAATTGATTTTCTCAATCCTCTGAGCAAGGAGACAAAACAAAATCATACATCAAGAATTCAGGAGAATTGGACCATCACTATTCTCTCCCCATGTCTTCTACTTCCAGCTTGGGTTCCACTCCCCTGCCACCCCAGCCCAGATTTAGGACCAAGCCAGCAAACACCGATTATCTTGATTAATGCTGCAAACAGCAGCACAAATTACAGACTGAAAGACTAGGAATTCATTCCTAAACAGCTCCACACAATAAAACGAGCTAGTGGAAAACATGTGCTCAGGAGCACGTAGTTAATAAATTGTGGAAGCTGCAAAAGCTGGTGAAATACAGAAAGTGCATGTTGGTAATAACAAAGGCAACACTTTCGGACACCAGTTTGTAACATCGTAAAATGCTATTACACTACAAGCATTAATACTGACACCTGAGCCACTTATGTGGTAAGAAGTAAAAGACTGAAAATATATACTAAATAACGTAAGTCTTTAGTTTACGTAACACTCAAGTGTTAACAAAATATTTGAGATAACACACATTTCAGAGCTATTTGGGTTGTCTGGAACATATTGCATAATGTGGTGCATACTACAAAGTGGGGCTTCCCAAATCTTGACACTAAGGCCTTCTTAAATTCCAAAGCTTTCCAATATGTTATCCGTACAGCTCCACGAAATTTTTATTTTTATATTTTGGGGGGGAATTTCAAGTTATTTTGTTTTATCAGTTCTTCCAACTAGTTACCTATATTAACAAGGCAGCCTCATAGCCACTCTTTATTAACATAGGTAACTACAGAAGCCTGTTATTTTCAGATCTGGAACCCATCTGGATTCCCTCCGTGACTTACAGCCGCAGAGGAGATGGAGAAGAGGGGAATTATCCAACTCTGAAGCAGATCAGGAGCCTGTTCTTTCCCAGCAGTTAACCTAGTAGCCCGCACTCTACCCCTGGGAATTTCACTAGACCCTGGTGTGAAGATTTGGGAAGCTGCTTTGTTGTGACAGTGTTGAATAATGGACTGTGCATGTTCCAGATAAACCAATTCTCTCGGTGAAATGTTTTGTGTCTCACAAATATTTTGCTAATACTTATTTGAGTGCTAAATCTTTGGTTTTGTCTTCATTCACACAAAATGTTTGTGGGTTTTGTTTTGTTTTTAAAACCAATGAGATAAACAAGTTATTTGCCTCATTGTTAAATCCTAAGTGGAGACAAGGTACTTGCAGCATTTATTGCAAGGCAGTTAAGAGACCTCAGCACTAACACACCTTGCAGGCAATCCATGTGACCTCACCTAGTTTACCTGACAGTAAAACTCAAGTGCTCGTCTCCACTGTATTTTTTACATCAGGACAGCTAAGTGTCACACTTTTGTCAGTGAAGCCATAGCTTTAAACTAGACCTGCTAATCTAGAATTTCCTCTCAAGCTAGCTAATCAAAGATAAAAACACACCTTTTTCCTAGTGAAGACAGAGCCTGAAAGAGTCAGGTCAGTTTTCTAAGTAGTAAAGGGTATCTGAAGTAAACAGGTGGTGAGGAGAGACTACTACAATTGGGGCTTGTCTACACTATGGAGTTTTTAGCAACAAGGCTGTGTAGCTAAAAGTCAGCGAGTGTTAACGCTCTTTTGCGGTATTTTGTCAGCTGACAAAATACTTCCAGCCTCGCAAGCAGCATAAGCTTTGTTGGCAGGAGAGAGCTCCTGCCAACAAGGCCGTGTTCACACTGCTGCTTGCGTCCGCAAAACTTTTGTCTTTCGCCCAAACTCTATTGTAGCCCCTCTTCATCTCCACAGTGAGCTAAGCCAAAATTTAGTTTTCCTGAACTTGCCTAGGCTGGCTCAAAACACACACATGCACACAGTGCGCCGTAGTATTTTAAAATCCTATTTAGTGAAGATTTCCATTTTCCCAGTTTTAAACTGATTTTCCTAAAGTCACACATTACTTTGAGAAATCTCATCATCAGGTTAAAATAATTTTAAAAAGACCATTTTTGTTAAAGCAAACTTAGCTTACTTCGCTCAGTGCTCTCCAAGACCTTCTTTCAGAATAATGACAAAACTAAGCTCTGGTGCTACAGCACAACCTACTAGAAAAACAGCACAAGATATTCCAGTGTAGATATTTTCAAAAGAGCCACAATTTTACAGCTTTAAAATTGGTCTCTTGCAAGAAATTCCCAGCAGCTCAGGAATTCAGCCAGTGCACTAACTGATGCCGCAGTTCTGACTGAAGCCACCACTAGAAGACTAGCTTTGGACTGCTGTTTAGAGTGACCAGACAGCAAGTGTGAAAAATCCGGATGGGGGTGGGGGGTAGTAGGAGCCTATATAAGAAAGACCCCCAAAATCGAGACTGTCCCTATAAAATCGGGACATCTGATCACTACTGCTGTTCCAGCTACCACCACCAGAGGACATTGTTCTGCTTTCCCTATCCTGCAAAGCAAGTCTCTGCTCCCCTTCCTGTGCTGAACAGCCCCAGGGCAAGGAGAGAAAGCAGAGAGCTAGCTTGGAGGCAACTCCTAACCATAGTCTCCCTCCCAGCACTAAGTGGGGATGAAAGAAGAAAAAAAAATTGTTCCACCCCAGCATGACTATTGTTTCCTAGAACTGGCCTGGGGCAACATTAAAGGGGTGGGAAAGGGTAGGCAGAAGCCAGGAGCTCCTGGGCAGAAGAGGAACTGAGCAGGAGGCAGAGAAGAGGAAGAGACAGTATCCATGTATGGGCAGGGGTAATACCCATCTGAAGTAGAAAGAGTGAGGCATCCAAAGGCCATTAGAGGGAGGAGACTGCAGAGGACAGGGCACAGAGGCAACAATACAGAGAAGGAGAAGGGCCCCACCTATCAAGCACAGATAAAGGTAGAGGCCCCACAACTTGTATACTTTTTCAAGAGGCAAACTTTGTTTGTAAATGAAGGTGCAGTATTCTATAACTGAAACTTGGCATTAAAAACTCTCACCAGAGTAGTACTAAAACAAATTAAAATGTTACCACTTCTGCTCTGTATTAAATCATGCACATTCATTCACACTAATCCTGTTTTGATAAATAAGAAATCTTCAGTGCAAGTTGTTAGCTTCTGTAATATCTAGTTTGAAATAATTCTCTTACTATGGAATCTTAGCAGTAACTGCAGTACCTCAGAGCTGTTTTCCTCCAAAGGTTGTCCAAAACAGAGTAATATTTCCTATCCAGAAAGCCTGACAAACATCCATCTTCTTACCCAGGCAGTTGCTACAGCCACTAGGGTGCATGGCAAGTATAGGATTGTACTGTGCCCTATAATTTCAAATGTACATTTCTTTCTGCAAATGTCTCTTCCTCCATTAACGCCTATATACAAGTGTATTTCCTCTCAGTCCACAGCCCTTCAATAAACTTCATTGTAGTTATACAAGTGGTTTTTTTTTTGTTTTGTTTTTTTTTGCATATCCAAATGAGTTTTCTAAAGTGTTAACACACAAAAAGGCCCAATTTCCATGTCAGAGAGAAACATCAGAGAAAAAGCAGTGAGTTTCAAAAGAAATTTCGTGATCACCAGTAAAAGTTGGAATGTAGCTATTATTCATGTGTTTTTGCTACTGTCATAGTCATGTTGCATAATATTTTGACAAACTTCTGAATTCTAACTACAGTATAGCTTCTACCATTACCTAACACTGATGGAGTGAATTACAGCTTTTAGCATAGACATGTCCTGTATGCCAGCCTTACCAATTTCTATGGCATAAATTCAGATGTGAACAAAATGGGAGAGGCAGTCAACACACAGGAAAACAGAACCTAAGGCCAACATGATCTGAAGAGCTTAGAGCAGTTGGGGGGAAGGGAATTAGGTACTTACCAGTGTGAAGTCTTTCTGCCAGGGAGAGGTAACAAATAGCTCTAGAAGAAGATAGGAGACTTAACCCACGCAGCTACTGAACCCACTGAATTAAAGCTGGTTTATTTTCCTTTTGCTTCCTAATACCAACATAATATGTTTTCAAGGATCTAAGCACTATACTTGCCAGATGGTGGTATAAGAAAAGGTTTGGGAGGGAAGGTTTGCATAAAAAGTCTGTGTTAACTGAACCAAAGCATCTCAGCAAATCTATCAAAAATAGTTTTTAATCTAAAGCAGTTTTCTGTTCAATATTTACAGTATTGCCAACTATTACAATTTAAAGCATGAGTTTCACAATATTTGATATTTTTCTCCTTAAGAGTCCCAGCTGCTGGAATCCAAAGATTGCATGACAACCTCCATGTTTTTGTTTAAAAAAAAAAAAAAAAAACCACCATCAACCACACTCCTGATTTAAGATATATTGGTGATGTACAAACATATAGGGTTGCCAAACTCTATTTGATCTTTTATTTTTAATTTTCACTCCCAGTCACTCTCTTCTGTTTAGCAAGTTTCTAGCCAATTCCACTTCAAGGTTATCAATCTAGCACAATGCTGCATGTTTCAGTTGCAAACATTTTAAGAGTGTTTATATTTAAAAGTCAAATTTTACCCAGTATCTCTAACATTTAACAGTTGAGGGTTTGAATTTACTCCAAGGAAAGCTTAAAATTTTTCAGCTGGTTGATTGTTTTGAGCAGTTATTTACATCTTCCATCAAGTGGCTAGATGAATTCACAAATAAATCCAACAGTTATTTCTTATGTTGAAGACCAAATCCAAGAATTATTTCAATACTGAGAGTGAGGACAGCCAGCCAAGTTCAGGAAATATTCCACTAGAAATTAAATCTCCACCATGGTCCACTGGTTAGGACACCAGATTGAAACTCTTGAGACCTGGGTTCTATTCCTTCTAGATGTTTTAATGGAAAGTGATATTAGCTAATAGCTGCAGAATTGCTCCCAAACCTGAATTGTTTAATCAGGTAACAATGATCTAGGACACTTATACTATGATTTTTGAAAAGCAAAGATTTAAGAAGAAATCAGATTTTATTACAAGGAAATAAGCATGGTTAAATCTGTAGTAATCTGATCAGCTTCATCCCTATTGCTATGGAAAGCCTTCTAGATACAAGAGTGAAACTCAACAGTTGCTGTCAGTTTCAAAGGGAAAGTGACAGGGCAGCAATTTAACCCTCATCCTCCATTCACAAGGAAGGAACAAAGGTGAGCAAGTGAAATTTTTCCAGTCTCCTTTTTCTTCCTCTTCCTCAGCAGCAGCATTTCATGCCTCTGCAATTCACGGCTTTCTGGAACTGCACAGTGATTTTTACAATAATTTAGATCATTTTATTCTAAGTGGTCAGGCAGCAACAAGTAAATCAAATGAGATTCTTTTGTTTCCCCATGTCATAAGAACTGCAGAGACACAGGAAAGAACTGAAAGCGACAGTGCCAGAAGGAATTTGTCTGCACGGAATTCTCCCCTCTATCAACAGTTAGGAAGGGAGTTGGGCTCCCCCCCCTCCCCATGTCTTTATTCTGTTTCCCCCATTTGTACCATTGTAACACCACTTCTCTTCTGCATGTTTCCAGGGCTTGCAAAAACAGAAACTGCAAATGGGGAGGACACCAAAAAC
Source organism: Mauremys mutica (assembly GCF_020497125.1). Taxonomy (NCBI): domain Eukaryota; kingdom Metazoa; phylum Chordata; order Testudines; family Geoemydidae; genus Mauremys; species Mauremys mutica. The sequence goes on along the minus strand of NC_059072.1, from coordinate 182,647,655 downwards.
CCAAGTGCAGATATTAACATAGGATGGCCTTACAGCTCTGATGCTAAATTAGACAAGTAGTGAGCCTTAAAATAACTCCAATCTCCTCCTGCTATGATCCACTTTAACACATACTCCATATCAGTGGAACTTTTGGATTAAGATATGATCTATTTTATACATATACTTAAGTATTTGTAGATGAATTTATTTCTACTTCTAGTTAACTCACTGTCTTATTTTGCTTCATTCTTAAATATGTATATGTGTTGGAACCATCTTGTTTTAAGCCTGCTGCCAGGGAATACACATTTCCACAGTAATTTTGTAGCACGTTACCATTCATTTGACCAGAATGTAACAACATACCAAGGGTCATAGGAGGCCGATGTTTCATGGACAAGCCAGGTACATTGCTAAATAAACTTCAGTGTCAATCTGAAATTGGCAGGGCCGCCCAGAGGGGGGGGGGGGGCAAAGGGGGGAATTTGCCCCGGGCCCCGGGCTCCGCAGGGGCCCCCAAGAGAACAGCAGAGGCTCCCGCCTCCGCCCCTCTCCTGGAGCCTCAGCACTTGATGTCTCCGGCAGAGCCCCTGAGCCCCGCCCTGCTCAGAGCCACGTGGTGAGGGGGCGGGGCTGGGAGCTCAGCTGCCTCCGCTCGGCGTGGAGCTCCCAGCCCCGCCCCCTCACCACACGGCTCTGAGCAGGACAGAGCTCAGGCCCCGCCGGCCGCACGCTGCCGCTGTTCCGGCGAGGCGCTGAGACTCCGGGTGAGGAGGGAGCCGGGGGTAAGAGGCTGGGGCCGGGGCGGGGGGAAGCGGGACCCGCCGCCGAAGCGCAGCCCGGGGTCTTCGGCGGCGGGGGCCCCTTCCGTTCCGGGACCCGCCGCCTTAGTGCCCCGAAGACCCGCGGCGGGGACCCCCCCGCCGCACTTCGGCGGCGGGTCCCGCTTCGACGGTAATTCGGCGGCGGGGGGCCCCCGCCGCGGGTCTTCAGGGCACTTCGGCGGCAGGTCCCGGAACGGAAGGGGCCCCCGCCGCCGAAGACCCCAGGCCCCCGGAATCCTCTGGGCGGCCCTGGAAATTGGCACACAGTGGCAAATTCATAGTGTTTGAAGACTATGGCTATAGTGCTGGGACAAAAATAGACATGTTATTCCCTACAATACACATTAAAACAGTAAATGCAGTCAGATTTCTAGCACTGAATCACACCTGCCAATCTATGCCTTCTAAATAGCATTGCCACCTCACCCTCTGTTCTAGGAAATAGAAATTTTACCTCATGGCATGCATGGTACATACTTATCTAAAACTAACTTTTGGTTTTTAAGACCAAGAGTGGCTTAAAAGACTGTTTTCCTTGTGTGGTGTGTATTCTTTACCTCAGTAACAAGCTCTCAAGGCAAAAAAACAGTTAAACCAATGAAAACATCCTGGACTCTGCAGACTTACGCAGGAGGTGGACTGATGAACAGTCAAAGTGATGCAATTTGCGTATTTTGCAGTGTGTATGTACATACATTGCCACAACCTGCTGCAAGCCCCCATACAGCCATTCAAGGTCGCACAGTAAGTGACCCTTTCATTCAATCAGAAACAGATTAAACCAGAGATAGGCAAGCAAATATGCAACTCACTCACAATAGCACAAGGACTGTGTCACAACGAGGGGTGGGGCCAGAGAATGATTTAGTAGCAGTAACGCATTCATTGAAATGCAAGTCAACTTTAAAGGCAGTTATAGGAGAGAACCAGAAACACCCCCCCCCCCCCGCCTCGCTGCAGTGAATGACACTGATAAGGCACGTCTGAGCGTAGTACTGAAAACGCCGGCAGCAGCCCACAGCTGCTTGTGCGTTCGCCTCTGCTCCGGCGATATAAACAAAAAGTTTCTTTACCAACGTCGCAACCCAACAACACGGTAGATTATGAAAAGGGAACGAGTGGTGAAAACGCAGGTTACTCGTCACCACCGGGATTCACCTGTTCTCCGGCATGTCCCACAGGAGAGAGAAAAAAAACTGCTACCGAGTCAGTTTCGCTTTCCCGTGGGAGCTGCCGGCTTTGGGGGCCCAGGCGTGCGGGGCAGCGCGGGCTCACGATCCGCGGCTCTCACCGCGGCGGGTGTAACGGGGATGGCTGGAAACACGTGCTGAGAAGCGCCCCACCCCCGCCCCGCTGCCCACGCAAGGCCGAGTGGCGCATTGCCCCGGCCCGGAGGCGCGCGGGGGCGGCGGCGGCGCCGTGCCGATGTGGGCCAAGCGGGGTCACTAACGTTGCTGGGGGAGGGAGGCAGAGGAGCCCCCCCTCCCCCTCAGTGCCCGGGGACCCAGCGCCCCACACCCGAGCACCGACTCCCAGCTGAGATGCGATCCCATCCCACCCCCCGGCCGCGGGCCCAGCCTGACCGGGGGGAGGCGGCTCGGGGGCGGCCACCGGCCCCCGCGGAGGCGGCTGGGGGCGGGGAGGCGCCGCCCCGGAGTCTGCCTCCCGCTCCCGGGGCTGCGGGCTGGCGCGACCCCCGGGCGCGGGGCTGCGGTACCTGCGCTGGAAGTCGGGCGCGAAGGGGGCCAGGTAGGGGTCCCGCGCCAGCAGCCGCGGCAGCTCCGGCACCGACACGCCCCGCGCCACAGCGGCGGCCATTTTACCCGCGGCAGCGGTAGCCGGGTGGCTTGGCCCGGCCTATATACACCGGCGGGGGGGGCACGGACACCCCGGCCCCGCCCCCAGCTGGGGGGCAAGGCCTGGACACCAGCTCCCTGCAGGGCCCCTCCCCTGGCGCGCCCCCCCCCCCGCGGTGCCACCCAGGGGCCCCCGCCCCCAGCCGTGTAAGGGGAGAAAATGCTGCTTCATGGCCCTGGGCGCGATGGCGCCGGCTGCTGCCCTGCAGCGAGCGAGCGAGCCCCGCGCTGGCCGGGCCCAGGGAGTTTCCTTCTACCCCCCCCCCCCCCTCCCGGCCCCCCCACGGGCAAAGGGCGGCGGCGGCGCGCGGCCCCTTCCCGTCTGAGCCCCCCCCGGGCTCGGAGCCGAACGTCTCAGCTCCCTGTTGCGAGCGAAGCAGCCCCCAGCTCCACTCAGAGAAGCCGATGCTCATTACACAGTCAATTAGGGTTGCAAGCCTAGCCACGCCCCTTCCCTGAGGCCACGCCCCTCCGCTCACTACGTTCCCCCTCCCTGACTTGCTCTCCCCCCTTCTCACTCACTTTCACTGCGCTCGGGGTGACTCAGGGCTCTAACTGGGGGTGTAGGCTTCAGGGTGGGGCTAGAAATAAGGGGTCCAGGGCGTGGGAGGGGGCTTTGGGCTGGGGCAAGGGATTGGGGTGCATGAGGGGGTGAGGGCTCTGGCTGGGGGTGCAGGCTCTGGAGTAGGGCTCAGGGATTTGGAATGGGGGAGAGGGATTTGGGTTGAGGCAGGGGATTGAGGTGCAGGAGGGGGTGTAAGCTCTGGGCTGGTGGTACAGGCTCTAAGATAGGGCAAGGGATGAGGGGTTTCAGGTGCAAGAGGAGACTCTGGCTGGAGTAGAGGGGGCAAGCTCCTAGTGACTTAGCTTCCCGGCCAATGGGAGTGCAGAGCCAGTGCTCAAGGTAGGGGCAGCACGCTGAGCCCTGTGCACTCCCCAACCCAGGAACCAGACCTGCTGACCACTTCTGGGGCGCAGTATGGTGCTAGGACAGGTAGGGACTAGACTTTCTTAGACTTGCAGGACCACTGACTGGATTTTTACCAGGCTGGTCAGCAGTGCTGACCAGAGCTGCCAGGGTCCCTTTTTGATTGGGCAGTCTGGTTGAAAACTGGACACCTGGTCACCCTAAGTAAAATACTTAGAATCATAGAATACCAGGGTTGGAAGGGAGGTCATCTAGTCCAATCCCCTGCTCAAAGCAGGACCAATCCCCAGACAAATTTTTGCCCAAAGATCCCTAAATGTACTCTCAAGAATTAACTCGCAACCCTACGTTTAGCAGGCCAGTGCTCAAACCACTGAGCTATGCCCCACCCTTCTTACCTACACCTGTTCCTTAAATGTTTGGTAGTGTGCTGGGCATACCAAATGCTCAGAGGCAAGCACAGTAAGTACCTGGAGAAGGAGGCCTCACTCTCTAGCCCAGGGGTGGGCAAACTTTTTGGCCCGAGGGCCACATCTGGGTATGGAAATTGTATGGCCCTTAATGCTCATGGAATTGGAGGTTGGGGTGCAGGAGGGGGTGAGAGCTCTGGGGTGGGGCCAGAAATGAGTTAAGGGTGTGAGGGGGGCTCTGGGCTGGGGCAGGGTGTTAGGGTGCGGGCTCTGGGGTGGGGATGAGGTGTTGGTGCAGGAGGGTGCTCTGGGATGGGACTGAGGGGTTCGGAGGGTGGGAGGGGCAGCAGGGTGGGGCAGCAGGTCGGGGTACAGGCTCTGGGGGGCGCTTACCTCAAGCAGCTCCCAGAAGCAGCAGCATGACCCCCTCTCCAGCTCCTATGCAGAGGTGCAGCCAGGCAACTCTGCGCACTGCCCCATCCGCAGGTGCCACCCCTGCAGCTCTCATTGGCCGTGGTTCCCGGCCAATGGGAGCTGTGGGGGCGGTGCTTAAGGCGAGGCAGTGTGCGAAGCCCCCTGGCTGCCCCTATGGATAGGAGCTGGAGGGGGGACATGCCGCTGCTTCCAGGAGTAGCATGGAGCTGGGCAAGCCCCCAACCCTGCTCCCTGGCTGCAGCAGGGAAAGCTCTAGACCCTGGGAGCTCATGGGCTGGATTAAAACATCTGGAGGGCTGGATGCAGCCCCCAGGCCATAGTTTATCTACCCCTACTCTAGTCCCGTCACTGGGTTACTCTCAACACTTACAGCATCTGATGAATAAGAAAAGGTTGCTTTACTAGGACTTCCAGAAATAAACACTGCAGTTAGTTACCCTAGGCACACAAACAAAAGATGATAAACACAACCTGTGCCCCCCCTACATAAAATAAGTTGCTTTCCAGCCATCTTTCAGCCCTTCAATCCCAGTTCTTAGGTGCCTGGATCCTCTACCGTCCACTGTCCTGCAGCTGCCTCCAGCTTACTGCCAGGGTTGCCAGGAAAACTGCCCAAAAGCAAGCTTGATTGGTCCAAAACCACACAAAAACTGCAAAACAATAGGGACTAGTGGTGGGTGCAGCAGCACAGCCTCAGCCTCCCTCCAGAGCCCTAGTCCCTTGGCAGTACTTCTCGTTTGTGCATTGAAGGGATTATGGAGCTCTCTGCTGGATGGTTGTGCACAGGGGGGTTTACTGTGCCCAGTAAGGAGAGAGCAGGTTCATTACTGTACTTTATTCAAGCTGGACCAGAAACAGGCTAGATGTAGCCTCCTCTTCATCAACAACATGTCTGTTTAGCTACACGGACTGTTTTCCATGACTCATCAGAGGAAAAAATAAACTTGTCTTTTTTATGGGATACAGCTATCATCCTTTCAATGTGCCAAGAATCAGGAGGTTGCACAAATACAGTACCTCCAGCAGCAGATACACGTGCTTTAATTTTTGGAGGAATGGAATAGAATCTATGATATACACAAAAATATCTATAATATCCAGGCCTGGCAGAGCAGAGATTTTATTTTCTACATCAGGGATCAGCAACCTTTGGCACACGACCCGTCAGGGAATTCTGCTGGTGGGCCGGTACAGTTTGTTTACCTGCACTGTCTGCAGGTTCAGCCGAGGGATGTGATGGCCGCCACTTCTCGCAGCCCCATTGGCTTGGAACGGTGAACCGTGGCCAGTGGGAGCTGTGATCGGCTGAACCTGCACACGCTGCAGGTAAACATATTGTCCCAGCCCGCCATCAGATTTCCCTGATAGGCCGCATACCAAAGGTTGCCGATCCCTGTTCTACATGATTCACTATTTATGGAGGCTCTTTTCCGTTTAGGATTATGAGGAGTCTTTGATTTTTAGATTTTATATGATTCTCAAGTCAACCTATGTATTGATGGGCCTAGTGTCTTTATTAGACCAGAGATTTTGTTAATGTAATATATCTCCATCTTGTCTTCCTACTTCAGGATAATACTATACACTCTATGCAGCATGTGTTCCACTGTAAATGTGTCTCCACCATTCTCAGTGTATTGTCCACAGCGAAGACCTTAAAAGACAGAGATTTCACTATATTATCAAGGGCCAAGAACTTGCTTTCCACCAGGGCTTGCACTTCATCTATGTTCTGTTTTAAAGCTTCCAGCAGTTCCTATTGGAGAGGTCACCTGCTGCTGAAGCATGGGGAGGAAAGCAACTCCTATAGTCACTGCACGCAGTAGAACGGGAAACAGAAGCTTTATTTTTTAGGACTTTTCCCTTTGTTTTTCCCCATTCTTAGACAAGCAGTTCACATAACCATTATCAGCTGTCTATAAAAAATGGGAGAGCTTCATAAATCAGCAATTTGTAAGTGAACACTGAAGATCTAGCTGTGAGTCTTCACTCCCTGATCATCAGGAACCAGCTCCAAGCTCCAGACTTCTAACACAGAAGGCTTTAAATAGAGAAGACATTGAGTTCAAACCTCAGAAGACACTGACCAAACCTTGAACCTTGGGAAAGTTTGAATTCAGATGCAATTTTTTCAACTAGACTGCCTGTACAATGGACCAAATCAAAATCCTGTAATAAATATGCTGAAAATTGGGAAAATCTGGAACAAAATTCTTGACGCAGGCCCATGTTAATAAATTCAAATTAATACACATTGGAAAACTGACTAGATAATTAATGGAGTTGCATCTTCTTGGTGCTCTAACGGAGTTGTTGTTGCTGTCCCTATGAAAATGAAAAATTATCATCACTTCAAAATTGATTACCACTCTAAAAAAAGGCCAGTTCCTAGGTTGAGTAACCTACCTTACATTTGTCTTCAGAAGGAATTTAAGTATGAACATTTCATGCTTCAGTTCATCAGGGTCCAGCAAAATTAATTCTGTAAGAGCAGTTCATAGAAGATAACCTTGAGCTAAATCTTGCTAGTTTGCTGGGATCGTTTCATTGATTCTAGAGCCCAGACCACTAAAGGAAATCTTTTACCACCTGACATTCCTACCCTCCCTCTTAGCTAATCCCTCTCTCTACTTATTTTTGTGTGTTCTGTTTGCTCTCAACAGAACCAAGTGGTTCCCTCTACTGAGGGTTAAGAAGCTTCTGGGTGTCTTCTCCCCCTATCTCACAGCTTCAATGAGATGGCCAGATAAAGTTCACAGCCCACCCACCAATTCATCTTGGTCTTCAGAGGTTAGAAAACCGTCTGCCTGACCCCTGCAGAACAGTAGGCAAAGATAAACTCTCTTGATATTGTTGCAACTGACATCTGTAAGCATTAGATTACCATTCGACAGCACCCTATTTTCTCCAACCAAATGTTCTAAGGTTTATGGCCAACATGGCATTGCTTAGGGAAAGGAGCCCAGTGGCTGCAGCAGTAGTTTGTGGGGACGGGATGAGGTGGTTCTCTTGTTGCTCTGTTGTGAGAGAATTTGGAGTCAAACTGAGCCAGAGTTTCAGTAATGGCATTGGGTATGCTTTATTGACAGTATTTTCTCCATTGCTGGCCCACAGAGACCTAGAGCCCAATTCTCCACTGTTTTATTCCAATTTTATTCCAGCATAACTCCACTGAAATCAGTGGCGCTACAGTAGCATAAAACTAGAATTGCATGTTGGAGAATGAAGCCCCTGATGTTTATCATCAGGTTAAATATGGTAAGTAGTGGCTTACTGATTTTTCAAGGTTACTATAGTAGCTGAAATATATAGGCAGCAGAGTAGTTTAAAACTGAAGGCAGTTGAATGGTAAGTTCCAAATCTGTCATTCAGCTGCTTAGGTAAAGCATCCATAAATGGGAGGAATTGTGAACATTTATAATGCTATTGTCCCAAGTCTCACAATACACTCGGCCTGCCATTTAGTTATTTGACTATATAGCATACTGAAAACCTTACGCCAACATCACTTCCCATTTGCTTTGCTTTTGCAGAGTTTGTCAAATGTATGTTCACTTTGACACTGGCTTTGAAAAACTACATTTTATCAATTCAATTTGGCTATTGGCCACAAGCAAATCAGTTGTGGTGTATTGTTGTACTGGGCTGAAATTATCTCACACAAATCTGCTTCAAGAATATTGTGTGAGATGCTAAACTCTGCATCCTGTGAAGAATGAGGGAACATAGCTTGGCTTTTCCCAAACTTTATGTTTCCAGAATATCCAAACAATATAAGTAATACTGGTAGGAAAAAATGAGTATCATATTGATTGTCATCCAGTGAGCCTCAGTAAACATGCCTAGTGTTTTACAGTACTTTCTTAGGAATACAAGCCTTGTTGACATAATGTTCTTAGCTGGATTATTTATGTTATTGTTTTTGTAACAGTATCCTAACAATTATGAATTTAAGAGATCTTATTAAGTATACTGATCAGCATGTCTAGTCAGGGATGTGCACAATAGACAAGTACTATATCAAGGTGCTAATTAAGAATAAATGCCTGAGCTCCAGAAAAGCATCCACACTTTGTACTAGCTCCATCAAAACTCAAAACCACAAACTTTACTGAGATCCATGCCTATGATTCACATCTCAGTCAATATCCTCTCCCCTGTGCCTTTTCCAGTCAATTCATTGATTTCTGTGAACTTGAAAAAGTCCTCTCTTGCTGACATTATTGGGCAGGTACCTTAAGCAAAGGGTTATTGTGATGCTTTTTCACACTTGCATCTGAAGAAGTGGGTATTCACCCACGAAAGCTCATGCTGCAAAACGTCTGTTAGTCTATAAGGTGCCACAGGATTCTTTGCTGCTTTTTCACACTGTGCGTTGTTTCACCTGCAGTTACACTCATAAAAACTTTGAATTGTTCTTACGAGTCATAAATTAGCCCGGTATTTCTTGACCAATACACTCAGTCAGTTGTCTTATTATTCTCCAACTCCTTGTTACCAGTATCAACACATGCATAACAAAAAAAAAACTCATGCAGGATTCCATCTTTCTGAGCTGAGTCATTTTCTAAGGCAGAACCATCATCCCTGACTACGAAATGATATTCTGAAGAACTCAAGCACAAGTATTACCCAACATGATTTTAAACAGGACCTTTCAGTTCCTCTCACTCTCATTACAAATGATTTGTCTAACTTACAGCTAATATCAGATCATTGATCAGTGCTCACTGTGAAGTTCCTCTTATTATTTATATTGTGGTAGTGCCTTCTCAGTTCTTCCTTCTCAGTTCTGCACTTTTTTTTTGCAATTACCCATTTTGCTGTGATCTGAGTAATCTCAGACCCAGCACTTTCCTGAAAATCTTTAAGGATTTTTTCATGCATACCACCCAACTTTTGTGAACTTTGACCCAAAAAGCACAAAGTTGTGGCAATGAACACTCTTCTGCACATTAGAAGTATATTCCACAGCTGATTCCAAATGTGCTCATGACAAAAATCCTGGCTTGGGTCCTCCACTACACCTAGTTTCCACTGCTGGGGACATATTTAGAGTAGCCTGAAAAAGCAAGGCCAATTGTTTAGTTCTAATGCTGTCTTCAACCTTCTCCATAATGGTATAAAATGGCATATAAATTCTTCAGAATTAAAAGAAAGTTTCTTCACTTCATCAATAATCTGATCTCTGAGGTTGTCGTTCATATTTGCTTCAATAGATGGAAACAATCACAGAACTTTTTAAAGTTCTTAAACATCATTATTCTTTCCCGTGATTTCCAGTAATAGCTCATCATGTCCAGCATTCCAGGTTAGTTTTATCCTGCTGGGTTACTTATGTTAGTTAAATAGTACATGTAGCTGTTTGATGAATATCTTAGTCAAGTAATATTGTATGGCTTGAAATACAACTTCCAGCAACACTGTAATCTTCTTTCTATTTGTTGGGAATTTTTTTTGATCATGCATTTTTTACAGGTTGAAACTCACTGCCCCCGGCCCCACCCCACTCCACCCCTTCCATGAGGCCCCTGCCCCACCTCTTCCCACCCCTTCCCTGCCCCTTTCCACCCCCTTCCCCAAAGTCCCCACCCCAACACTGCCCCTTCCCTGTCACCAGGGGGTGCAGGAGGTGTGCAGGGTGCAGCAGGGGGCTCAGGGCAGGGAGTTGGTGTGTGGGGTGCAAGAGGGGTGTGGCAGGGGGTTGGGGTGCAGGGTGCAACAGGTGGCTCGGCAGGGAGTGCAGGAGGAGTGCAGGGTGCGGTGGGGGCTCAGGGCAGGGAGTTGGGGTGCAGGAGGGGTGCGGGATGTGGCAGGGGGCTCAAAAAGGGTGTGGGGTGTGGCAGGGGGCTCAGGCCAGGGAGTTGGGGTGCAGGAGGAGTGGGGGGTTCAGCAGGGGGCTCAGGGCAGGGAGTTGGGGTGCAGGAAGGGTGCGGGATGTGGCAGGGGGCTCAGGAGGGGTGTGGGATGCAGCAGGGGGTTCAGGCCAGGGAGCTGGGGTGCAGGAGGGGTGTGGGGTGCGGCAGGGGGCTCAGGGCAGGGAGTTGGGGTGCAGGAAGGGTGTGGGATGCGGCAGGGGGCTCAGGGCAGGGAGTTGGGGTACAGGAGGGGTGTGGGGTGCGGCAGGGGGCTCAGGGCAGGGAGTTGGGGTGCGGGGTGTGAGCTCCGGCCCGGCGCCGCTTACCTAGAGTGGCTCCAGGGTGGCAGCGGCACGCATCAGGGCCAGGGCAGGCTCCTGGCCCCGCACCGCTCCACTCCGCTCCAGGAGGCAGCTGGAACCACGGCCCTTGGGGGAGCAGGGGTGGGCACAGGGCTCCGCTGCTGCTCCTCCAGGTACCTCCCACAAAACTCCCATTGGCCTCGGTTCCCTGTTCCCGGCCAATGGGAGCTGCCGGGGGGGGGGCGGTACCTTGAAGCAAGGCAACGCAGGAGCCCTCTGCCTCGTTCCCCCTCCCCTCCGGCCCGAAGGGACATGCTGCCAGCCACTTAAGGGAGCGGCGCAGGGCTCGTGGTGCCACGCGGGGCAATCCCGCGGGCTGTAGTTTAACCACCCCTGGGCTGGAGGTAGGCAGAGGGGCAGGGAGCTTGGCAGGCCGCACAGAAGAACCCCGCGGTCCGCATGTTTGAGACCCCTGATCTAGTCTGACCTCCTGTATAACACAGGCCATAGAATTCCCCCAAAATAACTCCTGGAGCTCATATTTTAGAAAAACATCCAATCTTGATTTAAAAATTGTCAGTGATGGAGGGCCTACCATGACCCTTGGTAAATTATTCCAATGGTTAATTAGTCTCACTGTTAAAAATTTATGCCTTTTTTCCAGTATGAATTTGTCTAGCTTCAACTTCCAACGATTGGATCATGTTTTATCTTTCTCCGCAAGACCAAAGAGCCCATTAGTAAATATTTGTTCCCAGGTAGGTACTAAGAGACTGTACGTAAGGGTATGTCTACACAGCCGACATTAAAGAGCTGTCGTGGCAGCGCTTTAACATGGCTGTGTAGTCGCAGCTCCAGCACTGGGAGAGAGCTCTCCCAGCACTGTAATAAAACCATCTCCATGAGGGGAATAGCTACCAGTGTTGGGAGCAGGGCTGGCTCCAGGTTTTTTGCAGCCCCAAGCAAAAAAAAAAAAAAAAAAGGGGGTGGGGCGGAGTGCCGCTGCTGAAGCACAAAAAAAAAACAAAAAAACCCTGGAGTGCTTGAAAAGTGTCGCTCCAAGAACAAGCTTGGAACGCTGGTACCTAGAGCCAGCCCTGGCTGGGAACATGGCTCCCAGTGCTGTAGCATATCTACACTGCCACTTTACAGTCCTGAAACTTGTATCGCTCAGGGAGGGAGTGGGGGTGTTTTTTCACAGCCCTGAGCGAAGAAAGTTTCAGCGCAGTAAGTGGCAGGGTAGACAAGGCCCAAATCATCCCTTCACCTTCTCTTTATTAAACTAAACAGAATGAGCTCCTTGAGTCTGTCACTATAAGGCAGGCTTCCTAATCCATTAATCATTCTCATGGCTTTTTCTCTGAACACTCCAGTTTTTCAACATCCTTCCTGAATTGTGGACACTAGAACTGGACACAGTATTCCAACAGCAGTCGTACCAATGCCAAATACAGAGGTAAAATACCCTCTCTACTCCTACTCAGGATTCCCATTTATGCATCCAGAGATTGCATTAGCCCTTTTGGTCACAGTGTCACACTGGGATCAATCAACTGATTATCCACCTTGACCCCAAATATTTTTCAAACTAAATGCCATCTAAAACACAGGTAGCATAACAGGACCATCAAGCAGATGTAAATTACATTTTAAGGCCCTTTGCCCAACTAGAACAGCATGAAGGGGCCTTACAGTAAATAGAAATCAGGAACTAATAAGCCCAGATCCTCCACCTCAATACCTTTGAGGATCTGGGCCTATGTTATAGATGCTGATGCACTTCTATTTATTGCACTCTCCACTAAAGAGTTTTGCAAATCTCTTATCTTAGTTAATATGCTTAGAGTTTTGCTCTCTCCTGTTCTTACCCTTTCTTAAAATCTCTTTGAGTAAGGGTCTTTTGTATTGGCAGGGTGGTGGTCCTTTTAGCTGCATTTTTGAAAAATATAAAGTTTCTCTGATAGGATTCAAAGGATTCCCAGTATGTTAGAGGGGATTCAACAGTGCTTTTATTGTCTTTTGCCTCAGATTGTAAAGTCTGGATAGTTAAGCAATAAAATATCTCCTCCAAGGAATTAGTTATCTGTCTAGCTGTAAATTTAATAACGCCATTGCATGGTTGGAGATGTATACTGAGGTTATAGTTGTGTGAGGTTTTTAGAAATCAAAAGTAGTTCAGTCCTACAGGATACAGGATGCATGGAGGAGCAATACATAAATTCCCTCTCTCTTTTGAGAACATATCCCTCTAAAGGGTAACCAAATATAATTTTTTCATGTGATGCTGTATAATTAGGATGACTTGGAATTCCCCTTCTTGTAACACCTGTGATCTAGCCATTAAGTTTGACAGGGTAAGGTTAAAATCTCCTCTTCCTATCACGGGTTAGGAAATTCTGTAAGTTCTAAGAATAGCTCACTAAAGGAAAATGGAGACTTTCCATTTGAAGTTTACACATTAATTAAAATAACAGTCTGTGAATTTATCTGTGCTGACAGGGTGACATACCTTCCTACTTTATCCGGTTTTATTTCACATAAATTATTAAAATTGTCACTCCCCTAGAATAACTAGATCATGGTGAAAGAAAATGAAACCACAGTCACCACCTTTTTGTGTCTTTTTGCTGAAAGACTTTGTTTTTTCCCCTTGCAAAAGAATATCATCCTGGTCTCTGTTTTATAGCTAATTAATTCCTCACGTTCCACATGGATACTTTTAATCCTGTCATTAGTCATATATTATGTATTATAGATAGCTGATTTGTGATCAAATGTTTAACCTCTTATCCTCCTCCCAAGTTTCTTTTCTAGAAGTATTTTTATATTTTCTTTTCCATAAACAGCTCATTTTCACATTTGAATAAACTAGCCTTCAAAAACTATAGGTCCCATTCCTGCAAAGTTGTACACATTTACAGCTAAGGCCTACAAGATGCTGAGCATTGACTTCAATGAGTGTTGTAGACACTTAGCACCTCCCGTGAGTGCTCAGTATCTTGAAGGATCAAACCTTTAGTGGTTACTAATGTTATTAGTCCCCTTGAAGTTAACAGAACTATTTGCATGAAGGATTTGCAGTACTGGGTTCCTACTGTCTTATCATTAATTTTTCTTCATTATCATCATGCTGTACTAAGGGTGGAGGACTAGATTATGATTCTGCAAGGCTGGAGTGAGTGTCATTCAGATGCAGCTCACTTCTAATTTAAAACAGTCCTTAGTTGTATTTTTCTCTATACACAATTGACCTTTAAGACTTATGATTGACAGAGGCTTCTCATCCAAGTGAAACTCTCTGGAAAGTTCCACTCTGCTCAACAACAGTCAAGTATGCGAGACAAGCTTTGTAAAACTATTTTAGTCTGGGTTGAAGCTTGTAGAACAGCACAAGATTCCCTCTTCTCCTCTTACCCCCTGTCTTGAAAAGGAAGCTAAATTGAATACTGAACTCAACTGAGTTTAACACAACAGAAGACAGTGGATTCAGAGAAGCTGGTTTCCTGTTGCCCTGCAACTTGTACACCTCTACCCCGATATAACGCTGTCCTCGGGAGCCAAAAAATCTTACCGTGTTATAGGTGAAACTGCGTTATATCGAACTTGCTTTGATCCACTGGAGTGCACAGCCTCGCCCCACTGGAGTGCTGCTTTACTGCGTTATAGCCAAATTCGTGTTATATCGGGTCACATTATATCGGGGTAGAGGTGTATAGTCATTTACACTAGTGCAAAAAAGTAAGTGTAAAGTGGGTATAAAATATTACCATTCTGATTTGGCAGCATTTTACACCCACTTTGCACTGGTGTCATTGACTGCACGTGCTGCAGGCCAATGGTACTGGGCCCAGCTTCCAAATGTTAATGTACAGCCTGAGCAATTGTGCTGTGAGCTGGTGTTTTCAGCAAGGAATGCATGATGGAATCACAGGAACTCCTGCAGCTCCATGATCCGGGGCAAAAATATTGCTTTTTTTAACCATAACACCCGTGTCCTGCAGCTAATTGCCCTCTGTATGGAGGAATGGTTGGTAAATGTGTGTAGTGGCAGATCTACATCTTCACTTTTCTTCAAGGGCACCCCTACCTGATCCCCATATTCCTTCACACCTGGACAGAAGGAAGCCACTGCAGCACTGTGCTCTGTTACACAGATGGTACAAGAACCTGTCCTCCTTGGTCTTCACAAATCCCCCTTTGTGTTCCTACTCTTCCCAGTGCAGAAGCATTACAACAATTGCAATGCATTGGGGGACAAAATTTGTCTCTAAGAAATCCTGGGTATAATGCAGCCTCAGATTTTCAGTTACTGAAATAGTTTCTCTGAAGTCTAGGCATTTGGTTTCCTGTATTCTAGTGGACTTACTCTTTGTAAAATTAATGTGGAGTGACAATTATAGAAGAGTTGGGAAGTGCCACCACAGCCAAAAGAAAAATGAGAACCTTCACAACACTGGATATGGATGTTGCTTGGCAGGAAATCCTCATGGCTCACTCTTTCTGTCAAGCAGGGAAATATGTCTGTACAATTTTACCCAATAGAAAATGCATCTCCCCATCAGCAGCGCCAGAAAGTGACAAAACAATCAAACTGTGGAAGAATGACTGCCCAACATTTTCAACAGAGCTCAGACATTGCACCAGGGGAAAAGAACATTCATGCAAGAAAAATAAACCCAGCATAGTCAGAGAGCTGAAGGCCTGCTAAAGAGGGTGATTGTCAGTCCTGTCCCATAGAAAATATTCACTTCTGCTTCTGCACAGTGAGTCTAACAGAAAAATCAATATTTTAAAAAAAGGTTTATTTTCATTATTTTAATAAACATCTACCATAGATATGAACTGCTCACTAACAACTTGTCCAGTTTTTCTACCAGCAGTAAATCAAAACATAATTTAAGAATATAATAATAACTCATGTTAGTGTTGGAGAGAAATACAGCACATTAAATAATTTTATATTAACAGAGAATCATTCATTCATCATTTGCTGGGGTGGGAACCTGACTTCATCTTTCATGTGTATTTTGGAGATTATGAGAAGGAAATACATAATTTATTCAGCAAATTTAGCCTGTTTCTTTTTGAATTGTCTGTAAGTTTTTTTTCAATATTCATTATTTGAAATCATGTCTATAAATAACCCTGGGGCTGTAGATTGTCCAGGAGCAATTTGTGGACAGTATTCAGTATCTGAAATTTGATCTGCTTTGGTTTATTTTGAATGGACATAATATTCTGGGTGGCCCCAGCAGAATGAGAATAAGTCTTAAAATTAAGTAATTTTCTCTAACAGTTTAAAATTTGCATATTCCCACTGACACACTCAGTCATTATAATATTTGTGGAAAGCAAACATAAAAATAGCATGAACATAACTTAAGCAGATTCACTATTCGATTTAACAAAATGTTTACTCAAATAGTTCTGAGTCATTCCCTGAGACCTAGAGTCTGATACCCTTATTTACATTATCTCACACCATACTCCATGTGATGGCTCAGGGACAAGCTGTACCTTTCTCTCCTCCAGTCTTTCCTATGGGCATTCTTTCCAAGTGATAGGCCCTACTCATTCTTCTCCCAGAGCAGAACTTCACTGTTCACTCCACGTTAGTCTGGGTCACCGGACTACAACACCCCCTATTCACACTATCCTGTCACAGTTACAAGATGCTTTAGATCGCAAGTGATAAGAGACAGGAACTTAAGGCAACAGGAATAAGTGCACTAGCCGCCCGCCAGAGGCTGGAGTAGGCATGCGCTGTGCATGTGACAGGTTCCCCTACTTTCAACAGTCTCAGAGCGAAACCCCACAGTAATTACATTCAG
This sequence comes from Mauremys mutica, assembly GCF_020497125.1. Classification (NCBI taxonomy): domain Eukaryota; kingdom Metazoa; phylum Chordata; order Testudines; family Geoemydidae; genus Mauremys; species Mauremys mutica. The sequence goes on along the minus strand of NC_059072.1, from coordinate 182,631,229 downwards.
ACTGGGTGCTGGGGTGGCAGCCCCCTGTTTTCAGCCATGTTAACCAGACAGACCCAACATACTGGTACCTTCTGTCAGGGAACCTATGACCAATGGCTAATTAAACTGATTCACAACTGCTGCTTCTAAATAGACACCTTGCCTATAAGTCCAAAAGCACTACGCAAGATAAAAGGATTAAGAACCCCAAATAGGTTTGCCTCCCTAGGGTCTTGCCTAAAGGCTGTGACCTCTCAAATGTCAGGCAAGCCCAGGTGCCACAGATGAATGCTGCAGACTCTCTGCCTCATCCCTGCTGCATTCTCTTCCCATCTCAGGGTATTTTTATATTGCAAAAAAAGAGCTAAGCTACAACCCACCTATTCACACCTCAAAAGTGAGTCTCAGAGCCAGGGTCACCTGTCTCAGACTTGCGCTATGGTCTAAAAATAGACATTTAGATGTTTAGTCCCATAGTGCAAGCCCTGTGGGCCCAAATCAGTTGCCGCGGCCTCAGATTCATTGCTATGGGTCTTTTTTTTTTTTTCAGTGTAAACATACTCTTTGTTTCTCTCACCTGAACAGCTGCTACTGGTCACCCCACTTCCTCTCCAGGCAAGTGTTTTAATGGTTTAGTGTTCTTTTGAGCTTAGGGCTGGAATGGTAGGCTTTCCCAATCAAGTCTCTACCATTGGAGTGGCCTCAGGCATTGGTGTATCTTGGTCCTTCCAATCTCTGCCTCTGGCACATAATAGTTTAGTCTAAGGGTTGTAATACTTTGGTCCAATTTCAGTTGTTGGGTTTAGTGTATGGGTGTTGGTGACCTGTGATATACAGGAGGTCAGAGTAGATGATCTGGTGGTCCCTGGCCTTAAACAGTATGATTAGCTCTCCCATTGTTCTCATAAGGACCCTTTGTATTTTCCTTGACGATGTCTAATCTCTCTTTCCTGGTTGCTCATGTTAACAGCCCCTTTGATTTAACTCCATTCAGTCAGTCAGTATATCATCAAGCAGTTAAACTGAGGTACATAGACTATTCATAAAAATAATATGGATACCTCCCTTGTTCTCCATACTTCATGACTTCTTCCACTGAAGTCAATGAAGTGACCTGTGGAATAAGGTACAAATCAGCAAAATAAGAGGATCAGCATCTGGCCCCAAATTACAGCTATTGCAGAAAACCTGCCAGACTGCTTAGTGTGTTATAACTCAGAGGCTATGTTAAATAACTTTTATATGCGAAGGATTCCTGGTGCCGTCACAGCTGACAAAAAGGAATTATTTACAAAGGGTCTGATCCTGTTGCCACTCCAGATACAACTCCCATTCCATTGTCTTCAAAGGAAATTCTACATGGAGAGTAGCTGCAGCACTGGGTTTCAAAATAGTTCTTAAAATTCTGTTCTTGAAAAAGAATACTAAGCTCACAGGTAGAGCCAGTTTATTATAGTTCATTTCCTAATCTCCTTCACTCTACAGCATTAGCTTCATCCTTTTCACCCTCAGGGCAAATTTTTTTCTTCCTTCCATGCCTGACAGGCAAGTTGCAGACCTCATTTAATCCTAAAGAGCAAGAATGTTAATTAGGTTGAGAATGGTAATGATGCATCTAATTCCCTCATATATGAAGCACTCTTTCACCTCTCAGAACACCTCACTATTTCTGCATCACAGGACTAAGATTCAAGAAAATGAATATTTTTCTGTCTTCTAATATCAATTCTTTCTAGCATTTGGGACCTATTACCAGTCCCAAATATACACAAATGAACCAAGCCTAGTCCCCTCAGTATTTCCTCTCCTCCTATTTCTTCATAGGAGCAGATGAGAGGTAGGATTTTTCCAAACAAAGGATTATCCTTGGTATTCAGTTCCTGCAGTTAGACTGAAGTCAGCTCCATAAAAATCAACAGGGATAAACTATCTTCATTCATCATGGGACCTCAATTGCCCTCAAATTTCAGGACTTCATTTGGTTCCTCAGCAGTTCAAGATGCCTGTCAAGGACAGTACTAACCCTACAGTCTATATTAGAATAATACTTGCCATTACTAATAAATAGCACTTTACAGCATTAGCTAATCCATCCTCACAACATCCTCTTAAGGCAGGCAAATAAATATTATTATTTTAATTTTACAGACAAAGGCCATATGTCAAGTCCCTGTCACAGACAAGATTAGAGTTGAATTACTTCTGGCTTCCAGTCTTATGGGTTTCTAGTCTGGGTTTTTAAGGCTGCTCATTTTGGCCTGAATAAGGTGGCAATACCAGATTAAAACAGAGTCTTCAAGTTTATGGGCATGGAGCTGAAGAGGGTGCCAGCGCTATCTCCTGCTAGGCTCTGCCCCCCAATCTCTAAGATACAGCATTTTAATATTGGTTTTAACATCATGAAGAGCATATTCTGGCCACAAACCCTCCAGTCTCCTATCCTGCTGCGAGGGGGGAGGTGAGAAGGGGAAGGAAGAAGAGGTGTTGTAGAGCTTTCTACATCTGTTCTAATCCAGTCAGGGATTTCCTCACATTGGGGGAATCTTCAGCAACTCCATTAGGGCAACTTTCCAGGCCCTAGAGATGAAAAAAAGAGGCTGGGATCCGCCTCCTTGTTTATATATCAAACATGACTAATATAGAAGTGGTAGCCTGCAGACTGGTTCTATAGGGTCTTACTCTGTGGGCCACATACTTCTGGAAACCCCAAATGATGCCCACTGTTAGCAGGAAGACAGCTACCACCTGCAGTGGCTTCAATGATGCAAAATTTAATCAGAGTATATTTTTCTCAAGTTCACCCATAGTTTTGGGAATTTATCAGGCAAACTTTCAGATTTCTGTACTGTATAGAATGGGTGCACTTTTCTCTTCCTGCTGTACTTGTAACTCCCACTTGGCAGCACTGGGAATTGAACTATAATCTCTTAAATGCAGTAGGATTTCTACATTAGCTCCCTAGATTTATTAAGTCAGCAGCTCTATTTCTTAAACTTTTAATTTTCCATGTTGGACAAATAGTGGATTTAGTCTGCATTATATGATTCAGCCTGATGATTGTATCTATCCATCACCTGACTGACTGATGTGCAACACAAATCTTACTCTGCAGACATAGCCATTGACAAATGAGAACATAAACACAACAAATAGCGTAACATACACAAATCAATTAAAACATATTGGAACTGCAATGTTATTTCATTGTTTCGTTGCAGACAGGTGTTTTTAATCAGAAAATACATTGGCTCTCTTTGGTCTCCTAAGAACCTATTCTTCCTCTTCAAAAATATCAAACAGTGAACCTCAATGTGCAACTTAATTCCTTTTAATAGCCAATCAAGACTTTTTAGATGTAAAGAGTGGTGACATTCTGGTTTAGTTTTCTCTGTACCATAAAAGCTGTGATTCAACTGCAAAATGTGACCAAAGGAAAAAAAAATCAAAATAAACAAATCTTTGGAGCTATAGTAGCACAGTTCATCATCAGATCCACAAATCTGTCACTCAAGTCTGCTGTGTCATTTCAGAAAAATCTGAATTTGACCTGGTTTTTGGAGCCAATACCTGAAAACTGATATACTGAGATGTTATTCATTGTTTATGTTAAATGAGTATTTCAGTATCAAGCTCCCAGCTGATGAATTTGATTCTTAATAAGCATTTGTGACACACTAACATTTAGAAGCAGGATTTTAATTGGTTGCCAAGTTTTCAGCTGAAGGTGATTTATAGATTTTTTTCTCACAAGTGTGGAAGTTTATATGCACACTTACCAAATACACACTAGCACTATGGACTGTATAGTTCATTCCTTGAGTTCATTTCATATTGTTTAATTTAGTGCTTGCAAGTCACCTGTAGATATCAATATCAAAATTATTCAACAAGCTTCTGTCTACCATCTCTTTTGGATTAGCTCAATTTTTCATTACCAGCAAAGAATAAAAACTTATTCAAGACAATGCTTAGTTCTTGGGTATGTTTTGTTGGCATATTGTTGGTTGATGCTGCCAAAGAACTAAATATTTCTTACTGTCTTTTCTCAAATTTATACAGATATAAATAAAGCCCTATAAACCAAGAGGGTCCTAACAACATTAGAATGCAGTATACAGTTAATCTGTACTACTGGAAAGACAAAACTTGTCTGAATGGCAACAGATGTGGTGAAGCATTCTGAAGCATGCTAAATATTATGCCATACCACAATTTAATGTGTTTAAGGGCTTCACAGCTTTAACTACATTTTAATGACAGCCACCAAGTTCCATTACACACTCTGCACCTTTGAAAGAAAAATATTCATATCTCTAGAACCATATGGCTATACTTCCACCTCAACTGCTGCTGGGAGTGCTTAGGGAGTCTGGAAACATGCCCAATAAATGCAGAATCAGGGCCTTTTGAAGTGAGGGCTGGGAAGTATTGTAGATCATAAATATAACTTATATAATTATAAATAAAATAAAGAGGAAGTAGGTGGAGAGAAAAAACAAGAATTGAAGAGCAAAATTACATGACAAAGGCAAAGGTACATCCTTGCAATTTGTAAACAGAAAGTTCCCCTACCTGGGTGTCTTTATTTTAATATACACCCAAAAGCATCAAAATATCCCCATAGTCCTGTGGATTACTCACTGGATACTTTTTGGAGGTGTTCTCCCTGTAATCATGACAACACAAAGAATTACAAAAATAAAAAAATTAAAAAAGGTGAGTTTACTGCCCACATCTTCAAGGAAAAGCCATCAGAATAGCCTGGCACCCTTATAGACCTATAAGATCTAACTGTCCTATCTTATGGCAAAGGCACTGTTTATATACTCCCTTATTCCCATCATGCCTTGCTAGAAGCTAGGACTACTAACATGGCTACCTTAATGGACTATATTTCCCAACCTGCCCTATTTTCCTAGTTCTGAGAAAGAGATTGGCAGGAAGATATCCAGTTTGATCTCTTGCCACTGAGGGGGAAAGAGCACTGGCCAGCCCTGCTCATGGAAGTCTCAGCTTGGCCCTAAAGCCACAGCTGATAGTGTGGGCTTCTTTATAAACTCCAGATTTCATCCACCAAAGTGGCAATATCCCTGCTCTTACAGAGAGTCTTGCAGGAACGGTGTTACAGGAGTTCTCTAGCTGTATGTATGCAAATAGTTAATAGGTAATATCCCACAGAGGCTACTCAACAATATGGAACGTAATTCCTGGGGTTTGTAGAACCATAAAACTTGTGCAGTGCAAGTGACTTCCCCTGGCTGCGCTTTGCATAAGTTCTTAACACCTGGATCTAGGCTTTCCTGGACCAGTAGAGTTCCTCTGATAGGTCTATAAAGATCTGTGTGCCTTGTTACAGAGACTCAAAGAGCAATTTCATCCCCCTATGCAGCTGGTCTCGAGAAAGTCAGCATGGGGAGTGCTGGGCACATCATGTTCTCACTCTCCCCAAATCCTTCAGGAAAGCTGGCCAAGAATTAATGCAGTGTGTGGAGTCCATTCTAATTTAATTTTGTCCCTAGGACTCAGGTGTTGCCTCCCCTACAGTCATCCCCCTTGCCATTTGGCCTTGATGGAAAAACTGCAGAGAGGAACCATCCAGATAGAACAGCTGCAGAAGCAGCCAAAGCAGGGACCTTTTGACATTCAGATAACTTTTTACAGTTTTTACTGGAATGTCTCTGCCTTGTGCTGATTGGCTGTCTACTCCAACCCTCACCCTCCTCCTCCCTCAAAGTCCCTTTACCTCAGCTTCACTCCACAACTGCCTCTCTTACCTTCTTCTCTCCTCCCCTGTCTCCTCTCCTTTCCCTTTTCTTTTCATTTAGCTTATTCCCTCTGAACTAAACCCACCCCATATAAATAAATAAAATTGAATAAAAATCATGGACCTAACATGACATTTGCTACCATCACACTTTTCATTCCGCTTGTATGTTATAGCCCTCTTTCCCCATTCCCCCACCCAATGTGTTTCGTCTATGTATATTGTAAGCTCTTTGGGGCAGGGATCATCTATTATTCTGTGTTTTTACAGTCTCTAATGCAATGGGGCCACATTATGATAGTACCTAAAGATCAACCAAGAAAGACATTAATAATTAAATCTCTTTCATGAATATGGGCCCTTTTTTCAGTTATTTTTCTATTTGTTTTTTTATTTGGCTCCTGATACACCCTCTACTTCCTTGCTGTTACCAGTTAATTTTCTTGTCAAGAAAGTCTTGGAAACTGATCCACAAAGCACTTTAACACATGCTTGGCTTTTGATCATGGGAGTAGTCTCAATGACTTCCATGGGGCTACTCACAGGCTGAAAATTAAGCATGTGCTTTGTCTGGTCAGAGCGTTAGTAATTTTTCCCCCCTCATTTATTTTCAGGCCCTCCCTCCAGTTCCTTAAAATTGAATTGAAATCCATGGGTGCTTGTGGTATTTCAGGGTTTGGTTTTGTCCCCCAATTCTTTACTATTAAAACACAGCAATACTTTCATCTACTTCCAGGTTCCTCTCTTGAGTTCAATAAATACCCCAGATCACCATGTACAGTCAAGTAGAATATTCAGCTGTGCTTTCAAAAAAGTTAAATTCTGTTCATGGTGAGAGAACAAACTCAATTAGCATCCAATTTTGAAAACCGTATTCACATTGAAAAGTATTTACAAATGCAACTACTTATGCTCAGCCAGAAGTTATAGGCTTGATGCAGGATTTACTGGGTGAAATTCTACAGCCTGTGTTATGCAGGAGGTCAGGCTAGATAATCATAATGGTCCCTTGTGGCCTTAAAAATCTATGAATCTATGTTGAAATCAGACCAATGATGAGGAGCCAACTTAATTTAAAAAATGCAACCCGATGGGGATCATTGATGCTACACTAGATGATCACTTGAAATTATTTATATAATGTACTCAACATACCACACAATTTTAGATTCCTATGCCTATCTCAAGTTCCAATTTTACATATGGAAAAATAAAGTAATGAAATAGACATTAGTATGAAAAAGTTACCTTATAGTGCCCACCCAATCCCCTCATTATTTCATGGTGCTTTCAAGTAAATCATTTCATGTAACTCACTGTTTCTAAGGGGATTTGATGGTTATTACTTTCCATAGACTTCTGAATGGATTGGGTACTGAAAATAAAAAGTAATGACTCCCAGCTTACCTTTCATGACTCTGGAGCTGAAATAGTAAATATTTAATAAGGGAAGCTCTCCTTCCTAACTTTTGTTCATTTTTCTCTTTCAACTGTAATGAATTTTTAAGCACAGAGTTGTACTGATATTACAGTCAGGGTTAGTAATTCTTCCACGTGGACTGTATGGGCCTGATCCTCCAAACACATGTGTGAGTAGCTTTACTTGCAGGAGTAGTCCCCTTGAAGTCAATGAGATTTTGCCAAGGAGTAAAATTACATAAGTGTGTATTTGAAAAATTAGGTCCTGTATACTTAATGCCCTAGCTGTTTGCATTTTTAGCCTTTGAATGAAGGGACTATAAGATTTGAGCATCTACTTATGAATAAAGTTATAAGAAAAAATGTTGAGGTATCTAGGCACTATCCAATTGTAGTGATAGGGATGTACTCAAAACAAAACATTGCTTTGTGTGTTTTTCTGAGCACTTAGGGCTACATTTTGATGATACCAGACATTTGGAAGTGCAATATATGCATTATGTATATACTAACCTGCGTACCTAGCTCTTCCGGTTTGGGTGGGAGAGCCTAATTTTTCAGATCAATTTCTTGCTTTGTTGTTGTCACCAGCACATCTTGAATTTGTGAGAAAAGTTTATTATACCTAGTAACTAGTTTATTTATCCACCCACCTCTCCATATCAGCCAGTGGATTGGGCCAGTTACAAAAGGCAGCATAAACTCCCTGTTCCAGTGTGCCTCAATCCATGTCTGTGCCTAACTGGCACAGTCTGGCCCAGAGTTTGGGGATGTTTAGGCCCAAGATTTCGATTGAATTACTATAAAGCTAGGAGACCAGCCATGAAGTTCATACTTGATCTGGTTTCCTCAAAGTTCTGGGATGTTTGGATCCAATGTTTTTTGTTTTTTCCCCCCCTGAGCCCTGTCTCTAATCCAGATCTTTTTGTCTCTTCCTAAAAGACTCTGCAATTTAGGGAGGTGAATTTCTCCATATGCTTAGCTATTTGGAGGGGTGGAAAGGGTTCCCCATGAGTAACCTCCTTTAGATATTTGTTTGTTTCTCCTGCACTTAGTAATCTCAACCAAATGATTCTGAGACAATTTATCAACATTTTGGTGAAGTTCTTAAATTTAATTTGTATGACATTTCCAACAAGAGTTTGGCTGCACTGAGTGGAAGGAAGCTGTTATTTTGTATTGCTGACTACCTCTGCCTAGGAATTAAAAGACAAATCAGTTTATATGTATCTCAGTTTTTCTGTAGTGTATTTTTCTCCTTGTACTGATTGTTTTGGAGTGTAGGGGGAGGTTTTACCTAGGTTTTACAAGAGTGCCAGCGTATGTTACAGCCCAACATAGGGGAGTTTTCCCTGCCAGGTATTTTAGTTTTTCATTTCAGTAATCTCTCCCAAGATGCAGTGATAATGTTAACAAAACCTGGTGATGCACTCAGAATAACATTATTAGTGGTATTACCTTCAGTATTTCTCTGCAAAAATGGGTAGTTTGGGAACTTAGATATGAAAAGCAAAATGACAGTGGTACTATTGAAGGCATTAATGGCTGTACCTCGTTATGGGCTCAGTACTGACTACAGGAGTTGAACAGAACACAACTTCTTATATTTCCTAATGCTAGACTTTCTATATAACTAATCAGCTAGCTTCCAGTTACAGTAACCCCAGTTTACAGTAACACTAATTTACATTCTACTTTAGTAGGCTTACACTTTCTAATTTGTTTATGGGGCTGAGTATGTGCAAAATTAGTGTAATCATTGACCGAAGGCTTCACTGGGGTCAGCACTCATATGTAGCACTGCTATAGCATTTTTCATCCATTCATCTCCAAGAGCTTTACAATGGAAGCTAAATAGTCTTATGCCTAATTTTCCCCACGTGTAAAATGGGAATAGAGAGGTCAAGTGCTTTGTGTAAGGTCACACAGCAAGTCAGTTGCAGAGCTGGGAACAGAAACCAATTTCCTGTTTCACAGCCCAGTTACCCTATCTATGGGACCAGTTTGCCAACAAGCGTGACCACTGCATGTACACTGAAATAGCACTGCTCGTATGGTCTAGTCTCGAATTCAATTTTACATCACTTGCTACCAACACAACTGTGTCATTGCAATTTGACATGCATTTTGTTGATGTGCTCTATATCTCATTAAACTCATATCTCCACAGCCAATGCCATATGCTACTCGTCTGCAGCAAAGCTCTTAAACATAAACATAATGAAAAGGGTATAATCACAAATGACAAAGTGAATGTCAACAGGCAGTACTATGGGTATTCTATGTTCTATGTCATCATCCAAAGCTAAATTACACTCTAGGATCACTCTCCTACAAATCAACTTCTATGAAGAATTATGCACACGTGGAAATTAGTTTAAACATGCAGATCATAACAGAAAAGGGCTGCCTCTTCAAAAACATCAATACTAGTAGAAGACTATGATCTATTACAAGACTCAAAAACATGTAGATGTTGGGGGCTGGCTAGTTCAGGGGATCAGCAGCAAAATATGAACTCTTTCACATCTAGGTCACTGGTTCAAATTCAGCCCAGGTGTCAAGTTCTGCCCTCAGGTACATGAGTACAGTTCCCACACAAAGCAGTGGGAGTTGGAGACTTATTATGTAAAGACAGGTTGAGACCTGGAAATGGACCCATTAGAAAGAGAAAAAAAAAACTTATAGCACAGATGAGAATCACTCTCAGCTCCTCTCCTGGATTTCTCTCTCTGGTCTTTCATCCTAGGACAATGGTGCTGGACATTAGTGACACAACATTTGATCCATCTTGGGCCTGCCTTAATTAGGTAACTGTCAGCAGCCTTGATCTTGCAAGGTGTTCTGTGTGCAAGGACCCCTACATCCACACAGAAACTTATTGAAATCAAAGGGGCCCTGCAAAGTTATGGTATTTCATACTAAAACAGCCAGTTGCAAAATCCAGGTCACAGCCAGTAAAACACTGAAGCCAAACTTCCATAGGTTAGTAGCAGGCTGGGAAATCCAACAACATTAATGTAATTTGATTAGTATTAACAAATATTGGCAGGAGACGTATTCTGAGTGTGATCCATCTTTAATTAGATCTAAATTAAATTTCACCAAGCAGAATTACTAGCGTCTAATTTTTAGGCTTTGTGATAAATCCTGATGCTAACTGGGTATGTACTAAAGACATATATTCACCAAAAAACACCTTTGGCTCTGGTCTAGTCCTGGTGTATTAGTTCACATCTCAGGAAGCATACAGTAATAGGTTTTTCGGAATAGCCATCCTGATGCTGTTTTAAACATTTATATATGCATATGAGCTAGTTATGGAGACATATTGTAAAGTAGCTTTGGAAAATATCAAGGCTCTTGATATGAGAGAATGACCATCTAATCTCAGAATGTTGATTTATATATTTATTATTTAATGGCAACTTTCGCAGTTACATGTATCTCATGGGTTTGGATCGCCTCATTTCAAAGTTTCTAAAAGGACCTAATACCTCAGAATGGTGTATTACACAATGGTCTCACTAATATTATTTTCCTCTTTTTTGTCAGTATCATATTTCTCATACGTTCTTTTTCTCTGGCAATAAATTGCATTGAAATCGGTAGGCTTTTGCAGTTGCACACTACTAAATGCTTAAGTCTTGCTCAAGCACTCTTCTTTTTATTAAATTATTTTTCTCTTGAGAGGTTCCAGATATGAGTTTGTTCCTTCTAAAACATGCACAGATTACTTGTTTTAGCTGATTTAGTTTCTTTTTTACATTTATAATCACTTCTGAAGGACACAAATGAGCCTAAGAAAGCTACTGGGGATTTTTTTGTGACTAAGAAAATCTGATATACAGATTGCTTTTCATTTGTTAAATATTCTCTTCCTTGCATATTTACATATTACATGAATAGCAATCAATCAATCACTTTGTGAATCAAATCCTATAATTTTTAGTAGCAAAATAAATATTTTAAGTAACACATTGTTAATCACTTCTAATAAGCTGGTATTGGGATAAACTGGCTTATGAAAAGTGTGAAAATAGTACAGTTTGCATATGGGCCAAAATTTCAAAGACTACTGGTGATTTTAGATAGCTTGTTTTTGGGTGCTCAACTTGAGACCCTGTAAAGGGGCCTGATTTTCAGAGGGTGAGTGCCATAAGGTGGACACCCCAAATTTAAGATAGCCAAAGTTACTAGTTATATTTGGAAACCTTTGCCATGGAAAATAACACCCCCCAAACTAGACTCTTACCTAGGTGTGCAGAGCTGAAGATAAGGGCTTGAAAGGAGCCCTGAACAGTGATACTGCGCACACAATCAAAGTGCTTACACTGGAGTCTCAAGTATTAGCACAAATCACACCGTAAGTGAAAGGGGTCTAAAAAGCAGATGTTGTTTCTAAAATTTCAAATAGTTGTAATGTTTAACTCCTTCTAACTTCTAAACTAAGAAAGGGATTTATTTGTAACTTTCCAGAAAATTAAATCTTTATCCTAAAAATAAACAGTGTAATTTTGATCATGATTATCTTTTAGGTGGGATTTTCAAAGGTGCCTACAGGAGTTAGGCCACGGGCTTTCAAGAGTGGTTGGATGCTTACCTTGGAAAAATCTCATTCTTCATGCTCAACACAGGAATTCAACCCCAATTTTAACTTAAAAACTGAACACAACCTTAACTATGGAGTTGCTGCTGGTACCTTTTTATTATTTAATACTTATATCATAGTGGTACTGAGAGGCCCCAATCAGGTAGTTTTATTTTCCACTTGTGGGAAGAGCAAGGCAGTTGCAAACATTCACATTGTGGTGGAAAAGCTTTATCAAAGAACAAGGCAAGCAGCATGACATAAAGGAGCTCAATGAACTGGACAAACATTGTACAAAGTGCTGTGCTTAAGTGTTTGATGAAACAGTTGGTCCCTGCAATAATAAATATTGGTTTCCATACATTGTTTATAGGCTTCAATCTTTTCCAACACCCAGCCTAGAACATCTGTCTCTCCACCAAGACAATATTGTCACCTACTTCTTGCTGTCAGGTAGCCTGGAGTTTGAATGCAGTATTATTTATTAACAGTGACAACTACTGAACTTCTAGGGGTATGTCTACACTACAAAATTAGGTTGATTTCATACAGTTGATTGTGTATGTCCACACTAAGCGCATTAAGTCGGTGGAGTGTGTCCTCACTACCGTGGCTAGCATCGACTTATGGAGTGGTGCACTGTAAGTAGCTATCCCACAGTTCCCGCAGTCTCCGCTGCCCATTGGAATTCGTGGTGAAGCTCCAAATGTCTGATGGGGAAAAAACATTGTTGTGGGTGGTTTTGGGTACATGTCGTCTGTTGCCCCTCCCTCCATGAAAGCAACTCCAGACAATCGTTTCACGTCTTTTTTCCTGGGTTACCTGTGCAGACGCCATACCACGGCAAGCATGGAGCCCGCTCAGCTCACCGTCACCACCAATTCTTGCTGTTGTGGGCAAGTCTACTGTGAAGGCTGCTGTGATCCAAGTAGCCAGTGCAATCATTGACGTTCTGTTATCAAGGGTAGTGATTCTGGGAAATGTGCGGGACTTTTTAGATTTTAGGTGCATCATAATCCTGTCCTTTGTCACTGGTGAAGAAGTCTTGCAGGCATACATTCCAGTCTGGTTGGCGCTGTAACACCCCATAGCACTTCTGTGGTTGACGCATGTAAAAGCTCAGGGCTCTTGCTCTTTTGCCTTGGTCAAGGTACCTTGCCCTACCCGGACATCCCAGCATTTGACACAGCAGCAGCTCCTTGCCTTCGCAGCAGATAGTGCAGTAGGACTGCTAACTGTTGTCATCCACCGCTTCCGCTGCAACTCTGCTCTCCTGCTCCCTAGTGACAAGTTCTGGGGATCCGTATTGGTCCTCCTTGGTGCTGCTGGGAACAGACGGTGCAGTAGGACTGGTAACCGTCCTTGTTGGACATGTAGCTTCGCCGGGGGTTCTGGGAATGTCTTCCCTGCCCAGCTCCATGCAACTTCCAGGGCATGATATATGGCTCCATCACTTCCCCTGCAACTCTGCTCTCCTGCTCCCCAATGACGAGCTCAGGGGATCCGTTCATGAAGCCTGGACAGTAGTATGGAGCAGTTCAACTATAGGCTGAGCAAGTGCAGAATGGTGGTAGAATGTGCCTTTGGACATTTAAAAGCTCGCTGGCGCTGTTGGTCAGATATCAGCGCAACCAACATTCCCATTGTTATTTCTGCTTGCTGTGTGCTCCATAATATCTGTGAGAGTAAGGGGGAAATGTTTATGGCAGGGTGGGAGGTTGAGGCAAATCGCCTAGCATCTGATTTTGAGCAGCCAGACACCAGGGCAATTAGAAGACCACAGCAAGGTGCTCTGTGCATCAGAGAGGCTTTGAAAACCAGTTTCATGACTGGCCAGGCTTCGGTGTGACAGTTGTGTGTTTCTCTTTGATTCAAATCCGTCCACTTTGTTGATTTTAATTCCCTGTAAGCCTACTCCCTTCGAAATAAAGTAACTATTGTTTTGAAACCATGCATTCTTTCTTTATTAATTAAAAAAAAGAGAGATAATGGACAAGGTAGCCCGGGTGCGGTGGGGGAGGAGGGAAGGACACGGCCGCATTGCTTATTGTAGCCACACTAAAAATCAAACTGTTTGAATGACAGCCTTCTGTTGCTTGGGCCATCCTCTGGAGTGGAGTGACTGGGTGCCCGGAGCCTCCCCTCTGCATTCTTGGGCATCTGGATGAGGAGGCTATGGAACATGGGGACTAGGGTAGGCGGTTATACAGTGGATGCAGAGGGGGTCTGTGCTCTTGCTGGCTTTCCTACAGCTCCAATATGTCCGTTTGCTCCACCAACAGATGCTTCATCATGTCTGTTTGCTCCCCCATTAGCCTCAGCATCGCGTCCTGCCTCCGCTCTTCACACTCATTTAATTCTTTCCTGGCCTCTGCCACTGGATGCCTCCATGCATTAAGCTGTGCCCTATCAGTGCAGGAAAACATGTCATTGCGAGTGCGTATTTTTTTTTGCCTTCTAATCTGTGATAAACTTAGGGACAGAGATGATAGGGGGAGCGTAGAAACATTCTATACTCTATGATTCTGGGGGGACTGTATGGTCACGTGTGCTGAGTTCGCCACGCAGATCAAACAGGAAATGAAATTCAAAAGTTCCTGGGGCTTTTCCTGTGTGCCTGGCTAGTGCATCGCAGTTCAAAGTGCTGTCCAGAGCAGTCACAATGGAGCACTCCGGGATAGTTCCCGGAGGCCAATACCATTGATTTGCATCCGCACTACCCCAAATTCAACCCAGCAAAGTTGATTTTAGCACTACCTCCCTCGCCGGGGAGGAGTACAAAAGTTGATTTTAAGAGTCCTTTAGGTCAACGGAACGGGATTGGTTGTGTGGATGCATTCATTTTTAAATGACTTAAAGTGGCTAAATTCGACCTGACCCTATAGTGTAGACCAGGCCTAGGTTTTATAACATAAAACAGTGAAGGAAAAATTATCCGGCCTCCCTTTGTGTTGTTACACAAAACTATTACCCATGAAGGCTGTTATCTATAGCAAAGGAGCTAACTGCTTAATTCCATGGGTCTTTTATTATTATTTGTAAATTGATTCTTAAGTAAAGATGCTTACATATGCCTCGTGCTCCAGATGGTGCAGTTCAACTGCTTATTTTACTCATGAGTGGTTTTCTGCTTTAAACAAATATTTAACCTAGAAATGGTCTTATGAAGAATTCTCCACTTACAATTGAAATCTAAACTGCAGTGTTACTTTAATTCTCACATCAGGGAACTTCCTATCTCACAGCTCAAAAGTAAGGAATGGAGGGAGTGGAAATCTTTTAAAATTTCCAGTGCACAATTGCTGTTTTAAAGCTGCCTGCACCTTCTACCTACAAAGAATCAGGCTGCACGCTAAATCCAGACTCTCCTCGGGGATGGCAGAGGGCAGCAAAATCTAGAGTTGAAGTGACTGGGCTGCACCAATAGTGGAGCAAGGCTGTTTTGCATCACACTCTTGGCATAACCTGGACACGGAGTTTGTGCACCAGGCGCCATGATGATCACGTCAGAACAAGGAAAATTCTTCAGCAGTGTAGAGCATCTTATGCAACTCCTTCTCCCTGGTGCCAGAGAAAAGCGGGGTTTATTGGGATACCCCCTTGCTGTACTCATCTCTAGCCTCAGTTTTGTTCCCCATGGTCATTATCATCTGGTATAATTCTGAACAGTAGTAAAGCTTGAATTTTTAAAAAAAAATCCTGAAAGCATTTCCATACAACTCACTTTCTGTAGAAGCTTGTTTTTACAAAACAAAAAACGGTTGGGCTAAATTTGAATTGAGAGTGTCCCTTGGAACTTTGCTAGTAACTTTGCTAGTGAAGAAATCTTGGAGCCACTGGCAATAATATTTGCAAACTCATTGATGACAGGTGAGGTCCCAGAAGACTGGAGAAGGGCTAAAGTAGTGCCCATCTTTAAAAAGTGGGGAAAGGAGGAGCTGGGACACTATAGACCAATCAGCCTGGCTTTGATACCTGGGAAGCTACTAGAACAATGTATAAAACATTCAATTTGCAAATACCTAGAGGATGAAGGGGTGATCACTAGCAGCCAACATGGATTTACTAAGAAGAAATCATCCCAAACCAGCTTGATTTCCTTCTTTGACTGGTTTGGCGGATGGGGAAATGCAGTTGACGTAATATACCTGGAGTTTAGCAAGGTTTTTGACACAGTCCCATATGACATTCTCATAGGTAAGCTGGAAAAAGGCAGGCTCATTAGAGCTACCACTAAGTGGATCCATACTTGGTTAATCAACCACAAACAAAGAGTGACTGTTAATGGAATGATGTTGAATAAGAGGGAGGTCTCAAGTGGGGTTCCACCGGGACCTGTTCTGGGTCCGGTGTTTTTTTTAACATTTTTATTAATGACCTGGATGTAGGTATAGAGAGCATACTGATCAAGTTTGCAGATGACACAAAGCTGGAGTGGGGGAATTCCCAACACTTTGAAGAATAAAGCTAAAATTCAGGTGGTTCTTGATATAGTGGAGAACTGGGCTATAGACAACAAAATGAAGTTCAACAAAGATAAATGTAAGATGTTACACTTAGGGAAGAAAAAAAGAAAAAGCACAAATACAGAATGGGGTATAACTGGCTTGCAGCAGCACTGCTGAGAAGGATTTGGAAGTTGTGGCGAATCACAACCTCAACATGAGTCAGCAATGCTGTTGCCAAAAAAAAAAGCAAATTCAATTTTAGGTTGCATTAACAGAGGCACAGTATATAAGGCATGGGATGGGATAGTACCATTCTCCTCAGTGCTGGTTAGGCCTCAGCTGGAGTACTGCATCCAATTTTGGTCACAATGTATAGAAAGAATGTAGAGAAACAGGAAAGGATCCAGAGGCAAGTGACAAAGATGATCAAAGGGATGGAATGCACGTCATATGAGGAAAGGCTGAAGGAACTGGGTATGTTTAGTTTGGAAATGAGGAGATGGGTTCAAACTACAGCATAGCAGATTTAGAGTAAATCTCAGAAAAAACTTCCTAACTGTAAGAACAGTAGGACAAAGGAACAAACTGCCTTGGGAAGTCATGGAGTTAGACTTGGTGACTTGATGACCTTTGAGGTCCCTTCTACGCCTCTGGCTCTACGATTCTAAATCACTGAAACACTGCTGTTTCATTTTAACTTCTTCAGCTCTGAAACATCTGCCTAGCTCAATTAGGAACAGAACAAGAAGTTGAATTCCAAGTGATTATAATTAGAAACGGAATGTTTGTCCAACAAAAATGCTGATTCATCTAAACTGATTTTTTTTTCATGGGAAAGAGTAGGTTTTGATGAGTTTCCCATTTCGAAAAAAATGTTTAAAAAGTTTTGAAAATGTTAAAACACCCTGTTTCAACATTATTAAAATGAAAAATTCCATTTTCAGCTAGATTCTCAGTCACTAATAAGTGAACATGATATCCTAAGCCTATGTAATCATCTGAGAGTAAACCTATAGTATCAGAACATTTTCTTATACAGTTTTGAATCCTATCGTTAAGGGGGGACTTAAATGAATTTGACAAAATCAATAATCAATGGCAAAATCAGTGCATTTCAATAAAGAAATCAGTCCCCTTTGCCACAACAGCAAAGAAAATATTTTAAGGAGCTTGGTACATATAGAAATAATAAATATCTGACGCTATAGTGGAAGATCAAAATCTTCCAAAATGCAACTAGACAACTGTACAATGTAGCACATGGGTGAATAAATTCCTTGCTGACCCCTTAGGTGATAAATTTATGGCCTGAAGCATGGGTTTCATTACCCATATCATTATCACAGCTTGCATGGGTCCACTTTTAATGTTGGTAATTAATTTGTAGAGATTTTCACTGAGAAATTTGCTGTATGAGACTAGCCAACTACCTCTTGATCACGTTGTCTCAGCTTTGTAAAATACATATATAAACAGTTTGCATGACCATATATCTACTGATTATGAGCTTGGCCAGATTTAACACCCACACAATAAAAGGACATGTCCAAATGAGCATTAGAAACAGAGACAGATTAGGCATGCAGCAATTGTGCCTACCAGCCTCATTAGATAACCTTGACCATCCTTCATGCTTCACAGAAATGCTGTCCGCATTTCAAAAAATCATTAATGGAAAAAACTGTTTGGGATCTCAAATGATTATTTCCATGCAATTTTTCTCTAATGCATTCATTCCCATGAACCCTGTAATATCAGTAATTCCTTCTTCTCAAACCACGAGTGCCATTCTTGCATATTAAAACTATGGTACACGATACATATTATACAATGATAAACTAAAGCACAATGGTGGCACAAGAACAACTGGCTATAAACCGGCCATGAACAAACTGAGGCTGGAAACTAGAAGGTTTCTCCCCATCAGAGTGGTGAGGTTCTGGAACAGCCTTGCAACAGGAGTTGTGGAGGCAAACAACTTAATTAGTTTTGAGAGAGAGATGGACAAATTTGAGTGTGACTGTATGACTGGGTTGCTTGAGATGTGGGGGAAAGGGCTTGGCAGTCCTGGGGGTCCTTTCTGGTGTGTGTTGAATGTTCCTAAAAATCTCATGCTTCAGCTGGTCACCTGCAAGGCCCAGGAAGGGATTTTACCCAATATTTTTTATGTATTTATGTATGTATTTATTTATTTATGTCTGTCTCTTTCCCCTGAAGCATCAGAGACAGGCACAGCCAGAGATGGGAAATTGGACATCTGACGTGGCACCGAGCATTCTCTCTCTCTAACTTGCTCTTTACACATGCTCAGGGGCTAACTGATCACCATATGTGGGACTGGGAAGGAATTTCCCCCCAGGTCAGATTGGCAGTGACCATGGATGTTTTTCACCTTCAGAGCTGGATGCGGGTCACTTGCCAGGATCTTCTGGATATATGTCACTTAATCAATTCCCTGACATTACAGGGGCTTCACGCACTGGTGCACCTCAGTCCATCCTATCTCTGCCAGTGACACATCAGGTTAGTCTCCTGTGAGCTGTAATACCATAGTCTAATTTCAGTTGTTGGGTTTAGTGTGCTGGTGCTGCATGTTGTTGATGGTCTGTGATATGCAGGAAATCATATCTAGTTTTCCCTTCTGGCCATAAATTCTATGACTCTAAGTGGAGTACAGAAACATCAACACACTATTATTTTTTAGAAGAAATATGAGATCTGTTTAGAAAAAGTGTCACATTCTCCAATTGCCTCCCCATAACAGGAGGATCCTGCCATATTCCCATACGCTTCCCACTATTCTCTACCTTTCCATCTTTTTTGTTAAAAAAGAAAAGAAACATTTCATTGCAGTCTCAAGTGCTTTGATCGTTGAGGGGCACTATGCACATAGCACTACTGCATAGTTCACAAATCTCTAGGGGTATGTCTACATGGTATGCTTCTTTTAGCAGTGTGTAGTGTACATACATGTATAGCCCTCCTAGCATGGGTATAAATACCAGTGTAGACCATGAGGCATGGCTTAGGTGAGTAAAGTAAAGACACCCCTGAAGGCTGTGGATATGTACCTGAGAACTTGCCCTACAATCTACTTGCCTAACCCCTGTCCCCTGTCTACATTGCTGTTTTTAGCAATGTAACATCCCACTGCCTCTCCATTGCAGTGCAAGACTCCAGCCAGAACCTTTCCATGCCTCAGTGAAAGACCGAGGCAGCAGGAAGCTGCATCCTCTCTGCCAAAGCATTTCATGGACACAGGTAGCTACACACTGCAGCATGGACACAGTCTGCTTTTCACTGCAGTGGTTAGCTATACATACACTACATGCCACTTCCAGAAGCATGTAGTGTAGACATGGTTTAGGACTAGATCTGCAAAACACATATACCTCGGAATGTACTAAAGATTAACAGAAAATGACAATGTTTCACAGCAATTTTCAAGGTTTTGATATTTGTGTTCATTGTGCAGCGGAATGAAAACTGAACCTCTGGAACGCTTTTGTGAAAACACATTTGTGTCAAAGTGTTTGGTTTTGGTTCAAAACCTGAAATTTCAGATTTGGGAAGGGTGTACGTGTGAGATACTCGATAGCCTGGTGCTTAGGGCACTGGCCTGTGGGAGTGTTATGAGACAACTGTACTTAACATAACCTGGACTTGACATAACCCACATCCATCTTGTGTTCTTAGCCACATTAAGATGGAAGCAAGGACACCATGTAGTCAGGAAGAATTTGGCTTGCTTAGGCAGACACAAACAACTGCACAGCTCCAGCATTACTAACAAGGATAGATAAAATAAAGTAAAAGATTCATGGGAATGGAAGTGTGACTAGCTGACCTTGAGTCTGGGTGTCTCTGACTGAGTTGTTCTTGCTGTGAGCTGCTTTACTGTTAAGTAGAAATTATGAGGTTTGTTTTTTTTTTACACTGTTGCTAGGAGAATGGTCTGCCTACTAGAGATTGTGTGAGTTATGTGCTTTGTTTTAAGTAACCCATAAAAAGATTAGTTAAAGAGAGTGTACTTTGGAGAAGTGTGGATGTTTTATGAACAAGGAGACACCGATATCCATTTCCCCAGTGGCTAGGAGGAAGGCTGGCCACCGGAGACCTGATGCTGCCACTTGACACCACCTCAGACTGTAGGTAACTATATCTGGGGTGCTTTAAACTATTGCTATTTTAGATGTGCGCTTTGTACTCAGTAAAAACAAGGACATTTGAGTGAAAGCACTCTTGTGTGTATCAGTCATTTATGAGACAAAGGAGCTGTGTCTCCATTGATTTATGTCCTGACAGCCCATCTGGAAAACACCAAGTAGTTACCATAGCTTCAGATTCAGATAACCCCGAGTAACAGATTTGCTCAACCAGTTGCCAGGATCTGGTGGAGAAGTACCAGGGCCGCCCGGGGGGGGGCAAAGGGGGCAATTTGCCCCGGGCCCCGGGCGCCGCAGGGGCCCCCAAGAGAACAGCGGAGGCTCCCGCCTCCGCCCCTCTCCTGGAGCCTCAGCGCATCAAGCACCGAGTCTCCGCCGGGGCCCCTGAGCCCCGCCCCGCTCGGAGCCGCGTGGTCAGGGGGCGGGGCTGGGAGCTCCGGGCTGAGCTCAGCTCCCTCCGCTCGGCGTGGAGCTCACAGCCCCGCCCCCTCCCCACGTGGCTCTGAGCGGGACGGAGCTCAGGCCCCGCCGGCCACACGCTGCGGCTGTTCCGGCAAGGCGCTGAGACTCCGGGTGAGGAGGGAGCCGGGGGTAAGAAGCTGGGGCCGGGGCGGGGGGGAAGCGGGACCCGCCGCCGAAGCGCAGCCCGGTCTTCGGCGGCAGGGGGCCCCTTCCGTTCCGGGACCCGCCGCCGAAGTGCCCCGAAGACCAGCGGCGGGGACCCCCCCCCCCTGCCGAATTACCGCCGAAGACTGGGCTGCGCTTTGGCGGCGGGTTCCGCTTCGGCGGTAATTCGGCGGCGGGGGGTCCCCGCCACGGGTCTTCGGGAAACTTCGGCGGCGGGTCCCGGAACGGAAGGGGCCCCCCGCCGCCGAAGACCCCGGGTCCCCGGAATCCTCTGGGCGGCCCTGAGAAGTACAGATCACCACAATATAAATAGGATATGAAAAGCTGAATTCTTCCCTTCCCCCATGCCCATTTATCATAGCTTTGACTGTCACAGATATCAAGTTATCTCTTCCTAAACAAGAGCTCACACCAGTTCAGCCCCCTTGCAAACTAACATTCTGTCACACATCCAGACTAACTACCCATCCTTAAGTAAAATCAACAGCATGGGTTTTGCCCTGCCTTCCACTATCGCACTATACCTATCTGTCTTACACTATGATCACCAGCTCGAGTAGCCATACTCGCACTAACTCTCATCAAGCTAGCAAGCTAAAAATAGTAGTGTAGCTGCTGTAGCACAGGCAGTGGTGGCAACAGGCTAGCCACCCTAAGTATGTACCCATGGGGTCTGGTGGGTTTGTACTCTGGTTGGCTAGCTGATTTTCTTCTTTGAGAAAATAACTGATTTTTTAGATAAGGGAAGTGCAGTAGATCTAACATACTTTTATTTCAATAAAGCATTTGACATAGTACCACATGGGAAATTATTAGTTAAATTAGAGAAGATGGGGATCAGTACAAGAATTGCAAGGTGGATGAACAACTGGCTAAACTGGAGAAGGCAACAGGTTGTGGGGAAAGGTGAATTATCAGATTAAAGGGAGGTTACTAGTGAAGTCACTCAAGGATCAGTCTCAGGATCAATTTTATTCAATATTTTAATTCATGACCTTGGCACAAAAAGTAGATGTGTGCTAATGAAATTTTGTGGATGAGCCTAAGTTGGGAGGCACCATTAATACAGAGGAGGATCAGAATAATATACAGGAAGATCTGGATGATATTGAAAACTGCAGTGACAAAAATGGGATGAAATACAATAGTATAAAGTGCAAGAAAATGCACTTGGGTTCTAATAATAAGAATTTTTGCTATAAACTAGGGGCTAATCAATTGGTAGTGACAGAATAGGAAAGAGAAATGGGTTGATCACAAAATGAATTATGAGCCACCAATATGAAAAAGGCCAATTCAATCCTAATATGTATCAGGCAAACCATTTCCAATAGAGACAGAGAAGTATTAATGCCATTGTACAAGGCACTGGTAAAATCACATTTGGAATACTGTGTATGACTCTGGTCACCCATGTTCAAAAAGATGAAATTTAACTGTAAAACATGTAGAGAAGAGCTACAAGGATGATCACCGGAACAGAGGGCCTAGCTTATGAAAGGAGACTGGAAAAGCTTCACTTGTTTAGTCTAGCAAAAAGAAGGCTGAGAGGGGATATGATTGCTTTCAATAAATACATTAGAAGGGTAAACATCAAGGAGTGTTAAGAGCTATTTAAGCTAAAGGACTATATAGGGACAAGAACATATGGATATAGACTAGCCTGGAACATGGCCACATGTATGAATGTGATTTTGCAATGGAAGGGAGCTAAGCTCAGCAGCCCTGGGGCTCACTTCCGGTTTATAGAATCATAGAATCTCAGGGTTGGAAGGGACCTCAGGAGGTCATCTAGTCCAACCTCCTGCTCAAAGCAGGACCAAACCCAACTAAATCATCCCAGCCAGGGCTTTGTCAAGCCTGACCTTAAAAACCTCTAAGGAAGGAGATTCCACCACCTCCCTAGGTAACCCATTCCAGTTCTTCACCACCCTACTAGTGAAAAAGTTTTTCCTAATGTCCAACCTAAACCTCCCCCTCTGCAACTTGAAACCATTACTCCTTGTTCTGTCATCTTCTACCACTGAGAACAGTCTAGATCCATCCTCTTTGGAACCCCCTTTCAGGTAGTTGAAAGCAGCTATCAAATCCCCCCTCATTCTTCTCTTCTGCAGGCTAAACAATCTCAGTTCCCTCAGCCTCTCCTCATAAGTCATGTGCTCCAGCCCCCTAATCATTTTTGTTGCCCTCCGCTGGACTCTCTCCAATTTATCCACATCCTTCTTGTAGTGTGGGGCCCAAAACTGGACACAGTACTCCAAATGAGGCCTCACCAGTGCTGAATAGAGGGGAATGATCACGTCCCTCGATCTGCTGGAAATGCCCCTACTTATACAACCAAAATGCCATTAGCCTTCTTGGCAACAAGGGCACACTGTTGACTCATATTCAGCTTTTCATCCACCGTAACCCCTAGGTCCTTTTCTGCAGAACTGCTGCCCAGCCATTCGGTCCCTAGTCTGTAGCAGTGCATGGGATTCTTCCGTCCTAAGTGCAGGACTCTGCACTTGTCCTTGTTGAACCTCATCATATTTCTTTTGGCCCAATCCTCTAATGTGTCTAGGTCCCTATCCTATCCCTACCCTCCAGTGTATCAACCACTCCTCCCAGTTTAGTGTCATCTGCAAACTTGCTAAGGGTGCAGTCCACACGATCCTCCAGATAGTTAATGAAGATATTGAACAAAACCGGCCCCAGCACCGACCCTTGGGGCACTCCACTTGATACCGGCTGCCAACTAGACATGGAACCATTGATCACTACCCGTTGAGCCCGACCATCTAGCCAGTTTTCTATCCACCTTACCGTCCATTCATCCAGCCCAGACTTCTTTAACTTGCTGGCAAGAATACTGTGGGAGACTGTATCAAAAGCTTTGCTAAAGTCCAGAAATAGCACATCCACTGCTTTCCCCTCATCCACAGAGCCGGTTATCTCATCATAGAAGGCAATTAGGTTAGTCAGGCATGACTTGCCTTTGGTGAATCCATGCTGACTGTTCCTGATCACTTTCCCCTCCTTTAAGTGGTTCAGAATTGATTCCTTGAGGACCTGTTCCATGATTTTTCCAGGGACTGAGGTGAGACTGACTGGCCTGCAGTTCCCTGGATCTTCCTTCTTCCCTTTTTTAAAGATGGGCACTACATTAGCTTTTTTCCAGTCATCCGGGACCTCCCCCGATCGCCATGATTTTTCAGAGATAATGGCCAATGGCTCTGCAATCTCATCGGCCAACTCCTTTAGCACCCTCGGATGCAGTGCATCTGGCCCCATGGACTTGTGGTCATCCAGCTTTTCTAAATAGTCCCAAACTACTTCTTTCTCCACAGAGAGCTGGTCACCTCCTCCCCATACCGTGCTGCAGAGTGCAGCTGTCTGGGAGCTGACCTTGTCTGTGAAGACAGAGGCAAAAAAAGCATTGAGTACACTAGCTTTCTCCACATCCTCTGTCACTAGGTTCCCTCCCTCATTCAGCAAGGGGCCCACACTTTCCTTGACTTTCTTCTTGTTACTAACATACCTGAAGAAACCCTTCTTGTTACTCCTAACATCTCCGGCTAGCTGCAACTCCAAGTGTGATTTGGCCTTCCTGATTTCACTCCTGCATGCCTGAGCAATACTTTTATACTCCTCCCTGGTTATTTGTCCAATCTTCCACTTCTTGTAAGCTGTTTTTTTGTGTTTAAGACGAGCAAGGATTTCACTGTTAAGCCAAGCTGGTCGCCTGCCATATTTACTTTTCTTCCTACACATCGGGATGGTTTGTTCCTGCAACCTCAATAAGGATTCTTTAAAATACAGCCAGCTTTCCTCGACTCCTTTCCCCGTCATGTTATTCTCCCAGGGGACCTTGCCCATCAGTTCCCTGAGGGAGTCGAAGTCTGCTTTTCTGAAGTCCAGGGTCTCTGTTCTACTGCTTTCCTTTCTTCCTTGTGTCAGGATCCTGAACTCGACCATCTCATGGTCACTGCCTCCCAGTTTCCCATCCACTATTGCTTCCTCTACTATTTCTTCCCTGTTTGTGAGCAACAGGTCAAGAAGAGCTTTTCCCCTAGTTGGTTCCTCCAGCACTTGCACCAGGAAATTGTTTATGTGGTATGTTCCTAAAAGCTCATGCTTCAAGGTTTCACCTGGACACCCGAAGGGGTCAGAAAGAGATTCCCCCCCGCCCCAATGTATTTTCATTTATTCATAACCTTCCTCTGAAGGAGGGATGACTATGGCTGGAACTGGGACATTGGGTGGGGAAGGCCAGTGCTCTGAAGTGGCATAGAGCATTCACAGGTGCTTGTCTGGCTGGTTTATCACTCACATGCTCAGGGTCTAACTTATCACCATATATATGGGGTTGGGAAGGAATTTTCCCCAGATCAGATTGCCAGTGACCTTCAGGGTGGGGTGAGGGTGGGGAAGGGGGTTTGCCTTTGTCTGTAGCATGTGAGTGCAGATCACTTGCCAGAATTATCCAGGTATCTCTCACAATCATTTCCCTGCCATTGTGGCTTGAGCATAGGTGCACCTCCTATTCTTTATCTGTGGCATACAATAGTCTAGTTTCCTGTAGGCTGCAATACATTGGTCTAGTTTTGGTTGTTGGGTTTAGTGTATAAATATTGGGGGGTGGTGGTGGTGATATATAAGAAATCAGATCAGATGATCTAGTGTTTCCTTCTGGCTTTAAACTCCATGATTCTGTGACCCAGGCCCACAGCTTCCACTGACTTTAGTGAGAGCCTCAGCATCTTGGAAAATAAGGGCAATTTTATTTAGGTGCTTAACTTTAGGTTCCCAAGTTTGATGATGTCAGTAATTTATATAATATCTCTGAAATCTATCTGAATGATTTGAACACAGGGAAAAGGACTTTGAAAGAGAAGGACCCTTTTTGGCCAACAGGCACCTAAGGACTGTAAGTTGCCCTGCAAACATTTTACATTTAAACTATAACCTGCAGATGTGCAGATACTGGGAAAGTCAGATGAGGAGGTTTTGTTTTTTCTCCACCAAAAATCAACATAAAATATTCTCTGAAGCTTTCATTTATACATCAGGAGTTTTCAGACAACTTAGAAGGGCTTGTTTGCAAGAGTTC
The DNA here is from genome assembly GCF_020497125.1 of Mauremys mutica. Classification (NCBI taxonomy): domain Eukaryota; kingdom Metazoa; phylum Chordata; order Testudines; family Geoemydidae; genus Mauremys; species Mauremys mutica. Next base: position 182,605,143 of record NC_059072.1, on the reverse strand, counting down.
ATCTCTCATAAAAGACTTGCAGCTGCCCTAGAAATGAGTAAAATAGCTACTGATAAGATTCAAATCAAGTTCTACCTTCTCAGTCATTAATTGTAAACATAATTCATAGTCCCTTATGCTTTGGAAACCAAAGGAAGTATTCCTTTTTGTATCCCACCTTTTCCCCCAACATTATGTACTCACAAGGATCAGTTTCACTCCTCTCACTTGAAATGCAGCTTAGGACATGCAAAAATTAACCCCAACGTTTACATTTAACTTTAATTCAGATTCAAAAAGATTTCCCTCTGTCAATATGTTTACACAACAGAGAAGTAGTATTAGCATCTAATACATATAAATAACAATTGTTTTAAAATGTTGCTTAATTCTCTGTGTGCATTTACATTAGTGAGACAGGCCCAAACCAAAATTTTAGGACCAAACATTGCTAAACTTCGGGCTAGTTCAGTTTCAGAGCCAAATCCAAATATTGTAGCTCTAATATCTTTTAGTGTATAGCTGCATTAGGGCATTTTAACAATTGCCATTGAAATGTGATCTCAAAATTGAGGGGTTCTCACTATTCCTCTTCTTTTATAAAGCCAATGTATTTTCCAATCAAGAAATGCATCCTAGAGCATTCCATAGATAGGAAAGACTTCATAGAGCATTCTGCAGAGAAGTTCAGTGGTTAGGATGCCAGCTTGAATGTCAGACTAAGGTTCAATTATCTGCTCCACCTGTTTGATCTTTGGCAAGTTACTTCATTTCTCTGTGCCTCCATTCTGTGCCTCCATTCCCCATATTTAATATGGGGGCAATAATAATTCCCTACCTGACAAGGGTATTGTGAGAATAAAAGTAAAACTTTTCATTGTCTTTCTATCTATGGCATATTGTTCCCATTTCTGTGGTAGCTGTTTCATGTACTGCATGCTGGATAGTAACATACCAAGATTCCATGTTTCTAAAACTAAACTGGCTCTTTATTAAGAGAACTATTTGCAGAGATATTGCAACTGCTGCTTGCATTCCAGCCACATGTACACAGACTGGCTTCCTGGTGCCTCCTCCAACCTCTTCTCTCCTGAAACCTGTCCTCCATCCTCCAAGTTTCATGAAGGACATGCAGCCATAAGATTTGACATACTGACAATATCTTGTAAATATTCTGAACAAACCATATAAAATTAAGATAACTCAATAAATCTTAAGTTAAACCTTATTGAATTAGGGTTAATATATCTGAGGTACATTGCATTAAAATGCAATTGTGTGTCTGGCATCATACGTACCTTCTCTAGTAAGGAGTGGGGATGCTAATGGACTTCTTCGACTAGCCTTTGACGTTACCCCTTCTCTCCCCCCACCCACCCCAGGGGAGAAATGCACATACTAGTCCATACTGGATTCTCCACAGACCAACACACAAAGAAAATACAGTTGGATAAAAGCCTGAGGTTTAACCTGAGTCAGGGTCTTCTTCCTGATCCAGACAATGGACATGAACCCTGATTCATGGAGGGTCCAATCTTTAGGGGAGGATTAGAAGAACTGGGCCTACTGAGGCCTTATAAGACTGTGTGCTAATTCTCAGCTGAAGCTCTAAACTTGTAACCACAAGGATTTATCCTGCCAGAACCTATGTTAGAGTTGAGTTGAACTCTGGTAAGATTATTAGCAGGCGTGTAGGTTCTTTTATTGCTTTTAATATATTTTATCTCTAATGCTTTTTACCTTAAGAATAATGCAGGATTGCTTAGAAAAATGTGTGGTAATTTTATATCTGTAGCAATCACTCTGTTCTAAGTCTCTGAAGAGAAAGCAAGCAGGTCTGTGCATAGGCAGACTGTCTTTGTTGGGAGTAACACAGTATAGTGGGGAACTGTACAACTTGGAAACATCCCAGTCAGGATTGAGAGAGACATGTCTCCACTCAAGAGAGGCGACAGTTGGAGAACTGGAAGCCTGAGAATGGGAGCTCTTACTGAACCACTGAGGGGTAACAAAGGTACAGTTGCCCTGAACTGTGACAGAAGGGTCTAGTGTTCCTTAAATAATCACTACGTATCAATAAATTCAATTGTGTTAGCACAAAATTTCTGGCAGTCTTATTGCTGGGAGACTAGTGGTCAGGGGAATATTAGGAAGACACATGTCAGTAGCTTAGAGGGTGGGTATTATACACCTGCAAAATATTATTATTATTATTATGTCTAATTCTCATTTAAAAAGCAGTCTATCATGGGCCAAATTCTCTGCTTGCATAAATCTACTGACTTCAGTGGAGTTACTCCAGCAGAGAATTTGGCCCCATGTAACTACTTGCACTACACAAGCACAAGCAGAGGCTATATAGAGCGGTAGATGAAAATAACTTAAAACCCTAAATGCAGTCATCTGCATGGAATGGAAGAATGTCTTAAGGCCCCTGCAAGCTTGCTCCCTCCCTCCTTCTGAAGTAAGATGGGTAAAAATTGGAGGGAGGGGCAGAGAACAGACTTGTCTCAGGGGACATGAGTTCAAGCACAGTCTTCACCCACTCTGCTAATGATGTGTTTAGCTATTCATTAGGACTGACTCTTATCACTAGAGAAGGGCAATTTGAGGCTGTGAGAGAACGCTCATTAATGTTGAATGGATTTCCCTGAATCAAATAGTTCTTATTCCACTAATAATCCCTCAAAACTCAGCAGAATCCTATTAATCCCTTAATTCGATGGTTTTGGTGGGCTTTGCATGATGCCCTTAGGCCTCAGCTCAGCAAAAGAAATGCTTAAGTACCTTGTACTTCATTGGGAAGTAAGCATGTGCTTAAGTGCTTTGCTTAATTGAGGCCTTTGTCTCTTCCTCATACACCTGGCTTTGTACATCCTTTCACACTGCTTCCTACACTGGGAGTAGCCTCCCCACACCCCTCACTCTCCTTCTTCAGATCCTTCCCTTCAATCTACTTCTATAGGGAATTCTATTGACACTGATTGCATGCATTACTGCACCACCATATGCTCTGTGCTAAACCCTGTATGTAGTTAAGTATTAAATAAATAAGAAGTGCACATTTTAATAGGAATAAATAATTAAACATTATTGTAACTCTTATTAAGTATTATTCACAATGTGTGCAGTAGTTAAGTGCTGTTAAATTAAGGGGCAAATTCTATCTCCCTTACTCACACTGAGTAGCACCATACTTAGCAACAAATTCCACTGAGGTTGGATAACCCATGGAAGTAAGTGACTATTCAGTGTGAGTTAGGGAGTCAGAACTTAGCTCTGAGTAATTAAATTATTGAACAAAAATAATGAGATAAGAATTAATGATCATTGAGTTTTGCCTACTGCCATATAGTTAACACCTAATAAGTATCTAATGGATTATTGCAGAGGAGTAACTAATTAAACATCATTAATTACTTATTTTAAAATAGTTTTATAACAGTACTAAACTAAAGCCGATGCAGGCAGTTCTCAAATACAGTATAATTTCATTCCTGCCTGCCTGATGTAGAAGTTTTGGCTATCAAAGAGAGGTGAAAGAAGCTGGTTAGGACAGAAAGAAAGAAAGATTAAAAAACTCCTTTGGACCACTTAAAAAAACATGGTGGAAGTGTAGAAAATAGCCAAGCTGTTAAATGATTACTCTGCCTGTCTCTTTACAGAGAAAGGGCAGGGGAGATTTGCCCAGCATAGAGGATCAAGTTGTTTAGAGATGACAGAGAAGTAGCTAGGCAGTGGGCAGACAGCAGAATTGTTTGGGGAAAGAAAAGATGCACATGAAGCAAAACAGAGCACTGAGTTCAGATAGCATATACTCAGTAACATCTTCACTCATTTAAATGATCATTTGATTCCAAAAAAATTGTTGAGATTTTAGGTGGCAAACAGAGTTCTATTGATTTATTTAAAAACGAAAAGATCACAAGATAAAATATGAACGTATATAGGCCAATAAGTTTAACCATAGTCATGGGGAAAATCTTTGAATCTACCTTATTATTTGTTGTAGAGAAAAACACAGAGCCTGGAAAAACAGTTTGTCTTAAGGAAAGCCAACTATAGACAGTCAGGCATAGGAGGCCATGCTTAATTGATTTTTGAAGATATTACTGCCATGATGGATAAAGGGAACATAGTGATGTGATAGACTTAGATTTTCCAAAATAATTTGACAATTTTCCAGTTTGGCAATCAATAGCTAAAAGTCATGGAAGGGCAGGGGTGTGGTGGGATGGTTAATCAGGTACTAAGAACAAGAGACTCAGGGCTTGGCTACACTTGAAAGTTGCAGCGCTGGGAGTTACAGCGCTGGTCATGCAGCTGTGCAGGAACAGCGCTGGTGTGTGGCCACACTCACAGCTACCAGCGCTGGTGTGTGGCCACATTTGCAGCATTTACAGCGCTGTTGGGAGTGCTGCATTATGGGCAGCTATCCCAGCATTCAAGTGGCAACAACGTGCTTTTCAAAAGAGGGGGGTGGAGGGTGGTGTACTGTGACAGGGAGCGGGGAAGATAGAGAGAATGGATTTTTGGAGCCAACACTGTGTGTTAGCTTCCTGGATTGAAAAATCACAAAATGTTCGCGAACCCTTAGTCTTAATTGCAAACAGCCTGCATCCAACGCTGTTTCTCTGTCAAGCAAACATTCACTCCCTGCCTCTCATTTGATCGTTCACAGCCAGGTACAGATAGCTCCTGTTTGCTGTGATCAGTGTTTGTTTTTTTAGATAAGCAGTTCAACGGAGCTCCCATCGGAGTTGACAACAAAACAAAGAGAGTAATTTAGTTAAAAGCATTCTGGGATATCTCCTTATTCCCTGGAGGCCAATAAAAGCGCTGGTGTGTGTCCACACTTGATGAGCAGCGCTGGATCACCAGCGCTGCAACAATCGCTACACCCCAACCTGACCAGGTGTACAGCCAGCGCTGCAGCCAGGGAGTTGCAGTGCTGGATGTGCCTTGCAGGTGTGGATGGTTACTAATTGCAGCGCTGGAAAGCCTCTACCAGCGCTGCAACTTGCAAGTGTAGCCAAGCCCAAAGAGTAGGCATAGATTCAAACTTTCAACCAAAAGGGTGTTAGAAGAACTGTGAAGATGGAAGTTCTGTTTATGAAGCATTCTGAGATTTCTTAATCTGGCTTGATTTTGAACTGGAATGAAAATTGATAATCTCAAAATTCTTCATGGAGGAAAATTCTGAAAAAAATCCAGTTTTGGGTCGACCAAAATATTTTGTTTCAACAAAATTGTTTCATTTTGATTTTTGAAATTTTGTATTACAGAAATGATCTAAATCAGTGTTTCCCAAACTTGGGATGCAGCTTGTGTAGGGAAAGCCCCTAGCGGGCCGGGCCGGTTTGTTTACCTGCCCCATCCACAGGTCCAGCCAATCGCGGCTCCCACTGGCTGCGATTCGCTGCTCCAGGCCAGTGGGGGCTGTGGGAAGTGGTGTGGGCTGAGGGATGTGCTGGCCACCTCTTCCAGCAGCTCCCATTGGCCTGGAGCAGCAAACCGCAGCCAGTGGGAGCCGCGATCAGCCGAACCTGCAGATGGGGCAGGTAAACAAACCGGCCTGGTCTGCCAGGGGCTTTCCCTGCACAAGGAGCGTTCCAAGTTTGGGAAACACTGATCTAAATGATAGAAATACCTTACCCATATAATACATTTATCTTCCTAATAGAAACAACCCAGCAAGTCCCCTACTATTGGCTAACCACTAAGGCCGAAAAAGAGGTGTCAATGTGTCTTTTTCTACAATAGCCGATTCTTATAATTAGAGAATTACATACTGTCCAATCATATTGGTGTGAGCTTTCAGGGGACAAAGAGAATTGAATAGTTTAAACTAATAAAATCTCATCCACCTTTATTTTATTTTTGTAACAGAAAATTCCTTAAGATGATAAATTGATAAATAAAATGGAAACTGTACTTGAATTTATTTTTAGAATAAATAATCCAAGTTCTCATTTAAAGCTGTTCTCATTCTCACCTATGACCTGTCACAATGGACTAACAAGCTGACCAGCTACCTGTACTGCACAAGGCATTGTTAGTGCACCAACAGCCACCACTCATATCCAGCCCACTGTAATGTAGCTTGTGTAACGCCAGAAATCATACTCCTTGGAGCTTTTGTGCACAAACCAATTAAAATAGCACAAGAACCACAATCAGTATCTTGTAGAAACTAGTAAAGACTGTTGAGTAGAATATCTGACCTGGAAAACAATTTATGGATTGTGTGTGCATCTCAATAGTTCTTTTAATAAGCACAGGTAAATTGGAAAGCAAGCAAATAGTGTGCTAGATAGCCAGTTCCACTTGCTTTTTTTATCCTGTCTCCACTGCATAAAAAAATTAAAAAGATATTTGAAGTAACACAACATGAGCCAATCTATGAATTTAATGTCCCAGAGCAGGTTCAGCATGCCTGAACAAGAACACAATGAGGGAAAAAGTTAATCTAATTATAAAACTTATGACCATTAAGTTATTTATGTTGCAGATATTTGCTGAAGCTCTTTGCAAAGCTTTAAATATGTAATCTAAGAAAATAATTTTTCTGGAAAATGACTTAGATAAGTAGTAATAACAAATTAAAATGAATTATGTAGAAGCCACTGTACAGTAACATTAGATGCAATTCGGCAAATTGCCTTAGTATTGTGAGCAGTTAAAAAACACTTTTCTCAAATGATCAACATCTATTTCCAGAACTGTATATTTGTATAATATGCAGTTACAAATTACGATGAACTTTCTTCCAATAAGCAGTTCAAGAAAAGATATTCAGATGAATAAAAGTTCATTTTATTAAGTGCCAGCTATTTACCTTGAAGGTAATCATAGCAGACGAACAAAATAGAAGGCCACACATTGTAAAAAATATATTTTATGGGACTTGGGAAAAAACAGGTTCTAAATTTCCATTAAAGGTAAACAATAGAGGGACACATTCGGTAGGACTGCATAGAATCAAGACAGCAGTTGCCAATTTCAGTCTGTGTTACTATTAATGCATAGCCTAATATTTACCACACTACCTTCCTGTCATTTTGGTTTTCCTCTTAATAAGATTCTTTCATACATGGCCACTACTGAGCCCATAAGTAACTAAGGGCCACCGAAGATGATGAAAAGACTCCACTGATTTCAAATGGTTTTGAAACAAACCTATAAGGAATCTATTTTCCAGTTTGGCTCTGAGCTAGCTCCATTGTAGTTCATTATAAACTCCCTGGGCTTAATTCTATCCTCTGATAAATCAAAGAGGTGATTGCACAGGTGCAATATCAGAATTTGGCCCCGGTTCCTTAACCCATCTTGCTCTCTCTCTCTCAAAAATAAAATAAAATAAAATAGGTGACTTCTCTGCACCCCTGGTGTTTATTTCTATGGCACCTGTCACCATGTTATCCATGAACCAACATGTAGATCACTACTTCATTACATCATCAGCCTTTTTCTATTATCAATTACTATTATTATTTAGTTTGCAGTGGTACACACATCTGCTAGAAATTTTTCATGTGCAGAGGAAGACACAGTCCCTTGTCCTGAAGAATACTTTAATGAGGGAATAATTTGCATTCCCAAATTTATTCTTGTGCTTGAAGAAGTCAAAATAAGTTTAGGAGAAAGTAATTAGTCTCATGAATTCTAGTTTTCTGTTATGTGCAGCATCCATTCTGCATTCTACAGTCAGAAAAGCAACACAGAACAGGCTGTACAAAGTTTTTTACCTCAGGTGGTCTTCTTTCCCCCTAAACCTACATTGATTTGTATGGGAATCATTTGTTTCTGAGAGCAAAATTTGCCCACAGGTCACTAGACACCCTTTTCAGAAGGCCACTGCTAAATTATATTATTTTGAAGAATGTATGACAGAGTAAAGAAAAATTATTCAGCATTCCATGAAAGTAAAAAGTTATTCCTCTGGAGCAGAGTGGATCAAAAATTCTCTGTCAAGCCAATTTTTAAGTTAATGGATTTCTTTATTATTATTTTATGTAAAATAATTTTTTTGATTAAATGAAATATTGTGAAAAACGTTTTTGTTGAAAATGTGGGTTTTGAAAAAACAATGAAAAACAAACCCAAAAGCCTTCCAGTTTTCAGTTCTTAAAAAAATAAAACAAAACTCCAAACAAACCCCAAAACAAAAAATTAATTCAATTTTTGATTTTTCAGTGAAAACCTGAATTTTTTTTTAAAGAAAATATTTGCCCCCTCCCGCCCAAAAAAGTGGTTTTTGACTAAATGTTTCACAGGAAAATAAATTTCTCAGTCAGAACTAATCCATGGCTCATTCTGTTGGAATTGCAGCCCCTAACCTGGAGATCTGATTCTCACTAGATGTCTTAGGGCATTGACAAGGGTAAAGCCACTTTTGCACTCCTTATATGCTGGACCCATACCTCTTAGCCCCCTCTATAAGTTAGAGCATTGTCATGGCTATTCTAAATTATGCTCTGCTTCCTAGGGCTCTCTGTGGGCCTTGGGAACTAGAGAACAGGCACAGTGAAGAGCACTCCAGCCACAACCCTGATCTGCCTTACGGAAGGCTTAGAGTTGCTTAAACCAGCTCTATGCTGGCTGGTTAAGTACTCTACAATGGGAGGTTTTGTTACTCAGCAGTGACTGAGGTACCTCAGTATCTCCTGTTCTAAGTCTTGAAAGATACTTCAATTGCTACATGTGCTTGGTGCAGGGAACATTGATATTTTGATAGTCCCCACTGTACCATATGGCTGGTAGATTTGGCATGCTCCATGTCACAGGTACCATATATCAATTATGTCTCTAAGGTCAGTCTGTCACTTTTTGCTAGAAATAAGTGGCATATTTTCATCTTGTTACTTAGAGATTGAGGTGTGTAACTCCTATTCATGTCAATGATGGTTACACATGTAAACCCCTATGCATGAAGATGAAAGTGCTATCTACCCATAAAAGCAGTAGTGCAGATGCCTTTTATTCAAGTATAAACAGAAAATCAGTTATGTAGCTCTAGATATACTGCATATTGCTGATGGCAGTGCTAAAAATAAGTAATTTGGATAAAACATTTTCAACCCCAAACATATTATTACAAACAATATTATCTAAGAACTCTGTTGGGTTTAATGCAATTTGTCCGAGTACATGGACTATTTCCCCTTCTCAACATAGCCTTAGGAAGTGAAGAATTTTAAAGATGACCCATGACAAGTTTTAACTGGTTTTCTATTGGGTTATTTACCACACATTATTATTATTACCCAATAAATCCTATGTACAAAGAGTATTTATGAAGATAAATACATATGATGAAATAATATTTAAGTTACTGTGTAACAGACTTGACTGGCATTCTCGATAACTAGTTATTAAGGACTTTTTAGTGTGGTGAAATATTTGAACAGCTTCACATTTCTTATCTTGTGTAACCATTGAATCCAAATTGTTGTTTTCCCCACAGCTGCCAAAATCTTATGGGGTGCAAGCTGTAATGTTGGGAAGCACCACCATTTGAGGGTGAACAGGTATGGCAGTTGAGGCAAGATAGTATAAATGATTGGAATAAGGGCAAAATGGATTAAAAAGGCAGGTTACTTTGTCCGGGGGCAGAATTTTATTGTTCCATGCTCATCTGTAATGGGAGTTTTGCTTTACTAATGAGTCTGCAAGACAGGGTACTCATGTAGGAACTAAGTTTATTTTCAATTACTTCTGTGCAAATGTAGTGAATCTGGATTCACACTAATGTAAATGAATGCAGAATTTGGCCCACAGCAGTTATTTTGGTTGAATTAAAAACAAAATGCTTAAGAATCAAATCTCCAGCTCTCATTTGCAAGAATATGCCATTTAGCATTTTTGTTTTTTCAGTGACATTTGGAAACAGGTTAAAGCAACACTGAGGAACAAAGATTTTGCCTTCCAGTAAAGTCACAGCCATCACATTTCTAGACTTTATCCACTAAATGAAAATAACTTGGAATTTTGCACAGTCTAAAAATATGGTACAGTGTCTCCACATCACACATCAGTTACCCATTTTTTCCTCAGTGGTAAAAAAATTTTAATTGCAGCCTTGAAACTGAAAACTGAAAGATATAGAAATAGGGAAAACCAATCATCTATTGCAGAAAGCTGAGGGCATTTCTAAAGTTCAAGAAGCTTTTCAAAAAGGTAAAATGAATGTAATCTTTAGGGGAAATGTCAATTTTATTCTGGGCAACAGCAGTCAAAACATGATGGATTTTAGATGGAGTGGTTAAGGAATGTACACTCAGAAAACTAAAGGAAGTAAATAATAATACAGGAAAAAGGTTAACATCTTGACATTAAATTAGAGTTTTACTAAAACTCATGGTATATATTTTTTTATAATTAGGTGCCACTGACTAGTGTGGCAAGTAATGAAACAATAAGAAAAGAGTAGATTCATCTGTCAATCTTTTGGTTTGGTATTGCTCTGCAGGAAACCTGCATGTGCAGCCTTTTGAACTGAGTTAAATAGCTGTGTGAAATAAAACCCTTTTACCTTCAAGTCACTGTGATGGAAAATATCATATGCAGACTGGCTTGTTTTGTTCCATAGTATTAGTATGGAAAACTGAAGACCAGGTTTCAGACACTGGTCTCTCTTTGTGCCCAGAGGCACAAATAAATGCATGTACAAAATAGTTTGAGTACTGCTTTGGGATCACAACCAAGATTCTTGAACCTCTAAGGACAGGTCTACACACAGATGTTGTGCCGCTGTATCAATTTCAGTTAAGGGATGTGGTTTTTTGTTTTGTTTTTTTGCCTAAATAATTATAAGGGCACAATCCCTAGTGCTGGTGACTTATACCAGTATGCTATTGTCCTTCCCATATGTGAATATTCCTCACTGGAGGTTTTTAAGAACAGGTTAGACAAATACCTGTCAGGGACAGTCTAGGTTTACTTGGTTCTACCTCAGTGCAGGGAGATGAACTAGATAACCTCTCAAGATCCCTTCCAGCCCTATGTTTCTATGATTCTATGCTATACCAAAATAAGCACTTTTATATTAGTAAAACTGTGTCCACATACAGGGTGTTGTACCAGTTCAGCTATAATGGTATAGTTAAAACAGTACAACTTGTGTTGTAGATAAAGCTTAAGGACCAGTTTTTCAAGGCATTTAATCACCCAACGATGCTGATAGGTGCCTAGTGGGATTTTCAAAGGTGCCTTAGCAGGGTAGGCACCTAACTCTTGTTGAAATCAATGGCACTTTTGAAAATCTCATTAACTGTTGATCTACGTTTTTAGAAACTCAAATAGCTTTGAAAATCAAGCCCTACATCTTCTACCCTGCATATATTCATTGTGAATGACTTTTTACACAGGAATAGTCCCAGAGAAGTCCATTCAAACTACTCACATGTTAAGTCTTGTCTACACACAAAAACTGTACTGCTTTAACTATACCAGTGTAGTCAAAGTGGTATAACCCCCACTAGTGTGGATGCAGTTGTGCCAGTATAAAAGTGCTTATACACCTCTACCTCGATATAACACTGTCCTCGGGAGCCAAAAAATCTTACCATGTTATAGGTGAAACTGTGTTATATCGAACTTGCTTTGATCCACTGGAGTGCACAGCCCTGCCCCCTCCCCCGCCCCCGGAGTGCTGCTTTACCGTGTTATATCCGAATTCATGTTATATCGGGTTGCATTATATTAAGGTAGAGGTGTACCACCATAACTTATTGCCATATAAGAAGGGGAATAACGATACTGGCGTAAGGCACCTTTGTACTGGTATAATTCAATCTACATGAGGGTTGTAACTATTGGGGGTGGGGGGAGAAGGGAAATCACCCTTCTCACTGACATAGTTATAATGGTACAATATTGTGTGTAGACCAGCCCTAAGTGAGCTTAAATGCACCTGTAAATTAATAACTCCATGAAGTTTTGTGGTTGCAAAAATCCAGGTACAAAAACAGAGGCCCAGCTAAGGTAAGGCTGGAAATATGACTTTTAAATTGATCTAGCTACATTTATATACCTTAGGATTCCTTGTCTCATTTTAGAAAGGGTAGCACAGAATCAGAGCCACACAGAGTGTTGCTGTGTTTTTGTCTTTTTGTGAGGAAAGGGGAATTCTTTTTGAAGTAATGCTTTTGCTTCAGCAAGTTAGCATAGTGTATAATGATAAATAGTAGCAGAACTGCATTCTTTCTTGAATGTGTACTTCTTATGTATTACTTGTTACTTAAAATATTCAGAAATGATTTAGTTAAATAAATACAGGCTCCTTTTTGACTGAGGGAAAGATTAGTTTATTCAAATGCATTCTTCTTGTTCTTGTTCCATAAAATGAAACTGTTAAAAGGCACAAGTGCCCATTATTTATTTACTTACTGTACACTCTACATTGATTTGAGTAGGAATCTAATCAGTTCCATTGTTTGCAATAACCATTCAGAAAACTGAAATTAAAAATGTCTACCCCTGACAACTTTTTTTCTTTTCATTTGAGAAAAACAGGGGCCAAATTCTGTTCTCAATTACATCTTGATACTACATTGAAAACTCTGGATTTGCATACGACAGTGCAAAATCTGACATTTAATGAGCTGTCTTGTGTTTCAAATGCATTTGGACAGTGGATTGTTGAACTGGGTTTGCCGAGCTGTCATTAATTGCATAATATTTCCTTATGTTATACATAATATCAGCTAACTATATCTTAGGTTCTGTTGATTCCATTGCAATATTAAGTTGGCTTCAGGAAGCTAAATATTTATCAAACAGCTGCAGCACAAATTATTTTTGAAACTGAAAAATTATACACCACAAAATATCTTCCAAAATGTTCATCGGACTTATGCTTTCAATATTTTGCTTCAACCAAAAGAAGAAAATTAGTAATAGCCTCCACTTTGGAATTGACAGTAGTTTTGTCCTTTGTTTTACAACTTTATCCAACATCATATTACACATTTGGACTCTAGCAAGTTGCAAGGTATGAAGTCACTATCTTGTTTTCTGGGCACCAAATCTCATTCTGAGGCCCAGATAGTGATGCTCTAGAAAAAGTCATTAATTAGCCTAAGCTCTGTGTCCAGGTACACAGTGGTGCTTAGTTAAGCACCTTCAATGAGAAGGTCATGCACTGCCAAGTGTGAACTGCTGCACTATGTTCTGAGCTGCAGATCTCTGAAAATGTAGCCAGCTGAGCATCTGAGGTGCTGACAAGCAGCTCTTGTGAATAAATCACACTCTGATGGTATTCTGCCAACATTCAATGTGTCCAGATTGCCAGAGCTTCATGTCTTTAGCTTTGTTGATGGTGGCTCTCTCAAAAAGGAGCAGAGTTAAATGTTGCAACCCATCTTGGCCAAATTTATGACACTGTGGGCTTTACTGTATATATTTTATGATTGTAATGGTTATTATTATGATACTAGATTGGAAGACAGATATTATATTTAATTATTTTTCCAAGCCGTTTGTATTTTGGAAAAGGATTTGGATGTTATAATTTCAAGCAAAATTTACTCATTCCTAATAAAATGCTAATTCCATTTACTATCCTAGTATACATTACATCCAGTATAGAAATGCATAATTGTTTTCTCCCTAAATGTGCTTTCACTGGAACAAACCTTAAGCCCATCTTTGCTAATGCAGACATCAAAGGATATTTTGAGTACTTTCAGTGACTTTGCTTTATACAGTAGGGTTTCATGCTGTGTACATTGTGTATTGGTGTGCAGGTGATAGTTCTAGTGTTTTTGATACACTTCTCCATGATCCATTTCATTAAAACCATGGGAACATATGGCCCTACATAATTAAGCAGTTTTCACACGTGTATTTGTTAAAGATACATCACAAAAGCAAAAGTAGAAAAGGATGAAATAATGGGGTGAAATCCTGGTCTCCTTAAAGTGACAGAAGTATTTTCATTGACTTCAATGAGGCTGTCATGGGTTCCCCCCGGGGTGCCACTGGAACTGGGGTACCACTGAGCCTTCTGATTAACCCGCCTGGGCTCCCTCTCACACTGTGCTGTGTGACAAGCTGTAGACCTGCTCCTACACTTTCACCAGCATTCACACAGGCAGGGACACACCCAGATGCAGTTACTTGCAGGATCTCTGACCAGCCATTGCATGATCCAACAATATAGAGGCTACAGCCAAGATAACCTCCAGCCCCATAGGCACGCATGCCCCCCACTGGAGTATAAACCTAAGATTATATCGTCTTGCACTGCACAGGGAACTGTACAACATAAGATCATAGAATTCATCCCCCCCTCAATGTGGAGAGGAAATGCAATAGCCCCTACTCTTTGAGCTAAGATTCCCAAGCACTTAAGTCCAAACTTACTGGTTTAGATTAAAACATAAAATAAATTTATTAACTACAAAAGATAGATTTTAAGAGATTATAAGTAATAGCAAACAGATCAACGCAGATTGCCTAGTAAATAAAACAAAACTGCAAACTAAGCCTAAAATATTGGAAAGATAGGACATGAATTAAATTCTGACCCTGGCTGATGATACAAGCAGGCTTGCAGACTCTCAAGACACAAGCTGCACTTACTTTGCAGCTTGGGATTCCCAGGTTTTCATATATAGGCTAGAAATCCCTTTAGCTTGGTCCAGCACTACCCCCAGTTCTGTCTTTTTATTCCTTAGATGTTTGGAGTTTTCTTGTGTGGGGAGTGAAGAACCACATATGATGTCACTCCCTGCCTTATATATCTCTAGCATACGGCGGGAACCCATTGTTTTAAACTTGGTTCTCAGACCAGTTTGTGGAAAAATACAGACATCCTACAATAAAGACCAGAGTCATGTGGCCTGGTCACATGCCCTTGCTGAGTCATAGCAGCCATTACTTACAGGCTGTCTGGAGCATTCTCAGGAAGTCTTACCATGTGGGAGATAAGCTTCTCCTAAGGCCTATTGTTTTTCCTAGTGGCCCATTACCTTGAATAGGCCCTTCAAAGCCAGCTATCTAGACTGGAAGCATTTTGCCTAGTGGGTGTCGCCCAAGTGTAACTACATTTGAAATACATATACATAGTCAATATTCATAGCTTCTGATATAAAAATGATACATGCATACAAATAGGATAATCATATTCTGCAAATCATAACAGTGCCAATGACACCTCACATGACCCATCTTGTACAAATGCATCATAATTATGCCATAATCATATCATAATATCACTCTGAAGACCTTGGGGTGCAGTGTCACAGGGGCCATGATGTAAACCAAGGAGGGAATCTCATTTTCATAATTCTTTTCCTTATTATTCAGGGAGGGTTATAGTGATACATAATCAAATCTGAGAAACTAGAATAAAATATCAAAAGTGATTAAGTCACAATGTAGATTTTTCCTTTACATAGTTTCATTCTTTGAAGAGAAGAGATTTGGAGCTTTGCAAGTAGAACAATGAACTGGGTGTTTTGGATGCTTTATTAAAATGAAGTGAATTTAAAAAACACTGAATGGATTTGTATTTACAATTGAGTTCTGAAAAAAGTTTTAATCCATGGCTGAGACTTTGTGTCAAGTTTCAGTCCTGATCAGTTTTTTACTGATGAATTATAACCTTCCAAATCATGTCTGATAAGGAAAACTGCATAGCAACCTTAACTACAGTGCCTCAGATACAATATTTTAATAGATATTAATTAACATCCAACCTTGATGAAGAAGCATAATAGGGAATTGTAGGCTGTCACAGGGTGATCTCCCTTATCCTGGATTTTTCTTTGGAAACAGTCCTCACACACTCTTACGGAGGTTTGCCACCATTTTATTTACAGTGTCTTATGCAGTTTCATGTCCCATCACCACAAGGCTTTGCCTAAGCTTTAAGATACCTCCTAAGCACAGAGTGAGAGAGAAAGGGGAAAAGTCTCACTGATCCTGAGCTTCTTTGCTTTCCTTCCAGCTTTCCTCTCTGCCCTCCTGGCTCCCATTTAACAGTCCCCACCTGACAAGCTGAATCCTCTTGTTAATTGGTTAATCATTAATCCTAATCAATTGTCTTCCAATATGGCCCATTGGGGCCACTTACAAAGTGCACAGAGTGGTAAGCCAGCCTAGGCTACTCTCATTCTGTAGCATAGACTCAGACTGCATTAGGCAACATTAACTTGTCAACAAATTAGGCAAGATTTACAAGACTATTTACTCTGCTAATCAATAAAAAATGAGAGGTTACCATAGCAACTACCATATCACAGGTGTAGCTCTTATATAACCTCTGGGATACAAGTGATTTTTCATACAACCCTGACAATTTAACTGGTGTTCTTCTGCACCTTAGGCTTTAACTCGAGCAAACAACCAAACAACCAAATATAAGAAATAAAAATGTGCATTCTCATTTAGTTAGCTCCTGCAAGGTGCTGAGCACATTCGAGAGGCATAGAGACACCTCTACTTCTTGTGAAGTCAATAGGACTGGAGATTGCTCAGCTCCTTGAAAGACTGGACCTTTAATTTGTTATGTGGTAGTACCTTTAGGCATTTAGAAAAATAAAAGTTTCATCATGGCAAAATCAGAGCTCTGAATCTTTCCCTAGGAAGTTTTCCCTCCTCCCTCCTTTCTCAGTCACAGTTGATACCACCACAATCCTTTCTGTCACTCAGACCTATAACTTGGGTACTATTATTGATTGGACCTCTCCAGTGATGAGCTGCCAAAATTTTAACAACCGGTTCCCTATAAAAAGTTCTGATTTAAGTGGGGGGAGCGGAGGAGGGGCCGGGGCAGGTGGAGACATACTTGTGGGGCCGGGGGCCCCTGCAGGGCCTGTGGCAAATTGCCCCACTTGCCCCCCCCAGCAGCCCTAGAGCTTGCAGCCCCCTCCCCCCTTACCTTGCTGGCAGCTCAAAGCAACTCCGGAGCTCAGCTGAGCTGCCCAGCTGGTGCCGGCGGCTGGCCACGCTGCAGCTGGGGGGAAGCGGGGGAAGGGCCGGGGGAGCCTCAGCCTCCCCAGCTGGGAATCCTGGGAGCAACAGGATGGTCTGGCCCACGGACCGGAGTTCTTTGCCCACCCCCTGGCCCTTTAACAACCGGTTCTCCATGGAGGTCTAATTTTAGCAACCGGTTCTTGGGAACCTGTGGGAACCTGCTCCAGCTCACCACTGGACCTCTCTTTATATCTAAATCTTACCCACAGATAAATAACTCATCTAAGCCCTCATCATCTTGTCTCTTAACTACTGCAATCTCTTCCTCTTCAGCCTTGAGAAATGCAAACTTGTCCACTTATATGTCTTCTAAATACTGCTGCAAACTTCATTTTCTTGGCTCATGCCTTCAACCACAACTCCTCTCTTTGTTCCTTTCCACTGGCTCCCTCTTCTGCATTGCATCAAATGCAAATCATTGTCTTTACTTTTAAGACCCTATCTCTATCCATGTTATACCTATCATAGACTATTGTGACACTGATCTTCCCTCTACTCTGCCAACAGTTCCAGCCTTCATCATCAACTTGTTACATTTTCTGTACTTTCCTTCATGCCACCCCAAAACACGGGAAGAGCTCCCCATAAACCGGAACAAAGCCACCACAGTGTTCTCCTTCAGTTCCCTCCTTGAACTCTCCTTTGCCATGATGCCTACAAAAAACTTGTCAACAGTTAGTCATCTAGTGTGCCGAGGCCACTGCCTATCATACTGACTAGTATTGTCCCATTATTTCCTTGTGCTCTCCCTGGCTTTTATTGTATCCACTTATTCTCTCTTGTCTTGGATTGAAAACTACTCAGGCAGGGACAGCCTTTGTGTTATGTTTCTGTGCAGGGCCTAGGACTGTGGGGCTCTGATGTAGGATTGGGGTAATTAGCTACTACTGTAATACAAATAAATAAATAGTGATAATAATTATAACAATAGGTACATTGAAGATGGCAAATACACACTGGAAATAAGATGTACATTTTTAACAGTGAGGATAATTAACTATCGGAACAGTTTACTAAGGGCCCTGGTGGATTCTCCATCACTGACGATTTTTAAATTAAGATTGGATTTCCCCCCCCCTAAAAGTTATGCTCTAGGAGTTATTTTGGGGGAACTTCTATGGCCTGTGTTATATGGGAGGTCAGACTAAATGATCCCTTCTGGCCTAGGAATCTATGGAAATAGAGTAGAACATATAATATGCACTTTAAAAAGTGTTCATGAAAAACGAGTGCATGCTTAGCAATAAAGTCCTACATGTTAAAGATGTTAAGGTCAAAGGGAAGTTTGTTATTGCCATCTAAAGAAAGCAGGCTCAGACCCTGAAGTTGTCACAAAAACTGTAAAAAAAAAAAAACCCTAAAAAACTAGAAATGTAAGCATAAGCAGGAATTTGCACAACTCAGGAATAGTGTGGGGGTTTTGGCTATGGAGCCAGCAGGAGGAGTTTAATTTCTTACCAGACTGTAGTAATTGTAAGCTACACCATATCATATGTAGCATTGTAGCCCTTGGAATAGTGCACCTACATTTGAAGTCTAAGATTTTCAATGGGGGGTTAAGAGGGTCAGGAGCTCAGCACCCATTGAAGTCAATAGGGGTTGAGTGCCTAACTCCTTTATCCCCCTCTGTAAATCTCAGCTGAATTTCTTAGAGTTTGCTGGTTTTCATCACAACTATTAGATTGGTTAGATGCAGAGATTTGTGCATAATATTTTGATATTTGGTATCTTGTCCTGTGATTTACCAGTAATTAATATACTAAATAGTTAAAAAACTGTAGCTAATCCATCTTGCAAACAATTAGCTAAGTGATTTTCTTTGCCCACCAATTGGTACAGGTGTTGGAATTTCTCTCTCCGTATATATTTATTCTCCTCAGTTCATCTGCTTGTTTGCAGCTAACGAATGGCCGAAGAATAAAACTTAAACACTAAATACATCCTGAGAGCCTGAGAAACAATAAAGAACATATCTTACCAAACGTCAGTCCTATTCGCCATAGCCATGTTATTACCATTCTTCCTCAGAATACAATAACTGATTGGTGCATATTATACATACGTTCTGTACAGATATCAATATACAATTTATACTGCTAATAATGGAATAATCTGATTCAATACATTGTGTGATTCTGAGTGGCATGGAGAACAACATCATTATTCTTTGTATTCCATTCTTAGAGCTAAATTAATCATTTCCACTGTTCTAACATCAATTGTCTATTCATATTTCAAAATCACAGTGTCTGCATTTTAAAAGGTATTGTACTGTATTTGTTTTACGACAGCTGCTTGGCATTATCTATAGAGGAAAAAAAATCTGCAAACACATGTAAGACATAAGGGAAGAAACTTTCAGAAACATTTGCTTCAGGCTGAAACTTGACATAAGGAACCAACAATTCCCTGATGTAACATCAAACTAGATTTAAGAGGAATTATAGTGGGGATTAATATGGCCCAAGATCTCAACATAGAAACAGAAGTTTTTAAGCTAAATCTTTCCCTGAATAGAAGATAGCAAGTGGGAGCAAAGATGCTGGCTGGTATATTCTGTGTTAGGTATCCTCCTTTGTTGAGGCAGGCCAAAGGAGGGGTTGGGGAGAATGTCCCATGGAACACACATTGCTGATGCTCTGAGCAAAAGCAAAATATATCCCCTACTTTGTGCCAGCTAGTTCTTACTGATGAATGTCTACATATGTAATTGAAAAAATTGAAACAAAGCATTTTGATTAGGTGAACACATTCTGTTTCAACCTTATCTTATATTATAAATGTGCTAAATACGTGGACAGTTTCCTTATTCTGCAGAGAACCTGCGGGGACATGGTGGGTGGGCAAGTGAGTTATCCAGCAACCATTCCGTATGCTCTCTTGCTTCTGCTGGTTATGTGTTTGTGCGTGTGTAAGTGTGTTGGGCTGCGGGGGTAGAGACTCTATTCACTTTCGCCTGTGTACACCACCACTTCACCACACAGGAGCTGTACTTAAATCTGGTAAAGATCAGTTCTTTACAGAGACACAGTAACCTCTCACCATAGTTAAGATGGCAGCTAAATTTGTCTTCAAATCTGATTTGTGAATCCACCTTAAAATCCACATACACACACACACACAAATCAGTTCAGGATGAAAACTAGTAGTTCAGGTCAGGAACATTGGTAAACTTGGTGGGAGAAAGTCGAGGTCAATTAATCAAGGGGTTCCAAAACTACAGCACCTAAAACAGCAGCTCTTTTTCAAAGCTGCCAATAATTCTTAACATAACATGGGCCATTTCTGGCAGAGCCAGGAATACAATCCAGAACCTTCAGATAGTGAAGCCAACTCTCAGAGGGGCGGCTCCAGGCCCCAGCACGCCAAGTGCGTGCTTGGGGCGGCATGCCACGAGGGGTGCTCTGCCGGTTGCCGGGAGGGCGGCAAGCAGGGTGCCTTCGGCGTCATGCCTGCGGAGGGTCCGCTGGTCCCACGGCTCCGATGGAGCCGCGGGACCAGAGGACCCTCCGAAGGCACGCCTGCGGGAGGTCCACTGGAGCTGCAGGACCGGTGACCGGCAGAGCGCCCCGTGCTCTGCACGCCGTGCCGCCGTGCTTGGGGCGGCGAAGTGTCTAGAGCCGCCCCTGACTCTTATCCACATAGCCACATACTTTTTCTGAAAGATTAGGCCAAATCTTTGTTTTACTATGAGGCTACTCCTGTATATCCACTTCTACAAAGCACCATGACACAGGCAGATATATTTCCCTAGCAATTAGCTGCACACATTGGAATTTCTTGTAGTCAGCACATGGGATAAATATGGCAGGTGCCTGCTGGAAAATAAAGAATGGACTGTAGCTAATGCAATGGATTGGACCCCAAAAGAACTGTGCTTGTGCTTCTCTTGTAACATTAATGTTCCTTTGGAGGATATATGGGATGTTAGGATCCACTTCAGCAGCACATTCTTAATTTAATTACATGCTTAAGTCTTACTGAAGTCAATAGGACTTAAGCACAAGATTAAATGCTTTGCCAGATCGGGGACTTTATGAGCATTTCCTGGTTTCCTAATATTTGAGTTATGGATTTGAAGCCGCACATTTCAGAAGGATACCAGAGTACAGCAGCAATCTTTACTCCACTTTGACTGAGGTTTTTTGGTATTGTGCAGTGAGTTTGGAGTAAATTGATTTCAAAGGAATTTATTCTGGGTTTATGCCAATGTAATTGAGATTAGAATTCTGAGAAAACATTGGAGTACAATATAAATAAATAAATAAACGATAACTTTTAGCAAAATTCTAAATTATTATATTTATGGTTATGCAAAGATGGCAGGACTGATACCACTGGAAAAAAGGTGATTATGTAGTGCAATCACAATAAAGCTGTCTAACCAGCTGTAAAGCAATAAAATGAAATCCAGTAAAGAAATATATTAAGTTAGTTATACAAAAAGAGTTAATCAAATAAAAAATATAGAGTGGGAAAATACTGGCTCCTATCAAGTAATATCATAGCAGGGAAGGATAGTGGCTTTTGTGGATGATTAACTGACTATGAATCAATAAGTTAATACTGTTATAAAAAGTGATTGCATTAATAGGAATATCTCTTTTAAAACAAATGGAGTACTTGGTGTTTTCTACTGGGCACTGCATTTTAAAAGAAGCAGACAAAGTAGAAACAGTTTAGATGAAAGCAAATTTTTAAGAAAAGGTTTAGAAAATAAAATCTTCTGGCAAAAGTTAAGGAAATGAAATATATAAAATCTGGTGAAAAGACTGACAGGATACTTGAGAGGATTCTTTAAACCCAGAAAGGGAGGTTACAGAGAGTACAAATATCAGTTGCAACATGGAGAGAACAAGAAGAAATGGGCTTGAAATGCAGACATGAAAGTTTATATTAAGCATTAGAGAAGAGTGTATAACAAAGAGAGAGATTAGGCAATAGACCAAGCTGCCAAGAAAGGCTGAAGAATCAGCACTACTGGTGTTATTCCAGGCTAGACCAGAGAAAAGACTTTCATCAGCTATGCAGGTTAGTAGTGCACATTAGCAAGATCCTATGCTACTCTCCCCCACCCTTTCTTTTGTAAATTGCAAGTAAGTTTTTAAGCTTTTAGCAAACCCCTTGCAGTTCACTGTTATTTCCCAAACAAACTCCTACTGCATCCTTCTTGCTTCCTTCTTTCCTCAAATGCTTCTAACCGTTTCACTAAGAGACAGCTGGAGAGTTTTCATGAATTCTACGAAAGCTCTCCAACTTCCTAATACACAGCATCCCCCTGAAGAGCGTTTACCTCCTCTAGCTACAAGCAGTAATAGTGAAACAGCCGTGTACCTCTATTTTAAATAATTATTATATATATTACTAGATATTAGAAGCTCCCCATTTGGGCCCAGGGCCCTGTTGTGCTACATACTGTACATCATATAATCAGAAGACAGCCCCTTCCCTAACAAGTTTACAATCTGTACCAACCACTATGTCAGCAGTTCAAATCTGACCTAGATAGGTAGTGACATACATTGCCATTTGGTGGATGTTTTTTTAGCTTGTTTGAAATGGATTAGTGGTCTCAGTCAAGGTCCTTTTTAACATGTGTCCACAACACAAGACCTACAAGTACTACTGACTAGACTATTCACTCCTCTGTTAGTGATGGTATAGTAATAAAGAAATCAATCCTTTATAATACAAGAGGCCAGACTGAATGATCCATTACCCATCTGTTCCTCTATAAAAGGGCACTACAGTGTTTTACAGCAATGGTCCAAAACACTATAATTTACAAGACTGACATTGAAGTGCAGAGCTGCAGTTGAAAAATGTTCCGATGGAATATTTTAGTTTAGTTGAAAGCAAAACGTTTCATGGGACATGTCATTTTTGATCACATTTCATTTTAAAAAATTGAAAAAAAGCATTTTGATTAGGTGAACACATTCTGCTTCAACTTTATCAGAGTAGAACATTTCAAAATGACTTTTCATTTTGAAATTTATTTTCTTATATTATAAATTATAATTTAAAATAAAAGTCAAAATTGGAATGAAACACATAGATTTGATCAAAATGGAATGTTTTGATTGACCCAAAAAGTTTTTCAAAAACTTCACTTTCACAGGAAATTATGAATTTTTGATGTGAGAATTTCATGAGGGACAGAAATTCCAAGTTCTGACCAACAGAGTTTTGGGCTATTACTGCAGAACACTGTGGTATTTTAATTAGGGTTTTATCTGGAATTACTCTATCATTTAAAATGGTTTCAAATGAAAAACTAAACATTATGCAGGTTCTCCAAGTAGTGGACTGATCCCTTGTACTTTTTTTAAGTGTTGGGCTATTGATATTTACATTACAAACCATTAGAAGAAACTACTCTTTAAATTAGGATTGTTAGCACCAGCATATTCTAAGCACGTAGAGTACAGTATATAGATTATACCTATTAATCAACAATTTATCACAAAAAATAAGTGTAAGGACATTCCCTCTTTCAACATCTTCTCCCCTCAGTGAGCCAAAAATGCTAATATCATGACAGACAGGTATTTTCATTTTTTCTTATGCTAAGAAGTGCACTTGAACCCCATTATCCCAAGAGTCTTCTTTCTATGTTTCGCAAAATGTTTTAAACTATGAATGGCCACTAAATCACTATAATCCCTGGGACATGATAGATTTTAACAGCTCCTCAGGATTTCTGCAATATGTCATGTCCACAACCTTCAGATTAAAGAGTTTTAATCTGATTAGGGGCCGATTAAGGGTGCATTGACATGTTAGAATTACAGTTTATCCTACTAAGTAGTCCTGGATTATGGGATTTTTTTCTTTTTTTTTTTAAATAGTGTTAGAAATGAACATGAATATATTATTAAAAAAAAGAGTTGCCATTCAAAATAAAGTTGTCTTGTGATGTATTAAAACACAAACACACACACCTCAGAAAACTCCACTATGTTAAAATAATGTTATTGTTAAAAACAAATTAACTCTGTCTGCAAAAAAGAAATTAATATAGAACTGGATTGTTACTTTAGGAATAGTCCTGAGATAGGACTGGTACATAAACTGAACCATACTAGCAATTGCCCAGGCAGACACTATGACTCAAACATATACTCTGTGTCACAGGTCTTCTCCTGCTTCCTCTCTGCATCTGATGGGGGTGGTGATTTGCTCTTGGCCTATGCAATTCGCATGCAGCAGCTCACTGCACTACCCAATGAAAATAAGGCGAAACCAAGGCTTTGCCCACGAACCTCTCCCCTCTCCCCTCTCTCCTCTCCCCTATTCCCTGCACATCTGCTCCAGGAAGTAAACAGATAGCTCCTCCTTACCCCTATGTAGGATGCCCAGCTAGCAAGTGTGAAGAATTGGAACAGAAGGGGTGTGTGGGGGGGGGGTAATGGGTGCCTATATAAGAAAAAGCCCCCCAAATCGGGACTGTCCCTATAAAATCGGGACATCTGGTCATCCTACCCCTATGTGCTACACAGAGATGTAAGAGGATGCTTTCTTACTACCTCCTACTACCTTGTACAGACACATAGTCCAAGCTATAGACTAGCTCATAGAGTCCCCCTCCATTCCTACCTTGTCATTTGATGCTAAAATTTTGCAACACACATAGTACCTAAACTGTGGTGCTGTGGGGGCAAACAGGCGCCCTCCCAAGCAGTAACAATTGGAGGGATTATGCCTGCATAGTGCTTCTATCATGATCAGTGCAGTCAGAGGACACATGTTCCCTGGAGGGAATGTTATTGAGGGGACACCAGGAAAACGGAGTTTGTCTGGAAGCATCTCAATGCCATGGAAAGAGCAGTGCACAGGGTTTAATAAAGTTCCACTTGTTCAACTTAGCAAAGAGCAAAGCTGAAAACAGGTTAATGAAAGATGGTGGTAGAAGCTGACCTGTGAGTTCTCTGTAGGGTGACCAGATAGCAAGTGTGAAAAATTGGGACAGGGAGGCATGGTGGTGGTGGTGGTAATAGGTAGCCTATATAAGGCAAATCCCCCAATAGTGGGATGGTCCAGATAAAATAGGGATATTTGGTCACTCTAGTTGTTGAAAGTGCAGCAGAGGGCTGCAGGAGCCATAGAACTTGGTCTGAAATGCTTTAGAGCCCTGGATTTTGCAGACATAAACCCAGCGATGGGCCCAGTGGGAGGAGGAGTTTGAGCTGTACACAGCCCTACCTGCAGAAAGACAACAGAAGCAGGAAAGTAAAACTGTTATTGTATTTTACCTTATTAAGGAACAAGGCAGAAAGGTCTGCACCACTCTGAAATTCACCGCTGCCTTAACCTTCCCAGCAGTCCTAGAAGCTCTGGAGTTCTAATGCTCCTCAAAGCAGAACAAAACTGTGGAGCAATTCATGTTTTTTACTAGAGACCAGTCCAAACGGGAGGGGATAGACTCTTATGTTACAGCCTTATGCAACAAGCTGCTACATGCAATTCTGGGGTCTTGACAGACTCCTTGATTTGATATAGGATGATCCCAAGTGCTGCAGACAGTTATCTATGGGAGTGGCTGCTCCTGGAAGGTAATCTCACATTAGACAGATACTTAGACATGGAGTGTGCAGTGGATACCTCAAGAGAAAGGGTGAAAGCCCCAGGCAGCACATCACCCCCAGAATTACATGCTGTGGGTCAACTGCAAAGAGGAGAAAATGGCCAAGATTCCATACCCATAGCAAGATACATTTACCATAGGAGACAGCATGAATGGCTAAAGGAGAAGGGCCCCACACGAGGACAGCATTGCAAGGAATGTGACAAGTTGAATCACGTTTGCGGTGTGGACAAGAGCAAAGTCGAATCCCAGAAAGGTTCAGTCAGACTTGTACAAGAGGGGGGACAACACATTAGACTGCAGTGATGACATCATGACTCTTTCCTTGAGTCTGAGAGCATATCAGGTTCAGGTTGTTTGAACAGGAAAGCAACAAGGAACAACAACAACAACTTCCATTCATACAACAATGTTAATAGGGAAACGCCTTGTACGATTTCAGCGGGATCGTGGGGCCTCCTGCAATATGATTCATTGGGTGAATTGGACTTGAACACACCCCTTACAAAGGGCAAACACACACTAATAATGCACAATGAGAGCATAATGCTGCCTGTAGGAAAATGTGATCTGATAGTAACTAATCTGAAAAATAACAGATGGCACCAACTGAAGTGTGTGGTGATGGATGGTAAGCACCACAGACCGCTCTTGAGGAATACAGACATACATGGCATTGAATCCATTAACATGCTGCACTATTTCCCAGTCTCAGCAGCAAAGCTGTTGGAAATCAACGAGGCTACAGAAAAGGACATCCAACTATAGGCAGTCAAGAGAGTGATACTAGCAGGGTGGCCAGAAGACAAAAGTACCAGTAGGAGCAAAACCATATTTTCAAATTAAAGATGAGCTGAGTGTGCGTGGAATCATATTTTAAGGACAGAAATCTGTTGTCCCCACCTCATTATGTAAGAATATCATGCAAAAAATACATGGTTCACACTGGGCATTGTCAGCTGCCTTGGATGGGCTCAAGAATGTATTTACTGGCTGGGAATTTACACAACTCTGCTCCTTTATAGAAGGGTGTGACATCTGCCAGTTGTGTGATAACTGCCAACAGAAGGAGACTCTCCTACAGGAAATGCCCACTTGACCACAGGAAAAAGTGGGAGCGGACTTATTTACTTCAAGGTAAATCAGTACTTGATGATAGTGGATTACTACTCAAATGTTTGGGAAGTCAATGCCTGCCTGATACAGAAGCAAGACAATGTGTGGCAAACTGAGGGCCACATTGCAAAATATGGCATTCCAGACCATGTATTCTCTGACACTGTAGCCCAGTTTGCCTCTGAATAATTCAAGAAATTTGCACGGAAATGGGAAGTTTGACTCTCACACCTCTTCCCCAGTACCCCTATAGTAATAATAAGATGGAATCTGTTGTGAAAACTACTAAGAGATTGTTACACAAGGTTGTTTCTTCTGGTTCAGACCCCTTGTTAGCATTTTTTGGCACACAGGAATACCCCATCACAGCAGTGCCAAAAAAGTCCAAATGCAAAAACTGAAGGGATGAAAGACCCAGACCCTGCTACCAGTGAGGAAATACCTGTTGCAGCCAGAAGGATGGGGATACTGTTGAGAGGAGATGGTGTGATGAAAGGGGAATGTTCTTAATTTTTGTCAGAATATTGTGCTTGTGCCTCAGTTTCCTCCATATGTTATTCAAATATCTAGGTGGTAGGACAAGGGTGTGTGATCGTTACAGAGATCCCTAGTGGGCAGGTATGACTGCTATCTGACTGCATGGGCACAGATAATGGCTGACAATCTGTATTCTGGCAACTGATGGCTGGGGCCCATCCTCTGCAAGAGCCAGCTGGAGGTGTTGGAGAACAAAGACATAAGTGGAGGCCTGTTTGCCTGGGAAAGAGACAAAGGATGGAGGAGGAGCAAATGGGCATGATTGAGGGTGGCCTGCTGAAGCGAGTCAGTCTCCTGGTTTGGTACACTGGGGGAGAGCCCAGGGTTCTAGATCCCACCCCAAGATGAACTTTGCAGTATCTTCCTGCTTTCTGTGCTAACAAGAACTGTTCTACGCCGTGTTCCAGTTGATTAATAAACTCTTCTGTTTTACAAGGCTGGCTGAGAGTCACTGCTGACTGCAAAGTTCGGGTCATGACCCCTTTGGGAGCATGTAAGGCTTTCCCAGGTGTCCTATCGAGGTGGACTCACTGCAGGAAGCTCACGGTGTGAATAGGGGTGCTGAACACTCTTAGGTCAGACCCAAGGAAGCTTTCTCTAGTGAGAGTGTGCCCTGAGGGGTAGTCACTCTACCAGAGAGAAACCTCATTCTCAGAGGTTCCAGAGCACCGAACCTGTGCACTCTGTGACAGATGGTCAACAGTGAGAGAAAGTAGGCACTACGGTACAACAGTTCAGCCAAGGGCCTACCTCCTATGAGGATCTAAGCCCTTAGAGAGACACCAGAAGGAGTGCACTAAAGGAGCCATGAGGGGAACAGTGTAAATCAGGTCATATGAGCTGACTATGCAAGAGGAACAAGTGATCCAAAGGAACAGGAGGCAAAAGGCACCAGACAACACCCGGAGAGAACTTACAGAGAGACAGAACCCTCCAAGGCTAACCCCACAGGAAGGGAGGAGGCTCCACAGAGAGAATTTGCTACACTTGGAGACAGGTGACAGAGATAGGCCATTTCCAGTGTGGTTGCCGGTTGAGGAGACCAAACTATCTCAAAGATTGCATAACCAGCTAAATGTGTGGTAAAGACAAGATTCCAACTTGACTATGTGCTAGCAACTTCTGGCCAAAGAGACAATAATTTGTTTTAATGTTTATATTAAAAGGTTTGTAAAATAGGAAAGATGTATCATGAACAGTGGAACTGGAGTCAGAGGGCTCATGTTCCTTTGAGGGACTGTTATTGATGGGACTCAAGGCAAACTGGGAACATGGGTAGTTAGGCTGGAAGCAACTCAGCCACATGAACAGAGCAGAGCAAAGGGCTTAACAAAGTTTCTCTTGTTCAACCTAACCTGCATTCAGCTTCACTCTACAAATGAAACAGGGCTTGTCCATGGGCAAAGAGCAGGCTGTCTGCTCAAAGAGCGAAGTGGCTGTCTAGGTCCTTTCCCCACCTGGGTCCACCATAAATTGTCCAATTGTATGAATCAGAGTACACTAATCTCAAAGCTCAGCATTACATATTCATATAATGAAGTAGAAGTCAGATCTCTGATTGGTTTGGGGTTTGAGTTTTAGCTTTGAACTCACTCCAGTTAATAATGTGGGCTACAAGAGGGCATTCAGAGTCTATTCCTTTAGGATTTTAACTATATATTTGTGCCCTTTGTTTGCTTACGTTGCCTTATGCATGTGATGTTTGTTTTCCAATATTCTTCATCCACACAGAGACAATGAGGCTATTCTTCCTTTTATGCAGAAGATGGAGTCAGAAATCAATAAATGTTAAGTGATATAATTTCTCGCTACAAATAAGGCTTGCCAGACCAGAAATCATGTAATTTTATCATTCTTCAGCTGGTAGAAGGGTTCTATCTGGATAGCTCATGGCATATGATCATGTGGATGCCTAAATAAGATGCTTGACAGGAGTATCATTTCCAAGTTCTTTAACGATTAGGTCAAAATCTTCCCTCATGCACATAGCACTTGAGATTCTGTTTCTGATGTTGTGGACCTGGTTGTGGTTATGGGAGGGCTTTGAAAAATCACATTGCCCTTGCACAAGGTCAATGTTCAGGCAATAGTTGAGGCAATCTCTGGGATATACACATACAAGGTTCAGGATCCCTTCCCCAAGCTGACTGACAATCACTGGACTCCATTGGCACGATTCGCCTCTCATTTACACTTGTGTAAAATTATGAGTAAGGCCATGAAAGTAAATGGAGTCAAATCTGGTATAACAGAAGAATCAGTGTTATGCTCATACAAAGCACACAGGATCTTTTTTTTTGGGGGGGGAAGACAAATACGCTGTATTTATTGAATATACAACAGTTAGCATATGCTTTTCAGTCACACACACACACACACAGAGTCCTGCCAGTTGATGTTTATAGTTACCAGTCTGTTGTAGCTCGAGTCAATCTAATGGCCAGTTAGATTGAGCATGAGTGTGGAGCTGGGCTCTGTCGGTAGCGATCCGATGCTCTGAGGTTTTGCAAGACTGAACCCAGAGTTCCATGGCAAAACACCCCAGCTTTATAGTTTTAAATTCCCATTTGAGTCCATGCATTTTGCAATGTCATCCTGTAATCATTAGTCCTTAAGTGTTGTTATCATTTGATGGTTATTGTCGGGCTTCCCATCATTATCTGCTATTTGTTGTCTCGCCTTCGGGGGTGTCTGCCTCAGCTCTGAGGTAGTCAATGCTGCTAACATGTTTAGCATTGGATACAATGTCTCCTGGTCTTTCCAAGTCTCTCACTTTTTCTTGACCATAGGGACATTTGTAATGGCTTTCACACCTTATCTTTTCCTGATGCATGCATTCCTCATTCACACAAACAATCTCTTACAGAAACCTTCAAAGGTATACAGACAGCAGTATTTTATATTCAGCAAAATACACTGTAAATCAAGCCTTGCTAAATCTTATAACTAAAACAATTCACATTGGGGTTTCAGGCCCTCAATATTCCTCTATTCTCCTTAACACAGATACAATACAAGATCCTGTCTCTTACTTACTAAAACCTTAAAACAAAGAAATGTATATTTAACTAGCGTGCCTAATTTGTAATACATATAGGAAACCAGAATAGACATTATTACTTATCCTAAAACAAAAGGGTGACCATAATCAGTCATAAGGATTGTTCTGGTCTGTCATTCCTTTCTGCTATTCAAAAAGGGGGGCTGGCAGGATGAAATCAAATCATACATTAATTTTCATAGTACAATTATAAAATCCTGCTCCTACATCAGGCCCCTTATTAATCTTCTATTTCTTTTTTTGTCAAAGCATGCCTTCTGTTTTGAAAACACTGGGCTTGATGCAGATATGCAACTGGTATGTATCCCTCTCTTGCATATTGAAATGTTCAGAAAAAGGGCTATTTCTGCCTTGCAATTCAAAGAAAATACCATTTCTGGCTTAGATTTGACAGGAGGATTTTGCCTATAAAAAGGCTTAGAAAAGTGGGAATTGTCTGAGCTCAGCCTCCGAATCATCTAGCCTTTCTCCAATGTCAGGCTAAATTCTAAATACAAGTCATTGGGTGTCTGGATCTCTATAGCCTTTGAGGTATTTTTATGCAGAGTTAAAATTAACCCCATTTTCTACCCATTCTTTTTTTCACTACATGCCCCCTCCGCCCACATACATGTAAAGCAAAGCCAGTCTTTTTTATGTCAGACAACAATTTGGAACCAGCATGAGGTTTTAAATATTATTTATTTATATTACCATCGTGCCTAGTAATTCTAGTCATGGATTCCCACTGTGTTAGGTGCAAACACAGAACAAAAAGACAGTCTCTTGCCCCAAAGAGTTTACAAGACAAAGGAGAGCTTGCAATCTAAATAAATATGGTTCTCCCCTTGCTCTGGTTCTTTCTTGCCCCTCTGGCATTGCCAAGGGGCTGCAAACTGACTGTATCTTACTGAGAATTTCCCTGGCATGGGACAGTGCCAGTTAACATGGAGCCTGCTCATCTAACTCCTTGGCTGCCTAGACTGCAAAGGACGCAGTCTAGGAGTGGAAGGAGTGTGGCCAAAACTATGCCCTTATTGGACATTATCAATTGATGCAGTTTATAGCAGCTTATAGCAGTTCGCAAAGGAATATGGCTGTAACAGAAAATCTAGGCCATATTTTTTGTGCTGCTTGAATGTAATCATTGGTGACACTTAAAATCTGTGACTATTCTAGCTAGTCAGTAAGGCTTAAAAATATACTGATATAGCCACCACATGGTAATACTTTAACATACTATCTTCTGGACCAAGGAGTTCCAACTCATTGGAATTCAACTAATGAAATGCTTGAGCAATTCCTGCAAACCACGAAAGCAGTGCATGGACACATAGGCAAGTATAAAGTGAGCAAGGCAGATATTGTTCCGATTCCTGCTCCTTCCTATCTGATAGCCAGTTTGGTTATTCTTTGCTCCCATTTGAGCTAGTCGCAGTTATAAAATAAACACTGATGAATCATCTTTAAGTCAGGTGATTCTACTGGAATGGATTAGACAGATGGGCATCTTTTGCTTCAGTAAACCTAATCCTAAAGACCAGAAAGATACCATTGATGTTTTGCTGGAATAAGACAAAGCTTTTAGGTTCTACACTATCATGGAACTATATATGTTTACAGCACTGCTTGAGCTGCATTTTAAAAAGTAAAATTGAAAGAACACTTTCCTTTGGTACAGAGATTTATCATTGAAAGGAGATGTGTGTTTCTCGGGGGGGCGGGGGGCGGGTGGAGGGGGCGGGGGGCGGGTGGAGGGGACAAAAAAAACCATTCTCCTCGAACAGAGAATTGCCAGGAAAAAGAGATGTCTTTAATTTTCTGTAGGTTTCAAATAACTTCTTTTGCAGACAGAAAAGTTATAAGGACAGAACATTGCGGTGTCCACTCTTCATCTCCATCACAGGGTCAATTCCATATCTGGAACAACCACCAGACACATTGTCTAATTCATGCATTAACAACAAGCCCTAAGTAAGAGGACCTGAGATTAAAGCAGCTCAGAGGATTAAACAAAATATTAAACCAAATGTGGCTGATATTTTACCACTGGAAAGAGTTCTACCTTTCAGCCAAGATTTTCAAAAATATAAGACTACGGTTAGGCTCCCAAGGCCATATTTAGGCACCTGTCTCATTTGCAAAAGAGCTGAGCACCCAGCAGTTGCCAGTGAGCTTTTATTCATTAACAGAGTTATTCACCTCAGAAGTACTGGCATGCCCACTCCATTTACTCTGGTTATTTGCATTAGGAAGTGAGTGTGTTATAAGGAAGAGAGAAGCTATTCATTAGATTTATTTAAATCAAATAGCCTGAATAGTAATGAGGAGGAAAAGAGAGGACAGAGGGTCAGGAGAGGCAATACTGTACTCAAGCACCAGAAAGATCATTTGAATATGCTCCAGCCCAGCACCGATGGTTATATTTCTATAATGTGGACACTTTATAGCAATAAGGCAATGTGCCCAGAAACCCAGGCCAAAACCCTGACTTTAACACAGTTAATACAGTGACACATACAAAGGTAGATGGCCACCATATATCTGTTTCAAATGGGACTGAATAGGCACATGAGAGTGGTGTCTGATGAATAGTTAGAGATAGCATGACATACAGTAGAGACCAGTGGATCCATTCCATACACTGGATAAATATATGAAATAGCATATGTTGTGATGAAGCCCCAGCAGCTCTCTGGAGCCCCATAGCCAGAGCCCTAGCAGACATGGAATTAAGTGAGCCTAAGAAGAAGGTGGCCCTCAGCCTTTGCAAGTATGACTGTGGAATCCATATTTGGAGAATGTGGGACCCACTCCCCTGTACAGCCTAGTCCATTAATAAATCTACTACAGCTACCAGCTAAAGCACTTTCTCCTTTGGCTCAAGCAGCAGAGGCTCACAATTTTTCCAATAAAATAGCCAGGTTTAAACCTCACCAACAGCCCAAGAGGAGACAGTAATAACTAAAAACGTTCGCACTTGGACAATTAGTTAGTGCAAATGTGATGACAGAAAGAAGAGTGCAAAGTCTTCTTTAAACATTTGCCAGTAAATCTCTCCCCCTCAATCCGGGAAGAACCTATCTTTAAAAATTGTCATTGACTTATGTAGCCAAATATAATGATCTTCCATGTCCAAAAGAGGACAGGAAAAGATTTAAAATGTCATAAAATTCCCTACAACTGCTTTTCTGCTGATATGTCTCTCTCTATAAAGTGCTTCCTATGCTCTGCCTGAAATATTCATTGCCCTAATGATTTCTTCAGGCATGCTCCTGTACATAAAGATTAATTCCTCCTATCAGGGAACAGAAACAACTCCAGGGAAACAGTTAGTGGAAAAACCCATAGGGCCCAAATAAGTTTTTAAAAACTACGGAATTTGCTTTTCTTCATCTGTACCTGAAGAGATGAGTTGACCTTGTCTTTCAGCTGTGGATTTCACTATTGTTATCCATGTCTTTACAAGTAAAACAATCCCCATCTCTCTCTCTAATAAGTAATAATTTTATGGGATTGTCCTACATTTCAATGTTATCCATAATCTTCCTCCTCCCACGTAGATGTAATATATACCTGTACCAGTGTTGGGCCAGACACACTGAGAATCACCTCATCACCTACATTCCAGACACTTTCTCTGCAGCTCCCATGATAATTGGAAACATTTCAGTCTGTTGCTTAACATGACCCCATTTTCCCCTATTTTTTTCCATTGTGCTAGTTCATGCAATGTAGAGGAAGTAATTCCTTGATCTTTAGCTCAATGTAACAGCTGAAGGCCTGTAATGTATGGTAAGAACTCAGTCTGGTTTGCCAGGAGAGAGGGCACAGCAGTTCTATTAGCTGCACTGACAGCAACCTTGGAGTGAAACTATTCAATCTTCTGGAAACCTTTAGTTCAGAGAGAAAGGCTGAACTCGTGGCGAAGGCACTGAACTGGGACTCAGGAGAGCTAAGTTCACTTCCTGAGTCTGCCATAGACTTTCTGTGTGAATTTGGGCAAATTACTTAATCTCTCTGTGCCTCAGTTCCCCACCTGTTAAATGGGGATGCTACTTCTTCTTTATGTCTATTTAGACCTAAGTGTGCTTGAACAGTGCCTAGCACAAAGGGATCTCTTATCTCAGATGAGGCCTTAAACATTATTGTAGTACAGATTATTAATAATAATTGCTCACACTGAGCATATTTAGAGGGTTACCACAAGCAATAGCATAGTCACTCCCATACTAACATGACATCATCATTTCATTAGCGTAGGCACCTTCTACACCAATTTGTGCAAAATGCAGTGATTTTTATTATATGGACACATGCCTATGATATACTAGATTAGACTACATTAATATCTCATAGCACTCCAAAGAGCCATTAGCTGCTAAAACTTTTGGTCAATACTGAGCAGGGATGGATTTGAACTGGTGGACTAGAGGTGAAAAGCATTATTCCATTTACCCCAAAGTACAGCCACATGAAAAAAACTGTGGGATATAAGGGAGCCAGAACAGAGAGAATGCAAGAGTCCTGCAGTCATGTTCAGAAGTATATCAAAAGGATTGTAAAAAGGCAGAGAGGGTGGATCTAAACCATGCATTTGACAAATAAATGCAATAGCATATGTTGTTATGAAAACAAAGCTACCCTCTGAAGCCCAAGGGCCAAGGCATTGGCAGACATGGAATCAAGTGAATCAGACAAGGAGGTGCTCTTTCATATATTTGTTAAGTTCATGGAGTGAATTTCCAACCCTTCTCCGTGGTTGTGCTTATACTGTCACCAACCCCCTGAGCTACTGCATCTTCCAAAGCAGCAACAAAAAAAATCTCCACATAATTCTTAGGTTCTTACTCAGTGTTTACTAGACAAACTCCCATTTATTTCTGTTGGTGTTTCCCTGAATAAGTAGAAGTACAAACTATAAGTAAAAGCCAAATAAAGACCTCAGGGTTTGTCCCAAATAGTGACCACACAAGCAATAGAAACTAAAGAAGGTTCATGATAATGAGGAATATTTCAAATAGAGATGATCCAAAAAAACATTTTTTTTCCCAAAAGGTCAAAATTTTCCTTGGAAAGACAGTTTCCATTCATATTTTTGTTTAGCTGAAACCCTGATTTTGACAGAAAAATTTTGACCAGTTCAAATATCAGACAAAATTGTATTGGCTGGAGAAAAAAAGCTAGTTTTGTCAACACATTTCGCAGGCCCAAATTTTACTGTCTTACCTCTAAGTAAAAAGTTTTTTAAAAGGAACATCATCCCACAGTAAAATGTGGTTTTATTGTCTCGTAGTTAAAAATGTATAATTTTAAAAGGTCTAAAGACTTAAAAAAGAAAAAATACTAGTCTGAGTTTTAAGTACTGCTATTTGCTTAGCACTGTGCCCACTTATTCCAATCATCAGACCCTGGCAGGGTATTTCCAGGATATTCAATGGCCTGATAAACACATTAGACTTGATTCTGATCTCACACACAAAAAATTGTCGCTACTGTAACAACACTGACATCAGGAGGATTGCTCTTAATTTATTCTAGTGTAAATGACAGCAGAATTTGGCCCACAGTACTTGCATCTTCTAAATTAGAGTTTAAGTGACTTGGTAGCTATTTTTTTAACCCACTAAATGCAGAAGCATGGAATAATTTGGGTTACAATGGACCTTAAGTGGGTTATGTAGTTCAACCACCATGTAATGTGAACAAATATTTAATAACTATGTGGTTACACAGGGATAAATTCAGAATGCAATTACATTGGTGTAAATGTAAAGGGATACAACTGAAATCAGTGTTTATATGCTAAAAAGCTACATATATGCTTTTGGTGCAAACTCATTTTTGTGCCCTTAATAACTGCTAGTGTCATAGAATCATAGAATATCAGGGTTGGAAGGGACCTCAGGAGGTCATCTAGTCCAATCTCCTGCTCAGAGCAGGACCAATTCCCAACTAAATCATCCCAGCCAGGGCTTTTTCAAGCCTGACCGTTAAGACGGTCTCCTTCTTTAGAGATTCCACCACTAGGTAATCCATTCCAGTGGATATCACCCTCTTATTGAATTTTTTTTCCTGATATGCAACCTAAACCTCCCCCACTGCAACTTGAGACCATTACTCCTTGTTCTATCATCTGCTACCACTGAGAACAGTCTAGATCTGTCCTCTTTGGAACCCCCCTTCAGGTAGTTGAAAGCAGCTATCAAATCCCGCCTCATTCTTCTCTTCTGCAGACTAAATAATCCCAGTTCCCTCAGCCTCTCCTCATAAGTCATGTGCTCCAGCCCCATAAGTCATGTGCTTGTTGCTCTCCACTGGACTCTTTCCAATTTTTCCACATCCTTCTTGTAGTTTGGGGCCCAAAACTGGACATAGTACTTCAGATGAGACCTCACCAATGTCGAATAGAGGGGAATGATCACGTCCCTCGATCTGCTGGCAATGCTCCAACCTATACAGCCCAAAATATCGTTAGCCTTCTTGGCAACAAGAGCACACTGTTGACTCATTTCCAGCTTCTCATCCACCGTAACCCCTGGGTCCTTTTCTGCAGAACTGCTGCCTAGCCACTTAGTCCCTAGTCTGTAGCAGTGCATGGGATTCTTCTGTCCTAAGTGCAGGACTCTGCACTTGTCCTTGTTGAACCTCATCAGATTCCTTTTGGCCTAATCCTCTAATTTGTCTAGGTCCTTCTGTATCCTATCCCTACCCTTTCAGCGTATCTACCACTCTTCCCAGTTTAGTGTCCTTTGCAAATTTGCTGAGGGTGGAATCCACACCATCCTGCAGATCATTAATGAAGATATTGAACAAAACTGGTCCTATTAAGAGAGTTCTGGGGTTCTGATTTGCTGGGGTGTTGCAGTCCAGAAGTGAGGTGTATTGTCAAAAGGTGCACATCACCTGTTGGTATTATGACTGGCTGTATCCAGTAACATTAATAGTTCTTTACTCTCATGAACACAACATTCACAAAATAGTTTTAAGAAACAAATTAAACCCACTTCAACTATAACAAGAAAGGGAATGGGTTGGTAATAAACCAAGATACTGTTGTTATATAAATGATGAGCCAGTTCTGTGACGGGGCCCCCCATAAGGCTTTATGGAATATGCTTATGAATGTATATGTGACATAACTGGAATATGTTTTAGGCTACATATGCCATGTAACATACCTATGTAAAGGTTATGATCTACTGAATGAATTCATCCTATTTGTATGCATGTATCATTTTTTTATTCTAAGTTATGAATATTGGCTGTGTACTGGCTTGATTTTAACTAGCCTAGTAGAGAATTTGGTCAGCTTCTTGAGAAAAGTGCAAATTAAGTGCCCAATCAAAAACCACTTAAATCAACAATGAACTTGAAGATGCCAGTCCACATCTGAGCTTTCCCAGGAATGCGACTTGGCTGGTAAAAACTGAGTCATGCATGGACATGTGGCTTGCCCATGTGACTCCAAAACTCCATCTTGGAGCTGGACTTTGCATAGGAGTGAGGAGTGGGTCTCCACCCACAAGAGAAAGTCTATTTAAACCCCTGGGAGACCCTTTCCTTTTTGTCTTCAGCTGGCTAAAGAGAAAGCCTCTCCACCCCCAAGGATACCTGAAAGAAACTGGAACAAAGGACAGTAACTACAGGGGGTGTGAGTGATTGCTGGACCGACGTTTATACAGGGTAAAATGGATTTATTTGGGGTTTGGACCCCATTGGGAGTTGAGCATCTGAGTGTTAAAGACAGGAACACTTCTGTAAGCTGCTTTCAGTTAAGTCTGCAACATTGGGACATGTGGTTCAGACCCTGGGTCTGTCTTGGAGCAGACTGGTGTGTCTGGCTCAACAAGCCAGGGTGCTGGACTTCTAAGCTGCCAGGGCAGGAAAGCAGGAGCAGAAATAGTCTTGGCACATCAGTTGGCAGTTCCCAAGGGGGTTTCTATGATCCAACCCATCACAAGATCCTCAACTGATATAAATCAGCATGGCTTCACTGGCATTGATGGAGTCATTCTGATTTTACACCAGCTAAGAATCTAATCCAATATGCAGTGCTTCCAAATCTAGGGGAAAACATTTTTTTCTTGACTGTAGTACACTCACTCTTCATAAAAATGTGGTTAAATATTCAAAAGGTTACTTAATGCATTTTCAAAGTAAGTGCATCTCTGCAAATCAGAGTTAGCCTACTGCATGGGTATGTCTCGGATGATATGAGTGTTGCTAAGGTAACTACTAATTTCTACCCCCAGAGTAAACAGTTACATAAAGCTTGACAGCTTATTTCATTTTGTAAAATAGACTCTGGGGCAGGGCATGCATTTTATTTCCTCCTGCACATATTGACCCTAGTTTGGGTTGTGCACCCCCTTGTCTGCTTAAATCAGAGGTCACCTTCACCATCTGCCAATAAAACTCTGAAGGTAGCAGCCAATAACTCTGATCCCTGAGGTCTGTCAGCTTCACATAGCCTTTGCTTTTTGTTCCATGTCAAGTTTATGAGTCAAATTTCTTGACTTTCACAGTGAGGTGTAGAAAGAGTTTCTTGGCAAAATCATGTGGCAGGCTTCTAAGTAAAGATACATAGCTGCTCCCATCTGGTTTCCCCCTTTAATATGAATTCCTGCAGGAAGTGAGCCTGTTATTAAACTGTTGGCATTCAATTAGTGGAATCCATTGTTAGAAATAATGGGCAGCTGTTAGTAATTAATAGAAAATGCACAGCACTGCTTAAATGTTTATTGGAACCCCTTGTAAAAGCCCATATTCCTGTCAATGTTTATGACCAGCTAATGTTCTAAGTCTCTTTCTTTTCCCCCTCTTCCTTTTCCCTTTATTGTCAATCTCTCATGTTTGTGGAATTTTGTGTTTAACACCATTCTTTTTTCCTCTTAAAGAAATACCATACTGTACCTGACACACTTTACTCTTGTCTTTGCTCTTGGGTATATGAACTAAAGGCTAGAATGGAATATGCAAGATTTGTCACTTTGGGTCAAAGAGGAAAATAGCCTAATATCAGGATCACCATTACCAAGCTTTACAATTGCTATGTGCAAGTTCTTAGGGTTACCACAATATTCTATATACTAAGTACAGGAAAATGCCATGACAGTGTTGGCTGGCAAAAAGATAAAGTTTTAAAGATTTTATTTGCAACTAATACAGGCAAGATAATTCTCTAGATATGGAAGTGAAGGAAAAGGCAAGGGAATTGGTCAAGTTCTAATGAATGTCATATCAGCGTTCTATTGATAAACCAGACTCATGTATATGGGCACGTCTGTGTTATGAAAGATGCTAAGGGACAGAGAGGCATTAATTTTGTCTATCTGAATATGATCCATTTAGCAAAAGGCAAAATTATTGTTGGACTTCTTATTAAAATATCTCCTCCACATTCCCAGAAATGAGGTAAAAGATCTTACCAATTGAAGAGAAACTGAGGTTCATGTGCTTAAAGAGAGAGCAACTGAACTGGGTTTTGGTTGGAGGACCTTTCCATTAGAATCAGAAAATGTTAAGTCACTGTGGCTTAGGCAAGTCAGTGCCCATGACACAGTAATATCCTGTGGTAAAAGTGACCTATTTTGGTTTTTCCATATACTGTATTAGCGCTTCAATTATTATTTTGGGGGAAATATCATGTACTTCCCAAAGAAAGCAAGTAAGAAACACCTTTCAGTTAGTTTAGTGTTCAAGAGGGACTGAGGTCTGAAATCCTTGATTGGTTCATAGAATAGTTTCAATAGGCATCATGGCAGTGCAGGTTGCTTTGCAGTACCTGGTGCACCTGGGTTCTTAACCCAGACTTGTTATGGTGGGAGTGTAACTTGTTTTCTGTAGCATTCAGTCTTTGATGTCTAAACCAACCGTAATGATGTTTTTATAATGTGGATACATGTCCCTTACAAACTGGACTGAAACTATCAACTCCTTTGACATAAATTTATGAAAAAGCTGGCAGATGGTAATGACCATCAGTCACCATGCTAGAGCTGAAGTAGTGAATTGTGGGGTAGACAGCTGAGTATTCCACTCCTAATTCCCTGAGCCATCCAGTTCCCTGTATTCCTCTCCTTAAGGATAGATTCTCGATCTGATTCTCCTCCTAAAGTGTTAGATAATTAACATTCTCCTCTCAAAACCATATAATATCTGTACAATCAGTCGAGCTTCTCTGCAGGCATGATTGACTTTTGCAAAGAAACTTGAGGAATAAATCCTCCTCCTTTAGTAATAACTTTGTTGTTATGATGGTGAAACCATCCCTTTCTAAGAAAATCACTTTAGAAGTAGCAGTTCCTATCTATGTAATATGAATATCATAAAGACTGTAGATGACAGAAAGAAAAGGGTCATGGGCTTAAGGTGTTTTGGAAAATGAACATTTCTCATGTACCTGACCAGATAGCTTCTATTTTATTGGTGCCAAAAATCTTTACTGTGCACTTAAATCCCTAAAAATATTTTTTCGCCACCCCCCAAATCTTAAATGTCTTAACTCAGACTTCTGTATATAATGCAAATCAGCAAACAAAGAGTTAATGAACGTAGACTGATTATTTTAACACCCCAGTACTGGCAGTGCATGTAAGCAGTTAATTATACATAGTCTAATATGTATTTTAAATTAACATATTATTGCACATGTACACATCAATATCCATGCAATAGAGTTATTGATATAGTGAAAAAGGAATTGCTGATTCTCACAAATGAATCTGTCTTTATTAAGAATGGTCATAGGATGATCATTTTTACCAGCATCCCAAATTTGGTTTCACTAATGGCCCAAACTGAGAGACTTTCCAATATTTGACAATATGTCTTGCTGTATGCATTAACTAAGCTATACTAAAGATGGTGAAACCCAGCAAACTGTGCAATTATATTCTGCTATTACTCATGTGATGGACAGAAGTTAGGCACAGTCATAATCATGTACTACACACAATCACAATGACCTAACTATGGGGCTGTGTAACCACATACGGATAAAGGTACCATGTAATCAAATGCATACCAACACATCTTTACGGACATCCCTTTATTCCTTAAAAGATACTAGACTTAAGGATATGCTAGGTAGGGAGTCAATGCATTAGGTCTTGCATTTTGTTATCAATAAAAACCTTTCTAGCACTCTCAAAGGTTTTTTCCCTTTCTGTTCAAGTCCAGCTGAAGATCCAGATTCCACTTTTCCCACGAATCACACAGTGAGATGAGCCAGAACTCTGTCTTCAATTATGTTACAATATAGAGCTGAGGAACCTATGGAACACATCTTTGTAACTGTAAGACTTTCTAAGGTCAAAAGCCTAACTTGGTTTCCTTGTGGAGCACAAGGTCTGTGATTATTCCAAGCCCCTGTGAAGTGGGATAAGTGGCAGAAAGGGTCCTTGTAGCCTCTTCTCTAGCTGTATACCCATGAAGGGCCAGAGCCAATCAAGTCTATAGTCTGCCCTTGCTGGGTGATGGACCTGATCATCTAATTGACCTTTTCTATCTCTAACTACTTTGATCTTATAATCCTCTCCTATAATCATTATTTTCTTCTTCAGTCCCATGAGGATTTATACAATTGCTGATAAAATAGAGCAATTTATCAGCTAACACCTTTTGGATCTTTGAGGGAAACATTTTGGTTGTAGCTCCTTTCTGCATAATTATCCTTTCTGGGGGAAAGAAGAATAGGTGGATTGGTCTAACGAGCAAATTTATTGTGTTGTCTCTGCTATCATAATATTTAGTCATAGATTACTAAGCTTCTTTCCCATATCCGCTGTTATACTCTTTGTAACATTGCCAGATGGCCTGTGGCCACTTGCAGTTTAGTAAATAAAGAGATCCCTGATCCACCAGAACATTTCTATAACTGTCTCAGACACTCAATTTCCCTGCATAAATTATTGTCCTCTATAAGTCTCTTTTTACAAGTGTAGCTATAAATGAAATACATTATTGCTTTCAGAGTTTTCTATTTAAGTGAAGAGGTATATTTTGCCAGTGAATGTATCAGAGGGAAATTTTTTATTTCTTGTCCAGTCAGGTCAGTGAGTTCTTGTCTCTTCTGAGGTGGGGAATAACATCTCCATACCATTCAGTCAGTCAAGATCTCTTACTCCTGAGAATGAGCCAATACTTCTTGAGGATCAACATCACAACACAGCTCTGGTAAACACACTGTAAAATAAATCAACATAATACATTTCACACTTAAAACTACATTAAAAGAACATTAAGGTTGCAAAGTCAAGCACTCAAAAGTTAGAAGTTCCAGAATTAAAGTTGCCATATGGCTCCCTTTTTCTTATGCTTTATTATACATTTTGTAATTACAATGATCACCTACTACTTTTCCCACAGGATCCCTGCCTTATTCAGTGCACCGGACCAGCAAAAGGCAAATCCTTGACAAAAATTTGTCTCCAATTTGCACACCCTGCTCCAAAAGATGAGTGGGATCTGGAGCACAGTTGCCAATTTTCACATGGTAAATAAGCACCCCGAATTTCACAATAAGCCAAAAATCAAGCTAATCCCATTTCAAAACAAAGCCAAAACAAGCCAATCCCTAAGAACACCAACACATTATGTGACTAGATCCTCCCAGTGTGCAGTCTGGGACTATGGTGGGCCCTCTGTGCACCCCTGATTCTCTCCCCGCCTTGCTCCTGCTTCCTGGGAGCCGATCAAAAAAGAGAAGCAACAAGCTGCAACAAGCCAAACAAGCAACAAGCTACAAACCAAAAACTAGCCAACAAGCAACTCACAAGCCAATTAAGCCAAAACCAAGCCCAATTTCTGCATTTATTTCATGGGTTTGGCACGTCTGTCTCAAAGAAGTTGCCAGAGTTTTATTAATATGGCCAAAACAATGTTTTTCCCTAGCCTTGTTCTCAGAAACAGCCAAACCATCATGGGTGAAATGTTTCAAAAAACCATCAGTCAGACGCCCACCAGGGAAAACTTCAGCCTGAAGGTTAAAATTGGACCAAGTTACAAGCAATATAAAATAGGTTCTTATAATGGGAAATGTCAGGCTCTCTTAATTTGGGCTAGCATCTATAATATACAGACCTATAATACACAGACATAGAACAATGGGCAATAAGAAACATATCTATACAACTATGTGACTAACAAGTTCTGTACAACAGCCATGCATCTGAAGAAGTGAGGTTTTTTACCAACACGAAAGCTTATGTCCAAATAAATCTGTTAGTCTTTAAGGTGCCACTGGACTCCTTGTTGTTTTTGTGGATACAGATTAACACGGCTACCCCCTGATACTTGCTGGGCTGGCTCCAGACACCAGAGAAGGAAGCAGGTGCCTGGGGCAGCCATTAGAAAGGGGCGTCAGTCCGCTCGTTGTTGGGGTGGCACGTCGACATCTGCAGTGGCACTTCGGCAGCCACTCAATCGGGTTTTCCTTTTTTTTAAATTTTTCTTTGCCGCTTGGGGCGGCAAAAAAGCTGGAGCCGGCCCTGGATACTTGTACAACAGACATAACCTCTTCAATTAAAGTGTAGATTATCCTGGCCCCACTGAAGTCAATGGGAGTTTTGCCAATGATTTTAGTGGAGACAGGATTTCACCCCCATCCTGTTACAGAATTTGATTTAAGATGTAGTCCCTCTTTTTTACATTGTATGCTCTTTGTGGCTGGGTCTTGATCCTCCTCCTTCTTTGGGAAGTGCCTAGGACATTTGGGTGCCATCACAAAATAGATAATAAATATCAGTGCAATAATGAATGAAACATCAATACCACAGGAAGTATAAATATTAACTGATAATAACCCTCCAGCAAACAAGTACCAGATTCCCCTTATTATGATGCTTTCTAACTGTTCTGATCATGGTTCCCCCATTCTTTCCTGACCTCTTTTGGACTGGACAACAAGCTTACCCTGCACTCCTGAACCCTTTGAGGGTAGGTGACTAGCCTGATGCCCCATCTTCAAGACTGCAGGAAAAATGAGGATTTGTGCCTCCTCCCAGATTCACTCATACTTTCATTGGCGAGGCATTGGCTAGGTTTCCTTGTTTCCTTTTAATATTAATGGGAAAGCCCTCACCCATTCCTATGCATGGGAATGGAACAACTTTCATTATGACAGGTTATCACATCAA
Organism: Mauremys mutica; assembly: GCF_020497125.1. NCBI lineage: Eukaryota > Metazoa > Chordata > Testudines > Geoemydidae > Mauremys > Mauremys mutica. Next base: position 182,560,760 of record NC_059072.1, on the reverse strand, counting down.
AGGAGGTTCGTGGAGGTCGCTTCTACCCGCGGCTGGTGATAGGGGGTATGTTCACCAGCGATAGTTCATATGTTGTCTAGTGGCCAAACTAAGGTGGTACTCCTAGAAGACTTGATTACCAAAGGTAGTTGAGCACTTCCAATTCATTGTAGTGAGTAATAACAAATGGGGCAGAATTGTTTCCCACTCTGTTATTAGCAAATGGTTTGTACCTTGAAGATTGTCTGATTGATTTGGGGATGGCCCTTTCCTTTTCTGTCCATTCCACTGTAAATGAAGATGGAAGAGCTGAATAGACATCTAGGTTCCCCAAAGGGTGTGAAAGGCCACTGGGGCACCCAAAGACATCAAAAGTGAGTGAAGTGATGGAGGGAGGTGCGTGGTAGTGGGTTGGAGTCATTTGTAAGAAAGACTTAGAGTATAAGCATCCTTAGCAACAATCCAGAAGTAGGGTACTGCTTCCCATCACCACACACACTATCTTGAGGACTGGGCTCCCTCCCTTTTGTGTTTTATCTGAATTACTGGCTTCCAGGCAGGGATGCAATGGTGTTGGTGCAGTCTCCCCCTCCATCTGGGGAACTGATCTTCCAGATTCAGGGGAGGTGGAATGCCCTGAGAAGTCTGTCTACTGGGCAGGCCACAGAGTACAGCTAGGAGATCTAAAAGCCTCTGATCTTCTGTTTGACACTCTCAGCAGTATATGAGGGTAGAAGCTGGGGAAATGAGAACCAGTCATACCATATACATATCAGCTGAAAATATCTGTCCATATCTTGCTTTCCTCACATAGAGCAACTACTGTTCACGCTAGCTGAGAAGTAAATTATTTCATTCACCCATCCATGAAAATACAAATTATAGCATTTTTCATTTGTAACCTCCTTTTTTGTGCTCTCCCGTGGTAACAGAGATGCATTTCTATTATAGTTACCTTGGTTTACCAGATATTAAGTATGTTACCTTCATTTATATATCTTGAAATGCTCAATGCTTGAGTTAAAAATAAAAGTTAAAAAATATAGAAGCAAAGACTATTGTAATGAGTGTTCCTGCAAATGAAAATTAGAAGCAATTTTCAAATTTCACCAGAATTAAAAAAAATAAAGGAAATATATTTTCTAAAATTTTGGGACATTTATCTGCCAAGATCCATGTACATAATATTGTTGCTTGCAACACTAAGATTATATAGTGGAAATATTGGCTTGTTCACACAAGTTTCTTACTTATAAATTTGATGTGTGTCTGACATTTCCTTTCTGCTCTGGGTTTTATTATAAATCTCAACATAATTCCTCCTTGTTCTGCCTCAGAAGTTCTAGACTGTTGGAATTTTCAGTAGATTTAACATTGCAGATTTCAAGAGATCCTACGAATACAAAAACAGTCTGCTTTTCAAAAAAAGCTCTATTTTATTTAAGAAAAGCACAAAGTAGGATTTTTGACAGCATAACTTCTTTGGACCACAGTATCTTACAAGTGTATTTAGTGTTACATCTCATTGATTAAAATCAAAACCTCTCACTCCTGGCCCAAAACATGCAGTACAAGACATAAAAATATAATAGAATTATTACTTGTAACTAAAGGAAATGATTTCAGGATTGATCTCTCCTCTAAATTTTCATATGTACAATATAACTTGTACCAAAGTTGCATAGATTAATTGTAATGAGTGGGGACATAAAATGAAAATAGATATCACATATACAAAGACAAGTTATTAATGCTTAAGAAATGTTGGTTCATAACACTTTAGATAACATATTGACAAATTTAAATGGACCTTTAAGGTGCTTTTGCAATTTTGTACATAAACCTCTTTTGTCTGAGTTCTTGCTCTTTACCAATATTCCCTTCTCATATACCTGTGCTGTGTCCCCACAAATCAGAGTCCTCTTTTTGCTATTCAGAGTTTTCTTTCTTCACCAAGTAAACTACATAACTGATTAGTCTGACATATTTCTCATGAATGTGTGCCCAATTTAAGAGTTCTACTCGCAAAGTAACCTCATGCCCAACATCACTATAGAAACAGTGTAGCCACTATAACACTGCTTCTAAAAGCCATCATATCACATAAGGAAGCAAGATATCCCAAACATACTGGATTCACCTCTATAAATAATGATAGCAAAAAGAATGTCCCATTTAGGGGCTCTACCAACCCGGCCAGCTTGAAGTGTACAGAATTGATCTAACTATGTATATGCATTTCTAATATACACAGTTAAGGGTTAAAATTTGGAATCAAGATGATTCTATAGTCAGTGTGCAAGTAACACAGGTCTCCAGTTCTGGGGGAGGTATGAAGGGAAAGCTCTTCAAAGACCCAACAACAGTTTGGGCTTTGCATTTGGGAAAAGGGCAGGCTTCTGCCAATTTGAAAGCTAATCTGCTGTTATCAATATACAGAATAGTAGTTGCCCTTTTCCAGCTTATGGCAAAACCATGCCATCCTTTGAACATGGCACTTGGCATTTTTCATGATCCACAGATCATGCAAGTCTTGCACTATTTTTTTGTTTTACAGATTTACTTTATCCTGGCCCAACTCTGAATTTTGGGGACAGTTTTTCCCGCTCCCAGGAGGGCACCAGTTTGTGATATGGATGAACTTTAAAATTGTATGTACAGTTAGTGTTTAGATCATTGCATGAGACTGTACCTTCCTTTGCACACTTGTGCTTTACAAACTACTAAGATACAATTCAAGTCAGAAGCCTTTCCACTACTTTAGCTCTAGGTCTGTTTCTGCTAATGCAGGGGTTTTTGTGAATTTCTTCTTCTCCATCTCCTCAAACAGAAAATCTTAGGGTCTTGTTTCTGTAAATCCTGGATGTTCAATAATCTCTCTCCTTCATTTCCAACATAACACATCCCAGTCTAAGGCTGCTGCTAGCATCTGATCACATGCTTCTGACTTACAGAGCTCTTCTTGACAAGCTATCAGCACGCTTATGCTGCTGGCCTGTTCTGTTTGGTACTGAAATTCAACTAGCTGTTCAATGATTTTGCTAATTCTTGTCCTTGATGATGGAAGCTAGGCAACCAACAGAGTGAACTATGATCAATTCTGCACAGAAATTGCTTTCCCAGGAAGAAGTGTTTCAAATATCTGGTGAACATCACAACAGTTAGTAGCTCTTAATAGCCAAGTACCTGCATTTGGCTTTCTGGTAAAGTGATAATATTTTTGAAGTTAAAAAAAGCAAAAGCAAAACAAAACAAACAAAAACCCAAATCACACTTCTCTGATAATATGTTTACAATCACAAAATACCCATAGAAAACATGTGAGCTGGTATTGCTACTGTCAGCTAATGATTGAACACTGCATATTTCTCAGAGAGGAGAATTTCTTCCAGTAACTTAGCATCTGAATGAATTTATAGCAAAACATTGTATATGTGTCATTAACATTCACTCTGACCAAAACAACAGGTTTGATTATGTCTACAATAGAACTGGGCAAAAAATACATACTCAGAGATAAATAAATGTGAGTCAATTTTGCTGAGTTGGTTTACAAAAAATCTGTCTACACTTAAAACTCTGCAGCTGTGCCACTATAGTGCTTCAGTGTAAACATTACCTAGGCCAGGAGCGGGCAAACTTTTTGGCCTGAGGGCCACATTGGGTTTCAGAAATTGTATGGAGGACTGCTTAGGGGAGGCTGTGCCTCCCAAACAGGCAGACGTGGCCCGGACCCGCCCCCTATCCGACCCGCCCCCTCTTTTTGCCCCTGACAGTCCCCCAGGACTCCTACTCCATCCAACTCCCCCGTTCCCTGACGGCCCCCCCCGATCCCTGCCCTGTCCACCCCCCCGATCCCTGTCCCTTGTCCGCCTCCAGACCCCCTATCCCTAACTGCCACCCGCCAACCCATCCAACCCCCGCTCCTTTCTGACTGCTCCCCTCCCCCCCCCGCGGTAGGGTGACCAGACAGCAAGTGTGAAAAATCAGGACAGGAGGTGGGGGGTAATAGGAACATATATAAGAAAAAGCCCCAAATATCGGGACTGTCCCTATAAATCCTCCTCCCCCGCTGGCTGGCAGCGTGGCTGCACCAGGACAGGCAGCTGTACCACCTGGCTGGAGCCAGCCACGCACAGCACAGCACAGAGCACCGGGTCAGGCTGGGCTCTGCAGCTGCACTGCCCCAGGAGCTCGCCGCCCCACCGCCCAGAGCATTGCGCAGGTGGCACAGTGAGCTGAGGCTGCGGGGCAGGGGGAACAGCAGCGGAGGGTCCGGGAGTTAGCCTCCTGGGCCAGGAGCTCAGGGGATGGGGAGAACAGTCCCGTGGGCTGGATGTGGCCCATGAGCCATAGTTTGCCCACCTCTGACCTAGGTTGATGGGAGGGCTTCTTCTGTCGGTGTAGGTAACTCATGTCCCCAAGAGGTGGTGACAAGGTCAACGGAAGAATTCTTCCATCAACCTAGCATTGGTCTATCTTGATATAGCTACATCTCTCAGAGGTGTGGATTTTTCACACCCGAGAGATGTAACTGTACTGAAATAAATTCCTAGGTAGACCAGGTCTCGGTTGTTGCCATTCCCCGAGCCAGTGCTCCCCAAACCAGTGCTCAGTTTCCTCTTCCCACCCCACCCCAGCTCTAGATCTTCTGATTACAACACTTGCCTTGAGAAGCTTCCTCGGGCTTCTTCCAGTCTCACCATATGGCTGCACAATTGCCTCCCTGCTGGAGTCCTCTCCTTTTTAAGACCTGTGCTTGGCCACTCTTTTCTCCCATCCCTTCAGGGGCTGTTCTTTGCAGCAGCAGCTCTCCTGGGCGCTATCTGTAGCTGCCTCTCAGGTCCTGACACCTGGCATTCCCTTTCCAGCCATCTCCTAGGCTGCTGCCCTCAACCTGCAGTTCAGACTCAGGCTTTCTGCCCTGAAGTTCCACATCCTGATCTCCTTGTGCCCCCACCTCCTTTTCCAAGTCAATCTGGATCACACAGAGCTCTCTATCAACTAGATAAACTGGATTTCTGCCCCTTCTCGGATGGCCTGAGGCCCATTCTTTTCCAGCCAAGTCGTTTTAAAGTGGCAGCGGTACCTAGTAATGATGCTTGCTACAATATTTATCCTATTAAGATCATATGGTGGCATTTGGTTGATCGTATGGTGGCAGAATAATTTCCCAGACAGCAGGTCTCTGCAAGGAACTGACAATGGATGTACGTATACACATGCTATTCTCTGCTACCCTCCCACACCAAAATTAATAGACGCCCCAGTCTGCCGTGGCTTCGAGGAGTCATCCATTAGGTGCAGTGGCTGGTCTGAAAGAAGTCCCCAACTTCTTCAAAAGCTACTAAAAAAAATGCATGTCGATCAGGTTGCACCATTGCACATGGCCTGTTCCATTAACATATGCCAATCAGCCCTTAATAAATACTACTGCATGCCCAAAAGGACACAGCACATAAGGCATGAAAAGTCACATGCATGCAGCTGACTCAAGTGGAACCCCTTGTCGGAGAAAAACTCAGTTCTCGCTTTTTCTTTGGGTGCAGCAAAATCAAATACTTTATTATTTCTCCAGTAATTACAATGGAGGGAGAGAGTGCCCTAGGACACAGGGTCGCCCCAGTCCCGGACAGGTCTCTCAACTGGTAAACAATTACAGCAAGCATTTATACCTTTGTTACAGACAATAACTAGCAATAATACAGACAATAATGAGCAACAGCTGCATTTTGTTTATACATAAGCCATCCTGCTATCTTATTTTTCTCACTCCTAAAAGACACCAGTCTGCATATTTGGTTACAAGTTGCAAGGTCGTAATAACTTTTTACACAGTTTCTTTCCCTCTTGCCTCACACCAGCCTTGCTTCTGCAAGTCTCACGTCATTAGGGTTACAGTGTGGCCTGACTCTTGCTAACTGACTGACATGCATTAAGATCCCCTTCAAATCTTGTTAATTCTTTCCCTGCTTCCACACCCTAATGGTGATCCTGCCTCACTCTTGTCTCCCCCAGAAACACACATGCTCTTAAGCACACCCTGCACCATCCTGAAAATAGGCTTTGCATATCTGGTCCAAAGGCCATGATTATTACCTCCTCCATTTGCCCTCTCCTGTGCTTGAGCATGCAAGGGATCTCACTGTGACCAGCTACTCCTGAGAAGTCTGTACCCATAACTCTCCTGCTTGCCACCCGCCTCTCCCTCCATATGCATAAAGGGATTTGTGCCTGAACAAGATTTTGAAAACGTGAACCTTCATTTATAAATCTTCTCATTTGGGTTGTTTTCTATACACTTAGCAAAGTTGACAAAAGAAGGAAAGTAATTTTAATTCTGTCAAGACCTCTAAATCAAGCAAACTACTTCAAATGTTAATAGATTTCCAATGCAATACTAGATAAGCTTCCACTGTCAATTTATATACAGGGAGAATCACCTACATTGACATGTTTAATGTGCTTTTCGCAACCATGCCACTTCAAACTGTGCTCTCATCAGCTCTCATTAGGCAAATAAAGTTGAGCTCATCAATGTTTGGATAGGAGACCTCTAAGGACATTGGAGGCTAGAGAAAGCTTCAGCAGGAGAAGCATGTTCTGTGCTTAAAACTCCAGAAATATGGATTCAATTCCCAGCTCTGCCATGGATATCTTGAATGATCTGGGACAAGTCACGTAATCTGTCTTTGCCTTGGTTCCTCATGTGTAAAATAGGAAATACTGTCTGAACAGCACTTAGCACAAAGTAGTCCTGGTCCATGACTAGAGCTCTTAAGTGCCACAGCAATACAAATAAATGATAATAATTATCCCCTTCTATTATTTATCCATGTTGTCTATTTAGACTGCAGTATGCTGTAAGATAATCTTTGCTCCACATATGTTTGAATAGCACCTAGCACAATGGGACCTTGATCTCAGTGTCAACCTTTAGGCATAGCTGTTACACAAAAATAAGAAATGATAATTGTGATTCATTCCAGTAGGTGGCACTTTTCCCTATGAGTTAGTCTCCAGAGCGTGGTGACAGGGCACTGCGCTAATAGAGGTCTCATCCTCAGATAAGACATGAAATGATATCTGACTTGTGGTCATTAAAAATCCCTTGGCACTTTTTCACAACACTAGAGTTTAACACCAGTATCCTGATCATATTCCAACTTGGGTAATTGCATTCTACCTACTTAATTCCCCTGATACGTCAATTGACTTCTCTTCTTCAGTTCTTGTTCTTTAAACAGTTCTGATGTACTGCTGGTGCTGCCAAGATTACTCAGCAGAAAGCCCCACTGGGGGCAACATTTTGGCAAGTACACCTATCCCTATATACATAATGTTTGCAATTCCCTAAAGCACCTTGGTGCATGTGAAAGGCGCTATATCAAAATCAATCAGTAACAATAACAAGAGAAACCTGATGCAGAAAGGGTTTTCAAAATAAATTCAATCATCTTCTCAGATCATCAAACAAAAAGTCAGGTAATACAACATACACAAATTCATATCTTGGTCAAGTGAAAAAGTAAAAATTCCTCTAATAACGGAGAGCATAGCTATAGATTTCTTAAGAGACAGGGCACAGCATCCTCCAGCAATCCTATGATTAAATAGCAAACTTCAGCTCTAGCATCAACGTCTCCTTCAGTTAAATAATAATAAAAAAAAAATCAGGGAATGTTTGCAGATTCCTAGAGCTGTTTCTCTGAGTAAACTAATAAAAAGTAAATATTTCCTTTAGGGCATTTGATCTAGTGCTAGATTATCCATCCAAAGCTGATCATTTCTATGATGGGTAAGAAGTTACTATCTATTAGCCTTGTCTTATTACGTCTGTGAATCAAAATAAATTAAAACTGAGAGTAGCCTTGCGGCAGGTCTTTCTACAGTATTATGCAAGAGAACAGGTTTCCTGCCCTCACAATTTCTGATCCAAAGCCTACTTAAAACCAGTGGGGGCTTTTTCCACTGATTTCACAAGGCTTTGGATGAAGCCCTTGCACACTGGGACAGTAGGGGGTGGGAGGATTCAGTGCTTCTGTGATCAAAAGCACCTCTGTATTCACACCCTACATACTATTGTAATATTCTGTGTGCAAAATATGCCTTGGGAGGTATCATTTAAAAACTAACACCGCACTGGTCATCAATATTTTTGTGTAATGTATGTATGAAATGCATATTAAGAGTTATGAACATAAGATGAAATTATGACTACAAAATGTTTACCAGATAAGCCCAGGGAGCAGGTAAATTGATTTCTCAAAGATAAAGGACTAGCTGATGTCTCTAGCCTGGTGTCATCAGAGTAGATGGGCAATCACTGGTCAAGTGGCCATTCTTTGGCAATGAAGGAGGGCAGGAACAGACTGATCTGCATTTCAGCAAACAACTATCTGGAACCTCTTTCACCACAAGACTTCATGTCACCATCCTCACAGCTGTAATGAACTTTATCTAGGAGTAATCCTTAGGCAAATGCATTCTGAAGGGTGACAACTATAAAAGTGAGGGTCAGAAAACATCCCAGGTATTCTCTCTTTTTTTCTCTCCTTATCTCTTTCTTTCACCTAAGATGGCAAAGGAACCAGCTCTTTGACTTTGGGGGAGTTCCTGACCTAAGGAACATGGTCAGCCATGTTGCTGGGACCTTGTGGTAAGGATTTTACCTTGAACCAATCAATCTTGTTAAATTTTAGCTACCAGAAAGCATTTTATCTTGATTTCTCTTGTAACCATTTCTGACTTTAATACCTTATACTTCTACTCACTTAAAATCTCCCTCTCTGTAATTAAATAAACCTGTTTATTTATTTTTCATATAAACTAATCCAGTGCTGTGTTTAAACTGAACTGTTTGGTAACTTTAGTTAAAGTAGCAAACTGTTGAATATTGACCCTTTACAGGGCTAACGGACCTCTGATATCTGAACTGCTAAGAAGAGGGCTGGATAGTTTTGGGGAAAATTCATGACTGAGCGTGTGTTGGGGTCACACTGCAAGTAGTAACCAAGGCTGCAGGAAGCCAGACTGTGACCAGAGTGTTGCTGGCAGGCCGCTGGGGTCAGAGCTGCTGGACCAGGGCTGTAGCTATACTCAGGATGTGACCTGAATGCTGTTAGGCTGTTTGTGAGTGGTCTAGGTTCAGTGCTCCAACAGCAAAATATTATGAGGCTCCTAGGGTTATGGGGCAGCAGTGAAACAACATCGCACTGGTCTGGATTGCACCTCAGAAAGTGACAGTTTAGGAAAAGGAGTACTTCACATAATCCATGAGCTATCTTCCTGGATGACAGAACAATTTAGATGAGATTCAAAGGGAATTTCACCCAGTCTTCAATAAGTTTCCTCAAGGTGGTGAGGCTTTAAAGATGGTAGAGAGAGGTGTTTAAATATTTTAATCAGTGAACTCTGATAAACCCATATATTTAAAGGCCCCCTAGAACAGCCATTCAAAGGCAGGGCATATTCCTGTGTTGCTTCTTAAAAGGAAATGGACAGGATAGGTAGGCTGAAAAAGGGATTTTTTTTAATCAAATGTTGAAGCCAGATATTATAATTTATCAGTCTAATAATAAACATCATACACTACTCTCTTGCATTGCTTCTCAAAGCATCCCCAAATGCTTTATGATTATACCAGAATAATTCCCTCAACTGTGGATTAAATGGTGCACAGCAACTATACAAAAGTCTTCAGGACAGGGAGTGAAGGACAATATGCAAATAGACAAACGTTTCCCCTTTCTATTATAATAACAATATGAAACTGGAACATTACACATATTGAAGTTACATATATAATTAAATGAGGAACTTAAAAGTGACGAGTACAAGGATGTCTAATGTTTCTTTGCCTCCCTCTAGCAGCCCATCTAAATCATCAAACCACACAACATTGAAAATATTGCTACTTTGGGATGTTGGCTGCTACCAGAGGCAGTTTCTAGGATAGGGTCAGTAAAAAGTTTATGAAGTTAACACTTCTTAATGATTATCCCCAGTTCTGTCAGTGAAGTCTAGGGGCAGTGTCACACTCTGAGCCAGCTGTGCTACTGGTTCCTACAAGGGTCTGAGGAGTGCTGAGAAGAAACCTAAGTTGTTTCACACTGCCCCAAATCTGCAATTTCCCCATATCCCACCATTCCCTGCCACCTTCCTTGCTTCCAATTTCCCTCTTCCTCTAATCTCTTTTTCCTCTCCCTTTCCATACTCCTGTGCTTGCTTATCAAACACATGCTTATAGCTGGTTGAAACTCAGAGTTTCCATTATACAGGAAATTCTCACTTTCTGATTTTTTTCATCCCAAATTGGAATGAAAAGTTGATTTGGGAACATTGAAATGACCTTATCAAAGTCTTTTATTTAATTGTTATCATTTTGATTTTTATATTATAATATAAATTGTGAAAGAATTATAAATTATAATAGATACATCAAAATAAGGTCAAAATGAAGCACTTTGGTGAAACTGAATTTCCTGTGAAATGTTTTGCTTTTGTCAAATCAGCATTTTCTGATGGAAAAACATTCTGTCAGAAAATATTCAACCAGCTCCACCCAGTCTCCTTTCTGCCCACCTCAAATTTTATCCCCCTGCCTTCAACAATCCTCTCCTTATTCCCACAGTTTTGGTTTCTGTCCGCCTTCATACTGACCTGCTGTATGCTCCCACCCCTTCATCCGTCCACCCATCTATAACCCTTCTGCTTCCTCCCACAAACTCCTGCTCCATTCCCCACCTTTCAAGCCCCAGGAGAGTCTTGGAGCTAGGGAGTTGGTGATGTGTTTGGGTCTTAGGATGTGGGGGTAGTAAATCAGACAAACTGAAGTGGGTCTGGATTTTCCCTGTCATTCAGGCTCATAACCTGTCATATTTGACATGGCACTCTCTTAATTTCCACACAACCAGGCTATATCTAAATGTTGCTCACCCTTCTAGCACAACACCTTTAAGATCTTATCCAGGCCCATCTCATGTCTCAACGTTTGTAACTTCCTTCTCTCAGAGCTTGACAAATGCCATATTTTCCCACTTATATCCATTCAAAATGCTACTGCACAGATATTTTTCCTGCTCGTTGTTTTCCCTTCTCTTTCTCCCTCCACTTCACTGTGACAACAAACTTATCTTCACTTTTAAGACCTCACAGTTTCAGGTAAATGCACCTGCATTACCCCTTTATGGTTCCTCAAGGACACCTACTTAAAGGTTTCTGGTGCCCAGCTGTTCTCTTCTGGGCAGAGATCTACATCTCACTTACTCCTGACTGGGGATTTTAAGACTGCACAGCTCCCTGATCTACACTGTGATATACTCAGGAAGCCAGACTGCCTAAAAAGGCCAGAGTTTTTGCTTTGCTTTCTCTGAGGGCTATGATCAGTATATTGCTGGTAGTTATGTTACCTCACAGCGCCTTCTAAGTAAGCATATCTATTCGTAAGATAAAAGCATTACAGAGAAAACATGTTAGAATAATAAAAGAACCTACACATGCTATCTGAGCTTACCTGAGGTCACCCCCAACTCCATCCTAGGGCGCTGGTAGGATTTAGTCTTTCAAAACCCACAAGCTGGTTTACCTCATGGTTACAAGTTCATCTGTCTTAGATTCAGAACTAGAATAACAACATGGTAGATCAGCTTTTTTTTTTTTTTAAATACAGCTCAGGTCTTTGATCTTGGCTTTCTGAAACAGATCATCAGCAGACAGTGAACCTCTCCTCAGGAAGTAGTTTCAAAAGGTGGGTTTTTGCATAACTGGAGATGGGGAATTTTCTCTAACTTCTTGTGACCCTAAGAACAACTCAATGCCAGCTGGGAAAGGGTTCACTGTTCTGTAATAACAACTCCTAACAGGCCTGACAAACTCACTACACCTAGCATACTGCTTTCATGGCACTGACCCATAAAGAATGCGTTGTGAGGTCTTCATCAAAAGTCAGTGTCACACTGGTCATGAATGTCACTGGGAAACATATGTACAAATACCATGTAAGAAGTTGTGTGTATGTGACGCACAAACACACAGACACACTGAAAATATGTTCCTAAGAATCTGAATCAAGGTAGCGTTGATAAACATGTTTCTGCCACACAACGGATGTATGCACATCTGCCTGCCTCAGTTATCATGTAAAATCATCATTGGAAGGCAGTGGTTTTCAATCTGTGATCCATGGACCTCTGGGGGTTTGCAGACTATGTCTAAGGGGTCTGTGAAAGGTTGTTGTCATATAACAGTGGTTTTTAACTTCTTGTCCGCAGATCTCGGGGGTCCACAGACTATGTCTAAGAGTTCCAAAGGGATCCACACCTTCATCTGAAAATTTTTAGGGGTCTGCAAAGGAAAAAAAGGGTCAAAAGCCACTGTTGTAAGGGAACACAATGGAAGTCCCATTTGCATACAAAGTCAACATGAGGATGTGAAATCAGTAGGGATTCCCAAAGGGAAAACGGGACACCATGTGAGGCTAGCCCACGTCCCCCTGACCCTCCCATGTGGTGCTGGCCTGAAGTGCTTGCCCGAGCCCTGCCTGTCCACCTGTGCAGGGCTGGCATCACTGCTTACCCCCAAGCATGTTTCTCCGCACACCACTTTTTTGACAAAAGTGGTCATTGGTCGTGTTTGCTCTTGGCAACTGATCAAGATGGCAAAATAAAATGGGACAAATGCCCATTTTTGCCACAAAAGTCAGGATGGCTGGGACAGGGCTTGAAAAAGTAACTGTTCTGGCCAAAAGGGGACATATGGTCATCCTAGAAATCATCATGGAGTTGGCATACCAGGGAATAAAACAGGAAGGTCATCAGGATTCTATGAACAAACAATGACTTTGGGAAACATAAGGGGAAGGAAAAACCACTCTTTTGTCCTGCACCTGAGAAAGTAATCAGGCAGTGTGATTACATTCATGAAAATAGGATCCCAACCAGTCTTGGCTGGAAACAGTGCAAGAAAGCTTTGGGTGAGATAAGACTGCTTTTAGACAGATGGGTAGCCTGTTAAAGGTAAGTTTAGTCTCTAGAAAGCATATATTGATTTTGTTTTATATGTAACCTTCCCGTTTCCATTATTCTTGCTCACTATCTCTTAAATCTTAACCTTTGATAATAAATGTATGTTTGTTTTCACTATAAATGTATTTTAGTGCTGTGAATAGGAGCCAATCCTCAGTTGAATGAAAGAAGCTGGTGAGTACACAGGTCCCTTGAGGATAGCAAACATGGTATTTCTGTGTGTAGCCAATGACAGGAGCTGGATATCATAGGGGAATGCTTCAAAAGGGCTCAGGGACTGCAGCACACCTATTAACCTGCAAAGCAAAGTGAGGGCTAGCATTGTCCTAAAGAGACTGTTTGGGTGGCTATCACGTGTGTGATGACAGGGAAGTGACACCCACAAGCAATTCTTCCTCCGGCTGGAGGTGAAGTGAGGCGGTAACAAGGTGACTCAGTCCTGGGCACCCCTAGAAAGTGTCACACTTTTCTCTAGGGATTCCTCAGGAAAACCACTTAACACTTATTATCCTAATAGTCCATACTTGCCAGACACATTTTCAGTATAGCCTTTTGAATGTCCAGATCTTACATCTGTCACATCTCCCCCCTAGAAAAGTTACATTCAATCCCAGTCCACAATAATACATAAACTTAATACAACAAGGTCTTTCAAGGATATTGCAGGAAATTGCAATTTCTGTCACCAGGTCCTTCATGGCGTATCCCCTTCCTACTTATTGTCTTTTACACACTATCAACTCCCACCTCTGCTCCAGGAATTATGCCCATCTTGTTTGTTCATTTGTGAAATTTTCCAACCAGCATCGTCTGGCTTTCTCCCATGCTGCTCACTATGCATTGAAAAAAGCTCCCCATATACAACCACAAAGCTACATCATTGTCCTCTAAATTCCTCCATAAAACTTTCTGCTGTCATGATGCCTACTAAAAATGTGACAACTATAAGGCAGCTGATGTGCTGGGAACATTGCTTGTCATGCTCTTCAGCGTTGTTGAACTGCTACCTTGTTTTCTTCCTGTTTTTTGTAGCAAGCTCTGCAGGGCAGAAACTGCTTTTTATGTGTGTGTACGTTGCCTATAAAATGGGGCCATGATCCTTGGCTTGGGACTCTAGGTGTTTCCACAAAACAAAGAATAATCCTGCACTAAGAGAGCACGTCCACTGAGCAACCAGAATTTAAAATTGGTGAAACAGGCAGTAGAATCTGGTCCACAGAACTGATCCCAGATGGGGTCTTGTAAGACTGAATCATATCATATATTTAATTTCCATTGTACCTCAGCACATCACAGAACCCTGGGGAAGAAGGCTAGTTTTAACAAAAATTCTTTGTCTTGATTCTTTGTGCTTCACTTCACATCCCACTAACTGCTTGAAATGGCCAAAGACCAGAAAGTATGTCTGGGAATCCCTGCTCTGATATTTTAACCAGTCACAATACAAAGGTAAAAAACTACTTGAAATTAAAGAAGATTTATAATCCACCATCCTTGTAATCTTCTCTTTTTATAATGCATTACAATCAAACTTTTATATAGCTGCACTACAGTGCTGCTTGGGACTTTTGGTATTAAGTGATGTATTATGTGATTGCATCAGTTATCTAATTTTTAAAAGTTGAATACATTTGTGTTAGTGCACTGTCAGATAGCTAATAAGGTATAAAAAAAGTCATTAGCCTATCTTCAGAAAGATATCTTAACTAGTGAACTATAAAATTCTGAGCATCACCTAGAGTACTGGGAGACATCCTCCATCTCTCTAATTCAAAAAACTTAAATTGAATATCCTGATATACTTGAATAAGCAAGTAATGAGTGCTGCTTATGCAGTTAGCTTATAGATGTGGTCACTGGAAGAGAGGGCAAAAATGAAGATGCATATATGACTGAAATTGAAAGGATATTAATGAGATACTAAATTCAAAGTGAGACTCCAAAGTTTCCCTATACTTAAAAAAAATTAGAACTGCAGTTACTCTTCTTTTTTATCAAAGGTCATGAAGAACTGAATAGCCTTATGATAACGTACAGATCTGCAATCTGATCTGCATGGCTGGATCCTTACGCCTACACAGAATTCTGTTGAAGTCAATGTGGCTCCACACAAACTGCAAATCAGGAATTATGTGTTAAATTCATTTGATATTGTGCATATTCCATTCCATTTTACAGTTGACATTAAATGCTGATCTGTTAACACGAGGCCTCTGTTAAACACTTAAAAGTCAGATATATTAGCAGCAAACATGCTTTCGTGATATATGGAATCACAGTCCATTTTCAACAGGGGGCATTTATTGAAGAAAATAACTGTAAACTATAGACAGTCAAATAAGTTTCCATGAGCCACAGCTTTGTCTTCTTTGTTTACCAGGGGCCATATCCTACCTGGAGCTGTATACCACACACAATGGTATGGCTGAATAATATACTGCAAGCAGCTTACTTAATAAAATCACCAGGAGATACCAACAGCTGGATATTAAAATCTAGATTAACAACATGCTTTATAATGACTAAATATCAGTTTAGTAAATCAGAATAATTCAAATGTGTTTATTAAACAAGACTGGGATAAATTACTATAATCTGTATTAATATTTTGCTCTTGAGTTTTAATTTATTGTTTTCAAATCATCTTCCCATATAGCTCCTATTTCACTACCATATACATCACTGTCCTTGTATGTTACTGAATCATCTCAACCTCTGCTAAAATCGTCCTCCATTATATTATCTTCTCTTACCTTGACTCTAGCAAGCAGGTACCTTTACCATGTCCTCCTGATTTCTCATCTGTCCTTACTTCATAATGTGTGGAGTGATGCCACCTGTCGTTTAGCCTGTACTGCAGAAAGAATCACAATCACAGCACCTCCATATCTCAGACTATTCTATTGTGTCCTTGTTCATTTAGGGATCCAGTGATTTAAATATAATTATATATATAAGCCTTCATGGAGTTGCATCAACTTCTCTCCTGCAATTTGGGCCTGGGTCACCACTGCCTTCTCTTTTATGTCATCATTTAAACCTGTTCAAAACAGGTGTAAAACACAGCCAAATCAGAATGGTAGCATTTTATATCCACTTTGCAAAGGTAGGAGTGAAGAATCAGGAACCAGTGGTTAATTTGTGCCAGGGCTCAGCCCTGGCACCTCTAGGCTTGGCAATTCATAGCTTCGGCACCTCTGGGCTTGCCACATCAGTTATGAAAGTAAAAACATTGCTTGGGCCCTGGCACCTCTTTCATTACAGATTAAGCACTGACAGGAACCATATCTATACTTCTCTCTCCACTTCCTCTGTTTATCTAATGCAGTGTCTCTCAACCTTTCCAGACTACAGTACCCCTTTCAGGAGTCTGATTTGTCTTGCATACCCCCAAGTTTCATCTCACTTAAAACAACTTGCTCACAAAATCAGACAAAAATACAAAAGTGTCACAGCACACCATTACTGAAAAATTGCTCATGTTCTCATTTTCACCATATAATCATAAAACAAATCAATTGGAACATAAATATTGTTTCCTTCACATCAATGTATAGTATACAGAGTAGTATAATTCATTGTCTGTATGGAATTTTTTGCTAATGCTTTGTATGCAGCCCACTGTAAAACCAGGCAAATATCTAGATGAGTTGATGTACCCATTGGAAGACCTCTGGGTACCCCCAGGGATACAAGTACCCCTGGTTTAGAACCACTGATCTAGTGCTTACCTCCTCTCTGCCCTTCTTTACAACCTGGCCACTACTGATGTGACAGTCAAAAGCATTTCTGCTGCTCCGGTTACCTAGAATGGCATTTCTGAATCTCTCTATCTATCATCAAATCTCAGACGAAAACACAGCTTTTCTTCCAGGCCACCTACACATTTTCTCTTTCCCTTGGCTATTATTTATCTCTATAAATGAATCATTTGAATCTGTAAAGCATTTTGGGAGTGAGATGTTATGAAAGAAGATGTGCACAAGAAAGCTGTATTGTATTATGTGGGCCAGATCCTCTTTAATTGAATCACTACAAGCCACTGATATGAGTGAAACCAAGACAATTGTAACTAATAGGATATTTTGATTTAGTGTAAAGCCCCCCCCACCCAAACTGTATGCCCTTTTCTTAACCAGCCCCATTAATAAATCAACAATTAAAAAGAACTGCAAATGTTGACTGTTATATCTTGAAATTATATTGACCCTCCCTGCCCACCAACATTTCTTCATTCACTCAAATTGCTTCTTTTGTATTTTTTTTAAATAAAATAATTTCTACCATTGTGTTTTGGACAGATTCCTGCATAATATATATCCCCTAGCATCCAGCAGTATATCTGATAGCTGAGAAGTGTCTCAATGACAAAGACAGGAAGCAGTTTAACTCTACAGTTGGGTGTGGCTGCGATGCACATGAGTTAAACCTAAGCAGACTCCTCCAAAATGAAGGTGAATGTTGCTTCCATCAAACAAGAAAGAAATGTAGCTGTGCATCCTATGCTTCAGTTCCTTGAATCCCTGATCATGGAAGTAAGACTGCATACCATATTTCTGAAAACCCCACCATCTCCTTCAGGGTTGGAATATCTGAAGATCAATGCACTTAGTGCAGTTCTGGTATTTATTATAGTTAGCCAAGCAAAAACGATCAGTTCAGCTGAAAAAGCTTTTTGCCTCAAAATAAGCAAAGCAAGTGTGTGCCCTAATTTATAACAGAAGTAAAAATCCGTTCTGCACCCAGGGACAGCAGCCTGTAAGCAGCCACTTCAGCAGAATCTCTGGCAAAATTTAAATGAAGAAAAAACCTACTGTCTTCTGAAGACAACAGGACATGATTGTGCCGTGTTTACTTTGGCAAATGCACCACTAATGTCACTAGTAAATTTGCCTATGTAATGAGTACTGAGGGCTGGCTCAAGTCATGGAGGGGATAAAGAGCAGAAGACTCACTCAAATGCTTAAAAATCTGATGAAAGGAGAGTAATTGAGTAATGATGAGTACCGTCATCCCCACCTCCTCCAACACTAATGACCTGGGCCGTGGCAGCGGAGATTCTGATGCAATAATGAGAAGGTTCAGGCCTTCCACACATGATGCATTATCTGTAGGATTTCCCTGCAGCTCTCAGGACATCCAGAACTCTCTGTGTGGAGAAAGTAAAAGTCCATGCTTAGTTATAGGCTGTGGGGTAGAGTATAAATCCAGGGATTCATGCTACCCGGAATCCAGAGCAGAACTCCGACTGACAACAAGGGGAGGTTTGCACAAAGATAAAAAGTAGACTCCGACCTTAATTTAAACATTAAACTTTTAGTTATTTATAACTTGTTCAGAGTCTCTTCAATCTCAGTGGAGAAAAAAATGAGCTGACATTTAGGACAGCTACTTTTACCCTTTCTCTTCCTTTCTCGGTTCCTCTTGATAGTCTCTGTTTGTCCCTCTGAATTTCAGGGTCCAATCAGGGACCAAAAATTGTATAACAAAGCATAGTGCAAGCCAAGAAAAGAATGACTGTGTGACCTGTGTGAGGGAGGAGAGAGTGATGGGAGGTACTCACTTCTCCAAAACACAGGGAGTCCAAGAAGATAGTTCCTTAAATTACCAGACCTGAGAGGACATTCCATTAAGCTCTAATGAAGAAAACTGTATTTTACAGGTGGCAAAAAACAAGAGCAAGCTGCATGCTATGCAACAACATGCCACCAAACTAGGAATGGACAATGACAAATGGACACCCTGTCCCGAGCAGACATTCTGTATGCTTGACTTACTTTCCCTCCCACCTCTTTTCCCATTTGATATGCAAAAATGACCAGCAATGAAACAGTTAACATTCATATCAAAATGTCATTGTCAGGCTTTAGAATTAACATCTCAGTGATATTAATGGTGGTTGTGGGTTGGGGGGGTAGGGGAGGGGAAGGAGAGTTGATGCTTCTCAGAGTCATTGTTTCAGGTTGTTTGCAGTGCTCTGCTCATGTCTGGAAGATTTTCTTAGCAACTGTGAGGACTAGAAAATATATATTTAAAAATGAAAGCTTATGTTCTGCAAAAATCAGACTAAGCCAAATAAATGCATCAAGTGGGTCAGATGTTTGACTCTCCTGATCTAGGCAGTTGTCCGTAAGGGAGTATTGCCCTCTTCTCCCCTTACCGTTGACCTGTTGGCACAGACTGGACAGTCATCAGAGGGTGAACCCTGCTGTCCAGAGTCAATGCAGTAAGTAGCCCCAGTGAAAAGCCTTTACCAGTTACTCTCATGGGGATGTAAGTTAAGCTCAGCCCTTACCAACTAGTCTGATTTTCAGTCTCGTGTAGTGGGAGAACATGGAGTGTGTTGGAATTCAATGTGGTGTATAGGGAATGATTCCAGTAAGAATGCTGTTGTTTTCAGCTCATACTAATTCCACTCTCCCTGTTAGAATTTCAGTGGAATTGTCCTGCCAAATGTCTCCTGTGAGACCGGACTTTCCTAGGATCAGTCTCCTGCCCTCTCCTCCCCCAGGCTCCATCTAGTAGCTTTGTTGAGGTAGGACATAGCTCTCTTCAGGCTTGGAAGTGTCTCGGTGTAATTCCTGTACCAAGGGGAAAAGGGGAATTGTCTAGTCTGGCTGTGAGATGTAGAAGCTCAGCAGAATATTAGCAGACTCAGTCAAATCCCCAACACAGCCTGAAGCGGCTCTACAGGACCGATGAATCCACTGTTCTCTCTGTACCAATCCCTCCCAGCCAAACTCCCCAGGCACTCAGAGCCCCACGGCTCCCCTCTGAACCAAAGAAGAAGAAGATTTGTCTGTTTTCTTTATACTCCCTAATTATTATATCCTTTTTCTGGCCTCCCAATGCAATTGAAACAAAATCCTAGAACCACCTTCCTCAGTACCAGAAGAAATCCCAGGATCCATGCAGCTTGCAGCACCATCTCAGCAATAGGCAAAACTTCATAGCCCCACTGACTTAGGCATTTCCCTGGACTTGTTCTCCTGCTAACACCCTGACTCCCTCTCTCTCTCTCTCTCTCTCATAAACCACCCACCCACCTTGCTCTTCACAGAAAAGAATGTATCTATCGCCAGGGATTTCTCTGGGCTTTTCTTTTCCTGCCACATTATCTATTAAATCTCTTTTTAATAGGTTTTTAGTTTTCCAATTTCTCTGTCTGTCTGACTTGCCCGTTTGTGTTTCTATGGCCATGAGACTGTGCATGGAGCCATTGGTCCCACTGCATCAAACTGCTATGTCCCTCTGAAAAGGCAGGCACGGTGTCACTTCCCACTCAGTTACTGTGCTGACTTCACAGCACTGACTTCACAGAACTTCCAGGTGCTACAATAACACCAATAATATAGAGCAAAATCTGCTTTAACATTGCTTTCATTCAAAGCAGAAAGGGTTACACAGATATCACCTGATCCAATAATTTGCTTTATAACTACAGTGCAATAAAGCAGAAGAGACAAAGTTATAGTCAGTTAAGCATGGAAGTATGCAAGTTTGCAGTTGTAGTTCTGTTTTGCTGTACAGAAACAAAATAATACCCCCCCCCGAAACCTAATAATCAAAAACTGAAACAAAAAACTCTCATTAAAAAAAGTTCCTATGGGCACTTGAAAAGAGAAACAAGTAGCAATTAGAAGTATCTGAGTATTAATGTACCCATTATCACAACTACCTGTAGGTGGGTTCAAATTACCAGCTTCTACCTACAGAATAAAATTCTTTAAAATCACTTTGAGTTGCATGTCACATACCACAACATGCTTTTGAAGGAGATTTAAAACACAGCAGCATATTTGAGGGGGTTGAAGTGAAGAGGAAGAAACTGAGAATAACACCCATTAAGCAATAAAATACCCACATTCCTCCAGGAACTGCAGATATCATTTGTATTAAATGCATATAAAGTGGTCGGCCCAGTGCAACTACAGAAATAATGACTTGTTTCTTCACTTTTGCCAAATACCCAAAATAAAAACAGTCAGATTTTAGTGCATTTCATATCACCCTCTAGGAAATTATATCCTTATTTACAAAGCCTAAACACCACTATTGAAAGTAATGGACAGTAGAGTAATTAAAACCAAAGAACTAGTAAATTGGTTTTTGTCATTCACTTTGTTGTTCTTTGCATATAATTTAGTTTGATTTTTCTATTAATGGCCACACCACTCAGTCACAATGCATGATTCCAAATGTCAACCCGAAACATAATTCACATCGAGAAAGGTCTATACACTGAGCTGTAGGCGGATGCAGAGTTTCTTTTATTTTTTCCCAGGGATTCCTTGACCATGTTCAGTGATGCAGTTCTTTGTGTGTGACAAGTGAGGTTTTTGTTTTCTATCTAGTCCAAGGATTTCCAGGGCAACACAATCTTGAATCTTAATGAATCAACATAGGGAGTGGGCGGGGTGGGGGGAAGCTTTCTTGCTAGAATTCCTTTCAAAATACTACAGTGCAAGGGACAATGTGGCATTCAAAATGAGACAAGATCCTGGCTGTAAGCTGCTTTCAGCCTGAGAGAGGGAGAAACTTTTAAATATTAACATAAGTTCCTATCACTTTGGTGCTCCATACTACTGCTCTTATGCCTGCCCAGAACATTTGGGTACCTACAAAGAAGATTGCAAGGAAGGTGTTTGACCAGTAGTTAGTTTTGCTTCAAAGATAGGGCCATCTTCTCTTATACTTAGCTGTCCACTGTGGAAAAACAGATTTTTCATAGAGAGATGGCTCAAGCAATGGGGAAATACCCGAGCAACACTCAACGCTGAACAGAGGCCACCACTATGTGAATACAGTAGGGGCAAGAGAAGGGTGGCCACCTCTGGTGTACAAAACCCAGGACAGCCAGGGTGACCTGGAGCCCATACAAGTGGACAGCTGGCAGTGTGTGCTGAGCACCCTTACAGATTTCCCAGGGCAGCTTACTCAACAAAGAGATGATTGTGGGAAACCTGCACAAGTGGCAACTCTACGCAGGAGAAAACAGAGAAACTTTTTCTACAGTTGCAGGATACTGCCAGAAAGTGGCTGAAAGGTGTTCCTGAGTGCAAGGAGCATAGTGTTCTGCATGCCATAGTAAGCATGACCAATAAAGAAGGGCTAAGTCTAGGGCTCATCTTCCTGCTGTCCCCTTGGGGTTGGCACTAAAAGGATGTGGGGAGTAAGAACCCATGCTGCACCTTTCAAACTAAATGTTGCTGCTGAATGTGCTCTATCTAATGTCCCTGGCTCTTCTCCACATTGCAGCTGGGAGGTCTGATTCCCAGCATGGGTAGACAGACTTGCCCTACTTGAGCATGAGTTAGTGCACTAAAAACAGCAGGTTTGGACTTGGGTAGTTAGCCTGAGCCACCACCACCCATACACAACAGCTACACTGTTATTTTTAGTGTGCTAGCACAAATCTGTTTACACACACTGGGAATCAAACTGCCCATCCACAGTGTAGACATACTCCTGGAGGTTTTATTCCCATCTCTACCCTACTGTTTTGTAGTTAAAATTCAGGGCTCTACTCCAGTATGATGCAATTTAACCCTATGTATATAATTACTCATGGCCAAGAAACATTCAAGATGTGGGAGCAGTGAATGAGAACATTTCTAGGTCTCACCAGGTTATTAATGGTTAGAATTTATCTCTGTACCTTGTGTTCTGTGAGAGTCCAAGGTTTTCATAGCTACTTCACGTTCTGAGAGATAGCGTGAGTATGTATCAATGTGGGGTGTTTTGTACACCTCTCTTTCTTTCTGAGCTTATGGCAACGGAACCCCCACTCTCCCCAACCAACCAACCAACCAACCAAACCTTTAAAAGAGACTTCAAAGATACATCAATGAAGAATCATTCTTTGGCTTTTCAGTTTAACATGATTGTAATTTACATTTCTCAGCTAGAAGAGATGTACTACTCTCTGATCAGGGACAAGAAGAGATATAGTGTAAAACCTTGGCCCCGGTGAAGTTAATGAGAGTTTTGCCATTGACTTAATGAGACCAGGAAATTTCACCCACACAGCGTATGAGGGGAATTCTCTGCTTCTGCTAAGGGACTGCTCTGGCTGGCAAAAGAACCATAGTATTCCTATATTGCTGCTCTCAATCCCTGGCCTATCATAATCCTTATACTATCACTATTCTATCCATTAGAAGTTTCCCTGAATATAAATAGTCACTTGTAATAGGACTCCTTTCAATATGAATATCATCCAAATATGAAGACATTTTTAGACTGTATACCTACAGCATCCCTAATGCTAACACAAGTAGCTTCAGAGAACGGAAAAGTTTTCATTCTTAAAAGCAAAGAAAAATACAGACTGATCTAATGGTCAAACAGGGCTTGATCACAATTTATTTCTGACCTTTTAATGCCTTCAGTTCTCAATGATTTTCTGTCATTTCTGTCTAGCCCGGACTTGAGACCGAGTCCCAGAGGTGCTTAGCTTTTTGTTGCCACTTAACTTTCAACTTCCATTTTCGGAATTGAAAGATAAGTAACTAATTGCTACTGAGGTATCCAAGGGTTTACCATCCATCCAAATCTATGAAGTTGGTATAAGCCGTGAACTTGCAAACTTTTCTGTACTCTGTCTGCATAAAATATAGCTTTATGTTATGGCCTACTGATGTTACTGTCATTATCTACAGCCATCATGATGATTGTGTGCCTGCTGTTCTGGTAGCCAGAAATGAACTTCAATTCAAATTTACCCATATCCTTCTTCACATGAAACACAATAAATTTTCCTCAAGTTCACTAAATCAAAAATTCTGCTTTACTACTATTCTGTAAGTCTGATTAGGTGTATCAAGGCACTTATTTTATTTCACTTTAAATGGATTCACATGTTGTATAATAAAATGTTAGTAAAATGTCTGGATAAAAAGTTGTTTCCCTCTTGTATGTAAGAGGGAAGATTTTAACTGCTTCTGCTTTGCCCTTTATATATTCATATTGTATTTGTATGTCTTGCCAGGTACATGCATAATACACTGGAAGTAAATGTCATGAACAGTTTTAAAAACAGATCTATGGATTTTTTGCTGTGCTTGTAAACAAGCATTTTAGAGGTACTATTAAAGCAGTATCTTGACAAAAACTCTCCATTTAAAAAGGACACACAGACACACACCCTCTCCCTGTAATAAGGTAAGATTGTGAAAAATGTTTAAACCACATGGCTATGTTATGGAAGAAGGAAGAAATCCACTGAGTTCTATGGTCTGTGTGGCTATCTGAAGCAGTTATTGCCCTTGAGTCACATTTCTAGACCTTATTGAAGAACAAGTGATACATTGTTAACGTTTAGATCAATAAACAATTATTGTTCTTTGTAAGATGCTGAAAGGGGATTTGGAGAGTTTACAGGTAAGAGGCATATTTTACCAGTGGCTGTCAAACTAACAACTGCAATACAGATCTATTTTTTATTTTTGGAGACTTCAACAGGGAGTGTATCTGATATTAGCCAGTTCTTTTCCTCATGGTGTGACACACACATAATGGGGCCAGCAGGCTCTGCTAGCTCTTTTCAATAGAAAGCATGGCACCAGCAGAGATTTTGAACATTTCCCATCCAAGAAGCCCCAATAGCTATTATTCGTCTGAAAAATTGCTTGAGCAACTTGCAATGATTTGAGTTTTTAAATAATTTAAAGAGATTGACAGGATCACAACTCTCCAAATACATAAGCCATATGATTACACAGGAAACAGGTTTTTATAACAACTTTCTTTTCAACATCAAGTAATTAATGCTCCCATCTGAAAGTCTGAAAAGCCGTAAATGCTCAGAATCTCTTTTCTCCACTCATTTAACTCCCCACGCAATATGCCCATTCCCCTTATACACACACTACACATTCCAGCCCTTTAACCTTGGCCCCTTATATTGCTACCTGTATGGAAATCTCTTGGAGTGGGACGTTTCAGCCTTCTCTAACAACAAGCTTATTGATCAGCAGGTCTTGCTAACTCAAGTGTAAGGTCATTGTGATTCCTCTCCTCATTTTCTCATTTTCCTACTGAACCTATTCTTCTGAAGAGTGTCCCTTCCTCTGGCTTGTTACTGTGTTTACTATGCTTAGCTCAATCAACCGTAGCAAGAATGAAACAGACACATGAGGGAAGTAGGAACTATAAAACAGATCATAAGTCTTCCTGAGCTCAGTGATAGTTTGCCAACACCTGCTACTTACAAATAAAGTACCATTATTCTAATTTGTAAAACAAAAACAAACAAAAAACCTCCAAAGAATTTTTTTCAATTAGCAGAAGTGGTGGTACCTGCCTAGATACTGGGTACATTGTCCAAAGGCAGTTACTCTGACAAGAATGGCAGTTGCTGCCTTTGGGCCAGATTCTGCTTTCCCTTGATGTATCTGGGTTAACTCCACAGGCGTGAACTCTCAGGCCTGGTCTACACAAGAAAATTAAGTTGGCTTAACTATGTTGCTCAGGGTTGTGAAAAATCCACAGCCTTGAATGGCATAGTTAAGCTGACTTAGCTCCCAGTGTAGACAGCGCCAGGTCGACACAAGAATACTTCAGTTGATCCAGCTACCAACTCGTGGGGAAAGTCGCTTAGCTGTGCCAATGGGGAAACCTCTTCTGTTTGTGTATTTCAAATACAGACAAGCCTTCAGATGCATCGCACCACAATAGTGATCCTTCTGGGAACGATAGAGTACTTTGTACTTAGTTAGTAATTTTCATCCTCGGATCTCAAAGCACTCTATGAATAGGGGCAAGTATTATCAATACTATCCATGTTTTATGGGTGGGAGAGCAGGGTTAGGTGGCTTATGCATATTCATCCAGTGAGACAGTGACAGAATTGGGAAAAGAACCCATGGTCTCCTGATTCAGTCCCTGACCCTTACTACTAAACCTGCTGTTTCCTCAAAAGTGTAATCTCTCAGGATTGGATTAATATCTCTGAATTGAAAAACTCTGATAGGCCACCTTCATAACATCACCTTGAGCCATCTGTCTGAAGCTTGTTTTGTGAGCAGTAAATCCAGGTTCATAGAGAAACAAGTCTCATGCTAATATCAGCAGAGCTCCAGAAAGTACCTTATTCATTGATTGTATTCAGACTTGTGCTGGAGGTTGTCTGGCCTCAAGGAACACACCATTACATCTTTCAGAAGCTGCAATTCAACTGTATTGCAAACCCCAAACATTAAGATAATCATGAGTCAGCCTCCCATCCAAAAAAACAAAAACAAAAACAAAAACCTTGAGATTGGCTTAAAGTTCATGAGATTTTAAAAACATTATGAATTTGGGGTTTTTCTTATTTACCTTCTGCTTCCTGAGCCTTTAGGGCATATTTGAGTCACAGTTTCAAGCTGTTCTCAGCAAGCCGTTAAGTTTTCAAATGAAAGCTGAGATTTCCATGCTATCTCTTGATCCCAGCAGCTGGGGCTTTAAGAAAAACTCAAAATATTGCGCTGCTTGTGATAGAATTGTGAGAGTTGGCAAAACAGTTTCAAGGAGTTTCAGAAAGTAACAGAGGGCCAGATGGTGAACTCAGGTACGCCACTGTAAATCTGGATCAACTTCCCTAGCGCACATATTATTCCATTACAGACTGACAACAGCACTTGTAGCAATACCTTCTGGCAAAAAAGATGGCACATTGCACTAACGGTTAGGATTTTAACCCTTGGTACATTTTCCTCCTCTAGTCATTAGCTGTATCAACTGAGGGAATTAATTACTCTCCTCTCCCTTCCTCCCAGTTCGATGCTAGTAAAAGAGCAGGGTTCCAATTCCCTTATTACCTTATAACTACGGCACCTCTATTAACTCTCCACTGCTAAGTGTCCTTGTAAGCACTACTCCTGGCTCCAGTTTCCACATCCTTATACAGGGGCGGCTCCAGGCCCCAGCACGCCAAGCGTGTGCTTGGGGCGGCATGCCGCAGGGGGCGCTCTGCCGGTCGCCGGGAGGGCGGCAGGCAGCTCCGGTGGACCTCCCACAGGCGTGCCTGCGGAGGGTCCACTGGTCCCGCGGCTTCGGTGAAGCATCCGCAGGCATGCCTGCGGGAGGTCCACCGGAGCCGCGGGACCGGCAACCGGCAGAGTGCCCCTCGCGGTGTGCTGCCGTGCTTGGGGCAGCGAAATGGCTAGAGCCGCCCCTGTCCTTATACAACAAGAGACAAATCAAATGCCCAGACCTGATCTCCTTTCTATCAGAGTTTGAGTTTTCATCATCTTCTCCCATGGTTCTTAGTTAGTAGGGAGCAGATGCTGTTGACAGTCACTGGCTTGCTGCCGTGCCTGCTCTCTCCAAGCTGCTGGCACCGAGAGGCCTCTTCACTGCATTCCCACTCCTTGTGCGTGGGTGCCTTCTCTAGAAAGGTCTCATCATAGGTGCTGGAGACACTCATTCCCTCCCTCTCCTGCTAGAATTCACATTAGCTGGCCTGTTGCTTTTCCCCAAGTGCTAGGACTTATTAGCCTTCCGACTTCATCTGACTGAAGGGCCAGCTGAAATTGTTGCAGGAATTGACTTCATGGAATACTCCCACACTGGGGGCAGGGAAAAGACAAGACTATCTGTGCACACTCCAAAAATACACTGGGTATTCAAGGCCTGAAGCTCAGTTGCCACCTACTATCGCTGAATTGATTGGGTTCCTTAATAAGTATCTGAGCAGGCCAAATTTACGATTAATTTAGGCCCTGGGCAAGCAGGTGCTCAGAGAGCAGCTGGCACCAGTTTAAACAAACTGCACTCATGAAAAAGAATTTCAGGTTTTTTTGTCTTTGTATCTGAGTATCTCTATACTAAGCTTTGATCTTCTAGACTTTGATGTTTTATAAGTTTTTGTATTATTGTTACATCTTGACGTCATTTTTTTTCCCTGTCATAAACCTGGTGTGGAAACATGTAATTCTTAGATGGTCAACAGCATATACATCGATCTGCTGGCTGTTGTGACACACCCATCACCTAGTGCCTAGGCACCAACAGATTTGGTAGATTTCTGTTAAACAATAGTACACAATGGACTCTTTTGAGATGGTTCTGAAACCTGAACAACACAAAGCCCCTTTGCAATCAGTATGTGAGCACTTTGAGATTCTGCCACGCTTGGTCTCATTGTGGGGTACCTTACTCTCTGCAGATAGTTCCATTTCATGATGCCCTACTTAAAATGAATAAGGGAGGCACAATCAGGTCCTTTGTGATGGTTAATGTCCAGGACACTTTTGATATACTTTAGACTTAC
The DNA here is from genome assembly GCF_020497125.1 of Mauremys mutica. Taxonomy (NCBI): domain Eukaryota; kingdom Metazoa; phylum Chordata; order Testudines; family Geoemydidae; genus Mauremys; species Mauremys mutica. The sequence continues at coordinate 182,532,500 of NC_059072.1, read as the reverse complement.
TTTCAAATGCAGGGGTTGTGTCTTTCTATGTGGTTTGTGTAGGACTGAGCACACTTTTGGCACATGAATTCTAAATTAGTAATACTTAAATAGTGAAGCATTATTATTTTAAGCTTATGCAAGTGTGAAATGCAGCTTCAATTGATTTTGAAAGTTGTTTGCAAGCCTATGATTTTGCATCATCTCTGAATTCTAGGGTCTGACACTCTGCCTGGCACTTTGAGCCATTTACACCTATGCAAAAGTGAGTGAAACATGGGTATAATACACAACACATTTGAATGGTAGCATTTACACCTGGGTGGGGGTAAAAAGCTATCATTCACATTTGATTGTGCATTACACTTATGTGTCTCTAAACTGGTTCAGAACTGTATTTGTGCTTCCAGGAGATGAACTTTTAAAACAGTAGCAGCACTTTTTATTGCAGTTGTAAGTTGTCTATTATTTGGTTCTCATTCAACCAGACAAGGCATCAAGTCTTATTTTCTTGTTTCACTTTTCTCCATATCATTTCCACTCTGGTTAGTTTCTTTTCCATTTGTTCATGTGATAAATAGGAGCAGCACTGAATGCATGAGGATGCATGTCTGACATTTTTTTTTCATTGGGTAATTCAGAGTATCTTAAACATTTTAAGTGTATCAAATATGACTTGACACAGTGTAACAGCTTGTTTAAAAAAGAGGAATCAGCAACATGCAGACATTTTACTAAATTGTAAAAAATATCTTACAATTCAAAAAAGTAAACTTTTCATTTTTCCCCTGAATGATTTTTGGAGACATATTCTAAATCATCTTTTTTTAAATAAGCTTAAAAAAGCATGTCTAGGATATTATTCTTCTTCCTGGCAAGCCTGTCTGCAAGTAACATTTAGCTCCTGTTTAAATAGAGTTAGTGCCAAGCCTTTGGTGCCAAGCCTTTTATTTCCAGTTTTAGAAAGATGCAACTATTTCAGAAATCAAAATCCTGAATTTTAGCTTTGTTGTTGCTGCGCTACATTGTTTAGTGTTAAAGCTCTGGAACTGTTTATAAATATATTTATAGATATACTACATGTTAAAGCAGTGTGAACAAAATGATTTGACCTTTTTTTTTTGTAATATAGCTCAGTTCCTGACTTTAGAATTTAACTCTCTCAGGCTTCCGTTGCATATCAAATGGACAAACTACTCTTATGTTAAAACAAATCTATCGTAGGTAGACACTGTCAGTGAAATCTTGGTTCCATTGATTTCAGTGGAACCAGTATTTTACCTTGTGACTTGAAATACACCAGTAAACATTTCCGCTGATGTGTATTCAAGATGTCTTTTATACGTATCATATAAACACATTATTAGAATGTAAACATACAACCACATTTATATGAGCATGAATGCTCTTTGATTACCCACTATCCCAAACTAGAAGAATGGAACTCATTTCTCATGGGATGTTGTGCGAGACTCAAAATATTTGACTAGGAAAGATCTTTGGTTTGTGATTTGCCCTTCCACTGCTAGGATCCCAGTTTCTCCTACTTTTTTTCATAATGGAACTTATACACCTGACACTACTGCGGCTGCTAAGAGAGGCTTATACAGTAGTTTAGAGCTTGCACTCTGGAGGTGTGTAAACCTCTCTTTTATGATATTCCTCTGTCCCTGTTGAGCTGAGTTGGAAAAATCTCAAGGTCACTTTCAATACAAACCGGGGCCTCTCTTTCAGTTGCACTTTATTACTTGTCATAATAGGGATGATGATATGTTGTGACAATGGAATGTCTGTGATAAGTCATTGCAAGATGAACTGTCCACTGTAATATGTTGCTTGACAGTATGAAATCACAAATAAATATCTAAAATGAAATGTGCATGATTAAATTATACGATACCTAATCCTCAGTTTGCTGTGCATGTTGCTTAAGCACCATCCACTTGTACAATGCTATATCAGAGAGAGAAATTCCTAACCAAGATCCACAGGATTATACCTTGGAGCTTGTGGATGTTTAACCTGTGTATTATTACTACTATCTGGATAAGGTAACTAACGTATGCTGCTGCTGTTCTTGTAAATAGAGAATCATAGGACTAGAAGGGACTTCAAGAAGTCATCTAGTCTAGTCCCCTGCACTCAAGGCAGGACTAAATATTATCTAGACCACCCCTGACCAGTGTTTGTCTAACCTACTCTTAAAAATCTCCAATGACAGAGATTTCACAAACTCCCTAGGCAATTTATTCCAGAGCTTAACTACCCATACAGTTAGGAAGTTTTTCCTAATGTCCAACCTCAACCACCTTAGCTGCAATTTAATCCCATTGCTTCTTATCCTATCCTCATATATATCTACTTAACTAGTTATTTTAATCATTTCCTGAAGTTGTGAATTCCACAGGCTAACTATATAGTATGCAGAAGAGAATTTATTCTTTATCCATTACAAATGTATAGCTTCATTTTCAGTGAACTCAAGCACCTGTGGCAGCTATTGACTACACTGGAAGAGGCAGGTGCTCAGCATCTTTGCAAGTCAGACCATTAGTAACTTTCAGGTTAATGGAATGATGCATTATCTCATGATATATAAGACTAGGTAAATGTGTTATAGTGAAGAGTGATCAATGTTCCTGGGCATAAGTGGCCAATGGGATGAGATCAGGCAATGCTCCCAAGATTTAGGGTCTATTCTGACCCTGGTCAATTTGATATGAGACCTCTCTTGATCTTTGTAGTCTTTTCACCCAAGTACTTGAACTTAGTCATTACAAAAAAAAGGTTAAAAACATTTTCTAGAGAAAGTATTCACCACCCCAAGTGTGTGTGAGGGGTAGTGTAGAGGGGAGAGCAGTCAGACTGTGGGATGGACATTGCCTCACAAATCTATTCAGAACACAATGAATGTTAACCTATATGGATTGGGCGGTGGGCTCATCAGACCACATATTTCAGAGAGACTGGGTGGTCTCCAGCAGAAGTCTCTATGAATATACAGTGGTGAGCTGGAGCCGGTTCCCATCGGTTCACAAGAACCGGTTGTTAAATTTAGAAGCCGGTGTAGAACTGGCTGTTAAAGGGGTGGGCAAACAACTCCGGTCCGTGGGCCACATCCGGCCCGCAGGAACATCCTGTCTCCGGCCTGTCTGAGCTCCCAGCTGGGGAGGCTCCCCTGGCCCCTCCCCCGCTCCCTGCCCCTCTGTAGAGCTGCAGCATGTCGACCCACCGGTGCCAGCGCTCTGGGCAGCTCTGTAGCTCCTGCCACTTTAAGTGGCATGGTGGGGGGGGGGGGGCGAGAGCTCTAGCGGGCCGCGCGGCATCCTTAAACTCTGCCCTGAGCAGCATGGTGAAGGGGCTGGGCCAGGGCTGGGAGGAGGGTTTGGATAAGACAGGGGCCAGCAGGAAGCGGTTGGTGGGGGTGGTCAGGAGATGGGGAATGGGGGGTTTGGGTAGACATGAGTTCTGGGGATCTGTCGGGGTGGTGGTGGATGGGGTTGGGGGAGTCAGGGAACAGGAAGTGGGGCGAGTTGGGTAGGGAGTGGGGAGGGATCCTGGGGGGCAGTTAGAGTTGGGGGTCTTGGAGGAGGTAGTCAGGGGACAAGGAGCGGTGGGAGTGATGGGTTGCTTGTGGCCCTTGCGGGTTCTGAGGGGGGCAGTCGGGGGCAGGACATAGGTGGGGATCGGATGGGGTTGGGGGACAGGCTGTTTTGGGAGGCACAGCCTTCCTTACCCGGCCCCCGATACAATTTTGCAACCCCGATGTGCAGGGCCCGCTTTAGGAAGTGCGGGGCCTGATTCGAACAGTTTTGACGGGGTCCTGGCAGGGATAACTTAAAAAAAAAATGTGGGACTTGTACTCACTGGGCAGTGCTCTGAATCTTTGGTGGCACTTCGGCAGCGGGGCCTCCACTCGCTCCGGGTCCTCGGGGGCACTGAAGGACCTGCCGCCAAAGTGCCACCAAAGACCCGGTAGGGAACCATTTGTTAAGATTTTAGCAGCTCATCACTTAATATAACCTGGCTAGAATTTAAGGTAATTCATCTCTCCTTCTAAGCAATGGGAAGTGAGATCAAGCAACAAAATATCTCCTGGCTACTAACAAGTGCCTATGTCAACAGACAAGGGAGCACCAACTCCTTATTATACACAAGGAGAGAGAGTACTTCTCTGTTGCGTAGATCTGAATTTGGCATCTACAGAGAGATACAAATCAAAAGGAAGAAATAATTCCACAGATCCTTTGTCTGAAGCCTTTACAGCAGTGATTCTCAAAGCCGATCCGCTGCTTGTTCAGGGAAAGTCCCTAGCAGGCTGGGCCGGTTTGTGTACCTGCCACGTCCTCAGGTTCAGCTGATCACGGCTCCCACTGGCCACGGTTTGCCACTCCAGGCCAATGGGGGCTGCGGGAAGTGCACATCCCTCGGCCCGCGCTGCTTCCCGCAGCCCCCATTGGCCTGGAGCGGTGAACCGCAGCCAGCGGGAGCCATGATCGTCTGAACCTGCGGACATGGCAGGTAAACAAACCAGCCCGGCCCGCCAGGGGCTTTCCCTGAACAAACGGAGGACCGGCTTTGAGAACCACTGCTTTACAGCACCGAATTTGAACTTATCACTCACAAATTTGGTACACCAATACCAAACAGGATATCCAAGCAATGCAATTTTTCTCTAGACTTATAGAACCAAAGTGTAGAAGCCTTGGACATGGACTCTTAAACATAGCCAAAAGGTCTAGTATATACCTTGTGTTCAATCCGCATATATCCAAGACTCTATGAAAAACACAACAAGAAATAATCTTCATGATACTGCCAACTTCATTCTTGCCCAGCAGGTGTTTGTATTCTGGCCCTCATCACAATGTCAATCCAGTACCCTCTTTTGGGTGGAGATTTTTGAATACCCCAAACCTGAAGTTTTCAGTTTTCAGTTTTCATCCAAACCACAGTGAAATGCCACCACGGTGTCTCATGGAAGTTGAAGTTTGGGTGCCATGCTCTCATTTTCCTCAGTGGATGGATTCACTAGCGGGACTATATCTACTATGATGCCTCATGGTCATGTGACTGCCCTGATGCACCACCTTTTCTCTGAAAAAGAGGAGACCATGGTGCATTATGGGAAAAGTAGTCTGACCAGGGAGCCCAGTTTATAGAGTAGAAAGGGAGTCTGAGGCACCATGGTGGCAATTCCAAATAAAAAAAAATTGGTTTTCAGCCAAAATATTTCATTTTCTGCCAAAAACTCAGTTTCCTCATTTTATTATCAGTGTTAGTTGTGAGTCTTAATTAATGTTCCTGAGGTGCATGATGAGCACCAGAAAATGTCTATCAATATACAATTTTCCTCATGCACATTCTATTATGCTGGTTTTGTGCTATAATTTCATCAGATACATTTCATGTTGCCAATTATAATCCTGGGCATTTCAATGTCACAACTGTTCGGTCCCATACAATAATTATATATGGAATTATGAGTTTAGGGGACAAATTTTCTCTACGTGAAAATGCACTGACTTCAATGGATTCACATCAGCTATGAATTTAGCACTAAGTGTTTATCTCCAACAGCAGATGTAAAAGTGGAAATTAGTTGTTTACTTTAGCATGTGATGATGTCATTTAGTACATATAGCAGGCAGAGGACTTGATTCTGCAGCCTTTGTGCCAGCTCAGTTCCCATTGATTTAAATATACTGTCAATCTAGGGACAGGCACAGTCTTTTTTGTTTTGTTTATATAGTGTCTAGCACAATGAGGACCTGGTCCATGATCGGGATTCTTGGGACCACTGTAATATAAATAATAATAATAATAATAATAATAAACAAATTTCAGTGGGAATTTTGTCTCTGCTGTGTCAGGCTGATGCTCTGTCCTCCATTTTGTTGGAGTATTTCACCCCAATTTGTAAAGATGCAGTGTGGACTTAGAAACATACAATGTAATTGTATGTTTAATAATAGGGCTGGGATTTGGAAAGACAAAGTGCCCCATGACAAAATGTCAACAGTGGGTTGTTGCATACAAAAAATGCTCATAACAATGTCCACGATGAAACATCAGCCACAAGATGCTGCATGATGAGACATCACCATGACAAAATGATGGATGGCAATCACGGCAATGAAATGTCAGCTCAGAGATATTGCCATGACAAAACATGTAGGACAAAATGACAAGGTTCCTGGGATTTTGGCATAGTAATGCATGCTCTGTCATGCTTAATTGCTTGTAAACAGAAATAAGTCTGTGCAAAACCTCCTACTAATGTCTAGCTTTGCTTTGGCCTTCTAAAATTATAATCCAAAAATGTTATCGTTTGGGAAGCAGCACATGAAGCCTTCTAGCCGTATATTTCCTATTCAACAGAGAGCTAAGAAGCAGGTGCTCCCAGCAACGTACAGGCAATAGATCTAGTTAGATTACCATGGTCTGTTTTATTCAGTTGAAATACCAAGTCCTTTATATAAAATCTGCTATGAATTATGAGGAGCATAGTGGTTACCTGAAAAAGCAGCCATCTTGTAGTTGGAATAAAATGGTTCAAAATGTAAAACATATTTTTAAAATCTCAATGTGTACCCCGAAAACTTTTTAAAAGAGAATCTTTAATGATATCCTGAGCCAGGATTTTTAAATTACTATTATTTTATTTCTTTTAAAATCTCTTTAGGCATGAGAAAGATAGTTTCAAAATCTGTTTGTGTCTGAAGACACTTTTGAGTGTGACAGTCTTCTCATTCATGGAAAAAACATGGCATCCCACTGGAAGTACCATCCAGGTTCACAGCAATACAGTATAATATGAAAGTATTAACAGAAGTGGAAGCAAGATTTCCCCTCTGAGATAACAAGTGCAGCAGGTTTTTCAGACTGCCCATTGTATCATAAAACACACAAACAAGCAAGCAAGCAAACAAAAACCCGAAGAAAGCTGGTATGGTGGCTGTCTGACTCACATGAACAAAGCATGATGGATGTGAGAGAGTCTCTTTCCAATGACCCTGGTTTTAGATCTCCCCTCACCATCACAGATATCGGTAACTCCATTCTTTCCTAAGATTAATGATTGTCAACTGATAAGATGTAATAAACAGACAATCAAGTATCTGATTGAAATTCCTTATTTTTTTGGGGGTAATCACGGATTGATTGACTGATTTGCAAGCCAGGCCAGTTTCTGTCTTTGCTTTGAGTTATCTTCCCGACAGCAGGGGCTCAACCATAGCAGGAAGCATCCTAGATCTTCTGACCCGTATTAAGATTTGAGGTTCTTATATTCCTGATTCCCATAATAATGAGCTGGCTAGATACAAACAACATTAATTTTCTGTTGAGATAGATAAACTCCACCCTCATTATAAAACTATTTTCAAAAGCCAAGGATATTGAATGTTATAACAGTAATGTCAGCTCTCATGATTTAATCATGAGGCACATGAATTTTTTGTTTAAATTTGATGTTCTCATGATCTCAATATTTTTCATGCAAATCTTGTTATTTCTGCATCCTTTCACACTCCAGTTTAAATTGCTTGTCAATTGCATTGCTCTTCTTGAGTGCTGTGCTTCTGAGAATCACCAATATGATTTTATAAATCTATTTATAACCATTAGCATTTTATCTTTTAAAGAAGACATTGTATATTATCCAAAATCTCTTAAAAGAACCAAGTGACTTAGAAACAATATTTTTGAGGTGAGGTGGGGGGAAGGGGATTCAGAAACAGTTTAATTTTCAATATTTAAATTACTCTGATAGTAAGGCTACTCATGTTAGGACTGATGGCAGCAAAAGGACAACAGACTAACAAAAGAGATCTATAATGAATGGAAAGTTAATAGCAATATTGTCTCTAAAATATGCCTTATAAAAAGAAGAACAACCTTTTTAATCTTTAGTATATCTGCAAGCATGCATGTCTCTGGGGCTTAAATTAGCTGCAGCTGTACTGACTAGCTCTCTCCTGCACTTTTTGAAACTTTTATTTTTGCCTATTGGTGCATACTTTAAGTTTCCATAATGCTGAAATGCCATGAACTTAGAATTCTGTGGGGCTAAGACTAGGGCCTATATACCTAAATCATATCAGTATTTTTTTTGATTTCCACTTTTAACAGGACTATTACTAGGGAGCTCTTTAGTTAAATTAATAAGCCCCATTCCTGCGATTGGATACATGTGTGAATCCTTATGCCCGCACAAAATCTCGTTGAAGTCAATGAGGCTATACATGGGCCCATGGGTATGTCTACATAGAATTGATTGCAGGATTGGCGTGTCAGGCTTCAGTTCAGCAAAGTATTTGCTTAAGTGCTTTAGTGAATTGGTGTCTTAGACTTACCTCCTGCCCCCTACGTCCCTTAGGGGTATATACCCACCTGCAGCTCATAGGGTGCCCCACCAGGCATCTTGTGAAGTCTGCAACTGCATTTGCTTAGGAATGGAAAACAACTGATTTTACAAAATAGAAAGTATAGTGCACTAATGCAGTGGAGGACAGGTCTAGCCTTTAGATTAGTAATTAATTCTACATAACTAAACAAGCTTGCAACAAATAAAGGGTTCCTTTATACAAAATTACACAAGAAAGATTACTGGGACAATGTATATTTCACAAATTCCATGTGTCACCCACTAAAGAAACTGAATATATACTACGCAGTGTTATTGCCCAAATGTTTTCTGAGATGTAAATGACAGAGCTCCCTCCTAATGGATCAAAAAGAATAAGGCTGGATATGGATCAGGATTTACTCATTCTTTATTCCACAAATCAGGATTAGCGTATAATGTAAATAACACGTCTCCAGCAGTTTACAGTTGCTACAAATGACCACATATCTACTCTGCTTTTAAGATTCTGTATTTCAAATATAAAATATGATGACTTGTATCCATGTAATATTTATCTATTATTATTCTGGATATGAAAAATCCAACATACCCTATGACTTCTTACACATACCTTAGAATTATATGGGTCAGAAATGAAGGGACTATTAAAAACATTCAGTACTCTCCCGGAGAGTTTGGGGAGAGTGAGCCCTTTATTTCAGGCTGCTAAAAACTGTGGTAAAATTTTGAACAGAAAGCAGCTTGTCTTATAGATTAAGATGCTCAGACCCTGCACAAGTCAACCAGTATCAAATTTAAAATAAATAGAACAGTTGTTTCTGGTGTGGTCACACAATGGCAGGCTGATTTTCTTGACATAGCCCCCTACTCGAAACACAAGGCTAGTTGTGAATACATTTTAACAGTTACAGACAATATGTTCAGATATGTCTGGTTGCCAGCCCCCCAAAATAAGAATTGGAGATAGGTGGCGACAGCATTTAAAATATTCTCACCGAATGGATGCCTCAGAAATTACAGACAGGCCCTGGAAAACAGTTTTCAAACAAAATTTTAAATCAAGGTGTACAATGTTTTGTTACCATTAATGAAGTCCAGGCAGGGGCCATCGAGAGGTTTAATCTGGAAAACCATCTAGGGGGACAATCTTAAAATAAAGTTACTGCATCGCCTTTTAAGAAAGGAGATCACATAAGTATATAAAAATCATAAGGAGCATTTGAAAAGCAAACTAATTTACTAATTAAATTGTTATCATGTCCAGGGCTTAATTTAAGAACAAAAGACCTGTGAACATGATAAGAAATTACAGAGAAGAGGAAATTGTATGCAATTACACACACATATTATATATATATATATATATATGTGATGAAATGTTGACCTGAAAAATGTAACAGTTGGGTTGAAGCATCTCACGTTCAAGATCTCTGATGTGTAAAACAGGTGGGGACAAGGACGAAACAGGGCTTTATGTCACCTATGTAACACATTGGTCTGGGCTTTTCCTCAAAATACTAATTCCAACCTTATGATACAGCTTGTCAAGCCTTTAATTGGTAACTGGGATTTTTCTTTATCGGAGATTAATTATTGCCATTCATAGAACATGATCTCTCACAATTTACCATTTGTGATAACATAAGACAAAGATAGGTGGTACTACCATGTACAAGAGCAGGCTATTATTCAAGCATTCAGGACTTAGCGACAAATATCAACACCACTAGTAATGGCAACACCAAGAAACTGGAGGTCAGCGTAATCTATGATTCTGTGATCAAAAGGGTTGGCTGAGTCAAGAATTCTAATGGGAGAATTGGAGATAATATTGGGAACAATCCCATATGAGAAATGCAAGATAGCTCCAATCCCTGCTGACATGATAGGGGATTTTAACTCTCTATATGTGTATACTGATACAGTGAAACACCAGTTTGTGGGGGATTACAACGTGCTATTGTGTTCCAATCCACAGTAGCAAATACAGTATTATCAAATACAACAATCCTCATTATGTGCCTGGGAGTAAGCATCACATCAGCACCATTACTATTGAAATAAAGAGGGATCTAAATGTTTCGTTACATTCTGATCGGGTGATCATTTAACTTCACCAGTGCCCCAGAAAAGTTGAAGGATAGTGAATATAAAACATTATGGGGAACCCACTTTGTATAGGAACTATTATAAAACCCAGATTGGTTATGCCCTACCAGGATATTAGGAATTTCCTGTTATGTATAGGGCAGGAATAGGCAAAATATTTCACAGTCTTTTTTTCAAAAAGCAGTGCTGGCTTTTGAGAAAAGTTGTAAAATGATTAAACCACACATGAAAATAGCTGGAAATATAACCTAAGATGTAGTGAGTCACGTTCCTAGTGCCATTATGAACAAAGCAGGCAAGCACATGGAACAGAAAGGTTCCAGTCTAGTGAAGATTAAAGAGAAAAAGAACAGCAGCATACTCCCCCAGTCACAGGTCCTCCTGTTCCCTTTGAAAGAAAAGTTGTTGGATGGTATTGCAGACATAAGCATAAAAGCTGCCCTAAGCTGAGGATGCGGAACATTGCTCAGGGTAAAAGGGACATATTTTAAAACACAACATAGCTTTCATTTACTGTGGCTCCAAAATATATGCCAAATCAGACACGGTTTTATTTCAAATAACTCCTTTTCAAAACCAGTACTGAGAATAGCATTTATTAGTAGTATTACCACAGTGCTTAGCAGCCCTACTCATGGATCAGGACCCCATTATGCTAAGTGCTCTACAGGTGAAGTGCCATTGTTCTCAATTTTAACCGCAAATACCCCTCTAGAATTTTTGATCTCAAGACACAGGGATCATTACCTGGACGTGGACAGCACCTTGCTGTGCTTGTGTTGCAAGATCATGAAAGAAGATGGGGCAGACATTGACAGAAACGCCAGAGTTGCACTAGCTCTTATTCTCCTTTTTAATTAGCTGGATGTCACCCTGAATGACCAATTTAACAGCCAGAGCAAAAATTATTACCTGTATAGAACCTTTATAGAATTGATTCTGAACTCCAGCCAAATGCTTCCAGTTCCATGCGCAGAGCCAGCTAGATAGGCCAAACTACAGGGTTTCAATGATGACGGTGTTTGGAGGAGGGATTTAGTTTTATTAGGAACTAAATTTAAAAAGGTTGTAGAGTGAAGTGTAAAAATATAATTAGGAAGGCCAAAAAAGAATTTGAAGAACAGCTGACCAAAGACTCAAAAAGGAAGAGCAAAAAATGTTTAGGTACATTAGAAGCAGTAAGCCTGCTAAACAACCACTGGGGCCACTGGGTGATAGAGATGCTAAAGGAGCACTCCCGGAAGATAAGGCCATTATGGAGAAACTAAATGAATTATTTGCAGTGGCCTTCATGGCTGAGGATGTGAGGGAGATTCCCAAAGCTGAGCCATGCTTTTTAGGTGACAAATCTGACTGAGGAACTGTCCCAGGTTGAGGTGTCATTAGAGGAGAGGCTTTGGAACAAATTGATAAATTAAACAGTAATAAGTCACCAGCACCAGATGCTATTTACGCAAGAGTTCTGAAGGAACTGAAATGTGAAATTGCAGAACTATTAACTGTAGTCTGCAACCTATCATTTAAATCAGCTTCTGTACCAGATGACTGAAGGATAGCTAATGTGACACTAATCTTTTAAAAAGGCTCCAGAGGCGATCCCGGCAATTACAGGCCAGTAAGCCTAATTTCAGTACCAGGCAAATTGGTCAAAACTACACTAAGGAACAGAATTATCAGACACATAGATGAACATAATTTGTTGGGGAAGAGTCTCTACATGGTTTTTGTAAAGGGATATCATGCTTCACCAATCTATTAGAATTCTTTGAGGGGGTCAACAAGCATGTGGCTAAGGCTGATCCAGTGTGTATAGTGTACTTAGGTTTTCAGAAAGCCTTTGAAAAGGCTCTTAAGGAAAGTAAATTGTCATGGGATAAGAGGGAAGGCCCTCTCATGGATCAGGTTAAAAGATAGGAAACAAAGGGTAGGAATAAGTGGTCAGTCTTCAGAATGGAGAGAGGTAAATAGTGGTGTCTCCCAGGGGGTCTGTACTGGACCAGTACTGTTCAACATATTCATAAATGATCTGGAAAAAGGGGTAAACAGTGAGGAGGCAAAATTTGAAGATGATACAAAACTACTAAAGATAGTCAAGTCCAAAGGAGACTGCAAAGAGTTGCAAAAAGATCTCACAAAACTGGATGACTGAGCAACCAAATGGCAGATGAAATTCAATGTTGATAAATGCAAAGTAATGCACATTGGCAAGCATAATCCCAACTATATAGCTAAAATGATGATGTCTAAATTAGCTGTTGCCACTCAAGAGAGAGATTTTGGAGTCATTGTGGATAGCTCCCTGAAAACATCCACTCAATGTGAAGCTGCCATCAAAAAAGCTAACAGAATGTTGGGAATCATTAAGAAAGGGATAGATAATAAGACATAAAATATTATATTGCCTCTATATAAATCCATGGTACTCCCACATATTGAATACTGCATGCAGATGTGGTCATCTCATCTCAAAAAAGATATTTTGTAATTGGAAAAGGTAATTGGAAAAGGGCAAAAAAACAATTAGGGGTATGGAACAGCTTCCTTATGAGGAGAGATTAAAAAGACTGGGACTCCTCTGCTTGGAATAAAGACGATTAAGGGGTGATATGATAGTGGTCTATAAAATCATGAATGGTGTGGAGAAAGTAAATAAGGAAGTGTTATTTTCTTCTACTCATAACACAGAACTAGGGGTCTCCAAATGAAATTAATAGACAGCAGGTTTAAAACAAACACAAGAAAGTATTTTTTCAAACAACACACAGTCAATCTGTGGAACTCTTTGCCAGAGGATGTTGTGAAGGCCAAGACTATAACAGGGTTAAAAAAAGAACTAGAGAATTTGTGGAGGATAGGTCCATCAATGGCTATTAGCCAGCATGGGCGGGGATGCAAAACCATGCTCTGAAGCATCCCTAATCTGTTTGCCAGAAGTTGGGAATGGGTAATGGGGAATAGATCATTTGATGATTACCTGTTCTATTTACCCCCTCTGCAGTACCTGGCATTGGCCATGGTCAGAAAACAGGATACTTGGCTAGACAGACCATTGGGCTAACTCAATATGGCTGTTCTTATGCTCTTATTTTGTCACTATGATATGATTCTGCATAAAAATCAATATCTGTTTTACCAGGTTTTAAAGTCTGCCTTGAGGTTCTTTGATCATAGACAACTTCTTTCTCTTTTTTAAAATAGTTTTTGTTTCTGTCACCCCACGTTTTTTCACCGTCATGGTCCTGGGCTGCTGTACTATGATTCGTTTTGGGGATCGAGTGAGTCCTGGATGAGTTCTTCCAAACTCTCAAAATTGATAAAACAAAATGATATATAACATAAAATATATTATTACATGATTTTACATGACAAATCATATTGTGCACTATTACTACTGACAAGTCATGAAATGTAAGCTTAAAAATATAAAGATGAAAATTAAAAAATGGAAACGAAAATTTTCTGTTTGAATTTATTTTTGAGTGCAGTTACGTAAAAAAAATCTACAATTGTAAGTAGCACTTTCATGATAAAGAGACTGCACTACAGTATTTGTAGGAGGTGAATTGAAAAATACTATTTCTTTTGTTTATCTTTTTTACAGTGCAAATATTTGTAATAAAAATAATATAAAGTGAGCACTGTATACTTTGAATTCTGTGTTGTAACTGAAATCAATATATTTGAAAATGTAGAAAACATGCAAAAATATTTAAAAATAAATCATTTTTAAAATAAATCAAACATTTAAAAATAAATACAAAATTATTAACAGTGTGATTAAAACATTGATTAATCACAATTTCTTTTAATCTTAAGATTAATCATGATTAATTTTTCCAATTGTTTGACAGCCCTAGTATAGAGTTATTACTACTTTTATAGATCCTAGGATCATCTGGTGACAGAACATTTTCAATCATTGTTTCTGTTTGGTGGAATCAATTACCTCCTAATAGATTCTCTTTCCAAGTTTAAGATTGCATTTAAAAACTTATCTGCTTCCTGAATTCTAATTGGGTATGTTTTGAACTATAGATTTTTTGAGTGAATATTTGTTATGCATCTTCTTATATTTCAAAGTAGATTCATTTATATGTTTGCGTGGAGTAAACTGTTCTGCATGCAGTATACAATACAGTTTCAATATCAGATATCTTAAAAATGGTTTGATATGCTATCATGGGCAGGAACAAAAGACAAAGCTGAGAAAAATGAAGCTCATTAGTGTTTATGTATTTTTAAAATCACATTTGTGTCTTGGATGCTTGATTTAATATTTCAATAGCTATACAGACTCACTAGAAATATTATTGTAGCCTAGCAACTGAATAGGAAAAAAAAGGGCAATATATGATAAAATTGCCTTTCTTGTTTGTTAAACTTTGAACCACAGCAGGGTTATAGATAATTGATACAGTATTATCTAAATTGGTTTAACAATTCCTCCTGCAGGATCCCAAAATGCTTTACAAAAACTGGGTGAAATCCTGAATGCCATGTTATCTCATTCCTTATTTAGGCAAATTCCTATTCAAATCAATGGGTAAGTCTACACGCTGGTCTACACTGGAAACTTACATGGGCATAGCTACATCTCTCAGGGGTGTGAAAAATCCATCCCCCCTGAGCGATGTAGCTATGCCGACGTAACTCCTGATGTAGACAGCATTAGCGACCACCTCTTGGGGAGATGGATTAATTACAGTGATGGGAGAACCCTTCCTGTCGCTGTAGTGAGGGTCTACACTGAAGCACTACAGCTGTGCCACCGTAGCATTTTAAGTGTAGACATAGCCTGAGTAAACAGAGAATACGAACTGGATCAGAACTTCAAATTTTGGGCCCATATGTGCAGAGCTGCTGTGCCCAGGTAAATGCTACTACACTGCTTCCTCATGGTACCTGCCTTTGGTCAGGAGTTTATCAGTTTAGGGGTACTTTTGAATTACTAACTTTTCCTGGAGGCACAGGTGGCCTCAGGGGGCCTTTTCTCCATCTGCATCTAGTCAGATAATTGAGTCCCTTTCACTCAAAAAAGGACTTTACTGTTGTTATCCATGCCTTTGTGACCTCCAGACTATATTTCTGACAAATACTTCATACGTGACTGCATTTGAAAGCCATTCAAAAACTATAGCAGGTTCAGAATAAGGCTACCCTGATTGCTTGCCAGCATCAGCTGCAGAGAGCATATTATGGGGCAGAGCTAGCCCATCCCTAGTTAATGGTGTAAACAGACTCCATTTAAAATCCTGCTGTAAGGCTGCTACTCATTTCACATAAAGGTGGAGAGATGAGGCAGACACAATGTGGGTGTCAGATGTGGGGAAGGTAAACATGAAAGCAGAATCTTGCTTTCAGGTTACAATGGATGGCTGAGGACTGAGCTAGGAATTCCTGTGGTTTTATGTTTGTGTTGGTGAAATATTCAGCTGACCAACCCAACCTGGGTTTTCACAACATTTTTGTTTGTGGAAAATCCAAGTTTTCAAAGAAATCCCTCTCCATTCTGATCATCAGTCACATAGATACATTGATATGAATTCTCCTTTTTATGCTCCCCAGGATAGTCATGAATGTCCCCTTTGTGCTCCCTACACAGACATGGTCCCCCAGGGATCCCTCCACAACATCTCTCCTCATTCCACTCATTGTTCTCATGTTTGGCCGGAATGGTCCCCTTACTTGCACCCTCATGTACACACACAAACCCTTAACCTGTAAACTCTTTGGGACAAGGATTGTCTTTTTGTTCTGTATTTGTACAGAGACCCACACTTTGGGGGCCCTGGTCTCTCGCCTTGTTCTCATTAGCCAGAGTTGCAGTGCAGACCCATGGAGCATATGTGATTGACACAGCTTTTACAAACCGGCTGGCCAGGCTTGATGTTTGAAATTGGAGTTTTCCTTCTCCTAGGTGGACTGCCTGCCACAGCTGACAACATGCTACTGGAATATAAATAATTAAAAATACCCATGTTTACCACCATGCCCTCTACTCAGAGACGTTTATGATAAGCATATTTTTTGTAAATTTAAAAAATAATTTAAATATATCTTACAAGAGGTGAAAGCAAAGTAAACTACTTAGGAATCATGTTTCCTTTTCACAAGCATTTTTTTCTTTGTTTAAATATTTTGCTGTAGGTTGCAGGTTATTTTCCAAAACCAACACAAAAGGGGAATGAGCATAGCCAAAGCAAATCAGTATTTAACACCTATCAGAACAGTTCTTCTCACAGTACCTCTCCTTGCTTTTACTATCTACATATGTCAGTCTATGGTAGCATCTGAGTACCTCACAGTCATTAATAGCTTTTAGCCCCACAGCACTTCATGAGGTAGGGAGGTGGTAGCGCCATTTTACACATGCGGTTTTGCAACAAAGGGTAAGTTACGTGATTTGCCACAGGAAGGCTGTGCTTGAGGCAAGAATTGAAATCTCCTGAGTCACAGGCTAGTGCCCCATGCACTCTACCATCCTTCCTCTCTGTCACATTTCACCCAAAGATGGTGTTTTACTGCAATACCCTTGGAAGCTTTTTTAACAGTTGAACGCTGCTGATGCGAACTGCTAGAAGAGTAGAGTTAAAAAAAAAACCTAGGGAGCGAACATTTTTTATTTGAAAAAAAAAGATAACATGATTCTCCCTCTTTTTCCCATTCAGTCAGCCAGGCGTAGGCACATCTAACCTAAGAAATGTCATCATATATTAGAGAGACAAGGTAGGTGAGGTAATATATTTTGTTGAACCGGCTCCAGCTCACCACTGTATATTCATAGAGACTTCTGCTGGAGACCACCCAGCCTCTCTGAAATATGTGGTCTGATGAGCCCACCGCCCAATCCATATAGGTTTTTAGAGATTATCCAGAAGGGCTATTCTATCTCCTTTATTTCTATCCCACCTACCCGCCCCCTTCTCTGTCCCTCTTCATGAGCACCTGTTACAGCAGGAAATAAACCACCTCATACAATTAAGTGCCATGGAACCCATACCACTACAACACAGGGGGAGAGGTTTGTATTAAGGAGACCCATCCTTAATTTACGAAAACTCAACAAATTTGTGAGAACATAATTTTCAAAATGGTGACTAGCCACAATAATTCTGGCAGAGAAAGGAGATTTGCTTTCAGCCATCGACCTTCAGGACACTTATTTTCATATCACCATCCACCGATCACACAGAAGATTGCTGAGATTCACCCTAGGGAAACAGCATTTCCAATACAGAGTACTACCCTTCGCCTTTCCACTGCCCCAAGGGTTTTTTCCAAAGTACTCACTGCTGTTGCAGCTCACCTGTTCAGACAAGGAGTGATGATATTTCCATACTTAGACAACTGCCTTATAAGGGCACCAATGCAGCAAGAAACAATAAACATCATGCAGAGCTGTCATAACTATAAAGGGAAGGGAACAGCCCTTCTGTGTACAATACTATAAAGTCCCTCATGGCCAGATACACCAAAATCCTTTTACCTGTAAAGGGTTAAGAAGCTCAGGAAACCTGGCTGACACCTGACCCAAAGGACCAATAAGAGGACAAGATACTTTCAAATCTTGGTGGGGGGAAGGTTTATGTTTGTGCTCTTTGTTTTGGGGGTTGTTCGCTCTTGGGACTAAGAGGGACCAGACATCAATCCAGGCTCTCCAAATCTTTCTGAACCAGTCTCTCATATTTCAAACTTGTAAGTAACAGTCAAGCAAGGCTGTTAGTCTTATTTTTGTTTTCTCAACTTGTAAATGTTCCTTTTTGCTGAGAGGATTTTACCTCTGTTTGCTGTAACTTTGAACCTAAGGCTAGAGGGGGTTCCTCTGGGCTATATGAATCTGATTACCCTGTAAAGTATTTTCCATCCTGATTTTACAAAGATGATTTTTACCTTTCTTTCTTTAATTAAAAGCTTTCTTTTTAAGAACCTGATTGATTTTTCCTTGTTTTAAGATCCAAGGGGATTGGATCTGGACTCACCAGGAATTGGTGGGGGAAAGGAGGGGGGATGGTTAAATTCTCCTTGTGTTAAGATCCAAGGGGTTGGATCAGTGTTCACCAGAAACTTGGTGAAAAAGTCTCTCAAGGCTACCCAGGGAGTGGAAGGTTTTGGGAGGAAAGGGGGTGTTCCAGACTAAGAAATCTGGATGGTGGCAGCAAAACCAGATCTAAGCTGGTAGTTAAGCTTAGAAGTGTTTATGCAGGTCCCCACATCTGTACCCTAAAGTTCAGAGTGGGGGAGGAACCTTGACAAGAGCACAATAACCCTGTTCACAGACCTAGGGTTGCAAATAAATGTACAAAAGTCGACACTGGTTCCCGTCCAAAAGTTGGAATTCACAGGATCCTACCTCGATTGTATCACAGCAACAGCAATGTTACCCTGACAAAACTTCCTCATTCAAGTCAACCTAATTTCAATCTGCCATAACATGCTTACAACTCTTGGGACATATGTCAGTGACAACATTTGTTTTAAAACATGCCAGACTCCACATGAGATGTTTGCAGGCCTGCCTTCGAACATTATATGTATGGCAAAGACACTCTCTCAACAATGCCATTTACAATGCCACACAGAGTAAAAGACTCATTAACATGGTGTAGACAACCAAGGAACATCTGCTCAGGAGTCCCTTTCCAACAAAGAACTCCAACCATGACAATCACAACAGACCTAATAGGTTGAGGGGACACATCTACTCAACAATACGATCCAAGGCCGCTAGTCCCCAGCAGAGTCCAACCTGCACATAAACTTACTAGAACTAAGGGCAGTCCAAAATGCATGTGACCACTTTCTCCCTCTAATCAAGAACAATGCCATCAAGATCCTCACAGACAATATACCGTGCATGTTTTACATATACTGCCAAGGGGGAGCATGATCAAACTCTCTATGTACAGATGCAATACGCCTTTGGAACTGATGCATCACAAACAAAATAGAGATATCTGCTGGGTTGTCAGATACAACAGCACATCTACTAAACAGGGATTTTTCCGAAACCCACAAATGAGAGATGGATCCCAGAATTCTCAAATCCATATTCAATCTATGGGGATTCCCCACCATAGATCTATTTGCAACAGCTCAGAATGCCAAATGCCCACAATATTGCTCCAGAGCAGGATTGGGACACCACTCCCTAGGCGACTATCTCCTCATAAAATGAGAGGCGCCACTGATGTATGTATTTCCTCTAACTCCACTCCTAAGCCGAGTTATTCACAAGATCAGGCAGGACAAGTCCAGACTAATCGTCATTGTGTCCAGAAAAACATAGTTCTCATACCTGTGTCAGATGACAGTGAAACTGCCTCAAACCCTTCCCATGGTACCTCACCTTCTATCACAGGATGCGGGATGTGTCCGTCACCCCAACTGCCCAGTACTCCACCTCAAGGCCTGGTTACTCCATGGCTGACTGGGGTCGAGAGGGCCTGTTCTGAGGAAGTAACAGATATATTACTGAACAGTCAGAGACTAAGCACAAGAAAGACATATATCCAAAAGTGGACATGATTCTGCACCTGGTGTCAAGACAAACAGATCTTACCACAGTCGTTTCCTCTACCGTGGATCCTCCACTATTTATTAGGACTTAACAATTGGGGCTATCCACAAGCTCCATCCGAGTACATTTGGCTGCTATTACTTCCTTCCATGACAAGGTGGACGGGGTTACTATGTTTGCTCACCCAACGATTAAACACTTCCTTAAAAGCATTGAAAACACTTATCCCACACTAAGAAACCCTACACCCATGTGGGAACTCAACCTTGTTCTATACGGATTCATGGGAAAACCATTTGAATCCCTTGCAACTTGTTCTTTGTTGCAGTTATCCATGAAGATGGCCTTCCTCATTGCCATTGCATCTTCAAGATGAGTGGGAGAATTAGGCGCCCTAATGGTACACCCACCATATACAACATTATTTAAAAATAAAGTAATCCTGTGACTGCATCCTAAGTTCATACCCAAGGTCGCCTCCCCCTTTCATTTAAATCAACCCATTTACTTATCTGTATTTTTTCAAAAGCCATGTGCAGATGGGAGGGAGGCCTCACTCCACACACTGTATGTTTGCAGAGCATTAGTTTCTACATTGAAAGAACAAAAACATTTAGAAAATCACCTTGACTATTTGTTTCAGTAACAGAATGCTCGATGGATCAAACCATCTCAAAACAGAGACTATCCAAATGGATATCTGGATGTATCCATTTGTGCTACCAAAACAACAATCTACAACTTCCACCAGGAATTCGCACATACTCCACCAGTTCGCACATACTCCACCATGCTCAATAATGTACCTATTACTGACATTTGCAAAATAACTACCTGGGCATGAGTCTATACTTTCACTAAACACTATGCTTTAGAACAACAATCAGCATCAGATACTCACTGTGGACTTATGATGCTATCCACCATCAACAGACAAACTCTAAAGCCCCTCTTGTCCACTGAGGGGCCCTGCTCAACAATCACCTAAAGTGGAGTATCCAGAGGGACACTCCTCGAAGAAGAGATGGTTACTCACCTTGTGCAGTAACAAAGGCCTGGTCTACACTAGGACTTTAATTCGAATTTAGCAGCGTTAATTCGAACTAACTGCTCAACCGTCCACACCAGGAAGCCATTTAATTCGAACCAGAGGGCTCTTTAGTTTGAATTTGGTACTCCACCTCGACAGGTGGAGTAGCGCTAAATTCGACATGGCTAGCTCGAATTAGGCTAGGTGTGGACGCTAATCGAACTTAGTAGCTCCGGGAGCTATCCCACAGTGCACCACTCTGTTGACGCTCTGGACAGCAGTCCGAGCTTGGATTCTCTGACTAGCCACACAGGAAATGACCCGGGAAAATTTGAATTCCTTTTCCTGTCTGGGCACTTTGAATCTGACGTCCTGGCTGGACATCGGGGTGAGCTCCGCAGCACCTGCAACGATGCAGAGCTCTCCAGCAGAGGAGTCCGGCCACTCCAAGAATAGAAAGAGGTCCCCAGCATGGACAGACCGGGAAGTCCTGGATCTGATCGCTGTGTGGGGCGAGGAGTCTGTGCTCTCGGAGCTGCGCTCCAACAAGCGGAATGCAAAGACCTTCGAGAAGGTCTCTAAAGCAATGATAGAGAAAGGATACAGCCGGGATGCGATGCAGTGCCGCGTGAAAGTCAAGGACCTGAGACAAGGTTACCAAAAAGTCAGAGCGGCAAACGGACGCTCCGGAGCACAGCCCCAGACATGCTGCTTCTACGAGGCACTGCATGCCATTCTCGGTGGGTCTGCCACCACTGCCCCACCAGTGACCGTGGACTCTGAGGATGGCATAGTGTACCTGGACAGTTCCTCGGCGATGTTCGCCGATGGGGAAGATGAGGAAGGGTTTGTGGAGGACGGCGCAGGCGACAGCGAACACAATACCGCTTGCCCTGACAGCCAGGATCTCTTCATCACCCTCACAGAGATCCCCTACCAACCCTCCCCGCCCGTTAACCCGGACTCAGAATCAGGGGAAGGATCAGGCGGTAAGTGCTATAAACATGGAAACTTTTATTTTTTTAAAAACGGGTATAGAAAAAATAGAAATACTATATACAAAATTTTACATGTCAAACTATATAAATAGTAGGTCCACACATATAGGGATTGAACAATAATCCTCTTGGGACAGTTCAACAAAGCTCTCAGAGAGCAGCTCGAAAAGCCTCCGCAGGAGGTTCCTGGGGAGAGGTGCCTTATTGGGTGCTCCATGGAAGCACACTCTTCCGCGCCAGGAGATCCTAATGTAGAGAGGAATCATCGCCTCCACCAGCATTGCTGCATATGGTCCTGGTCTGTGCAGGGCTTCCAGTAGCATCCGCTCTCTCTGACTGCGAGTGACCCGCCTCAGGGTGATGTCGTTCTGGACAGGCTGCATCTAAGTCGGGCAATTAGTGTATTGTTACTATTGTTAACGGTTTACAATTAGGTTGCATAACAACGACCCTCGCTTAACAGCCACGTGCTGGAGGCCACAGAGAACAAGCAGACATTGATCTTTCCCGTGCACTGGCGGGAGGGGCTGGAAAAGGCTCAGCCTTTCTGCTTTCCAGATTGCCTTTAGCAGGAGAGCACAGCTATCCACTAACTGATAAGCATGATCTACTTTAAGGCTTACCAGGACTGTCTGCAAGACGGATTATGCTGTATCTCCCCGCTTGTCCGCTCTCCTGTGCAATGGCGCCGCCAATGAGAGCGTATTCCGAAATCTCGAACTTTTCCTGAGATCTCGTGAGACTTGGTGCCCTGTATGGTCTTGTTCAGAGAAACTGACTAGACTGTGTTCACTGTTCGCAAACATGTATCTGTTCAAGGAAATCATTTACTGTTTCCCATCACACAGCTTCTGCTCTTTCCCGGACTGCCCCGGCATCCCCCTCGCAGAGGCTGGCTCAGATTAGGCGGCGAAAGAAAAAGACTCGGGAAGAGATGTTCGCGGAACTGATGGCCTGCTCCAGAGCCGAGGCGGCAGAGCAGAGACAGTGGAGGGAGAGCCTATGTCAACAAAATCGCACACACATCGAACGGGAGGATAGGTGGCGGCAGGAAGACCATCAGGTGACTCAAACGCTGCTTGGGCTAATGAGGGAGCAAACGGACACGCTCCGGCGCCTTGTCGATGTGCTGCAGGACCGCAGGCAGGAGGAGAGAGCCCCCCTGCACTGTATCTGCAACCACCCTCCAACGCCAAGAAGTCCTGTCCCCCCCTCACCGAAAATTACAAGACGGAGGGGCGGTAGGGGCCGTGAGAACTGTCACTGCACCACAGCTGAGCGCTAATGTTCCACACACCTCTGACGCTATAACTGTTTAGAAGCGCTTCCCTTACAGGATCACCCAGTCCCAAATCCAAGTTTCATCACCCCACTATGTAGTAGATTAATAAAAGCTGTTTGCTGTTGTTCACTCTTTCCGTCACGTCTTTCGTGTCAGAAGACTGTGTATGTGGGGGGGGGCAGGGGATTTATAATTGCACGGGATAGCCTACATTAGCAGGGTACAGACTATCGGGGGCAGGATCAACTGCAGGTCACACACAGACTGCATTCAGTAGTCACCAGGGTCCCTCTGTGTGGTGTATGCTGCCCCGGGTCATTCTGTGATGTGTACGCTTGTCCACGGTCCTAGCGCCTGCCACCCCCTAATGTTAAGGCATGCTGCCCTTACCATGCACTTCCACCGTAGGCGCGATCCTCTCCGCTGCCCTGAGCCCCAACAAGAGCCCTCATCCACGGACAGATAGTCACCCTTCCCCCACACCCCTCACCCCTTCCTACGCCCAAACCCACAGCCCAGAGCCTGCATCCAAATCCCTATGCAAAGACGGCACCACTCGCCCCTTCCTGCAAACCCACCCCTACATGCACAACCACTTGAAACCGTCCCCCACCCCAGAGACCTATGTAGGAGCAGGAGGCTGTCCGTCCTGTATTGTATAAGCGGTCTGTACATCATTGCACACCGTACCCAGCACAGTATGCGTCCATGTTTCAAACCCTGAACAGAAATGCAAAGTAAAGGAAAGATTTATTAAAAAAAACTGTTCCATTTAATTTATTTAAAAACGTGTTTTGGAAGTGGGGGAAACTTGGAGAACGGGGTATGTAACCGCAGATCTCACTCAACACATAGAGACACAGGCTCAGGATCAGCTTCTCTTAAAATCAAGTGTAGAGTCATCGGTTACCCTGCTCTCCGAGGAAACTTGCTTTCAAAGCCTCCCGGATACACAGCGCTTCCCGCTGGGATAGTTTTTCGGCACGGGTGTCTGGCTGAGCGTAAACAGCAGCCAGGCGATTTGCCTCAACCTCCCATCCGGCCAAAAAGGTCTCGCCCTTGCTCTCACAGACATTGTGGAGCACACAGCAAGCAGCAATAACTACGGGGATATTCTTTTCGCTGATGTCCGAGCGAGTCAGTAAGTTCCGCCACTTCCCCTTGAGACATCCGAAAGCACACTCCACCACCATTCTGCACTTGCTCAGCCGGTAGTTGAAGAGTTCCTTCTCACTGTCCAAGGCGCCTGTATAGGGCTTCATGAGCCAGGGCATTAGCGGGTAGGCTGGGTCCCCGAGGATCACTGTAGGCATCTGCACATCCCCAACCATTATTTTGTGGTCCGGGAAGAAAGTTCCTGCCTGGAGGCGTCTAAACAGACCAGAGTTCCTGAACACACGCGCGTCATGAACCTTGCCCGCCCACCCGACGAAGATGTTGGTAAAACGTCCCCTATGGTCCACCAGTGCTTGCAGCACCATTGAAAAGTAGCCCTTTCGGTTAACGTACTCGCTGGCCTGGTGGGCTGGTGCCAGGATAGGGATGTGAGTCCCATCTATAGCCCCACCGCAGTTTGGGAATCCCATCGCGGCGAAGCCATCTATGATGTCCTGGACGTTTCCGAGAGTCACTACCTTTGAGAGCAGTTGCTCAACGATTGCGTGGGCTACTTGCATCACAGCAACCCCCACGGTAGATTTGCCCATGCCAAAGTGGTTCGCTACTGACCGGTAGCTGTCTGGTGTGGCAAGTTTCCAGAGGGCTATGGCCACTCGCTTCTGCACAGTCAGGGCTGCTCGCATCCGGGTGTCCTGGCGCTTCAGGGCAGGGGCCAGCAAGTCACAGAGTTCAAGGAAAGTGCCCTTACGCATCCTGAAGTTTTGCAGCCACTGTGATTCATCCCAGACCTGCAGCACTATGCGGTCCCACCAGTCCGTGCTGGTTTCCCGGGCCCAGAATCGCCGTTCCACACCATGAACTTGACCCATTGCCACCATGATCTCCACGGCGCGGCGTACCCTGCTTTGTGAGAGGTCTGCGCCACTCTGTGACTTCCTGTCCTCACAGCGCTGCCGGAGCCTCCTCGCCCGATTTCTCAGCAGCTGACTGTGGAAGAGGTGGACGATAAGGTGCGAGGACTTGACAACGGCCATAAGTGCAGCGATGATCGCAGCGGGCTCCATGCTCGCAGTGCTGTGGCGTACGCGCTGTAACTGACAAGAGAAGGGCGCGAACAGATTTCCCGCCGGCGCTTTCAGGGAGAGAGGGCGGGAGTGACGGTTCAATAATGACAGTTACCCAAAACCACCCTCGGCACATTTTTTCCCCCAGCAGGCATTGGGGGCTCTACCCAGCATTCCAATGGGCAGCGGGGACTGCGGGAACTGTGGGATAGCTTCCCACCATGCACCGCTTCCAAAGTCGACGCTGGCCCCGTGAATGTGGACTCAGAAATTCGAATTAGTGTATTTAGTATGGATACACAAATTCGACTTCATAAGGTCGAATCCACAAATTCGAACTAAGTTGATTCGAAATAGTCTTGTAGTGTAGACAAGGCCAAAGGTTCTTCCAGATGGTTTTCCCTGTGGGTGCTCCACTCCCCTCTCTCATCCCCTCTACTTCAGTGTTTCAGAACAATTCTCTGAGGTAGAGAAGGAACAGGGGGATGGTTGTCTGCACACTGCTATGTAACCGCTCAGTATGGAGCAAGATGGCTACAGTGCAAGAGCAGCCCAACTGAGCATTGCTACCAGAAATTTCCCATCAGAAGTGCAGGGCGTCAAGACACCTAAAGTGGAGCACCCACAGGGACAACCATCTTGAAGAACTTCAGTTACTGCACAAGGTGAGTAACCTTCTCTTATATGATGTAGTACCCAATCCTGCACCCATTAAAGCAATGAGGGTTTGCTACAGAATGTTTGGGTGTTACTTCTCATTGCACCTTTATGAACTAGGGTAAAAGTCCTATTTTACAGACTGAGCTGAAATACAAAAAGAGCTTAACCTGTAAATTGCCCAAAGCCACATTTCAAATAAGGGACAGAATAAGGAGTAAGTGAATTCTTGGTTTAGAGCCCTGTACTAAATCCCCCTAGACCACACAGCTCTCATAAAATTTGGACTATATGAACCTTGTTATTTTGGAGATCAACAGTTTTGGGGTTTTTTTCTGCTCCTATATATGTTAGACAATATGATTCTGATCACGGGAAAGAAAAAAGTTACAAATAATGCACAGCTCTACTGCCTTTGATACCCATTCTTAGACAGATGTATGTGTAATTACATTCTCTCTCTCACTCATACACACACACTCACACACGTATTACAGAATCATTGGTGCCTCTCCACAGTCAAGGTTGTTATCATCCTCTTATTATAAAACCCATTTCCTTCTACCCTGTAACTTTCTCCTTTTTGACTGAAGATACTCATGATTTGTTTTTTTTGTTTCAGTCCAGAGGAATTTTTTTCCCTTGGGAAAGTTCAAGCAATATTTGGCCAAGCTGCTTTTCAGTTATATAGATCAGTGAACATTTTAAATGTTTGTGACTTTTTCCAGAACTGTCTGTCTAGTTATCAAAGATGCAATAAAGCATTTAAGTGCCAGAGAGTCTGAGATGAACTTGCTAAGTAGTGTATGAATGTAAGAGCATGAGGAAGATGGGTCTGTGACAGAGTGCCAACAGCTAGCACTTGACCAGCACTCTAGTCACTATTAGTGCTAATTAGGCTCTCCTGGAGAAGGTCTAACTGACAGAGGTGTATCTGATTACCAGGCCATATTGGGGCTAGTGAGTCAATGAGCCAATTAGCCCATTAACAGGGAACTTGTATAAAAGGGCAGAAGAAGGAGTGCTCAGGGCAAAGACAAAGAGAGAAACAGAAGGCTAGGAGAGCTTGAGAAAGGAAGTTCTCTGAGTAGAGACACCATATCCTTCCCCCCCCGCCACACCCTTTTTGGAGAAGGGATTAGAAAGTTGAGATACAATGTGTGAAGGTGTGGAGACACTGCTATGTAACACAGTGGTGTTTACAAGCAAGACTGGTCTGTGTTTATGGAACAGGCATGGGTGTGACACACTGCCCTGTCACAAGGTCTAACAACATATAGATATAATAAGATACCTTTAACATGGGCAGAATCCACAGAACTCATTGGAAAACAGATTTTCCATGTTGTGAAAAAGTTCAAGATTTAAAAAAAAAACTTTTGGCCCAAATTGTGACAAAAAGCCAAAATTTTGAAATTTTTCATGCAACAAAATTCCAAAAATGTTTTTGTTTTGAATCAATTGAAATATTTCATTTCAGTAAATTTAAAACGTATTGCTTCAGTTCTGACCCTTTTGTATTTTTAAAGTTCTTTATATTTTAAAAAGTACATTTTGGCATGAAAGGTCATGTTTAAATGCAAAATTGTAAATGTCAAAACGGGGCAGTTCAGCATTTTCAAAAAGTTTTTTCTAATTTTTTTTAATGAAATTTCATCAAAATTGCTGCAGTTTTTGCCGGACACTTTGGTTTAATAAAAATGGCATTTTATGATAGTATGCTGCTTCAGTGGAAATTTTCCAACCATTCGTACACTCTCCGCCTTTCAGGAGATCCAGGTTTTTGGTAATCTCTACTGTTCTTTTCCCTCACCCATAGTAAAATCCTTCCTGGATTTTAATGTCACATTCCTGCCACTGCCCACTGCAGCACTTTTCCTGAACCTCATTGCCACAACTCCACCTCACACTCTGTGAGTGAATGCAAGCCACTCTTCTCTCATTCACTTCTGCCAGCTATAGCCCTTCCATTGCTACAATACATGCATCAATCCCAACACATTGCCACTTCTTGCCAAAATTAATGAGCCGTCCTACCCCTCCTATTAATTTAGATACAACAAATTAAAGGTCATTCCACCAAAAGTCATTAAACTTTTTTTACTGAGAAAATTCCCAAACAAAAGCAGTCATAGAATGTGAAATCTTCACTTGAATCAGTATGGTAAAAAGAGGGCTTTTCGTGGCCAAGTTAAGATTCTCAGTCAGATTTATTGGTACCACTAAGGCTATTTTACATCACCAGAGTGGCGCAAGGTATCTGGGATATACCAGTCAATCTGTTTAAATTTCCAATTTATCTCTGCAGTTTATGAGAATTGTTATTCAGAGACCCCTTTAACTTAATTGCAAGTTTAGGTTTTGTAACAAAGACATTCTTTCTCAAGTCTTTCTGGAAATAGATCATTTTCTTTGTTCCTTTATCATGTTTCTTGTGCTAGAGGCTAGGGACCAACTGAGACCAGGGCCCCATTGTACTACACACTTGCCAAACATAGAATAAGAGACAGTACTTGCTCTGAAGAGCTTGCTATCTAGAGGAATGCAAGATACAAGCAGAGTGCACCATGTGATGCTGGCAAGCAACATGTTAGTTCTGAGATTATTTTTGGGGGGGGGTGTCTTTTTTTTTTTTGCTTTTGTTTAAAGGTATTCAAGAGTGCTTGTTTTGAAGGTTTTAACTAGGTGGAAAAACTAAGGGAGGGAGGAGGCATAAAGGGCTACAGACAGAGAAGGAGGATGCAGAAAGGCATAGCTACTTAAACCTTTGCTTGGGAATGTACTTATCAAATCAGGATGTGGTGACCACAATTGCCTCACATATACCTGGTGTTATATCCTTGGGGCAGCCGGTGTAGGAAGCAATCACTTGAGGCCAGAGAGCAGGCAGCTAACCAAAACCTCCATTTTATTTACAGATATACAGAGAGCTCACTCAGCCGGTTGAAACCGGCTGAGCTATCCCTTAATAGTCTAATTCAGTTGCCATAGTAACAAAACCCATGACAACCAAATACACAACATATTCCTCCCCCCCTAATAAGAACATCCCCTAAATAAAACACACACTAAACTAGAGAAGGAGGGTAGACTGCCTCCATTCCCGGCTAAACCCTGGGGATTATTTTGCCCCATACCCGTGGGTTCGCCCTAACTAAAGATCCAGCCGATGAGGAGGCCTTCTGTCTCTAGGTGGATTACGGCGAACTTCTGGTGTTGTTGCACCCGAAAGTACTAGGGGCTCAAGGTCCGCAGCACGAATAGGTGAGGAGGTGGTATCAGCTCGTGCTGGGCAAAGGGGTATCTCAGCTGCCGGCAGTAATGGAGGAGAACAGTCAGGAACAGGAGACTCATGATGCGGTGTCTCACCAGGAGGGGCGAAGTCAGACCCCTCAACTGCAGATGGGTCCTGAAGACTGGCATGACCTGGCAACAGCTGATCTACATGTTGCCGCCAGGTAAGATTCTCTGCAGTCCGGACTGTATAGGAAACAGGTCCTGTTTGAGTGATGACTGTGGCCGGGACCCATTTAGCTCTGGAAGTATAATTCCGAGCCAAAACTGGCTGTCCTGGGCTAAAGGTTTGGTCTTTTGCTCTGGGTGCCCGTCTGATGACTTGATATTGCTGCTGACGTTGCACAGTTTGTCTGGGTTCAGAAGGTTTCAGCAGATCAAAGCAAGTGTGCAGCTGTCGTCCCATCATTAGAAAGGCTGGGGAAGCCTGGGTCGTAGTATGAGGTGTGTTTCTATAGGAAAGTAAGAAGGTATCCAGACGCTTTTGAATGGAGTGTTGTCCCTTTGCTGATTTCAAAGCGTTTTTCATTGTCTGCACAAATCTTTCAGCTAATCCGTTGGTGGACGGATGATATGGTGCTGACGTGATGTGGTGTATCCCATTTGCCTTCATAAAATTTTGAAACTCCTGAGAGACGAACTGCGGTCCGTTGTCGCTCACAAGTTGTTCTGGCAGACCAAAACGACTAAAGAGTCCTCGTAGTTTTTGGATAGTATTCTCTGCAGTAGTGGACTGCATTATAGAGACTTCTGGCCATTTAGAATGGGCATCTACTGCCACCAAGAACATGCTTCCTTCAAGGGGGCCAGCAAAGTCAACGTGAATACGTTGCAACGGGTTTTCAGGCCAGTCCCATGGGTGTAGGGGTGCCCACTGGGGTGCATTTCTTACACCCTGACATGACATACAAGCTTTTGCCTTCTCTTCAATAGCACTGTCCAATCTAGGCCACCAAAAATAGCTTCGTGCAATTTCCTTCATGCGCACTATTCCACAGTGACCGGAATGTAGCTGTTCTAACATCTGTGATCTCAGGGGTGGTGGAATAATGACACGCCTCCCCCACAACAAACAACCAGATTGGACCGATAACTCCGTCCGCCTGGACATGTAGGGAACAAGGTCGGGTGAGACCGGAGAGGTTTGTCGAGATTTTCCATGCATCACCAGGTCCATAACTTGGGATAATACTGGGTCAACGCGGGTTGCCTTCTTTATCTGAGTAGCAGTGATGGGTGTATTCTCTACCTGTTCAAAGTAGAAGATTTCCTTTTGGGCACTATCTTGATGTTTGACCGGTAAAGGCAACCTTGAGAGGCCATCTGCATTGCCGTGCAGAGTGGATTTCTGATATTTGATTTCATATGTGTGTGCAGAAAGTATCAATGCCCAACGTTGCATACGACTAGCAGCTAATGGGGGAATGCCTGTGTAGGGTCCAAAAATTGATGTCAGAGGTCGATGGTCTGTAAGAAGAGTAAACTTTCGCCCAAACAGGTACTGATGAAACTTCCTAATTCCAAAAACAATTCCTAATGCCTCACGTTCGATTTGGGCGTAGTTACTTTCTGCTTTGCTTAGAGTGCGTGAAGCAAAAGCAATAGGTCTTTCTTCTCCCGAAGGCATAATGTGTGACATGACTGCTCCCACTCCATAAGGGGAAGCATCGCAGGCCAATTGCAGGGGTAAGGATGGATCAAAGTGCGTTAGAACTTCAGAATTTAACAATGCATCCTTAGCTTTGTTAAATGCAACATCACAGGCTTCAGTCCACTTCCAGGCCTTGTTCTGCCCAAGGAGCTCATGAAGTGGTTTTAGCAGTGTGGCTAACTGTGAGATGAACTTTCCGTAATAGTTCAGTAGTCCTAGAAATGAGCGCAGCTGGCTTACATTTCGAGGTGGGGGAGCCTCCACAATAGCTTTAACTTTTGCAGGGGCCTTATGAAGACCTGCAGAATCGATGATGTGTCCCAAATATTCAACAGAGGGCTTGAAGAATTCACACTTGTCTTTGCGAACTCATAGGCCATACTCTTCCAGTCTTTGTAGGGTAGCCTCTAAATTCTTTAAGTGATCCTCTTCATTTCTTCCAGTGACCAGGATATCATCCAGATAGCACTGAACTCCTGACAAGCCACACAAGATCTGGTCCATAGCCCTCTGGAACAGGGCGGGAGCCGATGTGATTCCGAAGGGTAGGCGACAGTATCGATAAAGCCCCTTATGAGTCACAATAGTCAACAGCTCTTGGGACTTTTCATCGACGTGCATCTGTAAATATGCTTGACTCAGATCAATCTTACTGAACTTTTGTCCCCCAGCCAGGCCTGCGAAGAGGTCATCGATTCGGGGAAGCGGGTATTGCTCTGCACACAACACTGGGTTGACAGTGACTTTAAAATCACCGCAAATCCGGAGAGAGCCATCTTTCTTCACGATTGGAACGATAGGAGTGGCCCATGAGCTATGGGTAACTGGTATTAGGACTCCATTGGTGACCAGGCGCTCCAGGTCTGCTTCAACTTTTGGCCTGATGGCATATGGCACAGTTCGGGCTTTCAGATATTTTGGTGGACTGCCAGGTTTAATGTTCAATGTCACAGTGATTCCCTTCATACTTCCCAAATCATCTCCAAAAACAGCAGCATGTTTCCTTAGTATAGGGGTTAGACTGGTTTCTTCTTTAGTCATCCGGTGCACTTCTGCCCAGTTCAGCTGAATCTTCCCAAGCCAAGACCTACCCATTAAGGCTGGGTAGTCACCTCTCACCACAAACAGTGGCAATTTAGCCGCCTGTCCATTGAGCTCCACCTTAACATCAATAGTGCCCAACATGGGCACAGCTTCACCTGTATACGTCTTCAGAACAGTTTTTGTTGCCTTAAGCGGAAGATGCTGTAGCTTTTCCTTATACACAGTCTCAGGAACCAGCGAGACAGCTGCACCGGTGTCTAGTTCCATGCGTATAGGTTTGCCCTCCAATAAGGTGGTTACCCAGTATTCATGTGAGCCCGCTGCCAAAGACAAAACATGCAGTGGCACTTCCTCTTGTGAGGAGGTGTCACCTTGATCATCCTGGGTCTGCTCTAGGGTATGCAAGGTTCCTCTTTTTGTCGGCCAGACCACAGGCCTCTTTTTCTTTTGTTTACAGGCATACTCAATGTGTCCCTTTTTGCCACAGTGTCGACACACCAGGTCCTTACACCAGCATTCTGATGCCTGGTGACCCAGCTTACCACAGCGGTAACATTCTTGACTCTGCACCGTTTTGTGGGTCAGTTCTTGTGACACTTTTTGCACCCTAGGGGATACACCGATGTATTGTGCCTCCCTTGTAGCCAGTTCCATGGAGACAGCAATATCAACAGCCTTCTGTAATGTAAGCTGAGCCTCTGTCAGTAGGCGCTTCCGTATAGCTTCACTGCAGAGGCCACACACTAACCTGTCACGCAGGGCATCATTTAACATCTCTTTAAATTCACAGTGTTCTGCTAGCTTTTTTAAAATGGCTACAAATTGTACAACTGTTTCATCTTCCTTTTGGTCTCTTTTGTGGAACCTATATCTTTCAGCAATTACCAGTGGTTTTGGGGAGAAATGAGACCCCAGGATTTCCACAATGTCACTGTAAGATTTAGTCTCAGGCTTAACAGGGTGTAGTAAGCTGTGTAGCAGAGAGTAGGTTTTAGCCCCTACAACAGTTAAGAATATTGGCACCTTCTTCGCTTCTGTAATGTCATTTGCAATACCAAAAAGCTCAAAACGCTCAGTATACACATGCCACTGCTCTGTATTCTCATCAAAAGGCTCCAGGGGCCTGGTCAGAGTAGCCATGATTTTTAGTTTCACTTTCACAGTCAGTGCAAACAAGCAGCTTTTTTGTTTGTTTGTTCTTTACCTTAACTTCTACTTCCTTCTGTTACTGGAGCAGCACCGGAATCCCATCCTCGTCGCCAGTGTTATATCCTTGGGGCAGCCGGTGTAGGAAGCAATCACTTGAGCCCAGAGAGCAGGCAGCTAACCAAAACCTCCATTTTATTTACAGATATACAGAGAGCTCACTCAGCCGGTTGAAACCGGCTGAGCTATCCCTTAATAGTCTAACTCAGTTGCCATAGTAACAAAACCCATGACAACCAAATACACAACACCTGGAATACACAGATTATTCTTTTTAGCAACATTATCACCCACTGTAACAGTGGGCAAACTGCCATTGCAACCTGTGCCCAGCACTCTGTCCAGCTCAGTCCAAGGACTAAAGGCCACAATCTCAATTTCACTCTTTATTCTGTTAAAGCTAAAATAACTGCTCTGGCTTTCCAGAATCAGATTTCATCGTGTCCATTGGCATTCAATTTCTTACTGTGAACTTGAACGGAGCTCTGATTCTAGTAATTTTACAAGTCAAAACATCTTTCTCTAGCAAATCCAGCCTAGCATTTATTCTTCTTTCCAAATCCCAAATGGATCTGAGAGCTGCTGCTCAGGAGTCTTACTCTGAAGCCTCTGCTGCCATGGGCTCCAGTTCACTATACATGCTAACAGAGTGTGAAGGGATAGGACATAC
Organism: Mauremys mutica; assembly: GCF_020497125.1. Classification (NCBI taxonomy): domain Eukaryota; kingdom Metazoa; phylum Chordata; order Testudines; family Geoemydidae; genus Mauremys; species Mauremys mutica. Next base: position 182,498,509 of record NC_059072.1, on the reverse strand, counting down.
CAACAGGGAGACACAACAGCCCCCATCTCCTTCCTCAGATCAGCTAGACGGAGACAGCAGAATTATTTAATGTTCTATTATTAAGAGGACACTAAATCCACTCAGAGATTGGGGGTGGGGCATGTCTTATCCATAATAGGGCCCAAACGATACATAAAATTCCATCGTAGTATGGGGCATGCAGACAACAAACACACATATGCAAGAGGACTTAAGCTAGGGAATAGAACAAAAGAAAAACAATAGCTCAGAGGATCCCAAGATTGAGGCCTGACATTGCCCCTTTTCCATCTTCATAGTCAACTACCTCACCACCAAAAGCAATACACTTTTCATCCTCACATACCTGCACGCATACTTTCCATGTGCTGACTTCTGAAGGAAATAGGGGAGCCAACAGCCTGCTACAATCTCCCATTTCTGGGTTTCTTCAGGGGGAAATGAATAACCCCGGAATCTTCAGTGGGGATCCAGATATTTATTCATATATATGTACTGCCCTCCTGGCTGTACTATCTTCTAAAGATTTCTCCAACAGGTAACATGAACATAGATGCTCTCCCTCTTTCCCCAGCACAGTCAGAGGTGAGGTTATTACTCCCATCATCACTGTTATTGTGGGAAAGATGCATTGAGGGAAAGGGTCTTGCATTTCATTCTGAAGACAAGTATGTTTTGTGGTCATTCTTAGCCATGAGGGAGCAGTTTCACAGCTGTGGGCCAGGCACCACTCTTCTAACACTGGGTTACATTGTTTATCAAGAGTGCTGCTGACATGGCAGGTCTTGGTGCTGAAGGGAGAGGCAGTCATTAAGATAGCATGGGCCCAACTCATTTAGAGCTTTAAAGATCCAAAGCAGGACCTCAAAATGTATGTTGTAGTTATCTGACCTCTCTTGTTTAGCAGGCGGGCTGTAAATGATGCTCTTTCAGTTTAAGTGGTTTCATTCTTAGGCACAATGTGTTACAACAATCAAGCATGGAGGTTTTGATTCCCCTGGTCCAAAATTCTGTTGCACAAAATTGTCCTATTTAACAGAGACAAAATGGGTTAAACATTTTGGAGGTGCAAGGAATGCAGAGAGGAAAAGTGTGGAAGGAAGAGACAGGAAGGGAACCCAAAGACTTTAAGCTAACAGACATTTTTTTAACAGAGATAAAGGGAGCGGATTTTAGGGATATAATTTTGCAAACAAGAAAAAAATAGTCACTAGGAAACCTGGCTAAATCCTTTTCAAACAAAACAGGGATTGCAACTGAAGCAAAGGGTTTAAATTAAATCAAAAGATACCAAAAACAAATTCTTGTGAAGGAGAGAATTAAGTAAATTGATGATGAAGTGGTGAGCAGTTAGGACAGTGGAATTAACATATATATTTTTAAGTGTCATGCATGTTGGACCAGACAGTCTTATTTTATTTGCTGAACTTCCTTCTGTTCTTTAGTCTAAATGGAAATGATTTCTATAAACCCCGTCTCCAAGAAACAACTGATGATACGGGCATGCTGCAGTTGGTTGGTTGCACCTGTTCCAGCAGGGTGGAAGGAGGGAAGAAGGGCCACAGAAAGTGAGGCATGAGCTGTCACAAACTAGGGATATGTGGAATGGAAAACACTGAGAAGACCTTGTATGTGTAACAATTCTGCTTTACTGTAGCAGAGGAGATATAAGGAGGCCCTTTGTATATTAATTTTATTTTCTATTATTTGTGTAAGCTCAGCCCTTCAGATGGTTCCTAGGCCAGAGAGGATCTGATTGTCATTTGAACTAAGGCCTCTTTTCACTTCTCTGGCAGTGTAAAGAGACCCTAAAGGGCATATGTAATGGATGCCAACTTTATCTCCTTTACCAGAGCAGTATAAAGGGGCCTTAGCATAAATGAGATTCATACCCAGGAATATTTCATCCCCCTAACCACAGAAATAGGTCAGCACTAGTGTGATGCCCACCATCTTGGCTGACATTCCAGGGAGTGAACTAGGGACCTACAAAGCTGAAGGCATGGGCTACTACAGCTTGAACTAAGGAACAAAGCTGTCTAGCTATGTTATGGGCCCAGAGGGGGACACATAACATACATTGACAAATGAGTTATGCTAGCTATTGCTCATTGGTTTTCAAGGCAACACGGACCCCTTATAAAGACTGATGACAGGAATAAAAAGAGTCCAACTCATTACTCTTAGACAGAGAAAATTGCACATTTATGGAGAAAAGACTAACCACCTGGAGATCTGGACATAATGGACCAGATTTTCAAAGCTGGTGCCCAAACTTGCCCCAGCAAAATATACACACACATCTGTTGGGAGTACAAATGCATGTGAATGCAAAATGGATACCTGTGTGTACATTACTCCTTTTCATAGAAAAATGCATGTGTTAGGTAAACAGTAACATTTATGTGCATATTCTGTGAGTTCAGCTTAAGCACCAACCTTAGAAAACATGGCACAACGTTTTTTATGCGTGTGTCTTCACTGCACCTGGGAGGTGTGATTCACAGTATGGGTAGACAGACGCGCACTAGCTCAGCTCAAGCTAACATGCTAAAGTAGCAGTATGGAGGCTGCAGCATTGGCGGCAGCTTAAGCTAGCCACCCAAGTTCAAGCCCACCTTGTTTCCTGGCTCCAAGGTCAGGCAGCTAGCCTAAGACACCTGCAGTGCTGTAACGTTCACATTCCTATTTTTAGCAAACTAGCTTGAGCAGAGCTAGCAGGAGTCTGTCTATCCATGCTGCAATGTATCTATACCTCCCAGCTGCAATGTAGACATACCCTATAAGGCTCTGTAGTGAGGCGGCCTGGCTCCCAGCCGCTCCTGAGAGGGACGAGCCAGAACAGCCGCCACAGTGGGTGGAGCCACCGCCGCCTGTCCCCGCCCCCCAGAAGTCAAGGGGCGGGACAGGAAGTATAAAGGCCCGGACCAAGCGCTCAGTTGCTGCCTGGTGGCCGGAGAGGACAGACGCTACTGACCGAGCTCCTGTTGGACCAAGCCTTCCCCGAGCCCAGTACCCTGAGGAGAACTGGCCGAGCCTGCCCCAAGCTCGGTACCCCGAGGAGCTGCCCGAGCGTCCCCCCGACCCGTGTCCTGAGGAGCAGCCCGACCTAGCCAGCGCCCCAAGGAGCCCATGGTGTGGGACCCCGCGGAAGACCCCAGAGATGAGCAGGTACCAATGGAGGGGGAGATGGGAAGTAGCCCGGGGGTAGCTGACCCCAGTCTGGCTACAGCAGACTGTGAGCCAATGTTGGTGTGTTGCGGTCAGGACCCCACCAACACAGCAGCAGACTAACTGCCACTGTTAGGGCCCCGGGCTGGGACACAGTGGAGTGGGTGGGCCTGTGTCCCCCCTGCCACCCCACTCACGGGTGGCAGTCTCCCCTCCAACACCGCTGCTCCAACATAGGAGCCTGGACTTACCTGTGTGTTTGCTCAGCTCCTGCCTGAGGACCTGAGCCCTTGAACTGCTGTGTATTGGCTCAGCTCCTGCCTGAGGACCTGAGCCCTTGAACTACTGCTTGTTGCCCCACCCTGACCTAGGGCTAGGGCTTTACTGACTTTGTTTGCTCAGCCCCTGCCTGAGGGTCTGAGCCCAGAACTGCTGTCTGTTGCCCCGCCCTGACTGAGGGCTTGGGCCTAAATTACTGTTTATTTTGCTCGGCCCCTGCCTGAGGGTCTGAGCCCCCTGAACTACTGTTCGTTGCCCCGCCCTGACTGAGGGCTTGGGCTTCACTGACTGTTGTTTTGCTCAGCCCCTGCCTAAGGGTCTGAGCCCGTGAATTACTGTTTGTTGCCCTGCCCTGACCTAGGGCCTTAAATCCTGTTTGTTTTTGCTCAGCCCCTGCCTGAGGGCCTGAGCCGGTGAACTATTGTTTGTTGCCGCGCCCGTACCTAGGGCTTGGGCTTTAAGTACTGTGTGTTTTGCTCAGCCCCTGCCTGAGGGCCTGAGCCCGTGACCTACTATTTGCTGCCCCACCCTGACTTAGGGCATGGACTTTGGAGACTGAACTGCTTCCTAGCCTCGCGTAGTGAGGCGGCCTGGCTCCCAGCCGCTCCTGAAAGGGCCGAGCCCCCACACCGGACTCTTACACATTGTGCCTTCTCTGAGGACTCGCCCAGGATGTGGGCGCGAGCTCTTGACGCCGGTGAGAAGGGGGCCGCGGGAGAGAGACCTTTCTCCCGGGAGATGGATCTGTCCCAGCTCTTGGCCCTTGTGACGGAGTACGAGGAGCGACAGCAGGCGGCCCAGTCGAGACAGCAACAGGAGCAGCAGGCTGCCCACCTCCAGCAGCAGCAGCAGCTCGTAGAGCAGCTAGGGACCCAACAGCATCAGCTACTCCAAGACCTGTTTACCCAGCACCAGGACTTCCAGCGGCAATGTATTCAGCAGCTCGCAGCAGCGCTGGCCCAACCTGGGGAACCCCAGCCGGGAGACCCAGCAGGGGCCCCGCGGCCCAGCCCCCTGATTCAGCTGACGAAGATAGGCTTCGGGGTCGTCGCCGGGTCCCTTCTCGTTACGTTCGAGCAGGTGGCAGTCGTCGCCGGATGGGCCCAGGACCAATGGGCTACCATCCTGGCCCCGTACTTGACGGGGACTGCTCAGACGGTCTATCGCGGCCTGTCTGTGGAGGCAGCCCAGGATTACAGCCAGGTGAAAGCCGCCATTCTGGATGCCCTGGATGTGAGTCCAGAAACTTATCGACAGCGGTTTAGAAGCCTGACCTATCCCTCAGGGGCCCAGCCTCGGATGGTGGCCCAGGAACTTCGAGAAACCTGCAAGCGGTGGTTGCAGCCCGAACGCCAGACGTTGGAGGAGCTAATGGAGCAGGTGGTACTGGAGCAGTTCGCCCAGATTCTCCCGCCGCGAGGAAGAGCCTGGGTCCTCCGCCATAGGCCGGCGACAGTGGCCGCCGCCATTATATTGATGGAGGACTTCCTCACGGCTGAAGCCCCGCTTGGTCCGGCTGTCCGGGCAGCCCCACCAGGGACAGGGCGCCCCAACCCCAAGAAGAGGGGAACGCCCACCAGGACGGACTCACGAGTTTCCTCCCGGGTGGCGGAGGCCCAGACCCGGGCCGTGGCGTCCTCCGGGAGACCCGCTTGGACCCCGACCCCCGTGCCAAGAGGGGACTACCGGGACACTCCGGGAGGTAACCCCAGTACCCGGTCACGGACGGGACGGGCAGACCTGGGGCCCTGTTTCTCCTGCGGGGAGCATGGCCATTTACAGCGGGACTGCCCAGGGCTGGAGTGTACCTTTGGCCAAGTTTACTCAGGGGAAGGCCGTGCCCGGCGTTCGCAAGCGGCCAAGATCACCGTGCCCATGGTCATTGAGGGGCACCCGACGGTGGCCCTCCTCGACTTGGGCTGCGGCCAGATGCTGGTCTGCCAAAACGTAGGCCCTCAGGCTGACAACCGCCTGGAGAAGATTCAGCTGCAGTGCATACCCGGGGACATATGGCCCTACCCAAGTACCAGGGCCCAACTGACCATTGATGGGGTCACCCGGCTGATGATAGTGGGACTCGCTCCGCGGCTGGCGTACCCGGTGATCCTGGGTTGGGACTGGCCCGAGTTTCCCGCGCTCCTACGCCGCCACGCCGAGGGCAGCCTGCGGGTTATGCCAGCCTTGGAAGGGGAGGCCCCAGAGACCGAGGAAGACGAGGCGGAAGCCCCCGGCCCCACCAACCCGACAGGAGGACCTGCAGATGCTTCCCCAGGAGTGAGAGAGAATCCCTCAGCGCCCACGGACTTTTGCCAGGATCAACGGGCCGACCCCACACTTCAACGGGCATACGAACAACTGGCCACCGTGGATGGGACTGTCCTCGACCCACATCGAGCGGCGCAGTGGCTGCACTTTGAGCTGCGGCAGGAGCGCCTGTATCGGGTCGAGAGGAACCCCCACACGGGGGATACCCAGACTCAACTCCTCGTGCCCCGGTGTCACCGCCGGGCAGTCATGAAGTTGGCCCACGACGTCCCAGCGGCCGGACACCTCGGTCACGAGAAGACGCTGGCTCGGATACTGGGGCGCTTCTTCTGGCCAGGGGTACACCAGGAGGTAAAGGATTATTGCAATTCTTGCCCGGAATGCCAGTTGGCCGCCCCCGCACAGACTCCCAAGGCACCGCTGGTCCCGATGCCTTTAATTGAGACCCCCTTTGAACATGTGGCCATGGACCTGGTGGGGCCCCTCCCCAAGAGCAGTGTGGGGTTCCAATATATCTTGGTTATAATGGACTATGCTACCAGGTTCCCCAAAGCAATCCCTCTCCAGAACATCACAGCCCGCACCATCGCTGCTGAGCTGGTGAAGGTCTTCGCCCGCGTCGGCCTGCCCCGGGAGATCCTCACGGATCAGGGGACCAACTTTACTTCACGGCTGCTCCAGCAGGTGTGTGAACTCCTGGGGATAAAGCAACTGCGGACGTCCGTCTATTATCCCCAAACCGATGGGCTGGTTGAAAGATTCAACCGGACGCTGAAAGAGATGTTGCGTAGGTTCCCCCAGGAGGACCTTCGCCGATGGGACCAGCTACTCCAACCCCTGCTCCTGGCGGTACGAGAAGTTCCCCAATCGTCAACCAGGTTCTCACCCTTTGAATTGCTATACGGCCGGCGACCCCGGGGCCTGTTGGACCTCATGAGGGAAACTTGGGAGCAAGCCCCCTCACCAGCCCAGGGCCTCTTACAGTACGTACTTCAGCTCCAGGAGTGCCTTAAGCAAGCGGGGGCTCTGGCGCGGGAGAATTTGAAAGCCGCCCAAGACACGCAGGCCCAGACTTATAACCGAGACGCCCAGACTCGGGACTTTCAACCCGGAGACCAGGTGTTACTCCTCCTTCCCTCCAGCGAATCGAAGATTCTGGCCCGGTGGCAAGGGCCATATGAGGTGGTCCGGAAGGTGGGCCCAGTTACATATGAAATTAATCAGCCGGACTGGAAAAAGAAGATCCATTGGTACCACGTCAACCTCCTCAAGCCCTGGCGGGAACGCGAAGGTCTTCTGATTAACCCCTACCCGCCAGAACCGGAACTAGGACCCCAGGTCACCCATACCGAGGACCCTGGGGAACCCCAGCTTGGGGAGACCTTAACAGAGGAACAACTCAAACAGACCCGGTGCCTCCTGCGAGCCTTCTCCCACACCTTCACGGCTCAACCGGGATTCACTACCCTAGTATATCATCGAATCCAGACTGAGCCTGGGGTGGTGATCCGGGGCACGACCAGGCCCTTGCTGTATCACCGGAAGCGGGTCATTGAGGAGGAGGTACGGGCTATGCTGGACTTGGGGGTGATTGAACCATCACAAAGCGAGTGGCGGAGCCCAGTGGTGCTGGTACCGAAGCCCGACGGCTCACAATGGTTCTGCATCGACTTCAGGCGGGTCAATGCCATCTCCAAATTCGATGCGTACCCCATGCCTCGGATAGATGAGCTGTTGGCCCGGTTAGGAGAGGCCCGCTATATTACCACCCTCGACCTAAGTAAGGGGTACTGGCAGATCCCCCGGAACCAGCCTCCAGGGAGAAGACCGCGTTCGCCACCCCCACAGGCCTGTACCAATTTACCCGGATGCCCTTCGGCCTCCACGGGGCTCCGGCCACGTTTCAGCACCTGATGGACCGCCTCCTCCAGCCACATCAGGACTACGCGGCTGCCTATCTGGATGACGTGGTCATTTACAGTCCTCAGTGGGAGAACCACCTAGAAAGGGTCGCAGCCGTCCTGAGATCCCTGCGGACGGCCGGGTTAACAGCCAACCCGAAGAAATGCCGCATTGGCTGGCAAGAGACTACGTACCTGGGGTACACTATCAGGCATGGGCAGGTAAAACCTTTGGTAGGCAAGATCCAGGCCATCGCAACCTGCCCCCCGCCCGCCACAAAACGCCAGGTACGCCAGTTTCTGGGCTTGGCGGGATATTATCGATGATTTATTCCCCAATTCGCGGCAATTGCCGCCCCCTTAACGGGGCTCCTGACGAAGGACAGCCCGCGGCAGGTGAAATGGACCCACGAGTGCGACGAGGCCTTTCAGACACTCAAAACAAGCCTCTGCAGCTAGCCGGTCTTGTACAGTCCCGATTTTAACCGGACATTTGTCTTACAGACGGACGCCTCGGAGGTGGGACTCGGGGCCGTCCTTTCCCAAGAGGTAGAGGGAGAAGAGCATCCAGTTCTTTACATCAGCCGGAAGCTGTTCCCCCGAGAGAAAAACTATATGCGGTGGTCGAAAAGGAAGCCCTCACTGTGAAGTAGGCCTATGAAGCCCTGCCATACTACATCCTGGGAGCCCCCTTCACCTTGGTCACCGACCACTCCGCCTTCCAGTGGTTGGCCTGCATGAAGGACCATAATATGCGGCTGCAGCGGTGGTACTTGGCCCTGCAGCCCTATGCCTTCACTGTTCGTCATAGGGCTGGGAAGGACCATGCTAACGCGGACTTCCTCTCCCGGCTGGGGGGTATGGAAGGGGCTGGCCCCGCTGCACGGGAGCCAGCCTTGAGGGGGGGGCCGTGTAGTGAGGCGGCCTGGCTCCCAGCCGCTCCTGAGAGGGACGAGCCAGAACAGCCGCCACAGTGGGCGGAGCCACCGCCATCTGTCCCCGCCCCCCGGAAGTCAAGGGGCAGGACAGGAAGTATAAAGGCCTGGCCCCAGCGCTCAGTTGCTGCCCGGTGGCCGGAGAGGACAGATGCTACTGACCGAGCTCCTGTTAGACCAAGCCTTCCCTGAGCTCGGTACCCTGAGGAAGACTGGCCGAGCCTTCCCCGAGCCCGGTACCCTGAGGAGGACTGGCCGAGCCTTCCCCGAGCTCGGTACCCCGAGGAGCTGCCCGAGCGTCCCCCCGACCCGTGTCCTGAGGAGCAGCCCAACCTAGCCTGCGCCCAGCGCCCCAAGGAGCCCATGGTGTGGGACCCCACGGAAGACCCCAGAGATGAGCAGGTACCAATGGAGGGGGAGATGGGAAGTAGCCCGGGGGTAGCCGACCCCAGTCTGGCTACAGCAGACTGTGAGCCAATGTTGGTGTGTTGCGGTCAGGACCCCACCAACACAGCAGCAGACTAACTGCCGCTGTTCGGGCCCCGGGCTGGGACACAGTGGAGTGGGTGGGCCTGTGTCACCCCTGCCACCCCCCTCACGGGTGGCAGTCTCCCCCTCACACCGCTGCTCCGACATAGGAGCCTGGACTTACCTGTGTGTTTGCTCAGCTCCTGCCTGAGGACCTGAGCCCTTGAACTGCTGTGTTTGCTCAGCTCCTGCCTGAGGACCTGAGCCCTTGAACTACTGCTTGTCGCCCCGCCCTGACCTAGGGCTAGGGCTTTACTGACTTTGTTTGCTCAGCCCCTGCCTGAGGGTCTGAGCCCAGAACTGCTGTCTGTTGCCCCTCCCTGACCTAGGTCTTGGGGCCTTAAATCCTGTTTGTTTTTGCTCAGCCCCTGCCTGAGGGTCTGAGCCGGTGAACTATTGTTTGTTGCCTCGCCTGGACCTAGGGCTTGGGCTTTAAGTACTGTTTGTTTTGCTCAGCCCCTGCCTGAGGGCCTGAGCCCGTGACCTACTAATTGCTGCCCCACCCTGACCAAGGGCTTGGACTTTGGAGACTGAACTGCTTCCTAGCCTCATGTAGTGAGGCGGCCTGGCTCCCAGCCGCTCCTGAAAGGGCCGAGCCCCCACACCGGACTCTTACACGCTGAAACGGATGTTTTAAATGATTCATAATGAGTAACAGCTCCTGTTTCAGAAGGCTAATAATACGGCATAAAAACAACTTACAAAAAGAATGTCCATCTGGAATTAGTGTTCTATGCATTCCAAGAGAGAAGATGCTAGATCCTGAAGAGGACTCAGAATTGGATAGATCGGGGAGTGATTTGCCAACAGGAAAGACAGTTTGTTTCTCAGAATGCCATGCCATCTTGCCAAGTACAGAAATCCAGCTGTGGTGTGAAGGCTGGTGTTCATTTTACTTAGCTATGAGTGCAATATTCATCATGTTTTCTAAACTAGATTAATGACAGAGGTGTAGGCGATCGGCTAAGGTCTGAGTCTAATCAAAATGAACAAAGTGCTGTAATAAATAAATCCATGTTTTTGGAGCTCTGGAAAAACAAGAGTTTGTGGGAATATAGTTTGCAGTCAGTGTGGTCAAAAATTGACAGAGAAAATTAAAATCTGTTCTAGAGTTTTTGTCTGTCAGATACTGGAATTTTCACTGATACATGGATTCTGAGAGTCCTGGGGATAACAAATGACTTGAGGAATCATGACCACCCTCTCTTTCTTTATAGCTAGGTGTGAAGGGGGGTCCACAAACTTTTGTTCTTTTAATACATGATCACAGTATGGAAAAGGCTGAGAACCACTGCTCTGGTAGCTAATGTTAATTATGAAGATTATTTGAATACTGAATTATTTGTAGAGATGGTCAATGTATTGTTCTATGGAAGGAAAAAGGTGAACATCAAAGAGATTTTGGCAGAACACAATGATCACATCTAACATGAGCACCGCAAATGGAGCTTCATCCTCACAACTCAGCACTTCTGCCCATGCCAGAGAGTGGTGATCTGCTACAAAAATACAGCAGACGTTTTTTTTTTCCTAAAAAAGAGAAACAATGGTGAGCCTCATTCTTGACTTGCCCACTTCAAATCAAATGCAGCAGAACAGCAAGAGTCTACCATTGCCACCATGTAGCTGATGTTATGCATCTTGTGGCTGCTTCCTTAAGTGACCCCACTTCCTCCATGACTGGCCTTCATGCTTATTGGCCCTTTGTTTTTCCCTGGTGAAGGAATACGGTTATGATGGTCATTCTTGCTGGCAGTAGCCATTTGATGTTACATGGTGGGTGCCCATGTGGCCACAGGACCATAGATGTTGCCCTGTCCCACGTGTAGAGGTGATTGCATAGGAAAGTTACCTGTGAATTCTGATATCCCGCCTTCAGTTTTTGACCACACAGCAGATCCTTTGTTCCATGATCTTCAGGCTGTTACATGTGCAAATTGTCTTCAGGCAAGGATCCATTCTGGTGCTCAAGCATTCACTTCCCTCCTCATTGCTGCTCATGATGATTTTTGGTTTTGCTTCAGAATACCAATGTTTCTAAAAATCTCCTGTTCTTTCCTTGCCTTCCAACACCACCATAACCAAACACACAAAGCGAGCATATAAATGATTGTGAGGTGACTGCAGCTGGTAGCAATGTGAGTATTTGCACATGGTTATGCTGGCTTGTTCATCACTACACATTTGCAACAAATACACATTTGTGTGACTGAAAAGTGTTTGTGGAATAGTGAACAAAAAGCAATGCAGTCACAATTCCTTCCCTGATCCTCAAAACCCACCTCACTCCAGGGCTGAGCCCTGAAAAGGCTGCAGCTCAATTCCCTGTCCACCTACTCAGGAAGGAAAGTATTGGGTGTTCTCTCCCTATTTTATCTCCCTGACTCTGCCTAGGACCACAATGTGACCATGCAGGAGGGTATGTGTGTATATGATGTCTTACTCCCCTGTCTGGCTACATAATGCTCAATTCAGTCTGGGCCTCAGGTATTTCGACATCAAATGACACTAGTTATGCCCACAAAATTGCAGGTAGAAAATAGAAGCTTATTTAGACTCAGCTCTGCTCCTCATTCTTTGTGCAACCTTAGGCAAATCAATTCATCTTTCTGCGCTTCCCTCTTCCCACCCGTGAAATGGGGTTAATGCCCATCGTTGACAAGCACATTTTAATCTTTGGATGAAAGTCATCATGTAGAAGTAAGGTGTTATTAATGAACTCAGAGCAAGTTCCATCTGTGCCTAGTGAGAAGTATATGAGCCATAACTGACTTATCAGGCTCTTTTGTAACATTTGCAAAAAGCGAAAAGGAAAATCGATCCTTATTGGCTCCCGCAACTTTGGGCAATTACCTTGCAGCTGCAGTAACACTGAAGAAAGTTCAGTTCAATTTCTGCAAGTGCTAGCCTAATGAGAATTGCGAGCAAAGCAACCAGCAGCGATTTCCTCCCCCTCTGCCTCCCCCCCCACGCTCCTCCCAACGTAAGCTTCAGGCAAGGATTTCTGTCCTCGAAGTCATGCTAAAAAGGAGAGAACTCTGAGCAATGGTTAGTGATTTCAGTGAATACTGCTGTAGGCACTTGTGGAGAGGCAATAATACAAATAAGAAGAGGAAATGGAGAAGAAACTGGGAATAATAAAGGATAAATAAGGCTATCAGCAGTACATAATATTATAAACATAAAGTGGGGATAAAAATATAGTCTTTCTGAAACAAAACAGGTTAAGAAGGATATTGAACGATCTACCAAGATGCACCAGCATTGTTAATAATGTATTTTGGGATGTTTACATTATTGTTACGGTTTTGCAGATATTGCTGTTATTAGGTTGAAAATGGCTTTTGAATGTGTAATGCTCTTCCATTTAAAATCTGTCCAGCCTGCTGACACTCTCTGATCACACTGCTTATTCAAGGCCAGGTGTTTCATGAAACTGGCTTTAAATGCCAATAATGAAGCACCTTAGAGGTTCCGTGTCTCAGCACAGATGTGTGTATTTTTTAATCCTAAAATCTCTTGTGTGCTCAAATTTAGAGAGGTTTTTTAAAAAAATCAATGAAAATAGCTTTCTTTGTCTAATGTTATCATCTTTCTCCTTGCCTTTGAAAAAATCAGTAGGTTCCTTCAGAAAGAAAGGGATGTTATTTTCTATGCCTTATGATACCTTAGCTAAGATCTGCAAAGCAGAGAATCTTTTATTCTCATTATGTTATATGTGGAAGTATTATGAAATAATAAATCCCTCAGTGGTGCAGACTGAAAGATTTTAATTTCATCTTGAGATGTGCCAAAGTGCCTAGAAATAATTCAAGTAATTGGCAAACAGCTGTACTGTCAGGATCTTTCTGGTACAATTTGGTCTTGAATCTTAGAGGGGCGCTAAAGAGTTCTGAAGTCATTTACCTTAACAGATGAATGACTGGGAATGTTAAGAGACTTTTAGAGAAGGTGTTGGAGTGAAAACACAGGAGAAGTTTCTGATTTTGATGTCCTGGTAGAAGAAACACTTCTCTCTTTTATTTTTTTCATGCATGACTCAAAACTTTTCTAATACGTTGTGCTATGTGACATGGAAAATAATGTGGTGGTTTTCTGTTCTCCAAGGGACTCTACCAGATGCTAGTATGCACCCAATAACAGAATTTTCACCAATACTTTAAATTATTATGAGGTGTAGTGCAATATAGCAGATGCTATACATAGTGCAACATTGTAGATCAATAAATTAGCGCTGTAGTTAATACACATAAGAGTGAGTGTTGAGGATGTGGAGTATGTTTCCATGAGGGTAGTCCCTTACTTGTTGGCATGTACAGTACTATTTAAATGTGTAGAAGGGTGGGTGTTCTAGGCCCCCATACCCTGATTATTTTCAGCGGTGCTGAGCACCTCCAGCTTCCCATTGTCTTCAGCTGGTGGGTGCTCAGCACGTCTGCAAATCAAGCCATTAAGGTTTGCTACAGTACTGGTCTGATTCTCAAAGCTGCCTTATACCCAGCAGATCTCATTGCCTCACTTCTGAAAATCAGAGCATATACGAACTTTCCTCCTCCCCCTCCCAATTACCTATTATGTGAAGAGGAATTCCTGCTAGGAGCAGCAGTGTGTGTGTTGTTTTTGTGACTATGTGTCACAGACTAAAATAACATCAGGCTCAAAATGTTTGCAAATGAGACAAGAACCAGGCTTTTAATTTATACAGTGGTTTGAATACAGAGGCCTAACAGACAGAACTTCAGCTGAAGGATCATGGTTCTATTCTCAGCATTGTTGGCTGCATGAGAAATAGCACATCACTGTTTTTAGAAAGTCCTGTGCTGCGGTACACCAGCCAAGAAGGAAGTGTGCTGCGGAATATTAACCCCAAAAGCTAAAGGGAAAGGTTTCCAAGCACCTCCAAACAAAAGAAATCTACTTGAGCATGACCGACATATAAAAATGCTCCCCAGACAATCACTACGCTCTCAAATTATCTCACACAAAAACACTATAAAGGACAAAAACACCCTATCACCTGTGGGTGAACTCTTTTCACAAAGTGCTCACTCTGAATCTGACCTCTCAGTTCTCATCCTCAAATTAAAGCTGCACATCACCTTCAACAGATGAGCCTGGGTGCTTAAATTCATAACTTTGCTAAATACCAAAAATTATGGACTGAACAGAGACAGTCTGGCATATTACAGCAATCTATAACCCACTAATCCACCTCAACCCCCAGCTTTTTCCCCTCTCTCTCCTTTCCCCCCTATGACTGGAGAGATGTTAATGGATCACTTCATCTTGAATTGTTCCTTGAAACTACTTATGCTAAACAATCTATTCCACCTTGTATTTAGCTCTGAGCTCCTTTCCCAGACCCAAAGCAGAGCTCAGCATAAGGACTGTTCTCACACTATAGAGTTAGATTGACATAAATCAGCTAACATCAACCTAACTCTATAAGCATAGACGCCAACTCCGTGGGTGTTTCAGGGCTGGAGCACCTATGGGGGAAAAAAAAAGGGTGCTCAGCACCCACCGGCAGCCCCACAGATAAACTCTTCCCCTGCCCCCTCCTCCCCCCAATGCCTCCCACCCACTGAGATCAGCTCTTCAGTGATGTTCAGGAGGCACTGGGTAGGAAAGGGTGAAGTGTGAGCAGGAAGAGGCAGGGGAAAGGGCAGAATGGGGTGTGGTGGGGGTGGTAAGAGATAGAGCTGGGTGGAGGTTTGGGGGAAGGGGTGGGGTGGAGACAGGGTCTGGGGTGGAGCAGGGGTCGAGCACCCATGAAGAACTGGGGAAGTCAGCACCTATCTCTGTAAGTGTCTATCATAAAATGTATCTCCCACCCACTCGCCCAGTACTCGACTTAATAACTCAACCTTCACGAGAAGCGTAGCACTAAATTCGATGTAGTTAGGTCGATGCAGTGTCAGTGATTATAGATATTATATTATAGATTATAGTGTGTCAGCATAGACTCTGCGTTTCTTACATTGACTGTTGCTGCCTTCCAGAAGCCGTCCCACAATGCCCCATGCTTACAGTTAAATCAGTGCACGTGCTCCTGGTGAGGACACGCACCACTGACACAAGGAGCATAGTGCACACACACAAAAGTGATTGAATTTCTGCTGTGACTGGACATTGACATGACTTGGTTCGACTTAATTTTGTAGTGTAGACTTGCCCTAAACTTGAAAGCTCTCCCTTACCCCAACAGAAGTTGGCTCAACAACCCATTTGTCTGCCATGGCGGTGTTCCAGACTGAGTAGTACGGTGACAGATGGTCTCCGAATGGGCTGGGGACTATTTCTGGTTCGGGAGTTAGGGAGTGTGGAGGTCTCGTGCCCTTGAACACATATTCAGAATGATTGTTTAGAGGTGAATTGTTGAGATGTGGAAGGCTGATCTTGGTTCTGCTGACATCTGTTCTGTCTTTGTTTATGCTGTTGTTTATGCTGCTGTCTTTGGGTCTGAGAGTATGATGTAGACCAGAATCTCTGCTTGTAAAACCTGCTCTGTTTCTTTTTATTTGCAGGTATGTAAATGGCAAGGGTTTTTAAAGTCGCCCTTGAGTTTTTTAGGGTGTGTAACGAAATATTAGTTTTGTCTGCAAATAGTTTCTGTCCCTCAAAGGGTAAGTCCTCAACTATTGCCTGGATCACCCTTAGGAACCCAAAGAGGTGGAGCCGTGATGCATGGTACATTACCATGGATGTCATGATGGATCATGATGCCATGTCTGCAGAGTCAAGGGAGGCCTGGAGGACTGTCCTGGTGATGAGAGACCCTTGAGAAATGTTTGCTTTGTACTGTTTTTTTGTCATCTGGTAAATTTTCAATAAAAGTTGACATTTTGGGAGAAACAAATTGTGCGTATATTTGGCCAGCAGGACAGCATAGTTGGCTATGCATAACTGAAGTTTAGCTGAGAAATAAGCTTTCCATCCTTTTCTTATCCTGGCTGTCAGCTTTCTGCAATGTGGGCACTTTGAGTAATGTGTGTCTTGTCAAGGCAGTGGACACACTGAGAGTGGCCATCTGAGACCAGTATGGAGAGTCTGCAAGTCAGGCAGCATTTAAAACCAGGTGAGCCTGGCATGCCTGAGTTGGTCT
The DNA here is from genome assembly GCF_020497125.1 of Mauremys mutica. Taxonomy (NCBI): domain Eukaryota; kingdom Metazoa; phylum Chordata; order Testudines; family Geoemydidae; genus Mauremys; species Mauremys mutica. The sequence continues at coordinate 182,482,325 of NC_059072.1, read as the reverse complement.
CTTAGAGAAAAAACAGGGTAAACCCTGTTTGAGGTTAAGGCCTTATGCCTGACGGAGAGACAGAGAAGGTACAAGGAAAACATATATTTTTGAAGAAACGGGATAAGGAAGCTAACTTCAACTAAGCTAGTACTACCACTATGAATTATCTACTATAATTTTTCTCTGAAGTAGGAGAGGGTGTTGCTGATCATTCCGACTCAAGCCAAAGGCAGTATAGAAGGAACTGGGGGACAGCTGGCTGTGTAATTGCTCAGTGCGGCACGAGATGGCTATGGCACCTGCGCTGCCCAATCGGCACTGCTGCCACAAAACTCTGATTACAAACACAGGGTGTCAAGACACCTAAAGTGGAGCACCTACAGAGACATTCCTCGAAGAAGAACAATAAATTATGGCTGCTCTTCAGCTGGTGTGCTATAAGGAACTGGGCAGAGAGATAGATATCCCAGGAATCTCCTTTCCTTCTAGTGTGCCTGTGCAGGAGGCAGACATAATTTATAGGGGAAAGCCAGGTGGGATACCCCCTAATGTTGCCTACATCGTAGCAGCCACAGAAAGAATATGTTTAAATAGGTGTGACCCAAGGGCTTCTGGATGCCCGCTGGCAGATGTCATAGAAGTACAGAGGGGTAAAGTACAGAGGTTCACAAAAAATAAATAAATTTATGTAAGGTCTCTAATGAAAACCTGTGACACACTGGTCATCACTGCAAAAACAGTCAGTATGTATGGATGTTCTGTAAGGGGTTATATATATATATATATTCTTAAGGACTTTGTCTGGGGACTGGTCACCAGAAAGATGGAAAATACGTTCTCTTTCAGGCAACATGTTTATCTGCCTGACTGCATGTCAGTTAAGTATTGTATGGTTCAGAATGGTCCATTTACAGTATGAGATGAATACTAATGAAGAATCATGAAATCTTCAAAGAGGAAGTTTACAGGAAGAAGTGAACCAGCAGGGGAAATCCCTGTTTACCAGTAAGGACAATGAAGTTTTAGGGGTATAACTAAGGGATACAGATATACACCCTCATCCTTCACCTAGAAAGGTAAACTTATAGTGGGTTTGCTTTATGGAAGAGTGATCTCAGCCAGGCTAGGTTGAAAATGCTGGACAGAACTTTGGGTGAGAAAAACTGCTGTAGACAGGAAGGTAACTTGTTAGTTAAGTTTAGGCTCTAGAATTCATGTTATCTCGCGGACTCTCTTTTTGCCCCACCATCCCCAAGAACATGATACAGTTCTGCGGCGATCTGGAAGTCTACTTTCGCTGCCTCTGACTCAAAGAATATTTTCAAGATAACACTGAACAGCGCACGGATACACAGATACCCTCCCACCAACAGCACAAGAAGAAGAGCTCCACATGGACTCCTCCTGAGAGTCGAAACGACAGTCTGGACCTATACATAGAATGCTTCCGCCGATGGGCACAGGCAGAAATTGTGGAAAAACAACATTGCTTGACTCATAACCTAAGTCGTGCAGAATGCAATGCCATCCACAGCCTCAGAAACAACCCTGACATTATAATCAAATAGGCTGATAGAGGAAGTGCTGTTGTCATCATGAACTGGTCTGACTACCAAAAGGAGGCTGCCAGACAACTCTCCAATACCAAATTCTACAGGCCACTTTCCTCAGATCCCATAGAGGAATATACTAAGAAACTGCACCATCTACTCAGGACACTCCCTACACTAACACAGGAATGGTCTGTGATGGGATGTTAGATGGGGTGGGATCTGAGTTACTACAGAGAATTCTTTCCTGGGTGCTGGCTGGTGAGTCTTGCCCACATACTCAGGGTTTAACTGATCACCATGTTTAGGGTTGGGAAGGAATTTTCCTCCAGGGAAGATTGGCAGAGGCCCTGGAGGTTTTTCGCCTTACTCTGCAGCGTGGGGCACGGGTCACTTGCTGGAGGATTCTCCACAGCTTGAGGTCTTTAAACCACGATTTGAGGACTTCAATAACTCAGACATAGGTTAGGGGTTTGTTACAGGAATGGGCGGGTGAGATTCTGTGGTCTGCATTGTGCAGGAGGTCAGACTAGATGATCATAATGGTCCCTTCTGACCTTAAAGTCTATGAGGAACAAATCAACACACCCTTAAAGCCCCGATCGGGGTTATTCTATCTACTACCCAAGATCCACAGACCTGGAAATCCTGGACGCCCCATCATCTCTGGAATTGGCACTCTCACTGAAGGACTGTCCGGATATGTGGACTCTCTACTCAGACCCTACGCCACCAGCACTCCCAGCTATCTCTGTGACACCACTGATTTCCTGAGAAAACTACAATGCATTGGTGATCTTCCAGAAAACACCATCCTAGCTACCATGGATGTGGAGGCTCTCTACACAAACATCCCACTCACAGATGGAATACAAGCTGTCAGGAACAGTATCCCTGATGATGCCACAGCACAACTGGTTGCTGAGCTCTGTGACTTTTTCCTCACACACAATTATTTCACATTTGGTGACAGTATATATCTCCAGACCAGTGGCACTGCTATGGGCACCTGCATGGCCCCACAATATGCCAACATTTTTATGGCTGATCTGGAACAACGCTTCCTCAGCTCTCGTCCACTCATGCCCCTTCTCTACCTATGCTACATTGATGACATCTTCATCATCTGGACCCATGGGAAGGAGACTCTGGAAGAATTCCACCACAATTTCAACAGCTTCCACCCCATCAACCTCAGTCTGGACCAATTTACAGGGGAGGTGCACTTCCTAGACACCACAGTACAAATAAGTGATGGTCACATTAACACCACCCTATTCCGAAAACCCACCGACCACTATGCCTACCTTCATGCCTCCAGCTTCCATCACAGACACATCACATGATCCATCATCTACTGCCAAGCACTGAGGTACAACCACATTTGCTCCAACCCCTCAGACAGACCAACACCTACAAGATCTTCACCAAGCATTCTCAAAACTATGATACCCGCATGAGGAAATAAGGAAACAAATCAACAGAGTCAGACATGTACCCAGAAGCCTCCTGCTGCAAGACAAGCCCAAGAAACAAACCAACAGAACTCCACTGGCCATCACCTACAGTTCTCAGCTTAAACCTCTCCAATGCATCATCAGTGATCTACAACCGATCCTGGATAATGATCCCTCACTTTCACAAACCTTCGAAGGCAGGCCAGTCATCATCCACAGACAACCCACCAACCTTAAGCATATTCTCACCAGCAACCACACAATGCACCATAACAACTCTTACTCAGGAACCAATCCATGCAACAAACCTCAATGCCAACTCTGCCTACATATCTACACCAGTGACACCATCACAGGACCTAACCTGATCAGCTACAACATCACCAGTTCATTCATCTGCACATCCACCAACGTTATATATGCCATCATGTACCAGCAATGCCCCTCTGCTATGTACATTGGCCAAACTGGACAGTCCCTACATAAAAGGATAAATGGACACAAATCAGATATTAGGAATGATAATATAAAAAAACCCTGTAGGAGAACATTTCAACCTTCCTGGCCACACAATAGCAGATTTTAAGGTAGCCATCCTACAGCAAAAAAAACTTCAGGACCAGACTTCAAAGAGAAACTGCTGAACTTCAGTTCATTTGCAAATTTGACACCATCAGCTCAGGATTAAACAAAGGCTATGAATGGCTAGCCAACTACAAAAGCAGTTTCTCCTCCCTTGGTGTTCACACCTCAACTGCTAGAAGAGGGCCTCACCCTCCCTCGTTATCTCCAGACTGATTCTTGCTTGCATATTTATACCTTCCTCTGGAAATTTCCATTACATGTGTCTGACGAAGTGGGTATTCGCCCATGAAAGCTTATGCTTCAATACATCTGTTAGGCTATAAGGTGCCACCTTTGTTGCTTTTTACAGATCCAGACTAACACGGCTACCCCTCTGATGTTATGATGTTGTTTTATATGTAAATCATTTGTTCTGATCTCTCACACTATTTTGATATGTATCTTCTTTCTTAAAATTTTCTTTTGTTTTATAATTGGACTGAAGTACTGTATGTAATACAGGAGCAGTGGTCTAAGTTAAAATGGGTAAAAGGAACATTCCGTTGTTGGTGTTCTTTTCTCTGTGAGAGACGGTGGGAATTTCAGCCTATGATGTAGATGGTTTGCAATGTCTCATGTGACTGAATAGTCTAACCTGAGATTTGCATGATCTTTGGAAGTTATTGCAAATGTTTGTGTCTTGGTTGGGAGCTGCTTGCTTCCTATGGGCTCTTTTCTCTTCAAGCTGTAGGAGCCAGTTTCTGCTATGGACTTTGATACCCTGATGGAGACAGTGGTACCACTTGTTAAGATCACTTGCTAAGGTTTCCCAGTGGTCAGGATCAATTCCGAATTCCATGATATCTTGCTTGTTTGTGTCTTTATAGCGAAACTTGGGATGTCCTGTTGTTCCCTCTGATAGCTCCCCATATAGCATGTCCTTAGGTATGCATCGGTCTTACAACCTACTCAGATGGCCCAGCCTGCACAGTGGTCTTTGCTTGAGGAGGGCTATCACACTTGGTATATTTGCCCTTGGAAGAGCCTCTGCATTAGTGACTTTATCCTGCCATTTGGTGTTGAGTATGTGGCATAAACAATGTAGGTGGAAACTGTTTAACCTTTTCTCCTGATGAGCATAAGCTGTCCATGTCTTCCCACCATACATCAGAGTGCTGAGGACAAAAACTTGGTACAGCTTTGAGTTGATGGTAAGGTTTGAGTTGTTCCATGCTCTTTTAGTTAGTCTGCTAAAGGTGGTGGCAGCCTTTCCAATGTGAACATTTAGTTCTTCATCCAGTGAGAGGTTGGTGGTCACTGTAGAACCTAAATATCTGAAATGTTGGACTACTTCTAGCTGGTTTGCATTTAAGGTAATTGAAGAATCTTGTGGAACCCCGTTCTAATACAACCGTTTTCTTGATGCTGATGGTAAGAACAAATGCCTGACAGGCACTTGAAAGGCAGTCCATGAGTTCTTGTAGTAGATCTTCATTGTGGGCTATGAAGGCAGCATCATCAGCGAACAGAAGTTCACTGATTAGCACCTTTTTGAATTTGGTCTTTGACTTAAGTCAGGACAGGTTGAAGAGTTTCCCATCTGATCTAGTGTGGAGATACATTCCATCTTTCATGTCCTTAAACACATAGTTCAGAAATACGATCTGAACTGTTGACAGTTGTCAGTGTCAACAACCTGGTTGACAGTGAAACCGAGAGCTTTCTTCAAGCTGTCATACAGGACTTTGAGGTTTCCTGTGTTTGAGGCTTTCTGTATCTCTTCACAGAGCTTGATCCAGTAATGATTTGTACAACATCTGCTTGCTCACTCTACCTCGGTTTTTGCAAGTTGAAGTCTCACTTTGATGCTCTCTGTTGGTGAAGTCAAGAGGGGGACGCTAAGACATGGGCAAAGCAGCACCTCCATATCAACTGCCCAGGCTACTGCAGCTACACCACATGGAGAGGACACTCTATCCTTGCTGGCAACACGGACACAACATGGAAGGTGGCAATTACAGTAGAAGAGGATGTCACGGGTCACTTTTGATGGTGGAAGGAATCACTGCATTCCATTGGTCAGCCACCACCCACCACAAAGCTGGGCAGTCCCAGGACAGTTTGGTGCTGACCCACCATGGTCTGTCCACCTTATGGGATGAGTGGGGCTAGACCAAAAGTTGAAAGGTAGACAGAAACCTTGCACCTGGCAAAAATAAGAAATCAAGAACTTTCCAGCTTGGAAGCTGGAATGTCAGGACCACGTGTCTGGGATTGACAGACAATGATGACCTACAATACACAAACAGCATACGGAAGTCAGCTTTGATAGACTGTGAGCTGTACAAACTCAATGTTGACATTGCAGAACTTCAGGAAACAAGACTTGCAGATGCTGATTCTGTCCAAGAGGCCAATTACACCTTCTTTTGACAAGGTGAAAGAAGTGAAGAAAATCATCTGCACAGTGTCGGTTTCACTGTGAGAAACAAGTGGGTAAATGCCTAGAAACACCCATTGGGAAGTCAGAGCTTCAGACGACCATCAGCTCTGTGAACATCATTAGTGCCTATGCACCAACACTCAAATCTAGCCCCAAGGAGCAGGATATATTGTATGACTCTTTGCATGTAGTCATCAAAAGAATACCATCAACTGAGAAACTTTACCTCCTTGGTGACTTTAATGCAAGACTTGATGCAGACAACAAGTCATGGCCAGATTGCCTAGGACATTTTGGCATTGGCAAGATGAATGAAAATGGCCAATGACTTCTTGAATTCTGTGCCCAAAACCAAATGTGCATTACCAATTCATATTTTACAGGAAAAGATCGCCACAATCCACAATCAGGCCAGTGGCACCAATTATACCTTGTTATCGTCAGGAGGAAAGACCTTCTCTTAGTGCAGAACATTTGCACATTCCACAGCGCTGATTGTGACACTGACCACTCCTTGATTATTAGCAAAGTGATGATTACTGCCAAGAAACTTCATATAGTAAAACTTAGGAGCAAGCCCCAAATCAATGCTATTAACATGAAAAACCAGAGGAAATGCCAGGAGTTTGTGAAGGCTTTTGAACTTAGCATGCATGGGAAGTCATTGTCAGAGAAGGAAGAGGAATTTTGGGAAGATTTAAGAACAACAATCCATGAAACAGTTTTAGCTACATTTGGGGGAAGAGACCATCAAAAAAGGACTGGACTGAAGAAAATGAAGCAGAACTATTACCTCTCATCAACGTTAAGAAAACAGCCTACCTGGAACACAACAGGAAACCAACAGAAAAGGATCTGGGATTTCTGTGGGTATCCAGTGATCAGTGCCTGGATACCACAGGGGGACACTTTGAAGGGACTCTGGGCTGGGTGCATCTATTGTCAACCTGCAAAGCAAAGATGTGGCTGGTATAAACCCGAGAAGAATGCTTGAGTGGCTGACAGGCTGGTTGTGTTAGGGAGCGAACACTCAGCTAAAGGCAAGATTCCCTCACACTGGAGGGAGGTGGTAACAAGGTGACTCAACCTTGGGTGCCCTGAAAAGCATCACAATGGGGTCAGGAAAAAATACATCACTAAAAATTCATAAGCTGAAATAAAATAGGTGGATGAGTGGTGAGAAGTGATTTGCTGACCACCAAAGAGAAAAGACAGACACTGTTTCACAATCGCTTATACAGATGAACTGGTGCTGAGTTCATGACACTGATATTTCCCCAGTAGTTTCACAGAGAATGGCCATTTGATTCAAGGAGTGTTATACCAATACTCCCTAAGGTTGGAAAAGAAAGCTCCATTCACATCCATTCACCATGAAGTCTGCAATAGAGAACCCTTACTAAGTAATATATAAATAAAAATAAAAGGTTACTCTCTACAGGGTGTAACCTCTTATTTTTATGTCTGCAAAATCTTAGTATAACTCTCCTCTGAAGCCATTTTATTTTTCAATCCCCTATGTATGTACATATAAATCTCCAAAATTTAAGACATACAAGCAGAGAAAATCTACAATCACAGTATGAAAAAGATAGATGCCAGCTTCATCAGAGTTAAAAAGTATTGCAGCTGCTAAAAGAAAAGAGAAGAAATCTTCACACTCCTGGCAGAGTTTTTTGATCTAATAATTTTATTACTCGTGTTCATTCTGAATCTGGTGAATCACTACCCTACAACTCATGAATGACTCTAGAAACTCAGAAAGCCAGCTCCCCATTTCTGAACTTCTTTCTGACCTCCCTAATTTAACTGATGTGCATGACAGGGCTGGGACAGCACATGTTTCTTATAAAATTGCATCAGTCTTGAGTGGGAACTGCTCAAGTTTTACTCCACTTTCCTCTTATGTTTTCAAAGGACATATTTTGCTGCATTAAACCTGGCTCTCTTATCCATTCTTGATAAGGCTGAGGAATTCTAATGACAAGTTTTCCTGATCACCTGTCCAAGTACACCTAGTCTCACAAAGTGATTATTCTATATAAATCATGATTCTGCTTTCATTAACTACACACACACACACACACACACACACACACACACACACACACACACACACACACACACACACACACACACACACACACACACACAGAGTCATCAAAGGGGAAGTAAAATGCTATCAAGTCAGAATGGTATACAGATTGCCCAGGCTGATTACAGAGTGCAAAAGAGTGACGCATCAGACCCAAGAATTCTGCTCCAAGAAACCTACTTTTAACACTCTGAGTGGTAATAAGTAGGGAGTGTGAAGTAGAACAAGGCATGCATAAAAGTAACACCATGTTAAGATTATGTGGTTGATTAGGGTTCATTATGTACACATGTTAATGGTTGCTTTTAAAGTTATTTTGTTAGTGGTTTTCAAACAGTTTACAAGTATTGTATGGGGGTGGAGAGGTTGACAACAGGGATCTGACAGGGAAGGTAGGAAATATGTTTGCAAGAACAAGAAAAGGAGATAGAGGAGGGCATGAGAGAGAGGCAACAAGAGAAGGAATCTGTGATGCATGATGGGCTATGAAGGACGAGGTAGGGAACAGCAGGATGATGCTGGCAGAAAAGAAACAAGAGAATGATAGAAACCAGTAATGTAAGAACTAGGATGGTGAGGGGAAGGGAGAAAGGCTCTAACTATGAAGAGCATCAAGATGTGAAAGTTCAAAATTGTATAATTCAGTTGACCTCATGAGCTTCTCCCCTCTGCCCTGAGAGCTTCTAAGGGACAGAGGCTTTTAAAGGCCATCCTCAACAGAGTTCTGGCAGTGGTGGAGGAGCATGCACAGTGTACTACATTGGGAACCATACCTTCTCAGAGCACATGACGTCTCAGCTACAATGTCTGACCCAAGTATGGGAGCATAGTTCCTTTGAGTAGGCTACTGTCCCTTGGAGAAAACCTATATTACTGCTCCTCAAGAAAAATTCCATGGATTTTCAAATCTCTTTTCATGGCATACTCAGCAGAATATTTAGGCAACCCATAATTAAACTGATAATTCAATTTTTTTTATTCTGACAGGTTATTATTATTTTTAAATATTCTCTTTTATGCAGTAATGTAACCCACACTGAGCATACTTCTAATACACTGATTAGACTGCACCCCATGACCTTCATTATGTGTTTTCAAAAAGCTTTTTACATACATGCTAATTTTTAAAGCTAATTTTTAAGAATCTTATTGTCTCAGGTTCCCAAGTGACCTTTTCCTTCTTCTTTTTTTCCCCCCCGAGGGAGAGGGAAGGCGGAGTAATAACAGTAACATTATTTAAACATTTACTCATTCCATCCAATGATACTGACGGTGCCTTCTATCCCTAAAATGTCTCATTTTCTCTGTCAAGTTTTCCTTGCCTCTGGCTCATTTGGTTCTTGTACAACTAGTGTGCACTATGGACCATTATATAGATATGGGTTCTATGTCTTTTCACAGTATGTAGAGAGTGTCCATCATTATGGCCGCTGCTTCCCAGAGACTCACATTTGTTAGGAACTCATTCGAATCCTCGCCATATGGATTTGTTTTCCTTATTAACAAAGGAAGAATCTAATATTTGTTGCTTTTATTTCATAGACATCTTCAGCTTTCTTTTATTAATAGTATTTGTTATCTGTAATTGCACCTGAATAGCACCTCTGTGTACAGAAAGAATATATGATCCCTGCTCCTACAAGCTTACAAACTAACATTAGACTAGAGCTGGGTAAAAAATTTTGGACAGGTCGTTTATTCAATGAAAAATGCAGTTGCAGTTGACCCAAAACTATTTGCAACTTTGACACCATTCACAAAATGACCAGAGAAGGAGATGGTGGTGGTGGTGGTGGTGTTGCTGCCTCCCATTTCCCTGCTAACTGTTAGCTCAGCGGTAGGGCACTCAGGTTCAAATCTCTGCTCTGGAACAGACCCAAAATGGACTTTTTCAATTCATTGTAAATTTTGAAAAATAACAGAGTTGATTCGATGTAAATCATTACTGATTTCTTTCAGAACTGGTTCTACATTGCACATCACTAAAAGGAGGGAGTAACAACACTATAAGAGTCTAACCACAGTTAAGTTGTATTTCCACTCCCCTCTTTATCTCCCTCTTAATCTTGAGTTCACTGACTTCGTCTTAATAAAAAAGCTGTCGTGTAGGAAAACTGGTTGTTGCAATGGGGCTGTTCATCTCTGGGTCACTAATTCAATTTGGATTGTTAGTCATCGAAAAATAGCTGCCACCTGGCAGCAGAAATTATTGCCCCAGTGTTAGTCCTAGTGCGCCAGAAAAGAGAGCAAGAGTCTGGAAACTGAGCTATTCTCTTACCTTTAAAAAGGCAGTTTTCCCATTTCATCACTGAGGCATTTGGCATTGTAGGGTGGAGGGTGGGTTGTATAAGTAGGGGCATTTCCAGCAGATCGAGGGATGTGATCATTCCCCTCTACTCAGCACTGGTGAGGCCTCATTTGGAGTACTGTGTCCAGTTTTGGGCCCCACACTACAAGAAGGATGTGGATAAATTGGAGAGAGTCCAGCGGAGGGCAACAAAAATGATTAGGGGGCTGGAGCACATGACTTATGAGGAGAGGCTGAGGGAACTGGGATTGTTTAGTCTGCAGAAGAGAAGAATGAGGGGGGATTTGATAGCTGCTTTCAACTACCTGAAAGGGGGTTCCAAAGAGGATGGATCTAGACTGTTCTCAGTGGTAGAAGATGACAGAACAAGGAGTAATGGTCTCAAGTTGCAGAGGGGGAGGTTTAGGCTGGATATTAGGAAAAACTTTTTCACTAGTAGGGTGGTGTAGAACTGGAATGGGTTACCTAGGGAGGTAGTGGAATCTCCTTCCTTAGAGGTTTTTAAGGTCAGGCTTGACAAAGCCCTGGCTGGGATGATTTAGTTGGGTTTGGTCCTGCTTTGAGCAGGGGGTTGGACTAGATGACCTCCTGAGGTCCCTTCCAACCCTGAGATTCTATGATTCTATGATTCTAAGCTTGTGTTTTTACTGCACCTCTTCTGGGAACAAAAGGACTTGTCATTCTCCCGGGCTGCCAATCTGTCTCCTTGTATGAGCAGAATTCTAAATTCAGTAAAAATGTAAAGAAGAACAATTTAAAATATCTCCAGTAATAATAGATAGGGATAGATGATCATGTTTTCCTGTATTCCCAAACCCTCTTGAGCCTCCTGGACTCAAGACTGTGTACTGTTCTCAAGATTTTCTAGGCCTGTGTTCCAGCTTATATTTCATGGGGGATACACAAACTGCTTTCTTTTTGTTAACATTTTTTTCTTCTGTTTTTAAATGTGAGTTACCAAAAGCAAAGCCACTTCCTGATTTTGTGTAGTTTCATGTGAATTCTCCCTCCAGCACAAGTAAGCTGTCTGCATTACTTGGCACCACTCTGCAGACAGAGGGCAGAAAAGCCAGACCAGTAGGAGGTGAAAACCATGGGCCAAGAACCAAGAAAACAGTGAGATTTATATTTAAAAAAACAACTGTGAGGAATATTAGAAGCTCTTATTGGAGATGGAATCATTTTGCAAAACAGACAACAAAAACACAGGCTGCAGTTTAGGAGACCAAAGGGGAGAAAAATCCTAAACGTAAGCACCGCAAAACAAAGCAGACATATTTAGGAGAAGGTGCCTGTAGATAGCAGAGTGGAAAAAATTCATTCTTACAGTGATTCACTGCTAACATCTTTGCAACATACAAATGCCCAGCGCACATTTCCACCGCTGCCAACTGATACATTTGCACTATTGATAAGGATTCTGTTATTTATGCTGTCAGTGCTTGGAGGTGTTGGATGTGTTAGCATGATTACGTCTCACTGTCGCTCTCTTAGACAAATAGCACATGCATTCATCCTGTCAGGTGTTGCACAGCTGCCTCCAAGTAACACGTTAGTTTTATAGTACCTTGATTATGTTAATACATCTTAATGAACAAGGAAAAAGAAGAAAACAAGCTGTGCACGGGTACTGCTTAAAAAACAGCACATTCATTTCCACAGACAGCAGCTTTTTCCAAATGATGCATTTGCTCTGTTGACAAGGGTACGTACTGTTTGTTCCACCACCGTTGTTGAGTGGGTAGCCACAGACTTCATCCCTCTCTTAGACAAACAGCACACATGCTTTGCCACCTGCTGTTCTGCCCTGCCAGCTGCCAAGCCATGCACTTAATCTCTCTATGAGGGCACTATTTGCAATGATACTGCTTGTGGAGGAGGTCTTCCCTCAAATGCATTCTCTGATACGATTGCCAACAACAAGCAAGAGTAGGACTGTTAATAAAGTTGTTGTTGGTAGTGGGGGGTGGGGCATAGCGTGTGGAAAGAAAGCCTTCATCGTTATTGCTAATTTATTTATATAATCCAGCAGTGCTTAGATACCATGATTGGAATCAGGGGCTTCATTATGCTTTAGGCTGTTCAAATACATAGGGAAACACTGTCCCTATCCTGACAAGCTTAGAATCTAGTTTTAGACAAGACAAACAAGTGAGCATGACAAACAGCAGAAGAGAAGAAGAGAGAGGGTGAAGAGTATTGTGATGAGTCATTGAGGTCTCAATCATGCAAACTGCTCTGTGTGGATGGACCCCTGCACCCACACTGAGCCACAATGAAGTCACACCAATGGCCTGGGCCCTCTGCAGCTGCAAGTTTAGCAGCATTGTCTGACCCATTCTTGGTATATTTACAAACGGCCTTGTGGCGTGCTTACAAGGGGAACTCTCCTGTGTTACCTCTTGAGAGGATGTGAGGCTGGGCCTTCTCCCTTGAGAGCCTATCTCAGTAAGAAAGCACTACATTTCAACCCTGCTTTGAATCAAAAAAGTGTATTAAATTAGGCTAAGACACACTCAAGGCCAAGGGTTGGGCAACCAAGTAATAGTCCTACATATTTTTTTCTTTTTAAGCAGTGTGTTACTTCATTAATCCATTCTTAAGGGAGGACAGTCCCACTGAAGTCAAGAGATAGTTCTTTACTGGTTGCACTACCAGTCTGTAGCACATACATTTTCACTGCACTCCAGAAGCTACCTCATCCATAAGGAAACTGGTAACTAGCCTTGGCTTGTTTATGGTTCTGGGGAGAACAGCAGCTGCATATACAGTTGGCTTCCATAGTTTGCTTTATTGTTTGCACAACAAAAACCTCCTTTGATGGAAAGACATGCATTTTTAATGGAATCTACCTTGAAAAGTGCATGGGATTCATTTATAGCCAAAAAAAAAAAAATTAAATGAAACTCAAGTTAACAGAACTTTTGTCAAAGTTAGTTAAACACACAGGACTTGAAATTCTTGGTTAAAGAATTGAAGCAGGTCCTCAAGGAATCAATTCTGATGCACTTAGAGGAGAGGAAAGTGATCAGGAACAGTCAGCATGGATTCACCAAGGGCAAGTCATGCCTGACTAATCTGATTGCCTTCTGATTTAGTTGGGGATTGGTCCTGCTTTGAGCAGGGTGTTGGACTAGATGACCTCCTGAGGTCCCTTCCAACTCTGATAGTCTATGATTCTATGAATAAGCTTTGTATCTATTTAATGAAATAAATACAAACATGCCCTTCTGGGTCAAATCCTGAAAACCTTTCTTCACGTGGCTTATTATTGACTACAGTGGTGAGTGCTCAGTGTGAGAAATGGTTTACAGGACTGGGCCCCTAAGCTGCAGCAAAAAGCAAAGCTAAAATTCATTAGCAAGAATAGTCTTCAGTTTTCTGACAGTAAAGTTGTGCCTCTCAGGGAAGAGTGGGTGCCTCTCAGAATACAGGGGGGAATAAAGCCCTCACCAAATTAAATCTATAAAATAGACTCATCGCTTCTAATTGACTTTACTGTGCATATAGCATGAGAAGTGATTGTGTGCTATTGCTTTGTAAGGGCTGTTTATAGACTGTGACACACCAAAATACTCTGTTAGAAAGGAAGGGAGTCTGTAACACCAGAGACTGGTCTCATAAGTTACCTCTTGTCTTGCTTTGTTAAGATCAGGAAAGCCTAAGAAGGACTGACACCTTTATCTGAGGTAGCGAATTAGGTTTAAGGGGTTCCTTCCATGATCAGATATTGCTTTTACATTTGACCCTTTTACATTTGTTTATTAGTTTGACCTTTTAAAATGAAACCCTTCCTCTTTTTTTTTCTGGATAGTAAAACATGGAGGTCAGGTTGTGAACTGGGTATAAGCCGATCAAAGATTCATTAAGAACAAAAGCAAATAGCATATCAAGTTAAATGTACTACAGCATTAAATGGCTTAAACAGTTGCTTCAATAAATTGAATTGTCCCCACAGCTCATACTGCAAAAGTAAAACTTAACAGATATAACGGTCACCCATGTAAACCATACGATCTGCTCAGATAATGATAATTCTGTCTTTAAGATATTCCACTGTAATACAGTGAAAACCTTATTTATATGATGCCATATTTCACATTTCAATATAGAAAACAAGATGCATCGTAACCTAAACCAAACCCTTAGCCAACATGATCCAATAAATACATGCACACAAAATAGCACCAGTTCAGAAGTAATAGTATCTTAGGATCTTATACTGCTGTCCAATACCACAGTATATGAGCACCTTCCATCTAAAATTGACAGCAATAGCCAAATCCCTAAGTGGACTTCATGGAGTTTCTGGCATTTCTCCCTTTTCAAAAATAAAACAAAATCAAAAGCTCAGGTGGTGGTGGTTGTTTTTTGGTAGTTAGTTGGTTTGTTTCAGGTTTTTATTTTTCGGAGGGTTGGCTGTGGTGTTTGGGCGGACAGGAGTGTCACTGTTGGGTATGTCATTCTTGCTATGGTGGAAAACCACTCCCTATCCCAACTACTAAGCCTGAGTCCTACAACAAACAATAGCTTTACAAGGCATACATGCATTGGTGCCTCTTACCGCATGTTGAATAGAGGTAGCCAGCACTTTCATCAGTGTAGCTGTTTGGGGGTTTGCTCCAAAGTAAATCTAGTTAAAAAATAAATAGAATACCAATTTCAAGAAAAAAAATCCGACAACCATTTTCATCCTGAAATGGAATGAAATGTTAATATTTTCTACCATACAAAATTCCAAACAGTTTCAAAAACCAAAAACTGTCAGAGGGACATTTTTGTCCTTTTCAATTTGAAGCAAACAAAATTTAAAATTGGTTCAATTCAAAATGTTGATATTGCAACCCAAAACAAGAAGTTCAAAAGTAGCCATTTTGAGTCTATTTCTCAGTGCATTGGTGGGCTGGGGAAGGAAGGAAGGAAGGAAGTGGACATATTTTGAAAAACAAAGAAATCCCATACCACACAAAACCAGGAAAATAAACCCACAATGCACAAGCAGAATATATCAGTGGACAGGCAGGTGGAGGAAGTGAAGATGGAGTGTGGGAAGCAGTTATACTCCCATCAGCAGCCTAGAGGCAGCAGAAGAAGAAAAGGGTTGTGCTCCATCTCCTGGAATCATTTCTCTGTGGTAACAGAGAAGCCATATGTGGCTTCTTGCAGTTACTGTTCACTTTAGCTGAGGCAGGAGCCATAGTCTAATTTCCCTCTAAGCTGCACGGCCACACAGCCCCCTATTGAGCATTGTGCCAATACTCAGGGCTGTGGCAGGGAGAGATGCCTCTCCCCAAGCCCCGGATCTGCTGCGGCACCCCTCCCTGGCCCTTACCCAGCCCAGCCCTGAATGTGCCATGGCCCAGGGACAGGTGCCCCAGCCCCGACCCAGCCCGGCCCTGGAACAGGTGCCTCTCCCCCCACAGCCCAGGCCCTATCTCAGGAGGTGACTCCAAGATGTGTTTGGGGGAGGGAAGAATTCTGCAATGAGGAACCAAACTCCACTGCATGTATCAAATAGCCTAGCAAAGAAGCCAAAATATTCAATGATAGAAATCTCAGCCCAATATCCCTGTTCCCAAACCACTCTACTCAAAGATTTGGGGCAGGCTGTTATGGCCTGTCAGCCCAACAGGGAACCTTACTATCAGATAGTCAGATGCATAACATGTAAATCCTGCCCAGAACCCTCATTTATTGAAAAGCCCAGCAGAGGAAGCTACAAATTGGAGTGTGACAAACCCCACCACCAAATTTTGCTCCCTCTCTCAAAATATTAGGGTTGCACAGAGATTATGGCTCCGCAGTTCCACTGGGAAGCCCACAAGCAGACAGTCATGTGATGTATCGTGGCTTAGCCCCAAATATCATCACAAACAGAACAGCAGTTCACTCTCTGTGAAATGTGGGCCAACTGACCCATTTACATGCTCACCCAGCATGTCTAGGAATACTCATCCTGTCCTGGAGCACAATTTGGCAATGTGATGGAACTCAAGTCACATTTTACACAGGCCATTAATGAAAAGTTTAAGTGTGGCAAAAAAATTTTCCCCTAAAGTTAAAAAAGGCATTAAAAAACAAAAACAAAAAAATATACTAGCATTTTTCCTATGGAACTATGATCCAAAAATCAGGACATTTTGAAGAAACTGGCATATTTTTGTGAAATATTTCACTTGCCCAAGCAACATTTTTCAATGAAATTTCAACCAGCTCTAAAGTCCATGGACTTTAACAAGCATTAGATTTGGCCCCTGATGTGTGGACAAGGATAGTGCATGCCTTCACCTTCTGCCAGTTTCAGCAAATTATTCCTGGCATTTCTAGTACTGTCGTCAATGTTAGCTGTCCTCATTGTACTTCCCTACCACTCGGCAGCCAAATTATGGTTTTCCCTGCACAGATGGAATTATTCTGCTCGCTAGTGCACCCTTAAAGGAACATGAGTGATTTGGTCTTTGTGGAGGAGTAGTGCTCTCCCTTAACAGAGAAAGCTAAACCTCACAATCTCTCAACTATCTTAGTGGGATTGAAAATACCGAGTGTCCCACAAATCACAGCAGTCACTATGGGGGATAGGGCAATACATTATGAGCTACATTTTCAAAAGCATGTAAGTGACTTAGGAGCTTAAGTCCCATTTTCAGAAGTGATTCTGGCACTTGGAACCCCCGGCTTATTGAAAGTCAATAGGATTTAACATGTCTACATCACTTCTGAAAATGGGACTTAAGCTCCTAAGTCACGTAGGCAATTTTGAAAATATTACTCTGGTGTTTGATACAATTCAGCTGTCTGGTTTTGATTTAATAATATTTTAAATTAGAGGAATAAATGACATTATGATATAAAATACTATAGCTGTGGACAGTAATTGACAAATAAAAATGAGGCGTTTGTGACCTATGGATCAAACAGCTTCATCGAGCAAGGTGCTCAGCACCATCAAATCTGATTGAAGTCAACAGTCCTGCAATCTTAACTCATCTGAGTAATCCCTATTTAGACAAACTGAAGACAATGATCAACTGACATTCATGGAGTTACTCAGCTGAGTAAGAGTTGCAGAATGAAGAATCATGGAAGATGAGGATCTCTTATGGTGTCTTTGCTCAGGGTCAGGCCCTAAATCAGACATAACATATCAAGGGATAACAATTAAGAGGGAGGATGGTGGAAATATGGAAAGGAGAAATATGAAGGAAATATGGAAGAAATAGAAGAATGAGTAAGGTAAAATGTTAGAACGGAAAGAGGAAATGCATAGGTTAGTAAAATAGATTTTTCTCCATTTCTTTGTAATTACACAACTGGTTTGCCCAATTATACACATTTACCGGGTGTATTAATTTTGTTCTTTTTTCCAGTATGGCAACTGTATCAACAGACATAAAAATAAATGTCATCAGACCAACATAATCATCTTAATCATGAGCAGACTTAACAGGAGAGCCACAGAAGCATATTGCCTTCTTTTAGCAACTACACAATATATTGCCACTGGACTTGTCTAATATTCTTGAAACTCCTCTGACAATAATTCCACAACTCAGGGCCCAGGATATGTTTCAGTAGACTGATTTTCAAAAGGCACCACGCAAACCTGCAACTCTTTAAAAACTTTAAAAACACAAACCTTGATAAAACAACAAATGCTCTGGAAAGTATACGATGGATAAAATAATATTAGGACAACTTCAGCTGTCATTTATACTGTCATTTATACTGGTGTACATCCAGAATAACTCCGCTGATGTCTGGAGAGTTACTCCATATTTACACCTGCTTCATTGAGAATAGGATTCAGCATACTAAACTTCTATAGGTAGTTGAAAGAGTATTTGGAGAGTCAGGCTTCCAAAAGTCTGCTAGCTGTGATGGTCAAACTATCTGTCACTGTGGAGTACTTGGACACAATGTCTTTTTAGTTCAAGAATGAGGTACTGTTCCCCCTTCCCCTCTATCAATCAGTTTCTAGATAATATCTAGAGAAATAGGCTGAAATTCTGCCTTCAGATATTTACATCCAACTCCCACTGCAGTCGATGTGAGCTGTATGTGCAAATCAAATGGCATAATATGGCTTATATTAAATTTTCCACTGGAAGAGAACACCAGGAGCAAGTAATGAAATAACTCAAGGCCACTGGTATTTTCCATTCCTCTGTGTGCATAGTTTTGCACATACTTACCACTCATACTTCAACATGTAAATCAAGGAACATAGGAGGCAGGAATTCTTATGATTCCATGCATATGGATTTTGTTTATGGTGAGAATTGTAACATACTTAACTGTGATTGTGAGATCAAGGTTATGTCTTGGCTTCTAGAGGCTCAGACAACCACCTCTTGCAAGTAATCAGAATGAAAGAGATTCCTTTTTTGGTTGGTAGAATAATTTATAATTACAAGACATAGGCTGATACTGGGAAGAATCAATTATCCTAGCTTATATTTTACAGGTGAGGATGGATTTCCTCTAAAAACCCTACCTAACTCTTTCAACATCCCCAGAATCACTCAAAGTTACATTATAATGAGATTCAAAAGATTCTCCAGGAAAGCTGGAAGGACTTTTGGCATTTTAAAGATATGCATTTAAGCAGCTTGATAAATGTTAATATGCTATCATCCATCATCCCGTGTAAGATGTTCCTGGCATGTTGCTATTTACACAATAATGCCATCAGATGTGGGCATCTTTAATAGAAGTGAAAGACAGATCTACACATCTTATATTCTCAGATCCATGTACACAATCTTCAGAAACCAAAGACAGTTGTTTGCTAAAACCAAACAAGTGCAGACAGAGAAGAAGGCAGGATTCTAGGAGAGAGAGAACAGAATGGATTGCATTTCCAGTAGGTACTTATACCACACCCATCGCCAAAGTATCTGAATGTAGTATTACGGTAGAACAACACAGAAGAGTTTTTAAGGTAAGCATACAAACAACTTCTCAAAATCTAAAGGTACTTGGCAAAGGTAAGAATTAAGGAGATTTTTATCATTCTAAAGTGGCCTCCTATTCCAAAAGATAACTAAGTAAAATGGCACCAGCTTACTCAACAGGCCTGCCTTCTTGTATGTATGCTGTATAGTTGTATCCATATTTGTCCCAAGATATTAGAGAGAGAAGGGTGGGTGAGGTATTCTCTTATTGACCAACTTCTATTGATCCAATAAAAGACATCACTTCGCCCAACTTGTCTCCATGTGTGTATGCATTCATGTCTGTTTGCTTTAGTAACACACACACACGTTTTACTGCATTTTGCACTGGCTAGCTCTGTACAACTAACAAAGCTAAAAGGGAGAGGGAGCTGGATTCTATTTCTTGATTTTTTCTTCAAAATAAACAAACAAATCAATGAATGGTAGATGAAAACAACAAGAAAAACAAAAAGTAAAGGAATGGGAAGGGAGGAACAGGAAAGGAAAGTAGTGGGAAAAGGAGGGGAAAGGAGAGCAACATCTTGGTTTCCACCTACAAAGATTCTAGAAATTGCCTGCACCAGGCCTGAAACAAAGATTTTTGTATATCCTTGAACTATAGCCAATGGAGATGCCTTGTAAAATAATAATAAATAATAATAAAAGTACTCAAATATTGATCTGTGATTAAGGCTGATACAGTAGAAAATATTTCTTTCACACTGGTCCCCGCCAAAACAGACCTGGCCTTGCCAAAACAGACAGTTGCTGGAAATGTGGATCTACTGGAGTCACACTGGCTTCAGGGAGTTGGGACTTTTGGTTAGAGGTATTCAGGAGGATTAATAGGATAATGGATACATCTTCAAAAATTACTTCCCAGAACTGTGTGTTGGGATATAGCCTATCATCTTATAAACTCTCCAACTCATGGAAAGCTTGGTTCTTTAGAGTAGTGCTTGTAGCCAAATGACTAGTATTGCATAGATGCAGAAACAGACTGCCTCCAGGGACAGAAATTTGGCACAGATGCTTGGCTGACTTGGTGACTAAAGAGTGGCTTACATTTAGGAAAAAAAAGAGACCTCAGATAAATTTGAGAAGATTTGGCCTGGATTCTATTTCTTCTTGAACATCATCTATAGAATTCTTCACTGAATTCTCGTCACTTTCACTTGTATAAATCACATCAAAGACAATGAATTTCCATAAGTATCATCAAAGGCGAAAGTTGAAGATAATTTCTTTTCAATGAGACTCTATGGGCATGACAAGCTATACAAGTGATGTAAATGTGTAAGAAGAGGAAGAGGCCTTAGGTAAGTCTACCCAACCCATTGAGTTTGGGTATTAATCCCTTTTGTCAGCAAGTGTTGTATATAGGAAATGGATAACATCCTTTTATTTAGTTTGTGAGTCCTCTGCTAGAATTCACTGCGTTTCTTGTTTTACAAGCCATCAGACCCCAACCAGAGAAGTCATGTGAATATGTAGCTAGGTTTTCCGTGTTGTGAGTATTCACTAAAGTGTTACGCACAGTTTTTCCTCTTGGATTTGTGCTGAGAAGTCTTATGATTCCTGACAACTTTCCTGATCTCCTTTGTATTTTGGACATTGGAATAGATGGTCTCAGCAGCTATACAATCTGATCTGAGTTTTTTCCTCTACAGTTTGGCACTCCTATAAGTTCATTGGCAATCCTGTGGTTCTTGAAGGGAACACTATCATCACAAGTGAGATGTCTATAGAGGTTGCTCTAGAATTCGTGCCTGTTCACATAATTTTTTTTCTTTTCTCCCGTATAGTGGTAGAGGCATGTGTATAACTTTCATGCTGCTCATAGAATCATAGAAATGTGGGACTGGAAGGGACCTTGAGAATTCATCAAGTCCAGGCTCCTACACTGAGGCAGGACAATGTCTTAGATATCTCAAAAGACAGTCAGGGTAGCAGAGACACCACTCAGAATTCTACCTGAATGTGAGCCTAGGTCATCACTTCCCTATGCTCTTTTGCACGTTTCATTCCTCCCAGTCCTGTCATAGTTTTAATAATCCTAAAGTTGTTCTGTAAAATTTCTGTTCTTTGCATGCTTCAGTTATGGCACTAATAGATCTTACACCACAGCCACTATACTTTGCTGGCCTGTTTAACTTCCATTCATTTAACAGGAACTTTAGGTATTCAGATCTTCTGAAAATCAGTCTACGGGTGTTTATGAAATAGCTCACTTACCCTATGCCCTCATCAGTCTTAAGTTTAACTGTCAGGCTTTCACTATCATTTAAATTGCCTCTCCCTCACATGTTGTCATTATTTGGCTCATTGAGATCCTCTGGGATGTATCTTCCTCATCCTCATAAGCTACTTGATGAGACTTAGCAAGGATATCAACAGTGTAAATGATAGTCTAGCTCTCACTTGAGATTGTGATAAATTTCTCAGGGTTGGCATAGTTGCTTCCTGCATTGGTGGGTACATAGTATTCTTGGACATGGAATAGACCCATGCCTGTCTTAATTTGTTTCCATGTTTTCTCCATTCATGGAATCAGTCACTGTATACAGGGCTGTGTAACAAAAGATATAATTGTCACTTAAATTAGTACCCAAGATGCCCCAATTTCCACTCCTTTAGGGACCCCCTTCACATTTTCTCTTTGCTGCCTAGCTTCTTTGGGTTCTCCCACACTGTTGATACTTCTGCTCTTGTTAGCAACAGACTAGAAGACTCCCTTGCCTGACCCCACGGGAACTCATTCTGGTATCTTATATAAAGTTTTCCTATGTGAAGGTTCTCCCACAACTTCATTCCCTGTGGTTCCCTTCTTCTCCAATGCTCCAAGTACTCTTTCCCTTAGTTGCTGCTGTGTGAGCCCTGCATGGCTTTGGAACTACTCACAGCTCTAACACCTGCAGTTCCAGGACTTCTTCCCCTTTTTCCTAGCAGCTCCTATGGGCTTCACACAGCTTTGTTGTTGTTCTTTTTTCTGATATAGGTGAGCTCCTAGCTGTTACTTATAACCTTTCAAGTGCTTTTCTTCCTGGCTTCATCTCTCCTGGTTTTCACCTCTGGTTGACTATCTTGATGACAGTATATATGAGACCAATATTTTACACTCATACATTGTTTTTCTGGCACGACTAGTCTACTGCAGATAAATATTTTAAGAGACATTTTGTGACAGCTTGAGAAAGACTTTGTAGTCCAGTGGTTAGGACACCCACCTAGGAAGTAGCAGATCCAGGGTTCAATACCACTTCTCCAATCATGCTTTCATTATTTAGCCACAGTGGAACAGCTTCAACAGGAGAGGTGGCAGAAGCCCCACATCTGAATATCCCATAGGTCAGTGGTGGTGAGAAAACCTTCTGCTCAAATCCTTTCTTTCCCTGCAGCAGAGGGAAAAATTGAACCTTGGCCTCCCACATCCTAGATGAGTTTGTTCTGATCACTGATCTAGAAGTTATAAGATGAGAATCACCTCCTCCTTTGGCTGGATTTTGAGTGGGACCCCATCTGGTAGGTGGTCTCTGAGCATATCTACTGGATTGGGCCCTGCTTACAATTTAGGCAGAAGAGTGCCTATCTTCCCACACTGGGGCTTAGGCAGGAAATAAGCGTCTGGATGCCTGCACTGAGGCAGCAGTGCACACACTCAGAGGCAGAAGCATAGGTACCTAAGAACATTTGCCCTGAAAATTTAGGTGCATACAGGTTTTAGTGGGAGTTTTATGGATCACAGTGGAGCAAAACTAGGCGCTTAAGTACCTTTGTGTATCTAGGCCATACCTAAGCCAGCGATTCTCAGGAGGCCCCTCTGAATTCACCCCCTGCAGATAGGTTTAACTCCTTTCTAATTCCCAGAGGGTTAATGAGGTCCACCTACTCTGACATTCAGTAGGACGCATAGTCCATCTTTATTTCCACAGTTGCTGACGGTTTCCTCATCAAAAGAGCAAAGGGAGCTCCAAGCACAAAAGAATTGCCCAAGGAAACTGGAAGGGCAATGCAGATGACGATATTATTTCCCCTCAAAAGAAACAGAAAACAAAATTAAAAAGGAACAAACCAAGCATTCACTCTGATGCACACACAGAAGAAATGCACAAAGCAAATATATTTGTATTTGAAACACACAAAATGCAGTTTGCTACTGTTCCTGTGTTTCTCTGGATTTTGGTCTTTTTAGGTGGGCTGGGTGAAACAGATTTTTGTTGTTGTTTTTGCAACAATAAAAAAAAAACGACTAAAAACTATCCCACAGAGAAAAAGCTGACAGTTTTCTAGCATCTTCCAATTACAAATATATGAATATATTTTATAAAAAAATATTAATGTGGTTCAAACTCGATTTTTTCCTAAAAATCAATAACTTACCCACAGTAAGCATCCTCAGATGAACCAGTCAATTGTAAGAACTAACAGTGTGAAAAATATCATATTAAAATGTTTACCCAGATGTATCTACTGGAAGGAGGAAAGCAAGTATTATTGGTAACTGGGGATGGGCTCAATCTGCAAAAATCAGATTTGCATTTTAAAATCCCACATTTCAGAGTCATTCAGATCTAGAATTTTAGGTCCTGATCCTGCAAAAGCTCCCTGGGAGCAGACACCTGCACCAGATCAGAGCTAATTGTAGGATAGATGTCTAAGTTCTGATCCTGCAAAAAACTTACATTCATGCTTAATTTTATGTACTGGAAGTATCTCAATGAGACTATGCTCTGTGCATTTAACATTAAGCATGTGTCTGTCTTTGCATGATCAAAATCTTAGTTTACTCCATCATAAAAGGCTTGTTTTTATTTACTTCTTTAATTAGATTTAGCACACACACACACACACACACACACAGATGAAAAAATGTGTCTTAGTGAAATTTAGATTGGAATTCAGATGCAGGTGGAATAGTGGAAAAGTGGAATAGTGGAAATTCACACCTGGGTTTTTGGCCTAAGCTATCTGAAAGTGAAAAGATGTGTCTGTTCAAATTTGATTTCTCACTTGAAAAAATATTTCTAAGTACATTTCTACAAATCATTGCTAATATGATTTGCTATAGAACACTCTGTGACCTTTAATAGAGTTCTTCATGGATTAATCCCTGTGTCCAAGCTGAGCTCCACTGAAGTCAATCGGGCTCTGTGTGGACAGAGGGATCTGCTTGTACGAAGCTCGTTGCAGGATTAGGGCCTAAGGGTATGTCTACATTCCGAGGAAGATTAAGATTTTGTGGATCCCTGGGCCAGAGCAAGTGGGGGCCCCTCCCTGCCTTCTGCCTGCAGTCCCTCCTGACCTCGCTCATGCTCCTTCCAGGTAGCTGCCCAGGTGGGCAAAGTGGGTTGGGGTGCAGGAGCGCCCTTTTTTCTAGGTCTCTCCAGTTGCCCGGGCATGGGCCCTGTTGGCCCAGTGGCTAATCATCCACCACCATCTACATTGCATTTTAAAACCCATGAGAGCAAATCTCAGAGCCCAGGTCTACAGACTTGGATTCACGCTACAGTGCTAAAAACAGCTGTGTAGATATTCAGGCTTGGGCTCTGAGCAGGGTGGACTTCATATCTTGATCTCCAACCCAAGCTGCAACATTTACACTCCTGGTTTTAGTGCTGTAGTGCAAACCTAGCAAACTTAAATCTGTAGAGACCTAGGTTGAGAGACTCCCTGTGCAGGTTTTAAAACCCAGCATAGACATACCCTAAATATACACCAGTTTTCCAGAAAACTTGTTTTCCCCTAGTCGGAGGCCCTGGTTTTGGGGGTTGAAGCCTGGACCTGAGTGCTTAGCACAGGACCTGAGGTAGACTAGAGTAAGGTCTCTTGCACCAAACAATGTATAACTGACTCACCAGATACACAGACTACACAATATGTTGTTCGCACTGAAACACCAGGGTGGCAAATGAGGAACATTTATGTGAGAACAGTTAAACATATCTTTGTAATGAATGGTGTCATTGCAGTTAAGTGCCTAACTAACTCTTCTTGGAACATGTACAATGCAGACTAGATATTGCAAAAATGAACAGAATTGAGTACAAGGCTTGAAATGAAACAGATATCCCAAATTATGGCTCAGTAAGGGAGAGACACTCAAAGCCTTCTTGAGGGTTTAATTATCTGTTTCTGTTACCAGGTTCCAACCAGACAAGGTAACACAACCTTCTTCATTTTCAGTTTACTCATATTTGAGAGCTAGCTAAATTTAACCTGTCTCCTAGGCCTGGTCTACACTGGGGGCGGGGGGGGGGGGGGGAGGAGAAGAAAGGGAATCAATCTAAGTTACACAACTTCAGCTACATGAATAACGTAGCTGAAGTCGATATTCTTAGATCGTCTTACTGTGGTGTCTTCACCGTGGTGAGTTGACTGCTGCCACTCACCCATCAACTCTGCCTGTGCCTCTTGTGGCAGTGAAGTACAGGAGTCGACAGGAGAGCACTCGGGGATCAATTTATCGTGTCTAGACTAGATGTGATAAATCAACCCCCGCTGGATTGGTTGCTGCCCGCTGATCTGGCGGGTAGTGTAGACATACCCTTAGTTCCTTTTTCCTTAATTCCCTAAATGTAAGCCCATACCCGAGGGAACTGGTGGGTGGCACTGCATCCTTACTTCCTCCTCACCAATGCTCCTGCAGTCCCAGAGCATTCTGAAGCAACCTCCTGGGTGAGGTGTCAGTTCAACAAAGCACTTAAGTATGTGCTGAAATTTGAGCATGTGGTTAAGTTGATGGCACTTAAACATAAGCTTCAAGCTGAGTATTTGCTTTAACACTTCCACACTGTGCTGAATTGGGGGCTGAACAAAGAAGAGTACTTAGCTACAGCTGTTCAGAGTTTCACCTGCTGCAGCTACCTACCAGTACCTCCTCAGGTCTCCATTAGCCATGGTATGTGGGGCAGGAGGAGACAGTGTTGTTCTGGCTACTGTCCTGCTGTGAAGAAAACACCCACAGCCTTTGCAGGGCGAACAGGATAGACACTGCATTGCCCCACCTATCACAGGGGCCCAATGTAATCTCACGTAAAGATATCACTCAGTGGGATCTGGAAAAAAAAGTAGTGGAAAAACAAGTATCTGTGTGCTGACACATGTCTTTTACCACTTGTTTTCCTGGTTTAGGTCAAAAGATTTTAGTTCCATGGCTAGAACCCCCTGGTTCAAATAGAAAATGTACATGTTGAACATGAATAGAGCATACATTTCTTATACTTTACTGACCGGATTTGCTCAAGCACTGAATTGCTATGGTTCTTCAAGTAACTCTACTAGCTCAACTTCACTCACTGATATGAAAGAGTGCCTGCTGCCCTCTGACTTGGCTGGAGGCCTGGAGCTTGGCACTGCTCAGCCAGCTATCGGACTGATTTTGCATTGCAGCTGTTTGTCCTGAGTGCCAAAGTCTGCTAGTGAACAATGAGTGACTGGCCACCTGGGCTGAGCCATTCTGCCAGCTGCCACTTCTGGTCTTAGGCTATCACACAAAATCATTGTGAGGATCCAACCTACTTGCATAAGCCAGGTGCATTCTTAACTGGTTCTCACTACCCCAGACCCCTGTATCAATAAGCCAAGCCCAGGCTTTACCCTGGCTTCAGTCTGCCCTTGGGGCCTCCCTGACGACTACTGTGCCAGCAGCTGCTGGGGTTCTACTAAAAGGCAATGAATTGTGAGTGGCTGCATAGCAGCAATGGCTTTTTTCCCAACATTTAGGCTATCCAATTGTTTGTAATTCCAGCCAGCTTCCTGTGGTACTTTCACAGCAGATTCTACACAGCTGACCTCACAATGAATTTTTACCCTATGTTATGGATAGCTGTTGTGACTGTCCTCATAATGCTCACAGGGCACATTCCTCAATCTTTTTCTTAGAGTTATGGCTTTTTAAAAACATGTTCACCTTCACCTGTGGTCGGGATTTGCCCTGGCTAAAGTTGTTCTGGTTTTCTGTCTACTTCTTCTGCATTGCTGCCTATTAGTAGTGGCTTAAGTGATTCACACATATGTATAGCATTGGAAGTGCTTTGGCAACTTTGAAAGTGTAAGGGTAAGAATTTGACAAACCCATAAAAAATTGGGAAGAAAGAATTAAGGCTCTATTAATTTGTCTGTAACTGTATCACTTTCCATTGTGCCTATATTTTGCAGGGATTTCTAAATAACTTACTTAATAACAATGAAGTAAGTATAAATACAGTGAAACCTGTTCTAAATGACTACTGACAGGACCAACAAAATTGGCTTTAAGCAGGTATCAACCAGACCTGTAGTTGGTGCATTTGAGAATACTTTGCTGTGGTATTTTAAGACAGAAGCTGCTTGTGTTCACTTCCGAGACCATTCTATAGCCTGGTCTACACTAGGCGTTTAAATCGGTTTTAGGAGCGTAAAACCGATTTAACGCCACAACTGTCCACACTAGGAGGCACCTTATATCGATTTTAATGGCTCTTTAAACCGGTTTCTGTACTCCTCCCTAACGAGAGGAGTAACGCTAGTATCGGTATTACCATATCGGATTAGGGTTAGTGTGGCCGCTGATCGACGGTATTGGCCTCCGGGCGGTATCCCACAGTGCACCAGTGACCGCTCTGGACAGCATTCTGAACTCGGATGCACTGGCCAGGTAGACAGGAAAAGCCCCGCGAAGTTTTGAAATTCATTTCCTGCTTCCCCAGCGTGGAGATCTCATCAGCACAGGTGACCACGCACAGCTCATCAGCACAGTTAACAATGCAGTCTCCTGAGAATCGTAAAAGAGCCCCAGCATGGACTGCACGGGAGGTACTGGATCTGATCGCTATCTGGGGAGAGGATTCAGTGCTAACAGAACTGCGTTCCAAAAGACAAAATGAAAAAGTATTTGAAAGAATTTCTAAGGCTATGATGGATAAAGGCCACAGCAGGGACTCAGTGCAGTGCAGAGTGAAAGTTAAGGAGCTCAGACAAGCCTACCAGAAAACCAAAGAAGCAAACGGAAGGTCCGGGGCAGGTCGAAAAACATGCCGCTTCTATGCTGAGCTGCATGCAATTTTAGGGGGCTGCGCCACAAGTACCCCACCCCTGATCGTGGATTCCGAGGTGGGGGTTGTAATCTCTGCCATGGCTGAGGATTATGCAGACGGGGAAGATGAAGATGAAGAAGAGGAGGAAGACCTAGCAGAGAGCACACAGCACTCCGTGAGCCCCAGCAGCCAGGAGCTTTTTATCACCCTGACGGAATTACCGTCCTCCCAGCCCTCACAAGCCACTATCCCAGACAATGACGCCATGGAAGGGAGCTCTGGTGAGTGTACCTTTGCAAATAGCAAACAGTGTTTTTTAAGCAAGCCTTTTTTAATGATTGATTTGCCCTGAGGACTTGGGATGCATTCGCAGACAGTATAGTTACTTAGAAAAGTTTGTTAACATGTCCGGGGATTGAGAGGAAATCCTCCAGGGACATCTCGATGAAGCACTCCTGTAGGTACTCCAGAAGCCTTTGCAGAAGGTTTCTGGGCAAGGCAGCCTTGTTCCGCCCACCATGGTAGGACACTTTACCACGCCATGCATGTAGCAAGTAATTAGGTATCATTGCGTGGCAAAGCATAGCAGCGTATGGTCCCGGTGACTGCTGGCATTCAAGAAGCATCCGCTCTTTATCTTGTTCTGTTATCCTCAGCAAAGTGATATCGTTCAGGATAACCTGGTTAAAAATCAGGAATTTAAGTAAGGGGGGTGGCCATTTTTCTACTGGGTTCGTGGACTGCAGCAGCTTAAAAAAAAACTTTCCTGCACGTAGCGAAGCGGGGGGAGGGGAGGAGTGAAATGCCGATGATCTTTTCTGTGTTTGGTCACCGGCGATCTTCCCCAAGCTACCAGACACGCAGTGGGTGGGGGGGTGGGAAGGTTGTTGATTAGCAGGGAGCTAGCGTGGTATTAGCCATGCGTTGGGGGGGAGGGGTAAATCCAGGGGTGAGCTGGAGCCGGTTCGCACGGGTTCACGCGAACCCGTTGTTAAATTTAGAAGCGGTTTTAGAACCGCTTGTTAACTAGCTTCCCTGCGAGGGAAGCTTTGATGGGCTCTGCCTGGGAAGCCTGTAATTCCTCCTCCCGGCCGCCGGGGGGCGCTGCGCTGTGCTGCGAGAGCCATGTGAGCTGCCTCCTGGCCCCGTTGCTGCTGCTGCTCTTTGGACCTCTGGCCCTGGGGCTCCTGCTGCTGCTGCCGGTGAGTCCCCGGCTGCCTCCTGCTGCTCCCAGCCCCTCCCCCCCCGTGTGAGTATCTGCGCCCCTCCCCCGCCTTCCCTGCCCCCAGCCACCCTCTGCCCACAGCCACCCCCCTGCCCCACCCCCTGCCCGCAGCCACCCCCTGCCCCACCCCCTGCCCACAGCCACCCTCTGCCCCACCCCCTGCCCACAGCCACCCTCTGCCCGCAGCCAGCCCCTGCCCCCAGCCACCCGCAGCCCGCCCGTCTGCATCACCTGCCCACAGCCAGCCCATGTCACTCCCTGCCTCCAGCTAGCCCTGCCCCACGCCCCTATCTGCAGCCAGCCCCACATCCACTGGTGCCCTGCAGTTCCCAGGGCAGTAACCCTGCACACGTGCTTTAATGAGGGGGGGGGGGCAGGGAGCAGCTGGGACCCACACATGTGCACACCCTAGAGTGACCAGACAGCAAGTGTGAAAAATCGGGACAGGGGTGAGGGGTAATAGGAGCCTATATAAGAAAAAGACCCAAAAATTGAGACTGTCCCTGATCACCACCCACACATGTGAAAGGGGCTCATTTCTAGTTCAGCCCCATCTTTTTAAAAAAGAACTTTAGGTTGGGTTAAAATACATCTGTATTTTCCTGGACATGTCAGGCTTTTCGGTTCTTAATCACCTCCTGGGAAAATATGGACGTATGGTAACCCTATTGGTACAAAAAATACATGCTGTCGCACATCCCTTAAATCAGAACTTTTTATAGGGAACCCGTTGTTAAGATTTTGGCAGCTCATCACTGGGTAAATCACTACAGAAGCCGAAAGACAGTGGCTTACCATGGCCGCATGCAAGCTGAATTCTGATGCCTGGACCTGTGTCTGTGAGATCTGTAACTCCAGAGCTGCAAGCACTCACTATTAAGATGAAAAATGCGACCTTGTAGGGAAATCACATGTGCTAGGTGAATAGTGCTGTTCACTGTGAAAGAGTATAACCATTGTTCTGTAAAATGTATCTTTCTAAATATTTATCTCCCTCATGCAGCTGCAAATTTTTCAACCATCCCTCCTCCATCCCAAAGGCTAGCACAGATAAGGCGGAGGAAAAAGAAGACGCGAGATGAGATGTTCTCGGATATTATGGAAGTTACATGCAATGAAAGAGCTCATCTGAATGAGTGGAAGGACGTGGTATCAAATTACAGGAAAGAGGCCAGTGAACGTGAGGACAGGAGGGATGAACGTGAGGGCAGGAGGGACAACCGAGATGAGAGGTGGCGGCAGGAAGACCGGCAGGAAAATCAGCGGTGGCGGCAGGAAGATCAGCGGTGGCGGGATGCAACTCTGGGGCTGCTGCGTGATCAAACTGACATGCTCCGGCGTCTTGTGGAGCTTCAGGAACGGCAGCAGGATCACAGAGTGCCGCTGCAGCCCCTGTATAACTACCCTCAACCCTCACCATGTTCCACATCCTCCTCACCCAGACGTGTAAGAACGCGTGGGGGGAGGCTCCATGCACCCGCCCACTCCACCCCCGTGGACAGCCCAACCAGAAGGATGTCGTTACTGTGAATTTTTTTTAATGGCCTTCTCCATCCCTCCTATCCTCCTCCCAAACCACACCCTTACTTCTCTCCCTCTTTTTATAATGAATCAATAAAGAATTCATGCTTTTTAAATGAGAGTGACTTTATTTGCATAAGTAAGCTGTACTCGAAGGGGGAGGGGGAGTTGCTTACAGGGACTGAGTCAATCAAGGGGGTTGGGTGTTCATCAACAAACACAGCAGTCACACTGTACCCTGGCCATTGATGAAGCTCGTTTTCAAAGCTTCTCTGATGCGCACCGCTTCCTGGTGTGCTCTTCTAATCTCCCTGGTGTCTGGCTGCGCGTAATCAGCGGCCAGGTGATTTGCCTCAGCCTCCCACCCCGCCATAAAAGTCTCCCCCTTACTCTCACAGAGATTGTGGAGAATACAGCAAGCAGTAATAACATAGGGGACATTGGTTTGGCTGAGGTCTGAGCGAGTCAGTAATGTCCGCCAGCGCGCCTTTAAACGGCCAAATGCACATTCCACCACCATTCTGCACTTGCTCAGCCTGTAATTGAACAGATCCTGACCACTGTCCAGGCTGCCTGTGTATGGCTTCATGAGCCATGGCATCAAGGGGTAGGCTGGGTCCCCCAGGATAACGACAGGCATTTCAATATCCCCAACTGTTATTTTCTGGTCTGGGAAGTAATTCCCTTGCTGCAGCCGTTTAAACAGAGTAGTGCTTCTGAAGACGCGAGCGTCATGAACCCTCCCTGGCCATCCCACGTGGATGTTTGTGAAACGTCCCTTGTGATCTACCAGTGCTTGCAGCACCATTGAAAAGTACCCCTTCCGGTTTACGTACTGGGTGCCCTGGCGCTGCGGTGCCAAGATAGGGATATGGGTTCCATCTATCGCCCCCCCACAGTTAGGGAATCCCAGTGCAGCAAAGCCATCCACTATGGCCTGCACGTTTCCCAGAGTCACAACCTTTCGTAGCAGCAGCTTAGTGATTGCTTTGGCTACTTGCATCACAGCAGCCCCCACAGTAGATTTTCCAACTCCAAATTGATTCCCGACTGACCGGTAGCTGTCTGGCGTTGCAAGCTTCCACAGGGCTATCGCCACTCGCTTCTCTACTGTGAGGGCTGCTCTCATCTTGGTATTATGGCGTTTCAGGGCAGGGGCAAGCAAGTCACAAAGTTCCATGAAAGTGCCCTTACGCATGCGAAAGTTTCGCAGCCACTGGGAATCGTCCCACACCTGCAACACAATGCGGTCCCACCAGTCAGTGCTTGTTTCCCGGGCCCAAAATCGGCGTTCAATGGATAGAATGTGCCCCATTACCATCAGGATCTCCAAAGCGCAGGGGCCCGCGGTTTGAGAGAATTCTGTGTCTACGTCCTCATCACTGTCATCGCCGCGGTGCCGTATCCGCCTCCTCCTCGCCTCGGATTGAAGGTCCTGGTTCACCATAGACTGCACGAGAGTGCGCGAGGTGTTTAAAACATTCACGATTGCAGTATTGAGCTGAGCAGGGTCCATGCTTGCTGTGCTATGGCGTCTGCACAGTTCACCAAGCAAAAAAGGCGCGAAACGGTTGTCTGCTGCTAAGGGAGGGAGGGGTGAGGCTGTACCCAGAACCACCCGCGACAATGATTTTTGCCCCATCAGGCACTGGGATCTCAACCCGGAAATGCCAAGGGGCGGGGGAGGCTGCGGGAACTATGGGATAGCTACGGGATAGCTACCCACAGTGCAACGCTCCAGAAATCGACGCTAGCCTCGGACCATGGACGCACACCACCGATTTAATGTGTTTAGTGTGGCCGCGCGCACTCGATTTTATAAAATCTGTTTTACAAAACCGGTTCATGCAAATTTGGAATAGTCCCGTAGTGTAGACGTACCCATAGTCAATCCCACTGTACCTAATATCACTACTGAGTTGTTGATGCTCACCTCTGATTGGCCTCCCCTGCCCACTTGTTACATTTTCAAACACATACCTTCATGGTTTTTCCCATGCTGCCTCACTAATATGTGAGATGCTCCCATAAACATCTGCATAGCTACCTCATTATCCACCTTCAAAACCCTTCTTAAAACTTGCCTTTGCCAGGATGCTTACAAAAAAAACAAACCCTCAACAACCATTAGGCTATAGTGCGCTGAGACCACTGACTACCATGTCGATCAGCACTGTCTTATTTTTTACTTGCACTCCCTCATCAGTCTATATCAGTAGTTCCCAAACTTTAACAACCTGTGAACCCCTTTCACTAAAATGTCGTGTCTCACGAACCCCCTCCAAAAAATTAATATTTTCAGGGATTTTCTCCTTTACTTAAGTATAAATTATAAAAGCAGTGATCTTGGAAATATAAAATTTGTTTTTGTGAAATGCTTATTACACACTATTTATTATTATTTATCATTACAGTATTTTTAATTACATTATGAAAATGGCAATGCTCTTCCAAGATCTCATTTCTGTAGCTTATATCACTTTGAATAAGCCTGTTATAAAACAAGGCTCCTACGTTTCATCAAGGAGTATCAGATGTGAAATAGCATGAAGGTATTTAAGAAGCCAACTGAAAGACTTCCTCCTACACAAGCATTCAGGTCTTGAGCAGTCCAGGCAAACACCACACAAGCTTAAACTTGTTCTTCATAATAATTTAAAAAACAATACTAGCTGCCTATTTAATTTAAAAACAACAAAAAATAGCCACCTCCCTCTCCATTTCTTATAAGTCTTATAAGTTGAAATCTCCTCAGTGTGATAGATATGCTTGCTTTGATCTGCTTAGCTCCTGGAAGTCTGAGGGCTCCGGGCTGCTGGCCCCATGCTGCCGGAGGTTCCTAGGGACAGCTCTGTCTGCCACTAGGGAATTTTTTCCCCGAGAACCCCCTGTAACATTTTACAAACCTCCAGTGGTTCATGAACCCCAGTTTGGGAACCACTGGTCTATAGCCATCTATTGTCCTTTG
This sequence comes from Mauremys mutica, assembly GCF_020497125.1. NCBI lineage: Eukaryota > Metazoa > Chordata > Testudines > Geoemydidae > Mauremys > Mauremys mutica. The sequence goes on along the minus strand of NC_059072.1, from coordinate 182,448,262 downwards.
TCTTATACTAGGATAGTAAGACCATTGGCGCAGGGACTGTCTTTTTGTTCTGCGTTTGTACAGTGCCTCTCACAATGGGTTCCTGATCTCTGATAAAGGCCCCGAGGTGCTGTGGTAATACAAATAATAAATAAGAAATTGGTAATTAAGTAAAGCTTCTTGCACAGATTCTACAGTAATAATACTAGTCAGTACTGTTAAAAAGGCACCCTACATTACTTTGCACAGCTGGAGAAGTTTGACCAGCTAAAAGACAGATCCACCAGCTTTGCCCCTTGCCCAGCTCCACAGGGCATAGTAACATGGGAGCTCCTTGGTTTCTGCAGTGTTTGTGTGATGGGCATTCCCTGTGTAGACCCTTGCAATCTCGGCCCTCTGTGACTGGGATGCTGTGCTCCATTGTGGATGTAGACAGCAGAATTTACCATTCATTGTCAGCATTATTTCTAATGTTGCTTATTTGCAGTCAGGTGCTTAATGCTATATGAATGAGGCGGAGAGGGGAGTGCAGAGGCTTGGATTTAATGCAGAATTGATTTGCCTAAAGAGGATCAGAGATGTCAGGCTCACCAATGAGCTGAAGAGCGAATTAGATATTTTCAAAATAAAAAGTTAAGACAGGATAAAGAGGTGTAGGGATGAAGCAGGAAATCAGATAAGAAAGAAAAAAAGGGGCAGTCCTATTGGCCTTGAATAGTCTTTTTCTGTTCCTATGAATTCTCATGCTCTTGCATACTAAGCTAAGATCAATGGAGATTAATCAGTTGTACAGAAACCATTGTGAACTCATTGCAGGCTTTTAAAGTTTAAATTTGTTTATTGAGCACAATTTGGTTAGCATCAGGTGCTGAAGTTATATACACCAACACTAGCATAGAAATTACTTTATTTAGCTCCCAGTTGTAAGTTTCTATAGCAACTAGGCCCTACAGCAGTAAGATGAGGTTTCTGGCATATGAATACTGCTGCTGCTAGACACTGGTAATACTGTATTTTAGGGCACTCCACTGCTGTTTAATTCTTTTTAAGCTGTTCCCCTGCCCCCCCACCCCCCGGGTCTTTCTTCAGCATAACTGTGCCTGCTTAGTCATACGTTTAATTACAGTTTTTGCATTGGACCATCCTCCTCTTGGAAAGTTTCAGTCAAGGTTCAATTTCCCTTGAATGGTTAGCATGATGGTGTGTGCTACACATTCTGAAGCTTTACATATCATGTAAACTGTGAAAGACGGTGGGGAGGTGGCCATGGAGCTGATGCTAGGGAATGCCTGAAATAATGAGGCTTGTCTAAGATCTGGTGGTGTGATCAGATCAGATCACATCATGAGAGGAAGCTGGGGAAAGCCAAGTCAGCACTTGGACAGGAGATCTCCAAGGAACCCCATGCAAGTATTGGTGATTCAGTAGGTTCTCCTGTTGCATCAGAGTCAGAATTTAATCAATGCTCCCAAATGGTATAAGGGGGCATTGCACTGCCGGCAGTGTTATCTTTTAGCTAGCATGCGAGATCCTGACCACTTGAACTCATTAAAAAAATCTCATGGCACTTCATATTTGCCAATGAGATATTCACTGGAGACTTTTGATCATATTCCACCTCAGTAATTTACACTGCACCTAGCTCTACTCCCTCATACACTTACAACTGAATGTGTTTTTATTTTCTTCTTGTCTTACTCTAAACTATTGAGCCTTGTTAGAAAGCTTTTGTATTCCACCTTAGAGGTGGTTGCACTTTAATAGTGAGCAGAAGGATCAAACACTCTTATTTATTTCACTGGTCATTGAGAGCCTTCTTTATCTTGATTTCTTTTAAATGCACTAATGCCAGAGTTAGCTTTTTTCTCCCCTTTGAAGCACATTGAAATGTTTGGCTGAGGTGTTCTATAGATGTGCAAAGCACAGTTATGACAACAGGGAGTATAAACATGAATGCATGTTTGGGTAGTTAATAGTAATTAAGTATTTTGATACTGTGGTTTCTTTTAGATATCTAAGGGGAGACTCCTATGATTTCCCCCCAGAATAAAGCATATGGCCTTTGTACATTTTCATTTGCAGATAGGCTGGATGGCTGATTGAACGATAAGAGGGATCTTATCTAGGAGGGATCTTTCTCTCTCCCCTGGTTTGATTCCTTCCAATCCGAAGGAAACATGTTACTTAGTTCAACACCTTAAAGGAGTGTGTCTCTTCTGCTGTCCTAGAGCAAACTGTCCCTGGGAGAGTGTCTGTGTTGTCAAGCCACAGAAAACAAATGTTTAGGTACATGAGATCAAAATGTGTTTTTCGATGATTTGGTCTTCAACCTCAGAATCCATGTGTTCTGAATAACATTGCCCTCATATACCCACCGGTGGGCTGGCTCAGGGAACAAAATCTAACTTGAAAAGAGGTTGCTAGAGGGCAAAATGGAAGGGCAGGGATGTAGAACAGGTAATTAAAGTCAGGTGTGTAATCTTATCTGCCCTCAGGTTGATTTCTTTTCCTCTCCTCCAGGCCCGGTTGGGCTGTAGAGACCTTGAGAGTATCTCAGGCTGGGAAACCCACTCATCAGGTTACGTGCAGCCTGTCATGTTCTTATGGCAGAATCCTCTCTCTCAGCTTTTGCTGACTGCTCAGGGGCTGTTAGCTTTATCTTGTTGAGGACTGTTCCCAGCTGATATAGATTGTTCCTTAACACTATATCAGAATGAGAGTTACTGACGGGGTCTATCTTGGAACAGGACTCGTGGCCCCAAAACATAGCATGATGGCATCCACCACAGAAGAGACAGCACAACTCATAGAAGGATTCAAAAGTTGTAGATTAGTACCTGGAAATCATTTGTCTGCCCTGCTGGGAGTCTGTCAGCAGCACATGCATCCGCAGCAGGTAGGGTTGCCAGTTGTCCAGTTTTCAACAGAACTCCTGGTTGAAAAGGGACCCTCCCTAGCCTGGTGAAAGTGAGTGAGTGAGGGAGAGAGGGAGGGAGGAAAAGAGGGTGGGGGAGAGCAAGTGACAGAGGGAGGAAGGGAGTGGGCGGGGCCTCAGAAAAGGGGTAGGGCAATGGTGTTCGGTTTTGTTCGGTCAGAAAGTTGGCAACCCTAGCATCAAGGCCTGCTGCCACTCTCACTAAGCATAGGACATGTTGCCAACATCTTTGTGCCAGAAGCATGGGAGCTTTGCAATTTCTTTTGTTTTGCCTTCTCAGGCTTCTGGTTTTTCTCTCCGAATGCTATGAAAGGGCTTTCCAAAATGGCAGTCAGAGTCAGCTGCAGAGGCGACTTTGTTGCTTGCATCTTGCTATGAGGCAGGAATCTAACTGGAGAAAAGGAGTGGGACCCCTTTCTCAGAGCATGAAAATCCTGTAACTTGACTAGTCATCCCCGCAGCCTGCACCAAATAGTCAGGAAGGGAAATACATGGTTTCTGTGCTAGTGTACATATATATATGAATGAGAAGCGTGTGTTTTCACTTTGAGATAACGAATGTATGAATTTCGTTATAGGATTCCTGAATGGTACACTGCTGTTGGAATTATACCTTAACATAATATACCAGCTAATTGAGTATAAAGGATTGGCTAAAAAAGGAAGAGGTCATTTTATCACTTCTAGTCTTTGCTTTCATGTAGACACATTTCTTTTCTTTCATGAATCTATGCTGATTATGTTTTGCTTAATTCCGGCTATAACCCCATTTTCAACAGAAAATGAAGTGAGTTACCAGACAGAATATTAAACTTAATTACTACCTAATTTTTATTTGTTCAGCATATCTACCACTAAATTGCTTCACTAATGAATCACAAGCAGGCAGGGTGTATTATTCAGTAAACCAGCCTTTCTTGTTTTGTTTTAGTTCATAGGAAAAGTGATCAGTGAAATAGTGAAAGGCAGGGATTTCTCATGGTGCCTCTGAGAACAACTTCCATGTAGTGTTTTCATTTATTACTAACTTGGTGTCTAACAGGTTTCTAATGGAAGAGGCAACCTTTGTAACAGGCAACTCCAGGAAAATGGTAAAGTATGATCCCATGATCCAAACAGAAAAATCTCATTTAGGTCTAGTGTTCTGTACTTGATTTCCTTGGATTATTTCACCCTCCCCGTTCTTTTCATGAACTTTCCCACTGTGCCCAAAGCCTGTGTGTGACAGAAAGCACAAAAACAACCTGACTTTCTGATTGCCCACTAACGTGTATTTTCATCACAATAGAACAACTTGGCTGATTAAACAGATTAAGTTCTTATTTAGCGTAACAAGAATTAAAGTGTTATACTAGTTTAAACTGTAATAAAATTTGTTTCAGTAGGCTTTGTCTACCTGTAATGGTGCTCAGTGTCTGAAGGACCTTACTTTGAGCCTCTACCTGAAAGCAGTTAATATTGTGACTTTATCACAAGGCTCTTCCTCATAATGTCTCATTGTTACCAAGGCTTTAAAATGTTAGTCCAAGTGTTCTCCGCAGAAACACTATGTTTAAAAGCAAATACTGACATATTTTTAGAAAGTATATTCATAACTGATGAAAAGGACACCAATCTAATGTTGGAGTGGATTTCATCTGGGAAAGCCCAAAGATTTTTTCTCTGTGAGCAGCTGGAATCCAGTTTCAGCAAGTAAAGAAGCTAGGGAAAAGTTAGTTAATAGAATACTATTTTATATCTTTCATCCATAGATTTCAAAGCTATGTACAAAAGGAGCCCGTATTATCCACATTTTACAGAGGGGGAAACTGAATCACAGGGAAGTTATGTTTATATTATTTAATTTATAAAATAAGTTTATCTTGTTGTCTAGGTGCATGACTATTTTTAAAACAGGCTAATTCAAAATAAAATGTACACCGTGTAACCTCACCAAAACTAAGACATCCCCACTATGCCACCATATCAGAAAAGCCCTGATTATATACATAATCTTTAAAACATGCCCTGAAGGTCACTACAATCTGGGCTTTTAAAAAAAAAAAAAAAAAAAAAAGGTCAAGAGGAAAGATACTGTCATTAGTATTGACACAGTCAGGTAGGCAATATTTGCAGTAAAATGAATGTACATATACGGGAGAGGAATCTGGGCAAAGCCAACGCAAAAACAACTAAGATGCCTGTATACCAGAAAGTGAAAGCAGATATTATAGGGCTAACAGAAACATGGTGTAATAGTAGTCATTACTGGAGTATAGGTATTGAAGGGCAGGTGCTATTCAGGAAAGATATAAATAAAGGCAAAGGTGGTGGAGTAGCATTGTATATTAATGATGAGGTAGACTGTAAAGAAATTAGAAGGGATGAAATAGATAAAACCATCTGTTTGGGCCAAAATCACTTTGTGGAAGGAAGGTGTGATAGTGTAATTGGGATAAAATACAACATGGTTTTACAAAAGGTAGATGATGCCAGGCAAACCTGATCTCTTTCTTTGAAAAAAACTGATTTTCTAGACAAAGGAAATGCAGATATAAATTATCTATATTTCAGTAAGGCATTTAATACAATATCACATGGGAAATAAAATGGGGATTAAGGGACATCTACATGGAACACATCCCAGGACATCGGCAATACCAGGAAGGATGAGGTAAGTAACTGAAATACTTTCTTCGTGGATTGTATTTTCTAAATGATAACCTACCCTAAATTCTCAAATTACTGAGGGACAATCTTCATGCATTGCTCTATTTGCTTTCCACAACCAACTCTCTATATAACTTTTCATGAGTGATGTACCTGAATACTTAGATGCTAATATTTAAACTGTATTCTTAAATTTACTCACCTAAATTTGGTTTATTGCTGATTATGCACTATATATATATATCTTAAACAAACTTTGTATTAGTGGATAATTTAAGCACTATGCTCATTATACTCTTTTCTTAACCTGTGTAACATATATATTTTTTAACATTAGCTTTAATAAAAATTTTAAATCTGAGAAGTGAAAGATGGATAAGGAACTGGTTAAAGGGGAGACTGCCACGGGTCATACTGAAAGGTGAACTGTCAGGCTAGAGGGAGGTTACTAGTGGAGTTCCTCAGGGAACTGTCTTGGGACCAATCTTATTTAACATTTTCATTCATGACCGTGACACAAAAGTGGGAGTGTCCTAATAAAATTGGCAGATGATGCAAAGTTAGAAGATATTGCCAATACAGAGGTGGACCAGAATATCATAGAAGAAGGTCTGAAGGACCTTGGAAACTGGAGTAATAGAAATGGGATTACATTTAATAGTGCAAAGTCATGCATTTAGGGACTTTACAAGAATTTTTGCTATAAACTGTGGATGTATCAGCTGGAAGTGAAGAGGGGAGGAAAAAAAGCCAAGGCATATTGGTTGATCACAGGATTACTATGAGTCATCAATATGATGCAGCTGTGAAAAAGGCTAATGCAATTCTAGGATGCATCAGGCACGTTATTTGCAGTCAAGACAGGGAAGTGTTATTCCCATTAAGCAAGGCACTGGTGAGACCTCATCTGGAATACTATGTGCAATTCTGCTCTCCCATGTTTACGAAAGACAAATTCAAACTAGAATAGGTGCAGAGAAGGCTACTAGGATGATCAGTGGAATGGAAAACATATCTGATGAGAGGAGACTCAAGGAGCTTGGCTTGTTTAGCCTAAGCTAATGTAGGCTTATGAGATAAGAGATTGCTCTATATATACATGAGAGGGATAAATACCAGGGAGGGAGAGGAGTTATTTAAGTTAAGCACCAATGTGGACACAAGAGAAAATGGATATAAACTGTCTATTAACAAGTTTAGGCTTGAAATTCGACAAAGCTTTCTATCACAGAAGTGAAGTCTTCCGAGGGGAGGAGTGGGGGCAAAAAAACTTAGGTGAGCTTCAAGCCTGAGCTTTATAAGTTTATGGAGGGGATGGTATGATGAGGTTGCCTACAATGGCTTGTGGTCCATCTGCCACTCCTAGTAGGAAATATCCCTAATGGCCAGAGGTGGGCACTATATGGGGAGGGTGCTGAGTTACTACAGAGAATTCTTTCCCAGGTGTCTGGCTGGTGGGTCTTGCCAACATGCTCAGGGTCTAATTGATCATCATATTTGGGGTCAGGAAGGAATTTTCCCCCAGGTCAGACTGGCAGAGACCCTGGGTTTTGGGGGGGGGGGGTGGTTGCCTCTCTCTTCAGCCTGGGACACAGGTCACTTGTTGATTTAAACTAGTGTAAATGGTGGATTCTCAGTAACATCAAATATTTAAATCATGCTTTCAGGGACTTCAGGAACTCAGCCAGAGTTTATGATTCTATTATAGGCAGAGGTGGGTGAGGTGCTATGGCCTGCAATGTGTAGGATGTCAGACTAGATGATCACGATTGTCCCTTCTGGCCCTAAAAATCTGTGAGTCTAAGAAATTTGAGCTTAGTGCCTCTCATTGAGAATGCCTTGATGCCAGCTCCCAGACATTTTAAACTGAAGGCCTATTGGCAAGATCACTTCATCTGATCGTTAGCACCATGAAAGAACATGAGCCAAGAGTTAGTTTCTAAAGAAAGCAGGACCTAAACTAGAGGTAAGACTAGATTCAAGAACAACAGCTTGTACTGCACCTGAAAATAAATTGGAAGCCAGTGAAGATTATGGATCACTGACACAATTAGATTGGTGCAGAAAACTTTCTGCACCAAACAAAGATTCAGGGAACCAGTAGAAATGAAAATGTTTAAGGGCTACTGCATTCTGCACAAGCTAAAACTTCTGAGTGGTCTTCAGCTATATCCTCATGTAGAACACATGGCACAAATCATTCTGCTGCTGACAAAAGCATAGAAGGCTACATTTAAAGTGGTGTAGGTTAAATAAACTTGTCTCAGGTTACTCAGTTAGTGACAGAGTCCAACAGAACCAAGTTCTTCTAACATCCATTCTCCTGCTCTAAGCACTGCTTGTCATATGACACACACAAGGCACTTTCTTAGTCTTTTGGAATTATTGATTAGCTAAAATATTACGGCATTAGCCATTTTAGACAAATTCAGTGCTAGAGTTTTTGACCTCTTGAAAATGAATTGCTTCTAACTTTGCACCTGGGATTTTTGTCCTCCTCTGCCTTGTTTCTCCTTTAGCAATTATTCATCTTTTATGGCTTCCTTTAGCTAATCACTTCAGCAACAAGAACATTTACTGAGAATCAGATCTTGTACTTTTCTGGACATAAAGAGAAAAAAAGCTTAATTTTCCTCCTGGAATTTACAAAAAGAGAGAAAAAGGGGTTGAATTCCCAAAATATTTGATGGCTGACCTAATAATAGGAGTAAATGAGGCCACATAAATGATTCATGAGCCTCATTTTTTCCCCTATTGTTACTAAAAGAGACTTATTATTATTAGAAAAAATGCTGAGCTGGTGATGTAAAAGAAATCAGTATTTGCTATCAATTATTTTCATTAACACAAGCCTTTGTAAACAGTTTTAGGAATATATTTTATAACACTATTTTTTGTAATTTGAGCCCTCCTGTACTCTGAGACTTCTGAGGCCCACAGATCTCTGTAATACCTGCACTCCGGCTGCTAATAAGAACTCTTGTGGGTGTAATAACAGCTAAAAATACAATAGTAAATGATTCTTATATTACCATTTCAGAGGTCAAAATGGGTAGCAAAGAGACCGCAAAAATGTAAAATAAACATATTGCTCTAAAGCATAGTCAGGCTGTAGCTTCAGGATGATCACTTTGAGGATTTGTGCTTGCTTTAAGAACATTTTCTTCCTAGCTTTGAAGGCTGTTACAAATATCTGAACATATGTTCTGAGGCAATGAAATTTCAATGGGATATTTTTCCTTTTAAAACCCAATCCTTGAAAGACTGACTTGAAACATGAGACAGCAACAAGCGTCAGTCAAGTAAAGAGTGCATATTTAGCTGGGAGATGTAGTGAATGAACGGCGCTAAACCTGGTCTTTTTGATTTTTGTAAATTATGTGCCATTAGAAACCAATGAAGATGATAAAAATGGGATTACCATCCATCCATATGAGAGATTTCAATCTACATTTAAACAGTTCTGGAGGATTTAATGTAAAACAGGGTGCTTTCGCAAATAAGCAATCAAAATAATCCATTAAAGTTGTAATCACCAGTATGCTTGGGTATTGCTGTGTTTTAGAGTAAACTGATTGTGTAAATACTGTTAAAGTGGTACCTCAGGTAGTTACCTTTCTACTTCACAAATTTGTGCATTTTTTTTAAATTGCAGTACATTATCTGCCTTGATTCTCAACTAAAAACAATCATTCCTAAACTATTAATGCATATCAATGAATAACATGCAGATATGGCCATAAATATGTATAGATATTACAAGTGAGAGCAAATGTACAATCTTGGAACACAAAAACTATACATCTGTGTAAAGTATATCTAATTGTTATTGTAGTTTAGAGATTTACCATTCCTATACAATAACTTACTATGTTATGAACATTCTCAGAAGTTGGAGATGTGCCATATCCCCAGTACTGCTCTCTATTTCCCCCTACAATTAGGGAAAGAAAAAAGATACGTTGAGTATAACCAATTTTATAATCACACAAGGATTATAAACTTAACTTATGAGGCTGAATATTTCTGTTTAAAGCAGTAAACTGGAATTGCAGATGCCTATGAAAAAACAGCTAAGGAATATGAGAAATCTGTGTCTCCCCCCCATAAAAGCCAGAAGATGTAACAGCCCTGGATTAATCAGATACTTGTAGAGGAAAACACCTGCAGTCAGACAGACTTCAATGGATAAAGCTACCAAAATATTTTGTCAAACATTTGTGCACAGCTCTGTCATGACCAATTTCATGGCTCAACAACAAGTCAAGCACCAGTTGTGCAGATTTTCTGTGACATTTAGTAAGGAGGAAAAATGCAGAATACAGTGAAATTGAGTAAGTTCTGTAGGTTTCACATTCATTTTTTATTTCATCCAATGAGGAATGGATTCCACTTGCTCCCTTTGAAGGTAAATTGATAGGGAAATGGGCATAGTCATCAGAAACTGATAAATCTGGGTTGTGAAAAGAGCAAATATACCTGATCTTGGGATAATAAGTAAAACATAATTAAAAGCCATTGGGTTGTGAGATAGATCTGTGGGGAGAAATGCAGTCTACTTCATATTATGGTTAGTATACTAACATTAAAAGCAGATAATTAAGATGGCACCCATGACCGTAGCTTGAGCCAGATCCTGTCTGTTTGGTGAAAGCCAGATTGTCAGTGCTTCCTTGGGGAAGGGAGAGAGGACATCTTCCATATGAAAGCAATTGCTCCAGGCTCTTGCCCTGTAAGTCACCTCTTTGTTTGCCACATTGCCCTGCAGCTTAGGCCTTTTTTTACAGACTCTCTCCTACTTGAGTCTCCTTAAGGAGATGGCATTCTTAGGTCCTAAAAGATGAAATTCACTCAGCATTGGGGGAGCCACATAAGTCTTCTACTATGGCATAACCACCATGGTTACATTGCATGGGATGTGGCTCATGGAGTAATCTGAACCTCCTGGATGTGGCAGAACTGGGCCATCTTAGTCATTGATCCTTCATCTCAGAAGTGGCTCCAATTAGAAGGTTGCCACACTTTGGATGGGCATAGGGAGGCAGATTATTCATTGTGAAGGGATCATAGTTAATGGCTCTGGGATTTTCTGTGATGATGGAGTCCATCTGTAGATTCTCACATTTTCCACTTTCATATCTAGGCTTGGATGGATTGTTTCCTAGCACAACAGAAGATCCTACTTAGATTGTAAACTTCTTGGGGCAGGGACCATCTTTTTGTTCTGTGTTTGTACAGTGCCTAGCACAATGGAGTCCTGGTCCATGACTAGGGAGATGGCAGGAATGGACAACTGATGGCTCAAGGGCCATATCCGGCCCACTAGATACGGCCTGCCACAGCTCACCTAGTGGCAACAGGACCAGAAAGGGGGAGCAGGATGTTGTATGGGGAGGACCCTGCTTACACGTGTCAAAATGTAGTAGCAACAGCTAATGGGCTGGAGCAGGGAGCCATGCCCAACCCTCTGGGACAGGGGCCACCTCTGCATGGTCGGCTTGCTCTCCGACCATTGAGGCCCCCACTCTCTGGATCCAATCTACTGCCCAGAGGCATGACCTGACCTATCCACATCATACTCCTGGGGAGGAAAGAGGGAAGACTTGACCTCCTTGGCACATCACACCCCCTGACATGGCAAAGGGTTTTAAGGGATTTTGTGACCCTCTGCTACCTTAAAGTTATCCATCTTTGGGCTATGGTAATATAAATAACTACCATTACCTTCAGTGATTGGAGCATAGGATATGTATAGACTAAGATAAAAGCTGACATTTTTAAAGCAAGTACAAAAGGAAGGAGTATGTGCTGTGTGGCACATGGAAGTTTTTTCAAGGTGTTGCACAACATGGAGGTTTTGGTATTATTTATAGAGAGATTCATAAATTTTCTATTCAAATTGGGCCACAGATGTTGCAAGCCTTACTCACATTATTATTATTATTTCTTTGCAGTAGCACTCACTATGTGCTACTTAAGAGAGATGACCATTGATCCAAGTAGTTCACAGCCTACACTTTCACCTATTACAAATTTTCTTCCTGGCTATAAATTCTATTGTTACTGGGATTTTTTAAAGAAAAAGGGGAAAAGAATGGTCAGAAGTTTTTTCACACATCCCAAGAAGAGCACAGATTGGAGGGGATCACATGTATGAATGTGCCAAATGGGTAATTTCAAGCAAAAAGTGCCTTAAAAAATCAGAAAAAGGCTGATAGGTTCTCTTATTAGTAGTGTTGTACTGCCATTTAATGAGATCAATCCAACGGATAACCAACAAACTAACTTGGAAAAATTGGATGAGAGGCTCATTTCAGTTTAACACATTTTGGCATCAGGATTTGGCCTTATGGGACAAGCTGGCCCTTAAAATACAGGAAGAAATGCTTTATAAACTAACCGAACAGAAAAGAAAATTGGATGTAAGTGTCAGTTTTATCATTGTCTTCGTAAGAACCAAAAATTGAGATGTCTTTTCTCACTTTGGATAGTACCTCACATCATGAGTACTATTAAAATCAGTAAAATGACTTCTGGAGTAAGGGAGTACTCATTTTGAGTAATATTATCACAGTCAGACCCTTTGTGAAAAGTCCCATTAATTTCAATGGAATTACTTGCAAAGTAAGTTACTATTTATCATGAGGAAGGGAAGTAGAACATGGCTTTTTATAAAAACAACGGAAAAAGAACTTTGGGTTGAATTCCTAAAGAGATGGTGCTGTTATTCTGACTACAGTGTGATTTCAACTCAAGTAAAAAATACAGTAACCCACTAATATAGCAAAAATATGTTAACTATCACTCAACAAAAAAGGAATATATTTAGCATCTAGAGAAACTCAGCCTCTAAACAAAGCATTCAGAAAAGATCTCCTGTTGTAGGCAGATGGAGAGTACTGTTGCTGCTGCTATTTATGTTCTATATAAAAGAACAAAAGAATGAGATTTACTGTTTTGTCAGAAATCACCGTAGGCTCAGCTACAGGAAGAGAGAACTTCATGGTTACCTGATGATGATGATTTAGGAACTTGTGTTTCTATTACATTACTAAAAGAAATCCAAGAATACTCAGTTTCTGAAAATACTGGAACTCTCCTGAGAAAGTCTATTCTTATGAGACTTCCAGACCAGAGAAAGAAACAGATGGTAGTCCAGATTTGTGAATGTTTTAACTAGACCAGCCTCTCAACATTAAAGCCTAACCCATCACTGCGGGTGACACCTGTCAACTTCTGCATTATCATGAAATAACATGACACAATTGTTGGGATAATGTGGAAGTTATTGCTTTCAAATACAATTGTTTCCATCTGAGAGCTGACAGGGCACACTGTAGGAAATTGCATCCCATATTGCACAGGCTGGAATCAATACTGTAATTAAAGGTTTTGAGTTCTGAAGGGGATTGATAAAACAGATCCGAAACACATTTTTCACCATTGTGAAAAAGCAGAAAGAAAATGAAAGATAAAATGACCTAAAAATTGAGGAACTGATGGCACATAGAAATGGTTTCCCAAAGGGGAGTATGTACATCCAGTAAGTTACTTAAAAGGTGAGTTCCAAGCAGAAATAGATGAGTCATTAAATAGAGGACAAGAAATAAGGAAAGCAAAAAGGAATAGATACAGTATATATTGGGTCTACCTTTTGTAATTTTTCAGATGGCTTATTTTACATTTGTACAGCACACTCAGTATTTCCAATTAAAATTAATATTTCAATTGCTGAGTGCAAAACTAATAAAATTACCTGAAACCTGCTTAACCTAGGAACAACCTTTTTGCCCAAGTCTCATACCACCATAGTTGCCATCAGCAGAAGGCCTTGAAATTGATGCTTCTTAATATGAGAGGAAGGGAGCTGCTGGCAGAAGGGTTTTCATAAAACCTCCCCATTTGAAACGCCCAGATCCAGTTACCGTCCAGACCTGCTGCAAAGGTCCCAAGAAACTTCAGTGAGTGTTGGTAGAGGACTGAGGCTTCTGGGGATGAGGTTTCTGTTTGGTGGAAAAGTATGGTGAGGGTTTTAAACCATGTTGGTCACATGACATGATTAACTGGATTGTGCCAGAGTGGGAGAAAAGAGAAAAGTGTCACTGTTTTGAATGATATATGGTTTGCAACTGTTATGAGGTTGTGTTTTTAAATGTAGGTCAAAGCTTGGACAGGTGCCATTTCACGTAGAGTTTCTTTTAAGACAAAAGCAATTAAGTAAATTTGGTTTAAAAAAAATCACAAGTGATCTAGAACAATCTGTAGTAGCCTGTCCCTTCTAATATGGAAGGAATTTTGATTTATTTTTACTAATTCAAAACCCCAAACCTTTGGAAGAGATGTCTTATTTAGACTCTTGGAGAGGCCTGCCATTCATGAACTGTGCAGGGATGTAAGGAGGAACAGGACTCCCCACCACATGTACAGCCCTGCATACCTCCTGCATCTGTAAGTACAGGAGGAAAACAGGAGCTGCATGAGTAGTACCAGAGAATGGGTAGAGTCATGGCTGTGCCTCTAAGGTGCTAGCCTGTGTCCACATAATTCACAAAGAGAGGACTAAATTAGTTGAATGAAATATTTGTACTTCCTGGTTTTCTCACCAATATTTTTTATTGTTTTGTATGGTAAAATATGAAAAACTAGATTGTCCCCTTGCTCCTAGCCCTCACTAATGTGTGGCAAAGACTTGTGTCATCCCAGGAGCAGTGGAGGAGCCCAGGAAGGAAACTTTCTCCTCTCACCTCTTGCTCATGGTGGTAATAATCTTTTACTAGCCATGATCATCAGGAAGACAAGGTGCATCTAAAGTGCTACCATGCTAGGGAGAACTCTACTGATGCAAATGGTTGCATACCACCCCCTTCCTCCACTTCCTCATTATTGCTACTCTTATTTTAATTGTTTCTCTTTTCTCCAAATGTCTGCACATTTTTGAGAAGTCACACACTCAGATGTTCACTAATAAGCAAATGAAAAGAGAGTGAAATGGTGAGATTTAGTAACAAGAACATTCCTAACTCTTCTGCTGTATTCTCCTGGATCTGTTTACAACACATCAAGGCCATATAACAAAACCACAAAGCAAAAACTGCATCAAATAAAACCATCTTGGCTATTAACTCTAGTAAGTCTGTTAACACTAGCTCTCCCCCACTCTCCCACAAAATACACACAGAGTGAGATCCTTACCACAGCCCTAGCCCCTGCGCATTCGATAAAAGGGTCAGACCAGTCCAATCATGATCAGTCAAGGATTTCCCTAGTGGAAGAACTCAGGAAGAACAGTTGTACAGATGCCTTCCAAGCGCCAGCATAGTGGGTGCGCTGGGCATGTGCGGGGAAGGGATGAGTCAGGAGTGTAACTGCAATACACAACACTGTGGATATCCTGGACAGTGCTGCCACCCATCAAGCAGCCCAAGGAGGCTGCTGTAACTTAGACCAGGCCTGCACAACTCGTAAAGCGGCGAGGGCCACATTCCTCCAAAGAAAACAGCTGAGGGCCGAAACCTCCCAGCCCGAGGAAACACCCCGCCCCAGGGCCGCCCAGCCCTGCGGAAACAAACCCTCCTTCCCCAGCGCCGCCCCACCAAAACAGCTGTGGGCCAAAAAGGAAGGTTGGGGGTGGGGAGGTGATACTTTATTTTAAATCAACCAGGGGCTCCCAGCTAAAGAGGTGGCTGGGAGCCCTCAGGGTCAAATTAAAGGGCCCGGGCCTCCGGTGGCTGGGGGAACCCGGCAGGGCTGGCTCTTGGTTTTTTGCTGCCCCAAGCAAAAAAAAATTTGGCTGTCCCCCTCCCCCTTCCCAGCCCTGGGCTCCCCCCGTGCCCTCCTGCTGCCCCAGTCCTGGGCTCTCCCCCCCGCACACACACACCCTGCCACCCCAGCGCTGGGCTTCCCCCTTTCCTCCCCACCAGTGCCCTCCCTCCACCCTGCTGCTGCCCCCCTCAGTGCCCCCCCCGGCACCTCCTGCCGCCCCAGCCCTGGGTCACTGGTAACGCTCCCAGGGAGGGTCATTCAGCGGGAATTTTGGATGTGCACAAAACAAGTTGGTTCCCATATGGTTACAGAGCTGCAGTAAAGTGGAACAATTTTCAGCTTGTGTGATTGGAGGATATCTGGATGCATATTATAAGACTGTCCTCCATAAATGAGGAAAAGTTGAGGTGCCTTTATTATTCTTTTGTTCCACTCTTTCTTTCTATGGGGAATTTGCCAATGCAATATCACTGTCTTCCTTTCAAACAAACAAAAAGGCAATGGCTGTTGAAAATAGCAATTCCAGTCCTAATAAAATCATAGAATCTCAGGGTTGGAAGGGACCTCAGGAGGTCATCTAGTCCAACCGCCTGCTCAAAGCAGGACCAAACCCAACTAAATCATCCCATCCAGGGCTTTGTCAAGCCTGACCTTAAAAACCTCCCATTTCTTGCTCAATTTTATCCTACTTTTTCTACAGCAAGTTACAGTGGATCAGTATATTTGATTTGGGAGAAATGAAGTAAAAGCTGCCCAAACCGAGCTTGAGCTCTCCTGAATTTTGAGGTGTTCAAATCTGGAAGGCAGGTGCTGGGGGTGGGAGAGGGCTGTGGGCTCCATGGGGGAGCATGGCAGCAACTGTCTGGAGCTGCACGGAGCCAGACACGCTGGTCTGAGTGGCACAGTAAGCGGTTTGGGGGTTGGAGAAGGGGTAGGGGGTTCCAGGGGGCAGTCAAGGGACAGGGAGCAGGGGGGGTTGGATGGGGCAGAGGTTCGGAGGTGCAGTCAGGGGACAGGCAGCAATTGGATAGGCATGGGAGTCCAGGAGGTTTATCAGCGGACAGGTAGGGGGTGGGGTCCTGGGGGGAAGTTGGGTGGGGTCTCAGGAGGGGGCAGTTGGGGACAAGGAGAAGTGAGGCTTAGATAGGGGCTGGGGTCCCAAGAGGCAGTTAGGGGCAGGGGTCTCGGAAGGGGGTAATTGGGGGACAAGGACCAGTGGTGCTTAGATAGGGGGTGGGGGTCCTGGGGGGCAGTTGGGGCAGGGGTCTGGGGAGGGGGCAATCAGTGGCCAGGGGCTGAGATTCAAAGGGCTCTGGGCTGCTGGCAGCCGTGGGGAGCCCTGAGCCTTCTGATTCCTGGCAGCAGCTGAGATTTAAAAGGCTCTGGGCTCCCCGCGGCTGCCGGCAGCCCAGAGCCCTCTGACTCCCAGCCACGGCTGGGATTTAAAGGGCTCTGGGCTCCCCGCGGCTGCAGGCAGCCCAGAGCCCTCTGATTCCCCACCGCGGCTGGGATTTAAAGAGCTCTGGGCTCCCCGCAGCAGCGGGCAGGGCAGAGCCCTTTGAATCCCGGCCCCTGCTGAGATTTAAAGGGCTCTGGGCTCCCTGCTGCTGCGGGCAGCACAGAGCCTTCTGATTCCCGGCCGCGGCTAGGATTCAAAGGGCTCTGGGCTGCCCACAGAGCGCCGCGTGGGGGGGATTTAGAATCTTCCGGCGGGCCGCACAGTGAGGCTCCGCGGGCCGCATGCGGCCCATGGGCCGCATGTTGTGCAGGCCTGACTTAGACAGATCTTCAGGACCATCTAAATTACGCATGGTGCCATCAGAGCAGCCTAGAACTGGGAGAATGCGACAGTAGCTTACAGACATCTTAGCTTGCTCTCACCCTAGACAAAAGTTCCGTTGTGCCTCTCAGCGGTACGAATGGAGAGAGAAAGTCCAAGTCTGCTGTCACTCACAATGAAGAAAATGCCAACCTTAGACAATAGTGGCTCTGTACATGAAAATTCCCAGTGAAATAAAAATAGGTAGCTATTTTAACTCTGATACTGAACTAAAGAGTCCAATCATAACATGTGAGGACAGCAAGTTCAAATTCGTAAACAATAAATAAACAGTAAACAAACAATAAAACTACTAAAAAGACAAAGAAGCAGCAAGGAAGTTATCCTCATGTTCTTTAACAGTTTAGCACTCTAACTTGAGATAAAGGTGTTAGCTTCTATCTAAATCATAAAGATAAATATTTGTCAAGAGAACAGAAAGTTGCTTCTAGCATATAGCTATATTTTTCCACTCAAGACTTGTTTTTCTTCCTATCAAACAATACTCTTGAATAATGCCAGTCTTCATGCACTGGATATTCAGCTTTTGACTAATAAAGCTATAAGAGAAGCTCTTTGATTTTCTTAGAGTTGCTGCTTGATTTCTGCCGAGAGTCCTAAGGATGTTTGACATGCATTTTGTAAAGATATTTCTGACTCAAAACTCTTGGGTATCCTGATTCTCCTTAGATTCCTGATTATGGCATCATCACTGGGAAATTTACTCTGTTGAGCAAGTGTTTAGTTTCTCTAATTACTACCTTGGGTAGATCTGCCTGAACGTATTTTCACTGCTGGGAAAAGAGGAAAAAAGAAATGCAGTTTGTGATTTTGTGGGAGAAAAAAAATCTGGTATGTTTTACTTTTGTTTTGAATCTTTTGTTTTAAGAGAAAGGCCATTTTATGTGGGCAGAAACATTTACAGCAAAAATAATAAAAATAACAAAGTTCTGTTTGGAGATGATAAATGTTCAAAGCTTTACTAGAAGTTTGTCATTATAGTTAGAAAAGCCATGTTAACAGGTGTGTCCTAGGGTCTCACCCCCACTTTGAGCTTGTGAGTTCAAAGATGGGGACCCGCAGGTATTCTCCCCCCACCCTAACCCTTAGGGTAGGGTTCCTTCTCGCTGCCACCACTCGATTATTCCGGTGAATCGAGACACCCCTCTGTCCCCCCCCCCTCCTTCCAGAGACTTTCCTGGGGAAGCACAGATCAAATCACATAGGGAGAAAGATTCCTTTCACTTCCCTCTCCCTTCCCTGCTTTCTCTGCTTGGAGACAACCCTTGTCTCCACAGAGTGGCGCCTAGCTTCCTTCCCCTGAATCCACAGGTAAGGAACTTAACCAAGTCCTGAACTTAAAAAGAGTTTATTAAAAGAATAAAAAAAAGGAAAAAAAATACACAATCTCTATGAATCCAAGATAGACATTCATAGGGTCTAATCCTATTAATCCCTGGAGAAATTTCTCCCTTTTCCTCAGTACAAACAATACAGGCAAAATTACGAATTATCAGTAACAAACACACAGAATTGCAGACACAGGATTCTTATATGAAATTACCCCGTACTTCTAATACTCACTAGCTTGAATAGAAGAAATTAGTTCAGAAAGATGAGCAGGCTTGATTAAGCGTCTGGGCTGGTGTACTTCCAGACGGCTAAGAACACAGAACAAAGAACACAGAGACCCAAGTTCCCGCTCTCTGGGATTTTCAAATTCTCTTCCCTGATTGGTCCTTTGGTCAGGTGTTTCACCAGGTCTGTGTTAACCCTTTGCAGGTAGAATCCTAAGGATGTTTGACATGCATTTTGTAAAGATATTTCTGACTCAAAACTCTTGGGTATCCTGATTCTCCTTAGATTCCTGATTATGGCATCATCACTGGGAAATTTACTCTGTTGAGCAAGTGTTTAGTTTCTCTAATTACTACCTTGGGTAGATCTGCCTGAAAGTATTTTCACTGCTGGGAAAAGAGGAAAAAAGAAATGCAGTTTGTGATTTGTGGGAGAAAAAAAATCTGGTATGTTTTACTTTTGTTTTGAATCTTTTGTTTTAAGTGAAAGGCCATTTTATGTGGGCAGAAACATTTACAGCAAAAATAATAAAAATAACAAAGTTCTGTTTGGAGATGATAAATGTTCAAAGCTTTACTAGAAGTTTGTCATTATAGTTAGAAAAGCCATGTTAACAGGTGTCAGTGACTAAATTCCACCGTAAAACAGGTTCATAACTAATGTGTTTTTTAAAAAAAACCACAAAAAAATAAACCACACTACTTGCTGCTTGTGAAATTACCAGTTTATCTGTAGTCCTGACCCATGGAAATAGTTAACCTGCTCAAATTCAGGAATTAAGTTAAAGTGGAGCAGGGAGGAACGTAGCTTCCCCTTCTCTGCTAAAGGCAGGAGAGCTCCCTGTTCAGTCCTTGACTTGGGTAACCAGCCCCATCCCACAGCTCCTCATCTTTCCTCGTTGGTCCTTCATGAATTCCCTGTCCTGTTTCAATCTACTTCAACCACAGCTTGAACTTCATTCCTAACCATGAACCAATCCTCTTTAAAAGTTTCAAAGAATATGGCCCACCTTATTAAGCACTGTGCTTTGAATTTCAAACCCTCCTATATATCTTTCCCTTCCTTATACAAGCCCGTCTTTTGCCACATATTTAAATAACAATCTGGCAAGTAGAGCTGATCATTTTTTTCCCCTCAACATTTTGAATTTTCAAAAAGTTTCAACCACTCTATAAAAGCTGATTAAAACACAACAATGTATTTATTTATTTAAATTTACCAAGAAGTCTATATTTTGGAAGTTTTCAACCAGCCAGATTCCTCTGTGAAGGACTTGTTCCAAACTCCACTGAGTCATGGAAAGGCTCCCACTGACTTTAATGGGCTTCGAAATCAGGCCTGAAATCCTCCGATGCTTCTTCAAGAGACCTTTGTGCTGGGCGTCTATGACAACAACCATTCTGTATTTCTTGGTTGTTAGCATCAGGTTTGCCAATAATAGCAAAACAAACAAACAACCCCCCGCCCCAAACACACATACACAACAAAAACCCCAAATCCCATTCCTTCCTATGCAGGTACCTTGTTTTTATTTAGACAATATTAGCAGAATTTGTCTAAATCAAACTCCCTACCCTGTTCCATTACCTGCAAGTCCCAAGCAGCTCTGAGTTTTTTATTGCTGGGAAATGAGATTACACTATACAGGTTGGGCTTTGATGCTAAGTAAGGACAATCCTACTGTACAAGCTATGGTATCTACATAAATATTTATATTTGTTACATATTTATAAAGGGAAGAAACAGAAACAAGCACTAAGTATCCAAATCTCAATTAAGCTGGCAGTGTTTGATTGTGTGCTTGAGAGTTTCAATAAAAAAACAAAAAACAAAAAAACCCAAACCACTCTGTATAGGAAAGAAAAATGGTTTACATAATTTCTACAAGTTTCACTGCAGCATTACAGGGTGCCATCTGAAACAGCTTGCATTCAGCAGCAGGAGAGAAAGGCAGCTGATAGCCTCCACAACATCCAACATGCTGTGGTGTGGGGAAAAATAGGACACATTACAGAGCAATAGTAATTCAAACTACTTTATATTCAAATAGAAAATATATGACCACTTCAATTCATCTCTGGGATAAAAAAACAAAAACAACCTAGATTAAAATAGATGGTATTTAAAACTTAAAAAAACCCAGACCAGATATATTTCCTAGTTCTGTACGTCCCAGTGAATAAAAGCCAAGAGTTGCAACAACCCAGCAGTAGAACTTTCACAAGAACTATAGTGTAATTATTAGTTACATTTAACACTTCCAGTTGGCTTTTAAAACTTGTAAATTCTCAATGGTTTTCTGGGGCAGTTGCCAATATTTGGTAACCTAAGCATACTGGAACAACAGAGGAAGAGAGTGTATTAAAAAATGTCTGCCACATATAGATTGTGAATATGATCACAGATATGGGGGTCACACAGTGAGGAACATGCTCTGTTCACAGTCAAACAAGCAGATTATCAGATCACACATTCGGGCTCTTTCCTGACAATCACAGGACAATATTTTACCAATCGTAAAGTGATATCCTATTTTGTAATGCTCAGCACACATTTGTTTCAAGCAGCCAATCCAATGTGCTGCACTGGGGTGGATCACAGAGGTGGCTCATCACATGCCCTCCAGGCCAGAGGAATAATGCCATGATAATTACAGTCAGAGTAGAATGGGTAATGGAGGGTGACAGAGTGGTGGCTCCCAGTGCAGAAGCTGTGGAAATCTGCAGGGCCCTACCCTATCCAAAATAGCCTTAGTTAAAATTTGATATATTTGTTTTGTGGCTGTTATAGCTTCTACAGATATGTCTCAATGATGCGAACAACAGTCACATTTTCCATATTGCCTTAATTAGACTGTGCATGACCCCTTAGGGAAAGAGAGACAGGTACAAAACATGCTGGTCATTTCACACAACATCTGTGGTCACTTTAGCCAGTCCTTTATAGCCTGGCACAGATGGGGGAGAACTGTGGATGCAAATCAACCTCTCCCCTGCAGCAGCTCAGTCAAGAGGTATCAACCAGGTTGAATCCCACTCTCTATTTACTTGAACAATTCTTTGAGTAAAACAAAGCCAGTAATGACTTTGCAAATGCTAAAGAAAGGTCCTGTTGGGATCCGGGAAGTGGGCGGGCCTGCTAAAGAAAGGTGATGGAGAGTTACTTTTTTGTAACACTTGCTCATTGGGGTTTTACAGCAACCTTTTGGATCATGTTGAGGCCCTGAACTGAGATCACACAGTCGCAAGCGGTCATGATACTAGGCCTCTATATTATTTGTAAAATGTAAAGAAAAATAATATGGAAATTGCCTAATTATTTTTTCAATTATGCCAGTGTAAATCAGGAGCAACTGCAATGCAGTAAATGGAATTATGCCGGTGTGAATACCACATACATGAAAAGAATTAGAACCATGGTGATGCCCGCTTCAGTAATGTGATATGACTGTTGAGCCTGCTCTGATCCATTTGATGGAAAGCATATAAGTCACAACTGAAGATGGCTCTGAGGCACTCATATCAGGGAAGGTATCTTTGCTAAAATTCAATATTGAAAAATGCCTGTTTCCCCCTCATCCCTCTGGAGATGAGCCGGGGCAGTCCAACACAGACATATTTTCATACATACAGGTAAAGCTGCTTTCTTTGTCTCAGAGATAAAGAGAGCCTCCATTGGCTTTTTAGGGCAGGAAAAGTATGTACTCAAAGCTGAGAAAAACCATTAAACTATTAATTAGTGAAGGACAGTTTCCTTTCTCCAGGGCCGGCTCCAGGGGTTTTGCCACCCCAAGCAGCCAAAAAAAAAAAAAAAAAAAAGCCATGATCGCGATCTGCGGCAATTCAGTGGGAGGTCCTTTGCTCCGAGTGGGAGTGAGGGACCCACCACCGAATTGCCGCCGAATACCTGAAAGTGCCGCCCCACTCCCGAGTTGCTGCCCCAAGCACCTGCTTGATAAGCTGGTGCCTGGAGCCAGCCCTGTCTCCACCTAATACTCAAATCATTCTTTTAATAAACCATATCTATATTTCATTTCAGACAAGTTCAAACATTTCAAACATTTTGTCTGACACTAAGATTATAAGAAATATTTTAGTTACCCCATAATTCTCACTTTTACTGCTGTAAGAACTGGCAAAATCTTGATTGAGAGACTGTTTTGTTAGGTCCTTTTTACTTTTTTTTTTAATTTCAACAATAAAAAAAATAAGGAAAATGCAAAAGCACTTACCAGACAGGATTTTTTTTTTAAATTATTAAAATAGCTATTGTCCTGGGCATACTTTGACTAATTTTAGTTTTTTTGTTGTGAGTTCAGTGAACCGGTTCATTTTTTTGCTAAGGTGTAGATGACCCAGAAACTTCAGTAAATGTGTTTGAAAATAAAGTTACCTAGACAAAAAACACATCTTGATGCTATCAATTTTTTAAAAATGAGTATGTAGACTAATAACTGGAAAGAATTAAGAAAACTAAAATGTCAGATTCTTATTGTTTGATAGTTCCACTGGGATTGTAGGAGCTGAACCTTTTTAAAAAAAAACAAAACAAAAAACCTTTAGGGACTATGAAATCTGAAATTTGCACAAAACACTACCACCACCAGTCATTCTTAGTCCAACCTTCTTCAAATCCTTCTGGCTATCTTATATGTCCTATGAAAGAAGAGAAGAAAAGTTTGGAAAGGAGATAAAGGATTGGAGATAGAGAGCTGTTTTTGTCTTCTCCCGAGCTAGTGAGATATATAGCATTCTAATATCAGTGGAGGTGTTTCTCTTTTCTGACTATCTATAAAAATCTATCCATAATTAGGTATTTTAATTTGCTATCACTATGGTACTGAAGTGCAACAGGTTCCTTCCTGAATTTGTCCAAACTACTAAGAGCACTGGTCAGTGTGTTCCACCACAACTGGTTAAATTGCTAAAAACCAGCAAAATCAACACACAACTGATCTGAAGAACAGAATTATTCTCTATATTTAAGAGCTGTTTCAGCAGGCATCTACTTTTATTGTAGGGTACAATTTTTCAAAAGTGTGCATTTCTCAAAGTTTGGGCCTCAATGTGTATATTTGTCTTTCATAAACTTGTGACTTTTTGCAGTGGAGAAAAAAACAAAAACATTGTATTCCTTAAATAACTTATAAGCCTTGCCTCTTATCTCACATTATATTCCATTCTGAAACACACAGACAGCCAACGTTGTCATGTTTCATGATCGAGGCAGGATTGAAGATTATTTAACCCATTAACACAAAATGACTAACAGAACTGAGTGAAATTTTACTGCCATTTTATTTTGTTCAGTGAGAAATCTGCTTTTTTTTTCAACACTGATTAGTGTTTTGAGAACGCATGTCAGTTCTCCTCAACTGTTTTGGTAGGAAAAAAAAAAACCTTGAAAGAATGAGACGACTTTATTTCTACAATTTCTAAATGAAACATTTTTATGTCTTTTTATGTCTTTGTTTCAAGATTTCTCTCAATTAAAAAACAAAGACCAAAAAACATTTTAAAATGGTCAGAATCAAAATACATAGATTGGAAAATGCCAACTGAAACAAACATTCTGTTCTACCCAGAACAAAATCTTTTTCAATTTTCAGTTTGCTGAAAAATTTGAAAAAATTAGTTTTTTGCTTGACCTGAAATAAATTTATGTTTTTATGGAATTCCAGTGAGCTGAAAAATCCATTAGTCACACAGATTTTATAAACACAGTACTGCGGCTACTGTAATCTAACCTGGCTGCTTTCTCTGCTGCTGGTTCCTGTGTCTGTGGGAGTCAGTGAGTTTGTTGATTCTAGAGATTTATTATTTTTTAATCTTATTTTTAAATGATTGCCAATTAACTCCAGGTCATTAACACCTTGTAAAATCTATTCTGAATTTCAGAATGCCCCAAACTACATAAATTTGGTCTTTACCCCAGGCTAATCTCTCAAGCCTTGTCTTGCCTAGGGGGAGAAAAAAGTGTTTTTCAATTGAGCTAGAACAATCCAATTATCTTTACTTGACTGAACAGCCCATTTAATATCAATGTAGACTCAGTGCTATATCTTCACTAGGAAAAAAGATTTATTCTGAGCCCATATTAAGCTAGTCTGTGTTAACTAAGGTCTGCTCTACACTAGAAAATCAGGTTGGTTTAACTACATTGGTCAGGAGTGTGAAAAAATCCACACTAGTAAAAGATGTACTTAAGCTAACTTAAGTCCCCATGTAGACAGTGCTAGGTCGATGGAGGAATTCTTCCATCGACTTAGCTAGTGCCTCTCAGAAAGGTGCATTACCTACACCAATGGGAGAACCCCTCCAGTCGGCATAGGTAACACTATAGTGGTGCAGTGTGCTGCTGTAGAGTTTTAAGTGTAGACAAGTTCTAACTCATGAGAAAATCTTAGGCCTTGTCTACACTACAAGACTATTTCGAATCAACTTAGTTTGAATTTGTGGATTCGACCTTATGAAGTCGAATTTGTGTATCCATACTAAATACACTAATTCGAATTTCTGAGTCCACATTCACGGGGCCAGCGTCGACTTTGGAAGCGGTGCACTGTGGGAAGCTATCCCACAGTTCCCGCAGTCCCCGCTGCCCATTGGAATGCTGGGTAGAGCCCCCAATGCCTGCTGGGGGGAGAAATGTGTCGAGGGTGGTTTTGGGTAAGTGTCGTCATTGAACCGTCAATCACAACCTCCCTCCCTCCCTCCTTGAAAGCGCCTGCGGGCAATCTGTTCGTGCACTTTTCTGGTCAGTGACAGCGCGGACGCCACAGCACTGCAAGCATGGAGCCCACTGCGATCATCGCCGTTTTCTCCTCCTCGCACTTTATCGTCCACCTCTTCCACAGTCAGCTGATGAGAAATTGGGCTACTTTTCAATGGTGCTGCAAGCACTGGGGGACCATAGGGGACGTTTTGCAAACATCAACGTCGGGTGGCCGGGCAAGGTTCATGATGCGTGTGTTTTCAGGAACTGTGGGCTGCTCAGACGCCTGCAGGAAGGTAGTTTCTTCCCGGACCACGAAATAACTGTTGTGGATGTGCAGATGCCTATAGTCATCCTCGGGGACCCAGCCTGCCCGCTAATGCACTTGCTCATGAAGCCCTATACAGGCGCCTGGGACAGCGACAAGGAACTCTTCAAATACCAGCGAGCAGCGAGCAGCGAGCAGCGAGCAGCGTGACCTGTGACTGTTCAGTTTCTTTACAGAGAAGCTGAACCTGCCCCTGTTTCTTTACCCAGTTACTGTTGACTCTCCTCTTCGGTTACATACCCCGTTCACCCCATTTCCCCCACTTCCAACACACGTGTAAAAATAAAATACATGTCCCATTGTTACTTAAGAAAGGTTTCTTTATTCATGACTTTGCGTTAAAGGGTTGAAACTGGGAGGCAGACTGTGCTGGGTAGGGTGTGCGGTGATGTAAAGACCGCCTCTAAACTCAAGGAATGACAGGCTCCTGCTCCTAGAGCGGTCCGCAGTGCCGGAATGCTTCTTTCAACGGAGCCTGCCATCCCTCTTTATGGAATTCTGTGTGCGGGCGGATATGTGACCTTGTGGTGGAGGAGGACGGATACAGATTCCTCAGCTGCGTGACTCAGCGGTCCAGGACAAGGACCGCTGTATAAGATCTGTAACCGCCCTCCCCCGCTGCAAAGTCACATCTTCCCCGCCCACACAGATCCTGGAAACCACCTCCCATACCAACCAGGGTGCCTACTGACTGCACCGTGTGTGTGACCCGCTGCTGATCCTGCCCCCGTGTCTGTACCCTGGGAAAGGTGACTGTCCTATGCAATTAACCACCCCCTTCCCCACGCCCCCCATTCAAACACAGTCTTCTTTGAAAAAACATAACGGAAACAGTAATTAACAGCAAAGCATTTTTATTAATTAAGTAGACAGTTAGGGGATGGGACTGGGATTGGGACTACTGTGAGTCTGGAAGTGAAGGACTTCGGCAAATGTAGGGTATGAGAGCTTTTGGGTACTTGAGCACTGTGCTGTGGTGCAGTGACAGTATTCACGTCCCTGGCCGCCCCTCCTCCTGATTATTTTCGGTGAGGGGGGTATGGGACTTTGTGGCGGGGGAGTGCGGTTGCAGATACACTGCAGGGTGTCTCTGTCCTCCTGCGGTCCTGCAGAACATCCACAAGGCGCCTGAGCGTGTCCGTTTGCTCCCTCACTAGTCCAAGCATTGTTTCAGTCGCCTGCTTGTCTTCCTCACGCCACCTCTCCTCCCGTTCGCTGTGTGAGCGCTGGCACAGAGAGACGGTCTCCCTCCACTGGCTCTGCTGGTCCGCCTCTGCTAGGTAGCAGCCCATACGTTCCTCGAACATCTTGTCCCTTGTCTTTTTCTTTCGCCGCCTAATCTTTGCCAGCCTCTGCGAGGGGGATGCTGTGTCAGGTCTGGAGACAGTGGAAGCTGTGAGATGGGAAACAGGGAGTGAATTCCTTGCAAATATTCTTTTTTGCGAACAATTAACTGAGTCTAGGCTGTCTCTGTGAATTCTGGGTTGAGACCCCTGTGCCTGCTAGGGCACAAATCATTTTCGCGGTGGATTCTGGGTAAATGTCGCCAGTCATTCCTTCCTCCGGGAAAGCAACGGCAGACAATCATTTTGAGCACGTTTTCCATGAATTGCCCTGGCATACGCCATAGCGTGGCAACCATGGAGCCTGTTTTGGATTTTGTGTATGTCACCGTATGTGTACTAGATGCCGCTGACAGAGGCGGGCCAGCAGCGCTGCACAGCAGCATGCGTTTGCTTTTGCATGACAGCAGCGATGGTTACCAGGCATACTGCACCGTCTACCATACCATGAATTGGTAAGAAGACGGTAATAAGATGGTCATAGTTACCTGTCCTTTTGCACTGCACCATTTGGTGCCGATCAGCCAGGGGCGCAAAAGCCAAAATTGGGAATGACTCCCTGAGTCAATCCCTCCTTTTTGGTATCTAAAAATAGAATCAGTCCTGCCTAGAATATGGGCAAGTGTACTAGAGAACCACTGTATCATAGAACCAGAGAGCACAGCTGCTCTGTGTCCGATCCTGCATAAATTATGAGCTGTATGCTATTCAGGGGGGGTGCTCCTGCAACAACACCACCTGTTCATTCCGTTCTTACCCCAGCCTTCCTGGGCTACCATACCATTGTCCCCCCACTTGTGTGATGAAGTAATAAAGAATGCAGGAATAAGACACAGTGACTTGTTTGTGAGAAATGAGTGGAAGGAAGCCTCCAGCTGCAATGATAGTCCAGGCAGGACATTAAGGAGTGTGGATGAAGGAGCCCATCATCCCTCTGCTAGTCCAGGGGCAATTGAATCTTTTATTTACAATGAAGGGTGGGGGCTGATGGAGCTCAGCCCCCTGTTGCAATGATGAGGACGGTTACCAGCCATATTGCACCATCTGCCATGAAAAATTAGGGACAGGCGCCCTTGATTGACCTTACTGATGCTAGTCGGCATGGTTACCAGCCCTTTTGCACTGCCCCATGTGCCAATAGGCTGACGATGACGACGGGTATCAATCGTATTGTACCGTCAGCCACCCATGGCGGGGGGGGGGAGCAAGGATATTGGTGTTGAGTGCTGCAGCATCGCATCTATCTGCAGCATTCAGTAAAGATATGGTGACATGTAAACGAGTCAACAGAGGATTGATTTCCCTTTAACTTCTCGGCTTCGGGGGAGGGGGGTGCGTAAATTGCAGAGCTGTGCCCTGAACCAACGCGGACACGATGTTTTACCATAGAAGCATTTGGAGCTCATCCAAGAATGCAAATGATTTTCGGAGACAGCAGCGTCCTCATTCCCCCCTCCCTCCATGAGCGTCCATTTGATTCTTTGGCTTTCCATTACGCTCGTCACGCAGCTGCGTGCTGAGTCTGTGCTATGCCGTCTGTCCGTGGATTTATTAAAAATACTTTGGACCAGGCACACCATAACAGTAATTCCACTACTTAGATGCATGAGTCTCCTAGCGAGATCACCATGAGGACGGGCACTGAAGGAGATAGAGAGCGCATGCTGCGTGAAATCTATCACGAACCACGGACCTATGCAGCCGTGCTCGGGGAGGCAATGCTCCCTGAATACCGCATGAAAGCCTCGCGCGGAAAAGGGTGCTATCACGGAGCACCCAGTAAGGCAGCTCTCCCCAGGAACCTCCTGCTGATGCTTATCGATTAACAGAAGGAGAGCTTCGTGGAGATCTCCCAGGAGGATTTCTGTTCTATCACCATATATAGAGAGACCTCCTTCTCACACACTTCAGATTCCTGTTATATTAAGAATAAAAGTTAACATGGTTAAAGCACTTACCGACTGCTCCTCAGGATCCGGGTTCATGGCCGGGGAGGGTTGGTAGGGGATCTCCGTGACGGTGATGAATAGATCCTGGCTGTCGGGGAAACCAGCGTTGTAAGCGCTCTCGCCTGCCTCGTCCTCCACAAACACTTCCTCATCTTCCCCGTCCGTGAACATCGTCGAGGAACTGTCCGTCGACACTGTCCCATCATCAGAGTCCATGGTCACTGGTGGGGCAGTGGTGGCAGGCTCCGTAGCGTCCGTTTGCCGCTTTGATTTTTTGGTAGCCTTGTCTGGGGTCCTTGGTTTTCACGCGGCGATGCGTTGCATGACGGCTGTATCCTCTGTCTGGATCATGGCTTTGGAGACCTTCTCGTAGGTCTTTGCATTCCGTTTGTTGGAGCGCAGCTCCGAAAGCACAGACTCCTCGCCCCATACACCGATCAGATCCAAGAGTTCCCGGTCAGTCTATGCCGGGTCCCTCTTTCTATTCAGAGATTACATGAACTCCTCTGCTGGAGAGCTCTGCATTGCTGCCGGTGCTGCTGAGCTCGCCCCGATGTCCAACCACGAAATGAGATTCTAACTGTCCAGAAAGGAAAAGGAATTCAAATTTTCCCGGGTCGTTTCCTGTGTGGCTGCTCAGAGCATCGAAGCTCGGACTGCTGTCCAGAGCGTCAACAGAGTGGTGCACTGTGGGATAGCTCCCGGAGCTACTAAGTTCGATTTGCATCCACACCTAGCCTAATTTGAGCTAGCCATGTCGAATTTAGCGTTACTCCACCTGTCGGGGT
The DNA here is from genome assembly GCF_020497125.1 of Mauremys mutica. Classification (NCBI taxonomy): domain Eukaryota; kingdom Metazoa; phylum Chordata; order Testudines; family Geoemydidae; genus Mauremys; species Mauremys mutica. The sequence continues at coordinate 182,418,418 of NC_059072.1, read as the reverse complement.
GGAGTACCAAATTCGAACTAAAGAGCCCTCTAGTTCGAATTAAATGGCTTCCTGGTGTGGACAGTTGAGCGGTTAGTTCAAATTAACGCTGCTAAATTCGAATTAAAGTCCTAGTGTAGACCAGGCCTTAGTGAAGACAGGGAGGTTTTTTAAAATCCATTTTATCTGATCAAGATAATCTAGATTTACCTTGACCAATTAATGTGCATTAAAACTACAACTGCCATGTCTTCACCAGGACTTTAATATGTGTTAAACAGGTTAGTTAAACATGGGTTCAAGATGTACCCTTTTTCGTAGCGACACAACCTATTTCATGCCCTTAGTTCAATTTCAGCAGTTCAAGCAATGGCATAGGCCCAGAAATCTGTTGAAATAACAGAGTTTCCTCCAGGTACTGAGGTCTGGGCCAAAACTTTTGTGTGAGCAATCAGCAGGAGAGTCTGTGTTTTGCCAGAAGTGCATGCAGGTTTCTAGAGAGAAATAAAGGCAGGAGAGCTGTTTGTTGGAATAGAGCAAAGGCGTCTGCCTCAAGGCTCTGGAAAAAAGAGGAGAAATTGAATGCTGTTTTGTTTTTGTTGCTATCCTGGGAAAGACATGAGTACATTTTGTAAATAAAACTATACTAAGGCCTGGTCTACATTTAAAACTTAGGTTGATGTAGTTAGAGAGTTCCGAGATGTGAAAAATCCACACCCGTGGGCCATAGCTAGGTCAGCTAAACCTCTAGATTAGATACAGCTAAACTGAGGGAAGAATGCTTCCACTGACCTAGATCACCTCCCTGAAGGAAGTGGAGTTCTTCCTACAGTGATGGAAAAAAGTTTGCTCTCATTGTAGTCTGCGTCTACACTCCAGGGCTACCTTAGCATAGTTATGGCACTATAGCTCTAGTGTTGCAATGCCAGCGGTGTACACATTTTAAGAAAATAGCCTGACTTTGTGTCACCAATTCCTAATCCAAACAGAAACCACCCTGCAAGTTCCTGAAATTGTGGATACTGCTCGGTTAAAGGGGGCAATAGTGTAGATCTGTACAAAAACATAGCGGCTGAAGTCGAAAAGTTTCACCCAGCTCCATCAAACAGCCACATGGCATTAACAGTCTGTTATATTAGATATGTGTCAGAAGCCTTCAAAAATGGAAAAAATAAATAGTTTTAATATAAAGGTTTTTATATTTCAGATTATGCCATTAAAATACTGGTTCTTCCAAAACAGATCTCAGGCAGTGTCTGGCTTGGGATTCCAGGTTATCAAAGCTTTCCATAATATTTAGACATTTGACTGTGGCCAAAATGAACATAAATTTTCAATTTAGAAGTAAACTGCCATACAAACCACAGCTTGTAAAATGAAAATGTTATTTATGGGAGGCCAGTTAATAAGCTATATTAGAGACAACATATTTGGGTCTCTAAAGATGATTTGTCAGGATGCAGATGGGTGTATGAGATTTGTAAGACCTTCCATCCAGCTATCTAATGCAGTAAGAAATATGTCAGTCAACAAAAAGCCCACTTAATTTTTTTTTCTTTAAATAATAGTACAGCCAGAAGGTGAAGTGATAAAGTAGATGTACTTGATAAGGGCAACATCTAAGTTCAGAGGGTTTTATGTTACTCACAGTGACCACACACTGGATTTATTAGGTCAATAGGTTACATTGTCTAGCCTAAGGCACACAAACAAATCCCATTACTTTTGCAGTTGTTGACTGAAAAACAGGGCAGCAAGCTGAGACCCAAACATCTTACCTTTTTGGTATTAAAATGTAGCTTCTCTCTGCCCTCCTCACCAAAATTGCCTAGTGCTAAATCCACAAATGAGACTTTGACTTGCTGCTCTGCTGCCTAGTGGAATTCAGAGCCCTGAGTTAAGTACCCAGGCTGCCTATACAATGCATGGGGAGAGTTGGGTGCTTAAGAGCCAGATCCACAAAAGTGATCGATTCACTCATGCTGAGTGAGGAACTGGCGAAACTAGTTAACAGGAAATGCTGAGAAGATGGGTAGGTCCTAAGCCCTGCCCATCAAAGGGATTTAGGGGCTTATGTCCAGGCAGGAGAGAGATGCCTGTCTCCACTTGGGATTGAGAGCCATGAACTCTCTCCTGGAGGTAGATGCCTAAGCCCTTTCTTGTAAAAGACTAAAGAGGAAGGTGCTGTGCCTCCACGAGCCCCTCTCCTGCCAGTCTTTAACCTGGTAGATACAGCATTCACCCAGGATGTGGAAGACCTGTGTTCAAATCCCCCTTCCTCCTGTGATGTGGAACAGGGACTTGAACTAGGGTCCCCCACATGGCAAGCGAGTGCCCTAGCTACTGGGCTGGGTGTCTCAATCTCTCCTGTGGAGGCTGTTACACTTTGTCTGAATATTCATTAGGCCTGTGACTCAATAGCTCATTGGTTAGGGCAATCATTCAGGACGTGGGAGACAATTCAATTCCCTGCTCTACATTAGGCAGAGAGAGCATTTGAACCAGAGTATCCCACATTCTGAGTGAGTGCTCTGACCACTTGGCTAAGGGTTATAAGAGGAACACCATTAACTCCTCTGATAGTGCTGTTTTGTGTAATGCCTGATCCAGTAGGCAGCCTCCAAAATACCTACTGGATCGGGCTCCACTGGGGAGATAGATGGGGCAACCCTTAATCTGAGGATCCCACCAGGACTTAGGTGTGGGCTAGGTAGCAGGGAATATGCCCAGCAGTAGAAATTTAGGCTGGAAGGGACCTCAAGAGGTCATCGAGTCCAGTCCCCTGCCCTCATGGCAGGATCAAATACTGTCTAGACCAGTGGTTATCAAAGCCGGTCTGCCGCTTGTTCAGAGAAAGCCCCTGATGGGCCAGGCCAGTTTGTTTACCTGCTGTCTCCACAGGTTCAGCTGATTGCAGCTCCCACTGGCCGTGGTTCACAGCTCCAGGCCAATGGGGGCTGTGGGAAGCGGTGCGGGCCGAGGGATGTGCTAGCCGCCACTTCCCACAGCCCCCATTGGCCTGGAGCAGCGAACCACGGCCAATGGGAGCTGCAATCGGCTGAACCTGCAGACATGGCAGGTAAACCAGGAGCTTTCCCTAGACCAGTGGTTCTCAAAGCCAAGGGCTTTCCCTGAACAAGTGGTGGACCGGCTTTGAGAACCACTGGTCTAGACCATCCCTGATAGACTTTTATCTAACCTACTCTTAAATATCTCCAGAGATGAAGATTCCACAACCTCCCTAGGCAGTTTATTCCAGTGTTTAACCACCCTGACAGTTAGGAACTTTTTCCTAATGTCCAACCTAAACTTCCCTTGCTGCAGTTTAAGCCCATTCCTTCTTGTTCTATCCTTAGAGGCTAAGATGAACAAGTTTTCTCCCTCCTCCTTATGACACCCTTTTAGATACCTGAAAACTGCTCTCATGTCCCGTCTCAGTCTTCTCTTTTCCAAACTAAACCAACCCAATTCCTTCAGCCTTCCTTTATAGGTCATGTTCTCAAGACCTTTAATCATTCTTGTTGCTCTTCTCTAGACCCTCTCCAATTTCTCCACATCTTTCTTGAAATGTGATGCCCAGAACTGGACACAATACTCCAGTTGAGGCCTAACCAGCACAGAGTAGAGTGGAAGAATGACTTCTCATGTCTTGCTCACAACACACCGGTTAATGCATTCCACAATCATGTTTGCTTTTTTTTTTTTTGCAATAGCATCACACTGTTGACTCATATTTAGCTTGTGGTCCACTATAACCCCTAGATCCCTTTCTGACTGACTCCTTCCTAGACAGTCTCTTCCCATTCTGTATGTGTGAAACTGATTGTTCCTTCCTAAGCAGAGCACTTTGCACATGGTTAGGCAGAGGTGTCAAGGAACTAACTTTAGAATTGTAGTTCCCTAAAGTGGCAGTTAGGTGCCTAAATTCTCTTTTGGATCTAGCACCTGGTTGTCCTGCTAGAAAAAACATCCTTCATATGTTGGAAGGCTTAGTCTCTTCTATGACATTCTTCTATATTTTGAAACTCAACTTTCCTTTCAACGCTGCCTCTGACTGATTTCTGATGTCAGCACAGGGAAAGATATCAATCCTAAACATTTGCCTCCAGACTATTTGGTGAGACAGACACACAGTTAGCATATATCGCTCTTTGTCTATAGTATGAGGAATGGATAAGTTGCAGAAGGACTTAACTTCACATTCAGAGCACTTCTGTAACAGACAAGACAATTCTTAATTTACAGGAGCTACACTCTAAAAGAAAATAATCTTCTCAAAATCAAGGTTTAAAATCTGCAAATTATGGGCTTGTTCATGTTCCCATTAAAATCAAATTAGCAGTTACTGGCATTGACTTTAATGGAAGTAGAGGAAGAAGGCCACATTTGTGGGCTGGCCATTGCAGAATCTATTGTGTATATGCCTGTGTGAATGTGAACATATGGAATAGATCCTCAGACTGTGTCTAATTAAAATACATAATTTATTAAATATATAATTCACAGTATTTATTTATTTATTGTTCTACCCACAACAGATGGTCTACTCATGTGTTATGATAATGTTCACCAAAATAAGTCAAAATAATTAACAAAATGTAAATTATTAATCACTTAAATAAATTGTCAACATTCTCAAAACATTCATCATAAGGTTAAAGTAACACTTGACAGCTAAATATAATTGATAACAAAATATTGCATAGCAACGGTCCATAATTAGGCTGCAATTTCTTATTTTGTGACTCGAAAAATATGGTCTTTTATTTAGTATTACCTGAATTTACAGATGGAATTACAACTGTTGAGATGGGTTTTTTGTACATACTATATATATTATTGATAGACACCAATCAGATTATGGTCTAGTAATTAGCATACCAGAATAAGAAGCAGGAACCCTTGCAGTATTTCCTGGCTGACCCAATGAATTACACTGTGACCTCAGACAAATCACTTCACTTCTTTATGCCTGAGTTTACACATCTGTAAAATGGACATAATAAATACAGGCGTGTGGGTAAATATTGGAACAAGTATTTTAATAAATATTCATAGCGTAAAGCTGCTTTTGCTAGACATACCTAACCTGTGTACCCTTATTCTCAGCAGTGCAATAGTGCACAACAGAAGAGTCTGATAATTAATGAATGCAGCTGTGACACTGACCAACCGGTACTAGCTCTTGCCAAGGCTTTAGGCCTCAGCCAAACACTGACAAATTCATTGTTGGAAACCAGTCTGTTTCACCTGTGTGTTAGTATGGTTAAGATGGATATTTGTAGGATGTCAGGCTACCCTGCTTGCTTTACATATATTTTCTTATGGGTTTTGTTGTAATAGAATTATAGATTTGTACTGGAGTATTTTTGGCTGTAACACAAGGAATCTACAGGCCACATCCTGTATGTTGAGCTAAAGCAAATTGGCATATATATGCTTGTGACCTGGAGCTATGAAACAGAAGCAGAGATCCCTTGGTCAGCCTGGGTTAGCCATAAAAGACATTCACAGCTGACAGATTACTACAACCGTGTCATCTTTTGAAACCACAGACTAACTCATTTGTGTATATTATACACACACACATACACACACACACACACACACACGCTTGCTTTAACCATGTAATAACTCATTTCTTTTCTTAGCTAATAAATCCTTAGACAATTTATTATAGGATTGGCTGCAAACATTGTTATTGGTGTGAGATTGAAAGTACAAATGGACCCGGGATAAGTGACCGGTCCTTTAGGACTGGGAATACCTGAATATTTTTTCATATTTGAAGTATAGCAACCATCTAGCATTAAATCCTGGGTGGCAAGATAGTCTCCTTGGGCACTCCAGTCTATCTGTGACTCAATGGTAAGACTTATCAGGGCCGGCTCCAGGTTTTTTGCCGCCCCAAGCAAAAGCAAAACAAAACAAAAACAAAAAACCCTCCAATAGCGCAACTGCTGAAGCAAATAAAAACAAAACAAAAAACAAAACAAAAACCTCCTGGAATGCTGCCTCTTGAATTGCGCTGCCCCCAATCACGTGCTTGATTTGCTGGTGCCGAGAGCTGGTCCTGACTGTGTTAGTGCTTTAGAAGTTCACAGTTGATATTTGGTTGGTAAAATTAATTATAGAACATACAACTTGTCTGGGGTCTCTGCCCTGCTTCTTGACAGTCTGCCCTGAGGATGGCATTCATGGTTGTGAACCACTCCCGACAGCAACCCTCTAAATATGCTGCTGTCCTGGACACCCTCTGATATACCCGCATATGTGCTTTTAAAAGATCAGCATACAGCCTTATTATGTGGAGAGGAAAAACAGTTGCTTTTCCTTGTACTGTGTTTGTAATCATGCAAATACACCAGTCCTTGAGCAGAGGTGATGAAAATAACTAAGTTCCAGGTCACTGATTTCTCTTCCACTGGGAAAATGATCTGTGTGTCTCCAAGATCTGTTACTGCTTTGTAGAGAGGTTACCATGTAATGCCCTTAAATGGAAAGTGAGGCCTTGTCACATACACAGTCCTGGTAGAGCTCCCTCTGGCATGTCACTCACTGCTTTGTTGTGTTTGGTTTGGAGGCTCTCTCATTGGGCCCTGCATGCTTTAAGCCTCCTGAGTCATAAGGGAGACCAGTCACTGCCCCTGGCTGGAGTCTCTAGGAACACTTTTGAAGTGCAGATCTTCTGTCTAGCACCCTTTTCTTGAGAGTTGAGACTGCACACAGGAAGGGGTCAATTGCCTAGCCCTCGGGACTAGTGCTGACCCCTCAGATTCCCCTGTAGCTTAAACACACTGTTCCTTGGAGTTCTCTCTTGTGGATACTTTGGGTTTACAATTCGCCTCTTCACAGGCACAGGACAGGGAAAGTGAACAGAGGGACTTTGCACAGGATTCTGAACACTGTTATTCTTTGCTTAGGTAGAATGTACAGATCTATATAAAATAAACACGCTTGTATGCCTTTCCCTGCCTCAGTTTTCTCACCATTCTGGAGATGTCATTGGAGTTAGGGCAGGGTCCTCCAAGGAGTACAGGTTTGCCCTCCTTCAAATGGTTTCTCTTCAGAATCATGGAGTCCCCCTCTCATGCCTGAAAGTAGCTTCCTTTTGCCTTGGCTGGTCCCACAGTTAAACCAGATCCCAGTTGCTACAAAAGCATACCTGTTCCTTCCCCTCTCCTGCCTAAAGCTTCTTGTGTCTCTCTGAATTTATATGTTCCACTCCCAACAACTCTGTTGCTGGGGGGTTGGTTGCTCCTCCTCCCTGCAGAGAGGTGGAGGAACTAGCTTCTCCCAACTTCAGCCAACCCGAATAGGCAACTCAAGATATAACCACTGACCTTGGTCTGGCAGAGATGTGCTACAACTCCTCTCGGCATTGACTTAGAGGCAATCCATGATACACAATTTCAGATAACTCTAGAATATCAACCAGAATTGATAAACTGTAAATAGATTCCCCAAATCATCACAGGGCTCAAAAGATTAGGTTTTTTTCTGCTGTGATCATTGAAGTTTTGGCTAAAAATCAACTGTTGATCAGATGAAGGACAATCCATAGTGGAAGGGCATAATGACTTGTGGAACTTTAAACCAATGATAGCAATTGTTCACACCCATGCCCAGAAGGAAGAGAATTCACTCACTGTGGCTTCTCATACAAAAATAATGCTGTGCAGGATTATGGGCATGAAAATTATGTCACTGATACAGGTGGTGGGTTTTGTTATCACTGTGCTATTCTATTAGTCTTATTCAAACAAAGATGAAACTTTTGTTTGGTCTTCCAGAAGCTGTGGCATATACTGTGGCTTAAACACATATTAGTACATAACATCAGAAAGGTTCTTTCACAAGCAAAGAACACATGCCACACAGAGAAACCCATAATGTGCAGGAGAACAAAAATATCAAAGGGTTAAATTGATTTCTAGTCACAAGCATCAGAGTGTAGAGCCTGCTTCACTATCCATGCTTAATAGGTCTGCTAAATCTCTTGTGATCCATGGGCCCAGATGACAGTAATATTCTCTGATGGCTATAATTTAGACTACCGTATATATGATGCCTATACATATGTATTTTACAGCTGTGCTACAGCCTTGCTTGTTCATGCTGCTGTTTCTAATATACAGTAGAGTGTTTAAAAAGCTTTCCACACAAAGACTAACTTTGGCCTATCAGTTTATTCATTAACAAAATAAAATATATTTCCAGTGTAACTGTTATACATCCTCATATGCATTAACAACTGCAGTATATTTAGGAAAGTGCAGAGTCTGCAGCTGCTACTCTGGAACATGATCAGTAGCTATTGTTCAAATGCCGTCTTAAAGGCCTATTGGGATTGTTCAGCTTCATGTCACTCAGTTGGTTTCCACTTTCTTCCCATTCTACATAGTAGAGCTGCTGAGCTTTTAAAAGTGCACGTGCAGTAGCCTTGGGGTGTTCAGGGCAGTAGCATATCTAGGGGGTTACAGTCATTAATTATCAGACTCTTCTGTTGTGCACAGTTGCACTGCTGAGAATTAGGGATTACACAGGCAAGGTAGGTCTAGCAAAAGCAGCTTTATGCTATGCATATTTAGCACATTCTGCCAACATCCTGGTCAACAGATCTTAGGGACTATTCAAACTCAGAAGTAGAGAAAAGCTGCAGATGCTCAGAGGGTCTTGGCAATCAAATTCAGTCAGTATCTCCAGGGGATGGCTTTAGCTTCAGTAACTACTGTCAAATGTCGGAATTTTTGAAGCCTCTATATTACTCTAAGCTTTACATAAAGAGAGGGCATGCTTCATAGAATCATAGAAATTGGAGCTAGGAAAAGACCTATTAAGTCATTCTGTCCTTCCCTCTACAGGGACTTATCTACTGAGTACTCTTGAGTGCTCTGTGAAGTTTCCTTTTAATGACTCCAGGGATAGGCCAGCCACCACTTCCTAAAGGAGACCATTCCACAAGCTAATAAAACTTGTTGTTTCAAGTTTTTCTTGATATTCAGCTTCAGTTGTCCTTTGCTCAATTTCACATCATGCCAATTAAACCCTGTTGGCTTGCCCCAAACATTTAATATCCTACAGTGTTTATAACCTTCATATACTTGTACTTGGCTACTGTATATCCCAATTAGTCACTGGGTTGCCAAGCAATATAGTAAAAGAATAAAACATCTCTCCTAGTAAGTCCAGCCCGCCATCTCTTAGAGAGTCTATGATTTCCTTCCAAGTTGTTGCCAACTTTATGGTATACATGTAATACTCTAGTCTGGTATCACTAGTTCCATGTAGAGAATGACTATCGCCTCCCTGGGCCGTGAGACATGATGCGTTAGTATATCAAAATTATATTTTTGACAACCTCCAAACACACACTACCTCCTGCCCCCAACCGCAATGACAGACCCTTCTCCTACTTCAGTTATGACCCTCAATGTTATAAATAATAACTTATCAGCACATTTGTCAAAAGCTTGTCTCCACAGCGAGTTAGGGTGTGGCGAGCCAGAGTGTGAATCTATAGCATGCTAGCTTGCCATGCACGGCCTCTCCCTGTGCATCTTGCTACAGCATACTATGCCAAAGCACAATTTTCAACTTCTAATGTGCTGTAGCAGGGTCCAGGCAGCTGGTTAGCATGAGGCAAGCTAGTGCACTATAGATTCACATTCTGGTTTGCCACTTACTAACTCGCTGTGTGGACAAGCCCCAAGATTGGCCACTACCGTTCCAGCCCAAATGAGTATGAAGTCAAAACAGTTACAAGTTCATGGTTTCTAGAAACACCACTTTTAAAGTCATGTTACCAAAAATACTCTCAATTATTTACTCATTGAACTCCCAATCAAATGCCTTTCTCTTACAATTCTATGCTCACTCTGTTACTGCCTCACTTCAATGGCCTCTGTGGAAGCTGCTGTTCAATTTATACCCAGAAGAATGACTAATTGCAAAAAAGGAAAGAAGAAGGAAAAATGTATTGGACTGGGGGGCTGTAGGGCTGGATGTACAGTTTGCACACAAAATAAAGCTCTGTCCTCTGATTTACTTACCAGACTGTTCACTGGCAGCCTCTGCAAATGGTATTTGTTTCTGTTCAATATTGTGAATTCATCAGGATCTCTGCAGAAGAAAAATAGGAATCAGACAGAGCATTTCCTATCTGTAAGAAAAATATGTTTTTTTGTTGCCCAGTTAGATCTAAATTTTTAAGTAGGACCTCAGATTTTTCAAAAGAAAAACTAGAGCAGGGCACTAGCTAAAGTGTCTGTCAGTTAAACAGATAACTTGCAAATCCAGTCAAACAGCTAAAGGGCATTGCACTGTCAAATCATCAGACTGCAGATCCCTGGCCCTGTGGTTTGCTGTCTTTTAGAGGAGGATGCAAACTGTTTAGCTTTCCCAAGCCCTCCCCCTCCATCTGCCTACTGACCCATGCAGCTGCCTGAGCATCCGCTCCACTGGAAGTTTCATGCCTGCCTTGATACGAGAAAGTGCTCCAATGACAGCAGCTTCACTGGGATTGAGGATAGAATGATGAGGAAGACTGAAAGTGTCATATCTGTTTGGATAGCTGAGAATTAGACAAGGAAAACTCTGTGAAAAGCTGGGGACTGTGATTGTCAGTGACAATGTCCTAAGAGGGGGAAAAAAAGAGAAGAAAAAAAAGTAGTAAGGTCCAGGAACAATGCTGCCATCTGTTTCATCATTAGAAATGGGGGACAATTTATTTTAGGGATATGCACCAGGTAATAACTAAATAATCTACGTTAGAGTGCACTCTTAAAGGATGAACCCGCCCAAGTGCATGGTGCATTCCACTGACTCTGGTTTGTAATGCCATGCATCCTTAGTTTTCCCACCCATATTTGGTTCATCCCAGCAGACAGGGAAAATACATTCTGGATGATAATGGAGCATGCTTTTCTTGGATCCTCAGAGGGCATCAGAACAGATTGCAAGTGACCTTTTTTTACTAGAATTATTTACAGCAGCATCAGTATCCTGTATCCCTATATGATAGTTTTTCCCAAATGTTCATGCAGGTAATTTTCTAAAGAGGCATCTGCTGATTTGATAAGCTTCAGCAAGGTTTCCTGAGGCAGGAAAGCCAGCAGAAATAGTAAGCACAACAAAATGGAAACCAGACAGCCTTATACTTTAACTTACTTCACTAGAGTAAAATCAACATACCGGACTCTATGTAAAAAAAACCCCAAACAAAAAACCCAATAACCCCACCCATGCCAAAAATAATGCAACCTATCTCTGGTGATTCAGTGTTTCAAGAATTTGAGGATATTCTCAGATAAACATTTTCTGAATTAACAAAGCTTCAGATAAGATGAAGGATGTTTCCCATGACAGCCTCAATTGCGTTACAGCCTTTGTACCTCTTTAAAGTATAATAGTTCTGTTTTGCATCTCTGTGAGCAGCTCCAGCATTCTTTCAGATATAACTTAGATTTTGGACGGTAAGGTATTAGAATCCCTGAGCTCAGAAAATGGGTAGGACCTTTAAAGACAGTAAATCAAGTAGCTCTATCCAAACAAAGAAATCCTATCCATCATAAACCCTGGATTCCTTCCTATGTGGCAATACATGAATTCCCATAATGACAAGAGAGACTTTGTCCTCCATTGTTGCCTTACAAAGATAGCTCCATTCACTTCAGTCCTGCAGAATGTACTATGGAGCTGAACTGGGCAAAAAAAAAAAAAATCAAAGACTCCTCATTATATTTTTGGGAAACTCAAAGTTTAAGGCAGATGACTAGTCTATTCAATAATAATAATAATCTTTTTAATCACAGACAGCTCAATAGTACAATATTTACCGCCGGTAAATTTCAGAACAATTTGAAGCCAATTATAATTGTAGCAAAATCTGAGTGGTCCTTATGTGCAGTTTCATTGGGCTGCAGCTTACAATGCCATAGTTAAGAATCTGTGAGCAATAAAATTATAAAAGCTATTAAAAAGAGGCTTAGAACTGCATCATAAATATATTTCTCTGGACAGAAATGCTACAAAAGGTCTCTGCATAGGACGCTTGCACGTGTCTCTCTCTCAACACACACAAACACCCCTCATCTGTCTGAAACAGACATGTAATCTCTCCCCTGCACCCAGACAAAACCAACCAACCAAAAAGACAAAACCAAAAAAATCAACAAAAAATCAGCAAAACCCTAAAACAATTATGGTTGTTCAAGAGGTTGCTATGAGAGGCAGTGTGTTCAAATGGGTAGGATACTTGTCTGGAGAGTTGGGTTCTATTCCTCTACAATCCATTGTGTGACCCTGGGCCAAATCATTTAACCTCTGTTTCCCCTCCCACCCTGTCTTGACCAAATGGACTGCAAGTTCTTGGCAAGACTGTCCCTTTCTATGTGTTGGTACACTGCCTAATCTCAGCTGGGACCTTTGGGCACTACTACAGTGGAAATAATAATAGGCAAATATTCCAACAAAGTCTTAGCAAAGTTAGAGAATCCTTCCTTAACCCTTCAGCCATCTCATGAAGTCTACAATAATGGATTTTGCTGTCTGCACATTACTTCATTCACATCCATCAACCTTCACATTCATGCCTTGCCACTTCACTTCTACACAAAAACTGCAGCCTTTAACACTAATATTTGACAAGAAAATCCTAAAAGCCAGACAATTTCCAGGAAACATTGACCACCCCCAGGGCAGAGCAGGGTGAATTTTTTGGTTCAGCCAGAAAACCAAAATACCATAGAACCATAGGCCTGGAAGGGACCTCGAGAGGTCATCTAGTTCAGTCCCTTGCACTGATGGCAGGACTAAGTATTATCTAGACCATCCCTGGAAGGTGTTTGTCTAATCTGCTCTCAAAAATCTCCAATGATGGAGATTCCACAACCTCCCTAGGTAATTTATTCCAGTGCTAAATCACGCTGAGAGCTAATGTCCAACCTAAGGGTACGTCTACACTACGGGACTATTCCGAATTTGCATAAACCGGTTTTGTAAAACAGATTTTATAAAATCGAGTGCGCGCGGCCACACTAAACACATTAAATCGGTGGTGTGCGTCCATTGTCCGAGGCTAGCGTCGATTTCTGGAGCGTTGCACTGTGGGTAGCTATCCCGTAGCTATCCCATAGTTCCTGCAGCCTCCCCCGCCCCTTGGCATTTCCGGGTTGAGATCCCAGTGCCTGATGGGGCAAAAATCATTGTCGCGGGTGGTTCTGGGTAAATGTCGTCAGTCACTCCTTCCTCTGGGAAAGCAACGGCAGACAAGCATTTCGTGCCTTTTTTCCCTGGATTGCCCTGGCAGATGCCATAGCATGGCAATCATGGAGCCTGTTTTGCCTTTTGTGACTGTCACCGTATGTGTACTAGATGCCGCTGACAGAGGCGATTCAGCAGCGCTACACAGCAGCATGCTTTTGCTTTTGCATGACAGCAGAGATGGTTATCAGCCATACTGCACCATCTACCAATCCATAAATTGGTAATAAGATGATCATGGCTACCAGTCCTTTTGCACTGTTCCATTTGCTGCTGTCATAAGTGCCCCTGGCCGATCAGCCAGGGGCGCAAAAGCCAAAATTGGGAATGACTCCCTGAGTCAATCCCTCCTTTTTGGTATCTAAAAATAGAATCAGTCCTGCCTAGAATATGGGCAAGTGTACTAGAGAACCACTGTATCAGAGAACCAGAGAGCACAGCTGCTCTGTGTCAGATCCTGCAGAAATTATGAGCTGTATGCTATTCACAGGGGGTGCTCCTGCAACAACCCCACCTGTTCATTTCATTCTTCCCCCAGCCTTCATGGGCTACCGTAGCATTGTCCCCCCACTTGTGTGATGAAGTAATAAAGAATGCAGGAATAAGACACAGTGACTTGTTAGTGAAGGCAGCCTCCAGCTGCTATGATAGTCCAGACAGGACAGTAAGGAGTGCATCCCTCTGCTAGTTCAGGGGCACTTGAATCTTTTCTTTACACATGAAGGGTGGGGGCTGATGGAGCTCAGCCCCCTGTTGCTATGACGATGATGGATATCAGCCATACTGCACCATCTACCAGGAAAAATTAGGACCAGGCACCCTTGATCGACCTGACAGATGCTAGTACGCATGGTTACCAGTCCTTTTGCACTGCCCCATGTGCCAATAGGCTGATGATGACGATGGGTATCAATCTTATTGTACCATCAGCCACCCATGGCGAGGGGAGCAAGGATGTTGGTGTTGAGTGCTGCACCATCCCGTCTATCTGCAGCATTCAGTAAAGATAGGGTGACATGTAAGAGTCAAGACAGGATTGTTTTCCCTTTCACTTCTGGGGGTGGGTGGGGGGGGTGCGTAAATTGCCTAGCTATGCCCTGACCCACCGCGGACACTGTTTTTGACCCTAGAAGCATTTGGCGCTCAGCCAAGAATGCAAATGCTTTTCAGAGACTGCAGGAACTGTGGGATAGCTTGAGTCCTCCAGTCCATGAGCGTCCATTTGATTCTTTGGCTTTCCGTTACGCTTGCCACGCAGCAGTGCGCTGAGCCCCTGCTATGGCGTCTGTCTGGAGATATTTAAAAAATGATTTTGAATTTCGTCTTCTGTAACGGAGCGCTGATAGAACAGTTTTGCCTGCCCTTACAGCAATCACATCCGCATGGTCCATGCTGGAGCTCTTTCTTTATTTTGATTTTTAACTGCATCACCACCCGTGCTGATCGGAGCTCCACGCTGGGCAAACAGGAAATATTCAAAAGTTCGCGGGGCTTTTCCTGTCTACCTGGCCACTGCATCCGAGTTCAGATTGCTGTCCAGAGCGGTCAGTGGTGCACTGTGGGATACCGCCCGGAGGCCAATACCATCGATCAGCGGCCACACTAACCCTAATCCGATATGGTAATACCGATACTAGCGCTACTCCTCTCGTTAGGGAGGAGTACAGAAACCGGTTTAAAGAGCCATTAAAATCGATATAAGGTGCCTCCTAGTGTGGATGGTTGTGGCGTTAAATCGGTTTTGCGCTCCTAAAACCGGTTTAAACGCCTAGTGTAGACCAGGCTTAAACCTCCCTTGCTGCAATTTAAGCCCATTGCTTCTTGTCCTAACCTACGAGGTTAAAGAGAAGATTTTTTCTCCCTCCTCCTTGTAACAACCTTTTATGTACTTGAAAACTGTTACGTCCCCTCTCAGTCTTCTCTTCAGACTAAAGTAACCCATTTTTTTTTGCAACCTTCCCGCACAGGTCATGTTTCCTAGACTTTAATAATTTCTGTTGCTCTTTTCTGGACTTTCTCCTGAAATGTGGTGCCCAGAACTGGACACAATAGTCCAGTTGAGGTCTAATCAATGCAGAGTAGAGCAGAAGAATTACTTCTCGTGTTTTGCTTACAGCACTTCTACTAATGCATCCCAGAATCATGTTTGCTTTTTTTTTTTTTTTTGCGCAATAGGGTTAAGCTGTTCACTCATATTTAGCTTTTCATCCACTATGACCCCCAGATCCCTTTCTGTAGTACTCTTTCATAATCATTTTGTATGTGTGAAATTGATTGTTCCTTCCTAAGTAGAATATTCTGCATTTATCCATATTGAATTTCATCCCATTTACTTCAGACCATTTTTCCAGTTTGTCCAGATAATTTTGAATTTTAATCCTATTCACCAAAGTACTTGCAACCCCTCCAAGCTTGGTATCACCCACAAGCTTTCTAAGTGTACTCTCTATGCTATTATCAAAATAATTGATGAAGATATTCAAGAGAATTGGACCCAGACATGGTCCCTTCTGAACCCCACTTGATATGCCCTTCCAGCTTGATTGTGAGCCACTGAAAGCTACTCTCTGGGAATAGCTTTCCAACCAGTTATGCACCCACCCTATAGTAGCTCCATCTAGGCTGTGTTTCCCTAGTTTGTGTATGAGAAGATCATGCGAGACAGTATCAAAAGCCTTACTAAAGTCATGACATACCAAATTTATCAGTTCCTCCTTATCCACAAGGCTTGTTACCCTGCCAAAGAAAACTATCAGGTTGGTTTAATGTGATTTGTTCTTAAAAAATCCATGCTGACTGTTACTTATCACCTTATTATTTTCTATTATCAGAATAACGTGTTTGGTCCTGAAAATATTTGGAATGTTGGCAAGTCCTGTCAGCTTCAGAAAGCTGTGTGTATAAATCTGTCCCCCTTATAGTTTTATAGCCCAGTGGTTAGGGCAGTTGCCTGGGATGTGGGAGACTCATGTCTGAATCCCCACTTTGGAGCAAGGACTTAACTCAGGTCACCAGCCTTCTTGGTGAGGAGCCTAATCACAAAGCTATAGGCTATTCAGGAAGGAGCATGGGGGTGGTTGCTCTCTCAATTTCTCCTGATGAAGCTATTCCACTTTATATAACTAAACTATTCATTGGGCCAAACAAAGTCAGAATGATTTTATGGATGCATGATTAACGTGCTCAAAATGGGAGGCAGGACATGTGGATTCAAATCTTCACTCTCCCGGATTCAGAGGAGGGATTTGATTTTAAAGGAACACAGTGTTATTCAACAACAGGGAAATCCCCTTTAGAACTTGTGAGATTTTAAGACTGTTTTTATAAGCTTTTGCCAGCATGATGTGTGACATTTTACCTGAATTACTTGCATAAATTCCTGTGCATTCAGATGACATATACCTGTTAATGTTATTTCAGTATAGTTTTTGTTGGGAGGATGATCTAATATGCCTAAAGAAACTGGCGGACCAACAGTGAAGTAAATTATTGATGAATGCCTGAGGAAAACAAGCTTCCACCCAAACCAGAAATACAGAGAGACTAGAGTTAACCACAGTTTGCTACACTTCCTTTTTCAAAGCTAGCCAGAATGGAAGAAGATGAATATAATTTATTGAATGTTTTTGAAACTCAAAAATGAGTCAAAACGTTTGGGGAAAGATGACTGCGACAAATTGTTGCTTTAGCTAAACCGATTCAGCCATCATTTTAAGCTATTGACTTTTAAGGCCTTAGATATACAATGGAAGAACTGAAAGATTGGGTCATATTATTTCATTTTAGTTTATTTTGATTGCTCCCATTTGACACCTGCATACACACCTGCATGCACACACAGAACTACTTTCTTTTCCTTCTGGGTGCGAAAGTTAAAGGGAAAGTTAATCATCTCTATGTCAGCTTGTCAGAATTCCATCTCTTTTCCCATCCTGCTAAGATTCCAGATAAAATGGCACCATCTATCAGGAGGTAAGGAAGCAAAGGATTGTGAAATGTCAGTATAAGATCAGACTCCACACCCTAAGCCTCCATTTAGACTTAAAACGGTCAGCTTCCAACCCAGATAAGAGTCCCCATAACACAAATAAAATTTAGGATGAAGGATAAGAGAAGATGAAGCATTCTGACCAAATGAATTACTGGAGAATAGTTTTCCCTTGTCATTTGTCCCATCACGCAGAAGATGAAGTGAGAAAATGTAGGAGCTTACTTACAAGGTAGTCTGGAAAAGTTTTTTAGCTAAATTTCACTCCCACTTCTATGGGCATTTAGCAGCACACTGGTAAAGTATAAGACAAGCACCAGATTTCCAGTGTGGTTCATTCATCCCCCTCAGTCCAGGAAGTCACTTTTCACTGTTGAGTCTGGCCCTTCTATTAACAAATCAGGTTAATGTATTGCTCTAGTCAATGACTGCTTGTTTTCTGCTAAGTGGTGCCATAACACTGATTGTCTGGAATCTTCTGCAGGAAAAGACAAGATGGGGACAGATAAATAAGTCTCTAGATAACACAATACGTTTTTTTGTTTGTTTTTTGGTTTCATTGTGGTCTTTTGATCAGTATTTGATTTGGTGTTTCCTTTGTTTGGTTACATGAGAAAAATCAAGCTGAGCCCAAAGACAAGGAAGGGTCCTGTTGTTATGGGGGTATCTTTTTGTTTTGTGTATGCGTGTGTGGGTGTATGTGTGTGTGTCTGTCTGATATTTCACATATTAGAAGAACACAACGACATTGGTGTTTATTAATGATAGAAGGGGTCAGTCTATTGGAGTTATGAAAGCCTGCAACTTAAAAAAAAGACTAAATTCATTGAATACACCCAAGTGAAGATTCAGGTCAGAGGTCACTAGGAACAGAAATCATGAAGAAAAACCTGCAAACAAAAGGCAATGAAGTGAGAGAGTTGAACCATGGAACACATGGTGAGGGCCATTCCATCTTCTTGTGCTATTTAAAAACTTACAGTGTACAATCTTTTAATCACATCAATGAGCACTTATGGCCAACATGACTCAAGTGAGTAAGAGCGCCACAATTTGTCTCTAAAGTTGGTAAGGGATTTCAAACACAGAGTAGAAAAGAGGGAAAAAGCTAGCAATCTCTGGCTGCTGAGAATTCAAAAAGCAAGTGAACACTACTTCTCAAGACACAGATAAGTTTCAGGAAGTGGCTGGTAGATTTACTTCTCTGGTGTGTGTGTTGCAGATTATTTATGTGTGAAGGCTCCTAAACTAAGAGACTCAATACAATTAGCACTCAAGAGTGATGCTGGTGGTTTATGTGCCCAACACATTTTTCTGTGCAGAGCAACAGCCCGCCAAAAGTTGGACTTCACTGAAGTTGTTGCACAGTACACAGCCCTCTTAGAAACAGGGAGGGCATGAAGAGGTTGAAAGTCAATGGCAAGGCCTGGGATTAGTGCCAAGAATTTTGTAAGTGGCCGACTTAAACTGAATTTTAGCTACCAAATATACATGTTCAGGTCTCCAGAGGAAGCTGTTTCTTTCGTGTGGGTGAGGTAGACAGAGGCAGCTGTTGAAATGGAATCCACTGCATCAAACAACCCTGTGAGCTGATTTAATTCAAATTGGACTTTCTTATTCCTTCATTTTTGCCTCAGAATGGAGTGAGGGGGATGCAGGTGGCTGATAAAAATATATCACTCAGTCATAAGGTTAAAGAAAAATCCAAACAAACAGGAATTTAGTCTTTCAGGGAGAAAATTAACAATGAAACATAGTATTGGACACTCAGCAGGTCTGAATCAGAATAGTTCCATTGTGGTCAAAGTAGTAATGCCAATTTACATCAGCTGAGGCCCACACTATTTTAGCAGATTTAGGGCCAGAATTTGCTCTTAGCTAAGCCAGTGTAAATCCAGCACAGTGCTATTAACTTCAAATGTAATTAAATTAAAATCTAGCCCATAGTGAATATCAGAACTACATCTGGTCATCAAATATATATCCCATAAGCATCCCATAATATATTTTAAAAATGTCACAACATTTATCTATTTACACCCCCAAAAAACTACATTAAAAAGACATGAAGGTTGAAAAGTCAAAAGTTTAGAAAAGCCAGAATTAAAGGTTGCCCTTGCCCACCTTAGTTCAGCCCCCTTGTGTCTGAGCATTATGACAGACTTTAATTACATGATCACATTCTATTTGCCCATCCCCCACCCCACAAGATCCCTGCCTCATTCAGTGCACAGAGCCTCAGCTGGCATAAAATTAATGTGGATTCTTTCAACTTCATCGGAGCTACACCACTTTTCACCAGTTGAGGATCTGACCCAAGATGTCAATTGAACCAAAAGCAAGAAATAAATACATCATTGCTTCCTCCTCCAGCATCTATCCTGTCTCCACTGACTGCCTCAGTGCCTGCTTTTAGTTTCTAGGTGCCTATTTCTAGTTGCGGTCTCTATATGAGAGGGAGTCTGACAACTTTGTGCAGCAACTTTTACTTTTTAATACATTCCTTAAACAGAAAGTTAAGAATAAAGGAACAGTGCAGATAAGGAAAACATTTTATCTCAAACCTCCAGGAGAAACAAAATATTAGGTGTTTTCCAAGTATAGTGACAGATGTTGCTATGCTGACAAGTTAACAATTGCTCAGCCTATGTCAGTATTGAAAGGGAAGCTGCAGTTTTAAAGTGTTATTCTGTTCTGAGAAGGGAGTGTAAAAATAGTACCAGGGAAGCTCCATGTGTGTGTCTCAGTGATTTCCAGATCAAATGTGCAAAGTTCACAACTAAAATAATCTTTTCTAACAGTCAGTTAAGAAAGATGGGTTCTTTCTTAATGTGTGTTATATCATTCTCATAAGGCCAAACCAGCAACTCCCTTGTCTAGAAATTGTTCCCCTATTGTCACCTAAGCATATCAATTGATATCAGTGGGTTTGCACAGGTGTAACTATTTGAAATTCAATAATTCTTGGCCATGATGCACAAGAATAGAATGAATCCAGCTGTTAAGTCCTTGGGGCAGCCGGTGTAGGAAACAATCACTTGAGGCCAGAGAGCAGACAGCTAACCAAAACCTCCATTTTATTTACAGAAACAGAGAGCTCACTCAGCCGGTTGAAACCGGCTGAGCTATCCCTTAATAGTCTAACTCAGTTGCCATAGTAACAAAACCCATGACAACCAAATACACAACACCAACTGACTTTGTCTCTCTTTGTCTTGGCTGTGCAAAGCTGAAGAAAACAAAAAGTGTTTTTGTTACTGCAGTAAGCAAGAATGAACGCTGAACACAGACAGTGAGCAGAACTGAATAAGCAGGTGTGAATTTTACATGCTTTTGTCTCAGGAAAGCCATACTTCAAACTAATAACACAATAAATGGGCATCTTCCCATTAAAGTGTGGCCAAGATACCATGTAGATGAATCTCACCCTAGAAGTCACTGGATCAAGCTGAAGTCTTTGGCAGAACTTCTCACTTTCTTTAACTCAATGCAGATCTGACGAAAGGCTTGTACAACTATGAACTGGGTTTGTTGGTGAGTCAATACCTTCAAACTGGATGAGTTTAGAAAATTGTTGCTAATTTCTGACTAGCCCTACTTACCATCTAAAAAGACAAGACAGATGAACCAAAATAGGGAGACAACCTGCAAGCACTTCGAGGTTATAAATATGTCAGGACTTAGCAGGATGCTAAGGGATGGGTGAGAAATCTTACGATGAATGCTTTGACCCACTCCGGTTTTAAAAAGTTTGGCATGACACTAAAAAAAGGCAATTGTGCTACTTCCATAAAGGGATAAAGGAGCCCAATCCCATACGTTGATCCTCAAAACCCCCAATTCAGCTGCCATCCAACTCTGTAGGCACTTGAATTCCTTAGGCACCTAAGTTTCTGCTGGAGTCCCCTAGGCACCTACATTTCTGATTCTAGGCATACGCACATACGTTCTGATCCCTGTGCACTCATCTAATGTGTAAGGTCCAATGGGATCCTCAAGTTATGCACTGCAGTGACTATCTCATCTACAGGACCTGAAATGGTAGGCATGCCTGTGATGTTATCTGATTAAAATATGACCATGTAGATCACTGTTGCTATCACTGTTATATAATTGCAACAAATCTTATGCAAAGTACGTCAAATAAGGTGTCTATGAAAAAGTTATGATTTGCTGAATATGATTATCCTATTTGTATGCATGTATCATTTTTGTATTTGAAGTTATAAATATTAACTATGTACCTGTATTTCAAATGTTTGTTCCTGTGGTAACACCCACAAGTATTTAGCCAGCACATTGTAAAGGGACTATTCAAATTGAATGGCCCATCAAGGAACACTTAACTCACAATGGACCATGAAAGATGCCTATCTACACCTAATGGACTTTCCTGTGAATGTTCTAGCTAGAGTATGGGTGATAGCCTCTGCTATGACTCAATGGAGTATGCAAGGGCATATGACAAGACCATGTGACACTAAACTCCGTCTTGTACCTGGGTATTTTTCCATGAGCTGTGTTGAGGGCTTTGTTTGAAACAATGGATTTCCCTCCACATGCTAAAAGCTATAAAAGGTCCTGGAAACATCTTCATTTTGCTTTTTTCCTGCTCTGATCTCTGAATTATGAATTTATACTAATGGGAGCATTCTAATCAAGGGATTGAGGACCTTTCAATGATTTGGGATGTATGCCCTATTTCTCAGCAGCTTGTCTTGAATTTTGTATTCTCAGTTGTGACCCACTGAGGCACAGTGACAATGCCGAGTACAAAAATGGAAGAGTGGCGTTGCCATCTCCACCACCCCTTTATAATCTTCAGCCCAGTAGTTAGGGCCCTCACCTGCAATGAGAGACAACTATGTTCAAATTCCTGCTCCATATCAAATGAACCCAGATGTAATGGTGCTGGCACCCACCTGGCATGGATGCCCCCTTTCTGGCCGGGTGTGAGCCTGCTTTTCTTTCAGTTCTTACAACAGGGTGGCACCTGCTTGCTTGTGTCTCACCACTCCCAGTTGATGGTTGTTTGGCGGGTCTTCAGTGTCTCAGCCTTCTGGGTCACATGTTGTTCCTCCCTTCTGGGGTATCCAATCTCTAGATTTTTGTCATGGACCTGGTATGGGGCCATATCACCAAAACTTCTGGCACTGGAGGCACTGCCTTGTTTAACAGCCCAACAGGGGCCCATCTTGGTATTCTCAGTGTCCTTTTGGTTGCCCTCTTTGGGCTCAGTCTTCAACCACACCAGCTGAGCCAATGACTGTACCCTTGCCTGGTCTGGCTAGATTCAGGCTCACCTCCCTTGGCTCAGCCTGCCTGCAGTGACCTGTCCATGGTCCTGCTGCTCTTTCAGCCAGCCAGGCATCTGGTCTTTGGCAGCCTACTGTGGGCTCAGTCCTACCTGCAGTGATCTGTCTGTGGTCCTGCTGCTCTTCCAGTTCTCCCTCTTCAAGCTCCAGGCAGCAACTGACTGCTTTGCCTCTGCTGGTTCCTTTTATATGGCCCCTCTGGCCCCTGATTGGCTGCTCCAGCAGCCTCTCTGATTAGCAGCTCCCTTTCAGCCACTCTAGGCTGCCTGGAGGGCTTCTCTGTATTATCTGGGGTGATATGAGGCAGGGCCTTGAGACCTCCCACAGGGGCTTCAAGATCTAGTCCACCTCATCACACCAGGACTTCCATCATGGGTGAATGTGCTAACTACTGGGCTAAGGGTTATAAGGCAGGAGTGTGGAGGCACTAACACCTTTATTTTAGCAATTAAGGGCTTAGGCACCTAACTCCAGGAGAGAGTTCATGGCTGTGAATCCCAAGCAGAAGGAGGTGCCTCCCTCCTCCTTAGACTTAGGTACCTAATTCTTTTTGAGGGCAGGACTTAGGGACATTCCTCTCCTCAGCATTTCCTACTGGGCAGCTTAGGCAGCTCCCTACTCCACTTGCTGGTTTCTATAGATTGCATTCTTAGGTGCCTAATTTGGGGCTGTGCATTGTACTGGGTAGCAGTGCACCTAAATGTTAGGTGTTGCAATGTGGTGTTTATGCTCCCTTGTGGATCTAACCCTTCATTCCATTCCATCAGTGGTTTAGCATTTCTGACAGGTTTCAGAGTAGCAGCCGTGTTAGTCTGTATCTGCAAAAAGAACAGGAGTACTTGTGGCACCTTAGAGACTAACAAATTTATTTGAGCATAAACTTTTTTTTTCGTAGCCCACGAAAGCTTATGCTCAAATAAATGTGTTAGTCTCTAAGGTGCCACAAGTACTCCTGTTCTTTTTGCATTTCTGCTACCAGAAAATACAAAGCAAAGCTGATAATAGTTAGAGAAGGTCAGCAAGCTTAAATGTAACCATTTGCTGTCAGGTAATGCAGTTCTGCCAAAGTCAAAACGCTTTCTAAAACCACTAAGATATAATTTTGGAGTAAAATTTGGGGGACAGAGGAGTGAAATATCAATATCATAGCATCCCATTTCAACATTTTTTGTTTTGAAATGGCTTTTCATTTTAAAATGATGTATTATAATATTAAAAACCAAAACAAAATATTTTGATCCACTTGACATGATTTCTGTTCATGATTTTTCTTTTGCAGAGAATTTTGGAATTTACAAGTTTCGTTCCTAATCCTCCTCACAAGCTCTATTAATAATGCATGCTTTTTGAAAACTAAAAAACAACAATAATCAACACAATTCCTCGCTGAGCTACACCCAGGAAGGAAATGAAGATGAAGTGAGAGCTCTTGCTCATCTTGCTTCACTAGCACCACTGTTTTGTAAAGTGTCATAGATCGCTTGGCTTCACATCAGGAAACAAAGAAAAACAGCAGATGGAAATGTCTTTGTTTTAATTATGTCTCTTTGGTCTGCTGCTGTCAGACCAGAAAACTAGCAGTTTCACAAACATAAGACCGAAACCCCCGACCCCCCGCCACACACACATAAAAGCTATGCTTCTGGGCTGGATAACAAAACTCCCTCTATCCCAGCTCAGCACTTGCCAGAAGCAGTTCTTTGTGATAGACCTTAGAGTGGGAGAACATGCTTCCAAAACCTCATCTGTTTTGCACCTGTTTGCTCAGCACAATATTTTGCTTCTTCCATGGCACAGCCACATTTGCCAGTTAGAATCCACTAACTATCACACTTAGTCAGTAGGTTTCTCCTGAGATAAGTGAAACACCTGCAATTCCCAATGAGAGTTGGCTTCAATGAGAGTAATGGGTAGCTTCAATTCGGAGTAGGATTGGGCATTGAAAGATCCAAAAACAACTGGTGAATAGACTGGTCTAATCTTGATAAAATAATGTCAAAGTGGTAAAATATTTTAAAGCACTAATTTATTAGATCAGTGACAACAGTAACAAAGAGTAAGATGTATGGTCTCCAATAAGCTTTAGCCATAGATAGATATTTATGCTAATTGCAAGAAAAACAAGTTACTTAACTAAGTTACTTTAACTCAGAAAAAATGTGAAAAATAAAATGAAGTTCTAAAAATGAATTTTTTACTTTTTAAAATCAATGTTAGGTTAGCATTTAAATGTGAATGTTATTCAAGATGAATAGTTACAGAAGAAAATTGAATTTAAGCAGAAATAACACTAACACATAGCAACTAAAAAAAAGTCATTTTTAAATGCTCTTATGATGGGTAGGGAGCAAGCCAACACTTCAAGCAACTTAATGGCTGTGTATCTATTCTCCTTGTGTTGAGGGGGGAGGTTTTGTGAGTGTGCACCTTCTTCTCTACCTCTTGAGTTAATTTCTTTATGTTTGTCAAATCAGTTTAGATTGTAAGCTCTTTGGGGCAGGGACATGTCTTTTAACTTGTTTTATGTGCTTTCATGGACTTGTATATAAAGATGTACATACATATAATGTTTGTTCTACAAAATTCAAGACAATCAAGATGCCCAACTTTCAAGTTCACTGTTTCCCCCAACAGGTGACATTAGCATGAAGTGAAGTGAGTGATCAAGATATATAAATTGGCTTGCTAACACATGGCACCATGATGCAATCATAAAGGTAGGCCACCACCTACATCAGGGTATTCTGCTGGAATATTTGACAATATTTGACCATTATCAAATAATGGGTGGTCAACTGACATTATTTGATTGGTCAATTGACTGGCTTGCTATGCCTAATTCAGAGTTGCAAGTGCTCAGCACCACTCAGGATTTAGCCCTAGGAATATGTAGCTTCTATGCCAAACACTAGCTTGGGAGGAGCGCTGAACAGGGGCGGCTCCAGGCACCAGCGCAGCAAGCACGTGTCTGAGGCAACAAGCCGCGGGGGGCGGCCTGCTGGTCGCTGTGAGGGTGGCAGTCAGGCTGCTTTCCACAGCATTTCTGCGTGAGGTTCATGAGGTTCGCCGGTCCTGTGGTTTTGGTGGTAATTTGGCGGCGGGTACGCCGAAGCTGCGGGACCAGTGGACCTCCCACAGAACCGCCGCCAAATCCGCGTGACTGGGGTGGACCTCCCACAGAAACGCCGCCGAAGGCTGCCTGACTGCCGTTCTTGGGGCAGCAAAAAACAGAGCTACCCCTGGGGCTGAATATTTGCAGTTTGACTAGTTATGGAAAAAATCTTTGAGAATATACATCCCCTTTGCTAACAACAGCACTAGATCTTATTGTTTGGCTCAAGTTCATTATCTAGCCCTGGGTGAGATAAATTTAGGAGTCCTTGGTTAGCCCATAACTCTAAACATATTGCAAGTAAGGACAAAGAGTATTAGATGCAACCCTCAAAAATGTAAATACAAGTTCTAAAAGGATTTATGAACCAAAATGTCATCTTCTCCAGTATCTGGTAAAGGTAGAAAATGTTAGGTTGGGGAACATAGGCATTTCCATACTAGATAAGACCAGTGGTTCATCTCATCCTGTATCCTGACTCATAGTGACCATTACCAGCTACCTCGGACACATTCCTTCTCTTCTAATTGGGGAGAGAAATATGAGGTTCAGTACACCTCTACCCCGATATAACGCAACCCAATATAACATGAATTCGGATATAACGTGGTAAAGCAGTGCTCCAGGGGGGCAGGGCTGTGCTATCCGGCGGATCAAAGCAAGTTCGTATAATGTGGTTTCACCTATAATGCGCTAAGATTTTTTGGCTCCTGAGGACAGCGTTATATTGGGGTAGAGGTGTACCCATTTTATTTAATGTTCTCAATCCACATAGCTTTAAACAAGAAAGCCACAATAAATGTATAAGATCTGGATTATATATGTGTCACAGTACATATAGCTAACTTTAGTGTAAAATAGATTAAAAACTATAGCCCTATTAAAATAATTCAAGTGACCTTGAATAACTTTAAGACCTGTTGGACTTTCAGGTAAAGTAAAAAAAGGAAAACTACATTAGAGTAAATTCTTCTTTTTAAAATTAAGTTTATTTTTAGCCCCAGTAGAGCTTTGATATATTATTCTCTGAGGAATAAGAAACAAGTATCATGGATGAGTTACCAGGGAATTTGACTTTGAATTTATTTCCTAGTTAAACTTCAAGAATTTTTCACAAAGACTGGAATGTTTTGGACTATTTTAATAGAACAAACAGAATTCTCCCTGTTCATACTCTGTCTACAGGCTAAAAAGCACTCTTTGACAGACAAAAAAATTCCTCTTTGAGGTGGCAAAATGGAACCCCAAGTACAGAATTTCCCTGGTATAATATCAGTGACTTGTTCTAAACCCTTTGGTCTTTCTAAGCTTACTCTCAATAAGGAAAAAAAAACAAACCAAAGATGTTCATATGACATAATAGGTTTCTTTTAAGCTGAGGTTTTTCTTTTTTCCCCTGCTCATTGATTTATATGAGTGCACAGGAAAAGTTGTGGTGGAAGGAAGCCATGAAGCCCCGCTATCATAACTATCTGTTCTTCTGAGTTAGCAGTTGTACCCTCCAAAACTTTCCCCTCCTCCAGATACCTTTCAAGTGGCTCTTTAAGCTACTATTCCTTCAGATGCCTTCTTGGTAGTTTAAGTGCTACAGTCTAGGAAGATGCAAAGTCCTGAGTTACCAATGTGCAAGGTGACCTAATTTGTAACAAAAGGGAAACTGACAGAAAAAAATCACTGTTCTTAAAATAGAAGTATATAATTTTCAAATCTTAACAATACAATTAGATAGCATTGGGGGGGGCACAAACGTGTGTCCTCCAGTCTCCAAACATATAATTATCAAATACAGTATTTATTGAATTAGTTACAGCAGTTTGTAATCTTATCTTTTATTATAACAAAGTGGATGTTTAATCAGAAGATCCATAAAGGACACACAGTGCAGTCTTACCTCACCTCTCTGAGGACAAAGTTTAATTAGAAAGTATTGGGTTATGCATGTTGATAGCGATCCATGTACTTTGCAGACCAGGCCTAACCATGGTAATTTTTAAGGCACAATCATATTACTGCATTCCTGAAGTTATCTAGTCTAATTATCTTACCACATTAGCTTGGTGTTTTTTCATATTCTAAATAGGTGATTTTCTGCATTGTAATGTCACCATTGTTAATTTTATGTACCATGACACAGAGCAAGAGAATGCATTTTGGAGGTTTTGCTTAAAGTGTGTTTTTGCAATAGAACGACCACTCAAGATATAGTGTTGTGAATGAAAATGGCTAAATTGCTGTATTACAATTTTAAGTTACTGAAGAACAATTTTCACTTTATACTGATGTGTTTTTATTAGCACTTTAATAGAAGGCAATTATCCAAAGAGAGCATTCCAAACAGGATTTGCACTCTGTCTATATTTTGAACTATTCATTCAATAGCAAGATTTCAAGCTCAAAGCACTATTATACTGTCATATCTTAAAGTGCAAATAATGTGTACTTGCCCAGCATCACTTAGAAGTCTTATGTAATTAGTTTGCATTGGATTTTAGGTGTGAAGCAATGATTCATTTACCATGCTAACAATCAAAATCAGTGAATAATAATACATATATTGCCCCTTCCATTAAAACATCTCAGTGTGCCTTACAAATATTAATTGAGCTCACAACACTTCTATCCAGGTACATCAGTAAGATCCCAGATGGAAACTCTGCGCCATGGGAGTTAATCAGATTGTCCAATTTCACTCAATAACTCTATGGCAGACCTAGGATAGATAGATCCAAGTCTCCAGAGTCTCAGTCCTGAGCTTCAACCACAAGATGTATTTTTCATATGGGCCAAAGTTATTTTAAAATAATTATTAGCTATAAGAAGGAAATCATTGATTTTTCAGAAAACCTGACACTATTTGATTAATTTTAGAATTTTACTTGGTGCATTTTGCTAGTCAGAGATGGCATCTCAGACTGATTGAAATTCTAGCTCAGTAGACATAGCAATACCTGGATGAAGGACAAAGTGTCCCTTTGGGTTGTGAACAATTTGTGGGGGAATGACACAAAATGGTGAGTTTGAGACAGAACCAGTTTGTGCTCAACTAATAACTGCTTCATACTGTTGCTTATACTGCAGTATATCATATCCCATTCAGAGCTACTATAACTGAATTTCAAAATTAATTACAAATCTCTCTTCTGGGAGTCTTCCAGGTTAGGGTCCAGACAGCATTCTTGTAATTCTAGAGCAAATGTGGACATTTTAAAAATGATTCATAATTTTGGGTGCCTCATTTTTTGTCTCTCCAGCTTGACACACTTTAAAATGGGTATGATTTTCAAAAAAGTACTGAGCGTCTGCCCTCTGATAATCGGCCACCTTAGATAACATGTAAGTTGGGCACCCAAACATTAGTCATTTTTGAAAGTCTTGGCCATAGAGAAAAATGGACCGAATTCTATCTTCAGGTTCGTGCATGCAATCCTATTGAAATCCATGGGATCACACTGGTGTGACAAGTCAACATTTGGCCTACATAATCTAACAGACATTTAAGGGTATTTATTTTTACACCAGACTCATTTTGTGTACAGAAACTCCATATACCATCTAAATTTGAAAAAAACAAAAACACCCAAATTTAAAAATATATAAAGAAACCTTTCAAAATTCAAAACACATTGTCCTAGAACAAGATCACATGACTTCTGTCAGTTTATGCTATTTATAGTAAGTGCTACATAACACAAACCTGTTTAGAATCGTATTGTGGAACTGAACTAGTGGATTGAAAAATACTTTAACTAGTAACTTCAACACAATCCCAGGGACATAACATTAAATTACTTGTAACAAATGATTTAATTGTTTATTTACTAGTTTTGTAACAACAGCAAATGGAAAGATATGTTTCCCAAACATTCCTCAAAAAATTAATGGGCCAACAAGAACCATGTAAACTAAGTAATCACTTGTTAATTGATCTGCTACCAGTACTACATGAAACATGGACTATTACATCTGCTGCAGAGTCTTTAAAAAAATGTGCTTCTTGGTTAAACCATATCTCTGGGTAAGCTGCTAAGATGAGCATCCAAATATTTATTACAAGAACAGAGAGTGTTGACAGCTCATTAGTGAGATAAATATAGATCGTCTGTGAACATAGAGATACCTATGTACACTTCAAGATCTGTGAATATGACAAAGACCCCACAACATAACCTTCCATATTGCCTGCTGTGAAAAGCTTTGTTCCTGAAAACAGAAAACAATGCAAAGTGTGAACTATAATTTTCTTCAACTGAACAATATCACTGATGAAAACTGTCAGAACTGTGCTGTAAGACTGCAAATCACAAGCTTGAGAAGGATGGCTGAAAAGAGTATTTGGCCTCTTATTATTGCTCTGTTTCTTGTCTTAAAATTATTACAGATCATTAAAATCCTTTTTGCACAGAAGCATGCCTAAACCTTATAGTGTGTTTCCCAGGGCTTAGACTCCTTTCACATCTATGAAATGGTAGAGAGGTGTAAAGAGCATACTGGGTATTGACATGCAAATGAGCACACCACATATTTGCATGGCAACACCCAGAATGCTCTTATGGCTCACTGCTTTTTCTAAGAAATAGTGCAGGATCTGAGCATGAGGCAGCAGGAAAGGGTGGGGACACTGAAAGGTTTGGGTATGGAGTTCTTTTTTCTGTGGCTTGCGTAGAGAATTGAGAATCTTTATTGAGTGATTATACAGAAATAGCATTCGGAGCTTTTGTTCAGGGAATGCAGTCTGAACAAACAAAAGACATGACTTATTAGAATGTTCTAAAATTTGAAATATGGTAAATAATTTAACCACACAGACCTGACCCAACCGATTCAGACATTCTACACTCTTTCAACATACTAAACCGGAATGCATTAATCACCTAGTGAACAGCTGAAGATGAAAGCCTGATCAAGACTCTGGCCAGAATTAATGACTGCAGAGGAATTTGTCCTTATGATCTAAATCAGGGATTGGCAACCTTCGGCCCACAGCCCCCAAGGGAAAGCCCCCTGGCGGGCCGGGCTGGTTTGTTTACCTGCTGTGTCTTAAGGTCCGGCTGATCGTGGCTCCCACTGGCCACAGTTTCCTGCTCCAGGCCAATGGGGGCTGCGGGAAGCGGCAGACAGTACATCCCTCGTCCCGCGCTGCGTCCCGCAGCCCCCATTGGCCTGGAGCGGGGAACCTGCAGACATGGCAGGTAAACAAACCCGGCCCGACCCACCAGGGGGCTTACCCTGGCGGGTTGCAGGCTGAAGGTTGCTGATCCCTCAGCTAAATTAAAGATAACAAATGATTTGAGCAGTTGGAGAATCATGGTAGCTATATATTTCCATATAAGATATACAATTTAACTGTCTGATCAGCAGCTTCATTTTGGTTAGGTTCTTCCTAACCAAACATATAGCCCAAACTGGAATTCAGTACAAGGTAACAAAAATCTGAATCTCATCTGATGTAAGATATAAAACCAAAATGCAGCCACAATGCAGGATAATTGTCAGTAACAAGAAAAACATGAAATCTACATTTCATATTAGCCTTGATAAGAATTTTTGTCATTTAAGAATATTGTGCATAAGGGAACAAGAAGAAATCAATATGGAAGTGACTCTGAAGTCACAAGAGGGAGTGTGTGTTTCAAATTCTGTTCTGGGTTACACCAGTGTAAATTCAGAATAACTCTGAGTGGTGTAACTGAACAAAAATCTCTCCCAGGACTGTTGCGTCACTAAATGGATCCTGGCAAAAAGAGGTGTCTGTTTTTAATGAGACTTACACACAAATATCATAGCTAAAAAACAACATCAAGAAAGAAAAGAGAGAAATACAAAATAGGTAAATGATATTTGATAATATATTATTTTATTTTTGTGGTGTTACAAGGCTTCTTTAAAGGAAAAAATGGTATTTGGACTGGGCAATGCTGATGAAGCTGCTATTATAGCTGATAGATTGTAGCATATCCACAATGTATTATTATGCAGTGGGTTTTCCCTTAGTGCACTTCTTGATTAGTAACAGATGGAAGTTATTCACTCTAGGTCTAGGCAAGTGGAGGAGAAGCAGCCTATTTGATCTTGGAACATTTACTGTTGTTGTTTGCATTTGCTTTTGGAAGTAGAAGACATTTTATGCTGAAATCCCAGTGAAGCTATTGAATGTGTGATTAGATACTGAAAACAATGTTAGTGGGACTTAAACATGTGCTTAAGTGCTTTCCCGAATCAGAACCTAGATCCTTAGACCATTAACTGGGGCTATGGCTACACTACAGAGCGTATAGAGGCACCCGTGTACTGATGTAGTGGAGTTGCTCTAAGCTGACGGGAGAGAGCTCTTCTGTTGCCTTAATTAATCCACCCCAAGGAGCAGTGGCAGCTATGTTACCAGTGCTTAGGTTGGTGTAATTTATGTTGCTCCGAGTGTGTGTGTGGGAGGGGCTAATTCACACCCCTGAGCAACATAATTTATGTCGACTTAAGCTGTACTGTAGCCATAACCTGAGACTATTTTCCTTTCTCTGACAACTGACTTTGTGCCAATGTACCATATATTCCTCCTTCCAATAATACTGGCGAGTAAGCTATATAGTTGCCATTCACAGCTACTTCTGCCTCAGCTGCTGCTGCAGGTTGTTCTTCAATTTTTCTTTTTTCTATCTCATATTCCCCTGGTCTTTTTCCATTATGTTGAGTAATGTGTGGGCCAGAAGGATATGTGTGATGTGATGAGACCAGTACTCTGTGTTTGTAGTGCTTTATTAATACTTTATTTTATTATATGCGCCTTTTTTCTCCACTTCACAGACTCTTCCACATAAAGTTAAAAAAAACCTGCTTGCTGCTGCTACTACTAATGCTCAGTCGATTGCTGTGATACTGGGAGCAAAATCTATATACATTTGACAATTCACACTTTGTTGGTGTGTGGACATACATACAGATTTTACTCTGCAATTTAAAGAAGCTGAAATTAACAGCAGCTAATCTCAAATAATTGGTGCAATTAGCTGCATGTGCTACTGACAGCTTCAGTAACTTTATTTTTCTCAGTGTATCTTTCAACCCCCAGTATATTTTTTATAAATGCATTTAAAAAACTATATATACAGCGATAGCTGGTCAACACACTCCCCCCGCCATTTTTGGGAAGATTGTAAAGCTTGTTTTTCCACTGACTGTCTTATTCTGGAAAGGAGAAGGAGATTTTTCAGCCTCAGATCTCTCTCTCTCTTTCTTCCTTCAAAAAAGAAGTGTATTTAGACAGACAGTGAAAAGCAAGTCTTAAAATCTTCTCAAAATTGTGCCAATGGGAAATGTAAACTACTCTGACTGCAAGAGCCTAGAGACATGCTGAAGCCAGAAGGTAATAATCAGTACCTCAATCACATTTTGAACATAATGCTTGCTGTGGATAGTTCCCTATTAAAGGTTTTAGGAATAGAGAGGGAGGGTGTGAGGATAGCTAGGAATGGCCTGGGTGCAGGTCTCTTTTTAAATTCTATTTCTAAAGCCACAGGGACATTGAAGTTGTGGGTGTGAACATGAGGGGTGGGGGCCAGACAGATTAAAATACAAAACCTCAATTTTCTTCTGCTTGAGATCAATCTGAAATTGATAAGGAATAAAGGGGACAGCATAGGTTGAATCTTTCAGTGTTCTTCTTTAATTGTTGATATTTTGTGCATAACCATCAATATTTATGCGCCGAGAAAGAAGAGAATTTTGCATAAAGGAATTCCCTTGCACAACAATCACATGCATGTACAAATCAAACACATGCCTGGGCATATTTTAAGACCACCAGTATCTGTCTAGAAATTAATTGTATTATTGTACCTGACATCAAACACATTTTACGAGCGTACTGTCAAAAGCAAGTGCAGCACTGCACTGCTTTTGGTTTTTGTTTATTATTCCCCATGGGGATATATTTTGCTATATTATATTTGTAACTCCCCACACAGCACAATGGCAGCTGCAAAACCAGCTGCAATGTAAACTTAGTTTGCATTCTCTGTGCCCTGGGAAAGGCTACTTCATTTCATGCAGCAGCAATGGCTTTCTGCGATAACTCTGGAACATCACAGAAATTTGTCACAGAGTGAGACATGAACACAAAAACAGTTTAAATGATTGATTCTGTGGGCTTTTAAAATATGAAAACCACAAAATACAATGGAGGGAGAAATGTCTGGCAATTAGGGAGCAGGGGATTAGAAGTCAGGAGACGTGGTTGCCCTCATCGACTCTGCCAATGAGCCACTTTGTGACTGTGCCTCAATTTTTCACCTTTGCACAGTGGTTTGACTACCCTTTATTAGAAATTATACAATAGATAATATAACCTATACATAAATTACAAAATGGTGCCGTGTGGGTGCTGAGTCCTTCCTGCTACAGAACATACCTCAACTTGCCTGAGAACAGATAGTAGCCATCCAGAGAGCTGGGGAGGGAGGCCCAGCCTGCTCAGAGAAGAGTGGAGTTGACCCAATCCCTCCAGGAGACAGCTCTTGCATAGGAGGTCACCAGCCATCTAAAGGAGGGATAGGGATATAGCACAAGGGAAGCAGCTATGTACTGGAGTTGCAGTGCTCCAGTTTTCCTTAAGCTGGTTCTGATCATGCACTGTCCCCCACTAGAACTGTGCACGTACATCTAGGATGCAAATACTGAATTGTTTGTAGTGAATGGGGATGGGTGACAGTACAATGAAACCAGTAAATTCAATGAGAACACATGATTAATTGCTGTACATGGGATAGAACACCAGGTGTACCACCACCACAGGGACTGTGTTATAGCCATGGCACTAATGCCATTAAAACATATGAATGTACTTCACTCTGCCATTCAGAGCTGGGACTGAGTAAAACCACTGTCCAGAACCGTGGCACAGAAACAATTAACTAAGTCATAAACAGATCTGGCCATAACTTCTGCAGTTGGGACCCTGCATACATATGCCACACAAACTCATTGTGTGTGAATGCAACATGAGAAAAACTAACTTTCAGTCTGACCCATCCTATGATATTACACTAGCCTAAATTGTTTCCCATTACTGATGTATCAGAAAAGATTGGACTCAGGTAACCCAGAAAGGAAATACCGTATATACTCATTCATAAGCCAATTTTTTTTTAGTAAAACAGGGAAGCACCAGAGAAAGAGGTCGGCTTATGAACGGGTATAGGGAGGAAGAGGTGGGACACAGCCCTTCCCCCCAACAGAGGAAGCAAGGAGAGGCAGCACAGCCAGAAGGGAAAAGGCGGGGCCAGAGTCTCTCCACTTCTAGCCACGATGCTCTCCCCCCAGCCTCTGAAGCAGCTGCAGCTCCGGGGCTGCCAGGCTGCAGCCATGCTGCCTGGTCTACCCATTATACACAGTGTAAACTAATTATCTGACAAACAAACAAAGTCATAGAGAAAGCATGGAATCTAGCAGTCATTCCTTTCCTATAAAACACTAGAGATCACATTTGCCTTTCTCTGAAGCAACAGGGTTAGAACACTCCCATTTCGGCATACTGGAGTAGACAGTCTGTTCCACAACGGCAATTTCTAGGATCTTTTGTTCATAGTGGACCAGATGTTTGTTGTTTTGTCAGGAATTAACTCTGTAATTGTTTTGTTTTGTTTTTAAAAACACTAAGCAGACCAAGGCCACAAATGTGACACAGGTGCACTTCAGCAGCTCTTCTGTTAGTTTCTGTAATTAATTACTATGATTCTGAATGTTCACCCATTTTCTACTGAAGGCTGCCCACTCTATTACAAAGAAAAAAGGAGCTGTGATTGCTAAAGCATCAGACACACTGTACACGCTGGAATCTAAATATTCATTAATGGGAAATAGATATGGAGAATTGGGTGTAGAATTGTACATAGAAAGTAAAACTGGCAAATCTTAAATATGTGGCCAGATTAACAATAGGAAAAATGAAAATTAACTCCAGATAGAATTGGTTAATTTGAAGCCCTGAAACTGCAAAGCAATGAGAGATTTATAATTATTTATCTGCATGAGCTGAGGGTGCTGAGCACCACGCAAGAGGCATACAGAACATTGTAGCATCAGGCATTTCACAGAAAACCCCCCCAAAACTACATAGCAAAACTAGAGGGGCAACCATGAGGGAAGTTGAAGGGAAGAAGAGAACATTGACATTGAAATTCAGGATGATGCATCAGCTTCTTTACATGGAAATATGAAACTTAGTATAAAGGAGGAATAGTCAATATTTTTTCTCTCCTTCATATACTTACAATATATTTTTCATATGAATTACTGTGTGCGCACACACATGCACAAAAGAGAGTGCACTCATGCATATAGCATGGAGATGTATAGAGGGGACAATTCCTGTCCTCCCAATGATGCTCTGCAGGGGATAGGGCAACCAACTAACAGAGCTCCACCTTCCTGTACACAAGCAGGAGAAGAAATGGAAATCCGAAGTTGGACAATTCTTCTCTCATCAGGTGCTGGTGTTGCTCCACCCACTAATAGGAAGGCCCATAAGCTTCCCAGGCTGGTAACTCGCTACGCCCACTTCACATTCTGCTGATTGATGCATCCTTATTTCACCAGTCAATTAAGAGGCAGTAAATTGAGCTCAGGGATATAGGAAGATCTATGTTCTTCCAAGCCTAGGAGAGGGTGAACTCTCCTTCTGCTTTTAGCAGAGCAGGATGGAGTTGTACTTCCTAATGTTCCTCTTTATTTTAAAAATTCAGCATCTCCAACTTGTCTGATTAATGTCAAGGCACAGGCCTCTATAATGTCATTGACTCATCACCTCCAGGTTTCTTGGGTCCTTTTTCAATTTAAGTCTACTGTTGATCTAATGGTACTCAAGGCAACAAGATTATTAACTGCTCATCAATCACTAACAAGAAGACAAGTTGAGCTGGTCAAATAATGCAATTTTGTCAAAATTGAAAATCTTTTCATGGGAGTATATCAGACCTGATGACACTTTTGATGGGAAACATCAAAACATTTCATTTTAGCAATGAACAAATGATCCTGTTCATTTTGTTTCAACTTTTATCTCAAAATATTAATTCAATTATTATATTCAAAAGTTAAATATATCCATAAAGTCTAAACAAAATATTTCAACACTATCAAATTATTTTGATAATCCCAAATCCATTTTTTTCTGATTTATTGTTGTGTGGGAAATGTTGGCCCTTTGTTCCCATGTAGAATGGATTTCCCCCCTGCAGTGTTGGGATTTCCCCAGAGAACAGAAATTCTAGCATCCAACCAGCTCTAAAGGTTAGCAGTGTGTTATTTTCTATACCATCCAGTATAGGATGAAGAAATACTCCCAGCACCACAACATAATGCTGTAGACCAGAAGACGCAAGTAGCTGCACAATCCCCACAAGGCAATAGGTATTTAAAATAAACCTCTAAGTCTAAGGCTCTGTCTACACTACAGACCGTGCAGTGGCACAGATGTACCGCTGCAGCTTGCCACTGTAAGGTCTCCCGTGTAGCCGCTCTCTGTCGGTAGGAGGGCATCTCCAGCCAACACAGCACTGTCCACACCAGCACTTTTGTCAGTGAAACTTCTGTCAATCAAGGCTGTGTTTTTTTCTCACACCCCTGACCAACAAAAGTGCTAGTGTAGGCAAAGCTTGAGTTATACCCACCCTTGTGGGATTTCCCATTGCTCTCTGTTTTACTGGTCCATAAAATGTTTTGGGCAGAGATAGTTTCTATTTTGATTATTTTTACAGCATATTGTCTGGATTAAATAAATCAATGCATTATAATGACTGTTAAGGGACCTGTCCATTTATACCAATTGAGGATCTCTATATCCTCTGTACTGGGTGTATCTGTTTCTTCAGCAGAGATGAACATTATAAAGTAGTAACAAAAGGAAATGTGAAAGTGAAATATGTTAATATTGAAAGAATCACAAAAGCAAAGGAATATTGAGCTAAGCTCTGTACCACCACCATTAATCCATCTCCTGTTGTCTAGTTAGTGCTCATGAGTCCTTGGAAAATTATTCACTTCTAATAAATGTTTTCACATAATGAATGGATTTTTTGAATCAAGCCTGTTCAACTATTATATTTATGATGATGCAATTAGGCTCATGTTTGACATTTTTATTGCTAAACTAATCTTGTGGTGGTGAAGTCAAGAATGATGTGGAACAACATACAGCATTGTTCTTTTAAGCAAACTTCTGCTGACACTTCAAAAAATAAAATTTGTGACACCAAGGGAGGTTTTCCTTTTACTGCATACTTTCCTGTTATACAGTCTGACTGAGTTTACCAGAAGCTGAGAAAGGGAGACAGGGAACAGATCATTTGAGGATTACATATTCTGTTCATTCCCTCTGGGGCTCCTGGCATTGGTCACTGTCGGAAGACAGGATACTGGGCTAGACGGACCTTTGGTCTGACCCAGTATGGCCCCTCTTATGTTAAAGAGGCTGCAAATCATGGCTGTCATGATAACCTGCAGACAGAAGTTTTCTGCCTTAATTTTGACTTCCTCCTTCAGCCACAAAACCCACAGAGTAAAATCTGAGAGATCCTTCATGACAGAAACTGCAGAGAAACATTTTCTGGCAGGGTTTCATTGTGAAAGGGCATGATTCATACAATCATCCACATCTAAAATGGCTTGGCAATGACAGTTATGCAGCCAACTGTGCTTCTAGAAAGAATCATTTTCAATTGGTGGGGTGCAGGGGAAGAAGTGGGAGGGGAGGGACGAGGCTCTGCTAGAGTGAATTCAAGCACCCAATTACTCTGCTTTTTCATTATTAGTGTGTGCTTATTTGAGAGCTATTTCTGCAAAGAGATTAAATCCGGCCCATGCCAAGCCCAGTGTATGTCAAGGGTACGTTACACTGTCTTATAGCAGGTGTTGTATGCTGGCATGTGGCCTGGATCATAACTAAGTGCCAGGGGTATAAGGAGAACATCAGTCCCTCCTCCTATTCTTGTTGCTGCAACTCTGTGGCCCTTCCCCCACCATGCTTGGTCTTCAGGGATGGCCCTGCCTAAGGATGATGTGAAGCTGGCTGTGCAGCAGCTGTTTGGATATCAGGGCTCATGTTGATCAGCCAGCTTCTAAGTATCCTTAAACCATACTCTCCACCATAAGGATGACAGTTACACCACTTCCTTCTACCCAGAAAACTTGAACTAACCTATCCCCACAAAACAAAAACAAAGACTGAAACAAATTGACCAATCCCCCCCTCTTCCCTCCATAAATTTAAATTAATGGAAGTTAGGAGCCTACATGGTCTGGGCCCCAACTTTTCTCCATACACTTCTCCCAGAAAGTAACCTTCAATTCTTTAACATCTCCCAGAGCTAGCATAGCTCCACCTACTACAATTACATCAGCTGAGGATCCAGTCCAATATATTTTGTCAATAAAGATACCTGCACTTTTAAAATAGTTCGATCCTTGCATATAGCTGAATTGTTTCTTTATGATTTAAGCAATAGAAGACAGTGAATATAAGGACTTTAAAGTAAAGAGCCTTCTTAACCATAGCTAGCATATGAAACACTTAGAGCCAAAGTCTGCCCCACAGTGAGAATCCACCATTCCTACTGAAGTCAATAGAAAAGCACATAAAAAGGAAGAGTATTAATCTAATTAAATGAAAGAGAAATTAAAGTCTCGTGGCAAAGCCTGAAAAACAGGGATTTGTGAAGGGAACTTACGAAGGGGCTAGGAAACCAGATCCGCCTCCCCAGTTTATAGCTAGGTGTAAGAGACCCTTTGCACTACCGTCAATAGATTCACAGGCTGCATAGCAGGTGTGGTTCACTGCACCAATGGATCTGTACTGTGCTGCACCACTTCTAGTTTCCCCATATGGCTGCAATCCATACTTTGTTGTTCTGCGGGGAAAGCCCCTCCAGAGCATGCTCCCTGGCATGCAGGTTGGTGCAGTCTTTCTGTATGTGACTCACTGCAGTCTGACCCACTTCAAAGGGGAAAATGCAGTTTTTCTGCTGCCTTTTGGGCCTTGATGACCTCCAGGGACAGGGGAGCCATGATCTGTACTGTACACAGGTACATCTTGGGAAGAATAAATAATACCAACGCCTGAAATAAAGAAGACTGAGGAAGGCTAGATATTTCTACTAGAATAAAACTCTGTTAAAGAGATTAAGGATACATATTTGTCTATTAAATAGTAGTATGTATAATTAGCTAGTAGGAAATAGCTAACTTTTGTCATCCCCACCCCCCCCCAATTGTTAATTAGACTGTGGGACTCATTGCCACAGGAAGATATTGAGGCCAAAACAGCAAGATTTAAAAAGATTCAGTACTGATATTGTTAGCAAGAATATCTGGAGTTGCAATAATTAATGCTAATAAAAAATTTGGAAGGGCTATTAAACCTCTTGTTTTCAGGGTTTAAGCCAGTCTCTAACTGTTTAGGAGGAGGCCTGGGAGACAGAGAGAGGGACGGGGTGTGTGTGTGTGTGTGTGTGTGTGTGTGTGTGTGTGTGTGTGTGTGTGTGTGTGTGTGTGTGTGTGTGTGTGTGTGTGTGTGTGAGAGAGAGAGAGAGAGAGAGGGAGAGGGAGAGGGAGAGGGAGAGAGTTGCCTAAATGCGAGGTTTCTTGCATCTTTCTCTAAAGCATCTGCTGCTGGCTAATGTCAGAGAGACAGGACACTAGATTAGACAGACAAATGGCCTGATCCAGAATAATAAGTCTTATGTTCCACCAGGCAGAGGACAGTCATGAAGGAGAAGATAGTATGGCCTAGGTCTGTATAACCTTTTTAGGAGAATACTTGCTGTGTGCTGGTGTCAGGAGAGGACATTAGGGCACATTATAGTCCCACTCACACATACCCCATGTATAAAGCCTCCTGATTTGCAAATTTTGCTCCATGGGGGCTAAGACAGTGGGGTAAACAGTGTTGTGTGGCAAGGGGGGAGGAGAGAGAGGTCTGTATCTGTATCTATATCTATATCTTGAATGGGGGAGAGGGAGAAGGAGAAAAATCAAAGCTTTTCTACCTACCTATCTCACAAAGCAGTACATTTCTCCACATTTTCTGCAGAAGTAGTTGGTACATAATTGTATAAATCACAGGCTTGTTACTATCTGGTTGCTTGATACAGGTTTTACACAGGATGAAGCTGAAAATCTCACTAGGGAGAGATTGTTTCTGTGCTTTGGAATGGTAAGATATTCCAAAGTTAGGAGCTGCATGAGAAAAAGAAATGTGTGTTTTCCACAGGTCTTTCTTTTCTGTGGTTATCATTAGCAGAGATCCTCTGTGTATAACAAACTGAAATAGAATGATGAATGTTCACTTATTAAGAAAGCTGTGAAATTTTATTATTACAGCAGCATATTCATACCACTGCAGGCAAGTATGTGTCAGGGCTTCTTTATTAATCATTATTTTCAGGGATTTTAATTTCAGGGGTGCACAGAAATGTGCTTGTGACTCAAGATTTTAGACTAAAAATTCTTAATCTAGGAAGTATTTGTTTTAATGTGCATAAAAATAAGATGTTTAGGCCTTTATTAGTAAGTGAATAAGAAATAGAAGATTAGAATTTTAAGATTTTTTTTGCACACATCTAAATAATAATCATTAACCTCTTAAGCTCTGTAGGGGAAGTGCTTTGTTCACTGAAAAACTATATCAAAGGCTAGATTTCCACTTGTTGGGCTTAATTCTTGAGGTGCAATATTATTTGGTGCAAGAGACTGTGGGTGCAATTTTGCACTTCTATGCCTATGTCTCTGACGTGTGGGCACATATAAGGATTTAGATGTTTAAATTGCTCCAAATTGCAGGTTTGAAATTCAATCCATGATTAATTGCAGTTTTAATTTTGTTCCTGCAGAAATAGTTCCAATTTTAGTGTAGGTTGAAAATAAATTCCTGGAGCAATATACAATGCAGTATAAAACCCAATGCACAGCATTTGAAGGCCAGGTCTAACTGCAGACCTACAGGGGTATAACTACATTGCCCAGGGTTGTGAAAAATCCATGACCTAACCCCCCATATAGATAGCGCTATGTCAGTGGGAGAACTTTTCCTGTCAAGAAAGCTACCACTTCTTGGGGAGGTG
This sequence comes from Mauremys mutica, assembly GCF_020497125.1. NCBI lineage: Eukaryota > Metazoa > Chordata > Testudines > Geoemydidae > Mauremys > Mauremys mutica. Next base: position 182,376,655 of record NC_059072.1, on the reverse strand, counting down.
GATTAACTATGCCGTTGGGAGACACTCTCCTGTCAGTGTAGTAGTGTCTTCACTAAACTGCTACAGAGGTGCTTGTATGTAAAGACAAGCCCCAAGAATCTAAACCAGCCAGATGCTCCTGCCTTTTAAAATCATCTTAACTAATTAGGTTGACAGCTTTGAGCCACATTGTAGGGACTTAAATATCTGATCCAAAGTCCACTAAAGTCAATGGAGAGACTCCCAATGACATTTGAAGACTTTAGATCAGGCCCAGAGATCTTAAATCACTGCTAATATATATTAAATAACTTCACTCACTTCAGGTCCTTTAGGCCAATTAGTGTCAATTGGTATGTATTTAGTTGGTCTGATTCCAATCTCACTGTGTCTGTATAAAAGCAGTGTGATTTCATTGACTTCAAGATGATTAATATGAGTGAAAATGAGATCAGAACCAACCTTAATATGGGCATACTTTTAAAGCACTGTATGTATGTGATTCTCTACATGCCTGCACTAACACAAGAACTATGTTGTATGATATTTACAATAGTTGGTCTGAATTCATTCCTACCTTTCATTCAAGTCACTATCTCTGCAGGCAGTACCATTTCACAAGGAGGTAATAATCTTGAAATAATAGTTTTAACTGCGATTAAAATAAGCATGCATACATACTTATTAAGTAATAAGTGAATCCGCAACATGGTGATTGTAATTGTAATTTTGACAATAATTTAGTTAAATCCACCCAAAATTAGTGTATATTTTAAAATAAGGAGAGCAAGAGAGTGGATGGACTGAATATGATAGTGAGGATAATTAAAGACCACCTGATCATGGAATACTGGAAGAGGCACTGATCAAGCAGAGCACAAGATATCTAAATGAACTCTTGGTAATGGAGCAGTTTAATTACTGACATTTTATTGGAAAACTCTAATGATAACATCTATCATCTAGTATAGGCCTCTTTATTAAAAAAAGTATAGGAAGCAGGAGTATAGGAAGGAAAGATGGTCTTGTGCTTTAAGCATAGGACTCAGGATCTCTGATTTCAATCTCAGCTTAGCCACAGACGTCTTATGGGACCACAAGCAAGTCACCTGATTTCTCTGTATCTCATTTCCCAATGTGTAGAATGGGGTAATAATACCTCCCTTTATCACAGCAGTGTTATCCAGAATTATCTGGGAGGTGTTTAGTTAGTACAGTGATGCCAGAAATAAAAACACCTTGATAGACCAACGCAATCCTGGATCTAAAACCAAAGAAGGAACGGTAACAAGATCCAAAAACAAGAGATTAATTGTGATCTGGAAATCACAAACTAATTCATTGATTCTGCTGGGCAAACAAGGGTTCCACAGATTGGTTCCCTCTTTAAGACACTCCATTTTCATAAAATAAATTTCACTGAGAAGGAAGAAAATAATTCAATAGTAATGCAAAGGGCCCTGTAGCACTTCCTAGAAAGGGGGTAGATACAGATAGAAAGATTTAATAATTGCAACACTGGAATCCTAAGGCTAAAAATACCAGTATAGTTCAGAATTTCTGTACTAGAAAGATTAAAGCAGCAAAAATGTGGATGAAAGGAAAGTTGTTAAAAACACTGAAACACCAAGAAGAATTGTATAGGAAATGCAAAAAAATGAAAGATTGAGATCTAGCTTTAATAATTTCGTTCAAAAAATATACATGTAGAAGGGGGACAAAATATAATGTTTAGTAGAGGACTGAAATGACAAAGGAGTCTACAAATAGATTTCCTTCTTTCCTGTCAATGTAAGGGGGGAAAACATGCAAAACGGTCAAATTTTAAATAACTATTTCTGCTATTTTTTCAATAAAAAGAATAGAGACAATGAGAGAAATTAGAGGACCTCAGGCAGGAGTGAAAGAAACTATAAGAGACAATAGTAGTTCAGGAAACAGGGAAATTATTTGAGAAAGTGGTAGTAAAGGCCCAGAGCAAAGATACTGTAGAAGTATCTGACAAAAATATACAGCTATTTGCTGGGTAAAATGCACTTGAGTTTCAGGCTACTAGCAAAGAATCTATCTGCAAATGATCTTTATGAAATTGTGGGAGTCGGTGAAACAGATAAACTTGAAACATTTTCCAAGAGGATATTCGAAATTAGGGAAAAAAAGATTTTAAATGTACTCCATTAAAAAAAAAAGTTACAAAAGAACAATAACGTCCTAACGTCAAGCACTGAAAAGTTAGAATATGTCAACACTGAGGTTGCCCATGCAATCCTAATTCACTCCTCCCTGTGCAAATACATTATGCTACAGTCTTCAGCTACATAATCTCACACTGCTCTTCAGCCTTTTGCATTTGAGTCAGGCTACCACCTCCTCCTTAATGCTGAGTGGGCATTAGCACTGGATCACAGCTGGATAGAAAATATGTTTTTTTTCCCCTGCATGGAAAATTTTGACCAAAAATTATTTTTCATTTTTGTCAATTTTTCCCGGCAGAAATATTTGGCTTCATGGCAAAATATTTTGGCCAAAACCTGAAATATTTAGATTCAGATTGGCACCATGGGTGGGAATTATAGTTCAGATGCCTTATGCTCTCTTCCTCTTCTACGGGAAGGTTTCTCTGGCTGAACAACATCTGCAATGAGGGAAAATTTCATCCATAACAATTAAAGATGAAGACTTATAATGGAAAATGTTAAAACAACCATAACTATCATCTGTACTACCAGCACCACCTATAGCCACCACATTTTAATAGGGGCCTAAATGAAGTTGCCATGTTCCTGTAAGTGCTCAGAATTCAACAGCCCCATTGAGAAGCCTGGTATTAAAAAGAATGTTCAGCACCCTGTAACTACCTGGCTACTCTATTTACGTGCCTAAATAGAGCGGAGCCTTTGTCCATGTGGTCCAGGCTGGCTTACCTGTGATCTGGAGAGCCTTGCACTAAGTCAGCCCTGTTTACAAGAGGAGCCCTACCTGAGAGGAGTGAGATTATTCCAATATAAAAGGCAATAGGAAGCTGTAGGGACTGTGGCTGAGAGAGTGTAGCTGTGACTGCCGGAGGCAGGAGAGACCCAGTAGTAAGCTAGGAAAGCTCAGGAAATGGGCTTGTGTGGAGCTGGGGCGGGTGGAAGGAAGGCTATGAGGAACTAGTTTGTTTCCTGCAGAGCCATGGCCAGACAAAGCCTGTGAGTGGGAGTTAAAGAAAGGAAGATGAGCTGAAAAATTGTTTGTTTGTTTTGGGCTTTTGAGTTCTGTTTCTTGATTAACTCTATTAACAGCTGGAGGAGAACTGGTGAAGAGTGAATTAGAGGATTTGAGCTTAGAAGGTCACTGGGGACTGAGTTCTTAAAGGGGCCTAAGTGATGGGAAAATAGAGGCAGAATGGCCACAGAGGCAACCCTAGTAACGAGGGGGCACTTGGGAGGCAGTAAGCAGCCTCCGTGCTATGTAGTCCATAAGGCCAAATTCTGCAATTGTCTGTACCAATGTAAGAAGAGAGTAAATCCATTAAAGTTTACACAGTTGTAATAGGAGCGCTTAAAAAGACAAGATTTGGGAAACAAGAACACAGACCTAAAATGAAAGAATGGAAATAAACAGTCTGAAAGAAAGTGTTTAGCCTAGCTAAAGGGGGAGAAGTATTTATCAAAAAAGAGTTGGTTAAGGTACACTCATAGTGCAGATATTCAAAGAAATGTTCAGGTACTAACTCTAGCTAAAGAGATGTTGCTAAGTAATTTGTTGCTTGGTTATGAATTAAAATGAATAAAATATTTGAAGATCTCTTTTATGACAAACCCAACATTAAATCAAGTTAACCTTCGTGTGAACAACTAAACACTCACAACGGGGCATGGACAGAACTCAAAAAAGAAATGGAAGCCCATGGAAGAGAAAGAGATGGGTTGGGTGGAAGAAAAGAGAGGAAACTATTCAATGGGAGTATTTATGAGTAAGGCAAGAAGGACTTGACCAGAAATACCAGGTTTGATCAGTGTTGGATGATGTGCCGGAGGAGGGTGGGTTTTTTCTGCTCAAAAGGCACCAAATTTAAAATGGGTGCCCAAAATCAGACTCAGTGGGAGTGGCAGGGTGCTTGGGTTTTTTGAAAATTTCCCAGTTCTCTACTGAGACTTGGACATGGGAACTTAGCTCCAGGTACTCATTTTTTAAAATCTTGGTTAGAGTGGACTACAGACTTGAGTTGCACTGTTCGATTTAAACGTGTACTTCCTGCAGGCTAGCCAGTGCATCTGTTGACAGTCTTTGAACTCTTTGCAAGTGCTAAGCCTTTGTTTAAAAATTATTTTATTAAGTTTGTACTGCAATTGACACACATATAATTGATGGGGATGATCAAAATAAACCTGCAAGTTCCATTGTGGTTACTTTGTTTCTTGTTCTGTTAACTCAGAAAAGGGGCAGGAGAGAGAGACAACCAACTCCTGTCTCACCCAACCTCCCCTCCCCGCCCCAAGATCTTACACCAGAAAGGAGGTGACAGGATTAGAATTAAAAATGACCTTGACAAATTGGAGAATTGGTCTCAATACAACATGATGAAATTCAATAAAGACAAGTGCAAAGTACTTCACTTAGGAAGCAAAAATCAAACACAAAACTACAAAATGGACCAGAGTTCAAGTCCCAGTTCCCAAGGGCGGTCTATGCATTTTATTCAGCAATTCTGTTTTGTCTGCACCACATCGAAACTTCCTAACAGCCCAAGCCATAATCCACTGAAGTAAATGGAAAGACTCCAACTGATTTCAATACGCTTTTGTATCTGGCCATAAAAGGGGCAGAACCAGTGGTGAGCTGGAGCCGGTTCCCACCGGTTCGCGGGAACCTGTTATTAAATTTAGAAGCCCCGCGAGGGACAACCGGTTCGAAAAGGGCTTTTAAATTTAACAAAAGCCCCAGCAGCTGCCTGCCCTTCCTCTGGCCCCAGCTCACCTCACTCCGCCTCTGCCTCCTCCCCTGAATGCTCCCAAGGCTTCTCCTCCCCCTCCCCGGCTTCCCGCGAATCAGCTGTTCACGCGGGAAGCCTGGGAGAGCTGAGAAAGAAGCAGCGGCTTCCTGCAGGTGAGCTGGGGCAGGGGGCGGAGGGGCGAGGAGGGCTCCAGGCGCCGCACTGCTCTGGCCTGGCCCCCGACCCCATCCTCGGGTGGCGCGGCTCCGGCCTGGTCCTGACCTCGGCCGGCCGGGTGGCACGGCTCCGGCCCGGCCCCTGGGCCCGGTCAGCTGGGCGCCCCGCCTCCGGTCCCGGCCCCGGCCAAGCAGCCCAGCCCAGCCCCGGCCCGGCCTGGCCCCCGTCTCCAAGCAGCATGGTAATGGGGCAGGGAGAATGGAGGGGGTGTTGGATAGAGGGCAGGGGAGTTGGGGGGGGGATTAGTGTCGGGGCGGTCAGAGAGCAGGGAACAGAGGGATTGAATGGGGGCAAGGGTCCCGGGGGGGGTAGTCAGGAAGGAGCAGGGGTTGGATGAGGCAGCAGGGGGCAGTCAGGGGACAGGGAAGCGGGGTGGATGAGGCAGGAGTCCCAGGGGAGGCATGACCCCCTCATGGGGTGAGGAGGAGGGAACCGGTTGTTAATATTTTGGCAGCTCATCACTGGGCAGAACAAAAGGAGGACAAGTTGATATGATGCTTTATAAGTTAAAAAGGAACAATGTGGTTTGCAATACAGCAGGTCAAACATCTAACACTCTGTGCCCTTCCAGATAAAATAAAAACTAAGCTGAAAACAAAATGGTTAAAAATATCAGTTCCTCCATTACTTCCCTATCTGATCTGAGCTCAGGTGTCTGGCTCCCCTGATATCAATTAATGATATCATTAACTCCTAAAGCAGTGACACTTCCCAAGGGTACTCAGGGTTGAGGCACCTCATTACCACCTGCCCTTAGCATGAAGAAACCTTGTCTGTGTGTGCCATGGATCAGCTATCTGACTCTCCCACCATACAAGTACACTTTTCTAAGCCCACGTGAGCTCTGCTGCCCTCATACAGGCTAGTGACAGGCAAACTCCAACCCCCACTCCAACCCGAGTCCTCCTGACATCCTCCTGCAGTGTCCATCCCTTTATACATTGGATGCTCACAGAATTACCAGGTTCTGTATTCCCAAAGGAAAGGTACACACAGCTTACTAGTTGTACCTTAGAACGCAGCTCTCCTTAACACACACAGCACTTATACTTGCTTTCTTTATAAACAAAGTTAAGTTTGTTAAATAAAGAACATATTCAAATGATAGCAAACAAATCCTAGAAACTAAGGGTACAGCTAAAACAAAAGTATAACACACATTCCAGAGCCAAAGATGAACAAAACGCCCTCTTGTCTGGTAAGGTCCTGCTACCCCAAAGTCCTTCTCACACGGTTTTCTACCAGGATGTCTGAGACCCTCCTTTCATAAGGCCAAGCCTGCTGGTAACTTCTCTCTCTCGATGAAGGATCTCAAGGCATCTTTCTATCTTTCTGCACCCTAAATACATTAGACCAGTCCTTTGTTCTTCACCTGGAAAACAAGCTCCCTCCCACCTGCAGTTTACCTATTCCTGTTAATTTTCTTTGACATTCCCCACAACCTCTTCATTAGCATTTAACTAAGCGTCCTAACAAACTTCTATTGAAAGACACACAGTGGTCAGCTAAGGATATCAGTGTCTCCCACCTCCCATCTGGTGAAGTTGATCTCAGGGACACTATGACTGGGTGATCTGCCTTTAACTACAAGAGCCTAAGAACATTATTTCCAGTATATACATACACACGTCCTATACATTACCCACACATACATTTAGCAAGATCATGACAACCAGTGTGACACTGGCTTTCAGTAGTAACCTTACATGAAATTCTTTGGTGAATTAGACCCAGGGGATCTCTGTAATTCTTCTAAGAAGAACAGGAGTACTTGTGGCACCTTAGCGACTAACAAATTTATTTCAGCATGAGCTTTCGTGAGCTACAGCTCACTTCTTCGGATGGCTGCTACTCTGAAACCTGTAATTCTTCTATTCCCCTGAACCTTCTTATATTTGGCATCAAGAGGTCATTGGGTCAGAAAAGAAATGCCATGAATCTAGCTCTCTGCACTTTTTGGGTGTCAACAGATTATAGATGAGCATGGTAAAGATATGTTAAGTAAAAATTTCTGAGTGAAGTTGTGTGTTATTTACTGCCCTTCATTTGTGTGTGCTGTTAAATAGCTTACAAAGGTTACATACAGTAGGAGGAATCTAATTATATTTAGATCACTGTTGATAGTTTTTATTAACCAGCTTGTATCTCCCTGCATATTTACTATATATATATAGTATATATATAGGGACATGCTGAACCTGTGACATACGAGGGTGGCAGCTTGAAAGTGCTGATTGACCCGGTCTGCTCAGACTTGCTCTGTTAATGTATGTATATGTGTGTGTGTGTGGATGTGGGTGTTCATCCGGTTCTGGGGCTGGAGAAACCCAGCCCTACGGAACCTAGGTCCTGCAGGATAGCTCCACTGGGAGGGGACTTGCAAAAGGGAGAAGTAGAGATCCATATGAAAACACACGTGACACAAGCAGTACATTGATAGAATTACAGAAACGGCCCACCCCCCGCACCTCCAAGAAGAGTAACCCTAATAAATGAGCATACCCCAAAGTAACGGGCAAATTTGGTAACACTGAAGAGGACTCTAAGCATTCAGTGACACAAAGGAATACAGACTTCACACACTTGCACAAATCTTAAAGCAGGAGTAGCTGGTCTAGAAAATCTGAAATCTCTCTTCATTTTTGGTCTCTCGGACATCCTTTGCTATTAAATATGCAGTATTGTCAAACTTGTGACATGCATTATAGAAATCTCAGGGTAGAATCAGAACTTCACAGCAGTCTGAACAAAATAAACATGGAACTTGGGTATTTTAGCTAATATATATCGTACTCTAGTTAACAAATGGTATTGAGTTGGATAAGCACTACTACTACATTTGTAACATGACAGCTTCTCATAGCAGCCAGATTAAAAAATAAATCAATGTAATCCAAATACAGTCTCTCTTCTGTTACACAACTTATAAATATGTTTATTTTGCTTTTATGTTTGCATACATCCCACTCTTCTTGTTTCTTTGATAAAAGTTTTATAGACAATAAATTATAAATCACATTTATGTATAATTTAGTCTTTTAAATACATATTTTATTTTTTAGATTTTTAAATGGGAAACTATTTTAGCTTTCTATTTTTAAAGGATTCAATACTTTAAGAAAGTCATGAATAAAGTATTCTTCAAGCTGGATTTGCATTTTTATAGTATCTGCTGTATAACAGTATATACTTTGTTTTCTCAGTGCATACTTTCAAGCCAACAGGATTCTCTTAAGAAGAAATCTTAAAAGAAAAAAGTACTTGGACCTTATAAAACATACTTTTCATTATCTCCCAACAAACTTGACACTTCTGTGACATACTTGTTCATTATCCACATGTCAGAAAATTATAATGTTTTGTAGTTACACATATTCATACATGCATATGTTGCAAAACCATTATTTTCTGAATTACAGTCATAAAAAAACATCGCTATTTTGGTTCAGAGAGGTTGTAAACATAACAGGGAACAATCTAATGGGACAGATATAGATTAGATGACCTAATAATTTAATTTCAGTTCTGTTTTAATTATTTTGGTCTAAATCTGAGTTTTTTTATGGTTACTTTGGATTTACACAAATATATTTGAGATCAGTATCTCTCCTGCTGCATGTATGAATCTTTCCCTCTTCTGGTCCATGCCACCTGCATTTTCAGTTGAAATACAACCAAAACACTCAACGCTTAATGCAACAGAACCCGCCAAGTGTTGCCTAGTTTGCAGCAAAAACCATTCTACACATCTGAGAGTCACTCCTGGCAGCCTTGTGCAGAACCACTGGTACATCTCTGCTTCATTTTCACCTAATGTGCTTTTAATAAGATGAAGGAGGCTTTTATGTAGTGAACAGTGCCCATTCAGGAATATACATTATTTAACCAAAAGCCAAATGAAGTACACAAGCAAACATTCACCCCAGTATCCCTGGCTTCCCCACCTGAGTCCATCTGTCTCAGACACCCTGGTTCCTTATCAGTGAAACCCTCTTGACTCAGTATCCCCCCTGTGGAGTCAGGCCTCTTGCCCTCCCCTGGGGAAGGATTTCTTCTCTGGGTCCCAAGTTCCCTGCTGAGGTCAAATCACTGCCACTCTGCTCTGGAGCAACATATAGTCCTCTGTGATCTGGAGCTACTTCAACTGCCTATTAAGGGCCTTCTGCTGGGACCAGGTCTCCCCAGGAACTGACTCTCACAGTGATTCCCCTTCTGAAACTTCTTCCTTTTTGGAGCACCTTTCTGTGACCCTAAGAGTATCCCAGTGCCAGAGATCAAGAAGTTCCCTGGGATCAGGTAATGAGTTTCAGCTGGTTTGACCAGTTCTGCATACCCCAACTCATTATGGTTATAATCTGTATCTAAAATGTGGCCTCTAAGATATAATCTGAAAACTAATAACTCATCATTAATATTCTTGGGTGAGGTATGTACTCAGTGTGTATTAAGAGTTATGGATATATGCTGAAAGATGACTAAAACGTGATTAAACCAGGCATATCGGGGGAGTTGTCAAACAGTGCCACCCTACACAAAGGAATGTTTTTGCTTTTCTGAACGTCCTGGTCATCAGGCAGAGACAATGAAGTTTTATTTACATATGAGGTAAACAAAGCTAGCAAATGGAGGAGGAGACAGCCTGGTATCTATCCTGAAGAGAGAGAAGCTTTGTCTGGGTTTCACTTTTCAAAAAATGTATTGCAAAGTTTTATTGGTCTATAAAGACTGGAGGACTGACCCTCAAATGATAAGCAATTTAATCAAACAATGATAATCAATTCCACTGTATTATAAAAGTTTATTGTGTGAGGTGTTTTATGAAAGCCTATGGCATGCTGGCGATAATACACGTTTTGTGATTAAACTCTATATAAGGAATTTTGGATACTCATTGATATTAGGCTTCACAGTGTGTCCAAACAAGGGGAGAAACAGGTCTCTCCCAGACAGGAGGGAATGTCATTTTACCTTTCTCCTATGTAAATGAAGCATGGTGGAATCAAAACAATAGAAGCCCTGTTTGCATACAGGAGGATGGGAAGTCCCATAGGGAGAGAAACAGCATGACATGATCCTGCCTCTGAAATCAAGGTCATTGAATTTTGGAAGATATAAGCAAGGACAGAAGATATCTTTGACATCCATCACTGAAACACAACAGAACAGAGCTCTTGCAAGCTGAGAAAGATGGGTCCTTCAACCATAGGAGATAGAGGCTGGGGAGTGGGAACAGACCAGGGTTGAAGTCTTGGGGAATATAGGTGAGAAATTGGTCTAGGCAATGGTCTTTCACCTAAGATGGCAAGGGAAGCATAAGTTCATAAGAATAGCCATACTGAGTCAGACCCTTGGTCCACCTAGCCCAGTATCTTGGCCAATCTAAGATGCTTCAGAGGGAATGAGCAGAACAGGGCAATTTATCATGTGATCCATACCCTGTCATCCAGTCTCAGAATCTGGGTTAGGGACACCTAGAGCATAGGGTTGCATCCCTGACCACAGTGGCTAATAAATATTGATGGACCTATCCCCCATGAATTTATCTAATTCTTTTTTAAGCCAGCATCTTGTACTTCTGTGGAAAGTCTTAATTTGGCAAGGTACAAGCTATGTTCAAGTTTTACAGGCCTGCTTTCACTTTTGTTTGCTTGTAACAATCTCTACTTTTATTTATTTTTTGGCATCACTTAACCTATTTCCTAGTGTTAATAAATTTGTTCTATTTTTACTATACACCAACTCAATGCTGTGTTTGAAGGGAGGGGTTTATTTTCTCCCATTTAAATTAATAAAACATGATTAGCTTTTATCTTTTTTTAAAAGAAAACAAACAATTATGTCTATGAACTGTCCAGGAGAGGGCTGGATGTTGCAGAGCACAGTCTTGGGAAAATTTGGGATTGGGAGTACATTGGGATCACCTTACTGGTTGTAACCTAACCTAGTGGAAGCCAGAGTGGAGTTGCTGACAGGCTGCTGGGGTCAGCATTGTTGAACCAGAGCACACAGACACTCCGGGTAGGGCCTGCACACTTGTAGGTTGGCTCTGAACATCCTAGGCTGGGAGCCACAGCAGCAAAGCACTGTGAGGCACCCAGGATTTTTTTTTTTATTGGTTAGTGAGTTTATTAGTTTAACAGAACATTTTGCTGGGCAAGTGGTTACACAACCCCCACTGATCTGGATTGTACCTGAAACACTGTGACACCTTCCAATGCTCCCTTTCCTGGTAAGTTCCCTAACCAGCTCCCAAGAAAGCCCTTTGCAGCTTCCTGTCTGCTAGAACCTCCTGACTGATCCCTCATAAACCTTTATTAGACCCAGCTGTTCTTTAGCTAGTCAGCTGCCACCCAGCCACCAAGGCAATTAACTAATCTCAGGTGAATCTAGGTAGGTTCATTCTCATTAGCAGAGCCTGTAACAGGTAGGCTGGGTGCTAAACCACTCAGAGGGTCAGCTACCATGTGACAGTTTGAAATTCAGTCCAAGTTCACTCAAAATACAAGCTGAGGCTTACTCAAAGTTCAGCTTTGGTTTGACCATAGGTGTGAACCTTTTGGTAAAGCTGGTCTGAATCTTGGGTTTGTAAGTAAGCCAGGCAGCTGCTTTTATGTTTCAGTTGGAAAGTTTTGCACAGCAAACACTGCATATCCTATAAGTGATCCCAAATTAGGACAAAACTTACCTATTAATATGGATGCACAGCTGTACAAAAAAATAATTTACCACCAACAACTGCACTAAAAAGCCATCTTTTGTACTGAATATTTTGCAGTCCATTTCATGCTTTGAGGAAGGTATTCTGTTTCAGTGAATTGCATACCATATGGCAAACTGACAGATAGTATCATAAAGGATCTATGGGGCCATAATGAGAGTATGGAACATATTCTAGAGGACATTTCAAATCCCTTATGCCCATCAAGAGTCTCACTGAAGTAATTATAGTGCTTTACATAGGTGGAAGGGTTTGCTTTATATGCAATTCATTGCAGGAGTGGGGTCTCTATTTCTGCTGTAAGGGAAAGACTGGGTCAGTTTTGGAAAATAAAAATATGCTTTAAAAATCCATTGTTTCTTGCAGGAAAACTCACACTTGTTCCTTTAACCACAGTTAAAATAACCCATGTTTTCTCATATTTGTTAGCTGAAGCATCAAATGACTAACACAATCCATTTTGATGAGTCACTGCACAATGTGCAAGCTGGTGAATATGAAAACAGTCTCAGAACTAACATTATAATTTACAGTCACTGGAGCAAGTGTTTTGCAGCTAATTAATGTGGTGGGTACCGAAAGCCACACACTAAAAACCTCTGCAGTCCACAGGAACTGTATCTGCATCTTTCAAATACCCCCACATCTGCCAAAATTATTTGGCACATATTTACTGTCTGCAAACATGGGAAGAATTCAAAATGAGCTTTGAGTGAAATCACATAGCTTCATGTGCCATGAAGTCCCCCAGATATTACCACTGACTTGGTAAGTAAAGCTATGTTTGTATGTCACTGCAAGGGGCAGCTTTGGGAAAATAGACCTGACAACCTGTGAGGTTTCTAGTTAGACAGCAGAGTTCTTGGTTCTAGACCCTAACCAACTTACCTTGCACTAATTTCCTCCACAAGCTGTGGTTCAGGAGCCTCTTATCTCCTTTATATCCTACCACTGTACCATGTACTGATTTTCTCTGCAGTATATTTTTATTCATCGGTTTCTTTCAATATTAAGGATATTCTCTATTGGGAGCACAGCCCTCAGGAACTGTATCCTCTAACTCACTGACCTCTCCCTGCTGTCAGAATGAAGGGTTGTCTTTATCTGTATCCCACCCCCACCACACACACCCACACTGAACATGAAACAAAAAATCTCACTGAGGATGCAGACTTTTAAAGGGACAAGTAAATGGGAATAGCATTAACTCATTACATTATCCAGACACCCCAGGATATTCCTAAAATGCAAGAGGTCATCCTGCCAGTGCAGAGAATGTGGCTTGCACATCAAGCAATTAGGGCAGCTATAGAAGTTCCCTTTTCAAACTTGTCACCTGGAAGAGCAAATGACTCCCTTTATTTTGCAGAACAGACAGGAGGCAAACAGCACGCATCACTGCTGACTGAACTGCAAAATCAAAACTGACAAATCCGGGAGGAGGAAGTTACTATTATAAAGCCAGGCACGACTGTTAATACTACCTTCACTTCCCCAGCTTCTACCTGCTGCTGCTGCTCAACAGCCCCTGAGGTCCAAGTGACATTACTCTGGATTCACAGACAAGCCAAGAAAGGGAATGATAATTTTGTCATGAAAACATAAAAAAAAGCTGACACAGAAGATCAGCAGCCATTGCAGCTTGTGCTGTGATGAAGGAGCAGAGAAAGTGTATCACGTTAAAGCTCAGCATGGTGCATGAGAATAGCAGTAACAGCAGTTTTTCTCACTACAACTAGATTTAAGAAAGAGATAGAGTGTACGTGGCAGAAAAATAACACTACGGCTGAATAACAAGAAGCCAAGTATAACAGTGGGCCCCACTGTTTTTTTTAAATCACCAAATTAAACTATTAAATTACTAAATTAAAATTTCTTTAAATCAAGACTTATTAGCTCTTTCCTTAATACGTGTATATTAATCCTTCATTCTCATTGAATGGGGCCATGGGAAAGGAAATATTTTGTGAAGCAGCAGGAACAGAAGTCTAAAATAATAATATTTATTCCAAGGTTAGTTTGCTTTACGTGGGTAGACTTAAAACTAAAAATCCAAGTTGACTCTGTAATGATAACTTACACTATATCATTGTGAAAGAGAAATAAGAAAGGCACACCAGTAGGAGTTAAGGATGGCATGTCAGACTTCTTTTAGCTCTCTAGGTTTCAAGGCAGACCTTAATCATTAATATTCAGGCTGTATGAGCGCTGCAGAGTTCGCTTTGAGATGAGTTCAGAAACTTAAGCCTGCAAATTCAGGGCCGAATGCTGAACTAATTTGGAGTAGCTCCACTGATTTAATGGCCCTCACCTAGCCCTCAATTTGCAGGGGTTCAAACTGAATTAACTCTTTCAGATATAGTAACTTAGAAGTTCAGATTTTACAAATCTCAAAGTATTTTAAAATGTGGCAATTGCTAAAAGTATTGGATGTAAACTAGAAAAGGAAGGCACCTATTTGATAAGGAGATAGTTCCAAATTTAGTAAAACATTTCAAACATGTGCTTAACTTTAAGCATGTATTTCAATCCCATTGATTTCAATGAGACAGAAGTATGTGCTTAGGTGTGTTGCTCAACAGGCATGGGATTACTCCTGTGCTTAAAGTTACTCATGTGCTTAAGTGCTTTGCTGAATGAGGCTCTCACAGTCCCTGTCTGCAGTTCAAGGGTTGTTCCCTAATATATATTCCCAATTTTTTTTCTAGTCTATTTTGAAATTATGGAAGTGCTGAGGCTTCTACCTCTTTTTCTGAGAGAACATCTTGAAATCTAATAGACGGCACTGCTTGGAACGACTGCACCACAACTAAGGTGGATCAGTGTGTCTGGGACTTACCCGGGAAGGACAGCTCTGCTTTATGGGGGTGGAGGAAGGAGGTCAGAAACTGCTGTAAAAACGGTGCTCGGTGGTCAGCTTTGCAGTAATGATTCCCCCTTCTCCCCTCCCCAGAACATGAGGTCTGAAGGGCATAAAAGGCACGAAACCTGGGGCAAGTCTCTTTGTTCCACGCAGTGAGGAAGCCAGGTTTCGTACCTTTATGTCCTTCAGACCTCACATTCCTGGGGGGAGGGAGAAGTGAATTATTGCTGCAAAGCTGACCACCAAACACCCTTTTTACAGCAGTTTCTGACCTCCTTCCTCCCTCCACCCCCACCACAAAGCAGAGCTGTCCTTCCTGGGTAAGCTCCAGACACACTTTGACCCACCTTTGTTGTGGTGCATACATTAAAGTCCTGTGGAGCTTCACCCCATCCCCCGCAACTAAAACATTGTAATATTTAACTGCATCTTTAAACAAAAGATTTAAAGAAAATAAAAGACTAGACATTTTAAACTCTTTTCTTTTTGTTGCTCTCACTAATATGTATTTATTATAAATTCTCCTGGGATTGGGATTTAAAAAAAAAAACCATGAAAATTCCTAGTATTTCATTCACCTTATTAAATGAAGTCCTGAGAGCCCATAATATTTGTCCTCCCACCACCTTCCCCATCCCCACATTCCAGATCTATAATTCTGCGGCTAGAATTTCTGGATAGTTGACATGCCAAAGACAGGGGATGGTGTGTATATACATATATATAATTACATGATTCATTTCTGGTGTAGCTGATTTATTCCTAGGTTTTTTTTATTCTTAGGCTTATTATAAGTAGTTAAGAGGATTACTCTGTTAGTGGAACATTATTTCCTATTGGCCAAATCATGAAATCCTTACTCAGTGAGAGTTTTGCCTCGGTGAGACTTCAAGGGTTCACGTTGTATGAGGTTAAAATGAAAAAGCTTTTATTTAAAACAATAAAGAATAAAATAAAAGTAATTGCACAGAACCATGGAGATTTTAGTTCTTCCAAATTTTTCCTGGATAGCAAAGTGAGCATTGATCTGCAAACATGAAAAGCAGTCATGGGTGAAATCCAAAAGTTTTGATGTCACGTGAGTAAACATCATAGAATGAGAAAGCTTATCTAAACTTTTTGGTGCTTCCTTCCCAAGTCTACCTGCAACAGACTCCTCTTTCTGGCAATGTTCCACCATTTCTTGGCTCTCTCCAGCTTCCACCTATCAACACTTCCTCCCTTCTTGTAACAAAATGGCTCCTCCTCACTTGAGGAGACAGATGCTTTCTGCTTCTCTAACTTTGGGAAGAAGCTTCTTTTTGGAGAAAGTCTGGAGTCTTCTTTCTGACTCAGCTCTGTTCTGGAAAAGTGAAGAACAGGCCTTCCCCTACTGGTTGTAGTTCCTTTTCAGAGGGAGGCTGGGCTGCTTTTCCAACTGTAGCTGGTCTCAGCACCTTCACTGTCAAATTAAAATTGTGTGTGCTACAGAAATGCAAGGTGTTAATGAAAAACAGGCAGGGTCTTGGAGGGTAATGCACATGGGTGTAGGGATGAAGCAGCAGTGATCACATTGAAATTACCCCACTTCCTTTCCCACATGAGGAGTCAATTTTGTGATGAGGGAAGAAAAGAGTGAAGGGCGGGAGGGTTTGGATGTCAATTTCAGGTGTTATGGAAGGACAAAGAAGATGGAGTAAAGCGGATATATTCACTTATTCCCTTGTGTGTGTGATGTCTATCATCGCTTTATTTGCCAAGAGGCTACTATTGCAGAAAGATACTGAACTCTTAATATATTCTGTAATATTTTGTTTATTACTTTTATATAAATTAAACAATTTATTTTCTGTTTTTTCCAATTGATATTCACATAAGCTACTTGAATGTCTTACTATATTAAAAAACCCCTCACAAAACAAACAGGAAAGCTCCTGGTAATCATAATTAAACATTTTAATTTCTTTCAAAATTCCCTGAGTGTGCCTTCGATGACCAGTAATACCAGGTTTTTCATTTTCATTTACTGTAAACGAGTCCAATATTTTCTTTGATGTAATGGGAGTTGTTCCCACTAGAAACAATTGATTGCTTAAATATGTTTAAAGGAAACTATTAAAGGAAAATAGCAATGCTATTTTTTTTTTAATCAACACCACTATCTTACTCTGGCATATTAGCATTCAAAGCAACTCTACACAGAGAAACCAACAAGCACGTACGAGAAAGGGAAAAAAATAATGAATTCTGTCCTGTATTCCTACAACATTCCCAAGCCCTTTGATCTCGATGTAACAAAAAACAGAGAACTTAACACAATACTGAATGGGATTTTCCCTTGTCTACACCAACCATACAATCGTGATCAGCATATTGCCTTTTCACAGCTGCTGACATTTCCTGTTGAAAACAAGCCCCAGAGATGTGGGAGAAGGGAGATGATCAAGAGTACCAAACGCAGCAAAGAAGCTTGTTAGAATGAGTATGGATATGAATCCCTTTTTTAAGAGTAGAAGGAAGTAATCTAACAGGGAAACAAGTTTTGTGTCTGCACCACGTTCTGGCCTGGAGCCTAACTGAGGAAGATCCAGGATTCTGGCAGTTGACAAGTGGTACTAAAGAGAGTATTGCTGTTTTGCTAGCTTTGTAACTATAAAACAGCATACTTAAATCAAGTGGCAGAGAGTGTATTGTGTCATTTACCTTTCTTATCTGGAATGCATTGAGCATAAAAGAAGAGAGTGATAGATTTCAGTTCATATTTCCTACCCAATCACATATCCATTTTTTCCCTTTAATAACTTCTTTCTGAAGTTTTGCCATGTGAATTTAGTGCTCCTAAAAGGTGTCAAAATGACAGGCCAGGAAACAGAAGCCCTCTGTCCACAAAACAGATACAACATTGGGCGATAAGCGTGCCGGCTGAGCTTTCCCACATTGCTCTGCTAGTGTGACTCAGCCCTCCACTGGAAGCACAACACTGCCACTGAGTAAGACAGAGACAGATTAGGGATAGTTCAGTCCCCATGCCTATGCAAGCCTCTGCTGTGAGGCAGACAATAAGAATGCTAGTTTATGGTGGTGCTTTTGAGATTCATAGCTGTAAAGGCCAGAGGCACCATTGTGATCATCTAGTCTGACTTCCTGTTTAACACATGCTATAGAATTTCACTCAGTAATTCCTGCAGTGGAAGGTATTATTCTTCACTGTTACATAATGGAATACTATCAAACCCAGTAACTTGTGAGTGACTGTTCTGAAACTTTTTCTTTTGGAAGTTGGGATCACAGCACATTAAAGGTTGAAAGCTACTAAACTAAAGAATATCTTTTAGAAAGATATTCAATCTCAATTAAAGGCTGCAAGTGATGGAACATTTTCCATACGCCTTAGTAATCTGTTCCAATGGTTAATTACCCTCACTGTTAAAATGTTGCATCTCATTTCCAATTTGAATTTTTCTAACTTCAGTTTCTAGCCCGTGGATCTTGTTATGATTTCGTTTGATCAATGAAGGGGCCCCTAAGGTCAAATAGGTGAATTCGTAGCCATAGAGAATAGCAGTAAGTTTTCCAACCTCATTTTATATATTCTACCACTCTTTTAGTGATTTAACAATTTCTGATCATTACTAGCATGGTCTGTACTTGAAACAGTGTCCTGGAGTTGAAAAGTTATATATGGGAATATCACTTCCGTAAACCATCCAATGATATTTAGAATTTATCTTATTTTTCAATACAAGTAAAGAGAATCAAAGTTCACAATATACTTCATAAAAAACAACAACAACAACAACGAGGAGTCCTCATGGCACCGTAGAGACTAAAATGTATTTGGGTATAAGCTTTCGTGGGCTAAAACCCACTTCATCAGATGCATGGAGTGGAAAATACAGTAGGCAGGTATAAATACACAGTACATGAAAAGATGGGAGTTGCCTTACCAAGTGAGGGGTCAGTGCTAATGATCCAATTCAATTAAGATGGAAGTGGGCTATTCTCAACAGTTGACAAGAAGGGGTGAATACCAAAGGAGGAAAAATCACTTTTGTAGTGCTAATGAGGTCAACGTAATCAAGGTGGCCCATTTCAAACAGTTGACAAGAAGATGAGAGTATCAGCAGGGGGAAATTAGTTTTTGCCCAAACAAATTTGTTACTCTAAAGTGCCACAAGGACTGCTCCTTGTTTTTCTGATAGAGACTAACACGGCTACCACTCTGAAACGTATTTCATGTATATAACGTCCTCCATCTCCAAAGGAGGCTGTGCATAGCATGACCAGATAGCGAGGGTGAGGGCGGGGGGGTAATAGGAGCCTATATAAGATAAAGTCCCCAAAATTGGGACTGTCCCTATAAAATCAGGACATCTCGTCACCCTAGCTGTGCACGTTAATCTTGTGATAGAACATAAGGGTTTGCCTACACTGTGACAAAAAAAATTGTGCCACTGAGTCTCAGAACCTGAGTCAACTGACTTGGACTTGTGGGGCTCAGGCTGCAGGGCTATACAATTACAATCTCGAAGTCTGGGCTTGTTCTGGAACCCAGCCCCAAATGTCAACTCTGCAATTTTATAGACTGCTGACCGGAGCCAGCTGCAGCCATGACATGGTCTTTTATTGCACTGAAGACATACCCTTAGGATGCAATCCTACATTCAACTTCATTGCGGGAAAGGGGAGGCTGCTTGACACCTCAAGGCACAGAGGCCAGATCCAAAGCCCATTCAAGTCAGTAGGAGTCCTTTCTTTGACTGTTAGGGTATGTCTACACAGCAACTAAACACCAGTGGCTGGCCCGTGCCAGCCAACTCAGGCTCGCAGGGCTCGGGTTGTTTCATTGCTGTGTAGATTTCTGGGTTTGGGCTGGAATCAGGCTCTAGGACCCTGAGAGGTGGGACGGTCCCAGAGCTCTGGCTCCAGCCTGAGCCCAGTAGTGTACACAGCAATGAAACAGCCCCACAGCCCAACCCTTCAAGCCTGAGTCGGCTGGCATGGACCAGACACTGGTGTCTAGTTGCTGTGTAGACATACCCTAACAGGCTCTGGATTAGGCCCTGTGCCCTTAGTACGCACAGGGTGAGATGTGTATGATGCAAGGGAGCAGAAGGAAAAAAAAATCAGTGTGTTGATGCCTGTGCTCTATTGAGAAATTGTGGAAAAACAACATCGCTTGCCTCACAACCTAAGTCGTGCAGAACGCAATGCCATCCACAGCCTCAGAAACCATCCTGACATTATAATCAAAGAGGCTGATAAAGGAGGTGCTGTTGTCATCATGAACAGGTCTGACTACCAAAAGGAGGCCGCCAGACAACTCTCCAATACCAAATTTTACAGGCTACTTCCCTCAGATCCCACTGAGGCCTGGTCTACACTAGGACTTTAATTCGAATTTAGCAGCGTTAATTCGAATTAACCGCGCACCCGTCCACACCAGGAAGCCATTTAATTCGACCTAGAGGGCTCTTTAGTTTGAATTCGGTACTCCACCCTGACGAGGGGAGTAGCGCTAAATTCGACATGGCTATGTCGAATTAGGCTAGGTGTGGATGCAAAACAAACTTACTAGCTCTGGGAGCTATCCCACACTGCACCACTCTGTTGACGCTCTGGACAGCAGTCCGAGCTTGGATGCTCTGACCAGCCACACAGGAAAAGTCCCGGGAAAATTTGAATTCCTTTTCCTGTCTGGACAGTTAGAATCTCATTTCATGGTTGGACATCGGGGCAAGCTCAGCAGCACCGGCAGCGATGCAGAGCTCTCCAGCAGAGGAGTTCATGTAATCTCTGAATAGAAAGAGGGACCCAGCATAGACTGACTGGGAACTCTTGGATCTGATCGGTGTGTGGGGTGAGGAGTCTGTGCTTTCGGAGCTGCGTTCCAAAAAACGGAATGCAAAGACCTACGAGAAGGTCTCCAAAACCATGAGAGACAGAGGATACAGTCGGGATGCAACGCAGCGCCGCGTGAAAATCAAGGAGCCCAGACAAGGCTACCAAAAAATCAAAGCGGCAAACGGACGCTACGGAGCCTGCCACCACTGCCCCACCAGTGGCCATGGACTCTGACGATGGGACAGTGTCAACGGCTAGTTCCTCGGCGATGTTGGCGGACGGGGAAGATGAGGAAGGGTTTGTGGAGGACGAGGCAGGCGACAGCGCTTACAACGCTGGTTTCCCCGACAGCCAGGATCTCTTCATCACCGTCACGGAGATCCCCTACCAACCGTCCTCGGCCATTAACCCGGACCCTGAATCAGGGGAAAGAGCAGTCAGTAAGTGCTTTAACCATGTAAACTTTTATTCTTAATATAACAGGAATCTGAAGTATGTGAAAAGGAGGTCTCTCTATATATGGGGATAGAACAGAAATCCTCCTGGGAGATCTCCACGAAGCTCTCCTGGAGGTAATCGAAAAGCCTCCGCAGGAGGTTCCTGGGGAGAGCTGCCTTATTGGGTGCTCCGTGGTAGCACACTTTTCCGCGTGAGGCTTTCATGAGGTACTCACAGGGCCGCCCAGAGGGGGGGGGGGCAAAGGGGGCAATTTGCCCCGGGCCCCGGGCTCCGCAGGGGCCCCCAAGAGAAAAGCGGAGGCTCCCGCCTCCGCCCCTCTCCTGGAGCCTCAGCGTCTCCGGCGGGGCCCCTGAGCCCCGCCCCGCTCAGAGACGCGTGGTGAGCGGGGCGGGGCTGGGAGCTCCAACGGGGCCTGAGCCCCGCCCCGCTCAGAGCGGCGTGGGGAGGGGGCGGGGCAGCTGCCTCCACTCGGCGTGGAGCTCACAGCCCCGCCCCCTGACCACGCAGCTCTGAGCGGGACGGAGCTCAGGCCCCGCTGGAGACGCGCTCGGTAAGAGGCTGGGGCCGGGGCCGGGGCCGGGACCGGGGGGGAGCGGGACCCGCCGGGGGCGGGGCCGGGGCGGGGGGGGAAGCGCTACCCACCGCCGCCGCTGCAGCGCAGCCCAGTCTTCGGCGGCGGGGGGCCCCTTCTGTTCCGGGACCCGCCACCTAAGGGCCCGGAAGGCCCACGGCGGGGACCCCCCCTGCCACCGAATTACCACCGAAGACCGGGCTGCGCTTCGGCGGCGGTCCCGCTTCGGCGGTAATTCGGCGGCGGGGGGCTCCCGCCGCGGGTCTTCGGGGCACTTTGGCGGCGGGTCCCGGAACGGAAGGGCCCCCCCGCCGCCGAAGACCCCGGGCCCCCGGAATCCTCTGGGCGGCCCTGGGTACTCAGGGAGCATTGCCTCCCCGAGCACGGCTGCATAGGGCCCTGGTTTGTGCTGGCTTTCACGCAGCATGCGCTCTCTATCTCCTTCAGTGACCGTCCTCAGGGTGATCTGACTCGGAGAGTCCTGCATCTAATTAGGGGAATTACTGTAATGTTACGCCTGGTCCAAAGTATTTTTAAAAAATCTCCGGACAGACGGCATAGCAGAGACTCAGCACGCTGCTGCGTGACGAGTGTAACGGAAAGCCAAAGAATCAAATGGACGCTCATGGAGGGAGGGGGGACTGAGCACGCAAGGTATCCCACAGTTCCTGCTGTCTCCGAAAAGCATTTGCATTTTTGGCTGAGCTCCAAATGCTTCTAGGGTCAAACACAGTGTCTGCGGTGGGTCAGGGCATAGCTCGGCAATTTACGCACCCACCCCCAGAAGTGAAAGGGAAAACAATCCTCTGTTGACTCTTTTACATGTCACCGTATCTTTACTGAATGCTGCAGATAGATGCGATGCTGCAGCACTGAACACCAATATCCTTGCTCCCTCCCCCCGCCATGGGTGGCTGACGGCACAATATGACTGATATCTATGGTCATCATCAGCCTATTGGCACATGGGGCAGTGCAAAAGGACTGGTAACCATGCCGACTCGCATCTATCAGGTCCCCCAGTGTCAGGTGAACCTAATTTTTCATGGTAGATGGTGCAGTATGGCTGGTAACC
Source organism: Mauremys mutica (assembly GCF_020497125.1). Classification (NCBI taxonomy): domain Eukaryota; kingdom Metazoa; phylum Chordata; order Testudines; family Geoemydidae; genus Mauremys; species Mauremys mutica. Next base: position 182,354,012 of record NC_059072.1, on the reverse strand, counting down.
GTCTTCATCATAGCAACAGGGGGCTGAGCTTCATCAGCCCCCACCCTTCATGTGTAAAGAAAAGATTCAATTGCCCCTGGACTAGCAGCAGGATGCTGGGCTCCTCTCCTCCACACTCCTTAATGTCCTATCTGGACTATCATAGCAACTGGAGGCTGCCTTCCACTCATTTCTCACTAACAAGTCACTGTGTCTTATTCCTGCATTCTTTATTACTTCATCACACAAGTGGGGGGACAATGCTATGGTAGCCCAGGAAGGCTGGGGGAAGAATGGAATGAACAGGTGGGGTTGTTGCAGGAGCACCCCCTGTGAATAGCATACAGCTCATAATCTATGCAGGATCTGACACAGAGCAGCTGTGCTTTCTGGTTCTCTGATACAGTGGTTCTCTAGTACACTTGCCCATATTCTAGGCAGGACTGATTCTATTTTTAGATACCAAAAAGGAGGGATTGACTCAGGGAGTCATTCCCAATTTTGGCTTTTGCGCCCCTGGCTAAGAGCAGCCAGGGGCACTTATGACAGCAGCAAATGGTGCAGTGCAAAAGGACTGGTAACCATTCCCATCTTATTACCAATTTATGGTATGGTAGATGGTACAGTATGGCTGGTAACCATCTCTGCTGTCATGCAAAAGCAAAAGCATGCTGCTGTGTAGCGCTGCTGGACCGCCTCTGTCAGCGGCATCTAGTACACATACGGTGACAGGCACAAAAGGCAAAACAAGCTCCATGGTTTCCACACTGTGGCGTCTGCCAGGGCAATCCAGGGAAAATGGGCTTGAAATGATTGTCGGCTGTAGCTTTCCCGGAGGAAGGGATGACTGACGACATTTACCCAGAACCACCCACGAAAATGGTTTTTGCCCCATCAGGCACTGGGATCTCAACCCAGAATTCACAGAGACAGACTAGACTGTGTTCATTGTTCGCAAAAATTTATCTTTGCAAGGAATTCACTCCCTTTTTCCCATCACACAGCTTCAACTGTGTCCAGACCTGCCACAGCATCCCCCTCACAGAGGCTGGCAAAGATTAGGCGGCGAAATAAAAAGACATGGGACGAGATGTTCGCTGAACTTATGGGGTGCTCCCGAGACGCGGCGGACCAGCAGAGCCCGTGGAGGGAGACCCTCTCTCTGTACCAGCGCTCACACAGCGAACGGGAGGAGAGGTGGCGTGAGGAAGACAAGCAGGCGACTCAAACGCTGCTTGGACTAATGAGGGAGCAAACGGACATGCTCCTGCGCCTTGTGCATGTTCTGCAGGACCTCAGGCAGGAGGACAGAGCCCCCCTGCAGTGTACCTGCAACCGCCCTCCCCCGCCACAAAGTCCCATACCCCCCTCACCCAAAATAACCAGAAGGAGGGGCGCCAGAGGCCGTGAAAACTGTCACTGCACCCCAGCAGAGTGCTCAAGTACCCAAAAGCTCTCATACCCTAAATTTTGAGAAGTCCTTTCCTTCCCGCCTCACCCAAGCCCCCATCCCAGTTTCATCCCCTGTCTAGTTGATAATAAAAAATACTTTTCTGTTAATTACTGTTTCCGTCATGTTCTTTTAGAGGAGACTGTGTTTGAAGGGGGGGATGGGGGTTGGTAATTGGACAGGACAGTCACCTTTACCAGGGTACAGACATGGGGGCAGGATCAGCAGCAGGTCACACACACACTGCAGTCAGTACGCACCCTGGTCGGTATGGGAGGTGATTTGCAGGTTCTGTGTGGGTGGGGGGGTACGTGACTTTGTAGCGGGGGAGGGGGGTTACAGATCTCATGCAACGGTCCCTGTCCTGGACCACAGAGCCACGCAGCAGAGGAATCTGTATCCGTCCTCCCCCGCCAAAAGGCCATATAGCCCACGCACACAGAGTCCCAAAAGGAGGGATGGCAGGCTCCGTTGAAACATCCAGTCCGGCACTGCAGACCGCTCTGGGAGCAGGAGCCTGTCATTCCTCGAGTTTACAGGCGGTCTTTACATCACTGCACACCCTACCCAGCACAGTCCGTGTCTCAGTTTCAACCCTGTAACGCAAAGTCATCAATAAAGAAACCTTTGTAAAGTTACAGTGGAACATGTATTTTATTTTTAAACGTGTGTTGGAAGTTGGGGAAGCGGGGTGGGCGGGGTATGTAACTACGGATGCTAGTCAACAGTAACTTGGTAAAGAAACAGGGGCAGGTTCAGCTTCTCTGTAAAGAAACTGAACAGTCTCAGGTCACGCTGCTCACTGCTCGCTGGTACTTGAAGAGTTCCTTGTCGCTGTGCAAGGCGCCTGCACAGAGCTTCACGAGCCAGGGCATTAGCGGGTAGGCTGGGGCCCGACGATCACTATAGGCATCTGCACATCCCCAAGACTTATTTTGTGGTCTGGGAAGAAACTACCTTCCTGCGGGCATCTAAACAGACCAGAGTTCCTGAAAACACGCACGTCATGAACTTTGCCTGGCCACCCAACATTGATGTTGGTAAAACGTCCCCCATGGTCCACCAGTGCTCGCAGCACCATTGAAAAGTAGCCCTATTTCTCAGCAGCTGACTGTGGAAGAGGTGGACGATAAGGTGCGAGGCGTTGACAACGGCCATAACTGCAGCGGGATCCGTGCTCAAAGTGCTGTGGCGCCCGCGCTGTCACTGAGCAGAAAAGTGCACGAACAGATTGCCCGCAGGCGCTTTCAGGGAGGGAGGGTGTGATTGATGGTTCAATGATGACAGTTACCCAAAACCACCCTCGACACATTTTTCCCCCCAGCATGCATTGGGGGGAAATCCCAGAATTCCAATGGGCAGCGGGGAGTGCGGGAACTGTGGGATAGCTTCCCACAGTGCACCGCTTCCAAAGTCGACACTGGCCCCGTTACTGTGGACTCACACAGTCGAACTAGTGTATTTAGTGTGGATACACAACTTCGACTTCATAAGGTCGATTCCACAAATTCGAATTAAGTTGATTCGAAATAGTCTTGTAGTGTAGATATACCCTGAGGAATACACTAAGAAACTGCACCATCTACTCAGGACACTCCCTACACTAACACCGGAACAAATCAACATACCCTTAGAACCCCGACCAGGGTTATTCTATCTACTACCCAAGATCCACAAACCCGGAAATCCTGGACGCCCCATCATCTCTGGCATTGGAACTCTCACTGAAGGACTGTCTGGATATGTGGACTCTCTACTCAGACCCTATGTTACCAGCACTCCCAGCTATCTCCGTGACACCACTGATTTCCTGAGGAAACTACAATGCATTGGTGACCTTCCAGAAAACACCATCCTAGCCACCATGGATGTATAGGCTCTTTACACAAACATCCCACACACTGATGGAATACAAGCTTTCAGGAACAGTATCCCTGATGATGCCACAGCACAACTGATTGCTGAGCTCTGTGCCTTTATCCTCTCACACAACTATTTCAAATTTAATGACAATATATATCTCCAGATCAGTGGCACCGCTATGGGCACCCGCATGGCCCCACAATATGCCATTATTTTTGTGGCCGACCTGGAACAACGCTTCCTCAGCTCCCGTCCACTCACACCCCTTCTCTACCTACGCTACATTGATGACATCTTCATCATCTGGACCCATGGGAAGGAGACTCTGGAAAAATTCCACCATGATTTCAACAGCTTCCACCCCTCCATCAACCTCAGCCCGGACCTATCTACACGGGAGGTCCACTTCCTAGACACCACGGTGCAAATAAGTGGTGGTCACATTAACACCACCCTATACCGAAAACCTACTGACCACTATGCCTACCTTCATGCCTCCAGCTTCCATCCCGGGCACACCACAAGATCCATTGTCTACAGCCAAGCACTGAGGTACAACCATATCTGCTCTAACCCCGCAGACAGAGACCAACACCTAGAAAATCTCCACCAAGCATTCTCAAGACTACAGTACCCACACAAGGAAATAAGGAAACAGATCAACAGAGCCAGATGTGTACCCAGAAGCCTCCTACTGCAAGACAAACCCAAGAAAGAAACCAACAGGACTCCACTGGACATCACATACAGTCCCCAGCTCAAACCCCTCCAATGCATCATCAGGGATCTACAACCCATCCTGGACAATGATCCCACACTTTCACAGGCCTTGGGTGGCAGGCCAGTCCTCGCCCTCAGACAACCTGCCAACCTGAAGCATATTCTCACCAGCAACTGCACACCGCACCATAGTAACTCTAGCTCAGGAACCAACCCATGCAACAAACCTCGATGCCAACTCTGCCCACATATCTACACCAGCAACACCATCACAGGACCTAACCAGATCAGCCACACCATCACCGGTTCATTCACCTGCACGTCCACCAATGTAATATATGCCATCATATGCCAGCAATGCCCCTCTGCTATGTACATCGGCCAAACTGGACAGTCTCTAAGGCTTTGGCTACACTTGCATTTCAAAGCGCTGCCACGGCAGCGCTTTGAAGCGCTAAGTGTAATCAAAGCGCCAGCTCTGGGAGAAAACTCTCCCAGCGCTGTCCGTACTCCACTTCTCTGTGGGGAATAACGGACAGCGCTGGGAGCGCGGCTCCCAGCGCTGGGGCTTTGACTACACTGGCGCTTTGTAGCGCCGCAATTTGCAGCGCTGCAGAGGGTGTGTTTTCACACCCTGCTGCAGCGCTGCAAATTTGTAAGTGTAGCCAAGCCCTAAGGAAAAGGATAAATGGACACAAATCAGACATTAGGAATGGCAATATACAAAAACCTGTAGGAGAACACTTCAACCTCCCTGGCCACACAATAGCAGATTTTAAGGTGGCCATCCTACAGCAAAAAAACTTTAGGACCAGACTTCAAAGAGAAACTGCTGAGCTCCAGTTCATCTGCAAATTTAACACCATCAGCTCAGGACTAAACAAAGACTGTGAATGGCTTGCCAATTACAGAACCAGTTTCTCCTCCCTTGGTTTTCACACCTCAGCTGCTGGAACAGGGCCTCATCTTCCCTGATTGATCTAACCTCGTTATCTCTAGCTTGCTTCTTGCTTGCTTATATATACACCTGCCCCTGGAAATTTCCACTGCTTGCATCCGAAGAAGTGGGTATTCACCCACGAAAGCTCATGCTGCAAAACGTCTGTTAGTCTATAAGGTGCCACAGGATTCTTTGCTGCTTCTACAGAACCAGACTAACACGGCTACCCCTCTGATACTTGTGCTCTATTGGATTCAAAAATAGAAAAGAGAAAGGGAGGGGAGGAACTGGATTTTGTAGCTTAGCTAAATTAAAATCTTTTAAGTAAATGTGCAGTATTACACTGAATCATACCACAAACTAACAAGTGAAACACAAATGTGAGCAAACTGCACACAGGACATACTGCAGGACAAATTATGTCTCCTATACAGATTAAATCAATTTCATGCACAATTTATTAGTGCTGTCACGGATGGCCTGTTCTAGGACAGAACCTCAGTGAATTGAGTTGTTTACCTAGAGCACTACCAGTAAAAAGGAATTACAATGGCAAACTGGATTTGTCTGATGGAAAACAAAAAGTGGGATGAGGAGAGCATTTGTAGTCTGCAAACTGCTGATTAGCTAACTGCAAATAAGAAGATTGATGGTGATTTCCAAACACCTGTTAAGTTATAGGGTTTCAGATGTGGTTGGTTTGTTTAACAAACTTAATTTTTAAACACAATTACCTATCATATTCAGGATACATCTAGTATGTAGTTGTACTAATTTATTTTATTCTAATATCTATGAAATGCAGAGCAAAACATATTCCTGCATAAAGGAGGTTTCAAAAAAAAATGTTGTGCAACTGAGACGTATACCTTCAAGTTGCCTTGAAGCACAAACAATTAGTTGTATAGCAGTTTAATTATATCTGAAAGACCCAACTCTCCAAAGATTACATATAGAACTGGGTTTAAATCTGGTTTATGTCATAGGTGAAATAATTTTTGTTGGCATCACTCCAGTTCCTCAGGCATATTTATCTATATCACAGTACCCATCCTGTCCCAGAATTAGACATGATTGGCAGTCTTTCTACTTCAGAGAGGCCTAGTAATGACATAGCATGGGTATTGTAGTGCATGTCAGCACTGAAATAAATTTGGCAGAGATGTTAGGGTAAATTTTAAAGTAACTGCTATGCTGGTAGACATATGCTGTAAAAATTATATTAAAGTTGTATTAATCTTGTATTAGTGCTAACAACTATGGAAAAAGTGTAAGAGTCTGGTTAAAAGCCCATTGAAGTCAATGAAGATGGTCCTATTGCCCTCAGCCGCAAATCAAGTTTCAGGGCATTGAGGATGTTCCAGCTGGAAGTAGAAATTAATAGAGACTCTGGTATTTTCTTTGATGCAGTCTTGTTTACGTACAAGGAACACACAAAGTCCTACTCCTCCGAACACAGTAGGAACTAACAACAAAGGGATCAGTTTCCAGCTTACAGGCCCCATGCCCTAGGCAACAGACCAAAATCTCGCTCTAGTTTTTGCCAGCATCATAAGCAACAGCTTTGCTTTCTAGCTTTTTGCCTCTGTCTTTGTTTTTGTCTGTTCAGTTTGTTTGTTCTCTTGGTCATCCTTCCCCTAATTCCCCCACCCCCAAAAGAAAAATACTCAGCCAAAAGTTCTGGGATGGGTTCACACACCTCTCCTTTCTTAGATGAGGACCTGCATTTACAGTTATATTAACTGAAGGATAATAAGGTTACCTATGTTTAGTTACGTTAATTGAATGACAAGGTAACTAGTTTGGTGGATAGGGGGAATGTGGTGAACATAATATACCTGGACTTTAGCAAGGCTTTTGACAGTTCCACATGAATCTCATAAGTAAGCTGCAAAAGTGTGGGCTCGGTGGAACTACCATTAAGTGGATACATAATTGGTTAAACAACTGAAAAAAAAGTGTAACTTAATGGAATTATGTCAGATTGGAAGGAGGACTTGAGTGGGGTTCCACAGGGATCTGTTCTGGATCTAATGTTAACATCTTTATTAATTATTTGGATGTAGGTATAGAGATCACACTGATAAAATTTGCAGATAAAAGAAAGCTACATAGGTGGGGGGTTGCCAACACTTTGGAGAATAGAGCTAAAATTCAAAGGAATCTTGATTAAGTGGAGAACTGCGTTATAGACAACAAAATGAAATTCAACGAAGACAAATGTCAGGTGCTACACTTAGGGAAGAAAAACCAAATGCACAAATACAGATTGGGGGATAACTGGCTTGGCAGCAGCACTGCTGAGAAGAATCTGGGAGTTGCAGTGGATCACAGGCTCAACATGAGTCAGCAATTCGATGCTTTTGCAAAAAAAGCAAATGCAACTTTGGGCTGCATTAATAGAAGCATGGGAGGGGATAGTACCACTTAACTTTCTACTGGTTAGGCCTCAGCTGGAGTACTGTGTCCAATTTTTGTCACCAATGTATAGAAAGGATGTAGAGCAAGGGTTGGCAACCTTTGAGAAGTGGTGTGCCAAGTCTTCATTAATTTAAGGTTTTGCATGCCAGTAATACGTTTTACATTTACAGGGGCCAGCAGACGGAACCCCAGACCGGCAGCGGCCTGGGGATCCATCCATCCAGGCAGGCAGTGGGCTGAGCGGGGCCAGCAGCTGGGATCCCGGCTGGCAGCAGAGTGCCACTAAGAGTCAGCTCACATGCTGCAGGTTGCCAACCCCGATATAGAGAAACTGGAAAGGATCCCGAGGAGAGTGACAAAGGCATGGAACACAAGTCATATGAGCAAAGGCTGAAGGAACTGGGTATGTTTGATTTGGAAAACAGGAGATTAAGGGGGTACGATACTGGTCTTCAAATACTTGAAAGGCTGCCATAAAAAAGATGGAAAAAAGTTGTTCTCTCCTGCCAAAGAGAGCAGGACAAGAAGCGTTAGGTTCAAACTACATTATAGCAGATTTAGATTAAATCTCAGGAAAAACTTCCTAACTGTAAGAACAGTAGGACAATGGAACAAATGCCTAGGGAAGTTGTGGAAGCTCTTTCAGGGCTTGGCTACACTTACAAATTTGCAGCGCTGCAGCAGGGTGTGAAAACACACCCTCTGCAGCGCTGCAAATTGCGGCGCTACAAAGCGCCAGTGTAGTCAAAGCCCCAGCGCTGGGAGCCGTGCTCCCAGCGCTGTCCGTTCTTCCCCACAGGGAGGTGAAGTACGGACAGCGCTGGGAGAGTTTTCTCCTAGCGCTGGCGCTTTGACTACACTTAGCGCTTCAAAGCGCTGCCGCGGCAGCGCTGCCGCGGCAGCGCTTTGAAATGCAAGTGTAGCCAAAGCCTCACTGGAGGTTTTCAAAAGAAGGCTCACAGCCATCTGTCTAGGATAGTTTAGACACAACAAATCCTGCATTTTGGCAGGGGGTTAAATTAGATGACCTTTGTGGTCCATTCTAACCCTATGCTTCTGTGGGTGAGTTCACACCTATCAGTTTCAATGGGGCTTTAACTCATTCCATAATGAACTGGGTGAAACCTTATAAAACACCCCCTCCACCACCACTATCCCAGCTTCACTCACTCATTACCCTGCTGAGGCTTTAAATATGACAACCAATATAAGCCAATATAATATAAGCCATTTCAAAAGAGAAAGAAAGGAAAGAATATAACAAATTAAAATGATACAAATTTAACTATTTACACACACACAAACAGAATGTCTGTCAGGATAGTTTCACATTACTAACAAAATAATTTTATTCCCATCTCAATCTCTATGGGCTTTTCTCTTCCAATGTTCTTTCAATCAGCCCCTGAGGAAAGTCTATTGTTTCTGTGGAATCTGCTCACGGAGGCAGGTAAGATTCCCCCAAGATGCTGGTGTCAAAACAGGTTTCAACCATGCCCCATCTTTCCCTTCCAGGAAAGCTACCACCACATGTAATTGTTATAACAATTTTTGTCATGTCTCCAGAGACAAGTCGTTCACTGCAAACTAATTGTCTACAAAACATTTGTCTCACCTGGGCCATATCTTTCAAGGAAATTTCCACTGACACCATTTCTAATACTCCTTGCCTGGCCCTGACAACAGTTATTAGCCGTAATGAAATCCATCCAATCCTTAGTTCATTCACTATTGCAGCCACCCATACTTTTTCCTCAAAATTCCAGATTCAGTCTTCAAAACCAATTTTCCCTATTTTTGTATGGGTGTCCTTGCCTCAGTCACTATCTCCATTTGAGGCCAGTTAGGTGGTTTAGTTTGGATCCCCTATTTGATAGCCATTTTGGCATATCTTGTCTGAGAATTGATACAGGCTCAAACGTAACAATCACCAGTGTGTTTTTTTACAGATCCTATTACACACTGAATAGCCAAACCCTCATTATCATTGCTTAATGGCCAAGATCTGAACAAAAACTGTGAGGCTTATCCTTGTACCTCCACCAAGCTTTGCCCTTCAGCTTAGTGTTCCCCTTTTCCCAAACTGCAAGAGAGGGATTTCACTAAACATTTCGAACAGTCTGTCTTGGCCTGCCTTGAATTTATAACAATCCTTTTAACGGCCAGGTTTGTCTCAGTACCTGCATTTAACGGAACTGTTTCCTTTAATTTTTTGCATTATTGCCAATTTCCCTTCTTTTAGAAACCAAATGTATAAGTTTTCTTCTAATCATTCAATAAGGTCATGAACCAGATCAGAACCCCCTTTTTCATCATTCATATGGGATACCGAGCTCTGCTTACAAGGCTCATGGTGATCAGCTTCCACCTTCCCCATTAGCAGCTGCTTCCTCATGGTTCATGAAGCCATTAACTGGCCACTCTGATAGCACCAAGGAAATATTCATCTAACAGCTTAGAGGGTGCAGAATGATAGCTGAATATGCTTTCAGTAGATTGAAGGGTTGCTGGCATGGTTTACTCACAAGATTAGATCTCAGTGAGAAAAAATATCCCAATGGTTATAGCTGCCTACTGTGTCCTGCTCAATATCTGTGAACCAAAGGGATGGAGTGGCTATCCATCTGTTTGAACAACTAGAAACAAGGGCTATCAGAAAAGCTTAACATGGAGCTATATAGTTCAGGAAGGCTTTGAAAGAGCATTTTAACAGCAAGCCACAGTAATGTGTTGTGGTGTACCATGCTCTACCTGGCTCTGTATTTTGGGAGCCTGTTAGGATTTGCCTGGTGCTTGGTGTATATCTATGAATATAACACTGACAATGCACCTCATGACTGGGTGTATAAATCGTGTTCTGGAACTGAAGAGGTTAAGGAGCAGCTCTGGGCCCAGACAACTCTTCCCAGCCGCATCTGCAGAGCATGCTCCAGCTGCATGTGGAGCTTAAAATGGAGGCAGGCAGCTCAGAAAGTGCCTGATATTGCAGGGAGAGAGACCTATCCTGAGAGCTGCAGAGATCTTCTACCAGAGACAAAGATCCTGCATGCCGGCTGAAGGTGAAATCACCCTATTTTCCTTTACTAGTGAGACACAAAACTATGAGACTTTGGTCAGAAAATGAGTGGTATGAAGTGGCTCAGGGTACGTCTTCACTACCCGCCATATCGGCGGGTAGCAATCGATTTCTCGGAGTTCGATATATCGCGTCTCATCTAGACTCCCGTCGACTCCGGAACTCCACCACCAAAAACGGCGGTGGCGGAGTCGACGGGGGAGCCGTGGACGTCGATCCCGCGCCGTGAGGACGGGTAAGTAATTCGAACTAAGGTACTTCGACTTCAGCTACGCTATTCGCGTAGCTGAAGTTGCGTACCTTAGATCGAACCCCACCCCCAGTGTAGACCAGGCCTTAGGGAGGCCTTAAGGGACATTGGTACCTCTTACAGGGCCCAGTGGAGTGGGAGTACCCAGGCTCCCCTACCAATCCCCCTTATTAAGACAGGAATGAAACCTTCACTTCTAGACTCTTCCTGAGGAGAAAAACCTTTGGGAGCCCCTAGCTGGGATTAGACACCCACAGGGGTCAATAGCTGGATTCCTTGGAACCCCAACATATCATAGGAGAGAGAAGACTGATTGGTGACCTCACTGGAGGCTCGAGTCAACCCCCATGAAGAGAGACAGACCACCACAGGGTGTGATGGTGGCCCAGGGGAAAGATTAGAATAATGGCAAACAGAGGCCTAATAGTGTAACCACTAGGCAACACCACAAGACAACACTGTCCATCACACACCTATTAATTTTGTGGTACTTGCTGTGCATTTATGACCACCACACTGGGCTTGTCACTGATCCCATGAGTTGTGGGACGGTGTACACCAAGTAAGTGGATGCTTTCACTACCACCATGCATTCTGCAGCATATGTAGGGAACTAATAAAGATGAATAATTTTCCAACAAGAGAGTTTTAGTGAGTAATGAGAACACTTCAAAAGGACTCTGTGCAAGTTAAAAAAGCAAATACATGAAAAAACTTTAATAAATTTATGGAACAGAGCTTAAAGGAAGGGAAGGAACATTCATTTGTGTGTAGCTAAAATAGAATTAATCTGTGAGAGCCACAGTTGGTGTATGTGAAGCCTGTGTCTTTAATTTCTCCTGGCAAGGAATAGTAGGGATGCAGCCCCTGATGCCATGTGGAAAGCTGGTGGGGGGGTGCGTGTAGGAAGGTGCTATAATGGAGTTCTCCATGGACTGCAAAGGGAGGCAAGCCTGTATTTATTGAACCACAAGAGTCTGCAACATCTGTTTGTTCTGCCAGAGAAGCCCCATTATGTCTTGATGTATCTCTCTCTCCTTTTCCTGATGGGACTCCTGGGCTCCTCTGCTCTTTCCTCTTCCAAGCTATCTGCAATGTTCATTCCCCCCAACCCAGTGTTTTTGGTCTGATTCAGCACCAGCTTGCAGGTTCTCCCTGAACATGTCATATGTCATTTAAAGTCCTCTTTCTCCTCCCTATCTCACATATTCTATGGGTGTGGAGGGGGAACCCATCAAGGCCTCAAAGGCAGCAGCAACAAATAAAACAGAGGTACCATTGTCAGTATAGTCTCAACAGCAAGCGAAAGTTAAGATTCATAACTCCTTTTCCTTGCTCTCCTAAAATTTTAAATAAAACATGCTTGCTGACTCTTCTGCTTTTGAGTGTGTGTGCTCTGCGCTACCCCATAGCACCAGCCATGGTGAATGAAATGAAAAGGGAATTGCTTGGTGGCATGCAACTGTGAGTATAGGGCAATGACACTGAATAGTGGCATCATTTTTCACAACCAAGTGTGTATGTTATCCTCAGGAATTATATCACTGAGAGCACAGCTGCTCCTGGCATCCTGAGCCTGTTTGCTGTTAGCCTGTTTATTGCTATGGTTACTGCTGAGGTTATTGCCAACTGGTGTGGGAAAGTGTCCTACCTTAAAGGAAGCAATGAGATTGCCATCTATAAAAACCTTTGGGAGAAGATTGCAGAGTACTTCCATGAAAGTTTCATCAAGTTCTCTCAGGAAGATTAAAGGGACATCATACATAAACTGCTCCATATGGCCCATTGCCTAACTGTGGAAGGGAATGAAAAACAGATAACTCTACTTCTTTTTGTTGTACTGGTGCCTCTCCTACTATAATACATTAATGAAAAGTTGATAACTGTGTCCTGTTATGTTGGAGGCACCATCACTATAATGGGAAATCAATTTAAACACTTATCCAAGGTTCCTTCCCCTGCATCAGGCTTACCCTTGTTTGACTGACAGGACTGTCTGGACTATGGTGGAGTCTCAAACAGGCCATAGCTCACAACAAAGCTGGATCTCCTTGTTGCATGTGCCCCATCCTCATCCATATACTCCTTGCTGTTCACAGCAGGGTTCTGACTGGGGCTCCTTGGAGGTAGCCACAGGGGGTATGGAGGGGCAGGTCTGTGGATCAGTACCAGATCAACTGTTGGCCTCCTGACATGCCTGCTCCAGTTCCTGTGCTTTCACACAGCACTGCTGCTGATCCCTCTTGCACCCCCATCTCCTGTAGCTCCTGTTCAATCTGATCATAGATGTGCACATTTCTATAGCTGGTCTGCAGATGTGCTTGCAAAGCCTCTTCTCCCCACAGTCCCAGAAGATCCAATATCTCCTGTTCACTCCAGGCCAGAGCATGTCTAGAACATGTAGCCGGACTTCTGGTCTCTGTGACCCCAATGGTCAACGTTGGTCAGCTGCTGGAGGACTATTAGGGTTAACATAAGTAACACAGTGTCTATACATTGACAATGGCTCAATATCACTCACGGAGGTGGTGTTACTACGTCAGTACAATGGAGAGCTTACATCGGTGGGAGAGAAATTTAAGAGCACAACTACTGTACTTGGACACAAGGCAGCTTACATTGACCTAAGTTTGTTGTTTAGGCCATGCATCAGATAATTAAAGACATACAGGAGAAACCTATATAAAAGTATGGACTGGACAGTTTCTGGAGTCTTCACCTGCCAATCAACTTCTAATTTTATTATTCCAATTTGGCAGTGTCTTTATACTCAACTTTGCATCATTGCAAGACCTTGAACCTGCAATGCGCTCTACCAAAGAAGATCTTTATAATGACATGGGGTCCCCTGTACCCTTACCAAGTCCCACTGACACCACAGGAGTGTGCCTGCGCATAGCTCATTACAAAATCAGGACCTAAGTGACTACGTAAGGTGCAATATATAGTAGACACTTGGGCCTCAAACGTCAAATGGGGAAAGATTCCTTACTCTCTCCCATGTATAGAAAAGCAAGACAGTGTTGCCAACTCTCACAGTTTTATCACACGCTTTGTGATAGTAGTAGTTTAATACTTTTGTGATTTTCAGGGAGGATATTGATAAGTGGCAGGAGTTTCAGAGGAGAAACAACCACAAAAATTATTAAAGGTAGACTGGAGGAGCTCACTCTATTTAGCTTAACAAAGAGAATATCAAGGGCTGATTTAGTCACTTTCTAGAAATACTTACATGGGGAACAAATATTTAATAATGGGGTTTTCAATCTAGCAGATAAGTGACTAACGAGATACAATAACTTGAAATTGAAGATAAATTCAGAGTGGAGATAAGACCTAATTTCCCCCACACACATTGTGGGTAATCAATAGTGGGGCTACTTTAGCGAGGGTCATGGTGGATCACTGACAATTTTTTAAGTCACAATTGGATTTTTTTTAAAAGATATGCTCCAGTTTAAAAAACATTATTTTGGGCAAGTCTATGGCCTATGTTACACTGAACGTCAGTCTAGATGATCACAATGGCCCCTTCTGGCCTTGAAATCTAAGAATTAAAGCCTCACCTCCCAGAGATAAGTGCTTACATGAGAATCACAGCTCCTTTTTTTTAAAATATGATTCCAAACCAAAAGGCAGAGAAAAACCTCAAATTTTATTATTTTTTAAAGCAAATCTCATAATATTTTGGTGTTTGACTCATGTATTTTGAATATATCAACTTGCAAATACTGAACATACCTCACTCTCCCTGTCTCCATTGAACTCTGCAGGGTCTTAAATACTTTCTTGTTTAGCACTGAATTGGGAAAATGATGCTGTGTTACATCACACAAGACCTGATTTTATTCATGCATACTGCCTCACCTCCCGCACTTTCCATACTGTTTTACCATTGACTCACTGTGTACAATTTTTTTTTAAACTGTTCTCTGTGTCTTTGCAGGCTGTGGGCCTTAGAAGGTAAGTATTTTCAATTTCTTTACTCTTCAGAAGTAAAAAGGGAATTAACTTTAGTAATTAGTGAATTGATTCACATGAAATAGTCTACATACACCTCTACCCCGATATAACTCGGTCCTCGGGAGACAAAAAAACCTCACCATGTTATAGGTGAGACCGCATTATATCAAACTTGCTTTGCCCCACCCCATTCCTTGTTCCCTGACTGCCCCCTCCAGAGACCCCTGTCCCTAATCACTCCCACGACCCCACCTCCTACCCTACCCCCCTGTCCCCTGACTGCTCCGATCCCTATCCACCCCCTACCCCCTGACAGGTACTCACCGGCAGCGGCGGGAAGCGGAGCAGCCCAGCCCCAGTCTGCTCCACTCCGCCAGCTCCCAGCCACGGCGCTCCGCTTTCCACTGCTGGTGAGTGCGGAGAGGTTGGGGAAAGGATGCACTCATCTGTAGCGGGAATTGGAGCGACGCAGCCCAGCCTGCTCCGCTTTCCTTGCCTTGGCCCCAGCTGTGTCGCTGGGAGGCGGCTGGGGAAAGGTCCTGCTCTCACCTGCAGTGGGAAGTGGAGCACCACGGCTGGGAGCTGGCAGAGTGGAGCGGGCTGAGGCTGGGGTGCTCTGCTTCCCACCACAGGTGAGTGAGGGAAGGTTGGGGAAAGGACGCCCCTCATACTCACATGCGGTGGGAAGCAGAGCGCTGCGGCTGGGAGCTGGCAGAGTGGAGTGGGCTGGGGCTGTGCTGCTCTGCTTCTGCCCCTTCCGCTGCTGCTGGTGAGTGCGGGGGAGGTGGGGGAGAAGATCCCTTCCCCCAAACCTCCTCCCCCAAGTGACACAGCTGGGGCCGGGGCGAGGGAAGCAGAACAGGCTGCTCCCAGCCCCCCGCTAATCCCCCAGGCCACTCTGGGACTGCGGGCCCCCCAAAAGTGCCCTCCCACAGCTCCTGCCCCCCAGACCCTGGTGGGGGGAGCCCCTGACCACCCTGAGACCCTCTGCCCCTTATCAAACCCCTCGGCTCTGGCCTGGCCCAGCACCTTTAACACGCCGCTCAGAGCGGCGTGTCAGAGCTTTACCGCGTTGTATGCGAACCCGCCTTATATCGGGGTAGAGGTGTACTCTTCTTCTTCTTCATTCCAAAACAAACCCAATCAGTTTTTCCCCCTTAAGGCTTAAACTCTTGGCTCACTTTGCTCTCACATTTTTGCATACTTATGTATTTCCAGTTCCTGGCTGGGATGGGAAGAAGAAATATCAGTGTACCATAAGAAAAAAAAAAGCCTTCCAAGTATTTCAAGTCCATGTCTGAATTCATAGCTTCTTCTGTGAAAATTTGCAGACTCAGGGGATTTGGATTAACATCCAAGTTTGTGCGCTTTTCCAGATTGAAAGGAAACTCAAAATCTTTTGCGATTCTCCCACTGCTAGAATGGTGAACCCCATCAGTGTGTGGCAAGGAAGAACCTACTGAATAAAATGTACTCTCCATGCAAGAAGCCAAAACAGAAAGCAGTGAAATGTTGTAAATAAATAAAAATGATGTTGGAATCACCTTGTTAAGTTCCAGCACACCAAATGGTAAAATATGAGAAATTGACCTGCAGAACTGTTGAGAGAATACTGTGTTGGAGTAAAGCTCTGTCTGATTAAGTATTTTGTAAACTGGGAAATAGCTTTCTAAGAAATAGGCCTGGCATAGGGAAATCAGCTTGCCTGTTTAAAAGGCTTCTGCTATCTCACAGTGATAAGAGTTACAGAACAGCTGGACACTTGATTGCACCTCTAAGTTTGTCTCAACAGTAGTCTTGTATATAAAAGACTACTATAGAATGCCAAAACAAGCAAGCTAGACACTGCATTTTTCTATCTCTAAAGTGCTTATAATAAAGGGAAAAAAATAATTGATTCACTCTTAGGCAAATTAGTAGAAACTACTCATGAACCCTTGCTTTTTTTTCTCCCTGCAGCACCTTCCATCGGAGAAGCTATCTTGGCTTCACATTTTTCATTGATTTGCAAAAAAAAAAATTTTTTTCCCCTCCACAGCAAGTGTAAATTTAGGAGAGAGGATAGCAAGTTAAGCAGATATTCCCCTAGTCTCTCACCCCTCCCCTGTCAGAAGCATGAGTTGATAAGAAGACCTTGCAGCAGTATTTTATCATAATAAGAGCAGGGAAGCAGCACTTGTCCACATTTCTGTTTTTTAATTTCATTTATTTAAACGCATCTAGCTCCCACTTGTTTGGGAATGTGCTTACCTGAAGTTTGAGACACCGAGATGTTAGAAAGTTTCATCAAAATATTTTAAAGGCTTGCTACAGTTTTAGGAAATGAGTTCAGGAGAAGACAAAGGAGTGTCGTGCTAGTTAACCCAGCTGTGTACGATGGACAATCCAGGGAAGTTTCAATAAAATAATATTAGCTGGGGCAGAGACCCAAACAGCTTACTTATACTTGCTCATTTAAGGCTCAATCTTGCTCCAGTGAAGCTTAGGGAATTACTCTAATTCCTTAAAGACATGATAGATACATAAATATTGAATGGCCTCCTTAAAATCATCTTTTTTTCTATTGTAATATTACAGTAGATAATATGAATTATTAAAAAGGTACCTTAAAATGTATTGGAAAGTCATAAGAGAAAGATGAGAAGATAAAATGAAATGGAAAGATGGGCATAAGCATGTGTGAGAAACTAAAAAAGGGATGAAATTATTTAAAGGAAGTTAATGCCTGATATCATAGAATATCAGAGTTGGAAGGGACCTCAGGAGGTCATCAAACCCAGAGTTGTGAGTTCAATCCTTGAGGGGGCCACTTAGGGATCTAGGGCAAAAATCAATACTTGGTCCTGCTAGTGAAGGCAGGGGGCTGGACTCAATGACCTTTCAAGATCCCTTCCAGTTCTAGGAGATTGGTATATCTCCAATTATTTTTATCTAGTCCAACCCCCTGCTCAAAGCAGGACCAATTCCCAACTAAATCATCCCAGCCTCTAAGGAAGGAGATTCCACCACCTCCCTAGGTAACCCATTCCAGTGCTTCACCACCCTCCTAGTGAAAAAGTTTTTCCTAATATCCAACCTAAACCTCCCCCTCTGCAACTTCAGACCATTACTCCTTGTTCTGTCATCTGGTACCACTGAGAACAGTCTAGAGCCATCCTCTTTGGAACCCCCTTTCAGGTAGTTGAAAGCAGCTATCAAATCCCCCCTTATTCTTCTCTTCTGCAGACTAAACAATCCCAGTTCCTTCAGCCTCTCCTCATAAGTCCTGTGCTCCAGCCCCCTAATCATTTTTGTTGCCCTCCACTGGACTCTTTCCAATTTTTCCACATCCTTCTTGTAGTGGGGGGCCCAAAACTGGACACAGTTCTCCAGATGAGGCCTCACCAATGTCGAATAGAGGGGAATGATCACGTCCCTCGATCTGCTGGCAAAGCCTCTACTTATACAGTCCAAAATGCCGTTAGTCTTCTTGGCAACAAGGGCACACTGTTGACTCATATCCAACTTCTCGTCCACTGTAACCCCTAGGTCCTTTTCTGCAGAACTGCACTTGTCCTTGTTGAACCTCATCAGATTTCTTTTGGCCCAATCTGTCAATTTGTCTAGGTCCCTCTGTATCCTATCCCTACCCTCCAGCGTATCTACCACTCCTCCCAGTTTAGTGTCATCTGCAAACTTGCTGAGAGTGCAGTCCACGCCATCCTCCAGATCATTAATGATGATATTGAACAAAACTGGCCCCAGGACTGACCCTTGGGGCACTCTTCTTGATACCGGATGCCAACTAGAAATGGAGCCGTTGATCACTACCCGTTGAGCCCGACGATCTAGCCAGCTTTCTATCCACCTTATAGTCCATTCATCCAGCCCATAGTTCTTTAGCTTGCCAGCAAGAATACTGTGGGAGACCGTATCAAAAGCTTTGGTAAAGTCAAGGAATAACACATCCACTGCTTTCCTCTCATGCACAGACCCAGTTATCTCCTCATAGAAGGCAATTAGGTTAGTCAGGCATGACTTGCCGTTGGTGAATCCATGCTGACTGTTCCTGATCACTTTCCTCTCCTCTCAGTGCTTATGTCCACTCTTCAAGAGTGTAAAGGTCCAGTTCATCCAATGAATTGTAATCACCTGATAAATAGGATTCAACTATTTTTAAAGTAAACCACCACTTTCCTTTTTAATTCTGGTTGTCTGTGTGGCCATCTGTAGACGTGCTCTTCATTGCTCTACGGCACAAATTCGCGGGAGACCACACTTTCAAACACCAGTCCCCTTTTATTTCCTTGTATTTTCCCACCACCACGTATATACAGCTTTATACAGTTCGTTATCAGGCAGGTAGCCCCTTGGGGAACAGCTTGCTCTTACAGCTAGCTGGGAGCAACAGGCCCTCACTCCTCACTTTCCTGTTCCTCCCTTCCTACTTCCTTCCTGCTAGCTTTATAGGCCTTCCCCCATCAAGCTCACAGGTGTCTCTCCTTTAGGGCTTTAATCAGCCACAGCCTGTCAGCTCCAATCTCTTCCCCTTACTGGGAGCTGAGCTAGCAGGCTCTGAGCTAACAGGGGCTGAGTCAGTGCCTTTTGGCCAGCACCCTGTTACACCATCACTGCCAATGACATTCTTGAATTTTAATTATGTGTCTATTCACTTGTTTCTCCCAAGTAGAGTCATTTTGGCGTACAATTATGTTCTTCAGTTAACAGAACCCAGAACTCCTGTGTTTGTGCTGGTCAGGGTCTGTTACTACTTAAACCCTCTGCTACAGTCAGGAGTTTCATTCCTAGTCTGAGACATCTGCAGAATGCCACTGTGCAGCTTTTCCCACATAAAATGAGGCAACACCACATGACTGCACCCTCAGACAGCTCCACCAGTTTCCCATTACAAGATCTAGGTCAAGAGTGCCCTTCTGGTTTTCAAAGCCCTTCATTAGCTTGCTTCAGGTCTACTCTCATGCTCCAGTCAGTCTCTTTCTACTCTCCTCCTCACCCTAATGGCTCACATAGGCCCTGACCAAATGCCCAGTAAAGTAAATCAGGCCCCTGTGCACTGGTATCTCACCACTGCTGGTATGTCAGCCTTCTCCTCTCCAGCTATAACCATTTTCAGCAGCCTTCTACCTCTCTACACTACTTTCCATCTCATTTCCAATTTCCACCAAAAATATCTCTTCTCATTTACTTATACCTTCCACTTTACTGCTCATTCCTTTTGTTATTAAACTTTCTCCCTAAGAGATACTATACAGAATAAAGTTGTAGTGTATTATGTGAAAAAAGACAAAGATGATCATATTCTCCAGGCTGTCTCTCTCTTTATAATGCTTCCTGTGAGTTATAAGTCTATTAGGACAAGTTTTGGCTGGTTATAGATTTGATTTTACATTCACAATACTCCTTCTGTTATTCTTGACCTGATGTTGGTTCATTATCCAGACATATTTTTGAAGTTATGCCTGGCTTTTTAGACAGTCATCTCATTATAAGGAGAGTCATAGCTCCCAGAAATATAGCACTCAGAGCATTCCTTTTGGCTTTACAGTCTCATTTGGAACAGATATTAAAAAATCCTCATTACTCTCAGCCTCAGATGATGCATCAGCACCTCCTTCTGGAGGAAGTTTGTCAAAGTTTTGTCATTGTTGAAGTCTCATTTCATATCTTCACTGATTTGTTAATAACAGATTTTCTAGCTCTCCTGAAAAAGCACAAATGGGGAAACACGATGGGCTGAAATGCTTGTCAGCTGCTGCAGCAAAGGCAAGCCATATTTTTTCCCCTTCAGAAAGAAATCAGAGTATCTGGGAATCTTCCCCTCCTGTTAGTGTCCTTAGGCCTTTAAATAGGCTGCCATCACACAAGAAAGCTGACATTGTTAGGGCCACGGACTCTTTATGCAGCTTTATTTTTTTCCTTTGACAACAGCTATTGTGTTCTTTTCAGAACCAAGCTACACTTCAGAGGAAGATCTGCTGAAGACAGTTGAAAAAAAAAAGAAGAAAAGAAGCTTAGGGATGACTGGAGGCTTCCCCCCAGGCCCCATCCCCATGTCCTGCTTCCTTCCTCCTCCACTAGATTAACATACTTTTCCTATTTATACTACTTTTCCCACCCCTGAAGTTAAAGAAAAATCAAAACCACCATATTGTGGGTATTGAATGCTGCTGTTAAGCCTTGTATCTACTTCAGGAGCAGATCATTTAAAAAATATCTTTCAGGCCATCTTGTGGAGAGAGAACTTCTTTAGGTTTCCCAAAGCTATCCTACAGAATATAAATGTATAGGCTGCTATATAATGCTGTGTGATCATTTAACATCCGTAGCAAGGATATCATTCTTTATTAAATTCTGTATGTTTTATAGTAATTTACAGAACAACTTTATTGGCTTTGGGGGTAAATGTAAAAAAATCCTAAGTGACTTAGGAGCCCCCAGCCCATTTTCAAGAGTGGTTTAGGCACCTCAGACCAGATTCACAAAAGATACTTCACCACTACAACAACTAAACCCTCGCTGCCCTGCCATCTAGAGGAATCCTCAGCTCCAAATTAGGAACAGAGGATCCCCACACCATGCCTGGGGAGAGGTGGCTCCTAAGGAAGCGATTCTCAGAAGCCAGCAAGCTAAGGTAGGAGCCACTTAAGTTAATCAGGAGTGAAATGCAGAGAAAATAGGTGAGGTTTAGGGTCAGCTCATCAAAATGGGAGGTGCCAAACTCCCATTATCAGCTGTCTAAGGCCCAGAGTGACAGGCCTCTCTCTTCACTTACGATTTATAGCTGAAAACCCTCTCCTGGAGTTAGAAGAGAGCAACACTCTGGAACAGCCCAGTGGTTAGGGGACTCAGAGCATTAAGCTCTGCCTCATTTGGAGCACGGACTTGAACTCACCTCCCAGGTGAGTGCCCTAACCACTGCTGAGAAGACACTACTAAATGCTCTGACTCAGTGTTGCCATATTACACAGGTTATTTCTGGAATAACATGGACTCTTCCAAACATTGGCGCATGATACAAATAAAGGGATAAAAAAAATGGTAAAAGCTAGTTATAGAGAAAAGTTCCTATTTCAAGTATCCAGGTTTATATTTTCAAAGGAAGTTAAGGTTTTTAGATACAGCGGGAACTCTCGAGTGTGCCTTGTTCTGTGGCACAAACCACATAGGACCTCATTCTGACTCTCTGCCCACTGCACTACAATTCTCAGATACTCTCAGGGACAGGAAGCAGCTAGCAGTGGTGAAGGAAGGTGGAGACCATCTTTCTCAGACCCTAACTGCGCTCTCGCTCTCGCCCCCTAGCCCTCCCTCAAAGCAGCAGTGACATCTGTGAGGGAAGGAGAAGCTGCCCAGGAGCAGACAGGAGAAATAGTAAACGTGGGTTAGCCCTGACTACTCATTTCAAAAATATATGCTTAAAACTGGCATAGCTTGCAGACTGAAGGAAAGAGTTAATGTCTCAATTGTATATTAGAGATGATACCTAGGGAAAGAATAGGCAATACAGGGATTTAGGGCTTCTTTTCACTTGGAAGTATTTCAAAATTAACTCAGGCTGTTACTCGGGTATTTCCCCTAGCCCAATTCCCATCCACACACAGAAACTTCTCACGTGAGTAATTGGCCTTTCCCGGAATATGCGCTAAGGCCAGAGTTCTGCTTACACTCAGGCTAGTAACCCTCATACTTTGCATTGTGGATACAGGCTAAGACATAGGAGTATGGATAGTTTTCAAACACCCACTGCTCACTTCCTCCCTCCCATGTTCCAAGAAGGGCAGACAAGTTCTCCTCCAAATCACAGGGAAAGAATCAGAGTAGCTCAGTTTATTGCAGCACTAAGAATCATGGGCTATGACCAAAGTCCTAGCACTCCCATGTAGGCAAGGGCAGCACCGGTGAACACAAATACCTTGTCTATGGCTATGCAGTGTTGTTGCTTATACCTAAGCTAGGCTAACCTGGGTGCCGAGACCTGAGAGTTATCTCGGTTAACTCTGCAGCGAAGATGTACCCTTTAAAGTGAAGGCACATAGTTTTGTATTTGATGTAGTGGTAAGAGGGGGCCAGTAGATGGATGTGGTAGCTGAAGCAACAAGCCGGAACAGTGATCTGGTGGCATCTCTCAGGGCAGGAGAGAACAAAGAATGAGTTTCAGGGTCTTGATAAGAAGAAAAAGTTATTTTAT
Source organism: Mauremys mutica (assembly GCF_020497125.1). Lineage (NCBI taxonomy): Eukaryota > Metazoa > Chordata > Testudines > Geoemydidae > Mauremys > Mauremys mutica. Next base: position 182,331,162 of record NC_059072.1, on the reverse strand, counting down.
ATATGTGCTGGACTGACCCTCTTACTCTTGCTATTTGGGTTGCTCAGCACATTACTCCTTCAGTTACCAAATTTAGGGAAGGAAATGAAATCATCTCTAAAAACCAATTTGTCAAAATGAGGGAGAACATACATCATCCTCAGCTTGGCAATGCCATTGCTTTAGAATACATAAAACAAAGCTTTCAGTGAGCTAGAGCCTTGGTGATTGATCAGCAAGGGAAGATGGAGAGATCAGTTCCTTTCCTCTGGATTTTTTATTTTTAAAATGAGGGTCTTATTTTGTGAAACTTCAAGAGGATGTATTAAGTATCAGTTTAATTGAAACCCATGAATTAAGCTGAATTTAGTTACATTCTTATTGTAGTTACCTAGCCCAGGACTCTGTCTATGAAGGCTTTTGTCCAGAATTCAAGTCTCTTCTGGGAATCAGTCTTCTTCCTCTTCATTCAGAACTAGCCAACATGGGGGGTGCAAGAGAAGAGGAAGAGGAGGAAAATATAAATAGTTTCCTTTCACTCTTTCCTGCTGGTGAAAGAGTGTGTGAATGTGGAATGGTGTTTGGTAAGCTACCAGCTGGCATGATGGTAGCAATAGCTGAGAGTGATATTTGGACAGTTCACAGAGGAGAGATGCTCTAATGGAGGAGATGAAAGAAAAGAGAGGAAACTTGACTTTATGTTGGTGATATAAGTTATCATCTAATGATTTTATATAGAAGCTAATGAGTATTGTACTTCTGTTAATAAGGATGTTTTAATGCCACACTTTATTTAAAAAACAAAACCACCAGCTCCTCAGCTATTGTAAACAAATGTAGCTACACTGACTTCAAGAGAGCTGTGCTGATTTTACACCAAGTGAGAATCTGTCCCACTGAGCTGTACCACTCCCCTTAGGTAATAAACTTTTCAGAAACTGAATACTGTCCTTCCTCTGGTTCACAAAAGGGCTGTTTGTGCCCCCAGACATGTCTGGTAATTGACTTTTGGAGAAATAAGACAGTTACAGTGGTGGCTGTATAGCAAATACTACCACATTTTCAGAATGCAGTTCCTTTTAGGTAAATTGAGAGGGGAGCTACCGATTGTGGGGCTGCCTCAATTACAAATTCAGCCACAGCAAACAAAAATAGAAAGCACTATCACCCCCCTCTCCTCTCCAAACAGACTTATATTGTTATGCAGTTGGGAGATACCTGGTACAATATTTTTTGTTGGATTGCCTACTACTGGGATCAATCATTGGTAGCCAATTTCAAAATCTCCTGTGATAGCTATGGAGTTGATCCTAAAATCCACTGAAATCAATGGGAAGATGCCCATTGATTTCAACATTCACGAAAGGGCAAGATTGTGCCACTTTTACTCACATGAAAAATTACTTTGCTCATTAAGTAATCCCACTGTCACTGGAATTACTCAAGGAACAAAATATTACTTAATGTGAGTAAGAATGGCAAAGCCTAAAATTCTGACTTGCTGATTCATTTTTTTAAGTTTATTTCATTTCTATTTAGATTCCCCCTTCCCCCCCCTTAATTTAGTTAAACTATGCAAGTTAAGATCAGGAATTAATTGTAGATATTTGGTATTTTTAGTCACTCATCTGAATAAAATGGACAAGTATATTTTGCTTTCCTAACTTGAAAAACAATAAAAGCGGGAAAAGAAACACAGACTCCACTGATAATAGAACACAATTATGTAGAAAGATAGTGTACATAATGGCAAGTGTTATATTTTTGTATGGAATGAAGATAATTTATAAACAAAATTCTTTTAACATTTCTAAACCTCCTTATATTTATCCATCTGTGGATTAGATGTGTTCTTCTCAATCATGATGATAACAATACTTCTTGAATACCAGGCAGTGGGCACATTGTATTTTCAGCAATCATAGCAATTCACCAGAATTAAAGCAGAATCAGCAAACTGTAGATGGATAGGACAAAGTAAATGTAGAAAAATTGAAATGTTATAGTCTGTAAGGTTTATGTTAGCTTCTCATACTATGCATTCTTTCTGTTTCTGAAAATAGCTGTGTTCTCAGCTAATATTGCTTTATGATTTAATTATTGGTGGAGAGCAGCAAGGCTATCTATCTATCTATCTATCTATCTATCTATCTATCAGCCAGGAGTCCTAAGGCATACTGTTCTGTTATCCATCTCCTTGTCAGAAATACATGACGACAATCGGCGTAATAGGCTATCATTCCTGGTTGGAATTAATTTATATCCACTTTGCAGTGGATTTAATGATGATACAAGGTGCAGGACAACAAAGAATCAAGAACCTAAGAGATTTTTTTTTCCAGTTGCTTACTGCTTAGGTATTACTAATAACTTCCTAAATAATCATACCACACATTTTATTTTAGTGTCAGGCCAATTCTACTAAAAGAGAGATACATTTTAACCCAGGCTGAAGGTAGCCTCCTTGTTTGTGGGCAAAGTTTTTACCTGAGAAGAAACGCAGGTGTCAGGTTTGTACGTATAAAATTTATTCTCTCTCTCTCAAAAAAAAAAAAAAAGTGAGTGAGAGCATGCGCGCTCAACCGTGCCTGTAAGAGTCCACACAGCTGACAATTTACTTCATAGACTATCTCTTACCCTTGCTTAAGAAGCAAGAGTAAAGCTCAATCAACCAGTATAAACTAAAGAAAACAGATTTCAGTCTTGTTATCAAAGCAGTGATATATAAAGAATAAAGACTTCCCACAGTCAATGAATTCCAAACACTAAAATCACAGCAACTAGAATTGCTGTCAGGAAGTCATCAGAGCAAGACAATATTTGGTGTTTGGGTTTATAACCAGACAAGTCCTATGGCTGTTTGCTTTGAGAAAGGGAAAAAGGTCATGACAATTTAGACCCATAAACAGTCCACTCATTTCAAGTGCAATTCCTTGTGGTTGGGTCTGGGAATTAGCTTTCATCTTATCTGGCACCCCTTTCTGTTTGTGTGATAGACCCCTCTCCCCCTGTGATTTGGCTCCCGCTCCATGACTTGGCCCTCTGGTCAGGTCACTATATATTCCTTCCCTGCTGGATAAGCTGTCCATACGCTATCTAAGAAGTAAATTGTCAGTTGCATGGACTGTGGTTACAGGCATAGTTTTATTTTTGAGAAAAAAGGGGGCTCAATTTTATATGCAAACTTTGCACATGCATTTGTTCTCCAGGCACAAACTCTGCCCCCAAGCAAGGACACCACACCGCTGAAAATGTCTCTTCTAACTCCAGATCCTGAGCCACGTTGCCAGTGGCTGGTAGGGGAAATCGAGGTCACCCTCTACTCTGGGTTCCAGCCCAGGAACACTATGACCAGCAACCTAGTCTGCTCAGTCTCAGACTCTTGCTGTTTCACCAGGCTCCTTCCTACCCACCCTGCTCTATCTTTTCATCTAACTCTTATTTTATCATCAGAGCTTCCTCTGGTCCCCATGGCTACTTCACCGCCTGGGCCTTTCTTAAGGCTCTCTAGTCCAGCACAGGACCAGGGGGAGAATAAGCTCAGAGGACTGCCTTGTTGTCCCTGACCAACTCCCTTTCCCTCTAGAGAGTGACTACAGATCTTCTCCCTGCAGCCTCTGCCTGCTCTCCCTTCCTGGCCTTGTACTCCTAGCCCAGCTCGATCCCCAGCTAGGCTTCATCTGCCATTAGGCCCAATCCATCACTGACTTTCCTCCAGGTGCAGCATCTAAGATTAATTGGCCCCTCCTGGCCCATATTAACTCTCTCAGGGCTTGTGAGGGGTGGATACCCCATCAGAAGATTCAACTATGGGAGTAAATATGCTGTAGATTTGTACAAGCAGATGTATTCTGCATAAAATGGAGCTTAGGGAAGGTCATACAAGATTTTTCAGACATCAGATAAAGTGCTTTGGTCAGTCTGAAAAAGTCAACTCTACCATACATGAAACATCAGCACTAGGTTGTCAGACTCAGGGCTCGTCTACACTACCACGTTTTGTTGACAAAACTTATGTCGAGACCCAAAAGTCGACAAAACAAAAATTGCCAAAGGGTGTTCACACTTGTTCCCTCTGTTGACAGATCATGTCCACATTGGGGACACCATCGACAGAGTGAGCATCCCACAGTGCAGTGTTGGTGAAAGGAACAGCTGATTGCTGCACATCTTGGGATTCAATCCGAGTTCTCCCACAACCCTCTCAGCTTCCGAGAGTAGCATCATGAGTAGCTCTCTGAGCTCTCCATGCTGAGGAATGGCAAAGCAGCACAGCAGTCTGTCCCTCTCCCCCTGCAGCAGCAGTCTGCCTGCTGCTGTGTTCCTAGTGCCGGGCAGAACAGGAGCATTCCAATTATTTGCTCTTTGTTTGTTCCCCAAATGGAACAGCACACAGATACTTCCCGGCACTTTGAAAGGGGAGGGGCGCATGCCTGCATGGCAGCAGAGATCAAAACACTGAGCAAAGCAATCAGTGTGGGCATTGTGAGATACTGGTGGAAGCCAGTTCTGTCGACAGAACAATCAGCAGTGTCTAGTCTGGCTCTTTGTCAACAATAAAGGGAGGAGGAAAGACAAAACTCTCTCGTAGGGGTGGAAGTTTTTTGTCTGAACATTTTTCGTGACAAAAGTCGCATTGTAGTGTGTACACTCATGCTGTTTTGTCACCAAAAGCCCTCAGTATAAGTTGAAGTTTTACAGTATTTCCCAACGTGAAATATGACTCATCGTTTAATTCTACTTCCAGATTGTGTTCATGACCACATGCACTAATTCTATATGAACATTTTCAGAGTAGCAGCCGTGTTAGTCTGTAACCGCAAAAAGAACAGGAGTACTTGTGGCACCTTAGCGACTAACAAATTTATTTGAGCATAAGCTTTCGTGGGCTACAGCCTACCTCATCGGATGCATGGATCCGATGAAGTGGGCTGTAGCCCACGAAAGCTTATGCTCAAATAAATTTGTTAGTCTCTAAGGTGCCACAAGTACTCCTGTTCTTTATATGAACATTGTTTGCCACAAGCTGGGCTGTGAATCTTGCCTGCCATATAAGAGAGGTTTGCGTGGACCCTGCTGATGCACATTAACAGTTCTTTAATGGACTTTGATCTACTCTGGTTTCAAAGAGAACTAGCTCAAAGTGCACTGATGAGCTGTTAATGCGCCTCAGCAGGGTCCACTCAGACAGTTAATATGGGCAAGCTAGAGTGGGCTAGAATGACACCCCAAGCTTATCATGAACCAAATGTTCATGTAGATAAATCCTAAATATCAGGAAAAAGACTGGTTATACAGTATTCTTCCTGACTGAAAGCAGTAAGACTCAGAGTAAAAAAAATAAGAGGAACCAATCAGATGAAATGAAGGCCAACATTTTCTCAAGTGGCCTCCAATTCTGAGTACCTCAAAGTTTAGGTACCAAATCTGAGATATCTTGGGCCTAGTTTTCACAGGTGCTGAACCACCCAATCCTGTGATTGACTTTGTTGCTTAGCCTCTGTGAAAATCAAAGAAGTCTCCATTTAGGCCCTCAAGAGAAGCCCCCCAAATGAACGAGCGTGACGAGTTGGATCACATAAACCCCCTTGGGGCTGCCAACTGATGTGCCAAGACTACTTCTGCCCCTACTTTCCCTGCCAGCTTGGGACTCCAGAACCCTACCTGATTGTGCTAGACACACTTGCCAGCAACAAAAACAGACCCAGGTCTGAACCACGTCCCACAAACTGCAGGCTTAACCGAAAGCAGCTTAAGAAGTGTTCTTGTCTTTAACACTCAGATGCCCAACTCCCAATGGGGTCCAAACCCCAAATAAATCCATTTTACCCTGTATAAAGCTTATACAGGATAAACTCAAATTGTTCACCCTCTATAACACTGAGAAAGAGATATGCACAGCTGTTCCTCCCCACCCCCAGGTATTAATACATACTCTGGCTTAATTAATAAAAAAGAAGTGATTTTATTAAATACAAAAAGTAGGATTTAAGTGGTTCCAAGTAGTAACAGACAGAACAAAGTAAATTAACAAATAAAATAAAACACACAAGTCTATGCCTAATACAGTAAGAAAGTGATTACAGATGAAACCTTACCTTCAGAGATGTTCCAGGAAGCTTCTTTTACAAACTAGCCTCCTTCTAGTCTGGGTCCAGCAATCACTCACACCCCTGTGGTTACTGTCCTTTGTTCCAGTTTCTTTCAGGTATCCTTTAGGGGTGGAAAGGCTCTCTCTTGAGCCAGCTGAAGACAAGATGGAGGGGTCTCCCAGAGGCTTAAATAGACTTTCTCTTGTGGGTGGAGACCCCCCTCCTCTCTCTTATGCAAAGTCCAGCTCCAGGATGGTGTTTTGGAGTCACATGGGCAAGTCACATGTCCATGCATGACTCAGTTTTTACAGGCAGCAGCCATTGCCCACATGCTATCTTGAATGTCTCCAGAAGACTTCTTATGTGGATTGGAGTCTTCCACGATCCATTGTTCATTAAGTGTTTCTTGATTGGGCATTTAATTTGCACATTCCTTTCTCAAGAAGCTGACCAAATGCTTTACTAAGGCTACTTAAAATTAAGTACACAGCCAATATTCATAACTTTGAGTACAAAAATGATACATGCATACAAATAGGATGAATATATTCAGTAGATCATAACCTTTACAGAAATATGTTATATGGCATATATAGCATAAAACATATTCCAGTTATGTCATATATACATTCATAAGCATATTCCCATAAAGCATTAAGGGGTGCAATGTCACAACAAGCACTTGGGAAAATGTTGGCCTTAGTTTTGAATTAATTGCCAAGTGTTTTGAGCTCTCTACTTCTGAATACCTGTCAAAGTCCTAGCACAAGGCAATCCAGAGAGACATTTTACAGATTAGTGAAGGACAAGTTACTGTATTATCTTTATAAACAGGGATAGCTTAATCCAAAAGATTAGAATTTTAAAGTAATTTGGTGTTTAAACATCAGACTGCACCCAAGAGAACCCCACTGTGAACCATGACATAAGAAGAATATTCTGTATAAATCAGAAACAGGAGTCTGACAAACACAATGTAAAGCAGAGTAGTATCTAAGGGCCACTAATACTCTGGCTGACCGGTACCTTACTACAATAATCCCTTCAGTGGAATTACTTGAGGAGTAAAGGTATGACTCAACATGTGTAAGGGTGGCAGAATCCAGTCCTGAAATACTGTATAATGCAATGGTTAACAGAATCAATGACAACTAAAAAGGAACTGAGGAAAGACAAAACAACTCAGACAGCATGAAGCAACAGGTCAATACAAACCCTTAAGGAAGGGCAAATTTCTAGCTGTGACCACACGTAAAGTGCCAGTCTGAAATTTATTCAGAAGGTTATTTAATCAAGACAAGATGGGCCTATATAATTGCATCACTGCAACTTTGGAAAGAAAAGGAAGATTAGAAACAGGCTTGGTAAATTGAAAGGTTGTCACCTGGGACTGATCTCTGCTTAAGTGTTTAGAGACAGCAGTGTTTTAGGGAAGGATGGCATAAAACCAGACAGAGCAACTTTAATCACTTGAATGTATTAGTTAAGTTTCAAGTCATCAGTTTGTATCCGCTTTCATCCCATGTCAATATTTTTATATTTATGCATTTACAGAAAACAAAGCTATTGTAACACACAAGTTACTTCTGTTCAGTTCCTCTCATTTGTATACTGTCTTTTAGTATTTCTTGTGTGCTATATACTATGTGTAGCATTTTTTGCAATGTAGTTAACTTTGAAGGTCATAGAAGTGTAGTGGTAACAACAAAAAGCAATAGAACCATCCATTTAGGATGGCCATGAAAGAGGGCTATTGTAGAAAACTGCAGAATGCCTGTTTGGATTGCCTGAGAAAGTTGGTGTGCTTTTGATAATAGGATTCCACTTGAGGTAAGCTCTTTTTTATATAGATATCAGAAAAAAGGGGTTGAAATGGCTTTAATTACACCAATCCCTTTCCTTTACAATACCTCATGAATAAAAATGAATTGATTTATTTTTTTGTCTCCATGGCAACTGCCCCCCTTACGACTTTCTAAAGAGTTTGTTACTTGCTCAAAGATTCATTAAATGGAAATAATCTCAACACTCACTCTCCAGCCAGAGACCTAGTTCTCACAGTCAAGATGCTGTTTTAGAGGATATATGTTTGACAAAACAAAACAAAAACAAAAAAAAATCCCAAAACAAACAAAAAAAACCCAACACACACCTTTTGAGATTGAAACTCTTAGTTTCTAATGCAAAATTCTTTAAAGACCACATTTGTCCATAAAAGTCATGGTTAAACCAACTAGAAGAGCCATCCTGCAAGTGACAATTAGTTGGAGGTACTTAGCTAAACCCCATTATGTATCCAAGAGAGGTGCTTAAATCAGAGTGTTTTTTTAAAGAAGTACCAAAAGTAGCTGCTTCAAGTATCCATCGAACTTTTAACCCTCCTAATGACTTAACTCTTCTTCTTGGGCAAGTGTCTTGATTTGATGATGTTCTCAATTCAGGAGTGGAAAGTGTTGTATTTTGCTTGGAATGATATATGGCGACTTGTAGGACTGTGCATTTTCTTTTTTAGGGTATGGCTACACTGGCGATTTGCAGCGCTGGAAAGCCTCAACCAGCGCTGCAATTAGTAAGTGGCCACACCTGCAGGGCACTTCCAGCGCTGCAACTCCCTGGCTGCAGCGCTGGCCGTACACCTCACTCAGCATGGGGAATAAGGATTCCAGCGCTGGTGCTGCAGCGCTGGTCATCAAGTGTGGCCACACACCAGCGCTGTGATTGGCCTCCAGGGTATAAGGTGTATCCCAGAATGCTTTTATAAATTACTCTCTTTGTTTTGTTATGCAGCCTCTCTTTGTTTTGTTATGAACGAGCTCGATCCAAAAATCCCCTCTGTTTCACTCCCTCCCTGCTTGCCTCCCATTTGATTGTTTACAGCCAGGTACAGATGATCACAGCAAACAGGAGCTCTGTTTGTTTTTTAGATAAGCAACGGAGCTCCCATCGTTCATAACAAAACAAAGAGAGGCTGCATAAAAAAACAAACAGAGCTCCTGTTTGCTGTGATCATCTGTACCTGGCTGTAAACAATCAAATGAGAGGCAAGCAGGGAGGGAGTGAAACAGCGGGGCTGTTTGCAATTAAGAGTTAAGACTAAGGGGTCAGAAACATGTTCTGATTTTTCAATCAGGAAGCTAAACACACAGTGTTGGCTCCAAAAATCCCCTCTCTCTTTCCCCCCGCTCCCTGTCATACTAGACCCCACTCCACCCCCCTCTTTTGAAAAGCACGTTGTGGCCACTTGAATGCTGGGATAGCTGCCTATAATGCATCACTCCCAACAGCGCTGCAAATATTGCAAATGTGGCCACACACCAGCGCTGGTAGCTGTGAGTGTGGCCACACACCAGCGCTGGCCCTGCACAGCTGGATGACCAGCGCTGCAAACTACCAGCGCTGCAAACCGTAAGTGTAGCCATAGCCTTAGACATTTATTCAGAGGATCAATTAAGTTTTAATAATAGAGGAGGGTGGAGAAGGGTGAGTGGGAGACAGCATAGCTTTACTTTCTCTGCTTTGCGAGGATCTCAGTCCCAGGCAGATTGTGAAGCGCTACAAAAGGATCTCTCAAAACTGGATGACTGGGCAACAAAATGGCAGATGAAATTCAATGTTGATAAATGCAAAGTAATGCACATTGGAAAACATAATCCCAATTATACATATCAAATAATGGGGTCTAAATTAGCTGTTACCACTCAAGAAAGATCTTGGAGTCATGTGGATAGTTCTCTGAAAACATCCACTCAATGTGCAGTGGTAGTCAAAGTGAACAGAATGTTGAAATCATTAAGAAAGGGAGAGATAATAAGACAGAAAATATCATATTGCCTCTATATAAATCCATAGTATGCCTACATCTTGAATACTGCATGCAGACGTGATTGCCCCATCTCAAAAAAGATATATTGGAATTGGAAAATGTTCAGAAAATGGCAACAAAAATGATTAGGGGATATGGAGCATCTACCATATGAGAAGAGATTAATAAGACTGGGACTTTTCAGCTTGGAAAAAAAGACAACTAGAGGGGGATATGACAGGTCTATAAAATCATGAGTGGTATAAAGAAAGTAAATAAGGAAGTGTTATTTACTCCTTCTCAAACACAAGAACTAGGGGTCACCCAATGAAATTAATAGGCAGCAGGCGTAAAACAAACAAAATGAAGTATTTTTTCACACACTGCATAGTCAACTTGTGGAATTCCTTGCAAAAGGATGTTGTGAAGGCCAAGGATATAACAGGGTTCAAAAAAGAACTAGATAAATTCATGGAGGATAGATCCATCAATGGCTATTAGGAATGGCTATCAGGAATGTGCAGGGATGGTGTCCCTAGCCTCTGTTTGCCAGAAGTTGGGAGTGGGCAACAGGGGATGGATCACTAGATGATTACCTGTTCTGTTTTTATCCTCTGGGGCACCTGGCATTGGCCACTGTCAGAAGACAGGATAGTGGGCTAGATGGGCCTGTGGTCTGACCCAGCATGGTCATTCTTATGTTCAATGTGCAAGTCATAGAGGGGTTGTTCATGCGTCTCGTATGCTGACCTTCTCACACATGGCACTTCAGGCTGGGTCTAGAACACCTTTCTGTATCCATATTGCTCATAAAAGACTTTCATTGCCTCTATTCTTTCCAGATGAAATTCGAAGACTATCATTTAGAAAGATCATTAGATTATTGCCCTGTTCCATTCATTCCCTCTGAAGCATCTGGCACTGGCCACTGTCGGAAGAGAGGATAGTGGGGTAGATGGACCATTGGTCTGACCCAGTATTCATCTAATGTGAACCAGGCTGTTTAAGAGATGCAGCTTAAGGGTGCAGTTGGACACAATGAAACACAACACTATGTTGCCTTTTATAGACTACCTTCTCAGTGGCAGGAACTCAGAGGTGATGATGATGGAAGTCCTTATTAAGATGGGGTAGAACTTGCAGGTTAATTGTGCATTGTGTGAAAGCAAATGACTAGTAACTAAAAACAGTTCAAAGTGCCCACATTGGAGCTGTTATAATAACAAAGTTACAACAACCTCCCTCCAGAAAAGACATTTTGAAGAAGTATTAATGCTCATTGTTGGAAACCAGCAACAGATTAAGTGTTTTAATCAGAGCCGATTTCTGCCTCAGCTCTACAATGGTGATTTTGTATCATGCTTACTTTAATAAAATAGGCTGTTCATTAAAGAAAAAAAACTATATTGGTTTCCAAATCTTGGCATTCTAAAATAAAAAAAAAATCTTCTTTGGTCTGACGCTGTATGGCCATTCTTTTATTTGTATGCTCAAAGTGCAGCTTCAAAAGGATGGATTTGGGGTGGGTCATTTGCATTCCTCCTCACCCCCCAATATTTCCCCAGGAAATCCACTTCACACATATTGGCCCCCAAATCCTTTGAAGTCCCTAATATCTCCCAGAGACTGCATTAATTCTGTCTTCCACCTAAAGTATTCCTGTACAATCCCATGAAAGTATGGAAATATTTGTATTTTCAATACAATGGACTCCCCAAATATTTAAACTTAATTCCATAAGGTTTGTCCAGGATATTGTCATATTGTCACAGTTTCTCTCCCACCCTCAGAGTGCTGGATAGTTTCTGATGTGTGTCAACCATACCGCTTCCCAGGTCCTTATCCAAGGGTGTACTAAGTACATGCTCTAAGTATTCCTAGGGGGACCAGATGTCCCATTTTTAAAGGGACAATCCCATTTTTGGGGACTTTTTCTTGTATAGGCGCCTATCGGCCCCCACCCCCTGTGCCATTTTTTCCACAGTTGCTATCTGGTCACCCTAAGTATGCCTGTTCTAAGATCCCCACCCAGAGGTCAAGGCTTCCCCAGCTCCTGGCTTACATGGGGGTGGAGAGTAGGGAACAGGATTCAGAGCCATCCAAAAAGACAACCTCCCAAAACCTGTCTCACCTGACGATAGGCAGAACCCCATATATAGGTGTGGCTGCCCCAGATGTTGGTGCAGATGGGGGGGGCAGAAACCCCAGGGGAGCAGGAATCCCCAGATCCCATCTCACATGGGAAGTAGGAAGAGCGGCTCAGATGCCCCAGAAAGGCAAGTGCTCTATAGACCCTCCTCCAATGAGGGGTGAGAGGAGAAGAGAGAGGGTCAGATCCTACTAGGTGGGCAGGGGCTCTCAGAGGCTGGCACACACATAGGGGGCAGAAGGAACTCTGACACCACTGGTGGGGTAAGGATCCCCACATCCTAGCTCATATGGGGAGTAAGGAATGGAGATCAGAACACCTTACAAAGGCAAGACTCCTCTAGAACCTGGTGCACACACAGGCAACCAGAGGGACAATAAGAAGAGGAAGTAGGAAGATGCCCCAGATCCTGCCACACACAGAGAAGCAGAGAATGTTGAGTGCACAGCCATGTCTATGTCTATTCTCCCTCTCTCCTATCCGCCTCCACTACTCCACCCCCTAAAATGGCCCTCCCCTGCTGGAGCATCCACATAGCTACATTTAAAAAAGGGCAAACAAAATAACCCACACTACTTTGACTACGTTCCTCCAGAATGGTACCTACCCCTTGGACAGGACAGATTGTAGCAACATGCCTTTCAACCTTTTCAAAATGTGTGGCCATCATGAGGCTTATACTGACACTGGCTGAATCAGGTTCAAAGATCCCCTTGAGATATCCAGCTAGTATAAAGTGTTGAAAGCTAATAGGCCTGTTAGCTCCTCTGCTCTCACATGTTCAGTGCAATCAAATAGGTGCATGAATAGGCTTGGGCCTAACTGGAGAAGTCTTTCTCAAACTAGGTTTTAATTTGATTTCCCCAACAGATTGGTGGATGCCATACACGGTGTCAGGGTAACCCCTCAAGAATCTGAGACTCAAGAAAAGCTATGGCTTTTTTCTTGGGACGGGGAGGGGGAATGTATATTGGAAGCCACTTGGCCAGATGATCCCCAAATGACCCCCAAATTTGGATCACCAACAAGCAGAGCCTTATACCGCCAGGAGGCACACCTAATTTCAAAGTAATCATGTAGATTTTAGAGCACTAACAGTTGAGTTTTAATCAGAAAGCTGGTCTTAATTATAGCAGATGCAAATGCAAATTTTGAGTCTGGCAAGCTTGACAATGTATTTGAAGTGATTCAGCTTTTGTAGAGATAAGACAATTGAGAATACAATGGATGACTTTTTGGTTGAGGCACTGAACAGGAATAAGACACTGAGGCTGAATTCTTAGTTCTACCAAGGACATTTGACCTTGATCAAATCATTTAATCTCTCTCTCTGCCTCACTTTTCCATCTGTAAAATGGGGATAAAAATCTGCCTTTGTCTGTCCCATCTATTTAGATTGATCTGCAGGACACAGGTTGTCTCTTAAGTGTGAGTGCACAGTGCCCTACCCTAACGAAGCCCTGATTTTGGTTGGGCCTCTGGACACTACTGTAATACAAATAATTCCTTATTCAACCAATAAATAAGGCACAAATTGATGGAAAACAACATTCAATTGAGGAGCTGGTCTATTTGCTATCATTTTAATAGTGGCAGCACACAATCATTTCCTCCTTTATCCTAACCACAGCTGCAGTGCTTATTAGGCAAGTAAGCTGTAATCAGCCAGTTAAAGTTGTCAGTGATTCAGTTGTACCCAATTTGTATGTTTAAATTCATTTCTGGTTGTGTTGACCTCTTGCCGCCCCCCCTAAAATGTTTGAAATGCCCTACAACTGGGATATACTGATCCCACTGATAACACTGCATTATATATACAGAAGTCTGATATTTCAATAGTTGTCATTTCTTGGTGCCTTTTCTTTTAAAAGGGGAACAACTTTTTTAGGTTCACCACCTAAAAAAATGTCCTGCCCCCAGCCTCCACTTAGAGCAGAGCTAATTACTTGATCCATGCAATGTATTTATGTGGCCCGCATGGAATACTGAGATTCTAGCCCTCATGGTTACAAAGAAGCCTTCCAAATATAAACCAAGCTGAATTGTCTTTGGGCAGCCTGAGGTGATAATTATGAGAGGTGTTCAACCACTATCCCCAATATCATCACTGGAGTGTTAACGCTGCAGGAGTGGCAAAGGAAATGTAAAATTTAGAAACAGTGATGGTCCTAGGAGATTTCCTCATCAAGTGATGCAGATCATGACAACGAGGTAGTGAACAAATAAAAGAACAGTAACTGAAGGTTCAGTAAATATATTATAGGTCAGATTCTACTGATGATCTTTGCACATGGATGTCAGTGAAACATCCATGGCAGATTGAGGGTACGTCTACACTACGGGACTATTCCAAATTTACATAAACCGGTTTTGTAAAACAGATTGTATAAAATCGAGTGTGCGCGGCCACACTAAGCACATTAATTCAGTGGTGTGCGTCCGCGGTCCGAGGCTAGCATCGATTTCTGGAGCGTTGCACTGTGGGTAGCTATTCCGCAGCTATCCCATAGTTCCCGGAGTCTCCCCTGCCCCTTGGAATTCCGGGTTGAGATCCCAGTGCCTGATGGGGCAAAAAACATTGCCGCGGGTGGTTCTGGGTAAATGTCGTCAGTCACTCCTTCCTCCGGGAAAGCAACGGCAGACAATCATTTCGCGCCCTTTTCCCCTGGATTTCCCTGGCAGACGCCATAGCATCGCAACCGTGCAGCCTGTTTTGCCGTTTGTCACTGTCACCGTATGTGTACTAGATGCCGCTGACAGAGGTGATTCAGCAGCGCTACACAGCAGCATTCACTTGCTTTTGCATGATAGCAGAGATGGTTACCAGCCATTTTGTACCGTCTACCTTCCCATTGTAAACTGGCAATGATGACAGTTACCAGTCCTTCTGTGCTGTACCCTCTACTGCTGTCATAGGTGCCCCTGGCTGAGATCGGCCGGGGGCACAAAAGCCAAAATTGGGAATGACTCCCTGAGTCAATCTCTCCTTTATGGTATCAAAAAATAGAATCAGTCCTGCCTAGAATATGGGGCAAGTGTACTAGAGATCCTGTGTATCAGAGAACCAGAGAGCACAGCCGCTCTGCATCAGATCCCCCAGGAATGATGAACTGCATGCTATTCACAGGGGGTGCCCCTGCAACAACTCCACCTGTTGATTCCCTCCTCCCCCAGCCTTCCTGGGCTACCGTTGTAGTGTCCCCCCACTTGTGTGATGAAGTAATAAAGAATGCAGGAATAAGACACAGTGACTTGTTAGTGAGATAAAATAAGGGGAAGAAGGCAGCCTCTAGCTGCTATGATAGTCCAGACAGGACATTAAGTAGTGTGGGGGACAGGAGCCCAGCATCCTGCTATGATAGTCCAGGCAGTACAGAATCTTTTCTTTACACATGAAGGGTGGGGGCTGATGGAGCTCAGCCCCCTGTTGCTATGATGAAGACGGTTACCAGACCGTCTACTTATGGGCTGATGTTGAGGACAGATACCAGTCCTTCTGTACTATACAATCTGCCACAAGGCTGATGATGAGGATGGGAGCTCAGTCCTACTGCACTGCACCCTCTGCCACAAGGCTGATGATGACAATGGATATCAGCCATATTGCACCATTAGCCACCAAGGAGGGGGGAGAGAATACAGCAGCTCGCTACTGCAGAATCGCGTCTATCAGCAGCATTCAGTAGACATAGGGTGACATTTAAAAGAGTCAAGAGAGGATTTTTTTCCCTTTTACTTCTGGGGGTGAGGGGTGGGGTAAATTGATGAGCTATGCCCTGAACCACTGCGGACAATGTGTTTGACACTACAGGCATTTGGAGCTCAGCCAAGAATGTAAATGCTTTTCGGGGACTGCAGGAACTGTGGGATAGCTTGAGTCCGTCCCCGCTCCCTCCCTCCATGAGCATCCATTTGATTCTTTGGCTTTTCATTACGCTTATCACGCAGCAGTGCGCTGAGTCCCTGCTATGGCGTCTGTCTGGAGATTTTTTAAAAATGCTTTGGCATTTCGTCTTCTGTATCGGAGCTCAGATAGAACAGATTTGCCTGCCCTTACAGCGATCACATCCGTACGGTCCACGCTGGAGCTCCTTTTGGATTTTGATTTCGGATTGCATCGCCACCCGTGCTGATCGGAGCTCCACGCTGGGCAAACAGGAAATATTCAAAAGTTCGCGGGGCTTTTCCTGTCTACCTGGCCACTGCATCCGAGTTCAGATTGCTGTCCAGAGCGGTCAGTGGTGCACTGTGGGATACCACCCGGAGGCCAATACCGTCGATTTGCGGCCACACTAACCCTAATCCGATATGGCAATTCCGATATTAGCGCTACTCCTCTCGTTAGGGAGGAGTACAGAAATCGATTTAAAGAGCCCTTTATATCGATATAAAGGGCCTCTTAGTGTGGATGGGTGTGGCGTTAAATCGGTTTAATGCTCCTAAAACCGGTTTAAACGCGTAGTGTAGACCAGGCCTGAGAGTAGTATACAGTCCTGAGTCTATATAGCCCAGCCATAATTAAACCTTGGTATTTAGCCCTTTTTCCAAAATGAGATTTTGACATCCCTCATTTTGTGGTTAAGTTCCATAATTCCTCAGCCTACTTTTTTGATGACAATATTTGTTTATTGAAATGAATACTCAGTGACCAGAAGTGCAGGATAGTCAACATCTTGCAGGACTTAGATTTTACAAAGGTAGGCCTTGATCCTGTACTGAGACCTGTAAGTCTGCATCCCAGTGCCCATGAGGATCTTCACTGACCTTGATGAAACTCTGCATAGACAAGAGCATGGACCAGCGAACCCTGTTGGACAGGACAACAGTAGCTGTATCTTGCCAAGCATTCACATTGGGAAGTCGTCTTATCTCCCATTCTGTAAACTAATTCTTTATTCGTAGCACACTGCAAAGCTTCTGAATCAGTCATGTGTGACTGGGATCTTTACCCATTTCCATTGCTTTGTGATACATAAAACTGCACAAGAAATGAAGAATATGCACAGAATTCTGTTTGTGAGAAGCGAGTTGTTTTCAAGAGACACCGAACAGAGACATCTTTTAATACAGTGGAGAAGTATTCTTTTCTTCTAAGTTTGTTCACTATTTGTTGTAGAGCTATCAGAGCATTTTTTGCAGTCTACTACTAAGTCAGCATTTCTATGTTTTAAGTTTCAGTGGAAACTAAAAGGAAAATATCATGAATAAAATTTTTCATACTTTAAATATTTCTATCCATTGCCATGTTTTGTGTAAATGCGCACACAATGGGGTCTCCAGATCTGTTCTCATTTTTCATGGCATACTTAAAAAAAATCTATTACATCAGTAACTGCACAGGAGTTAAAATAAGGACAAAGCAGGAGAATACAGACAGGCAATCACATTATTTTTGGTCCCCACTCATGCTTTTAGAACATGTAGCATTGTCAGTACAGAGTTTTAGAACAGACCCTGTCCATTCCTTTATTTCTCGTAGCTCTCCTTTCTGAGTTGTGGGTGGGGAGATCAAACTCACTTTTCTTCTTTGGCTAGCTGGTGGACTTGAATTCTTTTTAGGAACATTTACTCCCTTGGTCCCTATGTTGGGTATAGCTGCCCCACAGCACCCTCTGCTAGCTGAGCATGGTGCTGTCAGCACTCCCCACCTCAGTTTCCTTCTCCTCAGATCTCCATGCACCGGTGTGTGCTAGAGATGTGGCTTGTCCCAACAGCCGAGTCACAAAACAAAACTTAACCCATTCAGGTTAGCAAAATTCCAACTAAAAAGAGTCCCAGTAAACAAAAATGTTCTTCAGCCCTTCAGGGGCTGCTCTTCCGCCCACTCTTTGGGCTTGTGCACAGCCCTGTTCTGGGATAATTCTGAGCGTTTCTCTGCATCTGGACTAGAGCACTCAGCCCCCAGACTGGTTCCCATGGAGTACCATTCTCAACCTCTACTGGGCTCTGTTTTACACATCCCTTCTTGCTTCCATATAGAGCACTGGGGCCCCAGGCTGGTTCCCCTGGAGAACCCAGCCTCCTGAAGATCTTGGCTCAGGGCTTGTCTATAACTTAAAACTCTGCAGCGGCTCAGAATCACTGTTGTGGCTGCTCCACTGTAGCACTTAGCATAGACACTTCCTATGCTGATGGGAAGGGTTCTCCCGTTGGCGTAGGTAATCCACCTCCTCAAAGAGACAGTAGTTAGGTTGACAGTAGAATTGTCCCATCAACCTAGCACTGTCTATACCAGGGGTTAGGTGCATTTAACTGCATCACTCAAGGTTGTGGAATTTTCACACCCCTGAGCAACATAATTATGCATAACTAATTTCCTAGTGTCAACCAGGCTTACAGGCCTTCCACAGGAGCCAGCCCACCCCCAGTGGTTCAAAACTCCAGACAGCTTTCTCAGCCCTCTAGTAAGGCCCAGATGTACATTATCTATCACCCTATGCCCATAACCCCATCCCCTCAGGCTGGGAAGCAGTAAATTAATGATGGCACAGGTATGGCTGGCCCCATCTCCCCTTAAAGGGTCCAGTCATCTCATTCTCTTCCAATGTCATGTTCTATAACCTAAGATGACACGTTGCTTGACCACATGCTGTCAATGCTTGTGAGGATATAAAGTCACTGAGATTGGCGAGTTCCCCATTCTTTCATTCACATAACCACTGATCGTTACTAAGTTGGTAAACTTCATGAAGATCTGTGCCATGGCACCAGCACAACAAGAGAAAGTTGCTGAGCAACTGAGTTGAGAGTATGCTTTAGACTTCAAGTATACATACTACAGGTTCCGGGACATGGAATATCAGGTTCCGGGATATCAGGTAGGCTTGTGCCTTGACATTATCTTAGCAATGTAGGGGTGCTAAGATAGTAGCACCATACAGGGCTTTGCCTTGGCATCATATAATACTGTTGTGGAATATAATGTCGTTTTGGAGTCTGGGCCTTCTGGTAAGGCCAATAAGCCATAGGTGCTGGTTTAGTGACCCCACACTGACTTGCGCTTTGACATTAAGGTAGCAAGCAAGAACTGCTGAGCCTATAATAATCTCAAGGACCTGTCCTTCGCTTTAGCCTCTTCATGTTAAACCTGCTCTCAGCTTGTGACCTGAGAGGACAGAGCCTTGACATCAACTGAGCAAGAAACCTCACATAGGCCAAAGGATTAATAGCAACCCAGTATTTTGGGGATGCTAAACTAGCAGCCCTACAGAAATCTATACATTGATAACAGCCCAGCAAGCTAGAAATGCTAACTAGCATTGGTTTTGTTTGTTTATAAACATTTTTTTCACAAAAAGTATTTGCTTTATGTGGAAATTGGAGTTTTAGTTGAAAATTACAGAACAAAAATGGAAAACAATGGGTTTGGGGGCTACATTTTTTAAAAATAGTTTATAAACAAATTTATTTTGGGGGGGGGAGGGGAGGAAGAGGAAACCCACTGAACAAACCAAACCAAATCACCATTGCACAACTAGCCCTATTGTTGACAGAGGCTCATGCCATCACTTAGCCCAGCAAACCACAGGCCTGGTCTACCACTGTAAAGTTAGATCAACCTAACTGCATTGCTCAGGGCTGTGAAAAATTTCATGTCCTGTGCGATGTAGTTAGGTTGACCTAAGTCTCCAAGAATTCTTCTGTCGATCTAGCTACTGCATCTCGGAAAGACGGATTTACTACAGTGTTGGAAGAACTCCTTCCATCACTGTAATCAGCGTGCACATTGGGGCAGTGCAGGTGCAGCACTACTGCTGTGACACTAGTGTTTTTAGGGCGGACATACCCGCAGTGGCCTGTTTTGTGTGAACAACTTAATCTAAGTACAAACACATATTTAAATGACAATAAAAATATATAGATGCAGGGGAAAGTTTCACACATTCAACTTTGACAAGAGTTTTACTTGTATGTTAAATTCCACACAAAAAAACTGCTGTTCCCCCTCCTCCTGGAAAAACTGCAAAGCGGAAAATATGTGTTTTAATATGCATAACAGAAAGTTAAAAGTTAGGGAGAAACTGGGGATGGAAAAAAGAGTCACAGTATATCTAGAATAAGGAAACTATAACGGCACAGTAGCTATTATAGGTATAACCCCAACCTACACTAATGGAAAGGGTTTTTCCATCAATGTATGAACATTGCTGCCCTGAACAGCAGCAGCTATGTTGATGGAAGCATCTTCTGTCACCATAGGTGTGTCAACACTGGCGGGGAGTAGGTAAGTATAGCTATGTAGGACAAGGGTATGTTGACTTAAAATTAAGTGCAGACCAGGCCTCGTGGAGAGTGGGAGGTCCCATACACATGTTCAGTTAAGAAAGAACTTTGACAAGGAACTTCAAAAGATTCAAAGAGCAGTTGGAAATCCATTTAGTCATCAGTGAACATGTCTACAATCTACAAAGATTCAAGGCTTTATGAACAGAAGGGACTATTGTGATCATCTGGTCTGATCTCCAGCACATTGCAGGCCATAGAAACTCACCCACCCAGTCCTGTAATAGACCCCTACCCTCTGGCTGAGTTACTGAAGTCCTCAAATCTTGATTTAAGATTTCAAGTTAGAGAATCCACCATTTACTCTAGTTTAAACCAGCAAGCAATCTGTGCCACATGCTGAAGTATAAGGTGAACCCCTGCTCCAGGTCTCTGCCAATCTGAAGTGGGGGAAAATTCCTTCCTGACCCAAATACAGAGATCAGTTAGACCCTATGCATGTGGGTGAGAGCTACTAGCCAGACATCTGGGAAAGAATTTCAGTAGTAACCCATAGCCCTCCCCACCTGGAGTCCTGTCTCTGGCAATTGGAGATATTTGCTAATTACAGTTAGGCATTTTGGAGAGCAGCTTAAATCAATGCACCAGTCAGCAGATCTAGTAAGAGCAGAAATACAAAAAATGTCTTGCTTGTGGGCATAGAAGCAGGAAGTGTAACTGAATTAAAATCACTGTGGTAAAAGTTTATCATTCCTAATGAATAGGATGCATAGAAAGCAAAAGCACATGTAATACAAAAATGAAGCTAGTGATGAAGTGAACCTGATTTGTTTTGCTGATGTAGCAAATGTCTCTTGAGAAAATTCTGGGAACGAAGAGAAAATAAATATGGAATTTACAAATGCAAAAGTAAATGTTAAATTAGAATCAGTGGCACCATGCAATGTTCAGAACTGAGTATGGAATGCTAGCAAAGGATCCCCTGAAGAAATACAGTCAAATAATTTTCTTCTGGGGACATAGAATCATCCCAATGGATAAAACCACACAGCTTTGGTAACATGCTATGAAATTAATAGAGTGGAATCACGTTAATTGGTACACCTCCATGGACAGCTTATCATCTTAATTAAGGGATTTCCCCTCATTGAAGGTGTCATAAATATAAAGGGAAGGGTAAAAAAACCAAGGCTGGTCTGTGCTCATTTTGTTTATTCTCAAGCCTCCCCAGGAAAGGGGGTGTAGGGCTTGGGGGAATATTTTGCGGAAATAGGACCCCAAGTAGTCCTTTCCATGATTCTTTGTTTGAATCACTTGGTGATGGCAGTGTTTACCTAATCCAAGGTACAAGGGAGAATTTGTGCCTTGGAGAAGTTTTAACCTAAGATGGTAGAAATAAGCTTAAGGGGTCTTTGGTCAGGTGCCAGCTAGGTTACTTGAGCTTCTTAACTCTTTATAGGTAAAAGGATCCCTCTGGCCTGGAGGAATTTTATAGTACTGTATACAGGAAGGTTGTTACCCTTCCCTTTATATTTATGACAGAAGGCACCATATACACATAAGAACAGTCCTGAATTAAAGTGATATCATAAACCTTTTTTTTCCACTTTTTGGGGGGGGAGGGGGTGTTTGTCAACTCCAGTCTTTAAAATAGGATATATAAGCTCCATTCTCTAAACACTTGGCCGGTGTTTAGGGAAGTTATACAAATACATCACCCATTTAGTGAAATTTATATTAAATACTGTCCATATCAGTCAACAGTAATTGTCATCACTATAATTAGGCAAAACTTGTTCCCTTCATCTGTAGCTTCATTTTATATTGCAAGTAAATCAAGATCACTCAATAAACCATCCATACTGATTAAACAAAACAAGTGAACCAAATAGATTCTAATTAAAATATTACATGTTTATACAGCATTGCTCATCTTGAAGGACAATACACATGTATAAACTACAATACATGTAAGAATCACCTAATCCATCACTGAAATGCATCCACTTCTAGAGAGAAACACAGCAGTCGCTTAACCAGCAAACAGCTGGAAGGATAGATATCAGATTGTCAAGGTCACTAAGACTGTTGCTTCCATGTTGATGATGCTCATTAAAAAATAATGCATTAATTAAATTTGTGACTGAACACGGTGGGGGAGAATAGTATGTCTCTTGTTCTGTTTTACCTGCATTCTGCCATATATGTCATATTATAGCAGTCTTGGATGATGACCCAGCATATGTTGTTCATTTTAACACTTTCACTTCAGATTTTACAAAAAACGCAAAGAAGGTACCAATGTGAGATTTCTAAAGATAGCTACAGCACTCAACCCAAGGTTTAAGAATCTGAAGTGCCATCCAAACTCTGAGAGGGATGAGGTGTGGAGCATGCTTTCAGAAGTCTTAAAAGAGCAACATTCCGATGCGGAAACTACAGAACCCGCAACACCAAAAAAGGAAATCAACCTTCTGCTTGTGGCATCTGTTAGGCCTGAATAAAGATGCAGCACAAAACCCAGTTATGCCAACCTGACTGGAGTCAGGCTAACAGAGGTTTCTGGGTAATCCCAGCATGGAAAAATACTGAGAAGCAACATGTTTCACAAAGCCCTGGGAAACAGTGAGATAAGTGAGGGGGCTGGTACCAGCTGTGTTATGTTAAGAAACACTGTTTCAAGAACTGATAAGAAACACAAGCATCTCACAGTTCTGACTCTAACTCCCTGGTTTAGTGTTCGGTGTGTTTTAACTCCCTCACATTCAGGGCTTTGTGAAACATGCTGCTTCTCAGTATTTTTCCACGCTGGGATTACCCAGAAACCTCTGTTAGCCTGACTCCAGTCAGGTTGGCATAACTGGGTTTTGTGCTGCATCTTTATTCAGGCCTAACACATCTGACTCAGATAATGAAAGTGAACATGCGTTGGTCTGCACTGCTTTGGACTGTTATCAAGCAGAACCCCTCATTAGCACAGGCACTTGTCCTCTAGAACAATGGTTGAAGCATGAAGGGACATACGAATCTTTAATGCATCTATCACACAAATATCTTGTGACACCATCTACAACAGTGCCACGTGAACACTTGTTCTCACTTTCAGAGGACTTTGTAAACAAGAAGCAGGCAGCATTATCTACTGCAAATGTAAACAAACTTGTTTTTCTGAGTGAGTGACTGACTGAACAAGAAGTAGGGCTGAGGGACTTTTTTATTTTTGAATGCAGTTATTTTTTGTACATAATTGTACATTTGTAAGTTCAACTTTCATGATAAAGAGATTGTATTGCAGTATTTGTATTAGATGAATTGGAAAATACAATTTTTGTTTTTTTATAGCACAAATATTTGTAATACAAAATAAACAAAGTGAGCACTATACACTTTGTGTTCTGTGTTGTAATTGAAATCAATAGATTTGAAAATGTAGAAAACATCCAAAAATATTTAAATAAATGGTATTTTATTATTGTTTAACAGTGCAATTAATCACACGATTAATCACAATTAATTCTTTTAATCGCTTGACAGCCCAATTTTTAAACAAAAAAAAATCTCAATTGGAAATGACTTTTCATTTTGAGTTTTGGTTTCATTTTATTTTTTAAAAGGTAAAACCCTCAAACAAAGCAAAATGTTTTATTTTAGGTTGAATGCAATGTATTGTTTGACCCAAGATGATTTTTTTTTACTTTGGTTCATCAAAACATGCAGAAAAGTTCATTAATGTCAACTGAAACTTTTTTTTTAATTCAGCCACAGCAACAAACAGAACAAGTTATTTGCACAATTCTACTATAATTTCTGTATTGTATATAATGGCTGAGACACCTTCTGTGCATGTGTTATTTGATTCAACTAGATTGCTCCTAGTAAGAGGTTATTAAGCAGCTTCCACTGTAAGATTGTTTGAGTTCCATCAGTTTCTGTAGTGATTTTAGAAATTCAAAATATTTAAGAAGTTAGGTGGCTGTATAGTGGATAATTAGTAAATAGTATGTTTTTGTTACAGGTTTTTATGCAGTAGTGGAAATCAGAAAACGTATTGTTCATAGGTAAGTTACTTTCCACAGGGACGAGAAAGCATTTTTAAAGTCACTTGTCCTTTGGGACCTCTACAACATAAAGAGAGAGAGAGAGAAAATGAGAGTGCATATTTTTTGAAAAAGGTGAGTGTTTCAATATTTTGTTAACTACGCACCCTGCCACACCTGCTCACAAAGGAAGGGACCGAGGGACAGGTGGTGATGCTACTGCTGGTGATGAGGTGGAAGAAGATGCTTCAGGCACCTGCACCTAGAACTGTTCAGCTGGGACCTGGAAAGATGCTGGGTCCCCTCCGACCCCCTATCCTGAGCTCCTAGGGAGTGTGGCAGGGCTCACCTGGTAGAGCCACTATGGGGAGAGCACTGGGCCCTGCTCTCCCCATGATTTGGAGAAAGGCATCCAGGGGTATGGGACAGCTGGTAGCTGCGGCTGTTGGCCTTGCAACTACAGCTGGGGTTGGCACTACTGAGGGAAGGAAGAAAACATGGCAGGAGTAGCCAGGAGTCCTATTGAGGCAGTATTGCCTCTCGTGCCTTGAATGGCTTCAGTACAAACCTCATAGATAGGGCCCTGTCTTAAAAAAAATAAAATAAAAGTCATAGGCTTTTTGTTTCATTTTTTTAAAGAAAATGCATGAGGGTGTAAATGGCAGAGTATTGAATTTCTTGGCGTTCACGTGGAATGATTTTTACAACAAAATTTAGTCAGTTTTACAACTAAAATTCATTCCATCATTTAATTCATAGTTTGGGGGCATTTTCACAATTTCCATGTGCTTCGTGAAATCATGATTTACACAGGGCATTAACAGCCTCCAAGATGAGAGGATTCGTGTATGCAGCTTTCTTGGGGAATCAGGGGCCTAAGATCACCAACTCGTGGTGCAGATGGGGGGTGGGGGTGGAGGAAAGAGTTTCTCAGTTTCAACAGGACTTTGGACAAGAACCAAGACTTCAGCTGGGACTGTTCACCTTGTGGCAAGCGGTAAGTTAGAGGGGAACACCCCCTCCAGGTGGGACCCAAATCTTTTCTACATGGAATACATAGGTCATACTTAGTGTCCAGCTGGGGAAAAGGGAAGGTCCCAGCCTGAGTTTGAATTGGATGATGAGAGGGTGAGAGTGTCCCTAGACTGGCTCATTTCCCCTCTAGCCTGCCAGTGGCCCACTCGAGGCCCCTGAGTTTTGGGGTGGAGTTTGCCAGCAGCCCACATAGGGGAAGGAGCTAGCTGCAGGTCTTGGTGGACTTTGCCAAGGGTATCTCCCCGGCAATGGGGCACTCAGTGTTTTGTATATCTTTTGAGAGATTCAGAACCAGGTGTGTGTGTGTAGAGGAGAGAGAGAGCTGAACCATGCAGTGCACTATCTTGATGACATCCTATTTGCAGAGAAATTAGGATTGAGCAATTGTGCCTAACTACTGAGGGAATTCCAAGATTTGGCTGAGTGACTCAGGATCCCCCTGTCACTAGAAAAACTGAAGACCCTTTGGAAAAGGCTAGCATACTTGAGAATCCAACTGCACACAATTCAGGGT
This sequence comes from Mauremys mutica, assembly GCF_020497125.1. Lineage (NCBI taxonomy): Eukaryota > Metazoa > Chordata > Testudines > Geoemydidae > Mauremys > Mauremys mutica. The sequence continues at coordinate 182,305,331 of NC_059072.1, read as the reverse complement.
ATTTTCTGTCTACCCGCAGAGAAGTTAGATACTGTTAAATGCATGATAAAAAACACTCACTCAAGGATACTAAAATAATTACATAAAAACAGCTGCAGCTGGTCACAGGGCACTGAAACATTGCATTCTGGGTCATTGCCTGGGGTAGGGCATTTTGTCTCCATGTGGAGGTTGCTACCTGGGGAGTGCACAAACATTTTGGCAGAGTGACCAGTGAAATGAAGGAAGATTTAGAAGTGTGAGAGACATTTCTTGATCAATTTAATGGGGTTTCAATTGGGCATTCAGACTGGATGCTACGGACAGAGCTTCAAGTGCAGTCTGATGCCTCAGAGAGAATAAATTTTGGCTTAGAGGTGGCCAGAGAACTGGGTGGCTCAACGTATTACAAAAAAAGACAATCTTTGATTTCCTTCCCCTCCTCCCCAAATAGTGGTGGCAGTCACTATTTGGGGAGAACAATTCCGGAATAAAAAGACTAGTTTCTGGTGTGAAAACCGGGCCACTGTTCATAGAATAGCAAATGGACAAGCAGCTAAGTATCCTAGGGTAATGAGGCTAACAGGGGTTTTTGTATTGTTTAACATTATTTTCTGTTCAGTGCATGTTCCAGGAGTAGATAACAGTATTCCCAATGCGGTCTTGATTTCAGGATAGCAGATTTTGGGAGTTCACCCCTCTTGCCAGGAGACATCCACTGGTGTTGCCTGACCACCGGTGGAACCTTGGCTCCTGACAGCTGTAGGACTAAATTGAGAATGTGTACCTCAAGGACACAGAACATATAGTCTGTGTCGTACAGAATTCATAAGATGTAGAACTCACGAGGGGCTCCAGCTTCTGTGGCCCATCCCTAACCCATCAAATGGTGAGATATGAAGTCATTGATGCACTGCAGACTAGTTCCCTCCACTATGTCAGGTCAACGAGCTACTCTGTACCTCTTGGTGTAAGCTAGCCGGTTTCCCAGACCCACAGAGATTTCATAGTATGAAAACTATGATGGTCCAGAGGTGGCGACACAAAGGGCCACCCTATAACCATAGACATTCTTTTAGGGTTATTAAATGCTCTACCCAGGATATACAGTTGTGGAATGGTGGCCATTTTATCTAAAGCAGCATTCGTTGTGTTCTCCTTTGATGCTGTCAGGTAAGTGAGCTGGTGCTTCAGGCAACCGCAGACTGTTCCAGGTGAACAGTTGAATTATAAGACATAGTTTTCACCCAGTACAGTGTGACTTTGCTTAAGGTACTCAAAACAGATCTGACTGGGAAAGGTTCCTCAGGGATGTTATGGGAATGTGTTGATGAATTCCTGTGCCCCTTATGGAATGGAAAAAAGTTTTACTGCTGTCTCAACCTGGTTCACTTTGGCACACATTCTTTCAGGATTGGGGCAGGAACAGTGGCAGCGGTGGAGGGTTTTGATTCTAAAGGTTCAGGCTAAAGGACATTGAAAATCAAAGTGTTCCAGGATTCATGTCTGCCCCAAGGAAAAGGTTGCTAGCACTGGCAACAAGTGCAACTAACCTTGTTTGTTTTCAATTCTAGTGTATATCCAAAGCATAACAGATGTTTGTACATGTGGGGACATCATAGTGTATTGGGCCCATAAGAAGGTGGCCAGGTCAGCAGTTGGATCACAGATGGGCTTCAAGGCCAAAGCTGTACCCATTCAATGGTTCAGTAGGAGAGGCATGCTGTGAGATCAGCTCATGCCTCTTCTGCGCTCACGGACAAACATCACACCCATCTCAAGTCACCTTGGTAAAAGTGATCTTGGGGCCTGCAGTAGATTAAGTTTAATATTTAGAATACAGAGGGATGTGGAATTGATCACACAGTTGTGGCTCACCCTCAGTTGTTTGGTCAGACACACTTACCGGATGAGTTTAGTGGGGGGCCATCGAGCCAGCTTATATCAACAGGGAAAGCAAAAGTGTCAACTGTGGGGTAGCCAAAATAATTTTGAGAGTTTGGGGGTGGGTAGAGAAGAGGGTGATAATACTCAGCAGTGTGTGATACAATGGCTCTTTAAGAAGGATGAAGTTCATCTGTCAGATGCTGGGGTTATTTGGCTCTGTGACATTAGGAATTAGATCATGCAGGAGATGGGTGCCAGTCATGGTGGGTAGATGGGGTGTGTGTGTCTATTCTAATTTATGTGCCCCCAGTGGCCTGTATCCAGTGAGAATAAAGGCTAAAAAGAGTCAACTGCTAGAGGTAAATGAGGGCCAGGGTTGCAGAGTTGGACTTCACACTCTTGGGGAGAAGGAGCTTGATATGTCTTTGTTCACTAAGGTTCCCCTTACCCAGCCTTGTGGCCTCGGTCATTCCACCTCCACTTATATGGGGCTGGGGGAAGGGCAGTCAGGCAGGGTTTACTGGGAATTATTGGATTCTGGTCAAAGCCCTGTAACTCACACTAGAACCAATTAAATGCCTGGTGTGGGCGGGGGTCTTTGTAGTGCTCCTCCTCAAGGCATCATCAATAAAGTTGCAGACTGCTTTCTAAATCCATCCACTGTGCCTGTCAATCATTCATTGCTTGTCCTACTCAATAGCCAGTGTTTAGTCCCAGTGAAGTGTATGGGAGTGATCACAGGAGAAAAAAGTTACACATCGCAGATTTAAGGAGAAAGCCCAGGCAATAAGAAATATTCAGCCTGATGTAAAAGTAACTCATTCCTTCTGCAATATGCCAAATGCATATTATGCTATGCCCAACTGATAGTAGACACAGACTATCCCTTATTGCTCAGTCCAGTTGCACTATACTGGAAATGCCATCCCATTCGAAGAAGGAAGAGACATTATCTCAATCCTTTTAACAAATATAATCAAGTCATTTTTGATCATGTGAAGAATAGAATTATTGTCTAGGATAGAAATAAGAAAATGTTTTCATTGTAACAAGCTGTTGGGGATACCCAGAGCTGTAAGCCACTGAGTCACCTCTCTACCTCAGCAAGAGTGAGTTTTGCTGACGCTTAGACTCTGGCTCAGCTCCCTGCCATGCCAATTAGCCTTCCTCACCAGCAAACTCCTCAGAACTCTTCCAGCCCAAACCTCACCTCACAGGTAAAAAAAAATCAGTGAACTCCAGCCCCCCAAGCACCTCAGAGTTGTTTCTCTGGAATGTACAGCCTCTACCACTGTGCGCTCACTTGAGATATTACGTTCACTGCTCTGTTAAGGAGTCAGTACATCACAGCTTATCAGTTTAACTGGGGTAAATATACCCTTCCCTTCCAACACAGCACTGAATAGGTCTAAAGTAAAAGTAAAACTATATTATATAGGAGAGCATGGATTAAGTGATACAAGCAAATAAAGTGAAAGCACACATCTGAAAGACTAAAACAATCTAGAAAGGCACAGTTTTTGTTCAAAATGGTTTCTCTCATCCCCAGTCTTCCTTCCAGACTTTTACTGGCCAGCCTGGCCAAGACCCATTGCAGAAATCAAGTCACTTGGTTTCTTTGTCTCTTAGGGGGAAGGATAAAGAAATCTTTCTGTTCCTTGTATTAAAAAATGGACGTCTGTCTTTCAACTCAGGAAGATCCCCTTGGAATTCAGCCTCCTGTGTCTCTCTGAGGTGCATGAGCCATGTGAATTCTCTATCTTTCAAGCACAGGCTTAGAATAACCCCTGCTGGTTTAGCTTAATAGCTTTGTTTACAGCTAATATGTGAACTGAGGTAAACCCACGTTCTTTTGTCTAGGACAGACTTGTTTATCACCTATAACTAAGCTAGGCTGCCTGGTCTTAACATGTTCTAGAAACACTAGACAGAGAATTTATAACTTCACATAACATTTTTACAATGTAATAGCTAGTGTGTTGCTATCTTTCATATTATGCCTCAAAATACATATTACATACAAATATTATTGCAGGAGGATATGAATATAAGAGTGCCAAGGGTCACATGGACAAAACAAAAATCTTCAGAATATTTGCCCAGAAACTGAACAAACTTGAATGAAACCTTTAGATTTTGAAAAAGTTTGGTTATTCCCCTCCCCCATGCTTCTGTACAACTTGTTTTAATTGTCCCCAGCACCACAAACAGATGTGGTATTTTTAGTAGAACAACTAGCCTCCTGGTATTTGCAGCCCAACTGGAATAATAAAATACCATACATTAAATTTCTTTTTTTCCCCACAGATTTTCCAGACAAATTTCTAAATCAAATATGTTCAACCAGGATCCATATCTGGTATCTAGGGTAGCTCCTTTGAGTCAATAGAGTTACCTCAGGGATTAAATTTGGTCCCTTGTAGGTAACCTGAAAAGGAAATTAGGCTTGGTATCTTCTTTTTCCTCTTTATATGGCAGCACCTCCAGTTTACTCCAAAAAACTCATTTGCTTTTTTTACTATAGAAATAGAAAATTTGTATTTATTTTTCTTCCAAGGACTCATTGAAGTCTCAGATGAGTACAGTGAACTCTCTCTTAATTGAATAGTTAGGAAGAGCTGTGTTTTCAGCAAACAGATATTTCCTTCCAACTGTTATCAGACATCTGAGTTAAATGAGAATTTAAAAAAAAAGTCTTAAGCAGTCTGAATAAAAATCAGTTCCCCTTTCAAATAATCAGATGTCATTTAGGATTGTGAGATTACAGATATCAGTTATTATTTCTCTATTTGTCCTTAGTCTTTCATGAAAAGAAATGTTCATGAATTTTCTGAATTTCCAGTGCTAAAGAAAGTATAAGTAGTGCAACCGACCTTAAGATCTTCTTTGTGCATCATAAAGCGGCAATAAAGGGGGCAACCCCATTTTTCTTTCCCTTTGCATGTCACTAATACATTTTGGAAGCTTTTCCAAGCTGCACTTTCTGAAGTTCACTGTCACTGTTATTTTGGTTTGTGATGTGCCAAAGGCACCTAATGCCTCAGTTTCTTTTCTGGTACATTATCCAGTATGATAATGCTACGCATTAGTAAAATAGAGACGTACAATATTAATAATCCAGCAGGAGATGAGCATTTCTCTTTTGTCTGAATCAATTTTTATGAAGTAAAAAGAAAAAAAATCTAGCCTACAAACTATTCACAAAGTAATAACGTTACTGTATATATTGTTAATAATGGAGTAGCATAACATGGATATGTGGACTGAAAATAGAGTCAGATCTACTTTACCTTCTTCCATAGAGACTGAATATTTATTTAGCAAGTTTAAAAAAAAAAGTCAGCAACTTTCACCTACTTTAAAAGACAGGTAGAAGACCAGAAATAGAGAGAGGGAAAAATCCCCTTTAAGAACAGGACAATTTCTATTAAATATAATGCCTCAATATGGGAACAGGATGAACAATGGATCCCAACAGATGGCTTTCAGAGATAGCCAGTAATCTTAGTAGTTTGGATTCCAATGCAATATTAGAAAGTGAAGTAGGCCAGAGACTGCTGAATCAGAACTAGTGTCTGTTGAAAAAAAAACCCTCAGAGCCAAAGCAAGTAGCTGCCACTATAATGTGAACCTGAACACTTCAGGAGGAGATAGTTGCAGAAAGTTTATAAGGTCATTGCTACATGATTGCTGTAAATTAAATAAGGCTCAATACCACTGATGCAAGACAAATAGGTTAGAAACAGCTGGCCCCAGGCTAAATATAAAAATCTAATAGCTCAAAGGCTAACCTAGGACAGATTATTATTGTAAATCAAAAGGCTGTCTTCTTAAGACAGACAAGAGTAGTGCTAACTTAATAAATACACAGCCCAAACCCTACTGTACAACACGCACAGGCTGCTTTGGATTTTTAAACTAACTTGTTTTACCACCAGCATAAAATAATTAAGAATCAGAGGGGTAGCCGTGTTAGTCTGGATCTGTAAGAGCAGCATGCATCCGATGAAGTGGGTATTCACCCACGAAAGCTCATGCTCCAAAACATCTGTTAGTCTGTAAGGTGCCACAGGACACTCTGCTGCTTTTATAAAACAATTAGTTATTCCTGTTTTAAATGGATGTAAATGACATCAGAAATGATGCCAACAGCTACTAGTTTGGGACAAAAAGCTAGTGGTATATGGAATAGGTGTTGGAACTAGGGGTGTTATCACACCCCCTGGCTTGAAGTAGTTTCCATTCTATACAGGTTTACAGTTTGGTTCAATGACTTTCAGCACCCCCACTATACAAATTGTTCCAGCACCCCTGGTCTACAGAAACTGAAGTTCAAAAGGACTGCCTTGGAAAATATGAATAAAGACTATGGTTTCTTCAATAAGGAAAAGAATTCTAGATTGTTTTTCAATTGCCTCAAAGATTGATTGTCGTAATTTAAACCAAACCTGATAAATAGTACAGCAATTTGAGCAGCACCTAAAATATAGTAAAATTATTAATTCTTTACAATGCAGTGGAGTGGGCTGATTAAAATGACTGGGATATGGTCACTTCATTCTAGCAGTGTGTTTTTCAAGAAGAGCTTAAAGTGGCAGGCCACAGATGAATGTAGGATGAAGCAGTTTTAGTTGGGTGCGTTGGTGAGAATTATGTAGTGATTAGAATAGAGGACTGGGTATCCAGGTCCTGGGTTCTGTGTTGTGGACTTACTGCTATATGATCACTAGAACTGGCTAAAGTATTTTGATTGAAATGTTTTACAGTTTGAGAACTTTTGTCATTCTCTAGTTTACTGGAAGAAATAAGCAGATGAATGAAGAGCAATTGGCTGAACGGAGTGCCATGATCTAAAGCACTTCAGGTTTCTTGCCTGATCTAGCACACTATTAGTTCCTTGAGCTATTGACTATTTAGCCCCTGGTTAAGACCAAATAATATAGCCTAATTTCCTAAATTAGAGAATAATAGCATGAGTGACACTAGTAGAGGAGAAGTCTGATGCTGCAGCACAAAAGACCTTTATAAGAGACATTCACATTTGTTCCATGCTTACAGTCAATTTCTGCCCACAGATATTAACTCATTACATACACTAAAGTTAAAGGGAACTTTACAGGCTAATACAAGAGCTGAATGACAGGCTCATTTCTTTTTCTCCTTTTGAGAATTGATAGACAAAGTTAGATATTCAACCATTTGTTCCTATTTTAAAAAGTGTCTAGTAGTAGAATGTGGATGTATAGTGGCAGTATACAGTTATCTAGTGGATGGAGCACTGGACTGGATGGAGGAGTCCTGGGTTCTGTTCCAGTCTCTGCCACTTGCCTACTGGGTGACCGTGGGCAATTCACTTCTTCTTTCTGCATATTAGAGATAACAATAGTGACATCCTTTTAAAATAAAGTACTTTGAAGTCTGTTGACAAAAAGCTCTAGGTTTTATTTCTTTTTAATTTTGTATACATTTAAGTAGCTTGTAGGTCATTGCATTAACTGCTCTGTGTTGGGCTGGAGTACAGGATTCATGTGGCCTGTGAGTTTTCACCATGGTTACACAGTGGGGAACTAAATAAATACAAGAGCCTTTGACAGCACTAACCCTAGATCCAGCAGTCCCCCAAGGGCCTCAACAGTCCTGAGCGTCTGTGTAGGAGGGATTCAAGAGAGGCTCCAGCATATTGGCACAGAGGATCTTCTGGGCATTGAAGAGAGCCAGTATATTCATGGAGTAGGTAGATTTTTTCGGGGGTTGCATGCCATGATGTGCCACTTGTGTGACATGAGTACAATCCATGAGGCCCAAGACAGGTGGAATAGTGCTACATTTTAGAACTCCTGCCTGATGTGCTGCTGCAGGTCGAGCATTGTTGCATTGTCCACAGTCCACTCCGGCATGACCCAGCAATCAATGGTGAGCTGCATGGAGACCATCTCCTCTCATGTCTGTTGGCTTACACCTACTTGTGCCATAACTAGCTTGTCAGGGAGTAGGCACCTGCGGCAGATCATACAATTATGAAAATAATTTGCTGGCAATATCCCCAAACCAATTGACCTGAAAGTTCCCATACTTCCACTTGATCATGCTCTGCTTACACCCAGACGTCCTCTTTAAAAGTCCCATTCATTTATTTCTTGCACCTCACAATAAGCACCAATATGTAGGGGGGTTTACACGTGTTAGAGCCTCTCAAAATTTGGTCCTTAAGTTTTCAGTGCTTCAGTTTGTCCACCTATGATCAACATATTGACAACTTACCTACCTCACCTGGGTATTGTGAGTCTTGATGTTTGGAAAGCATTTAGATCTTCTGGTAATTATATCAGCTCAAGTACTCTCTTTATACAATAGAGAACATGTTGTCAGAATGGGCCAGATTCACCAGCTTTATACCACACTGCTTTGGCCATGGAAAACAGCTGTAAACCCAGTTTAGGTGAATTGTTAACATGACTATATAGTTTTTTGTGCTTCCTGAGCAGCACAAAACAGCTGGAAACTACTGACAAATCTGGTCCTATGTTTATTTATTCAGGTGGTGTGGGAGTAATTTTCAGAGCATATGCAATTGCTTACTGGAGAAGGAGCGGGGGGTAGTGTTTTATACTTTCCCCTTAGATTTTATGCAGCATAACATTTTAAGAAGGTATAACAGTACTATCAGAAAGTGATTCAAATTAGACACATGCAGTGATCTAAGCCAAACACTTTCCTTTTTTAATTTAAAATTGTTTTCTCATAGAATAAGTAATATTTTTATCCTTGAAGGGTTTTCTTTCTTTCATTTGTGGGAAGACCAGATGGGTCTCACAGGTCATTCACAGTTATGAAAGACTCGCACAGAAAAAGGACCCTCTTCAGAGGCGAGATATCCTTTATTCTTCACTAGAAAACAAATTATTTGCTTGAATGGAAACCTTTTGTATTCTTGTGTAATTGCTGATATCAGTGGGGTGTCCTGGAAAATGAGATGCTCTGTCTCAAGGAGTTGTAACTTACTTTGTGCATAAAATCTAAAATAAATTGGAGCAGACCTCACGGTATCATGCTGAGAAGAGATACAAGGAATACAGCTGAGAAATCAGGAAAAAAAAGTCAAGTGATAACAAGTGGACAAGATAAGCCTAATCCCACTGCAAAATAACTTTATCTGGTTATGTAAGGTTTTATTTTATTTTAAAGATTTTTCCTTGGTCATTATATTTTTATAATGCTTCTTAGGACTAGTTGCTGCAGGAACACTGGTTATTAGGAAAGCTGAACAAAAAGATGTTTTCCCCCTGTGCAACAACATTTTTCTTAATTAGTTTTATAAAGTCAAGTAAACGTTTACTATCCTCTGTTATTTTAGTCAGAGTGAAATTGGGCAGAGGGCAAGCACAAGGCTATGTAACAGAGAAAAGGTTTGAAGCCCTTTTCTGAGAATACAGGCATTGTGTTGGCTCTCTGCAAAGGGGAGAATTTCACCCCAAATATGGAGGAACCAGCCAGCGGATCAGAGAAAAAAGGATTGGCACAATAAAAACAAACCACCACCAAACAAGGAGATGAATAGGATCCATAAAGAATTATAGCAAAGTTAAGCAAAATACCATATTGTTAGAACCAAATCCTGCAGTTAGTCCTTATTCAGCCAAAACTCCCACTTGGTGGAGTGTGGAAGAGCATGTGATAAAGGAAGTTATCAAAACTTGGGAATATTGCATGGAAATGCATGGTCTCCAGTTCACCAGGATGGAAAGCCACCCCTTCCCTATCAGGTCCTTTTGGAACTACGTTACCATCAGCCTCAGTCCCTGCACATGTGCAAATTCTCCCCACTCAGAGATGTTCAAAAGTAAGCTGCTAGGAGCAGCAGCACTTTCTCTGGTATGCAGGGTCCTATATTGCAGAGAGCTGTTTCTTCCCAGATTTGCTTCTTGCCAGTGCACACCATAGCTGCAGTGCACTGTCCATGTAGTTCTCATGCAGCATGGCTTCTATTGTCATTACAAATGGAAGGTGCATTCTACATACAGAAGCACCACTATCCATCTCCATTTGGTTGGGAGGATTTCTGTGAAACTTCCATAATTTTGGAAGTGTCATTCCGTTATAGTATAGTTTGTTTAGGATACTATTTCTATAAAACTTTTCACTTACATTTAGCTCTCAACATTTTCATAAAGAAACAAGCCGTCTGTGGGTAAGATTCAAAACCCACTGAAGTCTGAGGAAGTCTTGCCACAAACTGCAGTGAACTTTGGATGAGCTTGCTCCATCCGTGTGTGTGCATGGAGCAAGCTTAAGTACCATATGCAATATAAATCAAGAGTAATTTTGAAGCATAATTAATAGATGTTTAGGCCAGAAGCAACCACTGCAAAGGTCTGACTTTCTGGTGTAGAACTATACCCAGTAATTTTGGCATCAAGCCCAATGGCTGAACTAGAGCATATATTTTTGAAGAGAGGTCCTGTTTAGATTTTAAGATTTCATATGATAGAGAACCCACCACATGAATTGGTAAATTATTCTCACTGCTAAAAAAGTTTGCACCTTATTTCTAGCTTTAATTTGTCTAGCTTCAACTTTGAACCACTGGAATTTGCTATTCCTTTGTCTGATAGATTAAAGAGCCCTCTACTCTCTAACACCTTTCTTCTACGCAGGTATTTAAAAAGCATGACTAGTCACCTTTTAACTTTCTTACTGATAAATGTAAATGGATTACAGGGGGAAATGGGCCATTGTTGTACAACAAGGAACAAGAGGCACTTTTTCATAAATATATTCCATCAGAACTGCTGGAGGAAGTCTTATTGTCTTATCCTCCCATTAAAATACAGCGCACAAACTCTTCTGAATGAGCCTGGAATCACATGGACAAGACAGAAGAGAATTTGGACATGCAGTTTTGTTCATTTTTCAGATTAATCAGACTATCTGCCATGAAAAACTATTGTTGTTTTAACACTTGTTGGTTGAGTATATTGAAAATATAACATTTTTATATTACTACCAAACTATGGATTTCTCAAATGATCAACCATATAGCAGATGGGACATCATCATAAGTCAATTTAGCATTTCAGTACCAAAATGGTTCTTAAACATGAAGGAAATTGAAAGTCAGCTTCAACATAATTATTGTGTCAAAGAACCCTTCCTTGGTTATGTAACATGATTATTAATTCACACAGAAATAGCAGTGTAGCTGGAACACACTGTCACAGAATTTTTCATTCAGCTGGAAAAGCATATTTTTGGAAGCTAAACATATAGAGTCACTTAGGATATTTAAATTCCCCGGTAATTAAAACTGCAGTTAATGCAATTAATACATCATATGACAAAAAAAATGTTCAGCTGAAGAGTTGTTTGTAGTTTAGATTCAGATCTTGAACATGAAGCAAGCTTTTTCAGCAGATAAGAACTTTTTACTCTAACATTTTACCTTCCTAACAATGTTTCTTGAAGTACAAAAAAATATAGTCAGGTTAATACCATTGTTATTTTATGTTAGTGTTATACAAAATTGATGCCAATTAGCCTTATTTTAAATGCCAATTATAGATTTGCAAAGTGGCAGCTATTGTGATAATATTTTTTAAAATAAGAATCATGTTTATTCAGAACCAAGAATTATTGCAATAAATATTAACCGCATACTAATACCACCTGTTTTTCAAAAGAAAACCAACCACTTAATCGTAAAACAGCTAACAGGGTGTTTTGAACATTATGTATTATTTGTGATAGCATAATTTACCCAAAGGATTTATGAAGGTATTGTAGAATTTTGGCTAGTATTTATTATGAGGAATGTGAAAGGTATTTTTTAAGATGAATATTAAGACTTGAAGGTGTTTTTCAGACTCTTGTAAATTAGTACTTTGCTGTACAGTTATAATATGCAAACTAAATATGAAGGTTTTAAAAAAATGTTTCTCAAAGAGCTTCCCACTATTATATTTATCCAGTTTTTCAAGTAAACAGAAGAGAAAACCTGCTAGAAGCAGAAATACACTTGATTGGAAGCGAGTCCTCCCGAATCAAACATCAATGATGCTTGACAAATAGACTTTAGCCGGAGGGTAGGGCTACCTTGCTAGAAAGGCAGGTACAGGACAGACGAACTTGCCACAGGACTTTGTTGCTGCATTTTCCCAACTAGATAGGCAGGGATACTTTCCAAAGGGCTTGGAGGAATGTGTATGTATCAGCACATACCAGAAATGGCAACCAAATATAGTGTGATAATGAGAACTGGGGCTATTCAAAGTCAAGACATTCATTTAGGTGCCTACCATTAAGAAGTCAAGTGTGAAAATGTTGGCCATATCCTTAGTGTATCTCATGACAGTTGTTTTGATTACCAAAAAATTCAATTAAATGACTTTGTCACATATTGCAGCTCTGTGTTTGGCTGTAGTGAAAAGTAACATCAAAACGTTCACCATAATTATTTTACTTTTGTCTTTTAAAGAATAGTGTCTATTTAAAAAAACAAAAATAGACAAATCAATTTTCTAGATCTATGGCCCAACTGGCCAGCTTTACTGGAGTACTGTAGTGGCCCATCAGGACCTTACTATTTTGTTACTTGAAACCACCTCTAAATTAGCTGTCATTTTATCAAATTGTAAACAAAGTTATGATTATAGATTTAACATGGTGTGAAGCTGCTCTTAAACATAACAAATATAAGGTTGTAAATCCACAGGCAAGGAGAACACTGTACTACCAGATACAAAGAAAGTTTAAGCAGCTGTAAGTAAGAAGACACAGCTGCAATATGGAGAAGTTTCCATTCCTTGTTATTAACAGAAGGGAAAGTAATATGTTTGAAAAAAGCAGTGATAAACCCTCACTCTTTGTAGAGACCATGTTGTTGTTCTGTGTTTGTACAATGGTTAACTCTATGGGGTTCTGGTTCATGACTGGGACTCTTAAGCCTTGGCTACACTTGCACATTATACAGCAATAAAGCCTCTCAGAGTGCTCTGCCTTACTTCCATCCATACTGGCAAGACACGCAGAGTGCTCTGACTCCCTGGCTGGAGCGCTCCTGGTACTCCACCTCCCCGAGAGGATTAACAGCTGTTGCATATTGGGTGAGACGCTTCAGTGCCAGTGTAAATGAGAAGTAACATTATAATGCTCTAATTGACCTCTGGAAATGTCCCATAATCCCCTTAACTGAAATGGCCTCTCTTGTCTTTGTTGTGAACTCCGGATGGGGAAGTGCCCTTTCAAAGCTCTGTTTTGGAGTGTAAGCTGCTTATCTGGTCTGAGGGAAAAAAACAAACAGCTAATGTTTGCTTTGAGTGAGTGAGAGAGAGGTGGGAGGGCTCCATTTCAGAGTGCCTTGAAATTGTTATGTTGTACTGCCCCTCTGCCTTTTAGCTTAGATTGTATTCAATGTTGCTAACCGTAGACAGAGATAAAATGGAACTTAGAGGCAGAGGGCTTTTATATTTTACACCCTGCTGTTTTGGACACTTTATATACTGGGTTTAGCTGTCCTTGGCTGGCTAATTCAGGTGTGCAGTGCCAGCAGCAACTATTTGGTCTGCTAGGAGGGATAGCTGGTTTTGGGTCAATCCACATGATGGGAGAAAAGGAAGGAAGGCACTGAAATAAATCAGATTTGCCTTAAAGATAATAAGCCTCCACTATGTGTAAGGGTATTGGCTGAATACCTGCTCTGAACGTACGAGTCTCTTCATTCACTGTTAGCCTTAACCTGATACAATTTAGTTATCTTTTCAACCAAGTAAAAGGGGGAGGGGACAGTAGTTATGCTAGGTATTGATACAAAATGTTGACTTACTCATTACAGCACCTAAATTGCCTCATGTTATCCAAAATTCACATTTCTCTCTGTGGCATATTGGTTCTCAAACCATGGGCTGAGAACCTCCAGGTGATCCGTAGAGCTGCTTCGTAGAACATTTAAATTTGTTAAACAGAATAAAAATGTTTAGTTTTGAGTCAGTTTGACATTCAGCTGCCTCTGCTTATGGTGCCAGAAGCTCCCTAGCTGGGCTACATCTCCCACATGGATCAGTGTGAGGAGAAGTATAGTGTGTTATTCTGGGAAAGGAACCCGGCCCTTCGGGGGACATGGGGTTATGGGAGTCAACTGAACTACAGCTCCCATGAGTTACCCTGGCACCATGGGCAGATGCAATTTAATGTTGAACTGACTCAGAACAAAATGTTTTCATTCAGTTCAATGGACCATAATATTTTGAACTGGGTTGCACTAACCTGAAACAAAATATTTCATTTCAGTTTTCTCCCAAGAGGAAAAAAAGTAAAAAAAGATTGGGGGCACATAGAGGAACTAGTATTAAAAAAACCAAAACCAAAACAAACAACCAACACTTTTACCATAGAAAATTTCTATTTTGCAGAAACTACATCTGTCAAAAATCATTTGATGAAAAATCCCCTACCAGTTATATTAGTCACTTTTAAAAACATGGCTTATGCTCCTGCCAAAAATAATTTATCATGAGTCAAAAGCAGACAAGATTTATGAAGAGAAAATATGAGCATTAAAACATTTACACATTTCTTTCCACATTTGGATTTTCTACAGTATATACTTGAGTTACGATAACAGTGACTTTTACATTTTGTCATTACTATTGACTTCCCATTTGACAGTCTCTAATGGACATCCAAGGTAAACTAAAGGATATTCAATTGATTGCATTAATTAATTCACTCAATAGTCTTTCAAAATCCTTCTCCAGGAGTACAAGACCAAGGAAACATTTTTTCCTTAAAATATTGCCTGCACCAAATATAGAGATCACATGCTATTCCTTGTCAGTCATGGTGGTAGGTATGGTGTATTTGCTAGGCAAACTGTTTTCTGCCGACAGAGGAAAAAAAATCTTTGGGTAGTGATAAGGGGAGACAGCTTATCAGACCAGTGAAATTTAACTCATGAGGCCAAGTTTTCAGCTAGTGTAAATCAGTACAGATCTATTGACTTCAGTGGAACTATAGAGAGTGTCACACCATCCGAGTGTCTGGTCCACGAAGCGTCCAAAGCATTTCCAATTTGGGGGAATAGGATTGAAATCTAAAAAAGGGAGCCTGAAATTTTAATTGCGAATCCACCCAAGATTTAAAAATCACACATCCCAGAGACAAAGGACAGCTCTGAAGGGTAGGAAGGATACAATATTGGCTTGACCAGAATTCACTCCAGAGCAGAAGTATCTTATGGGGAGAAGTTGTACCAAGGTCCATCACCCCAGTTCTCAGCTTTGCAGCTTCTGCAAACCTTCTTAATGAGGTGGTGCCCATTTTCTTCCTGCCTCAACAGAACGGCTGCCTGTCTGTCTCCTCCACTCCATCCCCCAAACACAGGCACACATGCTCTCCTAGCTCTGAACCTGGTGGCTGAACTTTGTAACTTTGTCCTCACCCATAATTATTTCACATGTGGGGACAATGTATACCTTCAAATCAGCGGCACTGCTATGGGTACCCGCATGGCCACACAGTATGCCAACATTTTCATAGCTGACTTAGAACAATGCTTCCTCAGCTCTCATCCCCTAGCGCCCCTACTCTATATGTGCTACATTGATGACAACTTCATCATCTGGACCCATGGAAAAGAAGCCCTTGAGGAATTTCACCATGATTTCAACAATTTCCATCCCACCATCAACCTCAGCCTGGACCAGTCCACACAAGAGATCCACTTCCTGGACTCTACAGTGCTAATAAGCAATGGTCACAAACACCACCCTATACTGGAAACTTACTGACCGCTATACTTACCTACATGCCTCCAGCTTTCATCCAGACCACATGATCCATTGTCTACAGCCAAGCTCTACGATACAATCGCATTTGCTCCAACCCCTGAGACAGAGACAAAAACCTACAAGATCTCTATCAAGCATTCTTACAACTATAATACCCACCTGCTGAAGTGAAGAAACAGATTGACAGAGCCAGAAGAGTACCCAGAAGTCACCTACTACAGGACAGGCCCAACAAAGAAAGTAACAGAATGCCACTAGCTGTCACCTTCAGCTCCCAACTAAAACCTCTCCAGCACATCTTCAAGGATCTACAATCTATCCTGAAGGATGATCATCATACTTACAGATCTTGGGAGATAGTCCAGTCCTTGTTTATAGACAGCCCCCAAACCTGAAACAAATACTCACCAGCAACCACACAACAAAAACACTAACCCAGGAACCTATCCTTGCAACAAAGCCCGTTGCCAACTCTGTCCACATATTTATCCAGGGAACACCATCATAGGACCTAATCACATCAGCCACACTATCAGAGGCTCATTCACCTGCACATCTACCAATGTGATATGCCATCATGTGCCAGCAATGCCCTTCTGCCATGTACATTGGCCAAACTGGTCAGTCTCTATGTAAAAGAATAAATGGACACAAATCAGATGTCAAGAACTATAACATTCAAAAACCAGTTGGAGAACACTTCAATCTCCCTGGTCACTCGATTACCGACCTAAAAGTCACAATATTACAACAACAACAAAACTTCAAACACAGACTAACGAGAGACTGCTGAATTGGAATTAATTTGCAAACTGGACACCATTAAATTAGGCTTGAATAAAGACTGGGAGTGGATGGGTCATTACACAAAGTAAAACAATTTCCCCATGTTTATTTTCCCCCCTCAACTGCTCCACACATCTTCTTGTCAACTGCTAGAAATGGGCCATTTTGATTACCACTACAAAAAGTTTTTTTCCTCTCCTGCTGGTAATAGCTCACCTTAACAGATCACGCTCATTATAGTGTGTATGGTAACACTCATTGTTTCATGTTCTCTGTGTGTATCTATCTATATTATATCTCTTCCTTCTGTATTTTCCATTGCATGCATCTGATGAAGTGGGTTTTAGCTCACAAAAGCTTATGCTCAAATAAATTAGTTAGTCTCTAAGGTGCCACAAGTATGCCTGTTCTTTTTGAAAAATACTGTACACTCAAAACACTGATATGTGCCTGCCACAGTAACGTCAGTATTTTCTGTATGCGTGCGGGGATTTTCCTCATATTTTAAGTGGACTTTGGAGCCGAGGGGAGTTCGAGAAGCATCCCCTCTTTCCATCTGACTTCCTGAGATCTGCACTAAGGGGAACCTCACTAGAATATTATGAGGGAGACCATCTCTTACAAACCAGAACTATAGGAGTATAGCTTTGCCTTGGAAAGTGAATGAATTCCTTGGTGACATGCATTACCCTCCCATCAACACTCTGCAAGCTCGTAGCATTGCAGATGGGGGACTGTAACGGTGTACGACTCACCCCTCGGCACCTCCTGCTGGCATCCTGGGAATTAGCTCTTTTTCCAGTCTTGGAGCACCATCTGCAGGCCAACATCTCGCTGCCACCGGGCCTGTGTCCCTCCCAGACTCTGGTGTCCCATTATCTGCGGTGCTGCCCCCTGGCAGTAAACCCTCACTCTCAGGGTCTCCCCTCCCAAGGGACCCCAACCCCCTACTCCCACCTTGCCTCAGCTGGTGGCTACTGCCAGTCAGCAATGAGCCCCTGCTCCCTGGGGCAGACTGCAGTATAACAGCCAGTCATCACAGGCAAGAGGGTAGGACCTGCTCTCTTCCTCTACCACCCAGTACCTCAGGGGTGGGCCTAGGACCAGGCCCTGAAGCCTGGGGAGTCGCCAGCCTGGAGCTGTCCTGCTCCTCTGGCCTTTCCCCAGCCCTGCTTCACACCCAGTACCCTTTCTATAGGCAGCCAGGCCCTGCTCCCTCCAAGACTAGAGAGAGAGAGAGACTGTCTAGCGCCAAGCTAGCAGCCCTTTTATAAGGACCTGGTGTGCTCTGTTTGTGGCATAGCCCCAGCTGTGCCTGCCTTCCTAATCAGCCTGTGCTTTTCCTTACAGCCCCAGCCCTCTCCCAGGGCTGGCCTTAACCCTGTCAAGGCCAGAGCGGGTAACCACCCCACTACAGGGACAAAAACCAGAAACCACAAGTTTTTTTAAGGGTTGAGTTTGAAGGTTTTTTTCATAGCTGGAGAACAAATCTTGACCTGCCTTAAAATTCTCAGTTGGGAAGGAACCTCTTTCCTCTTCCAAAAAAATACATTTGGGATTTCTCCCCCTTTCTAAAACCTTCCACTCTCTTACTAAGGGATTTTTAAAATAACAACAACAACAACAAACAACAAAACAAAACAAAACAAAAAAACCCTGTAAGAATCAGAGTTTCTGTAGGACCTATAAGTAGAGCTGGTTGGAAAATAAGTCTTTTACATCTGTGGAAAGTGCAAAAACAAAGTGTATTTACTCTTATTTGGGCTCCATAAAAAGTGTGAGGGTGGAAAAGATCAACAGTTGCTAAACAGAAAAACAAAACCCCAAGTCCCCTACTTTCAAGAAGCCACAGGTCCAGTTGAGTGCCCCCTTAGGCTGCTGTGAGGTGACCCAGCCACTAGATACTCTATGTTTTAAGCCCATGAGTCTGAACAGAACCCAGGCATGGTCCCTGTCTTGGGGTCACTAAGCACACTCTTTGGGTGCAGCTCTTCTATCTAGCATTGTCTGCCAGAGCTTAGACTATGTGGCCCAGCTGTCTGGCACTGGAAAACATTGCTGACTCTCAAGGCTCCCCCATAGATTAAGTACACCTTCTCCTAGAATCCCACCAAGCTTGGCTACTCTGACTTTGGCCAGTCTGTCTCTTTCCCCTTTCCAGCCCAAAGTTTCCTGTGCATCTCTGTGGGTAGTCCCTGGTTTATATTTTCCCCTTCCAACATCTGGCTGCTTTGTTTGGTCTTTGGTAACTTTTCACTGCTCCAAAACCCCTCCCTGAAAACCAATTTGGCTGAGCTGATTTTCCAGTTTGGGCATCCTCCTTGGCTCAGTTATTGAGTGGTCAGTGCATAGTCTGTAAGGTCTTCTACAGCTATGTTGTCCCTGGCTTGGGGAAGACTTTATACAGCCCTTCCTAGGTCATGGTGGATTCCACATTTACATAGGGGCATTCACTGATACACCAGTTTTCTTATCCACCAGTATTCATATTATGAAGCTGTTAATAAGTCACACATACATTCCCCAAATCATCGCATAAACATGACATTTAAAAAAAATATCAAAAACTATTTAAAAGAGCATATAAGAGGATCCCTTTAAAATTTGTCTCCTAATAAAACACTTCACTCTGTCATATCCTGAGGGACTGCCTTCAAACCACAAAGCACCTTTGATAGGTCTTGTTCATGATTATAGCAAAAAAGAAGGAAAAAAGTCTTGTTTACTAAAACAAAAAGAGAGGAAGTGAAGTGGAACGGAGAGATGCCCTACATAACACACAACTGATACTGTTTGATAGCACACATTTAAAAAATATGTTTTAAAGTTTTCTTCCCCAAGAGATCTCCTTGATATGGAAACGGTAGTAATTACTAAAGATGTGCTAGCCACAAGACACCTGCAATTTGAATCTTTTAGAAAGAGACTTGCAATGAAGAGGCCATTACCCACTTCTCTTTTTGAAAGAAAAGGAAAAGGAAGCTGTATCTTCTTTTAAGGTTTTAATAAATGTCAAACCACCACCATTTAGCTTTACAAATATTCATTAATATAAGATATAGTCCAGTTTCCTGTCTGGGGACGATGGCCGGCATCAGATAAAGGCACAAGAAACCTGCAGTAGGCACATGTGGGGTAATTTGCTCTCTCATCCTATTCTATAATAGAATACGATAACTAGATGGTATTTATGCCCCAACTCCTCAAGAACTGGCACACTTTGCAAATGAATTTTAGTAGATCGTGAGAATTTGCAACAGTAGCCTTGGCATCCATGTGACTTGACACACAAAATAAAGAAAAAAACCCAAAATGTTGTCTTGAAAAATAATCACTATTTTCACCACAAAAGCAGGTTACTTTGTCAAAAAGCAAAATTAGTTTATGAAAATTGCAAATTTTCAGCAGGAAAGGATTCACACTAGAGGTCATAATTTTGACTAGGGTCACCATTTCCCAGCTCCCTTCATAATATTGCATTTACTAGCAAGGTTGATGAAATTTTACCTTGTTCAAGTTTTGGAAAGCATTTTTGGATGCTTGTGAAACATTTGTATTCATTTTCTCATGGGACACTGGTAATTTCTCACAGATCTACTGAAAGAATTCATTTTCATTGTAGCGGGTTAAAAGTATGGTTATTTTCTACTGCACTATCAGAAGCTGTAGTAGAGTTATGACAGTGATTGATACATGGGTTCGTATTGTACTGTAGCTGATGTTACGACTAGAACTATGCAAGTAAGGGATCTTTTGATTTACTGGAAATTCTGAAAAAAATGAAAAGTTTCAGGTTGGACAAAATATTTCAGTTTTAGCATCTCTTAGTCTTTTTATATTTTGTAAAAATGAATGTGAGGAACTTTAGAAGCAAGCAGTTGTTTTGAATAAAAAAAAACCAAGATTTTCTCCCTGAAAATGTCAAATAAAATATTTAAAAATTCTGAAAAAATTGGAAGATCTCCTCCCCCCCGAAACAGCTTACTGAAATCAATATGAATTTGCAGACTGCTTCAGTGACAGCAAATCTGCATTGGTCTTTGAAAAAGTTTTGATGATTTCTTTTTTTTGCCGAGCTGTACTTATGAAACATTTTATGATGGGGGGGGGAGAGGAGAAGAGAAAGAGAGGTGACACAAACAGGATAGAAAAATCTGGCCCAGAGATACTGAGAGAAACAGAGCATAAGTGACCTGCCAAAAGTTATGCCATAAGTCAGTGTCAGAGTTGGGAACAAGAACCCAGTTTTGTGGACTCCCATTTCCTTGCTTTAAACACATGCTGCCTTTTGAAGTGAGTGAGTTTCTAAGTCTAACACCAAGTATACGCTCTCTGTTTCTACATCTAGCGATAAATATTCTTAGAAGTTTAGGGAGTCAGAGTGATAATCCAACTAGACAATATCCTAATTACTATCTCTTCTCTGGAAACAATAAAACATTGTTTATGTGAAACAGTCTTTCCATTAGTGTCATTGGGAATTCAGATAAGCAAATCAAGAACAATCAGTAATGATCCCATATAAAGCCTCAGAGTTTCTGGAAGTCCTAGCACATTTGATCATCCAGATTCAGCACTTGGCTTACTTTCATTTTTCCAAAATGGAGTTCCTCTTTAAGACTAATTTGAATATATATTACAATACACTAGCTGACACCTAAACAGAGCAGAACTGCTTTCAGAGGCTTAGTTGCTAAACTATTAGCACCTCTACATGACAAATCAGCATCTAGTGTAGGCAACTAGAAAAATAAATATAAACTAAAATAAGGTTAATTTATCCTTTTGTCTATCTTTCTTATTTACATTTTGGATATATACAATCTCCATAACCATATGATTAACACTAGCCTTAGAAAGTCAGCAAGGATGTATTATATAATAATGTAATCTTGGCTGAAAGCCAGTTTGAAAATGAACGTTAGGACTCTTAACTGTGAGAAATGGTTTTCAGGCAAATCCATTGCCGGGCCAGCATGTGTAGGTTTTGTCAGACAACAGAAAAGTGGTGCCATCTCTGAACAAGAAAGAAGGTCTAAAACATCTCCTTTCATAGTCACAATATTAGCTTAAACATTTTAACACCTCCTATCCAACCCCACCTCTGATCTTCAGGATGCAAGAACTTGATTACTGAACTACAGATATCTTTGTTGTACATTTCCTTTTGCAGCACCATCACCTAATTTAAAGATGATCCTAGTTCCCTTATCCTCTTGCATTTATGGGGTTGTGGAAGAGATTTGGGAATGTTTGCTAGAAATGAAGCCATTTGGCATTTTAAGATATAGGAAGAGATGTTGGGTAGAGACTTTTACTATTAATACATAGCATTAAAAAAAATAAATACAAGAGATTTATCTAAACTTAATAACCATATATATTCCAAAAAGTTTCTGCTGTAGTCATCACTATGCCCACATATCACCTTATATCAGCTGCTTGAGGGGATTCCCCATCTGCCTACGTTGCTGCTACTGCACGAAGTTCAACCTTCCATCCTGATGACTACTGGCTGTGCAGCAACGACCTTTAAGATTCTAATTAAAGTATGGCAGATGAAATGGGATTGGAATATCCCCCCAAATCTATCAACATGACAGCTAACTTGAAACGGTAGGGTCATAGACTCTTATGTCATCATAGCATGTGTTGCTGTTATAAGTGGCACATGCGTGTTTAAAATAGCTAAGCATTTCATGATATTGTTGTATTCGCTGTGCTCAGAGAGGGTCTTACAGCTCTTGTTAACTGTGCTTATATTTGAATGTCTGGGATTGGCATGTGATGTTTGCTCTGAGGAGGGTCTTCCGTATACAATTATATTCAAGGAGTGGGAATCTATTCAATTTGTCCATGTGCAAATGCAACGGTCTTTAATACTATGCTGACACTCAGGGACAATTGTCAAGGGCAACTTAAAAAAATAAATGAAGAATGACTCCACTTCACATCCCAAAGGGCAGATCCTCAACTAGGGTACATTTTTATAGTTTAAGTAAATCATCATAGATCCATTGACTTCACATCAGCTGAGCATCTGCCCTTGAAAATTTCAGGTGTCCTCCCCAAAGCCTAGACTGCAAGTTAGTTAGTTATATATATTTGAATGGATCAGTGATCAATAGTCTGTTTTGAAAATATGCCGTATGAAATGTTCACTAAGATTAGAGTTGTAAATGTTGTTTATGGGACTAGCATATTTGAACGCAGAATTGTGACCTTTAAGGAAAATTTGTCTGAGTTAAGAAATAATTTGAAAACTTCTCACATTCCTGAGTTGAGTGCTCAACATTTTAATCATCACATTTCAGGAGTAGGGAAACAGACAGTGCTTTAGTACAGCCTAACCAGGCAGTCATCCCCCAGCTCTGCTGCTCACTCTCCACACTTAGATGGCTGGAGACACCGTAGACCAGAGTTCCATAATACACTTGAGGGTGCACACTGTATAGGTTCTCTAAATCCTGTCCCATCCATAGGAGAACTGCAGCTGAGGCCCTCTGTGGCCACAGAGAAGAAGACAACACTTTCCCAGAGGATGTGAATTTCCCGTCATTTGGCCAGCTCTAAACATTTTCACCAAGACCAGTCGTTGCACAAGGAAGAACTGAAAGCAGCTCCTTGCATCCACATATGGATGTGAAAAGTAAGAAGTATGCAATCTGCTACACTCCCAAGAGGAATAAAGATATATTGACAGTACAGAGGTAATAGGATTTTAATCAAATAATTAAAATATAGGTCCAGGAGCTACTCAGTTTATTTACCTTTACTTCTAAATACGTTGTTTTTCCACACTGAGGGTTTTGAGAGAGGAAACAGTCTATCAAATTCAATTAGATTTAAACAGTCCTAAGGCCTGCTTCTCTCTCTTTTCCTTTTTAAAACAGGACATTTCTGTCCCAACTCATGCCTGCTCAGAGAGGCAGCATCTGGAAAGAACTCTTTCCTCTTTGCTTCCTGCATACTAGTTTATTGAACCTTTACAAGTCCTTTTTCTTTTATAGTAAAGAAACAGGTCACAGATAAACCTTTAAATAGTCTCTCTCTCAAAAAAACACAACAAATAAGTTCCTGCCCTGCTCACCAAGAAGTAGCGGTAATAGGATTTTAATCAAGAAGCTATTTACCTTTACCTCTAAATAGTTTGGTTTTTACACTGAACTTTTGAGAGAGGGACCACTCAACTATGCATTTATTAAAAAAATAAGCCAACAAATATAAGTTTAAGCAAAATGTGTCACTAATTTACTTCCAATTTCCATAAGTAATGAAATGTAACCATGCAATGATCAAATCAAGGTTACAATTGAACTCAACAAAAATCAATGGCTCAATTTACCAAAGTGAGTATTTGAATCAACGTATAAGGTTAACAAGAATTACTTCAATACTTTACAGGAAAGTTAAGGACCTAAGGGTCTGCTAAAGACAGAAGCTAACACTTTCCTTTATTTTAAGGAAGTAGAACTCTGAGAAAGATCTCTTTGTGGCTTCTTACATTGGTGTTCCACTAAAGTGCCTCTGAATATGTAAATTGTTATACTATTTATTAATGTGGGAAGAGTAATAAGCAAACTACAGCATCTACTTCCTGACAGTTTTACACAAATGCAGAAATGCTTATTAAAACAGGCACTTACTAGCTTTGGAATAACAGGCTTTTAACCCAAACTAATCTTACACTAATGAAATAGAGACTTGCGCTTTTTAGCATTTACTTTGGGAAACTGTTATGCGCACGCGTGCACACACACACACACACACACTAACTATATTGGAGAACTCAGACATCCCTGAAGTATATACAAAAGCGCTCATGTTTTCTTCTTCTTAGACCTAAGTTTTAAATGTAGAGTAGGGTTACCTAGCTACATCACTCAAGGGTGTGAAAAATTCACACCCCCTGAGAAATAGTTAAGCTGACCTAAGCTCCAGTGTAGATGCCACTATGTCTATAGAAGAATGCTTCTGTCAACCCAGCTACAGCCTCTTGGGATGGATTTACTACAGCAATGAGAAAAAAACAAAACATCTTTCATCACTGTAGCAAGCATCTACACTACAGTAGTGGCAATGCAGCTACACAGCTGCTGCTCCAGCACTTGTAGTATACTCATACCCTTAGAGTCTCTACCTCATCTAATTGGCTTTAGTTAATCACTAGTTGTTGCAAATAACCTGAGCTCATTTTACATGTGGGAAGGTGGTCATTTCTCTCTTAATTGTAGCTTCAGGCTTGTCAGTCTTTCACTTCTTTGGATGGTTGGGGCCAGGAAAGGAAGTAATATACAACTTCAGGTATTATTGTTGATGCGAGAGGAAGAGAGAGAGAGAGAGTCCAACCCTTTTTTTCTGCATGATTAGAGTCTTTTTTTAGGGTTCAGAATCCCCTTGCGCCACCTTGGGGACCACCCTTGTCCAATCAGAGATTCCAGCATGTTGGCCATAGCGCATCATGGGCAAGTAATTTAGTATCTCAACCAGAGGTTATTGCAGAAGATTCCAGTCTGAGGTGGTCATTTTTTGGAAACATGTTGGTGACCGCAATAGATGTCTTTTTTGTAAACAGGATATGCAAGATGCCCATGTAAGGAGGAGTTGGTAACAAATTTCCACTTAGGCCTGACATAAGTACCTTAATTGTTTAAATACAACGAATAGCTAGTTAGCATTATACCTTTGCTTATTTCCTAGCGTGTAGGGCATGCGAGAGGCCTTACACAAATAACCTTTTGCTTGCATATCAAAAAAGCATTACTAAGAAATGCTTGAAGCAGCTAACAAACACTTGGCCAACCAAAGTCATTCAGGCCTAAACTCAACTGTGGTCTAGGTTTCTTGAGTATTTTTGCCCTGTCCAAGGTATATTAAAATACAATAAATAAGTGTTAAAAACAGCGTTAAAATTGTTGAGAGTTTTCCTGGTCCTACTTGCAGCTAGGTGGCTCTTTAGGGAAGAATGCCATCTGGGCCTAGCAGCAGGTCAGTCTTCAAAATGCCAGCCTAAAGCAAGATGGAGTGAGTTGTGCATCTCTGCCTTAGGGAGAAGCCCTCTGTATTTTTGGTTCTTATGTTGATAAGATTATGGATTCTAAGCAATAAAGTGCAACTTTCCATGAAGATTAAAACCATAAAATACACTAATTTCTCCATTTATATGCCTCAAACATAACATCCCCCTACAGCATTTTGCAGAAATCACATATTAGGATGTAGAGGGCATAACCTGAATATGGAGTTGCCTGTCAATTTAAAGTAATCTGGGGACAGCAGGCAGTGGTGAATGTTCATCCTTATTATCTCTATTTTTAAAATTCTACAAGTACAAAATGATGAGAACGTTGGGTATATGCTGTCATTCTAGGACGAGAGGCACTACGAGACTGGGGGAGAGGCATAAATGTAGACCTTGCCATTGGTATGTAAAGGTCCTGCAAATAGACTGTTCATGCTCCCTTTCTATTCATGATCTAGGAATTCATGGAGTTTCCACTATTTCAGGAAAAAAAACAAACTTATAGGATCCAAATTGGGGAAACTTATTTGAGAATACTTTTTCTTCTGTGTTTTTGGAGAGATTTAATTGGAAGTGCTCTGTAATGACATGACACACACACAAGATGAGTGAGGTAATATCTTTTATTGGGCCAACAAAAAGAAGTTGGTCCAATAAAAGATATTACCTCACCTGCTTTGTCTCTAATATTCTGGGATTGAAATAGCTACAACGATACTGCACACTGTAATGGCATGAAGAACAGGAATACTCCTGTTCTTTTTGCGGACACAGACTAACACGGCTGCTACTCTGAAACCTGTAATGGCATGGTTAACACTAGCTTTCCCAAAAAGAAAACAACGTTAAAGTATCAGTGTGGTAGCCATGTTAGTCAGTATCAGCAAAAACAACAGAGTGTCCTTGTGGAACCTTAGAGACTATCAAATTTATTTGGGGATAAGCTTTCATGGGCTAAAACCCACTTCATCAGATGTTAAAGTAGGCTGAGATGACTTGCAGCTTCAGCAATAGTTTTTTTTACTGGTGCTGAAATCTAGCAAAGCTTAGTAGCACTGAAGCCTCTCAAACACCAAATGCACTTTGCATATGCTCAGCTAGTTTAGTGCCCCAACTCCAATATTTTGGAGCCTACAGCAGGCACTGCAATGTGTTCTGCTGAGACAATGACACCAGATAAGTAACACAATTTGAAAAGACATTTAGACTGCAGGCTTGTGGGGAAATAAGTCAAAATTTCTACTTGTTCTTCACCATACTGGTGGAAATATTAAGGGTTAGAACACATTGAATCATAAGACTGGAAGGGACCTCGAGGTCATCTAGTCCAGTCCTCAGCACTTGTGGCAGGACTAAGTATTACCTAGGCCATTCCTGACAGGTGTTTGTCTAACTTGCTCTTAAAAATCTCAAATGATGGAGATTTTACAACCTCCCTAGGCAATTTATCCTAGTGCTTAACCACCCTGACAGATAGGAAGTTTTTCCTAGTGTCCAACCTAAACTGCCCTTGCTGCAATTTAAGCCCACTGCTTCTTGTCCTATCCTCAGAAGTTAAGAAAAACAAACAATTTTTCTCCCTCCTCCTTGTAACATTTTATGTACTTGAAAAACTGTTATGTCCCCTTCTCAGTCTTCTCTTCTCCAGACTAAACAAACCCAATTTTTTCAATCTTCCTTCATAGGTCACATTTTCTAGACCTTTCATCATTTTTGTTGTTCTTCTCTGGACCCTCTTCAATTTGCCCACATTTTTTCTGAAATGTGACATCCAGAACTAGACACAATACTCCAGTTGAGGACTAATCAGTGCAGAGTAGAGCGGAATAATTACTTCTTGTGTCTTGCGTACAACACTCTTGCTAATACATCTCAAAATGATGTTCGCTTTTTTTGCAACAGTGCTACGCTGTTGACTCATATTTAGCTTGTGGTCCACTATGACCCCAGATCCCTTTCCTCAGTACTCCTTCCTAGGCAGTCATTTCCCATTTTGTATATGTGCAACTGATTGTTCCTTCCTAAATGGAGTACTTTGCATTTGTCCTTATTGAATTTCATTCTATTTACTTCAGACCATTTCTCCAGTTTGTCCAAATCATTTTTAATTTTAATCCTATCCTCCAAAGCACTTGCAAGCTTCCAACTTGGTATCATCTGCAAAACTTTATAAGTGTACTCCATTTTCTAAATCATTGATGAAGATAATGAACAGAACCTAAAACTGGGACGTAGGCACCTATGTCTGGGGTACAGGCACCTACATACCTTTTTGAATGCAGGCCTAAGTGCAAACATGTCTTAAAATTTTCTTCAAAGTTAAGAGAAAAGTGATGACAACACTGCAATTCTTTTTACACATATTTAGAAACTATAAGATAGCGTTTAGAGCCCAGGGACAACTATTATTAGATGATGATGAGAAGGAAGAGATGAACTGGTTTTTGAAGGGTAGTGGGAAACTTGGTTTCCTAAAATATAGAAACTTTTGGGAGGCAGGCTGGACATCTGATAATATGATTCTATATAAAAATCTGTCTAACTCCAGTTTTCTTTCAGTCTTGAGTATTGAATTCACTAGCATGTTGTTTCTCGTCTTCACTGTAGCAAACATGAAAACTATAGATCAATACTGCAAATGACATGATTACCATTTAATGATTACTGAACAGTGAGAGAGTTTATCTGACTCAACATGCCTAAAATTGAAGGATATAACAAGAAACAAGTCATCAGATTGGCATAAGTAATGAAAACAGATACTTCTACAATAAAATGTAAAGATTGGCAAGAGTTGCTAAGTAGCAAGACAGGAAGAATTTTTATTCTTCTCCCAGAATGCAGAAGATTGAGCTCCTTGCGTCTGTCCCTGTAAGGCATGTTTTCCAATCCTTTAATCATTCTCATGGCTCTTCTTCAAACCCACTCCAATTTATGACAATCCTTTTTGAGCTCCTTGAGGCTACCAAGTCAATCTATTTAGCTTAATAAAGAGAAGGTTAAAGGGTGACACACTTACAATCTAAGTGCCTACGTGGGGAACAAACATTTAATAATGGGCTTTTCAATATTGCAAAGAAAGGTACAACATGACTAAGTGGCTGAAAGTTGAAGCTAGACAAATTCAGATTAGAAATAAGGTAATTTAAAAAACACAAAGTAATTAAACCACTGGAACAATTACAGGTTGTGCTGGATTCTTCATCACTAAATTTAAAATCAAGATAGGATTTTTTTTCTAAACTGTATGCTCTAGGACAGTGGTTCCCAAACTTGTTTTGCCATTTCTGCAGGGAAAGCCCCTGGCGGGCTGGGCCGGTTTGTGTACCTGCTGCATCCGCAGGTTCGGCCGATCGCGGCTCCCACTGGCCACGGTTCACTGCTCCAGGCCAAAGGGAGCTGCTGGAAGTTCTATGGCCTGTGTTATACAGCTGGTCAGAAAAGATTACCACAATGGTACCATCTGGTCTTAGAATCTACAAATTACTGCAGATGGCAGAATCTAGCCCTATATTATCTCGTCACTTTAAAAGGTCTCTTTCAAGGACTGGAACAAACATACAATACTCTATCATTTAATCTAGTGCTAAAGTATTTCACCTCATACCTACTGAACACATGCTTATCCTTGTTTATATATTCTTAAGAACAAAATCCTCTTGTGAACAACCTGTCCTCCTAACCTTTCTTCATGTATGTTCTATTTCTCTATATTGTACGAAAAGATTAAAAGGAGACAAAAATAAATAAGCTCAATAGTGTGATGAGCACAACTACTTGGTCATATAGCAAATAAAAGTGGGAGAGATTCCTTTTCCATAAGAAGATCGCTTTCCATTTAGCATCAGATCTTTTCTTTTTGGTTGCAATGCTACTTTGTTCTCTCCATTCTCCCTCTGTAGCCTGTGCATGTCACTTTGCTGTTTGGTTACACATGCTTACTTCCCTCCAGATTTTGATGTCATCAATAAATCTAATCATAGTTAAAACTAACACCATAAGAACATAAGAACGGCCACCGGGTCAGACCAAAGGTCCATCTAGCCCAGTATCTGTCTATCGACAGTGGCCAATGCCAGGTGCCCCAGAGGGAGTGAACCTAACAGGCAATGATCAAGTGATCTCTCTCCAAAGAAAGATCCCTGGTAAAGGAAGTACTTTAAGCAACTGCAGACAAAGTTAATTAGATATTTTAATAGACACTTGACAGGATAAACTTTGAAAAACCACTAAGGGAGAGTTCATCAGCTGGTGTAAATTGATCTAAATCCATTAAGGCAAATGGAACTGTATTGAGCTACATCTGCTGAGGATCTGACCTGAAGAGTCATAGACCAGGAGTAGGAAGTATCACTGCTTGATAACTGACAGAACAAGTCATGAGCATTATCTAGAATTGCTTCACAAACTTTGGTTTAAGAACTCTGAAAATTACAGAATATGCTTTGAGCCAACATTATTCTGTTTTTTTACAGTTCATCATGTGTTGCACCACTATGCTTATGATTATGAAGAAGGTACATAGTATTTAGTTAAAATAATTACAAGTTCTCTGCTACTACTGTTTCAAATTTTCTTACACTTATGTAGCACATTGCATGTAGGTCTCTCTGAGCACTTGATAGAAAAATGAAAGTAGGTAGAAAAGGCAACAAAAAGAGGCAAAGAAAAAAAAAGTACTGACATTAGATTTAAACCCAGCTTGAGACAGCAACTGAAGTGTCAGGGGAATTACTTCAATGAATGCACAAGGGGTACTAAGATAGTACAGAATATACATGGAACAATATCAGTAAATATTTCTGAGCTTCAAGAAAGGTTACTGCTCAGACAATCCTACAGGTAAAGTATAGAAGCAAGAACATGCAAGGTTCTATATGCATGATGGGGTGGGTTCTTGGCTCTGGTGATCATTCTGACTTCTGCCCAGTCTGCATGTGTTGGGGTGGGGGAATGGCAGACATAGGCCTGAACTAAAACCCCAGATTGAAACCACAACTGCCCTAATCCAGGCAAAGTTTTCATCTGGATCCAAACTCCACAACTCAGACCCAACTCTGATAAGAAACCCGAATACATATTTCATCCTCCATAGACTACAACCTAAAATTACCCCTCGGATAGTGGTATGAAAGATTTACTGTCTGATTAATAGGAGTGTCAAGAGAGATCAGAATCAACCAAAATACCAAGGTTATGGCCCTTAGGAGCACAGAATAAATAAGAAAGAAAACAACCAGGAAAGAAGGCCAAAATAAAATAAAATAAAATTAAATTAAATTCTGACTGAAACCACCCAATAATAGCCCAGATTTATCTAAACTGAACTAACAAAAATTACTGTTGAAATCATTCAGTCTTTCATAGAGCAGAGAAAGTCATGCAGCCCAGCACAAGCTCTCACAGGGCTAGCAGAGAACAAGATGAAATCTTTTCCCTTCACTGGAACCTCCTTGTGGAGAATGAGTGGTATTGGAAGGCTAAGCAGCAGAACTGTGCATTAATATATAATGCTTTGCAGACACTAGTTTTCTAGTTTACCCTCTTCAAGGCACACAAGCTTTTTTTTTTTTTAAAGTGCCTGCTGATTGGAGTTCCTCAATTTTTGGGCGCCCAAGTTGAAACACCTCATCTCTGACTTTCAACAGTATTGAGCAGCTGCAGCTTCCATTCGCTTCCAGTGGAGCTGTGAGCTTTTAGCACCTGAGAGAGTCAGGCACTAAGCATATCAACTTGGGGACCTATATACAGAAACCATTACACAGAATTAGTAGACACTTCAAAAGTTACATGTTAGGGACTTCTCCAGTCAGTGGTAAAAGCTAGAAAAGAAGCCAGGAATCCTGACACCTGAGCCTGTGCTCTGATCACTAGACCATGTGCTAACCTCTAGCATCCATATCAGAAAGATATCCCACATAAGCAGTATTGGAGTATACATGAGAATATGGTCTCAAACATCCTCAGGGCAGGATGTTCTTGTAGAGCAGGGCAAGAGGAAAGACAAATAGTGGAATTTTCAGGAAAGCTCAGCTTTGGCCTATCTTTACTCCCACTGAATCCAGCAGTTCAGCTCCTTGGACTTCAATGGAAAGTTAGGTGAAGGCTAAATACTACCCCACCCTAAGCATCTAGTGACTATTAGCTGAAGTTTTATGGAATCAATTTAAAAATACCCACTGGTATAGTATTATATCATGATTGTTTCAAATACATCCACATAAAGTATGTTATTTGCTGTCCGTTTGTTTTTAGTAACAATGAAATAGATTACATATGGTGATATCAAACAGCTATTAAGGATCACTAAAAGAATGGTAATCAATGGCCACCATCTCATGCAAACTATGTTGGAATAAAAAGGTACAATTATAGACTAAACATTCTACAGTGTGTACTGGATCATGCAGTTACACATTAAATAATTAGCACCTTTCCAATTACAATAAATTGCAGGTTCAATAAGGAAAAAGAAGAAGTAGAAGTTATTCAAGAATAAATAAAAAGTGTGTATTTTCATGATTAAAAAATAGAATGACTTGATTTAACTGGGAGAAGAAGGGAATCACAAAAGTTCTGCTATATACAGCTAGAGCACTCCAAATGGAAATTGAAATACATCTTATTTCACTCCTTGTACAGTTAAGCTGCAATGGCATTTGTTGCAATGCTTGACAAATACTGTAACCATGCCATTTTATCTGAGATTTATCATGGGAAATGACTTTAAGTAATTTATTTAATTGGATTGCCATGATAGGCAATAACATTTTAACAGGAAAGCCACTCTTCAAACTAATTCAAAATAAAGATTTTGAGACCTTAGAGCTGCCAGGAAGGAGTGAAAGAACCTTTCACAGGTTGTTTACTAAAGGTGTAATTTGATATTTAATAATGTGAAAGAATAAACTTCTAAGAGTTTAGTCTTTGGTTACAGGACCACATACAAGCCAACCTGGTAGAGGTCTCAATGCCACCTTTATGTCCCGAGACCCACTAGGAACCTATTGTTATTACTCTTCTGCCATGTTTGACCATCTCTCAAATGATAACAAATTCCCTTGTTTTAAACCATTAGGCAGCTGGTCTTTTGGTTGTCAGGTGTATTTTCAGCATATGTAAAGGAGAACACAGTATTGCCTTTAGATTCATTTTAAATATGGATGTCTGTGGCTTCCATATGAAATAGAAGCCTTCTAAAGAGACTTGGCAAGCTAATTACAGTAAGGTCACTTAAAGTTAGTTCTAGCTTTAGAGATATTTCTACTTCCAGCAATATTATCTCTAGGTAAAGTGGGGAATTCTTCTAGAACAAACATTAACTCTAGAACCAAAATGAACTTTTCAAGTGCATCTATAATAATCTATGGCTAACTTAAAAAAAAACAGACCAAAGAACTAAAGACCGTATGATTTCGTGACAATTCTTTAATTCCTGGAGTGGTCTGCTCCCATCTATGACATCCTTCATTTTCTTTGGTTATATGCTTAGTGCATTGCCTTTTCTTTATCTTGTAGTAATTCTAGTACACAGTTAAATTTATATTCAGAAGGGAATAGGGAGAAGGATAGAGATTTAAGAGAGTCAAGAAAGAGTGGGTAGATCGGCTAATGTGGCCTGCATCTTGCAGGAGGTCAGACTAGATGATCATAATGGTCCCTTCTGATCTTGAATTCTATGATTCTATGATTCTATGAAGATGGAGAAGATGTTTTTTTAAGTTCAACTATAATCTTGAGAAGAGTTTTCATATATCCTTAGCCCCAAAATGAGCTCATTTCTCCTCTCATAAGAAAAAAGGAGAGGTAAACAAAAAACCTGTATCTAATTTTGCCTACCACACTCAACATAATTAGCCTTTTTGAAGGGGGTGGGGGAAATCTATCTAATTTAGAAACACAATGACGGTTTTATCCAGAGCCATCTGCTTGATTATATACCAGAGTAATAGATTGCAGGAACAGAAATATTTTTCAAATTCTCTCCCTTGTTCTTAGTCACCTTAAAAGGATGAAAGCGCAGTTATATTTCAGCTGGCATTAAGTGTCCATATAATTTTTTCCTTCTCTGTTATGAAAAAAAATTCCTAGTGAGAATATTTTAGATCTGGTCAGAAATTTTCAAACAAAAATGGAAGTATTTTAATAAAAGATGATTGTTTTTAAAGAAATGGGGGTTTTCTAATGACAATTTTTCCTTTCCCCTCCCTAAAATGTAATGTTTTTTCAATGAACCCTTAACATTTGGAAGTAGTAGTGAGAAAAGTTAATGGGGAAAAAAACAAACAAGGTAAGCTGTTGGGGCTGGGGTGGCCTACCTAGTGGATGGAGCAGGACTTTGTCTGGTGATTTCAGTGACAGTTTGGAATAATGGGGAGCGTAGACCCACGAGTCAGATACTGGGGTGAGCATGAAGCCAGACTGAGGGGTGAGGAGCCAGGCCAAGAGTCAGCATTGGGATCAGGGGATGCAAATGCTGGAATGGACAGGGGTCAAGACTTGAACAGGGACTGGAAGCAGGAGCAGAGGAAGCCAGCTGCTGGCATAGTTCGCGTTGAGCAGCTGCTGCGCTGCAAGGTACAAGGAGCAGGCTGCATGCTCTCCTGCCCAATCAGGAAGCACAGCCTTTTGGACAAGGCTCATTGTGCCCAGCTTAGCTTGCTGGGTTGCCTAGCGACCCAGGCTGGGAGCCAGCTGTGCTCCTGACAATCAGTTTCGGGGGAGTGAAATACTTGTGGTTTTGTTTCCTGTTTCAGAAGCAAAATGGAAGAAAAATTTTGGGGATAAAAGAGGAAGGGAAAGAAAGAAAGAAAGAAAAATCCTGCAAATCTGAAGATTTTCATTACAAATTTTGACTTAAGTCATTCTGTGCCAAAGAATTCAGAATGAAAATTTTCATTTATTTTTTGCTAAATCTCTTTACCAGTTTGATTAGTTCTAATATTTTTATTTGTATATTTGATATTATTTATTGTTTGCATTACAGTAATGCCTTCAGCCCAGTCAGAGTTCAGATTCCGCTTTGGTAGGCATTGTATACCTTTATAATAGAAACGGTCCCTGCCTCAACAAACTTGACAGTTAAATATATGACATAACTTGTTCTTCTGTCTCTCTGTCTGTCTATCAAACAGTGAGATAGCTAAGATAAGTAATAATAAATAGTGTTTTTCTCCTCCCCTTAAGCTACTCGTAAAAAAACAAAACAAAATTAAAAAAAACCACCCTTCTTTCTACTTGAAGAATGAAGGGGAAAATGTTTTAAAATTGAAAGTAACATTTTCTTTCACAATATTTTCCCCTGCCCCCACTTCTTGTTTTGAGTAAGATATTTAAGTGAAGGGTTTCCCCCCCCCCTTCCTCTCCTACTTTCTCTCACTTCCCTTACCCCATTCCCCAACCCCAGTGGGGAGTATGGCAGGAGAGGGAAATAAAACACAAAACAATGAAATATTTTTTTCTGATGGAATTTTTATCTTTTTAAAATCAAAACCATATTGATAAAACAAATGTTCACTTCAAGAGTTTCAACCAGTTCTATGGACTGTATCAAGGTTCTCCAAGGTTTCCAGCTAATTCTTTTTTAGTTCAGTTAAACACATACCTGTTTCCAAACACTTACAAGATTAGCAATCCACATGTATATTATTTAATTTGCACTGACAAATTTGCATTATATAGATCAACTAATGATCTCATCTCTCCAGAAGTAGCTTGCACGTTCTCCAATTCTATTTTAAGTGCCTGGTTTAAGAAATATTGGAGTGCTGGCTCAGTGTGACTGTCCAAAATTAAATAAAACAAAATCTGAACAAAAGGAAAAGATTTGTGACAACATTGGGAAAAGTATGCTATTCCCAGGTTTGTTCAGTTTCATATTAATGTTCCTTGGAATATAAAGTAATGTACTTCTATGTTGCTGTAGATGTTTTTATGGATTGGTTGCAAAAGTAACTAGCTAGAAAACATTCTGCTCCCCCAATTCTATCTGATAACAGCAGGGAAATGTGTTTTTTATATTGCTCCCAATTTGCTAGTGTTTCAGCTCTTCCAACCTAGGATGATAGCATTGTGCTGTGATGTACTGGCTGCTGCCTATTTGCTGCTACTACTGCTCAAAGATTTAGAGAACTTAGATGGTTAGGTCACCGTCTGTTTCAATGAATGTGTGGGTGGGAGAAATGCATGCCAGGAGCATAACTGAAGAACTAGTGATGAACTGCCTATAACTCCCATGAAAGTGTTCCTGTTAGCCTGTGATAAACCCGTGCCTTAGGGTTGCAAGTGCTTGAAGAGGGGAAGGGCAAGATACTTGGGAATCTGTTTGTTTTCCCATTTATATAAAAATGCTTTATTATAACTATTACCAAAGAAGAAGGCAATATCACTGGGCAAGCCAGCTTATACTGTGTGCAATCTGTTGTGTTTATACTTTATTCCTGAAAAGTACACTGTGTACATTGTGCTGTGTGTAATTTGAAATGAGGGGAATAAATGAACACTTCACTGGGTGCTGTCATGGGTATGCTCCATATAGGGCATTGTATGTATATAATGCATCATACAAGGTACTAATCTTCCTTTGCGAGTGATGGAGCATATATTTGGATTGTATGGGATTTCATCCCCCCAGGACAACAACATGTAAATTGCTATGATAAATAACTGACCTACAAAATACTTCCAGACTCTTGGAATAGCTATAACATCATCACTGAAATTCTACACATTAGGTTTGCAAGAACTGCTGAGATACCAGAATCCTCAGTTAATGTAATGAATTCTTGTGATTCTGACAAAAAACAGATCCAATCCCATCCTTCCTCCAAATGCTTAGCTGAATAGTTTGTTAAAATATTAACAAGGGTTAGTCAGGGAAGTCTGGAAAGGGCACTTGGAGGGGAAAAAAAAAAGGTGACCTGCTTATTTACATACAGAAATGGTCCCCAAAGCCTCAGTGACCAAACACCATCTGTTTTATTCCTTTGGGGAAAAAAATGTTGTTCTCAACTGGATCTCTTGAAACCAAACCTTTGAGGTTACATAAATGTATGTAAAACAAGCTGTAAGTAAACAAGTCATCTGATGTATACTGTACAAGGGACAAAGTGTGAGGAAGAGACATTCATGGAAACGAAAACTGAATGTTATCCATGACTTTTTGAGCCCCTTATTGTACATCGAAAAAGTTTGAGATCTGGCACTGACGCAGGGCAATTGCATGTTCTGAAGATATTCTGATTCACTAACCAGCCACCCCAGTGCCAAACCCAGCTGAGCCTGTTGGTTACGCAATTAGTAAATGAGAGGCCTGCAACCCAGAGATCCAGACAAAGAGGGCATCAAAAGCACAGCTCTTTCTGAAACCATTAGTAATCACTTTCATGCTCTAAATGTTCATTAACATTCAACCAAATACATTTGCTGACAAACATATTTCATGAAACAGAAATCTGAGTGAATGTTGCAAAATATTCACAAAGACTGAATTTCAGATTTGTGATTACGAGTATCACCACTGGAAACCAGATACTAGAGAGAGATGCTTGTGCAGTCAGGGGACAGCAACGTACTATGGGACCTGTGTTGCCATTTAAAATAAGCTCAGAGTGAATTACAAATACTGGCTATATGAAACATTACATAGAGCAGCCCAGAGGCTGAAATATGTTCACAAACATTTGTCAAATCATTTTGAATAAACAAATCCATACAAGACAGCAGTCAAAGTAATTCCCAGAAAGGAAACAAAACAAAACCAAACAAAACAAAAAACCCCCAAAATGAAACAAAAAAAACCCCCAGCATAGCCCGACATTCATCTAATACATTATTCATCATGCATTAAACACTAAACTCTAGTGAGAACTTATTATATTCTTGGTGTTAGTATAATAGACAGCATGATAGATTATAATGTGATGATTTGAAAGACCATCCCAATGCTTGGGGGGAAATGAGGACTTTAGCAGTTCAACTCACTGAGTAAATAAGATAGACAACTAAAGTGGTTTCCAGAAGTGCTGGCCAGTTAAATTCGTTCACCATGGGTGCAATATGGCCAACAGGCTGGTTGTTAGGACATGTGGCTGGAATGTGGGAGCCTGGGTTCAAGTCTCTGTGCCAAATGAAGGATTTGAATGTGGGTGTCCTGTCTCCTAGGTAAATGCACTAACCACCAGGCTATTCAGGGTACAGCATGTCTGCTCCCTTTGCACCCACCCGCCGCCTCCTCCCCCCAAATCCTGGATCTTTGACAATGCATTTAATCAAAACCCCAAAAACTATCTTTCCCTGTGAAAATTAGTTTCGACAAATTGGAATTGAATTTTCCAGTGAAAAGCAAGTTCATCAAAACATTGCTAACCAGCACTACTGTTCTTCTAAAAAGGCTCTGCTCTGCTTGTTGTCAGTGTCTGATTCTTTCAAATACAGAAAGATGGCTTACAAAAGTAGTGAGCCTTCCTCCTAAACCAAGGAAGAGGGTGGTCAGAGGAGCACATTGGTGATGAGGGGAAGGAGAGGGGATCAGTGTAATAGGAGCTTAGTGCTGCGGGGGTGCGGATCCAGAGAACTAGTTCTGGACGGGCTAGGGGGAGGGAGCTCAGCTGTAAGAAGGAAAGTGCAGGAGCATTGAAAAGAATTGACTGCCCTCTCAGTTGTCCGAGGCAAAAACATGTTCTACCTTGGTATTAGGGATGGTTTCAGATACTTTGCTGTGTGCACATAGATTTAACATAACTGATTAATTATGCTACCATTTTAAAAAGAGGCAAGGGAATCAATTCCTATGAATTAGGGACAGTTTGGTGACTAAACAAGATCGGTTCAGAACATTGCCCTGGAATTCACAACAGTCATGAAAAATACAGAGCAGTCATCAACTCTATTTGAGACCCAATGAAATCACTATATAGCCAGTCAGAAAAAAAGTTGCCAACAATAAGTTTCAGCAAAAAATAGAACATTTTTGTGGTTTTCCCCCCTCCGCATTTTCTAGGTATGCAGTCACGTAGGGGCATATAAATATATATATATTTATTTTGTAATGACTGAAAGAGTAGATAAAGATTCCATGTAATGCCTTAGCTGAAAACCACTAATAAAATTCAGCCTTCCCAAGATTGCGATTAAAACAGAATCTGTGTTTCCAAGAAATATGGTACTCCGAGCTCACCTTTTACAGCCTGATCCATCAGCCATTGACGTCAAGGAATGACTCCCATTGACTTCAATGGACACTGGTCATTAAAGACAGAAAAGAGCCTGGCATTAACATTGCCAAGATGGTAAAAGAGGAAAGTTTTTTTTTCTTGATAACCCTGTGTTTCCTTTAGCCTTGGGTTGGGGAAAAACAGTTTTATTAAGTGATTCACTTACTAGTAAGTCCCTCCTTTTAAATTTCTGTTTCACACTGAGTGCATAGGTTTGGATTGTTGATTTACCACCACTATAAGCATTTGCCAAGTACAAACACTAGATTATTTGACTTTTATTGTGTTCTTTTAGTGCTACACTGATAAGCAATTGAACCCAGTGAAGCTGTCAGAGGAATGAAAGTCTTAAAGGCATACATTTTCTGTTTAGTGAACTGTAAAATACACAAAAATTAAACAGACTCATCATAGAATATTAAAAATATATTCTGTGCACTGGAAAGTAAGAAAAAACACACCAAAACAGCTTTGAAATAATATCAATACAGTTTTTGGAGGGAAAAAATCATTGTTAATACTAGGTTGGGGGGGAATAAAAATGAGGCAATGAAACTCTTAAACAAATAACTAATAAAAGCTGTTACAAGAATAAATCTCAGATGTGCTCTGGGACCACATTTTACAGTTTTTCATTGCATTGTAGTGCTGTGTTAACACAATACTTTTGATAGGTCATCCCTTAGACAGACAAATCATAAAATATATGCAATTTAACAAGCAGAATACAACAGAATGGCTGGCAATAAAATGCTAAAACCCAATTAGAAACAACTTCTTTCAGAGCAGAGATGGGGGAGGAGGAGAGGAGGAAAAGCATAATAAGAAAACAAAAAACTCTTCCAACACAAATCCTTGAAATCGTCTGCTCAGTAATAGTTTCCAGAAAATAGAAGCAGTGACATTCACTGTAGAGATTTACTGTGACATTACTTTTTTTTATGAAACTGAAGCTTGAAAAAAATAAAATTTGAATTCTAGGTACAGCAAGTCTCCGTTAAGGATAGAATTTAATGTATTATAAGTAGCCATAGCTTTAAGCTCCTCTGACCCTTTTTGATTTGAAGTTTCTTTTGCTATCATCTATTATATCATCTGGGTTGGAAAATGTTCTCGCGTAGGAGGTAGGCAGAATGCTGATGATGTAATTCATGATTATGTAGAAGGAGGTTATAATTGCTGACTTTTAAAAATAGCACCAGCCAATTCCTTCATGACCTCTTACAGCCAGTGGAAACTGCTGAAGAAGATGTAGAGCTTTAAGTCTTCACTGTGCTCATAGTTAGGATAATTAGGATGCGTGGGGACCTCAATCCTCAGGAGGGTTATTTTAATTTTATAATGCTCTATTTATACTGCAAGTTTTAATGCAACTAATCATTTCTTTTTATATAGTATGATGGATCAGCTACTAAAGGGTTGCCATCCGAAGAGTGGAAAAGTAAAGAAAAGCACAGTGAAGCAGAAGGCACAAACTCTTTGGGGATAGTGAGACTTAGGATGTGTCTATATTGGCCATTAGTCAGCACTAGAGGGGCATAAATTTTCACATGCACTATCTGGCCCAGGTGGATCCTTCTGGTGTGCACTAACAGTTCCCATGTGTATAGAAGCAGTCCTGTTTCAAACAGTGCTATGTTGACATGCACTGGAGAACTTTTAGTGCATCCTAGCAAGGTCTGCCTGCATCACACATTAGGGCACATTAAAATTTATGCCCCTGTAGTGCAAACTTACACACCATGTAGATAAGCCTTAAATCTTTTGCTATTATGGCCAGGGCAAAGGGTTTTAGTAAGTTATGTTTGGAATTCCAGACTTTTGGTATCAAAAGATTAATAAAATACTATGCAACTGTTTTCAAGATATTTAACGCTATCTATAATCCACATAAGAAAAAAAAAACTACTGTGCAAAGAAAAAGAAAAGGTTGACATGAGTGAAAGTGTAATTGCAGAAAGAAGTAAAAGTGAGCCCTTGACTTTTGTCAGGCTAGGATATGACCCTATATTTTTATAGAAGTGCTTTCTGATGTGGCTGCTCTTCAGTTATTGCAGTTCATGCCACAGTATTTGTGTTTCTTAGTGCAGTTGTCAGTTATGGATGAACAGAAAAGACCAGCAGGAATTAGAGGGTTACTCAGACATTATAGGTATGTTTCGATTGGAGTAAAAAACACTGGTCAAATTCATCCTTCATGTAACTTCATTGGAGTAAATATAGATATAGTAGGTCAGAGTTTGGCCCATTTTCTGTTTTTTTTTTTTTTAAACTTCTGCTCCCAGCTCTCTAGGAATGCATTTTCTTAAGAGTATATTTTCAGTTGCTGCCTGTCAAGATACCATATGAGGCTATTTCAGATTTATGAGACTCTCTGTCATGCAACATTGGTAATAGGAAATTGGTAATGCATCCCAAGAAGAAACCTGAAATTATGGATAGAGTAAATACAATGCTGCTATTTGAAAAGTGTGATACTATGGTTCTGCAAAGTAGCACTCAAGGTCCCATGAATCCTTGCAAACCCAAGTACGATGATTTAATGCTTTTGATTTGATACCATTACAGCCAAGACTACAGCATTTATATTATTCCGAGAAAGAAGAACAAAATCATCATCTGGTGTAGTTCCATAGAAGTCACTGGAGTTTTCCAATATATGCCACTTAATGATCTGGCCTTTTCTATTTATCCACTAGCCATGGAGAGTAGAGTGTGGTCCCTGTAGCATATTTACAATTCAGGCAACAAAAAGAACAGTGCTTGAAGTATTGCAGCAGCATCTAAACAGCAGGCTATTTTTGCTTATTACTGATCATGCTCTTGGCAGTTTCTGATGATATAGATGACCCAGTGGATAGAGGGAAGCACTATTTGCTTCTGTTATATTGGATAATTCATGCACAATATTCATTTTTACATTTGATCTGATATATCAGAGAGAGTGACCACTTAACGTGACATTAGATAAGAATCAGTGTCACTGATAGCTGACAAAAGAAAACCAAAAAGATTCTGTGATAGAATGCACATTTGTTATGGTGATGGCTGGACGTTTGGGTGCATGATGGGATTTTCTAGCAAGGTTCTTAAAAAAGCCCTAAGGATCAGCCATATCTGGGCGGCCCAGTTTTCAAACGTGGACATCAAATAGGACCAACTAATGCTACATTGATGTCCTTGCAGATGAATTAGGCTTAGCTGCAGCATGCCAATCCAGCAATGTAAAGCAACTGTGAAGTTGGTTTAATTGGCTAGATGAAGCAGGTTTATGACTATTTTGTATCCCTCATACAGCACAAAGCAGTCAAAGTATACCAGTGAACCTGGCCGCAAGTTTTAGTGGGAGATTTTCAATGTCACTAATGGCAGTTAGGAACCAAAACCGTCATGTATGGTGTATGCTAAGTACTGAATGCAAAGTGGAGATTTTCAAAGGCATAAATGACAGATACCTAATTCCCATTGAAAGTTAATGAAAGTTAGGTACCAAACTGCTATTTCTACCTTTGTAAGTCCCCCCTTCATTCAATACTTAAGTGCACATAGGCATTGACTGTACATGTTAAGTGTCTGTCTGAGAAGTCAGATGAGGGATACAGACATTCGGTTTAGTCACCCAGGTTTGAAAATTGTCCTCTTTCCAGAAAAAAAGTTTTTTACATTCCCCGTGGATATGAATTTACCTAAAGTCATATAAAACTTTCATTTAATTTCCACTTACTTTGCGTGCATATGGCACATTGCAGTAGAAGAAAAAAGGCTGACTTAGAAAACCCTTTTACTT
Organism: Mauremys mutica; assembly: GCF_020497125.1. Lineage (NCBI taxonomy): Eukaryota > Metazoa > Chordata > Testudines > Geoemydidae > Mauremys > Mauremys mutica. The sequence continues at coordinate 182,262,875 of NC_059072.1, read as the reverse complement.
CTATTGATCATCTCTCCAGGACAGAGCTACAACAGTGGTGGGGCAGGGTAGAAAGATTTCACAACTATGGCCCAGGTTGCGTATGGAGCTAGATAAAAGGAGGACTTCATGGCTGTCAAACCAGCATCATTCACTGGAAGGTGAGGGGAAGGGCAAAATACATTGTTCACATTTCCGATTCATTGCACTATTACTTTCATTGATCCCATCTCCAGTGATATATCTCATTCATTATATCACCTTCCCCTGCTAATTCCACAATTATATCATATTCTTCCTGAAAAGAGGAAGTTTAAAAAGACAGGATTGGGAGATTGCTAGTGCTCTCAGGACTTTACTGAGCTCTCCTTCCCCTTTAAAACTACCTCTAAAGAACACTGAAAAACATGATAGCCCATCCTGTTCTCAACCCCACGCTGCCTTATATGATGACCTCCCCAACTTCTGACCAACCTCAAACCTTTTCCTCATTTTTAACATGCAAATAGATACCAGCAACACCTAATTGCTGCAAAAATCCTACCTCTCTCTTAGTCTGGCTTCAGGCTTTTATTTATTGCACCAAAAGTGTTCAAGCTATGTTGATGGACAGCCTCCTCCTGCTGATGGATAGAGGTGAAGCAACAATTACAATAGGGATTTCACTAGTTGGCCATATTTTCTACTGCTAAACGTGAAGTGCTTCTGACTGGCTTTAGTCATTCTTTTCCAAATAGCTTCCCGCAGCCCCAGCAAAAATAAATAAATAGACGCTAGGCACATGCTGTCTTTTCCCCCACACTTCCCCCTTTCAGTCAAAAGCTCTGACACATGGCCTCCATCAGGGCTCAATCCTATCACCATTCCTATTGCAGATGTGAATTTAACATTTATTGGGATAAACCAAGATGGCCTGAGCAACAATATAGCTCTATGTATCCTTTAAGTCCACTGCTTACACCACTAAAGAGAGCTGCTGGGGGAGAATGTGATACAAGAGATTTTTTGGTTGCTCTATACCAGCACCAGAACCGCTGTATAGCATTAAAAGAGCTGAAAGTGCTGTCCAGTACTAAAAGTGCTGACCTTTGTCCATTAGCTGAAGTAGGGAGAGATTGAGATTGGGCTTGTTTGAATTAGTAAAAAATGGAGTGGTGACATTGAAACATAATGTTAAGGTGCCTATAATTTGTTTGATAACTATGAGGATTTAAATAGTCAATAAAGATGGTGTTAAGCAGTTGTGGCTAGGGAAAAAGAGATGGCATTCTCAAGAAATCAAAGCAGAGAAAACCAAAATGGAGGCTTAGAATGATCTGACAAATGGCAAGCAGGCATATTGGGTGAAATAAAGGTCATTCCAAAAACCTGAAGGAAGGGATCAGTTATAAAGAACACAGGTCTTCAAAGAGGTCCAGCATAGCATAGGTTTTCAATAGGGTCCAGCTTTCATTGATAGGTAAAGGCCTTGAAACTGATTGGCTGATAATGATAGGGATTGAAAAGACAACCAATCAGAGTAGGCTAAAATCTGCATATAAGGCTGAGAGCTGCTATACTTTAGTTAGTTCCTCAGTGTGTGTGTAAAGTACCAGTGCATGTGAGGACAACAGAAAACCAAGAAGAAGCCAACTAAAAGAGTGGAATGAAATCACTGAAGAAGGAAACCAAACAAGACTCAGCAGAGTAGACAGAGCAGAAGGACATATCACAACTCTGGTTTCTATTGACATACACTCTCTATTAGTAACAATAATAGGCAGTCTGGCCGGGCTGCTGCACTCTTCTCTGAGCATTGAGAAAAATGCAGTAGGCACTACAATTACCTTGTTGCACCTTTAACTAGTAAAAAGGCTTCACCTGCTCTCATAAGAAGGGATGGCCATTGAACAATGTGACTCATTGATTTACCTCCAGGTTGCTACAGGATTTGTCTCTTCTTTAGCCTTGACAAGAAATTCCCAAACTATGTGCAGCTGGTGCACAATTCAGTGGCTGTCTCATAAGTAGAACTGTGGGAAAGTGATCAAAATATTTCATTTTTTTAAAGTTGCTCCTGTTTAGCAACAACTGTTTAGCCATCTTTTGTTTCAAAGTTTTTCATTAAATTTAATCAGTGTTCATTTACTGAAAACTAAGATTTTCATTTCTGATAAAAAGCCATTTCTCAAAAAGTTATGAACATGTCTACAGACTTAAGCAGAAGAGGGTATATTGCACTAGTGCTCTACAACATATACTGGTTTCTAGTGCCCTTTTAATGAGGTTGGCAGCCATGTCAACCCAGAGAAATCCTCTCCAAGTTATCAGTTATGCAATGTGTCCAGGCACTCAAATATAGGTTCAAGGAAGCTTCTCAACAAGATGTCCAAGATTCTGAAACACCATCCCAGAGCCAGTTCTGAAGAGTCTTACATCTATAGGTCATGCTGGGAAAGACAGTTTTTTATGACAGTATTCACTGAAGAACCAGAACAAGAGAAAATGCAACATTACTCTCAAAGTAGCAGCCCAAGATTAAAACTAGAGCAGAACAGAGAACTGACATCATGCTCCCAGTGTGGGTCCTGATCATATCAAAAGAAGAATGAAGATCCAGCTGTTTCCAGGCTGATCTGACTGTATTTTTAATCCACGTGCAGTACCTAGATAATATAGTGATAAGTGGCTCATAAATGCCATATAGACAAATGATAACAGAACCAGAGTCAAAATGATATCTCATATGAAAAGAATATATCGTACTTCCTCTTCCTATGTCCATTTCCAACTAAAGTATCATTATAGGAAGTGAGTACCCATCAGAGTCAGTTAAAAAACAGGGAGACCAGGAAGATCCTTTGAACTAACGGGATACCCTTATTCACCCCTGATAGATCTTTGTAGTGTGGTGTTTCTCTTGTAACCTGATGGAGCCTTCAAAGAGTCCTAAGATCCCCTCCCCACCTATGGGTTCAAAGTAAAAAAAAAAGTCTTTCATTGCAATAAGTCCCTTCAAGACTCCCTGTGATTCTCACAACTGTCATAAGCTAGCAGCTGAGAGAAGGACAAAGAGTGACAGATACAGACATCAGATAAAACAACACCATCACTGTAAGTTACGAACATACCATAGGACAAGTGTGGGGCAAGATATAACTCTCCTTTAAATATTAATGCAAAAAAAGGAGAGTCAACTTTTTCCTAACATGAGTGGATTTGCTGTTGTAAAGTGTCTCCTACTGCCTTATGTTTTGTTTTTCCCTTGACACTATACAATGATATTGCTTCAGAGCTGTAGACAAAGTGAGACAGATGTGTTGAATGTGCAATTACCAAGGGAATTGTTTCCCAAGGAACAGTGGCCATGCATAGCTTTCAGGACTTTCTCCCTCATTTACTATATGGAGATGTTAATAATTTGCATAACAAGGAGTGGAAAAAAAAATCTAACACAGATTACTGCACCTACCCAATCATGTCTGGGGGTGGGGACATGAGAGATAAAATAGCCACATTATTTGTGAATCAGCAGCTCTGCTCCATACTACAAGCGATCAGCAAAATTTCCAGGGAGTACAACACCTTTCTGTGCAGCACTCAGAAGAAAATGAATTATTATAAATGGTAAAGAGGGCCATCTGCTTTTTCCATTATTTTCCATGCTTCATCTGCAAATTTCTGTTTTTGTTTTTTAATGAGAAAATGTCAAAATGTATAAATAAAATATTTTTGTTAAAAAGAACATCTTTTCATGTCTTATTTACATTCCAAAAGCTCTCTCTACTGCCCTTGTTTTGTATACATGAAAAGTTTGAGCATATTGCTTGTATACCAATATAATCAAATATGTGGTCATTATCTGTTGGGTAATGAATGGGGAGGAATGGATTGCCATGTTTTTAATCATTTCAGGGGTGCAGATGATATCATTAACCACAAGAGCCAACCTCAAGTGGTTTTGTAATAAAATCTGAACCGAGGCATTGATTTGCAATGTGGTCATCTATCTACAGCTTTGCTCATTGTGATTTATAGGGCAAAAACAAATTATAGTTATTTTTAGAAAAGTTTTGAAGCTCAAAACATGATTTAAAACAAACATACATTTCTTCTGTGCAGCAAACCTATAATAAAAGTTGATAGCAGTGGAGTAGTGTAGCGGGGTGGTCACCTGCTCTGGCCCTGAAGGGGTTAAAACAGCCCTGGGAAAGGGCTGGCCCAGGGAGCCAGAAGACGAGGCTTTGGGGAAGTAGCCACAGCTGGCCCTATAAAAGGCTGTGGACCAGGAGCTTAGGCAGTCTCTCTCTAGCTGTGGAGAGAGATGGGCCTGGCTGCTTGGGAACTCAGCAGAGCAGGGCTTGGGAAAGGCCAGAGGAGCTGGGGAACTCCAGGCTGGAAAACCTTGCTGAAGGCCTAAAGCAGGTACTGGAGTTGCAGGGGCAGCTCAGGGGTAGGCAAATGCAGCAGGTCCAAACTTCCCTTGCCGATGATGAGTGGTTGATAGACTGCAGTCTGTCCCAGGGAACAGGGGCTAGATGGTGACTGGCAGTAACTGAGGCAGGGTTGGGATAGAGGGTTGGGTGTTCCCCTGAGTGGGGAGGCCCAGAGAGTAGAGGGTAGTGCCAGGGGGCAGCACCAGGGGAAAAGGGGCACTGGGGTCCAGGAGGGACATGGGCATGTGGGATACTGGCCAGCAGAGGGTGCTCTGAAGCTGGAGAGCTAATTGTCGAGACAACCAGTAGGAGGTGCTGTGCCGGTGAGTCCTTGTGTCACTACAAGTAGCATACCGTTACTTTGTGCTGACGTGACTATAATGTTGATTTCCTTTCATTGTGATGCAGGAGTGTTATTTTATACAACTGATCATCAGTTTTTTTAATATGATTGTTATTGGTTTGATACTTCTCTCTGTACTATGCAGTACCAAGAAGGCCATGTGTTTTGAGAAACTGGATTCTAATTCAGACTCACAATATGACCTCCAATGTAGTCACTTATCTCTCCTTTGCCTCCCTTATTCAGAGGAATAGAAAAGCAGTCTTCAAAGAAGAAATATATCTGACCTGTGATTGGATGACTGTGCTACAAAAAAGGCTTCTCAGATTTTTCCAGGGTAGACCACCTCTTGGAAAGAATGTTTTGTGAACAGCTTCTCCTGACATTCATTATCAGAGATGACTTTCCCTCGCATTCATGATGGCATAACATCCCTGAGGCAAATACAGCAATTGCTTAAGCTACTAATATTAGAGAAGTACCCAGTGTAGTGCTCTTTAATGTAATTCAGCAAGTGGAAAACAAACAAGAACCATGGGACTAGTCCACTGTCTGCAAGTACTCCATGGACCATAGCTTGAGAACTGCTCTGCTATATAATTAATTATTCACTGAGTGCTCCGAAGTATGATAGGCAAACAGATTTGATCTTTGCCTCAAAAGGCTCTACATTTAAAAGTTTAAACATAGCACAAAGAGTGGGTGCAGAGAAGCAATGAGAGGCATTAAAGGGAAGAGAAGACAACAGTCAAAAAAACTGGTGATACACCTAAGCTACTGCAATGTCTAAAGGCAGTGTGTGTATATATACCTAAATGGTCTCTTAAGATAAGGAGTTCTATACATAGTTTATAGGCTAAGAAGAACAAAAATGGGTAGAGAGGTAAACTCATGGAATGATGAAGGCAAAGAAAGAGCAGTAGACAATGAAGAGAAAAGGTGGGAAGGTGAGGCTAAGAGGAGTTAACGGGATGGGAATGATGTATGTAAAGGAGGAAGGAGAAATATTGGGTAAGTGCCAACATGAATATGTGACATCATGGGACTATTACCTAAAGGTGGTGGTAGTGAGCCAATGAGTCAGAGGTTCTGTGAACTCTGCTGCTTTGCTAAGCTAGCTGCATGTCACCAGGGGATTTCTCTATGCAAGAGAAATCTTCATCTATCCCTTTAGAGCAGTTTTCTGGCTTCTATGTACTGCTGGAAGACTGGGGAGAGGGGCAAGAAATTGTCTTCCCCCACTCCTTTTTTAAAGTTTAATTTCACTTAAACATCACATTGTTAAAGTGACTCCAATTTTTCTACCTTGCAGAGGCATGTCCATCTTCAGCACCAACAGTATCCTTTTCTCTTAAAAAAAGAAAAATCCTGTCATTACTAACACCAGTTCAGTTCTGCCAATAGTAGCAACAGTAGAAGTGCTAGTGTAATAGGACTTCTGGTAGCTTTATCTACCATGTCACTTAATGCTGCTCAGGGCAGGTCCATATGACACGATAGCAAAACTGCTATCACCTTGTCTACATTGCATTAGTTAGCAAATGTGAGGAGTTTGTGTAGAAACAGCCTCTGTCATCTGATATATCAAGTTGCTGAGAAGATTTCCTCTTACCCCTCCTAACAAGGTAAGGATTTCCTGGCATCAAATGGGGACATCTTAAAAATAAAAAAAACCACACCACACACACACACACACACACACAACCAAGGAGTTCTAATATAATTCAAATATCAGTGTTACCGTAAGTGGTGAGTGACACATGTTTTGATGATACATCCTTAAGATCTCTGAATCTTGCAACACAGACTTTTCTTTAAAAAGGCTGAACATCTTCCATGTAAAAAACCCAACCCCCCAAACGGCTTCTGCAACATTAGCTATTAGCAGTCCTAAGGAAGGTCACAATGTGTTACACTGAGTTCCATTGTCATACTGGTTTCTGCTTGAAAACAATTAGAGCAGGTCAAAAGTTTTCTGACAGTTTTTTCCATGTCAGAAAATACCATTTCATTTAAATTGAAGCTTTCTGCAGGAACATGCTGATTTTGATCAACTTTTGCTTTGAAAATTTTGATTCACAGCAACTTTTCATTTAAGAAATTATATTTTTTCTAAAAGGCAAAATCAGAGCAAAACATTTCAGTTTTATCAAAATTGAATGTTTTGATTAAACTGAAAAGGAAAAAAAATCATTTGAAGGGAAATGTTCCCATTTCGAACAAACACAAATTTCAAAATCGTAGAATTTCGCACAAAATGAAAATCTGGGTTCCCTAGCTTTGCAGACAATGAAAATAAAAACTGCCTCGCTACAGAGTTGCTGGGCCTCTTGCTGATGGATAATGCAAGATGGGTCAATCTGAAGTGTTGTTGTGCTTTCATTACTCTAAGATATTTCTGTGTTAGATCACTAATAAACACACCAACTAATCTTCGTCTCTTCAGTCGACACTTAATAGAAACAAAGGATTTTTCTTGTAATTAAGGCCCTCTACGCAGGAGCTCAGGGTTCAGTTCCCAGCTCTGCCCCACATTTCCTGTGTGACCTTGGGAAAGTCACTTAATCCTCCTAAGCCTCAGCTCCCCACCTGTAAAATGGGGATAATACTTCCTTTCTCCCACTCTTTGTCATTTTAGGTCCTGATCCTGCAACACATAGCATGGGGGTAGACTACAGTGTCTGCATGGAGCCCATAGAAATCAGTAGGGCTGTACATGGGCACGGCTGGCATCCCACAGACTAAATAGTACAAGATCAGGGTCTCTCTCACTGTGTGTGTTTGTGCAGAGCCTAGTATGATGGATACCCAATCTTGGCTGGAGCCTCTAGATGTTTCTGTACCACAAATAAAAATGATAAATAACTGTTCCTACTTATATCAGTTGCAAGGTGCATTGTAGTTCTTGTACTCTGAAGGTATACTTCCCAGTAGATTACGACTCAATAACTCTTACTCCTGGAGTTTAGAATTTTCTGTAACTTGTGTACTTTTCCCTTCTACATCTAATGGCTTTTGGGCAGGGGAGGGGAGTATCTCCTCCGGCCTCTGGAATGAACTGACCATATAATGTAGGAGATAGCCCTCAATCTTGACTGAATGGTGTGTGAGAAAATGCTACACATAACTCAATAGGTCAGACGTTTGAGTTTACAGGTGTTCCTGTCTAGTCACAAGCTAGCTGCACAGGTCCAAGAAAGGCAATCTGCCAGCTGTATACATCTTTTGTGTGTGTGTATATTGTGACAAAGTTCCTCCTCTACCTTGGTGGGTCCTGCACTTATTGGCAGATTTGCTCACCGCAGTGATCTTCCCTCTCGTGGAACCCACAGTCTGGGTCAACTCCTCCTGTGTTTGATCAGGAGTTGGGAGGTTTGGGGAGAACCAGGGCCTGCCCTCTACTCCGGGTTCCAGCCCAGGGCCCTGTGGATTGCAGCTGTCTATAGTGCCTCCTGTAACAGCTGCATGACAGCTACAACTCCCTGGGCTACTTCCCCATGGCCTCCTCCAAACACCGTCTTTATCCTCACCACAGGACCTTCCTCCAGGTGTCTGATAACACTTGTACTCCTTAGTCCTCCAGCAGCACTCCCTCTCAGCTCCTTGCGCCTCTTGCTCCTAGCTCCTCTCACACACACACACCACAAACTGAAGTGAGCTCCTTTTTAAACCCAGGTGCCCTGATTAGCCTGCCTTGATTGGCAGCAGGTGTTCTAATCAGCCTGGCTGCCTTAATTGGTTCTAGCAGGTTCCTGATTACTCTAGTGCAGCCCCTGCTCTGGTCACTCAGGGAACAGAAAACTACTCATCCAGTGACCAGATATTTGCCCTCTACCAGACTCCTGTACCCCACTGGTCTGGGTCTGTCACAATATATATATCTTCAGAGAAAAAAAATACTGTTATGCAGTTTTCTTGTAGAAAAGTGGCCTGTACAACTCTGGTTTCTACTGACATCCATAGGATTTGTGGGTGCACACTATCTCTGGAAATCAGGCCAAAAGTCTGCACCACTGTGAGAGAGGTAAGAGTCTTAGTTTATTAGTTTGCATGAAATAACCCATTTGCTGAACAATTTTAATCTGCTAAAAGCAAAATGTATTATGAGTAGCATACTGGAATTTTATGCTGCTTCTGGTAACAGCCCTGATTAAATGTAGGCGGCAGTTCACGCCTACACTGGAGTCTGGAGAATAACAGTGGATTAAGTATAGGTCAGAATATGATGCTGTTAGCTGAGAAGTGTGGCAAATGGATGCCAGTTGTTGGAATTCACAACACGGGGTCTGTAAAGTGCCCAGCAAGAGAGCCTCTACAATAGTGACATTCATTAACACAAATTACTTTGTGATAGATCACAAGATTCTGTAGCAGCATGCCATCTAGTAATGGTATAGTGTACCATGTTAGAGGTTCTGCAATACCTCACAGGGTTCTGCCAACCGCACAGTGGAGAGCTAACACTTTGTATGTGACAGCAGTGCATGAGGCCTATTAGGGAGCAAGGCTCTTCAGTGCACCTTAAACAGTCAGGAGAAAAAAGTGACACCATTAGCCACTACACAAATATTGGACACCTTCCTTTGTTTCTCAGTTTATTACCCAAAACAATAGAAGTTTTTCAGTAACTGTGGTGTTATAAGACCAAAAAATATATAAATTGGCCCAGCAAGAGAAGTTTGGGGTTTGAATGAATGCTTTCTTTGTAATAATTCTCAAGAAAAGGTAATTTTTTGATGGGGATTTAAATGTAGTTGTGGAAACAGAGTTAAAACAGACTTGAAAGTCACTCTGATCAGTGCTTCTAACTAACATGCTTCACTGTGAGATTCCACATTAGGGACTTAATCTCCTATTAGTAAACTTGTGAAATTCAAATTCATATAATTGTAACCTGTCTAGATATGACCCATATCACAATAATCTTGTGCCCTCTTCCTGCAATTGGCTCCATATGGACGGAAGCCCACTGAACACAGTGGAGCTGTATGAGAGTGCTGGAGTCTGCCCACCTGGCTCCAATCAGGTTTTGAGACTTAATAAGAATTTCCCAGGCACATAAATAGAACAATAACTGGAAAGTCAGTTGTTATTTGGGATAAGAAAGTTAGACAATTAAAAGAGTGTCAATTGTACCACTATCCCATGTCTGATCAAAGTGAAAACAAGTCTGGTTTAACTTACCAGTGAGTAAAAAGTAGAAAGGGGCTTTATTACTATTATTAGCAATTGATTAGCCCCTCAACAAACAACTAAGCTATACATAAGTAATACCAGGTCTTGTTAAAATACTACACTGTATTGTCTGAAACAATGCTAGTGTGGAGTCTATAGTGTCAGTAATGTTCCTGCACATTATAATTTAAGAATGAGAAAGTAACAATATTCCCCAGGCACTAGATTCAGCCCATTCAGCTCAAGTGGGTCCAAATTGCACCTCCACTCACCAGAGGAGCCCACTATAGCCCAACCCACAGGTGTTTTAGGTTCTGCCAGAAGCTCAAGAAGAGCCTTGTAGACATAGGCTGGAATAGGGACACTCTAAACCAGTGTATCCCTCTTCCCCACTTTACTGTATCTCCTCCCAAAGAGAGCTGCACAGTTTGGGGCCTATGCTTACCACAGAACGGAAAGGTTACAGCCATCTTTAACACTGGATCTATGTGCAGGCTCTAGTCCACCCATTTAAGCACTTCCAGAACTTTAGAGCCAGTGAATGACACTGGCTCTGCCTATGCCCCAAATTCATAGCTCTGCTACCATAGATCCCAATCCAGCAAAGCACTAGACATGAAGTCAACTCACATGCTGAAGTGTCCCATTGAATAGGGGCCACAGAGACAGTCCAGTCTGGATATAAGCAATGTTGTCCACAAAGTAAATTGAACATTGTTCCTGGGACAAACACTTACCTTTGCAAACAAGTGGCGAGAACCCAAATTCATGAGGATGTTCACCAGCTTGAACAGTTACTCCAACTTTGCAGAAGCTATGATGGATGCAAAGAGATATATCCTCGTTTCCTGCACAGATAAGTCATAGTATTTCAAAAAATTATTTGTGCCTCTTTTTAAAAAATGCATTTGTATTCCTTTTGCTTCATTTGTTGCAGGTCATCTATACCTCATGGTGAGATATAAAGACAATAATGGAACCCAGAGGCATATGGAAACCGTTACATCAGTTGTTAAGGCCAAAAGATGGATAACATCATACCAGGTCATTCATAAAGTATTTGACAACTACAGATATTTTTCCTTGGCAACATCTGAAACCAAACTGGGTCAGTTAGCTTCTAAGAGAGTACCAATAAATTAGACCTTCTGGAGAAAGGCATACCCTCTGATCAAAATGGAGGCAGTCTTCCCATAAAAAAGATATAACTTATTTCTCTTTCCTTCCTTTCCAATCCCAGAGCAAAAAGAGAGAGTGGGGGAGAGCTTAGCCAGAAGCCACTTGAAACAGTCCATGATTGTCATGACGACAAGGACACCTTCAGTTAGCAACATGTGTTATCTTTTAAAAAGATATTTATTAATTTTGATATATAAGCAGCAATACTGTCTGTAGAGAATTGGGGCCTGTCTGATAGCCCCCTTCTCCAGCTAGACCTAAGCTTGCCCTTGCTGAGCCAGTACCCTCCCTGGGGGAATTCTGTCAGGAATCTTCTCACAGATTCTGGGAAAAGTAGTTTCCAGCAGGGTCTGTTATGATTTCTATTCTTTTATTTCAAGTCTTCTCAACAAAATATCAGTCCCTCACCCTGTATGTGTCTCCAGCTGTTAGTTCAGAGCCTTTATGATGATATGACTTCCCACAGTCTCCCTTCTGTCCATTTTGTTTCTAGGAGCAGTTCCTCTCAGCAGTAGCTCTAGCCTCGGGCGGGTATTTCAGCTTTCTCTTTATTTCCTGCTCTTCTTTTTATGAGGATCAACCTGTTAAGCTGAAGATCTTTTCCCAGGTCCAGTGGGTGGGGTTAATCAGCCAGCCAGTGGCTGGCCTTTGCCCCAGGGGAATGGTACCCTTTATAACTTTCCACTATCTAATTACCAGAACAAGTTAATATACAATAATACCATCAGAAACACATTCTTTTTTTTTGCATTTAGAACAAAACTTAATAAAAAGACACAATGCTCAAGCAAGTCCACAATTCTGCAGTGTGAGTTCATGTATGTATGCAATATTTCATAGTACACAAAAGCAGATAAGGTTAGGAAAAAAGAAAAGACAGACAGACATGGGGGTATAGTAATGGAAATACCAATAAACCACTCCCTGTAGCAATCGCATGAAACACAGTTATAACTGATAGAGGTCTATCAGTTGTAGAAACATTTAGGCTGTCATTTCTAAGGGATACTATCAATGAGTATACAGCTAGTGAAGCACACTCATGGCATTCTTTGGTGATCTGCAGAGGTGAAAGAAACGATCATTTTTGCAAAAGCGATGTAATATTCCCCTATATAAGCATTCTCCACTAATTCAATATGGGTCTCTTTGAATAGTAAAGCATTTTTTTTAAATCCATATGAATTACAATACCAATAAAGAGAAATACCAGCAAGAAGGATAGGAACTGCTCTTTGAGGGATTTGTTTTTAGGAGGAAAGGGAAGGATGAGCTTCTGAATGGATTTCTTGAGCTCAGCTTGGGTTTGAACTCATGCCCATTGTGATCCTGGCAAAGCTCCCGTGGATTTCAGTGAGGCAGGATCAGATAGTTAGATGCCAACTGGGGTGAAAGTAAGGGAACCGGAAGTTGATCCCTTCAAACTGAAGTGATACTAGGAGCAAAATTCTCTGAGTAAAACCCAACAGCTTTCTCCAAGTTGTTATATACAACCTATTAGTCTCTCACCCGCTATTTAATTAGGAAGCATTATGGATAATCCAGAGCCAGGAAATTGTGTTGATATACTTAAATTTTTATTTTCTATGGAGCACAAACACGACAATGATGCACTCAAGCAAACTCCATTCTGAGCCTGTCTATAGCAAGTTAACTATTAATTATGGTGAGTGGCTTAAGGGAAAAGAAAGTTTCTATTCTAAAGCAACCAAATATTTTCAGTAAATTCAAAAAAACCCCTCTCTTCCTTTCTGTCACATGTCGGGTAGAAATTTCAATATTCTTAGGGAACCTACTAAGATAGAAGAGCAAAGTGAAGAAAGCACATAATAAATAGAGGGAAAGGATTTAATTAGCCTGCACTTTCTCATGTGAAAAGGTTGACTCACCACTGGTGCCTCCTCATTGCTGAGCATAGTCGCTCACTCCTCACTGGGTATCTCCAGCCAACAGTTGCTCTGCGTCTGCAGTGACCTGCCTCTCCCTGTGACTTGGCCTTCCAGCCAGGTCACTTTAAAGTTTCTTCCTTCCCAGGTAGACCATGAACAAAAAGCAAGGGGAATTAATGCAAATAAACTGAGTTCATAATAAATAGAGGGAAAGGATTCCTGCTCAGGATGCATCAGAATCTGGCCCTCTCTTCCCTCAGGGAGGGGCCTTCAGGCAGCAGTTGTCTGGGATGCTCCTGCCTTCAGTCAGCCCTTTCCACCGGAGCTGAAAGTCTGTTCTCTTCTGTGAGAGCTGCTCTGCTCCTCCTCCACCCTGTGTATACCTTGCAGGTGTGGTGGGGTGAGGCTGCCTGAGTCCGGAGCAGTCCCCCATATCATAACTGTGAAACATTGACAATTAAATAAAATCTTACTCTGCATGCATACAGACCCATGCAGATAGGCATTTGGGGTAACTCTGTACACACACAATAGTCTTTTATGGGAAAAACACTTGAGAAAAATAAAGGACAAAACTCACAGCCCTCTCTTATTGCTGCTGGTCAAACTTCAGTATGCTTATCCAGGCTACTCTGATTACAGATGAGCTGAAACTAAAGCTCCCAACTTGCCTGGATAGTAACAACAAAATATATGATAATAAAATAAAATAATCCATAAATGAGTAAGTCCACCAGCCTTGTACCTGAAAGAGTCAATTAGTTATACCTGCAGCCTAGGTTTAGTCCAAGATATGTTTCATCGGGATTCAGCAACTGTGCCTTGGTTTTGATGAGAACACCACCTACTCAGAAAGGAGACAAAGAAGAAAATATACTGTTTCTTAACTAACTGAAAGAGAAAGCTGTTTCATGTCATGCAGATCTCTGTTTATGAGATCATTTTTCCAGTGCATTAGGACAGTGGCTCTCAAACTTTCCAGACTACTGTACCCCTTTCAGGAGTCTGATTTGTCTTGAATACCCCAAGTTTCACCTCACTTAAAAACTACTTGCTTACAAAATCAGACATAAAAATACAAAAGTTTCACAGCAACTGTTACTGAAAAATTGCTCACTTTTTCATTTTTACCATAGAATTATAAAATAAATTAATTGGAATATAAATATTTTACTTACATTTCAGGGTCTAGAGCAGTATAAATGAGTCATTGTCTGTTGTGTATTTGGTTGTCATGGGTTTTGTTACTATGGCAACTGAGTTAGACTATTAAGGGATAGCTCAGCCGGTTTCAACCGGCTGAGTGAGCTCTCTGTTTCTGTAAATAAAATGGAGGTTTTGGTTAGCTGTCTGCTCTCTGGCCTCAAGTGATTGCTTCCTACACCGGCTGCCCATAGGACATAACACTGGCGACGAGGGTGGGATCCTGGTGCTGCTCCAGTAACAGAAGGAAGTAGAAGTCAAGGTAAAGACCAAACAAAGAAAAAAAGCTGCTTGTTTGCACTGACTGTGAAAGTGAAACTAAAAATCATGGCTACTCTGACCAGGCCCCTGGAGCCTTTTGATGAGAATACAGAGCAGTGGCATGTGTATACTGAGCGTTTTGAGCTTTTTGGTATTGCAAATGACATTACAGAAGCGAAGAAGGTGCCAATATTCTTAACTGTTGTAGGGGCTAAAACCTACTCTCTGCTACGCAGCTTACTACACCCTGTTAAGCCTGAGACTAAATCTTACAGTGACATTGTGGAAATCCTGGGGTCTCATTTCTCCCCAAAACCACTGGTAATTGTTGAAAGATATAGGTTCCACAAAAGAGACCAAAAGGAAGATGAAACAGTTGTACAATTTGTAGCCATTTTAAAAAAGCTAGCAGAACACTGTGAATTTAAAGAGATGTTAAATGATGCCCTGCGTGACAGGTTAGTGTGTGGCCTCTGCAGTGAAGCTATACGGAAGCGCCTACTGACAGAGGCTCAGCTTACATTACAGAAGGCTGTTGATATTGCTGTCTCCATGGAACTGGCTACAAGGGAGGCACAATACATCGGTGCATCCCCTAGGGTGCAAAAAGTGTCACAAGAACTGACCCACAAAACGGTGCAGAGTCAAGAATGTTACCGCTGTGGTAAGCTGGGTCACCAGGCATCAGAATGCTGGTGTAAGGACCTGGTGTGTCGACACTGTGGCAAAAAGGGACACATTGAGTATGCCTGTAAACAAAAGAAAAAGAGGCCTGTGGTCTGGCCGACAAAAAGAGGAACCTTGCATACCCTAGAGCAGACCCAGGATGATCAAGGTGACACCTCCTCACAAGAGGAAGTGCCGCTGCATGTTTTGTCTTTGGCAGCGGGCTCACATGAATACTGGGTAACCCCCTTATTGGAGGGCAAACCTATACGCATGGAACTAGACACCGGTGCAGCTGTCTCGCTGGTTCCTGAGACTGTGTATAAGGAAAAGCTACAGCATCTTCCGGTTAAGGCAACAAAAACTGTTCTGAAGACGTATACAGATGAAGCTGTGCCCATGTTGGGCACTATTGATGTTAAGGTGGAGCTCAATGGACAGGCGGCTAATTTGCCACTGTTTGTGGTGAGAGGTGACTACCCAGCCTTAATGGGTAGGTCTTGGCTTGGGAAGATTCAGCTGAACTGGGCAGAAGTGCACCGGATGACTAAAGAAGAAACCAGTCTAACCCCTATATTAAGAAAACATGCTGCTGTTTTTGGAGATGATTTGGGAAGTATGAAGGGAATCACTGTGACATTGAACATTAAACCTGGCAGTCCACCAAAATATCTGAAAGCCCGAACTGTGCCATATGCCATCAGGCCAAAAGTTGAAGCAGACCTGGAGCGCCTGGTCACCAATGGAGTCCTAATACCAGTTACCCATAGCTCATGGGCCACTCCTATCGTTCCAATCGTGAAGAAAGATGGCTCTCTCCGGATTTGCGGTGATTTTAAAGTCACTGTCAACCCAGTGTTGTGTGCAGAGCAATACCCGCTTCCCCGCATCGATGACCTCTTCGCAGGCCTGGCTGGGGGACAAAAGTTCAGTAAGATTGATCTGAGTCAAGCATATTTACAGATGCACGTCGATGAAAAGTCCCAAGAGCTGTTGACTATTGTGACTCATAAGGGGCTTTATCGATACTGTCGCCTACCCTTCGGAATCACATCGGCTCCCGCCCCGTTCCAGAGGGCTATGGACCAGATCTTGTGTGGCTTGTCAGGAGTTCAGTGCTATCTGGATGATATCCTGGTCACTGGAAGAAATGAAGAGGATCACTTAAAGAATTTAGAGGCTACCCTACAAAGACTGGAAGAGTATGGCCTACGAGTTCGCAAAGACAAGTGTGAATTCTTCAAGCCCTCTGTTGAATATTTGGGACACATCATCGATTCTGCAGGTCTTCATAAGGCCCCTGCAAAAGTTAAAGCTATTGTGGAGGCTCCCCCACCTCGAAATGTAAGCCAGCTACGCTCATTTCTAGGACTACTGAACTATTATGGAAAGTTCATCTCACAGTTAGCCACACTGCTAAAACCACTTCATGAGCTCCTTGGGCAGAACAAGGCCTGGAAGAGGACTGAAGCCTGTGATGTTGCATTTAACAAAGCTAAGGATGCATTGTTAAATTCTGAAGTTCTAATGCACTTTGATCCATCCTTACCCCTGCAATTGGCCTGCGATGCTTCCCCTTATGGAGTGGGAGCGGTCGTGTCACACATTATGCCTTTGGGAGAAGAAAGACCTATTGCTTTTGCTTCACGCACTCCAAGCAAAGCAGAAACTAACTACGCCCAAATCAAACGTGAGGCATTAGGAATTGTTTTTGGAATTAGGAAGTTTCATCAGTACCTGTTTGGGCGAAAGTTTACTCTTCTTACAGACCATCGACCTCTGACATCAATTTTTGGACCCTACATAGGCATTCCCCCCCATTAGCTGCTAGTCGTATGCAACGTTGGGCATTGATACTTTCTGCACACACATATGAAATCAAATATCGGAAATCCACTCTGCATGGCAATGCAGATGGCCTCTCAAGGTTGCCTTTACCGGTCAAACATCAATATAGTGCCCAAAAGGAAATCTTCTACTTTGAACAGGTAGAGAATACACCCATCACTGCTACTCAGATAAAGAAGGCAACCCGCGTTGACCCAGTATTATCCCAAGTTATGGACCTGGTGATGCATGGAAAATCTCGACAAACCTCTCCGGTCTCACCCGACCTTGTTCCCTACATGTCCAGGCGGACGGAGTTATCGGTCCAATCTGGTTGTTTGTTGTGGGGGAGGCGTGTCATTATTCCACCACCCCTGAGATCACAGATGTTAGAACAGCTACATTCCGGTCACTGTGGAATAGTGCGCATGAAGGAAATTGCACGAAGCTATTTTTGGTGGCCTAGATTGGACAGTGCTATTGAAGAGAAGGCAAAAGCTTGTATGTCATGTCAGAGTGTAAGAAATGCACCCCAGTGGGCACCCCTACACCCATGGGACTGGCCTGAAAACCCGTGGCAACTTATTCACGTTGACTTTGCTGGCCCCCTTGAAGGAAGCATGTTCTTGGTGGCAGTAGATGCCCATTCTAAATGGTCAGAAGTCTCTATAATGCAGTCCACTACTGCAGAGAGTACTATCCAAAAACTACGAGGACTCTTTAGTCGTTTTGGTCTGCCAGAACAACTTGTGAGTGACAACGGACCGCAGTTCGTCTCTCAGGAGTTTCAAAATTTTATGAAGGCAAATGGGATACACCACATCACGTCAGCACCATATCATCCGTCCACCAACGGATTAGCTGAAAGATTTGTGCAGACAATGAAAAACGCTTTGAAATCAGCAAAGGGACAACACTCCATTCAAAAGCGTCTGGATACCTTCTTACTTTCCTATAGAAACACACCTCATGCTACGACCCAGGCTTCCCCAGCCTTTCTAATGATGGGACGACAGCTGCGCACTTGCTTTGATCTGCTGAAACCTTCTGAACCCAGACAAACTGTGCAACATCAGCAGCAATATCAAGTCATCAGACGGGCACCCAGAGCAAAAGACCGAACCTTTAGCCCAGGGCAGCCAGTTTTGGTTCGGAATATACTTCCAGAGCTAAATGGGTCCCGGCAACAGTCATCACTCAAACAGGACCTGTTTCCTATACAGTCCGGACTGCAGAGAATCTTACCTGGCGGCGACATGTAGATCAGCTGTTGCCAGGTCATGCCAGTCTTCAGGACCCATCTGCAGTTGAGGGGTCTGACTTCACCCCTCCTGGTGAGACACCGAATCATGAGTCACCTGTTCCTGACTGTTCTCCTCCATTACTGCCAGCAGCTGAGATACCCCTTTGCCCAGCACGAGCTGATACCACCTCCTCACCTATTCATGCTGCGGACCCTGAGCCCCTAGTACTTTCGGGTGCAACAACACCAGAAGTTCGCCGTAATCCACCTAGAGACAGAAGGCCTCCTCATCGGCTGGATCTTTAGTTAGGGCGAACCCACGGTTATGGGGCAAAATAATCCCCAGGGTTTAACCGGGAATGGAGGCAGTCTACCCTCCTTCTCTAGTTTAGTGTGTGTTTTATTTAGGGGATGTTCTTATTAGGGGGGGAGGAATATGTTGTGTATTTGGTTGTCATGGGTTTTGTTACTATGGCAACTGAGTTAGACTATTAAGGGATAGCTCAGCCGGTTTCAACCGGCTGAGTGAGCTCTCTGTTTCTGTAAATAAAATGGAGGTTTTGGTTAGCTGTCTGCTCTCTGGCCTCAAGTGATTGCTTCCTACACCGGCTGCCCCTAGGACATAACATTGTCAGTATGACATTTTAATTTGTACTGACTTTGCTCGTGATTTTTATGCTCCCTGTTGTAAAACTAGGCAAATACCTAGATGAGTTGATGTACCCTCAGGGGTACATGTACCCCTGGTTGAGAACCACTGCTCTTGGGGACTAATCTTGCAGAATTTACCTGTGGAGACATCCCACTGAAATAAAAAGGAGCTTGGAAAGAGTAAGATCTGAAAAATGACACCCTCTAGGCCTACTTCTTTACTGCCTTTCATCTTGTATAGTAATTTATACCTGTGCAAAGAAAGTACCAAATACCAGCAAATCAGAATGCTCCACTCAGTTACAATTACAATGGTGGTAGCATTTCACACTCACTTTGTATTGTGGTAAATGACCACTGACAGTGTGGGGCAGGGGAGAGTCTTTTGACCCTTATGGGTATACTGGGAGCATGGAAAGCAGAATGAAACTTCTGGGTATCTTTCCACGAAATGTTTGGAAGGATTGTAATGCCTTTTTTCCCACTGAATAACAAAAAAAAACTAACATTAAATCACTGCCCTGTACTTTAGTCTACTAAATCACACACTGAGACCCAGAGCCATCTTTAGCTGAATCATTTACCACTGATCAATGTAACTATGGTACCACTTTAAAAATATATAACTTTTCATATCGTCAAATCAAAAAGGAGGATTTGGGACTAATGAATGAATGAATGAATAATCCCCAAGAACACTGCAGCATAAGGAGCATCTCTTAAGAGATGTGTTCAAGGTTGTTTTTATACTGATAATAGTAAAGGGTTTTTTTTATACTGATAAAGAAAAACCTTTCCCCAACAACTGCACTTGACATTAATATAGAGGGAAACTTGTGGAAAGAAAGTCTACACAGAGTCCCATTGTGTGTAAGACTGATGATTAGGTGATTGAGGGTAGGACAACACTATTTTTCTTCCAAGATAAAAAAAAAGTTAAAAATAAATGCACAGTTAATATAAGAGCAACAAAGGAAGCAGTCAAGTAGACCAGTCAATGTTATAGAAGTGAGATAACAGTAATCATAACAAGGAAAGTTAAAAAATAGAGAAAGAAATAGGAAATGCAGTTTTCTTTTTGAAAATGGATTAGATTTCAAGTACTTATGAAGGAGATGGTCTTTAAACATGAGTTAAAGTCTTGTGTAAACCTTCCCACTCACCTTTCACAACACGCAGCATATCATTCCTGGCCTACAGCAAGTGTAAGGCTTACCTTGGGCAGAGGGTATGGTTTTTGATATAGACTGCTCAGCACTTAATAGTAACCAGGCTGAGACCTTCAAACTCATTTCACTGGTGACCAAAGTAAGTTCTGAAAGTGAATTAAGTAAAGCTTGTTAGCATGTCTCCAAATGTGAATGTTCTGTACTTGTATGTGAAATACCAAAAACAAGGTGGACAAAGAGGAGCACCTATATGTTTCCTATATATACTACTTGGGGAATTTTGTATTTCAGAGTTTCATACATGCAATCATTTAAACTAAGGCTTTCCATTTACACTGTGTTAGCAGCTGGCACTATAAGAGAAAGTATTGCAGCATACTTACCCTAAATAAAAGAGCAGTACAAACAGTATAGCAATAGTATAGGAACTTCTATAAAGTTAAATCAATGGGAATCTTTGTGTGAGAAAAAATATTCTAAGTTATGTTTGCAGGAACTGGCCTTTTATTTTAGCTCAAAAAATAGGGACCAGAGCAATGCAAAGGAGCTGGATCCTAGTAGGATCTTCCCAGCTGACAATTCCCCTAGCTTGAATGTGTCTACAGCTGGTTCTTCTGCTGTCACCTTCCCAGGCTCAGCATAGGGGGACTAGCACTCTGGCTGTTCTCAGATTGCAGCAGAGAATGTAGGAGATTGTTTTCTAGGTGTGCTAGATTTAAGTATATAACACCCAGTTTCCACATTTTTGTAGATATGGAAACAAATCAGAACCTCACATGTGAACATCCTCCATACTGAGAATCAAAATCTGAACTAGTTCTGGAACCAGATTTTGCCAGTGGTTCCTATTTTTATGACTGTCCAACCAAACACCTCTATATTCAAACAGTGCTGCACTTTTCAGGGTGTCAATAGGTCTGGGTTATCTAATCCTTTATAGGTACTATCCTTTGCTTATGCTTATGGATAGGTTGATAAGTCAGGCAATTAGATTCTGGCTCAACTTTGTTATATGCTCATTATTTAAATAATAATTAATTGGAGATATACCTATCTCCTAAAACTGGAAGGGACCTTGAAAGGTCATTGAGTCCAGCCCCCTGCCTTCACTAGCAGGACCAAGTACTGATTTTTGCCCCAGATCCCTAAGGGGCCCCCTCAAGGATTGAACTCACAACACTAGGTTTAGCAAGCCAATGCTTAAACCACTGAGCTATCCCTCCCCATACCACTGACAGCCTTTTAAAAGTCCTTGAACCAGCTAACTAGGGTGATTTGTTTTGTTTTTAAACTAAGAAAATGTTATGAATGAATTGATCTGATTGATTACGGTCATCATAAATGGAAGGTTGCTATACTACCCTTCCAGACTGCATTCCACCTTACTCCATTCCCGCGCCCCTTTTTTTTTTTTGCTTCCCAGAAATAAATGTAACATTTGACAGATTTAAGGTAAAGTACCTAAATTACACTGCTGATCTTTCCTCTCTAACTGAGTCATATGTGTTCATGATAAAAAACAGAATTAACATATTGTTCAATTACATTTAATTCATGATACATTAAACATACTAATGACATCTCTACTGAATAGGAAGAGGCTAGAGAAGAAAGCTGGTGATATACAGTAGCTGTTGAATAATATGTTCAAATGTAACTAGATTATTTAGGGTTACTTAAGGAGGTATTTATATATCCTTGGGAGTGATTATATATAATGTATGTATCATGTGTGTCTGAGAGTATTTTTACCCCTCCAATAACTTATTCTGATTTGAAAGACAATAGCTCTTCATTGGACATTTCCCCTTTTTCAACATTTACCTCCCGCCCATTTTCTTTACATTGCCATTGCTCAGTGTCATAATAGGTTGTAACCAGTAGGTGGCAATTACATTATTTTACGATGTTTTGTTAAGGCCTAACAACTATACAGCTCTCCACTCAAAAGTTTCTTATATAATCGTGCATTTATCTATCAAACTTTAATTTAAATATGGGGCAACAATTCATTAAGACATGTTGAGGGATATCTTAACTTCAGGAAATTTATTCTCAGATAGTGGGAGCACTGCACAATAAGTAAGACTAGGTGAGTAGCTCCAATTTTAAACTTGTACACAGTTCACAAAGACAATTTTATTTTCATTCTGATAATTTGAAGTTTTATAAATTAATCACCTTTTGATTAGTTTAACATAATTCAAAGCAAATAACTTGGCAAGATAGAAAAAAGACCTTGGTACCACTGAACAATAAAGAAGTAGCATTTGCATTGCCTGGTATAACAATTAGAGCATATTAATGTTAAGGGGACTGACTGCATGAGGGCTACTCACCTGAGTAAGGGATGGAAAGCTCAATCTCCATGCTTTAAGGCTTAATATGATCACTAGCTATAATCAGGAAGAATACACACACACACACACACACACACACACCCCTGGGATAATACTGTACAATCTTGTATGAGCATTATAGAGAATGCGTATTATTTTTGTTTTCCTAACATTTGTTACAGGCTGCAGCTTGAAGTAGTTCACCATGGCCCCAATTCAGCAGTCCACCCGTACTCATCAAAGCACTTAAGAGCATGCTTGACTTCAATGGAACTTAAGCACATGCTTAAAAATTGTGATGAATAAGGATGAATTTAATCAGCGTGCTTTGCTGATTTGAGGTCCAGATTAGACATTAGGGACAAAATTGCACGAGTTAAATTAGCAGGATTAGTCTCTAGCTCTGTCTGCTCTGCTATAAAAACAATTTGTACAGCCCTTCGTGAGAGAGAAACAGAATCACATCTCACTATCTGCTAATGAATAAGTGATATGTGTTTGGTGAAGATTAATCAAACTTTGCTACAGATTTCTTTTATTGTCTATAACCTCAATCTAAATAATATGCAATTTGATAAGTAATCAAGATCCACCTTGAGTAATGTGACCTCTGGATCAGCATGTTTTTGTGCAGATTACTTATTCCTCATTTAATACAAAAAACACCTGAAACGGAATAAAAAATAACCCCTGATTAAACAATGTGCAGTACTTTCTTAGTTATAATGCATATACCTTACTGTATCAAAATAAATTACTTTTATATTTTAAGATATAGACTATTAAAAGGTTTTGCAAACTATTTTTTTACAACATACTTGTCATGGTTGTTATAGACTCCTTTACATCTTGGCAAAAGGCAATTTTTAGATAGCATAGCATCATTTTTCTGCAGCATTATCACCATTTCTTCCTTTCATAGAATTCTGCTAATCCTTCCTGTCTATTTATCGAAGCTGCTTTTTCTGACAGATCTAATGAATGTCATATCTTGTAGCATGTCAACTGGGTAAAATATAAAAAAAAAATGAGAGCAAGATTGACTAGGGTCAGTAAAATAAATAGCTTATCTATGCTCTGCATCACTTTCCCCCTCATATATTTTCCTTCTCTAAGATATCAGTAATGTTCCGTTTTCTAACTCACCATTTAGAATGGCTGAGGATTTAAATGTCATACTTCATTATTGTTTGATGTGATAAAGGTTTCATACCATGGACCATCTTAGTAATGATAACTGTTTATCCAATTCCTTTTAGGAAATGCATTAATTTTGTTTCTAAAACCGGTTCTTTATCACAAGGTCTTTTGTTCTCCAGATACACTATTAAGTAAATCTTACTTAAAGTTCATCTAGAAATGTATTTTATGTGTTTTGTAAAATATCTTTTATGTGTTTCACATTTAAATTCCACCAGGTAAAGGCTCAATAGCTTTTCCCAATAGGAGAGATGGAGGTTAGATGACACAGTGAATTAACTTTAAAACATTCAGAGCCATATGCTCCCACAGTCTGCATCTCAAAGAGTATAGTAAATCACTACAAAAACCTGCCTCCCCAAACCTACCTCCAAATTCAAGGCACAAGTTACAAATCCCTACTTGATATTCTACCAGGCCAGAAAACAACCTACATTTTCAGAAGTAAGGGATGGATTCCCAACTTCAGATGCTTTAAAGAGTCTTGATTTTCTGATGATCAGAGCTCAGCACTTTCTGAGAATCAAGCCTCTGTATGGTATCTTAATTTGGCCACCCAAAAATTGACTGGCCCCTTAAATGTAGGCCAACAGCACGACAGCTGCCAACTCCAAAAAGGGGATGCAGATAGAAGAAACAAAGGAAGAATCAGAGCTAAACCAAAATCCTATGTGCTTGATTCTTTTCTTTATACTTGTTAATTTATACTGATGTAAATCAGGAATATTTCCAATGAAGCCAACTGAGTTAAAATGATGTAAGACTTTTGTAAGCGAGAGGATATCCACATGCTTTACTACCTCATAAATGAAAGTATTGTACATACCTGCAGAAATATGTCAGGAATTTAATATTACTCTAATCAGTATTACCTTGATAGTGGCAAAAGTTTGCACCTTACATTAGTAGAGTATAAATATTTAAGTGGACACCAATGGAAATCAGGTCACCTGCAAATGGTGAAGACATATCAGCTTTGTTATGGATTGCAAGTGACTTTCATGGATTCATAGATTCTAGGACTGGAAGGGACCTCGAGAGGTCATCGAGTCCAGTCCCCTGCCCTCGTGGCAGGACCAAATACTGTCTAGACCATCCCGGATAGACATTTATCTAACCTACTCTTAAATATCTCCAGAGATGGAGATTCCACAACCTCCCTAGGCAATTTATTCCAGTATTTAAGCACTCTGACAGTTAGGAACTTTTTCCTAATGTCCAACCTAAACCTCCCTTGCTGCAGTTTAAGACCAGTGCTTCTTGTTCTATCCTTAGAGGCTAAGGTGAACAAGTTTTCTCCCTCCTCTTTATGACACCCTTTTAGATACCTGAAAACTGCTATCATGTCCCCTCTCAGTCTTCTCTTTTCCAAACTAAACAAACTCAATTCTTTCAGCCTTCCTTCATAGGTCATGTTCTCAAGACCTTTAATCATTCTTGTTGCTCTTCTCTGGACCCTCTCCAATTTCTCCACATCTTTCTTGAAATGCGGTGCCCAGAACTGGACACAATACTCCTGTTGAGGCCTAACCAGCGCAGAGTAGAGCAGAAGAATGACTTCTCGTGTCTTGCTCACAACACACCTGTTAATGCATCCCAGAATCATGTTTGCCTTTTTTGCAACAGCATCACACTGTTGACTCATATTTAGCTTGTGGCCCACTATAACCCCTAGATCCCTTTCTGCTTAAATGTAGGCCATTTCTGCTGGACTCCTTCCTAGAGAGTCTCTTCCAATTCTGTATGTGTGAAACTGACTGTTCCTTCCTAAGTGGAGCACGTTGCATTTGTTTTTGTTAAACTTCATCCTGTTTACCTCAGACCATTTCTCCATATGTCCAGATCATTTTGAATTATGACCCTATCCTCCAAAGCAGTTGCAATCCCTCCCAGTTTGGTGGTATCTGCAAACTTAATAAGAGTACTTTCTATGCTAATATCTAAGTCGTTGATGAAGATATTGAACAGAGCCAGTCCCAAAACAGACCCCTGCGGAACCCTACTTGTTATATCTTTCCAGCAGAATTGGGAACCATTAATAAATACTCTCTGAATACAGTTATCCAGCCAGTTATGCATCCACCTTACAGTAGCCCCATCTAAGTTGTATTTGCCTAGTTTATTGATAAGAATATCATGCGAGACCGTATCAAATGTTTTACTAAAGTCTAGGTATACCACATCCACCGGTTCTCCCTTATCCACAAGACTTGTTATCCTATCAAAGAAAGCTATCAGATTTGTTTGACGTGATTTGTTCTTTACAAATCCATGCTGGCTATTCCCTATCACCTTACCACCTTCCTAGTGTTTGCAGATGATTTCCTTAATTACTTGATCCATTAACTTCCCTGGCACAGAAGTTAAACTAACTGGTCTGTAGTTTCCTTGGTTGTTTTTATTTCCCTTTTAATAGATGGACACTATATTTGCCATTTTCCACTCTTCTGGAATCTCTCCTGTCTCCCATGATTTTCCAAAGATAATATCTAGAGGCTCAGATACCTCCTCTGTTAGCTCCTTGAGTATTCTAGGATGCATTTCATCAGGCCCTGGTGATTTCTAAGTGATTTTTAACTTGTTCTTTTTTATTATTTTATCTTCTAAACCTGACCCCTTCCCATTAGCATTCACTATGTTAGGCATTCTTTCAGACTTCTCGGTGAAGACCGAAACAAAGAAGTCATTAAGCATCTCTGCCATTTCCAAGTTTCCTGTTACTGTTTCTCCCTCCTCACTGAGTGGTGGGCCTACCCTATCCTTGGTCTTCCTCTTGCTTCTAATGTATTGATAAAAAGTCGTCTTGTTTCCCTTTATTCCTGTAGTTAGTTTGAGTTCATTTTGTGCCTTTGTCTTTCTAATCTTGCCCCTGCATTCCTGTGTTGTCTGCCTATATTCATCCTTTGTAATCTGTCCTAGTTTCCATTTTTTTATATGACTCCTTTTTATTTTTTAGATCATGCAAGATCTCGTGGTTAAGCCAAGGTGGTCTTTTGCCACATTTTCTATCTTTCCTACCCAGCGGAATAGCTTGCTTTTGAGCCCTTAATAGTGTTCCTTTGAAAAACTGCCAACTCTCCTCAGATGTTTTTCCCATCAATTTTGATTCCCATGGGACCTTACCTGAGCTTACCAAAATCCGCTTTCCTGAAATCCATTGTCTCTATTTTGCTGTACTCTCTTCTACCCTTCCTTAGAATTGTGAACTCTATGATTTCATGATCACTTTCACTCAAGCTGCCTTCTACTTTCAAATTCTCAACGAGTTCCTCCCTATTTGTTAAAATCAAGTCTAGAACAGTTTTCCCCCAGTAGCTTTTTCAACCTTCTGAAATAAGAAGTTGTCTGCAATGCAGTACAAGAACTTATTGGATGGTCTGTACCCCGCTGTGTTATTTTCCCAACATATATCTGGATAGTTGAAGTTCCCCATCACCACCAAATCTTGGGCTTTGGATGATTTTGTTAGTTGTTTAAAAAAAGCCTCATCTGGTTAGGTGGCCTGTAGTAGACTCCTAGCCTGACATCACCTTTGTTTTTTGACCCTTTTAGCCTAAGCCAGAGACTCTCAACACTTCCATCTCCTATGTCCATCTCCACCTCAGTCCAAATGTGTACATTTTCCCCCGTCTATCCTTCCTCAGCAAGCTGTACTCATCCATATCAACATTCCAATCATGTGTATTATCCCATCAAGTTTTGGTGATGCCAACAATGTCATAGTTGTATTTATTTATTAGCACTTCCAGTTCTTCCTGCTTATTACGCATTTGTATATAGGCATCTAAGATACTGATTTGATCTTGCCTCCCAGTTTTGCCCTGACCCTCCTTTCTCTCTGCCATTATGGCCCACACTCCCTCTTATTTCCGACCCATCTCCCAGGTCTCCATGTTCCCCACTTACCTGTGGGCTTTGCTCACCTGTCCCCGTCGAACCTAAATTAAAGCCCTCCTCGCTAGGTTAGCCAGTCTGTGTCCAAATAGGGTCTTTCCCCTCCTCGAAATGTGAATGCCATCTCTGCCTAGCAGTCCTTCCTGGAATAGCATCCCGTGGTCGAGGAAGCCAAAGCCCCCCTGATGACACCATCTTCGCAGCCAGGCATTCACCTCCACGATGCACCTGTCTCTGCCTGGGCCCCTACCTTTGACAGGAAGGATGGAAGAGAACACCACCTGCACTCCAAACTCCTTCGCCCGTACTCCAAGAGCCCTGTAGTCACTCTTGATCTGCTCAGTGTCACACCTCGCAGCATCATTTGTGCCACATGGATGAGTAGCATGGGGTAGTAGTCAAAAGGCTGGATAATCCTTGACAATGCCTCCGTAACATCTCAGATACGGGCCCCCGGCAGGCAGCATACCTCCCAAGATGAAATGTCAGGGTGACAGATGGGCGCCTCAGTCCCCCTCAGCAGAGAGTCTCTGACCACCACTACCCTACATTTCCTATTCGCAGTGGTGGCAGCAGACCTCCCAGCCTTAGGTGTACGAGGCTTCTCCTCCTCTACTGAAGGGGGTGATTCCTTCTCTTCTGTATCAAGAAGAGCATAACGGTTACCTGTTACCATGGCGGGAGGGTTCGGGGCAGGGGTGGTGCACGGCCTGCTGCCAGAAATAACCAGCTGCCAGT
Source organism: Mauremys mutica (assembly GCF_020497125.1). Lineage (NCBI taxonomy): Eukaryota > Metazoa > Chordata > Testudines > Geoemydidae > Mauremys > Mauremys mutica. The sequence goes on along the minus strand of NC_059072.1, from coordinate 182,234,704 downwards.
GTCCACCCTGAGCCATCTCCTCCTCCACCAGTGGTGTGTCAGCAGTCCTGTGTACTGGGACAGCTACCTCAGCTGTCTCCACATGGACACTGTCCAGGAATTGCTCATGGTTTTGGATGCTCCTCAACTTAGCCACCTCCTCCTGTGCCTCCCCCACCTGCTGCCTGAGAGATTTCACCAGCAGGCACCTTTCACATTCTATGGTCCCCCCCAGCCTGGCTATCAGTAAGTGGGAATTGCAAATCAGTCTCTGCAAAACCACACACAACTTGGAAAAGTTGTCCACATATTTCCACATACCATGGCCCCTTACTCATATCACACAATGCCTCACATAATCCATACTTTTTTCTGTATTAAAGATGAAAAGTTCCTCCACCATGTTTCAGTATCTAGTCATTTCCCCACACTCTCACTGTCTCCTGCATCTCATTTCTCCTTTTATTGCATCTTGCTAGTCAGTCTTCTTGTCCCAACCCACTCTTGTACTAACCCAGAGAGGTGCTGCTAGTCTGGCAGGAGACAGCCACAATAAAAACTCCCCGCCATGATCCATCTTATGTTAGCTTTCTCTTTGAACAAGGTACATGGCTGAAGTTGGTTTTAAACATGCTTCCATGATAAGAATATCACTGTACTCTACATAAACACTGATACTGAAAATGTGGCTTTCTTGTTCCACAGCCTTACACCTGTGATATTGTCCCATCAACTTTGAAGTAATTTACGTATGTAGGACTCAGACTTACATGATTTTCTGGTTAAGTATTCCTATTGATGTGAACAGGAGTTACTGATATTCAAGGAATGAAGGATGAGACCCATACTAAAACTCTTCTATTGACTCTATAGAGGAAACGCAAAATTCCCAAATGCCATTTCTGATAGCTTTTTTCCAGTTACTTTAGAGCATTGGTTCTCAACCAGCAGCCTGCAGGCCACTTGCTGCCCAATCAACACATAGCTGCGGCCTATGTGACATCTCAGGGCCATATAGGTAGCGTGTATATTGCGTGGATGTGGCCCACATAACACAGAGAGAGCTGCATATGCTGCCCACAGTGGTAAATAGGTTGATAACCACTGCACTGGAGTGTTATTTACAGAGCGGTTCTTCTCTCTAAAGTTATTTGTTTTCTTTGTATTGAAAATTGAAAGATTTATTCAATCCCGAAGTCAGGATTTTATATTACTGTTTGCTTTCATGTTCGTAATCAACAGTGGAATAACACACTGTAGCTCTTACTGTCTATGCTTTACAGCATTAATTATGACTCATTTAACTCCCCTTTTTCTTACCAACTTACCTTCCTAACAAAAAAGAAAAAAAACAATAATATTCCCCACTTCTTTATGGAATTCTAAGGTAATACCATTCTTACCTGGGGACCTTCATTTTCAGAATGCTTTTCAATGTTTTACATAGCTTTTCTGGTATAATTGGCTCCTCTAGCTTAGCCTCTCCTGACTTCATTCAGTTTAAGTTCTCCAAACAGGATTCTCTGCCTTTTCAGTGTTCCTAGACCTTGAGATGTGTATTCTCGCTTAGAATTCCCCAGTTTCTGACTTGATACCTTTTGGGTTTTTTTTAACTATTCCGTGTAATCCATTTTGAACTCTTAAGAGTATGATTACAGCTGAAGCAGCATTTTGCTTTAACCAATATGCAAATACTGTAATTTGCTACCTTTTTTGTTTCCTGCATATATTTATAGTTCTCACAACTTAAAAAAATGGAATAATTTCTTTGATTTTTGCATTAATAAGTAAGGACATTTACATATGTATGCTAGTAAATTCCTCCTGTAAAACTGTTGACAGTTTGCATTAATTGCCCTTTGTATTATGCTTCCTTTGTTTATAGGAGATTAGAGAGAGCCTCCAACAGAGGTCCTTCCCAGCCCTCAGCATTGTTCATGATAGTTTCTAAGCAGCATTATTAGCCTTATGAAGTCTTCCGTTTCTGCACTTCTATTTCTATGAAATTTTCATAATTAGGTATGTGTAATTAAGATTTTCTTTAGATTCTCTTAATTCCCCTTGTCCCAGTAAAAATGACAGACAAATACCTTGAGACTTTTTAATGCCTTAATTGTTCCCCAAGAGTTAGATTACAGAGTTAGGACCTGATTCATAGACATTTTATGCACCATTTCCCTAGTAATCTTTTTTTTAAAAAAACATTTTGTTCAGAAATTTGATTTTGCTGAGGAAAGTACAAATACTTCTGATTTACATTAATCCCTTGAGATGAGTTACCATTTCTTCACTCTGCACCTCATTATGCATTATATGAACTCCAAAGAAGATGAAAGAATCTAATAATAGCACATGCTATAGTAACCAGATGGGGCAGTCGTTTTAGATTTGATTCTGACCTACAGGGCCAAATTGGTTGTGACTCTTGAAGATGGAAGGCAATCTGGGTGAAAACAATCAGGAAATGATAGTGTAAAAACAATCTCTCTGGGGTGCCTTCCTAACTAAGCTGGGCCCCACACCAAGCCCATTTCCCACCACAGGTTTGGCCCAGTACAGGCCATAACCTCTTAGTGCTTGTAGTGGGCCCTGCCCTTGTGGGCCTGTTTAATTTGTTTATGGGTGGGAGAAAAGGAAATTTCAGGTTCAACACAAAAGAAGCCCCTCCTGGAGTCAATCAAAAGGCAAATATGTCCAAGGCACCAATGCCAAATATGTATAGGGGTGCCTGGATAGCAGTTTTGTTGGAGTCCTTGTGGTTGAGTACCCAAGTTAGTCTGTCCCTATTGGGCTTGCCCCTGGGGTTTCTTGGGCTCCTCACAGAGCTGAGGGATTTCTGGCACAAGGGTCCTTCCTACTGTTTCAGGAGTTACTCCCTTCTCTGGGCTTTCCCACCTTGCAGGCTGCAGCTTCCTCCTTTTAAAGCCATCCTCCTTCCCATGCATGACTAGCAGAGCTGGAGGTGCAGGGCTACCTTAGCACACAGAGCCTTCCAAGACCCTTCCCTCTCAGTGAGGGGTTTATACACCCCATCACAGATGGATTTCATTATTCAAAGGGAAGGAAGGAGTGAGAGCAGCACAATGAGGATAACAGACTTCAAATAAAGCAGACTTTAACAAACTTATAGAACTATTAGATGGGTCCCCTGGGAAGAAAATCTAAGGGAAAAAGGAGTTCAGGAGAGCCTGCAGTGTTCAGGAGATCTGGCAGTTTCTCAAAAAAAATATTAAACATATAACAGAAAACTAATCTGACATGAAGAAAAGATAGCAAGAACAATATGAGGCCAATATGTCTCTATCAGGAGCTCTTTAATGACCTGAAAATCAAAAAGGAAACCCCCCAAAAGTGTAAACATGGACAAATTTCTATGGATGAGTACAAAAGAATAGCATGAGCATGTAAGGACAAAATAAGCAAGGCTAAAGGCACAAAATGAGCTACACCTATTAAGGGACACAAAAGGCAGTAAGAAGGGGTTCTATAAATACATTAGGAACAAGAGAAGAGCAAGGGAAAATGTAAGTCCACTACTTAGCAGACAGAGAGGACTAATAACACCAACAAGGCTCAAAAGTTTAATTCCTATTTTGCTTCAGTCATCACTAAGCAGGCTAATTGGGACCAGATGCTTAACACAATTAATATTAATAACAAGGGGGAAGGAATGGAAGCCAGAATAGGGAAAATCAAGGTTAAAGAATATTTAGATAAATTTGTTGTATTCAGGTCAGCAGGACCCAATGAACTTCGCTATAGGGTAGTAGCTGAAACAAGTAGCTGAAACAATCTCATAACCATTAGTGAATAACTTTGAGAACACATGGAAAGGACTAGAGAAGGACAAACATAGTACCTACGGTATCTTTAAAAAGAGGAACAAAGAGGATCCAAGGAATTATGGACCAGTCAGCCTAATTTTAATACTTGGAAAGATACTGAAACAAATTTTTAAATAATCACCTAGATGGAAGCACCTAGAGGATAATAGAGCAATAAGTGATAGCTGATATGGACTTATCAGGAACAAATCACCGAAACGTAATGGATAGGCAGGAAATAGCAGATGTGATATACCATGATTTTAGTAAGGATTTTGACACAGATCCATAAGACATTCTTATAAACAACCTAAGGAAATGTGTTCTAGATGAAATTAATATAAGGTAGATGCATAAGTGGTTGAAACACTATATTCAAAGAGTACTTATCAATGTTTTGCTGTGAAACTGGGAGGATGTATCTAGTGGGGTCCCACAGGAGTGTATCCTGGGTCTGGTACTATTCAGTATTTTAATTTTGATTACTTGGATAATGGAGTGGAGTGTGCTTATAAAATATGCAAAAGTACCAAGTTGGGAGGGGTTTCAAGCACTTTGGAGGACAGAATTAGAATTCCAAATGACCTTGATAAATTGGGGAATTGGTCTGAAAGCAACAAGATAAAATTCAAAAAAGATAAAGTGCAAAGTATTGCACTTAAAAAGGAAAAATCTAATGAACAAATACAAAATGGGGAATAACTGACTAGGCAGTAGTACTATAAAAAAGGATCAGGGGTTACAGTGGATTACAAATTGAATATGATCCAAGAGTGTGATAAAGTTGTGAAAAAGGCTAATATCGTTTTGTGAAGTATTAGCAGTAGTGTCATATATAAGATATGGGACTCAGGAGGTAATTGTTACATTCTATTTGGCACAGGTGAGGTGCTATTATTGAAAAAAGTGTAGATAAATTGGAAAGAGTCCAGAGGAGAGCAATAAAAATGATAAAAGGTTTAAAGAACTTGATCTATGAGGAAAGGTTGAAAAAATGGGCATATTTAATCTTGAGAAAAGAAGACTGAGGAGGGACCTGATTACAGTCTCCAAATATGTTAAGGGCTGTTTCAAAAATGACAATTGTTGTCTATGTCCACTGACGCTAAGAGAAGTAGTAGTGTGTTTAATCTGCAGCAAGAATGAATTGGTTTAGATATCAGTAAAAAACTCCCTAACTATAAGGATAATAAAGTACTGGAATATGTTACCAAGGGAGGTTAGACATACACCTGTCAAAGATGGCCTAGATTACTAGGTCCACACTCAGCATGAGGAGATGAACTAGATCAGTGGTTCTAAACCAGAGGTATGCATACCCCTGAGCATATCCAGAGGGTATGTCAACTCATCTAGATATTTGCCAAGCTTTACAACAGGCTACAACCCTCCGCCCCCGCCCCAAAAAACAAACCTCTCCCCCCAAACACTAGTGAAGTTAGAACAAACTAAAATTTCATACGGGCAATGACTTGTTTATACTGCTCTATATACTATAAATCAGGGGTTCTCAACCCCTGGGGTGGTCGCAAGTGCAGGGCCGGCATTAGGGGTGGAAATCAGGGCACTTCCCGGGGGCTCTGCACCACAGAGAGCCCCGTGAAGCAAAGTTACATGCTTCAGCCCCGCCGCCCATGTAGGTCTCAGCTTTTGTATCTAAAGGGATTCTCATCCCTTCCCTTAGATATACCATGATTTCATACATTATTGCAGTAAATTTAACTCTCTCTCTCTCTCTCCATAGGTTAAATAAAGCTCTTTCATGTGGCAGATAACTTCAGAAAATGCTTCTCTAACATTTGTGTCTGGGCTTTCACTATGCCCATGCAGCCCTCTGCATTTCATGTGTGTTTATCCAGACTTTTCGGAAGAGATGGAATCCCTGCCACCTACTCTTCTAAGAATCTCTTTAGCATTTCTTGGCTGTACTCTCACTGATTGAAGTAGCAGAGGGAGTAAAAGTATAAGCTGCCTCTTGTGGTGGAGTTCAAGAGGCTGGTATTTAGGATTTGAAGAAATCTACCATTTTCTCCTTCAGTCAGATGCACACTCAGAAGTAAATCGCTTGATACATATAGGCATATATTATTAGAATTTTTGCCACAGCATTCAGAACTTTTCTAGCATGTGTCTTGCATAGCATCACTCCTTATGCACACTTCTCTAATCTGCTAGTAAGTGTGGAAAAGAGGACAGGTTAATATTACCTGGGGACAGTTGCAAGTATTTATAATTGTGATTATAACAATTACATGGGAATCTTCTGCAATAATTAACCTACTTAAAATCAGGCAATTAAATCCTTCTCTCCCTCCTGTACACACACAGCCACATATATGCTACTTGTTTCAATCCAATACTTCACAAAGGTCAACTAAATAATTTATTCAGGGAAACATTACGTTTCCTGTCTTAATTTTCAAAGGGAGGTGGGGAAGTTTTGAACAGGGTGGAGGGGAAGATCTGAGTCCCTCAGCTACATGAACCCATTTCAAAATCAGGATGCAACACGTCACCATGTTAAAGCAAACTCTTCTATATGGGGATATCTTGGCATCCACACAGGGTATGTCTACATTACAATGTAAGCCCAGGGTTCAAACTCATCCTCAAGCCTAACCCCTCTTGCACCTACCCCCAAATCACGCTAACCCAGAGCAGGGTTCAAGGACCACATGAATATTGAGGCTCTGAGACTGAGTCAATCTGGGACCAGGGTTCAAGCCCTATTGCTTTGCAGTTTAGATGCAGCCCCACTGGACTAGTGCTCTAGCAGTCCTCCAAAAGTATTTCACAATCTCACAGGCTGACTTTCTTTCTCCTCCAGCCAGTCAAAGGTTTGCTGAATGGTCATGTTTTCTCACATGGCACCATTAATAAAGGGCCATACTTTGGGAGGGAGCTAGAAAGTCTGGAATATGGGTATTTAGACTTGAGCCTGCATGACGCAGTGTAGATGCTGGAGCTCCAGGGTTCAACAATTCCTAACCTGGGTTTACAAGTGAGTATAGATGCTCAAGTCCTAGATTAACAAACCCAGGGTCTGCTAACTTGAATTCTACTAACCTAATGACTACAGTCGGGTTCTGTACAGGTACAAAGATCCTTGTGCAGAGTGAGCAACTTGTAGGATTAGGGCCTGTGTCTTTTCTTTTTCATATCAGCCACCTGTATCTTTCCCTGGTGACTTTCTAACAGCTTGCTTGAAAAATATAACTGTTAGCTTATTCAATTGTACATATACCATCAATCTCATCGTGCCACTGATTTTTACATAGGACAACGCCATTGTCTTAGCTTCCAGTGAATTTAGGCATCAAAACCCATGGTCTTTGAATACATAACCTCCATATTCAACTCTCCCTTTTGGTGGTCAAGGCAGAACCTCTTTACCCCTCCCTCATTTCATGGTTCTGTGACTCAAGGAGAAAGATAGAACTATAAGGTTTATATTCTAAATTCATAATTAATAAAGGTGGTAGGGTTTTTAAACATGTGCTAATATAGTCTCTGTTCATTTGCTGCCTCGGATGTTGATGTTAAAGTATTGGGCCTAGATTTTCCAGAGTGACTAAGATGTCTCCAACTGGGTTCCTGAAATCACTAAAGTAGCCTGATTTTCAGAGAATGGGAGCTCAGCACTTTCTAAAAAAACAAAGTCCCTTTAGGTGTTTCTAATTGGGTCGCTAAAAATGAAGGTATTTATGAAAATTTAGGCCTTGATTTCTAAAGGCCTCCTCTTCCTAAAGTAGAAATTCTTTTTGATTATGCTTTCTACAGAAATTCATGTTCGTGTATTTGTTCTATATTACATTAAAGAGTGTCCAGTATCCTTAAGAAACATTAGTCAGCTTGAACGTGTTAATTAAACAACGGGGTTCATATGGGAAATGATGGGTATGGAAGTTTTAAAGTAGCTACTTTTTCACCATGGCTGCAGTACTCAAATGAGTGTAAGGGAGTTTGACACCCAACTCCCACTGATTCTGAATGGGATTCAGGCACCCGATTCTTCAAAGTTCCTTAGAAAATTTCAGTCTATATGGTATTTTCCCCTCCAAATTCCCTCAATTTGCTATCTGTGGTTAGAACTAAGCAAGACTTTTCTGTTCTGTTGAATTGAATCACGTGGCCAGATAAACATGGTAACAATTTTACCGTTTTGCTTGAATGTCGTAGTTTTGGATCACTGCCAAAATGTTGGCATTTGTGAGCAACTGCTTCTCTGCCTCAAAGATATTCTCATGATGACCTTGGGTCCCATGACTGGGGCAATACACCTTCTATTTGCAACAAGTGCACAACCTGTGGATGTTGTTAGATCTTCGTGGCCCAGGCTGTGTCCAACGGTGCTCTCTTCCTCCTACACCTGGCAAGCTGAGGACAACTTTGTCTCTTTGATGTGGATTGTGCCACACTAAAACATTACAGCATCACCTTGAGAATCAATTAACGGTACTGTGCTTCACTTTGGGCTACATATTGAGACCATATAGAAACTAAACCTTATATCATGCTAACAGCACACTGCACCAGTGCTCCAAAATCAGCATTGCCTGGTACATTTCTGGATGGAATTTGAGGTAACTGATTTTAACCTAAAAGTCCTAAATGATATGATACATGATTACCTGAGAAATCACCTCTCGCCCTGTGTCTTGCTGCCTCAGTAGCAATCAGCAGAGAGATTTGGGCTGGAGCCTCGCTATAGTGAGTTGCTTGAGGATCTAGATTTGTTTACCTTCCAGGCATGCTGTAAGGTCCAACTATTTCCCTAGACATCTGGGAAAGAAGTGGGTTCTGAGGTAGAGGATCTTAATTATTAGAACTGTGTGTGGTGAAAAAGTATCTTACCAGTATTTTCTCAGGTCTGGTGTATATTTAGGCTTGGCAGATTTTTAGGTGTAAATTTCAATTATTAATACCAATTTTATTTTAAAGATTTTTTGCCACTTCTAACTATTTTAATTTGCACAGTTGTAAAAAATTAAGGGGTGTATGGTTGGGGTTAGGGCTGGAGAAATTGATGACAACAGGGCAGCAGAGGAGTCCCAGCATGGCCTTACGGCCAACAAAACACTCTCTCTGCAGGCACAAGATGTGGGGAAGGTTGTGGTCCAGGTGGGGCAGAGCAGAGAGCCCCAGCCAAGGCCACAAGGAATAGGTTTAGCTTCCGGCCACTTGGGAGGCCACCGTGCTACTGGATATCTCCTTCCATACTTCCAGTCAGGAGTGAATAAGTGGGGCTTTGACAGTGGGGCTGCAGAAGGCTCCCTGCACAACTGTGGGGCAGTGACAATGGATCCCTGAAGGCTTAAGGTGTGAGGGGAAAGCAGTGCCTGCTGACTGTTATCAATGGATATAGAAATATAGAGAAATATAGGCTAGAGTAACCTTTTGTAAGGTGGGTGCACAACTGGCTAGAAAAGCATACTCAGAGAATAGTTATCGAAGGTTCACAATTGAGGTGGAACAGTATATCGAGTGGGGACCTCAGGGATCAGTTCTGAGTCTGGTTCTATTCAATAGCTTCATCAATTATTTGGATAATGGCATAGAGAGTACACATATAAAGTTTGTGGATGATACCAGCCAGGAAGGGGCTGCAAGTGCTTTGGAGGTTGGGATTAGAATTCAAAATGATCTTGACAAACTGGAGAAATAGTCTGAAATAAATATGATAAAATTCAATATAAGCAAATGCAAAGTACTGCATTTAGGAAGGAATAATCAATTGCACAAATACAAAATGGGAAATGACTGCCTAGGAAGGAGCACTGCAGAAAAGGATCTGGGGGGTGGGAGGTTATAATGGATCACAAATTGAATGAGAGTCAACAATGTAACACTGTTGCAAAAAAAAGCAAACCTCATCCTAGGATATATTAGCAGGAGTGTTGTAAACAAGACATGAGAATTAATTATTCCACTCTATTCAGCACTTATAATGCCTCTGTCCAGTTCTGGGCACAAAACTTTGGGAAAGATGGGGACAAATCAGAGAAAATCCAGAGGAGCCCAACAAAAATGATTAAAGGTCTAGAAAACATGCCCTACAAGGGAAGATTGAAAATACTGGGCATTTTTTAGTCTTGAGAAGACCAAGGGGGGACATGATAGCAGTCTTCAAGTACATAAATGGTTGTTATAAAGAGGATGGTGATTAATTGTTATTAATCACCAAGGACAGGGAGAAGAACTAATTGCAGCAAGCGAGATATAGGTTAGACAAAGGAAAACTTCCTAGCTGTGAGGGTAGTTAAGCACTGGAACAAATTGCCTAAATAGGTTGTGGAATCTCCATCACTAGAGGTTTTTAAGAACAAGCTAGACAAACACCTGTCAGGGATGGTCCAAACAATACGTAGTCCTGACTCAGTCGAGGGCACTGGACTAGATGACCTATTCAGGTCCATTCCAGTCCTACATTTCTATGATTCTCAGGTTTTTTCCATCAATTTCCATGTCAGGTGAAATCAATGTTTACCAACAACTAACAATTTACTTAGACTTCTGCCAAGCCTATGTATTCTCATTTGTTAGAGTGGGAGCAGCAGTCCATTTGGACATTGTTGTGGAGATTAATTATATAAGGGCAACCAGAACATGAGATGGGTGTGATTCTGTATTTTATACATCTAAATGAATACCAACCACTTTCTGTTACACCAGATACACCTCTCCCGATATAACGCTGTCCTTGGGAGCCAAAATATCTTACCACGTTAAAGGTGAAACCATGTTATATTGAACTTGCTTTGACCCCCCCGGAGCGCTGCTTTACCGCATTATATCCAAATTTGTGTTATATTGGGTCGCGTTATATCAGGGTAGAGGTATAATTAACTTTTTCCTCAGCCACCTGGCCAGAATATCTCAGTAAAATCAGACTTCTTGGAGCCCACTTTTAAATTTTCAAAGCACCATTTTTATATGTGACCTCTGACTCCAGAGATACAACACAATAGGATTCTAGGCAACAGTTACATTAAGAAATACTTATCTGATTAACAACATCATCAAAAATTCATTTTGCAGGAGATTCTTTAGAGTTCATATTTAACTTAAGATTCTTTAGATGACTTTCCTTTCTTCAGCTAGCTGTTCTAATGTTCTTGGCTTTCTTTGAATGTTGGAAGAGTTTAGGGTTTATTTTCCCCTCTCACTTTTAATTAAAATGAGCTTTTAATTCAAAGCTCACTTTACTAACAAACCATGTTTTCCTCTTTCAGGTCCACATTGTTCTCAGTCTTTAACATTCAACTACTTCCAGCATATTACTTAATACATTGATATGAAGTACAGTTGTGTGTGTACACACACACACACACACACAAAATTTGTGCTATGAGGAATCTGTCATCAACCAACCAGTTTACCTCTAGTTAATAGAATAAAGAATTTGTTCACAACTACAGTAGGTACATTGGTACTTTGGTAGGCTGAATACCAATTTAAATTAAAGAAGTTGAAAAACTCCTTTTTTTCTTTCTCAAAATCAGACCCTCTGCTAATTACCAATTTCACAGCACAGAGTTGACCCAAAGCCTTCACAAAACTGGGGCAGAATGAAATGGTGCAGAAGGGAAAGGCCCTATGTAAGGTAAAATTCTTCCCTTGGTAGCTTCCTAAACCTGCCTGGTTGAGAGGTCACACTGGAAAGTTAATAAAGGCAGGGAACTAGGGAGGACCTCTGGGAATAGGTCCCATTGTGTCACATAGCCCCTGCATCTGTGATTAACATCCAGTTTAATAAATCATGATTAGTTCATGGCAATCTGAGCAGCATTATTTAATCCTCCATGATCTCTGAGTTCTGTTAATGGAATCACAGCATGCAGCCTGTGGCCTGGTAGTGAATGAAGGTTGGCATAGGATCAGCTGGACTCCAATTATTGGTACTCCGAGGGAAGGGAGCAGAATGGAGAGAAGACAAAGTCCCAGTAAGATGCTGACTGAAATTCAAGGAGTTGGGATCTTGGTTTCCTGTAGTTCCCAGAATCAGCTACTTATTCATGCCCTGAGTTCCATGTATCATGCACGCTATGTCAATCCTATCTTCCAGGGTGGTACATGCTCCTGACCAATGAATTCTTTAACAATACTCTGGTCATTTCAGCATCCTTTGCACATTAGCGGAATACATGTCCTATATGCATTTATTAACTTGAACCAAAACAAAGAACTATGCAAGCAAAATATAAAAATCTCACTCAAATAAAAAAATCTCAGTCATAGACAAGGATTTGAATTGAGTAATTAGCCCCCAAAATGTCTTGTCATTTCTCCTCCATTCTAAGAACAAACCTACCTGATCTAGCATTAGGGCTTGAATTCTTCTCTTGATCATGAATTTTCTGGTAAGAATGAGTCAGAAAAGCAAATAAAGTTGAAAGTCATCCACTGATGCACTTGCGATGCTGTTAATAACAACATGGTAGCTGCAGATCTCCAATGCATGCTGAAATGGCAGTGCCTGTTTTCAGGCAAAGTGCTCTTTACACTAGGATGCTGTGATACGGATGTTTTGGGCTGCCAATGAAATATTCTCCTTCAACATAGGTCCTTCTCTATCTTTCTCTTGCCTCATATCTACTTGTTTATCTGCCTGCTACTGTCTGATAGACTATTCATTCTCCACTGCTCATTTTTCACTGTTCCTCTCTAACACAAAATTTATTCTCCAAATGGTTTGCATTAACAATGTCTTAGGTTCCCCTTCCCAGCTCCCCAGATTTAAAGTTATTTATTCCAACAAAAGCGTTTTTTAGAAGGTACCATAATAAGTCTCAAGAGTAATTATATGTTTTTTAGTTGTCTTGGGCTACAACACTTTTTAGGGTCTGTATCACTGGAACGTAAGGAACCAGATCCTTTCTTCTGATTCACGTTTCTTCTCCTCTGTGTTATGTTTCCCGCGACCCAGTAAGCCTCAAGCACCTTCAATAAATTGAATCAAGTTATTAGGAAGAGGAATACGTGTGAGGGAAAATAGTGTCTCTTGACTATTCCCTGGATGTTTTCACAACTCCCATAGCCTATCCTCAGTGCATTTCTCAGCAGCATTTTCATCATGTACTGATGGGTTCCAATTACATTTTAGCCCCATGCTGGAACTTTCTCTCATTTGAAATGTCAACAGTATTCAGTATGATTTAGGTGCCTATGTGGATTAAGCCTTTGTGAAAAAGAACTGTCATATAATGAATTATCAGGTGTAATGCAAGCACTTCTGTTGGCAAGTCACTGGGCCAGACTCCTGAAAGAGATAATGGATAGATATATTTCATTTTGATATTTTAATGAATATATGTCATTCCTACTTGTTAACATTTAAAACTAACTATTAATAAATAGCTGTAGTGAAAATTAGCAAGTTGTTATGCTTATAGAAAAATGGATCATCAGGAATAACAGATTGTGCTCATTGTATTTGGTGTTTAAAAATTATATTTATTTTGATTTATAAAAATGGCACCTTCCATATTGCTTAGGTACCCTTGACATAACTTAAAAATGCATCGGAAGTGCAGCAATTTAAGACAGCCCAGCACAAATCCCGCCCTTGAACAATCCCTTCCTTCCTTTGCCCATTTTTAAATGTTTGGGAGCCAAGACGAGTATTGCAATGCATTTAGTGCTACATTCCTGTGATACAGACTTTTGGCAATTATTACCACCAGTTATTGTAAACATTTTATTATTAAATATAATTGGACAGATGCTTGGCCCTGCTCTAAAAGTGCAAAGCAGCCATAAAGACAGTGGATCTAATCTCCTAAGGAATCCCCATAGGCAGCAAAAACCTTGAGTGCCATATACCCAGGGGAGAGGGGTGCCATCTGCAGGGATTGGTACTAGGCTCAGAGCTATTGAACATTTTAATCGATTATCTGGAAATAGTATAGAATGACTGGTGATAAAATTTGCAGATGGTGCAAAGATTGGCAGAGTGATAAATAATGATGAGGACAACGGCAGTCAAACAGATCTGGATCACTGGGTAAAGTGGGCCTATTCAAACTGAATGTATTTTAACTCAGCCACATGAAAAGTTATATATCTAGGAACAAGGAATGCAGACCCTTCCTACACACTGGGCAACTGCATCCTGGAAAGCAGTGACTCTGAAAAGGATCAGGGGGTCATAGTGGACAAGCAAGTGAACATCCCCAATATGATGTTGCAGCAAAAAGGGCTAACACAATCTTTGGATGTATAAAGGAAGCAGTATCGAATAGGAGTAGGGAGGTGATTTTACCTCTGTATACTGCACTGGTGACACTGACATTGGAATACTGTGTCCAGTTCTGGGATCCATATTTCAAAAATAATGTTGAAAAATAGTGCAGAAAAGGGACACACGCACACACACTAAAGGGCTTCGAGAACTGGCGAAAATACCTTACAGTGAGAGACTTAAACAGCATAATTTGTGTAGCTTTTCAAAAAAAAGTTTGAGCATTTACTTGATTACAGTGTATAAGTACCATCATGGGGAGAAAATACCAGGTATTAAAGGGCTCTTTAATCTAGCAGTGAAAGACATAACAAGAACCAATGGCTGGAAGCTGAAGCCAGACAAATTCAAATTAGAAATTAGGCACACATTTTTAACAGTAGTGTAATTAACCAGGGGGGGTGGTGGTGGAGGGAATAACAAGGGAAGTGGTAGATTCTCCATCTCTTGAGGACTTTAAAATCAAGTCTGGATGCTGTTCAGGAAGATATACTTTAGTTAAACACAAATTATTAGGCTCAATACAGGGGAAACTGGGTAAAAATACAATTGCCTGTGATTTACTTGAGGTCAAAACTAGAAGACTGAATGGTCTCTTCTGGCTTTAACTCTATGAATAGATGCTATCACAGCAACTACACCATTTTGCTGCTAACCTAGAGGGTATGGTCAAGGGTTGTATGGCCAAGCCATACTTAAAGTCCTGAGCTCCCCTGCTGTCAAAATATGACCATGTGGCTGTTGGAAGCTGAATGTAAATTATTCTTCAGGCTCCTCTAAATTATGCCAGGGACAATCTGGCTTCCAAATTAGGGAGCTTAAACCTTGGTCTTCTCCCTGATCTTTTGTCAACACAACTTGGGTGAATGAGGGATCTGGCCCAAAATCTGAAGCATGTTTTTGCTTTAACATGTCAATAAAGAAGGCTGGAAAAAAAATAAGATAAAAACATGTTCATTCGCACCTTCAATAAATCTAGCCTATTTTCTTATAGACCAGACACCATAAGGCTATTTTTCCAAGTTATTTTTCTGTTCAATAAAAAGCTACAAGAAAAGGCAGATCTTTTAACATTTTGTTAAGTACCGGTATGTTTTATCTCCCATTTTGTGAAACAAGAGCAGAATTTTAATTTGGGCTGGGTTTGAAAGCTACAAAGTATGGCTCTGGGTCTAGAATTGGATCTGAACATCCTCTGAACTTCTGGCAGTTTTTGGACCAGGGTTTTAGTTAAGGTCCAAGTGTATTTTTTATGTAACTACACAGTTACTCAGTCTCAAAACTAGTCATGTGATGCACTGTGACATGTCTAAGAGATACTGGATTTTTTTTTCATGTTGACTATGAAGGTATGTCTACACTGCAGTGTAAGCCTGGGCTCAACCTCAAACCCCCGCCCCTTCTGTCTACACACAAATCTCTCAAAAATCAGGCTCAGAGCTAGGGTCCTAGGACCTTTGGATATTGAGGGTCCAAGTCAAGCCAGGAACCGGGGTTTGAGCCCTGTTGCTTTGCAGCATAAATATAGCCCCTCCATCCTCCCCCTGCTCCGACTTGGGTCCTGAGAGTCCACCAAAAGTATCCCACAATCCCATGGGCCAACTTCCTTTGTCCTCTCTATCCCAAGAACCTCCAATTGACCACACAAGTGAAAAGAAGAACCAACCCTCAATTAGTGTCATGCAGAAGCTCAGTGAGTCAGTGTTTAACCCTCCCATTGTCTTCTGACTACCAATCTGCAAACTCACCAGAGAACATTTTGTGTTTGCAACGAAGACCGACCAGAACAACCCAAGTGCATTGTTTCATGGTCAGGGGAGACAATCAGAATCTGGTTAATCTTTGGTGCGAGGCTAGTGAGACAGTGGACTTTAGTAAGAGTACTGGAATGACCATGCATATCAGCTAATAGCAGAGAAGCTGGCAGCTTTGTAAATATACCAGAGCAGTGACCAGTATGGGGAGTGGATTAAGTGTCTCAAGACTGAGTACAGGAAAACCAGGGATTAGAACCGGACCTTGTTGACATCATGTCAATTTTATGAGGAGTTTGACTGGGTGCTGGGCACTGTGCCCAGCAGAGAGCCAGTGATGCATGATGACCTGCTTAGCTGAGATGGCATCATGCTGATCCAAGAATCCAGCATGGGGATTGACGAAAGCCACCAGCAGGTGCAGAGTGTGGCCAGAGAAGTGACTCTGTGGCTGAAACTGGTCCCACAAGAGGCTCTGCAGCAGGACCAGCAGCAGCACATCTGGAACCATACTCAGAGGAGCTGTTTGATGCCCGCACTGAGGAACAGCCAGTCATGGAGCCTGCAGTGGACACAGATGGGACAGAAGCCACCCCAGAGCCTGGTAAGTTTTTGGTTCCATTGCAATATTTAATATAGGAATGGGAGGAATTTCCATTCTATGAACCAATGCAAAAGTTATTAGAAGCCCAGAAAGCAGCAGGTATCTACTAATGGTAGATTGTATCATAGAATATCAGGATTGGAAGGGACCTCAGGAGGTCATCTAGTCCACCTCCCCCTGCTCAAAGCAGGACCAATTCCCAACTAAATCAACCCAGCCAGGGCTTTGTCACGCCTGCCCTTAAAAACCTCTAAGGAAGGAGATTCCACCCCTCCCTAGGTAACCCATTGCAGTGCTTCACCACCCTCCTAGTGAAAAAAGTTTTTCCTAATATGCAACCTAAACTCCCCCATTGCAACTTGAGACCATTACTCCTTGTTCTGTCATCTGGTACCACTGAAAACAGTCTAGATCCACCCTCTTTGGAACCCCCCTTCAGGTAGTTGAAAGCAGCTATTAAATCCCCCTCATTCTTCTCTTCTGCAGACTAAACAATCCCAGTTCCTTCAGCCTCCCCTCATAAGTCGTGCTCCAGCACCCTAATCATTTTTGTTGCCCTCCGCTGGACTTTTTTCCACATCCTTCTTGTAGTGTGGGGCCCAAAACTGGACACAGTACTCCAGATGAGGCCTCACCAATGTCGAATAGAGGGGAATGATCACGTCCCTCGATCTGCTGGCAATGCCCCTACTTATACAGCCCAAAATGCTGTTAGTCTTCTTGGCAACAAGGGCTCACTGTTGACTCATATCCAGCTTCTCGTCCACTGTAACCCCTAGATCCTTTTCTGCACAATTGCTTCCTAGCCATTCGGTCCCTAGTCTGTAGCAGTGCATGGGATTCTTCTATCCTAAGTGCAGGACTCTGCACTTGTCCTTGTTGAACCTCATCAGATTTCTTTTGGCCCTGTCCTGTAATTTGTCTAGGTCCCTCTGTATCCTATCCCCAGGGGCGGCTCTAGCAATTGCGCCACCCCAAGCAGGGCGGCGCGCCGTGGGGGGCGCTCTGGCGGTCGCCAGTCCCGCTGCTCCGGTGGACCTCCTGCAGACGTGCCTGCGGAGGGTCCGCTGGTCCCGCGGCTTGAGCCGCGGGACCAGAGTGGACCCTCCGCAGGCACGCCTGCGGCAGGTCTACCGGAGCCGCGGACAACCGGACCCTCCGCAGGCATGCCTGTGGGAGGTCCACCGGAGCCGCCTGCCACCTTCCCACCGGCATGCCGCCCCAAGCGCGCACGGCGCGCTGGGGTCTAGAGCCGGCCCTGCCTATCCCTACCCTCCAGCGTATCTACCACTCCTCCCAGTTTAGTGTCATCTGCAAACTTGCTGAGAGTGCCCTCCACGCTGTCCTCCAGATCATTAATGAAGATATTGAACAAAACCAGCCCCAGGACTGACTCTTGGGGCATTCCTCTTGAAACTGGCTGCCAACTAGAGATGGAGCTGTTGATCACTACCCGTTGAGCCCGATGATCTAGTCAGCTTTCTATCCACCTTATAGTCCATTCGTCCAGCCCATACTTAACTTGTCGGCAAGAATACTGTTGGAGACCGTATCAAAAGCTTTACCAAAGTCAAGGAATAACACATCCACTGCTTTCCCCTCATCCACAGACCCAGTTATCTCCTCATAGATGGCAATTAGGTTAGTCAGGCATGACTTGCCCTTGCTGAATCCATGCTGACTGTTCCTGATCACTTTCCTCTCCTCTAAGTGTTTCAGAATTGATTCCTTGAGGACCTGCTCCATGATTTTTCCAGGGACTGAGGTGAGGCTTACTGGCCTGTAGTTCCCTGGATCCTCCTTCTTCCCTTTTTTAAAGATGGGCACAACATTAGCCTTTTTCCAGTCATCCAGGACCTCCCCCGTTCGCCATGAGTTTTCAAAGATAATGGCCAATGGCTCTGCAATCTCATCTGCCAACTCCTTTAGCAGCGCATCCAGCCCCATGGACTTGTGCTCGTCCAGTTTTTCTAAATAGTCCCGAACCACTTCTTTCTCCACAGAGGGCTGGTCACCTTCTCCCCATACTGTGCTGCCCAGTGCAGCAGTCTGGGAGCTGATCTTGTTCGTGAAGACAGAGGCAAAAAAAACATTGAGTACATTATCTTTTTCCACATCCTCTGTCACTAGGTTGCCTCCCTCATTCAGTAAGGGGCCCACACATTCCCATGGCATGGCTCACTGCCCCTCCACACCCCGATCATGTGGAGTTCAAAATAGCAACTGGGAACTGGAAACAGTAAAAATGCCTTGAAAGTGAATTTTTACCAGGAAGATGAAGATTTTTGCTAGGGCATTCCTGTTTCTTAAAAATAATAACCTTACCCTGTCACAACTGTAAGTACACCATTCTGTAACCACTCAATGGAGTATCCAGCTGCCTGGAAACAATCAACTATGTGTGTGGAGTGGGGTAACCAGATCGCAAGAGTGAAATATCAGGACACATTGGTCAAGGGGGGTGGGGGAGGGAAGACAGACAGACACAGGTGCACAGTGCCGACTGGAGACAGAGGCACACTGGTCCACCTGGCCCAGTGCTACCAGCATGCCCCTTCCTGTTGTGGGGTGGGCCCATGCTGCGCCACACAACTCCCCTGCCCAGTGCTGCCTGGATCCAGAGCCCCCCTACAACCCTTCCACCACAAATGCACAGTGCTGTGCACACACACCCCACCCAGCACCACCCTGCCCACAGCCCCACCACAGCTGCCCAGCACCCCACATAGACCCCCCCACTTGCTAGTTTCCCAATACACACAGATTTCCCCTCCCTCCCTTCCTTCCTCCCTCCCAGGGCCCTTCCCCACAGCTCCACCACCACAACTACACAATGCCCCACACAGACCCGCACTGCTCAGTGCCCTGACGCACACAGATCTCCCTACTCCCCAGCACCCCCCAACAGGCCACCACAGTCTAGCACCCCAAAACACACAAACCTCCCCCACTGCCCAGCACCCTCCACACCCTCACAGCCCAGCACCCCACACACACCTCCCAGACACTCACTCCATCAAACCCTGCCCCCTTCCCTGGCCGAACTCACCAGCCCTACTGGGAGGTCTCTGGCTCCTAGGGTGAGAGCGGCGAGAGGAGTCTCCAGACTCTCCACGTGCTGCACACACCACAAGCGTGAGCTCCGTGGCTCCCATTGGCCGAGAAAAGTGCCAATGGGAGCTGCCGAAGCTGCAGAGCAGGGCTTGCAGGCGCCGGCAGCAAGCAGAGCCCCCCACCATAAGAGCCAGAGGGATGTGCCGGGGGCGAGGTGGGGAGTCCTGGCGCTGCTCACCTGGGGCGGCTCTTGTTCCAGGAAGCATCTGGCAGGCTGGTCCCTCTGGCTCCTAGGGTCGCAGGTCGTGTCGTGTCGTGTCAGGTGTGGGGGGAGGAGGGCTCTCTTCCCATTTCCAGCACCTGCAAGCCCCGCCCCTGCAGCAAGTGGTGCTCCTGCCAGGAGCCGGGAGCTGCCTCAGGAAGCGGTGAGAAGCGGAGCCGTGGCTGTGGTCCAGGCAGTCCCTGATATCAGGACAAAGGGCGTCCTGACCAATGTAAGGTCAGGATGTGGGACAAGTCCCCTAAAATAAGGACTGTCCCAATAATATCAGGTCGTCTGGTCACCCTAGTGTGGAGTGGGGGAACTGGAAACATGCTCCATTCACAAATCTAGTCTATTTCAGTTAAAGGTAGTCCAAATCATTTGTCCCAAATTCAACTTGAGTTTGAAAATGCATCCAGAATTGTGCAGGGGTGGGGGAATGGTATAAGAAGGATGGTTGTGGAGTTGTGTGTTTGCATGCAGCTCTAACAGGCTCAGCTATACGTAAGCTAACACGTTATCCTGTTGGTTCCCTCATGAATCTGACCCAATCCCAGGAGCTGATAGAGGCAAACTTTTCCTGAAGCAGGATCTGCAGATAGGTAGTCACATTTCAGAAATGGGCATATTTTCCAGGCCCACCTTGGTAGCTGACCAGGCCACTCCACTCATAGATGGGCTGTTCAGTCACTGATTGTTTGAATAGTTTGGCTGCATATGCTGCAGGTTTCCAACCAGCTGCTTGGAATAACATCACCCTTTGCCAATTGGGCACCATGAGCACTGTTATAGCCTCTAAAATAGCCTGAAATGATAGAAAAAGCTTTTGTAGCATTGCCACAGATACCACCTCCTCCCCAAAAACCCAAGTGGGTCTGCAATTTTTAGAAAACAGCAGCTTTGGATTTTTAACTTACCATTGTCTCTGCATTTCTTTCCCTGTGATTAATCAGGTTGTGTCCAGGGAGCTTCTGTGATCTGAAGCATCCCTCTCACAATATATTCAAGTTCAGTTTGGAAAAGTAACTTTGTATGTCCTTGAAATTGCATGAGGATTTCTTCTGTGCTCTTGCACTGAGCTATTTGAGACAATAACCCTCTGTGTCTTGTCCTATTCCAGGCCCCTCAACTCCACTGACTGCAATACGTACCTCCACAGCTTGCCCACACTGCAATACAAGCCTGACCCAGTGCACCTTTGCAGACTGTTCCAAAAGGGAGCGCTTCCACAATGAACTTATGGTTGGAGTTCTGGCCAAGGCCAACAAGCAGATCCAGTACCAAAGACAGAGCGACTTACTGCTATAGGAAAGGCATGGCGAGAGGCTGACGCTGGCTGCACAGCTTGAAGGCAGGGTTTCAGCGTGACAGTAGGCACTTGCTTCACAGTTCCTCAAACAGGAACAGCAGCTAATGGAGGAGGACAGAGCAGAAAAAAACAGTTTGGGCATCTGATATAAATAATGGCCACAAAAGTACTGTCTCCTGCTCCATCATGTACACAATTGCATGAATTCTCTGTGTGGTCCAGAAACAGCTAGTAAAACTCCATGCAGTTGGCACCCATTCGCAGAGGCAGAGGGCTGTAGGTCTGGAGGTAACAGGGCAACTTTGCCCTATGCAGCCTTCTATATTGATCCCCACCAATGTAAGTGCCTCTACCCCTTCTTCCCTGGGGTGTGAAGTGTGTGGGAAATGGAGAAAAAAGGGAAAGGAGAACAGGGGACATGCATTGGTAGGGAGTTTTTGTCTGGTACCTGGTTTCACTGGTTTCCCTTTCATGCTTTTTTTAAAGTTCTGTTAGTGATGTTTTGATATAGTAATGGCAGCTGGCCTGCCCGGCAATGGCTGTGTAATGGGTTGCACTAACCTCTCGTGAGCACCCCTTGGCCAAGTGTGTGTGCCTTCACTCTGTGTTTGTGGTGGGTCTTCAGTGACTCAGCCCTCCAGCCAAGTCTCACACAGTCTGTGAAATGAAAGCAAAGCAAGCCCCTTCCAGGGTACAAGTCCAACAGCGGCCTCTCTCAGTGCCTTCTGTAATGTCTCTCTCAAGTTGTCCCTGCTCCGGTACAGAGCAATACCCCAGGCTCCCTCTCTCAAGGCAATGTTTTCACCTCCCAGAGCTTTTCTGGCCTCAGCTCTCCAGCTGGACCACTACATTTCAGTTCCTCTTCTGGGGTGCCTCAAAGTCCAGGATACTTCCCCCTGTGGCAAATGGGGGATGGGGAGGACCAAGGTCCACCCATTACTCCAGGTCTCAGCCCAGGGACCTGGTAGATAGCAGCCATCCACTGTGTCCCTTTATCTAAACTGCATCACTGCGCTAATTCCCTGGGCCACTTCCCCACACTGCCTTCACCTTTACCTCAGGGCCTTGTCCTGATGAAGTCCCAGCAACCAGCCGAGAACTACTTCTCGCTCTCCCCAGCTTCTGGCAGCACTGCCCTATACAAGGTCCTATAGCTCCCTCACTCAGCCATACACAGTCCCCCAGTTTCAGTAAGGAACAGAACTTATTCTGACTCTGCAGCTCTTCTTATACTGGCCTGATTGGCTATGTTCCTGCAGCCCCTTCCTGATTGGTTGTGCCCCACACTGTCACTTTAGGCAGCTTGGAGGGCTCTCTCCATTATCCTTTTCTGGTGCAGGGTTTGGCAGTGCCATGAGGCCTCCAGCCCTAATCCACTGCATCACAGGATGAATGTTGTGTTCTTCTAATACATTTTTATAAATAAAGTTTTTTTTATTTTATCAAGAAAGTTTGTGGGTGTCATGGCATCACATCATACAATGTGTATTTCAGATAAGGTAAACACATGCTTAGGGAAAATTCAGAATATGTATACAAACACTATTCCTCAATGCAGTTGTCTACATCAATCCATACTTCAGTCACTTTCTTACATCAATCCATACTGTGAATCAACCCTTCCCTCAACTGATAAATGGTCATGTCATTCATAAGTACATTGCATGGCAATCAAGCCATCCCTCGCCTCCCCAGCAATGAATCCCCCACATCCCAAATCAATGAGCCCTGACACACACACCCATAAGGTACTATTCTCCCTCTTCCATTGAACCAGGCAAGCCCAAAATGTGGGAGCACAAAGCATCCCTGACTTCTGTTGCCCGGATGCATCCAGCTCCAGCTGTGGTAGGTGCTTTTTGTGGCTGAGGGGACTGATGTAGCAGACGGTTGCTCTCATAGGTCCATTCAGGGGAAAATGGCTCACCTCTGGCTTCACAAAGGTCATGAGGAGCATAGCTATTCACAGGCATGTGACACATTGATGACACTGGCATCCAAATAGATCTGTAGACATCTCTAACGGGATTTCAATCTGCCTAGAACACATTCAACAACCATTCTACACCACTGAGAGTGTAATTAAACTGTCTTTTGCCAGGGCCTCTTAAAGTAGGGTGTGGTTTCACTAAAAGGGGGCATGCGGGGTCCTTGCCGGAACAGTGGGGACAATAACCTATGTTTATAACTGGCATTTTAGTGTCCCAGCTGTCCATGAAGGTAGACTTCTGATTGGTGAAAAACCCTGACATCATTAACTTTCCCAGTGCAGCCTATACTGACATTCACAAATGTACACAAGAGCCAGCATAAGCGTTTATGTACTTTGAGAAGGGCAAACTATGGGCACATGAGTTCCATCACTGGCCCTAATGCAGTTTGAAAACCCCATTCTCGCAAAGCCAGCAATTTCAGGAATATCTTTCATGCCAACTACATTGGGATAAACCACACATCTGATTGCTTCAAAAAGGTCCACCATTTCTTTACCCACAGTTGACTTCCCAGCTCCAAACTAGTTGGCAATGGACCTGTCTTGGGTAGCCAGCTTCCCGATGTCTATAGCAACCCCCTTCTGGACCCCACAATGGTGCCCTCAGGTGTATGTCTTTGGAGGGGGTGGGGGCAAGCTGCTGACAAAGTTCTGGGCCCACTTCTGGCCATCCCAAGTGTCCATGATGATGGGATCCCACAAGTCTGTGCTTGCAGCCCTGCGCCAGGTGCACCAGTCTAAGTAAAAGGCATCAGCATCTATGCCAAGTGTCATGAGCAGCATCAGCCAGTCTGAGTCTGCCAGGCTTGAGTAATTCTCCTCCTCCTTCTGCTCCATCATAAGATCTATCAAATGCCTTTTGTGGTCAGAAAATCCCACCAAAATGTCCACCAGCATCTCATGGAAGGTCTGCCTGTTTCCTGTCATAGGAGTGAAAGTGCAAGCAAAGAAGTGAAAGCTTATGCCTAAATAAATTTGTTAGTCTTTAAGGTGCCACCGGACTCCTCGTTGTTTTTGTGGATACGGACTAACACAGCTACCCCTCTGGTATTTTGCAAGCATGGGAAGCTCTTCAAAAGGTGCCTCCTCCATATTGCTACTTCTGGTACTGGGAGCGCAAAGATCAAAATGAGTGGCCAGCAGAAAGCGTTGGTGGGATGTTCAAACTTTCTGTAATGTGAAGGGTGGCTAGTCAAGTTTTTCCACAGCGCACCATGGTCAAAGGGCTAGAGAGGCCACAGTTCCTGAGAGTGCTAAGGAGTCTGTAATATGCCTGGTTTAACTTGGGTCTCCATGTTGCATGTGGATGCCAGAGCCCCAGGTTAGAAATTTCTTAACATAGAGTTATAAATCAGTGTAGATGGTCAAGTCCTGGGTTCCTTAACGCAGGGCCAGCTGACTTGAGTCTCTCTAATCGTGGGCTCATATTGCATTGTAGATATAGCCTGAGAAGTTGAAATAAACAAATAACTTACATCCAGGGACCCCTCACAAACAAGACTTTTCCTGTCTGAGGTTTTTCCTTCCCTTCCACAAGTTCATAAAAAGACATGCACTCTTTCCAGATGGGTCTTTTTCAATTCAAAATGCCAGGCTTATCAAAACTCAAGTAAACAATGGGGCATTTGCTTTGTCATTCAGGAGAAACAACTCTGCTGTCCTGTGTCTCTCCACTATGACAGAAGACAGGGTTTAGACAGCTATTGCAAAATTGGTTAATGCTTTGCACATTAGTGTTCCATGGGGGTATAAATATGCAGAATGGAATGCCTTATAGGAAGACCTAACAATATCATGTAGTAACCAGACCCAGAGAGTTTAAGGTATCATGTCAGTTAAAGCTACAAGGTTTCTTTGTGTTGCAGAGCAGCTGGGTAAATGCCCTGGCTTACGTTTCCAGGTGATGTAGTATCAACAGCGAGAAGGGAGTTCCAGATCAGTGCTCCGTGCACTTAAAACTCCAGTGTCAGACCCTAGAGAGAATCAGGAGTCTGGGTTTTATTCCCAAACAAAACTGCCATTCTGAGAATGCTTCAGGAATCACACACCCTGCCCCAGAGCTATGATTCTTGGGTAAAAACATG
Source organism: Mauremys mutica (assembly GCF_020497125.1). Classification (NCBI taxonomy): domain Eukaryota; kingdom Metazoa; phylum Chordata; order Testudines; family Geoemydidae; genus Mauremys; species Mauremys mutica. Next base: position 182,209,601 of record NC_059072.1, on the reverse strand, counting down.
GAACAGAATAGTGCTAGCCTTTGAGGCTTACCTCATCGGGCTTAAAAGGGAAAGCACACCCTGTCTATTACAATACAAAACATTCTGTTATTCTGAGATAACTTGAAAGTTATTCATGCCACTGTTCCATATGGTCTTTCCCCATACTTGTATTTTTCTTATGTTCAGTAAATGAATGTCTGCCTCACCTGTGTTCTGTTCAGATAACTCTACATTTATTTTTTCCAGCCCCCACATCCCTTCCATATTTGAAGTAACTGTACAAAGAACAGCAGAAACAATAAATGAAAGATTTGTGGCAAGATTACATAACAGCTGCACAATATTTTTTTATTCATCGGAGGCTTTCAAAAAAATTACACACTGGCCAAGCTGAAGTAAAAAAAATATGTTCCCATCATCTCAAGGGAACATGTCTCCATATGTCTTTTGTCCTTTAGGATCTCATGTAGACTTTTATTACTTTCACAACTATGGTTCAGGTCATTTCTCAAATAGGAATATGTCTAGGCTGTTGAATGTGCTGTCAATGTAAATAAGAGGTAGGAAGAATCCTAGTCTGCAGAATTATGAAGCCGTCATATTGACCTCACATTGTAGAGCAGAGTTGTGCAGAGAGAATATGTCACTGCTTCACCAGAAATTGCCTTGGCAGTGTGTTAAATAGAATAAATAGAAAATATTTTCTTATAAATCCATTGCATTCTGCAAACCTTAAAATAACATAGGTTTGCTATGGGGTATGTTTACAATCCTCATATAAGATCAAAGTTGGCTTCACAATGGTTTGTGATCAGGGGATGGGGGCGTTCTACTCTACATCTGTATTATAAATAATTATAAATCCTCCTGAGTTAGTCTACTATTAGGTTAATCATGTAAAGGATTATTGCTATAAATTAGAATTACCGCTCTTCTTTCTTGAGGGGAGTTAAATTAAAGAAATAAGACCTCTAAATCCCTACTTACAATATTTTCTTTTCTTCTACAATTCTTGAATAAGTGCTACATCCACCTTAAGCTATTTAACTTACTGACAATTTTATCTTTTTTACTGGAAAGTACAGTATTTATTCATGTAACATGACATACCAAATATTATAATGATTATCCAGTTGCTTTATCTATGGTCATAATACCATCTGGTATAAACTTAGCCTTCTCATTGCATGCGTACCATCTGGAACACCATCAATCTACATTCTAATTATTGTACAGATGAGATTTTTGTTTCTACACAAACACCATATTGGCAGTATCCTTCAATGATTGCTTAATTTAAAAAAAATACAATGTAAAATAGTGTAAAACAGGAACTTGGCATCTAAAATTAGATTTAGCTGCCACATTTTCCCATGTATTTTTTCTAAGAGATTAGACAGAAGAATTCTAATATAAAACATTTACAATTATTTTCCCACATGCTTAAATGGGATGACTATCATGTCTTTTAAATGGGATGACATTTTTAGGTTAAGGTGTTCATTTGTTCCATTGTACATTATTTACTGCACTAGAGCTTCTGAATAAATACACTGGGCCAAATTCTGTTTGATTACACAGAGTAAATCTACAATAACTCCATTCACTTCTATTAAACTACCTTGGTTTTACACCACTGTAGCTTTAGAAAACAATTTGGTGCACTCATTTACATCTGTTATGTGGATTTATCTTTACAATTATAGACCAAATTCTAGCATTCTTCACATCTGGGCAAAAAATGTATGCATATTAGGGCCCCAATACTGAAAAGCCTTGTACATGAATAATCTGGCACACCTGAATAGTGCTATTTAGTTCACTGGGACTGCTCAGACATCCAAAGTTATTCACATGCAAGTTTTGTTCACCTTCATGTGTGGCATTCTATGCAAAATATGTAAATGTATAATTTGCATATTTGCAGAGAAGTTACATATCTCTCTAAATTTCAAATTTGTGTGCAGATTTGGTACTGATGAAAGATGTTGGCTTGACCATGCTCTCTATCTACAGGGAAAGCTTCCCACACTTACTGCTCTGCCAGCCTGACTCAATCTTGACATAAGGGTGGGAGACTTCCTCTAAGGGAAACAGGAACACTTCATTCTCCATGATGCATTAAGTTCTTGGCCTCTCCGCTGGTTCTGCCAATTAGTGCAAACCATGGTGGTAAGTTTGAAGTGGGAGCTGGAACTAAGAACAAAACAAAACAAAACAAAAATTCATGTAGGGATCACCAATCAGTGATTAGCTGGGATCAAGTTTTGCTCCCTCCTGAGCTGGATTAGAGTCAGACTGATGACCTACAGATAAATGAGTTGATAGTGCATTCTGGGCATAAGGATATTGGATTTTATTCTTGGATCTGGGAGCAGAATATAGTCTCTGCATCAAAGCAGTGGATACATAATGGACATATTCACTTGGAAAGGCAGTGACAAAATAAATAAAACTATTTTGTGTTATATTAGCAGCTCTTGTTTTAATCAGTTAGATCAGGGGCGGCAACAGGTGGCTCGCGGCTCGCCAGGGTAAGCACCCTGGCGGGCCGGCTCGGTTTGTTTATCTGCCGCGTCGGCAAGTTTGGCCGATCGCGGCTCCCACTGGCCATGGTTCGCGGTCCCAGGCCAATGCGGGAGGCAGGAAGCCGCGGTCAGAACATCCCTCGGCTCGCGTCGCTTCCTGCCTCCCGCATTGGCCTGGGACCGCGAACCGCGGCCAGTGGGAGCCGCGATCGGCCGAACTTGCCAAAGCGGCAGATAAACAAACCGAGCCGCGAGCCACCGGTTGCCGACCCCTGAGTTAGATAGATGCTTCTCCGTATGGCAAGGATCTGAGACACATGTTTAAGAAGCATCATGACATGGCGAGAACTACATAGTATAAGAGCTAGGAGTAGAACTCATGCTTTTCTAGCTCCAAGACCAATTCCCCTTTCCCTAGATATGCTGCATTTTGTGAGGGAAGGGCTTCTCTCAAGGCATGACATTTTACCAGGGATCGGGGAAGCAATGGTAGACCAAATGCACAAGTGTCACATGAGATGTATGATATTTGAGGAGTCTGTCTTAGTGATGTTCCTAGAATGTCCCTCATGGCTCCATTTACAGAGAACCCGTGATGGTCTTCAGAGCAGCCACTTCATGAGAGTGTCAAAAATGGGAAAGAATGTTTGAGCTCTCTGCTGCCCCCTCTGGTGATGAATTTTAAGGCATATTCAGATGTGTGGCAATGAGATAGGATTTAGTCTTAACTGCTATACAGGGGTTGATACTTCAGACTATCAAGCATGTATAGCAGATTATTCTCTTCTTCAGTAACATTATTATAGAACCCCCCGCCCCCTCAAAAAAACCCTCTAGTGTTTTAATACACCCTGTAACCCGGTGTGCCTAGGGCATCCCATACTGGAAATGCCAAGGTCATGGCAGGCTGCAAAAGGGAGAGCAGATACTCCCAAGACGGGTGGGTAACACTGAAGTTAAACTTCCCAACTCGTCACAAACTGCACTTCTGATCCCCCACACTGGTTATCAAGAAACAAAAAGGAAATCACACAGCCCCCGTATTGCATTCCAGTTCTCTGGCTCCCAATAAGCACATAGGTCCAGTACCATGAGAAGTTATTTAAAAAACTCTGCTCACATATATATTCTTCTGACCTCAAAGCATCAGCCATGTTACCAGATCAGTATAGGTTTGGATCTTACCCAAAATACCATGCTGCCAGCCAATCTTTTAGTGTCTAACTAAACTAAAGGTTTATTATAAAGAAAAAAGAACTAACAAGAAGAGAGATGTTAAATGATAAAGCAGCTACAGCACACAAAGATTCAAAGTCCATGTATCAGATTCTTAGCAGTATTGGTGAGTTTTCTGGAACACATCCTCAGCTTGTATGGGTCATTCAGTCCTTTGTTCAGAGCTTTGTTTGTAGAAAGGTGACTCCAGAGATAAGAAGCAGGAATGAACACAAAATGGAGAAGCTGCAGCTTCCTTTTTAAGGTTTTGGCTACACTTGCACTTCAAAGCGCTGCCATGGCAGCGCTTTGAAGCGCTAAGTGTAGTCAAAGCGCCAGCGCTGGGAGAGAGCTCTCCCAGCGCTGTTCGTACTCCACCTCCCTGTGGGGAATAACGTACAGCGCTGGGAGCCGCGCTCCCAGCTCTGGGGCTTTGACCACACTGGCGCTTTGCAGCGCCGCAATTTGCAGCGCTGGAGAGGGTGTGTTTTCACACCCTGCTGCAGCGCTGCAAATTTGCAAGTGTAGCCAAGGCCATAGTCTTTTGCCATGCAGCCTGTGCTTCCTTTGTTTCAAACACAAGCTGCCCAACACATGGCCTGGAAGCCTTATAGTTCATGTCCCTGCATGCCTGGCTGAGTCATAAGGTGTAGCCTCTGACCCTTTCAATAAGTTCACTGTATAGTTGATGTCCCTTGATGGGCCATCAAGCAGGCTGGGCAGTGCTGAGGCCAATCTGTCTGGGGCATAACCCAGATGCACAGCACAAGTTTGGAAATACAGCTATGCCATACATACAAAGGTGTTACGAACATATAAACAAGATTACCATATTTAGTGAATTATAATTTTTCCAATGATACCTTACACGATATATATTCTAAGAGTCATTGTACTTTTATAATATTGGTATCAACAATATCATAAAGTGTCTCCTATATTCCATACAGCACCACACACCCTTTAGAATTACTTTCCATTATATTTAACATCTCAATCTACAGGTTTCATTTTGCCTAGGAATAATCTTTGTTCTTGAAGAATAATACCATGAACCGATGGTCTAATGTCTTATGTTTTTAATATACACATCTGATTGAAAAGTGCTCAACAAAATAGCCTTTAGAAGGTGATACATGTACAGCATCACAACAAAACAAATAGCTAATTAGGGATGATATTCAATCCCCCACCCTCCCTCTTTGTGAACTAAAATTTAGGCTAAATTAGAACTTGGATAAAAATTAATAAATAACACATTAGTAAAAGTTTATAAAACTGTCTGTTAAATTCAGAAGCTTAAACAAGCTAGAACTGCCCCTAGTGTAGTGCTGCTTGCTTGTAAATGACTCCCCTTTGGCAAAAAATCAGTAAAATACAAGGTTCTCTTAATTAGTTGGAATTTCAAACAAAGTGCCCTTTCTTTTTAGATTTCAAATCATTATGAAGGTGGAATAAAGCCTAGAGAAATTAACTCAGCAGAAAGTGTGATATGCAGATCATATGATGTTATTTAACTCTTAATGAATTTGCAGCCTCTTGGCATCAGTAAAATCTTTTCTCAGACTAAGTGTTCTCCCCAGATTGGACTATGCAAAGAGATCTCAATAAACCCAGTTTGCACATTGCTTTGTGAATGAAATCCCAACTCTTTTGGCTCTAGATGGGTGAAGTTCACAGGTCTGGGAATAGGCAAGCAAAAACTTAGCTCTATTAATGAGCTTAAAGGAACATCTACAATAAGTTTAAGGGCTATGCCGCAATTTTAAAATAAGGCCTACATCAATTCCACTAGGTCAATGCATAGAAAATACCCTTTGTTAATCAATCTTTCCATTCCCATATGTTTTTTTTTAAAAAAAGACACACTTGTACTTGTAGCCTGCAAGCAGTGCCAGCTCCAGGCACCAGCCCATCAAGCAGCTGTTTGGGGCGGCCAACAGTGAGCGGCGGCACGTCTGGGTCTTTGGCGGCAATTTGGCGGCGGGTCCCTCACTCCCTCTCGGAGCGAAGGACCAGCTGCCAAATTGCCGCCAAAGACTGAAGCGGCAACGGTAGAGCTGCAGATCATGATCGCAGCTTTTTTTTTCCCCCCCTCTCCTTTTTGATGCTTGGGGGCAGCAAAAACCCTGGAGCCGGCCCTGCCTGCAAGCTTTCTTATCCCAAGCAAACAATTCCTTACATTGGGTAGTGATTTTTTTGTTTTTTTCTTTTCTCTTTTCAGGTAAAGACAAGTTATTATATTCACCTTCCCTGGTTCCTCAGTAAGATATTCCAACCACTCACATATGGTACCTGAAAAAGAATTTAAAGGGGGTATTGTAACCAGAATTCACCTATTATATAAAGATAATCCTAGAAAAGTGGACATGATGGCTAATGATTCAGTAAAATTAAGAAGGAAATATGGGGGCAATGGGTAAATATTTCAAAAGTGCCTACAGACCACTTGTAAAGATATGTAGGTGTTTATGCAGAGTGGTGCTTATTGGGATTTTCCAAAGTGCCTAGGTGTCTAGCTCCCACTGATAACAATAAGACATGGGCTCCTTAGTGCCCATGTGCCATTTAAAAATGGGACTTGAGCTCCTGAGTCACTTAGGTGCTTTTGAAAATTATTAGCCATATTGAATCAGAGCGATGGGTTGGTATTTTCCATTTTGTTGGAGATAGAGGGCTTGGCTACACTTGAGAGTTGCAGCGCTGGGAGTTACAGCGCTGGTCTTACAGCTGTGTAGGGAAAGCGCTGGTGTGTGGCCACACTCACAGCGACCAGCGCTGCAGTGTGGCCATATTTGCAGCATTTGCAGCACTGTTGGGAGTGATGCATTATGGGCAGCTATCCCAGCGTTCAAGTGGCAGCAACGTGCTTTTCAAAAGAGGGGGGTGGGGTGTAGTGTGACAGGGAGCGGGGGAGAGAGAGAGAGAGTGGATTTTTGGAGCCGACAGTGTGTATCAGCTCCCTGCCTTGCAAAATCAGAAAATTTTCCCGACCCCTTACTCTTAACTGCAAACAGCCTGCAGACCAGATAAGCAGCTGCTCCAACGGACTCCCTTTCTCCGCCCCGCCCCCGCTGTTTCTCTCGACAAGCAAACACACAGCCCCCTGCCTGCCTCATTCACAGGGGTTATCTCATTTGATTGTTCACAGTCATAGATTGATCACAGCAAACAGGAGCTTGTGTTTGTTTTTTAGATAAGCAGCTCCCGGAGCCCCGAGTTCACAACAAAACAAAGAGAGGCTGCATAACAAAACAAAGAGAGTAATTTAGTTAAAAGCATTCTGGGATATCTCCTAATACCCTGGAGGCCAATAACAGCGCTGGTGTGTGGCCACACCTGACGAGCAGCGCTGCATCACCAGCGCTGCACTCGTTACACCTCAAGCAGACCAGGTGTTCAGCCAGCGCTGCAGCCAGGGAGTTGCAGCGCTGGATGTGCCTTGCAGGTGTGGACTAGGTTGCAGCGCTGTAAAGCCTCCACCAGCGCTGCAACTCTCAAGTGTAGCCAAGCCCGAAGAAGAGATGCGTGAGGAGGCAGAAGCCAATTGCACCACCTACAAGAAAAAAGAGTTGCCACCAGAGACAATGTACACTCTGACATCCTCACAAAGATGGTTATGAATTAAATCCAGTAGACAAAGTGTCATCAGAAAGAGAGCCAGCAGTGAGGAAGGCAAAGACAAACTTTAGTGGTGTGAGACCTGATTTATCTGATCCTCTAATCCTTGATCATTGAATGTGCATTGAATCTAAGGGTAGGTCTATACTTACCTGCCGGGTCGACACGTAGATTTCGACTTCTCGGAGTTCGAACTATCACGTCTAATCTAGACGCAATAGTTCGAACTCCGAACGTACTCCTGTCGACTCTGGAACTCCACCACCGCGAACGGCGGTGGCGGAGTCGACGGGGGAGCCGCGGACTTCGATCCCACGGCGTCTGGACGGGTGAGTAGTTCGAACTAAGGTAGTTCGAGTTCAGCTACGCTATTCGCGTAGCTGAACTTGCGTACCTTAGTTCGACACCCATCCCCAGTGTAGACCAGGCCAAAGAAACCAGAAAAAGTGTGACCTTGTAAAGCAAAAAAAGTCCTCTACTTTGCCATTAATTTGCCATTTATAATGACATTAGGGTAAGAGAAACTCTCCGGTGCTGACCCAAGTATAATGGTGTTGGTAAGAAGACTAATCAACACTATGGACTGTTTTTTTTTCTTTCAAGAGGGTAGAATTGAACTAGGAAGGAATCTTTGGAATCTGATTTGTTTGCAGAGAAGAACGATAGACCAGAAATATCTTTACAGTGAACCTCAGAGTTACAAACACCTCAGGAGTGGAGGTTGTTTGTAACTAAGAAATGCTGGTAACTCTGAACAAAATATTATGGTTGTTGTTTCAAAAGCTTACAACTGAACATTAACTTAATATAGCCTTGAAACTTTATTATGCAGAAGAAAAATGCTGCTCTTAACCATCTTAATTTAAATGAAACAAGCACAGAAATAGTTTCCTTACCTTGTCAAATCTTATTTTTAAACTTTCCCTTTTTTTCCCCTGTAGTTTAGATTTAACACAGTACTGTACTGTATTTGCTTTCTTTTGCATGTGTCTTTGCTGTTACCTGACTGCTTACTTCCAATTCCAAATGAGGTTTTATTTTGACTAGTCAGTTTATAACTCTGGTGTTCATAACTCTGAGGTTCTACTGTAGAAGGATCAAGTCTAATAAGTAGAATGTACAACCAAGAGAGGTTAGTCAGTTACACTGTATATTGTGCAATTTTGTAATGCATCTGATCAATATGTTAATTATTAAAAGGTACCTTATTTTGCTGATTATTTTAAGTTAATGATTTGTTTGTTTACCTCAGTCACTAGGGCTTTGGCACAGCTGCAGGTAACATTAGGGTGTGCAGAGCCCCGTCTCATGCTTTAGGGCAGTGGTTCTCAAACTTTTTTTTTGGCGGACCACTTGAAAATTGCTGAGGGTCTCAGCGGACCACTTGATCTTTCCAAATGTTGTTTGTACCGTTAGCTAACTATTGTAAAGCACTTTGGATAAAAGCACTATATAAAAAAACCTTAATAATAATTAAGGGTTTTTTTTTGTTCTATAAATAAAAGCACACAACTTATATTTTAATATCAGTAGTCTTACCTTTCTGATGTAATGGATGCCCTCTCTCACCGCAGCAGCCCCGAGTTGGGACTGGGTAGCGGGGGCGGGGTTGGTGGAGGGGGGTCTCTCCCTCTCTCCTCTGCCACAGCAGCCACAGAGCTGAGGCTGGGAAGGAGGGCCATCTCTCCCCAGAAGCTGCAGCCCTGGAGCTAGGGAAAGTTGCCTCTTTCTCTGGCCGCCACAGCCATGCACATCCCAAATTCCCCGCACCTCATCTTCTCACTCCACTGCCCCCTCCCAACTACCTCTTATTCCCACCAAGGCCACCACCTCACCTTACCTGTGCGTCTTCTCCAGGATCCAGGCATCTAATTAGTAGAGCCATGCCTTCGCGGCTCCACTACTTAGGTGGGTGGCTCTTCATTCTCTTGTGTGCAGCCACCCAGGCTCGTACCTTAGAGGGAACCATCCACGGACCACCTGAATGGAGATCGCGGACCACAGTTTGAGAACCTCTGCTTTAGAGTATTCCTTGTTCATTTTGAATGAAATTTAGCAGAGAATTCAACTCTTTAAATTTCATAAAAATGTTTTGCACATAAGCTAAAATACATAACGTCCCTCTGTATGTCTATTAACACAGACACAAATAGATACACAGATGAGCATGCACACACTTGAGAAATTTCTGTTTTTCATTTGAAAGGGAAAAATGTCACAAGTAAATATCTAGCAGTGGCAACAATGACAGAAAATGCAAAAACAGTTGCAGTAGGCTCTCCTACTACCCAGACTTGGCTATTATATGCAAGTTGTTAAAGTGAGAGATGAAACTGCTGGAAATCTCCTACTAAACAATGCCAGACCTGTTTACCTGTAGGTATTTTCCACCAGAAAGTACTTTCCTAAAGTAGTATTAGTGATTCACTATGTGGAGTTATTCCTTCAGGGTCCAGCATTGTATTAATGTACCAGTACTGAATTCAAGTCACAGCATAATACTGCTGAAGATTCCCTCTTCTGAATGATATAAAAAAATGAGGTCTTGACCATTTGATGTTATCCTATGGCACTTTTTCTAAGATTACATGTGTTAACACAGCTAAGTGTTAACCAGGGCCGGCTCCAGACCCCAGTGCGGCAAGCACGCGCGTGGGGCGGCCCTTTCCCGGGGGGGGGGCGGCAGGCTGGGCCGGCGGACCTGCCGCAGTCATGCCGGCGGGAGGTCCACCAGAGCCCCGGGACGACCGGACCTGCCGCAGGCATGACTGCGGAGGGGGCGCTCGTCCCGCGGCTCGGCTGGACCTCCCGCAGGCATGCCTGCGGCAGCTCAAGCAGAGCCGCCGGACCTGCGAACCGTCCGCAGCTGCGGGAGGTCCAGCCGAGCCGCGCGACCAGCGGACCCTCTGCAGTCATGCCCGCGGGAGGTCCGCTGCTCCCGCGGCTCTGGGGCGCCTCCCGCGCATGACTGCTTGGGGCGGCCAAAAAGGTAGAGCCGCCCCTGGTGTTAACATAGCTAAGTTTTGACTTATGTAATGAAATTTTGTTTCGGCACATCTGGGATGATCCTGAGTGCATAAAACTGGACAGCTGGCAGTATCTACTGAGGAAATTTCAGAATCCCCAGGACAGCTACCTCAAAAAAGGGGTGATTTGGGGAAAACCTGGACAGGTGGCAACCCTATCCATGACTATTGGCCTGGCCTCAGAGGCTTGCTACTGTGGGCAGTGTAGACATACCCATAGATATTTTTAAATGTACTGAAATTAGAACTGAATCAAGCCCACAAAGACAGGACGATAAGTCTCTGAAAAGTTGTGGTTATCCTCAACAGGACCTCAGTCCTGCAACTATTTCCCAGTCAAAGCTCCTTCTGACTTCACACAAGGGATTTTGGCCTGAATAAGAAATGCAGCACTAGGTCCCAGGAAATGTCATGGGGTCAGATTCTCAACAGCTGTAAACCAGCATAGCTTAATTGAAGTCAATGAACCTACTTTCGGTTACACCAGCTGATGATCTGGCCTCAAGTGTCTGTAGGGATGATGGATATTTTGGCACTTTTAGGTGGTGGGAAGCAGTGTGTACTGTTATGATTTTGATACCAGACTTGGATAAACTGTATTGTGTCCTGAAACATACTACCTATGCTGCTGCTGCTGCAGTGATAAAAAAGCCAACTGGTTGGCCTTATGCTTTTGGAGGTTGTTGTGGTGGATGTAGTAGCTGCCAGTAATATTTTATTAATATTAAGTGTCCAACTATTTGAGTTTTGTTGTGTATGATTACAAACAGTTAATTCCAGCAGGAGTCAACTGCACATACCTAGGAAATACAAGAACTAGGGGTCACCAAATGAAATTAATAGGCAGCAGGTTTAAAACAAATACAAGGAAGTTCTTCTTCACGCAGCGCACAGTCAACTTGTGGAACTCCTTACCTGAGGACGCTGTGAAAGCTAGGACTATAACAGAGTTTAAAAGAGAACTGGATAAATTCATGGTGGTTAAGTCCATTAATGGCTATCAGCCAGGATGGGTAAGGAATGGTGTCCCTAGCCTCTGTTTGTCAGAGGATGGAGATGGATGGCAGGAGAGAGATCACTTGATCATTGCCTGTTGGGTCCACTCCCTCTGGGGCACCTGGCATTGGCCACTGTCGGTAGACAGGATACTGGGCTAGATGGACCTTTGGTCTGACCTGATATGGCCGTTCTTATGTTCTTATGTTCTTATGTAAAGTGGACAAAAGCTTTGGATAGATCCATTTACCAATACTTGAGAAGACAATGCCAGTGTCATTTGCTGGGAAGTTTCACCTCCATCCAGGGATGATGTATAAAATGGAATATAGACCTCCAATTTCTTTCCTTGAATTTGAGACTCATATTCCAAAGTCCACCTATAACAGTAAATGTTCATATTCTGCATGGGGATCTCTCATGCAGTATGGAGATAGTGTACCAATCAATGAATAGATGTTTTAATTCCCACCCAAAAACTAGAAAGTGCCAAACAAAAGGTGCCATTTACTACTATTATTTTGGGCAATTACTGCAGGCAGAGCCCAAAAGAAATTTAAAGGGTCACTTTTTAAAAAATAGAAACAAAGCAGAATACAAAACTTCATGACTGTGGGCAAAAGTAACTCAATTACCTGTCTGTGGATACAGATATAATTGTTATATATTTAATTATTTATCTGTGCATGTATGTATGTGTAACCTAATTACCTATTTTGGGAAAATGCAGCCCTTAATGAGAGTATTTGGTAATAGTCAAGTTCCTGAATTACTTTTCCGCTAGATTTATTTAACCAAAAATCCCTGCATTTGCCTCCTGGAATAGCACTAGTACCATGTAGGTTTCAACAGAGAGAGACTTTATAGCAATGAAGCCTATAAACTAAACACTAAGAACCAGATTCTGTTTATAGCTACATTCATGCTACCCCATTGCCTTCAATAGGTTTTAGTGTGTGTGAAAGGAGCAGAATTTACATACAGAAACTGAGAGAACAGAGAGAAGCTGAGAGAATAGCTAATACCTTTGGCATGGTAGATATGACTGCAGAACAAAGCCCACCATTACACAAACCCCTAGCTAAATGCTATAAAGCATGCATTATAACTCTTCTGTTGATATTGTGAAAATAATTATGATTGTGAGCTGTCAGAAAGATTCAGTGCACCACTTACGTTCATCACCAATTGACAACCTACCTAGGCAAACCATTTTAAAATACAAGCCTCCTACAACACTAATGAGCTATTAAAGAACAAAATATATAGCTCCCATGAGTAGCAGGCACAGCATCATAGCTTAACATTTCTATAAACAGTAAATTTTTACATATGCCTATTGGCAATGACGCACCACAAATGTCAGTATAAAATCTTGTTCTCCAACTTCATCAATAATACTCCATTACATTTACAGAGTGCAAACTAAATCTACTGTATACATACAAAGAGTATTTCTTTCATAGAGACTGAGATTTCATCTCCAGGGAGGAATGAAAGAAGGGGTTCACATTACTGTTAAGAGTCCCCCTGAAGATTTCAGTAGTGTCTCCATGAAGACCTTATCTCTGTTTTCAGTGAAAGATATAAAAAAAATGCAATGCTGACCATGAAACAGTGCCACAATCTCTGTCATATTGTGTGCTGAGACGAAGCCATTTGTCACAATGTCATATACACAGAGGGATCTCATTGAGGTGTCATGCCCTGAAAACCCATTCCTTCTGCCAAGAATGAGACACGATAAAACAGGGGTCTGTGCTACTAAAGAAAAATTGTTTTGTTTGTCAGGAATGTTGAGAATTGTAACTTCACTCCAAAGAGCATTCTCTCTTATTATCTTAGCACAGATAAACCTGGAGAAACAGAGATTTTGGGGGTTTATTTCTATAGCATTTCAAAAATAATTTCTTTTCACATATTGCCTCCATATGTCCACAATACCTGGGACACACTGTAGCTAATGGGCCTCATGAACCAGAAGTCTAGATAAATGTAAAGGTCAGTCACCTAGTAACCAAATTGGAGTACAGTGCCATAAGACAAAGCAATGAATGACACATGAAATATTACTAATTAGTGAGATCCAGTAATGTGTTTGTCAGGATCACAGGCAGGGTGTGGGCAGTTGGGTCTAATGATCAGAGTCATGAGGAGGTCAGGCCTCTGGAGGTTAAAGCAGAGTCAAGAATCAGGACCACAGGATACCTGGGGATATAGTTGAGGGCAGAGCTGATGGTCAGAGCCTGGGATCAGAAGCCAAAAGCAAGAACCGATAGATGAGCCACAGACATGGCTGGGAAGCAGAGCTGGAGGTCTGGGATTGGAAGCCGAATGCCAGACTGGGGATGAGCCAGACATGCAGTTGGGAAGCAGAGCAGGAGATCAGAGCCAGAGATGTCCAGGACAGAGAGGACAGGAACTGAAGCAGGCACAAGAACAGATGGGGCAGGAGCAGGCACAGGAAGCAGGACTAAATGCAGTTGTGGGCATGGAATGTATTGAGTGGACAGTGAGCTCTGGCTGCTGTTGGATCCAGTAGTAGCTAGTTCTGGCTCTCCAACAATCAGGAAGTGCAATCGATCAGGAATCCTCTGCCAGGATCAGCTGTGTCCAGTGTATTTCGAAGAGACTGACTCTGCTGCATCTCTCTCCCTAACAGTACCTGCCCCTCATGGGCACCTTCTAGGGATTTTAGGGATCAGTTTTTTTGGGTTCTTCTGGTGAAAAGTGTGTATGAGCTCTGGAGCATGGATATTCCCTTCTGGTTCCCAAAGCTGTTCTTCTGGGCCATCCAACCCTCCAAGTCCACCAGGTAGTAATGTTGAAATCCTGAATTCTAAGCGAATCCAAAGTCTTGAGTCTCTTATTCTTTCTGACCCTGAACCTCTGGAGGAGGGAGCAGTGGAGTGAAGTGGCCAGTGAAGGGATTTTCTCTATAGGGTTTCAGGAGGGACATGTGAAAAACGGTTGGGACTTTCAGGGATTCAGACACCTGGAGTTGGAATGCTACTGGATTGACTGTGATCTCGAATGGACCCAGATATTGATGGTCTAATTTTGGTAGATGGGCATGGGCTTATCACCCAAACTTGGTGTCCAGGGAACTTGGTAGTGTTGGTCCACATGGCATTTATACGCTTTCTTGGCTGCTTCAGGATGTTCCATAAGTTCCTGGTGAATTTGGTGAAGGTGGGTGACAAGGCCCATCTCAGCATGAACTTGCGAGTCTGCAGGTGTGACTAGATGGAGAAAAGGATGAAAACCATAAATGGCATAAAATGGACTGAGTCAGGTGGAGGCATGAATGGAGTTATTGTAAGCAAATTCAGCATAAGGCAGGAGGGACCCAGTCATCTTGGTGATTGCTAAGGAAGCATAAAAGGTATTTTTTGAGGATTTGATTTACGCACTACATCTGTTAGTCTGCAGGTGGGAGGCTGAGGAGGTGAAGAGTTCAATTCCTGGAGTTTGAAGAGTTTACACTGGAACTGGGAAGTGAGTTGTGAGCCCCAAGCAGACACTATTCTTGTGGCAATCCCTGGAGCCGTAAAGCATAGTTTAGGAAAAGGCAGGCTGTTTCCTGAGTGGTGGGTAGAAAGCAAAAAGAAATTAAAAAAAACAAACAAACTGTGCCATCTTAATGAAATGTTGGTGCAAGCTTGGAAATGGGGTAGTTCTACAATGAAGTCCCATAGATCAGGGTTAAAGTAGGGTAGGCAGAGGCCGGAGTAGACCAAATGTTTTAGCACGTGGGCACTTGCTTTGACAGCACAGGTCAGAGGAGCTGACATATTTTTTTCATATGAGTGCTCACTCCTGGCTACTGAAAACTTCATACCACCAAGTCACGATTCTTACTTCAGCCAAAATGTCCAGCAACTGGCATATCATGGCACACACTTAACACTTGCATCTGACGAAGTGGGTATTCATCCACGAAAGCTTATACTCCAATACATCTGTTAGTCTATAAGGTGCCACAGGACTCCTTGTTGCTTTTTACAGATCCAGACTAACACGTCTACCCCTCTGATACTTAACACTTCGAGTCTGAGCTGAATGAGATGTCAGAGGTATCAAGAGTCTGACAGATTTTGGACACATGTGGGTCTTTTGGGAGTAGAGTCAGAAAAAGGTGCATCAAATCCTGGGCTGTTGTTCCACAAATTGTTGTACCAATATAATAAAAACCAGCAGGATCTTATTAAGAGGGATAAGGCAAAGATGCCACATTTATTGTAAATACCATAACAAAACAAAAGACAATGTTTTCCTACTTGTTTCCATTACTACTTATTCCTTATACACACACACACACATATTCATCCACACAATCATTCATTCAGGTTCTGTATAGATGTTATAGTTACCAGCCTAGATGTTGCTCATGCCAAGTTACTGGCCAGGTATCTTGGTCATGAGGATGGAGCCGAGTCTGTGTCAGATGCATCTGATGCTCCTGGAGGTTGGTATCAGAACCATAGATTCAAAGTCCTCAGTCTTTAGAGTCCAGTTTTATAGGGATTTTTCCCTATGTTAGTTCATAGGAGTTGCCTCATTCTGCTGTTGCTAAATCAATCAGCAGATGGCTGGCTCCATTCTGTCAGATGCTTGTTTTTCCTTCCTTTGAGGTGTGGTGGGTCATCTGGTTGATCCCACTTGACACCTTCTTCAGCCAACACTGAATTTTTCAGACTGGTAACTCCCTAACCATTCAGTCACATACATTCTCTATCTTAATCACATCTATTTTACTGTCTCTTTGCTTTTTGGGGTGTTACCAATTTATGTGAGACTCCCTGTCTTTTAACAAAAGTGAGATGAAAACTTACAGAGGGTGGGGGTCTCTAGCTATACACTATGGGCTTGGCTACACTTACAAGTTGCAGCGCTGGTGGAGGCTTTCCAGCGCTGCAACAACACCCCGTCCACACTTGCAGGGCACAACCAGCGCTGCAACTCCCTGGTTGCAGCGCTGGCTGAAAACCCATCCCGGCAGGGGTATAAGGAGTGCAGCGCTGGTGATGCAGCGCTGCCCAGCAGGTGTGGACACTCACCAGCGCTTTACCTGTCCTCCAGGGAATAAGTAGTTATCCCAGAATTCCTGTTCAGCCACTCTGCACATCAGTTTGCACTCTACTGCTCTTGCCTCAGGTGACCCGCCCTGTAAATGCCCCGGGAAATTTAAAAATCTCCTTCCTGTTTGCTGCAGCCAGGTGTGGAGTGCAATCAGTTTTAATCAGTTACAGGTGACCATGTCTCCACGCGGCAAACGAGCCCCAGCATGGAGCACTGGTGAATTGCAGGACCTCATCAGTGTTTGGGGTGAGGCATCTGTTCAGGCACAGCTGCGCTCCGGCTGTAGGAATTACGATATCTTTGAGCAGATATCAAGGGCCATGCTGGATCGGGGCCATGATCGGGACGCAGTACAATGCAGGGTGAAAATTAAAGAGCTGCGGAGTGCCTATTACAAAGCCCGAGAGGGGAATCGACGATCCGGAGCTGCTCCCACGACCTGCCGTTTTTACAGGGAGATGGATGAGATACTTGGGGGTGACCCCACTGCCAATCCCAGGATAACGATGGACACTTCTGAGCAGGCTGGGGGACAGGAGGAGGAGGCGGAGGAGGCGGCGGAGGCGGAGGCGTGGGGGGGGGAGGAAACCGCGAGTGAAGCTCCTGGCATGGGGGAAGAAACCGCAGATTCCCTGGAGGCATGCAGCCAGGAGCTCTTCTCAAGCCAGGAGGAAAGCACCCAATCGCAGCAGCCAGCAGTTGCAGAAGGACAAGCAGAGGAGCGTGTTACCGGTAAGCGGCTTTTATTTTCTGGGTGAAATGTTTCTGGAGAGGAGGGGGGTTATGGATGCATGCATGCCAGCCTCTAGATGTGGAATAGCCCGTTGATGTGGTCTATCACGTCGCGGTAATCTGCCTCAGTTATCTCAGCAAAAGCTTCATCCAGAGCGTGGGCAATATGCCTGCGCAGGTTTATAGGCAGAGCCACTGTGTCCCTTGTCCCAGTGACGGTGACGCGTCCGCGCCACTCTTCTGCCAGTGGTGGGGGGACCATTTCTGAACACAGGCAAGCCGCATAGGGTCCCGGGCGGAATCCACATTGCTCTAAAAGAGCCCCCCGCTGTTCCCTAGTGACTCGCAGTAGGGAAACATCTTCCAGGATTAAGTCCTGTGAAAAATGTTGGGAGACTCTTTAGTGAAGAGATAGGGAGATAAGATCACCCCTGCATCTGCATCTTCATTTCACTCAACCCTCTAGCACTCCAGATTACCCGAAGCAACCAGCTCCCCTCTTACACCCAAGCCCCACTTCTCCCCATATAAGCACTGCTCACTCACCATGTCGTGGCTTCTGTAGTGTTATGCGTGTGGGTAAAAGAATGCTTAAATAAGAACTCACTCCCTCAGTGTAACAATTCATGTCTGGAGATAGTGGATACAATGCTGCCCGTGTTAAATGTTGTCATTTCTGTTTCTACAGTGACCTTGACTACTGGACTGCCCAGATGTTCAACATCACAGAGGCTTCAAAATTTGAGAAAAAATCCCCGAAAGAGCAAAGAAGACATGCTGAAAACTGTTCTTAATCAGTCTGCTCGAGAGAGTAAGGACTTGAAGGATTGGCGAGAGAAAGAAAGCAGGACACGCAAGAGAAATGCAGTGGCCAAGAGGAAAACCACGGAGCGGCTGCTAAGCATCCTGGAGCGCCAAGCGGAGTCTATAGAGTCACTCGTTGCCATGCAAGCAGAGCACTACCGTGCTACTCCCCCACCCGCCCCGTCCTTTGTGCCTTGTGCCCCAATGTCAGCTCAAACCACCTTTCCCCAGCATCCAGGTTCTTACCACCACCAGCTGCCTCCAACACCTGTATGTTCCCCAACCAGCCCTGATACCTACCACCACCCTTACCCTCTGCATTCAACCCCCATCACCATGCAGTATATGAACCCTGAAGTGCAGGATTCATTAAACAGCAATCCAGACAGGGCATATGCAAACTTGTGACTGTACAGTTCACCAACCCACACCCCTGCCCTCTTGTGTTCATGAAATGTTGTGTGTCTGTCTGTCTGTCAAGGAAGTTTTTTTCTTTTCAATAAAACAATTCTTGGCTTTGAAAACAGTCTTTATTATAGCAGATAGTGAAAGATACCTTAGCCCAGTAAAGAAAGAGGCACTACAAATCATATTATTATTATGAATAATAGAATAACAGTGTAAGCAGTGCAATTCACTCCCATGCAAGGCAGCAAACATTATTGTTGGCTTTCAGCCTCAAATTCTTCCCTCAAGGCATCCCTAATCCTTGTAGCCCTGTGCTGGGCCTCTCTATTAGCCCTGCTCTCTGGCTGTGCATATTCAGCCTCCAGGACTTGAACCTCGGTGGTCCATGCCTCACTGAATGTTTCACCCTTCCCTTCACAAATATTATGGAGGGTACAGCAAGCGCATATAACCGCGGGGATGCTGCTTTCCCCCAAGTCTAGCTTCCCATACAAGCAACGCCAGCGGGCTTTTAAACGCCCAAAAGCACACTCCACAGTCATTCTGCACCGGCTCAGCCTGTAGTTGAACCGGTCCTTGCTCCTGTCAAGCTTCCCTGTATAGGGTTTCATGAGCCAAGGCAGTAACGGGTACGCGGGGTCTCCAAGGATCACAGTGGGCATTTCGACATCCCCTACTGTGATCTTCCTGTCTGGGAAAAAAGTCCCTGCCTGCATCTTCCTGAACAGGCCACTGTTCCGAAAGATGCGTGCATCATGCACCTTTCCAGGCCAGCCTGTGTAAATGTCAATGAAACGCCCGCGGTGATCCACAAGCGCCTGGAGAACCATAGAGAAATACCCCTTCCGATTAACGTACTCTGATGCCAGGTGGGGGGGGGCCAGAATAGGAATATGCGTCCCATCTATCGCCCCTCCACAGTTAGGGAAACCCATGTGTGCAAAGCCATCCACAATGTCCTGCACGCTCCCCAGAGTCACGGTCTTTCTTAGCAGGATGCGATTAATTGCCTTGCAAACTTGCATCAAAACGATTCCCACGGTCGACTTTCCCACACCAAACTGGTTCCCGACCGACCGGTAGCTGTCTGGAGTTGCCAGCTTCCAGATTGCAATAGCCACTCGCTTTTCCACCGTCAGGGCAGCTCTCAATCTTGTGTCCTTGCGCCGCAGAGTGGGGGCGAGCTCAGCACACAGTCCCATGAAAGTGGCTTTTCTCATACGAAAGTTCTGCAGCCACTGCTCGTCATCCCAGACTTCCATGACGATGTGATCCCACCACTCAGTGCTTGTTTCCCGAGCCCAAAAGCGGCGTTCAACGGTGCTGAGCATTTCCGTAAATGCCGCAAGCACTTTAGTGTCACACGCGGCAGGCAAATCCATATTGATATCATCGTCGGAATCCTCACTGTCACTTTGGAGCTGAAGGAATAGCTGGACTGCCAAACGTGTTGTGCTGGTGACACTCATCAGCAGAGTCCTCAGCAGATCGGGCTCCATTTGCCACAGAAATCGCGATTCACACAGAGAGTAACAGAAAGACACTCACAATGGCGCCAAACGCTGCTGGAAAGAGTGAATGCTGGGATGTGAAGCGATGCACCACGGGGCGCTGGCAAACAGGAAGCGGAATGACGCGCACACTTCCTTCCCCTTCCCACAATACTCAGCGCCAAAACGGCGCCAAAACGGGACGAGGTGCTCTGTGGGATAGCTGCCCACAATGCACCTCTCAATACAGCGCTGGAAAGTGCTGCAAGTGTGGCCACACTGCAGCGCTGGTAGCTGTCAGTGTGGCCACACTCCAGCGCTGGCCCTTCCACAGCTGCATGACCAGCGCTGTAACTCCCAGCGCTGCAACTTGTAAGTGTAGCCAAGCCCAAAAACAGCTACTGTTTTGGCTTACTTAGAGTTAATTAATGTTTAACAAGTTTTATACAAAGTATTTCTTTGAGCAGGCTTCACACAGACACAGCTGGTGGCTTGCAGGTTAGAATCACAAATTTACTTTTAACATAAACCTTTAGTTATGAGGCATCAATTACCAATAAGTCATTTTTCATATAAACCATGTCTAATATAAACCTTCTTTAATATCCCTACAAAATAAAATTAGATGGCTATAGCACAATATTTCAGAGAGCCATGTCCGGCTCAGCATATACTTCCTTGTGGGAAAGGTCATCTGCTTTCCTGTTTCATGCTTAGTTAATGATGAAATCAAACCTGGTAAAAGAAAATGACCAACGGATCTGCTGGTGATAAAGATTATGGGCCTGTTGAAGATATTCTAAATTCTTGCAATCAGTGAGTACCTGGATAGGGAACCATGCCCCCTTCAAAATATGTCTCCATTCTTCAAATTCTTGTTTGATTGTGGCAGTTCCTTGTCCCAGCTAACACAGTTTTTCCCAGTGGGAGTCAGTTTGCATGAATAATATTCACCAGGATTGAGTTGGTTATTGGGGCCTGCATTTTATGAAATTACATTCCTGATTGCAAAGTTCAAGGCATCTGTTTCACAAAGGTTTGGTGGGGTCTGGATGCAGAAGAAATGGCAGTTGAAGTAAAGACTTTCTTTGGTTGATCAAAGGCAGAATGTACTTGTAGTGAGGCCGAGTGGCCTCCCTCCGAGTGGGAGAGCGAGGGTCCACTACAATCCCCTTGGTGGGCAGAGCCTAGTCTGCCCCACCCCCCTTGCTGGAAGGGCTGAGGCAGGGATGGAAGTATAAGAGGAAGGCCCTACAACCCAGTTGTGGTGGAATCCCCGGAGGAGAAGGACGCTCCGGCCATACTGTCGTGCCCAGGAGGAGAACCTACCTCCGGCTATCCAATAGCCACCGAAGTGGGAGACCCCAACAAGGAGTAACCCAGACTACCAGCTGTGGTGTGCCCCAAGGAGCCTGACAAGCCCTGGAAGAAAAAGGTACCAAACGCTGGAAAGGCAGGAAGTGGCCCAAGGACAGCCATGGAGTAGCTGGCCGTGAAGCAAGGTGTGACTCAGTTGGTGTATTGCAGATGGATCCCTGCCAATGTAGGGGCAGCAAATCCTGCCCCTGCCAGGGCACTGGGCTGGTACATGGTGGAGTAGGGTGAGTCCGTGTCCCCTTCCCATCCCACCCCAGGGTGGCCAACTCCCTACACTGTTTAGGGAAGCTCCCACACTGAAGAAGGAGCCTCTCTTACCAACTCCCTTATAGACTGTTGCTTTGCTGGCTGGCTGAGTCCTGCACAGGCTAAATCCAGCCTTAAGACTGTTTGCTTGCTGGCAGTCTGAGCCTACTCAAGCCCAGACCCCAGCCCACCTGTAGATTGTTCGTTTGCTGGCTGCCTGAGCCCTGCACAGGCTAAAGCCAGCCTTGAGACTGTTTGTTTTCTGGCAGCCTGAGTCTCCTCAAGCCCAGGCCCAAACCAGCTCCACAGACTGTGATTCCCTTGTTGGTGGCCAGAGCCCCACCCCGGCCGAAGGAGACCTCCTGTAGCCGGTATTTAATTGCTGGCAACTTGAGCCTCCCCAAGCCCAGGCTAAAGCCTAGATCTAACTGTCTGATGCCCAGCCCTATTGTGGGGCTGGGAACTAGAGAACCTGGTGGGCCTTGCTTCACCATGTGTGGGAACAAGGGCCCTAGAGTGTTCTGAAGCTTTGTGCTTTGGCCAGACAAGCCTGAAGGCAATCAGAATGAGTAGCCTCACTCCATGCGGGAGAGCAAGGGTCCACTACAGTACTTTGCCGACCAGATAAAATGAACCTGTTATTGGAGGAGTGCAGTTATTGGTGCTACTAGTTTGGAGAATCCTTTAAATGAAACATTGAAAAAAATAGGCAAATCCAAGAAAATGCAGAACCTCCTTTACTTCCTGTGGTGGGAGACACTTTTCAGGAGTCCATTGTTAGTCCCCTGGGGAAAATGATATAACCTAGAACTTGATAGTGGCGTTGTTGAATTTACATTTCTCTATTTTGCCATAAAGGAGAGTCTACCAAAGTCCATCAAGGAGAAGGCAAATGTGTTACTCATGTAGCTTCTGGAATATCATCTAAGTAAACAACAACAAATTTGTCTGGCAAGTCCCAAAAAATGCCATTCACAAAATTCTAAAGCATAGCCAGAGCAATACACAGCCTGAATGGCATAACTAAATATTTAAAAGGCCTGCAGTAGGTGCAAAACACTGTCTTCCACTCATTGCTTTCCTTGGCACAAACCAGATTGTACACTCTGAGAAGGTCCAGTTTAGAAGAAATCCTGGCCAAGCAAACTATTTTGAAAAGTTCATTAGTCAGTGGCAAAAGATAGCAATTTCGAACTGTCACTGTATTCAAAGCCAAGTAATCAATAGAGGGCTGCAAGAAGCTATGTTTTTTTGCATTGAAAAAGACTAGAACCCCTACCAAAGAGGTTGAAAGATGGATAAACTCCTTCTCTAAAGTCTCCTAGAGGTATTCCTGGAGCATCTGGAGTTCCGGTTCCAGGAGGAAGTAAATGTATCCAAAGAGAATCTCAGCCCCAGCCTGCAGGTCAATGGGGCAGTCATAACTGTGATGCAGCAGCAAGACATCATGCCAAATCAACCTAATTTTCTTCTCTGGCAGGGTTATTGGCCTAGTGCATGGGGGGAAAAGAGTAGCTGTGATATATCTTAATTTTAGGAAGGGTTTTGACACAATCCCACATGTCATAAGCAAACTAGGTAAATGTGGTCTAGCTTAAATTGCTATAAAGTGGAGATACAACTGGTTGAAAGACCACATACAAAAAGTAGTTAGCAATGGTTTGATTTCACACTGGGAAGGCATACTTAATGGAGTTCTGCAGGGGTCATTCCTGAGTCTGGTACTACTTGCATTAATGACTTGGATAACGGAGTCGATAGTATGCTTACAAAATCTGCAGATGACATGAAACTGGAGGATTGCACGTACTTTGTAGGATTAGAATTTAAAATGACCTTGACAAATCATAGAATTGGTCTGAAATCAACAAGATGAAATTCAATAGAGACAAGTGCAAGGTACTACCTTTAACAAGGAAAAATCATATCCACAAATATAAAATGGGGAAGAACTGGCTAGGTCATATTACTGTTGAAAGGTATCTGGGGGTTATAGTGGATCACAAATTAAATATGAGCCAACAGTGTAAGGCAGTTGCAGAAAAGAATAATATCACTCTGGGGGATATCAATTGGAGTGTTGTATATAAGACACAGGAACTAATTTTCCCACTCTGCTCGGCACTGGTGGGACCTCATCTAGAGTATTGTGTCCAATTCTGGATCCCACACTTTATGTAAGAGTAGATAAATTGGAGAGAGTCCAGAGAAGAGCAACAAAAAAAGATAAAAAGTTTAGAAAAACTGATCTATAAGGAAAGGTTAAAAAAACTGGGCATGTTTAGTCTTGAAAAAAGAAGACTGAGGGAGGGGGGATCTGATAAGAATCTTTAAATATATTAAGGGCTATTTTAAAGAGGATAGTGATCAGTTGTTCTCCAGGTTCACTGAAGGTAGGACAAGAAGTAATGGGCTTCATCTTCAGCAAAGGAGATTTAAGTTAGATATTAGAAAAAACTTTCTAAATATAAAGATAGTTAAGTTCTGAAATAGGCTTCCAAGGGAGGCTGTGAAATCCCCAATATTTTTAAGAAGAAGGTTGGAAAAACACCAGTCATGGATGGTCTAGACTTACTTGGTCCTGCTTCATTACAGGGCAATGGACTTGATGACCTCTCAAGGACCCTTCCAGTCCTACATTTCTATTTATAAATCAGAGTAACTCCTCTGAAGTCAGTTGACTTACATCTGGAAATGAGAGCAGAATTCAGCTCAAATGCCTAGCTTTCCAAGTTATTTATATTAACAAGAACTTTGTCACTTGTTTTCCCCAATATTCACTCAGCCCTAATCTTATTAATGGAAGAACTTCAGACATAACCAGTAATCCTACCTTCCCATGGCATCTTTTCTCTGAAATAATGTACGAACATGAGAGAGTTCTGCAACTGGAATGTTAACATTGATGAGGGCAATGTTATATCTATGGAACAGTGGTTGTGTATATTGCCCTTGTAACAGGAGCATCAGTCAAAGTCTCATGGTCTCAGCTCCTGTAAATCTGGTTTAAAAATAAATACACAAAAAATAGAAACAATTGTTCTGATCTCAGCCTTGAGAAAATAATACAATCATGGGGGTTATCTTGGCTATCAGTCCCTAAATGTAATAAAATAAATACAAGGCAACTTCAATTTCCATAGTGTAATTGTTCCTGGTCTCCCCCACCCTGGAAAAAACAACAACAACAACAACAAAAAACTGGGTAAAAATTTCATGAATTTTAAGGCCAGAAGGAATCACTATGATCATCTAGTTTGACCTGCTGTATACTACAGGCCACAGAATTTCACCCACTGATTCCTGCATCAAGCCCATAACTTCCGATTGAGATAAAGCACACCTTTTAGAAAGGCATCCAGTATTGATGTGGACTTCAAGTGACACAGAGTAAGATGTAAGATGAAAGCCAGTAGACATATGCGCCTAAGTCACTTATATGCTTTTGAAAATATTACTATCTTACTGTGGGGTTGTAGTCTCTGGCAGTAGTATAGCCTTTCTTAGTTCAGAAAGCTAATTTCCTTAGTTAGTCCTTGTACTCCAAGTATGGGTCAGGTAGAAATTAGACACCTTCTCTCTCCATTGCTAAGACCCTCTCTCCTGGAAATCTCACCTTCCTTTATAAGGCTTTCCCCCTACTGAAGGGGCACAAGAGTCAGAGCTACATCTCAGCAGCTCGATATGCCACAACTTCCATCTCTTCCTGCTAGGTCTGGCATCTCAGGCAGTCTTTAGAAAAGCCTCTTCTTTTCCATCCTTCCTGGGCCTCAAAGGGTCAGGACACATGCACCCCATCACAGCCCCCAGCAATGTTGCCATTCCAGTTGCAGAAATCATCCCAGCAAGTTTGAGTTATGCCCAGTCATTCTCTCCATCATTTAGTATATCTCCTACCTTTTATAGCTTGTTTCCCGTAATCCTAGTGCAAAATTATGTTAATAGTTTTATTACTATTTATTTATCATTGCAGAAAATCTTCATCGTATTTGCTATATGAGGCAGAAGCTTATTTCAGATGCTTGTAGTTCAGCCAAAACTTACCTAGTACCTGACTTTCTGAAGTCGAGTCTATCTATGCCATATAAGAAGCCACATAGTCACTACCAAAGGAATTACTGAGAAGTTACATTTTCAGCATATATTCTCTAGTACTAAATAGAATGCCTATTGTTTAGGTTTCTAGTATTCTGTAATCTCCATTCTTCAGATCAAATATGTCCTCATTTATAGGAACTGCCTTTCCTGTTCAGCATCTAGTCCAGCATCCTTTCTCCCAACAGAAATCAGTAATAAATTCTTCTGAGGAAGATATAAGAAACCTACCTGTAATGGAGATTGTTTCTACCAGCATCAGGAAGTTAATGCCCTGAACAAGGAGGGACTTGAGAAAACTGAACTACAGCTCCCAGGCGGCACTCTGGTAGAACAACCAAATGAAAAAGTATTTCATTTTCTTGTAAAATATTTGTCAGGAATTCATGTGTCTCGAGGCTTGGTCACCAGGCAACCCAGTGAGCCCTCACTAAGTGCTCCCTGATTTGACTGAGGAGCCAGCAGATCATCATTTAAGCCTTAGAGCATCAGCAACTCAGGCCTTCTATGCCTGCAGCTGTGCCAGACTTGTTTCCTGTGCCAGTCCTTGTGCCATCCCATGGCTGTCCCTGCTCCAGTGCTAATCTCTACCTTACTCTGAACCCCCAGACTTCTGGCTCCGATCACTGGCTTGTCTTGTCTTCTGCCCAGGACTCTGGTTTCGTCCTGACTCTGAATATTGGTTTGTTGCCCAACTATGACTTCGGTGCTACTGTCTGGCTTTGCTCTGATCACCAGGCCTGGCTTCTGTTCTGGCACTAGGTCATACCACCTACACCCTGGTGTACGACTACATTTGGATTAGTAGGGTGTCTTTATTTTTTACAGAAAAAAAATAAGAATTTTCATAAAGAAAATGTATTTCACAAAAAAAAGTTCTGCAAAAATGCAATTTTCCATTGAAAAACAGTTCTGATTTTTTTTAAATCAGCACTAATGTGTCAAATGACTACAAATGTGTTTAATTTATTACGTGACAAATTCTCTTATTTACACTGAGATAATTCCAACAGTAAAGCCACTGGCATCATTGGAATTACTTTAGATTTACACCACTGAAACTTAAAACAGCACATATCTCTAAGTATCTCTGTGAACATCCCAGGAAGTCTGTAAATTAGTGGGCTAAATTCTACTTTAATTTAAATACATGAAACTGCAGGGAGGGAAAAAAAATTCTCTGTAAATTTAAAATCCCTCTCCTATGAGAGAAAAGGCCAATCCTCCCTTCAGATATTAACATAAAACTCTAATTGACTTTAATGGAAATTGCATAGATTTAGCTGAGGTCGAAAATTACTCCTAAGATTTAGAATAGGCATTTTTTCCTTTTACATTTTGACACAAATCTTGTCTCACGCTTTTCAATATGTTCTTCATATCACGTGAGTACATGAGAAATGACTTTATGAATCCCAGAAACATGTTTACATGCAGAAAACAAATTCTTCACTGTGGGTGCTCAAAGAACTTAATATCCTTCTGGTGATGTTCCGAGGAATTGTTAGTGGAAATAAAAGTGTTTTATTTCTGCAGCCATGCACCTCTGGCATCAGTTGACAGGTAAAATCAGAGTGGTTTCCAGTCTGAAGTGTTGGGTTTTTTTTAAATGGTATTTAATTACTTAAACTATTTATTGTTTTTAATTTTTACTTTATGCAGTTGGTTATGGTACCTAATTGTTTGCACATCTGTTTCATTTTATATCACATTTGATGAGTTATTGATTGCCCACTGCTTTCAGAACACTCATGACTCTTCTAGTGAAACACATAAAAGGATAAATACCCTAACCCTGCCACTACAATAACTTGTAGTAGTAAGACTGTTGCAGACTTCCGTATAAAAGATTCCTACCATTGAAGTCCATTGATCTAGTAGAGTGTGCTGCATTTCAATGTTGTAAACTGCTCCTATATTTTTAACTCCAAGTCCACTCTTTGAAAGAAGAAAACACAAAACAGTCAAAGAAGTGATCGTTTTTCTTTGAGTATGTAGAATTAGAAATTTGCTACCATTGTGGCTATCGTTACTGATCTTAGACAACTAGTAGAAGGATTTGCCACAAGGAGACTAAATGGTAGCCCTTAAGTCCTCTGACTGAGCTATTGTGTTTCAATTCAACAGGCAGCTCAAAGGTTATTTAAACTACATTCTTTTTGCAATAATTTATTTTTCTTGAAATCATTCCAGTTTTTCCAAATGAAGGTCAGCATTGCATTGCAGAGACTGCTGTACAGAATTAGATTAAGACGTTTATATTGGTTAAACAAGTTAAAGAAGACTCTGAAACTGATCTCCTTGGAGGATACTGAATCAAGCAGAGTTGATGCTTGTTATAAAAATCAGGAAGTCTTTAACATGAACAAGTTGGGAGAATTGTCTCCATAATATTTCCCCCTTATTTTAGAGGCACTTGCTGGGAAGAAAAGGGGGTAAGCATGAAGATTCTGTGTTATCCTCCAGCCTTTTGCCACTGTTTGATCCCCTTGCAAAGGAAAACTCCTCTCTGGCATAAAATCAGAGGTAACATCTCCTGTATCAACTGCCATCCCCACTTCTGAATCCAAATCTAGGAGCCGTGCCAGAAGAGGATAAGTATGGCTGGGTTGTGGCAGAGTTCTGCTCTGTTTTGCTGTTCCTACATTAACATAAGATCCCTGGGGCCAGGCTGGCTTAGGGGGCACTGTAACACGCTCACGGCTATTCTAACCTTTTCCTGCATTGATTGGAGCTCGGATACAGGACAGAATCAAGCCCGGAGCCTTTATTTTGTATTTATGGAGCTGCTGCTGCAGGTTCAATGGCAGGATACCTCTCAAGTATGGCTTTGACCTAACATCAGACATTAAGTGTTTAAATCAGGCTGAAATTATGGTGGTTTCAGCAAATATACAGTGAGGGCCCACATTGTATTTATTTTTGTCTTTTTTTTTTTAATTATTCCTATTTCTATACTTTTCTCTTAGACCTGGGGTCTACTGTATACTCTGTCCTATGAGACATCTCCTCCATACTGCATAGTGAATGAAAGAGGATATTTGTTGTTCAACTATTACAAAATATTACTGAATGGACAAAAATGGAATGAGGCTTACTTGGCTTGCTGAAAACAGGTTTATAAGCATCTTGCAATAAACTGACAGTTGGGCACTGAGATGACAGGAAATCCCAGCCCCCCCATCTGGTTGTAAGCTCCCCTGAGAAGAAGGTGGTACACACTGCAGCCGCATGAGCACTGGGTAACTGGCTGCTGCTGCTATGACCCAGCCAGCAGAAAATCAGCTCTGGATTGGGGACATGCTCAGGGAGCATCCTGAGCCTGTGGTTCTGTGAGCCTGTCACACTGGATGTAAGAATCAGCCAGAACCCAAAGGGGAAGGAGATGCCTTTGATCTGTGCCTGCTGGACTAAGGCTAGCACTGGGACTGTCTTGCTAATTAAGGTTTCAGAGTAGCAGCCGTGTTAGTCTGTATCCGCAAAAAGAACAGGAGTACTTGTGGCACCTTAAAGACTAACAAATTTATTGTAGCTCACGAAAGCTCATGCTACAATAAATTTGTTAGTCTTTAAGGTGCCACAAGTACTCCTGTTCTTTTTGCTAATTAAGGTCACTGTTGCTGATGAAGCTGAGTGTGTGTTACTCTTAACAGTGTTGGAGTAATTTCTGGGTGAACTCCTGTCTTCCCAAAGACAGTAGCAGTGGGAGTTTGGAACTCAGTACTAGCAAAGGGGTAACCCCACCTCATTACCTATTTATTTGTGCATGTAAAAGCCAATCCAGAATCCCAATGAAGTCAGTGGAAATATTCAGATTAGCTCCAATGAGAGCTGTTATGAGAATGCTCTATGTCTATATATGTAAGTAGTTAATAGATAAAATGACAGTAGATGTCACTCAAGAATATGTAGCATAGCTCCTAAGTTTTGTAGGACTAATAAAATGTGTGTGTATTGCAAATGGCTGCTTTGGTGCTGCTCTTGATCAAGCCCTCGAGGTCATACATTGCTCTTTATTTTAGTGCAGAATTCTCTTTGGCAGAAATACAAAAATAAAAAAAGTTAAAAAAATCAACTAATAAATTGTTGGAGGCAAATAACATGAGCAACTCTAGTCTAAATTGAAGGCCTGTTTCTTCAAGATGATGAGCATCTTCAACTCTCATGAATTCACTTCATGCCAAATGTCAACATGCCTCTACCTCTCACTGGCTGCTAGTGTGGGGGAAAAAGGTCCAAATAGTAGCTAAGCCTTCTTTTTCTGATCTAAGATGGCTGTTTCTGTTGTTCCATGAGGTCACATTCCAAACCCTGCTAAGAGATCAAGCATATCTTTCAGGAGCATAGCCAGGGGTGGGCCTGGGTGGGCTGTGGCTCACCCACTTAGCATCCAGGCCCACCGCCCAGCCCCAGCTCTATTCTGGTGTCAGCACTTGCCCTGTTCTGCCTACCTGCCCGGCACACCTGCCAGGGAGGAGGGTTGGGGCTTGAGGGCTTGCTTTGCTCTACTTGCCTGGTGCTCCCGCCGGGGCCAGGGGGGTGGAATGGGGCAAGACCCCATGCCCCGACCCCGTTCTCAGGCTGGAACACCAGTGGGGCGGGCAGAGTGGAGCAAACCCCTGTGCTCCCACCCCGCTTCCTGGCAGGACCGCCGGGTAGGCAGAATGGGTGGAGGCACAGGAGCACCCATTTTTCCAGGGCCCTGGGTTGGCCTAGAGGCTAATCAGCCACTGGGAGGAGGGCGAGTGAGTGGGCAGCCGGTGGTGGTAGAGGAGATCTTCAAAAAAGTTAGGCCCACCGCCTGGGGGCAGGGTGGGTGCAAGGAAGTTTCGCGCCCTAGGCGAAACTTCCACCTTGCGCCCCCACCCTCCCTGAGCCCTGTGGCAGCTCTCCTCCCCCACCCCTGCCCTAGGGCGCTCCCCCCACGGCAGCTCCCCACCCCTCCCACCCTAAGTTGCTCTCTCCATGGAAGCTCCCCACTCCCCCCACCCTGAAGCGCCCCACCCCACAGCAGCTCCCCCCTCCGCCCTGTAGTGCCCCTCCCCCACGCAGCAGCTCCCCCCGGCCCAGGAAGCCGTGAAGCAGCTCCCCGCCCCAGCTCACCTCTGCTCCACCTCCTCCCCGAGCACGCTGTCACCTCTCCACTTCTCCCGCCTCCCAGGCTTGCGGCGCCAATCAGCTGTTTGGCGCCGCAAGCCTGGGAGGGAGAGAAGCAGAGCGGGGCGGTGTGCTCAGGGGAGGAGGCGGAGCAGAGGTGAGCTGGGGCGAGGAGTTCCCCTGTGTGCCGCCCCCCCCCCCTTACTTGCTGCAGGCAGTCCTCCCCGCGCCCCCCTGCCCCAGCTCCCTCCGCCTAAATGCCGACAATGACCAAGGTGGCCGAAGATTGGGCTGCCGCGGTTGCTGCCGAAGGATCCGAAATGCTGCCCCCCAAATGCTAGTGCCTTAGGCGACCGCCTAGGTCGCCTAATGGGTTGCACCAGCCCTGCCTGGGGAAGCTGGTCCCGGCGTGGGATCTGGAAGGGAGCTGGGAGCCATGCACACTGAAGAGCAGCATCTCCTTTGGAAGCTGAGTGCGTGCCCAGAGCCCCAGGGAGCCCCTGACCAGAGGGTCCATCCATCACCCACTGTAAGGCTGGCTGCAGGGGCTGAGGGTAGGTGGGCCACACATCCCTCTGTACGGGGAGACTTTGGCAAACCAGTAAAGTGCCTAAAACCACTGAACCACTGCATTCAGAATTCTAAAGACCAAATGGTGGGGCTGAAACACTGGCCTTATACATATATTTATATAGGATCTCTCAGATTATGGTTATAGCCTGTTTCCATGAATGCTAGCTTTTGAATAATTGTATTAACAATTAAAGCTAATAATCACATTATTTATCACATAAAGTTTGGCACTGATTTTATTGTATTGTACTTAGATAGATACCTTAAATGTATTAAAACCAACTTTTCAAACAGATAATACCTCAGAAGATTAAACACTCTTTATTGTATTATAATTAGTTACCCTTGTTAATAGCTTATGATTAATATAAAACCATAGAGGAGACAGACCACCGTCAAGATGCTAACAGAAGAGTGCCATACTTTAGACATCTGCCATAAACACTATTGGCTTCTCTAAGTCTGTACAAGTTAGAGCAGATCTTTTAACTAACCATTGCCAGTAAATTGAGATGTACCAAAGGAGGATCTGAAGAAGATATTTTTTCACAGCGATGGTGAGAATTTTCTACTGCATTAGCTCATGTAGAGCTGTCCTTGCCTTGCAGTACTTTTCCCCAATAAGGGAGGAGAAGAAAAGCAGATTTCTGGTTCCATCAGAAAAAATGCAAACAAAAATAAATGTTCATATTCAAGTTTGATTCAGGTGACAGCAAAGATTTGGAAAGTTTCATATTTTGTCCATCCCTATTAATGCCTCCACCTATCAGTGATTAGGACTGGCCAGTGAGCTAATCAAGACTTCTCTCAATTTTGTATCAAACATGGGGGTTGCCCACATTGTCCTTACCTGTAGTTTTTCAAATGGCTGCTATTTATAACTGGGAGGGAAGGAGGGATTTCTGGTGAACATGGAGTGGCATGCCACAGTGTCTTGGGTGAAGACAGAGAACAGTTTCTGGCTGCATAGCTCTGCAGCACAATCTTCTACAATCATAACATTTCTTATTACAAATTAAAAGTAAAGCTGCAGAAACAAAAGCACACACATTACTGGCAAATAGCCAAGATATCCTCAAACATTCTCCAAACCAGTGATGGTGACAGTGTGTGGCTCAGCAGAGTGCTATTCTCCAGATCTGCAAAGGCTTTTCTGTGTAGTCTTTGTAGAACCTTAGAGACTAACACATTTATTTGGGCATAAGCTTTCATGGACTAAAACCCACTTCATCAGATGCATGGAATGAAAAATATAGTAAGTAGTATATATATTACAGCACATGAAAAGATGGGGGTTGCCTTACTAAGTGGGGGGTCAGTGCTAATGAGACCAATTCAATCAAGGTGGAAGTGGCCTATTCTCAACAGTTGACAAGAAGGGGTGAATATCAACGAGGGAAAATTACTTTTTGTAGTGCTAACAAGGCCAACTCAACACGGCTACCACTCTGAAATCTGTGGAGTCTGAGTTCTGCAGCTATGTGGGATGGCAGGACAAGGAACTAAGGAGTATCTCCTCTTCCTTATGTGTATTCTCCACTCGGACAGTAACAATTTTAATTTGTCTTTGATGACAAGAAAGAAAACACACTGTTCCTGAATTAGCTGGATTCGCTGGCCTCCCCCCACCAAACATTTTTGATCTTTCAGGCCAGATCCTCAGAAGGCACAATGTAGGTCAACAGCCTAACGGGAAGATATTGTCTCAAGTAAAATTGTACTCCATTTTGCTTATTTTGCTTTATATCCATTTTGCTAGCCTTGAATTAGTAAGAAGAAATTGTAGCCTTGAATTAGTAAGAAGAAATTGTTCTGAGTTTATTCTTTGCTGATTGTGTTAACATTTGCTCTTAGAAGGATAGAAGTTGTATGGCTGTAATTGCCTTATTTACTGTTTGGTGTGAGTGAAGAATGTTTAGTAATTACCTGAGAAAGGACAATTGGGCCGGATGATTAAGAAGGGAGTGGAGGAGTCAAGAGGCACCAACTTTATTATCGATCGCCCGTATGGCAGATTGATGACCCTAAAGCAAAGGCATACACCCCAAGGATGCGATAAGGAATTGAGCCAAAAGGACAGATAAGAAACAGCTGCAGATTCTCCTGGTAACAACTCAAAATGATGCTAATTAAGAGCAACCTTGAATATCTCGTGACTGACAGCTTCAGTGAGACACAGAAAGGTCCATAGACTTGTATGGAGACGTATCACTATAAAAGAAGGGTGTATTGCCATGGGACTTTGGGTTCATTCTCCATCAACACTGGAGCTTCAAATGCGTTCGACACAGTCCCAACTCATCTCCCTCATTCGCAGTTTCAGCTGGCCACTGAAACTGACTGAGCGACACTAAGGACTGGTAACTATAAGAGCCATCTGCAGAACCTTTTGCTGTGTGTGTGTGTGTGTGCGTGTGCGTGTGCGTGTGTGTGAGAGAGAGGGAGACAGAGACAGAATGGAATCATATGCTGATTTCAATCCTTAAATTGTACTTTCAATAAACACAGCATTTTGCCTTATCCCCTTTAAAAAGATTCCGTGTGCTTCTTATAAGCATAACAATAAAATAGGATAGTTTCATAGAAGTGAATGATTTACAGCTAAGGATCTGGCTTTACTAATTATTATTATTTTTTTTATTATTGAGTCTGGAGCCCTGTTGTGCTAGGCCCTGTGCACATATGCAGTGAAAGTCCTTGCCCAGCTTGCAGTATAAATAGACAGACATGAAGTCACTTGGCCCAAGGTCGGACAGCAGGTCAGTGGCAGAGCCAGGAATAGAAGCCAGCTCTCCTGACTCCCAGTCTCGGGCCCTCTCCACTGATCCATGCTGACTTTCTCACACGTTTATCTTTTAAATTATTTTGAAAGGTTGGTAAGCAGTGGAGTCAAGTTTATGAGTGATGAATGGCTCTTAACAAAAGGTCATAGGCCAGGAAATAGCAGTCTCATGAACTGAGAAACAAAATTGAAAAATAAATACAGAAAAACAACCTATTTTAGTTTTATGGGGAAAGGCTAGGGGAATTTCGGGTTTCATTTGAGCTGGTATTACAGCCGGTACAACAGCATAGCAGTGATTGCATAGAATTGTTTGTATTCTCTGTGTGCATTGTGTATGGATTTTTTTATTTCATATATAATTTACAGCTTGCTGAGGTGAATCCACAGAGTTAATGCATATCTTTAACACAAATAAAAGAAAAAAATTAGTTAAAATAAAACTATTTCTTCTTCAGCTGAAGGGGTTATTTCCCAGGTATGCACTCAGTTTTTCTAGCAATCATTTTCACAATGCAAGTCTCAACTATGAGGGAAACCGGACGGGGTGGGAGGAACAGAATGTTATTATATATTATATATTCTCCTTTTAAATTTTATGCTATTGGGACTGTCAAGACATAATGGAAACAGATTTCATTTCCACTTCGATATTACTAACTTCTTTCGTAAGAAATAAATTCTTAACATACAGTGAAAAAAATTAAAAACTTGTGCATAGGCAATATTGTTTAGAGTATATATGTCATTTGCTTACCATTGAGGCTGCTTAAATGAAAGTCCGTCTGTCCATTATTAATCAATTTTATCCTCACAGCATCATGTTGAGGTAGGGAAATATTTGTTCTCTTTAAATGGATGAGTAAGTGAGGCAAAGAGGAGGAAAGATGTTCCTGTGCTGGGTGCCCTAGCCTGGGACACAAGAGACCTGGGTTCATGTCCCTGCTCTACCACAGGGACCTTGGGCAAGCCATTTAGGGTAGGATTTTCAAAAGCATGTATGCATGTTAGGTGCCTAACTCTAATTGACTTTCAAGGGGAGTTATATGCCTAACTCAGGCACTTTTGAAAATCCCACCCTTAGAATATCTGTACCCCAGTCTCCCATCTGAAGGGAGAATTATAGCATTTCCCTACCACATAGAGGTGATGAGCTGGAAATTTGAACCAAGTTTTTTGAGTCCCAATCCAGTAACCTATCTACATGACCGTCCTTTCTAGCCTAGGTTATAATATCTTTACACACAGAGTAGTGCCTTATTCTATGACTTAGTCCCACTGAAATCAGTGTGAGTAAAGGCCCTTAAATAACCTCAGTGGTACATTCCTATACAGGCTGTCACATCTTGACAAGATACCATCATAGCCTTATTATGACAGTGTTTCACATTTTTCCTTTTTCGTTTGAGTTAGCCCTCAGGGAAGCCGTCCTTCCCCAGACCACTGATAAAAGCTGAAAGTCTGTAACAAAGCTCAGTCTCAAAAAATGCCAAAGATAAGGAAAAGGTAAAACAACTGAAGAAGTGCCCAGTGACTCCCATAAGGGTTATACACATATTATTCCACTTCTGGCTCAGCAACTCAACCTATGTGAGAATGGCATGTTACCACTACCAGGGTGTTACTTGTCTCTCCAGTGTCATCATGGAAAAAACAGTGCTTCAAGGACAACATAGTGGAAAACAGTTAGAATGAAGTACAGCTTAAGGGCTGGAGGGGGAATGAGAAAGTCAGATTTTAAGCTCAGTCTAGCGGAAGACAGAAAAGTATTGGTTTGCTGATTCTGAAAGTTCTCTGCTCAGGAGAAATTTATTAGCAGCAAAACAAGCAGAAAGAACAAAAGCAGATAAGCCACATTCTAAAGTGACTCCTAAAGGATTCTGCTAGTCAGGCAATGTTTCTCTACGAGGCTCTGAGGTACATGATGTGCAAAGCCAAAGAAAGCAGCAGTCAGGCAGGGATAAGCCTGTGCATTATATGCAAGGACCACTTTCACCATCTGCCACCAAAGTGTCAAATGAAAACATAACAATGGCATCATGGGACATTATTGTTGAAACATCATGAACAGAATCACTGATTCAATTTCTTTAATGCAGTAAGAAGTGGGTTAGCTGAACCCACATGTAGAAGGTAGGGATGTATTATATGCTTGAAACGTGCAGGTTAACTCCCTATTAGTTAAATTTTATTGATTTATCAGGCACCAATCACATAGAAATAGGGTCTACACATGTGAGCAGAATAGAAACACTGTTACTGGCAAACACAAAAGTAGAGTGCACATTGATAGTTCAACCTGGAGGTGACAGGGTGGCAAAGGTAATATGGATAACAGTTCTGAGAACTACATCAGAGAGCAAAGGTAACAACTTTCTGGTCAGCCAAAGGTAAAAGGGTCTTCATCACATCTATGAGCCTATAGATTTAGTAATAGGAACCCCAAAGATCACAAGCCATTGCAGTGAAGGTGTGCATACCATCTGATCTGAGAGACTAGTCACACCCCTATTGATTCCTTACCTTATTTATTAGCATCAGCTACAGTACATCTTTTCTGGAATGGTCTAGCTTTCATCCAGAATCTCAGCTCAAAACAGGCACTAGGGAAAATGGGAGGGTACACTGTGAGAGGAAACATAGAGCTGAGTATCAAACAGACTGTAATCCAGGCCAAAACAACTCAGCTCACACAGTAAGGTTTAATAGGATATATAACAATTAATCCAAAGGAAACTGCAAGCTAGTGGTTAAATTTTCAAATACCTCCCAAATGACATGTGTACATGTGTCTGGGAGTATATACAGTTGTATGTGAAGATTTCAGATGCCGTTCAGGACCTCTTTAGAAAATGTTTCCATAAGGCTGCAAAGAGCAGGTTTCAGTTCTCTAAACCTCTGCTACCCAGCTCTGACTTAAGCTAGAGCAGCTGGAGACTTGTTCTTGCATACACCACTAGCCAAAAGGTCTCTTAGGGACCTGCCAATGGAGAACAGGTTTAGCAGAACTCCACTCCAACACAGCCACTCTCCACCCCACCCTGCACACCCATATGCTGAGGGCAGGCAGGCAACTGGTGCAGGAGGCATCTACATTTCCTATGCCAGCTTCATGATGTGGAGCACTCCCCAATGCAAGGGGAATTCTCTGCTAGCCATCACCTGCTAGAATATAGCCACTTCCACCACCTGAATCTTACACCACGAACACCAATGAGAACAAAACATCAAACCCTTCATTTCAAGGGAGATCTGAACACAGCTAAGGGAAACTAAAAAGAATGACGTAACAGAAAAGAAAATTATACTCAGTGCTCACAAGTCAAGTAAACTATAGATAATAAGAAAGAAAGTGTTAACGTCTCTGTGGAAGTGAAAGGTACAACTCCAATAAAATGCTGATGAGAGAAGCTACAAACACTGAAGACTAAAGCAAGTCTAAATAAATCAGAAAAAGAGCAGTTATTGCAATGATGGGTCAAAGAGTACAGCAAATAAAATGAACAATAAGGTTTGGGGTTTTTTAAGGATCGAGTAGGAAAACATGATCCCTAAAATCATCAAGTTGCCTTTAAATTTGAGCTGATTTGTTCTTATTATATAAAGTCCTTCAGTGCCTTTTCAGTGACTCTTTTCCAGCCTGATAAGCTTTTTAATTTGTTTAATTAATTAATTAGCATGCATGCTCTGTAGCATGGAGAAGCAAGAGAGAAATTATGATGGGAGCAAAATCTGAGTCTGCTTGTTTAGTGGTAACTCAGACTCTCCAGCCCCTGGAATCCCTGCTGTGAAGTGTGGCAACATGACCCTGGAACTTGAAGTCACAATTGTTTTTTTTTCTCTTCTATTTTGATGCTTCAGAAGTTCCCAATAATTTCCTAGGGAGCATCAGAAAGAGTAAAAGAAAGCCTTCAACATAATGCATCATTACCAGGAAAAACATTTTGTATTTTTCTTTGGAAAGAAAGTTTTAAAAAAATCACTTATAGACATTATTCTTCCTGCAGAGGCCATTCACGGGGTATAATGCAACCTGAATCCAACAGAAAATCCACACCAAATTTCTTTAAATGTCAAACGACAGTTAAAATGTTCTATGACTAAGATTTTAATTTTCTTAATGTCAAAGTTCTTCTGTAGGGCAGGTTTAGATAGTTATTTGATATCTACCACATAGATTAGAAGGATGGTATTTCATTAAAAGAAAATATGGAGCTTGGACAGAACTAGTCTACAATTCAGGATGAAAGTCACTTCCACCTAATGTGGAAGAGGAAGAACTATTCAAGTGTAAAGTCATGAAAGATTAGTGGGCTAAGATTAAATTTTATCCTTTGTGTGTGAGAGCCTCCATAAGTAGTTTTTTCCATAAAATATAAATTTAGATTAAGGCATAACACTCCTGTCAGTATTTTGTAAATGGATATTTTTCTAAAAGAGAAGCTCTAGGAATTATTTTGGGGAAGTTCTATAGCCTGTGTTACACAGGAGATGATCACCGTCATCCCTTCTCGCCTTGGAATCTATGAAAGTAAGAATGAAGGCTGTTTACAATCCAGGAAGATGGAACCCAATGTTGATTTTTTTTTGGTTTCAGATCATTAATAGTACCCCTAGCAAGGGATTCCTCTATCTCACAGAGGAGTTATGACTCACCTTGTATTATATGAAATAGGCTAGATTCTTAGACGGTGTAAATCAGCCTGCCTCTGAAAGTCAATGGAGTTACGCCAAACTATACCAGCTGAGTATGTGGCTCTCTATATTTTTTCTATATCAAATATCTCTGTGTGGATAGGCCATTGGAAAAGAGAGAAGAGGGGCACGCAAGATAATTGCCCTGGCCCAGCTCACCAAGTGATTATAATAGGTGTCTTTTGGGAATGTTTCTTCTTAACACATATCTAGGGACTATGCATGCAGACCTCACAGCACCACAGGTTCCAGGTCAGTTGTGAGACCAGAAGGTTATATGAGCAGGTTAATCTGGGTTAGTGGATGGAGATGCCAATGCAATGTTCGGTACAGAGAGAAGGAAAACTGGCATACACACTATGAACTAGCAAGTGGTGCTTTACAGAGCAAAAATACAGAGATTAAAAAATGTGAAGGTGAGATGTCTGAGAAGGAAGAGCAGCAGAAAAGACTAACAAAATGAGCTGATAGACTGAAAATGCAGAGGAAATAGAGGATCAAAAAATTAAACTAGACTAGATTAGATTAATTAAAGCAAAAGAGGAATTAGACCTGTGTGGAGTCAGAGGAAAGCATGACAAATGAGGCTATACTGAGGAGGAGGATTTGATAAAGAGGTTTGATGTCAGGCCATATGTGAGGTCTGTCTTTTTTAATCAGATCTAGAGATTTCTTTAGACCTTTTTACTACAATCTCAACACCACATTTTGTCCCAGATCTAGTAAATCATAATAGCAATCACAAAGATGAGTCCATGGCTACTTTTTAAATATTTGCTGCTCATATTTCCTCCTCAGGAGATACTCCCATTCCCAAGTTCCTTGGGGATCTCAGAAAGAAGGCACTCTAGAGCAGAAATCAATATTATAGGATGTTCTCCTGATCCTATATTGTTGTCTTTCTTCTTCCCAGCTTTTCACCCAGGTCAACTCAAGAAACAGAATATTTGCCAGCAGATAGTGTAAAGGAAACCAGTGACACAGCAGCAGTAACATTAGAATCAGTAGCAGCAGTTGAATATACTGTGCACCTGAATCAATTCTGAGGGCACTGCAGCATATGCATCACATGAGCTTTTTGTCATCAGCTCAGAGCAGAGCATAACCACCCTTGCAACCTAGTCTATCTCTGTTAGAGTGAGAGAAGAGTTTTACAAGCAGGAAATACCCATAGACTCTCCAGTTTACCAAAGATTCAGAAACTCACTATGCCTGGTTTTAGCATAAATAAATAAATAAATACACGTGTATCTGAACTTCCCTCCATTCATGTGTGCTCCATTTCTGTATACTCAGAGCATGCTGCAGTTCATATTCCTTCAGAAAGATGGTCCCTGCTTAATGCACCCAGAGTAGACTGTCATTTCTATAAGGCTGAATCTGGAAAATGTCTCTGATATATCTCAGAAAATAGGCTGAACAGGAAAAAGATATGGCTGAATATGCAACCAGATAGCACAGGTATATTGCCCCTTCTCTTTCCCTGTGAAATGCTGAAATTATTAGTATTTCCCCCACCCTACAAGAAGAAAAATACTGGCTACACATCTACTTAATGTAAGTCTGAAACAACTGTCTTCTATGTTAGATGTTGGTCCAATAAAAGATATTGCCTCACCCACCTTGTATCTCCACCATATTAGGCAGAGACTATATCTGCCACTGCAGAACCATTCCCACTAGTCAGTGTAAGATGCTGAGGGGGGAAATCTTGAAGGGGACAGGTAGTGACTAATCTTGCTCCCATTAGCATGGGATTTTTGCATCCAATTTAAATGGGACCTAAAATATGAAGCCTTTATTTTTCTCTAGTTGAGTCAGTCTTAACTCCTTGCCATATGCTTAGTTTTTCTTTCTAGTATGGCAATAATGAGTAGTGATTAAATAAAACTTGGTGGAAACACTGGCAGTCCTTGAGTAATTTCTTTACCTTCTGAACATCCAACCTTTCTGTTCGAGTCAAGCTACCTTATTGTCTGCCAGTATTTTAATGTCAATCACTGGAGCCCTGCTAGGTCTGCTGTTTCATGACCTGCCAATTTCTAGCTAATAATGCCTGCTGGCAAGTTTTAATTTCATTAGAGATACCACTGTAACACATTGCTAAATAAGCATCACCAAAAAGTAGCAGAAGAGTGCAAGAAGTCATTAAATTATTACTCCCAAAGTCTCATGATGATTATTGTTAATAGGGCAATCAAATCCTGCTGTATTGTTCTCTAACTACATGTCTGCTCAGTGGGTGGCATACATTTTCATTAAATAAAGACGTATGGTTAGAAGAAGAATGTAATCAACATTAATGACCTGAAAAGTAATTGAAAAACTGTTTTAGTCAGCACCCCACCCAATTATTAAAAAGACAATCATTCAAAAAATTTAAACTAATTCCATTTTGTCTGTCTGAATGTTTGTAGACTATCACTTTCACCACATAGTTATCTCCATTATTGGGTTAAATTAAATTGAATTAGAATAAAAGAAATTGTATTTGAAAATAAAGTTTCAGCATTGACTATTCTTGGTGACGTGTTGAATACAGAAAAGCATTATACATTCAAATCCATAAAATTCAATTTGTGGGCACTAAATCACTTTTGGTGAAGTTGACTCAACCACACAGTAAAAGTAATTACAACATCCCCTTCCCCCCCCCCTCCCCCAGGGTTTCTACCATTTCCATAAATCAGGCCTACAATATGTTGCAGTTTTATGCTTAAATAAGATGCTCAAGTAAAGAACCAACTCCATTTCTCTCATACTTGTAATATACAATGTTCCTTGCTGGGATTACATGGACTGTAACTTTTTAAAAAAATTATGAGAATATAATTAAATTATCTTTAGACTGCCATAAAAAGCTATAGCTGTCATATTTTAATATAACCATTAGACAGTTGACCAGAGCTTTACATATTTCTCCCAGGTACAATATCAACAATTTGAAAGATCAATATTTTAAAGTATTTCTAGCTTGAGGGATGAGATTGGGCAACGGGGATTAAAAATACCTGAACATTTCTATATAAATATAATATCTTAGAAATAATATAAATTCACTAACCAAATTTAGACTTTTCATATTGTTTAGGTGTGGAAAAATGTATTTTCAGGGAGTAGCTGCAACAGAGTTTTTCCTTCCTCTTATCTGTAAAAAGGCAGATGTTCCAGAATTAATACATTTGAATCATTGGCAATTTATTCTTTAGTATAAAATGAAATACATTTTGTGGTGTTAAGCAAAGTATTAAATACAACTTGTAATGTAATTTATGGACTTTTGTGAAACGTGGATAGGAAAAAGAGACAAGACTTATTTCTGTAATTATGTATTTTTCATCATTTTGTTTGTTTTAATACAAGTATCAGTAGCCGAAATTCTTCAACCCCTTGATCTTGCTACAATCTAGCAGCAATTCAAGGAATTACTGAAAATAAGAATGAAACAGAAGACAGCACAAACAGTCCTCCGTTGACTAAGATGTAGGTGCATGCAGTTAGCAAATTATCTCACTAATGATCTTGAACAACCTAAGCTAAAAGATACCTACTCCTGAAACACTTAGGGTTTGAACCTCCTCCCACTGAAATCAGTTGCAAAACTCTCATTGATTCCAATGATGAGGGATCAAACCCTAAATTCAAACAGTATCTGGGGACTAAGTATTGTGTGGGAAGTGAAAAATAGTGCAGTTACATTTTTTCCATATGCCTCCTACATGCTAAACACACAGATTTTGGAAGAACTCCTGCTTTTACAAATCCTCCTTCTCCCTGTGATCTGTACATAAGTTCCTTATAGGTTTGGAGCCTGATACTCCATTATATTCCACCTTATGTAGTTATTTAGACCTGTGAAAATTGGGTAAAATGCTACCAACTCAGAGTTCCCATTCAAGGTAGTAGCTTTTGACACCCACTTTACCAGGTTTAAATGATCACACAAGGAAAAACAAAAAACAAAGAAACAAAACAAAACAATGGAGACTCAAGCTTGCTCTCCTAAGCTACCAAAGAGTGCTTCTGAAATTTCCATATGGCATATGTGATACTGAAATTACAAAGGAACACAATATTTCTTTAGAAGTGGTTATATAATTAAAAAACTGCACACAAATCTCCTTTAATATGAATTGTAAAATGCCACGGATACACGAAAATTTAGAAGAGGCATCTGAATGTTGGAAACCTAAATGTCACTGTCAGTTATACTGTACCCCTCTCCTATACCAAGCACAGTGCTATATTGTCCCATCATTTGCTAAACGGAATTGCCTTCTGTAACCAGCAAGGGATTTTGTCTAAGAACTGGTGGCCCAGTACAGCCTACGTTTAAGAATTAAAAACAAACAAACAATGGGTTTTTCAACTGGATATTTTTAATGTCAAACTTTTGACAAACTTTATTCTGCAGAAGACGTGTTCAAAAATTCCTGTTTTGCTGGTTGGTGGCACTTAGTCCCATGTCATTCAGAGGGCTGGCAATTTCCATTCTCCCCTTCATCAGCAACTTTCAACAACACTCCTTTTCTCCAATTTCTGCCATCATAGGGTTAGGGCCAATATCATCCAGGAACAAAAGTCCCTTAACTGTCTCCTGATACACAGGATTATGACTCACAGTAGCGTGCAGGAAATAGTGTATGGGTTTGCAGAAATGGGGTT
The DNA here is from genome assembly GCF_020497125.1 of Mauremys mutica. Lineage (NCBI taxonomy): Eukaryota > Metazoa > Chordata > Testudines > Geoemydidae > Mauremys > Mauremys mutica. The sequence goes on along the minus strand of NC_059072.1, from coordinate 182,166,187 downwards.
CCTGAACTGTGGTGGGGTGATAGACAGCCCTCATATCCCTTTTCTGGCCTCACCCACTGCGTACATCAGCCGAAAGGGATACTTTTCCATGGTTATGCAAGCACTGGCGGACCACTGAGGATGTGTCACTGATATCAGTGTGGGCTGGCCAGGGAAGGTGCTAGCAGGGGTACTCAAACTGGGGGTTTGACCCCCTCAGGGTGTCACAAGATGGCAGCTGACAGCCATGTGTGGGGCTGACAGCCCCAAGCCCCTGTTAAATTAAATTAAGCCTCCATTTTTAATTTATAAGGGGTGTCACACTCAGAGACTTCTGTGAAAGGGGTCACCAATATAAAAAGTATGAGAACCACTGTTAGACACTTGTACCTTTAGGTATACAGCCACTATCAGGGACATTCATTCCCGACCGGCACATTAATATTGGCAATGTTGAAATGTCAACAGCATTTCTGGGGGACTCAGCCTACTCAGCCGTATGCCAGCCACCTTGACAGCACCAGGGAAAGATTCAGCAATCAATTTAGCAATTGCAGAATGGCTGTTTAACATGGTTTTGGCAGATTGACGGGTTGATGTTTGCTCTCTAGATTGGATTTCAACAAGGCAAACATCCTTATCCTTGTTGCTGTATGTTGTGTACTGCACAATATCTGTAAGGTGAAGGGGAGAAAGCTACCACCAGGGTGGAAGAATGAGGTGGAGTGGCTGTCTGCTGAATTTAAACAGCCAGACACTAGGGCTACTAGAAGAGCTCATGGTGGACCTGTATGACTGAGGGAGGCCTTGAAAGACCATTTGAACAGTTAAGTACGTTAGCATTGTCTAACGAGCACTTTACTAACCAGTGTTCAAGGGTGGGCTACTGTATCCTGTTCTGAAATCTGTACTGTTTTGTGTAAACTATTTAATATTGTGGTGGTTATTGTCTGCCACTATTAATTAGGTAATGTTTGGTGTTTACTCTGTAACCCAGAGGGTGGGGGGTTATTGCCTCCTGTTATCACTACTGTAATGTTTGGTGTCAACTTATGAATATGGGTTGTTTCTTGTGTATCATATGAATTCTATAATATTTGCTGTAGTAATAAAGTTGCTCAAGTAGAATTTCATTGTGTGCAAAGAAACAATCAATAAAAGTAAAGAGCAATAAACAAATAAACAAACCCTAAGCCGAAAACAAAAATGGTAAAAAAAAGTCTTGCAACAGTGTGACAGGGTGAGCCATATTCTGAACACTGCCCTTGCCCTCCAATCCAAAACAGAATGAAACAAAGGTATTGTCAGAATCTGAGGTGTGCACACATCCAGGGATGTGTAGCTAAAGTTCTCCTTGTTTCCCCCCAGCATGAGGTGCTAGTGGTACTGGTGCCCATCGTGATGCTACCTGTTATGTCAGGGAGTGTAAGCACTACTGACAATGTAATATATGCCATCATATGCCAGCAATGCCCCTCTGCTATGTACATCGGCCAAACTGGACAGTCTCTAAGGAAAAGGATAAATGGACACAAATCAGATATTAGGAATTGCAATATACAAAAACCTGTAGGAGAACACTTCAACCTCCCTGGCCACACAATAGCAGATCTTAAGGTGGCCATCCTGCAGCAACAAAACTTCAGGACCAGACTTCAAAGAGAAACTGCTGAGCTCCAGTTCATCTGCAAATTTGACACCATCCGCTCAGGATTAAACAAAGACTGTGAATGGCTTGCCAACTACAGAACCAGTTTCTCCTCCCTTGGTTTTCACTCAACTGCTAGAACAGGGCCTCATCCTCCCTGATTGAACTAACCTCGTTATCTCTAGCTTGCTTCTTGCTTACATATATAAACCTGCCCCTGGAAATTTCCACTACTTGCATCCGAAGAAGTGGGTATTCACCCACGAAAGCTCATGCTGCGAAACATCTGTTAGTCTATAAAGTGCCACAGGATTCTTTGCTGTTTCTACAGAACCAGACTAACACAGCTACCCCTCTGATACTACTGACAATAGCATTCTCCAAAGATTGTGGAATCATTAGTCTTTAGGCATGTAGGTTAACAGTGCTCTGCAAGAAATTGTGTTTGTTTATTGAGCAGACCTATTTTCCCATGTGCCTCTCAGTCTTTTCCTCTCTTCTGCAGCAATTGATCCCTCCATTCTCAGTCCTTCTCCATGGTATTTGTTATATGCCCCCTCCAAGCCCTCTGTTCACTCTCTGAGGCCAGAAAGGATTGAAGAAACTTGCTGAACATATCCTCCCATGTCCTCACTTTTCTTCTCTTGATCAGGGTCAGATATTCAACAGGTGTGGAAGGGGGACCTCTCAAGTTCACCACACCAAAGGCTGCTGATTAAAACGGATAGATATAGCAATAGCTTTATAAGTGACTATGGAAAGGGAAATATAAATCTGAAAATTCCTTTGCATTATTCCCATAAATACCTTTACTAAGAAATGCTCATTGTCACTTTAGCTTTAGCCTCATTACATCACCACTCTGCAGCTTACACCATGCTAAGTACAGCCTAAGATTCTGGAGGAGGTGGTTCTGTTGCATGGAAGCTTTTAAAAGCTGGGTCTGTGTATAAGGCAAGTGCAGTGAACATTGGGAATATTTATGCAGGTGACCTTGGCTGCTATCTCATTTCTGAGACTGACAAAGGCACAGAGAACTGAGCTCCCAAAGCCACCCAGACCATATGCTGCTAGCCTGCTTACTGCAGTAGTCCCAGCAGAACTCATCTCAGAGAGGCTTGGCAAAGTCTCCTACTGCAGTGGAAGAAATAAGGCTGTCATCCCTAGAAAGGTGCAGGAGAGGGTTACAGAAAGTTTAATAGAGATCTCTGAAGAGGACAAAAGGACATCCCTATTCAGACAAAGTACTCCACGTGGCTCTTACTACCTAGCCCAACAAACAAAAGAATTTCAAAGAGGATGCTGACTATCTCCTCTGTTTCTTCTACCTGTATCTGAGCACAGGATACTGATCTGATGTGTATTGTATAGTTGGACTGTCATACTATTTTTTGGAATGTAGTCTCAAACATTTTATTATCGAACTGATACTAGTAATCAATCAAAAGTCAATGTCTTTGTTCTCTAACATTGTGGATGGATGGGTGCCATTTTTGAATAGTAAAGAAGGGTGGCAGCGGGGGGAGGAGGGGAGGGAAGGAGGCAGATGAGGTTTTGGGCACCAAAAAAAGGGGCAACATTACTATAAAAATAATTCCTGTACCAACTTACCCAAGCTTCCTCTCCTTCATCTATGGGCTCATATGCATTTGCCTGGCAGGACAGATTTGATTCTGGAGGAGCTTCAAAAAGCTCCTGGCATGATTTAAGTTCCCTGCCATGTCATGCTGTCTCTCTCTGTCACACACACACCTCTCTCATACTTGAGGTCTCTGTCTTGGGGTCCTGCAGAGCATCCACAGTCATATGCAGGGTGCTGGTTGGATCCCCGCTGAGTGTGGCATCCATTTTGTCATAAAAGCAGGAGATCTGTGGGGCAACACCAGATTTCTTCCTGCCCTCCCTCATCTTCTGGTGTGCATAGTATAGTTCCTTTGCTTTCATGCGGCACTGCTGTTCATCCCTTTCCTGCTGCAGCATCCTTCGTGCACTCTGCTCATAGAAGATGTTTCCATGTCTGTTCCGTAGCTGTTTCTGTACAGTCTCTTCTTCCCACAGACCAAGGAGATCTACTATTTCTCACTTGCTCCAGGAAGAAGTGCCACTGGTGGTTCTCTGTGTTTATGGAACTGGCATAATCAGACACAAACAACAAAAGTGAGCTGGTAGTTGTGCTTGCCAAGGTGGACAATCAGGAAGAAGCATATTAAAAACACAGGGGGAAGGGGATCCCTGGACGGCGGAGTTTCAAATTGTGACCAGAGCAGCCACTATCACTGGGACAGGGGAATTGTGGGACAGCTGCTAGAGGACTGTTAGGGTCGACACAGGTCATGCAGTGTCTACATTCACACTGCATCAACCGAAGTAGGTTGATTGTGTCTCTGTTTCATTGTTGTGCAGGCCAGGTCTTAGGATCTGATGCAACTCCGAGTGAAATGAATGGAAAGATGCTCACTGAATTCTGTACAACTCTGATTGGGCCCTTGGTAAAGTTAGCATATTTCTTCTAGAAATCAATTAAACAAAATAAACATGGAACCTAATAATGCCATTTTAAGTCACTCTTTGTGGTGGGAGAATACTTTGAGACTGATTATAGACTTGCTTTTATGGCTAAAATCAAGTCTATACAGTAGGTATAATATGACATGGTCTCTTTCAGTGAATATATCATGTGCTCATGGGGAAATGGAATTAACAATATAATAGATTTTTTCTATCTTCAACTACTACAACCCTAACTTGCATTTATTAGAGCTGGTCAGAATTTTTCATTGGAATCTGGCCTTCCCCCATTTCCCTAAAATCTTGTTTTTGAAATGTTTCCATTTTGAAAATGAAAAAAATCTATTTTCCAGTATAATTCCATAGGATATTTGAAAAACGAAAAGCAACACATCATTTTCCCTTTGTTGCCAGGAAATGTCTGACATGGTGGGGGACACTGGTGAGGCATCTGCTGTAGGTTTAAATTAATACTATATTGTATTTCTGCTACTGCAACTATTGTGATCTGATTTGGTAAACTAGAGGCTGTTTACTTAAGTGTATATTTTAAAGAGATAGCCAAAGGGCTCCCAGAGCCTGTGATGGGCATTCTTGTATTGTAGTTATAATACAAATTGAAACAAAACAATACAACAGGATGACAAATGTCTGAATTTGCCAGCATATCTGTGGACATTTTTGCCCAATATTTTTTTACCAACTTTACTATGTATTAATGGGAATAATGCACTTGAATAAAGAGAAAAGGTGATTTAATGGCCTTTAAAAGCTATTTGTTGTTTCTTTAACTACATACTCATACCTCTTTCACAAACTTCTATTTCTCTCATCTTATTTCTAGTTTCATTCTCTTGATTTTTGCTAATTTCTAAAGTCAGTCAAGAATGCTGACAGTATTTAAATGAGATCTAGCAGAGTTTAAGATGAGAATTTGTATTTCTCTGCGAGACATACAAATATAAGGAGGAGAAAGAAAAGATCCTTCTCGGTATCTGCCATAGTAGGATAACTTTTATTACAGTAAACAGTTTACCCTCTAAATACAAGATGTGTTTTATTGTTCATACAGCTGTTCCAACAGATTGTCTTCATGAGTGAAGAAGGAAAGAAGGTAAGATCTAGATATTTGTAAGTGAAAACCTAGTTTAATTATTTCTTAATTAAGGGAATGTTGTTCAATTAAACCAAATTATAATGTGAGAAAATGGGATCAACTGGCTAAAAAGATCAAAACACAGCACTAAAGAGGATTTCAAGAAGATATGCCAATAAAGATAAAGTGCATCGAAGGAGATTTAAAGGGGACATGACAGAAGATAAGTTATATCAGGTGGAAAAGTAGTCATTTTGGTTTACTGCCGTTCTGACATTAATTATAAATGGCAGGTCAGCTGTCAGCCAAGCAATGTACTTTCCTAGAGAATGAAAGCATGTTATCCTTCATCTAGCACCTTGGTCAGAATTTTGCTTTGGAAGATTCCCACACAAAACAGGAATGAGTGCAATTAAAATAGGAGATATGCATAACCTTCCTCTAAAATATCAGCCAATCAGAAACTGAAGTTTTTTGAGGTTCTACAAGTTTTAACTGATTTTAAAACATTTTATGGTCAGAGTGAGAAGTGGAAATGTCAAAATACACCTGTACCCTGATATAACGCCACCCAATATAACACGAATTCAGATATAATGCAGTAAAGCAGTGCTCCGGGGGGGTGGGGCTGCGCACTCCGGTGGATCAAAGCAAGTTTGCTATAACGCGGTTTCACCTATAACACGGTAAGATTTTTTGGCTCCCGAGGACAGTGTTATATCGAGGTAGAGGTGTACCTCCAGAAAAATTCTTCTTTTGGCATTTCTGACTTAGCCAAAGCCAGGGAATACTGGAAATTTTGTGAGTGAACCTATGACTTCAGCCTGATTTCTACAATAGAAAGTACAAATGAGTTTGGATGAGCATCATGCATTTGTATGCTTTCTGATTTAAACCAGAACTCCAAACCTTCTGAGATTTGTCTTGTCACAAATGCAAGTTATTGGAGATAAACATTCTAGTCACTTCAGCTACACTTAGAGGGCTGGTGTTTCCAATTGACTTCAGTGAGCATTCATTACTGTTTCCCAGTCAGTAAGTAGCAAATTGTGCCAGCATTAGACCTCTTCAAAACATTGTCACTGAACCTTGATCTCACTCAAATACCACAAGCCTATATTCAAAGCCTGATGTGTTGGCAAACATAGCTAAGGATATTTGCAGAGCTACAAAACATGGAATCTTCTCTTGAAACCTCATAGAGGAGCAGCTGCCTCTACTATAGAAATTTTAGAGGGACCACCTGCCACGAGGGAAAAGGAGCCAAGGACTGAGCCCCACAAAGTAATCTAATGTCAGGAGCCTCAGAGCTTGTTGGGGTTAAGGGAGTAGCTGGTGAAGGTAAGGAGGGAGCACAACAGAGATATTTGGGGGTTATCCTTGATGAATTACGTTAATCAAATTACAACCTACTTGAGCTTGGTTCAGTTCTAGTGACCCCAGGGGGACTGAACTGCAGGGTTCATTTCTTGAAATGATCTAAATGGTACCCTGCAGAGTTCCTACAACTCTAGTTATCATACTGTAAAGTCTAACATGGAGAATGCGACTGCTCTGATGAAAAGTGCAGAGACATATACTTGGCTCAACTAATTATTTTGCCCACGTTCACACAGACACACACAAAACTCCTACGGCCCTGTCAGCAAAGCTTAAGTGGAAAATACCAGTACAGATCCGTAGTGTGTAGAAGGGGCATTTCAAACTTGATTCTAATGCAGTGTGCTGTGCAATATCTAATACAATGAAATTCTGCTCAAGGCATAGAGGGCAAAGAGAAGAAAACGAATGGTTTCTTATTGTAAGGTTTTGGGAGCCCCCCCTCCGCTTTTTTCAAAGCGGATAGTAACTGTTGCGTGTGGTGTTTTAAGTAGACTACTCCAAACCTGTCAGGCCTGGAAAGAATCCATATGCCCTATGGTTTCACATATATTCAATTCACCTCGAAGAAGTGGAAGAGTCTGAGGGCTAGTTTTTCACTAGGGACACATATTTATGCATGGGTGTGTAACTATGCTCATCAAAAGAAGGCAGATATTAGCCAGGTAAAATTAAGTACTCAAAGGACCTGTGAATGCTTCTAGTGTAACCCTGAGAGCCTCAGTGATATACATGCCTATGCTCTGCTTGACACTCCAAGTCCCCTTTTCAATTCTTCACAGTGATTACCAGGCTGTTAATAGGTGTTTCTCTGGAAGATTTTCTTCTAGATACTAAGCTGTGGATAGTGTTCTTTCTTCATAGAGATACTAAAAAAACCATTTTAATTATGACTTGTCACTACTTTTGTCTTTCAGATGATTTGCCTATACTGACTGTTTCACACACAGGGGCTGGGAGACTTAGGGTAGCTTTTTAATGTTCCCTGTTTGAGTCATTCCACATGTATATCTTCCAACTATCCAATTGGAATAGTTATTCCAGCAGTACTTTGAGGAAAATTCTGCCTAATTGCCTTATCCAAAGCACAAAGTAAATTATGGAAAGACTCCACTGACTTTTCTGGGCTTTGGATCAATTCTGGGGGCCAGATTTTCAAAGGTATTTAGGTGCCCAAAGATGCAGATAGGTGTCTAGTGGATTGGCAGAAGTGCCTAAGAAGGTTAGGTGCCTAACTCCCATTAAAATCAATGGGAATAATGTGCTTAAAATCCCATTAGGAATCTATCTGCATTTTAGGAGCCCAAATACTTTTGAAAATCTGGCCATAGGTGCCTAACTGGGCAACGAAGCACCAAGAACACCCATTGCACTTTATATACACAATCTGAAATAAACAAAAAGTAGTGTTGGGGCTTATTTCCATCTGTTATTGGCAGCAAGTACTACTGGTATTAGGCCACTTAATTTTACATGTAACCATGGAATTACTGCCTACACCACACATGTAGCAATTAAGAAACCAACTTACAATGTGTGAAACTTAAAATGAAAGTTTTAAGAAAGGAACTGACAAGTCAAAAACTGAGATTCCCACTAAAGTATGCTAAAAGCTGTATGTGAAACAAAAAGTAAACAAGTGGCATAACAGCGTACATTATTTTATATTAACAGTGGGTTATATATTTTTAAATTGCAGTTAATTAACACAGTACTGAAAAACCAAGAATCACCATAATTTTATTTCCTTCCATTTGCAAAATGGCCTTTCACAAAAATGAAATTAGTATAAAACACATAGTCATTAGCATTTAAGTTATGTAAACAGTTCATAGCACTGATAATGGCTTTAAAAACAAGCATAAGCCATATTGTTCCCTAGAGGAAAAAGATCCTGCATAGTGAACAGGAAAATCCACAAGTTTCAGCTCATGAAGTTTCCTTCAGTTCCATTTGGTTGGAGAAGCCTTCCATGCTTGCAGATCTCCAGCTATTCATGGAGTGCTGGGGCATGTTGGGGTACCTTAATGAAGCCACAACACTACCCAGCCCTCCCCACCACCCATAGCAGAGTACCTGCCTACGTGCAATTTTGGTGCTGTTGTGGGTTCACCTAGTAGTTGTAAAACATGGAAAAATGAAGAAACAAGGATGAGGGATATTGCATTAATATCTATGCTGCATTATATCTGCAGGTAGGGCTGCCCAGAGGATTCAGGGGGCCCAGGGCAAAGTAATTTCAGGGACCTCTTCCATAGAAAAAAAAGTTGCAATACTATAGAATACTATATTCTTGTGGGGGCCCCTGTGGGGCCTGGGGCAAATTGCCCCACTTGCCCCCCCCCCCCCGGGCGGCCCTGTCTGCAGGACTGCAGTGGGGTGGCATGAAGACACAGAGTCGCCATCTACTCTGCCCTTGCTTTCTTCCAAATAGCAATGTTCCTTCCTAACTCTGGGAGGGGTTACACAGCAAAGCATCAGGACAATATTGTAATGGGTCAAGTGAGCTTCGATATAACAATATGTTGCGTGTTTGAACTTAATAACAGTACTAACACTATGAGGTATCAGATTATATGGTTCAACTGGAATTATTTAATCAGATATTACTAGCCAAAGATGAATACAGGAATTTACAGAATACAGGCAGGAATACATACCAGTGTGGGGAGCAGCTAGCAGTATTGGATTATTCCAACTAGATCCCAGAGTTACATCTCTTATATACTGGTTTAGGTAAAAGAAAATTCCTTTGAGGGGAGGAAAAAACTACTTTCCTACAGCTGATCCCTCTGTGTGTTTTGTTTTCAATATCTCAAGTTACCTCATTACTTTATGGAATTTCTTTTACAGTATCTCAGTTACATTACTGATAAACTAATGGGATTTCTAATCCAGTAATTATTACTTGCAGCTGTGATAAGAGGCAATTCCTAACGATTTAAAGACATCTTTCAATGGATCATTATTTTATAAATCACAGAAAACATCTGCAATAACAAATCTCTCTTATCACAGAACATCATTGGATTATAAGTACCCTTTATCAGTTACTCCATCTTGTTCATGATAAACGTTTGTAGTAACAGACATCCTTTGTTAGTGCCAGGAGTGCCTTTCTGGACAACTGGACTAGGTAAATGGGAATAAAAGATTGCACACATTTAATTACTGTATACATGCCTTTCTTCATTTTGTCATTCACTAAGGTTCCACTTAAGTACAAAGAACTTTTCAGTTTAATATGTCTGGAGCACAACATTTTATAGATACACAACATAAAATGATTGTGGTTAATTTCTACAAGAATTGTAGGGCTTTAAATATCTACTAACAATATAGTTTAAACATAACATCAAGAATTGAGTTTGAAAGCAATTATTTAGGGATAGATTATTATACTTATTTGATAGGGTAGAAATGATGGTCTAGTGGATTGGTCACTGACTGGACTGGGACACAAGGGAGCTGGATTCAGTTCCCAATTCAGCCACACATTTCCTGTATCATCTTGGGCAAATCACAGGGGCAGATTTACAAAGATACATAGGCACCTAGTGGGATTTTCAACAGAATCGGAACAGATTAGATATCTATGTCCCATTGATGTAAATGGGCTTTAGCACTGTTGAAAATTCTACAAAGCACCTGCCTGTATCTTTAGGTGACTGAATATCTTTGCAGCTCTTTCCCTTAATCTATACTGTGTTCTCTATCCATAAAATGCAAGTAACATTTCCTTGTGACAAGTTCAGCTGTGATGGTTATTCAGCATTACAAAACCCTGGCAAAGTAAAAGAACACAAAAAGTGAAATTGATCAGAAAATGACCATAAACAAAAAATAAAATACTATTCCATTTTCATTGTCCAAACTACATTATATACTATGGTGAGCCAGTCCCAAGTTCAGAAATGTCTCTATGAACAGCACACACACAATCTACAACATATCATCACACCTCAGCCAACAACTCAGCTTGAAATAGTTTTAAATACAACAATATTTTTTATCTCTTTCCCCTGTAATATTTTATTTGGTAATATGCAAAGTGCATGACTCAACAGTTCTGTTACCAGTAGTGGTGGCAAAAATTTCTTCATTTTGTTAGCTAGCCTGCCCCTGAATTCCATCTTATTGAAATCATTGCTTGTTATAGAAGTGAGGGAAGTAAAGTGAGTCTTTTTTTTTTCCATGCAAATTTTTGAGCAATCCTGGGTCAAGTTCTGAACCACACTGGACTCAGATTCAGAAAAACCTGAGCCCAAGTTTCAGGTCCAGATCAGGCTCTATTTTCTTTACAGCAAATCCAGCAACTAGTCCTGGGATATATTTTGCTCTTATTTTGGGAAGTGGGTGATGGAAAGGAGATAAATTTGCAACTCTCTTGGTTTTTCATGGTTTCCACACAAATTCACAAACGCTTAACCTCTTCTCAGGACTCCCTCACACACAAGGCCTTGAGAAGATTTACAGACTACATCTGTTTGGGTGATCCTGTGTCCAGCAACCTCTCCCCATTTCAAAGTTGTCAGGGGGAAAAAGCCTTGTCACTCTTTTCTTTTTCAGATCCTCATAGAGCAGTCAACTGGCATGATCCTCCATTCTCCATCTTTTGGGGGATTTCAAGGGAGTAGGTTTCTTGCTTTCTCCCTCCCCATTACACTGACTGAGCTTGTAGGATTCAAAAAGCTCAAAGGTACCTGTAATGGTGTTCACTCACTCTGAGGTGCCTTGTCCTGGCTGCTCTGGGAATCAGCTCCACCTAGTTAGACACCCCTTCCTGCCCTCTCATCATGGCCCCACTCACTCTCTGGGACTCTATGTACTTCCTCTTTGTAACCTGGTTACTCTCTCTTTGCTGCTTGGCCCTCCAGCCAGGTTCTTATGTGCTTTCCCCCTCTGGGGTATCAAACCATTCTAGGCACTCTTCAAATCCACTTCTCTGACAGTGCCACTTCCCCAGTAGCTAATAGGGGAATGCAGGCCTGCCCTCTATTCTGGATTCCAGCTCAGGGACCCTGTAATCAGTGGCCAAGGTTTCCGCCATCTTAAACCTTGTTGACATTTCACTGAGTCTTTTCCTACACTTTTTCTCAGATTTCCACCCCACCACCATTCTGGTAAATCCTTCCTTCAGGGCCTCGATTCTGGGGGTTTCTACTCTCCCTCTGGGTTTCCTCCTTTCCCTTTCTAATATCCAGAAAGTAGCTGCAAGTCCCTCATTGTAGCCCCTCCCTCCCTGCCTCCCCCCTCCCCCTTTCCTGAGTACACTAAACAAAAACATTTCATTAGTCCTATTCAGGCCCTAAGTATGTTGTAATCCTCAATTCTAGTGCACAATTCAAAAAAAATTTTTTTCCTCTTCTTTCATTAATCCAAATTCTTTCCCATTCCTCTTTTAAATTTTTCTGTACTAGGCTTTTGAATTCCTGTTTACTCAAGAGTATTTCTGTGTCAACCCTTCCATTTCTTACAGTGTTTTAGTTGCTTTGTCTCCCATGCCGTTCCCTGTTATGGGAGCAGAGGGAAACCTTCCCATAGTTGGGACCCTCCTTCCAGATGGTGCTGGGGTTACCTCTCACACTGAGGTTGCCTCTCCGGGGGAGGGAACTCGAGTTTCTAGGAAAAGGCAGGTGTTAGTAATGGGAGATTCGATTATTAGAAATGTAGATAGCTGGGTCTGTGATGACCGGGAGAACCGTATGGTGACTTGCCTGCCTGGTGCGAAGGTTGCGGATCTCTCGAGGCATCTAGATAGACTTATGTGTAGTGCTGGGGAGGAGCCGGTGGTCGTGGTACATGTAGGTACCAATGACATAGGGAAGGGTAGGAGAGATGTCCTGGAAGCCAAATTTAGGCTGCTAGGGAAGAGACTGAAATCCAGGACCTCTATGGTGGCATTTTCAGAAATGCTCCCAGTTCCACGCGCAGGGCCAGGTAGGCAGGCAGAGCTTCAGAGTCTCAATGCGTGGATGAGACGATGGTGTAGAGAGGAGGGGTTCACGTTCATTAGGAACTGGGGAAACTTCTGGGATGGGAGGAGCCTATACAGGAGAGATGGGCTCCACCTAAACCAAAGTGGAACCAGACTGCTGGCACTAAACATTAAAAAGGTTGTAGAGCAGTTTTTAAACTAGGAGATGGGGGAAAGCCGACTGCTGCAGAGGAGCGTGTGGATCGGACACAGACTTCTCTTAGGGGAGAGTCTGATGATAGAGAATCTCCAGGTTATAGTCAGGAGCAGAGGAATGAGAAGTATAATGTAAGGGCTGGATCAGATGATAAACAGTCACATAAAAAAGAATCTGGCACATCAGAAAAAGGTAGGCTAATAAACAGGGACAAGTTTTTAAAGTGCTTGTACACAAATGCCAGAAGTCTAAATAATAAGATGGGTGAACTAGAGTGTCTTGTGATAAAGGAGGATATAGATATAATAGGCATCACAGAAACCTGGTGGACTGAGAGCAATCAATGGGACACAATCATTCTGGGGTACAAAATATATCGGAAGGACAGAACAGGCCGTGCAGGGGGAGGAGTGGCACTATATGTTAAAGAAAGTGTAGATTCAAATGAAGTAAAAATCTTAAGCGAATCCACAGGTTCCATAGAGTCTCTATGGATAGAAATTTCATGCTCTAGTAAAAATATAACAGTAGGGATCTATTATCGACCACCTGACCAGGACAGTAATAGTGATGATGAAATGCTAAGGGAAATTAGAGAGGCTATCAAAATTAAGAACCCAATAATAGTGGGGGATTTCAATTATCCCCATATTGACTGGGAACATTTCACTTCAGGACGAAATGCCGAGATAAAATTTCTCGATACTTTAAATGACTGCTTCATGGAGCAGCTGGTACGGGAACCCACACGGGGAGAGGCGACTCTAGATTTAATCTTGAGTGGAGCACAGGAGCTGGTCCAAGAGGTAACTATAGCAGGACCGCTTGGAAATAGTGACCATAATACAATAGCATTCAACATCCCTGTGAGGGGAAGAACATCTCAACTGCCCAACACTGTGGCCTTTAATTTCAAAAGGGGGAACTATACAAAAATGAGGGGGTTAGTTAGACAAAAGTTAAAAGGTACAGTGACTAAAGTGAAATCCCTGCAAGTTGCGTGGGCCCTTTTTAAAGACACCATAATAGAGGCCCAACTTCAATGTATACCCCAAATTAAGAAAAACAGTAAGAGAACTAAAAAAGAGCCACCGTGGCTTAACAACCATGTAAAAGAAGCAATGAGAGATAAAAAGACTTCCTTTAAAAAGTGGAAGTCAAATCCTAGTGAGGCAAATAGAAAGGAGCACAAACACTGCCAACTTAAGTGCAAGAGTGTAATAAGAAAAGCCAAAGAGGAGTTTGAAGAACGGCTAGCCAAAAACTCCAAAGGTAATAACAAAATGTTTTTTAAGTACATCAGAAGCAGGAAGCCTGCTAAACAACCAGTGGGGCCCCTTGATGATCAAAATTCAAAAGGAGCGCTTAAAGATGATAAAGTCATTGCGGAGAAACTAAATGGATTCTTTGCTTCAGTCTTCACGGCTGAGGATGTTAGGGAGATTCCCAAACCTGAGCTGGCTTTTGTAGGTGACAAATCTGAGGAACTGTCACAGATTGAAGTGTCACTAGAGGAGGTTTTGGAATTAATTGATAAACTCAACATTAACAAGTCACCGGGACCAGATGGCATTCACCCAAGAGTTCTGAAAGAACTCAAATGTGAAGTTGCGGAACTATTAACTAAGGTTTGTAACCTGTCCTTTAAATCGGCTTCGGTACCCAATGACTGGAAGTTAGCTAATGTAACGCCAATATTTAAAAAGGGCTCTAGGGGTGATCCCGGCAATTACAGACCGGTAAGTCTAACGTCAGTACCGGGCAAATTAGTTGAAACAATAGTAAAGAATAAAATTGTCAGACACATAGAAAAACATAAACTCTTGAGCAATAGTCAACATGGTTTCTGTAAAGGGAAATCGTGTCTTACTAATCTATTAGAGTTCTTTGAAGGGGTCAACAAACATGTGGACAAGGGGGATCCGGTGGACATAGTGTACTTAGATTTCCAGAAAGCCTTTGACAAGGTCCCTCACCAAAGGCTCTTACGTAAATTAAGCTGTCATGGGATAAAAGGAAAGGTCCTTTCATGGATTGAGAACTGGTTAAACGACAGGGAACAAAGGGTAGGAATTAATGGTAAATTCTCAGAATGGAGAGGGGTAACTAGTGGTGTTCCCCAAGGGTCAGTCCTAGGACCAATCCTATTCAATTTATTCATAAATGATCTGGAGAAAGGGGTAAACAGTGAGGTGGCAAAGTTTGCAGATGATACTAAACTACTCAAGATAGTTAAGACCAAAGCAGATTGTGAAGAACTTCAAAAAGATCTCACAAAACTAAGTGATTGGGCAACAAAATGGCAAATGAAATTTAATGTGGATAAATGTAAAGTAATGCACATTGGAAAAAATAACCCCAACTATACATACAACATGATGGGGGCTAATTTAGCTACAACGAGTCAGGAAAAAGATCTTGGAGTTATCGTGGATAGTTCTCTGAAGATGTCCACGCAGTGTGCAGAGGCGGTCAAAAAAGCAAACAGGATGTTAGGAATCATTAAAAAGGGGATAGAGAATAAGACTGAGAATATATTATTGCCCTTATATAAATCCATGGTACGCCCACATCTCGAATACTGTGTACAGATGTGGTCTCCTCACCTCAAAAAAGATATTCTAGCACTAGAAAAGGTTCAGAAAAGAGCAACTAAAATGATTAGGGGTTTAGAGAGGGTCCCATATGAGGAAAGATTAAAGAGGCTAGGACTCTTCAGTTTGGAAAAGAGAAGACTAAGGGGAGACATGATAGAGGTATATAAAATCATGAGTGATGTTGAGAAAGTGGATAAGGAAAAGTTATTTACTTATTCCCATAATACAAGAACTAGGGGTCACCAAATGAAATTAATAGGCAGCAGGTTTAAAACAAATAAAAGGAAGTTCTTCTTCACGCAGCGCACAGTCAACTTGTGGAACTCCTTACCTGAGGAGGTTGTGAAGGCTAGGACTATAACAATGTTTAAAAGGGGACTGGATAAATTCATGGTGGCTAAGTCCATAAATGGCTATTAGCCAGGATGGGTAAGAATGGTGTCCCTAGCCTCTGTTCGTCAGAGGATGGAGATGGATGGCAGGAGAGAGATCACTTGATCGTTGCCTTTTAGGTTCACTCCCTCAGGGGCACCTGGCATTGGCCACTGTCGGTAGACAGATACTGGGCTAGATGGACCTTTGGTCTGACCCGGTACGGCCTTTCTTATGTTCTTATGTTTTATGTTCTTAACATGCACTGGGATCCAAACTAATGCTACAAGTATCCACATCTCTACTAACTCTGTTATTAGAAATATAATGTCATCGATCAAATTGCTTCTACATATAGAGACACCATTTCTACCACCATAAGGTCCAAGATTGAATCTGAAAAAATTGCTGTTGCTGCTGGGCGTACATCCCAGATCCAATTTAATGCTACCATTATTGTTAGGCGTTTAGCTGTCACGAAAGCTACATAATCAGATATTCTTTTATATGTAGTAGTTCACAATTTTGGTATACAATATGCCATCCCAACTCTACCTATTCTTTCATTTTTTGACCCATCTGTATATATTTGGGGGGGGGAAGACTCCATTTTTCATCTATATACTAGTACACTTCATTTTTAATACCTACTGTTGCTTTTTTATCCTTTAATTTTATAAAATAAAATATAAATCCATGTTTAGTTATGGATGGAAAGTTTCATGTCCAATGTTCCCATGACTGCAGCTTTTGACTTTGTTCAGCTTTTCCTTCTCTTTCAACTCCTGGCTCCACACTTTAGCTTGAATGTCACATGGAGTTCTAACATTGTGTGCTATACTTCGCCTATCAAATTCCCGATAATTCTCATCTATTTGTTTGATACTTTCATGATGGTGGTTCCCTTTAACTTTCGCCCAGAAAGTTAGGTCCAGAAGTTTCATTCAGAGCTTCTAGCAAAATGCCAGATACGCTATCTGTAATGCGCATATAGGTGTTGTAACAAATGCACTGCATGCAATTTGTAGTGCCTGGGCTTCTATTAAGTCCAAATTTTTAAGTTCTGATTTTGATGCTGACCCAAATGTTTGGCTGCCATAATCAATAACTGATCTGATTAAGGCTCAGTATACCAACAACAGTGTTTTTTATTTGCTCCCAGTTAGTCCCAGCAGGACTATTAAACTGGTTAATCCTTGTACATTTATGTTTAACATAGTTTGGAACAGTAGTTCTCAAAGCTGGCCTGCCTCTTGTTCAGGGAAAGCCCCTGGCGGGCCAGGCCTGTTTGTTTACTTGCTGCATCCACAGATTCAGGCAATCACGGCTCCCACTGGCCACGGTTCGCCGCTTCATACCAATGGGGGCTGCGGGAAACAGCGCAGGCCAAGGGATGTGCTCGCCGCCGCTTCCTGCCACCCCCATTGGCCTGGAGCGGCGAACCACGGCCAGTGGGAGCCGTGATTGGCTGAATTTGTGGATGCAGCAAATAAACAAACAGACCCGGCCACTCAGGGGCTTTCCCTGAACAAGAGGTGGCTCTCTCTGTGCCCTCTGGCATTGCTTTGGTCAGAGGACTCCCTTACTACCTGGCTGAGTCAGCTCTGTGACCTATTTTTTATAGTGGAATGAAGCAAAGGGGGCATATTGAGAGCTAGAATCTGGACCTTAAAGTGCACTTCCACATTTGATTTACAGACAACAATTAATTTACTGTCTCTGATTGTGCATCCCAGTTATGGTATCAGGAATTTGACATTGCATTGCTGCGGGGGGTTATTATACACAACATGATAAAATACCTGGGTATTTTTCTGTATTAAATGCCATCCTTTAGAAAGATTTAGTGTATAATATAGCCATCATACCTCATAAATTAAAGCAAAAAGGTAAAAGTTAACTTTTTTTGCATAAACATAGCTACCAGTAGATTTGATTATTATACAGGTGCAGTGCTTTATTAGGGCTATGTTTTCTTTTTTACACTGAGGAATATGTTCAGCCCACGCTCTTGCAGCCACATAGAACTGCACATTTTGCATTTTAATATAATATATGGAACTTAATATTGTTATGCAAAATGTGGGCTTAAAGTGCCATGCTTTTATTCTAGACTGAGAAAGTAAAATGCTCTGAATTTGTGTAACATTTAACATAGTTAAATTTAAGAGGAGGTATGCATAATGTGGGTATGAATACATGGAAAAAAACCCAAATTAATCTCCAATCTTAAATTTAAGTATGACTAGGTCACATAGAGTAGCTGGAATTTTCTGAGAAGTCCTTCTACACAGCTCTACACTGCTAGCTGTGATTGGATAGAGGAGCTGTTGGAACAGAAATCTCAACATGAATTGGGAGCAAATGGATGCAGTCGCATAAGGGGCACTGCCCAGAGAATGTAAATAAAACACTGGTGCCCTTCATGCTGACCTGTTACTTGAAGTGTAAAACCTTGAGGACAAGGAACCATGACTTCTTTGCATGTATAACACCCAGCGCATTGTGGGCATTATATAAAAAGACTGATTAATTAACTGGCAGATATAATGTATCTGGACTTTCCAAAAGCCTTTGACTAAGACGCAAGAGGCTATACAGGAAAACAAGTGACTCTACCACTTCCCCTTCTGTGCTGCAGCAAGTTTAAAATTATTGACCTCACTTATCTGGCCCTGCTTAACTTTCGTCCTCACTGCTTCACTGACCTTGTCTCTTATTATGTGACTTCCCTGCCCCTCTTCTCTGCCAGCAGTGCCAGCCTTGATGCCATACTTATCCACTTCCATCCTCCCTTCTCCATCGCTCCTGTAACTAGCAATCATTAGGGCACTGGCCAGACCTGGACACTGCACTCACTAATGAGATTTTGGCTAGTCCTTGTGCAAAAGAGGGAGTGGGAGCAGTAATAGGTGGAAAGGGAGATGGGTTGGGAGTCACTTGCAACCTAGCAGGTGACCCAAATTTTTTGCTCTCTCTCTCTCTCCCCATTTTGAATACAGTTCTCTTCACATTTATTTGGCTATAATATACCTACCAGCATATACTGCATGTGTATGTTATCAGCAAGGCTGTGTGTCTGTCACGGAGGTCACAGAAGTCACAGATTCCATGACTTTCCATGACCTCCGTGACTTCTGCAGTGGCTGGTGCTGGCTCAAGGGATGCTCAAGCAAGACAGCCCCTGGGCCAGCAGCAGCAGTTTGTGTAGGAGGGGGCTCAGGGCTAGGGGCAAGTGGCTGGGGTGTGGGGCAGTGCTTACCTCGGGGTGGGCGGCTTCCCGGCTCCCCCAGGCATGTCCTTGCAACTCCTAGGCAGAGGGGCCAGGGGCAGGCCCTGCCCCCACAGCTCCCATTGGCTGCAGTTCCCAGCCAATGGGAGCTGCGGAGCTGGTGCTTGTGGTGGGAGCAGCGCACGGGCAGCCCCTGGCCACCCCTCCCCCTAGGAGCTGCAGGGACATGTGGAGCCAGATACGGAACCTGCCAATCCTGTCAACGCTCCTGCCACCCAGCACTAGCAGGGAACCCATGCCACGTACTGCTGGCCATCCCCCACAGCATCAGTGGGGGTCCCTGGCCATGAAACGCCCACCTCCCCCCCAGCACCAACAGGGTTTTGGGCCACCCCCCGCAGCACCAACAGTGCCCCCAAACCACCCTCCCAAAGTACCCATGGCTCCCTGCCCAAGGTTTAGTTAGGGGTATATAGTAAAAGTCATGGACAGGTCACAGGACGTGAATTTTTGTTTGTGCTTGTGACCTGTCCGTGACTTTTACTAAAAATATGTAGTAAAATGTAGCCTTAGTTATCAGTCATTTACACCCACACTAAGGAGGAAAAGTGCAATTCAGGTCTGGAAAAAATGTACAAACTTATAGCTCAATCAAAACAAAAATAAACCTTTCTGAAAGACCAAATCAGCATCACCCTCACACAATGCAAAGACCTAGCAATATAGGTAGACTAAAGTGGTATAATCCATGGTAGGGTCTCAGCAGATCTATGAGGTTTCCTCAAGGTCAAAAATATTCAATACACTCTGAAATGAGGACTCCATGGCACATGTGTGACAACAGCAGCTGGCCTAGTACTTGTAGTGAGGTCTGCTATGATATCAGTGATGAAACTCTTGAACCAGCAGAGGGCCTGCTTGAGAAGAGCAGATCTTGGATCTGAACAAGGAAATGGGAACGATGGCTAATAAGAAACAGTAAAAGGGGTGGGGGGTCAGATAGGAGAAATTGCTGTTGCCGTGTCCAAAACCAGGAAATGATCAGGCACTGACTGTCTTTGGAAAGAAAGACAAGAGGGGAGCAAAACAAGGAACTGTCAGAAGAAGTAAGAAATATCTGGTTAGGTTGGGAGGGTAGAGAAGGTCAAAGGCTCTAAATTTCCATTTCTTTGCATCTTGGGTAGTAATTTACACCTGTAGAAAGTTGAATCACTTTCTACCATACTGATTAGGTAGCATTTTATACTCATTTTGCATGGTGCCATTGCACCAGTGGAAAACCAGATATAATGTAGGGAAAAGAAAAAATGGAAGGAAAGAAAACAGACCTAAAACAAAACAAGGATACATTTGGATGCACTTCAGACTACAGCACCAAAGTAGTCTATCTTTAATTTAACAGGGATTACCTCCTAACTTTTTGGCATTCATATATATTTATGTACCTATACTCTGTTATGGATTCTTTGTTTTTATGGAATATCTGCACTGTGATAATGGTAGCAGTCTGATTAATTGATGGGGACTCCCACATTTACGATACATTACAAAAACACATTATATCCACACGTTAGACCACATCTGGCAAAACATTAAAAGTACAGTCTTATATAGCAGGTGTTCAAATATACACAGGTTTTTTGGTGTTCTGCCTCCCTTGCTTGCAATGCACCTCTAACTTGTAACTGTGGCAAAGCCAGATCACATTTTGCAATGAAAAATATATATGTGGCAACCTTTTCAGACTGAACAAAAGTCATGTTTTTACATTTTTTTACAACAACTTCTGCTGATTTCATAGCCTCTGGAATTTTTTAACAAATGAAACGGTACAGTTCATAGTTGCAGAAATGTGTGAAATAATGTTTTTTCACAGCACTTTAGTCTGTACATTTGGACTTTTTCACTCAGCTCTGTTATGCACATGGATGGTCCAAACTGTGAATCCACGCAGCCAATTTCCACCCTTGATACAGTTCTTATTTTTTATTCATTTTCATAAGTTTAATGTCTTGCACTGAGAGACATGATGCACCAAAGATTGCAAGTGCAAGAAATTTGAGCAATTATTAATGGTAGCCCCTCAGCTTTTGGGTTATAATCTCTCTGGAACCACAAAGGAGTAAATCAAAGGAAGAAAAGTAAATTGTTGAAGCAGTGCAGAGAGATGTAACCTCATGACTACCATTAACAACAATGGAGTTTGAAAATTTACCACAAAGTGTCCAGGTAATACTAACAAACTGCAAGATGACATGCAGAAAATGTGGACTGAAAGAGGTTAAAAGGTAATGGATATGTTGCTTTGTCTAAAACCATGAATTTGTGTTGTGGTAACTAGAGCTTTGACTTCCAGAATATATTAAGTGCAGTCTTATTGTGACTGTTCCTAGTACTTATTTTATCTCTTTCTTCATCATTAATCAAGACTTTATCTAGGCAGAAGCTTTTCTTGGAAGTCTCTTTGACATAATGGGTCAAGAAGCAGACATTAACTACATCCATCATTTGTTTCTTCAGTGATCACATGTGTCTACGTATGCTCAAAGCCTCTCAAGATTTTCCAAATTACTACTAGGAAAGTTAAACTAATCCAAAGACATAACTTTGTACTGTAGGTTTTACATACTTTTAATTATCCATAATATGTCATTCTTGTATTTGATCTTGTATTTGGCAGCAGATTTCCAGATGTTGTAAATCGGCATAGTTCCATTGCAGTCAATGATATTAAAGTCTATGGTTTGAAGTCAAGGGAGCTACTCCAATTCACATCTGATAAGAATCCAGTCATGACATGTTTCTTAATGTTCTAATGACTTCATAAAGGATGGCTGAATTTTTTCCATCTCCTCCCTTTTTCAGTAGAAACTGGGATTTTAAACAAACAATTTTTTTTGAAGAAAGTGTCAATTCAAGTGAAAAGTTTTTGGCTGAAAACTGGCAAACCCCCCTCCCCCCAAACGTGCCCAAAAGAAGAAAGCTATTTAGCTTTGACTACACATTTTTTGATTTTCAAAAAAGGTTTTAATTTCCAGCTGGAAAAAAATCATTGTTACCAAATTTTTCATGTTTGTCAAATTTTTGCATGGGGAAACAAATACTGACTAACTCTTGGCTGCACCGTTTATGTAACTATACATGTTTCCAATATAAGGGGGTTGCACTGCAAAACTTCAGCATAGGCTGAGTGAATTTCAGAAATTCACTTGTCACATGAAGGCTTCCTTAGTGATGGGCAAACCTACAAAAGTTCAGAGTAGAGTAGAGCAAAATACTTTTTATTTTTTCTCTTTAGTTAAAATTAGCCTGTTTCAGAGTTTGTGATGCATTCATGACATTGGAACAATTTTTTTTTCTTGCTATGAAGATGACTGAAAATGTTTTGGCTACATTTTCTAGTTCTATGCTGAATTCCTCATGGGAAGTTTAGATTTCATTGGTCTCGCAAGTCAAATAGAATACCAGAACCTGCACTGAGTGTCTAAGCTGACCCTTGGCATAGGGTAATAGGAGAGCTAGAAAGGTCATTTTGACTCATTTATGTAGAGAGATTGGCTGCATTTTGTGTGCTCTGAGATAGTCAGAAAAAAATAAAGTTGTTTATAGCAGCAGGAAGCAGTACTGTGCTGCTCCTGCTGCAGTGATAGTGATGGGGTGAGGAAGTCCTGTTTATACCCCCCAGACCTCAAAAGTCATGCTTGATTTAAAGGGGCTGTGAATTTGTCCTTGAAGAAACTGGCAACTCAGAGCCTTACCTAACGCCCATTGAAGTTGATGGGAGTTGTTCCATTGGTCAGATAGGCATGCAAACAGTGTTTGAAGTTCTGCAGTCACTAAATTTATACGTAGTTTGACTAAGCTGAGGCTTGTTTAATTATTTTTTTAATGTTTGGTTTACTGTGTGGCCTTACAAACCTTAGAATGAACATAGATGATCTTCATACAGTGTATGCTTCATACAGTGTATGCTTTCTCTTCAATTCCCCTTGTAGTCTTAGCATACAGGTCCAAGAACCTGATCATTCTTTGGTTATGCTAATAGGATGAGGCTGGTTTATTTGCTTCCACACCATAATGAGAAACATTGTGTCCTTATCTTCTCCCTCATTCCCCCCAGCTCTAATTTCTGGTTTAAAGTTGCATGACTCCTTTCTACTTCCTCATGAATCACAAAAGGGAAGGTGCAATAGAGGTGCTTTTTTTGACTGCTTCCTTCCCATGGGGACCACAATCCCTAGCATCAGCTGCTGGAGGACACAAAGCAGGCCTTTGGCTGCACAGGGTCTGGATGGGCTTGTGTTTCTTGACCAGCAACCAGGTTCCCTGTTGCTTAGAACCCACTTACTCTCCTCCAGCATCCAGATGTGCTGAGCAAGAACAGGAGAGGGAAGACCACTCTCAACTGGGATTTAGCATCTGTTGTCTCTGCTTTAGCCGACAATGTCTTGGTGCCTGAGATTAGCGCGCCACAGAGTGGAAAGTTTGGGAGGAGGAAGATCTGGTAGAGCTCCTTAGGCTATGTCTGTAATTAAATCCAAAGTACAGATGGCTTAGCCACTTTCATCCTCCCTTGATATGTGTGTGTGTGTGTGTGTGTGTGTGTAAATAAGTAAAGTATGCTATAGATTTGCATGTATTGCTGTAACCCTCTTGTCTCTTCTCAACACGCAAAATATTCCAAAGCTTGCTGCCTGGATTATTTTGCATTAAATTTTCAGTTGGACGTAGATTTTGCTTGCTCTTGCTTTAGTGCAGGGGAATGGATCACATGACTTCTTGACATCCCTTCCAGCCACACATTTCTGTGATTTCAATGGCTCTAAGATATCAGAACCTGTCATACATTCTAAGATGCAAGTTGTTGGGAGGATTCAGACTGCAGCTACATTTAGACAAAAATGTTTCCCCACAGCCTAATGGATCCTGACACCACTAGAAAAGTTACTAAGATACAATCTCAGAAGTGGGGAGAGGGTTGCATAGCTTCACATAGAAGACATGAAACTGCCTGCCTGCTTTCACTGGGAATAAATGAGTTGAAGAGTAACTTTAAGAGCTTGAAAAAATTCAGTTCAATAAAAGATGAAAATATTGTGGCCAGTTGTTCTTTAGCCTGAACTGTTTTGTCTCCCTTTAATGAAAATATGGAACGCTGATGAAGATTTAATTAGGAGGGGAAAATAAAACAAAATTAAATACCATTTTTAAATATGGAATTTTTCACTTTCAATCTACAGTTTCACAATAAACATTTCATAAAAATTTATCCACTTATGGCTGAAAAAATATCCAAGGATATACAAGTTCATAAGTACTCATTAGAGCCTATTAAGTCAGAAAATCTACTTTTGCAAAGGCCCCAAATTTGAATTTACATTCTCTTACTCCTGATTATTTGTAATATACAGTGCCATTTGTTATGCAATTTAGCATGTCTCCACTTATTATTTGTGCAGGTTTTGCACCTGCTACATGGATTTTTTTTAGCCAACATTAATAAGTGACAGGAAAAATAAAGTATAGGGAACAGTTATGGTCTCCCAGGCAAAAGTAGAGATATTTAAATGGTATGAAATTCAGTTTGGCAATTATAGAATATTCCTTTTAAAGTTGGTGGGGAAAAATAGGAAATTTATACCAGGATACATTTTGGACCCAATTTCAGACAAACTTTTTTTATGGGTCACACATTGAATTTTCTGTAACAACCTGCCGGAATTAAAGGGATATTGCTAACCCTAAAGATCTCCCTTGCTTATGCTTGCTGTTAATGCTGTGCCAAGAGTCTTCATGGGATGATTTAACAAAAGCTTGCAACTGGTATGTCTATAGAAAATACTCACATATTGCCATCAGCCACTAAAAGATCAGATCAATAACCACGAGAAGACCATGCCTATAATATTTTATATTCCTGGCTTTAAAAAAATACAGATGTTTCCAGGCCAAATTAATCTGAGGTTAATAACAAAATAATTTCACAGAAAGTCAAACCCCTGATGCAACACAATTTGAGAAATCATAAATAAAACGCAATGAATGAATAATTTTCAAAGTTTTGCCAATTCTTATCTAAAAGAGAGATGAAAATAAGAGGAAGGGGAAGAATTAAGGATTAAGTGAGGGGGGAAGGATGAAAAGAAAGTTGTGTAACAATAAAAACACTTTTAAAGCTTGACCCACTAAATAGGTACAAAGAATAATTTAATTTGGAAAGATAGACATGACTCTTTTGTGGCTTTCAGAATGCATCATCTTAGTGTGGGGACATGGGTGAAAGAGGTCCATAGAAAATCAGAAGTTCCTTCTCTCCAATCAGATAATATGGTGCATACTTAAAAGCCTAACTTGAAATAGGCAGATTCAGACTGTGGGACACTTTAATGCAGAGTTGAAATGAATATGGTAGTGCAATTTCAGTCCTGTTTTGATATAGCCTATTGAGGGAATAGTCAATAGGGAGACAGAGTAGGAGCTATTAAAATTTTTAAGTAGTGATCTCTCTTTTTAAATATGCTGTTTCTACCATTCATTTCAATAGCTGTTAGTGCTTAGGGATTTTCAATCAGATCCTCTTATCTTCCATTTTAAAAGTAATGACAGAAAAGTACAATCCCAGGCATGGACTGTGGATTCTCAAAGCTGACCTCTATTTGTACTTAATGCAAGTTGTCTTTTAGACTTCCTCTACCAGACACTCATCTGGTTTTAACGTCAATGTTATGGAAGTAGTAATATGGTAACTTTGTGTTGAAAACAGTATAATGGAAAAATGAACTTGCTAAATTAATGCTTGATTACTGCACTGCTTAGGCGGTGATTGGGAAGCATTGCAATTTTAATTCTACTACACTACAGATGAGCATTAATAATATACCTATGTAATTGGAAGTGTTTCCTTAATCAGAGTACAGAAAATGGATAGTTCAGTAAATCAGTTTTGTTTTCAGATCTTTTAGAATTGAACATTACTACACATTATTACAGAACTAACTTGACTCACTAGATATTAAAAAATAAAAGGAAAACACCATTATTTAAAATGTCTGTCACTAAGTGACAGATTGTGATACCCTTACTCCCTGACTAAGATGCTACTTAGCATGAAAAAGGCTATCAGAATCCTGCATTGGGACGGGCTCAGATGACTTCCCTGGGAGTTTTGCAGAAATTAAATATAGAATCTGTCACTTGGATTAAGTGACAGATTCAGAACCCTATGAAGTCAATGGAAAAACTCTTATTAACTTGGATGGCTATAAGATTTTATGAAGGACATACCAGCAGACTGCACTGGAGTAAAGTGAAGCTAAATATGGTGATGCCTACCTATTTCTTTTTCTCTGGAGAGATAATTCTAATACACTGTCGAGTGAACCACAGTGTATTAACATAAGCCAGAGGCAGAGCGACCAGGGAAGCAAAGCGGACAGGGGGCTGCAGAGAGGGGGGGGTTTGAGAGGGAGTTTGACAGAGGGAGGCCTACGATGGTTACGAAGACCTGCAACACCTGTACCAGCACTGCTTCTGTCTCCTCCACCTTTGCCTGTAGCCAGACAGAGCGCCTGAGCATGGATGCTTCTACCCAGAGCCTGGTGTGGTTTTGCAGAGACTGTGATTTACAATTCCCACTTACTGATATCCAGGCTGGGGGGACCATCCAATGTGAAAGGTGCCTGCTGGTGAAATCTCTCAGGCAGCAGGTGGAGGAGAAGGTGGCTAGGTTGAGGAGCATCCAAAACCATGAGCAATTCCTGGACAGTGTCCATGTGGAGACAGCTGAGGTAGCTGTCCCAGTACACAGGACTGCTGACACACCACTGGTGGAGAAAGAGATGGCTCAGGGTGGACACTGGCAGCTTCTGGCAGCAGGCCGTGCACCACCCCTGCCCCGAACCCTCCTGCTGTTTTAATCGGTAACCGTTATGATCTTCTTGATACAGAAGAGAAGGAATCACCCCCTTCAGTAGAGGAGGAGAACCTCGTACCCCTAAGGCTGGGAGGTCTGCTGCCACCACTGCGAATAGGAAACGTAGGGTAGTGGTGGTCGGAGACTCTCTGCTGAGGGGGACGGAGGCGCCCATCTGTTGCCCTGACATTTCATCTTGGGAGGTATGCTGCCTGCCGGAGGCCTGTATCCGAGATGTTACGGAGGCATTGTCGAGGATTATCCAGCCCTCTGACTACTACCCCATGCTACTCATCCATGTGGCACAAATGATGCTGCGAGGTGTGACACTGAGCAGATCAAGAGTGACTACAGGGCTCTTGGAGTACGGGCGAAGGAGTTTGGAGTGCAGGTGGTGTTCTCTTCCATCCTTCCTGTCAAAGGTAGGGGCCCAGGCAGAGACAGGTGCATCGTGGAGGTGAATGCCTGGCTGCGAAGATGGTGTCATCAGGGGGGCTTTGGCTTCCTCGACCACGGGATGCTATTCCAGGAAGGACTGCTAGGCAGAAATGGCATTCACCTTTCGAGGAGGGGAAAGACCCTATTTGGACACAGACTGGCTAACCTAGTGAGGAGGGCTTTAAATTAGGTTCGACGGGGACAGGTGAGCAAAGCCCACAGGTAAGTGGGGAACATGGAGACCTGGGAGATGGATCGGAAATAAGAGGGAGCATGGGCCATAATGGCAGAGAGAAAGGAGGGTCAGGGCAAAACTGGGAGGCAAGATCAAATCAGTATCTTAGATGCCTATATACAAATGCGTAATAAGCAGGAAGAACTGGAAGTGCTAATAAATAAATACAACTATGACATTGTTGGCATCACCAAAACTTGATGGGATAATACACATGATTGGAATGTTGATATGGATGAGTACAGCTTGCTGAGGAAGGACAGACGGGGGAAAAGGGAGGAGGTGTTGCTTTATATATTAAAAATGTACACATTTGGACTGAGGTGGAGATGGACATAGGAGACAGAAGTGTTGAGAGTCTCTGGGTTAGGCTAAAAGGGTTAAAAAACAAGGGTGATGTCATGCTAGGCGTTTACTACAGGCCACCTAACCAGATGAGGCTTTTTTTAAACAACTAACAAAATCATCCAAAGCCCAAGATTTGGTGGTGATGGGGGACTTCAACTATCCAGATATATGTTGGGAAAATAACACAGCGGGGCACAGACCATCCAATAAGTTCTTGTACTGCATTGCAGACAACTTCTTATTCCAGAAGGTTGAAAAAGCTACTGGGGGAAAACTGTTCTAGACTTGATTTTAACAAATAGGGAGGAACTCGCTGAGAATTTGAAAGTAGAAGGCAGCTTGGGTGAAAGTGATCATGAAATCATAGAGTTCACAATTCTAAGGAAGGGTAGAAGAGAGTACAGCAAACTAGAGACAATGGATTTCAGGAAGGCAGATTTTGGTAAGCTCAGGTAAGGTCCCATGGGAATCAAAATTGATGGGAAAAACAACTGAGGAGAGTTGGCAGTTTTTCAAAGGAACACTATTAAGGGCTCAAAAGCAAGCTATTCCGCTGGGTAGCAAAGATAGAAAATGTGGCAAAAGACCACCTTGGCTTAACCACGAGATCTTGCATGATCTAAAAAATAAAAAGGAGTCATATAAAAAAATGGAAACTAGGACAGATTACAAAGGATGAATATAGGCAGACAACACAGGAATGCAGGGGCAAGATTAGAAAGACAAAGGCACAAAATGAACTCAAACTAACTACAGGAATAAAGGGAAACAAGATGACTTTTTATCAATATATTAAAAGCAAGAGGAAGACCAAGGACAGGGTAAGCCCACTGCTCAGTGAGGAGGGAGAAACAGTAACAGGAAACTTGGAAATGGCAGAGATGCTTAATGACTTCTTTGTTTCGGTCTTCACCGAGAAGTTTGAAGGAATGCCTAACATAGTGAATGCTAATGGGAAGGGGACAGGTTTAGAAGAGAAAAATAAAAAAAAGAACAAGTTAAAAATCACTTAGAGAAGTTAGATGCCTGCAAGTCACCAGGGCCTGATGAAATGCATTCTAGAATACTCAAATCGCTAATAGAGGAGGTATCTGAGCCTCTAGCTATTATCTCTGGAAAATCATGGGAGGCAGGAGAGATTCTAGAAGACTGGAAAAGGGCAAATAATGTGCCCATCTATTAAAAGGGAAATAAAAACAACCCAGGAAACTACAGACCAATTAGTTTAACTTCTGTGCCAGGGAAGATAATGGAGCAAGTAATTAAGGAAACCATCTGCAAACACTTGGACGGTGGTAAGGTGACAGGGAATAGCCAGCATGGATTTGTAAAATCATGACATGAACAAATCATGTCAAACAAATCTGATAGGTTTCTTTGATAGGATAACGAGTCTTGTGGATAAGGGAGAAGCAGTGGATGTGGTATACCTAGACTTTAGTAAGGCATCTGATACAGTCTTGCATGATATTCTTATCAATGAACTAGGCAAATACAACTTAGATGGGGCTACTATAAGGTGGGTGCATAACTAGCTGGATAACCGTACTCAGAGAGTAGTTATTAATGGTTCCCAATCTTGCTGGAAAGGTATAACAAGTGGGGTTCCGCAAGGGGTCTATTTGGGAGCGGCTCTGTTCAATATCTTCACCAATGACTTAGATATTGGCATAGAAAGTACATTTATTAAGTTTGCAGATGATACCAAACTGGGAGGGATTGCAACTGCTTTGGAGGATAGGGTCAAAATTCAAAATGATCTGGACAAACTGGAGAAATGGTCTGAGGTAAACAGGATGAAGTTTAACAAAGACAAATGCAAAGTGCTCCACTTAGGAAGGAACAGTCAATGTCACACATACAGAATGGGAAGAGACTCTGTCATAAACAGATAGTTAAGGGTTAAGGTCTCTTTTACCTGTAAAGGGTTAACAAGCTCAGTAAACCTGACGGACACCTGACCAGAGGACCAATCAAGGGACAAGATAATTTCAAATCTCTGTGGAGGGAAGTCTTTGTGTTCTTTGTTTTGGGGGTTGTTCTCTCTTGGGATTAAGAGAGGCCAGACATACATCCAGGCTCTCCAAGCTTCCTGAAATATTTCCTTCTATTCAGTATAGTGAGTATTAGCAAGGCGGATTAGTTTTGTGATTAATTTCTGTATTTGCAAATGTGTATTTGCTGGAGAAATATCTTTATTTCTGTTTGCTGTTACTTTTGATTATTCTGAGAAGGGGGGGGGGCCCTCTAGGTTTATAAGCTAGACCCTGTAATTTTTTCATCCTGGTGTTACAGAGATAGTGTTACTTACTTTCTTTCTTTTAATAAAATCTTTCCTTTTAAGAACCTGATTGATTTCTTCCCTTGTTTGGAACCTCAGGGGAAGAGGAGGGGGGAAGGTGAATCCCTCTTTGTTTTGATTCAAGGAGTTTGAATCAAGGTGATCTCTCCCGACGGCTAAGGGAGGGGAAGGTGGGGGAATGGGCTATTTCCCTTTGGGTTAAGATCCAAGGAGGTTGGATCGGTGTTCCCCCGGGAAAGTTTTGGGGGAACAGGGAGTGTGCTAGACACTGGAATTTCTAGTTGGTGGCAGCATTACCAGATCTAAACTAGGATTTAAGTTTAGAGGAGCCCATGCAGGTCCCCATCTTGTGAACGCTAAAGTTCCAAGTGGGGAATAAACCTATGACAGACTCTCTAGGAAGGAGTCTGGCAGAAAGATCTAGGGGTTATAGTGGACCACAAGTTATTATGAGTTAACAGTGTGATGCTGTTGCAAAAAAGGCAAACATGATTCTGGGATGCATTAACAGGTGTGTTGTGAGCAAGACATGAGAAGTCATTCTTCCGCTCTACTCTGCACTGGTTAGCCCTCAACTAGAGTATTGTGTCCAGTTCTGAGCACCGCATTTCAAGGAAGATGTGGAGAAATTGGAGAGGGTCCAGAGAAGAGCAACAAGAATGATTAAAGGTCTCGAGAACATGACCTATGAAGGAAGGCTGAAAGAATTGGGTTTGTTTAGTTTGGAAAAGAGAAGACTGAGAGGGGACATGATAGCAGTTTTCAGGTATTTAAAAGGGTGTCATAAGGAGGAGGGAGAAAATTTGTTCACCTTAGCCTCTAAGGATAGAGCAAGAATAGGATAGGATACAGAGGGACCTAGACAAATTAGAGGACTGGGCCAAAAGAAACCTGATGAGGTTCAACAAGGACAAGTGCAGAGTCCTGCGCTTAGGACGGAAGAATCCCATTCACTGTTACAGACTAGGGACCAAATAGCTAGGAAGCAGTTCTGCAGAAAAGGACCTAGGGGTTACACTGGACAAGAAGCTGGATATGAGTCAACAGTGTGCCCTTGTTGCCAAGAAGGCTAATGGCATTTTGGGCTGCAGATCGATGGATGCGATCAGTCCCCTCTATTTGACATTGGTGAGGCCTCATCTGGAGTACTGTGTCCAGTTTTGGGCCCCACACTACAAGAAGGATGTGGAAAAATTGGAAAAAGTCCAGCGGAGGGCAACAAAAATGATTAGGGGTCTGGAGCACATAACTTATGAGGAGAGGTTGAGGGAACTGGAACTGATTGCAGAAGAGAAGGATGAGGGAGGATTTGATAGCTGCTTTCAACTACCTGAAAAGGGATTCCAAAGAGGATGGATCTAGACTGTTCTCAGTGGTACCTGATGACAGAACAAGGAGTAATGGTCTCAAGTTGCAGTGGGGGAGGTTTAGGTTGGATATTAGGAAAAACTTTTTCACTCAGAGTGGTGAAGCACTGGAATGGGTTACCTAGGGAGGTGGTGGAATCTCCTTCCTTAGAGGTTTTTAAGGTCAGGCTTGACAAAGCCCTGGCTGGGATGATTTAGTTGGGAATTGGTCCTGCTTTGAGCAGGGGGTTGGACTAGATGACCTCCTGAGGTCCCTTCCAACCCTGATATTCTATGATTCTAAGAAGCAATGGGCTTAAATTGCAGCAAGGGAGGTTTAGGTTGGACATTAGGAAAAAGTTCCTAACTGTCAGGTGGTTAAACACCGGAATAAATTGCCTAGGGAGGTTGTGGAATCTTCATCTCTGGAGATATTTAAGAGTAGGTTAGATAAATGTCTATCCGAGATGGTCGAGACAGTATTTGGTCCTACCATGAGGGCAGGGGACTGGACTTGATGACCTCTCAAGGTCCCTTCCAGTCCTAGATTCTATGAATCTATGAATAAATACTAGAGAGGACAATGGATACTAGTAATGAGCCTGACCTGCCAAAAAATCAGATCCATTAGGTATAGCCTACCTCTTCTCCAGGAAGGGGAGATGAGAGTAAATCAGAGGAGCCCTGACAATGCTTTAACATTTTTCAGAGCTCATGGCTAGGCCCAAGATCCAAGAGTATAAAGGCAGCTTAAAACTGCTTCTTCACCATCTGGTCCTGCATCAAGAATAGCTTGGCTGGACCACATGATCTGAGCCAGTGTTTTCACCAGGCAGTTACAAATAATTAACATATTTTCTAAATCACACAATCAGTGCATTTTTGGACTGTCTTTTGTTATATTGCCAAGTCATCTTTTTCACCTCTGATTTTGACAACTCAAAACTGTTGCTTGCGAACACCTTTACTGTGATGATCTAATGGGGGTTGTGGACAACTCCATTCTGGCTTGGAGTGTTTTGTTATTCTTGATCATACTGAACACACGCTCCCCTGCTGCTCTGGAAATGTGGAAGTACAAAGATCATCTTTGCAGTCTTGGCCAGATTCTTGAATAACTCTATGCAATATACAAAAACCTGTAGGAGAACACTTCAACCTCCCTGGCCACACAATAGCAGATCTTAAGGTGGCCATCCTGCAGCAAAAAAACTTCAGGACCAGACTTCAAAGAGAAACTGCTGAGCTCCAGTTCATCTGCAAATTTGACACCATCAGCTCAGGATTAAACAAAGACTGTGAATGGCTTGCCAATTACAGAACCACTTTCTCCTCCCTTGGTTTTCACACCTCAACTGCTAGAACAGGGCCCCATCCTCCCTGATTGATCTAACCTCGTTATCTCTAGCTTGCTTCTTGCTTGCATATATAAACCTGCCCCTGGAAATTTCCACCACTTGCATCTGAAGAAGTGGGTATTCACCCACGAAAGCTCATGCTGCAAAACGTCTGTTAGTCTATAAGGTGCCACAGGATTCTTTGTTGCTTTTACAGATCCAGACTAACACGGCTACCCCTCTGATACTCTATGCCATCGGTCTAAGTCAATTCTGCACAGGGGAGACCAAGTGACATCCAGTCCAACAAATCCATATTCCTACTTAACTTCTTCCCACTCATCTTCAGGGATTTCATCTCCCTCGTGCAATTGATAATGGCCATGCTCTACTTGAAGCTCTTCAGAATCACAAGGACTTAGTTCAGGAAAATCTGGAGTACTAAGTATGCAGCATTTGAACATCCTACACTTAGTTTCTCACTTTTCATTTTCAACATGTGCCAAATACAGTAATACCAAAGTAACTACAAGGAAAGCTATTTTTGATCTCTCTGA
Organism: Mauremys mutica; assembly: GCF_020497125.1. Taxonomy (NCBI): domain Eukaryota; kingdom Metazoa; phylum Chordata; order Testudines; family Geoemydidae; genus Mauremys; species Mauremys mutica. The sequence continues at coordinate 182,132,766 of NC_059072.1, read as the reverse complement.
AGTAAGAAAATCTTATGACATAGGCCTGCAAGACTTTCAGACACTAGTGCCTATGAATCCCAATCAGAAATCAGGGACCCACTGTTCTATGTAAAAAAGTGAATAAATTGATAAACAAGATGTCAGAGAGGCATCTGGAGATATAGTAGAGACAGCAGTGTGCATAAATTCATCATAACTGTAGTCACTAGGTGTCACCAGGCTAACTAATGCCAGTTGATCCCAAACTGGATTTTTGTGTTTTTTGCTCATCACTAGCACATTCTCCTGTCGGGTATCTAATGTCCCAGGTGTGGGAACAACTGTTTTTATTCTTCTCTGGGTCTCAAAATTATTTGTGAACTACCACTCTGATCTTAAAAATCTATGAAGAGAACAGTGTTATAGAAGCTGAGAAAGCACACACACACAAGCATTAAGTACCTCTGCAGAGAGCTAGAAAATGACCCTCTTCAAAGATACCCTCACTTTATTAAGTCTCACATAGAACACACGTATCTGGCCCTCTCTAGGAAATGAAGAAACGAGAATTCTATGATACTAACTAAACTCCACAAAGGATTGTAATGGGGTATGACTAGGAAAATTTCACAAAGCATAATTTTGCTCCTGTCGTTTTCTTCTGAAACCAAGATTATAAGATAGTTCTTAAATATAACTATGTCTGGCTACCTAATAGAGCTCTTCCTGTCTTTTCCATAGTGTGTTGGGGTCAGTAATACAGTGGATTCCATGGATAACTAGCTCAGTATCCTGTTCAGCAATCATTTGTGAAGTAAACAGCATTTCTAGGAGTCTAGAAAAATTTTTCACATGGGAAACTAGGTCATTTTCAAAAATCCATTTAAAATCCAGCTATAATTTAAATTTGTAAGAAATTACTCTTGTAGGTTAATTAAATTTCAATTGACTATTAAGGACATAATTATTGATAATAACCCACAATGTAAAAATATGTATTTATTATAAAGTTCTCAATCCTCAGTAAATCTTTCTAATTACCAGTTAGCATTTAATGAACATAGAGTAGCTCTCTACTTAGTCTACATTTTAATGTGTTTTGCATTTAACTATGCAGAAGATGCATTTTATACAGTCTTATCTGATGTCACTTAAAGTTACAAAAGAAATAAAAGGAAATCCAATTATGCCTTTGTCCTTTTCAATGGACATCCATCTTTGTGTTTTTGAGACCCAGAAAAATGTTATTCTGAATGCAGCATTTTGCAGTAGGTACACTTAAAATAAATTTTAGAAGGTGAACATGTTTTATCTATTGGCTAGCTTCACTATCAATTCCCTCAGTGGTTTTCTAACCATAGCTTGGAAACTAAGTAATTATCTACTGTGCTTGGGAATGAACTGCAGAACGCCATGGTTCACCTGCTACATGAATTACTACAGCTCAGTACATCTCCAGTTAAAATACTCTAGTTGGAAATACTGTGTTTTATTTCTATGTTTGTTTTAACAAGATTCAAGTTGGTTACCATAATACCTACTTAGATGTTATTGATCCAGAATCCTGCATAACTCTTCTGGAATTGATGGTTTTCACAGGAATTGGTGGGCTTTAAAGTGATTCCACTTTACCCTGAGAATGCATGTCATTTTTGTGCCAACTTGTACTACATACAGCAGTCCATCTGTTTAGCAACACAGTTTGTCAAGAACACTTTGTCCCAATTCCCAATGCTCTGCTCTTTGCACTGACTCCCCCACTGAAAACTGAGTGCAGTTCTAGGTCTCTGTCCTGATATTTTAAAGCCTAATGGGATCTGCTGGGTGCTCCTTATTTTTAAAATCAGATAATTTATTTAAGCCCCAATTGCATTGGGTAGGCAAGCATATGCATAACTTTAATTAAAGTCCACTCACATGCTTAAAGTTCCACACGTGCTCCAATACCTTGCTGAATGGGACTACTCATGTGCTTAACATTAGCATGTGCTTAAGTACTGTGTTGAACCAAGGTCTTAAGGAAATAACTTTTAGGCACCCATTTTTGAGAAACCTTTGCCTGACAGTCCTAGACACTTTCTTTCCAACTCCTTTTCCCCTTTGAAGTGCCTATAACAAAAACTGAACATTCCAATAAACCTTTTAGACTTCAGGGTAGAAATGTCAATATTTTATAAACTCTAAAAATAAACGTAGTGATTAAGGAAAGCTACCTCGGAGCTCTAGAGTCTGAAATCTTCTGTTAATCCACTGAACATACTAGTATTCATCCTCTCCCCCTTATGTTAGATTTATACAGGTGCAGTGAACCCTGGGTTCAACTCTCCTCACACCAGTGAAATTCCATTTATTTAAATGGAGCTGCTTATGATTTACACAAAAGTGAGGAAAAAAAATAAGGCTTACTGGCTATGATTTCAAGTGTCCTTTTCCACTTCCATACAGGGCATCCCTGATCTTGCAAGGGTGGGAGCTGTCTAGGGACTGATTATAGCTAGAGTTGTGGAGAGGTTTTTTTTTCCTGTTTTTGGCCCATGATAAGAAGCAGTGTATCAAGCCAGTACAAAGCAATTCAGTTTCAAACCTGGGGTGGAAGCACATTTGTAGGCACTGTGGGGAAAATGCATCGTCGCTAAGAGCACTAAACGCCTTGTCATGAGTGCAAAAGAGGTGTATTCTTAATCAGAATTAAGAGTTAGCTAATCAGAGTGAAAATAGTTGTAAAACACAGCAACTTGACTTTCAACTCGAATCAAAACCTATTGGGAAGCCTGAGGTTGAACTTAAGATGCTAACCCAATTTAAAAGCTGAACTGCTACATCTTCACTGCTATTTTAACTCTTTAGCAAGAGTTTAGCAAATTTTAGCAAACCTGGGTTAAGAATTCACTTTTGTGGGGAGCAGGTCAATGAAGACATGTGCTAAGTGTGTTGTACCAGTGTGGTGGCTAAACAGGCGATTTCTGGACTATTTATCAAGCACTAGATGGGAGGGATAGCTTAGTGGTTTGAACATTGGCCTGCTAAACCCAGGATTGTGAGCTCAATCCTTGAGGGCTACTTAGGGATCTGGGGTAAAATCAGTGCTTGGTCCTGCTAGTGAAGGCAGGGGGCTGGACTCAATGACCTTTCAGGGTCCCTTCCAGTTCTATGAGATAGATATATCTCCATATATTATTTGTTTATTCAAATTCACTTTTTAAAGTTTGTCTAAAAACTCAAATACAAATGATTCAATTTGGAAAAAAGCCACCACACAACCTCTTGATAGGCTTTTCTGTGGCAGTAATAGAGATAATGGGAATGTTACATAAAGAACAGCTGCATCATGTGGGTAGAACTAGCACTGCATACACAAGATAGAAAACACAAACAAATATTTCTATTTATGTGGTATAAGTTAACACTAAGGAAAAATGCAGTTTTAAAATATTTACAGCAGAATGTCATAGTATTCTAAGAATGTTTAGAAGAGCAGCGGCTAACACTTGTGCAATACTGATTCCTTAATAATGTTAAACCACTAGACTTGTTAGAATATTAGCACAAAGCTATGGATGAGTCTTTGAGATTCTTCCTACTGACTTACGGTAGCTTTACTGAAATGTTAATATTTTGAGTTAAAGAAGGAAAGTGTCAGCTGCTTACATATGATTACATGTTTGGCCTAAGAAAGAAATGAAGGAGATATTTAATTGGAAAAATTCTAGCAGCTGATGTCCCTCTTAATTTAGGATCTGCTAGCAAGGCCCAAATAACTCATAGATACTATAGGCCCTTCTCTAGGGCCACAGCTCCTGCAGTCATACATTGAGGGAAGAATCTCAGCTGTCATTAAAAAGACAAAAAGTTTCTAGCCCATATGGTTGTGAAGAAAATCTTGAAAATGTGACCAAGCTGTGACTACTGCAGTGATGTCTGCCTGAGTCTCCAGAAAATCTGAAGCAACCACCCTGAGAGAGGGAAAATGCTCCTTTCATTTCAAAGCAGTGATAACTCCAACATGCCCTGCCCTGGGGGATCTTGCCAACACCACCACAATAGGCTGGGGCAGAAGAAGAAGAAGGCTGCAGGCCTGGTCCACTCACCAAAGCAGGTACGCACCACCTACTGGGGTAAATACTAGGTCACCCGTCTGCTGCTGGCCAAGTTTGCCTGGAAGGGATGAAGGGACCAATACTGTTACCACTGCTGCTCCTAAGGCCTGGTCTACACTAGGACTTTAATTCGAATTTAGCAGCGTTAATTCGAACTAACCGCTCAACCGTCTACACTAGGAAGCCATTTAATTCGAACTAGAGGGCTCTTTAGTTCGAATTTGGTACTCCACCCCGACAGGTGGAGTAACGCTAAATTCGACATGGCTAGCTCGAATTAGGCTAGGTGTGGATGCAAATCGAACTTAGTAGCTCCGGGAGCTATCCCACAGTGCACCACTCTGTTGACGCTCTGGACAGCAGTCCGAGCTTCGATGCTCTGAGCAGCCACACAGGAAACGACCCGGGAAAATTTGAATTCCTTTTCCTGTCTGGACAGTTAGAATCTCATTTCGTGGTTGGACATCGGGGCGAGCTCAGCAGCACCGGCAGCAATGCAGAGCTCTCCAGCAGAGGAGTTCATGTAATCTCTGAATAGAAAGAGGGACCCGGCATAGACTGACCGGGAAGTCTTGGATCTGATCGGTGTGTGGGGCGAGGAGTCTGTGCTTTCGGAGCTGCGCTCCAACAAACGGAATGCAAAGACCTACGAGAAGGTCTTCAAAGCCATGAGAGACAGAGGATACAGGCGGGATGCAACGCATCGCCGCATGAAAACCAAGGACCCCAGACAAGGCTACCAAAAAATCAAAGCGGCAAAGGGACGCTACGGAGCCTGCCACCACTGCCCCACCAGTGACCGTGGACTCTGACGATGGGACAGTGTCGACGGCCAGTTCCTCGGTGATGTTCGCGGACGGGGAAGATGAGGAAGGGTTTGTGGAGGACGAGGCAGGAGAGAGCGCTTACAACATTGGTTTCCCCGACAGCCAGGATCTATTCATCACCGTCACGGAGATCCCCTACCAACCCTCCCCGGCCATTAACCCGGACCCTGAATCAGGGGAAGGAGCAGTCGGTAAGTGCTTTAACCATGTTAACTTTTATTCTTAATATAACAAGAATCTTAACTGTGTGAAAAGGAGGACTCTCTATATATGGGGATAGAACAGAAATCATCCTTGGAGATCTCCACGAAGCTCTCCTTGCGTTAATCGAAAAGCATCAGCAGGAGGTTCCTGAGGAGAGCTGCCTTATTGGGTGCTCCGTGGTAGCACAGTTTTCCGCGCGAGGCTTTCATGAGGTACTCAGGGAACACTGCCTCCCCGAGCACGGCTGCATCGGGCCCTGGTTCGTGCTAGCTTTCACGCAGCATGCGCTCTCTATCTCCTTCAGTGACCCTCCTCAGGGTGATTTCGCTCGGAGAATCCTGCGTCTAATTAGGTTAATTACTGTAATTTTACGCCTGGTCCAAAGTATTTTTAAGAAATCTACGGACAGACGGCATAGCACAGACTCAGCATGCAGCTGAGTGACGAGCGTAACGGAAAGCCAAAGAATATAATGGACGCTCATGGAGGGAGGGGGGAATGAGGACGCAAGGTATCCCACAGTTCCTGTTGTCTCCGAAAAGTATTTGCATTCTTGGATGAGCTCCAAATGCTTCTAGGGCCAAACACAGTGTCTGCGGTGGGTCAGGGCATAGTTCGGCAATTTGCGCACACACCCCACCCACCACCAGAAGTGAAAACAATCCTCTGTTGACTCTTTTACATGTCACCCTATCTTTACTGAATGCTGCAGATAGACGCGATGGTGCAGCACTCAACACCAACATCCTTGCTCCCCCCATGCTATGGATGGCTGATGGTACAATAAGATGGAAATCCATCCTCATCATCAGCCTATTGGCACATGGGGCAGTGCAAAAGGGCTGGTAACCATGCCGACTAGTATCAGTAAGGTCAATCAAGGGCGCCTGTCCCTAATTTTTGATGGCTGATTGTACAATATGGCTGGTAACCGTCCTCATCATTGCAACAGGGGGCTGAGCTCCATCAGCCCCCACCCTTCATTGTAAATAAAAGATTCAATTGCCCCTGGACTAGCAGAGGGATGATGGGCTCCTTCATCCACACTCCTTAATGTCCTGCCTGGACTATCATTGCAGCTGGAGGCTTCCTTCCACTCATTTCTCACAAACAAGTCACTGTGTCTTATTCCTGCATTCTTTATTACTTCATCACACAAGTGGGGGGACAATAGTATGGTAGCCCAGGAAGGCTGGGGTAAGAACGGAATGAACAGGTGGTGTTGTTGCAGGAGCACCCCCTGTGAATAGCATACAGCTCATAATTTATGCAGGATCAGACACAGAGCAGCTGTGCTCTCTGGTTCTATGATACAGTGGTTCTCTAGTACACTTGCCCATAATCTAGGCAGGACTGATTCTATTTTTAGATACCAAAAAGGAGGGATTGACTCAGGGAGTCATTCCCAATTTTTGCTTTTGCGCCCCTGGCTGCTCGGCCAGGGGCACTTATGACAGCCCCAAATGGGGCAGTGCAAAAGGACAGGTAACCATGCCCATCTTATTACCATCTTATTACCAATTTATGGTATGGTAGATGGTACAATATGGCTGGTAACCATCTCTGCTGTCATGCAAAAGCAAAAGCATGCTGCTGTGTAGCGCTGCTGGCCCGCCTCTGTCAGCGGCATCTAGTACACATACGGTGACATACACAAAAGGCAAAACAGTGTCCATGGTTGCCACGCTATGGCGTATGCCAGGGCAATTCTGGGAAAACGGGCTTGAAATGATTGTCTGCCGTTGCTTTCCCGGAGGAAGGAATGACTGGCGACATTTACCCAGAATCCACCGCGAACATGATTTCTGCCCCAGCAGGCACAGGGGTCTCAACCCAGATTTCACAGAGACAGCCTAGACTCAGTTAATTGTTCGCAAAAATGTATCTTTGCAAGGAATTGACTCCCTGTTTCCCATCTCACAGCTTCCACTGTCTCCAGACCTGCCACAGCATCCCCCTCGCAGAGGCTGGCAAAGATTAGGCGGCGAAAGAAAAAGACAAGGGACAAGATGTTCGAGGAACGTATGGGCTGCTACCTAGCAGAGGCGGACCAGCAGAGCCAGTGGAGGGAGACGGTCTCTCTGTGCCAGCGCTCACACAGCGAATGGGAGGAGAGGTGGCGTGAGGAAGACAAGCAGGCGACTGAAACAATGCTTGGACTAGTGAGGGAGCAAACGGACACGCTCAGGCGCCTTGTGGATGTTCTGCAGGACCGCAGGAGGACAGAGACACCCTGCAGTGTATCTGCAACCGCACTCCCCCGCCACAAAGTCCCATACCCCCCTCACCGAAAATAATCAGGAGGAGGGGCGGCCGGGGACGTGAATACTGTCACTGCACCACAGCACAGTGCTCAAGTACCCAAAAGCTCTCATAACCTACATTTGCCGAAGTCCTTCACTTCCAGACTCACAGTAGTCCCAATCCCAGTCCCATCCCCTAACTGTCTACTTAATTAATAAACATGCTTTGCTGTTAATTACTGTTTCCGTTATGTTTTTTCAAAGAAGACTGTGTTTGAATGGGGGGCGTGGGGAAGGGGGTGGTTAATTGCATAGGACAGTTACCTTTCCCAGGGTACAGACACGGGGGCAGGATCAGCAGCGGGTCACACACACGGTGCAGTCAGTAGGCACCCTGGTCGGTTTTTGGAGGTGGTTTCCAGGATCTGTGTGGGCGGGGGAGATGTGACTTTGCAGCGGGGGAGGGCGGTTACAGATCTTATACAGCGGTCCTTGTCCTGGACCGCTGTGTCACGCAGCTGAGGAATCTGTATCCGTCCTCCTCCACCACAAGGTCACATATCCGCCCGCACACAGAATTCCATAAAGAGGGATGGCAGGCTCCGTTGAAAGAAGCCTTCCGGCACTGCGGACCGCTCTAGGAGCAGGAGCCTGTCATTCCTTGAGTTTAGAGGTGGTCTTTACATCACCGCACACCCTACCCAGCACAGCCTGCGTCCCAGTTTCAACCCTTTCACGAAAAGTCATGAATAAAGAAACCTTTGTTAAGTAATAATGGGACATGTATTTTATTTTTACACGTGTGCTGGAAGTGGGGGTAACGGGGTGAACGGGGTATGTAACCGAAGAGGAGAGTCAACAGTAACTGGGTAAAGAAACAGGGGCAGGTTCAGCTTCTCTGTAAAGAAACTGAACAGTCACAGGTCACGCTGCTCGCTGGTATTTGAAGAGTTCCTTGTCGCTGTCCCAGGCGCCTGTATAGGGCTTCATGAGCAAGTGCATTAGCGGGCAGGCTGGGTCCCCGAGGATGACTATAGGCATCTGCACATCCACAACAGTTATTTCGTGGTCCGGGAAGAAACTACCTTCCTGCAGGCGTCTGAGCAGCCCACAGTTCCTGAAAACACACGCATCATGAACCTTGCCCGGCCACCCGAGGTTGATGTTTGTAAAACGTCCCCTATGGTCCCCCAGTGCTTGCAGCACCATTGAAAAGTAGCCCAATTTCTCATCAGCTGACTGTGGAAGAGGTGGACGATAAAGTGCGAGGAGGAGAAAACGGCGATGATCGCAGCGGGCTCCGTGCTTGCAGTGCTGTGGCGTCCGCGCTGTCACTGACCAGAAAAGTGCACGAACAGATTGCCCGCAGGCGCTTTCAAGGAGGGAGGGAGGGAGGTTGTGATTGACGGTTCAATGACGACACTTACCCAAAACCACCCTCGACACATTTCTCCCCCCAGCAGGCATTGGGGGCTCTACCCAGCATTCCAATGGGCAGCGGGGAGTGCGGGAACTGTGGGATAGCTTCCCACAGTGCACCGCTTCCAAAGTCGACGCTGGCCCCGTGAATGTGGACTCAGAAATTCGAATTAGTGTATCTAGTATGGATACACAAATTCGACTTCATAAGGTCGAATCCACAAATTCGAACTAAGTTGATTCGAAATAGTCTTGTAGTGTAGACAAGGCCTAAGAGAGGAGAGGGGGCCCTGATTCTACTACTTGACTGAACCTGTTTGGTAGGGTTGGTGATTTCCCAGCTGTGTCTAGCTAACAAAAAAAGAAAAGAAAAAAAAAACAACAACAAGTGGATGGCAATAAAAGTGAGTTGTCATTTTTGGGAATAATACTCCTTTATTTTTTTCTATATGTGACTTTATAATAGGTTTTTCTATGGTGTTAACAATAGTATTTGAATACCTCACAAAAATGAATTTAGCTTCATAACATTTCTGTGAGATATGGAAGTATCATCCCTAAGTTACAGACTGAGCAAATGGAGGGAAAAGTAGGGAAAGGGACATCCCCAGTCACACAAGAAGGATTCAGATCTCATGAATTGCCATCTAATACAGTCGTACAGGCTGTCCTTTTATGATGTGTGGCAAGGGTCAAATGTGTCTCAGTTCTTCAGGTAACTGCACCTCTGACCTCACTATGGGCCATTCAGGTTGCAGGCCTCTACAGTGGTGCTGGAACAATTTTTATAGTGGGGGTGCTGAAGCGGAAATCAGGAATTTGGGTTATTACTATTCCAAGCCGGGGGAGGGAGTAGCAGTACCTCCAACACTTAAGTCTATCCATCATCTTTTTGAGGGCGGTAACTCACATTCCTCTCCCTCCAGATGGAGGAATTTGGCTGTGATTGCCTCCAGCCCTTCACTACAATCACCTTAGCAAGTCTGAGTTTAGTTCAGCATTTGCAGTCCTGTTATCTTCTAGAGGCTATGACAGGGTTAACCAGGGATGAATCTGCCTTCATAAAGGAAAGTATTAATTTAAAACAAAAAGCGATACTGAGAAAACATCTCTCAGAAACAATAAACAGCTTATATGCATGCCTGTCTTGTCACGTGTCATCCATCTTCCACATGGAGCCCCTGATATTTTTCAAAGTCCTTCAAATACTTTCTGCAGGTCTATCCCTTTTGGTCACAGTGTCATAACAGTTCTTGGATATAGTGAGAGACTTTACATCAGGCTTCCTACTTTATACAAGTCTTAGTTCCTTATTTGCTGGGCCTCTTGAACCTGGTCAAAACCAGGGCTTGGTACTTCTTCAGACAGAATCATAGAAATGGAAGGGACTACAGGAGCTCATCTAATCCATTCCCCAAGGCTGGGGCAGGACATATTTACTTATCTAGGGATTTTCCATTTGTTATCCTCTATTGATGTTAGTCCCTAATAGCTCACTCATGCTTAGGTGACTTCCCCTTAATCATTGCATTGCTCATTTTGTTTCAAGTAAGGAATTAAACCTTCCCCTGAGTGTATAATAATTCACAGTGAGAGGAGAAACTCAGTCACATACTTTTTCTATTAAAATATCAGAAGTTTCCCTGTTCTTTCAAGAAAAGTTTAAAAATTACAGCACCACTCTCCCTCTGTGAGGACCTGCCCAGAAGAAATGGACAATTCTGAATCAGTCAAAAACCAGGATACTATTCTAAGACACAACAAGTTTAATATTCTGAACAGAGGAAAAGCCCCATCTGAAGCCAATGGATGTGTAAGGCAAGGAGAATTTGGCTCTAAAGGGAGAACATTTTTAAAAATCCTGGATTCAAGAGGATTTAGTAGAAAAAGCAACTAGAGCCCATACAAAGATACCAACCTTCATTGAAAAGCAATTAGAAATTTACTGACAAAAAAGCAATATATAAAAGTTAAGTATTTTTAAGGTAAATGTATTGGCATTAACACTTCCCAACCTACCGCCTAACAATAGCTGCTTGTTTGAGTGTGATAAAGAAACAGCAATGGGGAAAGCAGAACAACAACTTACTCTAGGTCACAGCAGAGTTCATGATTTCCCATATGTTTCTTTTGTACAAGTGTCCCATATAGATGTGGCATGAGCCTTCACTTTTCTCCAGCACAGCATATTCATTAATAGTTAAGTTATTGCTCACAGCAAACACCCACGTAGTCAATATCTGCTCCTGTAACCAGGGCGAGGACAGACTGCTTAATCTGCAACATTCACAGAAGCTGACTGGTTAAAAACTGAATGGGTACAATGACCACAGATGTTAGTATAAACCCCCCCTCCTCACTCCTCTTAATAAAAGTTGGGCCAAAGTAGTTAGAGTGGCAGAATAATAATTTTAAAATGTAGGATACTATATTAAGAAAATTGACAGGAAATATCCTGAATATATTTGATGAACATTGTTTGAACACCTATAGAGCTGGTCAAGTCATGGAGAAAGGTAATCTCAAATTTATTTGACAATTGAAAGGAAAAAATTCAGACACATGAAACCTGCTGTAAAAAATGAATAGCTAAAAATTTTCAAATTTAGGTTAGGCTCCCAAATGCATATTTAGGTTCCTCTATCAAAACAGTCTGATTTTTTAGAGGTTCTGAGCACCAACAGCTTCCAGTGGAACCCTGATTTGGATTTTAGTGAAGCGTGTTCAGTGCATTCTAAATTAAGCCCACCAGATTTTAGCTGTGTTCCTCCCATGCAGTTCTACCAGCAGTAAACCCACCACCACAAACCACACAAGATAGCTCCTGTTTCCCCAGAACTTGATATTTTACTTTCTGGTGAGCATAACTCTCTGTCTCTCCCCTTTGAGAGTAAAAGGCCTCACTTTAAAGTGGCGAGCCTCATAGCTGCCAAATTTTGCTCTGAGCCATTTGTGACATTTTATATCCTTTACTTGAGCTAATTTGCATATATACATAATTTCCAGGCAAACAAATTTAGGCTTATGATCAACACAACCTGGCCTCCTCTGTAACAGGAGGGGCCAGGGAGTAACAGCATACTGGGCAGCTCTAACTAGGGTAGGGGAGTGGGTATCTCCTGAGTCTGTGGATATTGCTGAGGGGATGGCAGCTTCTGGCAGGCAAGGGGTTGCTCAGGGATAGTAATAATGACTGGCAGGATCCTGAGGCAAATGGTAGCCTGTAGGGGAGCCTATAGGCTGTGACAAGCCCTTAACTATGTACTGCTGCCCCAGGTGCTTCTTCCTTCAGCAGATGCTCCCATTACCACCTGGTCACATGGGAGCAGGGCTCAACAGAGGCCACATCAGCCTTTAGGGACTAAAAGGCACAAATGTAGATAAATACTTGCAGTCTTCCTGCAGCTCAGCCAGATTGGTGAGAATCCATCTGAGATACAGGAATGTGTAACAAGACCACCAGATGTGTTACTGTTACATGAGATGCGTGACACTTGGCAGCATTGGCGCCTACAAGGCACAGCTTTGCCTAATTAGGTCTCAGCTGGGAGTGTCTCACTAAAGTACCTCTGACTGCTGGCTGGGAATTCATTTAAAAAAGCCCAGAACTTTTTCTGGCTCAGTAGGGCCTCCTCTATTAGGTCCATCAATGGAACAGATTGTGGCAGCTTTCAGGCTCCCCTCCAAGAGGCAGTGTAGCACCTATGTGCATCATCGGGGCACTTTTTGTTCAGGATGCTCAAAGCACTTTACAGAGGTGTAATAAGATTTAATTAAAATGTGCAAAATTGGTACATACAGCATACATGGGTAAACCACATCACACAGAGATTGAAGAGTGTGTCCATAGTCACATATAGCTGCAGAATTAGGAAAAGAACATATGTACAGTAACTGGGCTCCAAATTCCCTACTTTAACTTCCAGACCATAAAAAATGGAGATCTCAACATTGCTTTCCTACTTGGCTCAGATCAGTCTTTGTTTCATATCAATACTGATAAATGTTGAAGACAGAAGGCAGCCAGGCAACCAATAATCATGCTAGAGTAATGAAGAAATGTTTTCACAAATAATTTATGTAATGACCAATGGAAAATGTTTAATAAATTATTCACCAAATATTACTTGATTTGAGAGCTTGTCAAATAACTGTCACAAGCAGGATGTGAATGGTCTGATATAGTGGTCAGAATGGGAGTTGGGAGACAGGCATAGTCAGGTTAACAGAAGGTCAGATTCAAGCAGTTTGAGTAGCTATAGTACAGGGGAGACAGTTCTAAGCGGAGAAAACCCAGTTTAATAGATCATTTCCTGTTTCTGTGCTTGGTTTAAATAGAAGCAGTGAACCAATCAGGATCCCCAGAGTTCCACTCCTGGGGTCTCATAGGTGGAGTCCTCTGTTAGAGTTGAGCTTCTAAGTTCAGATAACTGTTAATAGATCATACTGAGTGACAGGTTGGAACATACTGGCTCCTAAGAGGGTTCTAGAAGTCTAAGGTTCAAGACCTACAGTCTCTGACAAGGGCGGGGGACAATTGCCCAAGTAGCTTATTTATAACTATTAATACAACCAACCAGCAGTAAATCTTCTAATGCGGCTTCTGCAATCTGTTCATCACAGGGGATTTTTTCCCCCATCAAACACACAGAGTATTGTGTATGGATAGCATGGGATGTTACCAGGTGAAAGAGTTATATACCTCTTGTTAAAGATTTACAAGAAAACCTTAAATGTCATGGATTCTACCAAATCCACTGAATAGTGACTCCTATAATCTGTACACTTTATAATCACCAATCTGTGATTACTCTACTATTTTTTAACATCAAAAGCTTTGAAAGCCTTAGATTCTGCCATAAATTAATAATTCCAGATGAAACAAATATAGGCCAGATCCTGCAACTGGATCCATTCAGGTAGACTTTACATTAGGTGGTGGTGAAGTCAGTAACAAACATGACAGAGAACCCCGGTGCTTCCAACAAGGGTAAATGCTTTGTTAATAATAAATGGGAAGTGACAGGTAGTCAGCAGAGTGGGTTAGAAAAATTCTGATGAATTATTCTTTGATTGGAATTTGCCAGTTAATCAAAACTGAAACATTTGGCTGAGACAGTTCAGTTTCAGCAAAGTTCCAGCTGAACCCTGCCTGCTTGGGAACCTCAGCTCCTAGGTTCACAGCACCTCAGTAGTGTGGGTTCCCAGGGTCAGGGGTGGCTCCAGGCACCAGCACACCAAGCGCGTGCCTGGGGCGGCAAGCCACGGGGGGCGCTCTGCCAGTCGCCGCAAGAGCGGCAGGCAGGCTGCCTTTGGCGGCATGCCTGCGGAGGGTCTGCTGGTCCCGCGGCTTTGGCAGATCTCCCGCAGGCGTGCCGCCGAATCCGCAGGACCGGGGATCTCCCGCAGGCAAGTCGCCGAAGGCAGCCTGCCTGCCATGCTTGGGGCGGCAAAATACCTAGAGCTGCCCCTTCCCAGGGTCATGGCTTCTTGGTAGCTCATGTAATGGGCTGACAGGGAACTGGGAGCCTAGAAGCCCTGGGAATCTGGGGTTCCAATCTCCTTGGCTCACAGCTCCCCAGCAGTCTGGGCTCCCAGGGCATGCAGGTTTCCCATCCCTGCAGCAGCCAGCTATGCAGACTGATCTGGAGTTGGGGATTCCAGGGCTCCTTGGGTCTACCCATTTAGGGCAGCACCCCAGGTGGACAGACACCGAACTGGAGCTCCATTCCCCTTCATGGAGGGGTTCAAAATTTTGGGTTTTGTTCCAAATTGGACCAAAATCAAAATTTCAAAATATCAAAATCCTCCTTGAAATGGCACTGCTTTTCTCCATTCATATCTAATTGACAGTATTACTTCTGGCTGTACTATGTTAACTCTTTCACAACACACCTTGGACCTTCAGAGGCCTATTGATATCAGTGGGGCCACATGCAGACAGAAGATTGGGACTTTAGATTCTGACTTTATACCCAAAGTTTGGCGTAATTTATCATGTTTATTCTGTTGAGGGAATTCTAAACCTTTGTTTAAATCCACTATTCCATTACCAATAATTGACAATAATAAATAATAATTTTGTTTTTCTTGGGCATGCTTTTCTGGTGCAAACACAGTTAAGTAGCAAACATTCTCCCTAAAGCGGAGTTGACAATATCAGTGATGCTGATGTGAACACAAGGAAATAAAGAAAAAGCTTTTAAAACAAAATGACAAGCTCCATTAGAAACACAAGATATGTATGTGTTTAGCTGAAGGAATAAATTGACGTATTGAAAAGGAAAGAATTAGTGGGGAAGGAAATGCTATTTTCCAACCTTCTAAGTATTGCAATCAATGGAAACTAACAATAATTATGTAAAAAGCTTGAGAGTGTCCTTTTAAATTCATAGAAGCAAGAAAATGTAGTGTTCAAGCTCATATTCTAGACTGGCACTCAGTCCTTAACTCACCTGGAGGATAGCTAATGCTATGCCCAATTTTTAAAAAGGCCCCAGAGGCCATCCTGGCAATTACAGGCCAGCAAGTATAATTTCAGTACCAAGCAAATTGGTTAAAACTATAGTAAAGAACAGAATTATCAGACACCTAAATGAACATGACTTGTTTGGGAAGAGTGAACACAGCTTTTTAAAAGGAAATCATGCCGCATCAATCTATTAGAATTATTTGAGATGGTCAAACAAACATGTGGACAAGGGTGATCCTGGTGATAGAGTGTATTTGGACTTTCAGAAAGCCTTTGACAAAGTCCCTCACCAAATCATAGAATATCAGGGTTGGAAGGGACCTCAGGAGGTCATCTAGTCCAACCCCCCTGCTCAAAACAGGACCAATCCCCAAAGGCTCTTAAGTAAGCAGTCATGGAATAAGAAAGAAGGACCTCTCATGGACAAGTAACTGCTTAAAAGGTTTGTTCTCTGGAGTCTGTTTCCACCCCCCTAAGGTCCCCTTACACCTCCATAATGGCACAAAGGGCCTTTTGTATAACTGTGAATGGGGCTGTATCAGATTTTGTCAATGTGCTGAGTATTTGGTACTAGTGACTGTTAGTTAAGTATGTAAGATGCATTTCCTCCTAGAGGTTGCTGGAGAAATTCCAACAAAACTTTTTTGCTGGAATTTGCAGATTCAGCAAAGTCAAAACTTTTTGTGATGACAGTTTGATTTTACTGAAGCTTCAATGGAACTTATTTCCTGTTAGATCGTATACCCATCTCCTCGGCAGCCTATGACGGGGATTGTCTCTGGGCTGGTGACCTTAGGGCTTCCAACGTCCACAGCTGCAGAATGCCCCTGAGACAGAGCTGCATTCACTTTCACAGAGAATTTAGAAATTGTTGGTTTTCATTCCAAATCCAAACAAAAGCAATTTTCATAACATCAAAAACTTCTATGAAACAGAAT
Source organism: Mauremys mutica (assembly GCF_020497125.1). NCBI lineage: Eukaryota > Metazoa > Chordata > Testudines > Geoemydidae > Mauremys > Mauremys mutica. The sequence goes on along the minus strand of NC_059072.1, from coordinate 182,116,605 downwards.
TACTCTTTCTGCCCTGCTCCACTTCTCCTCTGTCCTTTTCCCCTCATTAGCAATTACATAGAACAGGTGAGAGATTTAAAAAAAAAATCTTATTTTCATTTTTAGTAAACAAACACAATTCTTAAGCTGTTCAATAGCTTTTATAGCTGTTTTTTCCCCTATAGTTCTGTCCTCAGAGAATGTTTAAGTCAGAAAAATACGAGAAGCTAAAATAATAGGACTATTTACTGATGCCCCTGTATGCAAAAACAGTAACATCAGCCATTCCTCTAATGGATTCAGCCATCAGCATTCACCTGCTGATAGACACTCCCTTAGGATTTAGGTAATACAATATACAACATGGATGACTGAGTTTGTCGACACCAGTCATTTCTCTGTGAAGCTTATCATCACGCAATGAAATATCTTGAAAGGCAGGAACCAAGGTGAGCAGGGAAGCTCCCTCCAGATATATGGTGGGAATATGTTACACAGTAAATCACTAAAAAGGAGGTAAACAGAAGATATATGATTATTGGGAAATTACATCCTAGCAAGTGACATCCTATCAATTTTCTGGTCAGGATGTTATACTGTAGAGCCACATATTTTCCCTACACATGTTTTTGCTTGAATCATGTTTTGAATTATTAGAAGAGGGTACTGCAATACCAAGGCACATGCAGATATCTTCAAACTACCTCCCTTACCACCTTCATGCCATTTTGTTGTAGGCTGTGTCGGTCTCAAGATATTAGCGAGACAAGGTGGATGAGGTAATACCTTTTATTGGACCAACTTCTGTTGGTGAGAGAGACAAGCTAACTCTGTGAAATCTCAAAAGCCTCACCCACCTTGTCCCCCTTAATGCCTGACATTCTAAAATGAAGAGAGACATATTAGTAAGAAGAGAAAGGAAATGTCTGCAAGTCGAGAATGCAGTTAGCATAGCCCATTGGATAAGGTGCTAGATTCAGAATCGGGACATGTTGGTTCTTCCACCCACATTGCTAATGGCCTGCTGTGTGACCTTGACTAAGAAACTTAACTTTGTTTGCTTCCTAAAGTTTTCCCATCTGTAAAATGGGGGTATCAATATAGTTACTCAGCTTTGTATAACACTTTGAGATCTGCAAGTGGAAACTGCTATACAAGTGTTAAGCATGAATATTAAATATTTTAATTATGGTGGGGCCCAAATGTCATGGTCAGCCCTGGAGTGCTAGAAGCTGTACAAATACAGAGGTAGAAAATGGTCCATTCCCCAAGAGTTTGTTCAACTCAGTAGTAAGTATCTTCGAGTACTGATACTTTTTATACATATCCTTCACCATATACAACCATACCACCACCACCACCAATGCCTGGACAGGATCAACTTATGAATGAAGAACAGCTAATTGAAGCTGAACCTGAGCAAGACAGAGGTGATGATGATGGGCAGAGGAAATTATTTTAATAAGATTACAGCCACAGCAGTCTCCTTTGGTTGAAGACACACACAGGCAATTTAGTCCATAGTTTAGGAATGCCCTTGGATTTCTCACTGACCTCTCATGTAGCAGCATCTGTGAATAATGATTTCTACTATCTCTAGCTGCATAGGAGACTTGTGTCCTGGTGGATGGCGACCTGGCCTCAAATAGTCACAATGTTAGCACTTCTCAGCTGAATTATTCCTGGGCATACACTTCTCTAGAACTTCTCCAATATTCCTACAGCACAGGATTTTTTTTTCTAAAAGCTATCTTGATTTAAAAATTGTTAGTAATGGAGAATCCACCACAACCCTTGGTACATTGTTCGAATGGTTATTTACTCTGGCCATTAAAAACGTATACCTCATTTTCAGTCTGAATTTATGGATCCTCAACTTCCAGTCAATGGACTGTGTGATACCTTTCCCTAATAGATGGAAGAGCCCTTTATTAAATATTTGTTCCCGATGTAGGTACTAATAGATTATGACCAAACCACACCTTAAAACTTTTTTTTGTTTAAATAAATTAAGCTCCTTGACTATCACTATAAAGCAGGTTTTCTATCTTGTAATCATTTTCATGTCTCTTCCATGAATCCTCTCCAATTTTTTCAACATCCTTCTTGAATTGTGGACACCAGATCTGGACATAATATTCCAGCTGCAATTGCACCATTGCCAAGCACAGCAGTAAAATAACCTCTCTGCTCCTAACTGAGCTACTACATCTGTATTTTCTCTCAGTGATCCAGCAAGGGCATCTACTCTCAAGATTCCAACTCCCCAGCTACTTCCTTTTTGGGGTGGACCAAGGGTAATTCCAGGATGCACAGTTCCCTGCCTTCACTGTCCCAGCTGAGATAGGCTGCCCAAGCAAAATCTGCTTTCTTTCTCTTCAGACACTTATACCAGAGTGATTGTCAACAGTTATAAGTTACCACACAGTTCTTTCTATGATAGCCTATATTATTCTTAAGGTAAGAACACAACAGAGAAAATATACTGAAAACCATAAAACAATCTACATACACGCTAATAAGCTTACCAGACATCATGCCAACTCTGGACTCTGGCAGGAGTATTCTTTCAAAATTGCACCCTAGGGGTTACAAGTTAATCACAGCTTCAGATCAGAACATATTTAGTCCACCCTTTGTACAGTTCAGGGGTCTTTGATCAGGAGTTTATAAGAACAGGTAATTAGCAGGTTTTCCTCCACAGGTAACAGCTTCATAAAGGGTAGATTTGAAGTGAGTTATTTGCATTCCCTGTATCTCTAGGTACTTCCCAGGAAATTCACAGGTATTCTTCCCAAAAAAATCAATTTGAAGTTCCTACTTTCTTCCAGAGATTACATTAGTCAATCTCCTAGGAAAGGTACATACATATACATATAACATACACAATTCCCTTTTTAATATAATGGACTCCTAAAGGTATTAACACTAATTAAATAAAGTTTCACAATTCAATAAAGTTCATTCAGGTTATTGTAGGAATTTTTCAGTCTGTCACTTATACATTTAGTCATATTAAAATGCATATAGTTTGTTTGTGCTCAGTTTACCAAGCATTCCAGATTGCTCTGTATTAGTGACCTGTCATTTTCATTATTTACCACTCCCCCAAATTTTGTGTCATCTGCAAACTTTATCTATGCTGATTTCGTGTTTGGTCCTGGTCATTGATAAAAATATTAAATCGTGCTGGGCCAAAAACAGTTCCCTACAGGACCCCGCTAGAAACTCACCCATTCCATGATAATCCCCCATTTACAATTACCTTTTGAGACCTATCAATTAGACAGCTTTTCATCCATTTTATGCATGCCATGTTAATTTTAAATGGTTCTAGTTTTTTATAATCATGTCATGCAGTACCTAGTCAAACACCACATAGAAGTATAAGTATATTACATCAACTATTGCCTTTGTCAGCCAGACTTGTCATCTTCTCAAAAAAAGGTAGCAAGTTAGTTTGAAAGGATTTGTTTTCAAGAAACCCAAGTTGATTGGCATCATTTATATTGACATCCTCTAATTCTTTAGAGATTACCATATCAGATGGTCCATTATCATGCCCAAGATCAGTGTCAGAATGGCAAGCCTATAATTGCCTGGGTCATCCCATTTATCCATTTTAAATATTGGCACAACATTAGCTTTCTTCTATTCTATCTGGAACTTCTGTAGTGTTTCAAGACTTACGGAAGAAAAAAAATCAACATTATGATCCTGTGAACTCCACAGCCAGCTCTTTTAAAAATCTTAGATGCCAGTTATCTGGATTTGCTGATTTTAAATAAGTTTAACTTTAGTAACTGCTGTTTAACATATTCATGAGAAACTAGAGAAATGGAGAGAATGCCATCTTCGACATCATATGATGAGACAATATCTATTTTTTCCCCTTTGAATACAGAAGAGAAGTATTCATTGAACACTTCTGCCTTTTCTGAATTATTGAGAATTCTTCCATGAGATCATCTATTATCTGTGAGATATCAGCACTAATGACACTGAATTGCAAGATAAAAACCATTACCAATGGATCCTTGCATGTTGATTTCAGAAGCATATCTAATCCTATGTCTCATGTCTTGGTTCTGGGAAAACAGCACACCATCCTGTTTTCTGATTGTCCCTTGCAGAATGTTCTTTTGATTCTTCTGAGTATTGAATCCCCAACGAGGATTGTCTGTCTTCCTTGGATGATTGGATGTCTTTGTGGGAAAGTGTGTTTTTCTTACAGGTTGGGCCAAGCTCCACCCACAGCTGTATCCTGTACCTCTCTCCATTCCCTTGGACCAGATGGATCTTCAGAGATACCATGTACTTAATGTGGAAACCGTGGAAGGTATCAATTGGAAACTTCTAGATGTATGGAATTCCTTCTGGTCCTCTTTTCTCTCTGGGGGCCATAGCATGCCCATCCTTTTCTGTCTTCAGCCATGAAAAATGCCAACATGATCTCTTACCTCTGGTCTCCTCTCTGACTTCCTCCCTCTCTCTCTCTCTCTCTCTCTCTGACTCCTTGGTGGCCAGCTATTTCCTTCCTTGAACTTGAGGTAGTGATGTTTCCCAAACTTGTTTGTCTTGGAATAGCTCAGCTTCCCTGACACTCAGTAACATCTCTATTTGTCCCTTCAATCCAGGAATCTTCTCCCTCAGCACAGCCACCAACTTGCACGCCATTCATATAAAATCCCTTTTGACTGTACCATTGCTGGCCATCTTGGAATGCCACATAAAGCAGAACCTGGTAGGATAGCCTCTCAAACTCCCTCTCTAAATTCCCTCTGAAATTCTTTGGTTAGCTGCCTCTGTACACAGCTCTGAAGTTCACCTTTATACCAAGTCTTCAAGCTTGGGTCAGTTCAGCTTTGTACCTCACCAAAAGGGAGAGATTAACCACTAAGAGACTTCAAACAACAGGACTGATGAAAGCTCCAAGGGTCAGAGCCGCATGGCCTTTTCCAAGCCACTGATCAAAGCTCCAAGGGTCAGAGCTTTGCAGCCTTTACCAATGCACCAACAGACATATCTCAGATTCTTATTCAGGGGCCCCATGGTCAAGCTGCACAGCCTATGCACAGAGAACAAACAGTCAAACGTACAACCCACAGATAGACCAAACACACCACTCACCAAATCATACAATCTCCAAGCATGGGGACCACAGGTTGACCCTCTGAAATACTCCTGTTAGCTGCCTCTGTTTGTTTCTATGAAAAAAATAAATAGGTGTCAGGGAACACTTTTTAACTACAGATTATTGTGATAATTGCAATCTTCTCTTTTCCTGAATTACCCACCTTTGAGAATGCACCCTTAGTGGTGCTGGCAGTAAGGTCAGTTACAGAACAAAAGTGTGTTTAGCTCTAAGCACATATAGTCCAGTTCAGAAAGATTAATCTTGGCTGCTTTCCTGAGTACACATTTGATCCTCTTTTGTCTGATAGCTCAGAGCTGGGAGGTAATGAGGACTAACGGGCACATTTAGCCATACTGGGACAATACTCTATTTCTGAGAAACATGTTACAAATCCATCACAAGAGGACACACAATGTATTCCTGCCAGCTATGCTTAGCTGTTGCTAATGATTCCTTACTAGAGCACACCTCTTGCCATTTATTTGACCTAAGGTGGCATAGAAGTGGACCCAATAGATGATGAGAATGCACAATACAAAGGAGAAGTGTTTCTGACAGTGCTGTTGAACTCTGACCAGGTAAAAGTAGCCTTAGGTTATTTAACAGGAAATTTCTTTGATTGTCAAACACCAAGTCCTCACATTTTTTATTTTCAGAAATATAATCTTCACTCAGTCCCAGTGAGGAGATTGGGGATACCAGCAGCAAGTTGTTGCAGTTTTCACCAACCTGGAGGGAAAAAAAAATAAACTTTTATTTTTCCCTCAAGAAGGGATGTATTGGGTGGGGGCGGGGAGAAGTGTTTGTGTAGTGTGCAAGGGTGTGGTCAGAGGTGGAACCTAAAACATTTATGAAGTGAGACACAAACCACACTGTTAAGGAGGCACAAATATTGCCATGCTGATTTCAAATTAAGAGCCTCTATGAGGTTACTAGTTCAGTACCTCTTATTTGCTGAACTGAGATCAAGGCAGGGCCTTTTATGAGGTCAGTGGATCACCCACCATCCCCAGATTGCTAAAATAATACCAAAGCACAGGCCTCTGTAAGTTTATGTCTCAGCACCTCTAGCTTATTAGGATGATTTCTGTGATAAATGAAGGGAGGCAGGAACCTCCCTTTTATGGACAGCCAGCCAGCCAGTTAGCTATAAAATCCCTGTTAGTAACTGTTCTCTACTTGCTTTACCTGTAAAGGGTTAAAAAGTCCATAGGTAAAAAGAAGGGAGTGGGCACCTGACAAAAAAAAAGAGACAATAGGAAGGCTAGAACTTTTTAAAATTGGGAAAAAAATTCCCCTTTGTCTCTCTCTGTTTTTCTGCCAGAGAGAGAGACAGGGCTGGAACTATGCTGTAAAAGCTTACCTAGAATTGTACCTAGAAACCACTCATTTGGAACCCCAGTTATGTAAGTAGATCAGGAAATGTCTAGGAAGATGCAATTAGGTTTATCTCTTTTATTTCTTTATGGCTTATGGCCTCCTCTGTGCCAGCCCCAGGTGTTTTGTTTTGCTTGTAACCTTTAAGCTGGGCCTCAAGAAGCTATCTTGATGCTTAATCCTTGTAATTGTTTTTTTATTTTTTTAAACCTAGCAAAAAGCCTATATTCCAGATGTATTTTCTTTCTTTTTGTTTTTTTATAAAGTTTACTTTTTTTAAGAACAGGATTGGATTTTTATGTCCCTAAGAGATTTGTGCATATGTTTAATGAGCTGGTGGCAACAGCTGATTTCCTTTGCTTTCTTTCTCAGCTCTTCCCTGAAGGGGTGTGTGTGAAAGGGCTTGAGGGTACCCCATAGGAAGGAATTCCCAAGTGCGCTTTCCTAGGTTTTAAAAAGGGATTTTTTTGCACTTGGGTGGTGGCAGCATCTACCCATCCAAGGTCAGAAAAAAAGATGTAACCTTGGGAGTTTAATACAAGCCTGGAGTGGCCAGTATTAATTTTTAGAATCTTTGTGGGCCCCCACCTTCTGCACTCAAAGTGCCAGAGTGGAGAATCAGCCTTGACATGGTGGCAGAGCGATGGGATCATTTTGAACCAGAAGCACAGAATTCAGGATTTTAAAAGGACACATTTTTCCTTTGGCAGCCTGCAAAGCCAGGGAGGTTTTTTTTTCTCTTTTTTCTTTGCTGCCTGAGGGGGAACAGGCACGCAAATGGTTAGTCTGCAAAGCCAGGGAGTCCAAAAAAAGTTTTTTTTTTCTTTTCTAGCTTCGTGGCAATGAAATAGCTAGGCTAGAGTAGGGCAGCCCTGTGCATGAGGTTGCGATTGGGTACCAAAACCCTAGAGCAACCAGTCTTCCCAAAGCAGCACGCCATGGAGAAGATGAACCCAGATCAAACCCAGACAAGCAGCGCCATGACAAAAATGCAGAAAGGGCATGGGGGACCAGGAATTTCCCAGAAGGGAAGGGTCAGCCCTCCCCTACTTGAGATCCTGGTGCCAAGACGGAGGGATATCCTTAACCCAGGCCGAGTTCTAACTGCAGAAGAAAGGAATTTCTTCCTAGAGGTGAAGCGCTTGGAGGTGGAAGAGGAGGAGAGGAGAGAGGCGAAGTTCTTGCAGGTGAAATGCTTGGAGGCAGAAGCGGAGGCAAAGCACTTGGAAATGGAGCTAAAGTGCTTAGAGCTGGAAAGGCTAAGCTGGGTTAACCAGGTAGCCCTAACAGTCATTCTCCAGGTACCGCTCCCCATTCCAAGAGATTCCCCACATATAAGATAGGCGATGATACAGAGGCCTTAGAAAATTTTGAAAGGGCTTGCCTTGGGTACAACATCCCTACAAACCAGTATATGGTAGAGCTGAGGCCACAACTCAGTGGACCCTTAGCAGAGGTGGCAGCTGAAATGCCTAAAGAACACATGAATGAGTACAAACTTTTTAAACAAAAGACCAAAATTAGGATGGGGATATCACCCAAGCATGCCCGTTGGTTCAGAGCCCTAAAGGTGGAAACCAGATGTGGCATTTTCCTGACACGCATACTACATTGTAAAAAATTTGGATTCCTGGATATCAGGACCAAATGTTAAGTCTCTGGAAGATCTGTCATTCCTAATGCAAATGGAGCAGTTCTTAGAGGGTGTTCCTGAGGAAATAGAAAGGTACATCCTAGATGGGAAGCCCAAAACTAATCGAGGTGGGGGAGATCGGAGCCAAATGGGTGGAGGTGGTGGAGAAGAAGAAAGTTAGTAGCAGTTGGTGCAGATACCAGAAGGGGCAACCTGAGATGACACCCCACCATTGGAGTCAGCCAAAGGCCCCACCTCACCAGGAGGAGCCCTCCACACAGCCAGGGAAACCCCAGATGCCCTCTTGTCCCACCATCTTACTATCCAACCACCCACTTCACCCCAGCCCACAGTCAGTTGGGCAATGCTTCAAATATAATGAGCTGTGGCATGTGAAGGCCAACTGTCCCAAGAGTATCAGCCCACTGAAACTCAATGCTCCGGGGTCCCAACGAGAGCCTTCAGGCCCAGATGCCTTGCAAATACCCCCAGAGCAAAGGGAAACTGTGAGTGTGGGCAGGACGAAGATTACTGCGTGGAGAGACACTGGAGTACAGGTGTAAGCTATCCACCAATCCCTGGTGGACCCCAAATTCATCGACTCAGAGGCCTAAGTTACAGTGAAATCCTTTAAGGCCAATTCTTTTAACTTGCCTACAGCCAAATTGCCTGTCTAGTACAAGGACTGGTCAAGAATATGGACTTTTGCAGTCTATGATAATTATCCCATTCTATGCTGCTGGGAGAAGACTTAGCCTCACATGGTTGGCTAACAAAAAGGGTGGGGATGGTCACCCGCAACCAGGCTAAACAGGCCTCCACACCTAACTCCATTCCTGAGCCTCCTACAGGAACCCAGCCAGAGGTGGTGAAACCAGACTCCAGACCAGAGTCTATGGCAGCAGTTGTAGTTTCAGGTACTGGGACCCAGCCAGAACCAGCCCAAGGATCGGAACTGGTGGAGCAGTCAGCACCAGAGCATGTGCAACCCCACCAGAGTCAGGGAAGCTGACACCAAAGGGCACCACAGAGCCTGCACCTGCAGCAGCAGCTGCTAAACTGGAGCAAGAAGCTCAACCGGAGCCTGAAACACAACCTAGTGTCCAGTGGAGAGCGGTTCACAGTCGATGGAGACACCCCCAACACCTGCATGTCTTGCAGTGGGACCAGTTTTCCCTTTTTTTCTGCGCCTTTTATATAAGGTTATGAAGACATTTAATGAGGAGTGTTGCCACTGAATTAAGTAAGCCAAGGTCTGTGTACTTACCCTTCCCACCCCCCCCAAAAAAACAACGAAAAAAACAGTTTCCTGTTTAGTGTTGTAGAGAGATAGGGTCATGTTAACACCTCAGACTCTCTGGGAGCATTTCTTTCACTGAAGCTTACCCAACCAGCCTCTGTCTGAGCAACTCGAACTTGTTTGCCTCATGTAAAGCTCTTATGATCCTCCTGACCCACAGCCTCTAATGTGCAAAGCCAGTGCTCAGTAAGAGGCTTCAGAAGGTTCATAGGTCGGCTCCTTTTGCTAGTTTGGCTGCTGTCAAGACCTCACCCAGCTTAAACTGACCTTCTTTGTGTTCATTTGCCCTGAAGTGGTAAGGAAAAAAAATGAAGCAATTGATAAATATCAGGCAAAGATGACATCACTTCTGTGACTAAGAATATTTCAAAGTGAGGCAAATGGGGTCACAGCTATTTTGTATAAAGCAGTCTGCTAAGCTGTTTTGAGCAGCCATTTTTTAATGATGCAGCTGGGAAAAATGAAACAAAAAAGCCAACATGACTGGAGATCGCGGTTCTATGGCTGGAGTGAGGTGACAATTCAGAGATTTGGCTGCCCTCATATCAACGTATCAATATACCCTGGGGAAGGAGAGAAAGTATCAGTACTTTGCCTGGTTTCAGACTGGGGACCTTGCACATAGGAGGCAAATGTAACAATCACTACAGTGCTGGAATTCACCTGATATCTAATATAAGAACTGAGCAGCATTAAAGCTGAAAGATTGTTGCTATCCCAGGCCCTTCCTTGATTCCATGCTGTCTCTGTTCCCCTTAAAAAAGAAAATAAATGGAGTAAGTAGAATAAACCCAAATACTGTACAGTGTTGTGTGTATGGTAATTTATAATATATGGAGATAGATACATCTATCTCATAGAACTGGAAGGGACCCTGAAGGGTCATCAAGTCCAGCCCCCTGCCTTCACTAGCAGGACCAAGTACTGATTTTGGCCCCAGATCCCTCAGTGGTCCCTTCAGGGATTGAGCTCACAATCCTGGGTTTAACAGGCCAATGTTCAAACCACTAAGCTATCCCTCCCCCTTTAATAAACCTTAGACTCTGAAGTAAAGGATCAAGTGCTAGTTGTCTCGCTTCCTAATGGTGATTCCAAATGTTTCTTTAAATCTGGTAACAGAAAAACGGTTGTGACCAGTTTACTGTCTCCCTTTATTTGATACTTATGTCTGAAAACATGTACTATTGTTTGCTGACAGTCTACTCACAAGGAGAAGGAATTTTCTGGTTGGACCAAAGTCCATGACAACTCATATACATTCTGGAAATTAAGATTCCCAATCTTCATTTAGGTATGCTGGCTTGAACTGTCAGTATTTGTATGACTTTACAATTTCAGACAGCAGTTTCCCAGATAACTAGACCTTTGCTCATGCAGGTGAGAAGCATCCTTCCTTTACTGAAAAGGAGCAAATAAAGGATAGAGGTTTGCTGAAGCCCAACGTTGAACAAGTCAGTCATTATATCATCAATCTAATGGTCTTTCTACCAAATAGTATTGGCTGTGGTTAGGGAAGGTTTGGTTTTCTCTTCAATGGTTAGTTATTTTCCTTGACATGCTCTTGTTTTCAGCACAAATGAAAAAGGAAAGAGGGAGACAAACAGGAAACAAAAAAGATCCTTGCTAAGATGTCGAACCACAAAAGCTGTTGCCATGGTCACAGCCTCTGTGAGGTCATTTGATCCTCACCCTTAGCTTGCAGGACTGATGCCAAGCCTCAGGCCTCCAGAAATTATTGGCACAACACCTTTTGCTTCCCAGCTGATTTCAAGTCAAAAGGCTCTGTGAGAACAGACTTGCCTCCTTTATTTTCCTAGGCCCATGTTAAGGTGGATGCCTCCGTAAGGTCACTGGGTCAATCTCTCTGATTTACAGGGCTGAACCCAAGGCACAGATCTGTGTGGGCTTAAAGGCTTTACACCTTTAGCTTGCTGTGATGTCAAACCACAAGCATCTGATGTTTTTGCTCAGCTTGTCTAGCTTGCTGGGCTTATGTCAAGGCAGAGGCTATGTGACATAGCTACACAAGCACATTTAAAGTGCTGATGCCAAAACTCAGCCCTGTGTGAGATTACCAGATTAACGTTTCTAGTTTGCTGAGTTGAGGCTAAGCCTTACCCAGCTGAAAAAGTCTTAATTTGTGTTTATTTCTTTGTCCTGTACAGGCAAAAAAAAACAAAAAACCAAAAAACAAACAAACCAAAGCTTGCTGAGCAGCAAGGTACTTAGACATTACTTCAGGATTAAGAACTCCAGATCTCTCCAGAATGAGTTAACAGCTACACTGCACTGGTCCAACTATTCTGTGTTGAATGAGGTAGCCAAGGGAAGTGAAATAAGAAAATCAATGATGTTCAGAGAACAGCAGTGGTGCTCAGACATTTGCAAGACTGGAAAGAGGGGAAAACTCAGTGCATTAGCTACCCTAATATGAATGTCTTGCCAGTCTCTGTACTTCCCTTTCTTAAATATCCAGTGACATTCCACCCACTATCTCTGCCCCTCTTTCCAGCCACCAGTAACACCACCATTTCCCCTCTAGCAAGCACAATGCTTTTGACAGGGAAGCTATGAAGAGTGTTTTTAGGAGAGGCATTTGCTACACCCAAGGGTCAAACTGGGGAAAAAGAGAGATGAAAAACTGAAGCTATTGCCATAGATGAAGTCACGTTCATAATAAAAATTCTGCCCTCTTTACACTAACACTCCCAGATATGATGATGATAGACAGATGCCATGATGGTCACAGTCTAAACACACCAAACCTCACATATGCCAGTGACAGAGCCCTGGGGCTGCTCACTGGGATTTCATATCCACACCTGGGGCCATGCTAATTTGTACAGGGGTATCTGTTCCTGTGGTCCCACACTGCCATCTGGGCTGACCTATGGTCCTGAACTTGGGTCTGATGTCTGTCACTGGGGTCTCTCATTGGGAGTGCTAGGGTCCCACTATGGTGTTCTGTACTAGAGTTTCTCACTAGTATGTTCCAGGGTCTCTTGCTGAGTTCAGGCATCCTACACTGTGTTCTTGAGCTCCCCACTAACTTGTGCTGAGGTGGATTCCCCTTCTTGGGCAGCTGCTGCTGCTCCTCCCAGGTGCTGGCAGACAGCAGGTGGTGCTCAGTAACTGCTGCAACACCAACAGCTTCTCCACTTTCTCCTTCAGCTGCCTCCCCCACAGGGAAAGGAATGCAGTGGCTAAAGGTGGAGCAGCAGTGCTGTCTCTGCTGGTGGCTGGTTGGGATACAACTGCCTAATCTGTGCCTCCCCTGTCAGTCACAAGCAGCTGCTCTTCTAAACTGTTGAGCGCACACAGATACAGATTGAGGGAATATTAGAGGATGTGGCATAATTTTGCCTTTCCCACATGACCATTGTGATAAGAAGGGTAATTTCCCAACCTGAAGCTCGTGGATTTTAGGGGAACCTGAAATGCTCTTCATTTACTTTGTTTCCCAGCTTCTGGATTATTGTGCTTATCACATTGTGACACATTCATACAGAGTGGATAGATGGAAGAGCCATAAAGAAAGCCAAAGAAAGAGTGAGATGGCCAGCAGACCAGCTTCAGGGGAGCAACAATAGGGCCATAATCAGTAGTGCTTTTTATGAAACAAAGACTTTGGAAGGCTGGTGTCTGTAAGCAAAAACCTGGAGACTTTACAGATACTAAATAGCAGGAAATGCCAAGTATAAAGTTACCCAATCTTCGCCAGTCCTTCCTTACAAACAGGCCTTGGAAACAAGGATGAGATTTCAGGAGGTGCAGTCACCTATTTACAGTTTCTTTTTGGTGAGTATATATTGCATTTACCAAATGGGGGCAGGAACCAGATGATAAAGTCTAATAGGACTTTTCCGTCTCTCTGACTTTATGATCCTTAAACCCACAGCTGACAGGAACTTGAGTCAGATCCCCAAAGTACTTAGAATGTAGCATTTCTTCTTCTTGTGCATGGACATAAGGAGTTGTTTAGAGAGCTACAAGGATTGAAATTGATTTTGTATTCTCTCTTCCTCAGGCCCTTGGGGATTGAATGATAAACAAAGAAGAGACTGAGTTCTGATGTTTGGAGGGAGGGTAAATAATTAAAAACTGTTCAGTGTACAAGAGGAGTTCTCAAGGTTGCTGTTGCACTGATAACAAAAGCCTGTAATTAATGGAGTTACTTTGTTTTGCAGCTTATATAGAAATATGGCTTGTTTGTGGTGTTTAAAATGTTTAGTTATTCCATTTTGAAGCATAAATTGGAAAAGCAGAGCATTCCCCTGCCCCTCAAGCATTTTGGATGGGGAGGAGAGGAGGGTTTGGATAGAAAAAATATGATCTGTAATGGTTAAGGGGGAAAAATAAAAACCTGAACAACCCACAGTGGAGCAGAAATCTGGAAAAACAGAAGAATCGTGGGAATAAGCAAGCTGTAGCAAAGCTTGAAAAGGCTTCATTGTAAAAGTAAAAAGACCTCTATAAGAAAAGGAAGATATGGCAACCACAGCAACATCTGCTTCTCCAGCTATATTATCTCATTCCTCTGGGCTACATTTTACTTCTTCCAAATAAGTGAATTTAATCCCTTCTACTGACTGGTTCTAATGCCACATAGTAAAGGACAATGTTAAAGAAGAGCAGCAGAAGAGCAGTTATAACGGTAACTCTGTGCTGTGCAGATTAAATCAGTGTATGTGGGGGAGGAAGTTGTGCAGATGGGAGGTGTGTCACATATCTGACACCTGCTTAGTGGAGTCTCATTGTGAACAGTCTATGTAATTCCTTGAGGGGTCCCCCCACACACACTTTCTTTTTCATTTTATAATTACATTAACAAGTGCAGTTATGGCTATAATACACAATCATTTTAACAAGTGTATCAGTAATCCTGCATGCAGTTAGTGAAGTGTAATAGCAACAGTACGGCACATAATTATGCATTATGGAGTGCTGAGATTCTCAGCTAAAGAACTTAAAAATATTAAAACTTTATAAAACATTTTTTCTCCTTAGCTCAAAAGCTTTTAACCTTGTCAAAACTTCCATCATTTTACATTTATGTGGAGGATTACAAGTTCAAAATTAAGAGCCCCACTCATATAACAAGGTTCAGTGTTATATCTTTGATGGTTTCCCTTGGGGCTTTAGAAGAGACCACATAAGTAGGGGCATGCAACAATACAGGTCTAACCAGTGGTAGTGGAGGGAAACACACTTTCTGCTTAGAGAACTTTGAAATGATTGCTGATTTAGCAGTGAATTTGATGCACAGCATGTTAACCACAATGAAAGAGCATACTTGTACACAATACATTAAGAGGTCAGAGGAGCATGCCTTCACCTCTGTGTTAGATCCAAATTCAAAGAACTGACATCCGTTCCTCTCCCATTGAGTGTAGTTAACGTAGAACACTATGGAAAACCTCACGGTTTCAAACTACATAGCAGGAAAGCTAGTGAGAAAGAAAAAGGAAACCTGAGGGGCAGGTAGTAGAGATTATGAAAACATTGATTACCTAATTGTGGACGAGGCTGGTCACTGGTAGTATTAGTGCAGCCACCGATTTTTCTTCATAGTAATTCATCTGCAGTGCCTGAAAAGTCACTCTGGGAATAGCTGCCAGATGTTGTTTAGATGAAGGTGACAGAAAATGTTATAATGCTAGATGAAACTGGCATATGTGCATCACATATAATAAAGTTCTACCTGCAACAGCAGTGCTAATTTATGCAAAATAGCAAGCCTCTACTCTAGTATCAGGCTAACAGGAGAGGCTATGGCCAGCATTACATAAACAGCATGTAATGCTGCATCTCGCTCAGTGCCCACTCTGAGCACGTCTATAATATACCTGAGACATTTACAGGCAATAGAAAAGAGTGAATGCTGGAAAATAAAAAGTTGCTAACATAGAAAACATTGCATTTTATGTCTTTTTCCGCCAATCCAGTTTGGTGAACTGAATAGCAAAAGTCAAAAAGTCTTAGGATTACCTGGTAGAGCTAGTAAAAAAAAAATGGTGTTGGGGGAGTCAGAAATCAAAGATTTTTTGAAATTTCAAAGTCAGGTTTATGTCACATGTTTCCAAAAGGAATTTTTTTCTTCATTTACTCAAAGTTTGACTGTGACAGGGCACTTCTTCAGCTGCCCAGTGAGCAGGACTGCCTAGTCTATTTTCTTGGCCTCCCAAACACACACAGTAGGTTTCTTTTCTAGGACGTATAACTTAAGTCTTCTTTTTCCAGACAGGAAAGAACATAGCACAGCTGTACAGCAGGAGGGAACCTTTCACACAGGTCCTCTTTACCCAGCTCATCCTCAGAGCCTTCTACCTATCTTTACTAAAGTTTGTCTGAGCCAATTGTCTCATTAGCCCAGCACCCACCACTGGTCTCAGTAATCCTCACTAGAAACAAGTTGATTGGTTCTAATTAAGCCTCCAGCCTTCTCTGTGCTTCAACAACTTCAGTGACCAGGCCGCTACAACTAGCACTCTGTCACTTTTACGCAAAATATTTTTATCAACAATTTGTGGGTTTTATTTTTTTATTTTTTCTTATCCTTCTTTTCCCCTCTCACTCTTCTTTTTCTTTATTTATGTCTAACACTGTCACTGGAAAAAAAGGGGGAAATGACGAGAAAACAAACCAAAAAACAGGACAAACATGAAAACAACCCTACATTTTTCATTTTCCCTCTTTGTTGAAAAAATGGAAAAGTGCAAAAAAAGCAAACATTTAAAACAAAACACTAACTATTTGGGCTGATATTTTCCTGGCATGGTATCCTCCTCAGGCAGAGCTGGTTTTAGAATATTTCAGCCAAAATGGTTCAGATGTTCCTGAGAAGGAGGCTAGTGAAAAATAGTTGTTTTATCCATGTTACAAATTTCTGGGGATCTTTTATTTGAGAAACTCTTGCTCCCCCTCTCTCTCCTGTGCTTTCAGTTAGCCCCCCCTAGTGCTCAGGCAACAAGAAGGAGGAAGCTGTCTGATTCAGATGCAGAGAGGACAAGAGCCAGACTTGGAGACAAGGAGAAGATTGGGACAAGGAGTTCTGGGGAAGGAAACTGGGACTGGGAGTTGAAGTGAGTGGAAACTGAAGAGCAAATGGAGGAGACTTGGAGACAGTAAGACTGGGATGGTGAGTCAGGAGTGACTTGTCAAGGTAATTCTAATTCGGTGAATTGCTACTTCCTCTTCCACAGGTGCTTTGCCACTATCTTTAAATGCCATGGCTGCGGAGTCCTCCTGACCGACTTATTCCGGGGCGGGGCGGCGCGGCCCAGCGAACAGCGGTGAGTCAGGAGCGGTGCGAGGAGCAGAGGCTGCAACGGAGTCACTGTTGCTGCTCCTCGCACCGCTCCTGACTCACCGCTGTTCGCTGGGCCGCGCCGCCCCGCCCCACCCGGGAATAAGTCGGTCAGGAGGACTCCGCAGCCATGGCATTTAAAGATAGTGGCAAAGCACCTGTGAGTCAGGAGTGAGAGCCTACAGTTGGCTGAACTAGGACTGAGGTGGAAAACCTGAAGAATGGAGACTGAGACCGATTAGGTGATGAAAATGGTATTGGGATGAAGAGGCAAAATGAGAGATATGATAGGGAAAGGTTTGGGGGTCCTGGGAGGAAGGGCCTATGCTTGGCAGGTAACAAGAAGAAGAATGTGTCAGTAGAGAACACTCCCTTCCAGAGTCAGGAGTTGAGCCTAAGATTTCTGAGTCTCACCATACTCAGCAACTATCTGTGAAATCCACTGTCTAAATGTCTCATCCCCTCTAGTGCTGGTCCATACAGAGGATGAATGCCTACTTCTTCATTCAGTTACTGCATTAGCTCAAGTGGCTGAGATCTGTGTGGTGGCTCTAACAATTCCAACATTACTGATGACCTATGTGGGTGCCAATACAATGCCACATGAAATAATTTCTTTTTTTCAGATTGCTTTTTTAAAAACCCTAGGAAATGACATCCTCCCCCCCCAAAAAAACCCCCAAAACAACCTATGTTAAAAGAAGACTATTAAAGTTGCAAAGTCAAGCACTCAAAAGTTAACTTTAATTCTGGCATTTCTTATCTGACACAGTCTTCCCCGCCCCCCAGGCCTCAGACTTAGAACCAACAACCAACACTCTTTCAAGGTGTCTGAATTAGCACTTGGGTGTCTAACACTGACATTTTAAAACTTGGTTACCTAAAATTAAATACCTAAATCCAAATTTAGCCACCTAAATAAAATCATAGGAAGTGCACATGCTCACCTCCTATATATCTAGATAAAATTCCTTATTAGAATAGTATCTGAGCACATACCAATGGGTGTGGCTGCTTAACTTTAGGCATCTGAATTTGAAAATTTTGGTTTAAGTATCTATCATTCTAGGTGCCTGAAAACAAATGTTAACACTTTAAAAACTCAGATTTGTTAATAGAGTCCACACACAGACAGAATATCCTGCCGTACTCTCTTTGCCTGTCCCTACCTTGTGAGCAATAAGCATATATCCAATTTTCTCTATTTTTTTTTGCCGTATTGCAGTACTACCTCCCAAATATACCAGCTCACATAGTACTATTCACTAATATTTATATCTGGTTGTAACTGGTTGGACTCAGCCCTGCGGTGCCTCCTACTGGTCATCCTTGGGAATTAGCTCAGTCCAGTGTCCGGAGCGCCCTCTGCAGGCCCATGTCCCTCCCAGGACCCCGGTGCCCCTTTAACTGGGTCTCCCCCTCCCAGGGGAACCCCCACCCCACTATCCCCACTTTGCCTCAGTATTGGCTATTACCCAGTCTCCATCTAGCCCCTGTTCACTGGGGCAGACTACACTATCAGCCATTCATCATAGGCAAAGTGGTTTGGACCTGCCGCCTTTGCCTACCCCTGGGTTGCCTCCTGCAACTCCCAGTACCTCGTGGCCTAAAGCTAGGCTGCAGGCTGGGGCTTTCCAGGCAGGAGCTCCCCAGCTCCTCTGCCTTCGCCCAGCCCTGTTCCACTCAGGTACCCAGTCTAGTTCCCTGCAGCCAGGCCCATCTCCTTCTATAGCTAGAGAGAGACTCTTTGTGCTTGGGCTTCTGGCTCACAGCCTCTTATAGGGGCCAGCTGGGCCTGATGGGGCGTGGCCCAGCTGCAGACACTTCCCAATCAGCCCAGCTTAAAAGCTGCTTTCTCAAGCCTCAGCCCCTTCCCAGGGCTGTTTTTAAGCCCTTCAGGGCCAGAGCAGGGGTCCACCCTGCTACACTGGTATTTTTGATTCCTCAAGTCTTATCAGAAACTGGTTCAGTGTTCCTTTCTGCACTGGTTGCTTCTTCAAAGGCTCCTTTCCAATGACACTTCTGACTTTTGGGGAAAAATAATAACATAAAAAATATTCTATGCTGAGTGAAAAAGTTATTTTAAAGTTAATGTCATAACCCAGGCTTTTCAACAATCATTTTGTTGAACTTGGAAAATGGACATTGAAGTTCAGTTGTTCTAGGTTTGGAAATGTATCAGTGGCTCTTTAGGGTGTGATGTTCAAAAGCCTAAAGGAGTAAGGCACCAATTGAAAATAAATAGGACTTGGGCAAATAACTCCCTTGAGCCCCTTTGAAAATTTCAGTCTTAATCGATATTAGCAGTTACTATGGGCTTGTACGGAAAGAATTATTAAACAGGGTGATGAGTGACAAATGTCTTGAGCCAGAACTAAAGGGTTGACATGGACAAGACAACTATGTTAACCTCTAGGTCAAGATTTTTCAGAAATTACTAGTGATTTGCAAGTGCCTCAATTTCTGTAGGCTCAACTTTAGTTTCCTTAAAAGGGCTTGGTTTTCATTAGGTGGATGCTCAGCACTTCCTGAAAATCAGGCCCCTTTAAAATGCCTCAAGTTTGGCACTCAGTAATGAGGTGCCCAGTATCACTAGTCATTGTTGAACATCTTGACTGCAGATGATGGGATTGTTCATTTATCTGGTTATTCTTATACAGTCATTAGAGATCATTTTGTGGGAATTCAGAGCTAATGATCCATTCTTAAGCCAGTACAGCCACCCACACATTTTCCTGGAATAAATCCAAACACAATCTTAAAAAAAATTAATAAAACCAGCAATAAAGAAGAGCTATAACTTCTCCTGGCAAGGCTCCCAAGCTTTTCGCAGGCACAAAAATAAATAAAATATTAAACAGATAAATGTGTTAGCAACCTTGCTAGATGCAGATTCTCAGAGGATATTGTGAGAAAGCAGGCACTGATATTTGAAAAGAAGGTCTGAAGTTTTCTTTTAATTGAAAAACAAAAGCATATGAGCTGATATATTCAATGTGATAAATACTTGGAAAAATAAGAAGTTAAAATACAACTGATAAAATAATACAATAAACACAAGACTGATAGCTGCAGAAAGACTTTACCTATGAACATTGTCACCACAGTTACATTAAAATGATCAATAAATGCAATCCAATTAACTGCATGCCCATTTCATTATATGTCAATCATTGTTAGTAAGCATTCTTTATTTCAGCAGTTATTCATTACTGGAGTGCCGAGCAGTATGTTACCGACAGAGGTGTGTCAGGGTTACATGATAAATCCCCTTACAGAAGAGAGGTTTTTTTGTTTTTTTTCCCCTTAAAAATACAACATGGCAATTATTATATTTAAGTTTGTTTATTTTCCCTGTAGCTGCTGACAACAAAATTATTCTGCTTTGAGTTTCAGCTCTATTGCCTCTGCAGTGCTAATAAAAATAAAAAGTAGGAGAAAAGTATTTCTTGACACTTATGTCAGCAGATATGACTCAGAATTTACACAGTGAACAATTCTGATGATTAAGAAGTTACAATATTTATTTAGCCACTTTTGAAAGTAGAAAAAAACCTGGTTCACCTATCACACAACAGAGTCCTCCCAAATTCTGATTACATAGCCCACAGCCATTTTATGAATGTGAATGCCTTTCACATGTATATTTCTCAGTCCTGCTTTCCACAAAAAGAACTAAGCCACCCTAGTATATACAATTTTTAACAATAATTAATATTTGACAAAGTTCTAGATCCAGACAAGTCACTACTCAACTAGGTCTGCTTAGCTACTGACCTTGAGGAGAGGTTTCTCTATTTGATTCACTTCTGGATCATCAAATCCTAAAAGGAACCTCCTGTGCAGTAGGTTTAGAACTCTTCCAAATATATCTCCCTCCATTAAGATGTGATATCTATACTAATACTGGCATTACATGGCAATTCAGCATGGCGTGGAAATAGCTGAAGATATCACTTGTTTTTTTCTATACTGAATACCTTGATAAGTTTCAACTATGTCGGATGTCAGCATATGTTTTTGGTAGTCCATCACTGACAATGATGACAATCTTGTTGCAATTCTCATCTATGGCTATGCATATGACTCTGAAGTCCAAATCCTGATGCAGAAAGTTGGCTGCACTGAGGGCATGCAAAGTCTGTATTTATGATGTTTGATGATGCAGCACTGTGGCACCTTTCACATGCAGCCTGGAGATGATTTCATCGATCCTGCTCAAATCTGGTATGTGCTGGTCTTGTCAGAGATGGCCAGTGAGTCCTTTCTGAGCCATTTGCTCGAATTCTTTGAGATTGATGCCACCCCACTGGTAGGGTGACCAGATAGCAAGTGTAAAAATCAGGACAGGGGTTAGGGGGTAATAGGTGCCTATATAAGAAAAAGCCCCCCAAATTGGGACTGTCCCTATAAAATCAGGACATCTGGTCACCCTACCCACTGGAGACTGCTCTTTGGGTTATCGTTGAAGTGCTTATAAGGACTAGCCTTCTTTCTTTTGCCCTGACTAAGCTCCCCATACAAGATCTGTTTTGGGAGACAGTGGTCTTCCATTCCGATGACATGTCCAGTCCACCTAAGTTGTGGTCTCAGTAGCATTTCCTCAATGCTGGTTGTGTTTGCTCTCTCAAGGACTTTAATATTGGTCACTCTGTCCTGCCAGCAAAAGTTTATTATTGGGCGGAGGGAACATGTGAAATTGCTGAAGATGTTCAATGTGATGTCTATAAAGAATCCACATCTCAGATCCATACTTGAGATGTTAGAACCACTGCACTATAGATCTTCAATTTGGTGGAGAGACAGATGTTGTGTTGGTTAAGGACTTTTGTTCAGAGATGGTCAAGGGCCTGACTGGCTCTACTAATTCTGGAGGCAATTTCCTTATGAAGAGAACTGTCACTCGAGATGATGCTGCCCAAATACTTGAACTAATCCACATTTTTCAGCTGTGTGCCTTGGATCAAGATGGCTGGTGTTGAGGCACTAGAATGAGGTGCTGGTTGGAACAAGACCTCTGTCTTCCTGAGACTGATGGTGAGGAGCTGGGATGCTTCAGGAAATCTATCGATGACCTGAAGGTCATGATGTCTATGGGCCATCAAGAAGCAATCATCTGCAAAAAGTGCCTTGATGAGAAGTCTCTCCAGTGTCTTGGTTTTAGCACTGAGTCTTCGAAAATCAAAGAGGGAGCCATCGAGTCAGTAGCAGATGTATATCCCCATATCCAATTCCCTTGTAGGATGGCTGGGGATATAGGCAAAGAACAAGTTGAATAGCACCGGAGAAAGTATGCAGCCTGGCTTCCTCCATTTGAGATTTCAAATGTGTCAGGAGAGTTACCACTGGAACGCACTTGCACTGTCATGTGGTCATGGAACAGATGGATGATTTGTATGAACCTTCTTGGGCAGCAAGTTTATCTGTTGACCATATCAAAAGCTTTGGTCACATCAATGAAAACTGCATACAGGTCCATGTTCTGTTATAAACATTTTTCCTGGACCTGCCTTATGACAAAGGTCATGTCCGCAGTACTTCAACCTAGTCTGAAACCACACTGCATTTCTGGCAGATTCTCCTCAGATATGTTTCCAGTGAATCTGTTCAGCAGAATGCAAGCTAGTATTTTCCATGCTGTAAAGAGGAGAGAAATGCCTCTGTAGTTTCTGCAGTCAGCTTTGCTGTCTTTGTTTTTCAGCAGTGAAACAATAATAGCATCTTTGAAGTCCTGTGGCATTTCTTTTTCCTCCCAAATACTACTCAAGATGTTGTGAAACACCTCAATAGCCTTTGGGCTTGCTACTTAGTACAATTCTGCTAGATACCATCCTCTCCGGATGTTTTGCCAGAGTTCAATTGTTTGATGGTTTTCATTACTTCCTCAACTGATGGAGAGAGGTTGAGATCCTCTTTGATTGGTTTCTTGAGTATTTGCATAACTACATACCAATTGACTGTGGATAGACTATTGAGTAGACTATTCAAGGGTTCAGCCCATCTCTACATGATTCACTCCTTGTCTTTGATGAGGGTTTAATTTAATAATTGGAGATATACCAATCTCCTAGAACTGAAAGGGACCTCAAAAGGTCATGGAGTCCAGCTCCCTGCCTTCACTAGCAGGACCAATTTTGCCCCAGATCTCTAAGTGGCCCCCTCAAGGATTGAGCTCACAACCTTGGGTTTAGCAGGCCAATGCTCAAACCACTGAGCTATCCCTCCCCCCCCAAGGGTTATGCCATCTGCTGACTTCAGGGGACCTCTGACAGATTTAGATGGTCCGTAGACAGCTTTGAGAGAGAGTCAAGAAGCATTGTTTTTGTTTGTAGCCACGTAATGCTGAACTTCAGTAGTTTTTCTCTCCCACCACCTGCATTCTCCCCAGTTCAGACTGGGCCTTGCTCTGTAGGTACTTCAATCTATCTTTCTTTGAGATGGAAGTGAGTTTATTTTATTTTGACATTTAACAAATGCTTTCCACCTGTAATTTAGGAGTTTGGAAATGCCCATGTTGTTTTCATTGAATCAATCCTGGTGTACACTTTTCTTTAGCTGGGTCAATAATCACATATTCAAACTGGTTCCATTTTCCTGTTCGGTTGCCAGTGATTGGCAGAAATGAAAAAAGCTTGCCATCAAGTGACTGCTGAATCTACACCTGATAGTTAGTTGATTCAGCTTTGCTATGCTGAAGTTTGTCTGTTGAGCTTGGAGTGCTTGAGCTGTGAAAGAACTATATGCAGGTTGAGTACTGCTCTTACCAATCTGTGGTCTATCCAGCATTCTGCACCACACATGGCCCTTGTAATGTTGACGTTGCAGATGTCTCATTGGCAGGTGATAACATAGTTGATGAGGTGCCATTGCTTGGACCATGGGTGCAGCCATGTCTTTTTATATTTATCATTTTGCCTAAAGAAGGTGTTAGTGATGAGCAGACTAAGTTCTGCACATTTACAAAAGAACAGGAGTCTGTTGCTGTTCATCTTTCCCACTCCATGTCACCCTATCACACCTACCCAGTCACTGCTGTCTCTACCAACTCTAGCGTTGAAGTCACCCAGCAGGAAGGCCTTGTCATATGCAGGGGTTGAACTGAGGCTGGAGTCCAGGTAAGAATAGAGCTGCTCCTTGCTTTCTTCTGTGCTGGTCAGTGTAAGTGCATCGGCACTGATGACACTGACATGCCGAAAAGGATTCAAGGGAAATCGAAGTTTCATTAGCCATTCATTGAGGCCAACAGTGAGGTCAGGAAGTTGTTTCAGGAGAGAGACTCTTATTTCAAATCCAACTCCATGGATCCTGTCTTAAACCTCTGCTTTTCCTTTCCAAAAGAAAGTGTAGTCGCCTCCTAGCACACGGATGGAACCTTCTCCAAGCAGTCTAGTCTCACTTAGTACTGCAATATTAATATTGTAGTGGGCAAGTTCTACAGAGACAAGAGCTGTTCTTCTCT
Source organism: Mauremys mutica (assembly GCF_020497125.1). Taxonomy (NCBI): domain Eukaryota; kingdom Metazoa; phylum Chordata; order Testudines; family Geoemydidae; genus Mauremys; species Mauremys mutica. The sequence continues at coordinate 182,092,414 of NC_059072.1, read as the reverse complement.
CAGGCCTTTGTGCGTCCATAAGGGTGCAGACATTCCATGCTCCGAGAATGAGTCATTTTTTCTTTATTGTTTTTTGACTGCTGCAGGATGGTCTGCCAGCTGCGGTAGTCTGGCCAGATGTTATGGGGCATCTTTTCTATCCCCTCTCCCTTAAAAAGGGTGAGCAGTGCTATCCTAAAAAGGATTGTTCAGTTGCCTGGGGTGCACCTGCCAGTCCCAAGATGCCTACGTGCAGGATTGTGGCTACGACTCCCAATGGTCATCTCCACCTGTCGCTTTGCTGTGCCCCCATCGCCACAGGATGGGGATTAATAATATAATGTTAATGATGATGAGATTTGATTAGATTATGTTAATAGGATGAGATTTGTGAGAAAACCTGTGTGGAAACTTTTGAGTGAGAAAGCAATTGCACAGCAGTCCCAATCTCTCAGATGTGGAAGTCAGATTCTAAAAGCATGAAGGATTGTTACGGCTGGGGACATTCTTAGCTTCAATAGGTGACCTGGACATGTTCAGTGCCTTGTCATGTTCTCCGCACCCCACACCACATTGCTGAACTGCCTTCATGGCCGTTAAATCACAAGTTGATTTCCTCTGTCCAGGTCACCGGAACAGTCTTCATATGCTAGAGAAAGACAAGTTCCCTATCTCACTGAGGGTAAAAGACCCATCAGCTACCCTAACTGGTTTAGCCCTCTCACTGAAGTGGTTTATTGGGATGTAGCCTGAGTTTACTGGGATGTTTCCTGTTGCCTGAAAACAGCTACTTGCAGCCATAGATAAGAGTTGGGTATAGGTGGGGACCAAAGGGAATGAACTACCCCCTAATGAGCATGACACATTCCTCCAACAGAGGATGTCAGAATACAGATATAAACAAAATGCCACCCACCCACATCAGTGGGACAAACTGATGTGCCAGCAGTGAAATGGGGACAGTACCAGTAGCAAGGGAGGGAGGCACTGGCCAAGGGACAATAGATGAGATTCCAGGCACCCATTGGAAATCTGGGAGGAGAGGGGTGCTCATTGGCCAGTATTCACCAGCTCCTAAAATTTAGCCCTGAACAGGAGCCATGTGGATCCTCTTTCAGCTCTGTTCCAGCAGCCCATCCTACCCACCCAAACTAGGAATGGAAAACTGGTCAGACAGATGCTATGGGTCTAGCCAATTGCCTGTTTTTGGGGTTAGGAAGAATTTTTTTCTCCCATGAGCCAAACTGGCAGAGAATCAGGGAGTTTTTGCCTTCCTCTCAGCACCTGAAAATCATAGTGGATTAAATAGGAATGCTCATGGTACCTAACTGAGGAACTGCGATGGTATTCATTACTTGTCGCAACTTGTGCCCAATTTCCAGTGCAGGTAAGAGAAAAAAAAATGATTGTTTTCCGGAGGTAAAAAACCTGGGATTTTGGAGTTGAGTTTTGGGCTCATGGGATAGTGTCAGACCTTGTGGCATTTGTGGGCTGAGGTCAGACCTTGTGGGATGAGGTCTCTACTCTGATGTACTCTCTATGGGGGTAAGGGGGGGTTCTTAGATTCAGAGAGCTGAGTCCTGGGGGATAGGGGGTAGGTTGAGGAGAGCCCACCCCCATGTTGTAGTGCCAGTTATAGGTTATATGATAAGGAGCCCTGTAACCCATGCACTGGAACCAGTTAAATTCCTGGTATAGGAGAGCATGGTTGATGGGTTCCTCTTCTTTGTGTTAAAAGTTGTGGCCTGCCACTTAATTCCATGTATGTATCTATCCTCATTTTGCCACTGAGTCCACATCAACTGGTGGCATCCTGTTTCTTTCCTTATCCAGGTTTATACTGGTTTAACATTAGGTAATTCCAGGATGCATTCAACTGGTAAAAGAAGAAAGCCCAAGATCTCTTAGATTTGACATCTCTCAGCCTTACATGATTTCAGTAGGCTCTCTTAAGAGCTTTGAGCAACACTGTCCATTTCTTTCATATAGATCTAGTGCCATCCTTTTTCAATACTCAGCGGATAATGTCCTCAGTATAAAACATTCATTAAGTTGTGTCTTTCTGCAAGACCTTCATAATTCTGCTTTGCATGATAGATCCTTCCCTATGCTGGACCATCCCACAATCATTTGGGCTTGCTCACATTTTAAGAGACCCTAGTGTACACCATGTATTTTTTTCTAATAGTTAGTACTGCGAGGACAGTGGCACTACAGTACAATTGTCATGGATAATCAGACTGCCAAATCCTTCATCTTAGGAAAGTTCCCCTCTCATCGAATTGAAGCCGAGAACCCCCCTTATAAGTAACTGGGTCAACCCATTTCTTATCCATTATAAAGTTGGAGACAGTTTACCAGCAGTGTATCAGCAGTGGTTATTTTAATCTGGTCTAATTTTTGTGGTGAGACTGGCAGACATTTTAAAATGGCGTCCACATGTACTGTGAGTGTTAGCAACTCAGTTTCAGACATCTCTATAAATGTCTCAGTCCATATTCTGCTGTGTGGGATTCTTGTCTAGACCTTTACTGTTTGTTAATGGTACAAATGACATGTGATCTGTCAGAAGTCATTAAAACTTTGAGATTTTTCATGAATCTCTTGCATGTCATATATTTACCAAATGTTCTGGTTCTAGTTGAGTGTACCCAGACTTGGAGTCTGAAAGCTGTCGGGAACAATATGATTCATATTTCCAATCATCTCCATGGAATTGGACTAGCACCCCACTGAGACTATTGCTGCTGCATCTGCTAAAATGTCTGTACACTTGGGAACATGATACAAATATTGGGTATGCGGCCATTAGATTATTTAGATCCTCACAAGCACATGGTTCCATGCTTTATCCCAGATCCACACAGAGTTTGTTCTGAGGAGTTCAGAACTTGGTCTTTCGACAGGCAGTTAGATAGGAATCTGTTTTAAAATATCATACTGTGGAAGTGCATTAGTTCAAGTACAACTTTAAATGGTGGAATTTCACCTATAGCTTTGACTTTTTCTAATGAGCCTTCATTCCCTCTTCATCAGTCCCATGCCCCCAAGAACTGAAACCGAGCCTGTCATAGTATATATTTTTCTCTATTTAATTTTAATCTAACAGACTTCAGTGCTTGTTATAACCTTATATCATGCTCTTCCTCAGACTGCCCATAAATTAAAAGGTCATCCAAATAAACTTCTCCTCTCTCCAGGCTTTGCCGACTCTTGCTCATTTTCCTCCAGGGGGATTACTTTGATGTGCTGTACTTGGAACTAAGTCTTAAATCCATTCAGTAACTGAAGCTGGGAGGCAGCATGATCTAGCAGATAGGGCAATAGACTGGAAGGCAGGATATGTGAATTTTAATCCCAGCTATGCTACTGACTTGCTGTGTGACCTTGGGCAAGTAGTTTGGTTTCTCTGTGCCTCTGTTTACTACTATTTGTCTGTCTTGTCTATTTAGGGATAGGGACTATCTTTATCTATGGTGCCAGCCCAATAGGGACCAGATCTCAGCTGGGGACTCTAAGTACTACTGGAATATTATTAGGAACTTTCATAATGGTCATTTCTAAATGAATAAGTTTGGACGTACTAAAATGATATTTATGTTTACTTGGCTAGCTTTGGCCTAATTTTGACACAAGTGTTGCCTTAGAGACCTTGTAATTGAGCAAACTTGCTTACAGCTTCTGCTGTATAGGACAAAGGTGAGGTTTTGACCATAAGATCTGCCTAAATTGGAGGACAACAAACACAGAAAATATGCTGCCAAAAGGCAATAAGGGAAAAATAGGAAAAAGTCCCCATACAGAGTAAAGGGTAAAAGTGACATGGTCAAATGCATTATCAGCGGTAATAAACTAATTAGAAAAGAAAAAAAATCACTAAAACATCATGGATAGCAAACATACAGCAAACTGAAGCTTGCACATGCTTATTATATGGATTGTATAAGGCACATGATATTCACAATATTTAATGATGTTTACAAGAGAATGAATGAATATGGGTGTGTATAAAATGTAGTAGATTGTAAGGGGCAGTTCGAGCTTTGTACGAGAAATCCATCTTGACCCATCTGTGCGCAAGAAGAAAGTCAATGGTCATTTTCTTTTTCTATATATATGTCATTAATTGCTTTAATAGTACTTATAATTGCAAGGCATGCTTTTGGTTCAAATAAAGCTTTGAATTAATAAACCTGATTGTCTTGGACCCAAGTGTGGGGTATTCTCACCCAACAATATAAATAATCAGCAGCTGTAAAATGCAAAAAGCTGTCCATTAAACAGAGTATTTTGCTACCAGTATATTATACTTATCTTTCACAATTTGCACTGGCTGCCTGTGGGTTATTAGTGTTAGCCAATGCATGCATGTTAAGCAGAGCATATACCTTTTTAATGGCTATTATGCACTCAGTATATGTATGTACATATATAAAATGTTGTGAAGTTATGTTAACTAATGCATTTTGCTCTCCCAACAATTCTGTTCACTCAAGTCAAGTATCCCACACACTTTGCAAAACTTTGGCATTAGAAAATAGGAAGCTTGGCAAAGACAAGCTACATGAATGGTGTGTCCCAGCGCAGGTTGGGATGTATCTCTACACCCAACTCATTTGGAATGTAGAATCCAAAACAGAGATGAGCAAAGTACACAGCAGAACAAAAAGTTAAAAGAACTGTTACGAACTAGTGGGTTGGATTTTAATGACGTGTAAAGAGTTGTGTAACTTATAAAGTCCTATTATAAATACAATTATCAAATGCATATCTTGAAGCGTTCCTTGTGTAAGGTGAACATACTGCAAGATAAGAATTGCTTCCTGGAATAAGGAAACATATGCCTCCTTTTCGTATTGCACCGTTTTGTCTTTAGATAATATATTTGGCTACGTTCAATTATTTTGTCTCTTAAACATCTTTAGGAATGAACTTAGAGTGCAGTCAAACAATTGGCTATACCTTTTAGTCAATACAGGATAGACTTTAAGGTGTTGGCTTTGATCTAGGAAGACCTAAATAACCTGGTATCTGCATAGCTGAGAGGTTGCTTCTATCCCCCATGAGATGTTAACATAGTTGTGATCAGTGCAGGTACTTGGACTGAAGGGCCTTTGACGTAAGAGGGAGCTGCTGTCACACATTCTCCCTGAGGATAGTTTGGCTTTTAAACTTTTTCTACACTTTGGTACAAAATAGATCAAATATGTAGACATCTAGGGCAAGCTCTTTTGGGAGGTGGGAATCTTTAGGGGAGAGAGAAGTTGTTCTTCAAAGAAGGTTCCCAAACTTTTCCTCGTTTTTATTTAACTAATAGGTTTGACTGGTTGCTGTTGTATATGATGGAGATTGCTGTTGGTTTTCTTTCTGTGTTTTGGTGTGTTTTTAAACAATGTGCAAACTTGCCTGGAGCTTGGCACAGGTTAATGCTATTTCTCTGTTTGCTACAAATCTAAATAAATAAATGCACACCTAAATACAATACATTTATGGGATGCTTGTGACACTTAACAGGAGGAAATTAAAATAATTTCTGAATGGCATTTTAAAAGTGACCAGCTTGACATTGCCAGAGTGAAGAACCATCTGCCAGAATGAACTAATTACATCAGGTGAGAACTTTGTTTCACCAAAGATTAGGAGATTTATTGTGCTCTGCACCTGCTCAGAGATACAACCGAAATAGCACAGCATTGACGGGTGGGACCGTGGGAGGGAAAATTGACTTTTTTACATCACTTTGTGCTCTATGGAGGCAGTTAGAGACAAAAGACTTTTAAAAAAAAATGGGAAGTCAAATCCTGCTGAGGAAAATAGAAAGCAGCAGAAACTCCAGCAAGTCAATTGTAAAAGTTTAATTAGGCAGGCCAAAAAAGAATTTGAAGAGCAACTAGCAAATTACATAAAAACAAACAGCAAAATTTTAACTTCATTAGAAGTAGGAAGCCCACCAAACAATCAGTGGAGCACTTGCATGATTGAGATGGTAAAGGAGCACTCAAGGAAGACAAGGTCATTGTGAAGAAGCTAAATGATTTTTTTTCATTGGTCTTCACTACAGAGGATGTGACAGAGGTTCCCACACCTAAGACATTCTTTTTAGATGACAAATCTGATTGACTGCCCAAGGTTGAGGTGTCAATAGAGGAGGTTTTGAAATAAAAATGTATAAATTAAACTGTAATAAGTGATCAGGAGCACATGATATTTATCCAAGAGTTCTGAAGGTACTGAAATATGAAATTGCAGAACTCTTAACTGTGGTATATAATCCATTGCATGAATAAGCCTCCGTACCAGATGACTGGTGGAATGTAATGCTAATGTAACTAATTTACTAATGTACAGTAATGTAATGCAATTTTTTTAAAAAGGCTTCTGAGATGACCTGAGCAATTACAGCTCAGTAAGTCTAACTTCAGTACCAGGCAAATTCGTTGAAACTATAGAAAAGAACAGAATTATCAGACACCTACATGAACATGATGTGTTTTAGAAGGTTCAACATAACTCTTGTAAAGAGAAATCATGCTTCACAAATCTATTAGAATTCTTTGAGTGAGTACGGATCAAACAAACATGTAGAAAAGTGTGAGCTAGTGAATATAGAGGACTTGATCTTTCAAAAAGTCTTTGACAAGGTCCCTCATTAAAGGCTCTTAAGCAAAATAATTAGAGATGTTATGGGACAAGCAGGAAGGTCCTCTCCTGGATCAGTAACTGGTTATAAGATAGGAAACAAGGGGTCGGGATAAATGGTCAGTTTTCACAGGGAAAAGAGGTAAAATAGTGGGATCTTCCAAGGATCTGAACTAGGACCAGTGCTGTTCAACATCTTCATAAATGAGTTGGAAAAATGGGTGGAACAGCTCAGTGGTTTGAGCATCGGCCTGCTAAACCCCGTGTTGTGAGTTCAATCCTTGAGGGGGCCGCTTAGGGATCTGGGGCAAAAATCAGTACTTGATCCTGCTAGTGCAGTCAGGGGGCTGGACTTGATGACCTCTCTTCCAGTTGTAGGAGATAGGTATATCTCCAATTATTTAAAAAAAAAAAAGTAAGTGGTGAAGTTTGCAGATGATGCAAAATTACACAAGTCTTTTAAGTCCAAAGCAGACTGAAGAGTTACAAAGGGATCTCACAAAACTGGGTGACTGGGCAAAAAAAATAGCAGATGAAATTCAGTATTAAAAAGTGCAAAGTAATGCAAATTGGAAAATATAATTTCAGCTATACATACAAAATGATGGGGTCTAAATTACCTGTTTCCACTCAAGAAATATTTTGGAAGCATTGTGATTAGTTCTCTGAAAACTTCTGCTCAATGTGCAGCAGGAGTAAAAAAAAACAAAAAACAGAATGTTATGAACCATTAGGAAAGGAATCGATAAGACCAAAAATATCATAATGCCACCCTAAAAATCTATGGTATGCCAACACCTTGGATACCACAAGAAGTTTTGGTCACCCTGTCTCAAAAAAAAGATATATTAGAATTGGAAAAAGTAAAGAGAAAGGCAACAAAATGATTAGGGGTATGGATCAGCTTCCATACAAGGAGAGATTAAAAAGATTGGGGCTGTTCAGCTTAGTAAAGAGATGACTAAGAGGGGATACGATAGAGATCTATATAATCATGAATGGTGTGGAGAAAGTGTATAAGGAAGTGTTATTTAGCCCTTTCTCATAACCAGGGGTCACCCAATGAAATTAATAGAAACAGTTTTAAAACAAACAAAAGGAAGTACTTCTTCATACAACACACAGTCAACTCGTTGCCAGGGACTGGACAACAGTGGATGGATCACTCAGTGTATTGCCCTGGTCTGTTCTTTCTCTCTGAAACATCTGGCACCAGCCACTTTCAGAAGAGAGGATATTGGGCTAGATGGACCATTGGCCTGACCCACAAAGGACATTCTTATATTTTTATGGATGTTGGGCTGCTGTAAGGGTCAAAATGAACCCTAATGTAAATTAGAGAATCCCTAGGGACTACTCTATATGGCAACCTCTTCACAGCTAACTATTGGATTCTCTGAAGCCCAGAAGCTTTGTTGCACTGAGCACTGTGAGCAGGCACCCTCCTGCCCCTACATTGGAGTCTGCAAGCGGGAGTAATACAGAGTAACTTACGTCAGCCCTATGTTACTCCTATACAGTTGCCCCTTTATGGTCCATATTTGCCACCAGAGTCCAACCTTCCATCTTTCACAGTGGACAGGATATAACATTCCCTCATTACTGCTTCACTGAGTCTTTTTAGGTCTATGTAGATACTGGCATGCCCATTTCTTTTCACAACACACCACTCTGTTGGTTTCAGCTATGTGCTCTTCTATCCTATTCTCCATTCTAATACAGTTCTTCCTTCATTTTGGGAGGTAGAGTACATAGGCTCTGACCTTCATTTTCAATAAAATCCACACAGGCTCTCCTTAAAGTAAGCCATTTTTCTGAACACCATCTCAGCTTCCTCTCTGTCTTTTTGGGTCCAATCCAAAAATCCAAGTCAATGAAATCCAAAAGTCAATGAAAAGACAGGCCCAAATCAATGGCTGTGGTTTAGTCTCAGAGGTTGCTTGCCAAGGCCTAACTATTGACAGAAGTGTTAAGCACATACTCCTGGTTTCTGATGCTGGTATGGTCTTTAATTGATCCAGGTAAATTATCTGAATCAATTTTGAATTTAACAAGAGTGTTAAAAATCCTGAGATTAACGCTCCAAGCCTGTTCACAAGTATTGTCTTTGACACGGATTCCAGGTGATAGGAATCTCTCCACCTTGACTGGGCTACATCTCTGAGCCCAGAGATGCAGCAACAGAGACACTTCCAGAGTCACCTCACACTCTGGCCCTTGTGTGTACTCAATAAAAAGACCAGGTCAGCATAATGGGGCTCTAAACACATTGGTTCAGGCCAGGTGCCAGAACCAAACTGTTGCAAATCTGTGTGAACAACCACAACAGTAAACCAAACTTTTATTAGAATACAATATAATCTGTAAAGTTAATTAGTCCCTCACTGCTTCTGCCTAGAATATCCTCCAGCCACGCTGACTACTCTAGCTTTCAAATATAATTCCATGTATTCTCACAACTGCTAGATGCACCGCTGTAATCCTCAAAGAAACTGGAGCAAAGAAAATTCAGCACTGCACTCGAAGGTAGATTGCCTCACTTAAATCAGAGGCTGGACAGAGAATTAACTGCCGTAACGGACAGTCCTCAACATTTTTATAGTCCATCATCCAGTTATTACAATTATAGGCACTACAAAAATGTTTCTAGTAGAATAAATGCACCATGTGAAACAAATGCAGAGTAATCTGCCCATTGCCCTTAGCAGTGTCATGTCAACACATGCCAGTGTCTATATCTTACAGTTTGCTCAAATGAAATCTGATATTGTTAGTTTAGCATCATACGAAAAAAAATAAGTCATATAAAACACTATAACCAGGATTGAGGTAAAAACAATTAATAAAAAGTAACTAAGAGAAGTTATGATAGCCTACTGGCTCACTTGTTTGCACTTGTGTGTTAACAGATTTATAGACATACTTTCCCACCAGTTCTGCCAGTCATCTTAGGAGCAGCAAGGGGTTTTCAGAGGACAAGAAGTAGACTATTACACTCACTTTAAACAAAAAAAAATTGTATTTTCAATGTAATAGTACTCTCTCTCTCGCTCTCCACCTCTCTGGCTTGATCATCATAGCCTTTGCATGGGTGTGCAGGTACTGGAGAATGAGCAAGGGGTAATTACTTCCTGTGAACAAAGTATGTAGGCAGCATAGAAAAGTGGGGTGAAGGTTGGGTCATGGTTGTGCCTCTTCAGAACTACCTACTTAGGCGGGGGAGACCAAGTAGCACCATTCTAAGGAATGGTGCAGCTCACCTCCTCCTTCTTCTGTCTGCCAATGAGCTGAGAGAGGGAATGTCCTTCTCTAAAGCACCATCCCCACTGGAGCTCCCCTAGGTGGGTGTGGCTTAACCCCACTCAATATGCATGCTGGATTGGAAAGTATACAGTCTGGCCCTACATGTTTGTAGTGGTTCTGTTAAAGAAGCTTTTTAGGAGATTTGTGAGTATTTTTCCAAGAACCTTTGAAAAACTCACGAACAAATGTGACTAAGTACATTCAGCAGAGCCTCTCTCAAGAGTCCTTACTGAGTCCTCACATGAAGAAAACTTTCCTTCCTGATCCCATCCATGGCTGGGTGATTCTTTCACTCCTGCTGAGACTGGTTAACTTCTTCCAACAAAATAAAGTCAAACTGTGACCTGGCATTTTTCTCATGCCCTGAAGCTGGCAGCTCTACCACGAGACAAAAGGCTCATGGCTGTGCCCCTTCTGGACAATCCTGTATTAGCTGTAGTGTGTCGGAATTCATTCTTCACCCATCTTACACTGATTGCCTTCAAGACCTTAAAAAGGTAGGCACATAATATCTGTATATTTACCAAAATAATATAATTTGCTGACACAATAAAATAGACACGTTATTAAAGTTTGAAAAAGCTTCATCTATTTTTCATAACCATTTAAATATGCATTGTGTTCCCTTCTGTCTCTCATATTCTACACTGATCGCAAACAGGCATTCTCTACTGGAGCTTATATTGTAACACTCTCCTCAGAGCTGTTCCAGTGTGTCATCTGGCTGAATCCCCTACTCCAGGTTGTGGCCTGGACTTCTTTTATAGCTAGTGTGTTGAAGACAGAGTTGTTCCTATTGCTAGAAGCCTGCACTATGAATTTGCTGCTGCTGCAGTTATTGTTCTGTCAGCCATTTCAGGATTCTTTCCCCTTGGTGCAGCGGATGCTTGGAAATCCCACTTTTGGTACTAATGTGAATAGGATAAGTCCCTACCTCGCTCTCTATGGAGCTCAGAGACCTTGAGTTAATGTCCAAATTTACCCCTCAACCTGGCATCTGGCTTCATTGGTAATTCAAAACCACCACACCCAAACACCCACACACTATAAACCTCAGATGAAGCATTCTCTCCAAGCTTGACTATGCCAACTGTAATGGGACCAGCTTTTGTTGGTGAAAGAGACACAGTTTTGAACTTGTATGGAGCTCCTCTTCAGCTCTGGGAAAGGTATTCAGAGTGTCAGAGCCAAATACAAGGTGCAGCAGATTGTTAAGCATAAGGAGTTAACACATGGTGCAGCAGATGCATTCAGGGTGAACTAGGCAGTTCACTTTAAAACAATGGTAACTTTTAAAGTTAAGTAGGTTTCCCAGGAAATCTCTAGAGGGAGGTGTATACAAATGTAGCCCCTTAGGTTAGGCCAAAAAATCAGCCTTTTGATGCTTTGCCCTGAGGAAAAACCCATTTTCTACAAATTACCTTTTCTCAGAGCACAGATCCGAACTATGCAGAGGAGTGACTCACAGAATCACAGGTGTGTTTGTTCTGACCCAATGTGGTTATGAACTTGTAACCACAGAATAACTGTTTAGTGGGGTTCGAAGGACTGTTCACCTGCAGAGCCCTTGTTAGAGCTACCGGGTAATTTTTGTTAGGCACATTAGCATGCACATAGTTTCTTTTATTGTTTTGAATGTGTTTTCCGTGTAATGCTTTCACCTTAAATATAATGTGCTTGCCTAGGGGAAAAAAAACCTGTGGTAACAATTGTGGTCAATTATGCTGTTTATAGCCTCTGAGTGTCATGACAGGAGCATGGGTCATCTGGCCTAGCAGGTAGGACCAGGAGCCAGGCCTACTGGTCAGAGGAGGAGTTGGAGCTGGAAGTCAAGCCAGGGCTCAGAGCTGGAGTCAGAAACCAGGAGTCAGGCCTAAGGTCAGAGCCAGAATCAGGAGGCTAACCAAAAATCAAAGTTCAAGTCAAGGTTCAGGCATCAAGCCCAGGGTCAGAGTTAGTCAGGGGTCAAGTCAGAAATCAGTCAGAGATGAGATCTGGAGTCCAACAGAGGGAATGAGAGTGGGGTCTGTTGTAATGAGAGACTGTATATTGCTGGGTTGCCCGGACAGTTTACTGGAACTCCCTCCATTCTTACATAGTTCACCTAGACCAAATAAAGGTCACAGGAGGAGTTGTCAGTCATGTCTTCCACAGTCAGCACTTTCCTGTGGAAAGTCCCCCCAAGGTTTACTGCACCTGGCTTGCAGCTCTGTCATGGTTGCCAGATGACAATGTGGAATCCTGTAACATGGGTTCTAGTGTTCCTGGATCCGTGTGCTGAGGAAGGAAAGCAAAGCAGGCCTGCTTAGGCAGTCTGACCTGCTGTAGGAATTCTCAGTGCAAGCAGAGAACTGTGTAGCCTAGAAATTCTCCCTCCTAACCAGAGTGAGATGCATGTCTCCACCTAAGAGTGGTAATGGCTTAGAGGCAGAAGCTTGAGAGAGAGTGCACTTGCTAGTCTATATTGAGTGATTACAGGTACAGTTGCCTTGAACTGTAACTCCACTGTGTCTCTCCAGGACCCATAGAGACATTCCCATCCTCATGGTATTATATCCTAGTGGTAACTGAACCTTCTTACTTAGGGTTGCCACTTTTCCAGGTTTTCCCAGGATCAACCTTTTAGTGGTAGCTGTCCCAGGAAATCTGTAAGGGTGCTCAGTACACACTGCCATCTATCCAGTTTATGGGCTCAGGATCATCCCATGATGTCCCATTTTTTGGCAACCCTTCACTTACCACTGTGACTTAGCAGTAGAGTTGGACAAAAAAAATTGAAATTTCAAAATTGTTTATTTTCAAAATGTCAATTAAAAAAATGTGAAATTTCCATTAAAAATATTTTGCTTTTTCAACCACCTCTGCTCTGCAGTAAATTATTATCCTGAATCTTAATGTACCAGCAGGTAACTTAACTGAATATCTCTGCATTCCTGTAAAGATCTTTGAGTTTGCAGCTCTGTTACATAATATAAGACCTTTCATTGGCATTTTGAGAAACAAGAATTTCAAGTATTGCCAAGGAAAGGACTATTTAAAATGAAAAAAATGACAACCAAAATGATGATTTAATATAAAATTTGGAGTCTCCTGACAGAAAATGACCAATGACTGCTTTCTCCAAGGCTTGTAAATGCTCGTCCTCTACCCTGAAGTCTCAGGAATAGAAGTCTCAGGAATAGCATTATTGTTTCAGTTGTTCAATGAAACCATTATCCGTAATAACTTATTTGTGTCCCATCCCGCCCCCCACTTCTCTTTCTTCTAGTAGATCAGAATTTTTGTATCTTTACCTAAAGATCTAATCTACATTATCTTAGTGAACTCATAAACTGTATATTTCTTTTGCTCTACTATGTTCATTCCTCATGCTGTGGTGTTTAAAGGGAAACTCAGATGAAAGCTCTGTGAACAAGAAGAGCCTAACTCAAACAACTGATGGCAGTAACATTCCCATTGATGGCTGCCAACCCGATCTTAACTAACTGGTTTATCTAGCTACTTCAGTATATCTATAGCCAAATTATATGTTCTATCCCAAGACTCCTGTCATAAATGGAGTAGAAACAGGCCCGAAAGAATATTTCCTGGTGTAGAGGCAGAACCCTGGCTGCCACAGAACTGCCAAAACAGGTTTATGCCACCTCTCTCCCAGCATAGGTGGTCTGACTGGAGCACTGCAGTAATCTCAAGTGGCAGACTGCCCCTAGGAAGTCACTGCAGCCTAGGTGCTGCTGTGGGGTTTAGACAGGACCTTACCATGGCCAAGAATTTGAGAGGTCAATGTGGATCCCCCTCTAGTCCAGGAATAGAGGAACAGAGATTCATAGTCTTGGAATTTTAACTCACTAATTGCTGATCTCCAGGCTTGTCAATAACATCATATAATGGAAGTCTTAAATAGGAGTGAGTTTCCTTTTATCTGTTCAATGCATTATTTTCTATTTACTGGTCTACAATTGAGCTAACTGGCAATGCCTTTTCCCTGCTGCTGTCAACATTGATAAAGTAACATATATTACCTACATTCCCCTCAGAACTGTGCTTGTTTCTCTCCAGTTTTATTTAGGCCAAATTAAGTATCTGCAAGGACTAGTTCAAAATGACTTTCACCTTTACTATTCCCACACATCTCTGAGGGATATCTTTTTACAAGTCAAATCCTGCTTGCTTTACTCATGAAAGTCCTCAGAATTACTGCAATGGAAGTTTTGTATGACTATGACAAGCCCAGTTTGGTTCTACAAGGGAATGGGGTGAGCAAAATAATGTAACAGACAGCTGAAGAAAGTCATGAAGAGCACTAAGGCCCTGATTCAGCAAAGTTAGGTATTCGCATAAATGTTTTTCTGAATGAGGGCCCCAATGCAACAAACAATATATAAACAGAACATTTCGTACCGATAACGACAACCTTTGTGTAGCAATCAATACAACATACAAGAAAGTATTCAAACATCTCCAATGGAAAGAAAACAACACAAAGATTTAATTTATTGCCTACAAGAATTGGAGAAATTTTTAGTGAGTAACAAGCAAAATTATGCCCATGCTGGCACTTCCACTAGCTGTCTGTGTTAATCAGATCCAGTTTCAGCGCCAATTATAATGTGGATGTATAAAAATAATTCAGCACATCATATGACATTAAATTCTACAACTAAGTTCAGCAACACAAGGAAGGTATGTAAAGTGGTAATATGATTCCTAGGTCAAGCAAGCTTTGATTAGTAACACCCAAAGGAAAAAAAACCCCACCAAGATATGAAAACATAAGCATGTCTATCACACCACAACTCAAATCATTCTGAAGCAGCTAAAGTACATAGTAAGAGGGAAAATAAGTATATAGGATCAAAAACAGGTAAAGAGATTAAGTTTGATGGTAAATAAAACCATCAAACTTAAGAAAATAGAAACAAACAGGTAGAAACTAGCAGAAATAAGATAAGCAATTGCTCATGACTAAAAGTGTACCATTTGACATATAAACATAACCCTAAACACAATATGAACATCATGGTATTAATGACATGGGATAATGTCAATTAACAAGAGACGTGACTATAATAAATGTGAGACACACAGGAGTGCTGATAAAATACTGGTCTTCGTTTTCTGGCCCCCAGCCATCTGAGGTGGGTCAGGAATACAAAAGGTCACAGGACATGTGTGAGTATCCATTGACTCCTGGGGCTATTGTACCAGTAACACTGGTGGGTTCAATCAATCAATCAATCAAGAAGCACTGGTACACTAGAGCTTAAACTGTTAAGTAACAACAAAAAGGTCAAAATTTATGAGGAGCAAGGAGAGAGGATTTTTATATCTAGCAGCCAGAAATCCCAGTCTACTTAGCTAAGGATTAAGGTAATAACCTGAAACATCTTGGGAAAATTTCTATCAAGCATAATACAAGTATGGAAAGGGCATGTATCTATTCATATACCTATTGAATTTATAATTACCCAAAAGAAATCATTTGTATTTTAATCTGATTATCTTGATTCATTGCTGATACATTTTTTTAGAATAATTCTTTTAAAAAAAATACAATCCTGTTGCATCCAGTGTGGAATAAGTGTTAACTTGGAAAAATCTGTGCCAGTGTTGCTGTATGCGGTGCACTGCACTACAGATTCAAGTAGGGCAAGTTCCTTCAGAGGGTTTCGGCACTGCTTGATTCCTGGGTGTAGTGGAGACTATTTCATTAGCCTCTTACCTTGCCTTGTGTACTGTCAGTGCACTTTTCTTTTGACTAAAGTCAACCATGCAATTTTATACTGGGTTTAAAAGGCCTCAAGGGATGTGCATGTTTATGGAGAAGGGGAAGACAGGGAGGACTAGTCAGAACAGAAGGAATCAGAACTGTAAAGGGTACATTTTCTAAGTAGGGCATGGTAGGTATGAACACCTAGTGTAAAATCTCAGCCTCTTTGAAATCAATGGGAGTTTTGCCATTGACTTCAGTGGGGTCAGGATTCCACCCCTTTTTAGGTAAAGTGTTGTCAAATAAAAATAGATGTGAGAAACAGAAACACATTCAACTAGTCAAAAGGACAGGGGAAAAGAAAAGGTTTCAAGCAGTTAACATCATGAAAGGTGATGCAGTGCACAACATGTGGTTAACATTACAAACTCTTTAGCAATGCAAAGCAATTCAAAAGAACATATGTAGAGTCCTGTTAAATAATTCAGTCTGAGTGAGCATCAGCCCAACTCAGGCTGGCTAATTCCTTTGCTATAGTTCTCTGGCTAGGAACAAAGGCAGCTCTATACTCTAATGTCTGTCCCCTTCCGACTTGTACCACTTGATTTTCACTACTTATTTACAGAAGGGGACTTGAGCTAATATGCAGTTAGGGATTGCAGTAAACACGCTCTTCAGATTTTTCCCTGCAATATTTCAGTTGGCTTACTATAGTGATTTTGTGTGGTTTTTTTTTTAAAGGTCTAGATTGTGACTTGAACTACATACCCATGCAAAGGTGTTAGAGGGAATGAGAACCACATTTACACCCCTGCATGAGTTACCTTATCCTTGAGCCCAAACAAGCAGATGCTGTGTCCTTCCTAATCCTCCCACAGAGCACATGAGCAATAGGGGGAGTGTGTGGGGGGTGTTGCCAGAGCCTTAGCTCATCTCACTCATCAGCCCAGGTGGCACAATTGAGCTGCTGGTTTGTGGGAGTTGTAATTTGCAGGGGGTATATACCAGGAGCATATTATTAGCCATCAATCCCCTGGAGCAGGGGAGCAATTGTGCCTCAGGGACAATGTCACACTGCCTCCTGGGGCAACATTCTGGGGTGCTGGGGTTTACGTGGCTCTAATCAAAGACACAGTCTAGCCCTTCACTGCTACTTGTTAGGATGTTAGAGGAGTGGCTGCAGATAGGTAGCACAAGTGTGACTGAGAGCAGAATGTGGCCCAGTATTTTTATGATACTGGTTAACATTGCTGTATCAACTATAGGATGTGGTTTTGAGCTAATTTTAAGGTATTTCTTTTTGTATGAACCAGTAAAAATAATTAGGCTTCATAAATATCATGCAGTCAGAGATTCAAGGAAAGCTAGTAACAACAAATGGGATTACAGAAAATATGGCTGCCACCTGGCATTGGCTTCTATATGCCATTCCTTCCAAAACATACTGCAGCTGTACATTTAGTTATGTTTCTATACACAAATCAGTGCAACACTTTTCTGTTACTACATGTTTATCCAAAGTATTTGCAGTTCTCTTGACTAATTACTGCATTCATTTGAATATCTGCAAACTGGGCTGAGCCCCAATTTATTTGAACTGTTTTACCTTTTTCCAACTAGCTTTCAGCATTTGCCATATGTACGAATATCTTCCATATTTAGGGAGGAAGTTCTTTAATACTCTGCTCCCCTGAAGTGGAACTCACTTATCCTATCATAGCTGCTGAGTGCCAAGGTCTAAAACCAGCCTTAAAATGGATTGAAGTCTTGCTAGTGAATAATGGATTATGGTAAAGTGTGCCATGAACCTCAATGTTTGCCTGAGGGGAATATACACGTGGAAAAGTGAGATAGTTGCAAAACTAATTCCGGGCAATCATTCAGAATTTACAGTATGTCAGTAGGTCACTAATAAAAAAAATGTATAGCATACCATGACTATGCTTTTTTATCCACTTGATATAAGAAAGGGAGCCAGGAAGTGCGCTGGCTTTTAATGCAAACCACCCTTAGGCTATGTGTACACTGCAGATTTTAGCTATGTTTTAACAAATTAATTAGCACATGGTAGGTAACATATGCTATACAAACCTTTGTTCCAGGACACATGAGTTTTCTGGGTTAATCACAACAAGCAACACATGTTTGTGCCTGTCACAGCCCTAGTTGAGCTCCCCCTTCTGGATGCTCACCAGGCTGGTGTGTTTGAGTCCCTTACACTGGACTCATGCACTTTTAAGGTTCCCTTCCTTTGGGTAGGCTCCAACCCTGGCTCTTTCTTTGGCCTCTCTGGCACAGTTCCTAGGCACACACGGTCTCTCTGTTACCTCTCCATCAAAGCAGAACATTACAGTCCAGTTACCATAACCTCTATGGCAAGTGCTGATGCTCCCAACCCCCATCACGCCTCCCAAGAAAAAACTCATGTAGCTTAAACACAGCCTTTTCAGATCTCCAACCCTTGTGGATGCTTTGTTCTACAGCTTACCTCTCCAGGGACATGTGATAGTTGAAGCACATAACACAGAAACTTTGCAAATAGGGTTTCCAACTTTCGACTTGCACAAAACTGAACACGCTTGCCTCGCCTTCTGTCCCACCCCTCTGCTGAGGCCCCACCCCTTCTTCAAGGCCCAGTTCCCCACTCACTCCATCCCTGCCTCCCTCTGTCACTTGCTCACCCCACCCTCACTCACTTGCATATTTTCACCGGGCTGGCTCAGGGGGTTGGGGTACAGGAGGGGGTGAGTGCTCTAGCGGGGAGTATGGGCTCTGGTGTGGGGCCAGATATGAGGAGTTCAGGGTGGGGGAGGGAGTGGGTTGGGATGCAAGAGGAGTTGAGGAGTTGGAGGTGTGGGCTCTGGGGTGGGGCTGGGATGAGGGGTTTGGGGGGCATGTTGGGGGGTGGAGCAAAGGGCTTTATAGTATAGGAGGGAGCTCCAGGCCGAAGCAGGGGGTTGGGGTGTGGGAGGGGATACGGGCTCTAGTCTGGGGGTGTGGGTTCTGGGGTGGAGCAAGAAATTAGGGGTTCAGGCTGCAGGGGGGTGAGAGCTCCAGCTGGGGGTGCAGGCTCTGCTATGGGGCCAGGGATTAGGCATTTGGGGTGCAGGAGGGGGCTCCAGGATGGCTGAAGGGTTCAGAGGGCAGGAAGGGGTTGAGGTGTGGGGGAGGGTGAGTGCTCTGGCTGGGATGTGGGCTCTGGGGTGGGGCTGAGGGGTTTGGGGTGCAGGAGGGGTCTCCAGGCTGGGACCAAGGGGGTATCAGGACTGGGGCAGGGGAATGGGGTGCGGAAGAGGGTCAGGGGTACAGGATCTGGCTGGCGCTTACCTGGCAGCTCCCAGAAGCAGCAGCATGTCCCCCCTCCACCTCCTAAAATAAATTTTGAAATGTCAATTTCCCACAGAACGGAAAATCTATTTTCTGACCACCTCTACTTATACTACAAACATAAAAGCATACACAATCGAATTTTTTTAAGAGGAGTAAGCCAGCCAACATCAGTAGTGGATTACCTACTCACTGTGCTATAAATATTTTATTAAAAGGCTGGAAATTATACTTAACATTCTTTGCAAAAGGCTTTGAGCTCTGTGAAAGAAAAATGGCCCTGATTCAGCATTTGGACATGTGCTTAATGTTAAGCAGGTGACAGTACCATTGATTTCAGTGAGACTATTTTTGTTCTTAAAGTTAAGCACATGGAAAAGCGTTACTCCTGAGTGCATTCTGCACCAAAAAATTAAAAATTCTGCACACAATATTTTAAAGTTCTGAACAATTCTGCAAATTTTGTCAGATAAATGTGGAGGCTCCAGCATGGCATTGCGGAGCACAGAGGTGGGAGATCACTGTGCAGCTCCTCCCCAGGACACTGACTCAGTGGTAAGGCCGCACCCAACCCTGACACAGCACCAGGACCAGGCCTGCCCCAGAAACACCCTGGGGCCCTGCCCCTCTGTGCTAGGTGCACCAGGTGTGGGCAGGCAGGCTCAGCAAGGCAGTATCCAAGTGTGGAGGGGCTTAGTGTGGGGGGATCCAGGTGTGGGTTGAGAGAGTTCTGTTGGGGCAATCTAGGTGCAGGCAGCACAGTGAGGGATCCAGTTGTGGGGAGGATCTGGATTCACAGGGGCTTGTTGGGTGGTTTGGGGTGCAACAGTAATGGGATTCTGCCGGGGAGTCCAGGTGAAGGTGGTGGGGCTCAGCAGGGTGGGTATTGGGTGTAGAGGGGATAGAGCTTGGCAGGAGAGTCTTGGTGTGGGTGTCTCAGTGGGGGGTCCAGTGCTGAAGGGGTGGGACTCAGTGGGGTGAAGATCAGTGGGTGGAGATCAGTGAGTGGGGATCCAGGTGCGGGTGGATTGTTGGGGTGGTCCAGGGGGAAGGAGGGCTCATCAGGGGGTTCTGAGTGTGTGGGGAGTGAGATTTGGTGGGAGGGTCTGGATATGAGGGGGTCTGGATGCATGGGGGTTGGGCGGATGAGGGAACAGCTCCCTGTACTGGCATCCCTCCCCCTATAGCTGAGGAGTGATGGATGCAGGAAGCAGTCGGGATGGGGGGGAAGGGAGGAAATGCAGAGCTTCCTGCAGCCAGGGAAGAAATCTGGGGGTGCCGTGCAAAGGAAGAGGAAGTTCCATCCTCCCCAGCCCAGCCGGACTAGCAGCTGAGTCTGGCACAAGGTAGGAGCCACCAGCCAGGTCTTCCCCAGACCTGCCTCCTCCCCACAGTGATTTAACTATCTGCTGGATGCCCTGGGCACAGAAAACATACTGCTGGGGAGGGTCACATGACCACTCTTGTGGCTTCCCTTTGCTTCCCCCTGAGAAAGTCTGCAGGGAAGCAAAGAAATCTGCGGGAGACATAAATTCTGCACATATGCAGTGGTGCAGAATTCCCCCAGGAGTAACTAAGCGCTCTGATGAATTGGGGCCTATTAAAGTATTATTATTATTTATTCCTTATGAGAAGGCAATTAGCCACAGTTGTCTGAAACAGGAACTTCTACTTATGGACAGAAGTAAAAACTACTGTTTGCTGGACAATGAATAGTCTTCAAATATATTTTTATATACCACATGGCACTGTAAAATTCTCCTGCCTCTCTTCTCCATCTGTCATATCATTCCTTTTTTTGAAAAATTCTTATATATTAGTCATGTACTCTACTCAGTCACCTTGGCAACAAGAATTATTCCCTTATGGAACATATTGTATTTTCAAAATTTGTATAATAATAATGTGTAGCTATTATTATCTGGAAGCTGAAAGTGAAGCAGAAGTTGTTTTGTGTTGGAGATTTTCATGTTGCATGGAAGATCAACATTTCTAATGATTATAGTGAGGTTACTTACATTTATATAGCTCTTTTCATCCAGAAACATCTCAATGCATTTTACAAACAAATTTGCAGACTACAGTGCATCTGTGCATGTTTGCAGATATGCCTGGGGTGGAACAAAATCCATTTAGCAGTGGATATGAACAGTAAATAACTGTTTAGACCAGGAAATGAAGAATAATATTTTATACAATGAAAATGACAGGTTGACTTTAGGAGAAAGAATATAATTATATAAATTAGAATTTAGCAAAAAAAAAAAAAGGGTTAAATGCCCTTACTCCTGTGAAAAATACCAAAGAGTCTTTAATGACCACAAGTGACCAGGCCCTCAGTCTTTTGTCTCATTCAAAAGTCAGCATGACATAGGCATGATTTTTATTTCAGTGACAGGAATTACAGTATTTGCTTGCCAGTTATGGAAGCAGAATTGCTAATGTTTCATGAGATAAAATAGATTTCAGGAGAGGCTGGGGAGTCCAAACTCCTGGTTGAGTGCCAGAGGGTGCCACTTCTAATGAGATTGGATTAGATAGGTAGGGAACAGAAAGATAGGAAAAGAAAAACAAAGGCGTGGAAAACAAACAAAATAAACAAGGCGTGACCAAGAAAGGGGAGTAGATGGTAACAAGACCCTTCGTCCCCTCTCTTTTCTTCGCCAAATCTTTAAATTACTTCAGGAATACATTTCCTATTTAATGGGGGCAATTTTATTCATAGAAATGAGCCCTGCTATCCAAAAACAAGAAACCAAAATAAAAATTTAAATGCATTTAAAATAGAGTTAACACCCTAAGTAACAAGATTGTGGAGATGATAAGCCTACTTCATTTTATTCATATTACTGAACCGCCACATATAATTTGGCAATTTCAGCTGTCTTTGATCATCAGAGGATGAAGATTTATCTATCATAGAAGCTAATTACTGTTATCGTCTACCATACACAGTGGTCTCTATAGGCCCTGCTTGTACTTTTTGATGGAAAGAAGAGGGCCAGCCTTTGATGATATTAGACCTGCCTCATCAAAGAGTCAGTGGGGCACTACTCTTATTGCTTTCACTTCTGAAGAGACACTAGAAACTCAGCCATCTGCTTTACACCATAAAAATCCAGCAAGAATGCTTTGTTAAATGAAGACATCTCATCCTTCATTAGGATTGTGGACACTGACTCCTGAACATTTAAGAAAAAGCAATTAATAAAGGAATAAGCAAAGGAGGTTATGAATATTGCCTTTGTGCCCTTATAGCAGAATCTATTCTGCCTAACCCTTCTGACAGCTGTATGTTTGTACTAATAGCAGCATTTTCAGTTTGGAAGTATAGGTTTATGATTATATATAAGTATGGTGCATTTAACTGCAAAAATAAAAAAGCAATTTTCTAATTAAATACAGAAATAACAGTGTATCATTCATTGGATTTAAATTTTGCAGATGAAAAGAAATTAGTGAACAAACAACCTGAACCAAGCTGTTATAAACAAAACATTCAAATACTCACAAAAGTAGTTTCTGAAACCTAAATTACCTCTAAGTCCTAAATAAATTAAATAACTCATTTCATCTTGTTTGTGTTATTTAATTATCTGATGGAAATAAAAAAGCAGGGAGCAAGACTGAATCAGAGAAAAGAAAGATTGGCTTTTTGTCTCACAGTGAGACATTCAGCTTAGTTGTTAACAATAAAATGCTATAAACCATATGCTTTGTGTGGTTTTCTTTTAAGCTTGAAATTAGAATGTGCTAATTAGAGTGTAGGCCACATATAAAAATATAGCACTCCATTGCAATTGTGCCTGTATGAGGACTACATTGTTGATGACTGGAAGAATGGTGCTATAATTATCTTACAATCCAAGAAGTAATTCACCTTAGTAATTTTTGAATATGTCAAGGGTCTGGTTCACAAATCACGTAATCACTTTTTATGCACTCTTTGTGCTGCAATTTACTGTATATGAGAAAAGTGACTTGCGTACCAATATCATATAATTTACTTCAAATTCACTAACCCTCCAACTCTCAGCGTGGAAACTAACTGTATTTAATTTCAGCTCCATTTCTCAGGGCTCTAAAGGCCCACAGAGATGTGAAGCTGTCAATGCTTCCAGCTGCAGGCAAGTTACATGTATTCATTTCCCAGAATGCCAATGGATAAAATAGTCTTGCTAGCTTGAACAGCATTCCCCAAAATTGCACATTTCTTCAGTTTTTATTAGAGCATAATCTTTGTTTCCACTGGGAAAATTGCAAGAAAGATGGGAAGTTTACTGAGCAAAGATGGTTGATTTTACTAAATTATATAGTGCTTTTCTGATGTGTTCTTTTCTAAGCCCCTTGGATACTGGACTTAGAGCATCAAACTCATGCTAGTAATGACCTACAATACACTAAACCCCTTTGTTTCTATTGCATTAGTCAAATTATCCAATAGATGGTTGGGAATTTTCTGCTGAAATGTTTTGTCACAGAAAATGTGGTTTCTGCAAAATCATCATTTTTCCTGCAGTAAATGTCTATTTTGCAGAAGTGAAATATTATGTTTTGGGTCAGCCCAAATGAAATATTTTGGTTTGTTGAAGCAAACCAAAAAGTTTTGTTTTGGCTTTGTTTGAATTTAAAGCCTGTCCTGTGTAGTGTCAGCTGGGTTGTGATGTATTTTTTAAAAGGACTCCTTGGGAGATTTGTTTCTAATGATATCGCCCCCATCTCAGCATAGTGCCAAATCCACCTGCTAGAGATTATGTCTTTGGGGCTCATAAAGATACTTCTGAAGAGTAAATAAATTGCCTTGGAAATGGACCAGGATGCACAGAATTTCAGTTATTTCTCTTTGAATTCCTCTGGTAAGATACTTTCTCTGCCTACAATGTCTTCCTACACATACACACAATCAAACCCCATTCCAAATTACATAAACTGAATGCTGTGCTTCACATTCAATATAATCAATATAATTCCAGCTACAAAATACATAGATTTCCAGAAAAGTGCAGTTAAAATGCACATGTTTTCCAATTGGTGTTGCCTCATTCTTGGGTTATAAGAGAGTTTTTTGATTAAATTAGTAAAAAATGAATAGGTTCCTGTAGAAGGGTTCGGCCGGGGCTCATCCCCTTCCGTGGGCGGCTGGGAACCAGGCCGCCTTACTACTTAGGTCCGGTGAATCAGGGAATTAGCTTGGCCGGGCGGCAAACGGTCAGGAGCTCAGGCCCTCAGGCAGGGGCCAAGTAAACAAATAAGTTTAGGTGGCCCAGGTCCTAGCTCTGAAGGGCCTGGGAGAGGGGAAGACTGCCACTCACCTGTTTGGTGGCAGGGGGGATGCAGGCCCACCCACTCCACTGCATCCCAGCCCGGGGCCCTAGCCACGGCAGAAGACCCACTGCTGAGTCAGTGGCGATCCTGACCGCAAAACACTGACATTGACGCTGTGTGTGCAGCAGCCAGACTAGAGTAGGCTGCCCCTGGGCTACTTCCTACCTCCGCCTCTAGAGGTACCTGCATCTGGACGGTGTCCTCCAGGGAATCAAGCACCATGGGCTCCTCAGGGTACTCGGCGAGCGGTAGGCTTCACAGATCCTCTGGGTAGCTTGCCACAGGCAGGCTTAACAGCTTCCCTGGGGTCTGGTTGGGATCAGGCCTCGGCTAGTCTGGCCAGTCTTCGGTTCAATCGCAGACTGCAGAAGTCTACCCACCGGGAGCTAGGCCACAGGCGTCTGGCTTCTCCGGTGACCGGGCCTCTAGTGAGCTCTGGGATTGGGCTTTTATACTTCCTGTCCTGCGCCCTGACCTCTGGGGGGCGGGCGCAAGCTCCACTGGCTCCACCCACTTTGGCGTCCTGAGGGGCTCATCCCCCTCTGGGGCGGCTGGGAACCAGGCCGCCTTACTACACACACACACACACCCTTAAGGCTGGCTCCCGCTCATCGGGGCCAGACTCTTCCATACCTCTCAGGAAGGACAGGAAGTCAGCATTGGCATGGTCCTTGCCTGCCCTACGGCAAACCGTAAAGGCATAGGGCTGTAGCGCCACGTACCAACACTGTATTCTCATATTTTTATCAAATTTTTATCCTTCATTTGGGCCAGCCACTGGAGTGCAGCATGGTCAGTGATCAATGTGAATGGGACTCTGAAGATATAGTAACAGAAGGCGTCACAAGCCTACTTTACCGCAAGGGCCTCTTTCTCCACCACTGCTGTATAGTCTCAGTGGGGTTGGAGGAGGCGGCCCATCAACCATTGAAACGCTTCTGGGGCCCCATGGAGGCCAAAGGGCATCTGAGTAAACTGATACAGGCCCGTGGGGGTGGCAAAGGCAGTGTTCTCCTTGGAGGCAGGATTGAGGGGGATCTGCCAGTATCCCTTGCTCAGATCAAGGGTGGTGATGAAGCGGGCCTTTCCTAACCAGCCCAGCAGTTCATCTACCCGGGGCATTGGATACGCATCCAACTTTGAGATAGCATTGATGAGTCTGAAGTCGATGCAAAACCATTGCATGCCATCAGGCTTAGGTACCAGTACTACCAGGCTGCGCCATTCGCTCTGCGAGGGTTCAATGACTCCAAGGTCCAGCATGGCCTGTACTTCTTCGTCAATGACCTGCCGCATGTGATGTGGCAAGGGCCTGTTCGCCCCCCCGGATCACCACCCCAGGCTCTGTCCGAATAGTATGCTGGACGAGGGAGTGGTGTATCCTGGTTGGGCTGTGAAAGTTTGTGGGAATGCCTGTAGAAGGCACTGGGTCTGCTTCAGTTGCTCCTCAGTCAGTGTCTCCCCGAGCTTGGGTCCTGCGGGGTCCTCCATACGGGTTACATGGGGGCACAGCTTGGGCTCCGGTGGGTAAGGGTTAATTAAGAGTCCCTCTCACTCCCGCCATGGTTTGAGGGGGTTGACATGGTACCGTTGAGTTTTCTTGTGCCGATTGGGCTGCTTGATCTCATACGTGACAGGCCCGACCTTTCAGACTACCTCATAAGGCCCTTGCCAGCGGGCCAGTAGCTTTGACTCACTTGAGGGCAGGAGGAGTAAAACCCGATCACCGGGTTGGAAATCGCGGGCCCGTGCGTCCCATTGTAGGTCTGGGCTTGAGCTTCTTGGGCAGCCTTCAAATTTTCCTGAGCCAGGGCCCCAGCCTGAGTGAGGTGTTCCTGAAGCTGGAGTATGTATTTCAAGAGGCCCTGGGTTGGCGACGGGGCTTGCTCTCATGTCTCCCGCATTAGGTCCAACAGTCCCCGTAGGAGGTGACCATATAACAGCTCGAAGGGGGAAAACTTTGTAGACGACTGGTGCACCTCCCAGATCACCAGGAGCAGAGGTGGGAGTAGCTGGTCCCATCAGTGGAGGTCTTCTGGGGAGAACTTGCGTAACGTCCTTTAGGGTCCGGTTAAACCGTTCGACCAAACAGTTGGTTTGTGGATGCTAGATCGAGGTGCGCAATTGCTTGATCCCCAGGAGCTCACACACCTGTCGCATCAGCTGGGAAATAAAGTTGGTGCCCTGGTCTGTGAGAATCTCCCGGGGCAGGCCTATGCAAGCAAAGACCTTCACGAGTTCACCCGTGATGGTGCGGGCCATGATGCTCCGGAGGGGTACTGCTTCTGGGAAATGGGTAGCATAATCCGCCATGACCAATACATACTGAAACCGGTGATGATTTTTGGGAGGGGCCCCACCAGCTCCATGGCCACATGCTCGAATGGGGTTTTGACTAAGGGCATGGGGACCAGGGGGACCTTGAGGGTCTGCGGGGGAGCAGCCAACTGGCATTCCAGACAGGACTTACAGTAGTTCCTCACATCCTGGTTTACATCAGGCCAGACGAAGCGCATCAATATTCGAGCCAGAGTCTTCTTGTGGCCCAAATGTCCAGCTGCCAGGACATCGTGGGCTAGTTTCATTACTGCTCGCCGGTGGCATCGAGGCACGCGTAGTTGGGTCTGGGACTCCCCTGTGTGCGGGTCCCGCTTGACCCGATAGAGTCACTCCTGCCACAGTTCAAAGTGTGGCCACTGCATTGCCCGTTGTGGATCAATGACCGTGCCATCGACGGCGGCCAGCTGTTTATATGCTTGCCCCCTTCCGGGGCGGCTGGGAACCAGGCCGCCTTACTACAGTTCCCCAATGCCTCATCTCTTCTCTCTGCAAACCACCATGGAGTTTATCACAGACTAAGGGGTCACATTTTTTTTTGAATCCTTTGTTAAAAAAACATCGACAACTCATCACTGCTTATGTAGTCACCTCTCCCCTGGAATCTGGATTGTCCACCAAACCCAAGACCTAATCTGAAATCCACCTAAATCAATGCAAAAATGTCCATTGACTTCATTAGGTGTTGGTGTAATGGGCTCCCCAGGGTGCAGACTGGATCTGGGGTACTGCTAAGCCCTCTGTCTCACCAGCCTGGGCTCCTTCACTCACTGTATTGTTGTGAAAAGCTGCAGACCTCTCCTGGTCCTGAACTCACACAAACATTTACAGGCAGTAACACACCCAGCTGAGTTACATGAATGCTTTTGGCAGCCACTCATGAACCAACAATAGAGAGGCTCCTGCCAATTTCCCATAGCTCCCCAGCCTATGATCCCAGGGCTGTACTATCTTGCCCTGGTCAGAGGCCTGAACAATGTAAATTTATTACCCCATCTGCCCCTCTCTCAATATGAAGAGGACAATGCAATGACCCCTCCTTCCCCCTGTTCCTGAGCAGATTTCCCTTTTCATTTGAAACAACACACTTTTTTAGGTAAAAATATGAAACATTTATTAACTACAGAAAGATAGATTTTAGGTGATTATAAATAATAAGTGTACAGCTCAAAGTAGATTACCTAAGAAATATAACAAAATCCCAATCTGAGTTCTATTAACTAGATAGGATTTGACTCAAATAGTGCCTTACCCTGATTGTACAAACAGTTTACCAATCTTCCATACACAGGCTGGGATTCCTTCTTTCATAGAATCATAGATTATTAGGGACCTCAGGAGATCATCTAGTCCAACCCTCTGCTCAAAACAGGGCCAATCCCCAAATGGCCTGCTCAAGGATTGAATTTACAACCCTGGTTTTAGCAGGCCAATGTTCAAACCACTGAGCTATCTCGCCTTTCCTACCTGGGATCACCTCCCCTGTTCAGTCTTTGTTTCTGAGGTGTTTCCAGATATTGAGTTGTGAGGGGGAGTGAGGCCAAGTAATGATGTCACTTCTCTCTTTTACAGTGTCACGTCTCCCTTTTATAGTTCTTCCATGTGGAAGGAACTTAATTGTTCCAAGCAAAGTCCCCAGCACAGTGTGTGAAAAAGTACAGGCAGAAGATGAAGTCCAGTATCATATGATCTAGTCACATGCCCTTGCATGCTTTGATGAGTCATAGCAGCCATTATCCATACACTGGCTGAAGTGTCCACAGGAAAGCCCACCTGTGTGGGGATAAGCTTCTTCTAAGGTCTATGATGTTTCTTAACGGGCTGTTACCTTGAATGGTTCAACCACAATGTACTGGCTAGACTGATGCAAACTGACTTGTGGGTGTTAACCAGGAGCAAACATATTTGAAATACTGGTACATAGTCAATATTCATAACTTTAGATACAAAAATGATACATGCATAAAGATAGGGTAATCATATTCAGCAAATCATAACTATTCCATTGATATCTTGCATGACATACTCTGTATAAAACATATCATAATCATATCACCATAGTATATATTGGGGTGCTAGGGTGTTGCTTTAGGGTACAGAATGTTGTAGTTGGATTAAGCCTATATTTGATACAGAAGCACCATCAGATGATAACTTTCAGTTACAACCTATCTGGGCTGGCTTTGAACCAACAACCTTCAGTCTAATTACCCCATTACCAAACTCAAGTCAGTGAGACTTTCTTCCAGAGATTGGTTGCCAGATATGTTGATTTGTGAAAATGATGATGATATACTGAATAATAATTAATACATTTTTATTTATAACTAAAAATGAGAGGTGACTCTTTGACACTCTAGGTGCCCCTATCAGCTGAGTAAGACCACAATAAGTCAATATATCAAAAAGAAAAACAAACAGAACCCATGCAAAAATATGAAAAATGATTAATATCTATGTATCAAAATGGAAGTCAAATAAATTCCCCACTTTGCTTACGCATCCCCTTCAAATGACATTTGTTTCCTCAGCAGCGTTGATCTCAACATCTTGCAGCCTACCCTGCTAGTCTACAGATTAGGGCTATTATATCTTGTGATACCATATTGGGACTGAAGAGATTGGCACATAATTCCTGGCTCTCCCACAGACTCCCTGTGTAACCATGGACAAGTCACATAATCTATGTGTGCCTCAGTTCCCTATCAGTGACACAGCAGTAATACTTTCCTGCCCATAATTTGTGCAAGGTGTGTAAATACTGCAGTGATGGAGGCCATATAAGATGATAGATAGTAAGAGATAAACTATGGGTTAAGGGTTTTGGCGAAAGGGAATTTTATGACAAAAGAAAGGAACCCTCACAGTGAACTCCCTCTGCCAGCAGCCCTTTCCAATCATACTAATCAGGGCCTAATTCCAAAACATGCAGACATCAAAAACTGCAATATGGCCTGGGGAGACATATTGTCCACAATGGAAACTGATCCTAAGGACATGTCTACAGGGTGCAGCAAATTTGTACTAATGGAGTGTGATTTCTAAAGTGCACTAACTGGTCCGTTTAGACCCTGCTGATGAGCACTAAAAGAACACTAGGGAACTTTTAGTGTTCACCAGCAGGGTCTACACAGACCAATTAGTGTGCAACACAGTGTGCTTTAGAAATCACACCCCTGTATCTATTTTCCAGTGTTTGCCATTGAGCAATTGTTTGTGTATATAAGTCTCATCCATTCACAGAAAGTGACTAATCCACCAATAGTGATTCTTCATCACCTTTGCCTATAGGCTGGGAAGACCTACAAGCTCCAGTAGAAATTTGGTTATTTTACTTTGCTACTTTGCACCCATTTTTACTCATGAAAATGCCTAATGAGAATGTTATCTGGGACTTGTACATTATGATGAAAGCAGGGCCATGGCTTGGCATCATATTGTAGCGCGTTAAACAGGACTACATTATATTATCTCTGTACAAAGGCCAATAGCATGTTGCTTCCACACAGTTTTGTAGGTAGCGACATGAAATATTAGCTTTTTCTACACAAAGCTTAATATCGTCACCTACTAGAGTGTTTTAGTAAGAACACTGAGGTAGGTGAATTTTGTTACTGTGTATTTATTATTGATCTTGATGTTTGTTTCAACATAATGGCACTGTTTGTTTGATGCTGGTTGATACATAACCTTGTACTTTGAAATGCTAATTGCTAAGACAAAGTTTACCAGTGCAGCTGCATAATGAGGTATCATTATTTCCAGGTCTTCCTCTGAGTAAGCCACAAGTTCACAGCCATCCAGAAAGAGTAATCTTCTAATAAGGTTTCTGACAGCATTGCTGAGGCATGCAAAGGAGCTAGATTAAAAACTTTGCCTTAGTGGAATCTATTCCTTATTTCCTTTGGTCGATTATGATTTGCCTCATCTTCTCTTGCTGTGGAAGTAAATCCAAACAGCAGTGTGAAACATCCAAAGTCCAGGAAGGCTGAGTAACAAAGATTTTTTCAGGCTGATAAAGATTATGTGGCTATCTCCATTTTGCTCCCTGGCCATTTTCTTTCATGTCAATAACTCTGTGTTGTAATCAAAACTTCACTGTGTCTCTAGGAGTCTGGGGTGTGTTAAATTGTCCAGTAGTCAGTTGAGAAGTGTGCCTGTCAATATTTTGCCTGCAACTGACAGTTAAGGGATACCTCTTTAATTACAACAGTCAGTTTTTTGAGTCATTTTGCTTGTAACAGTGACAAAGTTGAAATCGTGTAACTTTTATGGTATTATTTCCTACACCCAGATATCCCAAAGAAATGAGGTTATATTGTCCTGTCAGTGTGTCACATCTGTATATAAAGATCTTGAAAGGTATTCCACTGGGCCTGAGTGTGTTACCATTTTCCCCCAATGCTGCCAAGTTTTTGTAAACTCCTTAGCAAGACATTGAGGTTATAATTCTGTATGTGCCAGTGCATTATTTGTGTTGACATTTATGATTAAAGTTAGCTGATGTTCACGGTATCAGTGATGGGTGCCTCCTTGGTAAGCAGTTCAGTGCCCCTGTTAAATACAGTGCTGGAGTCACAGTCTCATCCTTGTATAGAAGACAAGGTTTGCTTCCTCCCATATCAGACATAAAATCAGAATTTAGTTACAATGTTGCTTCAAAATTATGTGTTCAAAAATCTACTTCTGATATGGAGATTGTCAGTCAATTGTAGAAGATTTGTATTCTTTTTTGCCCGTACAACCTTCTAACAACTAAACCATTTCTATGGTGAAATCCACGGAGTTTTGTTATTGACCTCAATGGATCCAGGACTTCACCCTGTCTAAGCAATCTTGATTTTGCTTATTCTTCAATCCAAATGTCTCATCTGCTACCAAGGACATTTGTTCATCAAACATAGTCTAATTTTTCGCCAACATCTTCTGGAACACTGTTAGTCAAATTGTATTTTGTTCCCAGTGAGACCAATTCAAGACTGAAGTCCTATCAGTGTCACACTTTATATGTATGATTTTGAAGGTCAATATGCCCACCAATTGGCACCAGGAATAGTTCCTGTTATATGAATATCTGAGGCTCTCTCGGGTTTGGAGCTTGGGACAAACACTTAATCTAGTGTACACAAAAGAAATGTTTTGAGTGTGGGTTTATCAAGTTTTATACTTGATGAAATTTGGCATATATTACTAAACTGTGTACAACATATTTTGCAGTTAATAGCAAAGAACTAGAATTTTCACTTCCAAATCCATGGTGCTCAGTAACATTTTTCCCTGTGCTGCTAAAGCATCCAAACTGTACAGTGGTCACACTTTAAGTTTCTTCCATTTTTGAAAGATTTTGCTTGTTTGAGAGATATTCCCTATGACTCCCATGGTCATAAAATGGGTCAATGACAGAGCTGGGAAGAGTACCCACAAGAACTAATTCCTCATCCCCTCCTGCATCTTTAAGAAACTACACGAGTTTAGGAGAGGAAAAAGATGGACTAACTGTCCTCCCTATCACTGAAACTTTAAAAAAAAAAATCTTATGGTCTACCTAGAAGGAAGACGGTATTGGTCTATGGGCTATGACTGATAGTTATTAATGATAGATGTACATAACATTAAAGTAAAGGTAAAATGTGCTAAGCAAAAATTTGATTATTTTGCCATAAAAATCTTATATTAAATATATTAAATCAAGAGTCAATACAATATAGAACAGTAAATACATAACTAGCAGAGAGTGGGATGTAGAATTTATAGATGGAATGCTTTCCCTTCCCAGAACAAGTTTTCCAATAATTATGGTAAAGATAGCAGATGGAAAAGTATAATTGGCAACAAAAGGCAATAGAGGTTGAGATGTTATAAACAGAACAGCATTAATAGCAGGCATATACAGAGAAATACAAGTCATTCCTTACGTTCATTAAAAATAATGGTGAAGCAAGAGAAAAAGCATGTGTTAGTTTGGTGTAAATTGGCAATGTTCAGGAAGCAGTTGATAGCAAAGTGAATTATACTGGTTAAATGTGAAATTTCAATTAAATTCTCTTTAAGAGGATCTGGAACAATGTTTATTTTACTGGTATCACCCATGATACTCATACACTATTCTTGCTGGACACGTAGGGACAGTTTAAAGATAGATTCATCTACAGGACAACTAAGTATGAAAGAACAGAGAAAACAGTTCATCCAAACCAAAACAATTTTAAATGAATGTGCCTATCTTGTAGGATGTGAAAGAAAGGTAGGGAAGGTGAAGGTGTGTGATGGATTATATTTCTTTCAATAACAAACAAAAAAGGAAATATGGAAGATATAGATGCAATAATTCCCATTAAAATGGAGCAGATACTACAGAAAAAGATAGTATCTGATTATTTTACATCATCTCACTATGAATCAAAAGGCAAATAGATACATTATTCAGAAAGAATCTGTTAAGGTTCCCATATATACTGAAAAATCATAATGGATCCATCTCATTATAATCAAAACCTGAGTTGGATCTTGTTGACACTGTTCCACTATGTATAAATACTTATTCACTGAATGAGAGAGGGAATGAGCATGACTCTATACCCTTGTGATTACGGCATTATCTGAGATGTGGAAGACCCAGGATCCAGTTATCCAGATCCAATAAATGTATAAATATTTATACAGAGCAGAACAGTTTCAACAGGAGAGTTTGAAAGAGGCCTGCCCCAGAAAACCCCATAAGCCAGTGGTTGGTTACTCTCTTGGGATAGGGGAGACCTGGATTCAAGTTGCTGTTCCACAACAGCCAGAATGGGCACTTGAACAGAGTGTCTCACATCCTGGGTGGATGCTCTAATCCCTATGCTGAAGGTTATAATGGGGACAGCTCCTCCACTTGTGTCTTTTTAATGGGTTCACGTGTGCCCAGAGGACACCTACTGGATTGGGCCCATAGGTGGAGCAACACCTATATCGAGAATCCTGCTAGGGCCTAGGGGGAGTTAGGCAACGAGCTGTTGGACAGTGTCAGGACTGACGAAGCTGTGCGCATACCCAGCCACTGAAATGTAGCCACCTATGGGACTTGAACAGCAGGAACTTATGTGCTTACATAGCAACAGCTGAGCAGGGGTTTTATGAATACCACTGCTGCCTAAATGTTGGTCTTACACACCAAAAGTGGCAGTTAGATGCCTAAGTCTCTTTGTGAATCTGGATCTTGGTAGACACACACACCTATGCAAAGTGCACTACTTTAATAGTGTTTCATACTCACTTTGCACAGATGTAAATTTCTACACAAAGTAAAAGGCATTGGGGAATCACAGCCTGGATCTTGGCTAGTCTCCAAGAGGGTGACCACCCTCCTTTGTTTGACCACATTTATCAATGTGCCATACCAGCTATTTTTCAACTTTCCTCTGATATTTTCATTTGGGAATTTTGCCCACAGCACAGTTAGTGCATCTAATTCAAAACTGAAAACTACAAAATAACAAAATGGGTCAACTGGGGTTCTGACAAGATGACAGATGGAGTCAAGTGTCACAAAATCAAATAGAACACATGAAATATGCTCCTTTGAGGTAATTTCTATTGGTGCCTTTTTAATATGTAGTCAAATGAAGAGCAAACCAACTACTATGTTCACTGCCCATTTGACACACAAAATAGCCACCTGGAGATGTATATCTCTTCAGCAATTGATATCAAACAAATATTATTCTGTCAAGGATTTAGCACAGTGATGGGCAACCTGTGGCCTGCAGGCTTCATGCAACCCATCAGAGCAATCTGATTGCGGGCTGCAAGACATTTAGCTGATGTTGGCCACCCGCAACTCCCACTGGCCGCTGTTTGCCATTCCCATCCAATGGGAGCTGCAGGAAGTGGCAGGCCACAGGGGCCACTTCCTGCAACTCTCATTGGCTGGGAATGGTGAACCGTGGCAACTGGGAGCAGTGGGAGCCATCCAGGGCCGGATTAACTCTTTGTGGGCCTGGCTCCAAACATATTTGTGGGCCTCCCCGGGGAATGATTGTAAAAGGGGCCAGGGGCAAAAGCACAGTGAGGCGTGAGCTAGGGTTGGTCCATGGAGCAAGGGAGGGGCCAGGGGTAAACTGCAAGCGCAGTAGGGCTGGGGAGGGGATAAACAGAATCCACCCCTGCCCACATAGAGCGGGTACCTACCTTCTCCCTGGTTCTAGCCCATTCTCTTCGTCTCTCTCTGCACTGAGCTGCCCCTCCTCCAGTGTGACAAAGTGGGAATGTTCTTAATGTTTTCTCTGAATATTGTGTGGGTGCCTCAGTTTCCCCTATGCATTTCTTAAATATCTAGGTGGTGGGATAAGGCTGTGTGATTGTTGCAGAGCCCTAGAGGGCAGGTGTGATGCTGTCTGCACAGAGAGGGGTAGGGAACGTACACACTGGGGAAAGAGGTGGGAGAGGAGCTTGGCTGCTGGCAGAGCCTGCCCTGCTGCAGCAGAAGCCGGCAGCACTAAGCTTCTGCCCCCACAGAGATGGGGGGAGGGGACGGAGAAGAGTGGGCTGGGCCCTGGCCTCTTTGGACTGTGGGCCTGGCGCCATGGTAAATCTGGTACTGAATGCCTGCAGACGGTCAATATCAGCAGAATGTCTCGCGGCCTGCAATCAGATTACCCTGATGGGTCGCAGGTTGCCTATCACTGATTTAACATGTCATTTGATGGAAAACCATGCCAAAAATGCCCATTAAAAACCACATATCTTCTCAACAGAAGAATTAGTTATGTCCACTGCCAATCATAAGCATCCAAAATATCAAGAAACGAATGGCTTGGAGGTAAAAATAAAAGGAAATATTTGAGTTGAGAAGGAAAAGTAGCATACAACAGTATACATATGATGCCAAGCAATTCAATACCAAGAAGCAAATATGATACACAGCATTTTAGTCAGTTATTGAGCAAGAAAAAACGGAAACAGATAGTTTTTGTTTTGCAAAGTAAAAAATACATTTTTCTATGGCTCTAAATGTAGCGGATACTTCTGATTGAGAATAGAGGAATTAAAAGGTAGCGAATAATAAATCTAAAGCCACGGCCAGGGCAAAGTCATCAATTGCAAAAACAGCTCTATCATCCTCACTCTCCTGAGTTTATGTATCTGAATATAATGCTCTGCATCAGTTCTTACTCAGAAGCTCTACTCCTGCAAATCACCTTTGGGGATGATGTCAGGTGCTGAGTCGAATAGCAGATCCACTGATTAACACCTGATAATGAACACATTTAGTCATCAATACTTTTGGTGGCAAACTTCCAGTGTGTCATGATTAAAGCTACGTTTTAGTCATGGGTATTTTTCGTAAAAGTCATGGACAGATCATGGGCTATAAATTTTTATTTACTGCCTGTGACCTGTCTATGACTTGTACTATATACCCCTAACTACAACTTGGGCTAGGGGGTTGCGGATGCTTTGGAGGGGCAGTCCAGGGGCCTGGGACCTCTGCTGTTGCTAGGAAGGAGGCAGACAGCGGCACATGGCCTGGGACCCCTGCTGGTGCTGGGGGGAGCCCTCCCCCCAAAGATTAGACCCACCCTGCACCCCAACCCTCTGCCCCAGTCCTGAGCCCCTTCCCACACCCAAACTGCCCCAGCAGCGGCTGGTGTGGCTAGCTTAGGGGCTGCCTGATTTGTTCGTGTAGCCCCAAAGCCAGCCACGCCGACCACTGCAGAAGTCAGAGAGGTCACAGAAAATCACAGAATCTGTAACTTCTGTGACAGACACGCAGCCTTAGTCATGAGCAGTGCTGTCCCCAAGAAAATCCTACTGCTGTAGAGCCCCTGAACACAAACAACCCTTCTGAAAGCTGTGGCTTAACACTATTAGTTATTATTAACTACAAGGTAACCGCCTTTCCAGATATCAGTAAGCTCTCCCTAGGTAACTACAGCAACTATCCCTTTGCTTTTATAGTTAATCAAAATAAGTAAAGATGGTGTCTGCCTTCTCGAGGAGATTCAGTACCAAAAATTAACTGATTCTGGAAGCTTATAATTATTTTAAGGAAGTATACTTTCACTATAGGGAGATATGCAGAATTTGTTATCGGTCTAGAATAGATCTGGGCAGAGATCAATCATTCTATTCTGTGGAGGATTTTGAGAGTGCAAAAATTGGTTTCACTGAAACTTGGAACAAGCCCCCCGCCCCCATTTTTTTTTTAATTTCTCCCCAAGGCAAGCTCTATTGGGCATTCTGGCTCTCAGACACTCTGCCTGGTGGGTTGCCCTGGAGCCAGGGACTCTGAAAGACTTGAGACCCCTGAATCTAAGGCAGTTTACAAGTTCAGCTGCCCAGGAATGTGGACCCTGGAATCCCAGACTGTAGAAAAGCCAAGAGCCAGGGCTCCTAGGCTCTTGGGTCCCCATCAACCCCTATGTAGCCACACGGCGGCAAAACAGGCAGGTTTTGACATGAGTCTGGCAGTCAGGGTTCTGGCAGAAACCTGGGTTCTGACAGAATTTTCTCAAAATTGTCATGGTCCTGGGGCCTGTTTTGATTTAGATGACTCCATAAATTCCAAGGAAAAATGTTCTGTCAATATGTTTTGACCGACTCTTCTCTAAAACCTTTCAAGTTGATTTGGGAAATAGAGTTGCATTTTTGCTTACCGTTGGCTCACAGTGCTGTTCTTAGCTGACAAGTAACCCTATAAAAATGGCATTGTCTCAGTGAATTCCATACATTTTTTCTCAGTTTAAAAGTAAAAAGATGTCTTTTCTGATCACCAGAGCCACAAGCTCACCTTATTCTTTGCCAGTCAAGTTGTTTCTCCATCACCACTCATTTTACTCCTCACTACCAGCAATAAAGATTAAAGGATAAAGCAGGCCAAATTATGCTGTGTTTTACCTGAAGATCATGTCAGACAATGTCATAGACCAGATAATATCCTCACCTGTGCAACCTCACTGTCTTCAGTGACATAAGTGCACATCATTCACATTTAGTGAGTTTGCTTGCATGTCATTGAGGGCATAATCTGAAGACCACAGGGTTGCACAGACGTACAGTAACTAAGGGCTTACTTTGCCCCACAGAACATTTGTCATTGGTAAAGATGCACAATAATTTTAAAGGCTAGTCTTTCCATTGTCAAAACTGCCTTTTTGTTTCTTTTATATTTTTGAAAATTATTATTTAGAAATTATGAAGTTATATGTGTTATAAACTGCCTACTGAATATAATGTATTTATTTCACAGTGTGATTCTACTGTGAGAAAAGCTATTGCAGCAGGAAAGGATTTTGCTTGTTTGGGTGCAATGTAAAACACTTTAGTGCAAGGATTGGCAACCTTTGGCACGCAGCCCACCAGGGTAAGCCACCTGGCGGGCCAGGCCGGTTTGTTTACCTGCTGTGTCCGCAGGTTTGGCTAATCACAGCTCCCACTGGCTGCGGTTCGCCACTCCAGGCCAATGGGGGCTGTGGGAAGCGGTGGCCAGAACATCCTTCAACATATGCTGCTTCCCGCAGCCCCCATTGGCCTGGAGCGGTGAACCGCAGCCAATGGGAGCCGTGATAAGCCGAACCTGCGGATGTGGCAGGTAAACAAACCGGCCGGCCCACGAGGGGGCTTACCCTAGTGGGCCCCGTGCCGAAGGTTGCTGATCCCTGCTTTAGTGGCATGTTTTAATGTATACCAGAAAATTAAAAGTAAAAAATGTCCTTTAAGGGTAAAAGACAAAATATATACCAGGGCTATCCTCAGCCTAAATACAAAGTAAAGGTACTATAACTTGTGGCCTTCTTCAGCCAAGACCAAAATGAAAGTCTAAAGTGTGTCTTATTTCAAAATATATCCCAAACCATCCTTTCCTCTGCTGTTCTTCTATTTACTGTACTCCCTCATACATTTCTCTCTCATAATCCTTCTGCTGCCAGCTTTATCTTACTCTCCAGAGGTCCCTTTACATAAACTTCTTAGCTTATTAGCCTGTTCTTTCTTTACTTCCTCACAGTCTCCCATCTTCTTCTTTCTTTTCCTGTTCTCTCTTAGGCCAAGTCAGCTTTTTATACACATTGTAATGCTCCTCCTGCTGATTTAACTCTCCTGCTATGCTGACATAATAAAATTACCTGGATGAGAGGCATAGAGCTTTTTGCAATGTAGCTAGAATGACACTGTGTCAGTGTAGACACTACATTGCTTATGTCACCCTGAGAGACTTCCACGAGGTGTCCCACAATGCCCATCATGTCCGCTCTGGTCACCAGTTTGAACTCCACTGCCCTGCAGCCAGGTACACAGGCATGCGCCCCTCTTCCTTTCAAGGCCCAGAAATTTTTGAAATTCTACTTCCTGTTTGTTCAACATGTACAGCTCACATTGCATCTGCCCAGCTGTCCATGCTGGCACCCTGCAGCAAAAGTGCTTCCGCCTATAGTACATCGGACTTGTTGGATCTGCTAGGTCTGTGGGGAGATGTGGGTGTGCAGTCGCAGCTCCACTTTGATACTTACGGGCAGATTGCTCATAGCATGGAGGAGAAGGGGCATGAAAGGGACTCACAATAGTCCCGTGCTAAAATCAAGGAGCTGAGGCAGGCGTACCAGAAGGCAAAGGAAGTCAATTGCCAGTCTGGTGCATTGCCAAAGCCATGCTGCTTCTATAAGGACCTGCCTGTCATCCTTGGCAGTGACCCACCTCCACCACCAAGAGCCCCATGGATACTTTGGGGGTGGGGAGGCTGGAGGCAATGGCCAGTGGAGTGAATGCCAAAAGCAATCTTGAATTGTTTCTTTCCATGGCACACAGCAGGGCAGACACCACAGTGTCATTATCAGATTTGCAGCTCATGAAATACTATAGGATCAGCTGTGTTGTGTTCATAATGCTCATCACAAGACTGGAGAGAAGTGCAGGATCCATGCTTTCTGACAGAGATGGCGGTTTACAGTGGCCATTGAAAAGCAGCATGAAATGTAGTCAGGAGCCCATAGAATAATGGGACAGAGAAAACTGCATCATGGGACAGTGAGCTCACCCCCTGGGGCACTGAGATCACTTCCCAGAACTGCCAGTGACAGATGATGGTGCATTGCATGGGGAGATAGCTACCCATAGTGCACTGCTCTCTCTGTCAGTGCAAGAGCATAAACTGTGGATGAGCTCTACCATCACAAGATGCATGCAAAAGCAATTTAATTACAGCAGTAGATGACTGATATATCTTAAGTCAACAAAACTGTGTAGTATAGACATACACTTATGATTAACTCATCCCCCGCTTATCTACTGACCCCACCCCCATAGTATATTAAAAATAAGATAACTCACGCAATGTATGACAACCATCATTCTGGCCACTTTGGTTGTACATTGTATCCCTTTCCCCTTCCCATTGCCTTTTTTTTTTTTTTTTAGTTTTTTAAATGTACTATTTACACTGTACATTCTTCAGAACTGGGTGTGTCTTCATGTTATGTTTGCATTGGACCCAGCATGATAAGACCCTGATCTTGATTGGAGTCTTTCAGCACAACTTTGTCCCTGCCTGCAGGTATATGGGATCTTGGGGAGCAATTACCACATTGTGGGGTGCAAAATAAACTTTATTAAGAAAATACAAAAACAGGGAAAATTCAATAGTGAGGGGTATGGGGTTTGTTAAGGTAGACAATTGGGGAGGGGTTTCTTTTTGGTGAACAGTAAGGGGGTTTCAATAGTGGGGTACAACACAGCAGGATACAATACAGTGGGTAATCAGTTAACACTGAGGTATAAATGTAACAGGTAGCTAGCGATTTCTATGTAAAAAGGTGTGTCACAGCAGCATATAACCAACTAACAGTTATGGATAAAATGTGTTAAATAACAAACAATTTTAGGTAAAAATATGTCACAGTGGTGTAAATGTAGAATGTGAGGGGTATCAGAGAGGAAGAAAGTAACAAATGGGGTTTTATGCTAGAGAGTGAGACAGAACAAACAGGCTGCAAGCTTAAGCAGCAGAGAGAGTGTAACAAGGTAGAAAGACACAGAGAAGCTGGGGGGGGGTGTTGTTTGCAGTGGGAAGACAGACAATTACAATTATACAGAACACAGCAAAATCTTATCTATGAGCTAACTTAACCAAGACTACACAAATTAAAACACAATGCAACAATTCTCTAAGCCTAACTTACAAAGTATAATGCTAAACTTAACTTAATGGGTGCACCTTATGCTAAGGATAGTTCCAGAGGGCTGAGTGGTGTGTGTCCAGGACACAGCTCCAAAGAGGGGGAGGTGACTGCAGCCGTGGGGTGGTTGCAAGCAGGCTTATTTCTAGCAGCAAAGGCACTGCAGAACTAGAAACAGATTACAGATACAGACCAAGGAGTTAGCTTGGGTCTGTCTGTTGGGGAAAGAAAGCCAGCAGCCAAGACAGGGGGAGTTTAAGAGAGGTTTTAAGACACAGACCAAGGTTTAGCTTGAGTCTGTGTGCTGGGGAGACAGAGCCAGCAGCTAAAATAAAAGTATAGAAAGTTTCACAGAGGGATTCTTACCATCCCCCAAGGCAGCAGCAGAGGCAGAAACAGCAAGCACATCAGAAGGCTCGGTACAGTCTTGATAATCAGGAGATCTCTCAGACAGCAATTCGTTCTTCGTGGGGGGGTTTTAAAAAACGGGGGTACGCTCAAAAATAAAACGAGAGCGGAGAAAGGACCCCCAGAACCCCTGGTTGATCAGACCAGGCAGCAATGCAAGAACCTTTCTGAAGTCTGTTCAGAAAATGTCTGTTTATAAAGGCAAACCCTGGCAGCTTCCCGCCAGTAACTCTGATTGGCTCCCCCTCTTACAGGTAGGAAAGAAGGCAGAGAAAAAAAAACTGCAGGCAGCCACCAAGACATGTTTGGACTAGTCCTGAGCCCAGAGGTATGACTCATGCCCAGGATCTTAAAAACACAATAGGTCTTGCAGCTCTGGACAGAGCCTACCCTACACCAAGCCCAGGTTTTAACAAGGTGATAACAGGACCAACCCTTTGAACAGGGCAGTGGTCCCACTTAGCACAAATGGCCATCCCTTTGAGAAGGGCAATGGCTCTTGTTAAACAACTTAAGGGGCCCTCCCTTTGAGAAGGGCAGAGGCCCTGGTAAACAACTTAACAGCCAGGGAGGGGTGGCCACAGAGGAGAACAAGAACAAAATGGAGTAAGGGGACAGCTTTAAGAAACAAAATGGAGCTGTAACAGACAAACTTGAATAAAGTGAAAGACAGAAAGCCTTCGGGATCAACCTTCAGGTTCCATGTCTTTCTCTCAGAACTTGCAGGAAATCTTCCATCTAGATGGTTTTGATGAGAAAAACAGTTTCTATAAAATCAAAATTTTCCTACAGGAAAATTTTAATTTTGTTGAAATTTTTTATGATTATAGTTTTCCATCAGGAAAATCAAAATAATATTTTGTTTCATTCTGAGTCATTCCAAATCAAAACATTCTAGTTTGTCAATCCAAACTGAGATGTTTTGTTTCAGGTCAGTTCAGCATTAATGTGTGTCTGTTTTAATTGCCATGGTGCCTCATGGGAGTTGTAGTTTGAGTGCCTTCTGCCCCTATTCTCTTCTATGGTATGGACTATATCACTCATTTTGCAGCCTCCCTTCTGGTTGAACAGATCTGGTGCTTCATGGGAGATTTAGTCCAGCTAGGAAGCCTGGCCCAGAAAGGAGATGGGGGAATAAGACAATTCACATGAAGAACACTGAGCCACAGATTAATGTTGAATCAATTTGAAATGAAAAAATTTCAATTTAAGGAATGTTTGAAAGTTTCATTTTTTATCAGAAATGGCAAAAACAAAATGTTCTGTGAAAAACTAGCCCAGCATTTGACTCCAAGTTAACAAACCTGATCCTGAAAAGCAAATTTCAAAATATCTGAATTTTCCTCAAGACAGACATTCCAATTTTTGACCAGTTCTACCTTCAAGAGAACCTACCTCCTTTATTCTTTTTGCAAGACTGAGCCTCCATCACCTCACAAAGCATCACTCTTTTATTCTAGCTGTGACAGTCCCTTATGTTCACTCTTGTTACAAGACTATGATACATTTTGTACAAAGTATGCCTTGAAAACTCATGATGTGCTGATCATTATTGTCCTTGTAAAATGTGTGGCAACCTTGTATGAAAAGTTATGAAATTCTACTGTAGAAGACATGTTCTAAGTCTAAGGAAATAGCTTCAAACCAGTTCCCAGAAAAAAAGGCTAGCCAGCATGTCAGCCAGGTTTCAGCATAATTAAATGGACTATCACATGACTAAGTGCCATTCTTTGGCAGGAAGAATGGTGTGAGTGAGAAATTTACATCTTGGCAATGGAATAGTTGGAAATTCCCATGGAAACAGATGCCCTGTCTCCTGATCCTCAGCTGAAGATGATGATCAAAGAAAAACAGAGCTATAAGAAAGGAGAACAACGTCCCCAAAATATTTCTCCTTTCTCTCTATCCAGAGCAACCACAACACCTGAGGAACAAAAACAGCTTTGAAATGAGAGGGGAAAATCCTGTCTGAAAGGAGTTCAGCCAGTAAGACTGCAAAAGCATGTGGTGAGAGAAATCTTTGCTTTGAATTCAATAGCTTGATAAGTTAGGTATTAGTTTGCATTTTACCGTTAATTTCTTTGTAACGAATTCTGACTTTTATGCCTCATTACTTGTAATCACTTAAATCTCTCTTTCTGAAGTTAATAAATTTGTTTTATTGCTTTATCTCAACCAACGTGTGTGTTTGTACTGAAATGTTTGGAAAACTGTATTTGAGATAACAAAGTTTGTTCATATCATTTTCTGTTAATGTAATGACAGACTTTCTATGAGCTTCTGTTGTCCAGGAAGGTACTGGGCAGTACAAGACACACATTTCCGGGGACAAGTCTGGGATTGGAAATTTGCTGGTGTCATTCTGCAATATAATTCAGGAGTCACTGGCTAAGAGCACTCATATAACTCATCTGGGGGTAATTTACATGCTACAGGCTGTGTGTGATCAGGCTAGGAGTGGTTGCTTTCATAGCAAAGTAGTGTAAAAGGCACCCCAAGTTGGAGAATTGAGGAGGCCCAGCTGTCCATCAGTCCAGATTGTACCCTGAGTAATCTCACACTAGTATTCTGAGATTAATTAACTAGCCATATATGGCCTAGTGTGAGTACAATGTAAATCCCATAATTCAGGACAGCCAACAATGGTATTTTCTATTAGCCAAAGGATTCACACATTTCCTGCCAATCTGTGCAATGGATCAATAGTACAGCGTATTATAGGACACCATTTAAATCTTGGTGTGAAATCCTGACTCCATTCAATTCCATGAGAATTTTGCTATTGGCTTAAATAGAGCTAGGAATTCACCCTTTATGTTTACTACACCACAATAATTCCTTATCTAATTTGTAGTATACCCTATATTAAAACAGGAATTCCATAAGTACTGCAGTAAATTTGCATGCTCTGAAAGGTAAGTATTACGATAACAATGCAACTCACGATACATGTAAGAAAATTCCACAAAATGAATTTCTTGTCTTTATTTGAATCTTACACCTCATATCAAGAATACTAAATGTAGTTTATTTGAATGTGCAGTAGCACTGACATTGAAATAAACACACACTCATGCACGTTAAAATATGTGCATGTACTGTAAATTCATTTGAATCTTACACTGTCTCTTAAACCTGTTTAATTTGAATGTGTAATCAATCACAGTTGTATCCCCCTCACCCACCCAAACCACCCATGGAAATTGAATATAAAAAACAATTTTAATACAACAATGTTATGGATGAGAAGTTGAACTCCTGAAAAAGATGAAAGTCAAAGATTTTCCACAGCAACAATATTTTAACCATATTACAAGCATATAGAAGCATAAAGCTGAACAGCAAATAGAGCAATATAATAATATACTATGTATATGAAAGGGAATTGAGTTATAGTATTCTGTGGAACATAATTTTCCCAACTTTTTAAATTATTATACTTAATATTCTATTAATGCAGATTTTTTGCGTTGAATTGTAGATGAGTTTATAATGAGGAAATGACTCAGTGATCCCCATTTATGCTACATTGTCTTCTGTGGGATGGGAGAATGGGTTGTTATATTTATAGATATGGAAATATATAATTATATCACTGTCCAGTGCTTCTGTTGCTTTTTATTTAAAACTAATTGGTTTTTAT
This sequence comes from Mauremys mutica, assembly GCF_020497125.1. Lineage (NCBI taxonomy): Eukaryota > Metazoa > Chordata > Testudines > Geoemydidae > Mauremys > Mauremys mutica. Next base: position 182,047,593 of record NC_059072.1, on the reverse strand, counting down.
TTTATTTTTTAAATATTAACTTGAAGTTGCCAAGGTAGAATTTCTATCAGATAGAGCCAAATTCACCCCCTGCAGAAGATTTGCACAAAGCAAATGCACCATTAAGCCCCTATTTAGAGGACTTATGTGAGATTTAAATAGGGCATAGGCCTTGTGCTACTTGTCTACATAGAGGCGAATTTAACCCATAGTGCAGCTGGCAATAAGTACTCAGGTGAAAAATAATTGATGGATGCTTTGTTTTTTTAGGTTGAAACTATACGCTGGAGGGTAGGAAAATCCAATATTTTTCTTCTCTTCGATGCTGGGTTAACTGTCAGGGCCAGCTCATGTGTGGCCAGCTTAATGAGTAGACCCAGAGTCGGATATCTGGAATCGGAGTCATGGGCTGATCCTGGATCAGGAACCAGGGGTCAGAGTCAGATGTTGAGGCCAAATAAGGAGATGGAGGGTAAGGCCTAGAAACCAGAAGTCAGGAGCAGGAGACAAAGCTGAGCCAGATATCAGAGCCAGGAGGTAAAGCCAAGGCCAGGAATCAGGGAGCAGAAGGAGAACAAGGAAGTATGATCTGTAGCAGCAGTTGGCTGGGATTCCCCCTAGTTGCACAAACTTCCTGTATCCTCCCCAGGCTTAAGTAGTATGTGCAGACCAATCAGTTATTGGGAACAGCTTGTCAATCAGGTCCTCTGTTGGTGGCAAATCCTGTGGTGCATGGGAGTCATTGAGGCTCATGATCTGCCAAGTGTGTCTGTTGCTGGAGCTAGTAGTTGGTAGTGTAGGGTGACTACAATCCAGGGACAATACAAATCCAGGTTCTAGACCTCCTGCTTCTTATATTCAAACAGCTTTTATAAAAAAGGTGTCTTCATTGTGCAGATGGAAAGCCAAACAATCTTCTTACTCTTTTCCATCCCATGTGCTCCATTCTATACGACACAGGTTTTCCTTTTACAAGTACTGGGTGAAACGCATTCCTGTACAAAGTGTCAGCCCAAGGCCAATGCTTCATTTATGTCCTACTTATATACGTAAAATGAAGTGGCTGGAAAAGGACAGCCAATAGAGCCATTATAGTATGCAATCTCAGAACCATTGTTTATATTATATTTGAGAGACTCAGACATTTTACCCAACTCTGTGTTGACTCTTTGTTGTGCTATGAGACAAGCTAGAATCCAGTGACACTAGCACATGAACATGTTACAATATGTCATATGTATGGTAAGTGAATACACAAGCCCTTTGGCTGCATTGGATTGAAAACAATTGAATTCATTGTCCACTTAAACTGTTTTTTCCATCCTTTTATGTTACAGAACAGCTTTTATTAAAAAAAAGAAAAACAAAAAAAAAGGTGATGCTAAGCAGACAGAGCACTCACTGATACATGTTGGAAAACTATAGCTCTCTCAATTTTCAAGATTTCTAGAGAAGACATTTACACTCCTGTTACAAAGTTAAGACATATTCTTGCATCCATTTACTTCATTGATCATAGGATCAGGTTCTAAATAAATGAATGTTTTATAAAGTCATAAAAATAGGTTATTTTATATTGTCACTTCAATATGCGGAGCTTCATTAGGACAAATGTGAGAGCAGCATGTGTGCACATCACCACTGCAGGTTGCTGAGATACATTTTCTGGTTTATGAAAAAGCAGAGATAATAGTTGTGCGAAATCCCACATCAAATGCACAGAGCACAAATTAGCTCTGCCTTTGGGAAAGTCTAAGATGTACATGGATGTTTTTGAAAGATATTCATAATTAGGATTTTTTAATAGACATTCTTTCTTTTCTGCAGGCAGGACATGTATCTTTCCCTGCAAATCAAATCCACCATAATAAATCCACAATAACATTTCTGTAGTTTAACTGTTAAGTTACATTGCTCTAAAGCAAAGTGGAATGGGGAAAAAAATCACTGCTTATAATGGGCAAGATGTGAAAAGAAATGTCTGGTCCTTCAGTGTGCTGAATGGCCCTTGCAAGGCCCTGGGTGCCCTCAACTCCCATTGAAGTCACTTACCAACTTGCAAGAGATGCTCAGGACCTTGCAGACTCAGGCTCTGAATTACCTGGAATAGTAGTTTTTACATGAACACCAACAGCCTCTGATATCCCCAGTTTGCGTTCATCAGTCAGTTGTTCTCTGACAAGTGCATATTCAGCATTCGGCTACCAACATCCCACTCCCAATCCTCCCTATGACTCCTGCCTACACTAGTATAAACAGAGATAAAAGCAAAAGGGAGCAGGGACTGGTGGTTCAGAGGAGTATAACGCCCCATCCTCCTAAGAGTAAAGAGAGTTCTTTCTCCTCCTTGGACGGGGTGATGAGATCTACCTTTTCTCTTTCAATTTATGTTAGCCAAGGGAGTGTGTCCTCCTTCTGCCCCTCAAAAGAACTCCACCCAAGAGATCAGTCTCTAACAGAGAGACACTCCACCTGCACCAGGCAAGACAGGATTATATCATTCCAGAATATCACCCGTGACAGACTCCTCTCTTCTTTTGTAATAAAGGGATCACTTTGGTAATCTCGCTGCTTCCCCTGGTCATGGCAACACAGGACTGCTCTGGTCAATATACCTTAATCTCATTTCAAATATAATCTATTTCAGGTACATACATAACCTCCATTACTTTAGTATCTAAGTGCCTAAAATAAATCCACAATAGATAATACATACAAAACAGGTTTCATGTTACAATATGTGAATTAAGCTGCTACTGAGCAAAATCAGCTTCCTCTGATAAATCTCATTACCAAAAGTCCCCAAACGAGGGTGAACCAGCATTAACACCAGTTAGAACCTTGACCACACCACCAAACAAACAAACAATGCTGCTGTGACCGGGGTCCCAGTTAAGTCCAGCCGAGGTCACTCAGGGTGAACTGCAAAGAATGGGACAGACAAACTCCAACGCTGGTGGATATTCCAATACTTAGATTTACCAAGCCAACATAAAACATCTTCTTTAGTACCACATTGGTTATTCAGAAGGCCAGAAAAACACAGTTCCCTTAAAGTGATCCAGTCTCAGGCTTCCATCCAAGTACCCAAGTCAAATATGATGAAGATTTCTGAAAATCTTATTTAATCATATTATTTATATTTATATTATTCTACTAATCCCAAAGAATCAGACACATTACCTCCCAGGTTATTGAATATTCCCAATCTTACCCAAATACATTAACTAAACTACAACTTATTAAAAAAGAAAAGAGAGGGTATGGTTAAAAGATCAATATACATACAGACAGGAGTTTAATTCTTGAGGTTCAGATACATAGCAGAGAAGGTGAGCTTTGTAGTTGCAAAGAGTTCTTTTAGAATTTAGTTCATAGGTTAGAATCCAATGTCCAATATCACCTTCAGGGAGTACAAGCATAACTGGGACCTCAATCTTCCGACTCAGACTTCCCCTGATGAAGCTTAAGCAGATCTGAGATGACAGAATCAGGACCCAATGGTCTTTTATACAGTGTTCTAGCATCCAATTGACCACATAGTCCTGGATAAACAATAGGCTTTTGATGTAACCTTCTGCTTTCTAAACACCACCGGTAATTAGTTACAAAAATTAACATAGGGCAATTTATCCATTAGGCAGTCTATCACAAATTTCAAAGCAACATATAGACAATGACATTATTTCACCCTAGCTTCATCTATATATTAATTGTCCTTTTTTGATTTCTGAATCAATAGTTATAGTGACAGACAGGAATTGTCTGTTTACATGGCTAGCTTTTAAGATAAACACTACTAGTATCACTTCTAACTTCTAAGAATATAGGTTTGTATTTCAAATTTGTAGCCTATCTACCATGAATGGCTTTCATTACCATTCACATACCTTTCCAATGTTTATTTTAAAGGAGGGATCTGGGTCATTCAGCCAGCAAGCTGTTTAACCCTTTCTGGCCAGGAGTTATATTTTGTATAAGATTCATTGCAATTATATAACAGTGGTAGCGATACTGATTATATTTTAATCAGACAAACCTAGCTGATTGCTAGGTTTAATTACTATGGAATGAGAGTAGTCACTCCACTTGAAACTGCTAAGAATTGCCCACCAATCTATGTGCAGTGCTAACCCTTCTGCCCCAAAACAGGGATTCCCAGGGAATACCACATAGACATGTCGGACAATATTTTCAAAAATGAATGCCTCCAGTTAGGTTCTTATGGGTGAGATTTTCAAGAGTGATACAGTGATTTAACAGAACAAATCCTATTGACTTTCAGTGAGACTTTTGCTCCTAAATCACTCAGGCTGTTTTGGAAATCTCATTCTATTTCCATATTTATGCACGTAAATAAATGGCCTGGTTTTCAAAAGTTCTGAGCGCTTAGAAGCTTCCATTGACTTCACTGAAAAACAAGTCACTAATTTTTGCACCTAATTATGAATGTAGAAACATAATTATGAACAACTGTTTTTTAAACAAAACTTCACTCACGTTTGGTTATGTGTTTTTTACATAAGAACAGTCAGACTGGGTCAGACTAAAAGTCCATCTAGCCCAGTATCCTGTCATCAGACAGTGGCCAATGCCAGGTACTTCAGAGAGAATGAATAGAACAGGTAATCATGAAGTGATCCATTTCCTGTTGCCCATTCCCAGTTTCTGGCTTTTGTTTTTGTTTTTCTCTGTGCGCACACACACTTTTCACTCGCAGGAAAACTGCACAGCTCCTCTGTGGAATCATACTTTGATGAGACAATATGTCATGCTACAGAGCAATGAAGTGGCAAATAATCAATTAAGTAAAATATATCACATTATTTTGTGGAAAATGCACAGCATCCATTATACGCACGCACGTGCACACACACACACCCCATTACAAGAATGTTTAGTATTGTACTGCAAAGCTTATGGAGAAAAGATTCTGTATTGATGATTTCCCTTTCTGTAAAACAAATACTTTTTAAAATCTCACTGATTTTTATTAACACTATAGTTTTGAACACTACCACACATTTTTATTTCTTTTGAATCCTTTCAGTTGTATAATCTCTTCTGTATCAAAGGAAATAATCTAACTCAAATGCAGAAAGCAAAATTTTAATTTGACAAGTGTCAGTTTTACTTTGGTCTTCTCTCTTATCACAGTTTCAATGTATCTTTAAAATATATATGCAACTCATCTATTGTATTCTCAACCCACTACAGATTGAATTGCTATCACAATTTTATGCTATTATCAACATTCTTTAAGTTTGCTATTTCTGAAATGGTATTTGAAAAATTACCCAGTTTTGATAAGCATTAAACTATATTTCTTAGAATTTGAATATTCATTAGGTAATTATAACAGATTCCATCTGATTATGGTTCAGAATAGTAATTTTCATTTTTATATAAGACGTATAAAGCATTTTTTATAGCTAAGTACAGTACATTTGAGCTATGGGACATTTCTATAATAGGATCTACAATACTATGTGCCAAATTCAGCTCTCATAATTCTGTAGGAGTTGGAGTCACATAAATTTTTGTGAATTGTCACTGGACATTCTGTTAACTTATAGGATCCAATTCTGTAGCCTCTATTCAGGAAAAACTCCTTATTTAGGTTAATAAATAATTTTGCTTGAGTAAGGACTGCATGTTCATTACGGTCCAATGTTAATAGAAAATTTATTTTATGGTTGATGCTGTCATGGTGTATGATTCATAGTACATTTTGAGCAAGAGAAAGTTAACCACACTACAGACACAAGAAAACAGGCTTTAACACAGCTTGAGTTCCAACTTTGCCTTTTTGTTTACCGAGAGCCAGGCCCTGTTTGCAATTCTATGTAGTTCACAGAGACATCTAGTGGATAAATACTTTATTACAAGTAAACATATTATTGCAGACTTTATCCTTAGTTAGGCAAAACTCTAACTGAATTCAGCAGGAGTTTTTAACAGTAAGCTCTAAGCAAGGATTTCAGGATTTGGCCCATATGTATCTAATTGCCATGTGAAGGATTCCCATGAGAAATGTGGGTAGCTGGTGGGAATAGTGAAACTACGAGTGCAATTCCCTGTCATGACCATATTGTATTAGCATGTCTAATAGGTCTTATTTCCTTATTCCTGAATGTCCAAGCTGCATGTTGATCTCTGAAGTATCATTTCTGTTACATATTGAGATTCTATGTCTTATTGACTTTTGCCATTTTTAATTTCTGCTCCTTTGAATGATTGCATTCAAGGTCCCGGATAGATTATGCACTCAGGACCAAATCTTAGTGCCTGGGGCAATGCAGCTCTGTACTACCTCTCATAGTCAACTATGGCTAAATGAAACAATTGAGTCCAAAATAAATCAATAGAAACTTTAAAAAAATGAAGTAAAATTAATGTGAAATAGCTCTGCTTTTAGATATGTAAGGACACAACAGATAACATGAAAGCTATATAGACAAATGCACAAGCACGCTTGCTGATTTCTTTTAATCTGGAGACAAAAGTCCCTCATAAAAATCCCTTGTCAGATTTAGGTTGTGATGTGAGAAACCCAAGTAATTGTCTCACCACTGACAAGTTGCTTTTCTTGTTTACCTTCACTGTACTTTCAGGGGCGGAAAAGTGATAAGAAGATTCTATCTCATGCTTTCAAAACACAAGAAAGAAGTTTGAATTAACACCCTTAGAGAGACAACTATTAGAAATCCAGTGTATGGTTTACATTGGATGATTTGGAATGGCTTTTTTCATCATTAGGAAGTATCATTACAACAATTCATCATTAGGAAGTACCATAAATCCAGCTCTTAATCAGGACTTTTTTTAATGGGGAAAATGCCATTAGACTGATATCAATGAAAAATGGAAAACTATTTTCTGATTTTCCCCCCCATTTCTGTGCAACCCTACTTGCCATATTGTTTCCTCTTTAGTTGCTAATTTGGATTAATTGTGAGCAGCAGAGCCAGAATCAACTATCCTTACTCAGTGGGACTTCTCCAGTAGTGAAATATAACACAGTGTGAACAAGGGTGGCAAAATCTATCCCTTAAGGACAGGATTTCGAGAAGCCCTCTCAATTATTACAGTAATAACTATGTAAAATGAAAATGAATTCATTCCAATACTAGGAAATTCAAATACTACACAATACTCATACATTCTAATATTCATGCTAAATAGCACCTTACTATCTAAGTTTTCCCCATTAAAATCAATGAGACTGCTTTCAGAGTAAGACACTAATCAGTGTAAGGGTGGCAGAGATTTGTCCTGTATACTATTATATTTTCTTGCAGACATTTGAGCCACAAATAAAATCATTATGACATTGTCTAAGTAATTCTCCAGAGAGGAAATCTATACTTACTGAAAATGAGGCAGAAGAATGCTTAGTGCTATATAACTAATCAAGCCATAAATGACATTTTAAACAGAATAGAAAGTGAACATTTGAAGCTATTTTTATGACAGCATTGAAAGCCATGTAGAGAATGTAAGAAACAAATGTAAGATATGTAAACTGTGCCTTAAGGGAGGCAAATATGTGTTGTTGTTACAAGGGAAACCACTCAAGTTATCTGAATTCCCAAACAATATATCCTCACAGAAGAAAAAAATGAAACGCTTCCCCAATAAAAGATCATGATACAATATAATAAAATAAATGATGTAACAAGAAAGACACAAACATGTTATTCCTCAAACCTCCTGTGAAAATGCACTCTGAAAAATATTAAAATTGTGAGCCATAATAACACCTTATATTAATATAATTTACAAAACTACAGTCCTGTATACTTGGGCATGCTGTAGTTGCATCTTTAACTTGATTATTGCTTTTGGGAGTGGATTAAATATTTATGTAGGGCACCAAATTTTGTTTTATTTCTTTTACAATCCTTTCAGAGCATGCCTACATAAACTGGTGCTTGGGGTGTTACAGAATTGTAAATCAAACATGAGTATCAACAAATACTCTTTTTACTCAGAAAACACGTTACCATCTAGATTATACAGAGATTCTTCTGTGAACTAAAGTAACAGAAGCCACTTTCTTTTTGATATTCCTATTTCAGCATCAAAAATAGTGAGAGTGTTTGTTTCCAGATCTCTTATATTTTATCTGAAAATAGATAGTGCTTTGATTCACAGTGCAATTATGTCCTATAACTACTCTTTATTTGCACTACTACAAACATGGTATGTTGAAAAGTCATGGACCAAATTCACTACGGTGAAATTGCAATATATTCAAAGGACTTATGCATGGGATGAATTTAACAAGATGGACCCATTCCTGCAATTTGGTGTGCTGCCATTCCATGCTATACCACCAGGTTGTAGGTAGCTTTAATTTCAGGGGTGATCAAGCTAGGAAATACCTGCTTACTGAGTGGGAGAGAATTGTCTGTAATGGCTTCATTGCATTTAAGTAACGTTAGCATTAGGCTGTGTCTACATTGGCAATTAAATGACAAAACTTTTGTCTTTCAGAGGCATTGAAAAACTGCCCCCTGAAAGACAAAAGTTTTGGCAACAACAAGTGCCTGTGTGAACAGTGCCTTGTCGGCAGAAGCGCTCTCCTGCCGACAATGCAAATAATGCTCATTTGGGGTGGAAGTTTTTGGTTGGCAGGAGAGCCAACAAAAAGCGGCTATACTCCATGACTTTTAGCGGCATGGCTGTAGCAACACAGACGTGTTGCTAACAGTTGTGTAGCGTAGACATAGACTTAGTCTGTTTCCATTGATTTCTCTTTTGTTATCTGACTGGAAAAGATGCCACAAGAACAAAAGAAATTTAAGTAACCCACATCCTTACTTTAAAGTATCAAAGAATAGACTTCAAAAGATTCAGCTGAGTACTCAAAGACTGGATGCTTCATGAACCTTCTCCAAACCATTTGGTCTTAAAACTGGGTTGGAGAACAGGCTGCTGTATTGCCAACCCAAGAATCCAAAAATCATGAGCCAGGCGAGACCCAAGAAAGTCATACCAGCATCTGAAGGCCCCAGCCAAGTTTGGCCATGTTGTGCTAGGCATTGTAGATACAGAGTAAGAGGCAGTCCCCTGCCCTGAATTGTTGACAAGTGAAATTTTACCTGAAGAGCTCCCAGGTACACCCTTTTGGAAATATGGCTTATTTGGTTGTAGTGTCCAATCAGTGAAGGGGTGAAGCCATGACCTCACATTGCTCTTCCCTGCCTTCTTTGGGACATGACACATTCCCTCCAGGGAGCAGGTGGTGGAACAGTGCCTGTGCTTCCAAAGTACAGGGACTGAAGTTCTGCAACATACCTTCTTCCTGCTGGTCCCAATATGGACCCAAGTAAGCACCATATGGAATATGGCTCTGAGAGAACTTGGACAAATTGCCTAAATTCATCTCTGTGTGACAGTTTACCTATATGCAAAATAAGCATAATAATGGGTACTTCACAAGTATTTCAAACCTTCATTCCAACCTTATCCTTGGTCAGGTTCCCTGGATGCATAATGGAGAAATGAACCTTGAAGAGGAAGGAAACAAGTTAAAAGTAATTGGGAATAATATAAATAATTTCCACTTAAAAAAAAACCCCTAACCAACCTTACTGCAATTTCTCTGATTTCTCATTCACTCTCTTTTCCTCATAAAGAGTTTCTACTGAAAATAGTAGGAGTTTTACTACTGACTTCAATGGAAGCAGGATCAGGCCTAGAGCATAGACCTTTAAGAGCTTGGGAGAGCGACTGTGGCAAAGTAGTTTACTTTATTATTAATTATTAATTATTATTATTATTAAGCAGCTAAACAATCTCATGAGCTTAGGGAGAATTTAATTAATTAAAGTAAATGGCTAATTTAACAGTGGAAAAAAATGAGACAGCTAGAAATAAATTCATTACAATTGTATACTGAAAACATTCCAGGAAGAGTTAAAGGGCTTAGGAATCAGTCAGTTATGTTCTGAGGAAAAGTCATGTCACAGATAGGGAATATCATGTAAGTATTGCAGTGTAATGAAAAGGTAGGATGGCAGGCCCTCCCTGGAATAATAAAATATCCTGCATTTTGAGGGACATCACTCACTCATTTTCATTCTGAAGCTATCTCTGCCTCACATAAATTTGTTGCCACATTTTACTGTTAAAAATATTTAAATCAGAAATAATCATAAAGCTGAAGTTTGGAAAGAGTCATTAGTACTGAATGTCTGAAAGTTTTATATATGTAGTGCACTGGGGATGAAATTCGATCCCCGCTAAAGTCAACTGATGTTTGCCAGGATTTCACCCAGGTTCTTGAACCGTCATCTACTGATGACATGGTCTATGGAGTTGCTTCTGCAACAGAAGCAAAACAACTGAGTCTTTAAGCAATGGTGCGTCCTCCTAGCTGTAACCCAGAAAAATGATTATTTGGGGGATTTAGAGACTGTTTTAACCATCCAACCTGCTTGTCTTGTCTCTGATCACCAACATGACTGCTTCCCCTGTGTCTTATTATGTGGGGGATGAGGGGGTCTGGCTTTTTCATCCATTGAAAGAGATGACTAGGGTTTTGAATAGAAGTGGAGTAGGGAAAGCTTTTGAGTGCTGCTGAGTTGAACATTTTCTAATGATAGCCCCTTACACATTTGAAGAAATAAACACAATAGACAGTTACTGAATTTGGTGACTAAATTGTATTGTGAAGCAGAGGACAGGACATGTGCTCAATTCTGAAAGCCCTTACCTGCCAAAAAAGTCAACGTGAGTTAACTAGAATCACTCAGCAACTTAGAGTTTTAGGCACTCAGTGCCACCACTAGAGAGGCTATGGCCAATTTTCTTATCCATTGATTTGTTGTTTCATGAAATTTGGCCATTCTGAGGCAGAGATTCTTTATGATTTTGTTAGCTTTTTTTACATGCGGTCACACGTCAGGGTTACTGCACCTATATTCTCATCCTGTGGTCCAGCAAGGGGACACACTCTAGACAACCAGCTCCTCAGCCATCACATCTTGGGTATACACCTGCCCTGCTTACTTCTCAGAGACTGACAGTCACTTTATTAACCCCTGCCTCTAGCAAGAGGGAATCAGTGTGCTGGCTAGATATAAGCTCCCTAGCACCACTAGCCTCTGTCACTCAAGCACTCTCCTCTGGCTAGGCAAGCCCTATTTATGCCTTCCAGGTTGAGGGGGCACCTATGCCTCTGAGTCCCCTTGAAGCATTGCTGCAATATCCATCCTCTTACAGTGGCTACTTCCAGAAATACCAGCTCTTCTGCTCCCAAAGGGACAGCATACTGTAGTTTATCACTTTTACCTTAAACCTCCTATATAACACACAGCACTTGCGACGAAACAAAAAGTTTATGTAAGAAAGAATAGCGATTCCACTAGAAACAAAAGAGCGATAGTAACAAATGATTACAATACAAAAATAGAATCATAAAACATAAATAAGGGCCTATACTTATTAATAGTTACTTTTCCTATCTAATAAAGAAGGTTTTCCCTCCCCAAAGTGCAATCTATTGCAGAGCTAGGTGTTTTCACAGGAACCGGGATCCAATCTTACATGAAAAAGAAGAGTTCACCTCACTGACTAGATCCAGAGTGCCTCTCCCCCACCCATGTTAAAAACCCACCTGTTTCAGTATAATATTTATTCATACACAGGGCTATCCCCTATGTTGTAATGTTCTTTTTTTTAATCTCCAAGTGGTTTTGATTGCTTTGACAGATTTCCTTTAACTGCTCTGGGATGGAGAAAAAGTAGGCAATCGAGCAATACATTACATAAATGGCAAGCCAGGGAGGGGTAACAACTCCCTCTTGCTTGAATGGGTGATCACTGATACATATGAGTCCCTGGTGACTCACTTTCACTCCAACACCATAAGGACATAATTTTCAATATAGTTACATTATTGTTTAAATATTTTCCATACACATATCTCATAGTGATTAGGAGTTTTGGTAAGTCACAACTTTACAGCAGATACTTCACAAGTGACCGGGGTGAAAGTAGAAATAGGGACTTACCGGGGCTGGGTTGGGGCCAGCTCTGGCCCCTGGAAGGGGTGGGGCCTCAGGCAGAAGAGGCGGGGATGGGGGGGTCAGAGCCAGCACCAGCCCGCCCTGTACCGGTAAGTGCCCTCCCCCTCCGGGGTAGCAGAGGCAGCTGGGGGCTCTGGCAGCAGTTTAAAGGGCCCTTTAAACCACTGTTGGAGCCCCCAGCTGCTGCTGCTGCTACCCCAGGGCTCTTGCAGCAGGGCTCCAGGGCTATTTAAAGGGCCCGGGACTCCCCTGTCTCTACTTCCCCGGCCCATTAAATAGCCCCCGGAGCCCTGGGGTAGTGGTGGCAGGGCTCTGGCGGCTATTTAAAGGGACATGGGCAGTAGAGGCAGCAGGAGCCCTGGGACTCCAGCAGCGGGGCTCTGGTGGCAATTTAAAGGGCCTGCAAGTGACCCATCATGGATAAATACCATGAAAATGGAGTACTAGGTGTAGTGAGTTTGTCTAATCTAAGACAGGAGTCACCACCTGGCACCAATATGTCTCTGTCACACCTGTAATTCTCTTCCTCCTGAGAAGCATTTTCCCAGGTTGCATTGTTCTCTGCCTAACCTGTGAATTCTGCAGCAAGTCAGACTGCTGAAGCAGGCCTGCTTTGCTTTAGCCCTCAGAGTCTATAAACACTATTATGACCCACCGTTTCAAGTTACCACATAACTTGTTCTAAGATGAAAGCATCAGAGAAAATCTATTAAAAACAACAAAATAACCTATATGTATGCTCACAAGCTTACAAGAGATCACCCCCCTGTCTCCCCACTTCCCAAGGGCTCTGGCCAGTGTCAATCCACCCAACCCTTCTGTCACTGATTTTTAGGGTAGTCTTTCTAGGGTCCTCAGAGTCTCCTAACTGACCCTTCTTAGCTTGTTCTCAATCGGTTCAGTTCCTGGACCCTCACCTCCAACTGAGCTATCAGCCCTTCAATTTTAGGGTTTGCAATCTCCTGGATGTTTTCTTAGCAGCAGCATGGTACAGAGCTGTGACCCCTTTGCTATCTCAGGACTTTCTACTTCCTTTTCCTTCTCTGTGCTCTCCCCTTTAAAACAAATCTTGTTTTCTCTATTGGTTGCAGCTGTGGTGTCTGCCTCCATGATTGGCATCTCTGGCAGCTGCATGGAGGTGTGATCAAGCTGCTTACTTGTAAACAGGAAAGACTCTCTTCCCCCTCTGTCTGTGCTCAGAATGGGGTTTGTCTCTTTGGTCTCTTTGGCCAGAAGGTCCTGTCCATTTGCTAGATCAGAAAGAAGGCCCTGAGTCAGTTTAAACTATGCAAAAAATCTTTCTTGGTCTGTTGGCCGGTGGAGAATCCAGTCGGAACTAGTATATGTGAGCCTCCACAGGAGGTGGTACCTTTCTGGAGGTGTTACAACCTGAGTGAATTTGCCTAATCACCTCCCCTCCCCCAGCCCCCTTTTTAGTTGCTGGAGTGGCTGAGGTTACCCTACCTCATAGAATGACATATGATCCTTGGCCCACAATGAAACATAAGCTTAATACAACAAGATCTCCCCAAGATATTGCAGGAAATTGCCAAATCAGTCACACTGACTATTTCCCGATGGTAGCAGACTGGTGTGATGAGACTTCACCAAGATATAGAACACACACCAAAAAACAAAAAAGGATGATAAATTGAATGCTGACAAGATTGCTGAGGTAGTGCTAAAGCAGTTATACTTCTTGAGGTAGAGTAGTTGAGGCATATAGTTTGTTGTGATGCAGTGAAATGAAATTAGTAGCAGACAGTGACCAATATGTCCAATTGCTCAATATGCCTAGCCTGCACACTACAATCTTTCCTACACAAATAGTCTTCTGAATTAATTTGAGACAAATGATAGGACTGTCGCAGCAATGCAATGCTCAAACATAACATCAGTTTTACACTATAACTGTAAATGCTAGAAAGACTACAAACACATTTGTCTTGTTTACCTTTTATTTATTAATAATACACACTATTATATAGTGCCTTTTATAATCCCTACAAGTGGAGGGCTCAGGTCTGAAGATCCTTACTCATGCAAGTAGCACAGCTGGCTTCATCCAGACTACAAATGTGCATTGGATTGGAGGATCAGGCCTTGAATGCAAAAAAATACAGACATCTCTTTATTCATCCCTGTAAAGCAGCTACTCTGGGGTGAAACACAGAAACTGTTTAATTTCACAGGTGTCCCTTAAGATCACCCACTGAAATATTGACCTGATCAGAACCTGCTTAGTTTGCAAAAGCTGCCAATGAAATCACAGCACGGGGTACTATGTCCAAACTTAATGCTGATTTTATGTAGATTGGTATCTTGGGGACCTTTTTGGTTGCTTGCTGTACAATGTCAATGTACTGTAGGTTGATTTTCTTGGTACTATAAAGGAAATAGAAGACCCCCTATTTTATTTGAATAGCTAAAACTGCACCATGTTTTCAAATTAGCTTACTGCCCTGGTGTAATTTTTTGTGGTATCTTTAGGAACTGGGGGCGGGGTGGGGGAAGCATAGAAATAAGAAAAGAAAAGCTAATGGAGTAAGTAAGAGTAGATAAGGAATATCAGGTGTCACATTCGGAGTAAGATGCAGCAGGCAGACTCAAAATGACCACATTAATGGGGAAAGGTTTCTTTCTCTGTTAGTTCCATCAATGCTTCTTTTGGAATGTAGTATGTATTACCCAACAGTATAGGGTAGGTAGTGTAGTAAAATATATACCCCACATCTCTGGCTATATATATGTGGGAACGTCAACATTCAGAGGTACCCAAAGTATTCTGCAGTAGGCAGACGTATCTCTATGAGAAGCTACAAACATATCTAACAAAATAATTATATTTTAAATCTTATTTAAATGTATATTTTCTGTTTAAAAATTTGGAGGAAACTTGTACAATTAATTGGAAAATTAATTAAAGGAAAGGGACATTAGTACCACGGAAAAGCTTTACTGTTCAATTTCGTTTCAGAGCCAACAAACCTATAATGTCAGATTAGATATACTGAGTGTTTTGAGTTTGAATAAATTGGCTTTTTCACCTATAGTTTCATGTTTGAATGGCACAGGGAAAATAAATAAAATAGGTTAGAAATTATTAAAATTTTCTGTGACATTTTAGGGGCGTCTACATTTTGGTCTTGGGATAAATGTAAACAATACCCTCTCATTAATTCAGAACAGTTTAAGTGAGCAAGAAGAGCCACATGCTGAATTATCTCATCAAAATTTGTTGCCATTTAGACATTAGGAGAGCTATTTAGTAGCAAGCACATTTAAACAACCAGATTGTAGATTATTAATTCAATAGTAGGGTCAATTATCTTAATAAGGACTGAAGATGACATAGCATTTTGTGAATTAAATCTGCAACAGGTTATTGTGAAATTGCCTGAGGGTGAACTTAATCAATTTGGAGCATCTAAGCAACATTTACTTTGGTGCTAAAACTGACAAACACAAACATGAAGCTTGTCTATGCTGTCAAATCAGAACAATGACACTTGGAATTACCTAGGTATTATTCTTTAGAGCTGGGGGAAAGAATTATTTGGTATGAGAAACCTCTGGATTATTTTGCTTATGTTACATATGCTTTGTACCTGTATTAAGTTCCAGGAAGAGGAACTTTTACCTCCTGTTCAATAAATAGATAAGTATCCAAAGTTTTATGGAGAGAAGGAAGAATAATGCCTGCCCAAATTTAGAACTTTATATAAAACATCAGCCTGTGCACTTAGACCAGATATGACAATATACTATAAAAGTATTCAGCCATATTATTTATTAAACTTCTATGCTGAGTGTCTGCAAATCCTTATTCTTCTGGATAAATTATGTATTACTCAGAACCACTTAAAGAAGCTGCTGAGAGGTCACGTCTCTGAATTCCTTATGCCTCATGGAAAGCAATTCACATCATTAAAATACAAGGCAGTATTGAAAGCACAAAACTCCCTTTTTGTAATTGGTGTAGAAGGATAATTGACAAAAACATCTTGATTGGGTTTGAATGTATGCAATACTTCCACTTTTTAAACAGGAAAGGAAATATATTTAGCATTTGAGGCCTAAAGAGAATGAATGCTGTAACTTGACCTTTATGTCTACATTGTTCAAATATATTCTAAAATGTTCTGAATATTGACTTACAGAAACTTCAGATCTTAGATTGTGTAATTAGCTTGGTTTGTAGCCATCAAACCATACTGGAGTTACTTGTCATTAAAGGTACTAGAGACGCAAAGCATGTCATAGAGGTAGTAACAGAAAGAGAGCTTTTTCATGCAGTTCTTTGATTTTTATGTTGAAAAAACAGATAAATAGGCCTTTTTCCTTTCAGCACAGAATCAATAAATTGTGCAATGTTGCGAGCATTGGCAGACTGGCTAATATCAATGTGTCTCCTGTGGTGATGCAAGTCAGCCTCATTCCCAAACATGCAGCTCTATGGTTATTTTATAGCTATTAGTACAGCATGGCTTTAATGAGAAATATTTCATAAGCTCTGCCTGTGCTCACATAGAGATGACATATTGTTTATCCCAATAATGAAACAATTAGAACTCTTAGCAGGTGTAAGAAGGATATGCTCTAAATATCTTCTAAATCTATCATTCTCTGTTGGATGCCTGAAGACTTTCCAATCTGCAGTAAACAATTATAAAAATCTTTTCTTTGCTTTTTCTTCTCTAAATTCAGATGTTTACTTATTAGAGCTGCGACATAATCCCACATTAAATTCGCATGCCGTATGCTTCAAGAAAAGTTTAAACTTTGAATCTGTTATGCCCTTCAGAAATGGTGAGAGAAAGAATTCTCTATGAGTATGGCTTCATTCTGGGAACTCCAAAGTGACTGGACTTGGACCTGGAATCTGACTGGACAGTGGATGGCATCATGCCATAGAAATTGAGAGAAAGGAACATCACGTCATTTTAGCTGTTGACTGGATTAACAGAGCAGGAGGGATTCAGGAAAATAAAAGTTTCACAGGGTCCATTTCTATTACAGAAGGGATGCGTTAAAGAAACCCTACTTAGAGTCTGATTCAAATCCCATTGAATCTTTCGATCAAGACCTTGTTGTGCTAGTGATTTGATGCTTTCCAATAGTGACACTAGAAGATCTGCAATGAACAAGAAAAAGGAGGACACCAGCAGAGCACACTGTAATGAGACACAACACAAGTATGGCTGATGAGACAGGAGTCCTAATTGAGGAGCTGCAGAGAGAACATTTCATCGTTGCTAAGATTAATTAAGTGAAGCATCTAGAGCAAGGACCTTAAATCCTGAATAAGTACAAGGCCTGGCACAGTGTTGTGAAGACAATGAAAATGGGTGTGGAAATGACAGAATGGTGACAGCAGTGTTAAGATGATACTAAAAATGGTTGTGAGAATAAATAGAGTGTAGAAAGTACAGTCAGTAGATCAGCAATCTAGAACACCAAGGATGGGGAGAAAAAAAAACTAAGAAAGATGATGAATCATAGAATATCAGGGTTGGAAGGGACCTCAGGAGTTCATCTAGTCCAACCCCCTGCTCAAAGCAGGACCAATCCCCAACTAAATCATCCCAGCCAGGGCTTTATCAAGCCTGACCTTAAAAACCTCTAAGGAAGGAGATTCCACCACCTCCCTAGATAACCCATTCCAGTGCTTCACCACCCTTCTAGTGAAAAAGTTTTTCCTAATATCCAACCTAAACCTCTCCCACTGCAACTTGAGACCACTACTCCTTGTTCTGTCATCTGCTACCACTGAGGACAGTCTAGATCCATCCTCTTTGGAACCCCCTTTCAGGTTGTTGAAAACAACTATCAAATCCCCCTCATTCTTCTCTTCTGCAGACTAAACAATCCCAGTTCCCCCAGCCTCTTCTCATAAGTCATGTACTCCAGCCCCCTAATCATTTTTGTTGCCTTCCGCTGGACTCTTTCCAATTTTTCCACATCCTTCTTGTAGTGTGGGGCCCAAAACTGAACACAGTATTCAAGGTGAGGCCTCACCAATGTTGAATAGAGGGGAATGATCCCGTCCCTCGATCTGCTGGCAATGCCCCTATTTATACAGACCAAAATGTTGTTAGCCTTCTTGGCAACCAGGGTACACTGTTGACTCATATCCAGTTTCTTGTCCACTGTAACCCCTAGGTCCTTTTCTGCAGAACTGCTGCCTAGACATTCAGTCCCTAGTCTGTAGCAGTGCATGATTCTTCTATCCTAAGTACAGGACTCTGCACTTGTCCTTGTTGAACCTCATCAGATTCCTTTGTCCCAGTCCTCTAATTTGTCTAGGTCCCTCTGTATCCTATTCCTACCCTCCAGCATATCTACCACTCCTCCCAGTTTAGTGTCATCTGCAAACTTGCTGAGAGTGCAGTCCACGCCATCCTCCAGATCATTAATGAATATACTGAACAAAACTGGCCCCAGGACCGACCCTTGGGGCACTCCACTTGATACCGGCTGCCAACTAGTCATGGAGCCATTGATCACTTAAAATCATCATGCCACAATGATATTGCCAACACTAGGAAGGCAGCACAGTCTTTCTGCCAAATCTGCACTCCATCCTCATCCTACAATCACTAAGCCTGAAACTGAACCTTCTTTTGCCAGGGCTTCTGAAGTCAGGGTATGGTTTAATGAGCCATTTCATGAACTGGTATAAGCAGGATCCCCTAAAATTAGTGGGCACAGAAACCCTATCACTTGGAGGGACTAGTGCATGCTTTTCTAAAAAAGTAAACACCAGCTCTCCTCAGCACCCTGGCATAATGCACCTTGCCAGTACACCCCATGCTGGTGTCCATGAACCTGCCCCTGTGGTTGACCAAGGCCTGCATAACTAGGAAGTAGTGCCCTTTGTGGCTAACATTCTCTTGCTCCTTGCAAATAACAAACTATGGGCATATGACTACCATCAATGGCCCCAGCACAGTTTGCGAAGCCCTTTCCCTCAAAGCCAGCAATTATTTCAGGAACATTAGGGCTGTGATTAACCCAAAGCTGGTGAGTGCAATTAATCACCTCACAACTATGAATGGTATAGAGAAAATGAATAGGAAAGTGTAATTTCCATATTCACATAACACAAGAAGCAGGGGTTACTCAATGAAATTAACGGGAAACATGTTTAAAACAAACATAAGGAAGTATTTCTTTATACAACACACACCAGCCTGTGGAACTCATTGCCCTGGGGTGTTGTGATGGCCAAAAGTACAACTGGGTTCAAAAAAGAATTGCGTAAGTTCTTAGAGGACAGGTCCATAAATGGTTATTAGACAAGACAGTCAGGGACACAATGCCATGCTCTGAGTGTCGCTAAACTGCCAACTGCCAGAAGCTGGGACTGGATCACTTGATAATTGGCTTGTTCTGTTCATTCCCTCTGAAGCATCTGACACCATCCACTGTCACAAGACAGGATACTAGGCTAGATGGACCATTAGTCTGGATATTTTTATAACCACAGTCCACACAGACAAATTTCCAACACCAAATTGGTTAGCCACAGACCTCTAGCAGTGAGGAGTAACCAGCTTCTAGATGGCAATAGCTACCCATGTCTTCAATGATATGGCCTCACTCATATGCATATCCTGGCACTGGAAGGTCAGGGAAAGCTTCTCACACAGCTCCATAAAGGTTTACTTCTTCATGTAAAGGTTCTGGAGCCACTGATGGCCATCCCAGGTCTGCATGACAATGTGATTCCACAAGTCTTGGCTTGTGAAAATCCACAGCTATTGTAGCAAGCATCAAATGTGCTGCAGGTGTCATGGCTATATCCTCCTTTAAGAGCTGCTGCCACCACCTTCAAAAGAACAGAAGCCATCACTGAAATGTCCACTAGTCTCACAGACCTTGTGTGTGGGTCCTGCAACAACAGTGAAGCCATGAGCAGAAGAAGTTCTTCCACCATTGCTGGACCCTTGGACTGTCTCTGGGTGGAATGGACAAAGCTGTTAACATGCAGACCTGGAAATGTCTTAGCTGGTGGGCTGAGAACACATCCACACAAGGTCAAAGGATGGACAGACAAATTGTCCCACAATACCCCATAAACAGAGCCTTTGAGTAACTTCAGCTAACACAAGGCACAAAGAACCCTGGATGCACACCAGAAGCTCAAGCTTCAAACAAAAGTCAATGCACCACCAATGTGGACAGGGCTACAGAAGTATGAGGTGTGCACACCACTGCAATGTGAGGCACCAAAGTCACAAAACTGCATTAAAAATAATAAGATTTAAAACCAAACCAAAACAAACACACTGAGTTCTTTTTATTTACCTTCTGTGTTTTGAATGTTTGGGATGCAGTAGGATCACATTTTCATACTTTATGCCTGAACTATAACAGATAGATTTTTTTATATAAAAAGAAATGGAGAATATCATATATTCCCATGATTCCAAAGTTGGGGCTTTAAGAAACACACCAATTTTCATGGGACTTGTGGCAAAATCATGAGAGTTGACAACACTGCAATCTGCCAATGTACAACAAGTTGTAGGATTGAGATCTTAGATAGTAAACTCTTCAGAACAGGAACTGGCACATCTTCTTGGATGCAAGTACTTCACACAACAGCATGGGGCCTTGATCCCATTGGGAGCCTTTGGGTACTAATACAGTACGAGTAATAATTTCACTAGTTCTCCAGTCTCTGTACAGTTATCCAAGGCAGATGAAACCTGAATATCTCATAATACTTATTTTTAAAAATAAACACAAACTTTAAAAAAAAAAGACTTTTTGGAATTTAATAAACTTGACAACAGTTTGGGCTTGTCTACACTTAGGCTATATCTACAGTAGCACTTTTGTTGGTCAGGGGTGTAAAAAAAGACACACACTCCTCCCCCCCGACTGACAAAAGTGCCAGTGTGGACAGTGCTGAGTCGGTGGGGAACCTGAATGATGTCAAAAGGTAGCTGAAAATGAAGCTGTGTAGATGAGAGAACATGATACAGAGCAATTAGAGAGCATTATCTGAATGCCTGGTATACATAATCAGTAAGTATAAATTAAGAAGAGGTCAACAGAAAGATAGCATCTAATCCCCATTGAATGCCCTTTGCCCTGCCTACTACATTTGCCTTATGCAAACAGCTTGAAAACATTTGAATGCAGGAAATCTCACTAAAAATCAAACTCAGGATATTCTTAGTTGTAACCCAGCACTGCTACTGTGGATACAAACCTGAGCCTAGCACAAAAAGCAATGTTAAAGGAATTCTGGATAATTTTGAAACAGATGTCTGAGGAATATCAAAATGAAAAGAGTGAAAAAAGAAAGCCATGGAGAGAAGACAAAGGAGTCAAAATTGTCAATCCCAGTCACTGAGGCACAAACTAGATGGAATGAAAGAAAATACCAATGTTGTTCAAGTTTAAAAGGAAGGCTAAAAGGTCGGAAGATGACATTTTCTAGACTCGGAACTGAGGAAAAAGATGAAGATGAACCTTCATGAGTGCCAGAAGTGAACAAGATAGAAGAACTCTGCTTCAGGTTTCTGCACAGTTTAACTCCTGCCTATCTATTAACTATTTTTGACCAGCCCTACTTCTAAAGTTAATAACAGAAGGGTCCTGTTGCATCTTCAACTGCTTCTGTATGTTTAGATTGTATCAGTGCCTGCAGCAGTGAATGCTTTTTCCAACTTCATTTAGCTAGGTGACTATGATCTTTCATCTTGGATATGGACTTCACCATACATTTTAGGCACCTCCAAATTGGATTACTACAACGTGAGCTACTGAGGGCTATTTCTGAAACTCTTTTAGAAACTTTCTGTTGTGTGGCTCTGCTTACAGATGACTGCATACTCGGTGTTTCATGCAGGGAACATATTACATATCTGTTCCATGGTCTGCAAAGAATTATAATTCATTCAGGGATGCAATTGAAAGTGTTGGTTTCGACGTATAAAATTCTGTGTGGGTAGGGTTCTATGTACATTAGAGACCAACTCTCTCTCCTCATGCTCTTACTCAACACTTGATAGTCTGAGGCTGGTGACTCAGCTGGAGTCTTTGCTCTAGTTGTAGGACCCTGGTCTAGTGTATCTTGGAAAAGGACTTTCACAGTAAAGAGCTCTTCACTCTGTCTTTCTTTTCTTCCATTGGGCAAACAGAGCCAAGAGTTTCTATTCTCTCTGAATTTTCCTGAGTGGGTGGGAGTTCAGTAAGAAAGGTTCCAGGTTATTTTTTTGTTAAGGTTTGGTTGTGGTAGAGAGTTTTTTTAAGTAGTGTTGGTATTACATTAATCTAGATGGGCTATAGAGTGCATTTAAAAGAAAGATATGAAAGGAACATGACAAACCTGGAACAAAAATAAAGTGGAATCCTGGCTGTGCTGACATCGATAAGAGTTTTACCATTGACTTCAATGGGGCCAGGATTTCATTCATGAATGATTTCTATGCCCTCCTGTTTCAGTCATATGATCCCCTGGATTGGTGTGTCAAAGTCCCCAGGTGGGATTGGAGTAGTGGTTTGACTGTAGTATGTGTACAAGTGTTTAAACAGAACAAGCATTTTTTACTTAATTCCGAAAATCTAATTGAAAACTGGAGGTAGGGATCCAAATACTATTGAATATGGTAACACTGAAAACTAAATAACTCATTAAGTGATATTCTGCCTTGGTTACATGCGCATATTTCCCACTGGCCTCATTTGTATGCAGGGCTGGTGCAAGGATGTTTTGCACCCAAGGCGAAACTTCCACCTTGTGCCCTCCCCCATCCCCGAGCCCCCGCCCTGAGGTGCCCCCCTGCAGCAGCTCACCCCCTCTGCCCTGAGGAGCCCCTCCCCCGCAAGCCTGGGAGGCGGGAGAAATGAAGCTGCGATAGTGTGCTCGGGGAGGAGGCGGAGCAGGAGTGAGCTGGGGCGGGGAGTTCCCCTGCGTGTCGCCCCCACCCCCTTTACTTGCTGCAGGCAGCCCTCCCCGTGCCCCCCTGCCCCAGCTCCATCTGCCCAAATGCCAGCAATGACCGGGGTGGTGGAAGATCCGGCCGCCGCGGTCGCTGCCAAAGAAAATGCTGCCCCCCAAATCCTAGCGCCCTAGGCAACCGCCTAGGTCGCCTAATAGGTTGCACCGGCCCTGTTTGTATGTAACTGTGATTCTGGCTTACCAGGTTATGGTAAAGTGTATTCAGGTCAATTCACTTCTGCATTAGATCAAAGAAATTGTAAGTGTATAAGTGCATTGGGTGTTTAAAATTCATAAAACTAATGAAAGTTTACTTATATTGTTTTCAGTTACCTATTCCTGTCATAACGTAATAGCAAACATTCACATGGTAAATACCCTTGCGACTAAATTACCCATCAAAGAAATTTTGTCAAATGCTAACGAAGGGCTTAAGCACTTTAACAGAAAATGCAACATTCAAAGCAAGTGATCATTGTGTGTGATATTCAAGGTCAAGGACTGAGTGCAATCTTCACTATCTGTAATAAAAAGAAAAGCCCAAGTGATTAGAGAGACTGTCAGTTTGTCTTGTGTGAGAAGAAGATATAAATATGGATTCAAAGAAAGATCATGTATCTCTGGACTGTTTGGATTCTAACAGTACAGAATAACTGAAAGAGAAGACTGAGATCCCCAGAGTTATTCTGGGTAGCCCTAAAGGACTTTTGGGAAATTGACAGTCTATTATATCAATGCCATCATTTGGAGTTACAAACTGAGATTTATCTATTATTATATTTTAGCCCCCTTAGCCTCTCAATAACTTTCATACTTTTTTCTTAGCTAATAAACCTGTAGTTAATTTACTATAGAATTGGTTGCCAGCATTGTCTTTGGTTTGAGACATGGAGTACTAATTGATTTAGAGTAAGTGACTAGTCTTTTGGAACTGGGAGAAACCTAATGTAGTGTGATTTTTTGGTTTTAATAACCTTTTATCATAAACTTCAGTTTTTTCTGGGTGACAAGATAGTCTGGAGATGCTAAGGGGACTGTCTGTGACTCCATGGTGAGACTGGTTCAGTGATCCAGGAGTTCACATTTCTTACTAGCTTGGTGAAATCTAATTATAGAACATACCACGGGTTTGGGTTGTCTGCCCGTGTTTTCTGACAGTTTGCCCTGAGATAGTCACTCACAGTGGTGAGCCACTCAAGACAGCATGACAGTAACAAAGCACATAGTTTGGCCCATCTAAAAAGTAATCACTGTAAATCTTATATTTGATAGCCTTTTCATAAAAAAGGAACGTGGCATAACAGCGTTCCAGATACTTGCCACGTTTTGCATGGTTTCAAATACACAGTGTATGAACAATTTAATTGTTCATATTTATATTTTATATAAAAAACACAAAAAGCAACATCAGCTCATCTCTAGTCAGACTCCTCATCCTGTAAAATTCTTAGTGAAAAAGCTATAAAGGAAATTTCTTCTGGAGACCTGAACATTCCAAGCCATATCCACAGCTATAGCCAACGTTGTCTGTGCCTGGCCCTGAGTGCAAGACAGAGGGTGGTGTGTAAAGGAGGCTTCAAAGTTCCCCTTTGCCTGCTCCCTATTCTGGTGCTATTCCCTATTCCCTATCTTAGAGCAGCCTGAGAGCTGCTTTAACTTATGCCAAATGGCAATAGCTACAGAGGGCCAAAACCATAGCCAATGATTGATGAAGCAAAAGAGAATTCTGACCACATATCATTTCCCCTGCTATTCTGGCAGCAGGGAAGGGGAATGTCATAAAAGCCACTATGCTGGCTATATGCCACCAGATGATCACACTTACACTGGGGGTGACCAGGGGAACTGTTAAACAATTTTAGAACCTGATTATATTGGGGGTCTGGCACAAAGTGTCTGCACTGACCCATTAAGCCTTTCGTACAGCGATTAGCTTTATCATCAGTATTAACCTTTCAAAAATTTAAACCACAAATGTTCTCCTGAATCATCATGTAAAAGATTTGTATTTTTAATGACTTTCACTCTTGATAGGTCAGTCCAGTGAGCGCTAAAAAAAAGCTCCTTTTGCAAATCTGAGTACTTCCTACCTCTCTTTGCAGGCATTACATGTCATATTTGAGGGTTTTGATTTTTTTTTAATTATTTTAAATGGAAACCAGCAGTTTCTACAAGTTTAATAATGTATTTAGTATTTGGTTTGAAACATTAGGACACGTGGTTTAGGTGTCATAGTATACACATTGGAACTAAATAGTTTAGTAGGTCTTAAAATGCAGCTATTTCAACAGTGGTTGTAAGCCAAATTGATTCTTCTCAGCCTGTGCCTCTGAAGGGGCAGTTATAAACTAGAACTTGTGGCTAAATATACATTAATATTTTAAATAAGCTTTACACAAGTCTAAAATATGTAAAGAATGAAAGAAGTTAACTTTCTCTCCCAGTGGCTGCATCATTTCCTAGTGAAATAGTCTCTCCTTTAACTGCCAGAGGCTAATGGGTCAGTTCTCCCATTTACCTTACTAAGAGCAGGCATACTGGGCATAGCTATAGTTGTGTCTGGACATGACTGGATTTTCCTATCAAGCTGCAAAACCTGTAGAAAAAAGCAGAGCTGTGTTAATTGCTTGTTGTGATTAGAAGGAAAAACAAGTAGCTAAAAGAAAATTGCTAGGGAGGGGAATGTTTTACATTAAAAAGAATCAGCATTACAAAGTAGAATCAGAAAACTACAGATCAAAACAGCAGAATAACAGTGGGATATACAGCTTTTCCAGAAGCTCTGGTTCAGAAGGTTGAGTTGATGCTCTTCTCCCTAAAGAAAACGTGATGGAAGCTTTCCAAACAGCACAAAGGTGATGTTGTTGTTTGTGGGAGGTATATCATAGTGTACTTGATCATAGCATTCACAACCAAATGTGCTGTCAGCTTAGGCCTGGTCTACACTAGGACTTTAATTCGAATTTAGCAGCGTTAATTCGAACTAACCGCTCAACCGTCCACACCAGGAAGCCATTTAATTCGAACTAGAGGGCTCGTTAGTTCGAATTTGGTACTCCACCCCGGCAGGTGGAGTAACGCTAAATTCGACATGGCTAGCTGGAATTAGGCTAGGTGTGGATGCAAATCGAACTTAGTAGCTCCGGGAGCTATCCCACAGTGCACCACTCTGTTGACGCTCTGGACAGCAGTCCGAGCTTGGATTCTCTGACCAGCCACACAGGAAATGACCCGGGAAAATTTGAATTCATTTTCCTGTCTGGGCACTTTGAATCTGACGTCCTGGCTGGACATCGGGGCGAGCTCCGCAGCACCTGCAACGATGCAGAGCTCTCCAGCAGAGGAGTTCATGTAATCTCTGAATAGAAAGAGGGACCCAGCATAGACTGACTGGGAACTCTTCGATCTGATCGGTGTGTGGGGCGAGGAGTCTGTGCTTTCGGAGCTGCGCTCCAAAACAGGGAATGCAAAGACCTACGAGAAGGTCTCCAAAGCCATGAGAGACAGAGGATACAGGCGGGATGCAACGCAGCGCCGCGTGAAAATCAAGGACCCCAGACAAGGCTACCAAAAAATCAAAGCGGCAAACGGACGCTACGGAGCCTGCCACCACTGCCCCACCAGTGACCGTGGACTCTGACGATGGGACAGTGTCGACGGCCAGTTCCTCGGTGATGTTCGCGGACGGGGAAGATGAGGAAGGGTTTGTGGAGGACGAGGCAGGCGAGAGCGCTTACAACGCTGGTTTCCCCGACAGCCAGGATCTATTCATCACCGTCACGGAGATCACCCAACAACCCTCCCCGGCCATTAACCCGGACCCTGAATCAGGGGAAGGAGCAGTCGGTAAGTGCTTTAACCATGTTAACTTTTATTCTTAATATAACAGGAATCTTAACTGTGTGAAAAGGAGGTCTGTCTAGATATGGGGATAGAACAGAAATCATCCTTGGAGATCTCCACGAAGCTCTCCTTGCGTTAATCGAAAAGCATCAGCAGGAGGTTCCTGGGGAGAGCTGCCTTATTGGGTGCTCCGTGGTAGCACATTTTTCCGCGCGAGGCTTTCATGAGGTACTCAGGGAGCACTGCCTCCCCGAGCACGGCTGTATCGGGCCCTGGTTCGTGCTAGCTTTCACGCAGCATGCGCTCTCTATCTCCTTCAGTGACCCTCCTCAGGGTGATCTCGCTCGGAGACTCCTGCATCTAATTAGGGTAATTACTGTAATTTTACGCCTGGTCCAAAGTATTTTTAAAAAATCTACGGACAGACTGCATAGCACAGACTCAGCACGCAGCTGCGTGACGAGCGTAACGGAAAGCCAAAGAATATAATGGACGCTCATGGAGGGAGGGGGGAATGAGGACGCAAGGTATCCCACGGTTCCTGCTGTCTCCGAAAAGTATTTGCATTCTTGGATGAGCTCCAAATGCTTCTAGGGTCAAACACAGTGTCTGCGGTGGGTCAGGGCATAGTTCGGCAATTTGCGCACACACCCCACCCACCACCAGAAGTGAAAACAATCCTCTGTTGACTCTTTTACATGTCACCCTATCTTTACTGAATGCTGCAGATAGACGCGATGGTGCAGCACTCAACACCAACATCCTTGCTCCCCCACGCTATGGATGGCTGATGGTACAAAACGATGGAAATCCGTCCTCATCATCAGCCTATTGGCACATGGGGCAGTGCAAAAGGGCTGGTAACCATGCCGACTAGCATCAGTAAGGTCGATCAAGGGCGCCTGTCCCTAATTTTTCATGGCAGATGGTGCAATATGGCTGGTAACCGTCCTCATCATTGCAACAGGGGGCTGAGCTCCATCAGCCCCCACCCTTCATTGTAAATAAAAGATTTGATTGCCCCTGGACTAGCAGAGGGATGATGGGCTCCTTCATCCACACTCCTTAATGTCCTGCCTGGACTATCATTGCAGCTGGAGGCTTCCTTCCAGTCATTTCTCACAAACAAGTCACTGTGTCTTATTCCTGCATTCTTTATTACTTCATCACACAAGTGGGGGGACAATGGTATGGTAGCCCAGGAAGGCTGGGGTAAGAACGGAATGAACAGGTGGTGTTGTTGCAGGAGCACCCCCTGTGAATAGCATACAGCTCATAATTTATGCAGGATCGGACACAGAGCAGCTGTGCTCTCTGGTTCTATGATACAGTGGTTCTCTAATACACTTGCCCATAATCTAGGCAGGACTGATTCTATTTTTAGATACCAAAAAGGAGGGATTGACTCAGGGAGTCATTCCCAATTTTTGCTTTTGCGCCCCTGGCTGCTCGGCCAGGGGCACTTATGACAGCCCCAAATGGGGCAGTGCAAAAGGACAGGTAACCATGCCCATCTTATTACCATCTTATTACCAATTTATGGTATGGTTGATGGTACAATATGGCTGGTAACCATCTCTGCTGTCATGCAAAAGCAAAAGCATGCTGCTGTGTAGCGCTGCTGGCCCGCCTCTGTCAGCGGCATCTAGTACACATACGGTGACATACACAAAAGGCAAAACAGTGTCCATGGTTGCCACGCTATGGCGTATGCCAGGGCAATTCTGGGAAAACGGGCTTGAAATGATTGTCTGCCGTTGCTTTCCCGGAGGAAGGAATGACTGGCGACATTTACCCAGAATCCACCGCGAAAATGATTTCTGCCCCAGCAGGCACAGGGGTCTCAACCCAGAATTCACAGAGACAGCCTAGACTCAGTTAATTGTTCGCAAAAATGTATCTTTGCAAGGAATTCACTCCCTGTTTCCCATCTCACAGCTTCCACTGTCTCCAGACCTGCCACAGCATCCCCCTCGCAGAGGCTGGCGAAGATTAGGCGGCGAAAGAAAAAGACAAGGGACAAGATGTTCGAGGAATGTATGGGCTGCTACCTAGCAGAGGTGGACCAGCAGAGCCAGTGGAGGGAGACCGTCTCTCTGGGCCAGCGCTCACACAGCGAACGGGAGGAGAGGTGGTGTGAGGAAGACAAGCAGGCGACTGAAACAATGCTTGGACTAGTGAGGGAGCAAACGGACACGCTCAGGCGCCTTGTGGATGTTCTGCAGGACCGCAGGAGGACAGAGACACCCTGCAGTGTATCTGCAACCGCCCTCCCCCGCCACAAAGTCCCATACCCCCCTCACCGAAAATAATCAGGAGGAGGGGCGGCCGGGGACGTGAATACTGTCACTGCACCACAGCACAGTGCTCAAGTACCCAAAAGCTCTCATACCGTACATTTGCCGAAGTTCTTCACTTCCAGACTCACAGTAGTCCCAATCCCAGTCCCATCCCCTAACTGTCTACTTAATTAATAAAAATGATTTGCTGTTAATTACTGTTTCCGTTATGTTTTTTCAAAGAAGACTGTGTTCGAATGGGGGGCGTGGGGAAGGGGGTGGTTAATTGCATAGGACAGTCACCTTTCCCAGGGTACAGACACGGGGGCAGGATCAGCAGCGGGTCACACACACGGTGCAGTCAGTAGGCAACCTGCTCGGTTTTTGGAGGTGGTTTCCAGGATCTGTGTGGGCGGGGGAGATGTGACTTTGCAGCGGGGGAGGGCGGTTACAGATCTTATACAGCGGTCCTTGTCCTGGACCGCTGAGTCACGCAGCTGAGGAATCTGTATCCGTCCTCCTCCACCACAAGGTCACATATCCGCCCGCACACAGAATTCCATAAAGAGGGATGGCAGGCTCCGTTGAAAGAAGCCTTCCGGCACTGCGGACCGCTCTAGGAGCAGGAGCCTGTCATTCCTTGAGTTTAGAGGCGGTCTTTACATCACCGCACACCCTAGCCAACACAGCCTGCGTCCCAGTTTCAACCCTTTCATGAAAAGTCATGAATAAAGAAACCTTTGTTAAGTAATAATGGGACATGTATTTTATTTTTACACGTGTGCTGGAAGTGGGGGTAACGGGGTGAACGGGGTATGTAACCGAAGAGGAGAGTCAACAGTCAGTGGGTAAAGAAACAGGGGCAGGTTCAGCTTCTCTGTAAAGAAACTGAACAGTCACAGGTCTCGCTGCTCGCTGGTATTTGAAGAGTTCCTTGTCGCTGTCCCAGGCGCCTGTATAGGGCTTCATGAGCAAGTGCATTAGCGGGCAGGCTGGGTCCCCGAAGATGACTATAGGCATCTGCACATCCACAACAGTTATTTCGTGGTCCGGGAAGAAACTACCTTCCTGCAGGCGTCTGAGCAGCCCACAGTTCCTGAAAACACACGCATCATGAACCTTGCCCGGCCACCCGACGTTGATGTTTGTAAAACGTCCCCTATGGTCCCCCAGTGCTTGCAGCACCATTGAAAAGTAGCCCAATTTCTCAGCAGCTGACTGTGGAAGACGTGGACGATAAAGTGCGAGGAGGAGAAAACGGCGATGATCGCAGCGGGCTCCGTGCTTGCAGTGCTGTGGCGTCCGCGCTGTCACTGACCAGAAAAGTGCACGAACAGATTGCCCGCAGGCGCTTTCACGGAGGGAGGGAGGGAGGTTGTGATTGACGGTTCAATGACGACACTTACCCAAAACCACCCTCGACACATTTCTCCCCCCAGCAGGCATTGGGGGCTCTACCCAGCATTCCAATGGGCAGCGGGGACTGCGGGAACTGTGGGATAGCTTCCCACAGTGCACCGCTTCCAAAGTCGACGCTGGCCCCGTGAATGTGGACTCAGAAATTCGAATTAGTGTATTTAGTATGGATACACAAATTCGACTTCATAAGGTCAAATCCACAAATTCGAACTAACTTGATTCGAAATAGTCTTGTAGTGTAGACAAGGCCTTAGTCATAGTTCAACAGAGGGATCAGTTTCGGAGCATGATTTTTGCCCAGCTATGTTACACTGAGAGCAGGGGCCAGGGCTGAACACCCAAAAGGAACAGAAACAGCTTTGGAACGGGTATTAAAATGATCTTGGGAAATGTTACTAACAGAGCCTTCTAAATCAAAATAGGAAGTTTATCAAGTAGGTAGTGCTCATCTCCCTGTTAATGCACTGCTGAGCTGATTAAAAAGGGTGGTCACACTAACAGTTGTCTTGTGAAAATGCCCTGTTCTTCAGAAGGCCAGTAATTAAAATTGTAACAGTGGAAACATTGTCATAGATGTTGCTTATAGTATAGTGTAGGAAAAAGGGTGCCCTTTGTCATGTGGCGTAGACAAGAAAACTGCAAAGCAAAACCAAATAGTTCAGGCACCATAGTTGTGGACCAGGGAAGAAGACAGCAAAGGCTGGTCTCCAACCCTTTTCAAAGTTGATTCCCCACTGCCCTACACGCTATGTAATCAAATCGGAATGATGGTATTTTATATCTGTTTTGCATGAACTTTGCATAGGAGTAAGGCCCAGATCTTCTAAGCAATTAGGTACTTAACTTCCATTGAAATCAATGGGAATTAGATACATAAATATCTTTGAGGATCTGGACCTAAGTGTCTGCACAAGAGACAAGACAGGGGAGACCCAGGCCTTGCTGGTATCAGATGGAGCAAGAAAATACTGCCCAATGCACTCCTGCTTGAAAAACAACCACCACTGGTGTCTCTTTTACAATAACTGCTTTTTTCCAAATAGTGTGAAGATTACTCACATCATACACTTTTTGAAGAACTGTCTGTGGCCTGATTTATAGATTATGTATTAATTATATTATCTAAGAATGCCCAGTTATCATTTTGTGGGTTAACACGTTCTTGTCTCAAGATTAAGCCCTCTATTATTCAAATTACTATATAGTTGGGAAACCCGATGTGCACAGCTGCTACACTCACACTGTAGGAACTCTTCTATATTTACAAATAGTTTATTAATAATATTAATAATGGGTGGAGTTTGTGGACCTGAATAGGAAAAAGGGTGATTGTAGGAGCTTGGTGGAAGAAAGAACCTTATCAGAACAGAGCTGAAGCTGTGAAAAGATTAATATTCAATTGGTTTGACTCAAGCATTTGGGCAGGATTCTCATATCCCAACTGGTTTTCCTATACCTAGAAATAAATCTACAGCCCCCAATTTACTCCAAGTTATTTTACTTGCATACCAAATTGCTTTCCCATATCTCTCTCCTCCTGAATATAATGGTACTCCAATCCAATACTTCTGGCAGCAGGGAAAGCTCAAAAATCCAGATTTTTTTTCTTTCCACAAGCAATAAAGTATGTCAAGTATTCCTTAGTGATAAATCTTGTTATTTGCTTTAGTGACAAAATAACATAATTAGTGGATGAAGGGAACACGGTAGATATAATAGATTTGGAGTCTAGTAAAACATTTTATACAGTGACTCAAAATCTTGCTCAAAAGTATTTCCAGTTGACTTGAATAGAAACACTGTCATGTGGATTGAGCGCCGACTGTAGAACAAAGGGTCATAATGTATTGAATTGGGAGTGGGGGAATATTTAGCAGGATACTGAAGAGATTCATTTCATTTAACATCTTTATTAATAATCTGGAAGTGGAAGTTAAAAACATGTTAACGAAATTTGCAGATGAAGCTAAATTAGGTGAGGTGAACACCAGTGAGGACAAAGGAATAATACAAATGGGATAGAATAAGATGAGAGAAACAGGCAGAAAATTACAAAACGAGGTTCAAGCTGGAATAATATAAACTAATATGTTTGAGGAAAACAGTCTCAAACACAAATATGCATTATGGTTGGAAAAACCTTCGATGCAGTGGAATGCTGAAAAACACCTCAGGATGATAGTATATAGCAAATTGGGCAGAAAATAATAACTGACAGGTTTTACTTTAGATTAAAAGCAACTCTACTTATTAAGGGACTGGAAATGTAACCCTCTCCCTTACCTGCCCTCTCCTCCCAGGGTTGCTGGATCTATAATGAAAAGACTATCAGTATTTGGCTCCTTATCTCCATCCAGAAATGATAGAAGCAAGACCCAGCTATCTTGGTGAGACCGGCAGATCTGGCACCCTCTCTACTGGATTTCTGTTGCCTTTAAATTACAATATTCATAGAATCATAGGACTAGAAGGGACCCTGGGAGGTAATCTAGTCCAGTCAGCTACACTCATGGCAGGACTAACTATTATATAGACCATCCCTGACAGGTGTTTGTCTAACCTTCTCTTAAAAATCTACAATAATGGAGATTCCACAACCTCCCTAGGCAATTTATTCCAGTGCTTAACCACCCTGACATTTAGGAAGTTTTTCCTAATGTCCAACTTAAACCTCCCTTGCTGCAATTTAAGCCCATTGCTTCTTGTCCTATCCAGAGGTTAAGAAAAACATTTTTTCTCCATCCTCCTTGTAACCACCTTTTATGTACTTGAAAACTGTCATGTCCCCTCTGTCTTCTCTTTTCCAGACTAAACAAACCCATTTTTTTCAATCTTCCCTCATAGGTCATGATTTCTAGACCTTTAATCATTTTTGTTGCTCTTCTCTGGACTTTCTCCAATTTGTCCACATCTTTCCTGAAATGTGGCTCCCAGACCTGGACATTGGACTGGATTATGGAGCATTTAAATTTTTATTTGGCTGCAAGCAGGGTCTATAGCCTGTCAGAGATATGGGACTCCACAATGAACACTTCAACAGTTTGAGAGGAGGTCCTATGGATAAAGCCACCTACTTCCATTAGGGAAGTGGAGAGGGAAGACAATGGGGTCACCTTTAACCAAAATATGGATGAAATTTGGGCTGCTGGTGTTATTTTAAAAGTGTGAGTAATTTTTTCCAGTTCTAGATTTACGCTCATCAAAATGAGCTTCATTTCATTTCCTCCTTCTCCCACCAAAATTAATAATGATAAACAGCACCAGCTATTTTTTCAGGTACAATCCTTAGCTCTTTTTAAAGGACTTCAGTGGCTCTGGGACTCATGACCCACCCACTCTTCTGTGCTGCACAGGACAGATGCAGGACAGATTCAAACCCATTATGTTTTAGAGTTACATGTTTGTTCAGTTCATGTCCTTCAATAAGCCAAGGTCCAAGGATGCAATAGGTGACAAAGAACCAAAATGAGGGGCCAAAACAAAACAAAAATACAAATATTCAGGCAAAAGGAATCATTTTGTCATGTAAATAACACTTTCTATTACATTATCGCTCAGTTACATGACTACTTCTGAGGTAAATACTTTTCAACAGTAAAAGTGAAAACACAGCACATTTGTGTGGAACATTGGTAATGTTGGGATTAAAATGAGGAACATTTGAGAGATTTTGTTCAATGATATCTGAGCTCATCATTTTTAGGGTAGTAGAGTATACATATTGTGATGAACAAAGTCTCTTCAGACTCCATGAAAGAGATTGTTGCTTTGTATAATCATCCTACTGATATTCAGTCATAAACAGTTTGATATGAGTCACACATCAACACTACTAAAATACAACCCAGAACATGCTAAGTTGTTCCTGTTTGGTTTACTGATACCAATGTCACTGTCCTGCATGTAGTTCTTTTAAATGGTATTTCCCCATTTTTTCAAATATGGCATATAACCTTGCAATGAGTAATGTTTTATCTAGAATCTGCATTCATCACATGCATGAATCTTGATACTATCCAAGTATCAAGGAAGTTGTTTGGAAAAGCTTATAAAAACATGCCTACTGTACGGTGTTGCTGTGAGAATTACTGAATATATAAATTACTATATTAAATATTTAGTCTGTCTCAGATATTTTAGGGTGTCTACCACCATATTTGGATGCCATATTTGGATGCTTACACATGGTGTTAGTTTTATTTATGTGTGTGCTCTACACACACACACACACACACACACTCATAAGCAGTATTAAAGATATACATAAGGGATATCCATTTGGACTTGATTGTGGACTCTGCTCATCATGTTTCCTAGGCTCAGCAACTTTTATCGCAGTAGTGTGTGTTTTCATTGGAGTTTGAGTTCTGTTCTATTCTGCCATGACTTTCACACAATAGAACATTGACAAGACTCAAGACAGAGCCAGTTTGCAGATATGCAAACTTTACAAAGCACTCTGTTTTAAACACTTGCATTACATTATTTTACACACTAATTAAATAATTGGTCTTAGAATGCATAGAAGTGACTCTTCTGATGATTTAATACAGTACTTTTTAATGGGTTGATTTTCATGTTTACTTTTATTCTGCCTTGTTACAAAATATAGTAATCTTCTACCATAATGTCCCAAACATTACACCTTTAGCGTAATATTACTGCAGCATACTAGAACATTCCACAGGATACTATCATTTTCTTTTTCCTAAGTATAGCCTGAGCATTCTTCTTAGACTGAATCTCAAGTCCTACTGCTTTTGGTCCAAGTTTATCTGTACTCATCACATTTTAATTCGCTTATGCCATATACATTTTATTGCAGATTAAAGTCAATACTTATTACTGTGTTCAATATGGAAGCATTTCTATTTCATTTCCTATGGTGCTTGAAATGAAGACTTTTAGTGAGGCAAATATTTTCTAACAGTTATGTCAACATGTTTTCTTTTACCAGAATATTTAAGCAGCATTTGTATTAAACTGAGACTATTCTACATCCACAATAATATAGTTGGCCCACATTGTAACATTTTTATATGTCTCTTTTTCTGAAGAGCTTTTCTATACATATCAAAACTAGATATTCCCTTCTTTTCAGTAAAAAAAAAAGTGCCTGTATGAAGTTGAAACCATTAGTTTCAATTAGTATTTCAGTAACTGATCCTCTTTAAGTGTCATCACTATGGTAACACACTCAGATTCTTCAATTCATAAATAATAGATATTGTTTGAAATCCTCCTTGGTGAATCAAGACTCCCCTAACGCTTCTTCATCTGCTTTCCATTTTCTTCATTTGTCTATGTTGCTAAAAGGTGCCCTGCCATCCAAATTTTTGGGTCCCTCAGGTTGTTCATTTCTTTAAGAATTGGTGCTGCCACTCTATGGGCTAAAATAATTAGAGAATCTAAGGACAAAAACATTTGGAAGGCACTTGGCATATATTATTAAATGAATGGGAAATGATCACTTACAACAGCAGAAGATTAGGCAGGAAGGGACAT
Source organism: Mauremys mutica (assembly GCF_020497125.1). Taxonomy (NCBI): domain Eukaryota; kingdom Metazoa; phylum Chordata; order Testudines; family Geoemydidae; genus Mauremys; species Mauremys mutica. The sequence continues at coordinate 182,011,573 of NC_059072.1, read as the reverse complement.
TTTACTTGCAAATAGGGCACAGTTGGCAAGTTAACTTGAGCAGGTTTCAGTACTATTGAAGTGTCTTGTTAGCACTTTGTGAATGTTTGCAATATGAACTCATGGACTAAGACACTCCTGCTATAAAAAGTATCAGACAATTGTTTCTATAAGGGTGACACATGCTGTCTTCTGAAATGCTGGCCTTACGCAGACAGTACCATGAGTTTGCTCATTAACTCTACTAAGTTAATAGAGATATGCATCATTATTTCTTGATAACTTGTGATGTGTTATGAAGTTACAAAAAATTATGGCAACCGCAGAGCTTCTCCATAGTTAAAGCTGAGTTGCAATTTGCACCTAAAGTTTAAACTTTTTTGTTATATAATGTATAAAAAATATTTATATGCCCACACTTTGAGCCCTTACTCTTAGACTACAGAATGAATTTTATGCTAATTTATAAATAAATTTGTTAATTATTTTGAAGTAATCTATTAAAATTGTAAAGTGAGCCCTTTCAGTTTGTTCCATACTCCTCTTCTCTCTCCCCTTGCTTTATTTTTCACATCAGTCTAGCAAATTAAATGCTGATTGTGAAGATTTGAAAATTAACTCTTTTCTAGATTATAACAAACTCTAAGGGATAGGCTATTTTTAAGCCTATTAATGTGCTATTTTTAAATTTATTGTCATAATTAGACACAGCTGTTTGTCTACTGCAATGATGATCAACAAATATTGAAGTCATCAAATATATTTGCCATGGAATAGATTTGCCAGAAACTAATCTTTGGGTTAAGTAAAAAAAATGTTTCTGACTCTCAGGAAGATATCAATATATTAGATTAGATTAGATAAACTATGAAATTCCATAAAACTTCATTAGCTTAGACTCGAAGTTGCTCATGTGCTTCCTCATTAGAATGTCAACATTAACAAAAAGAAAAAAATGTAACGTAAGGAAATACCAGCCAATATAATCTTGTGGAAAAAATAGTATGTGATCATGCAATTGAAGACTATACCGTAACTCAGACCCATAAAATGGCCAAATTAAGGTTTTTCACCAAATCTTAATTCTGATATTTCTAAATTCAGTGCTTGGCTTCGCAGCCTTAGTAATGTTATTTTAGAAGTAGTTTTGTGGAGATTTTAAAATGTAATATAGAAGTTTGTGTTTCTCATAAAAACAGATTTTTAGTACATAATTTATTTTGTATTTTTTCTGTCCAGTGCATAGTATGTGAAGATATTAAGATTTTGAACTATCCTGTGTTCACTTGCACCAATTATAAACCATTGTAACTCTATTGATATCAAATGAGTTACAGAAGTGTTAGGCTTGTGGAGAGAATCATGCCACAGAATTTAAAGATTATTGTTCTAATCCTTTTTAAATAACACAAGGGTAGGAGTTAAGGTTGTATATTGCAGTACAATTTAATTTCTTTATGTGGAAAAGGAATATAACTTGTGTCAGGCCTATACCTACAGTTATGTTGAATTATGTTAATTGGAATAATCAGAATATGTTGGATATTAATGCAGAAAAAAGATGGCAATGAATGAAAATAAATAAGAAGCTGATATGGTGCCAGTAAAGTGTGCTATTTCTAATAAGGAAGATGAAGTCATGGGGAAGAGAAGACTCAAAGTTGGATGAAGAACATTAGGCTGCTGAACAGTATTATGATGATCCAGCTCCTCTGTGTAAAACAATAAATTTCTGATGCACATGTTTTGTCAGCCATGACAAATGGAGCGGAAGCATGGATACACACCAAGCAGAAGGGATAATCTGGACAGGAATAACGAGGAAGATTTATATGTAGTAACATATGAAGAGACAGGAAAACAAAATGAAGAAAGGAGAGAGAGAGTAAATAGGGACCAAATGCAAAAGAGAGCCAATTCTGAGAATGTGAAGAAGTTAAATTGCATCCCCAGACCCTCAAAGGTAAATGAGCTTTACCTGGACTGGTAGGGGGAAGAGGATTGTGGCTCCTTTAAGGGTCTCTTCTCTCTTCCACTTCCTGTCTTCTTCCCTTCCCCATGGGATTTCAGCTCTTTTAGGGTTGGTGGGGGAGTCATCATACTAGCTGATTAGCTAGCGAGAAGGGGCACAGCAGAAGCCCATTGGCTTCCAGGCCTCTAAAGGGGAGGGCATATAAGCCCTTTTTCCCCTGGCCAGAGTACCATTATGTGCCCAGAACAGTAGCTCCCACCTCTGGGATTAGCATAGGATTGGATTGAATTGTGGTGTTGTGTTTTTGTTGTTGTTGTTATCTGCTCTGGGTTTTACACTAATCACGTTCTGGGACTGGTAAGGAATTTTTACCTCACTTCCAGATTGGCCAATTGGGTGGGTTTTTTGTGCCTCCCCCGCAGCAGCCCAGGAAGCCAGTGCTTAGGTTAAGAAGTAAAGTTTTAGTTGTCACAACTTGTAAAGCATCCAGTGAATGTACTGTTTTGAAAGCGGTTCTGGTTCCCCAATAAACTGAAATTGGAAACTGACTTAGGGGAAGGTATCCTCTAAAGGAGATGGAGAATGGTGTTTGGGCTCTTAACATCTGGTACAAAGAGGAAACAACTCTCTTTTCATTATCCCTTAGCCCCCGTACAAGGGAAAGGCAGTGATATCCCAGCAACAGACTGGGACTGGGTATAAAGAGCTAATGGCAGACCTCCGCTAGGTGGAACAAATTAGGGAAGGATGCATTATTGCCAGATAATTCCCAGATCAATAGCCTAGTTAAACCACATCCCTTGCATTTTGTGGTTCTTCCTGCCTGTCCAGGACAATGAAAATGCACTGGCCATTAAGATGAGAAAAGGAGAAGGAAATTGGACTGCTAATACTTCGTCACTCTACTTGATATTGCTGTTGCTGCTTTGTTATTCAATTCTGGCACAATATTGCTCGTAAGCCAGCTTATCTCGCCCAGGGAAGACCACCTTGCTGCAGATATGATCCTCTGAGGTGTAGGGCCAGTACTGGAGCTCTTACACCTCTTTCTTTCCCTGCTGCTGACTTATCTGAGAGATTGGGATTTGACAGGAGGAAAGGCTGCAAAACTGGGATGACATTGAAACCCCACTGGTCGTCAGATGCTTTTTCAGCTTCTTAAAGCCAGTAGAGGAATCGTCATGCTGCTCTAACTTGGTATTGTAGGACTGAACATACACAAAGACTGCACCTGGATCAGGAAGTCAAAGGTGAGCTTCAGGTCATTTGACTCTAACACCCAGTGCAGACCATCCACACTCCAGGAAATGGTCCATTTTTTCTTAAAATGTTTATATTTACTTTGTGTTGATTTCCTATAGAGATACCTTTAGTTAGATACCAAGCCACTTTGGGTGTGTGTATACTTTGATAGCTGCTATGTAAATACTTCTGTTCCACAAAATACAATACATTCGCGTGTCTGACCTGTATTCCAGTGTTTCATGAAGTCACAGAAAAAGAAAACAAATTGATCAGGCAAACTATCAAATACTTGACTGATTCTCCATAGACATCCTGATCTCCAGCAAATAAAATCATTGTAGCTTCAGAGAAAGCCTCCAAATAGGATCAAGTGGCTCTAATCAATTACTATCATTAAAAGTTTTGGATTTGGTTTTACATTCATCAGGTTCACTCAAACACTTAATTTTATTCTAGCACATGCAATGGCAAATTAGCTCTTTTCACACTGAGAAGACGTAAAAGGAAAGGTTTCCATCTACCTTTCTTCACATACCAAAATAAGACATTCCAATTAAAAGCAGAAAATTAAAAATGGTGCAAGCAAAGGATTTTATCCAATTACCAAAGAGCCTAATACACTTAATTCCCCAACTTCCAGTGTTGATAAACAATTCTAGAAGGCCTGGTGGGATACATTACCTGCCCATTGCAAATCCATTTTTCTGAGCATTTCTCAAAGACTGGCTACTTCCTCCCCATCAGAGATTTAAAAATATGGTTACACAAGGGAGTTCCTCACAACTGTCCTACTTCAGGCAGTAACATGTGACAGTCCCTGAGTAAAATAGGATTTCCTTCAACATAAACCATTATTAGAATTCTGTTTCCCCACATACAATTCAATAATTCCCTCCCAAAGAATCCATGATTTCCATACTCTTCTCTTACCCCAAATCAACCCATCCACACTTCATCTCCCACCTCTCTATCTCATCAAGTGTTTATTACCCTATCATTCATCTTATGGAGTAGCATTGGTGGCAGGTGGATTGGCCTATTCCTTCTGAATGTGGGATGGGTGGTAGGTTGGTTTAGAGTGTGGGAAGTAGAGTTCCTCCAGTGATGGGATGGTTGGGAATGGGTCTCTTTTAGTGCTTCATGTCCTCTAGCTATTGGAGGGAGTCAGCTGGGAGAACAGGTCTCCCCCACTGGATATAGAGGATTGGAGGTAGTTGATTTCTCCTGCGAGGTGGTGGAGGGTTATGGATAGGGAAGGAGAGGGGCTCTACTTTTCCTCCCACTATTGGCTCTTTCAACGCAGTTTTGGGCAAGTCAGGTAAGCATTGGTGAAGAGGGAGGTGAGCTGTGGCTGTGCACATCAGCATCTTTGTCTCTGCTTCCTTTCCTCATTCTTGTATGCTTCTGAAGCAATTGGAATGGGTGGATGTAGTATATGGTGCATGTCACAGGGTCTAGCATCCCCCAGGATACTGCTGCAGAAATGGGTCCCAACTATTTGTTCCTTTCAACACTATTTTCTCACTATTCACTGGTGTATGTTGCTTCACCCTGCTTTGTTTTCAGGGATTTTTTTATATGTCAAAGGGCTGGAAACTACAGCTGGGCAGGATTTGTTTCTGTTTTAAGAAATTAAAAGTGAAAATTGGTTGTGAAAAATGTGTGGGTTTCACAGGAGAAAAAAACCCACTGAAACCTCAAATGTCCATTTTGTTTGTTCTGACACCAAAACCATAACTTTTTCTTCTTTTTTGGTGCAAAAACATTGTTTTTAACTAAACTCCATTTTCTGAGGGAAAACACTTGGTCAAAAAAATGATGACCAGCTAGAAACTTAGGCGCTGAACCTGTAAGAATCAGAGACAGGCAGAATCTTGCACCCATGCAAAGACCATTTAAATAATCAGATCGTCATACAGGAGCAGGCTCTATTCACACTGATCCAGTGCAAGATCAGGCCTTTTTGTCTTGTTTTTTTTAATGTGTACCAAAATTTTCTTCCACAGTGTACTGAGGTTGGTAAGCTAACAAGGGGTTTATAATACCTCATCAGTACTTAATGTATCAGCATGTTCCATTTTCAGTATAATACACCATAATCAAGTGAAATTTTTGCTCCAGCCTGAACATTCTGGTCACATCCAATATTTTACACATGGTGAGACAAATCTCATAAGTTATAAGCAGATGGTGATAGCTTCCCAGTTCTATTAAGTCAGTGGCTCTCAAACTTTTGTACTGGTGACCCCTTTCACACAGCAAGCCTCTGAATGCAACCCTCCTTTATAAATTAAAAACACTTTTTAATATATTTAACACCATTATAAATGCTGGAGGCAAAGAGGGGTTTGGGGTGGAGGTTGACAGCTAGCGACCCCCCATGTAATCACCTCGCGACCCCCTGAGGGGGTCCCTACCCCCAGTTTGAGAACCCCTATATTAAGTCAAATTGAGATAGCAAAAATAAACATTGGTCCCAGGTCAATGTGCTGCCTTTTGAAAATCTCTGCCAACTTCTTAAAAACCATGGACAAAATAATTATGGATTAAGAAATTACCATATATCTCCTAAAAGAACTTTTGCAAGACCCGAGTTTACTACAAATATGGGATTGCCTTATATTTAATCTTGCACATAAAGATGGTTTCATTTGGAAAGAGTGAATATGCTCCCTCAGGACTCAGTTGAAAAAGTACTCTGATCATTAAAAATCCTAGGTCACCTGAGATATGTTATTTGAAATTCAAGAACTACAACTGATATTTGCACAACCTCTTTAACCCCTCTCTGGAACAATCCAAAAATTAATATATGCAGCAAAAATATCATTATTATATCATAAAAATCTATAGAGTAAATAACATCCAAGTCGACTGTCTTATTTGTGACCAGATACTCAGTTCTTGTGATTCTTTCATTTTGTCTATTTCTAACATACATACATCATAGACAATTACAATACATTTATATTATAATGGGCAATAATAGCCAAATAATATTTTGTTTTCAGTTTGACCCCCAGATATACTTTTTGATTTTTGGGACTGCCAGAGAACTGAAAAATTAATTATTCACACAGCTCTAATCTTAACACAGCATTGCAGTGTAATGATACCTTTCAATTCCTGGAAGTATTTCTAAACATTTTCAGTGTGCTGTAAGTTGTGCTTACTTGAAGGTGCCCAGTTTCCTTAGGCACTTTTGAAAATCTCCCCCTGAGGTTAACATGGAGCTAGGTGACAACCTGGAAGTCCTATGCCTGGATATGCAAATAACACACTTATTACAGAATGCCACCTGAAAGGTAGTTTTTCAAGTTCTACTGCCTTTTAATCTTGGATTGTCAAGACTCAAAAAGGATTTATTTATTTATTTTATGGGAATGGGTGGGAAGAGGAAAAGAGGTTCAGAGGCCCATGTGCCAGTTGCCTTCCTCTTCAGGAATGTGCCACTAAATAAATGAGTCTTTTCTGAATAACATCTGTTCATGTATTATATTGGAGTATGGTCTGATTTTGCTTTCTGCTGTCTAAACTTACAGCTATAAAACTTCACTGGAAGTGCTCTTTGGAGCAGGGACTTTACCTTATTTTGATCTGCCGTGCTTAACTTGAAGCATGTGAGCTGTCTCACTGAAGTCAAGGGGATCGATGATGTGCTTAAATTTGAGCACGTACATACATGTTTTCAGGATCAGGCCCATTATTTGTACAGCACACAGTACAATGAGGCCACAATACTGACTTGTGCCTCTCAACTTACTAACATAAATAAAGAACCCTGTTGTGTGAATTCATCTTTCATGTGTCAAAAGAAACAGCAAGTTTTTTGAAGATCTTGGGCAGAAGTTTTCCTATCTAAAAATAACAAATATACTATGGTTTATTGGTTTCAAGATAATACCCAATAAAACTGATTAGGAGATGGACACAATGAAGTAGGTTACTACTACACAAATGGAATAATAGCATTTTAAACCATTTATATATTAAAATGAACCCTAGCCTAGCAGTCACAACCGGGCTGAGGACCATAAGATGAGGATGGCAGTCGGTGAGAAGGAGTCAGATGAATCACTAAAGCACGGTTTAATAAGCAAGAGTTAGGGTTAGAGTCAGGCTAGAGAACAAAGGTAGTACCAGGCTGCAGTCAGAGGCAAGATGGCATTAGAGGCGAGAGATCAGGAGACAAGGTGAGGTCTGGAGTTATAGCAGGACAGAAGTCCGTGCGGTTGCCCGGACAACTTCCTGGGGCACCTTACAGGGTTAATTACTGTGACTGGCCAATCAGAGGGATGCAGGACATTGTCACTCTGAGTCATTTGAGTGGTACTTTCTGTGGCAACTACTCTCCAAAGTGATCCCTGGCTGTGGCTGTGGCTCTGGCAGGAATGTCAGCTGCTCACAGCTCTGTACGCCTGGGTTCCAGTCTACTGGCCTTTGTAGTAGGTTAAATAAGATCTTTTATTGGATCAACATCTACTGTGTTAGCTCTGTGTAGAGCAAAAGCTTGTATCTTCCACCAACAGAAGTTGGTCCAACAGAAGATATTACCTCACCTACCTTATTTCTCTTGTAGCATGGGTCCAACATGGCTACACACACACACACACACACACACACACACACACACACACACACACACACACACACACACACACACACACACACACACACACACACACACACACACACACACACAAATAAATTTCTGGCATACAATATATTCAGACAGTGAGGTTTTTTTCCTGACCAATACTCCACTTTTTCTTTAAACTGATTTTTGTCATAAAGAGATACTATACCACAATCAGACCACTAGGAAATAAGGTTATAGACTGTCGCAAACCGGTTCATAGTTATGGCTATGTATGGCCACTTGTCGGTCCACGGCCATCTTGAACCTGTTCAAAGGACAAGACAGCCTCCATGTTGGACCAAGTTCTTGTTAAAGGGCAGAGATGCTATCCTGCCCAGCAACACTGGTTGTGTATGCTTTTTCCTTTTTTTTTACTGGGTCATCTAAGGGTCAGGCTAGTGCCGTGTGCAGAGACCTGATCCTGCCCAGCAACTTGTAGTGTCGTGTGCAACATTTTGGTGCTGTGTGCATTTTTCCCGCTCTTTTTGGGCCCGGTCGTCTGGAGGTCAGGCTGGTTCTGCCCAGCAACTCCAGAGTACTGTATACAGAGACCTGATTCTGCCCAGATACTCCAGTGTGCCGTGTGCAAATCCTTCCGACGTGGGGTGGCGACACCTCAAATCCTGAAGGGAGGAGGGACCAGGGAGCCAATCAGATGCTGACACGAGGGAGTGAGACCTTTCAATAAAACTAGGTTTCCCCCCAGAAAATCTTGTCTTGACCATTTTCTTTTTGGTGGAGTATCCGCGTGTTAGCCGAAGGACCTGATCAACCTTTTGGCCAGGGTCTCCTCCCGGTAATAGCTAGCTCGTGTTCGTGTGGAGTATCCGCGTGTCAGCTGAAGGACCGGATCAACCTTTCAGCCAGGGTCTCCTCCCGGTATTGCTAGTTCGTGTCGTGTCATTTTGGATCCATTTCCATCAACTCGTCATGCTTCTGGTGTCTGCTCTGCTGGTCAGCTGCGCCTGGAGTGCGGTATTTGCTTTTTGATATCTGACAGTTAACTTATTTAGCCTCTTATTTGTTCCCTTCCTTAACTTGGTACCAAATATCTACTCAGAATATCAGGATCGTATTAGTGAGCTCAGGATTGCACAATTGTTTAGCTAGCTTGTATTATTGTTCTCTTTGTTATTGAATTGTTAATTGCAAACTGCTTTATGTGTTTGAATCACTGCTCTGTCTGTGTCCAGCGTGTGTGTGTTTAACTGGGGAGCTGCCTCTACTTAGAGGGTGGCTGACCAAGGGGGTCCAGTCCCCGCGGTCTGAGTGAGTGGAATCTGCCCAGCTGCAGCCACACCACACTCTGGGTTTACCCTCTGTGTGAAAGCAAGGGTGGCTGAGGCAGTGGCCCGTGGGTCTCTTTTCTGTGTTTGCACCGGGCACCGCCCTGACGAACCCGATTCCTACCTTGAGAGATTGGTGTGTCTGCCTATTTGGTGTGGTGTGGTGAGCAGTGTAAAGTGTATTATTACTGTGTTTTGGGGTGTGTTTGTGCTTTTGATACCATCCCAGCCAAAGTTGCCTATGCCCCCAGCCCAAGTTGTAAAAATCCCTAAATAAACGCAGACACTTGGCTTTTCAGTGTTACCCTGGTCCTGCCTGTCTTTTCCTCACGCAATACCAAGCTTGAACGAACCCCCAGCTAATTCAGACATGGCGTCACGAACAGGATTGCGTGAGGAAAACCGTTCCCTGTCATCTATACAGTCCACTTCCCTGTCATCTATACAGTCCACCTCCCTGTCAGCTATGCAGTCCACTCGCCCGTGCCCAGCGTGTCTCGGGACGGGGGAGGTCGGGTTTGGAATTGATCCAGCGCGTTTATGGGAAGGGGCTCAGACAATTTTAAAAGCAGCCGGGGGCACTTGCCTATCACCTGTCACTCCCCCAAGACTCCCAGCAGGGGGCCCTGCGCATGAGCTGGTAGTCCAGCTCCTGCAGGAGTTAGAGGAGGGAAAGAAGCGTAGAAGGATCCTTCCTAACAGGTACAAATCTAAAATTGTCGCTGGTACCTATCATAGGATTCTAGGGCTGGCTCTGGACCAGTTGACCGGTGTCATGAACACCCTGGCGTCCGTTACCCAGGAGCTAAATGATATCCGCAAAGCCCCTGGTACGCCTCAATCCCCACCTGTGCCCCCACCTTCCCCCGCTTTGCCAGGTCATGAAATCCCCGAGCCTTTCCCTTCCTTAGCTTCTGTAGCCCCCAGCGTGTGTATGGCTCCTAGTCCTGCTGGGGCTATACCGAGGCAGCCCACTTGCGCTAAAGCGGACGCCACGGGGGCACAGGGGGCCCTGGGAGACTCAGAAGGGTTGGGGGTGCAGACGGCCTTGGGAAGCGCGAGGGCACAAAATGTAATATATGAGGGGTGCACTCGCAGTGAAGCAGAAATGGACATGCTTATTGATGCTACAGCGCGGAGGTCAAATGAATCTGTGTTCGCCTGGCTAGGACGGCTTGTCCTGGAGTATGGCCAGGAGCTGGTTAGTCAGGAGGAGGCATCCCTCATGTCACGCAGTGCGGCCTGGGTAGGGAGCACGGGCCGGGGAATACCTCTAAGAGCTCCGGTCTGGCCTATCTCCTTGCCAGCAGCTGCGTACCTGCAAATAGACTACAGCGCCGCAGTATTACAGTTGCCCCCCAGTGGGATTTCTACCCCATGCGATTTGCTTTACACCATCGCAGGGGCATCCCTTATTTGGTGGGACCCTAAGCAGGCCCCCCTGGGTTTAACATTAGCACAGAATCAGCTGCGGCCGTGCCAGGCTTACTGTTATGTTGCTAACCCAGCTGCTATCCCCGTACAGGAACAGGGGGTGAATATGGCACTAAATCACAGCCCCCTGGGAGACATTAACACGCTGCTGTGGATGCGGGGGTTCCAGGGGCAGCCAGTCACCTTTTTGTTTCAGGCCATGAATCGCCTGATGTGGCCTGGGCCCCAACCGCCTGCGGTGGTTGCGGACACTGGACCCCACGGGGGCAAAGCCCGGGCTCCTAAGCGTTGTTATGCAGAGCGAGAAAGCTCCGGTTTGTGCATCAATAGTGGGGAGCCTAACACAAACATTGTGGGCAGGGTAAGCTCTATATCACAGGGGAACCTGGCTGTAGCTTTGGGGTGGAATAAATACATTGATCCAGAGCCGCCTCCACTTTGAAAGCCAGTTGTTGTTTTGTTTTTCCCCTTTCTTTTTGTTCAGGATGCGGTATGGGTATCTGCCCTAGTAACACCTAGGCCAGGCGACTCGTCTTGCATCCCAATCCCTTGTATGCTACGAGCCCATGAAGAGTTGTGGGAGCAACTTTTCGCTCTCATGTCCAAAACTAAACTCCCTTGGTTTGTTCATAACAGGACCTGCCCTAGGGCTCGTCCTATTCTCTCCCTTTGTCATTCCAGGTTTATTCACAGCGGCGCCATCCCCATCTGAACCCTCTGGTCAACCAAACTGTGGCTTACACTCATCAGACACTTCTGGCCACCAATTCGAGGTACCCTCCATGTCTCCAGACCGTCCTGGCTGGAACAACATCTTTGCCGTCACCCAGCAGCTGCCGTCCCCAGCTATCCGCAAGGAGCGTCAATCCTGGAACTGGTGGCAAGCTACCTTGTCAGGCTGGGGACTTGGACAATGGGCACAATCCTTAAAATACTGGTTAATTGCAGCAGCAGTAGTTATTGTTATTTTCTGCTTAAGCCTTGCCTGCACTAAAGCCCTGATTAACAGAGCTGTGTCAGCACTTCCTATCCAGACTGTGCACTATACCGCCTTCACGTCAGCTGACAACCAGTCAGACTCTGAGCTTTCTGTTTGAATTTGGTTTTTTCCCTTATATTCCCTAGGTTCGTTCCCTCCTAGGTGAGCTGACCCTCCCGTGATTGACCGCCAATCGGCCACGGGGGCATGTCGCAATCCGGTTCATAGTTATGGCTATGTATGGCCACTTGTCGGTCCACGGCCATCTTGAACCTGTTCAAAGGACAAGACAGCCTCCATGTTGGACCAAGTTCTTGTTAAAGGGCAGAGATGCTATCCTGCCCAGCAACACTGGTTGTGTATGCTTTTTCCTTTTTTTTTACTGGGTCATCTAAGGGTCAGGCTAGTGCCGTGTGCAGAGACCTGATCCTGCCCAGCAACTTGTAGTGTCGTGTGCAACATTTTGGTGCTGTGTGCATTTTTCCCGCTCTTTTTGGGCCCGGTCGTCTGGAGGTCAGGCTGGTTCTGCCCAGCAACTCCAGAGTACTGTATACAGAGACCTGATTCTGCCCAGATACTCCAGTGTGCCGTGTGCAAATCCTTCCGACGTGGGGTGGCGACACCTCAAATCCTGAAGGGAGGAGGGACCAGGGAGCCAATCAGATGCTGACACGAGGGAGTGAGACCTTTCAATAAAACTAGGTTTCCCCCCAGAAAATCTTGTCTTGACCATTTTCTTTTTGGTGGAGTATCCGCGTGTTAGCCGAAGGACCTGATCAACCTTTTGGCCAGGGTCTCCTCCCGGTAATAGCTAGCTCGTGTTCGTGTGGAGTATCCGCGTGTCAGCTGAAGGACCGGATCAACCTTTCAGCCAGGGTCTCCTCCCGGTATTGCTAGCTCGTGTCGTGTCGTTTTGGATCCATTTCCATCAACTCGTCATGCTTCTGGTGTCTGCTCTGCTGGTCAGCTGCGCCTGGAGTGCGGTATTTGCTTTTTGATATCTGACAGTTAACTTATTTAGCCTCTTATTTGTTCCCTTCCTTAACTTGGTACCAAATATCTACTCAGAATATCAGGATCGTATTAGTGAGCTCAGGATTGCACAATTGTTTAGCTAGCTTGTATTATTGTTCTCTTTGTTATTGAATTGTTAATTGCAAACTGCTTTATGTGTTTGAATCACTGCTCTGTCTGTGTCCAGCGTGTGTGTGTTTAACTGGGGAGCTGCCTCTACTTAGAGGGTGGCTGACCAAGGGGGTCCAGTCCCCGCGGTCTGAGTGAGTGGAATCTGCCCAGCTGCAGCCGCACCACACTCTGGGTTTACCCTCTGTGTGAAAGCAAGGGTGGCTGAGGCAGTGGCCCGTGGGTCTCTTTTCTGTGTTTGCACCGGGCACCGCCCTGACGAACCCGATTCCTATCTGTGTGAGTGGTGTGTCTGCCTATTTGGTGTGGTGTGGTGAGCAGTGTAAAGTGTATTATTACTGTGTTTTGGGGTGTGTTTGTGCTTTTGATACCATCCCAGCCAAAGTTGCCTATGCCCCCAGCCCAAGTTGTAAAAATCCCTAAATAAATGCAGCCACTTGGCTTTTCAGTGTTACCCTGGTCCTGCCTGTCTTTTCCTCACGCAATACCAAGCTTGAACGAACCCCCAGCTAATTCAGACATAGACATACTACATTTTAGCATGATCGCTTGTTAACATTAGCAAATCAGCAGCAATAGGGACTTAAAGATTATGAGAGCTATGCGTTATATTTTAGAAAGAATACATGATGGAATCAAGCTGCAACATACCTTTGGGTCAAGGCCCATATCAATGGTAGAATGATGAAGGCCACTTAGGTTAGGCTCGGAAGAAGTAAGGAAGAAAGAAGTCTATTTCTTGTTGGCCTTGTAGCACAGGGACTGGAAAAAATGATTTGTGAGAAAACATTTCAGGGGTATATCCTGCTTGAAAGAAGTATGTTTCAAATGAAGTGCTTTTAAAAAGAATTTTTAACTGCAAACTTGAAGCTGGACTTTTATTTCTGTGATTGTAAATCAGAAAATAGTTCTAGTTGGTAATAATCAAACTCATAGACTGTATTAATGACTCAGCTTCATAGTAAGAAGATATTTTTCATAACTTTGTAGCAATTTTTTTTCTTCAAATGTTTTATTATGTAGCCTGATTCTTTAATAATTAATAGTTGTATTGGTTGTCACTCAATACTAATTTAATGAGCTGGGCGGTGATGGGATTCTAGTTCCAGAATCAGACACAACAGAATTGAAACTAACAAGTTCAGTATCTTGCAGGGAACTCTGGTTTGTATGGCAAAGCAATTCACATTGAGGGCAAAGCAAAGTCTTAGCCACTTTTATTAACAATATCAATGATGACAAGAAAGCTCCAAACCACATAAACACATGGCAGTAATATGGCATTAGGGATATCTTTGATATTATTCCTTGCATATGCTCATACACTTACATAATCACACTCTTGCCAGGAGATCTGGTGGTCAGGGACAAGGGACCAGCCCTCTCCTTGGCAAGCCAAATGAGTCTGATGGGCCAAACCGCAGTGCCTGAGCGTCAATGATGGATGATGACAATGAAGAGCTGAAGAGTCAATGGTGAAAAGCTTGCTTACCCTATACAGTGGCCTGTCCTATTATAGGGCCTGGAGATGGTCGTGAATATTTATTCAGATGCCCAGCCTCCCATGTCCATTTCTAACTTCCTCACCCTAATAATATTGGGGTGCATTTATCCTATAGTTTAATATATTAAAGACTTTTAACTCATTACAATATACATCCAATATTGCTAAAGCAAGTTTATGGTTAAACATCTGCCAACTATTTTATCCTAATATATTCAAGCCTATTATCAGTTCAGTATCCCTGTGGTTGCCTGGTATTGTTATGTACTGACTCCCCTCAGAAGATAGGCCTATGACCCGTAGCATAGTTAAAATGGCCTATGCTACACCTATGCTAACAATTTCTTACAGGAAAAGGCCTGTAGGTACCTTGTGTAACACTAAGTAAAATAAAATGCTTAGGTATCTCTATGGTCAACAGTAACCTTGTGAGAAATAGGCATAATAGGAAAGGACATTTGTAGTAATTTGTAACAGATACTAATACTAAGACACTGTTGAGTTCAGAATAATGCTGAGCTATGGTTAGCAAAATGTAATTTAAATATTTTTCTAGTGCAAATGCACAGTAGAGCTCAAAACAAGACTGATTTATGCAGGAAATATGAGTTAGAAAGTCATTTAAGAAGCTCTAAATATCAAGCAGGCATTGCATAGGTATTGCAAGGTGGAATTATTTTTTTTCCTGGTCAGCGTTTCGGAAAAAAATATGATTTGCTACTAATCTTGGTCTGAACTATGCAATCTTTGACTTGTTTTTGTAAGAGAAAAACTCAGATTCTCCCAGTATTGTGTATGAAAACAGATATCCTACTTAGATCAATCAGAATTTAGAAAGCTGTCCTGGGAATTTGCTAATGCAATGGACACATCTACTGCAGAGCTTTCAGCCTACCAGAAATATGATCATTGAGATAAGTATAATCTGAAAAGGTCAAACAATTATTTAGGACAAGGGATAGCTGATGGCAATGTCCACAATGCATCAGAGAAATATTTCAATTAAAAATAGAAATGCTAATTTGTTTCACCCTTTCATAGCCTGAAAAAAACAATGGAGACTTCCACCATACCACTTTGCTGTGCATCTTTTCTCATTATCATCTCTCTTTCACCAGAAAACAATATACTATGCATAATGCACACTCCAAATCTACACTTATTTTTCAAGAATTCAGTCAAATGTTTGAATTAAGAGCGTTGTGGCAGGAAATGATAAATTATCATAGGCAAATGGTAGTTTGAGCATGGAAAGCCTGATGGATCAATTCTGCAGTTTCCCAGTGTCTAATTCCCTTCTCTCCCCTCTGCAGTGACATTCTATTTTTAATAGAAGCTCTACGTCAGTGGATGCATTGTCATTGACTTCAATGGGCACAGAATCAGTTCCCAAGTGAGAAGGCTTTCAAGGAATATGCATATTATAACAGTAGGGCAACAGTACTCAATAGATAAGAGCAGAAAAGGCGAACATTTTAATGACGAGCTTTAGGGATTCCCCTCTACGGATTTTGACAAATAAGGTTAACAATGATGCATTGGGGGGAGCCTTTTCTATATGCAAATATGAGTTGTGTGAAATCTCCATAATAAAAAAAAT
The DNA here is from genome assembly GCF_020497125.1 of Mauremys mutica. Classification (NCBI taxonomy): domain Eukaryota; kingdom Metazoa; phylum Chordata; order Testudines; family Geoemydidae; genus Mauremys; species Mauremys mutica. The sequence continues at coordinate 181,995,792 of NC_059072.1, read as the reverse complement.
GGGGAATTAGTGCATCATTGAGAGTTTTGGTGTACAGATAAGATAGTAATGAATAAATCTTTATCAAGTGAAAAAATGTTTTAGAACAAAGTGTATGAATCATTCCACATTCATAAACTCAGAGCATGTTAGAGTTTGGATTAAGTCTCTCTCTACATTTAACCCATACATTTCATATTAACCTTTTTATATTAAAATTATTACCTTCCCTATTATCTTAAAATACCTTTAGTGTCTTCTTTTGTAAAACTAAGTGGGTCTGTTGTTTCACAGAACTGCTATGATACCCTGGGTTTTACTTAAAAAGACAATACAAGTATGAAAGTAAACTCAGTAGGGAATAGTAGGGAATATTTTATACCAAATGAGGTAAATTGTTGAGAGTAAACATGAAAGACTAGACACATGGAGTTAGCTATTTATCTCTGCCTATACTCATTACTGACATGAGAGAAACCCACTGCAAAAATATTCTAAAAACACCATTAAAAAGGATAGCAAAGAGTAACCAATACAATGGATGCCAAATAATACTCTTAGCTTCTATGATGCAAGGAATTATAAAATGTAGCACAACTGGTATGGTTGTGTGACTGTAAATTACCATTTGATAACCACTATGCTATATGATGTCAGGGATTTCACATCTTTAAGTGTGGTTCCTGACCCTTTTAAACTCCTCTTGGCTGTAGGAACTTGGGGTAAAATCTTGGCCCCGTTGAAGGTACTGGGAGCTAGTAGCCTCTAAGACCTTATCCACTCAGTTCTCAAGAAGAAGAAGAGTGGTGAAGCACTGGAATGGCTTACCAAGGGAGATGGTGGAATCTCCTTCCTTAGAGGTTTTTAAGATCAGGCTTGACAAAGCCCTGGCTGGATGATTTTGTTGGGGATTGGTCCTGCTTTGAGCAGGGAGTTGGACTAGATGACCTCCTGAGGTCCCTTTCAACCCTGATATTCTATGAGTCTATGATTCTAACTCAGCTTGACTATGAACTCATTACTGAGCTTTCTTTAGTAGCATACAGTCAAACTTCATGTGAGTTGATTGGGCTCAAGTGTCGATAGTGGGTACAAGGCATACCACACACCTCAAGTTACGCGGCAAACTTCTTCCTTTATATACATTTACACATTACATTGCATTTACTATGCATTGTATTACATGTTTTGGGATTGGCCTAGTCACTTTGTAGGCACCAATCGCTGTAAAGCGCACACTGGCCATGCATGATTTATTCTTTACTTCATCTTACTGTTCTAGGCTTATCTTACCCATTGTTATCTTGTCCATTGCAAATGGTTTCCTGAGTGTTCCCCATTATCTTAGCTGGTACAGACATTCTGTTTCCACCCTGCTGATCTATTTACCTCCCTAATTCTATCTCCCAAAAAATGAGGCCTCGCTCATATCCAATTACTCATGTCAAGTCAGGCCTACACACCATCTCTAAGCATTTTATGTGATTTTATTATTTGTCTTAAATGCAGCTACTGCTAATCTGACACTAGGCCATACTGCTCCACTGGCTCTTCCGTATAAAGAACTTTGGACAGACAGCGCTAGCACTGTGTTTCTAGCCAACTGGAAGGGAAGGAAATATGAGAACATCCTAAACTTCCACTGATGTATGAAACCAGAAGACAAAATTTAGTCTCATTACTTTTTTGGAAATTATGATCCTTTTTCAAAAACACAAAATTATAGGTCACCTACTGTAAGTGGGAAGGCCATTTTTTTCTGGGTTTTTTTTGGTCTTTTTGACTCCACAGGAACTCATGAAATTTTTCTAAGGTCAAAAGTGCCAGCACAGGAAAAAGTTCAAATGATTTTAGTTTAGTAAATATGGAAAATGTTAATAGGAAAAGACTGGCTGATTATACTTCTTAAAAGTAAGAAAATCCCCGAAACAGCAGTGCAAAGATGGTATTACCTACATCAAATTAAACTGTACAGCAAAGGAAGAGCTCCAGCCACAGATGTATAACACAGAAACCTTACATTTCAATTAGAGATTTGTCAGTGACATTGAAACAAAAATTGCTATTTGGCTGTCCTTGGCAGTGATCATTCCTTACTGAAAATCTGAATGTTGTATTTTATCCCTATGGATAAAATGGGCTATCCCTATGGGCTCCTTGTTGTGCAGTTTAGTGTAAGTATTGGCCAGACCTCAGCCTGGCCATAACCACATAATCATGAAGGAGTGTGGAAGAAGGACACTAGACCAGGGTTTCTCAAATAGGGGTTGCCACTTGTGTAGGGAAAGCCCCTGGCAGCACCTCCACTTCCAGCAGCTCCCATTGGCCCAGAGCAGTGATCTGTGGCCAGTGGGAGCTGCGATCAGCTGAACCTGAGGATGGTGCAGATAAACACACCGGCCCGGCCCGCCAGGGGCTTTCCCTACACAAGCGGCGACCCCTGTTTGAGAATCCCTGCACTAAATGACAACTCCTTACCTTAATGATAAACAAAGGCTGAGTATTTCCCTTGAGCACGATGAATGAAAAATATTTTCTAAAACAATAGAGATTTACTGAATGTTGAATTCCTATCAGTCTATCTATCTGAGATGCTTCTTTTTAATGGAGCCATGAACAAATTAGAAAGCAAAATGCAGCATAACTCACTTCTGATACAGCAAATTGCTGTTTATTTAAAAATGCTTTTTAAAGTATGAATAAGATTTTAAAGCCTGTCAAAGATGGTACACAAAGATAAAAATAAAGATGTGTCAGGACAAAAATGTTCTTTTTGCTATCCTTTGAAATAATTTGCATGTCAGTCAAAAATCTGTCAATGCATATGCAATAAGGGGCATGAGTTAAGATACTAAAAGAATAGGGAAAGTAACAAGTAGAACTAAAGACTGAGAAGGGAAAGTGACAGTTGTGATGAGTAAGACTTCTCCCCATATATAATATGTATTCAGCTATAACAATACAGCCAAAGATGGTGAAGAAGTGGTGACAGAACTGCCAATTATAGCTGAGTGAAGTGTAAACAGAGATTCAAAGTCTGCCAAGCAGAACTGTATCCAGGTGGCAGGGCTTTTCTGTTGACCCACCCATCAGCAAGAGTCAGAACCTTCAGTACAGCTGCTAAAATTATGATGGCTTATTGTAGCAGATGCGGCTCATTAACTCTATCCAGGCGATCAGGGGGGTGGGTTTATCTATCAGAGAAGACGGGACTTGAACAGATGAGGTCCTAAAGGGAAACCCGAGAGACAACCACGCTCATTCTGAGAAATAAATTGTGTTATTGATTTGTGAGTTACCACTAAATCTAAACCCTGGGAAAGACATAAATTTGGACTGCAATTCAAAGAGGTGTGTCATTTATTGAGGACTGGGTAGAGATTCAGCTTGTTCATAAGGAGCCTGAAAGTTTGGCCTTAAGAGCACATTTCTGCGCTGGAAATACGCTCTGTAAAAATACCATTGTGCTATTCACTGTTAGTCTCTCAAAAATCTTCAGAGCAAATGTGATCTTTTTACAATACCCCCCCTCCCCCAGTTTCTACTCATTTCCAGTCCTGTGAACTGTATCAGGGATCTGAAAGTAAAACTGAATTCTTTCTTTCTCACATATCACTCCTAGTAATAATGGTTCAATGGTCCCCAGGCCATGACCACCACTTGAGCAACCAGAGAAGGGAACCAGCGAAGTCCTAGCTCACTGAGGACCCCACTCCTGAAGCTCCTGTTTGGAGGAAATATCCAGCACCCCCAATTAGGTGAGGAGCTCTATATAAATCATGAAACAGCCTGAGCAATAAGAATAATTTCTGGCTGACTGATCTATGGATCTCTTCTGCTTACTTAACTCCTAAGCCCTATATTCCTGCTTGCTCCTGGTTCCTGTACTCCTTATCCCAGACCCCTGTCTATTCCCAGTTCCTGCTTTCCTGCCTTATTTTAGGTCTCCTGATCCAATGCCTTACCGCTGCCGCTGTCTCCAGCTCTGACCTTTGGGTTGGTACTTGAAGCTGACTCTGGCTCCGTCCACTAGGCCTGACCACCCATGCCCTGGTCATTGAATGTGGCCATCGTCATCTGGAAGCTCATCACTCCCTGATTGCTACCAACAATTTTGGTGTTGGAAGATCAACTGCTGGGGTTGTAGTCATGGAGACTGGAAGTACTATAGAGAGGAGGATGCTGTGGAGGATCACACAGCTTAACAATGCACAAGAGATTATGGATGGCTTCACACCGATAGGGCCCCCAAACTACATTGGGGCTATTGATGGGATTCACATCCCTAGTCTATGTCCCCCAGATCAGGCCAAAGTCTTTATCAACAGTAAATAGTATCTCTCCACGGTACGGCGATGCCTGGTTGATTACCATGGCAGAGTCACCATTACTAATGTGGGGTAGTCTGGAAACGTCCATGATGCAAGGATATTTAGACACTTTGCTGGAATGAGAAAGGAAACTTTTGCTCCTTAGAACACTGTAGACATGAATGAAGTTAAGATTCCTCTTCTCACTCTGCTTCTTCAATAAAAATAAAAACAATTAAACAAGGAACACAGTGCAAATGTAAGAAAACGAATATCAGTGCATGGCACAATAAAGAGCACTCACAAAGTCCTGCATGTGGTCAGCTCAAAGGAGTTCTTTTCCATCTCCTGTGGGGCTGAATGTAGTGGGTAGAGCCTGTAATTAGATTGATTAAAATGATGGTCCTTTTATTGTATAGTGGACTGTTGGGTTGCAATGTTGGACCTTTGTATCAAAAGGTCCAAAATCATAGCTGTTTGCCTTTGCCTTGCCTGCATCGTGTCTCTCCAGGGCTACGCACTCCATTTCGATCACTGGAGAATATTCCAGAAAAACCTTCCATCCATAACTCCATGGCCCTCTATTGTGATGAATTACATATTTAATTAAACAGATTGTCCCTAGATTTACTTATTAGTTCTGACGGCCTTTCAATGTGTGACAACACCTCTCTTTGTGCAGCTATGGGTGCTAAAGGATACCCACAATTATTTATTGTCCCATTCTTCCCTAACCTTAACCTTTGACAAGAATGAAAACATATTTATTTTCCCACAATTTTGGACTGTCATTTCCATCTTCTTTTCCTATTCTGTAGTGCTTTGCAAGATGGTAAAATGTTTTCCAATTTTATTTTCCATATTTATAGGCCCCCAGTAATAATTATTTCTTTCTTTTGTGGGGGATGGAGATAAGTAGGTGGGGGATTCTATAGGCACCTGACTTTTTTGAGGGAGGGGGGAGGATAGCCAGGTGATTAGGACACTAACCTAGGATTTGGAAGACCACCTGGGTTCAGTTCCCTAATGAAACACAGACATTCTGTATGACCTATGAGCAGAGTTCCAGCGGTGCTCTCTTCCACAGTTTTGTCAAATGGCTGTCTAAATGGAGTTCTTAGGTACTGTTTACATGTGCAAATTCACATAGTTCTTCGCCTCACTGATAATTCTCCTCCTGGTTGGATGCCATGACATTCATAGGATTCAAGGGAGCAGTTGCTGATTATTGGGTGTTTACCATGTTTTCTGCTGTACTATTCAATACAGCAACTTTGGGGGTCAGTGTGGCATTGCTTTTTGTAAGTGCAGTCCAGTTAACCATAATATGTGCAGATAGTGTGAGCACAGCAAGAAGTTATGGTTCCTTGTCCTTGGGTACCTCAGCTGGAGCTCCTTCACTTTGAGTTAGCACTGGGACCCACTCGGGGAGAGCAAATGAAGGTGAAGGGCACTCACACATTCCAGTGATTCGTATGCAGATGGGACTTGACATACAGCTCTCCAAAGAAGGAAATCAAGTCCAGAAACTGCGTAGGAGTCTATGAGGAAGTCTGGAGAGGTATGGTTGCTATAATAGGTATGTGACTCACTGCTGCCTGTTTTCAAAAAGCATTTCTGGATACCCACCAGCATTTAAATAGGAGGGTACATCTAGTCAGTGTGATCCCTCCAACCGCACACCACTACTTGTCCACACTGGAATCCATATGCAGTATCAAACAACGACAGCCCATTCTCAATGGTGACCCCATCCTGAAAGAAATCTTTCCTGAAGCCTCTCTTCTGCCTTTCAAACAACTCCCCAACCTCTCCCAAGCTCATCATCAGAAGCAAGCTACCCACAGACCAGGACACACCAACTCAAAATGGCATCAAACTCTGCCCGAACAACAGATGCAAAACCTGCAGACATATCTCCACTGCTACAATGATTAACACCCCCCACAACACACCCTTTCAACATCTATGGATCCTACACATACCTATCACAACATGTGATGTATCTCATTCAGTGCACTAAATGCCCCAGTAACAACTATGTGGATGAAACCAGACAGTCACTATGCTCTCAAATGGACTCACACAGGAAAATGATAAAAGACAAAATACCCTATCACCTGTGGGTGAACACTTTTCAAAAAGTGATCACTCAATATCTGACCTATCAGTCCTTATCCTCAAAGGAAACCTACACAATACTTTCAAAAGACAAGTCTGGGAGCTTAAATTCATAACTTTTGGGTTTTACAACAATCTGTAACCCACTTACTCCACTTTTTGTCCTGTGACTACCAGGGAGTTAACTGGCCATTCTGCCTTGATTGGTCCCTTAAAATATGTGCTAACTACTTATGCCAAACAATCTGTTTGACCTTGTAGTTAGCTGTGACACTCTGAATACCTTTCCTAGTCCTGAGGAAGAGCTTTGTGTAGCTTGACAGCTTGTCTCTCTCACCAATAGAATTTGATAAAAAAAAAAAGATATTTACTCACCCACTTGGTCTCTCCAACTCTGGTGGAGCAATAGGAAGAGTCTGAGGGCTTGGCTACACTTACAAATTTGCAGCGCTGCAGCAGGGTGTGAAAACACACCCTCTGCAGCGCTGCAAATTGCGGCGCTACAAAGCACCAGTGTAGTCAAAGCCCCAGCGCTGGGAGCCGCGCTCCCAGCGCTGTCCGTTATGCCCCACAGGGAAGTGGAGTACGGACAGCGCTGGGAGAGTTTTCTCCCAGCGCTGGCGCTTTGATTACACTTAGCGCTTCAAAGCGCTGCCGCGGCAGCGCTTTGAAATGCAAGTGTAGCCAAAGCCTGAGAAAAGGCTGTTGCTACGCAAGTAGGAGGAGTCAGGGAGGAGAGAGGAAAGGCAAATTCTCTGAAAGAGTTTAGACCTGAGATTTGAGGCTGAAATAGGTTACTACCCTTTCCTGCTATTGGGCAGGCTGCTATGTTTTTGTCTTTTGACTCTTCATTTCAAATTCTTTTGTAAGGCTCACTCATCTCATAAAATCTCTCAATGATAATTCATGAACTTGGATCCAAATTAGTACACAGGCATATAAAATGGGTATTTGTGTACTCAAGTGTCAATTAGGACATTTAGGCTCTTGGTATCCTATTAAAGAGCTTAAATTTTAAATTTGGACTCCATAGGACCCAGTATTGCACAAATTACAGAAGCAAATAATTGTAGTCAGTGTATAAGGCGGCAATGAAGGCGTAGTAGGATGGGTCCACAGGATGTTATGATGTGCTTCTGCCTGTTTATTTTCCCAAGAAACACAGCAGAAAGTTATGGTAATGTGGCATCATCACGTTAATTGTGAATTTAATTGAACAAGAGTCAGAAAATGACGAATTATGGTTCCCAAAGCAACTGTGACTCAGATACCTTTCACATATAAATGGACATTTATTTTAGAGCTGAGTGAACAATGCAAACATTTTCCCATGTCTATTGTCTCAAATTTTTAAATATGTTTGCTACAGTCTTTTGTGTGTCTCCCTTCTCTGTTTGCTTCCTAAGCCAAATCCTGAGTCAGGTGAAGTCAATGGGAGTTTTGTCACTAACTCCAAGGGGAGCAGGATTTGGCCTGCTATAAACATTCATGAATTTAAATTTTACTGGCATAACCATTTTTGTATAATCTTGAATGACAAATTTGAGTCAGTTACTATCTTCTCGCTGATATTCCATGAACAGGAAAACACTATATTTACCACGTGTGTTAATGGTTTCAGATTATTCACTCAGCACTAGTACACAAAATAAATTACAAAATATAGTATATGCACGAGAACCACACCTTTGAATTCTGGCACTTTTGTAAATAGAAGTTTCCTTGCTGTTCTGTATTCAACTTCTTAACCTTAATATTGCATTAATGTATTTCTTGTAGTGAAGCAACAGAAGTGCAAGTTTTCCAAATTTATCTGATCTGTTAGGAACATAAATTCTGTTGAAAATTAGCAAATTAGATAATGAACATGAATAACATTTAGGCCCCAGACCTGCAAACACATTATCTGTACATAAGTAACTTTAAGTCCATGAATAGAGAAAGAGAATATGATTACTCATGTGCATAAAGTTATTCATGTGCTTAAGTGTCTTCAAGATGAGGGCACTAGATATTCAGATGCTTGGAGTTTTGTGGGGGAAGACTGTAGGCAGACTGGGAAGGAGACTGTTTCAGACCAGGGTGTTTTGTAGCAAGAATGCCTTGTTCAAAAGAAACTTAGTTTGAAAATCAAAGTCTTTTGACCAACAATAAAGAACACTTCAAATATACGTTTTGTTTACATTTAAAACATTACACTGTGTTGCCTAAAGATGATTCTGATTACATCACCTTGCACTGAGCAAGTGATATTGCACAATATTGTGTAATATGACAAAACTCAAGTCCCAGTGAAATAAAGCAACAGGCATCAAGGTAAGAGAGTGTATAGCTACACATCCCAGATTCCTATATTATAGTTTGTGAAAGTCTCCCTGAATTAATCTACAATGTTTAGAGTATATCTGGGAATCTGACAGTTAACTCTTTTCCATGTTCATAAATCTTTTCCAAGACACTTCCTACCTCCAAACCATTAGCTAAAATGTTGCTCTGACAATAGGTAAGCGTGTTGACAGATTTAATATTTTCTTCACAGAGTATAACTCTCTTGAAATGTAACATATCATTTACAAGGGAGTTCTATCCGGATGGCAGTTGTAACGGTCATAGATTTCCACTCCGGCACCCAATAAAACATACTGTTCAAGAAAATATATTTCATTTTAAATCTAAATACAATGAAATCAATATAGGACAGGTTCCAAATCAAAATGAGTGTTAATGAAAGTTCATATATTACAGTTACAGATTTGAATTAAATGAACAAATAATCTCTTTCTCAGCATCCCAACATTCTGCATTGATTTTATACTGGTTAATATTATTCCAGGCAGGCATGCTTTCCATAAAAGCTTGTATGTACTGTACTTTTAGATCTAATGTAACCTCTGACTATATATTAACTGTAGCCTTACTTGTATTACCCTCTGTTACCCTCACAATCTCTGTACTTGAATTATGTATATATTTAACAAGGAAAAGGTCCTATTGAAAATGACTTTTCATCTTGGTATCCACTGACAGCTTTGAGTTACAGAGATTACAGTGTTGGCTGCCATAAATATAGCAGTGTATAAAATAAAAAAAGAGAGTCATATTTTTTTATATAAAGCCCTTCATACCAAAGGGTCACATATCACTGAAAACTATATAAATATAACACCACTGAAACACATTCACCAGTTGCGGTGGAGGGAGCAGCCAGTGGGTACTCTGGATAGTCATGAGTAGACAGGAAATAATAAAGAAAGATGCTGAAAAGACCTTTCTTATGGAGTGCCAAATTAGTTTTAGTGTTCATGCTGAGCAGACAGGACCTGAATTCTTAAGGTCTCATCTGAAAGACCCACACATAATCAAACTGCATGGCAGCTAATTTGTCTGCTTTGGAAGAATGAAGGGCTAAATTTTCATTGTGGGGCTTTCACCTTGTGATTTCAGGAAGTTAAGTATCTCACCATACCCAATACAAGGTTTAAACCAAGAGGATAGTCCATCTGGAATTAGATACTAATGCTATCTGGGATCAACCAATATTTTTATATAATTGATAAGCAGAAATGGCAACTATAGAACAAGTTCTTTTCTCATTTACTTGAATACACACTGTCTTGGGTCTATAAATAAGATTGTAAAGCCAAATTTGATTATCGTGCTAATGACACTGGTGCATATTACTCACCATGCTCCACATGGAGCACATTTACCCTCCAAAATGTAATGAGGTTTCATATTAAATCAACATCTTGACAATTGTTTCTAGAGTTTACATTGGGAACATTTTTTCCTGACCCCAACTGTTTCTAAGGCCTTTTGTACACTGGCAATTTTTTGCGCAGTAAAGCAGCTTTCTGCGTTGTAACTCCCAAGGTGTGCACACTGCCAAGCCACTTAGTGCGCAGAAACTGCACAGTTGCAGCGTTGTAAAAAACCCACCCCAAGAGGCGTAGAACTTTCTGTGCTGGGGGTACAGCGCCACGGTGCCAGTGTAGACATCCTGGTCAATTACAGTGCTGCGACTGGCCTCCGGAAGGTGTCCCACAATGCCTGTTCTCACCTCTCTGGTCATCGGTTTGAACTCTACTGCCCTGCCCTCAGGTGACCAACCATGAGCCTCACCCCTTAAGTTCCTTAGGAATTTTGAAAGTCCCCTTCCTGTTTCCTCGGTGACGTGTTCAGTGGTCTCAGAGCATCTTTCCAGGTGACCATGCCTGCACCACGCACCAGGTGATCTCACACTTGAAGCAATGCCAAGCTGCTGGACCTCATCAGTATTTGGGGAGAGGAGGCTGTCCATTCCCAGCTGTGCTCCAGCCATAGGAATTATGATACCTACGGACAGATTTCACAATACATAACAGAAAGGGGCCATGAGCGGGACACACTGCAGTGCAGGGTCAAAGTAAAGGAGCTGCAGAACACCTACCACAAGGCTCAGGAGGTAAACCGCTGCTCTGGTGCTGCACCCACGAGCTGCTGGTTCTACAAAGAGCTGGATCCAGCAACTTCACCTCCACTGTGAAGACCACTCTGGATACTTTGATGGTTTGTGTGCCAGTTGAGAGTGGACTGAGCCAGGAGGAGGAAATCTTGGAGGAGGAGGGGGACCCAGAGGCAGAGGATGACTCAGAGGCCAGAGATGCATGCAGCCAGGAGCTCTTCTCTACCCCGGAGAAGGATAGCCAGTCATAGCTGTCGGATCTTGGCGAAACGCAAACAGGAGAGGAGGCCCCCTGGTAAGTGGTTTTGATGTTGGCAATTGCTGAAGCAAGTTGTTGGAGGCAGGAGGGATGCAGAGAGCAAGCTGGTGTCTGTATGATGTGCATACTACCACATGCCTAGTCTGAGTGGCAGAACAGAGTGTTGATTGACTCCTTCACTTCACAGGAATCTGCCTCAGATCTCCAGGTTACTCTCATGGAGATACTGAGAAATCCACTGTGGCAGGTACTTTGGCAGAGCTGCTTTGTTTATTGCCCCATTAAGGGTAACTTTCCAACGTCACTCTGCTGTCATTGGAGGGGAGGAGGAGACCATTGCTGCACACAGGCAAGCCATGTAAGGGCTAGGGCAGAAGCTGCAGTCTAGGAGAAGACCCTCCCTTGATTCCCTGCTCACCCTTAGCAGTGAGATATCTTCCATAATGAACACAGCCTGCAGAAAGTGTGGCAACCGGAATGATTATAAGCCAGTACTGGCTCTCCACAAGAGCCACGTGCCCAGTGTACAGCAGGATCTGAGAACGGTGATTTCTTCTGACCCTGCAGTCGCTCACCACTTTGGGGTCCTTTTGGCTCATGTGTGCTTGCCTGGGGTCAGCCAGTGAGTGACAGGTATGTGAATACTGGCTGTGTTTTAAATCACTGAATCATTGTGTGTTGCAAACAATAGTGCTTCTGTAAAATGTTGCATTTTGGCTTCACAGAGATGACCTTGGGAGCCCAGCCTCCCTCTTTGTTATCACCAGCCGAATGGCTGCGCCGAATTAGAAAGCGGCCACAAAGAACTAAAGAGTACTTTTTGCATGAGGTCATGATGCACTCAAAAAAAACAAGAATGGAAGGAGTGGGAGGACAGTGAGAAGAGAGACCAAAAGGAGAAAGCGGCATACCAGAACTAAGCAATGGAGTGGCTCTTAAACGTTATGGAGCGCCAAGCAGACAAGCTCCAGGCGCTAGCACTGCAAACCGAGCAGTTCTGCACCTGCCCTCCCCTGCAGCTGCTGTCGCAGACTCTTTCCCATGCACCCCCCAGACACCGACAACACACTCTTATCAACCTCCTGGCTCCTGTCTGTACCCGTGGCATTCCACTCCTGCCCCGTCACAGTCCAGCACTGTGGACTCCCAGTACCCACTGCACTCAACACCCATCCCTCTACAGTTTAGCCCTGATGAAGTATAGTATGCACTGCACTGTACTCAAAAGGAGAAGGTTGGATAGGATACCTAGACATATACAAATCTTTAACTGTCCCGGGACCCCACCTCCTCCTGGGACCCTCTTGCCTCCATCCCCCTCAGTGCTGATGTGTTTTTTGGTTTGTCTCTCTCCTCCGGTTGTTATTTTTTAATAAAATAATTGTATTGGTTTGAAAGCAATCTTTATTCTATTAATTGAAAGCAAACAAAGCCCTGAAAATCAACAGGCAATTTTCTTAAACCTTCATAGTGCATCATCTACACCAATCACAATTACCTCCTAGCATTACAAGAACTGCACTCCCAAGCATAGCAAAAAATATTAGTGTCTTTCAGCTTCAAATTGCTGCCTCAAGGCATCCCTGATCCTTATGGCAAGACTCTGTGCCCCTCTAATAGCCCTGGTCCATAGCTGTTCAAATTCAGCCTCTAGGCATTGAGCCTCAGAGGTCCAGCCTTGAGTGAAGATTTCACCCTTCCCTTCACAAATATTATGGAGCGTACAGCATGTGGCTATAAGCACAGAAATATTGTCATCAGCCATGTCCAGCCTCCCATATAGGCAGTACCAACGGACCTTTAAATGGTCAAAAGCACACTCAACAGTTATTCTGCGCTTGCTCAGCCTGTTGTTGAACCACTCCTTGCTGCTGGCAAGATGCCCCGTGTGTGGCTTCATAAGCCATGGCATTAAGAGGTAGGTGGGGTTTCCCAGGATCACAATGGACATTTCGACTTCCTACAGTGATCTTCTGGTCTGGGAAGAAAGTCCCTGCTTGCAGTTTCCTGAACAGGCCAGTGTTCTGAAAGTTGAGTGAGTCATGAACCTTTCTGGACCAGCCTGTGTTCATGTCTGTGAAATGCCCACGCTGATCTACAAGCCCCTGGAGAACCATCAAGAAATACCCCTTCCAATTAATGTACTTGGTGGCTAGGTGGTCTGGTGCCAGAATTGGAATATGCATGCCATCGATCGCCCCACTGCAGTTAGGGAAGCCTATTTGTGCAAAGCCATCCACAATGTCATGCACGTTGCCCAGAGGCACGGTCTTTTGGAGCAGGATGTGATTAATGGCCCTGCACAGTTCCATCAACATGCCAATGGTCGACTTTCCCACTCCGAATTGGTTAGTGACCAATCGGTAGCAGTCTGGAGTAGCCAGCTTCCAAAGTGCAATCACCACGCGATTCTCCAATGGCAGGGCAGCTCTCATTCTTGTGTCCTTGTGCCGCAGGGCTGGAGTGAGCTCATCATACAGTCCCATGAATGTGGCTTTCCTCATCCGAAAGCTCTGCAACCATTGCTCGTCATCCCAGACGTACATCACGGTGTGATCCCACCACTCAGTGCTTGTTTCCTCAGTGCAAAAGTGGCGTTCCACTTTGGTCAACACCTCTGTGAATGTCACAAGCAATCTTGTGTCATAACTACTATGCATGGTAAGATCAACGTCAAACTGCTCTTGCCTTTGTAGTTTAAGGAATAAGTCCACTGCCTCTTGTGACATGTTAATCAGAGCAAGCCACATACTGGTCAACAGTTCAGGAACCATTCTTGCAGTCCAAAGAGGCAGAGCGTGCAGTACACAAACTGTTGAAAGATGGTGCCAAATGCAGACAGAAGCACAGGGATTTCTTGGATGCGAAGCAATGCATCACGGGGCATTGGGACAGGATCCAGGATGCCCCGCAACCCCCTCTGTCTTCCTACAACTCTTAGCGGCAGAAGAGGAAGAGGTGCTCTGTGGGATAGCTGCCCAGAGTGCACCACTCCGAATACCGCTGCAAGTGCCACAAGTGTGAACATGCTATTGCGCAGGCAGCTGACAGTGTGAACACACAATGCATTTTCCCTTCAGTGCTCTCTGAGCAGCGCTGTAACCACTGGCGCTGTAACTCTGCCAGTGTAGACATACCCTAAAATAATCTAGCAGCCACAACAGGAAACTTTCTCACCAGAATTTCAAAGACCCAATCTGTCTCTTTTTTTTATTACATGCAGCATGGTACATTTGTTTTGTTTTCATGTACTAGGTGGGGGGGACTAACGTGTATTTTCTTCTCATGCCCGGCAGCATCACTGGTTTTATACACAGAACAATGTTGCTTGTTCAATATGAAGCAAAGACCCCTGTTTCGATAGGGACTGTAAGGAACCAAGAGTGGCAACATGGGGGTTGTGCTGTGATAACAAATTTATTGTGCCAGATCTTCAGCGGGTATAAATCAGCATAGTTTCATTAACTAATTTACACTATTTGAGGATCTGGCCAATTATTACCAAGAAAAAACCATTATTTCAATACAAATCTCATTAGTTTTACACAGCCCTTTGTGTTGTTCATTAAAGCAACAAAAAATATCTCCTTTAAGACTGGCAGGGTAACTGTTAACTGCTTCCAGCATGGGAAAATTATTAGCTGAGAATGCTCATTAAAAAAAAAAAAAAAAACCTGGATGAAAATTGAAAAAGAAAACTAGGATTTCAAAAAAACAAAATTAATTTTTAAGTTTTATTTGGGAAGAGTTCAAAATGGACCTTTCATTTTTTCTCCAAAAATTCATTTTAATTGGACCTTTAATCATAAACCTTATTGAAAATATTATTGAAATGGCTATTGAATTTTGTTTATTGAGAACCCAAGTTTCAAATATGAAAACTTTTTCATTTACCAAACCCTTCATTTTTGGTAAACAAAAAAAATCTGTCACCATTTTGATAATATTTTCACAAACATGTTTTTGATAAAAAGATTTCGATAAGTTGCTTTTTTGTGAAAAACAAGATTTCTACAACAGTGACAAATTTTCAACAAAAAATCATTTTCACATAAAGACAATTGTTTTCATTTATTATTTTATCCCTAAAAAGTATCATCCAACTATATTATCAATCATGCCTGATTATAAGAAACCATTGCTTAGTCTAGCAAAGCAAATTACTAGTGAATTTTCTGTTAAGAAAACATACTGTGACTTATTTAACCTATTCTGCATCTCTATGTATCTTTGCACCAACTTTATCAAATCAGATATGTACATTTGGCACCCAAGCCTACATGTGGGTACTGAAATAATTTCCTATATCTAGGCACTGTGATTATGTATTGCCCACCTAATGTTGGTTTCAGCACCTAAATGCAAAACTGGGCATCCAAACAGACACACTAAATTGGAAATTGAGTCAACAACATAAAATAGTGCCAAATCACAATGAGGACTTTTTAAAGCAAACTTTAAAAAATTGACATCAGATTTGTATTTTAGCCAAAAGTCTTTTTTTTTTCCTAGGGAAGTAATGTCTATAGAACCTTTCAAGTGAAAAATGGTGAGTAAGGGATATTAAAATATCCATTGAGTCCAAGTAGAGTTGTCTCTGTGAAAGGACTGAGTGATGATCAGGGCCTAAAGCAGACTTTAACAACAAAGTTTAGACATATACAACACAGATTGATGTTCTAAACTACTAGCTGTGCAGTTAGTTTATATAATCATCTGTTTGGGGGATTTTCATTGTAGAGACATTATGAAGTATTGAGATTTACAAATAGATTTGATAGTGAGAGGGAAGTTGATTCCTACGCAAAGAGCAGGAGCATCAGCAGGTCAAGGATTTGGGACATTCCATTTTGTTGTGATCTGAGAATATATCCTGCACTTTACTGAAGATTGGTACAAGCCTTTCCACTATTATCCCCAACTTTAGTGAATCGTGACAACATTCCTGTTACTGACAAAGCACTCAGTTCTCATGGAGTACCCCTTTCAGTCCAATGAAATAAGCTTCTGTGATTGTTTTGAAGGCATTCATGAACCATTTATCTGTAGTGTATAACATTCTTAAACAAAGGATGCATGACATAGATATGAGCCGGTATTCAGGTGTGCCACACAAAATATATTCAAATGTTCAAGAGCAGCCCAATGTCCCTTAGAGACATTGCTTAGATAAGGGACACAGCAGAAAGTTCAACAGCAGTTAAAGTGCTGGTTCTGGAGCAGGAGTAGATGGGAGGTATGAAGCAGCTACAAAGGGATAATCCAAGAGGATAATTCACGCACTGAAACAGAAGCAGCTGTCAATAGGCAAAAAGCTTGCCTCGTCATTTGTATGGCAATTCCATAGCATTTGTGTGCTTGTGTGCTGTGTTAATGCAGACAGAAAACCTGTGTGTGAAGTTCAGTGTTACCTACCTTAATCACTTGTTAGGAGGAAGACCTCAGAGGCTCTGGAAACATTAATTCAACAATCACTTAAAACAAACCACACTTTCAATTTTCTTTTTAAAAATCACATTGCCAAATACTGCTCTTTTTAAAATAGAAGTCTCTATAAAACTATGGTTTCCCTTTTAAAAACAAACTATGGCAAAGCCCCCATGTATAACAAACTATGGCAAAGCCCCCATGGTTATACAAATAGAAAAAAAACCCCACCAAATTTCTGCTGAAAGACAAGGTTTCCAAGAAATATCCCTTTTAAAATTAAGGAAATATTTGGCAAACTACAACATTTTCCATTTTAGAAACTGCATATCAAAAACAACGTGCAAATTAACAAAAACAAACAAACAAACAATAAACAAATATGCTTTGGGAGGCAGGAACAAATCCCTGTAAATGGAAGTGTGTTTGCTGACACAATCTGTCATCTTTTCAGGATGAAAAGGAGGGTGATGAGATTATAGGTCCAAAGAGAGTGTGATTTGGAAATGGCAATCCTGCTCCTTTCATGCCCCAGATCACTTTGCTCCATCCAGAAAAGACTCCACACAGCATGGACAATACCCACTTCTTGTTGGGAAGTTTACCTTTGCATCTTCGCAGCTATAAAGGCTGGAAATTTTACCAAAACAAACGTCTACCTCATCTGGGGAGCAGTAGGAGAGGCCTGTCCTCTTCATCTTTCCTCACTTCTATAACCATCCATAAGTGAGCAGGAAGGAATTCCAAGTTTAAGGGGCAGCAAAGCAAAAAACTGTGAAGATGAGTGTGGGAGAGAGATACAAAGGAAACAGGAAATGGGAAAGCATAATACAATAGGAACATAGGAAGAAATTTCTTGTCAAGTGACTCCTCCTCATTGAGGATTAACCATACTGCAAGTTTTGAGAGGTTTTGCTTAGCAATTTTTGGGCTCTCTGTAATCAAAAAAAAATCTTTACAACTGACCCTGCCAGCAGGTAGGGGACCTTGGGGGACAACTACTGCACTGGTGGGGTGCAAAGTAAACTTTATTAAGAAAATGCAAAAACAGGGAAAATTCAATAGCGAGGGGTATGGGAATTTTTAAGGTAGACAATTGGGGAGGGGTTTCTTTTAGTAAATAGTATAGGGGGTTTCAATAGTGGGGTACAATACAGTGGGGTACAATACAGTTGGTAACCAATTAACACTGAAGTATAAATGTAACAGGTAGCTAACAATTTCTATGTAAAAGGTGTGTCACAGCAGCATATAACCAACTAACAGTTATGGGTAAAATGTGTTAAATAACCAACAACTCTAGGTAAAAATGTGTTACAGTGGTGTAAATGCAAAATGTGAGGTGTGTCAGAGAGAAAAAGGGTAACCAATGGGGTTTTATGCTAGATTTCAGCATTACAATTGAGGTTTGGCAGCAGTAGGAGCGGGGTGAACACGTGGGGGAAGGGATTAAAGAGAGAGAGAGAGAAAGGCAGTGGTAGAGGAATGAGGTTGGGGGATGGGGGGAGAGGAGCACGTGGTGGAGCAGAGACCAAAGGCAGAGGCGCTGCGGAGGGAGATTTAAACTCAGGGAGACACAGAGAGCAGACAGGCTGCAAGTTTAAACAGCAGAGAGACTGCAACGAGTGACTGGGGAGCTCGTGGGGAGACACGGGCAAGCTCGGGGGGGGAGTGGGTTAGGGCAGCGGGAAGACAGACTTAACCACAATTATACAGAACACAGCAAAATCTTATCTATGATGTAACTTAACCAAGACTACACAAATTAGCAAGCAACAGAACACAATGCAACAATTTTTTAAACGTAACTTATAGAGCACCATACAAACAATTCTCTAAACCTAACTTAACCACAGCTATGCAAAATGAAATTACAACTTATCTAGACTAAGAACCTGATTTTAATAGGTGCACCTTACACTATGCCGATTCTTTGATCGGGAGGGGGAGCAGTTCCAGAGGGCAGAGTGGTGTGTGCCCAGGATACAGCTCC
This sequence comes from Mauremys mutica, assembly GCF_020497125.1. Taxonomy (NCBI): domain Eukaryota; kingdom Metazoa; phylum Chordata; order Testudines; family Geoemydidae; genus Mauremys; species Mauremys mutica. The sequence continues at coordinate 181,977,259 of NC_059072.1, read as the reverse complement.
AAGGCGGGGTTTAAGGTGGTAGCTGCAGCAGTGGGGCAGCTGCAAGCCTGCAGCCCAGGAAGGCACAGCTTAGCAGTGGCACAGGCTTATTTTTTAGCAGCAAAGGCGCTGCGGAGCTAGAAGCAGAGCAGTTACAGAACACAGACCACGGAGTTAACTTGGGTCTGTCTGCTATGGAAACAAGGCCAGCAGCTAGGACAGGAGGAGTTTGCAAGAGGGAGTTCTTACCAATCCCCAAAGCAGCAGCAGGAGCAGCATCAGAGGACGCAGAGAGAACTTGATTCGCTCACAATAATCAGGAGATCTCCAGGCAAAATTTGTTGTTCGTGGGAGGGGAGTTTAAAAACGGGGGTACGCTCAAAAACAAATGAGAGCGGGGAGAGGGCCCCCCAAAGACCCCTAGCTGATCAGACCAGGTGGCAAAGTAAGGACCTTCTCCGAGGTCTGATCAGAAAATGTCTGGTTATAAAGGCAAACTCAGGCAGCTTCCCGCCAGTAACTTTGATTGGTTCTCCTTGTTAGAGGGGAGGAGAGGAGACTTCAGGTAAGCACAGACATGCCTGGGCAAGTTTCTGAGCCACAGACATGACTCATATGCTCAGCTATTTGGCCTTTTCAGGTCTTGCATTCTGGGCAGTGCCCCCTACACCAAGCCCGGGTCTGAACAAAGGAGCCAAACAAAGAAGCAAGAAGCCCCCTCCCTAGGCAGAGCAATGGCTCCAGTTAGTCTGCACAAGCCATTCCCAGGACAGCAGGGCCAGGCTGTGACTTTAGTCATCACAATGGCCGGGGGGCTGGCCACTCAGCAAAAACAGAAAGGAAGGAGGGAAAAGGAATCCAACAGGGGGACAGCTGTAACAGACAACAACATTATGTAATGGACTTAACAAACAAAAATCCACTAATTCAAGTACACACAAGTGAACTGTTATTAAAATTTCCCAGTAAAAGCAGAACACTCACATGGACTGAAACCAAATATGGAAGGTCCAAAGGGAAACATTTTCAGAAACGTATACATAAGTGAAAGTTAGACGCTATAATGTAAATTGAGTTACAACTTTAACTATAGCATTCACTACTGGGAACAAAATACAGTAAATTGTAACATCTCTAGCTTAATTTATTGCAGTTACTCACAGTCCATATTTTGTTTTTCCAGTTTACGCTGTTTCTGTGTAAGTAGTCAGAGAGCAAGCCAATATCCATATGCTGTATGTCAATGGTTTAATTTGTTACAACTGTAAAATACCTCATCAGTAGCATGAATACATCAGTAATGAAAACACTATCTATCATTCAGGGATTTGAAATACAGGGCTTTAAAAATGCTTCATCTGATAGTTCAAATTTGGCAGCAGAGGCAAATAAGTGAATGAATAAGGTGAAGGACATTTTAAAGATAGTGAAAATGCTAAATTGGTGAGAGCAGCAATGTGAGAAGCAAAGGAAACATTTTGAGGAAATGGTGGAAAGACTTAGTAAGGGGCATCAGAAACAAAAAGAACCATTTTTTGCAGAGTAAGTGTAATCAATGTAATCTAGAATGGGGTGCAGTGCTGTGGTGAAGGTTTCATTTTGCAGCAGAGCAAGGAGCTGGGATTTTAAGAGCTAGACTTGAAGATAAATGCAATACTAGTAACTTGTGACCATAATAAATTCCTCAGCCTGCAAACATAACACTGCTTCTAACCGTGCAGAGAACACTGTAATTTAGCTGGTTGACCTATCTGTCTGACAGTTTTCTAAAATTACTTATCACCGTAGTAGACTAGGAGCCCAATACACAACTAATGAAGGAAAAGGAGCACTCTGGGCTTATCAAATACAGTTAAAACAATTGCTCCCCTGCATGTGTGATGTCGTGTGATGCTCACTCTACACAATTACTTGAAAAAATGAAAACAAACATATGGCAGTTCCTAGTTTAAACTGGTAATCTGTCCCATTTGGCACAATTCAGGATTTAGTACAGTCACTTCTGAAGGGGACTAGAATATTATAAAAGCACTATTATAAAAGGCTATTGATTTTCCCATAGAATATAGATATGGATAGTGCTTCAGAGAATATAAAACAAGATTCTGTCCCGGCCCAGAAGCACTTCCAAACCAAAGCTCAGATCCTGCAATGCTTTTTCACATGAATAGTCCTGTAGGGTCAAATCTTTAAATCCTTATTCATGCAAAACTATTCCTGACATCAGTGGAGAGTTTGCCTGAGTAAGGATGAAGGATTTCAAGGTTTGGCTCAATGACTGCCCGCATACTGAGAATTACAACACTTGGATGACTGAAAACTATAGGGTCAGCCTCCAAGTAGCCTTCATCAGGTTAGGTGGGGCAAGATAAGAGAGATGTGACACAAGAAAGTGGTTTGTTTTGTTTAGCTGTGCATGTTATGTGAATAAAAAGATATTTAGGAATTCAAATTTACGGATGTATACACTCAGTCATTCATATGTTGTAGTTCTTACTATGTGGGGAGCCATTAAGCCTAACCTTCAAATCCTTCATCCTTACTCAGGCAACATCTCCATCGATATCAACAAGATAGTTCATTTCATTAAAAGCCCAATTCCCATTCATTACACTGCAACCTTTGGCCTTACTGCACTAGCAAATGTCTTAGCCTCAGGGAAGTAACTAGTTAGGCAGGGGAAAATAGTTCAGTCTTGGAATCACAGGTGTAGCTTGTTCAGTAATGAGGTATTCCTAAAGCTGATTCATCTGACACTAGTGTGGGCTTCATTAGCCAACACTTTCCCCCCTAACTGCTACAGTTAAATCCCAGACTAGAGTCCTACTGCCTAGTCCAAGTGGATTTCTAATTTACTCAGATGGCTGATCTTATTCAGTTGCCCTTGTCCAGGACTCTCACTGTGTCTCCTAACCATGTTTTCCTGTCAGAGAGTATGGTGAGCTTTCTTTGCAGCCTTACAGCATGAATTAAATACTTCCATTAATATTTCAGGAGTCTTTCTGGGACAGTCTCACCGTCTTCACCAAGGGAACTTTCTCTCTTTCAAAGACCCTTAGAGCTCATCCACAGAGAAATTTTTCTTACTGAGCAATTAGCAGGTTAAGAGTCCACTTGGATAAATATAGAGTTCATGTTAATCATTGGTTAATAATTGGTGAGTGTTAAATGTGCCCCATTCCTGTTTATACCCTAGTATGGAGAAAGATTTGGTTTCTTTAGCAGTTAGTGGGCTCTGGGAGATGATGCTCTTTCTGTTCTTCCAGGATTCTAAACATCACACTCCAGCAGCCTTAATGACAGGTAGGAAAGCAAGGATTGCAAAAAAAAACCCAAAAAAACCCCTAAAACCAAAAACAAACAAACAAAAAAACCACATCCAACCCTCATCTTTAGCACAGGTAGCTGCTGCTGAGGAACTCTGGGATGTCCCAGAGTGCACTCCTTAAAGTGCAGTTAAGCAGATGGCAAAAAACACAGTTGTGATGGCACAAAAGCTTCTGGGAAGGAGGAGGGGGGCACAAATTGAACCGTGTAAATGGTTTAGTGAAACAGTTATAAAATCTAGCTGTAGTGTGGAGAAGACTTAAATCTCAATACTGTCCCACTTAGCAGCAGAAGTGTGAAAGACTCTGGCATCACATTGGTTGATTATATTGCATTTTTCTCTTTTCTTCGGTTATTGTCATTTAAGCAGTTGGTTTCTCTGGGCCACATACATTTGAACTACCATATTAACAATTCTACCGAAGGAGCAGAGAGAATTTCAGGGCCAAACAGCAATCAGCCAGAGAAGCAGCATCCCCTATGTTTGGGCCTTGTGCTGATGTACTGAACACAGTGCTGTTGACCATGTTGAATGCCTTGGTTAGATTGAGAATCACATTTTTCCTATAATTGTTGAATGGTCATAGATACCTTTGGAGACAGCAAGGGCCTGTAGTTCATATGCTTTTTGTTCTGATCACAACTTTTGCACTGGGCAGAATTTTCATTGGGACACTTCCAGCTGCCCTATATCTGGCTTAAGATGATTTGATATTTCAGGATCATTATTGCTGAATCAGAATGCATGATGGCATTTTGTACACTGAAACACAATCCACAACAGTGTTATAAATTGTGTCATACGCCATTTAGCAGATACATCATCAGTGATCGCTGGAAGAGTTTCTAAAATAATAATTACCTGTGTTGAAATTTGTTTGGTGATTGATAAATCTTTCAGAGGGGCGATATTTACATGCTTAACTGACTAGTTTTTATGCATTTTTGGCTTACTAGAGAGGGAAAGCTCTGCTCAAACAAGAAGGCAGTCAGTCCAACAATCAGATTTACATAATAGCCAAGTAATGTGCATGTCTCATAGGTCCCACTGTTGGACCAACACCTAGTCGATCAGATGCCAATTACATGAGCAAAGGTGCATCCAGGTTATTTTGTATTTTTCGTGGAGTTCAACTACAGTGTTTTTAATAACAAGATGGTGCTCAACACATGTTATCAGCAGAAGTAGTCCATTGCTGTTCTTCTTGCCGATGCCATGTTTGCAAAGTATGCCTTGCCACGTACAATCATCATGGCCAACATGAGCATTAAAGTCACTTAAAATAATCAACTTGTCTTCATGAAGAATCAATCAGAACAGGTCATTTAATTCAGAATAAAATTACTACTTACCCTCATCAGAGTTACTCGGTGTTGATGTCTAAGCACTGACCAGTGAAGTGTAATATCCACTTCTCAGGGGCAGTCCTGCCAGTAAATATGTTTGCTAGAATATTTGTGGAAGAATGGGATGCAAACATTATCAAAATTAGGTATTGTAGAACACTTTTAAGCATGTCCATCCTGGGTCAGACCACTAGTCTATCTAGACCAGTATTCTGTTTTCCAACAGTGGTCAATGCCAGGTTCTTCAGATGAAGTGAACAGAACAAGCAATAATTGAGTAATTCATCCCCTTTTGTTTCCTCTCAGCTTCTGGCAGACAAAGGCTAGGGATACCAAGAGCATGGGGTTGCATCACTGATCATCTTGGCTAATAGCCAATGATGGACCTATCCTCCATTAACTTATCTAATTCTTTTTTTAACCTAGTTATAGTTTTGACCTTCACAACATTCCCTGGCAATGAGTTCCACAAGACTTCCTTATATTTGCTTTAAACTCACTACCAATTAAATTAATTGGATGATCGCTTGTTCTTGTGTTATGTGAAGGATTAAATAACACTCCCTTATTTGCTTTCTCTGTACAATTCATGATTTGACAAAATTATTCATATGCTCAACTTTTCACATAAATCTGGTATATTTTAAAACTGCAAATGAAAGTTCCATATTGGAAAGAGTTACAGTACCACACACCTTTCTAAAGACAAATATAGTATCTACGGTGATCGATTTTCTCAAACCAACAAAAGGGATTACACCTTATCATGAATTAATCATTTTCCAAATTGTATCTCTTAAATCAAAGCCTTTATGATATTAAATAAGTACCTTTAAATGGTCTCAACTCAATTATATGCTATGTATACAGGTACATTGTTAAAATGAGTAAATGAAAGTTGAATATTTTAAGTCACTTCTGGAGATGATATATTAAAGTTTTACACACACACACACACAAATATTTGCAGCTAACTTTTAAGCCTTTGGAGAGAGACATTTATAATGGAAAACCTGACACCACCTTAAGTACACAAGAACAAACAACTGTATATCAACTGTTATATTATTAACTATATCTTAAATGTTATGCTGCTTTGACACAGGACGATGTCATCTACACATAAATCTATGTTTGACAAGTCACATTCACATCCACTATCAAATAAAAAAGCAGCACTGGGTCTAGTACTGAACCTTTAGGAATCTATAGGGAAATAAATATACTACCTACGCTGGAAAGCACTGAACCACAAAAACTATGCTGGTGTGATATTAAGGGTCTAATAAAGAAATAAACAAATGTTGAGTTAAGGCTGGAGCCCAATAATTAACCATATCTGTTTAGTGTCAGAGAATGTTATATGGCACAGCAATTAGTTGCTATCAAAGACAGCTACTGGAGACTATAGAGTGTCCTGTGACTATGGAGTATTAAAAACTATGTTAAATTGTGATCTATTGCTTTAAATTCTCAGGGGGTTCCTGGATCTATTTGCAGGCGAGGGGTTCTGTAGGGCAGCATGTGCTCAGAGTCAATTCTGCAGCCAGCTAGCCTACAGAAAGGTGTGGTGAATTGTGCCTCTCTGTTTCAGGGAGCAGGCTGGTTTAAATCTCTACCTATTTTGGTGTTCTTGTGTGTTATCATTCTGAATTCTCAGAAATAAAGTAATGTTGCATTGCAACCTTCCAGCAAGAGTATTTTTATCCAACTTCTCTATGTGTATGCTGTGTTACGTACCGTAAGTGACAATGGTTAAAGAATTACAGAAACAGTTACTTTCCATCCTGCACATGAATTTTAATAGAAAACTGTAATTCCAAAAGCTCCCCTGCTTCTCTTTCTCTCTCTGCTTGACTGCATAAAATTTGTGCAGAACTTATTTCAGTCTTTTCACTACAGATATATAGAAAATTAAATACACATTCTCAAAATGTGGGCCGGAAGGCAGGGGTGAAGAAGATCCTTTAGCTTGGAATATGAACCTGATTCAGCCAGGATACCTCAATAGCAAGTTTAGGGGATTCCAAGATAGATCAAGAGCTGTGCAACCCTTCAATGAGTGTGCTTTCTTGTATGGTGGTTGGGGAGGTCAAACATCACAGAAAGTTATAGAGTCTCTGGGAGAAATACTGTCTCTATAGAAGTCAATGGCAAAATTCCCACTGATTTCAATGAGGCCTGGATTTCAGCCTCCAAGTCCTAGTGCTCAGTGTGGGAAAGAATAGAAATTGTTGTTAACACCTTTACTGGGTTGCAATTGGGATGTTCTTGTGCGTGCATGTGTCTGTAGAAGGCTTTGACATTGCTGTCTCCCCTTTTTTGGTATCAACTACCTGGCTTATTGTCTAAAACAGCGATACTTGGACTGAGGCTCAGTGAGCCACACGTGCCTCTTTAATGTGTCTCCTGTGGCTCTCTGCAGCACATGATATTAAAACACCGTGTGATGTAACTATTAACCAATCTAAGTTATTAACCAGACGAGATGCTTTTACTATATTATTAACCAATTGTAATTGATAAAATAATAATACTTGGTCAGTCATAAGAACATAAGAACATAAGAAAGGCCGTACCGGGTCAGACCAAAGGTCCATCTAGCCCAGTATCTGTCTACCGACAGTGGCCAATGCCAGGTGCCCCACAGGGAGTGAATCTAACAGGCAATGATCAAGTGATCTCTCTCCTGCCATCCATCTCCATCCTCTGACGAACAGAGGCTAGGGACATTTATGGACTTAGCCACCATGAATTTATCCAGTCCCCTTTTAAACATTGTTATAGTCCTAGCCTTCACAACCTTCTCAGGTAAGGAGTTCCACAAGTTGACTGTGCGCTGCATGAAGAAGAACTTCCTTTTATTTGTTTTAAACCTGCTGCCTATTAATTTCATCTGGTGACCCCTAGTTCTTGTATTATGGGAATAAGTAAATAACTTTTCCTTATCCACTTTCTCAACATCACTCATGATTTTATATACCTCTATCATGTCCCCCCTTAGTCTTCTCTTTTCCAAGCTGAAGAGTCCTAGCCTCTTTAATCTTTCCTCGTATGGGACCCTCTCTAAACCCCTAATCATTTTAGTTGCCCTTATCTGAACCTTTTCAAGTGCTAGAATATCTTTTTTGAGGTGAGGAGACCACATCTGTACACAGTATTCGAGATGTGGGCGTACCATGGATTTATATAAGGGCAATAATATATTCTCAGTCTTATTCTCTATCCCCTTTTTAATGATTCCTAACATCCTGTTTGCTTTTTTGACCGCCTCTGCACACTGCGTGGACATCTTCAGAGAACTATCCACGATGACGCCAAGATCTTTTTCCTGACTCGTTGTAGCTAAATTAGCCCCCATCATGTTGTATGTATAGTTGGGGTTATTTTTTTCCAATGTGCATTACTTTACATTTATCCACATTAAATTTCATTTGCCATTTTGTTGCCCAATCACTTAGTTTTGTGAGATCTTTTTGAAGTTCTTCACAATGTGCTTTGGTCTTAACCTTCTTGAGAAGTTTAGTATCATCTGCAAATTTGGCCACCTCACTGTTTACCCCTTTCTCCAGATCATTTATGAATAAATTGAATAGGATTGGTCCGAGGACTGACCCTTGGGGAACACCACTAGTTACCCCTCTCCATTCTGAGAATTTACCATTAATTCCTACCCTTTGTTCCCTGTCGTTTAACCAGTTCTCAATCCATGAAAGGACCTTCCCTTTTATCCCATGACAGCTTAATTTACGTAAGAGCCTTTGGTGAGGGACCTTGTCAAAGGCTTTCTGGAAATCCAAGTACACTATGTCCACCGGATCCCCCTTGTCCACATGTTTGTTGACCCCTTCAAAGAATTCTAATAGATTAGTAAGACACGATTTCCCTTTACAGAAACCAAGTTGACTATTGCTCAAGAGTTTATGTTTTTCTATGTGTCTGACAATTTTATTCTTTACTATTGTTTCAACTAATAGTCACTTTGCTGTGAGAAGAGTGTGTGTGTGTGTGTGTGTACACACATACACACACAGTAGTGTGAATTCATTATTTCATGTACTACATATAAATGAAACAATGAATTGACACTACTGTGGCTCTTTTGGGTAATGTTGATCACTAATTTTGCTCCTGAACCACTGGGGCCTGAGTATCACTGGTCTAAAAATCACATACAGTGTAGTTTACTGCAAGTCATTTCTTCTCTTACACTCATTTTAAGAATCTAACACATTTCATATAGTTCACAGAAGTCCATAGCAATGAGTCATTATCTTCCTAATAAAGACATCAACCAAGATTTTCAGACATAATTTGTGATTTTGGGTGTGTCTGTTTAGAGTTCTCAACTTGAGATGTCTCCAAGGTGCCTTTTTTCCAGAAAGTGCTGAGCGCCTTTCCAAAAGTGTTTATCTTAAGGGATCAAGTTGGGTACCAAAAAAATTAAGGCAATAAAACTCACTAATCACTTCTGAAAATCTCGGTTGATATGTTTATAACAACAGTTATAAAGCTGTCTTGCTTACAAATCTATGTAACCAATAAACAACAACTGGTGAGACAGGCTCAGTGCTTCTCAACCAGGGGTATGTATACCCCTGGGGGTACACAGAGGTCTTGCAGGGGGTACATCCACAAGCTACATAAAAAGCAGAAGCGAATTCAGTACAAACTAAAATTTCATATGGACAATGACTTGTTCATACTGCTCTATATACTATACACTGAAATGTAAGTACAGTATTTATATTCCAATTGATTTATTTTATAATTATGCAGCAAAAATGAGAAAGTGAGCAATTTTTCAATAATAGTGTGTTGTGACACACTTGTATTTTTATATCTGATTTTATAAGCAAGTAGGTTTTAAGTGAGGTGAAACTTGGGGGTATGCAAGACAAATAAGACTCCCAAAAGGGGTATAGTAGTCTGCAAAGGTTGAGAATCACTGGGCTAGATCATGGAGTGGCCAGTTGCACCAGGAATAGAAATGTTATTTCACATTCAGACAAACAGAGAGCTGTATGGCTTCCCCTATTCAAAGCCAGAAAAGTAGTAAGGAGAAGAGCTAGCTGACTAATTACCTTTTCAATTTTTTTTGCAATTTAAACAAAAAAAATCATCAACAAATATTCTTCCCTTTATTTGTCTACTCCATGGAGCTAAACTGAATAATTTCTAAGTATATTCCAATAATCTTGTCAAAAATTTATTAAAATGTTACCATTATTCTTACTCTACTTTTTCTTATTACTTTCTGAGTAATTCCTCCTGTTACCACTATCTACTAAGCTCCGGTAAGAAGCTTTCAGCAACTCAAAATCTTAAAGAATAATATTTCTCTAAATTATTTCTCACGGCCTTGCAAGGAGTATAGATGGACAGAGTTTAGACCATTAACAATTAGTGAACAGCTAATTAACAATTAGTGAGCAGCAGCTCCAGGACTTCTGGCTTTCAACTCCTTGCTTGCCTGGCATTGCATGGGGTTTACTTATACCATTTCACATGGATTAGTAACCTTTGGCCCCAGAAACTCAGCAAACACTTACACAAAAGACACAAACAACAATTTTTATAAAGAAAGCTGTAGTAATTTTCATGTAATTTGGAGGGAGGAGCAAAATGTGTACAAGGGAAGTGTTTGGAGGTGGCACAAGGAATGCAGTCTGTGTACACATGCCTGGAATGCTATTTGCAGTTGCAGCACCTTTGTAAATAGTTATCTTAATAAAAAGCCAGTTTTGTTTTAGAAACATGGAGTCCTCTCATATTATTGCACAACATGTGGCACATGAAACAATGCCTGATCCAAATGGTAGCAAGCAATATATCCATCAGTTTCTTCCTCCCACTTCTTTTGTATCATCAGATGGGCATTATCCATTCTTCAGTCTGATCTGAAATTCCAGAGTGAGATCATTTTCTCACAAAAAGTGAATGAGATTTCAGATTGAATGCTTTGCTTAAATCAATGAAAATTGCACCAGTCATTTCATCTTTAGACATCACTTAATTTGTGTCATTAACTATTCTTAAGAGAATGGATTTTGTTCAACATGTTGGCTGAAATCCAAATAATGGGGAGGAGGAAGGGAGAAAGCAGCTTTCTGTTTAGGGATGTATTAATCTGAATGCAGCCAAATTCCTCCATCTTTTAGACACAGAATAGACACAGAATAGAAGCTGTAAAAATGAGATTAGTTAATTAGTACACTGGTAGTTTAAATTATCTCTTATATAAAGGGGAGAAGCCCTTGAGGAGTTGGAAGTGCTTGCTCAATGCTTGTGGGTTTAAAACTAAACATTCACATTTCTGAAAGAATGAGACAACACATAAGCTTGATTTCCAAGTATCAAAATCAACATGTTAAAGCAAATGGAAGATCCATGAGAATCCGTCATGAGTCTCAATGTGACACTGATACGTGTGGCCTGGGAGGTAATGTCAACACTTTGCCTCTCTGATCAGTATAGATCAGCTCTGCTTCTGAGTATGCCATCCCTGGCCGCTGAATCACACCCAACTCTCTTCTGTGTAAAATAATAGGCTGGACAGATTACATCTCAATGGTAGAGGGATTACTGGGGTGTGAGGCAGTGCCCAAACTGTGACACCTCCCCCAAGGTAGCCAGTCAGTGTGTGGGGGAATGGAAAATGATAAAGCCATGGCCCATCCACTCTCTACCTCTTATAGGGGAGTATTTAAGAAGCTTGTATTCCCCGGAGTGTAAGGACATCAATTCTTCCAAGTACTTATATAGGTCTCAGGAGCGTGAGGGGTCCTTACTCCCTTTCTGTGTACCTCTGTAAGGGTTAACACAGAATCTAGCCCTCAGTGAATGGATTCAGAGGGCCAAAGTCACTAAATTAATATCTTAAAATTCTATTGTGATAATTGCTCTGGTTCCTTGCATCACTGTGATGCATCATCATGTACTGAAGCAGCACAGAGCACAATGAAAAATCATTTGTTAGGTTTAGGAGTTGAACAAAAAAAACATAAAAAAACCCTGTTTTGTTCAAACCAATACTGATTTTTTTTCCATTTTTTCATTTAGTTTTGGGTCATTTTGGGATGTCCACCATTAAAAAAAATATTAACTGAATTATGAAAAACAAGTTCTTTTTTTAATTTATTTTCCTTCTTTCTTCTCCTCCCCCACAAAAAAAATCTCAGAATTGGACCTGAATTTACAAATAGTTTTTGTGCTCCCAAAAATGCATTTCTGACAACTTTTCTATTAGCCAAAAAGAAAAAAAAAGTTGTCCAGCTCTAACACCATGATACAAAGCTAACATTGTAAATACCAGTCCAAGGAATGTAAAAATATCATTCTGTGACTTTGTGTATCATAATTAGACACACTTGTCCTTCGTCTGCTTCTCCCATATCCTGGCTTCTGGGAGATGTTTCTTCTCCCTCTCTCATATGCTGTCTGCTGTGCTGTGTGGGATCTCAGCTTTGCTGAAGTGTTTACTCAGCAATACCACATGTATTCCAGGCAGAAATGGGAGCATGATGTTTGTTCTACCAAATCCTGGCTTATGCTCTCTGAAGGAACCACATGTGCTGTCCAAAGAGCTACATGCATATCTAGAACAGTGTGAGGATCACCAACCATGGAGGGGTGCTAATCCCTCTGTACTGAAGTTAAGGCTTCAGCTAGCTTCCTGATCAATGCCTAATTTGCCATCCTCAATTTACCTCAAAGACTGATTCTCATCCATGGCTAGATTTTTTTTCCACCATGAAGTTTGATGTAAATCAAGAAAGGAATCTTACAGATAGGAGTATGTTGGAAATGCCATCCTAACTTCTTCCTTCTTTTTTTTTCCCCTTTAAAATCCAAAAACCAGAACTACTCACAAACTTTAAGAACTGTTCATCCAGAAGAACTTTACTCCTACAGGTGCCTTTTCATAATGTTCAAGTGGCTACTCCTCACATTTTGAAGATACCTTACACATAACCAAGTGTGACTATACAATAGGCCCTAATAATTAATCCTTACTTAAATTATGCACAATAAGATCCCCGTTCCTCAATGAGGAGCCAATGGAGAGGAAGAGTCAGTCAATGGTTAGGACACCAGTCCTGGATTTGGGGCATGGATTCAATTCACTGCTCCATTTTAGGCTATGTCCACTATGAGGTAAGGGTGTAATTCCTTTGTTCACATACACATTCTTGTGCTAGGTCTCATTAAGATAGTATGAGTATAAATATCAACATCTGAAGAAGTGGATTTTTTACCCACAAAGCTTATGACCAAATAAATCTGTTAGTCTTTAAGGCGCCACCGGTCTCCTCGTTGTTTTTGTGGATACAGACTAGCACGGCTACCCCTCTAATATTATGAAAAGTGAATTTGCTAGGTTGATAAAAATGTGACATCCCTAGAATTCTTTTGGTTTTCTATAACAGACACATGTCCTTTCCCTTTTTGTCAGTAATAAACCAGATCTGTACAAAGAAAGCCTTAAAGACATGATAAAATTTACTTTTTTTTCACCTTCTTTGTTCTTTTTGAGAGCAGGGATTTCTTTGTGAGGAAAAAAAATGAATAACATTTAAAAAAAAAACATCACTTGGTGGAAGTAGATATTCCTAAAGTATTTTGAAAGAACATTTCTCAGCCACATACATTGAATGTTATGATAATAAAATATAAGCAAGTGTTTGGAACCATGCAACAAAATCTATTTGTCAGTCCAAGATCACATGATCTTTTGGTACGGTTAGAATTTCTAAATTTTGAAAAGTAAGCCTTTATTTTTGAACAATCACCAGAAGTGGGCGGGTAAGCAGGCAATGTAAGTTAATTGGGTGGATGGTGAATGATCAAGGATCATATGTGAGTAGGGAACTGGATGGACTCCTTGAAGGTTAATTTCCAGACTTTCTCACTTTTACAATTTGTGTGTGTGTGTGTGTGTGTGTGTGTGTGTGTGTGTGTGTGTGTGTGTGTGTGTGTGTGTGTGTGTGAGAGAGAGAGAGAGAGAGAGAGAGTGCGTGAGTGTGTGTGAGAGAGAATTTTGTAAAATCTAATTTGAGTGGTGGCAGAGGGTACAGGTACAGGGTACAGCTGAAATCCTTTGAAACACACGTTGGAATGTAATTATCTTAACATTACTATTTAAGAATATACACACACACACTGTTAATTTATTTGAAATAAATCTGTTCACCCACCTGAACATCATAATAGATATGTACAAGGAGTATAATATAATATTTTGTTTTCTTCTATTCATGGAACACACAATTACACATCCTCCAAAAATCCTTGCATCACAGTTGCTTTACATTTTAATAAGGAACAACGAGTAGACTGAGTAAATGATCGTACCCCTACAATCACTCAGGAAAAAGAAAATGCATTGTTAGCATGGACAGAGAGAAAGGCATAATATGAGAGAAATGTTTATGATTAATAATAGCCAAGACTGCGAGTTTGTCATGGAGGTCAGGACCTCCATGACTTCTGCAGCGGCCGGTGTAGCTGTCTGGGAGGCCTCCTGAGAAGCTCGGGCAGCCCCTGGGCCAGCCGCACCAACCACTGCTGGGACAGTCTCAGGACACCGCGCTCTGTTCCCCAGCAGCAGCAGGAGTTTAGGTGTGGGAGGGGGCTCAGGGCAGGGGGTTGGGTTGTGGGAGGGGATGAGGGCTATGGGTGGTGCTTACCTCAGGGGCTCCCTGGAAGTAGTGACATCCCCCTCCCTCGCCTCCTAGCAGATGGCTCTGCGCGCTGCCTCTGCCCTCAGGCACCACTCCCACAGCTCCCATTCCTTGTGGTTCCTGGCCAATGGGAACTGCGGAGCCTGCACTTGGGGTGGGGGCAGTATGTGGAGCCTAGGGGGGAGCCACAAGGAACCAGGTAGGGAGTATGCCAGCCTCACTCAGCACTAGCAGGGGTCCCAGGCCATGTGCCACCACCTGTCCGCCCTCCCCCCGAGCACCAGCAGGGGTGATGGGCTGCTCACCCCAGAGCACACATGGAGCCCCCAGTGTAGGACTGGAAGAGACCTCAAGAGGTCATTTAAGTCCAGTCCCGTGTACACAAGGCAAGACTACATAATAACTAGACCATTCCTGTCAGGTGTTTGTCTAACCTGTTCTTCAAAATCTCCAATAACAGAAATTCCATTACCTTCCTAGGCAATTTGTTCCAGTGCTTAAATACCATGACAGTTAGGAAGTTCTTCATAATGTCCAACATAAACACCCCTTTCTGCAATTTAAGTCCATTGCTTCTTCCCCTATCCTCAGAGGTTAATGAGAACAAATTTTCCCCCTCCTCGTAACAAGCTCTTATGGAATTTAAAACTGTTATGTCCCCCTTCCGCCTTCTCTTCTCCAGACCAAACAAACCCATTTTTTTCAATATAGGAAAATAGACACAAAAAGTGAATTCTGAACTTGTAAAGCTCAAGTATTTGCAGCTGAAAGCAGATTTAAGTTACACTTCTCCTCGTAGGCATGAATTGTATGTCAAATTAAAATGAACACATTCAGCATTTCAAATTTTGGCTATTGAATACTCCAGTAAACAATCTGCTAGCCAAGAGTTAACCAGCAAAATTCTTTTGCAAACAATTTTTCATAATGATTAAAATCAAGAAAGTTGTATTCTTCTCAGACAACTCATTCTCTCCAAAATATTTGCTTAGTTGTAGTCCACAGGAAACTTAATTTGTGAACTGATCAGAAACAATTTGTAACAGGAAATAACATATTATCTGATCTCACAAAGATAGTAGTTTTTAGATTTCTCTCTTTCTCTCTCCTAGATAAATTGTTTGTGTATATTTACTTACAGACATAGCATTTTCAGGATATTCTAATATTAAATTGGAACAATTTAATATTGGCAAGGTTTGGGTGTGACCTTTTTAATGATTTCTCTAAGTAAATTAATTGTATTTACAGTCAGGCCAACTGGGATATCTTCAATGAAACAAAGGAAGATTGTTGACAGGAAAGATTTTAGGTCACTTACAGGCTTGTATTGCCACAAATCCAATCCAAGCATGAAGAGATGAATCAGTGGACATGCAAGGTAACAGTACACACAAATTCAGAAGCAAAGGTTATCCTTTTCACTTTGTTCATTATTGTTATTATTTTGTATTATGGTAGAATAGGGCCTGTAACAGGGGGATGTTCTCCTCAAGGGTAGTAAAGACTAGTGGTCAGTCAACACCTTTTTAATCCTCTCTAAAAAGTCCCAGGAGTTAAGACCTATGGAAGGAGCTATGTGCTGGAATAAAGTAAGATGATCTCGAGGCAATAGTTAAGACGTGGGAAAATTCCAAGCTACTGCTTCCTTAAAGGGCCTGGGACCAGGAGCCTTGTACAGTGTTGAGGGCTCTCCTCTCCTGCAGCCAATCAGGGCAAGCAATGGGAAGAAGACTATATATAGTCTGTCTCCACCCTGAGAACAGGAGAAGGTGTGCCTGTTGAATCTTTCTTGCCTGAAGGGGAAAAGACTGCTTAGGAAAATGGCCAGCTGGAGGAGAAACTGTTTGAGGCTCAACAGCTGGCCTAAATTACACCTTCAGCTCCAAGTAGGAGAGCTGGGGGGCTGCAGCAAAGAGCTGACTTCAGAGGAGTAGAAGAAAACTCTCCTGGGAAGGATGAAATTTGGATTCAGAGATGTTATTAGAAACTGTTCTAATTAAAATAAACCCGAGTCTTATGAGAAGAGAAAAGCCTGTGTGGAATTTTTAAGGAGTCCAAGAAAGGAACCTGTTACCAGGCACCACCAAGCAACTCTTTCATTCTCAGAGTTTTCTGTCACTCACTTGGTTTGTTCCAGCTATTTTCTTAGCCCCTTCACAGATTGAAAATCCCTCAGCCTCATCTCCTGGTTTTATGCCTCATGGGTTTTTGCCTCATCACCACATTTTCTTCAGAAGTCTCAATACTTGTTCCTGTTTTGACCTGAGTTTCTGCTGTGCAGCAGTGAAGTCCAGAGTTTCTCTTTTATCTCTGTTTTCAGGACATCTAGGTCCTCACTCAACTACCGCTTCTGGGTTTCCACTTTGTCCCTGGCAGTTCACTCAGACTCCAGGAGTCTCTGAAGTTCAGTGTTCTGAGATTCCAGTTCACTGATTGCCTTCTTGGGCTGGCTCTGGGTTGCTTCCTCTTTCACCAAGAGGTGTTTGTTGTTCCTCCCCCTTCTTTGCCAGCTGCCTTTATAATTCTGCAATATGAGCCTGCAACTCACAATCTGGTCGCGCAGATGGGTGGAGTCTTCCTTAAGCTTCATGAAGGTTATCCCTAACTCTGACTGGTGCCCTTCTTTGAGAGGTAGGTGCTCTTCCTCATTTGAGCAAGGTTGTGTGTTTGTTCTTGAATTTAGCAAGACTCAAACTGCCCATGGTCTCGGATCACTTTCTCCAAGTGCAGCTTCTGCCTGGCACTTTCCTCTGTATTTGTGGCACAAAGTACCCCAACCCAATTATGCTCATTGGCAGCATTAGGACTGGCTCCTGGTGTGTTTCTTCTTGAAGTAGGAGTTTTAAATCTGGAACATTTCCATCTTTGGCTTACAGAAATATCTTCTCCTTTCCAAGGATGAGCTCTAGTTGCTTTGTCCACTGTTGCTGCTATGTGTGAATAGCCTGGGAACACTTCTCCCTTATTTCCTGGACCTGAACTTCATGAGATGTTTGTCCTGTCATTCAGTTTGTACTAGAAAGCCTTCATCTGATTCGTAGTTGGTAGAGGTGTTGGTTGCTCATATCAGGGTTTTGGTTATCAGCAGTTCCCTGAGCTTCCAAATATTATGAAACAAATTTCACACTGTCCGACACCCCCAGTCAGGAAATCCTGCAGTTGCTCAGAGTATCTCTTTGGGTTCTTCATCCATGGAATCATTTCAGTCCCCCAGATCCTGTTTGCTTCATGTAAATATATACATATATGGACATTGCCCAAGTTGTCTCTACCTGGGGCTGAGGCTAGAGTCTGGATCTCTCCCTCAGCAAAAGGGAAATTTGAAAGCCCTGACCAACCTCCCACTTTTAAAGTGAGATCTCCCTGCCCTGTTTCCTTGGCTGGTCCAAATTCTCACATTACCATGAAGCCTGGCTTCCCCACACTAACTGTCCCGCTTCCCAAATTTTGAGAATTTTGGGAGGCAATGCCTTTTTATGGGTCCCATTTTCCTGCAACCAAAACATGCTATCACTAGAACCTCACTATTCCTTCATCCAAACTGGATCCCCACAGTCCTTTGTTTCAAACCCATAATAGTTGGGGCCCATCACACCATAACATGGTATCTTTAAGCATTTGACCTTCTTCTATTTTCACAGTGTCCTGTGCAATGGGGACAGCCCTTACAACAATGGTTTCACATAGGAGCAAATCCACATTATGCACCCCCTTGGCCCACCATCTGTACATACAGTTAGGTGGGCCCCATTGCTCTCTCCATTTCAGCATGTGGAGTGGCCTTCTTCTTCCTGCTGTTAATTTTTTCATCTGGTTGCCATGGAAGCCTGGGCATCCCCAAGAACTGAACCTGAATCGCCCATGGTCGTTGCTCTTGCTCTACACTCCAACTTGAGAGGGTGGCTATCTCACTGCCAATGACGACATATGTAGCTTTCTGCTCTTTTTTCCTCTCTCATTCATGGGGAGGGGAGAGGGCTTCAGATCTTGCTGACTTCACCATTTCTCACAGGATATACCTGCCCTCTCATGCCCAATTCTGGATAAACAAGTTTTGGTCATACCCTGTCTCAGTTTCCCTTTTTAGGCTTGTCATAACTATAAATGGAAGGGTAACAGCCCTCCTGTGTACAATACTATAAAATCTTTCCTGGCCAGAGACACCAAAATCCTTTTACCTGTAAAGGGTTAAGAAGCTCAGGTAACCTGGCTGACACCTGACCCGAAGGACCAATAAAGGGACAAGATACTTTCAAATCTTGGTGGGGGGAAGGCTTTTGTTTGTGGGCTCTTTGTTTTGGGGGTTGTTTGCTCTTGGGACTAAGAGGGACCGGACATCAATCCATGCTCTCCAAATCTTTCTGAACCAGTCTCTCATATTTCAAACTTGTAAGTAACAGCCAAGCAAGGCGTATTAGTCTTATTTTTGTTTTCTCAACTTGTAAATGTTCCTTTTGCTAGAGGGTTTACCTCTGTTTGCTGTAACTTTGAACCTAAAGCTCTTTGAATCTGATTATCCTGTAAAGTTTTTTTCCATCCTGATTTTACAGAGATGATTTTTACCTTTCTTTCTTTAATTGAAAGCTTTCTTTTTAAGAATCTGATTGATTTTTCCTTGTTTTAAGATCCAAGGGGGTTGGATCTGGACTCACCAGGAATTGGTGTGGGGGCAAGGAGGAGGAATGGTTAATTTCTCCTTGTTTTAAGATCCAAGGATTTGGATCAGTGTTCACCAGGAAATTGGTGAAGTCTCTCAACGCTACCCAGGGAAGGGTTATAGTACTTGGGAGGGAGAGATTCTGGGGGGGAGGTAGACAGAGTTTCCCAAATGACTCATAAATAATGTGGGTGGTGGCAGCAAAACCAGATCTAAGCTGGTAGTTAAGCGTAGAGGTTCTCATGCAGGTCCCCACATCTGTACCCTAGAGTTCAGAGTGGGGAAGGAACCTTGACAAGGCTCCTAAAAAAACTCCACACAGGCTTTTATCTTCCCATAATATTTGGCTGTTCCAAACAAAATCAAGACCCTGGAGTTCAAATTTAATCCATTCCAGACTTTTGTGGCTAGAGTTGTCTTCTACTGCCCTGGAGTTTGCTCTCTGCTCCAGCTCTCAGTCCCCTTCTCCTTGGAGCTAGCGTTGTAATGTAGGCCAGGTGTAGAGCCTCAGCCAGCTTGTCCTCCAACTGGCCCTTTTCCCCAATCAATCCTTTCACCTTCAGGTTAGGAAGGTTCAGAAGGCACACCTTAACCCTGTGGTGACTCTCACGTCCTGAGAGTAAAGATAGAATATTGTCTTCTTCCCAGCAGTTGTCCCAATTGCCTCACCCACTCTACAACTCTCCCAGATCTCAGGTCCTTAAAGAAACACTAGGCTAATTTTCTGCAATATACTGAATAAGCTTTATTGAATTAAGTTAAATCTCATTGAATTAGATTAATACCTTTGTGGGTCTATTATATTAAAAATGAAATTGTGTATGTGTTATTGTGGGATTTTATGTACCTTCTCTAGTAGGAAGGGGATGATAACATATTTCGTCCGGTTATCAGCCCTTTGAAGTCAATTCCCTGAAGAGGTGGACATATGTAAGGGGACTGTTGCCCCCTTACTAACATTCAGTGGGGGTGTTTGGTTGCTAGCTCCCAGCACTAAAAAGGGAGTGGTCGATGGGAAATCAGGAGCCTGAGACTGGGGGTACGTCTACACTACGGGATTATTCCGAATTTACATAAACCGGTTTAACAAAACAGATTGTATAAAATCGAGTGTGCGTGGCCACACGAAACACATTAAATCGGTGGTGTGCGTCCACGGTCCAAGGCTAGCGTCGATTTCTGGAGCATTGCACTGTGGGTAGCTATTCCGTAGCTATCCCATAGTTCCCGCAGCCTCCCCCGCCCCTTGGAATTTCCGGGTTGAGATCCCAGTGCCTGATGCGGCAAAAATCATTGTCGCGGGTGGTTCTGGGTAAATGTCATCAGTCACTCCTTCCGCTGGGAAAGCAACGGCAGACAAGCATTTCATGCCTTTTTTCCCCTGGGTTGCCCTGGAAGATGCCATAGCATGGCAATCATGGAGCCTGTTTCGCCTTTTGTGACTGTCACCGTATGTGTACTAGATGCCGCTTACAGAGGCGATTCAGCAGCGCTACACAGCAGCATGCTTTTGCTTTTGCATGATAGCAGAGATAGTTATCAGCCATATTGTACCATCTACCATACCATAAATTGGTAATAAGATGATCGTGGCTACCAGTCCTTTTGCACTGTGCCATTTGCTGCTGTCATAAGTGCCCCTGGCTGCTCTTAGCCAGGGGCGCAAAAGCCAAAATTGGGAATGACTCCCTGAGTCAATCCCTCCTTTTTGGTATCTAAAAATAGAATCAGTCCTGCCTAGAATATGGGCAAGTGTACTAGAGAACCACTGTATCAGAGAACCAGAGAGCACAGCTGCTCTGTGTCAGATCCTGCAGAAATTATGAGCTGTATGCTATTCACAGGGGGTGCTCCTGCAACAACCCCACCTGTTGATTCCATTCTTCCCTCAGCCTTCCTGGGCTACCGTAGCATTGTCCCCCCACTTGTGTGATGAAGTAATAAAGAATGCAGGAATAAGACACAGTGACTTGTTAGTGAGATATGAGTGGAAGGCAGCCTCCAGCTGCTATGATAGTCCAGATAGGATAGTAAGGAGTGTGTAGGAGAGGAGCCCAGCATCCCTCTGCTAGTTCAGGGGCAATTGAATCTTTTCTTTACACATGAAGGTTGGGGGCTGATGGAGCTCAGCCCCGTGTTGCTATGATGACGATGGTTATCAGCCATATTGTACCATCTACCAGGAAAAATTAGGGCCAGGCGCCCTTGATCGACCTAACAGATGCTAGTCAGCATGGTTACCAGTCCTTTTGCACTGCCCCATGTGCCAATAGGCTGATGATGAGGACGGATACCAGTCGTTTTGTACCATCAGCCATCCATAGCGTGGGGGGAGCAAGGATGTTGGTGTTGAGTGCTGCAGCATCGCGTCTATCTGCAGCATTCAGTAAAGATAGGGTGACATGTAAAAGAGTCAAGAGAGGATTGTTTTCCCTTTCACTTCTGGGGGTCGGTGGGGGTGTGCGTAAATTGCCGAGCTATGCCCTGACCCACCGCGGACACTGTTTTTGACCCTAGAAGCATTTGGAGCTCAGCCAAGAATGCAAATGCTTTTCAGAGACTGCAGGAACTGTGGGATAGCTTGAGTCCTCCAGTCCATGAGCGTCCATTTGATTCTTTGGCTTTCCGTCCCTGCTATGGCATCTGTCTGGAGATATTTAAAAAATGATTTTGAGCGCTGATAGAACAGATTTGCCTGCCCTTACAGCGATCACGTCCGCATCGTCCATGCGGGAGCTCTTTCTTTATTTTGATTTTTAACTGCATCACCACCCGTGCTGATCGGAGCTCCACGCTGGGCAAACAGGAAATATTCAAAAGTTCGCGGGGCTTTTCCTGTCTACCTGGCCACTGCATCCGAGTTCAGATTGCTGTCCAGAGCAGTCAGTGGTGCACTGTGGGATACCGCCCGGAGGCCAATACCGTCGATCTGCGGCCACACTAACCCCAATCCGATATTAGCGCTACTCCTCTCGTTAGGGAGGAGTACAGAAACCGGTTTAAAGAGCCCTTTATACCGATATAAAGGGCCTATTAGTGTGGACGGGTGTGGCGTTAAATCGGTTTTACGCTCCTAAAACCGGTTTAAACGCGTAGTGTAGACCAGGCTTGACAGTCTCCAGGAACAATGTGGAGAGGCCAGTGCTCCAGGCCAGCCTGATTGACAGGGCGGGCAGGCTAATCAAGGAGTCAGGAGGCCAGGGGGTCCCGTCCTCCGTGTGAACTCAATTTGTCTGAGTCAGATGGAGTGGGGCCGAGCAAAGGAGAGAGAGCAGGGCCCCAAGCTAAGCTGATGGGAGCGAAGCTGCAGCCCAAAAACCCAGAGCACAGCCCAGAGGGAGCAGCCCTGCCCTGGGAGCAGAGCTGCAGCAACCAGAGCCAGAGGGGCCAGACAAGCAGCCCAGGAAGCAGATGAGAGCTCAGAGCAGAGTCACAGAAGCAGCCTGCAGAGCAGCCCTGCCCTGGGAGCAGAATGGTAGCAACTGGAGCCAGAGAGGCCAGAGAAGCAGTCCAGGGAGCTGAAGTCAGAGCAGCAGCCGTGCTGAGGCAGAGTGGAGCTGGAGCTGGAGCGGTGAGCAGCTGGGGAGAGCGAGGGGGACCCCGGGCAGTGGGCCCAGCGCAGGGAGATACCTCAGCCAAGAGGCCCTGCAGGCCAGACTGGGAGGGGGATCGTAACCCTGACAGGGCGGGGGTGATGCTGGAGAGAAGGGTCCTGCCACCCAGAGCCTGAGAGTGTGTGGCCACCGCCAGAGCAAGTGTCCGACCCACAGCATCCCTGCAGCACAGCCAGGACCTGAGAAGGAGGCCTGGGACCTACAAGGAACAGACTGTGAACTGCCCTGACCTTTTAGAGAAACTGTTTGTGATGTTCCCTGCCACAGAGCAGGGTGATGTGTTTTCCTGTAACCTTTCCCATTTTTCTTATTCTTTTTTTAAATTAAGTGTTAATTAAATAACTTGTATTTGCTTTAAATTGTATGATGTGATCAGTGGGTCAGGGATGTGCGCAGGTGCAGAGAGAATACCCCGGAGTGGGGACACCCTAGCCCCTGTCCTAGGTGACCACAGCAGGGTTGGGGATCGAGCCCCCTAGGAATCCTGGGCCCAGCCTTGTTGGGGTTACGAGGACTCTGCCAGACAGGAGAGTGGAAGAGGAGTCCTCAAGGGCAGGGAGGCCTCTGGGTAAAGGAAGTGGGAGCGAGGACTCAGATCCTTTCGCTAGCCCACTTCACCGGGGTAGTGCAGAAGCCAGGAAAGTTCCCCACAATAGCGGGACCATTCCCCCGCTTACACATAGACTAGTTCAAACTGGATTCTCCAGGGACCAACAGACAAAGAAAGGATTTTTGGATAAGTAACCCTGGTTTTTAAACTGATAAGGGATCTAGTTGGTGATTAGTCCTGCAAATCCCCACCCAAGGGGATTCCTCGTGTCTATAAGTTCATCACAGCTTCAGCTCAGAACAAGTACCCAGTCCTATAGGGCATCAGTAAGCCCATTCCTTCCAACCTGACCCAGGGCCCTATCAATTTGCTGGAACAGGAAGAAGGACCTGAGCCAGTTTAAAAACCAGGCTACATATCCACTACTTAGCCTTTCTTGGGTGGAGAGCTGCATTTCCTTTCCTTCTGACTGGGGTATTTCCAGATCAACTGTTCCTTTGCCTTCACTTTGTTATTCCCAGCAGAGACAGGCTGTCCAAGCACACCTGATTGCTTTCTCTTCAGAGACCAATAATGAGTGATTGTCGATAGTTATAAGTTAGCCACACAGAACTTCTTATTCAAGCCTATTTTATTCTTAAGGCAAAAGCACTACAGAGAAAACATTAAAACAATATAAGAAACTTAAACATGCATGCTATTCAGTTTGTCAACCCTGGCATAAATCAGAGTAGCTAAAGGGCTACTTTATTACTTGGTGGCTGCCAATAGATTTTAGGGACTATTCTGGCATCTGAGGATGATTGAAGCAGTGGGCCACTACATCCAGATTGGTTTTTTTTTTCTGTACCAGCAATTGTGGGTGGCAGGACTTGGCATGGAAGACATTAATGTGGATTTACACCAGTGGTGAGCAACCTGCGGCCCATCAGGGTAACCCACTGGCAGGCCGCGAGACACTTTGTTTACATGAACTGTCTGCAGGCACAGCCGCCCGCAGATGCCTGCGGATGGTCAATGTAAACAAACTGTCTCACAGCCCACCAGCAGATTACCCTGATGGGCTGCGTGTGGCCTGCAGGTTGCCCACCACTGATTTACACCACCCAAGGATCCTGCCAGGCAAGGGGGGGGCCTTTAATGCCAGCTTTTTAGCAGCCCTAAATACAGGGTAGGATCTCACTAGGGATGGCCATGTATTATTCTAATTTATGTAAATAAGCTCAGAGGCTATGTCTGGGGCCCTACATTGTTATACAAATTTAATGCAAAAAGCTATGTTAATGCAATGGTAAGGTCACAATAGGCTGGCTCACAGGTCACAAAGTGAAAAAAGTGAAGGTTCAGCAGTAACATTAACTCAGCCACTCCGTATATGCTGAATATTTTCTGCTAGATTTTGGAACATAAGAAATATGTTAAACAACATCTTTAATTGGAAACAAACATTTATAACATGGATGAGTTAAAGTTTCTGTTGAAACTTTTCCTTCTGCATTGCCCATGTTTGATTTTACCTGTGCACCATTAAGGTTCTATTCACATAATTTTTGCATTTAAAATTTCTTTTCCCTCCCCAAATGGGAAAAAATAAGTGTCCGTTATTAATACTATTAGCCTTTAAGTAGACTTCAAGTTCACACATAATAGGTGTAATTAGCTGAAGCATGTTCTCTCTTGCTGCTGGTGGTATTTTCCTGGAGACATCTTTTGGAGGACAGTGTAAACAGGGCAAGAACTCATTTTTTATATTCGTATAGCTGTATCTTTATAATGCGAGGGAGAACGGGGGGAGGACAAATCCAATCAAGAGCCTGATTCTTCACTCAGTGTCTTCTCTTGCAGATAAGTGTGACTCCATTGAAATCAGTAGAGTTATGTTAACATCAAACTAGCATAAGGGAGAGCAAGAACAGGGCTTTTTTCAAATTATAGTTTAAAATTTGCAGATTATCATATTTTCCAACAAATTGCAGAGACCTTATAAGAATGGGATCCACCAGCTGTTATTCACTAGTTATATTCTTTTGCCCCTGATTTTGACAGATTTCTTTAAGAATTTTTCAGGCCTGCTACTCCTTCTCTGCACAGTTGGTGGGGGATGGTGGATGGGCTTCACTCCTGTGCTGCCCTGGAGAGCACAGCTGAGCAAGGTGCAGAAGTGTAAACAAGCAGGGCCAGGAAAAAGGGCTGAGATGTATTTCCCCCATGGAGCAATGGGGAAGCAGTTTTGTGCCTGACCTTTGTGCTGTGACAGGAGCAGAGTTTTGGGCTGCCCCTTGCTCAGGCAAATCCGGGCCACAACAAGTGGAACTAATATATTTTTTACCTCATTTGCATCCTTACAGTCTGATTCTGCCACCCTTATTTGGTTTGGGTGAAATTCAGCCCTGTGCAAAGTTCAACCTATGCACCATTTAACTTCATTGGGTTTAAATGGAGCAGATGTGGTGCACAGAATCTTATGCTGGCCACTTCCCACAAAAAAGGCTGATTCAGTCTGTGATAATTCTCATACCTTTACTAGGGGCTGAGCAACTCCCCACTGCATCCCTGCCCATCCAGAGCACTGATCAGGTAGTTTTTCATATGGCTAGTGAGGGCAGTGACAAAACTTAAGTTCAACTCCCGTCCAGGGCCACCCAGAGGATTCAGGGAGCCTGGGGCAAAGCAATTTCGCAGGCCCCTTCCATAAAAAAAAGTTGCAATACTATGGAATACTATAGTCTCGTGGGGGCCCCTGCAGGGCCCAGGGCCTGGAGCAAATTGCCCCACTTGCCCGCCCCTCTGGGCGGCCCTGCTCCTGTCCCCATAGCAGACTGTGGGAAATCATAGCAGACTAACCATTGTTCTCCTTTTTCAGAATTCAACTCTTTTTTCTAGCAACTCTTCTACAACTAAATAGGTTGAGGTGCTTTCCACAATACAGTAGGTGTATTTTTTTTTCTAAAGTGGTACAGATCTTTTCAAGGTCTATCAGAGCTTGAGGCAGAATGAAAATCTAGGCTCTCTTCCAAAGGGCATTGTGTACTACAGGTAGCAAGAAAGGATCAGCAAACAACATTAATTACCTGCAGCTGGAGCAATGTAAAAAACCCTCCATCTCCAAGGATAAATAGATCCCCAGACTTTGTGAATGGTAGTATCAGAACTTCAAGACTAGAAGTCTGACATTTTCGATTCCAGCTTTGTGCTCATGCTACGGGAATGCAATTGGCTGCAACTCTAACTTCTTACATGAGTGGAATTCTGAGTAGAGTAGAGTGGGCTACCACAGTGTGACTCAGAGGTATTTGAGAACAGTAGGAAAAGTAAAGCCATCCCACACTTTCTTTTTAAGGGGATCTGTTTGTAATTCTTAGTGGGCCATTGAGCCTCCATTTAAGTGTGCTGTTTAAACAGCATTAACATTCCTAGCATGGAAGTTTACATTTCTCCTCATCACAGAATCAGCAAAGTAGAATTTGGAAGGTCACACTTTCATCTTGTAATTGATCTTTCCTTTTATAAGTTAATCAAAGAGATATTTTTCCTCATTCTAAATTTAAGGCTTCTATACAATGTATTGTAGTGTTGCAATTTTTCAGACATTTTAAAAAGAGTTGATAGGCTTTGGCCAAAGCTCCATTTGTCAGAAGCGGCAGGCTATATTACTAGCTGGATGTAAGAAAGACATTTAATCACTATCTTAAAAGAATTATATGAGTGATTCCACCCAAGGTGAAAAAGAGCACTTCCATCTATAACAGGCCCTAAATTGATGAGAAATCCCTCATCATACCAAGAATTGTAATTTTCTTCTATTTGTGTCTTTTCACACACCTCAAAACTTCACCATCCAATACAAGATAATATTTAAGTAGAAGTTCTACATTTGAATAAATGACTATTCTGTTCTTAATTAAAGTTGTGATGTTATATAGGTCTAAACTTGTTCTTTTTACTATTTTTTCCTATGTCAAATAACTTGGATCCATAATATTGAAAAATCTTAATTACATTTTATTTCATAGCAACAACGTAGGTTAGGGTTGACTACTTCTATTGAGACTGCTTATGGGGTAAAATTTTCTTGTATCAATTAAATTCAAGCTTAGAGTCTGTATACCTCCAGAACATTTTAATTTTCCCTGTTGTGTGGAACAGTTACAGACTGATCATTACTGGGAAACTGTAGCCTATTCAAAATGTATGAGACATCATTTGCAATATCATCCATACCATCATAGAGAGAGATGGCTTCTCTGCTGCTCATATTTTCTATACCTCTGTTTCAGCCAGAAGCCTGAGCTATATACGCTTAATGGCAAACCTTAAACAGACAGTACAAGTTTTGCTGAAGGTTGTAGATGTACCAGTGACACTGACAATACAGAAGAAAACAAATTTTAGGAAGAAAAGTCCAGCTGACTTACCACGCCTGCTGTGTTTTGATTTACCTAAGCCCTGCCTTCCTGCTATTTAACTAAACCTCTTTAAATAAAAAAAAGACTTGCTATTACTTGAATCCATATATATTATCTTTGCTTATGTGTCCTTCCTAGGCAACTGGATTAATATGCTCTTTTCTCTTCATGTGATACCCTTGAATAGGACCTAATCACATCAGCCATGCCATCACTCACTCCCCTCACTTCCCTCTTCCATTCTCCTAGGTATGCAACCCATCACTCAAGGAAACGAAAAAAACTAGGTATAGAAAGCAGAAGTAAGGAGGAAAAAAGAAAGACGTAGTAATTAAAACACCTTCAGCTAAATTGATTGCCCATTAATTGGTAATCTGTTAATGTACTACTGTATGAGGTGATTTTGACATGACAGAATTACTTTCCCCTTACTCTCCACTGCTTTGCATCTTGTTCAGGTCATTCACAAATGCAATAAAACTCAACCCAATCACAATAATTGTATTTTTCACCCACTTCACACAGGTCTAAATGACGATCCAAGATGAATCAGAGGCCTACAGAGTGATCCCCTCTCTGAGTTTGTGAGAAAACAGCTTCCATTATCAGAAATCCACTCTCAAGTGTCCTCTAGAATATAGCTGTTCTAGAAAGTAAGGTCTTTTGACTCATTTTCAAAAGAATGATCTTATCATTCTCAACCTTTGGAATCTGAATCGAAACTATGCAACCTTTAATTTATATCTCTTTTTTAAATTAATAATTATAATGATTAACCCAGGTCTAGGTTTCAATCATTTAGCAATCTTAAATACATTTTTAAAGTTCTATTTCATGAGGGTTTTATTGTTGTTACATAATAAGCATCTAACCTTTCATTTCACCTGTAAGGACTGAATCAGAATATCTGGTGCAATATCACTCCCCTCCCCCTTTCTAAAAAAGGAAGTTTGGCTGTAAAAAAATCACAATAATAACCTGGCATATAAAATTTCAGTCTGCACGTATCACTCGGGGTTATTTTTTTTAATCTATTCCCCTTCATCGGGGGGAGGGGGTATTTATTGATTTTGGATGTATTTTGTCTGGGTCATAATTGGCCCTCATTTAAATAGCTGGTAAGCTAGTGACCAAATTGATTTTGAAAATAAAACTTGAAATGGCTGATATCTTTTGAGTCATACCACTGAATCATGCTGTGTGTAAAAGTCATCTCTGCAGCTTATGCTTGAGAGTAATTAACTATGCTGTCATTTCTTTTTTCTCTTGAATGAGACACTCAGGGAAATTCTTGCAATTACTTTTTATTGAATTTATGACAGTGTATTTTTCTAACATTCTTAAAACATTCCACTGGCGACAAGATTGAATTAGATGGCAGGGGAAGAGACACACATCAGTTCCAACAACCTCATGATGAGCTAATCAATGACCAATCTAATCATCATCTTCTCCTGAATCTATGAGTTAAAATAAAATACTTGTGCTTCACTGTTCAGAATGAATCCTAGCTGCTCCACTCCAGTACTTTATATCAGCAGGCTATTTGTACAACACATCATCAGACTGACACTTTTAAGAATAAAACACTTTCATGATATATAATACACTGGTGCCTTTTCTCTGATGATGTACTACATTTCACTAGAAGAACATCATATATAGTATAGGGCTGGTTGTAGTAACATTCTACCTGTGGGTAGATACAGGATAATATTTTGGCTGATTCTTAAACTGCTGAGTTTAGCAGGGAAAAAATTAAACATATTATTTGTTTGCTGCATAGTACAAAAGTAACATGCCTATTTGGTGCTCCCAATGGCTCTTGCAAAAATATGATCCTGAAAAATAGGTCATAATCATATCTTAATTTGAATAGTTCATATTTAACAAAGCTTTACTGAAATCACCTAAAAATCTCCTTCCTCATAAATCACCAGCCCACCTTCTAACTGTCCCCAAAGCCTGTGGAAACAAATATGCTTTGAAAAATTCTATGAAGGACAACATATTTGAGCTTTTTTGGAGCAATGAGTGAGGGTAACTTTCAAATTTTAATCTATTAAAAATGTTTGCAAAACTGTGTGTTTTTCCCCCAACTAGAAAATAATACAGTTTTTAATATGGGTCCTTCATAAATGTTTTGATTTATGTATTCATACTTACTTTTAAAATATGTTAATTTATATTTCTATTGAAGTTTTTTTTCCCAGTCTGCCATGTGTTTCAGAGCATTACTAAACACTGCATTCTCAACTTATTTGGGGTAAATCCCAATAATCATATGATCATTTGGGGACAAGAGAATTAATGTTTGCCCAGAAGTTACTAATAGTAACTCAATTTTTTTCCCAAACAATGGGTAATTCCTTCTGCTTTAGATTCCTCCTATGTAAACAGATAATATACTATGCCTATACCAGACCTGCGTTTCAGTTACCATTTTCTGCAAGTAACAAAGTACTGGTCTGCATGTTCAAAGTCTCAATTTCAGCTATGGATTTTTATTAAAATGTTATAAAATAAATATTTAAAACGTGTACTCACCTTTATATATATTTATATATATTAAGAATGTAAGTGTGTATCTCATATATATATATAGATATAGATATATATGATACACACTTACATACTTAATTCATTAGACAAAATTATGTTTAACCTAAAAATAACTTTTTAAAAAGTATTCAGTGGTAAAACAAGGTATTGGATAGTTTTGTTGGCTTTACATCTTAAGATCTGAATTTAGGGCTTTGTGATTCTACTGCTAGATTTGGCAACATCATAAATACCTGAAGTAGAGCAGAGAGCTGTATTACAGTGCTTTCAGTGCTTGTTATTCCATCATTTCCTCTTGCAGGACAAACACATAACTCAGACCCACAAAGGTAAGAATAGTCCAGTATACCTCAAATGAGCAATACATTTCAAAATTAAATATTTCTGAATCATTTCTACTTGTAGGATATCTATCAAAGCATTTCTGTGGTCCTCATCACTAGTATCTGAGTATTGCAGTAATTCAATGATTTTATTCTCACAACACCCTTGTTAAGTAGGAAACAATTATCTCCCCTTTAAAAGGTGAGAACAGCATCAGTGATTGTATACTGAATAGAGCTAAACTTCAGTCTTACTGATTCAATAAATAGAAGGTATGTGCAAGAGGAGGAGGGGCAAATTTGGCTTTACACTAACTTCTTGCCGCCCAGATTCTGGGCTGCCATGGAAGCCATTTCAGCCTCCATATTAATTAGAGCACCCCTGGCAAGTTTCCTACGTTGGAACTGGTGCAGGGAGCAACACTTTGTCAGACCTCTACTGCTATGGGCCAGGGAAGTCCACCTTCAGCCCTTTACAGCTGTGATACAGCCCTTATGAGCAGCCACAGCAGCATACAGAGCCCAAAGCAGAGGCTAGAATCAACTCCTTAATCTCCTAGATCAGCAGTTCTCAAAACTTGTTCATACTGAGATCTGCTTGTTGCACCTCCACTTCCAGTCCTCGGTTCCTATTCTACATCTTGTCTATAAGTAATTTGGTTACACGAAAATAAGTTGGGACAGTATGAAGGAGACAAGATGAAAGTGAACTTTAATGCACTGGTTGTGCCTGCTTGGTTATGTTGCTGAAGATGCACCAGATACTTAGCTCCTGCAAACTGGCATCGTTCCATTGGCTTCGGTAGAGCTAAGCAGATTTACATCAGCTGTATGCAGTGTAGTTGCAGCTGTATTGGTCCAAGGATATTAGAGACACAAGGTGAGTGAGGTAGCATCTTCTATTGGACCAACTTCTCTTGGTTAGAGAGAGACAGAGCATTTCTTCAGGTTTGGGAAAGGTATTCTGAGTGTCACAATTAAATGCAAGGTGGAACAGATTGTTTGGCATCAGTAGCACATATTCTAAGAGACCATTCAAGCTAATGGTCGGCTCTAGACCCCAGCGCGCCAAGCGCGCGCTTAGGGCGGCATGCCGCCAGGAGGGCGGCAGGCGGCTCCGGTGGACCTGCCGTAGGCATGCCTGCGGAGGGTCCGCTGGTCCCGCGGCTCGGGTGGACCTCCCGCAGGCATGCCTGCGGATGCTCCACCGGAGCCGCGGGAGCAGCGGACCCTCTGCAGGCACGTCTGCAGGAGGTCCACCAGAGCTGCGGGACTGGCGACCGCGAGAGCGCCCCCCGCGCCGCGCCGCCCTGCTTGGGGCGGCGCAATTGCTAGAGCCGCCCCTGAATATGGCCTTTTAACACCTCTGTAGTCATAGGACCAAAAAGGGAGGCTAATGGGTCATATATTGTTGTAATAAAACATAAATCCAGTGTCTCTGTTCAGTCCATAATCTTTAGTGTCTAGCAAAGTTATGAACTGATCAAACAACTACAACCAATACTCGATAGGGATCCAATTCTGAAAGAAATCTTTCCTGAACACCCATTTCTGAACTTCAAACATCAACCTGAACCCCTCCAAACTCATCAGAAGCAGGCTCCTCACAGACCAGGACACACCTACTGAAAGCAGAACCAGACCCTGCCAGAACAACAGATGCAGAACCTGCAGATATATGTCCACCGCTACAATGATTGACACTCCCTACAACACATCTTCAAGATCCATGGATCCGATTCATGTCTATCAGAACATGTGGTGTACCTCATCCAATGTACTAAATACCTTAACAACTATGTGGGGTGAAACCAGACAATCATTACACTGTAATGAACTCACATAGGAAAATGTTAAAAGAGCAATCACTATATCTGACCTCTCAGTCCTCATCCACAATGGAAACCTGCACAACACATTCAAAAGATGAGCCTAGGAGCTTAAATTCATAACTGCTAGCTTGTCTCTCTCACCAACAGAGGCTGTTTCAATAATAGATATTACCTCACCCACTTTCTCTCTCTTACATCAACTACATATTTTATCCTATATATCCACTGTGTGTTATTTATTTCTTCTGGAGATATGAATTTTATAGGTAGTCAATTTTTTCATTGAAACATTTTTCAGTGAGAAATGGCTTTTCAATAAATGAAGGTTTTTGAGAAAACTTGTTGGGTTTTTATTTGATGA
Organism: Mauremys mutica; assembly: GCF_020497125.1. NCBI lineage: Eukaryota > Metazoa > Chordata > Testudines > Geoemydidae > Mauremys > Mauremys mutica. Next base: position 181,944,615 of record NC_059072.1, on the reverse strand, counting down.
AAAACCAAAAACCAAACCAAAAATTTTGGTTTCTATTTCATTAAAAAAAAATCTACAAAAATTCTCAAAAAAATGATTAAAAATTAATTTCATTTTATTTTTAAAACACAGAATACAGAGCATTTTTCCACCAGCTCAAATTATTATGTATTTTTTCCATACCAAATCTCTTGACTGCTTGCAGACCTCAGTGTGCTCTTGTCTATTAGGTCACATTGCTGTTTAATTTTGTCCTCCTGTGTGTGACACACACACCAATTTAGGCATCATATGAAAGTTTGGTCAAAATAGGAAAAAATAAAAAAAAGACACAGCACAGTGCAGAAAGCACTTTTCCCCTCTAAAAATATCTCTGCAACACTTAGGTGTTCTGGACTGTGTTACAAGTGGCAAGAAGAACTACTGCTTGAAGACTGACATATATGCCACCAATGACAGAAGCTGCCTCACAAATCATTTAGATAGACCATAACTGGAAAAAACATTGTCCAGTTTCCTACCTGAACTAAATTTAGGTTTTATTGAAACAAACAAAAAAACTTGATAAAGCTTATTTTCAAATCATGCACTTTCCTGGTCTTACGCAGTTTCATAACTCCAAGGAAGCAAATACCTGAGTACTGGCGATTGCAAAGGGAAGCCTCAAGAATTGAAAAGATGGTAGGTTCTTGCTGCTGTTTTTCTTTTCTTTTCTTTTTTTAGTACTCAGACATCTCTAGTAACACTGTCTACCAATATCTGTATCAGGCATCTTGTATATGGAAGCATATTGAAGTTGCCATTTTACTGGTTAGCTCTACATGGCTTTGGAAATGCTTTTCAAGCATGACTGCTTTCAGCTCTCTTCATTAAAGTTGTAGCTAAACTGCACCCCTCCGCCCTTGCCAGGTAATTATTTAGACATTTCCTGCCACCACATTTGTAACATAGGAGGGCCATGCTGTCCAAATGGAATTTTAATGTTTAAGACAAATGCCCACCCTTAGATGTCTGCAAGGCCATTATCTCCTCCCTGATCATCAGGGGCGGCTCTAGGAATTTGGCCGCCCCAAGCAGGGCGGCATGCCGCAGGGGGCGCGCTGCCGGTCGCCGGTCCTGCGGCTCCGGGGAACCTCTTGCAGACGTGCCTGCGGAGGGCGCGCTGGTCCCGCGGCTCCAGTGGAGCATCCGCAGGCATGCCTGTGGGAGGTCCACCCGATCCGCGGGACTAGCGAACCCTCCGCAGGCACGTCTGCAAGAGGTTCCCCGGAGCCGCAGGACCAGCGAACCCTCCGCAGTCATGCCTGCGGGAGGTCCGGTGGTCCCGCGGCTCCGATGAACCTCCCGCAGGCACGACCTCCCGCAGGTCCGCCGGAGCCGCCTGCCGCCCTGCCGGCAAAATGCCGCTCCAAGCGCACGCTTGGCGTGCTGGGGTCTGGAGCCGGCCCTGCTAATCATATAGGAGGTGCCAGTAATGGATACCATGGAATAAATTGTTGTAGGTTTGGCTTTGAAGAGAACTTTACAAGAATTCATCTGTTCTTTGCTGAAATCCATGCTGGAAATCTCCAGATGTGGAAGTAGTACTGCAATCTCTTAAAACTTTAGACTCTAAATTAGAAAAAAAATATTGCAAGAATTCTTCTCTGTAGAGGATTTTAAGGCCCCTTAAAGCAGAGAATTCTTAGTATTCCAGAAAAGATTGTGGTAATTTGATAATAAAATTGAGGGCTTGGAAAACATCACAACACTCAACCCTGAGAATAGTAGGTATTTTTGAGAAGGCTGAAAGCAAGGATATGGCTGGATTTATAACCAATCTGACTACATAAAGAAAGAGGGGGAAATGCCTTCACACACAGTTAGTAATGGAGAGACACATTGATCCAAATAACAGAACAGAAATCCAAATTAGGAGACAGACTTCATATCATAAGAAAAATGTTGACGTTTCAGGACAAGGTAAAGTTTTAGTACATGCTAAGGAGAATAAAAAATTCCCCTGGGGCTGATATTCTTTCTACACCATTTAAATACAATTTTTGAAGCCAGTAAGACAATAAGGGCATGCAGAGAAGTAGCAACTATTCACAAAGAGAAAAGGGCACATTGTTGTAGCAATGCTCAGAATTTTCCCATAGTTCCAAAACAATGTCCTTCCAGCCAGTGGAAGAGGTTGAATACTCTTTGTTTACATGGCATAATAAATCTTGAAAACAAAGATAATGGCACTTGGACAGGTGATGGCTATTTATATTTGTGTTCAACTTCATATACATTCATGATCCCATTCACTGTGGAGAGAGACCATTCTAAATTAGATTTCATTATCCTTCTTGAACTATATTTTCCACACAACAGTTACTTATTTTGGGAATGATACTGAACTAATTTACAAAGGACAGCAAAACATAATGAGAGACTGGTAAAACATCCACGTTTATAACAAACTTAATATACAGACCAAAAACCACAGTATTCATGCACAAAAGTTGTCCTATTCAGTTTAATGGGACTAGCACACAGGTAAAATTATTCAGGTAAGCAAGCGTTTATATGATCAGAACCTAAGAATCCAATGAAAGGACTAACTCACAATTTCATTACCATAAAAGTATTACCTCATATTTGTTATCTCACTTCATCTCTTCAAGGAGATGTGTTCTCTTTGATGGGTCTGTGAAAGTGTACCCCATAAGGCTTTATGGGGGGTGCTCATAAATGTATGTATGATATAACTGGAATAGGATTTTGCTACATATGCCATATAACATATCTATATAAAGGTTATGATCTACTGGTTATGTTCATCCTAGTTGTATACAGGCGCCATTTGTGTGTTCTAAGTTATGAACATTGGCTGTATAATTGCTTGATTTCTAAGTAGCCCTAGTTAGAACATTTGGTCACTTCTTGGGAAAGGAATGTGCAAGCTAGGTGCTCAATCAGGAAGCACTTAACAGACAAAAGAGCTTGGAAGACTCCAATCCACATAAGAAGTCTACCTGAGGACGTTCAAGGGAGCATGTGGGTAATGGCTGCTACCTGGAAGTCCTGAGTTATGCATGGGCATGTGACTTGCCCATGTGATTCTGAATCTCCATTTTGTGACTGGATTCTACACAGGGTGAGGAGGGGGTCTCCCCTGGGAGACCCCTCCATTTGGTCTTCAGCTGGCTAAAGGAGGAGCCTCTCCACCCCCCACAGGATACTTGAAAGAAACTGGAACAAAGGACAGTATCTACAGGGGGTGTGAGTGATGGCTGGACCCAAGCTAAAAGGAGATTAGCTTGTAGAAGGGAGCGTTCTGGAACTGGTGAGGATCTTGTCTGAATTTAGTTTGATTAGACATAGATTTGCGCATTTTATTTTATTTTGCTTGGTAACTTACTTTGTTCTGTCTGTTACTACTTAGAACCACTTAAATCCTACTTTCTGTGTTTAATAAAATCACTTTTTACTTATTAATTAACTCAGAGTATGTATTAATACCTGGGGGAGCAAACAACTGTGCATATCTCTCTCTCAGTGTTATAGAGGGCAAACAATTTATGAGTTTACCTTGTATAAGCTTTATGCAGGGTAAAACAGATTTATTTGGGTTTAGACCCCATTGCTGGGCATCTGAGTGCTAAAGACAAGCACACATCTGTGAGCTGTTTTCAGGTAAACCTGCAGCTTTGGGGAAAGTAATTCAGACCCTGGGTCTTTGTTGGAGCAGATGGGAGGGTCTGGCTCAGCAAGACAGGGTGCTGGAGTCCTGAGGTGGCAGGGAAAACAGGGATAGAAGTAGTCTTGGCACATCAGATGGCAGCTCCCAGGGGGGTTTCTGTGATCCAACCCATCATAGGGTCAACAGAAGAACTCATCTACATTTTTACAGCAAATTTACACTCGGATCCCTAACATTTAAAATATGGGACATCATTGCATCATTCAATTTTTTGTACACTAATGAGCTCATACATGTGTTTTGAAGAAGGCAAGTTCTTCATTTCACCCAGACAGCCACTAACATAAGAAGTAAATACGTCTACGTCCTATCTGTCAATTCTGCTCCCCATGCAGATTGGAACACTCTATGCTATGTTATACACACACGTAACTACACTAAAAGAACATTATCAAGGCTTCTAAGTCAAGCACACAAAGCACTGTAATTAACTGTTAGTATGCATCAGTAGGATGCACGTGAACAGTTAAACTTCAGCAGACTAGTGTGGGGTAGATTCTTAACCTAGATTGCTGCAGTCTAATTGTTCAGATAGACAAACCCTAAGATTAGCATACCAGTTGTCCACTTCTCAAAGGAGGAATGGGGCCCTTCCTCTTCTGATAGTCAGAAAGACTCTCAAACCCTCACCATTTCTTCTTACTTTTCTATGAGTACATTCTAGGCAATGCATAAGAGATGGAGGCTGATCTGGTCTGGATAAGCTGCACTGAGAAGATGACTGAAGTGGTGGTAAGCAAAGAAAACCAGGGACTGGTCCATTGACAGCTCTGCTTTGAGGATTCAAGAATAATTTAGAACAGACCCAAGGTTGTTCTGGCAGCCAGGGATGTCCCCTTTCTCCTGGAAACATCCCTTGTTCTAGAGGTTGGCATTGAGATAGCCTATTTGAGTAGCTGGTTAAAGCCAGCATTATGGCTACTTTGCACCATTGAAACACTACATGCAGTTACTGTGGACTGCAGAGACATGTTTATGTTGTTGTTTTTCCCAGCTGGATGAGGGCCTAGATAACATCTTTACCTCATACTTCAAAAGCATCTAGTGATTCTCCCACTCCATCTCCATTTTAACAATTCTAGAGTTAATATTTTTCAGTCTTGGTATTTTCTGTTTGAAAAGTATTTTGCAGAACATGATTTCTTTCCTGAAATGCTTCCATTAATTGCAGTGAAGACTTAGGATCTGATACAAAGATCTCTAAAGTAAGTAGGAGATTTTCAATTGACTTGCATGGGCCCTCAGTATTTGGCAGATCAGGTCTATGTTGCAATGTGTAGGTTTTTAACAGAGGGCATCTTTGCTGCAGAAGCTGTTGTACTGAAAATATCTTTTTGCAGGAGTTGGTCACAGTTTGTTAAGGTTCCATTTATAGTTTATAAATAATTAACTAATGATTAATAGATGCTTTAATAAATGGTTGAGTCCAACAAGTAAACTGCTTGTGTATTACTGCGGCTTATAATTATTTATAACACCTTCCACTTCTATTTATTTGAAAAGATAAATGTAGTGTTCAAAACCATCTGTAGCATAAAGTGTGTAACACAAACTACTCATGTCCACAGAATTCTTATAACATCTATTAATAATGTAGAAACTCTTTATAAATTCTTGATAAATGTAAACATAATATAAAGTGTTTTCCAAGAGTCTCTCTCTTATATTTTCATAGAGTTCTACTATATTCTGATCACTCTAACTCAGAGCTTTAGGAACATTTTGTCAGTTTAGAAAGGTAAATAACGTTCAGCAAACATTTTTCCTAGGAGAACATCCACCATTATTCTGCCTTGCATGAGTGTTAGCTCTGTCCATAAGGCAGCTGTTGGTCGAGTTGGGAGACTATTCAAAAACATATTTAATAGATATAAAAATTCCTAAGCTTGTCTTTTCAAATTACCAATCAGCCACACAAAATTAATGTTTTGTTAATAATATAAAATAATCTGAAAACTTTAATGCCACAGTTCACCCAGTATGAGTTTAAAATGGCCAAATCACCGTTTAGAGAAAAAAAGGGGGTTAAAATTGATACTTTAATATTTCCTTAAGTATAGCAACGCTACTGGGCATAGCTTAAAATATATTACAGTAGCTTTTTACAGTAGAGGTTGTTGTTGTTGTTCAAGGTGCACTCTCTTTTGAAAGGCAACCTACAGAAATTGCTCTCACAGGGTTTTTATTCCTCCATGTTAAGGAATACAAATTTAGATTCCATTACTAATTGCTTCCTTGTAATCAAGAAGCCAGCATCTGGGAATTTTGTGATCCTCAGGCTGCATTAAACAGAAAGATTGCTCTAGCATAGTGAAAGAGTAAGCTAACATAAACCAATGTACACCTCAGCCTCACAGGAGAATTCTGAAGCATTATCAGGCTTTCACCACATAATCATCTTAAAAATCAACTAATATCTGAATTAGATCTTACTATTTTCTGATGCAGTAATGCTCTCAAGTAATTATGGGAGGGTTGACAGATTTTATAACAGTGAACTTTAGAATTATACAAAAGATTAATTCAGATTTTTGTTCAAGAGTAAATTAATAATGTATTTTAGTAATATACTGTACATACACACAGTCTTTTCTTCTAGAAAAGGTCAGATCTCAGAGGCTGTTGTAGAGCTCTACTTAATCAGTATTTACTATTTAATTTCTGTGCTAAAAATGAAAATATAGAAAGAGAAGATAAAGAAAAATGGTCTGTAGAAGTTAAAATAAATACGGTAGAGATGGGCCACAAGACTGTTGACCTCATCTGAACTGGAAGCTGAATGCAGAAAAAAGTTCAGGGATCTGACACAATCCAAACACCACCAGATTTTGATATAGATCATTGATATGAAACTTGCGGTATGAGGACCTTGTCTAATTTTTAGCTTTTTTAAGCATCACTAAGGACCGGTTCTGATATCCTTACCAACAATAAAGAAGTACGATAATCGATGAGTATTCCCATAGAAATCAGTGGCTCTGCTCAGGAACTTAGTGTGAGTAAGAGTATCAGAGTCTGGCCCAAAAAGATTATGATGTTCAGACACAACCCATAAGCCATACTGCCACCCAGAGTATGTCCAGACACATTCTGTAATGGGAAGGTAAAAGGCTGACTGGATCAGAACATGCAGGGGAAACACTCCTGTTAGTCCCCCCTACTGCATGGCTGGACATATATGTTATATAGTGGGGACAAAGCCATAGCCCTGTATCTTCCCTCCCCTCACACACCATGCCCTTTGGGGTACTATGTATCCAGAGTTGTATGGATGGAGAACTTTCTTTGTTCCCCCAGATGCAGGTGCTGCAATACTGCCTGGATGGGGGGCACACAAGAGGCTCTTTATGCTCTGCCCCCATCTTGCACACCTGTGTAAAGGCCAGGCAGAATCTGGCCCATAGCATCCTGTGTGTGTGAGGTGCTTTATAAACAAGTATGAAAGTCCCTGACTGAGAAAGCCTATGTATAGCAGGCTGAGGAATGGGATTCATTGAAAAGCAAAGTGAGAGCGATGAACTTTAACATGTGTTGTATCACTCCTACACTTTTCCTGATGTATGATTTTTTTTTTGTTTCTGGATTTTCTATTCTATAATTTCATGGAAATCAGATATAGTATGGAGTCAAGTAGGGCTCCATACATACTTTCAGAGACTGGAAACTACTCAATTAATGCACAGCGCTAATTGAATGGTGGTGGTTTTATTAAAAAAAAACTAATTAGCAAAAAATTAATTGCAGATGAATTTAGTTTATGTAAAATGTTTTTAAACCTTTATAACTTGGTCAAATCAAAACAGATTTTCTACCCCATTCCTCTTAGGCATAAAGAGTGTCCAAAAAGTATATCATTTTACAGCCTTTGTAATCCAAAATGGTTGAAATGGTTTTAATCAAGTTTTCCAGAAAAATGGTCAGAAACCCGACCTGGAAAAATTAATCCAGAAAGTGTAAATTTGGAGGAAAGCAATATTTGGGATTAAACAGTTATGTCTAGAGGAGAAGATGGACCGGCACAGACTTCCGAGCCTCCTCCTGTCTTAATTTTTCTCATGTAGATATATGCTTTATGTCTCAGTCTAAATTAAACCTATCTCCAACAATCCAGTAAAGTTGATTCATGTTTGAAAAACTAATGAAATGTTATCATCATTGATTAACTTATGCACTAGCTGCAGAATTTATAACTTGAGAACACCCTACCTGACAGAATTCAGACTGGCTAAGGGAAGATGGGGAATGTAGAGGGGCCAGAATCAGTTCCTCAATCTCTAACTTGATGAGATGGGCTGTTTTGTTCTCCACATCCTTGAATCCTCTCCCTCTTTAAAATACAATTTAAGCATTTGTAATGAAATCCAAGTAGATTTTTTGTGATTCTTCAATACTAATACCAAATAAGCAAACCAGCACCAACTCCACATGCAGTATTCCTGTTACAGCAATACTAGACAACAGGACAGTAGAATATTTCTTTATAAAATGTCATCCATTTCACTAATTAATGCTGAAATCCACTATTAAGGAGTTGTATCCATAAGTGGGCCATATATTACAACTGTTCATATGTTCACCCATGTGAACTCTGCAAGCAGTTAAAACGTAATATGTGACTTAAGTGCATATTTATTTTTCATCCCCTCTTTGTTTTAAACTACAAATATAACAAATTACAGTCAGTTAGCAGTTAGACAAGTCACAGTAACTGGAAATTACAAATAATCTCTTACAACTCTTAATACAAAGGAAGACTAAGATGGGTCAATGAACATATTTAAAAATGTATTGAAATCAATAGCCAATGTGGGTTACAAGCTTTCACAAATGATGGTGTTTGAGGTTAACAAATGCCTGAGCCTCTACAAAGAACACATTGATGGAATAAAATTAACTTTCATAAATATTTCAACTCTTTTTTAATGTGTGCATGTTCATGGGATTTATATATTGGATTTGAGTGCAATAATGATTTTTTATAGACTTCAAAAAATGCATGACCTTCTGCTTTTATGAAGACAGTCAGCTATGGGATCCACTGTCATCTGCCAGCTTTTCTAACCAAAGTGCTAAAACTCTGAAGCAATTAGTGTTTAATAAGATAGAGTTTGCACAATATTTCACTGAGACGAAGATGCGGTATGAGATAAATGTACATTATAAACACTGACTAAATAAAGAACAATGCCAATAAAACTAGTGCTTAATGGAAAAGTAGAGCTATCATTGCTCTTGAACTGTTCATTAGGCAACAGTAATTGAGCTGTTCAACCTATGGGTATCAAAAGATGACTTTTTCCCTACATAATTTATCATTTGTGACAAATTGTGAACACTTGCAGTAAATAATAATTATGCTGGAATTTCTACCCAATAAACAAAAGATGTGGAAAAAAAGATAAGCTTTCAGTTAAGTCTGCAGCTTTGGGGCATGTGGTTCAGACCCTGGGTCTGTGTTGGAGCAGACTGGTGTGTCTGGCTCAACAATACAGGGTGTTGAAGTCCCAAGCTGGCAGGAAAAGCAGGGGCAAAAGTAGTCTTGGCACATCAGTTGGCAGCCCCAAGGGGGGTTCTGTGTTCCAACCCATCACAGTAAGGTATGATGAAGTAACTACACCCCAAAAAAAGGCATAGCAGCTGGTTCCTTTCCTTTGTACACTGGGGTTCCCCAGGATTTCCCCTCTCTCCACTGAGCCCACAGTGGTACACTGAACAGTACTGTCCATAGAGGGCTGTGCCTCATAGGCACAATCTAGCACTTAGGCAGAAATTCACTCCTGTGCAGAAGAATAAAAGGCCTAGCCTCCTTATTTTGTGAACTTTAGTTGAATTTAAGTGGTACATACACATACTGTTCAAGGGTGAATTTAATCTCTAGTGCGAAATTGTGGGTTTATTGTCCAAGAACCAAAAATCCCTCAAAAATAAAGGAACAATCACATCCAGGTGAAAGACTGAGAACAGGAAGCCAAATTCTGTCCTGACTCTCACTCCACATAACTCTAGAACCAGTCTCTGATTTCTGTCACACTAGTGTAAATCTTGAATTATTGCAGTGACTTCAAAGGAGATTTACATCAGTCTAACAACAGAATTTGGTCCCCAGTCAAGAAAAGATTAGCTACAAATTTTTTTTAAAAAAGGTACACAAATGAAGCTACTGAGACAGATTTTCTTTATGCTCATGCATATTAGGAGTAACTCTGTTGAAGTAAATGAAGCTACACTGGTGCAAACCAGATATAATCTTGAGAAAAATCAGCCCCATTATTCTGTTTCTACAAACTGTCAATTACTAGATTTCATAACATAAGAACTGCCCTACTAGCTCAGTCCAAAGGTCCATCTTGCCAGTATCCTGTCTTCCAACAGTGGCCAATGACAGGTGCCCCAGAGGGAATTAACAGAAGAGGTAATTATCAAGTGATCCATGCCCTATCTCCCATTCCCAGCTTCTGGCAAACAGAGGCTCAGGGTATCTCAACAATGAGCTTTAATTTTGGACTGCTGTAACTAACTATTCTTTATTTTAAATAAAAAGCATAGCATGTCTTCTTTCCTTTCAGGATTAATTTCATGGACAATTATATTAGTGTTGGCAAGTTTTGTTTCAAATAGAAAATGAGTATTTTGCTATACTATAATCACATGGGTAATGAGGAAAAAGTGTTTGAGAAGTAATGTGTTCATTGAAAATAAGATTAGTTGGCTTAGGTTAGGTGAAATTAAAGCATTAGGTTAGGGCATTAAGGTACTTGAAATCATAGCACGCCTTTATTAGACAACTGTTCCTACTTTTTTGGGTTGATATTCTAGATGTGTCTACTAGGAAAATTATTCCAAATGGTTTTATAATTTTTTGAAATGTTGTCTTTCCAGAATGAAAGCTCTTACCTGCATCTAAAACTGCCGAAAATCCCAGATTTTTGTTAAATGGACAGCATGCTTTGAATTTTTTTACACTATCGAGGCTTCTTAATTGTACAAGTCATTTTAAATAAATTACAGGATGTGGATGGATACATATAAAAAGACAGTATTAATTAGCAGACGCATGGAATATAATATTGTTTTTGTTATGTTCCAAATACATGCTGTGATCTAAATAATGCTGAGAACATAATGAAGAAAGAACTTTTAGCTCATTTAACAGTCAATGTCATTTCAATTCTTATTCTCTTGGAAACCACTTTTTTCCCCCTTAAACTGCACCAATAATTTCAAGGCATAGTGGAAGCAAGATGCCATCTCAACTGTTAAGCACATTTGTTTTTCTTGGTGAGTTGCTTAATTTTTCAGTGCACATTGTGATAGACCCAGGCCAGTTGGGTATAGCAGAAGGCAGATATACTGGCCACTGGATTAACAGTTTTCTGTTCCCTGACTGACCAGAGCAGGGGCTTCTCCAGGCTAATGAGAACACCTGACTCTAATTAAGCTGTAAAGAGTCAGGTGAGGCCATTCAGTTAATGTGACCACCTGACTCTAATTAAGGCCCTGCTGTTACTATAAAAAGGGCTCACTCCAGTCAGGCAGGGGAGCCAGGGAGCCAGAGGAGAGGAAGTGTGGCTGAAGGGCTGGTTACTGAAGACACCCTAAAACATCATTAAAGGAGCCCTAAGGTAAGGGTGAAGAAGGGAGAAGCAGGAGAGCTGTGGGGAAGTGGCCCAGGGAAATGTAGCAACTTTGGCAGTGAAAGGTTGGCTGCCAACAACTGCTACCATTAGGGTCCCTGGGCTGGAACCCGGAGTAGAGGGTGGGCCCGGGTTCCCCCCAACCCACCCCTACAGGAACATCTCCTGGAAGGGGAAGTCAGGTCCCTGTCAGGACAGGAGACTGAACAGAAACTGTGGGAGTTCTCTCACCAATCTCCTTGCAGGCCTATGATGAAAAGGGCTCAGTAGACTGTAACCCTGGCCCTAGAGAGAGAAGGGCTACGTGGAGGGTCACAGTGAGCCACTGAGGCTAGCATAAACTGCCTAGAAGTGCAGGACCCACAGGAGCAAGGTCAGAGCTCTGCCACAACATGTAACCATTATATTGGCTGACTTTTCTAGAATTTGGATTCATGGACCGTGAAGTAGCCAGATAGTTCACCCACTGTGAATCTGAAATATGTGCCTATATGCAGAGGCTGCCATGACAAAGTTGATTCACAACAGCTGTATGAATAATTTGCAACTCATTTTTTATTCCACAATTGTTGTGGTCTTCTCCTAAGAGTTTGACCCAAAGGCTATTGAAGTTAATGGAATAACTCCCACTGATTACACTAGGCTTCAACAGTGAAAAGATAGTGAAATTCTCAAATATATTCATCATTCAAAATTATATTTTCTTCAGTGAATTATTCTTGGTCAGCAGATTATTTACACACAGGTTCATTGTAACTAGTCTCAACCTGTAATATGTGGATTAGGTATTCAAACTACATGGTATTATTTCTGTTTCCGGATTGGATGACACAGAGCTAACCACCACAGTGCTAACTGCAAATTTTACCATTAAACATACCACTCAAAGCTGGTTTGTGACAAATATTTGAACCTTTAAAGTGAAAAAACTCTTTTTGCAAGAAACCAACACAAAAAAGTAACATGGCCCAGTTGAAATTCACTTTAGAATCCCAATGGACATTCACAGGGTTTTTTATTGGAGAGGTGGGTGGGAGTTAATCTCAGCTAGACCGTTTACTATTAGTTACCACCGTGTGTGTGTAGTAACTAATAGTTAAGACACTCCAATTATTTTCCTGTGTTGACAACAAGCACTAAGATTCTCCTCACCTTCTCACCCATATTAGAGCAGCCAGAATCTGGCCCTTTAGATCATCTTCATAATCTTTCATTTTTGACATTCTTCCTCCTTTGGCCTAGTTCTTTTATGAACTAGTTTAAGCTTGCATGTATTGTCTCTAAGGCTAGAAAACTGGATCGTAAATATTTATCCAAACCTACTTTACTCAGTCCAAGCCCTCTCTATTACTAAGACTGAAAGACTTGATGACCAGCTTTGTCTTTGCAGGGGCAGGTGAAGAACAGAAATAAAGGCCTGATCCTACACCATTAAAGTCAGTGGTGTAGCCTGATTTGGGGTGTGCTAGTAATGTTGATTTAATTTATCCGCTTAATTTAATTTAATTAATTTTAATTAATTAATGATATTACTAATAATTGTTATGGATATTAATTAGTGTGGGTTTAGGCTCGACAATTTGTTTGATCAGAAGATAATGTTCGTCCTGAATCACGTTTCACAGAGTTTATAAAAGGACCTTCGGGGTTATGACAGGAAGCTTACATTGAGACAGATATAGTCATAAAGACCTTTTATTAAACTTAATGAAATAGTAAGCAAATGGTAAAAGTTAGAATTACAGAGTTACAATTGTATTACTGTTATACAAGAGATACATCTGATAATACAATATTATGTGCCGCAAACTTTGGTTATTACTCACACACTGTTTTAATAACCCAGTGTTGGAAGATAAGGGACCACGCAGTTCCGTTTTTACACCTCTAGCAGAGGAAGCTAATGCAGAGCTGTTAAAGCTGTTTACTCTTTAACTTAACTCAATAAGCCTTAAACTGAAATAAAGCATAGAGAAAACAAGCTTAGCCTAGTTCCCTTAAAACTTAAAGTTTGAAAAGAAACAAAGTACGTCCTTTTAATAGTTAATAGCCATCGTAGCTGGGTAGCATCGATACGTTGTTGAAGGTGGACACAATAAAAAGTAGACAGGAGTAGATTGCATCTCTAATGGCGAGATGAATCGCCTTTTTGTAGGGCATTGGTTGGAAATCCTTCCTCTTATGCCCAAATTTCATCCTTCCCCCACAGAAATGTTAGGGTACTCCATAGGCTAATATGTATGTGCATATGGATGACAGGTATGTACGCAATTGTGGTGTACTTGTTAATTCTGTGGCACAACTTTGAAAAATCCCTATGCCATCTTTCATTGTCTATTGGTTTAGGCAAAAGATCTCTAGACATCTGTGTGGGTGTTTTGTCTATTTTTACTTTTCTGGGTAAGGATCCCAAAATGTGCTAACTTTGCCTTAGCTTAACATACAGGGTTTTGGTCTGTAGGTCTCTTGCATTACAGCAAAATTTATTTTTAATATAAATCTATAAACCTATTACATCAAACACTCAAATTTATAAGAAAGGATATATTTATACAAACAAGCAAATTAATCCTTAGGGCTACAGTGGTAAACTCTTTGGTATAAACCTCAGTGGTTCCAAGGAGTGGGGTCGGACCTTGCAAGAGTTTACACTCATATCGAAATAGGCAGGACATGTAGTTAGCCGGGCAACCCATATAGAAATATGAACATACAATTTAACCTATTTCATAAATCTCTTTCCATTTATTACAGTGTATGCCCTATTTGGAAGCAGATCAGTAGAAGAGAGAGGTCAAGGCTCTATGCCCAACAAGTCCTAACACTCAGAGACAGGGCTGGAGAAATATACAGTTTACCAAATGTCATTCTGTTAAATCAGTCTGCTACCTACCAGGGATAACTGCACTGCTAATCTTCATGTACTTCCAATTTAACACAGTTTAGATTTTGTTGGTGTTCAGGTTGCCCCTTCCCATAGACATCCAGTGTTGCCAACCTCAAGAGATCAAAATCCGTAAGTCAGATACCCCCTCCCCAAGAAAGAAAAAAACCATAAGATTTGATTTGTGGAGACAGAGATAGTAAAATCATCATTGCACCATATTTTTTTAGTCTGTCTTTTGACTTTTTAAACTCTGTTTTACACTTCTGGCTGTGTGCGTGTATGAAAATTTCAGGTTGAGAAGTCAACCACAAAAACACATGCTTCTCCCCGGCTGCTCAGAGAGATACACTACACTTACCTTCTCTTCACCCCTAAGACAGGAAATGTATGGCATGACTTGCCCCTCCCCTGGCTCCTGCTGCCCCTCGGGGCTTCTCCCTTTCCCCATACCCAGTGGCACAATCTCCCCAATTCCCTCTTCCCTGCCTTGCTGCCCCTTGGGGCAGCTTCTCTGCCCAGATCCCATGCAAACAAGTCCCAAGACCGTGAGAGACAGGTAAGTGTTGTGACTGAGCCTGAGGCCCAAACCCTGTAGCACCTTTTCCTAATTCCACTCTGCCCTGCCTCCTGCTGCTCCAGGACCCTCTAGCACCATATACTGAAGTCAGATCTCAGTAGCAGTGCAAGTCTGTGTCCATAGTTCTGAGGCTCTTGCAAAGAGCTCTACCCAGCCCAACTGAGGGATTGGAGAAACTTCTTGCATTTCTGTGAGAGCTCCTCCTGCAGGTTTCAAAATCCCATGACTCGTGATCAATTTGTTGGCTGCTTGGAGGGGACCCCCCACACCCCTCTCCAGTATGATTGCCCATGCTGTGAGAGCTGCCACCCAATCCCCTCCGTTTCCAACACCCTGTTTACCGCCCTCATCCTCCCTCCTGCCCTTCACATACCCCTGCACCCCATTCTCCTGCAACACCTACATCTGCCTCCTGAGCTCCCTCACTCTCCTCATTCACCTTTCGCAGTGTCTCTGCTGCTCCTCACAGTCCTTGTGTCCTGTCTAGCCCTCTGAACTATAGTGTAGCAGCCATTTGGCCTGTGGACATGACTTCAGTCTCATTGAAAACAGTGGGAAGTGGCAGCCAACTTTATTAAAGCTTCACTTCCACATGCAGACAGATTGTAGGGAAATGGCAGCCATCTTGCTGGTTTCAGCCGCATTGACAGTAATAGGAGATAATGGCCGTTTTGAATAAGGGAAAATTTGTGAGTTGGCACCTTTCATCATATTTTCATAGGAAAGGTTTTAAAAACCCCAAAGTTGCTAGTTATAACAACATCAAGAGAGTTGCTAATACTGGCTTCATGAAAAGTTATATTCTTTTCTGATCCCAGATCCTTAGTTACATAAAATGGCTGCTCTGTGTAGACTTCCCCTCATTTAATGGCTTATGGACAATCCACAGAGTACAAAGCCTCAAATAATTTTATCCTCATTAATTGTCTTTTTATTATGAGTTGAGCTAATAGGAACATTTTTGACAAAATGAAATTTCACCAAAATATGCTGTTTTGCCAATGTCAATATATTTCAATTTGCAGAGATATATTGGTTTCAAGAAAAACGTCAACTGGAAAGGTGATGGGGATTGAAGGAGAAGGGGAAGAAGAAGAGAGAGAGACAGAACAAGACTCTTTCACACTCAATAGCCTGGTGGATAAGGCATTGGCCGGGAGTAGAGCAAGCCCAGGTTTAAGTCTCTCCTCTGTCTGATTCAGAGTGATCTAGGAAGAAAACCTCTTCTCTGAATAATGCAGAGCAGAGATTTGAACCTCAATCTCCTACATGCCATGTGAAAGCCCTAAACAATATACACACAGCTCAGGTTTTGATCTGAAAATAGACATTTTGATAGAATTCCAATTTTGCGAAAATGTTCAGAAGGTTTTTTCTTGTTTTCACTCCAGTGCAGAACAAAACCAAATTTTGAAACCTCAAAAGCTGCCACAAAACAATATTGATATCCTCTGATCAGCTTTTGTCATGAAATGTACAATATTCCTCAAGTTAAATAGCATCTATATAGCTACACTAGGAATGTGATTACAGTATGAATGTAAAATATAAAAATAAGAATTGTTCCTCCCTCCCTTTAGGCTGATCATAGCAAGCTGAATTTCATGCTAATTAACCAAAATAATTAGCATGCTATACGGAAATCTGTCATTTCTGCTGATTGAGTCTGAATTTAATATATCTGTGTTATTTATGCAAGACAAATATTACACAAAATATATTTTTTTCATACAAATGGTAGTAGTGATAATAGAACAGGTCTAAAAATTGGCAACACTGAGTGCAACATGCCAAGTAGAGACACAAGGTGGGTAAGGTAATATCTTTTATTGGACCAACTTCTGTTGGTGAAAGAGACAAGCGTTTGAGCTACACAGACCGGAAGAACAACTCTATGTAGCTTGAAAGCTTCTCTCTTTTGCCAACAAAAGTTAGTCCAATAAAGTTATTACTCACCCAACTTATGTGTCTAGTATCTTGCGATCAACAAGGCTACAATGCTGCAAACATCCCAAGAGGCAATTCCAGTACACTCCATTAGAGTTCTTCAGCTGGTCTCTGCCGATTAGGACTGGAAAACCAGTAATCGCAGGAATTGCAGACCAATAGACTAGCTGCTGAATTTGATAATTTAGTTGCCAGCTAGATAAAGCAAAAGCCAGTTGAAAAGTTTCAAATGAATATCCACTATGGGTTGGCTCTTTGAACACCACTCAGGTTATACCTAATTTACCTATTCATTCGTAAATGTTTTACATGTTTTTTAAATGTACACAACCGAATATTTGCTTGTACTTCTCTGGTAAATATAAATTAATTCGGTTCACTAGCAATACAAAGTTGCATTACATATGCTATGTCTTTTCCCTGTAGTTACCAAGAAAGTACATCTGGCTCTTGGACTGCATGTTTTGTATGATAGTTTTCAGCATTTGTTGTTATTATTAACTCCTTTTAGCATGCCCGATTATGAAGCCTTTATATTTGTGATTCTTTAAGCAATAGCCCCACTATGTGCAATGGGAGTACTCCCCTGATATAGCAATGTGCTAAGGGTTCTACAATATGCTAGGGTCATCAGAAATGATATCTGAAATAGCCGTCATCACTCCATTATCTAAGTTAATCAGTCAGAATTGATTCTGTCTGATTTAGCTGCATATATTAAGGTTGTTTCAAAGTTCAGATAGGAAGGTTAGCAGAAACGATAGTAACAAGAATGTTTCAGCAATATTATAAAATAATGTTTTTGCGTGGCCTACATCATAACCTTTCTCTCTATCAGAAGGGACTACAGGAAATTAAGTCTGGCAAAATGTATTTCAGAAGCACAGATCAGCAAACCAATTATCAATCCATCAATTGATCAGAGCCAGTCTTGGGAGTAGTTTGCTCTTGGATATGAAGGTCTATGCAGATGGTTCATGCCTTTATAGCATCTGTACAGAATAGATAATTAGCTAGAGAAGTAGTAGACAAGAATGCTAGAATACAGTAAGTAACTTGAAGAAAACTAGAGGAAGAGGCTGCATAGAAAATTCAATATTATACTACATATGTAAATTGACATGTAAAGAAAGCATAGCCTGTAGTTATATAATATGAAATTTATTAGGGCAATTTTTTTTACAGTTGAAAAAACAAAGCAAAATAAAACTCAAAATGGTGTGCTTCCTTCTGCCAATCTCAGTCATCAAACTCTTTTTCAGTTCAACGTTACAACAACATATGTTATCCTGCTTTGTAAATAAAAAAATGCAGTAATTTCTGCTTCAGAATGGATATCTTATGCTCAGGTGGACACTGGGTAAGACAAGACTTGACAGGCTACATAATGAAATGGTACGAGCCATGATGCATTATGGAAATACTGAGGGAGTATTGACTGAGATGGCTGGGTCATGTGAGACAATGGGATGTGGGATCTTTTGGCCAGAGCATACAAAAGTTAGTAATCATTGGACAAAGACCACGAGGAAGACATAGAAAAAGGTAGTTAATGATGGTGAAGGAGGACATAAAGAAGGTAGGTGTTGACTTGGAAGATGCACTTGACAGGAACACTTGAAGATGAAAACCAAAAGCCACCAATCCCAACTCAAGGGACAAGCCAAAGAAGAATAGAAGACACTCCATATAGTTTCAAAACTGAGGAAATTG
Organism: Mauremys mutica; assembly: GCF_020497125.1. Lineage (NCBI taxonomy): Eukaryota > Metazoa > Chordata > Testudines > Geoemydidae > Mauremys > Mauremys mutica. The sequence continues at coordinate 181,926,145 of NC_059072.1, read as the reverse complement.
AGTATTAGGGTTATACTGAAAGAAATACAAACATGCTGAGGAATAGAAATAGACACCTAAGACATCCAAACAATCTCAACTTTTCCCTCTAGCTCTGCCATGCAATTGCAAAGATCTAGGTGAGCTCCACCTCTTGGACATTCACCAGACAGCTGTGAGGGTATCAACCACTGAATCCCCCCTATCCTTGAAGCCTCCAGAATCTTCATAGAGTCCAGGAAGCACCCTTGGCTGGACGCTCTAGGCACACTCTCACAGTTCAGGTCGTTTATCACCCCCTTTGGAGAGTTGTGACTCCAACTGCCTAGTCCCTGGAACCCATGCTGTCTTCTTAGGGTCTCAGCCACAGAACACAAGACAGGTAGGCACTCATGGTTTACAGTTCAACTCTTCAGGGGCATGCAGTAGTGAAAGTCAACAGACACACTGACAAACTTTGCACAGGTTTCTAAAACATCATGGCTATAATTAATAGAACAAGAAATAGAAGATCGAGACAAAATGATAAACACACCTATATGCATTTCCCTGGCTCAGTTTCCTCACTGCTCTGGAAAGTTCTTTGTGTGGTTATTTCCAGCTCATGTACACATATCTACATTAGCTCTTAGCTCAACTATTATGCTAAAAATGGTAGTGTAGCTGTGGTTGTGCAGACAGCAGGAGCACAGGCTAGTCTCCCTGAGTACAAACCCTATATAGGTATGTACTCTGGGTGATTAGCTCATGCCATCACTGCATTTCCCTTGCAATCGAAGCAACATTATTTTTAGCATGCTAGACTATATGAGAGATAGCATGACTATGTGTACATGAGCTCGGAATTACACCACTAGATTATAGTTAAGGCACACCCTATATCAGCTAACTTTCTCTGACCTTAGCAGGTCCACAGTTAAACAGAAGCTCTCTGCGATGAAGCACATTTATCTCTTCCCCTCTCCTGCCCAAAGCTTTTTGTGCGGCTCTGTGAATGTTCTCCTGACCCTCCCAGACTCTGTGGCTTTTGAATGCCAGCATCACCAACTTGGTTCCTGTGCCAGCATTTGTGGATTTTCCACAATTCAAACACCAGCCCCTTGCAGAGAGATAGCGAAGACTGATTTTAGTAGGCTTGCCTAACCTATTGTCCCCAGTTGCTTCCACTTTAGTATGCAATCATTAAATACTAAATGAACCAAATGACATGAGACAGCCCTTGTCAGCAAAGAATGAATTCCACATACACACAGGCCAGGTCTACACTACAAACTTACTTTGGTGTAACTATGTCACTCAGGGGTGTGAACAACCCACACTCCCTGAGCGACATAGTTATCTTGACCTTAGCCAGTGCTATCAGTGGGAGACCTTCTCCCGCCAACTTAGCTACCACCTCTCCCATCAGTTTAGAGCATCTTCACCACGTGCTCTACAGCGGCACAGCTGCATCATTGCAGTTGTGCTGATGTAAATTTGCAATATAGACCAGCCCCTATAGACATGCAAAAATACAATGGTTTCATAAGAACAGCATATAAACCAGAATGTATAGGTTGTACAGATTCCCCAAATCTTCACAGAAATAGCTCTATAATTATGACTACAGCATTTAATGTTTGTGATCCCAGATCAGATTAAATGTCACATTGCCCTCATCTCCACACATTAACATGTTTCTTTTAAGTGGAATCTTACCTTTGAATTTACTGTGTTTGTCATGTTTGATTCTAGTGTAATTGCAACATCCCTGTAAATATAGCAAAGAGTCCTGTGGCACCTTATAGACTAACAGACGTTTTGGTTAGTCTATAAGGTGCTACAGGACTCTTTGCTGCTTTTACAGATCCAGACTAACACGGCTACCCCTCTGATACCTGTAAATATAATTTACCATTTAAATTAAATTATTGATACATACTCTCAAGCTTAACTCCAATTTTCCATAGTTTTTGGTCTGTCAATTTCTTTATCTTTTTAAAGACTAAATTTCAGACCTGAACTCTAAACAAGAAACCTCAAGGAACCTACCATGTGATATCATTTGAAGATATGTAATGCTATCCTTAAATCATTCCTTTTAATTTTAACTTTGAAGGGCAGGTTTACTGGTAACCAGAGCAGTGCTAACTAACCAGAGGGCAGCGGATAACTGAACCAGGTTTATAATAGCTTTGTTTGTCCAGAATAGTACAAAACTGTCAAAGGATATTGGTGATTCTGCTCCTACATTTGTAATTGGCTTATTGATTTAGGGGGCTGTGTTAGTGAGAATGGTGCTTTGTGATGGGGCATCAGGGAAAGCCCAGTCTTGAGTCTCAATCTGTCTGTGCTTTAAGGGCTTCCTCTAAACTACTGCCTGAGTTCCCCCAACAATGCTGCCTCTATGCACAGTGGAGCTGAAGCAGAAGCGCTTTTCAAGCACTAGTGCCCAAGCTAGCATACTGCCAAGGAATCTTTAGAGAGCAGTGACAGCTGGACCAAGCAATTTACCAATAAGAATTCTTGACACATTTGCCCAGTATTATTGCTACCACTGACTCATTACACCCAATAAAATAGCTGCATGCAAATTTAGCTACACTTACATTAGTTTGTGCTGTGAAAGAGTAATGATTGGTTGAATTACCTCTGATGTCACAGTGGACCTGCTTAAGAATTATTTAAGATGTTGACTTGACTGTCAGTAGTCTATATAATCCTAACAATTAGATACAATTGTTAATAACTTATCTCTATTTACAAATGTTTTCAAACATAAGTGTGACAGTTAAGGTGGGCCCCGTCCGGTGCAGGGCGAGTGCGCCTACCTTCCTCGGGGAATAGGGGAAGGCGCATGAGCCTTACGTGCCTATTTCCCCCAACTCAAGTCCACACGTATGGGCTTAGCTCTGGTAGAGTGGCCCAATGGCCAGAGTCTATGCAAATGATCTCACTCATTCAGGGTAGTACGGCCTAGTGGCCAGAGTCCATGAAACACACCCCTACCATCAGGGCAGTGCAGCCCAAAGGCCAGAGTTCATGGGGGCTGCCGACAGGAGGATTGGTGGCCTACGTAGGGGGGCTCAGGCCCACCCGACTCCACTGGGCCCCGACCCAGGGCCCTAGTAGCGTTGGAATGACCAGCTACCAGTTCAGCTGGGAGTCCCACCGAAACATGCCGAGCTTACCTTGGTGGGAGATACCACTCCAACACCACCGTAACTTCCTACCACAGTCTTGGGCATTGTAGTCCAGGAGGCGTTGGGATCTCTTAGTTCCCCAGCACTGGCTGCTCCATGGGCTGCTGGGGTCTGAGGCTGTGGTCCACATCTCTGCTCCCCTCTGGCACAGGCTGGAGGCTATCCTCAGCAGGAGCTCCTGGCACACATCCTTCCCTGCTGGAGTCTCCATCTGACTGATCTGGGCTTCTCTCTTTTATACTGGTACAGCTGGAGCATGCCAAGTAGGGAGAAGGGGGTGTGACTTCCTCAGCCCACAATGTGGCATTAACCCCTTTCTGTTCGGTGTGGGGCGAGTGCACCCTGTCACAATAAGTCTATGCAGGCGATTTCAATACATTTTATCTATAAAGTGCAAAGTGTCTGTGCTAATCTGTTAAGATCATCTGGGGCAAAGAAAAGATTGACAAAAGTGCTTAATTTCTGTAAAGAACCAAATTTTGAATTCATTTAAACCCAAACTCATTAACAGATTTGCTTGTAAATGCTCATAAAAATCATTTTCTATTCAGAGTAAGTGTTCCAACTTTGGGGAGTATATATTGTATTTTTAATATATAAAGATGTTGAACCCCTACTTTAAATGCAAAATAGAAATCAGCTTTAACTATGAGCTTGGAACTGGTGCTTCTGTAATATAGAAATACAACATAAACCCATTTCACTAGCTAATTTCTTCCCATATTCATATTGTAAGGTTACTGCATCTCAGGGCCAAGGCACTCCCTTCAGCAGCATCAGGGAATCAGCACTCATGCCAGATAAGTCTATCAGGTGTCCTGGCTTTCAGGGCGGGGACTGAGCAAGCAAACAGTATATAAATAGCTGAGGCCTCCCAGAGTGCAGAGCTGGGGATAGGGAGACCTAGGCCCACCCTGATCCACTAGATCCCAGCCCAGGGCCCTAGAAGCAACCCTGCCATCATAGAGTTGCTGCTGTGCTTCCCGGCAACACAACGGCATCAATCTCTTGATTCTCTGGGCTACTTCCTACTGGCACCTAGGGGGGCTGCTCCATGTCTTCTGGGGCCTTGTTCCCAGTCTCTTTGCTCGGTGGCTCACGTTCCATTCCCTCTCTGGGTTTTCCAGTCTCCCGGGGCGGCAGTTTACTTTCTCTCCTAGCTGGCTCAGGAGAGTCGTTGCCCACCAGCAGAACATGAGCTCCGCTGACGGTTCTGCTCCCTGAGAAGAATATCTCGACCCTTTCCTGGTCTGGCCCCAATTGAACTGCAGGGCCCTGCTTTTATGCTTCCTGTCCTGCCCCCACACTTCCTGTGAGGGGGGGTGGGGCTGGGTTTGCTGAGCTCTACAGGGTGAGCTAACCCCCTCTTCACTGGAATGAGGCTACTCCACCTCATTACACATCCTTTTCTGATAAAATTTGATATTGTCTTCTGATATAAATATGATTTTTTTTAAAAAATAGCTAATAATATCCCTAAAAATGTTTGTAATGTGTTTCCTACTACATTATCTCCAGTAGTATAAACTTTTAAAAGATGCATAGTCTTATTGGAAATGAGAGTATCATGAAGGGTATTTTAGGCCCTGGTCCCACTAAGATGAACAACATGTTTAACTTCAGCAGATAACTTTTGACTTCAATTGGTTTACTGACGTGATTGAAGTTAAACACATGCATGTCTTTGCAGGATCAAGGCCTTAGATAATGTTGGCATACTATAATTTAAGATTTTTCTTTCATCCTTGACTTAGGTCACATGTGCAGCTGAAATAAAGGCTAAAGTGCATGGACTACATTTTTTATTACTCAGTTCTGGTGATTATTTTTTAATGCCAGATATGTTGAATTATGTGCCTTATTCTATCTATTTGGTAGATTGAGTGTCTTAGTATATACATTTTAAGTTTTAAGACTTGAGTATGTGTTCCGTTTAGAGTTCTAAATGAAGCCCTGTGTTATGCCATGAATTCTTACAGATTAGTAGACAAAGCTGCTGCAAAGCTCTCCAGTGTGCCAAAAAGTACATTGCAGGGTTTTATTTTTGTTTTGTTTTATTTGATTTATTTTCCCCACCACCTAGCCCAGGAATTAAAAGAATTCACTAATCAAAAAGAGAAAAAAAAATTTAAGAAGCAACAGTAAATACTGAAAATGAATCATACCCCTGATAATCTTCAGTAACAAATAAAGCTGCTCAATGACAATGATCCCATAACATTAATTATTGACACTTATCCTCTGCCTCAAATGTAATTATAAAGAGATATGAAATCTTTGGTGTGCCTTAACTGATTATACCTTATACTCCATGTCTGGATAGTATCTGTATAATTCCTATCGACTAATTTTAATATGTCGACACATATACCCACTGCCTGCAAAAGAGAATTAAAGATCATTCCCTTTAATTAAGGGTATACAAAACAATAATGTCCTCTTTGCCTCCAGTTCATCCAATGGTTTTATGAGTATCAGCCTTTTTTTGCTCTCCAGTACAGTTGCACACTGCACTACCCTACAGGCTAATATTATGTTTATAATAGTATACCACACGTAAATTTAAATCTTTAGAGAAGCTAGTTTTATATGTCCAGATTATGTACATCATTCAACATACTACCATCTTCAAAGAGAGTGTAAACCTTTGCAGAGGCATTGTGGTGTGCAGAGGCATCGCCGGGAACCCCCAGATGAGTGGGTGCTGACTGGCCATCCGGTGAAATTTGTCTGTATATTGCGAGCAGTGAGCATAAGAGATTTTCTCAGTATATGTATTCTGTGTGTGTGTTGTTAATAAGTAGATCTTTAGAGTACAGCTGTGTAAGGCTCTTTCACTGGGAAAAGATTCCACAGGCCCATAGAGCCCTGAGCCCCAAGGGAAAGGGCAGGTACTTAAATTGACCAGGTTTCTTCCTCAGCCCTGTGGGTAAGGATAGGTGCCTTACACCCTGAGCCTTCAGAAGGTAGAGGGTGCCTAAATTGATTGGGTCACATCTTGAGCCCTCAGTTGGGTATAGGTGAAGTGCTCTCGATTTTTGCATGTAACATGAGAGAGAATCCTGAGCCAAAGATTCTATGGATAGAGAGACCTGGTTATGACAATTTCTTAACCTGGGAGGTGATGGGTGCCAGAACAAACCTCTAAGAGAGATAACCTCCCCTGCATTGCTTCCTTTTATACAGCACCTTTAACATGAAAGAAGCTCAGACAATTACCAGTTTAACACACTGATAAACTATTTTGGGATCAGGTCAACCACTCCTGAACTGATACGAACTCTGGGAGAAAATATAGAAATTATTCAAAACCACCTGACAGTTTAAGAAAGTGCCCTTAGAGAGGCAGGAATCCTGAGGTGGGAAAATAGTATTGGATTATGTAATGAAAGAGTGTATTGTAATACATACACACAACAAAGCTGAATTATGGTTGCAGAGGCAATGCCAGTTCTCTCATGTCCAAACTTTTGAGTGTTTGACTTTACAACCTAAACAAAAAATGTTAGCGTTGCTTTTTGGAGTCAATATTATTCATATGTTTTCTTCTGTGTGTTTTCTTTGCCCCTACTGTGTATTCATTTTATCTTATTCATTTTTACTTAAGCAGAGAATTTTGTCCTTCAAAAACTTACTTAAAAGGAAAATCCAAGAGGTATAAGTTAGTCATACCCTCAAACTGAATATCGTATAATTGCTCATGAAGGACAATGTTAGATATTAACTGACTGCTGTATTTTGGGTTCCAGTGGTACCCTGGGATTGCATTAATTTATGCTGAACCTTTAGTGAGATTTTGTTTTCATGCATGTTCATTTTGTCTCTGCTTGAGGTTGTTTATGTCCTCATTTGCCTGTGTCTTTTCTGTACTGTGTCCTTGTCTCACATGAAGAGCTGGAGGCTTTTAATGAATCAGACAAGGGAATGTAAGGCACAAATGTACAATAGTTTTTTCACCAGGTAAATTGTGTGTGGGGGGGGTCATGAAATAATTTAAGAAAAGCTATGTAATACCTGTGTGATATATTCCCACATAAGACTATATGTGACAAGAAGGATGCATTTTGCTACTTTTAAACAGATAAGGAATCGAATTGTCTCTTCATTCTGTTCCTGGCTTCTCAGAAGACTATAGCTCTTAATGTGCAAGGACTAGATACATGGAATGATGAAATACATATTATAGTATTTTTCACTAATTTCATCATTGTGCATTGATTTGGGGATGGGGGTACTCTGCTGGGCTAAATTACCATTTCTTTCTTTCCTTTCTTTAAGGGTGGACAACCTATAGAAGATATAGTTGCCTTCCAAGTACATGACTGGGAAGAAAGATGTGGCTTTTCAGTGCAGTGGTGGGGATCCATCCATCTATGATTTTTAAGTGAATGATCACCACACAACGTGTCAATGAATAGAGGTCTTTGGTGAGCCACCAAGATGGCCCAGTTTTGCAATCCCACTAAATCTCAAAAACCATCTAGAACTCATGATGCATGATAAATTTGCTAGAATAAGCTTCCAGGATTGAAAGAAAATAATTACGGAAATTGGCAAAATCCCAAACCAAGATAGAGTGCTTTCACCCAAGAAGAGATTTGTTGATTTTCCCCCACTCTGATGTCCCTGCAAACTTTGCCTGGGTGCCTGCCTGACAGCTATGAAAAGGAGAAAGAAGGGCAAAGACTGTAACTTCACTAACTTTTTAAAGATCATTGACTGTATTATAATCCTTGCTGACAAAGTACCATGAAGTTATACTGACCAGAACTTTGAATCCATTGGAGATTTGACCAACCTCACCCACTCTGTGTGTCCCCACAACCTTGCCTGCCTGCCAGACTTAAAATGGAGAGAGACAGACATAAATTGCAACTTCCCTAACCTTCTAAAGTCCATGGCCTGCAACAAAAACCTAGCTGACAACTGACTATAAGTCTATGCTGACCAGAGCTGTGATCCAACAGGAGATTGGACCACACCTTCCTTGCACACACACATCTCCAATACCTTGATTGTCTACCTGTTGACCATGAAATGAACTGATACAGAGGAACACTGTTTCCAAGTTTCTAAACAATGTGATCTGCACAGCAAAACATACTCATACCCTGTACTCATAGTTCTTCAGAACATAGAGAAGTTAGTGTTTAAGAAATTTTCTTTGATCAAAATCCATTTGGGGTCAGTTGTAGCAAATGGTTATTATTGGAGGGAAAGTGGAAGGGGAGATGGGGATGGTGTGTGTCAGTAGTGTGGCTTCTGCGCTATACCTCATATAAACACAAAGATAGAGCAATGTGTGGCATGTTATTCAAGGAACAAAATTATTTGCACATACTTTCCACTGACCAAAGATTTAATAGTAAAAACTTGCCACTATAAAAAAGGTGGGGTTTTTCTTTGTTTTATCAGGGTAGCTTACCAGCCTGGGGTTCCAGATCCTGGCCACGGGCTGGCCATATTCTGGGTTTTCAACCATGTCTTGTGCAACCTGTTCCTCCAAATAAGTGCAGAATCACTTCCTGGCCTTCTGGGTTTTCTGTGGGATCTTCGTTGTTCCCTGCTGCATCATCACCCTCACAGTCCATATGACAATAAGCCCAGCAGCATTCAGCAGGGCATCGCAAGCCACAGTAAGCTCAGTATTGGAGGCCCTTGAAAGCACTTGGTCCAGTTCAGTGTAAAAAGGGCATGTGGCAGGCACAATCCCTGACTGCTTGTTCGAGGATGAACCTTCCTGTACTGCTGCTTTAGTTGTTTCATTTGTTCCCAGCACTGAACAGCCCATCCTCACCAGCTGTCTAGATGTTCTTTCTGCTTTGTGTAAAATGGTGCAGCTGACTGTAGTCCTCTCAGAGATCTATTAAAATTCTAGAATCCTTCATAGACTAGCTAGCTGCTCACTGAGCTGTCAATACCTTCAGCTGTAGTAACAAGTGCTGCAGACTACAAGACACTAGTGAACTTTAGAGACTCCAGCATGCTACTTCCGTGGCACAGGGGTGGGGGGTACTTTATTGATATAGGGCAGGAATATATGAGCACAGAGAATTGTGGGAATGGGAGTGGAGGATTATTCATGTCTGCAGGCCTAGTACCTGCCACTTCACCAGATCCACACTGAAAGTGGAGCAGGTATGGAAGCGGGCCACAATTCACCTGAGCACATACCCACAGTCCCCAAGGAACCTAGGAATCTCAGCAGCTACTTTTCCCATTACACATACTTGAGGGGTTTGAGTGTGGACAATAAAGGGGGTTGTGCACAATAGCGCCTTTGGACACATGTAGAGTCAGCAGCATAGACATATCCTTATGTCTCTTAATAAATTTTGAATGGGTACCATAATGTAAAATCATGATAGTTTCAGATGAAACTGACAGCTATAGTTTGGAGTGGTTATTTTCTTATTTGCATACAAAAAAGTTAACTACTTTATTTAATTAACATTGTGCAATTAAATGCAATGCTTAATTACAGCTCTATAATTAATAACTATGAGTCTGATTGAATAAATATGGTGTTTGGCATCAATATTAAGAAAGCCTCGGAAAAACAGAGAAGGTTGAAGCACTTTTCTTGTAAATGAGTCAAGCATATATAATGTATTACATTTCCAAAAGGCTTTGACTATAGCTTTTTGCTACTTTGAGATTTATATTTTGCCTGTACAGTACTTGATATTATGCAAAGAGTCATTTTACTGGTGAAAATAGCATTTCACAGATGCTGAACTTTATTTGATGAATGATTTACCAGACCACCAAATGATGATTTTGCTCATATATCAGTGAAAACAGATCCGAGTTATTCTGCCCCCAAAAGCAACTAATTAGCATTTTTCTGTTTCAGCTACAGGTAGCATATGACTCTGTTCCTGTCCTACTAAAATAGATTTTAGCTTACACCTTTGTTGCCAATCACTTTCTTGACCAATTTGCAATTTGTGTCTATCGTCTATTCAGTCCTAGAAAATAATTCTTAATTATCACCATTATAAAAACAGATTTAAAAAGGAATGGTGATTACATACCATCTGGAAATGTACTCAAGCTGTCAAAAAAATCTGTGGATGGCTCCAATATATGGTATTCAAATTTCAGCAAGAATCTACACTTGATCAAGGGGGAAGGATTCATTTAATTTCAAATGAGATTGGGATATCAAATAAAAGTTCAAAGTAAGTGAAACAGTTTCACTTTAAGATATTTTAATAGGGTGAATATTAATTGGATACACTGCATAAATTATTGCAGGACAATAGAAATAAGGGAATCGATTATAAAGTGCCCAGCAGAGCAGTACAAATGCTTCATGTAGCTGAAAGAATAAAAAGGGGAAAAATACAAGCAAAAAGCTGCATAGATGAGAATAGATAAGCAGACTATCACTGACTTCTATGAGTAATTAAAGATCTGGAGAGTTCCACAGAAAACAACCATCCTCTGTTACTGCCTATAGAGGTACCTTTGGCTCTGTGTTTCCTGGCAACCAGGTCTTTAGAGACCCCTGTTGGGGACAAAACTGGTATTAAGCAGTCTTCCATGTCTAACAATCTGGCACAGTTTCTAGTAGCTCAGATGAAAACACAATTAAGCACATTTGCTTGCCCACTCCTGTACAATGAGGAAAGAGGAAAATGAAGTTCATTCTGATTATTGATATTTGGTATATGCAAGTTGTAAATTATGTGTAATCTAATAACTGTTCTCTTAAAAAAATATATCAACTCAAGTGTATAATAAGTAAAGTACATTGTGTATAAGATTATTTTTGGTAACAAAGATGTTGTTATAACAGAAATGTAGAAGATTCTGCAATGGGTTTAAGTAAATATGACACAGCTCTCCAGTACATTACAACAGAAGGCACTGTAGAGTACATTATAGTTTCCCTTCTCTGAAGTGAATAAAGTTATCCTTTATCATCTAAAGACTAGGGTCAGGGTTAATATAATTACATGAAAGGTAATCTGAGTAAGTGAAGGCCCAGCCTGGCTGTAGGAGCTTTTCAGGTGCTCACTTGTTTTGAATGTAGAATGGTGAAGAAAGGATGATCTCTAGTTCACTGACCATTATTGTCTCACTTCTTTCAAATGGAATTATCAAAAAATCCTATGCGGTAGCTAAATAGTGGAAAGCAAGTTACAAAAGAGCCACAATTCTCTTACATGCAATATAAAAGACACTACAAATAAACAGTTATACTATAGTTATACACTGAGCTTTACCTTGTAAAGCATTTCATCCATTCTTTCTTGTAAAAGCCCAGACACTTCCAGTTGTTAGTTTTCAAACACATTCATAAGCTGGATCCAAAATGAAAAACAGAGTCGTAGAGTTTAATGCTAGAAAGGATCACTAGATCATCTAGTCTGACCTCTTGTCAGGCAACCAGCATCAGCCAGCCACCCCCCCCACCACAAAGCTTAACAACCAGAATTGGATCAAAGTATTCTGCCCTTCAGAAGACTGAACTATTCTACGAGTAGGAGGGACTGAGGAGAAACAGTGCCCGAAACTCCTGAAATGGCAGGGAATAGATTAAGAGAGATATACCCAGATGATCCTAGCAAGGAACCTGCACCCTGCTGTAAGAGGAAGTGTGTGGGGGGAATATCTCTGTCAATTTAATCTGGTGGAAAATTTCTTCATGACCCTGAATATGGTGGTCAGTTAGACCCTAAACAAGTTAGCAAGAACCAGCCCACCAAGCACCTGATAAAGAGAATTCTTAATACCAGCTCAGAGCACTGGCCCTTCATCTCCAGCCATGGTCATCATCTCCAAGACATCAAGGAGAGAACAAAAACAGAATACATCAGAGTGAAAAGAACAATCCTTACTGAACCCTGATGGTGACTGGCTGAAGCCCTGAAGCATGAGATTTTCGGAACATAAGCCACAGAATCAGAAATGGCTCTCCAGGTAAATTAGTGCATGAAATATTCCATAACTTTAAAAAACAGACACAGTGGGCTTTTCCTACACTTGATGCATTATACCTGGACAATCTTCAAATATATATATATATATTGTCCAAATTACTGGAACTATCATAGAATCATGGACTTTAAGGTCAGAAGGGACCATTATGATCATCTAGTCTGACCTCCTGCACAACGCAGGCCACAGAATCTCACCCACCCACTCCTGTATCAAACCCCTAACCTATGTCTGAGCTATTGAAGTCCTCAAATCATGGTTTAAAGACTTCAAGGTTTAGGGAATCCTCCAGCAAGTGACCCATGCCCCACGCTGCAGAGGAAGGTGAAACCCCCCCAGGGACTCTGCCAATCTGCCCTGGAGGAAAATTCCTTCCCGACCCCAAATATGGCAATCAGCTAAACCCTGAACATGTGGGCAAGACTCTCCAGCCAGACACCCAGGAAAGAATTCTTTGTAATAACTCAGATCCCACCCCATCTAACAACACATCACAGTCAATTGGGCATATTTACCGCTAAAGTAAAAGATCAATTATTTGACAAAATTAGGCTATCACTGCATACCATCTCCTCCATAAATGTATCAATCTTAGTCTTGAAGCCAGATATGTCTTTTGTCCCCACTGCCCTTGGAAGGCTGTTCCAGAACTTCACTCCTCTAATGGTTAGAAACCTCTCTCTAATTTCAATTCTAAACTTCCTGATGGCCAGTTTATATCCAGTTGTTCTTGTGTCCACATTGGTACTGAGCTTAAATAATTCCTCTCCCTCCCTGGTATTTATCCCTCTATATATTTATAAAGAGCAATCATATCTCCCCTCAGCCTTCTTTCGGTTAGGCTAAACAATCCAAGCTCTTTGAGTCTCCTTTCATAAGTCAGGTTTTCCATTCCTCAGATCATCCTAGTAGCCCTATTTTGTATCTGTTCCAGTTTGAATTCATCCTTCTTAAACGTGGGAGGCCAGAACTACACACAATATTCCAGATGAGGTCTCACCAGTGCCTTGTATAACGGTACTAACACCTCCTTATCTCTACTGGAAATACCTTGCTTGATGCATCCCAAGACCGCATTAGCTTTTTTTCACAGCCATATCACATTGGTGGCTCATAGTCATCCTGTGATCAGTCAATACTCTGAGGTCCTTCTCCTCCTCTGTTACTTCCAACTGATGCCTCCCCAGCTTGTAACAAAAAATCTTGTTATTAATCCCTAAATGCATGGCCTTGCACTTCTCACTATTACATTTCATCCTATTATTATTACTCCCGTTTACAAGGTCATCCAGATCTTCCTGTATGATATCCCAGTCCTTTTCTGTATTGGCAATACCTTCCAGCTTTGTGTCATCCACAAACTTTATTAGCACATTCCCACTTTTTGTGCCAAGGTCAGTAATAAAAGAATTAAATAAGATTGGTCCCAAAACCAATCCCCGAGGAACTCCACTAGTAACCTCCCTCCAGACTGACAGTTCATCTTTCAGTATGACGCGTTGTAGTCTCCCCTTTAACCAGTTCCTTATCCATCTTTTAATTTTCATATTGATCCCCATCTTTTCCAATTTAGCTAATAATTCCCCATGTGGTACCATATCAAATGTCATACTGAATTTGCGGTAAATTAGATCCACCGCGTTTCCTTTGTCTAAAAAATCTGTTACCTTCTCAGAGAAGGAGATCAGGTTGGTTTGGCATGATCTACCTTTTGTAAAACCATGTTGTATTTTGTCCCAATTACCATTGACCTCAATGTCCTTAACTACTTTCTCCTTCAATTTTTTTTCCAAGACCTTGCATACTACAGATGTCAAACTAACAGGCCTGTAGTTATCTGGATCACATTTTTTCCTTTCTTAAAAATAGGAACTATGTTAGCAATTCTCCAGTCATATGGTACAACCTCTGAGTTCATAGATCCATTAAAAATTCTTCCTAATGGGCTTGCAATTTCATGTGCCAGTTCCTTTAATATTCTTGGATGAAGATTATCTGGGTCCCCCAATTTAGTCCCATTAAGATGTTTGAGTTTGGCTTCTACCTCGGATGTGGTAATATCTACCTCCATATCCTCATTCCCATTTGTCATCCTGCCATTATCCCTAAACTTCTTATTAGCCTCATTAAAAACTGAGGCAAAGTATTTGTTTAGATATTGGGCCATGTCTAAATTATCCTTAACCTCCACTCCATCCTCAGTGTTTAGCGGTCTCACTTCTTTCTTTGTTTTCTTCTTCTTTATATGGCTATAGAACCTTTTACTATTGGTTTTAATTCTCTTTGCAAGGTCCAACTCTACATGGCTTTTGGCCTTTCTCACTTTATCCCTACATGTTCTGACCTCAATAAGGTAGCTTTCTTACTGCTCCCTCCCATCTTCCACTCCTTTTAGGTTTTCTGCTTTTTCTTAATCACCTCTCTGAGGTGCTTGCTCATCCAGCTTGGTCTACAATTCCCGCCTCTGAATTTTTTCCCCTTCTTGGGATGCAGGCTTCTGATAATTTCTGCAACTTTGACTTGAAGTAATTCCAGGCCTCCTCCACCTTTAGATCCACAAGATCTTCAGACCAATCCACTTCCCTAATTGATTTCCTTAAGTTTTTTTAAGTTAGCCCTTTTGAAATCAAAAACCCTAGTCCCAGATCTATTTTTGTTTATCCTTCCATTTAGTTTGAACTGCATTAGCTCATGATCGCTCAAACCAAGGTTGTCCCCTACAATCATTTCTTCTATGAGGTCCTCACTACTCACCAAAACCACATCTAAAATGGCATCCCCTCTTGTTGGTTCTTCAACTACTTGGTGAAAGAATCCATCAGCTATCACATCCAGGAAAATCTATGTCAGATTTTCTTTCCCTGTACATATTGTGATAAAGTTCCTCCTTTACCTTGGTGGGTCCTGCGCTTATTGGCAGATTTTGCTAGTCTCAGAAATCTTCCTGTGTTGGATCAGGAGTTGGGAGGTTTTGGGGGAACCTGGGCCCGCCCTCTACCCCGGGTTCCAGCCCAGGGCCCTGTGGACTGCAGCTGTCTAGAGTGCCTTCTGGAACAGCTACAATTCCCTGTGCTACTTCCCCATGGCCTCCTCTCAACACCTTCTTTATCCTCACCACAGGACCTTCCTCCTGATGTCTGTTAACGCTTGTACTCCTCAGTTCTCCAGCAGCACATCCTCTCACTTCCAGCTCCTTACACACACCTCACTAACTGGAATGAGAGCCTTTTTATGCCAGGTGCCCTGATTAGCTTTAATTAATTCTAGTAACTTCCCAATTGGCTACAGGTGTCCTAATTAGCCTGCTTGCCTTAATTAGTTCTAGAAAGTTCCTGAGTGTTCTGGAATAGTTCCTGTTATCTTACCCAGGGAAAAGGGACCTGCTTAACCTAGAGCTAATGTATCTACCTTCGACCACTCTCTTGTAGCCATCTGGCCTGTCCCTGTCACAATATTCTAAATATATTCTACTCTCCAACATTAAAATCTCTTTTGTCTACACATTCCTGAAGATGCTGATTTCTTTCCCTTCTAGCACACTCTTCTTGAACAAGAGTTCTTGCTGTGCATCTGGTTAATCAGATATCAGAAAATGTACAGACAAATTTGGCTTGACTAGATAAGTACATTACAAGTGTCAATACCTCAAAGTATTTGAGTTGTTCAGTCTGGAAAATAAAATCCCCAGGGCATAGCCATAAGGGCTCCAACAAGCAAATAGGAGATATGAACAGGTGATTTTAAAAAATTATTTAGTTAATGTTCTGTAGAGTGATTTGAAGACAAAAGTGCTACAGTATATAAGTGCTAAGTATTATCAAAGAACATAAATGGTTCTATTAAGTTCTTTGCTGGTCATAGCCTAACGGTAAGATGTTTAAAGTGGTTGCTTTTTTTTTTCAGAATTGGACTTAAATTGGAGTGGGAAAGCCAGATTTATCTTGGAGACTGTCTATTTTAATAGTGAACAAAACTAGTTAAAATAAAAGTTGAACCTCTTCTCACATTATGATAAATGTTGCTTGCAAAAATTCTGTGTCAAGAAGAACTTAAACTTTTTTTGTATTTGGGAAGTAGAACTCAAGTAATGAAATATTATCTATTACATACATTCCTGTTACTTCTATTCCACTTTAAAAAAAATTTCTATAAATAGTTACTACATTCTGGAGGATAAAACTGTACATAGTAAAATTAAAACAAAAATTCTGAGTTGACATCTTATAATCTTCTCAGCTCTGATATTCACCTCATTCACTCGGAATAGACTAGGCAAGCAGAGGCTCCAGTGCATGGCTTGCTGCAGGACCACTTGCAGTCAAACGGTGAATGGGGATAGCAGGATGGGAAACCCCTTGCCCATTTCAGGACATAAAAATAAACAGACAGGAATTGGACACAGTGGCAGGGGGGAGTGGGCACAGGTTCTCTGCTTCCCTGCAATGAGAGAAGGGGTTGTTCCCACCCAGTCCCTGCTGATTGTCCCGACTGCTTCCACATGGGGGGTTCTATGATACCGCTATTGCAGACATGTCAGCGGCCACCAGATATATTGGTGATACACTTGGAAGAAAATGATCTGGGAACACTTAGAGGGGTGGAGTTAATACTTCAAACTAGAAGGGACCTGATGTAGATCCTGGCAATTTTTCTGGGTGTTAACATTGTCTGGTCGGATATGCTTCAGCCCAGGTCTAGCGGGGACACATGAACCCTGCTAGGGTGGACAAAACCAGAAAGTATGTAAACAAGGAAGTGGCCAAATTCTTGTTGCCCTTGGGTGGGGGGACAGTAATTTCACATCCTGTCATACTCTGAGGCACCAGAGTTATTTTGGGAGAATATGGTGCACCTGTCAGACTCAGGTGCTGCTCTATTTTTGGCTGATATTAAAAAAAAGGCCTTGGAAGATGTTTGGGAACCCGGCTGGGTGTGGGGAGAAGGCAGCCAAGCTAATGGCTGGCACCTCCTTGTGGTGGATATTCAGTGTAGGTACTCCATAAATTAAGGCACAAAAGAATGGATAAATGGCTTGGAAAAGGAATTAAGGAGAGGTGCTTGGTAATGGAGCGAGCTGGGGGCAGTTGGGGACTCCTCTGATTAGTACAGCAGGGAGCCAACCCCTATCATTATAGTCCACCTTAACTCCTCCTACAAGCAGGGGTGGTCGGTAAGGTCCTGGCAAGGAAATTTCTGGAGAGACCTGGATTAAAAGAGGGGGGGCGGGTGGAAGCTCCCCCCTCCCCAAATTGGCTGGAATTGGAGGTTCCCAGTAGTGGATCTGCTGAAGGGACATGAACAGAAAGGGGAGGGGGTGAAAAAAAGCACTCCCCCCCAGTGAATTGTGGGGGTTTTCACCTGCACTGCATATTTTATCCGTCGGGTTAGTCCCAGACATCTAATAATAAAGTTGCCGCCTGATTAAACCTATATCTAATGTCTCCTGTCATTCTTTCGGCATAGCCAGACAATTTCTTTTATATCTGACCAAAAGAAAAAAATCACTGTTTGGGGTGAAGAATATATTTCTACAATCAAAAATGATGAAAAAAGGAGGCAGATGCTTCCAGAAAGCCAAGCAGTCCAACATTGTGTGGTAAATTATAAACTGTAAATGTCTCTCTCCCCCCATCTTTCAATGGGCTTTAGATCAGCTCATGAAAAAGGATCAAGTAATTCTGTAGCTCACAATTACTTACAAATATTAAAAAAAATCTGACCAATAATTGAGGCCAATTATATAAAATACAAGAAAAAGGGAAAATATTAACAAGATTAATTTCACAATGCTTAAACAGAAAGAAACTCAGCATCCTGCTGCTATTCAAGAGCTATATTAAATAATTTCCAGGTGATAAAATATTGTCTATTCTCCCCCCCCCTCCACCGCCGCAGCCAACACACAAAATAACCCCTAAAAGCCTAACACCATACCTAAAGTTTGTTGTACTAAATTTCATAACTTCAGAATTTTTAATAGTCACATTCACATACTCCTTTTATTTATCTCTCAGTGCAAGTTAATTTATGAAACTTTAAAAAGAGAGAAAGGAGAAGCTAAAAGTCTAGCTTTGTCAGAATAAAGGAAAACTAGTTATTTAGTCACATCAGCAATTCTAGGTACAGAGTCAACAAAGCACTTAAGCATGATTTTAAGTCAATAGAGCTATATAGATTTACATCAGCTGAGGATTCTGAGCCTAGATATTTAGTATCAATATGCACAGTAAAAGATTATTTTTTTTTTTACCAATGCTGAGTTTTGTTTTAAACTGAACAAACTTTTTTTTCAGGGCAGGCATATTCTATTGGTGTGCATAGGAGTTATCAAATAGAATGTATCTACACATGCAGGTCTTCAGGAACTGCTAATCCTGATTTGCTCCATGTGTGAACATTTTTATTCCAGGATAAGAGCATCTTGCCTATATTTATTTTACCCACTTGGATTGTTTAGTTTAACCTACTGCTTTGCTCTTTACCTTAACCCACTTGGCTTGTGTACCCATCACTTGGAGTAAACATAACAGGAGCAAGGTGCTCTTATTCTGGAAGAAGAGCATTCACAAGTGGAAGAAGAGAATTATTCAGGATTAGTTATTTCTGAATAGCTTCATGTGTAAATAATCCCATACAAAAGACTGGTAAGGAGTCTGCAATTAATGTCTTGATCCTTTCCTCTGATATTCTGTATGACCATAAATCACTGTGCGTCTGGTTTAAAAAACAATTTAAAAAAAATCAACAAGTGTAGTTACACAGGTGCATGGTGTCTGATTTTTAACTAGACAAGCAGCAGCATGCACCTGCATATCAAAGAACACGACTGAGTCCTAAATGTTTAACTGTATTATAGCAGGTAATTTCAATTTTCCAAAGAACTGTACTTTTACTTCTGCAATAGCTCAATGGAAAAATGATCTTTTAACATGAACACTATATTTACGAAATGCTACTGTATGAATATATTTTTCCCCATAGTATGTCAGCTATGCATCTCAGATTGAAAAGCAAGAAAGTTAAAACCAAAATAATAAGCTGTTATCTACTTCAAACTCTGTTTTTATACCCTCTCTAATAGAGGACATCTAGTCCCATTTCCCCCCCACACATCTGCAGACTCCTTCTTTTTAAATACAGGAGTAGCAGTATCATTTTGCTCTGCTTTTCATCTCAAACATATGTAAATAAATACAGCACGTAGGGCCTGATCCAAGGCCCATGAAAGTCAATAGAAAAACTCTGAACTGGCCTCACTGGGCTTTGTATCTGGTTCATAATATCTTTCTATTTACAGCTAAGACTGTTTAATCCTTCCTTGTAATTTAGAAAAAAAAATCTTATTATAAATATAGGAAACAATATATATCCCATAAAGTCAGTAATTAAGAGTAAACATAGTGAACAGAAAGTTCAAAGGGGTTCTCGCTGTGTAAATGTGTGCTGCACAATGGGACAAATTTATATTTCATTGTACCTGTACAACCCCACTGACTGCAGGTATTATGTGTGTCAATAGCCGTAGTTAAAGTAGGCCAACACTTTCCACCGTAGCTTGAAACTTTTTGTTGTTTAGCCTGAAATTTTCCATGTTTGCTGTCTGCATCAGGCTGAAATCTTGTTTAGTTTTTGGAATGTTTCAGTGAAAACAGTTCAGTCGTTTCTTAAAACAAGGTTGTTTGCCCAGGTTAAAAAAATCCACAATTGTTTCATCAAGAAGCTGTGGTATTGCCATGCTTTGGAACAGTGATTTCCATGTCGGGTTGGCCTGATGTCAGTGATGTGCCTTTGGCGAACTCTATTAAAATCCGCCTATTTTGGCGTTCACATATACTCAATAGAGATTTGTTAAGTTTGGCAGTTACATTTTCCAAAGATTTTGTCTTTAATGAGCATGTTCCAGCCCAGGGTTTTGAGGGCTGAGGAGGAGTTTTCCTACAATTGTTCCTCCTAGCTGCCGGAGGCATTTTTGGTGAAGGGCACAGGAACTGAGAGCAGAGTAGCTGTCTCTCCTGTGCTCTAAATGCTCCCCTCACTGGTGCCCAGGAGAAGGCAGAAGCTGCTTGCTTCAAATACAGAAGGGGAAATAGCATGGGGGTTGGAGGGAGACAAGTTGTACGTGGAGGAGGAGGACGGAAGATAGAGGCAGAGCAGGCAGTGAAGTAGACAGTGAAGGAAAGTCCTGTAAATAGAATAGACTCCTTTCCAAAACTTGGAATTGAACCCAAGATTCTCCAAGTCTCATCATTCCTCCACTGTCTAGCAAATAGCTTTTTAGCCCACTGGCAAAACCTGTGCCTCATTTCCTCCAGTGGCTGGTACACATAGAGGATAACTACTTATTATTAAATTCGTGGCTGAGTTTGATATTGTAGAAGGTGACATGCAGGTGCTTATTTGAATGTTGGTTGCTCCGGAGGAAAGTGTAGGCATCTGTTTAAAACAACAAAATAAAGAATTCAGTCAGTCACCATAACTAGTAGTACTCATTTTTTCCCCCAGTTCTTCTGTGAGGATGCTTTCCACTTGGGTGAAAATGGCAAGTTATTGATATACATTTTAAAGAGAGATGGTGCAAAGATGGATACTTGGGAGGCTGTTGCTCAGTAAATAAAGTCTGCTAGTCTGTGATGGGTTCCCCCCAACTGGGGTACCAATGAGCCCTCTGACCCACCAGCTTGGCTCCCTTTCACACTGTGCTGCTGTGACAAGCTGCAGACTCGCTCCTGGTCCTACACTTCCTCCAGCATTCACACAGTTAGGGACATATCCAGCTGCAGTTACATGCAGGCTCTCTGACTAGCAACTGCATGAACCAACACTAGAGATGCTATAGCCAAAATAACCACCAGCTTCCCAGCCTAGGAACCCCCTCCCACTGGAGTATAAACCCAAAATTATATAGTCTTGTGCTGCACAGGGAACTGTACTGTGTAAGCTCATAGAGTCTGCCCCTCCCTCAATGTGGAGAGGAAAAGCAACAGCTATGTGAGTCAAGATTCCCAAGCATTTCACTTCAAACTTACTGGTTTAGTTTAAATCATAAGTTTATTAATTACAAAAAGATAGATTTTGTGATTATAAGCAATAGCAACCAGATCAAAGCAGATCACTGAGTAAATAAACAAAAACACAAACTAAGCCTAAGATACTAGAAAGATATGACATGAATTAGCAAATTCTTACCCTGGCAGATGATACAAGCAGGCTGCAGATTCTTAAGGCACAAGCTACACTTGCTTTGCAGCTTGGAATCCCCAGGTTTTCATACACAGTCTAGAAATCTCATTTAGCCTGGGTCCAGCACTTCCTCCAGTTCAGTCTTTGTTCCTCAGATGTTTCCAGGAGTCCTCAAGTGGGGAGTGAAGAATCACAGATGATGTCACTCCCTGCCTTATATAGCTTTAGCATACGGCAGGAACCTTTTGCCCTGTCTCAATTTGTGAAAAAACACTGATATCCCAAGTTGGAGTCCAGAGTTGCATGGCCTGGTCACATGCCCTTGCATACCTTGATGAGTCATAGCAGCCATTACTTATGGGCTGTCTGGAACGTTCACAGGAAGGTTAAATTCTTCCAGGGTCCATTGTCTTTGCTGATGGGCCATCAGAACTGTCTGGCTTCTTCATTTTTGTATCTGAAAGGCTAGTTGTGGATGTCACCCAGAGTAAGCAGGATTGAAATACAGATACATAGTTTATATTCCTAACTTTAGAAACAAAAATGATACATACATACAAATAGGACAATTTTATTCAGCAAATCAACTTTTCCGATGACACCTCATATGACCTGTCTTGTACAAAATGTATCATAATTATGCCATAATCATATCATAATAATATCACTGAAGAATATGGGGTGCAGTGTCATACCATCAATGTAGCAACCCACCATCTACTGACAGTCTTGTGGTCTAATAAAAGCCACTCAAGTGATGATCTCAAGCTAAATGACCCTTTTCAGGGTAAATATCAAAACATCGGCTCAGACCTACATATACGGCAGCTCAGCATAGAAGGCCTTTCTCCCTCAAAACTATGTTAAAAGAAAGCTAAGGTTCTAAAGTCAAATACACAAGGCTTAGGAAATGCCAGAATTAAGGTTAGCAATGCAACTATAAATTTGCCCCCCTCCCCTTTTTGTGTATGCATTATGATACCTGTCTTTAATTACATTATCACATACTTTCCGCCACATCCCACAGGTTCCATCTTCATTAAATGCACAGGTTGATGATTCAGGGAATGAATCAGATTTGTGTAGGAGTCTGTTGTCTGGAGAACACCTGCCTTACTCATTACAGAAGTGTAGGGAATGAAGCAGGAGTCTGAAGGAAGAGAAAGATGGCCTCATGCTTAAGGAAGCTCAATGACATTATGGAGAACTGGATTCTCTCCCTGCTTCTGCCACAGATTTCCTGCGTGATGCTGGAGAAATCACTTAATCAAACTTTTCAAAATGTGGACATTATTTTTGTCTTCCTTATGTTAGGGATGCCCACTTGAGAAACATGAGTTCACAGATTCATAAAAAAGTGTTCAGTGCTAACAGAGGCAGCTGAAGTCAATGGGAGCACTGTATTGAACATAAAATGTGTTGTAAAATTGCTATGTACTTTGAAAAATCAGTCACTAGAGGTTTCTAGGGGGTCTCAAGTTGGCCTTAATTTCTTTGTGCCTCAATTCCCCATCTGTGAAATGGGGAAATTATTACTTCCTTACCTCACAGGAATATTGTGAAGATAACTTCATTAAATGTTTCGGAATCACTCAGTGTCATAAAAAAAACCCATGAGGCAAATTAATAATTGTGTGCAGAATGTAGAATGGGGATACATATTGAATCATGAACATCAAAATATTGAACAGCCCATTCAGTGAGTGCCATCCATTTTGTGCAGTGAATGTGTCAAGGGTCTTGTGGAACAAAGAGTAGTGATCATATAATTATAGACTGTATTATAATGGGACCAAATTAAAGTTGCGCAGGCAATCTTAATTTTAGCATATCCTAGCTTCTGAGTGCTTGACTTTTCAACCTTAATATTCTTTTATTGTGATTGTTTGTATGTAAATGTTATATAAAAGACTTGAAGTCTTTGGCCTAACACTAAAGAACTAGTCCAGATGGCGCACACACATTTTGCATATTTATTTATCTCATACTTTTACTTTGTGTGTTAGGATATTTGAACACTGCACAATCCTTATGGCAACATGTAGGGTACAGACAGTACACACCCAGCTAGCACAGGTATAAATAGCAATGTAGATGGCCAGGCACTGCTTAGGAGAGTAGAGTAAACACATGCCAGAGCCTTATGGTATATATCCTACACAGCTCTCTACATGCTCAAGGAGTGCTTCTCCCATTGACACTACTCTCTTTAGCAATGTAGTAACCCGCTGTCTCCCCACTGCCAGAGCTTTTCCTCTGTTTAGGGAAAGGCTCCAGTAGCAAGGAAAAGCAGAGGGGAAAGGTTGTGGCAGCTTCCCATTGCTGGAGCCTTTCCCCACCACAGGGAGTTGCTGAAGCCTTTCCCTAGAAGGAAAGGCCCCAGCAATGGCAAAAGGCTCTGACAGGGGAAGTCTGCAAGGAAATGCTCTGGCAGAGCCTTTCCCCACTGCCTCCTCCTGCCAGAGTCTTTCATGGTAGCATGTAGCTACACACTGCAGCATGGATACAGGCTGCTTTTCATTGCAGTGTGTAGCTACATGTACACTACTCAACAACACCAGTGTAGAAGAGGCCTTAGATGCTAGAAAAAGAAAATTGCCTATAACTGAACAGAGCCTAAGAAAAATTATGCACTAAGGATTGTATTTACAATCATACACTTTTCAGTCAGTAAATGACCTTTAAGTGTTTTTTCTATGAGGCATAAATTTAACTGGGCATAATCATGTTGTGAATAAAAACCTTTAATAGCTGCATTTTCTTCTTGTTGTGTGATTCCCCATTGGGCCTGGAATTAATGTTTGTATAAAGGCCCCACAAAAGTCCTGCCACTATTATTTGTGGGCTATAAACTGATCCTGACCGGATGTGAAAAACCTATTGAAAAAGGGAATTAAGAGCAACAAATACATGGCCCTTAATGGGGATATTTTTATATCACATGCAAGATGTAGGCAACGGGCCAAATTCTGAAGTGGCGAAACAGGTAAGAATTTGGTCCTTGTATTTGCCATAAAAATATACATTTTATGGTGATATATTTCTCTATATATACAGTGTAACTCCACTTTTCCATTAATCGATCAACAACAGAATATGACCCATATATTTTAGGGGCTGGGCTAGTATTTTTAACGAATTTATACAGATTTTATTTCAGGATCTGATGGGTATATACATGTAATTAGAAGAAAATGCAATTATTCAAGGCTTTTACTCAGAACACAGTTATGTCAGGTTAGATTTGCCTCTCGTAGGACAAAACACACTTAGAGGTCTCTTACTGACTCAACTGTGTACAACTATGAGTACAATCCTACATCCAAAATTCATTGTTTTAGGTTCTTTTCAGTTCTAGGCAAATTTCTCTCTATGTATAACACAAAAAATAGTATAGGGAAAGCTCAAGTTAGAAAAGATACCACATTTTCTTCAGCTTTTTTTTTTTTTAAACTAAACAAGTTGAGTATTGTCCAGTTATTCTCAGAAAGGGGGCAACGGGGTAGAAGAATTGACAGAGAGATTTCTTGCAATCACAAAAAAGAGGCAATAAGAAGAGGATGTCTTGTCCCCACTGCAGTCAGAGACAGCTGATTGGTATGCTGAAGTACAAGGGCTGCTCTGCCATGTTAACACCTGCTTTCTTCAAAGACAGTCTGCACATGCATGACATTCCATACTAACAGTAGGCTGGTGTGCAGTCCTACAGCCATTGTGCATAATTAGAACCCAAGCAAGCAATTAATATGGATTGTGTATAGTTTCCCATCATGCCACACAATCCATATTAATGGTATATATGCTGCACACTTTCCCACGCTGTTCCCACTATTCCTAGGAAATTAACAGTTGCCCCATTTTTTTGCAATTAGGTTTGTGACTGCTTCTCCTAAATCTAAACAAAGCCATATCTCAACAATAAATTTAAAATAAATAAGACAGAAAAAAAATCCACTTTTGTAAACAAAGAAAGATTGGTTCCTGTGATCTGGGCATATTTATTCTTCTACAAGCTGTTACTAAACTACTGGAGAACTCCACCAAACATCACATTATTCCTGTTAACCCACAACCCTCCCATATTGTGGGTCTTTATCAGGATTAATGGTGCATACCTGGAATAGTGCCATGTATGCTCCAGCAATATTTTTCTGTGTTCCCCTCTTGGGGCTTAATATTGAAAGCCTTTTGATATCAGACAATGCCAATTTTTCCCTTTGCCTCTGCAAATACCTATATCTCTGTCTTCCAAGCTATAAAATAATTAATGTAGTTTTAAAACTCTGCCTTGACTGAAACTTATTCTATTGTATATTCTAGAAACAGAGGAAAAAGTAATTTTAGTAATAAGAAAAACTTTTCAGATTTGAAACACCTCCCTCTTCTTCTCCATCAGCTACCGTGCTTTTACCTGTTGCACTAAAAGAACAAGGAAAACTAGGGAACCAACTAACCAATACATCCGTGACAGGAGACTTCAAACTCCCATACTGAAAGCATGACTACTGGAAGCCCAAAACCAGACGTGGCTCCAGGCACCAGCGCTCCAAGTGTGTGCCTGGGGCAGCAAGCCGCGGGGGATGCCCTGCCGGTCCCTGCGAGGGCTGCAAGCAGGCAGCCTTCGGAGGCTTGCCTGCGGGAGGTCCGCCGGTCCCGCGGATTTGGCGACAATTCGGCGGTGGGTACACCGAATCCACGGGACCAGCAGACCTCCCGCAGGCAAGCTGCCAAGGCTGCCTGACTGCCGTGCTTGGGGTGGCAAAAAAGTTAGAGCCACCCCTGCCCAAAACACTAAAAAAAAAATCCTCAGCTGAGTTTGATAAAGCATGTGCCAATGCAGGTTTAGAAGTTACTATGCATTTTTACTGCAATGATGCCTTAAGGCCCTAGTCAAGTCTGAAACTCCATGGTGCTAGGCACTGTACACACTTAGAATGAAAGCGTTGAGCTTCCACAACAAACCGGAGATACTAGGGGAAATTATGAGCTTGCCATGTAAGGATTAGCTTCTTATAAGAGGAAAGGGGCACGTAGAATTAGCCTTCCGTGGCCTGATCCTAGTAAGTTCTACCACTAACTTAAATGGAGAAGATCAGAGACTATGCTCTGTTACCGTTTTGCTAATTGCAATATGAAGTGGAAGTAGTAAATGGGTCTGGGTCTGAACAAGGATTTTTAAATAAGATTCCATAGAAAATAAAGTTCTTGGACTGCCCAAAGGAATTATGGAGATTCCTGAGATGCAGTGGAAGGTGGTGATATCTGAAAGTGACTAGGTGAAACACAAAAAAGTGCACTCAAGGACAATGTACAGGAATGGGTAAAATCATATACAAGTTAAGCAAGGTGTAAGCAAAATACCTAGTCTGCATGTCTGAAGGAGACACTAATGTTCAGATATTTCAGGGCACTTTCACAGAAGAACCATTTGTTTTAACATGAACAGAAATACACGGTAATTGATTAGACAGAGACAAACACATATACGGACAAATGAGGTAAGACATTTCCTTTCACTTAATTGTTATAAAAGTGCACAAATCAGTTCTTACACAAATATAAATGCAGAATAATCTAGGAGTAAAGACCAGAGTTATGATAAGGCATAAGAAGGAGAGAAGGAAAGATTCAATTGTCATGTAGAGTCATTAAGCTTTGACAAGGTTTTATCAGCTTGTCTAGAATCTGAAAGGAACAATGACAGACAGTGAATGAAATCCATAAACGAGTAGCTGAAAATATCTGCCCTGAAAAAGCAACTTTGACTGGGCATCTATGTGGTAGAGCTGGGTTTCTGAGACCCTAAACATGATGAGAAAAGAGGACATGAGTACAAATGAGATGAAATTACCATATTCACATTTACTATAGAAACTCAGATTACAGAAAGAAGTCCAAGATTTTCCCTTCAGGTGTTTAAGTAAGTAAATACTTTGCGCATCTTTGCACTTGGTGCCTAGCATTTGTGTTCAGCTCACAGCGCTCATAGGAGGATATTATAAAACCAAATTTCTGTCTGCACACGGAGCTACCAAATTGCCCAACAGTTTATTATCGTTAAAGCCGAAATAATTGCTGTGGATATCTGCCTCACCTCTTTTGTGCTGCACAGTGGTTGCTGTACTGTGATTGAGACAGCAGTGCCCCCATTATGAACTGCTATCACATTTGTATTTTTTAAGTAACAGCAATTTGACAATCTACAGTAAGTATCTATGAAGATCTTAAGATATACATACTGTGAAAAATATTCATACAACAAAAGGTAGATGGACAAGTAGATAAGTAATTGGTTACATGCCTGGGACTGCCTACAGGGTTTTGTTTTGTTTAAAAAGAAAAGCTTCTTTCTCAAGTCCCTTGAATATCATTACTGGCAGTGACAGTTTTAAGCCGTAGCCAGCTCTTTCAATCTCACTCTCAGAGAAAAAGCATATAGCTACCAAGATCTTAAAATTTCTTTAACAAATAATTGATGTGTAACTTACTCTGCAACAGCCTTTTCTTATCTCCAAAGTAATAATGGCAGTGGAACGGGCATGGTACATTGAAATTATGGTAGCAGTTTGCATTAATGCCTTGTTGCATTGTTTAATCAGATTGTGTAAAATTTTCTGCTTGATGGGCAGACTGTGAAAAACAATTTAAAAGATCTAAGGCCTGTGCAAGCATTCAGTTAATGAAGGTGTGGTGACCAGATGAATAGCCTTGTTAAAAGTCAAGCTGCTTCTTTTCTAATGATGTATGATCCATTTGACCCACTTTTCTTCATGCCACTGGCAACTGGTGTTTTGTGGAGGAAATATCTTTTAAAGAGTCAGTTTGGAGATATTTATGCAAATCACTAAGAACATAAATTATGAAGACATTATTTTAGTGGCAATAATAGAGTTATACTAACATGACTGGTTCCTATTCAAGTGTAAATATTTCTAATACAAACTAGGTAAGTATAAAACCAAGGACCAATATTTTTAAAAGTGATTTTTGAGGGCCTCAATACTTGGGTGTTCAACTTGAGACACCTTAAAGAGGCTTAATTAGGTCTGGTAGCTAGAAGAAACATACGCGTGTGGTTGACTGAGCACATTTGGTCTGGAATCATTAAGAGATAGACCCTCACCATGCTATTTTTACACAGTCACAGTTCAGAGCAGAAATGTACTTTAAACTCTACAGGTGAAATCAATAGCAACACTCCCAAGACTTCAATAGAGCCAGGATTTCACCCTGTATTTCATTGATTATCACTGAAAGTATTTCATGGATGAAAACAAAATCATCACTGATAAAGTTTGCACATGACACAAATTGGGGAAGTGGTAAATAATGAAGAGGGCAAGTCACTAGTAAAGGACGATGTGGATTGCTTGGTGAGCTGGGCACTAGCAAACAATATGAATTCTAATACGGCTAGATGTAAATGTATTCATCTAAGAAGAAAGAATATAGATCATATTTATAGGATGAGGGTCTCTATCCAGGGAAATAGTGTCTCTGAAATAGATTTGGGGGTCATGTTGGATAATTGGCTGAAAGTGAACTCCTACTATGATGCTGCAGCCATGAGGGCTAAAATGATCCTTGGATGGAAAAATAGGGGAATCTGAGTAGGAGTAGAGAGGTTATTTTACTTCTATATTTAGCACTTGTGTGAGTACTGCTGGAATATTGTGTTCAGTTCTGGTATCCACAGTTCAAGAAGGACGTTGAAAAATTAGAGAGGGATCATAGAAGAGACACAATAATGATTAAAGGATTTTAAAACCTGTTTTACTTTGTTGGATTTAAAGAGCTAAATCTATTTAGCTTAATGAAGAAAAGGTTAAGGGGGGGACTTGATTACAGTCAATTAGTACCTACATAGGAAACCAATTTTTAATAGTGGGTCTTCAATCTAGCAGAGAAAGGTATAACATGATCCAAAGGCTGAAAGTTGAAGCCAGACACATTTCTGACTGGAAATACAACATACATTTGTAATAGAATAATTAATAGCTGGAACAACTTATCAAGCATCAAGGTGGATTCTCCATCACTGACCTTTTTTAAATCTAGATTTTTTTTCTAAAAATAAATACTCTAGGAATTATTTTGGGGAAGTTCTATGGTCTGTGTTATATAAGAAGTCTGACAAGATGGTCCCCTCTGGCCTTGAAATCTATGAAAAAGCATTTATCTCGTTACAATAAGCAGCTTTATACAGTATCAAATTAATCACACCATTTCAAATATTTCCACATTTTCTTTAGCTATAGTTTGTCCCTTTGTTATACCAATATAATAAAAACCAGCAGGATCTTATTAAGAGGGATAAGGCAAAGATGCCACATTTATTGTAAATATAATAGTAAAGCAAAAGACAAAGGCAAACAACGTTGTTTTACTACTTATTTCTATCACTACTTATTTTTTATACATACACACACACACATATATTCATTCACACAATCATTCATTCGGGTTCTGTATAGATGTTATAGTTACCAGCCTAGACGTTGCTCATGCCAAGTTACTGGCCAGGTATCTTGGTCATGAGGATGGAGCCGAGTCTGTGTCAGATGCATCTGATGCTCCTGGAGGCTGGCAGCAGAACCATAGACTCAAAGTCCTCAGTCTTCAGAGTCCAGTTTTATAGGAATTTATTCCTATGTCAGTCCATGAGAGTTGCTTCATTCTGCTGTTGCTAAATCAATCAGCAGATGGCTGGCTCCATGTTATCAGATGTTTGTTTTTCCTTCCTTTGAGGTGTGGTGGGGTGGATTCCAGTTTGCCCTCCGGGGGTCATCTGGTTGATCCCACTTGACACCTTCTTCGGCCGACACTGAATTCTTCAGGCTGGTAACTCCCTAACCATTCATTTATTATTTAAACTATCAGAGGGGTAGCTGTGTTAGTCTGGTTCTGTAGAAGCAGCAAAGAATCCTGTGGCACCTTATAGACTAACAGACGTTTTGCAGCATGAGCTTTCATGGGTGAATACCCACTTCTTCGGATGCAAAGAAGAAGTGGGTATTCACCCACAAAAGCTCATGCTGCAAAACGTCTGTTAGTCTATAAGGTGCCACAGGATTCTTTGCTGCTTCTATTTAAACTAGGCACTCATTCACATACATTCTCTATCTTAATTACATCTAT
The DNA here is from genome assembly GCF_020497125.1 of Mauremys mutica. Lineage (NCBI taxonomy): Eukaryota > Metazoa > Chordata > Testudines > Geoemydidae > Mauremys > Mauremys mutica. The sequence continues at coordinate 181,895,717 of NC_059072.1, read as the reverse complement.
TTCACTGTCTCTTTACCTTTCGGGGTGTTACCAATTTAGAGAACAGGCACTTAGAGTCAATTGATGTTTAACAAGTTTTATACAAAGTATTTCTTTGAGCAGGCTTCACACAGACAAAGGCTTGCAGGTTAGAGGCTAAATCTTGGGAATCACATTTATTTCTAATGTAAACCTTTAATTGTAAAGTTTCAATTAACAATAAATCATTTCTAACAATAAATCATTTTTCATATAAACCATGTCTAATATAAACCTTCTTTAATATCCCTACACCTTATTTTGAATTTCTCTCTCACATGTAGGCCCTGACAAAGGGAAAGCTTGACAATACTCACTATATTATACTTGGCAGAGTATATCACTTTAAGGTTTACTCTATTACATTTTTTAAAAGGTTTGACATCTTAATGTATATGGATATGCATGCTCAACTAGCTTATAAACAAATAGAAAGGAAGACATATATCCTAAATTATACAGATGTTACTACTTCATTTGGGGGGGGGAAAAAGGATTTTTATAGTTTTAATTGTGTTTTAATGTTCTGTAGTAACCGTGTTAATAGGAAAACAAAATTAGACACTGAAATTTCCATTCAGAGAGAACTAATTTCTTTAGTTCAGAGACATTTGTTTAGGCTACAGTTTGTGTCTCGTAAGACATTATCTTAAATGGCATTTTAGACCACATATTGTCAAGTTTCTGAGTATTTTGGAGGGAGGGGGTTAAGACTTGGATTTGGTCTCCATAAGCAAATACAGAATCTATGTCTGATTCAAATAAAAATATCTGTGGTGCACCCTCTGAATATACTTTGTTACCAACATAGGTAAGCTTACCTTTTTCTCCTGTAGCAATCTACTATTCTGTTCTCAGAGTTCTGAGACTCTTAACATTCCCTTTGAGCTCCACCAATGCTCCTTTTGCATTGGCCAAAGGGCTCAGAGCATCACAGCACCTGTCTCCATCCTATGGCTTAGTTTGCCACCTCCACAATGGGGCCTCTGCTGCTCAAGAATGAAGTACTGAGCTAGAATCTCAAATTCAGACTCTTGCAGGGTAGTGCATTCCATTTCCCATTGTGTGACTCATTTTATATTTTTTATACTTGTATATCAGTTACTTTGTCTCTGGACTTAACAATTGATTAATCCAATTTAGAACAACTCCTTCCCCACCCACAATGCAGTTTCTACATTTTATTATTATTATTTTTATATATATAACCAGCTTTGAATTCCCTGTGTAGAACTGATGAATGAAATTGTTTTTAATTGTTCACTTTATCAATATAACTTCTGTTTACTGTTTGCCATCCACTACACTTGTCTATATTGTAACTTCTGTTCATTGATTGCCATATTGTAATTCAACCCCCATTTTAAAACGCTCACTCCATTTTGTAAATGCTTCCTCCAACCTTCATTTTTGCAAATCCTGCTGTGCTCTTATTAGTTTAATTTAGATGTGTGACTGAAATATGTATAAATGATGGAATCAACCTCCAGCCCCAGCCTGTCCTGATGAAATAGAGTTCAAACACCACCGGCTGAAGATGCAGACAAGAGCCCTAACAAAGTAAGAAGAGTCCACCCTAAAAAGAAAAGGTACAATAGAAGGAAGATCAAAGCCAGGTCTGAGGCTGAAAATCACGCCTGCAATTGACGGGTGATCAAATACCAAACCCAGAGGCAGCGTGACACAGCAAGACCTATAGACTCTGGATTCAAACTAAGGCCTTGGCTACACTTGCAAATTTGCAGCGCTGCAGCAGGGTGTGAAAACACACCTTCTCCAGCGCTGCAAATTGCGGCACTGCAAAGTGCCAATGTGGTCAAAGCCCCAGCGCTGGGAGCGCAGCTCCCAGCGCTGTACGTTATTCCCCACAGGGAGGTGGAGTACGGACAGCGCTGGGAGAGCTCTCTCCCAGCACTGGCGCTTTGACTACACTTAGCGCTTCAAAGCCACGGCAGCGCTTTGAAGTGCAAGTGTAGCCATAACCTTAAGCTTACAAAAAGGATGGGTGGGATGGAAGACTTTGGAGGGTAACATTCTGCTGCCAACATGGAAGGGCATCGGTGCATGCCCAACAGAGACCCAGCTCGTCCTTGTGCCCGGCTTTTCTGGCCAGTTAGCCGCCACAAGCTATGAACCCAAGCTGCAAAATCAAGCCACAAACTCAAGCTATGTCCAGGACTGGTAACTATGCAGCAGCTGCAGAACATCTGATGGATGTGTGTGTGTGAATATGTGTGTGTGTGTGTGTATAGGTATTATGTGTGGGTATAAGGATTAAGATATTAGTTATTGGTCATAAATCAAACTATTATAATAAATATGGCATCTTTGTCTTGCCCCTTGCTCCTGCTTCTCTATAGAACTTCGGCCTAGAACCCTTCCCAGACCCCTTTTGCCTGGCCTCAGACTGCAAATTTAAAGAAATAGTATGTTTATCTTTTCCATCAGGACTGTGTCGTTTTGTCTGTACAAAACAATACCTTTTGGGAATCAGTGAAGCATTATTTTAGACAACAAGAAATTGGTGTCATCTTCAAACATAAGCTGTTCTGCATGTTAACATTAGTCAATTCCTAGTCTGATTATGAAGCCTGGCCTTAGTACTTTCAGAATCTTCTAGTGTTTGCTACACACTAGTGGTATATGTTGAAGAGTAAAGCAGAAAATATGCATAGTAGTGTACACCTATTTGCTTGCCACCACTGGGATTTCAAATCACATTTAAGGGTGTTTGGGGCCTAACTCCTTTAGGCTCTTTTAAAAATTCCTGCCTAATATCTCACTGAATAATCACAAGACATTTCACAAAACTATGGGCCTGACCCACATGGGCTGAACCCTGTGACCTTGCATAGCCCTTAAGACAGAGGGGATCTGCATAAACAGAGGATCTGCCTGAGAACAGCTGCTAGCATGAACATGGCCTGTATGTGTATGTGTAAGTATACTCCTTGTTAGAACGGAAATACTTCTTAATCTTAACTAAAATATTTGCTGCCCATCAGCATCAAACATGCCCAGCAGTGAAACAAGGCAGCCTCAGTGGTAAAAGAGTGCCTATAAAGGCCATTAAAATGTAGTTTACAGCAGTTCATTTATTATTAATATGGACATAGTTTATTATTAAATGTTGAATCCAATTGAAATACAATTGGAAAAACATCACAGAAAAACTCATTTCTTACAACAAAGAATAAAGAACTTTATTAGAATATAGAAGACAGAATTATCCCTAAGCTACTGACTCTATGCTCCTGCTTCTCTATAGAACTTCGGCCTAGAACCCTTCCCAGACTCCTTTTGCCTGGCCTCAGGCTGCAAATTTAAAGAAATAGTATGTTTATCTTTTCCATCAGGACTTAGGGTTTTGTGTTTCATTTGATAGATAGCATCTTCAGCAGCACATTTCCATGCTGGGGGACTGATCAATACCGGTTCAGGTGAAAGTGCCACCTAATCATTCCCCAACAATGTTTCCTGCAGGATCTTGTGTTTTTGCTGGAGGTTTGCCATGCAAGTACTTATCAAATCAGACTGTGCTTAGCTTGTGAAATCTGACAAGCCCAAAGCTGTATAGCTTCAGGAATGATGCTTTCTGCAACTATAAACATGCCTTTACCTGCTCAGATGAGTATTTGAGGGTGATACCATGTCAGACATGAGAAGATTCTTGACATGCAAATGGCACTCCAAGTAGTTCCTCTTTCGGATATGTTCTGATAGTAATGCCATTCAAAGTGGCTGCTCACACAGGTTTGAAAGGTAAGTTGTCTTAAAAAATGTCTGACATATCTGTAGGTAATGTAGGTCTATTATCTCCATGCTTAGAATTATGGTATAAATATTTCTGAAATTTCTAGACCAAGATCTGACCACCATACTTGCCTACTAAAATGCTGGTAAATTACCAGTATCTTTTCATGGACAACGTGGCATATTTACAGGAGAGGTTATTTTGAAGACAAAAATCTGGATGATTATTCCTAAAAGGGATTCTGATGACTCATTGTTTTTGTCATTTTCAATCCCTCCATCTGCTTCCTAAACCAATAGCCTATAACTAATCTGAGATGATTTAAAATTACTGATACCTCCTTTTCTGGAAACCAGGTAGAGGAACACTTGGTCACTGATATATCAAACCATGAGGAGGTCAATGCTGTGAGTTATATCGTGTTACATAGCAATAAGGGTAAGTAACAAGACTCTTCAACATTAAGGGTCAAATTCTCTGCTGGTGTAAGGTGGCACAGCTCCATTGAAGTCAATGGAAGTACACCAGTTTACACTAATGGAGATTTTGACCCTACTGGTCTATTATCCCTTATATTAAGGGTCTATTATCCCTTATATCAAGGGATATAAAACTCTCTGTAGGAGGAAGCTACTCATTTATATACTCACGGTATTTTCAAAGATGGCCAAACCTTGTTGAAATTCCATAGCATATTCCATAGAAATCCATTTCTAGTGAAGGATTGTTTATCTCACTAATTGCATAAAGGGAGGGCTTCAGTTGTGAAAACCCAAAACACATTATCTCCCTGAAAACATGTGGGTGCTCTGAATGTGGGGGTTTCAGGCAGCATGGGAACTGTCGCTCTGAGGGCTCCCCTCGCTCCCTGCTCTGAGCTGGCAGCATACAGAGCAAGGGGAATCCATGCAAGTCTCTTGCTCTGTAGCTGCTGCAGCCACTTCTGAGCTCTGCTAGAGAAGCACTGCATGGCCCCAGCCTTCAGGCACACAGTCACACGGGTCCATACCTCAGTGAAAATTCTCATGAATACTTCACCAACCAACATGACAATGAGTACTGTTAAGCAGCATTCTTTATCTCCAATACTTTCCCTTTGGCACACCTTTAACTCTGAAATAACAGAAGGCTGTTAAATTGCTAGAGGAGAGGAGGGTGCATGGGTGAGGGCTGGTCAACTAAAGGGCTGCAAAGTGTCTTTACATTTGTAAAAAAAAATTCATTAAAATTAGACCAGCTTCCCTACCACCAAAAAACTTCACATATCCTTCCATGACAAGTCCACACATAGGCACCAGCTTCTGCTGGCACCGGTGGATGCTCGACCTGCGCCTGCCCCCAGCCCCGCCCTGACTCCACCCTTGCCCCACCTCTCCCACTCCTGCCCCATCCTCATTCCAACCCCTTCCCCAAAGTCCCCACCCCAACTCCTTCCTCCCCGCTCCTATTGGACTCCTTACCCAAATCCATACCCCGGCCCCGCCTCTTCCTCACCTCCTCCCCTGAGCATGCCATGTTCCTGTTCCTCCCACTCCCTCCCAGAGCTTGTTACACCGTGAAACAGCAGTTTCACGGCGGCAAGTGCTGGGAGGAGAAGCCGGGATGCGGTGTGCTTATGGGAGGAGGAGGAGGAGGAGGAGGAGGAGGCGGAGATGAGGTGAGGTGAGCTCCGGAGTGTGGTGGGGAGCTTGGCTGCCGGTGGGTGCAGAGCACCCTCGGAGTTGGTGCCTATCACTCCATTGAGCTGTGATAATTTATATCAGCTGAAGATCTGACCCTCAGCCTTTTAATTTTTATTCAAAGTCCTAGTTTGGGGTTTTGAAAAGATTAAAAATGTAATCTTTTACAATAAAAAGATTAGGGCAAAACACAGCTGCTGTGAGTGTTATTACACTCTTCATAAGGAATTATTTTTCTAAAATTCTGGACATGCAGAGGGAGACCCACATTTTAACTTTCTACTGGTGCAATTTGTATTACCAGCACACCACTTCCACCCTAGCTGTCTCCCTCCATTCATACTCAAATATCTCTGGTGAGTTGTGAGGCGTGGGGAGCATGGTAACACTTTTATAACTATACAACTTGTCCTGTGTTATTACTTTTATCAAGTAGTTTAAGAATCAAATCCATTATTAAACTGTTTTTATTGTAATCAATCTACTGTCTCAAGATAAAATAAATCCTGTTTAAAATTCAAGATGGCTTTTTGTTCAGTATTTGGGATGCTTTGGAAATCTATTCTAAATGTCAATTGGAGACAATCATTCACACTGTTCAGGGCTTCTCAGTATCTTGCTCCTTGTTTCTTTTCTCATTTTTTTATTCCTTCTGTGAACAGCTGCATACTGATTTGTTTCCTTTACCTTAGTGTAGAATTGAAGACATTTGGGGGAAAGCAACCAAGTTTCTAGAACTTCTCACGAAGTTGCCCTAGTTTATCTTCTTCCACAGATGTTACCAATGTGGCAAAACAGCTTATAGATTCATGAAAAGTTTAGTAAAACAGGTTGAAATAAACTTGATATCTGCATAGTTGGAACCTCAACCAGCTGATTATGGGCCCAGATCACTATCTTTCCATTGACTTCAGTGGACTTTAGCTCAGGCTCACAATGCTCAGATTATCTATCTGCAAAAATATGAGAGAGCACCAGACAGTTTAAAACTCTGCATCAGTCATTGATGAAAACAGATTGACTTAGTTTAGCAAAAACTGTCATAGAAAGAAATGTTAAATATATATTTTAAAAGGTTTATATTGTTATAGTTCAAAATTCAAAAATATTTTGTTCCAAATTAGAACAAAAAGACAAAATTTTCCACAGGATGAATATTTAAAAAAATTATTTGGGAACCCTGAAATGTTTCATTTTGATAGTGTTGAAACATTTTGTTTAGATATTTTACTCACACACACACACACATACACTTTAATTTACACAAATCTAAAAGAAATGTTTGACTTTTCCCCATCAAAAAGTTAATTGAAATCTACACTTTTCTGTGCAACATTTATTTTTTGACAAAACTGTATTTTTCAGTGTAAAACTGTTTTTTTCCCCTCCTAACTTATTTTGACCAGCTCTACTAGAATACATATAAACACAAAAAGGGGCATATTTTACCCTCTTTCCTTATAAGAAACTCCCATTGATAGCAAGGAGAATTCCATATAGAATGAATATAAAATATGCCTCAGAGAACACAGCATGTTTTTTTTTTTAGTAGCTAGCAATGGATGGTGAGCAGTCAAGTGTGGATGCTCTTTTGGGTGTAGGAAGCTGAGCAGCCAGCAGTGGAATCAGCAGGCACACAGCACCATTGCTGAAGAAATGGCACAGGACTGATAAAAAGCTGCTGTAGAATTCCTTTTGTTCCTGGCACACACACTGGCCCAGTAGGCTGTAAAATTTCAGAGGGTCTGACATTTATACAAACTGTGTCTTTATATTGCTCAGTCACTCTGAATGCAGAGGAGTATGATAGTAACTATTAAAGGGGCTACACTCCTATCAATATGCAGGGGAATTAAGCACATTACAGCCATTTATTGAACCTTAATGATTAGTTGCCCACATAAATTGTTCATATATCAATGGAGGGTAGAACCCTCCAAATGTAATACATTGATTTAGTATAGACTGTTCTGGACTGAGACTTTAATTGAATGATGATTTGTTTAGCTGTGATGTTTAAAACATTAATATTCACTATGTTATTGGGGTTGGCCTCAAAATACTCTAATATATGTGGAGATTTAAAAACGACAACACTAAAGTTAGAGGCCAAATCCTACTTCCATTGGAAATTTTGCCAATGATTTCAATAGGAGCCAGTTTAGGGTTTAACAACCAGATTGCTAAGGCTATCCCAAATAATTGAAAGGATATCTATGCTTTGACTTTAAACCAGGAACTTTTTTCAGAAATGTTATCACTGCACATCAGTTAAAGAACAGACACCATCAGCTTAAAAGTCAGTACTGAAGAGGCTTAAAAAACTTTCACTTCCATATAGGTTTTAGTTCCCTATTGTTTCAGCCCTATCTTGTATTCTGTGTTGTTGGGGTTTTTTTTATTTAAGGAAGTTATGGTACCTGCATTAAGGAGATTAAAATCAAAACTAGCCTTATTTTCACTGAAAATGCTGGTTGTAGTGTAAAAAGTAAACATTCATCTTAGTCAATAAAATAAGAGTGAAGCTATTTTCAATCAGTTTACAGTCCTCTACACCTTGTCAAACAGTAGCCCACAGTAGCAACATCTGGGTTACAAGTACTGTATGGGACTGGTGTAAACAAAAGACTCCTAACTGAAACTGTCTAATGGTAGCCAATTTATAGTTAATAGGCCTGTCAATCGCATTAACTCACATGATTAACTCAGAAACTAATCACGATTAATCACAGTTTTAATCACACTGTTAAACAATAGAATACCAGCTGAAATTTATTAAATATTTTAGATGTTTTTCTAAGTTTTAAAATATATTGATTTCAGTTACAACACAGAATACAAAGTGTACTGTGCTCACTTTATTATTTTTATTATAAATATTTGCACTGTAAAAATGATAAAAGAAATACTATTTTTCAATACACCACATACAAATACTGTAGTGCATTCTCTTTATCATGAAAATGCAATTTAGAAAGGTAATTTTTTTTGTTACATAACTGTTTTGTTTTTGAGTTGCAATGTAAAACTTTAGAACCTACAAATTCCCTCAGTCCTATTACTTGTTCAGCCAATTGCCAAGAGAAACAAGTTTGTTTACATTCACAGGAGATAATGCTGCCTGTTTCTTAATTATTAAGTCACCTGAAAATGAGAACAGGCATGGCACTTTTTTAGCTGGCATTGCAAGGTATTTACGTGCCAGATCGGCTAAATATTTATATGCTCCTTCATGCTTCAGCCACCATTCCAGAGGACATTATTCCATGTTGATGCTTGTTAAAAAAATAATGTGTTAATTACATTTGTGACTGAACTCCTTAGGGAGAATTGTATGTCTTCTGTTCTGTTCTACACTCATTCTGCCATATATTTCGTGTTATAGCAGTCTTTTATGGTGACCCAGCACATGTTGTTTGTTTTAAAAACCCTTTCACTGCAGATTTGACAAAATGTGAGATTTTTAAAGACAGCTACAGCACTCGACCCAAGGTTTAAGAATCTGAAGTGCCTTTAAAAATCTGAGGGGGCGAGGTGTGGAGCATGCTTTCAGACATCTTAAAGGAGCAACACTCCGATGCGGAAACTACAGAACTCGAACCACCAAAAAAGAAAATTAACCTTCTGCTAGTGTCATCTAACTCGGATGATGAAAATGAACATGTGTCAGTCCACACTGCTTTGGATCATTATCAAGCAGAAACTGTTATAAGCATGGACGCATGTCCTCTGGAGTGGTGATAGAAGCATGAAGGGACATATGAATTTTTAGCGCATCTGGCACATAACTATATTGTGATATTGGTTAGAACAGTGCCATGCGAACGCCTATTTTCACTTTCAGGTGACATTGTGAACAAGAAACGGGCAGCATTATCTCCTGCAAATGAAAATAATCTTGTTTGTCTGAGCGATTGGCTGAACAAGAAGTGGGATTGAGTGTACTTGTAGGGTCTAAAGTTTAACATTGTTTTGGTTTTGAATGCAGAGGGGTTTTTTGTACAAAATTCTACACTTGTAAGTTCAACTTTCATGATAAAGAGATTGCACTGCAGTACTTGTATTAAGTGAATTGAAAAATATTATTTCTTTTGTTTTTTACAATGCAAATATTTGTAATTAAAAATAAATATTAAGTGAGCATGTACACTTTGTATTCTGTGTTGTAATTGAAATCAATGTGTTTGAAAATATAGAAAACAATCAAAAATATTTAAATTAATGGTATTCTATTGTTGTTTAATAGCACAATTAATTGGGATTATTTTTAATGGCTTGCCAGCCCTAATAGTTAAGGTTGCAATTAGAGATGGTTTGAATATAAAATTGGTTAAAAAAAAAAGTTTTCCTGTGTGAAATTCCAACCTGATTCACTGAACATAGAAAGTTTAATTCCAAGTAATTTTGACTTAGTGTTATTTTGTTTCTTCTAAATCAATAAACTGAAACAAAATATTTTAAGTCAAAACAAAAAGGAAAAGTTTTCACTTTGTTTCGAAGTGTCTATCAAAATGAAAATTTGTTTGAAAGTTTACTGCAGGAAAATTAAAGTTTGTCAGAATTGACATTTTCTCACCAACACTTTAAAGACTTAGGTTTCATTGTTTTTGGGGGGATGGTGTTTTTTTAAACCAAGTCTAGTTGCAACTGAGTTTCCACTGTAATCCTGGTCCAAAACAAGTCCACAAACAAAGGAAAATCAAACATGACAGCTTGTACCAGGGAGCAAGTTAGCATTTTTTTACCAAATTTGAAAAGAAGTGGAGGTATGATTTTTGAAATTTCATACTTTAAAAACAAAAATAGTAACCAGAATATAAAGCCTTCATACCTTCTTTGCCACATTGTAGAAGTAAAATGGGAAGAAAAGATAAGAGTTTACCAGACTCATCTGGAGTATTGGCTTATCTCTGCTCCCATTTAAGTCACTGGGAATCTGACTTCTGTGGAAGCAGAGACATCAGCCAGCTCTAAGTGCTTTTGAAAATCCCACCCCTAGTTGATATCTGGGGAACAGGATCAAAGTTTATTTTAATGCTATTATTATTTTTTTTTGAGATTTAAATACTATTATCAAAACAGTTCTTCTCCGATATACCTAAAATCAGTCTTCAGATGACTGGAGACTTAAACATCATCATCATTATAATTATTTTTTAAAAGAATTCTCAAGGTATAAGCTACACACTAAGGAGGCTTGTCAACAGAGAAAGGGAATTTTTTTTTCCCAAAACTGAAATAAATTATACAGTGCTGGTTGTAAATTAAGGCACTTTAAAAAAATAGTAATCATCATCCCAGTTAAAATTCCGGGGAATAATATCACAAGTAAAGTTTTTGAAATGGCCTAAGTTCCATTGAAATTTTAGTACTCAGTTACTAAAAATATTACCTTAGCAACAATATTTATGTCAGGAAGCACCAGAAGGCAGATCCTGAAGAATCCTGCACACAGAAAGGGAAAACTCAGTATTCTGAAGAAAGCTAGTTTGCTTTCATTGTTTCCAACTAGTGTTCTGCCACAATATCCAGTGGTTCGCATTGTTTTGATGGGGTATATCGCCCAACATAGCTGAGGTTCCAGAAACACTCACTGCCTTTCAGAGATTCACCAAACCAGTTTAACTACTCCCCAACTGATGTCTATTTCTCTACCTTCTGTCTCTTACTGAAGTTACTGTCAATATGGTTCAAGGCTTTTTTGCAGCCCTAGGCAAATTAGGAAAATAACTGCTCCTCCCAGTGAACAACACCTCTCATTCAGTAAATGACTACCAAATATTTTTCCTACTCTGATATTTTTCTACTTGATGTGACCACCTGTTTTTCCTGTATGGCTGCCTGCCAGCCAGCACTGACTAATAAGCATTTACAGCAATGTTGTCTTCATATACAGATAGTTCAGCCAAACTAAACCGTCTGACTTATTCCCTTGAAGACGTGCCAGATGTAGGCTGAGGCTAATCTTATTTTTTGAGTTTTGTATACCCACAATAAATATCCTCTGTATTGGGGGTGTTTTGGGTTGTTAACATTAGCTGTTTAAAATACAGAACCATCTGCTTTCAGACTATTATCTGCTTCCAGCTTTTGGGGTAAAAGAATAAAGGGATAACAGATAATCCTTCAACCACAATGTTAATAGAGATAATTGTTAGTTTGTGTTTTGGGCATGTGCCTGAGTTACTCTGTCGTATTTGAGGATGTGCAGAGGTACTTGCTGCACGGCGCTTGATAACATTCCTGATTCTTCAGCAATGCTTGTTGATTATGGGTTGTGCTCTCGTATTGTTGTCTGGAAATGCATATTAGATATGCTCTAATCGTAATCCATGTTTTAGTACAGCTCTCTTTTTGGCCTGGGTTGAAATGATTTGGTGTCTTTACAGAAAGTAGTAGTGATGTTTTATTATTATTATGCAGTTACATATCTCAAATAAGATGCTGAAAGGTGAAGTAAAGGTGGAGCTGGTAGTGATGCCTATAGTTAAGGTGGCATAGCATTTTCCATTCTACTAGAATTGCCAATAACCTTGCTGAATTTCAACTATTTGGAGTGAACTTTTTCATTCCAGTTTGTCTGTCTCAGGCTAATTTTTACTGGATTGTTTCAGCTAAAGCAATTCTGCTATTTGGGAATAAGGTTAGGAAAAGATAGGTAGCTTTGACAATGGTTACACAGAAAAATGGTTTATTTGTTGTAATATAAAGAACTCTAATGCTCCGTGTTTTGGAGCAGGAATTTGAAATTTGGCAAGGGGATCAGTCTGTCCTGAATACTCGCCCAGAATTGGCCAAGTTGTGTCTGTAAATTGCCATTTGCTCATGTTCAATGGAGCTTGTTAGAGATTTGCTGCTAAAATCTCTGAACAGTCCATCTGCGCTGAACATGTCGCCAGAATTTCTATATTCCAAGTACATTTAATATGCTCCCATGCCCCTATGTTAGGCACAGAGCTCAAGCTCCAGATGGAGTTGCTGTGGGGGGAGGGGAACAAGGAGTAAAGGTGGAGGTTGACAATGTTAAAGGTGCTAAAAATTAGAGGTTTCTAACAGTTATTTTTCTTTTTACCAAGATATCTACAGTTTGATTCATGATATTAGGGAAGTCTTGTTTTACAAGTAGAAGAATTTTTTTATAAAATATTTCAAAATCAGATTTTGTTAAATGTGGCATATTCAGAATACATAAATATACAGAATACATGTCTGTGTCAACCACCAGTTTGACTGCACCACAACTAAAGGGGGACAGAAGTTGTCTGGGCTTACTCAAAGAAGAGCAGCTCTGCTTTGTGGTTGGGTGTGGGAGGGAGAGAGAGGAAGAAGGTCAGAAACTGCTGTAAAAGGTGCTAGTTGGTCAGCTTTGCAGCAATGACTCCTCCCCTCTCCCCCCAGAATGTGCATAAAGGTACGAAACCTGGGTGGAGCAAGTCTCTATGTCCAAGCAGCATGGAAGCCAGCACTTACCCTTCCTCCCCTGCTGTGGGCATTGCGCTAGTCACCCCTTTTAAAGGAGGGCTGGGAAGGAATTTTTTCCTCACCACCAGAATTGGCTGTGGTGGAGTGTGGTTTTTTCACCTTCCCCACAGCGGGTGTGAGCCTGGACCTTTTCTGGTGAATAGAAAAGGTGGCAGGCCATATGTTGCAACTTACTTTGTAAAGTTGGGCAGATGTTCAGTGCAGGTCCTCCATAGGAAGGGCAGCCAGTGACCAGATAAATGGCCTGGTAAAGGACTTAAAAGGAGGTACTGGATAAAGGAACAGAACAGGGGAGGGGGTTCAGGGACTCCTATGATTGGTACAGCAGGGAACCAAACCCTCCCCCAGCCCCCCATTCTCATAGCCCTCATTAACCCTCTTATGAGGCTGGTGGATGGTAAGGTCCAAGCCATGGGGTGGCTGGGGAACCTGGATGGAAACAAAGGAGGGCTGGTGGAAGCCCCGGAGAATTGATTTGAATAAGCATGGATTTGCCTGCACTGTACACTTTATGTGCCGGGTAGTCCCAGACATCTATATAATAAAGTTGCGGCCTGATTAAAACCCGTAACAAGTCTCCTGTCCTTCTTGCGGTATACCCAGACAATGGGTGGACACTTCATCTCCTCATGAGTCATGCATATCATGTAATTGTTATAACACATATTTAATACAAATGTACTTTTTTTTGTATGTACACACATACATGTCTTCACAACTGCACTCAGCCACATCCTCAGGTGGTGCCAACTGCATTGACTTCAGTGGAGCCATGCTAATTGACACCAGCTGAGGATTTAGCCCACAGTCTTTACACCATGTACTATAAATACAACACACTGTTGCTAGAAACTGAATTGAAATGGTTCCCATAACAAAAATTTTGCAAAAAAAAAAAAAGCAGATTATATCCACAAATTACAAACACAATATGCCATACCAAAAATATGAATGTCCTTCTTCTATGAGACCCTGTCCACTGAAGTGGCCTTTCCAAGATGTGTCAAAGGATAGAAAAATGTTTCCTACGGCACCAGGCCACTCACATAGTGCTAGGAGACAGGAAAGGGAATTTCTTCCTAACATTAGGTCACATTCTGTTTGCCCTGAAGCACAGATTGAAGGTTTTAGTAATTTTTACCTTCATGGCAAAAAATTATGTCAAGTCTTATTATCAAAAGCATCTATTCAAATATTTGCCATAATAATACTAAGTTATGCAAAGAGGACATGTTGTTTATCTGTTTTAAATCTGTTGCAATTGAATTTAATAGTTTCCCTTTTTTCTTATATAATGAGAAAGTGTGATTATTCCTCAGGGGGTACATTATTTTTAAACCATTTTTACCAATAGGCATAACAGCCACCCTTTATTCAGGGTAAAGGTAAGAAACCGTTAAGCTCTTTTATGAAATGAGACAGGTGAAACAATAAGAGCCATCACTCCGAGCACAAATCAGAGGCAAGGCCAGTCAGGAGTCTGAATGGTGTGAGTGGAGGGTTTTCACTGGGGGCTGAATACAAATGCAGGAGGACTGGATATTCTTTGGTATATGTGCATGTGTGTAGAAGCAGACGACACTGCAGAAGCTGCCAGAGAAGCAGCAAAAAGCCAAAGAGAGAGCCAGGACCAACATTGGGAGCTTGGCCCTGAGAAAAAAGGCTAGAAAGAGCTTTTTGGTTGGAGTGCTGTCTGAAAGAGGCTTGGAACTGGAAGCAAAGGAACTGTTTCCTGCTCTTTGAGTCCTCCTATGTTCAGGAAAACAGGAGCTTATTTTGTAAATAAACAGAACTGTAGTAAAGAAATACCTGCCTCCATCATCAATTTCTTCTAACAGAAACAACTCACAATATGCCCAAATATTGACTAACTGTTCAAGTCAAAAGCGGTAGCATTATGTAACGCAGTTCCATCTAAATATTTTAAAGAAATAAATTGTGGTTTCCTCCCAATTACTTATGGATTTTTAAAGTGAGAAAAAACAAACAAATTCCATAGTCTCCAAATTGAAATGATTGGAGATTGCTTTGGCCTTCCTAGTATTCAGAGTTATGCTGATGCCTTTGTGAAAGTTCTACATTTTTTGGCATAATACTTCTTCAAAGTGTTTGTGGATGAGAACAAAGGGAAAAGACTGTCAATTAAAAACCTGTAGCTGTGCCATCTGATTCAGGCTTGCAGGGTTTGGGCCTGTTTAATTGCGATATAGGTGTTCAGGCTCAGGCTGCAGCCCGAGCTCTGGGACCGGGGCCGACTCCAGGGTTTTTGCCGCCCCAAGCAGAAAAAGAAAAAGCCATGATCTGCAGCTCTACCGCCGCCGCTTCAGTGTTCGGCAGCAATTCTGCAGCAGGTCCTTCGCTCCCGACCCGCTGCCGAATTGCCGCCAAAGACCCAGACGTGCCACCCGTCATCGTTGGGTGCCCCAAGCAGCTGCTTGCTGGGCTGGTGCCTGGAGCCGGCCCTGTCTGGGACCTTCCCACTACACAGAGTCCTAGAACCCAGGCTCCATCTTGAGACCTCCCATCCACACACTACAACTAAACTGCCCCTTTGCCTAAGCCTAGGGGGTCAGGTGGGCTTGATAGCCTGGGCTGCAATATCCACACAGATATTTTTGGTGTGCTAGCTTCCAGCTGTACTATAAACATACCTTTTGTCCCACCCATGCCAGAAGGAGATCATAGAGCTGTCAGCAGCTCTAAAATTCAAGACCAGGGCCCCAGTAATAAGAGTGCCAGAACCATCTCCCTGATGCCTTCACCCCTATCCTAAAGAGAGCTGTGGCACAAATGCGAATCTGTCTCTTCAGCATGTATAACCTCCTTAATTCCAGAGTTACCACAGCAGTCCAAGCAGCAGGCAAATTTGCTTAATCCTTTTATATGTTCGGTTTATCCTAATCTCTGGATTAAAAGGAAATCTAAGAGGGGTATGCATACTAATCCCCACCCTGCCACAACTGCCCACCCACACTTAATATTTAATTTCTATTGCCTCACTCTGCACTCTCCATTTCATGGAACTATCCCATCCACTGTTATATCTGACCCAATTTCCATTACCAGTGGAATTCTATCCTTGAGCAGGATGTGGATATGACAATGAACCAATAAGAACTCTAAGGTCAAGAAATATGATTAAGGAAAAACACACAGTATACAAAGACAGATCAGTTCTAATGCCACACACAAATGTCAATACTAAAGATTTAAATAAAAAAAAACCTCGTCTACATCCCCTGACACTTACTCATCCTCAGACTTCAAAAACGCACAGGTGACTGACATGATTTGCAACATAGGTTAACAATGTCTGGCTCCATTACATCAATTTTAGAAAGATTATTAAGACTGAAGTGTCAGATCCTTGACTTTTTAATCTTTGATTTAAATGTATATTTCTGACACAGGAAAAGTGTTAAAAATCAGTGAGATCTCATATCATTTGATTATAGTAACAGAAAGACATTAGGCCAAAGCTATGCTGGTTTATGCCAGCTGAATGTCTGGCCCACTGTGTCTGCAAATGTATGACAATATGGATCTGATGCTACTGGGAAAAGAGAACCAACTAGTTGTGTGTGATGAGAACTGGCAGCACAAGGAACACAAGATTTATAGCTTCCAGCTTGACAAAGTCAATGTGTGTATGACATCTGACTCCTGCAAAACTTCACTTCATAAAGGAACACAATCTGGAAGGGACATTATGTTGATTAGCATTTTAACAAATATATTAAGGACTTGAACTGAGATAGTTTTAGGATTTAATAGGAATTAAATTGGAAGAGAGACTCAACCTTGGTAATGTGTTTGGGACGTGACAATGACAAGGCTGAACTATTCTGATATAAACACCAAATTGTGTATTGTTTTACTTCTTGTAGCTGGATATGTATCAATCACAAAATAAAATTAACTTGTCACATTGAAAGCAAATGCAAGAAAATAGTTATGTGGGTTTGGATATGAAGATGATGTGCTTTAGTTTAAATGATAAACACCAAACTCACCCAGGAAGGTTGGTACAGACTTCTGTAATTGCAATGTTCGTTTTGTGTATGTAAATTTTGTTTTGTTTTGTTTTCAATGGTTGAAAATAGAGAGAGCGCACACATGCGCACAAGAGGACAAAAGAGGGTAATGGCGTTGCTAAGAGAGTGGGCAGAGAGATCATCAGTGTATTTGACATAGCATTTATATTTTCAAATTCACATACTATGAGTCATTTTAGTGATATTCACATTATAAAATGGCATGAGCTATTTAAAACTTTATTCGCTCTAAGAGTTTTGTTCCAATATTACAATCAAGCTAAATGTAACATGTATTTTTCCCCCTTTACTTTATTGTTAAGCCACTAAGTGAAATCATTTGCAATAATTAAAACTGCAATTTCCTGTTTGCTAATGAAAGAAACAATGAGTACAGTACTAAAAGGTTTTGTTTAAATTTGCTTAGCTTGGAAAGGAGATGTAAATTACATGATTTTTCAAGGTCTAAAAATCAACATGCCAGCAGTTTGTTTTTCCAGCTTGCCTAAGGACCAATCCTACATCCCTTATTCAGATGCATGCTCTCATTGAGTTCACTGGGAATATTCATCTAAGTAAGAGCTTTCAGCCTATGCAGATTAGGTAGCTGAATGTCATTGAGAGGGAGCAATCAGACTGGGTTATTTAGGAATAACACAACAGCATCTAACACAGGTAGCATTAGAATCATGCAAAAGTTTGAGGAAGCTTAACACCAAGACAGAGAGCAAGGGAATGAAAAAGGGAAAGATAGTGGAAACAAGAAGCGGTAATGGGACAAAATGAAAGGGAGGGTGGGAGGGGAAGAGTGATTGTGGCCTTGAAAAGTGAAGCTTGACTTGATGGACATCTTTTCCCCATTTTAAGTTTGGGTTTTAGTTAATTTAACTTACAGAAAGATCCTTCCTCAAGGGAAGGATCACTGATTCAGGAAGTAACCTTGAGAGGAAGTTTACGGTAGGAGGTGCTTTCTGCCCTGGGAAAGTGAAAATGTTTGTGGCATAAGTAGCAACAGGAGCAGGAGGGGAGCTGCCTCTTTCCCCATTTAAAGTAATAAACACATGTTCTGTTGTTAATGAGCTTACAGCTGTGTTATGGTTCCAGAGACTTTACCTATTTTTCTTGGTGGGTCAACGCAAAGTCTTCAAGGTCACACAACACAAATTCAGTCAGTAAGAGATATACACAAGTGCAGATGAACATATATTTATGTCACAATTCAGGGCAAATGCACCTGCATTCCCCTTCCATGGTTCCTGGAGTGAACCCACTCTACACTCCTCAGCTGTAACTCTCTTGGATGGAGACCCACATCTCTCTCCTTCCTGACTGGGTTTTTTCCAGGCTGCACAGTACCCTGCCTACACTGGCCAGAATCTGCTCTTCGCTCTCTGTTCAAAGGCTATGAACAGCTGTAACTGCCACCTCTTACAAGTTAACAGTTTTTTTTTCTAAGCAAGTGCATTTATTCTCAAGGTGAAAGGACTACAGAGAAAACATTAAAACAATAAAAGAATCCACATACATGGTAATAAGCTAACCAGAGATCACCCCCTAACTCCATCAAGGGCTCTGGTAAGAGTAAATCCTCCATTCCCCGCAAAGGGGCTACAAGTTCATAACAGCCTTACCTGAGACAAACACATCCTTTATACAGGTTGGGCCTCTGATCTTGAAACTTTAGGAATAGGTAATTACCATACAATGGTCCCCTACTCAGGTGTACCTTCAAAAGGCAGGGTTTTTGTATAACACGAGGTGGGAATATGGATTCACCTCCCACTATGGATTCCCCAGGGAAACCACTTGACCCTCTTTGTGACCAAAGACCTTTCTTGTCTAGCATATGGCTCACTATAGCCCTTTTGATTTCATAACACTTCCCAGGGTTTACATCCCATCTCTGCCCAGAGAGAGGTTACACACAGTCTCAGACCACAATAATACGGAAGCCATTAATTTAACACAATAGACTCCAAAGATACTTAAAACTTAATTCAATAAGGTCTCCCAATGATATTGCAGGAAATTGCCGTATGTGTTCACAGTAACGAATAAAAAGGGGGCCAAATTATCCCTTCCACAAAACCTCTAACTTCAATAAACTTTATATCAGGGACAAAGTTGGTATCAGATGACAGTAACACAGTCAATCAGAAATGAAACATAAAACATGAAATAACATCCCCCAAACTGAAATAATGGACCCAACAATTCCCTATCTTCTTATCCCCACTTCTTGCAATTGCAGGAAAAATGCTTTTTTAAAAATGTGTCTGACCTATTAGAATTAAGTCTGGGAGTCTGAATTGGATGCATCTTTCCCCTGAATGATCTGGGATATACAATTAAGAAACACTGTTCTCCTGATTATAACACAAGTGGTCATTTTTGTTCTTATCCATACATGACCACTTTATTAATACAACCCATTAAATTCCAATCATACTGTTACTCTGGCAGCTAATTTTATATTTTCAAGTGACACGGCTTCAACTAAGTCTATGATAACAGCCCTAAATTGTTAGTATAGTTGGAATTCCATTTGTACATAAATACAGTCAATCAGTAAGATACACAAGTGCAGATGAATATATATATTTATGTCACAATTCAGATCAAATACACCTGTATTACCCCTCCCTGGTTATTGGAGGGAACCCACTCTATACTCGCAGCTCCTCAGCTGTAACTCTCTTGGGCAGAGATCCACATGTCTCTCTCTCTCTTCTGACTGGGATTTTAAAATACCCTCTTTGCAGAGGATAAGCCTGTGGACATTCATGTTTTGGGTCACTTTTTCTAAGCCTTCCTCCTTTGTACACCTGTAATTTAGGATACAAAAATAGCTAAGACTAAATTACACCTGCAATTATTTGCAGGCACTCTTGATGGGCCAGATCTTCAACTGGTGGCACAGCTCCATTAACTTCAATATTAACTTACACCAACTGAGGATCTGGTGCACAACCACTTGGGACTTTACTGAGTAGCCATTTAATTGATACATCTGTGCCTGCCAATGACTGAGGATGCACAATTGTGCTCAGACATTTTTACCTCCATAAGTGCAGCTGCAAAAGCCTGTGTAAGACCATGTGTTAAAACAAATCTCAAGTAGTGGTTATTAAATAATCATTGAGAAGGAGTAATTATGTGTAACCCTTCTGCCAGGTGGAGTTGGCAGCAACAA
Source organism: Mauremys mutica (assembly GCF_020497125.1). Lineage (NCBI taxonomy): Eukaryota > Metazoa > Chordata > Testudines > Geoemydidae > Mauremys > Mauremys mutica. The sequence continues at coordinate 181,875,557 of NC_059072.1, read as the reverse complement.
TGGCAGCGTTCATTATTTAGGGGTTCCTTTTTAACAATACAACAAAACGGGCTCAAGCCCCCACCCAGTAACCTGAGAAAATTACACACCACTCCTTGGGCACCTCTAAGTGGCAATAATTCCCCTCTCATAAGCACTGAGTCTGTGTGTGGAAAAGAAACATTTAATAAAAAGGGGAAAGTAATCCAGAATTAACTTGGGAAAATGCTGAAAGCATAATTCATAAGCATAAGACCATAAGCAAAACAACACCCACCCCAGAGTACATTGGGCAGTGTTCTTTGCCTTGGATTCTCACCTTGTGATGAGGAAGTCCAACAAACAAAAGTTCCTCTTATGTGGTGCTCCCCTCTTCCTCCACTCACTCCAGTCACAGTTGTCCTTGATCAGCAAAGACCCAGGGGTTCATTCACCTGAGTTCACCTTTCACCATGGGTGGGGGGAGATGGAAGGCACCATATTCAGAGAGATTAAAACTTGTTCTTGGTACACTTAATATGTATCTTACATTGTCTGAAAAATATGTTCATGTCCTTATGGTGAGGAATATTAGTTTCAACATAGCTGTCTTGTAACAAGAGCAATAGACTCCCAAAGGAGCTCCTCAAATCTGTCCTTAAATTTGTTCAATAAACTGTTTCCATCTGGTTTCTCAGGTGCAAACCTTATCCAGAGCAATGGACATACCTCCAAGCTTAAATGCTGGCAAAAAGAGCAGTGGATGGGCTGATCAAAAGGAAAACAAGAGAGCGGTACACAGCAATTAATACAGCAGAGGAGGTTGTAGGAAAGAGGCTTTAATGATTGGTATCAGAGACTGAATCCAAAAGTAGTGAATAGCCACAGGCAATTATATGATAGAGATAGGTTCTCCAATTTGTCACAAAGTAAAAGGAAATCAAAGTATTAGTCTCAGGGCAGTAAGGAGCTTGTTAAGATTACAAGATGACCACATATGATTTAGATCTAAACTTCAATTTCAACAGAGGTGGCACAGTGTTTTGCGGTACTACTTTCCTATGAAATCACTGCATCTATCTCCTTCTTTCCCCCCTACAGCAGACCCTGACCAACACATTAATAGATATCCTCTCTTAATCATTACATAGTCTAGCTCAGCATGGTGACTTACTTCCATTTCCCTTCACAAAATTCTATAACCCCCCTTCTGACATCATATCATACTAATTATTTCCATCCATTGCATGCTGACTGTTTGGCTTCTGCTTATATTGTTCAAATTTTGAATCTTTGAGTCTTTATTATCATTCATCCTATGCTTTATGATTACCTTATCTCTTTCTCCCTGCATATGGTTTTATTTCTATTGCTTTGTCCTTAACATCTCCTTCCTGCCAATAAATCTCAGTTTGGTCTACTTTTTGCTGGACTTTTGACCCTTTTGTCACATTCCCATTGTTTATTCCTAAAATGTGGGCAAAATAGGTGGGGAGAGGAGTGAGAAGAGGATGTTAGGATAAAAAGGGATTAGAGTAAGAAAAGAATGTCTAACTGAAAAATAGATACTGGGTTAAAGGGAAGTAATGAATGAATTTCGGCCTAAATGAAAGTTGTCCTCTGAACAGAAAATGTTATTTTTTAATGTCAGTCTTCCCCTGCAGGGTTGGGTTGAACCCAGTGCAGTAGCACTTAGCAATTGCATAAAAACTAGCAAGTGAAAATGTTAGTTTTATTGTGCCATCTGACACTAATACAAAAGTTAAAGTAAACAAGAAAAGGCAAATTAGACAGTTAAATTCTTGCAGTTTTAATAAACTGTGGTATTGCTAGTATAGGTAATGGTTATTGTTCAAATTTATGCTCCTAGGCAACAAGGGCAATGGAGTTACAAAGCTTGAGTAACAGTGGTTAAACACAGAAAAAAAGAAATCATAATTTTTATCCCACTGTTCCTTTCATATTTTATGAAGGACAGCTAACCTGTTTTAGAAAGACACGGAGAAACAGAAGTCAGTAATGAAGTTATTTTGGTTTACTAGCTGTGTTATAGCAGTTTACTGAACGGTTTAGGGTAGGGAAAGTCAACAATCAAATATAGTTGGGAAAAACTTTTCTACTGAAACTTTTTTCGGTGAAAAATGCAGATTTGGTAACATGAAAATAGTTTTCAATTTTGTGTTGATTTTGCTGAATTGTTTGTTTTGAAACAAACACAAAAATAAAATTTAAAATTGAAATATTTTGTTTGACATTTTTAAATAGTACCTTTATAGTCATTTCAAATTGAAAAATCTAAAAGTTAAAATAAATTTCTAAACAAAAAATGCAGAAACACCAAAATATTCAAAAAACAGAACTAAACATTTAGTTTCAGTTCAAACAAAACTTTTTTTTTCTTTTCAATTCAGTGAAAATGTCACTTTTTTTTTTGGTCCAACCTAAAACAATTTTATGACTTTTCAAAATTGCCAACAAATTAACAAATTAATTATATACCCAGCTCTCCAATCAAGCCATGTTTATTCACTTTCGCTTGTGAACTACATTTTGATCTTGTAGATTTAAAGAGCATAACTTTCAAAAACTCCGCAATTCTCCTGCCTTATTTCCACGTTCATTCTCAAGAACAGATATGAAGGCTTGCCTGTATATGAGCAGTAACTGAAATAACTAAATTAGTTTTAATTCACACCTTAAGGTATTTTGGTGTGGGACTGTCTACTTTGTCCTTTCCTGTTCCCTAAGCAAGAGATACAGGCCATCTTAACTTGCTTCTAAGCAGGTTCTCAGATGGTTAGTAAGGCTGCAGAGGCATAACTCACAGTAAAGTTTAACCCAACATGTTTTATATAACATAGCATGTCAGAGACAGGCTACTCATACACTGGTCTAACACAATGCTGAAGAGAAAAACTTAGACCCTACAAGAATTGCTGACTGCTAGGACAGATGATCGTGGAGCTTCTGCAGCTGTGTGAGAATTCATAAGGAAATTTCAATTGGTCTGTGTTCATGGAGTTTTCTTATTTCTTTTTTGAAAACATTGCAGTTTTCCTGCTCTCCTATCATAAGTGCACATGAAAAACAAACCTTTCAGAAAGGTTTTGAACTGGATGTTTAATTGTAACATTTTTAATTTGTGCTGTGTTGGGTAACATATATCAGAGGTCCTCAAACCTGTTGATTACATAAACACCTCAGAGTAGAGATAGTCACATGAGCCACCTGAATGCCCACTCATTAGTACCTTGAAAACATACCCAACCCCATTTCCAATTGTTTAATATACCTGTGGCAATGAAATCAATTGATTAGAAGTAATGTCAATCTTAGGAAAGCATTTAGTGTATTTTCCAGAGTCTTTCAATACAATTTAGCATCTGGAAACAGGAGGACAAGCCAGGACCATGTCCACCACCCACAAATTCCATAAGTCATGTTTTCAGAGACATTAGGCGAGATCCTCACAGCTGCATTGGTGCTGTTTTGCTGGAGGTCAACATGGTTCTATACTTCTCCTTCCCAACCCTATTGTGATCTTGATACTACTTTAAATTGCTCTTCAGGACCACACAAACATATCCCTATGCTCAGAGATGGCCTGGAGAAAAAAAAAAGACAATTCATCCTTTTTGCTCCCTGATTTCCTTTTATTCCAGGATCCAGATAGGCAACTGTCCAGGCTCTGAACTGTTTGGAAGAGAGTGACAATGAAGGAAACTATTTAGTCCTTCGGTAGTATTACTTTAGGAGTAAGTTAAAGAAAAACCTGGGCTTAAACTGTTTTTGACATGTCCAAAATTTAATCCATAAATTTAATAGACAACAATGGCTATTTGTTTTAAGGACTATTTGTTAATCAAATGCAAGGCCTACTATAATTTCACCATAGTGAGAAGATGTGAACACACCTTTATCAATAAGTTTCCTGATTTTTTTGTATTCCTTAATTCAGAAATGACAATGGATTCTTTTTTAAAATAATACTTTACATCTCCAACCATTTATAAAAAATGGAACTGGAAACTTTTTTTTTTTAAAAAGGCTGTAACCACAGATACTCAAAATTCACTTTTAGGCACTGAAGGGCAAGTCATCTTCATTCTGCAGAGACTACATCTTTAATATATTATAGAAATATTGATTGGCTTCAGATATACTAGTCATAAACCATTGCCCAGGGGTTACTTTTGTTATTGAGATTGAATTACAATTTGTGCAGTTATAGTAACTCAGACAATAATTAATAGTTTCTTTTAAATCAAAAATAGGGATTGGTTTAAATTGCATTATAAATGTTCCCTCACCACTACTATAAGGTAAAATCCCTACCATGCAATAACTTTTGCTCCCTTTCTATTCTTCAAAGCAGCATCTCTCTAGTATAGCTCCTAGATGCTACTTCTTTATGAAGCTTATGAAGTAGCTCAAAAAGGAAACTGCATTCCAGTTCTGCTATGTTCTGAACTTCACGTTTCTATTCTGCATCAGATTTCAATTCCTCCTGGCAAACATACAGACCTTATCCAAGATCCAAGCTGGCACACAGTTATCACATCCTTCCTCATTATAATGTACTCCTGCACCCATACTGCCACCAGTCTGCCCCCCCATGTGCAACACACACAAGCTATTGAGATTGCATATGCTCTAGGAAGGCATAGATAATTTGTCTCAAATCAGTTTGATAAAAATCATGCATGAAAAACATTCTTCCTGAGAAAGTCTTTTATTCTGAACCATTCCCAGCTATTTGTAATTGGATTATTTCCACTCTCTGTTGTTTATCTTTAGTTCTCCAGCTGGAAGAACAGGATATGTAATACCTTCCACTACCACAGCCAACACCGTTTTGTAGACAGCTGGTATGGAAACATCTGCAGTGGCTGGCCGACTAGAGTTTCCAGTTTATATTCTCTTGAGAAAAACAAAATGTGGTTTTAGTCTTCGTCTTATCTCATTTTCCAAAGAGATTTTAATCCAGCAAGTACATGTCTGTTTGAAAGCAAAGAAGGGCTGGTTTGCTTTGAGAACTGGTAAAAGGATAAGGAGCTTTTTAACTTCAATCCAAACCTGGCCCATGTCAGTGGTGACCAAAAATCCATATACATCACTGGCTGTTTGGTGACCTTTGTGATTGGGGTAGTTGAAGGCTTCCATTCAGTTCTTAAAGGATAAGTGTGCTTATCACAGTTGGTACCTTTCTGACAGTTTTACTGAGATATTTACACATGAATGAGTTTGGAGATATTTAACCTCTCACTCCAAAACAGTCATTGGTAAAATTTTCAAAAACACCCAAGTCCCATTTTAAAAAATGATTTAGAGTCTTAGGCTTCTAAGTCAATTAGCTACTTTTGAACGTTAGATTAAAGACATAGATGGCAGAGTGAAGGAAATTTTCATGGCTGCTCCCTGGTTTGTCCTGGTTTCTGTAGATAAAGAGGATATGTTCTATTCTGTAGCTTTCATGCATGCATGGAAAATACTTGAAAAGAGCAATGTAACCTGTGAACCTTTATTAAATTCTTTTTATTTATGGATTTTTCATAATTGGATTTTGACATTTAACTTACACTTTTGAATGTTATTTATGCAATATTTGGAAAACAAGTAGGGCAGAGGGAACAAGTGAATTGATGAATGAAGGTTTCAAATTGTGGGCCTTGTAGTATTGACCTTACCTAAGAAAATCTCTATTTGATTTCATTGGGAGTTTTGTGTGAATAAGGACTCTAGATTCAGGGTCTGATTGTGAGATTACTGGTTAATAACTTCATAGCTTAAAACTACAATTTAGACTCCTCTCAACGTTTACTTAAAAAGTCTAAAATAGCATTTTCTATATCAGGATTATATAATCATTTGTATGCCAGAAAGTGCAGGAGATGAAAGCTTACTGTGCAGAATACTAAAAGCAGCTTTTGAAAGTAAATGTTGCATTTCCTATGATAATCTTCATGGCCAAAATTTTCACCAAGCCATTAGGGGCACAATCCAAACTGAATTGCAGTCAGTCCATTGGTTCAAATTGGAGTTAGACCAGGCTCTCAATGGGTGTAGAACATAGGTAAATGGATGACAGAATTTTTGCCTATGTCTAGGTTACAAGCAGAGCTGTTTGAAAAGATGACTTTCCATCTCATGGAAAATTCCAGCGTTTCAATATTTTTGTCTCAAATTGAGGGGGTGAAATATTGATTTTTCCCCCAAGATGAATAGTTCCAAAAAATTTGATTCAGAAAGGATGAAGTATTTTGTTCCTGAATTTTAAATCAAAACAAAGCATTTCTTGAACTGACTGTTTTGAATCATTTTAACATTACACTGTAATATTCCCATGGTGGTGCAATACTTCACAGACATTTAAGTTCACGGGGTTGCCTGATGACCCATTCTCCCATGGCCAGACTACATATGTCATGATGCATCTGCAGCTATGCAAGTCCCATGTTTTACCATGCCACTCAGAGGGAATACTTTTTCATCGTGGGAAATGTAGTCTGACCAAGGAACCCAACCCGTAGGGTGGCATGAACTACAAACCCCATGAGACAATGTGCCACAATAAAGAAATGCAATTTAATTTTGAACTGACCTGAAATGCAATGTTTTGAATGGGTTTTCCCAACATAAAAAAAAAGTCAGCAAAATCAAAATTGTCACATGAGAAATTTCATTTTGTGGAAACTGAGTTTTCCATCAGAAAATCTTTTCAAGAGAAAATTGTCAGCCAACTCTGATTACAAGGACCACAAACATGTCTTCAAGTTTATCTATTCAAGTTACCTACTATTACTATGATGGGGAACTTTCCAAAATCTGAGCATTAGGAATAATATTTTGTAACATGAAAAAAAAATGTTTAGGCTTAAATACAGAGCATACGTCCATTACCTTTAGCTTGCCTTAATTAATTCTAGTTCAATCAATATTTCAGACGGCTATACCACAGTGACTTGCTTCCTCATCACCTTGTGCTAACTTTGCTTATATGGGTATTTAAGACCCTGATCTTGTCAATGACACCATTCACATGGAGGCCCCTTATGTCACTGGAGGTCCATACAGGTGCAGAGTCAGTTGCAGGGTTGGGGACTAAGAATACATTCAGAATGGATTATGATCATCTAAAGCAACCAGAAAACATTTGTTTTCTATAGAGGAAATTGTTTTGAAGGTTTGAAAGTGCCAGCTGCACACCCAGCTCCTAGAATTATTTTCAACTGTAATATTGTTTATTTTATTTTCACACACTTTAGTTAAAACTGCAAGAACATATATTTAATGGCAGAATATTCCCTCATGCAAATAGCCTGGGGAAAATTAATGTCAGTTACACATGCTGACCTACTCCCACAAACTTTTTCTCCCCTGAAAGTTCAATTCTTTGCAAAGCCAATGCAATCAGAAATTGACATCTGTGCTTCTCACCCATGGCCATATCTTGATTAGAAAAAAAAATGTGAATTGTTTGTTATATCAGAGCAATGAATAGAAAAACTATTCTCAATCCAGCTCATTTTGTACTCAAGATGAACACAGAAGAAGAAATCAAATTTCAAGACATTCATCTGCTCTCATCTTATTGGGTGTGCATTACCTGTTCTGTTCTGTATCTTGGATGACAAAGTTTCCTTTTACAACATTTAGCCATCAGTGTCAATTCTTTGTGCAGTAAGGGTAAGTATAATGATCACAATAAGCATTATATACCAGATGTTGCAAGCCATCCATGTCCCTTCTTTGGTGCCTATGATTTTAAATTCAAACACTTCACATTTTATTTGCACTTCCATTTCAGTGTTTAACTCCAGAGCTTCTTAGAACATATTCACATCTCCTTTTGTCGTCTTCCCCTTCCATCCCAACTGGGAGACCCAGCAGACACAGGATTTTACTTTTTAATGCATTCAATAATGACTCATTTTAAAGTGAGTGAAACATTGTCTCTAATTATAGCTGCAATATGTTCCTCAGTGGATTTCACATCCTGTCTAAGCATCACATTATGTTCTTCCAATAATTATAGCCTTTTTTTCCATCGCTTTAGCTTTTATTTCAAGCCAGTCAAAACTCTTAACAAAGTCAGTCTTTAACTTCATTACATTACACTTCTCCTAATACTATATGTTCTCCCAATGCTTAAAGACAGTGGCTGAACTGGGCCATCTTGTAAGGGTTCAGTAGACCCATCCTTTCCCCTACTGGATGCACCTTGTGTTCCATAATTTAAGATTTCATAAGTAACAGAATTTAGTCATGAGCAAGGCATGCCAGAAAACATGAATTCTGTTTTGAAAAAGAGGTTTGGGACAATATGTCTTCTTTTTTTGGTTCTGCACTGAGATGAAACAGAGACTTTCCTAAATGTTTCACAAAAAAAGAGACAGATAGTAAATAGGTGAGTGAATAGTACACTCATCTGGGATGTGTTATACACAGATTCAAGTCCCTATTCTGCCTGATTCAGAGAAGGGACTTGAACCTGAGTCTTCTCCCACTGAGTGAACTAACCATCAGGCTTTTGGTAATTCTGGGGTAGGTATCAGTATTTCAGCATCTCCGCCCCCAACCTGGAACTGAGAAACCTTCCCAATGAATGTTTCATCATAAGTGATATTTTTCAACAAAAAGTCTGGTTTTGACACATTAGTCTCTTCCATCAGAAAAAGTTTAGTTGAAAAATATCCCCATCAGCTCCAGCCCTGAGGTCCTGTGGATATGAAGATAACCTTCAGAATGTTATTTTAATGTAATTCAATGCAGTGAACTCTGTTTGAGTTTGCAGACAGCCTGAAACATTAATTTTGGTAATATGGTAATCCTCTGAATCAGGTATGCAGGATGCTCTAGATAATCCTTAGTCCTGCCATCAGTGCAGGGGGCTGAAGTAGATGACCTCCCAAGGTCCTATCTAGTCCTTTGATTGGCTTCAAAGCCTGGTGAAAATGAAGAAGTCAGTCTCCTTAAATAACTTCAGGGCTGATCAAAGCATGCAAGGAGGAGGAGACTGGTTGACGATCAGATGATGTCACTACATTCAGAGCAAAAGGGAAAAGGGAGGTAATATATAAATATTTGCACTGTCATTTTGTTTTGTCATCTCAAGTAGGTATTGCATGGGTTGCGAATGGAGCTTATCACTACTCCCTTCCCACACACCAACGCTTGAATGAATCATAATTCTCTTCTTGAAATGTTTCCATTTCCCCCCCAACACACACACATTTATATTTCCATTTTTAAAAACCCGGCTGAGGTATAAAGTGGACAAGGTTGAAGAACCATCAAGCATCACCCTTCTGGCATTTGTGATCATGCAGGGAGGAAGGGAGACAGCAGCTACTTCATTATATTTCCTGATTTTATTCTTTGGGTATTCTCTAAAATGGAAAAACAAGCTGCTGAAGAAGACAATTGCTAGCCACTTTAGAGAAGTGGAACAATGTATCTTGCTGCCAGAACAATGAAAATGGTTTTAGACTACTATGCAACTTGACCAAATAAACAGCCTATTGTGTTTTCTGGTATTTAGCACAGGATTCATACCTTTCCAATATTCAGAACAGAAATCACACATCTCCCACAGCCCATACATCTCTATTAGTGCTAAAGTATGTCTGCACACTTGCCATTAGACTGTCCAAAATAGAGAACACAGCAAAGACACAGTAATATACTCTTTCATTCATTCTCTGCAGGGGCGGCTCTAGGCATTTTGCCACCCCAAGCACGGCAGGCAGGCTGCCTTCGGCGGCTTGCCTGCGGGAGGTCCGCCGAAGCCGCGGGACCAGCGGATCCTCCGCAGGCATGCCGCCGAAGGCAGCCTGCCTGCCGCCCTTGCAGCGCCGGCAGAGCGCCCCCCGCGGCTTGCCGCCCCAGGCACGCACTTGGCATGCTGGGGCCTGGAGCCGCCCCTGATTCTCTGACAACAGACATCCTTCTAAGTGGAGGAGCCTCAGCATATGCTAAATCATATATATATATATATATATATATATTTGACACAGATACTTTAAGATTGTTACCCACTGCTGTAAATTGGTTCTGAGTGCACTCTAATATGCCAGTTTCATCTATCCACTGTCTGATATCTCTGACAGGCCTCCACTGGCCATGTGTATTTTGTCTTTTTCAATTCAGGCATTTGAAGAACTCACAAGAAGCAACCTGTTGCACACAGTTCTAAGCCCTGTCTAGTGCCATAAAGAAACTGTATGGCAAGAGAGATACAGATCAGTCTCCAGGTTGGTGGACTCATCCCCATTAGCTAGTTTTTGCAAAAACTTTCATAGCTGTAAAACTGCCCTTCTCAGCAATGGGTAGATTTCTGTCTAGCCCGATCATAGGGCCTCTGTCCCTCTGACCCTTTAATAGTTATTTATCATTATCAAAGATCTGTTCACTATATCTTTCTGGGTCTTATGGTGACACATTAAATAGGTATTCTTATCTTGCTCTTCACTAAACGGCTCACACGAAGGACGTTATGCTTATTTGATGCATCCATCATATATCCCTTTGCTGGAAATCTTCCAATAAGTGCAGGTTAGCGTCTGTCCAACAAAAGAAGAAACTTCTTCTCAAGCGCTAAAAAAAAAATCAATTAAATGGAATCGATTAAATGAGCTAGGATGGTAAATGGATATATTTCCAGGATACTAAGCTCTGGTCTACACTGCGGGAGTATGTAGGGGGTGGAAATCGATCTAAGTTACACAACTTCAGCTACGTGAATAATGTGGCTGAAGTCAACGTACTTAGATCGACTTACCATGGTGTTTTCACTGTGGTGAGTCGACTGCTGCCGCTCCCCTGTCGACTCCGCCTGCACCTCTTGCGGCGGTGGAGTACAGGAGTTGAGAGGAGAGCGCTCAGGGATCAATTTATCGCATCTAGACTAGACGCGATAAATCGACCCCCGCGGGATCAATTGCTGTCCTAAAAACACATACCCTAAAAACACTCACCCAGATACTTTATTGAGATTGGGTTCCTTTATGATACTCAGGTGGCAAAAAAGGGCTGAAATCTGGCTGCAAATGCCAGCAGGGAATTCTCCCGTTGCAGTTCCCTTCTGGAGAAAAGGTGCTGCAACTAGGTCCTGCAGCAACTGTCAAACTCCAGTTTATGGGGTTTATTGTGGGTGGAGAGATTTAGTATGGGGGGCAGGGAGACAGGGTGGTGAAGTAGAGCTCTGGAACACCAATATGCCAGTGGTAGAACTCAGAACAGCCCAGTAGTTGCTCTACACTTCATCAGGGCAAAGGCTGATCTTCCAAATCAGCGAGCTATCAGCCTCAGGTCTCATTCATATGCTGAGGAGACCTGTATTGCAGTAGAGAATCTGGCCCACTGTTTGGACAATGAAGAATAAAACTATGAAATAAGAATAAAACCTATTCTGAACATGAAAGCATATGCAGAAGTTCATATCAATAATATTTTTAGAATAAATATCTCATGGAAACCAAAATGAATTTTTAAAAATGCAAACACACATCATTAAAGAAAAAGAAAATATAATCTAAAGGGCAAATGATTATTTTCTTAATCAACCAAACTTGTCAGGGTTTTTCAATTAAAGTCAATATCTATTTAATATTCCCAAACCTGTGCAGTAGTTTTCAGCCCCTTAAAATATTGGCCCAGTTCTGGTCATACACTAGCATTAGCCAGAAGTAACTCAACAGAAGTAAATGCACTTTCACTAGGTTATATTGAATGGAATTAGGCCCATTATATCACTTTGGAGCTTTTTTCCCCTCTAATTTTCTACACTGCTTCATTTATTCCCCTAGTCCATCTGTGAGAGTGACTTTCACAGAAGGCAACACAGAGTACAGTACATTGATGTACAAATACTGAATGTACAGGTGTATAAAACTAATTCTAGTTTTGTACAATGCTTTCCATTACCTTTAAGAGCAGTTTAATCTTTTGTTTCAACGCTCTCAGGAGGGAGTAGATGGTTTCTGGGAAAAGTACTGTATCCACAGCCTAGGTTGCCATATCAAAGACAGCACAGGTTAATAGTGACAAAGAGATGCTAACACTTGAGAGCCAATTCTGTTGGCCTACCGTATACAAAATAAGTTTAATGGCTAGTTAAGTTCCTAGTAGACAGAAGATCACATCATTAAAACAATCAGGATACCTGTCACCCATCTCTACCTTTTTGGCACTCTACTGGAAGGCAAAGAAGCAAAATCAGCACATACCAAACATCTCTCTCAGTTGGCTTTCATTCCAGGATGTCTATGGACGTTAATATTGCAACTGATCATGGAGTACCTGTTCAGAAGATCAGCCTACAATGCTAATACTCTTGTGCCATTCCTAAGCAATACATTTATTTGTTTAAATTAAAGAAAAAAGTTCACTTTTTATTTTGTATTAATAGAATATGTCTATGGTGTTTCTATATAGCTGGAAGGAATTCAGTTGGGGGGTGCGGGTTTTTTTTTTCAAGAATATTTACCCTAATGATTTAGAAGAATGATTCATTACATTTTCTGCAGAGCTCTAATGTTTTTTGTTTTTAAAATGAAGACAATTCAGATTCAAAACAGGCAATAGAATAGATGTATTTCTTAGTATGGAGGCAATCTGTATCAAATAAGTATCTGGCGATGTACTGGAAGTAGAAATGATAGTGTGTTGTGCCCAAATTACATACTGTCCATGAACAATAGCAAGTTGGTAAGCTACTCCATTATATGAATAGAATATCAACACTATATAGGGAAAACAAGATGCAGCAGAACTCAGGCGGGGGGGTGGGGCGGGGACACTCACGATACAGTAATGGAAAAGGGTGTCACTACAGTATCCTGTAACTGTTTGAAAGGAATTGCAAGGAATAAAAGGCTAAATAAATTTGAAATAGAATTTTCAATACATCATACATGAAATAAACACAAAATAAATTATAAAACAGAAAGTAATGAAGCAATTTAGTTTGATGAACACCATTTGAATTCTGGATTTCTGTGTAAACTACATGTTTGAGGGTTGTAATTTTATATATCAGCTCAGTTTTTGTATCTTGGTAGAATTATAAATAGGATTGTACAGAAACCCATGCAAATACTGGTAGTGCTCTGACAGAGCTGAATAGCGGTTTAGCCCACAGTGAACCATGAGAGGTATAGTATACATAATACAGCCAGTCACACATGCTCTTCTTTAAAAAATTGTTTAGGTCCATCCACTGAATTCAACTGAAGAATAGCTAGTTACCTCCATGGGTGCAGGATACGGGGCATTTGTCGCTTAGCTCTGTTTTGTGCACAACCCCCATGGACATCCAGATCTATTTGTTCAGTTCTTGCATTTATCTTTCTATAGCATTCAGGTAATCTAAGCAGTTAGGGCTTAGTTCTGCAAAGAGTTTAGCTCTCATCTCACCCATTGGTTTTAATGGGATTACTCACATGTTAAAGTTAGGCAGAAGCTTAAGTGGTTTGCTAGGTCAGGGCCAGAATGCTCAATACCTTGTAGTGTCCAAGAAATTTATTCTGCAGGGATGTAGGTTTTAGAAATGGTCTTGAAAAGAGGATCTGAAAGAAAGGGGATGGGCCAATCACAATTCAGAGTCTGAGGCTGGAATTAGAAAACTGCTGAGAAGGGGTTCCTAATGCTACTAATCGTCATCTTTGAGTCTTCAGGAAAAAAACCAACCAAATCTGATTTTACTTTTGCAAGATTTGTGGTCACAATAAGAGATTTTCCAGAGAAGCTGTCATTGTCTCATTAAGAGGAGACAGTAGCTACCCTCAAGTTGAAATATTATTTTTAAAAAGACAGTTTTAAAAGCTAAGTCTTGTTTTACTCCAACCCAAATAGGTATGAATCTTTTCAAGATTTTCCTTTAAAAAAGAAATCTCTTGTTCAAGATGTGAAAGTTTTGGAGCCAGAGTTTAAATCAAGCAGAAAAAGTGCAGATAGGGATGATTCCAAATTTATGGTGATGGACTGCACATCTGAGATTAGATCGTGGGCCTTTGCAGTTTAAGAGCTCTCATGGAGTATGTAAAGTGACATCAAATGGAAGATGGTTGCCTTAGTTTGTTTGTTCCCTGGCTCCTTTTTCAGTTTGATACCATATGCTGTTTGGTGGTTTTGGGTGCATGTGTGTGACCTTTATGCAAAAGTTACGTTCTCTAATGAACACCTTGTTTGAATATAAAATGCATTTAGTTGTACAAGACAAAGCTGAAAGAAAAAGGCTGAAAGACAAAAATCATGTGCTGAAATGATGCAGCAGCAGGATCTCAGAGGAGAAATTGCAGTACTTAAATCTCTCTATACCAGCAAATTTGACAGAATTGCAGAAGACATACAGATGTTATCAAGTGATGATTGTGCCATTAAACAATGGCTGGAAAAATATTGAGAATGAGTCAGAGAGCTGAAATTGAGACAGAGAAGTAGAAAGAGGAAAACAAGACACTTAAAGCAAGACCAGAAGATAAACAGGGCAGAAAATAGGATAACCTATTGGAATGATTATCCACTAATGGCAATTACATTTGCATTGAAATGAGACTATGCCACTAAATTAGGATCATAGGAGCTGCTAATAAATTCCAAATTGCATGCTACCAAAGAGAAGCTGAATCACATGATGCATTTATTTGCAAAACCAATTAAAGTTATTGTGGCATAGAGTAGGCTTGGAAAGGACTTCTGAGATACTGACATCCTGCATGGACTAGAATATTTGGCTATATCATGGACCTTATATCAAATAGAAAATATTCATGTTTCTACTGGACCTGATCTTTAGCGGCTCTAAACTGATATAGCTCCACTGAAGTCAATAAAATATTAGTGGGCAACCTGTGGGTGTAAACAGTGTAATCCGCTGTGGGCCGCGAGTCAGTTTGTTTACATTGACTGTCCGCAGGAACGGCCACCCGCAGCTCCCAGTGGCCATGGTTCTCCGTTCCCGGCCAATGTGAGCTGCAGGAAGTGCCATGGGTCTCAGGTTGCCCACCACTGCAATTAAGGAATGCCATTTTACTCAGGCTGAAGCTATTGCCAATTAGTTTTAGACAGATTTCTTAAAGAACGTTGACAAATAAATCTTATGCCTATGATGCAAGGAATAAGGCTATTTTTATATGAAAAACATTTCTTTCTTTTGAGAGTCTTATCCAGAAGTACTGGCATTTGCCATTTTGGTTACTGCGAGTTGCAGAGTATCTTTCAGTTGGATTGATTCATCTCCTTTCCTGTTAAGTGAGAGTTATGGATATTTGGAACTGGGGTACCACTGAGCCCACCTGACCCACCAGCCTGGGCTTCCTTTCACACTGTGGTGCTGTGATAAGTTGCCGAGCTCTCCAAGCTTGCTCTTTCACCAGCCTACACACAGGTAGGGACATACCTAACTGCAGCTTCACACACAGATGCTGAGATCAGCTCTGCATGGGAAGGCTCAACCAAGGCACCTCTCAGTTGCTAATGTGTGCACCCCACCCCTTTGGAGTGAAAACCTAAAATTATACCATCTTGCACTGCACAGGGAACTGTACTGCATAAGAGCATAATATTTGCACACTCCCTCAATGTGGATAGAGATATACAACAGCTTTCTGCCCTGAGTTATAATTTCCACACACTAGTTTTAGATACTACAAAAAAAGTTTAGCAACTACAAATGAAAGATGTTAAGTGATTATAAGTGATAGAAAAAAGATCAAAGCAGATTACCTTATTAAATAAACTTAACACACTAGAGGTAGGATATGAATTAGCAAATTCTCACCCTGAGTGATAAACAGGCTGGCAGATTCTTAAGGCACAAGTTTCCTTGGCTTTCCCAGGTTTTTATACCCAGTCTAAAACTCCCTCTAGCCTGGGATCGTCACTTCCCACAGTTCAGTCCTTGCCCCTCAGGGGTTTCCAGCTGTGTTGTTCTAGGGAGATTGCTGTCACCCATGATATCATTTTGCCCCTTTTATATCTTCCCACGGGCTGGAGAGCTCTTTTGCTCTTTGCCTGGGTCAAACAGTTCCCATTGTGTAGTGCTATCTCTGAAAGATTTTTTATTGTACACAGTTCATGGGGTAATCCTTGTACACATTTCCTCAATAAGCCATTGACATTGTTCAACCTTTTTACTGTTGTAATGGAAAGGTTGCTTATGGGAGTTTTCAGCCTCACAACATTTTTCAGTAACATAGCCAAACTTCATAATGTGACATATGACAATAGCACATACAATCCAACAAGATATTACTGTCTAGCAGTTCAAGACTTTTAGAATGATACCTCACAAGGCATACTTGTTACAAAACATATCCTAATTACATGACAATGATGAATATTGGGGTGCCAAGGTGTCACAGTGGGAATCGTGTTTAGTTAGTGTAAATTTATCTGAACCAACATGTTTCGTATGTCTTTTTAAAAAAATCAAATTGGAGACCCCAAGAGTTCACCCATAAAGATGTGATGTGTCCTAAACCAGCTAAAAGAAAACAGAAGTTTCCATAATGAGATTGTACAATCTTACGTTTTGAACTCTATATCCTTCAAATATGATGCAAACAGTTCTGTCCAACTATGCTGATGTCCTTGATTATAATACACAGATATTTACTAATGTTATAATGGCTTAGCAGGTGGGGCTTTTCCTTATTGTTCCCTGAATGCAGTAGAAATAGGTTGTTAACAACAAGTAAGAAATCAATGAAATAATGAATGTAAAGGCTAGAATGGTCAAACAAAATTAAGGTTTTTTTATTTTATTTTTTAGTTGTGAATGCCAAATGCTAGAGGACAAGTTTGCGTATGTTGAGCAACATGTAAATTGTATGGAGGTGGAGGGAAAAGGGAAAAGGGCTCCAATGACCTCTGCTAGCTTTGTTTGTAGTTATGTATCGCTACACAGAATAGAAGGCAATCAGAAACATTTTGCATTAGCCAGCATAGATTTAGTGTATTTTTCCCCTCATGGATTTAGTCTATTTTTCCCCCCTCGTCTTGTTATACCAATGGACTGATTATAATGCATGTGGTTATGCTGTGCTTAATGAGTGCTACTGTGGCTAACATGCTTCCACTCTAATCAGAATACTTTGAATATACTTCCTCTGTGTTTAAACAAACTGTGTGCCAATCAGGTACTTTATTAGAAAGACAAACCCCCAAAGTTCTTGATGTTAATTATCCCTGGTACTTTTGCTGATTTTACCTATTTTATGAAACTTTTAATATTATGTACTGGCCAACAATGATCACAATCAATCTGCAGATGCAAGTTACATCTGAAAGCAAAAAAGAATAATTGGTTAAGTAATATGTATGCTAAAGATGTCCTCATTCTAATTAACAATGTGACTACTGTACCTGAACAGTTTTATTTCTAGATTCCATAAACATCATTGGTAAACTGTTCAGATATCAAATTAACTGGACTAAGTGCAAGTTTAGCTCTCCAAATGGTATCTTTCCATACACTTTCCTATATAGTACACTAGGAACAACTTAACTTCCTTTCAAGCTGCTAACAAAATCAAAGAACTGTGGTTTAAGCCCCATTTTCACAATATTAGCAAAACAATAACAAGCAAAAGAGCTTGGCAAAGCCTTCTCACTTCACTCCATGGAACTGAAACAGTGAAGACAACTATCAATCCCAGTATTATGCATCCTCTAAAGAATCTTAAGTATCTTTGCAAGAATCTTGTCCAAATTTCACTTATGTACATTCTGCCTGCCCATAACTCCCCATAAAATTTCAGTTAGGGAAGTACCTACCTGAAAGTACAATCTGCCACTTTTAGCCAAATGAACATGTGAATTATAGGGGTCTGTCCTGGGTCCCCTTAATTCCCCCACTGTGGTGGGATGGAAACAAAAATTGTGGGAAAACACACAGGGAGCCCACACAAATGGGAAGGGTAGTGTATTCTGCCTACAACTAGCTACTTTCTCCTCTTCAGCTAATGTGAGTGGCTGATGGATGTGTGCAAAAAAGACATATGCCCAGATACAGATATTTTTTGAAATGTTCCCTTTTCTTATCACACAAAAATCCAAATGGAAGAATTCAGCTTTGTTCACAGTATCATTAGCTGATCTATGCCCTGTAATACCTATTTCAGGAGTACCTGCACAGGAGACAAAGAAAATAAAGATGACCTTGTGTTTGTGGCACTGAAGTGGGTCTCTATAAATCTGGATTCTATTCCTAGCTCTGTCTAAGATTTTCCAAGATACCTTGAGAAAGTCATTTAGGCCAGCATTTTCAAAAGTGTCCACTGTAGCTGCCTCAATTATTGGATGACTTACTTAAAACAACTTCAGAAGTTGCTCAACATCTATGTAAATCAGATCACTCAATGTCTCTCAGGTAGATCATCAAAGAATGCAACTGAACAGCTGTTACTTCAGAACTTGTGATACATTTAGAACATTCTACTCCCATGGAGGGTCACTGTGATTCCTTCGGTGTCAACCAACAAGGGTTACAAGCATACCCAGATTCTAGCCAGAGGAGAGTGCTTGGGTGGTTAACAGGCTGGTGGTGTGCAGGAGGGTGACACCCAATTAAGCACAAGCAAATCTCCCGCACACTGGAGGCTGGGGGTAACAAGGTGAGTTACAGTCCTGGGTACCCCAAGAACCATAAAAGTCACATAGGAACCTAAGTTGTTAATAATGTAGGTTATGTAAGCCTAAATGTTTATCTTTGCTAGTAGGCATCCTACCTACTTCATCTACTTTAGAGAATACTACTCATCTATCTCATTAGGATGATTGTGAAGTTTAATAAATTAGGCACGAAATGTGTACTGTTTGTTCGCTCCGGTGAGCACTTACACAACTTGTGAATGGTAACCAAGCATAGCTTCTGCTTTGTTTGAGTAAGTGCTTGCCAGACTGAGTAAGGACTGTGCAATCAAGCACTCAGTGTTTTAATACTTGGAGATCTGGATATGGAAAAAACAAAAGTAGAAACAAAGTATATGCTCTTCCTAATTATTTTTATACACTTGATTTAAGTCAGTTTTCCTCTTGTTAAATTGTAACTAAACAAGTAATGGCAAAGTATCCACCTATTGAGAAGATAAGATAAAATATATGCTGTAATAAAAGTTTCTTTCCTTTCAGCAGAGATCATTTTCTCCCCGGCTGCGCTTGAACAGTCTAAAGTAGGGCAGGTTCCACCTCAATACTACCCTCATCCAATTCTATAAAAAAATACAGCGACTACATTTTGAAACTGTGTTACATATCTATGCTGTGGGATATATATTACAAGGGTAAATTTGCTGAAATGCCTGTTCTTTCTCTCCTGTAGTATCACATCTGGGACCTCCATCTGCAAAGTCGCAATCACCCCGGGTTTCCATTTTTGGTGGAAATACCTGACCTCCAGTAACCTATATAACTTCACGGTCTTCAGTCAAAACTATAGAGTAGCAGACAGGATCTTACCCTGCACCTCTTCTTGTTAACAACTCTATCCCTTTTCCTCTCATTTATTTCTAAATTGCTGCTGTTAAAATGATTCTGCTTGGGCATTAGTTATTGCATGTTTTTTATTTTACTCCCTCCCCTCCCATTCCCATGTGACATTTCTTAGGGCAGCTTTGCATTATGCAGCAATTATCATGCTCTGGCAATAGATTCTCACTTTTAAATTACTTTTTAAATCCTTGCTTATAATGGACCAGATGCTGATCCCCTTGCACACAGTGAATAGCAGCACACTCCAATGGAGCAACTTTTGGGGACGAATGCTACTCACAGTGAGAAAGAGGCTCAAAATCTGACCCATTTTGTATAACTCTGGTACTCATTGTTTCTGGTAACTATAGACCCCATTGCTCGCTTGTGTGCAGGGTAAGAGGAATTAAGTTCATAGCTTCAAATATAAAAAATTCTCCAAAGATCAGAGATATTTCTGTTCTTGTTTTTGTGTTCTGGAAAGATTCAAAACATTTGATGATTACCTAGCATCTAGAAATGATGTGATTATATTTTGCTATATTTGCCTGATGTTAGTAAACTTGCCTGAAATGACACAGAGTTTAAGAATACCAGTAATCTTAATAATAATATGTTTCTTAATTTTATTATTATCTAGATACAGTTTGATATTCACTCTATCAGAATTGGGGCTGGCCAGAAAACAATTCAGTTTCAAAATTTGTTTTTTGTTCTGATGTGGAAGAAAGATGAGATGTTTCAAAATATTTCACAAGAACAAGATCCCACCACTTCAGAATAGCTAATAGCCTGATGGTTAGTGCTTTCACCTGGGATGTGGGGTACCCCAGCTCAAGTATCTGCTGCAGATTAAGGATTGAATCTTCAGCTCCCATGTCCCAAGTAAACACCCTAACCACAGGGCTATTCCGGGGATGGTGTATGTGTTTCTTTTTCCCCCTGCCCCAAACCTGGACCAGAGAAACCTTCCTAATGGTATTTTCATCAAGTCTAGCATTGTCAAAATCAGTTTGAAGAAACAGAATTTTCTGGTGGGAAAAAAAATAAATGAACCCACTCTAATCAGAATATCTATATGTCATGGTGAGGCTTCAGCAGTGCGACCACGTGGATGTTCCCTACTATTTCCCCTGAAACTAAGATGTTCCACTTACCCAAAAGAAAGTGTTGCGTTAACTATCATATTGTATTTGTCATGCTCAGAATCCCTTTTTTTAGTGTTTAAAGACATCTATGGGACAGATTCTCAGTGGGTATGTAAACGGGCTACTCACCGCCGCGGCGCCTCCTGCTGGTTCTTCTGGGGAATTAGCTCTTTTTCAGCCCGGAGCGCCCTCTGCGGGCCGGTGATCCCCCTTTTTCCTATCAGCCCTGTGTCCCTCCCAGGACCCGGTGCCCCTTTAACTATAATTGGGTCTCCCCCTCCCAGGGGAACCCCCACCCTACTATCCCCACTTTGCCTCAGTAGTGGCCACTGACAGTCATGGTCTAGCCCCACACCCTGGGGCAGACTGCAGTATCAGCCCACTCATCACAGGCAAAGGGGGTTTGGACCTGCTGCTTTGCCTGCTCCTGGGTTGTCCCTTGCAACCCCCAGTACCTCTTGCCCTTTACTAGGCCGCAGCCTGGGGCTTTCCAGGCTGGAGCTTCCCTAGCTCCTCAGCCTGTCCCCCAGCCCTGCTGCACTCAGGTATCCAATCTCACCCTCTAAGCAGCCAGGCCCATCTCCCTCTGGAAGCAGAGAGAGACTGTCTGGGCTCTGGCTTCCCAGCCTTCTTATAAGCCCCAGGGCTTCAGTTTGGGGCGTGGCCCCAGCTGCAGCCACTTCTTTAATCAGCCCAGCTTCCAGAGCCACCGCTCTCAAGCCCTGGCAGGCAGCATTTCCAGCCCCTCCAGGCAGGAGCAGGGTCCACCCTGCTACACACCCTCCCCCTCAAGAACCCCTCGAGGGGGGCAGGTGGGGTGTTCTACCCGCCCAGCATTCTTCTCAGCTGGGCCCGCAGGGAATCTCTTTTCTGCCGCAGGTCCTCCACTACTTGGAGCAGCCTGCTGACTTCCCCCTGGTTCCGGGTCCCCACCATAGACCGCCCTGGTCCTCTGTGGGTTCCCCCCTCAGTTTGGGTTCCCTGATTACGGCGAGGCCGTTTTGCCCCAGCCCCTTTCTGCTTAGGGGCCTCGGTCAGGACTACCCCTTCCTGGTGGGGGGTCCCCGACTGAGCCTCCATTACAGGCACGTCCCCTTTCTACCCCAGGGGGTTTTGCCTCGTGAGGTGGCCCTGGGGGTGGCAGTGGAAGCACGCTCGAGGCTTCCCCCCCTGCCTTGGCCCCAGTTTTGGGGGCCTCAGAACTTTTTTCTAGGCTTGGCTGGGCCCTGCGAGCTCCGTGGGGGCACTCCCTCTTCAAGTGTCCTGGTTTCCCACAGGCCCAACAGTTCCTTGGCCTTGGCACCGGCCTCCTGCCCCAGGTGCCTGGGCTCCAATGAGGTCCATGTGCCCTCCCCTGCCGCAGCTGAAGCAGCCCCGCTTGCTGCTCGGCGAGCCGGGCCCGACAGGCTCTCCAATAGTAGTCTCTGGAGCGTCTCTCCACCATTTTGGGATCAGGTAGACTCTGAGTGCCCGGTCCCGGACTCGGGGCCCGGGCGACCGGTCCTATAGGGGCCTCGGCCTCGAGAAAGCCCTCCATAAGCCTAATGGCCGTGCTGAGGGTTTGAGGACGGTGCCGCAACACCCACGCCCTCGCGGGAGTCGGGAGGATATGCATGAACTGTTCGAGGACTATCTGCTCCGTGATGTCCGCGGGAGCTCTATGCTCAGGCTGTAGCCATCGGGTCGCTGCATCCCTTAACTCCTGGGCCACAGCCCGGGGCCGGACACCCGGAGGGTAAACCTTTCCCCGAAACCGTCGTCGGAAGGTCTCCGGGGTAACCTCGAAGGCATCCAAGATGGCCACCTTCACTCGGGCGTAAACCCGGGCCTCATCGTCGGGTAGGCCCCGATAGGCCCTCTGAACGGGCCCCGTCAGATAGGGGGCGAGAAGGACCGCCCACTGGTCTGGTGCCCACCCGGCTACTGCCGCCACCCTTTCAAAGGTTACCAGATACGCCTCGGGGTCATCCTCGGGCCCCATCTTGGTCAGACGCATGGGTGGCGCAGGGGGTGCAGGTGAAGCAGCCCCCCCTGGTGCGACGCCACCGGGGCTCGGCCACAGGGTGGCGAGCTGCTGGAGACATTGTCTGTTGCCCCAAAGACTGAAGTAGCTGCTGCTGGTGGGCCCCCAGCTGCTGCACAAGCTGCTGCAGCTGCTGCTGCTGGCTTTCGGCCAGGAGTTTGATAAGGGTCTCTGACTCCATTTCCTATCTAGGGCCGTTGTCTTCTGGGCAACTGTCACACAGTCCTTGCCCAGGCCTCTTGTATCAGGGGCGGACCGCTATGCCCGCATTCTCCACCATATGTAAACGGGCTACTCACCGCCGCGGCGCCTCCTGCTGGTTCTTCTGGGGAATTAGCTCTTTTTCAGCCCGGAGCGCCCTCTGCGGGCTGGTGATCCCCCTTTTTCCTATCAGCCCCGTGTCCCTCCCAGGACCCGGTGCCCCTTTAACTATAATTGGGTCTCCCCCTCCCAGGGGAACCCCCACCCTACTATCCCCACTTTGCCTCAGTAGTGGCCACTGACAGTCATGGTCTAGCCCCACACCCTGGGGCAGACTGCAGTATCAGCCCACTCATCACAGGCAAAGGGGGTTTGGACCTGCTGCTTTGCCTACTCCTGGGTTGTCCCTTGCAACCCCCAGTACCTCTTGCCCTTTACTAGGCCGCAGCCTGGGGCTTTCCAGGCTGGAGCTTCCCTAGCTCCTCAGCCTGTCCCCCAGCCCTGCTGCACTCAGGTATCCAATCTCACCCTCTAAGCAGCCAGGCCCATCTCCCTCTGGAAGCAGAGAGAGACTGTCTGGGCTCTGGCTTCCCAGCCTTCTTATAAGCCCCAGGGCTTCAGTTTGGGGCGTGGCCCCAGCTGCAGCCACTTCTTTAATCAGCCCAGCTTCCAGAGCCACCGCTCTCAAGCCCTGGCAGGCAGCATTTCCAGCCCCTCCAGGCAGGAGCAGGGTCCACCCTGCTACAGGGACCTCTCTGTGTCCCTGGGCTGCCCTGCTGGCTGGAGGGCTCCCCCTTCTCTGGCTGCCTTGCTGGCTGGAGCTCCTTCTTCCTTTCCTGGGCTGCTGCTGCTGGCTGGAGTGCTTCTTCCCAGGACTGCTGCTCCTGCTACAACTGCTGCTGAGTGGGTGAGTGAGGGGTGGGGGGGCCTTGCTGGCCAGCCCCCACTCCCCCACCTCTGGAGGGAGAAGCCAGGACCCCACCACCACCACCACTACAGCTGCCACCTGCCTAGCCACCAGCTGTGTTTGTCCTGACTGAAAAGACCACCGGCTGCGCACAGAACACTGAAGACCACTGTGGAGGGGGCTCCCAAAGACTGAGTAACCCTTTAACTGTGCTCTAGTGGTGGGGGTTTAGACTGTGTTTGTGGGGACACAGGGGGTGTGGTGTGGAGCCTGCCCCCTGGTCCATCTGTGTCCCCCCCCTACCCCCACCACCACCGCTGCCCCTCCACCACCCCCGCAGGCTGCTTACCATCTGCCTCTGCTCCTGCCTCTGGGACCCAGCTGCTCGCCTGGCTTGCCACGCCCTATTGCCACCATTTGGGCTTCCAGCAGCAGCCAGCCAGCCATTGACTTTGCACAAGTGCTTGTGGGTGCACGCACCCCCCGTCCCCGGACTGACCCCTTCCCCTCAGCAACAGGCCCCTAGCTTTGCCCCTTGTTGCCTGCCCCATTTGCCCCTCGTAGCCTCCCTTGACCTGTCCCCCCCCGCCCCTTTAGGGCAAAAAGAAGGGAAAGGGCCCCGCTAGGAAGACAAAGCCCTCCATGGCGGAGCCTGCCACCGCGGCCCTGTACGGCAAGGTGGTTTTCTTCCTTGCCTCGGAGGCCGCTGCCCAGGAGGCGGTGGAGAAGGGCCTGGCGGTGGGGGGCGTGTTTGTCCCCCTCGAGCCGCTGGAGGACCTGGGGGTCCGTGTCGTCCTGACCTCTGTCCCTCCCTTCCTGCCCAATGCCGCCCTGTTACCCGCCCTCTCGACCCTGGGGAAGCCCATTTCCATTGTGAGCCCTCTTCCCTTGGGCTGCAAAGACCCCGCCCTCCGTCACGTTCTCTCGTTCCGCCGGCAGGTGCAGCTTCAACTGCCGCCGGCGGCGCGTGGCGGAGAGGCGCTTGAGGGGTCTTTCCTGGTCCCCTACCAGGGGGCCCATTACCGGGTGCACTATTCGACGGGGGAGGCCCTGCTTCCTCTGCCGGGCGACGGCACGTCCCCCCTCCGCTGCTCCCGCTCGGTGCGTTCTCCGGAGCGCCCAGATGAGCGGGAGAGCCCCGCCTCCGCTGCCTGCACTCTGGCGGGGCCTGTGGAGGAGGGTGCGGCAGGGGTACTGCCGGGCATGGGAGGGGGCTCTCTCCCTCCTGTTGTCCCACCTGTGCCTCTCCAAGCCCCAAAACTGTCTTCTCTGCCCCCTGACCCAATCCCTGTTGACCAGCCCGCAGGCGATGCCATGGAGGGCTGGACCCGGGTACAGGGTAAGCGGGGCAAGCGGAAGGCTTGGGCTCCGCCCGTGCCACCTGAGGCGGAAGCCCCCCGTAAGACCAGAAAGGGGGCCGCCGACACCGAGCCTTCTGCCGTGCCCCAGGGGTTGACCCATCTGCCGATGACGGCTAGGGAAGACGTGGCAGCACCGGAGGGTACCACCATCCCTCCCAAGCAGTCCCCCCCTGCGGAGGCCTCCGCTGCGGCCCCTCCTGGTCCCTTGCCGCCTGTACCCCCTGCAACACCCGAGGTGAGCGTCGCCTCGGGCGCGAGTGGGGAGGACCCCGGGGTGGTGGGAGGCGAGCTCCCCTCCATCTTCGAGGAGATCGAGGCCCTGGGTCTGACCCCGGTCACCCCGGGGGAGGACGACCCTCTGCCGACGGGCCTTGATCTAGCCGACCTCACCCCAGTTTCCCCTTCCCCGTGCTCCACCAACCCTCCAGCTGCGTCTGCTCCCGCCTCCGAGGGTCCCCTGGACTCCTCGACCTGCCCGGCTGCGGATGGCACCCCGCTGCTGGCCGCCGAGCCTGTTGAGATGACGGCCGGTGCCTCGTGGCAGGGAGATGGGCTACCGGGGGTGTCCCTCGGTGGTGCGGAGCAATCGGGTTCCTTCCCGGGTGGGGCCCCCCTGAGGCTTCCACATCTCCCCGTGCCGAGGCTGCTCTGCCTGCCGTTGAGCCTGAGCCCGGTGTCGTTGGGGACCCCCTCCCTTCCCCTCCAACTCCCCTACCTGGCCGCGAGGAGCCTCTTACTGATGGCTCAGCTCCTGAGGCCCAGGGTCCTGTCTCTCTCCCTCCCCCGACCCCTGCTCCTGACCCCAGCCCTGCCCCCTCCACCTCCCATGATATTATTGCCGCCCCTGGGGCTGTCTCCTTCCCTTTCCCAGAGGATGACTCCCAGGGAGCGGCCTTTGAATTTCACAGTCCCGACCCACTAGGGGCTGCAATCTTCCCTCCGCCGCCCCCCACTGAGCCGGGGTCCGCCCCTTGCTTGCCCGTCCCAGTCGGCCACGGGGCTGCGCCAGAGGCCCCACCCCCCCATGTGCTGAGAGAGGAGTTGCAGGAGTTCCTGGAGGACGTCCGGGGCTCCCGCAACAAGGTCGTGCTTGCTCTCCAGCGCTGGGGGGACTTCCACCAGCTCCTCCTGGCCACGCGGGCCCTCATAGGGGAGGGCAAGGGGACCGGGAAGCGGAATGTCGCGGCTTACCACCGGGCGCGCGGCTTCCGTGACTCCCTGCTCGCCTTCGGGGTGGGCCACAGTTTGCTGCGCGGCCCAACGGGAGCCGTGAGCGCCCCTGCTGACGTAGATCCCCCCCAGCCCTCCTCATGGCAGTCATCACCTTTGCCACACTAAACACCCGGAGCTGTAGGGTGGGTTTCCGCAGGAGCCAGGTGCTCTCCTTCCTTCGGGAAGGGGGGTACTCCGTGGTTTTCCTGCAGGAGACCCACACGGATCCGGCCGCCGAAGCTAACTGGCGGCTGGAGTGGGGGGACGGGGTCTACTTCAGCCATCTCACCACCCATCAGGCTGGAGTGGCTACCCTGTTCTCCCCCGACCTACGGCCAGAGGTGCTGGGGGTCGCCGAGGCTGTGCCGGGCCGCCTGCTGCACCTCCGGGTCCGCATGGCGGGGCTTGTGGTCAACCTCATCAACATCTATGCCCCGGCATTTGCCCCGGAGCGGCTGCAGTTCTATCGGCAGGCGTCCGCCTTCCTCGGCTCCCTGGATCCTCGCGAGTGCCTGGTCCTGGGCGGGGACTTTAACACCGTCCTCGAGGAGCGGGACCGGTCGGGAACCGAGCAGAGCCCGGCCGCCGCGGCCGTCCTCAGGGAGATCGTCGCCCATCACTCCCTGGTGGACGTCTGGCGCGACCACCACCCGGACGACGCCTCCACGTACACCTATGTCCGGGTGGAAGCCCATCGGTCGTGCCACTCCCGGTTGGACCGCATCTATCTGTCCCGGTTCCATCTCTCACGGGCCCTGTCCTCCAGCATCCGGCCGGCCCCTTTTTCGGACCACCACCTCGTCACCGTGACGGCCTCTCTCTGCGCGGAGAGGCCGGGGCCGGCCTATTGGCACTTCAACAACAGCTTGCTGGAGGATGGGGGCTTCGTGGCGTCCTTCCGGGAGTTCTGGCTGGCCTGGCGAGGGCAGCGGCGCGCCTTTCCCTCGGCGCGGCGGTGGTGGGACGTGGGGAAGGTGCGCGCCCGGCTCTTCTGCCGTGACTACACCCGGGGCGCCAGCCGACGGAGGGATGCGGCGATAGGGCAGTTGGAGCGGGAGGTCTTAGAGCTGGAGAGGCGTCTGGCCGCCAGCCCCGAGGATCCATCCCTTTGCGGAGCGTGCCGGGAGAAGCGGGAGGAGCTCCGGGTCCTCGAAGACCATCGGGCCCGGGGCGCCTTTGTTCGATCCCGCATCCGCCTCCTTCGGGAGATGGATCGCGGCTCCCGCTTCTTCTACGCCCTGGAGAAACGGAGGGGGGCCAAGAAGCACGTCACCTGCCTCCTGGCGGAGGACGGCTCCCCCCTCACGGATCCGGCGGAGATGTGCGAGAGGGCCCGGACCTTCTACGCGCGCCTTTTCTCCCCGGATCCGACCGATCCTGCCGCTTGCAAAGTGCTCTGGGACGGACTCCCGACGGTCAGCGCGGGCGACCGGGACCGGCTAGAGCTGCCTCTCACTCTGGCCGAGTTCTCGGAAGCCCTCCGTCGCATGCCCACCAATAAATCCCCGGGCATGGACGGGCTGACCGTGGAGTTCTACCGCGTGTTCTGGGACGTCCTCGGCCCGGACCTAGTCACCGTCTGGGCCGAGTCCTTGCGGAGCGGGGTCCTCCCTCTCTCGTGCAGGCGAGCCGTGCTCGCTTTATTGCCGAAGAGGGGGGACCTCCGTGATTTACGGAATTGGCGTCCCATCTCGCTCCTCAGTACGGACTATAAAATTGTCGCAAAGGCCATTTCGATTCGGCTAGGGTCCGTGCTGGAGGACGTGATCCACCCAGACCAGACCTACACCGTCCCGGGCCGTACCATCTTCGATAACCTGTATCTGGTCCGGGATCTCTTGGAGCTTGGGTGCAGGGATGGTCTGTCGTTCGCCCTCCTGTCCCTGGATCAGGAGAAGGCGTTCGACAGGGTGGACCACGGGTATCTCCTGGGCACTCTGCAGGCGTTAGGCTTCGGGTCCCAGTTTGTGGGTTTTCTCCAGGTGCTGTACGCCTCCGCAGAGTGTCTGGTCAGGCTCAACTGGACCCTGACCGAGCCGGTCAGCTTCGGGCGGGGAGTGCGGCAGGGGTGCCCCCTCTCGGGCCAGCTGTACGCCCTGGCGATCGAGCCCTTCCTCTGTCTCCTCCGCAGGAGGTTGACGGGGTTGGTGCTTCGGGAGCCGGAGCTGCGGCTGGTCCTGTCGGCGTACGCCGACGATGTGCTCCTCGTGGTCCAGGACCCGGGCGACTTGGCGCGGGTGGAGGCCTGCCAGGCCGTGTACTCGGCGGCCTCCTCCGCCCGGGTCAACTGGGTCAAGAGCTCTGGCTTGGTGGTAGGGGACGGGTGGCAGGCGAGCTCCCTCCCACCCGCGCTTCAGGCCATCCGGTGGAGCGCGGGTCCGCTGCTCTATCTCGGCGTTTACCTTTCTGCCACGCATCCCTCTCCGCCGGAGAACTGGCACGGTTTGCAGGGCAGGGTGGCGGAGCGGCTCCGGAAATGGACAGGACTCCTCCGGTGCCTTTCCCTCCGAGGGAGGGCACTGGTGCTCAATCAACTGGTCCTGTCCATGCTCTGGTACCGGCTCAACACCCTGGTCCCGGCCCCGGTGTTCCTGACCGACCTCCGGCGGGTGGTGCTGGAGTTCTTTTGGCCAGGACTGCACTGGGTCCCTGCAGGGGTACTCCACCTGCCCCTGGAGGAGGGAGGGCAGGGCCTGAAGTGCCTCCGCACTCAGGTCCACGTCTTCCGCCTCCAGGCACTGCAGAGGCTCCTTTATGGTGCGGGTAGTCCGGCATGGAGAGCCCTGGCGCACGCCTTCCTGCGCCGCTTCCGAGGGCTCCGATACGACCGGCAGCTCCTTTATCTCGACCCGAGGGGCCTTCCGCGAGACCTCTCCGGGCTGCCGGTCTTCTACCAGGACCTCCTCCGGACCTGGAAGCTGTTCTCTGCGACCAGGTCCGTGGCGGCCACCGAGGGGGCAGACCTCCTCGCGGAGCCCCTGCTACACAACCCTCAGCTCCGTGTGCAGGTGGCGGAGTCCCCCGCGGTGCGCCAGAGGTTGGTCCTGGCAGAAGCCACCAGGGTCGGAGACCTCCTGGACTACGACCGGGGAGACTGGCTGGATCCCCTGACGCTCGCTCGGCGGATGGGGCTCTCCAGACCTTGTACTCCCCGGCTCGTACTACAGGAGGTGAAGGCCGCTTTGCCGCCCGCTGCTCGGGCTTACCTCGACCGGGTCCTGCGCGAGGGCACGCCCCGTCCACCCTCCACCCCGAGCCCTCCGGACCTCTTCATCGGGCCCCTGCCCCGTGGACCCGACCGGCCCCCCCGCCCCTTCTCCGCCAGCCGGCTGCACGATCTGCAGCCGGTCCATTTCCAAACCGCGCCAAGGAAACAACTCTACGCGCTCGTGCTCCATACCGTCCACTTCCTCGCCCTCGTGTCCCGCCCCGACACCAAGTGGCGGGACCTCCTGCCACCTGTGGAGGGTGAGGAGCCCCGGTGGGCCAGCCTGTACTCCACCCTGGTCCCGAGGCCCGCCGGGGATATCAGCTGGCGGCTCCTTCACGGGGCCGTGAGCACGGGCGTGTACTTGGCGCGGTTCACCCCTGTCCCGGACACCTGCCCCTTCTGCGGCGTGAGGGAGACCCTGGCGCATGCTTACCTAGAGTGCGCCAGGTTGCAGCCCCTATACCGGCTCCTCACCGACATTCTGTTACGTTTCTGGCTGCACTTTTCCCCTCACCTCCTTATCCATGCACTCCCTATCCGTGGCCCCACAAAGTCGCGGGACCTCCTGGTCAACCTCCTCCTCGCCCTGGCTAAAAAGGCCATCCACGCGACCAGGGAGAGGAGGTTGGCCGACGGAGACTCCCGCGACTGTGGGGCTTGTTTCCGGTCCCTCGTCCGCTCACGTCTCCGGGCAGAGTTCCTCTGGGCGGCGTCCGCTGGCTCCCTTGACGCCTTCGAGGAGCAGTGGGCGCTGTCCGGGGTTCTCTGCTCGGTGTCCCCATCAGGCTCCCTCCTTATGACCCTTTGACCTCACTCCTGTCCCTGTTCTTTTATTAGTTGTCCCCCGCACTTAGTGGGTTTCCGTGGCCCTGTGGATCCTCCCCTTAGGCTGGGGGGGGGATCCGTTAGCATGGGGCGGGCTTCCGCCCGCCCCCTCTCCCGGATAACCCAATAGTACAGGGGTAAATCAACATGGTCTATGTCAGGGGAACTATGCCAATACTGCATTACCTAGGCCTGAATACACCAGGACTAGGTAATGCAGCAAGTTAGTGGACTTGCCTTTTCATAGAGCTAGAAGGGACCCCCAAAGGTCATCCAGTCTAGCCCCCTGCCTTCACTAGCAGGACTAAGCACTGATTTTGCTCCAGATCCCTAAGTGGCCCCCGCAAGGGTTGAACTCACAACCCTGGGTTAGCAGGCTAATGCTCAAACCACTGAGCTAACCCTTCCCAGAAATGATGGAATATCAGGGTTGGAAGGGACCTCAGGAGGTCATCTAGTCCAATGGGGTGGATAGCTCAGTGATTTGAGCATGGGCCTGCTAAAGCCGGGGTTGTGAGCTCAATCCTTGAGGGGGCCTCTTAGGGATCTGGGAGGAAAAAAACAGTTCTTGGTTCTGCTAGTGAAGGCAGGGGTCTGGCCTTGATGACCTTTCAGAGTCCCTTCTAGTTCTATGAGACAGGTATATCTCCATATATTATTTTATTATAATGCCCTGTTCAAAGCAGGACCAATGCCCAACGGAATCCCCAAATCCCTATATGGCTCCCTCAAGGATTGAACTCTCAACTCTAGGTTTAGCAGGCCAATGCTCAAACCACTGAGCTTCCCTAAACAAGGGCTTGAATCCAGGCAAGTTCTGAACATAAGTGAAGGGGAGTGTGGTGATTTACAGGGATGTGCAACACTTCAAATTTTCCTATAATCTTTTTTTCATTAAACTTGGTGTTTTGAAACTGTTTTGCACCTCTCACAATTTCATTCAAGTGCTCATTTTCCAGTTAATAAAAACCACCACAGCTTATAATGATTGACATTCTCTACTTCAGACATACCCAGGGGTGAAATAGCATGAATCTTGTAGGTCAGAATACTTCTGCATTTAATAGGGCTATATGGGGAATCGTGTATTATGCCTGGCTTCACTTCTATTAGCACAAATTTCACATTAAAAAGTACTATCCAATTCTATAATACAGAAGTAACCCCTACAGCAATACTGTATGATGTACATTTTCACATAATATCATAATTAAAAAGTACATAAGTTATATTAATTACATTTTAAGATTATATAGCTAATAACTGAAAGGTCAATGCTTAACATACAACCTTAACTCTGTCCCCTTGCATGTATTAATATAATCATCTGATCACTTGAGTTCAGTAAGTTTAGAGAACACAAGGAATGCATATTGGGACTCATTAAATCTTGATAACCTGTGATCTGTATTCAAGAGGAGCATCAGCTATAAACACAAGCCTAGGGGACTGGATCACAGTTGCCAACTTTCACGCAGTAAATAAGCACCCCGACTTTCACAATAAACCAAAAATCAAGTGAATCCCATTTCAAAACAAGGCCAAAACAAGCCAATTACTAAGAACCTCAATGTTCTATGTGACTAGATCCCCTCAGCATACAGTCTGGGACTGTGGTGGGTCCGCTGTGCACTCCTGACTCTCTCCCCCACTTGCCCCTGCTTGCCGGGAGTTGATAAAAAAAAAGAAGCAGTAAGCAACAAGCTACAAGCCAACAAGCAACTCACAAGACAATTAAGCCAAAAACAAGCCAAATTTCTGTTTTTTTCACCGGCTTGGCATGTCTGGACTGGATCCAAAGTTCCAATTCTGGTCAAACTGTGTATGCCCAGACAATATACATTGAAATGGAGTTAAGATTTCAAGTGCATATCCTAATAGGCTAAATCTATATTGCAAATTCAGGTATAATCATAGGTGCCAAGTTTCTAATGTGGGACTTTCTCTGCTCCAGGCCCCGCCCATACCCCACCCCTTCCCCTGCATCTCCACCCCTTCCCCCGCATCCACACGCCACCTCTTCCTGCCCCCGCTTCACCCCTGCATCACCTCTTTCCACCTTGTTCTGTCCCCTCCTCCCCCCAGTGCCTCCTGCAGCCACCAAACAGCTGATCTGTAGTGGGCAGGAGGCGCTTGAAGGGTAGGGGAGGAGCTGATCGGCCGGGATGCCAGGGGGCAGGAGACACTGGGGGAAGAGGGAGGTGCTGAGAGGGGGGCTGCCTATGGGTGCTCATTACCCACCATTTCTTTTCAGAGGGTGCTCCAGGGCTGGAGCATCCATGAAGTCAGAGCCTATAGGTATAATTATCACATGAGTAGCATACTTGCACTTCCTTTAATGTAGCTAGCATGGGTAACAATAATAGTGCAGAAATTTCATGGGCTTCAGCACTGCCTATCTGCCTCAGTGCAAGGTCACTGGTGACCCTGGATATGTATTCAGGTTGCCAGCCCAGACTGTCACATCTTTACTACTACTGTTACCTGCACTACCTAGATTAAGCTAGTAGCATAGGTAAGCATACCCACACAATTACACCTTCATGTGAGATGTAGCTACAGTGGTAGAGGAAAATGCATTGCAGAGTTGTTGTACTTATCCCAAAACAAGCATTGCACACCCACAAAATTCAGATTCAAGTTTAAATTTTAATTCAAACATGTTAACACCGGGAAGAGCACACTTAGGAAACACAAAACCTTAACACTGCCCTGTAGTGACACTGAGAACTAATCAAATGGTTATGATTAAGGCATTTTAGCATTTGTAATGTCAGATTAGATTAAACAGAGTTTTGGGTTCCCTCCCCATCCTCTCCCCCATATCTTTCCCCTTATGGCATCACTACAGGGTGGACCCCTGAATGGGGACATAAAAAGAAGGCAGAACAAACATTACAATAGCAAAATAATACATTTGCATATCTGAGTTCTCAGCAATGGATGTCCACATTTTATGTGAAAGCAGCAAAGAGTCCTGTGGCACCTTATAGACTAACAGACGTACTGGACCATAAGCTTTCGTGGGTAAATATCCACTTCGTTGGATGCATGAGATGCATCCGACGAAGTGGGTATTCACCCACGAAAGCTCATGCTCCAGTACGTCTGTTAGTCTATAAGGTGCCACAGGACTCTTTGCTGCTTTTACAGATCCAGACTAACACGGCTACCCCTCTGATACTTGATTTTATGTGAAGCTTTCTTTACTCTATTTACATTAAAAACAAAGCTACTTGTACTTCTCTTCCCCCCCCCCCTCCTCTTGCTGATTTTATCCCATATTTTTCCTCCAAACCTCACCAGTCACTGCCTGCCTACTTGTAACCCTCACCATCCTCAGACCCAATGATTTAGCCATTGCAAGGGTTAAAATTGATTCAAACAGGAAAGGAATCTGACTGCACCTGCCAAAGAAAGTGGGGGGGGACTCTCCCTCTGCTTTATCACAGCTTGTGCTCCTCCCTGTCCTTACTTTAACCCTTGGCCTTCATCTATACCCAGGGCATACCAATTAGTCAACTTCCTCTTCAGTTACCTATCCTTTCCCACTCCACAAACACTTTTCCATACCTGCTCGCTCTTCAGCACTCTATCTCCCAATTCCCTTCCAAAGCACTCAGGATCTGCTACATCAGAGGGTCTCTTCCTCTTCTGTAGAAGTTGCCAGCATGGTCTCTCTCACATGTTTCCTTCCTGGACAAAGCCACGGCCTTGCTTGCCTGTCTGGGCTCCCAGTGGGAAATGCAGTAGGCTCCAGCTAACAAGGGACTCCTGGAAGAGAGCTGCTTAGTTCAACTGCCCAAGCCAGGGATTCATGGGGGAGAAAGAAGAGGTTCAGGTAGCTCCCTCCCCTGTGCTGCCTCTGTTGACAGTCATTGCTGTGAAACACAGTCACTCTCATATAATTAAGTATTCAAAAAATAACAGTTCGGACAAATTAAGAAGACACCATCAGCCTGTTTAGGATGCATATTACACCTAGTTCTAAACTATAATAATGAATCATGTTATCCCAGTTTTAAATAATAATTTTAATTATAAATTCTACATTCTGACTGTAAGGAATTTAAAAAATAACATAATTGAACAAAAACCTTGGTACAACTAAGTTCCATTTGGATATAGATATATGTAGAGAGAGCGCATATGCGGTCACTATACCATTCAGCATATACTGGGCCAGATCTTCAGCAGGCATAAACAGAATTTGACTCCAATAGAGCTCCGAAGATTTATATTAGCCATAATGACTTGCATTAGCTGGTATCAGAGTGGGCTTCTGTGTTTGAAGACTATGGTTTGAAGGCAAACACACAGAAAACTGAAATTATGCAAGTAGGAAAGACAGAAGAAGATCTGTTGATGGAAGTTTCAGGAGAGAAGCTGAATCAGAAAAATAGAATGTGTGCACTTGGGAAGTATATTTACTGCCACTAGAGAGAGAACTGGACAGCTAAGAAGAAGAACCAAATGTGAATGGGTGGCTATGAAAAAAGGTGGTAGGAGTACTGTAGCCTCGGCTATTAAGTAACAAATGGAAAGGAAAAGTATCTGCTGCCTACATTTTGAAAATGGTGGGTCTTATGGAGATGGAAGAAAAGAAGATACAGGTAATAGAAAATAATATACTGAGAAGAATGCCAAACAAGCAGAGAGAAGACATGGAATAAATTAGGAGGAAGAAGAACTTGGCACTCTCTGTGTTAGATAGGCAGGCGAGTACATATTTGGGATGGACATGTCACAAGAATGGAAGAATGATGACCAGCAAAGAAAGCATCAAAGTTAGAGGACAGCAAGAAAGGATATGGAAGACTGAGGATACAATGGAAAGACACTGTCAAGAGAAGTCTGAAGGGAAAAAAGGACTGGAGCTCTAAGACCTATGGACTCATGCTATGGGCTGGAAGGAGTGGCAAGGAACTGCAAACACATCCAACTCCAGATAAATTGGAAAAGTAATTAAGAAGTGAAATCAAACAAGAATCAGGCCAACACTGTTCCTACAGCTATACAAATTTCCGCTATCATGAAATTGATGCACAGATAGTGAAGCAAACCAAAGGAAGCAAAGTTGGACTCAGCAACACATCAAAACACAATAGAACACATTCTCAGCTCACTGCATGGGCAGGCACATGCATAGATCTCCATGCATCCCCATGCTTGCTAAATAGAAATGGACAAAATCAATAGCAAAATAAATTGCATTTTCAAGTTCAAAGTGCTGCAAGCAGTGGAGAGAGAATAAAGTCTGAAAAACTACTGAACAAAAAGTAACTGACAGTGTCCTTTTTGGTGCGTAACTTATTTTTGGTTAGCATTTGTATTGTGATTTATATAGTATTGATGTGGCTGTGCCTCAGAGTAATGGAATAATCTGGAATACCATTAGAAATCAGCTACAAATTAATGACAAGAAATAGATAAATTCTGATAATCTCCTTGTCTGAAAAAGAGAGAACTAATAGATAATTATGAGGAATGTAATGGGATAAGTATTTTAACAGGTAGTAATGCCCTCATAACTCAGCAGTGCTGAACAAAAAGCATGAGTGGTTTTTTTTCCTTTGCTATTCTCAATATATTTCTATTACATTCAGGGAACGATAGGGGAGCACTTTATCAGGCTACTTTAACATCTGCAAATTCTGTTATATTATAATCACAACAGTGATTTGGTGGATAAAATATCTATTTTCTGTTACAAATGATATGTCCTTATATAATGTTACAGAGTTCTATGTTTCCTACAAATTCTTCAGACATTTTACTTATAGTATCAAGTTGATTGTTATATCTTCAAAATATTTGAAATAAAAAAATAGCGCTATTTTTAACAAAAATATGTAAATGTCGTTCAAGAAACAAAACCAATGCTATATATCACATTAAGACTCATGTGCATTTCATTTTGTATGAGCGCACATCTTGCTGTGACTTAGATGGGCTTTGTTTTAGCACCCTGATTTGATTTCTTATCAACTTTATATACTTGTGATATGTAGGGTATACTATTTTATCTAGGGGAAAATATGGGAGCCCTCCTGTGATTAGCTTGAGAACTGCAAATTCCCATGAATGTTGGTAAGAAAAATGGTTGGCCCAGTGCATGATGTGTTTGAATTTTATTCCAAATGTAGTGGATAAGTAGACTGCTCTTAACTCCTATATTTTGATCTGTCTATGGTGACTGAAAATTGAAGGCATTTTTTGGGCAAGCTTTCTTGGGCCTGGCAAAAGGATAAGGCATATATCCTTTACTATGCATAATCTCCCTCTGCCTTTTCCTCTCTTTTGTTCTTGTTGGCACATTTACCTCTACAAGTTTCATGAAACATAAGTGGAGCATCCAATTGTTTTTGTTCCAAGTCTAAAACCAACAAAACTGTTAAACTATACATGCCAGTCTTTACTACCTACCACTCACACATTTGTAAGATTTTTCTTGAGATGCTCACATGAGCTCTCTCTCTTTCGCTTTTTAAGCACTGCCCATGGGGAGTTTGAATTTTGATGATCACATGGAAGATACATCCTATGAAACTATGTAAGAGGAAAAAGAATTTACCCAGTGGTCTTCACTTTACTCTCCCCTCCCCCACCGTATTGACTTTTTTTGCTTACTAAGCTAAAAGCATCTTATCTTTCTTTCTGCAGCTAGTACACCACTGCCTCAACCTAAATGAGGAATCCATATCCAGGCAAAGCTTCCATCTGTTGCATGAGTAAGGGCTATAGGATGGAGCCCTCAGATTAATGTTCTCACTGCCTTGACTCTACCGTCTTTGGAATTATCATTGAAATTAGCATTTCCTCTTGCCCTGATGGTTACAGCTTCCTTTTCTCTGATCTCCAACAGTCTCAGGACTCCAAACTACCATATGCGCAGGATACCAATGGACACGCAGTGCTAGACAAAATAAAACCCTCTATATGTGGGAAAGTTGCACTGATTTGACAAAAGATCTGAATGTAAATCAGTTTAT
Source organism: Mauremys mutica (assembly GCF_020497125.1). Lineage (NCBI taxonomy): Eukaryota > Metazoa > Chordata > Testudines > Geoemydidae > Mauremys > Mauremys mutica. Next base: position 181,838,246 of record NC_059072.1, on the reverse strand, counting down.
ATTAAACTAATAAAACCCCAGCATGAAGACACATTTCAGCTTAAGAGATGATTGCTTGAGTTTAGTTTAAGTCAATTAGGAACAGATTTAGATTTACCTGAAATAAGCCATTCTTAAACTGAAATTATGGTTTCCAGGGGTTTAGACCAGTTTAACTAAATTGATTTAGTTCTGGTCTACACAGTTTTTGTACTGATGTAAGTATTTTGGTTAGGGGGTAAAAAATATTAACTGAAATAAGTTATAGTACTACAACCCTTAGTTCAGATATACTTATACCCACATAAAGGTTTCTTATACTGGCATATCTTATGCCCCTTCCTCTATGGGAATAAACTACACAAGTTAAGACACCCTTTTATCAGTATAACTGCATATACATGGGTGGAGTTATACCAGTTTAACTATACCAGTATAGCTAAAGTGGTATAACTTAGGGTACGTCTACACTACGGGACTATTCCGAATTTGCATAAACCGGTTTTGTAAAACAGATTGTATAAAATCGAGTGCGCGCGGCCACACTAAACACATTAAATCGGTGGTGTGCGTCCACGGTCCGAGGCTAGCATCGACTTCTGGAGCGTTGCACTGTGGGTAGCTATTCCGTAGCTATCCCATAGTTCCCGCAGCCTCCCCTGCCCCTTGGAATTTCCGGGTTGAGATCCCAGTGCCTGATGGGGCAAAAATCATTGTCGCGGGTGGTTCTGGGTAAATGTCGTCAGTCACTCCTTCCTCTGGGAAAGCAATGGCAGACAAGCATTTCACGGCTTTTTTCCCTGGATTGCCCTGGCAGATGCCATAGCATGGCAATCATGGAGCCTGTTTTGCCTTTTGTGACTGTCACTGTATGTGTACCAGATGCCGCTGACAGAGGCGATTCAGCAGCGCTACACAGCAGCATGCTTTTGCTTTTGCATGACAGCAGAGATGGTTACCAGCCATACTGTACCATCTACCAATCCATAAATTGGTAAAAAGATGATCATGGTTACCAGTCCTTTTGCACTGCACCATCTGTTGCTGTCATAAGTGCCCCTGGCTGCTCTTAGCCAGGGGCGCAAAAGCCAAAATTGGGAATGACTCCCTGAGTCAATCCCTCCTTTTTGGTATCTAAAAATAGAATCAGTCCTGTCTAGAATTTGGGCAAGTGTACTAGAGAACCACTGTATCATAGAACCAGAGAGCACAGCTGCTCTGTGTCAGATCCAGCAGAAATTATGAGCTGTATACTATTCACAGGGGGTGCTCCTGCAACAACCCCACCTGTTGATTCTGTTCTTCCCCCAGCCTTCCGTAGCATTGTCCCCCCACTTGTGTGATGAAGTAATAAAGAATGCAGGAATAAGACACAGTGACTTGTTAGTGAGAAATGAGTGGAAGGCAGCCTCCAGCTGCTATGATAGTCCAGACAGGACATTAAGAAGTGTGGAGGAGAGGAGCCCAGCATTGCGCTGCTAGTCCAGGGGCAATTGAATCTTTTCTTTACACATGAAGGGTGGGGGCTGATGGAGCTCAGCCCCCTGTTGCTATGATGAGGACGGTTACCAGCCATACTGCACCATCTACCAGGAAAAATTAGGGCCAGGCGCCCTTGATCGACCTAACGGATGCTAGTCAGCATGGTTACCAGTCCTTTTGCACTGCCCCATGTGCCAATAGGCTGATGATGACAATGGATATCAGTCATATTGTACCATCAGCCACCCATGGCGGGGGGGGGGGAGCAAGGATGTTGGTGTTGAGTGCTGCAGCATCGTGTCTATCTGCAGCATTCAGTAAAGATAGGGTGACATGTAATAGAGTCAAGAGAGGATTGTTTTCCCTTTCACTTCTGGGGGTCGGTGGGGGGGTGCGTAAATTGCTGAGCTATGCCCTGACCCACCGCGGACACTGTTTTTGACCCTAGAAGCATTTGGAGCTCAGCCAAGAATGCAAATGCTTTTCGGATACTGCAGGAACTGTGGGATAGCTTGAGTCCTCCAGTCCATGAGCGTCCATTTGATTCTTTGGTTTTCCATTACGCTTGTCACGCAGCAGTGCGCTGAGTCCCTGCTATGGCGTCTGTCTGGAGATTTTTTAAAAATGAGTTTGAATTTCGTCTTCTATAATGGAGCGCTGATAGAACAGATTTGCCTGCCCTTACTGCGATCACATCCGCATGGTCCATGCTGGAGCTCTTTTTTTATTTTATTTTTTTGATTTCGGACTGCATCGCCACCCGTGCTGATCGGAGCTCCACGCTGGGCAAACAGGAAATATTCAAAAGTTCGCGGGGCTTTTCCTGTCTACCTGGCCACTGCATCTGAGTTCAGATTGCTGTTCAGAGTGGTCAGTGGTGCACTGTGGGATACCGCCCGGAGGCCAATACTGTCGATTTGCGGCCACACTAAACCTAATCCGATATGGTAATACCGATACTAGCGCTACTCCTCTCGTTAGGGAGGAGTACAGAAACCGGTTTAAAGAGCCCTTTATATCGATATAAAGGGCCTCTCAGTGTGGACGGGTGTGGCGTTAAATCGGTTTTACGCTCCTAAAACCAGTTTAAACGCCTAGTGTAGACCAGGCTTTATAAATTGATTAAGACCTTGTCTGAACTTGTGCAAATTTCCCATGTAGAAAAGGACTCACATATTTAAATGGGGATTTCCTATGTCCTAATAAGGAGGAGGGGATGGAAAATGATAACATACAGGGAGGATCTGATGAGAAACAGTCAAATGAAAAAAAGTCCCATTCAATTACATCATGCAACTGGGGACAGCCAAAAAATGACCAGTTTTTAAAATACTATATACCAATGCTAGAAGTCTCAATAATAAGATGGGTTAACTAGAGTGCCTAGTATTAAATGAAGATATGATATAATGGGCAGGAGCGGCGCCAGGGTTTCTGGTGCCCTAGGCAGAATTCGGGAGGCGGCATTTTGTGCGCTCCTCATGGGGCGCGCAGGCACTTCCGGTTCCACTCCCATCGCGCCACCGAAGAAGGACCCTCCGCCGAAATGCCGCAGGTGACAGTGGCAGTCATGTAGCTGCTCAATTGCCTGCTGCTGTTTTCCGTGGCACGTCGGCAGAAGGTCCTTCTTCGGCGGCATGATGGGAGCGGAACTAGAAGCTCCCATGCGCCCCGTGGGGAGCACACAAAATGCCGCCCCCCGAATCATGGTGCCCTAGGCGACCGCCTAGGGTTGCCTAATGGAAGCACCGGCCCTGATAATAGGCACAGAAATCTGGTGGAATGAGGATAATCAATGGGACACAGTAATACCAGGGTACAAAATATATTGGAAGGAGAAAACAGGTCGTGCTGATGGGGGAGTAGCACTATATGTGAAATAAAGCATAGAATCTAATGAAGTAAAAACCTTAAATGAACTAAATTGTACTACAGAATCTCTATGGATAGTAATTCCATGCTTGAAAAATAAGAATATAGCAGTAGGGCTATATTACAGACCGGGATGGTGTTAGTGACTCTGAAATGCTCAGGGAGATTAGAGGGGCTATTAAAATAAAAAACTCAGTAATAATATTGGGGGATTTCAACTATCCCCATATTGACTGGGTACATATCACCTCAGGAAGGGATGCTGAAATAAAAGTTTCTTGACACCTTAAATGACTGCTTCTTGGAGCAGCTGGTCCTGGAACCCACCAGAGGAGAGGCAATTCTAGATTTAGTCCTAAGTGGAGCACACGATCAGGTCCAAGAGGTGAATATAGCTGGACCACCTGGTAATAGTGATCATAATATAATTAAATTTAACATCCCTGTGGTGGGAAAAAATCCACAGCAGCCCAACACTGAAGCATTTAATTTCAGAAAGGGGAACTACACAAAAATGAGGAGGTTAGTGAAACAGAAATTAAAAGGTACAGTACCAAAAGTAAAATCCCTGCAAGCTATGTGAAAACTTTTTAAAGACATCATAATAGAGGCTCAATTTAAATGCATACCCCAATTTAAAAAACATAGTAAGAGAATCAAAAAAGAGCCACGGTGGTTAAACAAACAAAGTAAAAGAAGCAGTGAGAGGCAAAAAGGCATCCTTTAAAAAGTGGAAGATAAATCCTAATGATGAAAATAGAAAAGAGCATAAAGTCTGGCAAATGAAGTGTAAAAATATAAGTAGAAAGACGAAAAAAGAATTTGAAGAACAGCTGGCCAAATACTCCAAAAGTAATAACATAAATGTTTTTAAATACATCAGAAGCAGGAAGCCTGCTAAACAACCAGTGGGGCCACTGGACGATCGAGATGTTAAAGGAGCACTCAAAGACGATAAGGCTATTGTGGAGAAACTAAATGAATTCTTTGCATCGGTCTTCACTGTTGAGGATGTGAAGGAGATTCCCAAACCTGAGCCATTCTTTTTGGGTGACAGATATGAGGAACTGTCCCAAATTGAGGTGTCAGAGGAAGTTTTGGAACAAATTGATCAACTAAACAGTAATAAGTCTCCAGGACCTGATGGTATTCATCCAAGAGTTGTGAAGGAACTCAAATGTGAAATTGTAGGACTACTAACTGTTATCGGTAACCTATCATTTAAATCAGCTTCTGTACCAAATGACTGGAGGATAGCTAATGTGATTTTAAAAAGGGCTCCAAAGGCGACCCTGGCAACTGCAGGCTGGTAAGCCTCACTTCAGTACCGGGCAAATTGGTTGAAACTATCGTAAAGAACAAAATTGTCAGACACATAAATGAACATAATTTGCTAGGAAATAGTCAACATGTTTTTTGTAAAGGGAAATCGTGCCTCACCAATCTACTAGAATTCTTTGAGGGGGTCAACAGGCATGTGGACAAAGGAGATCCAGTGGATATAATGTATTTAGATTTTCAGAAAGACTTTGACAAGGTCCCTCACCAAAGGCTCTTAAGCAAAATAAGCAGTTATGGGATAAGAGGGAAGGTTCTCTCATGGATTGGTAACTGGTTAAAAGATAGGAAACAAAGGGTAGGAATAAATGGTCAGTTTTCAGAATGGAGAGAGGTAAATAGTGGTGTCCCCCAGGGATCTATACTGGGCCCAGTCCTATTTAACATATTCATAAATGATCTGGAAAACGGGGTAAACAGTGAGGTGGCAACATTTGCAGATGATACAAAACTACTCAAGATATGTAAGTCCCAATCAGACTGGGAAGAGCTACAAAAGGATCTCTCAAAACTGGGTGACTGAGCAACAAAATGGCAGATGAAATTTAATGTTGATAAATGCAAAGTAATGCACATTGGAAAACATAATCCTAACTATACGTATACAATGATGGGGTCTAAATTAACTGTTACCACTCAAGAAAGAGATCTTGGAGTCATTGTGGATAGTTCTCTGAAATCATCCACTTAATGTGCAGCAACAGGCAAAAAAGCGAACAGAATGTTGGGAATCATGAAGAAAGGGATAGATAATAAGACAGAAAATATCATATTGCCTCTATATAAATCCATGGTATGCTCACACCTTGAATACTGTGTGCAGATGTGGTCGCCCCATCTCAAAAAAGATATATTGGAATTGGAAAAGGTTCAGAAAAGGGCAACACAAATGATTAGGGGTATTGAATGGGTTCCGGATGCAGAGATCTTAATAAGACTGGGACTTTTCTGCTTGTAAAAGAGGTGACTAAGGGGGGATATGGTAGAGGCCTATAAAATCATAAGTGGTGTGGAGAAAGTAAATAAGGAAGTGTTATTTACTCCTTCTCATAATGCAAGAACAAGGGGCCACCAAATGAAATTAATAGGTAGCAGGTTTAAAACAAACACAAGAAAGTATTTTTTCATGCAACGCACTGTCAACCTCTGGAACTCTTTGCAGAGGGTGTTCTGAAGGCCAATACTATAATGGGATTCAAAAGGGAGCTAGATAGATTCATGGAAGATAGGTCCATCAATGGCTATTAGCCAGGATGGGCAGGAATGTTGTCCCTAGCTCCTGTTTGCCAGAAGCTGGGATTGGGTGGCAGGGCATGGATCACTTAATGATAACCTGTCTGTTTATTCCCTTTGGGGCACCTGCCATTGGCCACTGTCAGAGGATAGGATACTGGGCTTGATGGACCTTTGGTCTGACCCAGTATGGCCCTTTTTATGAAGGTTTATCTGACTGTCTCAAATATTTTTTGAAGCAAACATTACAGGATAATTCAATTTTAGTCAGAAGGCCACCAGATATTGTCTAGGACATATAACTTTTTAAGAAATAAAGCTTCCTCTTAGTGACTTATAGGAGCTATTGCCTCTTGAAATGCTCTCGAGTGCCAACAGGGCTACCAGAAGCACTGCCATAGGAGTATTTTTATTAAAAATTAATTTACTTCTTAATCTTTAATCACATATGTCCAGACTAATGTGCACTAGCCAGTCACCTCTGGAGATGTGGTTTAAATGGTAGTTAAGATCACAAGAAAAAACTATTTTGGTGATCTCATCCCAAAGTAGATAGGCTGACAATATAAAATTAATAAGCTACTTTAACAAGGGTGACAGTCTCTGTTCTAAAAAGTTGAAGGACTTGAATAGCCAGAATGAGGTTCATTGGTAGAGCTGTGTGGAGAAGATTTCACAGAGCTTATCTGAACTAAGTAATGGACAAAGTTTAAAATGACCTCAAAACTTTCTCTACACTTTTGTCTCTAAAATCAGATCTCCACTTTTGGGGCATGGAGTTTGTATCATTGAGTTTTTGCACAAAAGCACACGTAGACATAAAATATGTATACATATAAGACAGCAATTTAGCATAGGCAAGACACTTAAGAACAAAGGAAAAAACTGGTTGCCCATACTGCCTGATATTTTGAGGTAATTTTTGAAAAAATCTAAACACACATGAGATTAAAAAAAAAGTACTTCAGTCCATCCTTCATGACAGTTCTAGATAAATAATACTACTATGACTGCTTAATTTTTTCTTACAAAAAATACCAGTTTTGAAATACACCATTTTCAATGCTGCACAAAGTCACGTCATCTAATAAACAATCATGATTTTAATATCTTTATATTTAAATATTTCTTTGATAGTGAAAATGCAGTAGGATGACACACCCTTTTTACTGTCGAGAAGTGGTTCCCGAACTTGTTCCGCCACTTGTGCAGGGAAAGCCCCTGGCGGGCCGGCCCGATTTGTTTACCTGCCGCATCCGCAGGTTCGGCTGATTGCGGCTCCCACTGGCCGTGGTTTGCTGCTCCAGGCCAATGGGGGCTGCGGGAAGTTATGCAGGCCGAGGGACGTACTGACCACCACTTCCAGCAGCTCCCATTGGCAAGGCAGCGAACCGTGACCAGTGGGAGCCACAATCGGCCGAACATGCGGACGCGGCAGGTAAACAAACCAGCCTGGTCGGCCAGGGGCTTTCCCTGCACAAGCGGCAGAACAAGTTTGGGGACCACTGCTGTAGAGGCTAGAGGTCTACAGACCTTGCTTCTAAAGTTTGAGCCATTTCTACATATAATTACCAAAGAAGCTGTATCACAGCACATGCGTAGACAAAATTCATTCCCAGCCATATGCAGGTTATAGAAAGGTCACTCAAAGAAAACCCATGGATTAAAGAGAAAATAAACAATGGTATGTTTTTGGTAACCTGCTAGTTTTGACACAGTTGCAAGCTTTACTAAGTAGTGTACAATAGAAGAACTTCTGTATTCTGAACTATGCGATGTACTCAATGTAACTGTAACACTCCTGACAGAGTTACTGCCAGTTGCGTGGTAAAACCCCTGTGCTTTCTCCTCAACTTTTTGTATACTGTAGGTATTGTAATATTATTTCTATAAGGCAGATTTTTTCAGGGCAATAGGAAATAGAAGTAGTCTTTTGGGAGTTTCTGCTGCTAGTTGTAGAAAACAGACATTTTTGCAGAGCACTTCAATCAAGAGTAAAAAGCTCAATCTCACATCTCTCTCAGCAGGTTTGTGAGCACAATTGTAACAAAAGATTCACAACCTGGTCATAGTGCAGGCAAGATAAATCTGAAAGCCACCCTCTTTGCAATTATGGATACTTACTGTGCAGAATTTACATAGTACAAGAAATAGTACAGCAATTTTTTGTTCTTTCTGGGGGAAATTTCCACTGTCTTCTTCCAGTTTTTTACATTTACAAATGAAATATAACCTCCAAGTCTCTATCAGTGGATATTATTTGTCATATTGAGTGACAAATAGTTTGGGGCTGTCATCACCCTGTGTGGTGACAAATAGGTTCCTAAAAATCTTACTGAGATGAAGTGGCAAATAGCAACAGCAAAATTTCAACACTCAAGAAAATCCATATGTTTGCCCTTGTTAGAGGCAGCACATATCTGCAACTCGAAACAAAAATATAATACACAATTGGATCATTTCCTACAAAGAATAGTTCATGACAACACTCTTTAAGCTACCTTTAAAACTTTTTCCTTTTGTTTTCCCTAACTAGATTTTTGACATTTTGCTTTTTTGCAGAAAGATCTATATATTCTTACAAATCTGTCTTCAAAACACATTTTTCAAATAATCCTCCCTCTGGATTATATTGCAGAAGGAGCATAAAAAAAGACAACGGAGCTTTCAGGTAGGAAAAAAAAGACAGGTGTAAAGTGTTAAGATGAAATTCACCATTAAAACACTCACCACAATAGGAAACTTTAACACATGCCACAAACAAGATTTTTCTTGCCTCTTGTGTGGCACTAGTAACTTCATCCTTGGAACAGCTTTAAAAACATTTGTGTTGCAGAAGTACTTAAAAGACCCTCTCACAGGGGAGGGAAGATTTGACTATTTTTTATTTCAAAGACTGGTATGAAAAAAATTACAGAAGTATCCAAAACACTATACCTGGAAGTAATGGGGGACTTTAACACAGCAAAACACAAGATGTCCAATAAGTTCTTGGAATGTGTTGGTGACAACTTTTGGTTCAGAAGATGGAAGTAAACAGGGGTACAGCCATTTTAGAATTGATTCTGACCAACAAGGAGGAATTGATTCAGAATCTGAAGGTTGAAGGCAATTTTGGAGAAAGTGATCATGAAATGATATATTAATAAGGAAAGGAAGGAGTGAGATCAGCAGAATAAGAACAATGGATTTTTATTTTTTTAAAAAGCAGATTTTAACAAACTCAGAACTGAAGGTGTGGTCTCATGGGAAGGAAATTTCAGGGACAGAGGAGTTCAGGAAAGAAACAAATATTAAAGGCGCAACAGCAAACTATCCTGAGGCAAAGGAAAGAGAATAGTAAGAGGCCAATATGGCTCTGTTGTGAGCTCTTTAATGACCTGAAAAATCAAAAAGGAATTCCACAAAAAGATGGAAACATGAACAAATTGTTAAGGAGGAGTACAAATGAGAATCACAAGCATATAGAGGCAAGATCAGAAAGGCTAAGGCACAAAATGAGCAAGGCAATAAGACGAGGTTCTTTAAATACATTAGGAAAAAGAAAAAGATGAATGAAAGTGTAGGCCCTCTAGTTAGTGGCGAAGGAGAGCTTGTAACAGATAACACCAAGTAAGCTGAGGTATAATGCATATTTTGCTTCACTCTTCACTGAAAAGGTAAATTGTAACCAGACATTATTATTTGTGTTAAGTAACAACAAGAGGGAAGAAACACAAGCCAAAATAGAGAAAGAACAGGTTAAAGAATATTTAGGTAAGTTAAGTTGGTAGGGCTTGATGAAATAGGGTACTTAAGGAATTAGATGAAGCAATCTCTGAAGCACTTGTGAGTATCTTTGAGAACTCATGGACAAAGAAGGAGGTCCCAGAGACTGGAGAAGTGTAAACCAAAAAATATACAAGGACTCAGGGGATTAGGACTGGCCATCTTAATGTAAATAGTTGGAAAGATCCAGGAACAAGTTATCAAACAGTCAATCTGTAAGCACCTAGAGCATAAAGAAGATAAGGAATAGCCAACATGGATTTGTCAAGAACAACTCCTACTAAACCTTTCTTTTACAGAGTTACTGGTGTAGTGGATGGGATAAGTTGTAGGCGTGATATATCTTGATTCTGTTAAGGCTTCTGACACAGTTCCCTGTGACATTCTCATAAGTAAACTAGGGACATGTGGTTTAGGTGAAATTACTGTAAGATGGGTATGGGTGCAAAACTGGTTGAAAGACTGTATTCAAATGGCTCACTGTCAGCCTGGAAGGAATATCTAGTTGAGTCCTGAACGTCCAGTACCAGTCAATGTTTTCATTAGTGACTTGGATAGTGGAGTGGAGACTGTGCATACAAAATTTGAGAATGATACCAAGGTAGGAGGGGTTGCTAGCACTTTGGAGTACAGGATTCAAATTCAAAGTGACCTTGATAAATTGGACAACTGGTCTGAAATCAAGATTAAATTCAATAAAGAGAAGTGCAAGGTACTACAGTTAGGAAGGAAAAAAATCAAATACACAACTACAAAATGGTGAGTAACTGGGTAGGTGGTAGTATTTCTGAAAAGGATCAAGGGTTATAGTGAATCACAAATTGAATATGATCCAACAATGTGATGCAGTTGCAAAAAATGCTAATATTATTCTGGGGTGTATTCAGAGAAGTGTTGTATGTAAGACACAAAAGGCTATTGTCCCACTCTCTTTGGCTCGGTTGAGGCCTCAGCTGGAGTCCTGTGTCCAGTTCTGGGCACCACCAATATGGGCAAATTGGAGACAAAAATGATAAAGGGTTTAGAAAATCTGCTCTATAAGAAAAGGTTAAAAACACTGGGCACATTTTGTTTTGAGAAAATAAGACTGTCGGGGATGGTCTAGGTTTACTTGTCCTGCCTAAATGCAAGGAGTTGGACTCTATGACTTCTTGAGGTCCCTTCCAGCCCTACATTTCTGTGATTCTATGTCTGCATTATTTTGCCTGAATATACATCTATTATGATGAACACTGAATGACTGGACTCAACTGCAGTATACTGATTGGTTGTAATCCAGTACAATTCACTGGAAACATCTTCAGTCAGTCAGTAAGTCAGTCAGTCAATAAATAGTTTAAAACAAAAAGCCAGTCAAATGACTAAATCCAAAGTGATTTGCTAATCTGAGAAACATGGGCAGATGCATTAATAAAGGAGGAGACAAAACTGCTACCCACTAGCGATGGACATTTTTGTCTTTCAGGAGGAAGCTGAGCGGGTTTTTCAGAGTTATAGCAAGCTATTAGGATTAGAAAACAATATGCATGTGGGTTACTTATTTTCCAATATCCAAACAGGGATGCATGAAGTTAAGTATTTAACAGCTTGTCCACACACAGAAGTTGCATCAGTTAAAATAAAGGTGTGAGTTGCAACGAGTTATTTAACCTGGTGCAGGTTTGTTTGGATACTCTACATCAGTTTAAAGCTGGTATACAGCAATGTAGCTTGTCCCTGAACCTATGCCATTTTAAGTACCAGAGCTGTTTCTTTGGGACTCATTGCTTTTAAGTACTTTTGGAGTCTAGTCTCTTTTGTGTTTGTGTGCACGTGCATAAGCATGCATAATCGGATTACCATCCCTTATGATTTGCTGGAATAGGTATGTTTGACAGAAACCAAACCAGTCTGTCCTAATGAAAAAAAAGTACTTCTTTTAATATTGTTTGATCCACATAAGAACGGCCATACTGGGTCAGACCAAAGGTTCATCTAGCCCAGTATCCAGTTTTCCAACAGTGGCCAGTGCCAGGTACCCCAGAGGGAATGAACAGAACAGGTAATCATCAAGTAATCCATTCCCTGTCTCTCATTCCCAGCTTCTGGCAAACAGAGCCTAGGGACACCATTCCTACTCATCTTGGCTAATAGCCATTGATGGACCTATCCTGCATGAATTTATCTAGTTCTTTTTTGAACCCTGTTGTAGTCTTGGCCTTCACAACATCCTCTGGCAAAGAGGTTGACTGTGTGTTGTGCGAAGAAGTACTTCCTTTTGACGACCCCTAGATCAGAAGTACCTGTTTTGAGATGGTATTTGTGTGTGTGTGTGTTTGCTTTTTTTAGTTTCACACTAGAACATACTTCATAGTCTTTTATTCCAGGTAAGAGGCTGTTCCATTTTACAGAGGGCACCATGACAGTAGTGTTGCTTTGATCTCAAGGCTGAAACATGCCAATCACTTACTTGGTTATGCTCACAGAGTTACAGGTAAGTTCTGGGATAACACCCGAGCTGTGTCCTACTGCTTCTTTAGTGGCAAGAGCAGCATCTAGATTCCCAGATCACTATGTGCCATTACATAGAAAGAGCAATCTAGCAACCCAGAAGCAGGTGATCATGAAAGAAAATAAGTTAATGTATCACAGCAACAGAAGGACTGAGAGCTATTAGGAGAGCAGACACAAGATTGAGAACAGGTATAAATACTAATAAAGCACCTGAAGGTGTTCCAATTAAAAGGAATTATCCCAGTTAAGCACCAATCACCACCATTCAATATCATTAAGCTTAATATATAAGGATACATGATGATTTGAATCAGTTTAATACCATATTTAATTATTTGGTTTTCATTATACATGAAACTGACATACAGGTAAAGGAAAATTAGAGTGTAGGAGGATTCGACTGATGCAGTGCAGTCTCTGGGATTTTTTTCCCTCCTGTTAGTGTATTCATGTTACATGTTTTTAATTTTTGTTTGCATAGTGATCATCCTTGTTTGTTTGTTTATTAATGGCTATGGGTGATATAATGTCCACTTAATTTTGATCTCCAATTATGGAGATGATTAAAAAATGATCTGTTCTGATTATTCATGTGGATATTGCAGTTGGTGACAATCTGCAGAGGTAGAGCAATTTTACTATGTGTATGGATATTGGTAACTGTTTGATGTTTATATGGAAAATTAATATGTATTCAAAGACAAATAAAGTATATTTGTCAAACCATATCTGAGTAGTTAGGTAACAGTATGCATCATTGTGTGACTCCACATCATTTTTAATACTGAATGAAATAAAGTGATTGCTTTACCTTTTTTGGCCTATGGCTAAGGCAAGCATGTTACTATTTTGAAAGTTAACATACTGGATATTGTTATTTAACATTTATGCAGTTAAATTTAATAAAAAAGATCCATAAAATGTTAATCAAAACAACAGAGAATCTAAGATGCATTTTCAATCTTCTTTAGAGGAACTATAGCTACAGATCAAAAGGTCATTCTTAAATGCCTTTTCAATAATCAAGTTGATTCATAACAAAATGATTAAGTCTGTTAATCACTATGGAAAGTAACTACACATCAGCATGGACAATATGTCATAACTTTGACTCTGATGCTGACTTCCTTTATGGGCCTGGACAAGTTGCTTAAGCTCTCTGCCTCAGTTTCCCCCTCCAGGGAATCTAGGAAATACTCATCACAAAATGTAAATTAAAGACACTTAGAACAAGTACTCTAAGAACAAAGGTATTATGGCTTGGCTTATTGCTTTTTGTTTTTGAGAACACTGGACTAATATTATACCGTCTCTGCTATTTAGTTGGCATTCCCTGTTAACTGGAGCACCACCACTGCTTCCTGTGGCTGCTACAGTTAAAGTTCTTACAGTTTCTTCAGCTCTTTATAAAAGGTCCTCTCTTTTCTGTGGGAATCAGACTAGGGAACATCAGAAATTGCACATTATGCATCTTTTGATTCAAAGTCACAGGAAGAAGAAAATATTACAGATGAGGATATTCCTATAAACATAAATAAGAGTAATGACATACCTCACCAGTAGCTGTACCAATGGAAATGTGATTGTGATTTATCCTTTCAACTGCTGATCAAGTAATGTTGACAACACGTTTCTCTCTCTCAAACATTTATTTCATTAGTTTATAGATTCCTTAAGTGGTATATTTCAAACCCCACAATGGAGCACTTTAGTGCATTCAGATTTAGTTTGATTTCAAGTTTCTTTAACCAGTCAGTATGAATAACTTACTTGACATCTGCTTATAGACTTTTCATAAGCACTGACTTCAAGTTTTATTCATGCCTCTTTAATAATGTTACTGTTCTATCATATTTCAGTGTTGTCAACACTCCTGATATCACAAGCATAGTAATTTCAGACCATGTTTCCCATGACCTCCTCAGGGCTTATCCTTTTAGCTGCTGGAGTGATAGCAGCTCCTTGCAGTACAAGGGAGGGCTGTAGGGGCTGCTGGAGAGTGAATAGGCATGCAGTGAAGTGCTCTGGGCAGTGGTGGAGATAGGAAAGGTGGAGTCTGGACAGCAAGCACACAAGGAGCCAACACCACCATATTAGTGTGCATATTTTATATGCATTTATGGTTGAATTTTCAGCCTGTAATTGTCACTCCCTCCACACACTGATTTGAAGTAAAACCTCCTATTAACTTCAATGGGGCGAGGACTTAAGGTGCTTATCCTGAAAGTGAGATTTGTCTCTGAGACGGTTATGAATTGAGTTATCATGTGGATAGTGGAAATAGTCTAAGACAATATTAAAAATATAGAACAATTGTAAAGAGGCTTGCTTTTAGTATAGTACATAAGATTGCCAGTACCTTTTTGCTTTATTTGTAACTGAAAAAGTGGTAAGTGATATTTTTACAAATCAAAAGTAGTATCCATTTGGAAACAAAACCTGTATAAAAAAGATCTGTTATCAAAATGATGTTGCTGTGATGACTTTGAATAGAATAGGTTTATCAAATAGCACAGTGCTCTACAAAATGGTGGGTTATATTACAATAGACTTATTATTAAAATGCTTATGGAAACTGACAGTTTATTACCACAAATGTTTAGTTTTACTTTATTATTTGAAGCTTTATGTTCTTCCACGGTAACAGATTTAAGTTTTAGTAGAGTATGCAATATGTATTTAATACACACACACACACACACACATTTACAAGAGAGTCTAGTGTAAAATAATATTTATCTACAACAGGAACTGCCTTTGACTCTGCTGGGAGTTTAGCATGTGGAAAAATGACAGGCTCAAGTTGGTTGCTGCTTCCTATTGGAATAATTATGTTTGGCCTATGGGTAGATAAATTATATTAAGAAAAATGGCTGGAAAACTCCTCCATCCCACCACCCCACATGCTCATCCTAAACTTGTGTTTTTATAGCACTCCATTGGCTTTATATTTAAGTATGAATATCAGTACTGACAACCCCAAGAATTTTACAGTCATGACATGGAACCCAAACCAACTATGAGATTGGACTAAAAATCATGAGGTATATTTTATATAAATAAAAAATCATAAGTCTGTTTTTTCTGGCTTTTGAACATTCGCCATGAACCCTGTAATGTGTGTCCTATATGTGAGAAACTGGCAGCACTCTGCAAAAAATCCATGTACAAGATTCCACCAGGACCTGGGCCACTCGTGTTTGTAATGTTCAACTGGGGCTGAAAATTCTACCTTTCCTTGACTTCAAGCACTGTCCCTGAGTTACATGCAATTCCACGCAGACTCCAGCAGCCCTTCCTGGAATGTAGCAGACACCACTCAGGCAGTGTTTTCCCCAGGAATTGAAATTGGGAGTGCGTGTTAAATATATAGGGGGGTGATGGCAAAGGTGGGGTGTGTGAAATAGTAAAAATTGAAAATTGTTTCACAATCATTTTATTAGATTGAACTCATGTTTTAAAATCATCACACAAATTAAAGTTGGCTACTCAAGCCTACTATGAAGCTCTATATCCTTCTTGGTTTCTTTTCCACAACTCTATTAATGAACTTCTCGAATGCAGTGCATTCATCTTCGATGACTTCTCGTGTGTCTGGTACTTCCAGTCCTTTATGATATGTTCATTATCAGGCAGAATACAACTCCTTTCAGAACACAAAATTCTGTTCAAAGAGGAAAAATAATGCTCAACTGTAGCTATTGTGACTAGGAGTAGCAAGAGATTAATTCCTATTTCTTTCATCCCAGGAATCATAGCACAAAGTTTGGGTTGAACCACTAGCGATGAACTCAAATCTTCATTCGTTCGTTGTATAATGTTGCCCTCTGTGTTCAAATTCTTTATTCTGTCCTGATCACAAAGCAGCCCTTTTGCTGGTAGTGACTCTCTCCGCTCAACTGTCGGTGTTTTATAAGACAGCATCTGTAAAAGCTACATAAAGGCTGAATAGAATCCAAAAGTTGCTGTTGTAGATTTGTAAGAATCAAGTCTGTGTATTTTTTCAGCTGGTTTAACAAATGCTTCTTGTCCTCTTCACTTAAGGAGTCAACATAAGTGCCTTAATTAGTCAACTTCTGAACTGAAGTCTTTGCTTCTTCTAGTATGTTTTCAATGGCCCTCTCTCTGTGTTTGATCCAAATGTAGCTTCTATTGTTGGATAAAGATCCACTACTGTTGTAGCATATGCATGGATGGCATTGTTTAATGATCCAAGTGGTTTCAACAGTAGACGTACAAGAGAGATAATGGGGAAAAAGTCTTCTCTGAACATAGTAGCAAAAGTAGTCCACCAGTCTCACTACTTAGATCCATCCCATCTCGGTAGATACTTTCCAAAGCCAATAATAATGGTTGCAGTAATTTAAGACAACAGCCAAGGATCACTTATGAGTAAGCTAGTGGGTTTTCGTTGGGCCATTTATCTGTTCAGAGTTCATAGGTCTCAAGCCTTATGCTAACTTGCTGAAGCTAATGTGTTACAGGATACAGGCATGTAGCTGTCCTGCATTACTGCTGAATATAATGCAAAACAGTGACTAAACTAAAGGCAAGTTAGTCCACTGGGCTACAGTAGCAGTGAATATAACATAAGCAAACTAGCCCACTGGGCTATACAGGAAGACTTAGCATCTTTCAAGATTCAGCCCTAAGTGACCATCACTAAGTGAGAGCAGTAAAGCTATGCTAAGCATTTGAATAGTGTTATTTAGTAAAACAAAATTTAAAAAAAATGCCTGCTCATTATGCCCCTCATTCTATTCCTCTTGGGACTGTACTCTCAGACTGCCTACCACAATTTAAATCCACATTAAACACATTTGTCTGAGTTGGCCATGCCTTAATTTGTTCTGATTTGTAAAGGACTTTAAGGCTTCTGCAGGAGCGGTGCTATATAAATGCAAATGATTGATTGAGAGGATGTCATGTTTTAGGACAAAGCACTCAGTAAGAGTCAGATTAAGGGTTGCTGTTATTTTTTTAACTCTTTTTAAGGAAGCTATTTTGGTACAAAGAGCTTAGATGATTCATAAGTCAGGATAAAGCAACAAGCCAATGATCCCCCACTAGCATTCCACCCACAAAAAGGGCCAGATCATCAGCTCGTGTAACTTGACATGGCTACATATGGTGCCATAAAAGTCCATTCATCTGTATAGCTATACAAGGAGTGAATAGTATATTAATACCAAATTTATAATGATCAGTTTCTGTAATATAACCACTTAGTATAACATCATCCATAGAAATGGTATCAATAACAAAATTACAGAATTAAAATGCATTAGAGGAGGAGAGAAAAAAAGAAATAGGGCGAGGGAGAACAGTTGTGTTTGTAGGTGAAATTTGAAAAGCAATGATAAAGGGCAGATAAAATAAGGTTATGCCAGATGATAGAAGTCTCAAAGGAGACTGATATTTGCTCAAAAACAACAAGATTGAACAAGGGACAAAAAGAAAGCTGACATTAGTTGAAAAAGAGTAATGAATGTTGAGAGGATACTGTGGCAAGGTTCATTAGGTCAGCTGAGAAAGCCTACCAACATTTTTAAAACAAGGAGAATTTATTTTGAACTGGATCCTGAAGTTTACAGCAAACCAGTAAAGGCTTATCAGACTGGTGATGTTGTTACACTTCTCAGTATGGGTGAGAAGGCTAGTACAAGCCTTCCGTGTGAAGCGGGGCAGAACCTCAGAAATTGTCATAGCTGCAACTTAATGTAGTTCTGACAAGTTCCACCAGGTAATGACCTGTTCCAGAGTCTGGTGAGAGGGGATTTAGAAAAATCACAGAGAAAAGACTTGGATTAGTCACGGTGAAAAAATTAAAATAGGAATTAATCACTTTGTTGTTCTATAAGAGGACCAGGGGCTATATTCACAAGTGGGGCTTAGGTATCTAACTGCCTCTTCACAAGCCTAAATCCAACACTTAGGTGCCACTGACAGGCACAAAACCACGACTCAGATGCCACCTAACCCTGTACTTGCCTAAATTCCCACAAGTGCCTAAATCAGGGGTCAGCAACCTTTCAGAAGTGGTGTGCCGAGTCTTCATTTATTCACTCTAACTTAAGGTTTCACACGTCAGTAATACATTTCAACATTTTAGAAGGTCTCTTTCTATAAGTCTATAATATATAACTAAAGTATTGTTGTATGTAAAGTAAATAAGGTTTTTAAAATGTTTAAGAAGCTTCATTTAAAATTAAATTAAAATGCAGAGCCCCCTGGACTGATGGCGAGGATCTGGGCAGTGTGAGTGCCACTGAAAATCAGCTTGCATGCTGCCTTCGGCACCTGTGCCATAGGTTGCCTACCCCTGGCCTGTAGCCTAAGTCCCCATAGCTAATGAGCTGCTTAGAGCCCTAGCTCATGCTTATGGCATAGCAGGATTCCACCACCTAGCTCACCAGAGGGGCCTGATCTGGAAGGTGTGTTCTGAGCATGCCTATCCGCCACAAAAAATAGCAGCTGAAAATACTGGGGGCTGGCTGGTCTGAGAGCATCCCAGAATTTAGACACACACATCTGGGATGTGGGAGACCCAAGTTCAAATCCCCACTCTGTTTGATTTTCAACAGTGACTAGAACCTGGTTCTGCCTCATGCTAGGTGAGGGATGTGACCACCAGGCTACACAGTTAATCTCCTGCTCTCTCACTTTCTCTCTGGCCCAATGAATATTTAATTTTTTATAAACAGTGGAACAGCTTTAGCAGGCAAGACTGAAAGACACCCAGCTCAGACTGACCAGCGGCCAGGGGGTTAGAGTACTCACTTGCAGATGGGAAACCTGGGTAAAAGTCCCTCCTCCAAATTAGACAGAACAGGAGTTTGGGCACAGGTTTCCTATATTTCAGGTGTGTCCTAACTCTTTGCTACAATGGGATGGAGGTCCCTCCTGCCCCCCCCCCACATTTTTTGTTTGTTTGTTTGTTTTGGGGGGGGGTTGGTACAAGGGAGGGCTGGAGCTGGCTTAGGTGACTAATTCAAAGACAGGATTCACAGCTGAGAATCATTAGTGGAAAGAGGCATCTCCCTCCACACTGTCAGGGGCCTAAAGTCCAGATCACTGAGAGTTCACCACCTTAAGTATCTTTGTGGATCTGGGCCCTAAGTCCCTCTCCTTTCTTCTGCATTTCACTCCTGCTATCTTTGGCAGCCTCCATCTCAGCATTGCATCACCTAAGTCCCCTTTTTGAATTTAGCCTTAGTTGTATATACACAGATCTTTGCTCAGATCACTATCCCAAGCACTCCCCTCTGCCACTCCCACTTTGCAGTGGAGAACAGCACAACCAACACCCTTCACATTAAGATGCTGGGTCTATTGAAAGTTTGTAGACATTTTTCTTTTTATTTCAAATTACAATATACAGAGAGAGAACAAAAGAATAAAAAGTGTTTTCAATGAAAGCAAAAACAGAACATATCTAAACTTAGCACATGGCTTGTATAAAAGAATTGCTATAGTGCTTTTCTAAGTGTCAATGTAGAGACCACATCTAGCACATCATGCTAGGGTACACGTCTACAAAGATCTAAACAACTTGTAAGAAATTAATTGAAGAGAACACCAAATAACGGGGATTGTTTAAAGAAAGATTAAGAGAACTAAACACATAGATGTGATAAACAACAAATAAGGGAGAGGAGTAAGGTGGTTATTATAAATATTAAAATAGGGACCAATAAGGAAGAAAAGTATTAAGGCTTTTCCAAAGAGGTGCAACAAAAAGCATTTGGATTACATTGAGTGAGGATACTTTTAGGGTCGTTGTGATGTCTATTAGACTGTAGAATAGCCTCCAAAGATAAGTAGCATGAAGCCCCCAGACTGAGGCATTTAAAACTAGACAGGACAAAATTGGGAAGTATTATAAGGAACAGTCCTACATTGGCAGAAAAACTGACAAGATGATCTACTAGCCCTTTTCCATCTCTAATATCCATTATTTTATGATCATGTAGACTGAAAAAAAAATGAAATCAGACGTGCAGTTGTAGACAGTAGGCAGGGTCCCCCTGTTTTACAATGTAACAAAAATGTCAGAAAAAAATTGTAAACGACTATATTTTAAAAGAAAAAAGAAGACATGCTAAAATTCACAAGTAGACACTTGGTGATTAAATAAATACAATCTTTTTAACCCTCCTTCCGTTATGTCCATTGAACTCTATAAATGCTATATTGAAAAAAGGTCAGATATGAAGATGTATTCTGAGTTAGTTGAGTGAATTCACCAATAATATTTACGGTTTATAATAAATATACTGTACTCAGTATCAGGGGCGGCTCTACAAATTCGGCCGCCCCAAGCAATCATGCCCGGGAGGCGCCCCGGAGCCGCGGGAGCAGCGGACCTCCCGCGGGCATGACTGCGGAGGGTCCACTGGTCGCGCGGCTCGGCTGGACCTCCCGCAGCTGCGGGCGGTTCGCTGGTCCCGCGGCTCCGGTTGAGCTGCCGAAGGCATGCCTGCGGGAGGTCCAGCCGAGCCGCGGGACCAGGGAACCGTCCGCAGTCATGCCTGCGGGAGGTCCACTAGAGCCGCCGGCCGAGCGTCCCCTCCGCAGTCATGCCTGCGGCAGGTCCGCTGCTCCCGGGGCTCCGGTGGACCTCCCGCAGGCATGACTGCGGCAGGTCCGCCGGCCCAGCCTGCCGCCCCCCCGGGAAAGGGCCGCCCCAGGCGGGTGCTTGCCCTGCTGGGCTCTGGAGCCGGCCCTGCTCAGTATAAACTAGTTAGTACCTGTTCCTGGAAGGTTAGACAGGTCCACTAATTTTTGTCCTTCACTTTTGCCACAAAAAAATTATTGTGGAAATGGGCCTACATAACATCAAATGAGCCAGAAGTACTTTAAGCATGCAGACTCCCTAAGTTAATTGTATTTCACAAGTTATTGGTATGTGTAACTGCATGTAATAACAGCTACTTGTTTAGAAACAGCAAGGGCCCTTGCACGTCCACTTCACATTCTCATAAACGTGGTCTTACTACATATAGCCACACAGAGTTAACCCACCAGGCTGAAAAGTCCTTTGGAGTGACTTCCAGCTACTACATTACACTCTTCTAAACTTCACATAATATAGAGTGTGAGATTAGTACAATTGTCATGATGATTTTTTTCATGCACTATTCTGGCATATGAGAAAGAGGTAGAGGAAACTGAAGGATTTTTATTCTTGTTTGTGCCAACATTTCTTTATACTCACTCTGAAAAAGAAACTATTATACTGATTTAAATGCAGCAATTTTTCTAAATAGGATAATTTTATATTAAGAATAATGTTGTTGTTTTTTCCTTTGGTGAAGAAGCTGTCAAATGTTGTGCAACTGTTTCATACAATTTGTGTACGTTTTTCCACTAACTGACATGATGAGGAATCAGGAATTAATCTTTTAAAAAATGTAATAGAAATTTAAGACAATTTAATTAAATAATGTAAAAGTGTCAATACTGCATTCCTTGACTACAAAACAACAATAATATGCATAATTACAGGTGGCGGGGTAGAGGAGGAAGAAATGTTGTCTTAATCAATGTATTTATTTCACTTAAAAAAATCTGAAAGATTTCAGAGTTTTCATTTGTTGGTTTGACTTCAGATTCAAAGAAGACAACAGAGTCGACAATATAATAGAGAAGCGTTAAAAATCCTAATTATTATTCATAGCAAATATGGTGGATTCCAAGATCATTTTGATTGGACATTTGTAACAGAAATGTCACAGCCACAGGAGCATGAAAGCAGCAGCTGTCAGCTGTACAGACCAATTACTTCCATTGGATAGATTTAGGTAGGTTGCAACAAGTTATTTCAAGTCAAAATATCCTACTAATGTTTTCTCTTTGCATATTTCCTTTTCCCTTAGTCTTCACAAGTTTTAGTTTTTTCCCTTGCATCCAGCCTGTCAGTAATGTGTATTAAAGCAGTTTGAAATATTCAGCTACTTGGGACCATAAATTCAGCAGGTCAACTACAGATGCTCTTGGGGGACTTTGTTCCCTTTTTGCTGGAATTAAAACAAAACAATCAGGAGGCAAGTGTCACAGATACGGTGATAGCTTATTAGTTTGAGCTCTCATATCCCTGCAGATCTCAGTGACCTCAATCTACTTCAAAAATGGCTTCCTTGGGTTACCCAATCTTCCTGCTAAATAGGTCGGCCTTCCCTGGAGCCAAGGCCTGCAGCCCTCTGCACGGATCATTATAGTTGGATAAAACAAAAACAAAACAAAACAAAATTGCCAGACAAATTCTAAATAAAAACTAGTACTATAAAAAAGATGTTTTTTTTTTTATTTTTTTCCTTAGAATTTTTAGTCATTCCATTATGAATGGAGGCTTAAGTGCAATTATGTCTTACACAGTGGGGCTATTATGAAACTGAGCTGTTATTTTTAGTGTAATTAACATACATGAAGGCATAAATGAAAATAAAGCATTCTGCACTTAGACATGCAGAGGAAGACGGTATGTGGTCTGCTATGTAAGGCTGTAAGGGATAAGAACCATGGAGACAGTTAAACACTTCATAAAAAGAATCAGAGTACTAAAATGGGGGGAAATAGCCCATTATAATGCATAGGACCATCAGTCAATTTATTAACAGTGCAACCTTATTGAATAAATAAATAGATAAATAAATTGAACACTAAAACATAACAAGTTAGTTAATCATTAAGGCTTAGAAAATGCAGAAAGGGAGAAATCTGTCTACATCCCATAAAGCTCATTTATAATGAGGGAAACAGTGAAATCAGGTCCAGTTTTACCTTACTTTGAATAAATGATATACAAATTAGATATAGTTCAAACTTACCTCCCTGCTGCCAATCTCCGAGGAGGGAGAAGGAGAAAGAGAAAGACTAATTGACCTCAGTCTGCACAGAGTCCAAATAGCTGGGATAAAACTGCACATGCTTGGAGTGGGAGTGCGGAGTTATAAGAGAGTTCCACCCTCTCCACAGCACAGGTCTCCTGGACATATACAAACAGACTTAGGGCATCAGCCAGGACTCTGCAAGCCAGTGTTTAAAATTGTTGGCTGGTATGGTAGCAATTTGACATAAGTCTTGGCTTTCTCCTCAAGCTTGAATGTTTCTATAGCTTTTATTACATGTTTCTATTAGCTTTTATTTAGTCTCATACACTCAGTTTCTCCCACAAGGGGCTCCAACTGTTTTTATAACCTGGTTGAAGTTAACTAGAAGCACCTGCCACTATAATTCAGCTGTAATTACCTTACAACCTTATATAGGGTTCAAGCACCTGACATCAGGATGACTCAAAGGAGAAATTCTGCATTCCCATACAAGGTCTCTAAGAATCTGTTCTGGAGCAAACAGCTAATGCATATCATCAAATTTCCCACTGGATTCTAAAATTTTAGGTTAAATTAGGTAAATGTCAGAATGTTATTCTTATGTTTATGAATTATTCACAATATCTTACAGCAAAGCTATTATTGGCACCACAGTGACCTGAAAGTAGTTTAATTTTTGAAATACTATGAATGAATTTACAAGTCTGAAAGAATATTTTTAAGATGTTTAAGAAAATCACCACTCACAGGTAAATCACTAATTTAGTATTAAGTATTACAAACAAAAGCCAAACCTGCTTCAACATCAGACATACGCAGAAACTGGCAGCATTATCAAACCCTTCTACAGCCAAGATTTTGGAAGTTTACTCCTGATCTTTCAGCTGATTAAACAAAACCTGGTCAAAGAGGCTTTGCATAATGAAAAGCAACCCTGGATTTTGCCCATAACTAGAAAACAGATAGTCAGAAAGATTCTGGTTCTGCCTACCTTCCCATCCTCCATCAGCTAACAAATTACGGTTAAATTGTAAAATTATCTTTTTTTTTTCTGTTGCAGAATCATCCAGGAATAGACTTTGATTTTACAAATGTGTTGTTATTCACAATATATCTATGCATGGGTTGTGTGCACATATTTCAGTCAAAGGATGTGAGGGAGATTCCCACACCTGAGCCATTCTTTTTAGTCACAAATCTGAGGAACTGTCCTAGATTGAGGTGTCAATACATGAGGTTTTGGAACAAATTGATTAATTAAACAGTAAT
Source organism: Mauremys mutica (assembly GCF_020497125.1). NCBI lineage: Eukaryota > Metazoa > Chordata > Testudines > Geoemydidae > Mauremys > Mauremys mutica. The sequence goes on along the minus strand of NC_059072.1, from coordinate 181,813,980 downwards.
AAGACACCAGGACCAGGTGGTATCCACCCAAGAATTCTGAAAATACTCAAATACGAAATTGCGGAACTACTAACGGTGGTATGTAACATGCAGCTTAAATCAGCCTCTATATCAGATGACTGAGGATAGCTAATGTGATACCAATTTAGAGGCAATCCTGACAATTACAGGCCAGTAAAACTAACTTCAGTACAGGCAAATTGGTTGAAATTATAGTAAAGACCAGAATTATCATAAATATAGATGAATATGACTTGTTGGGGAAAAGTCAACACAGCTTTTGTAAAGGGAAATCATGCCTCACCAATCTTTTAGAATTCTTTGAGAGGATCAACAAACATGTGGACAAGGTCTGTCACCAAAGGCTTTTAAGCAAAGTAAGCAGTCATGGGATAAAAGGTAAGGTCCTCTCATGGATCAGTACCTGGTTAAAAGATAGGATGCAAAAGATAGGAATAAATACACCGTTTTCAGAATGGTGGTAAATAGCAGTGTCCCCAGGGATCTCTTTTGGGACCAGTGCTGTTCGACATATTCAGAAATTATCTGAAAAAAGAGGGTAAAAATGGCAAAATTTGCAAACAATACAAAATTACTCAAGATAGTTAAGTCCAGTGCTGACTGTGAAGAATTACAAAGGGGTCTCACAAAACTGGGTGACTGGGCAACAGAATGAAAGATGAAATTCAGTGTTGATAAAGGCAAAGTAATGCACATTGGAAAACATAATCCCAACCAGATATACAAAATGATGGGATATAAATTAGCTGTTACCACTCAAGAAAGATCTTGGAGTCATTGTAGATAGTTCTATGAAAACACCTGCTCAATTTGCAGCAGCAATCAAAAAAGATAACAATGTTAGGAACCATTATGAAAGGGGTAGATAATAAGACAGAAAATCCCATAATGTCATTATATTAATCAATGGTAAATCACCCTTTGAATACTGCATGCAGTTTTGGTCACCCCACCCCCCAAAATTGGAAAATTTGTAGCGAAAGGCAACAAAAATGACTAGGGGTATGGAACAGTTTCCATACGAGTTAAAAGTAAAAAGACTGGGACTGTTCATCTTAGAAAAGAGACTAACAAGGGGGATATGCTAGAGGTATATAAAAGCATGAGTGATGTGTAGAAAGTGAATAGTTAAGCATTATTTACCCCTTCCCGTGACACAAGAACCAGGGGTTACCCAGTGAAATTAATAGGCAGAAGGTTTAAAAGAAACAAAAAGAAGTGCTACTTCACACAATGTACAGTCCACCTCTGGAACTTGTTGCCAGGGGATGTTGTGAAGGCCAAAGCTATAACTGTTTAAAAAGATAATTAATCACGGAGTATAAGTCCATCAATGGCTATTAGTCAAGATTGTCAGGGATGCAATCCCTTGCTCTGGGTGTCCTTAGCCTCTAACTGCCAGAAGCTGGGAGTGGAGAACAGAAGATAGAACACACAATATTTGCCCTGTACTGTTCATTCCCTTTGAAGCCTCGGTCACTGGCCACTGTTGGAGACAGGATACTGGGTTAGATGGACCATTATACTGATCCAGTATAGCAATTCTGATGAGCTGTTTACCTCCACTGATTTCTAGGATGTTTGTAGTTGCTGTGTGGATAGTCACATAGTATTATTTCTGCTCACTGATGGACTCCCAAACTTACAAAGAAGGCTGTGGGGAGACTTTAAACTGGCATACTCATATGATACACATGTTTGTAACAGTGTTGAAGATACTTTTATTTCAAACTGTTGAGCAAACGAAATTCACTTATATAAATGTTCACATGAAGACACTCAGAGAGATGGTGTGGCCAAGTGAAAATGGCTCTGGTCTGGGGGTCAGGCAAACGGAATTCTAATCCTAGTTTGGTTATTGACCTTGCTGATGATTCATTTCACATCTGCTGCCTTCACCTGCCCTTTGTTTTTGATTATTGCCTATTTAGATTGTAAATTTTGGAGATCAGGGATTGCCTTGTTATGTGTAAATACACAATTGGGCTTCAGTGTTGGTTTGAGCCTCTAGACACTACCATAGTAAATATAATAGGTTACCAATATTAAGGCTAATTCACAGTTTTTATATGAAGAATTTTTTTTCTTTTTAGTAAACACTCAGCTGAAACTTATTTCTAGGTCTTATTTTCCCATGTTTGCACCCCTTGAGTTTTAGTCTGAAAATCAAACATCTCAAAGCAATCTTTAGAAGAAGTCATTATTCATTGGCTGACTTCCAGCTGATAGCATAAATTAGCATAGGTTCCCATACCTCAGCAAATGTTTCAGTGAACTTGGCTGTGGAGGTCAAGCTCTGATCATATTAACAGCTGTACTTAAATCTACCTATTAAGGAAAAAAATACGAAAGCAGCAGGAAGGAACAGCAGCAGCAATTTTTGTGAGACTTGTCCCCTGCAACCAATCACAAACTCAGAGAGAGCAAAACGTAGCCACCTTCTTGATCCTATTACACAATAGATTTTAAATATGGATAGGGTGGTGCTGAGTCTGACACCAAGCAGGGGCAAAAAATGACTGTTTATAAAATGGAAAAAGAAGGCCGTTGCATTGGGGGAAGGAGGAAGGACCACTGTGAAACCCAAACTGCTTAAGAAATCTGTTTCAAAATTAAGCCTATTATATAATACATGGAGATATACCTATCTCATAGAGCTGAAAGGGACTTTGAAAGGTCATTGAGGCCAGCCCCCTGCCTTTACTAACATGACCAAGTACTGATTTTGTCCCAGATCCCTAAATGGCCCCCTTGAGGGCTGAACTCACAACATTGGGTTTAGCAGGCCAATGCTCAAACCACTGAGCTAACCCTCTCCTAACAAAATTAGAACTTTTCCATCCAGCTGCATGTAACCATAAAGCAAAGAGACATTCAATGAACTGTCACATTAGGCATTTTCAAGTACCAACTATGGGCCCTCACTAACTAAAACATTTTAGTTTTATTTTGATTGAAATAGGTTTTTCTTTTCCATAATTAATAACAACTAACTGACTAATGGACTGAAACAATCTATCAAGTCGAACAACAAAATAAAGATTAATAGGCAAGCCTGTCCCCTTCTCCTAACCTTAACCACTTTTCCATCATTTAAGAAATATTCGTGTTTTGGAAGTTAGATTTATTGTACTTCTTACTTGACATAAAGAGTAGCAGTGAGGTGACCACTCTCTTTCATCCCACAGGCGTTCACAGTGATTTAATACTCATTAAAATGCCTCTCTACCCTGAATCAAAACAAAACCAAAACACTTATTTTCCATAAAGAATTCCTCCTCCTCTCATCACGTGGGTGCTAATAGTCAGCTAACAGCTACAACTGCAGAACAGCTTCAACTTAAGCCTAGCTGAACTCTGCTTGTATATACGTTTTCAGAACAAGTATTCACTCCAAACCCACCCAAAATTCTGGGTTTCTAATCTGACTTTTTCAAAAGTTTGGATTAATTTTGATAAAGTAGGACTCTCCACCTAACATCTAGCCAGTTAAAGAGCAGTTCTAACCTTATCCCTCCTTACAGTACATACCTAAGGGTCGGTCTACATGGGAACACTCAGATGACTCAACCAAAGATATGAAGTTAATGTGAATAAGTTAAAGCACATGAAATCATTATGTGCCACTCATTTAGAAGTGAAGTGACTTTAGTTTGGTTCTCCTTCAAGGAGGATTAAGCTACAGTGAACAAAGGCCACTTTTACTTCTGAAAGAGAGTGTCCATGTAGCAGTTTAATGTGCTTTAACATACACACATTCACTTCAGACCTTTAGTTGATTCATCTTAAATTTCCTGACTGACTAGCCAAGCCCTAAAATGCATTGTCCACCCGAATGTGGCTCTAACTTTTTAATCTGAAAAGTACTGAACCAGAGACTGCTCCTGTCCAGCATCTTATGCTTGAGTTCACACTCTGTCAACTTCTTACTTACCGATACTTCTTTTTACTGTATGCATTTTCCATTCTGGAGATCTTATGGACTAGAGGATGCCTAACTTGAGATTTAGAAGTGCATGGCTGGGCTCAGATGCATCTTAAAAAGTAGGGCTCTCTCCAGGTAGGCAGAATAGATAAGGAGAAGCAAGATGGATGAGACTAAGGAAAGCTATGTTGGGGAAAGCAATCACAACAAAGGCAGAATGGTAGACAGATTAGTCCACAGCAGGTATTTCAGAAGACTTTTTTTATGAATCATATAGCCAGGGAGACCAAATACAGCAGCATATATGTTTAGTGAAGAAGAAGAAGAAGATCAGGAAATATTATAGATCCATACGCAAACTTTATATTGTGCTTTGATATATACATTGGTACTATATAAATACCTAAGATGATAGACAGGTATAGATAGACACTTTCAAAGTTGACTGGGGGTTTAGCCATCAAACTCCTGTATAGATAAATGTATAGCTAACTCCCTGATTTAGCTTTGAGAAACTCAACTGTAGAGTTTACACATAGTATAAGAAGTACTACGAAATCCAGATAGAATCTAAATGCATGGGGCTTTATTGTAATCTTTTCTAAATGTTTCAAGTTCTCCTAGCAGCTTGCCATCTATATTGTCTTTTGATCCAAGGTGTGGATAGCATGTTTTGTTTAGTATTTTAGCTGGGGCTCCTGGTACATATTTACATATGGATGGTTGGATATAATGAACATCAGTACCTTGCAACATAAATGTTATGAGGTTTGGTTTCCATTATAGCACAAATTGAAAGATTTTCAAGTTTTCAGGCACCTAATACTACACTGTTCAATTTAACTGCTCTTTAAAGCACAGATCCCGCAAAGCACTTCATCACATGACTAGTCCCATCAGAGTCTGTGCAACTACTCATGTATGTAAAATTGTTAAGTATTTTCCTGGATTCAGGCCTAATGTGGATTCAAATGTTCTGAGCAATTAAAAATTTGTGAACACCAATGAAAAGCAGAAACACACTATTGGGTGTGAAGAGCTCATTTATATGAAAAACATGAATACCTGTGCATAGATATCTGATTTAAAAAAAAAATGCAGCTTGGGCATAAAGGCACATGATGATTACACAGCAATGACTGACAAAAGACTACAGTATGTTTAAATCACCAAGATACAGTATTTAAATTCCTTTTTATGTTAAAATGTATCTTGAAAATTCTGCAGAAGAAGAATATCAACTAGGGTATACTTTAAAGACTGTAATTGGACTTTATCCCAGAAAAGGCTAAATAAATCGAAATATGTTTTATATCATTATGCATATTCTTCTGTGATAAAAATAGCTTTATATTTCATAGCAGCATGAAAAATTGTACAACAGGGGAATAATAATAAAAAGGAAACGAAGCAATCAAAAAAGAAAGGGGGAGATTCCTAGTACCCCTCTGCAAAAGTAGTAATAAATGACTTCTGTGAATAATTTCAAAGACTTGAATAAGCTGCATGTATCTCCCAGATGACTCCTGAAAAAATTACAGCATCTCAAACCGTTGAAGAAAGGGTCTAAGACAATCCTGTGATTTTTTTTTTAATCTTGAACATAAAAATGTGAGAAGTACAATATTTACTGTAGAAACCCTTATCACAGAAACCTCTAAAAGAAGTCTGAAATAGCATATCATCAAAAGTCTATAGCCCATGAAATTTCTTCAGTAAACTTAAGATCCTCCCCAACATGTAAATTCCTTTATATGTACTGATCAGAAAGAAAATTGCCTTACTACCTCTAAAGGATTTGTGAGGAACAGTATCCATACACTGCAAAATAGGTGTAAGCTATAAATTAGTTCTATGCTTTTCCTAATCTGAGAGCTATTTATAAGAGTGCCAGACTTCATTACCACATTATATTGATATATTTTCTGCCCAGGACACCAGAGCATCAAACACAAAGAATTAACAGGGTTATATCATGTCTCTGCCAGGCCAGGCAAGGTCATGTCATGTCTCCGCCATGTTAGAGACAATGGTGAATGAGAAGCACTGAACAATCATCTGTTCAATGTAAAACACCTTGGGACAGTAGATTTACTCTACATGGAAGAAGACACTTCCTCTTCTCTGAAGGGAAGGGAGATTTGTGAGTAATGGAAAATTACCAAATGGTAGAACAAAAGAAGCAGGTGACCCCAGCAGGAGTCTATAAATGGACTCGCAGGGGGGAAGCTGGGGGAGAGAGAGAGATTTTGCACCAGATTCAGGTTTTGTCTCTACTTGTGGCAACGTGTATGGTACACATAGCTACTTGTGGCAACGAAAGGCTCTGAGAGGGGTAAGGCCATGGGGAAAGGTTCTGGTAGCTCTCCTCTGCCAGAGTATTTCACACCAGCAAGGAAAGGCTCCAGCAGCAGGGAGGCAATGGGACTCTACTGCCTTAAACAGTGTAAATGTAGGAGGAACGGTTTGGGCATGTAGAAAGCTGTGCAGGGTAAATACCCTAGGGTTCTGACATATGTATACTTTACTTGCCTAAGCACCATCTACACTTGTGCTAGCTTTGTGTGCTGTGTCTGTACTCTACATGTCCCCAGATAGGTTGACCTTCCTCAGATTAAGGAAGGCTGCTTCAGGTGAAGGTTAAACAGCTGTGAGTTGTTGTGTATTTGGTTGTCATGGGTTTTGTTACTATGGCAACTGAGTTAGACTATTAAGGGATAGCTCAGCCATTTCAACCGGCTGAGTGAGCTCTCTGTATCTGTAAATAAAATGGAGGTTTTGGTTAGCTGTCTGCTCTCTGGCCTCAAGTGATTGATTCCTACACCGGCTGCCCCAAGGATATAACACTGGCGACGAGGGTGGGATCCTGGTGCTGCTCCAGTAACAGAAGGAAGTAGAAGTCAAGGTAAAGACCAAACAAAGAAAAAAAGCTGCTTGTTTGCACTGACTGTGAAAGTGAAACTAAAAATCATGGCTACTCTGACCAGGCCCCTGGAGCCTTTTGATGAGAATACAGAGCAGTGGCATGTGTATACTGAGCGTTTTGAGCTTTTTGGTATTGCAAATGACATTACAGAAGCGAAGAAGGTGCCAATATTCTTAACTGTTGTAGGGGCTAAAACCTACTCTCTGCTACACAGCTTACTACAACCTGTTAAGCCTGAGACTAAATCTTACAGTGACATTGTGGAAATCCTGGGGTCTCATTTCTCCCCAAAACCACTGGTAATTGCTGAAAGATATAGGTTCCACAAAAGAGACCAAAAGGAAGATGAAACAGTTGTACAATTTGTAGCCATTTTAAAAAAGCTAGCAGAACACTGTGAATTTAAAGAGATGTTAAATGATGCCCTGCGTGACAGGTTAGTGTGTGGCCTCTGCAGTGAAGCTATACGGAAGCGCCTACTGACAGAGGCTCAGCTTACATTACAGAAGGCTGTTGATATTGCTGTCTCCATGGAACTGGCTACAAGGGAGGCACAATACATCGGTGCATCCCCTAGGGTGCAAAAAGTGTCACAAGAACTGACCCACAAAACGGTGCAGAGTCAAGAATGTTACCGCTGTGGTAAGCTGGGTCACCAGGCATCAGAATGCTGGTGTAAGGACCTGGTGTGTCGACACTGTGGCAAAAAGGGACACATTGAGTATGCCTGTAAACAAAAGAAAAAGAGGCCTGTGGTCTGGCCGACAAAAAGAGGAACCTTGCATACCCTAGAGCAGACCCAGGATGATCAAGCTGACACCTCCTCACAAGAGGAAGTGCCTCTGCATGTTTTGTCTTTGGCAGCGGGCTCACATGAATACTGGGTAACCCCCTTATTGGAGGGCAAACCTATACGCATGGAACTAGACACCGGTGCAGCTGTCTCGCTGGTTCCTGAGACTGTGTATAAGGAAAAGCTACAGCATCTTCCGCTTAAGGCAACAAAAACTGTTCTGAAGACGTATACAGGTGAAGCTGTGCCCATGTTGGGCACTATTGATGTTAAGGTGGAGCTCAAAGGACAGGCGGCTAAATTGCCACTGTTTGTGGTGAGAGGTAACTACCCAGCCTTAATGGGTAGGTCTTGGCTTGGGAAGATTCAGCTGAACTGGGCAGAAGTGCACCGGATGACTAAAGAAGAAACCAGTCTAACCCCTATACTAAGGAAACATGCTGCTGTTTTTGGAGATGATTTGGGAAGTATGAAGGGAATCACTGTGACATTGAACATTAAACCTGGCAGTCCACCAAAATATCTGAAAGCCCGAACTGTGCCATATGCCATCAGGCCAAAAGTTGAAGCAGACCTGGAGCGCCTGGTCACCAATGGAGTCTAATACCAGTTACCCATAGCTCATGGGCCACTCCTATCGTTCCAATCGTGAAGAAAGATGGCTCTCTCCGGATTTGCGGTGATTTTAAAGTCACTGTCAACCCAGTGTTGTGTGCAGAGCAATACCCGCTTCCCCGCATCGATGACCTCTTCGCAGGCCTGGCTGGGGGACAAAAGTTCAGTAAGATTGATCTGAGTCAAGCATATTTACAGATGCACGTCGATGAAAAGTCCCAAGAGCTGTTGACTATTGTGACTCATAAGGGGCTTTATCGATACTGTCGCCTACCCTTCGGAATCACATCTGCTCCCACCCTGTTCCAGAGGGCTATGGACCTGATCTTGTGTGGCTTGTCAGGAGTTCAGTGCTATCTGGATGATATCCTGGTCACTGGAAGAAATGAAGAGGATCACTTAAAGAATTTAGAGGCTACCCTACAAAGACTGGAAGAGTATGGCCTACGAGTTCGCAAAGACAAGTGTGAATTCTTCAAGCCCTCTGTTGAATATTTGGGACACATCATCGATTCTGCAGGTCTTCATAAGGCCCCTGCAAAAGTTAAGGCTATTCTGGAGGCTCCCCCACCTCGAAATGTAAGCCAGCTGCGCCCATTTCTAGGACTACTGAACTATTATGGAAAGTTCATCTCACAGTTAGCCACACTGCTAAAACCACTTCATGAGCTCCTTGGGCAGAACAAGGCCTGGAAGTGGACTGAAGCCTGTGATGTTGCATTTAACAAAGCTAAGGATGCATTGTTAAATTCTGAAGTTCTAACGCACAATGATCCATCCTTACCCACTGCAATTGGCCTGCGATGCTTCCCCTTATGGAGTGGGAGCAGTCGTGTCACACATTATGCCTTCGGGAGAAGAAAGACCTATTGCTTTTGCTTCACGCACTCTAAGCAAAGCAGAAACTAACTACGCCCAAATCGAACGTGAGGCATTAGGAATTATTTTTGGAATTAGGAAGTTTCATCAGTTCCTGTTTGGGCGAAAGTTTACTCTTCTTACAGACCATCGACCTCTGACATCAATTTTTGGACCCTACACAGGCATTCCCCCATTAGCTGCTAGTCGTATGCAACGTTGGGCATTGATACTTTCTGCACACACATATGAAATCAAATATCGGAAATCCACTCTGCACGGCAATGCAGATGGCCTCTCAAGGTTGCCTTTACCGGTCAAACATCAAGATAGTGCCCAAAAGGAAATCTTCTACTTTGAACAGGTAGAGAATACACCCATCACTGCTACTCAGATAAAGAAGGCAACCTGCGTTGACCCAGTATTATCCCAAGTTATGGACCTGGTGATGCATGGAAAATCTCGACAAACCTCTCCGATCTCACGTGACCTTGTTCCCTACATGTCCAGGCGGACGGAGTTATCGGTCCAATCTGGTTGTTTGTTGTGGGGGAGGCGTGTCATTATTCCACCACCCCTGAGATCACAGATGTTAGAACAGCTACATTCCGGTCACTGTGGAATAGTGCGCATGAAGGAAATTGCACGAAGCTATTTTTGGTGGCCTAGATTGGACGGTGCTATTGAAGAGAAGGCAAAAGCTTGTATGTCATGTCAGGGTGTAAGAAATGCACCCCAGAGGGCACCCCTACACCCATGGGACTGGCCTGAAAACCCATGGCAACGTATTCACGTTGACTTTGCTGGCCCCCTTGAAGGAAGCATGTTCTTGGTGGCAGTAGATGCCCATTCTAAATGGCCAGAAGTCTCTATAATGCAGTCCACTACTGCAGAGAGTACTATCCAAAAACTACGAGGACTCTTTAGTCGTTTTGGTCTGCCAGAACAACTTGTGAGCGACAACGGACCGCAGTTTGTCTCTCAGGAGTTTCAAAATTTTATGAAGGCAAATGGGATACACCACATCACGTCAGCACCATATCATCCGTCCACCAACGGATTAGCTGAAAGATTTGTGCAGACAATGAAAAACGCTTTGAAATCAGCAAAGGGACAACACTCCATTCAAAAGCGTCTGGATACCTTCTTACTTTCCTATAGAAACACACCTCATGCTACAACCAAGGCTTCCCTAGCCTTTCCAATGATGGGATGACAGCTGCGCACTTGCTTTGATCTGCTGAAACCTTCTGAACCCAGACAAACTGTGCAACATCAGCAGCAATAGCAAGTCATCAGACGGGCACCCAGAGCAAAAGACCGAACCTTTAGCCCAGGACAGCCAGTTTTGGCTCGGAATTATACTTCCAGAGCTAAATGGGTCCCGGCCACAGTCATCACTCAAACAGGACCTGTTTCCTATACAGTCCGGACTGCAGAGAATCTTACCTGGCGGCGACATGTAGATCAGCTGTTGCCAGGTCATGCCAGTCTTCAGGACCCGTCTGCAGTTGAGGGGTCTGACTTCACCCCTCCTGGTGAGACACCGAATCATGAGTCACCTGTTCCTGACTGTTCTCCTCCACTACTGCCGGCAGCTGAGATACCCCTTTGGCCAGCACGATCTGATACCACCTCCTCACCTATTCGTGCTGCGGACCCTGAGCCCCTAGTACTTTCGGGTGCAACAACACCAGAAGTTCACCGTAATCCACCTAGAGACAGAAGGCCTCCTCATCGGCTGGATCTTTAGTTAGGGCGAACCCACGGTTATGGGGCAAAATAATCCCCAGGGTTTAGCCGGGAATGGAGGCAGTCTACCCTCCTTCTCTAGTTTAGTGTGTGTTTTATTTAGCGGATGTTTTTATTAGGGGGGGAGGAATATGTTGTGTATTTGGTTGTCATGGGTTTTGTTACTATGGCAACTGAGTTAGACAATTAAGGGATAGCTCAGCCGGTTTCAACCGGCTGAGTGAGCTCTCTGTATCTGTAAATAAAATGGAGGTTTTGGTTAGCTGTCTGCTCTCTGGCCTCAAGTGATTGCTTCCTACACCGGCTGCCCCAAGGATATAACATGAGTGGGCTCTGCCTGCCTACCTGCCTGACCAAATACTCATAATTTCCCAAGGGAAAGGTGAGCTAATGACAGACACTGTGCATAGGCTGTTTTATTGTTTTAGGTGAGCAATACTCTCTCATGCTTTCTCTGAAAGTAAAGAGCATAGAGACATAAGACAGACAATGTTTATGCCTGTGTGTTTTTAGTGCCTCTCAATTGCTGTTTGCCTCTGAGAGAGTTAAATTCCAAACCAAAAGCTTCACACCTTTAGATGGAGTTTGAGCAGAGAGGTATGTTCAAGTACTGGGGAATATGAAGGGTCAGCACTGAGCCCAACATGGCTAAACTATTGGTTCTCACACTCAGAAGGCTGTGCACAGGGATCCCAAGATTGGGGTACTGGTGGAGTCCATTTGGGCTCCAGGAGCAGTGCTTCTATATCCTGTGAAATTTCCCAAAATCTGGGAATTTTTGAATAAAATGTTTTGAATGAAAATTCCCAATTTCCCAAGTTGAAACATTTTACTCACAAATTCCCAGGGTCTGGGAAATTTCCCAGGATATAGAAGCACTGTAAAAAAACTTTATCTGGGAATTTTTCACCAGATTTGGGAATTTTTTTGCGCTAGATTGGGAAAAGTCAGCATCACGATATAGAAGCTCTGTGAAGCACTGCCCAGGAGCTTGAAACACTCTTGAGAATCCACAGTACAGAAGCTTGGGTTCCTTTCACAGTAATCCTAATGGGTGGCCATGAAGGGATGCTCACTTGGATCTGTGACAATTATATTCTAAAGTTTAGCTTGAGTATTTGGTACATGAATAAAAAGAACTAAATGAAAGACCTTTGTCCATTGCATGTGCTGCTCTTGGGAAGCAAGTCTTGTCCTCTTTTTTTTAAATGGCATTTCATAAAAGAGAGACTTATCTCAAGTCATGAACCTATTGGAGCAGATTCTCTTGTCCCATTCCACTTGCAAGGCCACTACTAAACATGCAGTTTGTTAGAGCAGCCTGGAGGCTTCCCTGGAGCCTGGAAAGAGGCAGAGAAAGAGGGAGTTGTAACCAGCTTCTTAACAGCATTATAATCTGGCCAGTTTATTTTTACCCTGGTGCAGTCTTCAAGTTGTAAAACTAACTGTCTGCATCACAAATACTTCAACAATCTACAACTAAAAGAAAACACCACCCTCCTCTCACTCCCATCAAAATGTATGACATGCAAATTCATTTTAGGATGAATTTATTACTCAAGGTACCGGGTCTGCAATACTTCTAAGCTCAGTATGTAAATAGCTTAGACTGCTGCTATGTTGCTTTGTATCACCTTTCATTTTTCATATGTGCCCCCTGTATTTTAATATTAAATATTAGCCTAGTCTATACAAGAAAGTATGGAAGGCTAAATGCTTCTGTATGTTTGCGTTCCCAAAGTATACTATCATAAATAAAAATCTATGCTAAATAAATTGGTGAGTGCTGACTCAGTGCCGAACCATTTTAACAGCTACTGTGATCTTGGAGTCTTTCACTGTGGCATGGCAGCAGAACAGACTGTTTCTCATAGGAAAACCACCCCTTTTTTTTTTTAAAGCTCCCATTTTTTACAGGGCATGCTGCATGCCATTAGATTACTCAAGGGGTTAATATACTTCAGAATCACTTCTCTTAGCTATAGGGGAGTGCATAATGAGTGCACTGCTGTTTTTTTCCAGTAAGAGGGGGGCATTACAAAGCAAAGACACACACTGGAGAGAAATGAATGCATGCATTGAACCCCCACAACAGCACTTTGCAATACCTTTAAAATGTACTTACAAGCCTAATAGGAAAACAAAGAGGAAGCTTCAAGTTATTGACTTCAACTGAATGTTTTTTTTTCTTCTCTGTGGACTTTGAGTGAGCCAAGAAAACCTTGAGAACTTTATATTTTATATACAGGACTTGAAAACTAAATATAATACACACCTACTAATGCATAGGAAAAAAAACACCCTACAATATGCAGTGGTGGTGTATCGATGTAGGTCCCAGGATATAACAGGGACAATATGGGTGAGGTAAAATCTTTTATTAGACTAACTTCTGTTGGTGAGTGAGATTGCAGCTTTTGAGCTTATACAAAGCTCTTCTTCAGCTCCTGACCTCTGCGTAAAATCCAAAGTTTGTCTCTCTCACTGACAGACATTGGTCCAATAAAAGATATTACCTCAATCACCTTGTGTCTCCAAAAATCTACTAGTCATAGGTTGACATGACTGATGAGTTGTGATGTTGGTGGGCCAGCTCATGCCAAGGCCCCAGCCCTCACTGAACACTGACACATGCAGAGCTGGAAATCCATCTGGCTTACCTGTGAGCTAGCATAGTTAAAATAGATATTAGTACTATAAGAATGTGTTCAGACTTTCTGGAATGCTTGTAAGTTGCTGCATGCATTAATCTTACTTATAATGTCTATATCCCATGCTAGAAGGTAATATTTAAGTGTTTGCGCCATAACTGTAAAATGTTTGTTCTGAAATTATGTAACTCACTTAACAGGGAGGAAAAAAACTTCACCTAAGGTTGGATTCCTACAGAAGGTATTATCTTTTGCACATCAAGAATTAAAATGGGCCATTGTCAAACAGTCTTTGTGAATTGCTTCCCCCACAGCCCTGAAGAGGGTACAGTAACTCCTCACTTAACGTTATAGTTACGTTCCTGAAAAATGCAACTTTAAGTGAAACAATGTTAAACAAATCCAATTTTCCCATAAGATTTAATGTAAATGCAGTAGGTTAGGTTCCAAGGAAATTTTTTGGGGGCAAACAAAAGGCATTATATACTGTACAGTACTCTACTGTGGTTGGGAAGTGCCCCTGGCTTACCCCACACAGGCACAGCCCGCTGCAGGCAAGGACGCTAGGAAGCACCTATGCAGCAACAGTGGCAGCTTCCCCAGAGAAAAACAGGCTCAGACTTTGCCAGGAATGCTCCAGGCCAATAACTGCACTTACTGTTAAGTTTGATAGGGCAGCTTTAGTATTTTATCTCAAGCATTATTTTCTAGTCAAGACAGCGTCATCATTGCTGGCAGTGGAATAGATGCTTGACCACCTGTTCTCAGAATTGAAATGTTTCATTAAAAGAAACATGCTCATTATCTACCTTGCAGATGTATTAAGTTTCAAAGCTCAGTAGAAGTTTGACTATATTGCACATATTCTAACTACTTATGCTATACAAAGACACCATTCAATGTGAAGTGGCCCATTAACACCCTGGTTGTTATAGGACAAAAAGGGGGATAGTAGGTTACAGATGGTTGTAATAATGAAGACAATGTGTCTTGTGGTATTAATGAGATGTGTGGATCCCATGGGAACACAGGGTCCTATTGGAGTGAGTTTAAGGTACTGTTTTCCTACTGAATACTCCCACACCTCCATGAGATGGCAGATCCTTGATTTCAGCGGGAACTTTGTGATGACTCCAGGCCTCTGGTATTCAAGTTGACCTCTGCATGGCAATCATGGTGTCCAGAGATCTGACCACAGTTACCAGGCTGTTGTCATCACCAGTTGTCCCTCTTTTATATCTTTAAACTCAACTTTGATCATGGAACTTGTTGATGAACATCATGGACTCTCTGCCATGTTAGAAAGTTGTAATTGGCCAAGAGGGCCTGGCACTTAGCTACTCAGTTGGAATGAAGCTAAAGAATGGTCAGGAAAAAAAGACACAGATTTAGCCATTTGGCATCCTTATCTTTCAGTTATGTTTTTGTTGTAGAACAGAACTTCTCTTGAACAGCTGAGATCACTCGGGATCTGGGATTAAAGTGTGAATTAAAAGTACTCCAACTTGGAAGGTGGTACCTTTTCTCAATATGTTGACCTGTTGATGTTTCATTGTCAAGCATTTGCCACAGAGTTCTCACTAATCTTTATTGGGGAGGGTGATTCTGGTGGGCACTGCAGCTGATAAAAATATCAAACATCTTATGGGATTTTTCCACAGATCTGAACTCTGAATCTCCAAGGCATCAGCAACCATCACCAGGAGCTCTTAAAATGTTTTGAAATCTTCTGCCATTAGTAGTGGTGCTGAGATTAGCGCCTTGTCTTCTGATGAGGACCAAAGGTCTTTTGGAGGCAGGCAAGGCGATGCCATCTTGGAACTGCATTTCTGGGTCTGGCTCTTCCTGTTATTCCAGCATCTGTGGTTGAGCTAGAGATGCTTCTGGAGAGGAAGATTTTTTTTACTCTTCCTTGGTAGTGATGACCAGCTTCTCAGGCTGTGGGAAGGTGGACCCAGTAGCTTTAGACAGGCCACTGCAGCATTCCATATGAATATGCCAGTCCTGTTGGGATGGAAGTTTGGTTCTGAAGGCTTCCCGTAGTCTCTTGGTGGCACTAGTCCATATGAAGGACAGCTCATTTCTGAGTAAGAATGTCAGACTCAGTAATGGTGAGGAGGAATCTCCCTTCCATCTGTGGTGCCAATGGAGAGGGCAATTTATTGATCTGGGGTAGATAGCCAGTGTAATGCTATCATGTTTGAAGTTTATTTACCATATTGATAATCTGATAGATAAAGAAATCAGCATATGTAATGAATTAACAGAAGATACTAAATTGGGATATCAACAAGGAGAAGTGTTACAGGGAAATTTGGGACAGAAATAGGATGAGATTTAACCCAGGAAATATGCATGCTAATACATTTGAGGAATAGTATTCCAAAATACAGATATTTTGAAAGATGAAATTTGGAAAGCATAATGCTAAGATTCAGGTAGTGTTGTTGAAGAACAAATTATATATGAGCTTGCAATGAGAGGTGGTATTAAAAACCAATAATTAAATTTAAAGTTTGAGCTACATAAGCAGATGATCATATAATGGATCTCTCAACAAAATTCTGGAGACGCCACATCTGGAATACTTTATTTCTGGGCACCTCAATCCTGAAGTGGAGGGAATTCAGAAAATGGCTGAAGTAGTAGAGGCATTAATTTGTACAAAATATGTACCAAACTAGACTACGAAAGAGAATAGAATAATCTGCAAGCGTTTGAAGGATATAAATCTCATGACAAACAAGAATGGTTAAGGGCAAGGTGATTTTACTCTAAGAATAGTAAAGCAAGGAGAAAATTAAAATGAATCTCAGAAAATAAATTTTTGACTACAGGATGTAATACACAGTTTGTAGTGTTTGACATCCCCTGGAAGAGGACATCTTAAACTAGACTGCTCAAGAAAAGTAATGGGAGATTATATGAAGCCAGTAGAGTTACTCATGGAGAGATACACAGGAGTTCAGTCTGATAAACAGTTGAGAAATATCATTTTTGTAGCTGCATTATGAATGGAAAGAAATGTGAGTGTCTGTCAAGCTGTGGATGGCGTAAGGAATTTAAATGAAACAACTGTCCTGTGTCTTGAATTTCCTAGGAAGAACAGAGATGGACAATTAATAAAAAATACAATTTCAAAAATTGTATTTTCGGTGACATAAGCTATGTAAAATGAGTAAGGATGGTTAAAAAAAAAGTACCCGTCAAAGCTGTTTTTCCAATAGAAAACTGATTTTTCATTGGAACCTCCCCTCCCCCCCCCAAAATGCCCCAACCCAAAATATTTTGGCTGAAAAATACTTTGTATTTTCCGGCGTATAAGGCGACTGGGCGTATAAGACGACCCCCTAATTTTACAGTTAAAACATAGGTTTTGGCCTATACTCGCCATATAAGACTACCCCCCCCTTCCGAGGGGGGGGAGCCCAGAGCCTTTTAAATCCCAGCCGCGGTGGGAAGTCAGAGGGCTCTGGGCTGCCCGCTGCGGCGGAGAGCCCAGAGCCTTTTAAATCCCTGCCGCGGCGGGGAGTCAGAGGGCTCTGGGCTGCCCGCTGCGGCGGGGAGCCTAGAGCCTTTTAAATCCCAGCCGTGGCGGGGAGTCAGAGGGCTCTGGGCTGCCTGCTGTTTATACCCGGCGTATAAGACGACCCCCGATTTTTGGGGGTTGTTTTTTAGTATAAAAAGTCGTCTTATATGCTGGAAAATACGGTACTTTGTTTAGGAAATGCTGCTATGGTGCCCCAAGGGAACTGGAGTTTAATTGCCTTATATCCCAGTCTCCTTTTCCCAGTCAACCATCTCCCATGATGCAATTCCTGTCCTCTCCTAGACTGGTGCATTATGGGAGATGAAATTTGACTAGATAGCTCAGTGCACAGAGGAGAACTCTTAAAAGGCAGCACAGTTAGCATTTATAAATCCAACCTTTTCAGTTTTCAAATTTCTGCCAAATGGAGTTGGTCAAAAATGACTATATTTCATAAAATAGTTAATGAAACACATTCCTTTTTTCTAATTAAAACGAAAACCTTTTTTTTGTTTGTTTGTTTGTTTGTTTTTCCCCCAGAACATTTAAAACCAGGTCTGCAACTTGTTAAAAAAAGTGATTTTTAAAAAAATAAATCCTACATTTTCTTCAAATTTCTATGACTTCCCCCTCAAAATATTTACATTTTGAAAATTGACCAGCTCTATTAGCATCATTTTTGATTATGTATCTATACAGATTGATAAGGTGCTCCCAGGTTAAAAAAAAAATTACATTTGGGCAGCTATGTCAGGAGGTTTGTGTTGCTGAGAGTTATGCTCTTCCTGTCCTGTGGGTAAATGTAGGATTTTAGTCTTCAGGGCTTTGCATCCATGCTGTTTCATAAGCAGTAAATTCAAGTGACATCTTAAACTAATATATGGTTTCCACACACAGTCAAAATTAAAATAAAGACATATAGATCCTGACTGGCTACAAAGGGGATCCGCCACACAGAAATCCTTGTACTCATATAGTGCAGAATAGTCAATCTACATCCTATTCATAGATGCATCCTACCACCTGTTTCCTAAAGATATATGGATGAAAAGTGTGTGTGTAGATGCGTGTGGGTGAAAAATGTATGTGCAGATGCACATCATCTCTTTGCCCCATAACCTCTTTGGGAATTTACAGGGAAGTTAAAACAGCATGGGGAGATATTAACATTCCAGCAGAGGGCCTTGCCTGATAGCTGAATGCTGAGGAGTAATTGACAGTGAGACTCCATTGAAGCCATGCTGCTGAAGAGCTTAAGGGGATGAGTGAGTCAGCACAGCATGGATAAGGAGTTGTCTTTTTTCTTTAAAAGATATCCTTGAAAAGGTTACCTTTTGATTACCACTTTTATTTAAATGCCTAACTATGGATTCAGGGGCCCAACCTTAAACATTTAAGTTTCAACATTTTGGTCTATCCATATAAATTTGTGAGTGATTAATCCACTGCATCTTAGTCCAAGTCAAGAATGTTGGCTGCTAGCAATTCTATTGGCATCTCAAAAGAAAAAAGGATTAAACATTAAAAATATAAAAATCTGGACAAAATATCAAGTTTTCCCCTTTCTCCAATTTCTTGCCATTTTCTACATTGTCATTAAGGTCAGTTTGTCCTCATATACACGTTCACCTCCTTTTGACTTCAGTGGAAATTTCATGTACTTTATCTGATGCCACAATTTAGAGAACAAAATATATTTTCAGTGGTAAGGAAGTGGCATTCTGTGCCACTACCTGTCTCAGTGGAGCTGTAATGTCTATGTAACTACAGTTATATTTAAGAAAAGAGATCAAAAGCTAGTTCTCCACAATTTATGACCTTCCTAGTATGGCAAGAGCTTCCAAATGATTGCCTTCTAGACAATTCGTACATACAACTGCTGACAATTCGTACATACAACATTGTCCTGGTGGAGAAGGAACCAGCAGTTGGTCTTTGTAGCTAACAAAACCTTTTAAGCTCCTACCAGCAATCCCATGCAGAAATAATGATTAAGAAAAAGCCACCTCCAGGCATGAAAAAATCCTCACAATAAACCAGATGGGATAAAATTAGACTCTTATCAAGTCTGGAAAGCTAAACACTAATGCTGTAATTGAAGCCCAGAAGACTGCTGTACAGAGGACTGATAAAATGTGCTTTGAATTAGAGATGGATGGAGTAAAATAATTGCTACTCTTTGGTAACAGAAGACAACAAAAAATTAGTCACTTCTCTTGAGGCTAGCTAGAATCTTGACTGATGCAATAAGCATTCCAGCTCCTACAACTGGGTATTCACTAGCCAAATTAAATGTGTGTCAAAATACTGTTAATCTGATGCTTCATTGGGGGTCCAACCTTCTGCCTTGCCACAGATCCAGGGACCAATCTAGCCTTCAGACTTCTGTATTTGTGATTGGTACAGAACTGGCTTTGTGAGATACCCACATTCATTTGGGCTATATGAGCCCAAATTAATGTGGGTATCTCACAAAACTCAGTTGGTAAATAAAGGAAATACAGATTTTTACCTGGTATTTCACTATAACTAGGCAAAACAATTTTTTTCCCCACACTTCAGTAAAAAAAACAAACACAACACACAAATAAGCTATGTCTACACTACAGAGTTAAGTTGAAAAGTTACATCAACTATCAAAAGCCACTGTAATTACATCACTTGTGCATGTTCTCACCTGTTCACATGGCATATTGGGCTACATTACTAGGAGCATTGCCAGCAGATCGAGGAAAGTGATTATTCCCCTCTATTTGGCACTGGTGAGGCCACATCTGGAGTATTGTGTCCAATTTTGGGCCCCCCACTACAGAAAGGATGTGGACAAATTGGAGAGTCCAGCGCAGGGCAACAAAAATGATTAGGGGACTGGGGCATATGACTTATGAGGAGAGGCTGGGGGAACTGGACTTATTTAGTCTGCAGAACAGAAGAGTGAGGGGGAATTTGATAGCAGCCTTCAACTAACTGAAGGGGGATTCCAAAGAGGATGGAGCTCGGCTGATCTCAGTGGCAGATGACAGAACAAGGAGCAATGGGGGCGTTCTGGGTTGGATATTAGGAAAAACTATTTCAGTAAGAGGATGATGAAGCACGGAAATGGGTTACCTAGGAAGGTGGTCGCATCTACATCCTTAGAGGTTTTTAAGGCCCGGCTTGACAAAATGCTGGCTGGGATGATTTAGTTGGGGTTGGTCCTGCTTTTAGCACGGGGTTGGACTAGATGATCTCCTGATGTCTCTTACAACCCTAATCTTCTATGATTCACACTACGCTACTTGTGTCAGCAGAGTGCATCCACAGTTGGTGCTCTAGCACTAAGAGTGAGCAATTCACAGTGGGTGGCTATCCCACTGTGTAAATCTCCACAACTCCTAGCTACAGGAGGTGACAAGTCAGAGTGGATTGCACTGCATCACAGATACAGGCTCAATATCCCATGATGCAGTTTTTCCTGGTCCAACATTCTATGGGCCCTGTATACTGTGCGCCAACCTTCTCT
The DNA here is from genome assembly GCF_020497125.1 of Mauremys mutica. NCBI lineage: Eukaryota > Metazoa > Chordata > Testudines > Geoemydidae > Mauremys > Mauremys mutica. The sequence continues at coordinate 181,793,408 of NC_059072.1, read as the reverse complement.
GCCTGAAAGCACGGATCCTGCACTGCTCTCTAGTCTTGTCGTCAGTGTTATGAACACAGTGAGGTTGATCATGCAGTATTTCATGAGCTTTGAATCTGAACAGGAACTTGTGGTGCCTTCCCTTGCTGTGTGCTATGGAAAGAAACACTAGGTTACTTTTGGCATTTTTGAAGCAGCTCCACACGGTGAACCATTACTTTTGGACTCAGGAAACAAGCTCTGAGACTGCATCATTATGCAGGTCTGGGATGATGAGCAGTGACTGCAGAACTTTCAGATGCTCAAAGCCACCTTCCAGGAACTGTGTGTGAAACTCACCCCTGTAGTGCAAGGACACCAGAATGAGAGCTACTCTTTTGGTTGAGAAGCACATGGCGATCACTCTGTGGAAGCTGGCAACTCCAGACTGCTACCATAGTTGCAAATCAGTTTGGAGTCAGGAAGTCCATTGTGGGGACTGCGTTCATCCAAGCATGCAGGGTGATTAATTGCATCCTGGTATGAAGGACTGGGACTCTTGGAAATGTATGTGAAACAGTGGATGGCTTTGTAACAATGGAGTTCCCTCACTGTGGTGGGACGATAGATGGCACACTTCCCAATTTTGGCCACAGACCATCTCATCTGGCTCTTGTCCCATCTCGTCTTCCAACAGAATACAATCAATAGAAAGGGGTATTTCTCTATGCTATTGCAGGCACTTATGGATCACCGGGGTTGTTTCAGTGACATCAGTGCATGTATCTTCAGGAACAATGGCCTGTACAGAAAGCTGTAAGCATGGACTTTCTTTCCAGACCAGAAGATTCCAGTGGGGGGATGTTGAAATGTCCATAGAGATCCTGGGAGACCCAGTGAATCCCTTACTCCCATGGCTCATGAAGTCTTACATGGGAAACCTGGACAGCAACAAGGAGTGCTTCAACAGTAGGGTGAGCAGGTGTAGGATGACCATTGAATGTGCGTTTGGCAGATTAAGAACTTGCTGGCACTGCCTTTATGGTAGGTTAGATTTCAATGAGGAAAATATTCCCCTGGTCATAGCAGCCTGCTGTGCACTCCATAATATCTGTGTGTTCTTTATCTGTGGTATCAGAGGATTGTTGCATGAGGGCTCCATGTGCTCCTTGCTCACTTCTTTATCTGGCGGATGTGCTCCGCTGTTGTGTAGGAAGTTCCCTTCAAGGGCACATCTGCAGAAGCACAAGAAAACAAACAGAGGCATGATTGTCAGTACACTCACAGCACTCAATCATAATAGTAAAATCCTCCTCTTTCACTGTCCCTTGGCAAGCACATAGCTCAGCGAACACTCTAAATATGGAAATTTCGGCTTGGGGGAAGGAGCATTCAAGATGGGGCAAAGGTTCTAGATGGTTTAAGGGAAATCACTGCAAGTGACTAGGGATAGTATTGTAAAAATGATCCCCACTTGTGGGAAGTGGTGACAGAAGATGCTGATATCTCACTCCCGAGGATGTAAGAGTGCATCTCCTGTGTGCAGATGGCTTCAGAATGTTCCTTATGTGGCTCACTTGTGTGCCACTTTGGTCCCTGCACAAGTGATTGCCAGTCGGCATGGAAAAGTTTCCTACAGTGGGGGAAGGAACAAATCAGCTCTGCCAAGGAACCTTTGGCAGAGAATGGGTGAGTACCTCCAGGAAAGTTTCCCAGAGATCAGGGGCGGCACTAGGATTTCCGCCACCCCAAGCAGGGCGGCATGCCGCGGGGGGCGCTCTGCCGGTCGCCGGTCCCGCGGCGCCGGTGGACCTCTCGCAGACGTGCCTGCGGAGGGTCCACTGGTCCTGCGGCTCTGGTGGACCTCCCGCAGGCATGCCTGCGGATGCTCCACCGGAGCCACGGGACCAGCGGCCCCTCCGCAGGCACGTCTGCGGGAAGTCCACCGGCACCGCGGGACCAGCGGACCTTCTGCAGGCATGCCTGCGGGAGGTCCGCCGGAGCCGCCTGCCGCCCTCCCGCAGGACGCCGCCCCAAGCGTGCGCTTGGCGCGCTGGGGTCTGGAGCCGGCCCTGCCAGAGATCTCTCTGAAGGATTCCTGTGAAATCTCGGTGTGCATTAAACATACTTTTTGTAGGGCCCCCACTGCTTAGCTACACAGGAGACTCTGAAGCAGATGCAAACAGAGCTAGTCTTGTACATTTCTATCCCTTAATCCACTTCTAGCATATAACAAAGCAAAGGACATCTCTACCTCATGTAACCAAGCAGTATCAATTCAAAATGAGCACTTACACTGCTCTACAGCCAAAATGCTTCTGAAATAAATGTAGTCAAACTTTACTAATTCTGGATCACTGAGAACGAAAATGATGCTTAAAATTGTTGATTGGCTCTAGTTACGACCCTTGACTTGGGAATAGCGGAGGATAAGTGAGTTATAAAGGGAAGGGATCTCAATTTAAACCAGAAATGACTAAAATACATCTTTGACTTGATCTATGAATAAATCTATGACTGGGTTTGGACAGTACTTGCTTTTTAGGCAAAACAATGAATGATGCAATCTGAAGCTGGTATTGCGTCATACATGATATGAATTGCATCATGTTATTCCTAGAAGTCATGGATGATGCAATCATAACGAAGCTTACATCACTCTGCTGAACAAATTGCCCTATATCAGCTCTAGAAATCATACAGTGTCGTGCTCTCTTATTTGTCAGTGTTTGATTTTGCAAAGGGACACATTTCTTTTTAGCCAAAGTGAGCAGAGATGCCTCGTTCTTGTGTGAACAGTGCAGATAACTTCTGCTATGTTTGTGGTGAAGTGACTTTTGCATCACAAAAGTGCAGTATAACCACTATGGTTAAGAAAGCCTATCACCTTTATTTTGGTTGCAAAATTGGAGAACAGGACATGAGGTGGGCCCCACACATATGCTGCAACACTTGTGCAACAAATCTTCGTCAGTGGTTGAACAGGAAAAGGAAATCTATGCCTTTTGCAGTGCCAATGATTTGGAGAGAGCCAACAGATCATACCAGCAATTGTTACTTCTGCATGGTGCCTCCAGTTGGGAAAGGTGTGTCAAAGAAGAAAAAGTGGACTGTGCATTATCCAAACATTCCATTCAATCATGCCGGTTCCTGATGCACCAGAATCATTCTCACTTGAGTCAGACGAGGAAGAGGAAGAGGATGAAACTTCTGGTCCTGAACCATCAATGTCACAGGACCCACATTTTCTCCCATCCTCCTCCTCTGAACCACACCTCATAACACAAGGTGAACTGAATGACCTTGTCAGGGATTTGGAACTACCCAAGAGTAAGGCAGAGCTGTTGGGCTCCAGACTACAGCAGTGGCATCTCCTGGCAGGTGATGTTAGGGTTTCCATGTTCCGTGACCGTCAAAAGGATCTTGTCCCATTCTTCTTCATGGAAGGTGATCTTGTAGCCTGCAACAACATCGATGGTGTGATGGCAGCCCTCAACATCGTTCATGATCCAGATGAGTGGACACTGTTCATTGATTCATCGAAGATGAGTCTTAAAGCTGTTTTACTGCATAATGGCAATGTTTTGCCATCAATTCCAGTTGGTCATGCAGTCCATATGAAGGAAACCTATGACAACATGAAACAACTTTTGAGGTGCATAAACTATGACCAACATCAGTGGCAGCTTTGTGTCAATTTGAAGGTTGTTGCTCTCTTGCTTGGTCTGCAGACTGGATACACAAAGTACTGCTATTTTCTCTGCAAATGGGATAGTCATGCAAGAGATTCCCACTACATCAAGAAAGATTGGCCACTCTGACAGTCATTGGAGCCTGGGAGGAAAAGTGTTCAGCATCCACCACTTGTTGAATCAAGGAAGATTTTGTTACCACCCTTACACATCAAGCTGGGTCTGATGAAGAACTTTGTCAAGACCATTGACAAAACACAAGCAGCTTTCAAGTACTTCCGTGGAAAATTTCCAAGGTTAAGTGAAGCTAAGATAAAGGAAGGTGTCTTTGTTGGTCCTCAGATTCGTGAACTTCTTTGAGATGATGCATTTGAACATGCACTGCGTGGCAAGGAAAAGATGGCATGGAAAGTCTTCCAGTTAGTGGCAATAAATTTTCTCGGAAACAACAAGGCAGACAACTACAGGTTGTTGGTGGAAAACCTCCTCAAGGCATACAAAAGCCTTGATTACAACATGTCACTAAAGATACATTTTTTGCACTCTCATCTAGATTTTTTTCCACCGAACTGCGGAGCAGTGAGCAACGAGCACGGCGAGCGATTTCACCAGGACATTGCAACAATGGAGAAATGCTATCAGGGCAAATGGAGCCCATCAATGCTTGCAGACTATTGCTGGACAGTGACAAGAGATGCTCCATTTAATGAATACGAGAGACAAGCCAAGAAGTGCCGAGTAGACACTGAATAGGGCTAAACTATGTACATAATAGTTTTTTGCCTTTTGTTTCATAATACATTTTATTTATATAACCCTTTTGCTGATTTTTAAAGTGTTACATAAACAGGACAGGTGAAATATTATCATGTAAAGCAACCATAAACATATGAAAAGACCTAGGTTTACAATTTATGATTAAAACTCTACTATCTACACAATATACATAGACATCAAATGTAAAAACTTAAATAACTTAGAAACAGTAGCCAATCAGTTGTTTTAATTGTCATATTTGAATTCAGCACATCAAAATACATAATAAATAGCACATTTTATCTCTGAAGCAGACGACGTCTCAAAAATTGTAGACCAGTGTTACCAGTGCTCCTCTCTCCCACATCACGTGTGCCAGAACTGGAGTGCTGGGACTGGCTTGAACCCTCCAGGATCGAGAAGAGGTTTTGACTCACCATGGTACCAGATGACTCTGGCTCTTGTCCCATCTCATCTTCCAATTCCACTTCCTCATCCACCACTTCATCCTCGGGTTTGAGTCCCCTGGCCTCTCTCTCCAGCCCTCCTCTCCCGAAGTATCCATAGGATTCTTGGCAGTGGAGGTAGGGTCACCACGAAGGATGGCATCCAGCTCCTTATAGAAGCAGCAAATCTTTGGCGCAGTGATGTTTTGACTCCCTTGCCTTCTGGTATACCTGCCTCAGTTCCTTGATCTTCGTACAGCCCTGATGCATGTCCCATTTGTAGCCCTTATCCGATATGCCATGAGAAATTTGACCATAGGTATTGAAGTTCCTATGGCTGGAGAGGAGCTGGGACTGTTCAGCCTCCTCTCCCCTCAGAGCCAGCAGATCCAACAGCTCTGCTGCACTCCACACGGGAGATCATTTAGTGTGTGGAGCTGCCCTGGTCAGCTGAGAAGATTCAACATGAGCTCTCCATGCCAAACAAACAGGAAGTGGAATTTCAAATATTCCCAGTCCTTTAAAGGTGTGGGGAGATGCCCAGGTACAGGGCACTGGAGTTTGAACTGCTGACCAAAGCAGTTAGGATGGGCATTGGGGGATATCTCCTTCTTGCGTCTCATGCGGGCCGGATAAAGCACAACAACCAATATGATTGCAAGCTGAATCATTTTATTTTTCCAAGCACTCTCTTTATATACCTTTATTGCAATTATTACACTATAATTATATCATTACTACACAATTATTAATTGGCTCCCAAAAGTTTGTACGTCCCCTGCTTTCTAATCATTGGTGAGCTGTCATGCTGCATACCTCTCTAATTTATTATCTTGTTTACGGCCTTCCCTTTATCAGAAGACCAGACAAGGCTGTGTTGAACCGGTTTCAGCCGCCTGGCACACAACCTAGTTTAACCTCTCTTCCCAAGCGGCCTGAAGCTGTAACTTTCCACATTCTTGTTTAACATGTCAGCATAGGGGTGATATATTCCCACATCTCCTGGAGGCCATTTATGGAGACATAACCAAGCTCAGTGTCTACATTGACATGCATCTAACTTTGACACAAAAAGCTCTATGCCTCTCATTCAGGTGGTTTTATTTTGTCAGTGTAGTAGGAGAGTTTAATTGGCAGGCGGAGCATTGTTGCTTGCATACCTCCACTGTTATGTTGGCAAAACTACGTAGTTTAGACAAGGCCTCAGGTTTACTAGATTTGTGAACCTAAGCAAACTTTCAGTGAACTTGTTCTGAATTCCACATTTGTAACAAAATCTTATAGTGGATAAGTTTCCAGTAAGATATTTTGCACAGCTCCAGTTACTTTTTCATCACTTGATGTTCCCAACTCAAATGAAAAGGATCTCTAGCATGTAACTACTAACTCAACAATTATTCATTTTAAGACACTATTTTTTCCATTCCATACAATGATTCAAGCTTAAAAAAAAGTTGAAGTAAAAGTCTTTTGGCTAACATCATTCTGATTATATCAATATTTTATTTAAATAGGTCAGTTTTCCACAGCATTTAAGAGTATCTGGAAAAAAATCTTTCAAAGATCAATGCAACATGGAATATGAAAACATCTATATATTGAATAATTTTATCATTTCAAGGTGTTTTGAGCATACTCATTATCCATCTACATTCCACTGATTGCTCAGCTTTGCCATCTATCTGTTGAACTTCTGAGTTAGATACTTACTTATAAATAAGTGGAAGAGGCAATATACTTTTGTGTCAGAGATACTACTCTTACCAGTAGTGGGATATGCTACTTGTGGGATGGAGGTGACCTAGAAATCTCATGTCTGAAGAAATGGAACAGCTCTCGGAAAAGATCAATTTTCAATTGACAGGAACTTTCACTATTGCAAACCTCCCTGCTGGGTTGAAAGCTGAGGATGTTTACTAGAAAGAATGTAATGAGTGGCAGAGCTGAAGAAAGTAGCCATTAGGCAAAGACATAGTCACTTACCAAAAATATCTACCTAATCAAAGGCAGAAAATTGACAGTATGCTTATGCAGCCTTTTTGTGTCTCTGTGGTTACTGACATGTCACCAGATGCTCGAGATCAATAGATGTTTTGCATATTTTAATTATTCTGGGTATAGATTTTAGTTACTTTTAGAGTTCAAGGAAAATTGTCTGCCAAAATTACCTGAAGCTGAGAGTTTCACTGTGTCCTCAACTAAATAAGGTGACAGTATGCTGATGTACGGTTTGATTCTGTTGTGCTTTTATTTCTGGCAGCTTATCTGAATGCTAAAACCATATACCAATGAGGCTCCGGTGGGTCTCCTGAACTACATAATTTTCTTAAATTATCTTGCAAGGGCAAGAAAATCTGCTTATAAGAGTACTCTATTTTAAAATTCTGTAAAATTCTGAAGTGACAATACTTCAAACCTGTGGCCACTGAAAGTGACTGAAGAAAAATTAGGGAAAATATTGAATGTGAACTAAAGTAAACAAAAACAATTAGGACAAAACAAATGTATTTACATACTTTGAAGGAGCAGATTACACAACTGCATAGATTGCAGTTTTAAGGTAGGCATCCAAGTAAAACAAAATACTTGTAATTTATGGGTAGAACATCAATCTTGCACCCATGAATTATGGCCACCCTTGACCACACTAAGTAGTAGCTTACTCTACATGTAGTTCTATTGCTTTCAGAGGGACTAATCACAAAGTAAGGGTGTCAAAATCTAGCCCTGTGAGATTTAACCAATTAAATTAATTGTTTTGATATACAGAGAACTATTTTAGTAGGACAGTCAACTGCTATCTGGAAGAGAGTAGAAGGCTACAAGGACAAGAGGCAAAAGTCACTATTAAATGTCCAAAGCAGAGTAATGGGTTGCCTTGACATCAGCTGGGGCCATTCAGGGTACAGTGGGGAAAAGGCTGTCTGGCAGCAGTGCCAGGCAGGTACATAAGAAAATGTAGAGCACAGAAGTAGACCTTGGATCCATGTATTACATGAAATAAGAAAACTGAATTATGGGACTATAATTTCATCTCTAGGTTCTGGTGACTACATAAACCATATGAGCTGTGCTTTTGTGAGTTATGCTGTCACTCGAGCCTCAGGATGGATTTATAGCCCCATAGCTTCTAGCTAGCCATTTATTTTAAAGTAACAGGCAGAGTTTAGGTATAAGTTACTGGCAATTAGTTCATTTATATTTGAAGAGGGCACATGTTGGCAATTCATAATTATACACTGGGTTACTAACATTAATAAATGCTTTACACTGTACATAAGTGTCAAGTATCAGAGGGGTAGCCGTGTTAGTCTGGTTCTGTAGAAGCAGCAAAGAATCCTGTGGCACCTTATAGACTAACAGACGTTTTGCAGCATGAGCTTTCATGGGTGAATACCCACTTCTTCGGATGCAATACTATGAAGTATACATAAGTGGTTAGTTACACATCAACCATTATTCTTTAATATTACATTATCAAAGGAAGATGGTTTATATAATATCCTTTATCATGTGACCTCAGAATGGGTCATTACTGCATACATAGATGAAATACACAAAACAATCAGTGACCCTTCCAATGGCAGGAAACAGAACCTTATTCCACCAAAAACTCTAATACACTAAAGTAAGCCCAAATACAACAGCTTGATTTGTGAAAAGGCTGTAGGCCATTTACACATCATGAGGTGTAATCCCCAAAGGGCTTTTTATAATGTATACTACAAATAAATTGCTGGGATTCAGTATTTACTATGGGGAGAAAAATGCTAGAGAACATAGATCAGAATAACGATGGTAAGAAAAAAACTGCATAAATGAGCTGAGTCACAGCAATCCAGGCTTGAAACATTTTATAGCAATATGTATATCTGTGCACTTCTCTGACTAAATCCTCTTAGATGATTGATGGGGATGGACACTCTCTCAAAACTGAATGCTGGAAGTGTGTAATAAATCAATCCAGAGTAGGCACAGAACTCCTATGACTGATATCTGCATATCTGGCTTTTTCCTGTTCCCCTTCATTGCTCTGGAAATTTATCTTTTTTAGTTCTACTTCTGCATTTTTGCACAATTCTATATTAGTTGTGTCTAATTCCTGTTGAGGCCAGCAGTCTCCTTTAGAAATATATGGCATTAGAACTTGTCTACCTTAAGTGCTCTGAAATGCAAGTTATCCCAATTTCCTATGGGATTATTGTAATTGATAAATGTTGTGCCTTTTGTCTGTCTAGGACTCGTCTAGGTCCATTCGAGCCACTCAGGCCCTGAACCAGCAATCAGCTTTACATAAGCACACGCCACATAAGTCTCTGCAGAATCCCAGTTAAGTCAGTCGGAATTTCTAGAAAGATTTGGAGTTAGGGACCTGGGCAGCTATCTGCATGTTTAGGTAGCTAAATACTTTTGCAATTCTATCCCAGGTTATTGTTAAAAAATAAGTGTCTTGCTTGATACACACAAGGTAATTGGTATAAACTGTTATATAGAGTTTAAGATGGTATGGCTACTACCGTATCTCTTGTATTTAATGGTAAATAAAAAACTTTAGCATTCCTATAGTATTCCCACCTGAGGATTTCCAAAGCATCACAAATCTAGTTAATTGAGCCATACAATGTGAGCCAGTAAGATGTTATCCTCAATTTACAGAGAGGAAACAGAGAAGTTGAGTGACTTAACCAAGAACACACAAGGGGTCTGTAGTAGAGCTGGGAACAGAACAATTAGAACCTAGATATGCCAATCCTTGGTCCTGTATCTCATTACCATGTGAATCTGTTTCAAGCCTTAGTTACCATGCTCAGTCCATATTTACTTAGATTAATGCAACTCTTAGGCTCTCTATTTCCCTACTTAGTGTAGGAGTGTGATATATAGCCATAAAACAATATGGTGAAAGGGAATACAGCCATGGCACCTAGAAGGATATTTAGAGAGACAGTAACAAGTAAAGCAGGTGATACTATATACATATGATAAACATGACTTTAAGGATCTTCCTATATTAAAAAAAAAAGCACATGGAAGTAACAATCATTACTGGATTTCTAAACACCACCTGACATGTTACCCATGAGACTGTGGTTGCTTGAAGTGATTTAAATTGCTTCAGCTGTAGTAATCAGATTCCAGTTAATTCTCAGTTTTCTTCACCTGATTTCACTCCCATTCCAGAACATTCTGGTTGATTGCACCTGTTCTGCAATGTCTGCCTTTATAAAGATTTGATTGATGTTTATTTAGTGTAGATTTACCTGCAATCTGTGCTGAAAGATTTTGCTATGTAAGCTACAGACAGGCAGTGATACCACCATAAAGTATGAAATTTAAAAGTGAAGAGAAGATACCATAAGAAGTCAATGAGATCTAGCACTTCAAAGTTCTTCACTCTGTGTTATCTGGAATAAATTCACCCCTGTGCAAGGGGCCAGAGCAAGGCCGAGGCACCACTTAATTCCCACTTAAGCCCTCAAAATGATGCTGAAGTTCATCCCAAATGGAGAAAGACATTTGCTTCTCCCTCACCCTCTTATTATAAAACTGAACACTCAATTCATAAGCAACTGGAAGAGCAACTGAGATCCTGATAGCAAACAAAAGGGAATGGTTAGGATCCTGATGTGGTAGTTTATTAGGAATATTAACAAAACAATTGTCTGTCGATTGTGCTATACTGAATGGACCTTGTTAGCATAAAAGGCATCAGATATATTGTTATGGGAAAGTCAGATTTCAAAGTCGCAAGCCACTTTATTTATTTCAAGGAAAAAATAGATCAGAACAACAACAACAACAAAAAAGAAAACCTACATGCACATGGTAATATAGTCCACATAGATAACATAAATGCTTCCACTGCACAGAGAAGAAAAATTTCCTTATGTTAAGGGATTATGAACCCCCAGAAATCTACAGTTATATGGAAACCAGCCTCTGTTGAAAGGCAAGTGGTAATGCAATGGAACATTGACCTTAGAAGACATTCCCACTGCAGGAGGGAGGGACATAAGAATCTCATTACCCCTTTCTTCTGTTGTAACATGACCGGGGTAAGCAAGCCAAGACAAATGCAGCAGTGTCTATGTAGTCAGAGCCACGCTTTCTGGAGTGGCTCACAACTGTGAATGCCTACCTCAGGGCACACTGTCAGAAAACATGGCAGAGACCCCAAGCAAGTGGTGTTTTCTATAATTAGATTTCATCAAGCCAGTAACAAATGTCAACTCCTGGATCACAATACCCATCTTACCATGGAGTCTCAGACAGTCCTCTTAGACTCTCCAGTCTATCTTGCCACCCAGACACACTGGACTTTGTGATAAAAGGTCACTTAAACAAAACAAAAAAAAATCACAACACATCAGGTTGCTCTCAGTCCCAAGAGACCAGTACCTGACCCCAGATCTTAAACCAAAGACAATGCCGGCAGACAATTCTATAATAAACTAACTAAAGGTTTATTAGTTAAGAACAGGAAGAGAGTTATTGAGATGTTAAAGTAGGTAAATATATGTATAGGTGAGTCACAGTTTATAATTCCAAATGGTAGTAGAGATTTAGTAATCCGCCAGTTTCCCAAAAGTCTCAGGACTACCCAGAATAACTTTTGATCTGAAGTCTTCTCCTTCAGTTATTCCACCCTGTTAGACGAACAGTCCAAAGATGAAGGATCTTTCCATGAATTAATTCTTATAGCTTCTTCTCACAGAAAACAAAATGAGAGGGTCATTACTCACATGGGATTTTCCTTTGATGACTGAGTGAGGAATGCATTTGGAGTCTTTAACTTCCAATCATCACATAATGACCACTTGCTTTGAAATAAAAATTTCTGTTAAGTTCTTCATTTGCATTCCACAAGGCCTCATCCTGTTTGATGGGTTATTTCATTACAGGGGAATTTATAATGTAATAGCAAACATTTACATTGCAACAGGATACAGATAAGTTGAAAATAATGCAAGTAACAACCCATTCATTTTCATGAAGTTTAAACACGAAGTACACTCTTCTGTCTTTTACATTAACAATTACTTTTATCTCTACTAATACACAAATGAGTCGACGTGGGGCTTCAGCATGAGATTGACATTGGCAGATCAGTTGCTCAGTCAGCAATCCCATATACTTTTGTGATATCAAAATTTTCACTAGAGTACTAGAGCAAGCATAATTTTTGGATGAGTGTCATGGAGTTTTCCAGGGATCTTTGCAAGTGGAAACCAAGAATATGTGAATATAGCAAAGAAAACAAAATCACTTGCATACTGGAGAGTTTTGCAGGGCACAATGCAGAATTCAGTCTATGTAACAGCAAAAAGTTTCTTCTATCAGCAAACACATTCAGCCACACAAATTCTTCTGGAGTGCTTTAGCTAATCGCTCAAGAAAATTTACGCACTTGAAACTAAACTGCTGGATCGCATGGATGTGGAAAGACTGCTCAACAGGAGAGCACGATCATTGGTTGAATTTTCTTGATGCATCCCACATGACAGTGGCCTCACAGCAAGCAGATTGGAAAAATTTTTCTGTGAAGTCTTTTGAAAGATACAGATTCACTGCACAAGATCCAAATGGCAAAAAGAGGATATGCAAGATGATATTCCCTTATCCCTCCCCTGTGATAGTGAGAATCACACATTTCAATACTCTTGTCAAATAAGGACATTGTGAACCTGGTGGCAAACTGACAAATCCTGACATTTCAGATTAAATGAGAATGAGGATGGGAATAGTAATGGAAATGTATTCAGATCACATATGACAACCAAATAGCAAATAGAGCAATTAGGTTCTAGGCAAAAGTAAACCACCACCAATAACTGGTAGCAGCAGCAGCTATCAAATCAACCAAACACTTTCTTAGGTCAGCACTTTGCACAAGGTGAAAAGGAATTTAGAACAAGTAGTAATGATTAAAGAAAGTCAAAATGGAATAGGAGGGTTTTTGGGTTTTTTTTGTTATTATTCATTAAAAAATATTTTCCAAAAGTAATAAGCTGCATTCCACATTTCAAGTGAGTATGAAATACAGTAGGAAAGGGAGTGGAAACAATACCATGGTAGCTAATAAAACTCATTTCTAAGGATTAACAAGTTGTAATGATCAAGAGGTGATTGAACAGAGTCTATGAAGGAAATCCCTAGAGCATAGACCATGGTTTTATCCACAGCATTTCCGCTGCAGGCAGATGCAGGGGCGGCTCCAGACCCCAGCACGCCAAGTGCGTGCTTGGGGCGGCATGCCACGGGGGGCGCTCTGCCGGTCGCCGGGAGGGCGGCAGGCGGCTCCGGTGGACCTCCCACGGGTGTGCCTGCGGAGGGTCCACTGATCCCGTGGCTCCGGTGGACCTCCTGCAGGCGTGCCTGCGGAGGGTCCGCTGGAGCCGCGGGACCAGCGACTGGCAGAGCGCCTCCCACGGCATGCTGCCCTGCTTGGGGCGGCGAAATGTCTAGAGCCGCTCCTGGGCAGATGCTTCCTAAAGCTCCTTAGATGTGTTTCAGGATAGGTGAAAGTGGTTTGCATCAGCCTTTCCCACTACACCTCCCCGCATGCCAGCAAACATCAGTTATAAGCTCTTTGGAGAAGGAGCCAACTTTTTGTCATACACATGTACAATCCTAACTCACAGACCTTCATCCCTGTCTCAGACCACTAAATGCTACTGTCATGGTAATCATCCATCTTTCTGAGCTGTACCTGGGTGGAGCAAGTAGTAACCTTTGTGATTTCCCATGCCACTGTGGCTGCAACTCTGAGGAGAACTTATGTGAGCCACATAAGGGAAGGGAGGCTCTTTTCTCCCTTCCATTTCCCCCTTCCCTCTCCATCCCCAAAATAAGGTTCAAGTTACAATTTAGCAATAACGTGTTTCAGTCAGCATTTGTCAAACAGATACATTGCTTAACTGAAAGCTAAATAAGTAGCACAAAGCAAGAGCGATGGGTAGAGATAAACTATATAAGATAAACTCTTAGCAGCATTTTTACCATCTACTGAGATTTCAGAATCTAATCGAGGAAGTCAAATAAGGAAGGAGTTGCAGTAATCAGAGTCCTAAAAGCATGTGACATCAGGCTATGTTAAAAATTTTAATAGCCTAGCAGTATTTCTTCCTTGTTAATGAAAGGGATGAACACTATTAACATGAGCTTTTTTATCACAAAGCTAGGTCTGTTAAGACCCTCAGTACTCTTGGTTTTATTCGATCTGATTACTGCCAAAAAGACAGCTTTAAAGTCAAGAGCAGATTTTAATGAATTTGAGCCAATTTTTAACATTTCTGTATTAAAAAGCATTAATTTTTAATAAATTCTGTGACATCCATATTCACACTTGTGCTGAGGCACTGATCTGAATGTTGCAAGCATTTAACAGCAATAATTCACATTTTAGAGCCTTAAAAATTGACGCCAAAGGAATCATGCAAACCACAAAGATGAGGAGACTTGAACAAGCACCATATGTAACTCAATAACTACCTTGAACAAGGGCAAATGAATCTTAAATAAAATCAAAAAAAAAAACCAGGCATCAGTGGAATAAATAAGGGAGAAAGTAATTAATGTCATGCCAGAGACACTCCGATATTTGAAATGATTGAAAGGACCTCTTGATCTAAAGTCTCAAGAACTAATGACAGGTGTAATAAGAAACAATGCTCAAAGCAACCTGATAAAGACCCTTGACAGACCTTCAGCACATTGAATGCTGCTAATGGGATTGAAGTCAGGCAGGCATTTCTTACAGTATTGTGCATATTGTAGTATGATTGCTATAGACATACTCTTGGAGCTGTTCCAGCATGACCCTTATGAAAAGATAGTTATTTTAATAGTCTCCTAATATACTCAAAGGAAACTTAACAGTATTCTTCTGTTCACAAGGTAATCCTTGCAACAACAACAAAAAAAAGTCACTGAAGGCTCAGTTGGGAAACAGTGTTCATTAACAGGTTCTACCTTGGCTTGTGTAGAACAGTAATCACTGGCCTGTTAACCAGACAGGGAATTTCCTTCAAGTCAGACAGGCAATTATTTTGCTTTAAAAAAAAAAAAAGATATGACAGACTACCATATATTGAAGTAGCCAAGTAGAAAGAAAGACCTTCCCCCCGCCCCCAATAGGTTGTGGGTTGCACTTGAATGGTATTGTAGGAATTATATGTAGGCATGCATATACTCTCAAGACTTATGCACCAAAAAAGAGCAGCACATGCCAAAACCTCCACAAAATTTCCTTGTTGCAGATGGAAACTGCTTTATAAACTTCTTACAAAACAAGAATGGTCCAACTCACAAAAGGGTATGGGCACAGTCAAGACAAAGGCAAAGTGTGACACATGTGACTCTGGGAGAAAAGAGAAGAATTATTGAAATAAAGTAAACCACCAGTGAGGTAGTGGGAACAACATTAGTATCGGAAGAAGTGTGCTCCTCAATGTATGAAAAAAATTAAGTATTTCAACTGATGTTTAAGAGTACAGGGACCATCTCTATCGAGCCTGGTCAAGCAGTGTCAGATGGCATCAGATTAAATTTTCCATCTTTATAAGGGAGAATTTAAAAAAAAATCATAATGTTGCTGGGATAATATCACACAAGGCAGACACAGGCAGATTTTATAGATCTTCTCCCTCTCTAAATGCTGTGATTTTAGATACCACAAATAGGGTTGTGGCAGGGGTGAGGTGCAGAAAGTTCTTCTCTTCTGAAACTCCTGAGGGAAGTGGGGGAGTTGGAAAGGCTTGCTGTATATATGAGCTAGAACAGATCCCGAGTTGACAATTCCATTTTATGGCAGTTTTCAAGGTGTCAAAAAAAAATTTCATTGTGTATTGGAATTGTGTTGAAGACAGGGGCGGCTCCAGGCACCAGCATGCCAAGCGCGTGCCTGGGGCCGCAAGCCACTGGGGGCGCTCTGCCAGTTGCCATGAGGGCAGCAGGCAGGTTGCCTTCAGCGGCATGCCTGCGGAGGGTCCGCTGGTCCAGCGGCTTTGGCAGATCTCCCACAGGCATGCCGTCGAATCCACAGGAACGGGGACCTCCCGCAGGCAAGCTGCCGAAGGCAGCCTGCCTGCCGTGCTTGGGGTGGCAAAATACCTAGAGCTACCCCTGGTTGAAGAATAGGTTTTTGATTCAGGACGAGATGTTGAAATACCTAATAGTATGTGAGAGTCTGACCTGGAATGTAGGGTACTTGTCTGGTATATGCTTTACTGTCCAGATTGCTCTACTGTTAGCCTTCTACCACCATCATTCAGTAGTGCAGGGTTCCTCATCTTCCCTACTGCAGAACATAGTATTTTTAATTGATTTCTTGATTAGGTGTTTTGAGCCATGACCACTACCACTTACTGCAAACCTTCTCTCTTGAGTACAAGGATACATATTAATTTATGCAGCTCAGTTCACTACTCTTTTGCTGATCTTAGTCTTTCTATTTTCTTTTACTACAAAAGGAAACATATGGCCCTATGCTACTTTGGATTTAAAGAGCTAAGGGAACCAGATCACAGGGTGGCAATGGAGGATAGAAGCATTTTTTAAAAGGAAATTGCTTCTGTATGATTTTCTCCCTTTTTAATCTCCATTGCTTATAATACCATCCCACACACTTGAAAAAAAATTATTTTCCTACCCATTGTGTCCTTTTGCTGTTTGTACTTAATATAATATGGACATAATTCTCAGGGACTTCCTTGTTTCTGTCCTAATATATTGCCAGTATCAGTTGGAGAAGGAGAAGAATGCTCACAAGAGCTTTTAAAACATTATTTGCATAGTGCAAGGGTAACAACAGTTTTATTTACAATGGATAGTTTAGTAGGCAAGAAATTACTATATTATGTTTAGGCTGAATGAGGTTTGCGATCAGAGAGGTTGCTTTAGAAGCCAAAGCAGAAATGAACAATATCCAATATTTAGTGTACATAAGACATTTGGGTTCTTTTCCAGGGAAGGTAGCCAATTTAAATACAGTTAATTAGGACTCAATGCTTAATTAAGTTCAAGTGGTTCAATGCAGGATACAATAATTTCTGGACTGCTGTCTGTATATCAAGGTTTGTTCAAGAAATAAAATAGAGAAGTTACAGAAGGGAAAATATTTGTTAATATGCAAAATGTAATCAGAAAGGAAAGGGTTCATCCATAAATAATACAAATACTTCAGACTGATCTTGAAAGGAAATTGCTGAACACCTTCAATTCCCATTTAATCCAATGGGGGTTGAGGGCATGCTCTGCACCTCATAGGATCAGGCCCATATGCATAAACTCATTTAACTACAACTGTTGTAATATCAGTAAAATCACGCTCATGGTTCAGAGCCAGCTAATTATGGTATTGTCTTGTAAGTGTGAGCAAGGAAATATTCATTTCAAAACTGAAGGCAATGTCTTGAACAGTTGTGCAAGGAGGTTTTTTAGCGTGCGCACACACACACACAGAGAAGTTAATTTTTTATAAAGATACCAAAATTAAACCACCACCTTGTTTGTTGGTTCTGTTAGGCAGCCCACCTCCTTTAGATCTAGTGTAAGTTTCACTCACCACAGGAGTGCCCCCTGCCAATGGTCACTTCACTGCTGCAGGGGCCTCTCTTCCCATAATTCACAGTATTCCCTCTTTGAAACTCAGCCTTCTGGCTAGGTCTCTATATAGACCTCCCTCTAGGGTATCAACATTTCACCAGACCAGCTGTCCAGCTGGCACCTCCAACAGTCCTGCACCATTTCCCAGTGGCTAGTAGCGGGATCCCAAGTCCTCCCTGTACACTGAGTTCCAGCCCAGAGGCCCTATAATCAGTAGCTGAGGTCCACACAGTCCCCCTCCTTGCTGCTGTTTCCCTGGGATTATTCCTACTTTGCCATCTCAGGCTTTCTTTCCCCACAAGCCCTCTGATATTGCCCCTTCTTCCAGAGTTAAGACCCCCAGTGCTTATTCTCCCACCAGTTCTCCCCTCCACCTCTCTACTCCCAGCAAGTTACTACAGACTCTCTCCCTAGAGCTTTCTGCTGTTACAAATATCCTTTCTTTATAATCCTTGCCCAGCTTCTTCCCCAACCGGGCTTAATCAGCAATTTGTAATTATAAATCCATTGGCCTCCCATCAGGTACAACTCTTAAAGTTAATTGGCCCCTTCTAGGCCACACCAGTTCCAAAGGGATTAACACCCCATCACGTCTAGACTCAGAAATTACTACATACTCACAATGGGCCTTATCCTAAGGGAATAAGGAACCTATCAATGGGAACCTATCAATCAGGCCCAATATGCAAAGAGTATTAAAAACAGATCTGTGCTCTTCTTTGTTGCATGCTAGAGATGGGAGAAAGGAATTGGGCACAAAGAATCCTGTACTCATGGTGGAAAGTAGTAGATGTTCTACAGCAGGCTCCTCTTCTCCTTCACTACCCCATCACCTACTGATGTCTGTTTGCACAGACACTTCATGTTTGGAGCTCTATAGGTTTGAGGCGACATGTAAGGTTAGTAAAGCAGAATTCTGGTGAATTTCTATCCAGAAATTAAACTGTAAAGTTAACTCCCCCTTTTGGGGCTTCTACCTCCCTCAGGCAGGAGGCTGGTGTGATGTTTCAGTGGGGAAAGCACAAGTAGCATGGCTTCTGAGTGAGCTGTACTGCCACAGGGGCTGGATGCAAAGCCAGAAAAGTATCATGAAAGGAACTGCCTTTTTGCACAGAGGTTCCGAGATTCTTGGGGGAAGGATCAAGGTTTTTTCATGAGCTCTTCAATACCTCATATCTTGAAGGCCACATCTAGTTCTATCCCACACATGTAGAGGAATGCCTCTGCCCAGGGGAAAGCATGAAGCTCTAACAGTTGTAACTGAGTTTTCACTACACTGTTTTGCCTTCCATTTTGTAGAGCCTTTGTTGACAGGAAATTGGAATGTCACTTTTTCTAGTCTGGCTAGCATAGTCTATGGATATTGTAGAAATTGTTTTATTCTTGTCAGTTCACTCCTGGACAAGACATTTCTTGATCTGCCTTTCTGGCATTCCTCAGGGTGGTTTTCTGGTGCCATAGAGCTTTCAGCTTTCTTTTCACTTGTTTGAAGCTCTAAAGCATGTTCAAATGTTTTAGAATCTCCCTCAGAGCATTTGAAAATTAAGTTTAAATACAACAATCCAGCAGCAATTTGCACCAACTCACAACCAGTGAAGTGGG
The DNA here is from genome assembly GCF_020497125.1 of Mauremys mutica. Lineage (NCBI taxonomy): Eukaryota > Metazoa > Chordata > Testudines > Geoemydidae > Mauremys > Mauremys mutica. Next base: position 181,774,348 of record NC_059072.1, on the reverse strand, counting down.
ACAGTGATTCTTTGGCAGCTTTATAGCAGGTTTACAGTTCTTTCAGGGAGCTGAGCAAATGCAGAAGGGAAAGCAAACAACAGCTGCAATGGCCTGAACTAATATAACAATGTGATGAAATGAGCCAATAGTATGCAGTGGCAAAAACGGTTAGCATTTTCCAACTTGTTACCCTAGTGACCAAGTAGTGAAACACTATAGCTTAGTCCTGTGACTTGCAATTGGGAAAACAAGCTCCATAGTTGCATAAGGTTTTGATAAGGAATCCTAAGGCGAAGCAGTATGGTTAAGGTCAGCTCTCTGGAAGCCTTTGAATACTGTTTAAGACAGAACAGACAATCCTGGGTTTGATGGATTTCATTTCTGCATAAACCAACAGTTCTATCAATATAATTTAGCACATCTGGAAAATGAGGGTATTAACATGACAGTGCAGCACATCTAACCTAGGGGGAAAATACCACTTTCACATCCATACAGTAGATAACTCTGATAACCTTCTCTCTCTACATATACAGATCTCTTCACATCAGTGAAATGTCTGCATATGTAGTGATAGAAAGATATCAGAGTCCAGGTCTACACTGAAGATCTGAATTATGCCTGAAGATTTTGCCATTGGATGGTTGCTTTTTAAACTAGATTTAAGATAATTTTAGATTAAAAACAGAGCTGGACTGCATAATGTAAAACAAATATGAATTTAGCTTCTTTCTGCTTGCAGAATATTGCAAGCAGATCATAATCTCCTCAAATTTATTTGAATTTAATCATTTTTTTAAATTCTATGAATTGTCCTTGAACAGTTCCCAGTGCGTATTCAATATTAGGAATTTGAGCTGTCCTAGGTAGTTATTGTTAGCCATATTGTTGCTCTCCCCGATAGGCTGACCATAACTGTTATTGCTACTAATCTTGCAAGTTGATGAGCGCCCTCAACAGCCATTGCACCTTAGGTACATACTTTGGAAGTGGATCTGTGGGATCTCTTCGGGAAGGGAAGCCATTTAGAGAGAGGCTGAGAGAGGACTGATGGCTTTCAGTTTTAAATCTTTCCCTTTCTGTACTATGCAGGCTTTGCCAGAGACAACATCCCTAGAGAAAGTTAGGCTGCTGTAAGAGTCACTGACTACAGAGCTTAAAGTTAATTTTAATTTTGTCACTTTCAAACAAAGTAATTGTACAGGCATAGTTCTGTACATGATGATGAAGGGTGAGGTCAGATCCTTGTTAGTTCATGTTATTGCCTCTGGGCCAGGCCTCTGGATTTTTTTAGAATTGTATCCTCTTGCTGTTTTAAGCAACATGCTACCCTATATAAAATAAAGAGGTAAAGTCCACCACCTGAACATTTCTAAGGAAAATGGTGACCTTGCCACTGGTTTCCTCTTACTTACTCCATGTCCAAAGGAGTGGTTATTAGGTCTTTCTCCCTTCCTGGCTCTCCATGCTGGTGTTTGAATGGAAGAAGAGTGGGTTGGGGAGAGTGTTGGGGAGAACAAACGTTCTCCTACCGAGTTCTACACTATGTGCATGTACACGCAGCCCCACCACTACTACCCACACGCATAATGCCAGCAAGCTAGAGATGCTGATTAGGTAAACTCAGAGTTCCCTGTCTATACATTGGCCCAGTACCCTCAGATGGCTTTGCCTTGGCCTCATCCCAGCACAGAAGAGGTAATCTCACCATAACCCTCTGTACCTCACAAAGGTTTATGATTAGTATTATCCTCAGCCCAGGGCAATAAAATAGTTAAACGAGTGTGCTCAGAGGGTTGGACCCTGACAATCAGCCCTGCAAGAGAGAAATGCTGAGCTAAGAACTTCAAATAAGCATATCCTTTCACATTATTCCAGCAAGGCAGAGATACATAGCTGTTAACCTCACAAAGCTCTGTACTTTGGCACCATCCCAGACAGCTAAAGGTGTTGAGCCATGGACCTCACCAAGAGCTATAGTCTGACATCAGCAATGAAAACTACAGAAGCTTTATGATAGACCTCACAAAAATCTGTGCCTTAGCATTACCTCATCACATTAGAGGTGTGAGCCAAAATACTGGCCGCATACTGGCCTGTGTCCTAGCATCAACTAATGATGCCGAGCAGGCATCAAAATAGAGTGGAGCCAGTGGGAGAACAACAACACTTCTTCTGCTAAAAATGAACATAAGAACACCCATACTGGGTCAGAGAAAAGGTCCAACACTGGCCAATGTCAAGAGCTTCAGAGGGAACGAACAGAACAGATATTCCTCCAAGTGATCCATCCCATCACCCATTCCCAGCTTCTGGCAAACATAGGTTAGGGCCATCATCCCTGCCAATTCTGGCTAACAACCATTGATGGACCTATCCTCCATGAATTTATCTAGTTCTTTTTTGAACCCTGTTACAACTTCACAACAACACAACATAAAGGGAGTGTTCCTCTTCCTTTGCCTCTCTTATCTGTGCTTGGAGATGCTCAGCATTTGTGGATCTCCACCTCTTCCCATCTTCACAGGCTGGGGAAACACGAACATGCTGGGAGTATAATAGTCAGAGCTGGGAATTCCCTATCTTCCTCTTGCCTCATGCAGGAAACAGAGTGGCTCAGTCAAGAACTTCTCCTTACCTTCCTCTCCTTACTAATGTGTATATGGAGAGAGGCTTAGGAAAGATGGATGGGAACACAAGTTGGTCCCCAGGCACAGAGCAGTTTAGAATTAGATGACACAAGCACAGACCATGTTTTCAATATTTTAAGTTTATAGTGTACAAAAGCAAGTGTCTTTTATTAGAAAAATACATGCATGTGCGAGGCTCCTGGAATAGGTCAAGTTATAGAAATTAGTTTTTGTTTATATCAGTAGTATTTTGGAATTTTTGCATTATTGTTTGTATATTGTTTGTATTTCTGTGAATAGACATTAATTTTGTACTTAGATAAATGGGAGCTGCCCCTTTAAAAATAGGATTGGGGCATTCAGAGTTAGAGCTGCCAGATGACCAGTTTTTGACCAAAAAGTCCAGTTTTAAGGACATCTGCACAGTCTCCAGTCAGAAGTATTGACTGGACACTAAAAATTCAGTTACTGCAGTTCCGTTATCTCACCCCCGCAGCCAGCCAAAGCCTTCTTTAATCCCTGAGCATTGCCCCAGAGCTGAGGAAGGGCAGAGCTGGAAGTGCCCCAGGTGCTAGTCCTGGCCAGGCTGAGAGGGACTGGAGTAGAGCCACCTCTGAGAACCTCCCACAGCTGCAGGAAGCTCTCCCCCCTCCCTTCCCCTCTCATTTCCTGCCCCCATCACTCCCTGCCTCGGAGCCATTGCTGGATGGCACAGGAGAAGTCTCCCTCTCCTCTTTATGATGAATTGAGACTTCAGTTGTGGGGGTTCAGGTGAATGGCAAAGGTACCAGGTCTTTGTGTGCTGGGAAGCCCCCTCTAGCTGGTCCCAGCAGCTCAGACTTGTTTTGCTTTGCTAGCGGGGAGTGGGATAGCTAAAGGAAGCCCCTGTACTTTCAATCTGAAGCCATTCTATCAAAGTGGCACTTCAGGGCAGGATGTTGTGGACAATGTAGGACTAAAATCCCAGTGTTTGGATTTTGCCTTGGAAAGCAAGTGCTGCAACTGTACTGTGTTGCTGTACTGAAAGATCTTCATGCAGCTTGGTACCTGGAAAGTCTTAGCCTGAAGAAAGCTCCCCTAGAAAAGTCAGAACTCTAATAATAGATGTAAGCAGGGTCTGAATGAATGCTTCCCTGACAGATATCTTGGAGGGGGAAAGACTCTGGGTGTGGTTATGTAAATACAGTTTTCTCCTGCTTTGCTTAGATTTGCTTAGATATTCAGCAGATAGAGCAGTGTTTTGCTCTTTGTAATCAACTTGGCTGGTGTTGGGTCAAAAATCACATTAGTACTGAATGCAGGAGTAGTGAAATGCTGGTATCAAAGTTGTGATTATTGTGGGAATGCAGGGAAGCAGGACTGTGCTTAACCTATTCCCAGTGGGGGGGGCACCCTTAGTGGAGAGGACCACGTTGAGCCAGGGGCTCGACTGCCAAAGCCCCGTGAAAGTAAGAGTGGTGGGGACAGGAGTTCTGGTCAGGAGGCTGCACAAACCTCCTCTTTCCCCTCCCCTCCCCAGGGGTCCTCTCTAGACTGGATTAACCTGTTCTTCCCCACTGTTCAAAGAATAGAGCTAAATAGGCTTCAGTAGGAGCCTCTTTTGTTATTTTAATTATTCAGTCAGAACTGAAACCAGTTGTTGTAGGACTGTATTTCTACCCTGCCTGCTAAAAGCTAAAATCCCTGAGAGCTGAAATCACTTGAGATGGGGCAGTGTTTCTGCCCAGTCTGCAAAAGAGCTGAAAATCACTGACGGACTGATGTGCAGAGGTCACAGCAGAGAGGCAAAAGGTGACTGACAGTCAACTGGCGAATGAGCGCCCAGCAGGGCGGCAATGAACAGGGGCGATAAGCAGCCAGCAGGTCGGCGGCAGACAGACGCAATGAGTGGCAAGCAGGGTGGCGACAGAGAGGAGCAATAAGTGGCCAGCAAGGCAGGGTGGAGAGGCACAATGAGCAGCTAGCAGGGTGGCTGGTGGAGGAGCACGGAGCGAGTAGTATGGTGGCTGGTGAGCGGCTAGCGGTGCAAGTAATATGCCTCTTTACCCTCCACCCTGGGGGTAGGTGATCTCTGCAGATGCACCTCTGAACTCTGGGTCTGCACTGACCAAGGACAGCAACTGTGAGTGGGATGCAGAGAAAGGTTGGGCATATGAAAGGGACTTTTGGGTGTCTGGACTTAAGAACCTGAGGGGAAAAGGGCACTGCCCATCCTACTTGTGGGTGGGTCTTATACACTCATGGCTTATGTTTATGAACCCTGTTTGTGGGGTTTTCCCAAATTAATGCGGAGTTACTTCCCTCCTTTTATTAAAAGTTTATTTTCTATACTCGGACTCTTCCCCTCTCAGAAGCACCCAGGGTGGTGTGTAATTTTCCCAGGTTACTGGGTCGGGGCTCGAGCCAGTTCTGTGTTGTATCGATGGAAAGGAAGCTGTTGTGTATTTGGTTGTCATGGTTTTGTTGCTATGGCAACTGAGTTCGATTATTATGGGTTAGCTCAACCGGTTTCAACCGGCTGGGGAGCTCTCTGTATATATGTAAATAAAATGGAGGTTTTGGTTAGCTGCCTGCTCTCTGGCCTCAAGTGATTGCTTCCTACACCGGCTGCCCCAAGGATATAACACTGGCGACGAGGGTGAGACTCCGGTGCTGCTCCAGTAACAGAAGGAAGTAGAAGTTAAGGTAAAGAACAAACAAACAAGCTGCTTGTTTGCACTGACTGTGAAAGTGAAACTAAAAATCATGGCTACTCTGACCAGGCCCCTGGAGCCTTTTGATGAGAATACAGAGCAGTGGCATGTGTATACTGAGCGTTTTGAGCTTTTTGGTATTGCAAATGACATTACAGAAGCGAAGAAGGTGCCAATATTCTTAACTGTTGTAGGGGCTAAAACCTACTCTCTGCTACGCAGCTTACTACACCCTGTTAAGCCTGAGACTAAATCTTACAGTGACATTGTGGAAATCCTGGGGTCTCATTTCTCCCCAAAACCACTGGTAATTGCTGAAAGATATAGGTTCCACAAAAGAGACCAAAAGGAAGATGAAACAGTTGTACAATTTGTAGCCATTTTAAAAAAGCTAGCAGGACACTGTGAATTTAAAGAAATGTTACATGATGCCCTGCGTGACAGGTTAGTGTGTGGCCTGTACAGTGAAGCTATACGGAAGCGCCTACTGACAGAGGCTCAGCTTACCTTACAGAAGGCTGTTGATATTGCTGTCTCCATGGAACTGGCTACAAGGGAGGCACAATACATCGGTGCACCCCCTAGGGTGCAAAAAGTGTCACAAGAACCGACCCACAAAACTGTGCAGAGTCAAGAATGTTACCGCTGTGGTAAGCCGGGTCACCAGGCATCAGAATGCTGGTGTAAGGACCTGGTGTGTCGACACTGTGGCAAAAAGGGACACATTGAGTGTGCCTGTAAACAAAAGAAAAAGAGGCCTGTGGTCTGGCCGACAAAAAGAGGAACCCTGCATACCCTAGAGCAGACCCAGGATGATCAAGGTGACACCTCATCGCAAGAGGAAGTGCCACTGCATGTTTTGTCTTTGGCAATGGGCTCACATGAATACTGGGTAACCCCGTTATTGGATGGCAAACGTATACGCATGGAACTGGACACCGGTGCAGCCGTCTCACTGATCTCCGAGACTGTGTATAAAGAAAAGCTACAGCATCTTCCGCTTAAGGCAACAAAAACTGTTCTGAAGACGTATACGGGAGAAGCTGTGTCTATGCTGGGCACTATTGATGTTAAGGTGGAGCTCAATGGACAGGTGGCTAAATTGCCACTGTTTGTGGTGAGAGGTAACTACCCAGCCTTAATGGGTAGGTCTTGGCTTGGGAAGATTCAACTGAACTGGGCAGAAGTGCACCGGATGACTAAAGAAGAAACCAGTCTAACCCCTATACTAAGGAAACATGCTGCTGTTTTTGGAGATGATTTGGGAAGTATGAAGGGAATCACTGTGACATTGAACATTAAACCTGGCAGTCCACCAAAATATCTGAAAGCCCGAACTGTGCCATATGCCATCAGGCCAAAAGTTGAAGCAGACCTGGAGCGCCTGGTCACCAATGGAGTCCTAATACCAGTTACCCATAGCTCATGGGCCACTCCTATCGTTCCAATCGTGAAGAAAGATGGCTCTCTCCGGATTTGCGGTGATTTTAAAGTCACTGTCAACCCAGTGTTGTGTGCAGAGCAATACCCGCTTCCCCGCATCGATGACCTCTTCGCAGGCCTGGCTGGGGGACAAAAGTTCAGTAAGATTGATCTGAGTCAAGCATATTTACAGATGCACGTCGATGAAAAGTCCCAAGAGCTGTTGACTATTGTGACTCATAAGGGGCTTTATCGATACTGTCGTCTACCCTTCGGAATAACATCTGCTCCCGCCCTGTTCCAGAGGGCTATGGACCTGATCTTGTGTGGCTTGTCAGGAGTTCAGTGCTATCTGGATGATATCCTGGTCACTGGAAGAAATGAAGAGGATCACTTAAAGAATTTAGAGGCTACCCTACAAAGACTGGAAGAGTATGGCCTACGAGTTCGCAAAGACAAGTGTGAATTCTTCAAGCCCTCTGTTGAATATTTGGGACACATCATTGATTCTGCAGGTCTTCATAAGGCCCCTGCAAAAGTTAAAGCTATTGTGGAGGCTCCCCCACCTCGAAATGTAAGCCAGCTGCGCTCGTTTCTAGGACTCCTGAACTATTATGGAAAGTTCATCTCACAGTTAGCCACACTGCTAAAACCACTTCATGAGCTCCTTGGGCAGAACAAGGCCTGGAAGTGGACTGAAGCCTGTGATGTTGCGTTTAACAAAGCTAAGGATGCATTGCTAAATTCTGAAGTTCTAACGCACTTTGATCCATCCTTACCACTGCAATTGGCCTGCGATGCCTCCCCTTATGGAGTGGGAGCAGTCGTGTCACATATTATGCCTTCAGGTGAAGAGAGACCTATTGCTTTTGCTTCACGCACTCTAAGCAAAGCAGAAACTAACTACGCCCAAATCGAACGTGAGGCATTAGGAATTGTTTTTGGAATTTGGAAGTTTCATCAGTACCTGTTTGGGCGAAAATTTACTCTTCTCACAGACCATCGACCTCTGACATCAATTTTTGGACCTTACACAGGCATTCCCCCATTAGCTGCTAGTCGTATGCAACGTTGGGCATTGTTACTTTCAGCACACACATATGAAATCAAATATCGGAAATCCACTCTACACGGCAATGCAGATGGCCTCTCAAGGTTGCCTTTGCCGGTTAAACACCAAGATAGTGCCCACAAGGAAATCTTCTACTTTGAACAGGTAGAGAATACACCCATCACTGCTACTCAGATAAAGAAGGCAACTCGCGTTGACCCAGTATTGTCCCACGTTATGGACCTGGTGATGCATGGAACATCTCGACAAACCTCTCCGGTCTCATCAGACCTTGTTCCCTACATGTCCAAGCGGACGGAGTTATCGGTCCAATCTGGTTGTTTGTTGTGGGGGAGACGTGTCATTATTCCACCACCACTGAGATCACAGATGTTAGAACAGCTACATTCCGGTCACTGTGGAATAGTGCGCATGAAGGAAATTGCACTAAGCTATTTTTGGTGGCCTGGACTGGACAGCACTATTGAAGAGAAGGCAAAAGCTTGTATGTCATGTCAGGGTGTGAGGAATGCACCCCAGTGGGCACCCCTACACCCATGGGACTGGCCTGAAAACCCGTGGCAACGTATTCACGTTGACTTTGCTGGCCCCCTTGAAGGAAGCATGTTCTTGGTGGCAATAGATGCCCATTCTAAATGGCCAGAAGTCTCTATAATGCAGTCCACTTATGCAGAGAGTACTATCCAAAAACTACGAGGACTCTTTAGTCGTTTTGGTCTGCCAGAACAACTTGTGAGCGACAACAGACCGCAGTTCGTTTCTCAGGAGTTTCAAAATTTTATGAAAGCAAATGGGATACACCACATCACGTCAGCACCATATCATCCGTCCACCAACGGATTAGCTGAAAGATTTGTGCAGACAATGAAAAACGCTTTGAAATCAGCAAGGGGACAACACTCCATTCAAAAGTGTCTGGATACCTTTTTACTTTCCTACAGAAACACACCTCATGCTACGACCCACGCATCTCCAGCCTTTCTAATGATGGGACGACAGCTGCGCACTTGCTTTGATCTGCTGAAACCTTCTGAACCCCGACAAATTGTGCAACATCAGCAGCAATATCAAGTCATCAGACGGGCACCCAGAGCAAAAGACCGAACCTTTAGCCCGGGACAGCCAGTTTTGGCTCGGAATTATACTTCCAGAGCTAAATGGGTTCCGGCCACAGTCATCACTCAAACAGGACCTGTTTCCTACACAGTCCGGACTGCAGAGAATCTTACCTGGCGGCGACATGTAGATCAGCTGTTGCCAGGTCATGCCAGTCCTCAGGACCCATCTGCAGTTGAGGGGTCTGACTTCACCTCTTCTGGTGAGGGATCGAATCACGAGTCACCTGTTTCTGACTGTTCTCCTCCATTACTGCCAGCGGCTGAGATACCCCTCTGCCCAGCACGAGCTGATACCACCTCCTCACCTGTTCGTGCTGCGGACCCTGAGCCCCTAGTGCTTTCGGGTGCAATAACACCAGTAGTTCGCCGTAATCCACCTAGAGACAGAAGGCCTCCTCATCGGCTGGATCTTTAGCTAGGGCGAACCCACGGTTATGGGGCAAAATAATCCCCAGGGTTTAGCCGGGAATGGAGGCAGTCTACCCTCCTTCTCTAGTCTAGTTTGTGTTTTATTTAGGGGATGTTCTTATTAGGGGGGGAGGAATATGTTGTGTATTTGGTTGTCATGGTTTTGTTGCTATGGCAACTGAGTTCGATTATTATGGGTTAGCTCAACCGGTTTCAACCGGCTGGGGAGCTCTCTGTATATATGTAAATAAAATGGAGGTTTTGGTTAGCTGCCTGCTCTCTGGCCTCAAGTGATTGCTTCCTACACCGGCTGCCCCAAGGATATAACAGAAGCCCTAGATATTAAACCTGGCCCTGGTTGCTGCTGGATCCACCTGTGAGAAGGGTTACATAATAATAATAGTTACCCTTCAAAAATGAAACCCCTATCACTGACGGTGTAACAAATCCCTGATATAGATTGAGCCACAGCCATCCTATCAAATACTCTTACATTGTATTTGAAATACCTACTATGGTCAACATTTTTGAAATTAGGTACCCAAACATGGGCACTTAAACAAACTGATAATGAGGTACTAACCATCGCATTCACTGAGAAGCACAGCAGGGTATAAACATTTTTTTAAAACATACTTAGTACTTTCAACTTATCTTTGTTGTTTGAGGATATGTGAGCTAATAGCTAATCACCTTCCCTCCCAGCCACCTCTAGCAACCCAAAAATGACCTAAGGGAGGGGTTCCGCTATTCACTGTGTGCACAATACATTGTTGCTCAATGTTTTGTTGTTTTTTATTCTGTGAGAGGCTTCAGGTTGATGTCTGCCTGTACCTTACATATTTCTTATAGCGCCTGTCACCAGATATTGGGTACAGTATCTGAACACCTCAAGGCTATAAAGAAAGCAGAACACCTCCCTTTCTTGTTACACACAAAACAACAAAAAATGCTGTTCCCCATATATCTCATGATGCATTTTTATTGCTGCCATCGTGGCCCATATGCCCATTGGGCTGTTTTATTGGAATGATGTGGCTTGCATTTCAGCCTGAACTCACTGAGGCTCAGGATCAGTTTGATGGCTTATCCTATGCTGTGTGCTAATGCAAAGGAAGCCAGAGTGTGAATCTACAGCACACTAGCTTGCAACACATTAACTGGCCAGGTGAACTCTGCTACTGCTCACCCAAAGTGAACTTTGACACAGCGTGCTGTAGATGCACTTACACACTTGCCTGTGCATTAGCTTGCCATGTAGACAAGCCCTGATTCCCTCTGCCAAGTGATTACATAGTTGGGAAATCTCAATACTCTAACCTGGTTCTTTCCATCTGCATTGTCCCAGAGACTTGCAAGTAGTGTGACCAGACAGCAAATGTGAAAAATTGGGATGGGGGTGGGGGGTAAATAGGAGCCTATATAAGAAAAAGACCCCAAAATTGGGACTGTCCCTCTAAAATCAGGACATCTGGTCACCTTACTTGCAAGGCAGAAGGTGAAGCAGTGTCTGAAATAACTTATACAGTGCTTTGTAGTTTACAAACAGGACTTCAAATCTGGATCTGAAGCAAATAGGGAGATCATTTACTGCTATGGATCTAATCAACTAAGTCAATGAGAGTCTTTCTATCAACTTCAGTGGGTTTTGGATGTGGCCACAAGGATTTAAAAAAAGATGGTCCAAGGCTGGCCATATTTTTCACTTGATTTCCCATTCCCTATGAAACTAGCTAGAATGTTTTCATTTATAGATATATATATAGAGAGATAGATATATATAGAGAGAGAGATATGCTTCCCTTTGCAGACTGTGTACTGCTATATATATACATAGTCTGCAAAGGGAAGCATGTCAAATACACACTAGTTTATGAGGAAAAATGAGAACCAGAAACGAGTTTTAGATGTTTATCTTAAACTCAATACAGGAACATTTTTTCAAAGTACAGGTTTCATATCAGTTGCTTAGGAACCCTACAGAACTAGAAGCTAGAAAAATCATGGTGTCATACGTTGGGCACAATGTTTTTATGTCTTTAATAAGATGGCCTAATAACATCTCATTGTGTATATGGTACATTCTGCTTTGCGGTGTGTTCTTTGAGAAGCATTTCTATCATATTTCTTACTAGCCAGATAATTGATTTGTACTGACCATGGCCTTTCAATATGCTGTCTGTATCTAGCAGAAAATTACTCCTCTAGTATATCCTAACATCAGGAAGCTTGTGTGAATGTGCCTTCCAACTCCAGTTGCTATGGATGCTTACAGCCTCGTCTTATTCCAAGTGAAAGGCTGGAGAATGGTAAAAAGCTAGTAGTCAAGAGCTAAACATTTGAAATTTTTAAGGAGGGGAAGCAGAGCAAAGAAGAATTCACATTTGCTATGAAACTACAGTATAATTTACCCTTTTAAAGATGTACTGCAATATATTGGGGGAAAAATTTTTTGCATCTGAGTCTTTCAGCAGTTTTGTAAAAGTTGAAAAGCAATTTTTGTGAAATACATTGAGCTGTTGTGGAAGTAATTGAGAAAAATCATTTTCATCATTATATCTACACTTCAGAGAAAAAATAAAAAAGTACTTTTAAAAAAATAGCATTGATTTATTTCCACTTTAGCTACACATGCAAGAGAAATTTAAGATATCATTAAACCATACATTGTACAACTTTATCAGTCTAATCCACTCTCATTCACTCTGTTCACACCAACGAAGGAAAAAAAATGCTCCATCTAAATTCCATTGTGTTATTTCATTTAAAATACAGATGGAAGGAACATTTAACATTTCAGCATTATGCTTGTATTTCTTTCTGATGAAGACTGAATAACAAACCTTTTCCCTCGCCCCCCTCCATTTGTGTATAAAAAGGAAACAAATCAATGCAACATGGAGATTTTTGTATCAGTAGTTTAAAATCAATGAGGTACCATTTCTAACAACAGTATGCCACCAAAATATTCTCTTCTATCTGTGTATAACTATCAAATAAAACAACAAGATTTAAACAGATGTAAAATAAATATTTTAAGTGATCCTGAAAAATGTCAAGATACAACAGAAAAATATTAAAGGGATACCATAAATTATTTTGTTATGCTGCTAAATTTTTGTTTATTGCCTTTCATTGTTTACAATACCTTCTATGCTTCAAAAGAACTTTGGATTCCCTCACTAGTGATGTCTTTCTTTCCATTTGTCAAACACCTATTTATTTTTTTCTTTGTTTGGTATAGAGTAAAATCTAATGTAGTTTCTTTCACCTGTTGACTTTCCTGTTATAAGCATGCAAGATTTCATCAGTTATGTAAGCCCAGACAGCTGCTTAGTTACCTTGGGTTCCCTCTGCTAGCTGGCTGCCATTGCAGAAGAAGAGAAATAACATTGCACTGACATCTCTCTAACCCTGTCTACTTCTTAAAAATTTCTTGGCAACACAGCTCTGTTGGGGAGCTATTACAATTAACATCAGCTGAAGATCTGTCCCATGGACTTCAGAGGCCAGTCCCCCTCAACTGTCAGTACAACTTCTTAAATTTAAGTTACACTTTCCTTTCCATACTATATGCAAACAATGTCTATCAAACAAATAAGTGGTGTTTAAATCATACTCTTTTATATGCCTTTTCTTTGTTATGTTTTTGAGGGGAAGATAAAATCAATCTTTTAGGTAGAACATCGCTATCGGCATATCATCATTACAGCACAGCAGTAAAAGCTTTGTAATCCGGCATGTTGGGGGGTTGGGGAGGTGCCGGTTAATCAAAAATACCAGTTTACAAAGAGTTATACTTACCAATGGAATACCAGTTTTCAAAGAATTAGAATACAATAAAATGAAAAAGTATAAAATAGTATGCAGGTACTCACCCATCCAGTAGCAGTACTACACTGCACAGTGGTTGGTTTCTTGAAGCACCTAGGGATATACAGGTAAAGTTTTCTATACAGTAGATTATTTTAGGACACTACATATCACTATGGGGAGCACATGGCATACACCCATATCACTAAAAATACACTTAACACTAAAACGATACTGAACATAATTTAATCTTTCTTTGATGATTCAGAAGGCACTTCAGGATATTTTGAAGTGCATCAGGGTCATCATCATCAACATCAATTATTGTTGTAGATGTAGAAGGTGTAGGAGATTGGGCTGAATCTGTAATGACCCTATGACACACCCTGGAAGCTGCTTTTTTGAATAAATCCCTGATAACAGCTTGCTTACTTGCTTCTGCCTCTTTTGCATAAAAGCAGAGTGCAGAATGTGCAATTGTAGAATCTCCTGGACAGTATACTATACTAGTATACTACAGTATACTAGTCCTGGGCAGTATACTAGATTGAAGATTTGTATTGGGAGATATCAGAAATGCTGGTTAATAGAGCTTTTCGACTTATAAAGTGCCGGATAACATAGCTTTTCCTGTATTTCAATATAGTTCATCTTTTGGAAGCCAAGGCAGGAGACAGACATTTTTTATGTAACTGAGTTAAGGAAGAGAAGCAATCCACAGATACATAATAAAAGGGTAGCCAGTCCCTGATTCAGGAAACCATTAAGAACCTGCTTAAGTCCTTGCCTATGGAAATAAAGTACTTGTTTAAGTATATGCAAGTTACATTGATTTCAGTGGAACTTAAATATGTGCTTAACTTTAAATCACATGCTTAAGTATTCACCTGGTTGGGGCCCCTGGTAGAATGGTTTCACTTACCTGAGAAAAAGGAAGGAAATACTAAAGTCCTAAATCTCATTCAAGCTTTGAATTGAGGGGAATTACCAATTTAACAAAAGTGTCAGAGGAGGAAGCAAAGAAAAGCCTGAATAGAGAACCAATATCAATCTCTCTTTTGATCAAAAGGACATCAGCAATGCATTCTGCTATTTATACAGAAAAATGTTTTAGGGAAAAAAAAAAAGGTGTATACAAACATGGAAACATCTGTGCTAAGAAGCCACTTGAAAAATTACTGTGCTATAATGTGAAAAGGAAACATCTGCTTAATGCTCAGCAGACTCTAGCAACACAGGAAGAGAGATTTTAAAGTAATACTGCAAAATATGTATACAGGTTGCATATTTTATTATAGAAAGTTTCAATATATTTCTAATATTCTAATGTCATTTCTTATTTGAAATATTGTTATTTTTTAAGGGAACTTTACCCTAGATTGCTTTGAGAGGACATGAAATAGCTGGTGTAACGCTCTATGTGCTTACATTGTTACAAACATTAGGAAAGTAATTACTGCAAATGAACATATGTCATTTTTTAAAATGAGCATTACTCAGTTTATGAACACTGATAAATGCTATTTAATTAACAGATAGTAAACATTAATGTTGTTCCATTTATTTTAGTAGTCACAATCATTTAATCCATAGTAAGTGTAGAGTACATTCCGATTATGATTTTAAAATCACATTCACTTTCCAGTGTGTTTATATATCATTTATAAGCCTATTACAGACATAAATGTCAGTTAGTAAGCAGATAATAACGGTATAATATATTTTGTTGAGTTTATTGTATTTCATATTTAATTAATATATTATTTATACATGTTTGAGGGAATGGTTTATAGTGATAGGTTAATAAGAAACTATAGCTATAATTAACTGAGAGTTCTGACAGACTCAAACCAGGTTAGAAAAAAGGACAGCATATAGCATGAAACTTGTCTTCTGACTCAGGCTAGCCCTTAAGTATATGCTTAACTATAAGCATTTCATGGACTCCTTCAAACATGCAACAGACCAGCCAACACTGAAGAAATTTACCCTGGATACAGTGGTTCTAGCCACCTATCACCCAGAATTGAACCTTCCATTCCTGAGCAAGATCAGAGAAGCTAGCTAATGGCCAATTACAAGGTCATCTAACTTAAGCCAATATCCTAGATTTAGCATAATCTGGATTCAGGCCAGGACCTGGAATGGAAATAGGATTAGGGACACTGATGGATGATCTGATGTCAATGAATAAGAGCAGACATCCATTCTCATCCTCCTGGACATCTCTTCAGAATTTGACATTATTAACAATGAGATAATGCTATTTCACCTGAAAGAAATGGCATGGATACAGAGAACATGCAAAAATGGTTTGAGCCCTTCCTGAAGGGATGCATCCACAATTACAATGGGAAACTGCTCCTCTACCACTAGATCCCTCACTCTGAGGATTCCCAAGAGGACTGCATTTCTATATGGCCCTATTCAACATCTATATGTAGCTACTAGATAATTTGGCCAGCAATAGGCAGATAACACATAAATCCACTTATCTTTTACCACTACCACCAAGATGGCTTAGTGTTTGGATGAAATCAGCTCATGGATGAAGAACAGCTGGCTGAAACTGAACCTGAGAAAGATAGAAGTGACGGTGGTGGACAGAAGAAAGCACTTTGAGGAATCTACAGCCACAATGCAGTATCCTTTGATTGAATGTGCACAACCACAGTTGGTCAATTCAGTACATAGCTTAGGTGTGCTTCTCGATTCCTTGCTGATGCTAAACTTGCACATAGCAGCATCGGTAATTATCACTTTCTATCATCTCCAGTTAGCTAGGAGACTTTGCCTGATGGACAACAATCAGGCTTTGGCTGTAAACATCTACATCAATCTCCTATATGGACTAAAGCAACACAATGTACCTGGGTAGTAAATCATCAGTCAAAACTCTGCAGCAACATGGGTTATTGCAAGCACATCAAACCTGTCCTCAACTCTCTGCACTGACTTTGCATAGTCTATAGTCTCCATCCTTATTGTCAAGTCATTCAGTGACCTAGGCCCAGCATATCTAAAAGATCAGCTAAACCTCTGGGATGAAGACCATCATAGGTGCCGATTTTGTGGGTGCTCCAGGGCTGGAGCACCCATGGAGAAAAATGAGCGGGTGCTTAGCACCCACCACAAGTCAAGCTTTCAGTCTCCTAATGTGTCACATGACCCTTCACAACGACACTCAGAAATATCCAGCCCTACACTCTGTATTTGACACAGCAGCAATATCACGGCCTTGTCATTGAGTCTAAGCCTTGATCTTTATTTAGGTCAAAGCTTATTTGTCAATATAACTCAAACATGTAATTACTCCACATGTATGTAGAGAAACACAATATGAGGTACTCATAATTCTATCCATGTTTTTTTTTTTTTGTCAACACATGTACAATTTATTAAGCACCTGAACTTGACAAGCCTCCCATTCAATTCCAAGAAATCCCTTTGATGTTACCACCGCTAACATCATGTCTTTATGGCTTCACACCTAGATGTGCACACACACATACATATATTTCTATACATATCTAAATCTATCTATCTATATATCTATATTAGGGCTGTTAATTAATCACACTTACCTCATGCGATTAACTCAAAAAAATTAATTTGATTATTCCGTTTTAATCGCACTGCTAAATAATAGAATACCAATTGAAATGTAGTAAATATTTTTGGATGTTTTTCTACATTTTCCAATGTATTGGTTTCAATTACAACACAGAATACAAAGTATACAGTGAACACTTTGTATTATTATTTTTATTCCAAATATTTGCACTATAAAAGGGATAAAATAAATAGTATTTTTCAATTCACCTCATACAACTCTTGTAGTGCGATCTCTTTATGGTGAAAGTGCAATTTACAAATGTAGATATTTTTTGTTACATAACTGCACTCAGAAACAAAACACTATAAAACTTTAGAGCCCACAAGTCCACTCAGTCCTACTTGTTCAGCCAAATGCTAAGACAAACAAATTTGTTTACATTTATGGGAGATAATGCTGCCTGCTTATTTACAATGTCACCTGACAATGAGAACAGGCACTTGCATGGTACTTTTGTAGCAGGCACTGCAAGGTATGTACATGGAAGATATGCTAAACAATCATATGTCCCTTCATACTTCAACAACCCATTCCAGAGAACATGCTTCCATGCTGATGACTCTTGTTAAAAAAATAATGCATTAATGAAATTTTTGAATGAACTTGGGGGAGAATTGTATGTCTCCAGCTCTGCCATATATTTCATGTTATAGCAGTCTCAGATTATGATTCTGCACATGTTCGTTTCAAGAACACTTTAGCTGAAGACCAACACTCCGATCCTGTACATGTTTATTTCAAGACACTTTAGCTGAAGCCCAACACTCTGATGCAGAAACTACAGAACCTGAACCCCCCCCCCCCCCCAAAAAAAAGATCAACCTTCTGCTGGTGGTATCTGACTCAGATGATAAAAATGAACATGCGTTGGTCCACACTGCTTTGGATTGCTGTCGAGCACAGCCTGTCATTAGTATGGACACATGTCTTCTTGAATTGTGGTTGAAGCATGAAGGGACATAATGAATCTTTAGCACATCTGGCATGTAAATATCTTGCAACACCAGCTACAACAGTCCCAGGTGAATGCCTGCTCTCACTTTCAAGTGACATTGTAAACAAGAAGGAGGCAGCATTATCTCCTGTAAATGTAAACAAACTTGTTTCTCTTACCGATTGGCTGAACAAGAAATAGGACTGATTGGACTTGTAGGCTCTAAAGTTTTATGTTGTTTTATTGTGAAGGCAGGTTTTTTTTACATAATTCTACATTTGTAAGTTCAACTTTCATGACAAAGAGATTGTACTGCAGTACTTGTATTAGGTGAATTGAAAAATAAAATTTGTTTTTTACAGTGCAAATATTTGTAATCAAAAATATAGTGAGCACTGTACACTTTGTATTCTGTGTTTTAATTGAAATCAACATATTTGAAGATGTAGAAAACATCGAAAAATATTTAAATAAATAGTATTCTATTATTATCAGTGCGATTAATCACAATTAATTTTTTTAATCGCTTGACATCTCTAATCTATATATATCTAGATATAGATATAGATATGTCTTGGCTGTTTCATCAGGTCTCTACAGTGGCACTTCTCAGCAGCCCGAGCTGCTGTGCTCAATAGACCCTGTTCAGATTTTCAGATCCCCTGGCCCTGATGTTCATCTATCTCATCTTTTCACGGGCTCTGAGCCTCTGGCAGTCCTGCTCAACAGCTCTGATCTCTTCTTGCTAGATGGAAACACTGCCAGACCACCCAGAAGAAAGACTGTTCGTGCACAGTCTGTGTAGATGACCAGAGCTAGAGCAAGAACTGTTATGCTGGCAAGGGAAATGGGAAAAATGGCTTTTAAATTATTTATCCACAGTTGAATAGTCTTGGGAGGAGAGGGGCAAGAAAGACAGAAAGAATGACTATGACTCTGTAGTCTAGTGGTTAGGACATCTACCTGGGAGGTTCTCTTCACTTTTCCCCCATCATTCTTTCATTATTCATCCAGCGTTCAACAGCTTCACCAGGAGAGACTGAGAGAGCCCCACACCAGAATACAGTTCAGTGGTTAGAGCACTCTCCTGGCAGGTTGAGACCCCTGTTCAAATACTCTCTCACCCTAGCAGAGAGGGGGGAATTGAACCTGGGTCTCCCACATCCCAGGCAAGTGCTCCAACCCACGGAGATAAAAGTTATAAGGTTGGCTCCATCACCTCCTTCTCTGGCCAAAATTTGGAATGGGACTGACCCAGTGGATCATGATCCACGGAAGACTTCAGCAGCGAACACCTAACTTCCCCCAGTTCATGAATTACTCTGAGGCTTAGGCATGGGATAGGTGTCCAAATGCCTAGACAGAGGCAGAGACGTGCATTCCCATAGACAGAAACATAGGCACTTAGGAAACTTTTACTCTGAAAAAACTTAAGGCTCCACAGAAGTTTTGTGGATTGCAGTGGAACCAAAATTGTTTTTTAAGAGCCTAAACCTGACACTTAGGTGCTTAGCTTGTGGGTTTAAGCACTTTCATGGATCCCACCCTAATTCCCTTCAGATGGGAGCACAGCCACATTCCCTTAAAGGCCAGGCTACCCAGAAATCTTTATAACAAGGGCACGCACTTGCAATAATGTGACCGCACAATGAGTGAGGGTACCAGTCTTTCCCCATCAGACACAGAATGTAGTATTAATATCCTGTTACAGTGTTAAAATGTGAATTAATTAGTTGTTCTAATATTACAAACCTGTTGCTAAACCTACATTTTGAGGTTCTAAAGTAAGGATTAATTCCTCTTTATAATAGTAATGTATTATATGAAAATAGTAAAAAATACTCACTTAATGCTGCTTAGATCGAGCATTCTAATTGGCTGCAAACATATTAACAACAATGCTTAGCTATTAAATAGAACTTCATACCCATTAAATAATTAATCCTCCAAACATCCCTGTCAGGGCAAATAGGGAAGTGTTATTATCTCCCTTTTACAGACAAGAGGAGTTACGGGTGGCTTGTCTAAGGAGACAGTTAGTGGCTGGCAGAACAGGGTTAAAACTCAGGTATTTCTGGCTTCCTGTCATATATTTAAACTGCTAAACTACATTGGCATGGTCAAGCCATGAAGCTACAAGGAAACACACATAAAACTAGATATAAATAAACACAGCTGGATCGCCTTTCATCATGCTCTCAAGAATGGTGGGCACAAAATATTTTTTTAAAACCTATACTCAGCATGTCAGGAGTAAACCAGAAGAAAGATGGTTTTAGGCTAAACTTCAGAATGATTGTTGCTATTTCAGTCAAGCAATGGGGAAAAAGTAGTATCTAAAGCTCACTATATTTTATAATCACTGTCCACCATTCTTTATGAGATGTAGGCAGCAGCATACAAGAGAAATGTAAAAAACAGATGAGAAAACAGTTCATGATACTAATAAATTGTTCTTTATGTGTCAAACGTTATTCCTAATTACCACATTATTCCTTCACTTGTATAAATAGTCATTATCTAACCTGTAATTACTGAAAAAATATTAGTGTTTTAATCTCATTTTCATAAAATACTTGTATAATTTCAAAATAATTTATCAACTATTATTTATAAGGCATGCAATGCCATCTAATAAAATATAATTTTAAACTTAGGGGCCAATCAACACCACCTGGCCCATAATTCTGAAAACTCTTCCTCAGTGGCTAGTTTTTACTCACATGAGTAGTTCTATGGGGTTCAATAACACTATTTGTGTGGGTTTAAATTGGGTTTGCAAAACTGGGCCCTGAACTGGATATGAGGGAGAAAATTAGTTTCCTCCTCTTGTTCTGCAAAACATGTGATAAAGCAAACAGCATTTGCTCCTAATATGCCCATTCCAAGCTCATGCTGATAAAACTTCTAAATTACATCAACATATATTTCCTGGGTATAAAACAACCATCTCTGGAAACATGTAGAACAGCTTTTCCAGACCAAAATATAGCATGAGCCAGATCCTCAACTTGTGTAAACAGTTGGTCAGTTGAAGTCAATGGAGCTACGACAACTTATACTATTTGAAGATTGGAGCTCCTGACTTTAAAGCCATTATCTCAGACTGTTCCAGGGCTGGAAGCGAGTGCATTGTATACCATTGGGAGAGAGAGGAAGGAGGAAACATTAATTTGGCAGTTTGCATTTTAAAAGTCATGTTTATTTGAAGATGCTCAAGAGATTTGAATGTTGGAATAAATCCCAAGGATTACTGGGTAGAGGACAAATGAGATTGTGGTTGTTAGGTGCACAGTAAACAAATGTATCACCTGGTTATAATTTTTATCACATGGGTATCACTTCCATACCATATTTGGAGAGAGGGTTTGTTTTGCTCCTTTATAAGTTATATAACCCTCCCCCCACTGAAAAAAAATATCCTACATAGTTGTACACACCTACATGTGTAAATAGTGTAGGTATATATACATATAGGTGTATATAGGTGTGTGTGTGTGTGTATATGTATATATATATATACATACACATGCATACATACACACATACACAGAGTACATGTACATCTATATAATAATTATACATAATAGCTAATTACAGTATAGTATACTCTATAGTAAATATAAATAATTGAAATAGCTAGTGTGTTACTGTATTAGTTTTAAGCACCCAATCTAGCTGTAAACAGGGGAGTTTAAGTGGGAGTTCTGTTGGAGGAGAAGGCATTTGTAGAGGCCGGTATGGGGCAGTGTGCTGGGAAGACACAATGAAGACAACTGGATGTGGAAGCTGCGGTATGTACATGATCCTGGAGGGGTACCTGAGAAGAGTTTCATCTGCATGAAGTGTCACCTGATAGAGCTGATGGAAGAAAAGATCTGCGGACTGGAGATGCAGGTGGAAACTCTGGTTGAGTTTAGAAGGGGGTTTGAGCAGATGATGGAGCAAAGACATCAGGAGCCTGAAGGGAAAAGCTCAGACTTGTAGATGGAAGCAGGGCCAAAGAACTCTGAGGGGAGACTGCTGGGTGAGGAAAGTGGACAGTGGAAGCACGTGACTAAAAGAACCAGGCAGAAGAAAAGACGGGCTAGTGAAGGAAACATAGAACTCAGGAACAGGTTAGCGGAGTTGGAAAATGAAGAAGAGGCACAGCAGGTGGTCACTGAAGGTGGGAAGGCAAGGAAAAAGAGAAGAGAAGAGCAGCTAGTTCTATAGGAAGAAGGGAAGAGTCAATGGAGATAACACAAAATATGAGCCCCAGGAGGACACAGAATGGGTTTCAGAGGATTGCAAGGGAGAATAGGAATCGAGAGGACTTGCAGCCAGAGGGAACAGAGGATAGACCAGAGAATCGCACCATTACCAGGAAAAGGCAGGTCTACATGACTGGGGACTCCTTACTGAGAAGAACAGACAGGCCTGTAACCAGAGCTGATCCAGAGAACAGAGGTGTGTGCTGTCTGCCAGGTGCGGACTTGAGGCTGAAAAGGATCCTAACGGGAGCGGGAAAGAATCCGTTAATTGTCCTTCATGTGGAAACAAATGATATGGCTAGATTCTCGCTGGAAAATATCAAGGGAGACTATGCTAGGCTGGGGGAGACGCTTAAGGAAATCAAGGCTCAGGTGATCTTCAGTGGGATTCTGCCTGTTCCTAGAGAAGGGCAACAAAGGTGTGACAAGATTATGATGATCACGAGATAGCTGAAGCAGTGGTGTATAAGCAGGGCTTTGGGATGTATGGACACTGGGAAGCATTCATGGACAGAGGACTGTTCTCTCAGGATGGACTTCACCTTAGTAGAGAGGGAAATAAACTTCTGGGATGGAGGCTGGCACAACTGACTAAGAGAGCTTTAAACTAGGAATTGGGGGAGGTGGTTAGGAGATGTCTAGGAAGAGGGAAGAAAACGAAGTAAGAAAGGATACAGCAGTTGGTAGGAGAATGGAAATAAGGAGGAAGAGTAGTGTAGATACCAGTCTAATAGGTGATACTGGCAATAGAATGTCTGTGCCTAATTGGATAAAGAATGTGAGCAAAGCCAAACAGCAAAAATGAAGATGTTTGTACACCAGTGGACAAAATGGAGGCACTAGAGTTACTGGTGCAGGAAGTGAAACCAGATATTATAGGGATAACAGAAACATGATAGATTAGTAGTCATGACTGGAATACCTTCAGTAAGGCATTTGATACAGTTCCACATTGGGAATTATTAGTTAAATTGGAAAAGATGGGGGTCAATATGAAAACTGAAAGGTGGATAAGGAACTGGGAGACTAGGGGAGACTACAATGGGTCATACTGAAAGGTGAACTGTCAGGCTGGGGGAGTTCCTCAGGGATCGGTTTGGGGACCAATCTTATCTAATCTTTTTATTACTGACCTTGGCACAAAAGCTGGGAGTGTGCTAATAAAGTTTGCGGATGACACAAAGTTGGGAGGTATTGCCAATACAGAGAAGGACCAGGATATCATACAGGAAGATCTGGATGACCTTGTAAACTGGAGTAATAGTAATAGGATGAAATTTAATAGTGAAAAGTGCAAGGTCATGCATTTAGGGATTAATAACAAGAATTTTTGTTATAAGCTGAGGACTCATCAGTTGAAGTAACAGTGGAGGAAAAGGACCTCAGAGTATTAGTTGATCACAGGATGACTATGAGCCACCAATGTGATATGGCAGTGAAAAAAGCTAATGCAGTCTTGGGATGCATCAGGCAAGGTATTTCCTGTAGAGATAAAGAGGTGTTAGTACCGTTATACAAGGCACTGGTGAGACCTCATCTGGAATACTGTGTGTAGTTCTGGTCTCCCATGTTTAAGAAGATGAATTCAAACTGAAACAGGTACAGAGAAGGGCTACTAGGATGATCCGATGAAAACCTGTCTTATGAAAGGAGACTCAAACAGCTTGGCTTGTTTAGCCTAACCAAAACAAGGCTGAGGGGATAAATACCAGGGAGGGAGAGGAATTATTAAAGCTCAGTACCAATGTGGACACAATAACAAATGGATATAAACTGGACACTAGGAAGTTTAGACTTGAAATTAGATGAAGGTTTCTAACCATCAGAGGAGTGAAGTTCTGGAACAGCCTTCCAAGGGGAGCAGTGGGGGCAAAAGACATATCTGGCTTCAAGACTGAGCTTGATAAGTGTATAGAGGGGATGGTATGATGGGATAGCCTAATTTTGGCAATTAATCTTTGACTATTAGCGGTAAATATGCCCAATGGCCTGTGATGGGATGTTAGATGGGGTGGTTCTCAGTTACCTCAGAGAATTCTTTCCTGGGTGTCTGGCTGGTGAGTCTTGCCCACATGCTCAGGGTTTAGCTGATCACCATATTTGGGGTCAGGAAGGAATTTTCCTCCAGGGAAGATTGGCAGAGTCCCTGGGGGTTTTTCACCTTCCTCTGCAGCGTGGGGCACAGGTCACTTGCTGGAGGATTCTCTGCACCTTGAAATCTTTAAGCCATGATTTGAGGACTTCAGTAGCTCAGAAATATGTTACGGGTTTATTACAGGAGTGGATGGGTGAGATTCTGTGGCCTGCATTGTGCAGGAGGTCAGACTAGACCTTAAAGTCTATGACTCTATGTCTCCTATGAGGGGTTAACCTCTGATTTCAACACATCAGACCACACTTCTTTACATTATTATATTGTTTATTAACATTTCTACAAAGCTTTTTGACATTTAACAAATCTTCATATTCTGTTATCAGTTAATTGTTTTTCATATTTCCATTCAGTCTATTACCTTATTCTCAGTTTTCCATTTTATTTTGAAAATGATGTATGCATAGATTAATTTTTTAAAAACAGAACAACACTTACACTAAGGCCCAGGAATGGCTTTCTTTTTATGCATTCCAGAGGATGCCACACATGGAGTTTCAGAGGATGTTTTCAAAAAAATTCAAGATGCTCTTGTGCCAGACTCATTTGCTTCCCTCCTGCTTATCTGCCAAAGTTTACAGTATTCATAATTCCTATGGCAGCTAGAGGAGAGACACTCTACACAAGGTTTATGACCACATACTGATCTGATAATGCCTTTTGTTGATCAATTTTTAATTATTGAATTAGTGCCACTGCAAAGCAATCCACTCTGCTCACTTCCCCATATAACAACGATGTATGAAACAGTAACCTCATTAGTGTAAAGAGCTTTGATTTAAAAAAAAAAAAAACAGATCGACAACTGCTTCTGTGGGTTAAAAATGTCTATCCATAATTCAAAGAGAGAGTGAGGGGCTCCAACATTGATTAGTGAGGAGCAAGAAATTTAGGCCCGGGTCCTGCAGCGAGATGCATGTAAACAGACCCCATAATCTACACAGAGCACCACTGAGGTGAATCTACATATTTTCATTATAGGATTAGGGTCTCATTTCTGCTTCTCAAAACTAGCTTAATCTATAAATCTGAAGTGGAATTTTATATATATATATATATTTGGTCTTGGTCAACTTTCTATGAGCCCAGTGAGGGAAGACACTTAAAAATGTCTCCTTAAGAACACTCAAGCGCTTAACTGTGGAAATCACTTAACAGATCTTAGAAGGATGTGCTTGAAGTACAATACACAAATGAAAAAGCATTTTTACACATGCAAATCAGATTAAAAGAGCAGATAAATTTCATAGAACCTGCTTCCTGTGAACAAGTTAAAATGCTTAGTTTCAGCTGATAAAGCAAAGTTGTTGAAATAGCAGGTTCATATCATCCTTTTTCATTTTTTTTCTGAAATAAATGTCTCTCCATAATAAATGGCAATTTCTATCGGTGTGGGAAAAATTACTTTCGTTTTGCAGCAAAATAGCAACACTTGATCTTGGATAAAATTTGAGAATTCCCATGGCAAATAAAAGATTTTGTACACATATGCCTGCAAATCAAAAAAGTGGTACTTTTATGTTACCCATATCTACTTAGAATGCAAACCTACCCACAGAGGTACACAGTCACACAGCCAACTATCTACAGACACACACAATCAATTTTCAAGTTAAAGATAGTGTTCTACATAGTGATGTGCAAATGTCACAAAATGATATCTTTATTTTTAAAAAATATTTAACAAAGCTTTCTTTGATTGTATAGTGTGGTAGTTCGGGTGTCTATATGAATTTTTCTGTAAAATCCCAACTTTTCAGGAGTGAGAATTTTCTTCTGATTAAATAGTTATTTTTTAATGCAGACCTGAGATTTTCCAGACTAAGCAAACCTTAAAAAGTCATAGATTCTGTCTCTATAGGACGCCAAACTGTTTAGCAGAAAGTTTTACCTATTGTGGAAACTGATGACCTAGTAAGAAACACACAGCATTGTGCTGGAAAGTGGTGGAGCTAACTGAGAAGTGGAGAGTTCATGTAATGAATTGCCTTTCTCCCACAGTGACCAAATCACAGAAAGTGATGCTGTCAAAATAAATCATATTTTAAAAGTCTTTACCCAACTTACTGACAATTTAAACTGGTAAACTGCAAAAATTTTAAAAAATGTATTTTCTTCTCCCTAATATATGAATATTAAGTCTTACCCTTTGCATCAAACTTGGGTCCCAATTCAGGTAAGTACTTAAGCATATTCTTAAATCCATACATCTTCAGAAAAGCACTTTAAGCGTATTCTTAAGCCACATTGACATGCAGAACAGACAATTCTAAAGAGACACTTTCTGGATCAGGAACGCAGAGAATCTTTCTGATGACTTTAATGGGCTTTAAATCAGACCCTCAACTGATCAGTTTCCTTTTCCAGTTCTCTAGCATGGACTGCAGCACCATTCTGTTGGGTTTTAAACATTGAAGAACAATGTCTAACCAAAAAAAAAATATTTTAATGTATTTGAAAAATATGTTTAATAAAAAAAACTTTCATTAAGTGAGTATTTTTTACTATTTTCATGTAATACATTACTACTATAAAGAGGAATTAATCCTTACTTTAGCACACATCATCCACCCTGTGTCCTGCATATTATTTTGAATTATTTAAAAAATCTGTCTATAAACAGGTTTATTATGGTTATTTACCATATAGTAACTGTGGGTTTTTGACATTTTGGTGTAGATCCCACTCTAGGTTGGGCACCCCTAAGCTGGGGCGGATCTAAGTATTTTGCCACCCCAAGCATTGCAGGCAGGCTGCCTTCGGCAGCTTGCCTGTGGGAGGTCCCAGGTCCCACGGATTTGGCAGCACGCCTGCGGGAAGTCCGCTGAAGCCACGGGACCAGTGGACCCTCTGCAGGCATGCCGCCAAAGGCAACCTGCCTACCGCCCTCATGGCGACCAGCAAAGCGCCCCCCGTGGCTTGCCACCCCAGGCACGTGCTTGGCGTGCTGGTGCCTGGAGCCGCCCCTGCCCCAAAGAGACTGGATTTTGCCCACCTCCTGGGAATTAACAACCTGGAGGACTTCCTGCGTAGACAATTTGTTAGTGCTCACAAGTGATCTTTGCAGCGATCCATCGTAGAATCGATAGTCCTGTGTTGGAGAGTCCTGATGATAGACCTGTTCAACCCCAACGTCAATACCAAGTGCTAGAACTTTTGCCCCAGAAAGGGTGAAAGCCCAGAATTAGTTTCCTTTTGCAGTGGTCTCAAAGCCTTCTGTATGCCTTTCCACCACTTTTCCTGACTCCCAGGGTGATTTCAAAGATCAAGAGAGACAAGGCCACAATCATTCTCATAGCTCCATACTGGCTGAGGTAATTTCTGCTGACAGACCCATTATAGATGTCCATTTATCCTCCAGTCCAGGTCTCAGACCTGATCTCAGAGCACTATGGCTAGATACTACATTTATATTGAAAGTAACTGCACAAAAAAGCATGGCTTTTGTCTGGCTGAATATCATGGCCAGAGACTGCTCCCTGCAGGTCTAAAAAATCCTGATACAGAGCAGGAAAATATCAACCAGAAGAACATATTATTCTGAATGGAAGAATTCTTGACATCGAGGACATCTGAACCCAGGCCAGCCCTCAATACAAATGATCCTTATGGTATTTAAAGCATGTGTGCTTTTCATTCCACTTTATTTAGGTCCAGCTTCTAGTAATCTGAGCTTGCCATCCACCTGTACTGTTGTGTTCAGTCTGTTCTTACTCAACAATATCCAAGTTTCTAAAAGGGCTATTAAATACTTACCCACTGGTCAGAGAACATGCTCCTGCCAAGGGCATCAGCCTAGTCCTCCTGAGGTTTATGGAGCCTCTCTTAGACCCTCTTTCAGAATGTTCTCTACACCACCTCACTCTGAAGACTGTCTTCCTAGCGGCTATTTCTTTGGCCAGAAGAGTGAGTATAGTTCATAGAGACAAGATGGTAGTGAGACCTCACCTGAAGATCATTCCTAAGGTGGTCTCAGAATTTTATCTAATCCAATCAACCATACCATTTTCTTCCCAAAGCCACACTCTTCACTGGGAGAAGAGAAATCACATATACTAAATGTTTTTAGGGCTTTGCTTTATTACACTGACAGTGCTAAACCATTCAGACTGTTGCCCATTTATTTCTAGCCATAGCTGGTAACATAAATTAAGAAAATCTCATCACATAGGATATGAAAATGGATAACATGGCTTGTGCCTTTCCCACCAAATGTTAAGGCTCACTTTACCACAGCACAAGCAGCATTCTCTACTTGCTTCGGGTATGTGCCAGTATCAGAAATCTGTAAGGCAACAACATGGAATAAGCCAGTGATCATCATTAAACACTATGCCTGGACTTAGCTGCTAGATCAGATGCCAAGTTCGGGAGAGCAGTACTATAGTCACTGATGGGCTGATGCAGCTGAAACTCCTCATTCTCAGCATCCTGAAGGGGTTTCTGCCCGTGAGTAACTCACATTGGAATCCACACTGACACATACTTGGACAAGAAAGAACAGTTACTTATCCTACAGAACTGTGCTTTAAGATGTTGTCATCAGTGTGGATCTCCTCCCTCACCCTCACCATCCCTGCTTTTTTGGAGTCCTCAGTTACCATGGACTTCAAATTGTGAGGGAAATGTACTTGCTTAGCCCTTTATAACCTCTCACAGGAGCTCAAGGAGGCTCAGCATACATGCGCAGCCCCAATCATTTTTTTGACTAGCAATGTCCAATCTGGAGTTCATGAGACACATGCACATGCCCAGTGGAATCCACACCAACACACACTTGAAGAAGAATTTCAGTAACTTTATTGTGCTACATTGAAATTGCAGTGATTGGTGGCCTATGAATGCTTGAGATATAAAATTTGTTCTTTTATTTATGCTTTATGGTAAACTTAAGATCACTTAACAACAGGGCCCTAGTTCTTGTGTGTGGTTGGAAGGAGGTGAGTATCATCAAGTAAAGGGTACAACATATCATAACTTCCTAAATTATTTTGTTTGAGAAAGAGACAGAGGGAGAGAGAGAGAGCGCTATCATACAGTGGCAATGTGAAACACTCTAACCTACTCTTCTCCTATTGGAATTTCTTCATCCTTTCAATGTCTATCTTCTATTCATTTTGCTTAAACTGCCGATATTATATTAAATATTTTTAAAACACTATTAGTGCTGTACCAAATTTTAGTCCTGAACTTCTTGGTATTGTCCCTTTAATTCTTAATTCCTTCATGCAACCACTCATGCGTGAGGATGCATGACTCTGATAGGACAGATCCACTGCTGGAACATTCTAATGTAGACAAGACCTATCAACTCACCCCAGGATTATTACATGCAGCTAACAGAGTGTGTGTAATATGAATTACAGTATTCTCAATAAACATCTCTTCTCCATTCATATTTTACCACTAGGCTTACTACTAGTGGTGACTAGATATCACAATGATGGGTACACTATTAATACTGAGGAGCTGATCCTCAGCTGGAGTAAATCACATTGTTTCATCAGCTTCAGTAGAGCTATCATGATTTACACCAGCTGAGGGCCTGCCTCCTAAATTAGGCAGACAATATAGTTTCATGTTTAAGGTCTTTTAGGCTATTGATAGCTTGGCCCAAATATTATATAATATACTTTAAACATAAACCTGGTAAGACTTAGATGGAGTTTACCACCCGCTTTGGGCTGCATTCCCAAGCAACCCGACTCCGAGAAGACTTGGTCCCGGCACGCTGGGGGCCGCTACCGGCCTCACACCGTCCACGGGCACCTCTTAACGGTTTCATGCCCTCTTGAACTCACTGGTAAGACTATTTCCAAAACAAACTGAAAGCTATATGTGATATAAAAGTTTGGCAGATTTAGGGTGATTGCATTATTAACAGTCACCCAAAGTCTTAAAAGACAATACAGTTATTTTGTGGAGTCAAGTTCTTCAAGCCATGGGTTTAAAAAGATGGAGGGGGTGGGGTGAGAAATAACAGGCCAACAATCTAAAGCCAGTGATTGCTGAAGAAGTCATCAAGACTCTTATGCAAATATGATGTGCACAAGTAATTACTGAGGAAGGAAGAAATGCCATTCAAGATAACAGGTGCCACTTCCTGGGGTGCTTTTCTACATGGAGCAGTGATGAGCTGCTGTGATTCTATCAAAGATGATGGATTAAGAAAAAAGAGCATTTTAATAAGCAGTAGACCGGCACTCAGCTTGTGGAGCCAAATACAATTTAATTAGATTACTTACAAAAGAATTTATATTCTGCTACAAACAGATTTTGATTCTGCTACAAACATGATTTCTTTTCCAATGAGGTCAGGAACCTTACCCTCCCTCCCCACCTTTTTTAAAGTGTTTGCATTTTCTACCTGAAGAGAAAATGCCAAATTTTAGCAATACCGAGGTGTTTCCCTAAAACTCTGATGGCATTCTTTATAGAGAAAGCGGCACTTGGTTAATGAAGGGCTGACAATGAAGTTCCTCATCATACCACATCATAACTGCCTGCATGAAGACCCACCATGCGACTACATGATGTGAGGAAAGCATCATCTGGTGATAATGCTACTGAGAGAGAAATCACATTGCCAAAAAAATGAGCATTTCTTGCTATTCAGTTAAGAAGAGGCATTGGGTCTGAAACAGAAGAGAGTAGGCTCTGAAAACAGAAACTCTCCCCAAGCTAAAAGAACAGCTCCATCAAACTCAGCAATGAGAGGGAATTCTTACACACAGGTAGGTATACCACATTCCAGTAGGGAGCACAGATACATGTTCTCGCAAGCCAGCTCACCACAATCATTGTCATATCATCACCAGAAGATCTATATGCAATGCTCCCCAACTAGGCTAACCATCTAGAAGAAAAGACAGATCAGATATTATTAGCCCCCCCAAAACTAAATAAAACTGCTAGTATGGCTGCTTCCAGAGTCCAAACATTTAGGATGTTAGCTGCCTCTTCTGGGTTTCCATAAGCAAACATAATTTATTATTATTCCTACTAGTAGTAATACTTTGTATTTCTACCAAGCCTTGTATTTGAAGGTTGAGTATTTGCAGTTACAGGGCCTAATTCTCTCATGCTGGTGTAAATCAGGAATATCTTGGCTGAAATCAATGAGTTACACTGGTGTGATGGAGAATAAGGCTTACTAAAGACGTAAGCCTCAGAGCAACCTTGTGAGGAAGGTCTTATTATCCTGATGTTATAGATGGGATAATTGAAGCATAGAGGAGGTAAATGACTTGCCCAAGGTAATTTGGGGAGTTGTTTTAGCTGTGTTGATCCAGAATATTAGAGAGACAAGTTTTTGTGCTGATGAAGAGCTCTTCTTCAGATCTGTGTATGCTCGAAAGTTTGTCTCTTTCACCAACAGAAGTTGATCCAACAAAAGATATTACCTCACCCACCTTGCCTAAGGTAACATAGGAAATCTACAGTAAAGCCAGGAATAGAACCCACATCTTCTTACTTGTAGTCCCATGCATTAGCCGTAAGACCATCCTCCCTAATTTTGCTAAAATTCAAGTGTTTAAGTAAAGACTACAGGATAGGAAAAGTAAGTAAATCACAGGAGAGCATAAGGATGACATCTATATAAATTGGCTAATTTTGTTAGTTGGGACATGAGCAAATTTACCTCAGATCTCCTCTACAGAAAAGTTACTGGTTAGCACATCCATCTTACAAACACATAACACAATTCAAAAATAATAAATGAATAAAATAAACAAATAAATAAATAATAAATAATAAAACAATATTTAAAACAGTCTAGTTTCCACAGCAGGAGATTGGTAGTGTGAGCCATCCTACACCTGGGGAGTACACATTGGGTCCTTAATTCTAAAATTCCTGGCCTTTCTGAGCTTGTTGAAGTTCCCTTTCAAGTGCAGGTTTTCTTGGGTGAATATGCCATTTTGCTCCCATCTGAATTACCAAGTATGAAATCCATTCTGTGTGCAGCAAAATATTATTGGATCCCACACTACAGATGCAGATAAAAGGCCAAAAAGATCAGAACAGAAAATAATACCTTAACCTTTACCTCAATAAATCATTCATAGTTTAAACAACAGCTGGGTCTGTAAAACATCAATTTTTTATGACAACTAAAAAAAAAAACCCAAGCAGATTATTCTTACGTGTTCAATAACTTGAAGCACTGCTGTCCTATTTTAGACTTTTGGAAATCAATACAATGAATGAATCTGGTTGCATGGGAGACATTCACTATAAGCTTCCTTTCAGAATCTTATACAAAAAGAGAGCTGGGTTATATTCCCGAGGAAAGGTGTCATGTAGCATTGATTTACTGTGTTGGCAACAAGCATTGAACAAACCAAAGTCAACCCATCCACAAAGAAACAGAGTATACTTAAAAAAAAAAAACCAATCAGCTTGGACATAGCGTGCTATATCTACTTCAGTATAGTGCATGAACTGAATATATAAAAATATAACAGAAGGAGGCACTGTGAAAGATATATTAGAAGAAAGACAATATTTTTTGCCCTGGGCTCATGTGTGGTGGCACAAAGAAGCCAGAACCTGGCCACACTTGCTGAGAGGAATTCTCAACTGATGCAAACCTGGCAAAGTCAGCTTCAACACTAGTTATACCTTCCCAGCATGGCATAGGAGAGATGACAGGGAGTGGGAGAAAGGGGCTCTGCTATGGCCAGTTCACAGTTATCCCACATAGGAACCACAGCTAGTTGTCATCAGTTTATTTATGTCAGGGCTGCAGCAGCTAGAAAATAATGGAGCTATAACCATCTCTCTCTCTCTCTCTCACACACACACACACCCCTACACCTTTGTTGAATAGATTTGGGTTCAGGAAAGAATCTGGCCCAATAATCTCATTTGATTGCATTCTTCCATCTCCAGTCTTTTTACTAGATAGAAATTAATGATTAAACACCCTATATATAGATAGAGGGTGACCAGATAGGAAGTGTGAAAAATTGGATGGGGGTGGAGGGTAATAGTTGCCTATATGAGAAAAAGCCCTGAATATCAGGACTGTCCCTATAAAATCAGGACATCTGATCACCCTAGGTAAGACTATTTCAGGCTTTGGATTTCTGTTTGGCTTTTGTGGAGAGAACTTGCGCTATTTCATGATGCACCTGCTATGACTGGTATGGTAAGATGGCAACAGAGTGCTGCTCTACCCTGTTGGCTTCTGGTCTCAAAGATCAGAGAAGGTGCAGATATGGCATTCTTTGTCTCTTACTAGGAGCGTGACATGGAAACATCAGTGGTAACTGGTAAGTGGTAACTGAAGAAAGTGAGCAAACTTAGTACTGTTAACACGAAATATTCAAAAGTTCCGAGTCAAGCTCCAAAAATTGAGATTAAATAAACAAATACAAATTATTTTAAACCATTTATTAATAGTACATTTCGGTGTTCTTTTTACTTGCCTTCTGGCTTTTGATCATCGCATAAACAATATACTAAAGAGCATGTAATTTTGCTTCACTGCAGCTTGGTGGACACCTGTTACTTTTCATAGAGCACAGGAACACAATTTCCCACACTTTAATCATTTAAGGAGTGTGAAAACCCTACAAAGTAAGTTACATTTTGCTATTTTGCTAATTAATCTCTGCTCCTTTGTTTATTTTCATGTTTTCAGAAAGGAATCCATATTAGAATACTAGGTCAAAAACCGTGAGAACTCTGTGGCATACTTTTCCTCAAGTTTTTCCAACTCCTTGCCTGTTTTCCTACTGATGTAAATGAAATCATTTACTCATTTAGTAATCTTTGATGTGTTATGATGAACCAAGATAGGGACACCCAACTAGAAGTTTTGCATCCAAATAACAGATTGCACACATTTTGGGAAATTGAGGTAATGCAACATTAATCTTTAAATAAAATAGTTTGCTTTTAAAATTATCATTTTATTTTAGGGTGTTTTTACTAGAATTTGATATTTTTGTTTGGGAACTCATGTATCAAAGAATAGGTGTTCCCTTAATTTATCCAACTCTAATCCACTCAAGGTTTTCCTGTGTGTGTGAGGATAGAGGGAAGAGGAATTCTTAAAATGTGTTAGATTTAAGTTTATTTTCTTCCTTTAAAACCTCCCCCTGGTCCAGGCTGCAATTTATGTAGAATAATCTATTGATGAGAAAGGTGAGGCAGCTGCACTCTGCAGGATTATACCATGTAGAATTCCTCTCGGGGGCAGTTCCTCAGCTGATGTAAATCAGCACACTAATTGAAATCAGTGTAGCTTCCCCAATATATATCAGCTGAAGAGCTGGCCCCAGGAGTCACTGTAAATATATGTCATGTCTTATAGGTAAGAAGCCTAACATGACTCTTAAAACAAGATTTTTTACACCAAAATATTGTTCTGCATTTAGCTCACCTAAAGCACATTTTTGTTCTCAATTCTCTGAATTTGTTGTAGCGAGGATGCTACACTGCCATTTGGAATCAAACATTATATATTTACTGAATTTGATTCTTTTTTTTTTTTAAAGTATGCACCTTGCACCTGTGCTCTCATACAAGCTATACATATTATAGTTAAAATAACTCTTTGGAAGCAAATCACTATGCTATGTAAACCACAGTGTAACGTTAAATGCAATTGCCCTCTAGTTAGTAAGGATCTTAACAAAAAGGGCAACCAATTCCCACAATCTAGCTCCACAAAGTCTTAATGTCACCCCTGCTAGAAATGCTTGCAGTAATCGCCACAGCTTACAATATGTCCTGAAAGTCAAGAAATTAGGATGCTGCAGGCCCAAGTTCCAGACGGCATTCAATCTTATATCTCTATCGTATATCACCGTCTTATATAGTTCAAATGCTTCTGGTGTGTGCCACTGTCATGGTATTTCATGATATGGCTGAAATCCAAATCATTTAGGGCTCTAAGCAAAAAAAGTCACATAATTAAGGTGTGAGCATTGGAGTTAAACAGCAGTAAAACAGATATAACACAGAACCCAGATGTTTGTGTGTGAGAGGAAGAGCAAGAGAAGGGGCACCCTTTCAGTCATCTCATTGACTCCTTACACTGTGGTTGTATTGGTGTTTGTCCCAGGATATTAGAGAGACAAAATGGGTGAGGTAATATCTTTCACTGAACCAACGTCTGTTCGTAAAAGAGACAAATTTTCAAGCTTATACAGAGCTCTTCTTCAGATGTTTTCAAAGTGCTTCGCAAACCTTGCATTAAACTGTTCCATACCTTCCTTTCCTATATAAAACCACACATAGAAGGGAACTAATACAAAAACTCTACATTTGTTGGCCCTTTCACGTCTCTTATGATCCAACAAAAAGTAACAGTAAATATCAAGGTTCCCCAACTTAGTGAATTGCAAACCAACCACATGGACTGGTTCTTCCTATCAGCTCTCCTGTGTCCCTGGCTACCACAGCTGTGTTGCCACATGGCTGTACTGCGAGACCTCTCAGAGAATTAAAGAGTGCACAGTGGGAGTTAAAGGCAGCATTCCCTATCTGCAACTTTCACTACGATTCTTCCATTGTTTGGGGAGCACAGGTTGGTACCAGCATGTTCTGCTGAGTGGAGCTCCATCCCCGCCACTACTCTGCCCCCTTGGAAACACATGGCTAATGGGTCATAAATACTTTATGTAGAGGAGATAATGGTGGTAACAAAAAGATGAGGCAATCTGGATGTAGCCATTTTTCCCTTCTACAAAGCCCTTCAATGGCTTTTTCTGCCCTGTGCACCCAACAGTAGTCCACCATGTACATAAGCAATTACAGTATACACACACAGACTGTGCATTTATACATATATATTGTATAGCTGGGTTGAGGGGTAGGTGCAACACTGAATTTAAAGGCTTCTAGGTAGCTCTGTAAAATGCTGCAAGCCAAACTCCCTGGTTTGCAATTGAATTCAGAGAGGTGTCAAAGCTCTATCAAATCAGGATGCAGGAAGCTGGATGAATGTCATATGGATGTGCCAGAGAGCAGCTTGTTCTCTGAGCATGCTTTGGGCCATTTTGTATCCAGCAATCAGAGAGGAAACAACTGCCATACCTGTTAGAAATATTTTTAAGACATACAGTATCTCAAAAGGACCTCAAAAGAGTTTAAAGTCACTGGCTGGTCATGCAGCAGTCTGCAAACATTGACAACAGTTTGCTTCATCAAATTAGTTTGCAATGGCCGTATGTATATGCACATGCTTAGCAGATCACGTGAGTATGTGCAGGTTGCCTGTGCACTTGGCGTGCGATGTGAGTATGTGAAAA
Organism: Mauremys mutica; assembly: GCF_020497125.1. Lineage (NCBI taxonomy): Eukaryota > Metazoa > Chordata > Testudines > Geoemydidae > Mauremys > Mauremys mutica. The sequence continues at coordinate 181,737,989 of NC_059072.1, read as the reverse complement.
TGGGCACAGGAGGATTGAGAGACTAGAGAACAATGTTGACCCTCCTTATTTAATAACACAAGTAAATCATCAGTGCCTTTCACCTAGAGGTCTGAAAGTGCTATCCCCATTTTATTACCACTTTTTAGGACAACAGCTGCCACCACTAATAGTCCCACTCATCCACTATCTGCCACACCCAGTGCTTCATCTGCCAGAGCCAGAGTTGCCACCAATCACAGCCATTATATCATGCCTCCCAAACCAACTCCTCCATGGGTGCCGATTCCCCCTAAACAGCAAAAATGCAGTGGTTCTGTGTAAAATGCAGGATGGAACTGATGGGTTTTGTGCACATGCCTTACTAAGCATTTTGCTCAGCTGTGCAGTGATTACCCATATGCCAATGTCCAGGGAACATCCTGTAGTCCAGCACTGGGATATGGGGTATTGTTCTCCAGCTCTATCTCATAGTAAGTTCACCTTCTTCCATACAGGTTTGTGAAAGACAGTCCAAACAATAAGGAAAATAGTTCCAAGGCCTCCTCCCTCATACAAAGTGGGGGAATCAGTATTTCAGGCTCCTCAGATAGTCTCAGCCCGCAACTACAAGCTTAGTCCTGGAGATTTCAACAAAAGAAACAAACCAGTCTATCTTTCTTTTCTCAGATCATTCAGGCCTGGCCATACTCTCAAGCTGTTCCTCAGCAGATAATCTAGTACCCTGGTCTAGGAGCACTATCTCTGCTTGTTTCAGTGCTACCCCCACCTGGGGCTGAGTTCCTCCCTTTAAAACGTCTGTCCCTAGGGCTGAGAAGCCAAATAGGTGAAGTGGGTTGGGCCTGATTGTTACCACAGGAATTCTTCAACCGATTCTTGACTGGAGGGGGAGGGGTACCTGCCCTATCACAGGGAAAATAAACTGTATTTAAACACAGGGGAGAAAAGAGGCATTGGAGCCACAAGCAGAGATACGGTGCCACACACAATTATGTTTAATTTTATGCAAAATAAATAAATAAAATAAAGGAACTGTCACCAAAATTTCCAACCTTGGGTGCCAAACTAAAGTTATTCTCCTAAATAAATGTAGGTACCTAAATAAAATTGGGCTGATTTTCAGAAGCACAGAGCAACCAGCAACTCCCCTTGAGCTACAGTGCCTTTACTGCTTAGACAGTGCCAAGAAATGCTTAGACAGAATGAAATTGTATAGATAACTCATAGGGCTGATCAAAAAATGGTGAAAATTAAAATGTCAATTTTTTGAAAATTTTTGACTAGCTTTTATAAATAACACATATTCCCATTGATGGAGTTATTGGGAGGAGTTGGAGATGGTGGAAGGGCAGTGTGTACTGAGAGTCAAAACACCTGAGTTCTATTTCTGCCTTTACTGTTTAACATTGGGCACATCGTGCATATGTTGTTCCCCCCCCCAAGTTTGTGCCTAAGCAGCAGCTCTTCTCCTTGGCAACAAGAATCATTTCTTGATTTCACAATGATACTTCCTCTGAAGCATACTAGATGAATCTCGATGGATTTTGTCTTGAAAGAAAATCTAAATTCCTGAGAATACTGCCCTATAGATGCTGTCTTAAACGCTTCCGTTATGAAGGTTTCTTTTGCCAATGGGAAGAGAAAAGGTTTCAGCTAATATCTCATGATTTGCTTTTCAGCTCTGAGGTAAAATTGTTAAAACTACCTAAGTGAATAAGAAGTCTAAGGACTCATTTTCAAAAGTGATATAGGACCCTAGACTCCTAAGTTTCATTGAAAGTTGTGGGTTTTCTTTTGTGCACACGTGTGTGCATGTAGATGTCATTCATATCTGTTTTTTTCCCAAGGAACTCATCAAAGCCATTGTTACACTTCCACTTTTTACTATCATCTCCTTTCTTGCATATGTATTATACAAACTAATTATATTTTCATTTCAGCTAGTGTAATCTAGTAACTATATTTTCTTTCAGTATCTTGCTGACTGTACCAAACTATTTTGGAACCTAGTGGTGCATCCAAAATTATTAGACAATGATGCCAAAAGTCACAACCATGTAATGCTTCTATAGTGGCCTAGGTTGTCTCTCTTCAGTTCTTAGTGGACATGTGTCCAGATCATAGAAATTATGATTGCCACTGAGATACACTGGCATTCTCACACAGACTAGTGACTGAATTGGTCTGAACACTGACCTATGATGTTACTCCCTAGAGAGGCCCCTCCCAGATTACAGTTGAAATATGTTGGTGTGATGAAGCAGGAAAAATTACACAACAGCTATTTGTGCTGCAGTTGTCTTACACATAAAGAGATGACTTCAGTTTCTAAAACTAGCAATCCAACATCTCTTACAAGCAGTAAGTCAACTAAAATTTATATTTTTAACAACGAGTACCTAAGAAAATAAGACTTTTTTATTCCTGTAAATCAGACTGTATCACCCTTTCTGTATTTAAACTCTGTTTTTCAAAGCCAGAGGTATATCGTAAGATGCCATAAGAACAAAGCTATTTAACACACAGAGTTGACAGTCAGCTATCAAAAATTGTTTAGATAGAGATGTTTGTCATGCTAAGAAACATAGTTTGATGTTGTTCTGAGAATGCTTGTCCAGGCACTATTCACAGTCCAACCCAAAGAGCTGAACTTTAGCCAGCAGGCACAGCTGAGATAAGAATTAGACAATTGCTCTGCTGAAATTGGAGTTACTGTACCATGGCTCAAGTGAGATCTTAATGTATTTTCTGCCTTATTAACAGGTTAGATTGGGTGAAGTGTAACAAGAGACCTAGGACCAGTATGTGAGTAGGATTGTGCTAACTACATTGTTGCAATCAATTAGTGCAGTATCAATGAATATGACCAAACTCAACACACTGTGCTATGTACTTATAATCAACACCCACAGTAGTTTCTGGAGCTATTAGTGCCTGCAGTTTATATAGGTAACAGCATGCTACATGATCAAGAGAACAGCAGTGCACTCTGGTAAAAATAAACATAAATAATGAATAGTGTAGCAATAGCTGTAATCATTACATAAATTGTTTCTTCCAAAAATACATTTGCTGTAGAAAAAAATAAATATAATTTTTAGCAGAGTTTATGCAGCAAACAGAGCAAGCTACAAAGTCAGCCCCTAATGACTCCTTAGACCAATCATACAGCTTCAAAGCAAACTTTATTTATTTAAAAATCCTATCACCATTAATTTACCTGGCTTCACATTGTCAAGATAACAACCTTGATTATGGAATCATTTAAAATGAAATTGTTCTGCCATCTAATTTAGAAACTTATCAAAAGTCAAGTCTGAACAAGAAAATTAGATTTACAGTTCCAACACGTAGCATTACATTTGGGAAGACAGCTTAATTTCTTTCTCAATAAACTTATTTGTTTTCATGGAAGGTACTTTTAATATAACTAAAATGTAAACCATGTAATTAACAGCACCCCCCAAGTGCATCTGTTGTATGGTCAATTTTATATTTATGTCACACTCCTTTAGAAAGAATTGGATGCTCTAGGTTAAATCCTGGACTATCAAAATCAGGTCATTTTGCCATTGACTTCAGCTCTGAAGACAATCTTTTGATCCCTAATCTCTTTACAATCCCTTCACTAGAGGGCAAGTCTAACTCAGGGAGAACAGGGGTTTAAAAAGCCAGCTCCTAGGTGACCAAACAAGCTAGCGTATAGGGGAGTTTTGCAAGGGATGTTAGAAAGGGAACATCAGAGCCTGATCCACTGAATAAACATTCTGGGAGTGGACCTCAGTTATTAGGAGGAGACAGGTCATGGTAATGAGGGATTCAATTATTAGAAATATAGATGTGTTTGTGATGACCGGGAGATGCAAAAGTTGTGTACCTCTCAATACATCTAAATAAATTTATGAACAGTACTGTGGAAGAGCCTGTGGTCTTGGTAGATGACATAAGCAAAGGTAGGAGAGAGGTCATGGAAGCCAAATTTGGGCTGCTGGTTAAGAGATTCGAGTCCAGAATCTCCATAGTAGCATCCTCTGAAACGCTTCCAGTTCTATGCCTAGAGCCAGTTAGACAGGCCAAACTACAGGGTTTAATGTATGGAAGAGATGATGGTGTTTGGAGAAGAGATTTCGTTTTATTAGAAACTGGGGAACCTTTTGGGAAAGAAGGACACTGTACATGAAGGACCAAACCAAAAAGGAATTAGATTGCTGGCAGCTAAATTTAAAGAGGTTGTCGAGGAAATTTTAAACTTTTAAATATTAAGGGATGGGGGAAAGCTGACAGATACAGAGGAGAACATGATTCAGACAGAGACATCTCCTAGGGGACGATTTATTAAAGGGGATTCTCTATTCTCTAAAGGATAGAAGTTGATAAAGTTGATAAAGCAGGAACTGAAGAGAAACCATCAAATGAAACATAGTCTCATTCAATTACATCATGTGAATGCAGATAACTAAATTGTCTGTTACAGCTCCATTTTGTTTCTTAAAGCTGTCCCCTTACTCCATTTTGTTCTTGTTCTCCTCTGTGGCCGCCCTTCCCTGGCTGTTAAGTTGTTACCAGGGCCTCTGCCCTTCTCAAAGGGAGGGCCCCTTAAGTTGTTTAACAAAAGCCATTGCCCTTCTCAAAGGAATGGCCACTTATGCTAAGTGGGACCACTGCCCTGTTCAAAGGGTTAGTCCTGTTATCACCTTGTTAAAACCTGGGCTGGGTGTAGGGTAGGCTCTATCCAGAGCTGCAAGACTATTGTGTTTTTAAGATCCTGGGCATGAGTCATACCTCTGGGCTCAGGACTAGTCCTAACATGCCTCTGTGGCTACCTGCAGTTTTTCCCTGCTTGCTCTCCTCCCTGTGAGAAGGGGAACCAATCAGAGTTACTGGCGGGAAGCTGCCAGGGTTTGCCTTTAAAAACAGACATTTTGAACAGACTTCAGAAAGGTTCTTGCATTGCTGCCTGGTCTGATCAACCAGGGGTTCTGGGGGTCCTTTCTCCGCTCTCGTTTTATTTTTGAGCGTACCCCCGTTTTTGAACCCCCCCCACGAAGAACGAATTGCTGCCTGAGAGATCTCCTGATTATCAAGACTGTACCAAGCCTTCTGATGTTCTTGCTGCTTCTGCCTCTGTTGCTGCCTTGGGGGATGGTAAGAATCCCTCTGTGAAACTTTCTATACTTTTATTTTATTATTTTAGCTGCTGGCTCTGTCTCCCCAGCACACAGACTCAAGCTAAACCTTGGTCTGTGTCCTAAAGCCTCTCTTACCACCACCACCCCCCTTATCCTGGCTGCTGGCTCTGTCTCCCCAGCACACAGACTCAAGCTAAACCTTGGTCTGTGTCCTAAAACCTCTCTCTTAAACTCTGTGGCACTCTGCCACTAAAAATAAGTTTGTGCTGCTGCTAAGTTCTGCTCCTGTGGGCTTTGCCTTGGACTGTTTTCAGCTGTATCCACTGCTGCAGTCACCCCCCCCCCCTTCTTTGGAGCTGTGTCCTGGACACACACCACTCAGCCCTCTGGAACTATCCTTAGCATAAGGTGCACCCATTAAGTTAAGTTTAGCATTATACTTTTGTAAGTTAGGCTTAGAGAATTGTTGCATTGTGTTTTAATTTGTGTAGTCTTGGTTAAGTTAGCTCATAAATAAGATTTTGCTGTGTTCTTTATAATTGTAATTGTCTGTCTTCCCACTGCAAACACCCCCCCCCCCAGCTTCTCTGTGTCTTTCTACCTTGTTACACTCTCTCTGCTGCTTAAGCTTGCAACCTGTTTGCTCTGTCTCACTAAGTTTAAATCTCTAGCATAAAACCCCATTGGTTACTTTCTTCCTTTCTGGTACCCCTCACATTCTACATTTACACCACTGTGACACATTTTTACCTGGAATTGTTTGTTATTTAACACATTTTATCCATAACTGTTAGTTGGTTATATGCTGCTGTGACACACCTTTTAACATAGAAATCGCTAGCTACCTGTTACATTTATACCTCAGTGTTAACTGATTACCCACTGTATTGCATCCTACTGTGTTGTACCCCACTATTGAAACTCCCTTACTGTTCACCAAAAAGAAACCCCTCCCCAATTGTCTACCTTAACAACCCCATACCCCTCACTATTGAATTTTCCCTGTTTTTGTATTTTCTTAATAAAGTTTATTTTGCACCCCACCCGTGTGGTAATTGCTCCCCAAGATCCCATATACCTGCTGGCAGGGACATGGCGTCACGAACAGGATCTTGGGGTAACAATTACTGCCATCCCTGTCCCTGGAAAGAGGCCAAGACCTCTGGGACAGAGGAAGACCAGACCAACCACCTACAATACCACTTGCTGCAAAGTAAACAGCAGCCTGAGGCCCTAGAATGGGTCTGTACTATTGGCAATGGCCAGAGCTCCAGGGTGTATACCACCCACCTGGGGCTCACTGATGTGGGGTGCCTCCTAACCTGCCACCCCACATTCAGGGCCAGCCCTGCTGATTCCAGCCTCAGGCCAGTCTGCACTAAGGCAGGAGAGCCAGCCGCAGATTCAGACCCCACCCGCCTCTGGAGAGAGGTGGGAAGGGTCATGAAAGCCTGCGGGGGGGCCCCATCTAAGCTCACCCCTGAACCTCGAATTTTGCAGGGGTCCCCCACCCACCAGATATTAACAGAACTGGTGCAGAAGCTGGATGAAATTCGAAAGCCCAAGAAACTGTGGCATGACATATATAAGCCCCAAAAGGTAGCCACAGTTACCTATGAGATCCTGGCTCAGGCCCTTGATAAACTAACTGTTTTCCATGGGGCCCTAATGACCTCGGCCAAGGAGGCCACTAGCCAGCCTAGCCAGGAGGGACCACCACTGATCCCTAGCCTGCCCAGTCCCAATAAATCCCCTGAAAAACCACCCCCATATATCCGCCCAGAGGCCTCATCTCCCCTCAAGAAAACCCCACTATACCCAGCCCTACCTTCAGCCCCTCTAGAGGCCCAAGCCCATGAACCTGCACCCACTGTCACCTCTGGTGAAGCCCTGCCAGTATCCATCAGTCGTATAAAGATTGATGACCAGGGCAACACCACACAGGTGACAGAACTCCGACCCCGCTCCAAAGCAGAGATGAAGGAGTTCATCTCAGACACCGCTAGGGGGGCCAATGAGCCGCCACTACTGTGGCTAGGCCGCCTGGCTCTGGAAAATGGACAGGAGCTAGTGGATAGGGAAGAGGGCATAGTATTAACCAGGACCAGTAGCTGGTCCAGGGGTCTCTCAGGGAGCCTGGTGATATCTAACACTGCATGGCCCCTAGCTGCCCCAGCCCTGGCCTTCCTCCATTTACAGCACTCCCTTCAAGGGATCCAAGTCCCCAGAGGAAGCGTCAAGGACATCCCTTCCCTGAGATGTGCCATCGCAGGGGGGTCCATCATGCTGTGGTCCCCTACCCAACACCCTCTTGGACTTACTCAGGCCCAGATTAACCAGGTCAATGCCTTTAGGCATGTTATTGACCCCACTGAGATACCCATAGCCGAAGCTGCCATTGACTTAGCCATGGATAGCAGTACCACCCCTGACACTGGGGCAGTTCTGTGGCTAAGGGGGTATGCTAGGCGCCCCATTGGGCGACTCTATGAAGCCCTCGAGAAAATAAGATGGCCCTCAGCCCAAGCTCTACCCATCAGTCCACCCCCACCGCACGCCAGTCCACCCCCACCACACGCCAGTCCACAACCCAGGTCCCAGTACTCACAGCATTCATATACAGAACGCAAAATCTTTGGGTTCTTATTGTACAAGGGCCTCACTAAGGAGGTTGTACGTAAGCTCAATAGTGAGCAGCAAAGAGCCTTGGCCATAGCTCTGGGATGGGAAGAGCGCCCAAAACCTTCCCAGCCAAAAAACGAATAACGGCCGGGTGCTTGGCGGCGGCCAGCACCCGGCCAGGGGACCCCCGTCCCTATTATCCGCTAGTTTTTGACAAGGGTCTTGTCATCCCCTTTTTACTGGACACGGGGGCACAGGTGTCCATTGTACCCCCTCACGTCCCTCACACTCCCACAGGACACACCATTTATGTGCAAGGCCTCAATAGCACAGAGCCCTGCTCAGAGGTAAAGGTACATGCACACATAAACCACACACCAGTAACATTTCGGGCCCTAGTGGGACCCACGCCCCTCCTTGGGGTTCAGGAACTACGGCGTTTTAAACTGGCCAAAGCCATGCTCGATGCACTACCAGTCACCCTATCAGGTGCCAGTGCCCCCCACGAGCCTGAACTGCTCAACCCCACACCCTGGAAATACAGACCCATACCCACAGCTGGGTCTGTGGGCATTGCCATGCTTGCTGTCCAGTGTGCTCTCCCATGGGGTAAATCTGCCACAGGCCCCCTAAAGGGGCCTCATGTGGAGCTTCTCCCATACCTCACCTTCACCCCGGCCCCCCAGTTCCAGGGAGCCCCTGCTACTTGGGAGCGACTTGTTTACCAGGCCCAAGAGGTATTTGGACATTGGGCCCTCAAGTCCTCCTCCACCACAGCTCCCACTGAGCCGGGGGCTATTGGCCAACTAAGTGCCTATGCCCCTTGGATTGTATCTGATGGGGGCACATCGCCTTCTCCCCGAGCAGGAATGCTATGTGCTACCTGTAACACCCTCAAAGTTAAACCCTTAGATTTTTCCAGCTCAGCTCAGAAGACCGAAGCAGAAGGCGTCCTGTTGGCAGCCTCTCACATTGTGGCAGCCCGCCCGAAAACATGTGTGGTCCTGGGAGTGAACTCAAGATACTGCGCGTCCATCCTGGTGGGAGAAGGACGGCCCACCGCTCATGAAGAAATATGGGCACAACTGGCAGCACAGTCCAAGCTGCCATGGTTTGTTACCCATTGTCCTTCACACAGGTCTGACAGTAACCCTCTTCATTCCAGCCTGGATCTACAACTCCGAGAACATAAATGTAACACATCCCAGGTTAACATTATCTCTTGCAGTGATCCCTTCATCACCTGGCTCCATAAAGAGTGGGGGCACCTGCCTGCCCGTGCCCTACATCAGCTGTTGACTGACCGAGGGAGACGAACATCGAGTGTGTCTAGGCAGCAGTGCACCCAAGCTGTCCAAGGGTATCTGAGCTGCCAACAGGCACGAGTCACTAACAAGCCTGTCTATGCTCATGGTGCTTATAGCCCTGAGCACTTTAGCCCGGGTAAAACCTGGCAGATGGACCTCATTGGCTCCCTCCCGGGGGCAAAACAGTATCTAATGTGTTCTCCCCTCAGGCGATCTACTGCACCAGCTGTTTCTGTAGCCCTTCTCCAGGTAATTGCTGCCTGGGGGGCACCCGAAGAGATCCAGACCAATGGAGGGCCACCGTTCAAGAGTAGAGCTATAGACCAGACGGTGTCCCAGTGGGGGGAATCAGTCGCCATGATTGCCGCCCCGCCTCGAGAAAACCCCCTGGTTGCCTGGTTGAGAGCCTACGCCCTACAGGAGGTCCTCATCGGGAACCTGTCAGATGTCCCCCCATCGCACGATTGCGTTGCCTGTACAAGACCACAGGCCTCAGAGGGAGGGTCCCCCTCCCTCTGGGAGTTCCTCCCCCTCACGAACCTGACTCCACAGCATCCAGCTTCACCCTGCAATGACACAGACTGGGTTCATCGGCCTCTGTTTACGTGCCACACCACCAGTGACGCCCTCACTATCCTAGCCAGCTACGCCGAGCAGAACCGTCTTCTGATCCAGACCAACCTACAGAAGGACTTTTGTGTTGCCTTAGAGGACCCTGATCCTCGCTTTAAGGGACAATGTTGCCTGCACCTTCAGCCTGGGTGGAACAACATCTCAGCCGTGGCTGACCAACTGTCCTCCTTCGCCATGCAGATTCGTAAGGAGCGTAAGCAGTGGGATCCTGGGCCCAGTCCATTGAGCAGTGGCTTATTACTGTTGCTTTTATTCTTGTAGCCTTTTTGTTGGGGATGGCAGTGGTCAAGCAGCTAATTCGTAAGGTTGTGTCAGCCCTGCCTTTGCAGGTGAGGTATTCCTCCATCCCCTTGGACAGCAGCAAACCACCACCTCCATACTACGAAGACGACGACTTGTAAAACACCTATTTTTTTTTCTTTTCTCTTTTACCTTTTTTTTTTGGTCTTTGCATGGGATATCCCCCTCACAGCCCGTTCAGGTCGGCCAGGGGGGCATGTCTGTTACAGCTCCATTTTGTTTCTTAAAGCTGTCCCCTTACTCCATTTTGTTCTTGTTCTCCTCTGTGGCCGCCCTTCCCTGGCTGTTAAGTTGTTACCAGGGCCTCTGCCCTTCTCAAAGGGAGGGCCCCTTAAGTTGTTTAACAAAAGCCATTGCCCTTCTCAAAGGAATGGCCACTTATGCTAAGTGGGACCACTGCCCTGTTCAAAGGGTTAGTCCTGTTATCACCTTGTTAAAACCTGGGCTGGGTGTAGGGTAGGCTCTATCCAGAGCTGCAAGACTATTGTGTTTTTAAGATCCTGGGCATGAGTCATACCTCTGGGCTCAGGACTAGTCCTAACATACCTCTGTGGCTACCTGCAGTTTTTCCCTGCTTGCTCTCCTCCCTGTGAGAAGGGGAACCAATCAGAGTTACTGGCGGGAAGCTGCCAGGGTTTGCCTTTAAAAACAGACATTTTGAACAGACTTCAGAAAGGTTCTTGCATTGCTGCCTGGTCTGATCAACCAGGGGTTCTGGGGGTCCTTTCTCCGCTCTCGTTTTATTTTTGAGCGTACCCCCGTTTTTGAACCCCCCCCACGAAGAACGAATTGCTGCCTGAGAGATCTCCTGATTATCAAGACTGTACCAAGCCTTCTGATGTTCTTGCTGCTTCTGCCTCTGTTGCTGCCTTGGGGGATGGTAAGAATCCCTCTGTGAAACTTTCTATACTTTTATTTTATTATTTTAGCTGCTGGCTCTGTCTCCCCAGCACACAGACTCAAGCTAAACCTTGGTCTGTGTCCTAAAGCCTCTCTTACCACCCCCCCCCTTATCCTGGCTGCTGGCTCTGTCTCCCCAGCACACAGACTCAAGCTAAACCTTGGTCTGTGTCCTAAAACCTCTCTCTTAAACTCTGTGGCACTCTGCCACTAAAAATAAGTTTGTGCTGCTGCTAAGTTCTGCTCCTGTGGGCTTTGCCTTGGACTGTTTTCAGCTGTATCCACTGCTGCAGTCACCCCCCCCCCCTTCTTTGGAGCTGTGTCCTGGACACACACCACTCAGCCCTCTGGAACTATCCTTAGCATAAGGTGCACCCATTAAGTTAAGTTTAGCATTATACTTTTGTAAGTTAGGCTTAGAGAATTGTTGCATTGTGTTTTAATTTGTGTAGTCTTGGTTAAGTTAGCTCATAAATAAGATTTTGCTGTGTTCTTTATAATTGTAATTGTCTGTCTTCCCACTGCAAACACACACCCCCCCCAGCTTCTCTGTGTCTTTCTACCTTGTTACACTCTCTCTGCTGCTTAAGCTTGCAACCTGTTTGCTCTGTCTCACTAAGTTTAAATCTCTAGCATAAAACCCCATTGGTTACTTTCTTCCTTTCTGGTACCCCTCACATTCTACATTTACACCACTGTGACACATTTTTACCTGGAATTGTTTGTTATTTAACACATTTTATCCATAACTGTTAGTTGGTTATATGCTGCTGTGACACACCTTTTAACATAGAAATCGCTAGCTACCTGTTACATTTATACCTCAGTGTTAACTGATTACCCACTGTATTGCATCCTACTGTGTTGTACCCCACTATTGAAACTCCCTTACTGTTCACCAAAAAGAAACCCCTCCCCAATTGTCTACCTTAACAACCCCATACCCCTCACTATTGAATTTTCCCTGTTTTTGTATTTTCTTAATAAAGTTTATTTTGCACCCCACCCGTGTGGTAATTGCTCCCCAAGATCCCATATACCTGCTGGCAGGGACATAAATATTGTCACATTTTATAAGTGCTTGTATACAAATGCAAGCAGTCTAAATACTATGGTAGGTGAACTTACATGCCTAATATTAAATGAGGATCCTGATATAATAAGCAGCACAGAAACTTGATGGAACAATAATAATTAATAGGACACGGTAACACCAGGGTACAAAATATATAGGAATGATGGAGTAGGTCATGCTGGTGGGAGAGAGGCACTATAAGTGAAAGAAAGGATAATGTCAAATATAGTCAACATTTTAAATGAATCAAACTGTACCATAGAATCTCTATGGATAGAAATTCCATGCTTGAATAATAAAGGTATAGCAGCAAGAATATACTACTGACCACCTGACCAGGATGGTGATTTTTTTTGTGAAATGCTCAGGGAGATTAGAGAGTCTATAAATATAAAACTAAATTTAAAATTAAAATGGTCAGTTTTCACAGTGGAGAGAAGTAAATAGTGGGGTTCCCCCCAGGATCTGGGTGGATTCAGTTCTGTTCAGCATATTCATAAATTAGTTGGAAAAAGGGATTACCAATGAGGTGGCAAAGTTTATAAAAGTAAAGTAATACAAAAGTACTCAAAATAGTTAAGTCCAAAGATGACTGCGAGGAGCTGCAAAGGGATCTCACAAAATTGGGTGACTGAGCAACAGAATGGCAGATGACATTCAGTGTTTATAAATGCAGAATAATGTACATTGAGAAATATAATCCCATGTATACATACAAAATGATGGGGTCTAATTTAGCCGTTACCACTCAAGAAAGAGATCTTGGAGTCATTGTGGATAGTTCTCTGAAAACATCTGCTTAATGTACAGTAGCAGTAAAAACAATGTTAGGAACCATCAGGACAGGGACAGATATTAAGACAGAAAATATCATAATGCCACTATATAAATACATGGTACAATGTCAACTTGAAGACGGCATGCAGTTCTGGTCACCCCATCACAAAAAAATTGGAAAAGTTATAGAAAAGGGCAACAAAATGCTTGGGGGGATGAAACAACTTCCACATGATCAGAGATTAAAAAGGCTGGGACTGTTCATTTTAGAAAAGAGACCACTAAAGGGGGATATGATAAAAGTTCTATACAATAATGAATAGTGTGGAGAAAGAATACAAAAGTGTTACTTACCCCTTCATATAACACAAGAACCAGGGGTGTGGCAATGAAATTAATAGGCAGCAGATTTAAAACAGCCACAAGGAAGTACTTCACACAATGCACAACCTGTGGAATTTGTTGCCAGGAGATGTTGTCATGGCCCAATATATAACGAGGTTCAAAAAAGAATTAGACAAGTTCATGGAGGATAGGTCCATCAATAGCTATTAGCCAAGATGGTCAGGAATGCAACACCAGTGTCCCTAAGCCTCTGACTGCGAGACTTTGGGATTGGATGACAGGGGATGAACCCCTCAATAATCGCCCTGTTCTGTTTATTCCCCCTTAATCATCTGGCACCGGCCACTGTCAGAAGACAGGATACTGGGTTAGGTGGACCATTGGTGTAACCCAGTATGACAATTCTTATATTCTTAAATTCAACAATGCTTGGAACACAACATGTAGGATGGCTGGATTGGCAACCAAATTGACTGTATGTTATAGTGCATCAATTATACAGCCAATATTTCAGCAGGTTAAAAACGTGAATATTTCTGAATTTCATAGTAGCCATGTGTCTATTAGATTTGAGCAGAATATAGCACCATTCTAGTTAAAAGCCAGACTGTTGAATATGTAAGACATGTTACTGGTTAGAAGTATCTGGTGATCCCTTCTGGCCATAATCTCTATAACTGTGACATTGCAGTATAGTCACTATGAAGGGACTATGTAAATAAATGGAAGTAAAAAATTAAGGGGTGGCTTAGAGGAAACACAAGTCCTACATTTCTAATTGTTGGACATATGAACAAGAAGGACACCACTTCCTAAAGATCTTCAGGATATGATTTCCATTTAAACTTTTAAAAAAAAAATAACTTATTCTTGTTCAATATTTCTCATAGAATACAAAAAAAATTAAGCAATGCAATTAGAATCAATATTGTACAAATAAATTCCACATGTAGAAAGAAACTGTTACAAACAACAGATATAGTATATCGTGTTTTGGGGAACCTCTTCAACCATGAACAAGTTAACCCATCTCTGTTTTCACTTTGAATAGGCAGCAGCTATCCTTTAAGTCATCCACAAATATCTTTTAAAATTATGGAATGAACACAGAGATTTTCAATTTAGTTTTCCTTTTAAGGTGAAATACTGGAGATGAAAGAAACTAAATAGAGAATTTAGTTAGGAGATTGTATCACTTACCTAGGGGTAAGTGCTGATTCTGACTGTTTTTGTGTGATTTAGTAGGTGTGCTTGAGTTCTTGCTGAAAGGGGAAAAAATGAAACACTGTGTGAAATAATTCTAGAGCCATCACGTTTTTTTGTGGTTTCCTCTTAGATTGCTTTCTGCTCCTGCTGTACATTATACTTTCACAACATTTTGGTTGATCTGACCCTTTTGAAACTATAGCATGATGTAATAAAAACAGTACATTTCTTTTGTGAGGACATGGCAAAACTGTGGTAGCTTTACAGACCAGTTGTTAAATCTCAGTTAATGAAACAGTCTGACTGTTGTTCTGTAGCTCAGCTTCTTCATCAAGCATTCTGGTTACTTCTCCTCATTATTAGAATTACGTCTTTCAGCTATGGAGACCAAAAACATTAATATACGATTTAGGCAACAAGAATATTAAATGTGTGTGTGAATGAAATATTGTCTAGGCTAAAGAGAAAGTATGAAATTAGCCTTTTAAGACTGAACATCCTGCTTCAACTGGATTATCAAACAGCACTTTTATATCAATCTTAGGAGAACATTTGCAATGCAAGGAATTCTGCACATGTTTCTCCTTAGTATTAATGACAGTGTCGCACCTAAAATTGCATGCAGCTTTTTGAAAATTTAGCTATCAGACTATCAGGCCTTTGAATGACAAGCTAAACATAATCTTTATGGCCAAAATAGCAGGATTTATTTAATCTTTAGAGCTTCACTGTACAATAAATGTTTAACCACTACTGCTAAGCTTACTGACTTATTACCCACAGCACCTCTGAGACTAGGCCCAAAAAGCCAGTAAAACCCTAAACACCCACATCTGAATAAAGGAGAGTATATGTGAACATTCTTCTTGGGTAAAAAGCTCTGAAAGGCCATATGTCCAGATATAATATTTCGGCATCTGGCAATTATCAATTTATGGCACTAAAATGATTTTTGATAGCACCTTTGAATTTCTAGAAATGATACAAAAATCCCTAAACCACTTACATTTTCAAAGGTGAGATTTTCAAAACCTGCTCTATAGTGTTGTGATAGACTGTTCTACCCTCCCCTGCTAAGGGTTCTTCTTAAGGGTTTATTTGGACACCTTTATTTCCTCACACCAGATAGTTTTCTGTGGGAGTCTGTGTTGGCATGCAGAGTACATGCCTCAAATAATCCAACACTTCCTTCTAATTCTAGTGGAGACAAGCTGCTCATTGGTGATTTCTCAACTCTCTTTGGTGGTGATAAAGTCTCTCCATCCAATGCCCAGAATCTTTCATAGGCACTTATTTTCATAGGCATCTAGTTTTCTGTCTAACATTTTAATAGATCTCCAGTTCTTGAAGCCATATGTCAATATGTTTGAGTTGAAAATTCTCAGTTTTGGCTCACATAATGCTTGCTGTATTATCGTGCTTTCTTTGATTTCTTGACATAATGCTAAGAATACTGCAGAACTCTCTACAGGAAATAACCTCCTTGCTTTTTGAGTTGAACATTTTTTTCTATTAAGAGAGTCTATTCTTTAAGATATGGATGAATGGGAGACAGACAGAAAAAAAACAAACACAACACTCTACTGAGTTCTTTATTAGCCATTTCTCATTCTTGAGTGGCAGCCATTTAGAAGGTCACGTAAAGGTAGAGCACGACAGATCCACTTGATTCACTGTATAACCAAGGTATTTACTTATTGTAAAATTCTGCCACTAAAAGCTTTCCCTTGTCCAGATATTTTCTGTACTATGAGAATGACACCCCCCCACCCCCTCCCGAGACCATGGGCAGACAGGCACAACTTAAGAAAACTCCAAGACAATTGTAAATCGTACAATGGGCCAAATCAGCGTCTGGTTGACCGCAGGATTGGGAACTACAAAGCTGGTATAAAGGACACTTACCTCGGTCCCGTGGCGAGCACAGCTCAGTTGGGCCAGAGGATGTGGCTGTAGAGATGTAGTCCAATATATATGCTACAATTATGGCAGTTATAATGGAAAGAAAATCAGGATCCCATTATCATCATCATAAATATTTATTGTATTCTAATTGAAAACATAAGGTATTTATCATAAAAGATACATTTTATTAATTGATTTAGGAATATCCCAGTCTTCCTTCAATATAATTTATCTAGTCAAAATCACAAGTCGGTTATATTGTATCAATCTTTCATCTGCAGAGCACTGATTCTTAATTTTCAGATTTTTAGTGCTTGCTCTGTGCCTATGCTATTTTACTTTTCATTGTATTTAGCTGTGAACCATCATCAAAGTTTGGCTCATAATTAGATTTTTTCATTTTTCAACACATTCTTTACAAGTGTTTGGTTTGTCATTTACTTCCAGTCTTCACTGATGTTACATGTTAACACATTATGAACATAGAATTTATATGTTATAGTATTTACATAGACTTTATTATGGGCATACCTGTGAACATTATTTCATTGACTGGAAACAATGGACTACAAAGTAAATTCTTAATCTTCATGATCTTAAGTAATGCATTAGCAATCCAAACATTAGGAATCAATATATTGATAATATACGTAATGACAGTCAGATGATCCATTATTTGGTTAGACAGAAGAATTCTATAAAGACACTTACAATGTCAGGAATATTTACAAATCAATTATTGATAAAACTTTTTATCTCAGCTAAGTGGATTTTTATGTTTCCAGTTAAAGTCTAATTAATATAGGTTACTATACAACTTCCAACAGTTCAGGATTGATTCGAGCTGTATCCTTCCCATACTGTTGTACGGCCGTGAAACATGGACACTACGCTGCTCAGACAGGACAAAGCTGGAGGCTTTCCACACAAAATGTCTATGTTGTATACTGGGCATAAAGTGGAATGACTTAATCTGTAATAGCAACAAAGAATCCTGTGGCACCTTATAGACTAACAGACGTTTTGCAGCATGAGCTTTCGTGGGTGAATACCCACTTCTTCAGATGCAAGTCACCCACGAAAGCTCATGCTGCAAAACGTCTGTTAGTCTATAAGGTGCCACAGGATTCTTTGTTGCTTTTACAGATCCAGACTAACACGGCTACCCCTCTGATACTTAATCTGTAATGCAGATGTTTATGGTCGGCTCTACAGACTACCTGGGCCATTGTCCTTACACTTTTTGGACATGTCGCAAGGATGCCTCACGGAGTTCCAGTGAACGCTGTTCTCCAGATGGCTTGTAACATCTGGGATAAAATTTCACCAACCGAGGGCGAGAGGCAGCCCAGAGACAGACCCCCTATTGCATGGGTTTATCAAGTCTGTGGCGATGTTGGACTCTCAGGCTGTCACAGGAATGGACCAAATGGTGAACAATCACTATGGTTGACTATCTGGAAAAGCATTGAAGAAGAGAAGACTATACAACTTGGCAGAAATATGGAATGAACTTTGTTTCACCATAATTGCTGTACATTTATATACAAACAACATTATAAAAATGTCAGCCCAAACTTTGAAGCCCCAATGTGAACTTTGGTTTTAATACTCTAAAGAAGTCCATCCTAATTTGTTTAACATTGGGGCAAAAAGTGTAGGAGTTCTGCTATGTTCCCAGAATCCCCTCCTACTCCATGCAACAGCACAGCACTTGATCTGCTGCCTTTGAGACCTTCTGTAGCACCAGAGAAGCACTCGGATACGAAGTGGGGGTGAGGAAGTCAAGTTTCTTAGAACACTTTGTATACTATTCCATAATGGTCATGGATAAAATGCTAACAAGTATAGGACCAAGAACCTATACCTGTGGGACTGCACTGTAAATACACCCACTTGATGATGATTCTCCATTTAGAATGAGATCTATTAATTAGCCATTTTTAATCCATTGAATGTGCCATGTTAATTTTATAGCATTCCAGTTTTTTAATCCAAATATCATGTGGTACCAAGTCAAATGCCTTACAAGAGGCTAAGTATATTATGTCAACACTATTATCTTTATCTACTAAACTTGTAAGCATAGAAAAAAAAGTCATCAAGACATTTTTAACCTTTTATATTTTTGTTTTTTGGGGGGTTTTTTCCCCTAAATAAGCAGTTAACTGTCAGTCCTAGTATTGCAGGCTACAGTTTCCTTTTCACTTTTATTAAACCTCACTATATTCCAGGATTAGGATTTCCATTTGTCATGCTTTTTTGTTCTTTACACAACAAACATAATATGAAGGAATCACACAGACATGGCAGGATCCAAATAACTGTTACTAACTATATACAACATGCAAGGCCTAGCTATATATATATATAGCTGCTCTGGCAGGGTTCTGGTGGCTTCTGAAACACAGAAGACAATGAAGGCCACTGGAGGGCTCTCAAAATATTTAAAGGGATATTACCCAGTTCTATGCACTATAAAGATTTATCTGCTTGTGTTCAGTTTCGTTAGACCAGTTTCTATGGTTTTCTAGTGCCATGACTGAGATTGGAACTTGCACGAGACAGTGCACTGTGAGTAACAGCTTGGGGCTGAGTGCAGGGTGGGGAGACCACAGAACTGAGTGCAGGAGGAAGAAATCGGAGCTGGGTGTGGAGCAATATGGAGCAAAGAGTGGCAGGCCTGAGTGTGGGGCAACAGGAGGGGAGTGGGTGTCGCACTGAGGAGAAAGCATACACCTGGGTGCAGAGGGACCATGAGAAAGCTCAAGGATTGGATTTGGGGGAGTAGCAGAGGGAGAGCTCAGGGAACGATTCAAGGCAGTGAGATAAGCTCTGGGCCCCCACAGGAAAATTCACGTTGCCTCACTGAATACATGTGGACGGTAATGGGGTATTTATTTTGCCTACTCTGGCTCACTGAACCACAACTATTTGCTCTTGACCATGAGAGATATTGGCATGATAATTTCATTCAGTTTCAACATGCTAAAATATATATACATTATATGAAAAATTATGTTCCACTTTTCAAGAAAAGTAATACATAGACACATAAATGTGCATGGGACTTTACAATACAGAAAAAATAACTGGTTTGGGATAGATACAAAGAAGACTACTCAGGTGACCTTTGGACACCATGGTTGCCCTGCTATGACATGAGGAGGAGAATCCAATAATGCAGTCAGAGCTAAAAGTTTAGGGTTTTTTATTGTACTGCAATTACTTAATTATTAGATGAGTAAAGCTCTATAGTGGGAAACCCTACAAAAATGTGTTAAAGTTGCTAGTACACAACCTTGCATTCTCTTCCCCTTACCTTCTGGAATATGAACTCTGGAAAAAAATCTCAAGGAATACTCAGTTAAGTCCTCACCAAAATCCCTTACAACAAAAACAACAACAACAAAAGAACCATAAATTTAAGACAACCAGGAAATGCAAAGTTCAGGCAACACTTTCCACCCAAGACACCTGGACAACTTTATCTCAGTGCCTTATGGCGCGCCAGCATACAGAGACCGGGTAGCACTGTGATACTTGGATGTCACATTGCATCAGTCTTGAACTTGCCTTCCATATACTTTATCAGTCTGATGTATTAATTCTTTGCCAGGCAAAAGAGAAGACTGCAAGGTTCCTAATTTTATACCAATTACAGACATAACTGAACTGAGAAATTTTCCATGCCTGTGAAAATTCAAGTGTTCAATACCTCCCACACCTCAAATTCTCAATTTTTTCCTAAGATATAATGATCGAGTAGTTTCATGTTTGGTTGCTCCATAAAGCATGTGAGAGGCAGGTTTCAGACTTCTGATAGAAACTTTATTTTACTCTTACATTGATAAAAAGTTACACTCATGCTGGTTTCCTTTATCTACTGTATGTGTTTATGACTTTCTATTTTGCACATGTAAAACAGCAGAACAAGTACATTATTCCAGATCTTGAAAAGATAACATGTCAGTCAGTGACTAAAAATCACCACACATGTAACCTCAAAATAATTTTCCAATTCTTCTTATTCGTGTAAAAAGCTGGCGCAGTGGAAGAGATGCATACAGCAACTTCCAGTGGCTACAAACTTAGCATATCACCTATTGACCCTAGCCAGAAAGAGCTTTATTTTGTTGCTGACATGGAAGAGAGGCTGTCTATGCACCACAGATTTCCCTTGGTTGCAGTAATGGACAGAATATGCACAAAAGGGGGAAATTCACTTCTGCACAGAAGACTAGCACAAAGTGTAGGCACCATTTATATCTCACACATTATTTGGTTGGGGCTTCAGTGATCCATCCTTGCACTGACCCACTACACAGGGATGAATTCCAGCCACTGAACTGTGGACCCTGATAATTAGTTAGGTGTGCTCTAGGGACTGGCATCTAGAATTTAGGAGCTTTTTTCACATTGCCAGACATGCTGGTAAATAGTTTTTTTCAGTTGATTCATGTTAAAAATAGCAATGGTAAGTAATGTGTCTTATGTTCCCTTTGATTAAAAAATAACCAATATCACAAAAGAAAACCTCATTTATTTCTCTCTCCTGCTTTCCTTTCTGTGAACGTACTAAAGTAATGACAGATTCACATAGGGATGATTTGTAATTAAATTAAATTCAGCAACAAAAAGTGTGTAAAATGCATTTAATCCAAAACAATAAACAAGTACATGATTAATTGCTTGCAATGTGCCTAGCTTTGATGTGTGAAAATAAAGATGATGCAGCAGCTGAGCGCCTTTAAATCAATTCAACATCCACCTGGTATAAAAGCTCATCATTTACTGCAGACTTAGCCAGCTTCCGTGAAAGAATTTCCAAGATCTCTGGTGGAAATTCATCACAATAGACATACTTTATATGGTGCTCCTCTCCCACCACCATTTAGGTCGATTCCCAGAGTAATTAGAGGAACAAAAAAATAAACCCAACTATCTATAAATCAAATAATGTGGCGGGAAAATACATTTTACTGAAACATAATTGTACATTTTGTATGCATGCTTGCATAACTGAGCAAAATAAATCAGCATTTGGCTATTAAGATTTCTCTTTTGTCCTAATTATCTGTGTATTGAGAGATTATATCCATACAAAATGAAACAAAGAAGACACCACACAAAGAGAGTCATTAGTAATGGCACCTAATCCCATTACTTGGTATTGTGCACCACATCCCCTAGCCCCGTGCCCTACCACAGTGTAAAATAGTAACATCCATTATATATACAAAATGAACACAATAAAGACAAAAAATAAGCTTTAGTTGTACCAAAAAAAAAAAAGACTTTGCCTTCTGTAAAATATCAGCCTACAATATATTGGACCATCTGTGTTTCAGATGTATAAGATATGCTGCTGCTTTACCTCCTCTCCTACAGTGGTATGTAGTATTGCTGAACAGCCGGAAATAGTTGTTTTAGAAGAGAATTGACTCCATTTCAGTGGTAGCTTAGGATAGCTAGAAACATGTTCTGGAGATATTCAAAATCTCATTCAAATGGCAAAGGAAGCAACTCATTGCTGATAAGCAATATAACAGAATTTGATTAGCTGGAAGTAGAATGAACAAATTTACACTGTAGTTTTAAAATATTAATCTTTTTATCTGTATATGCACATACAGTTATATTATACACACACAACACAACAAGTACATATAAACACACACATCCTACATGTTACACTCCAGAAATATTCCTCTTGTCAATGGCTGACGTATACTTCACCTCTCACCTTTATGATGGTCTAGTTAGATATATATTTAAAGGATGGTGGGAAAAGAATAGAGGATTACAAAACACTCAGCAACCAGTATCTTCTGGTTTTGTTTTCTTCTAGTAACTAGTTTACTAACAGTTTAATAGCAAGAGGACAACCATGGCTTGAGCAGCACCAGCAATCCAGTGTAATACCAAGTGGCTCAGGCAGTATTAGTGCTCAGAAATCTTTCTTTTATAATTAATACACACAAACTCACATACACACAGAGAAGTAGGCCTGATGTTCCCATAAGCACTTGGCTGGAGGTCAAAATACCAGCAGAGAGAGAGACCAGAATAGAGACAATAATGATAACTGCATGGCAACTGACAAAAAGTAGCATTTTATTATTGAATGGAACAACAAAAGCTCAGACAAATGTAGGTAGATAAATTATATTATGACCAAGAGCAACTGATGTTGCTAATAACTGCTTTAGTTCCTAAGAAATGAATGCAGCCATTCTCCCATCATATGACCACTTGAGTTTCACACTGTGCTCTACAGCAATCTTTACAATAGGGAGCATTCTACACAAACCCTTGTAAGTTGTCATTGATTGTTTCAAATGTTCTGTACTCAGCAATTCAAACAAGTGTCTGTCTTTTCAAACTGTAAGTGGGCCTAGTCTGTCAAGTATGCCTCTGAAGATAAAGGCATTTGTAAATGTAAAGGCATCTGTAAATGCAAAAGTTGCTTTGCTATTTATGCAGCCTTTACAAAGCACATGTACCAAGCCTGTTCCTGGAGACAAAGAAAATAATTCAAACTAGTTTTATTCACTGAACTGGGATTTCAAAATAAAGATTGCACAGACTCATGTGTCTTAACAATACATTGGTCTTGTCCTACCACTACTTCTCTATTTTCTGTACCAATAAAGTGTTGCTATTGAGGTCCTCAAAAGAGCTAAGATCTTTTTACAATATGTACAGTACATAAATACAGAGACTGGGAGGCCTCAGGATATCAAACTGCTAACATCCAGACTGCAAAAACCAGTTGATCACAGATCTTCATACATTTAATTAAAGAGACGGGGTGGGGAAAGCAAGGGAAACAGAGAAGACCCTCTCTCACTAAACCTTTCATCAAATCAGCATTTATTTCCCCCCGACACTCTATCATTTTATTAAATCCCCCTGTACTTTCACCTTTTAGAAGCTGAGAAGCAGAGGCAGCACAAAGAAGATTTCACCTGCACCCCCAAGGCCCAGGCCTGTGAAAAGGTTAACAGTGCCAGTATCTTCAGCTACTCCCAGACCTGGCAAGAAGGCCAAGAACCCCCAGACAAGCTGAGCTGCTCCAGAACAGGGCCAAGTGAACAAGGAGGGCTGAGGCCTCCTGCAGCATTCTAGCCCTGTGCTTTGGGGGAAGGGGTGAGCATTAATTGTTCCCTGTGCTAAGGGAGCAAATGGTCACTTAGCACATAGGGGCCCTACTGATTGTCTGCCTTTCCTCAGAAGGTAGGATTTCCCCAAACAGAAGGGTCCAGTACCTGGAAAACTCATAGACTTGGAAAGTTGGAGTGTACATTGGTTGGAATATAGGTCTGAAGTTGAGATATTTTTAGGTTAATATTTACTGTGGTGCAAAGCACTTTAAGATCTTCATATAAAACACACTGCAAGTGCAAAGTACTATGCTTGGCACCAATCATCGCCTCCCTCACAAAATCTCACAGGAAAGGGTTTTGGAGAAAGAAACCTCCACAACAATTCCTTCTCAGAGCTCACCAGACGTCATCCGATCTGTCATTGGGATTCATCCCCATTGCTGCGATAAAGGATGTAGGGCCCATGCTCAAATCTAGCCATTCTATGGACCCGATAAAAGCTGAGGCCATTCTAATTTAGGTCTTGATGCTGGTGCTCCCCACCTCATAGGTCCCCAGCAGCATGGCTACAGTTCTGCGCAGCGAGATCTGCTGTCTTTTTTTTTTCTCTACTGAAAGAAAATGCAGATCTGAGTTGACAAACATTTTACAAGTTCATGTCAAATTCACCTCTTTTTTTTGCTAGAAACAGACCTCTCCCGCCCCACACAATCTAAAAAATTCCAAAAAGTCAACAAAATTGTTTTGATGTTTTTTAATACAACATTTTGATTTTCCAGTTGAAAATAACTTTTTTTTAATTGCCTTCCATTTTATTTAAAAAACAAAATTAAAAAGCCCCTCATATGAAACAAAAGTTCTTGTTCAATCCAGAACAATTTTTCTTTCAACTTTTCAGGTCACAGAACGATTTGAAATTTTTCATTTTTGGATCAACCAAAAATGAAATGATTTTTTTCAAATTTTTGATACAGCCAGAGAATCAAAAATAAAATAAAACAAAATAAATAAAAAACCCACCAGATCTTCGCACAGCTCAAAGTGCAGCCCCATTAAAGCTGTGTTTCCTGGGCCGCACCTGGTTCTGGCTGCCCGGGGGAAATTTGGGGTTTGGTTCCATGGGAAACATAACACAATCAGAGGCTATTGCCATTTCTAGAGGACCCTGAAGGGTGGACCCTGTGCTAGACAGAGAAACTTCAGGCCTCATCCAGGCCCGTGCAGAGGACAGTGCCACAGAGAGGTGGCTGAACCCGCTTTTCTGTGTGGAAAGGTGAGAGATGCTCCCCCTCTGTGCATGGATCCCGAGGATGGAGGGAAACACAGTTTAGCCCATTATCTATTAACTATTAATTATTGTTATTATTATCAAAGACTTATTTACTACATGATTAAGCACATTTTTTTCCCAAGTTGTGTTGAATTACTTCAGTTCATAACTTGTGGAAAGCAAGTTAATTCTCTGCTTCAATTTTCAGTGAACAGGATGAGCAGTATATAGTGTGGAGATGTTGGGAACCCACATTGTAAATAAATTACACAAGGTGTTTGACCAGCACAAGGGTCTCTGAGCAGTTTGTGAACCAAAGCAGAGACAAGAGCCAGGGGGCTCTGTTTTGGGGTTTGGCTTCTGGACATCATTTATCAGCTATGCACAGACTTTTAAACACTGACATACATGAGCAAAGAGCAAAATATATACAGAAATCCGGGGGTGGGGGCTAAGTCTATTCCAACATTATTAAACATTACTTAACATCCAAAAAGGAAGTTTGATTGAAAAATTCAGTCAGAAGCCTATCATTTTCAGACACTCTGCTATAATAGTTAGGGCTACTACATTAGAAAATGTAGCATGAAAAAGAAGCTGCCTAGTAAGAATATACTCGGGTGTGTATAAAGAACTGAAAATACTGAAAATAGTCCACTTTCTTACTGGGGATCTCTCTCACAAATATGCTGAACTAAAACACTATCAGACTGAAAATTTAAGTCCCATCCCACTCCCACTGAAATCAGTAGGACTTTTCCCCCATTTTTAATGGAGCAGAATTGGGACCTTATATTTACTGCTGCTTGTACAGTGCCACTTATAATGTGGTTTGAAAGATTCTGGACCCAGTTCTCCCATGCAATAGGGAAGCTTTATACAATTTTGGTGGTATAAGCTTGCTTCACTCTGCTGTCTTTCCCAAATCTTTGTTGCTAGCCTATGGGAGTGGCTCGGTCTCCCTTACACCCCAATGATCCCTGGTTGCTTGAATGGCACCTGGGAATGCCAGGTATTGGCCCAGTGTGCAAGCAAACTCAGTACTGGGTGAGTACAAATATACCTCAAAGCCACCTTTCTTCACACACTCTCCCCTCTCCCCCCGCCTCCCATGGTACAATCAGTGCTCCTCTACCACTGGTCATGATCTGGGCCACTATCATTCTCAAAGCTATTATCAATATTTAAAATATAGAAGTCTGTTAAAAGTTGTAGAATCTTTCGATCTATGCAATATACAGCTACTGACCTTCAGACCCTACAGGGTCATAAAGACTATAGAGTTTCTATATTTAAAATACAATGAAAAAATATCTTAAATGAGAATCCAGATAACATCTGATTTTTATTTTTAATGACATACTGATGTAAGGGACTGAAGTTTGGGTTGTAACATGTTACAAAAGTCAGGGCATTTAGAATTATGGTTCCCACAGTAGCTTTATGTCTGTACCCTGGTGTGTATGTATTATATAACAAGATCTTTCATTACATGATCACATACATCATTTAAGGGGGAAACAAACTTCTGCCTACTGTGTGCATTTATAGCTGAGAGTAGGGGAGGGAGTGTGGTTCCTTACCATACTGCTGGTTATTGTGTGACATTGGCCTGCATTGTTTAATCTTGTAAAGAAATACCCTGTTTTCTTGTCCCTCAGAAAGGTGCTGTTTTTTTCCCTTAGTATCAATTTCCTACTGAAATAAAGGGGAAACTTGAGGAGACAATAGCAGATAAATTACCTGGCTTCCACATCTATAGAGTATTTAGAAGAGATAAAATGCTGTTACTCCTTCAGACAACGGGTGCTTCAGTCTACTCATGATATAAAATATAGTGCTATCCAACAGCTGAAAATTAGTTCCACACACCTTGTCATCCAAATCTACGTTGCTCCCCCTATTACGGAGGTTGCTCAATAGTTAGTTCTTTCTCAAATTAGAATAATTTCTCTATGATAGTGTAATGAATGGGGCTATTCAGTGTCAAAGTGCATCAAACCCCCAGTGGTATGCCAGGTGTACCACGACTCTGAGGCAAGCACTAAAAGGGTTTCAACAGCTATGTCTCACAGGTGCTAGTCCTGGTGGGCCCAAATAACCACTCAGACACATGGCTAAATAAAAAGGTATTTTAGTAAAGCTGGCAGGAAAGGGAAACTTGCAAATACCTTAGGTATTAGCTACAGTTCAAAGTGAGCAATTGTGGTTCCTGGGTGGGGTCCCTAGGGCCAATCAGTCTCTCCTGTTGGAGCTGTTCCATTGTGGGTAAATAATTAAAGACTTATACAGAGAGATAATGAAAAACACGCATGAGAATGACTCTGTAGCTTGGTGGTTAAAGCACTCACCCAGGGCGTGGGAGACCCAGGATACAGTCCTCCCTGCTCCAATGACCTCAGTTACTTTTCCAGAGTGCAACAGCTTCAACAGGAAAGACCGAGTGAGCACCGCATCAGGATGCCCCATATTCCCATGGTTACAGTACCCACCTGAGAGGTGGTGGAGCCGTGTTCAATGCTCTTCTCACGCTCAGAGGGAGGACTTGAAGCAGGTGTCTCCCATATCCCAAGGGGTACTCCAGCCACTGGGCTCCTCCCCACCCCTGCAAACCCTGGCTTCTTGCAAAAACGGCTTAAGCACCTAATTCTAAAGAGGGGTTCCTGGCTGTGAATCCCTAGGAGAGATAGGTGCTTCCCTGCAGCCCAGACTCTATCTCTGTGAAAGGGATGGGGCTTAGCACACAGCCCTCTGATCAGCATCTCCTTTGGCTAGCACAGGGAAAACTCTGCCTAAAATGCTGGGTTTTTTGTGAATCACATTCCAAGGCAACTCTTTCTCCCCCTTCATTGTGTAGGAAGCCTCAACACCTAACTCAGGCTTTATGAAGTATGGTGTGCCCCCATGATTTTCTAGGTGCCTAACTCCTTTTGTGAATCCAGGCCTATGATCCTAGTGAGAGTGGACTTGCAGAAACTTAATGAAAGTCGTACCAGCAATATATAGCAATATTGGAGGAATTATCCTCAAAGGAACCAAGCTATTCATTTTTCAAGTCCTCAGTGCTCATACAGAAAACAGAAGGAAAGGACTAATGCCAGTATAGCAAGAACTAGTTAACTAGAAGCCTAAGTTTTATTTTCCGCCAATTTTAGAATCATCTTTATAGTTTGCATTTTCTGGAATACTACATTGGTCAGACATCTTTTGGGAAAACAAACAAAACAAAAAACATACATAAAGAACATCATAAAGCCAACTCATATGTGGGGAACTTTTAGCATTACCCGTTTCAAAGACTCTAGCTGGATAGCATCACAGTCCAGATTCTCAAAATTTAGGCTCCTGATTTCCACTGATTTCACATGAATGGGCCCATATAAATATGGACATCAATAATCAGTCTATATTATACTAAACAGAAAAATAATAGTTTCTTTTTTAAGGCCAGGGAATCTCTCTTCTCTTCTGTTTTGTGTCCATGTTGCCAATAAGGATGGAGTGTCCTCTCCATTTGATGTGGCTGCAATAGCCTGGGCAGTTGATACGGAGGTGCTGCTTTGCCCAAGTGTCAGTGTCCCCCTCTTGACTTCACTGGTTTGGACCAAAGGAAGGATGAGAGTCGATACATTTGGAACCAGCTACGCTGCAGGAGTTTCCGGGGTGGGGGGGTGGGGTGGATCTTCCATCTGCCTGCCTTTCGGTGCTCCACTCCTAGATTGGTTGTCAGCCACAGCTGAAGGACCCAATCTGTCCTTTGTGGATGTTGTTGGCCAAAACACTGAGTGAGTTTGCTCATCTGCCTTTTGATGGCATTTCCTCCATCAAGAGTTCCAATACCCACCTCAGGCGCTCATCAGCTCAAAGCCATTGGCATTTCCTGAGGTTTCTGGGTTAATTAACTGCTGCCCAGCACTTGGCATTGACCAGTACAGGTTGTACCACTTATGGTCATAGCAGTAGCAGGTTTTGAATTCTGACCTGCCCAGCTACAGCACTGGATTTAACAGAGAACCTTGTTTAAACAAGAGGTCCATGTTAGTAGGTTGTTTTCTGTGAGAGACTCTCAGCTCTGTAACTCACTTGTGCATTTCCTCCAACACAGTTTGGACTTGGAGACCATCAGATCAAGCAGCAAGGCTTACATGTTCTCCCAGAAATACCTGATGTAGAGAAACACATTATCTCTCACTTTTGCAGATGCTGTTGCTCTGTCAATTGTCACTGGGCTATGATCTAAGAAAGAACACTACAGTACGAGTGCTGTCTGCAAACCTCAGTGCAAACATCTGTCATTCTAATTAAATAGCACCAAGAGATGTTTTCCCAGTTTATTTAGTGATGGTGGAGAATATAGAAGGGGAAACTACCAACTCTGCAGCTGGGATAATTCTTGCTCAAGAACTTGCACCTGTTATACATGGAGGCCCTGAGCTTTATGGTGCCAGTTCCCATTCAGGTTCAGTCAAATATTTAAAAAAAAAATATCATCCACTTATCTGCACAGGAAGCTGATGACAGTTCACAGTCAAAAAAAGAAAGTGGAACTAAGGACTTAGTTTAAAAGAGGAGCAAATGACAGAAAGGTCAAAACTGAGAGGGAAAAAATCTTAAAGGCAAAGCTACTGCTGAAAAATTCTCTCAAACAGTATATTAGCAAAACGCTGAGCAATAAAAAAACGTAATGGGTCAGCCATATTCCAAAGAACCCTCAGAAATGCCTGAAAAGTTCAGTCATTGCCCTCCTTAACCCGCAATTAATGCAATGTAATGGTGATGAAGAAAAAACAGCTGGTAAGCCTTTTTGACTGTTTCTTTTATTGTTGGAGCAAATGCATGCTTAGTCATTCCCACCATCTGCTGCACAAGTATTATTTAACAAAAGGATAGTGAACACCAGGATATGTCGGTGTTGAAATTCTGTATACAAGGGAAAACGCCAAGTTTAGATGCCATAAAAGTAGAAAACCTGAGTGGCCAAGAGGCACAAGCTGAGGCTATATAGTAGGAAGGAGCAGCAGCACTTTAGGGAAGCAAGCATAGTAACGGTTTTGAATTTGACTGATATCTGCTTCACTGCAGTAGCAAAATCAAGCAGCAATATTGCTGCTTATAGCAAATCAAAATCAAGACTTAACCAGCTAAATTGCTCTCACACCCTAAAATCAGTGGAACTCATGAAAGGGATAATTATGTGCTGGCAGCTTTGCTTGATCCACTTGCTTGAAGGATGCTTTTCTAAGAGTGCTGGCATCTGTCATCCACCTTCTCTTCCTCCTCTGCATCTTTTCCCAGTGTAGGTAAATTACATGATGCAAAATGTCTTTGACACTCACAGCATAGGCAAAAGGGCTTGTTTCCTAAAAAATACAAGCACACTGCCACTGCCATGTTCAACACTGGTGGTAATCCACCCATAAAGCATGCAAGTCGCTTTGTTGGAAGTGGGAAGAGAGACAAATGGATGCAAAGACAGTGCCTGCCCGCATAGTGTGCTCTTCATTTCCACAGCTAAAGCAATAGCACTTCCTGACCATGAAATAAAACAATTTAGACAGTCATTTCAAATAAGTTATCCAACTAGCCTATGGTTTCTTAGAGACATGATTATTCAGGTGATATCTTGAGGTGTCTGGAACTGTTGGGCATTTTCATACACGCTTACCTTTTACTAACTCTGTTTTTAAAGATAAGCCCAGGGAATATCGATAGCTGATGGAGGTGTTTGCTAGCACTAAAGCTGCATAATAGTTTCCATTTTAACCCTCGCTATTCAGGCATTCATAAACCTTCTGAAACTTTTACCTTTTCAGTGAAATGTTGCATGTTTGATATCTGCTCAAAATTTTGTTCGTTTGTTTTTAAAATTCAGGTAAAAGCTATAAATCATCTTCCTCCTTAGCTCTTTTCTGCATTGTCTGAAGCTTTAGGACCTCTATCTCCTCATACACCCTTACTTTAGGCCTGATTCAATGCCCATTGGTGTCCATGGAAAGACTTCCACTTACTTCAATGGACATTGGAACAGGCCCTTTAACTCCTGTGTAACTGGGGGCCTAGGTTGTGGGAAGAATGGACATGACTCCTTTTGTGAACACCACTTTTCAACCAATAAGAGGGCTTACTTTGAGTGCCTCAAAGTACACCCCCAAGGGCTGGTTATGCTGCCTCAGCAGCACTTCCTACTATTTCTGACAGTGGGTCTGATACAAATCCTCTTGAACTCAGTGGGAGTCTGTCCATTGACCTTAGTGGACTCTGGATCAGCCCCAAACAGCGACAAGGATTAATAGCTTGATTCCAGTGGACTGTATTAAAAACACTGCAGTAATGCACCCAATTAAAAAAAATAAATAACAGGAAGCCAAATTTATATAAACAAGGAGATCTAATGGTGTTGGGGAGGAGATGGAGGGGAAGAAAGGGTTAACAATCAAACAAAGGACACAGCTGTAACCCAGACAAAACAACTTCTTTACATTGTACAGGGTTTTGCATATTCAAGAGCAGGGATCAACAGTCTGTTAAATTTTGTCAGGATAGCTATAGATTATATAAAGAACACCAGTAAGAAAAGTAAGGCCATTTTCCAGTACATCTGATGAAGAGAGGCAAAGTGAAACAGTAAATACTAGTTAAACCATATCCTGAATTAATACACTTGATGAAGAGTAATGATCAGGAAAAGGGGGCTATATAATTAAATTTCATCCACAATCCTTAAAATATATATGTAGACTAAGTTTTACCCAAGAGGAATGGGGGGATGAAACAAAAATCTTTCTAATATTAAACTAGTTCAGCAGAGGGGCTAATATTTAGAAAGTATTAATGTTATCAATTGATGTAATATGAAGATTAAAACTTGTCTGACTTGTCTACTTGAGAGAATAAAATATTTCTCAGCTTCATAGCCTGTATCTTTATGAGAACCTTAAAACCTGTGCACGGTAGTGAGCTATAATTCTCCTTCTAATATCGTTAATCTGCATCTGAAATATTACAGCAAGGTTAAGATAGTCTGACAAGTATTAAGTGAGATTATCCTATACATACAAACCAGGGGATACAACTGTTGTAACTCAAAATGCTTATGAAACTTGAAATAGAAGCTGTCACAGCCTTCTCTTTCTATAAGACTGATAGAGATGAGCCTGTTTCATTCTTACTGATAATAGTCCAATGGGGATTTTGCTATAGGGACAAGAAAGGGCAAAAGATACTAATTCAAGAAACTTAAAAAAAAAAAAAAGCACCATTTCTAGGAGATTGTGGCATCTATAATGAGGTACAAAAGTCATGGAATCTCACGTTAATGAGCTGGGTTTGTAGAGGACAAGGAACCACTCGGGAATTCCGCTACATGTAGAGTGCATTTGAAGGAAAGGCATTTCAGCTCTAGTGCAAGTGGTTGACCTACCTTGACACTCTGATCATCATATCTCTGATTTGTGTGCCTAATGGCCATTTCCAGCGAACATCAGCTTTGAAAGTATGTTGCCAGCTTTCAATTAATTAGACAGAGGATGTGGAGAGGGGTCACCTGTTGTAAAAGGAACTCCCTTTGAAGGTTATCTGCTTGGTTCCTAGGGTAGTGACCTAGGCATAATACTTGCCTCTAGCACTACCAAAGAGTGCTACATTATGTACATGAATTAGAATTTGAATAAAGAACTGTTAGGCAGTCCTGCGAGCTGTTCAATGATATATAGACTATAAATAGGCTTATGGGATCTAAGCTTGCCAATTATCAGCTGGAAAACTGAGTCAGCTTTTTCTACCCAATTCATTACCAGGTCACAGATATATTTGAAAGTATGTTTTTCCTCTTCAAGTTGCATAACAACACTGTAGTGGGGCGGATTGCCCCGCTCCCTGTGAGAATGGGCTGCAGCAGGCGAGGGTGCCTGCGCAGACAGGGCTTATTGTGAGCCAATCAGCAAGGGGCTTATTGTTAGCCAACTAGAGACAGCCAATCAGGGCCAGGCTCAAAGGTATATAAAGCCTGCCCAGAGCTGGAGCAGTCAGTCTGTCCCAGGCCTTCAACAGGGGAAGATCAGTCTCCAAGGGAGGAGACTAGCACCGTGGACAGCGCAGTGCTGGCCAGGCTCAGGGAGGCTAGGGAGCTTGAACCCATAGCCTGCCAGGCTGCAGGCCCTGAAGGGAAGGGCCTAGCGGGTGCAAGGGGCCGTAGGGGAAGCGGCCCAGGGGAGCAGACAGCAGAAGGGGAGAGAAGGACAGCGAGGCTGACGCCAGAGGGTCCCTGGGCCGGGACCCAGAGTAGAGGGCGGGCCTGGGTCCCCCCCCTTCACTCCTTGCAGTGCACCCAGCCATTGGCCGTAGGGAGCGGCCATCTTGCTATGCCAGATCCCTGACAAAAGGGATTGGACTCAAAGGGCGGTTGAACATAGTGACTGAGGTGTGGGACTGCTGAGCACCGACCCCCCCGGAAGGGGGTGCAGATGGACTAAGGGGCACTGCCGGAGGGCAGTGGCCTCAAAGAGGACGCCACCGAGCACGCAGCAACGCGGGTCCAGAGATAACAACAGAGGACAGAACGACGGACGGGACATCACCAGCCTGCAGAAGGCGCTCCACTGGAAAGAGCTAATTCCCAGAGTCACCAGCAGGAGGCGCCACAGGGGTGAGTCCCGACCCGTTACAAACACATTGTCATGTAAGACAGTATCTTGCTTTATTATAAAAACCATCCTCTTATGTAACAATATGGCACCTCCCATGTCCACCCAAATAGGAGGTCCCTAGCTATATACAATACATATATTTCCACTCCACTATGCAGTAGCAGTAAAGGAGGGATGTGAGCTTGCATAAAGAGCATATGACAGAAGTTCAAGAACACTCAGTCATTATTTTACTCTGCATCAGTCAGGCCAGATTTAGGGTGCAGGATGTAGCTTGTGTTTCATGTATCACATATTGGTTACAATATGAGAGGACTCCATGCTTCTAAAACCAAACAGGCTTTTTAGTAAGAACTATTTACAGATACGCCACTGTACTGCAGCCAAGGGCATACAGACCAAGTCCCAGTTGCCTCCTCCCAACTCTTCCCTCCTGCAACCTGTGGTCCTCCATCCAAGTTCCAGGAATATTGCTACAGTTTGGGCCTCTTTCCTTAACTATATCTTTTTATTGTATTTATATATTTTAATTTAAAATGGAAGAAAATACCATGGTACAACTAGATCCAAACTTTGAATTGAAAGTGAAATCAGGGTTTGGGTTCAGACTCAATGTCAAATCTTCATAAGCTCAGTGTAGGAAATCTCTGTGAGATCAACCAGCCTTGTGAGATTTCCTGCCATCATGAATGGAGGAACACTCA
This sequence comes from Mauremys mutica, assembly GCF_020497125.1. Classification (NCBI taxonomy): domain Eukaryota; kingdom Metazoa; phylum Chordata; order Testudines; family Geoemydidae; genus Mauremys; species Mauremys mutica. Next base: position 181,704,083 of record NC_059072.1, on the reverse strand, counting down.
CAACAGCAGCTGTTTTCATGTCATTTCATTTGCATCTGACATGAAACTGGAGAATGGATATAATTTAGGATCTGATCATGAACTGGACAAAAAAGTAGAGTTAAGAAATTTAAATCTGAACATCCTCATATTCAAAAGTCTTGATGTTTGAGTTTCCTGTTTTTAGTAGTTTCCTATATCTGATTCAAGAGCTATTACCAAATATGTTTGATGGTCTATTTTAAGTCCCAAGTGTCTGATACTCTGAAACAGCACAACTAGAGGACCCAGGTTAAATTAAAAGGGAAAGTGTGTAGGAAAAATATAAAGTATGATTTTTACAAATTGAAGACTGAGTGGAGTGGACTTCCAACTGAGGAAATAGACAATTAGTATCAGTTTAATTAAGAAAACAATCATAGCTATAGAAATTTATGGGAGTAGTTGAGCCTTGCATGCATCAGTTTAATCTCTTAAATGGTGAATGTGCCATAACTTAGTACCTTCTGTTTCAAAAACCACGGGCCTCTGACAACTAAGCTAAATGAGATACTCCATTAGCTGTTCAATCAATCAATATTAAGGCTTACTAGCTGGGGGAAAAAAAATGGGTTGGAGGGAATTGTAAGAGAGGTAATAGCTGACACTTTTTATTTTTTAATCTCTTTTTCTGCTATTCTTTTCCCACACCATCCTCTCTTCCCCTTTGACACCATGCAATACTGATAGGATTTCAATTAAGTAATTTTTTTTTAAGAATTTATGATCCCAGATTACATTAAACCAAATTCAAAAAACACATTCACATTTTCCTCATTCACGGTGTCACTACAGAGCTGAGTTAAAATTGCTTAGATGCCCTAACTTTCTATTTCCATTCCTTAACATGTGTGTATTTCCCTTAAGTTCAATTTTAACTCTGAATTTCTTGAATGATTGGGATAATTACAACAGTCCAGTAATGTATATTACCCTAAATTACTGATATGTACTCTGCACTCTATCTTAAAGAGTTCTTAAAGATTTAGTCTGAGTTTTAGGGTTTTTAAATAATTTTTTGTAAATTAATATTAAACAAGAAACGGAGAATGTTAGCACATATGTCTAATAATTTTAAAGTTAAGTATCAATATTAATTTTTTAAATGTTAATATTCATCACCAGATTCACTGGTGTGATCTGGCTGCTTTATCTCACTCTGGACCGGTGCAAAGAGGCCAGAACATACTGGCCAGTTTAATTGGAAATACAGTTGCTCTGTTTCACTTGAGATACTGATAGGAGTGGACAAAAAGTTGAGCTGACCTAAGATAGTATAATTGTAGTAGTGTGGCTGAAGCAGTGCCCCCCTTGTGGACCTTCTGTTTTCCCCAACTAGACCATGAGTCTCCCTGGGGTGACGACTATCTCCAATGTCCACTGAGATGAGCTACTGTCCACCAGCTAATTGTCCCTTCAGTCCTATCCTTTTCTTGTCAGATTTCAGGGGCTGCATCCCAAAATGTTCTGTGACAAAAAAAGAAGAGAAGAAAAGAACCTGGGCCATCTCGCAGTCTTCTGGAGTATTCTTGCCATTTTTCCCTTCGGGCTGGGTTCCATGAAGCCCACCTTCCTCTTCCTTGTAAACCCCATCCAACCATGTGATAGGCAGGAACTCTTAACCTTTTCCCAGCTATACTATTTTGTCACACTTTGTAACATGTAGATGGCAATTAAGCTATTTAGATATGTGGACACAGCTGGAGAACCGCTTCTATGTACACTATTGCCAACCTCATGCTTTCCAAAAAATCAGAAGTCAGGTCCCTGAAAAAAGTCATCAAATTGGAAGTTGGCGGGCAGGAGTGGAGGGAGTGGCTAGGGTCGGTGCTGAGTTGTTGGGTGCTTTGGAGAAGGGCTACTTGGCTCGAGGTTGAAAAAAAGTTTGACAACGCAGAATATCATTTATGTTTAAAATTGAAAATGAAGAGAGAATAGCCAGCATGGACATATGTATGTTACAGTATAACCACAGTTGCTTGGACAAAAAAGGCACTAAACTAAGGCAGTTTTAAATTAAATAGCTGCCAAACAGTCATGACTCCAGTAGCACTGACAGGGTAAGAGATTTTCTTTGCTCCTTAAGCATGAGAAAAAGAAGCAATGCCTAAGGCCATTTTCACAAATCACTCCTCAGCAAAACGTTGGCTTTGTAGAGGGGGACATTGGATCTGTTGATTTAAACATTGCCTCTTGATTACAAAGAAACAAACAGGGAATTAAAAAGCAATGGTAGTTCTTTCTGTTTGACGGCAAACCAGGGGGAAAATATCATCTTTGTTTTTAACATTATCAAACGTGGGAGAATATAAACGCAAATTGAACAGATGCCTTCAACCTTTTTTTCATTCATTCTACTGTAAATTCTCTCCTTTTCAAACAGTCGCTTCTAATATTCTGCAAGGAAAACATGACAACCAAGCCTTTTGTATTAAAAAATTGCGATTTTCTTTGAGAATAGACACTGGACTTTTAATTTTATTTTCTGTGCCTCCTTCTTTAAAATGTTGCATTAAGATCAACATATTGGGAGCACACAGCAATTATTTGTGAATCTCACAGAATTTAGAGTGAAATCTGACAAAATCCTATGGTAACTATATTTTATTCAAAGGGGAAAAAAGTGGAGATACCAGAAGATGATATTATATGATGCTCCACTGAGAGATCCCTATAAAAGCACCATCAGTAACTGTATGCAATTATTCTGTGCAATTATTTATTTAGTGTAGGCATTGTAATGCTACAGGAGATGGGCTGAGTAGAGGCTGGGTTTTGGTTATTTATGCTTCAGATTGCGAGTCAAGTTTTGGTTCTGAAAAACCAGGAATTGACTCTTATGACTTATTTCAGTTAAACAATCAAAGTGCAGAGGACGTGGAAGAGATTGGGCACCTAGTTCCAGCTCTGGCTCTTCTGAAATGCCACTACATTATGTAGTGCTTTATTTAGCCATATTAAATAGGATACTATACTAAAATTAAATACTTATGAAATCAAATCAGTACGCACATTACGAAGTCCCACAAAATTATTTTAAGATTTGAACTAAAGGTACTGGTCAAATTCTCCATCACTGTCCATCTGCTTTATGATAATCTGGAAGTAAAGAGCCTAGATACCTAATGGAAAGCACCAGGAACCATCTCCAGCATATAAAGTTTCTCGGGATAGCACAGAGCTGATGGAATGGCCATACACAGACATCACAGCTCCCAGACTATGAGCTGTGTCAGGGAATGGAGGGACATGACCAGAGCTCACTGCAATCCAATGATTTTTGGATATGGAATGGCCCAAGGTGTCGATTGCAATTAAGAATAATTTAAAGAAGAATTCAACTTGCTCTAACTTATTTTTGTATGCAGTGTTGGTGTAGCTATGTAGATCCCAGGATATGAGAGAAACAATGTGGGTGAGGTAATATCTTTTATTGGATCAATGTTGCTGGTGAGAGAGACAAGTTTTCAACTTACAAAGAGTTCTGTGCAAGTTCGAAAGCTTGTCTCTCTTACTTGCAAAGTTGGTCCAATAAAATACATTACCACGTTGTTTCTCTAACTTCTTTGGCAGCTTGGGCCAGAATACCAGAGGTATAAAGTTGGCTTAAAATCACCCTTCCCGTACCACTTCAGTTCATACACCAAGCCTGGCCCAGCTAGAGTGGAAAATTATACCCACAGTATTTAAGTGTGAAATTGAATCAGAATTATGAATCAGTAATATAAAATGGTTTTCCATTTGAGAGGGTTTTGGACCCAGATCTTCCCCTGTGCCTCCCTCCCCCTGCCCAATGAAAATGAATCAATTCTGCAGGAAAAACTGCAAAACCATTTTCAGGAATTTTGAAAAAATGTCACCTACTATGATTTAATTGATCCAAGGTGAACCCCATCTATAATTATTTGTTAAGAAAAAAGTTGCCATTCATTCATCACAGTGCACAGGAATTTACATGTTTAACTTGTTAGCATTCAGAGTTGTGTGTGCAGAGTCACACATTGCAATGAGAGCACACCTCATAAATTCAAATAGATTATTATCCTCACTTAATATGTTACATCAGAGTAAGCATTTGGAACCATGTCAGACAAGTGTAAGACATTCACAGAGATTAATGAATATAAGCTTCTTCAAATCTAATAGTGTGCCTTTGAATATAGCACATCTACAGGCTCTTTTGCAAAGATATCTGTGTTAATTTATTAGACATATATCTGAATTGATGCCTGTCCTTTCTAGCTGCCTGCACTACTCCCACATCCTCAGCTCTCTCCCCACCCACAGTGAATCTTAACAAATATGGTATACTTAATGTCACAGACTATCAGGCTGTAAATATACCTTATTCTGGTTGATTTGTTGAGTTAATAATTCAAGTATTGACCATCCAACTTGTAGTAAGGGAGGATATTACTTCAGAAACACCTACCACTCCATTTTCCCCAGGCTTGCTACCAGATGCTGGCAATAAATACACAGAAACCTATAGTTGGCATTTTTATGCTTAAACTTTATTGCAACTTTTGGGGTTGACGTGCTATTTTATCCTTACCAGCTTTATATCCCCTCTCTACATTTTAATTAAACACTAAATAACTATCAGTAGAACATGGATAATTACTACAGGTATGTTAGGAATGAAAATCCCTCACTATAGCCCTGTCTGACTCAGTGAAAACATTAGTTATAGAAATATGCACTTTATAGTCAAATTCAATTACATACACATTTTAATCAATGGGAGTGTACCATTCACTAGTACAAAGAAGCTGAGAATTTAAGAAGCCTAAGGAACAAACTCACAGCTGTAAAGAATCCTGGAACATGTGAAAATTGACTCTTCCTTCTTTATCAGAAAACATATTTGTTTGTTTCAATTTTTGTAAGTTAATATTTTGCTGCTTCAGTTCCCTATCTGCAGCTGCCTATCAACAAGAAAACCACTCACTCTCTTTGTCAGGAGCAGAGATGCATTCCTTCTTCCCACCATAGACATTGGTTTTAAACAAACCTATTTATTAAAGCAGCAAAGACAAAATAATATAAGTTGACATGCTCACTAATGAAATGTACCAACACAGAACATTTACCCACAACTATATGAAAATACTGGCAGCATTTATTATTATTGATTCCCTCATATTTCAACTCCACCTTCTCCAGCACCTACACAGTAGTTTGTTGGAATCCTACAGCTGTTACCTGAAAGATGAACTCTACCTGCTGTTTCCTTAACTTTTCTACACAGAAATGCTTTCATTCAGCCACCTCCTTTCTCTTCCTTTTTTTCTTGTCCAAGGAATAAGGGCTCTTGCATTAAGGACTCCTGACACATCCCTTTCCAAACATGCTCAGCATTTCGTTTTAAATTGAGATCTGCTAGGCCTTCCTTACCTCCATCCTTACAGTGTGGCCTAGGCATGTCTTAAGTCTCTCTGGGTACATCTACACTCTAATTAAGCCCAGGGTTAGTGGAAATCAAGTCAGCTGACCAATGTTAGGAAAGCCTAGGCTTGAGCATCTACATAGGTTTTTAACCCCTACATTAAGACTTTTCTAACCCATGTTCAAACCTGGAGCTCTGGTGTCTACACTGCAGCACATACATCCAAGTTAAAGTAATCATAGCCCAGAGTCCTTAGTGCTCCCCCAATGTGGCTGCTCCAGCCTTAATACAGTGGTGCACTGTGGGAAAACTTTACTGTCCACCCTGTATGTTACACGAAGTTTGAACAGCCCACCAACACAGCGCGCTGACTACTCTTTTTGGTCTGTGCACTCCCAGCTACCAGAGCCAGCAACATGGAGGTGGCACCTTTTGACAAACTTCTCTTGCTGCTGCTTTCACTACTGTGTCAGGAAATGGGCAGAGCATCCACAAAGCACTGGTGGATATTTCAGCAACTTTTTCTTTATCTGACGGATTTCCTGCAGGAAGAGAAGTACCGCCTTGTCATCGCAGACTCTCACTGGCAGATGCTGCTCAGTGTAAATGGCATAGCCACTGAGGTCCCTTACATAGATTACTGATTCTGGCACAGGGCTACAATCACAGACTGATGGGACCACACTGTTATGCAGACCTCGGATGATCAGTAGTGAATCCAGAACTTTCAAATGAAAGCCACATTTCTGGAGCTTTGAGAGCAGCTTGCCCTGACCTTCCAGCATAAATAGGCACAACTGATCTCACACTTGCCAGTCCAGAAATGTGCTGCTACAACCATCTGGAAGCTCGCTACCCTAGACTGCTACAGGTTCATTGCCAATCTGGTTGCAGTTGGAAAGTCGACTGGTTAAAGTGGTGGTAGAGGTAACAGACAATCAGGCATATGGTTTATCCCAAAATGGCAGGCATTAGAGATATTCCTGAGGTAATTACTGGCTTTGAGAGAGCAGGGTTCCCTGACTGTGGCAGGGCTGTTGATGGAACTCATGTGCCCATAGTTTGCCCTCCTCAAGGAGCACACAAGTACATAAACTACAAAGGATACTACTCTATTGTTATGTAGGCACTAGTGGATCAGAGAGGAAGCTTTATGAATGTTAATGTGGGTTGTAAAGGAAAAGTTCATGATTCCAGAGTTTTCACCACTCAGGAGTCTACTTCCATGGACAGGTTGGGACACTCTTCTTACCAAATGACATTGACATAAATAGTGTTACTGTCCCCACTATTATTCTGGGGGGCCCCACATTACCCCTTTTGCCTTGGCTTATGAAACCGTACCCTGATTTCAGAGGCCCTGGCAAAAGAAGGTTTAATTACAGTCTCAGCAGGTATAAAATAGTTGTTGAATGTGTGATTGTGTGAATTGAAATCACATTGGAGATATCTACAGAGCCATTTGGATGCCAGTGTCATCAATGCTGTCTGCATTATTGTGGCTTGCTCTGCTCAACCTCTATGAAGCCATCAGTGATCCATTTCCCCCTGAATGTGACAGTGAGGGGATGCTAGATCGGTACCCTAAGCCAAAGAGTATAACCTGCTCTCACAGTGATAGCTCCACTTGGTCAGTAGAAGTCATCCTTTCGATGCTTTGTGTTCTCACATTATGGACTTGCATGGCCCAATGACAGAGGGGGAGATAGTACCTGTAGAAATGTGCTTGCGAGGGGAAAAAGGGTTAAGGGGAGGGGCGGCATGTGACGGTGGGAGCTTGGTTGCACTAGAAGCCTGAATGACTTGATGAATAATGAATTTGGATGAGGGAAAAGAATGGGTGTAGAGATGGAATTTATGGGTTCACTGTACCTAGCAAAAGAGAGGAATACCATTTGATTACTAATACTTAATTGCTCTTGATTGTGTTTTTAGCTATATTACCTCAAATAATGATTGTATGATGTGACACAGTGATAACAATAAGCTTTCCTGAAGATATAACATGCTTTATTTGTAAACGTGTCTTAAAATAGTAATGACAGGTTTCAGACTAGCAGCCCTGTTAGTCTGTATCCGCAGAAAGAACAGGAGTACTTGTGGCACCTTAGAGACTAACACATTTATTTGAGCATAAGCTTTCGTGCGCTACAGCCCACTTTTTCGGATGCATCTGTTCTTTTTAAAATAGTAAAGCACTCTCACAATGTTGGGCAGGCCAGATACCACTATAAAACCACACAAACAAGGAAATAGTTAATGCCTGACAGTCCTCCTACCACTACATATCCTTTGGCTTCACATTCTCCTTTTCCTTCGTTACACATTTTCCTCTCACTTGGTGGAAGGAGAGGGAAATGGATGTTTCCTCCAGAGAGGGGATGAAGAAGGAAGGTGGCATGGGGTTTAGTTGCCCTGCACAGCCACTCATGAGTCTTGAATGTATGGGCTGCCGAAACATGGGGTTGTCCAAGCTACTGCTGGACTGAGGGCACATTGCAGGGCGATCATGCTGTGGTGTTGAGGAGGCAGCAGGAGATGCCACTCTTGCAGCTATTATGGACTGGAGTTGCTGAAACAATTTTCTTTTGAACTCTGTCCTACTCCCTTAGCCATGGTTCCTGTCCAAGGAACTGCTTTGCAAGTACCTGCTCCCTTGATGAAACCCTGTCCTCCAACTGGGTGAAGAGCCTCAGCCTTTCCTCCTGCCTATTGTTCCAGTCTTTTGTCTATCTACTTCTGTTACTGAACCTGCTGGTCTGCCCTCTCATGAACATTTACCATAACTTTATCACTGAAATGCTTCTTTTTGGAAGAGCCTGTGAAGGTACATTGGGCCAAGGAAAGGGTTCCCGAAGAACCGTGGGTAGTACAGGTTGAGGATCTTGAAACAGGACAGGAAACAGAAGGATATTGTCTAAATTAGCTGAGTGGAGTAGCACAGAATTAATTAATTTTGGTGGAATCTCAAGGACATCAAATGTAACATTTCTGAAGTTAAACAGCTCATACTGTGAAGGGGATGCTTCAGTCCTCATACTGTCTCTGGACTCAGCCTTGTTAATCACAGCTAAGGAAGCACAGAGACAATGGCAAGTTTAAATTATATTTTTTTGTTTCATAAAAAATTTATAACTAATTGCCATGGGAGTGGGGGCAGGTGTATATAGTGCCATTTCTGCAAAAAGGCTTTTCTCTGTCATTTCAGGCCTTTCATATTTTGGAAGACGTAATTGTTCGCGTGGTGCCATACTGGCAGAGGGAGATTTAGTCCAAGCTGCTGAAGGGAAACCTGCAGCATATACAGCTGAAGTATTCAAACATATAGTGACCAAACAGCACATTAGTGAGTGGAGTGGACTAGTTCAGCTATACCGGGGGACCTGGAAAACATGCCCTTTCCCGCAATGTGACTGACTAGCTGCTTCAGGAAACATTTGCAATTATTGGCAGTCAGAATTGGGTCCGAATCTATAAGGGAATTAACAGAATAGTGCATTAGCTCACAGACAGCTTTCACCCTGTTATTACTTCACCCAAACACACTGAAATCTGTACCTTTCTCCATCCAGCACAGTTCTGGGGAAAAACCCCTCTCCTACTTTGGAGAAATGATTTTGTAACACACAGATGGCCTGGATAACCTCTAACTGAAATGGACTAACTGTTTCCCAAACACCCACACTTAGTTCACTGTTTACAGGTAGCTCCATAGATCCAAGGGGATTACACAGTGGCAAATTTCTCATTACTGAAAGGAAAACAAGAATGACCCTAGCAAACATCTTTGTCTTAGTTAAAATAACCTTTACAGATGTTAATGAGTTACAAAATTCCAAGTCACCATTTTTAACTCCATATGGTGGGAGGGGGGAGGGGAGAAAGGACACCAAGGCACTGTGATACAATCTGCCATTAGTGGCCAAGCACTGGTAGCTGGGATTTATTTTTGCATTGCTTCTTAAAGCAGAAATTGCTCCCATTACAATAATAATAGACTGTAAATGTGAGTCACACACTCTGGGGAGGCTTCTGTCTCCAAGGGGTTTGCTGCAGGCATGGCAGTAGGCTGTTCCTGGGGGTGGGGGGTCAGTGGGAAATCAAAGAGCTCTTCCAAATAGAGACCAAAAATTTGCTGTTGATCCTGATACACAGCCTGCTCTGGGACTCGTTTCATTAAAAGAGTCACTTCATGCTCCTCACTGGGAACCTGCTGCTGGCTACCATCAGTCCTCAGGCTGGATTCAGGGGCCAACAGAACACCATCTTGGCTGACTGGTCATCATGAAACCTAGTTGGCTCCATGCTGGGCACAGTGCCCAGAATCTGGTCAAAGTCCAAAGCCTGGGCTAGCACAATTACACTGTAGATGCAGGGTTGTGTTGCAGTGTACATATATTACATAACCCATCATTATTTGGAAGGGTTAGCCAGTACTTTTTAACTTCAAGCTTGTTGAGCTCTCCCAGACAGTGTTTTACTAAGGTCCTGAGTGAAGCTCTGAGAGGAGTGAGAGTCAGAGCTCTCCACTGTTTAGGAATGTCTCTGATTTTATGCAATCAGAACAGAAGTAAGGAACACACAAGAAAGATGTGACAATAGAGTTCTTGAGATTACATGAATTCTTCAGTGGACCAGAAGGAAAATATGAGAGAAGTATTATGCAGTTATGACACTGAAGCTTTTTCTGTAACTGACTGAATTTATGAAAGTATGAAGATTCAACCTACTAATCCTGTAACAACTACACGCAGGACCTTCAGATATCAGTATGTAAGCTTACATCACTGACGTCTAATTTTGTCTCAGCCATTCTGTGATTTTCCTCTTGGAAAGAGGTTTTATTTGGAGAAATGGCCTCAGTTTAGATGGAAAAAAATATTCAGCTTCCAACAATCAGTGAAATTTCATTTCAGAGAGATCTGTGAGGCATACAAAATAGGAAGAGCTACCCAGAAAATGCTCCAAAATGTTCTGCCCCCTTGGAAAATTTTGGGGAGAAGGTTTTCAAATTAAAAGTTTAAGGAAATGCCATTTTCTGTGGAAGCAGACATTTTTCACCTACCCACCCACCCACAAAAAAGGGTAATCAAAAACCCAATTTCCCATTGGAAAAAAAAAAGGGTCAACAGAAAATTTTTAATCAGCCCGTGACAGGGTTCACTCACCAGAGTGACACCTCCTGCTGACTGTCCTGGGGATTAGCTCTGCCAGTCGGTGTGCCCTCTTCCAGTGGTGCCTCTCTAGTAGTCATCTCTGCCTGCCGACCCATGTCTCTCCAGGAACCTCAGCATCCTCTTCATGATTCGGTCTTCTGGCCAGGTCACCCTCTGTTTTTCTCCCTTCTGGGGTTGGGTACCATTGCTCAGTAGTCAAACCACTTCCCAGTGATTTGGGGACCGGGGGGACCCAGGTCAGCTCACTGCTCTGAGTCCTGACACAGGGATCCTGTAGATAGCAGCCTCCTACTGCATCTCTTTAACTAAACTCTAAACTGCTTTGACTCCCTGGATCACTTCCTGATGGACCCAACACCTTCTTTGCCTTACCTCATGGCACTGAGCTAGCAAGTCCCATGAGCCAGCCAGGACTCTTGCTCCCCCAGGCAACAACTGCTCTGTCCAAGGTGCTACCCTTCCTGCAGCCTACAAGGTCCTCACTCCTTGAGCTCCTGGCAGCAACTCACCCTGTTCTACCCTGCAGCTCCTCTTATATGGACCTACTGGGCCCAGATTGGTTGCTCCTTGTAGCTCTTTTCTGATTGGCTGCACCCTACACAGCCGCTCAATGCTGTTTGGAGGACTCATTTCCACTGCTCCACTCTCAGGAAGGCAAAATCTTTACCCCTTCCACACCCCATCACACTAAAAGACAATCTTTTAGTTTTAGACAGAATGTCTCACCTCTTCCTTTCTGTACACATAAGCTGCTTCTTTTAGGTGTGATTTTATCAATGTGTCATCCTTATCAAGGAGGTTCTATTCTTATAGTCCTGAAACTCTGTCCATCCTGATTGATTTGTTACTAAAATTTAGATCTAAAGCATCTACGATTCACTTTTAAAATATTTCTTTTATGTCTCTTGAATTCAACACTCTCTACCAGACCAAGGATAAAAATCCTTGGATCCTGTTTTCAAGATCCTCCTGGTGATTCCAAGGTTCTCCTGGGTTATTTCTAGGAAGCTCATATATTTTCATGAGATGGAAATTAGAATGGGCATTAAATCTAATTATTTGAAGAACTGATAATGGATTCCATTTGCTCCACCCAGCACAGGACTCAAGTGGTCACCCTTATCCACACCGAGTCAAACTTGGGAACCAAATACCAGCTGATGGATGAAGTTGATCACTACCTTTCTTTTTATTTTCCAGAAACATCCTATCACAGAAGACTTGGTTCACAGCATATTGAAAGCTAGTGGGTACCACCAGACAAGCAATAACATATCCAGATGGCATTTCTTGGCCTGTATGGTGAGTTTTAGATAAAAAGACTTTCTACAGAATAACTCTGCTGTATTTCTGCTACAGAAGTAACAGATTTCCACAAAGTTTGATATAGAATTAATTAGATGTCTCTCATTATTTATAGAACACAATCTCTAAAACCAACATGGCTGTAAGAAAGAACACCAACTGGTATTTTTTGTGATGTGGTCAGCCTATGTTGTCAGTAACCAACCCACTCATTTTTTCAATTAGTTTCATACCAATTTTTAAGTTAATATTAAGTGCTATAATTTAAAAAAAAAAAAATACATTCAGAAAAGGTGAAAAATTTAATTGTAACTTAAAGGACTAAATTTTCAAAAACTGCCTCAAAATTTGAGCCTACTAGTTTTAGGGTACAACCCTGAGTGACTAAAATTCATATTTGCTCACATATGGCATTTGCATATTTATAGATATTTCTGTACGCAAAAATCCCAGTTTTGATGCTCAGAACTGGACTCTGAGCCTAATGTGTCCAGATGTGCAGACACATAATATTGAAAAAATGGTCACAGGCCATTTTAAAAAAAATGACCAGGAAAATACTTAAAAAAAATATGTTGTTTCCTTTAGTAGTCTTCCAGCTGGTAAACACTACAGGAAAACCCTCAGAAAGATTTGGAAATTTATTTTCAAATGATTAAAAATGAAATGTTTCATTTGTGACACTAGGTTTATTTAGAACTCTATTTCTGTAATGAAATAGGAAAAGAATTCACAAAGAAAACACTTTAGCTAGGAGTAACACAGAGGGCTATATGAAGTTTCAGTTGCAATAGTATACCTGAATATTAAAATGAACTTTCATATCTCATTGCTGATAATAAAATACCAAGGAAGATTTAATAGAAATTCATTCATTTTCATGGAGAGGATGTCAAGATCCTAGGTTTAAAATATACTCTGCATGTATTCAATAATGCAGAATAGATAGATCTATTTTCAGATAGAAAAATACATATATCTAGAATATATTTTAAACTATTTTCCTTTCTAAAAAGCAGTATTAAGGAAGTTTTTATGGTATATGTATTGCTTAGAATAGGAGTTATAAGAATAAACACTGATAAGATTAGGGAAATAAATGTATAGGGTCAGATCCTTTGTGGGTGTAAGTTGTTGCAGCTCCATTGATTGAGACAGCTGTGACTATTATAATCTACACAGGTTGCTCATGACAATCTAATTAGATGAAGAGCTTGCAAAGCAGTGCTGTGAAGGTTTACAAAACTGCATTCCTTTGTCCCAGCCATGCCCAGTTTGCAGCTCAGTCTCCAAAGCAAGGTAACACTGTCTACAAAAAGGTTCAGATATGTAGAAATTCACCTCACTGGTGTCTTTTTGCCTCATGTTGTGGGTGGAATCCCTTTCCATTAAGTTCACATGAGCTTAAGTCACTACACCAGGGAGAATCAAGCTCTTTGCTTCCACTTTCTCCAGGTGGAAGCAGCAAGTCCTGCAGTCCCCCAAGGATCAAGGACCAACAGTGATGTCCCTACAGTGCAGTATATACTGAGTGGAGAGGCACTGTGCGGGAGGCCTCACTAAGATGCCTGACAGACACTGTTGAACATATGTGGTTATAGGAGCCAACCTCTTTGCTTTGTGTTTTCTGAGCGTTAAATATGTATGATATGTGGGATAAGGAAGTGGGGAAAGGGAGAGAAACTCTTTCCTCTCTACCCCTTCTCATTCTCATAGCACAGGGTAAAATCTACTCTTATTTTTTTCCCAAAGTTGTCACACCTGGGAGTAGATCTTACTTTTTCTTCTGGAACAGGTTCACAACATTTGGATTCATTAACACCCACATCATTTTCAAACCACACAATACAGACGCAATGAAGCCTAACACAAACAAGATAAAGGACAAACATCAGGGAGATCGAAAACACGAAACTCAATTTCACACTGATTAATACAGGCTTAATAAATCTAATTGCAAGTTCAGTTATGTGCTGAAAAGTTCACTTGAATTTGGACAGAAGCAGTTACACCACCCACTATATTCAAAGAACAGGTATATTAGAACCAAGCAAAATAGTCCTTAAGAAAAACCTATTTAGGGAATTTACTCTACCCACTAAACATTTTTGCAAACATATTTATTATTCTTAGTGTTCATCAAAACTTTTGTCTGAACAAATTGTAGCCCCTAGATCACTGTAAATGGAATGCAAATCATCTGGTTACCTAGCCTTCAAATATGGGTGCCTACAGTTCAACTCTCAAATATATGTCCTGATTTTATGAGGTGCAGAGTCCCTACAGCTTCCATTGATTTTAATAATTATGGGTGCTGAGCACCTCTACAAATGATATCATTTACTTTAAGCACCATGACTGGTCCAATGTCTAGGGGCATCGCCTCAGACTCAGGAGACACTGGTTCAGTTCCCTAAACTACCACAACTTTCTGTGTGACTTTGGGCAAGTTACTTTGTCTGTGCCTCAGCTTCTCCATCTATAAAATGAAGATAACAGCACTTCCCTTTTTCACAGAGGTGTTGTGAGGAGACATATGTTAAAGATTGTGAGGTTCTCATATAATAATAATGAGGGCTATATAAGTGCCTTAAATATAAAGTTTGAAAATGTTGATGTCACATGTTTTTATTTCTGTACTCTGATTGGATAAATAAAACTTTTGACTAAGGCAATAATTAGGAACACATAGTGAATAATGAGTGACAAGTAGTAAATAATGAATACCCTTGCTTGTCTGTGAATATGGATTTTGTGTGTGTCATAGCTGGTCTATAAATGTTAATGCAGAAACAGATCATTCATATGCTAACAGAAAATTAACAAAAAGAGATATGAATATGTCTGATTCAAATCAATAATTGGATTTTGAAATTATGCTCACAAATGTATTTGCCCAGTATTTCATTTAAAAAACTATTAATTTGCAAAGTCAAACACTGAGAAATTAAGAAATGCCAGAATTTAGGTTGCCCATGCAATTTATTCCTAACCCCTTGCATGTATTTATTTACATGCTCCTATATTTATTACAGTTCCCATGCCTTGTTCATTGAAAAGATGGATGATGCTCAAGAAACAAGGCAGCTGTTTCATACATTTAATTTCCTCATTCAGCGTGTGGCCCCATTCCTTATGTACTGCAGTGCACATCACCCAAACCTTGCACTAAGTACAGAATATTTTTTTCTCCCTATGGGTTTTCTAATGTATTCACTGTACTATCTGATTGCCTTGCAAACAATTAATTTATCTTCACAAGTAAGGAAATATTGTTAACCTCATTTTCCAGATGGGGAACTGAGGTAGAGAGAGATTAAGGACAACATTTACAAGAGCATCCACTAATTTTGGGTGCTAAGGTGAGATGCCAGATGCCTGAATTTTCAGACCAGATAAGCATCTGCAGTTCACATTGCTTTCAACTGAACTTGAGAGTGGTCAGCATTTCTAAATAGCACGCCTCAGGTATAGCAAGTTCTAAACCCTTAAAATGAGAAACATAAAATAAGTGGCCACCTTTGAAGATTCTGGTATAAGTGACTAACCTAACACTACGTAGGAATGTTTGGCAGGACCCAAGTTAGATCCCAGTTCTCCTGTGTCCTCATCCTGTACCGTGGTCACTAAACCTCAACCAATTTCTTTATACAATATTACTGTTTATCTGAAAGATCTGTGTTTCTTAATTCAAAAATAATGTTACATTGTCTTGCTACTTAGAAAAAGTCAAAAAGCAATATTTTTATTCCCTGTTCAGAGAGAAATGGAAGGGGGCTTAATACTTACCTCAAAAACACATCAATGTTACCCAGGGTGATGCTAAAACCTCTTCATTTCTTATACAGTGGATGGAAGAAAGAGTTATGGGAAGTGAGCACAGTACCCTCACACCCCTTTGAAAAAGCTGTACTATTTTTCCCCTTTGCCTTATTAAAGACAGAAACATTGGCTGGAAAACCAGAGTAGAAAGGCAAACATAATGTCCCCCAGGACGGTTGTCTATTTCCAGTGGAAGTCTTGGGGGTGGGGTGGGGATTTTTCTGGTTATATACTTAGAAAACCATTCTTCCCCAGTACTGAAAGCATGCCTTTTCTTTCAAGATATTTGGCTCCCAGGATTGACTATTCTCTCATTAGTATTTAAAATTGATATTCCAGAAGTTGCCAAAAAACACCATTAAAAATTGATTCCTTGTGCTAGGATCAATACAAAACACATAGAACAACACAGTACCTATCCTGAGGAGCTCAAAATCTAAACAGATAAATACACAGTAACAGAAAGACAAGACCTGAACAAGGCACATATAGGTGTTCATTGCTTTATTATTGTTGTGCTGCAAGTTGTTAAATGCGGTCATCAAATGGGTCTTTGATCTGTAGACATCACAGACCTGGGGAAATCTGATGGGTATGCTTAGTACACTTCTTTCAGGCTAAATGAAAGGAGCAATTAAGCCCTTTGTGTGGTGGGATAGCTGGAAACACTGAAAGCCACAGCCCAAGCGTTTAGGCTGCAAGGCAAGGCCTGATCAGATGGTAAACTGTATGGGCAGAGTGGTTTTGCATTTCAGGAGGCAGGGATTTTTTTTAATACGCTCTGTGTGTTTTCCAAGGAGTAAAGTGGGGAGCATGTCAGCAGACACTGGAGACTGAGGGGGAACAGAGACACTGCTCCTTGGGGCACAGAACTGACTGGAGAGGTAGACTTGGAAACTGTGGGTAAAGCAGCTGCCTGTTGTTGTGTCTACTATGTTGAAGAAAATAAGACTTCATGTACTTCCTTTGTAAATAACCAGGATAGCACCAAAGAATTTCTCCTAACTGAAAAGGAAAAAAAACAAACAAAAAAAAAACCAACAACATGTAAGGCCCTGAATATTGGCTAACCTGTGATGCAAAGAGGCAACATTATTATTGTTTATCCAAGCCATTTTCCCACCACACTCTACCTATAAACCTATGCCCAAGTTCCTTAGCCACTATGGTCCACCATTTATGATCCAGTTCTTCCAATCTCCTGCTCATCTTACAGATGTTTCATTTTGTTTGTTAACCTTTCTAGTTACATAGTTTATTAGCAACACAAGTTGCTTTATTTACTGCCTCATGCATCCCCACAGCTCTATCCCAGGATTGTTTCAACGATTATCCTACCACACCTTGTGTTTTCACAATTCAGTAGGTTTAAAGAATCTGTCTGGTTTCCAGTAGGTTCCAAAGTCATCCTGAGTCACTGAAGGAATGAGTGTTCCAACCCAACCTGACTGCTCCTCCAGTGTCTCCTGTCATACTCTATGCTTCACAGGAGAATAGATATTTAATGGGCCATCACTGATGGAGGAACCTGGTGGTCTCCTATCTTCACTCTGTGGAATTTGTGAGGAACAAGACTTAATTCCTTGCCATTCCTAAAAATATTTAATCAAGTAAGCAGGATTTTCTTATCCCCCTTGCTAATTATCCATTGTAAAATGGTCTCTGGCATCTGCTATCTTTATTTTATTCTCCTTATTGATTATGCTTTTCAAAACAATTACTTGTCATGTTTCTAGAAAATGAAACAATATGTTTTCAGAGTAAAGTCTCTATTAACACAGAAAGAAAAGTTATAGAAAGCAGCCAGTGTTTTGTTGTTGTTGTTTTCCAAACCATCTCTCTTGCCTACAGTTCTAACTAATGCCAAATCCTGCAATTGAATCAGGACTGAGTTCCACTGAAGTCAGGATCTTGCCTCATTTCCAAGGATACATCCATTTCCCACTGATACATACCAATGGTAATTATGTGCAATTTGGAGGGAAAAAAAGCAGATACCATCTAGAAGTGAAGACATGTTGTAATTAGGATTGCTGTTGTTCTAGACACTACAGATATTTATTAATACATATATATTCCACAGTAAAGTTAGCTACCATTTAAGAGCCAGTGATAAATGATGACCACTTCAGTAAAGAAGCGGTAGGACAAATTTAGAACACCCATTTTCTTTTTACGATAGCAATCAAGGTGTAAAAGAACAGAATAAAAACCTGGGTTGCATGTCACTTGGACTATATTTCTCTAAAAGAGAGAAAGAAAAACCCAGACAACTTTAAATTGTTTTGTAGAGTTATGATTCCACTACTCATTGTTTCTGATACTAACATTCCTCTCAAACTCACTTACCTATGAGAATGGATGTACTAGTGTTGGGGTTTGGTTGTTCTCTTCTTAATAAGAGGTCAAATAGAACATGGAATTTATTAATCAAAGATTATTAGTCAAGATTAATACACAGCACAATACAGAATGGTTTAATATGTACAGCCTACCTAGAGACTTTGCATCTTATAGAAGATTAGGGTTCGAAGAGACTTCAGGAGGTCATCTAGCCCAACTCAAAGCAGGAGCAACACCAATTAAATCATCCAGTCAGGGCTTGTCAAGCCGGGCCTTAAAAACCTCTAAGGATGGAGATTCCACCACCTGCCTACATAACCCATTACCAGCGCTTCACCACCCTTCAAGTGCAATAGTGTTTCCTAATATCCAACCTAGATGTCCCCCACTGGAACTTGAGACCATCGCTCCTTGTTCTATTATCTGCCACTACTGAGAACAGCCGAGCTCCATCCTCTTTGGAACCTCCCTTCAGGTAGTGGAAGGCTGCTATGAAATCCCCCCTCACTCTTCTCTTCTGCAGACTAAACAAACCCACTTTCCTCAGCCTCTCCTCGTAAGTCATGTCCCCCAGCCCCCTGATCATTTCCATTGCCCTCCGCTGGACTCTCTGCAATTTGTCCACATCCTTTCTGTAGTGGGACGGGGGTGCAAAACTGGATGTAATAGTTCAGATGTGGCCTCACCAGTGCTGAATAGAGGGGAATAATCACTTCCCTTGATCTGCTGGCAATGCTCCTACTAATGCAGCCCAATATGCCGTTAGCCTTCTTGGCAACAAGGGCACACTGCTGACTTATATCAATAAGCTAAATATATCTGTTATCAAGTCCTTATTATAGAAAACATCTGTGTCAACAAGTAATTTCTAATGAGCTAAAAACATTTTCAACAGATCATTATCTCATCGCTCATGGAAGACATTTTCAATAATAAGCATCCCTCATTAATCACAAGTGATCCCTTTTGGGACATCTGACATGTTCTCCACAGGTCAGCAGGGTCAGGGTAAAAATATTATATATATTCCATCACACATTAAAACTCACCCTAAGTTCAGTGTTCCTAGAATCATAGATTAAAAAGTCCAGTCATCCAAGAAAATTCTATAGCAGGCAGATATATTCCTTGCTTCTCTGAGTTACAGATCAATACCAATAGCAGCTATTGGATATAGCCCAGTATTAACTCCTGATGGGAAGACTATTCCAGTTCTATATCCAAAATGGCCAGACATGAAGATAGTAGCCAAATTGGATAAAAAAGCAACAATTATAGATACAAAACACTTGGTGTATAAAACCCAATCATCCTTTGCGTATGAACCAAAGAATTATGGAAATACTAAGAATCATGGTTTATCCACTAACACTGGTATAAATCTAACACCAGACTAGTTAAAATTGAAGATTGGCCAAGGATGCAATGTTTTGACGGTCCCAAATCTCTACCAGGTTTTTGCTTTACAAAACAAGAATAAAGAGTGGTTCAGGTCTGGGAGCTATTTTATCTCAACCAGAGTTCATAGGCAGTCTGTGGTGAGTTCAATAAACATTTGCAGTTTAGACCCATTTCTATTTAGAAAAAGTGCAAGTGAAAGCCATAGTGATGGGTATATTGAGGAAGGTGTGAAGGAATTTAGTACTGGGGAAGTAGGCAGGGGGGGACAGAAGAAAACAGAAAGGAAGATGGAGATCAGATTTACTGGATTTCCTGTGTCTGTGTAGGTGAATAGGAGGATCAAAAGTAGAACCTGTGAGTCAGGACAGTAGATGCTGTCAAATTTGCTTATACTCAGGAACCTCACAAACCCACAGTAACAGCAAAATGGAAAGTCAGAAGAGCTCATATGTAGACTGACACTGACATGTGGCATTGTTTGAAACCAACCACTTAGAACAATGACTTTACCAAACACAGATTATCCCATCAGAATTATTCCATAGAAAAGCCTTTTGACACTGTCATATAGCCATGCCTTCAGGTGCTCTGTAGCATCTGGTAACAAAATTGTAGGTCATTTATTCAGTTCAGATCACTCAGGTGTTACAGATTATGCAGATATTTGATATTAAATATTTGTCAATACAAAATGCTAAGCCTAAGCAGTCAGCCACAATGATGACAGCATTAGAAGTAGCATTACCCAAGCTAACATTTGTGCTATTAGCAGACTTTATTGCCTTTTATGGCTTCAGCAGGCCATTATGTCCAACTCACAACTTCTCTTCAAAATACTGTAAATAAGAAGCTGAAAAGGAAGAACCACCAGAGACAATATGTTTTAGTGTTCCTAATGAAGACAAAATTTAAGCTACAATTCTTTAGCTTTCAAGCACTGATCACCAGGAAAAAAAAAAAGATTCTTGCAAATAAAAGTACATTTGATCCCATCTCTTTTTCTAACGACTAATTAGTATAGAGCAGGAACTCAGTATTTGAGCTATCTAATGGCAATACACCCACCATTTGACAGAACAAGAAGAGAGGAATCAATGCAACAGCAGCAACCAAAATGTCTCAAGTAGGAATATAATGTATAAAATAATGCATCTATACAGACCCAGGGTGAAATCCTGTCTTACTTGAAGTCAGTGTATTTTTGCCATTAACTTTAGCGGGACCAAGATTTCACCTCTAATCCTTTCCGATAATAGTGGAAGGATTATTTTATATCATCCAGTAGTCAAAGATTAAGTGAGCATGTTAGTTTTGGAGAGTTGTCACAGGGTAAGCGCAGGCTCTCCCACTTTTGTGGCTGCACCCTGTGTTTAGGCTGGTTTAATAAAGAGTGTTCACTCCATCTTTTGTTGAATCACCCCAGTGTCTTTATTTACAGTGCTTGTGCAGTGCCCAGATCCCGCAACAGTTCGTGCCCCACTGACCCTCCCCAGGGTCTCATGGCCCTTGAGGCTTCCTTCTTGGCAAGGAGACAGAGATACTGCCCAACTGTCTCCTCCCAGGCTAGCCTCCCCACTGAGGTTTGCCCAAGGCTTTTACAGCCTTCTCCTGCCTCAGCCCAGCTGTCACTACTTAGCCCAGCAGGTTCGTCTGAGCCAGCCCTCCTTAGGGCTTGCAGCTGGGCTCCCTGCTGAGTGCCTGCATCTCTACCCCTGGCCTACCGGCCAGAGTGCAGGCTGTAGCCAGCATTTTGGCAGGGGATTAAAGGGGTTTTACCCCGGCCCTGCCACAAGAGTATACAACATATATTTCATACATATCAAAGAAACTGATATTGCTTTAAGTGCAATATCCAACTGATGATTAAACAGACATTGGGTTGAGGTTAGCTAATTTTGTCCATTTACTGCTATTGGGAATTATATCAAGTCCAGTACTGTCTACTTTCCTATATCTTGCCCTATCTGTCTATGACTAGAACAGGTCTCTCTCTCCCTTTCATATAGCCCAACCATGGATAATTCATGTAAAGCTGAAGCCCCTCAAGCAATTATTCAATTGGTTCCACTGTGGCAAGGCCAAGATGAAGAATGTGACTTTCTCCTTAATATTTGTGCCTTCCTGGGGCAGCAGTGAGGAATGTGTCCAGAAACAAATGCCTTTCTGGAGCAAGGGGAAGAATAGATGTAGGTTTCCTGTTAAACAGAAGAGGTTAAATTCTGGCCTCAGTGGACAAAACAGCAAAACTCCCACTGACTTCAATAGGGCCAGGATTTAATCAAAAGACCGGAAGAACCTGTGATATTTCCCCTGGCTCTTCAGCCCTAGTAGAGTCACATCCTAAATCATCAAGGAGCTCATGTTTTCCTTGCAGAGCTCTCAGTCAACAAGTAGCCACTCTTACAACACACAGCTCTGCAGTAAATGCTCCACTGGCATTTCAGCTTGTCCCTGATCGGGCAAGGTCCCAAGAGCTCATCAGCCTCCCTGCAACTCCAAGTTTGATAACATTGTTGGAACCTGCCCTGGGCCCAAAGCCTAACAAAAGTCTGGGTAAGGATATGTTACCATTAACAGACATTTCTCAGTTCTTACTATCTCCCTCATCTTCTCTTCTTTGCAAATTCTCCTTCTTTTGTTTTCCTCATGTATAAGCAGTTTGTGTACTGTTCTATAGTAAATCAAATACCTTCTGACAGCCATTTATAAAGTTTAATATTTGCAAACTCATTTCCTATTATTTCTCCTACAAACTGAACAATCTCTATTGAACAGCAAATTAATTTAGGTTAGCACTGCCGAGCACATGACCTGAATTTTTGTGAGTAATTACTAGGTTGGGTTATCTGTTGAAGGCAGATACAAGCAGTTTAGGCTAGGTAATTTCACCTGTTTCTGCAAAGAAGGGCCTGTTTGGAGCATATGTTGATTCAGTGGACCCATTTATATGGTGGTAAATGCAAGCTTTGATAAGCTAGGGTACTATTATAATCAAACATTGCCTGCATTTTAAATTACCACTCTTTCTGATGCAATGTATAATGAGGATAATACGTGTAACTTTAGAGCTCATTTTGAGTTTCAAAACAAGTTACAATGCAATCACCTGTTAACCTTTTCATCCCATGAGTTTCTCTACAAAAAGCTAATATTCCTGACAGCTCCTTGTTTATTTTCAGATCCATGCACTGTTTGCTACTAGTGACCTTGCAAGCAGATTCATACCTTGCAAAGTCCCTGACCTTGTAGTCATTAAAATCCAATCACACACTGGGCAGGCTTCCATATTCATTAGGACAGCAAAAAGATAGATTTGAACATGCCTCTGAAGTGACCAATACATTCATCAGCCAATTTCCATCTTCTTCAACATTTCTAGCTTGCTGAGGGATATTACTAGATTAATTGATACAGAAAATCTTTTGCTCCAAAACACTAGCAATGTTAAACAGATAGAATGTTTCTAATTATAAGGACTGTGATCAAACATAAGTTGTAAATTATACGATGTCCTGCAAATACCTGTACAAAGTTATTAGAACAATCCTATTTGTTTACACCTTTGGTGAACATCAGGAGTTTTCTTCATATACACTTTAGCGAAACTGACATTAAAAAAAATACGAACACCTTTTTCTACAACTATTGGTATATCTAGACTGCAATTAAATATCTGCATCTGGCCCATGCCCGCTGACTCAGGCTAAGGGACTGGGGCTCAGCGATTGTTTGATTCTGTGTAGACGTTTGAGCATGGGCTGGAGTCCAGGCTATATGACCCTGCAATGGGGGAGGGTCCCAGAGCTCAAACTGCAGCTCAAGCCCAAACATATACACTGACCCTTAGCCTGAGCCCAAGTCAGCTGGCACATGTCAGCTGTGGGTGTCTAACTGTAGTAGACATACCCTAAGAGAAACTTCATGTAGAACAGTAAGCAGAAAAATTGCAGCTACATGGATGAACGTGCCAGGAACACCAGGAAGTTCCCCATACACATTTCATAAACATATTTGAAAGTTAAAACATGTCCCCTCTTTAAAATAACCAAATTAATCTGTGTCCATATTACTTTGTTTTATATTCTCTTTTCTATACAGCTGTGTAACTCCCATTGGGATAATGGAATATGTGGGAATACATAGAGAAAAAAACCAAGAGACTCTTCAGATTTGGGAGCACTTAAGCAAAACGTTCTGAGAGTGTGTGGGACAGAGGGGTTGAAAGAGGGCAGGTCAGAGGAAGATTTTGCTAAGGCTGCAAATCACAGGTCTCACATTAATTGCTAAACAGTAAAAAGGTCTGTTCTACTCTCATCATTTAAGAGATGCTACTTTACAGAATGTCAGTTGACAAATATTTACAATTACTTTGGAATGTACTTTATGAGTGAGAGTGGTATCAAATATGAATTTTCAGATGGACTATGCATAGATAGTGCAGACAAAGAGACTTTCTCTGTTCCTGCTTAAGTCAATTGAGGTTGCGGGTATAAAACTTGCATTGAATTCTGTAGGAGTAGAAACAGACCTCTTAATAGGCTAATTCTCAGGGTAGTGCATGAGTTTCATCATCATTAGGGAGGGAGAGCTCTCTACATAAATAAAGTTTTCCTTTCTTCAAAATCCAATTGCATTGATAATTGACTTTGCAATCTCCTTCTGGCAGCCATTTTGGTTAGTCTTGTTACTGAAATCTGGATAAGGGACATGATCACTACCCACAAAAACCAAACCACACCCTCCCCCCCTCCCCCCGAAGGACTTTTGGTCATTACAGTTGAGTCTGATTAAATGGTTTAGTGTGATATGAGGAGGAGCAATCTCTCTCTATAGGCTTCCCCTATTGTACAATTACAGAAGCTTACAATGCCATGCAGAGGACTGGATAACTGTCTTTCTGTGTATGGCACTCAGCATCATTGGCATCGATGCATCATTTCCAATGAATACGGAATTATTTTTTAAAAAGGAGGCACACTCCTTTCCTGCGGGACAAGTAGAATTTTAAGGCCCAAGCATAGCACCATAGTTGGGCATTCAAGGAGCTGTTGTGGAAGAATGACAGAAAAATCGATATTGTTTTGAAAATGTATTTTCCTTGGTTGGAAAGGTTTCTGTTGTCTTGAGATTCCTATGTCAGATATGACTCTGCTTTTCTGGCTGTTTGTTCAATGTTTGTTCAATGCCATGTGATGAATGTCCTGAAATGGCATCCCTATATCTATAAAAACAGTATAATAGGCTGCCCGATCACTGCACAGTAAACAGCCTGGTATAGAACAGTACTCTGTATTCCTTGTGTACCAGTCAGGCAGTCTTCATTTCTGATGTCCTTATAATCTGTACGGCACTTGCATTGGGCCAAATTCAATAGTAGTTGCACCCACTTATGTCATAAACTGAAATGATTCAGATTATTTTTATCTGGTCTTGTAAAACTTGTCTAGGGAGGTGAAAACATAATAAGACTGCTTTTCCAGCTGAGTTTTTCAAAGAACGAGAGTAGGGTGCCTACACTGAACTGAGTTTCTTAAGAAAAGTGGACACAACTGGAGAATTTTGATTTTGCTACAATCTATTCTGAAAGCAACAAAATCCATCAGGCTCATTATTCTAAATTCACATGAATATAAAAAGCTCTTTCTGAAAAGTTGTGTACATACAATATAGATGCAATTATTTAGCTCTGGCATTATCTTGGCATGCTAAAGAAACATTTCATGTCACTACATCATGGGCTGCAGATATTCAAACACACACTGCTTCAGAAAGATGGCCGCTGAGAAGATAAGTGCCTAAAGCAACTCACATGGACTCATTTAGTCATGAATTGAACAAATCATACAGTTTTGAAATAGTAATTTTGACGGTGGCAGACCAGGTGACAGCTCATGCCAAGGCCCCTAAGCCTCACTGAACACAGACAAATGAATAGCTGGAAACCAGTCTCGCTCACCTGTGTATTGTTAAGATAGATATCAGGCTTATATCAATGTTTATAGTGTTTAGACTTCATTAAATGCTTGTAAGTTGTTGCATGTATTAATCTCACTTATAACCTTTATATCCCATGCTATAATATAATACTTAAGGGTTTGCTTTATAACTGTAAAATTTTTGTTCTGAAGCTATGTAACTCAACAAATGGGGGGAGGAGGGAACTTCACCTAATGCAAAATGCTGGGCTCCTACAGAAGGTGTTATTTCCTGCCCATTAGGAAAGACTATTGAATCCAAATGGGACCATTGTGAAACAAATTGATTGCTTCCCCCCAAGCCCTGAAGAGAATATGCACCCAAGCCCTTTTCCCATCACAGCTTGAATGCAAGGAGGAAGGGAATAAAAATGCCTGTTAAGGAGAAGGATCTATGTTTCTTGAACTCTGAGGGGGCAAAGATTTCTAGGTATCAGCAAGAAGCCCCCAACTGTTTATCATGGGTTACCCTTAAAAGACATATAAAGTTTGCTTATTATAGAAGTTTCTATTATCATTTGCAATTTAAGATCAATTCATTTGTGCATGTTACCTGCTTTAAACTTGTAAATAACTCATTTCTTTTTCCTGGTAAATAAGCCTTTGGTTAGTTACAGTATTGGCTACAAATGTTCTCTTTGGTGAGAGATCTAAGGGGCAAATTGACCTGGGTAAGTGACTGGTCTTTTGGGATTGGGAGTAACATAGAATCATAGAAGATTAGGGTTGGAAGAGACCTCAGGGAGCCATCTAGTCCAACTTCCTGCTCAAAGCAGAACCAACCCCAACTAAATCTCTAAGGATGGAGATTCCACCACCTGCCTACGTAACCCATTCCAGTGCTTCACCACCCTCCTAGTGAAATAGTTTTTCCTAATATCCAACCTAGACCTCCCCCATTGCAACTTGAGACCATTGATCCTTGTTCTGTCATCTGCCATGACTGATAACAGCATAGCTCCATCCTCTTTGGAACCCCCTTTCAGGTAGGTGAAGGCTGCTATCAATAACTTCAATATTTTGTGATCTTTGAGGTAAAGTGACTATCCATCACAAAGTCCAGCTTGCCTGGGAGGCAGTATAGACTGGAATGTCCAAGGAGACTCTGTGACTCCATGGTAAGACTATTAAACCCCTTTGGAGTTCAGAGTTATTTGGTTGGTGAACTCTGATTATAGAACACGCAAACAATTTGGTGGTCTGTGCACTGCTCCTAGATAGTCTGCCCTGAGGTTGGCACTTACGCTCATGAGCCACTCCAGACAGTATGACAGTAATATTGTTCCAACACAAGCTGTGTAGACTAAAGCTCGTTGAAAAGTGAAACCCTATTTTCATGAAAAAAAAGTTAGATTTACAAGTTGTTCTAATTTAAAACTGTTCAAAAGGGACCATTTGTCTTTTCTTTTCTTTTTAAAGTGTTTTAGGGGTTTTTAAATATTTTTCCCCATTTTATAAAAGTATGAAAATGATTTAGCAGTTATTTGCAATTTTGATCACATTTTTCAATGAAAAATTCTAATATAGAAGCCACATTTTTCACAGAAAACATGACATTTTTTACGTTTCACAAAATTCCCTGGCTTTAATCAAAGGGAGATTTTTTTTTAATTCTTTCAGTCAATACATTTCAACTAGCCCAAATCTACACTACAGCATAATGTAGGAATATATACATACCTTATTTCAGTGGTCCTCAAATTGTTCATGGCTGTGAACTCCCAGCTATTACCAACTGGGGATGGGCCTGGGGCCAGGGTTCTGGCTGGGTTCTAGGGCTGGAGCACAGCTTTGGGTGGAGCAGGTATTTGTATCTTCTCTCAAGATAATGTTAACACCTTATTTTCATTCAAGTACAATTAAATCAATGAAGATTTGAGGGGCATTAGGACCTATTTTCTGAGGGACTGAGCTCCCACACATGTCATCAACTTCAGCTAGCCTTGAATAGCAGGGTTGGAAAGGACCTGAGGAGGTTATCTAGTCCAACCCACTGCTCAAAGCAGGGCCAATCCCCAAATTGCCCCCTCAAGGATTGAACTCACCACCAGGGGTTTAGCAGGCCAATGCTCAAACCACTGAGCTATCCCTCTGATCCGTGAAAAATCATGCTTTAAATCTGTATGCGAACTACTGTTGATACTAAAATCATAAATTTTGAACATATGTGACCAAATGAACATGAGAACATCAGATAAACAGAAAAAGTTCAGAATTCCACAAGTGTGCATGTAGATACTCAACTCAGAGCAAGCACAAAATGCAAACAAATTTCACCTGCAGAAAGCAGCAGGAACAAATGGGTTTCAGTGCAATGAGCCAGCTCAAATTGGTCTCTTTTCTCAGTGCTCCAAAACACTGCATAGTCTTTTGGGTATATTATCCAAATTTGGCACATAATATAGTGCATTACCATTATTTGTCCCATTAACATAATGGGAAGAATAATAGTTATCGTCTATTATCCACCCCCAATGCTATAATAATGTGACTATTGTGGAATCTCAATCATTGGAGATTTTTTAAGAGCAGGTTAGACAAACATCTGTCAGGGATAGTCTAGATAATATTTAGTCCTGCCATGAGTGCAGAGGACTGAATTTGATGACCTCTTGAAGTCCCTTCCAGTCCTATGATTATCACAAAATCATAAACAGCCACTTTCTAACCTATGGGGCTGATATCTCTTTTTTTTTCTTAAAAAAGAAAAAAAATAATTCAGCTTCCTATCTCTTTAGGTCTACGATTCCTTATAGCTGTCATCAAGTCATAAAAGGAACCATATTTATGTGTGTTTTCACTAATGAGATTTCTGTACGTTCTTTGACCTTTTTGAGTTTGCACAATCATTAGCAATGAGTTTTACCATATGCCCTGTGTTCTAATTGTTAATAAGGAATTTCCCCCCAAAAGTTAATTTCCCCTCACATAAAGAGAAGAAAGCACTTTGGTTTGGATTTCTCAATCTTTGTGCCAGTTCTAATTTTGTTTTTTCTATAAGTTCTCAATTTGAGTTTATTAAGAGGACAGTTTTATTTGGAGAGCTAGCAGGTTGCTTAGTAGTGTCTCAATAAAGCACAATTTGGTATGAAAAGAGAGTTCAATTCACAAAGCCTCAGTATGCCAAAGGTATCCATCTCTTCCCAGTCACATAAGCTGCAGGACGCTGAGGGTAATTGCTCAAAAATTGAGATAACTGATTTGAGAGAAATGCTGGGTCTGCTGTATAAGGTCAAACAACTAAACCAGGCATGTTGGGGAGTCGCTCAGGGGGAAGAGAACTCACAATAAAAAGAGAGTTGAAAAACCTGAACTTCACAGTTTCTTCTCCTCCTTGTGTTCCTTCAACCTCCCACCCCCATGAAGGGTGCGGGAATCTCTAATATCCTAGCTCTGACCCCTAATACTTTAGCTCAGGGGGGAGGGATAGCTCAGTGATTTGAGCATTTCCTCTTAAACCCAGAGTTATGAGTTCAATCTTTGAGGGGGCCACTTAGGGATCTAAGGCAAAATCAGTACTTGGTCCTGCTAGGGAAGGTAGCAGGCTGGACTCAATGACCTTTCAGGGCTCCCTCCAGCTCTATGAGATAGGTATATCTCCATATATTTTATTTTATTTAACACCCCCACATGGCTCCCAAGAGTGAAAATAAAGACAAATCCCAACCAATGTATAGGTCATGTAAAAAACAAACTACCTACTTTGGGGAGAGATTGTCTTTTTATCCCATCATTTTGGTAGGAGGGCCTTCTGCCCCAGTCACACTGGATAGTGCTGGGCAGAGAGGGTACCTATTGTCTCCTGTTTTTTTTCCTCCCCTTTTTCTGTTCAGGATGAGGGATATTATATTTGTCACTTTATGGGTCACATTTTATTTCCCCTGACCAAGTTCTAGAATGAAGCAGTCAGCTTGGGAGAATGGGAATATTTTCTGACTGTTTGGTTAGTAGTCGGACAGAAAAGCAGACACTTCAAGAGCCAAAATAGAACACTAGGGGGTGCACTGAGAAGTATGACTTTATATCTGGGAAGGACAACTTCGTGGGAAAGGCACATAGTCCCCATACTGCATAGCCACTACTTAGAGGGAAGTACCCATTCACAATAGGCTTTATGGATTCACAGTCAAGGAGGACTTCAGAGCTTCCCTTGGCCAGCAGCCACAGAGGCTGCCTTTCTCCTGCATAGCAATTAAGACTCTGAATCATGCATTTAGAAGCAGAGCAATAATTACAAAGAAAAATAAAATGTTTTTGATGGAAAGAAAAACTTAAATGCTATTGATGTAGTTAGTAGTCCAAAACTAAAATTTAACCTGAAAGGCTTTCTGCAGTATAAAACACTAGCAGCTAAAAAGTGGGGTGGTGATTTTTCTGGCATGGCAGAGTTTCTTCAGGCACTTTGTATTGAATTAACTAGAAATATATAGGAAATTTTCATGAAGAGCCAGGGCAATCTCAGTGTGGGTTGTCATCCTGAGAAAAATAGGGATATAATTTAACACTACAGAAGCCTACTTACCCTTTAACATTCTCCTCCTCTTCAAAGAAAGTTTGTCAGAGATTGATAAGGAGAAAAACAAACATGGTTTCCTCATGTGCCTGTCAATGATGCATGTGAAAGTATTATAAAAGACATGTCTTCTACCCAGTTGTGAAGATGGAAAGTAACACTGAGCCATGTGTGAAGGCATGAATGAGGATTAAGGAAAGAACTCAGAAAAAGTATTATTTACTAGAGATGTGCTGAGGATGAAAGTTCCATTTCATGAAGGATTTCAAAATTTCATTCTCAATCGAAACAAAAATCAAAGAAATTTTGAAATTCTCCTGGAAGGAAAATGTCACAAAGCAGTTCAGTTTTGATGACATATGGTTCCAAGAAATTTTTGTGATCATCTTGAGAAATCACAAAGGGTTCATGCAGAACTTATATTTGATTAATTATTGCTAACATGTCCCGAAGCAGTTTGTCTGAAGGGAGACTGGCATGATGTTTGATTTTCATAAGAAGCAAAAACAGAGATAAAGTCATTTCCTACACAAGTCCTAAAAAACTAAAAGAATTTGATACAATTATTTTCATCTGATATTCTATTTATAGAGCTATTTGTGCCAGGACAAAAATCTGGCAGATTTCTTCCTCGTGCCCCGCACTGATCCATCAGGTACAAGCCAAACTAGCTACATAACCTGTCACACAATCCATCATAGAAGGCAGAGATTACACTTGAGAATGTCAGTGGTGACGGACCAGTTAGAAGAGAAAAATTCTCTCTGAAAGTAAAGCCTATGAAAACAAAGCCACAGCAGACAGGAAGCTGAATTTAATCATGAGGGACAAAGAAGTCATAACTATTAGTTTCCAACCATTAGGTCAACTATTACATTTCTTTTCTTACCAGTTAACATCTGAGAGATGAGATGGGTGAAGTAATCTCTTTTATTAGAACAACTTCTATTGGTAAAAGAGGCAAGCTCTTGAGGAAAAAGACCTCTGTGTAGCTCGAAAGTTTGTCTCTTTCACCAACAGAAAGTGGTCCAATAAAAGAGATTGCCTCACCCACCTTGTCTCTCAATATCCTGAGGTCAACACAGCTACAACACTGCAAACAGTTAGCACCTGATAATTCAGGTAGACAGATGTAACCAGCTCTTCAACATTTAACAGCAGTAGCACTTCCAAAATGGAAAAGGAAAGAGGAAAACATTCCATCAGCCCATGTCTCATGTTTACTCTCTAGGAAAAGATATATACTGAAAGCAAATAAAAATGCACTGCATCACTCAACTAAGAAGGCCTGAAGCAAGAAAATCGAAGCCCAACTCAGGAAACTCAGAGATTAGAGAAGCACTATCCTCATAGTGCCTATTTTATAGTGGATATTGAAATCTTTGATTTACAGATAGGAAACCAAGGAAGTAGTGAAGTCATTGTGATTATTTGGGTGCTTAAAGTTAAACATTCACACAAGTCTTTTTTTAATGCTTTAATGCTGAATGGAAGGGAGAATCTTCATGGTGAAATCCCACAGAGGCTGGAATTGAATCCAGTATTATCCAGAATATTCACTGGACATCTCAAGAAGGCAAATTAAGCATAAATTAAATGGCAGATTACACCAAACCGGGAAATACCTAAGGCATTGCAATGAAATTTCAGTTCCATATAAATGTGGGTTATTTCCTAGTCTAAATTCAATGAGGTTTAACAAATACAGCTCTCAGGCTGAAATATACCCATTTTGATGGTCATAAGATGAGGGATGGGGGATCTAGTCCTTCTCCTCCTCTCAAGTATAGCCCTAACTTCCCTTTCCTTTACCAAATGATGACACTCTCTCCACTTGGCTGTGCTCTCTTCCTTCTGCTCAACTGACCATGAATGTTTTCTCCCTTCCAGCAGACATAAAGCTTCATGTGCTGGTTCCTCTACACCTATAGCCTGATCATCTGAAATATTCCTCCTCCTTCTGCTTTTCTTGGCCTGAGGGAGAAATTGAGTTCAGTCAAAGAGCTATGTACTATGCCATGGGCACAGGCCAGCCCTGCTTAGCACCTATTTCCAGGGGTCAGTGTTTCATTAGCAAAGAGTAACGCAGAATGCAGGTTAAGTTGAACAAGTGGAACTTAATTAAATCTTGTGTGCTTCTCTCTTCCAACCTAACTCTCCATGTTCCCTGGTGTCCCATCAATAACAATCCCTCCAGGGAACACGGCCCCTCTGACTCCAGTTGTACTGATCACGATACATTGAGAAACTCTCCCTTCTTCTAGCAAAACACCTTGTCTGATGTTCCCTCATAACCGAGGGACTTGTCTAGATGAGCAGTTAGTGCACAATAAGCTGAGGTGTAAATCTACAGCATACTAGTGTGCCACAAACTAACTGTCCATTTGAACCCTGCTTTGTGTACTAAAAGTTCCCTAGTGTGCTTTGATCTACTCTGCTTTGAAACACTTTGAAATCTAAGTACCTTTAGGTTAAATATAGAAGGGATACAACTTAACATATCTGATGAAGAATAACTCACAAAACTAATAGAAGCAATGGAGCTATTATTTAGAAAGGAGTCAAAAAAGATCTCAAATAACTGGATAATTAATTAAATCCAAGTTCACAATGCAGTGACATTGCATAAAAGGCAAATTCTCTTTTGTCCCATATATTCAGAGTGATCTCTGGCTGTGTGAAGGAGTTTATGTCCCCAAAATATACTGTACTAGTAAATATGTGTTTGGAATACTGTAAAGCCAGAAAAAGTGCATAGACAGAGAAAGTTAAAAAAAAATAGAATTATACAGACTCTAATTTTGCCTCATACGTTATATTTGCAAGAGATTTTTATTTTCCCCTAAGGAAATCACACTTAGGAAGGGAACTCGGTATAAATATGTATAAGCAATAAAGACAGAAAGGGGAATGTAAGTATTTGAATTGGACACTAGCAATAAAACAAAGTGGAAAGGCTGTATGCTAACCTACATTTAACTTAGAAAGTTCATTTTACTCTTCAAGGAGCATGGAACTGTTGCATTTCAGCAACAATTTGGGGTGTGATTTGGAGAGACTTTTTGCTCAAGATTACTTGTATAAAACAATGATAATAGCTAAAGGTGGTGGCTAGATACATGTACACAACTAATTTAATCATGAACTATTTCTTGTATGATTAGTATGAGTTTGGAAATACTAAAACCTCTCAAATACTGAAAAAAGCAGAGTTTGTGAACATTTGTTCGATTTCAGGACAGCTGTTCAACTAGATCATGTTCCAATAGGTATTATTATTATTGAACATATACATGAATAGATTTTCATTCAGATATTAATACAGATAATTGTACAAAGAATAGCCATTCTCCAAATACATGTAGACTAGTGTGTTGAGGTAGAAACATAAGCATTCACTATATGTTATTCATTCAATCAAAAACAATCAGAAAGAGTATGAGACTATGTCTGGGGGACCAGCCATTACCAAAGGTACAGAAGTTAAAGTACCTAAGTTAAATAGTACAGGATAATGGTGAACTCAATGACAAACATACAATCAGAACAAAAAAAAAGGCATGGACTAAATGAAGAGAAGTGAGCAGAGTGATCTGTGACAGGAAAATGCCTATTAATTTGAAAAATAAGGTCATTAGGTGATAATTAGTCCAGGATTTTTGTATCGCTCCAAATGCTGGGCACTGAGAAATAGACAGGAATGGATCTTTAATACAGTGGAAATGCAAGATGTTTCTAGTTAAGATGGATGCTTGGCGTTACAAGGACGATATTCAGAATGAATGAATTAGGGGAAGTTTGAAGCTGCAAAAAGCTTAGGGAAACAAAGATTAGATGGTTTGGACATGTGAAAAGAAGATCAGAAGAAGATATAGGAAACAGGATGTTAAATGTATAAGTGGAGGGTCAGAGAAGGATTGGAAGTCCCAAAAATTGATGGATGGATGTCAGACGAAAGGATCTGATTAACTGTGGAGTTTCTGAGGAGCAGCTTCTAGATAGACTTGAATGGAGAAGAAGGACTTTAACAACCAACCCCATATCAACTGAACGAAGGCTAAAAGAAGAAGATACAACCAGAAACAATAACCATGTGATCTAGTTAGTCAATAATACACCAAGAATAGTGAATAGAAAATAATCACAACAAGCTAAACTGTTCGGCAAATGCTTGAGAGTAATGAACACTTGTAGAAAGCATGATTAGTTTATGAATGATTCATAGAAAAGAGACTTAAATACATTGGATAATTTATTCATAATGATTAATGTGGCAAAATGTAAAAAAAGTATATATTAGTAGTGCTACAAAATGTGTAAACAATTGTTCCAGTCTATCAAATCAGAAAAAGGTTCACCTACTGCATGAAAAAAGTCACTTGCTCAGCCTGAACAACCACAGAAACTGAAGGTTCTGACTCATCAGAACTTTTCATAGGTTCTCTTCTTCCAATAATCCCTCAAGCAGCTCATAGTCTGGTTGTGAAACACAAGATCAGAGACACCAGTTGTAAACAGGTATTACTAGCCCAGGGCCTGGTTTAATCAAGTTTCACACAAAACGGTTTTCAAACAATTATACATGATACCTCCCATCCTTAGCTTTCCCTGCAGGATTGGCTTCCTCAGGGCTCCTTCTCGCTGTACCAGCCTGATCCAGATTTCAGAGAGTGCAGTTTTCTAGGTCACCCCATTTACAAGATATCCTGCATCTGTTTTCAGAGAGGCCAACTGTACAAGACAGGATGCACATTCTGACTGTTAAATACAGGTAGTGATTCTTTATATTCTGATCCATTACTAATAGCAGCATAGAGAAAATGGGTTATAATTTAAACATGTTATTCTACTTTCAGTTAATCTGTACAGTTATTAGGTGTAACACTTTCTATTCAGTTTTAAGCCCCAGAACAAAGAACAAAAAACAAAAAATATGGTCTCTGCCCCCCAAGGAATTTACAATCTAATATAAACTAAAAGAAAAGAGATAGGGGAATATGTCCTCCCTGAAATACGCACCTACTACAGGCCATATAAATACCTAGATAGATGAGGAATATAGGTATAATTAAGTCTCTTAAATATAACAGAAAATTTGAAGAAATACTTTGGAAAAGTATATTGTTGTAAATAGACAGCTACTAATACAAGAAAATCCTCTTACATCTTTGTCAACTTCAGCATGTCATATAAAACAGCCTAAAACTATAACAAAGACATTTATATTGTTATCTCAGATGTGTTACCATATGGTTTGGTGGTTAAATGTGATCATATTTCCTTCTTTGTTCCCTCCTGCTCTATTCTTGCATTGGGTAAAAATGTTCCTTGTCTTTCAATTTTACTTTTAATACTTTACCACATTTCTGATCTCTTAGAGGTAGTGAATATCTGTTACAGATCAATAATGGATATGAATTTTGAGATTAACAGCAACAAGTATTTTTGGACCTCGTTTCCCCTTACCCAGTGTGACTGTTATAATATTATTGTAGTTCTATATTTATTAAATAGTGAAAGACTGCTTGCCTTAATTGTGACTACATTATCTCCAGTGTGAGAAAGGGAAAGAAGTTTTCTCAAATTGTGTGTTAGTCTTGATTTTTTGTTTGTTTTTGAAGAATATGGAATCAATAGAACTATCAATAGAACTAATTTAGAAGGAAAACAAAACAAAAAACCCCAAACAACTCCTCCCATGCCCCATAATATTTATATGTTAAGGTCAAGTGATGGTAAATTCAAAGCTTCTATAAATTTGGATATATTCATTTTATATAAAAGAGAAACAGTTTAATTGAATACATTAGCAATTTAATGGGGAACAGTAATGTGTCAACAAGCTGGTTGATAAAATCAGGAGGTCAGAATTGAATATGTTAATTAGAGAACAAACAGTAGTTTTTAGTTCTGCCTCTTCAATTCCAAATTGTACTGCTTCCCTGTATCTGGGAAGGTATATAAGCAATCCAATGGCAGATTTCATATAAGCAAATCCAATGGCAGATTTGAAATTGACCTCTTCCTTTTAACTCTGCTTGACCAGCTGCCTCTTGCCTATGACCAATGTGGAGGCTTGTTTGGATTCTGACTGTTTTGGCACTCACTCCATTTTTCTTAGTTACTGTTTTTGGTGTTGTAGATTGTCTTTTCGCAATGCTTTCATTGGACTGACTCTTTTACATTCATCCTTGCCTCTATGTCATTGTGAAGGTCAAAATCTGTCGTGCTGCAGTATATGTACTGTTAGTAAGGCTCCCTTTCTTGCACTTATTCCCCGCCTCAGGCACAGTGCATAATTCCTCATGAGTGCCCTCTGTCACAAAGAAATACCCCTACTCAAAACCACCTAAAATAAGGAGTTTGGTGGCTTAGTGGATAATTCCTCTGACCTTTCACCTCAGAGAACATGGCTTAAGTTCCAGCCCTGGGTATAAGTGAAAAGAGATTTGTGGTTTTAGTGGCATTACAACCATACAGTATTATGGAGTGAAAAAGAAATTAGGTCACAGGAAAAATCCCCAAACTAAACTTGCTAGAAAAAGCTCCTTATTTTAAAAGAAGGTGGTCCCTCCATTTCAGAACTGATATTGCTATAGAAATAGTCTGTAAGTTGCTTATAACTTTCCTGACTTCTACACAGATGGGATCCAATTTAGAGCCTTGTTGACTTCATAGCTATCCCTGAAAAAGCATGTTTTTAATTTTAATTATTTTTATTCAATTGAACTGAAGAAGCACCCACAATGTGTGAGGTATTTTCCAAACACACAAAACGACACCATTCTTGTTTCAAAGTGTTTATGATCAGAAAAAAACTGAACCAATTGAGCTCTGCCAATTTAGGGTATCTAAGGGTCTGGCCCTAAATTGTACAGAATATTCTGTTTTCAGGGATCATTACTCAAATAGATTATCCTCATTGATAAAAGGGCAAACTTCAGCCATGCTAGACTCAAGCAGAAGTACTCTTTTCCAGATCTTAAAAAAGGGAAGGTGGGAGTTTATAAGATTATGCCTAGCGACGGGCTTCCATACAAGAGTTATGAGAGGTTTTCCTTAGCATTCTATGAAAACAGGGCCCGGGATTTTCAAAAGTGGCTAGTAATTCTTGGGGCCTCATTTTTTGGCTGCTCAGATCGGGATGTTTTATTTCAGAGGAGGACCACCTTCGTGTTGACCAGAAATGTGTGCAATCACATTAAAAATATGGTATGTAAACATCCAGGGGCCTCTGTTATGGTGGCATAGTGCTTACACTCTGGCACTTGCATAAATAGGATTATTCAGTGGAGTTGCTGTTAACATTGTTCCACCTAATCTACTGACATCATTGGAGACCAATATATAAAAAGGAAGACAGGAGAAGAACATAAAGCAAAGATTAAAATGGTGACTTCATGAACTACATTTGGCACTGTACATTCAAAACAAAGTAGAAAAATTGTTTCAATTTTTTTTTCTTAATGTGTATTGCATTAACACAAGCAGCAGCAGTAAGTGGTAAATCAGTATAGGCTCTAGTGATAGGTCTTCAACATGTATCTAGTATAAGGGGTTGGGCCACTGAAAAAAGCCTGAAAACATTCTTCCCATCTTTTCCTTTGCTGCTTCTTCTGAATATTTAAAAGGCCTGCAGTACTGCTAAAGTTAAGTGTTAGAATCCACATTTTACAGAAGGGAAGCTGCAGTTCCAGGGGTAGGTCTGCACTGCAAACCCAAACCCAAAACCAAACAAAGCAGTGAGTCTCAGAGCCTGGGCCAACTAAGAAGTGTATTGAGAAACTTCCCAGATAATCAACATCCTCTAATCCTTACTAACGTTGGATTAGTCAGACCTGTTTTAAGCACCAATACAAATCCTTGCTGAACCTACCAGAAAACACCAAGCCGAACCTTACACAATTCATTGACTGCTATATCATTTATATCTCACACATTTCTGTTGAAGAAGCTTCTATGTGCTTCAAAAAGTCATTTACAAAGCTACCAACAAGTCAATTTCAAGAGCTTATTATAAGAACTACGTTCCCTGCCTAGATGAGGAATGTGCAGAATTCCTCAAGCAATATGAAGAAAGTGGCGATCCAGACCTCACCACATATCTTTCAGACATCTTGAATGCTTCAAAAGTGCGAGATGGGAGCAGGCTACCACAGAACTAAACATGGTCAAGACCTAGTTGCAAAGTCTGGGTACTAATCAGAAATCTTGATGTTGCTCAGAAGCCTCCAGCACAGTGAGATTATCCAGTCTCTCCAAACAGCATTGCTACTCACCTAATAAATGTTATAAAGCTGGATAAAGATAAAAACTTTGAAGAAGAGGTGAAGCAGAAATGGTGGCAATACAAACTGTGTATACCTTAATCAAAGAAGTCTTCCAGCCTTTCACTACAGATAAAATAAAATGGGCAATCAAATATTGAAAACAGGTGACGCCTGTGAGCTTGATAACTTCTCAAAACTCTGGAAGAACCTGGCAAAAACTACCAAACAATGGCTAGGCATCTTTCTATCTACAGACACCATGGGAATAAAATATCTAACATCTGGTGCAGAGCAAAAGTAATGGCCTTGCCAAAACCTGAGAAAGACCACCAACTTCCAACAAGTTACCACCCTACCTCTTTGCTAAGCTGTATGTACAAATTACTTGAAAGACTTATCCTTCAAAAATTGTCCCTATCATTGATGATATCCTGAATGTAGTTCAAGCAGGTTTCAGACCAAACCATAGTACCACCTACAGGGCTTCCAGAGCATCCAGAAGACAAACCCGAGGTCTCAAAACAATGGTCTGCCTCAAGGCTCAGTTATAGCATAGAAACTTCATCCTCTTCACACATGACCTTCCCAATACCACTGCCAGGCATTTTATTTAAGCAGATGACATTAGCACAGGACCAGAATTTCAGTCATCTAGAGTAAGTCCTGAATGCTGACTTGAAAGATATAGCCCATTATTGTAAAAGATGGAGACTGAAAAGACAGTTTCCAGCTGCTTCCATCTATACCAGGGATCAGCAACCTTTGGCACATGGTCCGTCAGGGAAATCCACTGGCAGGCCGAGACAGTTTGTTTACCTGCAGCATCTGCAGATTCGGCCAATTGCAGCTCCCACTGGCCTTGGTGCACCATTCCAGGCCAATGGGGGCTGCGGGAAGCGGTGGCCAGCACATCCCTTGGCCCATACTGCTTCCCGCAGCCCCCATTGGCCTGGAATGGTGAACCCTGGCCAGTGGGAGTTGCGATTGGCTGAACCTGCAGACACTGCAGGTAAACAAACCATCCCGGCCTGCCAGCAGATTTCCATGATGGGCTGCGTGCCAAAGGTTGCCGATCTCTGATCTATACCATACAATGGTCAATAAACAGCTTAAAATCTTCTTGAATCGACACAGGTTGGACAATGACCTGTATCTAGGTGTCACACTGCACCATACCTTGATTTTCAAGCCCTCGCTGCAAATAAATATAAACCATCTGATGAGCAAATTAGCTGGTTC
This sequence comes from Mauremys mutica, assembly GCF_020497125.1. Classification (NCBI taxonomy): domain Eukaryota; kingdom Metazoa; phylum Chordata; order Testudines; family Geoemydidae; genus Mauremys; species Mauremys mutica. The sequence continues at coordinate 181,664,631 of NC_059072.1, read as the reverse complement.
TAAATGGGGAGCCAATGCACAGACACTAAGAAATTCTGAGCTTGCCTTATCTTATTCTACAGCAATGTATTGCTCTCCATTGTGGCTCAGCTGAATGAAACCATGTATATAACAGTAGGTACCTTGATACCAAGAAGCCTGGGCTCACTGACAGTCTTGTCCGACATTACTCCTCTTGACATCCAGCAACAAATCACCTTGCAGAATATGTTTCTCTTATGATGCAAGACATGCCACATCTACCCCTGTTTAAAGATCTGTTGAATCCATTGAGCCACCTCCTTAGTTCAAAGGCACCTCATTTGGACAGTTCCCCTGAGGAACCTCAATATCACCTCCAGGTGGCAAGAATAAGTTTCAAACATAGCCAATGATTATCTTGTGACAGATCCAACAGCCCAGTCCCCTGGTTACGCTCTTCCATGCCTTCTTTGGGCAAAGCTCAATCACTTCTGATGCAGAGTGAACAGATGTGCTGCTAATGATTATAAATGGGGTCATTGTCATTTCCCCACTTTGCTCCTTCAGCCAGTTAGAAGAGAGGGGTCACAGACCTGCAGTCTGCATCCATCAGCAAGGACTGCCTGGTTCCTAGATGGACTTGCATAATGTTCTTCCCAAAACTATTGAATAGTTAAATCACTTCAACTAATGCACTTCACTTGCCTGTCCATGGAGACACAATCACAACGCATGTGCTTTACATATATACTGTGCTGTAGAATAGCATAAGGCTAGCCCAGAATTTTTGTAAGCTTGTCTGTCTATGTAGATGCAGTCAAAGCTGCCATCTTAGTTTGCAAGTCCATTTTTATAAGAGGCAGAATTACTACATGTACTAGATATGGGTATTTCTGTATTAGATGTGGCTAATTCTGCCTTTTATAAAAATGGACTTGCAAATAAAGACAGCAGCTTTGAGTATCGACATCTGTCTGAGTATAAAAAGTGTATATCCTGCTCCTGTCTGTGAAGGGTTAGTCTGTGTGAAGATAGCTGCCAGGAAAACAGTCATTTTTTCATGCATTGCAACAAATCCTCTCAACACTGTTATTTACATACTACTAATTTGTTATATTTGACCATCTGCGGGTGAATTACTGTAGGCACAATTTCATTTTCTTTTGACTTTCCTTAAAAAGCTTACCAAAATCATTTACACACACAGTTCCTTTCAGCCTGATGGGGAAAACAACACACTAGATAATGGTAATCCAAGACATTCATGTTCCAATTTTTGAACTATCTTCTGTATTTGGGTTGTGAAGCAATGAATGGATGATTTTAAGTACTTATTTCAGTTAGAAGCTTCACTTTCACTCTTTGCCATTTATACTGAAATGAGCATGATGGGACTCTATCTTCTGTGTAAAATAATACTATAAACAAAGCAGATATTTTTGAACTGCTAAATACCTTGATGATTTGGGATTTTTTTAAGCAGACTAAGATCTCTCAGAAGTACTGTATGTAATAAGACTGGCTTCCTCACAAGCCTAGGGAAGTATCAGCCATAACAGATTAGTTCTTAGCCCTTGGTTCTGAGCTCAATTTATTGTCCACAATTTATTGTACACTGCTCACAAAGTCTCACAAAAGGAAAACCCAAATCTTCCAACTGGGGCTTACCCAGCCACAACTTCCAGGACTTACCACCTGGAATGAGTGAGCGAGTGAGTCAGTCAGTCTCATCCTTCCCGACCACCGCAAGAAACTTTCTCCTTCCCTCTGCTCTGTTGCCATTTATAATTACTTACTCCCTTTCCCTCTGGATCTGACAACTAACCAGGGCTGGCTGACTCCGGGTCTCTGGCCCTCAAAGGACAGGCCACCCTGCTACACTGTGTTAGATAAGGATTGTATAAAATCTACATGCTATTTGAAATCCAGTCAGACAAAAGCCTGCTATACTAACTCCCTGGAAGCAAAGTCTTTCAGAAAGCCTGTAACAGCAGACCCTTAGTAGCAGATCTGAAACACCCCTGTGATTTAAATCCAAGTAGTATATAACATAATCCTCAAACAACTGAATCCTAACACTCCTAAACATCTGAATGTGAATGTGAAAAATACAAGCATTTCTAAAATCTCATTTCTATATGAACAGTGACCATTAATCTCTTCTCCTCTTTTCCTAGCTTCTCTTTGGGAAGTACACCATCTGAACATACATCTAAGTTTAATCACCAGTACTGGGGAGCATATTTTAATATTCAGAACGTACACAGGGTACACAAATTTGCCAAGGAGAGGACATGAGGAGCCCTTTCTCCTTCGTTCTAGTATTTGTTTCAGCTGCTATTTTAGCTGGTGTCAGGAAAGCATTTATAACCTCTGCCTTAATATGTTTCTCCCTCTACTGACTGTAATGGGAACTGATTTTTCTTGTGAATATATGACATAAATCCACCCCCAACTTAATGACCCATATTTTAATAGCAAGTAGCTATAGGCCAGGTGTTCAATCATAGTCTACTGGTGCACTCCTTGGGTGGTAGGTAAGATTTGCAGCAATGATCTATTAATGCAAACCTCATAGCTTTCTGCTAATAGGGTTCAGATGTGAGTCTGCCCATGTTATAGTATCATTCAGGGTTACCTGTATCACCAGATTCTGGAGGGAGAGGTGGGGCAGTGCAGCAACTGTCAAAGCTGTTATTTCCCTCCTCTCCTTCCCCCAGTACACAAGCTAGTGCAATAGAGCTGGGACAGAGGGGTGATAAGCTGTGGTAATGAAAAGGCTAACGCAGAACATGTCACCCTGGAGCAAGAAGGAAGCAGATTTTTGACTGTAAAAATCAATCCATTGCTGACCTATATCTGGGAGAACATAGCTCTATGGTGTGTCTTACCTGAGTTGTATGGCAAGGTGGCAATGCAGCCTGTAGTAATGTAGCTGCAGAATGGCTCTTGGCTCCATGCTGAAGGGAATTCTGTGTTCCATGAAGCCTGAGAGCTGTGGGGTTGGGAGAGATCCCTCAAATCTACAACCTACCTCACTCCATCCCACCAACAGCTGCTCACTCACCAAACTCAGAGATACAATTAATTGCACCTTTTTTGTATTCTGTCACTTGTCTCTTTCAGGTTACTTATTCCCACATGATTGCCCTATCCTAGTCACTGTTAGACACTCACATCTAAAAATTTGGCATTTCTATCTAATTTTATTTGACATTGAAACAGACATAAATCCTAAGATTTTGCCTAGCAAACACAAATAGCTAAACATTTATACATTTTAGTCAATCTTATTGTTACTCTATGTTTTGCCCTTTAACGAGCAGGAAAAAATAGGGTTATTCTTCCACATTATTTAGTTTTCAAAAGCTTTTCATGTTTTATCTTAATGCTGGTCAGACATTTTTTTGAGGAAACTGAAACTTTTCACGGGAATTTATCAGTATTGACGAAACTTTCTCAGGTCCAGGATGGAATTTGAGACAGAACCAAAGAGAGAGAGACAGAGAGATAGCCACCCACCCTAGAGGAGCCAACAGTCCTGTGATTAGGGCACTCACTGCCAGGAATTGAGGAATAATGGGTTGAAGTGTCTCCTCTATAATGAGGCAATGCAGAGACTTCAGGTGGGGGTTTCCTCTCTCACATTTTTTCATTAAAAAATGCAAATGGTGTTAGTTTGCTTCCCATGGAGACTAGAAACAGATTTAGAAACCTCAATATTTGTCATACAGCAGATGATTTGTTTTCTGGCCAGCCCGAAAACTAATTTTAGATTATGACAGCACAATGTTGTTGTCTGTTGTTTAGATAAAGCTCCTTGTGTTATTTGTTCATGCTGTACCAAAGAATACTTGAGTAATGCTGTATCAGTATCAGCCCTCTGAGAGACCTCAAGAAAATAAGATATGTATCTCATGAGATTATTTCAGTGGAACAAAATTTTAAATAATATCAATAAATAATGTGACCTGGAGGTACAGTGAACTGTTCACTCTACCTGTGAGTTGCATGCACAAGCCTGCCCTAGGCTCCTAAACTTTCTGTCACTTGCCTAGTAAGCTTCAGCACAAATCTGAATGATTCAACTGGACATGAACCTAAAGAAAACATTAAAAATCATGCCTGACATGGCAGGAGTTCTAAACTTTTGTAAGTGCAGAACCCATCAAAATAACCAAAATGAAGGTGACATTGGAGCTAGAATGCAGTATCTTCCTATATGGGATTTGAGAAAGTAACAATGCCCTTCTGGAATCTCTGTATTTTATCTGAAAACATTTACTTTGTTTTAATGAGAGAGATTATGTTTCCCTTCTGTTAGAGTCCTGGATTAGTTAAATTGATCACTGGTAAACTAGCCAACATGGTTTAGATAGGACATTCTGCATGATGCAAAAGGCACTTAAAAGTTGTGGAAAAGCATGGAGACCACTTTTAATGCTTTAGGGAAAATATTATTGTACACTGAGGTAGCTATGCCAATGGTTTCATCCACACACAGATTTTTGCAGCTATAATTTTTGGTTAGAGATGTGATTTTTTTTTTTTACTGAAATAGGTGTACAGGTACAATCTGTAGTGTGGATGTGGTCATATTTGTATAAACATGTCTTGTGCCAGTTCACCTGATTTGCCCTTCTTATATGGGAACAGCTAAACCAGTATAATGTACCTTTATACTGGTATAACTACATTCGCTCCAGGGAGTTGTTTACTTTAACTATGCTGGTATAGTTAAGGGGTTAAAATTTGGGTATAGAAAATCCTTAAACCAGGTCTTCAGTGGAAAAGAGAGGTGATTTCTTTGCAACATTCCTATAACAACAAAAAACCTAAGTGTTTACTTATGTGTCCCCTCTTCTTATTCTGATTTTCAGAAACTTCCAGCTAGCTTTGACCTTGCTTCTGAAAGCTTGTCTCCAAATTAACCCTTAACTATGTAGTTTCATTAATTCATGGTGGCTGAAGGCATGTAATATGATTACAATTAACATGGTCACATTCTGGGGTATACACACCCCTCAAATCCAGAGCAACAAGTATAGATGCAGTTATACCAACATGAAAATGCTGTACTGGTACAACTTATTTAATTTGTGGGACTGGTATAAGTTATAAAAATACTTTTTTGCTGCTATAAGATGCGTCTAGGAGGGTTTGGTGATAAAGCTAGATCAGTATGACTAAATCTTTTCTAGCGTAGACTAGGCCCTAGACCTAACTATTTCAATTTACTTTGTAAGTGCACACACAAAAAAGCCAATACAAAAACTGCCTGAAATACAAGACACATGCTTAACTTCACTATTTAATTACACTGTTTTTTATTCCTCTTTTCACTTCTGTCTCTCTAACCTGACTGTGTAGATTACAAGCTCTGAGGCTCTGATCCAATGTTCATTGAAATCAATAGAAAAAATCCTATTGACTTCAAAAGGCGCTGGATTGGGGCCTGGGGTGAGAGTTGCATTGTCTTGTCTGTAGTGCATCATGCACATCACTTATTGTCTGTATTGCACCAGTAAGGGCATGGACACTACTGAAACTCTGAAAAATGCTTAGTCATTTCTATTGAACAGACACAGCAAAGCAATGAAAGGAGAGAGGGGAACAGTGGTTTCCCCAACAAACAAATGTTTATTTAACGTTTGACTACACTTAGCGCTTCAAAGCGCTGCCGTGGCAGCGCTTTGAAGTGCAAGTGTAGCCATAGCCTCAGAGTTCAGAGGTGCTTTCACGTGAGTACACCTTCCAGGTGGGGGACAAAAAGGCACAGTTTGCTCTGGTCATGGCTGTTCGTTGTGCCATGGTTCACTCCACCATTCTGTTGCCAATGGCCCTGCACAGTCACCTTCTGCTGTCACCTACCACTGTGACCTCTGCGAGTTGGTCTCTTGAGGTTCCACCAGCTCTCAGTGATTTCAGCTGAGCTCTCAGTGTGGGAACCTTGCTGCTAGTGCAGTCTGGGCTGTCTCTTACACAAAAACACTGTACCCACAGGAACACTGTCCCCACAACAGGACTAAGCACTTAGACCTGATTGTCAGTGATTTCAGCTGCAGTGGTCACTTAACAGAACAAAAGACTATCTATAGAGCCTAATCAGCTCTGTCTTTAAACAGTGGAGAGGGACAGGTCCCCACCCTCTCTCTTGATGCCTTCAAATCATCACAGACTAAGTACAGTTCTACTGCCCTTTACTCATACAATAAGAACAACATTTCATCCCCCCTTCCTCCACAGTCAAGTGGTTTGTAACCCAACCCCAGCCAAAATCTATCACTTGGACAACACAGCTCTGTTTGCTGGATCCCTAGGTAGATTAGATGTGAATGTAAATATAATCTGGCCCTGAAGCCTTAGCCCCCAGCTCATCACTAGCTGTCAGGGAGAGCTCATTTAGACTTTGCTTACAAATCATCATTTGAAATTATTAGGTTGGCCAACATCAACTAAATGAATGCACTGACATCATAAAAAACAGCTGTATAAGGAAGCAAGGAAGCTAGTCTATGTTCATACTTTTCAAATATATTATACCTTTTCAGATACACATATTTTATCAGCAAAGAATCTTGTGGCACCTTATAGACTAACAGACGTTTTGCAGCATGAGCTTTCGTGGGTGAATACCCACTTCTTCGGATGCAAGTAGTGGAAATTTCCAGGGGCAGGTATATATATGCAAGCAAGAAGCAAGCTAGAGATAATGAGGTTAGTTCAATCAGGGAGGATGAGGCCCTGTTTTAGCAGTAGAGGTGTGAAAACCAAGGGAGGAGAAACTGGTTCTGTTGTTGGCTAGCCATTCACAGCCTCATCCTCCCTGATTGAACTAACCTCGTTATCTCTAGCTTGCTTCTTGCTTGCATATATATACCTGCCCCTGGAAATTTCCACTACTTGCATCCGAAGAAGTGGGTATTCACCCACGAAAGCTCATGCTGCAAAACGTCTGTTAGTCTATAAGGTGCCACAGGATTCTTTGCTGCTTTTACAGATCCAGACTAACATGGCTACCCCTCTGATACTTGACATATTTTATCATACACTGTATAAGCTTTTAAAGTGTGTATTAATGTTTCAGTTTAAATTCAGATTTCCAAACAGTCACTAAATTGGTATGTAACTAGCTCACAAAACTTGGGGGGGGGTGTTGGGAAAATTCAGGGGGGGTGTACACCCCCCCTGGGGGGGGTGTAGGGAAATCACTGGAGGGGAATGAAAGATTATTAACTAATCACAGGACCTTCTAATTAACATAGTTATGTCTCAGCACCATCACTGATAAATATTGCAATCAATATTCTCATTTGCAACTTTATGGGCACTTTAAAAAAGGACATGGCATCATCAAAACCTTTTTAAAAAATATAATCCCCTTATACATCATTTTAACTTCCAGAATAAAGAATAAACATTTATCCCCAGAAACTTTTCCAATCTTGACCTGAAAGAAACTCAACTCCTCTGCTCTGGGTGATCTTACATGAGTTCAAAAACAAAATTAATCTTCCAGCCCTGCTGAGTAGGTGAAGAAGACAAATGAAAAGTTGGGTGCTTTTTCAAGAGCTGAATTTCCAGATTAGAAGATTAGGTTATTTACTGTTTTAAAAAATAAATGTAGACCTGGTTATTTCTTAGGAATAAGATTGGGTTTTTTTCTTCTGTTTGAAAACATAATTCCAAGTCTAAACTAAGACCTTGTCTACACTATGGGAGGAGATCAATCTAAGTTACGCAACTTCAGCAACGTGAATAACGTAGCTGAGGTTAACGTATTTAGATCTACTTACTACAGGGTCCACACTACATGATGTGGACTGGAGACGCTCTCCTGTTGACTCCCCTTGCACTTCTCGTTTAGGTGGAGTACAGGTAGACAGGAGAGTGATCCCACTAAATCGACCGCCGATGCATCGATCGCTATACATCGAACCTCCGGTAAGTGTAGACAAGCCCTAAAAACACCATTGACGAGTTTTTCATTGTTTTCACTTGCAATATTTCCTTCCAGAGATTCAAATTCCTGTTTTTCATAACAGTTTCCAGTAAGAAATTTTCCTTCCCATCTGGACCCCTATTAGCAAACCACTTAAGCACAACCTGAACTTGGAGCACAAATAGTGCCCTCACTAATCCAACAGAAGTTCCAAAATATCACTAATTCTTTCCACTTTCTTTCTGATGACAGTTTTTCTTTCCTAGAAAAATAAAATCTAACACGTGTATCTTATTCTCTTCCTCACACAGTCTTGGGGCAAGAGTTTTGTTTTTTCCCCCCCCAGAAACTGAACAGAAGATAATACAGTTGCTAAAATTCTGTTGATATGTTCTGCTGAGGTGACCTTGTGTTTGATCTTCTGTCTAAGTAAAAATTGTTTTAAGTTGTCAGAGGGACTCTCATGCATAAAATTCAATGCTTCCCTTTGGCCTCAGCTATTTGCCTGGGTTAGGATAGTCCCAGAATGTCTTCTTTCTTTCCTTCATAGCATATTCATCAATCAGCCTGAAAGCCACACCATAAATCCAAATATTAATCAACAACTGAAGATATAAGAAACCAAGGCAAGCAAATTACATGAATTAGAGACAGCAGGCAAACACATTCCAAATCCGCTTTACAGAGGACAAAGATAAAGCACTGTAACAAATATGTGGGCCCATAAGAATTGTATTATTTTAACTATCAGTATGCCTACACTGCAATCTGAGGTGTGACTGCAGCTTGAATAGACATACCTGCACATGCACTGTTAAAAAAAGCAGCATAGATGCAGCAGCATCGGCTTCATCACGGGCTGCACAAGCCTTCGGGGGACCTTAGGTACATATTCACACTGCTGAAGCCCATGCCGCTGCATTGCCACTGCTATCTTTAGTATTGTCATATGAGTAGGTCTACACACCTTGGTTTACAGTGAGGCACACTTGGAACTTCAGAACAGAAATTGAAGTCAGCTTCCTGCTACAGAAGTGGAGATTCCTTCCACTTGAGTTAAAGCAGAATCTCCTTTAACTGTTAGAATTATAAGACATATGTTACACAGATGAACAGTTTTGATTCCATTCTCAGGGCAGTGGCATTATTGCACACTACTCAATTCACTACAGCTGCTCGATACTGTGATAAAGTTCCTCCTCTACCTTGGTGGGTCATGCGCTTATTGATGGATTTTGCTAGCCTCAGAGATCTTCCTGTGTTGGATCTGGAGTTGGGAGTTTTGGGGGGAACCCAGGCCTGCCCTCTAACCCAGGTTCCAGCCCAGGGCCCTGTGGACTGCAGCTGTCTAGAGTGCCTTCTGGAACAGCTACACGACAGCTACAATTCCCTGGGCTACTTCCCCATGGCCTCCTCCCAACGCCTTCTTTGTCCTCACCACCGGACATTCCTCCTGATGGCTGATAATGCTTGTACTCCTCAGTCCTCCAGCAGTACGTCCTCTCACTCCCAGCTCCTTATGCACACCTCACTAACTGGAGTGAGAGCCTTTTTATGCCAGATGTCCTGATTAGCCTTAATTATTCTAGTAACTTCCTTGGCTACAGGTGTCCTAATTAGCCTGCTTGCCTTAATTAGTTCTAGAAAGTTCCTGAGTGTTCTGGAATAGTCCCTGTTACCTTACCAAGGGAAAAGGGACCTGCTTAACCTGGAGCTAATGTCCCTACCTTTGACCACTCTCTTGTAGCCATCTGGCCTGACCCTGTCACAATACATAAACAACCAAATCCACAAAAACAGAAACCACATTTGAAAGAAGAAAACGTATTCTTAAAAGTTCAAATCTGAAATAGAAGGAACACAGATCAGCACTCCTTCTCTCCATTATGTTCCAAACTACTCATTTATTTTATTGTTATAAAGTATAGACTGCACCTGTACCAGAGTATTTCTTTGGTGGCGGTGATAATATTTAATCAGAACAGTGTGCTAGAACAGTGGGGTAGATATAAAATAATAATGCACATTTAGCTCACACATTTGAATAAGGATTTGCTGCACACGATCTGCCTTATGAAGAATTACTTCTTAGTTACTGCTGGTTGCAAATTAGGCACCATATAGTCATCTAGAGCCACATGTTAGAGGTACAAAGCTTGTCAAAACTGCATGTTGATCTCTGGAGAATCCAGTCTGAGTCTGTATAAGGTGCTAGTGCCTCTCTGGAAGTTTTACAAACTGAGTAATCAGTCCCCACTGTTCTTGGTTTCTGGTGGGCTATGGTCACCAAACCAATGGAACTGTAGCCAGTCCCAGGCCCACAATGATACATAAACTTAATATATTAAAGATCTCCCAAAGATATTGCACGAAATTGCCATATCTGTCACACCACATTCATGTCCCTCCTCCAATAACTATCTAAGTAGTTCATAAAAAGTGGAATGGCTTCAACAGCAGAGATTGAAAGACCATCACATCAGAATGTCCCATAATTAAGTGGCTTGGACAGTCTCCTGCAACGCAGGAAACCAAAGTTCAAATCTCTTCTCCACATGAGGCAGAAGAAAGGGACTAAAACGAGGTCTTCTGTATCCCATATGAACACCTTCATCACTGGGCTTAAAAGAAAGTGAGTGGTGGCACTTTTTCAACTGACACCCATATCACTCTCAGTAGATTGAATGTCAACATTGTTAACTATTCCCAAAGTGTCATCACTGGGCATCTGAAGTAACAACCCAGGAGATGAGGGTGCTGTTGACACATCTGAGGGATGTTGTTTCAGACTCTGCAAATTCTGGCAGACATTGTTGCATCACATACGCTTGGTTCACCCTGGGAAGATTTTCTTTGTGAGTATAACAGATTGAGACTTACTTTTTCAAATTTGTATTACTATTAAAACCTTATATTTTGGAGCACAAGTTGACAGCTTGAAAGATATAGTGATCTGCTGTCTCACTGCATCCTCTCTCCAGTTCAAGTCCTGCTCTTAATTATCAGCAACATTCACCTTTTATTGTAAATCCTTTAGCAATAAGAATTTTTTTTTAAAATATTGCTTGAACAAACACTACTCAGTGAGGTTTACTTGAAAATCCCTTGACTTTGCTTCATCTTTGCTTTAGTCCCACCTTGTGCACCATTTAGGTCCTGATTCAACAAGGAACATAAAAACGTGCTTAACTTTGAAAATGTGAGTAGTCCTGGTCTCATATATTTAAGTTCTTTGAAGAACTGGCACTTTAGTGTTTAGAAGGCACAGGGAAGTTCGCTTGTTTGGAGTGAAGGCACAGCACTTTATGAATTGCACAAGTAGTTAGCTTAGTCTGAGGACATGTCTACATTGTTATAGTTAAGGCAGTACAAACTCCTTAGTGTGGATGCAGCTTTAGATGCATAACAGTGCTTTATATTGGTATAGCTATTCCTCTGAGAAGGGGAATAAGATATACTGGTATAGGGCACCTTTATACCAGTGTAACTGCACCCATGCTAGGGGTTTCACCAGTATACCTATTTTGGTTAAGTGCACATGTGTTTTAGAGCTTTCTATAGACCTGGCCTGAGGCTGCTCAGGAATTTGCTAACAATTTGTACTGAAAATGCTCGCATAGTGCCTCCCATACTGACATTATATCACAGATTCGCATAGCCACTCTGATCCTGATACTTGTTGACTAGCCTTACAAAGAAGATGTGAATTATTTGTTATTCACACGGGAACCAGTAATGATACCCGTTCCTTGGTTTTTGACAACTTGTATTTGCTGCTGTTTGTAACCAAGTAGCTTTTGTACTTGTTTTAAATTTAAATCAGAGATGCTTTGTCTTGAAAAAGCAACCTTTGGATTTAATTTGTGCTTTAATTATTGCCACCTACCAGTTGCCACTGGAATAAATTTTGTGATGACCTTATTGGAGCTCTTTAAAGTAATTTATTATGCTATGTAACATGCTAATTATAAAACACTGTCCCATATTGATTGAAAAAAAATAGCAAATTACTCAAAAGCATGTCAGTACAGTACATCCCTTGATAGTTTTATTTGTATTTGGCAATATGAGCATAATACTTTTTGACTCCAAACAAAGGAAATGTTTTGAATATCATGTCTGCAAGTGTCTGGTAAAACAAAAAGTAATACTGTCAGTCTCAATAGGATATTAGAAAATATTAATCTGTCTTATAACAAAATACCATCTATGGTAGAGTGTACATATTTTTGATAGCTTAGAATCAGCTCAGAGATCTAATGTTATTTATTTTTGTATCTTCTTGACAGGATATCATATTTGATTTTCTTGCACAGTATACAGAATCAAAATCTTACCTTTGCAATAAAAACAATCCTCACTCATTGGGCTCAGCTCTGCAATACTACATAAACATTTGTTCATAGAAAATAAAGTATTTAGATCATTAATCTCCAGCATGAAAAAATCTGGCAGTGAGAGTTAAAATATATGTGTACTTTCACATAACAGATATGCAGCAGATGTACATATTCTGGCTTTAACTTGACAGCAGCTGGAGTTTGCTAAGAGCTTCATTTAGCATTTCAGCGGGCCACACCCTGGTATGGTGAGCAACAGCAAAATATTCACTTATGTTATAAGAGTATTAGACGGGACTGTTCAATGTAATTTAATAAGCTTTATGTATGTATTTATATTAAGATTTTCAGATAAGTGGTCCACCTAACATCCTTAGCATCATCAAGTGGGTTGTCTAATAACCAGCATGTTAATGGACAGCTGTTGCAGTAGAGAAGGCTGGTGGTGCTAACAGTAGCAGGGAAAAGGAAGGAAGTAAAGTAGGAGGATGATGATGATCACGGTTCCTGTTAGCACTGACTGCTCCTGCTGCCTGATTACTATAGAGACCAGGTTCAGGCATCAGCATAAGCAGCTGTTATTAGCAGCTGTGAGTAGACAGCAAACAGGTGGCAGGAAGAGAGGGTCTAGCAAAAAGAACAATTTACTCTCTAAAAGACGGAAGGGATGAAACATGTGAGGGCATCAGACAAAAGCAAGGGAAAAGGTGGAGCAACAAGAAATCTTTGGGAAAATTGAGGTGGAAGGAATGAGCTTGACAAAATGGTACTCCATCTTTTATGCTCCTGTAAAGATCAGTTTATATGCTCTGAACCAATGATTACACAGTATTTACAGAGAAGTTTTCAGGAGAGTTGCAGTGGTCCAAAATCCTTGAGCAAATCCTATCAATTTCTAAGAATCAATGAGACTGTTCTCTTGGTGAATGAGCGGTATATGCACAACTCCCATTATTGTAAGCAATTTGGGACAGGGACTGTTATTTTATTGCGTGTTTGTACAATACATGGGAATTCACAATAAGGTCCTGGTCTATGACTGGGGCTTTTAGGTGCTATCATAATACAAATACAATGAATATTATAAAAAAAATCTTAATACTGTAGGTTATCTGCATTCCTCTGTCTCTTTTTAAAACACAAATCAAAAGAACACAACCTCAATCTCCTACCAAAGCTGACTGATTGTCTTTACTATAATTGATCAGGACTTTTTCCCTTCTGTTTTGTATCTACTGAGTGGGCATATACACACACACAAATCACCTTTTACGCTGAATTTTTTCAAGCTTTGCCTCTGTACGTTGCATCCATGTGGAATCCCAAGCTCCGTGGGACAAGGATCACCTTTCTCCTTTGTTGTACAGTACCTAGCACTGTGGGATCCTGATACTGACTTGAGTCTCTAGGCATTATTGTTATAAAAAACAAGAGGCACTCCATGTGGCTGCAGAAGTCTGTGCTAGCACATCAGAATCAGGATCTGCATCATAAAATGTTTTGCAGTAAACTCAACAGTATATGAAATTATGATTAATACATACTTGTACTGTGATAACATCAAGAGCAATATAGGCATTGCATTTGACACATCTGTATTTCAGAACTTCTGATAACGTAAACTATACACTATTTAAACAGCAATACCACAGTTTTTATTTGTTTGGGTTTAGGGATGGTGAGCTTTTTTGGGGTGGGGCAGCACATTTAATTTGTTTGTATTTTATTATATTTAATTTAAATTACATTAATAATATTGGATTGTTTATAGTTTGTATTGCAGTAGTGCTCAAAAACACTCACTGTGATTCGCACCTACTGCAGTAGGTGCTGTATAAACACATGGAAAGATATGGTTGGAAATCCTGGATGAGTGGCAAAACCTCCACGGTCTTCTGTGGAGCCAGGATCTCAGCACTGGTCTCTGCCCCAAGGAGTTTACAATCTAATTAAAGACCACCAACATTCTGAGAGGGTGGAGAGGAGTGAAGTCACATATATAACATTTATATTTATTGAATTTAAAAAGCACTTTAACTATCTTTTCTTATAACCAGCTTAACTTTCGGTCATGGCCTTTTTTTGACCAGAATATCTGTGAATAAATCAAGTGATTTTTATGTTAATTGATACTTAGCTTAAATGTTGCAACTAAATCTATGTAAGAAATATGTTAAGCACAAGATCGTAAATATTATCCAAGTATAGCATTTTTCCATTAGTTGAACTAAAAACAGTAGTCAGTATCATACCTTTTATTTATGGTGTTTCAAGAACACATTTAGTTTCAATTCATATTTCATGTAATCTAGGTTCTAAGTGCAATTTTACAAATACTTTACCTCCAGATAAATTATCCAGTAAATCATCACTTGGTAATAGGCACTTTATTTTTCATGCTGATTATGTTAAATCCACTCCTTTGTAGTCTCACAGTCATGGTCACATTTTTCTCTGGGAAATTTTCTTTATGAATTTGCAAAAAGAGCTGCATTGCTTGCTGTTAACAGCTTTTTGCTGTGATTCTTGATGTACTCCCAAACAGTTCTCTAGTCCACACCTAAAAACCTCCTGGCAGAAGTATGATTCTACAGTCAAAAAACAATTAACTGAAACAGAATCTAATTTTATAAATTACTGTTAAAATCTGAGAATTTGCAGCAATTCCACAAGAATGCCATTTTATTTCAAGCTGACCTTGAGTAAAAGGCATTTCCATTTGTCCCTTTAAAAAAAATTGTGTCTGTCCTTGGTGTTAATAGATTTCAAAAAAATGAATATAAAATTTGACACCTTTTTAGCTATGTTGCACGATCCTGGTTTAGTTGATTCTCATGCCAGTTAAGGAATTCAAAAAGCTTTAGGCACATAAATCAGGTTTGAATGGGAGCAAATAGGTACAGTAAATGACTCATGCATTCTCAGAAATTGATCATATAATGTAATATATGCAGTAATGTTATGTAGTGAAATGAAATAAGGCATATTGTAAAGAATTGAACAAGCTTCTAGAGTTTGACTTTTATTTGATTTTTATATTTTTTTATTGTATCTGTTGCCTGGTAGTGACCATTATAATAAGGTTGTCAAAGTTTCAGGGATGACACTGGTTTTACACACTTAACTGTCTGAAACATTGTCTTTTGAGGCACCTGCAACAATGGAAAGTCTGGCTGGTCCAATATATTTAACAAATATTATATTAAGATAAAATAAAAATAGAAAATAATAAACTTGCACAATTTGGGTAAGTTGTTCCAATGGTTAATTACTGTGACTGTTAAAAAGATGTGCCTTATTTCTAGATTAATTTGTCTAGCTTCAGCGTACATCCATTGGATTGCTATGCTTTTTAGAGATGAGTGAAAATTGTAATTTCTATCTCACAGGACATTTCAATATTTCAGCTTTTGCTTTGCGTAATGTAAAGTTAACAAAAATGATTAAGAAATATCAACACTTTTCATTTCAAGTCAGTTTGACATTAACCTGCATCTACCTAAGGTGCTTCAGTTCCTTATCTGAGTTGCATTTCAGGCAGAGGAGTCAAACGGGCCAGTATGGCATACCAGTAAAAAGTGGCCACTGGCACCGGCCCGTACGCAGCCGATGTTATCACTGCTCCTTTTGCCTTCCCTGCCCCCCTGGGCCACTGATGGGGGAAGGGGTGGGGTGCAAAAGGGGCAGTTGCTCCGGTGCCAGCGATTAAAAAGGGTCCGGGGCTCCTGGCTGCCGCTACAAAGAGCCCAGCCCACATGAGAGAATGAGCCAGGATGCATCCAAACTACAACTCTTGTTCGATGTTGTGGACTCTTAGGCATATGCAGTTTAATGTTGAACTGACTCAACAATTAATATTTGGCAACGTTGAATTTTTTCTGTGAAAAATTTCAGTTATGTTGAAGCTGCATTTTCTGCAGGAAAAAATGAAAAACATTCCCAATTAGCTCTAATAATTTTACAATATCTCATTTATTTTATCCACTTTCATGTTTTTTATTCTGCCCACCATTTTAATGATTTTAATAAATACATAGTGCAACTTAACTCAGAACTAATTACTGCATTAAATAATGCACAAATAAAATATAAATGTGTTATAATTAGCACATAGTTCATAGATTTTCTCTAAACCTTAATACATGGTGAACTATTTACTATAATTAAAGATTATTCCCTACAAATTCAATCTTTTGAAATCAATTGAAGCTGCCAATGACTTCTGCAAGAGGTAGATTGGGTCCCGCATTGTTAAACTGAGAAACAAAAAGCTTAGGAAAAGTTACAGTTGTAAATAAGTTTCAGTGACATCTAGTTACCATCCTAAAACAATGTTGTATATTCATTACAAATAAACTTTAAAATAAAACAAAACTAATGTTGAAAATTATGGAAATGAACAGGAAAGCCAGTACCTCGCAGCCATATGATCCTTCATTGCTCTCTTACCCTAACAAAATACCCTTTCTCGTTTTTTCTTGATTAAATGTGTATCTTAACATATTCCTGGGTCATAATATGCATCCCAAAAATGCACCTTGTGCATTCATTTACACCTGTGCAAACTGCTGTCATCCCAAATTAATAGCATTTTACACTGTGTTTGCACAGGTGTTTAAGTACACATGATGAAAGGCCATCAAAGATCAGGTTCAAAGTCCAATGTGGCAGAGTTAATGGGGCTTTTGGAATTTAACTCTTGCATTTCCTAATCCTGAGAGGCAACCCTGATACCTTAATTTTGCATAACACAGTTTTTTTGATGTTTAATTTTTTTAACCAGTTGTATTATCCTAATTAAAACCCAGGGTAATTCTGGCATCTAGTCTTTTCGTTCTAACCCCTAGACAACACAGTAGTGCTGATGAACCTAGAGGCATTGCTTTTTGTTTTCTGTTAATTTATTGTGTGAATTTAAAATATTTTAGTGGGCATGAAAGTGAGAAACTGCTAACATTGGCTAGAGCCAAGAATAGTTCAGATATGAGCTATATCAGGTTTTCCAAACAGCTGTGCTAGCACACCTCCATCCAAAACTGCAAGTTGAGTCCTGGGCCTTTGCGGAACAGATTGTCAGCTTCATGAAGCAGTGCCAGATTGTATGGTAAATATAAACAAACATCCATATGTTTAGAGCACCAGACTTGGTATGTTTGTGACCTGGGGTCTGATTTAAACCTAGATCTCTGGAAACAAAAGACTAGTGTATTGACCAACTATGTCATCTAGTTCTCTTTTAAAGTAATCCTATTATGTAATGAATTAAAATGAGAAGTTTTAGTATAGCTGAATTTGAGTTAACTAATCCCTCCAAGCAGTTGGATTCTAAATGAAAATATTTCTGCTGTACCTAGGCCAAGTCTGAAAACATCACAGTATTTCTCATATACAGATTAATTCAACATCATTAGTTTACATATTTTTTACCAATAATATGTTCATGCAAGAGGCTTAATTTTAAAACATATTTTGACAAAATCCCCAGCATAATTTACTCATATCACAGCCAAACAGTCAATACAAGAGACCTACGTTTGTATTAATTGTGGATGCTTCTGAGAAACAGGCTTATCTCAAATTTATAAATGGGAATGTCTGATTCTTACCATTGAATGGCCATTTAAGCATTAGGTTTTCTCTAAGAGCATATGTCAGGCGTGACACTGTCACAGAGATTCATTATGAAAAGTGGATCAGCAGCCACCTGATATCAGCACCTAGAGGTGAAAAAACAAGCATGATGAAAAGGGAATGTTTCAGAAGCCCTTAAAACCAATTCAGCAAACCAACCAAAGGAGGAAAGGGGAAATTACAATATTAGCACGAAAATATTACGACTGCAAGACATACAATTATGGTAATTTAAAGAATGAAAGGACTTGAGGTTCCTTCTGAGATGAGGATTCAGAGGTGAATTCTTCATGCAGCCAGGAGCCTTGTGCTTGATAAGCAGTAGCTACTGGAGACTCCAGATTAAGTGTTCCCTCAAGGACTGTTTCCTGATTAAAAAGAAAAAGAGAAAAATGTTATTAATAGCAAAACATAGTTTGTTAAATAAAGTGAAGAATGACTGGACAGGGAATGACTGGGCACTTAAACCTGAAGTTTTGTGTAAGACTACAGGCATTCTTCACCACGGTAAACAATGAATGACCCCATCTAAAAGAGATGATGTGCCATTCACTACCCAGGAGCCAAATATATAACGGAATTATAGCTAATGCAGGTGGGAAAGAGATAACAGGCCATCCAGTTCCCTTTCCTGAAATTTGCAGACTATCCCTACAGACAGAATTCTCCTTCTGTGCTATCTCTGAATATCTCCAGCCACCAGAAAAAAAAGCAAAAACCTTCTTTCAAGGTTTCAGTGAACCATAAGGAAAGCTCTTGATCCTCACTAAAGGTGAGGATAATAAGGGCTTTACAACTTGCCTGCCCATGCTACTAGGTCATCCTAAAAGACAAAACAGAAACACACATACATTTTATCCATCTATATTATATCTATAAAAGCACATATAAAATGTATAATTTCTGACTGGAAAGGGTATATTTTAAACATCTTCTTAAAGCTATGATAAGGATAAAGACAAATGAACCATCTATCCTACTGCTTTAGCAGTGCTTTTTCAAAGATGGCAAGTCCCTACACAAGCTAAAATTCCCATTCACATCAAAGGGAGTTTTATCTTAGGACTGCAGGGCTGGGCCCTTATTTAAGCAGATCTCTATACATAAAACAAAACCAAAAGAAAGACTCAATCCTAAGCACTGGTCACAGCTATGGGGATCAGGGAGGAAAAGACACAAATAAGCCTTTTTGTAGCTCCCCAATCCTGGGTCTGGCTGTGTTCTGTCCCTGTTCTTGGCAGTGTATACAACAGCATCTGGGCAAGGGTCATAGCCATGGATCACTGGGGAGCCATGTGCTCCAGCT
The DNA here is from genome assembly GCF_020497125.1 of Mauremys mutica. Taxonomy (NCBI): domain Eukaryota; kingdom Metazoa; phylum Chordata; order Testudines; family Geoemydidae; genus Mauremys; species Mauremys mutica. Next base: position 181,645,451 of record NC_059072.1, on the reverse strand, counting down.
ATGCCCCCTTGCTTCTAGCCACACCCTCTATTACAGCAACTGGCAGAGGTGATTCTGCTCCTATATCACCTAGTGATTTCACCCAAGCCAGCAGAAGTTGCAGGAGGCTAGTTATAATGGCTTATTAGCCCTTTTGCACTACTGGAGTAGAACAAAGATCAGAGCAAGACTAAGGATCAGATCCAAAGTGTTTATAAGGATGCAAAATGAATGTGTAAAATAGAGTAGAGTATAGGGAAGGGGTACCAGAACATTAAGTAGCGGTTAAAGCCTCAGGATATTATCTAAACTAAAGGGTTGAAATGTGAAATTAGTGGAACTCTGATTATCTTCCATGCTGACTGAGTGTTACATTTCTCTGAGATGACCTCAACGGAGCAAGCGGAATTCTCTAATGTGAAACAGGAACCAAAAGATATTCACCATCAAAGGCTTGACTAAGTTTGGAGCTGACAGGAGAATCAGAGTGGAATCCCCTTTCTAGTATGGTAACTTGTATTCAGAATTAAAGGAGAAAATTAAGTTAGCTAAACTAACTGAATAATAGAAACACACTGAGATAACGTGACAGCATCTTTGGTGATACTGTATGTCTTCAGAAACATTTGGAATTCTCTAATAGGCCAAAGGTAAATAGTCCTCCAACTGCTGTGTTATTTCAGGGGGAATTTCTGATTTGAATTTTGAAAGTGCAGGGAGTATTGGATGACACTTGTCTATGAATATTCTAAGCCATTCTGAATCCAACACCACAGACTTCTGGCTCAGCAGAGAAAGGAGGCTATTAATTGCCTTACCTTGATGTGTGAAATGAGAATAACTCATGTTTAAAGACAACTGAAACAAAAAAAAAATCTCAAGCCATCTTTCTCTGCAATAAAGTAACCTATGAAGTATTTTATATGTGTCTTAAAAAATGAAAGAAGGGTGAAGTAGGGAGATTGTCTTCACATTAAAATATCTGCTGCGGTTCAAGCTGAACAATGTTTAAGACGAACAGTAAAGAGGGTTATGTTAATTATGTAAATGGTATAATGAAGAAGCTGTAGTAGCCAGCTCCCATTACAAATTTTTTTTTAGTCCCCTATAACTTTGGTGTGGAAAAGTGTTTTGTTCTGGAAATTGCCATGCTTATCCTACAGGGAATGGCAAATAATGAATTTTCTTTTAAAAAATGCAGAAAGAACCTGGGGTGTTTTTGAATTGCAGGTCATTAACAAATTGAAATGTTGACTCTTGTCTAAGATTTGTCTCACTCTAACTCAAGAAGAGCTGATTACATTTTTAAGCTTTATAACTAGCCTTCCTACCTATCTTAGATACTGATATGGCCTCCATTACCACAGTATCTGAGCACCTCACAAATGTTAATGTATTTAACCACACAAAAACCCTAGGAGGTAGGGAAGTACTATTATCCCTCTTTTACAGATAGGGAGCTGAGGCACAGAAAGACAAAGTGACTTGCCCAATTCCCTGTAACAGAGCAGGGAATGGAACCTGGCTCACTTAATTCCTAGGCTAGTACCTTAACCATTAGATTATTCTTCCTCTAATTCCAGGCTTCCCGCAGTAGTTAAATCTCCTTAAAAAAGATGCATGTTGGTTAGTGTAGTCCGTTGCGGGGAGTAGCTTCTCTCCCTCTGGGTCTGTGGGTGGCCAATCCGCCCCACTACATCTCCGGGGTCGCCTGATGTGGGGAATCAGTGGAGCGACAGGAGATGTGAGCTCGGGCCTGTGATCAGGGCTGAACAACAAACACAGTTATGGAGCCTGGCGGGGTAGCAAAGAGTCTCAGGCTCAGGCCTGTATGCAGGCTGGAAAGCAACCGTTCCGTTAGCCCAAGCCCTTGATCAGGAAGGGGCAGTAGAGATTCTGAGGGCTCAGGCCTGCAGCCAGGCTGAGCAGCAAACAGCCGGGCCTCCTAGCTCTGGCGGAGGTCTGACAAGCGCAGGCTTCTTGCCTAAGAGAGGGGGAGACTGCCACCCATGGATTGGGGTGGCGGGCGGGATGCAGGCCCACCCACTCCACTGCGTTCCGGCCCAGGGCCCTAGCAGTGGCAGAGCGGTCTGCCACTTGATCAGCAGGGATCCTGACTGCAACATGCTGACTCACTTGCTGTCAGTGTTGCAGCCCAGCAGGTGTAGGCTACCCCTGGGCCACTTCCCAACTTCCCCTCAGGGTGTACCTGGCTCTGTAGAGGGTCATCCTGGTTGTTGGGGAAGAAGGCCTCTGTCAGGGCTTGCAACTCCTCCATGCTCAGGTCTATAAATGGCCCTGGTGGTCCTGGCCAGTCCTTGGCTTCCTTGGGGTCTGCAGCATCCTTCCATCTCGGGGGCTCACAGGAGGCATCTGGCTCCTCCAGCGGCTGCCTCTCTACTGAGTTCTCCAGCCCACCTTTTATACTTCCAGACCCACCCACTGACTTCTGGTGGGAGGGTTGAGCATGGCGTGGCTCCCCCACCAGGGTTCAATGAGGGGCTCCTCCACATCCAGGTCTGTGGGAGGCCAATCCGCCCCACTGAAGTTAGATAGTGAAAAAATCAGGTTGTAGTTAAGTGATGATGATTTTTACATAATTTTTCACCAATCCTACTTCCATTGATTTCATTGGGACTTAAGGGTGATTAGCATCTCACAAAGTTTGTGGGATAATGACTGCACCACACCTTTAAGTGCAGGGAGGGGAGGGGCAAATTTGTCTGCCTGGCCAAATGACGGGAACAGTGCTTTATGACTGGGTGGGGGGAGATAAAGAGGTAAACTGCTGCAAAACAGGGCAAGAGGCCAGCGTGACAACACTGAGTAATCCCCTGGGAACTGGATGGGTGGAAGGGCTTAAAAGGGGCAGCTCATGCAGTGAAGCCCCCTTTTACGTTGAGCAGGCTGAGGCAGCACCCACCCTCCCTCCCCTTCAGATGGTGAAATACAAGGTTTGGTCAAGACCTGGTGTGGGCATTGCACTAGCTGTCCCTTTTTTTAGGGGGGTTGGGAAGGAATTTTTCCCTTACCACCAGATTGGTTTGGGTGAAGTTGTGGGTTCTTTGCCTTCCCCACAGTGGGTTCAGTAGGGTGGTAGGCTATATGTCACAACTCATTATATAAGTGTGGGGAAGATGTCTAGTGCAGGTACTCCATAGGGAAGGTATACAGTGACTGGATAAATGGCTTGGAAAAGGTGTTCGTTAAAGGAACAGAATGGGGGAAGGGGAGTTGGGGCTCCTATATTTGGCACAGCAGGCAGCCAACCCCCTTTCTTATACAGTAGCCCACCTTAACCCTTCTACAAGGCGGGGGTGGTGGTGGATGATAAGATGCCAGCAATGGGTTGGCTGAGGGAAAAGAGGAGAGCTGACAGAAGCCCCCTGGGTAATTATTGAATGAAAATGGGTTTATCTGCACTGTACATATTTATCTACTGGGTAATCCCTTACATCTAATACAAAAAGTTGCCCTCAGATTAAAACCATATCAGATGTCTCCTGCCCTTCTTTTGGTTTGGGACAATGGGAAAAGACCTCAGATCACTGAAATGCTGAACTTGCATCTTAACCACTTGATTACATTGCTCCTCAGGCAGATTGTTTAAACTCTTTGTGACTACTTATGCCAAGGGCTTTAAGAACTGCAGATGAAAAACGCCATATTCAGCTGCAAAGCATTATACCTATTTTACAGGAGGGAAAAAAGGAAACCAACAAAAGCTTAATAACTTGTTGAGCAGCACTGTGGTATAAATGGATTAGATCTTAGTCAAATAAATGAGATATAAGAGTATTCAGCACCTCCTAGGATTTGAGCCCTTAGGGAGAGTAGAACAACGGGATAAGGATCCATTGTAGCTGATCTGTTACATCCCAAAACATGATGGTAGTTTCTTAGTCCAGTTTGGAACAATTTAGTGGTATAGGCAATTCATTAAGGATCTGACCCAAATCTCAATTAAATAAGTAGCCTTAATTAAGTTGCACATGCATGAGCAGCATCTAAATACTAAACAATGAACTTAACCTCTGAGGCTCAGTGTGAGATTTTCAAACACTCATAACTCTATTGAATCAATACTAATTGCCTCTAAATAATGATCAGGAACTGCTTCCCAATGAGGACTATTTCCATGCCTAATTCCAACTTTCAAATACCAGCTACTTCCTCTGTAGGCCATAAAAATAAAAGTTGTAAGTTTTATATATATATACTTTTATTTTTATATGAATGAATGAATGAATGAGAAAAGTCTGAGTTTTTCCAGCCTTTGCTGTCTTGGGGCTTGTCTACATGGGAACATTTATGAAAATTTAGGGAAATTACTGTAAATTAACTAAAAGTATGATTTTGAAGTGTATTGCTAAAGCACATTAAATCACTGTGAGGACACTGTTGTTCAGAATTAAGAGCCTTAATACCACTTACTTTAATTCATATTGAAAGTAAATTAAAATAACCCAAATTAAAGCCACTTTAATTGTGAGTGAGGGTGTTCGCACAGAGATTTAATGGGGTTTAACTAATGTACTTCTAATTCCCACCATTAGTTAATTTGGATTAACTTTCCTGGATGCCCCCCATGTAGACAAGCCTTTACAATCAACTGTTCAGTTTTTGCACAAGTAATTCACCTTTAGGCAGACAAAGGCCTGGAAAATTTCAGCCTGACAAGTGTTTGTTTCAAAAAGCTACCAGTAATTGAAAGCAGAAGGTTATAATGGAAACTGTTTTACAACCTTAAGCCATAACAATTGCTACCAGGCAACCACTATTTCCTCTAATAACTATAAATGTAGACTAAATGAAACTTTGATAATAAATTAAAATAAAAATCATTGTATGTTTTATTTTCCATTTTCCTACGAGCTCAGTTCATCACATACATTGACTCATCTACCACATATATATGCCGGTGATAGCAAAGAACAACACAGTTACTGGATAAATTTTATTTATTACATACATTTCACCATTCCACTGATTTTTGCCAGGCCATAAGAATAGCCATACTGGGTCAGACAAATGGTCCATCAAACCCAGTATTCTGTCTTCTAATAGTGGCTGGCACCAGAAGTTTCAGAGGGAAGGAACAGAAAAAGGAAATTATTTTTAAACAGTAAATAAGGATTTCCTTTAACAATAGCAAACATCTGAGAAATTCAGACAGCCAACAATTAATAAAATAAATGAACAAACAAAAAGCCAACTCAAAAAACCCAACTTCCCTGAGCAATGGTTCCTTCCTTCCCCCTAATATGGAATTTACACTGGCTTGAAGCCCAGAACTGGCAATATTTTGTCGTGCACCTGTGACAAGTCTAAGACCTATATCTTGCGACCCATCAGGCCTAGAGATAGGAGCTTGAAACTGTTAGAGAAGGAAGATCTACAGTTTTCCAATAGGAAATGGAATTTTCTTATAATTTAGTAAGTCCTGAAATATTGCTACTTAATAGTGTTCGATTTTTTAAGGGGAATGGGTATTTTAGCTTTTTTAGAGGTTTCAGAAATGTTACTTATAATTATCTTCTCTCTCAAAGCTTGTACATCTGGACTCCCTACATCCCTACAAATGTCTGAGAGAAAAGAACAGCAGCAATAGGGCCTAATCCTGTACTCATTGAACTCCATGACAAAGATCCCATTGATGGTGCAGAACCAAGGCCTAAGACATTTCTAAAGTAGTTTTTGTTTGTTTGCCTTTTTCTCCAATAAATGTGACATATATAGGAAAATGTGGGATAAAGGTTTTCTTGGCACTAGTTTGGATGACCTGCATCACTCACTCCTAGCTGACTACTCTGAGGATCAAGCTCTCTGTATGGTGCATAAGTGAAGAAGGACAAGCTACACCTCAAGTGTACTGAGGTACTGAAGCATGTTCATTGTGACGGTAAGCACAAAGGAACCAAATCAATGCTCAACAGCATTGAATGCTATCAATAATCCTTGGAGTGGACTAGTAGTTTTATCTGGTTTGATATCTTGTCTCTTTGACCAGAAGCCATTTTGTACAATAAAGATAAGTGTTATCTAATCCCCTACTGACACATTAACAAAAGTACTGTATATCTAGGGAAAAAAGGAGAAAAGAAAATGAATTTATAATTGAAATGCAAATAAAACATTTTAGGAGTGCTGTTTGGTACAACTGTTATTACACGAATGATTCAAATTGTAACAAAGACACTGCACAAAGTATAATAATCTTAGTTTGAGAGAAATCCAGTACCCAATTTATTAAACATTTAACAAGCAATTTTTTCCCCTAGCCACTTATTTTCAAGTACTCTCGTAGTGACTAAAATGAAGATAACTGTGTCCTTGCTTATACAATAGAGCAAGCTTGCTTAACAAACAACTCTTTAGGGAGTGATTTTACCTAAAATACAATAACAAATAATCTCCTCTGTGCATAATGAATGTAGCTGTATTGAAAGCATGAAGTTATATCAAAATTCCTAATATTTCTGTATTTGAACAGATGTTAGTATTGTCCCTTGCCTGCATTTTTAAAAAGTCTCACACAGTCAAAATGTAGGTACAATTATATTAGTTGCAAATTTAGCTCTTTTCCTATCTGTGAAGCATTCACAACTGATGTTTTGTGAATGTATTGGTTATGTGTAGCTATTCATCAAATCACTGGGACAAATAATTTTCAGCCATCTGATTGGTCACACATTGATCAAGTCAGCTGTTTGGTATTTGTCATTTGTAATTGGTCACCTGAGTCACATTGGTTTTGCTCCCCATTTGAAGGATGGAATTTTTTTAAACAATAACAGAATGATGAATAGGCCTTTTTACCTACAAAAACAGATATTTGTACCAACTGCCTTCATTCTCCAAATATTCATGCAAACAAACAAAAATCCTTTCTAACAAATAATTGAAGAGATCAGCAACTAAAAATTCCAACCAATGTTCGCAAATATTATTTTGCTCCTTTTTACTGAATGTGTATACAAACCAAAATAAAATGTACTCTACTCTTACAGTTTATATCTTCTGCATGAGTATTACAAATGTTTTGGTAAGTTTGTTTGTTTGTAATTCAATTAATTTAATGGCAAGAGCATGGGACTGACAGAAGTTTTAGGTTCTGTTCCCAACTCTGTCATACTCTTCTTGCTTTATAAAATTGGGTAAATCATTCACCTCAGTGCTTCTGTTTACTCCTAGATAAATTGGTAACAATATTGTACATACATGACAGAGGCTTGGGGAGGCTTAATTTGTTATTAATAAAGTACTTTGAAGTCATCAAATGAATGACAGTATAAATACTAAATATTATTTACTGTTAAAAAGACAATGGAAAGTGACTCACAATACAAGTCTTTTAAACCACACTTAAGGTTTGCTTTTATTTGTGTCTTAACAAATTTATGGGTAAATCTCATCTCTCAAGAGCATGGAGAACTGGTCTGACCTACCAAATTTATTTTCTGACCTAGACCAGGTCAGATTTTATGGTACCCTGACTTTTGTTTAATTCTGATCTTATTGAACATCTAGGGCCATATTCTACAGTCCATTAAGTTTACTTTTTGCTATGCAAAGTGGAGTTAAACAGACATTCATTGGAGAATTCTTCATGTGTTGGCAGTATCTCAGCTTGTTCTCCACCTCCACTTCTCCAATGCATTGGAGTAGCAAGCTAGCGGGACATTCATTTTCCTGTTTTATATCCATAAAAATTACAGTTAAAAAGAACCTGAAGGATTTTTTCAAAATTTTTATAAATAGCTTGCTCACTATTGCTTACAGTAAAGCTGTGAATGTTTTAAACTTAGATCCATATAATAATTTGGAACAGATAGAACTGAGGCTAATGACAAATCTGTGATCACATGCAGACAAACCTATGGTCACTCAAAACTTTTCAGTTAACTTGAAATAAGAACCCACCTAAGAAGAGTAGATTTGGGTTGGAGATGATTACTGATGCAAAGGAAAGGTAACCATTCCATTTTAGTCTCAAAGGGTGACATTGAAGCCTAACTTCTCATTTTCAGGCACTTAGGACAGACTTTCAGTGAGACGTATGGTACATTTACACTGAAGTCAGAGGTGTGACTGCAGCAAGTGGTGTCATACCCACACTAACTTTAATCTAGTTTAGTGTGGCTAAAAATAGCAGTGAAGATGCAATTACATGGGCTTCAACACAGGCTGTAGAAGCCTACCTGGGACCATGAGTACATACTTGCATTGGTAGCCTGTACTGGGGTCCATGCCGCTGCATCTTTGCTACTCTTATTAGCTACACTAAAACTAGATTAAAGCTAGCATGGGTATGCCAACCTCCGATGCAGTCACACCTCTGACTGCAGTGTAGACATACCTTTAGGCTCCAAAGTCACTTAATGGCTCTTGAAAGTAGTACCCAAAATATATATGAGTAACAGGGCCGCCCAGAGGATTCAGGGGGCCTGGAGCAAAGCGGGGGAGCTGTGGCGCTTATACTCACCGAGCGGCAGTCTGGGTCTTTGGTGGCATTTCGGTGGCGGGGGGCCTTTAGTCGCTCCACGTCTTCGGCAGGACTGAAGGGCCCTCCACTGCCGAAATGCCACCGAAGACCCGGAGCGAGTGAAGGGCCCCCCACCGCCGAAATGCTGCCGAAGACCCGGACCACCGCGGGGCCCCTGCAGGACCCGGGGCAAATTGCCCCACTTGCCCCCTGCCCCGGGTGGCCCTGATGAGTACCCCTGATTCTCTTTCCATATTCAGCATAATTTTGTAGTAAAAACTTGCTATGCGTATTTAAAATCAGGAATAACATTTCATAGGATTATTGTATCATTCCTAATCTCATTCTAGGCTACAACTGAACTACAGTAAGAAGAAAAATGCAAACTGAATCTTAACTTTTTGATTGTTACAGTTACTTTGCAGTTCCAATTAATTACTTTTAAGTTACTACACTATGGCATGTTTTAGAAGGATTTTTTCTTAATTCAGTAGCATGATTTAAAGATTTTATCTTAAAAATATACAAGATAAACAAATTCTCACAAGGGACTATTATTCCTCATTGAAGTGGCCAAAATTTGCTGTAATCATTTGTCAGTGCCTTGATTGTTTCTTGTTCTTTTACATATAAAATCAAGTTTATTTTAAAAAAAAAAGGAATGGAGGAAAGGACGAGTGATTTTATAGTAATCAGTTGTCAAGACCTTTTTAAAAAAAATATCTGTAAACAGAATTTGAGTGTTATTTTTCTAGTAGCAATGTCAGTTAGGGGGTGCAATTTTTAAAATTACATTTCTATACCAGCAAAAGCCCCAGAGTAGAAGCATAAAAGCACTTTTACGGGTGTAGCTTGTTTGTTTGCCAAACAGGTATAATCTATACCAGCACAAGCATGGATAAGCTGCATCTCCTCTAGGAATACAGCTATATCTGCAAACCTTCTCTAATTTACACCTGGCCTAAAGAGCAGCTTCTGCCCTCAGATGTATAGATGCAAAAACAACAACAACAAAACCAACAAAACACTACCTTCAGTGGGAGTGCACTACTGTATATGAGGCAACAATCTGGGCCCAAATTTCTAAATCAAGAGTTTCCACGTGGACCAGTAGACTTCCAGCTTCAGCGGAACCTCTAGGAATATGAAACCTGGAGTAGAGTGCAGAGGTTTTGTTAAGGTATGTATGCTTTCATTCATTGCTGTAATGATTTCACCTTAACTGTTAGAGATTCTAATTTTCATTAAGCTATTTACCAAGTTCTGTGTTCTTTACAACCCCACTGTATCTTTGTGGATCACTTTTGGTAAGGTGCTAACAACTTAAAGGGTGTCCAAAAATTTGCAACCATGTGTCTTATGTCCATTAAACTAACACCAGAAACAGAGGAGCAAAGCAATGCTGTACAGGGAGAAATATTCACCAATATTTTCTATAACATTATGTGGCAAACTACTAACTATACCAGTACCATGATAGCTTCTGGCAAATATTTAGATGTTATGTGAAAAATTTTAAATAACCCTAAGAATCTGTTTTTGCCACTTATTGGGTATAAACCAACCACTCCTGAATGTTTTAATTGTTATCTACATATCTGAGTACAATGCTAACTAGTTCATTATTGCTTACATCACACATTTAGACTTATCCATTAGTTTGAAACACTCAACTGCACTAAATACCTTTAAAGCTAATGTAAAAGTAATACTGAACTAGCTTTTATCACATCATTTTGGCCTCTAATGGTAACATTTGGTAAGTGTTATTTCTGAGCACAAGGTCATACTGTGCTAATATTTTTTCTAATGCTATAAGGCAAAAAAGTCCCTCACAAATCTTTGATCTCTATGAAGCACTTTCAATAGTTGTTCACACTGCCCTGAAATTATCACGTCAATTCTTTACCTCATAGCTCCTGTTTTCTTTGTGTAATTGTGTATGAGCACCAGTTGTTGCAATCACCTGAACTTCTAACTGGCAATTAGGAAATAGGAAATAATTTTATAAATGTATGGTAGAAGACAGCTGTATGTTTATGGACCACAGTATTCCTGATCTCGCATAATGGACCAGGCATCATTTCACCCACCTGCTTGTATTCCTGCCATGGTGAATAATAACAATTTTAAAAAAGTTTAATGGCAAATATTTTCACTGACTAAATTGAGAATATTTTGTCTTTTGCAAGTAAAATACTATAGTACTGGATAGTGTTGATAACCTACTGGTTAGAAAGATCTGGGATATTTTTGCTATATATCTTGCCATAAGGCAGAATGCACATGGAGCATCTGAGACGATAACTGCACGTGTGAGGCAGTAGATATTATACATTTTATTTCTTTCCATATAATTACCAATTATGAATTTTAATAGAGAAAAACATGATCAACAGCGTGTGTTTATTGCTGGTTCGTATGGATTTCTACAATGCAGCAACTGGATGCAAGTTTACATTTAATCTCACCCTTGAAGTGCTGGTTCTATAATAAAGATTCTACTACCAGAACATCAAGGATCCTTCAGTATCATCTATCTTTTACTGAAAGGTTCAAAAAGAGAAATGAGTTTTATCACAAATACTTGACATCTTAGCCTTAAAGAAAGGTACCAACGAATGACCTAGCTTCCTCTATCAAACTGTGTCAGTGGCACCGTGTGCTATTCATTAGCTGAATATTGGACAAAGTTACTTCTTTAAAAATCAGCATTAAGTCATATCCTGCACCCTAAACCAAAGTGTGTTATAATCCTTTTGTATTATTATTATTTTTCCTCAATGCAGAAAATAGTGTAAGGTCACAAGCAGGGCTTTGGTTAACAAAATATATTATTGACAAAATAAGTGATATAAATGAGGATATGTTTCCATAATTATCTTTCTAGACAGTCTACTTGTACTACGTGAGCATTACAATGGTTTTGTTTTACTATTTAAAAAAACAAACACCCAAAATTTGAACGTACCAGCTGTAGCCTCTGTGCTCTTCTCCAGGGCCAAATAGAGCAAGAAGCAAAACCATGCATCATGTGGAAGTGAGGTTGGGCAGCAGGCCAGAGAGGAAAGGCATTTATTTGGTATTTCTCTACTGCATTGCTGCTGGCAACCCTCCCTGACACCTTACGTGTTGATGTAATGGTATGGCCAGCTGAAGGATGACCGTGCTGGGAAGTGATGCAGCATGCACCCTGTCAGAGTCTGCACCCTCACTTGAAACTGGGGGGTTTCAAAGTGAGGACCCGCATGTCTTCCCCCACCCCAAAATCCTAGGGTAGGTCCCCTTTGCTGCCACCACCGCGGTCAATACGTCCTGTTTCCTGTCTCCCTTCAAAGACACTCCCTGGGAACACAGATCAACTCACAGAGGAGGAACCTTCCCCCTCCCCTCTTTTCCCTCTCTCCAGCCTGCTTCGGAGAGAGAGATACCTTGATTCAAACTCCTTGAATCTCCCACACACAGGGAAGCAGCCCACTTCCCCCCTCCCTCTCTGCTAGCCACTCTGAGAATCACCGAGAGAGAGCGTCTTAACCCCTTCTGCTATCCACAGTGGAAGGAATTTAATCAAATCTTTATAGGAAGCATTTATTAAAAGAAAACAAGAAAATACAGAATCTCTATGAGTCCAAGCTGGACACCAGTACAAGCAGAATTAAGAATAATCAATAACAAACACACAGAATTGCAAGCATAGGATTATTAGGTGAGGACACCAAGTATCTTTCTAATACTCACTATCTTGACTAGAAGAAATTAGTTCAGAAAGGTAGAAACTTGTAGACTTGATTAAAACATCTGGACTCTTGTAACTCCAGATGGCTAAGAACAATACACACACCCACAGAGGGAAAAAGTTCCCTCCTAGGAATTTCAAATTCTCTTCCCTGATTGGTCCTCAGGTCAGGTGCCCACCAGGTACTATGCTTTAACCCTTTACTAACTATTCATGACACACCCAACCAGTTAAGCCAAAGCTTCTCTAAGAAGTGTAAATATACCTTGTGCATTATGAAGAGTTTGGGGGATACAGGAAGCTAGGGTGTCAATAGCAACAGGACAACAAGCTTGCCAGGATGTCAGTGGTAATGGTGGAAGCACAGAGTCAGGGATGCTGGTCATGGAGGCTGCATGATCAATGAGTATTTGTCCTCAGCATTTTCTCTTAATGACACATCATGGTGAGTTCTGCATCTCCAATGACCTAAATGATAATGTGCATAACTTGAATAGCCCAAGAGTTGTACAAACTTGGGAAGTAGTGGCGTCAAAATACACAAGTGATAGCTATATCTGCTACTATCCATTAAATTATTCCAAGGAGCCTGAGAATCACAGAATCAGAGGGCTAGAAGGAATACCCATTTCAAAGCTGCTACAGTTTAACAAAATGAGTTGAATAATTTGTGGCTTAATTTTTTTTGTAAACATTAATATAAAAAAGGAACCCACTACTTTAAAACAATATTTGCTACTATAAATGTCCTTAAAGGATTAGACAATTGCAATCAAATATGGCCTTCCCATGGGCCTGAACTAATCCTTTTGCTGGCCTCATGATAATTGGGGCTGACACTCCTCAGCTCATCCAAAGTTGGGCTATTTGTTCTAGGCATATCAGTACCTACAATATACTGCTGCAAGAAACAATTTTGCAAAGTCAAATTTAGTTTTTTAGTTTAGTTTTTAATTTAGTATTTTAAGACAACTTGATGATAATGTAGTCTCTTCTCTTTATTGTACTAGCATTTTTCAGGAAAAGCCCTTCTAAAAGTTGAAAATATATGTGTGAAGCTAAGGAAAGGCAGTTCTCTAGATCTGTTCGTTTGGGTGTGCTCTTCCAGTTAAACTTTAGACAAATAAAAATGTATCATTTTTGTAAAATATCTAAAAAAGTTCAATATTGTATATTTCTTGAAACTTACGGCCCAGCTCCTGCATTCCTAACATCCCATAGCTCCTTTTTAAAGTCAAGGGGGAGACTGGGTATGCAAGCAATCCAAGATTTTGCCCTGTAACTAAAATATAAACAGAACCTTAGGAAGCTAATAAGAGAGTGAGAGAATAATTTTACAGCCTCCTCCATAACATTATTCATGTTCCTTTTTCTCCAGATACAGTGTCTGTCACTTAAGGCACCCAAATCCTTAATATGTAATGATCTACCATTTTTTAAACTCTTGCCAATTATTATTTGTGCAGAAGCTCCCTGAACATGTGGTAACTGCATAAATTAATGGTATTGTCCAACTGTTTTCTATTCTTCCCAGATTTCAATCTGGATTCTAAAAACAGAAACACTTTTGCACTGAATCACTAATAAATTGCTTATTAAGGTTATAACATTACACTCTTGCTGCTTCTTGACATTCCATAGACCTTAGAAGCTGTCAACCATGGCATTTTATTATCATTTTTTGCTCTCCATTTTAGAGTTGCTGTTGCATAGTTTCAGTGATACCTTTCTAATTGGTTTCAGCTACTTAAATATTATTGGCTTCACATCCTCCCCATCTGCTCTTCTAGTTTTCATTCCTTAGTGTTCAGTTCTTGACCATTTAGTACGCATAATTTAAATAATTCCTATTTGCAAATTGCCATATTACTTGCCATGGTGTACAACTTTATTGTTCTATAAAGGACAAATATTGCACATCTTCCATATATATCTCCATTTTCATTCTTACCTTCAAAAATGTTTGTTGACATATACTATTGAGTGACTATATGGGAATTTAAAATCTCAACAATCCAATACACAAGCACACAGTATTGATGGTTTTGTGTATGAATGTCATACTTTGATATACCAAACATATGGATAATGTACCACTGGACTGATATTTCAGCAAACATTATTTTTGAATATAACTTATAATGTACAATAATGTCTTCTTTACATATTTACAAGTTTTATCACTGTGTTTAACTTTTATTTACATTTGTTTAACTCTTTATATGGGATAGCACACTTTCCCCATGTACAAACTCTTAATATTTCATGAAATTCAACTGTCCATTTATCAGTTACATTCAAGAGTTGTGGGGCACATTTAAAGAATTAATTCCAGTTTGAAAAATATTGGAGATTTCAAAGCTATTTGCAACACTGAATTAAAAGGAGGAATACTTCTACCAATAATATCTCTAGAACTTTAAGTAACGTTTCAAGTGTGGCTACAGCAGTACTCTAAAATACCAGTCTGGCAATCTATTCCATACAGGCAGACCCATTTGCCTGCATGGAGCCCCAGTTAAGTCAATAGAGTTATGTGAATTAACTGGAAAAGAACAACATTTACTCTGTGTTTTAAGGGGAAAAAACTTTAAAATGGAAGTACCATTCATAAATTATATATTCCAATTTATGAAACCAAGTCAAATTATTTATTGAAATGTATTGAAAGATTCAAAAATCATAAGTAACAGTGTTCCTGATGATTTTATGAATGCTGTTACAAATTATATTGCTACATACATGAGAAAAAATCTTGGTTCATGATTATCTGACGACCTTCCTGTGTTGAGTAATATTCTGTTTACTTTGTCAGAGATCAACACTGAAGTCTAGGTAATGTTAATCATTCAGATCGTGTATGCATATCAGTACATCCGGATCCATTGAGTTCATTTAGAACTATTTACTTTTTAGAAGATGAGTAATAACCTTTTTTTCTGGGCCTCTAACATCATCTCCACTTATATTTTTATTTTAATTTCAAATGTTAAAAAAAAATACACTTTTGAAATGTATGCTGACAAAGGGGAGATTTCTAATTCAGATATCCAGGATTTATTTAACAGTATTGTATTCAAGGACATTGATGAACATTCCCTAGGGCTATTTTCACCTCTCTGTTAAATAGTTTCCATGACAGAAGTTAATATTTCCTTTTTATAAAGCAAGATGTAGATATTGTTGAGATACTTTATGCAGAAGTTTACCACCTGCATGTAAGGTATTCAACATGCTATAAAATGTTTTAACATTTAATCAATTTTAATAGGGTATTTATTAAAGGTAATCTTTTTACATTAAGTCTAGAACAATCTACAGCCCTGATGCAGAAAATCACATAGCGTGGGAAAGAATTAGCTCATTTGATATATCATGAGCTAACCGGTATACTGTAAGAAGGAACCAACAGACACTGATAACATCAGAGAATTTTCTACAGTTTTCCCTGGATTTTCTCTGCTATGCACTGATGGGCTATTTGTTCCAATCCTCTCCCACACAGTCTCTTCACCTCAGCCTCACTCCACACTTGCCCTACTTATTCTCCTTTTCTTCTTCTATCCACCTTCACATCAATGTCCCCTATCCCTTCACTTTTCTTTCAGTCTATATTCTCTTCCCTTTCCATCCACCCACCAGAAGGAAAAAAAGTGGAACTAAAGTGACACTTCCCATTCCAACATAGTTCACTCTGCTTTATTCCAAATGCATTGTAAATTGGCATTTCCTTTATTCCTGCTAATAAGCTGAATGGTTATGTACAAACTGTACAGTATCTCACTATTTTAGCCGCTTCTCTAGTCATAAGGAATATTCTAGGATCATGTGTTCCCCCTTTGCAATGGGTGAAAATATGTGGAAAGGTATAAAATCTTCAAGAACGTATTACAAAATTGCACTGTCTGAGTAAATTCAGACCATACTATCCAGCCATTAGAAAAAAATAGTAGTAGTAACCAGCCAGTGAAGTGACTACAAATCTTCACAGAAGAAAACATGTGGCTTCGGGGGTTGGAAATGTGGGAATATTAATACGCAAAAAACTAATGGCAAAGAAGTTAGAATTTCTACCGATATACCAACAAAAACAAGGATATGAAAGCTAATCTCCCCTAACAGTATATACCTTCAATCATGTCAGCAATGAAAAGTAGGAAGGCTAAGGAAATCTTCAGTCAGAGTCAAATTTCAAAGACTTCCCATTATAAGTTATGAAGAGAAACCAAACAAACGTACATAGGCAATTCAAATGGCATAAAAAACAAACCGTGTGTGAAATTTCACACTTATTGGCCATTTACTGTAGAGGAAAAAAAGAAATGTATGCCCTATTATGATTCAATTTATGAATGAAATCCTGACTATGTAGTCACTACCAGGCACCTCAGTAATTCTATTCTCCTATGGAATAAAAAAAGAAAACATAACAAAAGATGAAAATATTTACAAACCAGGAGAGTGGGAGATGCAGGAAACACTAGGTAGTTACAAAATGGCACCTGAAGGCTGCAGCTGCTTGGCTCTGACATATTTAGATGGCCAACCTAAAAAGGCAAACTGCAAAACCACTCCTATAACAAGTTAAAGCCACACATAACATATAAGGACTAATTAGAGCATTCATGTTCAAAGAGTGATTAAAATGGTCACAGAGCTGTGCCAGCCACTTGAGGCCAATGGGTGTATGTCCAGGAGCCCTCCCAGGCTTTATCTGCACTTTGGAATAGTCCCAATTCAACCACCATTATCCATTCATCCATCACTGTAACTGCACCAGTGCTGATCCATATGGGTAAACAAGGATATGTCAAGTTTTTGCATACATTGAGCCAGTTGTTTCGAACAAAGCCCAGAGTGACCTTGATTATATGTGGGATTCATCACCTGTGCAGCTAAATGGACTGCTGAATGAGGGCTACTCCTAAGTGTAGACCATGCACAGGTTTGCACTGTGGAATTTACTTTGAGTCTCACAGGGGAAAAGACTTTTACCATTCAAAATACAAGGCCATGCTGCTCTAGGGTATACAATTCCCCTTAACAAAAAAATGGAAGTTACACACAAACAGGACAGAATGGATCCATTAAATATAGAGCCAACCTTTAAATAATAATAGAAATACTTTATTGATTTTGCATATTCAGATTTTGCAGAATAAAAACTTGTAATCTGTAGCCTGATTTGGGGTGGGTTAGTAGGGACAGTGGAATTTATCCACTTAATTTAGTTTTATTTAATAATTAATTTTCCAATTAATTAGTAATATTAATAATAATTAATAGATATTAATAATATGGATATGGCTCGCCAATATGTGTGATCAGAAGATAAAGTTCATCTTGAATCAGGCTTCACAGAATTTATACAAGGAGATTGGGATATATGACAGGAAATTACACTGAGACAAAATTAGTCAATCAAGACCTTTTATTTAAAATCAATGAAACAAGAAGTAAATGCAAAATGTTAAAAGCAGTTTGAGATTACAAAGTTACAAAATATCACAGTTCTTTAAGAGATATAAATCTATGATAATACACACTTCTAAATGCACTCTGTAGCACCAGGGTGTTGTTCACACCTTTGATAGATAGAGGAAGTGATGAAACTGGTTATGAGTTAAACCCTTTATAGACTAGATGTTTTAAAGGTAAAGCAGAAATAAGAATTATTTCATACTTACAGCTGTGAAAGGACAGAACACTACGACTTATCAGTAGTTGACAGCTTTCGTAGGAGAGAGAGGCATCGATGTAGGTTGAGACGATAAGGAAATAGATAGGTGTATCGCCTGCCTAATGGTGGATTGTCACCCTTTTTATAGGGAGAAATCCTTCCTCCTATGCCCAAATTTGTCTTTCCCCCATGGAAATGTTAGGGTACCTGTTCCCATAGGCTGACCTTTTGTGTGCGTATTAATGACAGATATGTACGTATCTGTGGTGTACGTGTGAGATTTGTGGGCAGAAATCCCCCACTTTTCACCCTATCTAGGTGAAAGGTTAGCAGACATTCAAAAGGTCCCCAGACATTTGCATAGATTTGTATTCTATTATTACTTTTCTGAGTAAGGGTCTTAAAGGTTGCTTTCAGCGTCATGCAGGAAATTGACCAGGGTGTCTGGCCTGGATGTCTATAGGTATCTTGCATTACAGCTTATTGTAAAGATTCTATAATCTATGCAGCCTACACACTTTTATCAAAAAGACATTTTATACAGACCAACAGATTAATCCTCAGGGCTACAAATCCAAAGTTATAAACTACAATCAATACCTTGGGAACTACAAAAAGTGTAGTCATCAATTATATAATGCCAATAGATCATTATCTTTTTTGCCACCTCCCTATCCAGGGTCAGAAATTTTTATAGCCTTCTTCCAAATCTCATGATCATATGCTAGGTTGTCATACAGATTGGTCTGCTTATATCTTGTCCACGTACCGAGTGTTTGGTCTCTCCCTGGGTTGTCTTCCACAGTCATTGCAGGAGCCATTCTATCAACACAGCTCTCAGTTCTCTACTGGATGTGCCCATACCAACATAGCCTCGCTTCCCTCAACTTGTCTTTAATTAGAGCTACCTCTTACAACCTCCTTTTGTTTCCTATCATGGAGTGTCCACCCATTTCACCATCTCAACATCTTCATTTCCATGCTGAAGAGCATACTGATTTCCTTTCTTGTGTCTGGCTAAGTGTCTGTTCAGTACATCAAAATTGGTCAAATTAGTTTTATACAGCCTGCCTTTTAACTTTATTAGCATTCTTTTGTTCCAGAGAGCAGAAGATAGCTCCCACCACTTGCACCAAACAGCTTTATTATGATGCCAGTTATCAGTCAAGAGAGCACCATCATCAGCAACCAATGATCCTAGGTATTCAAATTATTTCATTCGTCTAACCTCTCTGCCTGTGATATCCTTTAGGGTGAGTCCCTTTAGGGTGAGTCCCTCAGTTACCATAGCCTCAGTTTTACCAATGTTAACTCTGCATCCAGACTGCTCAAAACAATGTTACCAGTATTCAGAATTGGCTTGCAGGGTCTCACAACCTTCCACATGTACCACTATGATATCAGCCAACAGTGTATAATCTCACTTATCGCATCTTTGACCACTGCAAACAAAAGGAGGCTTAATGCCGACCGCTGATACAGGACAAAATTTACTACAAATTCTCTAGCCCCAATTAGTTTCGACTTCCTCATACGTATCCTTCTGGCACATCTCTCCATCACAAACTCCACCAAACTAGTTGTCTTGGTACATGATCATACACCATCTCCAGGTCCACAAAGACCATACCTCATACCATAGTTGCCATCTCTTTTCTCTGAATTTCTCCATGAGGATATAGTACCAATAGATTATAGCAGGATACAGAAGATCTAGTGTGGTAAAGCTCTAAATATTGCCATTTGTCCACAGCTCTGGGTAGGGAAGCACCACTCATCCAAGCTGGCAGTCCTCCCTGTGCTGTGCATAGTGCTCCTCACTATAGGATACTGTAAGCCTGCCTCCTCTCTCCATACACTGGTATGACAAGCTTGTTATATAGGCTGATTAAGGTTCTGGGTAGCCCTACCTCCTCCCCCAAACCCTTTGGGAGTGATTTACACCCTTGGGGGCAAACACAGAGAACAGCCTTTATGCTCTCTGCCTCTTTCCCCGTGCCCACCTCTCCATGTGGCCCCAATATAATGGCCAGGCACAATCTGGCCTTAATACCCCTGGCACTCTCATAACACGTAAACATTGCAGCAAGGTGTGTGCTGACATTTCTGCACCCTGCAAAAGAAAAATAAATGTTGTTAAATTGCAAGAGACTACTTAATTATGTTGACCAAAAAACATCTGTTTACAAAAACAAACCAACACATAAATGCACACCTTTCTCCTAATATATAACTATATTATAGCAATTGTGTGTGGGCAAGACAAGTAAGGCAAACCTGCATAGAAATAGAAATTTAGAACAACATTCTCAGGTACTATTTTTATTGCACAGAAAAAAAACCCCATGTTTTAAATACAGGAGAGCCAAACAAGAATAGTAGAAATGTGAACATAGAAGCCAAGACAGCCCCACAGCTGCATGCCCCTAACAACATCTCCAGATGCACCTCTGTTGCCTGCCAATAGAAGAATTAGTAAAGGAGCCAGCAGAGGTGACACCAAGGAGTTAGCAACAGACCCAGATGCTGCTGCTAGACCACACAGTTCAGATTTTGGCATCTGGTCTCTACTTTTGCCAAATATGCCCTGTTTGTTTCCACAGCTGTCAAATGTGTTTGCTAGAAAAGGAAGAAGAAAGAACAGTAAGAGATATGCCAATGATTGTGGGAGGCAGTATGAAGCCAACATGACATGTTCTCCAAGATAACAATTTGCTTTAGAAATATATTGTTTCTTACTAGGACAAGTCTGAGGTATGCTGCATGAACCTCACGCATAAATTATATTTATGTTTACATCTTCAAAACACTGTAGGCAATTATAATGCGGTTAGGAATACACCTGCCATAAACAAAACTTTTTTTCTCCATATATATTTTAAATTACCATGTAATAATCAACTCCACCCAGCAGAGAAAATTAATTCATGTGAAGTGAAATCTACAGTAATGGTTTCAATGTATCTGAAGGAAAGGGGATGCAAAATTAATTAATCTCATTAAATTATGTAACACACCACATAAGCACTTATGCCTAATGTGTTGAGCTATCACGATATTTCATGCAACACAGCAATAAAATCAACAAAATGATAACTAATGCAATAGAACACATAACAGGAAAAAATAGCTTTTTGAAGATATTCTTCCTGTTTAGCCTTTTTTAGATTTTTGTTTGTTTGTGTGTTTTTGTTTTTTAAAACTTATTTTGTGTGGGGAAGAGCAGGAAAATGCTGTATCCTCTTAGGTTTCAACAAATGTGTGAAGCCAAATTCTGACTCAAGCTAAATCCTAGGAACTCTATTGACTTCATTGGTGTTGCAAGAGTGCAGCTGGGAATAGTTTCTGGTCCTTGGTTATTAGAATAGTTGACACTGTTTTACATCCTGTGAAACCGCATTGAGGCTAATAGAGTTGCTCAGAAGGCATACTGGGGTTGAATTTGGCCCTTTATCAGAGAAATAATGATTCACTGTAGCACATTTTCTCTTCAATTGGCAAAGAGCATAAATAGTTCAAAATACAAATATGGCATAAAAATTGACTCCCATCCAAATGATTGCAAAAACTTACAGCTTAAACAAAACTCAAATATCTTTGGTATTACAAGGACATTGTCAACTTGAATTCTAGTCAATTAAAAAAAAAGAGTCATCATTATAGGTATTTCACCTACTCCTGATTTTCTCTGACAATTTTTGCAGTTTTACAATTTTAAAATGTTTCTTTCCCATTACTGCATGAAAACCCTACACAAATAGCAAAGGAAACAGTGATGCTGACTGCACACAAAGCACTGTGAGATACACAATGTAAACAAACTGGAACAAAATCAAGAACTCTCCCCCACACACAGCACTAAATCTCTTTCATATGTCGGAATTATGGATGTTGCTTGTTAACAATAGTGGATAGAAACATTCAGATATTAAGTGTGAGAGTTACACTGATAGTTTCCATTCTTTACAGAAGATAGACATTATGGGATTTCCTTGCACCTATAAAATCAGGGACAGATTACATCAGGGGTGGGCAAACTACGGCCCGGGGGCTGCATCCGGCCCTTTAGGTGTTTTAATCCAGCCCTTGAGCTCCCTCTAGGGAGCAGGGTCAGGGGCTTGCCTCACTTCACATGTACTGTGGCTCTGCCTGGCTCCTGGAAGCAGCAGCATGCCCCCCTCCAGCTCCTACACGTAGAGGCACCAATGGGCTCCGCATGCTGCCCCCACTCCAAGCACCGCCCCACAGCTCCCATTGACTGGGAACCACGGCCAATGGGAGCTGTAGGGGCAGTGCCTGCAGATGGAGCACCGTGCAGAGCTGTCTGGCCACGCTTCTGCATAGGAGCCATAAGGGGGACATGCTGCTGCTTCTGGGAGCTGCTTGAGGTAAGCGCAGCCCAGAACCTGCACCCCTGACCCACTCCCATGCCACAACACCCTGCCCCAGCCTTGATCCCCCTCCTGTCCTGTGAACCCCTGGATCCCAGCCCAGATCACCTTCCTGCACCGCAAACCCTCATCCTCAGCTCCACCCCAGAGCCTGCACCCCCAGCCAGAGCCCTCACCCTGCCCCACATCCCAACCCCCTGTGCCAGCCCGGAGCCCCTTCCCACACACTAAGCTCCTCATTTCTGGACCCACCACAGAGCCTGCACCCCCAGCCAGGGCCCTCACCTCCTCCTGCACCCCAATCCCCAATTTCATGGTCCACCATACTATTTCCATATCAAGTTTGCCCACCCCTGGATTATGACATTAACACTATAAACTTGTGCCTAGGCTCCAGCTGATGGAGACATGTCATTATATCAGAATCTCAGCTCTCAATTTTAAAAAAATGTTTTGCGGTTGAAAAAAAAAAGCTTGAAAATGTGCCTGCAAACAGCCTGAAACAACATCTCATGAGGTGAACTGTCCCATCCATTTCAGAGTGGTGTTAATTTCAAGGCTAACACCATCCAACAGAAGACTGTGTGCTGCAGGAGACAAAGATTGCAGGTGGCCTCACCCATGTACCAAAACATATACACCCCAGCTGCTGGGGTAAATACCAGGGAAAGCCCATTACTCCCACCAAGTATCTCTGAAAGGGAGGGGGCCTCCCTTCTGCTCCAAAGGAGATAGGAAACCCTGTCATAGCTCTCATTTGAGGAGGCAGCTCCATATCACTGCCCTGCCTCTCCATAAAATGAGGGGCATGCTGCCCCCTGCCACTCCAAAGGGGTAGGAGTTCCATAGCACAGTGAGGAAGCCACAGGATGGAACCATAGTGGACCATGAGTTGTACAGTGCTGAGGGCTCTGGCTTCCCTTATTTCAGCCCTGATTATAGTGTGATGCTGCTGCTAGGTCTAGTAATTGGTGATTGTCATTCTCTTCAGTAGGGCAGGTTTATCGCTTCCCTTAAGGAAGCATTGGTACATGCTTTGCTCATGTAACCATCACTTGACATCAGTCATCTGTGATCCTGTATCTCATCTTCCCTTTGTAGTTAATATTACTGAGAAGGTTCTGTCAAGACAGCCCTCACAGCATCCAAATGCCTCATGTTTTTTTGACCCATAAGTCTATGTAGCTCTATTGTTGAGTCACCTGTGGACTTCAGAGGAGTGGATGGGGCTGCCCTCAAGTGACTATTTATTGATTTATTTTTTCTATCTACACTAGAAAAAATTCTTGGAAGTTTTCCAACATTGCTTTCACCAGTGGAAGAAACACTGGAAGTGTTAGGGTAAACTAAGAGATCAAAGCAATGGCATTTTAATTACTGTTTTGTGTAGATGGCCTAGATTCCTGTCTTCACTAGTGCTCACACCATGGCTATCATCAGTTTATCTGAACCTGTGTGGAGACAGATTTGGAAAGATACCAGAGGGTGGTATTGGACAATTGTTTCTCCTACCTGAGGGTGCTGTCGTAGGAGGTTCCACAGGACTCCATTTTATATATGGTGACCAGAAGAGGGCACAAGATATTTAGTCAGGAAGCATTGTTTGCTGTGCTTCTAGTATGCAAATGAGACCCAATTTTATAATCTCTTTAAACTCCATTGGTACAGGTAAGTGTCTTGCCTGGTGTCTGCTGAGACTGGGACAGGAGGTCTAGTTCTCTGAGGCTCAATCCAGGTAAAACAGAGGTGACATCGATGGTTTGGAAAACCTATCAGAAAATATAGCAAGGATTATATCTATTCCTGTGACTGAGTAAATATGTTCACTGATTGTCAAGCATTTTCATATTCACTACTAGAACTCCAGCTAGATTCCCAATCACTCTTGGATATTCAAACTGAGGCTGATGTAGACAGCCTTTTTGATCTGTTTAATCGGATATCACATTATTGATATTCCTTGATCTGCAATGGCTGCCAGTTCATTTCTAGGTGGAGATTAAGTTGTTGGTTTAGATGTATCAAACTTTAAATGGTA
Organism: Mauremys mutica; assembly: GCF_020497125.1. Taxonomy (NCBI): domain Eukaryota; kingdom Metazoa; phylum Chordata; order Testudines; family Geoemydidae; genus Mauremys; species Mauremys mutica. The sequence goes on along the minus strand of NC_059072.1, from coordinate 181,621,142 downwards.
CAGGATCTGCCCTCTTTCCCTGTGTATACTGATACAAATGGTTATCATATCATATCGTAGAGTTATCATGATGAAGCCTTTAAAAAAAAAAGCCTTTAAAGGCCTTTAAAAAGGCAGGTGATTTTTAATATGACAGACTCCATAAAGGCTGCTTAACTTTGAAACGCACCCCTCCATTTGTTTAGAAAGTGCCTGAATGTCTTGATTTTCCAAGCGCAAGGGAAAGCTAGTTTTATATTATTCAGTGAAGCAGGGATGCCAGATAGTTGGTACTTGATGATGGATTATTTTTCCCAACCCTTCTGGAGATGATGGGTTGACTGCTGTGGGGAGAGTGTGTCGGGGGGGTATGTTGTTTCTGTTTTAAGGCAAGAACTGTATTTTTAAGGAAATGTCACAAAGCCTCTATATCCTGACATAGGAATCTTTTTATAGGTTTATAAACTGAAATAAATGAATAAATATTTAATTCCCATTTTGAAACCTTCATTTCCACTTTGCCTCAACTACATCCACATATAATAGAAACGGTTGTATTAATCCATAACTAGTCTAAGCAGATCCATAGGCATAACTGATGACTCATAGCTAGCACTTCAGCGCTTTATCCTTCTCCAGCTAAAGTACAAATTTGAGCAGTGTACTAATCTGCACAGAGTGGTACCTAAGAGTTTTGAGGTAATTTAGCTGGTACTAAGCCACACAACTGTAAAGACTGGGCTAAAAAAAATGCTATATGAAATATATCTAGCCCAAATCATTCTAATGTTTCTACTCTGCCAGAATGTTGATTAGGAGTCGAAACTTTAGGGAAAGTAGAGATCCAACCTGCCTGTTGCAAAAAAAAAAAAAAAATTAACAATATGTTTTCTTTCATTTCCCTCTTCCACTAATATTTGGGGTAGGGATGATATCAAATAGATAAAAATTGTATATTAGTTTTATTTTTGGTCAATGAGCGACAGTGTTTGCAGCATCAGCAAAAGGTATTTCTGATGTGAAATCTTCTAAGGAGGACCCCTGCCACCATTTGATATGCAGCCCTAGTTATCCAGACTGTAAATCTGGGCATCTAATTTTAAGGACAGAGTAGGGCTGTCTTATTTGAAGCATATAAAGTCTTAACTGCCACAGATAATGTCAGCTCAAATTATTATTTCCATTCCAGCCTAGATTATAGGACAAGAGAACATAAATGGAAATTAAAAAATAAATTCAGCACATATATCAGAAAGCACCTTTTCATGTAGAGAATAATAATGCTTAGAATAGCCTGTAGGCAAAGTTGTTGAGGCAAAAAAGCACCAGTGTCATTCAGGAAACAATTAGATATCATCCTTGGGGAAATAGAGTACTAAAAAGGATATGTCTTGATGGACCAAATGACCTTTATTCATTCTCCAAAAATCTCTCATGTTCTTATAATTCTATTGAAGAATATTTCAGCATTTTGGCCTCAAGCAATGTCAATTCTTCCTTGAATTATTATGCTCACCAGTCCAGTGCTGTGACTGATCCTCTCCTGTACAGTTGCAAATAATGAAAACAATGGCCAGCTCCTAACACCACAGCACCTTGAATATTTTTATTCAAAATGAATCTTCATATAGTGTATTGTGCCCAGACTGACTAGAGAGGGGTTTTTTTTCCATGCATGAGGAGAAAAAAACCACCTTACTGTCTTAAAATTAACCTTAAGAATTATAACTGTTCTTCACCAGAGGTATGCGGTGTGAGTCTGATTCAGAAAAGGCTTTTAGGGAAATGTCAAGCGAAACTTCCTCAAGAAGTTAGGCAAGTTCCCACTGGTGTTTACAGCATCCCACTGGTTGCTAAAATAAATCTATTTGTCTTTGAATTACGCTGAAAGTGTCCAGACATTGATTTTGTTTTGATAAAACACCAGTGAAAATAAACATAAAATTATTCATTCAAAGGAGGTTGTCTGTGTTATTGACATTGTGTAAGGACCCTTGGCAATGATTTCAAGGAATATTGTGCCCATGTGAGCATATCCATAAACAAATATAAACTTATTAGTTTATCACTACTGATATAGGTGTGAACTGAAGAAAGATGAAGAAATGTAAACATAACCTTGATATTTGAGACAACTGGGGAAATTTTAGTGCCATCTGTAGAAACAGTATAGGGGTTATATTTGAGACATGCTTGGTTGACACAGAATTCATATAGGCTCAGGGATAGTGTAAAGATTATTTCCCGCCCCCCCCCCCGCTTTCCTATTGTCCTGTGAGGTGCTTAGGAGTATCCTGCAAGTTGTTGTACACAATCAGCTCTTATTGAAGACACCAGGAGTTAAGGGCTCACATGATTGGCAGTGTTAGCACAGGAAATAGTGCATGTTGATATCTATCTTCGAAACAGAACCCCTATCATTCTCCCCCATATACTGCAAATTGGAACTCAGCGCTGAACTATAAGTTAGGAGTGTACTCTCAAAAGCTAAGAGACTGTGGAACAAATTGAGTATTTCCAAGCAGTAATAATAAGAGCCATGGGAAACTCCAAAACATTTAAGAAGATTGTTAAAATAGAAAGGCTTTAATATATTACAAGGCTTTGGCATTTGGAATGAGTAGATACAGGATACCAAAGAAAGTGTTTGGTTGATTAATCTCAATAGATATATCAATATAACTGAGTATAGAAATTAAATTGCTTAATCCACAGCATATTCAAAATAACTGGTCAGATGAGTAATTTAAAATGAAAGGAAATTAATTTCCCCAAATTCTCTTTATTAATGGGTCTAACATACCAACAATCTCTGGAAATTAAGCATTTTGAAGTTGTTGAACCCTGTAAATATTTGGAAATTTGTTAGTACTGTATAACTTTCAAGAATTAAATTGAAGTTAAATGACATGGAAGCATTAAACTGATATTTTCAGTGAAGGCATTTACAAAATATTAGTGCACTGACAAATTCAAATTAGCTTCTGATGCTTTTTTACAAAAGAAGAATATTTCTTTTGGTTAGGATATACATTTTATTGGAAAGGACAGCAACATGAAATCAAACTTCCCCTTCCATTAAATTTTAAAAGGAAACAAAACTAAAGATTCTTGTAATGTGCAGGAATGTAACATTAACATTAGTTATCAAGACTATTAAATTGCTGAAGACAAGGAAAAGATCACCTGGCATATTATGCACTGCACCTGTTGTCAAGTTTCCATGTATTTGCCATTTCTTCACTGCTCTGGGGATCAGATCTCTGAAGAAATATTTTTCTGCATTGAACTTGCTCTGTCCCCATGCTTGCTAACATATTAACATCATATCCCATTGTGTAAAATTCATTGTCAGAGTTCTTGTTCTTTCACTTCACCAGGGTTTTAAGTCTGCTTTACCGGTGTTTTTATGTCCTTTACAAACACAGAGCTAGACCTTGCAATCCCTCACACATTTCGGTAACCCTTATTCATTTAAAAATAATAGGACTACTTGACAGAACTACTAACGCATGCAAGGGCTGGCAGGATTCAACCTTCCATGGTAAGTAGATTAGAGACAAATTCATGCTGCCTTGGGATTCCCCCACATAAGGAAAATCCTCAACTGGCTGATGAAACTAACTTTACAGCTCCTTTACACCACTGGAGCGGCACTAACAGGCTATAGTGAGGGCCAGGATCTGACCTTTTATCTTTAAGAAAATACAGTTGTTCTCATCAAGAATCATTATTCTGTGTTCATCTGCTGCCAACTGCATTTGTGTTATATTAGTCAAGATACTTAAATTGTGCAAGACATTATACAATTGACTGCTTTGCTCAGCATTTCTTTCAGTTCAATCATCCACATCATCTATATAAATATTTTAAAAGCTGCAATTTAAACACTGAATTTTGTAGTAACTTAGTAGTAAAACATGTCCAAGGCAAAAATGTGTCATTTATAGCTTTATTCATTGTCCTCTCTATTTTAAAGTGGGAGTATAATTTAACAGCTTTCTACATATTTATTTTAAAGAATTTTTTTCCCTCTGAGCCATTGATTTACTTTAAATTTCCATTGATAAGTAAATGATGCATACATCATTCTCTCGATAAAGAAACCAAATCCTGAATTAAACTATATTTCTTTTCTAATTTATGGTAGTAGTTTAAGATGTCCCCTTGGCCTGTGAAGTGGCTCAATTTTGAAGATTTTCTAATGCTATTTTAATTAAAAACAGGACAAAGCTTTTAAAAGAAGAAAGAATATATTTCCATACTTACTTAAATCAAAACTGATTGAATGATTCCTTGCTTTTATCCTCCTCCTCCACAAACTTTCTGAAAAAAGTTTGACATTTGTGGTGAGACCAGGCATGGGACATATCAATCCAAATGATGTCTGAGTAAATTCTGAATATCTGGGAAAGAGAAGTGTCAAATGAAAGGAGATTTTAATATTAACAGCATCAGAGATGCCTATTTATACCTGGCAAACTCAAATCAGAATAGCTACATTCACTTACTAAAAGTATAAATTTGCCTTTAAAAGCTGAAGAATGAAGAAACAGATCATCATAATTTCATCCACCAATGGAGTGAAAATTCTGTGCCTGTATCTCTAGTTGTTGGTTAGACATATGAAGGGAAACACAAGTGCCAACCTCATACTCCATTCCAGTGTGAAGAGGAGCTTAGCTTTAAATCTCCTGCCCAGCATCTTTTGCAACCATGTTATAACATCTTATTGATTATTTCACAAACATTTTTACAAATTGAGCTAAACAGATGGTAATGTGGCTTGTTGGTCATCCATCCTATGAGGTTTTTGATTAATATTATGCATGTTAGCTAGTATAACATAACTCGTGAAGATGATTTTGTATTATATCTCCAATAAATTGGAAATATTTACACTGTGACTCAGATAAATGCAGCAGAAATATCCCAAATATTCATACTAAATGATGGGTGTCTAAATTAGCTGTTAATACTCAAGAAAGATCTTGAAGTCATCATGGGCAGTTCTCTGTAAACATCTGCTCAACGTTCAATGGCAGTCAAAAAAGTGAAAAGAATATTAGGAACTATTAGGAAAGGGGTAGATAAGATAGAAAAAAACATAATTCCACTATACAAATTCATGGTACACCCATACCTTGAATACTGCTTGCAGTTGTGGTCAACCAATATCAAAAAAGATATATTGTAATTGGTAAAAATACAGAGAAGAGCAACAAAAATGATTAGTTATATGGAACAGCTTCCATACGAGAAGATTAAAAAGACTGGGACTGTTCATCTTAGAGGAGAAATAACTGAGGGGGGATATGATAGAGGTCTATAAAATCATTAATGGTGTGGAGAAGTGTTATTTAACCCTTCACATAACAAAAGAACCAGGGGTCAACAAATGAAATTAATAGGCAACAGGTTTAAAACTAACATAAGACAAGTACTTCTTCACAAAGCACACGGGCAACCTGTGGAACTTATTTCCACAGGATGTTGTGAAGGCAAAAAGTATAGCTGGGTTAAAAAAAGAATAAGATATGTTTATGGAGGATAGGTCCATTAGTAGCTATTTGCCAAGATGGTCAGAAACACAAGCTCATGCTCTGAGGTGTCCCTAAACCTTTGACTGACAGAAGCTGGGGCTGGATGACAGGGAATAATTATTCAATAAATTGCCCTGTTCTGTTCATTTCCTCTGAAGCATCTGGCACCGGTCACTGTTGGAAGACAATTCTAGATGGACCATTGTTCTGACCCAGTATAGTCATTTTTATTATAATCATACCTGCATCCAACTTACCCTAAAATTTACAACAACAAAATAATAGAATGCATGCCCTAATGTCTTATATACAACAGTTTACCTGCTTTAAACTTTAGGTGAAGTTTCTAAAAATAGATTTTTTCCTGATTATGTAGTAATGAGACTTCTGATGAGCTTCAAAGAACATAGCTCCTATGTTTTAACTCTAAGAAAAAGAGAACTTATCACATTCTTATATTTTCATTTGAAAAAGTTGGCCAACATAGTTAAACTATATTACTGGATCTGCTTCTTTGGAAAAGGCTTGCAGAATGAAATAGGGATGTGAGCAAAATGCTTATTCTCAAAACTCTTAAATGGCTATACTGGGTCAGACCAAAGATCCATCTAGCCCCGTATCCTGTCTTCTGACAGTGGCCAATGCCAGGTGCTCCAGAGGGAATGAACAAAACAGGTAATCATCAAGTGATCCATCCCCTGTCGCCCATTCCCAGCTTCTGGCAAACAGAGACTAGGAATAGTATATAATTCTATCTAGGTTCTTTGAAGTACCCTACAGAATTCTATAGCAGGGATATAGCCCTTTAACCTTAATAGCATGGTCAAAATTATAAAAAAGAACTTTTCCTATTAAATTATTGGGCTTTTCCATAATGATGGGATTGCTACTTATATAGAGAAGAAAAAAAGTAGTAATAGATGGATATGTACCACAAATAATGGTATTTGGAGATTGTGATGGGGTGCACTCACCACTGTGGCACCTCCTGCTGGCTGTCATTGGAACTAGCTCTGCATGTTAGTGCGCCCTCATTGGGTGGTGCCTCGTCACTGTCACTCCGGCTCTGGAACTCACATCTCTTCAAGGATCGTGACATTCTCTTCAGCAACAAAGCCCTCCAGCCATGCCACACACTGTGCCTGTGCCCTCACCCATTTCCGGGGGACCTGCAGTCCACTGTTCAGTCACTTCCCTTAGTGGCTACTGCAGCAAATTGTCTGGCCACTTCCTCATATCCCAGTATCCTCTTTGCCCTTAACTCAGGGCCTCAGCCTGCAAACCCCAGCAGCTATCCAGGAGCTGTCTCTCACTCCTCCAGTCCCTGCTAGCAGCACTGCTCTGTCCAGGATGCTGGAAGTTCTCTCAGCCCTCCAGAGACAGTCATTCCTCTCTGGTTTCCCAGCAGAGAACTGCCTTCCTAAACCCTGCAGCTCTATTTCTATATGGGCCAGCTTGGCCCTGACTGGCTGCTTCATTCATTCCTCCTCTGATTGGCTGCCTCTGGCACAGCCTCCCTAGGGCTGCTTTTAACCCCTTTTCTGCCAGTGAGGGACAGCCGCCCCATCACAGAGATACAAAACAATGTATTCCTAGTTTAGATTTTAACTTTGGCCATAAATGTATAATGCATTGTATTATAGGTCTTAATCAAAATCCCATTAAGTCAATGAAAAGACACCCATTCCCTTCAACGAAGCTAGGGTCTGACCCTATGACCTTTATGGCAATGTTCTATAGAAGTTGCACAATAGAACCTTTTTAAAAAAAAATTAAACCAACCTATAAACTTCTACATTTTCTGCACACACATAAGTATATAGTTAAATTAAATTAAAAGCTACAGATTAATTGCTTCTATGTGGAGTATATCTATGCTGGAGCTCGGAGATACATTTTCCAGCTTGGCTAGACCTACACATGCTAGCTATGATCAAGCTAGTGTGTTAAAAGTAACAGTACAGCTGTGATGGTGTGGGCACTGTCATGAGCTAGCCGCCCAATTACTTAGCTAGGATTTCCAGTGGGATTGAACTAGGGCAGCTAGACCATGCTACCACAAATTGTCAAAGGGTTAGGTAAAGCTTCAGGTGAGCTACGGTACTATTGATAGCACACTAGTTTGAGTAAAGATCATAAAGTCGAGCTACAAATTACACTTTTAGCTGCAGTGTAGATATACCCTAAATTTCCTGTTTAAAGAGTAATTTTTGTAAAATCTCTATTTGTTTCATCCCTATTTAATTCCATAGTACTTCTCCATATGGGTAGGATGATCATTCTGTTTCCTGGTTACTTGATATATGAAATTTAAATATCAAGCTACCTCCCCTACACTCCATAGTCCCTATTTTGCAAATACTTATGTACACGAATGATCCACTGAGTTATTCATGTGTGTAAGTATCTGGGGGATCACTGTCCATGTCAATAAGATTAAGGTTAAACTATGCCAAAGGCCTCAGAATAACAGCATGGAAAAAAATAAATCTGATAATTGTTCCTTAACAACAAAATTGTGTTACTTTGGGCAATATTGGTCTGGTATTTGGAATTTAGCTAATAATGCTCTTGATCTGTGAGCCAGAAGAGAACCCAGTTCTTTCTGCCACAGCTTGCATAAGATCTGCAGCACTATAAGGACTAAACATTTTCATACTTAAATTTAAGTCAGCAGATTCTGACTGAATATACAGATAGAAGATCTTTGGGATCAAAAGATACTATTTTATAATCACATTATATAGTCTCATTATATTGTTTATATTGCATAGGTTCAATATGCTTCACGTAGACCAAAAGTACATTATTTTTTAATTGGGCGTGTGAAGCAGAGTTTAGTTCTAATTGTCATAATAGTCTAGATCTTGCAAAGAATAGATTTTCAATTAATAAATAAACATATTTGCAAATCAACAGTAATAGACAAGAATAGCACAAAATACTGAGATTTATATACAGTAAGGATTTCCTAGGAGAAAATGAGGTAACAGTCCAATTAAGCTGTTACTTGATATAAATTAGGATTCACACATTCTCAACTTCCTTAATAAAGGAGGCATTCAAAAGCTAAATAACGTATTTCTTGTTATACTGTATTTCAAACAAGTCAAATGATAAGTTGTCAAAGGGGCAGGTAGAGGTTCTGGTGAGCGGACGCAGAAGGAAATAGTTATGTAAAATATATTTAATGATAGATGACTTTTGAGTGTTTGCAGAAAAACTTATAATTGCTTCACAGTTAAAAATTCATTAGGAGTTGCAAGGCCTGGATAACATTTTGTAAATAGAAGCAGCATGTGAAAAATTTGAATCAGAGTAAGGACTTAATAGAAGAGCCTTGAACCATTGCACTAATGCACCACAAAACAGCAATAAACAAACATGTATCCACACAGGGCTAAATCTAGCTTGTTCTACTTGCACAAATATCCCCAATGACTTCAGTTTGATTGGCATCATTTGGCTTACTCACATGAATAAGAGAAGTCGGATTGGCCCCTATAACGTGGGAGCCAATTCCTCCATCCTTGCACCGAGTAATAGAACCTTACTACACAAGAAGTGCAGTAAACTGAATGGGACTACTTGTGGAAGTACAGAAAGAACTGACAAGGATTTGTAGGGTATCTTAATGCATGACAGTCTTTGTTAGCAAGAGTTAGGTTAACTGTAACCCTAATAATGCGCGACTTGTAGAAGCAAGGATTGTGTGAGGCGAGTGGAAAAGAACTGTGTGAGAAGTTGTTTTTCTACCTTGTGTAGATAATACGAAACATAGACTGGAGTCTCTTAAGTGAGAAAAACAAGATATCAGGATGACCTATGTATAAACAAAATGCAGCTGTTGCTTATTATTGTCTGTAACAAAAGTATAAATGCTTGCTGTAATTGTTTACCTGTTGAGAGACCTGTCTAGGAAGGGGAGACCCTATGTCCTAGTGCACTCTCTCCCTGTTGTAGCTGCTAAACAGAATAAAGTATCTGACTCTGCTGCACCCAAAGTAAAAAGCGAGAACTGAGTTTTTCTCCGACAATAGTATGGGAATAAAGGTGGCAGAATGGGGAACTATAGCAATAGAGGCCTCATCCTGCTCCCCCTGAAGTCAATGGCAATATTCCAATCAACTTCAATGACAGCAGGATCAGACTTTACTTTAGAAAAAGAGTATCAGAGGGGTAGCCGTGTTAGTCTGGATCTGTAAAAGCAGCAAAAATCCTGTGGCACCTTATAGACTAACAGACGTTTTGCAGCATGAGCTTTCGTGGGTGAATACCCACTTCTTCGGATGCAAGCATCTGAAGAAGTGGGTATTCACCCACGAAAGCTCATGCTGCAAAACGTCTGTTAGTCTATAAGGTGCCACAGGATTCTTTGCAGCTTTTAGAAAAAGAAACACTCTGGATGAAATATTGGTCCCACTGAAGACAATGAGAGTTTTGACATTGACTTCAATGGAGCCAAGATTTCACCCTCTCACTTATTCTGGATGATATCATTGGTTCTAATAGTATCTTCTCTACCCACTCTCACTAATTTATATACCATTAATCAAGTTCAAAAAGCTAAAATGATTCAAAGGGACATGGACAAGAATGCTACAGGGCACAGCAAGACCACTGCCCAGACTGGAGCAGAGAACAGATTTTTAAAGAAGAATAGCATGCAAAATAATCAGTTTATAATCAGAAAATACCTGTATTTTGACTCCCCTTATATGATGTACATCTGCCTTATTCTCTCTGATCACAGTTAAAGTCACTGACTTTAAGGTTCCAAGCCTGCAAGGTTCTCTTGCTGATCATTGGCCCTACCTCTGTAGGGTCAACTTAGTAACAGCAGACAATGAATCTATTATATGCAAACAACAGACAGGACATATGATCAATTGAGCAAACTGTGATTTCTAAATTTAACTTTGATATATATATAGATAGATAGATTTAATTAATCATACAAAATTCAAATTTTCCATCATGGTCTTTGTTTGGAAATATACATTCTTTATGGAATAATATCATTATAAGAAAAACATCAAGGCATTATACACAATACATCCCACCAAAGAGAGTCCAGTTTAAGGCAGTGTATTTTTTTTGCCAGATGCCTTTGTGGGAGAATAGTCTATCTGTCTGGGTTGGCTGCTCCACTCTCCATGTAGCCCCTGTGTCCTGTATATATAAATGGGGGAGAACTAACCTTTGGTAATGGTGGTTCTCTTTTTTTTCCACCCTGGTACCAAAACACACCGAGACAAACTACCAGCCAAAACCAATCGATTTAAACACAGTTTGTATTTCTTTGGGCTCAAAGCTAATAGTTTCTCTTCCCTGTCCTCCTCCTTTGCCTGTCATACAAACATACCCTCCAATGGGAATTTATTTTCTTTAATATTTTCAGATCCTCTTTACTTCAGTTGGTCAAATAAAATGGCTGCTCCATGTGCAAACCTCTTCTTCCTCTAACATCTCAGGAACTGTCCATAATGTTTGAAGAGCTCAGTTAGGATTCACCTTTGCAGAGTGAAACCCTTCAAGGGTTACAAAAACATATCTCAAATCTTTATGTCATTAAAAAAGAGTCTCTCTTTTACGTGACCTTCTAATTTGAATCATGGAAGTGTAGTATTTTGTTCACAACCTTCCTGACAATGTATTTAAAAAAAAAAGTCCAGAGAGGACTAAAAGATACATTGGCAGCAGAAGTTATTTTGAAAATGTAGATGCATTACTCTGTGTTTCCACATCATCACTATTGTTTCCAAGGAAGTTACTGTTTTGCTACAGGTAGTTACTGTGAAACAAGAGTGGGAAATCATGAAATTCTAGATGCATGAGGTGACGGGTTGGAGCTGCCAACTGATGTGCCAAGACGACTTCTGCCCCTGCTTTCCTGCCCTGATAGCTTAGGACTTCAGTGCCCTGCCTGGTTTGAGCCAGACCTGCTAGCCTGCTGCAATCCCAGACCCAGGTCTGAACCATGTCCCCTAACAGCTGTACGTTTAATTGAAAGCAGCTTAAGAAGTGTTCTTGTCTTTAACACTCAGATACCCAACTCCCAATGGGGTCCAAACCCCAAATACATCCGTTTCACCTTGTATAAAACTTATACAGAGTAAACTCATACATTGTTCACCCTCTATAACACCGATAGAGAGCTATGCACAGATGTTTGTCCACTCCTTCCCCCGTCCCCCAGTATTAATACATACTTTGGGTTAATTAATAATTAAAAAGTGATTTTATTAAATACAAAGAGTAGGATTTAAGTGGTTCCAAGTAATAGCAGACAGAACAAAGTGAATTACCAAGCAAAACAAAATAAAATAAAATGTGCAAGCCTATGCCTAATCCAGTAAGAAAACTGAATACAGATAAAATCCTCAGCGATGTTTCAATAAGCTTCTATCACAGACTGGACGCCTTCCTAGTCTGGGCACAATCCTTTCCCCTGGTACAACCCTTGTTCCAGCTCAGGTGGTAGCTAGGGGATTTCTCATGCTTGCAGCCCTCTTTGTTCTGTTCCACCCCCTTATATACCTTTGGCATAAGGCGGGAATCTTTTGTCTCTCTGAGTCCCCACCACCCCCTCTTCTAAATGGAAAAGCACCAGGTTAAAGATGGATTTCAGTTCAGGTGACACGATCACATGTTACTGTAAGACTTCATTGCCCACTTGCCAGCACACACATATACAGGAAGACTTACAAGTAAAACAGAGCCATCTACAGACAATTGTCCTGGTTAATGGGTGCCATCAAGATTCCAAACGACTATTAATGGCCCACACTTTGCATAATTACAATAGGCCCTCAGAGTTATATTTCATATTTCTAGTTTCAGATACAAGAATGATACAGTCATACAAATAGGATGATCACACTCAGTAGATTATGAGCTTTGTAATGATACCTTACAAGAGACCTTTTGCATGAAGCATATTCCAGTTACTTTATATTCAAATCCATTAGCATATTTTCATAAAATCATATAGATTGCAACGTCACACCCTCCTCCTGAACTTACTGCCAGAGACTTGTACACTGACCATGGAGGAGACAGTATACCTAAAATTTGTTTTGGGGCTCCCCTCTGAGGCAGACACTCCTGTGTCCCCCAAAAGGGAAAGAGACCTTGATCCAGCTGTGGGCTCACAGCTACCAGCTATGACAGACCTTTCACTGGCCAGGAAAATCCTGCCCCCCCCCGCCCCTTCACTCAGGTTGGGCTTGCTTCCAGCTGCAGAGTCCTTGGGGTTTGTTCCCACTGCAGCAGTCACCAGGACCTCAACTTCCAGCTCCAGCATACAGGTCTCTGTGAACCACTTCCACTCCATTAGTGCCAGTTCATGCTTCTGGGTCTTAAGTGTTTTGTCTTTTAAGTCCAGGGTTTGCTGGTGGGCAGCCTTTTCTTTTTCCAGGGCAGCCTTTTTCCATGAAAATTGCACATTAATTTCCATTTGTTTTCCCTTTAGACCGTCACTCGATGAGCTGGGATACCACAGAGAACCCCCTCCTGCCAGAACAGGCACCCCTCCACTCCTGTCTTGCTAAATTAGACACTCCAGTCAGCTTCAGCACAGAGAGGTTGAGCCACACCCGTCTGCTGTTCACTGAAACTCAGATGCACTCAGCTCAGGGGCTTCTTAGTTAACAGAGACTTTCCCAGCGTTCAGCCTTTCTGGGCAATTTGCAACTTGTGTAGTTCTAGCTTCTTCTGATCTTCACTCTTACTTATTTTGCTTCCTTTTCTGTCCTATTTCCCTAACCTGTAATAAGAAAACAGAAAATAACAAACCAATAACCACTTTGTCTGTTCTTCAACCACCACACTTAAAACTCACTTAAAATCACTACCAGTATCTCAAAGCAATCAGCTGTGCACAGATCCTGCTCAACTACGTCACTGTGATGGGTTGGATCACAGAAACTCCCTTGGGGCTGCCAACTATATTAACATTCATTAGCATATTTTCATAATATCATATAGAGTGCAATGTCACACATGTAAGTTCAAAAAAAGTCCATAAAGTACAAACTGTAGTGTTATGTTTGATATTAATGCTAGGTATCTAAAGGTTTTTCTCAAGAGAAATTCAAGTTCATTTAATCCATAACACTCACTGAAGAAAAGATATCAACTTTGTCTCCTTTCTACTGTTTTCTGACCATTCCTCACATATTTCTCCCCCATTCATTACATTTTTATTATAATTTATTAGCTTTTCACATCTGTGTCCCTTTTTTTTATCCAGTATGTTATGTTGGTCTCTAGCTCTTAATGTATTTATTCTTTTCTAAATCATTTTTAACAAGTTTTCACTTTGTATGTCTCATTTTTCTGTCTCCCAACTGCAGCTAGACATCCCATGTTGCCTGCAAACATAATTGATGCTAATCAGCATACAATTATAACTGCTTTAATAAGTCCTCAGCCCAGCCAGACCAGTAACATTGTGTCAGCTCTTTTAGTTACCAGGCAGGACACTCAGTAGGATATCAAATTTCTCATGGAGGCAATGAGCTAGGACTGCAGTGAATGTACTGGCAATCCACATTGTGAGTACTGCCAACCACTACACGAAGCAGCCAAATGATAGCAACCGCTGAGGGAGCCAAATAGCCTAATCTTCCAGCCTTAAAAAAAGTGATACAAATAACATCCTTTTAGCAGGGTGGGACAGGGAGAACATAGCAGTGGGGTCTTGTGGTTGAGCTTTAACTTTAAAATCTCCTGTGCCTAATGGCACAGGAGAAAACCCATTATTCCCACTGCTCTCTCCAGAGCAAGATGTTTGATTCCATTGTGAGCTGTCTCCAGGATGAGAACATCTTTGTCAATCATCCTTCAACAGTCCTTTCTTTGTCCTCCAAACCTTTTTTCCCCTGCAGATGTGATCCAGTCTAAGACTTACCTTATTCTGCCATAGGGTAGCCCGGTGGTATTGCCAGACAACTGTAGCCATCATACTGATTACTCAGTCTCTAGTCCCATGTGGCACAATGTTTTTTTGTTGGTGAGATGATCTCTCCAAAGAATTCCCAAGATCCTCCTTAAACTATGCTGGTAGAATGCTTTCTGTTGTGTACATCCACCATGTGCCATGATTCTGAGGCATGAAATAGTGTTAGGATGACAATAGCATTGTAAAATCTTATTTAGCGTGCAGATATATCTTCTTACACATCCAGATGTTTGACAAATGAGAAAAAAAAACCTACTGGCTATGCCAATTCTTACCTTTACTTTTTTAAGGAGCTGGCCATTAGCAGATATTGTATTTCGAAGATGAACAAAAACCAACTCCTTCATCTCCATGAGTTGCACATCCACCAGTGTTGGCAGCATTCTTTCCTATCTCCATGATCTTGATCTTCTGTCTCACTTTGGCTGCTTCCATTTCTATGCTCATAAATAGCCTTTTCTTTCCAAATTGGTATCCAGTATGGCGGTATCATCTGCAAAATCTAAAGTCTGACATATCTTATCTTGCCCAAACAGTTCCAGTTTCCTCAGTAGTAGCTATTGCTTTTCTACTCACAAAGTCTATGGCAATGAAGAAAATAAATGTGGATAATATGCAACTTTGCTTTACACCAGTGACAATCTTAGGCCATTACATGTTTCCATTCTTTGTCCTGACACAGCACACAGATTCATCATACAAAGCTTTTATCAAATTCACAGTCTTTGCTAGAATTCCATAGTGTCTGAAGATTTTCCAGAGGTCTTCTCTGTGGACATTATCAAATGCTTTCATAAAGCCAAGGAAGTTAAAAACCATCTTCTGCTGGTATTTTAAGTCTTTCTCAATAAGCCTCAAGGGGAAAATCTGGTCTGAATATGACTTATCAGATCAAAATCCAGCTTTTATTACTGGAGTACTTTATTAACAGCAGTTTTCATCCTATTCAAAATGGCAATGCAAAATACTTTTCCAGGTAGAGATAGGAGTGTCACCGCTCTCCAATTATCAAAAATAAGCTGTCCCCCTTTTTAGGGATATTGCAGATAACCTCTCTCCTCCAATCTTTAGGACAGAGCTTAGATACTAGAAAAAGTTTTATAGAATTCCCCCCGTTATATGCCTCCTCAGCTTCTCTTGCTTTATTTTGCAACCATTATCTCATCTCTTCTGGCTGATCTTTTAACTTCCTTGTCTTTGTCTGCATATTCTTGTTGCATAGTGGCTCTTTTATTGCTCTCTCATTCTTGTTGAATTCTCTTTCTTATTTTTTGTCCTCTTAAACAAGCCTCTATGTATTTGTTTGGAGCTATTCTTATTTCTTAGATCTTTTCACCTCCACTATAATCCTGGCTGCAGCCACACTTGCTTCTTTGAAAAATTGCCACTGTTCTTCTCTGTCATCCATCAGTGTCTTTAAATGTTCATATCTATTGCTAAGTTGAAGCTTGAAATATGCCTTCACTCCTGGATCTGCTAACTTTCTAGTATCAGACATATCTTCTGTCTTATGTGCTGTTACCTTCTTTAGTTTTATTTTGATTGTCCCAATAGAAAGATGGTGGTCACTTCTGACATCAGCATTTGTACCTTTGTATCTCAGTTCCCCGGCATATAAAGGTGGAGAATAATGCATCCTGTCACCTATTCTTTTTCTGTCTTGTCTAATCAGCCCCTTATCGTGCAAAGAGAACCAGGTTGGATAGATCTGTATACCCCAGACAGAACCTCATTGACCTCACAGAGCCCCCGGCAGCAACAATGGTCAGCCTACATGGTTCTCCTTGCAGGACTTAAGCCTTAGAGTGTAAACACTTGGGAGCAATCTCTTTTACTTGGTGTTTGTACAGTGCCTAGCACAGAGGAACTCTGATCCCAGCTGTGTTCTGTAGGTGGGGCAATATTTTACATAATAAATACAACTAAAAATACAGCTTAATGTTGAACCTCAGTATGAATTAATGTCTTCAAAGAATTGGTGGACAGAGTTCATTAAATTTAGTCATTCACAAGACATTTAGAGACAAGCTTGCTCAGTCTTATTCTTATGTATGAACCTCAGACACTTGTCAAACTGACTCTTATATATTAGTATGTAGAACAAATCCATGATGATACATATTAGTCACTAGTCAACATTTAAGTTCGTCCCTCCTGTTTGGCGCTATTGACATATGTTTTAAAGTTTTTAAATCAAACCTAAACAAGGAAATTAAATATTTGAACATTTTCCAGAGTCTCTTTTTGAGTTAATAAAGATTCTTCATTCTTCTATTAATTCAATGCTCAGTATTTGAAGAATAAGGGACAGAGAAACCAAAACACCACCTGTGGTTCTATTTTATTCTTAACACATCCTTCACTTATCATTTTAAATACTGCATCAAAGGGAGTCTCTCAAGGTGATCGTCTTCATTGTCATTCCAGAAAAATAATATACTATTATCTCCTAGTAATGTGATTCACATGTATAATAATGCTAAAATCTACTTTCTACTTTATTCTTTCCTCGCAAACCTTAATAATACCTGGAAGATAGAGAAAGAAAGTCATATCTGATCTGTATACCCCAACTTTTGTCCAAGATATGCTGTTTAATTAGCAGTAGCCTGTGTTTCATTCAGAATATACACTGCATACCAACTCCTTATTAATAGTTTCATGTGTACCACATATAAATGGTGTGATTAATATAATGCATATAATTTATATGTATAAAAAGAGCAAAAGCAGTGCACATTTTTTGACGTTTTTGAATATATATTAACATTATACAGTGCTATAGCCAGTGGCAAGGTACACCTGCTAAGCTTTACAACTGCTTTGTTGTCTTGAATTGGCATAAAATACCTGGGACTGCTCCTGGTAGTCAAATTAGACATATGCATATGTATTTATGTGATAGGGGATAACATAGAGATGATCAGTACAGTATAAAACTATGCCACCTATATAAAAAAAATCTTGTTGTGGTTTTATCTTTCAATGACATCTCCCTTTTAAAATTACAATAATTGAACTTTTTAAACAAAATTATTATTTATTTTTTAAATTGTTACAGTCCAACACTTACTAATGATTAAATTCTTTTTTCTTGTTTTAACTCTGCAAGCATAACTGTTGACAATAGGCAACTTGGCTGTGCTTCATTTTCAACAGCTACCCCAGGCAGGTTTCAAAAGGAAAACCTTCCTCTCCAGGTGGTCCAGCACTTGCAGTTTGTCACATTTGTTTGATTTCCATTTAATTCTCTGGCACACAAGAAAGAAACCAATTGTTTCTATTAAATGCTTCCTCACATCTTAGTCTTTATCCATGTATGATCTGGGAGAGTAGGAATCATTTCCCCCCACCCCCCGCACACACAATAGCTGGGGTTTTCCATCCTTTTTCTCTGTCACATTTGACTTGAACTTGGTTGCCAGGTGACAGATCAAACAGGGTTTCGACTGAGTGATGTCTGTTATAAAGAGCCCAAACTATCTTTACCTTTTTATAACACTTTGCTACTTTTTTAAAGCCTGGCCATTCTTTGGTCTAGATCCTTTTCTAATATTGGTATTCAGAACTATTTTTCCCAATTTCTCTAGGAGTTGGCCTTGACTATACCCAGTAGATAGTAAGGAGATTATTCTATGTCCCAGAAGAGCAAGGAATAGATTCTCTTGCTTCAATATTTCTTTGTCTAATAGATACACCTCCTACAAATTGTGGGAAACAAATGCCACTGTCCCCCGCCCTACTAGTAATCCATAAGTCTTGTATTTAAAAAGACAACCCTTGTTTGGTCCCTAATGTCCATAACCTTTCTTCAACCAGTAGTCACTAAGAAGCATTTGAATAGATAAAGTACATATTTTTGCAAGCATCTATCAAGCAAGACATCATACAATGATACAAATGTACAATTTTATGCTATGAATAGAACATTGTGAATAGATGTCCTTTAAATATAAACTTTTAATTTGTCCTTCTCCCTCCTGCCCCCCCTCCCCAACACACACACGTGAAAGGTCACAGTAGTTGCTGCTGTCACCTTCACAAGCATATTGAGTCCTGAAGGACTGAAATTAGGATGAGGCAAATCATAGTCCAAACAAATACGAGTATTCATTGATTGTCATTGAATATCAAGTAGGGCAAATGTGTTCCTTACTTTCTCAACAACGCTGGAGGTCAAGATGTATAGTACTGTAATTATTTTGGCACATTTGGAAAACATTCACTACAGGCAGGTAACAGTATCCTCTGAATTTGCATCTGCTCTCACACTTTCCAGGTTTGTCTGGTAGGCTTGTAGTTACCAAAAGGTCTTATGTTGTTTTGTTAATTCTTCAGTGCTAACATCTTTCTTATTTTTTCTACTCATTCTAGATTACAGAATGAGTAGAAAACTCATTCTGTAATGAACCAATCTGAATAATTCAAACTCTTGATTACTCAAATATTCTCACATATTCCTCAAGGAGTTCCTCTCTCCGCTTTTTGGGCTAACAATGTAGTCATAACTGGGCCATATGGCTTTCTTACTTTTCCACATTAATCAAATGAATCATTCTTTTGCAAAGCCATGGTTTCCTTTTGGGTCACCTTGACATAGTACATGGAGAAACTTACTGATTTTTGTTTTGTCTATCCTGGAAGCTTTAGATGAAAAAGCTTCCTACCTCTTATGGTGTGCAAGATCCCATGATCTCCACATAGACCTTTATCTCTTCCACAAGTGCAGGGCGGTTTGTGTAGGCCATTGTGTTCCTTAGATAGGCCCATCTGCTGTTACCAGCTTACTTTATCAGAAATGTATTCTGCAATTGGGTTTAGTCTCACTAGTCTAATAAAACGAGATTGACATTGTGATTTACCAGGATACAATCCAGACTAATAAGTAGCTGTGTCACCCCTACCCTCTAACCTAGGGTGCCCTTTGCAATGCTTTGCTGCTGGAGCCTGCAGCCTTGACTGCTTACAAACAGCATCCAGCATGTAAGTCACTCCCAGCTATGTCTGTGTGTGGGCTGCAGCCAGCCAGCCAGCCACACCTTGGTTCTTACCAGTCTTGGTTATACTGCAGGGTGACTTCAACACACCCCCAGTCTTAGATTTTCCCTTATCTCTGTATATCTTCAACTACCCAACCCTCTCCTGGACAATACAAGTTTAGATAAAGTCAATTATTTCTTTAATAGAAATAATATTCACACAGCTTGCCATCTCAAATGGAGTTTCACAGGCACTTCAATCTAAATGCACTGGATTAGAGAAAACAATAAAACAAGTTTATTAATTACTTATAGTGAGTATAAGTAATGAGGAACAAAGGTCAGAAATGGTTAGAAGAAAAATCGAGATAAAACATAACTGGTGCTTAACTTCACAAATGATGTCAGATTCAAGCAAAGTTTCTCACAATATTCTTTCATCAGTCTTATTGATGAAAACCTATAGGTAAAGACCCCTTCTCCCAGCATCCAATGGATGCTTCCTTTGTCACTTCAGGTGCCGTGATTGCGATGGGAAGAGAGAGAGAAAGGGGTGTCTTGAGGTGTTTGTTCCTCTTTTTTATAGTCTCTCAGTCCCCTTCTTGGGAAACATTTTCAGCTGAGATTCAGGATACAAAGAGTCTATGTGGAAGGATATTCCTTGCTGCTTTTCCCCCTCACCTGTTTGAGCCTCCTTTGTTTCCCTTCCTGCTTGATAACTCTGTTCACTGCTCAAATGCAAATTCAGCAGAGTGCACATTCCTTTGTTTAAGATAGTTTGGAACATGTGTTAATAAAACCATATAGTGGAATCTTATAACTTCACATACAATGTTGCCACATATTTTATCAGGATGATAATGACCAGCAAATTATGCGTTTTCAATGATAGCTTGCAAGGCATACTTTGTACAAAGATTACTACAATAGTGTGTAAGGTATAGATACAGGTACATTCTGCCACAGACATCTCAAAAGGATGAGATGCACGACTTTTCTGTTGATAAGGTTCACAGAAATTTAGGATCTGTTATTTATTTACAAAAGTCCAATCAACACACCTATTTATAGAAGTTCTCATAATCCCAAATGCTTGCCAGACACTCCTTTTCTAACTGTGCGTATGAGTTTTCTGCCCAGTAAGAGTACAGTGTAATCAGCTTCTACTCAGGCACATGTAACTAAAACAATACCCCATAAGCTGTAGCTATTCACATCAGCACTGTCCCGGGTGGATTCTGCTCCTCAGTTCTGGTACATATGTTGGTGTATTCAGTTCTCAAATTGTTGCAGTTGCTTGAGTCTAGGCATAGAGAGCTGGGCAAACAGCTGGAAGGCATTACAGGCTGCAATAATGGAGAGGAACAGGGCAGGAGGGCTTCCAAGGAGGAAGAGGAAGAAAGGCATACTCTGGAACAAAAGAAGAGGGAAGTCATTGAGAGGGAAATGGTTTCTTTCTCAAAGACTTTAAGGCCATCATGATAATCTAGGCTGACCTCCTGCACATTGCAGCCACAAAATCTCACCCATCCACTCCTGTAAAAGGCCCATAACCTCAGGCTGAGTTACTGAAGTCCTCAAATCCTGATTTAAAAGACATCAATCTTACAGAGAATCTCCATTTACACTAGTTTAAACCTGCAAGTGACATGTGCGCCATGCTGCAGAAGGAAGGTGAACCCCCCAAAGGTCTCTGCCAATCTGACCTGAGGGAAAATTATTTCCAATCAGTTAGACTCTGAGCATATGAGGAAGACTCACCAACCAGACACCTGAGAAAGAATTCTCCTGACAGCACATCTCCAGCCCTCTGGTGGCTAGCAAACAGGGGACCGCAAACAGGGGAGTTTGAGAGGGGGAGAAGGAGATTCCCACTGCTGAACGAAAAA
The DNA here is from genome assembly GCF_020497125.1 of Mauremys mutica. NCBI lineage: Eukaryota > Metazoa > Chordata > Testudines > Geoemydidae > Mauremys > Mauremys mutica. Next base: position 181,599,787 of record NC_059072.1, on the reverse strand, counting down.
GGTGCGAGTACTAACTTTGGGGTGAGTGAATTTGTTTGGCTGTTTGTGGTCCCCCCCACCCTTCAGGTTATTTCCATTATTTTCAGTTATTTCAGTTACTGGGTCAGTTGGGAGTGTGTGTCTCTGGACTGTTTGAGCCTTTGTTCCCTGAGTCGTCCTTGATCATCTTTGATCAGCCTCAATCAGCCTTGTGATTACCTTACCATTGTGTGATTAAGGAGGGGGTAGGGCTGACCTAGGAGGGAAGGCCTTAAAAGCCAGAGGCTAAGCTACCAAGAGACCGCAAATAAGGGAGTTTGAGAGGGAGTTTGTAAGAGGGAATTGTAATATAGTTAGTATGGTTAGGAAGGGTTGCCAACACTGCTCCTGTTTCCTCCACCTGTGCCTGTATCCAGACAGACAACATAACCGTGGATGCCTCTATCCAGATCCTGGTGTAGACTTACAGAGACTGTGGCCTGCATTTCCCACTCACAGAAAGCCAGGCTGTGAGGGGCATCCAGTGTGAAAGGTGCTGGTGTAATATCTCAGGAAACAGGTGGGAGACTACATGAGGTGGTGGCTAGGATAAGGAGTACCCATGCCCATGAGGAATTCCTTGAGAGTATTCATATGGAGACATCCAAGGTTGAGGAAGCTATCCAGCTACAGAGGATTGCTGTCACACCAGTGAGGGAGGAGGATATGGCTCTGTCACAGGGAAGACGCTGGCTGCTGGTTACTTCTGGCAGTAGGAAGTGCTCCATGCCTACGCCCAACCCACCTACTATGGTGATGGAAAACTGATATGCTGCCCTGGCAATGAGCGATGAGGAATCATCCCCAAAAGTGGAGGAGAAACCAATTTACACCCAAAGCTCGAAGGATCACAGCCACCACTCCCAGGAGGAAACATAGGGTACAGTGGTGGTTGGAAACTCTCTTCTGAGGGGGACAGAGGCACCCATCTGTCGCCCTGACATGGCATCCCAGGAGATATGCTGCCTGCCAGGGGCCCATATCAGAGATGTTATGGAAGGATTGTCGAGGATCATCCAGACCTCTGACTACTACCCCATGCTACTTATCCATGTGGGCACTAATGATACTGCGAGGTATGACCCTCAACAGATCAGAAGCGATTACAGGGTTCTGGGCGTAAGGGTGAAGGAGCTGGGAGCATAGGTGGTGTTTTCTTTGATCCTTCCAATCAAGGGTAGGGGCCCAAGCAGAGACAGATGCATCCTGGAGGTGAATGCCTGGCTGAAAAGATCATATCACCAGGAGGGCTTTGGCTTCCTTGACCACAGGATGCTGTTCCGGGAAGAAGGACTGCTAAGCAGAGATGAGGTCCACCTATCAGGGAAGGGGAAGTGCATATTTGGATACAGACTGGCTAACCTAGTGAGGAAGGCTTTAAACTACGTTTGAAGGGAGCAGGTGATCAAAGCCCACAGGTAAGTATATGGAGACCAGGGAGAAGGGTCGGAATCTGGGGGGAGAATGGGCTGTTATAAAAGGGATAAAGGAGAGAAGACAGAACTGGGAGGGGGAATCAAATCAGTATCTTAGATGTCTGTATACTAATGTGAGAAGTATGGGGGGAATAAGCAGGAAAAACTCGAATTGCTAGTAAATAAATACAAGTATGACACAGTTGGCATCAAAGAGACTTGGTGGGATTATACGCATGACTGGAATATTGGTATAGAAAGGTACAGCTTGTTCACGAAGGACATGCAGGGGAAAAAGAGAGGAGGTGTTGCCTTACATATTAAAAATGTATACACTTGGGCTGAGGTTGAGACGGAAATAGGAGACAGACTTGTTGAAAGTCTCTGGGTAAAAACAAGGGTGATGGAGCTACTATAAGGTGGGTGCATTACTGGTTGGAAAATCGTTCCCAGAGAGTAGTTATCAGTGGTTCACAGTCATGCTGGAAGGGCATAATGAGTGGGGTCCCACAGGGATCGGTTCTGGGTCTGGTTCTGTTCAATATCTTCATCTATGATTTAGATAATGGCATAGAGAGTACACTTATAAAGTTGGTGGATGATATCAAACTAGGAGGGGTTGCAAGTGCTTTGGAGGATAGGATTAAAATTCAAAATGATCTGGACAACTGGAGAAATGGTCTTAAGTAAATAGGACGAAATTCAATAAGGCCAAATGCCAAGTACTCCATTTAGGCAGGAACAATCAGTTCAACACATGCAAAATGGGAAATGGCTGCCTAGGAAGGAGTACTGCAGAAAGAGATCTGCAGTCAGCGGTTGTAGTGGACCACAAGCTAAATGAGAGTCAACAGTGTAACACTGTTTCAAAAAAAGCGAACATCATTCTGGGATGTATTAGCAGGAGTATTGTAAGCAAGACACAAGGAGTAATTCCTTAACTCTACTTTGCACTGATTAGGCCTCGACTGGAGTATCATGTCCAGTTCTGGGCACCACATTTCAGGAAATATGTGGACAAATTGAAGAAAGTCCAGAGAAGAGCAACAAAAATGATTAAAGGTCTAGAAAACATGACCTATGAGGGAAGATCGAAAACATTGGGTTTCTTTAGTCTAGAGAAGACAAGACTGAGAGGGGACATGATAACAGTTTTCAAGTACACAAAAGGTTGTTACAAGGAGGAGGGAGAAGAAATTGTTCTACTTAACCGCTGAGGATAGGACAAGATGCAATGGGCTTAAATTACAGCAAGAGCAGTTTAGGTTGTTTATTAGGAAAAACTTCCTAACTGTCAGAGTGGTTAAGCACTGGAGTAAATTGATTAGGGAGGTTGTGGAATCTCCATCCTTTGAGATTTTTAAGAGCAGGTTAGACAAACACCTGTCAGGAATGGTCTAGATAATACTTAGTCCTGGCATGAGTGCAGGGGACTGGACTAGATAACCTCTCAAGGTCCCTTCCAGTCCTACGATTCTATGCTGCTACTCAAGACCATCACCAGTAGTCCTGGGAACTTCCTCCACCCAGAGGTGACCTTTGTGGCTCTGTCTCTTGGAGCTTTGATCAGTCCCACACTTTGAAGTCTCTGAGTGGTTAACGGTTCCCTGTAGGGTGGGTTAGAGGTGAGCTGAGCTAAACAGGGAGACTTGGTATTAAAAGTCACTTGCTAGGCAAACTTGTGAGCCACAGACAGAGGCAGCTAATGAGAGAGTTTGGAAGGTGTAGCTTTGGACTGTGCTTGGAGGTAGCAGAAGTTGGTGAGTGGTATGTTTGGTCCATTTGTGGTTGGGTTGTATGTTTTATTAATTGTTTATTTGTTCTCTGTGTAGGGGCTGCATAGCTAGGCTATGGGCCTCTGAGTAGGAAGCCTAGATAGGTCAGATTGTTGGTGCCTTGGTAAGGGCCATGAGGCTTAGATCTTTAGATCTTTGATCAGCTCTATTGTTTGAAGTCTCTGGACAGAGCTGAGCTAAGCTAAGCAGGGATACCTGATATAAATAGTCACTTGCTAGGTGAACTTGAGAGCCCCAACAAAGGCAGTCAACAGGAGAGTTTCAGGGGGAGTTGAGAGACTGAGTATGAGAGGCTTTCCTTCCAGGTTTAGATCTACATATGATTCCATGGTAGCCAGCAGTTGAACAGTGGTGGTGGCCTGCAATGGATGTGCCAGGTTTACTTTCCTGTCTGAAGCCACAAGGGACTTCCTCTGCATGAAATGCAAGTTGGTGGCTGTGCTGGAAGGAAAGATTCTTGGACTGGAGGGAGAAGTAGAAATGCTACTGAGAGTCAGAGAAGCTGAGGAGTTTATAGAAAGCCAGATTTGGGAAACATGAATACCCCACGTTCAAGAAGAATAAAGGAGCTGGCCACCAAGGAATCAGAAAGAAAGAGAAGATTGGCATTTTGTATCTACTAGAGGCAGGATGTTATGGTGGCACGCTACAGGACTGGAGACCAATGAAGATGGGTGGGCTATAGCCACCAGAGAGAAGAGGATCTGAAGGAATTCTACATAGCTAGAACTTTCAAATAGATTTAGGTCCTCAATATGGAAACTGTGAAAGAGGTGTTTGAAGATCAAGCTGGTCCAAGGAAATGGGGAGATGTACAAGACACACCTATGACTGGGAGCTTGGCTACAACCTCTAAGAACATCAAGCTTGCCTATAAAGAGGTTCTCAAAGAATCCAAGGAAAACAGACAATCCTTATTTGGGATTCAATATTCAGAAGAATCAAAAGAACACTATGCAAGGGACAGGCAACAACAGGACATTGTGTTGTCTTCCTGAAGCCAAGACACAAGATGTCACTTTAAGATTGGATAGGCTTCTGAAGTCGATGGGCAAGGATCCACTGCTGATGGTTCATTTCAGAACTAATAATACTGCATTGCAAGATAGCTAACAGAAAACAAATTACCTCATGAAACTCAGAAGCGTGCTGAAGAAGGAGCATGTTCAAGCGATCTTCTCAGAGATCCTTCCTGTCCCAAGAACAATGGAAAACAGGAAGCAGAGGATTCTGAAAGTGAACCGCTGGCTAAGTGGTATAAGTTTTTGATTTTGTGGAACATTGGTCCATCTTTTGTGGAGTGATGAGGCTGTATAGTCTGGATGGGTGCCATTGAATAGGAGGAGAACTGATGTTGACTGGATAAAGTAGTCAGGAGGATGTTAAATTAATAAAAAAAAGTGGGGAAGGTATAAAGAGGGAAGATATGAACATCCGTTTAGCACAGAATCAAGATGCTGAGAACAAAATTAATGAAGGAACCAACGGACATTAAGTGAAGACATTCTTTAGTTGCTTGTACAATGCTAGGAGCCTGGGTTACAAAAAAAACTGAATTGGAATTGCTCATCTATGAGCATAAATTCAATCTAGTTGGTATTACTGAAATCTGGTAGGATGATGAGTGAATGTTCAGATCAATAGTAATAACCTATTTAGAAAGGATTAAGTGGGAAGAAGGGGAAGGGGAATGGCACTCTATATAAAAAATGGCATTACCTGTTTCACTGACAATTCAGAAGAAAATTATCTTGAATGCTTATGGATCAATGAACTAACAGCTAAAACACAAAAATGAGGTATTATTTGTTGTCTGCTACCGACCACCAAATCACACCAGGGAACAGGATGACTGGCTCCTTATGCACCTATCTATAACGTGTGGGGAAAAAAGATCATGTGGGACTTCAATTTAAGTGACATATACTGGAGATCTCATGCTGCCAATACTAAAATACCTTTGGAATTTCTAAATATTATAGATGACAATTTCCTAACTCAAAAAGTGGTGTATCCTAAACTGGAGAATTCCATATTAGACCTTGTCTTGACAGATAAAGAGTAATTGATCACAGAACTAAAAATGTAAGGTAGCTTAGGCCCCTTTTTCTTGACAGAGGTGGTACAAGTGTACATGTTAGAAACTATGTATCATTCCTAGTATATTGGTAGATTGAATGAATGAGTGCAAAAGTTTAAACGTGGTTGGTTGGTTGTTTATTTGGGCAGGGGAATAGTTTGAGCCATCTAAAAATATGTCACGTGTACCCTGTGACAGGCAGCATCCTGGTAGAAGATGTATGAAAGGTTTTGTACGAGGACTTTTCAGTTGGCATGGACTTGTTCTCTGGAGTGAATAACTAAAAAGCTTATTTTATATTGTATTTAATATTATATTATGCCACAAAGAGAGGGGCTTGTGCACAATATAATGATTTGTGCACTATCAAGGAACCTTACCTTGCTGTTTTGCTGTTTGTAAGTTGAATTGTATATGCAACAATGTTGTCAACAAAAGCTGAAAAACTTGCTACTCTGAATGTCACCCTACTAGTTTAGAGTTATCGTAATGGAGGCATGACCAGATTTGGGGCTTCTTATGCCTGGGATGGTAACATAAACTTTGATCTTACCTCCTGTGATCCTCTGGGAAATGTAGATGAGGGACCAACTAGTCATTTTGTTGCACTTTTTTGTTTGTGACTGGGCAAATAAAAGATGTGATGTTGCCCCAAGAAGGTTTGATTCAAAGGTGGAAATGAGTTCTTCTTGTAATGCATGTGAGTTGGATGGGATTATGTCTAAATACACAGGAGACTTTTATTCTTTTTTGGATGAGAATTGTGGTTAACGCCCTCCTTTAATAAAGCTCATTAGCAGCAAACAAAAATGTATTTTCATCCATCTTTAATACCGCTGAAGGTAACAGGGAAGAGGGCAGAAGTCTAATTGTCAGCCAGAAGTATTTTTGTTTGTTTGTGCAGAAGATAAACAGAAAAAGCAACCTTACAATGACAACAGGTGAATAAATCTTGTTATCTATCTTGTTATTTATATGGCCCTCATCAGCATAGTTTTGGAGAACCTCACACTCCTTAATAGATTTTATCCTCTCTCAGGTAGAGAAGTATTACTCCCACAGGCAGAAAACTGGGATACAGATTGAGTCATTTGCCAAATTTACATAGGAAATCTGTGAGTTAGTAATTAAGCCCAAATTTCATGAGACCCTGTCCAGAGCCCTATCTGCTAGACCATCATTCCACCTTGCTCATCCCCTTAAAGATTAACCTGAATCAGACTGTTAATATGATTCACAGAAAAACAGTCCTGAACCTCTTCTATAATTCCCATTGCACCATGTATTTATAGTTAGTTTTATACAAGGATTGGCTTCATTTTAATATGCTACCTGAAGTATTATATACAAAAGTAAGACATTTAACAACCATTTATTGCTCTGACTCATGCTGTGAATTAGAGAACATTTTGAAGAGTATTTAAACCTGAAAGTAACAGTTAAGGTCCCTAACTACCCCTGAATGGCAAATTCATAGGATTATACAGGGATCATCCTCCATAGACTACAGACACTTCAACACTGGTTTTAGCACTAAAAGTCACAAATATTTCCCATGTAAGTTATTTTCTCCTAGACACCAGGACTTGATCACATAAATGTAAAAGGCAGGTGAATTTCATGTCCTGCATATGAAAAAGTAACAATTACGGTGACTTTTACCAGCTTTCATTTTGTTTGTTGATTGTTATCATGATCTGGGTTTTATTAATGTCCAGCCATCTAATTTGTGATTGCTGCTGTCTCAATTTTTATTTTTATTTTTGTTATCAAAATACAAGGATATTTTTATGGGTGCTACCTCTCCTTACACTTGCTGCTCAAAATTGTGACACTTTAAATAAATCTTCATGTTAATGGATTTAGAAGCAGTTCCCACCTCAGTAAATCAGGACTTTACAAATCTGCTCAGTTTATTCAACTAGCAATCAATGTTAATTTCCTTTTGGTTCAGCAACTTCATTTAGTCTTGTATTGGAAGTCCAATTATTTCTGATTAAAATTTTAATTCATTAAAATAAATGTGATATCATATCTATGTTGTAATATATAGCAATTCAAGCTTTATTACCTTGTGGTATTTAAACTATTTTGAAGCTAATCTAAGGGTTTGTCTACATGGTGGGGTAATGCACTCTAGGGGAATGTGGTTTCTAAAGTGCACCAACATGTTTTGCATTAATTGATCCATGTAGACCCTACTGGTGTGCACTAACGGTTCCCTAGTACACTGTCATGTAGTTTCAAACAGAACTACATTAAAGTGCACCAGCAGGGTATACACCATCAAATTAATGTGCAATGTTAGTGCGCTTTAGAAATCATGCTCCCATATAGCACATTATCCTCACCATATAGACAAGCCCTCAGAGAATAAATGTCAACATTATTATCCAAAATTCTACCTTCTTATTTTCACATAATTTAGCTGCAAATTAGTTATGCTGCTCACTATCTGTGCTGTTAATATCATAAGCTCTATTTTTGGTCATACAACATTTAATAGGAAATTGCACATGAAAAGTTATGGTTGCTTCTGCAATTATAAAGGTTTGCCTATCATAGCTTGTGGGCATTTTGTAAAATTTATGCAGCCCCATGTTCTCTATTTAATGAGTTATTTCTTGGATTTTCAGGCCCACTACAAAAAGCTGTGAGGCTTCTAAGCTCGTTTATCCCTTGCCTCTTTCTCTCCACATTCATGCCATATTAATATTTTTTTTGGGAAGCGTCTTTCATTATGTCTTAGACTTCACTTCAGTATGACTCAAAAGTAATGAGTAAAGAATTTCCCCTTAAGGCAGAGTACATGATATATATATATATATAAAAATCACACATTTATTTATTTAAAAATTGTCCAACTTGTCAACCTATTACAACACTGAGGAAAGTAACATCTATGAAATTTTGTTGAAGTCTGTTAAGGTTTATCTCCAGGTTTGCATGCATTTGCCATGGATTTGAACTCATTTGTCCTTTACATTGGATGATGACCTTTTGGAAACAGAGGCACAAACAGAATTTTCCTAAGGAAAAGCCAAATAGCAGAGGGAACTACAGAATATGGGAGCTAAAAATCTACATCTGGTCACATTACACCACACAGATCTATGGAACTAGCTAATCAACACACAGCCAAGAGCTACAAAGTTCTGTATATATTGTGATAGACCCAGGCCAGTTGGGAACAGCAGAGTAGTAGAAGGGAGATATACTGGCCACTGGATAAGCAGTTTTCTGTTCCCTGAGTGACCAGAGCAGGGGCTGCTCCAGGCTAATGAGAACACCTGACTCCAATTAACCTGCTAAGAGTCAGGTGAGGCTGTTAAGCACCTGACTCTAATTAAGGCCCCTCTGATGCTATAAAAGGGCTCACTCCAGTCAGGCCAAAGGGAGCCAGAGGAGAGAAAGTACGTGCGTGCAAGGAACTGGGAGCAAGAAGCTGAGAGTGAGTAGGCATACTGCTGAAGGACTGAGAAGTACAAGCGTTATCAGACATCAGGAGGAAGGTCCGGTGGTGAGGACAAAGAAGGTGTTGGGAGGAGGCCGTGGGGAAGTAGCCCAGGAAGTTGTAGCTGTCGCGCAACTGTACCAGGAGGCACTCTAGACAGCTGCAGTCCACAGGGCCCTGGACTGGAACCCGGAATAGAGGGCGGGCCCGGGTTCCCCCAAAACCTCCCAACTCCTGATCAAACACAGGAGGAATTAACCTGAACTGTGGCTTCTACCAGAGGGAAAGGTTTCTGGGCTATTTCCCGACTCACAGGGTGAATCTATGAGGCAAGCAAATCTGCCAATAAGCGCAGGACCCACCAAGGTAGAGGAGGAACTTTGTCACAATATGCATTACATTCCCACTTTCCTTACTGGTGGGATCCCATTCAACGCATGGCATTCTAACGGATGCATATGCATGGATGGGGTCCCAACTGTTGTGAATTATACCTGTAGGCCACGCACCGTTCGTTTCTAGGCTGAGGCACAAAACCCAAAGATTTACAGAGTGTCCAAACAAGAAAGTTTTATTGCGCAAGGTTCAAACAACGTTTGAACGTGGTGTCCCCCTGCTAGTCAGGGAGAGACCCAGGCTGCAGATTACAGAGAAGTTATATACCTTTTAGGAGTGCCTGCTACCCTCGTGGATCAGAAGCCTTAGCCAATAAACAAACAATTTTCTTATCTTTAGCCTAATCATTGTCCTCGTGCTGGCTAGTGCTCAGTCCAGCTTGAGAATCAGGGTGCAAAGGGATACTAAAAAATGCTGCACACAAATCAACGACTGTAAAACAAGTAGCCGACTGAGGGATCAGTGTCAAAATAGTACTTGGATCCGGGACTACTGGATGAGGGGTTTCAACATAACTATTTATTGCGCGCAGATCTTGTACAAATCGATAAACCAGGCGGCCATCTGGGCCCGGCTTAGGCTTCTTTATGGGAAGAATAGGAGTATTGCAGGGAGAACAGCACGGAACCAAAACCCCCTGAGCCAAATAGCTGTCAATGAGGAGCCCAATGCTTTCCTCCGCCTCTTTTAGTAACAGATATTGTTTTACGGAGGGAGGCAGCCCATCCCTAAGCTTAAGGCAGACCGGACTAGCTGATTTAAGGAGGCCCACATCAGTGGTGTTCACACTCCACAGATTTGCGTGCGACACTGGACAGTTCAGTGGGGATATCAAGAACGGGGATAAACAAAGCCATGAGAGAAGTAACAACAGAATCCGGGACGGACATGCAGAGCCCCTCGGGGGCGCAGTATATGTGGGCCCCTAATTTGCTCAGCACGTCCCGCTCGAGAAGATTCGCGAGGCCTCCTGGCATAAGGACAAATTTGTGTGAGAATTTTAAAGAGCCAAGTTCTATGGGAACAGGGTGAGAGAGGGAAGCCGAACATGGGTTTCCTTCAGTACTCTGCACCCAGACCCTATCATCAGAAAGAGGCCCTGGAACAAAGGTTAAAGTGGAAAAAGTAGCACCCGTATCTACCAAAAAGGGCACAAAGGTCTCCCCGATTTTTAAACAGACCTGCGACTGCGATCCCAAGTCCCATTCCAGATCCCCCAAGGCTCCCAGGATCCCCACTTCCAGTCACTGGGCAGCTCCAAGGTCCCAGGGAGCATTCGGGGGAAAGGAGGGATCACCCTACGCCTGCCCCCAGGGAGCCCCCCATAGAAGCAAAGGGCACTCTCTTTTCCAATGCCCCGGCTGCTTATAATACTTACAATTTCCCATCCTAACTACGCCTCCTCACATACCACCTGGTACGTTCCTCCACTTTCCCTCTCTAACATTCGAATTCCACTTTCCCTGTCGATTCTGATCCCCATAGGGGACTTGCAAGGTGGCAGCCAGCATACTGACCTCCTCCTTCTTTTGTTTCTTCTTTTCCTTAATCTTTTCCTCATTCCTACTATTAAACACAAAAGCTGCCAAGCGCACTATTTCGTCCAAAGGCTTTCCTGGCCAGTCAGGCACATATTTAGAAAAATATTTTTTTATGTCGGGTGCCGATTGGTCGACATAAAAAGAGACTATCATAGGGCGGTTAGCCTCTCCCTGTGGATCAATCCCATCCCCATACAAACGCACTTGTTTAGACAATTGGGCCATGAAGGCAGAGGGATGCTCATTTAATTCTTGCTGACATTCCCTAATTTTTGACCAGTTTGCAGGCTTGGTTCCTGCCCAACGTATGGCCTCCAGCAACCCATCCCATACCGCCGTCAAGCTAGCTAAGTGGGCGGTGTTTTTAGGGTCCCAATTGTGGTCTACCTCGGGCCATGGGCTGCGCTGATCATTCTCCCCAGCCCAGCGGCGGTTTGCATCTAAAATGGCGTATTTTTCATCAGGAGTAAAGAGAGTATCCAGAATCAATTGTACATCTGCCCAATTAGGATTATAAGCCTTAAAGACACTCCGAACGGTCTGCAGGACCCTTTCTGCGTCGTCCCATAGACGCAGCATTTGCTGCTGCCATGTAAATCAGGTCCTGCAGACCAAAAGGCCGATAGGCATTTACAAAGGTAACAGGTTCTTCACCCTCGTTAGGAACGACAACCGGTTGCGCTATTAGAGGCGCCTGAAGTGTTGGAGAAGGAGTAGTCAGAGAGGGATACAGAGAAGAGGCAACGGGGGCGGTAGCATAGAGTTCAGGAGGAGAAACAGAACTGGTAGCATAGGGTGGAGTGGAATCCACAAGCCGTACATGAGCGTTAGAAGCAGCCCCAGAACCTAATGTTGGGGGATGCCTCTTTTTCCGAGCGTACGCCCAGTTATCCCATACATACCAATAATTCATTTGAGCCAGATGGTTGTCCTCCAGCTGTTGCCTAAGACAAGTTAATTTGTCTTGCCCAAAAGTTCCGTCGGGTGGCCATTCAAAAGGCGTCGGAATAGTCAGTGCTGGCCATTCGACTTTACACAGAATTGCAGTGCGCTTCCTAGACAACCCATGGGTACCAGAGATCCTTTTCCAATTTTCCAGCATTTCAGCCAAAGGGGTCCCCTTATGTACACTTTGCCCAGAACCCATTTTAAGGTTAACCAAAATGAACCAAAACCAAGAGAACTTTACACCCCAGTCATACAAGAAAAGAAATTCGGGTTCGTCAGGGGGATGCCTGGTGCAACATACAAAAGAAGCCCACTGGCTACTGCCTCAGTCGCCCTTGCTTTCACACCAAGGGTATTCTCCCAAGGTGTGGTGCAACTGTGCAGATTCCACTCACTCAGGCCGTGGGGACTGAAACCCCTTGGCTGACCAATCGCCCCCGGGTGGGGCGGTATCCAAACTCACACACTCCACAACAGAGACGGATAGACACAAAGACAAGACAATCCTCAAACTGTTACGAATTACGCCAGGAGGCTACGTAACACCAAACTAGATTCCTGAAGGCCAGTCAGGAACACACCCAAAGTGTGCCACCTTACCGCCTGGGCGACGACCCATGCTCCCACTCCCCAGAGTTGTCGGAGGTGAACTCACCCAGTGCTGGCTAGAGTCGTCCCGGAGGAGCAGCGAGGTCTCACCCTGCAAGCCTAGAGTCCCGGCGGAGTCGCCATGAACTGTTGCGAATTATACCTGTAGGCCACGCAGCATTCGTTTCTAGGCTGAGGCACAAAACCCAAAGATTTACAGAGTGTCCAAACAAGAAAATTTTATTGCGCAAGGTTCAAACAACGTTCAAACGTGGTGTTCCCCTGCTAGCCAGGCTGCGGATTACAGAGAAGTTATATACCTTTTAGGAGTGCATGCTACCCTCGTGGATCGGAAGCCTTAGCCAATAAACAAGCCATTTTCTTATCTTTAGCCTATTATAGCTAATCATTGTCCTCGTGCTGGCTAGTGCTCAGTCCAGCTGTTACCTTGCATACTAGAATTTTTCCTTAATTATGCTGTTGCAGCTGTTTTCCTATCCTCTTTCCTGTTTCTGGCTTTATCTTTCTTTAATGTTGCCCTTGGGAGCTTTGTACGTGATGTGCTCACTTTTAGTTAATGATGGATACAAAATAGAGGAACTTACAAAATGGAGTCGCTCATGCTAATTATCCTTAACACAACACTCCCTTTGCTTTCCCTCACGGAACCTGTATATCTTCAACAAGTCACCATCTCTCTTTCCAGACCAGGCTCAGAAGCAGAAGAGGTGAAGGAGGCAGTGTGAAGACATGATAGCTCGGTGTTCTGGGAAGTGGGGAGCTGTATTTGGAGGGTCCTAGCATCCAGAGACCCAGGAGGAGCCACCGCCACCTCTCCGGGTCATGCTGGTCACTGACAGCTTCAATCACTGCTTCTTCTCCCCAGGTCCAGCCCACAACATTTTGGCACCTGAAGTGGGGAGCTCAAATGACACCCCTATGTCCCCTCGCTTGGGCCAAAACTTTGAAAGGTCTCAGTTCTGCCTTCTTCCTGTTCTACTCCTCTCATGGTACCGCTCTGCTACCTACCCCAATAAAAGAGAAATAACTTAAAATGCCTTGTTCAAAAAATTTTAGTAACACTTAACTTTCAAATGCCTGAACAGCAAAGGTAACTTTTCTTGTATGCATAGGAAACACTGACATTTTTATCTGTTTGAATAATCAAAGTGGTGCTTTCCATGCCTTCTTGGTTGCAAAGATTTGAACTGCTTCCTGCTGAAGGTCCACAGTCTGAGCTATTGCATGCTCTATAGAGATGGTTGCAAAGCCGATCAATCTCTCCTGTGTCATTGTGGAGTGTAGATGTGTTTTTATTAACTTCAGCTTGGAGAAGCTGTGTTCTCCACTGGCAACTGTTACAGGAAGTGTTAGAGGTATGCGCAGAGCCATTTGAAAAGAGGGTGGTCATCTTATTTGTGCACATATATTCCAGAACAGCCTTTGGAGTTGATCCTGCTGAAATGTATCTTGAAAGGGCTTTCAGTTCATCATCTAAATCACTCGCATCAATATCGCACATGTCATCATGTGTCAACCATAGGCGCCGACTCTGTTGGTGCTCCAGGGCTGGAGCACACACAGGGAAAAATTGGTGGGTGCTCTGCACCCACCAGCAGCTCTCCGCCCCGTCCCCCCGCACCAGCTCACCTCCCCTCCTCCCCTGAGCAAGCCACCAAGTCCTGCTTCTCCCCTCTCCTTCCCAGCACTTGGGCCACAAAACAGCTGTTTCGTGCAGTAAGCAGTAGGAGGGAGGAGGAGGAGGAGGAACGCGGCGTAGTCAGAGAAGAGGCGGGGCTGGGGTGGGAATTTGGGGAGGGGTTCAATAGGGGCAGGGAGGGGAGGGAGTCAGGGCGGGACCAGGGGCAAGCACCCACTGGCGCCAAGGAAAGTTGGCATCTGTGGTGTCAACACTGTTTCTAGTGACCTGCATTGCTGGTCTAGGTCTTCTTCAGGTATAGTGAGGAGTTTTGGAATATCATACAACATCCCAAATATACTGCTGTGTTCCTTGAGCTGCATGAAACATTATTCAACTGACTGTATTGCACAATCAAGCACCTAGTTAAAGAATTCAACTTTGAATTGTTGTTTGGGGTCTCTTATGGGATTATCCCATGCCTCATATTCAAAATTTCTTCTTCTTCAGTGACTCTTGTATTCTTGAATGGGTGGGAAAATAGCTTCAGTGTGAAGTTCCTCTGCCAACTTCTGTTCACTCTTCAGAACGTTTTGAAATCCCTCATCTGACTGGTAAGACTGTAGGTACGACTTTGCTTTGTCCAGTTGTTCCCTTGCTCCAGATATATCAAGGTCAACACTTTGGAGTCTCTTGCTTACAACATTTATTGCAAAAAGAGTATGTCATGCCACAACAATAAGCCACACAGAAATGGGAAGATATGTATGTTTCTGGTGATTCCATTTCCCTCTGCCACTGTTCTCAAACGAACAGTTCCTGTCATAGCATTATTCTCCATAATGGCAACTACGGCATCATCTATCTTCCCAATTTGGTGTTTGATAGGCTTTATCACCTCCACTCGACTTTCCCATCAAGTGGCGGTCAGTGGTTTCAGTGTCAGAGAGGATGTTCTCAGATGTTGCTTCAAAATTTGCCATCGATGAGTTGATGCAGAGAAAAATACATAGATGCTTTGAATTACATTAAAAAATTCACAGCCTCACTAGAATCTGATGCTGCATCACCGACCACCAAGTTTAATGAATAAGAACTGCTTGGGAGAAAAAAAGCTTGAGGGTTTAACTCTTGGATCCGTATCTGCACTCCGCTGTTCTTTCCTCTCAGATTGGCACCATTATTGTAGCCCTGACCTCTCTTGTCAGCTATCACAATTCCTGTATCTTCCAAGAAGATCTTTTTAAGAAGCACATTTATCATACCAGCTCCTGTAGTATCATCAATGTAAATAAATTCTAGAAAATGCTCTCTGACAGTCACCACTGCAGGGACATTTTCACTAGGTTTTGTTGTTGTTACAAAACACACCATTAAAGTCATTTGTTCCGTATGGCTGATGTGAGGTGTGCAGTCCAGAACAACAGTACTATCTTGCTGACTTCAGATCTGACACACTCTTCTATTTGACTTTTGTTGCCAGTAACTGTATGATCTCATTTTGAATTGTTTTTCCAAGGTAGTGGTGTGTTAACATTTCTTGGATGGTGACTCTTCTTAGAGGCTGCTGGAGTACAGCATCAAACTCAGCCATCAGCTCCACAATTTTAAGGAACTTTCCATTGTTTGGCACATACAGCTGATCTGAAGTGCCACACAGTGCTAGGTTTTGGGTAGCAAGCACTCTCACAATGGCAATGAGCCTTTTCCGAACATTTTGACAGTAAAGAGACTCTGATGCAATCTTCTCTTGATGCTGATCATCTATGGTGGCCTTTAACCTTAGTCTCATCTCAAGCTCTTTCCACCTATAAAATGCTCTCTGGTGATTTGCTGCCTTCTCATGGCATGCCAGATCTTTAGCCAGATTTTTCCAGTCCTTTGTTCCTGTAGAACCCAATGTGGCTGGAACATTAGACTGGAAGAGTTTGCAACAAAAACAGTATGCAGCATTCTGGGTTTTTGAGTACATAAGCCATGGCCTCCGCTTTGTCACCATTGGGGATTTCACGCCAGTAATGTGTTGGATGGAAACCTCTATTTTCATTGTCTTTGGGAAGCATGAAGTTTTTCACTTGGTGTGGCCCATGCAATACAAGAAAATCCCTCAGGCTACTGCTCAAGTGGGTCCACAGTCCTGGATCATCTAGACTTATGGAACTAAACTCAGCAGCAGCTGTTTCTTGCACCTCCACCACACTCTTCTCTGATCTACAATTTTCTTCAGGAATGTGCATAGTTACATTAGTTTGAAATAGAGATATGGATGCTGCAGTAGCTGCCAGCTTACCTGCACTCTGACTGACTGGAAGATCAGGCATCTCCTCACCACTCACGTCCTCACTGGGGCCGGAAGGCTCACCATGAACATTTGTCTCTCCATATCTCAGGAGAGCTCCTTCCTGCTTAGATAGAAAAGCTTCCTTTGCTTGCTTTCTTTCTTTTTCTGAATGCTGCCCCATAGGGGCGTTTTCTTCTTTCACTCATGACTGCTGTTCTGTGCCAGCTATAGTGGCTCTCAACCCTCAATTGAAGGGGACAAATAAGCAGGCTGGTAGCAGGGCCTGAGTGAGGGAAGATATCAGCGTCTTAAGGGCCTAACTGGCTTCTACTACTTCAGCTGACTGCCTGTTCTCCTCAAGTGGGTTCAGGGAAGCAGCAGGAAACAGGAAGCTTCCTGAGAAGCTGAAGTTAATCAATCCAGGCTACTGGGGGTGCTAGAGCGGTACATAAGAGGTTCCTCCTCCTCTCTCTCCCTGCAGCCCCTGCTGCTTTCTGTTATTTCTTCTCACCTTTTCTCCTGCCCACCTGTTATATCTCTTGTGCCCTCCTTCCTCCAGCAGAGCACTCCACCATCTCTGTGCATCTAGAGCAGAGAGAATACATATGCACTAGCAGCAGACACAATTTTCTATACTCTGGGTCCTAGTGTCGCCCCTCCAGAGAGTCTGGCACCTGAGGCGGCCGCCTCAGTTTGCCTCATGGTAAGGCCAGCCCTGCTTCCCCCTCTCCAATGAAAGGCCCCATGTGAAAGAGACTGGCTGGGATCTCTCCCTCCTGCCCTCCCACTGGTGGGACCGGGACCATGAATTTGTAATAGCAACTATGGCCAAGAGGGGGCCCTGCCTTCCCCCCTCCCCACTTCATTGCATCCCTGACTGGAAAGCCTAAACCTTGCAACTAGTTTGCTAAATTATGTTGTCTTCCTTCACTGCAAATTGTTATTGCCACCTTTGTAACTTTTCATATGGACAGAATGCACTTTTGGCCTTGCATGTCAAACAACTGAGATGTACTTTATGCAATTAGCAAATTGTACGGGTGTATGTGCTTCTAGGATAAGTGGCTCAAGATGTGATGAAAAAGCTGAAGCACTCCTAAGATAATTTGATTAAGAAATTTCTGCAACTGTGCAAGTGATAGGAGGTTTCTTTGACAAAGTCTGATCATTTCTTTGAATCACTTGAGGAACCATTTGAGACATTTTGACACTTCATTAAGCAAATACACTGCACTTCTGGATCTATTGTATAGTCAGTTCATTAGGTCAATCAGTTTAGATAATTCAGCTGTGTTAAGATAATGTGGCACCGAATCAGTTGACATACTGTTTAAGTGTTATTTTCCCAGCTTTTCCCTCTTCAGGATGTATATGCATAGAAAAATTAGGGTCAGATTCTTCCAATACTTGCACTGATGTGCAAGGGAAGGAGCAGGGAGCAAAGAGCTTTCCCTCCACTTCACTTTGGTCCACCAGACAAGTAGTCAACCACAGTCCTGGGGTGAAATCTTTGCCCCTGTGAAGTCTATGCGAGCTTTTCCATTGACTTCAATGAGGCCATGATTTCACTCTGGTGTTTGCACTCCCTGACGCAGCTGATTGATTCCTTGGGCATGAGTGAAGTACACCCTGTATAGGGTGACTAGTGCACAATATGCCAACTGGTCATCCCAGGTCAATGCTGGGGGCATGAATGATGGACATCCAGAAAAAGATTGTGTGAGATTGAATCAATGTACACAAGTTCAGGTTTTCTAACTTGTCTGGGTTGGTCCAGCTTGTGGTGGGTCCTTTATCACTGTGCTATTTTTCAGCTAGCAAAACCCTCTTATTAGAAGTATTGTACACTTCAGCCAATAAGGTAGTGGTTTCTTGACACAAAAAAGTAACCCCAAAGGCACAGATAAATGTTTATCTGATACAATTAGAATTGTTTCAGAGTTGCCCTATCAGGTAGTTTTGATAAAAGATGGGCATTTCAGTGAGATAGGTAAGCTTTAGAACACTTAATCAAGAAAGTCTAGTTTTCAATTCATAGCCACCTTCAACCACTCCTCCCTTCATCCCACTCCTCCTCCTTGATGGTAGCTTGGTGAATAAAGTATATAAATAGAAATAGGACACTACACAGGAAATTCTGAACTTTGTAAGCAACACCACAAAACAAGGCAGGAAACTATACTGGTTACACTCAGGCTCTTGATGAAACAAGAGCATATCTTCACTCCCTTAACTACTAGGGAAGCAAGGGTATATGATGGAGAAGTGGGGCTTATTGTTGTATTTATATTGGCTTAACTACATCATTAAGGAGAACTTATTAGTAGAGCCAAGTTGGCGTTTGGAAAATGTTTAACAAATTTTTTCCTCAAAAATTCTATTTGACAGAGAAAAATATTTTCCTTGGTTCTTTTCACCTCCATCTGCAGTTTTCAGTCTCAAACTTTAAAATGTCTGGATTTTTTCAAGCAGTTCCACTTATTGAATGCCAAAACTTGGGAATGGGCGTGCACACACACACAGACACACACAAAATTAATAGAAACAAAGCTATCAGGCTAAGACTCTGCTCCTACAATCAGATTGGCTAGCACAGATTTCTGAACCCCAAAGGGCTCTGCATAGTCATAAGCCTCCATATGAGCTGATCAGATTGCACAATCAGGAAGAACTTAGCCCTTTAAAAAAAAACAGACAAAGAAATCCAAAACAAACACAAGGTCAGTTATTCAAGGAAAGACCCAAGGAAAGTTAAAAGTATCAGGTAGTGCTAAAGGTTTAAAACACGTTATGATTTCTCACTGTCTCGTTGAAATCAATAGCAAAACTCCAGATTAACTTTCCCTGAGGTTAAGGTTTCACTCAAAATGGTTAGCCATATAATATCAGCTTGCTTTTACAAAAGTTAACTTCATAAATATTTTAATTAAAATTATTTAATGCTTTATATTTTTAAAAGTGGAAGGAATTATGTAGTGAATTTTGAATAGCCAGTTTTAACTGATGGCTTCCAGTTCCTACTTCTGCTACCTTGAAAATAGATTCCAAAACATCAGTCAGACACAAGCTAAAGGTTTTAAGCTGCCTTTTACAAACCTATTCTGATTTTCCTCTCTCCCTCCACCCCAACTTCATTTCCAGGGAAAAGAGTCACAAAGTCTGCCAGCAACCAAAAGCAGAGAGGAAGAACACTCCCTTGAAGATTTCTATTTCTGGTTTTAAGGTGATAATAACAAGTTTGCAAAATCTGTAGCATTTCAACTTTAAAAAAAAAAGATTTTTCCTTTTCAGGGGTATAATGGAGTGGCTAATGACCTATATGTTTACACCAGAAACACACAGTTGGAACCTTAATCAGCATGTCCAATGCTTCCTTTCATTTTATAAAGGGATCTGCACACACACTGAGTTCAAGTATTTTACAATGTTATCAAAACCCTAACATGAATGCACAGTGTCATCCATGGGTTTTTTGCTTTGTGTTATATGTATTGGGAGGATATTGTACCATTCTCTTATTAACTCATGGGAATAATGTGCCTATGCAATTTTGCATATTTATTTTCATCAGATTCCATTTCTTAGCTATAGAGATTAAACCTCTGGAGAGCAACTTTTGAAATGATTTTTAAAAGCATAGTTGTGTTCTGAGATAGTTAAACAGCTCAGTGTCAAGTGGCTGCAGAGTCAATATTAAGAAGGCAGAACATTGGGGGCACCATTGAAGAACTGGAGTAAATTCCATCCATATATCACTTGATGCTTATTAGAAAGGAGATACACCTTTAAAACATTGGCCCATATTACAAAGCAGTTTGGAGCAGCTCCTATCCTCAGGGGATGCCCTGGAGAGACATTGTACCTCAGGAAGAATGCTCAATGACTCACGGAGCTTCTCCCTGCATGCAAATAGATGGAACATGTCCATTGCTCCATCCCTTAGGAGGGCACTGTGCTAACCAGCTAAACTTTCCAATGTAGGTGATGCTGAGGTAGAAGAGCCATGGTCTTGCCTCCTCCTCACTTCTTCTGTGGAGACTGACAACTCTAGGGGGCACCAGCAGGGAGCAATCCCAGCACTCAAGAGACCACTCATCAGAGGGATTGCAATTACGCCTGGTACCCTAAAAGAGGGACACACCTGTTAGAGGACCAGGCATAATCTGGCCCTCAGACAAAGGAAAGGGGAAAGGCAAGAAATTCTGATTCACCCAGTGTTTTTTTGACCGAAGGCAAGCTGAGGGTAGATGGGTGGCAGAAGCAATTCAGCCAGTAACTGTGCTTTTGATTTTACTTCATTTGCATACTGAAATCCTCCTTAGTTACAAAGCTATAAAACCTTCTGACACATTAGAACAGTTAAATCTTATTTCATGGCTATGTCATTGGCATAAGAAGCAACAACATCACAATAATCATATGTTTTATTCTTAAGGTCTTATGTAGAATTCTAGGCACCTCAGAAGCAACTGCACTAAAACCATAAAACATTAAAATATACAACAGATAAAACATGACAAGACAAAAATCACATAAGCAATACATTCTTGAATACTTTGTTGTGCTGAAAACTTTTTCAAACTAATGAAGTGTGTATGCACCTCTTACCAATTTTTGATGCGTTATTGATGCTTCTATTAGGGTTCTGTGAGATATATATTGTATCTCCTTCACTGCTATATCTCAAAGCCAACATGTTAAAAATGAAGCACACCTGTTACCTACATGGGACTGAATTTAGACTTTCCAGATAGTAAAGGTCAAATTTTTCTTCCCCCACCCATTACAGTACTTCCTTTTAAAAACTAATCTTCTGGTACTAATTTTTCATGACTTTTCAAAACTAATTACCCTTCCTTCACTAAATCCATTAGCAGCTAATGCTCTTACTAGCCAGATACTTACATTGTCTAGACCTGTGACTTTGTACATAATCTATTTTCCAAACTATATCTTTATCTTCATTATCAGATACACGCGTTTATTACTACTTGATATATTGCCCACACCTCCTTTTCATGTATCTAATTGAAATACCAAGTTTTAGAAACAGTTTAGTAACTCAGCAGTTTTAAAATTTCAGATGAATTCATTCCCTCATTGTTTATTAACGGATCGACTTTCTGTTCAGAAATTCTTTTTGCTCCAGATGTATTGCTAAAATAAAATAAAGTAGAAGAGGGAGTATAGTCCATACTGACTAGGGCACTGGATGGGCAGTCAGAATCCTGGGTTCAATTTCTGCCTCTTCCACAGATGTGCTATATGACACTGGCCTAGTCACTCCTGTGTGCCTCTATTTCCTTTTCAACTCTTTGGGCTGGTCTACACTAAGGGGAAAAATCGATATAAGATACGCAACTTCAGCTACGTGAATAACGTAGCTGAAGTCGAAGTATCTTATATCGATAACTTACCCGTCCTCACGGCGCGGGATCGATCTCCGGGGCTCTCCATATCGACGCCGCCACCGCCGTTCGTGGTGGTGGAGTTCCAGAATCGATATAAGCGCGTTCGGGGATCGATATATCGCGTCTAGATGAGACGCGATATATCGATCCCTGAAAAATCAATCGCTACCCGCCGATATGGCGGGTAGTGTAGACGTAGCCTTTGTCTTCTCTGTTTAAAGTATAAATTCTTCAGTGCAGTGATTGCCCCTTTGAGCATTTACACAGTATTGAGCATGAAGGGGCCCTAAATTTTGCTGTGATATCTACCATAATATAAATAATAATAATAATGACTAATCTGCTTCGGGGTAAAAGATGTCTGATTAAGATTTCTGAGCCAACTTCTCATCCTCTTCCTTCATTTCTCATAGATCCATTTCCTCACAGCTCAACACTTTGCTTTCCTGTATTCCAAAAAGGAGTTTTAATTGTAAACCATCTCCCCTGCCTCTATATTTATTAGAGGGTCACAAAAACGTAAGACAGGGACTGAAGCAATTAGAAAGGTTGGATGACAGTAAATAAAATTTGAGAGACAGAAAAGCCTACAAAATTCCAGTATGAAGAGAAATCACACTTCTTAATAACACTTCCTGCATATCACTAACTCCAATCCATAGGTCTGTAGATGTTTTGTTCTTTCCATGTCTGTAAAAGTCTAATTTAGGTCTCGGCAGGTCATTATATGTCTAGTCTGGTCTTGTGTAAGATAATGAAGGTAGAGCCCTAGTTTGTATGGGTCAGCAAGCATCTAGTCATGGTCTGTCTGTGTTAGTAATAATTCAAAGTTGGCACTTAATAGAGTAGAGATATTCCAGGGTGCTACTGTTTACATTTATAAGCAGTTTGTGGGCAATGTATTTTAATTGCTTTTCCTCAAAAAGTTCCCTAGCCAGTTCCTGGAAACAAATTGTAAGTTGAATGGTTACTGTTTGAATGATTAGAGAATGTTTGTCAGGATGATTTTAGCAGTTTGTTTAAAAAGAAAGATGTTTGGGGCCTGACTCAAAGTCCATTGAAGTCAATGGGAGACTATCCACTGATTTAATGGGTTTTCAATTAAGCCCACTGGAATGGAAGAAAAATAAAAGTTAAAAACAACTTTAAAAAAGTGAGAACTAAAAGATTAAACTGACAAGAAATATGAGGAGGATTAGACAAAGAAACAAACACAGTTTGTTTTACAGAAACATAGTTGGTATTACAACATTCCTGCTACTATCAGAAAGTGATAGCTATGAATAAGCATCATACATTTAAAGAAATTAAATCTGCTCAAATATTTATTGATCATGTAAAGGGGTTATGTTATAAACATCAAGAAAACCCTGTTCAGTTCATCCTCATACAGGTTATTAGTCTTTGCACTCCCTGCTGCATTACATATCTAGGATAGCTCAGCAGGATGGTGGTTATGTCTGTACCTGTTTCACGGCCCACAAGATGTTGTCATCATCACGTTTCTGAAAAAAAGCTTTATAGAGGAGATAAATTATTCTTCTTCTGGTCACAAAATAATCCAATATGGGATTACAGTAATTTGTTGGTATTACTGTCTAAAGAATTGATTCTGACCACGGATAAGCACATCCAATTCACATTTAAGCCAATGGGAGTTGTGAGCACATATCTAAGAGAAGAATTCAACTCTAAAAACCTATTCAGCTTTCAGTCTATGAAGTGATGCTTTTGTTTTGGTTCATGCGATGCTTGACTAAAGGTTACTGACACTTCCATGCCCACTGAATTGGTGTTTCCTTCTCCAAGAAAACAAACTAATTTCATCTAGAAATAGCACTGTTTTCTGCTTCCACCTAGGTTTAGAATTTTATAAAAACAAGATAGCAGAAATTTTCTTCAGAGTTAAGACACTAAATGGAAAGGTGTGGAGTGGACTCGAGGGTGTTGCAGCAGCCCTAACTCAAAGAATTTGTGCTAGTTTGAGTTATACTTTTCATCTAACTTTTTGTGGAGAGTATAGTCTGAATTTAAGTTGTAGATTTCCTGGATTCTATTTCCTCATTCTTTCAAGCCCCTCTTTCTCTGGATTCTGCATAAGAGAATCTTTCTATAGAAGTGCAGGCCTATGTAGTCATTTTTTTTCAAATGCAGGCAATAGTTGGGTCTGTTAAAATTATGGCAATTATTGTCATCACCAGCTACTTTTGAGTAGCTTAAGCAGGATATCCATTGGCTCTGAGGTACTCATAGCTCATCCTACATTCAGAATCACAGAGAGTTATTATAATGCAAAACATAAGAAAATTATAGACTATAGCTCTGATTAAGCCACTCTCGAGCAAGATAAATTACATTGACCTAAGCGCAGGTGTGGACTGTGCTATGTCGGCAGGAGAGCTTCTCCCACCGACATAGCTATGGCCACCCGTTGGAGGTGGATTAAGTCAATGGGAGAGCTCTCTCCCATCGTCTTACAGCGGCTACACTAGAGAGCTTACAGTGGCCCAGCTCCATCAGTGCAGCTGCACTGCTGTAAACTCTCTAGTGTAGCCATGGCCTAAGACTGGCTACAATGTAGAGAGTGTTCTACCTTAAATGCAGAGCTGTGCAAAACAAAGAGACTCAACTGGTAAAATCCAATATAGCATTAAGTTTTTCCAAAATCACAACATACACAAACAAGCAAACAAGTTTTCCTCTCCGTGGTAAAGTAGGTTACTGGTATGAAACACATTTACAGATTCACAACAAAACTAACATTTCTTAAAGAAAAAAAGACTTCAAGAATCCCACTTTGGGTGAAAAGGATCTCCTTTGTCCTCTAAAACAACTTCGCCTCCTCCTTGCTGAGCGGAAATGCAGTGCAAGACAGTATCCTCACCTCTATGATATTAGTCTACCCTTCTGGGTCTATTCTTACCTTGGCTATTTTATGTGTCCCCAACTTCCCAGTGGATTATTACTGAGGTGCCTAAAGTATCTACCTATTCATTTGTATGCTCCAGTTACACCTGAAATCCAGTAAGAGCAAGGGTGGTCCACATGTTACAGTGCTAGCCTGAGACTTTGGAAACAAGGTTTCCATTTGCTGCTCCACTAGACTGTGACCGTGGGCAAGTCAGTTAGGGTATCTAATTGTAAATTCCAAAATGAGGAGGTGTAATGACACCAGCTGTGATCAAGCTAGCATGCTAAAAATAGAAGTGTAGCTGCAGGGTGCAAGTGGCAGAAGGGACAAGCCACCCAAAATACAATCCCATACAAGACTATTTTCGGAATGGCTTCCCACTCACACCACCAGGACTACACTTCTAGTTTTAGAATATTCACTCAATGAGCTACATACCTTCCCTTACGGTATGTCTACACTTCAAACAGTAGGAAACATACCATACTCAAGGAGACATACCAGTGCTAGCTGTCATCGAGCTACCATGGATAGTCATCGTTTGCAGTATAGCTACCTCAAATACTTGCCCATAAGAGACACTAGGTACTTACCTGGGGTGGCTAGCCACTCCTGCCACTCTCACTGCCATTCTAGTTTGATCACAGCTAGCCTAAGTATGTCTCCTCAAACTGGGAAGCTCATTCCCAGATTGAAGTATGGACATACCATATGACTCTATGTGCCTTAGTTCCCCATCTGTAGAATGGAGATAATGGCACCGCCATACCTCACTGGGGGTTTTGGAGATAAATACACAGAGAGAGAGAGAGAGAGAGAGAGAGAGAGAGAGAGAGAGAGAGAGATTGTGAGGTGCTCAGATACTACAACAGTGGGTGTCATAAATGTACCACAGACAATGCTTCAAAACTCAAAAGAAAGAAGTGCTGTTTAAACAAATAAATTGACAAAGGGGTTGTTTTTAAAAAGGCCTCAACTCAGCCTCCTTTTTTCATTTACTATTGAAATCCAACAATTAATCGTGCTAGCAATTTCTAGCATTTAGATATCTCAGTGGGTAGTGGTAGGTATTTAAATGTCTAAATCATAAGTGTTTGTACTCACAATTGATTGAGGCTGCCAAAAATAAACCAACAAATAAAACGAGCCCAGCCAGGAAAGGCTCACCATTATAAACAATGGAACTACCTCTGTGAGCCAAGTTATGCACATGTTTGAGTTCTGGCAGGACAGGGGCCTAAAATGTTTTGGTGAGCAAACACAGCAGCCCATGTAAGTGAAGTTAAACTTCAGAGTTGGGTTTGTACACCCACATTTACTTCCACACTATCTATAGCTTCTCATATAATAGTCCAAACAATGACTATGGGATGAAGCAAATTTTGTGCTGAATTAATCAGAGCCAAAATGGGTAGAATTATTTTGCTTATAGAATTGTAATGAATAGCAGTATCGGTGAGTTTTAATGAAGAGTTGTAATGATAGTTGCCATTTGTTCTTACTAATAAAAATGGTACTTATAAATATTTAATTTCATATTATCTACTTATTTGATTTTTGTTTTTTTTCAAATAAAAATATAAATTAGCTTTTGAGCTATTCATGAAAACTTGCTTTACAATATTCTCTACTCAATGTATACAAACAGCAGAGAAATGTGTTAAAATTCTACAAACAGAAAAATATCTGTCATTGTCATGGATCCTTGTCACTAAGCTGACTGGTACAGTTTCATCAGCATTCAGCAACTGATTCAGGAAGACGGAGGAAAATAAATCCTTTAGTAAAACCAAAAGGAGAGAATTAAACAGTATCAATGGGAAGTTGACCTTTGCTCTTGGTCAACATCTCAAAGCTCCCAAAACCCAGTAAATGGCTTTGTTCATAGTGCAAAATGTTATATCAAATATTAAAGCCAGTGTTCAACAAATATTGCATGACCGTAGACCTGTCTCACAAAGTTCTACACACTGAAAGCAAGTATTTTTTTTAAATGGGGAAGTAAAAATATAATTATTTTGAAGGCTATAGACCTCACATTACTTTGTCACAGCTCTCAATGGGACAGATTCCATGTATTTATTCAGTGGAGTCATACCAGGAAGAATTTAGTCTGTGACAGAATCCTGGTAGTTTTAGGAGACTTAGTCAAACAGGACCGAAATTACGAAGTAAATTCCTGAATCCCGAGATACCCATTCTAGAGCCACTAGAAACAAAGCAGCCAAAATAATAGGCAACTGTGGATCCGCAGGATCATGGTGTATGAGTAAGAGGTCTAGGCAGGTGCCTGATGAATCCACTTATGGCCGACAAGCTCAACTCGAGAGTGACATGGTTTGTTACAAGTTTCACAGATCCATGTATTGTCTGAATTGGAATCCAAAATTACAGCACATTGCTTCCTTCTTTCTCGCTTTGCTTCCATCCTCTGGATCAAAGCTGCTTCATGTTGAATTGCACCCAATGCCAAATGTTCTCTCTAGACTGGATGGGATTCTGAGTGCTCCTCCCATCTTTCTGCATTGATGTTGAGTAACTTCATATCATTTTTTCACATACTGTGATAGTGCCATAAAGGGCGACCCCACTTTCTAGAGCCGTCATGAATCTCTCTGTACAAAATATTCTTGGGTATAATGTCTTCCACCCATTCTTCTGACATGACCAAGCCATCACAACCTCCTCTTCTTAATAGTGGTTTCTGAATGTATCAGTCCTGCATGCCTCTGAACCTCTGCCTTCAGTATTTTGTCTTCCAACTTTATTTTCAGGATCTTGTGCAGACATCTCATATGGAAGCTGTTCAGTCAACTGACATGTCTAGCATATGTAGTCCACGTTTCTGAACCATAAAGCATGGGTGACAGCATGCAAGTCTCGTAGATTTGGACCTTCACCTTAGTCAATACTTTGCTATTATTTTGTGCACGTTTTTGTAATAGCCCGAAATTCTTATCTGCTTTTCTGATTCTGTTAGTTCAATCTGAAGGTCAAAATTCCTGCTGATCCCATAGAACCCAAGTAGCAAAAGTTGTTGATGATGCCAAGAGATTTACCCTCCAGAGTAATGTCAGGCATTGGTTCTTCAGCCTCTTGGTACATGATCACAGTGTTCTTGAAACTAATTGTCACACCAAAACTCTTGCATGACACACAAAAACTACCCAAGGGATTTTGCAGAGAAGATTAACCGGTTGGCAAAGTTTTTTAAAGGGGTCCTCAAACTCTCCTCCATCACATAATTCGTTCCAGTTCCAAGGCAGTCAATTCTAACTTGAAATGGCTTTTTACATTTCCATTTGCATTAGCATTTCCATGATTACAGATTATATTTTCAACTTAATTTTCTCATTTTAAATTCAAATCACAAACTCTTTGGACGACATAAGATTTCCCCGCCACCACCACCACTGCAAAAACAAACAAACAACAACAACAACAAAAACCCTGTTGTCAAGTACTTTAGAAGTTAGAAGTGTTCACCCAACTTTAGGTTCTGGCATGTTGCTTGTTTGTGAACCAAAGAAATAACATTTTTCTTGAAAGAATCTAGCACATTTTCAGTGGCAATTAATAATACTACAGAAAAATCACAGCAAGAAATACTATAAGCTATATCTTAAATTATAAAGTGCCAAGTGAAAATAACAGAATGTCCAGCAGATATTGCTAGGTGACACCTAGCAATATAGCATTTGTAAGAAATAAGATTGATAACATCAGCCATAGAGAAGAATGAATT
The DNA here is from genome assembly GCF_020497125.1 of Mauremys mutica. Taxonomy (NCBI): domain Eukaryota; kingdom Metazoa; phylum Chordata; order Testudines; family Geoemydidae; genus Mauremys; species Mauremys mutica. Next base: position 181,571,564 of record NC_059072.1, on the reverse strand, counting down.
CATATTCTCTCTGGGAATTAGAGTATCTGCAATACAGAGTGTGAGAGAAATAAACAGCTGGAGAGTCTGAGAGACACCTCATGATGGAAATACAAACAGAAGGGGTGTGTAGGGCAGACAAGCGGCTTGATTAGAAAAAAGAAGCCAAGGGAAAGGGCCAAGAAGAAAAGAAGGAGTCATTGGGAAATAGCTGGAATGATCTCACTGTACTCTGAGGAAGGTTGCCTGAACTTTGTGTGTGTCTGTGTGACCTAATCCTTTTATTTCTGGTCCTCTGCTAACATCTGATGTGCTATGCATCTGTCAGCCAATACATTTCTATTGAAATGATTCAGATGCAATTACATAGGTATGTTCATCATCACAGCAGATGTGATATACCTGGATCAATCAGGAATATTAAGCAGATGCCCAGGAATTTAACAAAAGATCAGGTTTGGTCAGGAAACATTTTCTCAGTTAACAGTGTATTATATGAGTTTGATCATTCCTTAGAAGCATCCAGCACTAGCCATTTTTGAAAACTAGACTAGATGCATCACAAGCTTGTTTTTGTATAGCAATTTCTAAGTTTTTGTAACAACTCCACATAGACAGAGCATCTGGCTCGAGATCTTTCTGCTCTGCTAAGTGTATGTGCCTGATATCAGTTCCTTGATTACAAATGTAATGTAAAGTTTAACAATGAAGGAAGGTCTGCTGTGGCCAAATATCAGCCTATGTAATGCCTAATTAACAAAATAAAGTAGAGTAAACAGACTAGTCTTTCTTGAAAATGAGTCCCACTCCCCTAATGTTATCCACTTCTTTTCATCAAGAGGAAAAAGCATTACTTTGTAATTGCAGAAGCTCTCCTCCTGGTTTTCTAGTACATTAGTATACATTTTTATTATTCTTAAGCTATGCAACACAAGAACAAAATTATAGGAAGTTGAGATGTAAGATCAGGCTAACAAAGCCTCAGAAGAGCACAAACTGATCATCAAGGGACCAGTGAAAATTAATTAACTTAGAAAAGCTCAGTGTAAAAAGATGGAATTCAGTCTTGAAGTAAAATATAGATTCCAAGATCTAGCAGAAGGAAAGCAAGAACAAGAGCTGAATAATAGATATGCAGTGACAATACATAGCGTAGAAAATGCAGCATAGAATGTAGCACACATGATGTATGGAAAACAGATGAGCAAGCAGCTAAGGAAAGAGATGCTGATGAAAGGGGAAGATGAATGTGGTGTTTTGTTCCCTAAGTAAGTTTAAAGAAAAGCTTAAAACTCAAGTACAAATTGCTAGACTCTTCACCTAATGGACCCCATTTGAATGAGGTGTCTGTTTCTGTATAGCTTGTTTGTGGTGGGTGCCCCATCTAAAATCATCCATCAATCTCAAGCCCCTCAACCAATTAACTTTAGGGCTGGCTGCCCCAGAAATTTCTTTGACGGACTTGCAGCAAGGAGGAGGGATTCCTAGCAAGAAACTGGGAGCTAAAGTTGTCAGCTGGGCATTGCTGAGTGGAAACAGGGGCATCTTTTTGGAAGAAGAAAGAACTCACGTGATAGCATATGAATTGCTAAGCCTGGCTAGTTGCTGGAAGGAAGAGAAAAGCCAGAGAGCAGACAACAAACAAGAAAGGAGGTATTACAACCCAGCTTTGCTTCGGGTAACAATACAGAGAGAGCCAGATTTATCCACCCTACACACATGCACCCTGAAACCCAGGGGACTAGCATACTTCTATGAACCTTGAGAGGTTTTGTCTATAAAATGAAGTACTACTAACTCTGAATTCAGTACAAACCAATCTGAATTATCCAGTACTATAATGTTATTGATGAAAATAGCCTTTTGGACAGCAATACTCACAGGAATGAAATCAAAATAAGGTTGCAGTTAGAAGCTTTTCCTGATTTAACCTTTCACTTTGTTTTGTTCTTGAAATAACGGTCTTACAGACTTGTTACTGAAGTGCAGTTTACTCTCAGAAATGACTTGATATTGAACACAGCATGTACCTATATCTTTTGAGAAGTGTCTTACAAATTATTTGCTTCCCTTTTATTTATACATATGTTCTCTTTTCTCCTTCAACCAAATTTAAATAACAGGACTTCTTAATAGCATTGGTATTGACATGTGAAGTGAAAATAGTGGTTGGGGCCTGTGGAATGTTATGAACTGTGGTGACAGTATACGTGAGGTTACTGAATGTCAGTAACCTCACGTATACTTTACGATCCAGAGCATTCTGAAATGCAGAGTTCTAAGTGTTTCATCACCAAATGGTAATCAGATTTTCAGAGGCTCACATTTACATCCCACTTATGCTCTATTTTGAACCCTTAAGCGACAGATAGGCCTTGCGTTGGCCTTCTACATTGGGGTGAATTTCACCCACTGCTCTAATTGACTATTACCCTAAAAAATTACCATCCATCTCTCCACAACAAACATACTGTCTCAGCTTCTGATCACTTCTTCAGATTGCTACATCACTCAACCTAGTCTTCTCAATATTTGCCCATATCCACCTCCTCCTCGCCCCTAGAGAAAGTAATTCAGATACTATAGCCATGAGTATAAAAATATTAAATTCCTTCCCTGCACAAAGAATAGTTCATTTTAAATTAAATTGTATTAATTTGTATGCAGGTGGGATTGTAGAGTGAGGTTCAGAAACGGAGAAGATATTAATTGGAGATTTCAGACCTAAATGGAGAGTTCTGTGGGCAGATGCCAATCAGAAAGAAGACAGTAGCATAATCGTTCATTGTATGGTTACTGACAAATCCCTACACTTTGGCTGAAGACCTTCATTAATCAGAATACATGGATTTGTATAGTGAGATTTATAAGATATAGCTAGTAAGTTTTTAGGCCATTTATACCACTTCCCTTACTGCTCCTGAACCAATCAGAATGCAAAAAGTTGCAACACTGATAAATACCTATCAATTTATGGATCATTAACTGTACAGTATCCCTGCATTTGGATAGACTAAGACAATTCCATTTTAGAATACCAAGTAATATCTCTAAGTTTCGATTATCTTGCTAATATTTACTGAGGTGACCAAACTGAGGAGGAGGATATTCAAAATGTTTTTGATTGTTCTTTTGTGTGGAGAAGTCAAGATAGCATTTTCTGTCACCTAGATTTGATTTGATTTGTCCCCAGGAAATAACTTAATTAAACGCATTGTTCACATAGCTATGGCAGAAATGAGTTTGTATATATTTGGAGCAGGTTAAATAGAACCTTCAGTGCAGCAGAGAACACTGATGGTTGCTGCCATATTGATTCAGAATCATCTAGTTTTGAAATGGTTTGGACAGTTTGGGTCTTTTTTTTTTATGGAGTTAGAAGTTCATGTTTATTTTTAGGTATGCTGAAAATACACTTCATGTTTGTGTTGTAGACAGACATTTCATATTACTCAATGCTTCAAACAAATCCTCTTTATGAGCTAAAAATAAAATTAAACCCTATTATTCCAGATCTAATTCTCCTAACTTTTCTATTAAGGTCACCAATTTTAGAGATATCTTTGGACCACATTTACTTACTGCTGTCTGTTTCCTAACATCTTCTTTGTTTGTACATCTTCCTGTCATTGCCTATGGAACATCACTGAAGAGTAGCATAACCTTCAACCTTCCTCCGCTGAAATTCTTATTCATTCTTTAAACCACTTTTTATCTGAGCTACTAAAATTCTTGTCTGATGTTTGTAAATTGAGACTCATTGTGCATTAGAAAGGTCCAGAAAGTTGCATAAATTGCCCTGTTATTCCTTTATCAGAGGCTTAATAATGACTCCATCTTATATCAAGTTCACAAACATCTTGTTTTCAACCGTCTTCTCCACCTACTCTCCGTGTGACCACTTTTGTTCCTTTGCCTGCTTTCTGACCCCTTTCCAGGACTCTTACAATTATAAAGCCATGCCACCTTTATAAAGTAACTTACTCACTGCTGATGCCAGACAAAAATAATGCATATTTTATAATTATAGTAATTTAGCTAGAATTCCCTCTCTGAAAGCCATCAAGTCTGTCACTTTTCGCATTTTTGTTTGTGTTTATGAATGACTCTCGCACTGAAGTGTTTTGTATTACTTTTTATAAAGAACAGTCTACAGAAAAAAAATTGCTTTGTGTTAAAGTTAAGGTGCCATCTGCTATTCAGCATCACAGTGAAGAGTACTTTGTCAGTTTTAAAAGTAAGCATTCCTCCCACCAAAGCATTTCCAACTACTCTGAAGGCAGAAATCATAAGAGAGCCAAAGATCTGGGTCATGGTGTTACAACTTATTATCATAATATTGGAATGTGATTTATTTGTCAATTACTTTTGGCAAATACAGTATGCAAATTAAAAATCAGGGAGGAAATGAAGATTGGGGTTCAAAAGGGCACAGCTAGGGGAGATTGTGCTCCCATTAAAGTTGATGGGAATTTTATCATTGACTTCAATAGGGGCAGGATTGGGTACTTAAAGTGTATTTTCCTAGATCCCAGGTAGCCTAAGAAGTGAAAAAGAGGAATTGATCTAGCTCCAAAAGAGTACTTTAAAGTCTATTTTAAGCATCAAGAGCCTGATATAGAAAAAATTTAATTAAGTTCTCCCTAAACTTATGGGATACACACACACACACACACACACACATTAAATTTCCCTGCTAGACAGGTGTTTGCAAATGCTCACAACTTTAATTATAAGAGCAGAGCAACCCTAAGAGCCAAACATTATCAATGAAGTACTATAAAAAGAGATGCTGTATTATTTTAACATTAATTATAATGAAATTTACTGTATTTAGTTGAGAGTCATAGTGCTGAACAGTAGCCTCAGAAAGTCTAAGCTCAGCTTGCACATATTGCTCTCTCTCTTTCTCTGTGGGGTGTGTGTGTGCGCGTGTGCGCGCTGTGATCTTCACTTCAGCTATGCTCATCAAATCTGCCTTCTTCCTTTCTACTGTCTCCTCATCCTTCTGTCCCTTTTCCACTGTCCCCACCCCCACCAGTTCTTCATCATCAACTCTCTTTACTGCTCCCCTCACTCTGTTCTTTCCCATGGATTTCCTTTCTATGCTCTTCTCTCCACATACTGCAACCCTGATCCTCCTAAACAGCCCACCTCTTTCCCACACCTCTCTTCCACCTTATCCACTGCCACTCTTTCACCTCCCACTCTGGTAGCCCACACACGGCCAGATTGCATACCTCAGGATTATATTACATATGCCTATGATTGGCTGATTTTCATAAATCATCAGAGCCATGTTATCAGCATATGGGTATTCGTAGGTATGTGTCACTATCCCTGTGTTACCGATTTGAGAAACTGAGGCACAGATCAATGGAGTGACCTACCCAAGGTCACACAACAGGTCTGTGTCAATGCCATGAACAAAAATTATATCTCCTGACTAGAGCTGGTTGGAAAATGGAAGAATTTTTGACACACTTTTCTGAAAAGTGTGCCCCTCAAAAAAAGGAATATTTTGAACATCTCTACTTCTGACTCATAATCTAGCACCTTATCCACTAAACCATATAGCTAGTGTTTCTTCACATAGGCTGAAGGTAGTTCTGAGGCAAACAGCTGCAAGCTCCACTAACTTCAGTGAAGATACACCCACTCATATGAGTTTCAGTTTTGGATTATATTTTAAAGCCAACATCCAGAATTGTGGACACTTAAATGTATCAACTGCCACACACACAGACATGCAGAAAAAAATCCTTACCAGACAGTTTTTATCCCCCTTAAAATCCTAGTTTCTTTCAATCTTTTTTTGCTGATGGCACATTTTGACAGGTAACGTCAAGTTGCATGAGTCATGTCACACTACTGCAATCGTAATTTTCTCATTTAAAAAATATCACTTTTTTAAGGGTCATTGATGACTAAAAATCCCGCTGAGGTTATTTGCTAAGGAAGACCAGACTTACTAATAGTGGTACAGCTTTCATCCAATAGAGATTGCATGGAGGTGAGAGAGACATACATTTCCCCACAGTGTGCTGTTTGAGATATAAAAAATATTCGTAAATACATGTGGGAAGAGGCCACTATAAAGCTTAAATCACTGTGTGAGCAATCAAAAGTAATTTTTTTAGATGGCATGTATGAAGAAGAAATAAATGATAGACATATGGTCTAACTAAGGACCGTGTGAAATTTAAAGCTGAATAACCAAGTCTTTTGTTTACAAAAAACAATTAGCACTTTTTTTGGCGGGGGGCAATTCATATTGGTATTGAAAGGCCAAAGTACAAAAGAAGTTGAAAGAAAGCCAGGTCCTCTGCGCACCTGTTCTGTGTGCTTGCTGAAGTCTGTATTATTAAAGTTTTACATTTATGAGGCACCTTTCATCTTAAGTGCACCAAACGCTTTGTGGCACCAATGACCACAGGCACCTCTAGGGTGAATGTTAGGAGTCAGGCAGAAAACGGGATGTTGTGCAACAGCGGGTGGAGTAGAAATGTTGGTCAGGATGAAAGACCAACCTCTGCTCTTCCTTAGAGTGCAATGACGTCTTCAGTGTAAAATAGGGCCAATGCACAACAGACAGCGTAAGAAAGAAGGGCAGGGAAATTAAAATGATGGTTTAAAAGTTTACCTTTCCACTCCCCTGATTCTGGAACCACCCCGCAGAGGGCCAGTCCCCAGGCATAAGTTAGCCTACTACTAACAATCTCAAGGGGATAAAGTTGCAGCCAAAGATCATTGCAGTATATGACCATTACAGCCATGCCTCCTTTCCTCCATGCCCATCCTCTTTTCTAGGAGCAGCAGATTCTAGACTAGTGATCATTTCATGTGCAAGTAATCCAGCTTTATGACAAGAACACAAAGTGACAGCCCAACTGTCTGGCCCTTGGTACTGGGCCCTTAGTACTTATGGTCTCCTGTGAAATAATCACACTAAGGCCTGGTCTACATTACGGGGTTAGGTCCAATTTAGCCGTGTTAGGTTGATTTTAAAATGAATGCGTCCACACAACCAACCCCGTTCCGTCGACTTAAAGGGCTCTTAAAATCGACTTCTCTACTCCTTCCTGGTGAGGGGAGTAGTGCTAAAATCGACCTTGCCGGGTCGAATTTGGGGTAGTGCAGACGCAAATCGATGGCATTGGCCTCTGGGAGCTATCCCAGAGAGCTCCAATGTGACCGTTCTGGACAGCACTTTGAATTCCGATGCACTAGCCAGGTACACAGGAAAAGCTCCGGGAACTTTTGAATTTAATTTCCTTATTGCTCCGAGTGGTGAACTCAGCAGCACTCAGCAGCACAGGTGACCATGCAGTCCCCGCAGAATTGTAGAGTGAAGAATGTTTCTACGCTCTCCCTATCATCTCCATCTCTGAGGTTATCGCAGATTAGAAGGCAAAAAAAAACCGCACTCGCGATGACATGTTTTCCGAGCTCATGCAGTCCTCCTGCACTGATAGGACACAACTTAATGAATGGAGGCATTCCATGGCAGAGACCAGGAAAGAATTAAGTGAGCATGAAGAGCAGAGGCAGGATGCAATGCTGATGCTAATGGTGGAGCAAATGGACATGATGAAGTGTCTGTTGGAGCTGCAGGAAAGCCAGCAAGAGCACAGACCCCCACTGCATCCACTGTATAACCGCCTACCCTCCTCCCCATGTTCCAGAGGCTCCGGGCACCCAGCCACTCCACTCCAGAGGATGGCCCAAGCAACAGAAGGCTGTCATTCAAACAAACCGTTTGGTTTTTAGTGTGGCATCAATAAGCAATGTGGCCATGTCCTTCCCTCCTCCCCCACCTCACCCCGGCTACCTTGTCCTTTATCTCATTTTTTTAATTAATTAATAAAGAAAGAATGTATGGTTTCAAAACAATAGTTACTTTATTTTGAAGCGGGGGAGGGTGGTTGGCTTACAGGGAATTAAAATCAACAAAGGAGGTGGGTTTGCATCAAAGAGAAACACACACAACTGGCCAGTCATGAAACTGGTTTTCAAAGCCTCTCTGATGTGCAGCGCACCTTGCTGTGCTCTTCTAATCGCCCTGGTGTCTGGCAGCTCAAAATTGGATGCCAGGCGATTTGCTCAACCTCCCATCCTGCCATAAACGTCTCCCCCTTACTCTCACAGATATTATGGAGCACACAGCAAGCATCAATAACAATGGGAATGTTGGTTGCGCTGAGGTCTGACCTAGTCAGCAAACAGCACCAGCAAGCTCTTAAAGTGCATGACGGTGAGCTGAGTGGGCTCCATGCTTCTCGTGGTATGGTGTCTGCATGGGTAACCCAGGAAAAAAGGCGCAAAATGATTGACAGCCATTGCTTTCACGGAGGGAGGGGTGACCGACAATACTACTGGCGACAATGTTTTTGCCCCATCAGGCACTGGGAGCTTAACCTAGAATTCCAATGGGCAGCAGAGACTGCAGGAACTGTGGGATAGCTACCCACTGTGCGTCACTCCGTAAGTCGATGCTAGCCATGGTAGTGAGGACGCACACCGCCGACTTAATGCGCTTAGTGCAGACATACACAATCAACTGTATAAAATCGATTTCTAAAAATCTACTTCTATAAAATCGATTTAATTTCGTAGTGTAGACATAAATTCCATTTGCACAGATACTTTTTAAAAAAAGCTTATGTTAATTTAGCATCTGTTGTTTCTGATCTGGTTAACAAATAGTCTGATTACTTGTTTTCTGGTCCTGCTTTGACTTTGTCATCATGCCCTCATTATCATATTCAATTAATTAGTGAGAAAGGTAATATTCCAGCATGCACACCTCACCAAGATTCATTATTGACTTCAAATAAATAGGGCAGATTTACAGCAAAAGGTGGGGATATAGGGAGAATATTTAGGTGCTAGAGGAACAGAACAAAGTACTACATAGCCCTTTAAAAAGGATAACATACTAAAATTATACTACTTTTCCAAAAGAGCAACTGGCAGGCAAGGACTAATGAAGAGAAAAATTCAAAGAAAGGCAAAGCTTGAGAAATTGCAGTCATACAGTACGAGAGCATTCATTTATGTTTCACCTTGACCTGATTATCTTTATTAATACCAACATGAGTAGGAAAAGAACATGAGTGTATATTTAAGAGACATGCCACTTCACTATCTCAAAGCAACCAAAAAAAAATTTCTGGATTCATTGTCTTTGTGTTGGAACTTCAGCAAGTCATTTAAATTCAGCATATTATTAGTAGGTAAAAACAAGTAGGTAATAAGTTCCTTATTTGGCTAATGCTGCTGTTCATATGGTCAAGCGGCCTGAAGAACCAAGTCCTATCAAAATATGAATGAGAAGCTGAATTTCAGAGAGACTTAACATGTGTTCATATGCTTTCTTAACTCAAAGGTACAAAAATTGTAGAAATGTGATCTTGGAAAGCATCTCCATCCTGCCTCCTCAAACTCCTGGGATCAGGTGGTCTTGGACTTCTTGTATTTTAGACCCACTGATGCTCATTTTAGTTTCAACTGTGTGTTTTCATAATTATGGTGTCATGGGGGCCCCTGCGTGTCAAGCATGGCCACCTCTCTTAGTCCAGTGCGGAGTTGGTACACACCATCACACAACCATCGGGACACCATGTTGGATAAGGCAATTTCAATTAGGGAGACTCAGGGCTCCTGGAGAGGCCTGGTAAACATTCAGTTTAATGACTCCTGGCTGAGGCAAACAATTGCAATTGGGCTTTGACCCTCTGGGCAGGGTAAAGCCAACAAATAGCCAGCAGCTCCAGGGGCAGGGCAGAACCAATGCTCAGTCTTTAGTTTCTTAAGCCTTCTGGCTAGGGCAAACAACAGCAGTCAGAGGGCTCTGACCTTCTGGGCAGGGCAGAGCAAGTAGTCATCTATTGCCCCTGGGTGGGGCAAAGCAGAGCAAACAGTCTTCAGCCCCTGAGCCTCCTGGTTGGGGCAGGCAATAGCAGTACGTGGGCTATGACCCTTTAGACAGGCTGGAAAAAACAATCAGGCTACAACCCTGGGGCAGGGCCAACAATCACTTTGAGTCTAGCCCCCAATAGCCACACCTCCTGGCAAGTGTGAGGGGTGTAGGGGAACTCATGGCCATCCTACTCCATGGGGTTCTGACCCAAGGTCCAATGAAGCCAGGAAATTCCCATTTAAGGGTTCATGCATTGGCTTTTAATTCATTCCCTGGGTCACTTCCTACCACAAGTCTCATCTAAGGCATCTCCTCGGCTGGCAGTGGTTCAGCCAGGAGCGGCTCCAGGCACCAGCATGCTAAGTGCGTGCCTGGGGCGGCAAGCCGTCGGGGGCACTCTGTCAGTCGCCGCGAGGGTGGCAGGCAGGTTGCCTTCGGCGGCATGCCTGCAGAGGGTTCGCTGGTCCCGTGGCTTCGGCGGACCTCCCGCAGGCATGCCGCCAAAGGCAACCTGCCTGCCATCCTTGGGGCGGCAAAATACCTAGAGCCGCCCCTGGGTTCAGCATCGCCATCAGTCTCTGCAATTGGCTGGTCATCCACAGCATAGTCCAGGTCCGTGGTTCCCACCGCTTGGAGAGTTGCAGGTGCCTCTGCAGGAGCCTGCAACACACATCCTTCCTCCTTGTCAGCCAGCCCAGGCAGAGCTGGGCTGCCTCCTTTTATCTTTCCCTTCCACCTGGAGGATGCACCAAAGAGGTGAGGGGATGTGGTCTCCTGGGCCCACAGTGATAGTAGAGGCCCCCTTGGCCCAGTTCAGGGTACACCCCATCACATGTGGGTTACTCCAATATTGGTTATGTCCCCAGTGGGTTTTTTAATAAATAAATGAAAGAAAGAAAGTTTTCCATTCTTGCCTCCTCCTATACAATGTTTAAATTAAAGGAAAATGTATAGAATGTTGTTTCCACTTAAAACACTTCTAAAGCCTATCACCTGAAGTTAACAAAGATTACCCGCCCCCCATAAGATTATCAGTAGTGTCCCATTGTCTTGATTTCCGGCATGATCAATTTTATATATTTATAACACAAAGAAACAAATAGTGCTGTTCCAAAAAGAGGAGCACATTTACTCAAGATACAGAATGATGGCAAAGAAGTGTCATTCCCCACCCTCAATTCTTGGCTGGAATAGCAATGTTAAATTGCCAAAGATACAAATATAGCACATCATATTGATCTAACCTGGGCTGTTTCTATGAACAGGTTATAGATATCCCCTAAGGTCCCCTCTTCTAAATCCCTTTCTGACTCTCCTCCCCGTTAGAACATGTTTTAACGCCACCAGAACTATTACTACATGAAGCTTTGGCTTCCATTAAAACGTGCAGAGTGTCTGTGGTGCACTGTATACCAAATAGTTTCAGTCTTAGAAACAGAAAAAACTCCATAGACACGTATCAAACATTAAGAAAAATACAGACATAAAACTGCCCATTCATCCTTTTTGGTTGTTAATGCTGAAATATGGTGCACTGGGGAATCCCAGCACCATGCCAGCAGGGGATGCTATGGGCCTTTGCTGCTACTATTCTATCATTGGTGAGCTGGTGTGCTGTTAAAAGGAGTCTTAATTCAAAGAGGAGTGAATGAGATCTGAGCCATCCATCTGAGATAGACTGCAGCCCATTTGAAGGAAAAGGATGGTAAGAAGAGGAGACCCAGTCAGCCCAAACAGGAGAAGTTGTGGGCCTCCCATCAGCTCTGCAGGGGTTGATAGCCTCTGCCAACTCAAATAGGATTAGGGACAGGGTGTAGCGTAGCATGGGTGGAAAGCCAAAGTGTTCCCATGCAGGGCTATGTCTAGGGCCCCAAGCTATGTGAATCCAGTCCTGAATCTGAGGCGTCTCCCCTACCCACAGTTGTCCGAGTTGGAAGGATAATCACATTTAGAGTCAGAAACTTACTCTTGTGGCTTACTCACATGGGTGCCCTGGAACATCTGGAGCTGCTGGAGGAGGATTCATACCCAGGTTTCTTACTGCTCTTTGTATTTTCCTAGAAGAAAAATATATTCTCTGGGTGTTTTTTTTTTGTTTGCTTGTTTTTTTAAATAAACTCTAGTGCATATTCTAGATGAGGATTTGCTTTTTGGTTAATTAACAGTCAAAAAAATAAATTCTCCCTTGCCTACTTAAAATGGTTTATCAAACCTAATCCAAACCATGTGCATTTAAATGACCATCGCTAGTCATTGGTACATCAAGTTTTCATTTCAAATCTGAGATACATGTGCAGCCTTTCTACCATATAATTTAAAATGCATATTTTCAATGACAAGTATGCAAGGCTTGTACATGAACCTAGCCCTGTGTATGAAATTTGGGTCATTTCACATTACTTTAAATGTCAAGGTAACAGACGTAGGAGGCCAAAGTGAATTGTTCACTAGGCACTAATTGCTATAATGAAGTAACCCAAACATCACATTGTGTAATGCTGTCATACCACAGCTTTTATAACAGAGGTCCAAGTTTTCTTTTTTTAACTTTAGATGTTTTAGAGTTACTATGAATTTTCTGGTGCAATTTTTTGTTCTTCACTTCTTAAACAAGTCAGAGAACTGTTAGTGCTGACCATATGTAAATATCTGGCTAAGAATCACTGCAGCAAAATATAATTTTTTAGCAGCAAAAAGGCTTCTGAACACTGTATTTGACAGGACATGTTAGTTTATCTTTTATTTATTTATTTATTTAAAAAGACACTTTCCCAAATTTAGCCACATCAATCTATGTAACCAATTCAACAAAAGTTTAAATGCTCAGCCACTGCACTAGGTATAAATACAAGTGCAAACCCTTACACACAGGAGTAGCTTCATATATATGAGTAAACCCATTAGAGTTAATTGGACTACTCATATGAGTAAAGTTACACACCTGTTAAAGTTTTTGCAGGAGCTGGACTTCAATTTGTGCATTTGGTATCAATCAAAAACACTCCTAATGACTTAAGTAGATTTTGATTTTTGTCTAGTTTTCAAAACATGTTATACTTAGAAGATGAAAAGTTGAAACCCATTTTACGCTTCCTGACAGTATTTTGCCTGATCAGTTCAGAATCAAAGGAATAACGGGGGTGTGGGAAGGAACAGTATTCAATAAAAACAATAGTGGAGTGTACAAAATTTTCCGTTGAAACACTTTGTAAGTGGAAAATGGCTTTTCGAAAAAAAAATCCATTTTTTTGTGGAAAACATTTCACTTTTTTTTTTTTTAGTTTTTAATCAAAAATGGATATTTCACCTACTAAAACTACATTGACTGTGGTGCACTATGGCCATAGGACTCGTGCATTATAGTGGTACAACCAGAGTGGAGACCACAATGCATCATGGGAGATTTAATCCAGTCAGGCCCAGCCCATAGAAGAGAAAGGGAACGCGAGGCACATGAATTGCAATTCTTCCAATGCACTGTAGCAGTTCAGATTGTCAAACTGAACTAAAGTAAAACAATCTGAATTTTTAGGTTCAGGTCAACCCAACCTAAAACGAAATATTTTATTTCTTTTTTCCTCTGATGGAATAGGCGCACACACAATTAGGAGAATAAAAGGGTTTCATTCATAACATTGGGATAAATTTTAGTATTAGAATAATCTTTTCATTGCAATAAAATTCTGGTAGCAGAAGTTAATAAATACACTCATATATTGAAATGAGAGAATCTAACCTGAAAATTCAGAGATTTAGACTAATTGATGTAACTTGGCACATCAGGGATTTACTGCCACACCAATTTCTTATCTGGTATTCAAATCTGACAGGCCATAGCATCACTTTATGTTAAGTGTGTCTCCTTGTCCCAGAACTAATGGTTCAGAATATTTTGATAGCTCCATTAAGCCACTATCAATTCAGTTAGCTTGGTAAGCATGGGATCCCATACCAGTTGTCAGGGGCTTAATGGAACCCCCAAAATATTCTTAACCATTAGACTTATTCTGGGACAAGAGTGCAAATCTAAAGTGATGTCATGATGTGGCAAGGCTTACAAATAGAAACAACTCTATGGCAGTTCAAACAGCCAGGCTGTTACACTGTTACTGATAAAACAGCTTCCAGGAAATATTAATCTCAAGAAAGATGCCATAGCACTTTGCACAATCAGAATCTCTAATTGTGCAAACATCGTGCCATGGTGTTCTAAGGAGGCACGTCAAAGAACAATGGTAATAGTATGCCTTTCCTGCAACAGGTTTAACATAGGTAACGTATGCTCAAACCTTTCTGAATCCATTTGAGCCACTGTTGAATGTGTTTCAGAGTTGTAGCCATGTTAGTCTTTATCAACAAAAAGAACAAGGAGTACTTGTGGCACCTTTGAGATAGTACTCCTCGTTCTTTCTGTTGAATGTGTGTTTTACATGCTCCATCTAGGAAAGCTTCTTTCCTATAAAAATGCATTGTCATATGGGAGTACGAGCTAGAAGTTAGAGAACAGACTTTTGGGTATGTCTACACTATGATAAAACAACAAAACTGTGGCACCAAGTCTCAAAATCCAGGTCTTCTGACTTGGGCTCACAGGGCTGGACTTCAAGCCTAGAAATTTCAGTGTAGACATTTGGGCTCAGGCTGGAGGGCAGGTTTGAGACAGGGTCTCAGAGCTCAGGCTCCATCCCAAGCCCAAACATCTACATTGCAGTTGTATAGCTTTACAGCCCAAGCCCTGAAAGCCCAAGTCAGCTGAACAGCTGTGCCACAGGTCTTTTATTGCAATGTAGACATACCCTCGGTGTCTGGATCCTGGGTTCTATTCCTACCTGACACTGATGCTCTGTAACTATACGCTAATCAGTTAACTTCACTGTTCCTAACTTTTCTAAGCAATAACATTTTCCTGCCTCTCAGGAAAAAAGTAAGTCATTAATGACAATTACAAAAACTGTGTTTATTCCTTTCTCCTCAAAAACTCCAAATGTAAAATGAACAGTTTTCTTCTTAAAATAAACAAGAATTACAATATAATGACCCAGTCCTTCATTATCAATATTTTAATTGGAAAAGTCTATGTTGCTTGGCAAGACAGGCTTAATAAAGTTCCCCTACCCTCACCACCTTACAGCTTTTGATTCACATACCTTTTGTATCTTGCATAGTGGCATATTGATCACTAGTATTTCTTTCAGGTGTCAAAAACAAGCATAGAAAAACTTCTGACACATTGCAAGTTTGATTATATTCAAAGGTGAGAACAGACACTGAAATGAGCAGAAAGCAACCAAATAATTTCAAAGTTGTTTGCAAACTAATACATGCGCTTCAGAATTCGCTATTATTTCAATCAAAAAAGCAATTTTCTGATACAAAGCTCTAAAAACACAAGAGAAATATCTATCTATATTATTAGAACAAACTTAAAAGAAATCTTTCAAATATAATCAAGGAGAAAACAAATTAAAATAACGTGTAAAATTTGATCGAAGCAACCAATATAGCTTCCTGTCAATGATAAACCAGACCAAGAAAGATAAGAAAATAGATTAATAAAATATTGTTCTATTATCTGGAACATTAGGGGGCATATATTGTGAATAATTAATTGTGAAGCTAAAATATTAAGAAACTACTAGAGAAAAATTAATGTTGATGAGATCTTTATGCCTTCGAGGATCTATGGATTCAGACTAACAAACTGAGCTAGCATTAAACACAAAAACAAAAAAATCAGTTTGAAAGAGCTGAAGAAAATGTTTGCCAAACTGTTTCGATTAGTGTAACATGATCCAATTAATGCACCCCACAAAGGACTAAGAACTAAAAATACCAAACACAACAGGAAAATATCTTTCAAATGGCTGTTTTCAGCAGACTATTAACAACATAACATTCAGCTGAAATGTAACAGACCAGATACTGGTGTTTGAATATTACAAATAAAATACATAGCTTTGCTCTTATAAAGGTAGCATGAATTTAATCTATATGCAACTTACTACCCCAGGAGGCTCACAAATGAAAGCATTGGTTCTCAGTGGGTCCTTTCAATTATTATTAATTATTATTTAAATTATTATTGAAAGAAAGACTTTCAAATTCAGGGGGCTCCAAATGCTTTTTTAGAAGCTGCATTTAAATTCCAAGTGCTACTGTTCAATAAGAAATGGTAACTACTGTTCCCAAGTGTATAGATCTTCCCACAGTTGATAAAATCCTGGCTGTGCTGAAATCAATGAGGGGAAAAAATCTCCCATTGATTTCCATGGAGCCAGTATTTCATCTCTTAAGTCGCACTGGTTTCACCAGTGGAACTAGGAACAGCACTAAGTCAAAAAGCTCATTTTTCGGCCTTCATCAGTATGACCTGTCTTGTGATTGGACTTGATAAATCTTGTTTTGGAATTCCTCATGTTTACAGTACAAAGTCCTATTGTAATAATTGGGTTTGTAAGTTTACCCTAATTGTGAGCCTAACTGTGAAAAGCAAGTGAAAGTTTGTAAAATGTCACAATAACCTATAACAAATATTGATGGGAACTGATGTAAAGGGTGGCAGAAAAACTGAATTAGTACAAACAAAAAGGCCTCTGATGCAACTCAAGGACTGTATTAAGATCATGTAAACAATAGAAGTGTGGGACCGGAAATCAATGAACCAAAATTGGTTCGTCAGCCGCAGCCGGCACATCCCTCGCCCAAGCTGCTTCCCACCTCCCCCATTGGCCTGGGACGGTGAACCGCAGGTCAGCCAAACCTGCCGACGCGGCAGATAAACAAACTGGCCCGGCCCGTCAGGGTGCTTACCCTGGCGAGCCACATGCCAGAGGTTGCCCACCCCTGGTATACAGAGACCTGAGCCTGCCTAATACCATGGCAAAGACACCATTAACAATCTTTTAAACACTTCAATAAAAATACAGAAAGGAGGAACAACAGTTAAAAGATCTGAAAGGTAAATATTAAGTAAGGCTTTCATTTTAGCAACATTCTTTTTTCTCCTGTGCTTTAGCTGTAAAGTGTTTTTATAAGGAAAACCCTGTTTGACAGTCTTTTTGGAGATATTAAAGATGGTGCTAACTGTCGTTTCTGGAAAAAAGAGACCAAGTTTGTTGAGATGGGCTAGAGCTGTTGTTGTTGCTATTGTTGTTGGTGTTTACCCTGGTGAGCCGCATGCCAGAGATTGCCGACCCCTGCAGTATACCAAACCCCAAATCTTTTTAATACTGTTCAATGTGGGACAGTGCTAGGGAAATAACACCTTTAACTCATCTGGCCCATTTACAGTTGTGGTCCTTTGAAAATGATGTTTTTTCCTATGGAATTGATTTTGGTTATGTGTAAGGAACTTCCTCTATTACTGCGCTAGTGCTGCAGATACTATGAAGCACATATGAGAGTGTGGTCTAATAAGTAATGAATTCTTGCCACAGAATGAAAATACTTTTCAGTTGAAGGTTGAACAATTACTAGCCAAACACATTAAGGCACAAAAAAATTCACAGATCTGCACTTTTATATTTGCGTGAACCCAAGGCTCAGATAGCTGGCAAATATACTTACTACCTAACTTTGAAAAAGGCCAAGTGTCATAATCATCTTTTTGTTACCAGTTTGCAATACTGTTACATGTGTGTGAGATCATGCTCTGAAGACATCTAAATCTTGCTGGTTTGAATTGGGTGTATTAAACCTGAAATAAGTGAGTTTTGAGTGGTTTAAGAGTTTACTAAGAATATTTCTTCCTCACACACCGGGCACTTTTTAAGGTAGTTCAATCTTCATAAACCATTTGTTCAACCCAGATAGTGCCACAAGAAATCTGGTTAATCCATACCTTAAACTGACATTGCAAACAGTATAAAATGTATTCATGGGTGTGTCCATAAGGCTTTTGACCTTTCTTCTGCTAGACATACCTGTTTGTTGCATGGCTAGAATGCTCAGTGAAATATTGAACTTCAATTTTTCTCTCCCTAAAAATCTGCACTCTGTTTCTGGCTTCCTACATTTTCAGCTTTATAATTCTCTTCTAGTCATGAGCAAGGTATTTATAGTTTACTAAACCTGATTGATTTTTCTGACTTCTCAGATGGGCTTAGATCTGTCAGCTTTATTATTACTGCCATGGCTACTGCCAGACATCTTCAGCACTCCAAAAATGGTTTGCATTGAAAAGTGGCAGTGCAAACTCCATTTAATGTGATAATTTGCATTAGGTAACAGTAATGACCAAATGCTTGTCATCTAATGTCCCTGTAAATATATGCAGAAGTATAGATTTGTTATGCTACGTCTACTGGCATCAAACCTTTTCCACCTTTCGAAGTCAGATGAAGAATGTACTCAAATTATAAATTGCCATTTTATACTGTATTTTCAAAAATATGACACCCATCCTACAGGATCAGTACCGGATCTTTTCATATGCTATTCATTTATTCATTTACTTTCAGCAGAAATGAACGGCAATGAAAGTATTAGAAGCATTATTATTTTATTTTTACCCCAGGCTCAAGAAAAGATGAGTATGTTGATTATAAAATTGCAGGCTTGAATGTTGAGAGAGTTATTAAAGGGCTAGATAAAAATAATATTGGAAGTGTTATTAAAACAAAAAACACTCCAAAGATGAAGTACTAAAGTGCTAAAAACAAAGAAGTGACAGAACTGGTTTAGAAATTCACTGTGTGCTACAGCAAGAGATATCACTGATCTTTTAGCTAACATTGAATATTCACATTTAGATCGATTAACTGCCATAACGCATACAAACAGAGGCAACAAGAACAAAAAGAAATGTACCTTGGCCTTACACTTTTTTTCTTTGCACATTAAATAAAACAGATATATTTATTAGAGAAATTTAAGGAGATTCAAAGTTTCTAACTTGATTGTTCAAGTGCTTTAAAGACTGTTGAAATGCCTAGTTCTAAATCACATGGATATTATTCTGTTAGCTGATATGAATGCAAGTGGAAAAGGTAATTTTTTTGGTGGCTGGTTTCATCATGTTCTGTCGTATAGAAACCGTGGGAGTGTGTCTTTTCTAGACATGTTTACAGTGTCTTCAAATCATGAAAATAATCTAAACAGCAGAACAATATGTCTACTGTGTAGACTGTCCATATTTAACTCTTCAGTAAAAACAGTAGTAAGTTATTCAGAATTACACTTTGTATTAAAAATCTCCACTCTGATTTTTTTGGGATTTAAACTGTGTATCCCTGCTCCTAACTTTTTCTCTGCCTGGGACTTTCATCATCCCATGATTACTTTATCTCCCATCTCTGTACTGAAGAGGAGAGTAGTCCCTTCAGTACAGAGATGGGAGAAATTACTCAGGGTTTGTTTGACAAAAAATGGAGACTTGGATCAATCAAATAATTTCATGAATTTCTATCAACTTTGGTGAATTGATTTGCTAAAAAAAAAAAAAAGGCATGTCAGTGACCCATTTCAATGTTTACCAAAACGTTTTGATTTTTAGGGCTAGATTCACATGGATGTTTAAGTGTCATTCACAAAACTGAGAAGGAGGAATAGAGGTGGTGGTGGTAACCCCCTCTAATATCCAATAGCTCAGTAGTTAGGGATGTGGGAGAGGTCATAACCACCAGGGTATTTTCCAGTATGGGGTGAAGCACTCCCAATTTCTCCTGTTGAAGCTGTTCCACTTTGTATAAAATTCTTGAATAGTCACCGGGCCAGAGAAAGTGTGAGAATGATTTTCGGGACTCCACTCCAATGAATATTTAATTATTTACCATCTCCAAATTCAGTTTGAGTCTTCCTGTTCATCTACAAATTTCATCCTTTTCTGTTTATTGTTTGTCTATGCATTAGTCATGTCTCACTTTAAATACAGGTAAATTTCCTCTCCTCTTCCAATCTACTCAAAACATTTCTACCAAAATTATCATGTGGTTCTTTCCTCACATGTTACACCGTCTTCAAATCCCGTAATTCATTTCCCTTCATCTTCATCAAGTTTGAAGTTCTTGGGAGAAATCCAGGCCCCACTGAAGTCAATGGGAGTTTTGCCACTAACTTCAATGGGTTAAATCCTAACCCCGTTGTCTTTATCTACACAACTCTGCCCCCATGCCATATCTCTAATTTCTTCTATATACACTCCCTCTACCTACACTTCTTCTAAGCCCCCCATCTGTTCCTTTTGTCTCCTGGTCTTAACATACATTTTAAGGCCTAAATTGTGTTGACTGTAGATTCATTAAAAATAGAGAAGAGACATTGGAAGCATCATTGTTTGACCTTCGAGCTACATATCATCTATTTTTATGTGAAATGTACAGGTAGGCATCACAGGCCATGAACTAGGGGGCACCCAAGCCATGGCCTGACCACATGTAAGCAGGTATAAGCGGACGTACATGTCATGGCTGGAACTACACAACGGCCAGCACCCAGATCCTACTCTGGATGTGCAGCATGCCACACATTCACCTGCCAAACCATGGCAGGTCCTCTTTGCACTGGGGATCGGCCAGGAAGTGGGACAAACCCATCCCCTGAAGGTGAGACTCCTCAGCAGGAAGGGCTAAAGTAAGTAGCTGTGTGGGTGAGGCAGGAGGTCCTGTGAAGGGATCATCAGGCTGAAGCTCCTGGGAGAGGGTAGGTTTAGGGGTTCATGCATTGGGTAGGTCACCTGAGAGGGGAAGAGGTGATCAGGCAGGGGAAAGAATCTATCCCTCCCCCACAAAACACTTTACATTGTGCTCGTGGGACACAAATATATATTTGCATTGAACATCCTATGTCTAATTTAGATTGCAAGATCCTTCTAGCAGTGACCATTGATTTCTTTTATGCATTTTACAGAGCCAAAACATTATCAGTGGTCAATAAATAAATAATTATTGTATCTCAGATCAGGCTGGGTTTCTACCTGAAGGATTCATATTATACCCAGTCTTCAGTCCTGTGTCTAAATGTGTGCGGGTGGAAATGGAGAAAGGGCGAGAAAGCTATGTGCCTGTTAAATTTACAGCATAATGTACTGTAAAGTACAAGATAAACCTCATTTTTGCCAACAACATACATTACTGAAATGAGTTCTTGGCATACTAAATATATAACACATTTAAGTGGAAACCAAAGTAGTGTAACAAGCGTACACTAAATTACACTGATTCAGCATACAGTTGGAGTACACAATGAATGTATAGTTACTTGCACTGATTTGGTATTCAGAAAAAACTGTTGGGGATGGTGGAAGCATAAGTTAAACAGCGAAAGGCCTGATTTATCTCTTTCCTTCCTATTGGCTGCATTTTCTGCTATATTAATTTTGCCCACCTATTGAATGCTAAATTGATGCATCTTGCATTTTGTACACTTTGAGGTACATCCATTTTATGATCAGTTTAAACCCTGAATATGGCTTTCAAGGAAGTTGCAACATCCTGCATGGTGCAGGTGAGTGTACTTAAACTGTGGTCTCTAATGGCAGAATTATATAACTCTGTCATATTGTTACCATTAGCCAACAGTGGGCAAATGCTTACTTTGAAAGTACAGCCTATTGGAACACTTTGCAGTGAATGGTTGTATTACAGAGGTAAATATAAATACATAATCTAACATTCCTAGATCACTGGCCAATAAGACATAATAATGGGGAAATATTTATCACCAGGGCACTCTCTCTCATTATCCCTTAATTAGTACTTTGGCCAATGCAGGAATAATTTATGTCCTTTTCACATATTCAGCCAACATTCAAGAAATAAATATTTGCCTATTGGTTTATCACATTTTCCACTGTTGTCTCACCTTATGCTAGTGGACCCTATGCTGTACTGTCCAGTTGAATGTATCCTGAATGACAGCTTTAATTCTAAATTTTCTTTCATTTATACATTGAACACATACCCTGACATTTACTTTTAAATTAGGTTCATGTACTCAATATCCTGGGTTGTTTTTATAGTGCTGTTATACAAAACAGGAAACTAACCTTGCATTGACACAACATTGGGTTGTAATTTACTTGCTTTCAGTGTTACCCTGAGACCTCTTATTAACATTAGCTTTTGTACTGAATAATACTGGGAACCCCAGGCAAGGCATTTCAGTCCAGAATTCACAGGTACAACAGCTAACAGGATAGATTTCAAATGCATAAAAGCAGAGGGAAAATAAATTAGCTTCCTCAGAATAGTCAGTTCACCATCAGAGACTCAAACTTCCTTTTTTGTATATTTCCCATGAATAAAGTTAATTCTCCACAACTATAAACAACAGGCTCTGAGCCACAGAACTTAACTATTTGAAATACACATTACAAAAGCCTGAACATCAGCTCAGGGTGCCTAAAATGGACAATCCCTTGTTCTATGACACAGTCACAACCTGTCAATGTACTCTATCAACCAATACATTCTTAGAATACTGATAAAAATTGGAGCTGGTAGAAAATCTGAATTTCCATTTTATGAGAAATTACAGTATTTCTCAATTTGGAATGAAAACAAAATTTGAGGAAAATATTTTTTCATGAAACGAAGTTCCAAAATATTTCAATTTGGAAATATCAAAACATTTCATTTGGAAATTTTTGATAAAAATCTTTCTATGTACCTATGACTCCCATGATGAACCATAGTAGCTCAACCATAGGGGAAACTGCAGTGCATCATAGGATATGCAGGCCAGGCAGGCAAACCAATCCATTGTGTCGAATGGGGCATGAGGTAACTGAACAACAGGAAGAATCTCAGCAGCTCAGGGAGACTCAAATTAACATCTAACTGACCTGAAACAGAAAACAATTTGATTTGGTTTGACGTAAACCTGACCCTAACTGAAATATTTTATTTCAATTTTATCAGTGGGAAATAGAAAAGATGCAATGAAATAAAAATTATCTGAAGGAAAAATTTGGATTTTGCAGACACTGCATTTTCTCTCTAAAATTAATTTTGACCATAATTCCCAACCAGCACTAATACAAATGCTTCCTATTGAAAAAAATGGAGATGTTAACATGGTAGTTTATTTAGCTTCCCCTGTCAGTTTTAGGCCACAAAAATAAATGATGTCTTACTTGAACAGTATGTCACATACTTGAACAGTATGAAATGATGTCTTACTTGAACAATGTGTCACATGGGCATTTAGGAACCAAATTTCACCACTGATTTTCAATGAGACTCAGGATCCTATGTGCTAAGTCTCTTACGGAAATGTGATTTGGCCTACTAAATCAGTTAGGTGCTTTTGAAAATTTTAGCCTATATTTTTACCACAAAAAAAGAAAAAAAGGCTTGAAGTTAAGATTATGACAATAAGTATAACTTTTTTATATAAAATACATAAGAACATTGTTATTAAAAGCCTGCTACTACTTCTGAGTAGTACTATTGATATCAATAGGACTTTTTAAGTGACTAATGTTACATATGCATCAAAGTGTATGCAAGATCGTGACCATCACATCAAAACGGTAATCAGAATCCCTCCAGATCAAATGCATCCCACCAACTATTTTCCACAGAAAATATAACATACATAAATCTTCTTTTGTGATGGATGAAAGCAGGACTTCCTTTTTTTTTTTTACTTAATACTTTGAAAGAACATTTTAAGTATATAAAAAAATGAGTGTATTGGGCCTATAGCTGATACATAATTTTTGTTCTACATAGTATTATCATTGCAAAAAAGATCCTTTCTTCTCAGCTTTTCTAACTATTTTTTGAAGACCTGGATTCAATTGCCCTGAAAGATTTTGTAAAACTCAATGTGGAAACCATCTTCACCTGGAACTTTATTGGCATGTAATTGTCTCTGATATTTCTGCCTGTGTTAGGAGATCTAGTGTAATTCATTTTTGTCATCTTAGAAGAGTAGGGAGTTTGCAGTGTAGTTTAACCAAAAGTCTACTTTCTGGATATCTGAAAAAAAAAAAGCCATATTCCAGGTGTGGTTAGAGACTTAGTTCATATAAAGGGTGCAATATTCAAAAAGTTATATCTAAATATACTGAAAATTGGTAGCTAAAATGTCTTACAAGGATTTAAATTAAGAAATTCAATGATCTCCTTTTACATCATCCTTCCAACCATTTTCCAGCTTTTTCTTATCTCTTCAGAATGCTGTTGACAGAAATAAAAGAGCACAATGTTTTTGGCTATATATAATACACAATGACATTTGAGCCTTGGCTATTTCTAACATAGGTTCTCCAAATAAAAATATCTCCTTTTCAATTCTGTGATTATTTTCTATCTAGTTCCTATCAGTATACAAATTTGAATTTTATTTTAAAATAACTTTCCATACATTCATCCATCTTTTTTTATTTGTCCGGCCTGTTTTATTTGATTAGGATTTATTTATTTAAGATGGAGATTGTCCTCAAATAGGAATCTATGTCTTTAGCTGTCTACCCAACAGCTATACTGGAGTGTTCTTTATGACATTTATCAGAGTTGACGTATAACTGAATACAGCTAGAAATGGATCCCTTTGTTTCTGATTCTGCTTTGCAGTTTGGATAGCTTTTTCTTTCTTGCTATTGACTTGTGGATAGTGTGTGGGGGTGGGGGAAGAGATAACATGGCAAATGCTATTCTTGTACATAGAAGACATGCATTCTTTCATGATAAATTGTAGGCCATTGTCTGTGATAAGGTCTTCTGGATTTCTATACCATAAAAGCATTCTTCAGGTAATATAGGACATTAAATCTGGTAAAGCTAAGATTTCTTTTTAAGTATCTGAAAAAGCAATCAACTTCAACCAAGTAACTCACATATGTCAGTCTTTCAATGTTTTCTAGCCTCAGTCTGGTAACTGAGTAAATTTTAATTCTTTATCCAAGTAGACTAGGTTTCTTGACAGAACTCAGTTGGTTCTTTACAGTTGTTCAGATGTCTTCCACAAACTTTGCCAGAAAGTAGTCTTTTGTTCATTCACAACATTTAATATATACTCAAACTGCCTTCACCAAAAAAGAATCTGATATAAAGTTGATGTTTGCAATTACTTAGACAAATATGTCACAGAATCGCTTAGTACATTTTGCTCCAACTCTTTTGGGATAACCTCAACCTGTGAAGTCATCAGATTCTACTAGATTCTGTAATGAGTTTTTCAGTGAGAAAAAAGGTACACATCAAATATAGCATATTGTGACAGGGTCAGGCCAGATGGCTACAGGAGAGTGATAGAAGGTAGATATGTTAGTCCCAGATTAAGCAGGTCCCTTTTCCCTGAGTAAGATAATGGGCTATTCCAGAAGGAAGTTGCTGGAATCAATTAAGGTAGGCTAATTAGGACACCTGGAGCCAATTAAGAAGCTTCTAAAATCAATTATGACAGGCAGGCTAATCAGGGCACCTGTTTTAAAAAGGACCTCACTTCAGTTAGTGAGGTGAATGCGAGGAGCTGGGAGCAAGAGGCGTGCAAGAAGTTGAGAGTGAGAAGGTGCAGTGCTGGAGGACTGAGAAGTACAAGCATTATCAGACATCAAGAAGAAGGTCTTGTGGTGAGGACAAAGAAAGTGTTGGGAGGAGGCCATGGGGAAGTAGCTCAGGGAGTTGTAGCTGTCATGCAGCTGTTACAGGAGACACTATAGACAGCTGTAATCCACAGGGCCCTGGGCTGGAACCCGGAGTAGAGGGCGAGCCCAGATTCCCCACATCCCCTCAACTCCCTATTTGATATAAGATGAGTTGATCTGGACTGTGGGTCCCACCAGAGGGGAGGGTCTCTGGCCTGTCCCCCAACCCATTAGGTGGGCCAGCAGAGACTGCAGGGATTGTTCTCCTCCTTTTCCCCATGCTGGCCAGTGATGAGGTTAGCCAAGTGAACAGCAGGTTTGTGCCACTAACAAAAGGAGCCAAACTGAGGGCTGCCGTGAACCTCTGACATGAGCAAATCTGCCAGAAAGCGCAGAACCCACCAGGGCAGAGGACGCACTTTATCACAATATTCTTTCCAGACATTCCTTAAGAATGGTAGCACTGTTTAGAGTTGCAAACTTTTGTAACCCTCATTTTTCTCCATGGGTTACTCGGGAGCAGGCACCACTCACTTGGGCATCTGATCTTGTTGACATTAAAGGAGATCCCAGTGGTGATGTTGGATAGGTGGGAATCCTCTTTCCACCCCTCTGCTGCAGCCCCTTTACTCCTAAAGGAATTTAAAATTGGTGGGGCCTTTACCTGACAGGCCCCAGTACACACTCAATGGCTTGTCTTGGGAACCTCCAGGAATAAACCTCTTCAAATAGTAACAAATAACAACACCAGCACCCACCACCTGTAGCCTGGGTCTAACTCAAATACCAATTATAAATAATATACGTCCAATATACTTAAATTAGAGTTAACACACCTTTACTTAACAATTTAAAGAAGCAGGGTATAAACAGACTAAGATTGTATGTCACTATTAATTTAAATCCACAAGGGTTCAGTTGAATAAAATCAATTAACAAATACAGTATACAGTAATAAATTAAACTTCTTTAGCTCGCATTTACACTGTCACCATTTATCCCACCCATTTCAGAGTCCTAGACACTTGCTTGTATGGACACGCTTGAAGATCTGAAGCTGGAGACAGCGCTCTGCTCATTCTGTTTATCAGTCCAGCCAAGGCAACAAGACTGGAGTTGGCCCCACCAAATGTCAGCAGCTCTGGGTCTTGGTTCGATGGGAAGATGACTCTGCTTCTTCTCAGACTCAGTCTCTATGCTGTGCCCCTTCCCTTGCAAGTACTTTCCCAAATATTATGAGTGAGGGTTACTCACAGTTCCTTCACTGCAGACCCACCTCAGTCAGCTCTAGGCACAGCAATAGTCTCTCCCCTGGTTCCAGTGAAGCCACCAACCATCTCTGGAGCTCCCTGCTCAGTCAAAGCCCCAGCAGGCTCTCAACAGCAGTTAGCAGCAGCTCCTGGTATGGACAGAGCTCCACACTAGTAATCTTGCTCCTCTCCCCAAAACAGAACCCATTGCCTGCTCTCCCTACACTCCCTGGAAGAGGATGTCTCTCACTCTTTTCCCAAGGCATCAAGGGGTTGTGGTCTCTAAGGTGGATTGCCGCGCATAGGATCTTCCCCATGGGAACACTCCCAATGAAATTCAGAGGCCCCCCACTAGTAAAGGGTGCCTACGCTTTTTTAGAGGAGATTTGATTGCAACAGTGAATCATGGGTTTTAAGGAACACACAGATCTCCCAAAAAGCTTCAGCTTCATCAGCTATATGCAATATTTCTGTGTTAATCCTATTGCCCAAATAAAAATCCCAGAGTTCAGCTCAGGATTCAACCTGTATGCTGAAACTCATATTCAAAAGGTATTTAGACAGTATCTGAACTACAAGGGGTTTGCAAAGCATATGCTCTACCTTCACGCTGTACATTATGATGCATAGAAATATCATATGACTTATCACTGGCATATGACTTCTGTCCTTCTGGTTGATCCCAGTTTTGTGTAAATCAAAAGTTTCAAAGAACCCGATCAATACAACACATTTTCCTTTTTTTCCCCACATACCTATATTTCAACAGGGAATTCCTCAGTCTGAGAAGATTGAGTTTTAGGATCAGTCACTGTCCTGGAAAAGGATACAGTTGCCTTCAGCCGCCCCTCAAGACCTTGCAATAATATCACCTGTAATCCATATCTACAGGCATCAATACTTAAAACGGATGACTCTCTCATATGATAGAAAGTAAGAAATCTGTTCTTGTGTTATGCTCCTGTAACAGGTGTTTTCATTTTTCAGGAGCTTATACAGATTTCTGAAGAGTTGGATATGAGGTGCCTAGGTAGTCTAGATTCATATACTTTTTACCATTCCTTTATTAGCTTGACTTTCTCTGATGTTGGAGTCATGCCTTCTCATTTATACAAGATGCCAAAAGACTAGTTGTTTCTGCCACAATAAGCACTTCAGATCTTATTCCTACACTCCCTATACTCTAAACAATGTAACATGTTCTTTCAACATGTGACAGTATACAAAGATAACAATTGACTAGCCATTCCAAATTCTGCAAAAACCTTGGTTTTCCTCTAGGACATCTCAGGTGCACTATTAACACCAAACACACAGTGTGGCACCTAAAAAGAGAAAATAGTTAAACACCTCTTACTCTTTGAAGGATGTTGCCCAGTGAGTGGCTCATTTTTCTCTTTGAACTTTGTTATTTAAGTGCACGATAATTTGAGCATACATCTGTATAATTTAAGAGTTCTGTGTGAGTTTGTGTGTCTGTGACAGGCTGCAAACTCCATTTTGAATGTATAGCCTTCTCTATAGTCTGTGACTCCCTGTTGGGTTGAGATTCCAAAGACTGATGGCAAAAGAACAGCAATAGGAGGTAGTTGCCTCTACATATTCGTTTCATTGGAAAGCTATTCACTCTAGAAAAAAAGATTGGTCCCTGCCCAGAAAAAAACAATTTTATGAGGGTGAAGTCAAGTAGCAGGGGTTTGTGCTTGTGAGAGGAAGCTGGCAAGGGTGTCATCTGACTCAGGTGGGTGAAGGCTTTAATAAAGGCAGAAGCTGTTCTGCTCAACGGTAATTTTCTCCAGTCTCTGAGGGAGGGACCATTCACCACATTACAGTCTGCATGCCTCTGAGAGTTTAACTGTAACCATAAGCTTCACAACTTCACAGTAGAGTTTTAAAGGGATATGTTTAAGTAACTGGAATGTCTCGGAGGTCAGTGCTGGTCATGGAGGCTTAGGGCAAAAAATTGGTAGAAAGGCCAAGAGAGGAACCAGTGCTGCATTCTGCTTTGGCTCCAGAAGTTTAAAACTCCCCAGGGGATACAAAGCACAGAGGCCCAGATTCCCATCACAGCAATCCTAGTGGGTGGCTAGTAGAGGACATTCAGTAAGATCTGTGAAAAAGTGTTTTACACCAACGTGAACATTATTCCATATTTTCACCATATCCATAGATGCACAGCACTCATTGAGGATTGTGATTTCTTCCACAAACCAACAACTCTTTTCCTTTAAGCAGCACTGGAATTAAAATAACCTTTTCTGCATGGATTTCAAAACAGTGTGTTGAATCTTGATTGGGGACCCAAAGATGCTCCCCTTCACCTAAAAGCATTGTTCCAACTTGTGATCAACTCCTATTGCTAGAGGTAACAAGTTTTTAATTTGTTAATGTAGCAGGGTGTAGTCCCAGAGCACACCCCCTCATGGCACAACATGATGCCGCAGGTACCCTGCTCTCAGTGTCCTCCTGTTTCTCCCTATAACTCATTCACTGCCTAGATCATTTAAAACAATATGCCTCCTCTTGGTCTCTAATTAATTAAGTTTTTATACAATACAGTCCCCTTTGGCCCTTCCAGCCCCAAACCATCCTTCTTATGGCTTCAAACTCACCTTTGTTCCAGGGCTTTAGGTGACATTTCCACTCCCCACCCCAAAGTTGCCTCTGAGCTAGGTAGCTCTGCCAATCCCACTGCAGCCAGTGGATTCTCTGGAGAATCTTTCCCACATGTATCTCCTGCCATGGTCCCTGAACTCACAACTCCTTGCACTTGGTTAAGGGACTGATCCCACAGAGCCCATATTGTGCTCCTTGAACACTCACGCTTTCCCCGCCTCCTTGGTTGAGGGGCTCCCCAGCCGCCATCCTTCGGGCTGTGTTGTGATTCAGGCAAGTTTCCCCAGCTCACCAGTATCTAGATCAGAGGTCGGCAACCTCTGGCATGCAGCTTGCCAGGGTAAGCACCCTGGCGGGCCGGGCCAGTTTGTTTACCTGCCGCATTGGCAGGTTCGGGCGATCACGGGTCCCACTGGCCGCGGTTCGCCGTCTCAGGCCAATGGGGGTGGCGGGAAGCCACGGCCAGCACATCCCTCAGCCCACGGTGCTTCCCACCACCCCCATTGGCCTGGGACGGTGAACTGCGGCCAGTGGGAGCCGCGGTCGGCCAAACCTGCCAATGCGGCAGGTAAACAAACTGGCCCAGCCCACCAGGGTGCTTACCCTAGCGAGCTGCGTGCCAGAGGTTGCCGACCCCTGATCTAGGTTCTGATTCTTATCACAAAGAGCCTCTCTCTTGCCTCTATGCTCCTCACCATTTCTCCTCTTCAGGCCATCCACCCCAAGGAATCACCTAATGTGGATTCTATCATGATCAACAGATAGACAGTTCACTAACACCTGTCCACCATTCCCAGCTTGTCCGCTGACCACTTGAACACCTGTGTACTGGAAAAGGGGTTGGCTGGTTGTGGGCCCCAGGGGACATACCGGTTTGTAACAGTGTACTACTATTGATGGTATACTTTACATTGATAACTTGTAGTCCTTCTCTGATTCCCTCTTGGACTAAGATTGAGTTTAATTTAATAGGGATTGTTTTAGACTCCTATATGTTAATTCAGAAACTACACTTGAATTAGTTTTTGTATCAATTTAAAAATCAGACTTTATAATCCTGTTAACTTAGACTCAATAGATGTATGATGCATAGAAGACATTGTCATTTTCCTATGACCTAACTTCTTTCATTCTCAGGGACAGATGACTATCAAATAATCTATTGTAATGCACATGTAGCACTGGATCTCTGGAACATGCAACCATGTGTTTCCCTCGCGACATCTGTATATTTAGGACATTGCTTTGGACTGTGAGCACCCACGAGCTTCTGCTTTTGCCTTAAAATGCCAGAATTTATTTTATCATTACTAGTACCTCATCTGCTGTAATCCTATCATAGCTATTTGATAATTAACTTTTCTTAGACTAACTTTAGAGTTATTTTTAGGCTGCACAGTTTTCTCTGAAGCCAGGTCTGATTCTTCCTAAATATCTGGGAACACTCTACATCTATGAATCCAGTGACAAATTTGTCCTTGATGTGCTCCTGTTTATCATGCTCAGACATATATTCTGCTGATTCAGGCTTCTATTGTTTCCCCAAGCTTTTAGTTCCTTCAGTAGAAAACTACTCTCATAAATTGTGCTCTATTTGGGGATAAAATATTCATCAAACTTCTCCATTACTATTTCATAATCATTTTCATCATCTTCACTCTCAAATGAGAAGGTTTTAAATATTTGTTCTGCCTGTAGTCCTGTGACACATGTAGAAAGCAAAGTTGTACTTCTCTTCCTCCATATTCATAGCAATCCTGTAATGGGTCAAATATTGCTTCCAGTCAGGACAGTTTCGTGGATAGCTAAACACAAAAGCTTCTGTAGAGGTAATATTTTCTCTTTCTTAGCTTACTTTGCTTACTTATCCTCCATATGCACTAGTATCCTTGTTTTATTTTTAAAATGTTTCTAAATGGAGTTATGTCTGCTTTAGTTAAAAGCCAGAAATAACAAATTATTTATAAGGGCACAAATTTCCATCATTATCCTGAGTTCACTCACTGAAAACACTTGCCACTACAGATAACATGAGAAATATTGGTTCCTATTGCTACTTAGTACAAGTGAGCAGAGTTTCTACTCCTCAGTGGAGACAAACTCTCCTTAACAACAAATAAATTAGTGTTTTTATCTCACGCTATTCTCCCTTTATCCTGTGACTTTATTTCCCTTACTTTTGTTCAAAAATGTAAATAATGAAAATTTCCTTGACTAACCTGATACCTAGTTTCAACACCAGACTCCCTCAAATTATTCAGCCATACCTTGTGTTCATGATCCAGATCTATCATCTCAAGGTACTCCAAACCCTTGTCCCTATGAATTGTTTCCCCTCCCCAGCTCTTCAATATTCATAAATTTGGGTATTGGGTTTAAAATGGCTTTTCTGTATGGAGCTTCTTAACCTACAGAAAAGCATACTTCTTTGAACAAGTTTTCTGAATGTGCATGTATTGTTTAGACTCTGTCATCAATTATTACTAGGCTCATTCTACCCCCTTCACTCAACCAGATTTTGATTCCATCACAGTACCTTTATTAGATATAATCTTTCCTTGCTGAGTCATCTCTAAATTCCCCATAAGTAAAGAGACTGGCATGTGATATACACTTCATGGCACACAGAAGTTGCTTCATTTTGTATTTCTCCCTAGCCAATTGTCAGATCTCTTTGGGATTTCCCCCCTCCCCCCAGTTATTTTACAGAGATAGTACTGTCCATGTATACTGACATTAATTCTAATAATAATCCTCCATTATAGGCTTAGTGTTTAAGACAGAACCATATATTCTTCCAAGTTAGTGGCATTATCACTCAATATCAAAATAAGTAAGATGTAGCTTGTTTGGGCTGTAATTAGATAAGCACAAGTCACACATCATCTGCTGAAAGTTCTTTCATTCCCTTTTTGGCTCTACAACAGCTTTCCCCCCCCCCCGTCCCTTGCCCCCCCTTTGTTTAACCCTCATCCACATTTGTGGGGCAATGCTGTATCCTGAGAGCATATATGTTGGGATACGTCATGAACTTGTGGAACACCAACTATGCTGTTTTAGGACATTGTCACCTAGGAACAATTCAGCAAAAAAGTTTTAATTAAGCATGAAAAACATTTTTTCCTCTATCAAAAAAGTATGAGGGTTACAAATGTACCTGAAACATGTTGCACTGTAATTCTGTATTTTTAGTAGGTCCATATGCACTTTTTCTTTTAGTGAGAATATCTTATATTGCAATAGCATATGGTAACTGATAATGCATTGCAGTGACAGAAGTTGCCGCATACAGTCACCCTAAGGTAGAAGGTACTGCAAGGATGTTGCTCCCTTCAAATCTGGACTTGTTTGGTATTCAATACAGAGTAGACTAATGCTGGCACTCTTTGTCTAACACTTTGGAGGGGATTTTCTGTATAGCTAATATGCTTCAAACTCTGCAGACTCCTGAGGAGATTTTTCTGAGTTGTACATTTCAAGATGGCGAACATGAAAGATATTCTGCTTTTGACCTTATAAAAACTATTTTCAAATCTGAAAGTGAGTTGTCATGTGATATGTTAGATTATATTGATTTTGTGACAAATCAAATTGTGAGTTGCTCTGACAAGGAAGACCATCTTTCCATTGATTGTTCATCAAGTTTGTCTTTAAACAATGAAGAGTTCATATTCGGGCCTGGTGTAAGACTGAAAGAAACATAGTTGGGAATAACTTCACCAGTATTCAGATTTTTGAAGATCTACTCAATGAAAATTTGACCTTTGTTCGAACAATTTGACAAAATAAGCCAGACATACCCAGTGAGATGCATCCACATTGCAGAAGAGAAAAATTGTCATCAGTGATTGGGTTTGCTGGGCCACTCACCCTGATTTACTGTGTTCCAAAGGAAGGCAAGTCAGTAATGATACTATCAATGATACACTATGACAAGGTTGAAGAAGGAGACAAAAAGAAACCCCACATATTTCATCACTGCCATTACACTAGAAGTGTAGTCAATAATGTGGACCATCTTACAGGTGCAAGGTAAATAAATGGACAATATTTATCTTCTTCAATATGCTTGATATTGCAGGCATTGCATGTTTCATCAATTGGGTCAGCAGCAATCCTGCTTCACACCACACTTGGCCAAGACAAATAAGGTGCTTGTCATCAATGCATATATAAAGAGAACAATCCTTGGTATTCATCATGTTAACCAAAGCATCCCTTGGTTACCATCGAAAACAGCCACCATGGAGCACCTGGAGAACATGGTAGTGGACACTGCCACATTTGTCCAAGGTAAGCTGATTGTAAGAGCCATAAGCAATGTGAAGAATGCAGTGAATCTGTGTGCACTGACTATTTCACATTGATGCTGATGTTTGAAATTTGTGTACAGGCTCACACTGAATGAGACTTTTGCTAGTTCTTTCACTTTGCTAGTTAATTAAGTTTTTTTTTTCTTTCCACCTAAAACACTAAAGAATTATTCTTGGTTCCTGAATGTGCTTGGGGTACAAACTTCCCCCATGACATAATTAATATAACTTTTTTCTCAACACTGAATGAGGGTTAAATACTTCACTCTTGGCAGAGGTATGTAGGCAGAAAAGAAAGAGGTGAAGTATAAATTAGGTAGACAAAAAGAATAAGCCCTTATTTTTCTGTTTTTCCCTCAGACTGGTAACCAAAGAAACCAGTAGCACACTGAAGTGGACGCACTGTGTGTTAATAGTGTCTGAGTTCAAATATGTTAAAATAAACTGAGTTTCCAGCTTAACACAGGTCACTATGCCATCACAAATATGTTAAAAAATGAAAAAAAAAGTTTGAATTAAGCTCTCATGAAGAGGTAGAAAGAATCCACAAATCAGATTTTGAAACCTTGTTTTGGATTTATTCTTTTTCAAATAAAACGTAAAATCATATGAGAAGCATCAGAAAAATAGCACTTCCCACAACTGGACATTCTATCATCACATTCCTTTGCCATCCACTCTCCCTTTGCTTGGGGTTCTCCTAATCAATGATTTCCTGATCTGCTAATTGACTATAAAGAATTGCCGTACTATCACACCAGGCTATTCATCAGAAGGTCTTTTGATTAAAAAGAACCAAGTACCACTGCCTAACAATTAATAGCAGAAATTATAGAAATCTTTCAGTGTAGGTTGTGATAACAACCCAGGAGAAACCATAAATCTCTGGAAGGGAAACTCCAAGGAAAGGCTCAGACTATTAACCTTCTTTCTTGTTATTTTCCTTTTCCAGTTCCCTTGAGATAGTCTGAGCTTTTATAGGCCTTTCTGAAAATGGGTGGGAGACATAACGCTTCACCCTAGCATTTTCATGAAAAAATAATCTGAAAATGTGTTGAGGGTAGCTCATTTTCTTCTTAAAAACAGCACAATTCTTATATCCCAAATCCCCAAACCATAACGACTTTCTCTTCTTATATAGAAATTTAAAAAGCCAACACATTTTTTAATTCTGCAGTGGCTTGTGCTATGTTAAGTGAAATACAAATCCATGCTCAATATGAATCCATAGGAACTTTCAAACAAACTTCTCTTTCCTTTGCTAAATTAAGGAATATATCAGTGCAATACTGAAAGTTGATGGAAATAGCTCCTGAAACATTTTTCTGTCTTTCAAATATTGTCATATTTGTACGATTTTATTAATTCCTTCATACTGTTGGTGTTAAGTATAAGATGATAAAATACAATACTGCAAAAATAGTATACAGTTACAAAGGAAAAGAAAATAAAACAAATTACAGGCACTCTCTCTAATAGTAACTACATGTCCACAATGT
Source organism: Mauremys mutica (assembly GCF_020497125.1). NCBI lineage: Eukaryota > Metazoa > Chordata > Testudines > Geoemydidae > Mauremys > Mauremys mutica. The sequence goes on along the minus strand of NC_059072.1, from coordinate 181,536,453 downwards.
AAGACACTCATGTTAAAACGTTTCAATAGGCCTTTTAAACAAAACCGGTTGTTCAATAAACAATCCTCTGAATAAAAATTGATCTGAATTCTAATGTGCTGACAATGTCACTCTTTTGTTGAAAGATGACAATAGTGCAAGCAAATTTAATCCAGGGACTCTGGGCCAAAATTTATCCCTGGCATAATTCTGCTGAAGCTAACAAAGTTACACCAAGGAAGAATTTAGAGGAAATATGTTTGGTCTCCTTGAAGTGGAGCAATTAATAACAACACTGTACAATGTGTTACATAAGAAGATTTACAGATGTCCCGAGAATAGTTTATACAGTATTTTAGAAGACAATTAGAAAATACAATATAAGAGGAATGAAAAGGAAGCGTCTTGGGGAGGGGATGGAGAAAGTACAAGAGAGAGGAAGGGCCATCATCAAATTGCATACTGCTGTTATTGTAACTGCAATCTTGTTGAGATAAAGAAAGTCCCTACTGTGACTCTGGTTTCAAGAGTGTGTGTGTATATATTAGCCTATCATATGCCTCAATATTAATCACTTGTGAATACCAGTCTATCGTTAATCTAAGTTATTGTATTCCATGCTATTCAGTAGCACATAGGAGAGTACTCCCAATGTGGACTAGATCATTCAATTTTTGCCTCTAAATAAAAAAGGACCATAAGGTGTGTGTTATACTTGATTTGTGTGTGTTATACTTAATTTGAATTAAAACATCAATATCCTGTACCAAAGCACCTAAGCATAGCCCCATGCAGTGAGTTATTTCCATTTTTTCTAGCTGGTATTTCTTGGGTAAATAGCAAAACCCCAAAAAAATATTCCTCTCTTTATCAGGGATATTTATGTACAGGATAGCTAACATTTCTGTTATGTGTTATTGCATGTTTTTTGATGGTGTTGATAGTACTGTATGGAATGACTGATACTTTTCATTCTCTTCAGATGTTATGGAAGCAGATTAAATCATTACACGTTAGTAAAACCTAGGTGGGTACACAAAGCCCCCTGCCTCCACTAGGGTTTGGAAAGTTGATCTTGGTTCCATCTGTATTTCAAAACAGGCTGGCAAAACTGTGTGTGGCTTCAAATATAATCTCATCAGCCAGATTTTGGATTTCCAAAACTAAAACCAGCACTGGTTCAGCTGTGGATCCAATTTACTTGACCCCACAAAGTTTGGGGATGAGCATTGTTCAAATAAACAGTTTCAGTGTTCTCCCAACTCCATGAATTATATATGTAATTAAGAACATCAAAGTATATGAGCACTGGAAGGGGAACAGTAGAAATTTCAAGTTAGCCAGAAGATAAACTAACTGTCTGCTTAAAAGTCACCACTAAGGAGTGATATCCTGCCTTTGCCCACTGACCTTCCCTCACCAAATGCACTCATCTCTTGAACACGAATTTCTGCACTACTTATTCTCTGGTTACTCAGACAGAGATGGTAGCTTATAACTGCCACAGAGTAACTGTTTGAAGAATTGGACCCTATACAGATATGCAGTACAGATGGCTGTAACTTGTAAACTCAAATTAAAATCCTGACCTCACTGAACTTTATGGGAGTTTTTGCCATTGACTTCAGTGGAGCCAGGATTTCACCCTTACTGTACTATTCTGCATGTTCAGTAGCTTTATTCCACATACTCTGCGTGGGCCCTTCTTTATATTCAAAGTTGCAGAAGCTGAACTTTGAATTGGTTTAAAATCCCACCTTTATTTAAGCCAGTGTTGTTTTAAATACAGACAAGGCCTAAGTCTCAAAATACTTGGAAATAGATGAAAGACACCAGAAAGTACTTCAAGAAAAAATGTTTCTTTTTAAACCAAAAGAGCAAATAAACAAATAAATAAAAAGAAAATAGCTTTCGTCTAACTCAGAGAAACTGATTGTGACCGAATGCACCTCTGTATTCATACCCCACACAATGTTATAATAATCCTAGTACAAAATATGTGAGGATTCATCTGAAAACTAATAATTTGCTGATCAATAATATCATGGTGAAATGCATGTAGGAACCACATTATATGTAAAGTTATGAACATAAGATAAAGTAATGACTGAAATGTGTTTACCAGACAAGCCTGCATAGTGGGTGAACCAGTTTCTCAAAAGACAAAGAACAAGCTGATGCCTTTAGCCAGGTGTCATAAAGTTGATTGGCAATCACTGGTCAAGTGGGAATGCTTTGGCAGGGAAGGGGGCATAGGAACAGATCGATTTGCATTTTAACAAACATGGAACCTCTTTCACCTTGAGACCTCATGTCTCTAACCTCACAGATGGAAGGAACTTTATCTAGGGGCAATCCTCAGAAAAATGTATTTCAAAGGATGACTGGACTATAAAAGTGAAAGGCAAAAACACCTCAAAGGTGTCTCTCCCTGTCTCTCTCTTTTTCACCTAAAATGACAGAGGAAGCAGCTATTTGACTAGTTTGATAAGTTTTAGCACTAGAAAGTGTTTTATTATTATTTCTCTTGTAACCATTTCTGACTTTAGTGCCTTGTACTCACTTAAAATTGATCTCTTAGTAGTTAAATAAACTTGTTTATTTCTTTAATGAAAACTAATCCAATGTTGTATTTAAACTGTGTGGCTAACTCCATTTAAGGTAGCAAACTGTTGTACATTGACTCCCTTACAGGAGCAATGGACCTCCAATATCTGCACTGTTCAGGAAGGGGGGCTGGACAGTGCAGAACACATGTTTTGCAGGAAAATTTGGGACTGTGAGTGTGGTGAGGTCACCCTGCAGGTAATAACCAAGGCTGCTGGGGTCAGTGTTGCTGGCAGCTGCAGCTATACACAGACCCTCAGGATGTGACCTGCATGTTGTCTGGCTGTTTGTGAGGAGCCCAGGTTGAAAGCTACACCAACGCAAGCATTGTGTGGCACTCCAGGTTGCTGTTCAGGTGGTGACAATCCCCAACTGGGCTAGATTGCACCCCAAAATGTGACACTGATATAGTTTGAAATTTGTGAAACACTCAGAGGGTGATATTTTTTATGCTAGCTTGAAACAGAAATGCTGGCAGACCCTTACCTGTAGCAATGCTAGCAGTCAGATACCACTATCATTATTTCCATTATTTGTTTTATTGTCAGTGGCTCACCTTCCTTGCAACATACACAGGGAGACAAGAAAAAGATTTAACTTGGGAGTTGTCTGTACCAAAATATTTTCTAAGTTACAGAACACTGCAATTTTTAGGAGTAGTGCATCCTAGAGGAACCAACAATCTAGTGCTTTCCTACACTATTTTAAGAGTGCAAAAGAACAGAATTAGCTCTCTGTTTTTTAAAAGACAAACCAAAGAGCAAAATCCAGCAGCTACTATTGCCTTATATTTGATCCCAATCCTGCAAGCCTTCTGTGACTCTAAGAGTACTTAACGTCCACAGACATATGGTACACGGTCTCTTATCAGAGTCAACCAACTCACTACACCCATCACTCTGTTGTCATGGTATTTATTCAAAAGATATTGTGTACTATATAAAAGCTAATACTATGCTGGTTATTAATATAATTGTAAAATGCATGTGTTAACATTATATGTGAAGTTATGAATTCCCTCTGTATGATGTTACTACTATATGTTTTAGACCAGACAGCCTAGCCTAGGTAAAGGTGATTAAACAGGTCTATCCTAGACAAAGGAACATGGGTTTACCTCAATTTACATATTAGCAGTAAACAAAGCCATCAAGCTAAACCAGCAGGGGTTATCCTGATCCTGAACTCCAGAGAAAGAATTAATGTGGCACCTGCACCCCAGAAAGACACAGGCAACTGAATCCCCAGGAGGCCTTCCTGACTTGGAAGACAAAAAGACACCCCTTGGGGATATAAGGAACAGACACTGACTCCATCTTTAGTCTTCATGCTAGGTAACAAAAGAACAGAGCGATTTGATCTCTATGATAGGTCCTAGCCAGTAAAAGCTGGAAAGGAGACGGGGGTCGGTTTTGGGGGGGTGAGAAACCATCTTGAAAAAAGTCTGTACCAAGCTAGATTAAGTTTTAGTCTTTTAGATGCCTGTGTTCACTTTTATTTGTTTGTATCCATTTCTGACTTTCTCCTTTTTACTTGGTGTCACAATTTGTTTTCTTTTGTTAATAAACTTGTTCTGTGTTCATTATAAATCATCAATGCTGTGTGAGTTCAGTAAAGTGTGTGCTTCCAGAAAGCTGACAGATTGGAGTCTTTTATTGTCTTTGCAGAGGCAGTGAACTGGACCCTCACAGTGAGAAAAACTGGACCCTACAACCAGAAGATTCAGGGCTGGAAGCGTACTAAGGACAGCCTGAAAGGAGTAGCTGGGTTGGGCAAGGCCAGGATGAAGTTTGTGGGCTGCTGGAGTCAGAACTCTGAACCAAAGTTGCACAGCCACAAGACACCCAGGGTTAAAAGGCAGATGGTGACCAAACCCCTTAGTCGGATGATGAACCCCAAAACATCATGGCCTCCATAGATAAAATCCCACTAAAGATAGTGAATGAAACCCTGGCCCAGTGAAGGCAGTGGCAAAACTTCAATTTGTGCCAATAGGATTTGCACAAAAAACTCTCTCAAAACATTATTCAGGTTACATGTCAGATAGGAAAACATAGGGGAAATGTACAGATAAATCTGGGGATTACAAATTCTAGAGAAAATGAGATGATGCCTCACTCAAAATGATTTCTGTTTTTTCTCTAATTAAAAAAGAGTGCAACGTGAAACATTAAAACAAGCAAGCAGGTTTTCTTTTTTTTCATTATGTGATAGGAAATAGAAATTAAAAATAGAAAGTAAAAAGATTCTGCATAAATTCCCAAACCCTCTAAAGGTCTGGGAAAGATCACACATTTTTAACTCACTATACTGTATTCCAGCTATTGTTTGTGTTCCTACTTTTAGGACATATACTGTATCCTAGTACACAGGGACCTACTGTTACAAAATCCTAAATGGTTTGATTGTATAAATTACTAAGGTAAGTTATTTCGGAGACATTAGTCATAGCTTGATGGTTTAGGCAGGCCATGAGACAGTTTGTTTATATTGACCGTCCGCAGCTCCGAGGGGCCACAGTTCGCTGTTCACAGCCAATGGGAGCTGCGGGAAGCGGTGTGGGCCACAGGAACTTGCTGGCCGCTGCCTGCCACAGCTCCCATTGGCTGGGAACTGCGAACTGTGGCCACTGGGAGCTGTGGGCGGCCATGCCTGCGGACAGTCAACGTAAAACTGTCTTGTGGCCCGCTGTCAGATTACTCTGATGGGCCCTGTGCGGCCCACAGGCCACAGGTTGCCCACCACTGAGTTAGGTCCATGTATTGTGCAGAAAAAAAGGATAGTAGAATAGGTGATTAAATCCTGCTTGCTAAATTTATAGCCACTGTAGTTATTAATTTTGTACCCCACTGCTTTTGCTTGTAGTGAAAAGAGTATTATTTTTAAATTGCAGCACACAATATGTACATTTTGAAACCTGTACTTTTTCCTGGCATCTGTCAACAACCTGCAAAACACATATAGAAGTCAGTAATTTACATATTTGAGTTGTTGAGCCCTGATATCATGGGAACTACTCTCTATTGGGCATACTTTTTAATTAATTGATGCTATAATTTTCACTGGCAAAAAGGAGTTGTTCAGATTGAACAACTAGTAGACTGAAATGAGCAGATATTTAAATACTCTAATCTCACTTCCATACAAGAACATCACTGATATTCTTCTCCTGCTTTCTATATACAGTAAGTGCTACAAGCAAAAAGTAATAATTGTAGTTTTAAAAGATCATTTTCAGCTGCCTCTACTTTTAGTGAAATAAATCTTTCTGAATTTTCTAGGCTTGATGTGTCACTGAGATGAAGTGTTATACCTATTCATGTCAATGTGCATATCGTATTATTCTCTATAATCATTCCAAGGATACATGTCAAGAATGACATTTGAAAAGATGCAACTCGCTATGAATTGCCGTTAACAATACCATATTTTTCAATAAGCTGTTCTGAATGTGAATGATTTCATGTACTGGTATATTGTTTCTCATATTCATCCCAGCAGACTCTCTGCCCTCAGAAAGAAAGATATTTGTTACCATCCCTTTCTCAGGCAGACTGGGCAGGACTGGATAAAGTCCATTGATATTCATAATTCAGCTCGTCTTTAATGGCATTGTAGTTAAGCTGAACCACACAGTGGGGATCTCTCTCTACATAGAGAGGGGGCTGATTACTAGAGCTGTGCAAATAACGGATTTTTCAATTTGGTGGCTGAAACAAGAGAGTCAAAACAGATTTGTATGTATCAAATGAAACTATTTATTTAACCTGAAAGAAAATGATTAGTTGAGGGTGGGGGTTTCATTCTTTTTCAAATAAAGTTGCAGTAAAATTCAAAATGAAAAGGTGTTTTGAAAGAAAAAAAAATCAAAAACATCTTTGTTTCAAAAGTATCAATATTAAAAGTTTTTTCTTCCTCTTCCCACCCAGAAGAAACAATTTGGTGAATTTGTCTCAAATTCATGAAATGTTTCATTTGGACTGAATATTCATTTTTAGCTGAAAAAAATTGCACATAAATAATTGCACCCTGCTCCATTGATTACACAAGTAGACCCCAATCCTGAAATGTGTTCTATTGTGGGCAGCTTCTGTGCAAGGGTACATTTGTCAGCTTGGAGCCTTAGGGCTCAGCCATCCCTTTCAGTCACAGCTGAGGACTGGAGCAGCACAGAATCGAACCACCCCAGAGGTGGGGAAAGATGACACAATTTTATTTATTTTAATACTACACCATTGAAAGTTCTGGGACCAGGTTAAAAAAATGAAGTAGATTACAAATCAGGCTCTATGCCTAAAATAGGACTCAGCTCACTCAGATCCAGACCACAAAAAGCCTGGTGGATGGGTAAAAGTTACATCCATAACACGATCTGAAGTCACTAAACTGAGACTGTGCACACACTACAGCTTACTGTGGTGTAATTTATGATACTCAAGGATGTGATGTAAGTTACACCAACCTAGGTGCTGGTGTGGACAGTGCTATGTCGGCAAGAGAGCTTCTCCCACAGGTTTAGAATGTCTGCATTAGCAGCGCTACAGCGGCACCGCTGCACTGCTGTAAGCTCTGTAGTGTAGCCATAGCCCTAGGCTCTGGTGAACTAGTAAGGGCAGCAAGTTCCAAAGGTGGCTCCTTCATTAAAAAGGACCTCTCTTCAGGGTCTTCTTGACTAAACCCAAGAGTCCCAGCTTGATTGCCACTGCTGATCTTTTCTCTCACTAGCAATTATCCTGGGTTCCATCACTATACTATCTGAACACCTCACAAAATTTATGCATTTATGCCCATTATGTTGTTGTGAGGTAAGGAAATGTATTATCTCCATATTACAGATGGGGAATGGAGGAACACAGAGACCAAGTAACCTGCTTAAGGTCAATTAGGGAGTCTGTGGCAGAGCTGGGAGCTGAATCCAGGTCTTGTGAGTACCAATCCAGTACCTTAACTTCCAGATTACACATACGCCTGCTCAATTCCTACAGTATCACAAGAAGAGCAAGGTAACCAGGCCCTAAACACATTTAGGGAGTGACAGATATAACAATATCCTGGAAAAACTTTACTGAATTAAATTTAACAGTGTTGGAATGTATTTGTATTAATTAAAATGAAAATGTTTATGTACTAGGATGGGATTTAGGAAACTGCTTTAGCAGGGAGACAGGATTAATCTCTGGGAAATATTAGGAACTTCAAAGGACTTTTGAGGACAATATGTGTGAAGTGGATTTCTAAGGAAATACTTGGGGGTAAGAAGAATGCACATGACCCATCATTTGAATCCATCTTTATGAAGCTACAGCCTAGGGAAAGAAACCAATTGTTTACTGATCACCTGCTCAAAAAAACTCCAGTTTAGAGACCTCCAAACTGTATAAAGGAGAGCCTTCATGGGGGTGCTAGTTATGAGCTGAGGCTGCTATGAACTTGTGACCATAGACAAAACCCCTTTGCATGATCTGAGGTACTAATCGCCTGCCAGAGCCCATGTCAGAGTTGGGATAACCTCTGTTATGGTTTTTAGCACATCTGTAGGTTCTTTTATTGATTTTAATGTTTCCTCTGTGATGCTTACCCTGATAATAAATAATTTGCATATAAAAAGATCTGTGTGATAATTTATAACTGTTGGAAATTATTCTGTTGCTAATCTCTGAAGTGAGGGCAAGGGAAGCCTATTTAGGCAGCCTGTCTGTGCTTGGAGTAACACAGAGAAGACAGATTCATCTTGGAGAGACCATGGTCAGAAGGGAGAGAGAAGCATGTCTCCACCCAAGAGAGGTGATAGACAGGGGAACTAGATGTCTTACAATGTGTGTCCTTGCTGTACTATAGACGGGAATACAGGCGTAGCTGCCTTCAATTATGACATAGGGCTTCCTAAAGTAAGAACTACATAAGAACAGTCATACTGGGTCAGTCCAATGGTCCATCTAGCCTGGTATCCTGTCTTCCGACAGTTGCCAATGCCAGGTGCTTCTGAAGTGAGGAACAGAACAGGCAATCAAGTGATCCTTCACCTGTCATCCACTCCCAGCTTCTCCAGAGCATGGGATTGCATCCTTGGACTATTTTGGCTAATAGCCATCGATAGACCTGTCCTCCATGAAATTACCTAATTCTTTTAAAACCTATTATGGTTTTGGTCTTCACAATACCCCTGGCAATGAGTTCCACAGTGGCAATGAGTTTAACTGTGTGTTGTGTGAAGAAGTACTTCCTTTTGTTTGTTTTAAACCTGATGCCATGAGAAGGAGTAAATAACACTTCTCATTTACTTTCTCCACACCAGTCATTTTTTTATAGTCCTCTATCATATCCTCACCCTCCCCACCCCGTCATCTCTTTTCCAAGCAGAGAAGTCCCAGTCTTTTTAATCTCTACTCATATGGAAGCTGTTCCATACCCTTAATCAGTTTTGATGCCCTTCTCTGTATCTTTTCCAATTATAATATAGCTTTTTTGAGATGGAGCGATCAGAATTGCATACAGAATTCAAGATGTGGGCACATCATGGATTTATACAGTGACATTATACTTTTTGTTTTATAATCCATTCCTTTCCTATTGGTTCCTAATAGTCTGTTAGCTTTTTTTTGATGGCTGCTGTACATTGAGCAGATGTTTTAAGAGAACTATCCATGATGACTCCAGATCATTTATGAATATGTTGAACAGCGCTGGTCCCACTACAGATGCCTAGTGGACACCACTATTTACCTCCTTCTGAAAACTGACCATTTATTCCTACTCTTTGTTTCCTATCTTTTAACCAGTTATTGAGCCATGAGAGGATCTCCACTTTTATCCCATGACTGCTTACTTTGTTTAAGAGCCTTTGGTGAGTGACTTTCCCAAAGGCTTTCTGAAGTCCAAGTACACTGTATCCACTGGGTCGCCCTTGTCCACGTTTGTTGACCCCTCAAAGAATTCTGATAGATTGGTGAGGCAGGATTTCCCTTTACAAAAGTTGTGTTGACTCTTCCTCAACAAATTGTGTTAATCTATGTGTGTGATAATGCTATTCTTTACTATATTTTCAACCAGTTTGCCTGGTACTGAAGTTAGGCTTACCAGCCTCTGATTGACCGGATTGCCTCTGTAGCCTTTTTTAAAAATTGGTGTCACATATCCTGCACTCACCTGATAGAGAATCTGATTGAAAGTGATAAGTTACATACCACACTCCTTCAATTGCCTCCTGGAGCACCCAGGCATGCAGCAGGAACATGCATCCTGCTAAATCTATTAAAGGATATGAAAATACCCTGACTCCCATTCACATTTGGAGCGGTTAGTGCCATCAGTATTGTTAGCCATAAGCAGTCCGTTTGCTCAAAGTGATAAGGATCACAATTCTAACTAGCACCTCCGTAGAGAAAACAAGGCTCTTTTCACCCTGACCAGCTCTTTCACACCCACTCAGGGGCCTAACAGTCTGCCTTCTAGATAGAACGAAACTATTTAGCCAAGTGTGTTTTATCATGCAATATGAGGAGTACAAAAGAGTTAGTTTATAGGGTTTCTTAGCCCATAACACAACTTTCTTTGCCTTTTATATAAGCCAGGTTTGATATTCTTATTCACACTTCCCCCATGAATGGCCTACTGAAATCAATGGGGATACTCAGTATGAGTAAAGGCATCTGATGCTGGCCTTTACTGGATACTTAGCATTCTTGTTCATACACAGGAGTCTGTAGTAGTGAATATGTGAATATGGAACCTAGCCAGGAGTTATAGAACATGAGATTAATGAGCTAAAACTAGCACATTAACAAGAACAATTGTTAAAAATCCAAGATTTAGAGGCAAGGACCACAATCCTATTTCACCAGTTGCCAGAAAAAGGACTAACTGTCTCAACAAGAAAACTAGCAAGGAGAAGTTTAGTTACGATACATGACTTGGGGACTGAAAAATGTTGGGAATGACAACCTCCAGCTTAGGGACAACAGTAAATAAAAAACATACACACAAGTAGAAAGAATTACACAGCTGTTTTTGAAAATAAAATAGTTGTGTGGAATCCAATTGAACAAAGCCTACAGAGCCAGAAAAATAAAGATGATAGAAGTTCCCAATATTCGCCTGTTGTTCTGATAAAGTATTATATTCCAGTTCTAGCAGCTGATGTGCATGCATTATGGAAGGGACACACTGGCATTACCACAAATGTTGTATGCATGAATAAGACTTGGACCTAAGAAGTAAACAGTAATTGTAGTGTAGTGATTTTATGTTGTTTATACAAAATGCAACATCTGTTATTTACCCTTTCACATAACACAAGAACTAGTGGTCACCCAATGACATTAATAGGCAGGAGGTGTAAAACAAACATAAAGGAAGTACTTCTTAACACAACACACATTAGTAATAGTAATAATTGGAGATATACCAATCTCCTAGAACTGGAAGGGAGCTTGAAAGGTCATTGAGTCCAGCCCCCTGCCTTCACTAGCAGGACCAATTTTTGCCCCAGATCCCTAAGTGGTCTCCTCAAGGATTGAACTCACAACTCTGGGTTTAGCAGGCCAATGTGCAAACCACCAAGCTATCCCTCCCCCCATTCAACCAGTGGAACTCATTGACAGAGAATGTTGTGAAAGCCAAGAGTATAACTGTGTTAAAAAATAATTAGATAGGTTCATGGAGGATAGGTCCATGAATGGCTATTGGCTAAGATGGTCTGGGACACAACCCCATGCTCCACATGTCCCTAAACCTCTAACTGCCAGAAGCTAGGACTGGATGGATCACTTGATAATTGCCCTGTTCTGTTCATTCTCTTTGAAGGATCTGGGATTGGCCAGTGTCAGAGACAGGATACTGGGCTAGATGGACCATTGGTCTGACCCAATATGGCTGTTCTTATGATGGTGCTACATCACTATTTAATCTAGACTCTAATCCTCCAATAAGTATACCCTGTTTAAAAATAAATATACAGCTAAACTGTTTCATGAATCAGAAGTTGGATTGCAAAGGAAAGAACTCCAGGAACATCAAGGGATATGGATAACTGTTAGCCAACTTCATGATATTAAATAAAAACCTAGATGTTCTTCTTCATGGGAAAGGAAACTCTAAATTTCCACTTGCACAGTTTCCTTTTCATGTTTCTAAAATGTGTTGAGGGCTTGACTCTCACCTTCTGAGTAGAATGAATATACACTGTTATAAATAAAAGAGAAGGGCAACAGGCCCTCACAGGTATTCTCTGTGACAGGTCCTCAGTTTTGGAACTCACTCCTCCTAATTTGTTACTCTTTTGGACATAATGCAAAGAGCATCTTTTCCCAAGCTATTGAAGGAGTGAGCTGAAGTGACTATATTCATGGGAAAGCCCTTTCATTTTTTTTTGTCTGACTATGGGATAGGTGCATAGGATGATTGTCTATCTATATTTCATAAACTGAAACAAAAAACAGAACAGTTGGGATGTTCATGCCTCTACATTCTTTAAAGTTAATTACATGATGCCCTCAACTCCCTGGCTCCCCTTAGGAGATATGATTGAAATGTTTGCCCTCCCCCCTCCTATCCTGGAAACATTATAGCGCATAACACACCCACAGACTGGCACACCCACAGATTGCCTAATGTTGCATTGGGAGGAGAAGCTGCATACTATTTTGCTGGTTCCATCTGAGATATGCCTAATATGTCTCCCCTCCACATGGGGTAGTGGAAGGAACAATCCATCTCAAAGTCCATAACTTGTGTGCAGGCATCAACTAGTCAAGAATAAATACTATGAGTTAGAGTATTGTCTCATCAGCACCACTGGCACAGATAGGAGTCATTTGGCTACACTTGCATTTCAAAGCGCTGCCGCGGCAGCGCTGCCGCGGCAGCGCTTTGAAGCGCTAAGTGTAATCAAAGCACCAGCGCTGGGAGAAAACTCTCCCAGCGCTGTCCGTACTCCACTTCCCTGTAGGGAATAACGGACAGCGCTGGGAGCACGGCTCCCAGCGCTGGGGCTTTGACTACACTGGCGCTTTGCAGCGCCGCAATTTGCAGCGCTGAAGAGGGTGTGTTTTCACACCCTGCTGCAGCGCTGCAAATTTGTAAGTGTAGCCAAGCCCAAAAGGAACACAAGATGAAGCAGAGATTAAAAAGAAAAAAGGTGGAAAAGGGAGGAAATTGTTTCTTTACTGTGCTGCAGTAAATTTGCTCACCTTCCAGATGCTCCCCAGCTAAAGCAATTGGCAGGTGGCAACTACTGCAGATGGATCAGCACAGCTGAGACATATACAGCTGTGAATATCTGTTTGCTTTGTATCTTTCGGCAGCCGTAAGTACTTTTTGAGGATGGGGATAGGGGAGGAGATTTCCCACATCCAGAGCACAGAGCAAGAAGCTTACTATTAACACATTACTCCCCATGCTTATCTTTATCTTGAATATGTGAGTAGATGGAAAATGGCTCAAATTTATATACATTCCTGTTAAAAATAAGTTTTCTGATCAACAGTGTGATCATTTTATAGATAACTCATTAGAGAAACCATCTGACACCAATCTGTCCTTGCTTTTACATAATATGATTTACCGTTAATTCTCTTCAGGCTTCTAGGCCCTACAACTTCTTATCAGACTGCCATACTAGTAACTCTTTACACTTGAAGCCTGGCTGGGAAGTAAATAACTATATGCAAAGATGTACAGATCATCAAAGGAAATTTCACTAAGGTCAAGGTTCTAAATAGTCAAAGATGCAAATTTAAAGTTGCAGCACTTTTAAAATAATGACTTATGACGGATGCTAACTTCATTCCTTCTTTTCTTTAAAAAATTCTATAAGCCACCCTATTCCCTAACAGGTTTCAGAGTGGTAGCTGTGTTAGTCTGTATCAGCAAAACCAACGAGGAGTCCTTGTGGCACCTTAGAGACTAACAAATGTATTTGGGCATAAGCTTTCATGGGCTAAAACCCACTTCATCAGATGCATCTATTCCCTGAAGCAATCTAGTTATAGAGTTTTTTGTTTTTATTTTTGTTTTGTAATGTACTGCTGTGCAATCAAACTAAACTTATCTTGGTAGGGACCTGTTATAGTGAGGCAAAGTACATTTGTTCCGCAGTAACAAGTACACCAATGGCACTACATAGCTAATTAGAACAATAATTAATTGGACAGCATACCCATGAAAGACCAAGTTTAAGGTCTTCATAGGAGATGTCTCCAACAAATGGAACATATTACTCACATTTTAAAAATGATGAGTTCAAGATTTGATTCCTGTAGGTATGTATTGAGGAAAACTGTCAACATACTGAATGTGAATGTGCTGCTACACGAGACATAGGTGCCTATATTTACAGGACCTGATGTTTTAAACTGAGCATTTGCATTTGCACAAGAAATTTGTGCAAACAATTTCCAAAACTGCATGCAAAAATTGGGTAACTGATACCCAGTCTACACTCCTAATTATGGTCATTGCTCACATGAACGAGACACACTATTGATCTTTCACTTCAGCTGTGAAATACTTTAGAAGAAGTGTTCATTGTACCTTTTGGATGAACCTCCTTAGATGGAGATCAAGCTTTCTGCTTCTAAGGAACAGAACTGCTCCTGGAGTAGTTGTGCCTCAGTCACTAACAACTAATGAAGTACTTGAGTTGTTGAGAAAGTTTCAGGCCATCACATATGAGATGAATGTATGTTCCTCTGTTGATAAAACCTGGTATAGACGCAGCCTGAGTGGGAATGTTTACACTGCTATTTTTAGCTTTGTAGCAAAAGCTTGAACCATTTGACGTAGACTCTTTTGGTTTTTGCAATGAACAAATCCATATTTACAAACAGACCCCCCCAACCTGAAGCAAATACTCACCAGCAACTACACACCACAAAACAAAAACGCTAACCCAGGAACCAAACCCTGCAGCCAACTCTGTCCGCATATCTATTCAAGGGACACCATCATAGGACCTAACCATATCAGCCACTCCATCCAGGTCTCATTCACCTACACATCTACAAATGTGATATATGCCATCATGTGCCAGCAATGCCCCTCTGCCATGTACATTGGTCAAACCAGACAGTATCTACGCAAAGAATAAATGGACACAAATCTGACATCAGGAATTACAACATTCAAAAACCAGTGGGAGGAGAACACTTCAACCTCTCTGATCACTCAACAGACTTAAAAGTGGCAATTCTTCAACAACAAAAAAACTTCAAAAACAGACTCCAATGTGAAACTGCAGAAATGGAATTAATTGGCAAACTGGTCACCATCAAATTAGGCCTGAATAAAGACTGGGAGTGGATGAGTCATTACAAAACCTAATTTTACCATACTAATTTCACACCTTCTTGTCAACTGTTTGAAATGGGCCACCCTCATTACGACTACAAAAGTGATTTTTCCTCCCTTGGTATTCTACTGATAATTAAATTGTCTCATTAGACTGACCCCACACCTGGTAAGACAACTCCCATCTTTTCATGTACTATGTATATATACCTGCTACTGTACATTCCACTCCATGCATCTGATGAAGTGGGTTCTAGCCCACGAAAGCTTATGGCCAAATAAATGTTAGGCTCTAAGGTGCCACAAGGACTCCTCATTGTTTTTACATACACTGAGTTACTCCATAACTGGAGAGAACTGACAATGCTTCCTTTGAGATGGGCATGACACTGCCTTCTTTTAGAGAGAGAGGCTTTTCTAGGCAAACATGACAGAGTGGTACTTCACACTTACAGGACTGAACTGCAAAAAGCATATATACAACAATTGGAGTGGACCAATTTTTAATCCTTGATGAAAATATAAGCAGTCATACTAATTTATTAGTTTCATCTACTGGAAAACATTTTTTTTTGTATTTCTAAGGGTACATCTACACTACCTGCCGGGCAGTGATCGATCTATCAGGGATCGATTTATCGCGTCTAGTGTAGACGCAATAAAATCGATCCCCGATAGCTCTGCTGTTGACTCCCGAACTCCACCATGGCAAGAGGTGAAAACAGAGTCAATAGGGCAGCGGTGGCAGTTGACCCCACGCCATGACGATGCCATGAGCAACTTTGTAGCTGAAGTTGTGCATCTTAGGTCAATCCCCCCTTCCCCAGTGTAGACCAGGGCTAAGAATAAAGTGTAATGAAGAAGAGGAGGTTACTCACCTTGTGCAGTAACTGACATTCTTCGAGATGAGTGTCCCTGTGGGTGCTCCACTCTAGGTGTTGGTGCGCCCCTGCGCTTTTGATCGGAGATTTCTGCAGCAGTACTCCTACCGGCCACGCATGCTCAGAGCCTGCCCCCCCACTCTGAGTATACCTCTAGTGAGCATGCGTGGCTGGTTCCCTCAGTTCCTTCTCTACAACGGAGGCTACCCCAACTCCGAAGTAGAGGGGAGAAGGGTGGGTAGTGGAGCACCCACAGGGACACTCATCTCGAAGAACGTCAGTTACTGCACAAGGTGAGTAACCTCCTCTTCTTCTTCGAGAGATGTCCCTGTGGGTGCTCCACTCTAGGTGACTTCGAAGCAGTGTATCTCAAGGAGGTAGGGACTTGGGATCTGGCAGGAATGCCGTGGTTAATACTGCCCTACCTAATCGAGTGTCAGAGAGAGGACCCTGAATAAGGGCATAGTTTTTGACAAATGTGTGCTCAGAGGACCAAGTGGCTGCTTTACAGATATCAGTCAATGGCACTTTACGTAAGAAGGCTACAGAGGTAGATACAGATCTAGTGGAATGAGTTCTGATGAATGCTGGTGGTGTAACATTTTTTATCTGATAGAGTCATATGCAATCAGAGATCCAGTTTGACAGTCTCTGGGGAGTGATAGGCATGCCTTTGGAGCGCTTCGCAATGGAGACAAAGAGCCTAGGAGAGTTTCTGAAGAGTTTGGTTCTGTCCAAATAGAATGATAAGGCCCTGCGCACATCCAGTGTATGCACTGTGGCTTCGAAAGAGTTTGCATGTGGTTTTGGGAAGAAAGTTGGTAGATGTATTGGTTCATTGATGTGAAATGAAGTATGAACTTTAGGAAGGAATTTTGGGTGCAGGTGTAGAGTCACTTTGTCCCTGAAGAAGAGCATATATGGTGGATCTGCCATAAGGGCTGCTATCTCTCCTGCCCATCTGGCGGAGGTAATCGCCACCAAAAAGGCTGTTTTCATCGAGAGGTGCAAGAGGGAGCAGGTGGCTAATGGCTCAAAGGGTTGCTGAGTTAAACAGGACAATACTAAGTGAAGATCCCATAGAGGGACAGGTGGCTTAATGTCTGGATATACGGCTTGGAGTCCCTTGAGGAAACGCTTGGTTATGGGATGAGCAAAGACCAAGGTATTGTCAACTGTACCATGAAAGGTTGTGATGGCAGCTTAATGCTCAATAGGTGGTCGAGTATGCAGGGAAGGGGTGCCAAGGTAGGAGACAGTTGTTTAGTTGAACACCATTCTGTGAATCGTTTCCACTTTTGGAGGTAGGTGGTACGGGTGGATTGTGTTCTGCTGTGTAGAAGCACCCTCTGAACTTGGTCGGAACAGTCTAGTTCTCGTTGGGAGAACCATGCAGGTACCAGGCTTTGAGATGAAGCATGGGCAGGTTCGGGTGAAGAAGCCGGCCGTGTTGTTGTGATAAAAGGTTCGGGATGAGAGGCAGTGAGATCGGTGGTCGAATTGACATTCTGGCTAGGAAAGGGAACCACGGTTGCCTCGGCCATGAAGGTGCGATCAAGATCACCCTGGCGAGGTCCGTCCGTATCTTTATGAGGACCCTGTTGAGCAAAGGTATTGGGGGAAATGCATAGAGCAAGTCCCAGTTCTACAGGATCATGAATGCGTCTCCGAGGGAGTGTTTGCCCAGCCCCGCCCTGGAGCAAAAATTGAGGCATTTCGTGTTTTTTGCGGTTGCAAAGAGATCTATGGTTGGGAGACCCCAAGTGCGAAATATGTTGTAAATGATTCCCTCATCTATCTCCCATTCGTGGTCCGAAGGGAAACGTCTGCTTAACTTGTCGGCAGTGGTGTTCATCACCCCTGGGAGATAAACAGCTGATATGCGGATGTGGTTTGCAAGGCACCGATTCCACAGTTTTATGGCCTCTGAGCAAAGAGAGTGGGAGCGAGCCCCTCCTTGTCTGTTTACGTAGAACATGCAGGCAATATTGTCTGTCATTATGCAGACGTGCTGATTCTTGATCAGTGGTAGGAAGTGGCAGCAGGCATTTCATATAGCTCGAAGTTCTAGAACATTTATGTGCAGGGAGGTCTCGGAAGGAGACCATAACCTGTGGACTGTTTGGTGAGAGATGTGGGCCCCCCAGCCAGTGAGAGACACATCGGTCGCCATTATAAGAGTAGGGGAAGTCTGGAGGAAGGGGACTCCAGAGCAGAGGTTGTAGGGGATCGTCCACCAAAGGAGAGAGTCCTTGACTCGGTAGGGTATGGCCAGGTGTTTGTTTAGTGAGTGCACGTTTGGTTTGTAACCCGCGGCCAGCCAAGCTTGGAAGCACCTCATGTAGAGACGTGCATTCTGGACCACGAAGGTGCACGAGGCCATGTGCCCTAGTAGTTGGAGGCAGTCTCGGGCATTGACCCGGGGACTGTTGCGAAGTCTCGTAGCCAGCAGTTTTATGGTATTGAATCGGTCGGGTGGGAGAGATGCCAGCCCAGTTGTGGAGTCGAGACTCGCTCCTATAAACTCCAGGTGCTGGGTAGGACTTAATGTGGATTTGCTTCTGTTTATTTGCAGGCCCAGGGATTGGAAGCAATCGATGGTGAGTTGTGTGAAGCGGAGGGCCTCGTCGAACGTGGAGGCCTTCAGGAGGCAATCGTCGAGGTAAGGGAATATTATGACCTCTTTTTTCCTGAGGTAGGCAATGACTACCGCTAGGAGCTTGGAGAAAACTCGGGGGGCAGTGGAAAGGCCGAAGGGTAGAACTCTGTATTGGTGATATGATTTGGCCCTCGGAAACTAAAGCTGAAAACTGTTGTTTCTTCTGTTCCGGAATGTGCTCAATAAAATCCATTAACTTATTATAGTTTCTGTGGTCGTACTTTGCCAGAACTGCGGTATAATTGGCAATTTGAAATTGTAAGGTTGAAGAGGCATACACTTTGTGACCCAGCAGGTCTAAATGTTTGCCTTCCTTGTTGGCTGGGGTATGGCGGGAATACTGTTGTTTGTTCCTTTGATTGGCTGCGTCCACTACCAGTGAGTTTGGCGCAGGATGGGAGAAAAGAAATTCAGAGCCCTTAAAGGGGATGAAGTATTTACGGTCCACTTGTTTGCAGGTAGGCTGGCTTGTGGCTGGAGCCTGCCAGATGGACTTAGCAGGTTGCAGAAGGGCTGGATTGATTGGTAATGCCAGTCTGGATGAAGAAGAGGGTTGCAGGATGTCCATTAACTCATGTTGTTAGTCCGGTACTTCCTCTAGATTAATTCTGAGGTCGCTGGCAACCCTTTTAAAGAGATCCTGGAATTTCGTAAAATCGTCTGAAGAAGTTGGGGGGGGAAGTAAAGCTTCTTCAGGCATTACTTCAGTTGGTATTTCAGTTGGTACTGGGTCTGGAGCAGGATTTAATTGATCCTGAGAATGAGAAGGTGCCGCCAACTGAGTGATATCATCTGGACGTTGGTGTCTCGTGGAAGTGGAATAGCGGGTGTGCTGCCGAGGGAAAGGTGCCCATGGGGCCCAATACTGCCATGGTGGTGGAAAAGGCATAGGTGGAACCATCCAGGGGTTAACACACCAGGAGGCAGGATCTCGAGGAGAGTCTGAGACAGTTTTCCTGTGCCCGCGGTTGACAGGAATCCGAGGATGGAATTCTGATTGCATTGAGGCATCACCCTGTAATTCAGACTCCTCTTCACTGGAGGAATGCTGTTCAGATCCTGAATCATTGGTAAGGGAGAAGCAATCTTTAAGGAAGGGTGATTGCATTGTAGGTGACACTAATAGGTCACTTGACTGAGTAAACGGCAGCCCTGAGGTAGCAGAAGGTGAAGGCTGATAGAATTGCTGCGCGGGAACTCGGGCTTGCACCGGAGTTCTAAGTCTTGGCTCAGTGCCAAGTAGCGTTGTTAATTTCGGTGCCGGTGTCGGAGTTGATGCCGCGCTATTAATAGTGGGCTGCGGTGCCTCAGGGGGGTCCTGGAATGTCGGCTCCGCATTCGTTGTGGTGCCGATGGGTGCCATAATCGAGGCAGGCAACTGAAAGCCTGTCGCTTCGGCACCGGAGCTTCATGCCGCCGCCGAAAGCAGAGGCGGGTTTAAAGCGATTCCTGAGGACCCCGGCTCTTTGAAAGTGCTCAGGCCGGGGAGCACTGGTAAGGAGACTGTGGATCTCACTGGAGAAGGTTTGTATCTAAGGGCTTCCTTTGTTCCTGACAGAGGGTGCCCTCGTTTAGTTGATTTCTTCTGCTTTTTAGCAGCAGGAGAGCTGTGTCGGTGAGAGGAGGCAGAGTCCACGCCAGGGTCTGAGGCGGACCCTAAGGATTTTTGCAGTAGAATGAATTTAAGTTTTAGCTCCCTGTCCTTTCTTGCTCTGGAGCTTAGTTTAGTACAGTGAGAACATTTTGGGAGAATATAAGTTTCCCCCAGACATTTTATGCACTGTGAATGTCCATCGGAGAGAGGGATAGCGTCCTTACAGGAGGAGCAGCGCTTAAAGCCTGTGGAGCCAGGCATGTCTGAAGCGCTGAGAGAAAATTTCTTTTTTTTTTTTTTTAAATGGTAGAGAAAAAGGTAAGTAACACTAACTAAGAACTAACTAACAAGAAAACTATCTAACTCTAAGTTATTTTAAGATGAGGAAAGAAATTCTTTAAGGAGTCTGCTGAGCTCCGTCTCAAGCCGGGGACGGTAGAGAAGGAACTGAGGGAACCGGCCACGCATGCTCACTAGAGGTATACTCAGAGCGAGGGGCAGGCTCTGAGCATGCGTGGCCGGTAGGAGTACTGCTGCAGAAATCTCCGATCAAAAGCGCAGGAGCGCACCGACACCTAGAGTGGAGCACCAACAGGGACATCTCTCTCGAAGAATTTACAATTCGGCAGGGACAGAAAATGTTGTTCTTGTTTGGGAACAGGGGTGCATTTTTGACTCTGTGATATTCCTTAAATGGCCCACAAAATAATTGTCAAAACAAATACTGAATGTTCTCACTCATCGTTCTCCATTGCACCTACAAAAACTTGATAGGGATTAGGCAGCTAGTATGCTGAAACCACTGCCCATCACACTGAACAGTCTCATTATTCTCCTGCACTTTCCTGTCCATCTCCACCTGCTCTCTCATCTTATATTTAGTTTATAAACTTGCTGAGGCAGAGGTTTTTGTATAGCACCTAGCATCATGTGGTTCTGGTTTATGACTAGGATTCTCAGATGCTACTTCAAAATTAAAAATAAAATAATCATCTTACTGCTACTATATTCCCATTATGTTGGCTAAATGCACTCTTGGCAGCCCATCACAAGAGGAATATTGTAACATACCTTCACCATCTCTAGTCCTTCCTACCCACTTTGTGCAGCATACCAATGTGGAAACTACCTATATTGTATCCATGTCAGGTACTGCTTTTGTTCAAGTTTAGTGGCGTTTTAATGCAGACAGAGAGCTTCTTTACTAAGCTGTGAATGAACAAGTTAATATATCAATTCCTGAACAGACTTGAAAAGTGGATTTGTCAGTGATATATGCATGTATGTATGTAAAGATTGGGTCTCTGGGTACTTTCTTCTATAAAAGGAATTTACGAATATCCCATTAATTCATTGCTTATATGTCCCCCTCTTACTGTGGTGTTGGATCTGTGACAAGTTTTTGGTGAATGCAGGTAAGAAAAGAGTCTTCTGCCACAATAGCATCAGTGTTTGGATCACTAGTCTGTACACTTTTAGGATAAAAAGGTTTGGAAGTAAAACAAAACATTTTTAGGATAATGAAATGAAGAAAACTTCCTCAACTGGTGTCATGGAAGCACACACACTAAATTCATGAAGATGATCTACTTTTTACTTGCTTGCTATGTCTCCCTCCGACGATAGCAAAAACACCACAGGGATTAATTCTGTAGTCTTCACTAGGGCTACTGGGCTGTTGAATTGAAGTGTAAACGCTCAAGCCCCTCTCCCTTCCTGAGGTCTCAGAGCCTATGCTCCAGCACAAGCCCAAATGTCTATACCACAATTAAGCAGGCCGGCCGCAGATGTTTAATTGCAGTGTAGGCAAGCCCACTAAGGCCCCATTCAGCAAAGAATTCAACATGTACAAGTACACGCTTAGACGTATATCTTTATTTAAAGCTTTAATTTAGACCTTGATTCAGCAAAGTCAATGAGAATTTTACCAAAGTGTGGACTGCAGGCCTTGGCCCTCCATCACTTCAATGCTATTGCATTCATTCTTACAAAGTGGAAATTACTGTGCTTTTCCTCTCTCTTGTTGTCCTTGTCAGAGTTATTTCTGTGGATTTAGTTATAACTGCAATCCATACACAACTCTGACATCAGCTTTAATGGGAACTGAGTTTATATTTATGGGAAGTTTGTGTGTCCGGTGACTCTAATAAAGATCTTCAATTAGTTAAGGTTTAGTTTACATTCACAACTATGGACTAAATTCAGCTGGACATGCGCAGGCACAGCTCCACTAATCTTAATGAAGATGTATCTCCTGGCTCTTGGGATGAACTTGGCCTTCTGTGATTGGACACTTTGAGAATTTTCCACCCATTTTCAGATCCCTTCCTTCTTTCATTCTAATGTGCCATTTCCTGCATCTCAAACCAAACAGCAGCAGAACGCCACCTGCTTTGTTTTGTTTTTTAACCTTTTCCCCAAGGACACAGTTTAACAGTTTATCTTAACATGCAAAACTTGCTATGCAGCTCCAGCATTTCTATTTACACAACAGACTGCATATTGAGTAAATACATATTTAAGAAATTATTTTAAAAGGCAGGTATTTAGGGCAACTCTTGGAAAGTGTACTTGTCATATGTAAACAGATTTAGAACATTAAAAAAAATAGATCACAGTATGTGCTTAATAGAATATTCCAATCCACCAGCTAAACACACAGGTATATATTTTATTATAAAGCAATGTAGGTACCAAATATGCTTGGATGGCTACTATCACTTCATAATACTATTTAAATATATCTATTTGGCATACATATATGTTTCCAAAGTATAAATACATACTTTAATCTTTATAAATAACAACCACAGTATGGCAAAATATCCTCTTTTTTAATTTCTTCAACTTGTTTTTCTTTTCAAAGTACAAATAAAGCAATTAAGCCTTTTCAGACTTAAAGAATAAATAGTTGCCAGATTTAATCTTTTGATATTATTAAACCTGGTTTTAAAGCTCTTCGTTTAAAAAAAAAAAATAACCGTCTTAAATTCTTAGGACACAGTTCTGCAAAGACTTGCACAAATGAGTAACTGTGCTTATCTGAGCAGTACCTTCAAATTGAGTGAACTCACATACAACAATTTTATTTGTGTTAGTTTGCAGAAGTAGACATAATAGATAAACACACACTTTTTAAAATGAAATCTCTTTTACTTTTCGAATTACTAAGAGCTAAGGCCTTGACTATCAAGCTTCCTTGTTGAACAAATTGGTGTCACTATTGGTACAATCTTCCACTCCTTTCCCAAGCAAAACTCCCATTCGCTTGAACTAGGAATTTTACCTAAAGGAGGGATCATGGGTGGCAAGTTTGTAGAAATTTTGGTGGTGCCCAGAACCCGCCCCCCAACTTCGCCCCCCCAAACTCTGCCCCCACCTGCCTAAGGCTCTGGGAGGGGACTCAGGGAGGGGGGAGGTCTGGGGTGCAGATCCTGGGCTGGGGATTAGGGTGCAGGAGGGGTGCAGGATGTAGGCTTTGGGATGGAGTTTGGGTGCAGGCTCTGGGCTGGGGGTGAGGGCATAGGAAGGGGTGAGGGGTGCAGGCTCTGGGAGGGAGTTTGGGGATAGGAGGGAGTGCAGGGGTGAGGGCTGTGGGGCTGAGGATGAGGGATTGATGATGCAGGAGGGGGCTCAGGGCTGGGGCTGAGGATTAGGGTGCGGGGGGATGAGGGCTCTGGCTGGTGCTGAGGGGTTCATGATGCAGGAGGGGGCCTAGGGCAGAGGGTTGGGGTGTGGGGTGAGGGCTGTGGGGCTGAGGATGAGGGGTTCATGATGCAGGAGGGGGCCTAGGGCAGAGGGTTGGGGTGTGGGGTGAGGGCTGTGGGGCTGAGGATGAGGGGTTCATGATGTGGGGGGGCTCAGGGCTGGGGCAGAGGATTAGGGTGCGAGGGGATGAGGGTTCTGGCTGAGGCTGGGGGATGAGGGGTTCATGATGCAGGAGGGGGCTCAGGGCTAGGGCAGAGGGTTGAGGTGTGGGGTGAGGGCTGTGGGGCTGAGGATGAGGGGTTCATGCTGCAGGGGGGGCTCAGGGCTGGGAATGAGCATTAGGGTGCAGGGGATGAGGGTTGGGGCTGAGGATGAGGGGTTCATGCTGCAGGGGGGCTCAGGGCTGGGGCTGAGGATTAGGGTGCGGGGGGGGGGGATGAGGGCTCTGGCTGGGGCAGAGGATTAGGGTGCGGGGGGATGTGGGCTCTGACTGGGGCTGAGGATTAGGGTGCAGGGGGGATGAGGGATCTGGCTGGGGATGAGGGGTTTGGGGTGTTGGGGAGGCTCAGGTCTAGGGCAGGGTAAGGGCAGCTGCCTTGCCATTAGTGGATGCAGGCGCTAGGACCCTGGGGCAGCAGACAGCAGTTCTGCTGGGAGCCGATCTCCAGCAGCACAGAGCAGGCAGGGGAGAGGCGCACGCTGCTTTTTGTCAGGCAGGGACGTGGTGCGGCGGGGGGCAGGGGACACGGAGGGGGCGGGGTGGCAGGCAGGGGCTGGGACCTGCTCCAGGCAGGGACGCGGTGGGGTGTGGTGGGGGGGAGGCCTGCGGAGGCCGGGGCCCGATCCAGGCAGGGCCGGGGGAGAGACCCAGCTCTAAATATTGCTGGAACAGGGCACCCGGCCCTGAATATTCCTGGAGCCTGGGCACCGCAGATGTATATAACCTGCCGCCCATGGGAGGGATGTCTAATTGATCCATCTATTTCCTACTTCTAAAACCAAAGTTTCAGCAACGTTTTTTTTAATATTAACAAGAACACATCATCTACTAGGACTGGATAGTCAAGAATTTTGGAAATATCATATATAGTCTCACCCCCTCTAGCTCAATTGTTTGCATCTGTGCCATGCTAGCAGTGATAACTATTTAATGGCCTCTGGGGAGGCGGGGGAGAAATGGTGGTCTGAGGTCAGTTCCTAGTATGCAGGTGTCCACATCATAAGTGTTGCTAAATCAATTCTTTCTGGCTTTATCAGTGAAAAGGATTAAGACTGAGTGGACATGAAGCCTGAACTATTCTCTTACCCCAGTTATGGCCTCTTCAGATAAAGTTGAGACATATTCAGGAGGCTGTTAGGAAGCATACTTTACTTCTGCCCTGTTACGTACACAGGACTTCAGTTTTCTGGGCTGTCAGGCTGACAGCTTTTATAAACACGTTTAAAAATATGATTGAAATATATTGCAATAAAATCTGTATTCACAGTGAATCCACCTCAGAAAGTTCTTGTTTGCCTTTAAAAGAATATAAAAGACATTCAGGGCACAGCATTCCCCCATTCCCTTCTCCCACAAGAAACACCCAACAGATGCATACTTCATTGAGTAAGAAACATGCACTCATTTAAATCAGTTTCATCTTACATTTTATAACACGGTTGTGAATTATATTCTTTTTCCATTTGTGGAGAGGATAGAACAGATGGTGAAGTCTAAGTTTAAAATGATGCACCCATTAAAATAAACTATGCTGCCCAAAGATTGTTCACAAAAGTATGTGATTTGTACAATCTAAGTGGGTTTCTGCTCCAATGAAATACTTTACAATGGAAGGAAACTAGGACTTCAGGAAATGTTCATTATATCAGGGGATTCATGTTAACAGAATTTTGCTATAATTTTAAAAGCTAATTTATGGCACTGTTTTTCCCATATACTTACTTGGAAAGGTTTATGCTCAGAGATTTAGAGAGGTGAAGCACTGGTTAAAGCGATATATTATTGCAAAAAGCTATTCCTCCTCCTGGCTGGTTTATTTTGTGCACCTGCTGTTTGAAAAAATGTCTATCTTTTTTTGCAATAATAGGATTAGAGTGCCTAGAAGGCTTGCAAAATCTATTTTTCTTTCCGCCTTACTCTGCCTATGTTAACGCCAGTGCAGCCTAAGAACATATATAGTGTATTGCAGAGCTTGAATGAAAACAGTTATAAAAACAAGGAAAAAGAAGGAAGATACTAACTCTTATTACAAAGGCAGGGGGAGAAAAAAAATAAACCACTCTAGGCTAGAGAGATATCCATTTTAGTTCTGGGAAAACATTTTTTCTTTAATTGCCATTAAACAAAAAAAAATCTATTATTTACCCAGCTCTACTCATCAGGCCCTTTCAGCTTCCATTCCCCTCTTCAGGAAGTGTACAGATGCAGGAGGAGTGCATACTGGCAAGGGCAGGTATGCACTCCAGGAGTGGCACAGAGATTAATCTTAGGGTCAGGGAAATAAATGAGAGTGAGGTGCTTAAATACCTTTGAGGAGCTGGCCCTTGGATCCAATGTCTGTCAGATACAGTGGCTGACAATCCCCATATAAGGGGTGAGGAGGGTCTGTTATGGCAGTTCAGAAACTAGAATAAGCAGTTGCAATACAGCTGTATATCCTTCCCCTACGTTCGGGGTGAATTCTGTCATTCTCAACCGCCACCAGAGTTCCACATACAAAGTCAATTTACTTGGTGGACTGAATTTTACCCTTGATTAATAAAACTAAGGATACAAAATAATCACTGGAAATAGTTGTTAATATATAAAATAAATACTATATTATTAAAGTAGACTATACATTTAAATAGCATTCTGAACATAATTGCAATGTAAATGTTGGGAGGTATTGTCACCTTTCCAGTTATAATAGCACAGAGCCTGAATGAAATCAATTTTATTTCTGAAATAATTGATAACATTTAGTTATGGAAAGAGTAAATCCTTGAGATCAAACATGGCATGTGCAGATAGAATTTAGCCCTTAAGAAAAATCTTGATCGAATCCTGCTTTCAAAATGTTGAAAGCAAATTCATCTTTCTGTGAAATTCTTTTGGTTTGCAGTTTCCCTGTCTAGTACATAGCATTATCCTGCACCTGAGTGTAAAACTAGCAGATCATCAATCCCATACTTGCCTACCAATGCAAATTTTGACTATAAAAATTGGTGTGTTTGCACTAAATTAATGGGAGGCAAAAATACAGAGGGAAATTTCTATACCATGAAGACCAAATATAAAGCTGATAGGAAAAATAAGTTTATTACCATATCCTGTTAGAGTGGAATACTTTTAAATTAACAGATGATACAAATAAATAGCTGGAGTTTATAAACAAAATGTTTATAACTGTACAACAAGCTTGGTGAAGACTAATCTTACCACCTAACTGCTGAGTTTCTGTACGAGTGATACAGTATTAGCTATCTCTAAATGGAGGAACTGATCTGTTAAATAAAGCAATTGTTCTGTTAAAATAGTTTAGCATAAACCAAAGCAGACTAGTTCAGTGGTCTCCACTGGCAGCAAACAGGTCTAAGAATGTTTGTTACAAGGAAGACAGTTGACATTTTCTCATTGTGCTAACACCTGCACCTAAATATATCTCCCAAGTCCTTCCCTCCTCACCCACCCCGTTCCCTTCTTCTTAGTTTAGTTTGAAGACAAATCAACAGAAGTCAGCAATCATAAATATGTGTATGGATAAACAATAGCAGAGGATGGGTCTGTACATCAACCTTCTGGATGACCAGATATAATCAGAAAGTAGGTGTACTTTAAAAAAAAAAAAAAAAAAAGAAAGAACTTAAGCAAAGCATCACTATTGTCTAAGGGCTTGTCTGAACTTACCAGGGGAATCAACGCACAGCAATCAATGCACTGGTGGCCGATTTAGCAGGTCTAGTGAAGATCTGCTAAATCGACCGCAAATTGCTCTCCCATTGACTCCTGTACTCCACCTGAATGAGAAGTGCAAAGAGAGTCGACAGGAGAGCATCTCCCGTAGACATAGTGTAGTATGGACCCCACGGTAAGTAGATCTAAATACGTTGATTCAGCTACATCATTCACATAGCTGAAGTTGCTTAACTTAGATTGATCTCTCCCTGTAATATAGACAAGATCTAAGTTGTATATTGCTTGTCTGGACACAAATCTACTGCCATAGTCCTAAAGTGAAGGGTAGGGGTAAGATGGGAGGAGGGGAAATGCTATCAAAATACGACACAAGAAAAAGAAAGGGCACCCATATAAGAAAACAAAAAACAAAAACAGGCATGGTCATGTTTTCCTTTCATTTGCACCACTTGGGATTGTACAGATGCAACTAGAGGTAGATTCTGACCCTTTCTTTCTAACAAGACACTTCGGAGGAGAAAGAGGAAGAGAGACAGGGTTTGCAGATCTTTGCTAGGCAGTATCTCCAGAAGTCTACTGTACAATTGCACCAGGTGGAAATACCTACCCTTCACTTTTTGTTACTTTGTTATGTAGTATGTAGACAGTGGACATAGATCTTTAAACAGGTAGTGTGCCCACCTTTACAATATATTTCAATGCAGCTGTTGTCATACACCTCTCCATATTGTAATGCAGAGTGTGTCTCTCTAAGATCTCCCCCCACAAAAAAAAAATCTGGCATGAATTGTGGATGGTTCAGGAGACCTGTGCACAGAGTACAGCTCTGAATAAATGTTTCAGCTTTTATTTTACAACTTGCCAGGAGCACAGATTTTTTTGAGCAAATGCCTCCACTACCAGTTGTTTCACAAAAAAGGAGATAGTTTCCCACTGGCACTAATAATATTCTTTTCCATAAGAGGCTTGAGTCACAGCCATTACTCACTTCTTCCTAACCACTGAATCTGGGTCACCCTCAAAATCTGCTTTTTTGTTTTAATGGCAAGAATGTAAATTGTATTGAGGTAGACATATGATTATGGTATGGCAAGTTCAGTCATTCTCCTTAGTGTAACAGTAACAAATCTGAATAAATTAATTCTAATGAGTACACCATTCTGCTCTGAGTTGAGGGTTTGATATCATTAGGTGTGTGCATGCGTGCGTGTGTGTGTAAAATCAAAGGCAGAAATTGGGTCCTAGCTGTGTATAGTAAAATAAAAGTGTGCTGAATAGTGTCCATCAGGCTGAGCAAAAGAACATATATGAGCTGCATTTTGCCATTTTGGTACCACCCAATATCAACAATCCTGCCATATATCTGTTATTAATATACTAGGGGATCACACACTTTATAGTTTCTGTAGGCTGAGTCAATTCCTCCATTTCCCAACACAAGCTCCCTGTGTGTCACCCTCCCGATTTCCTTCCATTGTAGGGACTTCTTCCACCCCCTGACCTCTCCTCATGCAACGGGCTGTGTGTCTCCCCATACCAAGGTTTCCCCTAAGACAGGGGTTCTGTGGGTCTCCCATTTTGTCCCCTCTTCCCCCCCCTCCCCAGTAGATTCTTTTCTGTCTCACTAGGAGGTAAGTCTTTCAGGGCATTAATATGTTAAATTCGTTTGGGAGGATTGGCAGAGCTGAAATGGGGGTGTTATGCTTGAAGGTGAGTGCCATCAACTGCTTCTTTGGTATATGGAGAAGCTGCTGGATCTGCTAACCAGATGACAGGGACTCCACATATCATCTTTCGCCCTTCCCCTTAAAAGTTATCCTGGTACAACCAAACAAACAGAGAAATGCCTTCAAGTTGAGTGTAGGGCCTCACAAATTCAGTCAGTTATCATTAATACTTTTGCATTGGACAATGCATTTCAGCCAGGTTCTCAAAGCATTTTATAAACTTTAATATAGTCACACAACAACTGCAGGAAGTAAGTACTATATCCCCATTTTTCACAAAAGAAACTAAAGCACGTATAAGTTAAATGACTTGCCCAAGGTATCACAAACAGTGAGTAGCAGTACCAAAAATAGATTGCAGACCTCTTGACTCCTGAGTGCCATGCTCAGACTACTAGACCCTGCTCCCTTGCTATTTTTCATCCTGCAGCCATTGACCAGCCTATTCTGTTTAAATTGCTGCTGCTCAGTTGGTGATCTAATCAGGATGGCAGTCAGTTCTGCTGAACTCATGGTTCCTGCAGGGCTCATCTCTGCAGGAGTTGCAACATAAGGCACACTTATAATGGATGCTTGAATGGAAAATAAAGGTAAGCTATTTGTTTGAAACGTACGTCTTATTTATTGCATGTTTATATGTTGGCATAAGAGGCCTCTTAAGTGGTTGCCAGAGATCCAAGACTCAGACCGATATATATGTTCATATGCTTAGCTAAGAAAGTTCTAACTGATGGCTATTAGTGTCTCTTATGTATTCCCTTAAAATGAGAGAACTACGAAGGAAAACTGAAAAGTTCAGATATTACATGCATACACAAAAGGGAGCACAATATAGTTATAATAAACAGAAGTGTTCCTGTTTGCATATGTAAACAATGATAAATCATGGGTATTTCAATCACATTTTTCAAATATTTGAGGGTTGAATTTTCTTTACCAGCTGTGTGCTTCAGATACACTTATCAAGATGATTTTAAAATGCATGCATGCGAAAAAAAGCAAGCTGCATGGTGACTGAATGTCCACACACTAACAAACACACTTCAATTTACAACTGAACATTAAAAAGCCATTTCCCAAACAGTCTGAGGAATTACACCACCATGTACAACTCATATTATGAGAAAAGGAGCAGGCACGTTTCACCTTTTATGTCTGTTTAAGTGGCCTACGAGAACTAAGTTTAGAAGTGTGAGCAACAAGGGTGATGTCGTGGTGAAAGTCTGCTATAGACCACCAGACCAGGGAGATGAGGTGGACGAGGCTTTCTTTCAGCAACTAACAGAAGTTACTAGATCACAGCCCCTGGTTCTCATGAGGGACTTCAATCACCCCGATATCTGCTGGGAGAGCAATACAGAAGTTCACAGACAATCCAGGAAGTTTTTGGAAAGTGTAGGGGACAATTTCCTGGTGTAAGTGCTGGAGGAATCAACTAGGGACAGAGCTCTTCTTGACCTGCTGCTCACAAACAGGGAAGAATTAGTAGGTGAAGCAAAAGTGGATTGGAACCTCGGAGGCAGTGACCATGAGATGGTCGAGTTCAGGATCCTGACACAAGGAAGGAGAGCAGCAGAATACGAACCCTGGATTTCAGAAAAGCAGACTTTGACTCCCTCAGGGAACTGATAGGCAGGATCCCCTGGGAGAATAACATCAGGGGGAAAGGAGTCCAGCAGAGTTGGCTGTATTTTAAAGAATCCTTATTGAGGTTGCAGGAACAAACCATCCCGACGTGTAGAAAGAATAGTAAATATGACAGGCAACCAGCTTGGCTTAACAGTGAAATCCTTGCTGATCTTAAACACAAAAAAGAAGCTTACAAGTGGAAGCTTGGACAAATGGAGTATAAAAATATGCTCAGGCATGCAAGAGTGAAATCAGGAAGGCCAAATCACACTTGAGTTGCAGCTAACAATGGATGTTAAGAGTAACAAAAAGGGTTTCTTCAGGTATGTTAGCAAAAAGGTGGTGGTCAAGGAGAGTGAGGGCCCCTTACTGTCCCCTGCTCCCTGTCCACTGATTGACCCCTGGGACCTCCTGCCCCTTATCCAACCCCCCGGCCCCGGCCCACTTACCATGCTGCTCAGAGCAGAATATCTGGCAGCTGCGCCGCCCGACTGGAGCCAGCCACTCCGCCCGTGCTGCCCTGCAGGAGTGCACAGCCCTGCCGGCCAGAGCGCTGGCGGTGTGGTGGCGTGGCTGCGGGAGAGGGGGGAACAGCAAGGAAGGGGCAGGGGGCTGGCATCCCCAGCCAGGAGCTCAGGGGGCAGGCAGAACGGTCCCACGAGCTATAGTTTGCCCGCTTCTGGAAAATAAGGTGGATAAGAAAGCTGGCTAGATCATCGGGCTCAATGGGTAGTGATAAATGGCTCCATGTCTAGTTGGTAGCCGGTATCAAGCGGAGTGCCCCAAGGGTTAGTCCTGTTCAATATCTTAATTCATGATCTGGAGGATGGCGTGGATTGCACCCTCAGCAAGTTTGCAAAGGACACTAAACTGGGAGGAGTGGTAGATATGCTGGAGGGTAGAGATAGGATACAGAGGGACTTAAACAAATTAGAGAATTGGGACAAAAGAAACCTGATGAGGTTCAACAAGGACAGGTGCAGAGTTCTGAACTTAGGATGGAAGAATCCCATGCACTGCTACAGACTAGGGGCCGAGTGGCTAGGCAGCAGTTCTGCAGAAAAGGACCTAGTGGTTACAGTGGACAAGAAGTTAGATATGAGTCAATAGTGTTCCCTTGTTGCCAAGAAGGCTAACGGCATTTTGGGCTGTATAAATAGAAACATTGCCAGCGGACCGAGGGATGTGATCATTCCTCTCTATTCGGCATTGTTGAGGCCCGTCTGGAATACTGTGTCCAGTTTTGGGCCCCTCACTACAAGAAGGATGTGGAAAAATTGGAAAGAGTCCAAAGGGAGCAACAAAAATAATTAGGGGGCTGAAGCACATGACTTATGAGGAGAGGCTGAGGGAACTGGGATTGTTTAGTCTGCAGAAGAGAAGAATGAGGGGGATTTGATAGCTGCTTTCAACTACCTGAAAGGAGGTTCCAAAGAGGATGGATCTAGACTGTTCTCAGTGGTACCAGATGACAGAACAAGGAGTAATGGTCTCAAGTTGCAGTGAGGGAGGTTTAGGTTGGACATTAGGAAAAACTTTTTCACTAGGAGGGTGGTGAAGCACTGGAATGGGCTACCTAAGGAGGTGGCAGAATCTCGTTCCTTAGAGGTTTTTAAGGTCAGGCTTGAAAAAGCCCTGGCTGGGATGATTTAGTTTGGGGATTGGTCCTGTTTTGAGCATGGGGTTGGACTAGATGACCTCCTGAGGTCCTTTCCAACCATGATATTCTATGATTCTATGAAAGGTTGAAAACATTGGGTTTGTTTAGTCTGGAGAAGAGAAGGCAGTGTGAAAAAGCTGAAAAAGAGGAGAGTGATAAATTGTTAATCACTGAGGACAGTGTAAGAAGTTACAGCAGGAGAGATTTAGGTTAGACATTAGGAAAAACTTCCTAACTGTAAGGGTAGTTAAGCACAGTAACAAGTTACCTTAGGAGGTTGTGGAATCGCTATCAATGGAAGTTTTTAAGAACAGGTTAGAGAAACACCTGTCAAGAATGGTCTAGAGTAGATAATACTTAACCCTGTGTTAGACCAGGACACTTGAATAGATGACCTTCCAGGCCTACATTTCTATGATTCTACTCTACAGACCACAGCGAGAAATATGAGCCCCTAACCAGCTAGCTTGATATCACGTGTAATTTGGATAAAATACTTGCTTTGAATAGGGTGACCACCAATGTTTCAAGAAAAAAAGAAACTATATTTAAAAAAAAATACAGGATGAAGCTTTTTAAACAGACACTATTCCACAGTCTTCTATATAGAGTACAGAACCCAAAGACACACATTTGTATCATGATGTTTGACCTTAAAGATGGATAAGTGAAAACATACTTTTTATCTGATCAAATGCTTCATAGTATCTCTTTATTGGATGCATATTGTGGGATATTGTGTGTCACATGAGCAAGGGGAAATGCTCATTAATGGATGCTGACGGTCAGCACAACTAATGCTTCAGCAAAACTATAGATCTTGGGTAGTTTCAGTGGTGTTGCTCCTATACTGCAAGGTACCTTCTCTCATTAGGACACTCCTGGTGGGGATGGAAGCTCCAATACATCTGGCTGCCACAAGGGGATCCCAAGTGAGTTGGAACAACTCTACTGCCTGAAGCCTATGTGCTGCAGGGACTCCTGATGGGGAAAAGGGAGCAGATACAGAGCAAAAAATACAAGCCTGTGAGGGGCTGTTGCAAATAAGACTCACAGAAACAGGACTTGGGGCTCCCTACACATAGTCTCAGCTGTAGTCACAGACCTTCCGTGTGGGGGGGGAGGGGGGCGTTTAGAGTGGGGAGAAGAGAAACAGGTCTATAGGTAGTGGGTAGAATAGGGTCTGAATTTTATTGCATTGGTTGGAATTTATGTATGTTTTGATTAGAGGTGGTTGGAAACTGGAATTTCTGTTTCATGAGAAATTCTATAATTTAAAAAATATATATAAATTGGAGTAAAATGTCAAATCACAACATTTCCCAAGAAATTAATTAATTAGTTTTTAATTGTTTGGATCAATCAAAATATTCTCTTTCAATTTAAACTTTTTTAATTTTCTATTTTGCATTTCATTTTAAATAAAATAGTGAAATTAAAATTGAAATAAAGTTATTCAGAAACAAAAAAATTGAAATGTTCTGATAATGTCATAATGGACCATTTAAAATAATCAAATGTTTGTTTCAAGATTATTTTTATTTTCTTAAACGAAATTTTGTTGAAACTGACACATTCCCATGGAATGTTTTGCTTTTAACCAATCGACTTTTCAGATAGAAAAATGTTGCATCACAAAACTTTTGACAAAGTCTAAATTTTGATAGTCTAAATATATTATTATTTTACTTATAAAAGGGCACAGAAATTATGCCAATATGCCATGGAGTGAGATGGTTGCCCTTAGTTTATGTTAGTGGACGCTGATTTGTTAACAAAATGGAAGCTCAGAGAAAAGAGAAAAGGAGCCACATTGATTCCCCATTTACAGATTCATAGTTTCCGAGGCCATAAAGGACCATTGTCATCATCTAGGCTGACCTCCTGTGTAGCACAGCCATAGAATTTACCACAAATAATTCCTAAAGCATAACTTTTAGAAAAAGATCCAGTTTTGATTTAAAAATTGGAGAATCCATCACAATCCTTGGTAAGATGTTCCAATGATTAATTACTCTTACCCATAAAATTTACACCTTATTTTCAGTCTGAATATGTCCAGCCATTGAATCATGTCAGACCTTTCCCTTCCAGATTGAAGAGCTCGTTATGAAATATTTGTTCCCCATGTGGCTACCTATAG
Source organism: Mauremys mutica (assembly GCF_020497125.1). NCBI lineage: Eukaryota > Metazoa > Chordata > Testudines > Geoemydidae > Mauremys > Mauremys mutica. Next base: position 181,501,683 of record NC_059072.1, on the reverse strand, counting down.
AATGTTATCAATTCACCCCTCAGTCTTCTCTTTGTTAAGATAAATCAATTGTGCTCCTTGAGTCCATCACTATAAGACATGTTTTCTTATCCTTTAATCTTTCTCATTGCTCTTCTCTGAATCCTTTCCAATTTACCAACATCTTTCTTGGATTGTAGGCACCAGAACTGGACACAGTATTCCAGCAATGATTTCACCAGTGAGAAATACAGAGGTAAAACAACCTGTCTACTCCTCCACATCCCAGGATCACATTAGATCTTTATGCATCCCAGGATCACATTAGATCTTTTGGCCCAGCTGCACATGGGAAGTTCATGTTCAGCTGATTATCCACCATAACTCTCCAATCTTTTTCAGTCACTTTTTCCCAGGATAGAGTCCCCTAGCCTGTGTACACTCTATATTTAGACATGTTAAATACATATAATTTGCTTGTGCCCAATTTACCAAGCAATTTAGATTGTTCTGTATCAGTGACCTGTCCTGTTCATTATATACCACTCTCTCAATTTTTGTGTTATCTGCAAACTTCATCAGTGATGGTTTTATGTTTACTTCCAAGACACGGTTAAAGATGGTAAACAGCCTACGGTGAAGAATCTATCCCAATTGGAAACATACCCACTCAATGATGATTCCCCATTTACAGTTATATTTTGAAATCTATCAGATAGCCAAGTCAAATCACCTTATAGACTCTGTCCTAGTGACAAACACCACAGAAGTTGTCTCATATTTTGCTCTGGGTTCCACAGCTAAAGATTCTGTGGTACTGGACCAGTTGTGCTGATGGAGCACAGATGACATTGCAGGGAGACCCACCCAGACCAGCAGCACAGAGCTGATTTTGCAGCAAAGCTAGACCAGACCAGCGGCATCCTCACAGGGCTGTATTTGAAGCACCCCAGCCCACAAGAAGCAGAGCTGATAGAGAACTGCATCAGGTAGCCCCAGTGGGCTGGATCTCTGTGGACTGGAGCAGACCAATGGAAGAGAGTCATTCTCCTTGACACTACCTGACAACAACTATTTTGACTTCTGGCTGGCTTTTTAGGTGGGTGGGGGGAGGGAGGGAGGGATGCAGTGGGACTAAGTTCTGGATCTCCATAAGTTAGACCAGTGGTGGGCAGCCTGCAGCCCATCAGGCTCATGTGCTGGCAGCCCCCAAGACAGTTTGTTTACATTGACCATGTACAGCCCCCATTGGCTGCAGTTCACCGTTCCCAGCCAATGGGAGCTACAGGAAGCGGGGGCCAGCACATCCCTGTGCTCTGTACTGCTTCCCGCAGCTCCCATTTTCTGTGAATGGTGAACCGCGGCCACTGGGCAGCTGTGTCTGCGGATAGTCAATGTGAACAAAACAGTCTTGCGGCTTGCCAGCGGATTAGCTGATGGGCCGTGTACAGCCCGTGGGCCACAGGTTGCCCACCACTGAGTTAGACTACTATTTGTAACTGTGAGGTTGACTAAAAAGTCATGATGTAATGATTTTGGTTGCTCAATTTCTTGTGTGTAAATATATTGTTACCCCTTTTGAGTGGGTAACCAAAATTTTTGGGATCTTCCAGTTGTTCCACTTAGGAGGAGAAACAGATGAAGGAGTCAGGTATCTTTGATACAAACTTACTCAATTACAGAGAAACAAATACAAAGTCCTTGGTTCTTCAGTTTCCAATGGAAAAAAGTAAACAGAAGGGTCTCAGGCCATACAGGGAGGATGAGTGTCTAGGGTAGCTGGAAATGGTCACCCATTATAATAAGTTTAAAAGCTTTTTCTGCAGCTTTGTTTCTAAGATGACATCGTTTAGCATATGCAATTTTGTTGTAGCTCTGTTGGTCCTGGGATATTAGAGAAAAATGGTGAAGTAATATATTTTATTGGGCCAACTTCTGCTGGGGAGGAAGACAAGTTTTCATGGCTACACTGACCTGAAGAGGAATTCCATGTAAACTAAAAAGCTTGGCTCCCTCAACAGAAGAAACTGGTTGAATAAAACATATTAACTCATGCATAATACTTCAATGAAGATAATTATACTCAGTAACTTTAGCTCAGAGGAAATTTTTCTACACCAAAGATTTATAAACACTCAAGGAAACAAAGTGTTGCTCATGGATTCCAGAAGAAACAAAGAAACTAATGTATCTTATGAAGCTGAAATGCTGTATTAAGACTAGCCAACCTACCCTGAAGGAAACAAGTACCTGTTACAAGCACTGATGTAAACAGAGATGACACCAAAGGAGGGTGGAGGAGCCCTAGGTTTCAGTCAAGATATTTATGGTATTGCATCAACTGATTATACTTAATGACCAGAGAATTCCAACATAAGCAGACATGCTTATACATCCATTGTGTATATTGAGACTAAAATACAAACATTACCTCACACCAAGAACTAGCCATATCTGAGTTAAGTAAAGCAAAGAAAGGGTGGGGAGGGGTTATAGTGGACCACAAGCTAAATATGAGTCAGTAATGTGATGCTGTTTCCAAAAAAGCAAACATGATTTTGGGATGCATTAACAGGTGTGTTCTGAGCAAGACATGAGAAGTCATTCTTCCACTCTACTCTGTGCTGGTTAGGCCTCAACTGGAGTATTGTGTCCAGTTCTGGGCATTTCAAGAAAGATGTGGAGAAATTGGAGAGGGTCCAGAGAAGAGCAACAAGAATGATTAAAGGTCTTGAGAACATGACCTATGAAGGAAGGCTGAAAGAATTGGGTTTGTTTAGTTTGGAAAAGAAGACTGAGAGGCAACATGATAGCAGTTTTCAGGTATCTAAAAGGGTGTCATAAGGAGGAGGGAGACAACTTAGTCTCTAAGGGTAGAACAAGAAGCAATGGGCTTAAACTGCAGCAAGAGAGGTTTAGGTTGGACATTAGGAAAAAGTTCCTAACTGTCAGGGTGGTTAAACACTGGAATAAATTGCCTAGTGAGGTTGCGGAATCTCCATCTCTGGAGATATTTAAGAGTAGGTTAGATAAATGTCTATCCAGGATGGTCTAGACAGTATTTGGTCCTGCCATGAGGGCAGGGGGCTAGACTTGATGACCTCTCGAGGTCCCTTCCAGTCCTAGAATCTATGAATCTATGAAAACCCTTTCAGTTTAAGAGACTAAGATGACAACTGGTTATTTGCTAGAATGACTTGCCAACAATAGCCACCTGGGAAAATTGCTTGGTGTTCAGACTTATCTGTAGCCAAATAGTCTCATTTTACTGTTTTTATTAAATATGTTTAGCTTTGTGTTATACATTTTAGTCAGTTTTGAACAGATGGGATTAAATCCTGGCCCCATCTAAATCAAGGGAGTTTTGCCATTGACTTCAATCTCTCAGTTGAAATTCTTAAAGCTCATCACACTGGTTATCTGCCCAAGCCACCATCCAGCATCAGCATTTCTATTTCATTTTAAAAAATGTTTATTGTCTGCATCTACATATATGCATTTTCCATTTTTCCACATTTAGATGTCCATGTAACATTAGAGCTGTCACCAGAACGTTGAATCATTGCTTTGCTGCAGTAGTCATGTTATGTTACTATCTTCTAAAGTGCTATAGATGCAATTTTGATTTGTTGCTGTTCTGTGGTACTTGTTTAATAAGTGTCAGCCAGAATTACAGTGCCCAGAACACACAAAATTTAACTATCACTTACAATAAATCAGTATTCTGGTATTTCATTAAATCGTCATTTAACTAGAGCTGGGTTCAGTTCTTTGGACAACTAGTTTATTTGCTCAAAAATGCAGTTTTGGTCAACCAGAAACTATTCACAGATTTGATACAAATTTGCCAAATAGTTTTGGCCAAAAACTGTTTAGGGTCTTAGATGCCATTCACAAAATGGCATCAGCAGGTGGTCACCTTCTAATTTTTAACCCATTGATTGGGGCACTCAGTTGGGCGGTGGGAGACCCACTTTAATTCCCCCTTTGCCTTTTATAGAGAATGTACTTGCTCGTGTGTCTCCCCTGCTATAGACACACTCTCTGGCTCATTGATTCAATTGTGCTAGTTGCCTGTGAATTGCCCCTATGAACACAAGCATGAGAATGACTTTGATCAAGGGGTTAGGGCACTTACCTACAATGTAGGAGACCCAAGTTCAAGTCCCTGCTCCAATGATTAGTCAATTATGTATACAAAAGTTGAATAGCTTCAATAGGAAAGATTGAGAAAACCCAGTACCCAAATATTCTACAGCCCAGTGACTAGGGTTTTCTCCTGCAATGTGGGAGACAAGTTGAAATCACTTTTCCACGTCAGGCAGAAGTGGGAATAGAACCATATCCCACAACTTTTGAGAATATGCTAACCACTGGGACAAAAGTTACAATTGACCCCTCCCCAGTCATTTTGAAATGTAGAGTCCTTCTTTGCTTTTGTCAAAATGCCTGAAATCAAAATAAAATTTTCAAGTTGGTCACAATTGAATGTTTTTTTTCAATATTAAACATTTTGATTTTTTCCCATTTGCTTGACACAAGTTCATAAATAGTTTCAAGTTGATCAAAACTGCATTTTAAGTGAATAAATCATTCAACAGAAACTTTTTGACCAGATCTAGTCATGAGATTTCTACATATCCACTGAATTCAGTGGTCCAAATTCTGAAATACTTTTACTCAGGCAGTTTTCTCTGACTTAATCCATGCCTTATTACTGTGCTCAAAAGGAGGTGGTTCTGATCCTCCAAATTTTTAAAGCAGTTTATAAGTTTCTCCCTTTCATTTTGCACATATGGTTTAGTTGATGGCTGTGGTATATCTGTAGGTGATCAAAGGTACACCTATCTTTCACCTTCATTCTATCAACCATTAGCATGTATAAATGATCTAGGGGATAATAGCACATTTGATAGCTATGTTTGATAGGGCAAAGAAGAACCAATGCTTGAACGCCAATAGTCTTCCACAGAAATATCCAAAAATAAAACCATTCTTCTATCAGTAGCATTAATCTCATGTAATATTCTGCCACTGAGATAAAATGAACAAAGGCTTTCCAAGCACAGCACTGCTGCCTCTGAGATTCAGATACAGATGTAATCAACACCTGGAAAACAAATGCTGGAGGTGATAGTTCCTGCCTCTCAGAGCAACAACTGACATTTCCTTTATATGAAAAAAAAAAGGTGTCTAAGTATCTGTCATGTCTAAAAACCTGTGCATTCAGTCCCCGAGTTCCATTGAAAGAGAAAAAGAAAAGGGTAACACAGGTGTACTTTGTAACATTATTGTTAGTGATCCCTAGGAAAAATGCACAGAACATATTGCAAGAAAGAAACTGCCCTCAAACCAAATTCCATACTGTATGATACCTATTACAGGTAGAGTTCAAAGTCTGACCTCAGGAGGTTGAAACAAATGGCTACACACATGCTGTAACTAAAGGAGAGTACACTAAGCTTGTGTGTTGTTGGAGAGCAAGGATGTCCACACTAAACTTTTGCTCCTGTTTTAAGTTGGTCTAATATCACAATCATATTAGTTAAGGGCACTCTACTAATGTTTCTTCCAGAACATGGCCAAGTGATAGTGTAAACAATTAATACAGTATTTGTGCAGTGTCTAGACTAGCTTGCATTAGCTCCCTCAGGTTAAACAATTATCAATTACCTTGAGAGAAACAAGAGTAAAAACTCGAATATAGGCAAACTTGAGAGGGATTTAGTAAGCTATGCAATGGTGTAAAAGCCCTTTTTTAATAAAATGCACAGATCTTCATTAGCCCAAAATGTTTTCTATCTAAACCAAGAATAGTGTCCAAATCCCAATTCCTAAATGCAAGTTGCATTTCTTAGTTGTTTGTCTGAAGAGATGACTAGCCAGCTAAGGTGGTTGCTATCTAGCAACCCCCAGTTTCTAAAAACTTCTACAGCTTTACAACCATTTAAATACAATTATTGGGATCGCCTTATAAGATAACTCCTTGCCTCAAAACAGGTAGTCCATTTCATCACCTGAACAGCAAATAAAGTATATTCTGTTCTACCTTTTTTTGCCTCTTATTGAAACACATGCAGGTACTGTATATGAGTAGATCATCTGTACCCCACTAATGTGTCTTTTCTCTTGGCACAGGTCTTCTCTCACCACTTTGTTCTGGCTTCAGTGATGACAAAAAAAAAATCTTTAAAACTGTATCCTCCACCTGCCACTGAACCCACTCTTCAAGCACACAAGCTGGTTCTGATATACTTCAAACTGGGTGTGTCACTTTATTTTTCCAAGCAGCAAAGAATCCTGTGGCACCTTATAGACTAACAGACGTTTTGCAGCATGAGCTTTCGTGGGTGGATCCACTGCTTGCATCCGAAGAAGTGGGTATTCACCCACGAAAGCTCATGCTGCAAAACGTCTGTTAATCTATAAGGTGCCACAGGATTCTTTGCTGCTTCTACAGAACCAGACTAACACGGCTACCGCTCTGATACTTTATTTTTCCATTTGTTTAAGCCATACCTTTTCTTCATACTGCATTAATCCAGTACAGAAAACTAGCAACATTGCCATCATATTTTGCTGATCATTAAGAAGAGGTATTAAATTTCAGTCAGGGTTTTCCTATGTAAACAGCTAGGACAAAACCAGAAAGTGAAATTCTGAACTTTAGATGGTTTGTATAAAGTTCAACTTAGATGCAGAAATACATTTCATTTGTTTCATAAAATTAAAAATTTGACAGACTAGGTTTCTTAAACCTAGAACAGAGAAGGAAGCCATTTTCTTGTCCCATGAGAATTTGAAATTTTGGAATATTTCCTGTCCTGAATTCAGAAAAAGAAGCAGCAAAATCTTTGATTTACAAGATCCCAAAATTTTTGGCTTGTGAAAATCAAGTTTGAATTAATTTTGATTTTGAGACTTCTTTTCCTCCAAATATTTACTATAATGTGACAATTTCAAAAAAAAAAAATATTTCAACCTCCTCCTCAGAAAATATTGAAATGAGATGTTAATAATTCTGAAATTTTTCCATTTTTTGATATGACAGGTTTCTCAAAATCCACTCTTTCCTACAGTTTCAACAAATACGGTAGCATTTTCTTACTTTAAAAAAAAAAGTTTCATAAAAAAATTCCTGACTCCCAACTCTACTCAAAACTACCTCATTTTGCTGAAACCTTTTATTTTAACCAGTTTCCAAACTGGGATGGTTCAGATGACATGGAACCCACACCTGAAGAAACACCTCTGGTTTAGGTTTTGAAAAGCCAAAACCTGACAAAGGAAATGTTGCCAAACCAAAATAGATCCTCCTCAGTCAATCTGAATAAGCAAATGAAGACAATGGCTATCTTTTGAAGCCGCTAATTATCTAGGCTCATGCTGCCAATTCTCTACTAGAAATCCCATAAGAAGTGTCAGAAACAAACCTTTTAATTACTGATTAACTTCCATCAGGCAATTTTAGGCAAAACCTATGTAACAGGTATATGGAAGTATGAGTAGCAGCAATATTTCTTTACAGCAATAGACTACCTAAGTGATTTCCCTTCCTAATGGTGGGTTCGTCTCTCTCCCTTCCCAAGTATTTCCAGCTCCCCTGAAAATGAAACAACTGAAATGAAACATGCTGTAAAACTGCAGAATGCCATGTCCTGGCTTAATAGCTCTGTCGACACTACCAGTGATACCACCACAGTTTCTGTGACATTATAGTTAGCCCTCTTGAAGTTGCTGAAGCTCTGGAAAATCTTGGGCATTTCCCACCAAAAGCAGTTTTAGAAGCAATATTTATTTTCCTTAGTTGAGCCAGTTACTTTAAAAAAAAACATTCTTAACTGCTTGCTTAAGAAAGAACCTTTTAAAAATAAATTTTATTTTGGTGCACAGCGGAACCTGAAGATTTCATTATTAGTCCCAGCATTGTGGTAGCATCTAGCAGCCACAATCAATGAACACCCCACTGAGCTTAGCACTGTACACATAAAGAGTGAAAGTGCCATTCCTATTCTAAAGAACTTACAGTCTCTATAGAGAAGACAGACCAAGAATGAAAGAAAGGATGTATTAACCCCATTTTATAGATAAATAATGGATGCACAGAGATTTACTTGTCCAAGCTCACACAAGAAGCCTGTGGAAAAACTGGGACTGAGCCAAGTATCACAAGTTCCAGTCCACTGCCTTAACATAAGACCAGCCTTCATCTCAAGAATTTTGTAAAAAATTAATACACATTTAAGAATTATACTTAGACTATAAACACTATATTTTTTGGGTTTTGTACAGTGCCTAGCACAATGGGGCACTACTCCTGAGTAGGCCGTCTGGATGTCACTGCAGTCAAAGAATTAAAACTGAATAACACAAAGAAGAGTGCAGTGGGGGGGGGAGGCGGGAGAAGGGGCAGACTACCTGACTTAAAGTAACTTTTCCTCTTGCCTTCATGATTCAGTAACGTGATGAGGTTTGCCTCCATCTGAAAATGCTTGAAATTGTCAACTGCTCATATTTGAGAGCTATGTGTTAGTTCTCCTTCACAGACTGCTGCTATTGGATGCAATCCCTCTGCTATAAATTATTTTTCACTTCAGAATTACTTCTATGGCAAAAGCTGGTAGGTATTTTTAGTTCAATGCTACTTTATTTTTAAAATATCATTTCAAAATGGCAATGAGACAATCCATGGCTAAAATTAAGGTGGAATATTTGTGACTAATCCCACATTTGTTGTCAATTACTACATAACAATTCACATCCAGTTTGGTTTCATTGCTTAATTAAAGTGCTTTATGCTCTCAGCAAGCACAGAAATGGAGTAGAATTTTTCCTAATATACTTAATAGAGAGGTTTTTTTCAGAACCTAATGAATATTTCATTTCAAATTTCTTACCAAGTAAAGTTTCTAATGAATACTTTTCACTTCAGATTTAAATGGCTAGAGTCATAGGCCAGATGCTGCCACTCTCACTCATAGGAGTAGCAGCTTACTCCACATTTAGTACATTCATTTCAGTGGTGCTACTGATTGAGGAAGGTACTACTAAATGTGAGTGAAGGTGCAGAACATAGCACACAGATAGTGGTTACATCTATTGGTTATGTTGCCTTCTTAGTTTTATGAGGGTCTATATACCCCTGGAGACTTGTCTTGATAGCTATCTTTAAACACAGGCACCACCTGCCTTTGAAGGATCCTGTCATCATGCTGTAGGTCAGACTTAATTGTGACAGCCCGTGAGGGTGTGGAATTCACCATCTATCTGCCTCAGACTTTTTTTTTTTTTTTTTTCAAATGAGGAAGAAAACACAAAAAACATCTACTGGAGAAACTTCTTCAGCTGAGCTGTTTTAATCACTGTCAACTGTTCAATCTAATCCTGCTCTAATTGAACTCAATGAGACTTTTGCCATGGACTTCACTGAGGGCAGGATCAGACCCCTAACTATGATGATTATCTATCATTTGTATCATGCCAGTGCCTTGAACCCATATTGAGGATCAAATCCCCTTGTATTCGATAAAATACAAGCAAGTAAAAAGAGCTAGTACCTGCCCTAGAGAGTTCACAATTTAAGACTCTAAAAGGTGCAACACATAGAAGAAACAAAAGGGAAGGATTGGGCATACCGAATAACAGTAAAACAAGCAGGTACCACATAGTAATTTCTACCCTCAGTTTATCACCTGTTTAGCTATTGTGAGATGCCAGTGTTTTGTAGGCATTATGCCAGAGACAAGCCATGAGAATTGGAGGGATTTAAAAGGAAGTCAAGGTGTATATATTTCCATCCCCACATATATCCTAGTACTGATGTCAGTTTGTTATGGTCCTTCAGGTTCTCATTAGGTTTTCAGTGTTCATGTTATGCTCTGTTTTCATTAATATTCTTTATTATTTTATGTGCCAAGTGAGTTAGAAGAACTGTGTGAATTCTTGCCTTAGAAATAAAAGTCTTAGTTTTTTTAAGATAACACTTGAGTTTGGCCTTGCCATATTTTTCTCTATGACATGAAGTTGCTCCAGCCGAATAAGTGTAACCAAAATATGCTGAAAGCACATCATGAAAACATCAATGGAAAACTTTTAGTTAAAAGTAATTTATTACCTAAATACATCTCCAGTGTTACTTTGGAAACTCATACCAGAACTAAGTGTATATATAGGATGGCATATTGATTTGAAATCTTGCAGATAGCGAAAGTGGCCTAAAATGGCTCAAGTAATGATTTTGTGTTAAAAGGCTTACTGACATTAAAATACTTCTTGTGATATATAGGATAGATCACAATCCAACGTTTGAGCAGGATAAGGACAAAATCCTGCCCCTTACCAGCAAAAAACTAATTCAGGGGGATAAAATATGTGCCATACCTCATCCAAAATAATCATCTTCCTGCGGCAAGGCAGGATGACACAAGTTGGGTGGCTGCACCATGCAAGTGGGTGCATGCTACTGCTCCTTTGCATGCTAGCCATGCTGCAGATGGCAATATATACCCTTGGCAGCTGGGCGTTTGATCAGGCCCCTTTTGCTTTCAAATTTTCCCCCTGCCCCCACTGCCACCATGAATAGGACTATGATGCATTAACAAGCACACAAGCCAGTCCTTTTCCTCAGGGATCTCTTAGGGTACCAGATCAGCGGGCAGCAATCGATCCAACGGGGATTGATTTATCATGTCTGGTCTAGACGTGATAAATCAACCCCCGAGCACTCTCCCGTTGGCTCCTGTACTCCAGCGCCACGAGAGGTGCAGGCAGAGTCAATGGAGGAACGGCAGCAGTCGATCTAAGTACGTTGACTTCAGCTACGTTATTCATGTAGCTGAAGTTGTGTAACTTAGATACATTTCCCCCTCCCCCAGGGCTTAAGGACAAGGTTATAAGAATCTTGCACTCGCTGTTCCTGTGTGTTCTCTCACATACATACACATTCCCATCTACATCCACTCCCCCTCAAAGTGTACACATGAAATCCAAAAATATTCCAGAAATTGTGTCCTTCCAGAGACAGGTTGTTATCCTCTCTTCCTTGTAAACGAGGAGTGTGACCACCTTTTTGATCTTTCTTAGGATGGATAACAACCAGTACTTAGGCAACAACTATTCAGAAAGTTCCACATACCCAACCCTCAATGAGTCTCTGGTAGTTTCTGAGCTCATCTTGCCACAGAGAAGAAAATCTGATTTCCCACTTTATTTCCATTCCATATGGAAGCCAGTCAGCAGAAGTGATAGCATCATCATAATTTATTGGCACTGAAATACACTCCACATTATACAACACAAATACATACAAACCTCCCACGACCTTACCCCAGAAGCTCACAATCTAAATCAGTTCCTTTGAATTAAGTACATCTCACTGCTGCGATACCTAGTCTCAAAGGTTATACTTTGCTTCCCAATAACTTGGGTATTTCACTTAGAGTTGGACACAACAAACCTACATGCATTTAAACATGGCAACCACCATTCTGAAGTGGGAGAATCACACACTACATTCCTGAATTTCCTCACCGCTGAATTCAACCAGTTTTCACTGTGTTCATGCCTCTCCTCCTCCCAAGCAAGAAACTCATCACATCAAGCTACAAAGCCTGCCCTTTGAAATGGGCAGCTCTGTATATCTAATTTGGATTAGTCATGCATTCATTCCAAACTAAAAGCAATGTTTATGCTTTTTATTCATTATGCTTTGGCTCTTCAGCAAGTTCCATATTCATTAACACAAGTTGGCAGATAGGAATTAAGGCTGGTGTGGGATTTATTCAAGAAACAGACGCAGAATGGGCATGAGGGAAAATTTCTTTCTTATAAGTACCACGCACACCTTCTCATGTGGATTTGAGAGGCATTTTATTTGCATAAACAGCTGTCTTCTTACCTCATTTTTGCAGCAACAAACAACACCATGCAAGAAAGATGCCATAACAGATCCTACTCTTATTCTTCAGACCACTCCCCCTCTTCTCTTTGCAGCTGGCTCTCTCCACAACTTCATATAAAAACCCAAGGATTATGTTATTTTCCATTCTAATCAGCGTTGCAGGGATGAGATATTAGGACTTGACTGTCTAAAAATATTTGGAGGCGACTAGTTGCGGTTTAGTCATTTCAGTAAGGTTTGCTTTCGTTTCTGGCCAAACATTTTTCATCCAGAAATCAGGGAGGTTGCTAAGGAGGAGAAGAGTGAAAACAACTACCCAATTAAACCACCGAATTTTGAAAAGGTCAAAATAGTACAGGATACTACTGTAGTTCACAGAAGAAGTGAAGCATTTAAATGCCAGTACTCCAACCTGGTAACAAAACTGCAAAAGAGGAAAAAGAGAGGCATGATAGCTTCATGATGGTGAAAGACAATGATAATGGAGATTTAAAATTCTCTGTTTAAAAAATACCCAAAACAGTTTCACCCTTATTTTTGTGACTGTTTTCAGATGCTGCGTATAAAGAGTGCTATTAAACATAAATCATATACCATTGCATTTAGTTCTGTAATACTCCAAATATACTGCAGTGAGATAACTATTTATACCATATAGCAGTAAATGTATACCTTTCCAGTGCTGTCTACTCTATTATTTCTACATTTTAAAACAGCTTCCAGGTATTACATTTTGAATATGACTATATTAGTGCACTGTGAGACCAGCATTTAGAGAAATTCTTCCCCCTTTGTTGCCCTTCTCAGTCCACATCTTATCCCTGAGAACTGTAGTGAATTTCCTAGTTGGGAACAGTTTATTTTTCTCCCTAACATGCATCAGTGGAAATGTAGTCAGTCACTTTGTTCTCTCTTTTTAAAAATTGTTTCTCTGCGATGGTTACTATTTATCCTATAGCATGCTGTTTTACCAAATCAGAACCACCACGAGAAACTGGGTATCACATTGATAACTGATAGGAAGCATTGCCTCCTGGAGGGCTGACTCAGTGAAGATGGGGACACTCAGATTATCAAACAGTAATAAAAGGATTTTGAAAATCACTGGAAAGTATTTCAAGGTAGAGGGAGTGGGAAAAGGAAGAATGAAGTCACGAGAAGGCAGCACAGGATAAAAGAGGTAAAGAGAAGAGAGAAAATGAATGGAAGATTAAGAAGTGCATCTCCAACTTCTCCCCCTGCTTTCTCTTACCATCCCTTCCATATAGCACCCTCCTTCTCTATGTTTCACAGCGATTTGTCTTCTATTCTTTTCTCCCTCCCTCCCACCAGCCTCATGTATTTTACTCTAGCTGAGAAAGTGTGCCTCACCACTGTACATTTCCTTACATCACAGTAGCTAACAGAGTTAGCATTAATCTTCATCAAAAGTATTGCTACAAATCTCACTTTAATATAAAATTCTCAAATGTTCCAGTAAAATCCTTTTTCTTGCAGCAGGTCTCTCTCATAATCCCATATCAATGATGAGTGTAGGCAGTGACAAACAGCAAATTGTGTCTAACACTGCAGTCAATCTGAATCCCTCTCTCTATCTCTCTGGAATAAAAATGAGAGAATTCACTGCTGAGAACCCTATAAAATTTGCTTTGTCCCTTCAAATAAGAAACAGAACAAAAGCTTTCAAGGGGGGAAAAAAACCACCCAATCATACTTTGATCCAGAAGCCATGAGACAATAGTACTGTCAGCATAACATTAGCCTAACAGCCTTTAGTAGGAAGTCGGTAGCTAGAATTTTGAGAACACTAGTTCGCTATTTTCTTCCTTTTCATTTTGTGGGGAGGGGTTTCACTTGTTAGTCAATATCATATATTTTAGAAGACTCCCAGGATGTTTTGCATTTACCTTAAATTGTACACTAAGAGGTAAACTCTCAATAACCCCTGTTCTTTGCATGGGCAGAACCTGTCCGAGTAAGATATATGTTCTGTAAGGAATGTTCATATATGAACAGTTGCTAAGTAGCATTAGGACAAAACAGTTCATGTAACTATGGTCTCATGCTATTTATACTCTGTGCTTTAGTAACATCTGGAATGTTATTTTGTATAGTTAGTGTAGATGCCTTTTGTATTTTGAAAAATAGATATGAAACTAAGGAAAAGGGAGTATGATGTATTAAATCTTCTTGTTGTTGTAAACAAATACACTATAAATATAAATTGAATTAATTTTATACATTGGAACAGACAGAAAATGTAAGCTGCAATTGCTGCAGGGCTGTTACCTTTCCTTACTAATTTTCTCTTCACATTTGTTCAGAATTTACTCTCCTTTTTGGAGACAAATGCTTAAGATTAAATTGTAAAGTGTCTGAGTCCCATTGATTTTCAGTGCTTTTAAAAAGTTTAGCTTGAATCTTGTCTTAGGAGGCCACAAGGGGAATTGAATTTTATAGTCTCACTCAAATTCTCAACTATGCAGGTCACAAAAAATCACAATATAGTTTGAAGTGACTAGTCTTTGCTCAGGAGGGAACCAGGACTGGGATAGGCAGCAATGCTAAAGGTCCAACTGGAAATATATTTCATAGAATTGTAGTTTTGAAAGGACTCTCAAAGAGTCATCAAGTCCAGCCCCCAGTGCTGAGGCAGGACCAAGTAAACCTAGACCATCCCTAACAGACTTTTGTCCAATTTATTATTAAAAACCACCAATGATGGGGATTCCACAACCTCCCTGGGAAGCCTGTTCCAGAGTTTAGCTACATTTAAAGTTAGAAAGTTGTTCCTAATACGTAACCTAAATCTTCCTTGCTGCAGATTAGGCCAATTACTTCTTGTCCAGTGGACATGGAGAACAATTGAGCACAACTTCTTTATACCAGCCCTTAACATATTTGAAAACTATTATCAGGTCACACCTCAGTCTTCTGTTCTCAAGACTAAATAGACCTAGGGGTTTTTTGTTTGTTTGTTTGTTTTTAAATCCTTTCCTCATAGGTCAGGTTTTCTAAATCTTTTACCTTTTTTTTTTTTGGTGTTGCCCTTCTCTGGGCTCTCTCCAATCTGTCCCTATCTTTCCTAAAGTGTGGTGCCCGGAATTGGACACAGTGCTGCCGTTGAGTCTCACCAGTGCCAAGTAGAGTGAGACAATTACCTCCTATATATTATATATTGCATTCATGTTGACTACACCACAGGCTTATATTAGTCTTTTTCACAACTGCATCACACTGTTGACTCATATTCAATTGGAGCTCTACTATAACCCTCAGATCCTTTTTTAGCATTACTTCTCCCTAGCCCAGTGATGGGCACCCTGCAGCCCCTGTGGAAATCCACTATATACCTCCTCCAACCATAGATAACTGATCTCCAAGTACAGTCTTTCAACAAATTGTGCACCCATTTTACAGTAATTTCATGGAGAACACATTTCTCTAGTTTGCTTATGAGAATGTCAAATGGGACTATGTCAAAAGCCTTACTAAAAGTCAAGCTATACCATGTATAGTATTTCCCCCCTTCTACTAGACTACTAACACTGTCAAAGAAGCAAATTAGGTTAATTTCTTCTTGACAATTCTATGTTGGCTATTCCTCATTACCTTATTATCTTCTAGGTCAGTGGTTCCCAAACTTGTTCCGCTGCTTGTGCGGGGAAAGCCGAGCCGCCACTTCTAGCAGCTCCCATTGGCCCAGAGCAGCGAACCGCGGCCATTGGGAGCTGCAATCGGCCAAACCTGCAGATGCAGCAGGTACCCAAACCGGCCCGGCCCGCCAGGGGCTTTCCCTGCACAAGCAGCAGAACAAGTTTGAGAACCACTGCTCTAGGTGCTTACAAATTCATTGTTTAATAATTTGTTCCAGTGTCTTTTCAGGTATTAAAGTTATGCTGACTGTTCTATAATTCACAGGGTCCTCTTTGTTCCTCTTTTTAGAGATAGGTACTATGTTTGTCCTCACCTATCCTCTATGTATGCTCAAAGAGAACGGCTAATGGTTTTGAGATTTCTAGTTCCTCAGTAACCTAGGTTGAATTTCATCAGCGGCTGCTCACTTGAAAGCATCTAACTTATCTAAATACTTTTAACTTGTTGTTTCCCTACTTTAGCTTGCATTCTTTCCCTCTTAACATTAATTTTGTTAAGTACCTGATTACCATTAACCATTTTAGTGAACACTAAAGGGAAATAGGCATTAAACACCTCTGCCTTCTTGATATGGTCAGTTATTAGCTTTCCTTCCCCACTAAGTTGAGGACCTACATCTTCCTTTGTCTTTCACTTGGTCCTAAATTATTTAAAGAACCTCTT
This sequence comes from Mauremys mutica, assembly GCF_020497125.1. NCBI lineage: Eukaryota > Metazoa > Chordata > Testudines > Geoemydidae > Mauremys > Mauremys mutica. The sequence goes on along the minus strand of NC_059072.1, from coordinate 181,485,506 downwards.
CTTATGGTCTTTTATGTTTCTTGCTAGGTGTAACTCATTTTGTGCCTTAGCCTTTTAATTTTGTCTCTACATGCTTGTGCTATTCTTTTGTACTCCTGCTTAACAATTCCTCCATGTTTCCATTTTTGAAGGATTATTTTTTGATTTTTCAGATCATGCAAGAGCTCCTGATGGAGCCATATTTCTGTTCTCCAAACTATTCCAATGTGAGGAAAGATAGGTTGTTGTGCATTTAATATTGTCTCCTTAAAACAAAACAAAAACAAAATCCTGCCAGCTCTTCTGAACATTTTTATAGATTTTCTTCCCATGGGAACTTACCTACTAGTTCTGTGAGTTTGCAGAACTGTGTCAAAGGGATTATACAGCACCTGTATTTTACACCTGAATCTAAGAAGAGCTTTCTTGTTCATCACTTTAATAACCACTAAACTCACACACTTCTTAAAACAAATACATATATCCCTATTAAGGATAATTTTTGTAAAGTCCTCTTCTGGGGAATGATACCTTAAGTGTCTACTTAAAAAAAAAAGTTATTTCTGAGAAGTAAGAGAACAAAGTATCTGAAATTGTATCTACCCTGAGGTTTGAAATTAATGACACTTTTGGTATGAAATAGTTTTTTTAAAAAACAGAACATCCCAGTTTGACCTGACCCTCTTCTCTCACATGCTCTCTTTCTCTCTCTAGGATCTACATTTCTTTCTAAAGAACTGAGGTTAAATAATACAACAGGGCCATAAACTCTCATCCATTTTTTTTGAAGTGGAGGGGAACAACTGTGTACAAATACTGGGCATACCTTCAGGCATTCAAAATACATCAGTCAGGTCCCAGAAATCATGGGATTTATTTTTTTTAAATCTCATGATTTTTAAATCCATAAATTTTGGATCCTTTTTCTTTGCTTTCTGGTATCTGAGTCTTTCGGTTGCTCTCTATGTTTTCAAGCTTTGCAACCATGATGGCTAAAAACTTATTTTTAAAGGAAAGCTGAGAATCTCATGTAATCTCTTGATTCCAGGGGCTGGGGTTTTAAGAAGTACACCTGGCATTGTGAGAAACTTGGAATTCCAGACTCCACTAGCATTTTCTACTTCCAGTCCCAATGTGGGAGCCTCAGGCTCAGCACATCTGGCAAACCATGCCCCCAAATCCTCACATTACTACAGATCAATGACTCCCTTGAGTGAAGTAGTTAAGATGGCCTAACCCACTGGTCCCCAACCTTTTCGTCTGGCGGGCGCCAGATGAAGGACCGTGGCGGCGGTGGAGCATCTGCCGAAATGCCGCCGAATTTCAGCGGCATTTCGGCGGCGACGCCAATCGCTGATGTCGCTTGTCGTCAGCAAGCGGCGTCATCGAGAGGCATCGCCAGCAAAATGCTGCAGAAATTTGGTGGCATTTCGGCGTATGCTCGACTGCCGGACAGGACGCGGGCACATTTAGATGCCCCCACAGGCACCATGGCGCCCGTGGGCACCGCGTTGGGGACCCCTGACCTAACCCATGATGTAGATGGTGCTCCATTGATGGAAGAATTCTTCTGTGGGCCTAGCTACTGCCTCCTGGAGAATGGATTAACTACAGCAATGGATCCCCTCCTGTCACTGTAGTGAGTAGCTACACTAAAGTGCTACAGCAGTGAGCTGCAGCTGTGTCATTGTAAGGGTTTAGGTGTAGACATAGCCTTACACTCAATTGTGCATTGTTTCAAACTAGATTATAAGCAGCTTGGGAAAGGGATATGCTTTCTTCTGTTCTTATAAAGCGCCTAGCACTAGGGTGCCCATTCCTGATTTGCACCTTTGGTCACACATCAATACAAGTTAATAAATTATTATACATCATGTGTTAGTGACAGAATAATGTTGTCCTTATTCTGTGAGTTTCCATATGTTTGCATTTTTGTTGCAGCCCAATATTAGATTAACAATTAATCACAGTTTTAATTACACTGTTGAACAATACCAATTGAAATTTAACAAACTATTTTTGGACATTCTTCTACATTTTCAAATATATTGATTTAAATCACTACACAGAATACAAAGCGTACAATGGTCACTTTATATTATTTTATTACAAATATTTTCACTGTAAAAGCGATAAACAAATTGTATTTTTCAATTCACCTCATACAAGTCCTGTATTGCAATCTCTTTATGGTGAAAGTGCAACTTACAAGTGTAGATTTTGTTTTGTTACATAACTGTACTCAAAAACAGAACAATGCAAAACTTTAGTGCCTACAAGTCCACTCAGTTCTACTTCTCGTTTAGCCAATCACTAAGAGAAACAAGTTTTTTTACATTTATGAGAAATAATGCAGCCCTCTTCTTATTTACAATGTGATCTGAAAGTGAGAACAGGTGTTCACCTGGCACTTTTGTAGCTGGCATTGCAAGGTATTTATATGCCAGATATGCTAAACATTCATACGCCTCTTCATGCTTCACCTACCATTCCAGAGGACATGTTGCTGATGATGCTCGTTAAAAAATAATGTGTTAATTAAATTTTGACTGAACTCCATTGGAGGAGAATAGTATGTCTCCTGCTCTGTTTTACCCGCATTCTGCCATATATCTCATATTATAGCAGTCTCGGATGATGATCCAGCACATGTTATTCATTTTATCAACACTTTCACTGCAGATCTGACAAAACACCAAGAAGGTACCAATGTGAGATTTCTAAAGATAGCTACAAGGTTTAAGTATCTGAAGTGACTTCCAAAATCTGAGAGGGATGGGGTGTGGAGCATGCTTTCAGAAATCTTAAAAGAGCAATACTCCGATGCAGAAACTACAGAACTCAAACCATCAAAAAAGAAAATCAACCTTCTGCTGGTGGTCTGTGACTCAGATAATGAAAATGCGTTGGTCTTCACTGCTTTGGATCATTATCAGGCAGAACCCATTATCACCATGGACACATGTTGCCTGGAATTGTAGTTGAAGATGAAGGGACATATGAATCTCCTGTCACATAAATATCTTGCAACGCGGGCTACAACAGTGCCATGCAAACATCTCTTCTCACTTTCAGGTGACATTGTAAACAAGAAATTGGCAGCATTATCTCTTGCAAATGTAAACAAGCTTGTTTGTCTTAGTGACTGGCTGAACAAGAAGTAGGACTGAGTGGACTTGTCAGCTCTAAAGTTTTACATTGTTTTGGTTTTGAATACATTGATTTTTTTGTACATAATTATACATTTGTAAGTTCAACTTTCATGATAAAGATTGCATTACAGTACTTGTATCAGGTGAATTGAAAAAATACTATTTCTTTTATTTTTACAGCATATTTGTAATAAAAAATATAAAGGGAGCACTGTACACTTTGTATTCCATGTTGCAATTGAAATCAATATATTTGAAAACAGAAAACATCCAAAAATATTTAAATGGTATTCTATTATTGTTTAACAGTGCAAATAATTGTGCAATTAATGATTAATTTTTAATCGCACAATTAATCATGATTATTTTTTTAATTGCTTGACAGCCTAGTTGTTTACTGTTTGTAGTAGTTCCTTTTTCCAGGTCTACTTCCTATAGCTATGACTCAGATTGGTTTGCTAAACTAATAATTCTATTTCTTTGTCCTGTTATTTCAGCGTATAGTTCCTTTCAATAACATTTTTACCCTTTCACAAAACTAAACCAATCAGAAAGCAAAAGTATCCTGGGCTGAGACACACTCTTGTACTGTTGTCTTGACAATAAGAATTTCATCTGTCAGATAGAAACCATTTGTAAGGCAAAGATATATTGTCACGAAATACAGAGAAAACCAAAAAATCAGTAAGAGAACCAAGGAAAAAAGGACTACAGTGTATCAGGTGGGTTTATATTATAATGATTTCTGAACTGTCATCCATAAACACAAAATCTATTTTTTCTTGGAAAAAGGAAATTGATATTAAGGGCTGATAAGAACAAAAGATTCAAGACTCCAGGGGAAGCTGCAGTCAGTCTGTTGTAAACACACACTATAAACTATTACATGCTGATCATCAAATAACAACAAATACAGGACTGGAAAGGTCCTCAAAAGGTCATCTAGTCCATCCCTCCACGCTGAGGGAGGACCTAGACAAACGTGTGTCTACCCTGTTCTGAAAAACCTCCAATGACAAAGATTCCACAGCCTCCCTTGGTTAACTTAATTTATTTTAATTTTTCTTAATATCTAAAATCAATCTCCATGACTGCAGATTAAGCAGATTACTTCTTATCCTACTGTGGTGGACTTGGAGAACAATTGATCACCATCCTTTTTATAACATCCTTTAATGTGGTTCACTCATTGCTGGGGTGCCTCCTTGTGGCCAGGTCTGGGGATTAGCTCTCATCCAGTCTGTCACCTCTTTCCATTGGTCATTTGTACTACAATCTCTTTTTTGTTCTGGGCTTGGGTTGCTCCCTCTTTGTGACTCAGCCCTTGGTCAAGTCACTATTTAGTCGTCCCTTCCCATGGTGTCAAAGTCCCACCAGACAAGCTGTCCCTATGTCATGTCAGGCAATCTTCCAGTCCATGTCCAAGTCCAGTGCCACTTCCCGAGTGGCTGAAAGGGGAACCCAAGTCCACCCACTACTCTGGGTTCTAGCTTAGTGAGCCTGTGCCTAGCAACCATAGTCTACTCTGTCTCGGACACTGTTCCTGTTACCTCTCTTCTCTATCTCCTGGTCCATCTCTGAGTTTACATGCCTGAGCTTCCTCTGATCCCCATGGCTACTTTCTCCCCCTTGGCTTCTTGCCAGACTCTGTAGTCCAAGGCAGGATCCTGGTGCACACTCTTCCCCCAAAGCTTTTCCTTATCCTTAGCTAACTTCCTTTCTCTCTGAGAAGTGACCACAGAACTCCTCCCAACACCCCTGCTCCACTCTCAACTTCTCACCTTTATACAAGCCCACCCTGCCCCTTTCTCAGCTGGGCTTCATCTTCAGTTAGGCTTTCCCAAAAAACAAAAAAACAAAATGAGCAACACATAGTAAAAGGTGACCCAGAATTGTGAAGCAATATTTTCTTACCTAAGGATCAGAGCCCTAGTCACCATTGCCTTGAATCTTATTTACACCAAATCAGAGAGTTTGTGTTTTACACCCATTTTGCACTGCTACAAGTGACTATACAAAATGCATGATAATAGTAAATTGGGTCCTCTATTATCAGGTATCAGAGACAAAGAGAGAGATAATTTCCCTGTCTGGCCAGAAATTATGTAAAATCTGTCTGTGGAATGGAGCTAAACAATTATTTCTAAAGGAAATCTAAATACATTATTTTCTGACACATACAGTTTTCCCTACTTTCAGTTTACCTCTTCATTTCCTATGTACCTATTTTAAGTGCACTCACTTTTATGGATTCTTTGTGCTGTCTATCACAGATTTAATAAAAACATCCATTATTGAAAGCATTTCACACTACATGATAAAGGCATACAGACATCTTCAGGAAGAAAAAAAAACCCAACAGATATTGCAGGGAATATTTTAAGACCCTTATGCTGCCAGCACCATGCATATGCTTAATGTTGAACACATGAATAGTCCTATTACAGTCACTCGGACTACTAAAAGCCTTCTCGAGAAGTATGTGTTCAGCATTTGCAGGATCAGGGCATATGTCCCTGAACATTCTTCCTTACTCTACACAACATTCAGTTTCCCTTTTAATAGTATGGGGAAACATTTTTAAGAACAAAGAAATGCTGGAAAACAATTAAAAAAATTCTCTCAGAAAAAGCTTGCCTCAGTTGGAGTTACTGCAAGAAACAGCTTGATTGTTTCTATGAAAAAAAAAAGTACCAATTCTGGGAGATAGGACTGGATTTCAGGGCTCTCGAGTTTATAATTGAAGAAAAGAAACCTTTAAAATTGTATTTAAAAACGTGCTTTATGAAGCCTAAAATAGTCAGTAAGGAAACAACTGAGCAACCAAGGATACACCAGTGAAAAATCTGAAACATTCCAGTTTAGAAAATGGGTGAAACGAGGGGAGTGGTATGGGGGGGGGGAATAATGAAAAAGGTTTGAGAGCAAGATCGTTAAATTGGAAGTCGCAGCACCTCAGCTCATGCCAACCAGAGCTCTCAGTAAGAACTGGGCCAAGGGAATACTGTAACTGGTTACTTATTAGAGACTGAAGTGGGAATAAAAGAGTTAGACAAAAAAAAAATAAAGTGAAGCAAATGGAGGGGGGAAAAAATACCTGACAAGTAGCCAAGCAAAGTCAGGGAAAGCAAGGCTGTACCAGGGGAGCTGATGTGGAACCAAGCATGAAACCCAAAAGGAGACACACACACAGACTTTAAAGAACAAGAAATCCAGCTTCATGGGAATACGTAGACCAGTAGAAATACCACATGACAAACTGCCTAAGGAGAAAGTGCACATACTTAAAGAGATGCTGATGCTTTTGGAGACAAAAGTTGGGGGTGGGGGAGGGAAGAGATAGAAAGTTCTGATTTTGAATCCCTGAAGGGAACATTAAGCTTAAAAATCTAGTCAGGCACAGTAAGGCAGAGCCTATTTGTACATTCTGTGGTTGGAACAAATATTCAGCACTGAAACAGATTACAACTGTTAATAGTTTTAAAGTTAATCCTTTATAGAAATCCTTTATAAGTAGATGGAATGAGCTAAGTTGTTACTTTTAGGATTCCCATACAGTATGAAATAAACTTTTCCCCAATGCTGTCCTGTCTCCCTGATGAAAGGACTGGCTAACCTAAAGCAACCTTCCCACAGTGCCACAATTTTACTTGCAGGATTTTTTTTTTAATTATTATTATTATAATATGTTTTCTGACTGTTGTGTTGGGAGCCTCTAGGTCTTCTGCAATTGCAGGTTCTTAGGTGACCTGCTTTTCTTCAGGTTACCTCAGAACACACAAATGGATGGTCCTCCCACCAAATGGAAAGAAAAGATGTGAGGTATCTCTGAAGTGGAGAGCCAGGAAAGGTCACTGTCTCTATGACTCCTGGTACTAGGTGTGTTCCCCTAGTGTGCTCTAAAACACACTTCCTCACCCATTACAAAAATCCATTCAGGGTCTACACATTACAGTGTACTTTTGTGCCCACCTCCCCAACCACTGCAATATCTGAATGCCTTACAATCCTAAACATTTATTCTCATGAGGTAGTGAAGTGCTATTATCCTAATTTTGTAGTTGTAGAACTGAGGCACAGAGAGAGAGCCTAGATGTCTTACCCAAAGTCATGGAAGAAGCCTGTGATAGAGCAAAGAACTGAACCTGGGTCTCCCACATCCTAAGGTACACCCTGACTACTGGACAATCCTTCCTCCCAGATTGCTAAATGAGGGTGAAGGGAGATGTCAAGTACAGTTTTTTTGTCTCTAACTCTGGAGATACATTTTAAAACAGGCACTTGTAGAGAAGAAAGTGTTGGGTAATCACTCATTGCCACAAATTATATCTGTTGCCTTTTAAAAAACAAAAACACCCAACCTAACCTAACACCACACATTGCCTGCACTCTACCTGATTGTGCAGCTCCGGGAAGCTTAGCACTACTTTGGACAGTTATGTAAAGCTCTTCACAGATTAAGTTAAAAATAGAGTTTCACCTCTTCCTTGGCTTCTCTTCCCCCCGTAAATGAGGTCTGGTTTCTTGTCTCTGGTTCAGGCCCGCTTTGTCATTATTCTGAAAGTCTGTTCAATTGAAGTAAAGGAGTAAAAGGTATTAAGAGTAAAACTAATAGAGCTTTCCAGGTTTGCTTTAGGCTATGGGTCATTCCAGACTTTGGAGTAGCCTGGGATCTAGAAAATAGAAGGGTGGCTAAAACCACCTTAACCCTACTCCTTTCAGCACCATCCAAGACATGCATAGAGAATATGGTCTTTGACTTCTAATCCCAGCTCTTCCAAAAGGGAGAGATTGCACAAGGCCAGTTACCTCATCCATAAAATGATGAGATTAATACTTAGCTATCTTCTAATATACAAGTATGAGGGCATGCTCAATAATAAGAGTTATGAAGTACACCACCAGTCAGTGAAAGAATTATTTCTTCCTTGCACCTTCCAGTGAACACTGTCCATAGCCAAAGGGCAAGTAGTACGATAAGTGGGACTGGAGAAAGAGGGTCAGGTTACAGGAGGAACCTAGTTTGCTGTGAGCTCAAGAACACAAGCAGGTGGCTAAGCTACTACCAAATACATGCCTCTCAGCATGAAATGCAAGCCTCTATTCCTACTTAATTATGATCTCTCTTCTCCCCGTCTGCTGCATCACTGATTGCTAAGGAAACAGTGGGGATGGGGGCAGCAGTGGCTGTTGCACCATTCTCCAGCCCTCCAGAATGCCTAAGACCGTGGTCTGCATGGCATGTAGGAAGCTCTGAGTGGCTGGAACATACTTTGTGTAAATGGAATGTTCAGAAATTTTAGCTGCATAATTAATAATCTCTATGTAATGTACCAATTGTGATTTTCAAAGTCTTACAATTCAAAGCCACTCTGGATGGATTTTGATGAGGACTGCAAAACACAAACTTTCTGACTTCAGGACTAACCCCTCTACCTTGTTTCAAATTTTTACTGCTAACTCTAAAGGCACTAAAGGGTTACAAAAAATTGCAAAAGCTATCTATTTTTCCCTAATTTATTTCTTATAAATGGTTCGAGCATTTTTGCTGAAACTCTGCCAAAACAGTTAAACTGAGATCGAAAGCAAGCATGGGAAAATTTGACCTGAAGGTTAAAATTTGGCAAAGTTATAAGCAACTGAAAACAGAGGCTGTTTAGCAAAAGTGTTTGTCAACCGTAAGTCTAAGCTTCACTATCAACTCTGCTTATAATGAGGAAGATTCAGACTTGAAAGACAAGATTGCACAAATACCCGTGACTGCCTCTCCTGACATTTACTTATTTCAGAATGTAAAAAAAAGAAAAAAAATTACAAGAAGCATTCAAACACACAATTTTATAAATAGAATTATTGTCTGATATTGTGAAGGGCCATTGTCTACAACTCCAAACCTATTCAAAAAATCACTCCCAACATGGATATAAACTTATCAGGTCTGGCTGTAGTGGTAAGGGCCTTTCACTATTCTAACTAGCATATTTTTTATTTTTTATTTTTAATTCTGAATCCATTTTTATTTATGTAACATCTCCCCAATATCTCACACACACAAAAAGGAAAAACATAATAGGGACTGAGCACCTTGAAGGGAGGCAGTAGCTGTATCCAGTTACCAAACAGTCACATTAGGGCTGCAGCTGCTTGGCTCTCTCTAATTTTTAACAGGCAGTGCCAGAAGGGGATGATGGGGAAAAAGTTGCTATAAAAGAGGGTGATCCTGCACTAAGGAGAATTAATAAGGCAAATGGAGAATTTCCCTCAGCAACACAATCTGTGTTTTTTTAACCCAACTTTTCTCATTAACTGTGCAAATGACAGAGGAAATTCTTTGTCTCTGCGAAGTTATCACATCACTGCAGGCCTCAATGATTGTTACTACCATAAGCAATAGTGTACTATCAAGAGAAATGTTCGGTTTTTTTGTGATTAGGATGTACTGACTCAGAACATGCTGGATACTGTTTATATACATCTGTCATGTTACCACTCTCTTGCTGGTGTTCTGTTTCTCTAGTGTTTGTCTATCATCATTCGTTATCACTTGAACAGTTTACACTTGGCTCCATTTTTCAAATTATCTCTGCAACCAGAAGGCCTGTAGGCGTCTTTATTTTTATTTATTTATTTTAATCATACACTTTAAAACTTGGTTTTAGTGCACAAGTTAGTACCCTTCACTGAACCAGCATAAATTCACCCTAGGAGGGCTAATAAAACTGACTTGTTTTCACAAATGGGCCAGTTCAGCACCCAGTGTTCAGCATTCTATACTCTATGTGCTCCATAGTGTTTATAAACATGTGCAATGAAAGCTCAGAGTTCTCAAAAGTTTAAGAAAAAAAAAAAGAGGCCCAACTTTTAAGTCTTCACTCAGCTTTTATTCTTCATTTTCTCAGCCAGCATCTGATTCAGACCTAGGGAACTTGGCCCTGAGTGAGGAAATCCACAACTAGCCACCTTAAATGACTTCATCCCACACCAGTATCACTAGCCCTGTGGTCTCTGAGCACAAGAGCTCTAATTGTGCCTGAATCATGTATAAATGTACAGGATGGAAGGGTGTGCAATGAACTATATTTTCCCTCATCCTTCTGCTGCAGGAGCTGGTCACACTCTCACTCTGGTTATATCTATAGTTGGAGCTAGGGGTGTGATTCCCAGCTTGCATAGCCATAAGCTGGCTCTCATTGGAGTTAGAATACAACAAACGCAAGGGTTGCATGGGTAGTGGCAAGGAAAGGCATGGGCTAGCCTCCCCAAGCAGAAACCTACCCACACCCTGTGGGTACATCTTAGGGGTGGCTAGCTCTTGCTGCTGCAGCTCCAATATGATTTTTAATTTGCTGGCTACTTGAGTTGAGTAAGTTTGACCTGTATAAGACAAGCCATAGACCTTCCCCAAAATATTCCTTTTTGAACTAGAATTGCCATTGTAGGTCCAAAATATGGGGGAGGCAATACAAGCAGTAGATACCCCTCCGTATATGTCCTGAATCGGATAATCAGAAAGGGATGTAGAAAGCCATATTCTGTTAAAGAAAAGAAAATTAAGAGTGCAGTATGTTTAAGTTGTAATATTTTGATTCCAAAATGTTTCTGTAAACTACATTCAATGTCTAGAAATTACTATAGGTATTAATTTACTTATTTAAATTTATTTTTTCCTGTTACTTTAATTCACTAAGAAAACTCCTTTTTAAACTTTATAGTAGTCAAAGCAATAAATCAGAGCAGCCATTTCTTTCCAAGTTTTTTTTGAGAGTCTGATTACCATAAGGATTTCTTCATGACCTCATTGGGATAGCAGCCAACAGGTAAAATGATCATTATATTTTGTGTAAGAGCAAACCCATTCAAGGGCAGGTAAATAATCTATTGTGTACTGAAGAGTTGATGCCACATTCCATCTTATTACTGTTTATTTTTGATTTAGCACCAGCAGCCTTGTGCCAGACAAAGATAAAGGCTGTTCCTGCCCCCAAAGAACTTGCAGTTCAAATTCCTGACCCTGCAAGTACATATTCACATGCTAAGCTTTAATAAGCACGTGAACAGTTCCACTGAAGTCAGTGGGACTCTCTCACACCCTTAAAGTTAAGTATGTGCATAAGTATAATGCAGGATTGGGGCCAAAAAGATGTAGAAAAGACAAGATAAACCAGGAAATCCAAAGGGGTGAAATAAAATAGCTATGCAAACAGTACCAAGAGATCTAGGAGTCAAAACTTATTTTTCCTTATGAAATGATCATATGTCGTCACTGAAAGACAAAGAAAAGCTGCTATTTCCAGTTCTTGGAATATTATTCAGAGATGCACAAAACTTTAAGTAGCGAGATCAATAAAGGGGAGCATCATGGTGACGTGCTTCTCCAGCACACCCGCTTGTGCTCTGTCACAGCCCTGCAGGCACTTTGGGCACAGTGCCCCTTTCACACTTTGCACAGAGTGCCCTGTTTCAGACGAGTAGATTAATTCATTCCCTCTTTTCATAATCTGATTTATTTACTCATATATTTAGCTGCTCAAGTTCACACTCACTCTGGGTCCATGTAAGAGTCCCAGTCAGTCTCCCGCCCTGTTCAGCAGGTCCCAATCTACCTCCCAGACCCCTGACAGTCCTTCTGTCTCTCTCCTTAAGAGAGGAGCCTCCTAGCTCTCCTCCAGGGGATCTGGAGTTGTACTTTAGGCCAGCTGTAGAACCTCAAGAAACTTCTCCTCCAGCTGGCCCTCCCCAAGTCAAGTCCTTCCACCTTGAAGCTGGGAGGGTTCAGCAGACAGATCTTCCCAGACTTCTGTTTTCTCCCTTCTTACTCCGGGCCTTGCAGAAGCCTTCTTACTCCCTGCAGCGTCTACAGGCATCTGCCTTGTTATGAAGGAGGAGTCTGCATTTATTCTGGCCCCTTCTCTCGACTCATTCCTGTTGGCTGGGTGAGAGGGGAGCTCTGCTCCACCTCTCTGCAAGGCTCCAGGTCCCAGGCTCTTAAAGATTCAGTGACAGGATTCATTCTGAGTGCCACTTAGTCCCAGAACCACTTTCCTCTCTCCCCATATCTGTGTATCTGTTCACCGCAAATTCTTAAAGGGCCACACCACATGACAGAGATGTGCTGGATGCTGGACACAACTACCCTTAAAGGGGCAGGTCACCCTGACACAGGGAGGCAGTCAGTAGTCAAACTCCCGACCCAATGCCTTGAATAAGTGAAGGCCCTTAGAGTAGGAATGGAAAAATGGAATGCTCGCACAAAATGAGACTTCTTAACCAGTACACCAGCCTCCAAGCATTAAGAGCTGTGGTTTCAATGCAGGTTCAGACCCTAACTGGCAAACACTTATGGTGCATGCTTAACTTGCCTTCCATAGACTCACTCACATGCTTGAGTTAAGCACATGTCAGTGTTTGTAGGATTGGGGCCGTAGTTTTCTTTTTTGGTTTTGTTTTACACACACTGTACAGTGGACTAGATGATTTGATTATACTTACAGAAAATGACAGGCTTTTTTTTTAAAATGGAGAACATTAGTTCTTTGGAAATGACACCGATCATACAATAACTCACATTACTGCTACTGCATTATGCCCTGTAAATTAGGTCAGGATTATGTTCACTACTGTGCCAAATCTGATCTTCATATTTAGAAGAGGATTTGAAAAATGAGAACCAAACTTATACCAGCATCTTCTATTTTGACAAATATACTTTTCAGTTCTTTTCCAACATTGCTAAGAAACTCAGGTAAACTGGACAGTGAAGGAATTTTCATTTTTTTATAGAAATGGGTCTGGATGAAAATATCAAAACACAGTGTGTTCAGATGTGGAGATTTCAAGCCTAGAACGACATACTAAGGCTGACATACCTTTATAAGGGACCATAGCAAACCCTAGATCCAAGTATCTTCAATCTTCAGGGAAGTTTGGAGCTAGATTCATATCCAAACATCATACCTGAAACCTATTTCTTATTATTGGAAATAGTCAGAAGCATGCTACTGGTTATCAAAATAAATGTTTACATTACAGTTTAAATTGGTTGGGGTGTGGAGGAGTCAAAGGAGAGGTTGCTGGAGGGTCAGATTTGATCTTAAGATTCACACTCCACTTTCACTTCTTAAGGAATCCCTTTGGATATCATCAAGAGTCTACAGGAATTTAAAGTTCTTGAAGCCAGGGGATTAAGTCTGGGTGCTCACAGTTTAACTGATATAAATTATATTTATCTGATTTAGTGGTAGTTATATGAGAAACTACTGAGCCTCCTCCTCTTTCTTAGTTATGACACATATTTTGGATCTACTTGCTCTGGTGAAGGATTTCATTATAAACACACCTACAACTCCTAACAAAGCAAATAGTTAAGATACTTACCCAGGAAAATTACAATAGCAAAAGAAATCCAGAAGTACATACACCTAAGAGATAAAACTGTGATAGCAAACTGATGAGAGAGTAAAGAAACCATTATTAGCATTGCTCAAACAGGAGTGTGGTGATGGGAGGAGGGAAAGAATGATAGGATATAGTATAACCACCTGTACACCTACTTATTGTTGCCAGTTGAAAATTCGCATTTCTGGAGGGCATAGTACTATACCCACCTTTGCCCCAAATTTCAGACCTAGCAATTTGATATTCATCAATGTTCATCATGATCTACTTTACGATTCTCATCTAATCCCAATGGCAAACGTGGTTACTTAACTAAGTACAGTATTTTTGCTTCTAATGTTTTTTTCTTGCCCCTCTCCATTCTCAAACCTGCTTCCAGAGCATACAGAAACATACCAGACACCTACATCATGTTTAATAATGAAAATCCTTTATAGCAGGCAGTAACTAACTTGTGCTGCTTCAAGAATACCTAAAAGCTTCTTTAAATTGTAACCAGATACAACAGGAGAGGCACAAAACTATAGATTGGTTTGCATCTATGCTAAAGACTATAACCAATGCCATGGTTCTCATTCGAGCTGGGAATGCAAACTATAAATGCAGCCCCTTTTCCTGTTTGTGAATTATCCCCAAAGAGCTTTAGTCTCTTGGAGTTGTGTGTGTTTGGGTTTTTTTTAATCATTCATAATTTCATAAACAGCTTGTGAGAACATAATTTTGCAATAAGTGAAATTCAGTCCCTGGCAGAAGACTAGCACACGACCTGACCCTGAAACCACAAAGAGGGCTTTAAGTGTCGAATAAACTCTGCAGTGGTCCTCACCCTCATGTTTGCTTCAAGTATCCATTAGTCACAATGTGATTGATCACTCAAGTTATATGACAATGTTTCTGTTACCTAACCAGATGACTCCCAAGCCTACACAGAGCTTTCAACCTGGACTTCCTGAAAGTGACGAGTGTGAATATATTTGCATCGTGAATACAAAGTTGCACAAGAAAACATGACATTCTTACAAACAGATTTGTCTGACTACTAGCAGATATCAAAGAAATAGGTCACAAAAAATATAAAGGAAATGCTGTTTTATTTGAATGCATTTTCAGAACATGCATTTTTGTAGTATTGGTTCTGCTCTACTCTGATAAAAAAAAACCATGAAAAAACTTCAAATAGACAGCATAATATGGCCCCTGGTTCAGCAAGGTACTTAAGCATGTTCCTATCTTTAAGCATGACTGGTTCAAGTGAAAATCAGTCATGCAGCATGATCAGCAAAGTCAATGGAACGTCTCATACTTAAGTTAGGCAATTGCAGAATTGGGGCCTAAATGAGCAGTTGGTAAATTACCTGACAAAAAATATTGTATGACTTGACTTTGGCTATAAATGCAGCTTTAGCTCTCAGTTATACCAAGTTAAATATGGACTAATTCTTATTTCAGTGGGTCTGCTGCAAATTTACACCAGTGTAACAGAGCAGAATGTGGCTTTATATTACTGGAGGTCAAGAGGTATGGTAAGAAATATGAAACGTGGCTGAAATAAGCTGATTTGAAAGCCTCTATAAATGTTACCCAACATTCTTGTGAGACACAGAAACCTAAATTACACCCTCAAAGTTGTTCAGCATCTGCAACTGAGTTTCTGCAGCATAAAGATGCTTGTAGAAATGGAATTTGAAAAGACCGGCAATATGGATTTCCCTATGCATTATATACAGATCAGTATATGAGGTACAAGTCTCCCTAAGAAAGATAATCATCTTATAATATTTAGTTGGTTAACTAAACCAACAGTTATTGTGTTTTTAAGTATCATGACTTATCAATAAGATCCCCAGTTTGATTAATTCTAGCCTGATCCTAGTGCTACCAAAAAGATTTTTTAAAATCAATTAAAACTAAAGAGCTTACCCAGATTGATGCATCTGTGGCCCCTGGAAGCTTAACCTTGAAGTTGTGTCCTATTCAATGAATGGTTGAAGAGTGTCTTTTATAATTAAATTTCCAGATAGTGACTTTAGTATTAACATAGTAAGTAGAAGACTAATTGAGGAGGTTTTATATATAGACAGGCTGACTTGCCTTGAGTTTTTAACTTTTACCAGGGAATTCATTCAGAATGCCATAGACTGCATTTCATACAGTATGTAACTGAGAATGAATATATACATTATATCCATTCCTTAGAAATATATTCAGTATCCATCACATGAGCATTGGACACCTTGCAATATTAAAAATAGAGCTTTACTTTCTCAAGGGGAGCTTGTACCTCACCTTCTTACCAGTAATGGCCCAAAGCTTTGTGCTCAATCCATGAATATCTTGGGCCTATCTTGCAGGTGGCTAAAAACAGCTCTGCAAAGCACACCCCAGTTATCAAAACTGAATTAAATTCAACCAGAGGAGATAGCGCATGTATTCCCTCCTGCTCTAGCACTGTTCTCTTGGAATATGACATACATCAGTTCAATATAATTTGCTTTTATCTGTGAAGTCATCGAAAAACACCTCATAAATCAATATAGTAATTTTGAGCCAAATCCTGGGACTTGAGACTGATCTCACACCAATTTTACACTGGTGTAATGCCATTGACTTCAATAGTGCTAGGCTGATTCTTACCCATGTGACAGAAGGAAGACTGCTGTTGATGGTACCCAATTCATCTATTCAGGAGAAATATACGGTTAGGCAAATAAGGAATTATCCTCCCCACAAGCTTTAGTTCAATACTTCTGTTGTGGGGTTAGCCCCTCTGCCATGAAGAAACTGTCACCACTTTCCCATAGAAAAATGGAATCTCTCCCAAAATTACTAAAATACTAACTAAAGATGCTACTTAAAAAATTACAACTAGAAACATACAGTCCCCAAGTTTCTAGATATCCAATATGAAATTAGTGATTGGGAAAAACAAACCATTAATTTATTGCAGTTTAAGATTCAGTTACATACTTCATAGACTTTACTTCTAGACTTCTATGGTCTAGAACTGGCTAAACTCACAGAAGATTATGTAGTTATTGTGGTATAGTAGATACAAGGCCAAGGGTCTTAATTAGGTAAATAGTGTGCTTGTCTCACAACAGCTGTAATGTTTGAAATATGTGATTTCTTTATGGAATGCTATTGTTTCAATAGAAGCAAGAGTAATAAGGCCAATAAGATCCTAAATATATTGTTCTTGTTCCATTTGTGTGGGATTAGATTTTTCTCTCACTCCTGCCTTATGTTCCACAGTTGTTTGCAGTGTTCTCTCATTTATCCTGGAACAAACATGGCTTCAAGGTGGGCGATTCTCATCCAGAGCACTAAATGCAGCACCACCAACTATATGGATGACATCAGACAATCACTACACTCTTGAATGAGCCCACACTGAAAACTGGTAAAAGACAAAAAATACCCTATTGCTGTGAGTAAACAATTTTTACAAAACTATCACTCTATATCTGACCTCTCAGTTCTCATCCTCAGGGAAACCTGCACATCACCTTCAAAAGATGACCCTGACAGTTTAAATTCATAAAAATTATGGTCTTAAGACACTGGATTTATGGCTTATTACAACAATCTGTAACCCACTAGCCTCCTGTTTTTGTCCTATGTCTGCAGGGGTGTCAACAAGCCACTTCCCCTTGAATAGTCCCTTAGTAGGTGTGTTGACTTCTTCTGCTAAACAATCTGTTCCACCTAGTATTTAGCTGTGACACTCCCAGACCTGAAAAGGAGCTGTGTGTAGCTTGAAAGCTTGTTTCTTTCACAAACAGAAACTGGTCCAGTAAAAGATATTATCTCACCCACCTTGTTGCTCTTATGTTCAATAGACCATACGTCATAACTTCCCCCAAACCAAACAGAATCAATAATATTTTCTCTTTGCGCTACTACATGCAGCTCTGAGAATGCTGAGAAATAAAATGGGAGTAATATACTCTGAAATATCTATGGAAGAAAACCAATAAGTATCATTATTCTAATTAGCTGGTGAAGTAGTTAGTTTTTCTCCTGCTATAATTTTCTGAAATGGGTATTCTCTCCTTAACAAATACACAGCTATTGATAGAGACATATGGAATACTAGCTCTACAAAAAAGGGTAGTGATTTATAATTAATTAAAACATACCATCAAAGGTATCTCTTATGGCACAAGAACATCTTTGCTGTATGGGAGCCAGAACTAGAGTTTTGTTTCAAAGTTCTCTCACAGGACTGTACTTTTATACCATCAGGGGTATCCCTGATGGTATGTATTAATTTATATTGGCAGCAAGCTTTGGAAGACAGCCATTAACCAGTTTTGCAAGTACAGAGTGTGCAGCTACAGATGTTGTAGCAGCAGGTCTGGAAAATCAGGAACCTGGGAGGGCGGAAAAAAAAAAAAGATATGGACTTGATCTTTTTAGTCTTTATCTATAAATTTCTAAAATACACCCATCACACTACTCCCTGGATGAATATATAGTCTTAAAACTATATGAATACAGATTATTGTTATTAAACATTAAACTAAATCACTCCATAAATTAAACGAAAATTGCATAGAACTAGAATGCTAAATCATTCCAGATTCTGGTATTTACAAACTTCATTGGTAACTTTGTTTCTTTATTTAAAAGAAAAAAAATAGCATGCAGAAAAATCCCAGCATTAAAATTATGAAATCAAGTACTCAGAAACAAGAAGCACAACTTGGCTTATTTAGTAAATCTCAATAAGAGAGACTGCCCTTGGGAAATGGCATTGTTTCATAATTACATTGTTGGTAATGGTACTAGGTTCCGTGTATGTTCTCTTCTGAATATATGTTGTAAAATAAGACACCTTGTTTAAATTTAAGAAAATGCTTCATTCTGCATACTTGTCCCAGATGTATTCTGTTTTTAGGCATATTAGCTGTGGTCCAGGCACATCACCTTTTTTGCCCCCCACTTTTTTTTTTGTTGTTGGTTGGAGAACGCAAAATAGAAGTATCTCTGAACATGCAGCAGAGCATCAGACAGGGCCATTGAAAAGATGTTGGGGATGAGGACCTAGGATTTCTTGAAGAGATATCCTAATAAATACATTTTTTACCTCTGGCACTTACTACCGAATGATACCAGGGGAGTCAGCATTACCATAATATTTTAATGCAAAGGTGAAAAATATGATGTATACAATGGCATGATCTGGAGTAAGAAAAAATGAATTAGAGTCAGGGATGGATACAAAACAAAAGAATGATGAAATGAAAACTCTACCAGACATAGATATAAGATTAAATGTTTATGGGATCCTACACTGAGGAGTGACCTTATTTAGGAATCTTGTGTAGGGGCCTCTCCCAGTTACTGACCAATTATCCATAAAATCCATCTGTTCCTGACCCGAATTAAAGTCAAAGATATAATTTAGACAAAAATAACTTGTTAGACTGAATAAACTGAGTCTTGATATCCCAAATTTGAAAATTAATTAATTTCAATTGTTCATACTCCACCCTAACCCAACTGAAACCAATTCCAATAAAAGCAGCAAAGAGTCCTGTGGCACCTTATAGACTAACAGATGGATTGGAGCATGAGCTTTCATGGGTGAATACCCACTTCGTCGGATGCAATTCCAATAAGAAATTATGTTAACTCATTATTATTAATGCATATCTTTAAATTAACCCACTGAATTACCAGTCACATACTTTACCTTTTGGCAACTGGACTGTGAGTTTCAATGGTAGGGGCCAAATGTGTTTTGGAGTTATTACCCCCATCAGGTAGTGGCACAGGAAATAATGTGACCTTGCAGTCTGGGAGTTATTAGTTTAAGTAGAGTAATTGCATCGATATGTACAGTGCCATGTGTAAGAAAAATGAAGCATAATGAAAATGAAGTCAAACAAGATAAAAATTTATTTTTGCAATCTTGCTCACGCAGACATAACTCTCAAAATATAATGGATTAACATTACCATTTTAAATGGAGTTTTGCATGTCATGCTTTTTATTACTCTGGCCAACTTTCCCTCCTCCTACTCCCACACAGGCAAAAGTTACAGAAGGTCTTTAGAAGTTTAAACCAATATTAAATTCATTATTAGTCTCAAATTTGGAAGCTTTAATGTTAGAATTAATAGCTATCAATCCCACGGAGAAACAGTTCCTTTTAAAAGACTGCCAGCTCCATTCAGGGAATACTTAAATTGTGTTCTAGCTAATAATTTAACAGTTCAAAACCAGAACTTTGAAATGAATTATGATTTTAGAGCACGCTAAGGACGTTTAAAAAGGTCTCCAAAGTACAAACAATATACTTAGTGGTTGTTTAACACATTTCAAGATCATGCAATTATAGATGGAAGCTTCAGGTGGTTTAATTCTTAAAAGGTGAACAATAAGCTTTTATTTAATCATAAAAAATTAAAGCAAGAAGAAGAACAACTAGTTTAGATCCCAACTCACTGAGGGAACATACATGTAAACTTACACTACAAACACATTTACATTTTAAAACAGAATGCTGTGGGGGCCAGACTACATCTGCAGGAATGCAAGATGGCTCAATGATCCACTGCTTGGGGCCAGGCACAACTGCTGCAACTACACTCCCTGATTGTTTGTCTAGCACTGTTGCCAGCACTAGAGTGTCCAAGTGGAAAAGCACCACTGTTCCTCCCCATTGAGCAAGGGAGCTGGGCCAGTGCAGAGGAGCACATATGCTGCACAATGTAAAAAGAGTGGTAGTGCACAAGTCCAGAACTTCTGGTGAAATTCTAGTAGAGTCAGCCAGAATGCCCTTGGGGAGGCTCACTGTTGTATGGCCTATGTGTCCCTAAAGAGGGTTGTGGCTTCAAAGCTCCATTTAGGCCTGTATTTCAAAATATGATCCTCTTTTGTTTGCTTGCCAAGTCCTGTGATCTCAGTTCTGTGTTTCTCCTACAACAGATGGTCATAGAATCATAGGAATTAAAGATGAAAAACGCCTATTTGGAAATTTTGTCCATCCTCTACCAGTGCCAGATTGTTTCCTACAACAGAGTCAGACTGGCTGGGTCACAGGCCAAAATAATACTCTACCAGGATAGACACCAATAGGCATGCAAGAGTGTAATCTGCAGAGTGCGTTTTAATGGGTTGTAATCCTGGTAGCACATGAGGTATCATGCCTTGAAAGGTGCACAGACCTTCTAGATCAGGCAAAAGACCAGAAAATTTACCAGAAAAGGAAGGATGCCTAGAGCATCCTAGGCTATGCCACATTTGCCCTACAAATGTAGCATTAGGGACTGGAAGCATTGTGGAAACTTGATGGATGAGCATGAGGAGTAGAGAAGGCTCAGTACACTATGAACTCATAGGAGTTTACACTATTGCCAACTCTTGCAATGTTATGTGTTTCCGAATAGTTGGTATTTTTCTTGAAGTCCCAATTCTTGGAATCATGTGATTACATGAGAATTTCCACTTCTTTTTTAAGTTTCCAACTCTCATGGTAGTGGAGACAAGCTGGAAAATGTTAACTGAGTGCGTGCTAAAGTCTCTAAAACCCAAAGGTCAGTAGACAGAATCCCCAAATGTATTAGATAAATAAATAGGTATCCATCACATAAGTTAAGCTGATTTCATGATTTCGGGTCCTGACTCATGAATTTTGAGTTGATAATACTACGCTTGGGTGAGCTGAGGTGTTTGAAACTGAGTGGGGCTGGAGTAGGCAAGGCAAGGGGAATCCTGTAGTCAGAGGCTGAGTGAGAAAGGAAGCTGGGGTGAGGAGATGGCATTGGGGCAGCTAAAAGTTGCCCTCCTAAGTCTTCAGTGTTTTTAGGACTGAAACTAGGAATTGGGATATTTGGGAAGTCAAGGCCTCCAGGTTCTAGGGAAAGATAAGGGAGATGCAGGTCCCCTCAGAAAGTTGCTTAAGCATTTAGCTGCCTGGTGTTAGCAATCCAAACCAGATATGACAGTGGGACCCTGCAGCACTAGATCCGATGTAAGTCTTTGAATCCACCCCCAGCCCCTCCAAAAATGTCAGGGGCATGTGGGGATGGATCAAGTTTTCTAGTGTTATTTGTGTGTGAGCATTCAATTTGGTTCACATAGGTGATCACATACCTATCACATATTTTTGTTGCCCATGGGGTTATTTTAAGAGGTAATTTATTTAGTTATTTTTGGTGGTTGTAGAACACTGGCTGAGAAGGGTTGGCAGGTGAAAGATTGAATTTCCCAGGGAAGGACTGCATCCCCACTCTTTGCTGGGTTTTGGTCAGAACACACTAATTGGATAAGTTTCAGAGTGAAACAGGGGAAAATGTAACATGCTAATTGAAAGCTAATTATGGTTAGCTAGCAGTTGGCCACTAGACATTCTGAGCCAGATAAAAGGAGAAAGTGGGTAAGCAATAAGAAGTGTTTTCCTCACAGGCTAATAGGAACTAAAGTTTTCAGACTATACTTAGGCTTGGCAGAATTTGATTCTTATCTTTATCATTCCAATGGATAAGGTTGATTGTTAAGCATTTTTTCCAATTTTTATGTATTTAAAGTTTCATAGTTGAGGTAAATTATGGGGGAGGGGAGTGTCAGACAATAACAATTAAGTGACAGATTCTGAGATTCATAATGTTAAAGCTTTATAAGTGTTAAAACAAACTGACAATATTACCTCAAAGTATATTAAGTAATGATCCTTAAAAATGTAATAAGTTCTCAAGCAGCTGTTTTCTTACTTTTCCTTTTGCATGCGTACAGTCAAATTGATGCTTGACATTTACCAATAAAAAAAATCAAATCCTAACAAGCCTAGATATACTGTAAAAACTGCAGATGAATGCACTCTGAATTTGTTTGGATTGGCTTATTTCACATGGGAAGTTTAGCTGTAGAATAGGGCAGTCGTTAATAAAGCAGAGTGAATGTGATGGGCTTTCTGCATTTCTTCTTACATTTAGTAAACCATACTGAACACTACCTTTGAAAATCATTTTTATCATCATCTCTCAGCATTTGCTAATGTGAGGTGCTACTCTTTCCTTCTCCCTTTCACTACATAGTCATCTGAACTAAAGAGCTGACACTTATCACCTGCCACCCATGGCAGCAAAAGACCATGCCTTATATTCATCTCTGCTATCTAGGGTATTGATAACTAGGTTCATTTTTGCTATCCCTATTGAACTGAGATATGGGTTTGTTTGTCAAACAACATTTTGTATTACTATGGGTACGCTGAGCACTGTGTTCTGGAAACTTAAAACCAGAATTGAGCAAATAAAGGAAAAAGTCTTCCATGAATATTTATTCATTTCTGTTTGACCATGCTTATAGCCTTTTTGTGTTTGTCCTCCTGCAAACAAACCCACCCCAATGCCAGTATGCTGGATTTAGGAGATAACCAAGCAAAGTGGGGAGTCCCCACCTTAATAAGAGAAGTGAAGAGCAGAATCCACTGTGTTCAGCACTTGCATGCTAGACAGGAGCAATAGAAAAGAGTAAGATACATTACTATAGCTACACAATTTCTTGAGATACTTGATTAATTTTGAACAAATTATAAATACGACCCACTCACAAACTTTTAACAAATAGATTAAGGTGAGGTTTGAGAAAAATAGTCTCAATTATTTATTCAGCTCTAATTAGTATATTTAAGTTCTATTTTTTAAATGTTGTACTGTAATATCACCCTGAAATTTATTAAGCTTTGTGATTCTGGAATTTTTCTTGGGAGAGGGGAAACATTCTTGGCTTTGCCAGAAAAAAAAAATATTTCCAGTGATCATTCAAGTTCTATCAGCTGAGCAGGGCTGAAACACTGAGGATTTCATATTTTGTCTTCTGAACAACTATGGGCCTCAACTAGTTCAATAATACTTGAAGTCTTGTATTGAAGGCTATCAGGGGAACCTATTCAGTGTGAGCAAATCAGAGTAGAAGATGCCAGCTACATTTATATGCAAGATTCAGAGCAAATATCACAAAGTGTACTCTGAAGCCAGGAATAAAGCATCCAATGTTAGTTCAGGACTAGCCACTTATTTTATTTCAAGGTCAGATATTTCTTTCCTCCTTTTTAAGCTTTGTGACAGGAGAGTGAATTTTTCATGACTTGAGGTGCTCAAGGAATGCAAGCCAAGAGGAACTATAAAAAAGTATTGCTGCATCTAACTGGGGCAAAGTGCCTGGAGGAGTACTGCAGGGCTCACGGCCAGTGATGGACCCTGTTTTGTTTTACATCTTTATAAATGGCCTGGAGAAATATGGAAAAATGCATTTGTTCAACTTACAGACACCACAAAGGAGGGGGTTGTAAACAAACAGGAAAATTCAAGCAAGTGGAAGGAATGCAAGAACAACAAAAACATATCCCCTAAAGAGTAGTATGCATATGCTTACTGCAAATTTGGGCAAGATGTAGCTTTAAGATAATTTGTATAGAATAGAATAGAGGTAACTAGAAAACAGCAGCTCTGTGTCTGGGCGATGATAGCAAACAAAACATTAGAAATGAGGTTGAAATGTTGGCAAAACAAGGCAATGCTATCTTGGGCTACATACACTGAAATATGACTTGAAGAAAACAAGGAGGGGACAGTCCCTGTGTGTTTCACTGGAGTGAACCTATAAAGAACAGAGAAGGTAGTTCAGAGTACCATTGTCTTGTTTTGCCAATAGAGGAAACAGCAGAAACAAAGATTTAGGCTTGGTAACAGGAAAAATCTGAACAATAAGATCAGTTATTCTGTGGAATAGGCTTAGGCACACGCAGGGAGACAGACTGGGTAAAGCAATGATGACAGAGGTAGACTTATAGAAGTAAGACTGATAGCACTAGGAAGAGTGAGTGGGTTTTTGTGAACTGTGTTGATTGGCCCACTGAGCCGCTAGGGGGCAGTGGGGAGCTATGGCCTCACTGGCCGGCCTGGGTCACGCTTCTGTCACTGGGGAATTAGCGGCGGGAAGAGCGCTGGCCAGAGTCTGTAGCGCGCCCCTCAGGCAGGGGAGCGCCGGCAAAAGGCTGTAGCACTGTCTGGATTCTGTTCCCGAGGCGGGTCGGCCGGGTAGGGGAACGCAGGCCCACCCTACACCACTGCATTCCAGCCCAGGGCCCCGACAGTGGCAGGGCGAGGGTCCCGCCACCAGGTCAGCGGGGTCCTTCCGCAAAATACACTCACCACAGTGCAGTTCTATCCCTGGGCTACTTCCTACCCGGTTGCTTGTACGAGTCCCTCTGGTCGCTCCAGTTCGTCCAGGCAGTCAGCTGCTGGCAGCTCCAGTTCCCCCTCTGGCTCAGGCTACTCCTGTTCCTCCTGGTACTCGGCTGCTGGCAGCTCCAGTTCCCCCTCCACCTCAGGCTCCTCCAGTCCCTCCGGGTACTCGGCTGCTGGCAGTCCTAGTAGCCCCAGTCCTTCCTCCAGGTCAAGTTTCCTCTGGTCCAGGGCCTCCCCTGGCATGGCAGCAGGGCCTGAAGGGAGCAGCCCGCAGTCTGTATCTGCCTCCCTCCCTGGTGCTGCCCTGACTGAGCTAAGGGCCCGACCCTTTGTACTTCCTGTTCCACTCCTCCCCTTCCAGGGTGTGGAGTAAGCTTGGTCTGGCCCCGCCCACTCAGGCTGAGAGAGCAGCTCTTTACCCTCAGGTTTGGAAGGAAGCCACCCTGGCTCCCTACAGTTTTGTTTTTAATCTTTGGGTTTGTGTTTAGTGAAACTTGTGATGGTATGAGGTACCAGTTTGATTGCACTGGAAAAGCGAGCTCTGTATAACCACAGTTAAGTTCAAGCATAAGTAACACTTAGCAGAGCCCTCTGTATAGCACCCTGACAACGTGTCTCAGTCAGGATCTAGAGGGAAAAGATTCCTCTCGTGTCCATTCAGTTATTGGCATCTTTGCTAATGCTGACAGCAAAAAGTACTTGACTAATTATGGTGCTTCTGTGATACGAACACCACTTCGCAAAGACTTGGATTGACAAAGTCACTGTTTACAAGCTTCATATCAGTGTTAATGGCGGTAACTTTTGTCCAATTTTCATTCTAGGTTGGATTGAACTGGTGATAAAAAGACCTGAAGATATTGCCATTTTCCTGTTCCATCCAAGAGCACAAGAACCACTCTTAAGTTTAGCAGGCCATTATTTAAAGTTACCATCTGGGAACAATATAAGATATGACCAAAGCAGTCATTAAAGACAGCAGCTTCACACAGTACCACATATGCCTTCTTCCAGCAGATGTATCTGTGGAAATGCAATTGTGAAGAAAATGGTTTAAAATGTACTGAGCCCATCTAATTATAATTAGCTTTGCACATGTAGAAATCTAAATATGATACATATGGCTCTGAATCTCTACTCCTACGTGCATGCCCATGATAGTATTCAACCTTCACAGAATGTGTGTGTGATGAAAATGTGGAGCATCTGTCAGATGCTCCATAATTTAGTTAAATGAAACTTCTTCAGATCAGGTCCATGAAGACAGAAGCAGTGCAAATTCTCTTACAAAGTTTGGCTAATCTACTTGAATCCTGACATGTAACTTTTTATGTGATGCTTCAATTGACTGATAGTTACCAATTAGGCACAAGGGAAGCAACTGTATGTTGGGGCTTAGCAATCCAGCACAAGGTCTGCAACTTGTAGATTGGAGGGAGCAACAGGGCAAGTCCCACTACTAGGTGAGTGGGCAAGACTGTCAAAGCTTCCAGAGCTCCCACCACTACCCTCTATTTGTATTTCATATTAATCTCCCTCATGCAAGTTAGTTTACAAACAAACACTTTCATTTTGAAGTAAATAATTAATAAATAAATAAATAAATCAAACACGAAGTAAAGCTGACTAGAACAGAGACTTAACTAAAGGAATAAAGTCTGTATAGTACAAAATGCACATATGAATTAGAAACACTACTCGGCTAGATACTGTTTCTCTGTACAATGGAAGGCCCTCTGAATGAAATAATTCTTAACCATAAACATTTAACATATATAACTAACCCTTACTCCAGTTGTTACTGGAAACTTGGAGCCAGTTATTCCTGAGTAAAATCACTTGCGTAAATACATTGAATTCAGATTCTGAATAAATGCATGAATTTAACTGAAATATAGAGTAAAATTTCACCCTTAATAACTAGTTATAAAAATGACAGAAACATATAATCAGAGGAAAAGAATTCAAGAATTTTGAGGATTGGCAAAAGTGAAATACTCGAACAAAGTATGCTGTTTTGTCTGGTTCTGCTCACTTTCTGCATGTTTGGATTGGATCAGGGTAGATATAAATTAGCGCTATCAGAATACAAGTAGAGGGGACATGCAATCACCTCTAGAATACTTACCCAGACAAAAGGCAACATTATGATACTTTCAATGGACAACAGATCAGGTAATATGTAGTGTAATAGGAAATCTTAAGTTTCTCCTAATGTAGATTCAAAAGTGCAGCTGTATTTTGCAAAGTAACTATTTTTTGTTTTTCAAGATACAGCTGCACTTTGAAAAACAAAAAATAGTTACTTTGCAAAATGTAGATTTTTCCCAAATAAATGAATCATCAGTTGCTTTTTATCCCAATAGTTGTAATAACAATGTTGTGCTTAAAACACCCACAGAACTGATGTGATATTAGAGTGGATGTCCTTTTCACAATCAATATTCCCTTTGGAGGGCATGATACTGAACTAACTGTAAAAATGTTGTAACACATTTTATTTACATGCTAAGAGACTGTTCTTGTAATATTGTGAATAAAGATTAATCAGGATATTCAAAGTTATAATTTCCACAGCAAACATAGCTCATTAGCCTGCCCAGAGAGGTACAATTCTACTGCTGTATGTGAGGATAATGTATATGCATATGAGGAAGGTAAGTTCTTGGGCACAGGGACTGTGTCTATGTGTTTGTACAGTGGCCAGCACTAGTCTTAATTGAGGCCTTCAGGCAGAAATGTAATACTACTGATAATCTACTATTAATAATCGAGGACCTGAGTCAGTGCCTATTGAAATTAACAAGAGTCTATTACCTTCGATGGCCATCAGATAAGGTCCTTGTCACAATAAGTCAAGAAAAGTAAGAGTTAAGATTCTATCAACAATGTTAACTCAGACATATTGCATAAACTGCATGTTCGATAAACAGCGATAGTTATACATTTAATCAAACAAGTAGCATGTATGTGCTAAGTAGCCGAGTTAACACTGCTGCTAGAATCTCAATTTTTTGCATTTCAGGTATTTGTGACTAACTCTGCAGCCTTCATTTTGCTTTAATAGTTAATTGCATTTGATTAAATGTTTCTTTTTAAAAGGCCTAGGTAGATGAAAAAGGAAGAGAAAAAAAATCCATATCTGTTCAGTTGGAAGTTACAGCTTTACAAGCAGATTTTATTAGCTCTTAAACTAAACAGTCCACATTTAGTGAGCTACATGCATATGTCAAAAGGACAAGTCCAGCCTTACAAAAACTGTCAGGCACAGTGCTTACTATACATGATTTGTCCCATTAAAATCAATGGGATTTTCCCCAGGGGTAAGCACTGCTGACAGCATAAGTGCTGGCAAGATCAGGCCTATCCATGTTTACTTATGTAATGTAACTGTGGCATGGAAGGAGATTTTCCATTGTAGACTTTGAGGTACATTGTTAGGAAATTCCATGTCATCCACATATAAAAGACACCTCAACACCACCATGTTATCTTCCCCTAACTGAATAATATAGATCTTAACAGGACTGTGTAACAGAAACCTGTGGAACACTACATGAGAGAGTTGCAAATGTATATGAGCATTTACCCAAATGTTCCCTCTGGGTTCCCTTAAGAAAGATTTGGAATTCCATCCATCCCTGTTAGAGTTCACAATAGAGCTGGATATTTTTTTTTCAAATAGTAAATTCACTCAAATGCATTTTGAGGTACCAAAACTGTTTGCAAGATTTGGGTCAAATTCAGCAAATAATTTTGCCCTGCAGAGTTTGAACCAAACCATTTTGAAACAAAACATTTTTACTTTGTTTCAAAACAATGTTTTGTTTCAAAATCCAGCTATATTAAACAAAAAGATAAAGAGATGTAGGATAAAATCCTGGCCCCACTGGAATCAATAGGATGTCTATTATTGACTTCAGTGGGGTCAGGATTTCATCCTTGATCTTCATCACCAGAAGGAGATCAACCAACATATTAAGTGCAGTCATTATACTATACCCAGGCCTATAATCAACCAATACCCTGAAAAACCTCCAGGAAAGTCCAGTTAGATTGGTATTGAACTTGTAAGTTTACCACACCTCAGTTTTCCTCTTCTTTATTAGCTGCTTGAGCTCTACAGTTTGTTTGCTCATTTGATCCTTATTCTCAAAATTTGTTCCTGAGAAATGCTTGGTTCTAATGACATGGGATGGGGCTTAAGGGACCCACAAAGTTCCATGAATTGTCATATACATATATTAAATCATTACAATATCAACCTAACTAATAGATCTGGTTCATTCATTGAAATAAATTATCAACTGAAGGTAGTTTTCTTTTAATAACTAACTGTGCTTACTACTCCTCATTGATTAGTCACCAAAGCCCTTGTTTTTGCTTCTTGACTGGATGATGAATGCTGTTCATGAGATACTTGCAATCACATACAAATATGGATATTCATATAAAGAACAAAAATTTGTGCTAACATATTCATTAGCACTAACAAATTCATTAGCACAAATGTTAGCAAATAATTTTTTTAAATGGGCATTAATCATGTTCAAACTGACCAGCTTTCCAAAGTTCTAGCAGATGTTCATGTGTACTGTTTTCAAGGATTTAATATCTAAATGTTACTAAGATGTAGATATTGATCATTCACACAGTATTTTTGACATCACTATATTTACAAGTATTTACACCGACTACAACTTTCCTTCATATCTCTCTCTCTCTCTCTCTCTCTCTCATTACCACTTCCTGAATCTAAGGAATTGCCATGAACATTTTCTAATTAAAACATATTTGAAACACATCATCAAAGATCAACAACCTATCCTGAAAGATGATCCCTCACTCTCACAGATCTTGGGAGACAGGCCAGTCCTTGCTTACAGACAGCCTCCCAACCTGAAGCAAATACCAGCAACTGCACACCAAACAACATAAACACTAACCCAGGAACCTATCCTTGCAACAAAGACCGATGCCAACTCTGTCCACATATCTATTCAACACCATCTATATGACACCATCATAGGACCTAATCACATCAGCCACTCCATCAGGGGCTCGTTCACCTGCACATCTATCAACGTGATATATGCCATCATGTAACAGCAATGCCATATACATTGGCCAAACCGAACAATCTCTATGCAAAAGAATAAATGGACACAAATCTGACACCAGGAATCATAACATTAAAAAACCAGTGAGAGAACACTTCAACCTCTCTGACCACTCAGTGACAGACTTGAGAGTGGCAATTTTGCAACAAAAAAACTTCAAAAACAGACTCTAAAGAGAGACTGCTGAACTTGAATTAATATGCAAATTAGAGACAATTAACTTGGGTTTAAACAGAGACTGGGAATGGTTAGGTCATTACAGTATTTCCCCATCTTAAGTTCTCCTCACACCTTCTATGGGTCATCTCGATTATCACTTCAAAGGTTTCCCCTCCCCCGCTGATGATAGCTCATCTCAGTTGATTGGCCTCTTACAGTTGGCACGGCTACTTCCACCTTTTCATGTTCTCTGTATGTATAAATATCGTCTGTCTGTGTGTTCCATTCTATGCATCCGAAGAAGTGGGCTGTAGCCCACGAAACCTTATGCTCAAATAAATTTGTTAGTCTCTAAGGTGCCACAAGTACTCCTGTTCTTTTTGCTGGCAATTTAGTAGTTGTAGGGGCACCAAGCCTAACTTTTTAAGAGACTTTTAAAAGTCAATCATACCATCATTGATTGGCAGTTCAATGGCATATCAGCATCAATGTCTCAATACAAAGCCACTGTTCATATATGAAACTCAGTACCTTATCATTAATTTTTAGAAGATGTATCTTAAGTACCATGTGTACAAAAGGTTAGCTCATATTTTGCAACTGCAATTTTGGCTGCTGGAAATAGCTGCACCGAATTTCTTAAAGAAAGGTCAGAAAAGAGCAATAAAGCTATGAAGAAAAAGATTCATTTTTTTATTAATGAACAGGAACTACCATCCCGACTTAGGAAAATATCGATGACTCACAAGGTAATAGGAATCCTGAAACTCAGGGATGCAGCCTGAATAAATGAGAATATTATCTAGTGGGAGTGGAAAAATAAACAATATTAAGTAGCTTCAGGAATGCTTTAAGTTGCTAAACTGTAGATTTGTACAGTCTACACAGAGCATAAAGAAAAAAAAAGTCTTACTTTGGTTGTTTAAGTTCTCATTTGAACATCAAATTGTGCTGTAGGCAATAAGGGTGTGCTGTTTAAAGAAAAGAAGGCAAGCTTAACTAATTTAAACCAACCCCCAACATAAAACCATTCCAGCGTTCTTATGTGGATCATAAAGAAATGTGAGAATGTTAGAGTAATTGTAAATTTAAGTAACATTTATGGTCCCTCTCAGAACTAACCCCAGATTTTATACTAATTAAAATATGTAAGAATAAACCTGTGTTCTGATCACCTCAGCACAATAATCTAGCCTGTTCTGTCTGTTCATATACCTAGCTGATAAGTGTAGAATAACCATTGGCTGCGATTTTCTGCCTCCTCCCTCTAATCCCTTTCTTCAAGGATTTAGTGAATTGAGTAGCTTTTCAACCTCTGCCTTCAATTACAGTTTCAAGTAGCAGCAGGCAAACACCTCAAAGACTTGAAGTAGTAACCTTTCATTTTAAATGTTCATTAAAATAAGGCTAATAATGCAGAACCACAGGGCAGTTGAATCTTTATGAAAGTCCATGGGCTGCAGGTTGCTCACCACTGCTGTAGCATGTCAGGGTAATCCGCTGGGCTCCCGCTTCCCACAGCTCCCATTGGCCAGGAACGGCGAACTGCGACTACTGGGAGCTGCCAGCAGCTGTGCCTGCGGATGGTCAATGTAAACAAACTGTCTCACAGCCCGCCAGTGCATTACCGCAGGTTGCCCACCACTGTGCTACAGCATACCTGGCCAAGCCAAAAGACAATATTCAGTATTACAGTAGTGACATTGAAGGACCTTATTCATCACTTAGAAATGTAGCACGTAACTCAGATTTTTGTATATTGAGAAGCGTGCCTATGAAATGATGATGCTAGCTCCTTATGTTCTCTTCTGGAATATCACACACAGATAGTATTTATGTGGAAGAGGGGAGAGAAGAAGACAGGTGGGGGAAATGAACCCAATAAGATGAGATTGCCTTTCTGAGACAATGTAAGTTGAGCTGTGTGAAATTTCAGATAAATATTTGATAGTTTTAAAAAGGGTAAACAGGATGACCTGAGTAATTATAGGCCTGTCAGCCTGATATTGATCCCAGGAAAGATAATGGAGCCACTGATATGGGACTTGACTAAAAGAATTAAAGGAAGGTAACATAATTAATGCCAATCAACATGAGTTTTTGGGCAATAGATCCTGTCTAACTTGACTTTTTTTTTTTTTTATAAGATTACAAGTTTAGTTGATAAATGTACTTCAAGGCATTTCATTTGGTACTGTGTGACATTTTGATTAAAAAACTAGAGCATAAAATTAACATAGGACACAATAAATGGATTTTAAACTGTCTGATATGTCTCAAAATGTAACTGTAAATGGGGAATTATCATTGAGCAGGTGTTTCCAGTTAACATTTTTGTCAATGATCTGAAAGAAAAACAAAATCATTGATAAAGTTTGCAGATGACAGAAAAACTGAGGGTATGGGGGATTGGTCAATAATTAAAAAGGACAGGTCACTGGATTGCGTGATAAAACATATTGTTTGCTTGCGCCCAGTTTAATACAGCTAAACATAATTCTGTACATCTAGAAACAAAGAATGTAAGCTGTACTCACAGGATGGCTGATTCTATGGTGGGAAGCAGTGACTCAAAGAAAATTGGGGTGCCCTAGTGGATAATGAGCTGAACGTGAGCCCCTAATGTGACGCTGTGGCCAAAAGAGCTAATGTGATCCTGGGATGTATAAACAAGGAAATCTTGCGTAGGAGTAGAGAGTTTATTTTACTTCTGTATTTAGCTCTGATGCCCCAGTGCTGGAATACTGTGTTCAGTTCTGGTACCCACAATTCAAGAAGAAGGTTGATAAATTGGAGAGGGGTCAGAGAAGAGCCACAATAATGATTAAAGGATTAGAAAACACAGCTTATAGTGGTAGACTCAAGGAGCTCAATCTAGTTAGCTTAATAAAGAGAAGGTTAAGGGATAACTTGACTACAGTATCAACACGGAGAACAAATATTTAATAATGGGCTCTTCAGTCTAGCAGAGAAAGGTATAACATGATCCAACATCTGAAAAATGAAGCTAGACAAATTCAGACTGGAAATGAGGTGTTAATTTTTTAAACAGGAAGCATAAGTAATCATAGGAACAATTTACAGTCATGGTGGATTTTCCATCATTGACAATTTTTGAATCAAGATAGGATTTTTTTTTCTAAAGGATATGCTCTAGGAATTATTTTGGGGAAGTTCTCTGGCTTGTGTTATGCAGGAGGTCAAACTATATTATCAAACTTGTCCCTTTTGGCCTTGGAATGTAAGAATCTTTTTGCTCTGCCACAGCACTTTAACTCCTCTATATGGGCTTCACTGTCTAGAGATCCGCACCCTCCCATCCTTTATCCAACCACCAAGAAGTCTTTTTAAGCCTCTTCATGGGTCCTTTCACTTCCTTTTGCAGAAGTTCGTCCCATGCTCTTGGACCGAAGGACCTAAAGCTCCTGTACCTTTCCTTCTCTATAGGCACACCCACAGTAAGTCTCACACCTTCCCCCAGTTTCTTACTTATCTGTTTATAACTCTTCCCAGATTCCTTCCCTAAGAGATGTACCACTCCTTTCAGTCTTGACTCCCACCTACACCTTCCAGAAGCCCCTCGTCTGTGCTAAAACCAGGGTCAGAGCTGTGGCAAGCCTATAACCTGCCTTAAAAGACCAGCAAATGTCTTGCTGATGAGTGGAACTGGGTTTATAGCTATGCAGAGGAAGAGAGCCAGATTCCGAGTGGTCTAGTCCATGAGAGATCAAAATCCCCAATCACCAGTCTGACATGGGCCCTATGTTTCCTAGAGCTATCATTTTGTTGCGCTTTTCTTTGATCTTGTGACACATGTAAAGTGTCCAGACTGGTCTATTTGGTACCATAATTCACCTTCCATATCTCTAAGACTACTTATAAAATAAATAAATACTTAAATATCTAACTGATGAAGTGCCCCTCAAGATAAATGCATTATGCATTATTTCACAATCAGTGCAGTTGGTGGTTATATAGGAGACTACCATAAAGCAAGCCTCATATGTTTCTTCCTTTAGGTGAGCCTTTTAAAAGTTTTTCTCTAATGGTTTACTTGGCTCCTGTGTACTTATGAATATTTCATTACAATATAGCATATTAAATCTATTTTGGCTGTGGTCTTTAAAATATGCTAATTATAAATACAGTGCAAACAGGGTAGGGGAAGAGGAAACCCTTTAAGGAGACTCCGATGTTCCCAGATATTTTATATTGCTGCCCAGTGTATATAATATCTGGCTGCTTTGCAAGGAATTGTAATGGTGCTCGTCACTGTAATTTTAACTCTTTCAGATGGCAGGTGATCTTTGTTTGCCAAACCATGATTACTTTTACTGCAGTATCAGGGTTTTCTATCACTAAAGAAGACTGTTGTTATTAATTCATGCTTTCTCTTTATCTATATTCAGACAACACAGTTTCAAGAGCTGGTTGGGAAATGATTATTTTCCCTCCAATAAGTTTCAACACGAACTATTTGTTGTTGAACATGTTCAAATTTTTATTTTTTAAAAAAAGCCCCAAAACACAAAAAAGAACACCTTTAAATTGCTGTAACCAGAAGTTTTCGGTTTGACAAAATTTAATTTTTTCTCAGTTTTTCAAATGACCAGTTTTTCAGTGAAAACATCCATCAACATTTTAGTGAAGCATGAGAGTTCACCCCCCACACTTTCAGGGAAATGGCCTTTTAATTAAAAGGCCATTTTTGGTCAAAAATGTTTCAGTGGAAAATTTTCCAAATTCATTAAGAGTTTCCATGGGGTCCTGGATTAGCTTCTTAAATCTGTTTCAAAATATTTAATAAATCAATGTAGGATTGTTAGTCTTGACTGCCATAGTGGTAGAAAGTCCTGTTAGCATCAAACTTGGTTTGATGAGCTCTTATGAAAACAACAAATAAAAATAACTGGTCCACAAAGCACATTAAGTACCTTACAGACCAAATGAACACCTGGAAAAATCAGCATGAAAACTGGGGGGGGGGGGGAAGAGAGAGATGAGGTCTCCTTTACTAGGAGAGGGCTCCAACTTCTTCAGCATCTTCCACCCTGAGATGGTCCACCATCACTTCTCATTGATTTGAGAATGTTAAACTTCAAAACAAGCACAAGTGAGCATGGTTGTTAATGCCAGTCCTGACTGGAGCTGTGTAAAAAACCAACCAACCCACCCAACTCCCCTGGCCACCCCACATCACACACTCACATTGAGATGCAGAGGTTCACACAAACATTTTCTGTTTTCAAGCATCATGAGTTCACACAGTTTAAAGACCAAACCAACCAACCCCAAATATCAAGTGGAAGCTTAACAGAAAGTCAAATTCCACTTGGTTTTATGACAAAATTATAAGAAACCATAAATCACTCCTTGGTTCACTTCAATAGTGAAACCAATGGAAACTTTCAGTGGACCTTTTTCATTCTCAATTTTTTAACAATACCCTAAACAATGTGAGTTGTGTGTCTGGATTTAGGTCTGAATACCTTATACACCTTTAATCATTTCATGTGTCTGGACGAATCTGGTGAGAACTATTTTAGTCAAGTCCCACTCAATTCAAATCAGAATAGAAATCACATCACATTTGCCCCTTAAGTATATTAAGCAAACCTAAATTAGTTAACATTGTATTAAACATTTTCACTGTTCCCTGAACAATTCATATCTAGAAGAGAAATAATTTGTATAACAGATTATTACCTAGTTTTGATTAAACAAACAGACTGTTGCCACAATAAAGGTATTTATTTATGATTAACCAAAAATTTGGATTGTAAGTGCTTCAGGGCAGGGATCATTTTGTACCTACTGTGTTCTGACCTCAATAAAAAAGCAAATTTACTAAGATATTTTTTTCAAGTTCAAGTAATACTAAAAGATAAAATAAGGGGAAATGATGAAGTATTTTGAACATTCTTGTATCTTAAACCACTGACATACATGAGTTTAACAGCAACTATCAGCACTATATAGAAGTGCAATGGTGTGCAACGGAAGTGAAAAACCGCACAGGGAGTCTTAGATAAGCAGAATATAATCACCAGAAGTGGAATTTGATCATGAAACTGAGGTTACTATCCCATCCCTTGTGGAGAGTTTCAAACTAACTGATATAGCTTCTTAAATTATTGAATCTGAACCTACAAATGTTGCATAGGGCATCAACAAGTCTCTGCCATGCCAGTCTATCCTGGGCCACTCTTTGCATGGTCCTCCCCATGGCTGTTTTATCTCCAACAAGTGTAAATAAAACAGACCTTTTTCTACTAATTAACTCAGTTAAATCACAGTTCTAATGATGACCCTGTTTGTCAAACAGAGGGCTATGTTTTAATTAGAATCTTAGAATTTCAGTACTTATAAATGTCAATCTATACAGACATAGAAGACCTATCTTCAATAGTCACACAGCAATTAGATACCACGGTGATACTCTAGGTGCCATATAAAAGCCCAAAGTAGTTTAGATACACAGGCAGAGTCAAATAAGCAGTTCAAAATAAATGCAGGAGAAATGAATCTGAGAAAGGATCAGTTTGACATGATGAGAAATATTCAAGCTTTAAGAATCTAACAATGCAGGGAAAGTGTTCAGCTGTTTAAAGGACTTAGCACTCAAAGCAAAGCCCAAATCATGTTTCTCAATAACAAGTAAGGCATGAAAGAAGTAATGTGCCCAGTATGGAGTCTGACGAATAAGGTTTCTGATCTGCTGTTATTAAGAACTACAGTACTATTTAACACACTAGGATTTAAATTAAAATAGAATCTGCAAAAGGGATTACTATTCCACAGCTCCTTCCACAGATTCTTAATGGCAGTTCTACCTAGACTTCCAATTTCAGTGCAGGATAAAAGAACCTTAAAAGCAACTTGATGGATATTATAGTCAATTCAGCTGCAGTCTTGTCTTTTAGATTTCCAGCCTTTTCAATATGATTGGAGACAAATAATGTGGACTTCAATACCCAGCATATTAATGAAGCACTGAACCCATACAGCCCACATTGGCTTCTTCTTGGATGCAGTGAGAGTAACTAAGGTCAAATTGCTAGTCTTAATCATTATACATTTTATAGCTCCCTGTGTGAATATAGGACCTTACAACAGATGAAATGTGTCAGATATAACACTATATAACAATTCCTATCCTAAGTAGCTTGCAATCTAATGGCACATGCATGTGCTGTATATAACAATGCCATCTAGAGAAGAGACTGATGTGAGCTTTTTATAGCAGGAAAGCAGGCTTTCAGTGTTGTTCTGGGAAGGCGAAGGGGGAGGCATGAGGCACATTATATGGAGGATTGCCTCCCAGTTAGTGAGAAACATGAAACCTAGCAGATGATAGTGTAGTGGGCAAAGCATACAAAGACAGATTAAGAAGAGAAGCTTCAGTGGAGAGTACGGAGTGAGTTGGTGTGTAAGAGACAATGAGAGTAAATATAAAGTCATAGAGAGCTTTGAAAGTGAAGTGAAGTCAGGGTGCAGAGAAGCTGTGCAAGAGCAGGTTGAGATGCTGTTACATGCTGGAGATCTTGGCATCTTTGCAGAGCGACAACCGATGCCTACCAGTATATCTAGGGCTGTCTCTGCCAATGATGTCATTAGAATGCTGTCACTGTTGAATGTGAAGTGATAGGGAAGCTCATGTTCAATCCATCTGATAACCTGGAGATATTCTCTGTGGCTTGATGGAAGGAGTCACTCTACCCCACCCCACAAAACTGGAGCTAAACCAGAATAGCCAGCAGTCCTCTAGCGATACTGGAGAGAAGGGAGACAAGTCCAGGATAATATAAGGTTAGGGAGCCAGACCAGTTGGGGTCAGAGGGAATATTCTATGTGCAGGAAGAGGGACGGTGGTAAGACTGCAGTTTACAACACTGAAGTCTCTATCTAATGATACATTAATAATCTCATCAAAACTATAATAAGAATTAGGCATTTCCTTCCAGAAGTTCAAGAGTCATGACTTGGAGATTTTAATATTCAGAATTCTGTGGGACAGAAAAATTAATGAAAATAAGACAATAGAGATTGGAAACCGAATATATAAAATCCTGGCACTAAACCAAAATCAAGTTATTTACAGATCAATCACAACTAAAAATATTATCAGTTTGGGAAACTATAGTGATGTTGGTTTTCACTCATTCTCATTTATTCCTTGTTAAAGAAATTGTTGATATAGGAGAGCGTTAGATTTGAGAACAGAAAAAAGCTGATTTACTTCTTTTTCCCCCTTTATCTTCTTGGAAATTTATCATGCAGATTTTTTTCCACAATGTGAAACTTTGTCAAAGTATTTAACAGGTTTAAAAGCAACTAATTTGGCTCTTGTTAAATCAGGTAGGAAGAAAAGCTTCTATTTCCCTGATGAAATATGCATTGTTATACCGTGGTCAAAGTTAAAGGGAAGGCTTTGAGTAAGGCTAGACCTTCCTTAAAGTTTTTGGATTTGGTAGATAATAAAAGGAAGTAGGAAAGCTTAGGCTTAGAGCATTATTAGAAGATCTAAGAAATCCTGCTGGCTAAACTTCGGTAGCACTATTAATAAAGATGCTTCTGTAGGTAAGATCTGGAAAAAGATTAAAAGGATCAATGGATGAAAGGAAGGTTTTATACTGTACCTAATTCAAAGGTGAAACATATTCAGAAAGCTAACGTAAAAGGAAGACATTTTTCTAATATTAACAGTGGTAACACTAAAGCTGATTTTCTCCCAGTCAGAAAACGTTTGTTATTTTATATTTAATTTTATTCTTAAAGCTCAGTAGGAGGATCATTTGTATTATGTCAGATGCGCAGTTACATTTAAAGAGATTTTCCCTGATTTCCAAGTTTCTTCTCCAGTTATGGATAATTTGGTTTGCAAGTATTTTAAATATACACAGCATAAATCCATAGATGTAATTTTCAAATTAATTTAAAATACCAAGCCTATTGGTGCTTACTAGCCAGTGACGGGACAGCTTCAGTGTTTTAGGCCTAAGCACGAACTGTTCAGATTAAAGTCTACAGTTTTCAAGTAAACGAAGTCTGAGAGATCTGAACCATATTTTAGTGTTACAGGTTCCATCCAATTCATTAGCATCTCCATTTGCTTGAAAACATATTAATACTATGCCTAAAGAATCAAAAAGGAAAAAGTGTTCCCTGCCATTCCATTGGTTAGGCAACTTCTGCTTTTCTGTAATTGTGTTCATTTGGTTACCTCATCCTTCAGTCCTTCCCCACCCAATTTCTCTGCTTTGTCCTCTAGTTATATTCAGACTGTCATGTAGTTTGTAAGCTTCTTTGTTACATGTTACAGTGCCTAACACCATGGAGCCCTGAATCTCGACTGCAGTTCCTTGGCATTACTGTAATACAAACAGTAAGAACAAGTGTCCTAACTGGTCTGTTTCTAGAGCACTTCTTTTATGTTTCGTTTGTTATGAGGTGCAAGAACTCCTATGGTATTTGCGGAGTGGTGTAATGAACATAAGTAGATGGCAAGTGGGCCAGTCTTGTGTCCAAAGTATAAAATCTTACCAGGTAGAAACTAGGCAAGACCCACAATGGAAGACAGGCATACTGAGTAAGGTAGTGGATCATGCAAACCACAGGCCAGTGGCTGTTGCTCAGTTGAATTAATATTTGTATTCTACAAAAACGCTCTAAATAATACCCCCCTCATTCATTAAAAAAGGGAAATGTTAGCATCCCTGCTATTGCAGGCCTAAAATTACTACCCATCCCGCTTAAAAACAAAATTGCAGCCAAGAAAAGAGCTCTCTCTTCTTTTGAGAGTATCAACAGCAATACCAACAAAACAATAATCTGCCAAAACAGTCATCCTGTGAAGCAAAAGGAGAGTCATTGACAGCACAGCTGCTCATCTTTGCCTTCCCCGATTCCCTACTGCCTGATATCACAGAGAAGATCAAAGAGGTGAAGTGCATGGGAGTAGGATGCCTCCTCCTGATATAAGAGGCTAAGGAGATAAAAGATTGAAAAATACTGCTTCTCAAATGAAGTTAACACTTTCTCCATACTCATAGAGAACAGAAGTGAGAAAGGGAGAGATGTGAGAGAAAAACATACTCGCCTTTCTGCTCTCAAGGGTTAAAAGATCATTTTGGATTAAAGGTTTTTAAACTCAGTTATCTGGATTCACCATCAAAAGGAGTCCATCAAATATTGGGTCCAAAGCATAAAGTTTAAGACCCTGAATGAATAGAATCATTCTGAATGGCAACTGATATTATAGGCTCCCTCAAACCATATCATCCTGAGCAATGATAATTGTTATAAAAGAAAATCAATTCACCTTATGCTTGAGTGCTTACATGTAGCATACTGACTATTTTAACATTTTCAGCACATAATTTTGGAACTCTCTTGTGACAGCTAATACACATCTAGTACTTCAAAAGCCACCACAACAAAAACTCTGCAAAGGGGAAGTTCATCCCTGTGTCAAGAGCCAACACAAGACCTACTTAAACCACCATAATAAAGCTCAAGCAGAATGTAAGAGGTGGATAGGTCTTGTGTTGGTTGAGGGTGAATATGTTTCTTTATGCTAAACAATCCATATCCTGAGGCAGTCTTGTTTTCTTTCTCCTGTTCACCATTTCAACAGAAAAACTGGCCCTGGTTATTAAAAAAAAAAAAGATAACATGGAAGTGTTGTAGACTTACCATCCTTGAGTACCCCTTTGTCGCATGTTTCAACAACTCTGCCTTGCTGTCTTTCTCAAGAGTTCTGTGATCTGCTGATGATGTGGCCTTCAAGCCATGTCACACTATAGTTCCACCCTTTATGGGAGTTTCAATGTCACAAACAAATAATGTCTGACAAAATAATGGTAGTCAGCACAATATCATTGACCTCTCCTGGTCTTCAATCTCACACTTCTTTCAGAGCAGTAGCTCCCCAGCGCTTCTCCCTAGACTCCCTTAGCAAAACTCAGACACCAGATAAAAATATAAACTAAGCAACTTCCACCCATCTTAGGTTCTCCCACGTTCTCTGCTCTCCTACAGAAGACTGACCCACAAAGTGCTGTCTCTGGACTCTTGTTCCTTTTTCAAGGCCCACCACAGAAATTAATTCCACTCCTGTAGCTTTCCCACCCTTCTCCCTCTGCCTGGCTCCTGTCAGGGCCCTTCCATACAAAGGGAATTCCAAACCATTTCTCTACTAGGTCTTCTTCTCCCAACTGCTTTAAACTTCTTCCTTTTAACAAGTGGGACTAATAGGGCTCTCAGGCTCTAGTAACCCCAATGAAACATGCACTAATACTCTTCAGAGTATACAATCAACAGAGATGATAGATATCTAAGAATGGTATCCACAAAAGTTAACATGCTAAGCAGGGAGCCATTTAAACTAACCAATGAGACATGCTGTTGAGAGGGGTGTGTCCTAAGCCCCCGCTTTCTCACAGAGTTCAACAAGCTAAATCTGAGCTGTGGGGAGGTATCTGTTGCTGCTTGTGAGCCACAACCAGAAACCTCTGTCCTGGGCTCAGGCACTTAAGCTGTTTCTTGCAAGAATAAGATAGGAACTTGCATAACTCCACACAAAACAGCTGGCAGAGTAGGGGAGGCTCTCCCTTCTAACTCTAACCCAGTGGTTAAGATACTCAGCTGGTATATGGGAGACCTCATTTGAATTTCCCCTCTCTGGCTGATGTAGAGAAGTGATCCGAACAAAGTTTCCCCACCTGTCAGGGGAGTGCCCTACCTACTGGAATATCAAGTGATTCTCACTCTTTCTCTGGCTCAATTAAAGTGGAAGATTCAACAAGAGAGACTGAGGGCATATCTACACTATAAAATTGACCCATATCAGAATATCCCACTGTCATATAGTTTGAGCACTCACATGATAGGCAGGGAATCCCTGTTCAAGTCACTTCTTGTCAGGCAGGGGGAAAACTGAGGGGGGGTCTTCCCCATCTTGAATGACTACCCAAGTCATTGTGCTAAAGGCCTTGTGAGGAGTTAGGCAGGCTCAGAGAAAGCCTGGCAAATCAAGCCTAGTAGGTAATATAGGCACCCTAAACTCCTGCAGGTGAGTTTAGGTGTGAGATAGGCATTTGAATGCCCACCTGAGGCAGCAGCGTCCATACCCACAAGCAGAAATTTAGGTGCCCAGGGAATTTTTATAGCAAAAATTTAGGCTCCAAGTAAGTTAAATGCCTAGAGGATTACAAAGTAGCCAAGGGTAAGTTTGTGGATTGTAATGATGCCTAAAACTGAGACTTAGCCACCTGAGTCCTTTGTGCAACTGGACCAAGAACTTTATCACAATCATTCTTACTGGAGTATTCCTGTCAATTGCAATGGAAGTACATTTCATGAGTAAAAGTCTGCAGAGTTAAACTGCCAGGGTGAAATCCTGGCACTACTAAAGTCACTGGCAACACCCTCTTTAACTTCAATGACACCCTAGATCATTAAGTAGGAGGGAAATACAAGATACTTGTATTATGAATAAAGGCAGGAAGAGATTCTGCTAGTGTTGAATACAAACACCACCACGATTTAATGAAAATTTCAGCTAATTATTTAAACAAGATGGGAGTTAGTTGTGACCTTACAATCAGGTGGACTAGAAAAAAAAATGAATATTGTCCTAAAAATCCCATTTTTATACTAATAGCTCCAAGTACTAATCCCCAGGATACACACGTGCACGCACACACACACACAATTACCTAAAACATCTCTCTACTTTCAGGGGCGGCTCTAGACATTTCGCCGCCCCAAGCAGGGCGGCATGCCGTGGGAGGCGCTCTGCCGGTCGCTGGTCCTGCAGCTCCGGTGGACCTCCCACAGGCGTGCCTGCGGAGGGTCCGCTGGTCCCACAGCTCCACCAAAGCCGCGCGGGACCAGCGGACCCTCTGCAGGCACGCCTGCGGAAGATCCACCGGAGCCGCCTGCCGCCCTCCCGGCGACCGGCAGAACGCCCCCCGCGGCATGCCGCCCCAAGCACGCGCTTGGTGTGCTGGGGTCTGGAGCTGCCCCTGTCCACTTTCATACAATATGGGAATGTATCCAAATAAAACTATTATACATTTATTTGCAACCCCATTTAAATTTGTCCAAGTAAACAAAAATATGATATTGGAGAAGTCTTTTTCTTAACATTCCTTAATGTAATTACTGTCCAAATACCAGGAGCAGTACATTTTACTATTTGGTTCTGCTGCTGCATTATGTACCATGAGAGATATATAATTCAGTGTTCTGTGTGGTCTGGCATACCTGCAGTTTTTAAAGCAAAGGTAGCATAGCCCCCCCCCTCCTCCCACCCAAAAAAAAAAGCATTTCTGGATTCCTCTTTATCACCCATTTGCCATTAATGACTTTAATCTCTTTTCAAGAACCGACAGGCTCATGCATATCCAAATCAGGAAAAAATAAGAGATATTCCTCTAGGTATACTAGAAAATGTACGAACAACCCATCTGAATTAGGCATTCCCAAACCCATTAATCTGGAACAGCTTGCCCATTTGTTCCATGCCTTTATAATTAATGAATAGATTACCTCTTCTGTTACTTTACTGAAATAACCAAAACTGACAGATTCTTTAATTAATGAAGCTAATTTAAGAGGATTAGTCTTCAAAAAAAATCTTATCCTGTGATTCTGCAACAACTTGAACAAATTTATCCTCAGATTTGTCATGAGCAACTCTCCAAGATTTAGCCCTAGGTACAAGATTATCACATATTTGAGACAAAGGTGTTAGTTCTCCCATGAGTTCTTTTAGCATTTTTTTCCCCTTTGAACTAATGAATGAGCAAATGGCACCTTTCTCTCACTTACACCAAAA
Source organism: Mauremys mutica (assembly GCF_020497125.1). Classification (NCBI taxonomy): domain Eukaryota; kingdom Metazoa; phylum Chordata; order Testudines; family Geoemydidae; genus Mauremys; species Mauremys mutica. The sequence continues at coordinate 181,441,657 of NC_059072.1, read as the reverse complement.
TTCCTAGTCATCAGATTCTACAGGTGTGTGAGATGTAGCATTTGTATTTTTCATTTAGGTATTTACATTTTGCAGTTTACTAAGGCAGCCAAGATAACCTAATAGACCTCTAGTTCTTTAATGCTGTTCACACAGCAAATACAGGGAATGAGAAAATGGGAGAAGAAAAGGGTAAGAGATAGGGAACAGAAAGGAGAGGAAGTGAAGGATCCTCCTCTTTCTTCTCATAAGAGCCATGAATATCTATGGTGCTGTAGAAATAATTAATAAGCACTCTCATTGCCACTCTCTTTTGATTATCACTTAATCTCTTTGTCACATTTTCCCAATTTGTAAGTGATAATTACCACCCTAACATGGGTGTTGAGGATTGACTAATCAGCTAATGTTTGTAAAGAACAGAGAAGATGGAAAATGCTATGTATCTTCTAAGTATCCTTAATATTTTGATTTCAGCGATTACATTCACAAAATGTTAGAGCTTTCCATAAAACAAGTTTGAAGCTCTGATTTTCAATGGTTCAGTCAATTACAGTTTCTCTGTTTTCACTAGAGGCCTGCAAATCAAAAACAAACAGATAACCTCTTGTTTTGTCCCATGTAAAAATTTGTAATGGTATTGTGCGCTCTTCAGCTTGAGCTGTGCACTTTTATAGACATTTTCAGTGTTTGAAATATTTTTAAGGCTAGATGTAACAGATTTAATATTTTGAGGTTTTGATAATATTGAGGTGGAGTTGTGGTATATTTTAACCACCCTCTTTACATGTGACATAACTCACTTCACTCCAATTTACATATATCACTGAGCACACTTACATATACAATCAGTCTTGCGGAAGTTCATTCACCCAGATAAACATTTTTCTCTCTCTTTATTGTGATAAAGGATATTTGAGTAGATTTTGTGATTCTTTGGCTTATTAATATTCATGACAATTTTGCTAGACTTAATTTTTACACATATACCTACACATAGCCCAGTTGTGCAACCACTGGGAGATACACTGCTTACCACCATACACTACACCCAACGGTAAGGCTTTGATGTAGCAAAGCAGTTAAGCCTGTTTGCAGGATAGGGACCCTACTAAAAACATACAAAGTTGTCACTTGTCCTTATGATGATAGAGTGGGGAATAAGAGTTGTGGGGAGGGGGGCAGGAGTAAATAAGGGCATCTGCACTTATTGCTGGAATGACCTGTCTGGATCCTCCACTCCCCAGGGCACACACAAGGGACAACAGACTGTGAAGCTACCACTTGCCCCTGTGTATGTAGGCTGAGACTAGGCAGAGAAGAATGGAGCTTTGGCTAGGTGACCAGATGTCCCAATTGTATAGGGACAGTCCTGATATTCAGGGCTTTTTCTTATGTAGGTGCCTATTACCCCCCATGCCCTGTCCCAATTTTTCACACTTTCTATCCGGTCACCCTAGCATTGCCTCTGCCCACAAGGTGTCAGCCAGCAGTGCTGAGTCAGAGTGAGTGAGGGGTAATATGCTGACTCCCAGAACGGGCTGTAGCAAATTGTTACTGGGAGGGTTGAGAATGAACAATAATGAGGAAGTCAGGGATTGTGTGACTGTCAGAGCATCTGAGACTCAGTTGCACTTTGTTCACTGCACTGTTCCTGGAGTGGGGCAGCTAGATGCCACCCCAAATGGCAGGATGTAAAGTCCCAATCTAGCCCTTAAAAAAACTATTTAGTTGTTACTCTCTATGGGCTAATTAATCAGAAGACTTTTTCTCTAAGGCCTGGTCTACACTAGGACTTTCAAGGAGTGCGGGAACTGTGGGATAGCTTCCCACAGTGCACCGCTTCCAAAGTCGAAGCTGGCCCCGTGAATGTGGACTCAGAAGTTCGAATTTGTGTATTTAGTATGGATACACAAATTCGACTTATTAAGGTCGAATCCACAAATTCGACTTAAGTAGATTCGAAATAGTCCTGTAGTGTAGACAAGCCCTAAGTGAACTCAAAGACCTGATTGAGGATAGGTACCTGGGAAATATCTTGACAGATGCAGTAGAGAGGTGGATTAGCAGCAACAGTCCATAGCAAGTAATAAAAAGGGATTTTGTAGTTACATATATAAATCAAAGATGTGCCAAAAATATTGAGAGATTCACTGGGACAGGAATTAAAGACTGTAAGCATTAACTTTGAACTCCTTGTCTTTTCTCAGTTAGTGTCACCACCTTAATGTTATTGAAACATTGTTTTCTAGATTGAATATTTACAATGTGAAAATTATGGCATTTTAGCTACAAGGGCCCTAATCACAAAAGCCAAATGTCAGATCATTATTTCTGCCATTTCATTGGGGATAATATGAGCCTTTACTTGAGATGCTGTTCAGAAAAGCTGAACACTGGCTTCCTAGTAGTAATAATTTGCATTTTATATAACTGAGTTAGTGTACTTTGTTTTTGTTTTCTTGAGACACTGAATTAAAGATCTTTATTTGCATAAAACGAAACATGTAGTGGTTGACATTGGAAGGGGAGGGGGGGAATTAACATGCAGTCAAAGTGCCAGCCTGTGAAATACCCCAGTTCCTTGGGCTTTGATACTGCTAACAGTTTGGATTGCTCTAAACCAGTAGGTGGTGATTATTCACCCTGTATACACACTGAATTTAGCCAGGTGGGGCTGTGTATGCATTCTTCTTCTAAGCAAAGATAGGGTTACCATGGTGAGCTACTTGGATTACTAGCCACTACCAGTGTTATATGGAATTGTTGTAAATGAAACAATATTCCTCACAGAAATGTATACCTGCTATTTTTATTCAGAGGCTCCTTTGGCTGGCTGAACCCATTAATCAAATCACTCCTTGGACCAAGCTATTGGCACTATTAGAATTCTACTTGTATTTACTTTCTTTGGTTTGAGGCAGCCAAATGAATACAAGTATAATAAACAATCTTTTTAAAGGGACTGGTGATTCTGGGTGCTAAACTGGAGCCATTAAGTTGCTTGCTTTTCAAGAAGGCTATGGGGAGGTGTACTGCTTAGCTCATTCAGAAAATCAGCCCAGTAGTGGTCTCCAGCTGGGTAGCCAAAAATTAAGGCAGCTAAAATCACAGGTCCCTTTTGAAAAGATTGGCCTTGGTTTTTATTTCACATGTATTTATTGAATTGTTGAAAAGACTTATCAGCCAATAACAGGGGAAAGAGGTTAACTAGAATTTCATTAGAATATGGAGGCAGTGGGAGAGATTGCTGAAGGGGAAAAATCCACAGAAATAATGAAGTGAGTCTGCAAGAGGATTTTTCTTCGCATAGGTGGGGTAAGGCAAGGGCAGCTATGTTAATCACTCTGCATTCAAGTGAAAACTTCTAAAACCCAGAGGGCTTATCTACATGGTGTGTAGTGTGCACTGGGGTGTAAATTCTAATGTTCACTAGCGTGTTGCACACAAACTGTCCATGTAGACTCTTGTCATAAAAAGACAGTAAAGGGTTAAGAAGTTCACCTAGCCTAGCTAACACCTGACCAGAGGAACCAATGGGGGGACAAAATGTTTCACCTAGGAAGGAGGGAGAGTCCTTTGTTCAGTCAGTCCATTAAGTTCTGTGCCGGAGTGAAAAAGATCAAGGAATCACCCAGGGTAGTGAGTATTAGAGAAGGAATGAATTAGCTTATGTTTATTTTCTTTTGTGACTTTGTCTTTTTGCATTAGAGGGATAATCAAATTGGGTTTTCTTTTTGTAACTCAGGTTTTGCCCAGGGGAACATCCTCTGTGTTTTGAATCTGTTGTCTGTGAGAGTAGCTTGTATGCTAATCTCTCAGAGGTATTTTTTTACCCCTTTTCCTTAATTAAAACTCTTCTTTTTAAGAACCTGATTGATTTTTTTCCTTGATTTAAGATCCAAGGGGTTTGGATCGGTGTTCACCAGGAAATTGGTGGAGAAGTCTCTCAAGGTTACCCAGGGAAGGGTTACAGTACTTGGGAAAGAGAGATTTTTGGGGGGGAAGACAGAGTTTCCCAAATGACTCATAAACAGCTGTTTTAAACAATTTGGGTGGTGGCAGCAACCAGATCTAAGATGGTAATTAAGCTTAGAGGTTCTCATGCAGGTCCCCACATCTGTACCCTAAAGTTCAGACTGGGGGTGAAACCTATGACAACTCTGCTGGTGCACTCTAACATTTTCCTTGTTTGCATTGCCATAGTCCCCTCTCTAACAGTACTACTTCAATGTGCACTAGGAAACTTTTGGTGCATTCCAGCAGGGTTGACATGGACAGTTCATGTATGACAGACTGGTACACACTATAATTTATACCCAGGTGTATGCACTAATGCACTGGGTAGACAAGCCAAAAGGCTCCAGGCTTGACAAGAGCTGAGGATAATTTTGTGGTGGGAGAATGGAAGGATCCAGAACATAGTATTGTGACAACATCAGGATTGTCAAAGATGGAGGTAAAAGTTGCCTTTCTTTCTCCGCTATAACTAGGCTTGGGGGGATTGAATTTTTATTGGTAAATGTCAATAAATGATGATTTCACCACACACAGACAAAGCAACAAGAAGGAAATATTTCCATCAAAAATCATTGAAGTTTACAGAGAGGCAAAAGTAAGAAAAATGCTGCTTGAAAACATAGTTTGATTGAAGGATAGTTACTTTGTATATTTTGACATGTGATGTTGATATTTTGAAACTCAACATCTAGTGTCTTTAATTATTTTCTGATTCCCCTATGGTTTCCCACAAGTGTGAAAATGTAAAACACTAAACAAAGCATTTTAAACAATTGTGAAAATGTAATTTGATGATTTAAAAAAATGCTTAAAAATAAACAGATGATATCCAACAAAATTATTTAAAAAAATAAAATTGAATTCTATTGAGCCCAGCTATCAATTATATTTTGGGTGGGAGTTTAAAAAGAAACTAAGCTAATGGCATCAATAGTACCCCAGCAACTTTGACTAAAAGGTTTGAGCAAAATAAAGAAATATTTGAGCAAAATTGTCTTCAATACTTCAACAATCATAATAATTACTGTAATGACTGCAGAAAAAAATAGAGTGTATTTTCCTGAGTCTTGGAGTACCACAGGATTAAAGGTGAGTTACACACAAATCGATTTTTGATGGTTCTTGTCCAGTAATTATCTTCAGTAATGGCCTGTGACTGTCAATAACATTTGTATCAATTGTCACTATGAACCACCTCTAAAGGATACCACTGCATGTATAAACTGACTCACATGTGACACTGGGACAGCAGGTGATATTCAAGGGGGAAAAAACAGCACAAAGAAGAACTAACCAAAGGTTTACATAATGGTACTTTGTGATGCTAGATAATCAAATTGGAACTGTCACAGAATCATTGGCCTTTTAAGGAGTAGATGGATCCAGCCACACCTGATAATGATTAGCTGCACTGTGGCTGCACTACCTGATGGGGACTACCTGGCCCTTTTGAAAGCTTTGGAAAAGCTCACAGGGACAGAAGAACTGGTGTGGTGTTTGGGTCAGAGGCGAGGACAGAGACAGGTGAAAGGACTCCAGGGAGAGCAGCCCTGAGAGTTAGTGCTCTATAAGAGAGTTGGAGGAACTGAATTGTGCCCAGGAGGAGCTTTTATTTGGATTTTATTACCCTGGAAGGGTGGACTCTTAGGTAACTCTGTTTAAATGGCTAAGTCACTTCAGAACAAGAAGATTGCTGAAGCTTTAAAGAACTGCTGTTAGCTTGTCTCTAGTAGCAAAGATATTGGGTGGGGATTCTTGGGCGGAAGTTCCCATGGGAAAACGTGGCAGGAGAAACTATGACAGCAAAAATCCATTCTGAGGGAAAAGCAATTATTTTAAAAATTGCAGCCAGCAAATGGCTTCTGCCAGCACATTCCTGTGACTTGGTTGACCCCCACTGACTTCATCAGACTTGATTGGGGCATCATGCCTATGTAGCAATAATTCTGCATAATACCAATCCTTCTGCATGAATCAAACCAGTTTTGAAAAATGTACCACTACAAATAATTTAAGGCGGGAATTTTCAAAAGAGCCTTAGAGAGTTAGGTGCCTAATTCTCTTAGGCTTCTTTGATAATCCCAGGCCAAATCTTTTGTCTAAACTGTAATTGTGCTCAGATACACAATTTGAGTTGGTATTACCATATATTAAAGATGATTCTTGTTCCATAATGCTCTGTTCTGGAGTCAACCATTGTGTTCCCTTACACTCCTCCAGTGACCTAAAGAAAGGTTACCAATCTTTTAAGACAGTAGCTCTTAAACTATCATCTGCAGATCACAGGAAGTCCGCAGAAAGCTCCTAAATTTTCTACAAGACAATTTCTGTAACTATAAGCCTTCAAACAGTGATACTTTCTGGTAATTGTAACTTAATGCAGGATGCTATTATGGTTTTCAGATGGTTTTTTGACCAACTAAACTCAAAACCCCAAACAAGTGTCTCTCTGCACTCTGAACACTAGGTTCATAACTTTTTCAGGTGACCTGGAGGTGAAAATTCATCAGTGATCAAACTTAGAAATGGGATAAATATATAGGACAGAACCAAACTAAAGTGTCATGGAAAGATTAAGGAAGTAAGTGCTGCAGCCAGTGAGGGGGAGACTCATTATTAAACAGCCTGACATTCAGCAATTGGAAATAAAGTATGTAATAAAACAACTACAGCATCATATCCAACTTAACAGATATCTGATTTACTTAGTATTTGGATGAGAACATTTACTTTTTTTGTATCATCATTTAAAATTACATACAAAAAGGTAACTGATGAGTCTTATCTCCATTGTACAGGGAAAAAATCTGCAATAGGTTTTGATGCCTTCATTATGAGATGATCTATTCCAAGAGCATTATCAATTATCATTATGAACATCATTAGCATGTTTCATAGTGTATTCCTTTGTTTCTTCCTCCTTCTGGAATGCTGATCAAACATTAAATTCACTATAAACCCACCAAACCTACATTCTTAGTTTAATCTTAGAGCATCAGTGTTATAAAGTTTAGGAAACACACTATAAAAATACTAAATTGTTGTTGACAATATTTTTTTTTATTTAGAAAACAACTTTGGATTTCTCTTGGTTCATGATGTTAGAGTTAAATTTCAGAATATACTTATGGATTTTAAAAACTTTTTTCACTGCTGTCTTGACCTTTCATGAAATGTATATTTTTCTGCCTATTTATATAATTTTAAAATAATTATTTCATCTCCAAAATCCAAACAACAATATATAGACATGGTTTTCAAAAGTGAGTGCCTTAAATTAGGCTCCTAATCTATATTTAGGCATCTAAATAAAACCTTATGTTGACTAGGATTTAAAACAAGCCTTGTCTATACTAGAAAGTTCTACTGCTTTAATTTTATCTGCACCCTCACCCTGTGTGAACACTTATACTGGTATGAGTATCAGCCTAGGTATTTCTGTATGGGAAGGGGAATAACTATTCTGTTAAAGGGGGAATACCCATATAGTTGCATCTACACTAGCAGTTGTAACAGTATAATTAATCAACATGGTTAACTGTGTATAGACCAGGCCTGAGTGTCTTGATTTCCAAATATGGCCACCCCGAACTTCTATATAAGGAATTCAGACTTATTGCCCAGCTTTGAATTTTAAAAAATACCTTGAATATTACCCACCAATTAGCTATGTTTCTAAAAATATGAAAAGTTACTATATAAATATGTACTATTATTTAATTATTTTGTGACTCAGTTCATTCTAGTTCCAAATTGCATTTACAATACAGCTTGGGCTGAGAAAATAAGAAATCAATCCTTAAACCATTATGTAGATGAAGGAGGAATGATGGGCAAAAGTCATCAAGGAAAAATACAAAAATAACTTCACACAGAAAAATCAAAATAAGAGTACACACATACCAGTAAAAGACTGACTATGCGGTAGATTCAAATTCCTCTGTTGGAGACTGGAGATAATTTGTAAAGAGAAAGCTTTATGTTATTCATAAAATGTAGAATTACTGGAACTGGGTAAAAATCTATAATACTATAGCGGTAGTTATCTAGTTCTCTCTTACAGAAGACTTTGAAGTGATATCACAAAATTTATTCACTGCAGACCATAAAAGACTATCTGCATATCTGTATCTCCTAAAAGTTGGGCAAGATACCCAAGATGACAGTGGCTTAAACAAAGCTTGGAAGACTACAGGAGATAAAATAACAGTGGAAGAGTCAAGCAGAGGAGATGCTGATAGTATATAGAACAGACAACTGGACAATTTACAGACTTGACATTGAATAGAATTGACATTCACAGAAGCTACTAACAAGTAGCCAATCATTGTGGACAATATCACTGTACTTGAAAAGATAGGAATCATGATTGTTGGGGCACTAGTGGCAGATTCACCATCCAGATTTACCAGTCCCCTGGCTGTCCAAGATGGAGATAAGAAGAAACAAAATAGAAGAAAACAGAACACTGGAGCTTGAGAACTAAGGAGAGCTCTATGCACAATCAGGAATTGCAGCTGGTAACCAAAAATGATTATTAAGACCCCAAGTCAAAGCACTCAAGCACGTGAGTTACTGAATTAGGGTCAATGACTTCTAAATGAATTAGGAATGACTTCTGAGGAGATGATAAAGAAGAAAAGGCCTAATCTATCTTCTTTATTAAAAAAAGAAGTGGGTTTGGGAGAAGTAGTGTATTATTGGAGAGTTGGTTAATGTTGTTTAACTCAATAAAAAGCTGTAGGAGATGGACCTTGGATCAGTGCTATAAATGACTTTATTTTCTCCTCAATATGAAACAAATGTGCAATGCCAAGCAGCCCACTAGTTAACTATGCAGAATCTGAACTCCTCTCTCTAGCTAAATAATATAATCTGTGTTTCTCCACAGCTGAGCACAGAGAGAAGAGGCCAGAAAAGAAGGCATGCAATGGATTCTGGCAAAGGAATTAAGAGGTGCAATGTGGATGCTGAGGCTGTTAGTAGAGGAAGCAAGGAATAATTAGTAGTATGAAAAGATAATTTATTCCTTTTGTGGAAAAGTGCTGCAGTTTACTCTTTTAGACTGGTCTATTTATGCTATAAAAATATGCTCTAGCATTAATTGAGCAAATCTCTCAATATTATACCTAAAAAGATTAAGATGAATGTATGGAAACATGTATATTTTACTGTCTATGTTTCTAGCTGCTAGTTTTCTTTTTGGATGGTTCTAAATTACATGTTGGCTCTTCCTATGACAACACCAGACACTGGAGAAATGTCTGCCTGTTTTACTGGTAACTGCAAAGCTGACAAATAAGCAGTGTGAAGGACTGTGGGATGGCAGGCGAAAATGGTAAAAGCATATTTTAGAACTGGATGAAAGATAGAAGTCATTGCAAGATGGTAGAACTAATGGGTTCCACTTAACTTCAGATAGCTGAATGAGCATGCTGCTGGATAGCCATTAGTGAATCTAGGCTGATAATTGTTACTTTGAGAAAGCCATCTGGTAAGTACCATGGAAGCAAAACTGAATGCCTTGAGGCACTTGTTGGAGCACATAGGCAGTATCAAGTAAGAGACAAAACTATAACTTGGGAAATAGATAGCATTTCAGAATAAATGAGCTAGACCGAATGGATCACTTCTATTCATGCTTCTATGTTGCAAGCATATCAGCATTGCCTTTCTTCAAGAACTTCTATTTAAAGAAACACTAAAAGGGCCAGATTATGCAGCCTTCATTCAAGCTGAGTAATACTATACAACTAACTAATAAAGTAAGGTATTATTCCATGTGAGTAAGAGCAGCAAAGCTGGTTAAAGTGATTCAGGAAGCTGAAAATATCTAACAATCACCAGGTGAATACTGATAATCAGATTTATTCAATATGGAGCTAAAGTGTCAGAAGAAAGATCAAGGGATCAGCTCAGTTCCACCATCCTTTATCCACAGTGAGCACTACTTTGTGAGTCCTTTAGTCATCAGTTGGGTTTACTCATCACATGTAAGAAAGTAGAATATGGCTCAATGATTTTAAGATTAAAATTTCTCTGTATATGCATTATTTTACAGTTACTAGTACTGGAAATAAGAGGACATCTTAAGACTACTTTTGTTTAACCTATTGTGAAGAATCAAATTGTACAAATATGTCAGTATAACAGGTTTCCAGCCACTCTAAAATCTTTCAGTTCTAAAAATTGAAAACATGAAACCCTTAGAAACTGCAAAGATAAGTGATTTTTCATTGTCAGATTGGTAAATTTCCCTCAGAAAAGAAACCCAAACAATCTAACATTAAACAAAACAAAACAAAAGGATCTCAAGTTTCTATCCCAAACTGGACACTTTTGATTTTTCTGTCAATGACGTCACACCCATGTCCAGTGTTCACTAACTGCATGGATTTTACTACTTGCATTGAAACTGGATATCCTAGCCATTTAAGACTTGAAAGGGCCAGAAGACCCCAGTGACTTTGGAATTAACAAAGCCCCGGGAAATGACCTTGCAGCAGGAAGCGTGGAAGCGGTCCTGAGGAATGAATAGCTGCATGAGAAAACTAAGACACTGTCCCTTTAAGGGCTTGGGACGAAGAATCCTGTAGTATAGAGTGTGACTGAGCTTCCCTCTCTCCCAAACAATTGGGGGAAGCTCTCTGAAGGAGGATAGTATGGATCCATACTCTCTCAGAAGAGGAAGCCCACTGACAGGGTGTGAAGGAAGCCAGAGCCAGAAGACTGAGTGCCCACTGGGATGGACAGTAGCCATAGCTCCATGAAGAACAGTCTGAGACAGAATAATTGCTCCGTGTGCAGCAGAAGAGCCAGAGATGAATATGAACACTGGTGCTGCTGTAGTGGACTTTATTTTGAGGACCTTGAGGACTATTTTGAACTGCTTTCAGCTATTAATCCAGCCGCAGGTAGTGATTTTTGGTAATTACAAGAAAGACTGTGAGGAGTTCCTAAGGGGCCCTGAAGACAGGATGGATGGGAGGAGGAGAACAGTGCAAAGGCACTGGAGAGGCACCTCTGGCCAGAAGGCTGGAACTCAGTAAATGCCAATCCAACTACATTCAAGTATAAAATACTTTTAAAATATACCCTTTATGAATGTATAATGAGTGACACACACACATCTGTCAACTGAATGCAGTTTTTCTCCTGTTAATACATGTATAAACTCTATTGCACAACTGCAATAAGGCATAACAGGAATTACATCTTAGGGCGATTATTCTGGGCTCAGTTTAATGGCTCAGTCTAGCACTCAGAAGAGCAATAAAGTCAGTGTGCAGCTGCACCAACCCCGGAGGAGCTCAGGGAAAGAACTGTGCTTCCAGGGCTTTGGAGCTGTGCTCTAGCTCCACTCCAGCTCCAGGCAAAAACCTGCAGCTCCACTGCTCTGGAGCTGCTCTGGGCTCCAGCTCTGGGCTCCACTCCAAAGCCCTGTGTGCTTCAGAGGACCATTCCTTTGCTGCTTTCCCCCACTGCTCTGAGTGGGGACTAAGGGTTATCTATACTGCAATAAAAGGTGTGATTGAAGCTCAGGTAGACATACCCTCACTAGCTTTAATCTAGGTACTTGGCTAAAAATAGCAGTGAAGATGCAATAGCCTTCAGCACAAGCTGTAGAAACCCATCTATGGTTTTCTTATGTACTCCTGTTCCTAGCCTGCACTGGAATCCATGCCACCATGTCTTCACTGAAGTTGTTGGTAATGATAGCTAGATTAAAGTTAGCATGGATGTGCCTAGTCATGCTGCAATACCCATGCCTGCTTGGTGTGGTACTCTGTCCCACTCCAGTGGCAGCTCGACCAGCTAGAGACTAATGATCCTGCTACAGTGCTGGCTAAGAGAGATCCATCTTTTAGCTCATGCAGTAGAGGTTCATGCATTAAGCTCCAGAGGTTCCAGGTTTGATCCCAGCCACGAATGACCATGGTCTGTCAGAGTTACACAATCACACCTCAGAATGCAGTGTAGACATACCCTAAATTATATTACCCTTTACAGCAGGGGTCTCAAAGTCCCAGCCCACAGGCCATCTGCAGCCCGAGAAGCTCCCCGCTGCGGCCCACGGAAGAGAGACGCAGGCAGACATGCTGCCCGCAATCTCAACCACAGGCGCCGCCCTCCACAGCTCCCATTGGCTGGGGGAGAGAGACAAAGATACCATCACTAGTTGCTAGGCAGAGTCAGCCATAGAGGCAGCATCACTTTTTTCCATAATAAATATAAATTAAAATACCAAACACAACTATCTGACGCACACCTTTGTGCAATCCTGAAGGTTTCAACCGCTCAGTCACTGAGGCCAAACATCAACAAAGTGACAGAAATGAAGTATTGTCAGGTGGCCGGCCAACACTAAAAACTCTCTGGGAGGCAAAGAATTGTATAAAGTTGTATGACAGTTTTATTATTTCTAAGAAATTCAAAATAAACAATACAATATATATGTTTTGTTTTCTGAACACCATCTTCAGTGACACTATTGGCCCACTGGGAGGATTTGAGGACTGGCACTGGTCCTAAGGTAAATTGAGTTTGAGACCCCTGCTTTACAGTGTGTGACTCCCTCCCTTCCATATGCCTACCAATTATTCAGTCCCATGAGAAGTTGGTTCTTATGAAGATGCACTGATTTTAAGATCAAAAGGGGCCATTCTGTATAACATACGCCACGATCATCTAGTCTGATTTCTTGCACAACACAGGCCCAGGGCCGGCGCAACCCATTAGGTGACCTAGGTGGTCGCCTAGGGTGCTAACATTTGGGGAGCGGCGACCACGACAGCCGGATGTTCGGCTGCCACAGTCGTCAGCGGTATTTCAGGGGCGGGCCCTCTGCCGCCTCTGTCAGGGGCTCCATTTCGGAGGCGGGACCTTCCGCCGCCTAGGGCGCCACCTTCCGCTGCCTAGGGCACCAAAAAGGCTGCTAGTGCTCCTGCACAGGCCATAGTATTTCAACAGTAAATCCTACAGAGAAAGGAATTATAGTTCTCTGCAACATAACTGAACACTATTGAGCCCAATAACTAGTGGGGGAACTAGAGCATATCTTTTAGAAAGACATCCAGTCTTGACTCTGAGGCTCCAAGTGATAATGAATTAATCACTTCCCTTGGTAATCTGTTCCAATGGTTAATTACTGTATCTTTGAAAAGTTGTGTCTTATTTCCAGTATGAATATTTACTAGCTTCAGCTTACAGCAAATAGGTCTTGTTATGCCTCTGTCTGTTAGCTTAGAGAGCCACATTATTAGATAGTGTCTTCCTTTGTAAGTATTTATAAACCATGGTCAAGTTGTCCCTTAAACTTTTTTTTAATAAAAAAAATAGATTGAACTCTGTAAGTCTCTTAGTCTGAAGTTTACTTTCCAGATTTTTAATATTTTTGTAGCCTCTCCTATTTTTCAACATTCTTTTAAAATTCATTGCATATACCCTTGGCATGAACAGGATATCCAACTCTTGCAGACAAGGATCAAACTGGGGGGAAAGAGATGGTGGATGGTAGTAATCTCCCAAACTCCACCCACAAAATAAATTCCATCCATGTAAATTATCAAAATAAGGTGCTGCTCATGGTAGATCATGCAGATGTCCAATATATGATTGTAAAGGCTCTCTGAGCTCATCTCCCTATCAATAGGGCTAGAATATGCTCGTAAACTCTATTAGACTTGATTAGGTGGAAAAATAAAAGCGAAGGCACTGATCCAACTGAATGAAGAAAAAAATGCTGGTATCTCTCAAATCCCTTCCACTTTTGGCACTAAAATGAGACATCACTCACAGTACATTGTGCAGATCTGAAACCTGCCCTCTCCTTTCTTGCATGAGGAACAAAGTAGTTAACAATGCTGGCATTTAAATGATCATCACTAGAAATCTGAGTTTATATTACATGGAAATGAATGAGGCAGCTCACACCTTTGTAAGCTATTCCAGACTCTCTGCAGTCTCACGTAGACATCACTGCATTGATTACACTTCGGGCTTGCCAACATCAGGAAGTTGACCAAAATAGCTATTGTGGAAAACATATTCTGCATTAGCTCCCCATGTGGACACTCCTATTGTGGAATAAGAGTGCCTTTTTTCCCATTTATCTTAATCCACTGGGTCTCTACTGGAAATGCTCCACATGGGATCATGTTGGCAAGGAGGGACAATGGCAGAACCATCACCTACCCCCTAACCTGCTGACCAGCAGAGGTAGTTGAACACTTAGAAGAAGAGTACTTTAAAAAAGGCAAAGCAGTTATTGAATACTAGAATAGCATATATAACTATTTGTTGAGAGCATACATTAGGAGAACAGGCAAATGATTAGGAATACTAAAGCTTTGCTGCAAAACCCAATATAAGTGGATTAATCATCTCAGCAGTTTGGAATAAATCCTTTTTATTTGAAAATATCTAAATCAAGAGTTCATATACATCTCAGTTTAGATTTACTTTGAAAAATTAAGAAGCATGGAATAGCAATGCTTCCAGACTGAGATAAAGCGGTGGCATGGTAACTTTGGTACTAAAGTCTCGTCCCACCAACTGTAAAGTACACCTATTACAGTTTCACCACAAAATAACAGCAAAAAGTTACAACTAATAGTATAATTTTAATTTGAAATGCTACCTCTGAAAAGAGTGCAATTAAGAGACATTTTTGCGTTAGTTGGATTACATTCCTTATGTTCTCTTCACTGCACAATGTATAAAGTCATGATGGATTACTACACATTGGGTCATGTCTATTTTAAAATATCCTCTGCAACCGTAGTTACAATTTTGCATGCACAGAAAAAATGAATCTGCATTAGGTATAAGAGCCTATAGATCAGAAAGACACCAGATCAGATTCTTATTTACACCAGGACTCCATTCTGGCAATATGAAGGGTCCTTGAAATAGGAGTAAAATATATTCACATTCACTTTATCCTTTAAATGGGAATCTGGTCCTCTGTCTCCTCCCCAAAACTGAATCAAAGTAGAACAGATTATAAGAGTCCTGAAATCCGCTGCCTTGTAGCACTACGGGGGAGGTGGTGACTTATAACAATTGTTGGGCTTTCCATTAAACAATCAGACAATAGCATGTCATGGTCTAAAAGTAGTCACTTAGCCAAGCTGCTTAGAAACTACAGAGAAGCAAAGGACATAGATTTTCATAGATTCTAAGGCCAGAAGGGGCCACAGTGATCATCTAACATGGGCCATACAACTTAGCTGAATTAATTCCTGTTTACAGTGGAAGATGACAGCCCTCACGCAGTCCATCCTGTTAAGTGAGAAACCATGACCAACCTCATCAAACTGGCAAATGAACGTTGACCATCAACTTCCAGGTCAAAAAAGCAACAAAATAAACCTACCTTTTCTGGTCCAACATAGTCTTGAAATGGTTTAAGGGGCTACAATTGCATCTTAGGGTAGGTCTATACTTACCTGCCGGGTTGACGCGTTTGACTTCTCAGAGTTCGAACTATCGCGTCTAATCTAGACGCGATAGTTCGAACTCCGAACGCGCTCCCGTCGACTCCGGAACTCCACCACCGCGAACGGCGGTGGCGGAGTCGACGGGGGAGCCGCGGACTTCGATCCCGCGGCGTCTGGATGGGTGAGTAGTTCGAACTAAGGTAGTAGCTGAACTTGCGTACCTTAGTTCGACACCCCCCCAGTGTAGACCAGGCCTTACAGAATGTTGCTCTGCAGATACCATATGCATGTGAGAGAGAGAGAATTCCTTTTAAAATTAGAGCATATATTTACTAAAAAAACATCCAATCTTGATTTAAAAATTGCCAGTGATGGAGAATCCACCGCTACATGTAACAAGTTGTTTCAATGATAATTAGCTTAATGCCTTATTTCCAGCCTGAAGTTGTCTAGCTTCACCCTCCAGAAACTAGATCTTGCTATACCTTTGTCTACTAGACTGAAGATCCCATTATCAATGTTTTGTTCCCCCATTAAGTACTTTTAGACTATGATCAAGTCACCCTTTGACTTTCTCTTTGTTAAGACACATAGATAGAGTTCCTTTAGCCTTTCACTATAAGGCATGTTTTTCCAAATCTTTAATCATTCTCAAGGCTCTTATCTGAATTCTCCCCAATTTATCAACAACCTTCATGAATTGTGGACACCAGAACTGGACACAATATTCCAGCAGCAGTCACGCCAGTGCCAAAAATAGAAGTAATATAACCTCCCTCCTTTATGTGACATTTTCCTATTTATACATCCAAGGACCACATTAGTCCTTTTGGCCACAGTGTTGCACTAGGATCCACTACAATCTCAAAGTTGTTTTCAGCATCCATGCTTCCCAGGATGGAGTCCCCTGATCATGTAAATATGGCCTATGTTCTTTGTTCCTAACAACACTGCTGAGAAGTCCAGCACTTCATCACAAAAAGAGAGAAGCCAGAATCAATATGCCTATCCACTGTCATAGCAGCACAGAACTCAACTGCCCTTAAAATCTGGGTTGTGTTAATTAATTGAAAGTGACTTTCTGAGTTTGGACCAACTGAGCTGTCATTCATATTAGGGATCATAAAACAATTATAAAAAGTAGTGTCTCACATTCGTTCACAGGAGGGTTTATTTTAGACCAGGGGTCGGCAACCGGTGGCTCGCGGCTCGCCAGGGTAAGCACCCTGGCGGGCCAGCCCGGTTTGTTTATCTGCCGCGTCGGCAAGTTCGGCCGATCGCGGCTCCCACTGGCCGCGGTTCGCGGTCCCAGGCCAATGCGGGAGGCAGGAAGCCGCGGCCAGAACATCCCTCGGCTCGTGCCACTTCCTGCCTCCCGCATTGGCCTGGGACTGCGAACCGCGGCCAGTGGGAGCCGCGATCGGCCGAACTTGCCGACACGGCAGATAAACAAACCGGGCCGGCCCGCCAGGGTGCTTACCCTGGTGAGCCGCGAGCCACCGGTTGCCGACCCCTGTTTTAGACATTATGGAAAGGGGGTCAGAAAGTGACAACAACAGAAAAAAGAAATGGTGTCCCCCAAAATACAACAGTTATATAGCAGCATTAGTTCCTTGCAAAGGAGCTAGTAAAAAAAAACAATTTGTTTGCAGAAAATTATGAAAAAAATGCTTTTTAAAATTTTCTTCTAGAACAAATTGTAAATTTACCCTGAAAATAGAACATATTTGCTTTCCAGTTTCTCAGTTAAAATCTAGAACATTGTAAACAAATCCATGAATACTTTCTTTTTATTTAGAATAGCCCTTATTTGTTTAAAAAAAAAAGGTTCATTGGAAAACAATCTGACCGCATCTACCCGGCACCACTAAGGCCCCTTTGCATTACCAGAACTGTGTAAGGGGCAATTAGTGTAAATGAGAATCAGGCCTTGTATGTTTATATAACTCAAAACTCAAACTTCTGAGAGATGACTGTCAGTGATTCCAATGCAGAGCTCTCTTTAGCTATTTTATAATTAAAATAATTTCAGCTTCACAAAAGCACACAGTCACTTTTGTTATAAGCTATCATTTACAAAATTGCCACAGTCTGTATGTGTTTTTAAATACAGAACAACTGCCACTGAAGCTTATACTCAAATTCAGGTGCACAACACATAAATTACATATAAAATGTTTGGTCATAAAAATATCCAGACTACATTTTCTAGCAGCAAGATCTAATTTAGGTAGAAAAATAAAAATAAAATAAATAGTCCTGAAGCTGTAATTTCTCAACCTGTGAATTTTACTAAACTAAGGGATTTTTTAATGTGTCTTGCATTATCAGACATGAAAGCAAGGTTGGTTTTGTTTTTGTTTTTTGCTTGTTTGGTTTTTTTAATTATGATCTAAAACAATAAACCCATTAAGCTTGTTTTGAATCATTCAATCAAGAAAATAATGCAAGGGGTCCATTTCACTTCCAAACTGTGCTGATAAGCAGAGAGAATGACAAAAGTAGAATTATAAGCAGGTGAGAGCAAACAAGGATCCTGAAAATCCTTTCCATTTTTTTCAGTCCATTATTGATGTGCAGGTATATTATCACGAAACAGGAAAAAGTTATGATTATGGTCTAGACTGGGGCTTAAGGCCTACATTGAAGGGGTGTGTGTGGAAGGGCTGTGCTCAGAGGAGTATTCAGGGCTGACCCAGTGGGCTACATTCACAAAGGAACTTAGTCACCTAGTATGTTTGTATAATGTATAATCTTTTCTTAAAAGTCTGCCTACGGCAGGGGTGTGCAAACTATGGCCCACCAGCCAATTTAATCTGGCCCTCGAACTCCCATCAGGGAGTGGGGTCGGGGGCCACACACGGTCCACACGTGCATGCCATAGCTCCCAGAAGCAACGGTATGTCCCCCCTCCGGCTCCTATGTTTACTGACAGCCAGGGGGCTCTGTGCGCTGCCCCCACCTCAAGCACCGCCCCCCACAGCTCCCATTTACCAGGAACTGTGGCCAATGGTAGCTGCAGGGCAGCACCTGCAGGCGGGGAAGCATGCAGAGCCGCCTGGCTGCGCCTCCATGTAGGAGCTGGAGTTGGGACATGCCGGCTGCTTCCAGGAGCTGCTTGAGGTAAGCTCTGCTTACAGCCTGCACCCCTGACCCCCTCCCATGCTCCAACCCCTTGCCCCAGCCCTGAACCCCCTCCTGCCCTCATAACCCCTCGGTCCCAGCACGGAGTACCCTCCTGCACCCCAAATCCCTCATCCCCAGCACCACCCCAGAGCCTGCACCTGAAGCCAGAGCCTTCACCCCATCCCTCACCCAACCCCCTGCCCCAGCCTGGAGCCCCCTTCCGCACCCTGAACTCCTAATTTCTGGCCCCATCCCAGAGCCCACACCCGGTCCGCGCGCACATGCCATGGCTCCCAGCCACCCCCTCCTGAACCCCAACCCCAATATTGTGAACATTCATGGCCTGCCGTACAATTTCCATACCCAGATGTGGCCCTTGGGCCAAAATGTTTGCCCAGCCCTGGCCTACCATCCCAGCATCTGTGGATTTACAAGTTGGATTCTCCACGGAGCCTAGGGCTCTGTAGTGTTCCATGTCTCAGGTCCTTACACCCAGTTAAGTGACTGAAAACCCTTCCCTTGTAAAGGAGAGAAACTCCATGTTTCTAAAAGGTTTTTCTACCTCTTACAAGGTTTTGTCACAGGAGGGGACACTCACTGCCTGTGTCTGTCTAACTTAGAGTTTTGTACTGCTGCCCATCACCATACTAGCTGAGCACCTTCCATGACAGATGGGTGTTCTGTATTTTCATTTTTGACAAAGCCATGGTGCACGTATGATTTGATGTAGGTGAAATGGTATATTATAAATATAGCCCAACACACAAATCATAAAAATGTAGAGTAGAAAATTTACTTCCTTTATTGGATACCCTTTATCCATCCCTCAACCAATCCCACCCCACATCACTCTTCAAACTATGGGCATAATACCCCTCCCCTTACTCTGACACAGCTCAAACTGAAATCTATAGGAGTTTGGCTTAAAGGGCTGCCTCTTCAGGTGCAATCTGCAGACACAGTGTCACCCCACACCTGTTCCATAGACAAAGCCAGAATAATTAGTTTTGGTTGGATTCTCTGTGATGAATGGAATTACCCACCCACCCAAAGCCACAGGCAGAGGTGAAAGTAAGCTGGTACAGTACGGTACGGCGTACCAGCAAGAGCCAGTATGCTGTGCTGGACTGGCTTCTCCAGCAGTAATTTAAAGGGCCCAGGGCTTCAACAGCTAGGGGGATACCCGGGCCCTTTAAATCACCGCCGGAGCTCCAGCAGCTGGGGATTTAAAGGGCCCGGAGTTCCGCAGCGGCTGGAGCCCCGGGCCCTTTAATTTGCCCCTGAACCCCGGGGCTTCCAGTCACCTTTACAGCTGGTAGCTCTGGGGTGATTTAAAGGCTCTGGGGCTCCCAGCCACAGGCAGAGCCCCAGGGCCTTTAAATCTTGAAATGCTCCACCTCTTCTGGTTGAGGCCACACCTCTTCTGGCATACCGGTAAATCCTTTAAATTTCTTTCACCCCTGGCCACAGGCCACAGCCAGACCCTATACTATCCCAGGCCACAGTGCTTAATTTGTGCCAGAGCTTAGCCCCAGCACCCCTGGGCTTGAGGATTTAGTTATGAATGTAAAAAAATGAGCCCTGACACCTCTTTCATTACAAATTAAGCACTGTCAAGAACTTGAGCACGAACTTGAGCAAGAACACATAAGGAAAGAATTACATTCATTGTCTTCAATGTGATAGTAAAGGTGTAATTGAAGGGAGAATTTGACCCTAGAACTGGAACTTAAGGTCTGCTTGAGGGGTTGTGGAGAAAAGAGGAACATACTTGTACACATGCTTGCTGTGTCCAGGAATTAGACTTTTTTGACAAAGTTATTAGAGCTATTTCTCATTACGAAATGCCAGTTTCCTAGAGTTCCCCTGACATGCTTACTTAACGTTCCAGAAAATTATCTATATTTTAAACAGAGCAACAAATACATTTCTTTTTTATTGTTAGCAGCTAGACTCTGTGTTGCAAATTATTGGAAAAATGTGATGCCTCCTATGGAATTGTGTTATAGTAAAATATGGGTTGGCCTTCTAATGGAAAAGCTCTCACATCAAGTATGTGCCCAAGAGAAATGCCATAAAGAGGAGAGGTATTAGAAATGTGGTCACCCTTTTTAGTATACACATAGGAGGAGGGCTCGCCAGCCAGCAAGTCAGCATCTTTAAACAGGTTCTTGGAATATTTACTTATTCAAGATCAGATTGTGTATGATGTAGTATGTTAATGGTTTATTGTAACTTTGCCTTAATAAAAAAGAAAAAAATATATAAGGTTTATTGAATAAGGAAACATGTTACATATTAATTTTCATCAAAAATAAATAGAGTACAGGACTTTTCACAGTCCTCCACATCACTAGTGAATTCTACTCAATGTCCCCGAGCTCAGCACTAACGACAGGGCAATTTTTTTCAGAATAGCTCAGCTCCCATTTAGGCATGAAATAAGTGGCCTGATTTTCAAAAAGCTGGACACATTGAGTTTTGAGTTCCTTTGAATATCTGGCCACCGGTATTACAAGAGCTGCTGAATACTTTTGAAAATCTAATGTTTATTCAAGTACCTAAATAGGAGCTGAGCTCTATTGAAATTCTAGTTCTAATTATGGGTGCTGAGCACTTCAAAAGCTGTCCCTAAGATCTTTTGAAAATATGGCCCTAAACATTCAGTACTGTTGTGGATTCATGACTACCTGTGGCAAAGAGAAAATTATGTGCTCAGTATAGGATTAGTAAAGTGAGAAACAGAATTCTTCTTATCGTAAAGCTACATATTCTTATACTGGAGGTAAAAGAACAGGTGGCAAAAAATAATGAAGTGAAAGAGTCTAAAGTTATTCTAGTCACTAATTAACTTTGTCTCACTGATAACAAGTGCAACATTTCCTGCTTTCCCCATATACCAACACACCCTCAAAATGCAACCAGTAGAGAATTTGAATACATTTGTTTCTATTTTGCAAATTCATTATATTCTAGAAAGATCTCCATTTGGAGGAAAGAAAAAAGTTAAATTAGAATTTATGAATCCTTCATGAAATATTTTAATGCAAGTAATTTTAGAATTACTTGTTAGCAATCCCCCTCTCCCCCTGCTAAGATGGCATTTTTCTATTACAGTCACATCCAAAAAGTAGTAAGTGCTAATATAGTAAGTGCTTGGACTAGTTCATGCTATACTACATACTACAAGTATGATAGAGTTATTATCTTTGTCCAACTCCCCGTAACTAACCTTATCGACATATAGAATGATTACCCACAAGTCTCATTTTTAGTGTCAGACACAAAGTGAGAGGCATTTGAAGATTAAGAGTGTTCTTGCTACACTCAAGATTATACGAGGAGGCCACCAGAAATGCTACACTATTTTATAGTATAAGCAAAATTGAAATAGCTTCAAAATAGAATTTAAATACAGTGCTGTACCCTGAAGAAAACCAAAGGATCTGAGGTGTTTTCTACAGTGCCAGGGAAAAAAAATTTCAGACGCAAGTAGTGATAAATGAACCATTGTGAAAAAAGGATCAACTCTCTCTAGATTTTGAACTTAACATGAACCTTTTGGGGAGCCTGCCAACTGGTGGTCCCACCTCCCAAATACGTAATTCCTGGTTGGTTGTTTCTTCCCCAAAAATGCTTGGCCAATAGGAATTGCCCAAGAGTAATTCCATCGGTATGTAAAAAAAAATTGTTCTTGGTTTTTATTAAAATGATTAGATATTTTGGGGGCAGGATGAAGAGGACTGTAATGCCATCTGGCGGCGACGGAAGGGTCACCACCAAGAGGCACCTGGCAAAAGCAATATATGAATGGTAAGGTAGCAATTAGACTCTCCTTGGAGTTAAATCACAGCTATAGACATTTTGGGTGGTGAATGCTGTTTGATAGGGACATACCTTCTCAAAATAGGAAGCTATCCAGAGCTACTTTATGGTGAGGGACTATTCTTAACTCATTTGAAGTAAAATGATTGGCATGGGGTATGTTCTGTAGCTGGACCAGCCCTATAACTTGCCTTGGAAGGATTAGATTTTTATCAGTAAGTATCAGTAAATGTTAATTTTCCCACTCACACAACAGATGAAAAAATACTTCCAATGATAATAATCAAAGTTGACAGATAAGCAAAGTAAGAAAAATGCTGCTTGAGAACTTAGAATTTGATTTAGGGATATTTACATTGTATATTATAAAGTGCAATGTTGACAATTTGTGTTTTAATGGTTATAAAGCTTTTACTTTTTGAATCTCATTGTCTACTGCCATTAAATTATTTTCTTATCTCTCCTATTGTCTGATCCCCACAACTGTAAAAATGTAGGAATATAAAAATATAAGATAAAATAAATTGATATTATCCATCCAGTTATTAATTTTTTTTAAATCAACACTAAGCCTATCACATACATTAATTCCTAGCAGATAACTTGGTAAATTAGCCTCTTCTTGTTCATAAATTGTTCAAAAGCAACTTATGATACAAATTCTTTTTCATACAAAATAATTCACAAAATAATTCCTACAACTAATTTTTGGGCTGTAGATTATTTGCAAGCAAGAAGTTATGAATGTTCTCTATTTGAATATCAAGCTGCATTGGAACATTTTGATTAACCATGCACAGTCCTGTTATTGTTCTCAGACTGGATGAGAATAATTCTTAGAATCAGGGTTGTATGCAGCATAGTCGAAGAATTCGAAGGAGGCTTTCAAATATTTGCCATTCTTTACCTAAAATTCAGTTTCCATGAATATTCTTGACAATAATTAAATTTGTTAAACATTTACTAAAAGAGGCAGGAATACAGTTAAAACTAATACAAATTATGTATTTATGTCCTCATGGCCGAGGACTGTGCAGTCTAGCTGTCTATGGCTCTGGTCTTCTAGTGTGGGGCTGAGCAATTAAACAGTCCATCTCTCGGGCCCTCTAGCTGGTGTAAACAACTACGATCTATGGCTCTGTCCTCCAGGTAGTGAGCTGTGCAGTTAAACAGTCCCAGGGAAGGATAGATTAAGCAACACCATCTGGGGCTCAGGCATTGAAACAGTCTCTAGATCAGTCCACCTTGCTGGAGCAAACAACAATAGTTGTTCAAGCCTTCTAGGACAAGGGTTGAGCCAGCCACAGTTAATGGCTCGGGCCATTTGGCTGAGGGCTAAGCCAATAAGCAGTCAGTATCTCTGGCCTAAATGTTAGTGCACATCCACTGTGGTGCCGGAGCTAGGGGGGCCCAGGCCACCCTGCTCCACCAGGTCACAGCCCAGGGCCCTTGAAGTGACAGGTGATTCCAATAGACCCACAGGATCAGGGGGAAATGTGGGGTTGCTGCCTTGCTCCATGGCAGCACAACAGAACCAAAGTCTCATTCTCGTGGGCTACCTCCTATCAGCTCTTGGTGGGGCTGCTCTGTCAATGCTGGGGCCTGGATTCCAGTGTTACCGTCGGGCCATCTTTCTTCCACTCCCTCTACAGTGTCATCCACCTCGGGTGGTGGCTTGCCTTTTCTCCCTGCTGCGGGTCGCAGCTCCCTCGCAGGGATATCTGCCTCCTTCACTAGTCCAGCCCTAACTGAGTTGCAGGGCTCTGCTTTTATAATTCCTGTCCCGCCCCATCATTTCCTGTGAAGGGGGTGGGGAGGAGTTAGCTGCACCTAATGGGGTGAGTTAACACCTTCTGTACCAGAGTGAGGACACTCTACTTCACTACACACTGCCTCTTGTTAATGTTGCCCAACACTTCATACTGTAAGATCTTGTTTTCAATTCCTTATAACCTGGTCTTCTGTGACCACTTCGTATGCAATAGTTAGCAGTGTGGGGAAGTACACTTTCCCAGTTAAATCTTCTGAGAAACAGCAGGAAACTCCCTGATAGACGCATCAATATTCCCACCCAACAACTTTAGAATGGGGGAAAAGTTTATTTTAACTATAGAACATTTCCCGTGGTGTTTGTGAAGCAAAACAACGCAAAGCTCTATGGCAAGTCCAATTAAATAGACACATTTGCCATTTCTGAACCTGGACTGCAGAGAAAGAAAGAGGCACAGACAGAAAAGAAAGACTTAACACATATCATTCACAATGGTTTTCTGTACTTAACTTCCCAACTAATTAACAACCATTTTTAATAAAAAAAAGTTGTATATTAATGGCTACAGCATAACTCAAGCAGCTGACTCACTATTATTAAATGACTGTTTCCATTACAAGATATGTCCATCTTTCAAAAAACCCTTTCGCTTTTAATTTAATAAAAGTGCTTCTGCATCTATTACTTCTTAACTTCCAAACAAAAACAAAAACAAAAAAACAACCCGCACATAAACCTTACATTAGCAGAAGTTTAACAATTCATTTTAAAAAATGTTTTAGATATTCAAAGTGTTTAAAATGGGATTTCTTTGCTGTTCCCATATGAAAGAGAGATACATTTAATGTACATTATAGCACTATTTTTTTTTCACATGTGAAAGTTTGTGGACTGTCATGTATCAGAGGAGCTACTGTCACATTAGTTAATGTATGTATCTGTGTGATCTAATAAGTCCAATATTTAAAACATATTACTTACAGTATATAGCATACATAAATATTTTTGATCCACATGTTTGTCTGTTTGATTTCTGCTTTTGTACCCATTGTGCTGTAGATACAGTACCATATCTGTCTCAGAGTCAAAACTATCTAGGTTTTTATATAACCCTTGTGATAGTGTTACCAGAGCTCCTGGATATGTGATGCCATATGTAATTTAATTTACAAGACATCTGATAGAAGTCAGTAATAACCTACTTATTTAAGCAGAAGTTTCCTTTGTAATGTGTTTTACTGCCAAGTTGATTTGCCAACAGTGTTAAATGGAAAGGCAGTCACCTAGCCTATCTGGAATTTCTTCTGAACCGTCCTACTGAATCCAAAAATATTTAACATTTATTTATTCCATTTATAATCAATTGGTCAAGAAAACTATGAAGTGCATTGTTTTAATTTTTGAGCCTCAAGAACCACAGTCGCTATAATGCAAGAAGTCACCATAATGATTATTAAATGGATAGCATGTCATGCTTGAAAGATTCCAATAGACTCATTATGCTTGAAAAATTTCTGGAAATAGATTCCCCCCATTCGTGTTTCTGATTTTGTTTTGTTTTTTTTTGTAATAATGAGGTTTGGGTTTTTTTTCCTGCTTAATTTTAAACGTCACAACTAACAGCGTAATATATTTACATGCTACTTCCAATATGGTTGAGGTTACCACACCTCAGCCAGAGTCCTTTTGATGGGAAATGCTATAACATGTGCATTTCTACTTTAATATCTTTATTCTAAGCTACCAAAACTTCTCTTGTGGGCACATCTCTCTGCCTCCTCCACTGAGGACAGTACTCACAGAAGAACCAGCATGTATGTAGGGGAAGAGGACACGATTCCCAAAAGCTGTCAAAGGGATTATGCATGCAGCTAAGATCCGTGGAGACTCAATTCAACTCCTATTGAAATCACAAGCAGGGCTTCCCTTGAGTTCCATGGGAGGAGCAAGGGGGGTTGGATCAGGGCTTTGGTTTAAAGCACTGACAAGGTAGGCTGGTTTTGGAAGCAGGACAGATATTGAAGGGGCGGGGCAACTGGAAACAATTATGAAGATTGATTGGCCATTCCCTCCATGGTAGTAGATGAGAGGGACAAAACCAATCATAATGACTGTAGCCATGAGGCTGCACTAACAAACGAAGAACAGCATAGCACAGACTAGCAAGAGAGAAGAGGATTTGTCTCAGCTATTTCTTTCCCATTCTCAAGAATACATATGTATTAGCAAGAACCCTAGCATTTATGGTAATACAAATAATAAATAATTTTTACAAAAAATCTTTGGTTATTCACAGTGATCAATGTCTAGAAATTTACAAATTCAGAGCATGATCTAATACCTATTGACTTCAGTGAGCACTGGATCAAAACCTTAGTTACTTTTTCCCTTTTTTTTTTTAACATCAAGGCTATCACATGAAAGGAATAATATCTTTCTTGTAGTGTTAATTATAATGATTTTACAGAATGCCCTAATCTATCATGATGCAATGGTTTATATATACAAAACACTTATAGGAACTAAATGCCATAGGTTCCATAGGAATTAAATGCTGTAGTTTAAAGACTCTTCATATGTTCAATCTTGCAAAGTGCTGAGCACCTACAATGCCCACTGAAATTAGAAGAAACCTCAGCACCCTGAAGGATCTAGCCCTGCCATTTTATTTTGAAGAAAATGCTATATAGCGTTCCTAAAAAAAACCTTATTGTTCCTTTAGAAGTTCCAATACGGAAACTAAGAGCCTACACCATTCTAGGAAGCCTTGTCTGCTATAGTGAATCTTTGCAAATGGAAGAAAATTTCATACTAGTATATTATATTGCAAGGTATTAATAGAAAATCAGGTTTTAATAACTGATGCTTAATGAATGTTAATGAGGGGAACATGGTTCTACTTCTACCAGAGGCCTCTGAGGTCTAGTTTGGAAAGACATCAAAAGGGTAAGTTTTATTAAAAAATATAATAAATATGAGCTTAGTTTCTAAATTATTGTGTTCTAACTTGTTTTAATTGATTCTCTTATTCAGCCCTGTTTGAAGCTTGACACCAGAGCCTCAGCGGAAAGACAGACATGGATTTAAGTACCAATTTGGCCTCTGTGTTATTGCACAAAATCTTCACTACTCTTTTAAAAATATATAAAGCTTCAAATCCTAATAATAATAATAAAAAATGTCTTGGTTGATGCCAAGAAAATTGAATTTAATAAATAAAAATTCCTGAATTATACTTTTTTCAAGTAAAGTTTAGTTTAAACAGGGCTGCTGTATCTATTCACATGTCATCTTTAGCTTTCTAGCCCTTAAATAAATTCTTCTTAACAGAGGCAAAAGAATATTTTTCATATTCCCCAGAATGCACTAATGTAGTTTAAGTGGAACACCTGGTAATAAAACCCCACAATGGCAAATGTTAGCATTTTATAATTTTCATACATTAAAATTATTTGAATTATAAATCTATGGTACACTGAATTCTCATGGATTGTTGTAGCTATGCACTTCACAGAAAAAGGCCTAGAGGGAACACAGAGTAGAAAATTTCCATCTCCATTTTGGCTTCACTTCCTATCCCATAGAGATGCTACTCTGCAAGCTTACCCATGAGTCATAGCATAGAGGAGTGTTCCAGGGTAAGAGCTAGAGCTGAGGAAGCCCACATGTTTGGATGCATACCTGGCAATGGGACTGATGCACTACTGCAGAAGCAGATTACTCCTGCTCTGGCAGGAATATGCCTGCTGTATAAACAATGTGAAATGTTTGCTTTTATCCTAGTTATCGATGACCCAATGCAGAGCAAACTACACAGATTAATCTTGCTTCTGACAGAAATAATCTGCAGAAGTGGAGGTCCTTATAGTGCAGGAGGCCAAGGCCAGTGAAGATATAGGTGTAAAATTACCACTGCTTTTGCTGCTCTTTTGGGGAACATTTATGATATGGACCAACGCCACTTCAGTTATGTTCCAGCAAGTTAACACCATAGTTTCACACCTGCTAGCAGTATGGTAGTCTTGACCACATTCAGAGCCTGATCTAGCATCCAGTGAAGTCAATGGGAAAGATAACCAAAGATTTCAAAGGGCACTGTACTGGGTCCTCAGTCTCTCTCTAGAGCAGTGGTTCCCAAACTTGTTCCGCCGCTTGTGCAGGGAAAGCCCCTGGCGGGCCAGGCCGGTTTGTTTACCTGCCGCGTCTGCAGGTTTGGCCGATCGCGGCTCCCAGTGGCCACGGTTCGCTTCTCCAGGCCAATGGGAGCTGCGGGAAGTGGCAGCCAGTACGTCCCTCGGCCCATGCCACTTCCAGCAGCCCCCATTGGCCTGGAGCAGCGAACTGCGGCCACTGGGAGCCGCGATCGGCCAAACCTGCGGACGCGGCAGGTAAACAAACCGGCCTGGCCCGCCAGGGGCTTTCCCTGCACAAGCGGCGGAACAAGTTTGGGAACCACTGCTCTAGAGAAAACCTCTTCAGTTACTCACTAAGGAAAGATGACAATACTATGCAGATGAACAAGGCAACCGCTGAATTAGCTAATAGAAGCAGAAAAAGGCAGTAAAATGCCCTTACAATTAAAACAGGAAAGGTAAGAAGACCATGAGAATTAAAGACAAAAGGTAAAGAAAGAAGGGAAAGATAGTTGGATATTAGAAGATGTAAGGGAGGAAAATGGAGAGGAGAAAGGAGTAAGAAAACAAACTTAAAAACAGTCAAACACTTTTTTCAAAACATGTTCTGATTCCCTACAGCTAATGGAAGTGTTTGCCACCCCCAAATACTATTGTATCTTAAACCTCAGACATGAGCATTAATTGCAAAGATTATAACTCCCTCTCAAAGCCTTGGGTAATACAATTACATAAGTTGGATAATGCATAGTGTTCCATTTACCGAATATCTGCAGAAACAAAGTTTCAAATATCAATCAAATGTAGGCTTTATCCCAAACCTCTGAGGGCCAAACTCTGCTCTGTGTTATATCCAGGCATGAATGTAAAGTGTGGAAATTAGTGTTGAATTTGGCCCTGACAATTCCTCAGACGCGACAGTGTCTGCATCCCTTGGTATCAGCTTTGTGCTTCTGCATTCCACACTGGCAAGAGTGCGAAGGCGGACAGCCTGGGGACACAGATGAAAAAGTGCCAAAAACAACAACTGAAAAAAGTTGGAACTCCAAATTTCATGCCAAAATACCTCCCACCATGCCTCCCACCATGCCCTTGGGTTTTTTGAAGCCTAATAACCCTAGAAACTTGTATCCACCACTGAAAATTCATTTGCAAGACTACAGAAAAGTGATATACTGAGAAATTAATAACCCCTTGTCAAAGGTCAAGAATTTACACTTTCATTTTTTCCCTATTTTTTCTGTCAAAATGTTTGGAGGGAATTTTTTTTCAAATATAACTTTAGATGATCATTTGGGGGACATGTTTCATACAACATGCCTCAAACCATGCCATCAAATCAAGTGAAATTGCATATGAGCAGTAGGAAGGTTATAAGTCGGAGCATAGAAATGTGCCTCAGCATGAAAATTACCAAAAATTCTAAATGAAACAAATATTGACAGTTAATATATTACCTTAAGGTTGACAGGATTTTACTCATATGTATTTTAAACCCAACACCCCATCCCTCCCTAATTAATACTAAACTCCAATGTATCCTTATGGGTCATCATTCCAAGAAACTGCATGATGCTTCGTACAGAAAGAGTGTTTTTAGCCTGGTCTATAAAACTATGCACAAAGCAGCTCAACTTTTGAAATCCTCAGCTTTGAAATTCTGTATATAGTATCATTACCATCTCAGGAAGAGATGTAAAAATGGAATGAAATGTTTAGGGACTTTTTTGAACCATTAAATCCTGATGTGGCTTATTTGCAACAGCTTCATCTAGGAGTCATTAGAACCTCTCTAATAATACAGGGACTTGGTAGAGTAAAGCTTATTCAGAACTGGCCCAAAAGAGTCTGACAATCCTATAATAACTCCCTTTTCCAAATTAATTGGGTAGCATGATAACATTTCTTTTTATTAGCAGGTAACTTGAATTATAAGTCTATATCCCCAACAGTACTGATCTAAATCTGTTTTTAAAACAGTTTAGCAACCTCCCACACCAATGGAGTCATAAAGAGATTTAATTGTATATGTATATATCAAATTAGATTTTTTCATCCATTAGGAATAGAGGAATGTGTGTCAGATGACTGCAATTTTTTCAGTGAAACCAACTAATCCTATAGGGCAAAGCCACATTGGCTTTTTAATGAGAGTGATATAGCTCTACCAAGTCTCCCTCACCTCAAGGGAAACAGAACATTAGCAAGGTTCCTATTCTTCTTGTGAATAGTTATCAAGAATGTAAATTTCTTTTTCCTCAATGAGATCACACTGAGCTCATTACAATCTCATTTCTTGATCCAAAACAATTTAACTCACTCTTATGGTACTGCTTATAGCATGCATAGTATAACTAATGCCTACATTTCTCTTTTATAGGAACATCAGAGGATAATAATATAATTTGGTATTGTAAATTTCAGATCAAACTCAGCGGGGGTCAATTTATCGTGTCTAGTATAGACTAGTGAAGTGTCTAGTGAAGATACCACAGTAAGTAGATCTAAGTACGTCGACTTCAACTATGCTATTCACGTAATTGAAGTTGTGTATCTTAGATCAACCCTGCACGGTAGTGTAGACAAGCCCTAAGTCACACAATCATCAACACCTAGATAGCACTGTGATTGCATCATTAGAAGTGGACTAGACAGACAGACATCCATTATATTGTGGGTTACACTGTCCTTAGCAGATGATTTTACAGGATTATTTTCTATACAATGATCCTCAGCAAAAATATCACAAGGAACAGAGCTTCTCCCCACTCCCTCACCCCAGTAAAGACATAATAAGAGTAGTTTGCTGGTTCATAGCTCTCCCAAGTATACTTCTGTCTCAGTGACCCAATCCTTGCTTCCAGCTTCTGGATTGCATTTTGGGTCTGTTTTTCTACCGAGTCTAGCTCTAAGCAAAGGACCAGATGCTGAACTGATAGAGAACTATGAATATCTAGAGTAACTTCATGGAAATCTATGCAGGTATTACTGATTTGCATATGGTAGTAAGTCAATCTGCTCGTTTAAGCGTCTCATTGAGGGTACTGATAGCATGGATCTTCTTTCCATTTTTACAGAAATATTAGGATCCTGTGACAAGATCAAGAAACAGGAAACCTGTCACATAAAGGGCTGCAGGAGTTCAACTGAAATCTTCTAGAGATTTCCAGAACCCTGTGCATTATATTCCTAATACATATCCCTACGTGGGTGCTTACTTAGCATGACACAGTTTCAAATCATCAGTGTGAAGGTGTTCAACAATGCATCCCTGATTCAACTGTGCAAAAACAGAGATTTATCTAACTCTATTCTGCAAGTCTTGAGCTAAAGATTAATCACACTTGTTGCATAGTTACCCTTATTCACAAGTACAGTATTCTAGTAATTATGCTTTACTGTTCCCTATAATAAAGTGAAGAAAATCTTAGCTACCCATATTATTCAGATAGTAAGTTCTGAAAAGAGCAGTTAGATACATGACATGATTCTGATCTCATGCTATTTTCATGCTGCTATAGTCCAACACATTTTAATGCAGTTACTAGTGATTTTCACCAGTGTGAGAGCAGAATTAGGCCTTGTACACAAGATCAGCCAGCTGATTTCTCTTTGATGAAATGATGGTGTTTTCCTCATTTTTACCTAAATGTATTTATTTAAGACCCTTATCTACTTAAATTAGATGAAAGAACCCTGTACCCCTTTCATAATATTCTGACATCTGGTTTAGCTGGGTGAGTGATGAGTCCTGAACTACTTCATCTGTTGTTTGTACTGAGGTAGAACTGAGGGGCCCCCAATCATGGCACAAGACTTCGTTGTGCAAGACACTGTACAAATACACAACAAAAAGACAATCCCTGCCCCCAAAGAACTTACTCTCTGAGACAGAATTGCCATCAACCTTACACTGACAGGTACTGCTGTGCCAAAACAGAATACCAACACACTTCTAGTGCCTGGGTACTGTGATTCAGCAGATGGGATCCTGGACTAGGACCCTGGAGAGCTGGGTTCTGTTCATTGCTCCACCATTAACCTGCTGTGCAACCTTAGCCAAGTCCATTCGCCATTTCCCTGTGGATCTGTATATCCTCACACTTGTTGTCTGTCATCCTGTTTAGAATGCAAGATTTAAAAGGGCTGTTCCTTATCACATTTTTGTATAGTTCTGTAGGTACTACCATAATCCAAATAATACTCATGAATGCTCCAAATTCTATAGGTTTATAGAACTGCTTGAATATTTGTAAATTTTAAACAAAGGCAAGCTGAATAATTCCTAGAATTATTACTGTTATTAGAATTTGAAATTTATTCAGCACCATTAAGTGCTATTCTGAATATAGACATCAAAGTCTGGTGTCTTGGAAAAAGGAAAAAAAAACTGAAAAAGGCATGCACAGCTGGGGATGAGATCTTCTCCAGAAAACAGAGTCAAGATATCAAGACAAATACGCTTAATAACTTGTACATTTCTTTCATAAGACTGAGAATTTTAGACACTGCAGTTTTTTGTTTTTGCAGTATATTAGAAACTGAACTGGTATGTTAAAGCTCTCAACTATAGATCAAATATATTCTCCAAATAATTGGATTAATAGTATGCTAGTTTAAAAAAATATTCTACCAACAATGCTTTTTTTTGTTAATCACATGTCTAGCAATGAATAATGTACATCACCCCCAATAATTTGTACCACAAGCTTCAGATTTCTGAGGGATTTGCTGAAACCCCTCAGTGCCTTGTCCTGTCTGTATCCTTCAATGGTCAAACTCAATAGAAAAAGAGACATATACTTTAATTCCTCCTGTAGACAAGCTGTTCAAAGTAGAATAGCTAGAGATATTTTATTGTTAATTATCTGAATTACAATAGTGCCCGGAATCTCTAATCAAGATCAGTGCCCTATTGTATTAGGCACTATATAGTAAGAAGTAATCCCTTCCCCAGATACAACATTGTCTATATATTTTTGACATCTGGCTCATGTGCACCTTGCTGACTGAAGAGGATACGCTTAACATAGTATCTGCAATAGGAATGAACATACTCGGGCACCTCTATCATTAACATACTGGAAGCAAGTTAGCACCGATGCTAAAGGCTTTTCATGTAATGTTAAAGGGTTCTAAGAGTCCCGAAGAATTGTGGTCTGCTGAACCAGAATCCTTTCCCCAGAGATGTATTAGTGAAACTTCTCCAGTGCGGACATAATGGCCAACATTCTTTTTTCCATCTGTGCATAACAGTCTAGCTTGTACCATGTGAACATGAAGGACTATGCTTTGGTTGACGTTGCAGATAATTGAGAACTGTCTAGGCTGTTGGATGATCAGTTACTTGACTCTGTTGCATGCCCACTGTATCTTTCCATCATATGCCCACCGCACCTCTTTATTTTCTACAGCACACTTAGGCCTGAGTTAATCCTTTTGCACATTGTGCCAGATTGCTGAAAATTGCCTCTGGTCCTTTGCACGTCAGGAAAGACCTTTTTGTGATTACTTTAATTTTTGTGTGCCAGGTTTCAGTCCCTGTTCAAAGTGGCATATTTCATCATTTAGCACATTTCATCTTGATTCAGTTTCAGCTGAATTAACTTGCATCAGGCCTACCAAGTATCTTTCATTTTTCCTTGGGTTACTTCATATATCATTCTAGCGATTTATCAGTTACAACTTGGCTCCTGTTCCCTCATGAGCCTTTTTTAAAAATCTTGCATCGCTGCATCAAGCTATACAATTGTTATGGCTCTTTGTCCAGATATGTAATTTTCTAGGTCTGTGTCCATTTTTCTTTAGAGAGCCTCAAGACTATGAGAAGGAACAGCTCCTTCCAATCCAGTTACCTGCATTCTTCTTGGTGTTCACGCCCATCATGTCATTTCACTCTCTATGAATGCAGTGTTGTTGTGGTACCATATAAAATTATTTTTTAAAGGCCACTTAAACTTACAAACTCTAGTGATCAAAACAGCACTCTTTAATGGAAATGGGTCAAGAGAAAGCTGCTTTCTTGATTCCTTCAAAAAGTTTAACCCATGAAGAAGAATTAACTGATGCTTGTATACCAAAAACTGTCACCAAGTGACAGTGTAAAATTCAGCTTAAAGGTTGTATTCATACACACACACACATAATGTTCTGAGAGGCTTGTAACCTGCATACCACCCCTGCCTCAAGGACTGAGGTACACAAGAGGGGATTTCTGCCAGGGAAGGGTAGCTTTAAACCACAGCTAAGGCTCCATACTGGCTTTACTGACAGAAGCTGCTTAGGGATACACAGAATTGCTCTGGGGGCTATACTTTCCAGCTCCATATAACTGGAAGAGTGCCTTGTGCCATGCCAATTTTCCTCTAGGCAATTTTGCTGCCAGCAGGGCCCTGAGCCCTGGCTTATGCTGGCAGAAGCTGGCATATTCCACGGCTGAATCAACATTAAAAAGAATCAAACTCCATCGGCCTATTTTTCAGAGCTTCTGAGCACCTGCACCTCTCATTGACTTCTATGTTATTCAAAATACATGAAAAATAGGCTCCTAAGTCTACAACTACAGGTTCAGTCACTACCATCTGGTAAATCATTAAATAAAACATAACTTGGGTGCATAAATAATGACACACCCAGAGGATTCCCCACTAGGATGCTTTTTCAGAAAGGAGGTAATATATGTGGAAGCCAGTAAATAATTAACAAGGATTTGAAGAGATCTTAATGAATGTTAGTTAGCAAGAGTCAGGCCATACTGTAACCTTAATGACGTAAGACTTGTAGGAGCAAAGATAGTGTGAGGCGACAGGACAGGAACTGTGTACAAAGTTATTACGACCTTGCAATCACTAACCAAAATGCAGGCTTGCTTTTCCTAGGATTGAGACAAATAAGATAAGCCTTTTTGCTATGTATAAACAAAATGTAGTTGTTGCTTTTTACTGTCTGTATTATTGTTAGAAATTGTCTGTAAAAGGTATAAAGGCTTGCTGTGATTGTTTACCAGTTGAGAGACCTGTCCAGGACTGGGGTGACCCTGTGTCCTATGGCACTCTCTCCCTCCATGGTAATTACTGGAGAAATAATAAAGAATTTGATTTTGCTGCACCCAAACAAAAAGCGAGAACTGAGTTTTTCTTCGACAATTTGGGGGCTCGTCCGGGATGGCAACGCCCACGGACCCACAGACAACTACTACGGATCATTCCCCTTCGAACCCCATGGCGCCACATGAGAGGTATGAGACCTTTTGAAATCTCTATTGGGGTATCGGAGGAGGACTGTCCCTGAGGACGTCTGTCTCTCTGTTGGGCTCACGCCATCTGAACTTATTGACTGTGCAGCAGGATCAGATGCAAAGTGGTATTGGGGAGAGGCCCCAATAAGGTTAGTTTATAGCAGTACTGGGAACTGCTGAGTTGGCCAAGGAAATGCATAAGGTAATGCATAAGGTAAATGCATTAGAATGCACCGGTGCTGAGGGGTTTTTACCGCCTCAAGAGGGGTTGTCATACCGCCTCATGGTATTGGTCCGGACCAGGTAAAGATGCATCGTGGTTAAAGAGATAAAAAGGAAAAAAAAATTAAAAAGAGATAAAAAGGTAGAAAAAGAGGCCTTGGTGTGTGTGTGTGTGTACACCAGTATGAGTGGCTGTTACCGGGCTAGCCCGGTAACTAGTG
Source organism: Mauremys mutica (assembly GCF_020497125.1). Taxonomy (NCBI): domain Eukaryota; kingdom Metazoa; phylum Chordata; order Testudines; family Geoemydidae; genus Mauremys; species Mauremys mutica. Next base: position 181,405,682 of record NC_059072.1, on the reverse strand, counting down.
GATCTTTAGGAGATCCGACCCACGGTGGGCTGACTCAGCCTGGCATAGTCCGGCGAGGAAGCTGCCTGGGTCTAGGGGTGTGTGAACCCATCTTCCCTCCCCTTTCCCTTCCGTGTGGGCTACTGACAGTCTGATCATCTCCTTGGTTTTTGAGCCGCTAGCACGGACAGGACACCCTCTCTGTGTGTGTAAGTGGAAAATGGGTAAGGGACAGTCTAAATATTCCACCTTACCCCCTAAGGGTGCCCCAGCATATTACATGTACGTACATTATGGTCCTAAAACCTGCAGGTATTTAAATGATTGGAATCTGTACACGCGTGAAAAATTCATTTAAACAATGCCCATTAGAAGGTACCTTCAATCTAGATAAGATCATATATCTAAGAGGAGCTTTTAATCACCAGAGAAAAGCCTCTGACACGGTGTGAGCAATTTGTCTAGGAACGGGTTAATTTGAAATTCGGCTTCACCCAGAGATAAGAGAAGTTTTTTTGTGTTCAAGGTCGAGAATCAGTGCGGACTATGCTAAGTGCAAAGGCACTACAAGTTACAGAATTGGAATTATATTTGCAAAGCTTAACTTCCCAGTGAGACATGTGTGGTTTAAGGCTTGGAGCATTCATATTTTTCCCGAGTGATGTGGGAGCATTCCCAACACTCTCCATTGTTGTTTTATTATTTTTAATGAAGCTTTAAAATTTTATTATATGCTCTGTCGGTCTGATCACCTGACATGAGGGATAAATTAGTAACAGGAATTTGTCACAGTTTGGTGAGCAATTAAGAATGGGGGGCACTGTAGAATTTACACCATCTATCTGTTTTACCCTTGTTAGTTTATGTTTGCTTTGTTTGGTACTGTTGCTGTTATGTGTTAAGAATAGCATGATTATAGGTGAGCTCTAATAGAATAAGGAAACACTATTTGGTTTTGGTGCACTATTTAGCTTTGGCTCTGTTTTGTTTAACCGGTTACTGATGTTTTTCTGCTCTGTTCATTTGGGCGTTAGGTGTGTGAGCGGAACTGAACTTCTCGTTCGTAATTCCTCAGGGTGGAAGCCATGTGTGCGATGAAGCTCTGAGGTTGTCCTGAGATTTTTACAGTCCCGCCCCCCGTAGCGGACAATGTAATAGAAGTAGGAAAAATCTGGCTTAGACTGTAATTTTCTTCGCTCTCTGTGTAATTTTCTTTTCTGTTTAAGTGTCAGCAGACAAATGGGTGGGTCTCTGGGTAGACCCCTAAAGGGGTTTGGATTGTGTGTTAAGTAAATGGCCTTTACGCAATGGCCATGTATTTTTGCCCAGGTGACAAGCCTTACTAGGGAGGACTCAGTTAGTCTTGTGAGTAAAAATGTTTTGGGGACAAGACCAGAAGGGTGGGGGCTAGTTGAGTAGCCCACCCTCCTAGCTAAGAACTGGTTGTGGAACAAGCTCGTGTCCATGGACGGGACGATTCAGTGAGGAAAAAAGGATCGGGCCCAGGCGGGAAGGCAACAGACACAGAGATTTGGAAAACAGGTTGGAAACTTTTGAGGGTATAGTGGAAAGAAGGAGTAAGTGAATATAAGCATGAGGATTTCAAATACTCAAGAGGATATTTGGAATGGTGATTTGAGTTGATAAAAGTGGCTGTTGGAAGGGAAAAGCAAGTGATTTTTAAGAGAACAGTTTTTGGTGATGTTTTCTTTCAGTGTTTAAAAGCAGGAGTTAAAAGCAATAAAAAAGCAAGCCAGAAATAATCTGTGTTACTGCAAATTAACTAACTGATAAGGTAGAGGCCGCTGAACCAGGGCTGTCTAAGAAACACATACGAGAAAATATGGGGTAATTCCTCTGTTTTGCCTAGAATCAACAAGAGTATTTGTATATTTTAAGTATTTAACTGCCCGGAAGGGGTGGACCTCTGTTTTTGTCTTTCAGATAATCAAAGAAAACTAATGCCAGCTGCACAACATTCAACGTACCTTGATTTACTAGCACAGTAAAAAATTATGTTGCGTGTTCTATGTTCTGTCTTGTCGTGTTTGTCTGGTGGCCAGAATTGTTGTGTTTCATATTTTCATGAGATGGTCTGTTGCATCGCAAGAGCAGGAACGAAGTCCAAGCAGAGAGAGAGTGTGTGTGTGTAAGCAGCCATCTTTATTCATTCCCAGCATGCTCTTATATACAACATGATAAGCAATCACAATTGCTAATTAGTTAATTAAACCCACACAGCCGCAGCTGTAACTCATAGGGTAATTATCATTCTACACACCTGTCTACCTATCCACAATTAGCTGGCCAATGAGAACAAGCCCAAAGCCAGCCCTTCACTCACAATTCTCAATCCAGAAGCCTTCAGCATCTCACATTCAATCCCACATCTCCCCCCTTTATTTACAATCAAAAGAAAAGGAAAAGGAAAACAAGATAAAAACATTCACCAAACATTTTTAACTTATAACAGCATAACACCACAATCTATCTTAATCAAATATTATGTTATTCATAAAACATTTGCAACTCATAACAGCATAACATTATAACCTATCATAAACAAAACTTTATAAGATCAACCTATATGACCATTCAATCCTTAACATATAATTTCAAAAACATCAAACGAACAAAACAAAACACAATAAACAAATAATGTAACCTCTGCAGGACCCCCCCCCTTTTTTTTTTTTTGGAAAACATCCCTCAGCTGTCAGGTGATCAAACTGACACTGAGGGTGGTGGGGGGTCTTAAGAAAAAAAAACATCAAACCACATGACAATACAACAACAATTCTGGCCAGAAAACAGACAACACAAAACATAACAAGGAACATAAAACATAAATCTTAGTTCTAAATAATAATTGCATGGTACCACACAGATTTTTTTTTCAAACACAAAAAATCATCTCAAGTGAGTAATTCATTCATGGAGGATCAGACAGAAAAAGTCCTGGCAGAGCTAACAAACAGCTCTCCTCCGGGGGCTCTGGTTTCGCGACATCTGAGCGCGTCTCGTGAGGCTCCTCCGCATCTGCCTGCCGTCACTCCGGAGGACGCAACCAAGGCCGGACCCACCTCGCTGGCATCCACCTGGGACCCGCATCAGTGGCAACACACACATAACCCCTGCCCCACGTTAGCAAGTCAACTGGTCCTTTCCATATTTGCTGCTGATAATCAAACCATTTGACCGAGGGTCGGGGGCCGCACCCTGCTCTTCCCCAGTCATCCCGTTGACATGTTTAATCGCGGGGGGCACCTGGCTGTTTTTACCAAGATGTAACCAATTAAGAGCTTGCAGCAACCGAGCGGCAGGCGTCTTATCCAAGGCGTCTGCCCGCTCACTGCAAATCCCCCCTTTTTGTCTTAAAAGGAGCGCCTTAAAAGAGGCATGAGCACATTCAATAATAGCGTGTAGTTTGTCTGCTTCAGCCTGAAGGGTTTGGACAAGCAGTTCTTTGGCTTGTAGCTCCTTCTTAATTTCACTCAGCTCAAGAACCGCAGCTCTATAATGACGACGGTTATGTGCTGCATCTACTTTGGCTGCCGCAACCTGCTTTTGAAGGTTATTAACGTTTGACTTTTCTCTTTCGAAGGCAGTCTGTAAAGCTTGAATATTTAGGACTGCTTGAACCCGGAGATTCAGCTGCACCAGGTCTGCCTCTCTCTCTGCTAGTACTGTTTCGAGAATGGTGCTGTGCTCTCGCAAAGCAATGTTAGACTGACCAAAACCAGTGAGCTTCCCCCGTTCATGTTCCAGTTCGAGGGCCAACTTCTTGTTTATTTCTTCCAAAAGTTTTATCTTTCTCCTAGATTCTCGAAGCTCCTGGCTGGTAAGTGAAATTACTTCTTGCAGCTCTTTCTCTGACATCATCTTACTGTGGCTAACAGCCTGCAGCTCTATCTCTAAAGCTTGAATCCGTTCATGGGAAACCTGGTTATTTCCTCCATCAGCGATTTGTGCATCCCGTTCTTTTTGCACTGACTGGAGGTGGCTTTCTAACTCCACTATCTGCTGGTGAACCTGGGATACTTCCTTCTGAAGTCTTGAGCATTCAACATCAATGGACTGCTTTTCACTTCGAAGTTTCAGTAACTCCCGTTTTAATTCTTTCACTTCCAAATCCAGCCGTTTCTTTGTAGATTTTAATTCACTAATCAGCTGGTCCTGTGAACTTGCATCTCTTTGATAAGCTTCCACCATTACCTTTTGCTGTAAGAACTGCTCCTTCAATCGTCTCTGCGCGGTGAGCCATACTGGACTCAGGGAGAAAACCTTCTTATCGCCCTGAGCCACTGATTTCCAGAGCTCACAGCCCAACCGCTCCCAAACAGTATTACTACTCGATTGAACGGAAAGTCCCCCTCTTCGTCCCCACCGCAACAGACGGGATAACGCATCAGAGGGGAACTTTTCTCCCCACCGCTCCGTGATGCGTATCAAATCTGCTGACGCAGCAGTTCCCATATTAGCTGCTCACTTCTTGGTTCGAGTGTGCCTCCCTTGTCAGATGCCCTGCGGCTTCCAGCCGCTTACTCGAACACCCTGCGGCTCCCAGCCACTTGTCAGGTACGCCTCCTTTCTTCGGACGCCCTGCAGCTCTCAGCTGCTCGCTCGGACACCGTGCGTTTTTTTTTTTTTTTTTTTCTCTCTCTCTCTCTCTCTCTCTCTCTCCTCCGGCTGCTCGACGCTGGGACTTCAGGCGCGTCCTTCTTTTTCTTTTTATCAATTCAGGCCACCAACACTATCTTCATTCAAGATTGGCAACAGTGGTACTAGTACTTATCTTGTTTTAGTTCTGTTTGCCTTCTTGATAGTTCACGATTTGTCTTCTAGTGACTTCAGTTATGGGTTTAGTTCTTTTTGCATTTCATTCATTTCCTTTGCCTCAGCCTTCTCATACTTTCCTCTCCTTCTCCTAGTGATAACCAGTACAATAATTCCAGCAACAATTGCTAGTACCACCACTACAATGACTGCAATAATACCAGCAGTCAGACGTTTCATGGAAAACTCTGGGGGCTTTTCATCAACATAGTAGATTAGAGCTTGATCAAATTTTAGAGGTTCTTCACTGATGTTTATCTGTAGTGTGAGTCACCTTTGACATCTTTTTCAAAGTAGTAAGCCACGTCAGATATATCCACACTCTTGGCAGACTTCTGGGAAACATTTTGTTTCAGTTCAATAGTGATATAAGGTTTTTCATACACAACATCAGTTATATACTCTGGATTCAGCGAGTAACGCTCCTTAAATTCATTTCTGATGATTACCTTCAAAAGAGAAACATCCACAGCTGTACTTCTCTCACTGTGTTTTGTTTCAATGATGATCCAGCTTGTTCTGACTAGTTCACTGCACTGTAAGTCTGTATCACATCGGGGTCACCATTTGTTGCATCGCAAGAGCAGGAACGAAGTCCAAGCAGAGAGAGAGTGTGTGTGTAAGCAGCCATCTTTATTCATTCCCAGCATGCTCTTATATACAACATGATAAGCAATCACAATTGCTAATTAGTTAATTAAACCCACACAGCCGCAGCTGTAACTCATAGGGTAATTATCATTCTACACACCTGTCTACCTATTCACAATTAGCTGGCCAATGAGAACAAGCCCAAAGCCAGCCCTTCACTCACAATTCTCAATCCAGAAGCCTTCAGCATCTCACATTCAATCCCACAATGGTCTGATTTGAACTCAAGCGGAAGTGTTGGATTGGAATGCAGATACTTGTTTTGTTCAACTTGGAATACAAAGTGTTTGGTTACATCAGAAACATGTGATATACTAGAGTCTAATACATTTTCTTCAGTAAGAGAAAGAAACTGCATTGGCCAAATCTTTTAATTGAGAATTGTTGTTAAGATCATACTGACAGTCTTTGGAAGCAAGGACATGAAAAGTTAACCCACTCCCCATATTGTACAAGGGATCCTTCTGGCTACCTCAGACTTTTAGCCAGGGGGCTGGGGATGGTGGATAGCTATTGGACTAGAAGTTATATTAAGTGGACTTCTCAAAGTGGGTGTGCTTGTCCTGGCTTGTCCTTCCAAAGTTCTGTAATAAGGTTATTTTAGTGAAAGGGTATATGTGGCATACATTGAATGATAATACTTCTGTACTGTATAACAGTACTGTTTATGTGTTCATGGTATGAAAAAGGTGTATAATTGAAGAGTAAAAGTTTTCTTTGTAGGTTAAATGAAAAAGAAAAAAAAGCCAAGAAGAGAATGGCTAACATGCGCTGGCCCCAGTCAAGGACACCGCTTGGCTGCCTACCAAGAGAAAGGTGGGGGGGAATGCCTGCTGCAGTTACACGAGTTTGGTGTGCAGCCCACTCTCCTCCTTGGGACCTTTTGTAAATATTCAGATTGATTTTATTTAAATGTCTAAATGTTGTGGTTATGAATATGTATTAGTTTTAGTTGATGTATTTACCACTTGGGTTGAAGCTTTTCCCTGCAGGACAGTAGATGTCTTTGCTTACAGATTTTGTACCACGTTTTGGCATCCCTGTGACTATCAACAGTGGTCGTGGAACTCACTTTACTGGACAGATTGTAAAGGAGTTATGTGCAACTCACTGCCCTCACCACCCACAGTCTGCTGGGACAGTGGAACGCCGGAACGGGACTTAAAAAAAATAAACTGCCCAAGATTTGTGCTGAGACACACTTAAAGTGGCCAGATGCCCTTCCTTTGGCACTGATGTGTATGAGAGCCATTCCCAATCGAAAGACTGGACTCGGCCCTCATGCAGTTTTGACAGGACACCCAATGCTGACTACCAACTGCACCCCCACTAACCCCAGCTCAGATGGACATTCATTTGCTGGATAACATAATGCTTAAATATTGTCAGGCACTAATGAAATGTGTTAAGTCTTTTTATACACAGGTGATGGAAGCACTACCAAAGGATCCTGTGCAACCTTGCCACTCGTTGGAACCAGGAGCCTGGGTCTACATAAAGATCCATTAGCGAAAGACTGCCTTGGCTCCATGCTGGAAAGGCCCTTTCCAAGTCCTGCTGACTACCGACACCGCTGTGAAGTGCCACAGACTGACTGCTTGGGCCCAGGATTCTCACTGCAAAAAGACCCCTCCACATCAGAAGAATTTTCCTATTGATGATTAGCCTATTCTTTCTTCTAGTTCTACTGTGCTTCTGGACAGCTTCTGGACAACCTCTCCCTTGTCCACTGACAGACCAACTGTGCCTTTAGACTTTTCTAGAAAAAGCACAGCTATTACAGGGTGATATGTGCTGGAAACCTCTCCCCTGTAGGATGCTAAACCTTGATTGTTTTGGGAAGGAAGAAGAAGCACTCACTCCGCTGACATTGCCAAAGTCCAGGAATTCCTGACTGAAAAGGACACTGAGAACTGACCCTGGTGAAGAAACAAAGAATTACATACTGGCAGGAAGAAATTTGTGGGACCCATGCTTGGGACTGTGGTATTAATTGGATTTTGGGGTTTATTCTACAGGCTGCGCCCTGTGTTCTGGATAAATCCTTCAGTATGTATTGCCCTCCCTAATTGGATTTTAACTGACATTGCCCTTATCCAGTTTTCTACATACCCAGATTGCTCACAAGGGGCTGCCATTAGATTAGCACAATAAAAGGCATGGGTTATTTCCTCTGGACAAAAAGGGAATTGACCAGATCCCTGTGGGCTGGAGCCAATAGTGTAGTAGCCATTTGGACTATTCTTAAAGGCCAAGAACATGATAAGAAATTGGGGCAACTAGAAAAGGCCACTAGTCTTATTTTTGGAGCTCAGCTATCTTAAGTACAGGCTGAAGTTGGTGAGTTACATGTCATTTCCACCCTTAGTTCTATGACCCAGAAGGAGACTGACAGAGATGGTATTGAATATCACTGAGGCTGGGAAGGCATTGCAGTGGGATCTGGACCAGACTTGGCCCACTGCCCTTACAGACACGTCAGGAGTACCATCTGATCTGTGGTCATGAAGACATACTTGGACACTTTCTGGATGGAAGTGTGGACATTCACAGTGCTCCTTCCAAGCATATGGACCAGTTAGGGGGTGTGGGCTCCCACATACCGAATCCTGCTGGGTCCATGGGGAGGATGCATGTGGAACTGAATTATTTACCGAGACATCTGGGAAATTAGACCACCTGGTATACCTACCTGATTTATAGACAGTACCCCTAGAATAACACCTGATAAGATATACATATTGATCTTACCACTGCTGCAGGCAATTATATCATTTACTGGCCTGCAGATAGAATGCAGATAGAATGTTGCAAGTAGCTCTTAGATTTTAGGTATATTTTGATTGGACTAGAATAATGCCTGATCGGTTTCAAAATTTGCTTTCATTGTTACCAAAGGTTCAAAGAATCTCTGAATTGCAAGGGCAAATTCCCATGCTTTAGAATATATATCAAGCTGGAAGGAATGCCTTTCATACAGCTTATAGAGTGTTTACTTTATGTACTAGGTATGATGTTTTGTGCTTTGTGTTCGCAATTGTACAACAGCCCCATTATATTATTCCTATGGGATTGTTATTGTTTGTAGTGTTGTTAGTTAATTTAGGATTATATTATTGTTGTTGTTGTTGTAAATAACGTAAGAATAGCAATACCTTTCATGTTCATGCTAATCATGCATTGTCATTACGTCCCATGACGGTTGACATGTTTGCTGTAGAATCTGAAGTCCATGGTTTCATGCGAATTGAGATTTGAAATTGTTTGTTGTACTAGAAGTACAAAAGGGGGGAGTGTGGAAGCCAGTAAATAATTAACAAGGATTTGAAGAGATCTTAATGAATGTTAGTTAGCAAGAGTCAGGCCATACTGTAACCTTAATGACGTAAGACTTGTAGGAGCAAAGATAGTGTGAGGCGACAGGACAGGAACTGTGTACAAAGTTATTACGACCTTGCAATCACTAACCAAAATGCAGGCTTGCTTTTCCTAGGATTGAGACAAATAAGATAAGCCTTTTTGCTATGTATAAACAAAATGTAGTTGTTGCTTTTTACTGTCTGTATTATTGTTAGAAATTGTCTGTAAAAGGTATAAAGGCTTGCTGTGATTGTTTACCAGTTGAGAGACCTGTCCAGGACTGGGGTGACCCTGTGTCCTATGGCACTCTCTCCCTCCATGGTAATTACTGGAGAAATAATAAAGAATTTGATTTTGCTGCACCCAAACAAAAAGCGAGAACTGAGTTTTTCTTCGACATATATATAAAGAGTTCCAGACACTACCCCTTTCTTATTGTCAATCTCATGATCCCTGAAGTAACAGGATGTATAATGTATTCTGTGACAAAGGATACAGGTGATCTACTTTCAATTTTAAATAGCTTCTGAGCCATTTATATCCTGCCATAAACTGTGATGTTAAAAATGTACAGGTGCATTTTCTCTTTTACAGGTGGTTTAAAGGAAACAATTGAGGAGTATTTACTTTTAGAAATGTCCTGTCCCCCTAAATTCAGTCACTCAGTCATTGGTCTCTCTTCCACCCTCCCCCTGGCACACAAGAACACACACACACACGAGTCTCTTAAGACTGAAATATTCTACCAGGGACACGTGGTATGTCAACGTCAGAAACATCTCTTGGCAATGCAGACCACTCCAGTGTGTTTATTTCTCTATAATGCATACTCTATTATAAAGATATTGAGGAAAAACAATCCATGCTCTATAAAGGGAAGTGAGGTATTTCAACAGACCCTGGAAGGTTTTATCCACACTGGAAGTCTTTTATCCACCACACAACTGTATAGCAATGGATATAAATATGATAGGGGCCATATCTAGAGATTTGGCATCCCAGGTCACTAAATGAAAATGCTTTCTTCATCCATGATAAATACCAGTCTTCATTCAAATTTGATTGTAATTTATGGAGTAAGATCTTAGCTAGAGGATGAACTGATGAAAGATGACTTCTTAGAAGGGCAAAATAATCAATACAAATAATCACACCACGCCATCACTAAACTGATGAAATCACTGCAATTAGTAATAAATTAACTTTTTCAGGGTCTCATTTGGAACGAACATCTGTAATAAAAATTACCTGCTGTCCCCTACAAAAATTTCAGCCCAATTTAGGAGGATAAAATGCCATCTGGTGTTTTAGGCCAATACACTGTTTTGATTGTCAAGCTTCACGAGCTTAACCAGCTTTTTTCACATCCAACTGCCCATTTTAACTTGCTTACTCCTTTTAAAGACATTGAGATTTCAGCTGTAACAGCAGCCTACTTAAGCTCTCAATGCAGACATTATTATTATCATCATCATCATTTCAAACTTTTCACTGAGGCAGAGTTACAGTAAAATGTTAGCATACTAAAATGTACATTACTTATTGAGGATTAGGTTAGTATTCAAAGAACCTGGCTAAAGATTCTGGCTTGCTGGCTATGGCACAATCTTCCTCTCAGTATGCTAGAAAGGCTGACCAAACTTCTAAATAACTATCCTCTTTTTGGCTCATTTAATGCATTTACATTTGGAAGACTATGTAAGAGTTAAACTGCTAATGGGGAATGAGTGACTTTAAGCAGTGCTTGAGTGGCACTGACAGGACCTAATGGGCTGGGGCATCTGCATCTCAGCCCAGCAGGGAGCCCTCACCCAAGTCCCGGTGCTGTGGAATGGGGGGAAGGGGAAGGCCCTAGCACTTTCCGTAGGGCCCTGCAGCAGCAGGAAAGTGACACTTCAATCTGAAGGCCAAGACTTTCCACAAAGATCAAGCCCCCCAATGCCAGGGCAAGGCAGAGGCTGGAAAGCGCAGGGGGAGATACAGTGTAGCCCTGTCATTCCCCAATGCCATTGCTCTCCATAGAAAGCCCTGGCATCAGATTTGCAGCCTCCTTTTGACTGTTGCCCCATGCCGGGAGGGGGATCAGAGAAGAGTTAGGGCCTCCCCTCCCAGCCTGAAGTGCTGGAACACCAGGAAGGGCTCCCCCGTTGAGTGGGGATGTGGGCACCGCAGCCCATTACTTCATGCGCAGGTGGTACCTAGTCCCTGGGCTACCCACAGCCCTGCCCCTTCCACCCAAGGGAGAGCGCGCCGTGAGGGAGAGCATGTGGTGCCACTGCAGCCTCCCCAGCACCGGGAAGGTGGGTGACATGGCCCCAGCCCCCTGTAGCCCAGCAGCGCTGCCAAAGCGGGGCCCTGGGGAGGCAGAGTGTGGGCAGAGCCATGCCAGGCTGTTTGGGGAGGCACCGCTTCCCCTACCCGCACCTGGTGTGGTCGGTCCTGAAAGTAATGTCACTTCTGCCACTGACCCCGCACCCCCCAGGGATGGCCCTGCTTGTCAGTATATTATGTTGATTAATTGATGCTCCTTTTACTCTTTTGCCTCTGTATAAATCCATAGTACACACAATACTGCGTGCAGATGTGGTTGCCCGGTTTCAAAAAAGATATATTGGAATTAGAAAATGTTCAGAAAAGGGCAACAAAAATGATTAGGGGTATGGAACAGCTTCTATATGAGGCGAGATTAATAAGACTGGGACTTTGTAACTTGACTAAGGGGGGATATTATAAAGGTCTATAAAATCATGACTGATGTGGAGAAAGTAAATAAGGAAGTGTCATAACACAAGTACCAGAGGTCACCAAATGAAATTAATAGGCAGCAGGTTTAAAACAAACAAAAGGAAGTATTTCTTCACACAACACACAGTCAACCTGTGGAACTCTTTGCCAGAGGATGTTCTGAAGGTCAAATCTATAACAGGGTTCAAAAAAGAACTAGATACATTCATGGAGGATAGGTCCATCAACAGCTATTAGCCAGGATGGGCAGGGATGGTGTTCCTAGCCTCTGTTTGCCAGGACAATGGGGATGGATCACTTGATGATTATCTGTTCTGTTCTGGGGAACTTGGTATTGGCAATTGTCGGAAGACAGGATACTGGGCTAGATGGACCTTTGGTCTGACCCAGTATCTCTATTCTAATGTTCCGGCTGTTTGGGGAGGCACCACTTCCCCTACATTTATGGGTCTTAAGATGACATAAAAATGAATAATTATTGATCCCTTAAAATTAGCATCCTGAAATCTAGAATTTCAATATGCAGTAGTAAAAACAATGCTGATAGCAACAAATATATTCTCAACTTTCTAACTGACTTCCATAATATAAATATTCAGAGATTTTTATCCTATTTCATTAAATGCGCACTGAAGGGAAACGTTGCAAATTCCAGTCAAATTTGTATTCTAATGTAATGAAATGTGCCATTTCATGCTTCTGGCCAGGAACATTAAGAAATAAAATGTGCATTTTGCAATGATTATCTATGTGATCACATAATTTTAAATATTTTTTTATTCTCTTGAAAATGTAACATTTGTAGAGATTAAATGTCATTTGAAATATTTAAGACCATATACCTTCCTATACTTCAGTTCTAAACCTTCTTAGTGCCAGAGCTGATTCAGAACCCCTTCATGGTCTGAGGGCAGCCCACTGAGGTCTCAGACCTCCTGCCATCACCTTTCTTAGGCAGGATCCGATGAGCTTCTCCCTCCAGACTAGGAACTTAGATCCCTACAGTTCTCTATGATTCTCTCAGGAGGTCTGACTGTAGTTCAATACCTGTAGCCCTGTTCTCCGGAGAATGATGAGGTTAACCAATGACAAGCCAGCTGGGTAGCTGGCTTTCATGATAAACAGCTCCAGGACAGTCCTGCCATGCAGATTACCAGGGCTCACAGGTTCCCTGCCATGAATCCAGGAGCCAAGAGATCCTGGAATGGGCTTCCAGGCTCCACAGTTCTATCCAGGGGCGGCTCTAGGGATTGCGCCGCCCCAAGCAGGGCGGCACGCCGAGGGGGGCGCTCTGGCGGTCGCCGGTCCCGCGGCTCCGGTGGACCTCCTGCAGACGTGCCTGCGGAGGGTCCGCTGGTACCGCGGCTCTGGTGGACCTCCCGCAGGCATTCCTGCGGATGCTCCACTGAAGCCGCGGGACCAGCGGATCCTCCGCAGGCATGCCTGCGGGAGGTCCACCGGAGCCGCCTGCCGCCCTCCCACGGCACGCCGCCCCAAGTGCACGCTTGGTGCGCTGGGGTCTGGAGCCAGCCCTGGTTCTATCTCATTGAAGGGACCCTGAAAGGTCATTGAGTCCCGCCCCCTGCCTTCACTAGCAGGACCAAGTACTGATTTTGCCCTAGACTCCTAAGTAGCCCCCTCAAGGATTGAACTCAACCCTGGGTTTAGCAGGCCAATGCGCAAACCACTGAGCTATCCCTGTGGGCCTGGGAACCATAAGTCTTCCAGGCTCTCAGATCAGCTAGCTGCTTGGGCTGCTGAACTTCTGCAGCCTAGGAGGCCAGCTGCCTGAGACTTGGGCAGCCTGTGGAGCCAGCTGGCCCAGGAGTCTTGAAGCCTTGTGGTCCCAGCCCTGGAGCTGCAGACACTAGGAGCCTTGGCCACTATCAGCGGTTAAACTAACAAGAATGTCAATCTCAGGCAGCAGCTGCCACTCACAGGGAGCAGATTTTATTTCAGAAACACTGTGTGTCAACGTTTCTGAATTTTGATTTATTTATTTATTTTTTAAGATCTCCAGCTAGCAAGAAATTTTTAAAACATTGTTTTTGTTCCAATTTGGAAGAAATCCAAATTTATAAAATTTCTAGATGTCTTGTGACCTAAAAGCCTGAGTTTCAACCAGCTCTAGTTTTGAGTTGATATAGATATGGACATGTATTTGTTATATTTGCCTTGCAATGATCGTGGGATTTTTTTCTGCCAATTTAAGCAGAGAATTAGAGCGGAAATTGCTATCTAGTCTTTGCATTTGTTTTATAGGTTCATTGTCAGATCATCTCTACAAACCTGCATGATCTTTACAGTAAATTCTTTAAATTGTGGCAACATTCCATAGCTGTATTACTGCTAATACCAAAATTAGGGCCCACTCCCACACTCTCACTTCCCAAAATAACCACATTGAAGTCAATGAGACTTCTTTAGATGAGTCAGAACTGCAGGATTGGGCTTATTTTCAAACCGTAAAGAATATTTCATTATTTTATTATGTTACAGAGTTGGGGAAGTATGACATAATAGCCACGGTAATCCTTTCTCCCTAGACATAATGTATATCATCCATGTACTGACCTGAAGAGAGAGCTATCTTTATTCTATATATTCAAATGAGCTTCTCCAATAATGTTTCAGTTTTGTTTTGCTAACCAGTAGATTATGAGAAATCGAGGAGGGATTTTCACAAAACCCATTAACAAATAAGGTGTGTGCTCACACTTCCTGCACACTGTTCTGAAAATTGATCCCTAAGGGCCTAATTAACTATTATGCACTTTTTCTTCCGAAAAATAAAAGGAATTTTTGTGCTTAAAATAACTTTGAAACCAAAATCTTCCAAAAAGTGCTGTCTTTCTTCTTTAGCAACACTTCACACAATTAAACAAATCTCCAAGGGCCTGATCTGCAGCTTGCTGAAAGAAGTATGGAGAGCCAAGGCACCAGCAACAGCATTTCTCCATCTCCTGCACAAAGAATATTAAGACCCTGATCCTGCAAGATGCTGGATGCTCTTGACTCCTAGCGAAGTCAGGGGGAATTGAGGGCACTCAGCACTCATCAGGGTCATAAGACCCTACAGAGGAACATGCGCAGTGCTCTGCAATCTGAGAAAACCACTGTGCCCACACAGAACTAAGAAAGGGTGAGTAGGGTAAAAGGCGGTACAATAGACTTGGAGGTAGGGCATGGCCACGATATATGTGCCTTATACGTGCTGTCTTGTGAATGCAGTGATTGTAATTATTTTCAGCTATCCCCTATTCTACAAGTCAGTAGCAGTGGTTTACATGTGTGTCTTCAGCTGCACCTAGAGTTTAGAGTAGGGCAGCCATGGGGGGGCTGATCTTTACAGAAATGCTTCCAGTAGTTCCAGTGAAGCATTATTCCTCAATGAAGTCTTCTGAGTGTTGTGGAGATGGCCTATGAGCACAGTATTTTTGCCTACAGCTCCAGTGAGTAGTAGTATATGAAATATATCCAGGGTGGTACTGAGAAATAGGATCCCACTAGCTAATCCTAACAAGCAATATAGACTATCCTCACAGACAGCAGTTTCAAGGGAAGTCACTTCACAGGCAGAGCAAAATTGTCAGCTGAATCTGCCTGCTCAGCATTGATTATGCCTACAAAAATGTTGTATACAGGCATTAAAACTTCTAGTGCTCTGAATGGCAAATCAGTGTCTTGCCAAACAATTAGTGGACCACAGAATTTTTGACACAGACAAATGTCACATCCATGCTGAGTGAGTTACAGGGAAACCCAAGTAGGAGTTGGTTCCAGGATTTCATAACATGACACGACATGTTCCCAGTTAAATCTAAGGTATGTTTCATGCACTTTTTTTTCTGTTGTGGCATGTAAAGATTTATATTCTATGATAATACTAAAAGAGGGTTTAGAAATTATATGGCTTTTTCTTTAAGAGGAGAATTTCTTACACCGCCATGTTAACACTAGAAAGAACATTACAAGAATAGCACAGAAGCAGCAGCACAGAGAAGAAGAACTCAGTTGGGTTACACACAGTGATCTATGTTTGACTAGCAACAAAACACTTGATGGCACCGGGTCAGGAGGAGGAGGTGTCCAGAGCTGGGCTTCATTATTTCAAAATCTGAGTTAGATAAATAAGTTTACATATGAAGACATGGCAGTCTTGTAAGGTAATTTACTGCTGGTTTATTTCCTTTCTTGACTCATTCAGATATTAATCAGATATTGTGGTTCCTGATTCCAGAAAAGATTCTGTGTTTCTTTGTGAAACTCACTTAGAAAAATCCATGAAAAAGGACATATTTCTCTTGTTTCCTGAGAACTATTTTTTGTCTCATATATCACCTAGGAGAAATTTATTCTCCAGTTTCAACAAAGTTACAACACAGATGAACTTTGCTGTTTGTTGCTAATGTAAAAGCATATTTCTATTTTAACACCAATGTGTTTATTATTAGGCAGTTGTACTTAAGCGCCACAAGTAGTTGTGCACTCATACTGAGGGACTGAATAATATAAACTATATGAGTGACATACTCTTTGTACTAAAGTATCTCTATGGCACAACATATACACAGGCTAGGATTATAATCTATTTTAGAAAACTTTTAATTGAATTGTGTATAATAGTTATGTATTTAATATTATTTTAACTAGTAGGGGTTTTTAATCAATTGAGTTTATTGTACATTTTGCAATTATAACATAAGATTGGGCAATAATACCAGGGTTTTTCCCCATTTATTTCTAATTTGATACTTTCCAAATAGAAAATAAAATACAAACAGAATCTTTGCAAATCCAAAGGGGAAGGAAGTGGGAGGGGGGAAGGGCAAGAGGTGCAGCATGTTATTTGCAAATGGAAAAAAAATGATCACAGGGACCTAACACCAAGTCCTCAGCTTAGGAAAACATGTGAGGAGGAGAAAAGGGGAATCTTAAACAGACCTGAAAAGAAGAATCTGTTCGCATGCAACTATTATGCAACAATGATAAGTAAAAAGAAGCATATTCTCACAACATCTAGAATTTAATTCTTGGCTTCCTGGAAAACTGAAAATACCATTCTTCAGTTGGAGATTTCTAAATAAGGTAATCAGAAAATGGGATATAATGTTGGAATGGCAGAAACCAATGTGACAATGACACTATTTCATACAAAGCCTTGAAAAATAGTCAACATGTTCTGAAGTCGAAACATCAAACTATTCCTTAAAATTTAACAGAACTATTCATGTTACTAAAGGCAAAATTCTGCTCTTAGTTATTCTGGTACAATTCAATTGATTTGGTGGGATTCAACCTGTTTAAATGAGAGTAAATTGTATCCCTATTTTGAGGAAAGTATTGTAATACAACCACTAATTATGTCATTTGAAAAATGAAGCCCACATGTTAAGGTGATAGCACCCTATCTATTGTGATAAAAAAATCAGAGCTGTTGCCACTTAAGATGATAAGAGGTAAAGGTTTGGGCTAGGTGGCTCTTTTATATAAGTAACCACCTGACATAATATGGCAATAGAATAGATGTGGATGGCATTAATTTAAATAAATGCTTCATCTCCTCTGAACCAGACAGTAATGGATAATTACCTAACAGCATGTACAGCACATTGTATTCCAAGTTGTTTCTATTTAAAGTATTGTACAGCAGATAAGCTATTGCCCAAGAAGCAGAATTCAACCTTATCTCTACTCCACTACAGTATTTGCAGAATTGGCCAAATAAATAATCATTATAGAAGATCTCTTTACTTTGACTGAAACATATGGTTAAATTATGACAGAGAAATAAAAACAGGAAGAGAGGTTTTGAAGTGCTGATTAAAAAAAATTGTGTCTGGAAGATAATTAGTAAATGTTTATGGAAAGCTATTAGAACGTTTAAATTTAAATTTAATTCATTTGTAGAAATTAATTAACATTTATACAATCTTAAGCATAAAGAATTCAAAGTGTCATTGATATAATTTTCTCTCTTTATAAAAGGCCCAACTGCTACAGATTTTTGTCTAGGTACCTGCTATTTACATGGATTTTCAGAAATTACTGTGGGCATGAGCCACAAAGAAATGGTTTGGGGGCATTTAACCACTTGTGGAGGAACCATTCTTCAAAATCTCCTTTATAAAGTGCCTTTGCTTGGCTTGGCATCATAGCAATTTCATTTAGAATGGAACTTGCTGTTCCCTTACTGAGAATGAAATATAAACTAAGTACATTGGTTGGCTTTAAAACCTTAACAGTTTTCCCTTAGATGACTAAACAATATTACTTCAGTATTTGCAGTATTCTGTAAGTACTATATTACTGCCTAGAGCTTTGGATAAATGCCTCTTTTTATTGCTGTAGAACTCCAAATAAATGAATAATAAATCTAGCCCCTAAAGATCAAATAAAATGTGTTTGGGGCAGGAAAAGAAAAAGTAGATTTTCTGCTTTTTCAAGTCCATTAGTCCAAAAAATTGCAGTTTCTTGTCAACATATTACAGTGTTTGCCAAGCTGAAGTTGTGAACACACTAACTTTCATAAGAAATACAAAGTTCATTCTCTCTTCCCCCATTCCTGTCCAAGCATTTAAACTTGATTTGGAGAATTCAAAGATTGTGGTCAATGATAGAGCAGGAAGCAGAATGTGCTGTCTATATTTGTGGCCATAGGGTGTAGAAAACAGATTAAAAATTAATTTTCTGTGGATTAAACCATTTTGCTATTAGAAGAAAAAATACTATATATATATACTGGTCAACCACAGTCTGATACTACAATGAAACAATCATTAAGTAAATTCTTAATGAGGAGCTATCTGCTATTGTGTTTTTGTTTGTCACATCTAGTTGGAAATTGATTTTTGTCCATTGGATGTGCATCATGAAAAAAACTGAATATTTTGAAGTCACGTGTGTGGTAAATATTTGGCAGTCACTTGTGATCATATACCAGTTCATGCGGTATAATCCCCTGATTATGGTTATGAAGAACCACTCTTGCAACATGTATGGCATTTTATATTTGAAGATCCATTTGACTGTATTAACCTCAGTGGAATGATTTCCGCAGTTTTAGAAACATGCACATATTCCTCAAGATACAGGCAGCGAGAAAGTGAACAGCCACAAGGTGGGGAAGGGGGAAGAAAGCATAACTGAGGCTTTTAGTGTTTCCTTTAACACTTTGAAATAAACCACTTGCGAAAAAAATGCAAGGCTGTTAACACCTCGACCTGCATAGGAAATGTACATCTTCCCTCTGTTCAGAAGGCAATATGAAGCATCAGAAGATCACACAGTTCTCATCTTATCCCCTTACTGAAGCAAGAAATGTGCCAAATGCTGCATTTCAGAGTTGTCATCTAAAGTGAAACAAGGTCTTTAAATACATGACATCTGCCTCCTGCCTCCTCCCTCTATGCTTTCAGAACAGTAGATAGCCCTCAATGCCAGAAGTATGTCTCAGTCTCTGGATCAAGTATCACTCCCTCTGGAATACGTATTGGTTAGCACATGCCCTCCAAATAGAAAGCTAAGGAAACTGTGTGGATGAGAGAGATATATTATTTGTAATGCCATCATTAATCATGAAATGGGCAGACAAATAAGTAAAACCAATATGTTTAAATGATTCATAGACATCAAGTTATGTGTGTAAGAACATGGATTTACTACTTTTACTCATGCCCTCTCAGCTATAGTTTTTCACACTCGTAGGTTTAGTGTTGTCTTAAATTAGAGTGCAAGCTCTTGATTCATAGTTTCTGAGATCAGAAGGGACCACTGTAATCATCTGATGGCAGGAACTGTATCTTCCTATGTGTTTGGACAGCCCCTTGCACAATGAAATGCCAGTGCTGAATTGGGACTTTATTTCAGTACAACTACCAAATTCACCTCAATATGATAGGGGTATTGGATATTTGGAGGCATCCAGAGGCTGTGAATTTTAAACTTTCCATGAGCACTACAACTGAATGAAAATTATTTTCCAATATCTTATATCAATACATCTTAAAGTCAAATTTTTGGGAAAACAAGTTTTTTAAATATATTGTTGGCCTCCAGATCTAAAGGAAGCTATAACCAACATATAGAATGGTATGAGGATGAGTAATATTGGTACCGCCTCTATACTTTTTCCCCTATAGCCTTTCTTTCTTGCCCATTTTTCAAATGAATTAAGAATGTACTTGATGTTTTCAACAGGGGAAACCACCCACAGTGCTCTGGCAGCAGCTAAAGCAACAGGCCAAATAATTCCCTAACACACTCTGTTACATTTTAAATTCCTTCCAACATCAGTTTTGAAGCAAACGGTCCTTGTGGCCTGGGTATCTCCAGAGGTAGAACACAACTACATTTTTTTAAAAATCCTCTTGAAAAAACATTCCTGAGGTAATTTAGCTGTGTTTGGACCTGCCTTTGATAAGTTTTCTAGCAAACTAGTTTTCTGGCAGGGATGTTCATGGAAACCATGAATTTAACTAACTACTGGTGAATAATTATATGAAGCAAACTTTGAATTCAAACTTCATTATTCATATAAGAATCATGACTCAGAGTCACCTTCCTCCAAATAGGGAACAGAAACAACACAATGGGAGGTACCATGACATATACAAGGACAACCAAAATGTTAGATCTGAATATTGAATACACAGACAAATTGCTCAAATGATCTACTGACCAAGTATTATTCACATAGAGAATTCAGAGAACGAAAACCATAAGCTGCTCAGAGAAAATTGATGAGCTCAGTTTGGTGGCTTTAATTATTCACTGGTAGTTATTTGTGCAACTCCAGTGACGAAAAATTATTAGAGTATTAAAAAAAAATAATATCTTACTTCCAATTCCATCTGAACAATTTAAAAAAAATATAGTAACTGTATTAGAAACAAATATTAATTTAATAGCATGGATCAGATTATCTTCTGTGTTCCATCCCTTCTGTGCCACACTTGTCATACAAAGAGGTAGTTAAAGCAACTGGATCCGGCCAACTGAGAATTACAATCAGGGAATGCTCAGCTGGTACAGAGCCAGTGTGCTTCCTACCTAGCCCTGGAAAAAGCAGAGTGAAGAAAACACATGGCTGAAGCACACTGTGTTCTAGCACTGCCTTGCTACCATATAGTCCCTTCAGGACCACTGCCAGACAATGGTTTGAATAGGCCTCCCCAAAATGGCTTTAATTTGTGCCAGGACCAAGGCAGCTGCAGATTTGTTCTAAGAATTAGGGAGATTCAACCAGTGTTATTGACCAGCAGTAGCCATTTTTTTAATGGCAGCTTAAATTCTGTGCTGTTATTAAAGTTACTGAAAAGTAAGAAATTATCAATTTAAGTTTTGTGGTTGCATTTGATGGCTTCTAAAAACAGGCTGGAATTTAATACACAAGCAGTCTCAGTTTTCATAGGAGGTGGGTGGGCGGGTGTGTGTGCGCACATTCCAGATTGAGCACAGAGTCATACGCTCTGTTTTAAGAGAATAATCATTGCTGTTATAACCACAAGGACAAGAAATGTTCCATTAAAGTACATGCACTTTGCTATAAAACAACAGTGTCACACTAGCAAAGTCTGCATAAAATACAAAATTGCTGACAGAAGGGTTAAGCAACCAAAATGTATCAATGCTAACTCACAACACAATTGTTTAAATGTCAGCTGAACATCAGAGGACTATCTTTATTAATCTTAAAACCAAATATGTTTAATATGAAAGAGTTAAATATCAATCTCTAGACGCAGCATAATGTTTTGAAATGTCTGTTTTTTGCGATAATTAACTAGGTGTCCATTTGAGAAAGGTAATAAGACTCTAGTAGTATAGACAACATTTTGAATTTTATTAGTACTAAGATTTATGCCATTTACATATTTAGATCACATTTAAATACTTTCTCTCATAATTTTCAATATTAACAAGGTTATTCAAAAACAATTTTACACAATATAGGTTGGTGACATAGGATACCAAACATACAACTGTGAAGTGTATGATTTTATATATGCAGATTTAATGTTCTTTTAGTGTAGGATTTGTTTTTTTGAGGGGTGTAACATGTATTCTGTGTTTTGACAGACAGAATACTGAGTTGTAGTGTGCCTTCAGCTAGTGTCCCTTCTAAGTTCTGCTTTGTTGTTACATGGTCCACAGTGCATCACAGCTTGTGTGTAACATTGAGGCTGATATATAACCGCACTGTGGACGATGTAAGAACACAGAACTTAGAATGGACACTAGCTGAAGGCTCACCATAAGTCATTACTCTGTCTATCAAAACACACAGAATATCACACACACACACACACACAAAACCCTATGTTAAAAGAACATTATTAAGGCAGCAAAGTCAACCACTCAAAAGTTACAAAATCCCAATTCGGCCCCCTTATGCATATGACTTATGAGACAGTCTTTAAATTATCACATACTCTTTGTTCCACAGGACCCCTGCCTCATTAAATGAGCACTATCCTTGTGCACTGACTGAGCAGTTATTCACTAATTTGTTGTCTCCACACTGGCCAGTATGTGGCCCCATATCTTATTTACTGCACACTATTCAAACCCTGTTCTGGAGACAGAAGTATTAATTTACTCATAGGCTTTGCTGTGGTGTTCATCACTGTAGTATCTGAGTGCTTCACAACCATTACTTTATTTTCACAACACCTCTGTGAGGTGAGACAAATTAAGGTGATAGGTATCTGTTATTTTGGGTGCCCAATTTGAGACACACGGGGCCTGATTTTTCAGAATACTCAGGATTACATAGCACTTTGTGTGGTCAAAGCACAGATTCCATTGACTTCAGATGCGAGAGGCACCCTGTCATGCAGGGCACCCAGGAAGTGAGGAACACACAATTAGTGACCACCTAAGAAAGGAACTCTGTGACAGAGGCAGGGATAGAATCCAGTTCTCTGGGGCAGCATTAATCAGTCTTAACCTTAATCCTTTTTCTTCCTGAAATCCCCTGCCTCAGTCACTACTAAAGTGGGAGGGAGGACAGTTCTCATCCCATCCTGAAAAATTTTCCCGTCCCAGATTGTGACAAAGTCTCAATATTGAAAATGTTCATGAGCCAATAAGCCACAAAAATAAATCAGTATTAGTTCAATCATAATGTATTGTTTTAACATTTTAAAATGCTTTGTATCAATTTCAGTTTCTTTTTATTTTTACTATAATTATCTCACATTTTGAAATAAATTATTTAGAAGCAAAAATAGTGAAATTTTCATTTAAAAATGTCAAAACAAAGCATTCTGTCAATTGAAAAAATATCCAAAATTCTTTCAAAATGAGACATTCAGCAGAACTGACCCTTTCTGCAAATGACTCAGTTTTGACAAATCATCATTATCTGATGAAAAATCTTTTAGTTGAAAAATCCTTGACCAGTTCTAATCATTACACACCTTCCAACTTCCAACAAATAAAGCAGGAACCCTACAAGGAACAGTCTCCTTCACTGTATAACCCGGATTCATCCCCAGAACAGGTCTATCCTGTGCACTGAAGGAGGCAGGGGTCCTGTTGTAAAAATTGTATTTGATAATGTAATTAAAGATTGTACCATAATCAAGCCACACAAGAGAGATGAATGGAGGTTTCACAGGCAATCTTAATTCTGACATTTCTTAACTTTTCAGTGTTTGACTTTTGCAACCTTAATAATGTTCTTTTAACATAGTTTTTACTATGTGTGAGTTTCTAGGGATTTTTTAAAAAGAAAACAGAAAAATAGGGAAATTCCATTATATAGCATCATATTGACACATTTTGATCTACCTCATATACCTCTGCCACTTGGTAGAACAAATAGCAGTAGTAAGTTGTAATCCTCTATGGAGGTCTGCACTAGATGGTGATGAGATACATTACCAGCGAGTTTCACAGATATCACTGACAGCAGAGGAATGTGAGACTCCGGAATCTTGGGTTTCTTTCCAGGCTCTGGAAGGGAGTGTGGTGTAGTGAGCACAGACTCTTCAGCCATTCCTCCAAGTGTGACCCCCTTCTGCTGCATTCCCTTCAACCTGTCCCTCTCCCAGTCTCTTTCCCACACCTAACAATTCGCCCCATTCCTGTTCTTCTCACCTAAGTCTCACCATTCCTCTGCTGGCAGCAATATCTGTGAAGCTCACTGGTAAAGTAACTTATCACCATCTAGTGCAGGCCTAGATAGAGGATGACAACCTACTACTGCTATCAATTCTACTAGTCTTCACTCCTGAGCCTTCTCATCCCAGTTCCAGTCTCCTTGCCCAGAAAGTCCTAGTTTCAGCTCTCACAACTCCCTATATCAGCCCTAATATCCCCCAATATTCAGTTCCAGTCTCTTTCCTTAGCTATTCCCAACTCCAGCTTCAACTCACCAGCTCCTCATCCCTAGTCTCCTTTACCAACCAGTCGCATTCCCTCCCACCACCTCTTTGGCTGATCTGCTTCTCTCCCCACATCCTGATGTTCAATGTCCACTTTCATGCCCCTCCCCACCATTCTGGCCTGTGTTCCCTGTCCACACTGGTTCTGAGTCCTAATCTCCCTCCCTGGCCTCCTCATCCAATCTCCGTGTCTCTCCCTCCTCCCAGCTCCTTGTACTAGTCTTTTTGCCCAGCCAGTCCCAGTTATTCCCCTGCACACTGGCTTCTCATTAGATCTGTCTCTTCTCCCCCCTGCCCTACTGGTTCTCAGCCCTAGTATCCTTGTCCATCCAACCCGTCTCCTTTCCTGCTCCTCATCTGATCTAAATTCCCCCCACTACTGGCTCCCAGTCCCCCTGCCCAACATCCCTCTGTGGCTCTCAGACCCATTCTTCTTGCCCAACAGTTCCAGCAAGCTCTCCCCTAGCTCCAAGTACCAACCTCTTTGCTTAGTCAGTCCCAGTCTTCCCCCACATCTCAGCTTCAGAAGCCTGAACCAATATCCAGCACAGCCCACAGCAGCCAGAGCTGAATTTCCAGGGAAAATCCTGCTCAGGCCCATGCTGGAGCATGCTCAGTGTACATGAAATCTTCAGAGAATGTAACTGCTAAAATCTAAGAACCCTCTGAATGTGTGCAAACTGTGATTTTTTCAAAGGCTCATAATTTTGCCAAATTTGGGTGTATTTTAACAGGGACTTCAAAAATGGACAACCTAAACACAAAGGATGCCTCCCTGTCAAATTTTAAGCCCCTGCATTGAAGAATGGGGGTGCTGGAACTTTTCAGATAAAAGGTTGCCAGAATTTTTAACATGGACAAAACATTTTTCCCTAGCCTCATTCTTAAAAATAATCACTGAAATGCATTTAAAAATAAAAACATGATCAGCCTGAGGCAGACACCAAACATGAAAAAATTCAGCCCAAACAGTTGAAGTTTGACAAAGTTATAAGCATCTGAAAATAATTAGGTCTCACTATGGGAAGTGTCGCGCAACCTTAATAATAATTACCAGCCCCAGCACCTATGAGGATTTACTAGATATTCAATCTATGTTTTATCAGAAATTCAACTATCACACCAAGTATTGCATGCTAAGCTTCTATATGGGTATCAGTCGAGTATGCAGCCTTGACATGGAAAACTAAAAGCATATCTTCCAGTTTTGCAGGGTGTATTAGTCAGGCAATTCAAAGCTCTAGATAGCATATGCAGGCAAATTCAATTCTAAAGCCAGTCTGTCGTCTCATCACAACTGGCATTTTGCATAGAATCAATAATTGCACAGCATTCCATGAGAAATTCAAATGGCACATTGGAATTAAAAAAAAACACTTGGAAAAGTTTTACTTTTGGGGCTGTTGGTAAGGCAAGGCATTAGAAAAGAAAATCAAATCACTAGGAAAGCTAATTTCTCCAAATATAGACATATACACCAGCAACCAATTCATAACCAAAGCAGACTAACTGAATTATAACAAGGTTAACACACTAATTTTGGTCCTGAAGAATATCAAGCAATGTGTTTCAAGTCATCACACAAATATATTAGTGGTATTTAAGAGCAAGCAAAAAAAGAAAGAAAGAAAAAAAAAGGAACTACTTGAATCATCAGAAACCTGAAGGTGAAAAGAATAAAAATGAGTGGAGAGACGAGATATAATATCAGAGACATTAAATAGGGATTTTACTTCTGAAAGTCTAATGTCTCTAGGGTCCTGCAATCAAACTGAAATGCTGAAAAACTATTCACCTTTCAATTTACAAGAAATACTACATGGTTCAGTCACATAGGAAGATACAAGGAAAGACCCTATCAATATATCATAGTAAAAATAAAGGAGACTTTTGGGCTGTGAATTAATATTGTATCTGATGAGTACACTGAGAAGTGAATGGTGGCAAAAAACCTCACAATATACCCTAATAGGCATTTTTATAAGATAAAAAAATTTCTCTTTTTGTTCTTTTATGATCTTCCTGTCTTGCAAATCAAAGAAAACAACAGCAGAGTTGTTGAACCATGATTTTTTTACTTGATTAATCATCAGAGGAAGCTGTTTTCCTACTTACATACACTCTGTACTTTTACACTTTGCTTGCTTGGAGTTTCTAATCAGACACAGAACATATTTCCAGCAAAATATAAAGTTCTAAATTTCACCTTTAATTGGATTGTGGAGAGTTGCTGGAGTGGATGCTCTGAGCCAGAATCAAAATGTTGGGGGTTTTTTAAGTTAGTGTTCAGACTCACTGAAATCTTTCCAGGTCTCTTTGGACCATATATTTCTTTTATTGCATATGTGGGGGGAAGTATCAGATAAGACAAAAAGGTTGAAATTCACCCCAACATAAGCCTATTCACCATTTAAGTCCCATGTAAATATTCAAAATGCGATATACAATTCTTGCTCTGGTCATCTGTACGGGGTGAATCCAAAATATTACATAAACTTCAGTGCAATTAAAGGCAGCTCATGTGATCTAACATTACAGCCACAATTGCATAATTCAAACTGACTGCTTAGACAATCTACTCCTGTGTGGCAATGAGATAGATAAGGGGGTGGAAGTGGGGAAGATGTGCTCAGGGCAATGTGGAGCAACAATTCACAATGAGTTCGTCAAAACACAATGTAATATCCTTTCAAAGTCACATCAGAAGGTATGACAGGACCTATACATGGAAAATGGGATAATCCAAAATTTTAATAGTAGTGGGTAGTGGACAAGAGCCAGAGCATGTAACAGACATGCGAACAGGGGACCACAAACAGGGGAGTGTGAAAGAGGGTGAAAGAGATCCCCCGGCTGAAAGAACAAGGTGTGAGTACTAACCTTGGGTTGAGTGAGTTCGTTTGGCTGTTTGTGCTTTTCTTTTTCTTTCAGGTTATTTCAGTTACAGGGTCAATTGGGATTGTGTGTTTGGGGACAGTTTGAGCCTTTGTTCCCTTGATCAGCCTCTATCAGCCTTGTGATCACCCTCCTCCTGTGTGATTAACTAGGGGGTAGGGCTGACCTAGGAGGTAAGGCCTTAAAAGCCAGAGGCTAAGTGACCAAGGGACCACAAACAGGGGAGTTTGAGAGAGGGAGTTGTAATATAATCACTATGGCTAGGAAGGGCCGCATCACCAGTGCCAACACTGCTCCTGTCTCCTCCACCTGTGCCTGTATCCAGACAGAGAACCTAACCATGGATGCCTCTACCCAGATCCTGGTGTGAATTTGCAGAGACTGTGGCCTGCATTTCCCACTCTCAGAAAGCAAGGCTGGGGGGGGGGGGACCATCCAGTGTGAGAGGTGCCTGCTAGTGGAATCTCTCAGGAAGCAGGTGGCTAGGCTGAGGAGCATCTGTGCACATAAGGAATTCATTGACAGTATTCATTATGGAGGCTTCCAAGGCTGAGGACGCTATGCAACTAGAGAGTACTGCTGTCACACCACCAGGGGAAGAGGATATGGCCGCTGGTTACTTCTGGCACCAAGTAGTGCTCCACCCCTACTCCCAACCCATCCACCATGGTGATGGAAAACTGATATGCTGTCCTGGCAACGAGTGATGAGGAATCACCCCCAAAGATTGAAGAGGAGAAGCCATGTACCTCCAAGGCTGGGAGGATCACAGTCACCACTCCCAGGAGGAAACAGAGTAGTGGTGGTTGGAGATTCTCTTCTTAAGGGGATGAAGGCACCATCTGTCACCCTGACATGGTATCCTGGGAGCTATGCTGCCTGCCAGGGGCCCGTATCAGAGATGCTATGGAGGGATTGTCAAGGATCATCCAGCTCTCTGACTACTACCCCATGCTATTCATCCATGTGGGCACTAATGATACTGCAAGGTATCCACAGATCAGAAGTGAATACAGGACTCTGGCAGTAAGGGTGAGGGAGATGGGAGTACAGGTGGTGTCCTCTTCAGTCCTTCCAGTCAAGGATAGGGGCCTCAGCACAGACAGATGCATCCTGGAGCTGAATGCCTGGCTGTGAGGAGGGTGTCGCCAGGAGAGCTTTTGGCTTCCTTGACCATGGAATGCTGTTCCAGGAAGAAGGACTGCTCAACAGCGATGGAGTCCACCTATTGAGAAAGGGGAAGAGCATATTTGGGTACAGACTGACTAACCTAGTGAAGAGGGCTTTAAACTAGGTTCAACAGGGGCAGGTGACCAAAGCCCACAGGTAAGTCAGAAACATGGAGACCTGGGAGAAAGGTCAGAATCGGGGGGGAGCATTGGCTCTTATAGCAGAAATAAGGGAGAGGCAAGACAGAACTGGGAGGAGGGAATCAAATCAGTATCTTAGATGTCTGTATACTAATGCAAGAAGTATGGGGAATAAGCAGAAAGAACTCAAAATGCTAGCAAATAAACACATATGACATAGCTGGCATCATGGAAACTTGGTGGGATAATACATAAGACTGGAATATTAGTATAGAAGGATACAGCATGCTCAGGAAGGACAGGCAGGAAAAAAAAGAGAGGAGGTGTTGCCTTATATATTAAATAATGTATACACTTGGCCTGAGGTTGAGATAGCAATAAGAGACAGACTTGTTGAAAGTCTCTGGGTGAGGATAAAAGGGGTAAAAACAAGGGTGATGTCATGGTAGGGGTCTTCTACCTACCACCTAACCAGGAAGAAGAGGTGGATGAGGCTTTTTTTAAGCAACTAACAAAATCATCCAAAGCACAGGACTTGGTAGTGATGGGGGGATGTCAACTACCCAGACATCTGTTGAGAAAATAACACAGCAGGGCACAGATTATCCAACAAGTTAATGGACTGTATTGGAGATATTTTTTTTATTTCAGAAGGTGGAGAAAGCTACTGGGGGGAGGTTGTTCTAGATTTGATTTTGACAAATAGGGAGGAACTGGTTGAGAATTTGAAAGTGGAAGGCAACTTGCGTGAAAGTGATCATGAAATGATAGTGTTCATGGTTATAAGGAATGGTAGGAGGGAGAACAGCAAAATAAAGACAATGGATTTCAAGAAGGCAGACTTTAGCAAACTCGGAGTTGGTACGTCAAATCCCATGGGAAGCAAGTCTAAGGGGAAAAACAATTGAAGACAGTTGGCAGTTTTTCAAAGAGACAGTATTAATGGCACAAGAGCAAAATATCCTACTGTGTAGGAAAGATAGGAAGAGACCACCCTGGCTTAACCAGGAGATCTTCAATGATCTAAAACTCAAAAACAGTCCTACAAAAAGTGGAAACTTGGTCAATTTATAAAGGACGAGTATAAACAAATTGCACAAGTATGTAGGAATAAAATTAGAAAAGCCAAGGCACAAATGAGATCAAACTAGCTAGGGACATAAAGGAAACAAGAAAACATTCTACATATACATTAGAAGCAAGAGGAAGACCTAGGACAGAGTGGGCCTGTTACTCAATGAGGGGGGAAAGACAATAACAGAAAATGTCAAAATTGCACAGGTGCTTAATGACTTCTTTGTTTTGGTTTTCACTAAGAAGGCTGTGGGCTATTGGACATCTAACAGTGAATATCAGTGAACATGAGGTAGGATCAGAGTCTAAAATAGGGAAAGAACAAGTCAAATATTATTTAGACAAGTTAGATGTCTTCAAATCACCAGGGCTTGATGAAATGCATCCTAGAATACTCAAGGAGCTGACAGAGGAGATATCTGAGCCATTAGCAATTATCTTTGAAAAGTCATGGAAGACAGGAGACATTCCAGAAGACTGTAAAAGGGCAAATATAGTGCTCATCTATAAAAAAGGGGAATAAGGACAACCCAGGGAATTACAGACCATTCAGCTTAACTTATGTGCCCAGAAAGATACTGAAGCAAATAATTAAGAAATTAGTTTGCAAACACCTAGAAGATAATAAGGTGATAAATAACACTGCTCTACAGCCAAAATGCTTCTGAAATAAATGTAGTCAAACTTTACTAATTCTGGGTCACTGAGAACGAAAATGATGCTTAAAATTGTTGATTGGCTCTAGTTTTCAAGTTAAGCTATTGGGTCAGTATATACGACCCTTGACTTGGGAATAGCGGAGGATAAGTGAGTTATAAAGGGAAGGGATCTCAATTTAAACCAGAAATGACTAAAATACATCTTTGACTGGATCTATGAATAAATCTATGACTGGGTTTGGACAGTACTTGCTTTTTAGGCAAAACAATGAATGATGCAATCTGAAGCTGGTATTGCGTCATACATGATATGAATTGCATCATGTTATTCCTAGAAGTCATGGATGATGCAATCATAACAAAGCTTACATCAGTCTGCTGAACAAATTGCCCTATATCAGCTCTAGAAATCATACAGTGTCATGCTCTCTTATTTGTCAGTGTTTGATTTTGCAAAGGGACACATTTCTGTTTAGCCAAAGTGAGCAGAGATGTCTCGTACTTGTGTGAACAGTGCAAATAACTTCTGCTATGTTTGTGGTGAAGTGACTTTTGCATCACAAAAGTGCAGTATAACCACTATGGTTAAGAAAGCCTATCACCTTTATTTTGGCTGCAAAATTGGAGATCAGGACAAGAGGTGGGCCCCACACATATGCCGCAACACTTGTGCAACAAATCTTCACCAGTGGTTGAACAGGAAAAGGAAATCTATGCCTTTTGCAGTGCCAATGATTTGGAGAGAGCCAACAGATCCTACCAGCAATTGTTACTTCTGCATGGTGCCTCCAGTTGGGAAAGGTGTGTCAAAGAAGAAAAAGTGGACTGTGCATTATCCAAACATTCCATCAGCTATACGCCCAGTACCCCACGGAGAAGGACTGCCGGTTCCTGATGCACCAGAATCATTCTCACTTGAGTCAGACGAGGAAGAGGAAGAGGATGAAACTTCTGGTCCTGAACCATCAGTCACAGGACCCACATTTTCTCCCATCCTCCTCCTCTGAACCACACCTCATAACACAAGGTGAACTGAATGACCTTGTCAGGGATTTGGAACTACCCAAGAGTAAGGCAGAGCTGTTGGGCTCCAGACTACAGCAGTGGAATCTCCTGGCAGGTGATGTTAGGGTTTCCATGTTCCGTGACCGTCAAAAGGATCTTGTCCCATTCTTCTTCATGGAAGGTGATCTTGTAGCCTCCAACAGCATCGATGGTGTGATGGCAGCCCTCAACATCGTTCACGATCCAGATGAGTGGAGACTGTTCATTGATTCATCGAAGATGAGTCTTAAAACTGTTTTACCGCATAATGGTAATGTTTTGCCATCAATTCCAGTTGGTTATGCAGTCCATATGAAGGAAACCTATGACAACATGAAACAACTTGTGAGGTGCATAAACTATGACCAACATCAGTGGCAGCTTTGTGGTGATTTGAAGGATGTTGCTCTCTTGCTTGGTCTGCAGACTGGATACACAAAGTACTGCTGTTTTCTCTGCAAATGGGATAGTCGTGCAAGAGATTCCCACTACATCAAGAAAGATTGGCCACTCTGACAGTCATTGGAGCCTGGGAGGAAAAGTGTTCAGCATCCACCACTTGTTGAATCAAGGAAGATTTTGTTACCACCCTTACACATCAAGCTGCGTCTGATGAAGAACTTTGTCAAGGCCATTGACAAAACACAAGCAGCTTTCAAGTACCTCCGTGGAAAATTTCCAAGGTTAAGTGAAGCTAAGATAAAGGAAGGTGTCTTTGTTGGTCCTCAGATTCGTGAACTTCTTCGAGATGATGCATTTGACCATGCACTGCATGGAAAGCCTTCCAGTTAGTGGCAATAAATTTTCTCGGAAACAACAAGGCAGACAACTACAGGTTGTTGGTGGAAAACCTCCTCAAGGCATACAAAAGCCTTGGTTGCAACATGTCACTAAAGATACATTTTTTGCACTCTCATCTAGATTTTTTTCCACCGAACTGCGGAGCAGTGAGCGACGAGCACGGCGAGCGATTTCACCAGGACATTGCAACAATGGAGAAACACTATCAGGGCAAATGGAGCCCATCAATGCTTGCAGACTATTGCTGGACAGTGACAAGAGATGCTCCATTTAATGAATACAAGAGACAAGCCAAGAAGCGCCGAGTAGACACTGAATAGGACTAAACTATGTACATAATAGTTTTTTGCCTTTTGTTTCATAATAAATTTTAGTTAGATAACCCTTTTGCTGATTTTTAAAGTGTTACATAAACAGGACAGGTGAAATATTATCATGTAAAGCAACCATAAACACATGAAAAGACCTAGGTTTACAATTTATGATTAAAACTCTACTATCTACACAGTATACATAGACATAAAATGTAAAAACTTACATAACTTAGAAACAATAGCCAATCAGTTGTTTTAATTGTCATATTTGAATTCAGCACATCAAAATACATAATAATAGCACATTGTATCTCTGAAGCAGACGACTTCTCAGAAATTGTAGACCAGTGTAACAGTCAGCATGGATTTGTCAAGAACAAATTGTGTCAAACCAATCTGATAACTTTCTTTGATGGGGTAACAAGCCTTGTGGATGGGGGGAAGTGGTAGATGTAGTATATCTGGACTTTAGTAAGTCTTTTGATACGGTCTCACATGATCTTCTCATAAACAAACTAGAGAAATGTAACCTAGATGGAGCTACTATAAAGGTGGGTGCATTACTGATTGGAAAATCATTCCCAGAGAGTAGTTATCAGTGGTTCACAGTCATGCTAGAAGGGCATATCAAGTGGGGTCCCACAGGGATCAGTTCTGGGTCTGGTTCTGTTCAATATCTTCATCAATGATTTAGAGAACGGCATACAGAGTACACTTATAAAGTTTGCGGAAAATACCAAGCTGGGAGTCGTTGCAAGTGCTTTGGAGGATAGGATTAATATTCAAAATGATCTGGACAAACTGGAGAAATGGTCTGAAGTAAATAGTATGAAATTCAATAAGGACAAATCCAAAGTACTCCTCTTAGGAAGGAACAATCAGTTGCACACATAAAAAATGGGAAATGACTGCCTAGGAAGGAGTACTGTGGAAAGGGGTCTGGGGGTCATAGTGGATCACAAGTCAATAGTGTAACATTGTTGCAAAAAAAGCAAATATCATTCTGGGATGTATTAGCAGGAGTGTTGTAAGCAAGACATGAGAAGTAATTCTTCTGCTCTACTCCACGCTGATTAGGCCCCAACTGGAGTATTGTGTCCAGTTCTGGGCGCCACATTTCAGGAAAGATGTGGACAAACTGGAGAAAGTCTAGAGAAGAGCAACAAAAATGATTAAAGGTCTAGAAAACATGACCTATGAGGGAAGATTGAAAAAAATGGGTTTGTTTAGTCTGGAGAAAAGAAGACAGAGAGGACATGATAACAGTTTTCAAGTACATAAAAGATTGTTACAAGGAGGAGAAAAAATGTTCTTCGTAATCTCTGAAGATAGGACAAGAAGCAATGAGCTTAAATTGCAGCAAGGGCGGTTTAGGTTGGACATTAGAAAAAACTTCCCAACTGTCAGAGTGGTTAAGCACTGGAATAAATTGCCTGTGGAGGTTGTGGAATCTCCATCATTGGGGATTTTTAAAAGCAAGTTGGACCAACACCTGTCAGGAATGGTCTAGATAATACTTAGTCCTGCCTTGAGTTCAGGGGACTGGACTAGATGACCTCTCAAAGTCCCTTCTAGTTCTATGATTCTATGACATATCCAGAACAAAGCAGCAAGTGCACGGTGATCCAAAATACACTTCAATGGCAAAAAACACAATGTGATGCATAATCAGGATTGGCGAACAGAAGAGAAAGGAAGCAGGACACATAGGAGAACAGGATGTGATATCTTGTGCTAAGATGGGAGCAATAACTACATGTGGTGCTCAGCATCCTACAGATTACAGAGGTTATTGGTGAACAGCACAAACTCCCATGTCACCAATACAGGAGTAATTCACTAAACTCTCCTTAAGCAGATTCCTTTACTACAGGCGTATTACCATTACAGGACACATGACATTCACTAGCTAGAGAATTCAAGTCTTATCATCACATTGAGCTGGTCATCCTCTGTCCCGGATCATTCTGGAGTCTCACACTCTGTTCTTCTGTTGCTTTCATGTGAGTTTGTCATTAGCTGAGACTCAAAGGTCTTGTCTGATGGATCTTTTATGACTCTCATATCCCAGCCACTGGAGGGGTGACTAAGTATACAGAACATGGCTGTGTGGAACAATCTAGGCAATGAGTGCTTCGGAAGTTAGCAGTGGGGTTTTCAACCTCACTGAAGGGAATTAGTTGGCTAGGTACAATTGACTTTCAGTGACATTTGGGTGGCTAATTCACATAGGTGCTTTTGAAAATCTTGCCCTAGTTTTTACTCAGTACTCAAAGACAAAAGTTTCAACCTTGATTGTCGTGTAAGCTCTGCAGCCTCTGCTATACTTAAGGAGCAGGAGCCACCTTAAATATGCAACGTTATTGCTGTATGTCATATTCGTCATGATACACCTGGACACTTTACTTTCAAGTAGACTGGTTCTCCTGTTATTTATTATTTGTAGTGATGAAGTGCTCAAAGACCCCTGACAGGTTGAGGACTCCATTATATTTCTTTCTGCACAAATACAGAGGCAATGTGGGATTAAGGAAAAAGGGGGACTCGGGGAACTGCAGCCCTGGGCCTCTATTTTCTTGGAGGGCTTCCACTGCTTGAAATATTCACAAGAGATTTTATCATATTCATGCTGTGGCAAATTGCCGGCACTATTATGATGGGTCTCGCGCTTTCTCTTCTTTGGGAGGGGAGTTCAGGGCACCATTTCTTGCCCCTAAATTGGAATATTAATTGCCCCACTAGTGTCCTAGAGGAGGGGAGTGGAGAGGGAGGGACCTGGGCCCGCCCTCTACTCCAGGTCCCAGCCCAGGGGCCCTGAGGATAGTGGTGAACCACTTGAACTGGCGGTTCTTTCCCCGGGCTACTTCCCTCTCCTGCCCTTCAGCTTGTGAGGGGCTTCCTGCCCTCCCTCTGCACAAGCCAGGTGCCCCTTACCTAGGGTCTAGGACTTCTTAGCCCACTGCAGCACTTCTCCAAACTTTCCTCTGCTTCCCTTCAAACTGTTCTCTGCTCCAACAACAATCCTTTCTGCTCCAACTCCTCCAAACTGTTCTCTGCTCCAACACCAATCCTTTCTACTCCAACTCCTCCAAACTGTTCTCTGCTCCAACTCCTTCTCTGTCTGATTGAAGCAGCGGTTTTTATCAGGTGACTGACTGCAGGTGCTCTAATTGGCTTCAGATGCTCCAATTGGCATCAGGTGCTCTAATTAATCTATAGCAAACTTTCTTCCCTCTACAGGGAATAAGGCTCCCTTCTAACCCTCTTCTGCTGCCCTCTGGCCATGCTGTATCACAATGCTAATACTAAAGAGAAAAGAACAAAAAACTTTATGGCCACAACTGACAATGATTTTGTCCCAAATTCTTAAGCTTTTATGACTAAAGTTTAATTAATTTTTTTCAGACTTTCAGTAGCCTGGCGATGGACATGCAAATTGGCAGTGCTAATCATCGATCACCACCTCCTAATGGTAGCATGGTACGATACTACTTTAGTATTATTTTAACCTCACTTCATCAAGTTGTCCAGTAAACAATTTCCAAGCAGAGTAGCAAAAAGGAAAGCTAAGTTAGAAAGAGAGAAAGTTGTAAGCAAGTTACACAAATATACTATTTTTCTGCTAGTGCTATTTCAGAATCATCTTCCAAAAGATGCTGGACACTTTCTCAGAAAATGATAGTCAAAGTGAAAGTAGAGATATGAACTTTTTCCCCCTGGAGAGGGCAGAAGAAAGGCAAGTATTCCTAAAATCCCAGACAAAAGTGGTGCTGAAAGAGACAACCCACTTTTCCTATACCCATCCTTACAGAAGGTGGAGAAAACAGTAGAGATGATGAAGATAATGTTGTTGTTAATATCGAATAAGAACCAGCTAAATGGCTTTCTTTGATAATGGAGGCATTTTGCACCCAGCATATATAAAAAAAAATCAACTCTATTTTCAGATTCACAAGGACAAATATATAGCTTCCAAGCGGCAATATAAATATCAGAAATGTTATCTCTCACCTCTTATTTTTGAATGAAAATTACCAAATGGAAAGCATAATCAGAGGCATTGATTGATGTGTTCTAAATCCACAGGCGCAGTATTGTTTTGTGTGCAAACTCTTTTCATCACCTAACAATCTTAGTGCTTTTGTAACCCCTGCCTTTTCTGACTGGAAAACTAAGCAAAGACTTGTTCTAATTGCAATGTCATGGTTGCATAGCTAGCACATTCACAAGACTAGAATCACATCAACAGCTGCTTTTAATGCAAACTGCCTACTGGAAGGAAGGAAGTTTTAAGGAATATGGGAACAGTTGTTAAGCTTTTTGCTGAATGTGATTTAACATTTAGAGGAACGGAGGAAGCTATTGGCTTCTCCTCAGAACTGAAATTATCTAGATATTCTTGAAGCACCACTGAATTTGACCCCTTTCTAAGTGAGCATATTAAATGCTATGGGGAAAAAGGTCCTCTTGTCAAAAACAATCTATGATGAGTTCATTGACTTAATGGTTAAGGTATTGGAATTCATTGTAACTGAAGTCAAACAAGTGAAATAGTGTTCTTTGATAATAGATTCAACACCTGATATTGTTGATAATGATCAGTTATTTACCATTTTATGATACTGCTTGCACAGTGCCTTATATAGGAGTTTCATTGGGTTTATGCTCATTGAAAGCCACACAAGCAAGTTACTCTCCCAGATCCTGAAGTCTTTATTGGACACAAAGAACACTCCTGTTGAAAACTGCAGAGGTCAGTCATATGATAACACAAGTAATGTCTGGAAAGTATCAAGGTCTTTAAGATCAGATCAAAATATTAAACCGGCTAGCTACATACATGCCATACACAGCTTATTTTCTGAACTTAGATGGAACGTCCCACATTGATTCTTGCATAGAAGTGATATTTTCTTCAGTTTTGTTCAGAAACTGTATGTTTTTTGGGGGAAGAGCACCACCCCAATGATGGCAGCTTCTGTGCAACAATCTTATCAAGGGTGAACAATGAACTCTCCTTGTTCTAAAAACCCTCGCAAATATGAGATGATCCTGTCATGCTGAATCTTGTATAAACAATCGTAGTGAACTATAAGGTCATTCAATATTGTTTGAAAGAAACAATGGACAGTGCCAAGAAAAGTGGTGAAACTCTAAAGTGAAGCATGATTGTTGTACAAAAAAAATCTGCCAACTGGAAACTGCATTTATGAGTATCTTATGTATGTGTGGCAGTCGAAACTTCCCACTGGGGAGGCCAACCCCCTACCCTGCCTCTTCCAGCTGACGTCACACCACTTCTGGCCAAGGCCACACTGCAGCTTGCTGCTCTCAACGCCCCTGTGGCCCCAGCCACGGTGGCGGGAGGACTGAAAGCTCAGCCCCTCCCGGCCATGGCCATGGAAGCGAGTTAAGAGCCTAGTCAGGGCCATGGGGTGGGGTCTCAGAGCCCCTACCACCTGTAGCCCTGCCCATGGCATGTACCCCTTCCTGCCCACAGCCCCATCCCATCCCTTCCCCTGTGGGCCTGCCCCTGTTCTGCCCCCACTCCGACACTCCCCCTTCAAGACCCCACCCCTCCTCGCTTGCTCCTTCCCCCACCCCACTGTTGCATCCCTGATACCAGAAAAGCTCTGTGCCC
Organism: Mauremys mutica; assembly: GCF_020497125.1. Lineage (NCBI taxonomy): Eukaryota > Metazoa > Chordata > Testudines > Geoemydidae > Mauremys > Mauremys mutica. Next base: position 181,367,981 of record NC_059072.1, on the reverse strand, counting down.
AGGGCACAGAGGGTGGGAAGAGAGAGCTTCTCCAGCCCCAGGCTATGGCAGGGGAAAATTTTTCTGTGGCCCTCAAATCCGCCACTGCCTCTCCTCTCCCCCAGCAGCATGAGGTTTGGGGAGCTTAGACTCCCCCAGCCTCCATTAAGTGCTTCCTATGATCTTAGGCAATGTGATTATAGAAAGGTTTGATAAGACCAGTGTAAAGCTTCAAAAGCAAGGTCTGAGTCTTGTCATTGCTATTAATTTGCTGAATTCCTTGCAAGAGTTTATCACAAAGCTTACAGTCTTCATTTTGACAATTTTGAAAAGAAAGCAAAAAAAAAAAAAAGGAAGTGATGTTGATGAGCCCTACCATGAAGAAATATTATAGCACTGTAAAGCAAAAATGTCCAGATGGCAAAAGTGAGACTATACTTTGAGCAAGAAGGAAATTCGAGGTTGTGTGTTTTTATGTTATCCTTGACAAGCTAAGTGTGGAACTAAAAAGAAGTGAATGTTATGCTGAACTATCCATAAGGTTTGGCTTCCACATCTCTTGATCAAGTACGAAGTGAGGAGAAGATGAAAACATTACTTGATACTTATGCATATGATCGAAAGCCTGAGCTTTTTGCCAAAATGAATCAATTTTCAGCATGTATAAGGTATGACATGCATAATAAGAGCGCTACTGGAATCCAATTTCTGCACAAAGATTTGAATAATATTTTCATTGTGTTGAAACTGTATTTAACTGTACCCATTGCCAACTGTGAAGCAGAGAAATCTCTTCTTAAAGCTTGCCTTAATAAAAAAAATGTATTCGGTCAACTATGAAAGAAACGGAGCTTAGTGTTACATAAGAACATAAGAATGACCATACTGGGTCAGACCAAAGGTCCATCCAGCCCAGTATCCTGTCTATCGACAGTGACCAATGCCAGGTGTCCCAGAGGGAGTGAACCTAACAGGTAATGATCAAGTGTTTTCTCTCCTGCCATCCATCTCCACCCTCTGACAAACAGAGGCTAGGTATACCATTCCTTACCCATCCTGGCTAATAGCCATTAATGGACTTAACCTCCATTAATTTATCTAGTTCTCTTTTAAACTCGGTTATAGTCCTAGCCTTCACAACCTCTTCAGGCAAGGAGTTCCACAAGTTCACTGTGCACTGCATGAAGAAGAACTTCCTTTTATTTGTTTTTAACCTGCTGCCCATTAATTTCATTTGGTGGCCCCTAGTTCTTATATTATGGGAACAAGTAAATAATTTTTCCTTATTCACTTTCTCCACATCACTCATGGTTTTATATACCTCTATCATATCCCCTCCTTAGTCTCCTCTTTTCCAAGCTGAAAAATCCTAGCCTCTTTAATCTCATATGGGACCCGTTCCAAACTCCTAATCATTTTAGTTGCTCTTCTCTGAACCTTTTCTAATGCCAGTACATCTTTTTTGAGATGAGGAGACCACATCTGTTCACAGTATTCAGGATGTGGGCGTACCATAGATTTATATATGGGCAATAATATATTCTCTGTCTTATTTTCTATCCCCTTTTTAATGATTCTTAACATCCTGCTTGCTTTTTTGACTGCCTCTGCACACTGCTTGGACGTCTTCAGAGAACTATCCACAATGACTCCAAGATCTCTTTCCTGATTAGTTGTAACTAAATTAGCCCCCATCATATTGTATGTATAGTTGGGGTTATTTTTTCCAATGTGCATTACTTTACATTTTTCCACATTAAATGTCATTTGCCATTTTGTTGCCCAATCACTTAGTTTTGTGAGATCTTTTTGAAGTTCTTCACAGGCTGCTTTGGTCGTAACTATCTTGAGCAGTTGAGTATCATCTGCAAACTTTGCCACCTCACTGTTTATCCCTTTCTCCAGATGATTTATGAATAAGTTGAATAGGATTGGACCTAGGACTGACCCTTGGGGAACACCACTAGTTACCCCTCTCAGTTCTGAAAATTTACCATTTATTCCAACCCTTGTTCCCTGTCTTTTAACCAGTTCTCAAACCATGAAAGATCTTCCCTCTTATCCCATGACAACTTAATTTACATAAGAGCCTTTGGTGAGGGACCTTGTCAAAGGCTTTTTGAAAATCTAAGTACACTATGTCCATTGGATCCCCCTTGTCCACATGTTTGTTGACCCCTTCAAAGAACTCTAATAGATTAGTAAAACATAATTTCCCTTTACAGAAACCATGTTGACTTTTGCCCAACAATTTATGTTTTATGTGTTTGACAATTTTATTCCTTACTATTGTTTCAACTAATTTGCCCAGTACTGACGTTAGACTTACCAGTCTGTAATTGCCGGGATCACTTCTACAGCCCTTTTTAAATATTGGTGTTACATTAGCTATCTTCCAGTCTTACTATCATGTCAGTTGAATGGGATTTACTCCATACACTGTCATTTGAGGTGACAATAACTGAATATGTGGCAATTAAAGCTTGCAAGATGCAAGTTTAAATATGCAGCATTTCATTGGACTCAAGGTTTTATGTTTATACAGTAAGTATATAACTTGTCATCAATATTCTTTTTACATTTATTCAGTAATATACATAACTTGTTGATGGTCATAAGCTGGGTACTTTTTTGTTTTCATTAATACCATGTTCATGAAAAGAGGACATCTGAAAAACATTAGCCTGAGGTCTCCAATCTCATTAATCCTATCCTGCACAGAGACAGTTCCTGTTCCAAAAGAACGTACAGCCTAAGAAAACTGTATTCACCATTGCTTCCATATCATAAATTTATAAGTCACACACTTTTCATTCCTTGTGTCATTGAAACAAGAGATATGGAGCAACAATGGAAACCTTGATAGGATACAAAGATAGTTTTAGTAACTTCTCTCTAGTGAGATGTGGATGATATGAATCATCTGAGGTCCCAACAGTTTGTCCCTCTATGAATTAAGGAATGCATGCATTCTTTTCTTTTTCACCTCTACAGATCCTGCAAATATTAATCCATTATTCTTCATGTTTTACCAAGCAGAGGACTGATATTCTTCAACATATTTATGAGTGAACTGAGATGGAGAAAAGAGAGAGTTGGGAATATTTGCAGATGACACTTTGTTTAGGATAGACAATACAAGGAAAGAGTAATCCCAGAAGGACTCTGCCAAACTACCACAGGTTTTTTGTATCAGAGGGGTAGCCGTGTTAGTCTGGATCTGTAAAAGCAGCAAAGAGTCCTGTGGCACCTTATAGACTAACAGATGTATTGGAGCATGAGCTTTTGTGGGTGAATACCCACTTCGTCGGATGCATGTAGTGGAAATTTCCAGGGGCAGGTATATATATGCAAGCAAGAAGCAGGCTAGAGCTAACGAGGTTAGTTCAATCAGGGAGGATGAGGCCCTCTTCTAGCAGTTGAGGTGTGAAAACCCAGGGAGGAGAAACTGCTTTTGTAGTTGGCTAGCCATTCACAGTCTTTGTTTAATCCTGAGCTGATGGTGTCAAATTTGCAGAATAACTGAAGCTCAGCAGTTTCTCTTTGAAGTCTGGTCATGAAGGTTTTTTGCTGCAGAATGGCTACCTTTAAATTTGCTATTGTGTGTCAAGGGAGATTGAAGTGTTCTCCTACAGGTTTTTGTATATTGCCATTCCTAATATCTGATTTGTGTCCATTTATCTTTTTACATAGGGACTGTCCAGTTTGGCCGATGTACAAACTGGACAGTCCCAATACGTCTGATATTCTATAAGGTGCCACAGGACTCTTTGCTGCTTTCACAGGTTTTTTGTAGCTATGGCAACTTGTGACTGTTTAGGGTCAAACTTATATATGGTGCAGCCCTGTGTTTCAAACAGGTAAGTAGCTGGGACCAAAGTAGTTGGTGCTGGTCATGCAGAACCACACTTCATAATTTAATAATTTATTTCCACACTATGTTTCACGTCTGTGATGTTAGTGACCTGTGCTCCCTATTCAGCCAGTCATCTCATGCATTCATAAAAAGCAACTGCCTTCTGAACAATGCCAATTATGTCCATTGTTGCCCCTAGCACCCGTTTTACTGAGATGAAAAAATGTAGACTGAGCATGTGACATACGAGTCCGTGGGGATTAGCAATGATGTATATTGTTTTCATGCTGCTGAGAGCACCGGCATTATGCTATTACTCACCGATAATGATCCATTTTTGTGGCATCTGCACCTCATTTAGATGGAGTGTTTGTCCACATCAGCCATACCCACTAACCCAAACAATGAACTTTTTTTTTCCTATTTGCTGTCTTTATTTTCAAAGTTGTAGGCATTTTGGAGATTGCTGAATTATCTATCATTGTTCACTAGCTTCAACATATTGACCAATATTCCTCTTGCTTTATGTTTGCCGGTATCACAGCTTTCATTTTACACTTGATGGGCTATGAGTCTCCCTCTGCATATGTGACCATGTGGTGTTTGATGATAGCACTTTACCAATTACTGCTCACAGCTGTAGGTCTTTCCCCAATGGCATTTTCTTGATGTGTAGCACTTACGTTCTTTTTTCAGGGCATGCGCCATACTGACTGTGTTACAAACAGGTTATTGGAATAACAAAATGACATGGCATCCCAATTTTGTCTACCATTTCTTGCAGATCTTTGCCACTTACATGACTTTTTTATTTATAGCTAAGGGAATGTATTAACCGAAGATTAGAAAAATGAAGGAGAAATCCAAGAATGAACCACAGACATTTACTGACTGATTGTGAAGTAGCAAATATTAGTTTCGGGGTAAATGATCCCTGTAAGATATATGCCATAGGAAGGGGCAGGACAGAGCCAGAATGGGGGCAGGACACCCCGCTATGCTGAAGTGGTGCACCTGTTACTGCAACCCTTTATAGAGGGCACATTTCTCCCACCATGCTTGGCTCCCACCTGCAGGGCATTGTTCCCACCATGCAGGGCAGAGCTATGTCCCACCCTCTGTCCCCTTTCTTTTGGATGCCAGATGTCACCATGTATATAGGAATCACAAGTCCCAGTGGTCTCCTGACCAGAGGGACTGCAATTCAGCATGGTCCTTACACAGGTGATAGATAGGACATGCACACTGTCTCTCACACAGTTCACATGTAAAATGGTCAAGCAGAATCTGGCTTTTTATAGTCAAGCGATAAGACAGCATGAATGTAAGTCATGATGAGATGGATGAGTTTATGTAGAAGAAAAGGAACTCAGTGAAGATATGAATATCTAAAAATATAATTGTATCAGGAGACCATCTACTGATTATGTTATAAGGAAAATGCTTCACTAGTGCAGTTAAAGTGGCATTATCTCAGATTTATCTAAATTGGTTTCATAACCCTACCATACATACTGTAATTGTTCTATTTTTATTAGCATTCTGATAGTTTTGAGAGACCAAGAAACAAGATTAAAAATATCTCCATAAGGCAATGTTGTATAATCAGGAGGCCTAATTTTGCCCCTTACTATGCTGGTGTAAAAAAGGAGAGAATCGGGTACAGTATATAAGGGCTGAAACTGAAGATGGAGCACTAGAAGGCTCCTACACTCTAAGAAAGTGTTATAGCCCTCATTACTGGTATCTGAGCGCCTCTCAATCTAGAATGTATTTATTCCCACAGCAAGCCTGTGAGAAAGGGAAATATTATTATCCACATTTTAAATGGCTTACCCACAGTCATACAGGAAATCTGAATTGGGGCATTTAGATTCTGGTTCAATTTCCAAGTTCCAGGTTAATGCTCTAATTGCTAGACCATCCTTCCTTTCCACAGTGGCCTTATTACAAAGCCCAAAGTAGTCAGTAGAGTCTTTCCAGTGACATCAATGGCCTTTGGCTCAGGACCAATGGTAGGAAGTTGAGTCAGAACTGAAAAAAAATGGTAAAGGGGGAAAATGGTTCTTTAGAAAATGAGTAACAGAGTCAGTTCTATAGCCTCTCTTACTACTGAGAGTTTGAAAAGCCTGTGTTCAAATGATTAAGTGACAAATTTATTACAAAGTGCATCTCATTCATTTACCGGAAACCTCTTCACTGTACCTCCTAATAAAAAGTCAGCTGTGAGTCGGAAACCAGAGGTAAGAAAGTACTAAGAAACCCATCATTCCAATTAATATTCGAAGCTGAGGGATGATTGTTTACAGCTTGTATTTTGTCAGTCTAGACCAGTGGCTTAAAACCTTTTATTGTCTGTGACCTACAAAAATGGATGAAAAAAAATATCCAATGACCTTCTGCATTTGGGCCATTATAGGTTGATTTTTCAGGCTTTTTGTGGATGGGCATGGGAGGGCTTATTGCTGCTTGGTGGGGGCGCTAGTAGAAGAGGCTTCTCTCCAGCATTGTCTTGTCCCTCCACCCCTGCACTAAATAGCATGTAGCTGCTCCAAGGGGCTACATTTCTCCTAGCATGGAATGAAGCACTGCATCTGTGAAAGAGGGCAAGTGAGAATGGGTGGGGGAGAAGGCAGTGGACTAGGGTTTGTTGTAATAACTGGGCCTACAAAATTACCCTAATTGTGAACTCAACTGTAAGAAATGAGTAAAAGTATATAAAATGTCACAATAATCTATAATAATAAATGTTAATGGGGAAAGGTGCAAAAGAGAGGCAGCAAGACTGAAATAATACAAACAAAAAGGCATACTGACATAATTCAACGACTGTGTTAAGATCAAACTTGGTAAACACAAAAGTGAGATTGGAAATGAATAGACCAAAATTGGTTTGTCAGAAATTAGGCCTAAGTGGTGCACAAAATAATGAGGGGATGAGCTATTCTGCTAACAACTGCTGCAGTGAGCTTTACCTTTCATGGCTGCCACTCCCATCATCTCCTGGGACCCCAGTATCTACTCTAACATGGGCCTTCATGATCCTGAGAAATGTCCTGACCAGATTGAGGCAGAGAAAGGGACCCAGGTGACATCACCACTTCCAGCGGCTTCATCTACTGCCCACACACCACTTGGGATGTTTGACTTTGTCACACGCACCACTTTGACTGTCCATTTCCACACACACACACACACGTCTTCTCTTTCATATCCCTCTCCTTTTTTCTTTTGTCCAATAAGATTCTGGCTTAGCTAGCTATGGCAGCACTTTTTACCAAACTGCTCTAAGCCTGTGACCAAAGAGGCAGCTAAAAGCAGTGCCCTAAGCAGCCGAACACTAGTAGAAAATTTGCCAGGTCTCAGTGGCTAATAAGACCACCTGCCATGCCTCTCTTTCTCCAGAAGTGAGATTTCAAGCGAACATCGACACCAGAGACAGAAGCTGCATTGTTTTTCTTTGCTGTTCTTTTATTTCTCCTTCTGGTTTTGTCTTTTAGGAAATGGGATCAGACTTTAAACAGCAGCAACAAAGGCAGCTCCAGCTCATCTCAACTAACTTCTTCTCTTTCCCCTAAAAAGGACAATAATAATCATCTTCAGTACAATTTAAAAGATTCTCAGACAAGGGTATGTTTTTTTTTCCTTTCTAAAGACTCTCTTCAGCTAAAGAGAAAGGTAATAAGGGATGTATTTTTAATAAATTGTAAGAAAGATTACAAATAATGTGTTTGCCATGGTACTAAGCAGGCTGATGTCTCTGCGTACCAAATGCTGTTTAACACTATTCAGTGTGGGACAGTGTCAGGCTCATGTTAACAGCTTTTACTGTTTGGGCCCATTTATTTCATCTGAATTAATACAACAGGGTTGAAGCAGAAGTAAAGAGACAGGAGAGGGAGCAGGCTGCTCCTTCATTCCAAACTTCCCTGGGGTCCTAATTTTGCTGCTTTCTGAGCCATTATAGTATTCCTTTGCAATCCTCTTCCACGCAGTGTACTCTACCTATTGAGTATCACTGGTCAAGGTAATTCCTTGTCCACTATACATATTTTGGATCATATTAAGACCTGGTGTAACTATATGTAATTCTTCCAAATCTGACCCAGTGAGGCGGTTGTAAACTGCAAGGGAAAGCAAAGCCTGTAGTCTCAGTCCAGTTCATTCACTTTGTCAGTGGTGTGTATCTTCAGACTGTTACTATTACTTAAGAAATGGGATGGGGAGAACAACTCCTGACTGAGCTTTTAAAAGGGAGTTAATGTTTAAAAACAGCCAAGATGCACTTAGTAAACTGAGTATGATGGCCTGGGTGGAGGTGAAAAAAGAGGTTTCCTCTGAAATTCGTCCACTAGCACTCCAGGGAAGAAAATAGCAGTTTCAAGTTGACTCTCTTGAACTTGGCTGCCCTTTCAGCAGTACTTTATGGCCTTAAGCTGTTTTATGCGCCACATTTCGTTTTTTACAAAAACTGAAATGAGTTGAAAGTGACTGTTGGATGATAAACTGCTATTGGCAAGAGCTGCCAAACTCAAGAGGTAAAATGGAGAAAAGAGTTCTAAAAAGTTCAGCAAAATGGTTCTTCTAACTCAAATGGTTTACTACTATCACATGTTGCTAAATCTCCTTTAAAAAGTCATTCATAGGCCATACTTGAAGAAAAAAATATTGTAACTAAGCAAAGATACTAATAGATTAAGTTTCAGAGTAGCAGCCATGTTAGTCTGTATCCGCAAAAAGAACATGAGTACTTGTGGCACCTTAGAGACTAACAAATTTATTTGAGCATAAGCTTTCATGGCCTACAGCCTACTTCATCGGACTCATAGACTGGAACATACAGCAAGAAGATATTTATACATACAGAGAACATGAAAAGGTAGAAGTAGACATACCAACTGTAAGAGGCCAATCAATTGAGATGAGCTATCATCAGCAGGAGAAAAAAAACTTTTAAAGTGATAATCGAGATGACCCATAGAAGGTGTGAGGATACTTAACTGGGGAAATAGATTCAATTAGTGTAATGGCCCAACCATTCCCAGTCTCTGTACAAACCTAAGTTAATTGTATCTAATTTGCATATTAATTCAAAAACAGACTCCAAAGAGAGACTGCTGAACTTGAAGTTTTTTTTCTTGTAAAATTTCCACCTTAAGTCTGTCACTGAGTGGTTAGAGAGGTTGACGTGTTCTCCCATTGGTTTTTTAATGTTATGATGCCTCATGTCAGATTTGTGTCCATTTATTCTTTTGCATAGAGACTGTCTGGTTTAGCCAATGTATATGGCAGAGGGGCATTGCTGGCACATGATGGCATATATCATGTTGGTAGATGTCCAGGTGAACAAGCCCCTGATGGCGTGGCTAATGTGATTAGGTCCTAAGATAGGTTCACTTGAATAGATATGTGGACAGAGTTGGCATCGGTCTTTGTTGCAAGGATAGGTTCCTGGGTTAGTGTTTATGTTCTATGGTGTGCGGTTGTTGGTGAGTATTTGCTTCAGGTTGGAGGGTGGTCTGTAAGCAAGGACTGGTCTGTCTCCCAAGATCTCTTATATTTCTAGAGCTAGAAAAATTTTAAGTATTTTATACTGCAAAGCAACTGAACTTATAATTATCTATCAAAAAACTCAGGTTGAAAGCTAGATCATTTGCAGCAGTGCTATAGCTACATTAAACATGGCCAAACAAGGTGTTTTCTTTTTAATGTGATAGTTCTCTATTAACATGCCATGAACTAGATGAATCACTGGTCTATAATTAAGCTATTGAAGGAAAATATAAATGGATACATCAGATATGTCTCAAAGCATTCTTTTTCAGAGTTTCTTTTTTAAAACATAGCTGTTTAGAATTTAAGGATGATCATAAAATCAGAGCATGATAGAGTCAGAATAATTTCAATGAACAAATTCTAGGACAGAAATAACTAACCAACCAGAAGCAGCTCCAGACAGAATAAAACCTCATACAATATTATATGTAGGAACTTAAATCTGTCATTCTGGTAGCTGTTCTGTTTGGAAAAGCAAATAACAGTGCAAAAAATAAAGCTTTTAATTTCAATGGAAGCTTATATCCAAAACACAAAGGAAGATAAGGCAACCAAATCTGGGCTCCTTGTTAAACACAAAATGGTAACAAGTCTAACAAGACCAAGGAAAACTTGTAGCTAGTAAACACAGAATAAAACTACAGTTCAGGAAAATTGCTTAAGTATGTGCTTAAATCCCACTGGAGTTAAGCACATACTTAAAAGTTAAACATATGTTTAAGTGGAGCTCTAAGTTGGTCTTAATTCAGGTTAGGGTGTTTTAAAAGGGTGAATCCACAAGCCAACAGATGACTGCAAATGATTCAGTAAAAAGAGACTTTTCTAGCTGACAGAGGTCTAATAAATAAAGTAAGCCTCAGTTAATTGTAGCACTGAAGTCTATTTAGAGTTAAACACAGGATTATGTGTTTTGATTAACTGGAGCCTTAAATCTCAAAATGGAGTTACATTTAAGAAAAGAGTATAAGGGGGTAGATACCAGAAGGAGATTGTACAGGAACAATCCTAAATTGTAGAGGGGATAGCAGCACAATTATTTTGAGAGGCACTGGTGACTACCTGGATCAAAAACTTCTTTGAAACTGGATGTGAATACACTCTTCACTTAACACAGTGGTAAGAAACACATAAGGGAGCACACCTAATAGAATCTGCTCAGAAACTACCGCCATGTGGGAGGAAGATTCCATGGGGTATAGTGACCAGGGTGGGGGTGTGAGAGAGAGGGAAGGCAGGGCACACAAATTGAGAACACAGAACAGAGAGGCAGAGGCAAAAAGTGAGAAAACGAAGCAGTAGTCTGAACTGTGTATGATCCCAGAAAAGCAAAAGAGCACATGCTTTTGGGTTTGGTGTTGACTAAAGAGACTTGGATCTGTAAGCTAGAAAATGATTTTTGTTCTTGGTTCCTCCTGCATTTGGAGAAGCAGGACTTTGTACATTCTTTGTAAATAAACAAGATTGCATCAAAGAGAATACCACACTCCATCAATTTCTACTTCCAACTGGAACGTGCCCAAAGCCCCCAAAATTTGTTTATCCACTCAGGTCAAATAAGGAGCAATGGTACAGGGTCTGATTCTCAATTATGATAATTCCCCTTTACACCACTCTAGCAGCATTAAGGGGCCTTAGTGTAAATGAGACTAAGCTCAGCATAAAATGCTGTAAGTTAAACAAATTACAGAAAATGTGACATGTCCCTTAAAAAATACAACCAAAAAAAGATAAACTTTAATAAAAGGCCTTTACATACTGGGAAAAGAAATAATAATAAGTCCTGCTTTGCCCATATTCAGATATGGTAGATCCCCAATATACTTTCAGATAATTTCTGTTGGCCCTAAAAAGGTAACTGTTTTCTTAAAAAAAACAATAGCACCAAATAATTTTGCTAGTCCTACACATGCTACAGCTAAGAAATATTATATATTCTAGCAAGTAATGTATAAGTCTATTAGGCTCTCAAACAATAAAGTCATGGGAACTTTAATGGTAAAGATTTGGGACAGCTGCATAGTCCATTTTCAGTTAAAATGCCATCTCATAGTCCCCATTTTCTCACAATTCCTCAGCAAAGCCTGTTGTGTTGTAAGACATCTTGCCACACACACACACAAAATCTAACTTGTATCTGTAAAGGTACACAATTAATCAGTCACCAATACCTCAGTATGAATTCCAGCAACCATTCTAAAAACGAATAATGTAGAATTACTGAATTGGGAAATCCTTATGTAGAACCTGTTGTCCTGATTAAGCGTTCTTTTAAAAGCCAGTTACTTACCTGAGAACAACTAAGACAAAAGAGATTATGCTCATTGCCTGCTCAGCTTTCCTGAAGTGTGTGTGTGCATGTGTGTGCCTAGTTTGGGCTCACAGTCAGAATGAGACCCCCCACAACCTCAAAGGTGGGGGAGGGGGCGCTGTCTGATCAAGCAGGAAGAAAGGTACCATGTCTCCTTTAAGTCTTCCCCATCTTCTTCCATTTGGGATGGGGCAGTATCATCTGAGCTGGGAGTTAGTCAGAGGGGCTCAAGTAAATCACTGGCTCCTGCGGACCAGGGAGAGAGTATATTCCTTGTCCTGCTACTAGAACCCTCTCTCACTTTTGCATCAGCAGCTCCTATGCTTGAGATCAGAGTAGGTATGGGTTTTGGGGTATGCTTTGGACATTTAAGTAGTCACCTTTTTGGCACTGAGAAGGATGTTTTCCCTCCAGATTGGTTAGGGCAGGATGATTTTATTTATATTTATTAGTTATTATTTTGCCTTCTTCACAGCAGCTCCAGTAGCTGATGGAGTAGGTCAGGAGCAAGGGTCAAGTTGCTACAACTTACCGGTGACAGCTTTTCCAGTGAAGGTATTCATTCCAGAGGAGGTCTAGTTACCTGACAAACCAGAGCAGGAAGTGTGCTTAGGGAGAAGCATCACCTTGAATAGCTGGGAACAGAGTTTGGTTCTTAACCTTTGGTACAGTTAAGAAGCCATCTCCTTTCCTGAACCACTTAACCTTCATACTAGGGGAGGAAGTGCCAGAAATGGGCTGAGAGCAGGTTTGGATGGGACAGCAGCAACAGGGGTTGGGGAGGTCTGATGGCAGCCCTCCCCAAAGAGGCAGAAGTGATTAAGGCAGAAATTACATGCTGTGTTTCAAGTTATTACTAGATAATTCCCAGAGGAGTTAATATTATGGTCTAATTAAACCACATCTCTCATATCTTGAGATTCTTTCTGCATATCCAGGACAATTCCTGCATGTACAATTGACTGTCTAGGTGTAACTGTCCATTTGTATGTGCAATTACCACAGCTGCATATGAAACTACAGTAAATGTTAACACGTGTATGCCCATTTTGCAGATGACAATCTGTCTAACAACAAAGGCCGAATCATAAAACAAAACAAATGGGAATGGTTATCTCCTTCATCACAGGAGCTAAACATAGTGATTTCAAGATTATATGGAGGCTATTTTTCAGACATCTGAAATTTGGCTTCCAGGAAATATCAGCAGACATGAGTGTAGAAAATGTCAATAACTGCAACACAATTATTTAATAATGCATCTTTGTCAAATAATCCTCAACAAAAGGTTACCCTCACTTCATTTCTCTCCTGAGGATCACTTCCTATCTTTCTGGAGAAAACCTATAGAATTTAATAGAATGAAACCAATGGGCATCTACAGAAATCACTACAAAAGCCTACAGGATTTAATAGCAAATGAGAACCTTTGAGTGGTTTAAAATAAATTATATAATCATATTTAATAACAGGGACACATTTCTATGTTAAATTCTATAGGAGGCTTAAAGATTCTAGAAAGGTTATTTTCTATTAAATCATTAAGATGTTTGCAAAAGGCTAATGCATTTCATTTAGTCTCTCCTCAGCTGTTGGCAAACTCTGTCTTTACATGTAGTTCAAACCTAGTTGCCATTCAGGCACCTTTTCTGCATATTGCTTCACATAAGGACCCTTCTACTTGCACAGAGGCCCTTTGATATCTTTAGATCTCCATATGGGTGCAGGAGTCCAGTCTTACTGAGCACCTTCCAGTATCGGGAACTGTCATGGAATCCACTCATCACAAGTGGAGCCTCCAGCTGGTGCTCTGGGGATTAATTCTACCAGCTTGCACTCTCCTTCTGATAGCATCTTCCCCACATCCTGTCTTGCTCACTCCCAGATCTTCAGCCTTCACTTCATGGCTTGGCCCTCTGGCCAAGGTCCTCTTCTTTTGGGGAATTCACATTCTTTCCAGAACTGCTGGCTGGTTGTCTAGCATCTTCAACACCCTTGCCACTTCCCTGTGGCTGGTAGGGGAACCCAAGCCCTCCCTCTACTCTGGGCTCCAGCCCAGGAATCCTAGGGTAAGTATAGTCCCGATACAGTCCTACCTCTTGCTGCTGTTTCCATGGGTTCTTTTCTACACATCTGGCTTCCCCCATTCTGCGTTTCTCAGCCTCCAACTCCCTCCACTCAGGGAATGACTACAGCCTACTTCCCTACAGCCTCTCTCAGCAGCAGCAGCTCCTTACTCTACAGTCTGCTACTTGGCTTTACACAGGCCCTGCCTGTTCCTGAACAGGTGAGCCTGCTCCTAATCAGTTATTTCCAAGCTGCCCGGCTCCTACTTGAGGTGCAGCCTAAAGAGTTAATTGGCCAGCCAGGCCACCTGAACCCCTTCCAGCCCTGTGTGGCATGGATACGCCAACACAGGGACTTAGGGTTTTCTTCCCTGCATTCCTTGAAAATTCCAAGGAATGGAGGCTTTACTCCCTTAAGAGCTTAAAGGATCAGCATCTCTTTTGTTTGGACGATACTGCAATAACAAACATTTTACAAAAGTCATCATTTCTAAGAGCTTTTGTTTGTTTCACACAATTTGGCCAATACTATTCTGCATAATTTAAATTAATATTGACATAGTATTCATATATTTATTTTAATCAAGCTATAAGGGAATTGGATGAGAATATAAAACAAAAAAAAGTAGCATGAAACTGAAGCAGGAATGAGGTTATGTTGCAAGCACTTTCAGGTCTGTCTGATTGGAAGGTCAACATGGCTATAGCAATAAAAAGAACATATTGTGAAGTATTATAGAGCAGGTGTGTTGTTGTGTCAGCCTCTTTCATGCAGTTGAAGGGTCACTGATCCCACTGTGGAAAAGAGCTAGTCATCTCTGACAATTTTTATATAAGACTGACTGACAGTATACACACTGCTGGACATCATGTCTGGTGTCAAAAGACTAGTGGAAATTTAAACTGTCTTTGCACTATAATTTCAGAGACAGGGGCAAGATAAAGCTACATGCAATTTTCACGAGGAACATCAACTGATACATATTGAATTTTAATAACATGCAATGCTAACTAATAGCCATGTCTCAGGCTATAGGCAGGATTCTCCTCTCACATCAGTTTTACATCACAGATTTTATTGGAGTCACTGCTAATTTGCCCTGATATGCCTAGATGAGAGAAGAATCTAGGTCTATGAGAGTTCTGTACACAGGGCAACACAGAAAGAAACACTGCATCTAAGTATTTCTTCTAATTAACAGTGGGATGCAGAGCTGTGTTATTGCTGTCTTTATTTCACCTCTGTATAGCACAACATTAGAATGAAGCTATTTATATTAATCTGTAGGCACCTAGATGAGTTTGCTCAGCCCAATCTCCTTTCAAGTACAAAGACCCTGATTCTCCTCTCATATACACCAATTTATAGACTCATAGATTTTAACACCAGAAAGGACCACCATGACCATCTAGTCTGACCTGCTGTACATTGTAGCCATAGTAACTCAACCACCCACTCCTGTAATAGACCCCCTAACCTCTGGCTGAGTTACTGAAGTCCTCAAATCATGCTTTAAAGACTTCAGGTTATAGAGAATTCATAATTTACATTGGTTTAAATCTGCATATGACCCATGCCTTATGCTGCAGAGGAAGACAAAAAACAAAACAAACAAAAAAACCAGGGTCTCTGCCAATCTGACCCAGAAGAAAATTCCTTCCCACCTCGTAATATCGCAGTCCTTTGGGCTCTGAGCATTTCAACAAGGCTGAATAGCCAGGCAATATGAAATAATACTCTATAGTAACTTGGAGCCCTCCCCATATGGTGTCCCGTAACTGGCCATAGAGATACTTGCTACTAGCAGTTGCAGATTGGCGATATACCATCGTAGGCAGTCTCATCATGCCATCCCTTCCGTAAACTTATCAAACTCAAAAGTAAATCCACTAAAGTTATGTTGATACAAGAGTGGTGTGAAAGGAGAATTGGGGCTCCCCTTCCAATTGTCCCTAATATTTGATATCTTTCAGCACACACAATCTTCATTCTTATTTGTGATTGCCTTTCTTCTGGAATTGGGATTGAATATTGCATGGATGGCCAGCTCCTTTATCTGCAGTGTGTTCATTCTAAAACTAAAGTCACCAGGACAGTTATTACTGACCTTCAGTATGCTGACGACTGTGCTATCCGCCCAGGATGACTTGCAGTCCACCCTAGATCTCTTCTCAGGTGCCTATCATAGCCTGGAAATTTCCCACAACACTGAAAAGACTAAGGTGCTCCACCAGCCTGCCCCAGCACAAGTTGCCCCCATTTTTCCACAAATTGTCATCAGTGGTGAATCCCTGGAGAACATTGAGTATTTCTCTTATCCTGTTAGCCACATCTCCCAGACAGCCAATCATGTTGTGGAGATTGAACATAGGATCCATTATGCCAGCGTATCCTTTGAAAAGTTGCTCTGTCTTGTCTTTATTGACAGATCTGCAGATGGAAACTAATATCCTGGTCTACAATGCAATAATCATCCCCACTCTTCTTTTTGGGTGCAAGGCATGGAGGACATATTGAAGCCATCTTAAGCATCTGGAGTGGTACCAACAGCATTGCCTAGGGAATGTTGTCTGTATCAGATAGGAAGATCATCACGCCATTGCCAGTGTTCTCTCTGCAGCTAACATCACCAGTGTTGAGGCCAAGATTATGAAACATCAACTTTGCTGGGCAGGTCATTGTGTGTATATGGCTGATACTTGTCTTCCAAAGCAAGTCCTCTTTTCTCAACTCAGTATGGAAAGAGGGCAAAGGAAATGCTAAAAGGACACCCTGAAAGTATATCTTCAGAAAGGAGGCATTGATCCCACAAATTGGGAATTGCTGACTGGCAATAGACTGCACTGTCCTTACATCATACATCAAGCCTCAGCCCATTTTTAATAGAATTGCCTTGCTCGAGAGGCCAAGAAATAGCAGAGAAGGAAGGAAAGTGTACAGCATCCCAGCCAGCAGTTGTTGTGCTCTTTCCAGGCAACCACCTGTTACATGTGTAGAAAACCTGTAGAACATGAATTGGACTCCTCAACTATCTTAAGTCTTATCAACAACTTTTCCCCCAGACATCCTCCTCGTATAGAGGGCCAGCTGACGATACAGACACACACACAGACACACACACACACACACTTTGGGCGGTAACTTTTTTAATCGCAGCTGTATTCTAGCTAACTAACTAAAAATAGAAGTGCGGTTGCCATGTCGCAGGCTTCAGCATGGGCCCCCAGGTACTTTCTTGCTTGGGCCGCCTGCACTGCAGCCCATGCAAGGGTGTCCTCACTGCTATCTTTAGAATTGGTATGTCTACACAAGCTGCAAATCACATTTACGCCACCCATGTATGTGCTGACAGATTAATGAGTGGAGTGCAGATGATGAGCTAAGAATATAAAATGAAAGTAATCTATTCCACATTCTAAAAGTGTATTCCATGGCTGACAAAATAAAAGGAATTTATTTTATGGTTATCATGCCTATGTATGCAATATAACAAAATGTTCAAATATGTTCAGTTCCATTCATTCACTAAAATACATAGTAGGTATAATATTCTCAGGTTTCCCTGCTATAAAATAAAGCATTTTTAAAAAATATTTCAGAAGAGTGAAATAATGCAAGGTGAATGCAAAACAGTGGTGCTTTACACTAAGTCCACTAATTCCTGTTAATGCATGCTTCTGAAAAAGGCAACAAGAATGTACAGTCAATCAATTGGCAATTACATTGGCCCCAGAATCAGCTGTATTTTGTACCTGCAGTGTTTGTTCTGAGAGAATGCAGCTGCTCAAGGAACCAATATATTTTCAGGATGACTTCATAGTCATTGTAATCTAGTTATGTAGCCACTGGCAGTTTGGAAAGAAAAGGAATTAAGTTTATTCAAGAAATAAGAACATAAAATAAGAACTTTTTTTATGGCAGGTTGATTTTATCTTAGTCACACTGGTGATAGTGAATGGCTTAACACAATGAAGTTATGTTCAATTTAAAGACATGTAGAATCATAGAAAAGTAGGGCTGGAAAGGACCTCGAAAAGTCATCAAGTCCGGACCCCTGCGCTGAAGCAGGATCAAGTAAACCTAGACCATCCCTGACAGGCGTTTGTCCAACCTGATCTTAAAAAAAAAAAAAAAAAAAAGGGGGGAATTCCATAATCTCCCTCAGAATCCTGTTCCAGAGCTTAAATGCCCTTACAATTAGAAAGTTTTTCCTAATATCTAACCTAAATTGCCCTTGCTGCACATTAAGCCCATTACTTCTTGTCTTCCCTTCAGCAGACCTGGAGAACAATTAAGCAGAGTCCTCTTTATAATAGCTATTAACTTATATGATAATACTTAGGTCTCCACCTTCAGTCTTCACTTTTCTAAGACAAAACATGTCCAGTTTCTTTAATCTTTCCTCATAAGTCAGGTTTTCTAAATCTTTTATCATTTTTGTTGCTCTTCTCTGGATCCTTTCCAGTTAACCAGATCTTTCTGAAAGTGCCCAGAACTGGACACAATTAAGCCTCCAGATAAGCCTCACCAATACCAAGTAAACTGGGACAATTGCCTCATGTGCCTTATATATAATGATCCTGTTAATAAAAGCCAGAATGATACAATCCTTTTTCACAACTTATATTAGCGTGAACATTAAAAAGCATGACTACACATATGCCAGTAGAGAGTTTCACCCTATCACCAGTTAAGTCAGCGGAGTTAGAGCAGAAGAAATTCTGCAACTTCATCCATTTAGGCAGAGGTTTACATAAGTAAAAAATGACAGCAGACAATTGGTACATAAAAGCCCTCACACTCCTGCATCTGGATCTGGGCAGATGGACCCTGGTGCCTGTACCAAATGTCTTCTGAAGATTTTTTTTTTTTATAGTTTGACTAGAGCTCTGTGTGCTGCAGGGTCTGCTTGTTTAGAAGAGTTTACAATATTGGGCCCTAATTCAGGACATGCAGGTTTTCGTAGGAGCATTGCCTTAGTAAAGACAATAGGATCCGTCCTTTGTGTAACTATTTCCCATTTAAATGAGTGAATAGTCCTGTAAATAGTAACAACTCAAATGCAATATAATTTCATAATATACCAAGGTGATTTTCAGCTATATATGGCCTTAGCACTGCTGTGTTTTAATTCCCCCTCCTGTCCTACAAATTTGCCTACAAATTAGCCTCCAGTGAGCCAAACCACTGGAAACTTCAATCAGTTTCAGCCATTTCAATTACATATGCCAAAATAAAACCAAAAATAAAACCTATTTTATAGGAAGAAAAGTTTCTCCACTTTTCCTTAATTCAAAAATAGTAATTGTTTGTTTGTTTTTTTTTTTAAATCAGGAAAAAAATCACCTCTGGTTTGAGAGAAAACAATATTTTCCCCAGAAATAGTTTTTTTCAAAGAATTATGACTGTATGAAAATAGAAGATTTTAATGATAATTATATTGAGACTAAGTCATCTGCAAGAATTTTAATAAAAAGCTGTAAGATTGTAACAGGATAACAAAGTCTGGAAATTTAAATTTAGTGCTGACATTCAATTGATAACTTATACTTGTGTGATAGGCTACTATCTTGCTGGCTAAGTTTTTCCATCATACGCACTTACATCACAAAGGACTTATTTCATTGAGATTATAGATTGACTCGAATGAATTCCAGGATAAAGCTCCCATTGATGTTAATGGGAGGGGATCAGGCTCCTATTGCACAAAATCTTTCAGTGGCCTCTGATTTCCAGTTCATTAAAATTATACCTTGAAAGTTTTTTAAAAATGTTGATGACTCTGGCTGATCCCAAGAACAAGCATATGAGCGCCACTTCCCCATCAGTACTTCAGAAACCAAAAATATTGTTACAAATATGTTTTTATTTAATGTCACTAAAAGTATTTTTGGGACCGTCTTCAGATTAAGTACATACTTAAGAAACAATATTACATTTGACCATAACAGAAGCAATCAATTTTCTGTGAGATGGCACACATTTTAAGAGCATTCCTGTATGGATCAGATTGTAAGACACATATGTTAAAACAAAAACAAGAGAAAAAGCTAGACTGACCAGACCATTCATAAGTTGCTAAATTGTCTGTCTACCATGCACAAAAGCCAGCCAGTTTTCTGAGTTGTGAGATAACTCAAATCTTCCCCAAAATGAGAAATCTACTTTTTATCTTAAGCAGCTTTTTTATATATTCAAGAATGATTTTCTCTTTGGTGAAGACTTTTCACACCAAGTTGCAACTCTACTTTTAACCTCCCCAAAATAGGGATTTATTAATAGACTGAACTCTAACAGCAGGATCAGCAGTGTTGCTGCACAAATCAATAAGGGGGTCTCTCACTTTATTTATTTATTTTTTTTACTCAGCAGCAGCGAACACCCCCTATTACATTTTTCAAATATATTTTGCTGACTCAGGCAAGATACAGAGAGAATCTTTTGTGCAAAATTGATTAGTAGAATCCCTGTAACATGCTGCAGCCTGGGAAAAAGTGGTATTGTTATCTCCACCAGTAAAATCATCATTTAGCTCTATTAACCCAATATCAGCACTGTTAATTAACTTGGGTCTGTATTATCATCATCAGCTCTAGGATGAAAAAAACTCAGACATTTAACTAGCTTTTCATTACACTGGGCCTACTTCTGCTTGCATGGAAGTAAATGGGAGTTTTTTTCCCATTACTTTTAATGGAGGCAGGACCATACTAATTATAATTTTGTAATTTCCACATTGAAAGAAAATAGTAACTCTATTAAAATGTATTACTTAACATTAGATTTATCACTGATAGGATTCCATAAAATACAAGTCTGCATTTTCATGGAAGTAATAGACACATAATTCATATTCAGGTAAACTTAACCAATGCTTTCCCATAATTGTTAAAATTATAATTCTCATAAGGTAAAATTAACCCCTTTGCAGAGAGCCCTCACCAGTAAAATTCCATTAATACCACCAGCACTTTTTTTGGAATGGTATATATCGTCAAGGGAGTCTACACTTGTTATTGAGCATGTATGTGTGTATTTGTGCATGTGCACATGCACACAAGGTAGTATCTATTCTCTACTTCCTACTTGTAAATTAAAAATGACAAGTGATTACACAAAACTATCTGGGAAATGTTCCTAAGTAAAGAAAATGGTGTTAGCAATTCCTACCCATATGTAAAGGTATAAAGGATCACTGCATGTAGCGCTTTTATTAGACAATCATTTATCCTCTCCTCTATCTAGGCTCCAAACAATTATTTTTACTTTCTCTTCACCAGTTGGTTTAAAGCATTTGGCTATTAAAAGTGTAACTCCAATTTAGTAACGCCCTTAAGCTTGTGCTGAACATTAATGCCTTTTCATTATGGTCTTTCTGAATCTTTTGTTTTAGGGGCCAAATTATCTGATGGAGTGATTCCATTGAAGTCAGAGTTATGTCAGCAAAGAATCTGATGGTAGGATTTTAGATACCAGTATATTCAGATAGGACAATAGGTCAGTTTGGTTCAGAGAAAACGCACCTAGTTTTAGACCTTATTTGATTTTCTAAAATTACCAGCCTTCTGACATTTATCAAGTTTCATTTTACAATTTTTTTGGCTGAGACTGTTTGTATAGAGATTATCAATAGATTGCACCATATTATTTAGGCAATCTATCTGCAGTGATGGATGTTCCATGTGGTTTTACAAGAGCTGTTGCTTTGGAAGGAATAGCTTTTACTTGAGTTTCCATGCCCAGTCCAACTTTTAATAGACAAAACATAAAGAAGGGAATGACCCAGGGAGTCATTCCCATTTTTGTCCATGCACCCCTGGCCAACCTCAGCGAGGCCAGCCAGGAGCACCCATGACAGCAGCAGACGGTACAAAATGATTGATAACCGTCATTGCCAATTTCCAATTGCAAACGGTGCAAAATGACTGATAACCATCATCTCATCACCAATTTACAATGGTAGACGGTGCAATAGGGATGGTAACCATCTCTGCTACCATGCAAAGGCAAATGAATGCAGCTGTGTAGCACTGCAGTACTGCCTCTGTCCAGGGCCGGCTCCAGACCCCAGCGTGCCAAGCGCGCGCTTGGGGCGGCGTCCCAGCGGGAGGGCGGCAGGCGGCTCCGGCGGACCTCCCGCAGGCATGCCTGCGGAGGGGACGCTGATCCCACGGCTCCGGTGGAGCATCTGCAGGCATGCCTGCGGGAGGTCCACTGGAGCCGCGGGGCCAGCGGACCCTCCACAGGCATGCCTGCGGGAGGTCCACCAGAGCCGCGGGACCAGCGACCACTAGAGTGCCCCCCGCGGCGTGCGGACGTGCGGACGTGCTTGGGGCGGCGGAAATCCTAGAGCTGCCCCTGCCTCTGTCAGCAGCATCCAGTACACATACGGTGACAGTGACAAAAGGCAAAACAGGCTCCATGGTTGCTATGCTATGGCATCTGCCAGGGCAATCCAGGGGAAAAAGGGCGCGAAATGATTGTCTGCCATTGCTTTCACGGAGGAAGGATTGAGTGACGACATTTACCCAGAATCACCCGCGACACTGTTTTTGCACCATCATGCATTGGGATCTCAACCCAGAATTCCAATGGGCGGGGGAGACTGCGGGAACTATGGGATAGCAACCCACAGTGCAATGCTCTAGAAATCGATGCTAGCCTCGGTACATGGACGCACACCGCCGAATTAATGTGCTTAGTGTGGCCGCGTGCACTCGACTTTATACACTCTGTTTTACAAAACCGGTTTATGTAAAATTGGAATAATCCCATAGTGTAGACATACCTTTAGGAAGGATCGATCAAATGCACAATTACAAAATGGAGAATAACTTTCTAGATGGTAGTATTGCTGAAAAGGATCTGGGGTTATAGTGAACCACAAACTGAATACAAATCATCAGTATGATGCATCTGCAAAATACATAAATAAATAAATAAAAAAGGCTAGTATGATTCTGGGGTTTATTAACAGGAATGTTGTAGGTAAGACACAGGAGGTAATTGTCCTGCTGTACTCAGCACTGGTGAGGCCACAGCTGGAGTAATTTTTCCAGTTCTGAGCACACAATTTAGTAAGAGTAAGGATGGAAATTGGAAAGAGTCCAGAGGAGAAAAAAAATGCTAAAAGGCTTAGAAAACCTGACCGATGAGAAAATGTTGAAAAAAAATGAAAACAGAAGACTGGATTGGGGGTAGTTGCAGGACTGATAAGTGTTCCAATATATTAAGGGCTTTTGTAAAGAGGATGGTGATCAGTTGTCCTCCATGTCAATTTTTATTAAAAGCCAAGAGCACCTACTTTGCTTATGAGAATGTATGAATGAATATACACAATAGTATATATTATTGTATTTGAGTCTGCTAAAGTGACCTTGGAGTGAAATTGACCCATTGTATTAAACTAGTCATAAGCAAATGTTTTATGCAGTATCCACTAATTTTGGATGCCCACCTTGAAAATATCTTGGATGTGGATTTCAGAAGTACAGGCTAACTGCAGCTTTCATTGAGTTCAGGCAGAATTGTTTATACTTCACACCTCTTATAATGAAGTTCTTCTAGGTGTCTCAAATAGAAACATTTAATGACTACCAATATTCATTGACACTTCAGAAAATCTAGACCTTAGTTATTTGGTCATTTCAACTTCAACTCTACATTTCCTTATAGTTGGTATTTATGCCCCAAATCTGCAAAAAACTCTTAAGCACATACTTAACTTAGTCCACACCTATTCAGCAAAGAATCTCAATGTAAGGGCTTGTCTGCATGGTACGTGTGTGTGCAGCAAACCACAGTGTGAATCTACAGTGCACTTGTAGTGCAGTGGAGCCTGCCAGGCAGTAACATCCTGACTGGATCCTTCTACAGTGCAGTTTGGCATACTACTACTCAAAAGTGTAGTAAGCCAAATTTTACTTTGACATTTTGATGCCCTTACATTGTACCATTGATTTTATGGCTCTTCATATATTTGATTTTTTTACAATTAATAAAATAACACAGATTTTAATGAAACATCAAAAGAGTAGAGTTGAGGTATAATGGCATAATTCACCTAGAGCACTATTCACCATCACACCCCATGATGGGTGTAAAGGAGACTAGAACAATTACATTATGCATCTGAGCATATCAGAGAGACATACAGAAATACAAGGTTTATTATGAAGATTTAATGATGCAGGAAATTATACTGAATAACCATAATTTTTTCATAAATATAAAATATTAATAAAATCATAATTAATGAGAAATTAACACAATGCTTAGTAGCTCTGTTACAAAGAATGAATATATGGCCAGATGACATATGGCTACATCTTGTCAAAACATGGGATTCTGTCTGTTTTTTGTTTTGTTTTGTTTTGTTTTTTTTAACTTAGGCACTGTGACAGGTTCAGTCACAGAGACCTCTTTGGGACTGTCACCTGATGTGTTGAAACTACCTCTGAGCCCATTTTCCCTGCCAGCTTGCGACTCCAGAACCCTGTCTTGTTTCGCCAGACTTGCTACTCCGCTGCAACACAGACCCAAGGTCTGAACCATGCCCCCAAAGTTGTAGACGTTAACCAAAACTTCTCAGTAGGTTTCCTCTTCCAATGGGATCCAAACCCCAAATAAATCCGTTTTACTCTGTATAAAGCTTATTCAGGGTAAACTCATAAATTGTTCGCCCTCTATAACACTGATGGATATGCACAACTGTTTGCTCCCCCAGGTATTAATCACTTACTCTGGGTTTAATACTAAATAAAAGTGATTTTATTAATTCTATTAATTCTATTCTATTTATTATAAAAAGTAGGATTTAAGCGGTTTCAAGTAATAATAGACAGAACAAAGTTACGAAGCAAAATAAAACAAAACATGCAAGTCTAAGCCTAATACATTAAGGCCTGGTCTACACTACGATTGTAGGTCGAATTTAGCAGTGTTACCTCGATTTAAGTCTGGGCCTGTCCACATGATGAAGCCCTTTTTTTTTTACTTAAAGGGCTCTTTAAATCAATTTCTTTACTCCACCTCCGATGAGTGGATTAGCGCTGAAATCAGTCTTGCGGGCTGAATTTGGGGTAGTGTGGACACAATTTGATGGGACTGGCCTCTGGAAGCTATCCCAGAGTGCTCCTTTGTGACCGCTCTGGACAGCGCTCTCAACTCAGATGTACTGGCCAGGTAGACAGGAAAAGGCTCACGAATTTTTGAATTTCATTTCCTGTTTGGACAGCGTGGCGAGCTGATCAGCACAGGTGACGATGCAGAGCTCATCAGCATGATGTGCACATTGCCGGGTCAATTTCTTGTTTTGATCCACTCCATCTATCTTTTACATTTTAGATTGGCAGCAGACAGTGCAGTACGACTTCTTGCGATCATCATCTACTGGCTGCTCGCCAGAAGATGGTGCAATACAATTCCTAGCCATCGTCATCTCCTGGGTGCTTGGCAGAAGATGGGAATGACCTGGCTGAGTCACTCCCATGTCTGCCCAGATGCCCCTGACTGACCTCACCGAGGTCGGCTAAAAGAGCACCCAGGAGTACAATGAAGATGGCTACCAATCGTAATGCACTGTCTGCTGCCAAAAGGCAATGAGCTGCTGCTGTGTAGCAATGCAGTCCCACGTCTGCCAGCACCCAGGAGACGTATGGTGATGGTGAGCTGAGTGGGCTCCTTGTTTGCTGTGGTATGATGTCTGCTCAGGTAGCCCAGGGAAAAAGGTGCAAAATGATTGTGTGCCATTGCTTTCACGGAGAGAGGGATGGAGGGAGAGGGGGGCCTGACAACATGTAACCAGAACCACTCGAACACTGTTTTTGCCCTGTCAGGCATTGGGATCTCAACCCAGAATTCCAATGGGCAGCGGAGACTGCGGGAACTGGTGGATAGCTACCCACAGTGCAATGCTCTGGAAGTCGACGCTAGCCTTGGTACTGTGGATGCAGTCTACCGACTTAATGCACTTAGAGCATTGTGTGTGGGGACACACACAATCAACTGTATAAAAACTATTTCTAAAACAACGACTTCTATAAATTCGACCTAATTTCATAGTGTAGACATACCCTAAGAAACTGAATGCAGGTAAAATCTCACCCTCAGATATGTTCCAATAAGCTTCTTTCACAGACTAGACTCCTTCTCAGTGTGAGCCCCATCCTTTCCCTGGTACAGTTCTTGTTAGTTCCAGCTCAGGTGGAACTAGGGGATTTATTTTGTTCTGTTCTACTCCCTTTTATAGCTTTGGCACATGGAGGGAATCCTTTGTCTCTCTCTGGGTTTCCACCCCTCCTTCTAAATGGAAAAGCAGGAGGCTTAAGATGGATTCCAGTACCAGATGACATGGTCACATGCCCTGTGAGACCCCAAGCCTCTATTCTTCCTGGCCTGACTCACAGGAACAAATGGAAGCTTACAAGTAAACAGAGCTATATACAACCAATTGTTCTAGTTAATGGGAGCCATCAAGATCCACCATTAATAGCCCACACTTTACATAATTACAATAGGACCTCAGAGTAATACTTCATATTTCTAGTTTTAGATACAAGAATGATACATTCATACAAATAGGATGGACACACGCAGTAGATTATAAGCTTTGTAATGATACCTTACAAGAGACCTTTTGCATAAAGCATATTCCAGTTACATCATATTCACACTTATAAACATATTTCCATAAAACATATGGAGTGCAATGTCACAGGCACACAGGGAACAAGAGGCTATGGGATCATTGCCATTTAGGATTTCTTCAGTGTTCTCTTTCATTGTTGTGTGGAGCTTGCATACCATGTAGATAGACTACTTACTAATAGCCAAGGCAGGATAGGTAGGTAAGTATAGAGCAGACCACTTACTCTTTCCCCCAACTCCCCCCAAGTGGATTAGGTGTTAGGAAAAGATTAACAGTGAGATAGCAGAACAACCTGTCAAGGGACCCCTATGGAGTTGCATTCAGTTCAGTGGCATTATACAGTGCTGCTTTTAACACCCACCCCTTAGGAATTATTTAAGAATAATTAAGTTAATATCTACCTTAATGCAACTCAGGTGACTTGATGACCTAATACAACTCCCTTACTAATTAAATAAGTTGTTACTCTAAGGCCCTGATTCTGCAAACACCTTTCATGTGTCTAGAGTTAGGCATGTGCCTGCCTCCCACTGAACTTAATGGAGTTACACAGGTTCTTAAAGTTAAGCACATGTGGCAAGGCTTTACAGAAGCAGGGCCCTAGCTACTGGTCCTGCAAACACATATTCAAGTGCCTCTTCTAAAAATCAATCAACAGATTACTCATCTGAGTAATAATTAAAGGATCATGCTCTATGCTTGCCTATGCGATAAATTAGTTGTCAAAGAGCATTTGTTGAAACTTTTTGGGCTGTTGTTGGTGTTTATATGTTTAATTATCTAACAAACAATATTAAGTGCATTTTTAAATGAACGCTACTGTAAGTAGAAAAGTTAATTTAAATACTTTTTTGTTATTCATTATCTTTCCCTGTGACAGTATCTGTGTTTTTGTAGTGACTGTTTAATCTAAAATGTATAAGTCTTGAAAGGCAAATGTATGTGCATTCATAATACAATGCAGTACATAATTAGATAAAAATAATGCATCCAATAAAACATGTCTACTTTATCTGTCATTTTGGATATTTATAACTGGAGCATGGAATTTAATATGGATCATTACTTTCCCAGAATTTTACCACTAGCTTCAGTCATTATATTATCCCAATACCTTCCCTTCTTGTCTTGTTGAGATGAAAAATATTTTTGAGTTTATAGAATCATAGAAATATTGGTCCGAAAGGGTTCTCAAGAGATAATAAAGTCCAACCCCTGTACTGAGGCAGAACCAAATAAACCTAGACCATTTCTGACACCTGTTTGTCCAGCCTGTTCTTTTAAACATCCAATTATGGCGATTCCACAACCTCCCTTGGAAGCCTATTCCAGAACTTAACTGCCCTTTCAATTAGATAGTTTTTCCTAATGTCTAAACTAAATCTCCCTTGCTGCAGATTAACCCCATTACTTCTTGTCCTATCTTCTGTGGACATGGAGAACAAGTGATCAACATCCTCCTTATAATAGTCTTTAACATATATCAAGTATCAGAGGGGCAGCCGTGTTAGTCTGGATCTGTAAAAGCAGCGAGGAGTCCTGTGGCACCTTATAGACTAACAGACGTTTTGGAGCATGAGCTTTCGTAGGTGGGTATTCATATATGTTAAAGCAGCGAGGAGTCCTGTGGCACCGTATAGACTAACAGACCTTTTGGAGCATGAGCTTTTGTGGGTGGGTATTCACCCATGAAAGCTCATGCTCCAAAACGTCTGTTAGTCTATAAGGTGCCACAGGACTCCTCGCTGCTTTAACGTATATGAAGACTTATCAGGTCCCTGGTCAGTCTTCTTGTCTCAAGATTAAACATGCCCAGTTTTTTCAATATTTCCTCAAAGATCAGGTTTTCTAGAGCTTTAATATTTTTGTTGCTCTTCTCTGAACTCTCTTCAATTTGTCCACATCTTTCCTAAAGAGTGGGACCTGGAATTAGACACAGTACTCAACTGAGAGCTCATCAGTTCTGAGTATAGTGAACAATTACCTCCTATGTCTTACATACAAGACTCTTGTTAATAATTCCAGAACAATATTCATCTTTTTATTTAACTGCATCGCATTGTTGACTCATATTCAGTTTGTGATCCACTATAACCCCAGAACTACCACTGATCCAGTTATTTGATTTTTCTTTCCTAACTGAAGTAGTTTGCACTTATCTTTATTTAATTTCATTTTATTGATTTCAAACCAAGGGTACATCCAGACTTCCCGATGGATCGGCGGGTAGTGATCGATCTATCGGGGATCGATATATCGTGACTTGTCTAGACGCGATATATCGATCTCCGAATGTGCTCCGGTCGACTCCGGAACTCCACCAGGGTTAGCAGTGGTAGCGGAGTCGACGGGGGAGCTGTGGCCATCGATCCCACGCCGTGAGGATGGGAGGCAAGTCGAAATAAGATACATCGACTTCAGCTACGCTATTCCCATAGCTGAAGTTGTGTATCTTACATCGTCCCCCCCAGTGTAGACCAGCCCTAATTCTCCAATTTGTCAAGATAATTTTGAATTATAATTCTGTTCTCCAAAATTCTAGCAACCCCTCCCAGCTTGGTGTCATCTACAAATTTTATAAGCATACTCTCCACTCCATTGTCTAAGCCATTAATGAAAATATTGAAAAGTACCAGAGTTAGGATGGACCTCTGGAGGACTCCACTAGATACACCCTCCCAGCCTGACAATTAACTATTGATAACTAGTCTTTGACAGTCTTTCAACCATATGCACCCATCTTATAATAATTTCATCTAGACCACATTCCCTAATTTATTCATACTAGTCTAATATGTTCTCCATGTATATTTTAAGCTTATTTATCTTAACAGAAAAATACAAAATCCTAGAAAGCCATAATATGTGAATTATGTTGTCTTGCAGTATATTTCCATTACTCTCAGTGATAAATCATTTTTATTAAAAGCCAAGAGTACCTAATCTGTAAACATCTGCACGTATCAATGGATCTGAAGTGGGGCATTTGTGTATGAAACATTCTAAGATTTCACACCATGGTTTATTTTATCCCTGCCCTCAATTTGAACATAAAATTGTTAGTCATAAATTTACAAGCTAAGAAGCTAGCCAAATGATACTAAGAGGGGCAGGTATATATTTAAATGTGCACAAAGTAGAACTACCAACTGAGGTGGTTCTCAGTAATGAGAGGCCCCAGTGTTTTTTTGTGTTTTTAAATAGTTACCCTATATTGCACTATTTCAGTTTAGAAACTTCCTTCTTACGGCAATAATCCATCCTCTAGTTAGGAAAAAATTTTCAAAATGCAGCAAAGCAAGCTCACAAAACAGGACATTAATAATGAATTTATGCATTCTTAACAGATTATATTAAACTAATATGCTATAGCTTTCTGACATTCATATTTGGTAAATGTTAGCACTATTTGTGACTTGTGCATTTTGGCACCGATCCTGGAAAGACATACACTGGTGTTTTAACTTTACACATGTGAATAGTCCCAGAAAAATCAATGTAATTATTCATGTATTTAAAATTAAAGTACCTGCATATGTCTTTGCAGGATCATGGCCTTCATCAGACCACTACCAATACTGGGGCATAGGCAACTTTTTTATTTGAGGGTGTTATGACCCTGAGTTTCCAATGACCCAGTGTTGGTTACCTACTGCCACAACATAGCTTTCCACTTGGAATTTTAACTGGGGAACCCTCTCCCCTTGCTCCCTTGTTACAAGGAAGCTGTCCCCAGCTGTGGGAGGTCCCCTGATAGGGACCATAGGTGTTCTTCAAAGGCTGCTGAAGAAACACGTATTCACCACAGCTCCACTCCAGACTGAATTAATGAACTTGTAATTTATTGTTTACAATTAACACCCAAGAATGAGTTCTGTACTCATCCAGAAGTTCCCACTGTCCATTTCAAGTTCTGGACAGTCTCATTTCATACCCTAGTTTAAGCTTCCTGTTCATAAACCATGTAATTCAATGTTCTCCTAATCTGGTCTCTCTGCCACCCTCTCTGCAGCCCAGACTTCTGCCATCCCTGATGGACCTGTCTGTGGAGAGACTTGGCAACTTCAGCAAGACCGGATCAAACCATCTCCAGCTGACAAGTCTTCACTCATTCTTCCAGCAGCCCTCCTCCCACTGCTGACTGACACACCAACATTTTGGGGTGGCTCCAAGGAAACCAGTGGGCCCTCACAGAATCCATAGGTTTCAAACTATTATTGCTTCCACCCACAGTTTACCTCCCATATACCTAAATATATACAAATGCAACACATACCCTGACATTCCCTATGAGGCAGGCGGGGTGAATTAATATCACTGAACATCATTTCAACAAGTAGTTTTGTCCCATACTAAATTCTCACTTTTTAAAAGTTCCAGACTCAGTGTTTCCTTTATTTATTAATTAAATCCTTAAATCTGGGGGGGGGCAGTTGTCTACACCCATGCATGTGCTCACAAAATACTAAAATGGATGCAAACTACATAACACCATGACAAACCAACAGTATGTACATTTTGAAGTGTAGGTACAAGCAGCGGATATGAGGTTTCTCTGCAGGGTGGCTGGGCTTACTCTCCAAGATAGAGCTCAGCTATGCAGGAGGGCCTCAGAGTAAAGTTTCTACTCTTCCAGATCAAGAGGAGACAATTGAGGTGGTTCGTGGTGCATCGTGATAAGGATACCTCTGGGAGACACCCACTGGAAGACTACTGGGCACATCCCACTGGGTGAAGGCCCCCCCAAGGCTGGCCCAGGACATTGTGGAGGGATTATATCTCCCAGCTGACCTGAGAACACTGGGGAATCCTCCAGGAGGAGCTGGAACCTGTTGCAGAGGAAAAGGAGGTCTGGTCCTCCCTACTCTCCATGGTGCCCCTACAACCCTCTCCAGAAAAAGTGGCATAAAGGATAAAGAAGAAGGTTCTTAGTGTGGGCAGGGCCGGCGCTTCCATTAGGCAACCCTAGGCGTCGCCTAGGGCGCCAGGATTCGGGGGGCGGCATTTTGTGCGCTCCCCATGGGGCACATGGGAGCTTCCGGTTCTGCTCCCGTTGCACCGCCGAAGAAGGACCTTCTGCCGACGTGCCACGGAAAACAGCGGCAGGCAATTGAGCAGCTCAATGACTGCCGCTGTTGCCTGCGGCATTTCGGCGGAGAGTCCTTCTTCGGTGGCATAATGGGAGCGGAACCAGAAGCTCCCATGCGCCCCATAGGGAGCGCACAAAATGCCGCCCCCCAAATTCTGCCTAGGGCGCCAGAAACTCTGGCGCCGCTCCTGAGTGTGAGGAATTTTCTTAAAGGACCACATTTTATATCTTTCTTGTATGAGACACAAGGAAATGCCTCGTATAATCTCCCCAGATAACCAAAAGATTATTTTTATTTCATAAAGCTCAGTTGGGAAAATCCCTCCTTGCCAGAAGTAAATCAGGATTTCACATTAATTAGGCTAGTTAGCAGCAAGTTTAACACTTATCTTAATTATGACTACAAACACTTTGTGAGAACAAACACTAAAACTTCCTGGTTAATAAAGTCCTAAATTAGCCTATTTTAGAAAAATTACAATAAGAAAACAGCACTCCTTCAGGTTTCAGCAAATATGATATATTTATGTTTCCTGCTTAATACTGAATTGTTGCTGTGTGTGACATTGAACAACATTTGACAATATTTTAAAAGCTTTATAGATAACATTTCTTAGGTTAAAATTAATATACTGTACAAAACCAATTAAACACACTGGTAAGGTGTCTTGAAAGATCCTTATCTCAAAAACACCCTCTCTTTTGAATATATCTTTTCCAAAATTCTTATGTAAGAAATACTACCGGAAAATACCTATCTTACCCATAGAATGACAACTTCGCCACTCCTAGGTACTATAATTGTGTTAGTGTCAGGCAGTGAAACAGAGGCTGTCTTGAGGTTCAGAACTGAGACCTTAACTATTTTTGTCCATTAAAGTCCCATAGTACTTTTCACAAGTCTGGGTAACACCTAGCATCCTAACCACATGCCAACAAAATAATTACATTCTGTATTCATAAAACTCCTTATGTACTTTCAGATGGATACAGTATTCTTCACTGTTGCATAACGTTTTTTAAAAGGCTGTTGTATTTCACTTATGGTTGAATAATCCTTATCTAGAAAAACTTTGAAATCTGTATCAAAGGTGCTATATAAATATCGACCATAATTTTATTATATTTTTACAAATAAATTCCTGGAGTAACAAGCATTGAGGCTTTTTCTTCTGATGTTAACAACTTTACTAAGCTAGGAAGTGAGAAATTAAGAATAAGTACAATCCTATCATGGGCTCCCACACAAGTTCCTGCAAGATTTAATGGTTGATGAAAGTACAGCAATTTCTAATTTCCAATGGGAACAACAACATGTAGGTGTAGTAACCTGCAATAAGTTACAAATAATGTACCTCAACTGTACTTAATAAGGCTATAATTCCATCAAGGGCTTCTGGGGACATCATAAACCATAGGAGTGAAACTTGAGTGGTTTCTCACGTTACTAGCAGGCTGCGACAGAATTACAGCCTTAATTTATATTCATTTTGAAGGAGCCTTATTTAATATTACACATTGATCATGATTAATGCCCATGGAGCCACTAAAACCTACTAGCTGTGTTCGTGGCCTTTTAAAGACATGTTAAGTCGGGTATGCCAATGAAAGCCATTAGAAATGCTCAAGAGTGGAGTGTTCTTGTTTTTTTTTTTAAATAGGTGATGGTCCTGTATCACTACCAGTTGAACTGGAGTCAGAGGGCCCATGTTTCCTGCAGGGATTGTTATTGATGGGACACCAGTGGAACAGATGAAGAAAAGCTAGAAGCAACTTCATCACATGGACAGAGCAGTCCATAACATTTAAAAGAGTTCCACTTGTTCGTCTTAAGCTGTGTTCAGCTTCACTTTTTGCTAATGAACCAGGATGGCCGCAGCTGAGCTGTGAGTTCTCTGAAGTACAGCAGCTGGCAGCATGAGCCATGGAACTCTGTCTGAAGCCCCTTAGAGCTCAGGATTTTGCAAACACAAACCTATACCAGCAATGGCCCCTGTGGAAGGAAGAATTTGATCTGTACAGACTTGACCATCAGGAAGATGAAAACAGCAGGACAACTATTCTTTTATCTGACTGGAGAATGAGGCAGAGATGACTCCAACCATTCTGAAGCTCACTACTGCCTCAAGCCTCAGAGTAGTCCTAAGAACCCTAGGGACCTATTGCTCCCAAAAGCAAAATGAAACTGTGAAGCAACACAGGTTTTTCATTAGAGACCAAATCAAATAGGACGGGACAGATCCCTACACATTATCGCATTATGCACACTGGCTCATACATGCAATCTTGGGGATTTGACAGACTCCCTGATTCAAGACAGATAGTCTGGAGCACTTGGGCTTGGCACTGGGGGAGCAACTGCTCTGTGAAAGCAATCTCACACTAGACTGATGCTTAGACATGAGGCACGCACTGGCAGCCTCAGAAGAAAGGATTGAGGCCTTAGGAGGCACACCAGAACTAAATGCAGTGGGACAACAACAAAGGAGAGGAGGTGGCCAGTGTACGAGACAGCATATTTGGATAAAGGAAAAGTGCCCCAACCTAGGACAGCATTGCAAGGAACGTAGAAAGCAGAATCCCAACTCAGTGTGTGCAAAAGGAATGTCCCAGAAAAAGATTCCTTCGGATTTGTACAAAAGGATGATGGCACATCTGACAGCAGTGATGACATCATGACTCTCTCCTTGAGTTCAAGATCATATCAGATTCAGACTTCTGTGACAGGAAAACAACCCAAGACAATACCAACCTCCATACATGCAATAGCGATAACAGGAAAACACTCTGTGATTTCAGCTGATGAATAGGGCCTTCTACAATGTTATTAGTGAAGGTGAATTGGACTTGAACACACCCATTACAAAAAGCAGGCACGATCTAAGGGCAGGTCTACACTACGGGGCTCAGTTGACCTAAGTTACCTAACTCCAGCTATATGAATAATATAGCTGGAGTTGACATAGCTTAGGTCAACCTTTTGCGGTGTCTACACTGTGCTGGGTCAATGAGAGAAACTCTCGTGTTGACTTATCTTATGCTTCTCATTCCGGTGGAGCACCGAAGTCAACAGGAGAGTGATCGGCAGTTGATTTAGTGGGTCTTCACCTCTAAATCAACCCCTGGTGGATTACTCGCTGTGCATTGATCCCCCGGTAAGTGGAGACAAGTCTTAAGACTGTACAATGAAAGCATAATACAGCCTGACCTGTAGGAAAATGTAGGATCTCATAGTAACTAATCTGAAAAATAACAGATGGTACCAATTGAAGTTTGTGTATTGGGGAATACAGATATACAAGCTATAGATCTGATCATGATGTAGCATCAGAATTTTATAGCTGCAGAGCAAGAAGCAAAAATATTTTCATGGACAATGGAGAAAATTTTAAAATCATGGGGCAGTTTCAAAGGCAACAGGTGCTTTGAAGGAAAGCTGCAACAGGAAGACCTCACAGTGAGACCTGGAAAATTTCAGTGTCACTACGTAATCCAGTAAGCAAGGAGCTCAAAACTCTGCAAGCAGGGGTATCATAGCACCTGTAGAGGCCAGTTCAGCCTAGCTAAAGAAGCCACCAGGCAATTTACAAATCTGCATAGATCCAAAACCACTGAACAGGGCATTGAAAATATGCCATTATCCAATGCTCACAATTCATGACATTTTGCCAGAATTTTCCAAAGCCAGAATCTCTACAGTCTGTGGTGTGATTAATGGGATTTGGCATGTAAGCCTGGATAAAGAATCCAGAATGTTGACAACCTTTGTAACCCCATTAGGTCACTACAGATGGTTGTACATGCTGATGGGAATAAGCACCAGAGATGTTCCAGAGAAGATTCACCCAAGTGCAGTAAGTACTTCCTGGAGTGAGAATAATTGCAGATGATATCCTCATTGTAGGTGAAGTGAGCAATGATACAGAAGCTGAACCAGATCATAACAGAGAACTCCAAGCTTTTCTACAGTGATGCAGGGACACAAACATAAAATTCAACCCAGAAAGTATGAGGTGACATATATTGGATATCTGCTCACAGCAAAGAGGTTGAAAACAGATCCGAACAAGATCAAGGTGGTCATAGACATGCCATCTCCAATGGATGTAACAGGGCTACAGTGCTTCATAGATATGATACATTTTCTGTCCAAGTTCTTTCCAGCAGTGGACCCCATACACCAGATCCCAGGGCAGGATGTTGAATGGAACTGGGAAGGTCCCCAACAGCATGCATTTAATATGCTGAAACAAGTAACTGATGCCCCTGTCCTGAAATACTACAAGCTAAGAGACCCACTGAAACTGCAATGTGATGCAATGGAAAATAGTCTGGGTGTAGCTTTTTTTCAGGAGCAGCCAGTCACTTATGCCAGCTGATCCCCGTTAGAGGCTGAACAGGGGTAGGCCCAAATAGAGAAACAGCTCATGGCTGTGGTATTTGGAGTGGAGCAATTCCATCGGTACACCTCTGGCCGTCTAGTGATAGCACAATGAGATGCCAAACCCCTACAGACAATCATGGTAAAGCCCTTTCTTAGTGCTCCAAAAGGACTGCAGCACATGTTGCTTTGCCTCCAGAGCTACCAGATAGAGATATTGTCCAGGACCATTGCTGGTGTTAGCTGACACTCTGAGTAGGGTATATATACCTGGCATCAATAATTTGGGGGGAAGATCAGGACACTGAGAATCTACTAACATGATGAACTATCTCCCCGTTTCAACAGTGAAGCTGATGAAAAACAACAGGTCAACAGAACAAGACATCAACTGCAGGCAGTCAAGAGAATGATACCAATGAGGCTCAGAAAACAAAAGCCAGGTATGGGTAGAAGAACCATATTTTCAAATTAAAGATGAGCTGAGCATGTAGGATAGAATCATGTTTTGAGGATTGAGAGCTGTTCTCCCTGTCTTGCTACATAAAGATGTCAGGCAAGAAATGTATGCCTCAGACCTGGGCACTGACAGCTATCTTAGATGGGCTCGAGAGTGCATTTGGTTTCAGTGTGTTTATTGGCTTGGAACGAATACCACAACTGTTTCTTGATAAAAGGGTGTGACACCTGCCAGTTGTGTGATAACTGCCAAGAAATGGAGACTCTGTTACCACATTGCTCCCTCCTTTTCCCATAAGTTGGGTGGGCAGCTGACTTATTTATCTTCAAGGAGAAGCAATATTTGATTACAGTTCAAATTTTTGGGAGGTCATTTCCCTGCCTGATACAAGAAGCAAGTCAATGATTGGCAAACTGAAGGCCCACTTTGCAAGATGGTGAATACAGTATCCGGAATACCTTAACAATGGACTCCAATTTGCATCAAAAGAATTAAAGGAATTTTAACACAAATAGGAGTTTGACCATCACACCTCCTCCTCAGCATATCTACAGCTGTGGAATCAGCTGTGAAACCAGCTAAGACTATCACACAAGGCTGTTTCTTCTGGTAAAGGCCCCTTTGTAGAATTTTTGGCACACAGGAATACCCCATATCATGTGTGCCAGAACAGTCCAGTGCAGGCTCTGATGGGACAAAGGACCAAAACTTTGCCACCAATGTAGGGAGACCTGTTGCAGCCATAAGTTATTGAGCGAGGTCCTTTATGAAAGCCTATGACACACTAGTGATTAATATAATTGTGAATTGTATTTATTAATATTACATAAGGAATTATGAATACTTATTATGATTTACAGTCTGAACCAAAGGGAGAAAAAGGTCTCTCCCAGACCAGAGGGAACATCACAGCTATCTTCCTGTCACCAAAGAAATTAAGCAAATTGTAACCAACGGAAGCCCCATTTACAAAGAAATGAGAAGTGGGATAGGAATACCACAGGAAGGAAAAACAACATGAAGTCATCCTGCCTCTTGCAGCTAAATCAATGAACTTTGAGAGATAGGCTTTTCTAACGTTTACTGAACTATAAAGGGAGGGGCAGAGAACTCCTAAATTATCCATCACTAGACAGATACATGGGAACAGAGCTCTTGCAAGCTGAGAAAGATAGGTCCTTCAGCCCCGGGGGAGGGGGTCTCTGCAAAATGAATATAGGTGAGAAACCATGCTGAACAAAGCCTGTACCTTGCTAAACTACGTTTTAGATTTTAGACATGTGTTTTCACTTCTATTTGCTTGTAGCCCTTTCTAACTTTATTCCTTTTACTTGGCATCACGTACAGGGGCAGCTCAAGGTATTTTGCCGCCCCATGCACAGCAGGCAGGCTGCCCTCGGCGGCTTGCCTGTGGGAGGTCCCCGGTCCCGCGGATTTGGTGGCCCGCCTGCGGGAGGTCCGCCGAAGCCGCGGGACCAGCGGAACCTCCACAGGCAAGCCGCCGAAGGCAACCTGCCTGCCGCCCTCGCGGCAACCGGCAGAGCGTCCCCCGTGGCTTGCCGCCCCAGGCACGCGCTTGGCATGCTGGTGCCTGGAGCCGCCCCTGATCACGTAATCCATTTGGTTTATTCTGACTATAAACCAACTCAGTGCAGTGTTTAAATGGAAGGGTGTATTTACTCCAGATAAGTTAATAAGCTGTTATGTGCTTTTGTGTCTTTAGAGTAACAAATTACTTCTACTCTGCCTCTGAACTGTCCAGGAGAAGGCAGAGCACACAATTTTTGGAAAATTAGGGACCAGGATTGTGTTAGGGTCACCTTTCTGGTTGTAACAAGGCTGGTGGAAGCCAAAGTGGGGCTGTAGACAGACTTCTGGGGTCAGAGCTGCTGAACCAGGATTGTCTAGCACACAGACACTTAAGGCACACTTGTAGGCTGACTATGAGCATCACAGGCTGGGAGCTACAGCAGCAAAGCATTGTGAGGCACCCAGGGTTGCAGGGCAAGTGATGACACAACCCTTCACTGGTCTGGATTGCATCTCAGAATCACTATTTCTGAGGTATCCAGTCACACCTTATATCAGGGTGGCAACCGCCTCTCGCAAGCATCCCTGCCCCCCTCAGCTGATGGCTCTCTTGGCAGGTCTTTAGTGACACAGCCCTCCAGCTGAGCCGCATGCACTCTCCCCCCTTACAGTGTGTACAGTCCAAGTTCCTATCATGGTCCTGGTATGCGGCCATAGCTCTAAGGCTTCTCCCAGGATCACTGACTTCTTCAACCACCCAGCCGGGGCCCATCTTGGTACTCACAGCTGGTGGTGTTTCAGCAAGCTTCCCTGGGCTCAGTCTTCAACCAGACCAGAAGGGCCCATCTCGGTACCCTCACTGGCTTGCACAGGTTCTGTGTTCAGTCCCCTTGGGCTTCAGCCTACCTACACTGACCTTCTGTTGGTCCTGCTGCTCTTCCCGCCAGCCAGACACCCAGTCTTCAGCATCCTTCCCAGGGTTTCAGACCTTTCAGCAGTGCGCTCTCCACAGTACTGCTACTCTTCCAGCCAGCCAGTCACCCAGTCTTCACTCCTCAAGCTCCACACAGCAATTCAACTTCTCTGCTCTGCTGCTTGTCTTATATAGGGCCATTCTGTTCCAGATTGGCTGCTTCATCGGCCCCTCTTATTGGCCGCTCTTCTGCAGCCACTCCAGGCTGCCTGGAGGACTTCTTTCTGCTGTATTCTTGGGCAAGGTGATGCAGGGCCATGAGGCCTCCAGCAGGGGACCTCCAGACCTTGTCCACCTTCCCACAATTTCCTAGTTCATGTTGTGAACTTTTCCCCTTCTATTTAAAAATCCATCTCCCACCACCTACAAGAGAGATTCCAATTTTCAAGACAATGTGTTGTTTATAAAGCACTATCCTCCAAAATCTGGGTTGGCACAAGCTGATGCTCTACAACATATGTGTGTATGTGCATACATGCACACAAAACTAATTTTCTTCTTTCCTCCCTTTGCATTCCCTTCCACCTTATTTCACATTCTCTCCAAAATGGAATATGAATTCAACATTTCATTTCAAGATGTAAACCCAATATTTGAATTTCACTAATAATTAAGCTTTTTACAGCAGTTTTCCCACTATCTCAGGTGATGCTACCCTGTAGTCAATTTATTTTAATCTGGACAGCATTTTTTTTTCATTACAATTATTTGTTTCTTGGATTATTTGTATATATAGTGCCATTAAACAAAAACTTGTTGAAAGGCAAGATTATTTTATATTTGCTGGTGGGTTGCAGAATCAAAGGTGCTGATAACTGGAATATAATCCAAGATTAAGAGCATTTTACTAATCTAGTGTAGAAACCCAATTTGCAGGGAATCCATATAAAGTGATATGAGTGTTGGTGTTATGTAGGAAAAAGCAAAATTAAAAGCTCTCTTTTTCCCCCTCCATCCTGGCATCCATTAAACCATACCCCAAAATACCCTTTAAACTTTTCTTGAAACTATTAAGTGATCTAATAGAAGGTAATGATATAGCACATTTGCAAGGCACAGGTTAATAAAAGTAACTGGTGTGGTATAAGGTTTGAGATTCAGCTGGCTTCAGAATGATATCTGGAACAAAGTACTGTATGAGGTTTGGGGTGGATGCTCCCCTATAAATTAGCAGAGGAAAGTAG
Organism: Mauremys mutica; assembly: GCF_020497125.1. Taxonomy (NCBI): domain Eukaryota; kingdom Metazoa; phylum Chordata; order Testudines; family Geoemydidae; genus Mauremys; species Mauremys mutica. Next base: position 181,327,949 of record NC_059072.1, on the reverse strand, counting down.
TAGCAGGTGGGAATGGGGCAAGAAGCATTGAATGAGAAACAATAGCTCAGAGGCTTGCTGTCCTCCTCTTCCTCCAAGCACACAAAAAACCCACAGAGTTGAGCATCAGCAAGCTGGGAGGTGGTATCTGAAGTCTGGGATGCAGACTTCCTATGTTATATAGTCTCCTCTGAGCATGTTAGATTCTCAATATGAGATAATAGGAGTGCTAAGAAGACTCCTCTGCTAACTGCCCCTCTGCTTCCTACCCACCACTCCCTACGCTGTTTTGAGGGAGTGGAAAAAGAGCATGAATTCAGGAAAGGAGAGCCAACAGCAGCTCATCTGATGTGAAGCCATGCTCCTAAGAAGGATGGAGGGAAAGAAACCATAGTGCCCCATGTGGTTGCCAGTGACTATGGTTACACTGCCTGGTTTCTGAAAGACAAGAGTTTGCAGAGTTATCAGATGACATCTCCTCTCCATGTGTGAGGATCGAAGCCTTTCCTTGTGGAAGGGGAAGCTTTGCAAGATAAATGTCTCAGAATGTCCAGTGTGTTTTCCTTCTCCCATAGTTTTTAATTCAGAAAGAGATGATGGAGCCATTAGTTATTAATTTGGTGGAGACTCTGTCTCTTTCTGTTGCGTTTTCAAGTAGATTGCACAATATTTTTATGCTAACTCCAAATTCTCTTGAGCTAAAGGAGCCTTCCGCACCCAATATCTGAAAAAATCTCCCTTTACTAGTTGGTGTCACATTAACCAGCTGTGTCTTGAAACATAAAAATAGCCAACCTAAATTTTGCTGAATAGTTTGTTTTAAATGTGGATTTCATCTTCTAACATTCCATATTATAATATTAATTAGCTCAGTGTGAAAATGTTGTTCTGTATATCTAGCAATGCTGAAATGGAGAAAGAAAGAATTAAATATTCTCTTGATATCAAGAAGAGCTGAAAAACTCCTCATCAGGTGCATCTGTAGTCACGGGCAGACACACACACAAAATAAGTGCCTTAATCTGTATCTAACCAAATCAAAGGTCCTTTCTTCATGAACCACCCACCTCCTTCACTTTATTTTAGGACAGATTTTCACAACTGTACATATGCAACCATTGCATCTTCAATGTGCATTTGCAACCACTGCAGGGATAAGTAAATCATCATTGGAGATGTACAACTGATCATTAACAAATATGTTCGCCATCATTGCATGTATTCCCATTGTAATTGTATGTTAAAATTAGGGCCCCAAACCAGCATAATACTTTAGGAGGTGCTTAATTTCAAGTCTTTAGGCAGTGTTTTAAATCAAGTACATGCTTAACTGCTTTGCAGTATCAGGAACAAAGTGCACATTTACACAATCAAAAATGTGCAGGCATAGTTCTGAAAAGCTGGGCATATATGTCCCTTTATAAGGTAATTTATTTATTTCTTCTGGGAATGGTCATCAAAAACCACTACCTAACACTGATGATGAAATAATATGGCATTTCAGTGTAGCCAATGTTTGAAATTAGTTTGCCATTCTGTGCCCTGAAAAACTATCATAAAATACTCAAGCATTACATTTATGCCATATTTACCATTGACTTTCTATCAGAGCTCCTCATTGATTTTAAATGAGGAGTTCTCATTAAACATCACTGGCCACCTGTATTGGATTGATTTAAAAAAGCTAGTTAGTAAACATGATTATTATTAGTAACAAGAATTGTGTCCCATATTGTGAGCAACAGTAGTAACAGTTATCTAACCTATACCATAGAAGTAATTGTAGTGTGAAAACAGCATTTTAGATAAATCTCCAGTTCCTCAGGAACTAGAACTATGCAGGTTACACAGTATGAACCAGGATTACTTTTTGAAGAAGTAAAAAAATAAATCTTTCAGAGCCCAGAAGTTTCCCCGCAGTGGGAGCCATCTTGTGGAGAAAAAATATTTTCCCTCTCTTCCCCCTACATAGCATAAAAAACACATTTGCTTTTGCTGAATCAGGAAAATATTCACAGTATGTGTAGACAGCATCCCTGAGTAATTCTCCATTTCACAGAATCCTAAAAGAACAAGCAAACTAGCCATATGTATCAGGCTCCTTTTCTGTTGCTTTTCCCCCCCATATTAGACACTGGAGATTTATTTCTTGGAGATCTCTAGTCAAGATCCAGGTCCATTGGTGGGTGAAGCCAATAAAAAATTCCCTCTACAAGGAAAAGATCTTGAGCACTGTTTAAAAATAAGTTTCCAGTTGTGTAGGAACTGCAGGTATGCTGTAGTGCCTGCATTTCTATCTGCCCACGGAACTTATATGGTTCCTATTACCTACTATTACCATTGTCTCATAATCTTTAATGTATTTATCCTCACAACACAGCCATGCTATTATCCCCATTTTACAGATGGGGAATCTAACACACAGAGATTCAATTATTTCCCTATGGTCACACAGGAAATCTGTGTCAAAGCATGGAACCAAACCCAGGTTTCCCAGCTCAGCTTTCTCACTACTGGACCACACTTCTTTTCTATTAGTTACACCACCTAAAATTCTCCATGCATTCTGGAAGTTTCAGCACAGAGAGCTGTGTAAAATGTAGAACAATCATTTTTATAGATGTTTGATTTTCTGTCCCTGAAATTGTTTATGTAGTTCTTTACCTATTTTAGAAATATTACAATTTAGCTAGCTACAGTTTTGGACCTTATATCTGGGCCTTATATCAGTTGGTGATGTGGACTGGGGGCCCCGTGCACTCATTTTTATTCCATAGGGTCTGGAAATGCTCTCTTTCCTACTAAGCAAACCATCACTGACAGGAAAGAAATCATGTCAGTTCTTGCTGCCCTCCCTTAGGTGCATGTCTGATGTGCACATTCTGTTCTTTTGTTCTTTCACTCTTGCCACTAAGTGCTCTGCTTTTGCAGTGAGCTTGTTCTAGCCCCAGTTTCCATTAGTCATGTTGGGATCCAAGGTTGTTATTCAGTCTTCATATGCTGGGATCCACTCTTGTAAAAGAGTCAGTCTCATTGTCTAACTTCTATACTGCAGAGTTCATTTCTTTAATGATCTGAGCATTGTTAGCTTTCATTTCTGCCTTTACAAGTTGAACTGGTATCTCACTGTTGGCTGTCTGAGGAGAGAACGATAGGCCTGCTGCTTCTCAAAGGAATTCAGCAAGGCTGGCGAATCTTTCAGGAAATTAGTTTTCCCTTGCTCTAAGATTATTCTTTAGTCCTAGCTTTTGTATTAGGTGTATTTACCCCAGATTTCCTGCCTTTTGGAAATGACAGAGACCAGCTTTTCATCGGAATTATTTCAAAAGGGGAGGTGGGTGAGACACTGCTCCATTAGTTAAAGGGAGCGGCGATATAGAAGAACGGCTTTCTAACTCCCTCAAAAAAAATATTATAAAGTACATTTTCCATCAGATTTTCTCCAGGCTTATCATTTCTATAGGAAACAGTTACTTTATGGATATGCAAACTTCAAAAGGAAACAGAAATCAACACAAAACTAGAACCTATCCAACTTCCTTGTGTAGCACTGAACCATCACACATGAATTCCATTCTTTGTGATATCCCAGATTTATGCATTCTAGGACACTGATAGCAAACCTGCAACATGTCAACAAGTTTTGAGAAACCTACAAAGACTGTTTTAAGGGTTAATATATTTACATGCTGCTCCAAGTAACTAGACTGCAGAGGCAGAGATCATTTGGTACATTTCTGTGTTTGGTTCAATTTTTGTTTTTCTTTTTGCAGTTCACCATGAAAGTTCAGATCGGTTCAGAAATGCATCACCACTCTGTGACTCCGAATATCTTCTCCTACACCTCCTCAACATGCCCACTCAGGTTCCCCCATCTTTGATATTCTCATTCAAAGGTCAACTCAAAGACTTCAGTGCTTCCCCCAGGGACAGAGATGTATAATTCCCTCTAGTTGCCTCTGACCTACAAAACTAGAAGAGCAACCAATCTGAACAGAGCAGCGATTGAGGCAGAAGAAAAAGAGCACAGCTTTCAAGATGAAAATATCAACTCAGGCAAGCAGTTTACTGAGGGTTAAAGGAGAAGAGAGACTTAAAAATATTAAGGTAAGCATCCAAATTTTTAGGGGCTTTGAATATATATATATTCATTCTCAAAGCCATGTGAGGCTTAAGCCTTTATTCTGTGTTCCTTTTGTGGCAGTTTCATCTTATGTACTTTTCCAAACAAATCTAGCAAAAACAGCTGTAAAGTAGAACTCCTAATACAGGCTTTCAAATCTAATGGCTAGTCATGTTACATTGTAATTGGTCAGCACTTAGTTCCTGTAACCAACATATATATATATGTAGTGTAGTTTTCCCCCACACAGATCACTCTAAAGTATACTCTTGAATGGTTAAGGCTCAAAATTTGATCAGCTTTACTATTGTCTGCTGCACAAATTCCTCTGGATTATAAGTATCTAGAATTTTGTTGTTGCTGTTTTAAGCTGAATAATTAGGGTCAAAGGGCCTGAATAGATTATTATTATTATACATGTAAACAAGCAATCACTTTCCAGTAGTTATTTATTATTCATATTTCAGTAATATCTAACGGTACTGATCAGGATTAACGCCCCAGTGTACAAGATACTGTACAGACACACAGTAAAGACAATTCCTGCCCCCAAAGTTCACAATCTAGGGTTCTCTCTCTCTTCCCTATATCACATTCTGGGCTTACTCAGCCCAGTTCACACATTCCATGGCACTCATCACCATTGCAGGTCATCCACACTACCAAAGATTTTCTCTTCTACTTAATTTTATGGCAAACTGACTCAGTCCCATCATTTATTCCAATAAGAGCAACTAACTTTCCCTAAAACTTCATTCAGGGCCAGTTTCTTCACACTGTGTAGTACTTTCTTCCACAAGAAGTCCCATTGAAATGAACAGGCACACATTTGGGATAATCTGTTAGCCAGTATAAGCAGGGTATCAGAGGCCTGCCCTTACATCTGCAAGTCCTTAAACGTCCATGTTTTATTTCAAAATCCTGATTTATACCAGTTAGCAAGATGAAAACCAGGCCCACACAGGCAGACATATAAATAAGTATTTGTAGAAAGGATTTAAAAGACTATAAAATAGATTTCAGGGAGAAATATGATAATTAAGATACCCTCAGTGAGGCCTTAATTAAAAATATCAGCATTTTTTTTTGGTTCCTGAGTTACAAGGGCCAGATCTTGAACTGGTGTCAATTGCACCAGCTAAGCAATTGGCCCATAGCATTTTCCCTCCATTGAGTTTATCTGCATAAATGGCAGAATAGTAATCCAAGTTGTTTAATACGTTTTCATTTCTGATGTGGGGGCAACCATCACTCAACTGGGACAATTTGACCCATATCCGTACTGTTGCTCCCCGTATTAAGCAACATCACTCCTCCACCCATCCATTGTAAGGATAGTACAGCTAGAATGTTGAGAAGATCAGGACAACCCTGAGACTACCACTCTGCACTGACCTTTTCAACCACGACTGTCACTGAGGCCCCCCATTGTGGACCAACTTGTCCTGTCCATATTGCTCCATGACCTCAATGTGGCACAAAGAATAGTCTGCAGCCAACATCAGAAACCAGTTTCTTATAACTAACCTGGCCATGTGTTTACCTGGATTTGATATGCCACACCGCTCATGGGTCCTTCTGAAATAATTTAGAATGGGCCTAAGTGAATGGGCAGCCACCCTTCAAAACGAGATGATCCCACATGCAGCAATTGCCAAAGACAGGCAATGCCACACATCACTGATGACTGCTTTCTGAACACATTGGATAGTGATCTGATGAGGCTGTCGCATATTAGCTTGGCAAGCTTCTCATCCAATAAGAACATTTCTGACATCTTCTCTTTCACAAATTTTCTAGATTTGTTAATTGAATTTGACTGTAGACGCATGCATAAATAGGTCAAAGCAAGGCGGTTTAAATCAACCTAACTTTGTAGCATAGACCAGACCTGAGTAACCCCAATGTTAATAAAAAAGGAAAGAACTCTTTCCTTCATTGATTTGATTTATGAGCAATATATATTAAAATATTAATCTGTTCTTTAAACTGAGCTCATAATTATCAGGTAATGTTGCTGATTTTATTAAGACAAAGGTGTAATTTATGTAGGTCTCATTCAATAGCTTTTAACTGCTTAATAAAATCATAGACCTCAATCCAGAAACTATTAACAGAATCACACTCATACAACATATGAGCTGCAGTTACCCTCGGAATTAGTACAGGACCAGTAAATGTCATTGCCATTAAGCCTGGCTCTTTAGGATTTCAGTGGAGTCCACCTAACATTGTAGGGAATGAAGAAAGCTGAGTGATTGGAACAGATGAGGAGGCCTTCGTGTTTCTGGACCAGATTTTATTCCATCTGTATCACATAGTTAACACAAGAAGAAATTGTCATCTGCAATGCCTCTAATCTACCCCATCACAATAAATAAAATGGGGACTAATTTAAAATAGAATTTGTCAAGATACTCTTCAGACTGTTGACTTTAGACACATGCATAAATAGGTCAATGCAAGGTGGCTTACATCAACCTAACTTTGTTAGTTCATGGTCAGATTGGCTGTTTCCCCCCACATTATGTTTAAACTACACCTACATATTTTTTTTTCCTGAAAGGACTGTAATAGAAGCCAACTGTGTAAGCAGGATATATTAAGGACTAGAATTCAGACATATACAAGGTAATTGTTTAAGCTGAAATTTTTTGTCAATCGGAGAAAAAGATGAATCGAGAAATATGGATTCAAAATATATAACAGAAGATGATCTCCAATAGAGAGAAATCTTAGAATATGAAGAATACTGAAATTCCTGAAATTGCCACAATTTCTCAAATAACTATGACTGCCCCTTTTGTAAAGAAAATTGAGTAGAAGCTTCATCTCAGAATTAGAAGCACATATCCTATTAACTGGTTTGCCACCATAGGCAATGAGCAGCAGTTGCCTCAGTTGCAGGGTGTCATAAACAGATAGTTAAGGGTTAATGTCTCTTTTACCTGTAAAGGGTTAAGAAGCTCAGTAAACCTGGCTGACACCTGACCAGAGGACCAATAAGGGGACAAGATACTTTCAAATCTTGGTGGAGGGAAGTCTTTTGTTTGTGCTCTTTGTTTGGGGGTTGTTTGCTCTTGGGACTAAGAGGGGCCAGACATCAATCCAGGCTCTCCAAATCTTTCTGAATCAGTCTCTCATGTTTCAAACTTGTAAGTAATAGCCAGGCAAGGCGTGTTAGTCTTTTTGTTTTCTCAACTTGTAAATGTTCCTTTTGGCTGAGAGGATTTTACCTCTGTTTGCTGTAACTTTGAATCTAAGGCTAGAGGGGGTCCCTCTGGGCTATATGAATCTGATTACCCTGTAAAGTATTTTCCATCCTGATTTTACAGAGATAATTTTTACCTTTCTTTCTTTAATTAAAAGCTTTATTTTTAAGAACCGGATTGATTTTTATCTTGTGTTAAGATCCAAGGGGATTGGATCTGGACTCACCAGGAATTGGTGGGGGAAGGGAGGCGGGATGGTTAAATTCTCCTTGTGTTAAGATCCAAGGCGTTGGATCGGTGTTCACCAGGAACTTGGTGAAAAAGCCTCTCAAGGCTGCCCAGGGAGAGGAAGGTTTTGGGGGGACAGAAAGAGATCCAGACACTGAAATTTCTGGATGGTGGCAGTGTTACCAGATATAAACTAGTAATTAAGCTTAGAAGTGTCCATGCAGGTCCCCACATCTGTACCCTAAAGTTCAGAGTGGGGAAGGAACCTTGACACAGGCCTTGAAAGGGATAAAGGGAATCACACTTTGATGAGTCCGTTCTTTTTTTCTTGGAGAGGTCCTAGAGGATGATGTTAGCTTATGTATCTTAAGGAGACTCACCTGGGTGGTACCACTAGTTTCTCTTTAGTTATCTGTTTTAATCAGATGTGTGTGAAGTCACTAGAAGAATGGTGTGGCCTGCAGCATCATCAGCACACAACTGACACTTATCTCTACTTCTCTTTTTCATCACATCATAACAATGCAGTTATTGTCCAAGATTGGCTCAAGCTCAATATTGTGAATACTGAGTTGATTCCCATAAGCAAGAGAAATATCCCGATGATTTTGTTGAAGTGGCATGTACTCTACTGAGGCAATGTGCCCAAAGGTTGTCAAGGAGGGTTGCCACATAAGGATGCTCTTGGATCCCTAACTGATCTTGGAATTGCAGAGTGAATTACCACTCACATTGAGTTAGAAGCTTTTAACCTTTATTACTATTATTATTTCTATTATTATGGTACTGCCTAGAGAAGTTGTTTTCAAACTTTTTTTCTGGGGACCCAGTTGAAGAAAATTGTTGATGCCTGCAACCCAACGGAGCTGCAGTTGAGAGGTTTGGGGTGTGGGAATGAGGACTGTGGGGTGGGGCTGGGAATGAGGAGTTCAGGGTGTGGGAGGGAGCTCTGGGATGGGGAAGGGAGTTGGGGTGCAGGAGGGGGTCAGGGCTCTGATCTGGGGTGCAGGCTCTGGGGTGAGGCCAGAGATGAGGGGTTTGGAGCACAGGAAGGGGTTTTGGCTTTGGTGGGTGCTCAGGGCTGGGGCAGGGGATTGGGCACGCGGTTGGGGCATGGACTTATCTCTGGCGGCTCCCGGTCAGGGGCACAGCCGGAGTGCAGAGGCAGGCTTCCCACCTGTCCTGGCGCTGCGGGCCATGCTGCACCCTGGAAGCAGTCAGCAGCAGGTCCGCGTGGCTCTCACCTGCAGGCACCACCCCCCACCAGATCCTATTGGCCAGGGGTGCAGAGCCAGTGGTCAGGGCAGGGACAGCGCATGGAGCCCCGTGGCCCCCCTGCCTAGAAGCCAGACCCACAGCTGGGCTCCGGGGCGCAGAGCGGTGTCAGAATAGGTAGGCACTAGCCTGCCTTAGAAGGGCAGCACCTCCGACAGGACTTCTAACGTCCCGGACAGCAGTGTTGACCAGAGCCACTAGGGTCCCTGGGTGCTGAGCAAGGCAACCCAATGCCTTACATGCCGCAACCCAGTACTGGGTCACAACCCGAACTTTGAAAGACACTGGCCTAGACTTCCTAACTGAGATCAAGACCATGTTGTCTATACGCTTAGTCAAAGATAGACAAGGTCTTGAAGATGTTACAGTCTGAATAGATAGGACAGACAAAGCATGCCAAAAGTTTTATCATCTCTATTTTACAGATGAGGGATTGAGGCACAGGGAGATGAAATGACTTGCCTAAAGACAACTAAGAAATCTGTGGCAGAGTCAGAACATGAGTCTAGATCAGCTGAGTTTCAATCCAGTTCCTTAACCACAAGACTACTTTTCTGCAAGAACTTCAGATCCTTACCATGGATCAGTTGCGGAGAGCATTAAGGCATGACTGATCATTGTAAAGTTCTCTACCACTTGAAAACTATTCAGAAACTACAGTTAGTGCAGAAGGCCCCAGTGCGAGGAATAGCAAACCCATGTAGAGCATTTTTCAGTTGTGTCATTCATGATTTCTAGATTCTCTTTCATTTTTAATTCAAATCAACATGGAGTGCTTATGCTAACTGTCCCAAACGTAGGAGAGCTGAAGGAAAACAGTCTCAGTGATGGCCCTTATTGCTAGAACTTGCTTCCATAGATAATCTGCCATAGGTCAAGCAAACAAGCTCTGTCACTTTATCACAGTGAACAAATTCCAGGGTCACAGACCATTTCTGAAAATGATCTGACCTACTCTTGAGGTGCATAGACAGCTGCAGCGGCACAGGAGCCAGCAAACAGAGCTGTAAACAGGGGAGTTTCAGTGGGAGTTCTGTTGGAAAATAAGGTTTTTGTATTTTGTGTATTGTATTTTGTAGTTATATGTGTGGAGGCTGGTAGGGGCAGTGTGCTGGGAGAGAAGCTGAGCCCTGATTAGGGGGCGGGGCTTCTCTGCTTAAGGGTCCTATAAAGGAAGCCAGCCAGTCAGGCAGTGGTATAGACAGCTGCAACAGCACAGGAGCCAGCAAACAGAGCTGTAAACAGGGGAGTTTCAGTGGGAGTTTACAGGGGGAGACTAAGAGACCTAGGCAGAGGAATTGACAGGCTAGTGAAGGGAGGGGGTGGTGTTCTGGTGCCTGTTGGGGGTTTGTTTTGCTGTAGATGGTGGTGGTTCGTTTTGGTTTGTGTTTCCTGGACTAACAGGTTTTAAGTGGGAAGGCTATGACCGATACAGAGGCAGCAGTGAAAGACACAATGAGGATGACTGGATGTGGAAGCTGCAGCATGTACATGATCCTGGAGGGGGTACCTGAAAAGAGTTTCATCTGCATGAAGTGCCGCCTGATAGAGCTGATGGAAGAAAAGATCTGAGGACTGGAGATGCAGGTGGAAACTCTGGTCAAGTTTAGAAGGGGGTTCGAGCTGATGATGGAGCAAAGACATGAGGAGGCTGAAGGGAAAAGCTCAGACTTGCAGAAGGAAGCAGGATCAAATAACTCTGAGGGGAGAATGCTGGGTGAGGAAAGTGGACGGTGGAAGCATGTGACTAAGAGAACCAGGCAGAGGAAAAGACAGGCTAGTGAAGGAGAAATAGAGCTCAGGAACAGGTTTGCAGAGTTGGAAAATGAAGAAGGGGCACAGCAGGTGGTCACTGAAGGTGAGAGGGCAAGGAAGAAGAGAAGAGCAGTTAGTCCTATAGGAAGAGGCGAAGAGTCAATAGAGACAACACCAAATATGAGCCTCAGGAGGACAGAGGATGGGTTGCGGAGGATTGCAAGGGACAGTAGAAATCGAGAGGACTTGCAGCCAGAGGGAACAGAGGATAGATCGGAGAATCGCACTGTCACCAGGAAAAGGCAGGTCTACGTGATTGGGGACTCCTTACTGAGAAGAATAGACAGTCCTGTAACTAGAGCTGATCCGGAGAACAGAAGAGTGTGCTGCCTGCCAGGTGCTAAGATATGGGATGTGGACCTGTGGCTGAAAAGGATCCTAACGGGGGAAGAATCTGCAGGAAAGAATCTGCTGATTGTCCTTCATGTGGGAACGAATGATATGGCTAGATTCTCGCTGGAACGTATCAAGGGAGACTATGCCAGACTGGAGAAGACGCTTAAGGAAATCGAGGCTCAGGTGATCTTCAGTGGGATTCTGCCTGTTCCTAGAGAAGGGCAACAAAGGTGTGACAAGATTATGGCAATCAACAGACGGCTCAGGCAGTGGTGCTATAAGGAGGGCTTTGGGATGTATGGCCACTGGGAAGCATTCATGGACAGAAGACTGTTCTCTCAGGATGGACTTCACCTGAATAAGGAGGGAAATAGACTTCTAGGATGGAGGCTGACACAACTGATTAAGAGAGCATTAATATAGGAATTTGGGGGAGATGGTTGGGAGATGTCCAGGTAATCTCCACGCCGGAATTTAACATTGAGAGGGAAGAAAACAAAGTAAGAAAGGATACAGCCATGGGTACGAGAATTGACATAAGGAGAAAGGGTAGTGTAGATACCAGTCTAATAGGTGATACTGGTGGTAGAATGTCTGTGCCTAATCGGGTAAAGAATGTGAGAGAAGCCAAACAGTAAAAATTAAGATGTTTGTACACTAATGCGAGGAGACTAGGTAACAAAATGGAGGAACTAGAGCTACCGGTGCAGGAAGTGAAACTGGATATTATAGGGATAACAGAAACATGGTGGAATAGTAGTCATGACTGGAGTACAGGTATTGAAGCTATGTGCTATTTAGGAAAGACAGAAATAAAGGCAAAGGTGGTGGAATAGCATTGTATGTCAATGATGAGGTAAACTATAAAAAAATAAGAAGGGATGGAATGGATAAGACATAGTCTGTCTGGGCAAAAATTACATTGGGAAAGAAAGCTACTAGAGCCTCCCCTGAGATAGTGCTTGGGGTGTGCTACAGACTGCCGAGATCTGATTTGGATATGGATAGAGACCTCTTTAATGTTTTTAATGAAATAAACACTAACGGGAATTGTGTGATCATGGGAGACTTTAACTTCCCAGATATAGACTGGAGAACAAGTGCTAGTAATAATAATAGGGCTCAGATTTTTCTGGATGCGATAGCTGATGGATTCCTTCACCAAGTAGTTGAAGAACCAACATGGGGGGATGCCATTTTAGATTTGGTTTTGGTGAGTAGTGAGGCCCTCATAGAAGAAATGGTTGTAGGGGACAACCTTGGTTCGAGTGATCATGAGCGAATTCAGTTCAAACTACATGGAAGGATAAACAAAAATAGATCTGGGACTAGGGTTTTTTATTTCAAAAGGGCTATGTCATAGGTTTGTTCCCCACTTTGAACTTTAGCGTCCAAAAGGTGGGGACCTGCATGTACCCTTCTAAGCTTAAATCCTAGCTTAGATCTGATAGTGCTGCCACCAACCAAAAATATAGTGTTTTGGTACACTTTCCATTCCCCCCAGGCCTTCCTTGGGGAATCCAAGACTCAAACTCCTTGGGTCTCAACACAAAGGGAAATAAACCTTTCCCCCACCTTTCCCCCTCCCAGACTTTCCCTCCCTTGGTCGCCTGGAGAGACTCCACTGATTCAAACTCCTTGAACATTAACAATGTTTAAAAGGGGACTGGATAAATTCATGGTGGCTAAGTCCATAAATGGCTATTAGCCAGGATGGGTAAGAATGGTGTCCCTAGCCTCTGTTCGTCAGAGGATGGAGATGGATGGCAGGAGAGAGATCACTTGATCATTGCCTGTTAGGTTCACTCCCTCAGGGGCACCTGGCATTGGCCACTGTCGGTAGACAGATACTGGGCTAGATGGACCTTTGGTCTGACCCAGTACGGCCTTTCTTATGTTCTTATGTTCTTAATCTAAAACAGAGAGGGATTCACCTTCCCCCTCCTCTTCTCCCCCCACCTATCCCTGGTGAGTCAGACTAATCTCCTGCAGTCTCAAACAAGGGAAAAAATCACTCAGGTTCTTAAAAAGAAAAGCTTTTAATTAAAGAAAGTTTTTACTTTTTCTTTCTCTGTAAAATCAGGATGGAAATGCTTACAGGGTATACAGCTTATAAAACGAAAGGGGCTCCCTCCCTCCTAGCATAAGTACAAGTTACAGCAACCAGAGGTAAAATATTCTTCCAGCAAAATACACATTTGCAAATATAGAAAACAAACAAAAGACTAATCCGCCTTTTTATTTAATACTCACTATATTGAACAGAAGAGACTATTTCAGGAAGCTCGGAGAGCCTGGATGTACGTCTGGCCCCTCTTAGATCCAAGAGAGAACAACCCCCAAAACAAAGAACCCAAACAAAGACTTTCCTCCACCGAGATTTGAAAGTATCTTGTCCCTTCATTGGTCCTCTGGTCAGGTGTCAGCCAGATTCACTGAGCTTGTTAACCCTTTATAGGTAAAAGAGACATTAACGCTTAACTATCTGTTTATGACAGGCTAACTTTAAAGAATTAAGGAAATTAGTTAGGGAAGTGAATTGGACTGAAGAACTTGTGGATCTAAAGGTGGAGGAGGCCTGGAATTACTTCAAGTCAAAGTTGCAGAAACTATCAGAAGCCTGCATCTCAAGAAAGGGGGAAAAAATCATAGGCAGGAGTTGTAGACCAAGCTGGATGAGCAAGCATCTCAGAGAGGTGATTAAGAAAAAGCAGAAAGCCTACAAGCAGTGGAAGATGGGAAGGATTAGCAAGGAAAGCTACCTTATTGAGGTCAGAACATGTAGGGATAAAGTGAGAAAGGCCAAAAGCCATGTAGAGTTGGACCTTGCAAAGGGAATTAAAACCAATAGTAAAAGGTTCAATAGCCATATAAATAAGAAGAAAACAAAGGAAGAAGAAGAAGTGGGACCGCTAAACACTCAGGATGGATTGGACGTTAAGGATAATCTAGGCATGGCCCTATATCTAAACAAATACTTTGCCTCAGTCTTTAATGAGGCTAATGAGGAGCTTAGGGATAATGGCAGGATGACAAATGGGAATGAAAATATGGAGGGAGATATTACCACATCCAAGGTAGAAGCCAAACTCGAACAGCTTAATGGGATGAAATCAGAGGACCCAGATAATGTTCATCAAAAAATATTAAAGGAACTGGCACATGAAATTGCAAGCCCATTAGCAAGAATTTTTAATGAATCAGTAAACTCAGGGGTTGTACCATACGACTGGAGAATTGCTAACATAGTTCCTATTTTTAAGAAAGGGAAAAAAAGTGATCCGAGTAACTATAGGCCTGTTACTTTGACATCTGTAGTATGCAAGATCTTGAAAAAAAATTTGAGGGAGAAAGTAGTTAAGGACATTGAGGTCAATGGTAATTGGGACAAAATATAACATAGTTTTACAAAAGGTAGATCATGCCAAACAAACCTAATCTCCTTCTTTGAGAAGGTAATAGATTTTTTAGACAAAGGAAACATAGTGGATCTAATTTACCTCGATTTCAGTAAGGCATTTGATATGGTTCCACATGGGGAATTATTAGTTAAATTGGAAAAGATGGGGATCAATATGAAAACTGAAAGGTGCATAAGGAACTGGTTAAAGGGGAGACTACAATGGGTCATACTGAAAGGTGAACTGTCAGGCTGGAAGGAGGTTACTAGTGGAGTTCCTCAGGGATCGGTTTTGGGACCAATCTTATTTGATCTTTTTAATACTGACCTTGGCACAAAAAGTGGGAATGTGCTAATAAAGTTTGCGGATGACACAAAGCTGGGAGGTATTGCTAACACAGAGAAGGACCAGGATATCATACAGGAAGATCTGGATGACCTTGTAAACTGGAGTAATAGGATGAAATTTAATAGTGAAAAGTGCAAGGTCATGCATTTAGTGATTAATAACAAGAATTTTGGTTATAAATAGGGGACACATCAGTTAGAAGTAACAGAGGAGGAGAAGGACCTTGGAGTATTGGTTGATCACAGGATGACTATGAGCTGCCAATGTGATATGGCCATGAAAAAAAGCTAATGCGGTATTGGGATGCATCAGGCAAGGTATTTCCAGTAGAGATAAGGAGGTGTTAGTATCATTATACAAGGCACCGGTGAGACCTCACCTGGAATACTCTGTGCAGTTCTGGTGTCCCATGTTTAAGAAGGATGAATTCAAACTGGAACAGGTTCAGAGAAGGGCTACTAGGATGATCCAAGGAATAGAAAACCTGTCATATGAAAGGAGACTCAAAGAGCTTGGCTTGTTTAGCATAACTCCCCTCAGCCTACTTTTGGTTATGATTGCTCTCTATAAATATATGAGAGGAATAAATACCAGGGAGGAAGAGGAATTATTTAAGCTCAGTACCAATGTGGACACAAGAACAAATGGATATAAACTGGCTAAAAGGAAGTTTAGATATGAAATTAGACAAAGGTTTCTAACCATCAGAGGAGTGAAGTTCTGGAACAGCCTTCCAAGGGGAGCAGTGGGGGCAAAATATATATCTGGCTTCAAGATTAAGCTTGATAAATTCATGGAGGGGATGGTATGATGGGATGCCTAATTTTGGCAATTGATTGATCTTTGATTATTAGCAGGTAAATATGCCTACTGGTCTGTGATGGGATGTTAGATGGGGTGGGATCTGAGTTACTACAGATAATGCTTTCCTGAGTGCTGGCTGGTGAGTCTTGCCCACATGCTCAGGGTTTAACTGATCACCATATTTGGGGTTGGGAAGATTGGCAGAGGCCCTGGAGGTTTTTCACCTTCCTCTGCAGCATGGGGCACAGGTCACTTGCTGGAGGATTCTCTGCACCTTGACGTCTTTAAACTGCGATTTGAGGACTTCAATAACTCAGACATAGGTTAGAGGTTTGTTACAGGAGTGAGTGGGTGAGATTTTGTGGCCTGCATTGTGCAGGAGGTCAGACTAGATGACCATAATGTTCCCTTCTGACCTTAAGTCTATGAATCTATGAATAAGTGATTGGCTGACCTTTGTTTCCAGGTGAGAGCAAGAATTTGATTAAATAGGCAATGGTTAATTTGTGATATTAAGTATTATTTTGCTGTACATGAATTCAGAGCAGTGTGAGGGTCCTAAAAAAGGAAGTGCTGGAATGGACTCAGATGTGATAGTACCGGAAGTACTAGGATGCCCCCAAACCGTGCCAGAACAGTGTTCTGACAAATCTCAAGCCCTGATTCAGAGGCCCAGTTTCTAGATAAGATAATTAATTTAGATTAAAATTATTAAAAATCATCTTAAATCAGTCAAGTAGCTGGAGATTTGCGGTGTAGTATGGTGATGTGCAAAGAGTATGAAGGTTAGGGAAGAGGACAGAAAGAATATTAACAGGGAAATTGATAATTTTATGTGTTACAGAAGGGCTTGGGTGGTAGTAATGATAGTGTGCATGTGAGAGATACAATGCCTGTTGAAAGTCATGGTTAATGGCTAATAGCAGATAATACCTAACACTTAAATAGTGTTCTGTCTCCAACTTCAAAGCATTGTAAAACCATTAATTTATCAATCCACAAGTCTTTAAGATTATCTATTTAGATAGGAAGATCCTTTTTGGCATGTTCTGGGCAAAAAAGGCTGCACTGGTGGCTTTCAAAATATAACAAACAACAACACCACTGCCCTTATGAACATAGCTCACAGAGGGGAAACTGAGGCACAGAGCAATTACGTGACTTCTTTGAGCCAATCTAATGAGTCACTGACAAAACTGTAATTAGATCTGAGAATTCCCTGGCTTTCAGTCCCACTTTCAGTTTGCTAGATCCAGTAGAGGGTCAGTGTGGGTTAGTGAAGTAAAGAAGTACATCTAAGTAAAATTGTCATGACTATGATGTGTGTGTGATGGCAACATCAGAATTGCGTGGGATTACGGAGTCATCCTAAAATCAATTTTTTCCCCTGTAATAGGGAATTGGAAAAGCCAAACTTGGCCTGCATTGTATTGAGTGGAGCTTGAAGAGAATCACCATCCCCCCCCCTTCTGACTCCTGATAGTATCTAAATGGCACTATCATATTTTAAGCATTATGGTGTTCAAGAGCGGTTTGAGGATATAACCATCCTGTGCCAGTTATTGAATATAGTCCAACAGGTGAGGTCAGCTGGGTGAAAACGTCAGCTGCTGAATATATGTTTCACTGTGTTTCCCAGTGTGAGTAGTTGTGCTTATGAGTTCGACATTAGCTTCAGTTTTCCATAAATTCTCTCAATATTCACTTAAAACTTTATTACTGTGAGCATTCCTGCCTCCAGACTGGTTTGCTAGCTGCAAAATGAGGATATTAATACATACCATACCTTCATCCCTTTGAAGGCTGCTGTGACTTGATGTTAATGTATTAATGCGTAGGCAGAGGACCAAGTCTCCATGCCAACAAGGATGCAAAACAAGGAGGTCAAATACCAAAAATCTGGCTGAATCAGGAAACCAGGTAGTCAGGGTCAGGAGACAAGCTAGAGCTAAAAAAAAACAAAAAAAACCCCACAGGATCTGTACTACCCAGTCCAATGTGGTCAAGTTAGAGGAAGTCACATGTAGTTTTGGGGGTAAAATTGAGGCTGATAACCTTTGTTGGAAAAAAAAAAAACAAAAAAACCCAGCTTTGACTTGTGGTTATGTGATCTGCATTATTATATACAAAATCCGCATAAGATAGAAGTGAGGACCAATCATCCTGGTGACAATTGAAAGAGCATTGCAGGCACTGCTCAAGGATTTGATTCACACACTGTCTGGCTGTTTGAGGACAGTAGGCAGATGAGAGGTAGGTAGGGGTGTGTGTGTGTGTGTGTGTGCGCGCACCACCAGTAAGTGTCGGGTATCAAACCAGAACCAGGACATGAATTGTAGCCCTTGATCATAGGTAACCTTGTCCGGGAGGCCATCAATATGAACTAATGGTCATGCATAGGTGGGCGGTTTCCTCAGCAGGAAATGAAGTGGGACATCTTGGTGAACTGGTTTGCCACAGTCAAAATTGTGATTCTGTTGGATGCCAGTAGTTCCATGATGAAATCCATGGTGATAGCTACCTAGGGTGAGGGTTGGGTTTCCAGAGGTTGGAGAAGACTCCAAGGTTTGTTGAGTGGTGTCTTGATGCAGGTGCACACACCACCAGAAGTAATGAATGCCTGTGTGCAGGGCTACCAAAGGAAATAGGATGCTAGCCCTGGGTCTTAGAGCACCCAAAATGTCCTACCAGAGGGGAGTCATGACATCACTATAGTACCACCACTCTTTCAGAACCCATGGGAACATAAATATGCACATTCTCAAAGGTAATTCCCTCCTGAGTGTTCTGTGATTCTTTATGTTCACCGGTTGGAAACCCTGAGGTAGAGGCAGAATGTATCAATGTGAGTAGATCCTGGTAGAGAGCTGCATTAAGGAACTTTGAGACTTGAGAACATGTGCTAGTTCCCGGTTGAGGCCTTGAGGGCTGGTACCATATTCTCCCTTTTAAGACAGAGCATTGGCCTTGCCCTTTTTCATCCCAGGTTGGTATGTAATGGTACAGTTAAATCATAAGAGGAACAAGGCCCACCAGGTTTATGGCCAGGTTTATGGCCTTAAGCCTAAACAACTACTCCAGGTTTTTATGGTCAGTAAACACTTGGACCTGGTGATAAGTCCCTTCTAAGTAATGTTGCCACTCCACAAAGGCAGTCTTGATCAGCAAAAGCTCTTTATCCAGGATCGCGTAGTATTGTTATGTGGGAGTTAGTTTTCAAGAGTAATAGTTGCTTGGACCTGTGTTTTTGGGAGATAACTGCTAGAGACATCAGTTTCCATGACAAAAGCTTATGTGACATCTAGGTAAGACAACATGGGAACAGTGGTGAATGCCAACTTCAACTGTTTAAATGGACTCTGGACCTCAGGGGCCAATGCAACTGGATGGGTTTTTTTCCTGTAGTGAAGAGGTGAGAGGTGCAATTTGTTTTAAAAAAAATTGGAATGAAGAATCAACAGAAAGTTGCAAAACTTAACACACTATAGGTCATGTACATTGCAGGGAGCTGCTCAGTTACAGACAGCCTGGACCTTGCATGGGTCAAACTTGATTCCCTCTGGGAACAGAATAACATTCAAGAATTCTGTGGAGGTCTAGTTGAATGCACATGTCTCAAGTTTGGCATGGAGACCATGCTGCTGTAGCCTCTGCAGGACAGGACGGAAATGAATGGCATACTGTCCAGAATCATCCGAGAAGACCAATGTATCAGCCAGATGGAACAGTATGTAGTAGTCTAATATGTCTCATAACATATCATTACTAAAATGTTGAACGGTCACTGGACTTTTGTCAACCCAAATGGCATCACTATATATTCAAAGTAGCCATATTGTGTTCAGAAAACAGTCTTCCGTCTGTCCACAGCCCTGATGCACACAAGGTTGTAGACTCCTCGGAGGTCCAGCTTGTTATAGACATGCAGTCCCTACCAAAGTCCAATAATTCTGGAATCACAGAGAGCAGATACCAGTTAGTTATCTGATAGTTTGGCTGAGTAGTTGACACATAGTCAGAGGCTGCTGTCTTTTTTTTTTTCTTGAAAAAGAGAACCAGTGCACCAGCCAGCAAGGATAACTGGTGGATGAAATATCTAGCCAGGTTCTCTTGAGAGGTATTCATGTAGCACAGCCAGCTAAGGTTCTGACATATCATAAATCTGCCCAAATGGATTGTCACTCCTGGTTGCAATTCCCTGAGACAGTCACAGTCCTGGTATAGAGAGAGGTTTTTTCACATTCTTTTCAAACATGCTGCTGAAGTAGAGATATTTAAGGGGGATTCCCCCTGCAGGTATGTTCAGAGGGTGCCCCTTCCTGGGAGACCATCTCTACCTGAGCCCTACAGGGTCCTGGCACTATGGCTGCTTGCTTCTAACAAATACTGGCAGCAGAATTTTGAATGGAAACTGACCTCTTGTTCTTGCCAATGAATGAGGAGATTATGAAAGGTCAGCTAGGTGATACTAAGAATCAGAGGGAAATGCAGGAACTGAATTACACTGAATCACAATATTTTTGGTGTCCTGGATAATGGATTCTAGGGGGACTGTCTCCTCAATCACTCAACCCAAATACACAGGGGAGCCATCAATAGTTTCCATTGGGTCCGGAGTGGCCTTGTGTTACAAAGGAATTTTTAGGGACCAGGCTGCCACAGCATCTATGACATTTTCAGCTGCTCCCAAATCAGTGAGGGCCCTTTGGATGAGAATCCATGGGGCTCTCTGGGGATGTCCAGCCAAATAGGTACCTGCAAGTGGGAAGCCCCAGAAAGTGATCTGTCTCAATCAGAATCCAAGCCAGTTCCCCTTACCAAACTTGAGCTGATTCATTTCCCCGGTCACTTGAGGCTTGTATGGGTCAGGCAGAAATGGTGTGGCCACGTTTTCTCCAATAGAAGCATAGGAATGATGCCACCAGCACAACCTTTCTCCTTCAGGAGTTGGATGTTCATAAGCCAGATCTACCTGGATTTGTTCAGCAGGTGGAATGGGCACTGAAGTAAGGGTACATGGAGAGGGAAGCTCCCTGTTCCACCCTCCATTGCTATAACGAATTATCCATGCAGATAGCAGTGTCCATGAAGCCAGATGGACCTGTGGGCATTTCCACTGGGGCCAGTTCATCTTTGTTCTCTTATTGCTGACCCCACCAGAACTGATTCTTTTCTTCCACTCTGTGTCCCCAGTGTGATGGCAGAGGTGCACCACGTAGGAAGCACCAGTACCCTGCCCCAGCATAGTTTGCTTAAAGCAGTTTCGGCCAAATGGACACAACAGAGATGGTTGAAGATTGCTGCTATAGATTGGAGGAAGGCCATCCAATTTGACAGCATTGGTCTATTGCTCTTCAGCAAGGGAGAAATGCAGCCCAATGCCTCCCCTGTCACCAGAGTGATCACCAAGCCCACCTTAGCTGGGTCAGTGGCATAAGGTTGGGGACACAACTGGAACAGCAGGTGGCATTGATTCATGAAGCCCCAGAACCACTGGTGCTTCCCATCCAATTGTTCTGGAGTGTTCTCATTCAGGATAGAGCACTGTGGGCTGTGTCTGAAGCACAGTGTTCTCCAAAAGAAGCTGACTTACTTGATCCTGCAGCAGCCAATTCTCTGAGGTTATCTGCACCACTTAGGCCTACAGCACTTTGTTAGCAGCCTGGAGGCAGGTGGCTCATTTGAGTGAGTCTGGTACTTCTTGAGGCAATGGTGGGCTGCCGGTTCCATGGGCCCACCTGCTTGGGGATTACTATATGGTCCATACAAAAAAATTGTCAGGGTTGGGAAATAGGCAGCCAGGCCTAGTGGTTGGCATAGGATGAGGTCCAGGTCCCCACACCAGCTGGGGTTCAGACCCAGTAAGTCACTAGCTGAGTCAGACAGAGAGAGTCAGATATCTGGACTCAGGCCAAATCAGGAAACCAGGAGATTAGAATCAGGAAATTCTTTACCCTGGGTGAACAATCCAAAACAGGCTGGAGCTCAGTTGTATAGATGCCTTCCTGTTCCTCCTTCTGGCTTAAGTAGGGGAAGAAAGCCAATCAGGAGCCCTTGTTTGCCACCAATCAGGGTCCAGGTGTGGAGTCTTCTCTTGGAACTGGGCTTGAAGGAGTCCCTGATTCCAATGGATGCCAGTAAGCTGTCAGGTGGAGGGTCAGAGTGTGATGAAGGCAACACTGAAAGAGTCAATCTAGAACTAGAAACTTTATCACAGCAATTTTTCTTAAAATCTTAAATTATCCACTGTCCCATCTACAGTCAGGCATAACTGGCATTGGGGCATATGAAACCTGCTCCCCATATTCCAAACTTTCATTTAAAATTAATCAGATAAGAATTTTCTCATTGATTCTCTCAAGACCCCTGACACTGATCCTCTGCCTAGTAGTGTGATCACAGTGGAGACGAACATGTTCAGATTTGGAACGTACGGAGGGGAAACATTGCTTTAGAGGCCCATCCCAGAATACTAATGCCAGCTCTGGAAGGTTAAAAGATGAACTGGCACAAACTTCCACTAACTCTGACCTGTTTCTCAGATTGATCAGGAGCTTAATACAGTGGCAGAAGCATTAGTTCTTGTCAGAATGTGATGTAGTATCATTAGCATAGCTATTCCCACTCTAGTAATACAGTGCCTATCTGTACTATGGAAGCATCAGTTACAGATCCAAAGTTAAGGTTGAATTTTCTGCTTAAAGCAGAGATTCAACAATTTTGTTACATATGAATAAACATATCGTTAGAGCATTTATTTTTTGAATACATAATTAATTTTCTGAGAATTTACAACTTATCAGTTAATTAGTTTACATGTCAAAATTAATTTTAAAATGGATCATTTAAGAAATAGAGCACCCTGTGACACACCATTCAGCCTCCCCCCTCCGCCCCATCCTCCCGAATTATTTGAATAGCAGAATAAGACTGACTCCTCAAACTTCCCATAGAGTTAAAAGTCACTGAAATCTAGTTTGTTGCCTATACAAATTACTGAACTGAATACTGAGGTCCTTCTGTAGAATTTGAGAAAGGCCCACATTCCTTCAAGTTGCATGAAGGTCAACAGAAAGTGTCCCTGTCTTGGCTCTCAGCCATATTAAGGTAGGGTGTGTGTGTGTGTGTGTGGGTGTGTGTGCGCGCTGATTTGACTTCACGTACTCAGTCTCAATTCTTATCTGCTCGGTGCAATGATCATCCTGGTGTCTAGTAGGCTGTCGAGGGAGCTGGTGGTGATCTTTACATATCTAAGGAAAGGAAGGGGCCCTGCAAGGGTTTAATTCTACAAACCTCTCCCTAAAGTCACTTTGAAGGCTTTGGCAATTGGGGATTAAAGAGTGGCCTATTGGCTGAATAACACTGCCTACTGAATGACTTTCCCGGCTCAAGGATGTTACTGTGGTACAAACCATAATAGTTAAAGAAAGACAGTGCTGTGTTAAGACAAAGGAGAGTTTCTTAAAATCGGATGTGTCTTTTCTCCATTCTATTTGCAGTCTTCTGAGAAAGTTGACCCTAACCTGCACTGCAGCTTTTCCTTCACAGTTGCATGCTGCTGAGCAAAGCCAGAATCAACTTACTCAGTGGGCAGCCAAGAAAAGCATGGAGGAGGTTATTGCCCTATATGTCCTCTCTCAGATTTCACTCAGTTCAGGCATCCCCTTAAACATTTAGGTTTGCCCTATCCTTAGTTCCCTCCAGTTTGTAAGTCTCTTTCTGGTATTAGTTATCCACAGCTGTAGTCACTGTTTGAGGTGGACCATTCAAAAAGAACCATCACCTCCTTCATTCTTAATATATTGCTTTCTGTATAGTGTATGCAACGTAAACACTATATCAGCAAAGCTGATTGAAATTTTCCATTTTTTTTTGACAGAAAATGGCAATGATAAAATGCAAATGTGGGGGATTGTTTTAAAACACTTTTGGGATTTTTGTTGAAAAAACAAACAAACCTACTTTTCCCCCCCAACAAAATAATAATAATAATAAACTAAGAAAAATATCAATGAACTTTAAGTCTTGTCAAAAAAATGTACAGGGAAAAAATCCCTTCCTAACCCAATCTACACATCAGCTTTTCTGCTGTTATATTCCACTATGAATCATTTGCTTACCACAGTCTACTATAGTTCTCTGAACAAACTATAAGCGTTGCCTCCCATTGAATTTCTGCTCTAACGGAAGTAACATATATATTTCCAGTCAATTTCATGTTATTTCCTGTCCACGCAGAATGTTTCTGCAGTTTGTCCCTCTGATTATTGGTTCTCAGTCATCTCTAATGTTTCCAAGACATTCAAATTTAGTATTGTCTGCAGTGTTTGTGATGTATACTACTTCCTCCAGATTATTAATAAAGATACTAAATAAAACTGGACTTAACACCAATCCTGCTTAGAGAAACTCAGTGGGAAAAAAAACCACCACAACTCGAACTCCATACCATGCTTTTGTTTACAGTCCTTTTGACAGTGCTCTATGCCAATTGCACTATTTTTTTTCAAATAAGACTCTGAAAAAAAAAAAACTTGGCTGAGTTCTAGACATATTATCCTTGAACTCCCTTCAGTTGCTATTTACATTTGATCAACAACAACAAAAGCCATCAAGTTTGTCTAGCCCAATTATTTATTTATACATTTATTCTTTTCATTGCTCACAATTCCATTCTCCTCTAGCTACTTACCACTTTTATCATATCTGTTCCATTTTCACAAGGGAATAAAGTAAAATTTACTGGTTGATTATTGCCAGGATTCCGCTTGATTCTTTATTCTTCAAGAACTCTTGTGATAGCAAACTTTTAAAACCTTTTGCACTACCAATTTGCTGGTACCTGTTATGTTAGTGATTTAGTATATCTGATATCTAATGCTTTTAACACTTTGGGACATATAATCTGGAACTGCTGGTTTCTATGACCTATACCCAGTTTTTCCAGGTATTCCATTATCTGCTTTTTATCAGCAGTTATGGTGACAAGTTCTTCATTGCTTCATAATTGCTCATATTCCTTTTCTCTTTCTTCTTAAAGATCAATTTAAAAAGCAATTTGGTAGGTTAGCCACTTTAGAATAATCATTTATTTGAGTTCCTTCCTCATTTATTAATGGAGCTACTATCTCAAGTTTCCCCCCCCCCCCGACATATTTATAAAAGACCCTTTCAAGCTCTTTACAGTTATGTTCAGCTTTAATTCATTCTGATTTTTGCTACCCTTATCTCTTCCCTAGAAGCCTTAATTGACTCTATATACTTGTAAAGTTTACTTCCCCATTTCTCCATTTCCTATACCTTCAAATCTCCAAGCAGTCCCTCACAAAGCCAAATTGGCTGCCTCTACTAGTCATAATATATAACCTGCCTTGACTGTCTTACACAGGAACATATTCCAAAATGTTTGAATGAAGCCATAAAATTACTACACCTGGCAGAAATCAATAAGTATTTTATTTAGTAGATCTCTACTGTGTATATAAATTGAGATCTTTTATTCTTGTTGGACAGTAATCTAAAAAAAATGTTTTTGAGAGTACTTTAAATGAATAGACATAATTTGATTCCTCATTTCCTTACTGCTCAATTTATGAGTGTGCTTCACAAAGAAAATACATTTTTCTTCTCCTAGAATCTAATTCCGACAGTCCATTTCTAGTTTCACAGTACTCTATATTCAGTTATCTACATTTGGCAACTGACCCGTATGCCAGTTTAGATTCTTCATTGAGATACACCTTGCCCCATAGGCTCCAAATCTCTTTAAATATTTTTCTCTTCAGAGTTATTTTTCCTTCTCAGATTGTTAGGTGTCTTTAACACATAAGTGAAAAACATTTGAGGATCTGCATATGGTATATGACACCTATGTAGAAAGTAATTAATGCAGAAAACATCTGAGGACTTCACAGATGAAGATACGTTAGGTATAAAACTGAGTGAGAGATTTTCAATAACTATTTATTTATCAATAGGATTTGGATAATATGAATTTGTCTGCTGTGTGTTCCACAAGTACATATTCACAGAGTTTTCAGTATGGGGGTGGGAATACATTTCTTTGTGATATTAATTCCATTTAGTAGCAAATGACACTTTCAGAATATAGCTGAGTTCAAATAATTTAAAGTGTCATAAAAAGATATTTAATTTTGCAATTTTTGTTCATTAACATGTACTTGACAAAAAGAGAATTATCAAGATATATTTTTGCTGTCATTGAGACAAATTGCTCACAAAGCAGTTCACCTGTGTACAAGAGATTTCAGTATGAGAGGCAGGTTTATCTAGTGTTTAGACCAAGAGTCTGAGTCACATTCCTAGGTGCTGTGTCCAGTTTGCTGCCAATTCTTCGGGTTTCTGGTGGAAGTAACCTCTCTGTGTCCTGTTAATCCATGGGAAAAGTTATAATTACTTACTTATTAAGTGTGTTGCCAGGCTTAACTAATGTTTATGAGGCACTATCCAACTCCCCAAATGTAAGGTCCTGTAGAAGTGTTACATTTTGCTGTCAGTGAACTCAGTTCATTTCTTTTTAACATTACCTTTTTCATTATTTATCATTTCTGATTTTGCAAATAAAGAACCATAAGAAACAATGTACTTTACAACAGCTTCCCCTGGCTTTCTTTTAAATCTTAACCTATAAAACAACAATAATTGTGTTCAAATAGTTAAATAGCCACAGGCCAAGGTTTCTAAAAGATAAGTGCCTAAATAAAGATGTAAAAGGTCTAAATAAATGGTCTTCTTTCAAAAAGTGCTGAGCACTGAAGTCAGGGGGAGCTGCTCAGGACTCAGCACTTCTGAAAATTGGATCACATATTTAGGTACCTAAATATGGATCTAGGAGACTAACTTTAGGCACCCATTTTTTAAACCCTTGGCATAAATCTCCACATTACACACCTACAGAGATTTGTAAAACATATGGGGCCTGATGCAATGTACACTGATGTCAATAGAAAAACTTCCATTAACTTCAATGGGCATTGGGTCAGGGCCATGGTAGACTAACTTTTACAGCAGACAGGTAACCAAACCTGCAGAAGCCAGTTTCCTGTAGTATGTAGGTCTCAAGGAAAGTTGGTAAAAGAATGGATTTTTTCAGTTTACTGGCAATCCAAAATATTTAATTTGACCCAAAACATTATTTATTTCTGATTTCAAACTTTTAATTTTTTTTAGTTTAATTAAGTTGAGGGAAAATTTTGTAGTGATGTCATTGAGATTCAATAAAGGAAAATGTTTTGTTTTGAAAATATAAAAACAATGGGACCTTGAGTTGGAGGTCTGTTGGAGGAGAAGGCAACCCCCTTTCTTTAGGGGCAGTGATTCAGTGAGTTTGTGTGTGTGTTTGTGTGCTGTGAAAGAAGCAGAGTCCTAACTAGTGGGTGATTCTCATGTAACCTCCATGCCTGATTCTAACATTGAGTGGGAGGAAAATCAGGTAAGAAAGGATACAACAATGGAGAAAGGAATGGCAGTGGGTGGAAGAATGGACATTAAGAGGAAAATAGCTTCTTTGGTGTCAGCACTAACAGTTAGGTAGGTGATACTGGCAGTAGAATGACTATACCCAATCAGGTGAGGAATGGGGGCAAAGCCAAGCAGAAACAACTAAGCTATTTCTACACCAATACAAGGAGTCTGGGTAACAAAATGGAGAAACTGGGACTACAAGGGCAGGAAGTGAAACCCGATATTATAGAGATAACCATGGTGGAATAGTAGTCATGACTGGAGTATAGGCATTCAAGGGTAGGTGCTGTTCAGGAAAGACAGAAATAAAGCTAAAAGTGGTGGAGTAGCTTATTAATGATGAGATAAACTCCAAAGATTTTAGAAGTGATGAAATGGATAAGACAGAGTCTGTTTGGGTCAAAATCACTTTGGGGAAGAAAGCTAATAGAGGTTCCAGTAGGATAGTGCTTGAGGTATGCTACAGAGACCCAGGATCCCATCTGGGTATGGACAGAGATTTCTTCAGTGTTTTTAATGAAATAAATACTACTGGGAATTGTGAGATAATTGGAGATTAATTTCCCAGATATAGACTGGAGTACCGGTGCTACTAATAAGAGTAGGGCCCAGATTTTCCTGGATGTGACAGCTGACAGATTTATTCACCACATAGTCACTGAACAAACAAGAGGTGATGCCATTTTAGATTTGGTGAGTAATGAGGACCTCATAGGAGAGCTGGTTGCAAGGGACAACCTTGGTTCAAGTGATCATGAGCTAATTCAGTTTAAACTAAATGGAAGGATAAACAAAATTAGATCTGCAACTAGTGTCCTTTATTTCAAAAGAGCAATTTTTTAAAAAAAGGGGAATTAGTTAGGAAAGTGGACTGGACTAAAAAAAAAATCAAGGATATGAATGTGGAAGAGGCTGGGAATTACTTTAAGTCAATATTGCAAAAACTGCCTAAAGCCAGCATCCCAAGCAATGGAAAAAAAATTGTAGGGATGTGTTGCAGACCAAGCAACTCGAACAACTGATAAAGAGAAAGCAAAAAGCTTACAAGCAATGGAAGATGAGATGGATCATCAAGGAAAACTACCTCTTGAAGGTCATAAAGTGTAGGGATAAGGTGAGTACTGCCAAAAGTGAAGCAGAGTTGGACCTTACAGGAAATTAAAAACAATAGTAAAAGGTCCTATAGCCATATAAATTTATAAAAATATATGTAATCTCCATCCAAGAATATTAAAGAAAATGGCAATCCCAATAGTAAGTATTTTTAATGAATCTGTAAACTTGGTGGGGTTGTACGCTATGACTGGAGAATTGCTAATATGGTTCCTATTTTTAAGAAAACACATTTTAAAAGAGAAAAGTAGATAAGGATATAGAAGAAAACAATAATTGGGATGAAATACAACATGGTTTTACAAAATGTAGATTATGCCACAACAACCTGATCTCCTTCTTTGAGAAGATAACTGATTTTTTAGAGAAGGGAAAAAGGCAGTAGATCTACAAATCTAATCTACCTGGATTTCAGGAAGGCATTTGAAACAGTTCTACATGGGAAAATATTAGTTATATTGGAGAAGATGGAGATTAATATGAGAATTGAAAGTTGCATGAGGAACTGGTTAAAGCAGAGACTACGACGGGTCATGATGAAAGGTGAAATGTCAGGCTAGAGAGAGGTTACTAGTGGGTTAGTCTTGGGACCAATCTCATTTAACATTTTCATTCATGACCTTGGACAGAAAGAGGGAGAGTGCTAATAAAATTTGCAGATGACAAAAAATTCAGCAGTATTGCAAATATGGAAGAGAACCGGAATATCATCCAAGAAGATCTGGATGACCTTGAAAACTGGAGTAATAGATATCAGATTAAATTTAGTAGTGCAAAATCCATGCACTTAGGGACTAACAACATTTTTTACTATAAGCTGGGGCATATCAGTTGGAAGAGCCAGAGTAGAAGAGGCCTGAGTGTATTGTTTGATCACCGGATGGCTGTGAGCCGTCAATGTGATATGGCCATGAAAAGGGCTAATGCAGTCCTAGGATGCATCAAGTGAGGTGTTTCCTGTAGAGACAAGAAAGTGTTAGTACCATTATTCAAGGCACCAGTGAGACCTCACCTGGAATACTGTGTGCACACTTCTGGTCTCCCATGTTTAAGAAAGATAAATTCAGACTGGAACAGATGCAGAGAAAGGCTACTAGGTGACGCAAGGAATGGAAAACCTACCTTATGAGATGAGATTCAAGGGGCTTGGCTTGTTTAGCCTAACCAAAGACTGACTGAAAATATGATTGCTCTTTATAAATACATCAGAGGGATAAATACCAGAGAGGGAGAGGAGTTATTTAGTTAAGCACCAATGTGGACATAAGAACATATGCACATAAACTGGCCATGAACAAGCTTAGGCTTGCAATTAGATGAAGGTTTCTAACTGTTAGAGGAGTGAAATTCTGGAACAGCCTTCCAAAGGGAGCAGGGGGTCAAAAAACCTAACTAACTTCAAGACTGAGCTTGATAAATTTATGGCCAGGATGGTATGATGAGACTGGCATGTAGCCGATCTTGAACTGCTAGCAGCAAATATCTCCAGTGGCTGGTGATGGGACACTAAATGAGGAGCACTCTGAGATCTGATCAGGGTCTAACTGATCACCATATTTGGAGTTGGGAAGGAATTTTTCCCTCCGGTCGGACTGGCACAGACCCTGACAGGGGTTGCCTTCCTCTGTAGATGGGGCATGGGTCACTTGCAGGTTTAAACTAGTGTAAATGGTGGATTCTCTGTAATTTGAAGTCTTTAAATCCCGATCTGAGGACTTCAGTAACTCAGCCAGAGGTTAGAGGTTTATTGCAGGAGTGGGTGGGTGAGGTTCTATGGCCTGCAATGTGTAGGAGGTCAGACTAGATGAGCATGAGGGTCACTTCTGGTCTTTGAGTCTATGAACTCGTCTGAAAAACACGCTCACTCTTTATGCCAGGTTTGTTGCTTGGTAACATAGGGCAGCTGTCTGAATTGTATTCTTCTGTGGTGCTACTAGAATTGGAACTTTCCATTATTTAAAAAAATTTATAGAACAGTGAAAGAGGTTTCAAAGTGTAGTTTTGCCCTTTTTTGGTCACAAGTCTGAAAAGTAATTAGAAACAAACCAAGAATTAACTGGCTAGTTGACTGTATATTTGTAACTATACCAAATGGATAGGGATATAACTTAAAGAAGGTAATGGATAGTCTTATAGCCATCATGCTTAAATCCGCCCAATAACCCAGAATTGATTATCAGTTACTAAGAACTAGCTCCTGCAAACATGCCCATGAGCAGCTTAGTTCATGTGAGCAATTTTATTGTAGTCAATAGAACTAACTTGCATGAGTAAGGTTATTCACATCAGTACTATTTGTAGGTTCAGGTATTAAGGCACCAAAGTGATATGCTTGAAGAACTTTACTGAATCAAGGCCAAAATGACCTGTGCATGGCATAACTAGTTCTGATTATAAAATCAAGAAAGTGGATGTAAGGAAAGTTATTAGAAACTAAATTATATATCTTTCCTTGTAACTGAGGGAAACCATGATCTCTCTTTAGTACACAAATGGTGTTTACTAGTCCCACATATTGCTATAAAAATGTTTATTGATATTCTGATGTATTCTATATATCCTGCATTACAACTGATACATTTGTCCTGACAGTAAATTTCATTTTGTCTGTGTGATAAAGACATCTTCTTGGGAAAAAAAATGTGTAAACAAAGAAAGCTGCACACCTTCCTTTGTAAGACCTGCCTTAGGAATAGTTGGAATAAAACTTGGAACATGAACATTAGTTCATGTGTAGGGACAGGCCTTGTTATTTTCATTTGCCTATCTCCACTCATTGAATTTATTACCAGAAAAAGATGGAATGAGACAATGAGAAGGTTTAAAACAAAATGACTGAAAGTAAAGTAATTAAACTCCAGCTTGCTGTCTGCTCCATCTATTGAGTAACCAGAAATGGACATGTTTTACTTAAAAAGGGAAAAATTGAAATAACTTTTTTTTTAAATAATGATTATTCAATACTACAAAGTTAACTATAAAGACTTTCAATGTAATATTTTCAGTTAAAATTGTTTGGAATGAATTAAAACAAATTGGACAAATTGGAAAAAATCCAGAGGAGAGCAACAAAAATTATTGAAGGTGTAGAAAACATGACTTATGAGGAAAGATTGAAAAAAATGAGTTTGTTTAGTCAGAAGAGGAGAAGACTAAGGTGGGAGGGAGGGATGATAACAGTTTTCAAGTACATAAAAGTTTTTACAAGAAGGAGGGTGAAAACTTGTTCTCATTAACATCTGGAGGATAGGACAAGGCTTAAATTGCAGCAAGGGAGGTTCTGGTTGGACATTAGGAAAAACTTCCTCTCAGGGTAGTTAAGCACTGGAACAAAATTTCCTAGGGATGTTGTAGAATCTCTGTCATTGGAGATTTTTAAGAACAGGTTAGAAACACATCTGTCAGGAATGGTCTAGTTATTACATAGTCCTGCCTTGAGTGCAGGGAACTGAACTAGATAACCTGTTGCGGTCTTTTCCACTCCTCCACTTCTGTGATTATTAACTAAGGAAAGCAACATTTGACCCAATTAACAAAACAAAAACAAAACAAAAAAAACCCAGAAGAGCACAGTCACATGATAAATATTTAAATCCACAATGTGTAGGGACATTTTAAAAAGAAATCATAATATTACATTAGTCAAAAACTAAATCACATTATTATAGAATTAATGTTATGTGATTAGTCTATATAAATTAGAATTTGCACTATGTGAAATGTTATAATGGTAAAATATTCAAGAACATTTCATGTTTAGATAGGACTGCATGAATCAGGACTTATAGACTTTAAGGTCAGAAGGGACCATTAGGATCATCTAGTCTTACCCCCTGCACTACTTCACTCTCACTGAAGATAATGGGTCAAATGCCTTGCATACAGGTTACAGGATCAAGCTACTAGTGATTGCTACAGTTTGATTTACAGTGGCATCCCTATGTTCTAGCTCTTTCAAAACCTTATCCAATCCCAGCCAGCTATTGTTTAGCTAAAAATCAAAGCTGAATTTTCAAAGCAGTCAAGGATTTTTAGATATATACTCCATTGAAATTAATGGAAGCCAAGTGTCTAACCTAGACTGATTTGAAAATCTCAACCCAGTGTTTAGACAGTGAGAGCCAAATATTCAAATACACCTCTAAAATTATGCAGGCAAATTTCGTACGTGCGCTAATTTGCACAACTAAAAGAGTTTTGGAGGGGTCATCATATACACATACACTTGTGTGTGTACAAATAGATTTGTGCACAAAATTTGTGGATGTAGTTTAAAATGTGGCTCTTTTAAATGAATCAGTCATTTAAAGATGCGTGGGATTTATTTAATGCCTCTTGCAATAAAGTTATGTATAATCACATACAGGATATATTGTATATAGCATGCTTATTTTTCAACTAATTATTGGCTTGATGCTGGAGAGAGGGGAGCATTTGCCGGTGGAAGAAGGTCCAGCTTCTAAGCATATGATAAATTGAAACCAAATGATGCCTTCTGTATATAACAGAGGTGGGCTTGGGTTTGCAAAACCAGGATGGTTTTTTTTTTAGTTCATGGCTGTTAAGATTTGGATACTAATAAATATAATTGACGTTTAAAATTACTTACGGGTGTATCACATTGATCAGATCATCAGCTTAGAGTGGAGCTTGGTTCTCACACTGACAAGTGACAACTGTACAAAAAAATCAATAATATCAGTGTATTTTTATTTTACATTACTTACGTTGTGTCATAAAAGTCACTGAAAAAAAAGAATATATTTTATTCTTCAGCACTAGAGAGCAAGGAAGAACTAAAGAGGGTAGAGTAGGGAATTATCGTGTCTCTCTTGCTGTAGTGGGAGACTCAGGAATTAATAATATAATAAATATAGAATGCTCAGCGCCTCTTATAATTTAGACCTTAGAGTTATTATCTAAGGGTATGTCTACACTACAAGACTATTTCGAATCAACTTAATTCGAATTTGTGGAATTGACCTTATGAAGTTGAAGTTGTGTATCCACACTAAATACACTAGTTCGACTGTGCGAGTCCACAGTAACGGGGCCAGCGTCGACTTTGGAAGCGGTGCACTGTGGGAAGCTATCCCACAGTTCCCGCACTCCCCGCTGCCCATTGGAATTCTGGGATTTCCCCCCAATGCATGCTGGGGGGAAAAATGTGTCGAGGGTGGTTTTGGGTAACTGTCATCATTGAACCGTCAGTCACGCCCTTCCTCCCACCCTGAAAGCGCCTGCGGGCAATCTGTTCGTGCACTTTTCTGCTCAGTGACAGCGCGGGGGCCACAGCACTTTGAGCACGGATCCCGCTGCAGTTATGGCCGTTGTCAACTCCTCGCACCTTATCGTCCACCTCTTCCACAGTCAGCTGCTGAGAAATAGGGCTACTTTTCAATGGTGCTGCGAGCACTGGTGGACCATGGGGGACGTTTTACCAACATCAACGTCGGGTGGCCAGGCAAAGTTCATGACGTGCGTGTTTTCAGGAACTGTGGTCTGTTTAGACGCCTGCAGGAAGGTAGTTTCTTCCCGGACCACAAAATAAGTCTTGGGGATGTGCAGATGCCTATAGTGATCGTCGGGGACCCAGCCTACCCGCTAATGCCCTGGCTCGTGAAGCTCTGTGCAGGCGCCTTGCACAGCGACAAGGAACTCTTCAAGTAACAGCGAGCAGCGTGACCTGTGACTGTTCAGTTTCTTTACAGAGAAGCTGAACCTGCCCCTGTTTCTTTACCAAGTGACTGTTGACTAGCATCTGCAGTTACATACCCCGCCCACCCCGCTTCCCCAACTTCCAACACACGTTTAAAAATAAAATACATGTTCCACTGTAACTTTACAAAGGTTTCTTTATTGATGACTTTGCGTTACAGGGTTGAAACTGGGACACGGACTGTGCTGGGTAGGGTGTGCAGTGATGTAAAGACCGCCTGTAAACTCGAGGAATGACAGGCTCCTGCTCCCAGAGCGGTCTGCAGTGCCGGACTGGATGTTTCAACGGAGCCTGCCATCTCTCCTTTTTGGGACTCTGTGTGCGGGGGCTATGTGGCCTTTTGGCGGGGGAGGACGGATACAGATTCCTCTGCTGCGTGGCTCTGTGGTCCAGGACAGGGACCGTTGCATGAGGTCTGTAACCCCCCTCCCCCGCTACAAAGTCACGTACCCCCCCACCCACACAGAACCTGCAAACCACCTCCCATACCGACCAGGGTGCGTACTGACTGCAGTGTGTGTGTGACCTGCTGCTGATCCTGCCCCCGTGTCTGTACCCTGGTAAAGGTGATTGTCCTGTCAAATTACCAACCCCCTTCCCCCCCTTCAAACACAGTCTCCTCTAAAAGAACATGACGGAAACAGTAATTAACAGAAAAGTATTTTTTATTATCAACTAGACAGTTAGGGGATGAAACTGGGATGGGGGCTTGGGTGAGGCGGGAAGGAAAGGACTTCTCAAAATTTAGGGTATGAGAGCTTTTGGGTACTTGAGCACTCTGCTGGAGTGCAGTGACAGTTTACACGGCCTCTGGCGCCCCTCCTTCTGGTTATTTTGGGTGAGGAGGGTATGGGACTTTGTGGCAGGGGAGGGCGGTTGCAGATACACTGCAGGGGGGCTCTGTCCTCCTGCCTGAGGTCCTGCAGAACATGCACAAGGCGCAGGAGCATGTCCGTTTGCTCCCTCATTAGTCCAAGCAGCGTTTGAGTCGCCTGCTTGTCTTCCTCATGCCACCTCTCCTCCCCTTCGCTGTGTGAGCGCTGGTACAGAGAGAGGGTCTCCCTCCACTGGCTCTGCTGCTCCGCCTCGTCTCGGGAGCACCCCATAAGTTCAGCGAACATCTCATCCCCTGTCTTTTTCTTTCGCCGCCTAATCTTTGCCAGCCTCTGTGAGGGGGATGCTGTGGCGGGTCTGGAGACAGTCGAAGCTGTGTGATGGGAAAAAGGGAGTGAATTCCTTGCAAAGATAAATTTTTGCGAACAATGAACACAGTCTAGTTTGTCTCTGTGAATTCTGGGTTGAGATCCCAGTGCCTGATGGGGCAAAAACCATTTTCGCGGGTGGTTCTGGGTAAAAGTCGTCAGTCATCCCTTCCTCCGGGAAAGCAACAGCAGACAATCATTTCAAGCCCGTTTTCCCTGGATTGCCCTGGCAGATGCCACAGCGTGGAAACCATGGTGCCTGTTTTGCCTTTTGTGCCTGTCACCGTATGTGTACTAGATGCCGCTGACAGAGGCGGTCCAGCAGCGCTACACAGCAGCATGCTTTTGCTTTTGCATGACAGCAGAGATGGTTACCAGCCATATTGTACCATCTACCATACCATAAATTGGTAATAAGATGGGCATGGTTACCAGTCCTTTTGCACTGCACCATTTACTGCTGTCATAAGTGCCCCTGGCTGCTCTTAGCCAGGGGCGCAAAAGCCAAAATTGGGAATGACTCCCTGAGTCAATCCCTCCTTTTTGGTATCTAAAAATAGAATCAGTCCTCCCTAGAATATGGGCAAGTGTACTAGAGAACCACTGTATCAGAGAACCAGAGAGAACAGCTGCTCTGTGTCAGATCCTGCATAGATTATGAGCTGTATGCTATTCACAGGGGGTGCTCCTGCAACAACCCCACCTGTTCATTCCATTCTTCCCCCAGCTTTCCTGGGCTACCATAGCATTGTCCCCCCACTTGTGTGATGAAGTAATAAAGAATGCAGGAATAAGACACAGTGACTTGTTAGTGAGAAATGAGTGGAAGGCAGCCTCCAGTTGCTATGATAGTCCAGATAGGACATTAAGGAGTGTGGAGGAGAGGAGCCCAGCATCCTGCTGCTAGTCCAGGGGCAATTGAATCTTTTCTTTACACATGAAGGGTGGGGGCTGATGAAGCTCAGCCCCCTGTTGCTATGATGACGATGGTTATCAGCCATACTGTACCATCTACCACGAAAAATTAGGACCAGGCGCCCTTGATTGACCTTACCGATGCTAGTCGGCATGGTTACCAGTCCTTTTGCACTGCCCCATGTGCCAATAGGCTGATGATGAGGATGGATTTCCATCATTTTGTACCATCAGCCATCCATAGCGTGGGGGTAGCAAGGATGTTGGTGTTGAGTGCTGCACCATCGCGTCTATCTGCAGCATTCAGTAAAGATAGGGTGACATGTAAAAGAGTCAAGAGAGGATTGTTTTCCCTTTCACTTCTGGGGGTGGGTGGGGGGCTGCATAAATTGCCTAGCTATGCCCTGACCCACCGCGGACA
This sequence comes from Mauremys mutica, assembly GCF_020497125.1. Lineage (NCBI taxonomy): Eukaryota > Metazoa > Chordata > Testudines > Geoemydidae > Mauremys > Mauremys mutica. The sequence continues at coordinate 181,291,574 of NC_059072.1, read as the reverse complement.
CTGTTTTTGACCCTAGAAGCATTTGGAGCTCAGCCAAGAATGCAAATGCTTTTCGGAGACAGCAGGAACTGTGGGATACCTTGCGTCCTCAGTCACCCCTCCCTCCATGAGCGTCCATTTGAATCTTTGGCTTTCCGTTACGCTCGTCACGCAGCAGCGTGCTGAGTCTCTGCTATGCCGTCTGTCCGGAGATTTTTTACAAATACTTTGGACCAGGCGTAACATTACAGTAATTCCCCTAATTAGATGCAGGAGTCTCCGAGCGAGATCACCCTGAGGACGGTCACTGAAGGAGATAGAGAGCGCATGCTGCGTGAAAGCCAGCACAAACCAGGGCCCTATGCAGCCGTGCTCGGGGAGGCAATGCTCCCTGAGTAGCTCATGAAAGCCTCGCGCGGAAAACTGTGCTACCACGGAGCACCCAATAAGGCAGCTCTCCCCAGGAGCCTCCTGCGGAGGCTTTTCGATTACCTCCAGGAGAGCTTCGTGGAGATCTCCCAGGAGGATTTCTGTTCTATCCCCATATATAGAGAGACCTCCTTTTCACATACTTCAGATTCCTGTTATATTAAGAATAAAAGTTAACATGGTTAAAGCACTTACCGACTGCTCCTTCCCCTGATTCAGGGTCCGGGTTAATGGCCGGGGACGGTTGGTAGGGGATCTCCGTGATGGTGATGAAGAGATCCTGGCTGTCGGGGAAACCAGCGTTGTAAGCGCTGTTGCCTGCCTTGTTGTCCACAAACCCTTCCTCATCTTCCCCGTCCGCAAACATCGCCGAGGAACTGGCCGTCGACACTGTCCCATCGTCAGAGTCCACGGTCACTGGTGGGGCAGTGGTGGCAGTCTCCGTAGCGTCCGTTTGCCGCTTTGATTTTTTGGTAGCCTTGTCTGGGGTCCTTGATTTTCACGCAGCGATGCGTTGCATCCCGCCTGTATCCTCTGTCTCTCATGGCTTTGGAGACCTTCCCGTAGGTCTTTGCATTCCGTTTTTTGGAGCGCAGCTCCGAAAGCACAGACTCCTCGCCCCACGCACCGATCAGATCCAAGACTTCCCGGTCAGTCTATGCTGGGTCCCTCTTTCTATTCAGAGATTACATGAACTCCTCTGCTGGAGAGCTCTGCATCACTGCCGGTGCTGCTGAGCTCGCCCCGATGTCCAACCACGAAATGAGATTCTAACTGTCCAGACAGGAAAAGGAATTCAAATTTTCCCGGAACTTTTCCTGTGTGGCTGGTCAGAGCATCCAAGCTCGGACTGCTGTCCAGAGTGTCAGCAGAGTGGTGCAGTGTGGGATAGCTCCCGGAGCTAGTAAGTTCGATTTGCATCCACACCTAGCCTAATTCGACATAGCCATGTCGAATTTAGCGCTACTCCCCTCGTTGGGGTGGAGTACCGAATTCGAACTAAAGAGCCCTCTAGGTCAAATTAAATGGCTTCCTGGTGTGGACGGGTGCATGGTTAATTCGAATTAACGCTGCTAAATTCGAATTAACGTCCTAGTGTGGACCAGGCCTAAGTTTGTTTTTCTCAGTTCTTTTTTCAAATGCTTTTCTCAACCACGTATTATAGATTTTAAAGGATTTCCTTTTCTTTCCAAGAGACAGGCCTGTGAACATTAACTGATCTCACTTATGTTCAGTAGCACTTGTGCAAATGTTGTTTGAGTGAAGTTTCCAGAATCTGACCTTAAGGCTGTTCCTGTAACAAGCTTTGTGTGGATGGGCCACAATGACCATGCAGACTTCATTGCAAAATGAGAGCCTAAGGCCCCAATCTTACAGCTGATGATGATTTCCTATTTCTAGGTTCTTTGATGCCTTCCCCCATGGATATGCAGCCCAATCACCTATCACTGCCCATCTGGAGAAACAGCCTGCCTACCTCCTTTCTCCAAGACATAATTCACTTATTGCTATCTGTCTACATTAATGTCATTGAGGGATCCAGCCCTTGAGGCCTGCTCCCTGTTTCCTCTTCACATTTTATATCTTCTTTTTTCTACGCTGCTTCTGTAAGTCTCCAACCTCTTCATTGCAAAGAAAGAGCCTAGAGGCTTCTAAAAGCAACCGGAAACAAGAAGGAACTCCAGCAATATTATTAGGAGCTGGTGAACCTTTTGGAAAAGGAAGATTCTATTCAAGAAGGATGGGGTCCACCTAAACAAAAACAGAACTAGATTGCTGGCATGTAACATTAAAAAGGTTATAGAGTTTTCAACTAAGGGCTGCGGGAAAGCCAATGGATGCAGAGGAACACGGTTCAGGCAGAGACATCCCTTAGGAGAGGATTTATTAAAGGGAATATTTTATATCCTAGTAAGGAGGAGAGGATAGAAGTGAACAATTTACAGGTATGAACTGAAGTAGGTGACTCCCAAGCATCTCCTAGGAGGAAGAGTCAGAGTTCAGCAGGTTGCAGACCGCAGCAATGCTCTTCCAAATGCAGCATCGTCTCTGGCCTGCTGTGTAATGGCATAGTTCAATGCAAAGGTGTGAACTGACGACACGTCGCTGCCCTGCAGCTGTCTTGAATGGAGACCTGTGCCAGAAACACTGCGAAGGTGGCCTGCACTCTTGTGGAGTGCACTGTTAGTGCTGAGGCAGGTATCTTTGCTAGGACATAGCATGTCCTGATACAGGCCATGATCCATGAAAAGATCCTTTGGGACAACATCGAAAGCCCTTTCATTTGCTCAGCAATTGCTATAAGGAGTTGTGTTGATGTTCTAAACAGCTTTGTCCACTCAATGTAAAAGGCTAACACTCATCTGACATCCATGGAGTAAACCATTCCCAGTTACTAGCCTGCAGTTTAGGGAAGAACACCAGAAGAAATATGTCCCGACTCGCATGGAATTGCGAAATTGCCTATGGGAGGAAAGCTGGGTGTGGCCGCAACTGTACCTTGTCCCTATACAAAACAGTATAAGGGGGCTCAGACATCAAGGCTTTAAGATCAGACACTCTCTTGGCTGAAGTTATAGCGAACAGGAATGCCAGTTTCTGGTAAAGGTAGAGAAGAGAGCATGTCACTAGGGGCTCAATGGGAGGGCCCAGCACCCTCGAGAGCAGCAAGCTGAGATCCCATGCGGGGATTGGCTGTCTTACTTGAGGATACAGTCAGTCAATCTAGTCCTTTGAGGAAGCAGCCAACCATATGAATACTGACTGTCCAGCTGAACCGGGATGGAAAGCCAAGATAGCAGCCAGGTGCACCTTTATTGATAACATCGCCAGGCCTTGCTGTTTCGGGTGCACCAAATACTCCAGGATGAAGGGAAATCAATGACTGTAAAGGTAGAGTGTCCTTTTGCAGTGACCAAATCGAGAATCTCTTCCACTTAGCCAAATAAGTGGCTCAGATGGATGTTTTCCTACTGCCAAAGAGAACCTCCCTAACAGGGTCTGAGCATGTGATCTCCAAAGGCTTTAGTCACAGAGTTACCATGATGTGAGGTTGAGAAACTCTAGATTGGGATGCTGGAGGTGGCCATGGTCCTGCATAATCAAATACGGTACCGGGGCTGTGCTTTAGGTGTGTCCGCAAACAGGTCTAGAAGCATGGTGAACCAGTGTTGACATGGCCATGTTGGTGGTATCAAGATCATTGATGCTCCCTCTCTTTGGGCCTTCAGCAGGATCTTGTGTACAAGAGGAAAAGGTGGGAATGCATACAGCAGATGCCCCTGCTAACTAATCCTAAGTTTAACTATTTACAGATACAAGTGAAAGACCATGAGGGTCTGACTAGCCATAGCAAGAGAAGAGAGCTGCTCCAACAACCATCACTGGTGGTAAGAAGGAACTGAAGAGGTGGTGGTTTGGCAAGGACCTATATATACACACACCTCCATGAAGGCGCAACTCCAGGGGGCTCCACAGCCGACCCAACGGGTACCGCTAGGGGAAAAACCTTCCAATGACTATGCATGTAGCATACGCACACCTACTTGGAATCGACATGAGCAAGCACTTAAAAAAGAATAGGATCTTTACTGTGACCTGTGCAATTCAACTTATTAATAAATGATCTGGAAAAAGAGGGTAAAAAGAGAGGTGGCAAAATTTGCCCACAATACCAAATTACTCAACATACTTAAGTCCAAAGCAGACTGTGAAGAATTAGAAAGGAATCTTACAAAACTTACACAATGGCAGACAAATATACTCTAGCTTTATTAATATGCTTGGCTATGTTTGCTCATCATCATCAATCTATTTGGTAACTTTTTAAAAAAAATCTCAATATATTTTGCATCCTAGAATTATTCTCTTTGATAGTATGCAGTTCAGTTAAGTCATATGTGAGCAATTATGTTTTACCAAACCCTTATTCATTCAGGGCCTACGCATGCAACATTTATTTACATTGAACAGTGCTTCCTCATATGAATGATTCTCAATGCAAATACGATCGTGAAACTCAGACCCTGAATTTTCCAAGCTCCTTTCATTTTCAGTTTCCTCTCTCTTTAGTCAGCCAGGAGTCTGTACATTAGCTAGGCAATGGTCCCCAAACTTTTGAGGCGCCAGGGTCCCTTTTTGACTGGGCATTCCGGTTGAAAACAGGACACCTGGCAAACCTACTCCTGGCTCCAAACCCACCCCCAGCTATAGCCCCCTTACCTCTATCCTTGACCCACCAGTTGGGGCCAGGAGAGGGCCACAGCTGCAGGGGGGGGACCACTGCTGATCGGGCTGTTAAAAGTCCAGTTGGTGGTGCAGGCAGGCTTCCTACCCGGCTCCGCGTGACTCTCGAGAAGCTGCTGGCATCTCCATCTGGCTCCTAGGTGGAGGGACGGCCATGGGGGCTCTGCATACTGCCTCCGCCTCAAGTGCCAGTTCAGCTGCTCCCATCGGCCAGGAACCACAGCCAATGGTAGCTGAGGGGTCAGTGCCAGCAGGTGTGGGCAGTGTGGAAAGCCACATGGTTGCACCTCCGCTTAGGAGCCAGACAGAGATGATGGCAGCTCCCTGGAAGCCACCGGAGACAAGTGCTGCCCGGAGCCCACATACCCTCCTGCACCCCAACCCTAGCCTAGAGCCCCATCCTGCACCCCAAACACTGGCCTCGCCCCAGAGCCCATACACCCTCACCCCCCTCGCCCCAGCCTGGATCCCTCTCCTGCACTCTGAACCCCTCATTTCTGGCCCCATCCCAGAGCCAGCATCCTGCAGCCCAGAACCCATACCCCCTCCCACACCCCAATCTCCTGCCCGAGCCTAGATCCTGTACCACAAATCCCTCATCCCCACCCCAGAGCCCACACCACAGGTGGAGCCTTCACCCCCCCATACTCTAACCCCCTGCTCCAGCCCTGTGAAAATAAGCAATTGAGTGAGGGTGAGGGAGAGCGAACAATGGAGGGAGGGGGATGGAGTGAGCAGGGGCATAGCCTCAGAAAAGAGGTGGGGGCAAAGGGCAGGGCAAAGGTGTCCGTTTTCTGCAAATAGAAAGTTGGCAACTTAGCTGGGAGCGAGGCCACAGCCAGGGACTGAGGCTGGGGGTGGGAGTGGAGCCACAGACAGTCTGCAGTGGGAGCTGACAGCCAGGCCCACAGACAGATGCAGCTCCACTCCCAGCCTTTCCTCCAGCCTCGGCCCTGAGTCAGGAACGGAGATGCGGCCAGCGGCCAGGGTTAGGGGCTGGCACGGGGTCAGGAACAGAGCCTCAGCTGGGCCACAGTGTGGGTTGAAAGCCAGGCTACTGGCTGGGTGCAGAGCTGGGCCCAGGCTAGGGATGGGGCCAGGAGGAACTGGGAATGCATCTGGGGACAGGACTAGAGCAGAGCTGGGGTTGGATAGGGGGTGAGTGGCGCTCCATCCCCATTCCCATGGGGACTGGCTTGGAGCCCGCTCTGACCCCCTGGATGGTCCTCCACTCCCCTCCTAGTGAGGCATGCCCCACACTTTGGGGACCTCTGAGCTAGAGTATTGGGTTTTTCTGCATGCATTGTTTTGAAACACTGGCTTCTTCTGCCACAAGATATACAAGCAACATACTGTAGTGTGCCACGCTACTGGAATCAGCTTCCCTCCCCTTGGGAAATAGAGTTCTCTCTCTTCTAGTCACCCCTGCTATATCAAGTCTTGGTTTTTGTTTCAATGTATTGCTGCTTTAGTAACATAACAATTTCTGTATGTCAGCTCTTCTATACAAATTTAGGACTAGATTCTGCCACCCTTACTCACACCGAGTAGTACCTCTATCCAGGAACAGTCCAACTTTATTCAGTGAGATTCTCAGGAGTATTCTCAGCATGAATAAGGGTGGAAGAAACTTGACTTTAGGAAATAATGTATTGAATTCACAGGAAATAATGTATTGAAAATTAACACAAGAATCCATTTCAAATACAAAACAAAAAAATCCATTCATTTTCCCAATAAACAATGGTGTAAAACTGAAAAGGGTTCTGTAGTTTTTAATGTTCTTTGTTAACAGATTGTAGTTCACTCTCAATCAGTGGAGATTAAGTTTTAATATTAGCAAAAAACATCCACCTGCACATATTGCAGTAGTATAGAATTTATGCTGCATTTGCTCTAAAATACTGAACTTTTCAGTGGCCTGGAACAGATTTAGTAGCATAATAGATTGTCATATGTCAAATAGATCATTTTGTCTAGTGAAGTCACTATAGGTCAAGGTCGCAGCAGCAAATTTTCATTTCTCAGCAGTTCATCATGATAGGTTAAAGGAAACCTACGTATACTACACTTTTGGGAAATTGATTTACTGATTTTCCTCACTCTTCATTTGTCACGGGCATTATGAGATTGAGCTATGAAATTTTCACACAGATTGTAAAGAGAACTTTTGCACTTCAGTTTTACAAAGGGAAAAAACTTATGTAGGCACAAACTGGGATGTGCTCAGCCTATATTTGTGTCTAGCAGCTAAATAAGGGAAATTCACCCTTGAAGAATAAAATATACTTAAAGTAAACAGATGGGTTTGGGAAAGCAAACAAGCCATGGTATAAGAGTTCCAAACTTAAATTCTGCACTCTAAATGGAAGATTTTAAAACAAAAAAGTTAAGACAGCAAAATAAGATTTAGCTGGATTTCTCCTAGCAATATGAAGTCATTGTGCCATGTCTTGTATTCTTCAGATACATCATTGTTTGCAGTAATCTGAAAAACAATACATGCTTTTATCCTGGATTTGTTGAACGGTCAGATTTTGTGGCGTGGATGAGATGTCAACAATAGGATGAAATTTTTAAGAGACGGGGGGGTGGGGGTTGCCAAAAAATGCAAATTTGGATCAACCAAAACATTTCATGAATTTGTGTCAAATTGTTTGTCCACACACAAAAAAAGTCTAACATTTTTTAAATGAAAAGTTTCCATTTTTCAGTTTGAAAGTCTTCATTTTATTAATATCAGTCTATTTTATGGAAAACAGATCCTGTCAAACTAACGTGCTATTTTTTATTTATAAGTTTAGTTGACAAAGGCAATTGTTCTGATGTCATATACTTAGACTTCTGTAAGGCATTTGATTTGGTACCACATGACATTTTGATTAAAAATTCTAGACATATATAAATGTCACACATTAAATGGATTAAAAGATGGCCAACTGGTTCTTGGCCCAACAGTATTTAACATTGTTATAATGATCAAGAAGAACACAAAATCATCACTGATAATGACACCAAAATTGGGAAAGTGGTAAATAATGGGGAAGACAGGTAATTGATACAGAATGATCTGGATTGTTTGGTAAACTGGGTGCAAAGAAATATGTTTGAATACACATACATGTAAATATATACATCTAGGAAAAAAGAATGTAGGCCATACTTACAGGATGGGAGACTGTACCTGAAAAAAAATTGGGGGTGCTGACCATAAACTCCCAATGTGACACTGTGGCCAAAAGGGCTGATATATAAAAAGAGGAGCTGCTAGTAGGAGTAGAGAGGTTATTTTAATACTGTATTTGGCACTGGTGTGACTGCTGCTGAAATACTTTGTCCAATTTAAGAAGGAAGTTGATAATTTGGAAAGGATTCAGAGAAGAGACACAAGAATGATTAAAGGATTAGAAAACATACCTTATAGAGAAGCTCAATCCATTTAGTTTAACAAAGAGAAAATTAAGGGGTAACTTGTTTACAGTCTATAAGTATTTACATGGGGGACAAATATTTAATAATGGGCTCTTCAATCTACCAGAGATTTAACACGACAAATTCAGACTGGAAATAAGACGTACATTTTTAATAGTGAGCAATTAACAACTGGAACAATTTACCAAGGGTTGTGGTGGATGCTCCATCACTGATGACTTTCAAATCAATGTTGGATGTTTTTCTACAATATAGGTGTAACAGGTTCTCTGCCGGCCCCTCTTCCAGAGCCCGCTGGCTGTCCCAATAAAGTGCAGAGAGGCTTTCAGTTATGCAGCACCTGCAGCTTTATTTACACATACATGGTTCTCCCACCACCAGTGTTGAGCTATATACAAGGCTTACAGGGTTAGTTCCCTCTTTTCCTGCAGTCAGCCCACAGCTGGGAGTCTGACCTTTCCCTAGCTGGCTTTTCTTCTGGCTCCCAGCCCTTATAACTGCTGGCTTGTCAAGCCCACAGGTGGAGCCAATCCCCAGGCCAGGCATCAGGTCTATTTCACCAGCCCCAATCTATTTCCCTTGATTGGAGCTGGCTGAGCAGGGGTAATTAGGTGCTTTTGCACCAGCACCATGCTACAATATGCTCTAGGAATTATTTTGAATAAGTTGTGCTATTCAGGAGGTCAGACTATCACAATGGTCCCCTTCTGACCTTGGAATCTATGAATTTTACTTCCGTTTATTTTATAGAAAGGTAGAAAAGCCTCAGAAATGAAACACTTCCTGTTTGGTCAAACACAATGGTTGTTTGACCCAAAGCATCCCTTCTCCCCAATTTCTTGGTTTAACCAGTAAGCAAAACAAAAAATAAAAAGCTACTTGCACAAGTCTAGTCAACAGCTTTTGCACAGAGGTAGAGAAATAGCCATAGTAAAAATTATAATGCTGCTGCCCCCATAACAATTTCATGGAACATCCAGCTTTCACCTCATATCATTGTTAGATTCTCCACTTTAATTATCAAGGTGAGGGAGGGAAAGGCAGATTATTTTAACTGAAATTAAATGTGCAGAGGTAGTATTTTGCACAAATTCTTTAGCTGACTTTAAGAGATCTTATTACTGGCCTTTTAATAAATTTATTCAGTGAAGTGTAACAGAGTAGGTGGGATGATAATGTGCCATTATTGTTCAGTAGCATTATCTGAGTTGGTGCATTTTGGAAAAAGAAATATTTTAAGAACTATTTTGGTTTCAGCAATCCCCTTTTTCCTCCCTTTTCTTGACCACCCACCCTTCCTAGAAGAGGCATGTTAAGAAAGGGATCAGAATAGTGTAATCGAATTCTGACTGATGTTTTTTGTTTAGCTGCTTTGTTTGGCTAGCCCAAGGGATACTTTTGAACTTGGCATGAAGGGAAAAGCTTAAAAGAGGAATAATAAACATATGATGAGTTATGAGGATCCTGTTTCCAGGGCCGGCGCCAGGGTTTTTGCTGCCCCAAACAGCAAAAAATAAAAATATAAATAAATAAATAAATAAAAACCGCGATTGCAATCAGCTCTACCGCCACCGCTTCAGTCTTCGGCAGCAATTCGGCGGCTGGTCCTTTGCTCCGAGAGGGAATGAGGGACCCCCTGCCGAATTGCTGCCAAAGAGCCGGACGTGCCGCCCCTCTCCATTGGCCGCCCCAAGCACCTGCTTGTTGGGCTGGTGCCTGGAGCCGGCCCTGCCTGTTTCCTTGATCTCTAAAGATAATCTTCCACTCAAGCTCCAGTCACATATTCATGGCTAAAATTCATATGGATCCTTATTCAATTCCCAAAAAAGCCCCACAAAACTAATACAAAACTATATCAAAACTAATATCAACTAATATTGCTGGGATAAGTGACAATGTAAATTACTTATCACAAAAACTGAGTACTTTAAAAACAGTGAAATGAGTAGGAACAACAAAAAATTGTATACTGTCCACATTTGTTAAACTTGCATATTATTCTGATCAACCATAAAGAAATTCATATTTCATCACAACACAGGAGCAGTGTGATTTTCATGCAACTATTGGTAACTCTATTTCTGAGTTATGATGCCTGAAAATGGACTTGTAAATATTTCTCTTAGCCTATGGAGGCATTGTAGTGGGGAATACAGCAGCAGTCATTTCAACAGATTCCAATATTTCTTTTCACTTTTGAGAAACAGCAATATTTGGCTTGGGGGTTGCAGAAGTTATTCTTCATCAATACATTTTGTCCATTTTTTGCTCTGTCTAGTTTTCAGATAATGGCAATTTCTTAAACTTTTTTACTCTTCCTACCTTTTAAAACTGCGTCATGCACTAGCTAGTTTCAAAATCTTCTTATGGTTCACATTTTGTGGTGGAATGTGATTTCACTGGGTATGTAGAGGAACACTTAAGAGCTAGACAGTTTGCCAAGTGTCAAAGAAGATCCATTTTTAACTATTTCAGTCTCAAAAAGTGTTTATTCAAGAAATCAAGATAACTAGAATGTGTTCTGGTTGTCAGTAAACACTAAACACTTTTAAAAGCCATGAGGATTTTTCTTTTCCAAGAGGTTCAACATCATCCTCATAATAATAGTGTTGCTATTAACAACTATGGAGATGCTATCGCCTCTTCATAAAACACATGCCTGCAGAGCACAGAGAGATTGAAACTCTAGCTCCAAAAACACCTGAGCTAAAGAAAGATCGGTTAGGTACAGAAGTACCTTCAATTCTTCCTAAGCCTGCATCTGCCCTTATAAGGCAATATGGTCACACACCTTTAGAGTGCTGAATCCTGATCCCACTGAGGTCAATGCCAAAAAATTCTTATTGACTTCAGCAAAAGCATAACTGCCCTTTCAAGTTATGCATGGAGTTTAGAAGGCTTGTTTGTCTGGGAACAAGTAAACAAAAAAGGAGATCGGTTATGTTGTTAACATATTATGCAACTCAGGGAGGTACATGTTAAAAGTACCTTACCTTGTTAGTTGCTGCATATAATGACATAGTCATTAGCACAAGCAAGAAAGCTGCTGCTACTAGCCATAGGTTAAATCATTGCACAATGGCGATCCATTTAACAGTGGCAAGGCCAGAAGCCAGACTCTCTTATACTGAGCAGATAGTGGGAACTTTGTCTATAGCCCTATGGTTTTTTTTTTAAAAAACCTTTTGATCTCTGTCATTTTTTATTTGTAACTCATCATAAAGAATAGGGCATTTGCTCTTTTTTCTAGTATCTCTTTCATGCCGAGGTATCCCTGAACAACATGGAATCAATAAGAGGCAAAGGAGAATAGCAGATGACAAGAAAAACTGTGACAATTCAGGTATTATTTAAAAAGCAGGTCCAGAGCTGTACTGTGATATAGGTATATGGTTTTGCACTGCCAGATTTCCATATTATTAGAAGAGCTTCTGAGAGACCCACACTTAAAAGGTCTGAAAAGAACAAGTGTGTTGGCATACAAGACATGAATTGCCCAAGCAGGTACTGGCTTTGTAGAGCAATGTAACGAGCAAATGATGTGGCTTAGATGATCAGTGATTCACTGTAGCATCTATGACAGGTTTCAGAGTGGTAGCCGTGTTAGTCTGTATCAGCAAAAAGAACGAGGAGTAGTTGTGGCACCTTAGAAACTAACAAGTTTATTTGGGCATAAGCTTTCATGGGCTAAAACCCACTTCATTGGATGCATGCAGTGGAAAATACAGTAGGAAGAAATATATACACAGAGAACATGAAAAAATGGATGTTGCCATACCAACTCTAACGAGACTAATCAATTAAGGTGGGCTATTATCAGCAGGAGAAAAAAAACTTTTGCAGTGATAATCAGGATGGCCCATTTCCAACAGTTGACAAGAAGGTGTGAGTAACAGTAGGGGAAAATTAGCATGGGGAAATAGTTTTTACATAGTTTTTACTTTGTGTAATGACCCATCCACTCCCAGTCTTTATTCAAGCCTAATTTAATGGTGTCCAGTTTGCAAATTAATTCCAATTCTGCAGTTTCTCATTGGAGTCTGTTTTTGAAGTTTTTTGTTGTTGGAGAATTGCGACTTTTAGGTCTGTAATTGAGTGACCAGGGAGGTTGAAGTGTTCTCCGACTGGTTTTTGAATGTTATAATTCTTGACGTCTGATTTGTGTCCATTTATTCTTTTGCGTAGAGATGGTCAAGTTTGGCCAGTGTACATGGCAGAGGGGAATTGCTGGCACATGATGACATATATCACATCGGTAGATGTGCAGGTGAATGAGCCTCTGATGGTATGACAGATGTGATTAGGTCCTCTGATGGTGTCCCTTGAATAGATATGTGGACAGAGTTGGCAATGGGCTTTGTTGCAAGGATAGGTTCCTGGGTTAGTGTTTTTGTTGTGTGGTGTGTGGTTGCTGGCGAGTATTTACTTCAGGTTGGGGGGCTGTCTGTAAGCAAGGACTGGCCTGTCTCCCAAGATCTGTGAGAGTGAGGGATCGTCCTTCAGGATCATCCTCCTTGATGATGGGCTGGAGAGGTTTTAGTTGGGGGTGGAAGGTGATGGCTAGTGGCGTTCTGTTACTTTCTTTGTTGGGCCTGTCCTGGAGTAAGTGACTTCTGGGTATTCTTCTGGCTCTGTCAATATGTTTCTTCACTTCAGTAGGTGGGTATTTCAGTTTTAAGAATGCTTGATGGAGATCTTGTTGGTGTTTGTCTCTGTCTGAGGGATTGGAGCAAATGCAGTTGTATCTTAGAGCTTGGCTGTAGATGATTGATCATGTGATGTGTGTTCTGGATGAAAGCTGGAGGCATGTAGGTAAGGATAGCAGTCAGTAGGTTTCTGGTATAGGGTGGTGTTTATGTGACCATCACGTATTTGCACTATACTGTCCAGGAAGTGGATCTCTTGTGTGGACTGGTCCAGGCTGAGGTGGATGGTGGGATGCAAATTGTTGAAATCATAGTGGAATTCCTCAAGGGATTTTTTTCCATCAGTCCGGATGATGATGTCATCAATGTAGTGCAAGTAGAGTAGGGGGTGTTAGAGGATGAGAGCTGAGGAAGCATTGTTCTAAGTCAGCCATAAAAATGTTGGCATACTGAGGGGCCATGTGGGTACCCATAGCAGTGCTGCTGGCTTGAAGGCATACATTGTCCCCAAATGTGAAATAGTTGTGGGTGAGGACAAAGTCACAAAGTTCAGCCACCAGGTTTGCTGTGACATTATTGGGGATACTGTTCCTGATGACTTGTAGTCCATCTTTGTGTGGAATGTTGGTGTAGAGGGCTTCTACATCCATAGTGGCCAGGATGGTGTTTTCTATAAGATCACCAATGGATTGTGGTTTCTTCAGGAAGTCAGTGGCATCTCAAAGATAGCTAGGAGTGCTGGTAGCATAGGGCCTGAGGAGAGAGTCTACATAGCCAGAGAATCCTGCTGTCAGGGTGCCAATGCCTGAAATGCTGGGGCATCCAGGATTTCACACCTTCACACCGTACTCACACCTTCTTGTCAACTGTTGGAAATGGGCCATCCTGATTATCACTGCAAAAGTTTTTTTTTCTCCTGCTGATAATAGCCCACCTTAATTGATTAGTCTCGTTAGAGTTGGTATGGCAACATCCATTTTTTCATGTTCTCTGTATGTATATCTTCCTACTGTATTTTCCACTGCATGCATCTGATGAAGTGGGTTTTAGCCCACAAAAACTTATGCCCAAATAAATTTGTTAGTCTCTAAGGTGCCACAAGTACTCCTTGTTCTTTTAGCATCTATGTTTAGGAAAGTTGGAGGAAGCATACTGAGTTAGCAATAGAAAGTTGCAGTACATAGTCAACAAGCAAAAATAGTACAGATGAGAGGCCGTGTCATCTTTTGACAGATTCAAAATTCCTCATGGTGGAAAAATCATTTTCATTATTTTGTTCAATAAATGATAAAATTATAAAGCTCAGAACACCAGGCTTTTTCTCCAAAGCCACCAGACATCTTCAGTGACAGTTACTGAAATAACAGACCCTACACAACATATTCAGATTACCAAAAGAACATTGTTTTACCAGTACTAAGCTTCAGCAAACTTTGGAACATTTCTGTTTGAACATCTGCCACAGAACTGGCTATAGTACCAATGTGCTAGGAATACGGGCCAGTGGAAAATCCCTGGTATGCCTGGGTTCTATAATCATAAATATAAACATTCAAATCATAACACTGTTCCAGGAAAGTCAAAATTGAGCCCCGAGGAACCTTAATCCAGGAAAAACTTGGATGGTTCACCCATAAAAAACAATGTAAAGCATATATAGAGAGATTTCATCTAAGTGAAAATAGCATTACATAGTATTTGTTTTCTGTGTGGAAAACCAGCAGGTGTTTTAGCAATAAAATAAAATGTTGAGGCTGTATATATTTCCTTTAAACCATGTCTGCATCTCCCATTGGGATGAATAGAGTGTATCCTTAATTATGCAGTGTGACGGGTTGCTCCCGAGGTGCCACTGGAACTGGGGTACCACTGAGCCCTCTGACCCACCAGCCTGGGCTTCCTCTCTCATTGTGCTGCTGTGACAAGCTGCAAAGCCCTCCAAGCTTGCACTTTCACCAGCATTCACATAGGTAGGGACACATCCAGCTGCAGTTATATGCAGGTTCTCTAACCAGCAGCACAGTTGCCATCTTTCAAGTGATAAATAAGCACCCCGAATTTCACAATAAACCAAAAATCAAGCTAATCCCATTTCACATCAATGCCTGGTATTGCACAGTAAAGAGTAGAATGCTAAGGTGTTCTGCTAGCTCTTACTAACTGACAAAAGGTGAACAAAGCTCTGATCTTAAGAGCTGTCATCACTTCACAAACTGCCTGACCTCAGGCTGAATCTAAGTGAGACACCAATTAGGAAGGTTGAGTAGACAGGCATGCTCTGTGTGGCCTCAGGCTCTTAGAATTATCTTGAGGTTGAAGTTTTCAAAGCTGCCCTAGGGGATTCAGACACCCAATTCGCATTAACCTGAATGGGAATTAAACATCCAAATCCTTTAGACAGCTTTGAAAATCTCAGATTTAATATGAATGAATAAATACTTTGGGGAGTAAAGCCATATTGGGGTTGCATGGATCCACCTTCCCTTACAAAAAGATATCCACTTTCTAGTGTTATAAAAGTTGCTGAAAATAGCAAATAGGACAAGGAAAAAGAAAGCTCTTATGTTTGCTGACAAATTGCCAATGAACTGCAGTAGAGCAGTCCCAAAAAAGTATCCATCTCTATATCCAGATTGACATTTTTGAAACCAAAGCAGAAAACACCACCTAAAGAGAAGGAACTAGAGTTCTGAAAAAGGTGATGATAGTTAATCAGGATATCAAAGCACAAAGACTTCAGAATTAGAGAAACAGTAATTTTAAGCAGCCACAGAACCACTCTATCCACATCTGTGGTGTTGTTAATTCCTGTAATAAAAAGTAGAAATAGACACTGGCTAACCATGCAGCTATTTGATCTAATACCGAGGTGATCAGGTACAGCAGAAGAATAATCCATTCATCGCACTAATAGAAACAGACTAGATTTTCATCCATATCTGTGTTAAGGGCATGAAATAGATGAAAGAGACATAGAAAAGGTCATAGCCATGAGCAGAGAATGAAGCAAAACAAGTCTTCTGAGGGTTGAGGTTTTTAGTAATAGCACCAAAAGGGGGAAAAAAAGGGAGCTGGACGAATGTTAGCAGAGACAAGAAAATTGGTGGGGGGGGGGGTAGAAGTGGGGAATAAAGGCCTCTAGCTAAGTCATCTATCTATGCTTTAGCTGACATGACTTGCTACCCAGGAATACCTCCACTGTCACCGAAGCCTGTTATTTACCTACAAAATATTTAGACCACAAAAATGTTAAGTGCACAACAGAGAATATTAATTCAAAGACACAATGATCAGGAAAACCAGTAGCCAAATAATTGGATTTTTTTTTGTGTATGACCAGCATATCTACCTATCTATAATAGAGACTCCTAAGAAATTAGAGAAACACACATTGCCGTGAAAGGGATCTCTGACAGTGGTATTCAGAAGGTCACAGATGGTTTTATAGTGAGATGGAAGCCTCTCCATCCAATTCCAAGAGAATTAAAATCAGGACAGAAGCTCCTAAAAAGAGAGCAGATTTGTGGAGGAAGACTGAGCAGGTCAATATAAGAAGGGAGTCTATGATCATCGAGGAGAAGCTAGAGAAAAACAATTAAACTCTATAAGGGTCTGAATTCAACATCCAGTGAAATCAATGGAAATTCTCCCATTGACTTCAATGGACTTTGGACCAGGCTTTATGAAACACATTGATGTATAAGGTAACAAGACACAAAAAAGCATGGTTGAATAGAAAAAGTGCAGAGAATTAAACAGGTAGGAACAAGGGGTAAGTAGACAGTACTAGGACGCAGGAGGAAGATAAGAGAAAAATATTGAAGCATCTATGGGGTTTTATTGTTTTTGTTTTTAAACAAAGAGAGAATAAAGGAGAGCGAGAAAATGCTAGACGCACAAGAAGAAATTAGGAAATAGAAATAGAGAATGGTTTAGAAAAAGATAAGGAGAGAAAAAAAGGCAAAAAGAAACCAGAAAGTTTGAAAAATGAAGAACAGAAAGGGACTCACAGCTTCAAGTATGATAGGTTATGAATATGCCTATCACTTCTTACTGCTGCTGTGGGGAAGTGTTTGTACTTTTAAATTTACATACCTCTATGGCACTCAATTCCCCGCCCCCCCCCCCCCAATGTGCAGCCCTTATTTAGAACAGGGGAATATTGTGAAAACTGAGAGTGTATTTTAATTAGGGATATACAAGGAGAGTAAAGGAAATTGGGGATGGACAGTTTGGATATCAGTTTGTTACCTGTCTACCTTGAGCAGATAACTTGCCCAAGCAGTCACCAAGAATACCAATCACAAAGCTAACCAGAAAAAGCAAAAATTGAGGGCCAAAAGACATTTCTTTGCTGCATTTTCATCTTTAAGATGATTGTTGTGATGTGGAAGATCTATCTTTGAACAATTTATGAATTTTGTTGATGTTATGAAATATATCAGTGGATGCAGAGTCAGCCATCTGCTGTCAGGGCTGTAGCACCAGACCAGGTACAATGGAGTGTTATTAAACCCTAATGTTATTAAATCCTAATGGTTGTCTATTCAAACAGATACATGTTAGAATAATGAGATGTCTGAAGTCTCAGGAAACCAGTTTGACCAACTAGGTCTACAGGGAAGGGAGACAGCCTGTGGAATTTCCAGTGGAGAGAGATCAACTAAGACTGTATGACAGACAATGTGGAATACTTTTGTTCGCTTTACTTTTGATTACTAGCTTCACTATCATAACTAACTCTACATGGTTAGTTTTTCCCCTTGCCTCAGTATGGTGCTAATAAATATTGGGCTCCTGCAGATGTTAAGAGATAAATCCCAATAGCTTGTGATTATTATAGATCCCAGGGCACATAAGAGGCCTCAATTCAGTAAAACAGTTAAACACATGCTTAATTCCTTCCATCTCTATTCCAGAAAGCACTTAAGCCAGGGGTCGGCAACCGGTGGCTCGCGGCTCGCCAGGGTAAGCACCCTGGCGGGCCGGCCCGGTTTGTTTATCTGCCGCGTCGGCAAGTTCGGCCGATCGCGGCTCCCACTGGCCGCTGTTCGCGGTCCCAGGCCAATGTGGGAGGCAGGAAGCGGCGCGAGCCGAGGGATGTTCTGGCCGTGGCTTCCTGCCTCCCGCATTGGCCTGGGACCGCAAACCACGGCCAGTGGGAGCCGCGATCGGCCGAACTTGCTGACGCGGCAGATAAACAAACCGGGCCGGCCCGCCAGGGTGCTTACCCTGGCGATCCGCGAACCACCGGTTGCCGACCCCTGACTTAAGCCTTTGCTTAGGCTATCTCATCATCACTGTATAATGCACTTTCTGGCATATGCCACAGAAGAAAGAGGAATTCAGAGTGGTACTCAGATTCCTAAGCAACTTGAGAATTTTTGCACATAGGATTTCTACTGCTAAATCTTTTAGGTGCTTTTGAATTTTTTACCTTTAGAGATTCCAGTCACAGGTTCTATAGAAAACCCCCAAATATAGAGAGCAATAAAGAGAGAGCCACCACAGCCATAGGAGAATGGGCTGAATTGTGTTTTAGCTCATGCAGCATGAACAGAATTGCTAGGTAAGGGCATGGCTACACTTGCAGATGTAGAGCGCTGTGAGTTAAACCAGCCCTCGAAGAGCGCAGTAGGGAAAGTGCTGCAGTGTGTTCACACTGTCAGCTACAAGCGCACTGGCGTAGCCACTTTGTGGCACTTGCAGTGGCATTGCGAGTGGTGCATTATGGGCAGCTATTCCATAGATCACCCTAACTGCGGAGGGGCGATAGATGGGATGCATATTCCAATTCTGGCACCCAGCCCACTTAGCCTCCAAGTACATTAATCAGAAGGGGTATTTCTCTATGGTTCTCCAGGCGCTTGTGGACCGTCATGGGTGTTTCATTGATATTAACGCTGAGAGGAAGCTGCAGTCAGTGCAGTGGTGGGGGCAGAGGAAGGAGGGTTAGAGAGGAGCAGTATTGACCAAAGCAGCAGACAGCAGGAGCAACTCCTAAAGCTGTGGATGGATAGAAGTCCTTGGCAGGAAACCTTCATCCTGATCCTGAAGAGAATATAGCAGATTCCGAGGGTAAAACAGACTGACTTCTCTCAGAGACCAAGCCAGAGTGATTCCTCCAAAGCCATTACACTGGGGCTGGATTGTTGGAAGCACTATAGACTTACCATTCTCAACCCTCCTATGCTTGGACCACAGGGAAGGAATATCCCTGAATGCGTGGGGGTTGTGGCTTTCAGGTAGGCAAATGGGGTCTGGGTTGTGGCCACTCCTGTAGCCAATTGATCATGGTCAGGTTCCCCCACGCTCCTGTGGGAGGAACCACCAAGACACTGTTACAGAGACTAAGAATTTAAACAACTTACTTACCAGCAGGACTATTATTCAAACACATAATAGCAGATGTAATCAGGAAGACAAGTATTAATTATTGTCAGATAATCACCAATGCAAAAACCAGTCTCCATTAAACATGCCAAGTAATTAATTTTTAAAAAATACTAATCAGAGGAGAGGTATTCACTATTAACCTAGTATTCAATAAGTGAAGAGGTTTCACTAACAGATGAAGATTTATGAAAAGGAGAAGTGGGACACAGAATAGATTAAATTTAATGTACAGAGTAGACAGAACATTCTTAACTTTGTACAATATCTCTAGGCCTGAAAACTGGTCAAAGATGTATCATGCATAAATAGTGGTGGGGAAAAGTGTACAGTTTATAAATCTGTAGAAGTTCTGTCTGAGAATGTGGTGAGTAATGAGGATTAGACTGAACAAAGAGAATAGAATATCCAAGGAGTAAATTATGGAATAAGTCAGTCGACATGACAAATTTTCATTGTCAAATTGAAATGGTGATTCCTAAAGTCAAACGTCATAAGTTAAATATTTGACCCAAGTACAGATATGAAGCTAATTTGAGAATGCAAGAGAGGAGCAGTAGCAGTCGAAACCTACTCTGTCCTAGGCCTGGTCTACACTGGGGGGGGGTCGATCTAAGGTACGCAACTTCAGCTACGTGAATAGCATAGCTGAAGTTGAAGTACCTTAGCTTGAATTACATACCCGTCCTCACGGCGCGGGATCGACATCCGCGGCTCCCCCGTCGACTCCGCTACCGCCACTCGCTCCGGTGGAGTTCCGGAGTCGACGGGAGCATGTTCGGGGTTCGATATATCGCGTCTAGAGACGCGATATATCGAACTCCAAGAAATCGATTGCTACCCGCCGATCTGGCGGGTAGTGAAGATGTACCCCTAGAAAGCCTTGGGTGAACCTAAACCAGCCTCTAGAAAATCCATTGCAGGACTTCTAAGATGGCACTCCAGAGCCTAACCTCAAAGTGGTTCATACAATGCTCTCTAAAAGTTCAATCAACACCAATTCACAATCTAGGAATAAGATGTACCTGTGATCTAAACCATTTTAACCCTTTAAAACTACAAACTTGTATGAAACCAAATATAAATAAATAGTCTTAGGGCTGGTCCACACTAGCACTTTAAATCGAATTTAGCAGCGTTAAATCGAATTAAGCGTGCACCCGTCCACACCAGGAAGCCATTTAATTCGACATAGAGGGCTCTTTAGTTCGACTTCGGTACTCCACCTCGACAAGGGGAGTAGCGCTAAATTCGACATGGCTATGTCGAATTAGGCTAGGTGTGGATGCGAATCGATCTTAGTAGCTCCGGGAGCTATCCCAGAGTGCAACACTCTGCTGACGCTCTGGACGCCAGTCCGAGCTTGGATGCTCTGACCAGCCACACAGTCAATGCCCCTGGAAAATTTGAATTCCTTTTCCTGTCTGGACAGTTTGAATCCCATGTCCTGGTTGCTCATCGGGGCGAGCTCAGCAGCACCGGCAACGATGCAGAGTTCTCCACCAGAGGAGTCCAGGCAATCTCACACTACAAAGAGGTCCCCAGCATGGACTGACCGGGAAGTCTCGGATCTGATTGCTGTGTGGGGCGATGAGTCTGTGCTTTCGGAGCTGCGCTCCAGCAAACGGAATGCAAAGACCTTCGAGAAGGTCTCCAAAGCCATGAGAGACAGAGGATACAGCCGGGATACAACGCAGTGCCACGTGAAAGTCAAGGAGCTGAGAGAAGGCTACCAGAAACTCAGAGCGGCAAACGGACGCTCCGGAGCCCAGCCCCAGACATGCCGCTTCTACGAGGCACTGCATGCCATTCTCGGTGGGTCTGCCACCACTGCCCCACCAGTGACCGTGGACTGAGAGGATGGGATACTGTCGACGGACTGTTCCTCGGAGATGTTCGCGTACGGGAAAGTTTAAGAGGACGAGGCAGTCGACAGCGCTTACAACACAGATTTCCCCGACACCCAGGATCTCTTCGTCACCGTCAATGAGATCCCCTACCAACACTCCCCACCCGTTACCACGGACCCTGAATCAGGAGAAGGATCAATCGGTAACTGCTTCAAACATGTTAACATTTATTTTTTAAATAAACTGGGAAAACAACTAGGCGAACACAAGGTCTATGTACAGGTGGATGGAACTGTCATCTTCCTCTGACATCTCCAGGAAGCTCTCCAGGAGGTAATCGCCAAGCCTCTGCATGAGGTTCCTGGGCAGGGCTTGCTTATTGGGTGCCCCGAGGAAGCACACTTTTCCACGCAACGCTCTCAGCTGGAACTTGGGGACCAGCGCCTTCACGAGCATGGCAGCATAGGCCCCAGGGTTGTGTTGGCTTTCCTCCAGCATGCGCGCTCTCTCTCTCCGTGACACTCTCCTCAGTGTGATGTCGCACGCAGACTCCTGCATGTAATTAGAGTAATTTGTGTACCATTAGTAATGGTTGTGCTTAACTGTTCCTTTGCATAACAAGAAGCGTCACTGTACAGCCACGTGTAGGAGGCTGCAGAGTGGGAGAATACAGGGATCTCTAACAGGGAACGGCCGCGAGGGGCTGCAACAGGGGCACCGATTCTGCTTTCATGTTTGCCTGCAGCAGGAGGACAGTGCTGTAGATGCAACTTAAAGCTGCAAAAAAAAATTGGCTTACCATGCCTGGCCGCTCCATGGATTCTTCTTTCCTGCCCCGCTTCTCTGGTCTGCAGTGCAATACCACAGGCAATGAAAGCGAACCCAGAGAAATCGAACTTTCCCCGAGTGAGTGCTCATGAGAGAGGTGCTGTGCTTGCTCTTGTTCACACACACTGAGTAGACTTTGTTTCTTTTTTGACCAAAAATATCTCTCTATGGAATTCACTCACTTTTTCCCGTCACACAGGTGCAACTGTATCCCTACCTGATCCAGGCGCCTTGTCGATGTTCTGCAGCACCGCAGGAAGGAGGACGGAGCTCCCCTTCACTGCATCTGCGACCGCCGCCCCCCGCCACAAAGTCCAATCCCATCATCACCCAAAATGACAAGAGGAAGGGGCACCAGGGGCCGTGAAAAATGTTAATGCACCACAGCAGAGTGCTAAACTTACAAAACGCTCTCAGTACCTTACTTTTGAGAAGTCCTTCCCTTAATGTGCTGTTCATTATAAAAAGTTTTTATTTTTTGGTAATTTCTTTTCCCGTCAGGTTTCTTTGCAGAATACTTTCCGTGAAGGGGGGAGAATGGTTTGGGAATTGCATAGGACTTTCACCGTTAATAGTGGTACAGATATGGGGGCAAGATCAACAGCTGGTCACTCACAGAGTGCAGCCTCTAGTCACCCTGGTCAGTCTGTGGGGTGATTTTCATGTTCTGCTCATAGGCGGAAAGTGCCCTGCGCCAGGTATATTTGCAGGTGGGTCTCTCCACCGGCCATGCCTGGATCGTGCCCTGTCCCATGCGGGTCTCCCCCAGCCCCGTCAATTCCCTGCCTGGAGCAGCTACCAGCCCCCACCTGCCACCCCTCCCCCGGCATGTCGTCTCACACCCCCCCCCCCGCCGCGCCGCGTCCCTGTGTCACAGTAGAGAGGCTACCCGCAGAAATGCTGTCTGCTGCCCCAGGGTCATTGAGCATGCCATCCACAAGTGGCAAGGCAGGTTGCCCTCACCCTGCCCTTCTATCGTAGCCCTGAGCCTCTACAATGCATCAAACCATCAGTCCCCAGCCCGCAACCCCCTACACCTCCTCCCCATTATCACACACCACTCACACCTTCCTATGCCCCCAACCCCCAGCCCAGAGCCTGCACCCAAACTCCGTTGCAAAGCCTGCACCACTCACCCATTCCTGCACACGCACCTGTACCAGTCCTCACCACAGAGACCGCTGTACGAGCAGGAGCCTATCAGTCCTATAGTCTAGAAGCGGTCTCTACATCACTGCACACCCAACCCACCACAGTCACTGTCCCTGTGTCAACCCTTTCACGCGAAGTCAGTAGTCCAGAGAAGGTTGTTGCTGAACAATGCTCTATTAACTTTATTTGTACACGTGTGTTGGAAGGGGGCAAACGGGGTGAACGGGATATGAAACTGTAGAGGAGAGTCAACAGAAACTGGGTAAAGAAACAGGGGCAGGTTCCGCTTCTCTATACACAAAGTTAATAGTCACAGGTTACCCTGCTCGCTGAGGAACCTGGCTTTCAAAGCCTCCCTGATGCACACGGCTTCCCGCTGTGCTCTTCTAATCGCACGGGTGTCTGGCTGAGCGTAATCAGCAGCCAGACGATGTGCCTCAAGCTCCCATCCCGCCATAAACGTCTCCCCCTTGCTCTCACACAGATTGTGGAGCACACAGCAAGCTGCAATGACAATGGGGATATTGTTTTCGCTGAGATCCGAGCGAGTCAGTAAGCTCCTCCATCTCCCCTTGAGACGTCCGAAAGCACACTCCACCACCATTCTGCACTTGCTCAGCCAGTAGTTGAAGAGTTCCTTGTCAGTGTCCAAGGCGCCTGTATAGGGCTTCATGAGCCAGGGCATTAGCGGGTAGGCTGGGTCCCCGAGGATCACTGTAGGCATCTGCACATCCCCAACATTTATTTTGTAGTCTGGGAAGAAACTACCTTCCTGCAGGCGTCTAAACAGACCAGAGTTCTTGAACACACGCGCGTCATGAACCTTGCCCGGCCACCCGACGTTGATGTTGGTAAACCGTCCCCTATGGTCCACGAGTGCTTGCAGCACCATGGAAAAGTAGCCCTTGCGGTTTATATTCTGGCTGGCCTGGTGGGCCGGTCCCAGGATAGGAATGTGAGTCCCATCTATAGCCCCACCGCAGTTTGGGAATCCCATTGCAGCGAAGCCATCTATGACAACCTGGACGTTTCCCAGGGTCACCACCTTCGAGAGCAGGAGATCAACGATTGCGTTGGCTACTTGCATCACAGCAAGCCCCACGGTAGATTTGCCCACACCAAAGTGGTTCGCTACTGAGCGGTAGCTGTCTGGCGTTGCAAGTTTCCAGAGGGCTATGGCCACTCGCTTCTGCACAGTCAGGGCTGCTCACATCCGGGTGTCCTTGCGCGTCAGAGCAGGGGCCAGCAAGTCACACAGTTCAAGGAAAGTGCCCTTACGCATCCTGAAGTTTCGCAGCCACTGTGATTCATCCCAGACCTGCAGCACTATGCGGTCCCACCAGTCCGTGCTTGTTTCCCGGGCCCAGAATCGACATCCCATAGCATGAACATGACCCATTGCCACCATGATCTCCACGGCGCGGCGTACCGTGCTTTCTGAGAGGTCTGTGCCACTCTGAGACTTCATGTCCTCACCACGCTGCTGTTGCCTTCTCGACCGAGTTCTCAACATCTCACTGTGGAAGAGGTGTTCGATAAGGTGCGAGGAGTTGACAATGGCCATAAGTGCAGCGATGATCGCAGCGGGCTCCATGGTCGCAGTGGAGTGCTGTGGCGTCCGTGCTGTCACTTATAACAGGAAAAGTGCGCGAACTGATTTCCCGCCGGCGGGAGTGACGGTTGAATGATGACAGTTACCCAAAACCACCCTCGACACAGTTTCCCCCCCCCAGCATGCATTGGTGGGAAATCCCAGCATTACGATGAGCGGCGGGTAGTGCGGGAACTGTGGGATAGCTTCCCACAGTGCACCGCTTCAAAAGTCGACGCTTCGCCCGTTACTGTGGACTCACGCAGTTGAATTACTGTATTTATTGTGGATACACAACTTCGACTACATTAGGTCGATTCCAGAAATTCGAATTAAGATGAATCGAAATAGTCTTGTAGTGTAGACGTACCCTTAGTGATAATCTCTCTCTTTCCCTGACAAAGAAAAACAATGTAATACAGATGAATAAGCTTACTAAATTTATTTTATAATAATAATTGTGGTATATCAATAGCTTATACCCATTGTGACAAA
This sequence comes from Mauremys mutica, assembly GCF_020497125.1. Taxonomy (NCBI): domain Eukaryota; kingdom Metazoa; phylum Chordata; order Testudines; family Geoemydidae; genus Mauremys; species Mauremys mutica. Next base: position 181,266,534 of record NC_059072.1, on the reverse strand, counting down.
GTTCCTCCTCTACCTTGGTGGGTCCTGCACTTATTGGCGGATTTGCTCACCTCAGTGATCTTCCCCTCTGGTGGAACCCACAGTCTGGGTCAACTCCTCCTGTGTTTGATCAGGAGTTGGGAAGTTTGGGGGGAACCCGAGCCCACCCTCTACTCCAGGTTCCAGCCCAGGGCCCTGTGGATTGCAGCTGTCTATAGTGCCTCCTGTAACAGCTGCATGACAGCTACAACTCCCTGGGCTACTTCCCCATGGCCTCCCCCAAACACCTTCTTTATCCTCACCACAGGACCTTCCTCCTGGTATCTGATAATGCTTGTGCTCCTCAGTCCTCCAGCAGCACACCCTCTCAGCTCCTTGCACCTCACTGACTAACTGGGAGGCTTTTAACTAGTTCCAGCCAGCCCTTGATTGGCTTCAGGTGTCCCAATCAATGTAGATATCTCCACAGCCTTCTAGAAGGATCTTAATTGGCCCCAGGTGTCTTGATTAACCTGGAGCAATCCATTTGGTTACCATGGTACCATGGATTTGTTTAGCCTGGGGCTAACATACCTATTCCTTACTACTTTACTGTAGCCATCTGGCCTTGCCCCATCACACCATATTTTCACCACCAGTAATTTCAGCCATTGTGAGTTTCATGAAGTCAAGTATTTACAAGTACAAGATCTTCTATACAGAGATTTCTTTAATAACTTTATTCAACTAAAGATTTCATATAGCCTCCAAAACAAAAGTGTTACCAAGCTGGGCAAATATGATAAATGGATCACAAATATTTTTGGCAAGGTCTTCCACAGTTTTATTAAGATCCATTAGAAAATTTGCTTAGAGAAGACAATAGCCTAATGCAGTTTGTCATTCAAGTTTACCATATCTTACAATCGGTTCCTCTTTAACTGCAGAGCCTCCTCTACAATGATGACAAACTTAGCCAGGAATTCTAAATCCCACTCCCTCTTCCCCCAAAATGCATGCATTACCCCTACCCCTTTTATCAGTCTTTTCTCTAATAAAAAATATAATGATCTCGACAAAAATGTCTCCTTCGATTCCTCCTGCCCATCACACCCAAACTAGCTATAGTCTTTGACGACATGGCCAACTCAATGTTATAAGTGAAACGGTAATGAAGACATAACATCTGGTTCATTATCTGGTCTCTTGTAAGTGCATAACAATCCAAACTCTACTCTTATGCAACCTCCTGAACTAATCTTTCTTCTTCTAACATGTGCTAGAATATGCATTAGATAACAATGGTGAGGTACAAAACACCAGGCCTTAGTTTCTAGCTACACTAAGGGTTCTTTACACAATGTGACAGAAAAAAACACATACATAATATAAAACAAACAATTAACCCCCCCTCTAAGTCCCCTTTACACAGTCAGACTGGTGTAAATGGGCCTTGTTGAGAATTCAGGCCCCAATATTAAATCCTCGTAAAGTTATATCTTGGAGGAAAGCTTCTATACCAGAATAAACTTGCTACACACATTCCCCTCACATTTTGTGTAAGATATAAATTCACCAATTTCATGAACAGAAGGACTATTGTTATGTTTATTTGGGTCAGGAAGCAGGAGTAACAAAAAGGATTATTAACTCCAACAATGTTACTTCAAGAATGACTGTATGGCAGCTGTTATTCTGTATTAGTCTATAGTCTTGTTCTGGCAGATTTTTTTTTTAATCAGAAGATTAGGGTTTCTTGCTTTCATTGATAAAAAAAAACAAAAAACCTGTAAGCTACCCTGAAACAATTTTGCACAATTCCTACTCCCCTTAATTTAAAAAAATGTTAATAAAAACCCAAACTCTCACAATGTTAGCTTTTTGGAAACATCAGTTTCTAGATTCCGTCCTTAGATTTGTTGTTAAAAAGTTGTCTAATACATCTTAAGACAGAGGAGTTGTCTAATGAAATTTTGCAGCTCACAGCTATTTTTGTGTAAAAGGAATGCAAGTGCATATTCTCTGAACTGAATTTCTGTCAGGAAGAAAAATTCTGACTAAGATGTCAAAACACTCTGGAAAATAAATTTTAAGAAACAAAAGATAAAGTCTGAAACTCAGCTTCAAAATTACATATCAAATTGCAGAAGAAACTGCCACTGAAAAAACAGAAATCTTACTTATAACTACTATCTTAATGTGTAACATTTAAGAATATTCAAATAACTAAAATATTTGCAACAATAAGATCAACTAAAGAGCAGTATATCAGAATTCAATTATACTAATGTTAAAGGCCAAGATTCTGCAATGGGAATTCACTGGTGATCAATGGTGCTAGTCATATGGCTGTCTCCACCTGCTAGATTGCTTTTAAGAGCCAGCTAACTACTTTTTAAATTATTCCCTAATATTGGAGCAGATCCTCAGCTGATGTAAATGCATGACTCCTTTGAAGTCAAACACATCTATGCTGAATTACACAAGATGACAAGCTGGCCTATTTCATTTTCCATCTACCATTTTCTGTAGTAGGAACCACAGGTAACTTATGAGGTTGCACATGAGGTTGCACAAAGTCGGGCCGCCGCTTGTTCAGGGAAAGCCCCTGGCAGGCCAGGCCGGTTTGTTTACCTGCCGTGTCCGCAAGTTCGGCTGATTGCGGCTCCCACTGGCCATGGTTCACTGCTCCAGGCCCATGGGGGCTGCAGGAAGCATGGGAGCCACAACTAGCCGAACCTGCAGATGCGGCAGGTAAACAAACCAGCCCAGACCGCCAGGAGCTTTCCCTGAACAAGCGATGGACTGGCTTTGAGAAGCACTGGTCTACAAGACAATTATGCAATTGAGATTTAGTCCACAGTATGAGCTTTTTAAAGAACTCCTGTATTATCAAATTTAATGGAGATACTCCCGTAAAATAGCATGTTGTAGGCCACAGGCTGTGTTCTGGGGCCAGAAACTTCAATATCCAGTTCCTATGCTTCAGCTTGATGCTTTTGTACATTCAGAGAGTAGTAGACAAAAAATTGTCAAGGCATCTAACACCAAGAACAGAGCTGCTGTCTCATTTTTTTCATGATATCACTTATTCTGAAATAGGTTACAACCTCAAATACATAAGCAATCTCTGGTACCTTAACTTCCCTTCATCTAGGTCTTCCAGTTTATTAATATGAGTAGCCTGTGGTCAGCTGAGCTTGAAAATACCAACACCCTGAAAAATATGTTTAGAGACTCATGGATCCCCACCTGTTCAAACATTCCCTCTCCAAGATGGGCATACTGAGTGATGGAGACTGAAAGCTATTTGTAATAAAGTATTGTGCATAAAGCCAGCTGGAAAACAAAAATTCCGTTTAATGAAAAAAAATATGAGGTTTGGAATTTTTTTGTTTTGCATCAGAGATGTGGCAACTTGCTTCTGCTGAGTTGGTTGTGCACCAGACCCAAGTCCTTAAGGGGCCTAAGTGCTTCTGTACAGTACTTAGCAGAGTCAGGCCTTGACCTAGATTGGGCCCTTATGTGCTACCCTAACTCAAATAAATAAATAACTACTGTACTCATACAGATGTAGTGGAGATAAATCATCATAAAGTACTTTGGGAACCTCAAACAGAAGGTGCACTCAAAGTGCAAAAAGTTATTTACCTGAACTCATGCTTTCCATGACAGTGACCTATACACAGTACCATTATATACTTATACACCCTTCCTGTCATGGTTCTCTAACACTTTCTGAGTTACAACCATTCTGAGCCCTCTGAATTTTGAACACTTTCTTTCTGTTTTCCATTTGCCCCTCTGTGATCAAAACTACAACTTCTCCACTGGGAAACGACAAACATCATTCAACATATTTTACCCACTACATTCAGGATTGCCATCACTCTGAGAGCTATGCATAGGGCTTGATTCATTGCACTAATCAGCTACCCACAACGGACAAAATTAAGCCCAATTAACAGATCGTTTTGCTCCTGAATTCTTGTTCCCATGTTGATATAACCTTTGGGTATTTTGATGAAAGTGCTAAATGTCTCACATTCTTTGTGTTAACCAGTCTATTTCCCATTGTACTGCAGTATAAGGTAATTCATATTCCCAGCAGACATCATTTAAGGCATTGTGTTTTTTAAGATTTTATATCTTTCCTAAATGTTTTATGCATGTAGTATTCATGAAAAACGTTGGCCTGACAGCCTTCCTGGATGAGATCCTCTTTATTTGCAAAACAATTGTGGCAGTACAATTTTACCTCCATCCCATCAATGTACTGTACGTCAGCTCACTTTCGGAAATGTCCTCTGTAAGTTAAGTTTGAGAAGCTAATTTCCTCTCCATGCCCCATTCAGTTGGTTCTACTGAGATGGCCAACAACTGGCCTTGTTCAGCATCAGTTGTAATGGTGGATAATTTTGATGTGAACATCTATCTGCATAGTCTTTGACTGAGACTACTATACTCATTTCACCTATATCAGGTGGTAACAAAAATAGCAAGAAAAACTATTCTAATACCATTCAGTGATTACCAACCTGAGCTGTATTTTAAAGGTTTACTCAGAAGGTAGAGTCAATGGGGAAGATTTCTAAAGGCACAAATGGTAGTTAGGTGCCGAACTGTCATTATAAATCTGTTCCCCTTATAAAAATTAGCTCCATATCTGTATAGTTTTAGTTTATTGGTATGGAGGCTAAGTCATTCTCCACAAACTGTGGGCTAAAACAGGGTGAAATTGTTCAGACTATTTTTGTGTGTGCGCACCAAAAAACACAGATTGAGATCAACTGAAACATTTTGCGAATTCATATCAATTTCAGGTAATTGTTCTGGCTGAACCAAAAAAAATGAAAAAAAAAATCAGAAGTGTCCCATTGTCACTATAAAAACATTTGGATTTTTTGGACTAGATTCATAAGGGGATTTAAGTACTACTCACAAGAAGGTGGTGGAACCCACTTATAACCTTTGCTCAGAGGTGCAAAAGCCAGGTTTGGATCCCCACTCTGGAGTAGGGACTTGAAACTAAAACTCCCTCATCCCACGTGAGCATCCTAACCACCAGGTGATAGAATATTCTAGGGTAGGTACCTCACAATCTCTCCTGATAAAGCTGTTCCACTTTGTATAAATAATTAGCCATTGGACCGGGGACTAGAACCTGGTTCTCTCACCTCCCAGACCAGGGATGCAAGGGTTGAGCAGGACTATCCCAGTAGTTGTTGCTCCTGGAAGACAGGATCTACTATGGCAGTGGGTACAGGCACTGGAAATAGGAAGGCTGTCTCTCCTATACTTTCAGTGTGCCTCCCTGATGAGGCAAGGGTCCTGTAGGAAAATAGCATGTGATCATGTAATTAAAGACTGTATTATAATTCATATGTTTAAGTGGGCCACACTTACGTTGCACAGGCACCCTTAATTCAGACATTTGTTGTATATGACTCAATGCTGAGTCCTTGACATTCTTTTTTAAAATGTCATCAATAATTCATAGCAGAGCGTTCTCTAATGTAGCTGCAGTCCTTCTAGCAGAAACCCTTCTCTGACTCCTCAAACATCTCTCTGGGCCCTGCTTACCTCCTTAGGTTGAGAAGCTTAAAATGTCTTATTCTCCACTCTCCTACACTGTGTGTAGACATTTACACAGGCAAAGGGTCAGTAAAAATGGGATTAAAATACTGCCAAATCAGCATAGAGTGAAGGCAGAAAGGAGTTAAAATTTTTTTAAAGGGGGCTTAGAAAGAGCGTGCTCACTGTTGGGACACCAGGTTCAATTGCTTTATACGCACTTTGCACAGGTGTATGACTACACAAGATGCAAGGGAATGCAGAATCAGACCCTAAGTTTCCCTACTACAGATCTTCTATCAAGAGCAATTGAACCTGGTGTCCCAACAGTGAGCACGCTCTTTCTAAGCCCCCTTTAAAAAAATATTAACTCCTTTCTGCCTTCACTCTATGCTAATGTTTCTGGGCTTGATAAATCCTTGACTAATGTTGAAAATACCAGCAATTAGCCTCTGTGCATTTTTTCTTTTAATCCTTTGCTGATGCTTTTTATTTACTTATACCTCTCTGTAAATGTGTGGGTCCGGGGCTCAACCCTCCGAGGGGAGGAGGGGAGCCACACCGGCCTGTTGATCTCACGTGGGCTCTGCCCTGTCCCTTTAAGGCTGAGCAACACTCCCAACAGATAGCTAAGGGCTCAGGCCTTCTGCTGCAAGGCTGAGGAAAAATATAAACAGTTCAGGAATACCCAGGCCCTTTGGTGCAGGGGCTGGGCAACAACACAACCAGTACCAAGTGGCTCAGGCCCTGGGGTACAGGGGCTGCGCAGCCAAACAGTTCAGGGAGCTCAGGCCCTTTGTGGCAGGGGCTGGGCAGCAAACAGTACAAAGTGGCTCAGGCCCTTTGGTTCAGGGGCTGAGCAGTAAACAGTACAAAGTCTAGGAAGGCCCAGGCCCTAGCTTAGGGTGGGGCAACAACAGTTGGGGCTCAGGCCCGTAGGTGCAGGGGCTGAGCACTGGGGTGAGGGGGAAAACTGCCACCCGTGAGTGGGGTGGCAGGGGGGACACAGGCCCACTCCACTGTGTCCCAGCCCGGGGCCCTAGGCAGGGGTTATGACCGCTGACGGTCAGTGGGGATCCTGACCGCAACACACTGACATGGGCATTGTTTGATCAGCATCCTGACTGAGGTCGGCTGCCCCCGGGCCACTTCCAATATCCCCCTCAGGGCCTACCTGGTCCACGGCGTCCGCTCCCGGGAAGTCCCACTGCATGGGCTCCTCGCAGCCCGGGCTGGGGGGGTAGATCCGGCAGTTCCTTGGGAAAGTCCGGCCAATTCTGCTCCGGGGGTTCCTCGGGGTAACAACACGGGAGCGGGGAAGTCTCTGGTGGCTCCTCCTCGTATGTGGTGCGGGGAAGCTCCGGCGGGTCTTCCCAGTAGCGACCGAGGGGAAGCTCCGGCCAGTCCGGGCAACTGCTCTGGGCCCCAGCGGCTTCCCAGTCCCGAGCTCCCTCGGGCAGGTCTGCTCCCAGCGGTGGCTAGACTCCGACTGAGCTGGGATGGCCGGCTTTTATACTTCTGGGTCGCCGCCTGACCCTCTGAGGGGCGGGCTCACCGTTCTGTAGGCCTGCCCCTTCCGGTGTCCAGGGCTCAACCCTCCCAGGGGAGGAGGGGAGCCACACCGGCCCGTTACACTCTCCTATATAATTGATGGTTCCTCCCATCCTTCTAGCTCTCTTTCTAAAAATTAAGCTGTTCTCCAAAAGCAAGTAGGGGAAGGGGAATGTCATCTGGGAAATCCATCCCTGCCAGGAATCACATTTTCACATCTGTTAGGTTAAATTACCGTAGGTTAAACACATTTCTTAATTATGAATGCAAACATTTTCTGACAATAACCCAAAAAAAATATATGAAGAGGTAAAACAGTGTAAAGTGAAGGACAGGTCAGTATCAGAAGATAAATAGGTCCATGATTTATCAGTTTATTAAAATCCAAAAAATTAGTAAAATTAACCAACAGGAATGATATTGAGTCCTTAAAATTTTGGAGGAAAGGGAAATCTATTTTTTAGTCTTTTCCATATACCTGGAAATAGTTACACAAGTTTAAGCTGAAACAAGATCATTTAAAGCAATGCAGGTATCGCAACATTACATTTCATTTGAAAGGCCTTTACTTGCTCATTTTACAACCTGTCTGAAAGAACACCTGCAAGTTATTTCTGAGGTTATTACAGAATGGAAGCATCCCATGCTCTGAATTAACCTGAATGAATTGCACACAGGTGTGAACAATTAACCTTAATACAAAGGGAACCTCAAAAATAAGATGAAATATATAATGTCTCAAATAACATTACTTTTCTTTTTCTAAAAGGCCACAACAAAATATATCAGTTTACCTTAATTTTGAATATTTAAAGACCAAGTTAGTTGTTTTACTATTTCTTCAAACTGGGAGGGAGGGAATATCAAATTTTATTGCAATGAATTTCATTTAGCTTCTATGAATTTTGTCTATGTTTTCTTGGAGTTTCAAAAATCTTGCTCAAGCCTGTGAAATTTCAACACTGACCTTGATTAAAAAAACAGCCAAGTCAGAAAACAAAAATATATCTATTTTTGTTAATGTGGTGATAGTTAATTTTGTTAATTCTTTAGAGGATCATTAAATGCTTCAACAGAAAAGAAGTGATCATGGACTGATGTGCTGCCAACAAGCTTAAGTAGGGGGAAAACCTAAAATAAAGGAGCTCTGAGTCAGATGGTTGGTCTCTCTCTAGATATTATTTATTAAAAAGAGAAAGCAGATGCCACTGGGACAAGTAATAAGGCAACTTCATGCTGAAGATACAATAATGATATATGGCCTAGGGTTTCAAATGTGGCTTGTAGTTTTTAGGGGCCTGAGTTGAGATTCTGATAACTGAGCCCCTTTATTTAAAATAATTGCTGAGCATCCACTGTCTGAAATTCAAGCTTTTGTTAGAATGTCTGAAGTTGGGCACCCAAATTTACTCACTTCATTTGAAAAAGATAAGCCATATGTGAGAGTATAAACAATCTAAAACCATAAGAAAGGAATACAAATGTTGGACCTCTCTTATCTACTCTATCTCTATCTATCCCAAACTTTAATTGCTCAAAGTAAATGCCATAGTACTTACTGGCCCTTCTGGTTACTGGTAAAACATCTAGAGTCATCCTTCAGAATTTATGTTTTTTACTGTATTATTTTTATAGATTTTAAAGTACAAAAGGGACCATTATGATGATCTAATCCAACATTTCTCCAAGTGTGGGAGGCATGCTTCCAGTGCAAAGGGAAGGTGTGAGGGAAATGCAGACAGACCCCCTCAGTTGTCCTGAGACATCTCAATCGTAAATTTTAAATATTAAGTATCTAGCTGTTTAGCTTACAAGGAAACCTTTGAAATATGACTCAAGTGTAACTGATACTGCAATGTCTACCTGAGCTTGCGGTGGACCTGAAACTTAGAACTTTGAATTGCAGAATTAAATTTTTCAGGGTGCACCACCACTATCTTGGTTGACATAGTAAGAACTACTTAGGGACTTCCAGAGCTGAAAGCATGAGTCTCTGCTGCTTGAGCGGAAGATCAAGGTTCTGGAGCTGTGAGCTAACACATCTATCATCTCTGTGAAATGAATACAAAACAAGCTTTGACCAGTATGAATTTCTTTGGGACACTGGATCTTGTTATGCTTTGTCCACTAAAATTAAAGATTCCTCTAGTATCAGATATATTTTCTTTATGCAAATACCTATAGATACAGACCACGATCAAGACACTATATCTTAATCTACCCTTTGAGAAGCTAAATGAATAGAGCTCATTGAGAAGGCATGTTTCCCAGTCCACAAACCATCTGCGTACCTCATTTCTGAATGCTCTCTACCCTTGTTAAAAACGCAAACACCAGAATTAGTATTTCAACAACGGTCTCACAAGTTCAGAGTGCAAGTTATCTTAGCTAACTAAGCAATCACGTATATGTTCTCATTAACAAAAAACAAAATAACCACTAGAGCTGGTAAACGTTTCTGATTGAAAAAAAATTAAAATAAACAAATTAAAAAAAATTGTTAATTATTTTCCAGTTTTGCAACAGATGTTTTTCAGTTTCATTATTAAAATATTTTTGTTCTGCTTTCCCCCCTTTTTTAGTTCTTCACCCTTATTTTCAGAGGCAAAATGAAAATAAGAAAAAGAGAAAAGGAAATGGAAGTGTGGGTGAAGGCTGAATGTTTTTTTTAAAAACCCTGAAAATTGTTTCTAAAGATTTAATGAAAAATGTTGAAAAACTAAAAATCATTCCCTTTTGAAAACTATAGAACAAATTAGAATTTTTTTGCATTAAAAAACACAAAAACTTTTTTGTGAAAAGCTCTAAGCCACATATTATTCAGCTAATATATCTCTTTGTCTTCACTGATGACAAGGTTTTCTATTCTCAGCTGCACGTGTGTGTCTTGTTTTCAAAATAAGCGGGACCAAAAAGGTTCTCATATTAAAAAAAAACTAAACAAAGATGAAGTATTAAGTGATTCCCCCCTCCCATGTTGCAGCAGAAACACCTGCCATATAGCAGTTCAGTTTTTAGTTTGCTCTTTGCATTTCAAGGTCTACTTGTACGTACCTGTGGAACCAATGTTATCTCCTTAATTAGTCTTATGTCAGCGGTGGCAGGATTCTGAAATATCACTGCATAAGCTAAGCTAACTGTTCAGGAAACCAGACCTCCCCAACTTTAACTACACAGGAAGAAATTATCAATATTATTGACCTTTTGTGGAGATTTGTTTGTTTCCAGATGCAGCCACAAATACAGAAGACTAATAAGAGAAAGGGGTGCTGCCTTAGCTGCTGTAGATTTCCGGAAGAGGTTTTAAATCCAGGAAATTAGATATTACTCTTGCTATTGGCTCTGATTAATGGCCTGATGATGCATCACCAACTACTGCTGCACCTGTTACCATTCCTGCCCTCATCCCATACTTCAGTTGTGCCATTATTACCCAACTTGCCATTCTCTGAACAGCAAATGCACAGATCCTGTCTTTTGCTCAGGACATTGTTTAGACAATATATTGTTCAGAACCCTTTTTCCCCAGTGTTTCTGCTAGTACAATTGCTTATCTCACCCAACCGTACTTTGCCCACTTTCCCCTCCAGTTAGTTAGTGCTGTGGTTAGTTCATATTCTCTTCCTCAGCACCATCCTCCTGGAAGCCTTTTTCCAAGCAGAACAATATAATTGTTTTTAAATTCTCAATCTATTTGAACTAACTCAAATCCCCTTAAATATTTTAAACTATTGCTCTGTGTGCACACCACTACAAACATAAATGCTAATTATGAGTTTAAATGCAGATTTGAGCATCTCGGTGCATTTCTCCAGAAAACCAAAAAACCTTTAAGACCCTCTCTTCCCCATCAGGTTCTTCCAATTGTAAAACTGAATACAATTAATCATATGATTAAAGATTGACTCTGAAAGTAACGTGCCATGGTAGTTGACATTGCCTTTGGGACCCAAGAGAAGTGGGTATTTTTCATTTCCATTGGCAAAACTGGCTTTTGCTTATGTCAAAAATGAATAAAGCTAAAAACAAAGTGTGTGGTTTTTAAAAAAAATAGCTTTGTGAACCTAATGAGGACCAAATAAGTTGCTGATTTTCAAATGCTTTTCACATAAGCCAAAGAGTAATAAAAAAAGTTATGCATGAAATCTAAAGAGACCAGAGAGTGCAAATGTTCTCAAAGCAAAGTCAATTAAGCAAAACACAGAAAATCATCTAAAAATAATCTTTTACTGTTAAGCGTCTGGCTTATATGTGTATTCAATGGAAACACAACTTTAAATCACTACTCCAAAATTTGTTTTTTAACATTATCTAAAGATTTGTTTATATTTAAAACCCTCATACTGTAAACACATGAAAATAAGCTTGTTCATGAACTGTATGCAGTGTAGTTCTAGCCATGTCGGACCTAGGATGTTAGAGACACGAGGTAGGTGAGGTAACATCTTTTATTGGACCAACTTCTGTTGGTGAGACTCACAGAGCTCTTCTCCATATCTGGGAAAGGTACTTTCAGCATCACAGCAAAATGCAAGGTAGATCAAATTGTCGGCAGTCAACTCCACCTACCAAAAAGAACTGAAAGAAGACCTCTACCCACCTTGTCTCATCCCATTGTTCAGTAAAGCAGCTAGAGTGAACTCAGCGACTCCCATAGACTTAAATAGGCTTCAGTTCCATCTAGCATACTTCTTGGAGTCTCACAAAATAGCAAATACAGGTATAAACAATGTGACATTGCACTCCACATATTTTAAGGAAATCTGCTTATGAGTGTGAATATGATGTAACTGGAATATGCTTTATGCAAAAGGTCTCTTATAGGGTATCATAACAAAGGTTATAACCTATTGAATATATTTTATACTTAATGAAATCACTTTTGTTTATTAATAAACCCAGAGTGATTAATATCTGAGGGAGCAAACAGCTGTTCATAGCTTTCTATCAGTGTTATAGAGGGCAGACAATTTATGAATTTACCCTGTATAAGCTTTATACAGAGTAAAATTGATTTATGTGGGGTTTGGATCCCACTGGGAGCTGGGTGTCTGGGTGCTGGAGGCAGGTAACCTGCTGGAGGCAGGTAACCTGTTTTCTTTTAAGTCTGCAGCTTTGGGGGCGTGGACCAGGCCCTGGGTCAGTGTTGCAGCAGGCTAGCATGTCTGGCTCAACAACACAGGGTTCTGGAAGTCCCAAGCTGGCAAGGGAAATGGGCTCAAAGGTAATTTCAGCACATCAGGTGACAGTCCCAAGGGGATCTCTGTGACTGAACCTGTCACAAACAACTTTCTCAACAGTCTGTTACTACTCCATAGAAATTGAGGCTAGAAAATGTTCAACTTTTCTTCTGCTACTTATTTTTTCCACTTGTTTTGTTGGTGGGTGGGTTTAATTGTTCTCTACACTGACATCTATGGTCTAGGATTTCAAGAAATATTTAGATCCAGCTATTGTGCATAATTAATAAATATTAGCATTGTATACGTAAATATATTGTACACTTGCATTACAATGTGAACTGCAGCTACTGCTATAGTTAAGGCTCAAAAACTTCTGTTATATAATAGCATATAAACTGAATGTATGTTGTCAGAACAAAAAAAAAAGCTCCAACTTCTTGTCTTGGCTTTGCTCCAGCTTGTATCACAGACACAGCTCACTTTTCCTGTCACTGCATACACCCACACACAATCATGCTCTAATACAAGTTCTTTTAACAACCTGAGTTGATACACTGTAAAGTTATCTTTTGTTACTCAGACATACGCACTCCCCAGCTTCCTGACTTCTTAATGGAAAAGCCAAGCAAGTTGTTTTCTCATCAGTTTGGATCACACAGACATTTGTTACCATAGGCCCTGATTCCTGAGTTTAAACTTTTAGTTTATCAAGGCACTACACTCTTTCCACATTTGGGGGCGGGAGGGGGAGAGAACACATACATACATACACAAGTGCAGTGGGGATGCATAAAAAGGTTTATTCTGGAGTTTATTCTGCAGCAATATTCCCCATTTTAAGTATAGGGAATATTGCTGGGATTGGTAATATCTGTGTAGCAGAGTTAGGATGACTACCTCTCCCTTATTTTCAGAGACCATCCCTCATTTCATCTGTAACTTTAGCGCCCTCGTGGCCAAGATGGAGTCTGCTCTGCAGGCAGCTCTGGCCAAGAGAAGGTGCGCGCAGGAATGCAGCAGGAGAAATCCCTTCCACCCCAGGGGCACCTGTTCCAACCCCCCCAGAGTGAACACCCACACTCACAGGAAAAGCACAATAGATCTCAGAAAGGGAGATATTTATTTACAGAGGGATGAGAGGAGAAAAACAACAAGGGGAAATATAGGGGGAGCGGTAAAAGAGGGCTGCATTCAAACCAAGGCCCCACGGGCCCAGTGGTAGCACAGTCTGGAAGGGCAGACACCGAGCAACATGTCTGCACACAGAGTTCAGGAGTCCTGAGCAAAGTTCCAGTCCAGTGGTGAGTCTTGGGTGCTCCTGGTCGTCTTCAGCACCAGTGAACTTTGCCCCAACAAACCCCTCCGGTGCCCTCTTCTGCCTCTCTCTGCAAAGCCCCACAGAGCGACCACCTCCCCACTTAGCTAGCAGCCTCCCTCCCTGTTCCCAGTGCAGAGACACAAGCCCCAGTACTCACAGCCCCATGCAGCTCTGGGCAGCCATGATACTGGGTCCAGCTCCGGCCTGTCCTTCTCGGGCAATTCCTCCCTGGCACAGGGCTCCTCCTGGCTCCTGTCCTGGGTGTCCCCGATTGGCCATCCTGGCCTTCCCAGGCTTCAGGCAGGTTCTTTGCTGCTTTACTTTGCGAGGACCTTCGGGCTGCCCCTCTCTCCCTCTTGGGGTGACCAGACAGCAAGAGTGAAAAATCGGAACGGAGGTGGAGGGTAATAGGAGCCTATATAAGAAAAGACCCAAAAATCAGGACTGTCCCTATAAAATTAGGACATCTGGTCACCCTACTCCCTCTCAGCTTCTGAGTAACCCCCTGGAGTTTCCCTCCTTTTTTCTCACCCTCCCCATTCCCTCTAGGATAAAGATTTAAAGGGGCCATGCTCTCTAAACCCCAAAGGGGTTACACATCGATTTGTCCCATAGGGTGACCACCTGTCCCTTATTTTATGCTGTATTGAAATGTATTAAAATTTATAAGTACTACACCGCTACCTCAAAATAACGTCACCCGATATAACACAAATTTGAATATAACACGGTAAAGCAGTGCTCTGGGGGGCGGGGCTGCGCACTCCAGTGGATCAAAGCAAATTCAATATAACACGGTTTCACCTATAATGCGGTAAGATTTTTTGACTCCCAAGAACAGCATTATATCAAGGTAGAGGTGTATTTTAAACTTTAAATTGAAGTTTATGATAATTGCACTGTATACTTGAGAGAAAAAAATGCATGATATGCTAAGGGAAATGGTGTTTCCCTGAAATGTCCCTTCAAATAAAGTGTTGTCCCTTATTTTTCATGTGGTTTTTCCTTATTTCCATCCAACAAAAGTGGTCATGCTAAGCAGAGAACACCACCGGCAGAGTCCTTCATGCAGAGGCTCCTAGTCTGACACCATGGGCTACTTCCTACTTGGGCTCTCCTTCAGTTTGGGGCCTGGCCACCTACTATCTGAATAATCAGAAACTTAACAGAGTTCAAAACAAGTAGAGCCCTGCACTGCCTGCCAATTCTCAAAGGGGGTTGGAGAAAATAATCCCAGCAGGCCTTACCAGCACTGTGGTCTGTTTCAGATTCAACCTTCCATACAGGTTCCAGGAGATGGATTTGTCCTCCTTCCAAATAGTTCACCTTCCATCTCTTAGCCTGAGCTTTAAAGCTCATTATAATCTGCTCCTTCAGCCAGAGGATACTCTTGAAGCCTGGAATAGCTTGGCTATCTTGGCCTTTTAACCCCTTTGGACCGAATATGGGGTTCATACACCCATCATCACTCCTAACGGCAGAATTAACTTTATAAGTACACCCATAGTATTGAGCAATTTGGGTGTGTGTGTGGTGTGGGGGACTGAAGAAGAATTCTCTCTGTAAAACAGATCTGGATATGGAAAGGGTGGTTGCTTTGTGTTCTCTGTTCTTAGATAAAATGCTTAATATTCACTGTCAAGCAGTTACAATGACTGATGGCAAATCACATAACTCCTGTGTGTCAGACAGTTGTTGAAAAGTTATCTGTTATCTTATGCATTGAAAAGCAAAATCTAACCAATCTGCATTACAATATGGTGTCTTCCTGCAGTGCCCTATTGCAGTTAGAGAAAGCTTCTTAAAAGTCTCTGGGGTAAGCATTTTATTGACTACCCATGTGGAAAGAGGTTAGTTTCTTGAGAAACTGCATGTTGAAAATCAGGAATTGGGGCCTAAACAAACAATTGCTTAAGTTATGAGGTCAGAGTAATGACTTGCTTAGACACCTGTTTCAAATAAAAAAACTGAGGAGTGGGTACATCAAAAAGTACCAGAAGATAAACGCCACAATATACAGATAAAGAGGATAAAAAGACAATTGTGTTAGGAGCATGACTGCGGGGGAGGGGGGAGCGGGCAGTGGCAGGCAAAGAAAACTGTGTTTGGGTTATATATGTGCACTGCAGGCCAGATGGTGCCATTTAGGCACAGCTCTGCACTGAGTGGCATGAAGCATCACCATCCCGTGGGCAACTCATGGAAGGATCATATTTTACCCCTTCCATCGGGTGGGGGGGGCGCGCAGGCTGCACCATCCAGTTCATTTGGCCCACTCTATGAGCCAGCCGGCAGAAGGGCAAGGCTTGCCCTAAGGGAGCAGTCCCCTAGTGATGGGCCTGTATCTAGATGATACAAAGCAGAGAGAGTGGTTTGAGTGCTCCGCCTTCCCCCCCCCGCCACTCAAGACATGCACACTCATCATCTGTCCGTGTGTATGTGTATATATACACAAAGCCTAAATTAATCCTTCCTCTGGGTTCTCCCTTCTAATCCCTCTAAGTCTTTTAGACTGTAAACTCCTCAGGGCAGGGAGTGTCTTCACAGTGGGAGTTTTTTAGGGCACCCAGCAAATATTCAGAGCTTAATAAATAAAGAAGATTTCAGATAAAATAGAGACATCTGGGCAGACATGAGAGTTCGGAGAGGAAAACAGTTGATATGGGGAGTGGTGATATCATAGGCAAAAGAGACTACTATGCAAGGGTTTTTCCACCAGGAACACTTCATACTGTATGCTGACTGATGACATTTCAGAAGTTAGTGCAGAATTACTGTTCAGAAGTTCAGAATTACTGCAGTTCAGCATTTTTGTGAGAGACCAAAAAAACAAAACAAAAAAAAGCAACCCTCTGAGATCTCTCAGTCCTGCTGTCCTGTCCAACCTAGGATAACTTAATCTTTGCAAAGCAGGGATACATATGACAATATTACTTCTGGATAAAAGGTTAGCAGGAGTAGCAAGCAGGTTGTCATGGGAATTCTCAAAGCATACGGAAGAATATTTCAAACTCTGCAGGTCTTGCGAGTGAAAGGCACAGAACTCTCTCAACTGGTGAAACCTAGCAGCACCACTTGTTCACAAAGCAGCCCCACAAAACCTTTATTCAATTGTCTTTTGTGTCACCATAATAAATCAGAAGATGCAGTCTGAAATGTTACTACATAACGTAAGCTAGAAAAGGGAAAAAAAAATTGGCATCACAGAGAGGCAGAAAGAGCATCTCTTAGATAAGGTATATTAAACATAAGCAGTTTACTTATATTTGTGTGTGTTTCAATGACTGCATTTTTAGTTTTTGTGTAGGAATATATTCAGTGTATGAAATATAGCCTCTGGGCTCTTTACTCACTATTAACAAATAGTATTTCACATGAGTAGGTATGCCTTTTATTAAAGCTTCCCAAATTGATGATACTTAGGATGCTTTTTTATTTTTTTCAGAAAAAAAAATACACAACAGCAACAACAATTTAAGCCACACATGCTAAATAAGCAAGAAACAACAAGTCATTGTTTTTTTCTGTAAATCACGCCTTTCTAACATATTGGTTAAACAACTTTCTTCATAATGCATGAACTGAAATCTCTCTTTATGCGTTCTGGTATTGTCAGATTCTATTTTATTGCCAGCAGATTCTACTGTACCACAATAAATGCATCAATAAAATCAATAAATTCAACAATAAAATCATGCATCGCCATCTGTGTTCAAACCAACTTTATGGCAGATTTATTGCCTAGAATCTGCTTTGAGGGATTTTTTTGATGCTTTGACCATTAATTTTTTGCTCTTAAGTGGGAAATTGTCATTTTCACTTTCTTTTTATTAATACAATCACTGAAGCCTCAAGAAATTAGCTTTCTTGATGGTTTAAATTTTGTGTGTTTGCTCAGAGGGCAGAACATATCCATTAAGAAAGAAATATCCACTACAGTGACCCATTGAACATATCAGGTTTAGAAAAATATTTTAGTTTTATAAATCTCCTCTGTAAATACAGGGGAAATGTTTACATAATCAGTAAAGTAACAAGTTAAAGCACTTTCCACCCTTTCAATCCCGTTCAAGTTCATCTTGAAACTAATGGTCTCAACTTGGTGCCCCCTTTACAAAAACTACCATTCATGAGGCATGTTGCTCTGAAATTAATTGTTACTCATGAGATCGCTTCACAGATTGAAAGAGCCAGAACACAGAATAGATCATAAATGGATGTATTTAGAACTCAGCTTTATGCACTGTACCTATTTACCCAAATACTGAAAGGTAACTTAGACATTCACACCCACTGTTTCCTGTGCAGGCACGTTAATAGCCATGATGGTTATCACCTTATTACCTCATCGCTCCCTTGGAAATTTTGGCCAGTATTTTCAAAATTGCTTAGCTACATGCCTAATTTTATTATTATTTGTTTCTGGTCTAGGAACACATCTTTTTCTATAAATGTTCAAATAATGTCTTATGTCCTTATCTTGTTTGAGAATGTGACCTAACTGTTGTGCACGGGGCACGCAGCTACTGAGATGAGTTTTTAAAATTCCATTTCTATCCAAACAGGCCAAAATGCGATACCCTCTCCATAATCCTTAAACATTAACATAAATCTGCAGCTTCTGATCTGACTTTGGGTGGTCACGTGATTATTTTGTTAGTTATTAAAAAAAAAGAATTCTTCATTAAAACTGTACTCTTATGATTATGTACTCTTAACTGACAGAAACAAGCTTTATGCTGACTGGCATCCTGTATAAAGTATTAGCTGCTGGTTTGTGGAAAAATCAGGCCATTGATATAAGTGCAGATGATTCACTGGCAAAGACACTAAGTTTCACACTAAGGATATGTCTACAGTCAATTGTGCGTGTCCCCACTAAGAGCATTAAGTCAGCAGTGTGCATCCACAGTACCGAGGCTAGCGTCAACTTTCGGAGAGTTGCATTGTGGTAGCTATCCCACAGTTCCCGCAGCCTCTGCCGCCCATTGGAATTCTGGGTTGAGCTCCCAATGCCTGATGGGTCAAAAACATTGTTGCAGGTGGTTCTGGGTACACGTCGTCAGCCCCCCCTCCCTGCGAGAAAGCAATGGCAAAAAATCGTTTCTTGCCTTTTTTCCTGGGTTACCCATGCAGACGACGTACCACGGCAAGCATGGAGCCTGCTCAGCTCACCGTCACCGTATGTCTCCTGGGTGCTGCTGGCAGACGCGGTCCTGCAGTGTTACACACAGCATCCTCTTGCCTTGTGGATGTCAGATGGTACAATATGACTGCTAGCTATCGTCGTCGTCCTGTGGGTGCTCCTGGCTGACCTCGATTACGTTGTTTGGGGTTGCCTGGGCAGATATGGGTGCTTCTGGCTGGCCTCGGTGAGGTTGGTCGGAGGCGCCTGAACAAAAAATGGGAATGAATCCAGGTCATTCTCTTCTTTAAGTTTTGTCTAATGGAGATTCAGTCCTGCCTGGAATATCATGCCAGCTGGAGGCTTCTGCCTCAGGCTGCTCTCCCAATCGGCAGCACCACACGGACACACCTACCCCAGTACCCCTTGCTCCCATGGCTCATGAAGCCTGGACAGTAGTAAGGAACAGTTCAACTATAGGCTGAGAAAGTGCAGAATGGTGGTAGAATGTGCCTTTGGATGTTTAAAAGCTCGCTGGTGCAGTTTACTGACTCGGTTAGACCTCAGCTAAACCAATATTCCCATTGTTATTACTGCTTGCTGTGTACTCCACAATATCTGAGAGAGTAAGGGGGAGATGTTTATGGTGGGATGGGAGGTTGAGGCAAATTGCCTGGCCGCTGATTATGCGCAGCCAGACACCAGGGTGGTTAGAAGAGCACAGTAGGGGGCTCTATGCATCAGAGAAGCTTTGAAAACCAGTTTCATGACTGGCCAGGCTATGGTGTGACAGTTCTGTTTGTTTCTCCTTGATGAAGACCCGCCCCCTTGGTTCACTCTACTTCCCTGTAAGCTAACTGCCCTCCCCTCCCCGCCTTTCATCTCCACTTGCAGAGTCAATAAAGTCATTGTTGTTTCAAGTTAATGCATTCTTTATTAATTTGTCACACAAATGGAGGGATAACTGCCAAGGTAGCCTGGCTACAGTCAATTGTGCGTGTCCCCACACGCACAGTATAGTATATGATGTTACAGCTTGCCGTGGTACGTCGTCTGCATGGGTAACCCAGGAAAAAAGGCAAGAAACGATTTTTTGCCATTGCTTTCTCGCAGGGAGGGGGGGCTGACGACGTGTACCCAGAACCACCTGCAACAATGTTTTTGACCCATCAGGGGTAGTTGTAGGGGCACCCCCTAAAATGGCATGCAGCTCATCATAGAAGCAGCATGTCTGGGTCTCTGATCCAGAGCGGTCGTTCGCCTCTCTGGTTCTTTGGTAGGCTTCACGCGGCACTGCTGAAGGTCCCTGTTATAATGTCTGTCCTTCATGCCCTTGGAGATTTTTTCAAATATTCCAGCATTTTGTCTTTTGGAACGGAGTTCAGATAGCACGGATCCCCATACAGCAATCAGATGCAGTACCTCCTGTTCAGTCCATGCTGGAGCTCTTTTGCGATTCTAGGACGTGATGGTCACCTGTGCTGATCAGCTCACTATGCTAGCCAAACAGGAAATGAAATTCAAAAGTTCACGGGCTTTTCCTGTCTACCTGCCCAGTGCAACTGAGTTGAGAGTGCTGTCCAGAGCGGTCACAATGGAGCACTCTGGGATAGCTCCTGGAGGCCAATACCATCGAATTGCGTCCACACTACCCCAAATTCAACCCAGCAGGGTCAATTTCAGCAATAATCCCCTTGTCAGGGAGGAATACAGAAATTGATTTAAAGAGCCCTTTAAGTCTACAAAAATGGCTTTGTCATGTGGATGGGTGCAGGGTTAAATCAATCTAACGCTGCTAAATTCGACCTAAACTCATAGTGTAGACCAGGGCTAAGTTTACAAAGTAGCTCCTGGTTCTTAAAGACGAGGCATGCCATGAAACTGTTCAGCAGGAGCCAGAGCAGACCCATACATGAGTGAGTGTGATTTACCAGCAGTGCGCAAACAGAATGAGGGGGGGGAAGAGTATGTGTATGTGTGTTTACAATGGTGAGGAGTGGGGAAGGAGCCATCCCTGGTAGCACAGATTTAAGGTTGAAGTGTATTTTATGGTGGTTGTTCTACTGGTGGTGGGGGTGTCTCTGGATGTGGGAGTAAGTAGTATATGATGTTAGATGCCTTCACTTTCCATTTCTTTGCTTTAAAGGCATTGTGCTAAGGTTATGTATAGCCTAGCATTAATTCGTAGAATTTGTGTGTTTTAATATAATAGATGGCCTGAAAAGTTAGGGCCTAATTCAGGAAAGCACTTCGCACATGCTAAGTATATACTCAAGTGCTCTTTCTGAATTAGGATGGCTTCATGAATTAGGGCCTAAAAGAAAAATAAATATGTGAACGGTCACAACAAAAACCAAAACTGTCTAGTGGACAGTCAACTATGGCATTGCGTAGAATGTCATCTCTAGTTTTAATTCTGGGCTCTCTGCTAAGACTGCCAACCAAAACAACTATCATTCGAAAACAATATCTGATCACTACCTACCTGCCCTGGGTTTAAACTAGAAATGAAAGGCTCTATTATATCCCCATCCCATCACTCATAACTTGAGTCATCAGGTCTCTAATAATGCCCCTATTATACTCAACAATTTGAGTTTACCAGCACGTAGGGTAAACCATTCTCCTAAAAAAACTATTGTAATAGACCCAAGCCAGTCGAGAACAGCAGAGTAGTAGAAAGGAGATGTACTGGCCACTGGATAAACAGTTTTCTGTTCCCTGAGTGACCAGAGCAGGGGCTGCTCCAGGCTAATGAGAACACCTGACTCCAATTAACCTACTAAGAGTCAGGTGAGGCAGTTAAGCACCTGATTCTAATTAGGGCCCCTCTGATGCTATAAAAGGGCTCGCTCCAGTCAGGCCAGGGGAGAGGAAGTGTGTGAGAGGAACTGGGAGCAAGAAGCTGAGAGTGAGTAGGCATACTGCTGGAGGTCTGAGAAGTACAAGCATTAACAGACATCAGGAGGAAGATCCGGTGGTGAGGATAAAAAAGGCGTTTGGAGGAGGCCATGGGAAAGTAGCCCAGGGAGTTGTAGCTGTCGCGCAACTGTACCAGGAGGCACTCTAGACAGCTGCAGTCCACAGGGCCCTGGGCTGGAACCCAGAGTAGAGGGCGGGCCCGGGTTTCCCCCAAACCTCCCAACTCCTGATCAAACACAGGAGGAATTGACCTGGACTGTGGCTTCTACCAGAGGGGAAGGTCTCTGGGCTGTTTCCCCACCCAAAGGGTGAATCTGTGAGGCCAGCAAATCCACCAATAAATGCATGACCCACCAAGGTAGAGGAGGAACTTTGTCACACTATACACAAATTTATTTTCACACATGTTGGCCTTAATTCTTCATTACTGTGAAACCCAGGTGTTTAAGATGCCCTTTGTAAAAAAAGGCTTTCAAAGAAATGAGGTTAGAGTTCAAGAATTCTTAAGATGAAAATTTATATTTACTTTGTTTCACAATCAGTACAAAAATAAGTATTCCCCCAAAATCCTTTTTCTCTTGCTTGCCTTGATCAGGCCTGCCCACAATTTCTGACAAATCTCTTATCTCTTTTGAAACTGCATGATGGTATTCAAAACTGAGATTTTATACTGTACTTGCACCATATCAAACAAGCAATAATTGTTTAAAGTAGACAACCAGTGCCAAGTTTGGAAAAAAATGTCGGAAATCAGTATGGATAATCGGTCACTGAATACAAGATCTTGTGTAGTGACTGCCCAACATTGGATAATATATAATTATTATGAATAAGATTACCAGCATTAAGTCAGATCACAGGTAATTCTTAATAACATTGTAATCAGTTGACTCAATAGTTCTTACAAGTTCCTGTCCACAGTCTGTACAGAGAGAATTATAATCAAACAGATGTGCACTGCTAACTTTGGGAATTCAGTCTCCTTTTGTAGATGTATAAAGGATCATTGAGACTCATGTGAACAAAAGATTAAGACACGACATTTCTTGTACTGTCTCATCTAAAGTGAATCTATACTTTGAAAGAACCAGAGAGTCAAAGTGAAAGTACTTTCAACATTTGACTCAACGTACAGTGTGTCCATTATATTTGTGCAACTCCCTCTCCAGAGTTTTGATGCTTCTCATCGTGTAATACATGACATGTTCACTACCTTATGCATATCTCAGAGATCTCCAGTCGCGAATGCCTTAGAGTAGGTGTAATAAGATTACCAGGCATTTCCCAGGAGGTCATCTCTTTGCACGAAAAAGTCCCTCTCCCCCCCCCACACTTTTTGGAAGCTACTGCAGGTGAAGCATGAGGCAGAATTTTATGAAATTTTCCTAGAAGATGAGG
The DNA here is from genome assembly GCF_020497125.1 of Mauremys mutica. Lineage (NCBI taxonomy): Eukaryota > Metazoa > Chordata > Testudines > Geoemydidae > Mauremys > Mauremys mutica. The sequence continues at coordinate 181,243,505 of NC_059072.1, read as the reverse complement.
AAAGGATAGCTCAGTGGTTTGAGCTTTGGCCTCCTAAGCCCAGTGTTGTGAGCTCAAGCCTTGAGGCGGCCAGTTGAGGATTGGTCCTGCTTTGAGCAGCAGGTTGGACTAGATGACCTTCTGAGGTCCCTTCCAACCCTGATATTCTATTAACTTGGTCAACCCACATTCCAAGATGTTGATTTATACCAGGTTCTGTTGCCAGGGTTCATCTAAATGTATAACTTTTTTACAATAAAGAGATGTCTCTACAGACTTTCTTATCCCTTTGCTTCTAAGTACAGGTAAAAGCTTTTGTGGTGATGGAACTCTGTGTTTTGGATGTTATTTAATTAATTCTCCTGATTATAATTCACCTAGAATGTCTCAATAAAAATATTAGTAAGTCAACATTAATTTTATTTCAGGGATGTATATCTTTAAAATGTTTGCACATGCCACACTACTTCACTGCAGAACTAACATTTTACGTTGGGTGTAAGCCAAAAAGAAGTGAAGTGAACAGCTAGTCCAAGTAGCTTGGGTATTATATCTGTAAACATCTGCATGGTTACGGGATGTAGTGAGGCGGCCTGGCTCCCAGTCGCCCCAGAGAGTGACGAGTCCCTACGGATGCCAAAGTGGGCAGAGTCACTGGAGCCTGTGCCCACCCCCCCCAGAGGTCAAGGCGCAGGGCAGGAAGTATAAAAGCCCAGCCCCAGGGCTCAGAAGCCGCCTGGCCACAGGAGAGGCCAGATGCTGGTGCCCTAGCTCCCGCTGGGGAGACTCCTGCCGCCTGCGACCGACCCAAGGACTGGCCATACCTGCGGAGACTGGACACCGACCAGACGCTGGAAGAGCCCCTAAGCCGACCGGTACAAACGGATCCCGAGGAGCTGCCCAGTTTACCCCTCGCTCAGTATCCTGAGGAGCCCATGGTGTGGGACGCTGTGGAAGACGCCACTGAGACACAGGTACCGGTAGAGGGGGAGGTCGGAAGTAGCCCGGGGGCAGCCGACCCCAGTCTGGCTGCAGCACACCCAGAGCCAATGTCAGTGTGTTGCGGCCAGGATCCCCACTGACACAGTAGCAGGCTGCCTGCCGCTGGTAGGGCCCCGGGCTGGGACGCAGAGGAGTGGGCGGGCCTGCGTCCCCCACTGCCACCCCACTCACGGGTGGCAGTCTCCCCCTCGCCCCGACGTTCAGGCCCAGGAGCCTGGGCTTAACATACTGAACTGTTTGCTCAGCCCCTGCCTGAGGGTCTGAGCCCTGAAGTGTCATTTGTTGCCCCACCCTGACCTAGGGCCTGGGCTTCCAATACGAGACTGTTTGCTCAGCCCCTGCCTGAAGGCCTGAGCTCCTGGCTGTTTCCTGACCCACCCGACTAATTCACCAACGCATCGAACCAGTGCCACCATTGGCTTTTTACACAAACAAAATTATTAGGGCAGCAACAAGTGCATACACAAGCCAGTAGTGGCTTCTGATTTTATTAGTAACCTAGCATAACACATCCCCTTGTTGACATAAATGCCCCATTTGGATGGCTGTAGTAAAGGCAGCTTTCTTTACATTGAATGTGTGCTGCAACACTGTAAAGGAGGAGGCATCTATCTGGAATATGGCAAATTGCTTCCGGATGTGCATCAATGGGACAAACACATTGAGCATAATCCATGAAAAATTAAACACAATATAGTTTGAAATATTAACTGTATTTTGCATGACCGTGCGCCAATGCACCAAAAATTTTTTTGCCTGAGAGTGTAACAGCAAATCAAGGGGCACCCTGGGGTAGGTGGTCCTCCAAACACACACAGAGGTATTGGTAAACACATGTGCCTTTGTGGGGGGCGTATTCCAATGCCTCCCCTTCCCAGCAGATGTATTGACCCATTTCATAAAAGCAGCCTGGCATTGGTTTTTTGTTTTTGTTTTTTTTCCACCTCAGACAAATTGGTAACATAAATCTGTCACAAAGGGACTTTTATTTACTATGTTTAATAAGCTGTGCCCAGCATAATGGGACCCATCCTGTTTGAAGCCTCTAGGTGCTGCCACAATATAAATAAGTAATAAACTAATATTCTCAAGGCTCCTATAGACACAGTTGTGGATTTTAACCATTGTCCTTGGTTCTGGATCAATGAGAAGCTGCATCACCCCCATGTGGGGATAAAGTGGTACTATCCCTCCTGTCATTTCCCGGTGCACATGGAGAGCACACAGACAGCACCACTCCGTTGGAAGGGAGAGTGAACTCTACCCTCCACATCCAGCTAGCTCTACTTGTAGAGAAGTGTGAGCATGGCCCTAACTCTCCTCTGTCCCTTTGAGATGCCTACCACCCATCCATTATGCACCTGCCAAGTGGCTGGACATTACCTGACCGTATTTCAAGGCTCAATCCTCCATTTGAAGTTAATGGCAAAACTCCAATTGACTTCAGTGGGAACAGGATTGCCCCTTCATGCTTGCTCCTGAACACTCTTGGCTTCAATGGGAATTGAATGTGTTCAGCATGTCTGAGTAGTCATGTCTCAGCATTGTGCAGGATTGGGTCCTCTGAGAGAAAAATCACATGTAGTTTGCTTGACTGGGATATCACCACCACTTTTTCTCTTTTCTATTCTCTTTTGTCACATACATCTCAGCTCCCACGATCTATATGTCCACCAAGAACTGTACCACAATATCCAGAAAATAAGAATGGCAAATATACTATAATGTTATTGGGATACAAGATTTCTTATATTTAAAAGGTCACCAAATTTGGGTTTATGGAATTGTGTGTAATCTTTCCTATGCAAAAAACCAAAAACTCCAGAATTAAATCCCCAGGTCTTCACTGACTCTTGTTTTTATTGCAACTAATAGGGCATAATTGCTGTCTTTTCAGAGCCATGTTAAGCAAAAGAAAAACATTAAAATAAGGATGATTTTCAAATCAAGAATTATCCTTGAGTAATTGTTCCCATAACAATTATATATTACATCTGGCATGGTTGGCATTTTCATAAAACAATGTATCAGAATTATTTCGCCACATTTTATTTATGCTGTCTCCACACTTGAGAAACTATATCCCAAATACTTTGTCCAAATCACACAGAAAATAGAAGACAGCAGACAATATAACCATTTATAATAACTCCAACATGACAACGAAGAAACAATCTGGTGGTGATAATCGATATCTTAAAACAATCCTACCATAATGCAATTCAGCTAAAACATTAGAAGTTTATTATGTGTTAAAACTAAGTCACTTTCAACAATACATTTGATTTCTTTGGCAATGAACTTGAAGATGTGATAAAGTATTTATTCTGTCTTAAAGTCACAACTGACAACAATGTTTCTAAAACACAAAAATACAAGGAACAAGAAGCTGCCACAGTGACTTCATAAAGCGCTGTTTAAAGACTTGGAGGTTAAATTTTTTTTTTACTAGAAATGGCAGAAGAGGGAACCAAATATGAATATGCAGAATCAGCTGAGATTTGTGGGAAAGATTAAAGATAGCAACAACAACAAAAAACAGAACTAGTTAATCAGAATAAAACAATACTTTTAGAAATGTTTGAAGAAAAAAGAAACATTAGAAAATGTAATATCTGAGGGAGATAAAAATCAGCAATGACTTTAAAGTGACTCAGATGGGGCTCAGCTTGTTTGGTTTTTTTAAATCCATTTTTAAACAAAAATAAGAGAGCGTTGGATAACTAGAGATTAATGAAGGCCATCTGTCAACCACTCACTTTTAATGCCTAAACTGTATCCTTTTTTATTAATCTCTAAACTAAGCAGTCCCAATCTTTTCAACCTCTCCTTGCATGAATGTCTTTTCAGACTTCTAATAATTTTGACACTCAGATCTGTGCCCCTCCTATTTCTGCTATATCCTCTTCTTTTTTGTGTTTGATAGAGTGAGTAGAAATGAACACAGTATTCCAGGTGAAGGTATAACATCAGTATATATAATAGCATTAATATTACAGTATTATCTTCTATCCTATTTCTTAAGAATTCTAACATTTTCTTTAGTTTATTTTGTTCTTTTTTCACATATTGAACAGAGGTTTTTACTGAACTGAACACAATGATGATCTTTTCCTTAATGGTTAAAATTATTTTTGGAACATAACAATGTGTATGTATAGCTCCAAATTAGTCCTTCTGGTGAGTATTACTTTGCATTTGTCAACAATGCATTTCATCCGCCATTTTTCAGATCATTTGGCTAACATTGTAAGTAGGACTCTCTGAAGTTCCTCACAATTTTCTTTAGTCTTGACTAACCTAAATAATTTTGGATATTCTACAAAATTTGGCACCTTTCCTGTTCACTCTCTTCCAGATTATATAATTTAATAAAGACTATTGAGTATAAAATATTGGGGCACCTATCTACCAGTTAACCTTATGCCATCTCAGAAAATTACCATTTAGTCTTAATCTCGTACACTTTAGCCGGTTTCTAATACCTGCTAGTACTTTACTTCTCATGCTATGTCAGTTTAGGCCCACTGTGCTTCATTGACATCAACAGGACTATTTGCAGTGAAAAAGGGTAAACACATGCCCTAGTCTTCTCAGAAGCGGGGGAGGATATTGGTAGGTGAACTCAACTTTTCATTTCTTTGGTTTTCTGTCAGCTATTTCACAACCATCTTCGTATGGTTGATGGTATATTGCTGATCCAGGGTAAATTCATCCTACATAATGAATTATGTCTTATAGCCTGATTCTCTACTGCCTTGCATCTGGTGTGGCCATTTATATCTACACAAGGTGATGGTAAAATGCTACCCCAATCAAAACTTCTCCATTTACACTAATAACACTTTGCATCCACCTTGGATAGACATTAACGACTACAGAAGGGGCAAGGTTGTAGAGGATCAGATACTGCCATAAGCAAATGTGAACTGTACATAATACCTAATCTAAAATTCATTTCTGTACTCATCACCCCAAATAATGTAAAACTGCTTCAAATTCACTGGTTCCACTGATCCTATGTTATTATTACTCATGCAAAAAAAAAGGGGCAAAGAGTCCTTTCACAAAATCCAAGTCATTTTTAATTCGTAAAGGTCCCAATTTCTAATGCTAGCACCTGACTTTTGATATTGACTATTGCTTCAGTAGTGCTTCCCCAGCATGATCATAGGAGACAGCTGCATTAGGATTTGTTAGATTGAAGACATTTGGAATAGACATGTTCATTGTTTTGATATGTTACCTTGGAAGAAAAAGAAGCTTATGATGCTCTCTGACTGAAATTGCCAACTATTGCATTAAATATTTAATTAACACCATGACCTCATTTGTTGGATTTGATTGCAGCCTTTTTTTGTGTCATTTTTCCCAACAGATATATTCCATTTCAGAGAAATGAAATAAAAACAAGGAGAAAAATGAGATGAGGAATTAAATTATATCAATGAAAGGCTAAATGCTTGAGCTAAAATCATTAAAACCTTGAAGATAAAAAGTGACATTAAGTTCCTAATTTTATTGTTGTTTAGTCAACCAAACAATTAGATTTCCCCTAAAACTTTACAAGTTTTTCTTCATTCACCATAGCAAAAAAACTAGATGCACTTCTTCCATTTATACAGGCATAGATCCTGAGTTTAGCTCCATTGACCTGATCCAGTCCAGAAACTGACTGTAGGTTCAGCCCTTCCTGATGGCTTCAGAATCTGATCAGGACAAGTTGAACTTACAATTAAATGCAGGTAACCAGTGCAAAAGCAAGCAAACAAACAAACTAAAAAACATATCCACGAGTATTTGTTTGGATTTTCAAATGAAAATGCTTTGAATGTATTCTCACTGTATTTGCTTTCCTTGGATACGCTAGCAAATGAGTTCACTAGCAGGAACAGTCAGCAAAAGAGTGAATTATAAGGTAATGCTGCAAAATATTTGCAGAAAATGAATTTTTAATTTCCACCAGAAGCCTGAGTCTAAGTGTTTTGGTTCTCAAACTAGAATGTAACATCATGCACCATGTGTGGTTGAACAAAATAACTTGAAAATACAATATTTGCAATGTGGGAGGGGGGAAGCCTATAAAGGAAAAATGGTTCACAGAAGTTCTGCAGCAAACAATTCTGAATTTCAAATACATTTGAGAAAAGCATGATCTGATTTCAGATAAGTTGCAAATTTGAATAAAAAGATTAAAATTTGCCAAATGTTTTGTAAATTATTAGCTCAGCTCTAGTTATCATTAAGCATCAAGAGCAGAGTAGAACCCAAGATTGGTCTGGACTACAATTGGGTAATCCCAGTACTGTGTTCAATTCAGACTTAGTGAACCAGCAGGACTGCTGTCTATCCCCTATACTTCACCAAGCCTGTTCGTTGGCATGGTTACATACAAAGCAGTTTCCTTTCAGTGTGCAGCAAATTACTTATGAAAGACTTAGCACAACTTAATGCAGCCATAGGCTCACAGCTAAAGAAGGAAGACCTAGGTTATGTACTGTGGGCTCTTTACATGCCACCAAAATATAAAGCATGGAGATGCCAGGGATTGAACATCAGCCCTTGTACATATGAAGCTCTTTCAATGAGCTATGTCTCCTGCTGTGCATGCATTCAAATAAAAGAAGCCTGTAGTAAAGTGCTGAAGAGAAGTTCAAGGTGTAGCAATCATGAGCTACTCCTATGGTATCTAACTCCTCCCCTGCCCTCACCACCTTACAAAGGAAAAAAGGGGAGCTGCTCTTGCTGCTAGACATCTCCTTAAATGGGCAAAAGGAATTGATACTACCCTTCCCTGACCACTGTGCAGGTTCTCTCCCGGAGCCTCAGTTAAAGGAAAGAGATGCTCCTGGGACCTCCCTCAAGAAAAAGGAATTGCAGCCACTCATCACCTTCCTTGCCAGGGCAGGTTTAGACACAGCTGCCAGATATGTAGCCACAGAGTGACCACTGGTCATGTGGTGCCTCCTCAGTGATAGGATAAGCACTAGTATGATGTTGGCTGATTGCATTCCAGTGCTATGTGGCATGGAGGACAAGCTGCTTCATGTTGAACAGAGCTCTCTGGCAATAACCTAAGCCTCTGGGAACTTAAGATTTCTCCTTGTTTAATCACTGCACCAGATAAAGCAAGTCTCAGATTTCCCACTTCCTCCAGGCCTTCCCTCAATGAAATCTTCCTCCTTGATTCCCCTAATTCTCCCCCCACACACACACCAATTCTAAACTTACTTTTTGCCCATCTGTGGAAGACTTGATGGCAAAGGAGTTTAGGGCAAGCCAGCAGGATGTGGGAGCTTGGATATGTTGACACACTTGTAGCTGAGGAAATCCAATCTAATGCCTTTTGCAGCAGGGGGCTCAAATTTGCTTGAAGCTGTTCCATGTGTCCTCCCAGCACCATGATGCAGCTTGCTGTCTGATGAGGAGGACTGGAAAGCTGTGAAGAATGCACTGGCACTTCAGATTCACAGCTGGATAGAAAAAGTAGGTGGGTCTTTAATGCACTGCCACAGTGCACATGAGTATGGCTCCTTCTAGCAGCTGATCCCTTGAAAAAAAAAGAACTAAGCTACTTGAAGGAGAATTAAATGAAAGGAAGAAATAAAAGTCAGACATTCATGAACTGTGGATTTCCCTTAAGCCACGTTTCAAAGTAAGATATACAGGAAAGTGAGGAGACTGGGGTCCTTCCAGCAGCTTAGTACCACCTAGAGAATCTATATCCAAAAGAGACTGGATTCCTAAAGAGTCAATCCTGCCTTTCCAATGGAGAGGAATGGTGTGCTGGAGCTATCTTCACCTGTCCATAACAAGTGCTCTGCCAGGTCCCCTGCTGAGGCAGCCTGACTGGATGGTTTAGTGCACACGCAAGAAGTACGGATTCAAACTCATTGCAGCCCCCTTCTCCCAGCCTTGATCCTTCAAGAAGAGATCCCACCCCAATCAGTTCTGTTCTTCACCAGCAATGGAAGGTACCATTTGTCATTCCCTGTGCTGTTGCTGCTACTACTCTTCTAGCAGGGAACTCTTTCCCCTGTATCAACCAGGGCAAAGTCAATATTTATCTCAACCGGGATATAAAGCTGTATGCACTGAATTTCCTTGGGGCTTCCTATTTTAATACTCAGATTTTAATCCACAATGTCTCGGAAAACTGGCTGTATTACACTTCTTCTGTAGAGTTTTACTGAGGTACAAATGTACAGGGATAACATATCTGGAGGTGTCAGCAAAATAGATCAGATTTTAACAATATACTGTGGAGGGGAGTTGTTTTCCACCCACTGAGTTACTCAACGCTCCCATTTTATAACAGCTGGCAAATCAGTAGTCAGTAGCATTAGTAGTAACTAGATCAAACCTAATGTAATTGCCGTAACTCAAAGGCACATCCAATTCCTTAAACTGTTTTATTTATCAGCCTCTGAACAAGTAGATGAAACAAAGAACTGGGCTGGTTTAACTCTTGAATTCAGATAAGAAGAAAAGAGAAAAAACAACTCCATCTCAGGGAGTATTATTGTTACTCTTTCTGAGATACTAAGACTATCCAATGAGTAGGGCTTTACCAAATTCACGGTGCATTTTAAAATTGGGAAATGTCACATTGTCAGATATTGTAACTGTGTGGGGTACCAACTCAAAGAATTGGGGAGGTACTGGAGTGGCTCCAGGCACCAGCACGCCAAGCGCGTGCCTGGGGGAGCAAGCCACAGGGGGTGCTCTGCCGGTCACCACGAGGGCGGCAGGCAGGCTGCCTTTGGCGGCCCTCCCGCGGGCGTGCCGCCGAATCTGCGGGACCAGGGACCTCCCGCAGGCAAGCTGCCAAAGGCAGCCTGCCAGCCGTGCTTGAGGCCACAAAATACCTAGAGCCGCCATTGGGCGTGGGAGAGACACAGCAAACAGGGGTAGGAAAAGAGCGAGGGTGGGACAGGAGGGAGAGGGATCAAGAGGGTGAGCAATGGAGAAAGGTAGACAGAGTGGGATGACAAAGGGGGGGGAGTCCTCATGCCAAGCCTGGCTGGGAAAGTGAGGGGCTCCAAGTATCGCGGGGAGACCCGGGCGGTGTCCCCGCATGCCCGGGGCTGTGCGGCTGTGCTGTGTACCGGGCAGGGGCGGCTCCAGGCACCAGCACGCCAAGCGCGTGCCTGGGGCGGCAAGCCATGGGGGGCGCTCTGCCAGTCGCCGCAAGGGCGGCAGGCAGGTTGCCTTGGGCAGCATGCCTGCAGAAGGTCCGCTGGTCCCATGGCTTTGGCGGACCTCACGCAGGCATTCTGCTGAATCCATGGGACCGGGGACCTCCCGCAGGCAAGCTGCCGAAGGCAGCCTGCCTGCCGTGCTTGGGGTGGCATAATACCTAGAGCCGCCCCTGGGAGGTGCAAAGCTGTTGCAGGGGTGGTCACAGGATTGCCTCACTTCTGTGCTACCTTCAGAGCTCAGCTCCAGAGTAGCTGATCTCCACCGTGCTGCTGCGAGTACCCCAGTCATAGGCTCCTAGTTGCTAGTCCCAGCCAGACCAGGGAGGGACAAGACTTCCTCTTCTCCTACATGACTGACTGGGGGAGATCAGACCCACCTTCGGGTATCTCCCCTGGCTGAAGGAATCTCTGTGGCTGTGCTACCTTCAGAGCTGAACTCAGAGAGCAGCCACACAGAGGAAGAGCAAGTCCTGTACCTCCCCAACCCAGCCAGGACTAGCAACCAGGAGCCCACAATGGGGGCACTCCCAGCACCACGGGGGATATCGGACCCACTTCCACCTTTGGGAATTACCCCTGGGTTCAGGAAGCTCTGTGGCTGCTACCTTCAGAATTGGACTCTGAAAGTGCAGCTACAGAGCTTCCAGTGGCTGGGGGAGGAACATGGAGGTGGGTCTAATCTCCCTCCCTGAGAGAAGCCATGCAGGGGAGTCCGATCACCTCCCCAGCCTAGCGGACTAACAGCTGGACCATGTGAATGGTAGGAGCCCCCAGCAGGGGTGCCCCAGCACTGCCCTTTCCCTCCAATAGCTAAATTTCATGGGGGAGGTCTGATTTCACAGCAGGGCCAGCTTTATGAAGGGCAGGGCCCAATTTGAATACCCGGTGGCAGTCTAGGTCTTCGGCAGCACTTCGGCGGCAGAGGGTCCGCTCCAGGTCTTCCGTGGCACCAAAGGACCCTCTGCAGCTGAAATGCCGCTGACGACCCCCGGAGCGGGCCCCCCGCCGCCGAAATGCCGCCGGACCCCTTGCCACTGAAATGCTGCCAAAGCCACGGACCATCACTGGGTAAGTAAAAAAAAAAAAATTAAAAAGGTGCCCAGCCTTGTTTCACAGTCCATGACATGTTTTTCCATGGCTGTGAATTTGGTAGGGCCTACTTAAGTAACAGCTCCCTCTGCTGTTCCAAACCATGAGAAGACTCAGTGCCAAGGATATGGCCTTGAGGCAGTGGCACCTGGAATGAAAGTTGAACCACCACCTTGTTTTTTTGAAAATCTGTAGTCAGACTTCCTAAGCCTTCTGAATTTTCAGGAAGTGGCCATTCCTAAAAGGATAGTTACATTCCTCAGCCAAGGGGAGATAGTAGGAAGTGGTAGCAGCATCTGGGCATGAAGACAGAAGAGCATTTTCCAGGCTGAAGATAGGAAGTGACTCTGGGCAGGGCTAGGGGCAGACCAAGGAGGGTGTGGATACAAAGAGTAGTGTAGTCTGAAGCTGTAAAAGGTATAGGAGGCAATGAAGGGGAAAGGTCGGGGTGTACAAAGGAGGGTGGGCATGATATGAACACAGAAGAAAAATGGAGAGAAAAAGATCAAAAGATGAGTGTTTCACACATGCACTCAAAAGATCAAAATATATGTATATATCAACTGAATAATCATAAAAACTGTCACTTGTTGCCTTTTGTTGCCTCACTTATCCATGACCTAAACTAATATCTTTGAAGCAGGAAACTCTTTTCCGTGTTGTCTGTAAAGTGCCTAGCGCACTTATGAGCATTACAGACTACTACTACGTAACAACAATAATAATGAGACTCTGTGAGGGCAGAAAGGGGAAGCAGGAAAGTGATTTGGGGAATAAGAGATAGATTGTGCCCTAATTTATTTACGTTTGTGCGGGTGGGAGAGGGAGATGGAAGAGAGATTCTTCTTACATGTGTAATGGGGTAGGTGGATGCTGGGGCAATATTATGTACAACTATTACACTCCCCTTTTTTCTGCACTTCATCTTAAATATTTTCTGAAGTTCAGGCCAGAGCTCTGTCTTTTCAGGAATTTCAGAAAGCATTATACAGAGTTAAACCTCAGGGCTATTGTATGTAACACCTACTTAGTAGGGTTTTAATAGTTCTCAGTCAATTTCAAAGAGACTACTGTGCAGACTCTTAGTAAAATAAACATTTCATGCACATAGAAAACGTAAATAGTATTTTGAATACTATGAATAACTTTTCCTCAAAAGCTGTTAGACAATAAGTCTGCTGGAGTTCTTTGTACAGACTTCCCCACTTTGTTGCTGTTCCATATATTCAAATACTAAACTTCAAAACACCTATACTTTTATACTTTAGCACAGACATACAAACACAGTCCCTTCTGAACTTCTTTTGGAGATGATCTCAGTCTTCTTAGTGTGACCATAACATGTAGTTTATGTTACCTGGGTTCTTCAGAGCTTGAGGAGGAGAACCCCCTTTCAGTAAACAAACAGTCTGAGTATCCCCACAACCAGCAGCATTCCAGCCCTTGGGCTAATAGTGTGACTGGCCCTCTCAGGTGCTCCTGAATGTCTGTAGCCTGTATCCAAATTGGTACAGATATTGGGATCAGCGTATAAATTATTTCTTCCCACTATCTTTCCCCCATACGCCTCGCTCAGGTCAGGTAGCATTCTCTTTAATGGAGACAGAATCCTAGTTTAAAGCAGTTAACTAATAGCTAAATGGAAACCCCACAGGCTGTGTAGTCTCCAGGGATGACAAATGCTCCCCTCCCATTTATCCTTCTAGGTCCATAAAACATACCATGGTAGATTCATCATTATCCTATACAGATCTTTCCTAGTAAATAAAGCTGGAGTTACTTTCATCTGCATCCAAAATGATACAGAGATTGGGACCCAGCCCTCACATCAGACACTGAGCCTACAGGCTGTCTATAACTCTTATATTTATAACCTTTCCTTCCTTTCCCTGCCAGGCCCAATTGGTTCAGCTCTCAGAGGGTGACTGGGCGTGACCTGCCAGGTCAATTGCCGACGATGAAATCTTCCTATACAGCTATAGAAACTGAGCATGTCTAGCTACTGCTGCACCCTCTTTCTGGATGTTTCTGGCCCTTCTAGCTGAGTTGCCCTGCCTGGCATGCATGCAGAGACAGTATCTAACTAAAATCCAAGCTTTCTCCCTGCTGCTTGTCTCCTTTCCTTTGGGCCAAACAAACTCAAATGCAGCAGTATAACACATGTAAGTTACACATCCACAAAAGAGATCAGAAGGAAGAGAAGAAATATAAGGTAAATGCAGTCAGCTAAATACACAGGGAAATACATATTAGAACACCTATTTTGGATGTTGAAAGAGAATCAGAAATAAATAAGCACACTAAAACAGACAAGGCAAATATTCCATCATCATAAACTGGAGCATTGAAAAAACACAAAGATTTTAGAAACCGGGACTGATCCCAAGCCTATTGAAGTCAGTTGTAAGACTCCCATTTCAAACAGACTTGGGATCAGCCCCACTGTAAAGAAAGCAGAAGAAAAAGGAAAAGAAAAGAAGGAGCCACAAGTTATGGGAGACTTTTGTTTAACTGAAAATGACATAACTGGCTTAAATTGAAAGGCAAAGTCTACTGATACTGGAAGAAGTGGCGTCATTTTGGACAATTTCCCATAATGTCTCTCACTGGCTGGTTAGAATAGTGAAAGGCCTGACTGCAGAGTGCATTTTAGAGGCCATTCATTTACCTTCATTTGAGTTGGGTAGCATGGCAATGGTGCAAAGAAAGGTGTAGCCTTAAACTATTCTTTCCCTACCTTTGATGTGTCTGGAATAAGGTGTTACAGTCATCTGTCCGTAGGCTGTTCTAATGGGGCTCTGCATGCTCATTTAATTCAGGTGATACATCTGCACAGACTAAAACTACTGAGTTTCTGCCTTCTAGGCCAATAGTTTTCTCCTTGCAGCCTCATACTTTCTTACAGATTGTGATTTTCCTTGTTATCGCTTCTTTAAAAATGGGACTTCAATAGCTGATTAAAAAGGTATATTTCAGCTTCCTCTTTTCTAGCATTAAACCTACTGCTGGCTTTACTTCAAATCCTAGATCTTCTCCAGTTTCCACAATTTACGCTGATCAGTTATATCTATTTTTGTGCGATTTGGATAACAGGGTTAATGACACATTGACTTTTATTCCTTCATGTGTAAGGCACAAAGCTTGAATCAGGAAAGCACTTAAGCATATGCTTAAATCTATCCCTATTCAAGGCAACATTTTAGCATATGCTTAATATAAGAATATGCTTAATTGTTATTCTGAATAGGTATGCTTTCAGGAATCTGTGCCCAAGCCCCTTATTTGTAAGGGGTATTTTATACAAGAGACTGAGGCCAGGACCGAGATGTAGGGTATGTCTACAGTTCAAGGAGACATGCCTATGCTAGCACTCATCAGGCTAACATGCTAACGCTGTAACTGCAAAGATCTAGCTGTAGCCCACTGGGCCATAGGCAGTCATGCCTACCAATCATAGCTGGTCCTGGGTGGATGTAGTCCAGGAATGAGCTGAGGGTCAGTACTGGAGGAACAGAAGTGAAATGCCAGAGTCAGAGGGTCAGCCAGGGTCATAATCAAGAGATGGAGCCAAGGATCGAAGCCAGAAGCTAAAGGAGAACAAGGACTGGAGCAGAGAACGAGACTGGAAGCAGGCTGGAATGGAGCAGGAACCGGAACAAGGGTAAGCACAGCTACAAGCATGATACACATTGAGTAGCCACTGATCTGCTGTGCAGGCCAGGCTTATAAGCGGGGCTGCTAAACCAGCATCAAGTCAGGTGCTGTGGATACTCCTTTATTTACAAGGCAGCGCAACTGAGCTTATTTGTTGCCTAGCAGCAATCCTCTCAGGGAGCAGGCCAGCAGCTGGTTCAGCCCCGATACTAGCCATTGAAAGTACATATCTATATCTTGATCCGGGTACTTACCCAAGATGGCTAGCCCCTCCCACTACCGTGACTACACTCTATTTTTAGTGCGCTAGCTCAGTGAGAACTTGAGGGTATCCTCTCAAGATGGAGATTACACTTCCAGCTAGAAGTGTAGGCATAACTTCAGAGAGAAACACCGAGAGTTGTCTGGAGATGGGCATTCCCCTCAGGAGCTGCAAAAAAGATGAAGCTGATGATAAGAGAGTACATGGGGCAGATTGTTGCCCCTTTACTCATTCTGAATAGCATCTTGCTCTGTAAATAATTCCACTCACATCGGGGGCTTCTAAAGGGGAAGTCATGTCTCACCCACACTTTAAGTCACAGAACATAGAAGATATAAGTTATGGGTGGTTAACCCTTAAGCACATGGAATGGTATCTCACACTAAAAGTAGTCCCAGTGAAATGTAGCTCCTTGCTTTAAACCTGCTTCAGAAGGAAAGGTTGGGGATTCATCTATCTCCAGACCAGGAGATAAACGAGGAATCTATGTCCCTCTATAAGAACACTGAAATAGCTCATAGACTTATAGACTTTAAGGTCAGAAGGGACCATCATGATCTACTCATCTGGCCTGCAACATGCAGGACATCACCCACCCAGTCCTGAAATAGACCCTAACCTCTGGCTGAGCTACTGAAGTCCTCAAATCATGGTTTTCAGATGTCAAGTTACAGAGAATCCATCATTTACTCTAGTTGAAACCTGAAAGTGACCCATGCCCCATGCTGCAGAAGAAGGTGAAAATCCCTCAGGTTCTCTGCTAATCTGACCTGGGGGAAAATTCCTTCCTGATCCCAGATATGGTGATCAGTTAGACCCTGAGCATGTGGGCAAGTCCCACCAGCCAGACACCTGGGAAAGAAACCATCTATTTTCAAGCCTAAACGTGTTGATAACCAGTTTATATTCATTTGTTTGTGTGTCCACATTGGCACTTAATTTAAATAACCCCTCTCCTCCTTGGAATTTATCCCTCTGATGTATTAATAGAGAGCAATCTTATCTCCCTCAGCCACCTTTTGGTTAGGCTAAACAAACCACGGTCCTTGAGTCTCCTCTCCTAAGGTAGGTTTTCCATTCCTCTGATCATCCTAGTAGCCCTTCTCTGCAACTGTTCCAGTTTGAATTCATTTTTTCTTAAACATGGGAGACCAGAATTGTGCACACACTATTCCAGATGAAGTCTTGCCAGTGCTTTGTATAATGGTACTAACACTTCCCTGTCTCTACTGGAAATACCTCACCTGATGCATCCAAGGCTGCATTAGCCTTTTGCATGGCTGCATCACACTGACAGCTCATAGCCATCCTGTGAACAACCAATACACCCAGGTCTTTCTCCTCCTCTGTTTCTTCCAACTGATACACCCCAGCTTATAGCAAAAATTATTGTTGCTAGTCCCTAAATACATTACCTTGCACTTTGCACTTTTACATTTCATCCCATTTCTATTACTCCAGTTCATCCAGTAGGTCATCCAGATCATCTTGTATGATATTCCAGTCCTCCTCCATATTGGCAATAACTCCCAACTTTGTGTCATCTGTAAATTTTATTAGCACACTCCCAGTTTTTGTGGCAATGTCATGAACAAGAATGTTAAATAAGATTGGTCCCAAGGCGACAGTTTTCCTTTCCACGTGTCCTGTTGTAGTCTCCACTTTAACCCATTCCTTATCTACTTTTCATTTCTCATATTAATCACTATCTTCTCCAACTAATAATTTCCTTTGTGGAACTGTATCAAATGCCTTTACATTACATCTACTACATTTCCTTTCTCTAAAAAAATCAGTTATCTTCTCAAAGAAGGAGATCAGGTTGGTCTAGCAAGATCTACCTTTTGTAAAACAAGGTTGTATTTTATGCCTATTACTATTTACCTCTATTCTCTTTCAAAATTTGTTCCAAGACTGCATAAAATTTAGGTGAAACTAACAGGCGTGTAGTTTCCTGGATAACTTTTTTTACTTTTCTTGAAAATAGGAACCATATTATCAATTCTCTAGTCATAGGATATGATCCCCGAGTTTACAGATTCATTAAAAATACTTACCATTGGGCTTACAATTTCATGTGCCAGTTCCTTTAATATTCTTGGATGGAGATTATTTCTTCTCCTCTCCCTTCCCCAATTTAGTCCCATTAAATTGTTTGAGTTTGACTTCCACCATGGTTGTGATCATTTCTATCACTACATCCTCGTTCCCAATAGTCACCCTGCCACTACCTCTAAGCTTTTCATTAGCCTCATTAAAAACTGAAGCAAAGTATTTGTTTATGTGTTGGGCCATGCCTACATTATCTTTAATCTCCACCCCATTCTCAATCTTTAGCAGTCCCACTTCTTTCCATGTCTTTTTTTTATTTATTTATATGGCTATAGAACCTTTTTACTATTTGTTTTAATTCCCTTTGCAAGATCCAACTCTCCCATGCTTTTGGAAGTTCTCACTTTATCCCTATACTCTCTGACGTCCAAGAAGTAGCTTTCCTTGCTGATCCATCCCATCTTTCATTCTTTGTAGGGTTTTTGCTTTTTCTAAATCACTTATCTGAGTTGCTTGCTCATCCAGGTTGAATGAATTATTCCCCTTGCTTGGGATGCAAGCTTCAGATAGATCCTGCAACTTTGACTTAGTTATTCTAAGCCTCATCCTCATTCAGATCCTTAAATTCATTTTTTAAAGTTATCCCTTTTGAAATCAAGGGCCCTAGTTGCAGATCTATTTTTGTTTATCCTTCCATTTAGTTTTAACAGAATTAGCTCATGCTCTCTCAAACCAAGGTTAATTTTGTGGCTATTCAAGTGACCTTTTTATTTACTAAATAGCATATAGCATCATAGGTATGCATGGTGCTTACGAAAAGGATGAAGACCTTGGCCCAAACACCCTGGACTCAAAGACCTGATCTTGCAATATGGGTAGAACCTGCACCCATGCAGAGCCCCATGGAAGTTGTAGGAACCCATGCACTTTACAGGCTCAAGGCCTAAGATAACAGGGGAATACAGTACAATGAGTAGCTGTAAGAAGGAGGAGGAGGGCAAAGACAGTATAAACATTTGCATGCATGTTAAAGGTTAAGTTAAAAAAAATGTTACTTTACTTCCATGTATAATTATACTTTACAAGCCTCCTTGAAGTGATTTTACCCTTTTATCCATGCCCTGCCTATAGAACCAAGACATCTGATGAACCTTATTTCCTTTCTCATCAGTAGTACCTAACATGGCTTCCTTCCCTTCCCCTAGAGACTCTTTAGGAAATCAATCTTTTTCACATGTAGATTCAGTATGGGTATGTCTACACTATAAAATTAGGTCAAATTTATAGAAACTAATTTTATACAGTCAATTGCGTGTATCCCCACTAAGTGCATTAAGTCAGCAGAGTGCGTCCACAGTACCGAGGCTAGCGTCGACTTTTGGAGCCTTACACTGTGGGTAGCTATCCCACAGTTCCCACATTGTCCACCACCCATTGGAATTCTGGGTTGAGCTCCCACTGCCTGATGGGGCAAAAACATTGTCGCAGGTGGTTTTGGGTACATGTCATCAGTCGCTCCTCCCTCTGTGAGAGCAATGGCAGACAATTGTTTTATGCCTTTTTTCTGCACAGACGCAATACCATGGCAAGCGTGCAGCCCCCTCAGCTCAGCTACCGCTGTTGTGTCCTGGGTGCTGCTGGCAGCAGACAGTGCAATAGGGCTGCAAACCATCGTCACGCTTCCGCTGCCACTCTGCTCTCCTGCAGACACCATACTATGGCAAGCATGGAGCCCACTGAGATCACTGCAACAGTTATGAGCACTGTAAACTCCTCGCGCATTATTCTGCAGTATATGCAGCACCAGAACCTGCAAAAGGAGGCGAGGTGGCGACAGCAGCACGGTGACAAGAACAATTAGGACATGGACACAAACTTCTCTCAAAGCTCAGGCCCTGGCAATTTGGACATCATGGTGGTAATGGGGCAGGTTCATGCCGTGGAACACTAATTCTGGGCCTGGGAAACAAGCACAGACTGGTGGGACCACATAATGTTGATTCCCAGTGGCTGTGAAACGTTCGCATGCGTAAGGGCACTTTCATGGAACTTTGTGACTTGCTTTCCCCTGCCCTGAAGTGCAAGAATACCAAGATGAAGCAGCCCTCACAGTTCACAAGCGAGTGGCGATAGCCCTCTGGAAGCTTGCAATGCCAGACAGTTATCGGTCAGTCGGGAATCAATTTGGAGCGGGCAAATCTACTGTGGGGGCTGCTGTGATCCAAGTAGCCAATGCAATCACTGAGCTGCTGCTATCAAGGTTAGTGACTCTGGGAAATGTGCAGGTCATAGTGGATGGCTTTGCTGCCATGGGATTCCCTAACTGTGGTCGGACAATAGACAGAACGCATATCCCTATCTTGGGACTGGAGCACCAAGGCAGCCAGTACATGAACCGAAAGGGGTACTTTCCAATGGTGCTGCAAGCACTGGTGGATCACAAGGGATGTTTCACCAACATCAACATGGGATGGCTGGGAAAGGCACATGACGCTGGCATCTTCAGAAATTCTGATATGTCTGAACGGCTGTAGCAAGGGACTAATTTCCAGACCAGAAATAACTGTTGGGGATGTTGAAATGCCTATAGTTATCCATAGGGACCCAGCCTACCCCTTAATGCCATGGCTCATGAAGTCATACACAGGCACCCTGGACAGTAGTCAGGAGCTGTTCAACTATAGGCTTAGCAAGTGCAGAATGGGGTAGAATGTGCATTTGGATGTTTAAAAGTGCACTGGTGCAGTTTACTGACTCAGACCTCAGCGAAACCAATATTCCCATCGTTATTAGTGCTTACTGTGTGCTCCACAAAATCTGTAAGAGTAAGGGAGAGACATTTATGGCAGGATGGGAGGTTGAGGCAAATCACCTGGTTGCTGATTACATGCAGCCCGACACCGGGGTGGTTAGAAGAGCACAGCAGGGCACGCTTTGAAAACCAGTTTCATGACTGGCCAGGCTACAGTGTGAAAGTTCTTCTTGTTTCTCCTTGATGAAAACCCGCCCTCCCTTGGTTCACGCTATTTTCCTGTAAGCCAACCACCATCCCCTGCCCTCTTCAATCGCTGCTTGCAGAGGCAATAAAGTCATTGTTGTTTCACATTTGTGCATTCTTTATTAATTAGTCACAGAAATAGTGGGATAACTGCCTAGGTAGCCTGGAGGGGTGGTAGAGGAAGGGAGGAGGGAAGGACAAGGCCACACTGCACTTCAAAACTTATTGAATGACAGCCTTCTGTTGCTTGGGCAGTCCTCTGGGGTGGAGTGGTTGGGTGCTCAGAGCCCCACCCCCACACACACATTCTTGGGCATCTGGGTGAGGAGGCTAGGGAACTTGGGGAGGAGGGTGGTTGATTACACAGGGGCTGCAGTGGTGGTCTGTGCTCCTGCTGCCTTTCCTGCACCTCAACCATATGCCAGAGCTTATCAGTTTGATCCTTCAGTAGCTTCAGCATTGCATCCTGCCTTCTCTCATCATGCTGCTACCACCACTCCTCTTGCTTCAACCATCTATCCTCTCACACATCTTTCCTGTCCTCACATTCGTTTTGTGCTTTCCTGGACTCTGACATTGTCTGCTTCCATGCATTCTGCTGGGCTCTTTCAGTGCGGGAAGACTGCATGAGCTTAGAGAACATTTCATCACAAAGTGCGTTTTTTTCACCTTCTTATCTGGGCTAGCCTCTGGGACAGAGATGATGGGTGGGGGGGTGTTGAAACATTTGCAGCTGTGGGAGGAAAAGAGGGATAGTTGAGTTGACCATTTAAAATGGGTTGGCCATTTAAAATGAGGGGATGCGGTTTTCGGGTTAATGTGCAGCACAAACCCAACTAAACCCCACACACACACCCTCAATTCTCTGGGATGATCGCTTCACCCCTCCCCGCACCACATGGCTAACAGCGGGGATGATTTCTTTTCAACCACAGGCACACAGCCCAGCAGGAATGGCCACCTCTGAATGCCCCCTTAATAAAATTACCCTATTTCAGCCAGGTGACCATGAATTATATCACTCTCCTGAGGATAACAGAGAAATAAAGAATGGATGTTGCTTGACTGCATTCCAGTAGCCTTACTGGCTGTGAATACATCAAGTCTTCAGGGCAAATTAATCATTAAACATGCTTGCTTTTAAACCATGTATTATATTTACAATGGTACACTTACCAGAGGTGCCTTCTCTGCCTTCAAGGTCTAGGAGCCCAGGTTGGGAGGGTTATGTCTCCAGGGTGATAAACAGTTCCTGGCTGTCAGGGAGAATGGTTTCTCCGCTTGCCTGCTGTGCACTATCTTCCTCGTCCCCAAAATCCTCATTCCTGTTGTGTGAGACTCCCTTGCAGGAGTCCATGTACAGGGGTGGGGTAGTTGTAGGGGCACCCCCTAGAACTGCATGCAGCTCATGATAGAAGCGGCATGTCTGGGGGTCTGACCCAGAGTGGCCGTTTGCCTCTTTAGTTTTTGGGTAGGCTTGCCTGAGCTCCTACCTACGTCTGTTAGTCTATAAGGTGCCACAGGATTCTTTGAGCTCCTTAAGTTTCACATGGCACTGCTGCGGGTCCCTGTTAGGCTTTATCCTTCATGCTTTTGGAGATTTTTTCCAAATTTTTTGGTATTGTGTCTTTTGGAACAGAGTTCTGATAGCATGGATTCATCTCCCCATACAGCGATCAGATCCAGTACCTCCCATTCGGTCCATGCTGGAGCTCTTTTGCAATTCTGGGATGCCATGGTCACCTCTGCTGATGAGAGCTGCATGGTCATCTGTGCTGATCAGCTTGCCACAGGAAATACAAAAGTTTGCGGGGCTTTTCCTGTCTACCTGGCCAGACTGCTGTCCAGAGTGGTCACAATAGAGCACTCTGGGATAGCTCCCGGAGGCCAATACCTTCGAATTGCATCCACACTACCCCCACATTTGACCCAGTGATGTCAATTTCAGTGCTAATCCCCTCGTCAGGAAGGAGTACAGAAATCGATTTTTAAGACCCCTTTAAGTCGACAAAAATGGCTTCGTCATGTGGATGGGTGCAGTGTTAAATCGATCCAACACTGCTAAATTCAACTTAAACTCAGTGAAGCCCAGGGCTAAGTAGTACTAAGTCCATCAGTGAGAGTGGAAGAACTTTGTCCACTCACTTTCTTGTCTATCTATATTACTTTGAAATTTGTCTTATAAAAGAAATCTGAGGTCCCCTGAATGTCCAACTCAGATTTTTTCTTTGCGTAGAATCTTGCTTCAAGAAACTTGGCTATTTCCTGATGACTCGTTTGTGGATGATGCTTATGGTATCAGTTCTAGACTAAAGTTCAGATAAGGTTTGGTTAAATACCCTGTGATGAGGGAGGGGAGCTCTACTCAGTGCTAGACAGCACTGCCTCCTGGCAATCCTGGGAATTACCTCTGCCGGATTGAAACTCCTTCCAGAAGTCACACTCCACCACTCTGTTTCTTCCTCTCTGCAGCCACTCATATATACCAGGAATTGCAGCCTCCTCTTCATGACTCAGCCTTCCAGCCAGGTCACTCAATGGCTTCCAGTGCAAAGTCTTCCTTCAGCAATCCTGGGCATTCTTCCCCTTTACTGCCACATAGTGCCACTTCCTCAGTGATGGGCAGGGGAAAACGAGGCCTACCGTACACTCTGGGTTCCAGCTGAGGGACCCTCTAGCCAGCAGTCTAGGTCTGTTCCCTCCTGGACCTTAGTATCCTTTCCCCAATCCCTTTCCTTACAATCTGGCATTCCCCTCTGCCAGCTTTACCACTCCAAGGGAGCAACTGTAGCCCACATGTGTCTGCAACCTCCAAACACTCCTCCCTTCTCCCAGGGAGTAACTTCAGCCTATCGCAGCCATACTCTGTGCTTCCAATTTCCCATCTTTATACAACCCCCAGCTCAGCTTCCTCCCTGAGTTATGGGATTGCTTAGCCACCTGATTCCTCTCAGCTGCGGAATGTTGGGTTAATTCCCCTCCCCCAATCTACATTAACCCTTTCACAAGCAATGTGGGGGAACACAGCTGCACTTCTTAATGTTTCCAAAATGAAAAACATCTCTAAAACTTCTGAAGTTCATCTCCCACTAGTCACTGCTAACAAATTATCTGGGTCTATGAGAAAGTTAGATTTGTTAGGATTCATGACTTAAACATAAAATCCCAGGTCCATTAAAACATTTTATCACACGTTATCACTGTGCATTCACTGTAGCCATTTTTAAAAGTTAATTATTTCTCTGCAGCATTTAACCATGTTTAGTTTATGAGATCAGCTGTTCATATTCCAACATTTATAGTTAGCAAAAAGCTGCTGAGCTATAGGACCATGTTTGGTAACAAGCATTCTTTATTATTCTGGAGTAGCCAACATTTAAGTTATCTACTGTTACAGACCAATGGAAGAAGAGAAGCTGCTATATGATCTACTGCACTGGTAGTCAGGACATCCACCAAATTCTAATTCCGATTCTGCTTTGGAATTTTTATATGGCCTTGGGCAAGTCACCACCTCAGTGAGTGTCTGTCTGAAGATCAGTAAAACAGATAACATACTTACCTACACCCCAGAGATGGCCTCAGCATTCATTAGTTATTGTTTTAGATATACATACATCAGTAAATGAACATACTAAGACTAACATTTTCAAACTTGAGTAAATACATATTTAGGTACCTATATGAAAATGGCTTTATTATCAGAGACATTGAGATCCCACAGCTCCCACTGACTTCAGCAGGTCTCTGGACTAAGTGGATCCTAAAGCAGAATTGGGGTTTAAGGCATATAAGGGCCCACAATCTTCTCTCAGGTAACTCAGGTGTCAGATTTCATCCCAAAATGGAGAACTGAACACACTAATTTAGGCAACTAACTTTGGAAATGGAGTTTCCCACATAGCTAGGCACATCAGGCCATTCTTTCAATTTTTTTTTTAAACTTTAAATACGAAAAGTTATTCTCCATTTTTTTATTCTCCATTTTAGTCTGCCCCCATTTCAAATTTAGTTATTACAACTCAGCTATGTCCTGAGGAAGTCCAAGGAAAATTCAAATCAGCACTTTCAAAACCCTGGAGGGAAGAATACCAGATATTATGTACTGGATGGGATCAAGGGGTATAAGTAAGTCTCTGCATTGCTATGTTTTATACTCACAGTAAATCAGTTATCTTGTTTAAGCACTTTGGGCTCACTTCAGCCTTGCTGGTTTAGAGAGATGCAAATTCTGTCCCCGCAAGATTTCACCAGAGCTCCAGAGATGCTCAGCTGGTGGAGGCTACTGTTGGGATGTACTGGACATTCCCCGGGTACCCTAACAGCACCCCCTTTCCAGCCTGTACCCCTCTGTAATAAATGAAGATGCTGGTGCCTTGAATACCTCTTCCCTTATGGGTAAACTTTCTGCCTCCAGGAATCCTCCACCAGGGTCTGCACTAAAGGAAGTGACTGATCCCTGAGCTTCACTTTCAACTACTTACCAGTCTTGGGAGACATTTATTGTGGCTACGCTACAAAGCAATAGAGAATATCCTTTAAGTAATGTGGTTATGCTACTTCAGCTATAGTAACTTATTTTGCAATCTGCAGAAGGGCACTTACATTACATTTTTCACCAATAAATATTAGGAAAATATGCATACTGGTTGAATTTAAAAGTTGATTATTCTGATATGAACTATGCCTTAACAATTTAATAACTAGTAGATAAAACGTAGACAAGACATAAGAAATATTGCTTGTTTAAATTTAATATTGCTTTAAAATACTGATTTTGGACAGGGATTATAGGATATAGATCAGGCACTTAAAGTGCTTTCAAGATCGGAGTTCATTAGCACTCCTTCTCTCCACCTCTCCTACCTGAAAAAATATCTTGTGAGATTTATAGCTTGATGTTAAGATATTTTTTAATCAGGAAGGTGAGGTGTTCACACATTCCGTACTTATTCATCATAAATGCCTAATGGTGAGCAGGTCAAATGCATTACAGACAATTTTGCAAATGCCTGCCTCTTCTTTTTTCTTTCCTAATTAGTTGCTCTTCCCTTGCATCTAAGTCTGCTATAATGCAATAATTCTTCTTCCTTCTAGAAGCCAACTGTCTCTCTAGAGTAGAAGTCCAGTATCTCAGGAGACATAAGGGTTCACAACTACCCAGATGTTCTAATAATGCATTTGTTCTTTTAACAATAGCATAGAAGGATTTGTGCTCATCTGAGTGTTACTGTTCCTGAGCCTGCAGTCCTCATGAAAG
The DNA here is from genome assembly GCF_020497125.1 of Mauremys mutica. Lineage (NCBI taxonomy): Eukaryota > Metazoa > Chordata > Testudines > Geoemydidae > Mauremys > Mauremys mutica. The sequence goes on along the minus strand of NC_059072.1, from coordinate 181,219,008 downwards.
CAAAACTTTCACATATTTTCTGTATGAGGATTAAAACCACAGCTCAAGAAAGCCTTTAATTTTGTAATTAAATCCTATTGACTTCTGTGGGATTTAACATGGGCTTAAGTGCTTTCCTGAACCAGAGTCTAAAGGACCAGATATGCTGTCTATATCATAGAAATCATAGAAATGTAGAATTAGACGGGACCTCAAGAGGTCCTCTGGTCCAGCTATCCACATTGAAGCAGGATCAAGTACACCTTGACTCTCCCTGACAGATGTCTAGCTTGTTCTTAAAAATTTTCCAATGATAGAGATTGGGGGAAGGATAGCTCAGTGGTTTGACCATTGGTCTTCTAAACCCAGGATTATGAGTTCCATCTTTGAGGGGGCCACTTAAGGATCTGAGGCAAAATCAGTACTTGGTCCTGCTAGTGAAGGTAGGGGGCTGGACTCAATGACCTTTCAGGGGCCCTTCCAGTTCTCTCTCTCTCTATATATATATATTCTACAACCTCCCTTGGAAGCCTATTCCAGAGCTTACCTAACCTTATAGTTAGAAAGTTTTTCCCTAATATCTAAATCTTGATGAATGTTTAAGCTCATTACTTCTTATCCTGCCTGTGACACTGACAGACCAGCTCAGGACAGAGCCATTGGCCAATTAACTTGCGTGAATATCAAAGGAGCTAAATTTACTACTATATATTCAGGCCAATTCACTTGTGTGTTAGACATCAAAGGAGATGTTAATTGTTGTTTTTGCCTATCTATATCCTGTTTACTATTACATTACATTTACATTATGCATGTCCAGTAATTAAATAAGCCTAGAGCAAAGTGTGTTAATGTAAAAGGGTATTCAGGCATTAGAACTTCATGAACACTAACAGAATGTTACTTATATTGTTTTCACTTATCTATTTCTATTATAATGTAATGTCAGGCATTTACATTATGTATATCCCTTTAACTAGAAAAGTTAATTTAAAACAACTGGCCATTGTGTGAGTAAAAATACTTGTCTCAAAAAGCAGCTATATATACTGATTCAAAGGAAGATCCTTGATCTCTGGACTATTTGGGTGCTAACAGAGCAGAATAACTAAACAAAAAAAGACAGATCCCCAGAGTTATTCTGGGTAACCCTGAAAAGACTTTTGGGAATAGCAGAGCTGTAATAATCTGAAATCATTTTGGATTTACAAACGTTGACTCACTATTGTATTTTACCTGCTTTAACCTCTCAATAATTCTCATGCTTTTTCCTGAGTGAATAGACCTATAGTTTACTATAGAATTGGCTGCCACTGCCAGCTTTGTCTTTTGTGTAAGATCTGGAGTACCAATTCATTTAGGGTAAGTGACTGGTCTATTGAGACTCAGAGAAACCTGATGTGGTGTGATTTTTGGTTTTAATAACCTTTTATCAAAGTTCAGTTTGTCTGTGTGGCAAGAGAGGTTGCAGCATCTAGGGGGACTGTTTGTGACTCCATGGTAAGACTAATACAGTGATCCAGGAGTTCATAGAATACTAGGGTTGGAAGGGACCTCAGGAGGTCATCTAGTCCAACCCCCAACTAAATCATCCCAGCCAGGGCTTCATCAAGCCTGACCTTAAAAACTTCTAAGGAAGGAGATTCCACCACCTTCCTAGGTAACCCATTCCAGTGCTTCACCACCCTGCTAGTGAAAATGTTTTTTCCTAATATCCAACCTAAACCTCCCCCACTGCAATTTGAGACTCCTTGTTCTGTCTTCTGGTACCACTGAGAACAGTCTAGATCCATCCTCTTTGGAACCCCCTTTCAGGTAGTTGAAAGTGGCTATCAAATCCCCCCCCATTCTTCTCTTCTGCAGACTAAACAATCCCAGTTCCCTCAGCTTCTCCTCATAAGTCATGTGCTCCAGCCTCCTAATCATTTTTGTTGCCCTCCGCTGGACTCTTTCCAATTTTTCCACATCCTTCTTGTAGTGTGGGGCCCAAAACTGGACACAGTACTCCAGATGAGGCCTCACCAACGCCAAATAGAGGGGAATGATCACATCCCTCTGCTGGCAATGCCCCTACGTATACAGCCCAAAATGCCGTTAGCCTTCTTGGCAACAAGAGAATGACTCGTATCCAGCGTCTCGTCCACTGTAACCCCTAGTATCAAGTTCACATTTGATAATGGCTTGGTGAAATCTAATTATACAATATATTACCAGTTTGGGGTGTCTGCCCTTGTTTTCTGACAGGCAGCCCTGAGATACTTATTCACAGTGGTGTGCCACTCCAAACAGCATGACACTGCCTTCAGCAGAGAAAGAAGAATCGATCACCATTCTTTTTAGCCTTTAATGTATTGGAAGGCTTACCAGGTTACCCCATAGCCTTCTTTTTTCAAGACCAAACATGCCCATTTTGTTTAAACCTTTCCTTTGTAGGTCAGGTATGAAGTATTCAGACTTCATGGTGCATTAAATACCATCAATATTTTGCTGAGAATCTGATTTATAATCAGACCTGAGTGTTTTTATGTATTTTTTGTTCTTGTTTTTTAGTATTTTACTGTGCTTCAGGAGCAGGAAGAGAAAAACATTGAATCTGATTGTGCACAAGAACTGAAAGACTGATTCCCATTTTCAGTGCCTGAATTCAATGAATGCATGGGTGTAATTTGTATAGCAATGTATTAGAAAAGCATGTGCAGGAATCCCATTATTACTTTAAACACCCACACATCTTGTAAACTAATAATGGGATTTGTGTTGTATCTTCTGTACACTGTTCAAAAAAAAAAAATTACCCTACAGCTTCCACTTTTCCCTTTAAAATCTTAATCAAGCAGCTGTCATTTCATATCCTTCTCTACACATTTTATTCTGCTTCAAGTGGGCCAAATTACTTCAAGATATAACTTATCTAAAGATAAAGGAGTTCCACCATGGATTAGTTTGCCCCAGGTTAAAACTAAAACTATTGCATTATCATACCCTGGGATGAAAGAGTTTATGCATGTGTGTACACCCACACATACAAAATATGTATGTCTTCATAACTGCTGTCAAGGCCTGTATAAAATTTAATTGTCTGGAATCTTGCTAGTGCAGGAATTATGTTTTAATTTTTACCTTTGTGTAGTTCTCTTTTTGGCATTTATATTTAGAAAATGTAAAAGGAGAGCACTGTAGGGAGGATTTTTCCATGATAAAGATTAGTGCTAAGAACAGAAAACAGCCCTACTATGTGCAGGAACAAACATTTGGAATCTAACAGATCCATACTTACTACAGCTACACATCCTACCAACACACTCCTGCTAGGGACCAGGTCCTGCAACACTTATTCCTATGAACAGTCAGTCACATGAGTAATTGTGTTGAAGTTAATGGGACTAGTCACATAATTAAGGCTGTGCAGAACTGGGCATCCACTGTTCTGCATTCTACATTTAGGATGCAAGAGAACTGATAGCGAGATTTAATAAGGGTTTATAAGTCAGTGGGATTTAAGTACATGCTTTAAAATTAAGTTTGTGTGTCACAGAGCACTTCAACTACCCAACGAACCATGCTGCCTGGCCTCTTTTCAAGGTATCCCAGTCACAAGACACACAGAATCACTTTCTCTTCCACCATATGCACAGTTAATTTTCTGTTTCTAGAAAGGACAGAGCACAGGTATACAGCAGGCAGAGCCTTTCACAAAGCTTCTCACATCCACCCAGTTCACTCTGAGACCCACAGTTACAACCCAAGTGTCAGTAATCCCCCTAACAAACTGGTTACTTGCCTGCAGCCTTCTCTGTGCTGCAGCAACTTCAGTGACCAGGGTGCTACAGCTAGCACTCTGTCACACCCTGATTAAGTGCTTCCCCTGAATATAGATGGCCTTAAGCACATATTTGTGCACTGGATTGACTCAGGGCCTCAGTGATCAGATCTGTTGTGCAAGAAGATGTCATTTTACATTCACTTTTAAGTGTAGATCTCTTCTGGCCATTAAAGATCACCTGGTAGTCTTTGAGGGTGCAGTGGTGTGAGACTTGGTGTGGTTGCCACATTTCCACTTGGGTGATATTATTTCCCTTCAGTTTAAGTCAGATACTGTACTCTATCACTTCCTGTCCTAAACCATTGGGCAATATTGCTGTAGGTGGTTAAGTATTTGCTGTGCTTCATCCCAGAGGCAGCTGTATTTCAGTGACAGGTAACAATTCGTATAAACAGAACAGCTAACATCCGCTATCCATCTCACAGTATGGAATGAGGCTTAATGTTGAAAATCACTTTAAGATGCTCTGAAGAAAAGGGCTATGAAAATACAAGGTATTATTGTTATAATGTTATTTTTATTATGAAATGCAGTATAAGAGAATGCACAAGATTGGGACATGCAGAATTACTAGAAGGTACAGTATAACACTATACTGGAGCGCCTATGAAAAGATATCACTATTTCCATAGTTGCACTTTTTTCCTTTTCACTAGGCGTTTAGCAATATTTGATCAGGTTATCACATAACTCAAGTCTTGTCTTAGTTTGGCACGTTATGTTACCTGGCAGCTCATGACTCATGCAGACCATTTTCTACTAACTTTGTAATAACTATTGAATCAACAGGGAATGTTTTTGAAGTCTGCTTCCTCAAAATGCAACATAAATACCTCTCCTCCAGCACACAAGTATCTGAGCCTGAGTTTGTCAGCAGGCTAGACAGCTAACAGCAATGCATTCTTTCTATTGGAGGTGCCACCAAAATCACATCTCACATGGAAAGTAGTCCACCCACTCTATGTAAATTTAGTCATTGTTACAGTCTACCCATTATCCTCAAATTAGAAGAGCAGATGCATTATTATGTATTTAAATCTTGCCATTGGCACAAGCCGGGTCAGACACATAGTACAGTTCCCTTGTAATACTGTTACACTAGTTGTAATATACAGGGTTTTGTTTCTGAATAGTGCAACAAAAGGTACTGGAGATATTCTTCAAAATACAAGCCACGTAATGGACAATTCAGGTGAGAAAAGCAGTGTGTGTGTGTGTGTGTGTGTGTGTGTGTGTGTGTGTGTGTGTGTGTGTGTGTGTGTGTGTGTGTGTGTGTGTGTGTGTGTGTGTGTGTGTGTGTGTGTGTGTGTGTGTGTGTGTGAGAGAGAGAGAGAGAGATTATTCCCCAGTGCTGAGCTCAACTGAATTTTCTATTGTCTGAAATAATTAAAAAAAAAAGTGTTTCCCTCAGACAACTGTAGACTTTTAAAATGGAAATAACCTCACATTAACAGTGCTCCAAAGCATCTTGTACTAATCCACAATAATGACAAAATGTGAATCCTTCACATACCACAAATTGGGATATATGTGAGTAGAGATAGAAAGGGGGTATTTTCTGTGAAATTTTTCAAAAGAAATTAACTTTTGTTGAAAACTTTTCCTCTTTGACGTAAACCAAGAAATTTCAGTTTTTGAAATTTGAAAGCCACAAACAATATTTTTCTTTACAAAATCAAAAACATTTTTATTTTTATTTAAAATAAAACAAAACCAGAACATTTAAAAAAAAGTAAAAAAACTTCAGTGAAAATGTGCATTTCAAAAAAATAATAAAAAACTTTTACATGGGTAAAAGGTTGACCAGTGCTAATATAAAGAACCATAACTGAAACAACCAAACCGGACCTTGACTAACTACAGATTACATGAGCTGCAATTAGATGAAGTATTTTGTTTCCAAAATGAGACAAACTGAAGGGACCATGGAGAATAGTTGCATTATTTTTTCTAATTGAGAAGACTGTCTGACTCTCATGTAAAGCTGCAATGTCTATACTACATCATGTGATGGACAGATTTTGACTGTTATTAATCAAACACATATCATGCTGAAATTGTCCTCACAATTCATACTGGGTAGCCTGAGTTTGGGGACAGCGTCTCCCAGTGATATAGCACTGTCTATACTGGTGCTTTTCAGCACTAAAACTTTTGTTGTTCAGGGGGGTGTTTTTTCACCCCCCCTGAACAACTAAAGTTTTAGCACTGAAAGTGGTAGTGTAGACACAGCCCTAGATTAAATCTCAGAACAGATTTACTGTAAGAACAGTAGGACAATGGAACAAATGCCTAGGGAAGTCATGAAATCTCTTTCACTGGAGGTTTTCAAAAAAAGAGGCTAGATAGCCATCTGTCTTGGATGGTTTATACACAACAAATCCCACATCTTGGCAGGGGGCTGGACTAGATGACCCTTGTATTCCCTTTTACCTTTATGATTCATTATGTTTATAAAGGAGACAAACACACACTTTTCTGAAGATGGCCTTTTATAAAGTGACCAAAATTGACTTTTCTGATTTGCTGACAAACTCCTTATATTTTCAGACTTGACCTGAATATTTTCCCTTATGTTTCAGTTTGCTGACCAGACCGGAAAAAAAATAAAATAAAATAAACACCACACTATTTACCCAGCTCAAATTGTGATGCACTTAGATATTATGGTAATGGGGCCACAATACCTAACATAAGATGCCTCCCCATTTCACAAAAAACATCACATACTAAGATTGCCAGCAGCATCAAACTGCAGGAGAATTGTGATGAGAACACTGATGCCATTACAGTTGAATATATTGGCAGAACTGTTTGAAGAAGTTGGTATGTTTGGCTATAGCCCTTGCTATCATTCCTCTGTGAGCAAATCAATTCTCTCAAAGTTTTACACCCAAAACAATTTCAGAATGATATTCTAGAACTTTACAAACAAGTCTCATTATTTTAAATGGAAATTGGAAACAAGCATCTTGTATAAAAGTAACATGTACAAAATATTTGTTTATTGTGATAATGTTTTCAGCAGTACTAAATTTCTGGCATTTTCAACAATTAAGAACACTTCATAATTCTTTAATTTGTTAATTACATAATTATTTAAACATGAATTAACAGCTTCTTGCAGGTAATTATTTTAACTCTTAATTACTGCACCTAGATTTTCTTAGCAACTGAAAACTAGACAAACAAATATGAAGAAGAGTAGGAATTGTACATGCTATACTAAAATCATGCTATTTTACATGGAGTTAACAATCCCTAATAAGAATAATCTACAATACTATCCATTAATCCACATAGAGAAGAGGACAGCAGCCCAACAGTAAGTACTCAATACACATTAGACTACAAATGAGAATTAGATTCAAGTTTGAAAGTGGAAGAAAAATTATGAGCGACATGTTGACTGTTCAAGAATGGTCAGGAATAAGCAGAGTTTACTAAAACCTCATGTTTCTATAATTCATATAGTCTCCTTTTGAAAGTTATTTCCTGAAGAAAACATGGAAAAATATTTGTACTGTTTTGCGTAGCACAGTAACATAAAATAGGGAAGAATGATAAATAGGCTGTTATAAATCAGTTATAGCAACACTTCCACTGCTCTCAGGACAAGTACCTTTGTACTGATATTGCTGAGAGTGGTCTAGATTATGCCTGGCCCGAATGTGGTATGGGGAATTGGAGGAAGCAAGAATTGTCCTTTTATGGCTGCGTTAAGGGCGAGCATCACCCAGTGCTTGGTGGAATGTTGGAATACACAGCAGACATCAGAAGCAGAGAGTCAGAAGCAAGTGTAGCTCCACCCTCTGTGTACAGTGTACTTCATAAAGGGGTGTCTCAGATTCTTCTTCTCTGCTTCACCTACTGGTGGGAAGGTTTTGAACCACATAAACTCCCCAGCCATATTCCTTCTGCTGCTCCCACTACAGATTCTCCAGCCTGATGAAGCCTCATTTCACCAACCAGAAAAGAGGAAGGAGAAGGAGAGTCTCTGAGGAAATTGAGCTACCCCAACCCAAGGAAGGGTATAAATGGGGAACGCTCCATCTGCTTTTGCCAGAAGAAAGGAAGTACACTCATTTAGAGAGTCATAGAGTTTAAGGTCAGAAACGAGAACCGGACCATCTGGTTTGGCCTCCTCTATATCATAGGCCGCCAACACCCTCACACTAACCCTAACACTAGAAATTAGTCCAAACTGTTACAGCTTTCAAGAGACTAAACTATTATGTGCCCCAGGCAGACAACAGGAGGGACTGAGGTGCACCAAAGTCTGAAGCCCCTGTAATGGCAGGGAACTGATTAATTGTGTTCACTGTTATTTTAATCTTTGATCTCAACACTAAGTTTGTCTTTGATCTTTGGCATATACTTTCAGTAATTCAAATTCTTTGGGAGCTGCAAGATGGGCACGCTTTCCTCATTCTAGTGCTTTTTTGCCATAGAGCGGTCTTTACTTTCTTAGAGTAAAGTTTGCTGCACTTACCCACATTAAGTGCTCCCATTTAAATTAATAGGGCTACATGTAAAGTAAAATCCTTCATGAGCATGGGAGAATTTGGTCATTAGTAAGCAGACATATTTATGCTTTCAACATATTACACTAAAGCCCAGGGTTTACATTTTTGAGTGACTATGTTCTTATTTCTTTTCTTGTTCCTGCTCTTGGAGAAATACCCTTTTGTGGTTTTAATTTTTAACCCCCACACACTGGAACTTTCAAAATTGTCCCAGAATAAGGATGAATCATGCACATAAAGTTCATTAGACTTAAATAAAGGTTCAATCTCATTTCTGAGGAACCTTTTTAAATATAGGTCCTGAAGTATAAAATTAAACTGCCTGGACTGCACATGAATTATCCAGATGTCTAAACTAATCTAGAAAAAGCAGTCTGTAATCCAGCAAAAAACAATAAAACTAATCCAAGCTGAGAGCACTGAACCCAATACATCACCGGAAATGAAAAATAATCAAAACTAGTTGCCACCAGAGTTGATAATAAAGTAATAAGAACAGGAGTACTTGTGGCACCTTAGAGACTAACAAATTTATTTGAGCATAAGCTTTCATGGGCTACAGCCCACTTCATCAGATGCATAGACTAGAACACAGACAAGATATAAATACATTCAGAGAACATGAAAGAGTGGAAGTAGCCATACCAACTGCAAGAGGCTAATTAATTAAGATGAGCTATTATCAGCAGGGGAAAAAAATTTGTAGTGATAATCAAGATGTCCCATTTTAGACAGTTGACAAGAAGGTGTGAGGATACTTATGGGGAAATAGATTCAATATGTGTAATGACCCAACCACTCCCAGTCTCTGTTCAAACCCAAGTTAATGGTATCTACTTTGTATATTAATTCAAGCTCAGCAGTTTCTTGTTGGAGTCTGTTTTTGAAGCTTTTCTGTTGCAAAGTAATAGTTTTCATTACACTAGAAGTAAGACCTATCAGCAACATCTAGATTCACAGCTTTGGTCATCTAATCTTGCCACATTTTAGATATCTTGGTTGAGATTTTCAAAGCTGACTAATTTTAATGGGAGTTGTGTGATTAAATCCTCTAGGTGTCTTGGTAAATCTCACCCTCTTTTTAAAAATGCACTCACCACCAGCTATTGTAGATATCTGGACTCACCCTTGCGGCGCCTCCTGCTGGGAATTAGCTCATTCCAGCTCCAGAGCGCCCTCTGCAGGCCAGTGATCCACCTGTCCTCTGGCCCCATGTCCCTCTCAGACCCAGTGCCCCTTTAACCGGGTGCTGCCCCCCAGCAATACTCCCACAATTCTGGGTCTCCCCCTCCCAGGGGAGCCCTCACCCACTATCCCCACTTCACCTCAGAATATGGCTACTGCCAGTCACCATCTAGCCCCCGCTCCCTGGGGCAGACTGCAGTATACACACCATTCATCACTGGCAAAGGGGGTTTGGACCTGCTACCTTTGCCACCCTTGGCTACCCCTCTGTAGCCCCAGTGCCTGTCCTGGCCTTTATCAAGGCCTGCACCTGGGAGTTCTCCAGGCTGGAGCTACCCAGCCCTGCTCCACTCTAGGTATATTTTCCAGCTTCTAAGTAGCTAGGCCCTTCTCCCTCAATAAGCAGAGGGAGACTCTCTGTCTCCGGCTTCTCTGCCTTTATAGGGCCGGCTGAGTCTGTTTGGGGAGTGGCCCCAGCTGCAGCCACTTCCTCCAATCAGCCTAGTCTAAAAGCTGCTTTCTCCAGCTACAGCCCCCTCCCAGGGCTATTTTTAACCCCTCTGGACCTGAGCGGGATGACCACCCTGCTACACTATATTTCTGGGAAAGGAGTTTCTAACCTACTCTTCTGAGAATTAAATCAAATTCACACAAAAGTCTATCTAAACAATTTTTTTTGTAAACAATTTTTGTGTTTGTTCAACTGCATATAACTGAATATCCCATGGAAAGACAATGTCAACTATTATTTTTAAGAGAAATCCATTTCTTACTTCTTTTCATTGGTTGGTTAATCCATTTCTCTTTTCAGAAATAAAAGAATAACTTTATCAGTCCGTTTGGACCTTAATGTTAGATAAATGGGAAAAAGAAATGCCAACTAAAATACATTAAAAAATGCCAATACATTATATTATCATCATGACTTTTTTAACATGACTCTTTCCTAAACTGATTTTGCAAGTAAACATTTTCAACTGTAATAAAAACAAAACCTTTTGAGAAAATAAACATGCACAAAACATGCATTATTCTATTCCATGCTGCTCTAAGTGTAGGAGATGCCATAAGCTAACTGAACTCTTCAACTATAATGATAAAAGTAACAGCTAATGTGCTCTACCACAGAGCACTACAGGTACATGTGTTGGGAAGGAAGAAATTCTTATTCCTAGTGGCCTGTGTTCCTTACTTCACCTCTGTCTATATAGCCTACAACTTGATAAGACAATTCCAGCAGCACAAATTAAAGTTACTGAATATGAATTATTTGACTTTATGTAAATTTCACTATTTTATTCTCTTTAACCTCAGACATATTTTATCTGAAAATTAAGGTTGCAATATAATATTACCATTTCAAAAACTACATACCAAGAAAGTTTCCATTAATAATACTTTAGCATTACAAAGTATGGAAACAGTCGGTTCAGCTAAGGTGGATAAAGGCTGTAATACCCTTACAGTTCATATATTTCCTTCAAAATATCTGTATGTAAAAATTCACATTAGATAATAGATGAAGGAGAACCAGACTTAATCCCTATTATAGAGGAACTAGTGCATGCAGTTCTAAAACTAAATATTAAAGATGACTGTCATCTTAGGCCCTCTAAGTTCAGTTTTAATCTGTGATGTTTAGGTGTTTGACATCTTGTTTGTCAGAGTGTGGCCCTAGAAATCACAAACCTTAGGGAGAGGGCTGCTTAGTTTATACTGCAAAAAAGGCTGAATTTATTCTGTTCTCCTCTTCAGTGCGCCACAAATCACATGACAGAGAGAACTTGAGATCTTTGCAGGCAGTGGAGCTCTAAGGATGTTCTATCTTGTTCTCCATGAAGCTGAGCATGATGCATTCAGGTAAGAGGTATATGTTTTGGAATGCTGATTAGGCAAAGTGCTTATTGAAAAGATCCCAGACTGCAAACCACCAAAGACCTCAGAGCTACAGAATTGTGAATATGTCACTCTTACTACTCAGATAAATATTGCCTAAATGTTGTCATTGGGAGTGTCTCAAGAAGGATTGACAGACTTTTTGGTTGGTGCATTTGAATAGTTTAAAAAGGGAAAACTCTAACTAAATTCTGTGAGTGAAATTCACCCATATTGTATTACCACTTGCACAGGAGTGAGGAGGGGATAATGTGGGCAGAGTGGCTTCCAGGGGTGTCTGGTAACATTATGTGCAGTAGGAATGGCTCACTTAGAAGAGCATAGAAAACTACTGTGGTGGTAGACTGGAGAAGCTGTAGAGATAGGAGTTTTTGCATATGATCTGATGGACAGAAAGCCCAATGGAATGCTAAACCATCATTACTAAGCTCCCAAACCACCTCTACATGCTATGAACAATCATTTGTCTGGATTCTAAGCCTTTTATTATGAGGATATATTACACAGTGGACACCAAGTGGGTCTGATCATCTGGTGGGGGGGTCTGTTATGAAATAATTATCAAATCCAGTTATGTGAGCAGGTGCTGGTTGGATTTCCTGAAATATTTTATTACCCTGAATTCAGTACAGAGCTGCACTGCCTCAGAGGGAGCAGCAGGAGACATTCTGCCTTGGTGAGGCACAAAGATGCCTGGAGCGCCTAGGTACACATGGGCTGAATGACTACTGCTGCAGTCCATTATGTGATAGTGATTGGCCAGTGGAGCTGACCTAAGTGGGGTAGAGCTACAGCCATGCCTCGTCTTCTCCACTTTCTACTTAGAGTACTGTCTGGACTGGGGAATAGAAAGGGAGCAGTCTCTGAAGTCTCCGAGTACAGAGACTAGAACTCGGTCTCACACATATGTGGGTCACACAAGGTGTATGTGTGTGTGTGTGTGTGTGTGGGCAGGGAGGGAAAGAGATGAGGGAACACTATGCACCTGTGTAGGGTCTAGGTGGAATCTGGCCCTAGGAGACCCCCTTTAAGTAAAGTTACCTGGCCAATTCTGCTCTTAAGCCAATGTAAATCCAGAGTAATGCCACAGAATGGAGATACACCAGTATAAACCTGGAGCAAGGGCAGTGTCAGGTCCATGATTTAATAAAGAGAGGATTTCATGTCACTCTTTATGAAAGGACTCCCTGATTCCTTGAGCATCATATCAGCATCAGGCACAAGGCAATACAAGATTGTTTTAATATATCATTAAGGAAAGTATTCTGATCACCATCTCTTCCTATCCCTACCACATCTCCACACAGAAAAAAAATCATCTACTGCTCCTCCCTGCAATGCCTCACTAGGAAATGCCAGAACAGAAAAGGGCGGTATGGATTAAAATAGAATATGCTAATTCCCTTTTAACAATGCTGTGAAGACTCCTCGTTTCAGTTGATTCCACCCCCAAAAAACACCCCCACAACCAGAGATGCTAATTACTAAGGCCAGATTCTACCACCTTTATTCTCTGATTAGAAGCTTGTGAGTAGTCACTTTGTCAACTTCCCACACAAGCCGCTGAAATGCAGGCTATTACAACACAATATATTTTCTTGTTTGCTGAACACAAATGAGATACACACATGAACATTCCTAGTGGCTCCAGGAAAAAGGAGAGCATCATATGACACCCAAGTCTATAAACTAAAAACAGTGATGATTCTAAACAGTGGGAGATTCACAAAGAAAAGGGAATTTGAGTTTACCCATCTATCATGGCTCAGTGCTGGAGCACCTTCTTCTGCCCACATCTGAGGATTAGCTCTGCAAGGCCAACACCCCTTCCTGCACTTGCACTTCATCACTCTTTCAGTCTCACTCTCTTGGGACTTAACTGCTCCCTCTCTGCAGCTTGGCCCTCCAGCCAGGTCACTGTAGATTTTCCCTTCTGGAGGAGAGGGATGTGTGCGCATATCAAAGCCTCTTGGGAACCACTTTCCCAGGCAGTCTTCTCTTTCACTGGCTCTTAACAGTGTCACTTCCCCAGTAGCAGGTAGGGGAACATGGGCCCACCCTCTTCTCCAGGTTCCAGCCCAGGGAACCAATCAGCAGGCAAATTCTGCCCTATCCTAAACCTTGCTATCTTTTCTCTGAGTCTTTCCTATACCTTCTAGGTTACACCCTCCCCGCCCCATCTTTGGGTTTGCCAGCCCAACTTCCCCCTCCCAAGGAATAACTGCACATTAAAACTCCATAGGCCCAAACACATCTCCCTTCCCCAACTTCCCTGCACCCTAAATCTCCACCATTTACAATTTAATTGACTGATTCAGCTCACCTGTTCCGATTCAACTTTTTCAGGGCTGGGGTGGGGAGTGTACCCCATCCCACCATCTGAGTTTAATCTGAAGTTATTGATATTCCAATAGGATGCTGAGGTGAGTAAGTCAAACAAACAATATTTGGTCCCATTTAGAAGTTGGTTAAACGGTTATTGAAAACAAGAATGAGAAATTCTCAGAAGCAGGCTAGAAAAGTAAAGCCAGTGAAAATTCACAGAGCCATTCACCTATGCAAATCCAGTTACAGGATCAAGGCCATACTTTGGAAGCCAAAATGTATCTTTAAAAATGCACTTGATTTAAGAAAAATATTACTTAAAAAAAAAAGAGTAATCTAACATGTCAGTGCATTGACTTCAGTGGAGTTACTCCTCATTTACACTAAAACAGAGCTCAGGAATCATCTCTATTTATAGAGTCTTCCATACCTTGTAGAATAATTTTGTCTAACAAGGATAGAGCTAAATACATCAGAATCCTATGTTGAAAGGCAATAGAATGATAATTTAAAAAAGGAATAAATAAATATATTGATATTCCTGTTCATTGCAGCTATGAATTTGAATCAGGACATCACACAACAGAGTTTTATCACCAGCTCAAGCACAGTATTTCTGGGGTCACTTCAACCACACTAGATATGCCCTGGAATTCTTTTTATGGAATGAAAACATAAGAACAGGGGAACTTAAAATGCCTCAATAGCATTAAGCTGATTCATTTTGCTAGAATCACAGTTGGCATTAGCAACTTCTGTGAAGAAAAATTACAGGATAAAATAAAAGCAACATTTAGCGTAAACCTAAATCATGTTGAATTTTTTTTCTAACCCATGTGCCCCACTGAAAAATTACCTTTTATAGATTTACCACAGAAAGCTCAAAAATTTTCTTCTACGTTTAATATGCCAGTGAAGCAAAAAAAATTACCCCACACCCAAAGTAGATATTCTATTTAGATATCCCAAAATATTTGAAGCAATGGGATGTTCAACATATTCTACATTATATGGGTTAGCATATAGTGCTCTCCTGACTTTACTAAATTACTAGAAAAAAAATCTTGTTTGAAGGAAAAGATACAGTACTTACACAGTTTCATTAAATGTTTCCATTGAATTCAAATCAAATTATAATTCAAATTTTAGAATTCAGTTAAAATGTTGAGTGCCCAATATGGCTTTCCTACTTTTGTCAACACAAAGGTGAAATCAATAAGCTAAAGATATAACAATGTTTTGACATTTGCTTAACAGTTTTAAATGTTCAAGGAAATATTCTTCTGAAATTCTCTCTGAGCTGAAGGTTGTTGTAGCTTGGATCACAAGCTTCAGTTGCAGAATGACTTAAGAAAGCTTTTGAGGTTTTCCTCAAAGTTTTGACATGACAACTCTGCTACTGGAAAGTTTCCACAATCGAAAGGACGGTTACTCACCTGTAGTAACTGTTGTTCTTCGAGATGTGTTGCTCCAATCCATTCCAGTTAGGTGTGCGCGCCGCGCGTGCACGGCTTCTCCGGAACTTTTTTCCCTAGCAACCCCGGCGGGCCGGCTGGCGCCCCCTGGAGTGGCGCCGCTATGGCGCTAAGTATATACCCCAGCCGGCCCGTCCGCTCCTCAGTTCCTTCTTGCCGGCTACTCCGACAGTGGGGAAGGAGGGCGGGTCTGGAATGGATTGGAGCAACACATCTCGAAGAACAACAGTTACTACAGGTGAGTAACCGTCCTTTCTTCTTCGAGTGATTGCTCCAATGCATTCCAGTTAGGTGAATCCCAAGCCTTACCTAGGCGGTGGGGTCGGAGTGAGACGTGGCGGAATGTAATACCGCCGAGCCAAAGGCTGCATCCTCTCGAGACTGGTGCACCAACGCGTAGTGGGAGGCGAAGGTGTGGACCGAAGACCAGGTGGCCGCTCTGCAGATGTCCTGGATGGGGACATGGCTCAGGAAGGCGGCTGACGAGGCGTGCGCTCTCGCAGAATGAGCGGTGAGTCGGCATGGTGTCACGTGAGCCAGCTCGTAGCATGACCTGATGCATTGAGTCACCCAGGAGGAAATGCGCTGGGTAGAGACCGGCTCGCCTTTCATGCGATCAGCGACTGCGATGAAGAGCTGCGTGGAACGCCGGAAGGACCTTGTCCGGTCGATGTAAAACGCCAGCGCCCTACGGACGTCGAGGGTGTGGAGCTGTTGTTCCCGGGGCGAAGCATGGGGCTTCGGGAAGAAGACCGGGAGAAAGATGTCCTGATTAAGGTGGAAGGCCGAGACCACCTTTGGTAGGAAGGCTGGGTGAGGACGAAGCTGCACCTTATCCGCGTGAAAGACGGTGTAGGGAGGGCCCACCGTCAACGCTCGGAGCTCCGAGACTCTCCTTGCCGATGTTATGGCAACCAGGAAGGCTGTTTTATAGGAGAGGTAGAGGAGAGAACACGTGGCCATGGGCTCGAATGGTGGACGCATGAGCCTGGCCAGGACGAGGTTCAAGTCCCAGGTCGGGGCAGGGCGACGCACTGGCGGGTATAAGCGGTCGAGGCCCTTCAGGAAGCGTGTGACCATCGGATTGGAAAAGATGGCTCGACCCTCTACTGACGGACGAAAGGCGGACACCGATGCGAGGTGGACCCGCAAGGAGGAAACCGCCAGACCCTGCTCCTTAAGGTACCATAGGTAGTCTAGGATGGTAGAGACAGGTACCACGAATGGGTTGAGCCCTTGCTGGTCACACCAGAGCGCGAACCTCTTCCATTTCGCCATGTAGGTGGTACGAGTGGAAGGCTTTCTGCTTTCAAGCAGGACTTGCTGCACGGCCGCCGAACAGTCCCTCTCTGCGTGGGTCAACCACGCAGGTACCAGGCTGTAAGATGGAGGGACTGCACGTTCGGATGGAGGAGTTTGCCGAAGTCCTGTGTGATGAGGTCCGGCCACAAAGGGAGGGTAATGGGCTCCCGAACGGAGAGCTCGAGCAGCAGGGTGTACCAATGCTGCCTCGGCCAGGCTGGAGCCACTAGTATCATGGTGGCTCAATCCCTCCGAAGCTTCTGGAGCACTCTGTGGACGAGCGGAAACGGAGGGAAGGCATAGAGGAGGTGAGTCTGCCACTGATACAGGAAAGCGTCCGACAGAGAGCCCGGCGAGTGCCCCCGGAACGAGCAGAACTGGAGACACTTCCTGTTCGCCTTGGAGGCGAAGAGGTCGACCCGGGGAAACCCCCACCTCCGAAAGATCGTGTGAGCAACGTCGGGACGGAGGGACCACTCGTGGGAGAGAAACGACCTGCTGAGATGGTCGGCCAGCGTGTTCTGCACTCCCGGAAGAAAGGACGCTTCCAGGTGAATGGAGTGGGTCACGCAGAAGTCCCACAGGAGGATCGCTTCCTTGCAGAGGGGGGACGAGCGGGCTCCGCCCTGCTTGTTCACGTAGAACATTGCTGTTGTGTTGTCCGTGAACACTGTCACACAGCGGCCTTGTAGGTTGGTCCGAAAGGTGTGACATGCAAAGCGGATCACTCGGAGCTCGCGGACATTGATGTGGAGTGTGAGCTCGCTCGCTGACCAGAGGCCTTGAGTGTGGAGGTCTCCCAGGTGAGCCCCCCAACCGAGCGCAGAGGCGTCCGTGGTCAACGTTGCCGATGGCCGAGGAGGGTGGAACGGGACTCCGGCGCACACGACCTCCGGGTCGAGCCACCAGCGGAGGGAGTCGAGAGCCGTCCTGTTGACTGTGACCACCATGTCGATGGCGTCGCGATGCGGGCGGTACACCGTCGCGAGCCAGGACTGAAACGGACGAAGGTGAAGTCGTGCATACGCGGTGACGTACGTACACGATGCCATGTGGCCCAGGAGGCGGAGGCATGACCGCACCGTCGTAGTCGGGAAATTGACGAGGTCTCGGATGATGGAGACCATCGTCTGGTGTCGAGCGCGAGGGAGACAGGCTCTGGCCATCGTGGAATCGAGGACCGCCCCAATGAATTCGACTCGCTGCGTCGGAATCAAAGTTGACTTCTCGGTGTTGACGAGAAGACCGAGGCGCCGAAAGAGAGCCAGGACCTCTACTATCTGACTCTCCACGAGTTGCCTGGACAGACCGCGAATCAGCCAGTCGTCCAGATACGGGTAAACGTGTATCCGGTTCCGTCGCAGTGCTGCGGCGACGACCGCCATGCATTTGGTGAATACTCTGGGGGCGGTCGAAAGGCCGAATGGCAACACGGCGAACTGGTAGTGGGCGTCGTTGACCACAAACCGAAGGTAGCGCCGATGAGGGGGGTAGATAGCGACATGGAAGTAGGCGTCCTTCATGTCGAGGGCCACAAACCAGTCTCCCGGATCCAGGGAGGGAATGATGGTCCCCAAGGTGACCATGCGGAACTTGGGCTTGAGTAGGTATCTGTTCAGCCCGCAAAGGTCCAGGATAGGATGGAGCCCGCCTTTCGCCTTGGGGATGAGGAAATACCTGGAGTAAAATCCCCTGCCCCGCCTGGCGGGAGGCACCTCCTCTATGGCACCCACGCTCAACAGAGTCTGGACCTCTTGTATGAGGACTTGCTCGTGAGAGTGGTCCCTGAAGAGGGACAGGGAAGGTGGGTGGGAGGGAGGGGGCGAAACAAACTGAAGACGGTATCCCGAGTAGACCGTGCTGAGCACCCAGCTGTCCGACGTTACTCGGGACCACTCCAAGAAAAAACGGGAGAGGCGGTTGTGAAATAAATGGGGAGGATCCGGAGGGGAGAGTGATGTGCAGCCCTCGTGCGTCCCATCAAAAGGGTTGCTTCGCCCCCTGTGGGGCTTTGGAAGCGGCCTGGCCCTGGTTTCGGCGGTTGCCCGACGGGCGACGGCGATTTTGGGCCGGTCGCCGAGCCGGGTAGGGTCGGTACCGCGACTGATAGCGAGAGGGTTGCGGGCGGAATGGCCTGCGCTGCGTCACCGGCGTATGCATACCGAGTGTACGGATCGCCACCCGGCCGTCCTTTAGCGATTGGATCCGCGAATCCGTCTTTTCCGAGAACAAGCCCTTGGTGTCAAAGGGCAAGTCCTGGAGAGTAAACTGGACTTCTGGAGGCAGGGTGGAAGATTGAAGCCAGGCGATGCGTCACATCGTGACCCCTGTTGCTAAGGTCCGTGCCCCTGAGTCCGCCGCGTCGAGGCCGGCTGTAATGGAGGAGCGAGAGGATCGCCTCCCTTCCTCCAACATTGTGGTGAAGTCCTGGCGGGATGTTAACGGCAGGAGGTCAGTGAACTTGGCCAGGGACGTGAGTATGTCGAACACGTATCTGGCCAGGAGGACCAGCTGGTTACCAATTCTCATCTGCAGGCCCCCTGCAGAATAGACCTTTCGGCCAAGAAGGTCCATCCGACGTGCCTCTTTTGACTTCGGAGCAGCGGCCGGCTGGCCGTTACGCTCCCTATCGTTAACTGACTGTACCACCAGGGAGTCCGGAGTTGGATGCACATACAAGTACTCATAGCCCGTGGGAGGGACTGAGTACTTTCTTTCCACGCCCCTGGCCGTGGGGGGCACGGAAGCGGGCGTTTGCCAAATGGTGGCGGCGTTCTTTTGGACCAAGCGCACAAAAGGTAACGCAACCCGGACCGGCAAGTCTGACCCCACTACGTTTGTGATGGGGTCCTCGTCCTCCTTTACCTCCTCTACAGGGAGGTCCATAGCCGTCACCACACGGCGGAGTAGGTCCTGATGCACCTTGGCATCAACGGGGGGCGGCTCCCTTGATGCCGCGCCGGCCACTGCCTCATCGGGAGAGGATGAGGAGGATAACTCCTGAACGACCTCAGCCGAAGAGGGGTCCACTGCGTGGTGGGCTGGGGGTTCGGAGGGGCCCTCTGGCGCCACCGGAACGGCTGGTGGTGGGGATGGCGGTGGATGAGATATCGACGCCTCTGGGACTCTGCGGTGGGCCCCTGGAGGCCTCGGTGGAACGGGCAGAGCGTCCGACTCATAGTGCGCCCATGGGACCCAAAAACCCCACTGCTGGGCCCCGCTAGGCTGGGCTGGTGGCGTCGGAGGCGGGAGCCCATAGGCTTCTACGCCGGAGGCGACCGACTCAGGGCGGGAAGGCCAGGGAGGTGCCAATGAGGGTCCAGGGCACACCACCGAGGGCTGCTCTTCCTCTCGACGCCGGGAAGGCGACCGCGCTCGACTCTCTCCACGGCACCGGGAGCTCGACCGGTGCTGGGACCGCGATCGGTGCCGGGGGCTGGACCGGTGCCGGGAGCTCGACCGGGAGTAAGATCTCTGGTGCCGAGAACGACCATGGTCATCGCGGTGCCGGGAGCTCGACCGGTGCCGGGAGCTCGACCGAGAGCGCGAACTGCGACGTCTGGAGCGTCCGCGGGAGTCGCGGTGCCGGGAACGGTGCCGGGACTGAGACCGTCGATGCCGATATGGTGGCGACCGCGATCTGGTGCGACGTCGGGAGTGCGACCGGTACCGCGAAGCGGAGCGGTACCGGGACTTCGACCGACGGGCAGACTGCGATCGGTGCCGCGATGGAGTGCGGTGCCGGGACCGCGATCGGCGGGACGGCAAGCTGTCGACGGTGCGGGAACGAGACCGGGACCGTGTCCGACGTCCACGCCTTGATTCCAGGGAGGGTGGCCGGACCATTGCTGCCGGTTTGCCCCTGGAGACGACAGCCCGCGCCGGCGGTGCCGGGGGCCGGAGGCCTGGAGCCTCTATGAGCTGTATCAGCTCTCGCACGGAGGCAAACGTCTCCGGCGTCGACGGTCGCCGAGGCTCGACCACGGACAGCACCGGGGAGCGAGGCGGCGCCGGACTCGACGGCCCTTGCGGTGCCGGAGTCACAGGTGCAGTGCACTGTTTGTGTAGAGGCACCACAGGGGCTGCAGGCTGCGGAGTCGCCTTGGCGGAGTCCTGCACGCGAGCCTGAGCCAGAGCCTGAGCCAGTCTTTGTTTCTTGGCGGGCGAGAGCGAGCGGTGCCGAGTCTTCGCAACCGCTTTCTTCGCCGGCGGTGCCGCAGTCGGTGCCGGCGGTGTGTCCTGCACGGGAGGAGGCCGCGGAGGTGCCGGTGGTTGGAGGGACTCCTCCATGAGGATCTGTTTCAAGCGGCTATCTCGATCCTTGCGGGTCCGCGGTTTGAATTTCAAACAGATCTGGCACTTGTCAGTTCGGTGCCCTTCGCCCAAACAGCGGAGACACGCGTCGTGCGGGTCTCCTACGGGCATCGGTTTCTTGCACCCCGTGCAGGGCTTAAAGCCCGGTGCTTTGGGCATGAGCCCGCACCGGCTAAGGCAAAAAAAGGGGGAACCCCCCCTTTTTTAGCCTATCTATCTAACACTAACTATGCTAACTTAACAACTATAACTAACTATGCTAACTATGAACAACAATGAACTAGAGAAAGCTAGGGACGTGAAGAGCTATCAAGCACTCCACAGTTCCAACTGCCGTCACGGGCGGTAAGAAGGAACTGAGGAGCGGACGGGCCGGCTGGGGTATATACTTAGCGCCATAGCGGCGCCACTCCAGGAGGCGCCAGCCGGCCCGCCGGGGTTGCTAGGGAAAAAAGTTCCGGAGAAGCCGTGCACGCACGGCGCGCACACCTAACTGGAATGCATTGGAGCAATCACTCGAAGAAGAACCCTCCCCCCCAAAAAACAAAAACGTAAAATGCATAGCGTTAACATATGCATTGAGAAGATATGTGGGCATAGGTTGTGTAAATTAATGCAGATTGGTGATAATCAAATACCATATGTATGTACAAAAAAAAGGGCTTTTTGTTCTCAAGTGGAAAACAGTCACAGTGGCCACTGTCTACCAATAGTCCCAAACAGCAACAAGAGAGGATAAACATGCCACAAACACATCCTATGTATTCCAATGGCTTATTCAGTGCCCATGTCCACAAGCACATTTATTTCGAAGTTCTCTTTTTCCTTTCCTTCAGAAAGAGAGGGTAAAGGCAGGAATATGGTGTGTAATACAACATATTTCCCAAAATAATTATACCATATTTGTACTAACTGACTATCGGCAAGAAACAGTGGAAACTGTGCCCCAATGTATTGTTTAACTCAGAGACAATGTGGGTGAGGTAATATCTTTATTGGACCAACTTGTGTTGGAGAAAGAGACACGCTTTCCAGCTTACACAGAACTCTTTTGCAGTTCTGGGAAATGTACTCAGAGTGTCACAGTAGGGCCTTGTCTACACTACGAAGTTTTGTCGACCAAAGGCAGCTTTTGTCGACAAAACAGTGAATGCATACACACCACAATGAGACTTTCGGTGGCAAAAATGCCCTGTTTTGGTGACAAAATAAAACCACCCCAACAAGAGACATAAGGCTTTTTGCACAATTTTTTTGGTCAACAAAGTGCTAGTGTAGAGACCACATTTGATTTTATTGCTTTAATTGGCCTCTAGGTGTCCCACAATGCCCATTGTGACCCCTTAGAAGCAATGGGAATTTCTGAAATTCCATTTTCTGTTTGCTCGGCATGCAGAGGTCTCATTGCATCTTCCCAGGTGACCCTGGCTGGTTATCACAGCGAACACTCTCCCACTTGGACCACTGTGGAGAGGAAGCTGTGCAGTCCCAGCTGTGCTTGAGCTGTAGGAATTCTGATACCTACAGGCAGATTTCTCGAGGCTTGTGCAAAAAGGGCTATGATCAAGACATGCTGCAGTGCAGAGTGAAGATAAAGGAGCTGAAGCAGGCGTACCTTAAGGCGAGGGAGGCAAACCATTGCTCAGGTGCTGCACCTAAGCTCTGCTGGTTCTATAAGGAGCTGGAC
The DNA here is from genome assembly GCF_020497125.1 of Mauremys mutica. NCBI lineage: Eukaryota > Metazoa > Chordata > Testudines > Geoemydidae > Mauremys > Mauremys mutica. The sequence continues at coordinate 181,196,496 of NC_059072.1, read as the reverse complement.
GCTATCCTCAGTGGCACCGCACCTCCACTGCCAATAGCCCCATGGATACTTCGGAAGACCTGGAGGTGGCGGAAAGAGGACCTAACCCCGAGAACGAAGTCATTGATGAAGAGGTGGAGTTTGATGATGATGTGAAGCTCCCTGTGGGGCAGGCAGCCAGGAACTGTTCACCACTCTGGAGGTGTCAAGCCAGTCTCAGCAGTTGCCTTCCGGTGAGCAAGAGGCAGGAGAGGAGATGCTTGGTAAGTGGCTGTGGTTTGTGTAGTGCAGAGGTGGGTTCAGGGTACAGAAGTCTACAAGGCTACCTGTGTTTCTGTGTTCTGGACATTTCCCTGTGCAGCTAATCTGTATGGCAGAACAGGTGTTGATGCACGTTGAGATCTCACAGGAATCCTCCAGAGAGATCTCCAGGAAATTTTTCTGGAGGTACGTGATAATCCTCTGCTGAAGGTTCGTTGGCAGAGCTGCTTTGTTCCTTCCCCCATTGTAGGAAACGTTCCCATGCCATTTGGCATATCACTTGTGCAGGGACCAAAGTGGCACACAAGTGAGTAACATAGGAACCAGGACAGAAGCCACAAGCATGTAGTAGATGTACCCTCGCTTCCCTGCTTACCCTCAGCAGTGAGATATCTGCTACAATGACCCATGCCTGTGGAAAAGTGTGGGAGAATTTTAATTTTTTCCCTAGTTGGCTGCACCACAATCCTTGCAGAGTGTTTTTTTCCCCATGTAGAGCGCCCCCCTTTCACAGCCAACACTCATATGTTACAAAAGGTGTATTTTACTTAAACATTTCAATGCTGTGCCTAGATTTTACAATCATGCTTCTGTGCATTGTTCCTTGTGCTTCGGCAGACGTGGCCTTCAGGAACACCTCCACACACACACTGGCTGAGCATCTCTGCTAGATAAGAAAGCATCCAAGACGGAGCAAAGAAGACATGTTCTGGGAGGTACTGCACTCCTCCAATGCAGAGAAAAGGGAACACAAGGATGGAGGGAAGCCAAAAGGCAGGACAGAAGAGAAAATCAGGAGTTTGTTAAGGATGCTACTGAGTGGATGATTAAAGTCATAGAAGAGCAAACGCAGATGCTGAAGCCCTTAGTAATGCTGAAGACTGAGCAGATGTGTGCCCGCCCTCCCCTGCAGCACATTCAGAACTCTTTTGCATGCCCGCCCTCCCTCCCTCCCTCCCTCCCTCCCAACTCCATCCGCACAGTCCATTCTGCTTTCCAGGACTTCTCTGTTTCCCCTTCACTCCTCCCCCTCGGACAACTTTCAAAATGCTAGCTGGACCTACACATAGCTGTGAAAGTCTGCCATTCCCTGGTACTGTGTGTGTGTGTGTGTGTGTGTGTGTGTGTGCGCGCGTGTGTGTGTGTGTGTGCGTGTGCGTGTGCGTACGCAATAAAAGCAAAGTTTTTGAATGGTAACTCATCTTTATTTGTTTCCTACAAACAGAGATAGCAGGCACTACCAATACATACACAGGCAGTTTAATCATTTGCTTACTGGAATGTAAGGCCCCAAATATCACCATTGCTTCCTAGGAAAACTACATGCAATGTAACATTGCAGCACCAATCACAGAGATTTACTTTACTGATTCTCATTTTCAAAGTGTTGCCTGAAAGCCTCCCTGATATGACTTGCCCCCCTCTAGGCCCCTCTGATAGCCCTCGTATCTGGCTGCTCAAAATCAGCAGCCAAGCAGTCTGCCTCAACCCACTCCACCCTTGAGCAAACCTTTATGCTACGTACAACATGTGACTATGACCATGGGAATATTATCCTCATTGAGGTGGAACCTGCCATAAAGGCGTCGTCAATGTACCTTTAATCTACCAAAGGCTCATTCCACTGTCATCCAGTGTCACCTACTCAGCCTGTTATTGAACCCCTTCTTACTGCTGCCTAGGTTTTCCGTGTAAGGTTTCATAAGCCATGGCTGTTAGGGGTACAACGGGTCTCCCAAGATCACTATGGGCATTTCAAAACTTTAATCTTCTGGTCTAGAAAGAAAGTCTTCACTTGTATCTTTCTATACAGGCCAGTGTTCCTGAAGATGTGTGCGTCATGCACTTTCCCAGACCACCCCACATTAATGTCAGTGAAATGCCCATGGTGATCCACAAGCAGCTGTATCAGCATGGAGAAGTACCCCTTTGTTATCCCAAGGGGAGTAAGGTAACACTTCAGAGAGAAAATACTCGAGAAATGGTAGGGGAAAGAAGAGCAGACTCGGCTTCCTTCCGTGTCTGTCACCGGTGGATTTAGCTTACACTGAGGGTGTCCCTCCTTCCTTGTGTGATGTAATAAAAATGAAGAAAAGACAAGGTAATATGGTGCAAACAAAGGTAAGTGTATTAAGGGTAAAGGTACAGAAAACTGGAGAAAACGGGGGGAAAGAACACAAACATACAGTGATTTAGTGACTGGCTTTAGGAGCTTGAAGCTCAGACCCACAAAACCTCCCTTGGCATTCAGAAAAACAATAAATGAAACCCCAATACAGAAACCTTCCCTATGATTTAGGTGCAGTGGACAAAGCGTACAGGTGCAAAGCCCAGGACCTTCTGCTCTCCAGCTGATTTAGAGCCTTCGAGGAGGACTATTGGGGAGTCCCGACGACTGCTGGATTTCAGTGCAGGTTGGGAGACCCTTTGGGATGATGGACACCAGGAAAGCAGGACTCTCCACAGATAAAATGGATTTGGTTCGCTGTGGCAGGGACAGTGATGACAGGCCTCTCCTTCCCCAACCTCGCTGTGAGATAGATGGTACTCTTCTCTCTAGCTCTGGAGTATTAGGAAGACCCGACCATGCATGCGCTGCCGCTTTAATTGACAGCCCTGTGCAGGCTCTGAGCAAGATCTTACATAATCTCTAAGGCGGGAAAAGCTGGTTCAGTCCAGTTTGAGCCAGAGGACTTCAGTGTCTAAGTTGTAAACAAGTTTGCTTACTAAGATGGAGTCCAAGGGTCATAGTTTATATACTTTATATTAAATTTTATTGAAGCCAGTGATTTACTTAACATTACTTCAAAAATACACTATTAAAATACCTAATTAAACATATCAAACAACACCAACAATTTTTTTTATACCTAACATCTTCCTATTGATGTACTCCATCGCCAGGCTGCCTGGTGCCAAATTTGGAATATGTGGGCCATCTATTGCCCCTCCACAGTTAGGGAAACCCAACTTGTGGCTGTGATGTTGCACAAGACAGAGAGGATATAAAAGGCCCTGAAAGCCCCTCCATTTTGTCTTCAGCTGGCTCAGAAGACAGCCTCTCCAGTGCAAAGAGATGCCTGAAAGAGGACTGTAACTATGGGGATGTGAGTGATTGCTGGACCCAGACTAGGAAGGAATCTACTCTGTCAAAGAAGCTTATTGGAACATCTCTGAAGGAGAGATTTACCTGCATTTAGTTTCCAACTCTATTAGGCTTAGACTTGCATGTTTTTGTTTTATTTTGCTTAGTAATTTACTTTGTTCTATTGGTTATTACTTGGAACCGCTTAAATCCTACATTTTACATTTAATAAAAATACCTTTTTGGTTATTAATTGATCCAGAGCAAGTAATTAATTCCTGTGGGGAGTAAACAGCGGGGCATCTCTCTCTATCAGTGTTATAGAGGGCAAAAAATTTATGAGTTTACCCTGTATAAGCTTTATACACAGTAAAATGGATTTATTTGGGGTTTGGATCCCATTGGGAGCTGGGTATCTGGGTGCTAGAGACAGGAGCACTTTCTAAGCTGTTTTCAGTTAAGTCTGCAGCTTCTGGGAGACGTGGTTTAGACCTAGGTCTGTGTTTATGACAGGTTGGCATGTCTAGCACAACAAGACAGGGTACTGAAGTCTCAAGCTGCCAGGGAAAACAGGCTCAGAGGTAGCCTCAGCACATCAGGTGGCAGTCCCAAGGGGGTTTCTGTGACCCCAACCCATCACACACCCTCTGCAACTTTTCTGTGAATGCCAAAAGTAATCTAAAGTTGCTTCTATCCATATCACACAGTATGTCAGGCAACTGGGAGTCTTCTTCAGTTAGGAACTTTGTGATTAACTGCATTGCCATCCGTGATGTCTTCATGGCAATTATCAGAGCATAGGAGAGCAGTGCAGGATCAATTCCTTCTCACAAAGATGCCAGGGTGCACAGCAAAGAAGGGACACTGAAAAATGCAGTGAAAGAAAACCAGAAGCAGATGGAATGCTGGAACAGAAAGTGATGCATTGAGCCCAGTCCCAAGATGTGTCACAATCCATTCCACTTTCCCACAAGACCTTGTGGCAGAAGGTGTTGAGCTAGACTGTGGGATAGGTACCCACAGTGCACTGCTCACACTGTCAGTGCTAGGGCCCCAAGTGTGGACGTGCCCTACAGACAGGGAGTGAGTGTGAACATGCAATATCAATTTTTATTATAGCACATTTTGAGTGTCAACATGACTTTTGTCAACAAAACTCTGTAATGTAGACAAGGCCTAAATTTAGGGTGGATCAGATTGTTTCATATAAGTAGGTAATGCATATGCCAAAGGACCATTCAAGATGAAGTGGTCCATTAACACCTCTCCAGTCATAGGGGGGAAAGGGAAAAAAAGGCTGGGAGGAGGTTGTGACAGTCTATACTATTATAGTCACAACTTTTACAAAATTATGATGAGCTTTGTAGATCATATGCCTTGTGAGGTATCATTTGAAAAGTCGTAATTGACTGAACATTATCATCCCATTGAAATGTGTAGCAATACTATGTGTAAAGTTATAAGTTTTACAGTATGATGTTACTAAAGTATGTTATAACTCTGGGGAACACCCAGATGCCCAGCACCTCAGAAACAACTATGCAGTGACCAGCACCCAGACAGATGTTAAATAGCCATTGCACAGCAGGGAGAAAGGGAAACAAGAAATTTACATTGCATAGAGGGATGATTCAAATCTTATGTACACAACAGACTGCTGGTCGCCTGCATCCCAACTGAGGTTCAAACTAATAGAGAGGAGCAGGGTATAAAATAAGAGACAATGGCTTTCTCATTACCTCTCTCCTCCACCACCTCTACTCACTGCTACAATAACCTTGTTTAACTCAGGTATTCTCAGTGGTATGTTGCAGTTCATTGCTAGGTGAAGAGGCTGCAAGTAATTGAGTTCTAAAGGGAAGTTGTTATGTTATGGAAGTTCTAATACAGTGAAATTTACAATGGCTGTTTTGCTGAAAAGAAGTTTTAGAGTTACTCCATTGTACTGACTATTTGTCTCACCCACTTAATCAGACACCACATTATGGCCTGCCTTACTACTATCTACTTGACAGACTTCTGATCTCACTTACACCAGATTTACATTGGTGAAATTCCTGCTTTTCATCAGGGTAAGGAAGATCAGAATCCAACCTACTATCTGTAACTTCTATAAAAATTGGATGATCAGGCAACAGACTCATCATTCACTTCAGCAATACTGATGAGTTAAATTTTCAAAAGCACTTAAGGCCCAGATTGTAAAAGATACTTAGGCACTGCTCAGCTCAGTGTTGCAATGTCTAACTGACTTAGGAGCTAAGTCTCAATTTCAAGAGAGACTTAGGCCCAGATTCTCAAAATGGATTTAGGCGTCTAACTCCCATTGCAATCACTAACTGTCTATTCTCATCTGAAATCAATGGAAGTTAGGTTGTCTAAATCCCTTGAGGATCTGGACCTTAGGTGCTTAGAAGCTTAAGTTTCATTGAACATCAGTGACCCTTAGGCTCCTAAGTCAGCTAGTCCAATTTTTAAAAGGCAATTAGGCACCTAAGATTGAAAATATTTGCCTAATAGGATTTCCAAATCACCTAGGTGCTTAACTCAGTAGGAGTTAGGGGCCTAGGCTCTTTTGGAAATCCCAGTAGGAATTCAGATGTCCTTAAAAATACAGCCCTTAGGTACCTGTGAAACTTTTGCCTATTTTCAAGAAGAAATGTTCTGTATGTACACAGGATTTAGGCATATTGAAAAGAAGGCAGAGAACTTACATTAGAGGCAGACACAGACTGCTCAGGCTTCTGGAAACACCAGAGTAGTCCACAAGTGAACCAACCACTCTACACAATGTTAGAAGATTTTGTGGCTGATTTAATGAGCCTATCTCAGAAGTGGCTGTGCTGGCATGAAACATCAAGCCTACTTGGAAGAGATTCTAAGGAACTTTTATCCAGAGGAAAAAAAATCCCTATACAATCCCACTGTGAAAATGAGAAAAATACACAGAATTTAGTGATGTCTCAGACGATGACTTGATACAGCCTCAGTGGAAAACACACACACACACGAGAATACTGCTGGTTCCGTAAATGAATAAGCAGTGTGTAGTGTTGTGACTTTTTAGTTTTAAAAGGTATTTATTCACTGTTAATTGTCTGTAGAAGGAAAATTTATGATTATTTTGGTCAGTGGGAGCAGAACTAGTGTAATATGGCAGAGAATCAGGATTGAGGCCCTGATTCTGATCTTAGTAAATTAGTTTTACACTGGTATAACTCCACTTATTTCCTTTGCAATTCCTTCTTCTCTGCACTTGCTTAACTAGGAGCCAGACTCTGGCCTCACTTCGCACTGGCCATGCTCATAGTCACTCTTAGACTAGTATATCATCTTATTTTCTTATTTACATACTCATTCTTCTGCCATTAAAATGATTTCTCCTCCTCATCTATAAAGATAGGTGAGAGAGAGAGAGAGGAAAGAAACAAAGAAGTCTTCGGGAATAGATTCTATGTTATGCTTTGGCCTCTTTGAGCTTCCAAGATTCTGCCTGTAACCAGAGAATGATTCCCCTAATGGAGGAGATCTTCATAGTGATTTAGAGCCCATGGAGACCGTTCCTATGCCATCCTCTCCCTGACTCCCAGCTCAGCGCTGCCAGGATGGTAGTTGAGGAGGGTGTAGTAGGACTTTACTGTGCAATACAAATCTTCCATTTGCATAAGGTCCTTAGAAACCAAAACACCAGTGTCATAGATTAAAGCAACTCCTAAAGTAGCTCACAACAGGGGTTGGCTCAGTACAGCATCAGGGAGCTGTAAGCAGCTCTCTGACAACATGCATCTCTCCTGCACTGAACAGAGCTGGGCACAGGGGAAAATCAAGCTCTTGATTTCTCTGTTATTTCAGATTCTGGATGTGTTGCCAAGAATTTTTATTTTTGTAATCAACTCAGATATCATAATAGAACCTTGCCATGCCCTGACTATCCCCTATCATTGATGCATGAGCTCACTCATAGATAATGGATTGTTCTACACAGTGTGTCTAACTGTTCATGTTTATTTGACACACAGAAAACATCTGCTGCATAAAATTAAAATTAATAACAAGATTGAGTTCTCTTTACTAATAGATTTTTTTTCCATTTATAAAAGATCTGTCATAAAAAATTATATATCAACTGGTTGAGACATTGGTTTTCTAGGTTAGGATCTTTTGACACTTAGCTCTAATGTACTTTGTACTTCTCATAATGAAATGCTGACCCCTACCACCAAAAAGGTTAAATTAAAATGACATCAGAAGCATTTTATAAAATTCTGGAACCCTTTGAGATCTCTTCAACTACATCAGTCTCTGTGGCTTACTTGTGACTACTTACTCAAATCAGCCTACGATTATCAATAGTGTCTGATACCAATACTAAATTACCATAAACCTGGGAGGCGGGAGAAGTGAAGCAGCGACGGCGTGCTCGGGGTGCTTGTGCTCAGAGCAGGGGTGAGCTGAGCACCCCGAGCACGCCGTCACTGCTTCACTTCTCCCGCCTCCCAGGTTTGTGGCACCTAAGCTGATTGGCGCCGCAAGCCTGGGAGGCGGGAGAAGTGAAGCAGCCACGGCGTGCTCAGGGAGGAGGCGGGGCAGGGGTGAGCTGGGGTGGGGAGTTCCCCTGCGTGCCGCCCCCCGCTTACTTGCTGCAGGCGGCCCTCCCTGCACTCCCCTGCCCCAGTTCCCTCCGCCTAAATGCCGGCGGTGACCGGGGTGGCCGAAGATCCAGCCGCCGCGGTCGCTGCCAAAGAAAATGGCACCCCCCAAATCCTAGCGCCCTAGGCGACCGGCTAGATCGCCTAAATGATTGCATTGGCCCTGAGAGCATACTATAAACCAGCTTTGCCATAACCAGAGATCCTGGGTATAATCCTGGCCCCATTTACATCAGTGACAAAATTCTCATTGCCTTCACTTCTTATATCTAATACCGAAGAAACCTCAAAAGACACAAGTACTGTCACTTTGCCCCTTTGTGCTGCCCAGATTCTGTCTGTAATTCATTAACAGATCATTTCTGTTGTAGAGAGGAATGCCACAAGGGCATAGAAGCTGGTACAACTCTGGTGTCCTTGTGCTGGACCAGAAAACAACTAAATCTCCTCAGCTGTGGGCTCCCCTAATGTGAGTCATCCCTCACCTCTACCAAGCTGGCATATAGCTGCTGTAGGCTGTAGCCTTAGTTGTAGAAAGAAAAGAAGGGTCTTAGAAGCAGGGAGGATGATACTCTGAAAATAGAAAGACAAGCAGTCTGATGCATCCCAGAAGATAGTCACGTCCCTGGCTGGAATTGAAAAGAGACTGCGTTCTGGTTTCACACAATGAGAAGGAAGCAGACTGGCAAGGTGTATTGCAAAAATGCAAAGGAAAAAGAGTTGTGGTACTCACAGTGAAACACATATTAGCCCTTCAAGCCAAGACATCCTGAGAGATTTATCTCAGCATGTTAGTCAGATGCATCCGCCCAAGGGTGCAAAGAGACTTTTTGTCTTTATTTAATTTCAAGTTCCAACACATTTAATAATAGATACTGTTAAAAGTGAAGTCATTTCATTCTGAACAGATTACTCTGAACATTATTTGTTTTTCCTTCTTTATTCCATAGTTTTTAATAGTCCTGCTGATTTTTTGCTAGCAAGTTCTAAAATATTTTATAGTCTAATATTATCATAGCTCTCCTTATTATCAAGGACTCCTTCCTCTTCTTCAGGCAGGAATGGCAAGTCCCTAAGTGATATAGTCAGACATGCGCTAGCTAGTACACATTTTTAAACTGCAAATCACAGAATGCAATGCTCTCAGCACATGCTTTCCCTGACACTTTGTTCTTGCATGCTAATTGGAAGGATCCCAGGGGCCATCTCTTTGTTTTTATTTATTTATTTTAATTGAATACTGAAAAGGTTTGCTGCTACAAGGACAAAATGCAAATCACATTAAATTGCAGACAATATACAACACACTTTCACAAATCATGGAATAATAATCACAACTGCTATAGGGAATCTAGCAAAATAAAGAATTTAAAGGCTGTTACAGCAAATTTAAATTTCAGACTTCATGAAACTTATTTATTGAAAAAGAATACATTACAAAGAAACACATTCTTGAGAAATAAAAAGAGAAAAAAGTTTGAATGGAAATGTTTTCATAACTTTTGGAACTTCTTGTTTCATCTGACATAAGAATACATGATGCAAACTGCACAGAGAAAGCAGAAGGAAGAAGATTGGCAAGGTGTATTGCAAAGACGCAAAGGAAAAAGAGTTGTGGTACTCACAGTCATGGAACACCACAAGTTTTTATGGAAACAGTTTAAGAATCACTATGATCACTTCAGTAGCTTGACTGCTTTCACAATAAATTGATCAGGCCCAACTCCCCATTGCACTGAAACGTGTGTCATCATTTATGCTGTTGCAAAGAATCAAGTACCAAGTTAAAATGGTAGCATTTTATAATCACTTTGTAAAAATAAATCCAGGAGTCACTGCAGAATCTGGCCTTATTCACCACTTCATTTCTCCAGTTTTATGTTGGTGTAATTCCAATGACTCCAGAGGAGTTACACTGCCATAAAATTGGAGTATAACTGGAGAATCAGATCCAAGATTGTTTTTTGAGGATAAAAAGCAAAAATGTGTATAGTATGCAGTCAGTTGGCATGCAGTCATAGCTAACACAAAGACAAATATAACTGACCAAACATTTAACTCAGAAAAAAATCATACCTTTTACAGGAAGACAGTAGTATACATAAAAATATACCTGGAAGCCAAAACTTTGTGATGAAATATGACCCTAAGTATCTGGATTAATTGCATAGTTTGAGCTGTATCCAAATATATCCTTTATGTGCCTGACTTCTAAGATGGCGTATTAGACTAACAAAGAGGGTAAGTCAGCCTCAGCACCCTCACTTCCAGTGGAGACAAACCATCTGGACAATAGTTACTATCCATTAAGACTGAATGGATTGCCCAAACACAAAGGCATTCTCCTGGATAGTTCCTTACAGATGCTCCTGCTAACTGGGGGCAGGGGGTGGGGAGAGGGGAAAATCAGTTTGAACAGTATGAGTCAAAGAAAACCAGACTGAGGCTAGGTCTATACTAGTAGCACTTTGCCAGTATAGCCATACCAGTATACTAGACCAGCAAAACGCTCCTACTTTAGGTGCAGTTATACCGGCAAAACATCAGTGTATCCAGGATGTGGTCTAAGAGTGGAAGAATCACTTGATTCCATCCTGAGACAGGTAAGGGCAAGAGAGCTAAGGGAGTTCACTCACAGATATGAGAAAGGGCACAGAGGTGCAGCTAGCCCTGTAACTATGATAATATCCTTTATTTTCCCCTCTCTCTTTCAGGACCAAATTAAGACAATCCAGAGCCCTAGGCAAACTATGACACAGGTCCCACATAATTCCACCCGGTGCCATGACCCACCCCTATTCTAAGTAGTGTTGGCAGGGGACCTCCCTCCCATTCCAAAGAGGCTTGTGCTGTGGGATAGGGTCCCCTTCCTCTCCCAGGAGTGACAAACATTATTTAATTAGTAATTCTTAGGTCACATTTTCAAGCTATTCTTTGAACTATGATGGGTAGAAACTTACTGCTTCTTTTTTAAATAAATACTGAAATTCTGATGTAATCACTTAGCCCCAGAAACTGAGTCCCTGCCTTGATATAGTGCTTATGCCATAGTCCACCCTGATCTCCTTTCTGTGAGATCTAAAATGCACTAATCTCTCTGCTGCCAGGGAGCATTCCATTTGTTTCCATGGCTTCAGTTATAGATTAATTAGTATCTGGAGAAACAGGCTGGTCTTGTGATTAAGGCACTAGGCTGGAACTCAGATCTGGTTCAACTCCTGTCTCTGTCAGAGACTTCCAATGTTACTGTGCAAGCTACTGATTCTCTCTGTTCCCCAGCTACAAAATGGTGATAAGAATACCTCTTGTCTTTCAGAATTTGTCTGTCTAGACTGAAAACTCTTCTGGACAAGGTCTGCCCTGGACTACATGCAGTGCAATGTGTGTGCATGTGCAGTGCCTAACATAGGGGCACTGATTTTGTTTGGGGGCTCTAAGTGCTAACATAATATAAATAATTCAGCCCTCCTTAGTCATAGTGAAAAACTTACTCTGTGAGTAGTTCCTTCTTGTGGATTAAGGCACTACTTAAGAATATGGATGGAGAATCTGGCCCTAAACTTACTATAGAATTAAGATAGCACTACCAGTTTTCCATACTGCTTCTCTCTGGCACATACAGTATGTTCTCCACTGGGAATCCTTCCTCCAACAGTTCTTCAAAGCATCAGAATCATAATATACATGCATAGCTGCCTTTATAACACATTTTGATTTTGCTGGGACTGCTCTCATGAGTAGAGGTTTGCAGATCAAGTTCTAAATCTACAAATCATACAAGATCACTTTATAAGAGGTAAAAAACCTCAAATCTCCAATTTACACTGAGTGCTGATCACGTGCTCTAGCTGAAAATTCAAGCCATCTGGAATGTCTTGATGCTAGGTTAGTGTTTTGTTTTGATAGGAGCCAAAATATTTTATTATCTTTGGTATTTATTGTTCTCTTAAAATTGCTTTCTTCAGCCACTGTAATGCAATTATAGGAACACATTTTTAATGCTACTTAAAATTATATTCTCACTGCGTCAAGAAAACTTTGATTATGACAAATAAACACAATATAATAATGACAAGTTTCTCAAAATAAAAAAAAATATTTATTCTCATTTATCATGTTGTTGTTGTCTGCTAGATGCCCCAGAAGCAGAAATTTAGGAAAAGGGAAACAGCTTCCTTAGCAATAACTATAAAATCAAAGATAAATACTTTTTTAAAGTTGAGAATTTTTTATTAAATGATAGTTGGCTAGGCTAATTGTTTATGTTTGACTACAAAATCAAGAGACTTATTAGAACTGGGTAGGAAATGGTTTTCCTGTTCCATGAATAGTTTTCAGCTATCAAAAGATATTTTTTTCCATGCCAAATGGAGATGACATGTCAAAATCTCAAATTTTCATGAACCAAAAATCTGGAAATCATTTTGGGTCAGTCTGAACATTTTGATTCAGCTTCTTTTTTTTTTGGTACTGTTATTAGCATAACTTTCTAAACAAATAGTCAATTGAACCAAGAAGCCAAAAGTTGTAATTTAAAAATGTCACAATGAAAAATTTTAACAATTAGAAAACTTTTGTTTCAAACAAATTGGCATTTTCCAACAAAAACCAAAAACTTTTCTGATTTGAGATCAGTGGTGCATATGAATGAGCATCAGTGAGATAGACTTAGAATCAATCAAGGTACCAGTCAGAAGTATTTAGTTTTCCTTGTTTTGTTTAGTTCAGAAATACAGCTGTCAGCTCAAAAAATCCAATAATATACAGATATTATAGGTTTCTAGGTTGGCATGAAGAGATCTGGACTAGAGTTAGTTACATTTTTCAAATGATTGTTCTCCTCAAAATATTACCTTTTTTAAAAAAAATCAAAATTGATTGCATGATGTTTTCAATGTTGTCCCTAATATTTCTCATTTATCGTGTTTTAGGTTTATTTTCTTCTCCTCCTTTCTTTGTCTTGTGCAACATTTTTATTATTTTTCAGGAAAACCTGAAACATGGAACAACAAAATGTCTAAAGATATGTTAAATATCAAAAAACAAAAAGTGTCCCATTCAAACCCAGCAAAATTAAAACAACTTTGAAATTGTAAGCTTTTTTGTTAAAGTGATTTTCAATATTTTTAGCAAATTCTTTTCTAAAGATATAGTACTTGTTTTATGAAATCCTGAAAACTCCAATGCCAACCTCCTACAATCGGTACTCTTAATGGTATCATGTGATATAAGATCAACTAATCAAACCTGCCCTTTAGAAAAAATTGACAGGGGAACCCAGCATCCCTCTGAAGTGCCTCTCAGGCTTTCAAGCACAGAAGGGTGGAGAGTGGGAAAAATTATTCATTAACATTTCTGAGTTCTGAGTAATTTTTATACTTGGCTAGATTTTTCCCTAGAGCTAGTCAAACATTTGGAGTGAAAACTTTCTTTTTAATGGAAAATTGGGTTTACAGCAAAACAAATATTTTCACAAAAAGTGAAATTTTTCCTCTGAAATTTTTTATTTTTTTTAATCTGAAAACTATAAAATCAAAACTTTTTCAGGTTTTTTTAATTAAAAGTTTAAATTTTCCATGGGAAAAAAATCCTCTTTTCCAACTCTGTTCCTTTTTCCTCTTGTTTACCTGCAAATGCTCATGTGCATGCAGAAAAGGGCACTTGCCTGTTAATGTGTATTCACTACTATAGGGCAGAAGTGCTTAACAGCTGTGCATAAAGAACCAGTTGGTGAAGCCCTTGCTCTCTTGGTTATTAGTTAGTCACACAAATAGACCCATTGATTTCAACTACCCATGTGAGCCAATTGCTCACCACTGAGAGGAAGAAGTTGAAGATATTACCCTGTGAATAGTTCCCCCAACTTTATTCTGAACTATCTTTGGGTATGTCTATACTGCAGTTAGTCCACCATGGCAGACCTGTGCCAACTGACTTATTTGCCTTTTTCTCAGGCTAAGAGTATGTTTAATTGTGGCATAGCTGTTCAGGCTTGGGAGGCAGCTTGAGCTCTGGGACCCTCACACCTTGCAGGGAAATCTTTCCACGTGCAGAGAATGGTCAATATAACAAATACATTGTGATTTATTTTGTATTATTTTTTCTTTTAGTAGCTAGGTATAGCCCCTTCGGTTACATTTGCTGAACTATATACTCCGTAGATAAAGAGCCAGATCCTCAGGTGGTATAAATTAGCATCAATCCATTGTTAAGTTACACCAATTTATACCAGTCAAAGATCTGTCCTAAAATTTAGGAAGTTAATGGAGTTTGTTATTTCAATAGGAATATGCAAGATGTTGGGTTAGCTGGCTTGTAGAAAAAATCTTTCCCGTTTGATTTCAATGTCAACATCAGAATTCTCATGCTTAAAAGTTGTGGGTGGATGAATGCAGTTTTTCTTTAAATTAAGCAGGTAAGGTCTGAAATTTGAATATATAAATAAATAATACACTTCCCCTGAACTTCCCTTGAGAAATTGCGTTGTTCAACTTTTAACAGAATGCCTTCTTAGTATTTTAAAATATTTGTATTGGTCTTTTTCCAACTGCTTTATTTTAACTTCACCTGTACCCCAAAACCAAGTAGAAAAGGAGAGTTTATTTAGCAAGAAGTACTTTAATCAAGCTAACAAGATTAATGAGAATAGGATTGAAATGAAGGGGGAAAATTGCTCCCTCTCAACAGACAGGACATTTGATTAACAGAGAGAGAGATAGACATTTCCACCCTGGATCAGACTAGTATTCCATTTACTTCAATATTCCATCTCTGACTGTGGTTGGTACCAGGTACTTCAGATTAGAATTACACATTGAGAAGAGGTTTTTTACTGGACTGAGCATAATGATGTCCTTCTCTTTTTCCCTCAGTGGTCTCAGTTACTTTGGAGTCCAATGATGTGTGAGTAGCTCCAATTATTCCTTCCAGTGAGCATTACTTCACATCTGTTAATGGTGAATTGCATCTGCCATTTTACTGCCCATACACCTTATTTTGTTAGTTCCCTCAAAATTTTCTCAGTCTCCACAAGACTTGAATAACCTAAATAATATAGTGTCAGCTATACATTTTGCCTTTCTGTTCTCTCATTCTTCCCCCTTTTCCAGATCATATATAAATATGTTATGCACCTATCATAGTATGCAACCCATGAGGCACCTCACTGTTGACATTTTGCCACAGTGAGAACTGAGCACGTACGCCTACTCTTTATTTTCCATTCCTTAACTCCAATTTTTAATCCATAACAGTACCTTGCCTCTTACCCCATGACAATTTAGGTCTCTTAAAATACTTTTGTGCAGAACTTATTCAAGGCTTTTGGAAATTCCAAATACATTATAATAGATTTTTCATAAGGCAAACATAATGGCCCACAATTCCCAAGATCATCCCTAGTACCTTTTTTAAAGATAGATATAACATTTGCGTGTTCCTAGTCTTTCAGTAGAGTGGCTGACTATAATCAGAGATTCTATATTGTTGTGTTTTGGGAGAAGTATCACAGAGGCTGATGGGTGTGGCCACCACCCTTTATTTAAGAAGAGCACCAACCCACCCTCCAACCCACATACCTAAAACAAAGGCATATGTGTCTGCCCAGGAATTTGGGACTATGTAAGGCTTTGGCTGGACATTGTTTTGGATAAGGGTGTGAGCGTATGTTAGAGGAGCAGGAGACAGCTCAGAGAAAGACAGTCACAGCCTAGACAAGCACACAGTGTGACCCTGGGAGAAGCCTAGCAAGGAAGCTTCTAGGTCTGCTGCTGGCTAAAGAGGCTTGGGGTTGTGAGCAATGAAACTATGTCCTATTGTTTGATTTCTCCTGTGTCCAGGGAAAACAGGACTTTGTACATTTCTTGTAATAGACAAGATTGCATCAAAGATACCAGACTTTATCAGCCATTTATCCTCCTAACTGAAACAATGGGCAACACTCCAAATTCTGCTCAATGCTCAGTTAACAGGGACAATATTTTTATTAATAGCTCAGCCACTTCATTCATGAAGCAGCAAAGAATCCTGTGGCACCTTATAGACTAACAGACGTTTTGCAGCATGAGCTTTCGTGGGTGAATACCCACTTCTTCTTCTTGCATCCGAAGAAGTGGGTATTCACCCACGAAAGCTCATGCTGCAAAACGTCTGTTAGTCTATAAGGTGCCACAGGATTCTTTGCTGCTTCTACAGAACCAGACTAACACGGCTACCCCTCTGATACTTCATTCATGAAGTTCTTCAGAACTTTTGGCTGTAGACCATCTGAATTTGATTACTCTGGTCTTATCAACTTGTTCCAATACCTCCTTTTTTTAAACTTCAGTCTCTGACAATACATCCTATGCAGTGTTGTTGTAGACATGTTGGTCACAGCATATTAAATACATGAGGTGGGTGAGGAGCTGAAGAAAAGCTCTATGTAAGATTGAAAGCTTGTCTCTCTCACCAACAGAAGTTGGTCCAATAAAAGATATTACCTCATCCACCTTGTCTCTCTAATACATCATCTTTACTACCTTGAAAGAGTACAAAACACATCATTTAGCTTCTCCCTTCTACTCTAGCGGACCCAGTGATTCTCTGGCAGTCTTTTTTATTTTGGACATATGTTTGAAATTTTACATTTTGTTTGCCTAGTTGTTCCTCATAGCCATCTTACTTATTTCTTTATATTGTATTGCACTTAGTTTTTGTTCCTTTCTATTGGTTGCACTAGGCTTCACTTTCTGTTGAAACTTCAGGTTTCCGTTTTCCGAAGAGTATCCATGGCTCAAATGACCTCTTCAACCTTGCCAATTAGCCATACTGGTGGGGAAGGCAGGTGGCCTTTTTTGGTTTCTTGTTTGAGTTGTTGTTTGGTTGGTTTCTTTCTCCATTCTTTCCAGCTCCCTTTTTTGATCAAACAGATGCATACCTTCTGGGACTCCATTATGGCAAGCTTAACCTTGCCAAGTCAAAAGGATTTAAAATTTCTTACCTTTAGCTTTAGAGTCTTTTTTGCTAGTTTCTTTGGGGTTTTTTTTAATCCATTTAAGTTTCAATGTCACATTGCTGTTTTTTGGTGCAATTCATCCCCCAGGATGTTAAATTTAATTATACTGTGGCAGCGTCCACCACTACAGCCTAGACATGTTGTAACTTCCACAGGTATTTCTATAATAATAAGGGTTGTTGTTTGTGGTGGTTGCTCATTTTTATATCTATTTTTCAATCTACAATATTTGATAAGGAATCAGTGGAGTTTGCTTTTAATATGGGCTTCCCGTGAATGACAGCTTTAATGTACTGCAGTGTCTCCAATGAAGGACCAAAGCCCCACAGTAAAGTGTCAATAGACATGAACAATAAAACATTTTATTTTTTTTACTTCTACATCACCTTCTATTTCTTGTCCATAGCACTAAGTACATTTTATTTCCAAATGAATGCCTAAGCTAAGATTTTTACTAGTAATTAAGAAGTTTGTTAACATCCCTTTCCTTCCCAACCCCACATTCACAGACAGAATGAAATTCTTGCAGTACTGCATAGGATCAATGTGGGGACGGGGGGTATGTAGTGATGCTGACCGTGCATTGAAATATAATCCATTCTTTTCACACAGGACAGGAATGCTTTGGGAGGGCTGGTAGAGATGTGCTAACAGACAGTACACTTTACTGCTCCTTAGAAACAAAGCAGTGCGGTACCCAGCAGCCCTGCTAGCTGGCTCAGGATTTGGCTAGGCTCTCTAGCCAATTAACCTTCACCCTGGAGTGCCAATTCATACAGAAACTAGACCTCCCCACCCAGCACTCACCTGAACATGAGGTGGACACTTTCTCCCACTCTTTGGATGAGGGAGAATAAGCTCCATGCACTCTACATTCTTCCTACTTAAAATACATAGCACAGGGCATGCTTTAGCCCATTGTATGCATGAGCAGGTAGGAAGCAATTCAGTACTTTGCCATTTCCATCTCTAGCCCTCCCCAGGGTTCATTATCCTTGTTATTACCCTGCTCCTTAAGGCAATGGTTCTCAACCTTTCTTCAGTGAATCCACGTACCACAAAAGAGACCCAGAGGACACTAACCAATTGGTTCTTGATGAACTCTGATGGCATTAGCCTCAGAAATTCATGCTGGGAAATCATTCCACGTGCAGAGAATGGTCAATATAACAAATAAGTTGTGATGTATTTTGTATTATTTTTATTTTGTATCTAGGTATGGCCCCTTCTGTTAGATCTGCTGAACTAGAGTATGACTCATTTTGCTTTTGGTAACATTCTAATGTTCTGTAGAATTTTGTTTTCATTACAACAGAGACATTGCTCCAGACTATTTTTCTACTCAACCATTCAGGGCATACTTGTGAACCAATTTGAAAATAGCAGGGGTCCATGTACATTAATGAGGATCAGCCCCATGCAATTATTACTAGTTTTTGCACTGCAGCTTAACAAGAAGTGCATTGAGCTTAGATGCTGTTTTATTACTTAATAATATAAGAAATAACAAGGTTGAAAAGCAATAGCACAAAGGGAGCACATTAAATGTGACCAAACTACTAATTCTGCTATAACCTTCCAAAGTGCCTTAAGGGCCATTTATTAAAAATAAAAAATAAATTGTTTCTGCCATTGTATAAATCCCAAAATATCCCAGGTCTTGAGGGCAGCATTTTGAAGGGAAAATATTAAATGTGTCAGAGGCAAAATTTGCTTAGTAGGAGTCTTTGAATTTCATTTAGTGATAACACCAATACATGTGCCCCTTTCAAATTACAATAATAAGCACACAGTTTAAAGTCCAAACTGGATATCATAAAAGATAATGCCTGTGTTACATCAAAACACAGTTCCTAGACAAACTCCATTTTGAAATCACTTTGTTTATTGCAGATAGTGATAATTCAAATTGCCAAAGGAGAAGAGAGGACATTCTTTATGGAAAAGCATCATATTTTTAGCTCCCTGCTGCCTCCTAAACCACCATCTTAATAAGAGGCATTTCTTGGGATGCTTGAATTAAAAATTATATTCAAAATTAATATTTTTGATTGAAATCTGAATTCCTAAGACACCCGCTGATGACATTTTACTGCTAAAAACTGGCATCGCTTGTACCCCTGGCATTATGAAAGCCTTGTATTAGAAGTTATAGGCCAGATTCTGGTCTCATTTAAACCGGTGTAATTGCAAAGTAACATCATCCAAATCGGTTGAGTTTTACACCAAGAGCAGAATGTGGCCTTAAAAATTAATGTTGTCCTGCTTTAATATTGAGTTCACAGCAATGAAATATGTATTGTTTAAACAGTACACCGGCACTAGAGTAATGAGCACCATTCAAGTAACTATAAACAAACAATAATTGAACCGTGCATTTTATTGAAATATTAAACAGTAGCAGTCTTCTGATGCACACAGATTGTGGCACAAACAACCATTCAGCCACATTTCTTGTTAGTAACCTCATACTTATTCTTATGTTATTTGTATTATGCTAGCACATAGAGGGCTCAGCTGAGATCAGAACCACATTGAGTTAGGTGCTGTACATACACATAGTAAGTGACAGTGCCTGTCCTGACGATGTCTAAATAGACAAGACAGACAAAAAGAATTATTATCCATATTTTACAAATGGGAATTTGGGACATGGTGAGATTAAGTGACTTCCCCGTGGTCATGCAGAAAGTCTGTGTCAGAGCTGGCAACTGGACTCTGCTCTGCAGAATCCCAATCCAGTGCCCTAAGCACAAGACCAAACTCAGTCTGTTGCAATCAGCACAGTGTCCTAAATGTGGGAAAATGCTTCTCCTAAATGTGGGAAAATTCTCCAGGCATTGGTAAAGTCAGGATGGACTTCCACAAAGAACGGTCTTTTCTTAAATGTGGCAGCCCTTTGCTTCTACATTCGGTAAGCTTGGCATTACAGAATTCAAGTGTCCAATATTTAAAAAGAAAATACTGATAATGACATTAGGGAAGTACTTTTGTATTTACTGAAGATGTCTGTGTTTTAGGCCTGGTCTATACTACGAGTTGATTTCAAATTTAGCAGTGTTAAACTGAATTAACGCTGCACCTGTCCACACAACGAAGCCCTTTATTTCGATATCAAGGGCTCGTAATATCGATATCTGTACTCCTCTCCGACAAGGGGAGTAGTGCTGAAATTGGTATTGCCATTTCGAATTAGGGTTAGTGTGGCTGCAATTCGATGGTATTGGCCTCCAGGACCTATCCCACAGTGCACCATTGTGACCGCTCTGGACAGCAATCTGAACTCGGATTCACTGTCCAGGTAGACAGGAAAAGCCCCGCAAACTTTTGAATTTCATTTCCTATTTGCCCAGCGTGGAGCGCCGATCAGCACAGGTGACCATGCAGTCTCAGAATCAAAAAAAGAGCTCCAGCATGGACAGTACGGGAGATACTGAATCTGATCTCTGTATGGGGAGATGAATCTGTTCTATCAGAACTCCGTTCCAATAGATGAAATGCCAAAACATTTGAAAAAAATCTCCAAGGCTATGATGGACAGAGGCCACAACAGGGACTCAACACAGTGCTGAAACTTAAGGAGCTGAGACAAGCATACCAGAAAGCCAAAGAATGAAATGAACGCTCACGGAGGGAGGGGCGACTGACAACTGTAGCTATCCCACAGTTCCCACACTCTCCGAAAACCATTTGAATTCTTGGCTGAGCTCCCAAAGCCTGAAGGGTCAAAAACATTGTCGCGGGTGGTTCAGGGTATACGTCGTCGCCCTCCCCTCCCACACATGAAAGCAAAGGGGAAAAAAATCCTCTCTCGCCTTTTTTCAATGTCACCGTATGTCTACTGGATGCTGCTGGCAGATGCGGTGCTGCAGCGCTAAACAGCAGCATTCCCTTCCCTTCCCTTGCGGATGGCAGACGGTGCAATATGACTGATATCCAACACTGTTGTCCCGTGAGTGCTCCTGGCTTGCCTCGATGAGGTCGGCTGGGGGCGCCTGGGCAAAAATGGGAATGACTCCCCGTCATTCTCTTCTTTAAGCTTTGTCTAATGGAGATTCAGTCCAGCCTGGAATATCATAGCAGCTGGAGGCTGCCCTCCCCTCTTTGATCTCTGCTTGCAGAGGCAATAAAGTCAGTGTTGTTTCAAATTCATGCATTCTTTATTACTTCATCACACAAATGGGTGGATAACCGCCATGGTAGCCCAGGAGGGGTGGGAGAGAAGGGAAGCAACGGGTGGCGTTTTTGCAGGGGCATCCCCTAGAATGGCATGCAGCTCATCATTTCTGCGGGATGTCTGTGGCTCTGACCTGGAGCGGCCATTTGCCTCTCTGGTTCTTTAGTAGGCTTGCCTGATATTCTAGGCAGGACTGACTCTCCCTTTAGACAAAACTTAAAGAAGAGAATGACCCGGGGAGTCATTCCCATTTTTGTCCATGCGCCCCCGGCTGACCTCACCGAGGCCGGCCAGGAGCACCCATGACAGCAGCAGACGGTACAGTATGACTGGTAACCATCATTGTCAGCTTGCAGAGCAGCAGACGGTACAGTATGGCTGGTAACCATCTTTGCTAACTTACAAAAGGCAAGGGGATGCTGCTGTGTAGCGCTGCAGTATCGCGTCTGTTAGCAACATCCAGTAGCTATACGGTGACAGTGAAAAAAAAGGCTGAACGGGCTCCATGGTTGCCGTGCTATGGAGTCTGCCCGGGCAATCCAGGGAAAAGGGCGCAAAATGATTGTCTGCCATTGCTTTCACAGAGGGAGGATTGAGTGACGACATTTACCCAGAATCACCCGCGACACTGTTTTTGCCCCATCATGCATTGGGATCTCAACCCAGAATTCCAACGGGTGGGGGAGACTGCGGGAACTATGGGGTAGCTATGGGATAGCTACCTACAGTGCTACACTCCGGAAATCGACACTAGCCTCAGTACATGGACGCACACCGCCGAATTAATGTGCTTAGTGTGGCTGCGTGCACTCGACTTTATACAATCTGTTTCCAAAAAACAGTTTCTGTAAAATCAGAATAATCCCGTAGTGTAGACATACCCTAAGACTGACCTTGCTTCTGCTCAGCCTTCTGTCTCTTACTACTTGATCCTGCCATGAAAATGTTCTGCTGCAATGCAACATGCATAAGATTATGACTTCACTAAAGGAACAAGCAGAAAACAAATGGGGAGGTTAGGCTGCTAGCAGTGCTGCTAGTTGAAAACACAAATCTTCAAACAGCAGCAAATAGAACATCAACATTACTGACCAAGGATGTTTCTTGAGCTGTAAATGCTCTTTCTCAATCTTGCTCCGCTGTGAAAGTTCCTCTTATCGTCACTCACAGAAGCACACAGAGCCAAAAGTATCTTAGCCAGTGAATCCATGCCAATGAGTCTGTGTTTTGTTGTTTGTTTGTTTTTTAATTTAAGAGAACAAAAGTAAGTAGTGCTGTTTTATGGGAGACAAAGGATCCCAGAGTATACATGTCTTTGTCAGTGACCTTCTAGTTTGATGCCTCATTTGTCTCCAGTGCCCCTAAGGCACACACTGTCTTCTCCACCTTATCAATGGATAGACAATTGATCTTTTGCATCTAACAGCTCATAGAGAAGCCTTAGCAAGTGCCCTGGCTCTCTATTATGCTCCCAACGCTCACCTGCTGTATGGCCATACTCCCAGATAACCTGCTATGGTATTGGGGCCTGCACACTCAGAGATTCTCTGCATAGAAAGGGAGGATTTTCAGGGACAAGCTGAGCATTCTGGCCAAGAAGAATGGCAGCTGGAGATGGGGGCAGTACAAAAGCCTGATCAAGGCACAAGGCAGGTACAGTAGCTAATTGCAGCACTTGGGATGACTGGCAAGCAAAAGAGGCAAAAACTAAAGTCAGATATTCCAGATACTTATCCTTATGTGAAGGTAAGCGCCTCCCACCCTCTCATAAGAATGAGCTGCAGGGTCCACTCTCCCAGAGTACTTCTACAGCCTAAGAACAGCAGCTATGGGACCGGGGCCTGAACAAACTAAAGGCGGGGGTGGGGTGGGGGGAGGATGGGAAGAGACCATAAACACAGGTAGCTGGAGGATATTTAAGACATGGAATGACCAAAGGGAAAAGCAGAAGATGGCACAGTGTCTGACAGACCTTCAAGGAACAGAGTTCAACTAGCCAGGGACAGGAATTGAGGTAAACCCCACCACATTTTAGAGACAGCTGAGAGAATATAAACTAACAATCCATGTCAATATTACATCTGTGAGGCACACAGATACTACAGTGATTGGAGCCAATTGGAGCTCGCTAAACAATTTCAAAATGTTTTGATGGGAAAAATAAGGGATACATTTTCCACTAAAACTCTTCCTATTTTCCTATCAGATTTAGTGCCAATATAAGACCCTAGATGCACCCTAGATATTGGTGTTGGTTTAATCGGTGTCGTGTACAAGGAAGGACACTGGCCATTTTAAAATGCTTAGACTTCAAGCTCACAGGGCCCCCCAGATTGCTTATGTGACAGTGCTGCCAGTAGAAATGCCATGCTAGTTTCAAATGTCGTTAAAAACCTAAGTACATTAGGGAAATTGAAGGGACAGGGGAAATCAGTAAATTGAAAAAGAGTAGGAAAAAACACTGAAAGGTGTTGGCTTCTAATAGGGCAAAACAAACAATAGAAAGGCATTTTTTATTAAATAAAATCAATGTTTTCAAAACTGCAAGAGATAAAAAAGGACAAAATTGTTAAAATGCTGGAGGTTCTGATTCTTCTATTGCTCAGTGTTTATTATTTCACATGCCTTTAAATAGAAACTACAAGCATTGTAAATAGTAGCACTGCAGCCTGTGCTGAAATACTAGGCCCTAATCCTGCAATGACTTCATATGCCCAGCACCCACACAGCAGTACTGCTGCTCAGTGACTCTCCAGCAGTGGTTTTAGCTCAGTCTTGCAAAACTGGAACCACAGGGGGCCTCTGAGCTCTAGCCAGGGTATCTCAGGAAAGAGATACAATTTACTCCTCTCACCTATGTAGAACATTTTTTTTAGAAAAAAATCTTATTCTACTTGTAAATGTGCACTCTCATGTGTTCAATGGAAAATCTCAACACACCTGGAGGCCGCATTAAGGGTTAGATTGTGCTTTTAGGGATGTCACTGAGCAAGGGGTAGTGCATAAGCTATGTTGCCCCAGGAGGCCTTATATACCCAAGACTGGTCTCAAGTTTAATTTGGTGAAGGAAAGGGGGACATTAGACCTCAGCTACAATCTTAACATGGATCTGTCTGACAGTTGCCCAGATTGGAGGTAGGAATCCTGCATGACTTCAAAATTATTCTTTTGTGGCTGGGGAGAGGTCAAACGTTCTAAAAGAAATGTCTCTACAACTACTCCTATAGATATTGCTTTGCCCTGCTTAGCGACTGTACTCCCAGGAAACCATTCTTCCTCTTTCTTCAAGACAGAGGGAACACCACTGTCATAAAGCTGTGATAAATCAGGATGTTGGTCCTTTCTATGCTGAACTTAAATTGCAGGCCTAAGAAAAGCCACACTAATATATTTGACAGTTACAGTGAGTTAGTGTACCACTCTTCCACCCCCAGAAACTTCAGGGCACAGTTCCGGTTTTCAGTCACAAGTTAAATGAGAACAGTGGATTGATCCTGATCTAATCTAAGTCACAGGACCCAATTCTCCTTTTACACCAGTTTTGAACTGGTGTAACTACCTTAACTTTAATAGAGTTCTGCCAGAATTACAGTGGTATGAGTGTGAGGCAAATAAGGCCAATGGAATTTAACAGAAATGTCAACCTTTCCTCAAAAGGCATATAAAAGTGTGATATTAGCCAGAATATTTTGGAAAAAAGCTCCCAAGGACTCTTCAAGTCTTTAATGTTCAAATTCACTAAAGGTATAAGCAGGCATATCATTAACTTCAGGTATTGCATCATCTTATACCAATGGTAAATTTAGCCCTAAAAATTAACAACTCATTTAGATAAGTAGTAAGGGAAGATATGAACCTGCTGAAGACACACGTGAATATGGCATTGTCTAGTTCTCTCACCAGAGGCTAATGAAGTTTACTCCTGAGGGAATTCTGTGCCACTGTGCATGCACAGCATTCATGTCCCCTGGAGATGTATTTGCTTTCCCACAGAAAAATGACTTTCAGAGGGGGAAGCAAAGGGAAGCCACAAGAGTGGTCATGCGACCTTCTCCAGCAGTACGTTTTGGGTGTCCAGGGCAGCCGGCAGAGGTAAATCACTGTGGGGCAGGGGGCAGGACTGGGGAAGATCCTGCTGGTGGTTCCTACCTTGCACTGGGCTCAGCTGTTAGTCCCAGCTGGACTGAGGAGGACAGGACTTCCTCTTCCCCTGCACAGCATCCAGTGCTGGATTGGACTCAATCCCAGATTTCTCCTCCAGCTGCAGGAAGCTCTGCAACCTCCCTTGCCTCCCACTTCTTGCACCCATCGCCTCTTAGCTTCAGGGCAAGGGATCCCTGTACAGGGAGTTGCTCTTCCATCTGCCCAGCCCCTGTGCATCCAGAACCCCTCATACCCAGAACCTCCTGCTGAGCATCATCCCCTCAGCACTCAGAACCACCCCCTAAAGAGCCACACTCCCCCTGCACCTGGACCACCCCGTCACCCAGATCCCCATCCCACCAATCCCCAACCAGCTGCACCTGGATCCCCAGCCTCACTGAGCCCCACTTCCCTAATGTGTGGGCCCCCACACCCAGATCCTCCTGCTGAGCTCTATCCCCCCACACATGAAGATTCCCCCCTCCCACACTGAGCTCCAACCACCTTAACCTGGACACCCATGCAGAGTCCCATTACTGTTGCAACCCAGATCCCCCCCAACAAACCCCTGTGCATCCAGATCCCCCTGCACCTGGATCCCCCACTGAGTTGCCCACACCCAGATTGCCCCACTCAGAACCCTCTCAATCCACATGTGGATCCACCCACACTAAGCCCATCCACACTTGGATCTAAGTCTGCCTGCCCACACCTGGTGCACATGGGACAGAGGGGCAGGGCTCTGGGGTTTTTCTGTGGCAGGCCCAGTCCTTACACTGCGTCAGGGTTCAAGGCAGCCTCACCACTGAGTCTGTGTCCCCGGGGGAGCTGCATAGTGATCTCCCATCTTTGTGCAACCAGTGGCCTGTGCTCCCCAATGCCATGCTGGAGCCTCCACATTTATTTGACAAATAAAATTTGCCAATTTTTAAAATATTGTGTGCAGAATTTTTTGGCATGGACTGTCCACAGGAGTAGAAGTTATTACAAGTTTACAGCTGAAGAGCAGAATTTTCCCCCTGACTTTAATGCAAAATTAAATTCAGTTCCATTTGACAAATAGCACCATGTCTATCATACTGGGAACTTTGCTGCAGTCAGTGTTGTACAATTTATGAAAACAGGTTGAAAACTTTAGATGCTTAAATTTATTTAAAATGTCTTTATGCTAAAATGTCTAGCCATAAAAAAAAGTATTTCAATGGAACAAACTAAAAACAGTTGGCTTTATTTGGCATGTAGGTTTAAGCTAAGCCTTCTCTTGTGGGTTTTCTGTATTGACAATGTGGAATTTAACTGGAAAGGACTATCCCTCTAAGCTACAGTAAAGTGTGTGTGTTTTTGAAACACAGTGTGAGTATGAACTGTTTTTCGATTTCTTCCAATTAACCTTATATCAAGAGACCTAGTCACAAGCTTCAATACATTACATGAGGTTTGTGATTGTAATAGGATAAAATAAGATGGCAGCAGCATACAAGTATAGTTATATTGTTATAAACCAATTGGGATGACTTCTGTGTCAGATCAGCTGGGTAAAGCAATCTAACATCACCAGGACTAATAGGGTGGAATGCAGGGCAATTGTGTCTTGTGTTTCTTTGTAGGATGAATGATTGTTCCACACTGAATCTTTGCATGCAGCGTGAAGGTTGCTGACACAATCAATAGTCTGTTCCCTACAAATTATATATATATAGTTCAAAGTTCAAAGATTCTTTGTGAATAATATTTTCTTAAAATATTTCCCAGTATCAAGTAATGTGGTCACAGAACGGGAATCCAGCTGGTTTTAACATAAAAAAAGATGACAAGGGTTCAGCATACCGGTAGGAAGCATAGAAATGATTCATTTTTTCCTGAAACTAACTTGATTAAAGTCAATGATCTCAGATACAATTAAGATAACCAAGTTCCCAACTTCTTAGCAATAATTTTTATAAGGAAATGATTCTTCTAAAGGACTGAATAACCATAATAGTGACAGATTAAAAGAAGGCTTGATTATTAATTATTATTATTTTATTTTGTGATAAGATAGATCTCTGTAGGATCATGAAGCAGGAACAATAATTTTTCCATGGAAAGACTTAAAAAAAATCCAAGTATTTTAAAGAAATATACTCTCACCTTACCTATTGCCACTGTGTGATCTGGCCTTCATTTATATATAAACAAATTGTCATTGATTAAATAAACACTTCTCTTGCTTTTGCATGTCATCATTAAACACCTTTAGCTATTATATGATAGGACTATCAGCATGATTTTCAGGTAAGCATCCATTTGGCATGCACACATAAGCATGTGTATGTGAGCATCCCTGATTTGTACATTTATCTGGACATATAAGTGCACATTTAGCTATGCATATGTGCAACCCAAGATCTATACTATGTGGCCAGATCTGTGCATGCAGAAAAGGACATCTTATGCAGTTGCTTGGAGTAATAATTTTGCCATGTGGTTGGATGGTAGCAGAGTGGAAAGCCAAGGGAAAGGAGAACTCAAAGGTCCTTTTGGTAATACAGTCCCACTTTTAGACTATCCTCCATGACCCCCTCCATGTCCTTGCACCCAGGGGCTGCCTCCTGAAGGGAGGAAAGGTGTCAGCAACAGCCTATATGCAAAGGAACCAGCAACAGCAGCCTGGGAAGAAGAGCAGCGACAGATTTACACTCTTGTTGCTGAGGAAGACTAGGCAACGATCCACCTGAAAGCAATGGCTGGGCATTCTCATGCATAGGCTTTTCTGTTAGGAGTAGTGGCAGGGTGTGATAGACTAAGGTCACCTGACTGAATAGCCACGCCGCCGAAGCCTCCGCCCCCCCCCTTAGCGCCACGCCATGCCGCTGAAGCCCCCGCCCCTCCAAGCACCGCACCGCCCAAACTCCTACGCCCCCTGAGCACCGTGCCGCTGAAGCCCCCGCCCCCCTCCCCGAGTGCCACCCGGCTGAAACAAAAACAAACAAACAAAAAACCCTCCAGCGCTGCCCCGCCAAACCAAAAACAAACAAACAAACAAACAAACAAACAAACAAAAACCCTGAGCGCCCCCACCCCAAGGTGCTGCCCCAAGCATGTGCTTGGTCGGCTGGTGCCTGGAGCTGGCCCTGGCTGCATGTATTGATCTCACTTATAACATCTGTAGCCCATGGTATAAAGTTATATGGAGTATTTGCATGGTAAAGCCCTATAATTGTTTAACTCAAAAAGGAAAGAAGCATTAGTTACTGTAAAGTGCTGGTCCTGCACATAAGAAGGCCCATGAAACCAAATGAGCCATTGTGAAACATCCAAGGACAAAAACTTGTTGATTGTTACACACACACACACACACAAAGAGGAAACAGGCACTGACATTGTTCCATCAGTCTGAACTCTGGGGGAAGGAATAAAATTCCCTGATCAGAAGGGGGGGTTAGCCCTAAAGGGCCTATAAGCTTGCATATTATAGCAGCTTCCACTACCTTTTGAAACCTGAGACTGTAACTCATTTTTGTGTGTATGTTTACCTGCTGTAACCTTGTAAGTAACTCCTATTTCTTTTCCTTAGTTAATAAATCTTTAGAGATACAAGGAGGGTGAGGTAATATCTTTTATGAGACCAACTTCTGCACACTATCACTAAATAATTAATACATTCACTTATGCACCACACCTTTTCTATTCTTGAAATTTTCATTATCATGAATTTATCAATCCCATCTTAGTTCATAAAATAGAGGATCTACTGTACAACAGATGGGAGGAAGCTGTGGAACCATCAGACTCTAGAGGATGGAAGTTTCAGGCACAGGAAAAAGAGGATAGGTTCATGTTTGGGTACATAGGTGCTGACTTCCCCTCTTTCCCCTGAGTGCTTGACCCCACTCCACCCCTTCCATGAGAATCTGTCCCCGCTCCGCCTCTTCCCACCCCTGCCCTTCCCCCATTCCAACCCCTTCCCCAAAGTCCCCACCCCAACTCCACCCTCTCCGTGCCCCTAGTCCAACTCCTTCCCCAAATCCCCAGACCTGCCTCTTTCCCTCCTCCTCCCCTAAGCGTGCCAAGTTCTCACTCCTCCCCCTCTCTCTGGGAGTGTTGTAACACTGCCAAACAGCTGTTTGGCGGCGGCTGGGCAAGAAGCACTGGGAGGTAGGTGGAGGAGCAGGGATGCAGCATGCTCGGGGGGGCAGGAGGAGGAGGAGGTGGTGAGGCGGGGTGGGTGGTGAGGGGAGCTCAGCTCTAAGAGGGTATTTTGCCTGCCAGAGATGGCCAAAATGTGGCAGTACTCCAGCCATGCCTCTGACACAATCTCTGCACCAGAGGTTGATGTAGAATCAGCTACCCCAGCTTTACACCAGCTGGTGATTCTTCTTCCATGAAGGAATCTCAAGGTAGCCGACAACAGCAGCTTTCCCACTACTGTGCACCGCCAAATCACTGTAAGACAGCTGGGAAGGGGTGGCTAGAATCTAACCCTAAAAATCTATTTTTTACTCTGTTCTAATGTAACAAGAATCCACTTTATAGAACAACAACAGTTGGGAAAAATGCATCTTTGTTTATGAGGATCAGTGTCTCACTTGGTCAGTTCCCTCTAGACAAAAATAGTTCCCAGCTGGAACTTCTCCACCAGAAATCAGGAAAAAAAAATCTCAAATCCTAGATTTGACTTTTAAGTTTCTCTCTTGCTGAAGACTTGTCTGTATGTTAGCTGTAGCACTTGCTATGCAAATAGAAAAGGTCTGATTGATAAGCTTTGACTTATCAATTGTGCAAAGGGACCAATTATAAATATTATTAGGATGTACCTTTGTCCCTGTAGATGTTGAGACTAGAGCCGCGGTAAGTCATATGTTACGACAAGTATTCTTCAGGGCTTGGGTTAGGCACTTGAAAGTTGAAATAAAATATAAATAGGGAGACATGATGTAATATAATCATGCAGAAATCCCTAAAACTGTGTCACTAATGGCTTGTCAATGCAAACAATTTGTCCATGGCAAGCTGGGCTGTGAATAAACCCTGCACTAGCCTACTGGGGACTAACTGTGTACGTGCACCCTGCTAACACACATTAACAGTCTGTTGATGCCCTTTGATCTAGTTCTATTTCAGAGAGGATAAGCCCCAGGTTTACTAACAGCTAATGGGGGTTCTGCTTTGGAAGATGAAGCAGTGGTGGAATGAAAAATTATTTTTGGAAGAGGCAGAACATGTTTTTTAGGGAAAAAAAAGAAGACCTGTAATTCAGCTGCAGCCATTTCACAAGTCAGATATTTAGAGGGGTTTCCCCCAAAATGGTCATTTTCACATCAGACATGGAAATTCATACAATCATTTTCATTTAACGTACATCTCCCAAAGGACACAAGTGCTCTGAAAGTTTTATATTCATTTTGTATTAAAGAAAATAAAATCTTCAGATACTCAGTTAACATTTTCATTTGAAGACAGTTCCATAAAATTTACCCATTTTCACACTTTGGAATTGAAAAATGTGTTTTGAAATAATCAATTGCATTGTAAGTTTCACACATTTCTAGCTGGATTGCATTGCCCATGCTACATGTACAGTATGCTGCCTACATGACAAATATGGTATCTGTCTATGTATGCAGTTATAAATATATTGACTCAATAACTTTATGCTCCAACTATTAACAGCTTATTTTACAGTTATGCCTCTGGTTTATTGTGCTGCCCCAGCTCTGCAGACATGGCTTCAGAATTTCTGGGCAATCTTGAAAATGAGAACAAATATTCCTGACTTCAAGAGGACACTGGAACAAGTCCAACAAAGTATGGATTCCTGTCCTGGATTGCATAGTGTGCAAAGATAAAACCTTCTAAATGTGCAACAGTGAATGAAACTAAAGAGCTTCTTTAGTAGTCAAATAACACAAACTTGTTAGGTCTATTAGATACACAATCACTGTGTGCCCAATTCAACAGTCCATCTCTATTCAACAAAGCACTTAAGTTCCAGCTGCAACAAGTGCTTAAGCTAGACTTAAACCTATGCATAACGACTTTGCTGAACTGGACCCTATAAAAAGTGTTCTCTGTAAGCTCAAAAGCTTGTCTCTCTCATCAACAGAAGTTGGCCCAACAAAAGATATTACCTCACCCAACTCGTCTGTCTAATATCTTGGGACCAACACGGCTACAACACTGCGTACAATTATTTTTATTGGATTTTTTGTCACATACTGAGATTCAGTTGAGAAACATCTGTTAAATGCTCTTTTTTAGGGCTGTATTTGGTATGTTGTACAAATTGTTTAGAAGATGAGAGAAAAGGGTGGTGTTTGGGCAGCCCTGAATAAGGTGCATGTTTACCTTCCCAGTAACACTTCCTAGAATCCAATTCTTGTTTATCATAAAAGTTTTAAAGTGATTTTAAGTCACTCATCATCAAAGACAAACCTTGAAGTTGGATGTCCTGAATTTTCTCTCACCTACAATTTGATCATGATTGGATTTGTTGTTAAGGAAAATTGCACTGGTAGATATAGCACAATCTTTTATTGGTAACTGGTTGTAGACCGAGTATAAGATTATCTCACTTGCCTTATCATTTTTTGTATCTTTTTATTCCCTTATCAATGTAACCACTATCTTTTATTGTAGATGCTAATGTTATAAATAAATAAATAAAGTTGGTGCTGCTGATGTAAACTGAGATCTGACCTGAGGTGTCATATTCTCTTCTTTAGAAGACACTATCATCTGTTACTCTTTACAGAAAAAAAATTATGCTGACATTTGGTAAACAAAATAAGCTGACTAAGATGATACATGTGCAGCATGCTTTATGCAGAGACCCTTCAAGGCTATTATCTGATGAACATTTATGAAAAAGATACTACAGTACACTGCTGTTATTTTACCATTTTACTGTGAATATTTGTGTATGACAAAGATGGGGAGGCCTGCGCACAGTATAAAGCTGACACATTGGCATCACTAAAAAGAGGTGGACTAGTCACTTTTGAAAGGTCATTCTCCAAAGGAAATTATTTTTCACTCTTATCTTTAATACAATTGTTTAGTTTTCAGTCTTTCAGAAGACATTCAGATTTCAATGTAATCACAATAGTGCATTCCATTAACTATAAAAAGATTAAGAATGACCTTTCATCAGGCAAAGCACATAATGGGACTAGCAGCTTTATGCATTTATTTTCAATTATATCTAAAATGTAGCCTTTCTATGCTCCCATTTTCAATTTACCTACCACACAAAATAGGCATTTGAAAACCTGTGGCTACTAAGGAAGTTGGAATGTTTAATAATAAAAAGATAGAGACACAAAGAAAGCATTGTTTAAATACAAAATAGAAGTTAAAAGGTGATACCACAGCAGGGAAGGGATAACTTTTTAAAAATACATATCTATTAGCTCTCATTGCTAGAGTACCTGAACACCTGTCATGAAAATATTCATTTAGGGCCCAGTTCTGCTACTCTTACTCACACTGGGTAGTACCATATTCTACAAGTAGTTCCACTGGCACAGCACTTAAAGGAAGCGACCCTCTGAGCAAAAATTGCAGTGCACCATGTTCTCCCCAAGAGACGGCTCCAATGTCTATTGAAGTTAATGGGAATCTTTCCATCAACTTCAGTGGTGTTGAATGGTAGAGCTGGGTGAAATTTTTTAGATGAATAGGTTTTACACACACACACACACACACACAAAAAAAAAGCATTTTCAGGTAGACCAAGCCTATTGGCAAATTCAGAACTAAATTTGCAAAGAGTTTTGTGGGGCAGAAGGGAGGACACTGTTTCAACATTTTCTAAAGAAAACATTTCCACTTTGAAATGAGGTTGTTTCAAAATTTAGCTAGATTTGTTAAAAATCAAAAAAATTTAAATCAGAAGGAAATTTATCAACACCAAAAAAAAATGGTTTGACCTGAAATTAGTCCCTACCCCACCCCTTTTTGCCACCAAACAGAAAAATCAGTTACTTATTCACTCAACTCTACTGAACGGGGCTCTATCTATGACTTTGGTTCTAGGTATAGCTCAGGGTATTGGATATGGTCTATGCATCCCTAAATTGTTGAATTCTATTATCTGAATGATTGTCTTTCTTCCTACGTCCTTTTATGTGAGCTAATATTGGCTCGCTCACGGTCATCTCTTGGGTTAAACTCTACTCTTCATCATGGATTTAAGACTCTGGAACCATCGCCTGTTACAAGTACCTGAGAGATCAAGTGTGACAAGTTTTCAGACACTATAGTATAATACCCATTTCAAGTTTAAGCAGAAATATAGGATTTCAGCTCTACTAGAGGAGAGGAAGGATTCACCTAGTAGAAGGGGAATGGTTTACCACTCTGCCACTCCTCCCCTTGGAGGTTGCCAGGAAAAGCCAGCATTAAACTGAGTCAAGCGGAATAGTCATACTCTCTAGACTGAGAAAATGAGTGCAAGTTTAGCTAAATTGATTTGTACATTTGAATGAATGTCTGCTCAGATTCTTGTAGTATGGGTCCAGGTCTAATTTCTTTCTTTCTAACAGATCACCAGTGATTACAAATAGTTGAGGAGAATTAGGCAAGTTACTTATTCAGCTAACCCAGCAGGGATCTCACTGGCAGATTCTCTGCCCGGCTTCCCGTCCCTTTGCACTTTGTCTGAGAATTCCCCCTATGACAGGAAACTGGCAACGTTGATTTGAACAGCTGGCCCACCACTATGTAGTGTACACGTCAAGGGTGTGTGGAGACATATCAGGCCACGCAGAACATAACTCTTCTCTATCAGGTCATGACTGGTGCATTGTCCATTAGGAACCATAGCTAGCTGCTGTAAGTTAGAGCCCTAAGCTATTTAAACATGTATCAGGGCTGAGGGAGACTGAGAATCAAGAAGCTGTAACCAGCTCTCTCATAGCCCTCCAGTGTTCCCAGTGCCAACTGTATCTCAGCACAGTAGAGAATCTAACTGTAATCTGTCTTTTATAGGGAAACACATGACTCAATTCAGCTGATTCAGAGTTTGGTCATTTCCATCCCCGCCCCCTTATATATCTTGAGTGTTGGTGTCACACACTGGCAGGTTTGAAGTGCATCTTATGAAGAATAAACATTTAATGGTCCAAATGAAGATCATTTATGTGTCTTTTTATCATCTTTTGCTTTATTATAGAAAGCATGCCAGAAAGTACTGCTACAGAAAGAGTTTAATATTATCATAAATGAAGAGGTAGATAGCTTTCAACTCCAACTTATCCCTCTTCTCTACCTCAGGTTTTATGAGGGACTAGAGCTGCATGATGGTTCAGAGATCCAAATCCCCCAAGCACAATCGATTACACATTATTTTCATTACCATATAACATCAAAAAGGCCAATTTATTTAATTACACAGCACTATTGGATTTGTAACTAAGGACTTGTTTATACACAAAAGCTGTACCTTCTTATACTAATATAATTATGGTAAACTATAGTACAACTATCCTAGTTTAGTTAAAGTGATACAACCCCCTTAGTGTGTGTGCAGTTATTTCAATATAAAAGGTGCTTTATACCAGTGTAACTGCATCCACAGTAGGAGATGCACCAGTGTAACTATTCAGGTTAAAAAAAATATCTATACTCTTAACTAAAATATTTATAGCAGTACAAAAATTGTATGTATTCCAGACCTTAGTCTGATAATTCCCACAATTAGCATGTCAGTCTCAAGTCTCCATACATTTCCTAAACCACAGTGCTACAGACCTGTTTGATGAAGAACGTGCTATATTCCCAAAAATACTAGAGCTGATTGAAAATTTCCTGACAATGTATTTTGGTTTTGGGTTTTTTTTTGCTGATTCACCAAAGTCTGAACCTTTTTTGGAAACATTAGTTTAATCAAAATTGTTGATGGGAAATTATTAAAGTGTTTTTTTCAGCTTTATTATTTTGACTTATGAAATGTTTCAATCAGGTCAAAATTAAATGTTTTGGAGTATTGGACTATTATGTTTCATGAAAAGTTCCATTTTCTACTTTTTGTCCAAATTAGGGGCAAAAAAAATTTTCAGAGCCTTTGAATATTCTGCACAGTGAGAATTCCATTTTTAACCAGCTCTAAAAATACATTCCTTCAGAGATAAACATGCACAAAACAAATCTGCTTCTTTACTCCTTTGAACATAAATTATGTCATTTACACCTGTGTCAAGTGAGCATTACTGTTTACCATTCTGACTGAGCAGTATTTAACTCCCACTTGGCATAGGTGTAAATGACTACATTGTACATGTACAAGGAAGTAGAGAATCAGGTCCACTGTTAGAAAAAATGCACAAAAGTTACAAGATCTCACTGAACAAACAGGCCTTGTCTAGATTAGGAAAAAAGACATATTAGATTGTGCTAACTAGTATGTTATAACACTACACCTTTAAATCCTAGACTAGACCAAGGTTTAGAAACTTAGAGATATATTTTCAAATGCAAAAAAGGCAATTAACCATCTCAGTTTCTTCCGATGGAAACCTGATTGCATTAATTTTGGGCAAGGTTGAAAGGCAGATGAGGTAGCTTAGACCTGTTACATTACAGGCAGTGAAGCTGATAAATTGTTAATCAGAGTAAGACAGAATACCAAGAAATAAAATGTACTGCATACAAATATAACTTGGGGAATTAAATACCAATATTTCTTAAGAGCTCTATCTTTGTTTGGAATTTTTATATATATTATATATATATATATATATATATATATATATATATATTCCTTCCTTGCACGTCTTAAGTGTTTTTATTTCTAATATATATATTTGAAATAATCTATATATATATATATATATATATATATATATATATATATATATATATATATCCCACTTGAAATAATCTATTAGAAATAAAAACACGTAAACAAAACTGAGCTCTCTAAAATACCTCAAAGTAAAAACAACTTTGATAAACCAATTACTATTGAAGAAACACTGCAAGTCATAGAGTTCTTTCCTGAAAATAAGGTGCCATTGTCTGACTTCTTTTCTATTGATTTTATTTTTAGAAAAAAATTCAAGATGTGCTTAGCCCCTCTCTAGTAATCACACTTAGTTTCCAAAGGTATCCTGAGAATAAGACCTCCCTATGTCTTGTTTCTCAGTTACCTGTAAAGAAAGTAAATATAACTGAAAAATATAGTTCCTCCAGTTTAATATCCTTGAAGAAAAGAAATATGAAACTTCTGGCTAAAATAATGGACTCCACTGGTGAACTTCTTCCACCATGGTTAACAGAGATAAGAATTGTTTCATTTAAAAAGATTATATGCATTGCCAATACTAGATGGGTATTAAGTGTGATCTGATCTGTTCAGTTCAAGTGAGTCCCCTGGTAACACTAGTGTCAATCCTACTGACTGATGACAGTGTTATGGGGAGCCAAAGCATTAACACTGAACTCTCAGCTTGTCCTCAGCATCTGTGCTTGAGATGCTTATTCATAGTACAGAGAAATGTGACATTGCTGAGGACTGTTCAATAAACCTTTACACTCATACAGAGATAAACAATGGTTAGTGGTGTAAAAAGAACAGGAGTACTTGTGGCACCTTAGAGACTAACAAATTTATTTGGACATAAGCTTTCGTGCGCTACAGCCCACTTCATCAGATGCTTAGAATGGAACATATAGTGAGGAGATATATATACATACAGAGAACATGAAAAGGTGGAAGTTGCCCTACCAACTCTAAGAGGCTAATTAATTAAGATGAGCTATTATAATCAGGAAAAAAACAAACTTTTGTAGTGATAATCAAGATGGCCCATTCCAGACAGTGGACAAGAAGGTGTGAGGATACTTAACATGGGGAAATAAATTCAATTTGTGTAATGATCCAACCACTCCCAGTCTGTATTCAAGACCAAGTTAATGTATCTAGTTTGCAAATTAATTCTAGTTCAGCATTTTCTCGTTGGAGTCTGTTTTTGAAGCTTTTCTGTTGCAAAATTGCCGCCTTTAAGTCTGTTACTGAGTGACCAAAGAGGTTGAAGGTTTTTGAATGTTATGATTCCTGATGTCAGATTTGTGTGCACTTTGCATTTGCTCCAATCCCTCAGACAGAGACAAACACCTAAAAGATCTCTATCAAGCACTCTTAAAACTACAATACCCACCTGCTGAAGTGAAAAAAACAGATTGACAGAGCCAGAAGGGTACCCAGAAGTCACCTACTACAGGACAGGCCCAACAAAGAAAGTAACAGAACGCCACTAGCCGTCACCTTCAGCCCCCAACTAAAACCTCTCCAGCACATCAAAGATCTACAACCTACCCTGAAAGACAATTCCTCACTCTCACAGATCTTGGGAGACAGACCAGTCCTCATTTACAGACAGCCCCCCAACAAGCAAATACTCACGAGCAACCACACAGCACACAACAAAAACACTAACACAGGAACCTATCCTTGCAACAAAGCCCGATGCCAACTCTGTCCACATATCTATTCAAGTGACATTATCATAGGACCTAATCACATCAGCCATGATATCAGGAGCTCGTTCACCTGCACATCTACCAATGTGATATATGCCATCATCTGCCAGCAATGCCCCTCTGCCATGTACATTGGCCAAACTGGACAGTCTCTACGCAAAAGAGTAAATGGACACAAATCTCACATCAGGAATCATAACATTCAAAAATAACATCTTAGGTGCATCCTGCACATGCAAGAGATGTGCATAGAAACCATTTTACCACCTGAAGATTCCTATTGCTATCTTGCTTTACCAAAGTGCACGCCTTTAAAACCAGGCAAATGAGCTCCAGAGACTTGAGAGCAAAGACTGGCATGAGTCATAGCCACAGGCATATAATATCTTCCGATATTTCCCATAAAAGTCTTTTTAATAGCCAGCTGCTCAGTGCCTTAAAATATGAACTGGGAAGGGTGTTCTTTGCAACACATCAAACTTTAGTGTCATTCCCTTCATGCTACTTCACTTTACCGGATGTGGAACAAAGCACCATGTTAGTTCAATTCTCTCACAATTCTCATCTGCACAGCAGGACAGAGCACTCTTTAGGAAAAAGCTTTTGACGGTGTGGAGTGCCTGAACACTACCAAAATGATTAAGATGATGTGTAATAATCCTATTATGGAGATAAATATTGATTCAGCCCTAATGACTTCAGGCTGTATGAAGGCATTTTCCAGCAGTAGTCTCTCTCTACTATGTTTGACTTCTGTATGGAGGGCCACATCCTCAGCTGGTGTAAACTAGAGTAAGCTTATCTGGCCCAGAGTTTTTAGCCCAGTTAAAATGGAAAAGCCAATGTATCTTTAGCATTACTGTAAATTAAAACTTGAGTTTTCTTAAAAGCTGTTTGTATTTATTTTGTGAGATATATATCATTACCCATATTACTGCTTCAGTGTAAGTGAAAGTAGAGAGTATTTTTCTGCTTGTATTCTTTGATATCTGGCAGAAATTTATGAGTAGTCAGTTCAAATATTTCCCCTCAATAGTTAGTCAATGCATAAATATTTGCAAGATCAGGGTCTTAGATGTCTGTCCCTGACTTGCAGGCACACAGACTGAAATACCTAAGGATTTGACCCTCCAGACACTTACCCCTTATTAACTTATTCACCTGTACAGACCTATTTATTTTAATTGGGATATTTATGTGAGTAAAGTTTGCTCATGCATGTGGCTATGAGCAATGACAATATAATTAAGACTGAACTCCAACTTCTTTCCAACAACCTTTTTCAGAATAATAATTTTCTCAAATTACTTTCCTAGTGACATATTCAATATTTGGAATTTTGACTGGAATAGATTGAGCAGATAATAATATATATATATATATATTCCTTCCCTTTCTCTCTAATTATATATTAGAAAACTAATTGTAAAATATGAGTAAGAGAAGCAAAGGAACACAAGGAGAAATCTGTGGCCAGCAGAGTTAAGGACAACAAGGACGAGTATTTTTAAAGTATATTAAGAACAAAAAGAATCCCAACAATGATATTGGTCCATTAATAGACTGAAGTAGTATAATTATCAACAACAAAGCAGAAAAGGCAGAATTGTTCAATAAATTTCGTTTCTATATTTGGGAAAAACAGATTATGTAGTTATGTCATGTCATATGAAATACTTTCCACTCCAACAGTAACTAAAGTTGATGTTAAAGAGCAACTATTAGAAAGTTAGACATCTATAAAATCAGCAGATCCAAATAACTTGCAAAGAGTTTTAGAAGAGCTGGCTATGGAGTTCACTGGAACCTTATTGTTGATTTTCAATGAAGCTTGGAACACTGGGGAAGTTCCAGGAGACTAGAATAAAGCTAATTTTTTTCCAATATTTTAAAAGGGTAAATGGAATGATGTGGCCAATTATAAGCCTGTCAATCAGACATCAATCACAAGATAGGTAATGGAGCAGCAGACGTGAGACTTTAATGCGGCACTTGATTAATAAAAATTAAAGGAGGATAAAAATAAATCCTGACAGACTAACTTGCTTTTTTAAAAGAGATTATAAATTTTTGTTTGATCAAGATAATTGTGTTGATGTAATATACTCAGATTTCAGTAAGGGCTTAACTTGGTACTTCATGACATTTTGATTAAAAACTAGAATGATACAAAATTAACATGGCACACATTAAATAGATTAAAAACTGGCTAGCTGAATAGTTTCAAAATGTAATTGTAAACAGGGAATCATCATTGCACGGGTGTGTTTCCATTGAGGCCTGTAGGTATTGGTTCTTGGCCATACACTATTTAATCAATGACCTGGAAGAAAACA
This sequence comes from Mauremys mutica, assembly GCF_020497125.1. Lineage (NCBI taxonomy): Eukaryota > Metazoa > Chordata > Testudines > Geoemydidae > Mauremys > Mauremys mutica. The sequence goes on along the minus strand of NC_059072.1, from coordinate 181,156,409 downwards.
AAAATAACTGATAAATTTAGCAAATGACAAAATAATGAAAAGGGCTGAGGCAGAGCGGTCTGGATTGACTGGTAACTTATAGGATGAAATGTAAATATATACACATCTAGGAACAAAGAATGTAGGCCATATTTGCAGACTGAGAGATTCTATCCTGAGAAGCAGTGACTCTGAAAAAGATATGGGATTCACGGTGGATAATCAGCTGAACATGGTCTCCTAGTGCCATGTTGTGTCCAGAAAGCTAATACAATCCTGAGATGCATAAACAGGGGAACCTCTAATAAAAAGTAAATTATTTTACCTCTGCATTTGGCACTGGTATGACTGCTGCTGGAATAATGTGTCCAGTTTTGGTGTCCACAATTCGAGAAAGATGTTGAAAAATTGGAGAGGGTTCAGAGAAGAGCCACAAGAAACGATTAAAGTACTGTATTAGAAAACCTACTTTATAATGATAGATGCAAGAAGCATCTATCTAATTTTACAAAGAGAAGATTAAGGAGTGACTTGGTCACAGTCTATAAATACTTACATGGGGAATAAATATTTGATAACGGGCTCTTCAATCTAGCAGTGAAAGATATAACATGATTCAATGGCTGAAGTTGAAGCTAGACAAATTCAAAATGGAACAGTGAGAATAATTAAACTTTGGACAGTTTACCAAGGGTCATAGTGAATTCTCCATCACTGGCAATTTTTAAGGTAACAGAGGATATTTTTCTAAAAGAAGATCTGCTCTAGGAATTATTTGGGGGAAGTTCTATGGCCTGTGTCGTACAAGAGGTCAGACTAGATAATCACAAAATTCCTTTGTGGTCTTGGAATCTATGAAAATTTGTTTTCACTATCCAAATAATTTATAGTCTCTGGTAAGGTTCTTTATCTGGGGGTTTAGAACCAAATGGACAGCTACCTCTTTAGATCTCTCCTTAGGGTTTGTTATCTGTTCCATTAATCTGGTGTTCTAACGACACTATTGCTCACTTGTTGATTTGTTAAATTGACCCTGATTTGATGATTGTGTATTTTCATTTTAGTTAAGTTTAATAGGATTAATAGTATCTCCATTTTAGTGCTATGCTTTCCTAATTTTGTTTAATAATAATAATGATGTTTATAACTGATACTGAATCACAGGTCTTTCAAACAACCAATCTGGGCAAGAATAATTTAGAATTTGAGAGTATATCATATGGTCCACCTAAAAGCTTAACAAACTTCCCTAGATTAGCCTTTGGTTCTCACAGTTTGTTCTAAATACCATTGAAGTTTAAATTAACATACAAGAGCCAAGAAACTTCAGGATTTCAAATTAATTTCCCAATGCTAACTTCAAACACAGTACACAAAAGTGGCATTTTCTATTCATGTTTTGTTTTCAAATGTAGACAACAATACATTAATGTTATTTATACCATTAAAAGCATTAGGTGTTCAACATGGCTTATATAATGCTGGAGTACCCAACTTCAAATTTGCTCAATCCAACATTACATTAAGACTAAGGAATTTTAAGTCTGTTGGGTTTTGGAGTTAATAGGACTACAATTAGTGCAAAAAGATAAGCATGCATTTAAGTATTTACAGGGCCAGGGGCTTAGAAACACACAATAATTGCCTATATTGTCTGGTAAACTGGAAAATGCAGTAGAATCAAGTTACAAGCTCTGTGAGTCTTCATATTTTTCAGACAACAGCACAAATCATCAGACATTTCTCATTAACTTTTTATCTTTCGCATCATGGATATAGCCTTCATAATGTAAACCCAGATGTAACACTATTAAATTAGCCAGTGTACACCAGCTGACAATCTGGCTTGTTGACCCAAGTGATCCTTGGTATAACATTAAAAGCTTTATTGAAACTGGATGAGTTTTGACCATTCCCTTTATGTTTTCCATGTCACATTATTCCCCTATGGTACCCTATTTATTCTCCATAGGGATCCACCTGTGTGGACCTTTATGCCTTTATGATCAATTTGCATTTGGAAGATTAAAATCCTGTTGGAGATATCTACAATGCATTTGGACTCCAATGTCATCAATCCCCTCCAAAAATATGCAAAAATGGGGATATACGTTATAGCTTTTAGCATATTTCAGACACCACTTGTCTGTCATTTTCCCCACTAGCCTGCTGTATAATATCTGAGAACCAGAACACCTATTCCTCAGCTGTCACAAATTTTGAGTTCTGTGACATCTAACTCTTTCTTAAAGGCTCAGAAAAATTATGTTGTTCTGCAAGCTTAGGTCTACAAAAATCAATGCTTCTCCCTTAAAATTAGCCACATTTTCTTACAGAAGTGACAGCTTTCCTTACAGTACATCCCAACGAGAGTATAAAAGTTTATGTGCTTCTGTTTGCTATCGTCTTGCTCACATGTCTGAAAAGTGCAAAGTTGCATACTGAACTCCTTTATTAGCATTCACACTATTTTTACCATTGTAATATAAGAGCTGTATTCAAGACTCCATGAACAATATGGAATGAGTAGACTTCAAAATAACTAGTTAGTTATTCTGCTTTAAAGTAGTTAAAATAAGAAAAACAAGCCATATTTTATGTCATACCTTTTTTTTTCTTGAATATGATAACAGATTTCATAGACAGAGGTCTGAATGTTGTATTCCCAAGGCCTCATATTCACCTGTCCCTAGCACTTTGTGGGAGTTTCATTATCACTCTTAATCTGGCTGATTCATATTTCTATGTTACATACTGCTTGTTTTATTATGGCCAACCAAATGTACAGTGTGCAGCAACTGCGTAATAATAGACCATTTCACAAAATGCTATAAAGAAAAGAAGTGCATGAATCACAACATGGAGAAGACATACCAGTTCTCAGAGATACACTAAAATTGTTGTGTTAGTGGGGTCAATAGGACACTTGTTTAAATTGTAACATAAATCTTTCTAGTACAACAAGCTGAGGATATTAAAAATAAAGGTAAAGTATGGGAAAAATACAATTATTAGAAACAGAAGGGACAGGCAGATAAATAAGAGGCAGAAAGGGAAAATTACAATTTGAAGAAGTTTATGATACTGACTAGAATGTTAGGGGACAAGTGTTTCCAGTCTGGTGTCTTACAAGAAGAATGGAATAAGGGGATTGAAAAGCAGGTTTATATGACAAACATAACACAGTTATTTCAACCATCAGTGGTAAACTCAAGATGAGAAAAAACAGTGAAAGAAGAAGAAATCATAAAATGTAATATGTATCTACTAAAGTAATTTACAAAACACATGTGAACATCTTTACTGTTCTGACAGTTAGTTCCGATTACTTTAACAACTGATCTTTCATTCCACTCAGTCATGTGTTACCAGGGCCCTTTAAAAACCCAGATTTCTAGATATCTGCCCAGTTATAGCTTTTTATTTTAAGTGAATTTTGGTGTTTGTGAAGGGGACCAGTGTGACAATCTTGAAAAATAAAATCCCCTCTAGATCCACAGAAGAGATACAGGCAACAGTAGTCTGAGCATCCCCAACATTGCGCCTTCAATGAGTTGCTAGCATGGGACTACGTTTAAAAAGGTGCATGAACAGCTCCTACCCATTCAGTCTTTTACCACATGGATTCCAGGAAAAAAACAAATTCAGTGGCTTTTTTTGTGATGTGGACACTGATCCACTAGATGCTGAAACCACCAACTTATTATAAATAAGCACCGCATAGCCTTGACATTGTAATGACTTTCAGTCACTATCAACTTAGGTGGAATTGGGACCAATGACTTAGAAAGGAAGAGTTTGTATTCCATTCCCAGTCCCTTTGGTCTCAAATCCTTCAACACCACCACCTTTTTAACCTTTGTGAATACGATCAAGAATAGCAACAAACTGCCTGTTCAGACATTTCAGCAACATTCACTAACCTGAACAAATTGCACATTTGGGGAATTATAAATATTCCAGTAAAGGGAGTGTAAATCACGAGTAGTCAGTTTGACTATGTAGTGTCAGTATCCATTGCCAATTATCCTGACCAGTGGTTGGTCTTCATTTTGTTTGAATACCAACAGATGTTGTGGTTCTCGTTCTGTAATTCTACTTAGTTTCATAATCAGTTCTTTACCGACCCTGCCAAAGACAGCTGAGCCTCAGCCCACACTCTCTCAGACATTAATAAAAGGTCCCTCTGCTCCCTGTCCTGTAGGCAGCTTGCCAGTGTAGGCTCAGGAGTCTCCAATTTCTAGAGTTTGTACACACCTTTCTTGGCCTAGGCAGGGATCCACAGTGACAGAGGATTTCCTCCTTTGCCCGACCCCACCAAACATCTTTCTTCTCACATCCCCAGCTCCCTCTGCCCTGACCCATCAAGGTCATGCATATAGGCAAAGGGGACCTGATGTCTGTCCACAGAAGTGCCACAACTATAGCGAGAAAGCCCAGATTCAGAGCCTCCTGACTTGTTGACCATGCTGCCATTCACTCACTGCATGTTTAACTGTGTTTAATAACAGTTTTATTGTTGTAGTGTCCAAATCTCACAAATCAGGGGATCATTGTGCTAGGTGCTATACAAACATATAGGAAGATGGAGGTGGATTATGGTTTTGTGGGGCCCTGGGCCAGAGTGAGTGGGGGTCCCTCCCTACCCCTTCCTCCTGCAAGCCCCCCTGTCCCGACCTTGCCCCCTGGCAGGAACTCTAGGCAGGAGCATAAAGGGAGCAAGCCCCCAGGTCCCAACCCTGCTCTCCGGCAGGAGCACTGGGTGGACAGGAAGGGCAGGCTCGCGGTGCATGGGTGCTCATTTCTCTGGGCCCCCCCAATTGGCTGGGGCTCCTTGGCACAGGCCCTGTTGGCCAGGTGGCTAATCTGCCACTGTAGGAAGACCCCAGAAATACAACTCTCCACTTCTCTCCTTCCTACACAGGAACACCAGTAGCTGAAAAGGGACATCACCCCCAACTTGGACCTCAGCAGCTTATGACAATTGTCTCTACTCTCCCGGGAGAAATTGAGATATCACAGGCTCAAAGAACAACAATACAAAAATGTGAGTCAGTTGTCATTTCTTCAGAATGTGGTACCTGTCCCTTCCTGATGGTATCACTAAGCAAGCTATATAATAGAGGGCCTCTGAAAAAGCTATGAAGTAATATGTCCCGGCTTCTCTGAGCCTATGTAGAGAACACCTTGAGGTTACTTATGAACTAGTTCCCTGTGTGGCAGAGCAATGAACTACAACCAAGCCACAGAAGGTTTTGTGTGAAGGATAAATAAAATAATATGTTTACAGTAAGTAACGTTAAAGTTACAAGTTAACATGGCTGCCCCAGGGTGGCTGGCACCAGTAACTTAAGTAGGTCCAGCCGCCCTGTGCCACAAGTGATGCTCTCAGTTGGGCCAATTAAGAAGGTGGGGCTGCACCCGGGGCTAGCAAGAGTCAGGGAGCATGCCAGTGAGCTGAAACAGACACAGAGAGAGTATTATGTATGCATGCACACGTGAGTGAGTGAGCTCAGAAACTGCAGGAAGCAGGAGCATCAGGTCTCAGGGGAGGCAGGGAGAGCCTAAAACATGAAGGGTGAGATGAGGAATGTGTTTGTTTCAGTTTGGGCAATAAACCTGCATAAAGAAGATTGTGGGCATAGCAGTGAGTCCTTAGCAAGCTAGGGAGAAGCCCTGCCATGTGACTATGGCAGAGCCAAACATTAACAATTAAGGCTAACACTAACTGTCACACCGTTATAAAAAAGGCACAATATAAATTGAGAGTTAAGGACAAAAGGTCAGCTGTTGGCTACATAAAATACATGGCACGATTTCTTTGCCTGATTTTCCAAGCTCTTTTTTAAAGCAGGACAGCTAGACATAAGCTTTAGAGAGACTTAAAACTCCTGGCAGAATAGACTGCTAGATTTAAGTTTTCTGATGTGGATTTTGCATATACCTCCTCTGTTTGGAAACCAGAGTTTTTTTTATTTTAGGAACTGATAATTATGGGGAATTTGAGAGAAGTTATCATTTAAAGATGTATGTGAATATAGTTAAAAGTAATGCTAGAGTGAAGAGATTCCTTTTTCTTTCAGTGATTAAACTACTTATACCTGGGGTCGGCAACCTCTGGCATGCGGCTCGCCAGGGTAAGCACCCTGGTGGGCTGAGCCAGTTTGTTTACCTGCCGCGTCGGCAAGTTCAGATGTAAAATGCCCAACAACCTCTAGTGATGGAAAATGTGATGGAAAATGCCCAACAACCTCTAGTGGAGATATAGCTCTAGAGAAAAATTTCTCTCCCCTTCTCGTCCGTACATCCAGTGCTTAGGGAGCACTATCTTCAGCATGGGGGCTGATTCATGTACAGAGGAACTGGAGAGGAGCAGCAGCCTTCTTCTCCTCCTGCTCCCCCAGTGTACCCCATATAGCAACAAACACAAATTGGTCCAATAGTAATTCTAATACTACTATAAAAATCCTTCATGTCTCCAAAATATTCTAGAAATAGAGGGTGACAGGAACAGCGGCAGGGAATCAGATGCTAACACAATTAAATAAAAATAGATTATATATTTTTTTCCAAATAGCAAGTTCCACTTTCAATTTTCCACACATTTACGTTCACATTCTGCATCTGGGTGAAATTTCATTCTCCCTTCCCCACAACCATTGCTGCAAACTACTAGTATGCAGCACAGCTTAGTTTCAACACTGTCAAATATGATTAAAAAAAACTGAATTTGCTGTCTTTACAACAAAACAGTTAGCTGAGGCAAGTCAATACTGGTGCAGTGCACTCAGGTGAAGCTTGCAAACTGGACATAAGTTTACCAATATGTCATTGATTAAGAAAGGATTCCTTTTTGGGGGGAGAAAGATATTGTTGCATAGTATCAAAGATCACAGATTCTTCTTCTCTCTGATGAGCAGACTGTGAAAAGATCAACAGCTGTTGACAAGAACAAAAGGACTTGCAGTAGGTGGTGCCACCTGTGCCTATCTTATTCCAGCCTGAACAATCTGCCACTCGAGTGTGGCGATGGGTGGGGAAAGCAACAGTGACTCAGAGTCGGGGGAGTGAGAATAGTTGTCACAGCTCAAGCAAGAGCCTTTTTTAGAGAGGCACATAATTATATTTTTGTCTAGAAAAAGAACCAGTTAGAAAAAGAAATACATAATACAAATGCTCTAATGAACACTATAAGAATCGGGTACCACTATATCCACATACATTGCTAAGCTTCACTTCACTGTTTACTCATCGCTCATTCAACTTGCTTCTCAATAAGTTAACCTAAATATTCTGCCTCACTTAAGCATTTATTGCCCATCCCCAGAATATCCAGATGCTTAATTCTGAAAATTAGGATTGATACCAAATACCTGTATAGAGCAGGCATTTATAGAGCACTAAAGCAATGTTTACCTAAAAAGGAGTATAGCCCATGTATTCTTCCACCTCATTCATTTGCTTATGAACACACTTAAGGAATTCCATGCATCTATGGGATAATCTCTGGAATCATGGGATATAGATTGCAATTAGCATGCATCCTTGAGCATCTCACTCTGCCCACTAATCCATCCATCAAAACTACTTATAGCATACCAAAACTCTCAGCTGCTTGGAAGCTAATATTTAAAAAAAAAAAAAAAGAAAAGAAAGGAAAAAGGAAAAAAAAAGCCTGCCACAGATATTTCCCTCTTTCCTCACAAGTGTGGAATTCTTCTCAGATTTCAATAGTCTGAGTTGGAGGTTGGCTAGTACTCAGCCCTAGTCCAGGGACATGCTTTAAAGGTTCAGTATCTACATTTCATGGTTAACACCAGGTGATTTACCTGCTCTAGACTGAAGATAAAGCTCTTCTAACATGCCTTCAGGAAGATGTCCAAACATGATGATCTGCCCCAGATGGCTCATAGACCAAACTAGCTTCTAGAACATCTGAATGGAAAGCACTGATCATTTAAAAAAAAATCCTCCTTTGCTTCTTAACAATAATCACACTAAATAGCACTCTCTGTAAACTATTCATTCAGGTGCCTGACTGCTCCAGTCAATATTATCTGATAAAACAGCCTTCTTAAGATGCCTGGTGAAGTAATCATTTATTCAGAACAAATTAATAGGACTGAGATGTCTTACCAGTCAGTAAGAATTAGTGTTTTTAACCATACTGCTATGTTACCTCCAAGCGCTTGAACAGTCTGAGAGAAAAGGTGATTTATTTGTTGGTCTGCCTGCAACATCCAGGTTCCTTTGGTGTGGTGAGCATGATGGTCCAGTCTGGATTAAGGGGGGTGCAGTCCAAACCAATAAGGGGTTGTGTCACTGCCTGACCTGTAACGCCTCAGAGTGCTGCTGTAGCTCCCAACCTGAGCCTCTCACAACTAACCTACCAATACCAGCATGCTAGTCACATCCCAAGTGTCCGTGTATTACTGCAGCCCTGCTCCAGCTGCTCTGACCCCAGCAGCCTGTCAGCAACACTCCAATCATACACTGGCTTCCACCAGCTTTGGTTACACAACTAGCAAGGTGACTTCAATTACACTCCCAGTCTCTAATTTCCCCAAACTCATGTGCTCTGTAATATCCAGCCCTCTCCTGGACAGTTCAGAGAAATATGGTTTTCTATCCCTCTGTATGATTTCTGTCTAAGTGTGGCTTTCATTGTTTCTGATTCTACCACGCTTAATTTACATGGAAGATAGGTAGATAGCTGCGATATTAGCCCCTGTTTAGGCTGATTGTACTACCTAATAGCAGTGGGTATTCCTAATAACTTGCATTGTGTTAATACATACATTTCACAATTCTATTAATCGCTATCATTAGCTTTCAGAGAAGACCTTGCCTCTATACAATGTTATAATAGAGTAATATTGTATACAATCAAGCAATAAGCAACTGAATCAACTGAGAGGTTCAGCCCTGTCTTTATAGGCCAATAAACCTTTGAAAATGATTCTTCTGAAAAGTAAAACCCAGATCAACCTTCTCTCTCTTGCTAGACACCATGCTTCTTTCTCCCCTACTTGTTAGTCTGAGGTTTGCCTTCATCCCCTTGTTAGCCTGATGGGCCTGTTTACAGGATATATAAATACATTGTCATTGTCTTTCAAAGTACTTTGGAAGTAACTCCCAGATGGGCAAATGACATTCCTTTGTCTGGTGCAGACCCCCCTAGCATATCTGGCTTACACACACTTTAGCCATAATTCTAGCATAGTCCATAACTTGTATGTATGTGATAGGTATTACAGTACAAGAGTATTAATGATCAATAAGCTATTAGTTTTCAAATGATACTTCATAAGTTACATTTTGCACAAAGATTATTCTAATAGTGTGTAGGCTGTGAATACATGGGTGCTTAATGTCACAGAGAAGTATAGGTGGCAGATTACAATTGTAGTTAGATTTGTAGTCAGGTTAGGGAGGGATTTTTGAAGAGTATTACGTAGAAAAAATACTGGATAGAAGCAGCTATGGAAAGAGAAGAGTGACAAAATAAAATGGGGGAAAAGAAAAATTAAAATGAATGTGGTTATACAGACATGATATTGAAGAATCACTAACACTACCTTACATTTATATACAACTGTCATCCTGAAGCACTATGCAAACTGACTCCAGGAAGGCAGCTCCTCAAGACTTCATGGAGCATCACTGACTTCAAGGTCAAAGTTCTGTTTGTAGGAATGGGGCCTAATCCTGAAAGTATTTAATATATGAGTAGTCTCAATTAGTTCAGCAGGGTTTCTTAAATGAGGAAGGACTAGTTACATAAGTAAGTGTTTGAAGGATTAGGGCCTGGTACTGATCTGCCCAGTGCCATGCAACTCACATGACAGTCATGCATTTTTCTTTGGAGTCACACATTCACACCTAACACCTGTAACATCATGCACTGCTGCAGGGAGAGCTGGTCAACAAGGAAAATATGGTGTCCATTCATGGGATGGAGTGGGAGGGAGAGGAATGACTGCTCCTCCCCAGATTCAGCATGTCCATCCTGTTTGCCTCCTGCATAGAAAAGAGAGCAAACAGCAGTAGCTTCTCCATTAGCCCTTTCAGTCACAGGGCAGCCTGAGGTTAGGCAATATGGAACTTTAACCCCCAGAAGTACTGCTGGGTCAGGCATCCCCTAGCCTTTCCACTGCCCCCCTTTCTTAGTACCCCAGAGTACTCCTACCTACTAGCCATAATCTTCTGGTGCAGCAGCTCCTGCCCAGCCCCTCATCTATTTCCAGGACTCAGCTTTGAAGTCTTCTGAGTGGTGGCATTTGATCCTGGTGGTTTTGATCCATCCCCTCCCCTCAGCTTTCAAACTGTGACTGACTTGTCCATTGCCCATTTTCTCTCTTCAGGGGAGGGTCACAAAATGGGCCATCCCAGATATCCTGGTTTTTGTATCACAAAAGGTAGCAACAGTAGTGGGGAGGGGCAGAAAGGAGTCTGAGTCCCTCCAACTTTCTCTACTGCCTAGAGGGCAGCTGAGCCATTCCACCCTCTCCAACTCTCCCTTCTGCCTTGGAGAAGGGGTTTGAGTCTCTACCCATAGCCCTCACTGCTCTTACATGCTGGATGGGAGAGGAGTGAAAATCACAGTATCGTCCCCCAAAGTTTGCACTCCCACCCCAACTGATAGACTCCCAGAACTCAAGAAAGCAACAAGTATAAGGGCTGCTGCAGAGCCCTAAAAGTGTAGGGGATGGGACAACTGCCTTTTTGGGGAAGAGGGCATTTCAACACAGTTTTGGAGAGGACCACTGAGTCCCCATTTGAACTCTTTGTTGACTCTCTGTAGCTCCCACTTGGGTTTGCCTGGCTACAAGCCTATGTCAGGGTGGAGTGGGGTGTTAGCTCCTGCAAGGATTATTATGTGAGGGGTTGTGCAGCTACATTTATGACTCTTCTTGCTGGTGATAGAAAGTCACTATCTCCCCTACATGGTCCCCCTGAGCAGTGGGATTTAGTCACACCTACACAATACCTACTCACTCTGACAAAGAGATTAGTGTCTATCTTTCACTGGTGAGAAAATAGCATGAAGCTTCACAATAACAGCTCTGTTGTCCTGTATATAAACAGGGAACTTTATTGAACAAGGCTGTGAAGCATGCCTTTCACCTGCAATAAATCCACAAATTTTTTTCTAAGGTGAAATTTAGGGCTATATACAAATATTAATATGTGTATTATTTTAATAATGTACATAAATGCCAGATGGGACTGCATAAAACTTAGCAGCTATGTACATTGCAATCATGGTAGTCATCTATCAAGGCACAGCAACACAACACAACACATTAGAATACAGAACAGTGTATTCTGCTGAAAATGCAGGGGGAGGCCAACAGGAATTACTCAGTTTGGGATAAAAGCAGGACAGATGGGCCAATACTTACAATTATTATGAGTATCTGTAATACTAACAGTAATAGACCTAGCTCTTGTAAATCATTAAATAGCATCTTTAATTTATTAAAAGTTTCTATTCTAGTATCTAGAAATAGTTAGAACCTTAATGCTATAACTCTTTCAAAAGGATGAGCCTCCAACAGTGCTTACCTCATGCTGGGACTTTGGTCTATTAAGACTGACTGAAAGGGAGACTGATGCCTACTGAATAACCAGTGCCTCTTCCCACAGAACCAAGATTTTATTGGAAAATCTCCCATCCAAATAATGAGCCGGTCTTTTGATATCACAGTGAGGTGGTGTGAAAAAAAACAAACTAAAACCAAACAACATACATACATATATACACTAGTTTTTAAAATGAGGAAAAAATTGGCACACAAAAAAAATTCAGCCAAAAACCTGTGAAAGATGCAGAAAATACAGTTCAAGAAGGAAAATAAAAGTTCAATAGAAAAGATGGACAAGAAGGTACAAAAAAAAAGAAAGAATAAGGGTAAATGCAGCATTTCAAGATAGTCAAACTTATAAAACATAGACAAGAACAAAATGGAGGTGACGAAATACCTCTAACAAGTGGGTCTAATGAAATTTAATATATTTTTGTAATAATTTAAAATGTTACATTAGATGCAAGTTAAATTTGTTAAATACAAAAGAAAGCTACACATTGTGTTAAAAAATGTCAGCCAAACATCATGGGAGAAAAAAAATTACTATAAATTAATATATTTTTGAAGGGGGGAGGGCACTCAGTCCCGGCACCCTCCAATCTTAAGGTCTTCTGACTAGTGTGTACAAAGACACAGGAGGACCAGGCAATAGTAGGAGAATTATTTTCATTGTTTAGGGCCAGCTTCTGATTACCTTACTCCTGTTCATCAGCATTTTACTGCCCTGAAATCAATAGAACTTCTCAAGAGTAAGATGCCAATCAATGTGATAAAAGGGTGGCAAAATCAGGCCCTTAATTAATTAAACACTAGCCTGTATAAAACAAAAAAATAAAAACCTAGCATTTCCACAGTCGGGAGTATAGAAAATGAAAGAGGGAAATAATGGGATCGCAGAACAAACTTGCATTTGTTATAATCCATTTTTTTTTCAAAATGGATACAAATACCTGTTTGGCAAGACTGGCTGTCATCAAATTTGCCTAAAAGTAAGGATTTATGCACTGGAAGCCCCAGTGTAAACATTTTGCAGCTACGAGGATGAATATGAATCACCACCACGCCAATTTTAAACTGAAGAGTATTTGTTTATTTGAGACCTGTGGCCTTTTTGCAAATCCTAGATTTTAGTTGGCTTCTGTTAACTTGCTCAGGGGCCTTCAGATAACATAGTAATAATAAATTAAACAATATTATATATATATATATTTGTATATATTAGGTAAATCTTGCTGATTAGTAGAAAGGTGTGTATTCCCTTTCATGTAACTGAAACCATTTAAAAGTCTCTAGAAGACAGAGTTTACCCAGTGTTACGCATTTATGCATTTTGAACAACTAAATTATAAACTAGGCTGGTAGCTTTTATAAAGGTGGTGTGACACTTCCCATTATAAGACTCTGTTTTCAATACCCTATCACTGTGCTAAATTTTAGCAATTCAGACTGAAGTTTTCCATTCCAGGTGTCTGCCTACAGCTAATCTAGGCAGACACCTGGAATGGAAGGGCAGAATACCAGCCAACAGAGCTTACCTGTTTCAGGGGTGCTGGCAGTGTGGCAGCAGCCCCCAGCTTGAATTACTAATAACAACCAAATACATGGTTTCCACTTTCAGCACCCCCACTTTAAAAATTGTTCCAGCACTCCTGAGCTGTTTCCAAGAACGAGACTAGTGGGAAAAACAAAACAAAACTAACAAACAAACAAACTTTGCTTAGGATAAATGCAGGAGACCATTTCTTAGAGAAGTTCTAGCACTGCTATGATTTGCAGTAGGGTCATTAAAATTTGGCGGGGGCTGGCCTTTGTGTCAGAGAGATGCATTTTGCCATCACAGTGGAAATCTACCCAAATTTCATCAAATTATAAGACTTTGAGGGGCGGGGGGATATTGCATTTCACATATGCTAGAGGTTTGCAGCTAAAAAAAACCTTCTGATGATTCCATCCACACTGAGCACGATCCAGTCCAGGGCTGAGCAGGACTTCCCCTCCAGCTATAGCTCTGGGCTTCTGCAGGCCATGCCTGGTCTGGGCCCAGGTAAGTAATCTGACAGCAGGCAATAGAGCTGGGTAGAGAATAATAATTACATTTTGTGAAGGATTTCAAGACTTTGAAATATGGTTTTGTTCTGATTCAGAATGAAAATTATTTTTTTCAAAATTCTCCATGAAGTGGAATCACCCTTCTCCACCCAGGAGTATTGGGGACCCCTAGCTATGGGCTAGTTTGCCCGGCAGGCTACCATTGAACTGGGGACCCCAGAAGACCTAGAAGCCTCAACTCTGAGGCAGTCCATCTGTCCAGCTGCTCCAACACCAGGGACCCTGGAAGACCTAGGAGCCTGGGCTGCTGAGGAGCTGTGAGCCAGGCTCTGATCTCCACATCAACCTACAGGGAGGCTGATGAGGAGCTGAACCAGGCAGGTTTTTTTAAATGGAATTTAGCATGGTAGGCAGCACTCCTTCTGAATCCTGCCTGGATTACATCAGAATTTTGCCAAAATCAACACGATGCTGTGGAACGTTTATATTTAAAAGACTCGGCAGATTCCAATCTGGATCATAATGCATATGCACAAAGGGAAGGGTCTAAAGTTGCAGACAACCTTAATCTCATTCTTTGCCCAGGATTGTTTTGATTGTGTAATATGAATATAAAGAAAAACATGGGAACTGGAAAAGGGGATAATTAATGGCTTTATCAAATTATTGTCCTCTGAACAATGGAGAGAGAGGGCAGTAGGAATGATATTCTTTAAAGTGGCAGCCTACTTTGTGAAGCAGGTTTAGGGCAGACTTTAACAGCAAAATTCACCCCTGTGCAGAGACCATCACAAGGTGTTTGCACAACTCATGTGCCAATTAAGCCTTCAACAATCAGGACATAAGGAATGTATGGACACAGGGTTAGTCCTCTGTAGAGGGGTGAATTTCATCCTGAATGTATAAACCAAGATCAGTGGGCAATGTCATCCTCATCCCACATTGCTGCCCATCTGATCAGAAATACTGCTCCATTGGTCAGAGAGGGAAAACAGACTAGTATCAGACCCTTCTCCCTCAGAACCCATGGAATCCATTGTGCAGGGTTCAGAGAGGACCCGGCCACTTGGAAGAGGCATGGTTTGGGGCAATCTCTGACTCTAACCCACAATAATTATTGGAAAAATTGCCATGCTAATTAAACCTGAGGTTGTAAGGTTTATCTCACAGTTTCCCCTTCAGATGAGTGTGAAGGGGAGGCTTTGAGACCATCCCCAAAGGAATGGCTTCTGAACACATCTCGAGTGGATGTCATCAGATTTATCACATTTCTTCTGGATTTCAGGACATCTGTAGTGATGGAAGTCTATGCCTGCTGCTCTGTGCTCATTTCATTTCCTGTAAACCATGCTACACCATTGGACAATGTTTCTGAAACTCCACAAGATACAGCTTATGGAGTTTTCCTTATAACTTTGCTCATCCTGCAGGTTTATCCCACAGGAGAGGATAATCATGCTCCATTTGTCAGATTTTTTTCGCTCTTATCACATGGAGCTGTGTAATGATTATTTCTCAGCTATAGATTGCTATTTTATAAATTTTTGAAGGTGATGGGTGGCTGTATGTTGAACACCTCTTTCATCTGTTTCCACAAGCTGCCATATTTATTCTGAAGCCCCTTCATAGTAAAAGAGGGTGGTTTTTTTTAAAGTAAAATAATACTGCTGGATACTTAGTAGAGGCTGTTTAAAATGAATAATTAATTGGCAGGATGCTTCTCAAATTACTTGTAGTGCCTGCTTGCATATTCTCATGCAACATTCTAACTATGAAAGAGTAGCTGCAGTATGCAATCATACCTGGAAATCATAAAAACCTTTGCAAAATGCACTGAAATCCATAAGAGTGAATATGTAAGATACTTTCTCCATCCTGCCTGAAATTTTAGCTTTTGTATTTGGGTCACAATGTAATCCACACCATTTCTTTATTTTTATCAGAGCAAAGTTAGAAGGGTTGCAGTGGTGTGCTATGTAACTTATGTCTGCATTTTTCATGGTCTCTGGCATAATCTGTACATTAAGAGCTCAATATGGCCCCTGTAAACTTCCACTGATTTCAGAAAGTGCAGAATTAGGCTTCATATGAAGTACTGGAATGTGTGGTTTGTCTTACCATAATTATATATAAACTTGGAAAATAATCCAGCCAGGTCACTTCTCAAAATATTGGCTGGATTCTTTTTTACTCATTTAATAATTGGTATATAATGAACACTCATAGGTCATACTTCATATGTAAATTGTGCATCTTCTGAGAATGGGCACAAAATAATTATTTGGTGGCTTGGTTGAAGGGCTTCCAGGAAATGAAAGACTTAAATGTTACAATCCTGGGGGGAAAAATGTATGACTTTCACATTATACATGTGTATATAATATTGTGGCATCAAGTCAGTATTGTGTCCATGCATCCTCAGGTGCAGATCATTCACCCCAGCATGGAAATGAAATTTCAAAGCATCAAAAGTGCCATTGCATCATCTGGAAACATTCCAAAAGAAAAACTGGAATGGAAAAATGACTGAGTTAAAATGGTTCAAACAAGAATAAAAAGGGAAGTCATGTGGAGGAAAGGAAAAAAATAGATGTAGTAAAGAGAAGAAGAAAACAGTGGGAAGAAAAAATGAGGGGGAAAATAAAGGGGACAGGGGGAAAAAGGATTCATTTTGCTATGCTCTAATTTCTTAGTTCCTTCCACAGAGGACAGTGAAATTGTAAGAAGACATTCTTTCCATTTCCCATAAAGTGGGAGTCTCCTGTAGACTTCATGAATATGTACAGGTTTCTGAAGGACCAGAAATCTTTGTTATCAAATGAAGTATCCATTTAACTGCACATGAAGGAAGCTGCATTTCTTCTAATCCAACAAATTGACTTTGACATTTTCAATTTATGTTTGTGGCAGCAGACCAGGAAGCATGGGTGGGAATTTCAAAAGCACCTAAGTCATTTAGGAACAGACGTACCCCTAGGTAAAGCTTCCAAACCTGCCTAAGGCCCAGATTTCTAAAGCTATTTAGGTACCTAAACCTGCAGAAAGGCACAGAGTGGAATTTTCAAAGGTGCCTAGGGCCAGATTTGTAAAGGTGTTTTAGCACCTAATTCAGACTAAGACCCCTGAACACCTTTACCAATCTGCCGAGCCCCACCCCCCCATCCCATCCCGCCCCACCATTGATGGTTAAATCCCATTTTCAAAAGTGACTTGGGCTCATAGCAATCTAAGTACAGCAACTGTGGTCAGCTCCTGCACAGAAAGGGGAGGGGAGAAAGCTCATTGTGCCGTCCTCTCTTTTGCATCTGATCAGATTCCTGGCTGCAATCTGGCCCATAGCTTTGGTATTGACTGCACAGCACAGTACTTAAGTACATGAGCAGGATTCTTAGATAAAGTAAGTCCACAGTAATTTGGACTAATTGTTGGAGTAATTTGAGCAGTAACACTTTACACCAGCAGATGTTCTGCTCCATATATATCCTATCAAGAATGCACTTTCATTTCATAGCAGAAAAGCTTTAATCAAGCTCAATCTCACCTTCCATTCTGAACAAGTCCCAAAGACTGGCATTGTTTTAAAGCCCAAAAAAGACAAAGGGTCAAATTCATTTATAGTATAATGCCACTTATGTAAGACATGTATTTGTTCTGATGTGTTCTGTCCTATCGGCTAAAATTTTGTACGGAATTAGCTATGCTTTCTTCATGTTCCCAAAGAAAAGAAATGCTCAGGGGGTAGATTGTTTCCACATGGAAAATTCTATTGAATCCTTTTTAAAATTACTGATTCAAAAAGTGTAATGATTGAAACCTTCTTAATTATAGTACTCCTGTATGTTGTTGCCCAGTGTGATAATGGTATTTTCTGCCTTATGAGGACTCAGATTTAGAGAATAGGCTTAAAATAAAGGGGAGAGAAAAGAACCAGCCATTTTACAGTATGCACCCTGTCAATCTCACAGAATTAATTTCATGATAGTAAAGGCAAGGATTGCCACACAGAAAGCAGGAAGTACTTATTCCGTCTTAGAAATTATACTTCTTTTCTCAGCAGTAATTACAAATGTCTTCAGAAAGGCCTTGTGTGTTCTGGGCCAAGAGATAGAGGAGTTTGATAGTCTTCACAAAGCAGGACGGTCTTGCTGTGCTGGCCTGGCTCCCTGTCAAAGCTCTATACAAGGTATGGTTCAATGGAGTTAACACTGGTAGTGCTTCAGTGCAATCACTTGAATAAACATTAGGGGGGAAATCTGCTAAGAGCAGGGTAATTGTTTCAGGGGGAACAAACCTATCTCCTCACTGGCATGCTACTAAATGTGTTTTTAAACTGATCCTGCTTAGTTCTCCTTTTCATTTAAGGATATGAAGGGAAGTACAGTGGAGCTTCCTTTGACAAAAAAGGGGGTGGGGCTGGGAGTTGCATTTGGGAAGTAAATATTAAGCATTTGGAGCATTCATCAGGAAGCAAATACCAGGTAAGTAGACTATGAAAGTGAGCCATGGCACCACCATACAGGAATAAGTTTCAGTACATAGCAGAGGGAGACAGCTAAGAGCTTGAGACACTGACTCAGCTTCAGTGATGACTATCCAATTCCCACCCCCAAATATGACTACCCTCCATCCTGAGCACTGTTCTTGTTGCTTCCTGCTACCCCAAAACACTGGCCTTTTCCTCCACCTGAGAACGTTTGCAGGGAGAGGGACCTCAGGTCTGCATCCCACTTCCAAACCCAGATCACTGGCCAATGATTGAAGATGTCTCTGATCCATTGCTCAGCTCTGCAACAGCACGCATACACCTCAGAAGGCTTTAAATGATGATCCTACTGTAACAGAATGCATCAGAGCCTTGAGACACATTTGACACAGCTTTCAAGCAGGTATGACTAATGTTCCTAGAGCACCTGAGACTAGCAGTGAAGCAGCAGACAGAATATAAACTGAACAGTAGGAGCCAGTTTTTTCAACTGGTGTTATTTGGAGTAGCTCCACTGAAATCAATAGAGTTGTGCCAGTTTTACACCAGTGAGGATCTGTTCCTCTGAATAAAATATATAGTTTGATTTTAAACTTGATAAGGGAGAGAAATTCAGATGGAGCAGGAGGGCAAACCAAAGTGTGGGGAGGGATGTACGTGGTCTCTTTGAACCCTTGCAAAAGATGCCTATACCCAGAACTGAAGAAGAGCCTTTGTGCTCGTGCTCATAGACTTAGGAAGCCTCTCTCTGCATGTTTCTTCAGAAGAACTGCAATGTAGTAACCTGAATTTATCCACAGCCCTGGAATACATACCAAACAATCAATTTCATGAGGAAAAAATGCAGCTTCCAGGAAATGGCTCTGGAAGAAAGAGCCTGGTCAAATATTTGATATTAGATTGTATTTCATTCCCATTTCCCTGAACATAAAGCACAGTTTCCACTTTCAGGGCATGGGACATAATAGCAGTGTGTTGGGGCAAAATATGTACTCCCCTATATTTCCTGTACTGTACCTAGCCTGACTATTCAGTGCTGCCAATCTGACACTTTACATAGCTATTACAAATAGATGTGTGTTACAAGCATTTGTATGTATGTATAATAAAAACACTCAGTTTGTAGAGTCAAGCAATCACAAGTTAGGAAATCCCTCCCTTGTGTGTATATGCAGGACAGTAATTGGAGGCAAGTGTTGTCTAGTGGTTATGGACAACACAGCCAATCACATAGTTCTGGCCCTTTTAGTCTGAAAGGCAGTGAGACTACATGGAAGAAACATACCATCTTGAAGACCTGCTCTATTCCCAGTTCTGCCTCAGGTGACCTTTTGAATACTTGCTTAACTATAAAAAAAATGGAGTTGGGATGAGCATTATACCCATCTGACTCCTACAATAAAGGCATGAGCCCCAATGCAGTATATCTTCCCCTATGCCAAAGGGATGGTTAGGAGATGGTTCCTGATGATGCAGTGGCAGGATCCTCCCATCCAGGACTCTTGTTTCATGTCTGCTATGTAAGAAGCTTAGTGCAGGCTGGCAACATGTTCAGTGAATTTGGCATGTAGGGAGCTCTGTGGTACTGGAGCAGGTTCAATGGACATGCAATGTTCAGAAATTTTAATCAAACCTCTAACTAAACTCTACTGAACATATGTGAATGAGTGGTAAGCCTCTGAAAATCACCAGTCAAATCTGGCTGGATTTTCATAGTGATAACAAAAAAGCATCCCTCTGAGCCTAGCTGGGACTATTCCTTTGCCAATTTTCAGACTTCTGCTTCAGAGTGTAGAGGGCCTCTCCATAGAAATGGTTGAGACAAATTTCAACATTGGCAGAACTACCCTTATTTCCCCTAACCTCCTTTGTTGAAATAGGTGAACGGTTTTTGCTCAAACTTAAACAGCTTTGAAGACCTCAGAGAACATACTTTTTTTGACAAAGCTATAATGACTGAAACCAAAATATTAGGCACCTTTATGTACCACTACCTATAACACAGATACTGGACCAGAGTCTATCACCCAGTCTGGTTGCTTAGCCACTTTACCTAGCTGATCCACAGCTGCCAGAATAGTCCTTTGGCTCCATGGACAGCTGAACTCTGGGGGCTAGACTGATCCCCTCACAGCCTTGGGAGAACAAAAGCATCCAAATTGCTTAAAAATCAAAGCTTGCCATCAAGCTCCTGCAATTCTGTGTCAAGCATAGCTCATGTGAACTAGAAAATCCAGGTATGTGTCTGTGCACGCGCATGAATGTGCCTATCACTCAGTATCACCATAACAAGCATCTCAAAGCAATTGGGTAGAATGTTGGGCATGCAAAAAAGCTTCTCTGCTACCTTGATAAATTAGCTCACAATACACAATTATTGTTTAAATTATGGTGATATGATTGAAGTCTAGATTCTACCCTATTCTAGATAGTTACACTGAAGGTGTAGGCTTTCCTACAACCATGCTTTATAAATTGCATATTTAACCAAATTGTAGTATCAGAGAAGCACGTACTTTAAAACTGTTCACTTGCTAATCTTGAACATATTTCAAGAAAATTTGGGAATTGTATACAAGTGCTAGTCCTGCAGCAGCGGAAAATGAAGCAGGCAAAAATTTATCATTTTAAAGAATTAGACATCCGTATCAGATTTGAACCAGGATCCAAACAAAATATCAAGAGTTTCAGCTTGTACCATCAATAATAGACATTGTGTTAAATTTACCAGCTTCTGCAGCATCAAATGAAAGATCTTTCTTTGTGTTGAAGTGAGTTGGGGATTATATACTGTAAGAACCACTATGGGTGATGGATGCTTAAGTGATCACCTACTGCTGGCCTTGGACTGTGAAGCTGCTAAGAATACTGATATTAACAAAGCTAAAGTCATTTTTGCTAGTTTAAAACCATACCACTGTCTATTAACGTAAGCATGAAATTGATGGATGCAATGATCTCTGGCTACTTGCCAGAAGCAACACATAAAATGTACTTTAAATTGTTTATCCTGTTACATTTTGACTCAGGTGCAGCATTGACATTGACTGAAAACAAAAACATAGGAGCAGAAATTTTGAAGTGCTCAGTTTGGAATACAGTTTGTGTTCTAACTGAACCTCTTTCCTTACCGTCTGTTATCATCCCTTAAGAATTTACAAAAAGTGAAAGAGGGAGAATTTTAACAGCAGTCAGAGAAGACCTGCAACAATTTGGAATGAATGAAAGAACATGACAAATGTCGGTACACTCAGTATTACTGGAAGTAAAGTAAATTGCTACTGTTGTTTTACAAATGTGGTTATGGACGATGTGTCTTCAGTTTTTATGAAATCTGAATGAGTAACTGACAGTTGAGTGAAGTTGTTTCAATATTGTCTCCCACAACAAGTCTGCCTTTCTGGCAATCCATACATTGTAAGTGTTTTATAAGATTTTTCTCTTATTTGTTTTACAAGTATTGCTACTGAGTCATATTATAGCAATGGCTCTCAAAATAGTGCCAGGGACTAATGTAGTCATCATAGATGCATCTTAAGGAAGCATTATGATTTAAGTGCTAAAGTCATGACTCTCCATACTAGTTGTAACCCAGTCCAGGATTTCCCTTCCCCCTCAATCTACTGAACTCAAAACAATCAAACCCTTTTCTGCATCCATTCTTTTTTTCTTATGTGGATGACACTGAAACTATATGGGTAGAAAACACATATGAAGATAGAACGAAAGTAATTTGAAGAGATTAGTGAGCTGGGGCTGCAGGGAATGAGAAATGTGGCCCTAATAAGTGAGAGGAAATAAGTAGTACAGATACAGAATGTGTGAATGTGAGCAAAAAAACAGCACCAGTTACATTAAAGTGGATTTTCATCTTGTTTCCTTAATTCTAAAATTGCTTTTTCATATCACAAAGCACTATATGTGCTACAGGGAAAATGTGGAATTAAGATTGAATGGGTGGGAGGGGAGGCTGACCCATAACACACACAGGAATCAGAGTGCTATAGTATTGGGTGTGACCTAAAGGAGGATGACCATATTTCCCAAGGGGAAAATGGGAAACTGTGTAGGGCTAGCCCAAGCTTTCCCTCTCCTCCCTCACCCCATGCAGGGCTGGCTACGCTGCTCACCCAAGCTCTGTGTGCACCCCCACTTGCCAACTGATCAAACGGGACAAATGCCCACTCTTGCAAAAAAAAAAAAAAGTGGGGCTTGCTGGGACAGAGCTTAAAAAAGGGACTGTCCCAGCCAAAATGGGACTTATGGTCACCCTACTTAAAAGCAGGGCCGGCTCCAGAGCCCAGCGGGGCAAGCACCCGCCTGGGGCGGCCCTTTTCCGGGGGGGCGGCAGGCTGGGCCGGCGGACCTGCCCCAGTCATGCCTGCGGGAGGTCCACCGGAGCCCCGGGAGCAACGGACCTGCCGCAGGCATGACTGCGGAGGGGACGCTCGGCCGGCGGGTCCAGTGGACCTCCCGCAGGCATAACTGCGGACGGTTCGCTGGTCCCGCGGCTCGGCTGGACCTCCCGCAGGCATGACTGCGGCAGCTCAACCGGAGCCGCCGGACCTGCGAACCGCCCGCAGCTGCGGGAGGTCCAGCCGAGCCGCGCGACCAGTGGACCCTCTGCAGTCATGCCCGCGGGAGGTCCGCTGCTCCCACGGCTCGGGGGCGCCTCCCGGGCATGACTGCTTGGGGCGGCCAAAAACCTAGAGCCGCCCCTGCTTAAAAGTGAGATCCCTGAAATGAAGCTTTCCTGCAAGAACCAATGTGAAAAAAAATTATATGTGTATGTTTTCCAGAAGTTTATTTCTTGCCACTCTCATTAAGTATAAGTGAATTTAGTGGTTTTGAAAGTGCCAGATTAATATAGGCATTCAAAGCTATACAGGGAAATCCTCTAGCTATATGTGGAACAGGTACAACACCCAACAGCCAAATAGCCTTCGCACATTTTTCCACCAGTCTGTCTTACCCAGTCCTGAACATATCACCTCTAGGGGAAATCAGTCTCCATGCCCATTCAGTCCTTCAAGGCTGTGGGACTAAAAATGAGGTTGTTCAATGCACTGATAGTTTCATGAAGTGAATACATTTCCACTAGAAAATTGAGCCGACACCACTCACTTTCTGAGCATAATCAGACTGTATCAACATTTCTTCAGTATTGGGATGGATTCAGTGACAGAGGTTGGAGGCTTCTGGCCAAGATCAGTGGAATTACTCCAGCAGAGACTTGAAGTGCTTATAAGTAAGTGTAGAGAGACTCTAAATTGGTGTATTTACTCCTCCTTCTGGCCACCTTAATGTGTACTTTACAGCAGCTTCCATTCCTCTCTCCTTAGACTCACATACCTAGGGCTTGTCTCTATGAACTGTTAAACCATGGCAAACTGCTGTGTCAATCTACCACCCTGCATAGCCTGCCCCCATGCTAACTGTTCCTGTGCACCCTGCGGATGCATGTCAACAGTCTCTTAACACACTTTGATCTAATTCTCCTGGAAACAGGACTAGATCAAAGTACTCTAACAAAGTGCTAACATGCAATCAGCAGGGTGCATACCAACAGTTAGTGTGTAGCAGGCTAGTGACACATAGATTGATACCCCAACTCGCTGCAGTCGACTTGTTCCTCTAGACAAGCCCTTAGACTCAGGCTCACAATGACTTTGTATGAACATGAGTGTAAAGGAATCTAAGGGGACCCATTTCTCATTTACACTGAAGCTGCTTTACACTACTAGTAGTGTATCAGAGCCATAAAGTGAATGGTAAAGATAACTTACACAGGGCCAGAGTGCTGTAAAGTGGCCTTAGTGTAACAGAGAATCAGGCCCAGGGAGTCTAAACTGATGTAATTCACATATTGAGGAGCCAAAGGAGTGAAGACTAGCAAGAAAAATAAGGTGTACATGTGCAAATTGAATTTGAATATTAAATCCTTTAATATTCAGCTCCTTGAATCTTCTGACTTCTTGGCAAGTAGTTTGCATCAGCTGAGATTCCTTTACAGAATCAAAGGTAAATGAGTATAAGTTGTGTGGGAGAGGTGGAGGCAAGTCTCAAGGATGCTGGCGGCAGCCAAAGGAAAGCCACTCTACACATCATCTCTGACTTTGGACATTGTGTCCCATTACAAGCTTCCTGCATCATCCCATCTTCCCACTATGGGATTTATTTTGCCAACATAAACCATATTTTTCATTTTACTCTCTACAATTGACTAAATTTGTATGGGTTTCTCACCATCAGCAGAGCTCCTGGGTGAATGAGGTCTCTCTCAACATTAAGCAAAGTTGTTACATTTGCATTCCAAACCCAGTATTTTAGGGACTCCTGAAAAAAGTTGGAAGACATCAATTTTTGCAGTTCTTCTGCTTTGGTGTGCCACATACCTTCTAGGTCAACTAAGGCTAGATGGTGGCGTAACCATGAGCTTTAAGTGTCAGAGGAGCTGATCGGACACCACGTTGAGGCTCATAATTTGATCCCTGGCCCTCCCATACAATTTACTTTCCCTTTTATGACAGGTTTCAGAGTAGCAGCCGTGTTAGTCTGTATCCGCAAAAAAAACAGGAGTACTTGTGGCACCTTAAAGACTAACAAATTTATTTTAGCATGAGCTTTCGTGAGAAGTGAGCTTTAGCTCACGAAAGCTCATGCTAAAATAAATTTGTTAGTCTTTAAGGTGCCACAAGTACTCCTGTTTTTTTTCCCTTTTATGTCAGTTTGACTGTGCTGGACACCACATTGGTAAGTGAAATAAAGGCTTTGCTCCTTTCCTTCTCCTTCCCACTCATTCCCTACCCATATGTACAGGAGAAGTTTCTCTGCTGCTCCATGACCAGCAGTGAAGGTAGCTCATGCAGCTTAATCAAGAGAACACCTTACCCCTTAATATTTGCTAACACAGGTCATGATTTGGCCCCTCATTAGCAGGCTCATCTTTGTTCCATATCAATCACATGCACACATGCAATGGCATCACTTCTATTAGGGGGAACAATATTAACTGGATCAATCATTTTGAACTTAAATTTTTAAAAAGTTTGCAAATTATACAATATATTATACAATACGCACACTTCACTTTTGTGTCTTCCTTAAACCTTTTAAAAATCTGGCATAGTGACCTTGGTTAAAACTGTCTGACAACAGAATATTGGAAGAGGACAGTTGTCAGAGCCATGAATAGAAAATCTAAACCAAGTAGTTAGTACATTCTTAGCAAGTTAAGCTTGCCATTGAAATACATTTTAATATTAAATGTTTATTAATGCATTTTCACTTCAGTGAAGTTTTGAAAACCAAAGAACTCTTGGGAAAACAACAAATTTTGACCTTTAGTTGTTGGCATGTTACTGCAGATCTCCGTTTCAGAACCACGGTATTTACAAGTGTCTGGAAAATACCAACATGTATTTTACATCACACAAGTGGGTTTGATAGTCAGTTGTACATAATTTATGATATACTGATATTAATCATAATCCCATAAGAGATGAAAAATCAGATAAATAAAGTCTGGCAAAGTAATGAAAAGATATCACAGCTCTTTTCATTCAAATATATAATTATACTATCGCCAATCAAACTCAAAACATAAATTTCATGGGGTTTAAATTGTTGCAACCACTGAAATGGCTTGCTACAATTATTCTTTAAAAGTCTAGTATTTTGACTAACAGTCAAGTGTGATGTCAGCTTGATTTGCATGTCATATTGAGAACATCTTGAGAAAAAGATCAGGTCTATATTCCCAATAGATTTTATAGCATTTATATACTAAATTCAGTACTACAGTTTAAAGATTGCGGTCCAAAACTGAGAGAAATTACTATTTTCTATTTTTGCAAGAATTCTGATAAATTTCTTCATTTGGTTTCAGAGTAGCAGCCGTGTTAGTCTGTATCCGCAAAAAAAAACAGGAGTACTTGTGGCACCTTAAAGACTAACAAATTTATTTTAGCATGAGCTTTCGTGAGCTAAAGCTCACTTCATCCGAAGAAGTGAGCTTTAGCTCACGAAAGCTCATGCTAAAATAAATTTGTTAGTCTTTAAGGTGCCACAAGTACTCCTGTTTTTCTTCATTTGGGTTAATTTAAGATCAATGAATGGATTTTTATTGTGGAAGCTCTAGTGATGTTAAGATACATTACTAGCCTTCGCTCACAAAAAAAGTGTCCGTCTGACTAACTGGCTGTGATTTTGGACAAGACCTTAACTTTGGTAAGTGACATTAGATTTGTAAGAACTGCAAGGTCTTTATCTAAAACCCATTCAAATCAACAGAAAGAAACCCATTTATTTCAACAGGCTTTGGCTCATAATCCAGTGAAAAAACAGACCACTTAAGTTTACCTGACTATATATGGCTTTAAGAGACTGACTTTAGGTCCCCAGCTCTGAAATTGTTGTCTGCATGCAGTCCTTACTCAGGCAAAAAGTCCCATTGACTTCTAGGGGAATTTTGTCTGAGTAAGGTTGCAGGATATGGCTCTTTAAGATCCCAGGATAGGGATAAGTGCAAAATATACGTCGCTTTTATGGTTAAACTTTCTTGCCAATTAAGCATTTTGTCAATGCACATAACAAAATATGGAAATTCCACACTGCATTGATTTATCACTCCCAGATGCCTGTGCCATACCTAATATGTTTGAAGGCTGAGAGGTATGAAAGGCAGTACAAACTTTTTCCTCTTAACAGTCACTGTAATTGTCTCCAGTTTCTGGTTTCAATCTATGACAGGGATAGCATCAACATAATGATTTGTGTGTTCATTTCTCAACCACGTGTTTGAAAAAATAAAAACTCACAATTCCTAACTGAGCTTCAGGGACAAATGCAGGACATTAGTACAGTACTTCTAAAGGAACTGTACCAAAGGCTACCTTAGATTTTGATGCATATAGCAATAATTTAAATTGAAATTATTGTCATTGTCAATTGCCTAAGAAACAAGAAAACAGATGGCAGGTATTGCACAACAGGGCTTTTGATTTATGTTTAGAATGATAAACTTGAAGTCTAAATGTTAGTACTGTCAATACACTGAGACCAAATAGAGCTGGTCAGAAATTCAGTTAGAAGAGATTTCCATGGAAAAACCCCATTTTCGCAACAATTACATTTTCCACCTTTCAGCCTCCCAGAAAAACAAAAACAAACACACACACACACACACAAAATTGACAAGACACCTCTAGGAGAGTAGTCAGCAAGCTGAAAAATTCTGTTTCAACTCTCCTATAGTGGAATTTTTCCTGGAAATCTCTTCCCGCCAAGTATTTCATGGTTTTGATTTTTTCTCCTGATTTGTGATCCATTTTTTTTATGAATGGATTTCCATTTTCCAGCCAGCCCTAATAAAATCATTTAATTAATATTTCAAAGTACTTCATTCCTACTGAGTTACTGTATGAACTATGCAATACTCCTAATAGACAGTGCTGGATGTTCATAAAGGGAAAGTATATTTTGTAATAAGACACTAAAACCCTAAGGCAAGAGAGTCAAAGTTGCAGTGGAATTTTCTTGCATGGTATGTTTGTCAACACAGCAAGTGACTAGTGTTCTGAGCCTGGTTTATTAGCAGTTCTGATACAATTCTGAGCTTGAGCATTTACAAATGTTGAAGGTAAAAGGAGTCAGCTTCAAAGTTTAGTGTGTGTTTAGTCAATCAGAAGCAAAACTGGAAGAACTTTAGCCAAGATACTGTGCTAAGTATGTTAGGATAATGCTAGACGGCCAATATTCAGATGAACTGAGTGCTTTAGGGTGCAAAATGTGAATATAAATACATCACTAACATAGTAAGTATTCCACCAGCACAGGGGCATGTCAGAATTGCTGTGGAAACAAGAAGAAACATGTTGCACAGATGTGAATAACTATACAAATTACAGCCATCTTGTTCTGATCAGCTAAGAATTCATGGCATACGCATCCCATATTGTAATAAATATGTCTGAACAGCCTCTAGTATGATCTTTCTCAAAGGCTTAAAAGCACCAGACTCTTTTTGTATTCTGACATTGTTAGCACTGTGTCTTTGATCCAGTCAACAGCAATTCATTTTTGTACCACTGTAAGAGCTACTCCTAAAAAAAAAAAACAACTTTGGTTTGGTACCTATTCCCAGGACTGATTAAAAAAAATAATAATAATGGATCAAACACACAGTTGTTTAGACCTAAGGTAGAGCCCATTTATGTTTTGTTGAATTTTGACCATTTAATGGCTCACGCATGTTTCCTGATTAATCACAAGATCTGCCTACCTGCACTATTCTGATCAATGGAAATACTCCAGTTAGCAATCAATCAGGCTCCCTGAGCCCAAGGCCTGCCCAAGTCTAGTACACTCATGGCAATCACCTCTGCAATAGAATAAAGAGCAGGGAGAGTGTGGCCTCCAGGCAAAGTCATCTCTGTCTGCTGGCATGACAAAAGCAGCCATACTTCCCGTTTCACTGGGACAGTCCTAGTTTCTTACGATGCCCCACTGTCAATGAAAATATATACTTTTTAACTATAAAATCTGTTCAAGACATATTCCTATACTGAGTGGAATTTGTTTTCTTACATTTAGCAGGAGCAAACAGTCCAATGAAACAAGTATTCAGTGTCTGAAGTGGAGAAAAAGTTAAACTAACACAGAAACCATCAAAGCTGCTGTTTTGCTCAGAGTGAATGTTCACAACAGTTGGGTATTTTGTTATCAATTCATTGGGAACATCAAGCTACTGGAAAGTAGCCTCCACTCAGAGCGATGTTGCTGATTAGTCAACATTAGGATAGAAACTGGGAATACTGACACCAGCACACTTTGAAAAGTTAGTCCCATTAAGCATATATTTTGAAAATATAACACCAGTTCATATTGAGGCTATATCAGTAGGGTTGTGAAATAATCACATTAAAAGATAAAAAAGTGCATTTAGGAGAACAAACAAAGGGTTGCACATAGACGATGCTTCTTTGGTATTCTAAAAGGTATTAAATCCATGCTTCACTTCCAGTGGGGCAAGTAACTGAAGAATAATCATAACTTAAAATCCTTGATCTATTGTGTGCTTTGATTTTTCAGTAAAAAGCTGAGAAAAAGAAAAAGAAGAATGTTCCTAAACATTAACTGTAAATGTCTCAGTGAACAGCATACATTAACATGATTTACAGTAATTAGCTCTGTATAAAGACATGCACTAACTAAAGTTCCAGTGCAATGTGTTGTCCTACCACGGATTCTCCCATGAGACTTAACTTAAAACCTCACATTACAGATGGGTATATACCTAAGTTAAGATCCTCTCTGCCATCCTAAGTGTGAGGGAATCCTGTATGACCAGTAAAAATAAAGTGCTCTTTTCTAATTTGGCTCCACACCAGCACAATGAGGGAAATTTAAGTTAGTTGGCAGATGAAATTCAATGTTGATAAATGCAAAGTAATGCACATTGGAAAACATAATCCCAACTAAATATATAAAATGATGGAATCTAAATTAGCTGTTACCATCAAGAAAGATCTTGAAGTTGTTGTGGATAGTTTTCTGAAAACATCCACTCAGTGTGCAGCGGCAGTCAAAAAAAGCAAACAATGTTAGGAATCATTAAGGGAGGGACAGATAATAAGACAGGAAATATCTTATTGCCGCTATATAAATCCATGGTACACCCAGATCTTGAATTCTGCGTGCAGATGTGGTCGCCCCATTGAAAAAAAGATGTATTGGAATTGTGAAAGGTTCAGAAAAGGGCAACAAAAATGATTAGGGGTATGGAACAGCTGCCATATGAGAAGAGATTAATAAGACTGGGACATTTCAGCTTGGAAAAGAGATGACTAACGGGAGATATGGCAGAGGTCTATAAAATCATGACTGGTTTGGAGAAAGTAAATAAAGAAGTGTTATTTACTCCTCCTCATAACACAAGAACTAGGGTCACCAAATGAAATTAATAGACAGCAGGTTTAAAACAAACAATAGGAAGTATTTCTTCACACAATGCACACTCAACCAGTGGAACTCTGCCAGAGGATGTTGAGAAGGCCAAGATGATAACAGGGTTCAAAAAAAGAACTAGATAAATTCATGGAGAATAGGTCCATTAATGGCTATTAGCCAGGATGGGCAGGAATGGTGCCAGAAGCTGGGAACAGGTGACGGGGGATGGATCACTTGATGATTACCTGTTCTGTTCATTCTCTCTGAAACACCTGGCATTTTTTCCCATAGGATCCTACAGTGAGCACAGACTGGTCAGACATGAGGATTGGTATCACCGTTTAACATATTACTAGACTACTAAACTGATGTATTGTCAATTTTTAAAGATACATGAGCAAAAAAATTAGGTGAAGGAAACTTAGAAAAAAAAATTACCCGGCCTAACTTTGCAAGACAGAATTTTTGAGTCAAGAGAGAGGCAACAAAAGTGAAAAAAAAAATTCCCATTCCTGTCTGACACTGGATTTGGATCTCAGCAAAAAGGACCTGCTCCAAAACTGATTGAACGCAAGACTGCATCATTAACTTTGTGTCAGGCCCAGCAGGGTAGAGTCCAATATTAGTCTCCTCAAAGAGTGTGGGGGCGGGGGGGAGGGACAAGTTCTGAGTCTATTAAAATGCCAATACAAAGGACTATTCTGAGTTAGACAACTTGAAATAAAAAGTGAGGAGTTTGCAGATAAAAAAAAAAAAAAGAGGGTCCCGCAAACTTGACTATGTGAAAAAGTATCATTTATCAATAAGCTCATTTTCCAAGTTTGGGAGCTAGTGATGCATTTGCTCAGAATTTAGTTATTTCATGTGAAATCAAATAAAATGTTGACATATGTAGGTTATGATGATTTATCCTTTATTGCCTATTAAATATTTTACAATATCTAATTTAATAAAGTGGAACACACGGTGTGCCAATTACCTGGTATTACTGGCAGAAGTAAAAGATGAGTTGTAGTATATAATCTAACCACTTAGGTGAGCATAATCTCCAGCTGCTTGGACAGAAGTTACAGCATAGCATGGAAGACCCTGGTATTAGGGTACTGTACATCTTGAGTAGCAGTACAAAACTAATCAGAGCTATTGGATTTTATATAAATGAATATAAAATAGGCAATATCTCAATCTTTCCCCTCTGTAAATGCATCTGAAGTTGGCCAGACATGGTACTCATTTGTCTCTTTCTACTCAGCATTCTGGGCTGAAGTAACTTCACCACTGGTTCAATAGCTGCAGTTGTGCTCACACCAAGGTAAAGCACCAGCCTTAGGCCTGGTCTACACTGGGAGGTGGTGGGGGGGAAAATCGATCTCAGTTAACAGCTATGTGAATAATGTAGCTGAAGTCAACGTACTTAGATCTACTCACTGCAGTGTCTTCACTGCGGTGAGTCGGCTGCTGCCGCTCCACGTCAACTCCTCCTGCGCCTCTTGCGCTGGTGGAGTACAGGAGTTGACAGGAGAGCGCTCGGGGATCGATTTATCACGTCTAGGCTAGACACAATAAATTGACCCCTGCTGGATCGATCGCTGCCTGCCGATCCAGTAAGTAGTATAGACATACCTTTAATGAGGTTACTACTGACTTCACTCATCTAGCCTGCTGTTGGGCTGATATCCAGGTACAGGTTTCTGTGAGGTTCCTGGTACAACATCTCCAGCTGGTGGACTGATGCCAGGATTTCTATGAGATTCACTGGCTCAGCAGTGATAGCTGGCTGGGGGGATGTTTAAGGAGAGGTCGCACATTCAGTTCCTCTAGCTTACTGAGATGATATCAAGGTGTGGACCTTTGGGAGATTACTGATCAAGCACACTTTCCTTGCTAGGTGATGAGAAAACAAAGATCTTTGTGAGGTTGTTGATTCACAAGGCTTGACCTCCAAGTCAAGAGGCACCATGGATATGCATCATGGGAGACTTGGTGTTATCTGCCATCTCCAATATGCAGAAGTGAGCAGAAGGTTTTGAAGATGATCCAAAACTAGTGCTCCATTATCCAGTCAGAGCTGTATTGAAACTGGCATCTCCAATTAAAGACAACTTCCAATTTGGGCATTTCATTTCTGTTACCTTCAAGGAGTTAATAATTACTTGCCACTCCAGCTTTGTACTGAATTTACAGGCTGTTTCATCTGAAAACCACTTAAAGTTAAAGGCATCTTCCTTGGGACCTGAAGGTTTGAGATAATATACTTGATCTGACCTCCACTCCAGATGCATTATCCCAATAAAAACAAACAAAAAAAACCAGTCCAAAATCATGTCACAGGAACATTTCCCTGTTATACTAAGGGTGCTACTTAGAGCTTTGAGCTGTTTTGGGGCATTCTAGAAGTGTTGTGGGGTTTTTGGTTTTTAAAAAGACAACTCAGAAAGATGACAGGACATTGAAGGGAAAAGAAAACTACAAAAATCATCAAAAAAGTCTATGAAGATCAGCGAGACACAAATAGATCTAGTGAGGCGCTGAATGTTCATTGCATCTTACAAATCTCTCAATAACAAACTGATATTTGATTTAGCTGAGAAATTAGACAATTTTAACTTCAAAGGAGAAGAAGAATGAACCGACAAATGAAGCAAGCTACAAAAGGGAGTTTTTCCACCCATTAGCAATAGAAGCAGAACTGATGATTGAGACCATTGCTGGAGATCACTGGTGACCAAAAATACCAGTTTATTCAGAACATCTCAAATGCATGTGTGCCCTGGTGTACTAGTTAACTGCATCCAAAACAAAGCCTTCTTTTGTCCTTGCTTCATCATTAATTGACTAGATTACTGACTCAACTACAATGGTCAGCCATCTTCTCAGTCCACCAAAGCTCCCTGCTTTGGGACAACTGGGCTTAACTTCAGAGACGTAAAGTGCTGAGAAGCCTGATCTGTCATTTAAGTCATTGAGAGGTGTGGAGTCTTGTCATTTTCCCAGGAGGCCCTCAGCAGTTTTGGGCTCTAAGATAGAATCACCACACCTGTTCCTCATTAACCCTAGGACCATTGAGCAGGGGTTCCACTCAGTGCAAGTCTGTCTCCTTGTGGCTAGATCTGGGAATTAGCTCTCTACCTAGATCTGGTGCCCTCTACCATCTGTTACTCACACTGTAAACCCTCCATCTCTTAGCAACCAGGATGCTCTCTTCATAACTCAGTCCTCCACAGGTCAGTTTAAAGTCCCATCAGACAAGTTGTCCATATGCCATCTCAGGCAGTCTTCTGTTCCAATTCCAAATCCTAAGCCACTTTCCAAGTGACTGGTAGGGGAACCCAGGCCACCCACTACTCTGAGTTCTAGCCCAGGGAGCCTAAGACCAGCAACCTAAGTCTGTTTAGACCCAGTCTAAGACCCTGTTGTGGTTTCCCTGGGCTTTTTCCTGTCCAACCTCTATCTCCTTTCCTATCTCTAGATTTACCCCTAGAGCTTGTTCTTCTCCCCATGACTACTTTCATCCCTGTAGGCCTCTTGTAAGACTTCCTAGTCCAGGGATCTCCTCCACCTGGCCAACTCCGTTTCTTTCTAGGTAGTGACCACATGCCCCTTCCCTGCAGCATCTTCCTGCCCTAACTTGCTGGCTTTATATGTCTAGCCTAACTGGGTTTCATCTGCCATTAGGATTTAATCAATCCCTGGCTTCCCTCCAGCCATAAAGTCTACGTTAAATTGGCCCCTCCTGGCCAACATTGACCCCCTCAGGGCTTATCTCAGAAGGACACCCCATCACAAGCCCTTATGTCATTGTGGCAATGTAAAAGTGGACCTTGAAGCATGCATAAAGTGTAACTTAAAACATCTTTACATTACTAGGGCAGTGTCTAGGGACCTAAGCATAAGTGAGAATTGAGGCCACTCCATGCATGGCAAGAAGCAATGAAAACCAAAGGTCTTTTGCTGAGTCATTTTAGTTTATCACAGCTAAGACTGGACTCACTTTTGGTAAGAAAAATCTACAACTTTTTTTAGTATTTGCAGAGTATTGAAAACTTTAAACAGGCTTCTACCATACTTAAGAAATATTAAAGAACTTATGTTGAGTAATGGGGCAGGAGAAAAGGAATTGTCAGAATGGTGGAAATATTGAAACATAGGAAGTTTTTTTCTGTCTGCTGATTTATGTGTTTGCTGTTCTTTCTCTGTACTCCTCTAGACTTCTGTATTCTCTGACAAGGAAGTTTTAATTTCATACATTAACAACAACTGACTGCAGTGAATCCAAAAGTTAGCATATCCTAACAAGACATAAATTGATTTTTGTTGTTGTCACCTTTGGAAGTGTAGGTGTATTGATCATGGATTTCATTTCTTGGCACCATAGCTAGCTGAAGATAGAAGTTGTTCATCTCCTGTCCTCCATACACACAAAATGGGAGTGTCTTACCTTTGTGAAGTATCATCATCCTTGATCATTGTCACAAGTGATAACCAGTACTTCGCCTCAAACCACATAATTAAATATTAACAACAGCCATAACTATTTTCTGCATAGTCCGTTGAAATTAAGATAAAGTGGCATGCTGCCAGTTCAGCTACTGGCCTGGTTATTTTGTTTTGTCACTATGGTTAGTACCCATAAAACAGGACTCCTGAAAAGCAATATAATGGAAAAGTTTATTGCTAAGCTATCATTAAATATCACCAAAAGCCTTCCTCTACTTTTGCTAGAGAGTAGAGAGATCTGGAAAGTCAAGAGCTGCATTACAAACCTCTAAAGCATTTCTAGCACATGCTACCCAGATAACATTAACAACAATAGAAGTACATCCCAGAGAGTAGATTTTGAATCCCTATAATATAGCCCAGGCTGTAACAAGGGCAGTGACATTTCACAGGATGAAGGAAGGAATGCAAGATGATCTGTTCTATTTGGATGGAGGGAAAGAGCAGAATGAATGTGTCATCAAATAGTTCTTTGGGATGGGAAAGAGGATGAGGCATATGGGTGAAACACATCTCAAAGCAGACAGAGTTTCTGTATCAGGTAACACATGGGTCTTTCCAAGTTATCATTTGAAACTTCGGGCATTCTGAATGGTGCTAAGAGAGCATTTGGAGGGGATTTAATTTCTCTTCTTATAAAATAGGGATTATTACCTGAGGTGGAGTTTAGCCAGTAGAGAGAGGATGCACTGCTTTAGACCTCTGATCTGAAAGACAAATGTATCAAATCTATTAAGAATGACTTTCTTCTTCCTTTACATAAAATATCCAACTGAGGAAATATCAAAAATAGCTCTGTGGTGCTTAAGATCTGTAACAAAGTAGTCTGGATTATTTCATTTATTTTTAACTCTTGGTTTGCCACAGAGATGGTCAGATCATTTTCTGTTTCTGACATTGACTCAACAGCTTTATCCAGAGAAGCAACAAAAAACAGCAACTACCATCACACTGCATCTTCTTAAAACAGGGCTGAATGTATCCTGCTAACTTTAATTAAAGTTAAAATATGAAGACAGAAATTCTATATGACAGGATATAAATTGGACAAAATGCAAAATCTCCTTAAAAAACCACCAAACTAATAAAATGCAGCCTGGTGACATATCTTCTCAAGGATGATCTAGATAACAGTGAAGTGACAAAACTATTTGAGAGCATTGAGCATTCCAGCAGGTATACTGAGTTATTAGCAGGTTTCAGAGTAGCAGCCATGTTAGTCTGTATCCACAAAAAGAACAGGAGTACTTGTGGCACCTTAGAGACTAACAAATTTATTTGAGCATAAGCTTTCGTGGGCTACAGCAAACTAGATAGGTTTGAATAGGGACTGGGAATGGCTGAGCCATTACAAACATTGAATCTATCTCCCCTTGTAAGTATTCTCACTCTTATCAAACTGTCTGTACTTCAAAAGTTTTTTTCTCTTACTTACTGGCCTCTCAGAGTTGGTAAGACAACTCCCACCTTTTCATGCTCTCTGTATGTGTATATATATCTCCTCAATATATGTTCCATTCTATGCATCCGAAGAAGTGGGCTGTAGCCCACGAAAGCTTATGCTCAAATAAATTTGTTAGTCTCTAAGGTGCCACAAGTACTCCTGTTCTTTTTGAGTTATTAGCCAACATGAAGAACAGGATTCCTTCAGCTTTTAACTAGATGTTTATTACAGCCCTTTAGAGAAGAAATACACTTTGGGGGGGGGGAATCATTGATGGAAGGAATATATGGGATCAGTTATGTCATCATTATTGATCCTGAAGATATTTTATGTGCTGCTGGCAGGGGTCCTATCAAATACAGACATTTCCTATGAGCATAAAAAGCTATTGTCCTCCCCCACATCCCCAATCTTAGTCCAGCCACTTATGCCTGGCAAAGGCAACTGGCTATACCCAAGACATTTTTGCAGATGGAAAGCAGATGCTATTACGTTGCTTCTGGTCAAATTGAAAGTCTAATTATGACAAAAAAAGTTGCATCTTCTGGTACCACTTAGGTGTAGATAGGCTTCTGGAAAAGGTTAGAGTCTAGCTACATGGCCTTCAGAATGAGCAGCAACTAGATCATACAATAATGAAACAAGACCAGCATTAATATTTACAATGTTATACCACCAGCACAGAGAACATGATTAGACTAAACTTACACAGAATGGAGTTTTGGCCCTGATAGCACTGACTATTATTGTCTTTTCTTGATACTGAATTAGAGGATGGCCTGGTACGCTTGAGCTGAAGAGATCCTTTCCTACATGGTAATTTGCCCGCACCTTTGGCTAGACAAAGGTGACCAGTCCAATGATACATAACAGTCTTTGGGGGCTTTTTTGCCCTGGATGGTCATGAGATAAGAGTTTAATACCATATCATTTTGATTAATATCTTGTCTTTCTCTCCCTTCAATTCCAACCCAATTTTAGTGGACCCTATTTCACATACTGTTCAAGCTACAACCAACTCCACAGAATAGCTGATGACTTGTATTCCCAGTTTATATCCCAGCAGTGTAATGCATTATCCTCCAAGTCTAGAAGATTAGCTGCTAAAAATCATACAGGACTTACAGTGTGGGTGGGTTTTTTTGTGAGGAGGGGAAGGAAAGAAATCCAATTTTAAAGACTAGATGTCACCTACTTTATTAGTTTTAAGTCACAACTGCTACACATATCAAAAGCAGCTCCTATTTTCATATTCAAGAGGTGCTACAGCTGCATAATAAATGAAAAAAAATATTGGTCACAGGAAACAATAATAAAATTCACTTGGTATCACAGGGCCATTGTGACTTCTTTTGAATGTGAAAACATGATTTATGATATTAGTAGAGCTGCTTGACAATTTTTCTGATGACAATTTAAAAAAAATGGGGTTGTAAAAATTAAGTTAATCCATGAGAAAATATTGAGTTAGGTTAATTGTATTTTCTGACCAGAAAATTAAAAGGGGAAAATTAAGTTTCAAAGTGATATTTCAAAATGGAACAAATTTTATTTCAACTTAAGATTTATCATTTTGGGTTGTTGGGTTTTTTTTTGAAAAAATTAAGTTTGCCATTTTTAGTTGTTGGGTTGAGAGTGGTTTTTCTCCTCTCTCTCTCTCTCTCCCCTTTCTTAACAAAAGGCGTGAATGTAAAATAAGTGTGTGATAGTGTGTGGGGAAGGACATTTCACACATTTTTACTCCTTTCTACTTGAGGCCAAAATCTGGTTCTCTTATAGTTGATGGGAGTTTTACCATTGCCTTCAATATATCCAGAATTTCAACTTCAGGGCAGCTTAGAAGAATTTAACATTAACAGTATATTCAAGAACTTATTGCTAAAACCATGTTCTGGACATGTCCAATTTCAGCACAAAGTGTGTCATGAGGCCACCTTGTTGCTTAAATTGAGAGAGAATAGGGTTATGATTTAGAGTCTAGGAGATAAAAGTAAAGCTAAGGTCTCTGAGACCAATGCTGATCTAGCTGCAGCATATTTCATGTGCAATTTGCCATTACTTAGTGAGTAGATTGAATACTCGGAAAGGTGACAGCACAGTTTAGTAGTATTTTTCCTTGAATGAACAGATTTGCTTCCTTCCCACCCTGTCCCCGACGCACTCATATTTCAGGCTTGTTTTTCTCCTTGATTCAGTGATGATGATAAATACCTATAGGGGAAAAAACAAGTTTTCACAGTTACTGTAAGTCATATTTTAAGTAGTGCCTAAAAATTCTAAAGAGCCACTGTCAAGGTTCCTTCCCCACTCTGAACTTTAGGGTACAGACGTGGGGGACCTGCATGAGAAGCTCTAAGCTCAATTACCAGCTTAGATCTGGTCTGGCTGCCACCACTCGCAAGCACTACTTTCCTTCCCTGGGTAGCCTTGAGAGACTTCACCAATTTCCTGGTGAACACAGATCCAAACCCCTTGGATCTAAAAACAAGGAAAAATCAATCAGGTATTAAGAAAAAGGCTTTTAATTAAAGAAAAGAAAGGTAAAAGAAAACCCTCTGGGAGAGATTAGCATACCAGCTACTCTCACAGACAACAGATTCAAACACAGAGGATGTTCCCCTGGGCAAAAACTTAGTTACACAAAAAAATACCCAAATACCCAATTTGACTATTCCTCTAATTGCACAAGACAAGTTACAAAGAAATAAACATAAACCTATTTATTTCCTTCACTAATACTCACTACTTAATAAGAGGCTGAATTCTGGAGCTTTCCCACTCCGGTCAAAGTGAAACTGACCCAGAAAAAGGAACTTCCCTCCTCCCTTTTGAACCATCTTGTTCTTCCATTGGTTCCTCTGGTCAGGTGTCAGCTAGGCTAGGTGAACTTCTTAACCCTTTACAGGTAAAAGAGGCATTTACCCTTAACTATCTGTTTATGACAGCCACCCTGAACTCTCATGTAGATAGGGGATGATTGTTTAATTTATTTATTTATTTCAAGAGGTACAGAAACTTCAGTCCCACTGACTGCTGGGAGCTGTAGATGACACAGTTTCATTCCAGGAGAGATCACTTGTTGAAGGGATCACTTAGGACATGCCTTAAAGCAACAGGGAACCAGAAGATCATAATATGCACAACACAGGACAGAAGGGTGACAGAACACCACTCTGGGAGTCGGTGAGCCCCATTGAGAGATGAGATGTTTGGTTTTTGTTTTAAAAAAGGAAGGAGAAAAATTAGTGGAGAGGAGGGATCTGCTTTCAAAGTTATTAAGACTAGAATTTTCAGGACTTTAAGAGAGTTAGGCACCCAGCTCCAACTGAAGTTCAATGGGATTTTGGAGCCTTTAATCTCTTTCAAAAATCCCAGACTAAGTCCAGAGATGAATTTGAGAACATACTACTGCTTTCTTGAGAGCTATTATTTCAAGTGCAGGAGCATCTTTGGAGAAGAAAGAGCCACTCAAACCAATTCTCAGAGAGCTCTAACTATGAAAGATGTCTCAAAAATAAACATGCAGGAACTATTATATGATCAGAATAAACTCACTGGTTAAAATCAGGGATCTTGAGGACTGGACTCCACAGGTAGGTTTATCAGTTCTCCAAAAATGATTAACCCTATTGTATGTGTTAACTATGCCGCACCCTCATTGCCAGAGCATTCCTCAAAACAAATTTTTGCCAAATAGAAAAAAATGATAGTGATTAAATAAAATTAGAGCTTTTTGTTTCCATAGATTTAAAATGTCATTTCAGAAGGCTTTCTATTATGCTGCTCCCACAGATAGATATATTTCCATATCTGAAAGATTTAGGCCCAATACAATCTTATTAAATTGTTCAGTAACATCACTTTTAAATTTGTGCTACTCTAAAAAGGTTGGAAATTTCCCAACCTGATGTGCTCACTTTGGATCCTTCAGCTGGTACCCGATCCACAAATAAATGGAATGTGTTATGTATCACATACATACCAGATATGCTAAAAAATCTAGGATTTTATTAACCTTCCTTTGTTAACCAAGCTCTTGTGTTTCCTCCTCCTTAGTATTCCTTTAAGAGTATAGCCCATCTTACTCCATCAGCAACAAAACAGATTCCACTCTCACACTGGGGAGAATCAAGCATACTCTGTTGACTTCACTGGATTCACATCAATATAAATCTCGTGAGAGAACAATCAGTCCCTCAGTGTACTGGATTACATTTGAGTGTCTGCATTGCTGTAGTCTCCTTTAAAGAAGTACCTAAATTACCACACTCCAAAAGGTGCTTCATACTGAATAGTTTGCTGATATGCAGACAATAAGTACAGTACTGCTGCTGAAAGTGGCTAGAGAAGAGCCTAGTTTAAAGTACCATGATATTTAGGAAAATTTGTAGTAATGGAAATGCTCCAAATACTGATCCTAAGGCCTTTTTTCAATTGTACATATATTTGGGGGGTGGAGGGGAGGATCAAAAAGATCTCACTTCAAAAGGAAAAAAGTGTCACAAGCTAAGATTATAGGTTAAGCAAGACCAAAATATATGAATACTCATACAGACAAGAACTCTTGTTTAGTTGCATCAAGTTCTTGGGCATCCCTGTGACCACTCCCACATTTTATGTTTTTGTAACAAGGGGTTTACAGGAGCAGACAACCATGAAATAGTTTTTTCCCCTTAGCAGTTTGAATGCAGGGAAAGGTTATAGCGAGGTGGATTTGTAGCTAGACTTCACTGGTTAAGTCCTTTGACATCAATTCTGCACCCTAAATACATTACGCTCTTGGTAAAATGAATATTTTGGATTCTTTTACTCTCAAACCATATGCTGCAGTCTGTTTATTACCATTTCCAAGTAACAAAATTAGGATCACTGACCTAGTTCTATGTTCTTTTGAAACAGTATTGCAATTAAACCTCACTGGGAAGCTTTTAGTGTGCACCAGAAGGGTCTACACAGGCCAGTTAGTTCATAACACATTAGTAAGTTTTGGAATTCACATCCTGGCCCAGCAATGCACACTACATGTAGACAAGCCGAACGATATAGTCAAGATAATATGCACATCCTTTTTGCCTTTGCAACATCTGATCCATAATGCACTGAAAAAATCCTGGTACATTATCTGCTTTTATTTTAATGTCATCAGCAAAGCTGTCACTTTAAAGGCATGACCTCAAATGGTGGTGTTAGATGGCTGCTCCTTCATAGGTGTTCTCAGCTATGCAGTCCTGCAGGGCTTAGTTCTATTACTTCTTCCAGTGAATGTCTATGTGATGCTACTTTAGGGAAGGTAGAAGATACGAGCTACATTGCCATCTGAAATTCAATGGGAGTTGGAAACCTAATTCTGTTAGGTGTTTTTTAATATCTCACCCCATGTCTGTGTTGTCTAGCACATGATGGATACCACTGGGAAGCAGATTATAATCATCATCTACAGATCCCTAAAATGATTAAAAGACCAAGACTTTTGTTGTACGAATTGATGCTCCAGTTTAAGTTGATTTAAAATTAAATTCTAGTTAAACCAGTGCAAACCCTACTGATATTAACAGGTGTCTGTAAATTAACAATTTACACTAAACTGATAAGTAAGCCAGGTCAAGAGCATCTGTATTAGAGGTTGGCATCAGCTTAACTAAATAGGTTTTAAATTTAATTTAGCTAGGCTGTGTCTATTCTAAGAAAGTGGGGCACTTAACTATCCCAAGGATAAAGCTTGTAGTAGTCCGAGGCAGGCATCCCCAGTAATTAACCCCCACTGATCTGGTAAGGTAATCATCCCCACCAGAAATACGTTTAAATATGGGGTACAGCTACATTTAGAGAGAGTTACCGGTATATCTTTACCCAGACTTTCCTATTACTCTGCAATATGAAATCCTGTTTTTTGTTCAGTTAGCTTGCTACATCTCTCTTCCCCTTCCCTTGGACGGAGCTGCATGGTAACATGCTGGTTCTCTCATTTTGTTCCAGTACTAATGATTCAGTTTCAACTATATATGCTCATCCCTGATACCTAGCTGCCTTCTAAATGCCTGTAACTAAATAAATTAAGAAGAAGCATGCATTAGGAACTAGGTATTGTTTAGATAGACATTATTAAGGGGGCTAAAATAATATATGTCAAATCTGCCCCATTCTGTTGATGGCCAGGTAGAATTTTTATTCTTGGCTATCAGGATAATAGCTCACTCTCTGGTCACAGATCTTTATAACAACAAGGTGATTAGGAGAATAGCAATAAAGCAGGGAAGAAAGTAGCTAGAGTACCACTAGCAATAAATACAACTGCACCATAAAGAGCCTTCCAAATGGCTCAGATTCCAAACCAGTAACTGACATTTGTCAAGTTCCACAGGATTCTGCTTATTCCTGTGGTGTCCCACAGATTTGCCAAACTCTCAGTAGGTGGAAATACACAAAAACTGTTCTTGCATGTAGAGCATTTTCATGATGCCATCCTCAAGGAGGGGTTAGGATGACATGGGGCTAGCATAATGATGTTTGCTTTACAACATCACTACACAGCTACAGTTGTTTTCCAAGAACCTTTTGAAATACAAGGCTTGGATACCACAAATCAATAAATCCACTCTATGTCTGTGATTAACTATTCAGTAAGTCCAGAATACTTTTCCAGTCCATATCTATTTTATGGTGGTGTGGCTATTTTTAATATTTTAGTATAACCGGGCATATTTATAAGGTTAACAAGTCAAATAAGGTATTGCAGCAATGAAGGGCTTAGAAAGGCTTCTCTATTCTTGTTGGAGAAGTTCTTTCATAAACAACGTAATAAGTAAATATTTTGTATTAACATGTTATAGACAAATCCTAGCACCCAGGGTGTTGACCAGTTCTTTTCCCCGCTACCCAGAACACCCAGAACTCAGACAGAATCTTGAGCTGAAGATGTCTCATATTTGTTGCTTCAGGGAGTGATCAGTCCACTGAAACAGGGCACAGCATAAGGTTAAATGAAAGTGCACACCCACATTCAGGTGCTCACCTTAAATACATTATACAATATATAATGAATAACTTTGTAACATACACTTTCCTGCATTAAGACTAAAATTAGTTTGCAAAATCAGTTGTTTAGCAGATTGGACTGCTGACCGAGTTGTTCACCTGATTAGGCTGCTGGTCAGATTTTCACCTGGCGGTTCTCTTTCCTTTCCAGACAAACAGACATCTTTTCACATGTCCCAGCCCCTAAAATATACATTCTAAATATCACACTCTACACATACAAGGTATGCTTTAAAAAAAAAAAAAAGCACAACTTAGCTAGCAGTGATAGAACAAGTCCCTTTTTAGTGTGGCTATTCAGCAACTTTCTTTCCAGACTTCTTCTTGCCCCTGGAGCAGCTACCACAAGTAATGCAAGAAATAATGTGCCTCAATTTAACCAAA
Organism: Mauremys mutica; assembly: GCF_020497125.1. Classification (NCBI taxonomy): domain Eukaryota; kingdom Metazoa; phylum Chordata; order Testudines; family Geoemydidae; genus Mauremys; species Mauremys mutica. The sequence continues at coordinate 181,112,998 of NC_059072.1, read as the reverse complement.
TCCTGTATTCAGCCCTCTCAGCAACTGTTTTATTTATATTTGCTTTTACTATTGTCTCAAGAAAGCAAAATAATAAGCTTTACTTTTTTTCAGGATAACAAATAAATATGTTGTGCCTGAATTTCAAGCAGCACAAAATAAAGTAGGGGTGATTATTGCCTGGCCAGCTGAAAATGCCAAAAGCTACTTTCAGAACTCTATGGCAGCCCAAGGCTTAGACAAACAACAGCTACAGACAAAATAAGCTAACTTCTAGGAAGAAAGACAAAGTAAAGATCAGTGCAGAGTTAGCAACATTGTTTTCCAGAGCACAGAAAGATTTGATGGAAACAATTAGGACCATAGAGGGACTAGAGAGGGGGGACTCACCCCTAGAGTGCCTCTTCAGAGGCAGTGCAAGAATCAGGAACCAGGCAGGGAAGCAGGGTTCAGAAATGACACAAGACAGAGTCCAATATAGCAGCCACATAGATCCTACTTGTGCAGACAACTCTCTTTAGGTTTAAACAAGAAGCCCTGACCAACCAGAGTTCACAGTTTTCCTCCAAGCAGGCCCATGGAAGCCCTCCCAGATGTAACTTCAGGTTTCATGGTCTCTCCTGCTCAGTTGGTTAGTAGTGAACTGCTGGGTAGGAGCAGGGTGGTAGTAGTTAACTAGGAGCCTTGAAGACCACGTTCAAGATCTGTCCAGTCCTAATGCCTCTCTCTGTTAGGCAAGGCCTTCTTCCAAAGCCTAACCTTGCCCTTTTTCAGTTCTTAACTCACTTTTCAAAGCCCTCATCCAGTGTTGCCATACTCTCAGCACCTGCTGTTGGCTGTCTAGGGATGTTTCTTTCCCCTACAACCCAACTTTCCCAACCCTTTTTCCAAATTTCCTCTCAGAAGAGGCCCCAAACATCTACTTTTCCCTTTGGGCCACCTCTTCTTGGTTTTTGTGGTACAGCAGACTTGAAACAGAATGTTTCAAAGCTGATTCCCTCCTTACCACTGGCACAGTGTTTTTGCCCCTTTATATCACTTTTTGGAGTTCCCTCATACTTAAATTTTCATTTAAAATAAGATCAACATCCTCCTCCCACCTTGTCATCATCTCCTAATTAGCATTAAGGAATGTTCCTTTCTTTTTCCTGATTTTATTCTCTGATCCTCATCATTACTGACTTTCTGAAACACAGCAGCCAGAATTTACACTTTTTCTTTGTTGGAACTTGTGACTCTATGGCCTTCCATTGCAAGTTCTGGTACTGTGCTGCTTTTTCTCTTTAGTCTGTTCATTTTTTGAAGTTACTTGTATGCTTCCAATATCTTGGTATCTTTATTTACTTTCTTGCAGTATTTTCTCCAGCTCTTTCTTTCTTTTTTTTCTGGCCCTTTTTATTGCCCTTTGTGCAACTGTCTTACCCTTTTATGTGTCATTAAAGTCCTCACAGTTTAGTATAGTTTTTGTTTTCTTATATGACATATTCCTTTCCTTAATTACCTTGTTGTATTCCTTGTTTCACCACAGTACACTTTTCCTGTCTGTATTTAGGGTTAGTGTTCTAGGAGTAGCTAGGCTGCCTGGCTTTATAATTTCCTTAGTAACATTATTACAGAATTCCTCCATATCCTCACTTATACACTGCTTACCCACATATTTCTCACTTACTTATCTAAAGAGTTTCCAATTTGCTTTCTCTGGGTTCCAAGTGGTATGTCCTTTTCCTTGATATGTACCCCTTCCCTCCTCTTCCCATTACCCCTTCCCTTGTCTCTGTAAGTTTCCCAACTGCATTTGATTGCTATGTTACTAGAAGCTATTCCCAGGTCTAGATGAGAGAAACTTCCATCCCCTGCACAGAACCTGGTAGGTGTTCCATCATTTGATATTACTCTATTATCTTCACAGATATTTTCTGTTAAATAATTTGTCCTACTTCCCCACAATCTGTTGTGACAGTTCAGATCACCACAGATAATGTACAGGCATGTGACATCTGCAATTCTTTTAGTTCTATAACCTCTGGTTTTTTTCCTGGGTTATAACCATTGTGCAGTCTGAGAGACACAGAGTTGCTTTGTATTGATATCTCAATAGCATTATACTCGATATTTAGCTTTTTACCCTCTTCTTCAATGTAGTTTAGATTCTCCTTAATGAAGGTGCAGACTCCATCACACTTTCCTATTTCTCTATCATGTCTCGTCCCACCATATCCTGGGATTTTATAATCTAGGTTTTCTATTAGCCATGTCTTCTGTATGCATATTATATCAGGCTTGGTTTTCATGTCAATAATATGTTTCTCTAATTCCTTCCCATTTTATATGGGACTATGTGCATTCCAGCTAAAAATAGTCATCTCTATTCTCTTAATCTTCAATACCCCCTTCACTTAGGAATTTATGTAGTCATTCCACTGATAGGTTGCTAGCTCATAGGTACTTTTCAACAGCTTTAACTATAATTCTCATTTTCATAGGTTTTTTTTCCTATGAGAAGTACAGTTTATGACTTCAATCATAAATGCAATGAATCTTTTTCTGTAAGTAGAATGTCATCTCCTTTCACCTTGCTGTCACTCATTACTTTCTTCCTTGTATTTTGTTGCATGCTAATCCTCATCACCATTTTGGGTTTTCTTTTCTCCTCCTGCAGGCATCTCCTAGTACCTTCTCTTCTCTGGCTTCAAGTCCTACTGTTACAGGAGCCACCCATCCTCTTGAGCTCATTCCAAATTGGTCCTGGCCCTTCCTGCGGGTGTAATTTCATGCATTTATTGAGCTCTCCAGCTCCACTCACCCCTTAAGTGGGAAAAACTGGTAGGGGAAAAATGGTCTCTACATTATTCATCCCAGCTATGAGATGCTGGCTAAGTGAAAATAGATAAAAAAGAAACTATAGTAGGAAGTGTGAAAACTAGAGTTTAATTTTAACTTGAAGTTTTTGAATGGGGAGAAGATCCTGCTGCGTGAGAAAATCTTCTGCTAGGAAAAAAATTAGGAATCAATTCTGTAATAATTGTTTCTATGGACTGCAGCTGAGACGCTTCCATCAAATTTGCAGCATGTGTTAAGAATCTCATGATGTCCTTTGGAGGTAGGTGCAGCTCTTGAAAAGCAGATTGAAATCCTTAAACACTTCAGCGGAAGGGTAAATACAAACCTCTTTCCCCATAATAGAAAAGTCAGGTTCATTTTAATAAAAAAAAGTTATACTTAAGTCTTAAATCCTGTTTCTGCACCAGAGAGTTACTTCAGATTTAAGGGTCAGCAAATAAGTTGAGCAGCCACAGAGAGAAAATTACAAATTCCGATTCATCACAGCTAGTGGTCATTTGAAGAAAAGGTATAAAGCTCATGCAAAATGACCTTTCAGGTTGCTCCATGCTTCTTTATGGCTTAGAACCGTGAAAGATGACTACCACATGAAAAGGCATCTGTGGGGTTGCTGATTTCTTGCTGAGTCAGCTACTAGATAACAATGAGCCAGTTATTTTGGTTTTCACTTCCTGTGCAGAAACCAGGACATATTTATTGTTCAATAGACATATTAAATATTTAGTAGGGAAGAATATTATGACTATCATAATATTAAGAAGATGAGAGGAACAGGAAAACAAAGTAGCACTGAAGTTTAGAGTGAAAAAATAACAGAAAACTGACATCAGTCAATTGAAAGCCTAGAATGGTATTATTTAGACTTCATGTTTCATTAAAGGCAGTGGTTAAAGCACCTAACAGTGAAATAAATATCATCCTTCCAAGACAGCAGTGTTTTCTAGTTCTGCTTCTTTTCTGGCCATCTGTCTCAGTTTATGTCTCTCAAGGGATCTACCTCAGGGTCGAGGTACTGCTGGTCTTGCTCTTTGATGTAGTTCCAGAGTACATTCCAGTTCTATTCATATTTTGTCCCTCAGGAGAAGCATGTAGGATGTCAATATTTTTAGCATTTTGATTTAGGATAGATATGTAGTGACATGTTAGTAAGTATCAAGGAAAGGCAGCAACTGATTTCCAAAACAGACATGTATATTAGATTTTCTGACATTATGTTGATTTATAATAAACAGCTTAGGATATTTCAAGATGTCCCTTACTCAGATTCCTGCCCTTCAGAATGTTGAGAATTTATGACTCTTTCCACTAAGATGTCTCTGCTTTTCGGCTACCTGGCTACCAAATCAACCCACATTAGATTGATATTTTTTATAATAGCCTTTCCCAGAATGCTCTCCTAATAGTGGGCCCTTTACATTTGGGTGCCACAAGCAGATGCAGTCTTAAATTGGTTATTTTTCTTCAGTCTGCTGCAGGTTACCGTTCCTTCAGTTACAGATAATAAGTAGTTCATTTTAGATAGCTGGCTCTTAGATGACCTTTTTCTGTCTTCCCTAAGGAGGTGGCACATCCTTTTTCTGTCTTCCCTAAGGAGGTGGCACATCCTCACATGGGATTCCCTATTAAATACAAAATTCGCAAAAAGTGTTTGGAATATGGTTGACTATTCATTCTGTCAGACACAGAGAACAATTATCATTCTCTTATTAGAGTAAAAATTCTCTTTTCTCTATTGTGTCTGATACTGACTTTTCTGGAGTCACTTCGTTATCAGAAAACCAAGCTCTTGGGATGTACAGGGACATGTTTTGGCTGAGCTCCATACTCATTTATCCCTAGAGACATTATGTATTTCCCTGGCTGTGACTGCCTTGCTGTACTTCAGCTCCTCTGGCCTTAGACATTGGACACTAGATTGATAGGACTCAGAAAAATGACCAAGGAACAAACTAACGTTGACTAGTAAACCTTATTTTTATTCTCTTATTTTTTATAATTGATACTGCAAAAGAGACAGGAGGGATGACATATTTGGCACATGAGAAGCAAGATGTTGGTATTTCATTCACCACTGCCGTCTCAACCAGGGATGAACTACATTATGCTCCTCTGGAAAAAACTTAAATGTCTGATGAGATGAGACAAAAGCAGCAACTGCTGCTATGGGCATAAAATTGGATCAAGTAGTTTCAAGGTTAAACAACTTAGAAAGCAGACTACTGGTATGGAGAAGCATTTAATATGCTTGAGGGAAAAGGCTTTCAAAGCACACAACAGTAAATGTGACCACTTGTTTAGTCTCTCAAAGTTTATTGAAAGTAAACAAGGCTTTGTAATGTAAGGGACAGCTGCTAGAAAACAATATCTTATATCAGAATGTTTTTCCGGGGAAAGTGTTGGGATGGAGTGAGGAAAGATGGAGAAAAAAGGACTCCTGGTAATGGACCATATTCTATTCCATATTCTATTAATCTGTATGGGTGCAACTCCAGTGGCAGTCAATGAAATCAGTTCCCTGGTTAAAGAAATAAAGTTACATTTATATAGCAATTTTCATGCGGCTGCTTTACTAACAAAGTAGTACTAACTTATTTTGCCCACTCCTTAAATGCAGCCACTTCTACTGTTTCTATATAACAATGTACAGCTACAGTTTGCCACAAAACAGCCAGAATAACATTAGAACTAATTGAAACTAGAGCAGGATTTTTGCATAGGCAGGATGTACCAAAGTTGGAAATTTACCAAGAGGGGCTAGCATCCTTTTGTGAAAAATTCCATGGAATCTTTGATCAAAACAATACTACAGAAAATACATTCTGGAGTCTGGTCATGGGTTACGGAGACTTTTACCAAAAAAGAAGTGGTTTGGATAGCAATAATATCTAGCTCTTATAAATCAGTGGCTCCCAAAGGAGGTATACTCTTTAACCTATTATCTTTACTGTCTTAGAATTGCTATATTCTTTTCTCTTGTACAACTTTTCCTTGTACAACAACTTTCACTGTATTATCATCAATTCTCTTTATTTTAAATTTAAAATTTTAACCACTAGAAGACCTCAGTTTCCAGAGCTGTGAATTTGAAATCATTTCACATTATAAATCTGATACTGAGTTCTGAGGCCAGTCACCATCTCCAGGAATTGCTCAGCACCTGGCAAGATCAGGCCCTAAATTCAAACACATTTTAAAAGATATATATTTTTAAAGAGGAAAAATACAGTTGGGGTGGTAGTTGGAAAACTATAACTTTAAAAAAAAGCTAACTTGACTAAATAAAAAATATTGAAAGATACATAGAAAAGGAAAATATGTAAGTTAGTATGTAAGTGTGGATCCATTGTTTCCTAGACAAACTCCCTCAGAAAGCTCTGGTGCCTGTATAAATGCTATTCTGGCAGGAAAAATAAGTGATGGTAGCAATCTTTTTTTGTCAAAATTAATGGTAAAATATGATAGAAATTCATCTGTTTTTAGGGAGAAAGAAATACTAAAATGTTTTCTGGTAAGGGTTAAATATCCAAAGAACAAAAAAGCCTCTGAATTACACATAGAAAATAACTGAAAGATTTGTTGTTATAGATCAAAACTTACTGTTACATTTACTTTTGGCTTGGACACACTAAGAAATAGCAGTTTGCATTGTCTAAATATTGATACAAAATCTCTATTTTCTTCATGTTGCCAGTTTGCCTTTTACTTACCAATGTTTTTATGCAGAGTTAAATCAGAGTCAGATTGTCAAGACAATCTCATTAGAGATTTTTTTTAATCTGTTTATTTTAGCATTGGACGTTGAACAAATTCTTAGCCTGAAAAATTCTTTAAAGCTGTGATTCTTGTTGTAGAAGCCACATTTTGGGGAAATGGTATTAATTAAGGTTTATATTTTTAGAAACTGGGAGAATGACTTGTGCTCCCCTCTCCTCCCCCCACCTAGAAAAATTGCATTTATACATATGGGATGATTTCATAGGCAAATACCAGTTTTGTATGCACAGATGCAAATGCATGTGTGGTCTGCACTGGGTGCAGATGCAAGACAGCCTTCTGTTTTTCAGAAGTTGGCACTGTAAATTCAAGGTTTGATTATGCCACTGTTTTGCCTAGTGAGTACCACCTTGTTCCATAAATAGACCTTATGGAATACTGTGCTACTCAGCATGAATAATAGTAACACCACAAGTGGGGCCTTTACAATAACAACTCTTTACTGATTTGAGCAGTGATAGATAGTTTGCATTGGATACACTTTCCCTTTTATTAATTTGAATCAGTCTAGCCCTTTTCATGCCATTCTAATATGGGGAAATTTAGGATGGGGCCTGCAAGTATTTTTACATTTGGAAGCAAGTAGTTCTCTTAGGGCAGATGGAGACTTTCCCACACCTTTTGTAAGTGGCAATATATGAGTGTGCTGCTCCATGTAGCCTGATCTATGAATTGTATATTAATTATATTGATTACTTAAAAATTCTCAGTTATCATTCTGAGGGTACAGGTTTTTGCCCCAAGATCAGGCCCAGTTTTATTAAAATTACTGCAACACTCACACTTTAGGAAGCTCTCTGTATCTGGCTACAACTCTCATCTCCTGCACTCAGACTGGGATACAGCTTTTATAATACATTATGCTGGTGCCACTATACCTAATGTATATTCAGTAGAGGTTTCTCCCCTCTTTCTTATTTATGTTTCTGCACCTTACTAATGTTGGGGTGCCCTTTCCCTATAGGTTAGTATATTAATGATCTCAACTTATCATCATATATGTCACCTCATTGCCATTGCACTCTTCTGGTCAGACATCTACAGATATTCCTATCCTGAAATATCCAAAAGCTGGTGTTAGCTCATGTTATTGCAGTTGGCTGGCGTGGTTATGGACAAATTTCCCCCTTAAACACTCTATACCAAGTTCCCCAAGACTTAGGAGTGACCACTAGGCCATTTAACCATGCCAAAGTTCATAGGCCTCAAACTTTATACTAACTGCTGAAGCCAATGTCTTACAGGATACAGGCCCGCAGGTTCCTTGCATTACTCCTAATTAAAATAAATGCTAATGCCAGCATTATGGACTACACCCAGGAGCCTCAAAAGAGACGCCAAGAAGAACATGATTCTCTCCCTGCTCAGCTTTAGGATGGTAATAATCTACTGCTGGTCCACACCAGTGGCAATCAATATCCCTCCCCATCCTCCATGCTGTCTCAGATGTACTGTCTGGCATGTTTCAGGAGATAGGAGCAGAGACTTGACTCTACCCATACCCACCCAGCTCTCATGAACAGGAGGAGCAGTGGTTACACAATGTCCACTTACTCCTGTGTGCCAGGACCCAAGGTTTAGGTAGCCCATGCAGGGTCAATAAGGAGTGTCTTACACCCTGGTGTAGGTGCCTAGGCCACATCAAATTCTAGCCCTTTCCAAACTATTTTGATATCAAGTAAGTAGCAATTATTAGAATTTTTGTCTGCAATATTTATTTCCCCCTTTCACCACATTTCATTTAGACAGTTTTTTTTCTTTTTAGCTTTGCACATGCATTTTGTTTATTTTCCAGTCTTCAAAGTACTGAACGTTACATCTTCATGCAAAGTAAGCCTTAAATGCTGCTATACACATGATTAGCTATCATCTTTCTAAGCTAAAAACAGTTTATGCTACTAAACAAAAATAGAAAGTTATAACAGTTTCAAGGAAGTAAAGGGGCATTAGGGAGCATGATGGACAGGGATTGAACCTTGCAGCTGAATGAGCAGGATAAATGATAACAAGCTTTAGTGATAGCAAAACTAAACAACAGGCTTCACTATTAAAAAAGGGAAAAACCCTCTGAACATTGTATGTCAGCAATACACAAAGCCACTGAACAGATTATCCAGGAGTGTAACAAAGATGAAATTAGCATTAGTATCTCCAGAGCTTACAAACAACATCATAAAACCACAGATAAGGTATTTAATTTCTGCATATAAACAAGCAATGTTAAACCACCCTTTTCTTAATTTGGAAAGTTAAGATTTATTTATAAAAGCTGTGTGGATTAAATGAAGATAGAATTCATATCCACAGAAGTGGAAAGACCACTATGCATATTGCATTTCAAATGAGAAAGAAATTGGTAAGTGAAATGGTGAGAACAAAATCCAAAGTTACCTTTGTAAAGGAGAAATCAGTATCTTTTACCAAGAAAGCTGTGATTACACTTTGTATAGTATTTATCCTGTGGGATGGTGATAAACCTGTTAATTTGTCCTTCTCTGTTGGTTAGGATGTTCTATAGTAGTAGGTGCTGCTGCTGCTGACCATTTTAGACTATGATTGGTTTTCAATTAAAATTAGAGGATAAAAACTGCAAGGAAATATTAAAAATTACTTTAGTCTAGGAGAATGGATGTTCAGAGACTTGGTAATAGGAGAGAGATGTTTACAGCAACAGTAAGTCATCAGTTCAAATCCAGCCAAGGTCATTATTAACCAGAAAAGCAGTCGTCTGATGCCTGTTTTGTGACCTATGTTAAACGATCTGATCGTCTTGGACCTAAAGGGCAAATCTCCACATCACCATCACAACTGACAAGACAAAGACTGAATGGGCATGAAGATAGCTTATCCTCCTAGATATAATCCCTCCTCATCAAAGCTGAAATGCAGTGGTGGTGAGCAGCGCAGGGAAAGCAGAACTGTTGTGCTTGCATTCTCCCTGTTCTTATGATAAAAGACATTGCTTTGCAGAGCTGTCAGTCCAATATTTTCAATAAAGCAATAACCAACTCAAACATTTCAAAGGGGAAAAAGTCCACCCTTAAAAATGCCACTTCTCTAAGATATCCTAAGAAACATTGGTTGAATGAAAACCTGACTGAAATATAGAAAGGACTAGGCTGTTTAGATAACATTACTGCTGCAGATTACACAAGTCTAGGATGAAAATCACTGAAATTAAAGATGGTCTAAAGAGGCTCAACTTTGGTTTCCATTTTGTGGTTTTCTGAACCACCAAAATTGAGAGACTAAGATAAATGGTTCTAATTCTGACATCTCTTTAATTAAATCCACTATTCAGGAAAAAGAAGGCTTTTGAGATTTTGTTTTTTTACCTATAGCATTAATTTTATTAACCAAGATTCTCAGGAAAAAAAACAATCCCATGGAAAGAATCATATATATTTCCTAAATAAAATATAGTGATTGACACTGGAAAATGCAAACACTTTGCTTAGTCACTCTCTATGCTACAGTACCTCACTGTGATTCTGATCAAATCTTTTCTCATTACATTCCTTTTCAACTGACATGAAATCTTTGTAAATCCTTTCCAACTCACCCTTGTAAATCTGAATTTGAGATGATGTAAGGATAAATAATATCTATAAGTATAACACCACTTCTGAGACATTAAATGGCAGCAGGATAAGATCTTTTGGAACATTAAATACTTTTCTCCAACCCACTAGGAATTAAGAAACTACACTACTACTATCTTACACTGCTTGAGAAACAAGCTGTTTATAATATTTCTAACCCAATTTTCACACTAACAAGCTTAGTCTCCTCAAAGGACAACGGTGGACATTTTCAAAGTCAGAAAGGGGAGTCAGGTGCCCAATCCTCATTGACTTTCAATGGGAACTGGGCACTTAATTACTTTTTGTGCCTTTGAAAATCTCCCATTATATTATCACATAGAAACTATTTTGTAAAATATTTTACCTTATAGTATGTTATCTCTGAGTAAGTTATTGGGCAGATATTTTGGTTCTAGCTTTCAGGCACTTTGTCCTCATTTAAAGATACCCTTCATGATGGTCTGCAATCCCTATACGAGGCCAGCCAATTGACAATCAAATTTTACATTTATGATTGGCATTAAGTAATTGCAACATCTCTCCAACTGTTTGTGTAAAGCCACAGGCTGATAATGGTACAGGTGGGTCATAGCTGGAGGAAAATGACCAGAACAAATCACACACAAGCATCCAGTGTCTGAAATTCAAGATGTGTCCCAGTGGTGATACTTAACTTCAGAATGAAAGAGAAATGTGTGTTACTGGAGAGAAAAAAAAAGAAAAGAAAAGAAAAGTGGGGCTTTCCAGCTAGTCTTATTCCTAGCCTCAATAAAGACTGTGTTGAGTTGCTGCAAGACAGAGTGAAAAAATACCAGAGAAAAGGATTTAAAATTGCTACTGGAAGCCTGATTGCCTCTTGTGGGGCCGAAGTGATCATCTGGTGCGTAAACAAAGACCATCTGAGGATATTACAATGAAAGGGTGAGAGCGTGAGTGCAAGGGGGAAAATGTAGCCTGCCATGAGGCTATGTGACTAGAGCTTTTAAACCTTCCAATCCCCTCTAGTTGCTTAAGTGCTCCATCTGTTTCTCATCCAGACTTGGCCAGTGTGGAAGAAACTCACTGTAAACCACAAGAGAACCCCCAGATTTAGTTGGATTAATTAGAGAAGATAGTAGATACCACAGGACAGCTTACCAATATTGTATTACAAAAATGTATCTATAATGTCTTTCAGATCACTAAGGTACATAACGACAATCTCTCTACACCTTTCTGTGGCTACTTGACAGTTATGTGAAGGAAGTAGGGGGAGGAAGGATCAACTGATTAATAGAGAAAATAAAGTTTTCAGGTTTGTAGGAATCAACATCTACCAAAAAAGTAATTGCTCATATTGCAGTGAGCTCCTAGATAATTCATTCTGACCATATATGGATTGTCAGAATTTATGTATTTAACATAAGAGATTTGCTTGGAAGCCCATGGGTATCACAGTGAAAGAAATTACAAACAAGGGAAAGAAGCTCAAAACACAAATTATTCAAGACACGGCCAAAGTTGCCTATGTCCACTTTTTTTCAGACAAGCCAACTGCAGAGAGGAGATATTATATCTCCTCTGCATGTGTCATGGGAGAATAAGAGCATAGAAGAAAGTTCACCTGATTCTTAAACAAATCAAGCCATGCACAAAATAGATTGATGCAACTGGTAGTGCCCATTAGAAGCTTGAGCCCGGACACAAAGTCCATATAAAAAAAGCCAAATAAAATGTATACTGTACACTCTTAAAGGTTGCTGTCAAGCATCTTTAAGAGCCTTTCCCTGTTTCATCACTATTCATGCAACTCTAAATAAGATTTAAGCTCTCCAGAGGAGAAGGAATAGTGGAGAAAAGCCTAGCAAGTAGTTTAAACTCAGGATCCACAGACCAGGGCAAATCAAATCAAAATAAAAGTCACTCGCTTCCTAAACTGAATATTGAGAGGTACAAATACACTTTACAATTTTTTCCAACAGTTTGCACCTCAGTCAAGCAGATCGCTTAAGTATATGCTTACCTTTAAGTACATGAACAAGCCCATTGACTCAGGAGATGTTCTGTCACCAAAATTCTGCATCTTTGACAGTTATTATAAAAGTGATGCTAAGAAAATGAACGTAGAGTAATGGGCCCAACCAGGCAATCATTTACCTATGTGAGTAGTTCCATTAAAACTGTTTGGTCTACTCATCTGCAAAAGTATTTCTTATCTGAGTAACAATTCGCAGAAATGGTCCTAAAGTTGGCCCAGTGAAACAATAGTCGTTAGCTAAACTGGCAAGCACAGCCCACATGGGGAAAATCTCATTCAATGGGATAAATAGAAACAGGACCAAATTTGATGGCTGTCAGTGTATTGAAGGTGTTAGGCAGAATTCATCCCCTAAATGTGTGGTAATGGCTTCCACATGTTCATATGACCCTTGAGCACTAATGTATTACCATAGTGTTTAGTATTAATATTGTGGTTTGATAATTTTTGCCAATTCGATTACAATGCCCATTTATTTTTACTTAATTTCTCCTTTTGTCATTTTATTCCTGTTAGTGTTAATTTTGATTAAAAATTTAATAAAATGAATTAGTTTTCTTGCCTTAAAAAAAAATCTATTCAGTCTCAAGTTCCAAGAAACCTTTGAATTTGAATTGTATCAACATTTAGATATTCATATACTTCAGATCTCAGAAATATTATGCTACACAAAAAAGTTCCATTGCAACAGTTCACATCTGGGTTTAGAAGGAAATGTAGTTGAGAATTATTTTAAACAAGGTGGATTTTAACTAAGACACACCTTCCTAATCAACAGACATTTCACAATCTGTATCAAAGTGAATAGCTTCCTCTAGCGAAAAGGTGAGAACAAGATACCTGTTAATGATGAAAACCAAGTTTTCTTGTTTTTTAAAACTCTTGGGTTATGAAATTTATGATACACTTGAGTTGGAAAGAAAAAAATTACATTAATATTTCTATCATTATCATATCTTCAGGATGTTCTTGAAACCAGAAAAGTGCCTTTGGCAATTCACCTGGCTGCCCTGTGCCTTTTATCAGCTCTGTTGTGTTTCACAAAAGGTACACTAACCTGTGATGGCAAGGAATCATCAACAGAGTCCAAATCCAAGTCCACTTGAGCACAGATGACGTGTGTGAGCTAAAAGTCTCACTAGGGGGGAAAATAACTGCTAGCAATTTACTTTTTCAGAATTAAAAGTAAAGAATTATCTTTTTTGTAGAAAGCACCAGATTGTGCCATTGAGACATTGGCTCATATTGGGGGAGGTGTTTAGCTGCACTTGGCCTGTGGGTGCTTTGAGAACATATTGTGCCTTCCTTATCTCTCTAGAGCTGCCAGGCTTGCTGGAGGAGTGTATTCACTCTACCACCCCTTAGGCATTGCAGTAAGCTCACCTGTATGTCAGCCTAGCTTTGCTGTCCAGTATGGAGCAGGGAAAGAGCAAAGGACCAACAACTGTGCCTGTCACCTGCATAAGTGGTACAAGGTTACCTTTTGCCTTCCCTTGAATATTCAATAGGGGCTAGGCACAATCTTGCTTTCTTGAATTCTGTATTTTTCATCCCAGCAATGTTTAAAAAAAACTCACTTAGAAATAAACCATAGCAGATTGTTAATAAAAAACTTCTTACTTTTGAGTCACTGGATGGAATCCAGTACAGGCTGGAAGTGTCCCCTTTCATTTTGCTGGGTCATTAGTTTCCTTGGTGAAGTTGGTTTCAGTAGGGTAGAAACAGTAGACACCAAACTGGAAGGAAGGAAATCAGAGCAGCAAAAGCAGGCTGTATGCTTCAGGTTTCTGGAGATAAGGTCTGGTAGTTATAGGCAAGTTAGATTGTGGGATAGTTCTTTCAAGAGATGTGAAACAAGTTCTTGCTTTAGTACAGGGTGAAAGGGGTCAGATGGAAATAAGGGCTATTTTATTATTGATTATTGTTGTAATGTATTATAATACTAGCATGTAATAGCCAGGTGAACAAAACAGTAATAGGGACCAGGTTCAGGTGATACAAGAGCAAGCAAATACAATTTTGCTCCCTTCCCTGCCCCCCCCCCCCATGTAAAGACCTTTGCTCACTGTGCTTTGAGGGGAAAAAGGGGGGGGGGAAATCAAGCAAAAGAGCCTGGATTATTTAATTGGTGCTTTCCATCTCAGCAAGTAACAGAGTCAGAATCGTGGTTTTGTGGTTTAAAAAAAAAAACAGGGGGAGAGGTATGCCTCTATGAACAAATTAAACAAAGCAAAACAAAAAATCCAGCAGAGCTATTACCAGAAGCAGTAAATGAGAAGACACACAACACAGAAAGTGAGGAACCAAGAAAGCATTGAGTTAGCAGTAACTACAACTATTACAAGAGGGCTGCTAGCTAGAAGAAAAAGATGATGTTGACAAGGTTGTTGGTATGAAAGATGAACCCGCTAAGATAGGGACTCTTGCCAACAATAAAGTAAATATTCTATTATTTGAACCACAGTAGCTCCTGGAGACGCCAACCACATTGACTCCACACATTATAAGAGGTGGTCCCTGTCTCATAGAACATGCAGACTGGGCTGAGACAAAATGTGAGAAGTAGGTGTAAGTCAGAGGGATTGGAGGAGGGTGACAGTGATAGTGGAATGTGGTTGTATAAGGTATGTGTACAGCAAACAGCATGTGTGGTTTTTTTAAAAAATGGTATATATAATTGATATTATCAGTAATCTGACAGGTACTCACTGAAAGGTCATAACCCATTCACTAAGAAAGGAGGAGACAGATGGAAGAAACTGGAGACAGAATGAAACAGTGAGATCAAAGTTGTCCACAACATTTTCCCTGACACCCCAGTGTCTTGCTTAAAAGCCCTACAAGATAGAAATTAATATTCACCTGCTATATTTCAGAAATTCCTCCTTTGTATCTCAATGTTTTCCTCCTTTGTATCTTTTTCATCTCAATCTCTTTGGTTTTGGTCATGATGTTTCCTCCTTTTGGTTCCATCCCATTTTTTCTCCTGTTCCTGTTGGAAAAGGGGAGCTCTCTCTTCCTTTCCTTCTTCCTCAAGATGTCAGCTGGCAGAGAGAATCATCTCAGATTCTTCTCCTCTTCCTACTGGAGAGACGCTTACTGAAATCCTTACTCTGGTTTTACTTTTTTTCAATATCCTAGACTTCAGTGGTACCAGATTCTGGCTGTACATGAATTTATATGGCTGTACGGGAATCTATACCAAGGCTGTTTTTAGCCTCCCTTATAAATGTAAAGATATGAATAGGAAAACTACAGCAGTTGAACTGTACAGATACTCAGCTTTTATGACTGATTGAATGCAACTGCTCTGAGGGCAATATTCTACAGTGATGCACTGTGTTAATCAGTATCTAAAAGAACTAGTCTTGGCCATTGAAATGTAAGAATTTAAAATAAAGAGCAAGTTTCTGGTATGCTCCTGACTGGTGTGGAGCAGTACATGCACCTTACAGGAATGAATGCATAGACTTCATGGCTATAATCATATACATTAGACTGAAGTTTAAATATAATGTTTTTTATTTTGACTTATTTTTGTGGGGAAAAGCCCATAGCCAGTCAATTGTGGATTCTTCCCCACCCTAGTTGGTCCTAACTACTATCAACTTCTCAAGACTATGATTCCAGACTAAAGACTGGTTCAGACAGAAGTCAAAGGGTTTTCACCCATCATTTTTTATTTCCCACAATAATAATTCCCATAATAAAAGTCATTCAGCAGTTATCTGTGTTCTGCAAAAGCTTTCTGTCCAGCCTGCCTCTGGGATAGCAAGTGACACTTCTGATATAGCAACTGTAATCACCCCCCAGGGATTCCAAGTGGGATTTTATGCTGCCCCTTCCTTTTTTTCAACAGTCCCATTGATTGAAAGAAAGAGTCTCACTGTCCTCAGACTTGAACATCCTGGATGCATGTTGTTTACTATACTGTTAAACTGAGGCCTTGTCTACACTACAAGACTATTTCGAATCTACTTAAGTCGAATTTGTGGATTCGACCTTATGAAGTCGAATTTGTGTATCCACAGTAAATACACTAATTCGAATTTCTGAGTCCACAGTAACGGGGCTGGCGTCGACTTTGGAAGCGGTGCACTGTGGGAAGCTATCCCACAGTTCCCGCAGTCCCCGCTGCCCATTGGAATGCTGGGTAGAGCTCCCAATGCCTCCTGGGGGAAAAATGTGTCGAGGGTGCTTTTGGGTAACTGTTGTCATTGAACCATCAATCACGCCCTCCCTCCCTGAAAGCTCCGGCGGGAAATCTGTTCGCGCCCTTCTCTGGTCGGTTACAGCGCGGATGCCACAGCACTGCGAGCATGGAGCCCGCTGCGATCATCGCTGCACTTATGGCCGTTGTCAACTCCTCGCACCTTATCGTCCACCTCTTCCACAGTCAGCTGCTGAGAAATCGGGCGAGGAGGCTCCGGCAGCGCGGTGAGGACAGGAATTCACAGAGTGGCGCAGACCTCTCACAAACCAGGGTACGCCGCGCCGTGGAGATCATGGTGGCAATGGGTCAAGTTCATGGTGTGGAACGGCGATTCTGGGCCCGGGAAACAAGCACGGACTGGTGGGACCGCATAGTGCTGCAGGTCTGGGATGAATCACAGTGGCTGCGAAACTTCAGGATGCGTAAGGTCACTTTCCTTGAACTCTGTGACTTGCTGTCCCCTGCCCTGAAGCGCCAGGACACCCGGATGCGAGCAGCCCTGAGTGTGCAGAAGCGAGTGGCCATAGCCCTCTAGAAACTTGCAACGCCAGACAGCTACCGGTCAGTAGCGAACCACTTTGGCGTGGGCAAATCTACCGTGGGGGTTGCTGTGATTGAAGTAGCCCACGCAATCGTTGAGCAACTTCTCTCAAAGGTAGTGACTCTCGGAAACGTCCAGGACATCATAGATGGCTTCGCCGCGATGGGATTCCCAAACTGTGATGGGGCTATAGATGGGACTCACATCCCTATCCTGGCACCAGCCCACCAGGCCAGCAAGTATATTAACCGAAAGGGCTACTTTTCAATGGTGCTGCAAGCACTGGTAGACCATAGGGGACGTTTTACCAACATCTTCGTTGGGTGGGCGGGCAAGGTTCATGACGCGCGTGTGTTCAGGAACTCTGGTCTGTTTAAACGCCTCCAGGCAGGTACTTTCTTCCCGGACCACAAAATAACGGTTGGGGATGTGCAGATGCCTACAGTGATCCTCGGGGACCCAGCCTACCCGCTAATGCCCTGGCTCATGAAGCCCTATACAGGCGCCTTGGACAGAGAGAAGGAACTCTTCAACTACTGGCTGAGCAAGTGCAGAATGGTGGTGGAGTGTGCTTTCGGACGTCTCAAGGGGAGATGGCGGAGCTTACTGACTCGCTCGGACATCAATGAAAAGAATATCCCCGTAGTTATTGCTGCTTGCTGTGTGCTACACAATCTCTGTGAGAGCAAGGGCGAGACCTTTTTGTCCGGATGGGAGGTTGAGGCAAATCGCCTGGCTGCAGTTTACGCTCAGCCAGACACCCGTGCCGAGAGAATATCCCAGCGGGAAGCGCTGTGTATCCGGGAGGCTTTGAAAGCAAGTTTCCTCGGAGAGCAGGGTAACCTATGACTCTCCACTTGCTTTCAAGAGAAACTGACCCTGGGCCTGTGTCTGTATGTGTCGATTTCGATCTGCGGTTACATACCCCGTTCTCCAAGTTTCCCCCACTTCCAAAGCACGTTTTAAAGCAAATTAATTGTTACACTCATTATTAATAAATCTTTGTTTTACTTTGCATTTCTGTTCAGGTGTTGAAACATGGACGCATACTGTGCTGGGCACGGTGTGCACTGATGTACAGACCGCTTGTTCCATAGAGGAATGACATCCTCCTGCTCCTACATAGGTCTCTGGGGTGGGGGACGGTTGCAAGTGGTTGTGCATGAAGGGGAGGGATTGCAGGAAGGGGTGGGTTTGCAGGAAGGGGCGAGTGGTGCCTTCTTTGGATAGGGGTTTGGATGACGGCAGTGGGCTGCGGGTTTGGGCGTAGGAAGGGGTGAGGGGTGTGGGGGAAGGGTGAGTATCTGTCCGTGGATGAGGGCTCTTGTTGGGGCTCAGGGCAGCGGAGAGGCTTGTTGCTACGGTGGAAGTGCATGGTAAGGGCAGCGTGCCTTAACATTAAGGGGGTGGCAGGCGCTAGGACCCTGGACAAGCATACACATCACAGAATGACCCGGGGCAGCATACACCACACAGAGTGACCCTGGTGCCTACTGACTGCAGTGTGTGTGTGCCCTGCAGTTGATCATGGCCCCAAGTCTGTACCCTGGTAATGTAGGCTATACCGTGCAATTATAAATCCCCTCCCCCGCATACACAAAAAAATCCTCTGACACGGAAGACGTGACCGAAACAGTGAATAACAGCAAACATCTTTTAATAATCTAATACACAGTGGGGGGATGAAACTTGGATTTGGGACTGGGTGAGCCTGTAAGGGAAGCACTTCTACAAATGTATAGCATGAGAGGTGTGTGGTACATTAGTGCTATGCAGTGGTGCAGTGACAGTTCTCACGGCCCCTACCGCACCTCCGTCTTGTACTTTTGGGTGGGGGGGGGCAGGACTTCTTGGCGGGGGAGGGCGGTTGCAGATACACTGCAGGGGGGCTCTGTCCTCCTGCCTGCGGTCCTGCAGAACATCAACAAGGCGCCGGAGCGTGTCCGTTTGCTCCCTCATTAGCCCAAGCAGCGTTTGAGTCGCCTGCTGGTCTTCCTGCCGCCACCTGTCCTCCCGTTCGATGTGTGTGCGATGCTGTTGACATAGGTTCTCCCTCCACTGTCTCTGCTCTGCCGCCTCGGCTCTGGAGCAGGCCATCAGTTCCGCGAACATCTCGTCCCTAGTCTTTTTCTTTCGCCGCCTAATCTGCGCCAGCCTCTGCGAGGGGGATGCCGGGGCAGTCCGGGAAAGAGCCGAAGCTGTGTGATGGGAAAAGTAACTGATTTCCTTGAACAGATACATGTTTGCGAACAGTGAACACAGTCTAGTCAGTTTCTCTGAACAAGACCATACAGGGCAACAAGTCTCACGAGATCTCAGGACAAGTTCGAGATTTCGGAATACGCTCTCATTGGCTGCGGCATTGCACAGGAGAGCGGACAAGTGGGGAGAGACAGCTGAATCCGTCTAGCAGACAGTCCTGGTAAGCCTTATAGTACATTCTGCTTATCAGTTAATGGATAGCTGTGCCCTCCCGCTAAAGGCAATCTGGAAATCATATACTCTGACCCTTTTCCAGCCACTCCCACCAATGCATGGGAAAGATCAATGTATGCTTTTCCTATGTGGCCTACAACACGTGGCTGTTAAGCGAGGGTCATTCTTATGCAAAGTAAAAGTCAACCATTCACAACAGTAACAATACACTAATTGCCCTAATTAGATGCAGCATTTCATGAACGAGATCACCCTGATGCGGGTCCCTCGGAGTCACAAAGAGCGGATGCTAAGGGAAGCCCTGCAGAGACCAGGACCATATGCGGCCATGCTTGTCAAGGCGATGATTCCCATCTACATAAGGATGTCCTGGCGCGGAAGAGTGTGCTTCCACGGAGCACCCAACAAGGCACCTCTCCCCAGGAACCTCCTGCGGAGGCTTTTCGAGGACCTAAATGAGACCTTTCTTGAATTGTCCCTGGAGGATTATTGTTCAATCCCTATATGTGTGGACCTACTTTTCATATAGTTTTTCATTGAAAATTTTATATATAGTATTTCTATTTTTTTATACCTGTTTTATAAAAAATAAATGTTTACATGTTTATAGCACTTACCGCCTGATCCTTCCCCTGATTCAGAGTCCGGGTTAACGGCCAGGGAGGGTTGGTAGGGGATCTCTGTGAGGGTGATGAAGAGATCCTGGCTGTCAGGGAAAGCGGTATTGTGTTCGCTGTCGCCTGCGCCGTCCTCCACAGACCCTTCCTCATCTTCCCCATTGGCGAACATCGAGGAGGAACTGTCCAGGTTCACTATGCCATCCACTGAGTCCACGGTCACTGGTGGGGCAGTGGTGGCAGACCCACCTAGAATGGCATGCAGTGCCTCGTAGAAGCGGCATGTCTGGGGCAGGGTTCCGGAGCGTCTGTTTGCCGCTCTGACTTTTTGGTAGCCTTGTCTCAGGTCCTTGATTTTCACGCGGCACTGCATTGCATCCCGGCTGTATCCTTTCTCTATCATTGCTTTGGAGACCTTCTCGAAGGTCTTTGCATTCCGCTTGCTGGAGCGCAGCTCCGACAGCACAGACTCCTCGCCCCACACACCGATCAGATCCAGGACTTCCCGGTCTGTCCATGCTGGGGACCTCTTTCTATTCTTGGATTGGCCGGACTCCTCTGCTGCAGAGCTCGCCCCGATGTCCAGCCAGGACGTCAGATTCAAAGTGCCCAGACAGGAAAATGAATTCAAATTTTCCCAGGTCATTTCTTGTGTGGCTGGTCAGAGAATCCAAGCTCCGACTGCTGTCCAGAGCGTCAACAGAGTGGTGCACTGTGGGATAGCTCCCGGAGCTACTAAGTTCGATTTGCATCCACACCTAGCCTAATTCGAGCTAGCCATGTCGAATTTAGCGTTACTCCACCTGTCGGGGTGGAGTACCGAATTCGAACTAAAGAGCCCTCTAGTTCGAATTAAATGGCTTCCTGGTGTGGACGGTTGAGCGGTTAGTTCGAATTAACGCTGCTAAATTCGAATTAAAGTCCTAGTGTAGACCAGGCCTGAATCTCTGCATTGCTGGTTAAAATTTCCGTTTTATCTTGAATCCTTTCCAAAATATTTCCAGAAACCCAATTTAATTTAGGGCATTTTAGTTTGCTGACAAACTGAAAATGTACAGATTGAATCTTTACTTAGTGTGGAATCTGAGAACCCTTCAAAACTGGTGAAAAAACTCACATTCAAGTACTTGAAAGGAAATTTCCCACTTACTCAGATTATTTCAAGATAGTGATGCTGAGTTTCATGAGGGAAGGTAAGAGAAATAGGCTGCAAGTGTGCAGACACCATTGTCCCTTATGCTGACCATATTGTCTCACTATTTCCTTCTACTCCCCCATTTGTCTGTATGCCTCCTCTGTCTCTTGTTTTATACTTCAATTATAAGCCCCTTCGGGCAGGGACCATCTTTTCATTCTGTGTTTGTACAGTGCCTAGCACAATGGGTCCTGGCCTACGACTAGGGCTCCTAGGCACTATGATAATGTTAATACAAATAGTTATATTTATGAAGAGAATAATTACCTTGTTTAATCAAAAGTGTGGGGGGTTGTTTAAAGAAAACTATTGTTTTCCTGTTTGTAGATACTTTTTGTCCCAGGGAGGGCATTATTATTTATAGTTTGATTTTATATATCATACATATGAAATAAATCCTTTATCCATTATAAGGCAATGTCTCTCTAAAGAAAGTTATGGACCAACAATTTTTACATAAAAACATGCAACAAGTTGTGACGGGATAGAAATAGTAAACATCTTCAAAATAATTGTGCCAATGAGTACTAGTGTTAAGATTGAGAGTCTGTCCTTCACTAAGAGGCTTTCAGGTACAGGATTCGGATCTATTCTAGAAAGAGGTTCATATCACAAAAATCAATGGGAAATACAGAACAGAATTTGCATTAGATAGTTTTTAATAGCTTTTTTGAAACAGCTAAAACAAAGGTTAAAAATAAACATAAAAAGGTTATGAGATTTATAAGCCTCTTCCTCTAAAACCCATTGTACTTGAATCATTCTGTTCCCTTTCTTCCACTGAGATTATAATGCTCCATGCTATGTAAGTATGTGAGACTAATAATAGCATCCATCCTTTTAACCATACTATTAAGGCAGAAGATGTCAGCAGGAGAAACAACAGCATACGTAAATCACCCGGACCTAGCAGACTGCGGAGAATGTAGAGGGATCTGATGCGAGCCCTGCACATCAACTACTCCAGAAGCCTCAAAAAGGAAGGCATCAGTGGTTACAGCCTCTGAAGAGGTGCAAAGAGTAGTGAAAGGAACAACAGTGAAAGTGACTGGAAGAGAGAGACAAGGTGCTGCAGAAGTTCTATCAACAGGGGAACCAGCTTCAAGGAGTAAAAATGACACCAAAGCCACAGGAACAAATTGGATTGTTCTAGCTAGATCATGACAGCTGGAGAACTTGACAATGTTGGAAGATTGATATTCTTGTTTTAGAGAAAAATCTCAAAGTATCCTCAAAGGATCTGATTCTGGGTCAGTAACCTCTATCGTTCCAATCAAATCTACAGTAGTATCAGGTCTGCCCCATGAAATGTAAGTGGTAATGTAAAGTTATTGAGGTGTAATATTCTAATGGGAGGGTGGGGGTAGTAGGGGATATGTGAAAGGGTAACGAGAAAAAGGACAGACTAGGTAGAGGGGTCTAAGAAGGAAAAAATGGGAAGAACTGAACAGGGTGGATTAAGTATCATCTCTCATAGCATCAAAATTAAATAGAGTTGCTTCAATAAAGAAACAGGAAGCTAAAATCTGAAAACTGCTGGGTGGTAAGCTAGAAGAGCATGCTTTGAGGCAACAACTGAAGCAAGATGAGTTTGTTGTAAAGAATGTTCACAGACCAAAGGTCATTAACATTGCCTGGAGATAAAAGGCGAAAAGTCTATGGAGTGCCTCCCATAAATATTGAGAAAGGGAATGTATCAGAAACCTGGACTGGAAGGGGACAACTGATGGAGCTGTTTTTAGCAGAACCAAAAGCAGACAGTTGTTCAGCGTCACAGAAAGAAAGTTTCCTTTCAAGTCTGCTTCCAAGAGAGGTAGAGATATCTGTCAGGGTTGCCTCTCAAACAGGATCCTATGCAGAAAGAATAGAAAAGCTCCACATAAACTATTTGCAAAGACTGAAACAGAATACAGGGAGAAAACACACTTAAATGTAATGAAAAACCTTTTTAGTGAAATAAGGACACAAGAGAGATGAGTGATGAGTGAACGATGCCACTGTGGCTATTAATAGAAGACTAAATATTTATAGATGTGTATGATAACATCAAAGGAAGGACATTACTCATTTAATGAGTGATTAATCATCCAACTTCGGAGGAAATGCAAGAAGAGTTCTTGCATGAAGATGAACCGGTATTTGAAAGGCCCTAAGAATGGACAGATGCTCCAGAAACAAATGAAAGTACTAAAACAGCAATTGGGAAGAAATACAAATCAGCTTCAATCCACACCCAGGTATCAACTGACAGCAATGCCAGAAGCACAGAGAAGCAATAGAGCAGAATAGGAGCAATGCCAAGATGGGCAAACAGAGCAAGGAATTGCCAAATGTGCACCAAATGTGAGTGCCAGGAATGAGACATACCTGCTCCAACCAGAAATATGTTTAAAATGCACAAGACAAGACATT
This sequence comes from Mauremys mutica, assembly GCF_020497125.1. Lineage (NCBI taxonomy): Eukaryota > Metazoa > Chordata > Testudines > Geoemydidae > Mauremys > Mauremys mutica. Next base: position 181,089,389 of record NC_059072.1, on the reverse strand, counting down.
TCACTCAAAAGCCCATCAGCATTACAATGGGGTAGTGCAACCTGAGGAAAAGTTAGAGAGTGACCTAAGAGTGAACAGTGAACTGTTTCTGGTCAGTGGAGTACAGGCAATACAAGGGAATATACTTATGGCATAATATTGATGGCAACAGCAAAGTTCAAATCAGACACAGGTGCACAATTCAGTTGCATTCCAGAGGGGAAAGAGAGGAAGGTTGGCAAGATCCATGACACTGCTGTCCAAGGGTCAGATGAGGTCGGCTGGATATGGAGGGTACCCATTGAATGTGGTGGGGAAATGCATAATACAAATGCCATTGCTAATAGGAAACAAAGTCTGGAATTCTATGAGTTTGACATACCTGCAAAGCCCATAAAGAAATAAACCCTCCAAAATGCATAGAAACTGGTTGACATCATAATTATCCTGGAGAATGCAAACTCTCACCAGAGAGTTGAACAAAGCAAAATTTGCATATGTTTGGTGGCACAGAGTACTCGTCGGACTACTGCTGAATAAAACTTATATCAATGCACAACCTGCATCATAGCACCTGCCTCTAACTGAAAGGAGCAAAGCAGAGAAAGAACTCCTGCACACAGTACAAATCAGGATAACAGTAAAAGGCTGAATAGCTCCCAGAAAGGATAATCAAAATGATAACTGTAGAGAAGAAAAATGCAGGAAAGAATATGAATCGGCATAGATCCAAGAGACCTTAACAAGGTAATAATGTAGGAATACTACAGCCTGCAGACACTGAATATCACACACAAATTATTGTCTGTGGCTAGATGCCCAAAGGAGGTACTGGCAGAGCAACCTGCCAACTTTCAATATGTCATTCGGCATATGGTGGCTCTTGCAAATGCCCTTTGGGATCTCATCTGCACAAGAGTTTTTCCAGAAGAAAGCACATGAGGTGCTAGAAGGACTGAACAGAGTGGATGTCATAATTGATGATATTCCAATGTGTAGAGCCACAAGAGAGCAATACTGCAAAAATCTGACAGCATTGCTTGAAAGATGCTGTGACTGTTATATGAGGCTAAATCCACAAAAAAAGCAAGTAAGAGTAGAACAAGTCAGGTACCTTGGATACATTTTGGAAAAGGGGAAGGGGATATCAAACCAGATCCAAAGAAACCAAAAGCAATAAAACAGTTCAGCGCTCCCACCATTTCTTGCCAAGCTTGATGCACGTCACACCATCATTATGTAATTAATAAAAAATACCTAGAACTTTAGTCTATGTATTTTGTAACCCTCATTCTTTCTCCTTACTCACCTCTCCCCACTCTTTGCTATTCTCACTTGCTACATCATGTATAAAACTTCAAGTCTTATTGTGCAAACTGTGCTCATGCAGATCATAGTGACTTCATACCAGTTATTACATTTTTGATAATTCCCAAAGCAATTCCCAAAAAGAAAACTTAGTTCAAAAAGGTTAATTTTGTGTGTGTTTTTCAGTGAAATCCCACTAAAACCAAAAGTATTACACTCTTATTACAAAAATTCAATAAGCTTAAAACATTTTAAAAGTCTGTAAGTTAAGGGATCCATCCATTTCCCATATAAAAACTTATAATTCATTATTTACACTTCACCGAACTAATACTGCCCACCCAAACTTAAATTTGTAAAAATAGATGCAGATGTCAACATAAAATAAACCTAGTATATAAAATGCTATTTTCTGTTCAAGGGATTTATTTCCAGTATACTGTAATATTCACAAATACTACAATACAAGAAATACAATACAATACAAGAAATACACATTAGCTGATACATAATATACTGGTACTTAATACAAAATTGAAAAATCTAGATAAACCTACATCACCAAACAGATAATTATTCCAGCTCTATTTAAAAAAAAAAACTAATGTATTTGAAAAAATAGAGAACACTAATGCTATTTCTATATCTACAGAAGTAATGCTAGTGGAATAACTGGAAAACAATTTCTTGAAAAATTTAGATAGATATTTCTATTTTGCAAGGTTCAAATTGACTTTTTTTTTACCAAAATTAGTTTTTGAACATTTTAATTTACTGAAAACCTGGTTTTCAATAAGAAAATGCAGTTTTCAATAGACTAATGTATTTTTATAAAAATTCAGATAAAAAAAGTGGCAGAAAATAGAAAATTACAATAACATTGATGATTTTTCATAAAAAAAAGTTTCATTTCTGAAATAAGGGCAAAAACATGCAAAGTTTTTGAGATGCTTTATATAGCAAGGTGCAGAATGTGCTTGTGTAATGTTTTTCTTCTATGTCATTAATAAAGTTAGTTCAAAATTAATTGTGTCTGTTTATGAATGTAACATTTACACACACACACCCCTCATCCAGCCACTTCTTGCCAAGAAACAAAGATGTCATCAAAAAATATTCTTCCCCTCCACAAATATATCATGTTATGAGAAAATTGACATAATTTACATAATTATATTCTTTTGAAAATATTTTCCAGATATTTTATAAACATATAAGCTAAACAGTTATACAGCTAGTGGCATATTTCCCACTACAGAATAAAATGGGGTAGACATTTAAGTTTGGTCCAGCAATGTAAACCAGGTGGGATGTTAATGAGTGAAGAGAGAATTGGCTAAATCCCTTAACAGTTCAATTCCACACTTGAAAATTTGGGTGCTCCTGAAGCTGTAGAATTTTTGTGAAGAAACTAACTTTTATTTTTGGATGACAGCTGGATTGTAATGAAAGATATTTTCAAACTTTATACTTTTTAATCAAGTGTCTTGGTTTGAAATTGTCCTGCTTTCTATAATTGAGTACTAAAAGTTTATATCAGGTGGTGTTTAAAGGTCCACAGTAGAAGAGCTCATGGTTATTAGCAAGTCCATAACAGGAGTGTATGTGTGTGTAGATGCTGTGTGTGGTTGTTGGCAGTAGGAGAAGAAAAGGGGAACATTTTAAATAGTATATAGTGGATTATGCAGGATTGCTTTGATTCACCCGTAGAAAAGTAGGTTTTAAGTACTTTTCATGCTAGTTTAGTACTTACCTGACTGCAGGTTTCTTTGAAGGAAGGCTCTGTCCCTGCAGGTGTTTACTGACCTCTTATATGCCCCACAGTCTCCTGGCTCCCACCCTCTCCATGCTTTCTTCTTGTCTCCCCTAGAGCCCCTGAGGATATGTCTACACAACAGTTGGGAGGATGCTTTCCAGTGCAGGTAGACAGACAGGCTCTAGCTCTGCTGGAGCTAACCAGCTGCAACCACAGAGATTTTTTTAGCATACTAGATGGAGTAAAGCTAATATATGCCTGTCTATGTATTCTGGGAAGCATACTCGCAGATGATGTGCAGACATACTCACATAAACCAATACTACCTCTCTGTGCCACCTGTCAAGAACTCTTCCAGGTCTCCTTACTCCCACTCCATGCCTCCTTATTCTACATTGACTCCTCTGCATTTTCCCTCAAACTCCTGACCACACATCCAATTCTTCTACTATGGCTCGACCCAAACACTGCAGCAGTCTGGCCTCTAGACAGCAACAAATCAGTTTATATTTTAAATTACTTTCAGCTTTGTTCTATATGCACATGAAAAAGTTCTATTTTTGTCATTGCCCACAAGTTCCCACTAAAGCAGTAATCAGCACCTTGGCTCAGCAAAACCAACAAAACAGAACAAGCTTTGAATTTGTAGAGCAAACCATTTTGGAGATAAGAAAAGCCAAAATAATGTTAGGAAGATTTATGAAAATTGAATGACACAGTATTTCAGAAAGTATCCCTAAGTCTTAATCTCTTCTCATATCAGTGTGACTCAGGAGCTATTCCACTGAAGTCAATTTGTGCAAATAGTATGAAACTGGTGTGAGAGGAGAATTGCATCACATACTTTTTAAAACTCCTTTTCTATATTTGTCCAAATTTCCCAAAAAATTCTACCTTGAGATGAGATGTGTCACCCAAAACTCAATGGGATCAGTTTCTTTATGGAAAATTTTGGAGGAAGGTGAGGAATAAGTGTTGAAAAATGAGGCTTACACAGGGATGGAGCTGCAATCTTAGAAATGGAATGGCTACCACCACTTTTTTATTAAAGAAGTGCAGAGGGACATATGGCCATGGCATCATGCAAACATTGATGAAGTGCAATCAATTGGCCTAACATGAATTCAAAAACTGAAAAAAATAGTGTGTATCATTAACAAAAACACATGCACTCGCAAATAATGCAACTGATTTATTTTCTGTTCCAAGGGATATACCGCCTATTAACAGTGAGTTACTACAGTTAGTTGTTTGAGTTAGTTCAGTTACAACAGATGACTTAAAAATATATATCTTCACCACGCATGTGATTTGCAATGAGCTCATCTTAGATCACAGCTCATAATACACAACTTCAGAGTTTTGACAATTCTCAGAAGAGTGTGGTTTTACCCAGACTTTCAACAGTCACTATATTCTCCACAATCAAACTGATTAGCTTATATACTTATATGTGTGCAAATTCTAGCTGAAAAAAGTGAGATTGGGCAGGATCCTTATCTGATTATGATAAATTAATGAATGAAATATCCAGGCTTAGCACCTGACAGTTATTTCCAGAATGGAATCACAACTGAAAGCAAGAGCTGAAATTAGAGCTGGTCAGAACCATTTTCTGTTGGGGAGTGCAGTTCTGTTGAAATCAAAACACTTTGCAAAATCATGTAAGTTTTGCCAAAAATGTGTTTAGGATTAAAAATATGGGAAGGAGGTCCTATTTCAACAATTTCAGAACAAAATGTTTTTATTTTGAATTTCATTTTGCATTATGGTATATTATAATTTTTTTAAGAAGATGAAATAGAAATGAAAACATTTTGTACAACTTGAATTTTTTATTTTATTTTCTTTCAGCAGATTTAAACATGTACAGGCTTTTTTCCCTAATCTGAACAAAGACAGTTGTTGAAATCCTATGCAAAACAGAATTTTCATTTTCTGCATAGCTCGACTCGAAATCCCACCAAGATGAGACAGCAACAGAAGGAATAAGAGAGAAAAAAAGTAGAAAAGTAATGTATAGGGATTGGGTAATATCCCTTTAAGTAGCTGGTGAGCCCTCCAGTGGCCCACACTGTCTAAATTTCAGAAACCACTAAAGCCCTGCCATAATCTAAATTATTTCTGCTCCATCAAATGTGGCTTGGGGCATGAACAAGGCTCTGCATCTCTGTCTACCCTGGGCCACTCTTAGCATGTACTCTGTGTTATTAAGTCCTATACATTTTCCTTCTGTAAGTACTGTTTGATGGTGGGGTTGTTGTTTTTTTGGTAGGTCTCTTATACATATTCATCCAGCTGCCCAGATGCTCTGACTTCAGTCTTTAACACATGTCCCAAATAGTTCCAACTTTTTTTCTAGGTAACTTAGTAGATAAGGATTTGATAAACTCTCTGATGAATTTCAGCATTTGTTATAAATTCGTTCCATTTAATACTTAGTATTTTCCAGAGACATTAGCTTTTGAAGGCATTTAGACATCTCTCTGTACCTTTGGCAGATTTCCAGCTTTCACTTCCATACGCTGAGATGGAAATTATATCTGAGTTGAAAATTCATAGGTTAGTCATTAAGTTGTAGATTTCCAATTACCAAATCTTGTCTATGCTGGTGAATTCAGCTGCTACCTTGCCAATTTGTGACTTTCCTTCTGGACATCCCCCTCTGCCTTGCACATAACTGCCAACATGTGAACTGAGTCACCTCTTGTATTCCTTTGCCTTCTAATAAAATGCTTGATTTGGGAGTTGCTGGCGTTCTTATTAGATTTGTTTTTTTTCATAAGTGATTATTTATCCCATCTTTTTGTGATGCTGGACAGTCTTTTGATCTTTGAATGTTGATTGAGCTGTTACATAAAGCTATGTCATCAGTAAAATCTAAATCTTCTTCTAGTGTGCTGTTAAATCATGCAGTGCCTGTATTGAATCCTTCTATACTTTCTCATCGTTATGACAATGGCAATGCCAAACAGGAGAGGTGAAATAATGCACCCTTGTTCAACACCTGTATTTATATTACAGCTTTTGTTCAAATTGACATTTACTTTAACTGTGCATACTGCATTTTGATATAAACCCTTGATGATGTTACTTATTTTAGTTGGCATACCATAACACTTCAAGATGTTCCAGAGTGAATCAAGATGGGGACAACACTGCCAGATCAACAGTGAATATATATATAGATAGTAAATATATACAATATGCATGGCCTAACATGGGTATTTGGACATCACCAGGCCTGTATGGTTCCTTCATATTTTGACTGAGCAAAAGAAAACAGCTATCATGAAAAGAGGTGCTAAAAGCTTAGCACGTTTCAGAGTAAACAAAGCAATTACCGTATACCAGGGTAAGGTTGAAACCTGGAACAACTGTAAGACTTACAGAGCAACCTCAGTCCTTTGAAAATGCTACGTGGAAGAATGTATCCATGAAATGAAAAACATTTAAGAATACCACCTCACAAAAGCCCCATCTCTCTTGAGGAAATCAGATGATAGATAAATAAGTAAGTCCAAATGCAGAAAAATAGGACACCAAAACAACTGCTGATAGAGCAGAAACAGATGTTATCTAGAAGCAGCAGCAAAAAGAGATACAAACTAAAGCAGAAACAGAATCCAAGGTTTTTTTGAAAGTAAGGGATATTACTTACTGAAAATGTGGGCAAAAGCTTAACCTGAACTGATGGAAAGACTGCTGTATTATGAAATACTGTACATGACTCTATATCACAGGTTCTCTAAAATACAAAGTGATCACTCAGGGGAAGAAGTCTTAGTTATTTAATATAAGTTGATTGTCAAAGCTAATGTTCTATTAATGCATATTAGCTTTATGAGTGGATTGTATTGTATGGTTATAACAAGCACAATACACTGATGTATATACAGCATAAAATTTGATATTTTCATGTAATGCAACATCAAAAATGTCAGTATTTTCCAACAATACACTATGGAATGTGAGTCCTCAAATATTTAGGTGTGATAAAATTAAGCATACATATGCTCAAAACTATTGTTCAAGTTTTGCCAGCCGTATTATTAACTTAGTTGGAAATCATTCATATTGAAGATATTCAACTTATATATGTCACCATGGGTATTTTTGTTCACCAGTACGTGTGTAAGGTATTAAAAACCTTTGCTCCTCTATGCTCCCATTCCTGTTGCGACACTGCTGATTCGGTCAGGCTGTCAAACAGTGTGTGTCTGGATTTCAGCTACAGTGAAAGCTAAAGTCCCAGGTGGAAGCTAAAATCTTCTTACTAATTTTTAATGACCCTGCATTGAAGGAAGAACTCTGCCACAAAAAGCAACCTGCTTTCTGAGTTCAAGTTATTCTTTAAATTACCAGCTAATCTTTAGCAGGATATCTTTAGCTGTTCTTTACTGCAAGGATCTTTCATTCTATGTCAAAATGACTTGGCTCTCCCACTGTAAATAGGAATTGTCATTCAATTAATAACAGGTGTAAAGAAGCATAAAATTGCAAAACAGTTACCACATAATGCCTGATTTCCCTGATTTATTCTTACAGTTTTCTTGTCGATTTGGAATGATGAGTCCCTCCTTTTCACTACTTCCTTTTTGGAACTTTGCCTCTTATTTTCTCTCTCAGGAAATTTTCACTTGGCAAGAGATAAGAATTCTCATTTGGGACGACTAAATTACAAAAAAGTCAAACATGATTTCCAATAGCAAAGGGTGAGTATATCACAGATGGTGATTCCCTCCCGCCACCCCACAACCCTTTCCATACAACACTGTGCTTGTGTTTTGTATAAAATAAATATGTTACATGGCATTTTAGTTTTGTACTTTTTCCACACTAAAAATAACATTTTAATTAATTTTCTAGTTAAGAATAAATTATATTCCTAATTAAAAGAAAAATGTCTAGTTAAAATATTCTAGCTATTTATCCCAACATTCTAATTATTCCAGTGTTAGTTTTCCAGCTATTTTAAGATTAGCGATCCAATCATATGTAATCTAGGACTTAAAAAACCCCAAAAAGATTTTGGGCTTTGTTCTTGTAGTCTTTCCTTAAGCAAAACTTCAATGAAACTGCAGGATTTGACATAAAGATGATACAGCTGGAAGATTACATGACCAAGAAATCTCAAAATTAGCCCCAGTCCTATAAATGACCTCACTCCCTGTACTGAGCCCTATAGACTTTAATGGGGCTTCACTCAGACACAGGGGTCTGCTTTCACCGAGCACAGTGCAGAATCAGGATCAGGGTCACCAGCTCCCTCATGTGACCTCCAACTAATGACTTTGGCCTTTATCCTGCATTGAGCTCCATGCAAGTGAACCCAGTGCCCACACAAAGCCCCAGTGAACTGAACTGAGAGAGGGGGCGGGGAGAGAGAGAGAGAGAGAGAGAGAGAAGTACTGTGTTCCACCTTTGTGAAGCTCTGTGAAGGGTCAAGGCTCTTGTGTACATTCATTGCTCCCCTTAGGCTATGTAAAATAAACAATAGCTGCCAATTGCTACTTGCTATCTAATACACCCAATTTCATTTCATTTTAGATAAAGAGATTGACTTCTGGACTTGATAAATTCAGCGTGATCATTTTTAGAGTTACAACCATCAATGCCATCATGGTTGCCATGTTTCACGTATTTCTGGTCCTTTTCAAGAAAATTGATCTATCCAATGTTGCTAATTCTTCCAATGTTATGCAATTTTAAAAACGTTTCATGATCTCCAGAAACAATCTCCTGATTTTTTCCCTTTATGCAAAATTGTTGTGATCTCCAATTATATTCAATGGAACTGAAACCAGACTGGCATCCGAGAACATGCCTTGCACTGTGTTCTGTGGTTTGGAAACTAGACAGGAAATTGTCCAGAGAAAGCAGGAGGTGCTGGAGGAAGATGGAGCTGGATGCAAGGGAATGTGGAGGACAGGAGGGAGCTTAAAGTGTGACAGGCTACTGCTGAGGGGTGGCAGGGGGATTGTAGAGCTGACATCTTCCCTCTTACCCCTCATTCTCTCTCCGGTGCCCATCCAAACATTCCTGTACTCCTTCATGAGTCCTTCTGCACCTCACATTTCCCCCTCAATCCCTTCCTGAAACCCAATTCTCCGTCCCTCAGTTTCTTGTCCAGTTTCCAAACTATAGGGCTTAGTCTCAGAAGCCTCATTTCAGTTTCATGCCCACCATCTCTCACTGTTTCCAATCTGTACGAGGGGCAACCTCAGTTCTGCATGTAAAAACAGAGAAATGGCAGCCTGCTTAACTGATGGCAGCCTGGTTTCAGTCTCATTGAAAGTCATGGGAGATGTAGCTATTTGCATAAAGATAAAACTTCACAAGGTTGCTGCTGGAAATCAGCATAGTTGCCAGCATTGTAAAAAGAGTTTCCAGGACCAGTTTTCCTAATAAGTAGTGGGCCTGGGGTCCATTATGCCCTCAGACTATACCCCAGGGTATTCCACATTCCCCACTATGTCCATAACTCTCATCCCTCAATCCCAGAAGATGTGATGAGCTATTTCCTTCCCTTTCACTGACTGGAGGAGCTAGACAGGCAGCTGTTACCTCTAGGGGTGCCTTTAGCTGTTGCTTCTACTGCCCTCCACTCCGTTCTCAGAGGCCTAACAGAAGGTAGAGCCGGCAGGGAGAGGGAAAACACATGCAGCCTTATGGTTTCTGCCCATCCCCAGCAATGGCTGCTATTGGCAAGAAGCCTACATTTTTTCATAGCATTGTCAGCTGCTTTGGGATAGATTGACCAGGATCTGGAACACTCAGGACTTTATTTAAAAACCCTGGGCAGTTTTGGGACAGGTGACCAGTAGAGATCTGAAGTTTGATTAAATAGAAATAAAATTAAAAAAACCCACATAACCTAATACCAGGAGATTTGTGATAATAGCATAAGAGTTGTCAACTCTGACTTTTCACATAGTTGTCTCCTTCACTAAGGTGATGTGTTTATATACATACACCCACCTACTGAACAGAGGAATTTGTTCACTCAACACTGAAATGTAACAATCCTTGGGATGATATGTGCCAACTTTTTAGCAACACAGCATAACACTATGAAACCCATCTGTTAAAACTGCTATGATTACAGGCAGTTTAACTGCTAACTGTTATATGCCTGTCTTGTTTAGTCCTCCCTTCTGTTCATTGAGGCTCACTGAGCATGTGCAGATTTCTGTAACTCAGTGAAGCAGGAGAAGGAAGCATTGCTCAGACTAATCTGCTGTCTGCAGAGAGTCATGGTATTATTGTGCTGTTGCTTCAGAAAGATGGGTTGGAATCTGAGGAGCAACTTGGGGATCATTTTCATTGCACATGAAGGCCTGCACAGAATTCAGGGATTTATGTGGCATTACTAATTCCCATCTGTTACTTACTGTTGAGGTCTGAAAGAGAACAGCCAGGAAGGATCAGTTTATAAGTTGAATGTCAGATTTGAGTTGTCCGGTGTCACTAGTCTCTTCTAGAGTCCTTTTTCAGAGGGGCTCTCTCCCAAAAGAAAGAATGAACTCTTCTCAAAGCAACTCCTTCCATCCTTCTAGCTCATGCAGAGGTTGTCAACAAATGACTAATATTTAACAGTACCAATAATCTATGTTCGCAGGAGACATCTGACCTCTGTCAGAAACAAAACCCCCTTACCATTCCCAGGTCTTCAGCCGGACTGTTAGTAATGCAGTTAAATGGAAGAAATCAGTTGTTGCTGGAGATAACTGGGAAGCATATATCAGGCTATCTTCCCCAAGAAAGGGAGGCGAAAGACTGGATGATAGCTGATGAGGCTATTAATATCAAATAGTGGTTTCTTAAGCAAGGGTCCGACCACAGCAAGTTTAAAGGGAAATGGCAACCATACCTATCATCCTGCCAGGGGATAAATCTAGAACACAGTGTGTGATAACAACCTAGATTGAGGGAAACACGCACACAAATGCTGAGGGATTAATTTCTTGACCATAAATAAATGTTCTGTGTTTTCTTCAATCTCTGATGTAAATAGTTTCAATAATAAAAATGAGAAGTGATCAGAGTTGTGTGGAACACTGATAAATTTGGGACTAAAGTGAGAAGTGTCCCTTGAAATGAGGAAAATGTTGGCAACTGATGCTCCCTAAGCAAAGCATTATCAATCCCAATTCATAATGACGTCAGGTACTCCTCGTTAGCTTTCACCAAGCAAAATGTACCCACAATTAAGTCGGTTATGCCTTAGTCAGCTCAGAACTTACTTCTAAATACCTCCCTCCTTGCCTCATCTCCTTCTGCCAGCCATGTCAGGGATCTAAAAGCCGGGGGTAGAGGGGGGAAAGCAGAGTCCCTACTCTTGCATTCAGTTCATCAGGACCACATTAAGTTAATATTAGGATCCAGAAAGGTTTGCAGCTTAGAACTGAAACATCCTATCATCAGGAAGAGAGCAAAACACCATCACAATCTATAGTTAAGGTTAACCAGGCCATATCAATGCTAGCAGAAAGCTCTTCCATAATCCCCAGTTCCCTTGACTCTGCACCCAGAACTAATCCTTTGTGCAACCATCCCATGGCAACATCAAAGTTAGCACATCTCTTACGTGCCCATGTCCTCCTAGCCATTATGGTTTGAAATCAAACCAAAAAGGAGAGGCATAGCATGAAGTCCTAACTCACTCGAAATCAAACCAGCTATCTATCCTTTCTTCTCTCACCATTAACTCCTTCAATATTAGGCTAACAATCTTATTCAGCCCTTAGATATTATAGATTCCCCCCTCCAAATACAGTCCATACAAGCTGTAATAAATAAAACTGACTCCTTTCCTGGAATCCAGTCTTATTCATAAAAGGAACTAGCATGAAACACTATAGACTTCATCCCATTCAGGTTCATTTCTGAGGACTGCTTACTCTAGTCCCATAGGTACTTTTCTTTAAAACAGCTACTCCCATTTCCCATACATTCAGGTTGAATAGTGAGCCACCTGCAACTGTGAACAAAACAGAGTTAACTTTTCCTAGTAGAATCATCACCTGTTAATATGATGGAGTTGTCACACAAGCACTACAAACCAAAAAACCTAGGTCCTGCAAACACTTAGACACATGCCTAACTTTGCTACTGTAAATAGTCCCATTGAAGTTATTGGAAATAAAGTTAAGCACGAGTTTAAAGGCTTGCGGGGGCCTAAATTAGGCAGGTAGATTAAAAAATCTAAAAGAGGTAGAGAAAGAAAAGCAGCAGGGCCACTCAGAGGATTCCGGGGGCCTGGGGTCTTTGGCGGCGGGGGGGCCTTCCGTTCTGGGACCCGCCGACGAAGTGCCCCGAAGACCCGTGGCGGGCCCCCCCCGCCTCCGAATTACCGCCGAAGCGGGACCCGCTGCCGAAGTGCAGCCCAGTCTTCGGCGGTAATTCGGAGGCGGGGGGTCCCCACCGTGGGTCTTCGGGGCACTTCAGCGGCGGGTCCCTGAACGGAAGGGCTCCCCGCCGCCGAATTACCGCCGAAGACCGAGCTGAACTTCAGTGGCGGGTCCCGCTTCGGCGGTAATTCGCCAGCGGGGGGTCCTTCCGCCCCGGAGCGGAAGGCCCCCCCCTGCCGGCGAAGACCGGGAGCAGAAGAAGCTCCTGGGCCCGGCCCCGCAAGAGTTTTCCAGGCCCCCCGGAGTGAGTGAAGGACCCCGCTCCAGGGGCCCCGAAAAACTCTCCTGGGGGCCCCTGTGGGGCCCAGGGCCTGGGGCAAATTGCCCCTCTTGCCCCCCTGTCTGGGCGGCCCTGAAAAGCAGTAAGCACAGGCTTTTTTTAAAAAAAAAAAATGCAGAACAAATTGTTCCAGGCAACAGGGTTGTGCAGGTCTTAATCACCTCCCCATAATGGTGAAGTATTACAGCCACATTTCCTGGCAGCAACAGGAGAGACAGTGCCTCTGTGTAGTTGTGGATGCAGAGGTTAAAGGCTCCCTGATAGTCTTCAGGCTTGCACCATGGCAGCAGCAATGATAAGCAGAAAACTTGCCTGAAAAACAGAGCTATATGACATCTTCAGGTAAACCCTATTAAGCAGCCACTTTTAACAAGTTAGAGCCATGTACTGCCCCACCATGACTCACAATAAAAACCCCAGTATTATAAAGGCAATATGGAAGAGTAAGAAACTTCCCTTATCCTATTGAATGAAAAATCTTCTAAATAAGTAAAGGTGGATCAGACAAATTCCACCAACGTATTTCAGGATGAAAGGATACCTTTAATATATCTTGTGATTCTTGAATAGTTCAGATATGCTGGACATCTTGAATGATGAATGTTTGTGATGCCTCTCCATATACCTCTCAAGGGTAAATTTTCTGCATGGTTCATTATTAATGGAAATTGCATATCTAACTCCCTGCACACCAAGCAGAAAATGTACTCCTTAATGTGTTTGATGATAGGAAAAAAGTAGAAAATATGTATTGTTTTATTTTTAAATTATATCTTAAGTATCCCCTATAAAAAAAACCCAATAAATATGCGAAGAAACTGAGAAGTAAACCAGCAAAAGTGGAAAGGGGTTCTTGGCAATAAATTTGTTCCAGGAACAATGAGTTGATTGGTATATCTTTATATATATTAGAATGCGTGATACATGATGCTCCTAGAGAAGCAAGGGGGAAAAAAGCATCAAAATTTCCCCTCACCCCTGCACATTTTTACCTATTGTTAAGGAAAGCAATGTAAAAGGCACAGTGGTTTATTAAATTGTCATATGAAGGCATTCCCTATATAAAAGTATATATAAAAGTAGTGTGATTTATGATCACATAGCTCCTCCTATAATTTAGCTGATTTTAATGTATCGTTTCTAATCAGTTTTCAGCAGTAGCAAGCTACTTGCCCAGCCCCCTAGCTGTTTTGTGTATGAAATTCTACTGAAGTCTATAGGAGTTCAACATGTGGAGCAGCTAAAGTATTAGATGATTTGTTTGTGACATAAACTGCAGTGTCTTAGGAGACCTGTGATAACTTTAAGAAGGATAACCAATAACAGGTCTCGAAAATTAGTATTTTTAAATAAATAAAATATTACTTATGATACACACAGGGAAATATGTAGTGAAAATGCACATATACACCAATAAAAGGTAAATCAAAGCCACAGAATAAATAGCACATTGGACAAATTCCACAGTTACACGAGTGCAAAATTCACAGTAACTCTGTTTAGATTAATGGAGTCATTTGGGATTTACATTGGCACACAGAAGAGCAGAATGTGGCTCAATTACTATAAGAATGCCATTAAACAAGCAATACTACAGCTGTAGTAAGAATCAATGGGCTACCATGAAATAACCTCCCCATGTCTCTTGTGTCTTGTCCATCAGGAACTGTTGGAGAGGAAAATAAAAACTGGGGGGAAACATGACTAAGGCTTTGCTACTAAACTGCTGCTGTTCTTCCTCCAGACCACTCCTTCCCTTCAGTCACAGTTTTCCCTGTCAGACTGTGGTTTTTGCTTTGTATTGTTGTAGTAAGACTTTTTATTGCGTGAACAATGTATGCAATGTTTATGTCACCAAAAGATATAATATGACAATGACTGTACTACTTGAACATGTCAGTGTGAACTGGAGACGCAATCCATGAATGCTTGATGGCCTCTTTTGCTAGGTAGGCAGGTGCAAATGAGCTGTAGGCATAAGGCCTAAGGCTCCCCAGAAAATATATGTAGGACAAGAGCCTCGTCACAAAGTACAGAGCTGGCTCTGCCAACTCTAAACCACCACAACAGTCTTAGACACAGGCATGTTCTGCTGTAGACCAGGAGCAGAACAGGAGGGAGCTGGAGGAGGGAGGAAGAGGACATAGCCAAGGCAGAACTGGCAATTCTGCACTCCTGGCAATTCCCCATAGCAGACATTGAAGAAGGGGTGCCACTTAGGGCAGTCAGGAGGGCTGTTTGCTCATGTAAAACAGCAATATCTAGTGTTTGATATAAACACTGGACATTCTGGCATGCCCCTTTATGTGTTAATACATTAAGGCAGTGGTTCCCAAACTTGTTCCGCCGCTTGTGCAGGGTAAGCACCCTGGTGGGCCAGGCCGGTTTGTTTACCTGCTGCATCTGCAGGTTCAGCCGATCGCGGCTCCCACTGGCCGCGGTTCACTGCTGCAGGCCAATGGGGGCTGCGGGAAGTGGCGTAGGCGGAGGGACATACTGTCCACTGCTTCCTGCAGCCCCCATTGGCCTGCAGCAGCAAACCGCAGCCAGTGGGAGCCACAATTGGCTGAACCTGCAGACACGGCAGGTAAACTAACTGGCCCGGCCTGCCAGGGGCTTTCCTTGCACAAGTGGCGGAACAAGTTTGGGAACCTGCATTAAGGGCTAGATCCCCCAATATGCTATGCTTGGCACAAGACCTGTGGATGGGGGCAGCAAAGGAGGTGGAGAGCCACCTTTCCACTCTGCTGCTGCTGGGGCTGGCTACAGATCATTCCTGTTGCCAGCAGAAGTTAGAGCAGCTGGCTGTGCATAACTACATGAGACCATTCTGGTAGCAGAGGAGCACTGGAGAGTATTCATGCACCAGCTGCACTCCCTTGCTCCCATTAACAAGCCCTGTGCCAGAGATCACTGGAGTCACAAAGATGGCTGTACTGATCCCAAGGATTCCCCTATGCCATGGGACTCATCAGGGGGTGAGACCCACCAACTTTCCAGCTTATTTGTACTTCCAGAGCAGAGAAGGGACCAAGATGTGTCCCCAGGACAACACAGCTGTAGACACAAAGAAAGAGGAGCATCAGTTACAAGCTCCAGACTCATTGCCAAAGTAGCAGTAGCAGTGCCTCAGGCACAAGGGGCAGTGCTTTCTTCCCTACCCCACAGCTCTCCCCGCCCACCTCAAAAAAAAAACAGGAAGAAAAGAGAAAACCAAATGGAAGGGAAATGTTAAGCAAGGTCAGACACCTATACTAAGGGCTGTATAAGTCACAAACAAAAATTCCCCTGTAATGGACACCAAACCCGAGAGTACAGGTATATTGGTCTCTCCGTAGGAAATAATGTTTAATAAGGGGGCAGCTACATTCTATAAAACTGGAAGTTTGAGTGGTCTTCAAAGTGCACCCCATATGGAACTTATATGAATTTGTAACATCAATGTTGCTTTACTCATACATAATTGCACTGCGGACCATCAGTGTGAAAAAGCCATAACCTTCCTATGAAGCACAAATGGGGGTAGTGGGGAAGTTACTCTTTGTAACTATTGTATCCTGGACAATCAGACATTAGTGTTTGTTGCTCTTTTGCTTTAAGTGTTTTCTATCATGATGAGTATGAAAGTACAGTCACTGCACTGCACTAAGTTGGAACTCAAATTAAGACTCTAGATCACCTTTATTTCTATGGGAAGTGACAATGTAGAAAAAGGGAAGCTATTCAAATTGTTCCTTTTAGGTAAATTCATATTTCCACCTTTGTCCAGATTGCTCTTTTCTTTCTAGGATCTACCCTCCCTTGTTTCCTCTCCCCACCCCCACCAAGTAAAAAATACTGTTTTTGGAATAATATACAAGAAAAATAATTAAGTATACTTAATTTATTATATATCATAAATGATAATGGCAGGGAAGAGCCCTAAAAATGAAACTACACCCTTAACAATAAATGCAGAATCTAATCTGCAGACAATGGAAGAATCTCATTTTCCACATAGATACAATTTGTATTCCAAGATCTAGGCACCACAAAGTGATTGAAGGTTGTGAGTATATTACTTGTCTGATTTTAAGAGATTTTTTTTCTGATTTAATCATATTATTCCTATTTTCAGACTTCTCCTAGTATCTTATCCCTGTTATCAATGCGGGGATGCAGAGACAGAGGACTCATTGAACCAGAATTTATTCAGGTATGCATTTTTTTTTTCCATCTATTACTGTTCAGCAAAACTTTTACTTCCTCTAAAAGTTGATTACATTCTTACCAATAAAGCAGTTTGTTCTCTAAACGATAGGTGTTTGTAACCTGATGAATACTTTTATGTGGGATTCTCTGTATAAGCATTCCAAACACTGATAGCATACATAGGCAAGCTGGAGCCTCCATTCAAACTAAAGTAGTCTATATTCCCATTAATGTTGGGATCCTTGTAAAGAGCATCACATATAAATGTTTAAAGTATTCTTCAGTCAAAACACACTGTAGTATTTCCCCTCTTCCTGAACAGACAGTAAGACTCAATTGATATAGATGAAAAAGATAACCCTCTATTTGCTGTACACTGAACACTGACACAGCAGATATAATTCTCTTGCATTTTTCTTTCTGTTACTTGGCTCCTGTAAAATAAAGTAGCTACTTCAGGAAATTCATACCACAGGGTGAAATTTCATAGGCACTGATTCTTCAAATTGTTCCATCTGGACAGGTACTAACACCCACCTGGAGTCAGCTCCATGCAAGGGCACAGGTCCACCCCTACGGAACAGCATGCAGGATTAGGGGTGCAGGAGTCAATAGGATACTCACATGCTTAAAATTAACAATGGGCTTAAGTGTTTTGCTCAGTTGGAGACCTTAGAAAACAATAGCAAAGAGGAGCTCCACTAAGTTCACTGATATATTGAGTAATGATGAGTAATAAAAAGGCAGACAATAGGACTGCAGGTCTCAGGAATGCTGTGGCTCATATAGAAGATTATTACAGTTCTCTTTTCATTTAAAATATATATTATCAGAGAACTGATAATAGTCCAGTGCACTGGGATTCTAGTTTGTTTTGCAGACTTTTCTGTGGATCACATCACCATAGTATCCAAACATTTAACAAGTATTCATTTATTTATCCCTACAGTATCCATATAAGATATGAAAATATTATTCCCATTTTACAGATGGTGAATTGAGGCACAGACATATTAAGTGACTTGCCCAAGGGTCAGAGCTGGGACCAGAACCTAGATATCCTGAGTCCCTGTCTAGTGCCTCAACAAAAAGACCAGCCATATTGCCACCTGTGCTTTTTACACCTGCTTTTCACCAGGTATTTGGCCAAATCCTGTTGATCCTAGGCATGCAAGTAGTCCCACTGATGTATATAAGACAACTAGCATGAGTATGACATGCACGAGTTGGCTCACTGTAAAAAAAAAAAAAAAAGTATTTCTCTCTCTCTCTTTGCTCTGCTTCAAAATTTGGAGCCATTTTCCCCACTTGTTTACTTTTATATCCAGTTTACATGAAGGTTAGTCACTTGAGTATGATTCCATCTCTCTAGCTAAAATTCTGACTAGTGCCAAAAATGTTGTCTATCCATTGATTACGGTTTTTTAAGTTATGTATTTGTCATCTATTACTCAAAACAGGAAAACACCTAGAAAGTTATGATTTCACTTCAATTGTTAAAATGAAACCAGAACAAAAATATTTGTTTAATCTGACATACTTTGCTGGGGACAAAATAAACTTGTTGGTAGGGAAGCTGTACCTGGACAGTAGCAATTTGCTCTGGATCCTTCCTATAGTTTTGAAATCTTTAGAAAAGTACTGTTGCAGTGCAATTAGTAGTAGTAGTAGAAAGGATATTTACAAGATCACTAAGTGTAGCATATGGACATAGTGAATGAAGTGAAAAAAAGGACAAGCTTGAATATGAATGAAAGTGACAGACTATAGTACATATGAATAGAAGCAGTGAGGAAAGCAAGGAAGTGACAAAGTGAGTGATTTCAGCTGTTTAGGCTCTACTATATATACATATTTTTTCCTGAGTACAGAATGTTGTCTTTGATTTTGTTTGGCTTCAAGAGATCATACAGTTGAAAGTGTACCACATCTGAATGAATATATATTGGGAAAGCAGTTTGGGTTGGAGAGAGGTGACTAGAGGAGTGCCACAAGAGTATTACAGCCAATTTTGTTCAATTGATGTAGGAGCAAGAGGTAAGGTGATGAAATTTGCTGATGGTACAAAACTTAGAAGGAGGAGGGAAAGGGTCAGTCAACACAAAGGAGGAAGACAGTATAATTCACAAAGTCTTGGAAAGATTAGTATCAAGGGCAGATAAATGGCTTATGCAAGTCCGTGTTACCTCACATTTCTCTACAAGTCCAGGGAACAGAAAAACAAAAAACCAAACATCAAATGAAAAGGGAATATACTATATACCCTCATCAGTAATATGTTCCTAAATGCTGATCACGAAAAGGTTCTCGAATGTCAGTGTATAAAGTTTTAAAGCTTTCAGCACACTACTCAACAGCAGTGAAAAATACATCCATTTCTGCACGCCAGAATATAGTGTATCAAATATAAGACAGAAGAAATTCCTCTGTAGTATCACTGAACTGGAACAGAGAAGCCAGATCTGGAATACTCCATAAAGTTTGCATTGCTTTTATTAAAAACACCATGTTATAGAAAGAGACGGTACTTCAGTGGGTAACCAAAATGATACAGGGAATCAAGAATGTTCCTCATACCAACCAGAGAGAGAGAGAGAGAGAGAGAGAGACACAGAAATTAGGCATTCCACATAGATACAAATAAAATAAATCAGGAGACTAGATGCTGCAAAGTGACTTGAGCTAGTAACCTGAGGGACCTGCATGGCTAAGTGGTAATGGATTCTGGTGAATAATGTGGATGTTCAAGTCCTCCATAAGATTTCCCTACAGATACCAAGCCATGTTTCTGCCCCCTTGTGACTTGCACACTCTTCCCTCACAAAAGGATGTCAGAAACTCTGTATATCAACTTATGGAGATTCCCAAGTACCCTTTCTCCTCCTATTTTTTTCTTCTTCAGGGGTTATTTAACACAGGCAAACAATGTATTGGTTTGGGTCTGAAATTCGTGTCTTTATTTACAATCTAGAAAATAAGATAATGCAGTATGCTTCTCTCCTTCTATTAATTTTTGGTTTCCTGTATGCATCCCTGAAGTCTTTCTGGATTATCATGTATCCAGCCAGTAGGGCAGCCAGGAGTGAGAACGCTTCTCTACACTGACTCCTCCTGTCCACTGGAGGCTACAATGTGAAGATAGCATTGATTACAGGAAGATTCTTCACTCTGTCCTCCCTGTGCTGCTGCCAAGCCAGCATGGAACCTGTCAAGGTTTCCTCCCCACTCTGAACTCTAGTGTACAGATGTGGGGACCCGCATGAAAGACCCCCCCAAAGTTTATATTCCACCAGCTTAGGTTAAAAAAACTTTCCAAAGGCACAGATTCCTTTCCTTGTCCTTGGATGGTATTGCTGCCACCAAGTGATTTAAACAAAAATTCAGAGAGGGGCCACTTGGAGCCCTATCCCCCTAGTCCCTTCACCCTCTTTCCTGAGGAGGCTTGAGAATATACTAACTGCCTTTAATGTAAGTACAAACCAGACCCTTTATCTTTAGGATACTAAAATCAATCAGGTTCTTAAAAGAAGAGCTTTATTATAAAGAAAAAAGTAAAAGAATCACACCTGCAAAATCAAGATGGAAGGTAACTTTACAGGGTAATAATAAAATTTATTTATTTTGAACTCAATTTCACAGTTACAAAAACAGGACTAAAACTACCTCTTAGGGAAAATTCAAAAGCTAAAACAAATGAATCTAATGTATTTCCTTGCCCTTGCTTACAATTTTTGTAACCTTATATGAATCATTTCAGGTATGTTTTTAGGAGATGTTTTACCTGCCTGGTTTCTCTCTCCGTCTGGAGAGGGAACAAACAAAGAGAGCACAAACAAAACCTCTTCCCCCGCCCCTCCCCCAGATTTGAAAGCATCTTATTTCCTTATTAGTCCTTTTGATCAGGTGCCAACCAAGTTATTTGAGCTTCTTAACCCCTTACAGGTAAAGACTTAGTACAACTGCTTAGGAGGGATTTTATGCTACCCTTATCTGTATGTTTATGACAGAGCCCTTGGGGAGGAGAGAGAGAGGTGGCAGGATCCTGAGGACAACACTGTCAGCTAAGCCCAGGCTGGGAGCTTCCACTGGAGCCCCTTTCTACCCCAGCCTGTTCCCCTTTGCAGACCCTATCTTCACACTCCTTTCCCCCTATCAACAGCCTATTTCCCTCCTCCTGCCGTTCCGCCCCTACCAGCCCCCATAGCCCTGATATCCCCATTCTCTACTCCCAGTCTATTTACTCTTGTGGGACTCACAGTTCACACTACAAATTCAGTTTGGGTCAAGCTTCTCACAATCATAAGCTCTGCATGCAGAAACATGTCTATTCACTTCATCTGTGTGTGTCTATTTCATAAAGAATAGGGAGTAGAATTTGGTATTTAGTATTCTAGTATTTTATTAATAGTTGTTACTTATGAATATTTTCTTTAGCACAAACCAAAGTGAGGCCTAAGCTCATGTACTAAGATATAAGTAGGTCATGATGGTAAAAAAAATCTGAGAACTGATATAGCACAAAGTTTTCAAAGTTTCTTGGTTCTGGATGAGGTTTTTTATTTCTTTGATTACTTTGCTTAATGAAGCATTTAAATGCCTCTGTCTAGGCACTAACATCTTTCTTAAATCTGAAAGAGGCAAGTTCACATTTTTGTTGCTATTAGTGTTTGGCAGGAGACCTTTTCTGTAAGACTAGGTGAACATTGGAGCAGCAGCACATTGGTTTACACTGTGAATTTATATGTGAAGCTGAACAAGGTGGCAATATAACTTTTAGAATTCTTTGATTCTGCACAAACCATTAAAAAGTTAGGGGATTCATGATTTTCCACTGACCTTTCTTATTCAGGTGAACCAGTTGTACCACCGTAGTTAGGATTATACCAAGATTTTCATTTTGACAGGGATGAAAATGTTATATGAAATCTGTGTTTTCAATAAGAAGATGAGTTGCAAATGGTTATTGTATTTAATGAACTGCTCAAATGTTCTAGGGCATTTTGAAGGGAAAAAATACATATGAGGTTAGTTACAATTTCGAAAAGACCATTTCCTGTTTTCTTCAGATACCTTTTAAAATTTACTAGATCAATCTGAGATCTGAAATTACATGTGAGAAATGCTGTGATCAGTAGTTGGGATGAATATTAAAAATAGAAACATTTTGTATTAATAGTTACTATGGTTTAAAAATTAATGTTTTCAATATTGGCATATTCTATAGTGACAGCATTGGAGATATATTTCTACAATGACAAAGCATATAGGGTGGCACAATGTTATTAACTATTATGTATTAATGCAGTCATGGATCAGGCCCTCACTGTCCTAGTCACTGTATAAGCACACAACAAAAATGGTTCCTGTCCCTTGTCTACACTACGGCGGGAGATCAATCTAAGTTCTGCAACTTCAGCTAAGTGAATAATGCAGCCAAAGTCGACGTACTTAGATCTACTTACCGTGGGGTCCACACTATGCTATGTCAACAGGAGATGCTCTCCCGTCGACTCCCCTTGTGCTTCTTGTTCAGGTGGAGTACAGGAGTCAGCAGGAGAGCATTCTGTGGTCGATTTAACTGATCTTCACTAGACCCACTAAATCGACTGCCGATGCATCGATCACCTTGCATTGATCCCCCGGTAAGTGTAGACAAGCCCTAAGTATAAGACAAGAGACAACAGATGGCTACAGACAGATGGGAGTACGAGGAGACAATATTGATCAGCATGATAGACAGTGGTCTCAGCACATCAGGAGTCTAACCTTGTCAAGTGTTTTGTAGGTATCACAGAAAATGAGAATTAAAGGAGGATTTTGATGCATTAGTTTTGAAGATCTTTACGGGGGCATCTCCCAAGCATGAGGGACAGCCTGGAGGAAAGTGTGAAGGTGCTTGTTTGAAAATTGAATAAGTGGGTTCTGAAGGCTGACATGAAGGTCCAATTGGAGGCAAGAAATTACATCTTAATAGTGAATGAGAGAGAGAGAAGGTGGGGATAGGCTATGAAGGGCCTTGAAAGTAAAGACAAGTAGATTATGAATATTAGTTGTGATAGAGAAGGGGGAGCCAGCAGAGGGATGAAGAGAGAGGGATAATGATCAAAGCAACAGATTAGGAGAACGATCTTTGCAGAAGCATTCTGAATAGATACAAGCGGGTCAAGGTTGCATTGTCAAGGCTGGTCAGAAGGATGTTGCAGTAATAGAGATGCAAGATGATGTGAATTTGGACCAGAGTTTTAACTGTATGTATGGATCGAAAACAGTGTGTCTTATAGAAGTTATGCACAAAGAATTGGCAACATTTAGACATAGCAACAGAAAGGTCCACTGGTCTAGTGCTCTGACACCAGAGATATTAGAGGATACAGTTGTAACCAGGGATGGCCCTAAACCAAATGGCGCCCCAGGGGAGGAGTGTCATTGGTGCCCCCCCTCCATTTGTTAAACTTCTCAATACCTTATTTTTATTGCATTTGTAGCCCATTTCATGACTTAGATGCATAATTTACATGCCTGATTTATCCCTGTCATATAAGATGATACATTTCTCTTTTGTCGCTAAGAACAAAAACAGCACCCTGATCCCAGCACGCCTCTATAACCTACCCTAGTGGGGCTGTTTGCCCTCTGGGAGGGATTAGAATATGGATAGGTAATAATTGGAGATATACCAATCTCCTAGAACAGGAAGGAACCTTGAAAGGTCATTGAGTCCAGCTCCCTGCCTTCACTAGCAGGACCAATTTTTGCCCCAGATCCCTAAGTGACCCCCTCAAGGATTGAACTCACAACCCTGGGTTTAGCAGGCCAATGCTCAAACCACTGAGCTATCCCTCCCCTGGTGGTTTGAGTCTGTTTTTGCTTTTTAAGCTAATGCACCTGGTTTGTACATCAGTTCAAAGCAGAATAACTGTTAAAGTAGAATAACTTTCCAAGGGAATGCACTATGTGACAATCAGATGCATCGATCTGTTGACACAAGAAAGTATGAGGTCACAATCAAAGTTTTGTGTGACAGAGTGAGTTGTATGAAGCTATTGTATGTATTGCTTTTCAGTATGTGTTGAAGATGAAAATGAATACCTTATGGAGTGTGTTATTAACAAAACTGGTTGACAGGTGGCAAAGAATGCTGGAGACTTTTCCCTTCATTTGCTATGTTCAGGCTTTCAAAGATTTAGGTAGGTGGGGTGGATCTTGATGCAACCTTAGCTGCCACTGATGTAGCTTGTTTATATTAATAGCATACACAATCCTTCAAATATGACACATTGGTTGAGACATTGCATTAAAATTATCTGCATAGATCTGATAGTTATGCCATTCTCAGATATACTAGGATTCTAAAGTATTGCTGCATAGTTACCGCTGTCAAATAGTTGATGTATTCATACAGAGCTCCTCCATGTTCTGAAACCCTAATATTTCTTATCTGAAGTGCTTAGGGATTTGATAAATAGGATTCATATGCTAATGGTGCTATTTCTAGATGTTTGTATCTGACAGGTTTGATATCTGCACCATCCCTTGTGGCCCACCATGGCACTATCACCATCTCTCTCAGCATCACCCAACAAAGTACCGGTAACAAAAACTTAAACAATAGTCCCAGTGCAACAAAAACCAAAAATGTGTTCCACCCCACCAGAGCTCAGCTCTCAGTTCTTTCTCACTCTCCCACAGAGTGCTGATTCCCATGGATTTCTCTCTATTAGGAATCTCCCTTCCCCCAGGGACAGTCACAGGAAGGAGGGAACAAGTCACCTCATTCCTCCTCCCAGCTATCTGCCTAGGAGTTATCTTTCTCTAGGGCCTACCAGAAGGAGCCAGCCACCTTTCTGCAGCTTCCCTCCCCAGCTCTCTGCCCTTTATTGGCATCCCATGACTCCTTCATAGCGGGGCCTAATACCTGAACAGGGCCATTTGATCTTTAGCCAATGAGGAGCAGCTGGAAGGACAGCTGATCTGTTGTGCACAACTCCTGTCTAAGAGCCAGCCAACTTGTGACAGTATCTAACAAATAAAACAAGAGAAAATGCACAAATACAGATTCTTTAGAAAAATACTTTGTACCTAAAATAAATGTAATATATAAGAGATGTTTTCAATACATCTAAATCAAAATGAAACTAAAATGACACAGTTATGCAGCCAGGCTCCACCAGTTAGCCTCATCATACAAATTAAGCATATTTGCTGATTAATTTATTAGAGGTCATATAGTTTTAGGCACCAAAAAAAAATGAAGTCACAGTATATATGTTGTGATAAGTGACAGTTTAAACTTATTCAGGCTGGTGATGTACACCATAGCAATGTGCAAGCAAAGAAACGGCTACAAAATTTGAAAGTGTTAGAAACACTGGAAGATGTACACCATACACAAACTAAAGGCAAACAGAGATGACAATAAGAAACAGACTAAACAGGTCTGCGAAGAATAGAAAGTAATGCATGTATTCTGGAAGAAAATACGAAAAATGCAAATCTCTGGCATATGGTGCCACGAGTGCTTACTGTAAGAAAATAATTTTGCAAAAGTATTTAAACCACCACCAAAAGAGTCCCATGATGTACAATACATGGGACATGAAAATGACATTTCTTCAGAGGAGTTTGTCTTTTCCACCACTCACTAAATTGGAGCTGTTAAGGGCAAAGGGGACAAATGGTCTGCACAACCAAAACTTCAAACATCACCTAGGCACCTATCCAAATTGACAGTGACTTTTTCTGCAAATTAATGAATTTTCAGGTTACCAGGACACTATACAAGATAAATCCGCCAAATTGCTTGAAAACAAGCCCCCTACTAAAATTCTACAATGGTACAATGCACATTGACATGTCCATACAAAGGCACACTCCATAATTTAGACTTTGAAATAACTGAAAGTCCACAAACGCCTCTGCTATCAGCAGAATTGAGTGAAGAGTTGGAGCTTTCACAAAAAGTAGATGATGTAATGATATGCAATGTACTTGACAGCTCCACCCATATGCCTCTAATGAAGGAAAAGATCATTAATATGGGTATGTTTTTATTAAAGGCCTTTGATGCCATCCTGGAGAATATCATTTGGAAATCATCCCAGAGGCAAAACCACTACAAATACCATGCAGACTTGCATTTTTTTTTAAAAGAAGAAACTTAAAAAGCAGATTAACAACTTTATGGATAAGGAAGTTACATAACTAGACAATCAATAGTATGGTAGCTATTAAGGAACCACACCAGTTCTGCATAGGTATTTCACCCCTCACACCTCAATAAAATGCTTAAACACTTCAATTATCCTTCACCAACAATTAAAGAGATCCTGCCAAGACTCACAAAGGCAAATTTCTTTTCAGTTTTAAATTTCAGAGATGGTTTCTAGCCGGGAAAAGTTAAAGAGGAAAGCAGCTATTTGATGCCCTTCTAGACTAGTAACTGTGAATGTCATTTGGTATTTCTGTGTACCAGAAGAGTAGCAAAGATGTTAATATGACATGCTAGAGAGATTTGAGGGAGCTGATAACATTTTAAATGATATCTTAGTATTTGATTGTGGAGACCACCATAAAGAGGTTAGTGCTGATCACTATTGTAACCTGATAGCACTGCTCAATAGAGTACATCACATGAATCTCAAATTCAATAAGAAAAAAATGAGACTGCAACTGTCAATTGTGCTGTACACCAGTTACCCTCTAGAAGGATTAAGGCCAAACCCTGAGAAGATTTGAATAATTTTGGACATTTGGGGAAAATTGATTATCAGTCCAAATTCCTGCTACACCTTTCCCCTCCTCCCCCCATCAGTAAATCCTTTCAGAGATTGACTGATAAAGATACTGGATGGGAATCCCAACAGTAAGATGCTTTCACAATAGGTAGTGACAAACCATCCTGGCCTGAAATATTATGCTGTAATAATCTATAACTATTCAGTGAGATGTCAGATTATGAGTAGTGTTATTAGAACAGCTCAAGCTGAACAAAGAATCAAGCCCAATAAAGTTAAACTGGTATGAGTGAGAAGAATCAGCCCCCTGAAGTCATGACATCCCTGACATTTTGGGAGCCTTAACTGGTCAGATTGCCCCATTATCTGCCTGTTAGATCTAATTGGTAGACAATGATCTCACAAGATCTTGAAGACATTGATTATTTGTATTCACTGTTCGTTGACGGTTTATAACTGTTATTTGTTATTTACTCGAACAATGAAAAAATGAATTTGTTATATCCTGAGCATAGTGGTATTTATTCAAAATTTGGGACTGCAATTTGCCCTCCATCTGGCATACGATCTCCATTGACATCATTGGGAATTACATATGGTTTGAGGACAGTATAGCGTACTAAATTTCAAAATGATAAATTAACTTGCTACATCAAATCAACATTTTTGCACTGTCACTGATGTTTCATGGAATTTTCAACTGTGTGGTGATGCAACAGTAACCGTGTGTAAACCCCAGAGTCAGAATGCTTTAAAGAAAAAGAATCTGTCCCTCATGTAGGAGACAGGAAAAGAAGGTAACTCTCGCTAGCTTATTTACACAAATTATGAGTTTGCCCTGGTCCATTTCTGTACAACCTTTTATGGGGTAGTTAGGAGTTTGTGTTCTTGTTTTGTAAATGATATGAGGCTCATATCATGTATTTGTAAATTGGGGTAAAAGTTGTGAAAGTTAGAGCCCAGGGAAAAGTGGGTGATCCTGCGCTGACAAGTAGTGCACTTTGTTTGGGTGAGAAATGTAAATTCAACAAGGGGATCTCAGCAGCTCTGCCTGAGAGACCAAGGGCTTTGTTCAGGGGTTTTGCTTTATTCTAGGTTCTTCACTCAGAGATTTTGAATACTGCATAGACGTAAGTCTGAAGAGCAGGAGTTGACTTCTTAAGGCCAGAGTGGTAGTAGTGGAGCTGATATTATAGAGCTAGACTTGACTGGGGATTAGCTGAACTGATGGAGCTGGACATGATAAGACAGGCAGAGCTATCCCCTTATGCCCACTTGACTACTACTGAGTGTTTTGGGGTTTGAGAGTGAGAGTTGCTGCACATCTAAAACAGTTTTGGAATAAAACTTCTGGTGCTTAACAAGCTCATCAATTAATAACTGGGCATTGACCATACCCCTCATATATCCCACTCATATTTATGTAAATATATGATTATTGTTTGGCTTCCTTCCCTCACAAAAAATTGGGGTTTGATATTCTAAAGGACTCCTCTATGTTTGCAAATGGAGATGAAATACCTGGAAATGTGACCAGCACATTTAGGGTTTTTAATTCCTAAAACCTGGGCACAGATAAGATTTGGATGGGAGTTCCAACCATATCTTTTATTTTAGAAAGGGTCCCCAGATATAATACTGAACTGAATAAAAATAATAAAAGATCACTTGAAATATCCTAGGAAGGTAGTAACTCGTTTTTAAACATTAAAATGCTTAAACAATTTGATATATTCAAATTATATTTTAAAATTAGCATGTATGAATATATATGTTAAAAAACAGATTTCAGGTTATGCTGAAAAAGCATCAATTATTGGCATATCAGCCACAACATAAAGCAGGTGATATGTGAGGCAGGATAAAACAAGGGTTTTTAATATCTTTCTTCACATCAAATTAGCTTTTTCATAATAAATAGCAGTTGTAGACAGTTATAATTATTTAATTAACCTATTTTGCCCTCTTTGAAATGTTATAACTATAAATGCAGAAGCAAATCAAAACTGGGCACTGCTGGAGGCAAGAAACCAGACATCAGTAGATGGACCAATGCTCAGATGCAGACTGGTGACTACTATGTTTCTAGATACACATGATAAAATAAAGATGTACTTGTGGCCATGTCATATTCAACCATTTGTCACCATGAAAGTCACTGTGATCTTCTAAGCACTGAAATGTGGCATAATTCATCTGGCAAAAGAAGCAGGCTCATTAGAAAAGAGAATATGGCTATTTATACTATTTACAATTATAAGACAAGACTAACATTTCAGTTTCCAAACCCAGAAAAATTAAACATTACTCAAGCAATTGTTGACATTACCAGGGCCGGTGCAAGGATGTTTCGCGCCCTAGGCAAAACTTCCACCTTGCGCCCTCCCTGCACCCCCACCCTGAGGGCCCCCCCCCCGCTGCAGCTCCCCCACTCCGCCCTGAGGCGCCCTCGCGGCAGCTCCCCACCCCTCACCCTAAGCCCCCCCCACCCCAGCTCACCCCTGCCCCGCCTCCTCCCCGAGCATGCCATGGCCGCTTCACTTCTCCCGCCTCCCAGCCTTGCCGCGCCTAAGCTGATTGGCGCCGCAAGCCTGGGAGGCAGGAGAAGTGAAGCAGCTCACCCCTGCTCTGCCTCCTCCCTGAGCTCACCATGGCCACTTCACTTCTCCCGCCTTCCAGGCTTGCGGCGCCAATCAGCTTAGGCGCTGCAAGCCTGAGAGGCAGGAGAAGTGAAGCGGCCACGGCGAGCTCGGGGAGGAGGCAGAGCAGGGGTGAATAGTTCTCCTGCGTGCCGTCACTCCTCCCCCCACACTTGTTGCAGGCGGCCCTCCCCACACTCCCCTGCCCAGCTCCCTCTGCCTAAATGCCGGCGGTGACTGGGGCTGCCGAAGATCCAGCTGCCACGGTCACTGCTGAAGAAAATGGTGCCCCCCAAATGCCAGTGCCCTAGGCAACCACGTAGGTCACCTAAATAGTTGCACTGGCCCTGGACATTACTCTTTAGGCCAGTAACATTACTCCATTTCCACCCAAACCAGTCTTGAACTTCCCACTTCTCATGCAACCGACGAAGTGGATATTCACCCATGAAAGCTCATTCTCCAAAATGTCTGTTAGTCTATAAGGTGCCACAGGACTCTTTGCTGCTTTTACAGATCCAGACTAACACAGCTACCCCTCTGATACTTGACCACTTTTCATAGAATCATAGATTATTAGGGTTGGAAGGGACCTCAGGAGATTATCTAGTCCAACCCTCTGCTCAAAGCAGGACCAATCCCAAACTAAATCCCCAAATGGCCCCCTCAAGGATTGAACTCACAACCCTGGGTTTAGCAGGCCAATGCTCAAACCACTTTTAATTCTTCCTTGAACTATTATGATTCTTGACATCACCTCCACCACTTGAAAAATTTACCTACAATATGCCACAACTTCTGCTATTAATATAAAATGCAAGAAAATATCTTCAAAACCCACAAAAAAACCAATATTTTCTATATTTCTGCTTTTAGTCACCTTTTGTGCTGTCATGTAACAGCACTGATATTCATGACATTCAAATATACTTGCAACAAACAACTTTTGTGATTATCAAACACCTCTGATTTGCTGCAACAAACATTAGCACCTGAAAAAGCTGTTTATAGTCTCTGGTAGTCCTCACCTATGAATATTTACCTTTATATTGCTCTAGAATCTTGCACTGGGGATTCTAGTCCATTAAAGCTCCCGTATTACAATTTCCTATGGGAAAAAAAACAAAAAATACACCTGTTTTGATAGCCAATATATTTTATCTAACTCCTAATTGCATATTCCATCTAATATTGAACTGCCTGCTTTGATTGTCCTCTGTAACAATCTAGCAAGTGATATAGTGGGATATTTCAACATAAATATCAACA
This sequence comes from Mauremys mutica, assembly GCF_020497125.1. NCBI lineage: Eukaryota > Metazoa > Chordata > Testudines > Geoemydidae > Mauremys > Mauremys mutica. Next base: position 181,058,820 of record NC_059072.1, on the reverse strand, counting down.
TTTAGGGGGAAAATAGTATTTGTGTGATATTATGAAAGTCACTTAACCCAGACTTTTCACAAGTGATCACTGTGTGTTCATTTTCTGGATAACCATCTTGAGGCCCCCAGGTAGTGTATAGTATGATGGCTCTCAGCCTAGACTAGACAATTGTCTCTTTATGTCTCTTGCCCCTGTGTTGTCATTCACCCCACTGCAGGGCAAGCTCACTCTCTTCCCTGAAGGAGCTGGGCTCCCAGGGTTCTTCCTGGATTGAATTATCTCCAATCCTTAGTGCTGCTCCTTAGGTCCAGGGCACTGATGGAGAGCAGACATCCACATCCTTTCAGGGATGCAATCTGTCTGCTCTAAACAAAGGTGGAAGGAAAAAGGGAAGCTAGTCATTGCCTTGACCTGGGCTTCCCCAACAGTTTCTCTTCTTAGGCACATTTTCCCCCTTTCATCTGTGGCCAGCTTCACCTTTTTTAAGCTTCCCTTCTCCAGGCAGCATATACTCTGCAGGTGTGCCTAATTATCACTGCCTGAGAACAGGGAATCTCCTTAAGGCTCATCTACACTTACAGCACTACAGCTGTAGCACTTAGTGAAAACAGTACCTACCATGGTGGGAGAAGCTCTCCTGTTGGTGTAAGGTACTCTATCTCCCTGAGAAGCGGTTGCTCTGTCAACAATAGACATATCAATATAATGCTGTTTACACCAGAGCGTGTTTTCTACACCCCTGAGTGACATAGTTATACTGACCTAAGTTTGTAGTGTAGACCAAGCTTTAGGCTTGCTGTCAGTGAGATGGGGGGGTGTCCCATCACAGGGTTGCATAGGAACTCTGTGACAGAAGTAGCAATAGAATCTAATTATACAGGGCAGCATTTGACAGTCTTACACTTGAGACCCTCCTTTTAGTTCCTGCCATCCCCTGCATCATTCCTACACACCTGTGACTCGGTGGGTGGGTTACCCTTACTGCTGTGACTGCTGTTTTACTGCTAGGGAGGGGTACAGTGGCTGGGACTCCTCTCTCCAGTCCATGCACTGTTCCTGAAGACCATCTGCTTGCTGGACTGCTAGTCCACCCACCCACCTCCTGGACCCCAATAGGTCCACTCATCTCTGGGACTGTTACAGCAGAGACTCTCTCAGCTGTTCAAGTGGGTGCATGTGCCCCTCCCATTCTCTTCTCCTCACTTTGCATTAGGCTGGTGGGCCTCCTCCTCCTGTTTACCTACTGGTCCCTCCCTCTTGTAGTTTGCAATCCCCCACCACTCCCACTTGATCCCCTCCCTCTTGCAGTTTGCTGCTTCTCCCCACTGAGTTTGTTAGCTGCTTCGTAGGGTCCCTTTTGCTGTTTGTTTACCTGCCTTCCCTGCCCCACACAGGATCCCATTTCTCTTTTGTTATCTGCCTTGCTCAGAGCCCCACCCACCCCTTTCCTTTTGGCTACTTATCCCTTGTTTGATACCTGCCCTGCCCAAGCCCTCCCCCATGCTGTTTTGTATTCACTGTCCCAGCCCCTCATTTTTTTCTGTTTGTTCCCTGCACCACCCTGGCCTGCCCAGCCCCACACACCTGTGCTTTCCTTGCACTTGTTAGTGCCCGCCACCATTTTGTTTCACCTCCTACTCACTGCAGGTTGTCACTGGTGGAGACCAACTTCCAAAGCGGCGAGAGGAAGCAGAAGGGTAGCATTGGGGAGGAAGGATGGGATGTAAGTGAGGACCACCCAAATGCCCAGGTCCTCCACAGGCTTGAGGGTGACAAAGTGGACCCACACTGAGATGCGCTTGGCAGCTTAGTGGCAGCTTCTGATGCCTGGAAGAAGTCCACCTTCCCATACTTCTTGGAGGCTGCCAGAATGGCCGAAAGCCCTATCACTCATGCCAATGCCAGCACATAAGTTTTGATGTGGTGTGAGACAGATGCCATCTCCTGACCAGGGCCATCACCTTCTCTTGTTCCACCAACAAGTCCCCAGTTAGCTGGTGGTGCATGGCAGAGGGAGCTTGGAGGAATCTTTCCTGGAGGAAGCGCTGCTAGGCTTCAGGGCACATCCAGATCAACCGTCCCTAAGCACAGCAATGGGGGACACCCCAAATATTGTGAAGGGTGCTGTCCCTGACACTGCTGGCGACACTTTCTTCAAAAGCCAACTGTCCCACTTGGGTGCTGCCCCCCCATTGTGCCCAGCCAAGTGGACAGTCCCTCGCTGCTGATAAAAGCCATTGGGCAGGATCTGTGGAGGAGGGGATGGTGGTGACATCGGGGAGCCCAGGAGAGGGCCCATCTCAGGGGGAAACCACCTCTTCCTCTAATGCCCCTTTCCTACCTCCCCACGCGCCAATCTTATTGCCCTTGCCCGCTGGACCCATCCCTGCTGGCCATCCATCCAATGACACCATGGAGGGCAAGGTACTGGTTATGGAGGGGGAAGTGCAGCAAGAGTAAGTCACTGGCCCAGCACCTCCCCCTCAAGGATAGGGAGGAGGCCTCCCATGAAGTATCTATGGGGCTGCCACTGGATTTGCTTCCATGTCGCTTGATAAAGTCCTGTGGGTGGAACTGGCTAAGTAGGCTCTGGCAGAGGAGGGGGCAATGCCCATCCCTCACAGAGTCCCATATAAAGAAAGCCTCAGAGGGAGAAAGCCCCCCCATTCTTTCTCCCATCTTTCCCCCTGTGACTTACTAGGGTACAATCCAGACTAATGAGCACGTGTCACCCCCTGCACTGCAACCTTGGGTGCCTTACAATGCCTTGCTGAAGTAGTTCCCACCTGGGCTGCTCACAAACAGCTTTCCAGCATGCAAGACACCCTCTGAGTGTCTATGTGTAACTGCAAGGTGCCAACCACACTTGGGTTACACTGTCTCTCACCAGTCTTGGTTATACTGCAGGCTGACCCCAACACACCCCCAGTCCCAGATTTCCCCCCAGAAGTGTATGTCCTGTACTGCCCAGCCCTCTCATGGATAGTACAAAATATTTTAAATCCATTATTCCTTGGAATAATATGCCAGTTTATTATCTCAAATGGTTATTCAGACACTTCAGTTTAAACACACTGGATTAGATAAAACAGTAAAACAAGTTTAACTACAAAGGGACAGATTTTTAAGTGAGTACAAGTAATGATACACAAAAGTTAGAAATGGTTACAAGAAAAATAAAGATTAAATGTTTACTATTGCCTAATTTTATAAATTTTATCAGATTCAAGCAGTTTCTCATCACATGCTTTCCTCAGTCTTACTAACCCAAACTCTGTAGGTCAGGACCCCCCCCCCCCAAAAGTCCAACTATTGCTTCCTTTTTCTCTTCAGGTGAAGTGAATGTGATGGAGCAGGAGGAAAGAGACGGGTGCCTTGGGGTGTTTTTCACTCCTAATCGTTTCAACCCCCCCATTGAAAAAAATTTTCCAGCTGGGCTCTAGAAGACAAAGTCTATGTGGAAGGATGGTCCCTGCTGGTTTATTTAGGACAGACCTGTTAGCCAACTTCTGTTTGGGTAGGACTGTGGGGTTTGGAACATGTGTTAATAACATCATACAGAGAAATCTTGTAACTTTACACACAATCTTGCCACATTTTATGAGGATGATACTGAAGAGGAAATTATGAATTTTCAAGTGATACCTTACAAGCCATGCCTGGTACAAAATTACAACAGTACTGTGTGAATACAGTGGTGTATTTCATCATACCCCCCCATTTGGAAATGATGTGAAAATTGCCTCTGGTACTGATGGTGGACCCCCTTATGGCAGGCAGCAGCCTTGAAGAGATCTTCCAGGAGATCAAGGCCTGGTATCTGACCCCTGTAACTCAGGGGGAGAATGACCCTTTGATAGCAGGCCTCGGTGCCAAGTCCATCACAGCACCCACCCCTTCTTCTCTCCTTCCTCAGCCTACTGCCTGGGATAAGAACATAACATAACGGGTGTACCAGGTCAGACCAAAGGTCCATCTAGCCTAGTATCCTGTCTACTGACAGTGGCCAATGCCAGGTGCCCCAGAGGGAGTGAACCTAACAGGCAATGATCAAGTGATCTCTCTCCTGCCATCCATTTCCATCCTCCATCTGACAAACAGAGGCTAGGGACACCATTCCTTACCTATCCTGGCTAATAGCCATTTATGGACTTAACCACCATCAATTTATCCAGTTCCCTTTTAAATGCTGTTATAGTCCTAGCTGCTCCTGCTCTTGCTTCTGGGGTGCTCCCTGCCTTTTCCATTTCCTCAGCTGCAGATGGCACCCAGTTTGAGGCTTACAAGCATATTGTTGTGATGGATGGTGCTAAACTGCTGGGCTTAGAGTCTTTGGTGCACCCTCTCCCAAGACAAGACAGTTATCAGAGCAGCTTGGGGGCCCTAACCTAGTCAGTGTCCAACAAGATGGTGAGGTTGTGGGCATTGAGCCTATCATGACACTCAGGCCCAATATCAGAGGGATCCACTACACCCACCCAGTCAGATCTTATGCCTGTTGAAGTGGTGCCACAGTCCAATCTCACTCCAGACCCTGCCCCTCCCATGCTGTTGCCATCCTAAAATTGTCATCTTCCTTTTCTCAAGGGGCAACTCTTGGGAAGTGATATCTGAATTCCAATCATTCCATCGGGGGCTGCTGTGCTCACTCTGCCACTCACTTATATGTTGGGGGCTGAAGCAGACAATGTTGTGCAAGTGGTATTGCAGCAGGGTTCCATTACCATTGCAGGAGGGGCACATACACACCACTGATAGGACCCACCACTGATAGGACCCAGCTGGCATATAATTGGGGTGTGTGCGCTCACACCCCAATTATAGAGCTCTTGCCTGCCCTCCCCCTTCACTAGAGAATAAGTTGTGCCAGTTCCTGACTGTTGTGCCAGACACTCATGGCTCCAGAGGGAAGGTGCAGCTTGCTCTCCAGTGATCAAGAGACTTCAGTCTTGTCCTCCAGGCCATGAGGGCCTTGATGGGGGAAGGCAAGAGGACCAGAAAACAGGACACTGAAGCCTACCTGCAAGCCCACAGCTTCCACAATTCTCTGATCACCTTCAGGATTGGACATGTATTGCTCCGTGTCTCCATAAGGGTTGGTGATGCTCCTGGCCCTGAGGATCCTCAACCCCACCCAATGAGACCAACCACCTTCGCTTCTCTTAGCAACAGAGGCTCTAGGGCGAGTCTCTGTATGTGCTAGACACTCTCCTTCCTTCGGGAAGGGGGTACTCTGATTTTCCTGATGGAGACTCATACCGACCTGACTGCCAAAGCCAGCTGGGGTGCGGGGGATGGGGCATACTTCATCCACCTCACCACACTTTTGGGAAAGGTGCCCACCCTGTTCTCCCTTGACCTATTTCCTGATGTTCTGGGGGTAGCAAAGGTCATGCCAGGCTGCCTGCTGAAACTCTGGGTCTGTGTGAAGAGGCTGATACCAATCCCTGATACTGAACTCAGAGCAGGTGTCCACCTTCCTTGGCACACTGGATCATCATGAGTGCCTGGTCCTGGGTAAGGATTTTAACACCATGCTGGAGTTTCTGGTCAAGCTCGACTGGGCCTTGACCTAACCCATCACCTTCAGTCGAGGAGTGCATAATGGCTGCCTGCTGTCTGGTCAGCTCCATAAGCATCACTATCAAGTCCTTCCTCCATCTCCTCTAGATTAGGATGATGAGGTTGGTGCTTTGAGAGCCAGACTTGTGGGTGGTTCTTTGGACATATACTGACGATGTGCTTTATGTGTCCCAGGACCTGGAAGACCTGGTGCAGGTGGAGACTTGCCAAGACTTGAGCAGCCTCCTCTGCCCAGGCCAACTAGGATGTAGGGAAGAACTCTGGACTGATGACTGGAGTAAGTGGCAGCCGAGCTCCCTCCCACAAGTGCTCTGAGCCATCCAGTGGGGCATGGGTCCACTGCTCTGTCTGGGCGTGTACTACCACTGATCCCTCCCCACTGAAAAAACTGTAGTGATCTAGAAGCCAGGGTTTATGACCAATTGTGGAGGTGGACGGGGCTGCTCCAGTGCTTTTCCTTTTGGGGGAGGGCACTGGTACTCAACCAACTGGTCCTGTCTGTGCTCTGGCACTGGTTCAACACTTTGAGCCCAAACCTGGGAATCCTGGCCAGTCTCTGGAAGAAGATCCTGGTGTTTTTCTGGCCAGGGCTGCACTAGGTCTATGTGAGTATCCTGAGTCTCCCCCGGGGGAGGGAAGACAGGGCCTGCTCTTCAGCCACAGAAAGGCCCACACCTTCCACCTTCAGACTCTGCAGAGACTTGTTTAAAAGGCAGGTAGCTTGGCATGGAGCGTGCTGGCACACATCTTCCTCCACTGCCTCCAAGGGATCTGATATGAGTGGCAACTCTTTTATCTCCACACAAGAGGTCTCCCCAAGACCCCTCTGAGCTGCTGGTCTTTTATCAGGACCTCTTTAGTATCTGGAAACTAGTTTGAGCAACCAGGTCCATAGTGGCTGCCAAGGAGGACCTCTTAGCTGAACCCCTGCTACACAATCCACATCTTAGCGTGAAAGTGACAGAGTCAGAGATTGGTGAATCAGAGATTGGTCCTGGCTGGTACCACCAGACTTTCAGACCTCTTGGACTACAATGAGAGGGATTGGGTGGACCCCACAGCGCTCAGTCAGTGCATGGGGTTGTCCACCCAGTCAAGTGCTCCAGGAGGTGAGGACAGCTTTGCATCTTGCTTCTCTTGCTTTCCTCAAGCAGGTTCTGCAGGACAGTGTTCCCCACTCATCCCTCACCCCTGGCCCTCCAGAACTTGTCATTAGGCCCCTTCTTGGTGAGCCTCCCCACATGACCCCAACACACCCCCTGAGTTGTCTGCATGACATTCAGCTGGTCCATCTCTGAACCATGCCAGAAGGGCATCTGCATGCATAAGTGCTGACTTTCCCTCTTTTTCATGGGTGCTTGACCCCCCAAAGCCCCCACTCCACCCCTTCCATGAGGCCACACCATTGTCCAACCCCCATTCTAACCTCTTCCCCAAAGTTCCCATCCCAATTCCACCCTCTCCTTGCCCCTATTCCGACTCCTTCCCCAAATCCCCACCCCGGCCCCGCCTCTTCCCCTCCTCCTCCCCTGAGCATGCTATGTTCCCACTCCTCCCCCTCACAGATAGTGCTAACACTGCCAAACAGCACTGGGACGTAGGCAGAGGAGCAGGGATGCAGCGGGCTCAGGGGAGGAGGCAGGGCCTGGGGGGAGCTTGGCTGCTGGTGAGTGCACAGCACCCCAGTACTTTTTCCCCCATGGGTGCTCCAGGCCCAAAGCACCCACGGAGTTGGTGCATATGTCTGCATGTGCTTGTGCTTCACACCATCCACTTCCTGCCCTGCCCCTACACCAGGTGGCAAGACCTCCGTCACCTGAGGAGGGCAAGGAAGCCAAGTAGGCCAATCTGTACTCCACTCTGATTCCACAGCCTGCTGGGGACATTAATTGGCAGCTTCTTCATGGGGTTATGAGAATTGGTGTGTATCAGGCATGTTTCACAAACTCCCCCAACACCTAACCCTTTTGGAGCAAGAACACCCTGGCACATATCTACATAGGGTGTATCAGGTTACACCCCTTTTCCAGCACCTCCAGAACCTCTGACAGAGGCTTACAACTTGGTCAAATTTGGACTGATTTTTACTGGGTCACACAAGGTACATCTGTCACAATCACCACTCCTACCAAATGTCAAGTTCCTGCTTCAAAGCATTGGGTGCTAAAGCTGTTCAATGTAAAGGTCACCAGAATTTTTTAACCTAGGCAAAACAATGTATTTTTCCCCTACAGTCATTCATAAACAGCTGAACTATTTTAGCTGTAATTTTCCAGAAGAATTCAGCCTAAGACAGACACTCAGCATGGAAAATTTCAGCTTAAATGGTTAAAGTTTGGCAAAATTGTAAGCAACTGAAAACAGAGTCTTACAATGGAAAGCTTCAGGTGACCTTAACAGGTGCTGCTTCAAGACCTGCCTATAGTGATCCAGGACCAATCTTAAAATAATTGTTGAAGGTTAATCTAATAGAGATGGTCACATAAGACATAGCACAAATGATCTGATTTTCTAAGAATCCACCTGGCTTCCCATTTTCCAGCAATAGTTTTGCTGGGACAATAAAAAGAGACTAATTAGTTTCATTTTGCTTCTTGTCAGTTTTGTTTTCCAGGTCTCCTGTGCAACCACAATACTGTAATGTCTGGCTTGCAAATAAGCAGAGAAGTGGGTTTTTTTGTTCATTTGTTTTTCTTTCAATTCAAGTAAACTGTTTCCTTTGAAATATTTTCTTTAAAATCTTTATGAAAATATTCCTATTACCATTATGTTTTGTAAGGCCCTGCCTTACATGCCTTTCTTTCTTTCTAAAAAACTAAATTTTGAATCTAGTGTATGTCCACACTGCACAATAAGCCTGGGCTCTGTTTGAGCCCAAGCCCCCCTTCTGTCCACACACAAATCAGTGTAACTCATTGTAACAGAGTCAGGACTCACCACCTGGCACCTCCTGCTGGTTGTCTCTGGGAAGTAGCTCTGTCCAGTGGACAGCCCCCTCCTGGTTGTGTCCCATCCATCATCTCTGGACCCACGGTGCTCCCTGCTCGGCAGCATCCTCTTCAAGGCCACTGCCCTCCGGCAGTGCCCCTTAGGCTATCCACACCCCCTTTGGGGGTGGGGGGTGTTGGTGGCTGGGGCGTAGGGCTGCTGATCATGTCCAACCATACCCTCTGAGTCTAATCCCTCTTATCAGGGATCTGGCATAGTCTATAATGGCCACTCCCTACAGCCAATGGCTGGGTGTACTGCAAGGTGGGGATCCCATCCCAGGGACCCTCTGGCAGCAGCCTCTCTGTCTTCCTCTCCCCTTGTCTGTCTGCTTCCCTGGGCCGCTTCCCCTACAGCCCCTTGCACCTGCTAGGCCCTTCCCTGCAGGTTAGAGCTCCCTAGCCTCCCCAAGCCTGACCAGCACTGCCCTGTCCACAGTACTAATCCCCCACCTTTGGCAACTGGCCTTCCTCTCTCTCTCAAAGGCCTAGGACAGACTGACTGATCCCTTCCTGGGCAGCCTTCTTATAGAGCTGAGCCTGGCCCTGATTGGCTGTCTCCAATCTGGGCCCTGATTGGCTCACAATAAGCCCTTCTCTAATTGGTTTCCTGTCTGCACAGGTGCCCTGGCCTGCCACAGTCCACACTCTTTGGGAGAGGGGCAGTCTGCCCCACTGCACTCCTGTTAGCAGGTACTTGGGACTTTACTAGGGGCGTGGTCAGAGCCCAAATCCCACTGTGACTCTGGTCTAAGCTTTGTCATTTTGCAGTGTTGATGCATTTCAAGCTAAAAGATCTGAGTTAGAAGATCAGCACAGTGCAGTATGGATCTGTTAGTAGGGCTGTGAGACCTGTATCAAGCAATTATAAGCTGAGGTTTACAATGCAGTGTGGATGTTCAAGCATGGGCTTGGAAACACTGAGTTCATGAGCATGGGTCTCACATACCCAGGTTTACAATGCAGTGTAAACATACTCAGAATGACCTGGCAGCCTCCTTGTAAATTACCAGAATATATGATAAAATCATTAGCTATGGTGCTCTTAGTAACAGAAGACATTCTTAAGGCAGTGAAGTGACTTGTATTATTTATAACTTTAACAGCTTCCCTTTTGTCTTCAGGTTTTGAATATTGCAAAGTCACATCAACTGGATGAAGGGGATATGGATTTAGGCATGCATATATGATCTCTGCATAAATAATTAAACAAAACACAAGATGATTAGAAGCTAACAAAGCATGGACCAGCTATAGTGTGACAAAAAATGTGGGATAAACTAATATTTAAGAATAACATAGCTTGAATGTATTCTAAAGTATATGCAAACATGTTAGGGGGAGTAAACTTAGAACACAATTAAAAATCAGTCTATAAGAACTTCCAAGAGATAGCATGTTTTTATAGCAAGCTGTAAATACACATGTTGTTGAGTGTATTACATGCACTTATGAGGAGACACTATGGAGCTATGGTGAAACAGCCTAACACATTTGCAAGTTTGAGCAAGTATCATTAAGGTTACTTAAAGGAGATATTTTGCTATGGTAGTAATGGCAAAAAGAGACTGCATTCTATCTGCATTGGCTCTGCTGCAAGTACCATGGTAAAGCAAATTTATGGAAGATATAAGATAGTACAGTTACATGTTTTTTGCTAACTATCAAACTCTTGGGAGGATTTGAGCTAGAATTTATATGTAGATCCATTTTCTTAACCAGAGCCATTTTTTGCTGCACCGACTTTATAGGTAAGAAGACAACTTATGATTAAGACAATCTGGCCTCAATTCTCCAGTAGTCAGAGCCTGGTGTAATCATTTACACCACTTCAAAGTGGGCACAAAATGTGGTTAAATCAGAATGGTAGCAGTTTTCACTGATTTTGTATTTATTTTGAATTGGTAGAAATCCTGCACCGTGTGCAGCAGGCCTACTATGTTTTATATTAATTATTTCCCAAATGTGAGTGACATATCTTACATTTATGATAATTGTTTTATAATTAGGACTTCATCCCACACATATTTTATATGTAGTAACTGCTGCATGCAATTCCTCTTACTTGGTTGATCTTACTAACTAATGAAGAACAAAATTTCACTGAATTCATAATATTGCTATGGAACTGATACATACTGTACTGTATATTTTATGGAAATTAACACATTTCGTCTCAAGGTGCATATTTTCAAACTTCAATTGCTCTTTACTGAAGGCATTTTTTTAAAACAAAAAAGGTGAAATGCATTTTACGTCTATATATTTTTATTCGCTCAGTATATGTTCACAGTTGAAAACATTTATCTAAATTAGTAGTTACAGTATTTGTTCAAACCAATGCATTTTTACTGGCATCTTGCAAGTAAATGTTATTCACAGTTTTTTAGGAAGGTGTTTCAACCAAACCCACACCACTTAAAAACAAGTAATAATAACAACAAAAGAAATCTGTGTCTGACTGTGCAATATTGCTTAAGTATTAAAGTAAAATTTATCCTGGGTATAACTCCACTAAAATCAGTTGAGTTACATTTGGCATGAATATGGCCATTGACTTTTAGTAAATCAACTGGTACATATTTTCTTCATCCAATATTTTAACTTACATTGGTATACAATGCTCCATTTCCGCAAGTGGAAGGAAGCACACTGGGCAGATCTGGCTCTGGTGATGTATGGAAGAGAGGAACACCAAATCTATTACATCATGCTCTCTGTTTTCTGGCACCTTGTGAAAGCCCCTCTACCAGTGCTTGATATGGTCAGATGTAGTGAGCAACCTTTCTATACAGTATTCCCTTCTCCAAGAGGTGGCTGTTATGCAACAGATGTCAGTACCAAAGTTCATGCATTTAAATGCAATAATATTATGATTTTTTTTTGGTGAGTGAAAGGATTTCAGAGGGCTCTGGAGCTTGTCTTGTGATGACATCATAAGCCCCAGCCCCAAGCCAGCAGAATCTCTCCTCTCCACATGCTGTACTTGCAGGAGGGAAGGGGGAAAAGGAGGGAGCAAAGAGCCCAGCAGCCCAGTGCAAGTTGGCTAACTCTGTCTCTTCTGTGAGCACAACAAGAGGGTGCCTCTGCTCCTCCCCCATCCCTACTGCAACACCTAGCATGGACAGGGTGGCTCTATGTTTTTTGCTGCCCCAAGCATGGCAGTCAGGCAGCCTTCGGCGGCGTTTCTACGGGAGGTCTGCCAGTCACGCGGATTTGGCGGTGGTTCAGTGGGTGATCTGCCGGTCCCACGCATTCGACACCAGTGGACCTCCCGCAGAAACGCCACTGAAGGCAGCCTAACTGCTGCCCTCACAGCAACCGGCAGGCCGACCCCCGCGACTTGCCACTCCAAGCATGCGCTTGGATCTTCCCACCCAGCTTGCAAAGAGGAGAGGAGACTCCACTGCAGCCTCTGGCATGGATGGAGGGATGAAGAACACCAGGAGGAACAACTATTTAGGGGAGCTGAACTGGGAAGATGGCAACTGATGGGGGTGGGTGGTTTGAATTGATGGTGGGGGCTGAACTGATGGAGGTGGGGCTGGGAGGGCTGAATGGAAGGGCAAGGAAAATAATGGGGTGGGCTGAACTGATGGTGGGAGCCCTGATCTGAGGGGGGGGCAGGGCTGAGGGGGTGGGCTCAGCTGATGGGGGGACAGAATTGATGGAAGGGCTGGGTTGGGCCAGAACTGATGGGAGGACTGGAGAATAGCATTAACTGCTGGATTGGGGATGTAGGGCAGATGTAGGGGTGAGAACTCCTGCAGTAGGGGCCAAAATCACCATACCTAATATTTATGGGAGAGTGGGCAACACCAATTGTCATACACACACAAGATGGACAGAGAAAGTTCAAAAATCAAAAAACAGACCAAAAGCACAGCATGGATGATGAGTGTAACAAGGAGCCATGCCAGCAGGCTGAGGGAAGGCCATAAGAACAATATGGAGAGGCCAGCACTTGCCTTTCCCTGAAGGACTGGATCTTTTCTTTTGAGTAACTCCCTTAGATGCATTGGACTAGAACAGAAGTTCCCAAACTTGGTTCGCGGTTTGTTCAGCGTAAGCCCCGGCGGGCTGCGAGACACTTTGTTTACCTGAGCATCTGCAGGTATGGCCGCTTGCAGCCCACAGTGGCCAGGAACGGCGAACTGCAGCCAGTGGGAGCTGCAAGCAGATGCTCGGGTAAACAAAGCGTCTCACAGCCTGGACTAGAAGACTGCACCCCTGTAGTTCTCAAGCCCCTGATATCTGAAGGTTAAGATAATAGAATATTAAGGTTGGAAGAGACCTCAGGAGGTCATCTAGTCTAACCCCCTGCTCAAAGCAGGACCAATCCCCAGACAGATTTTTACCCCAGTTCCCTGAATGGCCTCCTCAAGGATTGAGCTCACAACCCTGAATTTAGTAAGCCAATGCTCAAACCACTGAGCTATGGTAAACTCTACAAGGTGAATTTATATGTTTCCTGGTCTGTGGTGCCCTTCTAGATTTCTCTGTGTGTGTGTGAGGGTAGGTGAGTAAGTGGGCAGGAAGCAGGGTAAAATATGACCCTTTCTTACCAACATATATGGATTTCTTTTAAAATTGCCTTGAGAATATAGGCTCATCTATATTTTAGCTAAAGCTTCTATAGTTCAGTAAAAGAAGGTATACAGCAAAGATATTCAAAATTACTTGATATATTAGACATTTGGGTGAACTGGCAAGCTAAATAGGTAGATGCATGGATAGCTAGTTTCTGGATAAGAAGTTGATGCAACTCACTGATGTGAAATACAGCATAAGATAAAAAAAACCTTTATATAAAAAAGGCCTGAAAATATTCATATAAAGAACACTGTTGAAAGGACTCCATAGAAAAGAATACACACCATGGCAGAGAATATAATTATTGTGAAAAGACACAATTTCAAAAGTGATTAGTGATTCTGGATGCCTCGTTTTTGGATGGCAGACACAAAATATCTGAAAGCAGCCTGCTTTTCAAGAAAGTGGATAATCAGCACTCTCTGAAAATCAGACCTATTAAAGTGTCCCAAGTTGGGTACCTAAAGACTGATGTTTTTTAAAATCTTGGCTAAAAAGCCTAAAATAATAATAATAATTAATAATAATAATAATTAATAATATAATATTAGTTTAAAAGGTAAGCAATGATTTCTTTAAATCTGGGGTTCCCAAACTTGGTTCGCAGCTTGTTCAGGGTAAGCTGGTGGAGCTCCCAGTGGCCGCGGTTTGCCATTCCTGGCCACTGGGAGCTGCGGGTGGCCGTACCTGCGGACACTTAGGTAAACAAAGTGTCTCACGGCCCACCAGGGGCTTATCCTGAACAAGCCACAAACCAAGTTTGGGAACCCCTGATCAGACCTATTAAAGTCTGATAAGCTCTATCACAAGTATTTCACCTTTTTTTTTTGCACTCCACCTCCTGAGGATATTTTGGCTCATGGACCATATAATCTCTTCCCTGTCTGCTAACCTGCTCCACATCTTCCCATAACTATGCTATGTAATGCAATGCAGAAAGCATTTGTAGAGATCTGTTCCTCAACAGGCAATAGAAATTGACTCCCGCCATAGACTCTCCATATGCTGTACCTCTTTCACCACATGTAGCAAAACCACACCACTTCTGCTGCCAAACAGGCCTCCTTCAACCATGGAATGGGATAGAATGGGATGAAGAGCTAAACTTCACCCCTTAGAGAAGAGGACCACTGCTATCATACAATTCAAGCTTCCTAAGACTTAAAAAAATTCTCTGATTTCTAAAAATACAAATAGAGTTATAAGTATAAACAGAAACAATTATTCTTCCACTCTATAAAATACTACATATTTGATAAATTCTGTATTGTTTGTGCACTGTATTACAGAAATGAAAATAAAGATTGGAAAGAGCAGCGAAGGACATCAGATGACTGGGTTTTAATTGTTGCCTATTCTAAAATAGTCATAAAATATGACTTTATAGTAAATAGTCCTTATATAGCTCTGTGCTATAACTCAATCTTACATAAACATTTAACCTTGAATTTTAAACGTGTTCTTTTCTTAATACAGGATTAATTGAATTTCTTTGTTACTATAAGATTATGACAAAGTTGAGAATAAATAATTTAATCATTTTCTTAGGGCTTTTCACACCTAGAGAAACTGTTATAATTCAGGTAACTACAGAGATACCTCACTCTTCACTGAAACCATGAAAGAAGGGAGAATTCAGTGATTCAAAGAAAACAAAAGATTGTAAATGAGAATTTAAATGTATCTACTTTTTTCTGAAAGAATTCTAAATTCCCAGTTATCCTGCCCTTTTTTCACACAAAGCTTCCACAGGGCTGCCCAGAGAATTCAGGGGTCTGGGGTCTTCAGCGAAGGGGGGCTCCCACTTTGGCGGTAATTCGGAGGCGGGGGATCCTTCTGCTCTGGAACCCACCGCCGAAGTGCCCTGAAGATCCACGGCGGGGGCTCCCCGCAGCTGAATTGCCGCCAAAGACCTGGCACTTCGGTGGCGGGGGGTCCTTCCACCCTGGAGCGTAAGGACCACCCACCGCTGAATTGCCGCCAAAGACCCGGAGCAGAAGAAGCTCCGGGGGCCCGGGCCCCATGAGAGTTTTCTGGGGCCCCGGAGCGAGTAAAGGACCCTGCTCCAGGGGCCCCGAAAAACTCTCATGGGGGCCTGGGGCAAATTGCCCCACTTGCCCCCCCCGGGTGGCCCTGAGCTCCCATAGAGTCAACTCTATTGGGGTAAGTGGCAGGAAACCTTTGTGGTCATGAGAGAAACTGGACAATAATTTATGAGGTTAAACAACCATGGAAAAAGAAAGAAATCCAAAATCTACTGTGACTATTTCAAAGTCTTTGAAGATAATGAAAGATGTGTTTAGAGCTTCCTACCCAGCCAACCCAGAGTTGAATCCTCAAGCATCTAGCCCCCTGAGAGCAAAAGTAGTGCCACCAGGGAAAACACTCCTCCCCTCTGAAAAGGCTCAGAGCTTCCAATTAGTGGCAGTCTTTTCTAAGATGTTTTCAATCCTTGATCACTGACCATGCCCCTCTTCAGTGGTTAATGTTATTGAAGAGACCAGCATCCTTCTAAAGTGGTATTTTTCCCTTCAGTACTATTCTTTCGGGATATATCATAGAGTTGGACTGGCTCACTGCAGTGCAGATTTCTTCTCCTGGAAGAGGTGGGATATCGTATTCATCAGACATGCCCAGAGGCTTGTTGTAAAGGGAAAGAGACTGTATGGAAGAATGTACAAACCACACACTGTGGCAGGGGAGGAAGGACTCTGACACACAGTCCTACATGGACCGCAGGCTGCTTTACCCCATAATACCTGAGAGAAATGCTCCAGCTGGGAAGACTAGCAAAGAGGTAAACAGGAAATAAAAAGAGGCAGCAGCTAGTACAGTACTGGTTGCTTTGGAAGGGAAAGGCTTTATCTGCTAAGTTTGTAAGTAACTGGATCCTAAGGGTCTAAGAAATGACATTTTTTCTGGAAGAAAGAAAAATGGAGTGTATCCTGGAGGGGTAGAGAAACTCAGATTACATTCTGTTCAGGTACTCAGTAAGTAGATGAACTTCCTGAGGCAACTTATTTTTTTCCTTTTGATTAGAATTAAAAACTATTTGTAAGCCCCCATCCAGTGGGAAGGTTTAGAAATAGGCAAAGAGGAAGAGAGTTATCTAGCTTATCAAGTATCAGGGGATAGCCGTGTTAGTCTGTATCCACAAAAACAACAAGAAGTCCGGTGGCACCTTAAAGACTAACAGGTTTATTTGGGCATAAGCTTTTGTGAGTAAAAAAACTTCACTTTTTCAGATGCATGGAGTGAAAGTTACAGATGCAGGCATTATATACTGACACATGAAGAGAAGGGAGTACCTCACAAGTGGAGAACCAGTGTTGACAGGGCCAATTCGAACAGGGTAGATGTAGTCCATTCCCAATAATAGATGAGGAGGTGTCAATCCCAGGAAAGGCAAAGCTGCTTCTGTAATGAGCCAGCCACTCCCTGTCCCTATTCAAGCCCAAATTAATGGTGTTAAATTTTCAAATGAATTTTAATTCTGCTGTTTCTCTTTGAAATCTGTTTCTGAAGTTTTTTGTTTAAGAATAGTGACTTTTAAATCTGTTATAGAATGTCCAGGGAGACTGAAGTTTTCACCTACTGGCTTTTGTATGTTACCATTCCTGATATCCAATTTGTGTCCATTTATTCTGTTACGTAGGGATTGTCCAGTTTGGCCAATGTACATGGCAGAGGGGCATTGCTGGCACATGATGACATATATAACATTAGTGCAGGTGAATGAGCCCTTGATGGTGTGGCTGATGTGGTTGGGTCATCTGATGGTGTCGCCAGAGTAGATATGGGGACAGAGTA
Source organism: Mauremys mutica (assembly GCF_020497125.1). Taxonomy (NCBI): domain Eukaryota; kingdom Metazoa; phylum Chordata; order Testudines; family Geoemydidae; genus Mauremys; species Mauremys mutica. Next base: position 181,041,865 of record NC_059072.1, on the reverse strand, counting down.
GGCAACGAGGTTTGCTACAGGGATTGTTTGCTGGGTTGGTGTTTCTGTGGTGTGGACTGTAGTTGTTGGTGAGTATTTGCTTCAGGTTGTGCAGTTGTCTGTAAGCGAGGACTGGCCTGCCTCCCAAGGTCTGTGAGAGTGAGGGGTCATTTTCCAGGATAGGTTGTAGATCATTGATAATGCTCTGGAGAGGTTTTAGCTGGGGGCTGTACGTGATGGCCAGTGGTGTTCTCTTATTTTCCTTGTTGGACCTGTCCTGTAGTAGGTGATTTCTGGGTACCCACCTCGCTCTGTCAATCTGTTTCCTCACTTCCCCAGGTGGGTATTGTAGTTTTAAGAATGCTTGATAAAGATCTTGTAGGTGTTTGTCTCTGTCTGAGGGATTGGAGCAAATTTGGTTGTATCTTAGGGCTTGGCTGTAGACAATGGATTGTGTGATGTGTCCTGGATGGAAGCTGGAGGCATGTAGGTACGTGTAACGGACAGTAGGTTTCCGGTATAGGGTGGTGTTTATGTGACCATCACTTATTTGCACTGTAGTGTCCAGGAAGTGGATCTCTTGTGTGGATTGATCTAGGCTGAGGTTGATGGTGGGGTGGAAACTGTTGAAATCAAGGTCGAATTCTTCAAGGGCCTCCTTCCCATGGGTTCATATGATGAAGATGTCATCAATGTAGCGGAAGTAGAGGAGGGGCAGTAGGGGACGAGAGCTGAGGAAACGTTGTTCTAAGTCAGCCATACAAATGTTGGCATACTGTGGGGCCATGCGGGTACCCATAGCAGTGCCGCTGACTAGAAAGTATAAGTTGTCCCCAAAACTGAAATGGTTGTGGGTGAGGACAAAGTCTCAAAGCTCAGCCACCAGGTGTGCTGTGGCCTCATCAGGGATACTGTTCCTGACAGCTTGCTAGCTTCTTAGGAACTGATTTTTGCTTTGTATATAGCTTTGGGTCCTGATTTGTTGATACATGAATATTATTTTGACTAACAGGGTGGCTGGTTAGGCTTCTTCTACTTTTTCCTGAGATGTGTTTTCTTAGTTACTTTTGCTAAACTTTCACTGAATGGATAATTGCACAAGTGGGTTATGCATATTGGGTGCACCATAGTTAAGGCTACATTAGGGAGTTGTTTTAATGGGAGCTTTAAACCTTCGATTTGTAAGTCATACTGAAAGGGTAAAAAGAAAAAGCTGAGCTTTGAGCACTATTTAGGTTTTTCATGGTAGGTTGACGGAAGAGTTGATAAGAACAAGTTTTAAAAATCACCCCTTCTGGCAACATTTTTTACTGGATTGTCCCTTTTCTTTGTACCTCTTTTTTTTATTCTGAGAGCTGTATTTTGGTTATGTTCTTCCATCTCATCTGCTATTTCCTTAGGAAAGTAGTGGATAGCTAAAATAATTATTTTTAGCCATAATGGAAAACAAGTATGCCAAGGCAAACATATTGAATTTTGAGGCGCAGACTTCCTCACTAAATACCTCTGTAGCCTAGGGAGACTCCAATACAATAACTTAAAAGTGACCTCAGCAGTATTAAAACAGAGCAACGTATGAAAAGGTATGTGATGTGCTGATCTCCTCTTCATATCATTGATAAAAGCATATTAGATCATTGTCAAGTAATTGCTATTGGGAATGTAAGTGAAAGCCTTATGGAGAAGTTCATTTTCATAATGCTGTAAGCAATATGAAAGCAGAAAGAAATGCATGTATTTCCCCTTAATTTCCATGCTTTTAAGGCTTTGAGGTGTCCTGCTGCAAACTTAACTGTCCCTAAAAATAGCTACTATTTGCTAATAAACAGCAATGAATATGGAAGAGATGATCTTGGAATATGTGGCTTCCTGAGTCCTAGAAATGCATGCTTTCCCTAAGCTAATAGGTATTCTCATGGGAATCTGCTGTGGAACACTGCTTGTCTTTGTGTTGTGGAACAGGGATGCTAAACGGCCCAAGCAGAATGTACTGTAAAATATGGGGGACTTGAGAGGTAAGAGTGAAACATTCTGTCAGGCAACTCAGGCAAGGTGAGCACAAAACCTTGTAACTTGGCCAGTTATTCAATGAAATGCAAAGAGAATGCAATATTGGGGTACATTATATGAGTTCTGTTGCAGAGTAGTTCAGCTGCTGTGTTTGGAACAAACTGCATTGTTAACGCCAGATCATTCAGGTGTGAATGCAGTTTTCTTAGCTGGTTAGATACAGTAATAGTATGAAACGTGAATATTAGCTAAATGATCTGAGAGCAGATGCCATTGAGACAGTCCTTCAAGGAGCTTCCTTCTCGCCACAAACATCATGTCAGGCTGGTAGAATTCAGCCAGCTGCCTTTCATTCAGTTCTTGGCTGAGGTCAACCTCTTTGTAGGTTATGCACAATGAGTATTTTCACAGAACTGGTATTTTGGTAATATTATGCAACAGGTGCTGTGCTACAAGATGACTTTTGTAGGACAGGGATGGCTCTGGAAATGAAGGAGCAACAGGCTATCACAAACTTGAGTGCCGTCTGAGAAGTGGTTTGTGGTTATCTACTGTGATTTCACTAATTCAGGCCACTTCTGAGGTGGGACAACAGGATTCCATGTCCAATTTATTGGAGGATACAGATAGGCCTAGCAAGATGAGTCCACCTGCCAGGGCAGAAACCCCTCTCTCACCCATCCCGAGTGACTGACCAACCACAGCAGAGCAAAGAAAGCTGAACAGCACAGCAGTCTGGCACCCCCTGGAAGATGGGTTCCAGGACAACTGCCCTTTTCACCTGCCTCTAGAACAAGTCCTGGGAAGAATCATTTATTCTGGTAGTGCCAAAGAGTCCTGGCCAGGTGTGGGTCCTGTTAGGCACTGTACAAACACAGGTCTTCCCTAAGCAGAGACAAGACAAACAGATAAGAAAAAACTGTCAGAAGCTCAGAACTATTAACTTGCAAACCCTCCCAACTTTTCCTTGCCCCATGATGAGGACCCTACCAAATTCATAATCCATTCTGGTCAATTTCATGGCCATAGGATTTGAAATTTAGTCAATTTCACATTTTCAAATGTTGACATTTACAGGGTGCTCCCAACAACATGGGAGATCAGACCCACCTCCAAAAGTTTCTGGCTGCTGCAGGAAGTTCTGGGGATGCTTCCAGAGCAGGTACCCAGAGGTGGGTCTGATCTCTCCTTGAGTGTGGCCCTGCAGGAGAAGAGCAAGTCTTGTCCCTTTCAAGCCCAGCCAGGACTAGCTGCTAGGAGCCCCCAACTGGGGAGCTTCCAGAAGCACAGGGGAGATCAGACCCACCTCTGTGAACCTTCTGAGGCTACAGGAAACTCCAGGGCTTCTGCCCAGTTCAGAGCTTCCTGCAGCAAGGGAAGGTATCCAGAGGTGGATCTGATTTCTCCCCTGTGAGAGCAGCTGTGCAGGGGAAGAGTTAAGTCCCAACCCTTCCCAGACTGGACAGAACTCACAGCTGGAGCCAGTGTGTTTCCCACCCTGCTCCTCCTCTCCCCTCCAATAGCTAGATTACACAGGGAAGGTCTGATTTCATGGTCCATTGCGTATTTTTCAGGGCCATAAATTTGGTACCCATGACACTTCCTGCATCTAGCTTTTCCTGTCACAGTCAGGAAAACCTCTTTCACTACCGTTGCCAAGTTTCCTCTTCCCACCTATTTTGGGAAAATATGTTGCTTTCTCTCCCCACGGAGGAAGGCTCATGGTCATCACTGTGAGGAGACATGAGTCAGCTGTCCCTGGTGGCCGCTCCCAGCTGCCTCCCTATTTCTTGGGGGCTGGGGCGTATATATCCTTAGGGGGAAGAGGCCTACAGTGGCTGGGTCTGGCAGTGACTTTCAGCTATGTCCTTCCCCATGGCTCTCCTGTATGACCAAGAGGATTTTGTCAATGCTGTCTGTTCGGTGTCCTGAAGTCTGACAGGGAGGGGGTTGATCAGGACTGGAAGTGTAGATACCGGGCAGATGGCGAGGTCAGTTGTTTCAAGTGATGGCTTCTTAGACGCTGGCCCAGTACAGTGCCCTTGCACAGCGGTCGCAGACCTCCTTCTGCAAAGGGGAAGGTCTAGATGCACTTGGCACCATCACTAGCCAAGCAGGACAGGGGTGTGAGTTGCAGGTGGAGAATCTGTTTCCCCTGCAGCGCTGATTTTGAAGAGGGACGGAACCATCCTACCAGGACCATGTAGCTCCTGGCTTCCCCAAGAGGCCACCCGGGATGCGGATGAGGTTTTACCTGAGGGCTCGCTCGATGGCTATTTGCCAGGGAGGCATCCCGTTACCAAAGCACCTCGTGGTCCGAACAGCCCCGAGGCGGGCCGGAATTGCGCTTTCCCGCCCGCCTTCCCCTCTCTCCGGCAGGGTAGATGCGCGGGGCCGCCGTGGCTATCTCGGTGGCTCTGGGTCATGAGGGGGCAGGCGGCTGGAGGGTGACGAGGTCCGCGAGTTTCTTGCGAGGCGGCGAGAGAGCGGCCGGAGGGGCCCGGCAAGGCTCGGGGCGGGTCTCCCCGCCCTGCGCGCCTCGCTGCCGCCCCCCGGAGAGCGCCGCGTAGTCTCCCAGCCGGCGGCCCAGAGCTCAGTGCGGCTCCGCTCGCGCTGCCACCTGTCCGGCCGGGCACCCGCCCGCTGCCAAACCGTCAACTCCAACCGCCCCTTTCAGAACCAGCTCTGGACAGCGCCTTCCCCGCCCACCCCCTTTTCCCGTTCAGTGTCTCCCGTTGGCTGGAGTACAGCGGCTAGCTGGAGCCCTGATTGGCCCAGATGCCTGCCACTCAGAACTGTGAGGTTGTTTTGAGGTGGGGCATAGTTTCGCTCGCGGCTGAAATCTCTTTGAAACGCTTGTTGGTGGGTATTTTAAATCGGGCGTCTCGCACCACCTCTGTCACCCACTCATTGGCTCAACGATCAGATCCGCGGCTCTTCCATTGGAGCACTTACCCTGTCAATCATATACCATCCTGAGGGCGGGCCTAGGGCGAGGTGGGGGGGAAAAGGGGTGTGGCTTGAACGAGGGTGGGATTTAGACGACAAAGTGGGAGGAAGTGGGCGTGGCTAGCGCAGGGGCGTGGCCGGAGGGGGCTGGACGGGAGGCGCGGCCGTTGGCGTGGTGGGCGTGGCTCGGGGCGGGGGCGGGGCCGGGCAGGGGGGAGCCGCGCTGAGATTGCCCTTGTGTCTAGAGCTCGAAGCGGCGGGTAGCGGAGCGGGCTTCCCGTGAACCAAGGCAGGCGAGCGCGGCTGGCACCGCTGCACGGGGGGGACCTGCCCAGCGCCAGAGGAGGAGGGAGCCGCCTCACCCCCCCCGCCCCCGCGACCCCGGTCCTCCTCCTCACCCCACTGGATACAGCGAGGCAGAGGGAGACACTGCGGCGGAGGCTCCTGCCGGGGGACAGAAGCGCCCGGAGAGAGGCGGCGCAGGCTGCGGGAAGCTCTGCCTGGCGCCCACCCAGCCCGAGGGAAGCCCCCAGGATGCGGCTGAGACCCAGCGCCCTTCTGCGCTTCTACAGCCTCTGCGGGCTCCTCATACAAGGTACCGCCCCCAGCTCCGTCCCGGGGACCCCGCCGCGGGGGTGGGGGCAGCCAGGGGGAGACCCCCCCCCGCCTCCGCCCGCGCCCCGGTCCTGCGCCCCCTCCGCCGCTCCTGGCCCCCAGCCTCCCGCACTCACTCGTGCCGCGCTGTAGGGAGGCGAAGCGCCTCACGAGCCTTAATCCGCCGTCCCCCCCGCTCCCCTCCCCCACCAGTCCTTCAACTCCCTGTAACCTTCCCTCTGGGCGGGCCGCCCCCTCGCCCCCCGGCAGGCGCGGCTCTGGAAGTGAGCGGCAGCCGCGTCCCTGCCGCGGGAGCGTGGCGCTTAGCGCTGCCTCACGGGCATGGGCGAGAAGCGGAAGAGCGAGTCGGTGCTGGGCTCATACGCAGCAGGCGAGAGGATTTTTTTAGGAAAAACCTCGAGCAAACCCAGGTTTCCGAAACCAGTGTGGCTCTTGAGGAGCCCCCGTTCGCTGTGCCACGCATCCTGCAGCTACTTTCCAGACTCGGCTCTTTGGGGTGGGATTTCTCCCCCTCTCGCCTTCATTGACAGGAGCCTTCCGAGTGAAATGTAACAACCGCTGTGTGACTGCAGTGGAGGGAAATCTGCAAAATACTGTTATCGTGCACATGAATAGTGAGTGAGGGGTGGGAAGAGAAACCCCTCCCAGCTCCGCAGATCTTGCCTTATTTTGGGGGAAGGCAAGAGGATAGAAATGGCACTGGATGGAGAAACGGGCGGAGAGAGTTAGCTCCTGCTGTTGTGGGGAGGAGGATGTGGCCGTGGTGCTGGAAGGAGAGTAACGAGGATCTCCCTCTCCGGCTGCAGCGTGGGGGAATCTGGGTTTGGTCTGGTCACCCCCTCCCCCTCTCTCCAGCTGATTGGGGACGAGAAGTTGCCAGATACCCGAGTGCGTGTGGGTAAAGTTCCCCCCGCCACATGCACCCCGGCGGCCTTGGCAGGATTTAAATGAGGTCAATGAGCCATCATTCAGCAACTTCTTCGCCTGCACCTTTTCTTTAGGATGGCTGCGGGGAGAGAAACATCCCTTTCTTATATATGGGGTAAGGGAGGGGAAGAACTAAATGAACTAAGTGACCTTGTGGGATTTTGTTGTTCTCCCTTCCCTTTGTCCCTGTAAAGTTTGTATTTTCAAATCTCTCTAGTGAGCATCCTGTGCGAGGTCTCCAGAGGAGGTTAAATTCCCCTCCCAGTCCTTCCTCCCCAGAAGCAGAAGTAATCTGCGGGGTGGCTGAAATAGACGCGTCTATTTCAGTCTCCACTGCATTCAGTAACCTGCAGGCAGCACTCACTTCACCTTCTGAGGAAGTTGCATTTTGGTGGCGATGTTGAAGGGGAGGGCGATTAAATTAATTAAATTGCGATTGCAAATGATGTTTGTATACTGTTGATTTTCCTTACCGATCTGTATGAGTTGCCTAGTACGTCAGTGCACAAGGAGCTTCTGTGTTGATGCTATAATACAAGATTTATTGGGGCATGTGCGGCAGACTGCACCTGGGGGTTGAGGCTCCTGTGTGCCTTTACGTTGCCCTGTGAATTGTCAATTCATTGCGAAGGGGGGAGGAGGAGGAGGAGGAGGGAGGGACAGACGGACGATGAAGGGGGAAACCTGTCTGGACTGACTCTTTCTCTCGCCAATAAAATTGGTTTTGCTGCTACCAGAGGAGGATTTGATCTTTTTCTTGAAATGCAATCAGATGCATTCGGTGCATCACATTTTTAAAAGCAAACAGGGATTTTAAAGTGGTGGCTTTCACAACAGTTTAGGGAGTGAACCAGGGAAAATGCACCATTGCAAGCAACATTGGTTTTTTTAAAAAAAGTGCAAGAAGAAAGGTATAATCCAAAGCTACCTGACTGAAAGAATTAAATCAGGCCTGCCCTTGTGGGAGAGGGTGCTATCTGGCTCTCTCCCACATTTATAAAATGTCTCCATGTTTTTAACCTCACAGTTGAGATATATTTGGAGGTGGGGGGGTGTCACTTTTTATTCAAGTATTCATCTACCTAGCTCTCGAGTGCTGCTTCAGAAGGTGTTTTTCCTGGATGTATCTTAAAATGCTTAGGAATGAAAACCATATTTCTGGAATATACCTAAGACTTGAGTAATTTACACTATCCTTTGCTGCTTGTGGTAAGACTAGAGGAGGAAATGATTGAATTTTTGCTAGTAAAAGTCTGTTCTGTACAGTGGTGGCTGAGTTTCAGTGAACATTAAGTTGCTTTAGTCCACCTTATGTTGGTACTTTATAAAATCTGTTTGTTTAGTTTTACTGTTTATTTTGGCACAGCTAGCAGGCACGGTTAAGTATATTAGACATACTTATTTATTGTTGGCAGCTTTATAGTTGTATGTAAAAGTAGCCTGTTCCTGTTGGCTTGCCTTGCTCCCCAAAGCTGTGTTAAGCGATTCAACTGATTTGTTAAAGTTTCCTCCTCTTGGGCCTTAGGATATCAGTTTTTCCCTAGTTCATTAGATGAATAAAAACTTTGTTCTGTAGATTTTAAACATTTCTGACTTTTGATTGTGAGGACTTCATGTCAATGAAACTTAAGCTAATTAAGTTTAAAAGACCGTGCCAGGCAGTCAAGCTGATGTGTCCTATATGGGAGTAAGGCAATGCCCAAAAAGCCAATCAGGAGCCTCACTTTCAAAAGTAGTCCTGGGTACTGTGAAGCACTGAAAATAGAAAGATGAGAACATATAATAGTTTTTAAGCTAGTGCATGGAATAATATTAATAGCAAGCACTCCATTATTTTTTTTGTTGGCTCTTTTCTGAAAGTCCCGTAATAACTGCATGCTCTGGGTGGGTAGAAATGGTGGTGGGAGAGGGAGTAATAATATGCTGAGGTTAGAAGCAGTTTGTCAGATGAGTTCAGATGAAGGTTTCTAACCATCAGAGGAGTGAAGTTCTGGAACAGCCTTCCAAGGGGAGCAGTTGGGGCAAAAGATATATCTGGCTTTAAGACTAAACTTGATAAGTTTATGGAGGCGATGGTAAATGGGGATAGCCTAATTTTGGCAATTAATTGATCTTGACTATTAGTGGTAAATATGCCCAATGGCCTCTGATGGGATGTTAGATGGGGTGGGATCTGAGTTACTACAGAGAATTCTTTCCTGAGTGTCTTGCCCAAATGCTCAGGGTTTAGCTGATCGCCATATTTGGGGTGAGGAAGGAATTTTCCTCCAGGGCAGATTGGCAGAGGCCTTGGGGGTTTTTCATCTTCCTCTGCAGTGTGGGGCACGGGTCACTTGCTGGAGGATTAAACATGATTTGAGGACTTCAGTAGCTCAGACATAGGTTAGGGGTTTGATACAGGAGTGAGTGGGTGAGATTCTGTGGCCTGCATTGTGCAGGAGGTCAGACTAGACTATCATATTGGTCCCATCTGACCTGAAAGTCTATGATTCAGAGATGAGAAACTTGAAGTTAATCTCTTCTGCTCTCTCTAATAGCTGATGCAGAAACAGTAGCTTCTATAGTCTAGAAATCCTAAAAAAAAATTAGCAATCATAGTGGTTATGTAGTGATTGCACTATGCCCCAGAGGACTAAATTGTTCAGTTGGTTCACAATACTTGTCACACTCACCTACCTTTTTGCTTTAATTCTTCCACTAAATGAATTTAGTAATATTATCCCCCCCAAATGTAAAAAGTTTCTAGTGTGCATTTAAAACAACTTGGGAGTTCAGATGATGCACCCTTTTTTATTTTACTTGACAAGCAAACAGTATATTGTAAACACTTCATGTGTGAAGCTATAATACTAAAGATGGGTTTTACTGTACTCTTTGTATAAAGACGTGGGTTAGGATTATCCCAGAATGTAGCTACTATAGCCCCCTGCTGTGTGATAATGCAAATGGCATCTAATGCCTTAATGTGCTCGGCTTCTGAGAAAACACTGGGTAGCATTGTATGATACTGAAAAAGTACTTTCAATACATCAGTGCTAACACTGGGCAAATGTTTTCAGGGAAGTGTCTATAGACACTCAAAAACAATACTGAATTGCTGTAACTTAAATGACAGTGGATAGACTACTAACAAGCTTTTTTTTGTCTGAAGTTGTGATAATTGATACATCTTATCATTGAAGCTGATAGAAAGCAGGTTGCCGGTAAGAACATCTTTATCATGAACCCAGATATCTTTATAAAAAGATACACATCAGTTCCCATATTGATTGACATAACATGATGCTGTGGAAATAGTTATGCTACAATAGTTAATACTTAGTTGGGTAGGTAATTTTTTTTTAAATTCATTGCGAGTTTTTTGATGTGAAGTTACTATATAGCTGTATATTATGCATAAAACTCATTAAACTAAATTAAATTATGGATTACTATTGAATTAGGCAAATCTACAGTATTTAAATATATGATGTAAGGAACACTCTTACATATTTCCTTGCCACTACTATTGATCACACAAATAAAGTCATAAAATGGTTGTCTAAGCACAAGCGTATTAGTTCAGCACAAATTAGATTGTTTGACTTGTAGAAACTATAAAAAAGTCTGTTTTGGTACACAGAGAAACAAGGTAACAGATTATGGGTTTTTGTTTGTTTGTTTGATGATTCTTTGTCATGTGTGAAGTATTTAAGTCAATAAACATGATGTAGAGCTTGTTTATGAATTTGAGTAGTTTAACCAAGGTTTCATTGGCTCTTCAGCAGTACACACTGATGCTTCATATGTATGTGTAAAATACTCTTAGACCACATCTCATGAAGTTAAATATAATCAGTTATAATCGGTATTACTGAAATAATTGCAGAATATGACTAAGTACTTAATTGGGGAAGATACACATTGATGTATCTTGGTGAGTAAGGACTGCTGGATTAGGTGCTCAGGAAAGAGTTCTGTGACTTACACCTTATTAAAATTCTTGCTCATTATCTTTTATTCTAAAAAAAACCTTAAGTGGTTATCAAGTTCTTAATGTCACTTTAACATTGTATAACAATATACAATTGCTATTTTCCTCTCTATCACCACATTAAATAGTGGACCCTCTTTTTCAGCTTGTCATAAAGCAAGTGTCCTCACAGTGCAGGAAGCCTTGATCAAGAGACACTGACTATACATTGTAACATACTAATAGTTCTTTAATTGAAGTACATCAATTTTTTTTGCGGGGGTAGGGGGGTTTGAGGTTTTTTTGTCATGTACAAGATGGAGAACTTAAGTCTGTTAGTTTCCTTTTCAGCTTTTGCTTTTTTGCCATTGCATTGTTTGCATTTTTAATTCTTATCTGATATTGGATTAAATTCACTGCTGGCAAAGGGATAGGCAACAACCTTTACTTAGGTAGTTGCACTTGTTTGTTCAAGAGATATGTAGTAATATTAAAGATAAAATCAATGTGTTCTGAGTTTTTTCTAAATGTTTCTGCATTTGAAATGCAAAAACAAGTCATTTTTATGCACAGTTGCTGGAAACCTTCTGAGCGATGTCAGCTAGTGGCTAATAGAATAGCTGTATAGCTAAGAATGTGGTGGCCTACCTACTAACAGAAAAGCTTAGGCCCTCTTTAAGACTATATAGAAGTAAGTGGTAGTAACTCTCTGCATAAGAGTTCTAATACAGATCTTAAAAATCTGACTTCTTAATGGTTTACAGTTCAGAACAATTCTTAGTCTTAGTTGAACTGAGACTAAATTCTGGTTATAAGATACAGTCAAACCTCACAATAACGCGCCCTGCCATAACGCGAAATTGCATATAACGCAATCATAAGTTGGCTCACCTTTAAGGCCTAATACCAGTGGTCCCCAACGCCATGGTGCCTGCCAGGACATTGATGTGCCCCCGCGTAGTGCCCAGCGGGGAGAGAAGCCACGGCCCCGCACCTGCCGGGGACAGAGAACTCCGAGGCTGCGGGTGCTGGTGCTCTGTCCCCGGCAGCCGCGGGGCTGCGGCTTCTCTCCGGCTTCAAGAGGAGCTGCGGCCCCGCAGCTGCCGGGGACAGAGAGCACTGGCGCCTGCAGTCTCTGAGTTCTTTGTCCCCGGCAGGCATGGGGCTGCAGCTTCTCTCCCCTGCTGGGCACTAGGCACTAAGTGGCGCACATCAATGCACCAGGTTGTGGACCACTGACTTAAACTGACCGGCTTGAAACTCCGCTAAACCGTGACCCCCGCATTTAGCGTGATGGAATTTTTTGGACCCCAAACATCACGTCATAGCGGGGTTTCACTGTGCCACTTGGAATGACTAAAGAGACTGAGAGAGCTGGAGTATAGTGCCATCAACCTGTCTTGCAGGCATAATGGGAAAAAAAAAATCCAAACCAGTGCAGGTTGGAGATACATGGCACTATGTTATGTAACATTTGTAATGAATAAACTGCATAAACTTGCAGGACTTCAGTGTACACATTCCTTGTCCTTGAGAGGGTTTTACTGTACGCCTAAAAGTACATAATGAATTTTTTTTAAATTCCATGTCTCTATAGAATATGCATTTTAAAACCATGGAATAGCCATACAAAGGTTCTTGAGGATTTCCTTTTTTGTCTACTTTAATCTTTCTTAGCCTATTTTTAACATAAATAGATTGTTCTGTATAGTCTGAATATAGGTAGTCTTCATTTTAATCTGCAGTAGGCCAAGTGCAGGTCTCGACAACAGGGTTAAATTGACCTAAGTTATTCATGTAGCTGGAGTCAACATAGCTTAGGTTAACTTATTGCGGTGTCTATACCATGCTGGGTTTCTCCCGTCAATTTACCTTATGCTTCTCATTCCGGTGGAGTACCAGATTGATGGCAGAGCGGTTGGAGGTCGATTTAGCATGTGTTCACTAGACCTGCTAAATCGACCCCCACTGGATCAATCGCTGAAGCGTTGATCCATGGTAATTTTAGACACACCCTTAGAGTAGGGCAGTACTGAGATGAAGTGCTCTAATGGGAATTGGTTTATTTGGGGAAATATGCAGGGGTGGGGGGAGAGTACGAAATCTAGTAATTAACAAATTGGTAATGAAGATGACATGAAACAGAAGCCAAGCCTGTTCAGGAAATCAGTTACATTATCTCTTGCAGTTCCTAGTGTCTTCAGTGTTTAAAATATAATCTTTCAATCTTCTTAAATAAGATGGAGAATCCAAGATCCAAAATTAACATGAAACTTCTTACAGTAGTCTGTAATGACTATGTTAAACTGAGGTGAACCTCTAACAACCTAGCTCTGAAAACTCTTTGTTCGTTTTTCTGCTGTTTATACCCACAACTCTCCCACCCCAAAATCTCATGCCATCCTTCATATTGGGGCACAGGGAACCGGATAATACTGCATGTGTTTCTGGTCCAAAGATGTGTTCTGCATCTCACTGAAGAGGGTAACTGAGAGGAGGTGTACTTTCTTTTCTCTAGCCAGGTAGCAAATATATTGCTTTCATATGATCTCAAACCCTTGCTGGTTTAAGAATCAGTAATCAGAAGGCTAGGAAGCAGTCATGGCTTTCACACTCTAAAAAGAAGCACATCACTGCTAATATAACTTTACTTTACTTGAGCATGAGAGATAATTTTTCCAATCCGTAAGGTTGAGTTTTAGATGTAATTTTTTTCCCTACTTGCCCTAAACTACTGAGGAGTGTTAAGCTGTTCCTAGGTTTCTTTCCAGTGGTGGCTATGTTTCAGTGTCAGAAGAACTGGTCTCTATGCAAAGTTTGTACAGCAGTGTGGATTTGTAAAGTGGTTTCAGATATGAAAAGTACCATAAACAAGACTTGTAACTATGTACAGCAGTGTCATAATCTTGTTTACCATAGTTGAGCTTGTTTTACTTAATTCTTTATACCCTGTCACTAATTCATACTGTGCAGATAGGCTCTGAAATATAATGTATATGGCCTTATGCTGGTTAATAGTCCTCTCTGCATCCTTGAAAGAGTAGTACAAATAGGAATTCCCTTTGCTCTTGTGCATTTATAGTCACTGTAAATGGGCTTGGCAGACTGCAGCTGATATGACTGCAAAATTATCAAGTATTTAAGGGGTTTTTGTTGTCAGTTTGACTTTAGTTGCAGGAAAAGGTGGAGGGGGCAGACAATATATAACAATTTAAGGCTATTCACTTTGTTTATTTTGAGTTCTCAAGCAGCATTTTTCTTTGCTTATCTGAATTTTCTATTAACAGCAAAAATACTCAATCATTTTGTGTGTATGGTGTAATTGATTATCAGTGTTTAAGGATAAAAATGTAATCTTTCTGAGCTTAATGATAAGCAGTTCAGTGGCTTATGTTGGGTGTTCCTCCCCTTTTTTGTGGGGACGGGGAGGCGGAGGAAGGCCAAGAAAAAATGAGGCCAGATTCCTGTGACAAAGTGTAAATATCTAGGTTAAATCTGAAATATAGCTAAATATTATGCTTATTGAATAAATGTTTATATTTTTATTGATATAGTAATTTCTTTTGCTAATCTTAATTAAAATGAAAGCTCACTATGCAAAACAACTGATCAATGTCCACATAAAATCATCTTTATTATGGATATCAGTGTGGGCTCATAATGCATTACACTATGCATTTCCATCTTTCTTCACTTTGCAGAAGTGTCAAGCAACAAACCAGCACAGACAGTTCTTTGATCCAGCTGTGCTGGCAAGCCTTAACTCTTCTTCTGCTTAGCGAAGCTCTACCCAGACAACTCCAAAAAATTTGGCCAATGGAAGTTCTGAGGAAAATTTAAGGCCAAATCACTTCACAGTAGCAGTTACAGTAGAAACTTTGGGATAAATATCTGAACAAATGGAAAATACCACACTGACCTACATGTGCTGGATTATCTATAACTTGACCTGCTTTCATTCCTACCATGCTAAAAAGTAGGGGGCTGCTCTGATTAGACCCTAACAAGGGGAAAAAGCAGCTAGCTGAAGCAGAAGCCATTAGTTTTCAGAATTATGTAGGATTTATGAGCACTATCCACTTTATTCCAGAACAACTCCAGCTATGTAAGTTTGGCAGTTCAGTTTTGTAATTGTTTGACCATTTGGATTATCAATTGAACACTGATGTGTAATAGAACCTTCAGAAGTAGCACAGATGAATATTAAAAAACCCAAGAGAAACTGCAATCAACAAAATATTACTAACAAGGGGAAGTTCAAAAGCATTAGTTTAAGTTGGATCTTTGTAGTAGTTAAAACTAGGTTATTCAGAATCCTTTGCACCACTATTTCTAGTGTCCCCCACCATGATGGTTTTCTCACTTACCCTCCATATTAGCATTAAATATATTAGCCAAAAGTATGTTATAAATTTGCCTGCTGTTACCTTCCTGTCCAAAATATGCAGATTGTAATCTATGGTAGCCTGTTTTTATTTTTATATACATTTAAAAAAAAAAAGCTGAGCTTTTAGTTGCAGGAGTCAGATAAATAGCTGCATGGCTTCCCTGCTGCTTGGAGCATCTATGATACACTTCCTGACATGCATCCACTAGTAGAGGAGGAAAAGAAATCACTGGCTTTTCTACCTTCTAAAGAAGTAAATATACTGTTCAATTGTGTCTACCACTGTCTTGAATCATATCGTCACGGGGTCAGCTGTGCTGGAAAAAACTTACTTTATGATTCAAAATATAAAGAGATAAATGCAGTACTGCATCTGTTAGCAAATTGAGAAGCATTAAAGGCACTGACGAGAGAGATTCACTGTGAACAGTTTACTAATCTAGGATTAAACACTATCTCTAAATCTGCAACAAAGGCCATAAAAGACTATAATTTACAGTGGTTCTCCCCTCAGCTTGGGCCTTTCGTTAGCATTTAAAATCATTGCAACTAGAAATTAAAGAAATTCTGTCTTTAGGATGATTGGGGAATGTTCAGCATTCAGATGTTACTACAGTAGTTGACTAAAAATGGAACTGAAAGTGTACTAGAATAAGCATAGCATTCCAGTTCCCCTCTGAAAGCTTGAAAAAATCTTGTTGAACGCACAGATAAAATGTAGGCATAGCTAATAATTAGGGCTGTCAAGCAATTAAAAATAATCATGATTAAGCATGCGATAAAACAATAATAGAATAACATTTATTGAAATATTTTTGGATGTTTCTACATTTTCAAATATATGGATTTCAATTACAACACCGAATACAAAGTGTAGAGTGTTCACTTTATATTTTTGATTACAAATATTTGCACTGTAAAAAAACAAAGAAATATATGAACACATAGTAAGTACTGTAGTGCAATCTCTTTATCGTGAAAATGCAACTGACTAATGGGGATTTTTTGTTACATAACTGCACTCAAACAAATTAATGAAAAACTTTAGAGCCTACAAGTCTACTCAGTCCTATTTCTTGTACAGCCAATTGCTCAGACAAACAAGTTTGTTCACATTTGCAGGAGATAATGCTGCCTGCTTCTTGTTCACAATGCCACCTGAAAGTAAGAATAGGCATTCACATGGCACTGTTGCAGCCAGCACTGCAAGATATTTACATGCCATATGTGCTGAAGATTCATATGTCCCTCCATGCTTCATCCACCATTTCAGAGGACATGGTTCCATGCTGATGCTCATTTTTAAAAAAAGCGTTCATTAAGTGTGTGACCGAACATACAGAATTGTATGTCTCCGGCTCTGTTTTACCCATATTCTGCAATATATTTCATGTTCTAGTAGTCTCAGATGACTCAGCACATGTTTTTCATTCTATGAACACTTTCACACAGATTTGACAAAATGCAAAGCAGGTACTAATGTGAGATTTCTAAAGATAGCTACAGCACTCAATCCAAGGTTTAAGAATCTGAAGTGCCTTCCAAAATCTGAGAGGGATGAGGTGTGGAGCATGCTTTCAGAAGTCTAAAAAGAGCAACACTCCGATGCAGAAACTACAGAACCCGAGCCACCAAAAAAGAAAATCAGCCTTCTGCTGGTGGCATATGACTCAGATTATGAAAATGAACATGTGTTGGTCTGCATTGCTTTGTATAGTTATCAAACAGAACCTGTCATCAGCATGGATGCATGTTCTCTGAGTGACATTGGCTGTACAAGAAATAGGACTGAGTGGACTTTTAGGCTCTAAAGTTTTTGCATTGATTTGTTTGAGTGCAGTTATGTAACAAACAAATCCCCATTAGTCAGTTGCATTTTCATGATAGAGATTGCACTACAGTAATTGTATGAGGAGAACTGAAAAAATACTATATATTATTTGCACTATACAAATGGTAAGAAAAAGTGAGAAGTCTATACTTTGATTTCAATTACAATATAATACAATATATTTGAAAATATAGAAAAAAATCCAAAATATTTAATAAATTTCAAATGGTATTCTATCGATTAAAACTGCAGTTAAGTCAAAAAAATTAATTGTGTGAGTTAACTGTGATTAATTGACTTCCATAATAATAATATAACAGCATCAAAGAATCCTGTGACACCTTATAGACTAACAGACGTTTTGCAGCATGAGCTTTCGTGGGTGAATACCCACTTCTTCGGATGCCTATACATCCGAAGACGTGGGTATTCACCCACGAAAGCTCATGCTGCAAAACGTCTGTTAGTCTATAAGGTGCCACAGGATTCTTTGCTGCTTCTACAGAACCAGACTAACACGGCTACCCCTCTGATACTTAATAATATAACAAATATGCTGGCCTGGTGGCAGCTGCTTCACTGTATTGTATGGACCAGCAGGGGCTGGGAACAATGCTGAACAGTCTATGACCTCCATTCCTGTGAATGTCAGAGCACTTCATCTAAACTCTCCAACTAAATGATACCTCCGGGATCAAAATGGAGTGGCTCTCCCCTTCAGTCCAAACAAGAAAGTAGCATCAAGGTGGTATCTTGAACATGTAATATATGAAAATCCATTTCCCCCCACAACTTGCATAATAATGTGGAGAACCACTAGCAGACAACCTATTTAGGTTGATCTTAAAATTAGAAGAAGGGGTCTGCTTTGATACCTCTCCCCTGCTTCCATTGAGTATAAGTGTACCCCCCCACTACCATATCTTTGCAGGCTACACACACACTTTATTCTTTTAACTAATAAAATTAAAGCCTGGAATCTGACACCTGACTCAAATCTTAATTTGTCAAGTCAGAAATGACATACCAAACTTATTATAAAAGGAAATGAGAACTAGTACAATCTGCAATATTTTTACCATTGTTCAAATTTAAAGTAACTTATACAAATTGTAGGCCAACAGCTGCCCAAGAGGTGTCAACATCAAGGTTTTCTATGTTATATGACATATCTTCACACTGGTATAGGGTGTTTAGATTTAAATCAGTGACTCAGTATCACTGATTTAATTATTTAAATAAGGAAACCTTGATTTAAATGATCAATTTTCATTTTTATCTGTAATTTAAAATTTTTTGTTTCTCAGTGGTTGGTAGCCATTTAAAAAAATTTGTTGTGTAAAGTCTATATTTATTTGCCAAACTTGGTGCTGCTTATGCTAATATGTCTGATTCACCATAACTAGCTACTCACTATTTAAGCAATTATATTTTAGCAGATTCTTAATAAAAATGTAAAAATTAATATAAAACGGTGAATACATTTATTTGACTTTTAATTCATTATTTGTGCTAAGCTCGAATAGGATAGAAATTCAGATTCAAGTAAATGCAGAATTTTATGTTTAATGTGCTAGAAACAACTTTTTTCCAAAGTTATCAAAACATGCTTTGCATATGAAAGGGATCATTCACTCTAGATAGTGAATTGGACTCAGTGACTGAAATTTATGTTCTGTAGGAGTTCAGAAGCAGTAGATCTTACCTTCTCATATCTAATTTTTATTTGTAGCTTGGAAGAGGAAAGAAAGTCTTCCTGCTCTTCGAACTCCTGTTTAGTATCTCAGCTTTGAATTAACTAGTCATTTGAACGGAACTAGTTGAATAAACTGAAGAGAAGGTTTTTCTCTGCACCTGCAGAAGAGGCTGCTGCTGTCAAAAGCTGGTTAAGCTCTTCAACAAACTCCAGTGACCTCAAATAAAACTGGGAGCTCAGCATAGCCCCAGGCATCATGAGATCTTGCTGTGACCGTTGAAAAATAGGCTTCGGGATGTTAATAAAATAATCTATCACCCCATTACTGTCCTTCCTGTGGTACCAGTCTCCAGGATAGTCTAGGAAACACTTGGAAGACATGGATATGACATTCCAATAAAGTGATTGGCACAGGCAGTGTTCTTTTCAAAACAAAGCATCTCTCTTTAGTTTAACTAATAATCTCTACTACAATCTAATCCAAAACCATGAATTAGATATGTCCCTTGTTACAAGTTAGGGAGCATTCAGACCACAATACAGTAAAAGCTATTTTATTCATCACTTCACCAACCAGAAAGCTCTATAAACCAGCATTTCTGATTTTCATTGAAATCTGGTTTATAGTCTGGTTGGCATGAGGTCAGCAGAGGGTTGGGACATGGGAGGAGGTGTGGAGCACAGGCTCTGGTGCGGGGGAGAGATTGGGCCTGGGAGGGGAGGGGCTTGGGGCACAGGGTGTGTGAGGTGCTGGATCCAGGGGGCACTCACTTCAGTCAGCAGCCTGTCCCAGCTGCTCTTAAGCAGGTGTGCAGCAGGTGGCTCTGTACACTGCTGCTGTCCCTCCCCAAACACTAGCTCCACAACTCCCATTTAGCTGGGAATCATGGTTAATGGGAACTGAGGGGATAGAGCTTGCAAGCAGAGGCAGCGTGCAGGGCCGCCTGCCACACCTCCACCTAGATGCAGCCGGGACAGATCACAGCTTGTGGGGAGCTGCCTGAGGTGAGTGCCCCCAGGATCTGGCACCCCACACATCCTCCCGTGCCCCAACACGCTGCCCCATGCCCTCTCCCAACCGTCCTCTTTCATAGTTAACTGGCATTTTTCATTTACCAGCGCCCCCCATTCCCTCAACATGATGGATAAAACAACTTTTACTGTAGCATAGTTTGAGTGATTCTAAATGATGCATTCTGCCACAGATGGCCAGTTTGTGACAGATTTTAACTTAAATATAAGTTTTTTGTTTTTTGTTGTTTTTTTTTTACTTAGGGAAATTACAATTAACACACACCTCAAGCATAAACATACTAATACTATCCCACACTATAATTATGCTATACTATAATTTAAAATGAGCAGGCTTACATTATTTTTGATTCCGCTGCATTTTCTGTTGGTGCTGGCTGGTTGCTTGCTTGCTGCTGCTCTGGTCAGTCACCTTGGTTCCATGGCAGGTCTCTTCAGCACTCTCTCTCTCTCTCTCTCTTCCCCCCCCACACTCCTCCCCCAGGAGCAATTCTTGCTGTCTCCCAACTGATTAACTGCCTGTTACCACCCTGCCTTTTATACTGTCTTGGGCATGCCCCCAACATGTTCAGACATGCTCAGACTTGTTCAATACGAATAACCTTGCTCTAGATCTAGGTAGGCTCTAGATCTAGCCTACCTCATTGCCATACCTCTTATGCACTGATCTGGTCATGTGACCTACAGCATCTAATGGCAAGTGACCTGTGATTTCAAGAGGGAAGCCAGGGACACAAAATGGAGATTAGGAATACAAATGGAGTCCAGGGAATTTCTTCAATATCACAGCATACTAGATCAAAGACCCAAATGGTTACAAGTCCAAAGCAAACCAACTACATTGCTTTCTTGTCCTGGCAAGTGAGGGCTATCAGTCATGATGTCCTGACTTTTGCCATTCAATGGTAGCAAGAACAGCTGGGGCAGGGTCAGTGGCCAGGAGCTGTAGAAGGTGATCTGTCCCTCTTGCAGCGGGAAGGGGAGGGAGCAGGCTAACTTGGAACTTTGTCCCCTTGCAACCTATGGAACCACCAGAAGGGAGGCGAGGGACATGATCGAGTTTAAGCAGCAAAGAATCCTGTGGCACCTTATAGACTAACAGATGTTTTGCAGCATGAGCTTTCGTGGGTGAATACCCACTTCTTCGGATGCAAGTAGTGGAAATTTCCAGGGGCAAGCTAGAGATAACGAGGTTAGTTCAATCAGGAAGGATGAGGCCCTGTTCTGGCAGTTGAGTGAAAACCAAGGGAGGAGAAACTGGTTGTGTAGTTGGCAAGCCATTCACAGTCTTTGTTTAATCCTGAGCTGATGGTGTCAAATTTGCAGATGAACTGGAGCTCAGCAGTTTCTCTGAAGTCTGGTCCTGAAGTTTTTTTGCTGCAGGATGGCCACCTTAAGATCTGCTATTGTGTGGCCAGGGAGGTTGAAGTGTTCTCCTACAGGTTTTTGAATATTGCCATTCCTAATATCTGATTTGTGTCCATTTATCCTTTTCCTTAGATCGAGTTTGTTTCCTCTCCCCAACTCAAATGCACATGTCCCCTATTGCTCCTGAACCAACTAGTTGTCCATCCTGTTTAGGAAGATGAGCATTGGGTTGGCTACTTTTGTAGCCAGCGAAGTCTCCCCTTGACTTTTGTAGGACAAAATCAGGCCAAGTAGGAAGGAATAAGGTTGAAGGCATAAAATATTTAAGCTGCTCAGCCACTGCAAAGCACAAAGTTGAATTAAAAAGCATTTTGGCATAAGTTTTGTCACAATATGTTGTGTTCAGTGTTTGATCTCCTGGACTAAAATTTGATAAAAAAAATCTTAGAGGGAATGTCATATTGGTATCTTGAGAACACTAATTCAGTATGCATCTGAAACTTCTTTAAATAGAGGTAATTGTAATACCGTCTCCTGAGTATTGTCTTGGTCTCAACAACACTTTCCCTTTTAGGCTTTATTAAAATAAAATAGTATTTTTGTATAGTATACTACATGGTGTATAATATACAGCTTACTGACAAATGTCAAGTATATTGCATTTTTTTGACAGTGAAGCCCAAGATTTTTTCCCCCAACAATTGGTGCCTTGAACTTACACTCCTTTTGGGGGTCTGTATAGATTTAAGAAGTGGTTGCTACTGCAAGATGTAAGCCAGGGTCAGTAACTTTCGGCA
Source organism: Mauremys mutica (assembly GCF_020497125.1). Classification (NCBI taxonomy): domain Eukaryota; kingdom Metazoa; phylum Chordata; order Testudines; family Geoemydidae; genus Mauremys; species Mauremys mutica. The sequence goes on along the minus strand of NC_059072.1, from coordinate 181,020,322 downwards.
CATGGCTCATCATGGTAATCCGCTGGTGGGCTGTGAGACATTTTGTTTATGTTGACTGTCTGCAGGCATGGCACAGCACCCCTGCAGCTCCGCATGGCTGCTTAGTGAAGTTTCTGGCCAATGGGAGCTGTGGGAAGCAGCGGGCAGCACGTCCCTGCAGCCCGTGGCTTCCCGCAGCTCCCATTGGCTGGGAATGGTGAACTGCGGCGAAAGGGAGCTGCAGGGGGGCTGTGCCTGCAGACGGTCAATGTAAACAAAATGTCTCACAGCTCATCAGCGTCCACCCTGATGGACCGTGTGCTGAAGGTTGCTGACTCCTGGTGTAAACTTTTGTAGTTGTCCTGTTTACCTATTATTGTCTGTAAATATGAGGGGAATAATTGACATGAAAATGATTGATTCCATTTTCTGTGTTTTTGGTTATCTGCTTTTTAATTATTATTCAAACCTGAAGCCTTAATCCTACTGTGAGCGGGGGAAACTGGCAATATGATCACACAATAGTAAAGAAGTAGGGAGTGCATGCAGAAAAAGTTGTATGTATTGAAGTGAGTCTTTAAACTGTTCTCTTGAGGCTTTTATGACCACCTGCTTGTTATGAACATCTAAAATAATTGTGGGACACATGTGAGAACCCAATATCTCAAGCTAATCTCCTAGGTATCCTAGTCACAGTGGGAGGCAGTGAAATGTGTGATTCTTTTTATATTAAAGACAACAGCTCTAACAGTGCAACTTACAGGAAAAAAGCAAGGTTCTTTGTAATAAAGATAAATGAAATCTATGCAGTCATAGGCTATATTTGCACCATACCAATTGTATCTTCAGAATATAGAGTTTAAGACTTATTTTAATAAACATGTTCATATTTTGGTAAAGTGTTCTAAATCATCTGCTTCCAAAACACCAGGAAACCCATTACTGCAGTTTGCAGCATGTTGAATAAAATCTAGAAGTTACATAGATTTATTACAAGTCAATTTTGATTTCAAAAGTAAATCAATGGATAATAGATATTTGAAAACTTTTATATAGGGAACTAGGTGGTGCTGTTCTTTCATCTTTGTATCTTAACTGAATTCTTAAGAACTGTCTCAGAACATCACTCTGCTTCTTTCTAAAGAGGAATTTAGCTATGTGACATACTTATCTGGAGCCAAATAGTATGTTTACAGTAAGTACTTTCTAGTTGAATATTCAACTTGGCATTTACAAAAAAGTGTCTTAAACTTATGCAGCCAACAAACAACTTGGCTTATAGTTAAAATAACAGCAAGAAAAACACCTGCAGTTACTTCATTTTACTTGATTTCCTAATCATAGAATGTGCTTTAGAATACCTTTCAAATTACTTACTTTTATTCAGTACTGTTCTGTCAGACTGATTTTGTCATGCATGATTACTGAAAAATGACTCAAATTTTTCTGATAGTGAACTTCTGAAAAGGCTTCTTGGTTTCACTTTTAACGTTTTTGGAACTCCTTTGATAATGCAACTGGATTGGCACTGAGGTGAGGAGAATTGGCTGCATCTGCATCATAGCAATGTGTTTTTAATAGACTTCACTTTACAATTTTTCCTGCCTTATCAAATTTTTGTAAGCATAGTCTCATTACAAAAAGTTTATTAGTACTATATGAGGGACTAGTTAAACTATATTCTGGGTATTCTTCCCAGAGTGCCTTCAGCACCATAAAGAAGAATGTGAGGCAGAAGTTTTCTCTGTACTTCATTCATTTTATAGAAGAAGCAGAGAAAATCTTCTGCAGATTACTCAGTTTTAAATGAACAGCCATCCTAAAAATCTAAGGAAGACATGTATCACAGTACAAACCAGTACTAAATCAGCTATTCACTGCTGGTTTACATGTGCACCATCTACTTAAGAACAATAATGTGGGACGTTTAATCAAGTTCAAGCCTTTCATATTGTACAGTAACTCCTCACTTAACGTTGTCCCGGTTAATGTTGTTTAGTTGTTACATTGCTGATCAATTAGGGAACATACTCGTTTAAAGTTGGTCAGTGCTCCCTTCTAACATCGTTTGGCAGCCACCTGCTTTGTCCATTGCAGCTAGCTGGTGGGGGCTTGGAACCAGGGTGGACCAGCAGCCCCCTATCAGCTCCCCGCTCCTCTAAGTTCCCTGTGCAGCAGCTGCCCAGCAGGCTAGCAATTGCAGCTGTCCCTCCCCCCACTGCCATGTGCTGCTCCTGCCCTCTGCCTTGGAGCTGCTCCCGAGACACCTGCTTGCTGTGCCGGGGGAGGGGGGGAGGAAGGGGGGGCTAATTTCAGGGTGTCCCCCTCCCCCCTGCTCCTGCACCCTGCTTACCCTATCTTCCATAGAACAGGGGGGACACATGACAGAGGGAGCTTCCAGGCAGCAGCAGCTGTGGTCTCAGCAAGCTGATCTAATTAACAAGGCAGTGTACAAAGGGGAAATGTGCATCTCTCTCTCTCACACACACACTATGTGTCTCTGTCTACGATGCTCTCTCCCCTCCCTACATTCCTGCTGCCTTGTACACTGTGAGAGTAAACCCTTGAGGGCTCAGCCAATTGCTAGTTCATCCTTTAGCAGTAAGGCATTCCTTGGGAAATACCCACCCTCTGACTCTTCCACCTCAACCAAGCTTCACAATCATCATCACTGTGTACCAGTATTAAATTGTTTGTTTAAAACGTATACTCTCTCTCTTTCTTTGTGTGTGTCTATATATATATATATATATATATATATATATATATATATATAATGAGAGAGAGAGAGACTGTCTGTCTGGTGAAAAAAAAATCCCTGGAACCTAACCCCCTCATTTACATTATTTCTTACGGGGAAATTGGATTCACTTAACATCGTTGCGCTTAAAGTGACATTTTTCAGGAACATAACTACAACATTAAGTGAGGAGTTACTGTACATATGATCACTGACTTCTCAAAGTTCAAAATAGTAATCAAAATCATCTATAACATTTTGGATGGTGTCAAAGTATCAAATCAAATAACCCGTCCTTCAGTAGGCAAGTAAAGCTTCAGTATTTCTGACGTAACTGAGGTCTGTACATATGTTATCAGACCGTTCAGAACTTAATTTCTGTGGCACATCTGATTTCACATTAACATTGAAAGATTATGGTTACACAATTTGACTTCTGAATTACCTTTCTACATCACTACTCTACATGTCTCTGGTTATAAATCATTTTAGCTTTTTTGTTTTTGTTTTTGACAGCTGCACTTTCAGAAAGTGGAGAACTGAGTTCTGATGTCTGAAAAAAGCTTTTGACGTTGACTTTTTTTGTTAACCTGCATTCAGCTTCACTCTGCTAAATTTAACAAGTGGAGCTCTATTGAACCATGTGCATGGCTCTCTTCTGTCCATATGGCTGAATTGCTTCCAGCCTGATTACACCAGTTTCCTATTACCCTGATGTTCCCTTAGTAGCAGCCTCTCCAAGAAACACAGGTCTCATCATTATATCCTGCTCACTAGAACTGGAGTGACATTTTCCCTGCCTTAAAGAAAACAATTAAGTGAAAGCAACTTGTGAAAAAGTAGTATGGACTGTTTTTGTCTACATATGATTATGAAATCATTTTTTGTTTTTGTGCGGGTTTGATCATACGTTAAACATGAATGGAATAGTACTTTCCCATGCACTCTTCACTGAATCTGTTGTAATACTTGAAAGAGGAATGCCTGAACAGACAATTGTCCAAAAAACTATATCAGAATCATTTGTTAAATAGAATATTGTTACCAAGAATTGCGGTGTTAAGTGTTCTTGCAACATTAGTTCAGAATTTTTGTCTTGTCACAAGCTACACTGAACTATGGGTCTTAACAGGCAGCAAGATAACAGCACTTAAAATGTGTCGCTTCTGGCTAACACCTTGCTTTTTCTATCCCCTCTGTACTTCAGCTGGCATGTTAGCACTCACTTATGGACTTCTGTTTTGGGGAATACTTTTTTTGTGTGTGTCCAGGTCCAAATTATGTACTACTGTTCTCTTGCTTTCAGTTCCACTATGTGTAGTCTGCATCCTCCTAAGAAAACATGTGGCTGGAAGTACAAATAGCTATTTGCTTATTTGATTTCTTCAAATTTTTAAACACTGTCCATGCATATTTAGTGGTGAGTGCCTATCCCAAAAAGTAAAAAAAAAAATTTAGCAGCCTTGTCTAGATAAGGTATCTCTGTCAGCACACTCAAAGGGGGGACGATGTGCTTTAAAAAGTACCCAGTAAATAAATAATGCTTCTGCTGTGTGCTCTATTTTTAAATAAAATGTTCTAGAGTGTGATCCTCAAAGTTACAAATGGAAGTTAGGTGTTCAGTTTTTCTTTCAGTGGGAATTAGAGTTGGCTATCCAAAGGTTTTGTCTCATTAGTGATGGTAAAAATATCTTCCTGTAGCATAAATATTACTTGGATGCCAAAGTTGGTCAATCTAATTCTGTAGAAGGGAAAATTGAACTTTTTTAACATAAAAACTCAGCCCTCTCAGGCTAAACAGTGTTGGGGGGTGTAGAACTGATGTCGTCTAGTTTAAACTTACTTGGGTTAATACCAAGGGAAATTTACCATTACAGGCACCAGCATTATTGAGTATTACTCCGTGAACGTAATAAAATAACTAGTTTATTGTAGAATATATTTGTTCAAAGATTCCTATCAAGACCTAAAACATAGAATTTATTGAAATGGGATTAATACTTTATTGAATACTGCTAATACTAGAAAGCAATCTGGAGCTTTCTCAAATCCAGATAGTTACATTTCAGTTAAAGAAATGTAATCTAGAATAATGGTTTGTTCAGTGATATCTCCATAGCTAGATTCAATAATCTAAACCCTGAGGATATCACTATAGATTCTTTCTTTACATTGTGGTATGAAATATAAATATTTCATTTATCTGAGAAGAGAACTTTTGTTCACACTTTGGTGTTTTTAAAGGGTATTACAGACTGTGCACTTCAGTCTCTCTGGATCTTTCCCCCCTAGTCTATTTCTTGTCTTTGTGGTGTGGTGAGTTTCCTATTATATAGACATTCTAGTCATCCTTTTCAATGTCTTTTGTTTTTAATAAGGAGAGAATTGGAGATAAATGTACTGTCTATTTTGCCCCATAAGCCGAAACATGACTTCACTTACTCACAGTTCAGCTTAGTCTACTTTTTGAAGCTATTTTTGTTTAATGTAGGTCTAAGAAATGTAGCAGTTATTTTCTAAACCTGTATTGTAAAAGCACAATACCCATCAAGGTCAGTCTTCCCTGGGTAGAGTGAGGTTTTCAGATTTGGCTGAATCACTGCCATGAATCTTAATTAAGCTTAAACTAAATCTATTGATCCAAATCTCTCTCGTGAAGTACAAAAAGAATCTTGCTTCCAAACAAGCATATATTGAACAGGCTTTGAAATGTTAAGACTGTTTGTTTGTTTTTTGTTGTTGTTTTCCATCTGTTCCATGTATCACACTTCTTGCTTCCCTACATCTGCCCCCATACCACTGTGTCCCTGCATCACCACTCCCATTCAGTCTCTGCCCCAGTCATTCCCCCCACCACTAGCACTTTTGAACCCCAATCTGTGACTTCCACCCAGCAGCCCCATGCACCCTGCTCTCTGCACGCACCCCCCCCCCCCCAATGAATATCCTGTGCCTCCTCACCTAACCCTGTGGGCAGGGCATTGAGGAATGAAACCTTTTCTTCTCTCTATTAGCGGCTGGCTGGGGGGTAGGCTATATTCTGTTCTGGCAAAACATTTTGGGATACACATTTTGGGATACTGTCTTGCCTAGTACCCATTGATGGGCCTACCTTTCATGAACTTATCTAACTGCTAAACTTTTTACCTTCATAACATGCCCTGGCAAAGAGTTCCACAGGTTGACTGTGAATTGCATGAAGTAATTTCTTATGTTAGTTTTAAACCTGCTGCCTATTAATTTAATCACATGACCCCTGTTTTTTGTGTTCTCTGAAAGAGTAAATAACACTTATTCACTTTCTCTGCACCAATCATGATTTTATAGACCCTTATTATTATATTATATTGTCACCTTTCTCAGATGAACAGTCAGTCTTTTTAATCTCTCCTCATATTGAAGATGTTCCAGATTCCTAATCACTTTTATTGCTATTGTCTGTACTTTTTCCAATTCTAATGTATATCTTTTGAGATGGTGCAACCAGAACTGCACACAGTGTTCAAGGCATGCCATGGATTTATAAAGTGGCATTTTGATATTTTCTATTGTCTTATCTATCCTTTTCCTAATGTCAGAGGGGTAGCCGTGTTAGTCTGGTTCTGTAGAAGCAGCAAAGAATCCTGTGGCACCTTATAGACTAACAGACGTTTTGCAGCATGAGCTTTCGTGGGTGAATACCCACTTCTTCGGATGCAAGTGGTGGAAATTTCCTGGGGCAGGTATATATAAGCAAGCAAGAAGCAAGCTAGAGATAACGAGGTTAGATCAATCAGGGTGGATGAGGCCCTGTTCTAGCAGTTGAGGTGTGAAAACCAAGGGAGGAGAAACTGGTTCTGTAATTGGCAAGCCATTCACAGTCTTTGTTTAGTCCTGAGCTGATGGTGTCAAATTTGCAGATGAACTGGAGCTCAGCAGTTTCTCTTTGAAGTCTGGTCCTAAAGTTTTTTTGCTGTAGGATGGCCACCTTAAGATCTGCTATTGTGTGGCCAGGGAGGTTGAAGTGTTCTCCTACAGGTTTTTGTATATTGCCATTCCTAATGTCTGATTTGTGTCCATTTATCCTTTTCCTTAGAGACTGTCCAGTTTGGCCGATGTACATAGCAGAGGGGCATTGCTGGCATATGATGGCATATATTACATTGGTGGAAGTGCAGGTGAATGAACTGGTGATGTTGTGGCTGATCTGGTTTGGTCCTGTGATGGTGTTGCTGGTGTAGATATGTGGGCAGAGTTGGCATCGAGGTTTGTTGCATGGATTGGTTCCTGAGCTAGAGTTACTATGGTGCGGTGTGCAGTTGCTGGTGAGAATATGCTTCAGGTTGGCAGGTTGTCTGTGGGCGAGAACTGGTCTGCCACCCAAGGCCTGTGAAAGCTGAGCTCCAGTTCATCTGCAAATTTGACACCATCTGATAATTCTGTTCTTTTCTGTAGTTTCAGCCATTTTGCCTGATACTGTAGTTAGGCTTTCTAGCTTGTTGCTGCCAGGATGGCCTCTGGAGTCCTTTAAAAATTGGCATTACATTAGCTATCCATCAGTCATCTCTTACAGAGGCTGATGTTAGTGATAGGTTACATACCACAGTTAGTAGTTCTGCAGTTTTGTATTTGACTAATTCAACGGTAGTTGTGTGGTGTTTAGATGTTGCTTGTGATTATTAGAACTGGGAGTACTGGCTGTTGGGAGTCTGAAAGGACAGGAAACAGGAAGGAGCGGGGAGGAGTTGAGGATGCAGAGTGAGAGTTAGAGGGTGCAGCAGCAGCTTGGTAAAGATAAAAATTCCTGTTGAAGTTTGTTAGTACCTTGCCTGGTTGATACAACATTTTAACTCCTTGGAATGGGTTTCACCTATAGTAGTGACGCAGAAGAAGGGTGGAGGCATTCAACTTTGTGTGGATTTAAGGGAACCAAATAAAGCTATTGTGATTGACAGCCATCCTCTTCCTCACACAGAAGAAGTATTTGCAGAACTCCGTGGAGCAAAGATGTTTTGTACTCGTGATTTGCAAAGCGCATACCACCAGGTTATGTTGCATGAAGATAGCAGAGACCTCACAGCATTTATTACACATGAGGGACTATTTTGTTTTAAATATGTTCCATGTGGTCTCGCATCAGCCCCAAGTGCCTTCCAAAAATGTCATTGATCTTGAAGAATCAACATGATGATCAGTGCTATTTGGATGATACTATCATGTTTGGAAATACTACTGAGGAGCATGACAATAACCTGCAGTCTGTACTAAACTGCATCAGCAAAGCAGGCCTCAAGCTCAATAGGTCCAAATGCAAATTTAGACAAACTGAATCTCCTTTCTGGGGCATACAATTTCACAGGCTGGACTAAAACCTGATCCAGATCATATCCTGGCAATTTCAATTGCTCCTCCTCCAACATATTTGCAAACCTTACGTTCCTTCTTGGGTCTTACCTCCTGGTATGCAAAATTCATTCCCAATCATGCTTCCGTCATTGAACTGTTATGAAAATTACTACGGAGAAGTTCAACCTTAGTGTGGACAACGGATGCACAAGCTAGTTTCGAAATGGTGAAAGACTTGATTGTACATAGTCCAGTACTTGCACTATTCAGTCCTGCATTGCCCACAATTGTAACTACTGATGCTTCTGATTATGGACTTGGGGCTGTCCTCACACAATTGCATGAGGCCAACACAGAGAGGACTGTTGCATTTGCTTCAAGGACACTGAGTTATGCTGAGAGAAAATATTCTACAGTTGAAAAAGAAGCACTTGCTTGTGTCTGGGCTACTGAAAAATGGAGAACTTACCTGTGGAGCCGCATGTTCAAGTTGCGCACAGACCACTGCCCTTTGACGATGTTGCTCACCACGAAAGGACTGGGAAGAGCAGGATAGTGTATTGCTAGATGGTCTGCAAGACTACTCTCTTTCAATTATGAACTGTAATATAAGTCTGGAAACAAAAATGTGGTAGCTGATTGCCTTTCTCGCCTGCCTTTGCCTTCACCAGATGGTCCACTGGAGGATGAGGATGTAGTAGTGGCACTTATTACAAGCGCTCATACTGCAGTTACAAGAGAACAATTTCAAGCTGCTTGTTCAGCGTGTCCAATTCAACAAAAACTATGGGAATTTCTGACAAAGAGATGGCCCAGTAACCCTAAAAACCTTGACCCAGTTTTGCTGCCTTATTTTAGGGTTTGGGATGAACTTTCTTTGCTCGATGGCTGTGTGCTATGAGGTACACACTGGCTACTTGTTCCAGAAGAATTACAGTCAAAACTCATATACCTGGCACACGATACTCATCAAGGAATTGTCAGAACCAAACTACGACTACGGGATCTGTATTGGTGGCCAGGGATGGACTCTCAAACTGAAGCACTCATAAAATCCTGTGTCACTTGCTAAATGCATGATAAGACAGCAGTGACGTACCCCTCCATTACAGCCTGTTCCTCTTCCTGAATCTGCATGGGAAAAAGTGGCGATTGACATTGTAGGACCCTTTGATACTGCTCCAATTGACTGCTGTTATGCCATCACGTTAATAGACTATTTCAGTAAATGGCCTGAGGTAGTGTTTACATCACAAATCTCTTCTGCTACAGTAATTAAGTTCCTCTCTTCAGTTTTTAGTAGGGAAGGTAACCCCAAAGAACTGGTTTCCGATAATGGTAGTCAATTTATTTTCTTGGAGTTTGAAACTTTTCTAGCAGAGAGGAACATTTTATGCAGAAGGTCATCCCTATATTGCCATCAAGCCAATGGGGAAATCGAACAGTTTAACAGAAGTTTGAAAGAGAGTTTGCAAATGGCTAAACTGGAAGGGCGATTGTGGATACCCTTCACTACTGATTTCTTGCAAGCATACTGGGCTACACGACATGCCACAACTCAAAGATCACCCGCAGAGTTACTGCATGGGAAACAGATGAATACTAAACTGAACATTGCTGGATTGTTAAAGGGACGACCTGAGGCCACAACCAAAGATGATGTGAGAAAAACAGTTGAACAGAACCAAGCAAAGTATAAGGCTTTCACAGAGAAGCGGCGGGGTGCTAAGGAACCAAAGTTTGAGTGTAGTTCCTTCGTTAGAATACAAAAACCTGGAATTTTTTACGGTCCCCTTTGTGTATTCACAGCGCCTCTTAAAATCCAGAGAGAAGGGACGTTACACCTATCGACTTTCTGATGGGTGGGTATGGAATGCTTCTTATCTTGCACCTGCCTGTGCGCCAAGAGGAGATTATGCCCTACACCCAGTCTGCATTGGATGACTTCACCATAGTATCAACACAACAAGACATTACTTTGGAACCGGGGCTTGAGAGATGGTCTATCAGTCCCAGACGACCATCTGTCTGGACTAGAGACTGTTATGTGGTATCTACGGTGTTTTCAATGTAATATTTCTGCCAGTAGTCTAGTGTCTTCTTTCCTATTTGTGCCTGTGGTTAGAACAACAATGTTTATTTTAACTGGGAGTTTCTTAAGAGAGGAGAGAATGTGCTGTTTAGATGTTGTTTTGTGATTATTAGAACTGGGAGCACTGGCTATTGCCTATATTGGGAGTCTGAAAGGACAGGAAACAGGAAGGAGGCGGGAGGCGTTGAGGGGGCAGAGGTGAGAGTTACCGAGGGTGCAGCAGCAGCTTGGTAAAGAGGTTTCCACTTTGAAAATAAAGTCTTGTTGAAGTTTGTTAGTACCTTGCCTGGTTGATACAACAAGTTGGTACCAGTTGCAACCAGGACCAGGTGGTCCTCATCTGGGAGTGCTGAAGTTCAATTTGTTCCAAAACTTAGAACAATATTTATTTTGTCTTTAGTGAGTTGCTCTTCAATTTTTTTTTTTTGGACTACCTTATTATACTTGATTTCCCAGAGTTTATGCGCCATTTTCCTCAATAGGATTTGACTTCCAATTTTTACAGGCTGCCTTTTTGTCGCTAACCAGCTCCTATTATTCTGCCGTTTAGCTGTGGCGCTTTTTGATCCTCTTAATTTTGTTGTTGTAAGTTGAGGTATACGTTTAGTTTGAAGGGTATACATTTAGTCTGAGCTTGTTATGGTGTTCTTAAATAGTTTCCATGCAGATTGCAGGCATTTCTTCTGACTGTTTCTTACATTTTTATTTAAGTAGCTTCATTTTTTGAAGCTAAATGCTACTGTGGTGGGTTTCTTTGACACTTCCCCCATAGGGATGTTAAATTTTAATTTATATTATGATTGTTATTACTGAGTGTCTCAGCTATAATCACCTCTTGGAGCACAGGATCTGGTCCACTTAGGAGTAAAGCAAGAATTGTCTCTTCCTTTGTGGGTACCAGGACAAGCTGCTCCAAGAAGCTGTTGCTTATGATAGATAGACATTTCTTTCTGTTTCCTTTCCTGAGCTGACACACAGTCCCTTAACAAAATAGATCTGTAATCTCTGTAACTGCGTTCTGGACTGTCCTTCTATGCCCTTCAATACAAGAATCTAATATATTTAACTTAAAAACAAACTGCTGCATGGTGTGTGGTGGTTGTTTTTTTTTATAGCAAAGGCTTGCATTATTCAATAAGCTTAGTCTGTAAGAGAGGAGGCAATAAAGGTTAGAATCAGCTTAGACAAATGAGACTTTGATGCTGTCCTAGGCTATCAACTAATTTCTTCCTTCAGCCTGTCAGGAAGCAAGGTGCAGCTACTGGAAATGTTCTTCCATAGCTTAGCATTATGGGTTTTTTTTATTACTAGTGCTCTTCAAGTCCCTCTCAGAACAATGAACTAGACTCCTCAGAAGGGGAATACAGAGGCTGGGTACAAAGGAGAGGTGGATCAGACCGTGAATGTTACCTGTTACCTTCTATTAATAGTCCATTATGCTAGCTTGGCAGTGAGGAGAGAATGTGTTAGCCATATCTGAAGTGTGAGGGAACAAGACATGAGCTCCTCGTATGTCCTCTTCTATCTTTGTAGCTGTTAAAAGGTCTCTTCAGCAGCTTGTCCCCATTAAGCCTGAGGTGACTTCCTCTTAGATGTCCTAGCAAGAGCTAGGATATATTCCTGAGATTGCTTTGGGGGACCCAGGAGAAGGTTTACCAGCTATTGCTAAATACCTCACAAATTGTGTTTATAAAACATATGTATAAACTATAAGCAATGCTCATAGTACTGCTTACTGTGGTTGACCAACACTTGACAGTCTAAGGCAGTGGTCCACAATGCGGTGCCCGCGGGGGCATCTAAATGTGCCCGCGTCCTGGCGGCAGTCGAGCATGCGCCGAAATGCCGCCAAAATTTGGCAGCATTTCTGCGGCGACGCCTCTCGATGATGTCACTTGCCACCGACAAGCAACGTCATTGAGAGGTGTCGCTGTTGAAATGCCACTGAAATTTGGCGCCATTTCGGCGGATGCTCGACCGCCACCACGGTCCTTCATCTGGCGGGTGCCAGATAAAAAGGTTGGGGACCACTGGTCTAAGGGCTTGTCTACACTAGAAATGCTGCCCCTGCACCACATAGCACTTCAGTGCAAACACTACAGCTACAGGAAGTATTCCAGTATCAACAGAACTGATCCACTCCCCAAGAGGTGGGTAAGTTGATGGAGGTGGGGCGGGGGGAATATTCTGTTGACCTAGCACTACCTACAGTGGGGAGGGGATGGAATATATGAATTATATAATCAAATCCTGTTTAAGGAGAATGAATTAAGTTTATACACAAACCTTAATTTCTGACACTTCCTAATTTGAGTGCCCAACTTTGCAACCTTAATCTTTTGTTTTAAAGAATGTGTGTTATAACCCCTCCGCCATATACTTGGGCCCTGGTCTTTGTAGGACAACTGAGGATAGGAAGAAGTATGTCACCTCGTCACTTACAGAAAAATATTTGCGTATTTAAGAGTTCAGTTACAATAGCAACAGTAGATAAGACACTAATGGTGCTCTATTGTGGAGGCGTTTTGTTTTTATCCTATTTTAGAAAAGGACATCAATTGCATAACAATCTATTGTATAAAACGGTGTGCTGTCTTAAAGCATTTTTCTCTTCAAATGTTCCTGCTAGACCTTGGACTACCATTTAAGGTAAGAAAATATCAATTATTTCTATTCATGACAACCCTATTCCTACTTTTGGGCCCAGGAAGTCTAAAGATAAATCCAAATACAGTGGTGCTAAAGAATTGACTTATGAGCCTAGTCTGCAAAAGTAAATTTTTTTGTGAAGGCTTCTCTGAATTATGGCTGCAGCCCACCAAGATTCACTTGGTTTCAGTGAAACCACTTGGTTTCCCTGGAGGCAGGTGTTTATGCTCTGAGAAGGTTTCTGACCTGACATTTCCCATTAAGTTCTTACAGGCATTGTACAGATTCCTGGGTCCTTTGTATCAGCAACAGGGACTGATATTTAAAGATGTCGTTCTACCTTTTCACCTACTACTTTAGATCTCCTCCATGGTGTGAGGAACATTTTCCATGTCTCTTGGATACTCCTAAACTGCTTGTTAGAGTTGGCATTCTTCTTCCCCAAAATTCAGTGTTGTCTGGGTACTCATGTGCATAGCCTACAAGTAAAATGCTTTCTTTTCATCATCTGTCATCATCCCTGTAATCTTCACTTCGTTCTTTGTTTTGACCACACACATCTTCTCTCTAATTGGCCCATTTACAGAAGCAAATCTGGCTTCCAAATTATTTCATCTAGTTCCGCACAGTCTTGTTCTGGAATTATTCTTATCTATATGTGGAAAATGTTTTTCCAGCTACCGTCTTGCAGTGAATCCAACTGTGCAGTTGCTATTGCTGGTCAGCCAATTAGCAAAGTAACTCCAAGTATGAGTAGACCCATAAATTCATCCCAGCAGGTAGCCTAAAAGTGTCCAGTTAAGAATGGATTGAATCTTTTTTTGATCCAGGTTGGGCTTACTTTTTCAGCTGTCTTGCATAACTTCTTTCAGTGTTTTATTTCAGTAGGCATAATGACCCAACAGATGTGTGCCACTTCTTCTGAAATTAGTTGCTTAAAGTATCTTAGATTTCTGATTCATTGACAAAGTGACACTTGACAGCAGATGGGAGAGTAGTTGTGGGTAAAAGTTCTTAAAGAAATACTGACATTTTTCTATACTACTCTAAAAGAAATAGAACAAAATTGGGGCTGAAGATGACCTGTGAATGTACCCTTTCCCTCCCATCCCCAGATAATAGATCTATTAACCCCTTGGTTTAACTTCTTAACCATGGTTGATCAATTCTAATTAAATTGAACTCTGAGGCCCTAAAGGCTTGTGATAACTCTATCAACTATTTTTTTTCATAGAGCATTCTTTAATTCCTTTAAAAACATCTATATGTGTATTAACATCCCAAACATAAGGATTTAGATTAGATTATTTTAAAGGTGCTAAGGTTTTGGGGGTTTTTTTTGCGCCTACTCATCAGTCTTCAACAAAACCAGTGATAAATGACACAGTAGATCTGTTAATTATTGAATGTCTTTTGTCAAGGCTAAAGCCAATTACCTCTGTTACTGACATCGAGTAAAAGATTCAACTCAAAAAGCAAATTTCCTGCATAATTTTCCAGAGAACTAAGTGTACTGTTTAAACACCCAACTCTCTTGATATGAAACTGGTTATCTAGACTGAATCTGTCAAAGGTGATTGACCCTTTTCGTTTCTGGGAAACTATTTGTGATACTTCAGTTTATTTTCACTGGGAAATCTATAAGCATGTGGTTTCAATTGCTTTAGTTGCTATGAAGGAACTATTTCTTTAAGTTTGACAATTTTCTGAGTTGTAGGTATGATCACCATATCTATATATCCCTGTTATTTGGAAATTCAAAGATGCATTTACAATGTGAAAAGCCACTTTCAGTCTCAAATTTTGAGATAAATGTCAATATTTTTCAATTTGCTCAGAATAAGTCTGCCTTTCCTATTGAATCTCTGTATAGGAATTACATAAATACTGTTTCTACCAGTGCTTATTTGCCAGTGTTGAGACCCATAAACAGGCTGCAAAAACATTACTACTTGTGGGTTTGGTGCCCCAGTAGGCTGCACAAGCACCCCATAATGACATAAGTTTTCAACAGCTTAGTATATGTATAAATGAATGAAGTTGGAGGGAGTGGGGAGGGCAGCAGGAGGCAGAAGAATTTCGCTCAGGGAACCTGAGCTGCTGGCACAGATCCTAAACAACTTTTAAAATAAACAATTTGTTTGACCTTCTATCTGAAATCAGAGGTGTATGTCTCATGTGGTATACCTAGGAGAACACTCTAACACTTGCAATGCTCAGTATTCTGTTGGCTATTCATGCCCAGAACACTTCGGAACAGGCTTAAGGCTTTTCACCTACTTGACTGGGGAAGCCCTTAAGGCACAGGCACCAACACTGGGGCCTGGTCCACACTAGGACTTTAATTCGAGTTTAGCAGCGTTAATTCGAATTAATTGTGCACCCGTCCACACCACGAAGCTATTTAATTCGACATAGAGGGCTCTTTAGTTCGACTTCTGTACTCCTCCCCGATGAGGGGAGTAGCGCTAAATTCGACATGGCTGTGTCGAATTAGGCTAGGTGTGGATGCAAATCGACCTTAGTAGCTCCGGGAGCTATCCCACAGTGCACCACTCTGTTGACGCTCTGGACAGCAGTCCGAGCTTGGATGCTCTGACCAGCCACACAGGAAAAGCCCCGGGGAAATTTGAATTCCTTTTCCTGTCTGGCTAGTTTGAATCTCATTTCCTGTGTGGACGTCGTGGCGAGCTCAGCAGCACTGGCAACGATGCAGAGCTCTCCAGCAGAGGAGTCCAGGGAATCTCAGACTAGAAAGAGGGCCCCAGCATGGACTGACCAGGAAGTCTTGGATCTCATTGATGTGTGGGGCGATGAGTCTGTGCTTTCGGAGCTGCGCTCCAACAAACGGAATGCAAAGACCTACGAGAAGGTCTCCAAAGCCATGGCACTCAGAGGATACAGCCGGGATACAACGCAGTGCCGCGTGAAAGTCAAGGAGCTGAGACAAGGCTGCCAAAAAATCAGAGCGGCAAACGGACGCTCCGGAGCCCAGCCCCAGACATGCCGGTTCTACGAGGCACTGCATGCCATTCTCGGTGGGTCTGCCACCACTGCCCCACCAGTGACCGTGGACTCCGACGATGGGATAGTGTCGACGGCCAGTTCCTCGGCGATGTTCGCAGACGGGGAAGATGAGGAAGGAGATGAGGACGGGGGGGGGCAGTCGACAGCGCTTACAGCGCTGATTTTCCAGACAGCCAGGATCTCTTCATTACCCTCACTGAGATCCCCTACCAACCCTCCCCAGCCGTTACCCCGGACCCTGAATCAGGGGAAGGATCAGTCTGTAAGTGCTTTAAACATGTTAATATTTATTTTTAATGGAGCAGGAATAGTTACTAGTTGAAAAGAAAGTCAATATATATGGGGATTGAACAGAAATCCTCTTGGGAGATTTCCGAGAAGCTCTCCTGCAGGTAATCGAAAAGCCTCCGCATGAGGTTCCTGGGGAGAGCTACCTTATTGGGTGCTCCGTGGTAGCACACTTTTCCGCGCCAGGCTATCATCAGGTACTCCGGGAGCATTACCTCCACGAGCATGGCAGCATAGGCCCCTGGTTTGTGCTGGCTTTCACACAGCATTCACTCTCTATCTGCCTCAGTGACCCTCCTCAGGGTGATCTCACTCGGAGACTCCTGCATTTAATTACAGTAATTTGTGTACTATTAGTATTGGGAGTGCTTCACTGTTCCTTTGCATAACAATGAGCGTCACTTTACAGCCATGTGGTGGAGGCTGCAGAGTGGCAGCATACAGGGATCTTTCCCAGGGAACAGACGCGAGGGGGTGCAACAGGGGCAGAGTTTATGCTTTCAGGATTGCCTGTAGCAAGAGGACAATGGTATACATTCACTTTTAAGCAGCCAAAAGTTTTTGGCTTACCATGGCTGGCTGCTCCACGGATTCTGCTGTCCTGCCCCGCTTGTCTGATCTGCAGTGCAATCCCCCAGGCAATGAAAGCGAATTCCGGAAATTCGAACTTTCCCTGAGTGAGTGCTGTGCATGGTCTTGTTCACAGAGACTGACTAGACTATGTTTCTTCTTTGCAAAAATGTATCTTTATAAGGAAGTCAATCCCTTTTTCCCATCACACAGCTGCAACTGTATCCCGACCTGCTCCAGCATGCCCCTCACAGAGGCTGGCGCAGATTAGGCGGCGCAAGAAAAAGACACGGGACGAGATGTTCGCAGAACTCATGGGCTGCTCCCGAGCCGAGGCGGCCCAGCAGAGCCAGTGGAGGGAGAACCTCTCTCAGCAGCAGCGCTCACACAGCGAACGGGAGGACAGATGGCTTCTGGAGGACCAGCAGGCGACTCAAACGCTGCTTGGACTAATGAGGGAGCAAACGGACTCGCTCAGGCGCCTTGTGGATGTTCTGCAGGACCGCAGGCAGGAGGACAGAGCCCCCCTGCACTGTATCTGCAACCGCCCTCCCCCGCCACAAAGTCCAATACCCTCCTCACCCAAAATAACAAGAAGGAGGTGCGCCAGGGGCCGTGAAAACTGTCACTCCACCCCAGCAGAGTGCTCAAGTACCAAAAAGCTCTCATTCGCTAAATTTTGAGAAGTCCTTCCCTTCCTGGATCACCCAAGCCCAAATCTCAGTTTCGTTCCCTCACTGTGTAGTTGATTATTAAAAATAGTTTGCTGTTCATTACTGTTTCCGTCATGTTTCTTTACAGAAGACTTTGTGTGAAGGGGGGGGAGGGGTTTGGTAATTGCATAGGACGGTCACCATTACCTGGGTACAGACATGGGGGCAGGATCTACAGCAGGCCACATACACAGTGCAGTCACTAGGCACCCTGGTCAGTCTGGGAGGTGTTTTTCATGTTCTGTGCATAGGCGGCAGGTGCCCTGCTCCAGCTATATTTGGAGCTGGGTCTCTCCCCTGGCCCTGCCTGGATTGGGCCCTGGCCCCCACGGGTCTCCCCCCGCCCCGCCGCGCTGCGTCCCTGCCTGACAGTAGAGCGGCTCCCCGCAGAAATGCTGTCTGGTGCCCCAGGGTCCTAGCGCCTGCCATCCACAAATGGCAAGGCAGGCTGCCCTTACCCTGCCCTTCCACCATAGCCCTGAGCCTCTCCAATGCCCCAAACCCTCAGCCCCAGCCAGAGCCCTCATCCCCCTACACCTCCTCCCCCTTCCCACACACCCCTCACCCCTTCCTACGCCCCCACCCCCAGCCCAGAGCCTGCACCCCTCACCCCTTCCTTCACACCCACCTGTAAACGTCCTCCCCCCAGTCCTCCCCCGCCACAAGGCCACATAGCCCCCGCACACAGAGTCCCGAAAAGGAGGGATGGCAGACTTTGTTGAAACAACCAGTCCGGCAGTGCAGACCGCTCTAGGGGCAGGAGCCTGTCATTCCTCGAGTGTAGAAGCGGTCTGTACATCACTGCACACCCTACCCACCACAGTCTGCGTCCCTGTTTCAACCCTTTAACGCGAATTCATTAGTAAAGAAAACGTTGTTAATTAACAATATTCCATTAACTTTATTTTTAAACGTGTGTTGGAAGGGGGGAAACGTGGTGAACGGGCTATGTAACCGCAAAAGAAAGTCAACAGTAACTGAAAGAGGGGCAGGGTCAGCTTCTCTGTAAAGAACCTGAACAGTCACAGGTTACCCTGCAACCTGAGGAATCTATCTTTCAAAGCCTCCCGGATGCACAGCGCTTCCCGCTGGGCTCTTCTAATTGCACGGGTGTCTGGCTGAGCGTAATCAGCAGCCAGGCGATTTGCCTCAACCTCCCATCCCGCCATAAAGGTCTCCCCCTTGCTCTCACAGAGATTGTGGAGCACACAGCAAGCAGCAATAACAATGGGGATATTGGTTTCGCTGAGATCCGAGCGAGTCAGTAAGCTTCGCCATCTCCCCTTGAGACGTCCGAAAGCACACTCCACCACCATTCTGCACTTGCTCAGCCGGTAGTTGAAGAGTTCCTTGTCGCTGTTCAAGGCGCCTGTATAGGGCTTCATGAGCCAGGGCATTAGCGGGTAGGCTGGGTCCCCGAGGATCACTATAGGCATCTCCACATCCCCAACAGTTATTTTGTGGTCCAGGAAGAAACTACCTTCCTGCAGGCGTCTAAACAGACCATAGTTCCTGAAAACACGCGCGTCATGAACCTTGCCCGGCCACCCAACGTTGATGTTTCAGCATCATTAAAAGAATCTGGCATCTGCCATCATAGATGGAACCTTTGGCACTGCTTTTGCTATTGCTCCTTGCCGTTTGCCCTTCCTCTGGCACAGTTGTAAACACCTCTGGTATAGGAGGGCTTAACAAGAACTTTTAAACTAACCATGCATGACCTGTGATAAATGTCTGTATTGTACATATACCACGTGACTAACATCCATGTGACAAAATGTATTATCCTATTGTTTGTGACTGTTCCATTTCTTAAGGATACCAATTGTAGCCCAGCCTGTCTGTCTTTAAAAGTTAGCTTGAAACATCTTGGACAGTGAAATTTAGAGATGGGCAATTTCAAAAGGGAACAGACTGGGATTCCTTGCTGTGTGGAGCCCATGCTAGAGCATCCCAACACATGTGAAACAAATATCGCTTCAAATGGAGATGACTTAGCCTCTTGGGAATATTGAGGTAGTGATGCCCAACAAGACCTCTCTCCCTACCTATTGCTGGATTGCACATATTGTCTCAGAGCCACTCTTCCTGATCACCAGCTTTGCCTCTTCTCACTTTTCTCCCCACACAACGACTGAATCACTCCCTCTTTGTGCATCATCCTCTTCCATTGATGCTTCAGGATTCTATTTTGCCCCAGTAATGAGTTTCTTTCTGCCCTATTCCAACTATCATCTAGCAGTTTATCTTCTCCCTTATACTTTTCTCTGAAGCCCCAGCAAGTGGACCCAAACTCAACAAAATGCCAGTAGTCAAAGCCCTGGGTAAGATTGTGAGGCAGATGTTTCCAAGCTCCATGCCACAAATAAGCTATGCTCATACCAGTTGCCGAACGGAGATTGTGGCAGATATGGCAATCTCTTGTGATATCCTGGAAAACCTTACTGAACTAAGTTTAAGTGTCTTAGGAGTTTTTGTATTAAAATACAATCCCATAATGACCTGACTAATATTAACCTTGGGAAGTGTTATGAGCTTCAAAGGACTCTTTGGAAACAATGTGCTAGACAAAGTGGGATTCCTAGGAAATACTTGGGAGGAGGGACCTTCTTGAGGAGAAAGCTTTTGTCTGCTGGTCACCTGTTGTATATAGAGCAGACCAGAGGACCAAGTAGGATTAAAAGAGTG
This sequence comes from Mauremys mutica, assembly GCF_020497125.1. Lineage (NCBI taxonomy): Eukaryota > Metazoa > Chordata > Testudines > Geoemydidae > Mauremys > Mauremys mutica. The sequence continues at coordinate 181,000,251 of NC_059072.1, read as the reverse complement.
ACTCAGATTAATGGGTGGGGTTATTTTAAGCCAAAGGGGTAATGAAATTGTAACAACAGAAAAACCTCTTGATGGAGTTCACTGGCTAGAGCCCTTGTTAGAGTTGGGGTGATCTCTAGTAATCTTATTAGTATGCTGCATGTAGATTCTTGTAATTGTTTTTTAATGTTTTCTCATAATGCTTTCACCTTTGGAAATATACTTGTGTATTAATTTATAACTAATTACACTGTTTTATAGCCTTCAAAGAGTAAGCCAAGCATGGATGCAGGCCTGTTTAGGCAGTCTTTCTTGAGGGGAATAATCGTGTAGGAAAGGAACTGTTCAGCCTGGACTATCATGATCAGGAGGGGGACACAAGCATGTCTTCACTCAAGAGAGGTGATGCCTGAGGAGCCAGAAGCCTAAGAGTGGGTGTCCTTGCTGGAATGTAGTGCGGAATTGTAAACATCCTGACTCACCCCTGCGGCACCTCCTACTGGTTGTCCTCGGGAATTAGCTCTTTTCCAGCCAGGAGCGCCCTCTGCAGGCCAGTGATCCCCCTGTCCTCTTGGCCTCCGTGTCCCTCCCTGGACCCTGGTGCCTTTTTTAACTGGGGTGCTGCCCCCTGGCAGCACCCCACCAATCTGGATATCCCCTCCCTGGGGAACCCCCAACCCACTATCCCCACTTTGGCTACTGCCCAGTCTCCTCTAGTTCCCGTTCACTGAGGCAGACTGCAGTATCAGCCACTCATCATAGGCAAAGGGGTTTGGACCTGCTGCCTTTGCCTACCCCTGGGCTGCCCTCTGCAACCCCCTCTGGGCCTTATGCTAAGCCACAGCCTCCCCAGCTCCTCTGCCTTTCCCCAGCCCTGCTCCACTCAGGTACCCTATGTCTAGCTCCTTGCAGCCAGGCCCTTCTCCCTCTACAGGCAGAGGGAGACTGCTGAGCGCCTGGCTCCCAGCCTCTTTATAGGGCCAGCAGGGCTCTGATTGGGGCGTGGCCCAGCTGCGGCTGCTTCCCCAATCAGCCCAGCTTTTAGAGCTGCAGCTTTTAAGCCCTTTTTGCCCCAGCCACAGCCCTCTCTGGGCTGTTTTAAGCCTCAAAGGGTAGGAGTGGGTAACCCCCCCACTACAGGAACAGAGATGCAGTTGTCTGAATTGACAGATATCACTTGCAGCATAAATGTGGAAATGCTCAAAATATGTTTATGCTCGGAGTTCCACTGGGTTCCTTGAGCTCAGCTCCCCTCAGTGGGGCTCAAATATGCTCAGACTCTGCTAGACTCCTTGATCAAGGAGGTTAACATACACTGAGGGTCACTCAACTGCCACCCACTTGTGTTTGCAAAGCAAGATGTCACTCAAAAAAGTTCAGTTCTGCACTGCTCCGTATCTGTTGGTCTATGACAAATGAAATAGTTCATGATGTCACTTAGCTCAGTTGCCTAATTCATAGCTGTACATCTCACTTAAATGAATGGGGTAGCTTGCATCTCACAGCTATTGTTCCAAGAACGTCTGCAGACTCTGTATCACTTATTTTATTCACCCCTTTTTAGGTTTACTTTGCTATCATAACAGGTAAACACTTTTTCAAAATGAAAACAGATTCTGGAGAACAAGATAGCAGCTGGAGAGATATTGGTATGATGTATGGGTGCATATCAGCAATTTCCAAGTGCTGGCTAAAACCTTTCAACATGACCCATCCACCCTAATCCAATATGAAACATACTGGCACCAAAGCTGGAAGGATGTGGGGGAGAGAGCAGTGAGGTGTATATAAGGAAAACCTCATGGTCTTGGGAGGGAAGAAAGAGCAATGGAGACTGTGGTGTCTGATATGGGGGAAATAACTGTGTATAGGTCCACCATTTTCATGTTGGATGCAGTTTATAATTTAAGCACTGCACTCTAGCCTCCACCTTTCCCTTCCAATCTCTGCTGGTTAATATTCTATACCTCTAAGCAGCTTCCAGCACTCACTGAAAAACAATGTTCTGTTTTGTTTTTTCTGTTCCTCAAGCTTTCATCCCAATGTATAGATTTTTACATTGGCTCAAAAAGAACAGTATTTAGTTTGGACTTTAAGGATCCATATCAGTGATAAATGTAAAGAGCTCCCATGGATAAGTTCAGAAATTCACATCCTTTTCTAGTGGCTTGCTTGTTTCTAGCTTTGTTAGATTGTGAGGTATTGGCGCTTAAATAACACTATACATTGCAGAAGTATTTTAGATAAATTGTAGCAGACACTAGAAATTTCACAAGCCACTGACAGAGAAGAACTTATAAAACCAAGGCTGTTAACAGAGTATATATTTAAAAAAGTACCAATTCATAAGGAAAAGCAACTTTTGAAGCTTGTCCAATAAAATTTGGTGCATGTATAAAATGCTATTAAAGCATCTATTCTATTTACTATTTCTCTTAAATACTCATTCAGCAGCGTAGGTGTTCTTGTATTTTTAAAAACAGATGGTGTGGAATACAGATTTAAGCTGAAACAAATGCAAACCTACAAGTTATACAGTTAGCAGCCATCTGAGACTTATGCCGACTGTAAGGCTTATCCCACTATGACACTTCAAGCATACATACAATATTATATTACATCTCAGGCCTGGGTATTTCACAGAATGTTCATGTATTTGGTGCCCCAGAGGCTACTGCAATACTATCAGGGTTCCATTGAGCTTGTAAATAAGGATGAGGGGAATGATTTCTTTTTTCAAAAGTGCCTAAATCCACTTACATAATGGGCCTTAGGACTTATGGCCAGATTTTCAAAGGTATTCAGATGCCCAAAGATGCAGATCAATTACTTGTGGATTATTTAAAAAAAACAAAAACACGTAGGTTAGGTACCTAACTCCCACTCAAATTCAGTGGGTCTTAGCTTCCTAAGTAGAGCTGGGTGAATAACTGATTTTTGTTTTGTTTGCTTGCAGATCCTGGGGAAGGATGGCAGGGGTGGTGGTGAGGAGGAAGAGTCTGTGTGGAACTGAATTTTTCAATTAACCATTTTAGGTCTAACAAACTGACCCAAGAGGAGGGTACAGCACTCACCTCACACGTAGGAGTCCTGAATTCAGATCCTCTGATGCACGTACAACCTTGATTCTGTCATTTTCTAACACTTTGAGGGCTTGCCTTTGCAACCTTATCCTTTTTTAGTATAGGTTTTTGGATTGAATATGTAATGACACTGTAATTAAAAAAAAATCATACTAGCACTAGAATGTACCTGGATTCTAGATACAGGACTCCTAGTTACGACCCTCAATTGGCTATGTAACACAGTAATGTGACAATGCCAAGAGGACACAAATATAGGACTTTCTGGGTCTTTTGCAAGCTTAATGTTCTCAAAGTATTAAGTCTACCACACATCACTAATATCAAAGCATATATTAAACAGCAATACAAAAATCTCATTTCCAGTGGAGCAGAATTAAAAAAAAAAAGTACTCCTAACAATATTAAATTTCCTGGCTCTAGTGCTTTTATAGTCTTTTCAGTTTTGGCATACTATAAAATCCATACATGAACAGACTTGTACTTCATACTAAATCAGGAAATAATACTGAGACTATGAAACACATTGGTGCTCATCCAGTAAATAGTGTGTGCTCTGTCCACATATGGAAGATAGTTTCATACTGTAAAATAAGGCCTGACCTTGCAAGTCTTCTGCACATAAACACAAACTTTCTTTGATTGCAGGGGGAATTGTGATTACAGGAGTGTTATATGTTTGTGTATTTGTATTCTGAAGTGCAATAAAGCACTGGATCATGTAGATTAGATACAAAATGAAATACCTAGAATACTCAATTTGACTGTCATCTATGTTTATAGGTCAGTTCATATATCAGGCTTCTTTCAGTTAGTATCAAATCTGAAGGAATATTGTTCCCAAATTTCATACTATTTGAAATAGGCATTGGATATTTTACATGTATTGTGTGCCACTTTCTAAATCAAATCTCATTTGTAAAGCCATTTCAGCTGGCTGGTAAGCTCTTTCCTTCTCCTAGACAGCCAGTTAATGTAGGGCTAGGGCTGGTGGAAGCTTGACTTCTAGGACTGTAGGTCGAAGACTGCATGACACCAGGAAGTTAACTCGAATACTGGTGGTGGTGGAGGCAGAGAGAGCTGGCTACTTGTCTGCAGTAGAGCATGAAGTTTTATCCTTAACTATTCTTTACTGTAACTGGTCCCCTAAACCAGGGCCGGCTCCAGGGTTTTTGTCATCCCAAGCGGCGTGGAGGGAGAAAAAAAAAAAGCTGTGATCGGCAGCAGCTCCACCACGGCACTTTCTTCTTCGGTGGCAGGTCCTTCCCTCCGAGAGGGACCGAGGGACCCACCGCCGAATTGCCGCTGAAGAGCCTGACGTGCCGCCTCTTCCCCTTGGCTGCCCTTAGCACCTGCTTGTTGAGCTGGTGCCTGAGGCTGGCCTTGCTCTAAACTCAGGTTCTGGGTTTATTGGAGGTACTATCATCTTTGAGGCATTACCTTAGTGCTCTGAACCTTGCAATGTGAGTATGGCACAATATGTAACCCAGATATTTGCAAATAAGACTGTTTTTCTGTGCTAAATAGGATAGACTTTGTACTAGTAAAAATAACATCAGATGCAAGTTTTTAGGCTCTATAATTTATAGATTCTGAGGTCAGAAAGGATCATTGTGATCATCTAACTTGACCTCCTCTATAACACAAGCCATAGGAATTATTTTAGGTGAGTCCTAAAACATGTATTTTATAAAATGCCTTATCTTGATTTTTAAAAACTGCCAGTGGTGCAGAATCTACCATAACCACTGGAACAGGGGGAGGGATAGCTCAGTGGTTTGAGCATTGGCCTGCTAAACCCACGGTTGTGAGTTCAATCCTTGAGGAGGCCACTTAGGGATCTGGGGCAAAAATTGGTCCTGCTAGTGAAGGCAGGGGGCTGGACTCGATGACCTTTTGAGGTCCCTTCCAGTTCTAGGAGATTGGTATATCTCCAATTATTACCTAACAATTTACCAAGAGTTAAGTACCTTCTCCTCTCTTCCCCCCACCCCTCTTAACAGGGAAGAATACACCTTTTTTCCATCCTGAAATAATATAGGTGCCAATCAGTCTTCAGTTTTACACATTCAACATGTAAATCCATTAAATTAGAATAACTATAAAGATTCGTATATCTTGATGAGAATATCTAGGCATTCTGTGCAGAATAACAATATAAGGTTCAATAGAAAAATTGCCACAATAGAACGATCTTCCATTTAAGATATTCCATATTCATAAAGGAAGAGTGTAATCAAACATGTCATGAATATATAACAAGCTTAGTTATAATCTTGTCTCTAAATTATACAAATTGTAAATCATCCTACTGACCCTTATTATTAAAAAATCGTTATGACTTCAGTGCAATTACCTGTATTGATAAATTTTAATATCTGAAATGTTCTGCACAATTGCTCAGCTTTCATGGACTTTGTAGCAAAAAGCCTAAAGAAAAGATGCCACAAAGAATAAAAACAGCTGCATCTCTAACAATTGGCAAAATAAATAAAACACATTTTAAATAAAAACGAAGCTCTGACCGTTTTAATTGTATAAACTTTTGAACAGCAGTGATGACTAAAATTAGTTCTCACCAGGAATTAATTTGCTAGTAGGAAAAAACTTTTGTGGTTTGTGTTCTCCATTCCTATCTTCACATAGCAGTTTTAAATATTACTTGCCTTGACTAAGCTAAATGTGGTGCAACACCAGCAAGAGACTGAAAGCTGTGTTTGATTCCGTTCTCTGGTCTTGACTGCACTACACTACACTCCCATTGTTAACATGAGTATAGCTTCATCTGTGGTACCAATAGTGGGAGCACTGTATAGACAAGCCAGGAAAACTATAGGGGTTAAAATGTCAGCAGGTGCTTGGTACCCTGCCTACGTTAAAGCTACCATTAGTGAGTAGTGGTATTGCTGGTGGGAAGGCTACTGTAGAGCATTTTTGTGAAATGTACAGTCTATTCAAATGCCTGTAAAACTGTCAAACTTGGACCCTAAATCAGTTAGGTATTGTGATACTTAGTGCAGCAATGCCTAAATAGCTTTAAAATATGGGCTTAAGTGAATTGCCAAATTCTACACTTGTGCCTCTGTTCAGTGGTATCTTTTCAGTGGCATGGTAAAAATGTTACAACATAAGGCCAAATTTTTCAAAAGCTAGTGAATTGTTTTTTGGGTGTTTTTTAAACTTTTTTGAAAACCTTGGTCTAAGCGCCTCAATTTTTCAAGTTGCCTTTTTTCTCTTGTCACATTTCTTCATGTTGGAATCCCCTGGGTAGTCTTCCACAAGATGGTGCTGCCAACTTGCGTTTACAAGTCCAATGCCAAGTCAGCAGAAATAATCCTGTGATGCATGCTCATCCACTTGTTGTCCTGTCCATGTGATATAAAAAGTTCATTTTTCATGCTTTTGCAGTCCAGCATTTATATTTTATTCTCATTTGGTTAATATTTGGCTAACAAACAAAAGTACTTGGTGAAACAATGGGTATCAGATTCTTCTCTTCATGTGCGTCTATGAACCCTTTTCTAGATTGAAAAGAGACCAAGCACCTTCTTTGTCTTGGTTGAGTGTGGTATCAAGCAGGATTGTTGCTGATCCAACAATGAAACTTGCAATACCATCAGCATCAAACATCTTGAAGAAAAGAAACATTGGTCACTTATCTATCTTGTGCCTGCACAAGTACATTCTTGAAAGATGGTCCATGTCATTGATGCTACTTTTAGTGTTGTAGTGAAGAACTGTGGGGGTTTCTTTTTATCTCCTTCTATAGCCTTGTCATGGTGCATCATCAATAGTATTACCAACTTTCCCTTCTTTGTAACACAGGCAAATCAGGGCAGTTGGCCCAGCAATTTTTATGATGCCATGTGAATGCGTCTCACTGGCTTGTCTTATCAGATAAAGATTTGTTTTGCTTGAGTAGAACCTCAGTAAGGTGAATGCTAGTAGTGAAGATGTCCCCAACTGTTTCTTCCAGTCTTATACCAGGGCTGAACACGAGGTCTTCATTTGTCTGATGACAAACTTGATGGTAACATGGTGTTCCTTCTCAGAGCATTCTCAACACGATCTGGCATAAAGTCACTATCATCTAATACATTATCACAAGATGCTTTGAGTTGCAAATCATTTTTCTAAGGTCAGAAGCAGAATATTGTGCCAGTTTGCCATCTTGAGTTGTGCAACATAGTACTTCCTATCTTAGGGTGACTAGGCAGCAACCACTCTCACTACAATGCATTATCAGTTAGGATATATTAATTATTACAATATCGTTCTTCTTACTAGAAGCAAATGTAACTAGAACTACTAAAATACAGGTTAACAGTGCAAAACATTTGTACCCATATTTTTCCATTGTGTACATGAGTCTAGGTGACAACATCCTAAACCAGCATTGTTAAAGGGCAACATGTGTTGCTACAGCATATATGCTTGGAGAGGACAGTAGAACATTGGCTACAGACACCTCAGGAATGGAGGTTGTCCATAACGCTGAAATGTTTGTGACTCTGAACAAAGCGCAGTTCAGGCTCCAGATTCAGCAGCTGACACTCCAAGCCTGGCTTCAGCACCTGAGCCCCTACTAAGCTCTGGCATGAGTTTGCAGGCTTGTCTCCCTCCTGGCAGTGTGTGTGTAAACAGCATGTCCCCCCTTCTGAGGGGAAGGAGTTGAAAGCAGTGCAGACTCCAAACACTGCTCCTGCTCTGTTGGCTGCCTCTGGCTGCTTTGGGCTGGCAGCCCCAGTGTCTTGCTGTAAATGGCTGCCCTGTGCGTGGGGGTGAAGTGGGGACAGGCAGCCTAGATGTGCTTACCGTTAAGATGCAATAAAGGCGCAGAACAGTATTTGCTTTTGGGGGGTAGGGGGACACGCTCTGCTGTTGCCTGGTGGGTTACTTCCAGTTTCACTTGGTGTCTAGTTGACCCTCAGTCCGTAACTCTTGTGTTGTATCTTTGAGGTTCTTCTGTTCCACATTACCCCATGAATATGGATGGGGGTTGAAGATAGATGCATGCTTTCCTGGATCAAGCTAAAGTGCTTTGCATTTTGCAGGATTAAGCCCTGATCTTAGATTATTCCCTTTAACAGCTTTACGGTATTGTTAATCTGCATTTTTCATTTTTTCTCTTCTGCTTGCAAAAGAAACCATTCTGTGAAATTGTATGAAGAAAACATCAAACCAGAAGAATTAAAACTCCATTTGTTTATCTTTCCTAATGGATTTAATTTTGTAACTTTTTATTTCATTTATGCTCTCTTGTGGGAAGTCTTCCACTTGTCCATATATTACACTGAAGTGGTTTCTTCTTGATGCTCGGTATCTCCTTTTTAAGCAAACATCTAGCTTGAGAAGCAGCCAATACATTGTGGAACATCCTTAATTTAAGTACTGTGCCGTAACAGATTTTGTTAAATTGGCCATGTGGAATACCAACTCTTGACTTCGATGAATAGCTTTCTCTAACAATTATGTTGCTCATATTTTTTGAACAATTCTCCAAGACTCCCCCCCCCCGCGAGAAATAGCAGAAATGGCCTGTGTATTGTCTTCCTTGTCCCTATTTACTGACCATTTAACAGCCCTTATGTTAACCTTGTTATAGCATCTGCTAAATATTTTTCTCATTAAAACCTTAATTAGCTCTCACTCCTGCATATGGCCTCCATCACCATGGTATCTAAACTCTTTTTGAGTATTTAAAAACAGAAATAACGTTTTTTCCTTCCCAGCCTGTAAGAAAAATAGCTTACAATGGGGTTTATGCATGACCCAGTAAATGTGTAGCATTTCTGTGCAAATGAAGGAGTTGAGGGAAAGTTGGGTCTAAGAAATGGATTTTGCATTTAGTCCTTAAGCTCATGAGTACTATTAATGTCAACTGGAACTAATTCCATTTTAAGTGCTTTGTGAATAGGGGTGTAGTTATATGTGGTCAGGCCGTGATAAAGCAAAGTTAGTTTCAAATGTGGTGAGATCTGTGGTCATTTTTACCTCTTGTTCCTTAGTTTAGGCCCTGCTCCTCTGAAAGTTTTTCTCATGTATTCACAAGTCTTTCCTTAGTTTGGTGGAACATTGTTGTGGGAGGTGATGGTCTTGGAGGGAAATGTGACCTCAGGTAGGTAGGACTTATCGCATGGAAGGTTTTAAATATCAACATAGATCTTGGATTTGATTCTGTATGGAAAGCCAGCACATGGAGAAGAGTATAGGTTATCATGAACACATCACCTCATTAGTGTTAAGCAAACAAGGGACCGTGTGTTATGTTAGCTGGGGCTTCATTCCTGTATGATTTAAAGATTAAAACTTAATTAACTTCAAAATGAAGTTTCCACACAGTAGTAACATCAGCGTAAAAACAAATATAACAATATTTTTATTAAAGCAAGCATCATATACCTAAGAAATGGAGTTGTGATTAAATATAGCAAAACAAAAAGCCTTTAGTTTATGAAAACATGCAAATACAGTTAAGACACTCAAACAATGTTGAATCAGTCCCTGTTGTAACACCAGGTTCCAAACATCCTTTGTTTTTCATATCTATGTCCTGAACCTGCAAACTCTTCTTGCTGATATGATTAAAAGTTTTCAGGATTGGGCCCCTACATTGTAAGATGTTGTAGTTTTGGATAAATTAGTTTCTAAGGTCTTTATCTGAATCCAATAACTATATTGCCTTATCACAATGAAAAGCAGATACAATGGGCAACAAGAAAGACACCCAAAAATAGACATGGAAATATAGTAAACACTTACGAAAATTTTAACCATCACCACCTCAGTGCCCTAGCCAAATTTGATAAACATCCCTATTCTTTGGGAGAAGGGGAAGAGGGGAGACACAAGTGCCATGGTATATCTAATAAACGGTTAGGACTTAGTTTTTGCATTTTACCAGAAATACTGATTTTTCACATTTATAACTGGATTAGTAACACTTGACTTGCTGAAAACATATGGCAGGAATAATTTCTGTATTTATTCAAAGGCAAGATGGATGCTGGTAAGTCTACGAAACCTCTCATTTTAACTACACTGACTTAGTTTTTATCAGCAAACTAAAGCAAATACTTTTTCAACATTTCTTCCATTTTATTCTCTTATTGTGGTGTGTATTTTTTTTAATTCTGCCTCACTATCTTTTGGGGAATTTCTTCTACATTTACTGTGGTTGAATAACTGAAACACTGAATAAAAGATGTTTTACTTTGCAGTGACTCTCTTACTGTTTTGTGTACAGATCAGTTTCTTTGATCTACTTTCCTAATAGTTGAATCTTTGTAGTGCACAGGCCATGATCTTTCAAAACATTTTGCTTTTTGAGGACTTTGTTTTCAAACATAAGTGTTCTAGAATGAATAAATATTACTTCACTGAGGTGTTCTGAGAGCAACTGAGTTAATGTTTATAAAGCCCTTTTGAAGATGAAAAATGCTATATAAGCAAAGATTGGAATAACATTTTGATCATTTGGTAAGACTAATCAAATATTGAACATCTTTTATGATTTTAACCACAGTCCTGATATTTGTGGCTTTTTCTTATGTAGCTGCCATTTATCCCCCCACCCCTGTCCTGATTTTTCACACTTGCTATCTGGTCACCCTAATCACAGGACAGAAGGAAAGAAGAGTGCCAATCAGAAGCTATTGGGAAATAATTGTAGTGAACAAGGGCGACAAATAGAGGTGAATACTAAACTAGGGAAACAATCTGAACCAAACTTAAGAGGAAAGGGGGGGGTAAATCTGACAGGGAAGGGGATTTAATTTGCTGCAAAATTCTGGTGCTCTGTCCTGGTGCCCCAGTGGCACGTTTAAGTCTTCCCCTACAGCTGAGTGCAGAGGAAATAGCCATATATTCTTGTTTGAGTAGTGTCCCTGTGGGTGCTCCACTGTAGACATGGATGTGTCCCTGCACCTGAAATTGGAGATTTTAGGTAGCAGTGGCCATCCAACCTGTACATGTGCTCTCCCTGTTATGCTCCCTAGAATATCCAGTGTGGTGTGGGCAAACAGCCCTCAGTTCTTCTCAGCTACCCTTGGCCTGAGACAGAGCATTAGTAGAGTTTGAGTTGATTCATGTCTAACTTTATTTCAGGCTATAGAGTAGTTAGTAGAGTTTAGGTTACCTAGATTAATACTATTCCCTTTCCCTTTCCAAAAGCCACAATTTTTTTAAAAATCTGTTATCTTCCTATCCTTATTGCTTTCATTATCTCTTCCTCCCCCTTTTTGGGGGGGGGGAGGGGAAATGGAAACAAACATTGAAAAAGGATATGCCCGAATCTGCTGGGTTTAAACTTCTCCTGCAGAGAAGCTGTTCCGGTCAGACAGCTATTCATGCTGCATTCGCTGATTAGGAGAATCCTATATGCCACAAAAGTGTACTTTGTCTGAAATTAAAATCAAAGACCAGATATGTGAACTGAAGATAAACTCATTCTGAGGGAAAGGTCACTTAGCCCACTTCTAGTCCCAAACCGAGGACCTCCCACTGGAGCAACAATCCCCAATGTGACCAACATATGCAGGACATCACACTCTAGTGGATTCAAAGAGGAAATCTGGTTCCTCTCATGAGTCCACAAAGGAGGGCTGCAAGTCCTCAGACTGAAGAATTAACTGTGGAAAATGAGCCCCAGTAAAATAATTGACCTTGGTACCAATGAATTGCAGTGGGATACCCATGAAACATTGGGCTCTTCAAGTACCAATACTGTCAGTAAGCCCAAAGACCTGAGGGCACATGCTCAGAGGCATTGGTACAGTCAGAATAGTAGTATAGACGGGACTACCTCTTCAAAAATGGCACCACTGGAGACAAAGAAGAGCCTCTGTATTGAGCACTTCAGCCAGAAGAAGGTGCTCTGGTTGATCATCAGGCCACAGAAGACTACAGGTACCACTGACTCCCTTAACACAGACTTGCCCCTCTAGACTAATGGTATAGATTATCACCACAGTACTGCAGGAATTCCATCCAAGGACCTCTTGGTCACCTGAAATGCTGGAATCCCCTGTACCAACCACATCTGTCTCCTGAATTCCCCATGGTACTGAGATGCTCACCATCAGCCCCCTTTATCTGCTCCTCCTCTATCAAGCAAAAAAGAGGGCAGTGATAAGATATCTTTGCGTGTCAGTGCAAAGCTCACCAGGGCAACATCAAGGGACCAGCCAACTAAAACACTTGCAGATCCACAATATTGACATAACGGGCAAGGCTCAGCACTTGATATGGACATCATTGGGTATCACCACCCATGCCCTTTGTACCACTGCAGTGGCCATATTGGGACCCATGGGCAGCCATTAGTTCTCTAGGACCCCCAATGTCTCTATTTTCCTATCTAGACCCCCTGATCCTTTAGAGTCTCTCTCCTTGAGGAACAGGAGGCAAGAGTGGATAAAGAAATTACTCCAGCAACCAACATTTCTTCATCCTTTCCAGATGAAGCTGTTATGCTGTCTCCTCCAACTATGGCAGATGACTTCAAACAATTTCAGTACCTCACCAGGAAAATCGCAGACTTACTTCAGATCCCCATCAGGGAAGTAAAGAAGTCACAACACAAGCTGCTGGACACCTTCCATACATCCTCATCAGCTTGTATTGCATGCTTGATCAACAAGACCCTGCTGGACCCAGCCAAAGTAATATGGCAAATGCCAGACACGATACCACTCACGTGCAAAAGGGCAGACACAAAATATTATGTCCCCTTGTAATAAGGTGGGCATGTGCTTCTCACAAGCACCCCCTTTCTCTGGCAGACAGTGCCTGCAATCTCTTTTCTTTTCAGCAGGTGGCACCAACATTTCACAAGTCCCCCCTTTGACTGATGGATCTCTCAATGGGTCTTCAGTAACTCAGTCCTCTCTGAGCCACCTACATTGTCCCTGTAGCCCTCCCTGGGCTCAGGCCCTGGTCCTCTGTCTGACCAACAATCTCAATACCCTAGTTGGCCAGCTTACATATGAAGGATCCTTCTCTGTGGTGGAGCAACACCCCGAGGATGTTCTCCCTGGAGGCTCTTCACTTGCCCTTTAGTCCTGTGACTCCAGCTCTCCAGCTGAGTTGGTCTAGATCAGCAACATTCCTGGGGGTGTGTGTCACATTCCATGGACAATCCCTTCTCTGGGCCTGTTTTCAGTGACTCCTGGAAGCTAGCCAGTAGCTATTCCCTTGCTTCCCTGATACCTGCCAACAACTAGCCAGCCAGGAGCACCTCTTGCTCCCCTATTCCTGGCATGCAAAATGCACTCATCTGACCCTGCAGCTCCTTTTTATGAGAGCCTGTTGGGCCCTCATTGACAGCACTCTGCAGCCTTTGTGGCTGCGTCCCCTGCAACCACTCTAGTCCGCTTGGAGGACCTTTCCACTGCTCCTCTCTTGGGCGGGGTGTGGCAGGACCTTGAGGCCTCCAACAGGGGGGCTTTGGGCCTAGTCCACCCCATCACACCTCTCTAAAGACATGGACTTTCTCTCCTCCCATCTGTCACCTAATTCCTTGTGGTAGATGCTGTAAATGAACGTGGCAGACAGCAGTATGCTAAATCAGCAATCTATGACAAGGACTGGAAAAGACTAGACTTATTCAGCAGGAAATCCTACTTATCAGCAATCCTACAGTATATGATTGCAAATTATATTTCACCATCAAGGTCTGATAAGCACATCAATTATGAAAAACAGTGTCTTTTATTGAAGCTCTCCCAAATAACCAAAAAGCAGTTCCAAGCCATCCCTGTTGAGGGCCAGCTTCTGGCAAGGACCTCATTAGGTGCTGTAGATACAGCTGCCTGCCCCATATCTATGGTAGTAGTAATGAGGAGCTTCATGGCTTCACCTTTTGGGCCTCCCAAGAGAAGTCCAAATGACTGTGGAGGACTTTCCATTTGAAGGATTCAGGCTCTTCATGGAGAAAGCACACTTCACTCCATGCACTAAGGACTTAAACCATGTTACATTCCTTGGGGATCTACATGCCTGCATGGAAAAAATGTAGTAAATCACAGGCATCACAAAGATCCTGAACTGCCCACTTCCCTCCACTCTAGAGAAAATACAAACTCCAGCAGAAAAGACCACTGGTACAAATGCTGACAGCACCGCCAAACTTCAACTGTATAGCCCTCAACAGTGTTTCAGTGTTGAGATATTGGTCGAGATCCTGAGCTACTACTCCTACCCTAAATTGCTGCAGAACTTGAATTGTGTGTCAAGAGGAATATGTCCAAAAGGATATACAACTGGGAAAAGAGAACCTCAAGCAGGTAGGTACTGGAAATCTCCAATGGTTATTCATCCACTTTACCTCCCTCTTACCCATCCTTCCTCTCTGTCCCTCTTCAGGGACCTTCTTAAAAGTTCCTGTTACATCAGGAAATCTATAAACCAAGGTTTAGGAGAATCAGTTCCCGATGAGCACAGAGGGAAAGGTTTCTACTCCAAATACTTCCTGCTACAGAAAAAGAATAGACCCATTCTGGATCTGAGATCACTAAACAAGTACATAAAGTCACACACACTGTCATGAATAGTTAGTAAAGGGTTAAAAATAGTATCTGGTAGGCACCTGACCTGAGGACCAATCAGGGAAGAGAATTTGAAATTTCTAGGTGGGAACTTTTTCCCTCTGATCCTGTGTGTTTTGTCTTTAGCCGTCTGGAGTTACAAGAATCTAGACGATTTAATCAAGTCTCTACAAATTCCACCTTTCTGAACTAAATTCTTCTAGTCAAGATAGTGAGTATTAGAAAGATACTTGGTGTCCTCACCTAATAATCCTATACTTGCAATTCTGTGTGTTTGTTATTGATTATTCTTAATTCTGCTTGTACTGGTTGTACTGAGAAGGAGAGGGGATTCTCTCCAGAACTTAGCAAGGTTATACCCTATGACTGTCCAGCTTGGACTCATAGAGATTCTGTATTTTCTTGTTTTTCTTTTAATAAATTCTTTCTATAAAGATTTGATTAAATCCCTTCCACTGTGGATATAGGGGGAGGGGCTAAGACATTCTCTCTTGGTGATTCACAGAGTTGAATCGGTGTATATCTCTCCAGAGTGGCTAGGAGAGAGGGAGGGGGGGAAGTGGGCTGCTTCCCTGTGTGTGTGAGATTCAAGGAGTTTGAATCAAGGTATCTCTCTCTCCGGAGCAGGCTGGAGAGAGGGAAGAGAGGGGAGGGGGAAGGTTCCTCCTCTGTGAGTTGATGTGTGTTCCCAGGGAGTGTCTTTGAAGGGAGACAGGGGGGAAACAGGGGTGTCCCGGCCCACGTAATTGACCAAGGTGGTGGCAGCAAAAGGGGAGACCTACCCTAGGATTTTGGGGTGGGGGAAGACATGCGGGTCCTCACTTTGAAACCCCCCAGTTTCAAGTGAGGGTAGACTCTGACACACACATTAAAGATGGCTACATAAGCAGCAATAATTCCATCTCCAGACCAGGAAGACTGGTTCTCTGCCTTCGACCTACAAGATGCTTATTTTCATATCATAATTCAGCCATCCCACAGGAGGTTCCTGAGATTCACCCTGAATCAAGACCACTTTCAGTACAGGGTGCTTCCATTCACCCTATCATCAGCACAGAAAGTGCTCTTGAAGATCCTATCTGAGGTAGCAGCCCATCTTTTCATTAGGAATCATGATCTCTGTATCTAAACAACTGCCTAATCAAGGCATGATCCTTTGATGCCTTATCAGCCACACAAAAGACTATATAGAGTAAGGCACAAGACACAGAGAGCACGTGTGCAGGCCGAATGGACCCTGCTACCTAAAATCTTTGATCTGAGGTGCAGGGACGTGGATGCTCCACTTACAGTGGAGCACCCATAGGGGAACACCTCGAAGAATCACAGTTACTGCATAGAGTAAGTAAACTTTTCACCTCAATTTCACAAGTGAACATACATATGGATCAAACAGCTTCTAGGTCTAGCACTTGTCTCTTACCATTTTGCAGATAGCCCCCATGGTAATAGTTTTTGAGCCTTATTTCACTATTTTTTATTCTTCTTGTTTTCCAAGATGTATAAAGATTTAGGTTCTAATCTATTGTTGCTATGATCACACTGACAGTTCTCTTTGCAACAGCATAGCAGTTGAACCTTCAGGCTTCTGACTGATACAAGTTGGTTGTGTAACTTTTTTTTTTTTTTGGAAACACTTCCTTATCTTAGCTCAATATTTCAATTTTCCAATTTATTTAGTTCAAACTAGTAACTTGTATTCCTACAAAGTTCAGAAATTAAAATTAAAACTATATTGGACTTCATATTAATGTTCAGTAATTTCACAACTTAATTTCTTTGCAGTTCTTCCTTCTTCATGCCTGTTATTTTTGCAATCTGCCCAACTCTTTTCTTGTATTTTGCAAAGCAGCAGACTAGACAAACATGTTGAGTACTACTTTGAGTAAAGTGCAAAATGTTAAATTACAGATTTAAATTTTCTATTGAAAATAGGCATGATGTAGGGTTTTTTATATTCTGTGGTAAGATTTTTTTTTACCCTTCATAAACTGTTCAGGTGTAGTAAACTTAGCTTTTATTCACTAAAGTCTGTCTTGATGCTCAAAAAAATAAAGTGTTTATCTCCAGTGTGGCACAACATTTCATGTAAAACAGGCATTCAATTGAGAAGAGCCTTCAGACAAATCTGAGACGTGTGTGGCTTTCATCCTTGGAGAGAGCTTTATCCCTTTGGGAGTGGTTGTCATCTCTGGCAGGCAGAATAAAGAAGCTGGTATTACCACTGCATACTTGCCCTGTGCAGAGGCACTTGGACAATGAATTTCTAGCTGCGTCTGTGGGTTGATTATTTTTTTTCCCTCTTCTTGTGGAATGTTTGGAAATGGATGTTTGAAAGGTATGGAATAAATGCGTGACTATCACTTTTTTCCTCTTAATCTATTTAGCTATAGTTAAAAAAGAAACTAGTTTTTAGTAACACTAAACAGTTGGGAAGTAGGTGCACCCATAATAATACCTATTTTCAAAGATTGATTTGCCTATCAAGGCTAGCTGAAGGACCAGAGTTTTGGGGATCTAAGGCATTAGAAAATGTATTCCTAAGTGGAAAAGAGAAGATTGTTTTCCCTAATATTTTTATCTGTTAAACAGAAATAGTTTTTGCATGTTCATAAATCACTTACAATTATAAATATTTGTACAGGAGCAACATTGTGAACCTTTTCTCTAACTTAAGTACATGCAAATTCATCAAAGTCTACTTACCTGTCACTGGAATTTTAAGGAATAAATGAGATTCTGTAATATTTACTGGTGTTGAGACTATAGGTTTATTTACTTAAGATCTGTTGGTGCTCTAACTTCATTCCTTTCATGTAGAGAACTTATTGGATGCATCACCTGTTTCCAATCTCCAGCAGTGGAAGCAATGGCAATGATGGTTGCTGATGTTTTAATTCAACTGCTGAGGTTTACTCTAGGGGGAACTTCTGTTTTCACTTACATTTATACAAGTTTCATCTTACGCAATGATTTGTTAGACATTTGTCGCTGCAGATCCCCCAGTCTCGTGACCATGCACATCACTGGGGCTATGGATTCAGAACTGTTTTAGAAAACTGTAACCCTTTAGGTTGCATGAACATGCCTTTTTGGATGGAATGAACCACATTTGTAAACTATGATCTCTTCTTTTTTTTGTTGTTGTTGTTGTTGCAGATAGGCTCTGGTTTCTGGAGGAAAGGTGTAAAGCAGATTTAAACATGTGATTTCTTTAGTTCCACAAGTTCCCTGGAAAGATTCAAGCTTTGTTCTGCTTCTAATTCTCATACCCTTAGTATGGGCTCCACAGTTTTGGTCCTCAATCTTCTGGCTATGGCTGTAGAAACTTAATTTTGTTTTTTAAGGACCCTGGTGTTACTGTTTTTGGATCTGTCTGTACAACTTACAAATTCTGGCTGATATTGTGAAGCTATGAAAACTGATGTATCATGGATGCCATTCTGTATGTGTACTATGGGCTAATAGGGTTGTCATTTCTTCCCCTGACCAGGGACTCTTTGACCACACAATAGTTATGCTAAAGAATGATTGCATCCTAGGTTATAACTGGTTTCTTCTACCTCTGAGGGGAGGAGGAAGTGGAGAGTGCAAACTTAATAAAAGGTAGAAAAAAGAAAGCTAGGTGTTGGAAAGGGGGCATATGAACAGGAAACTACGAGGCACAGGATTTTGGGCTGGAGGAAGGAAGGGCAGGACCGAAGTCAGAGGAGGGGAGAGTCACATTGATTGCTAATTTAGCTCACTGAGGTCTGAGAATCAATGGTATAAAGCAGGGGTAGGCAACCTATGGCACGGCACGCGAGCTGATTTTCAGTGGCACTCACGCTGCCCAGGTCCTGGCCACTGGTCCGGAGGGCTCTGCATTTTAATTTAATTTTAAATGAAGCTTCTTAAACATTTCAAAAACCTTATTTACTTTACATACAGCAATAGTGTAGTTATATATTATAGACTTAGAGAAAGAGACCTTCTTAAAAACATTAATATATATTACTGGCACATGAAACCTTATATTAGAGTGAATAAATGAGAACTCGGCACACCACTTCTGAAAGGTTGCCGACCCCTGGTATAGAGTGTAGGGGGGCTGATATGAGTGGGGATTTTGTGCCTAAAATGGATGGGTGGAAAATGAATGGATGTGGAATGCACATGAGGTGGGGAAGGTGCTTGTGTGCCCCAGATGACTGCAGTTTTTTCTGCACTGGTGTTTCTGACACTAGAGAGAGAATAGGTTATTTTTAAAGTAATCTGTGCTAAAAATGAGGACATTCTAGATTACCTCCAGTGACTTTGGTTGTTGCATGCTTTCCATTTAGAAAAACCTTCCCCTAGCCTCATATCTGATTCATAGAATTCAAAATTGAAGCAGGAGTTGTGCATAATAGGTGTACGTAACTTCTAGGAGCAGTTTCTTTAAACAGACCACTTTGGGAGTTGCTTATTGATGGAACTTTTACTTATAGCAGCATTGTCGGATTCTATGGCAAGCCTCTTCTCTTTCTGCCATTTGGACTCTTGGAGTAGAAGTCACTATATAATATAAGTGTATGTTGTTATATTGAAGGGAATGGGGAAAATGGAGTGCAATATGGATTTCTTTAACTTTCCTTCCGACACTTTATTTTCCTGTGGGAGCAAATGTAAAACCGTAGAGCTGATTGTGATACCTTACTGTTTTCAGTGAGTGTAAATTCTCTTACTGTATTTTTATTTTGGATTTTTTTGAGTCTTTTTTATATCCTAAACATACATTTCAGCCAGGTGGTTGGAAAAATAACACAAATGATGAAAACTTTCACTAACTCTTTTTGGAGTTTTTGGTTAAAATTGTAATTGCTTAGAAAGTTCATCTGTATCAATGGGGGGTGGGAGGGTGAATGAAGTACCTGTGAAAAACTGTCAGGGCCAGACCTCTGGACTTCTTGCCTCTCCATTGCAGGCATGGTAGGGAGATAAGGCGGTTGTACCTCCAGGTGGATAAGAGTAGATACAGTGGGGTAGGGACTGGGTACAGCTTGGGCTCTGCCCTGTCAATATGCTGTCTAATGCAGTTGAACCAGTGCTTGCTTAGTTTATTTCCCCTTTGGAAGCAAGGGGGAAATAGGGAAAGACTCCTTTGGAGGTGAGGCTTTCAGTCTACTGCTTATTCTGGGCTGAGCCTACTGGCTCAAATCTAGGCTTTGGGGCTGCAGTCACAGTGGTATACATTTGTGAAAGATTATTAAATGCAAAACTGATAACATGGCGAGAGTTAAAGTAGGATGGAATGGTTCAAGAAATGTGACTATATTTAATTTTATATTTCTTTGACCTATTTCTTTCCTTTTTCCACGTGAGCCTGGCTTGCATAGCTGCCACTTCTAATATTATGGAACCCAGCTGGTCTTTCAGTTCACTCCTGTCCACTTTTATTTCAGGCTTCATGGGTCTTCCCTTCCTGCTGTAGCTCCCTCCCATCATACCCTCCAACTGTCCCCTCTCCCCTCCATTCAGGGGCCCACTATCAGTATAGATACAGCAACCCCCTCCCCCCACTCACAGGAGAGCAGAGCCTCCCACCCCCTACAGAGAAAGGGCTCCTCTGTCATGCAGTGGACATTGGCCCACTCCATTCCCTAGAGAGCCCTTTTCCCACAGAACTGGGATGCTGGTTGCTCCTCCTGCCCTGATAGAGCTGCCCTCATAGCACAGACCTCTTCTCCTTGTGCATGTGCTGGAGGTAGCTCTGCAGCGTCAAGGGGCCCAGCCCAGACAACATCTTAAGTGTGCAGTGTTCTTCTTCCCCAAACCCCTGCCCTCTTCTCTGCACCAGGCTAGGCTAGAGACTGATCACACACAAGGCACAGTACCATATTATTTAGCCTCTTTGAATAATATTTTAGCCAGGCTCCTATGCTGAAACGGCTACTGGGGTTTGTTAGGGGTCAGTGCTGATCTTCACAGCCCAAGGCAGTGAGCTGATGGCTTCCATTTCTGTGAAGGGGCAGCAGATTTAGTCGGAGGGCAGGAAACGTACCAGAAGGGCCATGGTGGAAACAATGCTGTGGGCTTCTGAGACCCAGGAAGCTTAAAACATTTGGGGATTCAGAGTCTTAGATTTCCCCATACAGCAGTCTGGTATGTGGCCATTAGGGTGCTCCTGATTGGATCTGTGACACCTGAGTTTCTTCTCTCCGTATGCAGGATCAGATTACTCATTCTGACCCATGTCTCTTTCATATGGCATTGGAGATTTTTGCACCCTTTTAGGTGCAAATTTACACAGCTTATCTGAGGTGAACAGATTCTCTTACATACTAAAAAAACTTGTGAGTAGGGAAACTTGTTTGCTGAAGTGGAATCCTTTTTCAATATATAGCCCGTCATGAATATCTGGGGCACTTAAACCCTTTACTAGATCTGGGCCAAAGAAAACTTTAAGCATGTGAGTTGTCCTGGTACCTTCAGTTGATCTATTTGTGTTTAAAGTTATACATATGCTGAATATGCACATTTCTAGATAGGGGCCTCAATGTAAATATGATTTTGGACTACTTTTAGAATAAGACATGTCAGTGTTTTAACCTATATTAGAGTGCAACTAAGCAGCTATATGTGTGTTCTCGCCTTGTTCAAGGATTTTGGTTTCTAAAGTCTATAGTAAAGACTTTTAAAAAGGCTTAACACGTGGCGATTGTCCTGTGAGAGGACCGTCTGCAGTGGATGGCATCTAGCCTGCCCAGTCTCCAAGAACTGATTAAGTGTTAAATTCATTTTATTGGGATGTTGTCTTTTTTTTCCCCATAAGCTGGTTGTACCTTTAGTGATGGTTCTCGTTTAGTTGTTTTGGAGATGTTCTTTTTTTAAGCAAGGTAGGCTTGGTGCTGCTTCTGAGTTCCTTTTTAAGCAAGGAAGAAATGGGTTATGTAGTACATTGCCTCACTTCCTTGCAGAATGAACAGTTTTGGCCAGCTTCCTTTTTGAGGCTAAAGTCAAAATGACTGGTTCTGAGTTTCTATTATTTTTTGAGGAGAACAGACAAACTTCTAGTCCCTTTGACTCTAGATTCTGAAGATCATCATCCTCTCTGTTTAGAATTGGAGAAATCTGGGCATAATCTCCTCAGTGGGAAGGAGTACAATCAAATCTCTAGTCCCTTATGTTATCCCACTTAATGATTCACAAATGGTAATTCTTCCCTCCCTTTTCAAGCTGCTCCGGTATGGCATTCCATAGGTGCTAGTGTTGGGCTCTATTTAGGCCTGTGAATGGTTTAATTCCCTCAGATATGAGTGAATGTGGGAAAGTTCCTTCCTCTGTATCTGAAGTTCAAAATACTCATGGACTCTGGCAAGATCCAAAGGCAGAATATTCAGTTTGCCATCTCTCAAGCAAGACTGCATTTCTTACCGGCCTTTTGTTTTTGGAGTGCTTCACTACTTGCGTGCACTGACAACCTAGTTAGGGTTCATGTTTCAGCAAGATGGTGCAGAAACCTGAGAGGGGTGGAATTAAGTTCTCATTATGTTGCCTATTAGTCCTTTTAGCAAGTCTCAAACACTCTCTAAAAAGACATTATAGATCTTGTTCGCCTCAGGTGTTGTCATAACTGAAAGCTGTGAACCTCATCTTTATTCAAAGGAAAATCCAGGGAGGATCTTCTTACATCGTAGTGTCCTATATCATTTGGAAACTAGTACTTTCCCCAGTTAAATATTAGTTGAGCTAATGGAGAAATACATATTTTGCAGAGGTTTTTTAAATCTATCACTCATCTAAATTAAACAGTGCTAAAGACACAGTACCATTTCCTGCAAATTCTGATCAAACATTGTTCCCAAAACTATTTGAACTTTAATGTTCATCCATATTATTTATGTTGATGCTGTATTTGTTACATACCAAGTTGATTATATGGTACAATCCTTTATACAAATATATGATAGAAAAAAATCTATCAGATATGATTTTCTAATCTTTAGAGAGCTTTCCACTTGATGTTCTTTCAAGGAAAACCAAGTAAAGTTAAACAAGCTCACTAATTAAGCTTTAGGAGTACATTATCCCTTTTAGATAACAAAACTAGCTTTTAGATGCACTGACAATGTGCATTCTAAATTAGATGAGAAGACTAGTTAAGAAAGTACCCAAGACTTCTCCAAGGAGTTTTATGAAAATATGTTCAATTGTTTAATACATTCTGTAATGCTAACTGTGGACATGAAAAGGTGAAACTTCATCTTAGTTTTAGAGTTGAACAAAGATTGCATCTCTATGCATATTAAAGACAGTTAATAGGCTCTCTAATATAAACATTTATTGTGCCTTTTGAAAATAGTGTGATTTAATAGTTAATATTTTTGAGACACAAGGGGAGAGTTAATATTTTTAACAGATTAATTCTCCCCTGCCAGGAAATCATTCTCCTTCACCTCCTCTTAGCTAAAGTACAGTGCATGGGTAGTGAGCTCTGCTGATTTTTGCAGAAAGGGTAAAGCATCCTCTATATTTCTGCACAGGCCAGGAATGGATCAGAGGTTCTTTTCTGGTCAAGCTAGAAGGCAGAGAGCCCAGCTAAGGAAGTCATAAACTAAGCTCCTTCACTAGCTGCAGCAGTAGGAGAAGCAGTGCTGTGAGGATAAATTCCTCGAAGGCAGAAACTGCCAGTTGCCAAGCAGTTTGAGTCTGCCTCATACCAGGCCTTAGAGCTGACATGTGTCCAGGACGTAATATTGAGCACACTACACCTTAGTGTAATTTTGGTGGATTAATTTTTTCCTTTGTAAACAGATGGATACTATCACTTCTGGAAGTATGTTTTATTTGGGGTAGAGGGTAATTCAACAGTGCCTGTTAAAAGCTGCCATGAAGATTAGTAGGCAGAGTGCAGATGAGGCTGTACAAGATGGATACTCCTGCAATTTATCACATAGATATTGCCAATTCATATGTAGTATGTATGTGCATGCTTATGTTTGTTTATACATATACATGTCTTATTTTAAAAAAGCCATTTTACTTGGAGCTGAATGGGTGTCTCACTAAAGGAGTAATTCTACTTTTTCACACTTCAGTCTTTTGATATTTCACATTTGGAGCCTGATAGAAGTAATGAGCTTTTGAGGAGCCAAGACGGGGGCAGGAGGGAGGGAAGCTGTTCAGCAAATTGACCAGTCCTTTGATAGTTCGGTAAGATTTTTATAATATCTAATCCACACCTGTCAATAAAGTTGCCCCTAAATACCTTCTCAACTGGACTTGTTCTCCCTGGTGACTGATTTACAGATGACATGGAACAAATGAAGTGAGAGGTGAGAAGTACCTATTCTGATTGCCTTCTGCACATTCTTGGTATTCTACTTTTTAAATCTTATTTGCAAAGAAAAGTTCCTTTCTTCCATTGTGTGGCATGTGACTTGCACTCCAGAACTGTTTTAGGTGATTGACAGCCTAGTTATGGAATCTCAGGGCTTGGCTACACTTACAAATTTGCAGCGCTGCAGCAGGGTGTGAAAACACACCCTCTCCAGCGCTGCAAATTGCGGCGCTGCAAAGCGCCAGTGTAGTCAAAGCCCCAGCGTTCCCCACAGGGAGGTGGAGTACGGACAGCGCTGGGAGAGCTTTCTCCCAGCGCTGGTGCTTTGACTACACTTAGCGCTTCAAAGCGCCGCGGCAGCGCTTTGAAGTGTAAGTGTAGCCAAAGCCTCACTTTATCTCCCTGTGAAGAGAGTTTTGTTTTTGTGGAAACTCATATTTGCCACTATCATTTTAATCAGATTTGTGTCTCAACAGAATAGTAGCCTGTTTGAGTTTTGGGCCATATCACTTAAAGTTTTGAGGATGCTTCAGGCCACAGTAGGATCCCTGTCTCTCCTGGCTAGTGAAAGACAGCAAGAAGTCCTGGGAACACTGTTGGCCAAGAAAATGAACTGTCTTTAAGCAAACTCTTGCAAGGCCTTTAACAAAGATACTTTTTCCTGAAATTGGCAGGATTGTTCATAATCAACCTCTTCCTAACTTGCTGTTCTGGCTGGGCAATTTTGTGAGAATTATGGAGTTCTTAGATTTCCATTACCCTAGTCAATCAACTTTTAGGCCTTAGAATAGGTCTTGAACTCCAGTGGTTGCAATGAATGCTGATCCTCTAAATATGAATGAAGATAACTGTGCACATTGCTTTGGATCTGCCAGCTGTTTTGATGCTATTTACTATAAAGTTTTGTTTAGTGTCAGAGCCTGAACACTCTACAAAGCCCTACACATTTGGGTGTACCCTGTTGGATGTTTGAGCTGAATACAGAAGACTGATTGG
Source organism: Mauremys mutica (assembly GCF_020497125.1). NCBI lineage: Eukaryota > Metazoa > Chordata > Testudines > Geoemydidae > Mauremys > Mauremys mutica. Next base: position 180,975,346 of record NC_059072.1, on the reverse strand, counting down.
GGGTGGAGGCGTATATAACTTAATTCCACACTGTTGGAATTGTGTGCTGAATGCTACTGTCTGTTAAGTGCCAAGGATGAGTTTTGATATTCTAAAATCCAAAGTGTGTGTTTTGATAACATAGTTTCAGTAGGAGTTAACCTAGCCCTTTCTAGAGTCCTGAATTTGAAAAACAAAATGAAACAGACCTCCCACACACTACAGAAAAGAGCTAAAATAGTCAACTTTTTAACATGTTAAAAAGTTGACTTGATTCTTTCTTTCTTTAGTAAAAAAAAATTATCCATTTCACGATTGTTTGTCATTAAGTATATTAATTTCACCATAGATGCTTTAATTCACATCAGTTAATCTTTTTGTATGTTGAATAATAGAAGCCAATGACTTCAGGTAATTTGCTCTCATGACACTGTAAATATATTTCATGGCATATTATATAATTGGTTTCAATTCTGATAAATTGAGAAATGCATTTCAAATATGCTTATTTGTACAACACCTGATGAAATAAACTAATATTTTGTCAGTTTTCCTGAATCCTTAACTTGTATAACAATTTTTAAACATTTTAATTAGCTGGAACTTGCAAAATGTATGTCTTAAGTATAAAAGACATTGCTACATATATTACAAAAGCTGTATAATTTCATTTTGCAGACATGAAAAGTGAATTAGTGCTGCATCATAAGTGGTGACAAATTTTCTCGTTTGTTCTAATTTTACTGAATAGCATACAGTAGCTTTTTTGGCACAATTTAGAATAGCTCATTTGGCTGAGAATGCAGGAACTTGAGTTAACAATGAGGCCAATATTGTACTTAAACAATTAAATTAAATGAAAACAAACCCCCAACATTTGGAAGTGGTGGTGGGGATGGCAGTAGCGAGGCAAATCATGGAAAAGATCATCTGGGTTACCAATTATGTAACTGCAGATTAAAAGCTATAATATAAAACAAATACTGTCTGACAGCCAAGATGTACTGAGCAAAATAGGTGGGTGGTGTGATGCTGAAGTCCATAATGCTTTATGGGAATATGACATAACTGGAATATGTCTTATGTTACCTGTGTCATATAACAGCTCTGTAAAGGTTATGGTCTACTGTATCTATTCATCCTATTTGTACACATATATCGTTTTTGTACTTGACGTTAAGAATATTGGTTGTATACTTGCATGATTTCTAAGTAAGCTTTGTGAGGCATTTGGTCAGCTTCTTTAGAAAAGAATTCGCAAAGTTAAGTGCCCAATCAAGAAGCACTTAAGGAACAATAAAAAGAACAGGAGTACTTGTGGCACCTTAGAGACTAACAAATTTATTTGATCATAAGCTTTTCTGGGCTACAGCCCATTTGATCGCATGCATAGGATGGAACATATAGCGAGGAGAGATATATACATACAGAGAACATGAAAAGGTGGAAGTTGCCCTACCAACTCTAAGAGGCTAATTAAGATGAGCTATTAGCAGCAGGAGAAAAAAAACTTTTGTAGTGATAATCAAGATAGCCCATTTCAGACAGTTTGACAAGAAGGTGTGAGGATACTTAACATGGGGAAATAGATTCAACTGTTAATAGCTCATCTTGATTAATTAGCCTGTACATGGGGTACATGCTGACAACATTCAGAAATAGAAGCTAATGCAGAATGTGCACAGGCACTTATTAAATGGGGTATTCTACAGCAATGTTGCTCGAATCAGTATTGCTTACTAATGAGCTTACAGGTGGAACTTCAGAGGTTGTGTATCTGGTTACCTGACACCACTTTTACTTGCGCAGTTGTAATCAGTGAAGTTCCTTGAGCTGGTGCACCAGGTCTGCTGGCAGGCATGTTGCAAAACCATCATTCGCCCCCCCCCCCCATTGGTGTCGGTGCCGATTGAGTAGGGGATACAGAGCATCTGATTTGGGTGTTACTTGGTAGGTTTTCTTTTTTGCTGAAGAACAGGACAACCCTAAGTATTGTTAAACCTCAGGTTTTTATATTTCATTTCAATGTGTGTAAATACTGAAAACCTTCCTTGATACCTAGTAACCTGAGAACTCAGCCTATTAGTCTAGGTACAGTTATCTTTGCCATCATGCCATCCACTCCCTCCTCTTCAGTTTAAAAGAATAACCACTGTTCTGTTTATTGTAATGTTTTGTTTTTTTTACTAATTGATGTTTGGTTTTGAAATTGGTATTTCACTGGTAAATTGTATTCTAATTGGCAGTTCTTAGTTGAGTAATTTGTGTAGTAATTGTCACTTGGTTGGCTCAATTGGTTTTCTAACTGGTCATTTTTAATGGCTTTAATTGGTAATTTATTGTAATTAGTGTAAAATAAAAAAACCCTACAAATAAAATAAATTACAATCTGCTTGTATTTTTTAAAAGAAGGTGTGTTTGTGTGTGTGTGGTGGGGGGAATGAGTGAATGTTCTGTCATCTTGTTATGGAAATAGTCTTCACTGGTCCTTCAATTATGGCCAGTGAAGATTGTTTGCATAACAAGGGGATTACCATCCTCCACTTAGAAGCAAACACAAAAGGTTATTATTTTACTGAAAATTTAATGGATGACAAACAGATTATAATGGAGAATAGCTGTGGAAGACTATTTCTAGAACCACTGAATCTAATCCAGGAATTAGAGTAATGACTGATGTGAAGCAAACATGGCCCCAAAATGAAGCAGAAAAGCAATGATCTAGAGACACTGGGCTAGATTGAAAGCCTAAATCCTAGAACCAGGCATCATTAGTATTCATAGAAACCCTGCTCATTGCCATCAAACCATGCAGGTGTCTACATTTATTTGGTTCCTAAGTGTTGGATTTTTTGGGCTTGTTTCTCTCCCCGCCCCCAGTAAAAGTTCCCTAGGAGCCTCTGGTTCTGCCTCCTGAACATATATACTGCTGCCTCAGGCTACACTAGAAAGCTTATAATAGTGCAGCGGCACTGCTGTAAATTCTCTAGTGTAGCCACTCTAAGCCAACAGGAGAGAACTCCTCCTGGGCTTGTCTACATTACCTGCTGGATCAACAGGCAGCGATGGATCCAGCGGGGGTCTATTTATCGCGTCTAGTCTAGATTTGATAAATCAACTGCCGAGCACTCTCCCATCGACTCCGGAACTCCACCAGGGTGAGAGGTGCAGGTGGAGTTGACAGGTAAGTGTCAGCTCTTGACTTACCACAGTGAAGACACCGCGGTAAGTAGATCTAAGTATGTCAACTTGAGCTACGTTACTCATGTAGCTGAAGTTGCGTAACTTAGATTGATCTCCCCTCCCCCCCAGTGTAGACCAGGCCCCTGTCAACTTAATTAATCCATCCCAATGAGCGGTAGCAGTTATGTCTTCAGTGTTTTCCATACCAGCACTTAGGTCGGTGTAACTGTGTTGCTCAGGGGTGTGAATAAGTAACATAAGCTATTGATGTAAGTGTGGTAGTGTAGACATAGCCTAGTTGTCCAGATGACTAAGCCTCAAAGTGATTCATGAACCAGAGGAAGGGATGGCATTCCTCTGCTTTAACTTGCCGAACTGCTAGAGGAAAGAAGGAGAGGGGGCTTTCCCTCCATCACATTGAGCCTAGTGGTTAGGGTACTTACATGTGGTGTGGTAGACACTGGTTTAAGTCCCCCTTCTGCCTGAGTGGGAGAAGGGATTTGAACAGGAATTTCCCAGCTCTCAGTTGAGTTTTCAACATCCTTTAATTGTGGACTGCAGAACTGGATACAGTATTCCATCAGTGGTCAAACCAATGCCAAATAGAGATAAACTAGCCTCTCTAATCCAACTCAAGCATTTCCCTGTTTAATGCAATCCTTGAATGCGTATCCCTTTTGGCCACAGTGTTGCACTGGGAGTTAAAGTTCAGTTGATTATCCTCCATGACCCCTAAATCTTTTTCAGAGTCTCTGCTTTCCAGGATAGATTGCTCTATATAAGTGACCAGTACTCTTCATTATTTACCACACCACTAATCTGTATCATCTGCAAACTGTATTGGTGGTGGTTTTATGTTTTCTTCCAGGTCATTGATAAAAATGTTAAATAGTATAGGACCAAGAACTAATCCTTGCAGGACTCTACAAGAAACACACACTCTCAAAGGTTCCCCTTTTAAAATTACATTTTTGAGATCTATTAGTTAAATGGATTAATGTTAACTTTATATTTTTCTAGTGTTTTTAATAAAAATATCATGTGGCACCAAGTCAAATGCCTTACAGAAGTCTATGGTTATAAACCAAACTTGCAAACTCCAAAAAAAAAAAAAGGGGGGGGGGAGGGGGAGCCAAATTAGCTTGAGATCAGTTATCCACAAACCCCATGCTTTATTTATTAAGAGTCTCATATCAAATGCTCCATTACCTTGCCTGGGATCAATGTCAGATTGACAAGCCTATAACTAGCAGAACCATCCATGTACCCTTCTTAAATATTGGCATAAGATTACCTTTCTTCCAGTCTTCCAGAACTTCCCGTGTGTGACATTATTTAGGCTATGTCTACACTACCCGCCAGATCAGCGGGCAGCGATCGATCCAGCGGGGATCGATTTATCGCATCTAGTGCGAGCACTTGCCCATTGACTCCTGTACTCCGCTGCGAGAGGTGCAGATGGAGACGATGGGGGAGCAGCAGCAATCAGCTCACTGCAGTGAAGACACCGTGGTGAGTAGATCTAAGTATATCAACTTCGCTACATTATTCACGTAGCTGAAGTTGCATATCTTAGATCAATTCCCCTCCCCCACCAGTGTAGACCAGGCCTTAGTCACAATTTATTATTCAGTCTGGTTCTCTGTTTTTCACTACTGTTGGTTCTTTTTTTTTTTTTTTTGGTCTCAGCCCTCTGTCCTAGCTTTTGTAAAAAGCCATGATGCCTGGGCAGTTCTTAAACAGTAATTCATAATTTGGGGGCCTAAGTTGCTACTGAACACTCACCTGAGAGGTTGCAAATCCCTGTTCAGATTCCTTCCCCCTCTCCCCTCAGGTGGAGGGGGGACCTTTCACATCATAGGTTAGAACCCTAACAACTGGGTTAAAAGTTATGAGATAGATGGTGGTTGTCCTCCCCGGCTCCTTGCAAGTGACTCCTTACTTCAGGAGAAGGCTCATGGAGCAGGTCTACACTATGGAGCTAAGTCAACCTAAGTTAAGCAACTCCAGCTATGTGAACAACGTAGCTGGAGTCGATGTAACTTATGTCAACTTACTGTGGTGTCTTCATCGCACTGGGTTGATGAGAGAAACTGTCCCACAGACTGGCCTTGTGCTTCTCATTCCAGTGGAGTGCCAGAGTCGATTGGGAGAGGTATCAGTGGTCGATTTATCGGGTCTTCACTAGACCCGCTAAATCAGAGTGGGCAAATGTTTTGGCCTGAGGGCCACATCTGGGTATGGAAATTGTATGGCGGGCCATGAATTCTCACGACATTGGGGGTTGTGGTGCAGGAGGGGGTGAGGGCTTTGGCTGGGGTGAGGGCTCTGGGGTGGGGCTGAGGATGAGGGATTGGGGGTGCAGGAGGGTGCTCTGGGTGGGGACCAAGGGGTTTGGAGGGCAGGAGGGGAATTAGGTGTTGGGCAGGAAATTTGGGCACAAGGTGGTTCAGGGATGCAGGTACTGGGGGATGCTTACCTCAATCAGCTCCCAGAAAGAGCGGCCTGTCTCCCCTCTGGCTCCTATACAGAAGCGCAGACAGGCACCACTGTGTGCTGTCCTGTCTGCAGGCGCCACCCCTGCAGCTCCCGTTGGCTCTGGTTCCCAGCCAATGGGAGCTGCAGGGGTGGTGGTACTTGGGGTGGGGGCAGCATGCAGAGCCCCCTGGCTACATAGGAGCTGGAGAGGGGACATGCTGCTGCTTCCGGGAGCTGTGCAGAGCAGGGCAAGCCCCTGACCCCGCTCCCCGGCTGGAGTGGGGAAAGCCCTGCACTCCGCTTCCCAGCTCGAGCTTGAAGGCCGGATGAAAACATCTGGAGGGCCTACCCCTGCACTAAATCGACCCCTGGTGGATCGATCGCCACATGTCGATTCCCCCGGTAAGTGGAGAGAAGCCCATAGAACTGAGTATCAGAGGCTGTTAGGATTTAGCACACACTTCTGTCCATCTTAGGCAGGAACTCACCTAGCAGGCTGGCTTTTGTGAATCCCATTTTTTATGCCTATCTTCATCCATTTGTTGTATAAGAGGCTTGGAGTGCTTCTCTCTATGAATATCAGTTTATTTTTTTTAGGTACCTAAAAGTTAGTCCATGGTAATGCTCAGCATCTAAGTACTGGCTCTAAAATCTGAAAGTTTGTCATGGTTTGAAGATTCAGTTTGACCCTGCCATTGGGTGGCACAATGAATAACTAACAACTAGCCATTACACTATTAAACTAAAAAGTATTAGAGGACAAAATCATGCCCAAATGGTATTCCACCATATTACTGCAAGGGAAAAAACACTTGCTCAGTGAAATTAAATTTTCTTTAAAAATCTTTTACACTAACAGGAACTAAGTTGTGTTAGCCAGGATAGTTGGCATGTCATTGGGCTTATAGTCTATCATAAGCCGGTTCATTTATAAGCCGCCCCCCGCCCCCCAAGATGGATAAGTTAAAATGGAAAATGTTTATGACTCATTCATAAGCCAACCATATAATTCAGGGGTCAGTAAACTTTGGCTCCCGGGCCATCAGGATAAGCCACTTGTGGGCCGAGATGGTTTGTTTACTTCAAGCATCCACAGACACAGGGGTAAACCTAAGTAAACAAAGTGTCCCGGCGCACCAGCTGCTTACCCTGACGGGCCAGGACGGCAACTGGTGGGGAAATGTTTTTTTGGGGGGAAAGCTGGGTGTCAGAGGAGTAACCCCTGTGACCACCCCTCACATGACCCATCAGGACCCCCACACTCTCCTCTTCCCATCCCTTCCCACCTTATCTGGGGAGGGCCAGGGGATGATGTCTCTGGTCTGGCTGTAGCTGCTCCAGCAGGCTGGGCAGCACGGTCACAGCCTGCTCCAGTTGGCCAGATCGGGCGGTGCGGCCGCAGCATGTTCCAGTGGGCTGGTGTCATGATCCAAAAAGCTCCCTCTCCCAATTCCCTACCCGAACTGAGCATGCCCTGTAACCTTCGCTTTTGTGTGGCAGAAACTGCAACTAGTTGCAAAAGTGGAGGGTTGCTGTTTGTGCGCGGCCACAGCCTGCTCTGTGGGGTGGGGCCAAGCGGCACGACTGCAGCCTGCCAGCCCCCAGAGCTGCAGCTGCTTTGGAGGCTGGGAGGAGAGCAGTGTGGTCAGAAGCAGAGAGACTCTGGCCCCACCTCTTCCCTTCTGGCTGTGCTGCCTCTCCTTGGGGGGGAGGAGAGGCAGCCCCTGTTGGGGGGAGGGGCTCTGTCCCACCTCTACCTCTCTATACCTGTTCATAAGCCAAACCCCTGCTCTGGTGCTTCCCTTTTTTACTAAAAAAGATTTGGCTTATGAACGAGTATATACAGTATTTCTTACCCAGAGAAGCACCATTATAAGAACGTAGATTAGTCTTCAGATCTTGAGAGCTTCATCCATGATCCTCTGTTCAGTTAGGATACCATTACAACCATAAGAGAATCAAAATTCTTTTTTTCCTAATTGTAATCTTAGTCTGTGGAATCTGATGGCATTCCTTGGGGAAAGTTACTTATTCACTATTGGCGAATGAGTGAATGGTTTTGTAAAGCCCTGTATGTGAAGTGCCAACTGTTAAATTTGTTCTGTAAAAACAAAATAGATTAGCTTTGAACTAATTAAAGGCTGAGCATATTTTCACTGAGTCTCATTGATACAGAAATTTTGCTTTAGATAAGTTTTTCTGTGCAGTCCTCTTTTCCTCCTGAGATATTGTATAACAAAAGCCATACTTTCTGTAGCTGTGGTCTAATCATGTATCCATTAAAATCAATAGCAAAACTTCTTTTGACGTGGTGTAGAATTATGCCCTTATAGAGTATGGGACAAAGTCTGAGCACATCTTCATTGCCTGAGTTCTGAGAATAAATCTTTCCATGTATAAATCTGCATGAGTGAAATATACTCACATCTTAAATTGATAAGGAATTTCTTTCATTCAAAACTTCATTTCTTAACTATCTTTTAATTGTTTAAAACTTTAGAAAGGTCTGAAATGCAAATTACTCATTGTTAATATATTGATTATCTCAACCATTTTCCATTATTCAGTTACGTACACAAAGTTATCAGTTTCTTTCAAGTGAAACAATACGTAATATGTATCTTTCTCTCAAACATGACCTCATGAATTTGTTTTTAAAACATTTTCACACAGAAAACTTTCACTTGTAGCCAAATGTAAGAAAGTAAAGTATTGTGGTTTTATATTAGATACTAGCTGCCAAAATATAATCTTGAGCTCTTCATATTGCTAGATGATGTTCAAAGCATACTTTGCGTTTCTATAGCTCCTTTTTATTTGTCGACCTCCAAAAAAGTTCATGGAAATGTGTTAGATCCTTTGATAGGCAGGAGAAGCTTATGTTTTACGCCCATTTTTACAGATAGAGAAATTGAGCTTTGGAGAGAGATGAATTCCCCAAGATAATTCTGGAAGGTTATCACACTCTAGAACAGAACTATCCAAGAATTTGTTTTTACCAATAAACTATGTTTTTTACATATTAAAATTAGGGCTGTTGATTAATTGCCGTTAACTCATGCAATTAACTCAAATTAATCGTGATTAAATTTTAATCACGATTAATCACACTGCTAAACAGTAGAATACCAATTGAAATGTATTAAATATTTTGGACGTTTTTCTACATTTTCAGATATACTGTATTTCAATTAAACTTTATTTTGTGTTGTACACTGTTCACTTTATATTACTATTTTTATTACAAATTTGTCCTGTAAAAGAAATAGTATTTTTCAATTCACCTCAAGTACTGTAATCTCTTGATCATGAAAGTGAAACTTACAAATGTAGTATTTTTGTTACATAACTGCACTCAAAAATAAAACAATGCAAAACTTTAGAGCCTGCAAATCCACTCAGTCCTACTTCTTCAGCCAATCGCTAAGAGAAACAAGTCTGTTTACATTTACGAGACATACTGCTGCCCACTTTTTAATTACAATGTCATCTGAAAGTGAGAGCAGGCATTCACATGGCACTGTTGTAGCTGGTGTCACAAGATATTTACGTGCCAGATGCACTAAAGAGTCATATGCCTCTTCATGCTTCAATCATCCTTCCACAGTAAATGCTTCTATACTGATGATGCTTGCTTAAAAAAATGTATTAATTAAATTTGTGACTGAACTCCTTGGGGGGAGAATTGTATGTCCCCTACCCTGTTTTACCCACATTCTGCCATACACTGTATTGTTCCGAGTATAGGCCGCTCCTGATTATAAGCCGCACCCTTAAAGTTTGGTGCTATTTTAAAAAAATTAAATTTTTAACTTTTTTTAACTTAAATAAAATATACACATTAGTGGAACAGTAAAACAGTATTTTATTTAATGAATAGGAAGACATGTACCAGTATTTTTAACACTTTTGGTAGTCCTGCTTTTGACGGCATATGTTATATACTCAGAAATATTGAAAACTATTTTGTAGTTATACTGTAAATAAAGAAGGGAAAAGGAATGGACAACAAGGAGACTGATGGGAACAGTTCTCACCCTCTCCCCTGCACAACAATCAACAACATTAGCAAATGTTCTTAGGGTTAGGGATCATGCCCCCCCCCCCCCCAAACTCCTGCCCCATCCAACCCCCCGCGTTCCTTGACACCTCCCCCCACCCCAGGGACCCCTGCCCCATCCAACCACCCCTTCTCTCTGTCCCCTGACAGCCCCTGGAACCCTTGCCCCTGACTGCCTCCCCTGATCCTTCCATCCATCCCCTGATCCTTTCTAACTGCCCCACCAGGATCCTTGCCCCTATTCAATCCCCCTGTTCCCTGCCCTCTGACCCCCCCAACCCCTATCCACCCCCCACCCCGAACCCCCCTGCCCTCTCTACAACACCCCCTCCCTGCCCCCTTACTGCGCTGCCTGGATGTGGCTGGCGGCACTACAGTCCGGCCGCGGCTGGAGCCAGGAGCTGGGCCGGGGCAGGAGTCACGCGGCCGGAGCCCAGAGCTGGAGGATGTGGCGGGAGCCGAACGGCCAGAGCCAGGTAGCTGGCCAGCAAGAGTAGGGCGGCCGGGAAGGGATGCGGGGCCGGGGCCGGAGCTGGGCGGCGGGGGACGCGGGGACGGGCGATGCAGGGCCGGGCGGCGGGGGACGCGCGGCCGGGCAGGGCCGCCCAGAGAATTCCGGGGGCCCGGGGTCTTTGGCGGGAGGGGGCCCTTCCGTTCTGGGACCTGCCGCCGAAGTGTCCCGAAGACCCGCCGTGGGGCGCCCCTGTCGCCGAATTACTGCCGAAGCGGGACCCGCCGCCGAAGTGCAGCCCGGTCTTCGGCGGTAATTGGGCAGCGGGAGGCCCTGCCGCGGGTCTTCGGGGCACTTCGGCGGCGGGTCCCGGAATGGAAGGGCCCCCTGCTGCCGAATTACCGCCGAAGACCGGGCTGCACTTCGGCAGCGGTTCCCGCTTCGGCGGTAACTCGCCAGTGGGTTGTCCTTCCTCCCGGAGCGGAAGGACCCCCCCCCTCAGGCGAAGACCAGGAGCAGAAGAAGCTCCTGCGCCCGGTCCCGCAAGAGTTTTCCGGCCCCCCGGAGCGAGTGAAGGACCCCGCTCCGGGGGCCCCGAAATCTCCCGTGGGGGCCCCTGCTGGGCCCGGGGGCAAATTGCCCCACTTGCCCCCCCCCGGGCGGCCCTGAGGCGGGGGGGGGCCCTTCCGTTCTGGGACCTGCCGCTGAAGTGTCCCGAAGACCCGCCGCGGGGCGCCCCCATCGCCGAATTACTGCCGAAGCGGGACCCGCCGCCGAAGTGCAGCCCGGTCTTCGGCGGTAATTGGGCAGCGGGAGGCCCCGGCGCGGGTCTTCGGGGCACTTCGGCGGCGGGTCCCGGAATGGAAGGGCCCCCTGCTGCCGAATTACCGCCGAAGACCGGGCTGCACTTCGGCAGCGGTTCCCGCTTCGGCGGTAACTCGCCAGTGGGTTGTCCTTCCTCCCGGAGCGGAAGGACCCCCCCCCCCCTCAGGCGAAGACCAGGAGCAGAAGAAGCTCCTGCGCCCGGCCCCGCAAGAGTTTTCCGGCCCCCCGGAGCGAGTGAAGGACCCCGCTCCGGGGGCCCCGAAATCTCCCGTGGGGGCCCCTGCTGGGCCCGGGGGCAAATTGCCCCACTTGCCCCCCCCTCTGGGCGGTCCTGAGGCCGGGGCCGGCAGAGGCGGGTACACGGGGCTGGGGCCGGGCGGCGGGGGAGGCGGGGACGCGGCCGGCGGAGGCAGGTACACGGGGCTGGGGCCGGGCGGCGGAAGGGGTGGGGACGTGGCCGGGGCTGGAGCCGGGCGGCGCGAGGCCAGGGCCGGCGGAGGCGGGTACGCGGGGCCGGGGCCGGGCGGCGGGGGAGGCGGGGACGTGGCCGGGGTCGGAGCCGGGAGGCGGGGACGCGGCTGTGGCAGCCCAGAGTCCTCTGAGTCCCGGCCGCGGCTGGGATTTAAAAGGCTCTGGGCTCCCCGCCGCAAAAATTTTTTGTAGATTTGACAAAATGCAAAGAAGATACCAATGTGAAACTTCTAAAGATAGCTATGGCACTTGACCCAAGGTTTAAGAATCTGAAGTGCATTCCAAAATCTGAGAGGGGTGAGGTGTGCAGCATACTTTCAGAAATCTTAAAAGAGCAACACTCCAATGCAGAAACTACAGAACCTGAATCACCAAAAAAGAAAATCAACCTTCTGCTGATGGCATCTGACTCAGATGATGAAAATGAACATGCATCAGTCTGCATTGCTTTGGATCATTATCTAGCAGAACCCTTCATCAGCGTGAATGCATGTCCTCTGGAATGGAATGGTGATTGAAGCATCAACGGGCATATGAATCTTTAGCACATCTGGCACGTAAATATCTTGCAACGTCAGCTACAACAGTGTCATGCAAACGCCTGTTCTCACTTTCAGGTGACATTGTAAAGAAGAAGCAGGCAGCATTATCTTCTGCAAATGTAAACATCTTGTTTTCTGAGCTATTGGCTGAACAAGTAGTAGGACTGAGTGGACTTGTAGGCTCTAAAGTTTTACATTGTTTTATTTTTGAATGCAGAGGTTTTTTGTACAAACCACATTGTCTCTACTTATGAGACAGGAATAGGTTGTTCAGTGTTCCACTATACCATCTATGCCCAACCTTTTGAGTTCCTGGTACATTTCAAAACTGGGAAAAAAGTAAACTAAATATCCCAGTTGGTTCCTGGTAAAGAATCTTTTGCACATTAATTTCAAGCTGTATGCCTTGAGACCAAACAGTCCTCACTCATTTTCTAAAGCACAACATCTTTGCCTGTCCTCTTGTCTTATGTGTTTTAGTCTTGATGAATAAAGAATGCACTGAGTGAAAAAAGTGCAGTGACATGGCACGTATTCTGTGAGGTTGACCACCACATTAAGTGCCTTACATATATTATGAAACCTTTTGCACTTTAGATTGTTTGTTTGTTTGTTTGTTTATTATATTTTAATTAGGGCTGTAAGTGATTTAAAAAAACAATTAATCATGCTGTTAAACAATAGAATACCATGTATTTAAATATTGATGTTTTCTGCATTTTCACATATATGGATTTCAATGACAACACAGAATACAAAGTGTACAATACTCACTTTATATGTTTGATTTAAAATATTTGCACTGAAAAACAAAATAGTATTTTTCAATTCCCCTAATACAAGTACTGTACTGCAATTTCTATCATGAAAGACCAGTTGATGGCTGCCATTAACACTTTCCAGTACTATTCAACTAGCACATCTCACTGGAATTTAAAATATTGACACCCTGAATGAACTTATTTCCCATTTTAAAAAAGGGGTGGGGGGAGTTGTAGGGCCCATAGCCCCTGGCATGTTGGAGAGAATGGGGAACAATGGTATGGGAGGAAGGAAACATTAGGGGACACAAAGTCCCTGGCATGTGGTGGAGAGGACTGGGAGAGCCTGGCATAAGAGGGAGGGGAGAGGTTGCAGAGAGCTCTTGAAATAGAGGGAAATGGTAGGAGGCACATAGTAAGATTGGGGTGGGGGAATGGAATGGAGGAATACAAGGATCCCTTGGTGTGTGCAGTTAGCTGGGCTTTCAGAAGCAACAGTGAGGAGTAGTATATAAACAACAAATTGGGGCAAAAGGCATTATGGAGCAGTTCTGGGCCTAGGTGACTCTGCCCACTGCTCCTGCAGAGTATGCTCCAGCTAGAGGAAGGGCTTAAAAAGGAGCTAGACAGCTCAGCAAGGAGCAGACAGAATAGGAGGATAGACCATCTTGAGCTTTCCTGAGCCTGACTGGAGATGAGGGCTGATCAGGAATTGCAGCCTACTTGAAACCCTGATGGAAGTGTGCAACAGACCCCAGATGATGGGAGTGAAACCTAGGAACTTGGCCCAGTTTGAATGGAGCTAGCATGTTAAAAAGGCTAATAGCTGGGCTGAGGATTCAGTTGTTTTTGCTACCGTCTGTTGGGCTTTAAGTGAAAGACTTTAAGGTCTTCTGGGCAAGTGGATGGTAGGAAGTGGCCCAGGAAGGGAGCCTTGAAACACTGCAGAGTATTTGATATCACTGCCCACTAGGATAAGGCCCAGGGCCAGAGCCTGGTGGGGAGAGGACCTGGGCTCCCCCTATCAACCACCACTTTTGTGGAGTGAGGCACAAACTCCATTCCTCCTCCCTACTTGAAGAGAAGGAAAAGATAGAGGCATTGTAAGCCACAAGTCAAATGTGTGCCATCTTCAGGGACTGAAGGTGGGCTGAAGACCCTTTCTGCTGTGGGGACATTGGGCTCCTTTTACTCCAAAAGGGACAAACTCAATTGGTAACCTGGCCAGAGGGCCAAGTCGCTGCCTACTGAAAGATGGAATACTACAATGTTGGATTGATTGCTGGCAAGGGATGCCAGAGATGGGTGAGAGCTGGCATCCGCTGACCTAACCACTAGAGGGGTATCACGGGTAAGCCCAGCCCCATCTTAGTGACCTTCTGCTTATTTCAATGATGACTTCATTTCAATAAAACATCACTACTTGGAAATTCTCTTTAGATGTGTGATGCTTGTTAAGAGAACTTGCATTCTAGGGATACAAGTTTATGAAAAGTTACTGTAACCATTTTAGCAGTGCCTATTTTACTATTAGTAAAGTGGTTTGTAAACTTAATTGTGTATATTCTCAAAAAGTTGGTCTATCAGCCTACCTAAGTATTAGCAATGTAAGGCAAAGGATGTTTTAAATGTTCACGAGGATCTATAATTAGAAAGATAAAACAGATGTATTAAAAGGACTGAAATAATCTCCAGCCCAGGTAACACATGCTAGTATTTTGACTAGGTTAATTGCTATCATGCAGCTTATTTTATTTAGTTAATGTGTTTAATTGCCTTTTCTTAAGCTGCATATTTCAAGGTAACTTACCTTATCATAGTTTTCTAAAAGCTGAAAATGATGTGTATTTAATGAGAAACTGACTTTGCTGTTGTCCTTAGGGCCCAGGCAGTGCTAGGTACAAACAGCAAAGGATGGAGGTGTTGCTGCTGAAGAGTTTACAGACCTAGAATATGGGATAAAGCAAAGCCTTGTTGCTTATCTAGCTTATATATGCAGACTTACTGCTAGTGTAAAATGTTGGGGCTGCTCAGCAGTGGAGTACACCAAAACCTTAGCATACCAGTGATGTGCCAGGTGTACCATGACTCAGAATGCACTGTAGGTGTGTCAGCAGCTAGATATTGTAGGGAATAGACCTGCACTCTGCTGTAATGTTTGGCAGTCACAGTCTGTTTCATATGTGGCTCAGCATAAGATTTTTGAAAAATGTGGTGTGTGGGTTTGTTTTGTATCCAGCGTCTCTGTAGCTTCAGGCTAGCCATGTGGATGCTGCTTTCAAACCAAGCCTAGACATCTCCTAGTTCAGGACAACCTCTCCCCTTACCTGGCCAGGAGGAAGGGGTTGGGGGTGCGGGGAAGAAGGCTGATAGGATTTGTAGTCTTTTGCTTAGTTGATACATCACACTAAGTAACCTTTTATCTTTCTAATAAAGTTTTAAAACTAGTGAAAATGAACAGGTACAAAGAGGAGACAAAAACAAGAATGATTTACCATCTTATATCTTTTTCTATTTTAGTGGGCCATAGAACAAAATTTAGGCTTCCATCCTGCAAGAGGAGAATCATATCTGCGCATTTTACTGACTATATTTTTACTCTTTGGGGGCACCTGTTAGCATTGAGGGGCAGGGAACACCAGTTAAGAATGTGAGTTGAATTTGACTGTGCATCATTAGCAGAATATACATTCCAATCCCTTATACCATTGAAGAGTGAAGTTGGACAGGTGGCACTGCAGAAATAATTTGACATTCCAAACCTTTACTTTTGATGATGCTCAAAAAGAATCCAACTAGACTTTAATATCCAGGTTTGAGTTTATGCTGTTGGAAGTTAAAAATAAATATAATAAAACTACTTGTAAACTGAGCCTGTTCAGTATGTTAAATAATGAGCTAATAAATGTGCTGTCTTTCATAAACTTTATAAAATGTAGATGCCTTTAAAATACACTGGGAATTATATCTGAAGTGGGTTATTAACATTTTGGAGGAAATGTTTAAATCTTTCAATATTGTCATTAAAACTTACAAAATCAACTTGTTAACCTTTATGATAGGGTCAATTTAATTTTATTATAATACTTGAGGGGGGGGATGGCTTTCCCAAGTTGGGAGGGTGATTAGAATTTTGTCTTAAACTAGAGAATTAGCCAATAATGGGAACAAATTCTACCTTGAAAAAAAATCTCTTTAAAATAAATACTAATTAAAAATTGCTGGGGAAAGATTTCTGTTCACTTGAGAGATTGCTCTACCACACAAGCAGTTTCCTCTTGAGTGCTGGATTTAATTGCTACAAGTATATTTATAATGCTTCAGGTCCCCTTCCCAGTAAGATTCTGTACTACTTGAAAATATTGCTTTTCAATCTCTCATGCTGTATGAAGAAATGATAAAATATTAAAGGAAAACTGATTATTTAGAATAGCAGACATGCTTCTGTTCATTCACTTCCCCACACAGTCCTCAAACCTTCTCTTTGCCTTGCTGTCTATGCTGCTTGAAATTAATTTGTAGAAGTCTGTTACCAATAGGAAATAGAGTTGGACCAAGGGTATGTCTACTCTGCAACATAAATCCATGTTTGAGCTCATGCTCAAGCATGATTTCCCCTTGTGTCTACACTGCAGTTGTGCTAACCAGGGCTCATACCTGGACCCCAGGGCCCTGCAGGTCTGGTGGGTCAGAGAGAAGCCAGGACCCAAGGTTCAAGTCCCGTTGCTTTTCACTGTTGATGCAGCCCCGATTGACTTGGGTCCCAGGAGTCAGTCAGAAGTATCCCACAATTCCAAAGGACAATTTCCTTAGTCATCTCTATCCCAAAATAACAGTCTGCAATTCACTCTATTGAAAAGAGACGCCACTTCTCCCTTCGTTAATGGCAGCAGCTCAGGTCAGCGTTAACCCATTCTATTCTCTCATCTTGGTGACCAGCAGACAATCAGACAGCCTCTTGGGTTTGCAGTGGACTGCAAACTGATCAGGACTCTTGCAAAGTGAGCTGCTTCCTGGTAATATGCAGGGTGGGTAGTAACACTTTCCCACAGTGCACCATGGTCCTAGAGTGGACTACATTTATCAGTGGTCTGATTGTTGGTGAGATCTGTCAGCATAGAACTACTAGGTTATGGAAGTGAACCTGCCAGATTTATCAGATGCCTTTTCAAAGCTGATCTGGTGATTATGCATAGAAGCTCCTTTCTCTTATTCTTAGGTCATGAGGTGATATTTGTTTTCAAGCACTTGATAGTAGCTTTGGAAACCATCTCTGAGTATGTCACTCTTGAGTTTTCAGATTAAAATCCTATTGATTGCCCAAGGTAGTTCCTGATCTTGATTTCCTTCTATACAGTTTTAATCTGATACCCCAAAGAGCTTTGGTTCATACCCCAAAGAGCTTTGGACATTAAAACAAAAACACTGCTGCACCACTATGCTGGATACATCTATCTGAATTTGTCCATTTGTCAGACAGGTATAATATCCTGGACAAACCTTATGGAATAAGTTAAACCTTACTGAATTATTTTAGGAATCTGTTGTATTAAAACGCAATTATTTGTGTGGTACTGTAGTATTGTACGGAACTTCTTTAGGAGACCTGATTGATGTGATCTTTGGGAAGTTCCTAAATTTCAAAGGACTGTTGGGCAATATATGTGAAGTTGATTTCCAAGTTGAAATACTTGGGGTGAGGGGAATGCAAATGGCCTACCCTCTTGTTGAAGCTGTGCCTTGAACTGAAAACTATTGTCTGGCTGATTCCCTATTGATGGTCTTTTCAAAGGCCAAGATTGGATAAATGAGTGAGTAGATCATAGACTGTGTCAGGGTTGGAAGGAACCTCAGGAGGTCATCTAGTCCAACCCCCTGCTCAACGCAGGACCAATCCCCAACTAAATCCCCAAATGGCCCCCTCGAGGGTTGAACTCACAACCCTGGGGGGGAGAGAGGTTGAAAGACTAATCACCAACCAGTACCCATGCTGGAGTTGGGGTGATTTCTGGTAAGCTTACAATCATGCCTGGAGATTCTTCTGTTTTCTGTGTATTGCTTTTTCCTTAAGAATAAAAAAGTGCTTGCTTAGAAAGAGCTGTGTGATAACTTATACCTGTGGCAATTATGTGTAATACTGTGTCTAAAAAGAAGGCAAAAGGAGCCTGCTTAGGCAGTCTGTCTCTTGCAGAAGATGCCACATGAGGGTCAAGGGAGCTATGCAGTCTGGAAATAGCCCAGTCAGAAGAGATGTCTCCACCTAAGGGAGGCATCTGCTGAGGAGCTGGATGCCTGAGTGTGGGTGCTCTTGCTGGACCACTGAGGGCAAATACAGGTGCATTTGCCCTGAACTGTGACCATCTCTTTAGTTCCTAGTCATGATCAATACAAATCCTCTTGAAATGTAGCAAATGAGTTCATATTCCACTTCATAACTTTTTAAACTTTTTTATCTTCTGCTAGGTTTTGAAACACTTAAGAAATTAAGTTGCTTTAAAAAGAGGTTTTGGGGTTTTTTAAAATAAACTCCTAGCAATTCTCTTAACAGTTTTCCCTAAAAGCACACTGCAGTATTTCTTAACACAATGGGTTATTACACATTTTATTTCAGATCATTATTGTTCTTTGACTCAGGTGGTATATAAGTACAGCAGTATTTTTGTTTGCTTTTAAAAAAGGCTTTATCTGGTTTGCTCCTTTCCCCTCTTTCTCTGTGCAGGGGAGAGCTGGTGCTACTACTGCAGCCAGCAGCACACATACTGGTGTTGATCCAAGCCTGGCTCTGATTTGGGAAGTTCCCACTGCTGCTTTTTTAGTTTTATACTCTTCCTTCACACCTCCACACCCGCAACTGGTTTATGTAGATTAGCAACAGTAAACCCTTCACTTGGTATGCAGTCTGTCCCCCAACTCATCCAAAAGGTAGAGCCTTCACTGGGGAGGCTTCACTTACCTACAACTGTGTCTTTACCTGACCTTTTTGGGACCCTATATTGTGTGCTCATTCTTTCATTTGGCATCAGTAGATACCCAACCAAGAGGTGGGAGCAATGAACTTGAAAGCTGAGGAAAATCAAAATAACTAACTTTTTATGAAGAGGAAAAAATAGCAGTTTTTGTTATCAGCCTATCTTGCAGTGGCTCAGAGTGTGAGTACCAGCCTCAGGGAAGACTCAGGACACAAACCCCAAATTGGGTCTCAGTTCTATCCTTAGAGTTCAACAACCTATTATCAAGTGTAAACTCCTCAGGTATTGTAACAGCCTTAACATGGAGTCACTTCATCCCCTTGGGTACTCTGCTCTATCTTTCCACCCAAATAAGCTTACCTTTGTGATAGATGGTCCCTTACACTAAAGATCACAGCAATATTCAGGTTACTCCCAGTCCCAAAGAATAGGACATTACTTACTTACCCCAGGTCAATTGCACCTTAATCTCACACCAAATATAAGTCTTGGAGTCAATCCTATAATAAACTGTCTAAAAACGTATTTCCTTTTTCTATATAATCATTTACAAGGTTGAAGCAGATACTTGTATATACATACAAATGAGTTCCACTCCCAAGTGTCAACATGTAATAGACTCTTCTATGGTAAGCATTAGGATTTTGGGCTTATGCTCAGTGATCCTTTCCTATCCAGGGCAGCGTAAAGAGACACTTCCTTCTTTTTAGCGTTTTTATTCCTTCCCCACTCTGCTTCAAGTTGCAAACTTAGGTGATGTAGGAATTCATGGGCACAGCTCCTCCTTCTCGGAGGGTCAGGAAGCAATCAGCAAAGTCTCTTGTTCTCTAATGTTTCACAGTAGTTCATCTGGTGTTGACAGGCCTTCTGTGTCAGGAAGGACATAACACCTTCTATTGGAGACTAGTATTTCACACGAGTTAATGCTTCTCTCTTGTGTGGTGGTTTATACAGTCAGAGGCTTACAATGCAAACACTTAAATATTACCTTTATCACTGAAGCCCATAGGGCTAGCTTGCTGACATGCATCCGACGAAGTGCTCATGCTCCAATACGTCTGTTACTCTATAAGGTGCCACCGGACTCTTTGCTGCTTTTACAGATCCAGACTAATATGGCTTCTCCTCTGATACTTGCTTTTACTGTATCACTGCCTTGCCTAATTATATTGAGCTGCTTTCATTATAGTCAGCTGTAAGGCAAGAAACGTACAGGCCTATATGATATTAGCTGAAGCATATAGTAGCGTAAATGTTAAGTAGGCCATAACCCTTGGCATTTAGTGGTTACCTGTAGATTTTTGGGAACTAAGAACTTACTTAAACATTCAAACTTTTACCATTGAGCAAGTGCTACCACAAAGAACATGGAAATAATAACCACAAATGCGCTTATGCAAGGGGTGACTGGTATGATCACAAGCTGGAATGATAGTTACACATATCAATAGACTAACCTATACAAGAATACCTCAACATTAGTTGATTGAGGAAATACAAATAAAGAAGAAGGGAAAATCCATACTGAATCTGCAGTAAACAGTGGCGTCAGTGGAACATATATAAGTGACATCCCAGGCTGTGGGCAGTAGGAGAGAGAGAGGTAGCCCTTGGGAGGTACCCAAATGATGGCCACTGGTGGTGATGAGGAAGATGCAGGCTAATATTTGAGGTTGTCCTGCAAGGGATGGTGTGAGTATATGGATGTTCAAATGGACATTCTGTAGTCTTTAGTCTAACTTAGTAAGTCAATGTTTGTGACTTTGCTAAATGTATTAATAAACTTCATAAATATAGAAGAGTTCCTATATTGTGAGTGTTGCAGCTGTGCATCTCAGGTTTCCCAACTATAACATAATTTTAATACTGGGCCTGATCTTGGGACAAGGACCTGTCTACCCTCAAAGTGATAACTGGACATTCTTAAGTAACCAATATAATTAATACATAATCTATATAGATCAGGCTACATAATATCGGATACAGATGTTATCAGTGAGATTAATGCATGCGGCAACTTCCAAGTATTCAATAAGGTCTAAACACTCAACACATTTTTATAATTCTAATACCTATTTTAACACTATAAGTACACATGTGAGCCAGACGGTGACACCAAAAGGGCAGCCTCCTCGCGGACTGTTTCATAAACCTGAGATATCAATTGCTTAGATAATATTCCCTCTGTATGCTGCAGCGTTATCTCTGCATTTCATTTTGCTTAAACAGAAAGAAAGAATGGTCTGTTTACCTTTTACTGTCGTAACTTTACTGCTGCATTGTGCTTGTATTTAAAATATAAATGATACAGGGGAATGTGCAACTCAAAACAGATGTTTTTTACTACCACCTGTTTTAATGTCAAGAAAATATTTCCATTGATTTCAAGTTTGGGAATTCCTAAATTTAAAGTGTAAATTGACTCGATGGTGTTCCTGATAGAGAGAAACCATGAAGATTTACAAATAGGGAGATTTTAGTCTGTTCTGTCCAAAAAAACATTATTACAATTTTCAGACTGTGGACGCATTACGTTAAGTAAATTAAAATGGAATAGTATTGTTGCTGTAACTTGCAGAAGGCAATTTATCTGTTCTATTTGGGACTATTATCACTGTTTCTCACTTTTGTTCTCTTATTTTGTGTATGTCTGACTCTAGCTGGTCTCGTGTTCTGTTTTTGTTCTCACTTTAATGTATATTGAAATGCCATCTCAACCAGGAGCATGAGACTGAATATTAACTAAAATTGTGTATTAATATCTAATTGGATAGGTGGTGCCATCTGATTTGAAACTTGCATCTGATCATACAGGAAAAAACTTGAATTTAGCTCTCAATTAGTCCTTTGCTGTTAATGTTGAGTGCACACTGTCAGTATCTAATACCTTCTGTATTTTTTTCCTGGTCCCTCTTTGAGCCAATAAAGAATACATTGATAGGGCTAGAATCTGGCAGCATAGCACATATTCTGACATTTTTGCAGCTTTCTTTTAAAGGACGCCTTTTAGTTTTGGCATCCCTAAGGATAAGGTTATAGACTCTTCTGTCCATGATTGCTTCGAATTATAGCACAGCAATTTCTAGGGTTCCCCCCCCCCACCCAACAGCAAGATATCCTCTCCCAGAAAACTAACAGGCTTCACTTATAAATTCAGTGTGCTTACAAATTGGCCTGTCTTGATGTTATACATTTCTAAGGCGATAGATATAGCAACCTTTGATTCTGTTTAGGTAATAGGTTTCAAATAGGTAAGAGTCAAATGATGACTTCTGATCATTGCCTTTAGTGCTTTCCCTGACTAGCAATTTAGAACACGTGGCAGATACCTTTGAGATAACTGAACTATTTTAGAGGTATCTGTAAATGCTTAGTTCCCATCTTTTTGGTCGTAAAGAGTGAAATTTGATGTCTTGGAATATAAATTCAGACTCTGTTAAATAGGTATGAACTCCTTAGAGCTCTAAAATAGCAAGCTCAAGATTGTGGCTAATTCTGTACGTAACGCAAACATGAGGAGTATTTGGCCAGTGCACCATTTCATTGCTGCACTGTCTAAATTCAGGCCAACCATATTGATTTTGAGTGCTTTTGCCTGGATCTGTATAACTTCTTATTCTTTTGGACCAAATTCTGTTTGCTTGGCCAGGAAATGAAGCATTTCAAAGGAGATATAGTCCATCAATAAAAGCCTTTTTTCCCCACAGTGGACAATCATGTTGAGGTTGGGAGAATGAAAACATTGACACCTACTGAGTATATCTGTTTTTGAAGGACTATTAGTGTTGCCAAGTTTCACAACATTTGGTGTGTTTCTGCCACAGTTCCTAAAGTCAGATGGCCATGAGAGTAACTAGCTTACCCACCCCACCCCCCCAAAAAGGCAGCAAGATAAGTTTCTAGCTCTTGTGACTGTGTAGAAAAGTCTGAAAACATGAACTAAATGTACCTTAAAGGTTCAGAAACCTGAAGACAAATAATATTTTCTTTTTTTAAAATCTCGTGGTTCTTTATCCAATCTTATGATATTTTGGAGCCTGACACATGGATTTTTATTTATTTACTTTTTAACGTTTGGCGTCAATACTGATTTTTAGAGATAAAGAGAGACACAGAAGTGGGACTTTCTGGTATGATGATAAAGCAGAACCACAGGATAAATACCTTTTGAAAGAGGGCTGAATTTTAAGAACTCTTGAAACCCTTTTGTGACTCTCAAAGGACCGCCTAGGAGCTGTGGCTTAAACAGGTTGAGACACTGAGGAGAGAGACCCTGCAAGATTGGATGGGGAGGTTAATTGTTGATGGTTTCTGACAAGAGGGTCAGATTGTGGACATTGCTTTCCAGGAATGTAACTGGTTTTTTTTTCTTTTATTTTGCAACTAAGTTGAGACTGCCTTATATCCGGCTTATGGGAAATTTAACTCTATGTGTTCAAACCATTACATTGCTTTTACATTATTTTCTTAATAATTTTCCTTGTTTTTAATAAGCAGCAGTCTAAAGTTCATAGTACTAAGTGATTTCTCTCAGGCTGCCCTAAAGAAAGCAAGCCCCCCTCAACTTTCATGGAGAGTTAGTGAAGGGAAAAGTGTATCTGAGGCTTCTTCTGACATGGAAATCTCATCTCCCAGAATGTATTTAGTAAAAGGCTGCAGTCTTTCGAACACAAGGGATTCTTAGACTGGAGAGACAATAAAAGTTGGAGGAGATGAAAGTGATAAACATAAATGCTAATTTGGAAGGGGACAGTTACTTTGTCTTCACATTTCCACCCCCACAAAAAAGTTGTGTGATAATGTGCTGATATTCATGGGTCCCTTTTTAAGTGTTGGCAGATACTAAGGGTATCCACTAACATGGATCCATCAGTGCGGAGGATAGTCAGTCTGTTAGCTTTCTGCTGCAACTCTAATGAAGCCTCTGTCTGCCTTCCTTCACCACCTCCACATGGCAAATCCAAGTTCACCATGCTGCTGTACTGACTGGACTTTTTATAAATAGTTTACTGCCTATTTCAGGGTTTGCTCTCTTGGCACTTTGGTGTGAACCTTTTTTTTTTTCCCTGTCAAAGTGTGGGGTTCATGAATTACTCTGGGTCCAAAGTGCTCGGAAAGAAATCGTCCTCATTTAATGAGACAGTTCCCAACAGCCTCTGCCTCATTGAATAGGGGCTTCTGCAATGCCTGTCCCCAGACTTCCTGTCTGGGAAGCTATAACCCTTAAACTTACAGTTCTCAATACCACGTCTTCCTTTCCCAGCCAACACCTACAACTTAACAAACATTTATATAACACACAATTCCAAGTACTTATAACCAACCTACTAACTAAACTTACTCACAATTTTCAGATAATCCCTGAGTTGCCTTGCATTGTTGCTTGGACTCGCAGTTCTCCCTTGAAATGTTAGTATTATTATTGTCAGAAGGTAAGTCCATTTCTTCTGGCAGTGCAATATCATGGGGCTCAGTTGTCTGTGTTCTGGCTGCTGCCTGACTGATGCCTTCTCAGGCAAAGTAAAAAAAACAGTGCAATGTATCACCCTCCCTTTTGGAAGCTGGAAAGGGGTCACCTATTCCTCTTTCAGTAGTGTCTATCTGGAGTGATGTCATGGTAATGTGGAGCAGCCTTATGTGACACCACTTCTGTTTTCTACCATTGATTTCCATCGCAGAAATAGTTCACCATGGTCATGAAGTGATGACTCTTCCAGGGACCCTAAATCATATTGCTTTTTTGTTAAGCTTTACTTATCTCTTTATACTTCTGCAAACCCCCAGTTCTTCTGACATCAGCATGCATCATTACAGGCATTCCAGTCTGTTTTTGTTAACCAAAACATCTGCATATGGCAACCCATGTTTCATTGGTACTGTCCTGTAATTTAACTCTGTTAAATACAGCTAAGAGTCTGACTTGGCCTTTTTCAGTAGCTGCTTTATTATTGTAACACCATTTTCCACCAACCTTTTCAATTGAGGAAAATGGGGACTAGCAATTACATGACTAGACTAAACCACTGAAAACTGTTTAAACTCATGCCACTATACTGTGACCCATTGTCAGATGTACTGTGTCTACCAAAAATAGACTTAATTTGCATAACTACCTGTTTAACTGTAGTATCTTCTAGTAATGCTATTTGAGTGAGAATGACAGTAAGAATGATTCATTCCCATATGGCAGCTATACCACTTAAAGGTACAGTGCTCACTACCACATGAAGCAGTTTTCTGAAAGAGGAGCGAATCAACAGCAGCAGGTAACCTTCGATTGAGAAGCAAGGGGACCATGCCCATGTTTAGTATTTCCCCAGAGCTGATAGTAGTATTTAGGCTTCTCAGAGCAGATGTCTGCCTTTTTGCTTCTGCAAGCCAGCATCCCCACAGTACTGCACTGAGGCCTGCCAACCTGCCTTATTAGTTGTTTATATCATTGACTGGGAGGGAAATGGGAAGGCTATAATGCAGTTAAAATGCTAGGATTGGTTCCTGGTTTAGTCTGCAGGAGTTTGTGCATGTTACAACAACATTCAGATACATCTGCCTTCTTAATTCTTGAGTCATTTAGAGCATCGTAATTGACAAGTATCATGCTCTGAGGTGTTCAGAAAGTGGGAGCTGTCAGGAAGAAAGGAAGGGTGTTGCAACACGTGCATTTGTCCTAAATGCACCTGATTGCATCTTGTTGACTACTAGGTTGCCAAATTTAAACTGAGATTTTAAAATGTTTTTAGCCCTCATTATGGAGGGATAATAGTTAAACCATTGGAGGTGGTTAGGGAAATGGAGAGAAGAACTATGGAATAGAATATAATTGAAGACAACTGGTGTTACATCTGCACTTATTGTTCCTTTCTCTTTGTTGGGATCACTGAAGAGTTACAAGCATACATTAAAGCAAATCTACTTCAAATGTGATATATCAGAACATTGATTTGAAAGCTGAATTCCGCATGCATACTATTGTACATACTCTGCTATACAATTTAATTGCCTTTTTGAGGAAGGATGCTATCTATATACTAACTCACTTCGGGATTAAGAGTCAAAATTTTGGCCCACCATATAATGCGTGTTTGCAGATGGACAGAGTCTTTTAGCTTCTCTTTATTATATAACTCAACAACTCCACCATCAGAAATGTTTATAAAGCCCTTCTCAAAATAATGACTTTTTTATATTGTATGGGCTCTCTAGTACCAGGTCACCATCATTCTTTTCTTAAACACAACCTAAACTGATGCACACAAAAGATATTTTAGTTTTAAGGTGATGCATGAATTGAAGTCAATAGAAACTCTCAGTTCAGTTCAGAGGTCGGCAACCTTTCAGAAGTGGTGTGCCAAGTCTTCCTTTATTCACTCTAATTTAAAGGTTTCACGTGCCAGTAATACATTTTAATGTTTTTAGAAGGTCTCTTTCTATAAGTCTATAATATATAATTAAACTATTGTTGTATGTAAAGTAAATAAGGTTTTTAAAATGTTTAAGAAGCTTCATTTAAAATTAAATTAAAATGCAGACCCCCCCGGACCAGTGGCCAGGACCCGGGCAGTGAGAGTGCCACTGAAAATCAGCTCATGTGCTGCCTTCAGCACGCGTGCCATAGGTTGCCTACCCCTGGTTTAGTTCCATAACTAATTCAAGAGTGCAAATGTTTGCCAAGAAGAGACACCCATTCCCCACCCCATCAGATTCCCAAGTTCCCAACAGATTTAAAGCCAATAACGAAGTAAATATATGTTTGGCATTACCCTACAATATCTGTATTTCCAGAGACCATATGGCATGGGGATTACTAATGAGATACAGTGCTTTACATCTCTTGGTCATGAGTGTGAATCTGCATGAGTCATGTAATGATTAAAAGTGACCAACTGTCCCATGGCCTATATGTAATGAGTTAGTGGTCACAGTTGGCTTCCTTCTGAACAGTTCTCTGCATTACACAAACCATCACAGTTACCATCCATGTTAGCAGTTCATCAGAAACAGACCAAAGAAGGAAACTGAAGTGTCTTTTCACCCCTATTGGTGGCTCCATCAGAATTCAAACACTTTCATTACTATGTTGGCAAGCTTACCTTGCTCCTTTTCACATTATGGGGATCAGAAGTCCTAATTTATTGAAAATATTCCAATTTTAAGTTGCTACCTCAGATTTTTTGCTAATTATATTGAAATGGACATTTTATTAGAAATGTAGGGCAGGAAGGGGCCTAGAGAAATCAAGTCCAGCCTCCTGCATTGTAAACCTAGACCATCCCTGATGGAGCGGGGGGGAGGTTGTCCAACTTTGTTTTTAAAAGCTTCCAATGATGGGAACTTCATGACCTTCCTTGAAGCCGATTCCAGATCTTAACTACCCTTTATAGTTAGATTTTCCCGATAGCTAACCTAAATCTCTCTTGTTGCAGATTAAGGCTATTATTTTTGTTCTATATTCAATGGACAAGAGAACAATTGATTACCATCCTCTTTATAAGAGCCAATAACATATTGGAAGAGTGTTATGAGGTCCTTCAGTCTTCTTTTCTCAAGACTAAATATGCCCAGTTTTTTAACCTTTCCTCGTCAGATTTTTTTAAACCTTTTACCATTTTTTTCTCTGCTTTGGACTCTTCCCAGTTTGTCCACATCCTTCCTCAACTGTGGTGCCCAGAACTGGACACATTATTCCAATATTTCAAATTGCTGCTGCACTATTTGCACTATTTTATAAGTGTTTAGCTAATGGGGTTAATACAATGGCCATTCCAAAAAGTCTGTAGTGTATATCTATCTATCTATCTATCTATAAAAGGGTCCTTATTGTTTTGGTTACCCAATTAGTAAATTGGTTACCCAATTAGTAAATAATCAAACTCATACTCAAAAAGTGTGTTCTGCCACTAAAAATTTTACCTGTACTAAAATAATCCCAGTAACTAATAATTTAACCTGTACCATATTACAATATGCCCCTTCCTATGCTATTAATGTTAATGCCTCTCTAAAGTACCTAAAAATATTTAAAATAATAAATCTGGTATAATGCTATCCCCAAACATGTACTAAAACATCAAATAACAATAATTAATGCCCCATTAAAAACTGTAAAAGTTTCCCTACCCATATCCAGTTTTCAAATCACTTCCATGTATCCAAATTACTCCAAGAAAAATGCTATTGGCTAGCACAGCAAAAAGCACAAATGTAAGTCTCCTCTTAAAAAAAAAAAAAAAAAAAAAAGGCTTAGCTTAACACTTATAAAATAGTGCAGCAGCTATATGAAATATTCTTAAAGGCCAACAGCATAATAAAAATTGGGTAACTAAAAAAGGCCACTGGTCAGATTACAGAAGCACATCTGATCCAGGTGCAAGCTGGAGTTGGTCAATTACATGTTATTCTGCCCTTAGTTCAATAACCCAAAAGTTGCTAACAAAAATGGTATTAAATATCACTAAGGCTAAAAAGGCATCACAGTAAAATGTGGCATGTTCAAAAATTAGAAATTTCCTAAATGACCAGCTAACAGCCATTTGGAGTAATCTCGAGCATAAGGCATGGCCTACTGCCTTTACAAATACCTCAGAAATGCTATCTAATTTGTGGCCATAAAAACATACTTAAAAAATTTCAAAATAAATGTGCAAGTACTCGCAGTGCTCCTTTCAAGCATATGGGCCAGTAAAAAGTGTATGGGCTCCCACATACCAAATCCTGCCGCACCCATAAAAAAATAAATCTAAAACTAAATTATTCACTGTAATATCTAAAAAATTAAACCACCTGGTAATGCCTAGCCAATTTGTTGCTAGCGCTCCAAAAATAACACCTAATATTTAAATTAAAATAAAAAATCAATAAACATTTTAGTCCTTGGTGTGTGCCTGGGTGGCAAGCCGCGGTGGGCGACGTGCCGGTTGTCATGAAGGCAGCTGTCAGGCTGCCTTCGGCGGCATGCCTGCGGGAGGTCTACCAGTCCCGTGGTTTCAGCAGTAATTCGGTGGCAGGTACGGGGTACGCTGAATCCACCTTACCAGTGGACCTCCTGCAGGCATGCCGCTGAAAGCCGCCTGACTGCTGTGCTTGGGGCGGCAAAATACATAGAGCCGCCCCTGGAACCCCCACAGCTTTTATATATTAAAAAAATTAAAGCAAGTAAAAATTGTCATAGTGTTTAACAACATTTGGTAAAAAAGTATAAAACAAAAAACTACCCTAACAGAACACCTACTTTCTCAAGATAATAATAGCTGTGTGTATGTTAAGGCCACCACTTTGCAAAATATACATTTTAATCTCACTATTGCTGCAGGCAATCATATTATTTACTAGCCTGCAAATAAAATTTTACAAGTAGTCCTTAGGTTTCAAATACCCTTTAATTAAATTAGTTTAGTGTCTAATCAATTTCAAAATTACTAAAGGTTCAAAAAATCTCTAAATTACAAAAGGAAATTCACATGCTTCAAAATATATATCAAGTTCAAAAGTATGCCTTTCATACAGCTTATAAAGTATCTACTTTATGTACTAAGTATAATGTATTGTGCTTTATAACTAAAATAGTACAACAACCCCATCATATTATTACTATAAAAATGTTACTGCTTTTATTGTTGTTTAATTTAAAATTGTTGTTATTGTTATAAAAACATAATAATAATAATAATGCTTTCCATGTCCATGCTAATCATGCATTATTATTGCATCCAATCAAACCCCCTAAAATTAAGGCATTTAATATAAAATATAAAATCCAAAGCTTAATGCAAATAAAGATTTAAAAATGTTAATTGTGCTAGAAGCACAAAAGAGGGGGGTGTGGATGTAAAGAAAGAACTGACAGGGATTTGAAGGGGATTTCAAATCCATGCAGTCGCCTTATGTGAGCAAGAGTCAGGCTAGCTGTAACCCTAATAACGTGAAATTTGTAAAAGCAAAATTTGTAAAATACAAGTAAAAAAAGAAGTGTGTAAAAAGTTGTTGCGACCTTGTGTTAAATAAGTTTAAAATGTAAACTATAGTCTAAATAAAAATCAAAATAATAACCTATATATAAACAAAATGCAGCTGTTGCTCATTATTATATGTAAATAAGGTATAAATGCTTGTTATAATTGTTTACCTAAAAAAACCTGTTTTGCTCTCTTCCTCCATGCAATTACTTTAAAAAAAAAAATCTAACTTGCTGCACCCAACCTAAAAGTAAAAACTCTGTTTTTCTCCAACAAGCCAATTTACTTATTACAGCAGGATCACTTTATTTCTCTCTCTCTCTCTCTCACACACACACACACACACACACACACACACACACACACACACACACGCGTATTGAAAGGCCTGTAATAGCGGTTGTATTATGCTAAAATATAACTTACCTTTAAGAACTGTTATAGAATAGTTCTTATCCACCTTCCTTAAAAATGTATAAAATCTTCAAGAGTTATAAGCCTTAGAAATGCATACATAGAAGGATTGTTTTTAGGGTAATAGGAGTAGCAGGACCCCATATGGCACCCTCAGACAAGATTTGGAACTAGTTAGTTGCTCCTCCAATAGCAGCTTGGTAACTTTCAGCAGATCTAAAGAATGACTAGATTTGTTTTTGGTGTGCTGAGTCTATATCCTTTTGATGTTTTGGGTTCCCTTCCCCCCAACATCATGAAAGACTGCTGCACTAATACCTTTTTGTTCTATCATAACTGATTTCAAGGCAAGTCTTGGGTTGACTCCCTTAGAGGGTCAAAAACTTCTTGATGAGTAAAAGTACTGAACTTTGGGAGTGCAGGTGGGCTGCTGGTTGATGGATGTAATCTGAACAAATCTATACTATTGGAGAGATCTTTTCAGTACAGTAGGATGATAATTTTTTGCAGAGCTTGGTGCTCACTTCTGATGCAGATTGTAGGCACTCAGGATTGATGAAGCAATTTCCCACCCTGGATAGCTCCTGGATGGCGCTTGATGTCAGAGAAAAGCCAGACATAACTTTCTTCATTGCTTAAATGAATTCAGTGATTTAATACATCTGCAGTCCCCGACTAACTTTTTTCTCATTGTCTCTGTTAATCTACCTAACCTTCTCATTGCTACAGCAAAACTATAGCACTTGTGCTATAAAGTAAATCATGTGTGAGAGTAAATCCTCACTACTTATCAGGGAGAAGGTTACTGCTTAAGGTCCTCTTAGAATAGTCAGTGGAGCCCTAGAGTATTATTAAAAGTTCACAGCTCCCCAGTTCCCTAATTAAATCAATTTTTATAACATAATCATTGCACGTATTGAAAAGGCCATGAAAATGTCTGCCTTGGTCCAAAACATTGAGTGGCTTGAAGACTTTCTAGCTCCCTTTGAGAGCCACATTTGTCCTCCTGCGGTCTGTTGGACTTTCGGCTGATCTAGTCTCCCATTACTTCTGCAATTTAGCTGAAGATTCTTTATATCTCAGCCTGCAGAATGGCCATCAATACAATAGCAGGAAGATTCCCCAGACTAGTATGTTCCTCAAGGCTAAATTCAAGTTTGTGGCCCTTTTCTATGGAGTACATATTACTTTTCTGACAAACCCTTAGTTGTAAAATATTGAGCTGGGAATATGATCAAGAGAATGTGTCTTGCTTTGACAGGACAAGCCCAGATTTCTCTCTGAATCTAGGATTATATCATTGTTACAATATCTGTCCTGACGGGATTCTCAAAATATGAATACCATCTTGCTGGCAAGAAGGACTAACTAGACTTACAGGACAATATAGGAGAAATGTGTTGGTTTTTTTTAAAGATTCTTTAGGTTCTTCCCCAACAATTAGATGTTAAATATCTATTTAAAGATTATTGTTTAAAACCCAAAAGTAATTCCCAAATTAGATTTTAAAGGTTCAAAATAAATGAATAAAGATCCATGGTGGGAGTTCAGTTTTCTAGTATGGAGATAGTATTGTTGACTCCTGAGTGTAGCTTTTCTTTTTGTTTGACATGCCAAGGAGCTAAGGGGTTATGTACACCATGTATTTGTTCATTTTATTTTTGGTCCTTAAGCATCATTTCTAATTTTCCACGAGAAGGCCTTGAAAAAAGATCTTTGTCAGTGACATTCAAGGATTCCCATATAACTGTGTGGCAACTATTTTGGTGTAGCACTCCTCAGCTGTGTCATTCCCTCCTAAAGCCAGAATCTGGGTGAGAGTTTCAAAAATGTTTAAACAACGAGGAGTACTTGTGGCACCTTAGACAAGTACTCCTTGTTGTTTTTGCTGATACAGACTAATACGGCTACTACCCTGAAAAGTGTTTAAGTGATTTGGGAGCACAAATCCTATTTTTTTCCAGTGTGACTTGTCAAACTTTTTAGAAAATGTCACCTCCAGTTCTTTCCCTTCAAGTTCACTTTGAATATAGGAGCACATCTCTAAGGCTTCTGTGGTTTAAAGTACAGTTACTTGTTGGCATAGTTCCCATGAACAGTCAGTGAGGTTCTTCTTTCCTCACTGGAGTTTCACACTGATACGGTGATTTCAAGGACTGTCACTAAAACTTTTACCCGGAAAGAACTAACAGGTTTTTTAGTCTGACTTTTTTCATCTAGAATGAGGGAAGAGATCCTTTACTCATTGGATAAACTTTAGTATTTGGGAGTCATCAGTCTGCAATTTCCCCAGTATCAGAGACCAGCGCAATTGGACTGTGCCCACTACCTGGATGAAAAATAATATTCCATTGTTGAAGCAGGCGGTAATATAAGATAGAATCAACTTCCTTTTTTATCCAAAGAAATTAGTACTAATAATTAATAAATAGTTTATAATGCATACAAGAAGTGTTGAAGGAATTAAATATTAATGTTTACAAAATTGTTTCTTCAAAGAAACATGTACATGAATGTGACAGGTAATAGATATAGTGTGAAATATGTATACATTATAAATTTCTATTTATAAAAATATAGGTGTGATACCTAAGAAATTCCAAACTCCATTTTGTAATCCTAACCTTCATTTGTGTCTCTGGCTTTCCTCTTGAATTAGCAGAAGTCACTTTACCAACTGTAAGCTGCAGGTCACTTACCACTGGACGATGTAGGTCACATGATTACTGGTAGCAGGACAAGGGATGAGCATGACTAGTAAAGTGTTTCTGGGCTGAGCATGCTCAGTGTGAAAATAGGGGAGAAGTCAGCTAAGTTGGTCAAATTTGGAGCATGCCCAGTAAGGTCACTGGCAGAAAGCCCAGAATTTCTAAGATGGCACCTTAGGCAAAAAGCCAAGTGTGTGTAAGGGTCAGCAGAATCATAATGATGAAGTAAACAGTGAGCATGCTCAACAGAGGTCTAGCATAAAAGGCAGATATTGGCAGGAAGTCAGACAATCAGGAGTCTGCGAAAAGAGCTGCTGGAGAAAGAGAGAACATAATAATGGCCATACTGCATCAGCCCAAAAGTTCATATAACCCAGTATCCTGTTTTATGACAGTGGCCAATGCCAGGTGCTTTAGAGAAAATGAACAGAACAGGGAATTCTCAAGTGATCCATCCCCCATTGCCCATTCCCAGCCTTGGCAAACAGAGGCTAGGGACACCATCCCTGTCCATCCTGGCTAAAAGCCACTGATGGGCCTATCCTCCATGAATTTATCTAGTTCTTTTTTAACTCTGTTATACTCTTGCCCTTCACAACATCCTCTGGCAGAGTTCCACAGGTTAACTGTGTGTTGTGTGAAAAATACTTATTTTGTTTGTTTTAAACCTGCTGCCTGTTAATTTCATTTGGTGACCCCTAGTTCTTGTGTTACCATTTTTGTTGCCCCTTTTCTGAGCCTTTCCCAATTCCAGTATCTTTTTTTGGGATGGGGCAACTACATCTGCACGCAGTGTTAAAAATGTGGGCATACCATGGATTTATGTAGAGGCGATATGTTATTTTCTGTCTTATTATCTACCCCAGGGGTTGGCAACCTGCGGGCACGCGAGCTGATTTTGAGCGGCACGCAGCCGCCTACTGCAGTCCTGGCCCCCAGCCCCACTCAGCCCCCCCGCCCACCGCTCTCCCCTGCAGGGGCAGGAGGCAGAGGCTTGGTTTTGCGGCAACCAAGCTTCCCTCTCCCCCGCTTCTTCCCCCAGAGTGGTGCTATCCTGCCCTGCCCCCTCTCCTTCCCTGCGCCAATCAGCTGACGGCCCTAGCGAGGGGGGGGGGAAGAGCAGCAGCGTGCACGCAGTTCCCTAGAGGGGACAGAGAGAGTTAGGGACGGAGCCTTGGGGAAGGGGGTGGAACAGGCATTTCTCTTCCAGCCCCCTGCCCTGAGCGGCTCAGGGCAGGGGGCTGGGAGCACCCCTACGGGCCGAGCACCCCAGCCCTCTGCCCTGACCCCCCCCCACACTGTCTTCTGTCCTACACCCCCCAGGCCTCTGCCCTGACCCCCCCACACTCAGCATTCTGCCCTGCACGCCCCATTCCCCCCAGTCCTCTGCCCTGACCCTTGAAGCCCCCTCACACACAGCCTTCTGCCCTGCACCCCCCAAGCCCTCTGCCCTGAACCACCCCCACCCAACACACACCCAGCATTCTGCTCTGCATCCCCACAGCCCCATCCCTCTGCCCTGAACCCACCCCCAGCCCTCTGCCCTGACCCTTGACCCCCCCACACACCCAGCCTTCTGCCCTACACACCCCCCACACACCTTCCCTCATCCCTGAAACCCCCCTCCCCCAGCCTTCTGCCCTGAACCCCCTCCCTCTGCCCTGACCCCTGAAACCTCCCCACCCAGGTCTGGGGTCCTGGCCGCAGGCCCTGCTCAGCCCGCTGCTGGCCTAGGTGAACAGAATCCCAGGCTGGCAGCAAGCTGAGCAGGCTGGTGGCGTAAGATCAGCATTTTAATTTAATTTTAAATGACGCTTCTTAAACATTTTGAAAACCTTGTTTACTTTACATACAATAGTTTAGTTATATAATATAGACTTACAGAAAGAGACCTTATAAAAATGTTAAAATGTATTACCGGCACGCGAAACCTTAAATTAGAGTGAATAAATGAAGACTTGGCACACCACTTCTGAAAGGTTGTCGACACCTGATCTATCCCTTTCCTAAATATTCACAACATGCTTGCTTAATTTTTTTGACTGCCGCTGCACATTCAGTGGATGTTTTCAGTGACTCCAAGGTCTTTCTTGAGTGGTAACAGCAAATTTAGACCCCATCATTTTTTATTTATTTATAGATTTTATTTTATTTATAGATATAGATATAGTTGGGATTGTTTTCCAATGTGCATTACTTTGTATTTATCAGCATTGAATTTCATCTGCCATTTTGTTGCCCAGTCACCCAGTTTTGTAAGATCCCTTTGTAACTCTCTTCACAGTCTGCTTTGGACTTTAACTATCTTGAGTGATTTAATTCTGAAGAAAATTCTGAAGAAACATTCTAAACTGACATTTAGGAGCCATCAAGAAGAGCTGCGGGAGAAGAGAGAAGGATGTAACAAGGAACAGAGGAGAAAGGAAGCTGACTGGAAATGAAAAGCTGCTGCAGCAGCATCAACATTTGTAACACCAGGGAATCGAGAGAGCATGAGCTTGTCAGTTTTTAACTACAAGTTTTCCATGTGCTAGTGTCTGTGTGAATTGTATTTTGCCTATGTAAAACTTAGCCGTTCTTAGCTTGTACTTCATCAGTGACTTGTTACAAAATGGCCTTTTATAAAAAATGACTTGCTTAGAATCATTTGAACAGTATGCTATTGTACTTTAAATGCTTTTTAACTTGAAATAGGGGATTTGTGTCTGATTTCTAATTTTAGATTACAATGTAGAAGGGATTATTAGTTAAATTGGAAAAAGATACTTTTGTTTTGGAAAGAATATCATCTGTGTCAATCATTTGATCGGAAGGTTATATCAGTGTCCTCCCAATGTTTCCTTAACTACTCTGGAGAGCCATACCCCTGAAAGAGCAGATTAAGGAGACAATAGGCAGGTTGTTCTAAGGGCTCCCCAAAGCCTAAATTTCAGAGTAACCAATGGGCATGCAACTTGACAATGACCCTGCCCTGCTGAGTTTACCATCTAAGAACCTGATCCTGCAGTCATTACAATGGTGAATAGTGTCATTTAAGATAATAATTGAGGAGTTATAATCTGTGGCAGTTTTGCTTAATACATAAATCTTGAGGATTTTTCTGGAAGTCTTTGATGGAGGGAGAGAGGTGGGGAAATGGTGACTAAAGAAGAATGGAGACAATGAAGTTGCTGGCTTGTAAAACTGAGGCCTGCTCTACACACAATCTAGTGTAATGTGTTTATTTTTACCCAAAATAATTAAATCAGTGCATCTTTGTGTGTGTGGACACTCTTGTGTAAGAAGGGACTATATCTCCGGGCACTACTGTGCCCAGTTCTGGTGTCCACAATTGATAAAGATTGATAGACTGGAGAGTGGTAAGAGAAGAGCCGCAAGAACAATTTAAAGAACAGGAAAATGCACCTTATAATTTAGATTGAGCTCCCTGAGTCTATTTAGCTTGACAAAGACGAGGTTAAAGGGTGACTTGATCAGTTAATATGTACCTATATAAGGAACACAAAATTGATAATGGTCTCTTCAACATACAAGACAAAAGTATAACAAGAGCTAGTGGCTGGAAGTTGAAACTAGCCACATTCAGATTGGAATAAGGGGTAAACTTTACAGTGAGGATAGTGTTGGAACAATTTACCAAGGGTTATGGTGGATTTCCTATCATTTGAAATTTTTAAATCAAGATATTTGATATTTTTCTAAAAGAGATGCTTTAGTTGAAACATGAATTAATTCAGGGAAGTCCTATGTTCTGTATTTTATGGGAGGTCAGACTAGATTTCAGTCATCCCTTCTGTCTTTATTATCTTTCAATCTTTACAATTAATTTAAACTCAGATATAACTAGTTTTAAAACCATGTAGGGGCTTCGTACTAGTTTAACTAACCAATACAAATATGTGGGAACAAGCTCTGAGATATTCCTCTGATAAATTATAATAGTTGTCCCGAAAGCTTGGGACCCTGTGGTCCTGAAGGGGAAAATGCTCTTCTGTAAGCGGCGGGAGCTCATTGGTGTGGTTTTTGTGTGTGTGTGTGTGTGTGTTTTGTTTTTGCTCTTTATTTACTTTCAGTAGATGCTGTACATACACAATTTGTACTGAAGTATAGTTGTGTACCAGTGGTAGTTTATTGAGCAAAATCAGGTACAGCCAATGTTGAGTCAGTAAGATATATATTTTTTGCCATTATATTGCCATCTAATTTGGATGTGTTTGCACAAAATAGACAATGATTTCACTGATGGCCAAATCAATTCTTATAGTAGGATATATATTCTGTAACTTTAGTGCCCGTACAAAAGGAGGGTTTTTTTTATATTGGAATGCCTTTTTTTGGTTGATCTTCTGAAGTATGTATCATGCTTTCTATTGTGGCTCATGACCTTGAGTGCCAACCTCAGGGCAGACTGTCAAAAGGCAGGGCAGAAACCCAAAACTGGTTGTGTGTTCTATAATTAGATTTCACCATCCCAGTGAACTCCTAAAGCACTATAACAGTCTGATCATGGTGTCAGTCCTCTTGGGAATCCCAGTCTATTTTGCCATCCACACAAGCTGGACTATATGATAGATGGTCACGTCATCACAATATTCAGGTTACTTCCAGTCCCAAAAGACCAGTCACTTATCCCAGGTCAGTTGTACTCCAATCTCAAACCAAAGGTGCCCGTAGCCAATCCTGTAATAAGCTAACTAAAATGAAATATTCAAAATATTTACGCAGGTAAACACACACAAACAAAGATACAACCTTAAAATAAAAAGGTAATAGAAGCTTATATAATAAGCAAGATTTTATGTTCTTTGGGGCTTACGTAAGCCAAAAAACATATAGATCTTTCTTATGTCTAGGAATTTTTGCCCCTCAGAGTCCAGACAGCATAAGAGACCCAGTTTCCCCTTGTGAGGGATTTTTATCCCCCCCCTCACCCCAGAATCCAAGATGATGGGAAGAGGGCTCCTGCATGTAACCTCTCCATGGTGGATCGGGGAGCAGTTGACAGTCTTTATTCCACAATGGCCAATTTAGATTCATTAGCCCTTCCTGATGGGCAGCAGATAGCACTTCTTGGGGTAAACTAATAGTTCACACCTTAATGCTTTCCCCCTGACTGTGGGGAATTTACTGTTGGAACAAACATTTTTCTAGTTACAGAGCAAACATTTAACATTACTGTAGAACATGAGATACAGATATAAGTAGAATTAATACATGCAGTATCCTACAAGAGTTCCATGAAGCCTAAACACACTGTTATAACTCTAAAATCTATTTTGATAATACTAACACACAGGTAACCAAAACTGGTTTCCAGCTATGCATTTGTAAGTACTCAGTGAGGCCTAGGGATGTTGACATGAAATGACACCTTTTTTGTTAGCATTATAGTTTGCATATCCTCTCTGCATGTTGCCTGACTTTTCGGATTCTCTGGGTTGCACAGCTGTTGCAGTATGTACAGGTAGTTGGGTTACTTATACATCTTCATAATGTATAGATTGTAATTTCATTATATGTAGAATTGATTTTTTTGCTGTAGATAGTATCAACATTGGCTTAATTGCCACAAAATGAGGGGGAGGAAAATCTTACTGGAATAAAACAAACCCCAAAGCAAGTTATTTGAGGGGAAAAATGGGGCCTCAGCGGACTTTCTGAAGAGTTTCTGTTGCAGAATTCCAAAAAGCATTCATCTCTTTCTAGGTAACAGTGTTTAAAACACAGGCATTTTGGCTCCGTCTCTGGAATACTGACAGATCTATACTTGATATTTAGATTTATTGCTTTCCCGTGAATAGGTCTTAACCTCTTTCAAGGAAGAACTAAAG
Source organism: Mauremys mutica (assembly GCF_020497125.1). Classification (NCBI taxonomy): domain Eukaryota; kingdom Metazoa; phylum Chordata; order Testudines; family Geoemydidae; genus Mauremys; species Mauremys mutica. The sequence goes on along the minus strand of NC_059072.1, from coordinate 180,936,722 downwards.
AAAGTAACAGAAAATGTGGATATTCATTTTTTCCTTACTTCTCAGTTCAAGCATAGCAAATATTGACACTTTGACAGACATTTCAAAGGAGTAAACATATTTCCCTTGACAGATTTTGCTCCCTGTGTTCAGTCCTGACCTAGTTAGAGCCATATTCCTTAAATCCCCCTTTTTTACCTCTGCCTTCAAAGGAAATCTTCCATTCTGGAAATGGTGGACACCAGTTGTCAGTTCTTTGCTATCCTATGACAATGGTATAGGTAGTCAAAATAGCTTGTTTATTTCCAAAGCTTTTGGGGCTGCAGTTACTGGACAAATGTATATGAACAGTAAACTGAAAGGACTATAATATACAACTTAATTGTATAGTACCTCTACCCCGATATAATGCGATCTGATATAACACGAATTTGGATATAACACGGTAAAACAGCACTCTGGAGTGGGGGAGAGGGGCTGCGCACTTCAGTGGATCGAAGCAAGTTCTATATAACGCGGTTTCACTTATAATGCGGTAAGATTTTTCGACTCCCAAGGACAGCATTATATTGGGGTAGAGGTGTATTATCGTACCTGAATTCTCAGCTGTTCAAACTACATCATTTTCAATACATATTTATACAGTGCCATAACTTTGGTTCATGGTGCTTTAGAGGTAAAATAAGACACTTTCCTATGCCAAAGATCTTTTAATTTACAACCAAAAATAAACAAGAGGAGAAACCAGGACAGTGGTTGGAGAGCCATGCCTCAACCTCAGAATATTTAGGAACAATAAAGGGAGGAGCAGGAAAGGATGTGAGAGTGCTTAAATGGGCATTATTAGCAAACATTTCACTGACAGAGTTGCATTGCTACCACGTCCCATAAGTGTGAATATGCAGACTCCATTTCAAAGAATTCTGGTTCAGATGAGCAACCCCATGGTTGGTGGGTATAATAGGTCAAGGATGGCTTAGCCTCCCCTGGTGCTGCTGCCAGACTCCCAGTTGCTGGTTTTAGCGGTTTCCACATCCGCCAGAGGAAGTTTTTATTATGTGCTAAGCAGGTCCCAGGGAGGCTGAGTAGGCCTCCATGGTGCATATAAAAGCTGAGGCAGCTCCAATCAGCCACTACCTGGCTGCTCCTCTCCTCCCCCATGGCCTTCCTGCTGCTGGTCCCCCCTCTCCAGGTTCTGGACACCAGTCCTCAGATGTGTACATTGGCCTCTGTGTACCATGCCCCTTAATATGGGGAGATGAAGCTGCCCATGCCCATAGGACATGGAGCCCCCAAGGATCAGGTTCTGGGGCAAGGGGGTTGTAGTGCACTGGAATTGGTTGGCGCCTCGCTAGGACCCAGGAGTAGTTGGCTGGAAAGAATGCCTGGACTCCCTGCATCAGGGCAACAGCATGAAGTGACACACACTCCCTGCTGCGTGCTGTTTCCTTGCAAGGTCACCTGGGGGGGAGGGGCTGCTGTTGGGGATCCCTGAGCCCTGGCTGCAGCTGGGAGAGTTGAAGCTTGAGCAGTAACATTTCTGCTGCTCCCCAGGAGCCTCTCCCAGTGCAGAGACCTCAGCCTAGCTAGGGAACCCCTTCCCTGGACCCAGCCCCTTCTCCCAGGGAGGGCACCACTTCCCTCCACCCCCAGGAGTGGTGCCTCCTGGTTCCACCCTGTCTGCTGGTGGAGGGTTTGGCCCCAGGCTGCTCCCAGCTGGCTGGCTGAGATTCCCTTCCATGTGGCCGCCAGCTCCCATTCTTTGCAGGATGTGTGAAACCAGCCTGCACAGTGCTGAGGGCTGGGACAGTGATGGGGGGGGGGGCAGAGAAGGGAGAGCATGCAGCTGCATGGGAGCGCTGTGCTCCTTCTTCCTTCTGCACACCTGTGGGCTTGCTTGCATGCCCCTCGAAGCCTAAGCTATACCTGTGGACATGCATGCCACTTCTCTGCAAACAGTTAGTGTATTCTTGTACATGCCTGCCGGCCTCTCTATCATCTGAGTGTTACTTATTACTTGTTCTTAGATCAGTGCACTAATGGCTTGGACAGCGAAGTGCAGCATTTGTGCACAAACACCCTTCAAATGTCATTTAAAACAAGAAGCCAATAATGTTCCTTTCTAACACCGTTTTACTGGCCACCTCTTGTCTATTACGTGAGTGGCTTTATTGCGTTAGGTGAAGGAGGAGACTAATTGAAGAGATTAATCCTAGGTATCAGAGTTTTGCTGATGAGCCTTTAATTTTCTCCCTCAAACCCCCTTGCTCTGAATCGAAATGAAAAGTTGCTGCTGCTTTTTGAAAGTGGTATTCTTGAGCTTTCTCTGTATATAGGGCTAATATTACAGTGTGTGTGCTCTGAAGCAGGGCAGCCTGGTGTAACTCTTGCAGGGACAGTCTGCATATCAGCTGTTCGGGGGGGTGGGCAAGAGGAAATTGAAGGGGAAACAAGGATGTGTGAAGGGGCAGGAGGCAGGTGAAGGGTGATTCAGGGAGCAGAATGGGATGGGGTGGGGGCAATGGGTGTGGAGGATGGGGCAATACAGGGGAATTGGGGAGAATTGTGGAGTTCTGGTGGGAGTGCGAGCAGAGGGGAGAAGGAGCGGAGGGATGGGATGAGTGGGTAGGGCCCAGGGTGGAGTGTGGGCGGGACCATGGGCAGAAGAGGAGGAGCTAGCTTCCCCAAGGGCAACCTTCATTTTCCTCATTGTTATATTTTCAGTTTGATTATTCATTCAGTGTAGTTTATTTGTAATACCAACAGACCCTGGTCATCTGCAGGCAGAATTGAATCTGGGACCTCTAGAGCTTAGTTCATGAGCCTCTACTGCATGAGCTAAAAGCCAATGGGCTGTTAGCTAAGGTTGTAGAGCAGACTTATTTTATCTCTCTCTCTAAGTGGTCTCAATGCCACTAGATGGGACAGAACACCACACCCAGAAGGTGTGTGGGTTACATATTATCTTTACATTGTTCCCAAAAATCTTCATTGTTATCCTCTCTCTAGATACTGCCAGGTAGCAAATATATAATCATTGAGAATGTGGAATTAGTGATTATGAAACATCAAGTGATATTCTTGACCTTTTTCTTGAGCTCAGATACTGTTGTCTGTTTTCTCTAATATATTAATCTTCACAGAAAGTGTATTAGTTTAACAAACAGTGAACTTATCATTTGTACTTATACAAACATTGCTGTAAACTTAATCTGAAGTTAAACCTTGATTAAAAACTTTTTTCTGCAAAAATTGTGTGTGTGTGCACGCACGTGTGCACAATTGATCAAAATGGGAAAATGAGGTACAAGTTTATTTCCTTTGAGAATGCTGAAATTATTAAAAATGAAGCTCTGGCTCTGCAAATCCAAATATTAAATCGTATTAGTGAATCTGCTAATGTAGTGTTCTAGTTGATTTCATTTACAGTACATAATCATTTTGGTAATTTAACCCTGACATTGAGCAGAAGGTAGCATATTGCCCTTGGGAACAACCCTGGTTGTAGGAGACCTGTTCTCTTCCCTCCACCCTCCAACTTTCACCAACTATCCAGCCACAGTGGTGGCTTCTCTATTCTGATGGGTATTTTCCTCTTAAAATGGAGACAGAAAGGTAAAGGGGGCATATAATATTTTGGAGGCTCTGATTGCTGTTGTAATTTTTTCTCAGAAAGCATTAAAGTGTAACAATAAAAGTTCTATGATATAGTAACTCCCCACTTAACGTCCTCTCGCTTAACATTGTTTTGATCTTGTCCCTGCTCAATTACAGAACATGCTCCATTTAAAGTTGTGCAATACTTCGCTATAATGTCGCTTGGCTGCCTGCTTTGTCCACAGCTGGCAGCCCCCCCATCAGCTCCCCTATGCCCCCCTCCCCCAAGTACCTCCCACCCGCCGGCAGACCCTGCAGATCAGCACCTTCCCCCTCCTTCCCCCGCCTCCTGCCTGCGGCAATCGGCTGGCTTGTGGAGTTCGGTGGGGGGGAGCGAGGACGTGGTGTGCGGAGTAAAGGGGGAGGGAGGGAGAAGAGGCGAGTTAAGGGTAGGGGCTTGGAGGAAGGGGTGGTGTGAGTGGGTTGAGGGTTGAGCCCCCCACCTCGGTGCTTGCAGAGTAGGGGAAGCTGCTGCTGCGCAATGTGCTTCTCCTAGTCTACAGCACCTTCAGCCTTCTTGCCTGCCTCAATGTTTCCAGTGCCAGTGGGCTGTGCCTGTGTGGGGTAAGGCAGGGGCACCTCCCAACTATAGTACTGTACTGTATGGCAAAAAAAATTCCCTGGAACCTAACCCCCCCATTTACATTTATTCTTATTGGGAAATTGGATTCACTTAGCATCGTTTTACTTAAAGTCACATTTTTCAGGAACATAACTACAATGAGGAGTTACTGTACATGATAAATAGTAAACAATATACCTCTGTTTTGCTACCCTCTGAGCAGTAAGAATGTAATATGAAGCCACCAGGTGTGGAACATGATGTAACGAAGTGAAACAAACTGGCCGTACCCAGAGCCTGCTTTATTACGCCAGGTCTACACTACAGACCTGTATCGGAAGAGCGACATCAGTCAAGGGGCTGAAAAATCCACATTTTGAGTGATGTAGTTATACCGCCCTAACCCCCCGTATGGACTGTGCTGTGTCAACGGGAGAGCTTCTACTGCCAATATCACCTCCCCGTGAGGTGGTGGTGGGTGATTAAGTATGCCAATGGGAGAAGCTCCATAGTGTCTTCACTAAAGCGCTACAGCAGCACAGCTGCACTGCTGCAAACATGCTGCGGTAGCACTGTACATGAAGAAAAGCCCTTAATGCTTTTGGTTGCATCTGCAATAACACCTTGTCTCTTCTTCTCTAGACTTTAGTTCCTTCTTCCCACTGTGATTGTTATTACACAGGACTGTTTTTTTAGATTTTGGGAACCATTAGTGAGATGAGGTTTTTTTCTGTTTACCAAATATAATGGACCTATTTGTGGGGGAAGGTGGCGGGGGAGGAGAGGGAAGCTAAATTCTTGAGTTTACCATCATCCCTACTTTGCTATAAGAGAAGTGGAACTCAGCTGATTCTTTTGTGGTCAGAACATAATTGCCAACAGGTACGCAAGAGGTAATAATTTTCTGTTTTTTTTTGTTTTGTTTTTTAATAAGAGGTATATATCTAACAAAGTGGGGATCTGTGGGATATTGTGCCCCAAGCCACAAGAGGTTTGTGAAGCATTCTGGTGAATATTATTACTTTTTCTCCTTTTATTTTTGTGCTCTGTTTAATGATAGAATCCAAATTAGCCAGCAATATAAATGTAATTAGCAAGTGCTTTAAATAACTAAGCTATATTTTTGAAAATATAAGTTGTCTTAGTCTGTCCTTTTCGAAAATTTAGGATGTCTATCAAGGATGTACAATAAAATAAATGAGAAAGTAAATGCATTATGAATTCCTTTTTTATTCTGATATTCCATTTTATTTGCTTATTTTCTCTTCTACGTCAGTTCCATTCCATTCCTATCCAGACATTTCCCCCTTAATTTCTGCTATTTTCTCTTCTCTCTGAAAGCAATATCTCTGTTGCAATGATGCTACTTAAGAATGACCTATGATGCTGAATTGGCTCTGACTGTAATTATTATAATTACAAACAATAATTTTGCTTAATGACAGCCTAATTTCTTCAAATATGCCTATTCCCAAAGTTTTGAACTACATGGAAAGTATAAAGAGTTATTAAAAAGACATGAAATAGGTGCCCCCCCAAGTCTTGAAATAGCTATTTATTTTTTAAACAAATCATACAGCTAATTTTTCATTAGTTTTAATTAATCTAACTAAGATTTTTCTTGAAAACTCGTAGAAAATTGAGTCTGTACTCATAATGTGCTGTAAATTTTGGGAAGATGCTTGGTCTTTTTCATGCAATGAGTGTTCAAACAGTGCTTTAAGAGAGAAACTGTACTTATCCATCACTATGGAGTCACTACTAGCACCGCCATAATTATGTACTGTGTGCATATACAAGAGTACATTGACTTACTATTGGGCAGTGTGAGAATTGGTCGTTGGCGTACACCAAATTGAAGCCTTGTATTTCTAGCTCCTTCTCTGATTTTGAGGATTCCATAAGTATGATCCTAAGTATTAAAAAAAAAAACCTAGCTGCTTTTGTTGATGGAGCAAACAACTGCTAAGGTAGAAAGTTTGTGTCTGATACTTTTTCCTAATCTGATTATTAGTCATTATATACCTGCCAAGGTAGGAAAATAAGAATTCTCTACTGGAATTTTGCTCACCGCTGCCTACTGTTTAGCTGATGTGTCTTTTGATGTGGTATTTGTCAGTCCATTTGGAAGGGATTTATGTATGTGTTAATGGTTGAAAAATAAACTTCTTTGGGAGTGGGAACTGTGTAATACAGCTGAACAATTATTTTCAGAGAAAGTAGCAGCAATTTTCGTTAATCACATGGATATATCACTATGTGTATGCATGTATCTGTGTGCCACATTATAAGGCTTAACAGTTACAACGATGAATATTTCTCTAACTTCTGTAATTTAGAGCTTAAATAAAGATCACAAGCATTCATCCATTAGAACAATGGGGAGGGATAGCACAGTGGTGTGAGTATTGGTCTGCTAAACCTAGGTTTACAAGTTCAATCCTTGAGAGGGCTGTTTAGGGATCTGGGGCAAAATCAGTACTTGGTCCTGATCATGAAGGCAGGTGATGGGATTTAAAGACCTTTCAAAGTCCCTTCCAGCTCTATGAGATAGGTATATCTCCTTATATTTGGATCTAGATTGTTCTCAGTGGTACCAGATGACACAACAAGCAGTAATGGCCTCAAGTTGCAGTGGGGGAGGTTCAGGATGGATATTAGGAAAAAAATTTTCACTAGGAGGGTGGTGAAGCACTGGAATGGGTTACCTAGGGAGGTGGAATCTCCTTCCTTAGAGGTTTTTAAGGTCAGGCTTGAGAAAGCCCTGGCTGGGATGATTTAGTTGGGAATTGGTCCTGCTTTGAGCAGGGTTTGGACTAGATGACCTCCTGAGATCCCTTCCAACCCTGATATTCTATATTCTATTAATGTAACATTCCCCTTTCTTATAAAATGATAAAAATGTTTAATTATCAAAAGATAAATCTAATTTCAGTTGATTGTTAGTTAGTGTTTTCCTTCTGGTTATTGAAATACACATTTCCATTTTTCTTTGAATTCATTAGTGACCAGAAAATAATTTCCTGTGCATTGTCAAGTTGCCACCAAATCTACAGATGAGTTAGGGTTTTTTTAAATCAATTTAATATTTTCATTTACAGCATTAGTGTCAGCCAATTTTATTTGCGGGGGGAGGGAATCTGTGAAACGGAAAGTATCCATACACATTGATTTTCCCACTTTCCTCTTCTTCCCTGCCCCCTCCCCCCCCAAAAAATGTGTGTGAAATCAGTGTAAAATCATCCCCACTGTCACTGATGTGTTGGTAATTATTAAGGAACTCTCTTTAGTGCATAATAGAATCATAGGACTGGAAGGGACCTTGAAAGGTCATCTAGTCCAGTCCCCTGCATTCATGGCAGGATTAAGTATTATCTAGACCATCCCTGACAGGTGTTTGTCTAAACAGTTCTTAAATATCTCCAATCATGGAGATTCCAAAACCTCCCTTAACAATTTATTCCAGTGCTTAACCACACTGACAGTTAGGAAGTCTTTCCTAATGTCCAACCTAAACCTCCCTTGCTGCAGTTTAAGCCTCCTGTTTCTTGTCCTATCTTCAGAGGTTAAGAACCACCATTTTTTCTCACTCCTCCTTGAAACAACCTTTTATATACTTGAAAACTGTTATCATGTCTCCTCTCAGTCTTCTCTTTTCCAGGCTAAACAAACACAGTTTTTTCCAGCTTCCCTTGTAGGTCATGTTTTCTAGACCTTTAATAATTTTTGTTGCTCTTCTCTTGATTTTCTTCAACTTGTTTAATCTTTCCTGAAATGTGGCACTCAAAACTGGACACTCCTCAACTTTCCTCAACTGTGGCATTCCAGTTGAGGCCTAATCAGCACAGAGTAGAGTGGAAAAAGTATTTCTCGTGTCTTGCTTACAACACTCCTGCTAATACATCCCAGAACAATGTTTGTGCTTTTTGCAACAGTGTTACACTGTTGACTCATATTTAGCTTGTGATCTGCTATGACCCCCAGATCCCTTTCCCCAGTACTCCTTCCTAGGCAGTCATTTCCCATTTTGTATCTGCACAACTGATTGTTCCTTCCTCAGGGCCGGCTCCAGACCCCAGCGTGCCAAGCGCGCGCTTGGGGCGGCGTCCCGCGGGAGGGCAGCAGGCGGCTCCGGTGGACCTCCCGCAGACGTGCCTGTGGAGGGGCCGCTGGTGCCGCGGCTTCGGTGGAGCATCCGCAGGCGTGCCTGCGGGAGGTCCACCGGAGCTGCGGGACCAGTGGACCCTCCAGAGGCACGTCTGTGGAGGTCCACTGGAGCCGCGGGACCGTCGACCGCCAGAGTGCCCCCCGCGGCGTGCCGCCCTGCTTGGGGCGGCGCAAATCCTAGAGTTTAACAGCCGCCCCTGTCCTTCCTAATTTGAGTACTTTTCATGTGTCCTTATTGAATTTCATCCTATTTGCTTCAGACTTTTTCTCCAGTTTGTTCAAATCATTTTGAATTATAATCCTATTCCCCAACGCATTTGCAACCCTTCCCAGTTTATCATCCACAAACTTTATAAGTGTACTCCCTATGCCGTTATCTAAATCTTTGATGAAGACATTGAACAGAACCGGACCCAGAACTGATCCCTGCGGGACCTCATTTGCTATTCCCTTCCAGCATGAGTGTAAATCACTGATAACTACTCTCTGGAAATGGTTTTGCACCCACCTTATGGTAGCTGCATTTAGGTTGCATTTCCCTAGTTTGTTTATGAGCAGGTCATGTAAGACAGTATCAAAAGCTTTACTAAAGTCAAGATATGCCACATCTACCGCTCCCTGCCTTATCCACATCAAAGAGAACTATCAGGTTGACACTGACTATTACTTATCACCTTATTATCTTCTTGATGTTTGCAAATTGATTGCTTAATTATGTGCTCCATTATCATGTATAGTTTGTTGCAGATTACTTCTTTAAATGCTCCCTTTATAAAGAGGAAGATCTTAGGTGGATTGATAAAACTCTCTCCAGAAATATCTACTGCATCTGTGACTAGTTTGGGGCCTTCTCTTCCTTGCAGATCAGTGAGTGCTTGCTTATTACAATTTACACTTTAAATTATTTTGACTGAAATTTAGATAACCCTTCATACTACTGTCCTTTTGTGAGGACTATGCTCTATTTTTGTACTCATTGAAGCCATTTAAAAATAATGGAGAATATGGAATAACAGAGATTTAAGTCTAAGTGTTATAATATTCATTTTCATTTTTCTCCCAGTGAAGGAGAAGAAGCTTTTCTCCCATGATACCACACACACTTTAAAAAGAAAAAAAAAACAGCACAATTTGTGTCAGGTTTTCCATTTTGTTGAAATTTACATAGAACTTCAAAGTAAATTGAAAATTTCAGGAGCTTGATTTACCCATTAGAAACCTGTTCCAACATAGTACTAAAAAGGCAGCTGTGGCATAGAAAGAAATAATGACATTAAATAAATATATAGATTTTTTCCAGCAATTTGCAATGCTGAAAGTCCTTAGTTTTTATTTAAATAACTACAGTTATATTTAGTAATACTATGGCAATACGTATGGGTGAAGATTAAATTCCTTTTTATTATCTGGACCATTTGAGTTTAATTTTATTATCAGATAAATGGAGATGCATTACTCTTTCTTGCATCATTTCCATGTTTCCCCCACATGCCAGTTGTAACCCTGAAAATCTCCTTATTCTTCACCCCATCCCCTGTTATCCCTCATCCTTGTTATCTTGTATGTGTGATTTTCATACTTTCCATAACAGGAATACTGGATGGGTTTTGTGTAATCTCAGTTTGAGCAGTTGGTGGACACAGGTCAACCATTCAGAGAGTTTATAACTTTGGTTTCCTCTGGGTAGTGGTGACATCTCATTTCAACTCCACAATGTCTGTTCTACCTCATAAATACATGGTTGAGGTTTGAGATTAAAAACAAAAGAGGCCTTTAGGTATAGGAGCTTTCAAAACTCAAGAGAAAAGGCAGAAAAAACCTTATTTTTGTTAATCTGTGTAATGGTGACATGCTTCTTCTCAAGACCTGGTTATCTTCAGCAAGCTGATTTCTTAGTGGGATAGATGCTGAGTATTGTGGGACACACTTTTTCCTCACTGACTATCTTATTGCCTCTAGAGCATTCAGAGGGCCAGATTCTTTGCACTCCAAAATTTGGTTTAGCCAGCTGCTGAAGGATTTCCATGTCCCCCTCCCTGGAAAATCCCCAACTGCGGTAGATCCATTATAGTGGCTCCTACACTAGCTCTATAACCCTCCGTTCAGACTGTGGCCAGGTGATACTGCACCATGGCAATCCCAATCTACTGTTACAGGCTCCTGGGGTTGTGGACTGATGGGGATAAATTACAGCAATGCTGAGCTGTTGATTTTAGGAATAAGGAAGTGTAAATGTAGGTTAAAGCTGCCTTTGCTGAGCAGAACTTGGTGGTTGTTGTTGGACTGAAGAATCAGTGCCCAATTCTCTACTTGTCCAGGGAACAAGAGACTGCTACCACTAATCCAAAATGGCTACGGATTTTTCAAATTACATGGCACTATTCACCAGCATTTCAGATTAGAGTTTCAGGACACAGTTTCAACCAATGTTGTGCTAAACTCCTTAGTGACATATTCCCCTCTGTAAACTATGATATAAATGCACCTTTTACAATAGTCCTACAATTGTATTTTTATTTTAAATTATATTTATTAGATCAATATAATTAAGTTCTGCTTGCCTGCATAACAAATCAGCCATAGATAACGGCATTAACCAGGGCAGGGTAATTTTTTCAAGCAAGTAATTGTTATATTTTTTCTTTTAAATCTATTCCTGCATACTGAATCACTAATGTCACTAGAGTTGACGCTTACAAACACTGGTTTGCCCAGCTTGTCAGGTTAAAAACAAAAACCTGCATTTAGCTCTGTGTGGATGTTGTGAATTAATTTCTATTGGTAAAGTGTTTAGCAGCAAAATGTCAAATTCACATATTTGAAGTACCTGGCATATAGGCACCGTAGGGCACCTTGCAACATTAAAATGAAAACACTAACATTTTATAAAACCCATTTTCCCAAAACTAAATAAAACAGTTTAGTCATATTCATATTTCTAAAGACTTTGGGTTCAATCCTGATTATGTTAAAATTAATGGCAGAACTCTCATTGTCTTCAGTTGATGAGTGGGCCTTTTGTTTGAATATTAGAACATTTTCCTTATTGCATCACTGACTAATAACATGATTTAAGCTTTGTATGTAAAGAAGTTGTTTGAAAAACTTCAGACTTAAATAAGTTTCATTAAGCTTGCCTCTTACATGATAAAATAAATTTTATATTTAGTAGCTTGTTACAGGACAAATTAGTTTTAAGTAGAGATGGTGTTACCCGGGGTTCTTTCAACCCAAAGCTCTTGGTAACTTTTACTCTGTGCGAGGTGGTGTCAGGAAATAAATCAGGGGAGACATCAGGCCGTCCAACCGATAGATGGCTGGGACAAACAGGACAACATAAGAGTGCTTTCACTTAAAGCTAAACTTTACTAATCTCAAGCACTTACACATGTCTGCAACAAGATTAGTGAAACACCCCCAACCCTTGATAATTACCAACGCTGAGTGTGGCTTTCGAGTGACACAGCGGCAGGCTTCCAGTGGCCAAATCTTCCGTCTGCCGGTGGGGACCACAAGATGTATCCAGAGGGAGAGTCCAAAGAGAGTCCAAAAGAGTCCTCAAACGAGTCCAACTATCTCAAACTTTTCCCCCTTATTTATACATTAGTCTTGGTAGTCCATCGATCTGATGATGACAAATCTGTGCAGATCATCTTTTGTTGGTCTATGGTGTGTCCTCTGATGACTGTACAAGCCAATTCTAGAAGTGCACATTTTGCTGCAGATGGTGCATGGGAAGTTCGCGGTCAGTGGATTGTGCACTGCTGATGCTCTGTGATGTCGTTCGCGTGCCTCTTGTAGATGCCGGCAGCGGTCTTCCTCAAATGCGATGCAGGTATTTCTAACTGTTGCACGCCACTGTTTTCTGTCGCTGGCGGCATCCTCAAGGTCCCTAGGTTTGATACTGCTGTATTGCAGATTGGCTTTGATGGTGTCCTTGTAACGTTTCTGTGGACGACCTATATGCCGGATGCCCTGGGAGAGCTCACCATACAGAAGCTGGCGGGGGATTCTGTTGGCACCCATGCGGCTGACATCGTACCCTCATGGATCGAGAAGCTGTTGCAAGACCTGAGAGAAGGACAGAGAACTAGCTCGAGAACTAGCCCTCTACAACATCGAGATAGCGGCATTAAGTGAAACACGATTGCCTGGGGAAGGTTCCTTGAGTGAACCAGGAAGTGGTTACACCTTCTTCTGGAAGGGTAAGACTGAGACAGAGGACAGAATACATGGAGGTGGTCTGGCAATAAAAACCTCATTGATGCATCAACTCCCAGACCTTCCAGTGGGTATCAGTGAAAGATTGCTGAAACTACGCTTCCCACTAAATGCCAAACATCATGCCACCATCATCAGTGCATATGCACCCACTCTAACATGCTCTGACAACTCAAAGGAACAATACTATGAAGATCTCGACAGACTGATCAAGGCCACACCTGTAACAGACAAACTACTCCTACTTGGAGATTTCAATGCCTGAGTCGGGACTGACAGCGAGAACTGGAAAGGAGTAACCGGGCCACATGGTGTAGGCAAAATGAACAGCAATGGACTACTCCTTTTGAGCCTTTGTTCTGAAAATGACCTGACCATTACCAACACTCTGTTCCGACAAGTGGACAAATACAAAACGACGTGGATGCACCCTAGGTCCAAACAGTGGCATCTGATTGATAGATTATGCCATTGTTAGAAGGCGAGACATCCGAGTTGTACTGATCACCAGAGTAATGCGAGGCGCAGAGTGCTGGACAGATCACAGATTAGTCAGGATGTCTCTTCAATTTCACATCGCTCCCTCTCAGCACAAACGCCCTAAGCGTGTGCGACCTGCTTTCAACATAGCCAAACTGAAGGATGCTCAGTGTTTCAACAATTTCCAGAGGAGTCTTGATGACAAACTGACATCCCACGGACAATTGATTGGTACTGTAATGAAAAGTGGGACCAGTTCAAGCAGATAGTGACTGACACAGCAATAACATCTCTTGGACCAAAGAAAAGAACACATCCCTCCTCAGTCTCTAAACGGGACCATTTCAAGTACCTTCAGAGCAGAACACAGAAAGACCACAGAAATTGAGCACTATGCTGAGACTCACAACTCAAAGATGTTCTTCAGTGCTATTAAGACTGTCTATGGACCTTCTAAACCAAGGACCACCCCATTGCTCTCATCAGACAACACAACGCTGATTAAAGATAAAGAAGGCATCAACGAAAGATGGCGAGAACACTCTAGCAACCTTCTCAATAGACCATCAACCGTGAATAATAATGTCCTCAATGAAATTCCACAACAACCTGCTCTGACAGATCTTGACTTTCCGCCCACTATAGATGAGATTATACGTTAGTAATAGAATGACATGTCCCTTAAAGAAACCTTGTTAAGTAAGCAATTTCACTGATCCAGCAAGAGGTTCCTTCTGATTATTGATTAACCAGGTGTGGGGTTTTCCAGAGTCTGCAGCCTTGAGATCCCAATAGACATTCCTGAGGGTACATCCTGCTCTTTTAAAATGCATGTATCAGCAACTTCAACACAGTTCTTATCAGGAAGAACGTGGGGTCAAGCTGCCCTTGCTGTGGCACCCAAAACTCCCTCCCCTCCTGCCTTGGTGAAGCTGAGATTGCTGAATTTACAGCTTGCTGACTAGGCCGCCTTTAACAATAAGCCATAGTGGTTTTAGGCACTTTACTGGTTTGCCAAAGTCTCCCCGTACAATGGGACAGAAGAGCCAAAACCTCAGATCCAAATCACCCAAACATTCACACTGGCTGTTAAAAGAAGTTCATCATAGCTACTGATAGAGTGGTCCTGAAACCTCACCTTCACTAGTTTCATCTCACTTAGGTCACCTTGGCACTGTTTATTGATGGCCTGTGATAAATGAAGTGTGAGAGAAGGTGGCTAGAATATTCATAGCAGAAGTCTCCTGTCTAATTTGACTGATTATGGCATATCCTTTCTATCACAAGGTTGGGGAAAAAATCTTCTATTAGAGTAAGGAGAAGTGTGTTAAACTGAAGAAATGTCCTTTCAGTAAGAGTCTACAATTTTTCTAATAAGATTTTGAAGCAAGCTTTATCGGTTGCTGAGGTATCAAGCATCTGCTTTGTGAGTAGTGAGACCCATTCAGGAGTACACAATTGTCCAGCATCTTCTGTCTAGATGGGCTCAGAAAGCCTAGTAGAATTTAGCCTATCCAACAGATAGCTCCCACTTGTAGGCTGATTGTACTTTAGTGTAGTCTCTTTACAGTTCTTTGTTTCAAATTTTCAAGTTTTGTTTGTTAGCTGTTGTCTCTGCTTACTGAATTTCTAAAATTGCAGCTGCTGCTTATAGGGATTTTTTGTAGTTTTATATATGGACAAATTTATTGTATGGATCATGCCATCTTTTTGTGCACAAGTTCCCCATTTATCTTCACAAGAATTAAGAGACTGTCCTTCCTTTCTTATCTTCTCTTTTCAGTGAGACTGAGAGTCGTTTACACACTTCAAACATCATGAAATAATATCTGAGTAGAAAATAAAGCTTCCAGCTTGGAAAAGTTTCACTCACTATGAGGGTCCAAAGAAGGAGCATAAATCAAGAGAGACTATATTATAGACTGTATTACCGAAACACCTGCTTCTCAAGGACAGCCATTTTTCAATAGGATCTCAACACATTTCTGCGCGTGCACACAGACACACACACACACACACACGCTAGCTTTGCACACATGGTTGTGCAGATGCAGATTTCAGCAGAAGTGTTCTAGTCTCTATTCTCAAGTAGTCCTCTATTACTTGTAATGCTTCACAGACCCTGCCTGCTATACACTGATGTTCACTTAAAGCAGTGTTTCCCAAACGTGGGACGCTGCTTATGTAGGGAAAACCCCCGGTGGGCCAGGCCGGTTTGTTTACCTGTTGCATACGCAGGTCCAGCCGATCACAGCTCCCACTGCCATGGTTCGCTGCTCCAGGCTGATGGGAGCTGCTGGAAGCGGCGGCCAGCACATCGCTCGGCCCATGCTGCTTCCCGCCGCTCCCATTGGCCTGGACTAGCGAACCGCGGGCAGTGGGAGCCACGGTCAGCTGGACCTGCGGATGCAGCAGGTAAACAAACCGGCCCGCCAGGGGCTTTCCCTACACAAGTGGCATCCCAACTTTGGCAAACACTGACTTAAAGAATAGACATTTTAGCTTAATGGTAAATATCTCAGCATTGTTCAAAGAGCATTACGATTGAATTCAGATAAATTCTTCTAAATTACCCCTCTAGAAACAACATCATTAAGAAACACTGCTAGAAGTCCGATGCTCCCTGACTGCTCCCCCCAAAAAACATTGAGCATATACCACTGGGGGAGAGAAGGTGGGGAAAAGGGGTTTTGTTCCAGTTACTTCCTGTTTCCACAAAAGATGGGAGGGCTAAGGTCCATGCTGGATCTAAGATCTTAGATTTTAGCCAGTAGTAGACAAATTTAAAAGGAAGGAATTATATTATTTCCAAAGAAAGGTAAATAGATGTGTGTTCTGGGCATTGTATATGCTTAAGTTTGGTATTTTGAATGTTGCTTTTAGAACTGGGCATCTGCTTTACCGGTGAGATTTAGTAAAATCCCATTGACGTCAAAAGGAGCAGAATGAGGTCAATGCTGAGTGTTTTTGAAAAATTAACCCAAAATGTGTTCACAATTCTTAGCAGTTATATTGTCATATTTACACAAGATGGTAGTGCATGTTTTACGCTATTGGGACAATTAACTGATTACGAATCCTTGTCAGATTCTTGTATTCCTTACAGTCTTATCACCAAAGGGATGCTGAAATTGCATTCAAAACTCTGTCCAGCTTTCCCACAGAAACAAACTAAATACATAGTAACAAAGCTAGTCACCCTGATTTTGAGGATGATGTAGACAATCACAGTTTATACAAATGAGTCTTTGCATGGCTCCACAAACCAATCTGGGAAGAACAACATTTACTGCAGTGACCATAGAGTTATTTGCCTGGTTGCATTAATTGAGCTGCACATTGTTTTCGTGCCTGGTGCTTCTAGCTGAGCAACATGGCTCTTCTTATATTTGTGGCACCCTGGGATACAATCAGTCACCAGTTGCTCGAAGGTAGAATCAAAAATATTCACTGAGGCGTGACCACATTCTTGACTCACCTGAGTATGAGTCCCAACAAAGGACTTATTTTATTGTCAAAGGTTGCATGGGAATTCATTTACTTGATGCAGTTGCACACCGACTCTTACACTCTCTCAGCCAGCAAGACCACTTCCAGTGGCAGGGTAAAGCTGAGACAACTGAAGGACTTGCTGGCTGTAGGTTTATTTTTTGGAGTGACTATCTCATAAATCAATTGCCCAGTTACTAGGCTAATGAGCCTGGTCTGTCCAGATAGTGGCCCATTAACCAGGGAATTTTGGAATAAATCCTTGTAGGCCATCATACCAAGAATAGCTCACAAATCATACATCACCCTACAAAGCAATCCCCTACTCACTCTGTTTCCACCATTCTACCACATGGAGGAGGGCTTCGACTCATGAGCAGTAAATACATAGTGCCCTGCAAAATAAAATTTCATCTGAAGACTTTCCTTCCCAAAGACAAGATGTGTAACACTAGAGATCTGGCAGAGCATATCTGCAGAACTAACATATTTCAACAAGGGAATTTTAGATGTTGGTCCTAATAGTTTTAGCAGTATTGGTGGAACTCATGTCATACTTTGTCATGATGAGGCAGCCTCTGTGGTCAGTCACATACTGACTTCTTACCCATGTGACAAATAACCTGTGTGATGCCATGGCTTGGTGGCAATTAAGGGGGAAACTGTAAGTGCCCACTAAAGTTGAGGACCAAGATTGTCTTGATTAGTAAAGGATTTAAAGAAAAACACAGTTTCTGACAGCCTCAGCCAATTCGTGAGGCCCTTCTCAAACTTGATGTGAAAAGATGCTTGATTTCTATCTGAAATGTACTAAAACTCTTAAAGCCCATCCAGCTTTCTGAAGTAATTGATAACAATAGGAAAGGTTGTCCTGTGTTCAAGAATCATGCCAATGCATGTCTTATAGATAGACAGATTTATAACTCCAAGGTAAGGCACACTGCTGGAGGAATCTTCTGCAGCCAGACGTCTTTTTTCTACCCAGAGAAATGGCAGGTAGATAAATGAGGTGTTTCTTATTTTTTTTAAACTCACTTATCTTCAGTCTCATTTGATTTTGTTTTGTTTTCTGGATCTCTTATTTGGTTTGTAACATTTGTAATGTACCTTTGACTTAAAAAGATACTTTGATGTGATATCTGATTCAAAATGCATTTCTGCCAGGTAGTGTGTGTGTTGCTGCCTATTTTGGTGATTTTTTTTCACCACTTTGTTGAATGAAGTGGTTCCATACTTTAAAAAAAACAAACAAAAAAACCCCCCAAAACAAAACATTTGGGGGGGGTTCTGAATTTCCAAAATTGGAGAATCTGTTATAACTGTCACATTGGGAAGAAAATAACATTAAATGCCTGCTTTTATTTCAACAAGAAAGGTTAGGGTATATTATGATGCCATTTTTCCACCTCTTCTCTACTAAGAGTTGAGGATTCTGTTAACTTTTAACCTCGTTATCTCTAGCCTGCTTCTTGCTTGCTTATATATACCTGCCCCTGGAAATTTCCACTACATGCATCCGACGAACTGGGTATTCACCCACGAAAGCTCATGCTCCAAAACGTCTGTTAGTCTATAAGGTGCCACAAGACTCTTTGCTGCTGTTAACTTTTTGTTTTTCAATTATATAATAGTTCATCTCTGCTTTAGAAAGTAACCATCAGAGGGATAAAATTGTTACAGTTCCATGGCCAAGAAAAGGAGGGAGCATTGTCTAGAGCAGGGGGTCTCAAACTCAATTTACCTTAGGGCCAGTGCCAGTCCTCAAATCCTCCCAGCGGGCCAATAATGTCCCTGAAGATGGTGTTCAGAAAATAAAACATTTATATTGTATTTTTATTTTGAATTTCTTAGAAATAATAAAACTGTCATACAACTGTATACAATTCTTCGCCTGCCAGAGAGTTTTTAGTGTTTGCCAGACACCTGGCAATGCTTCAGTTCTGTCAGTTTGTTGATGTTTGGCCTCAGTGACAGAGCAGTTTAAACCTTCAGGATTGCAGCAAGGTGTACATCAGATAGTTGTGTTTGGTATTTTGACTTGTTTATATTCATTGTGGAAAAAAGTGACACCGCCTCCATGGCTGACTCTGCCCAGCAACTAATGATGCTGCCTCCATGACTGACTCTGCCCGGCAACTAGTGATGGTATCTCTGTCCCTCTCCCCCAGTCAATGGGAGCTGCAGGGGGCAGCACCTGCAGCAGAGGTTGCTGGCAGCGTGGCTGTATGCATGTCTTTCCTCCATGGACTGCAGTGGGCAGGTTCTCAGGCTGCAGATGGCCTGCGGGCTGGGACTTTGAGATCCCTGGTCTAGAGGTCCCTACTAGAGCCAACAACTATAGAATTTTAAGTTATGCAAGTTCCTTCCCGTCTTAAGCTAGAAAGGAACACAAACACAAGACTTATCTTTACAGACTTGCAATAATACAGAAAAAGAGCTGAAAGTACTTTTTCTGTTTCAAGGAGCTTTTACCTTTATTTGTTTAGCATGTGAACATTTGTTTGATCATTAATTTCAGAAAGTAATATAGGGCACTAATCATTCTGTCAACAAGGTAACTCCTACATATTTTGCAACTTTGAACTTACTGGCCATGTGGTTCTGTCATTTTAAAAAAAACTTGTGTTGTAACTCAGATGTTGTTGATGTTCTTAAACAATCTTGTGAAATAGAAGCACATAACTGTAAAAGTTGAGCTTCAAGCATAGCATTTTACAGTTGCAACTCAAATGATGACGATTAAGTCTATAATAGTAATTGCAAAAATCTGAAGTTCAGTACATGTAAATCTTTTAAGGTGGAGATTTTGAATGATATTTTTTTTTAATTTCTGAGTAGTCTGAGTTATTTAATGGGAGCAAAAAAATGGAAAATGTTAATACCTGGTCATCTAAAGATGGAGGATAACTTCCAATATTTCCATAGCAACATTAGTATCAATATAGTATATTTAACACCTTTAATGAAAAACTTATTGTAGTAACTTTTTTCAATTTGATTTTTATGGTGCTATAGGCTAATTTCATACGAAGGGCTGTAATTCTGGAAAGAGGTGAGACAATTCCCATTTGGAGAAGATAAATCAACACACAAAGGCAACTGGATTTGTGAATAATCTGTGATGGTTCAGTTTTGATCTGGAATGTCTCCAGAATAGGGATTGATAAAATCCATAGACCTACTATATCTGAATGTTTAGTACAGTACTGTTAGTCAGTGAATTGGCAGAGGTTGAAGATGACTATATAAGTTGATTGACCAGCTGTTTGTTTGTAGTTTAATTCAGTATTCAATAATCCACTTAAAAAATTTGGAATAAATTTGCCATAAGAATGCAGGTAAATTGTTGAAGTGGAGTCAGTTAAAAAGGAATAAAATTATTCTTCTTCGAGTGATTGCTCCTATGCATTCCAGTTAGGTGTGCGCGCCGCGTGTGCACGGCATCTCGGAACTTTTTACCCTAGCAACCCCGGCGGGCCGGCTGGCGCCCCCTGGAGTGGCGCCGCTATGGTGCCCATTATATACCTCAGCCGGCCCGTCCGCTCCTCAGTTCCTTCGTACCGCCCGTGACGGCCAGTTGGAACTGTGGAGTGCTCTCTGTCCTCCACAACCCTAGCTCTCGCTACTTCTTGTTGCACATAGTTTGTTTAGTGTTAGTATAGTTAGTTCAGTAGTTAGTTAGTTAGTATTTTAGGTAAGGATAAGGGGGGTATTTCCTCCCTTCCCTTCCCCGGTGCGGGCTCATGCCCAAGGCACCGGGCTTTAAGCCCTGCGCAGCGTGCCAGAGGCCTATGCCGGTTGGTGACCCTCACGGCTCCTGCCTCCGTTGCCTGGGCGAAGGACACCGCACGGACAAGTGTGCTATCTGTTCGGCATTCAAGCCGCGGACCCGTAAGGAGCGAGACATTCGCCTAAAACAGCTCCTTATGGAGGCGTCCCTCCAACCCCCGGCACCGTCCGCGCCGGCACCGAGGGCTTCATCGGTGCAGAGTGCACCCGCGGCACCGAGCCGTTCCGGCACCGCGGCCCCGGTACCTAAGCCGGTGGCTAAGAAGACCCGGCACCGCTCGCTTTCGCCTTCCGGCAAGCAACAGCTGATGAAAGCAGTGGCAAAGGCCCGCACGGAGGACGCCGCGAGAGTGGCTGCGGCCGTGCGTAAAGCGTGCCCTGGGCCCTCGACTCCGGCACCGCAAGCGCCGTCGAGTCCGGCACCGCCACGCTCCCCGGCACCGACCGTGGTTGAGCCAAGGCTGCCATCGACGCCGGAGACATTCTCCTCCTCGCGTGAGCTGATCCGGCTCATAGAGGCACCGAGCCTCCAGCCCCCGGCACCGCCGGTGCGGGCTGTCGTCTCAGTGGGGAAACCGGCCAGAATGACACGGCCGCCCTCTCTGGATGAACGGCACGGAAAGCGGTCCCGTTCCCGTTCCCGTTCCCGGCGCAGGTCGCCGTCCCGTCGTTCGGGATCTCGACGCCGCTCCTCATCACGGCACCGAGCACCATCCCGACGCCGGTCTGAGTCCCGGTACCGCTCTCAATCTCGGTACCGGTCGCACTCCCGGCACCGATCCAGGTCCCGGTCACCGTACCGTCGGTACCGCCGGAGGTCTCCATCCCGGCACCGTTCACGGCACCGCGACTCTCGTAGTCATTCCCGGCACCGCGTATCCCGGTCCCGGTCGAGCTCCCGGCACCGGTCGAGCTCCCGGCACCGCGGTAGCCGACGGTCACGATCGCCGTCCCGCCGGCGATACACGTATCGACCCTCGGCGCCGTCGGTTGAGGGACTCCCGTCTTCAGCGGTTCAATCCCTCGGCGCCTCGGCACTGCCTTGGCCATCCCGCCCGGCATCGGTGGCCTCCAGTGCGGATGATACCGCCCACCGGTTGCCGACCCCGCAAGGACTCCATCATGAACAGTGGGGCTACTGGGTCCCCTGGGCGCATCATGAGGCGCAGGGCATCCCATTTCCTCTGCGGGATGTGACCACCGGGACCAGGGTCCCCGAAGCGACAGTTAGCCGGCCGCCTCCCTCTCCTCCGCACGAGCCCTCCGCTCCTCCGGACCGCCAATCAGCCACACCGCACGACTCAGCGGAGGCTCAACCAACAGCCCTGGCGCCGGAGCCAATTGTGCAGGGCATATCTTCATCGTCCTCGCCGGACGAGGCGGTGGCAGGTGCTGCAGCCAACGAACCCCCGCCCATTGACCTTCGGGCCTTCCAGGACCTGCTTCGCCGAGTGGCGACGGCCATGGGTCTCCCCGTCGCGGAGGTCCAAGAGGACGAGGACCCGATCACCAATGTGGTGGGCGCGGACGCTCCCGTCCGAGTGGCGTTGCCCTTTGTACGGACAATTCAGAAAAACGCCACTACGCTCTGGCAGACCCCCGCTTCCATTCAACCCACAGCACGCGGGGTCGAACGTAAGTACTCAGCCCCCCCAACGGGCTATGAGTACCTCTACTCCCACCCAACCCCGGACTCCCTGGTCGTTCAATCCGTCAACGACCGCGAGAGGCACGGCCAACCTGCGCCCAAGTCCAAGGACGCCCGACGCATGGACCTGCTCGGCCGTAAGGTCTACTCCGCAGGGGGCTTACAAATGCGGATTGCAAACATCATGGTCCTTCTCGCCAGGTACGTCTTTGATATCCTGACGTCCCTGGCGAAGTTCACGGAGCTCCTGCCATCAACATCCCGCCAGGAGTTCTCGGCCTTGTTGAACGAGGGAAAGAAGTCCTCCAGGTCCTCGATCACGGCCGCCCTCGACGCCGCGGACTCCGGGGCTCGGACCTTGGCATCCGGCGTGACGATGAGGCGCATCTCCTGGCTGCAGTCCTCCACCCTGCCGCTGGAGGTGCAGTATACCCTCCAGGACCTCCCCTTCGACACCCAGGGTCTGTTTTCCGAAAAGACGGATTCTCGGATCCAGACCCTGAAGGACGGTCGCATCGCTATCCGTACGCTCGGGATGCACACGCCAGCGACGCAGCGCAGGCCCTTCTGGCCGCAACCCTCACGCTACCAACAGCGCTATCGGCCGTATGTTAGCCGGCGACCGGCCCAGAACCGCCGTCGTCCGTCAGGCAATCGGCGGAACCAGGGGCAGGCCTCGTCCAAGGCCCCCCAGGGGGCCAAATCTGCTTTTTGATGGGACGCTCGAGGACGGCCCATCTCTCTCCCTACCGGATCCTACCCCCTTATTTTACAACCGCCTTTCCCATTTCTTTTCGGCGTGGTCCCAATTAACAACGGACAACTGGGTGCTGCAAACAGTCCAGTCGGGATACCGCCTTCAATTTGTTTCGCCCCCGCCTTCCCACCCACCCTCCCTGTCCCTCTTCAGGGACCCCTCTCACGAGCAAGTCCTCTTACAAGAGGTCCAGACTCTGTTGAGCGTGGGTGCCATAGAAGCAGTGCCTCAAGACAGGCGGGGCAGGGGATTCTACTCCCGTTATTTTCTTATCCCCAAAGCGAAAGGCAGGCTACGTCCTATCCTGGACCTTCGCGAGCTGAACAAGTACCTGCTCAAGCCCAAGTTTCGCATGGTCACCTTGGGGACCATCATTCCCTCTCTGGATCCGGGAGATTGGTTTGCCGCCCTCGACATGAAGGACGCTTACTTCCATGTCGCCATCTATCCTCCTCATCGACGTTACCTCCGATTTGTGGTCGGCAACACCCACTACCAGTTTGCTGTGTTGCCGTTCGGTCTCTCCACCGCACCGAGGGTCTTTACCAAATGCATGGCGGTGGTCGCCGCAGCCCTCCGCCGTCGTCAGATCCACGTATACCCGTATCTGGACGACTGGCTGGTTCGCGGACAATCTCGACAACTCGTGATGCGCCAGATGGCGGAGATCCGGTCCCTCTTCCGGCGGCTCGGCCTCCTCATCAACGCCGAGAAGTCCACTTTGATTCCTTCTCAGCGCGTGGAGTTCATCGGAGCGGTCCTCGACTCCACCATAGCCAGGGCCTGTCTCCCTCACGCCCGCCACCAGACGATGGTCGCCTTCATCATGGACCTAGTCACCTTCCCGACCATGACGGTGCGCTCCTGCCTCCGCCTCCTGGGCCACATGGCGGCATGCACGTATGTGACCGCGTACGCGCGGCTCCACCTCCGCCCGTTCCAGTCCTGGCTCGCGTCGGTGTACCGGCCGCACCGAGACCCGATCGATATGGTGGTGACGGTCTCCAGAGCGACCCTCGAGTCCCTCCGATGGTGGCTCGACCCGGAGATCGTGTGTGCCGGGGTCCCGTTCCACCCTCCGCGCCCGTCCGCCACGCTCACCACGGACGCCTCGGCACTCGGTTGGGGGGCTCACCTGGGCGATCTCCACACCCAAGGCCTCTGGTCGACCCAGGAGCTCGCCCTGCATATCAATGTCCGCGAGCTGCGAGCGATCCGTCTAGCCTGCCGGACTTTCTGCCCCCACCTGCAAGGCCGATGTGTGACAGTGTTCACGGACAATACAACAGCAATGTTCTACGTGAACAAGCAGGGCGGAGCACGCTCTTCCCCCCTCTGCAGGGAGGCGATGCTCCTGTGGGACTTCTGCGTGACCCACTCCATTCACCTGCAAGCGTCCTTTCTTCCGGGAGTGCAGAACACGCTGGCCGACCGTCTCAGCAGGTCGTTCCTCTCCCACGAGTGGTCCCTCTGTCCAGATGTCGTCCACACAATCTTCCGGAGGTGGGGGTTTCCCCAGATAGACCTATTTGCCTCCAGGGAGAACAGGAAGTGCCACCTGTTTTGTTCATTCCAGGGTCGCTCGCCAGGCTCCCTGTCCGACGCCTTCCTCTACCCCTGGACGGATCGCCTCTTCTACGCCTTCCCTCCGTTCCCGCTCGTGCACCGAGTGCTCCTGAAGCTTCGGAGGGATAGAGCCCACGTCATATTCATAGCGCCGGCCTGGCCGAGGCAGCACTGGTACATCCTGCTGCTCGAGCTCTCCGTTCGGGATCCCATCCCCCTCCCGTCATGGCCGGACCTCATCACCCAGGACTTCGGCAGACTCCGCCATCCGAACCTGCAGTCCCTCCATCTTACAGCTTGGTACCTGAGTGGTTGACCCACGCAGAGAGGGACTGTTCCGCGGCAGTTCAGCAAGTCCTGCTTGAGAGTCGAAAGCCTTCCACTCGCTCCACTTACCTCGCGAAATGGAAGAGGTTCGCGCTTTGGTGCGATCAGCGAAGTCTGAATCCATTCGTAGTCCCGGTATCTACCATCCTCGACTACCTTTGGTACCTTAAGGAGCAAGGTCTTGCAGTCTCCTCATTGAGGGTTCACCTGGCAGCAGTGTCCGCCTTTCGTCCATCGCTGGAAGGTCGGTCCATCTTCTCCAACCAGATGGTTTCCCGCTTCCTTAAAGGCCTGGACCGCTTGTACCTGCCGGTGCGGCGTCCTGCCCCGACCTGGGACTTGAGCCTCGTCCTGGCCAAGCTGATGGGTCCCCCCTTTGAGCCCTTGGCCACGTGCTCCCAGCTCTACCTCTCCTGGAAGACAGCTTTCCTCGTCGCCATTACATCAGCGAGACGAGTCTCTGAGCTTCGCGCACTAACGGTGGGTCCACCTTACACCGTCTTCCATGCAGACAAGGTACAGCTTCGACCGCATCCGACCTTCCTCCCCAAGGTGGTATCGGCCTTCCACCTTAACCAGGAGATCTTCCTCCCGGTCTTCTTCCCGAAGCCGCATACCTCGCCTCGGGAACAACAGCTTCACACCCTGGACGTCCGCAGGGCGCTTGCCTTTTACATCGAGCGGACGAAGCCTTTCCGGCGTTCGACCCAGCTGTTTGTGGCCGTTGCCGACCGCATGAAGGGTGAGCCGGTCTCCTCCCAGAGAATTTCCTCCTGGGTCACTGCGTGTATTCGGACCTGCTACGGGCTTGCTCGCGTGCCGCCATGCCGCCTCACCGCTCACTCGACAAGGGCGCACGCCTCATCGGCCGCCTTCCTGGCCAATGTTCCACTCCAGGACATCTGTCGAGCGGCCACCTGGTCTTCGGTCCACACCTTCGCCTCCCACTACGCGTTGGTGCAACAGTCTCGAGACGACGCAGCCTTCGGCTCCGCGGTATTATACTCCGCCACGTCTCACTCCGACCCCACCGCCTAGGTAAGGCTTGGGAATCACCTAACTGGAATGCATAGGAGCAATCACTCGAAGAAGAAAAGACGGTTACTCACCTGTAGTAACTGTTGTTCTTTGAGATGTGTTGCTCCTATTCATTCCAGACCCGCCCTCCTTCCCCACTGTCGGAGTAGCCGGCAAGAAGGAACTGAGGAGCGGACGGGCCGGCTGAGGTATATAATGGGCGCCATAGCGGTGCCACTCCCGGGGGCGCCAGCCGGCCCGCTGGGGTTGCTAGGGTAAAAAGTTCCGAGATGCCGTGCACGCGCGGCGCGCACACCTAACTGGAATGGATAGGAGCAACACATCTCGAAGAACAACAGTTACTACAGGTGAGTAACCGTCTTTTTTCTCTGCACTTTTTAACTTTAACATTTTAGCATCCCTCTGTTACTGCCTGAAGGGAAACATCCCAATTTAAGAATCCCACATGAAATAGTACTCTACCAAGACCAGCAAAATCAAATAGTCTTATGAAATAGTTCTGTTGTGCAGGACCCTGCTGATTTCCCACAGACGTTTTCAGTAGTGATATTATTGCCTAATGATTCAAAATCCACATTCTGCTTATTAATTAATGTTTCAGTTCTTCACCTGACTTGAACTGCTGAGTATTTGAATCCTACTGAAATAACTGTTGCAAGCCATTATTTAACCACAGAACACTATAGTGATATGAGTAACAATGCTATTTCTCCATATTTGGAATAGGAAACAAATGTGATATCTTAGATATTATGTGGTAATTGTGAGTGATTACTGAATTTTTAAGGATAATAACTGAATGAAACAATCCACTAATATAGGCCGCCCAATCAGTAAGCCACATAGGGTTTTTTCTGTGTATTATTTTTATATAAGAAAAACCAAAAAAACAAAATACCTACAACTTTTCATAGACAATCAAGATGAATAGGCACTGTTAGCCTGTTATAATAAGGCACCGTTAGTCTCATATTTGAATAGCTTTTCAAATAGGGAATACAGGCTGTGCAATCATAAATTCAGTAGGTGACCAGAACTTCAAATAGTGTGTCTTAGGGATGTTAAAAACAAAACAAACCCTCTTACTATACAGTAAAAATATCTGATAGCCCATAGATCAATGGATTTGTTTTCTAGTTTGATCGCCACAGTAGCACAGTTTTACAAGATCAATATATAATGAAATATCTGAACTGAGTTTTCTACCAATGATCAGTTTACACCATCCAAACGATTCTATATAATATTTTTGGTAAGTCATGTCCTATACAGTGCCACATGGCATTTGAAAGCCCCATCTCCCCTATTTTTCTTTGCTGAAAAGTGGTATACTGTATTTAAGCTCTACACTTGTTCCTACCCACACACTCTAACTTAACACTTGTGCCAACAAAGGACTTTCCACATTCTCCCCATAATATTACAACAGAATATAAATTCAGTATATTTACGTATTAAAATCTCAGCTGCTACAGCATAATGCTGCTTATTTGAAAATTCCAGTGAAATTAAGAAACCTGTGTTGACATTTAAGAGCAATAAACTTGCGTTAAAATACATTCTACTAGGAAATTTTATGGCAGGAGTAATAAAATATGGAAGATTTCTCTAACATTTCTGTATTCTTTATGCTTTTGTATATATCTAAATCATTGCAAACATAAAGGAAAGTGTGACTTACAAGAGATTTTTTCCTCTGTCTACCAATTGGTATTTCTTGCACGCTTACATGCATTTATATATAAATTATAATTGGACTGGTGCAATCTTGCAGTGCTCTGCTGGAACATCTAATGTCAGTTCCTTTTAATATTTTTAGCATCTCAGTAAACTACTGCAAGCCACTAAATAAATGGTCAGCTCTCATTTTAATCTTAAATTCAAGAGGTGATAATAGAGTAAGTGTTCTGTTTTGGATATATGCTATTTTCAATCTTAGCACCACTATTATTAATGTTAAGTTATATTTAACAGTCTCACACTTGATGCTCAATTGACCAGTGATTCAGCTTGTAGTATAAAGACTTTATAGTCTGTAAGTCATCCTTGAAACCGCTAGTCATCTTAACTGGCAAAATACTAAATGGGAGGTTACCTGAGTATTTGTGATTAATATTTATAACTTTCAGTATGGGACTCTCAACTCAAGTCTTACCCAGTGAGAGGAAGGATAATCAAGTGACTAGAGGGCTAGTTTAAGACTCAGACTTAAGGCCAATTCTCTGCTTCAGCAAATAATTCCTGTGTGACCTTGGGGAAATCCATTAGTCTCTCTGGGCCTCAGTTCCCTCTGTAAAAGGGGAATAATTGTACTTGCCTACTTGACAGGGTATTACTGAAAGGATAAATACATTAAAGATTGTGAGATGCTCACGAATTATGATAACAGGAGACTTATATTATCTAAAATAGATACCTTGATTGAGGAAGTCCAAGCTACTTTAGGATTATCATATTTGTTCAAACATCTGATTCTGCAAAACTTAGATTCAACATCAAGGTATTTTTGTAGGTATTGTGAGGATAAATAAAAACGGAGATACTGTGGTAATGGGGACCATATAAATACATGGAATAAGTGGATAAATAGAGTTGGGGGAATGGGGCTAGGAGAAGAGATTGAAGAATAAATCAGCAAGCCAGAAGAAAAGGTGAGAGTTGTAGAAACCAACAAAAAGGACATTGGCAGAGGGGAGAGTCAGGAACAGAATGAAAGGCAGCAGATCCATAAAGAAAATAGAGAGAGAATCACCCCTTTTCTTTATTGAGGCGACTATTAGTGACTGTTGTCATAGTGTTTGCAATGGAAAGAAAAAGACAGCAAAATTGGAGGGGAAAATTAGATAAAGGTATAAGAAATGGTCACGGAGCTCACAAATCACTGAATGTCAGAATTCAAAGTTCCTAGTAGCTATTCTTTGCTGAGGAGAAGTCCCTTTGCTAATTTGTCAGAAATAAGAGGATAATCAAGATATATGCATTTTCAAACTTTCACATATGTAGGTAACACTCTTGTTAATTTAGGAAGCTATCATACTAAACATTAAAACATTATAAATGTTACCATAGTAATACATATAGATGATATGTTTTTACATATGGAGTTTAAAAAAGTCCATCACCTTTGGGGTGAGTTGGAAGGTTGCTCTGGTGAGTGGAAAAGTGTGTAGTAATCTGCTTAATCAATTCACGCAGAGTTTGAAATTTAATTTAAAATGCATTCCTGTCCTTATGGTTAGAAGTTTTCTCAAATTTAAACTGTGAGTGTAAAAAAGTAAGCTGCATCATTTCCTGGGTTTACAGACAGACCACTTTAGTGCCTCTGCTACTGCTCAGAGCTTTACCACAGTACAGTGTAATTAACAAGGGTCATTTAGTCACAATTCTGTGGGTAGAAGTGAAATTTTACAGAATCATGGTATTTGTAGTGTCAATTGGGAAAGTTATGAGAAGAATAAGAGGTAGGTTCTATGGTTATTTACTGTAAAGAGACAGGAGGGCACACAGAATAAAACTGGGGGAAGGATGGAGGAGCTGACACCCTCCCCCTACAAACAACCATCTTGCATCTTCCAGAAGGCTTTAGGAGAGGTGTAGCAGAGCAGAGATGCTAGAAAGAGACAGTAGAAAGTGTCTGAGGGTGTGGTGGGAAATCAGACAGAAAGATTCTCCTTGTTTCCAGTAGCCTGGGTGGGTTGGAGCTTTATATTTCAGACCCTGTTAGTCAGAGGCTTATATGAAACATGATGCCTCCAAACAGGATACATGGAACAGTGGAGGAGGGGTGTAGAAATTCTTACTTTACAGTAGCTAGAACATGAAGTAAGGAAGCTGGACTTCTTACTAGGTCTGTGTGAATAACTGATGTTTTTTGTTTAGTGCCCAAACTGAATAATCAAATAAAATTATTTAATTTTGGGTCAACCCAAAATGATTTTCCCCCAATTTTTTTGGTGACTTGAATGGTGTTTCCCTGTTTAAAAAAAGGAAAACTTCCCCTCAAAATATATTTTTTGGGGGGTGTCACATTTTTATAAAATTGCAGTAAAATTAAGGAAAAAAGGTATTTTGAATAAAGAAATCAATGTTTCACTTAGAAAATGTCAAAATATTATGCTTTTTTAATTTGTTTTGTTTTTATTTGACTGAAACAATTTGGCAAATTCTGTCCAAATTCACAAATTATTTTTGTTGATTCCTTTTTTTGGTGCAAAAAATGGTTTTTAATTAAAGAAATCACCCAGTTCTATTTCTTATCAGGATATTATTGCCCTTCAGCATTAACAGTGGGGCTCCCTTAACTTCTGTAATGTACTTCTGGATTGGAAAGAGAGGATTTCTGGCCTTTGACTGGTACAGAGTTCCTGTGTTTAACTGTTTTTTTTAATTTTCTCCTGGTCCAAGACTGACCACAGCTTGACCTCCACTCTAATTTATTTTCACGGCTGATCCATCTGTTGGCAGAATGTTTAGTTTTGTTTTAAGACTGTTGGAAGCTGTTCAGAGGCTTGGAATAGTCTTCGTATTCCTGGCAGAAGTGGATTGTTAGAGAGCAGGTGAGGCAGTCAAATCTGCATGAGAAATAGTTTATCACATGGCTCTATAATTTATCTGTATGGATATTACCTCTAAATATGTGGTGTGCATGTGTGTGATAGAGGTATGAAACTAGTTTGAATAGAGAACTAGGAAATGATAAAATTAATGAGAGTAACTATACTTGTAACTGTACTTGATATATAGGTGAAGAGTGGTTTATTTTCAGTATAAAAGGAAGTTTCTGTAGGTTAATTGGAAGCAGAAGTTGTTGCGGTTTCTTGATTTGAAGAGCAGTAATGTGTAAGCTAGCTGTTATAGGTTTCACCCCCACTCTGAACTTTAGGGTACAGATGTGGGGACCTGCATGAACACTTCTAAGCTTAATTACCAGCTTAGATCTGGTTTTGCTGTGACCATCCAGATTTCTGAGTTACCTGGAAAACTCTCTTCCCCCCAAAAACCTTCCCTCCCTGGGTAGCCTTGAGAGACTCCTCCACCAATTCCCTGGTGAATCCAGATCCAATTCCCTTGGATCTAAAAAACAAGGAAGAATTACTCCTTCCTCCTCCCTTCCCCCCCCACCAATCCCTGGTGAGTCCAGAACCAATTCCCTTGGATCTAAAAAACAGGGGAAAAAATCAATCAGGTTCTTAAAAAGAAGGCTTTTAATTAAAGAAAAGAAAGGTAAAAGAAAAAAAAAACCTCTGGGAGACAGCATACAAGCTGATCTCACAGACAACAGATTTAAAACACAGGATGTTCCCCTGGACAAAAGCCTTAGTACACACAAGAATACCCAAATTTGATTATTCCCCTAATTGCACAAAGACAAGTTGCAAAAGAAAATAAACATAAACCTATTTATTCTTTTCTAAAACTTACTACTCTGATAAGAGGCTGGTTCCTGATCTTTTTCACTCCGGCTGAAACTGAAACTGACTCTAAACAAAGGAAACTTCCCTCTTTCCTTTTGAAACATCTTGTTCCCCCATTGGTTCCTCTGGTCAGGTGTCAGCTAGCCTAGGTGAACTTCTTAACCCTTTGCAGGTAAAAGAGTCATTAACCCTTAACTATCTGTTTATGACACTACCAATTTTTAAATGTATAACTATTGTGCTTACAAGACATTATCCTAACCTCAAACTAGCTTGGTTGGAAAGATCCAACATTAGTTTTAACCCAAATGCTAAACTAGCTACACTTTTAAAAAAAGAAACAAAGCATTCTCGTTTCATGCTTCAACTTTTCATATTGCTAAATGAAAACTGACTTACACTAACACAGGCCTAGACCTGATTATTCTTTCCCCAGGCTAACTTAATCACTAGTTGCTTGTTGCTTTTTTAGGAGCTCCAAGAATCTGATTCAGCAAAGCACTTCAGCCAGTGCTGAAGTACTTTGCTCAGTTGAGGCCTAACTGTGGAAGTGGATCACTGTATGGTGGAGAACTTCCTGATTGTAATAAGACAAGTTGGTTAATGAGTTACTGTAAATTAGATCTTTCTTGCCACCAGTTTTATGACCTGAAGTGAAGTTAGACTGAAATTGATAAAACAATATTAAAATGTAGTAATTAAATACTAATGTTCATTGAATAGCTAGGTCTATATTAAGCATATCTTCCATAGTTTGTGTATTGAATTAATTACCTTATCAATTTTTTTTATTACTATTATTATTATTATTCTTTTCATTCATCAGTTCACATCTGGTCAATGTTTTCAGGTGAACTTGGGACAAAATCCTATTTGTTTTATATACTTTTTAAATCATAGGCAATATGTGCTTGGAAGAAAGCTGAAGTATCCAAGCTTGAAGTATGAGTGTGGCTGTCTTAATTAAAAACCATTTAACATTGTTATTGTCTTTCTAGTAGTTTCAGAATGGCAATGTTATGAGCCATCAATTATGGATTATTGTTAAAAAGAGAAGGGGCTGCCTGGAACATGGTGGAATGTTGCAAGAAGCCTCAAGCTTGTTTTGGTTTTGTTTTTCCCTTTGTTACTTTAATATGCAGTATATTTATCAGATTGTAACTTGGTGTTTGAGTTGATTAAAAATGACAAACATAATATTCCTAATTAACAGTTTTTCACTAAAAACTGGTTATAGGGTGTTAGTGTGGATTAGGGCAATTTTTCCTCAAGTAACTTCTTTTGATGGAACCCAAAAAAGTTAATTAACCACGCATTTTATTGGCATCTGTAGACTCATAAAAATTCTTTACAAAAGTGGACCATATGTAGCAAGCAATTGACTAATATTGCTAGTGGGTATTTGTGACGTGAATTGTTAAAATAACTTTTCACTTTCTGAATTGTTAGACAGAATACACTTCTTACATATATGCCTTCCAGCATGGAACTTAAGTGGTATGTAATAATATTAACTCCTTTTCCTCTCCTGCTCCTGATTTCCCCAACATTTCATCTCGTTTGAAGTACCTTATTTAGGCTACTTCTGGCTCCAGCCACAATGGCAGCTTCTTGCCTCAGAACTCCTGTAGATCTTGGATATATTGGCAACCTCTGGCTCTTTTCTAGCTGTCATTAATAGGTGTCTAGGCTCTTCGTATGTGCATGGATGCTGCATGTAGAAGCAGCTAAGTGTTCTGTGAATCACATTTAGAGAACGATTGGTTTAAAGGAGCCAAATAGAATACTTATTGGGTTAAACCAACTTTTCGTTCTTTGCAGAAGTTAAAAAAACAGAGAAAGGTGGCTATACTTTCATCTTGTTACGAATGAAAGTATGCTGACAGCTCTGTAAAAGGCATTATTTCCAAGGGAAAGGGATGGCACTACTATTGCTTATGAAAAAGGAGTTAGATCATCCTTCAGGAACAGTAGTAGTTGAGATGCTATTCCTGACAGTGGAGGGAAGAGAGGTCATTGTTTCCATTTTCTGTGGTCTGAACAACCTCTTTCACAGATGAAGTACTTTCAGAAGTCAAACATGAATGCATGTTGGAGACACAACCTGAGCTATTCTCCAGGTTTGCTCTGAGCCTTTCCAACAGCCGTAACAACTCTGACTGAACAGGAGAAATATTACAGTTTTACCATTTGCACATCTAAATAGCTTTTTTATTGCTTCTTAGTTGCTGCAAACTAAAAACTGCTTCTTAGTTGCTGCAAATGACTGAAAAAAAAGATTCAGGAACAGACTGCAAAATGAATGGATGATGAGTATGTTATACTGCTGTAGTTGTGTGTATTAAGCAGTTTCAGTAAAGGGTATTTGTGCTTTTTCTTATAGAGGATCTAATGCCTACCTATGTGTGCATTTGGTTACCTGGATAACTGCCCATTCTTTGCACTGAAAGCCACAAATCTGCAAATCTATTTAATTATTCAATTGGTAGTATCTATTAGAAAGTATCTAGTATTTTTTGTTAGATTTTAATGTCATCTTCTGGCAGGGTCCTTGGGACTCAATTTCTTATAAACTGTAGCTGCATCTCAAATTTTTTTGTTTGCATAAGAGGTATTGAGCACATGCAAATCAAACACTACTTGATATAGGTATGTACTTTATATAAAAGCCCTCTTTAAACAGTTATTTTTCCCGGGTTAGTAATATGGTTTGCTGGTAATACGTAGTAATGTGTGATGCAGGTTTACTTTGATTTCTGCATCTGCTTTTTCTGATGTTGTTTGGATTTCTCCTATGTTGATCTTGAATCTCAAGATTATTACAGAGGCAGCAATTCTACTTGAAGTTTAATGTGACATTTGAATTAGCTGGCAATGGCATGTTGATCTGCAAAGTCATGACACTTTTTTGCTATGTCAGTTATCTTAAAACATGTTTACTCTGACCCTTTTGTTGGTCATACTTTCAAAGAGATAGTTAGAGCATATTTAAATGTGCTGGCTATTTCTATCCCTAGGAAATAGCCATTTTAGGGTAAATTTCAAAATACTTTGTTGACTTTCAGTGATACTTAGTGTATGTCTACACTGCAATGAAAAATTGGGCTTGGACTCAGTCTTGAATCCAACGTCTTCTACGATCTACACACACATCTCTGACTCAGGACCTAGGACCATCTGGGGTTGGAAGGTTTGAGCCCAAGTCAAGCCAGGATTGAGAGTTCAAGCATTATTGCTTTGCAGTGCAGATGCAGCCTCATCACAACCCCGCTGCATCAAATTCTGGGAATCCACCGAAAGTATCCCACAATCTCATGGCCCAACTTTCTTTGTCCTCTGTCCCAAGAATCTCCAGTTGACTCCAGGAAAATGGAAACCGTCCCCACTAGGTGTAATGAAGCAGCTCAGTGAGTCTGTGTTTAACACTTCCACTGTTTGCTGAACACTGAGCTGCAAACACACCATCAAAGAGCCTTATGTGTTTGCAATGGAAACTGCACAGAGGAAGCCTTTTGCAAAGTGTGCTGCTTGAGGGAAAAAGGAGCACAGCCAGATTTTTGTAAATTTGTGGGACAAGGTCAGAAAAACAGTGGACTTAAGTAAGAGTACCAGGAATGACCATACATACCAGCAATGCAGTTGTCTACAGCAATCTATACTGTTAATCAACCCCTCCCTGCCATTTGAAAAGTGGTCATGTCATTCACAACTACAATGCATGGCAATCAGCCCCCTCTTCTCTCCAAACACTGAACCCCCCACAATCAGTCCTATTCCCCCCCCCTCCCCAAGCACATTCATAAAGGTATTATTCTCCCTCTTCCACTGAGCCATGAAAGTCCATAATGTGGGAGCAAAAAGCATCCCTGACTTCTGTTGCCTGGGTGCATCCAGCTCCAGCTGTGGTAGGTGCACTTTGTGTCTGCAGGCACTGATGCAGCCAAGTCCTTGCTGTCATAGGTCCATTCAGGGAGAAATGGCTCACCTCCGGCTTCACCAAGGTTATGAAGAGCACAGCTAGTCAGTCATGCAGACAGCATTGACAACACTGGAGTCCAAATGGGTCTGTAGACTTCTCCAACAGGATTTCAATCTGCCAAAAGCACATTCAACAACCATTCTATACCTGCTGAGAGTGTAATTAAACCTTCTTGTGTCAGGGCCTCGAAATCAGGGTATGGTTTCCTAAGTCAAGGCAAAGGGATCATGCAGTGTCCCCCAGAATAATGATGGGGACAGTAACTCTATTGATGTTTGATCATTTGGCAGGAATAGTGTCCCAGCTGTCCAGGACTGGCAAAGAGAGTGGCATAACAAACTTTCCCATTGCAGCCCCACACTGACATTCATAAATTGCGCTCTGTGGACATGGCCTGCATAACATGGGATAGTACCCTTCAAGGTGTATGTGCCCCTTGAGGAAGGAGAACAAGTCCCATCAATAGTCCCGGCACAGTTTGGAAACCCCATTTTCTCAAAGCCAGCAATTACTTCAGGAATATATTTTATGCCCGCCATCTAGGGTAAATTGCATACCTGATTTCTCAGAAACCTCCACCACCACTTTACCCATGGTCAACTTTCCAACACCAAGCT
This sequence comes from Mauremys mutica, assembly GCF_020497125.1. Taxonomy (NCBI): domain Eukaryota; kingdom Metazoa; phylum Chordata; order Testudines; family Geoemydidae; genus Mauremys; species Mauremys mutica. Next base: position 180,901,032 of record NC_059072.1, on the reverse strand, counting down.
GATTGGCAACAGACCTGTAGTAGTCTGGAGTAGCCAGCTTCCAGATGGTTATAGCAACTTAATCCTGGACCAGGATGTCTGCACTCAGGCATGCATCTTTATTCAACAGGGTAGGGGCAAGCTGTTCATAAACATACAGAAATGTAGTTTTCTTTATGCAAAATATCTGCACCCACTGCTGGTCAGACCAGGTCTACATGAGAATCTGGTCTCACCAGTCTTTGCTTGTGACGCTGCTCCAGAAGCACAAGTCTATGCAGGGGAAATCAGTGGTTGTACTAAGTGCCATGAGCAGTATCAGCCAGTTGGTCTGTCATGTCAGTGTCCTCCACTTCTTCCTCCTCCTGCTCCATCATAAGCGCCATCAGGTGCCTTTGTCTTTAAATTTCCTTTTCATAAAATACAAAACAACTTTTTTAGGCAGCTACATCTGCAGCCATATCTCAGTGCATTAAGTGTCTGTCATCTCTGAAGAATGTTATGGTTAAGAAATCTCAAACTTTAGAAACCTGGGACAGTCATAGAACATAAGTGCAATTTCATATTTGTGTAGATGCACATTGGTCATCAGCAAGTGCAATTAGAGCAGTGGTTCTTAAACTAGGGCCGCCGCTTGTTCAGGGAAAGCCCCTGGCTGGCCGGGCCGGTTTGTTTACCTGCCACATCCACAAGCTCGGCTGATCACGGCTCCCACTGGCAGTGGTTTGTTGCCAGTGATCTGCCTGTCCTCTGGCCCCGTGTCCCTCCCAGGACCCCGGTGCCCCTTTATCTGGGGTGCTGCCCCCTGGGTCTCTTTGGGTCTCCCCTCCCCAGGGAACCCCCACTCACTATCCCCACCTCGCCTCAGTATCAGGCTACTGCCAGTCATCGTCTAGCCCCCACGCCCTAGGGCAGACTGCAGTATCAGCCTACTCATCACTGGCAAGGTTGGGTTTGGACCTCCTCTCTTGGCCTACCCCTGGGCTGCCCTCTGCAACCCCCAGTACCTGTTAGCCCAATGCTAGGCTGCAGCCTGGGGCTTTCCAGGCTGGAGCTCCCCAGTTCCTCTGCCTTTCCCCAGCCCTGCTCCACTCAGGTACCCTGTTTCTACCTCCCTGCAGCCAGGCCCTTCTCCCTCTACAGGCAGAGGGAGACTGTCTGGGCCTTCTGGCTCACAGCCTTTTTAGACAGGCCAGCTGTGGCCTGATTGGGGCGTGGCCCAGCTGCAGCCACTTCCCAATCAGCCCAGTTTAGCAGCTCCCAGCCACAACCTTCCCCCAGGGCTGTTATAAGCCCTTAAGGGCAGGAGCAGGGTAACTACCCTGCTACACACCCCCTAGCTCAAGATCCCCTCCACCAGGGAGGGGGGTGTTGTTCTACTGGCCCAGCTTTCTCCTCAGCTGAGCCCGCAGGGAATCCCTCTCCTGCCGCAGGCTCTCCAGTGTTTGGAGCAGCCTGCTCCCTTCCTCCTCAGTCTGGGTCCCCACGGTAGCCCTCTCAGCTCCCCGATTTAGGTGGGGCCTCTTTGCCCAGCCCCTTCCTTTCTAGGGACCTCGGTCTTCACCACCCCTTCCCTGGTCTCAGACCAAGCCTTTATCTCAGCACTCCTCCTTTCTGCCTCAGGGGGCAATGCCTCTTTAAATGCCCCTCTTGGTGGCAGTGGAAGCACCCTTTGTGTCTTCCCCCTGCCATGGCCCTTCTACTGCTTGTTTTGGGTCTAGCCTTTCCCTCAGGGCTAGCCGGGGCCCTGTGAGTCCTGTATTGGCACTCCCTCTTCTGGTGCCCCAGCCGTCCACAAGCCCAACAAGTCTGGGCCCCCCTTGTTACCCTCACAGGGGGCACCTTTTCCAGGCAAGGCCTCTTTGCTCCCTCCCGATAGGGGCACTCCCTTTTCAATTGCCCTTGTCGCACACAGGCAAAACAGTATTTAAGTCCAGGCCCTGGCCTCTTGCCCCCGGCGCCTGGTCTCTTATAGGGTCCGGGTGCCCACTCCCGTAGCAGCCAGAGCAACGCCCTCTGCCGCTCGGCCAGATGGGCCACCCAGGCCCTCCAATAACTGCTCCTCTTCTCCACCATTTTAGGCTCAGTCCTTCTTCCGGGCAACTGTCCCACAGTCCTCGTGCTTGTTTGCACAATCCACCCAGTCCTCACTCTTGCTCAGCCCCTTTGTATCAGGGGCAGACTGCTTGTGCCCGCATTCTCCACCACGTGTAGCCATGCGGTCTCACCCCTGCGGCGCCTCCTGCTGGTGACTTCCAGGAATTAGCTCGTTCCAGCTCCGGAGTGCCCTCTGCAGGCCAGTGATCTGCCTGTCCTCTGGCCCCGTGTCCCTCCCAGGATCCCAGTGCCCCTTTAACTGGGTGCTGTCCTCTGTCAGAAACCCCTTTCTCTTTGGGTCTCCCCTCCCCAGGGAACCCCCACTCACTATCCCCACCTTGCCTCAGTATCAGGCTACTGCAAGTCATCATCTAGCCCCCACGTCCTGGGGCAGACTGCAGTATCAGCCTACTCATCACTGGCAAGGTTGGGTTTGGACCTGCTGCCCTCTGCAACCCCCAATACCTGTTAGTCCAATGCGAGGCCGCAGCTGGGGCTTTCCAGGCTGGAGCTCCCCAGCTCCTCTGCCTTTCCCCAGCCCTGCTCCACTTTAGGTACCCTGTTTCTATCTCCCTGCAGCCAGGCCCTTCTCCCTCTATAGGCAGAGGGAGACTGTCTGGGCCTCCTGGCTCACAGCTTTTTATACAGGCCAGCTGTGGCCTGATTGGGGCGTGGCCCAGCTGCAGCCACTTCCCAATCAGCCCATTTTATCAGCTCCCAGCCACAACCTTCCCCCAGGGCTGTTTTAAGCCCTTCAAGGCAGGAGTAGGGTAACTACTGCACCCTGCTACAAGGTCCTGTTTATGAAAACAAAGAAACAAAAACAGATGTACAAGGGAAGCACATAGTTGGTTCATAAATCAAGTTCCTCTTTAAATGGGGAAGAGGTAAGAACTTCCCCCCACCCCCCAAAAAATTGCAGACTGAGCATCAAATTACCAAATCTTCTTTAATCTCCACTGTAAAAAGAAGAAACTTATGAAATACTTAATCCTTCATTATGATAATACTATGTGGTTTCAATTTCAACTGTCCTGGGTCAGTGAAGATAGGTATTTGACAGTGAATTTGTGCCTTGTAAAAGTAGAACCTTAACTCTGAATTGTTTGAGGTTTTTAAAGTTTATTTTTCTTCAGTTTTTGAAACAACTGATGCATACACACAACTTTAACACAATTTCACCTTAACTTTTTTGTTCTTATAGAAGTATAGAGTGAAATAAGATAAATATCCATGTTTATGAAATACTTGTCCCTGATTTAATTAATTAAAAACAAACCAAACTTGGCCTGCGTATAATAGAAACAAAGTAACAAACTTTTTTTCTTTGTAATGTTTGATTAGGAAAGGTAAATATAGATTACCCATTTCAAATTAATTCATTGTACTTTTTATATTTGTGTTTCAGCCATCCTTAGTTCATCATACATGCAAATGGTTTTGATAACTTAGCCTTGAAGAACTACGTTTCTTTCATGAATGCAAAAAATTGTGTAATTCTTGAGTACCAAAGGCAAAAATGTATTCTTAGGAATACTCTTAAATGAAAGAAATGACCATCATTCCATAGAGGTGAACAGTGTGTTTATTCCTTGAGAAACTTTTTGTTTTTATATCAAAGTCTCTGTTCTGGGTTTTTGTGTTATAGTATCAGTTAATAAGTCAGAATTTGTATCATCTGATGCTCACTAATTTGTACTAAGACTGTTCTTTCTTCTATGGTTTAACTGCCAATATTTTGACAGCAAAGCATCTGTTTGTTATCAGAGAAGAAAACATAACCTTCCGTCAACCTTTAATGTCACTTTGAATTCATTTAGTCTCCTGATACTACCTTTGGTAAGCTTACATTTGTCTGACATGTGTTATATTTTTGTTGATGATGATAATGCTCCTTTGAAAGGCAACCTTGAGTTACCAAAGGTCAACCTTTAGATAAGCATACCTATGACCATTAATATCATATTGGAAAAATCTCTATTGAAAACATAACGCGATAGAAGGAATAGATAATATCCATGTCAATGTTGAATGATAGTTATTCAAGACAATTATGTTAAACTCCAGCAGGCCCAAGTAAGCTGCTTTTTAGAAAATAGAACACATCCCAAATGGAAAGCATTTGCCACTTATCTCATAGTAGACAACCAGCCCTCCTTGTACTTACATATTTGTTTACATGCTAGTAAAAACAGGATTGCTCACATTTCTCAACATCATATTCAGCAAAGCAGGACTAAACTATGCTAGTAGAATTCTGATTTAAAAATGCATTCAGCAAACAGGAATATTTTCATAGATTTATAGTCAGGGGAGGAGAAAACTGCAAGTTGTTATCTCAGTTGTATTGATTTTATTTATTTATAGCCAAATTTTCTTACTGGGGGAAAACTGCTGTGTCACACAGTTCAGTGTAGTGGAATTCCTTTCATGATAGCCCACCAACTGCAGATACACTGTTTGACTTTCTAACACATCAAGGATTCTAGGGCAACCAGAGGGGTAATGGAGAATTCTGTAGGCAACATCACTCCCTATCTTGGTAATTGGGGGCTTCCACAGAAAGGGCTTTGTATATACCTACTTCAAATTATGTTCCTAAGCTATTTGACATCCCTAGCCTTATCATGTCAGAGGAAAATGTTTGTGAATGAAAAAGTGCTCCTTTTTACTAGAGAATATAGCAAAAAACTAATTTTAGATCAAGGATCATTTGTCAAACCCAAATGCTTAATAAATGCTTATTTGTGAACCATAAAATAAAACAAAACATCCAGAAACTTAACAACATGTACAGACTAACAAAGAAACATACTTTACTGTGTAATACCTCTTTAGGAAAAGTGATGGGGGAAAATATATGGCTCTATAGTTGACAAATAGCTACAGTAAACTTAACCTCCAATTAAAATTATGAGTTTAAGTATCTGTTTTAAAATATTACTTGCTACCTAATAAGTCCACAATCCTGCATACACTTCCATGAGCACTTGTTTTTACTCATTCAGTATCCCATTGAAAACAAAAGTTACTTATATATATACAGGTGTAAGTCTTTCTAGAATTGAGGCCTAAGTGCATAATTATTGGGTAATAGGTGTTTATTACAATTCTTGAGAATTACATTAATTTTAATGATTGTATACTGTTTTCTTGTTTGATAATACTTTGGTTTTCTGGTTATACAAGGTTTCTGTTGGTTGCCTTAGGTAGGCAAATATAATGAAAAAGAAAAAAGCACTTGTTTTCAAAATCAAATCTATTCCTCTTTAATGACTGCTATAAACAGAAGTATCACAAAGATGAAGATTTTAAATAAATCAGGATTACACATGCAAGCAGATCAGCAAAGTTTGGGTATGCAATTAGAAGTCTAATTACATTTAACGTAGACCATCTATATGATTAAACAGAGAAGCACCCATCTCCATTCTGTTTTCAGGGCCTGTCATAAACAGACAGTAAAGGGTTAAGAAGTTCACCTAGCTTAGCTGACACCTGACCAAAGGAACCGATGGGGGGACAAAATGTTTCACCCAGGAAGGAGGGAGAGTTCTTTGTTCAGTCAATTCATTAAGTTCTGTGCCGGAGTGAAAAGATCAAGGAATCACCCAGGGTAGTGAGTATTAGAGAAGGAATGAATTAGCTTATGTTTATTTCCTTTTGTGACTTTGTCTTTTTGCATTAGAGGGATAATCAAATTGGGTTTTCTTTTGTGTAACTAAGGTTTTGCCCAGTGGAACATCCTCTGTGTTTTGAATCTGTTGTCTGTGAGAGTAGCTTGTATGCTACTCTCTCAGAGGTATTTCTTTTACCCCTTTTCCTTAGTTAAGTCTTCTTTTTAAGAACCTGATTGATTTTTTCCTTGGTATAAGATCCAAGGGGTTTAGATCGGTGTTCACCAGGAAATTGGTGGAGAAGTCTCTCAAGGTAACCCAGCGAAGGGTTACAGTACTTGTGAGGGAGAGATTTTCGGGGGGAAGACAGAGTTTCCCAAATGACTTATAAACATCTGTTTTAAACCATTTGGGTGGTGGCAGCAACCAGATCTAAGCTGGTAATTAAGTTTAGGGGCTCTCATGCCGGTCCCCACATCTGTACCCTAAAGTTCAGAGTGGGGGTGAAACCTATGACAGGGCCCTAATACAAAATCCTTTAAAGTCAATGGAAGTCAGAACTGCCACCCTACACTTAAGCATGGAGGAGTTTGGGTGGCCAGGAGAAGGAGGCGGCAATGCTTTCTGGCTTGGGGGGAGGAGGGGAGACGTAAAGCTGCTGAAAGAGCAGTCAGCGTGGTGGATGACTCGCCACCTGGGAATGAGGGGTTTAAAAAGGTCAGATGGGCCTGGCCTCACCCCTCTCCACCCAGGACAAGCTGGGCAGCATCCACCCTCCCTCCCTAATTAGGTCAGAAATATGCCAGGTGTTTAGCTATATCTGCTGTGGGCATTATGCTAGCCGCCCCACTAAGGGGGGGTGGGAAGGAATTTTTGCCTTACCACCATATTGGCCAGGTGCAGTGGGGGGGGTTTCACCTTCCTCACAGCAGGTTCAGGTGGGCTCTGTACATGCACAGCATGATGGGCGGTAGGCCATACGTCGCAACTCTTTATTTAAGTGTATAATGGATGTTCAGTTTAGGTACCCCATAAATTAAAGTACAAAAGAACGAAAAAATGGCTTGGAAAAGGAATTAAGGAGAGGTGCTTGAGCAAGCTGGGTGGCAGTTTGGTACTCCTATGATTGGTACAGCAGGGAGCCAACCCCCCGATCATTATAGTCCACTTAACCCCTCCTATAAGGGGGCGTGCTCGGTAAGGTCCCGGCAAGGGAATTGGTAGAGGGACCTGGTCCTGGCAAGAAAATTGCTGGAGGGACCTAGATGAAAAGGGGGGTAGGGGAGAGCAGTGGAAGCACCTGCACTGCGCACATTTTATCCGCCGGGTTAGTCGCAGACATCTGTCTAATAATAAAGTTGCGGCCTGATTAAACCCATATCTAACGTCTCCTGTCATTCTTTCGGCATAGCTAGACAAAAACACAATATTTGTGGTAAAATCGTATGAAAGGTGAATACTAATTTTGGCGTGACTGACACACAAACTACAAGAAATTGCGAACATTATTTTAAAATTGTATTTTTGTATATATGCACGTTCCTAATGGAGGGGGTGTGTGAGAGAGAGAGAAAGAGAGAGAAATATTATACATGCATCTCTCAGTTAGAGAGAGGAGAAATTAATTTTTTATTTTTCAAATATTGCATAGTAGCTGTTCGATGAATTCAGTGAATATTGAACCTGAATGCTTATTATCCTCTAGATCAGAGAGTTTGCAAAGGAAGTGAGATTTGCAATCAGCTAGCGGTGTGTATCCCATAAATAGGGTTGTCAGAGCATGAAATCCGACAGTGATCTGTGCATGTTTGCTCAAATAATAAACAGCTGAAAATAGAGTATATAGTTGAAGGATAGTAAATTCACTTTTTAAATATATAGTTTGGCATTTTGAAAATATTCATAGCTTGTTGTTTTTCAGTTTTCTATCAATTATTTTACTCTCCTCTCTCCTGTTCCTGACCCTAGAAAACAAAATATAGCCTGTTCCCATTTTTCTTTTGTCAACTTTTCAGGTTAGGAGGGGTTCATATTTAGTGGTTTCTACGGATGTTGGTGGGGACACTTGAAAAATGAAGAAGCTGCTGTAAGTAGTGTACTTGCTTAAACAAATAAGCAAGTCCCCTACATGATACACCTACTATCCAGCAGTTTTGGAAGCAGGAAGTCTTCAATTCCTTCTGAAGAAAGTGTCTCATTTCTAGTAGCAGGAAGGTAGAGCACTTTAATTACTAAAAAAAATCTTTTTTTTTAACCTGGCCTTTTAAATAAAAAGCAGCATGTACAGGAGTTCACCGGGGCTCGACGCTCTCCGGGGCGGAGGGGAGCCACGCCAGTTCACTACACCCCAATGGGTCCGGGGGATTAGTCCGGCCCGGGGTCTCCCTCGGTAGCCCTTGCGGGAGTTGGCCAAAATGGGGTTAGTCTGGGCTTGGCTCCGGCGAGGCAACAACCACTGGTACAGGGAGGGCTGAGCTGTAACAAGCAGCTCCGGCCTCCTCAGGCCAGGGAGAGGGGGAGTCTGCCACCCAGGAGTTGGGTGCAGGGGGGACACAGGCCCTCCCACTCCACTGCATCCCAGCCCGGGGCCCTAGCAGAGGCTGATGATCCGCTGCTTAGTCAGTGGGGATCCTGGCCGCAACACACTGATATAGGCTCTGGCAGTGCTGCAGCCAGACTGGGGTCGCCTGCCACCGGGCCACTTCCACACTCCCCCTCAGGCCCTACCTGGGTCTATGGGATATTTATAATCATTACCCACAATGTAAAGAGTCTAACAGGAAAATATATGAAATCTTGAAGACTTGATTGTCCTATTCCTATGATTCAGAGGTGCAGCTTGTTTTATCTATCTGTACTACTGATACATATTTCACTTATTTATACTAGACCAGGGTTTCCATTAAACCTTCAGTGAGACTGATGATAATCTTTATCAGCATTCACGTGATACTTTTACTAGAGAGCTTAAAATAACTTGTTTTATAAAAAATAGTTCATGAAAGATACTAAGATGCTTTTACAGACATCTTTAAGGTAAAATCCTTATACTTTAATAAGGGGTCGTCATGAAACATTTTAAAACAGTTAAGTACTACAGCAAGTTGATTGTAACATTTTCATTGAGGTTCAATAATGTAGATTATACTGTATTCCAGAATGTTTTAAAGTGAAATACCCTTTTTATCCAACCAACCCACAAAGAGAGCCCATTTTTCTGTTTCTGTCCTTGTATATCAGTCTTGGAGCTGCCTTCAATCAATACCACACAGTTTTCTGTGTAAGAGAATTTTAGACTACTGCTTTATTGGCTTGCCAGTAACACCAGTTGGATTTGATCTATTCATTTAGCAATAAATAATCTTAGTGTTCTATGTTCTCACTAAAACCCAATTCTAGGCATGATACTTAAAGATGTTTTTCAGAGACATACACACCAAAATTTCAAGGTCAGTTACTGTAACTGGATGTAGTCTTGTCGTTACAGAAATAGTGGAAAAGGAAAAGAAATTCTGACCTATATAAAAGTATACAGATATAGTTTACAGAAAGTGACTGTTATCCTTTCAATTAAACTGTGGTGGTGGGGTGATCTGAAAGGTACCATAGATTTTATGATTAATACCTTTTCCAGCTTAAAATTAATATAGTTGCTATTTCCAGTTTCACAGATGCATGGTAGCTCTAACTCCAGCTTGTGTCTTGTGAATACTGTGATATAGTTTATTAGAAGTGACAGTAACTGTGAGAAATAAGAACAGTCAGTAAGTGTCATTACCCTGATAAGAAGTGGGCTATGGAGTTTGTGCCTCATCTCCTGGCAGAATTCATCTTTTTTCCTATTTTAAAAATGAACAAATACTCTTGATATATTAGACTTTGCAGTTCATAAAACCTTTGCTTTTTGAGCTTTGTCTGTTGAAATACTACAATAGCTTTAGTAGATTCTTGAATTTACGTACTATAGTCAAAATCTAAAATAGTGACAATTTTGATCTTTTTTAACCTTAAATTTTTTTTAAAGTTATCAATGGTTCATTGTCTAACTGCAAGGATGGATCTAGAGTTGACACTCAGGGATCTGCCCTTGGTATAGTACTATTCAATACTTGTAGTGGAATGGAGAGCATGCTTATAAAATTTGCAGATGACACCAAGCTGGGAGGGGTTGCAAGCATTTTGAACGATGGAATTAGAATGTAAGCAATCTTGGAAAAATTGTAGAACTGTTCTAAATTCAAGATGAAATTCAGTAAGGGCAAGTGCAAAGGACTACACTTAGGAATGAAAAATCAAATGCACAGCAACAATAAAAAATGACAACTGGCTAGGTGGTAGTACTGCAGAAAAGGATCTGGGGGTTAAAGTGGATTATGCATTGAATATGAGTCAACAATGTGATTCAACTGTGAAAAAGGCTCATATTCTGGGGTGTAGTAACAGGCGTGTTGTATGTAAGACATGGGAGATCATTGTTCCATTCCACTCTACAGTGGTGAGGCCTCAGCTAGAGTACTGTGTCCATTGCTGGGCACCACACTTTAGGGAAGATGTGGACAAATTGGAGAGAGTCTAGGAGACAGCAACCAAAATATGAAAATTTGACCTCATAGGCATGGGAACTAGGGGTGCACGGGAGGCGGTGCTTCAGCACCCCTGGCATCCTGGCTGCCAGCCCCACGCACCCAGGGGTTCTGGGGGGGCTGGGGAGGTTGGATAGGCGTAAAGGGGCTAGCTTTCAGCGCTCCCACTATTAAAAATGTTCCAGTGCCACTGCCTGGCCTATGAGGAAAGGTTTTAAAAAAAACAACTAGCCTCCTTAATTTTGAGAAAAGAAGGCTGAGGAGGGACTGATAATGTTCTTCAAATACGTTAAGGGATGAAATACAATTGTCCATGTTCTCTTACTGTAGGAGTAGAAGTAATTGACTTAATTTGAAGAAAAGAGATTTTAGGTTATATATTGGGAAAAAAACATTCAACTATAAGGGTAGCTCTGGAATAGGCTTTCAAGGGAGATTGTGGAATCTCTGTCACTGGAAGTTTCTAAGGGATGGACTAAGTATACTTGGTCTTGCCACAACATGGGGGGATGAATTAGATGATATTTCATGGTCCCGTCAAGCCATACATTCTATCTTTACAGAATAATAGAAATGGGATATTTTTAGCTATGATTAAATTATTAGATTATTGGAATGATTATCAGGTGATGGTTCAATATAGGCATGTTTTTAGTATTCTGCACTTTTATTTTACTATTAAAAAATATTTTAATACAAAACAAAATACCACAGCAGCACCACATTATAATGTGTGAATATATAGTTTGGCTGATGCCTAAGAAACTTGAGTATTTCCATATGTAATATATTTTGTATTTGTGTAATGCCCTCATCTAAGGACCTGAATGGGCTTTACAAGCATTAGTTAATTGATCTTTATAATAATTGTGTGAGGTAAGTATTATAACTCTCTTATAGGATGGGAGATAAGGTGGAGAAAGATTGTGGCTGGCCCAAGTCCACATAGTAATTCTGTGGCAAAGATGGAACTAGAATTCTAGTTCTATGCTTTAACCACTAGACTGAATGTCTTCTCTATTCTGTTCATAGTTGCTTTGACAACAGCCTGAGGTTTGACTAGGGTGCACAGGATCTCACATTTGAGTTGTTCCTTTCTGTCTCTTGGAAAGACTTCATCATGTGAAGTTGTAATTTGGAAGGAAAAGATTATAAAGCTAGTTTTAATGGGCTAATGAGGGAAACAGTTCTCTAGTTCATATCAAGATCTTCCCAATGTGCATGCCAATTTTATGAGATGAGGCTTAATTTTACTCTGTACATGACTTTGTAATGAAAAGGCAATGAAAATGAATATGATTTTTCTTAACTTATACTCATGGGTTGATAGAGGTGTGGAACTATTTTTCCTTTCTCACATTAATTTTCATTTCATTATGCTCCCATTTTCCTGTACTCTTATTTTCTCTTATGCTGCTTATTAATTTATTTATTGTATTATAAAAGCCCCAGTGAGCACTGGAGTTAATTTTGCTAAGTGCTGGAAACCCCATCAACACTCCAAGGAGGTGTTGAAGGACCAGAACCCTGACAAAATATAGACAAACTGACTAGTACAAACATAGGATAAGATCAATTTAAACTCTTTTACACCAGTACAATCCCATTCACTTCAACCCATAACTGAAATAAAATTTGGTCCATATTTTTTCTGTTTCTCTGTGTGTAGTTAGGGCACCTATAGTTTAAAAAGTTACATGCATCTTTTTTAAAAAATGCAATGTATAAAACCATAGAGCTTAGTTTTGCAAGGATATAACATTGTCATTGTCTGGCTATACCGAAAGAAGGACAGGAGACATTTGACTTGGGTTTAATCAGGCTGTAACTTTATTAATAGATGTCTGGGACTACCCAGCCGGTAAAAGTATACTGTGCAGGTAACCCCATGTTTATTCCATAATTATCTGGGGCTTTTACCAGTTCACCCTCTTTTTTTCATCCAGGTCCCTCCAGCAAATCCATTGCCAGGACCTTACCATCCACCCTCCTCGTAGGAGGGTTAAGGTGGGCTATCAGAATGGTTGGCTCCTTGCCGTACCAATCAAGAGTCCCCAACCTCCCCCTGTTTGTTCCTTTAATGAACACCTCTTTTTTTCAAGTCCTTTTCCAAGCCATTTATCCAGTTACTGTATACCTTTCCTATGGAGTACCTCCACTGGATATCTGCCCTACGCTTAAATAATGAGTTGCGACATATAGCCTACCACCCTTCTTGCCATGCATGAACAAAGCCCTTCCTGAACCCGCTCTGGGAGAGGTAAAAAAAAACAACCCAACTGCACCCATGCCAATCTGGTGGTAAGGAAAAAAATCCTTCCCAATCCCTCTAAAAAAGAGGCAGCTAGTGTAATGCCCACAGCAGGGCTTGACCAGACCTGATATTTTACCACCTACAGGGGAGAGAAGGTGGGTCCTGCTTCAGCATACTCCGTGTAAAAGAGAGGCTTCAAGTGCAGAGCTGCTCCTTTTAAACCCTGCATGCTGGAATAGCTAAGCAGATATGTCAGAATAACTGTGTTGGTCAGTTTCTCCCATGTAGACATTCCTAATGTATGAACTCTGAGACCATCTAGGGAGAATATTATATGTTATGAACCTGGATTTTGTTCAGACATAACTTACTGGTATCAGTCTTAGAGAGACAAGGTGGTAAGGTAAGGTAATATCTTTTATTGGACTAACTTGTGTTGGTGAGAGAGTCAAGCTTTCAAGCCACACAGAGTTGTTCTTCGGGTCTGCAAAAAATACTCCGAGTATCATAGCTAAATGCAAGATGGAGCAGATTGTTTAGCATTAGTTACCACAAATTATCTCACTCACCTTGTCTCTGTAGTATCCTGGAACCGACACAGCGATAACTATACTGGTATCAGTCTTCTAAGTTTAAAAAGAATTTTAGTGGGGGGAGGGATCGAGCAGTGGCCTGCTAAACCCAGGGTTGTGAGTTCAGTCCTTGAGGAGGCCACTTAGGAATCGGGGGCAAAATCAGTACTGGGTCCTGCTAGTGAAGGCAGGGGGCTGGACTCAGTGACCTTTCAGGGTCCTTTCCAGTTCTATGAGATAGGTATATCTCCATATATTATTAAATTTAAAATGTGGTGTGAATCAATTAAAAAGGTGCAGTCAGAAGCAAAACACATAGTTTTCAACTGCTGATCAAAAATACAAGTACTCTTAACGTTAAGATACCTTTATTCAGGAAGCCAGAAGTTCAGAGATTTTTTGGTAATGAATAAAGGAAGGAAATTAATCAAAAAGCCTTTGGAACTAAAAGCTGCAATTAACTTTTGAATGAGGTGAATAAGATTTCATAGTCATGTGGCTTGAATATTTTTTGTTATTGCATTAACAAGAGTTAATGGGTGCAAATGTCACATCCATTGGAGATGCATGGGCTATGTTGATGAAGTTGGATAGCATATATTAGAGCTAATTATTTTGTGATCTGACTGCCACTGCAGTAGGTTGCATGGTTTCGCCATCCTCTTTGTCATTTATCCATATGGCTGCCAATGGATTCTTAACATTTGGAGCTCCATTGTTTTCCTGGGACTTACCAGTTTTGCCTTTCTGCTTCACAGAAATAATCATAATGATGTAAAGTTCTATAGTAGGACACTTACTAATCTTTTAGTGGTTTTTACTCATTATATTCTTTTTACCTATATATTTCCTGTAACCTGTTGTTTAAAACAAAGTGGACTCGGGGGGGGGGGGGAGCCTCAGGTCATCAGAGCCTGAGTTTTCCTCTCATGCTGATTTAGGTGAGAGGAGAATGAGGGTACTTCTTTGAGCAGTTCCAGTATCAAATGTTCTCTTTAAATGCTCAGACTCAGTGTTCACATGCTCCTGGTGTTGGCAGAGTGACAGTCAATATGATGAAACCTCTGCCACAAACTCATGCTGGAGAAACTCATTGTAAATTTTTTTTCACTGAAGAGGAATAGAACAGGGAGGAGAAAGTAGAATTTGAAATACCATTCATATTCCCTCCCACGGCACTAATGAAATACTAAGGAAGCACATTGAGCATTGTAGGTAGTGTGTTGTGGCAGAGATGTTTCTGACTTGCTAACTTAGTGCAACATCAGAGATTTCCAGCTCAGTCTACTGATGTATGGTTCCTCCTCAGATTGACTTTTAAATACACACATCATTTTCATCCCAAGAATGAAATGAATGTGTAGTTTTAGAGTGTTGGCTATTTGCATGATTTGCTGTTATCCACTGAATGGCCGATAACCTCTTTTAACATTGCTTTATCTGAATTTTCTGGAACTGACTAGTTCTGGATTGCTGTAAATCCTTCCCTCAGAGAGAGAGAGGGAGCATGGGGAGGGGGATTGGGAAGTAGAGGGAACCCCTGAAACTCATTTGGTAGTGATTTGTTTTTGCATGGTGAAAAGCATCTTTGTGCTATATATACTGCATGTTGGCCGATCTATTGCAAAAGAGAGTAAGAGTTTAAGAGGAAAAACTAGGTTGAAACTTCTGCTAAGAGCAAATTCAATGGAGGCAAGAAAAAAGTGAAATCTCTGTAAGACACAGGGTTGGATGGAACTTCTGATAGAATGGACTAAGTTCACACCACTGGCTGAACTTCTCTCATCCCCACAAGCTGCATCTCCGACCACCCATGTATCCGTGTATGTGGTTCTTTCCCATATATGAATCTTTTCCCCCTATGACTACAGTGTTTAGTAACCCAGATAGATACACTATATCAACATAGGTGGCATCTGGATCACAGAATAACAGGTATTCTTCTTTTTAATTGTTTTTGCTGATATGGCTATATCAATTCAGAAAACTTTGATTCAAGAGTGGAGGAGCTATATGAGGCTTTCAAAGAAAATCAGTATTAATTTGGATTTCCCCCTTTGTCCTACACTATCCCTTCCTTTAATAACAGTAGGATACTTCACATCATTTATATGCATTTTGTAAGAAAATCTCAAATTGTTTAAAAACACTAACATATTCCAAGATATTAATCATATTTTACAGAGGGGGAACTGAGATACAGCGCGGTGAGACCCAAGGTCTCACAATGAGTTAGTTCTGGCTCTGTTGATTGAAATAAGCCAAGGCCCTGTGGTGTTTGCAGCCAGGCCAAAGACAAAACAGGAAGCAAATCAAAAGAAAAAAAAACAGTTTGCAAAGTTTTAATTACATATGTTGCTAAAGCCTATTAAGGGATAGTTACCAGATAAAGAATAGACTTTATCAAGGTTTGTGAAACTGACTCTTGTAAATAAAATATATTAGGAAAATAGCTCTCACAAACAGAACCATTAACAAGGAATGTAAATTGCTTTTTGCTAACTAATGGAAAAATAGATTTGTTCTGCTCACACGCAAAATGTATTAATCTAATTATGTTGTAGTTCTACATGTGATTAAAAAGGAGAGGTTATGTGAACAGAATAAGAAAGTAGCTAACAGCGAATAAGTATAGTATATTATATTTAGAATGCTTTATTTTCATGCTAAAACTGTACTGTAGTTAGGGGTTCTCACCTTTGCACGAGCCTTGCTCTCTATACAGGAGGAGAATACAACAAGGCTTGAGATATACTTAATCTGCCAGCCACTAAGTATTCTGCTGTTTGGCTACTACATATCTTCTGTCTTGCTAATATATATGGAGCCAGATAAGAGAGGTTTATAGTCTTAACCAATATCATATATCATAATTATATACATGAGACATGTTTTGGTATAACTGTGAATTTGATTAATATTAAGCTCTTCTAAAATGTGTTTTACTTATGGTCAGCTGTTTAACCAAGGAAATATGTGAAGTATTGTAATATTAGTGTGAAGTATAGACATTCCAGAGAACAGGAACAAAGATACTTTTCTTGATGCTTAGCTAACATGCCCCTGTATGATGCTATGACTGGTGAAAGATGTGTCTAAAGTTTGTCTGACTTTTGGACTACTGTGGTCAAAGCAAGATGATAAACTAGTTACAAACTTTGTCCTGTTTACTGCAGCATCTGTGCAAACCTAGCCAAAAAGTTGTCAAAAACACATAAAAGATTAGATAAGAAGTAGTTCAAAGAAATGGTGAAACCCTCAGTCTAATATATGTGTAGAGGCAGAGTGCAGCTCAGATTTTGAGGCAGTCTGACCGCTGTATTGCTGCCTTCCAGGTGGGTGGTAACATATGTACTCTTCCTTTCTATATGATGCTGTATTAATTTTTGACTAATAATCTTTGATTAATGAAGTTGATTAAGCCTAGCTATTAGACATGTCTTGTTTCTGAATTTAGTTGAACCCATAACATTACTAATTCCTACTTTAGCCACTAGATAATTTCTGCATTTAGGAAGAAGGTACAGTAGGGAAATAAAATTCATTCTGTATTGCTTCCAATTTACTCTCAGGTAGAATAAGTGATTCACTTGTTTCTTGTTACATGTGGAAGGGATGAACTAAGGCAAGTGACCAGTGAGAAGCCCTACAAATACAAAGGACAAAGAGAAACAGAATAACCTTCAGCTGCAAGTTATCTGAATGAAAGAAAGGAGGGGCCAACACTTCAGAGCACAATTAGCAAAACGTTATTTTAAGCTCCTACTTAGAGAGAATATATGCTAAAATACAGTAATGGGCTTACAATTAATTGTTTGCTATAAGTACTTCAGTGGAAGGAAGTAATTTTAAATGAACTCAGATGTCAATATAAAAAATCTTGGACATACTAAAAAAGAACATTGTTGGATGATGTTTATATGACAGAATAATCTGCCACTTTTTTGCGATGTATCATATAATGAAGAGTGACTGATAAGACCATCAATGTGTGTTATCACTGTGACATGGGGCAGATATATCATGAGTTTTAGTGAATAAAGTACTAAATAAAGTAGCAAAAATAGTAAAACTATGTAAAAAAGTTGTCTCTAGAGTAACCATTCTCAATAGATTTGCACCCTGGAGTCAGGAGTCCTTTTGTGTGAGTCTCAAGAAGGCATGAAAGCTTTATATGGGCCTCTGGGATGTACTTACATAACCTGTCCTAGTCTTAATATTGAGCTTCTTTAGTATGGATATGCCTGAGTTGTCACTAAACCACTAAAGTATTTTTTACTTTCTTTGGCAAGTTATTTCTCCTTTTTTAATTTTCCCTTTCTATTTTTTTTTGTATCTATATAACTAGAATATAATAGTCTTATTGTTTTGTTTGAAATTAAATCCATTATTTGACATTACTTCATTTTTCAATTTAAGTGTGTATTTATTTTTAACAAAAAATAACTCCAGTTAAATAAGGCAAGCATCAATTGTCAGGAAGCTGGATCCACTGGTACTTAGAGAGACGCTGCCTGTGTTAATCTGAATTTTTTTTTAAACCCATGTTTGAGAGAGAGTTTTAACACAGAAGCACTTTATTGTGGTGTACCTCATCAGCTAGAGAGCATGGCAAGATTATATGTGTTACCTGAGTGTTGCTATTACCATACTTTCTTTTTTCAATACTTTTCTTTTGCAATTGGAATTTTGGCACAGGCACAACTTGACTTTTCATTCTACAATCAATGGAACTTCATTGGCGTAGTCTCAGTGCTATAGAATATCAACAAGTTTGATATGTTATGGCCCTCTTATTTTTATAGGTATTCACATGCCTTTTCATTTTATGTCCAAATATTGCTTTTGGATTTTTTTCTTGGCATGAGAGATACATTGTCAAAGATTTCCTTGGTGTCTGTTAAAAAAATATCGTGTCACAACATTCCTGTCTAATTTAGAAAGTACACTTATGTCAAAATATAATCTACAATATATGAACCTCCTAATAGCTGAAGAACCTGGAATACTATGTGTTGCAGAATGAGAGAGAACTGTGTTGAATTATGGAGTCTGTTTTGTATTGTGTAACATGCTTGAGTTGAAAAGTTGGCACTGTGGCTGCCCTAGTTTAGACTTGACCAGGGAAATCTGTTTTGCTGCCTTCCACTCAGCTGCTGTGCCTCTAACTTTTTATTGAGGGACCATTACTGAGAGCTGTCAAGACTGCTTTGTGGGGGTCATTGTCTTTCAATGACACTTAAATGCTTTCCATTCTCCATGGAACAATAGACTTTCCACATAGGGGTCTACCAAGGGGAAGGGGCAAGCATAATCAATTGACATGGAACTTCAAAGTCTGGATTGGGAGTTTGGGTTCATGACTGAGAGACTGAGGCTCTATTTAATAGCAGAGTTCTGCTGTGTATGGTGAGGATGACAATTATTATATGCACTTATGGGAGAGAGAGGGCAAGAGGCAATCTGCAGTACCTGAAACACTGAAGAAATGTGGACTGAAAAGTAGGAGTGAGCTCAGTCTTAAAGGGCACATTTCGGGATTTTTATTTTTTCAAAGTTTATAGGTCTCAAATGCTTTAAGAATAAAGCCAATGCAATTAAGAAATTCCCCTGCTGACTGTTTCTTGCATTCCTGCCATAGTGTCTCAGGAGGGGTTAAATTAGAAAGCCCTGACTGCCCATAGCCAAGATGGAGCTCTGAGGGAGTGTGTATAAGTGATGGGGTAAGGTGAGTGGGAGTGGTCAGAAGAAAGTTGAGGAGTCACAGGGCTGTATAGATAAGCTCTGTGAGTCACAGGGCTTATCTACGCAGCCCCACTTTGTGGACTATAGGATGCGAAATGCAGAGCACACTGAAGTGTTGTACTGAAACTGCCCTATGTAGACCCTGCTGCAGCAAATTAGAAGGTAACTAAAGCTGGCTCATCAGGTGGATACCAGGGGATTGAGTGTAACAAGGGGTTGCAGTCTGCGGCATGGGTTGGTTGCAAGGGGATTCTCAGTCTGTAACACTTTGTAATATGTTCAATCTCGGAAAATTCCTGTGGCCTGAAAACCCAAGACAAATTTTAAAAGTGGTTAACTGAGTGAGTAAAATTATCAGGTTTTCTGCCCATTGGACAGGGACAATATGGGGGAGGCTGATGGCTGGCAATGTTAGCTGCCAGTCAGAAGGGAGGGTGGGTTTTAGAGTGGAGTGAGAACAAAGGAAAGAAAATTTCCTGTTGTTTAGTGGGGAAGAAAGGCTTGAGCAGAGCAATAGAGTCAAACTGCCAGTAAGAGGGGAGAGTCCTGGGTCTAGTACATGTTAGCTACAGACACAATAATTTGACAGAAGTGGGTGGGACTAAAAAGAAATGCACTGCTGAGTATGCTTCCTCAGTTTGAATGTGTTGTCTGAGTGTTAATGATCTGTGATAATTAAGTGTTGCCAATTCCTGTAAATAGTGTAGTTTTGACTTCTGATGCTGGCAGCCTCACAATGATACACAAAGTTTCAGCCTTCATGTGTTTTTTGGAGAGACCCAGTTCATCCCCCCACCATACATAGTAGCCTAGTTGAGGGTGCACTAAACTTCAAACCCAGAGACCTTGATACTAGTTCTAGACTTTCCACAGACTGCTGTTAACCCTTCTTATGACCCTTTCATATCTATGGGGGTAACGATCATTCACCTATTTCACATTTAAGGTAACTGAAAGTGTTTACAAGGTCACTTCAGGCAGAGCTGGGAATGGAGCCAAGTTTCTTCTACTGTGCCACACAGCCTTTCAAATAGGTTATGTCAGATGATGTGCTTCTCTAATCCACACTAACAAAATGTAGCTATTTGTCACCCTCTAACAGCTAGACTACATATAGAAGTATATGACAGCTACTGTTTCCATGCTAAGAAACCTGGTTCTTTAGCTCAAGTTGTTGAAGCTAAGGCTTTTACATGGTAGGATTACTCATGCCCAAACAGGGAGTGTTGTTACATTTAGCTATGCATTCTCTAATCATTACACCACAATCTTCTCCTGGTGTCGGGAAGGAAAAAAGAATAAACCTGATGCAGGAGTACCACTGCTTTCTCACAAGTACTTGTTTAACCACCTGGAGAGGTGTGTTGTGTCTGAGCTATACAGAGGATAATATCATGGTTTTTCTCCCATCATTTGCTCGTATAGCTGAAGTGGAAGATGTCTGTGCTATCAGTTTGAAGGCTTTGGGATTAAATGCTTCTTATGATTTTTGTGGTGGTGAAAAAACTATATATGCATATATGTAAAAAGATTAGTGTAAGGATCCTGGAGTATTTGTTGGGATTCTTTTATATTCCACAACATTCTGTTTCCTAGAAGTGAATTTAGATGTGTTTTTATTATATGAATTAGTTAATGGGAGCTTTCACTTTTAATAACAGAGTGTGGCAAACTTAGGGTACAATTTGAAAATGGGAGCAATGTTGATGTGATTTTTGTCTTAGTGTGCAGAGAGTGGAAGACTACCTGTCAAAGTCCCAAAGAAGTCAGAACTTGTTTTAATGAACTTGTCTTTCTGGAAAGCAAGCTTCATTCTCAAAAGATATAACATAAGCACTTATTGGAGACTGGATGCCTCAGGACATTGCTAATGAGCTACAAAATCAGTTTCACTTATAGATCACCAGTTTTAATCCTGTCTAGATCACGAGGGGTTAATAATTGTTGCTATCTAATAAAATTTGGCAACTCTTTCTGGAGATTAGTTTGAGTCCCAGTTCAATGTCACAGGCTTGCTTCTGTAAACTCTTCTGGGCAGGGAGTGTCTCTTATTATGTGGTTGGAGAGTGCCTAGCACAAGGTGACCCCAGGCTTAGTTGGGTCCTGTGTCAGGGACCAAAATCAACTTTTTTATTAATTTGAATGATGGTAACATTGTCTCGCCTCTCTGGGGTGGGCAGGGAAATTTAGAACAAATGAGATGACTGACCAAAAAACAAGATTAAATCTATTCTAAAATACTTCAATTTTTTGTCTGATTTATGTTTTTGGAACTTTTGCAGATGACAGTTCTGTAACTGAGGCGATTCTGGCCTCCACATTACATTCAGGTAGTTTAGAGTGAATTTCCTTTTCCAATAAGGAAAGCAACTGTTTAATTCTCCAGATAAACTAGATTAGGCTGTGTCATTATTGACCCTACTACATTTAAGTACATAGTAGAGCTGATTGGAAAACATAATTTCAGTATCATAAATTTTCTTCCCAAATCATGATGAAAAGTCAAATTTTCCCCTGGAACAGAAATTTTAAAAAACAAAATATCAGTTAAGAAACACCAAAGCATTTAATTTCAATAAAGTTGAATACTTTAGTTTTATGTTCTTGTCCCTACATCACTGTAGGAAAACTTGCAGTTTTTCTCGGTCATGGTCCTGTTCGGCTTACCAGTATGTATCATTGCTCTGCTCACCTACAATGAGGATATCAGCTGCAATTATTTTCACTCAAGGCACTTCCTGCACTTGAGAGAATCTTCTCTGGAACACCTCTAGTGCTTGACTTATACCCATTGGCATGCACAGACATCTGTAGTGTACAAATGCTGTTGCAAAGGTTGTTAGTATGCTGGACTTTTTATCCACGCTTATGTGCCAAAACCTGTTCCTCACATCACAGGCTAAAGGTTCTGGCTTTGGAAAGTTCTGGCAGATGTTGTCCTCCTCCTCCTCCTCATCATCAGTGGATAGTGGCATCTTTTCAATTCCTGGTTCAGTAGTTTTGGGTCTATGCAGATGTTAATTTACCTGATAGCTTCCTTACCATCACCATGCCGCTTTCCCAGATGCTTTGATAGCCCTGGTCTGCAGTTTTTCAAACTCCTTGTGTACTGAATTACATAGGGTCAATCCAATTTGCCTTCATGGTAAGCACACAGGTTTCACTTCCAGTCAGAACTTTCCTTTGAGGCATCTGTCCCCTTTGAAAACACCCCCACAGGCTTTTAAAATTGTCTCCATTGTGCATGAGGTTCCCCCATTTTGCTTCCTGCACTGCAGCTATACAATTCTGACATTGCACCCTGATCAGATCCATGGCTTGTATTCCACAAGAGGCATCTGTGGTATTGGCCAACCAGCATTACAAACTTCAGTTGGTAACATCTGTTATTTATTTGAATTAGGAAAATATGACCCCATAGTAATTATGGGCTGCATTGTGCTCTCATTATACATTATAAGAGGGCACCTGCTCTTTGCAATGGGTGTGTTCAAGTCCAATTCACTCTGAGGAATCACGCTCCTAATTAGCCCCTGCTCAGCCAGCTCCAATCAGGGGAAATAGATTGGGGCTGGAGAGAAGTCTGGTGCCTGGCTGTTAGAACTGGCTGGATCTGCGGGCCTGAGGGTTCAAGGGCTATAAAGGCTGGCTGGCAGCCAGAAGAAAGGGGGAATGGCCAGGGGAAGGTCAGTCTCCAGGCTGAGGGCAGACTCTGTGCGGAAGAGGAGACTGTAAGGCCTGCTCTGTATATAGTATATCACTAGTGGTGGGAGAACATGTGTAAATAAAGCCACGGGTGCTGCAGAAGGAGAAGCCTCTCTGTGTTTTATTGCGGCGGGCAGAGGACCTGTTACACCAGCTGAAATCACAGAAGGTGTTTTTTCTGAAGCCTGAGTTCCATGGCTCACACTGCCAACTGCTGAACTTCAGAAATCTCACAGGTCAGACACTACTACTGTGTTTCATTAGTAAAGCTGAATGCAGGTCTAAGTTGAATAAGTATAATTTCATTCAACTTTGTGTACCATTCTGTCTATGTAGCTGAGTTGCTTCCAGCCTAACTCCATCCATTCTCTGTTCCCCTGGTTTCTTCTCAGTAACAGTTTCTCCAGGGAATATAGGCCCTCTGACTCCAGTTCCATTGACCATGATATAAATTGTAGTTGGAGCTATTTGAGCCAATAGAGGTAACTAGAGAAAGATTGTAGAAGGAGAAAAGGTGGGGACCAAGGTCTGAGAAAAATGCCTTGTGTTTCTAGTATACTTCTATGTTGTTGCTCGGCAGAGTACAGCATATGTGGTGCATAGCTGATAAGAGGAATAAGGTCTGCATGCTTCAGGATCTGTATCAGTTGGTTGGGGAGGGATTTCAGATGATGTGATGAGTGACAACCAACAAATTCGGGGGGAGTTCAGCTAAATTATGGTCTGAATTTTCAATCCTCTAAAGTGGCTAAAGGTGGAGAGTTTTTCTCTAATCATGTTGAAGGAGATTGATGTAAAGCGATCTCTAGTCAGCTTCTCAGGAGAAGTTATAGCAAACAGGGGCAGCTGTAAATTTGTCCACTTGCTTTTAACAGGGTGGTGCAATCAACAAAAGATAGATGCCTAGGTTTTCCGAAGTGCATATACCTGATTTGAATGCATAAAAACAGATGCACTCTCAGAAATGACCACACACATCAGGATTTGTGCATGCATTTACATTTGTGCATATTCACGTAAGAGCACCCACTTTTGAAAATCTGGCTCAAAATATTTTATTTAAATGTATTTTGTTTGCTTTTGTTTTTTAAGCAGAGTGCTTTTGTATGACATTCTCTGGGATCAAGTTAATCAATAAACAAGATTTGTACAGCTCTAATGTGCACCTTTTATGGAGAAAGAGAAAGGGAAGGGGAAATGTATTTAGGATTTTTAAGAAATTGTAAGGTTGCTTAATCTCAAAAGTATAAAAGCATGTTAGATTGGCTTACGTTTGAGTCTGAAACTTTCTAATTTGTTACCTTATTGTTCAGTTTTCTTAGATAAACTTCTAAAATATTTTGAAGTGAAATGGTAGCTCAGAAAATTATACACTGAGTAAAATCTGCGCTCAGATGCCCATTTTTAGCTGTCATTTGATTAGGTCATTAGGCACTCTCTCTACTTAAATGTATAACTTGACCAGAAATGTAAATTAGAAATCTAAGGATGTGATCCTGTCGCTGCATCCCACATGGGTCCAGGCCCACAGCCACATAGGTGCAATTGCAGGATGACGGCCTAAATGACTAAATGTTGCAATGAATTGTTATCCAGTGATTCTGGTAGTAGTATATTTCAAATTATTCAAGCATAAGTAGACAAGTAATACATTTATTGACATCATATTAATAGGTAGTATCTGTTGACATAGCAATATATCACTTAATTCCCAGATTAAAAAAAACTCATTAAGATGGTGTTAAGGCTGAGAGTACATATCAGTCATTTAGTGTAAAGTACATTACAGGAATGTTGTAGTTATCCTCAAAGCTTGCATTAATAAATCCAGAAAATTTAGAGTTTAATTTTTACTTAAAAGAAATCTACACATAACTGTGCATTTCTGTATCTTATTAAGGTGCCCAGACAAGGTTAACACTGCCCTGTTATGGGCACCATGTAATATCCATATGGCTATGATTATGACATTTTAGTACGTATTCGAATGTGTCTTTATAACTCAGTTTTATCTTATCTGGGAGAATTTTTATTTTCCCTCGTGGCATTTACCTTAACTCTGGATTTCCAGAATTTAGAACCCTTAGCCCTGTGGGTAACAGCATGCCTGTAATGAATTTTGTTGATGTATTTTCTCATCCTTTGCTCAGTCTTGCAACATCTTTTGTCTGGGACTTTCCAATAGGAAAGTGAAGTGAATCTGCCTTTAGGGAACATGATAGCCTGAATTCTGTCAGGAGATGGAGAGAGGAACACTGTGTGAGGAGCAGAAGCCATCCTTATTAAGAGCAGCCTCTGGCCTCAGAGCCTTTAAGAACAATAGAAGATGGCAGCCATTTTGAGGACAAAGCAACTCTTTATGGAATTCTCAAACTATTATTATTCTTCAATCTTTGATGTAGGAAAACCTTCAGTTAAAAAGAACAGCAGCGAAAGTTATCATTAATCTTGTGGGGGGGGGAGGGGAACACTTCAAATTTACCCTGTATACACATTATCGGTGAGTTTGAAATAATGGAAATTTTGAAGACACAGTTGTTCCATTATTAAGATCAGTATGGACAAACAAAGTTTGGCAGAGAGTGCTAACTTTAATAAACACACTTTTAAATTATTTTTAATTCCTCATCTAATATACAAATTTACTTGTAAATTATCAGAGAATTCATTCTATACTCAGACTAAGGGAGGAGATAGGCTGTATTGTTCATACATAACAGGCTGAATCCCTGCTTCAGCTGCAAAATTCAGCTCACCAAAATAGGTGCCCCCTTAATTAATTTTTCAATAAGATGTATAATAGTCTGTAAGTAGGGAGATTTCTCTCAGTGTCCTTTTTTTTTTTATTAGGCAATTCTAATACTTTACAAAAATGCCCTTTGTGATTTGGGGGTGAAGAGCTATTTGCAGTAGGTCAATTTTATGTGTCCCTGAGTAAAATGTGACACATAAGTTACAATGAGGAATGTATTCTTATAGGAGTTATGCTTGTTTCAAGAGGAAAATATACTCTTAAGTTTAAAGAGGGATCTGTATATTTTAGCAAAGTGGACCTTTTATGCATTTCAATAATTAGAATATTTTCTGTAGCAGCATTTAGTGTGTAGGTGTTAAATCTTTCCCACAACAGCACTTAAAACCACTTTTTAAAATAAATAAATAAATAAATAAATTTAAAGAGCTTGCATTATACACCACAGTCTCATTAACATCCAGGTATTATTAAGTAATAAGAAATGTCTGTGATGCTATTTGACTTGTGAGAAGAAAGAAAATTGTTTGTTTGTTTCTGAACCTAATTAGATAATGCCAAGCAAACTAGGAAACCACTTAATGGTAAGTGAGTATTCTGGTATTTAAAGTGAGGTTCATGTTTTTAGTTTTAGCTAAGAGTGAAAAAGCAATCTTCAGGCACATTTTAAAGTAATTGTAACTACTTGATTTCTACCATATCTCTGGATTGAGAGAATATGTTTAAAAAAGTGCATGCATTTCCAAAACAAACGTT
Organism: Mauremys mutica; assembly: GCF_020497125.1. NCBI lineage: Eukaryota > Metazoa > Chordata > Testudines > Geoemydidae > Mauremys > Mauremys mutica. The sequence goes on along the minus strand of NC_059072.1, from coordinate 180,874,972 downwards.
TGGTTGCTCATGTCGGAGAATTTTATTGCTAGTTAAGAGTAACAAAACTCTTTCCTGTATCTGAGTTATATGACTTTCCAAACCCTTATCAAACCCCCTGTTTTTAGCCTGCCCTGCCTGTGTTTTGTCCCCCCATATCCCTCTTCTGCCCCCATGGGCCTGTGGATGGCACATGACCTACCTCCGCATTCTTTTCCCCCACTGTGATCTTGCCCTATTGCTCGAGTGAAAACAGGCTAGGCCTCAACGCATGTTTCACAAATGTGTCTGAATTTGCACATGCTATGAAAATAACCGCTTTCACTGAATATGTTCACTAACAAATGTCATTACACACCTCAGGCATCTGCCAAGATTTCTGTGGAATGAATCATCATAGTTAAACCTAGCCATGCCTCCACATTTATTAGATGCCTGCCTGAATATATCCATGTATTAAAACAATGCTGTTCTTCTGTCTGGGTAAGCCTCTACAATAACTCCTGCATAGATCAGGAAGGCAGCCTCCCAACTTTCCCATGTTCTAGTTACCCTTGGTTGGGTGGGCATTTCATTACCCCGCTTGCTATGCCCTGGCTTACTGTCTGTCAGCACCTCCATGTGCAACAATGATAATATGTCTGCATATTCACCTCTCAAAATTCTATCCCTAGTAGTACTGAGACGGTGACCTTCCATTGGGTCAGCCACCACAGCACAACTCTGACCTTTGGGGCACTGTCAGTGCCCTGTTGCCCCAAGCTACCCCTAGGGCTGCAATTCCTGTCCCTTGGAGAAATCTGGCTTCCATTAAGGGCTGCCATTCCCTGGCAGGAGACTGCTCCACCTGCCTATCACCTGTCTCCCAAACTCAGGCCCATACTGGGCTTCCATTACTACTCCTTCTAGACCCCCACATCCATGGGTGGTCCTAGGTGCTGCAATAATTGCAGGTTACCTTGTAGAAGATGTGTAATACTATTAGCACCCACAGAAGATGTGTGTACTCCAGACATCTCTGATTCAGCTGGGACTCCTGATCCTCCCCCTAGCCTGTTTATTATCCTGCTAGGTCCATCCTCTCCTACACCATGTAAGTCCCCTGAGATCAGATGCCTGAGCCCCCTACCCTCCTGAGGGACGCCCTGCTGACACCCATTGCTGAGGGACCCCCTGCTGACACCCATCCAGCCCTTGCAATCTCCATTCCTCTGGTGCCAATCAAACTCACCCTTGCCAGCAGTGTCAGCCTCCTCGCCGACAGCCTGTTGAATTGGATGTCCTGGCTCTGGGCTACCCACTACACCTTGCAAGCCCTGCAGTGCTGTGGAAATAATCTCATAAGCAACTGTCTGGACCACTTGAATCAATTCTTTCCTGGCTGTCCCACCTGCAAACACAGCCAGCTCACCCATAGGGGTGTTTGTTTCCCTTGGATTCACCTTACCCCTCAGCTGCAGGGACTCCGTTTTGATAAACAGAAAGACCATCCTGGGATCTGCCAGCCCTTGTCTGGGATCCAGCCCCTTGCTCAAGTGCCATCCTTTGGCCCCCCATGGCCCTTCCAGCCCCACTCTGTTCACACTATGCTGGGTTTGAAAATCCCTCCCCTCTCTGTTTTGGCACTCCTGTGATGCCCAGCTGAAAGGGGGAAGACATCTTCCTGCTTCTTCTTACACACCTGTTGCAACTCGAAGCAAAGCCTGAAACTCCAATGCTTTTATTCTCCCCATCAACCTGTCTGCTACAGCAACTGGGAGGGGAGGGGCTCCTTTCCATCATCTCACTATCCCCACTGACCTGATACGGCTCTAAGCTTTCTCACTAACTGGTTCCCCTTCCCCTTCTGTTACCACCTGCCTGCTTATCCTTCTGTGAAGACGGTGGGGAGGATTTGCCCTCCTTTCCTGGCTCTCACTATCGTCCCCCCCATGCGTGCCATGCAAATTGGAGAGCTGGAGTTCTTTCTGCTCCATGCTGTTGCTCTTAAGGTGTGGTATGGTCATTGCCAGTTGTTGCTCCTATACATCGTATATTAGAGTATTTGTATAACTTAAAGGTTTTGAGTGTATCAGTACCATCTGTAAAAGTTCACTTGGTTCCTATATTGGTACACTGTGTATTGGTAGGTAACACGCTTGTCTTTGCTCATGGTATAGTTAAGGGATTTATGAAAGGTCTTTCCTATTTATATCCACCTGTAAAATATCCATTCTCATTGTGAGATCTGAATTCAGTGTTATAACAATTTTTAAATCCTGTGAGCCCCTGGTGGAGTACTTGTTGCTATATTTGCCTATTAAAACTGTTTTTATTGTGGCCATAATATAGGCTAGAAGGGAGAGCAAGTTACCCATCCCAATAACTTACCTAATGTCTATAGATTGGGAATGTGTGTATGCTCACATTGACCCATCTCATTAAGGATAGAAATTGCTGCATTCCGGACAAGCTGGAGCATCTGCATTACTTCAACTTTCTGCCTCAGATCCAGCAAGTTACAGTAGTCTGGAGGTGACAAATGTACTGTAGGAAGATCCTCATCAGATGGAAAAGGACAGTCTTTCGCAGAGAACTTGACATTTGGGGGCGGCTCTCTAGAAGGAGATTTTACTTTTTCAATGCCTTCACGTTCACATGATTAACTGTGTTTTGTGATAACAGAAAGGAGCCACCTGGTATTTTCTCATATACTGTACCTCGGTGCACATCTCTGAAGGAAGCTTAAGGTTAACTTGATTTCTCACAGGAATTGAAAATCAATTCTGCCATCCTTTAGTCATAATCCTATAAACTACATAGAGAAACTGCTCTATTCTCAAATTATATTTGAATTTGCTCTGGGAATTAAGTTCTAGTTTTCTGAAACTGAGGGGTTTTATAGGATGACAAGCCCCTTTTGTCAGTATTTACTTTAATAATAAGTAATCCTAAACTGATAAAGGGATGTATTATTTTCAAGAATAGAAAAAAGAATATTTTTAACTTAGTGGGCCCCAGCCCAACTAAGCACTTAAGTATATGCCTCACTTTAAGATGTCAGTTGTCCTACTGACTACATGTACTTAAAAATGAGCAAGTACTGAACTTTGATATGCTGGAGAGGGAGTCACTGCTGTCAGTGGCCAGTTCACTAAGGCTGTGGTGACATCCTGAATGCACAGAGAGAGATAATTTTGCACAGACAAAAATGCAGTCATTTTCAGCTTTGGTATTTTCAAATTGTGCATTGTAACGCAATCATTCAGGTTTCTCCAAGGAGAACTTTATGTGAAAATGCGGTAGGCTGTAGGTTTTCTCTATATCAAATGTTTTTGGAAAAGTTTAGTCAGCCATTTTAGGTGTTTCCATCTATTCTGGTTTTTTTTTTCCCCTTTAAATCGAGGCTTTAGGTTGGCTTGGTGCTTCTTGTAAAATATCAGTTTAATAAGACTTTTAAAGTATTGGTAGTATTAGGACCTATATACTAGATCTTTGAGACTGTTAAGATGCAACATGCTTGGACATGGAATGAGGGTATCCCTCGTTCCAAGTGAGTGCTCTTACCACTAGACTAACAGTAATTCTCACTCTGTGGTCCAATGGACTATTCAAGGATTTCATCCAAAGAGGAACATCCTATACATGAGGTATTGAGAGTCAGAATTAGGTTGCATCAGGTAGCTGAAAAGACACACACTTAAAACTTTACACTTGGGCCCTGTGGTGTATTGAAAACTGCTGGAATTGTAGGCTATCACATTAATATGTAAGGGCATGAAAACTTGCTTGCAGGCTACAGGGCTCTGTATAGAAGCATGTAACGAGCCACGCTAGAGCAAGGCGAGGTGAGTTGTGCCTCTCTGCCATAGGTAGCAGCCTGCTCTTCCCCCTCTGTTTTTGTGTGTGTGTGTGTGTGTGCGTGTGTGTGTGTGTGTGTGTGTGTGTGTGAAAGTAGTACGTTGCAATCCTCCTAAACAATATTTTGTATTTTACTCTAATTTCTGTTTGTATGCTATGAAACATAACAGACTGTATTAGAGCTCCACTGCTGTTAATAGAACTCGAGGCCATAGTATGTATTTAATCTTCGGTTTTTGGTAATTAAGTTAGAATATAATTCTAATTTGTTTTTTTTTTGTTTTTTTTTTATACTGAGGGATAGATTTTCCTTAGGATATTCTGCACTGGGATTTTTCGAAGGAGGTCATATTTTAAAGTAATGTTTTGACTGATTCAATTTAAGCTATTAGAGTTTCATATAAATTTTATTTGTAGGGCCTAAGAGTTGTTTATTAAAGTAATTCTATAAACATGCCATTTCAATCTCTGGTAGTGATAGGCAGATTGTTTCTTTATTGAATCCTCCTTGTGTCTTTTTTTTTTTTAATTTTTTAAAACTTTTTTTTTTAAGAATTTGCAAATTAAAATTCCTTTGAGTCTCACAAAGGTTCTCTTAATTTCCCGGAGAATGGTTTTACAGGCTGGGCATGAAAACTGCTTCTGACTGTCCCTTTTGTGATCCCTCAGAGGAGACATTCAGTTTGTAACCAGACCAATAAACAGGCAAAAATCTTACTTAGGTCCAGATATGTCCCAGCCTTGTGCAGCCATGCACATAAGGGGCATAAGGGAGAGCAAGATCACTTATCCTCACTGCTCCACTACACAACCTCCCCACATTGCTACTCCAGGTGCTAGGAGAAGAGCAGACTGCAGGGCTGCTATTTCCCTGCAAACAAGTAGGCTGCACAAGTAGGGACTGAACCTTCACTGCACTGGCCAATAGGGTTTAGCCAGTGAGGAGGGGAAGTAATCTGTACCTGTTAAGCAGTTGTAACACATGAATTGCATCTGCTCCCCAGGAGCAAGAAGGAGGCAGGAAAGGAATTTTCATTTTATTTGACTGTATCATATCTGTAGGTGTCTCCTTTTCATAGTGTCTGAGTGTCATATAATCCAACAGGGAGCTGGTCAATTACAGATAGAACTGTTCTGATGCCTTCAACGGACAGGCTGTATGTGTGTGTATGACAGTCTCAAAGCCTAAGGGCAACCTTGTTTCATTCTGAAACAAGGCATGGAGACAGTTGGGGGTCAAGTGAATACTGAGGCTATGTCATGTAGGTGAGCACCAAATAGACACAACATTGAGGCTTCTATAAGAAAAATATGACAGCTATTTTACATTTTCCTATTTTTAGTTTCAAATCTTTAGAGCCCATAAAAACTACCACATTGACAGCCTTGAGCAATCCAATCCTTTTTTATTAATGCAGAGACAGTGTACAACACAGTGACAGTAGTAGTTTGTTTTCCTGATTTGGACTGCCTTTTACTAAAGCCTTGATCCTTCAGTTCACTGTGAGAGAGCACCACTGCACCCACACAAAGCCCCACTGAGTTCAGTGGGGTGCTGTGTGGACACAGTAAATTTGAGAGGATAGTTCAGTCTTCCTGTCATTTCAGCCTTAGGCCTTTTACAGAGGTTGCCAACAGGGATACCAAATGACATCAATTATGATGTTTTTGTGATAAGGACAGCTGTTTCTTAGGAACTGTCTCACTTCACAAAGATATAGGTTTCAGATGGTAATGATTTTTAGTCTCTAACAGTCTGAGGTGGGTTGATTCTTATATCCATTACCAATCCCTTGAGCCATCCAGACTCTCAAATCAGATTTTTTTACTGAAAGTTTCCTCTGACTCAATTTTACAATTGAGTGTTGAGGAGAATGAGGTACTTCCAAATGGAGTGGCAATTCTTAAAAAGGAAGCATTGGAATCTCATTAAGTAACATGAATCTTATTTTTCTACCTTTTAACTTTCTTGATTATGTAGATTGTAATCCCATATGGGCAGGAATCTGTATTTTATTGTGTGTTTGTACAGTGTTCTAGAGAACAATGGGGCTTGAATTTTGAATGTAGCCTTTAAGTGCTACTGTAATTGAAATAAGATACAATCTAAGAAGCCAATGTTTTTGCCAGCAAAGAACAACAGACTTTTTTTCATTGATCTTGTTCTGAACCTGAAACTTTTTTTCTGTTTGGGAAATACGGGTTTTACCTTGATTGAAAAAGCATTGCTAAATGAAAGGTCAACTAGTGGGTTAAAGAACTTTACCCTTTTTATTTTAATTGTACATGCATGAGGAGAGAATCTAATTGCTTTGGCCCTCACTGTACTGCATTGTTTGTTATATATGATGGTTTCATAAAATGTAAGGGAGATAGTATTTTCTTCTTTAGAAGCACATATGTCACCACTGTTACTAGGACTTACGTTGGCATTAACTATCCAAATAATGTTAGAATGATTCCCAGTTCAAGAAAAGATATCTATCTCCCCCTCCCCCTTCAAATCTAGGTTAGTATGAATCCTTCTAAAATTCTTTTGAACTATGATATGTCTCAGGCCATTTTTTTAGGATATGGACTGCAGCAGGCAGAAAAATAAATTTGGATGAAATTTTAGAGAGCCTCAAATTATAAGAGACTAGAAGTCTGTGCTGGGAAAAAAATGAACCTGGCAACAGTTTGTGGAAGAATGTCAAAATCTAGAATTTGAGGAAAGATACTGAAGTTAATTATTGTAGTGCCTGCTTTTTCTCATTTGAGTTTTTATTGTACAGTTAATACAAATATACAGAATCAAATCACCTAACAAGGGATATGGAAATGTTCTCAGAAAAAAATATGCAATTTTTCAGATAATATACAAACCTTAATTTTAATCTGTTCTGAGATAAAAGTATTTCTTAGACTCGGTAGATAATATAAAATAATTCAGTTAATCTCTGACTGGGTAACTTGTCTTCGAACTGTACTTAAATGAGCCATAAAGACAGACTTGATTGACTCGGTTTTGTGTCAATGACTTCTCAGTAGTCATGCTGCCGTAACTTCAGCAAGGAGAGAAGCAAAATCAGAAAAGATTCTTAACCAGTTGCAAAGAAAAATATTATTTTAATAACTGTAGGTTCATGCAATTATTTGATATTTGGTTCAAGGTTACTCCAGTTATGGCTGTAGAGAATATCACAAGCAGAATAAATTAAAGATTGCAGAAATGCTCTATACATCAATTTTTTTCTTCAAGCTTCCTCTATCCATCTTCCTGTTTGTATGACTTCTTAATCAAAATATTTTCTCAATGGATATGTTGCTCTGTCTGCCACTTAGTATCCTAGACAAGACATCTACTGCGGAAGCCAAAGAAAAGATTATAAACCCTTCAGGGGCAGGGATTTTCTTCAAGGGTAGGGCTTGTTTCTTTGTCGCTAATTGAGACCTGTGGGTGCTAACATAAATACTTAATGGTCCTACAGATTAAAAGGTTATATGAGAGTTGCACCTAGTATGAAAAATAGTTTGAGTGCAACCAACACATTAAAAAGAGCCAATCAGTGTGCTACATGCAGGGGCGGCTCTAGACATTTCGCTGCCCGAAGCAGGGCGGCATGCCGCAGGGGGCGCTCTGCCGGTCGCCGGGAGGACGGCAGGCGGCTCCGGTGGATCTTCTGCAGGCGTGCCTGCGGAGGGTCCGCTGATCCCGTGGCTTTGGTGGACCACCGGAGCCGTGGGACCAGCGGACCCTCCGCAGGCACGCCTACGGGAGGTCAACCAGAGCCGCCTGCCACCCTCCCGGCGACCGGCAGAGCGTGTCCTGCGGCATGCCGCCCCAAGCACGCGCTTGGCGTGCTGGGGCCTGGAGCCGCCCCTGGCTACATGTCACTTACTACACGGGAATGAGGATCCAATGAGAGAAGATAGTTTCTGAATTTCCTTGAACAGGTTTTATGGGTTTAAAACTTTAAAGAAATGTGACTAAACTGTGTTTATTTCTTATGGCTTATGCAGCCAAGAAATGTATAAAGGCTTTTTAATGATATTTTCCTTCTTTTCGGAAAAATCTATAACATGCGTTTCTAAGACATGCTAAGAAGCAGGAGTTTTCACCAATACCATTAAAAGAAGAGTGTGGCACTGTTTCAATTCTCTTGAGCTCTAAAGAAAAAGGGAAAGACTTGTGCTTCAAAGTACTCAGGAATGTCTATAGCTCTGTTGGTCAATGCTGTATTAAAGACAGCTTTTTTGACATAATTGTATTAATGGTGTTGCTTTTACAGAAGTCAAAAAGTGAACTTTAGACAAAAGAATTAAAAGCAAAAGCATATAAAATTACCACAGATGGGAAAATAATTCCTTGGCCATTTGTTGCCTTCTGTTGCAAGGAGGCTTAAACCCAGTCAGCTATGTGTAAGGAAAACCACAAACCCAGGGCTGAGGACTTGTCTGCATGGTGGGGTCAGGTGCTGTACAGAGATGCGATTTCTAAACACACAAACATGTTAACTACATGGATTAATTCATGCATAAGCCTCCCGTCCTCTGAACACTTAAGTAAGAATTTTACTTTACTCATTTGTTTAGCTCTAGTGACTTAACTGGATCCACTCACATGAGTAAAGTTAAGCTTATTCTTAAGTACTTGAAGGAGTGAGGGAACAGATTTTTTTTTTAATTTTCATTCTTTTGATGGAGTTTTAATATTGTGTCCATTTTTATATAGTGAAATCTAGCTCTGTTGAAGTTGGTGGGAGTTTTGCCGTTGTTTTCAATGGGGTCAGGATTTCACCTATTATATTTAAAGTGTAAGTCAAAGTTCCTGTTTTCTAATGGGCAGACACATTTTATTTACAAATACTTTTAGCAGTTTTGGTTTTCTGAGGTAATATAAATCTGATAGTCTTTTTTTTTGTTTTGTTTTACATTTTTAACGAGGAAAAATGGGGAATGATATAGTAGAATATGGCACATGGGAGTGGAATTTGCCTTTTTGCTATCACTTAATTGCAGGTTTGGAAGAAAAGGTAAGCAAAGTGGTATTAATATTAATTTGAATTATGCTGTATACACTGTGATTCACTCTCAGTATCATGAGTTCTACCTGGAACGAGTAAACATATGAACACTAATAATGAATATGAAAAAAAAAAATCTCAGAAGCCTCAGAGTCTTTGACTTAGAGACCTATGCCATTTAGTAACATTCAGTGAGCCACTGCCAGTCAACAACTTGTGCTAAATTCAATTCGAAGCACCAAAATGAAGTACTGTATGAATTTTGTCATACTGTCTTCTAATTTATTATACAGCACCATTTAACACCATCTTCCACATATATGTGTGTGTGTTCATCTATTAGATATTTGTATTAGAGAAGTTGCCAAAGCCTAACATGAATACTTAGTCTATTTTTGGTATGTACATATATATTGATAGTTATTTTCCCAAAAAAGGGTTCAAAACAGTCCTATGTAAGAGGCATGCTGACAATGATACACCTCCGTGTTGAAAAAACATACCAAATATACACTTCAGTGTTGACCAAACATATTTTCTTCATTTATCAAAAAAAGCGTATTTTCTCCTGTCCATTCATAGCAGGCTTACACAAATGTTGCTACTCACTACTGGTCGGTATGCCGTATATACTTTTCATATTAACGTGAACCCATGCAGAAATGATTTTTAGAACATATGTTTAGAATGCACCATTCATTCATATTAAAACTTAAATGAATTCAGTTCAATGATATAAGCTATTAGTAGAAATACATGGCTTTAAAAATTCTATATTATGGCAATTTACAAAAGATAAGCCATGAATCCTTCTTCCCAGATGATGTAAACAAAAATGATACCCTCAGACTAATATTTAGTTTTGCAGAAATTGCTTCAGTGATAGCAGTGAAGGATTAAAACATTAGAGGCTAAAAATCTGTCAAGTCTAGTTATGTGTCTCAGACTCATTATTGAACCATGAACACATTTTTATTTTCCATGGCAAAGTCACTCATTAAAATGATTATCTCACATAAATATTCAAACCATTCAGATGAAAATAGTGAATGTCCAATATGTTTTATTTTTTAATTAGCAATTGTAGCATTCTGGTAAATATTGGAGGTCACAGTGTATCACAGAAAACCATATGGTATCACATTGAGTTTTAATATTTATTATCTGACAAAATTTAGGAATGGCTCCAAGACTTAAAGCCTATCGTAGAGATGGATTTCTTTTTAAATAAGTAAAAAATATTGAATGTTGGGATATATCAGAGAGAATAAAATATATGGCAGGTAAACATAAATCAAATTGTTGCTGATGTCCTTAACTTCCATATAAATTGTTTCTCTTCAAACTATAGGTGCCTATTATTTTTTTGCTTTTTATATTTGTGAAATTGATAAATGTCCATTCAATTGTCCGAGGCAAATTCCCACTGCTGAATCCCAATCCACTAATAAAAACTAATAAATAATAAAAGACACTGCCCTACAAATCTTAGGTGGCAAACCCCAGGACAAATGGCTACAAAGGGGAAAGGGGTAGTAATTTAGTCCCAGGGGGTTAAAAGGCCTCTCCCAATCCACTGAGGAGAGAGAACCATGGGGAAATAAGGTTCAGCTGGAAAAGGAGTTACCAGGGAACTAATTAGGTTCAGCTGGTTCCAACTGCTTGAGACCTTTTTAAACCCTCCTCCTGGGGAAGTGGGAGAGTGAGAGTGAGAGGAACAGGAACAGGAACAGAGAAAGGGAAGCTGCCAGTAAGCTAGGTGAAGCAAGGCTCTGAACCCTTCCAGCAAGGAAGGCTGCACTCTGTCCCCAGAAGGGAAGAAAAACAAGCGCAAGGGACTGACTGAGGGAAGGAATAGCCAGACCCTGTGCTACCTAGAAGGATTTGCTTTGCCCAAGCCTGTGTATCCAAGGCTAAAAAGGACTGAGCCTGCTGAGGAGAAGAAGTTACTTTGCCACACTTCCAATTATAATAATTTTGACACCTTGAATATTCCCATGTCAATCACCAAAATTTCCAGGAAATCTTATATTATATATTAAAAAAAATTATGTAAGTCCATTTATTTTATTTTCCAAGTGAATTAAACTAAACCTAATTAAAGCTACTTTCGTTCTGAATAACAGCTTCCACCTGGGGATTTACTGTGGTTTAACTAATCTACTTCAGATTCAGACTTTTAGTTGATTTGGATTCTCCTGGATGCTTCCATGTAGACCAGCCCTAAGTGACTGATTATTACTTTTTAGTGTGAACACAGTAACTGAACATTGTTAAAATGCCAAGGTGTAATTAGTACAATTAAAGACATAAAAATTGTCAGCATGCCTCTTATATAGGACTGTTTTGAACCCTTTTTTGGAAAATAACTATCAATATATATGTACATACCAAAAATAGACTAAGTATTTGTGTTAGGCTTTGGCAACTTCTCTAATACAAATATCTAATAGATTAACACATTTATATATATATATATGTGGAAGATGGTGTTAAATGGTGCTGTATAATAAATTAGAAGACAGAATATGACATAAAATTCATACAGTACTTCATTTTGGTGCTTCGAATTGAATTTAGCACAAGTTGTTGACTGGCATTGGCTCACTGAATGTTTCTAAATGGCATAGGTCTCTAAGTCAAAGACTCTGAGGCTTCTGAGATTTTTTTTTTCATATTCATTAGTGTTCATATGTTTATTCATTCCAGGTAGAACTTATGATACTAAGTGAAAGCAAGTTTTAATAGTTCATTTTTAAAACTGATCTTTCCCCATCTCCCAAAATGGAGAACCCCCCCCCCTCCATTTTTAAGGAACATCTTACACTATTTCATAAGAAAATCTTGGCTCTAACCTGATAAAATATTTTTATGTATTTGTTTATATCATAATAAGAGTTAACTAGTATAACAGAGTGATATGGCATAACTCCTATGGTGTACATTTTAAATTCTAAATAACTAGATTGCTTGAGCCCCATCATCATAGCAGATGTGTACACGTTTAACTCCTGTTGAATCAATTGCAATTGATTCACATCTGCTGGAATGATTGGGCCCATTATAGTCAAAATGTATTAAAATATTTCTTAAATACCTTAGGCCCACATGATGTGGGCCACATCCACAAAAGGATTTGAGGAAGAGGCAACTGTTCTTTAGCCCAGTTTGCTAGTGCACTCACTAGGGTGACCAGACAGCAAATGTGAAAAATCTGAAATAAAGACTACGAAGACTACAAGAAAGACCTCCTCCTCTTCTCTCCCCCAGCCATTTTGTATGGAGTTGAACAAGTGACACTACCTTTCTTGAAAGAAATGGCTTAGGTACCTAAGGCACCTGACTCCAGGAAGAGCATTCCCAGTTGTGGACCTAAAACAGCATTAGCTGCCTCCCTCCAGTTTGGACTTAGGTGCATAACTCACTGAGATGGACAGAGTATAGGACACACCCCTCTGTTCAGCACCTGCTAGGGCAGGGGTGGGCAAACTTTTTGGCTTGAGGGCCACATCGGGTTTGCAAAACTGTATGGAGGGCCAGGTAGGGAAGGCTGTGCCTCCCCAAACAGCCTGGCCCCTGCCTCCTATCCAACTCCTCCCACTTCCTGCCCCCCTCAGAACTCCCCAATGTATCCAACCGTGCCCCCCCGCAGCTCCTTGTCCCCTGACTGCCCCCTCCTGGGACCCCTCACCCCTTATCTAACCCCTTGGGACCCCAGCCCCTATCCAACCCCTCCTACTCCCTGACTGTCCTGATCTCTATCCACACTCCCACCCCCTGACAGGCCCACCAGGACTCCCATGCTTATCCACCCCCACTGCCCCCCCGTTCCCTGACCACCACCACCTCCAAACCTCTGCCTCATCCAACTGCCCCCTGCGCCATGTCCTCTGACTGCCCCCCCAGGACCTCCTGCCCCTTAATCCAGCTCCCTGCCCCCTTACCATGCCACTAGCAGCATGTCTGGCAGCTGTTCAGTCTGGCCGGAGCCAGACACACTGCCGCACTGCCCTGCAGGAGCGTGCAACCCTGCTGTCCAGTGTGCTGCCTGCGTGGCTGCGGGGGAGGGGTATAGTGGGGGAGGGGCTGGGGGCTAGCCTTTCCAGCCAGGAGCTCAAGGGCCGGGCAGGACGGTCCTGTGGGCTGGATGTGGCCCAGTGGCCGTAGTTAGCCACTAGCACAGAGGTGGGCAATCTTATATGGCTTCCCACTTAATTCTGGCTTTTGTGATTTGCATTTGTAGGTGTCTGTGGTCCCCTTGCATTGTATAACGGCCACCCAGGGTTTGTGGATTCCACTGGGGGGGGCTGTCTACATTGTGTTTTAAAATCCATGGCAGTAAGTCTCAGAGCCTGAGTTGAGAGGTTCAGGCTTGCATTACAGTGCTAAAAATGTGTATACACATTGCAGCTCAGGCTGGAGTGTGAGCTCTGAAGCCTACCTCCCTTCTCTGGCTTTAGAGCCCAAGCTCCCACTTGAGCTGCAATGTCTACACAGCTGTTTTTACTGCTATAGTGTCAGCCCAAGTTTATAGGCCCAGACTCTGAGATTCACTGCATCAGGTTTTAAAATGCAATGTAGGCGTACTTTGGGTGGCTAGGTGGCTAAAAGTTAGGCAAAGAAGTTCTTTCCCTAATCATGAATGAAAGTTACATTTGTTCTATCCTGTACTAAGATGTGCATTTCCAGGGGGGAAAAAACATTAGGGCCAAATTTTCCTTTGGAATGAAGCCAGGAGATCCCATTGAATTTAGTTTGGGTTGAACAATGAATGAACAAATGCAGAACTTGACACTTTTTGGTAACACTTGAAAAGCTTAATTTCTGTGTCATTTGTTACAATGTTAATCAGGATAAATCATGGAATCATAGAATATCAGGGTTGGAAGGGACCTCAGGAGGTCAGCTAGTCCAGCTCCGTGCTCAAAGCAGGACCAATCCCCAACTAAATCATCCCAGCCAGGGCTTTGCCAAGCCTGACCTTAAAAACCTCTAAGGAAGGAGAGTCCACCACCTCCCTAGGTAACCCATTCCAGTGCTTCACCACCCTCCTAGTGAAAAAGTGTTTCCTAATATCCAACCTAAACCTCCCGCACAGCAACTTGAGACCATTACTCCTTGTTCTGTCATCTGCTACCACTGAGAACAATCTAGATCCATCCTCTTTGGAACCCCCTTTCAGGTAGTTGAAGGCAGCTATCAAATCCCCCTCATTCTTCTCTTCCTCAGACTAAACAATCCCAGTTCCCTCAGCCTCTCCTCATAAGTCATGTGCTGCAGTCCCCTAATCATTTTTGTTGCCCTCCATTGGACTCTTTCCAATTTTTCCACATCCTTCTTGTAGTGTGGGGCCCAAAACTGGACACAATACTCCAGGTGTGGCCTCACCAGTGCTGAATAGAGGGGAATGATCACGTCCCTCGATCTGCTGGCAATGCCCCTACTTATACAACCCAAAATGCCATTAGCCTTCTTGGCAACAAGGGCACACTGTTGACTCATATCCAGCTTCTCATCCACTATAATCCCTAGGTTCTTTTCTGCAGAACTGCTGCCTAGCCACTCAGTCCCTAATCTGTAGCATAGGATTCTTCCATCCTAAGTGCAGGACTCTGCACTTGTCCTTGTTGAACCTCATCAGATTTCTTTTGGCCCAATCCTCCCATTTGTCTAGGTCCCTCTGTATCCTATCCTTACCTTCCAGCGTATCTACCACTCCTCTCAGTTTAGTGTCATCTGTAAACTTGCTGAGAGTGCAGTCCATGCTATCCTCCAGATAATTAATGAAGATATTGAACAAAACCGGCCCCAGGAGTGACCCTTGGGGCACTCCGCTTGATACCGGCTGCCAACTAGAAATGGAGCCATTGATCGCTACCCGTTGAGCCCGACGATGTAGCCAGCTTTCTATCCACCTTACAGTCCATTCATCCAGCCTATACTTCTTTAACTTGCCGGCAAGAATAATGTGGGAGACCGTATCAAAATTTTTCCTAAAGTCAAGGAATAACACATCCACTGCTTTCCCCTCATTCACAGAGCAAGTTATCTCATCATAGAAGGCAATTAGGTTTGTCAGGCATGACTTGCCCTTGGTGAATCCATGCTGACAGTTCCTGATCTCTTTCCTCAAAGTGCTTCAAAATTGATTCCTTGAGGACCTGCTCCATGATTTTTCCATGGACTGAGGTGAGGCTTACTGGCCTGTAGTTCCCCAGATCTCTCCTCCATCCCTTTTTTAAAGATGGGCACTACATTAGCCTTTTTTCAGTCATCTGGGACCTCCCCTGATCTCCATGAGTTTTCAAAGATAATGGCCAATGGCTCTGCAATCATATCCCCCATCTTTTAGCACTCTTGGATGCAGTGCATCCGTCCCCATGGACTTGTGCTCGTCCAACTTTTCTAAATAGTCCTGAACCACTTCTTTCTCCACAGGGGGCTGGTCAACTCCTCCCCATACTGTGCTGCCCAGTGCAGTAGTCTGGGAGCTGGCAAATCATGTAATGTAACTGTTAAAATATGCAGAAAATTTATCTGTGTGGCTGCTGAGTCTCTAGAAATCCAGTTTCCTAGTCTCAGCAGCTACAAAAACAGTTTGTCTTTGAGAAAAATTCAGTCCCTTCACTAGATTTCACAGAATTCAACATTAGGGGTGACCCCAAAATACCCCTTCCTCTGTGGCTTAGGCTGACTCTACCCAGCCACATTGCCATGCAGGCACAAGGTCTCCTGATTGTCTTCTGTGGCTGTGCTTTAGTTTGCTGATTTTTAGGTGCCAGTCACAGAGAAGAATGGGGACATACAAAATTAGCACCTCAACAAAAAACGCACAAAAGAAATAAACCAGCCACTCAAGCTCTCTAAAAATGGAAGAAGCTCCCGCAATGCAATCTGTTCAGTGGAGAGAGAGGCTCCTTGTCATACCTCTTAACTGTGGCCTAAAACATCCTTCCTATTGACTCATCCCTCACTTCACTCTCCAGTATTAGTGCTGGTATGTTCTCCATATTCCTCACCATTTGACATGAGACAGAACTATCATTGATTCCTATTGACAGCCATGAAGGGGGTGGCACAAAGTTGTGCTAACTCTTAGAAATTGCACAGTTAAGGTGGATTTGGCTGGATGGAATGACTGAGAATAGATAACTTTTTGGAGACTGAGGCAAATTGTTACATAAATTAAATAAATAGAAATTAAGATTCCTTGGAGTTGAATAAGTGGACAGCATTAACAAATCATTAACTTGAGTAATATAACTCCCCAGCAGTCTATGAGTCCAAACCTTTCCCTTGGCATGGGTTGACATGCCACAGAACTAGTATCTATCAGGGAAGAAGGGAGGATATCTTTGGAGGGCCTGGAAGCAGCAGAGAAATTCAGCTGGATTGGGTCCTTTGACAGGATTTCAGCTTCTTTTAGCATTAATATATCAATATTTTGAAATGTTCCAAAAGGCTAGCTCTGGGTACGTCAAATCTGCTCTTTTGAATTGTGTTTTCTCAGCTGAAAAAGTCTTAGAAATGAATTTGAATTAGCAACTACATTTTAAAAAACACCATTTTTGTGTGTGAGGTGAAATATTGATTTCCATTCATTTGGATTCCATTCATATGGCTTCTGTGTCATTTAACAAATGCACTACTTACTGATTTATAAGAATTGACCTCTTCAGACTGAAAGATCAAGACAAATTGCAATTGACAGTACTGTAAAGGAGTCAAATTATTTTCTTTCATGAGCAATCTGAAAAATTGATGCACAGTTGATGTTAGTTGTAAAAGGAACTGGATTTTTACAAGAGCATAAATAGGAACCAAGTAACAAAATAGATAGTTGAACAAACGTAATTTTAAGCACTTTTATACAATGTTTAATTAAATCTCAATAATTTTTACGTTTCACACAGGGAGGTCTTCTAGAAATATCAATTTTATACAATAAAGTGTCATTTAAATGCATGAAACAAATTCCTTCTTCAAAGCTGTGACTTTGTCAAAAATATTATGCTATCTGTATGACCTTTGTTTTAAAACACTAATGTATTGGGAGAAGCTCTGAGAAAATGTGTTTAGCTCAGCAATCACTTTAGCCACTTGGTAAGATTCCATTTAAGCTTAATTTCCTAATTGAATTTAGAGATGGTCCGTGCCAAGCAATGTTTGGAAACTAAATCTGTTTTAAACATTTTTTCAGAGTTCGTAATGCTGAATTCACATATTACCGTAAAAAGTAACTGTCTATTTTTAAACTCTGGAGTATCAAATCTAAGCAATAAAAATATTCTGTTTTTTTTCATACTACAACATAACATGTATATTCCTCACACATTAACCATTTAAAATTAAGTATTTGATCCTAAAGAGCTTAACATAATAACCATTTTGATTTATATGGAATTTTGTATGGTTTCTGTGTTATGAGCATATTCTGTTTGCTTGAAGCTCACTATAGATATCTGAGTCTTATGGAATCCCAGTAGGGATAGAGGTCGGTCGGTCTGTCTGTCTCTCTCGCTCTCTCCTCCCCCTTCCCTCCCCCAGTACATATATACATACCAAATGAAAGCATCCATCATTGAAACTCTTTTAAACAGTATTTTTAATCTTAGGATTCTAAAGGAATATCAATTGAATTTAAAGCATAATTAAAAGGATTTTTATCTTTGTTAAATCATCATGCTAAGGGGTTTAAACTTTAAACTTATGTTTAATTTAACAGCAAATAAAGAAGCTGGATTTTGTGAGTTAAAGTTATCAAACCAGAAATATATTCAATTTCTGGGTACAAAATGGTAAAATAGACATAGTTGTGGTGATGATATTTATGGAATTTAATTTTTCATAATGGTAACTACATTTTATGGAAAATATAGTGTACTGTAAATGGGATGTGGCGTAGGAGACCTCACCCAGCCTCCATAGCATAAGTGAGCAAGGAGAAGAAGCCATTGCAGTAAGCCATTGGTAGTAGGACACTGCTCCAGCTCATGAACTTGCCCTTCTCCCACTCTGAGGTAATGGGCACAGTAGTTGTAGTATTACAGTGGGCAGGAGATGCCAGAGTACCTTGCCCTTGGCTTGGGAACTCTTCTATTCCAACCATTGGGAAGCAGGAAGGAAAGCTGCAAAGATCAACCGTTGGCCCAAATACCAGGGAGACTATTCTATACTTGGACTTCTCTGGGATTATTTTGAATGCCTCTTTCTGCTGCTTCAGATGTTTCGTATCACATCTGATGAAGAGACAGACGTGGACTGTTGGCCTGTAGTATGGGAATGTGTCATCTACAGGGCCAGGTTCCTGAAATGAAGGAAGAGGTAGGAGAATGGTTTTAAAACAAAACAACAAAAAATACAGGAATTGAACAAACATGCTGTCACATTGTCTGAAGTGGCTCACAACTTAAAGTGCCAATCTCAGGTCAGGTTTCAGAGTAGCAGCCATGTTAGTCTGTATCCGCAAAAAGAACAGGAGTACTTGTGGCACCTTAGAGACTAACAAATTTATTTCAGCATAAGATTTTGTGGGCTACAGCTCACTTCTTCAGATGCATAGAATGGAACACACAGACAGGAGATATTTATACATACAGAGAACATGAAAAGGTAGAAGTACGCATACCAACTGGAAGAGTCCAATCAATTGAGATGAGCTATCAGTAGCAGGAGGGAAAAAAAACTTTGAAGTGATAATTGAGATGACCCATAGAAGGAGCGAGGAGAACTTAACATAGGGAAATAGATTCAATTAGTGTAATGACCCAACCATTCCCAGTGTCTGTTTAAACCTAAATTAATTGTATCTAATTTGCATATTAATTCGAGTTCAGCAGTCTCTCTTCGGAGTCTGTTTTTGAAGTTTTTTTGTTGCAAAATTGCCACCTTCAAGTCTGTCACTGAGTGGTTAGAGAGGTTGAAGTGTTCTTCCACTGGTTTTTGAATGTTATGATTCCTGATGTCAGACTGTCAAAAAACAGGGCAGACACCCCAAAACTGGTGGTATATTCTATAATTAGATTTCACCAAGCCAGTAACACACGTGCACTCCTGGATTACTATATTAGCTTTACCATAGAGTCACAAACAGTGCCCATAGGCTCTCCAGTGCATGTTGACACTCAGACAAACTAGACTTTGTGATGAAAGGTTATTAAAACAAAAAATCATATCACGTTAGGCTGCTCCCAAACCCAAAGGATTGGTCACTTACCCCAGATCAATGGATACTCTCGATCTCACACCAGAGACCGCTCTGGCAGTCACTTTCTCTAGTAAACTAAGAAAATATTTATTAGCTAAGAAAAGAAATGAGTTATTGAGAGATTAAAAAGTCAGTTTGTTAGTACAAAATGTTAAGAGTCCTAGTAATATAGATTTCCAAAAGTTCCTCCGAGTTATCTGGGGATCTCTGTCCACTTCCAGTATTCATTCCTGTTAGATACAGGATTGTTCCCTACATCCATTCTTATAGCTGTCTTCACTGGAAAGCAATCCGGCAAGTGTTTCCATCACTGCACAGGTTTTTTCCTCTGACTATGGATTTCCCATTGTCGAACACAATGACCCATGCTCTGAAGTTAGTATGCTTCATTTACAATTCCAAGGCTTCAATCCTGTTTGATGGGCAAGCCAATTAGAGATATATACAGGATGTGTTTAGATACAGCAATATAAACAATCTTTCATTAGTTTTTAGGCAGTGTACCCATTAAGTAAATTCTTGCTAACATATATTTTTGAACTAGGGTTAATTAAGTACAGGATATACATAATGTAATGCGATAGTAAACAGGTTATAGGTAAGTGAAGACAATAACATTAACATTTCTTTGATATCCACATACAAGTGAATTGGCCTTTGGCTTTGATTTGAGCTGGTCTGTCAGCATCACACATACTATAAACTATTAAAAAAACCAAAATAAAGACAAACAGGAAAAGCAAACTTATTTAGGAAAATAAAAGCAAAAAGTTGGAGCTAGAAAAAAAGTTAATATCTGCTGAATCACTTTGGTTCTTCAAGTAGATGCAGCTATGTATTTTACTTAGGTCTATACGTATTTGGTGCACCAGAGCCGGAGAACTTTGCCTAGCAATACCTGTAGAGGCAGCCTTCATGCCTTTTGGCCCTAGCCCCTCACCTGGCCATATAAGGATATTGCCACCCTGACACCTTCAGTTCCTTCTCACCAATGGTGGCTTAAGATGAAAAACATCACATGGAGCTCCACCTTTTACTTTTGGTCTCAGTTTCTGATCAAATTTTCTTGTATGTATTATTTAGTCCGGGGGTCGGCAACCTTCAGAACGCAGTCCCTCAGGGTAATCTGCTGGCAGGCTGTGAGATATTTTGTTTACACTGACTGTCCACAGGCACGGCCCCCCGCAGCTCCCAGGGGCCGCGGTTCACCATTCCTGACCACTGAGATCTGTGGATGGTCAACGTAAACAAAATGTCATGGCCCGCCAGTGGATTACCCTGATAGGCTCTGTGCCAAAGGTTGCCAACCCCTGATTTAGTACTACTAGGTTAGTGTTACTTTAATAGTAATTAGAATAGTTGCCCTCACCAGGGTTCAAACATTCTCCTGTGTGTGTAGGGACATCTCTAACAGTGATTCCCCACATAAGATTCTTGTTGTGTTTTGGAGAAGGACACATTAAAGACTGTGGCTGACTGGCAGCTGTTTACGATGAAGACACTGTTCCTCAAGTAGTTTCAGTCTCTACTGGCGTTGGAGGCTGTAGGGGTCCCTTTCAGCATCAGGGGCAGGTTTTCTACTCATGGTATTTTGTGGTTCCCAAGCCCAAAGGAGGGATGAGACCTAGCTTGACCTCCACAATTTCAACAAATACATCAGATATGTGAGCTATCCTCCACACCTTAAATCAGAACAACTGGTTTGCCGCCCTGGACCTTCAGGAGGCTTATTTCTACATAGCAATTCTCTGAACAGGAGGTTTCTCCAGGTTGTTATGGTGGATCAGCACTACCATGCTACCTTTCAGTCTGTCTTCTGGTTGTGGTGACTGTGTACCTCAGGAAGAGGGGAATTCATACCTTCCCATATCCATGTTTCACTGTCAGCCTTTACACAAACTTAAGCATTCCTTTCTGCCTATCCTTTCATCTATATGAAATTTTAATACTGTTCCATGATATTTAACAGGCTGTAGAAGTGCCCCTTTTCTGTACACACACATTGTTGATCCTGTTTTTTAAAACCAGTTTCTCTCACCTTTCCTCTGCTCTAGTTTTTTATTGTCTCTGTTTGCCATTCTGTTATTGCCTTTGTACAGCTGTAATATGTGTGTGTATTGCTTCTGTTTTGTGAACTCTGCAAGAGACCAACTGAAATAAACTAATCAGAGATGGGCCTGAGATGCAAAGTTTGCATCTCCATTAAGATGCAAACTTCATAAAAGTCTAGGAAATGGCTGGATCAGGAATTTTTATATCTGGTACCAGTGGTTCTTGTATTTTTCACGTATTTGTTAACAGTTCAAAGCACAGTATAAAAGAGCAGGGGGTAGCCGTGTTAGTCTGTATCCACAAAAACAGCAAGGAGTCCAGTGGCACCTTAACGACTAACATAAGCTTTCATGGGTAAAAAACCCACTTCTTCAGATGCATGAACTTATGCCACAATAAATCTATTAGTCTTTAAGGTGCCACCGGACTCCTTGTTGTTTTAGTAAAAAAGAGCAACAGGGAGGTTAAGGTGCTAATTTTGTCAGAAAAGCTTTTTTGCAAGGTGGCCTTAGAAAAGATATAAGACTACTATATTAATTTCTGATGGCCAAATTCTCATTCTGCAAGTAATGCCCAACTAAAATATTGCCCCAGCAAATATATAGGGACTGATAAAGAGAAAATTCATTCCATGCAACTCAGAAATTGGGCCTAGGGCACTCTCGCAAATGAACAGTGCGGTGGGAAGGGAGCAAGCAGATGAGTCCTCCTATTTCCAATGCTGCCAACAAACTACATAGAAGATTGTGGTTCAGTGACTTTGCACTGCATAGGAACCCACTGGCTGCGCCCTTTTCATACCTACTTCCACTCTGAGGACTGGAAATGTGGCATCCCTTCTCTGTTTTACATAATCAATGTCTGTGTAAGATGGCAGCATTTTCTCCTGAATAAGTTGGTTTTGAAATTTCACTTTGGTTTTCTTGAAAATTGCAGGGTTCTCTGCATTTAATGTTTATAATCATTGCTTTGCATATTTATATTTTGATAGTAAATACAGAATAAAGCCTAGAAATCACCATCAAAATTCAGATCTCAAACTAAACTGTTTATTATATAAAAAGTAACATCCTGACACTTGAAGTTGTAAAAAATACTAACATATAATTTATTAGGAATTTACAATTTGGAAAATTGCTGTGGGGAGGGAACAGCCATTTCTTTGAAGAAATAATACTTAAATAGTGTTATCTAAAACACACACACCTCCGCTGGATGAAAATCAACTCTGGAGAGGCAGTTCTGCACATGGCATTCCATTATTCTGTAGTACTATATCCCCAGCAGGGGGTTTGCATATGATTAATGAATAATAGTATTTGAATATTCAGATTGGAGAAGTTCTGAAAGTTTTTAATTTCCCAATTCTCTTCTATCCCAGATATTATTATTACAATCACAGTTACCAGACAAACTGCATGTTTGACCCCTCCTGGTCTTTTTGACTGCACCCCTTATCAGGATCCTATCTGTAACCTGGCTCGGGGTAGAATTGTGCGATTCTCCCACTCTGGGACTGTGGCCTGCATTGCAGTACATTCTGACCCTGCAGTTCTGTTCCCTCTGGGATAATGACAATGACAATAAGTGACCAAAAAGCTTCTTTAAAGCAAAGTAGCGTTTATTTAGAACAAACACATTTCAGAGAAAACTTTTATTAAAAATAATAAAACAGACTGGATACAAATCTAGCTTTTCATTACGGCTTACCATTCTCTGGGTCTTAGAAGGCTGAAGTTCTTTAGATTCCCTCCATGGGATGGGGGGAGGGAGGAGAAGTGGAGAGCTGGTATCCCTGTCAGAACTCACTGACAACATTCTGGACAGCTCCAGGCAACTCACTCCCCTTCACAGGAATCAAGATTCTTTTTAACTGTTTATGGCCCTTTGATCTGTTAGGTCCCAACATTTTCTTTCAAGTCTATGTAGGGATTTCTTTATCTGTAGCCTTTGTGTTGCCTTCCTCTTTATTCTCCCCACTGCCCCCTATTAAACTAGGTCAGTGTATTCATAGAGGAAAGCCTTATAATCCCAATGTGCAATAACTTCCCTATGCTGACCAGATCACGTATAGTAATCATCAAAGTGTTTTATCTTGTTTCATAGTATTAGTAGATATTATTACAAAACAGCTCCACTCCTGTAACAGTTATGTCTTGCTTTAACTTGCTGCGGTCATTCCCTCAATTTGGTGAGTTTAATGTAAAAAATTGTTGGTAAACTTCAGCAGAAGGATTGAAATATGTTGATCTGATACAAATAGTTTTGTATGTTGTTTACACAGTTGCCTCAGTTATAGATTTATGGCTTAACTCTGCACTTATTGCATGTAATGACAAAGTTCTTATTGACTTTAAGGTTACAGGATTAGGGTCTTAAACCTGAATACAGCCCATGGCTGTTTGTCTGATTATACATTTGGTGTATTTGTGCTGATATTGGCATGGTGTAGTATTTTATTTTTATCATTCGCATCACAAATTTTGAGATGGTATATATACATTATTTATAACTTGGACCAGCTACCTCCCTCGTGTGCTTGAGCATTTACATAAATTAAACTATTTGCAGTTGCTTTTTGAGCATCTATTTTTTTTAAATTGCTTGTTGCCATCTAAAATAAAATGATTCTTATCATTACTTTCTACAATACCTGGGTTCAGGTTGAAGAGCAATTCTCAACAGTATATGCTATTAAGATTCAATTTGAGTTTTTCATTATGGCACATTCCTTAAATATAGCTGAAGCAATACGTTAGTGCCAAGCAACAGAGACAAATACAGCTTGCTCCAACCCCATTCTTTGAAGATCAGGCTCTATTTTTCATATTGACCTTCCCCTTTTCTCCATTAACACTAAGTATCTCAGTTCAACAAGGCTTTGTGTACTTTGAGTGGCATCACATAAAGACTAAGACGGATAATGCTAGAGGGGAGGTCTGAAGCAGGTGGTAACAAGCACTTCATTGTCTCACTTAATTTACCACATCAGCTAGAGGGGGAAAAAATGATTTTTCATTAAAGGTTCTAAAATTTAGAATCCTAAACCAGAGTCCACTAAATAAACATGTAGCCTTAGGCCTTGATCCTGAAATTCATTGTGTGGGTGTACTGCTGTGCCCATAAGGAGCCCTGTTAACATAATTTGAGATTCATGCAGGTGTAGCAGTGTGTCATGTTTAGCAAACTGCAGAATTAGAGCCTTGATTTCTGCATCTTTATATAGTATCACAAGAAAGTAGAGGGAGTGATTGCACCAAGAGTCCATACAGGCAACTTTATAAACGTTTGATTACATCAGGGGTCGGCGACCTTTCAGAAGCGGTGTGCCGAGTCTTCATTCATTCACTCTGATTTAAGGTTTCACATGCCAGTAATACATTTTAATGTTCTTAGAAGGTCTCTTTCTACAAGTCTATCATATATAACTAAACTATTGTTGTATGTAAAGTAAATAAGGTTTTTAAAATGTTTAAGAAGCTTCATTTAAAATTAAATAAAATGCAGAGCCCCCCGGACCAGTGGCCAGGACCCAGGCACTGTGAGTGCCACTGAAAATCAGCTCGCGTGCTGCCTTCGGCACCCGTGCCATAGATTGCCTACCCCTGGATTACATTATACAGTAACTCCTCACTTAACGTTGTAGTTATGTTCCTGAAAAATGCAACTTTAAATGAAACAATGTTAAGCGAATCCAGTTTCCAAATAAGAATTAATGTAAATGAGGGGGTTAGGTTCCAGGGAAATTTTTTTCACCAGACAAAAGACTATAGTATTTATAGATAGATATAGGAATAGATAATACACACACAGACACACACACACAGACACACACACACAGACACACACACACACACGCTATAAGTTTTAAACAAACAATTTAATACTAGTATAGTGGTGATGATTGTGAAGCTTGGTTGAGGTGGAGGAGTCAGAGGGTGGGATATTTCCCAGGGAATGCCTTACTGCTAAATGATGAACTAGCAATTGGCTGAGCCCTCAAGGGTTAACTCTCACACTCTACAAGGCAGCAGGAATGGAGGGAGGGGAGACAGCATCACAGACAGAGACGTGTGTGTGTGTGTGAGAGAGAGAGAGAGATGTGCATTTCCCCTTTAAGTACGCAGACCCTACTCTTAAGTACACTGCCTTGTAAATTAGATTAGCTTGCTGAGACCGCGGCTGCTGCCAGCAAGCTCCTTCTGGCTGAGCCCTGTCGTGTGCCCCCCCCTGCTCTATGGAAGATGAGGTAAGTGGGGTTCAGGAACAGTGGGGAGGGGGACACCCTGACATTAGTCCCCACCTTCCTCCCACCTCCTCTCCCCCACCCACCGCACAGCAAGCAGGAGTCTCGGGGAGCAGCTCCAAGGCAGAGGGCAGAAGCAGTACATGGCAGTGGAGGGACTGCTGAACTGCAGGCAATTGATAGCCTGCTGGGCAGCTGCTGCACAGAGAACTTAGGGGAGTGGGGAGCTGATAGGGGGCTGCCAGTCCACCCTGGTTCCAAGCCCCCACCAGCTAGCTCAGGGGTCGGCAACCTGTGGCTCCCGGCTCGCAGGGTAAGCACCCTGGCGGGCCGGCCCGGTTTGTTTATCTGCCGCGTCGGCAACTTCGGCCGATCGCGGCTCCCACTGGCCGCGGTTCGCGGTCCCAGGCCAATGCGGGAGGCAGGAAGCCGCGGCCAGAACATCCCTCGGCTCGCGCCGCTTCCTGCCTCCCGCATTGGCCTGGGACCGCGAACCGCGGCCAGTGGGAGCCGCGATCGGCCGAAGTTGCCGACGCGGCAGATAAACAAACCGGGCCGGCCCGCCAGGGTGCTTACCCTGGCGAGCCGGGAGCCGCAGGTTGCCGACCCCTGAGCTAGCTGCAACGGGCTGCTCTTCCTGCAAGCAGTGGACAAAGCAGGAGGCTGACAAACGACATTAGAAGGGAGCATTGCACAACTTTAAACAAGCATGTTCCCTAATTGATCAGCAAGGAAACAACATTAACCAGGCTGACTTTAAGTGAGAAGTTACTGTACTGCGTTTATAGGTCGTTCAGAAGGTTGAGTATGATATCAATGGCAGGTTGGCAACAATCTACTCATACAAAACCGAACACCCTTGCCCCGCCCCCTGCCCTGCACCACCTCCGAGACCCTGCGTCCTGTTCACTCCATCCCTCGGTCTGTCTGTCGCTCGCTCTCCCCACCCTCATTCACTTGCTCATTTTCACCAGGTTGGCTCAGTGGGTTGGAGTGTGGGAGGGCTCCAGCTGGGGGTGCAGGCTCTGTGGTGGGGCTAGAAATGAGGAGTTAAGGTTGTGGGAGGGGGTTCTGGGCCTAGGCAGTGGGTTGGGAAGTGGGAGGGGGTCAGGGGTGCAGGCTCTGGGCAGCACTTACCTTAGGCAGCTCCCAGAAGCAGGGGCATGTCCCCTCTCTGGCTCCTACATGGAGATGTGGCCAGGTAGCTCTGTGCACTGCCCCATCTGCAGGTGTGCCCCCACAGCTCCCATTGGCTGGGAAGTCGCGCTTGGGGCAGGGGCAATATGCTGAACCCCCAGCTGCCCCTATGCGTAGGAGCTGGAGGGAGGACATGCCACTGCTTCCAGAAGCCGCACAGAGCCACGGCAGGAAAGGGAGCCTGCCTTAGCGCCGCTGACCAGACTTTTAATGCCCCCGTCAGTGGTGCTGACTGAAGCCACCAGAGTCTCTTTTTGACTGGGCATTTCAGTGAAAACCAGACACCTGGCAATCCTAATCAGTGGGGGAAGGTAAGCATATGCAACCAAGGTGGTTATTTATATGCAGTTATTTTGAAGAGACTGAGTTATAATTGATTACATTCAGTTTGTACCAATAATATCACTTGGTACAACTACACTATGTAAATGGAAAACACAACTTATCTGATATTTTGTAAGGATCAGAATGGGCCAATAACCAACTTTAGTCTGAAATGCTCTGCTATATTTTAACCCTTCAGTTGTGATATACTACTAAAATCATAATGCAGGCTTAATTGTATTGTCTTCTACAGATTTTAGTGTATCCAATCATGATCTAAAGCAATTGTTATGAATATTCATTATTTTCTAATTTTGTAGCCATGTTGGTCCCTGGATATGACACACACAAGGTAGGTGAGGTAATATCCTCTATTGGACCAACTTCTGTTTTGAGCAAGACAAGCTTTCAAGGTCTGGAGAAGGAAGAAGAGCTCTGTTTTATCTCAAAAGCTTGCACGTTCCCCCAGCAGAAGTTTGTCATAGAAAAGATGTGTCTCTCATTATTGTCTAGGAAAGTTATTGTCATTTCATAAGCACAGTTGCCAACTTTCACGCAGTAAATAAGCACTCCGACTTTCACAATAAGCCAAAAATCAAGCTAATCCCATTTCAAAACGAGGCCAAAACAAGCCAATCCCTAAGAACCCCAACACTCTGTGACTAGATTCCCCCAGCATGCAGTCTGGGACTGTGATGGGCCCACAGTGCACCCGACTCTCTCCTCTGCTTGCCCCTCCCGCCCCGATTCAAAAAAAAAAAGCAACAAGCTACAAGCCAAAAACTAGCCCACAAGCAACTCATAAGCCAATTAAGCCAAAAACAAGCCCAACAAGTGACTGAAGCTAAATACTGTATAATTCCACCATTTATTTTACAGTCTCTTAAATATATACATCTTTTTTTAAAAATGATTGACATTTTTCAGGTTATGAATTGCCTATCCACAGACACATTGGTTAAATGAATAATAAATATAAAAATTTTAAAATAATTCTTAATTTAGTAAAAATTCCCAGTGCAGGCTCTACCACGCATTCCAACTTTACATTTTACTGATCCTTAAGAATATCTAATTTACCTTGATATTTATATGGACAGATAGATATATAAATCTACAGAGTGGAAAAACCTCTTCATAGATAAGGCTTACACAGTTTCTGATTTGGCCCTTGTCATAAAAACACAAAAAATGGAATATTGAATATAAAACTAGGGTGTGAGGTCTGTGTGGCCCCAGGCTCTTCTATCAGATTTGAAATCTATTAGACTAGGTGTTAATCAGTTGTGAGACATTTCAAATAAATGTTCATTAGAATCCAGAGTCTTCTAACTTTTTTCCCGTCATATGTTGATGATATGAAAGTGGAAAGGGGAGATGATAAACACAGTTCACTGGATCAATCTAGTCAGTATGTACTTTACAGGACTAGTTTTCTGTTGACGAGAGTGTAATTTTAAAAGTTAACATTTTCAGTGGGATTTTCAAAATATTAGACTAGCTTTGATAGTTTCATGCATGAAAGGTCATTTACCTGGCATTAATGATTTCAGCTTTCAGATGAGTGAGTGAGCTTCAAGCGTTAGTAATAGATCCACTATATGTGTGTTGTGGATTCATCCTAAATTTGTTCCACCTTAGTTCCCCATTAATCAATCCTTCATCCTGCCAAGCAGCCTTTCTACATATTCATTTTAACAATTCCCTTTGTAACAAATTCAATGTGAAAATGCCCATAGGCTTTTATTTGCTGACTAATGTCCCTACAAAATCGAAATTTTGACACCAACAGGTTAAGTGCTAATGTTTCCAATAACAAAACCATGTCTACCTAGCTGACCGAGTCTTGTTCTGCTTTGGCATGTTTGCAATTTCAAAATTATGTCAAGTCACATTTAATCTGAAACACATCAACTTCTGCAACCATTCTCTGATAAGTTTCAGTCCAGGAGACTTTCAGGCTGTCCACATAGGCTTCCATGTACTCATTTTTCACATCATTAAGCTTTGGACTCAGCCTCAAGGAAAGAATCAAGATTTGGCTTCTTATTTATTACCATTATACTATTCATGTTTTTTCTTTTTAAAAAATAATTATTGTGGGTAGTACTCATACTATGGTAAGAACTATACATAAAATAAAGGAAGGAATAGTTCATTGCACTTAAGAGCTTACAATCTAAAAGTCAGAACAGTATTCTATTCTGTATTCTAACACACAGTATTCTTGCCAGCAAGTTAAATAAATATGGATTGGCTGAATGGACTATAAGGTGGATAGAAAGGTGGCTAGATTGTCGGGTTCAAAGGGTAGTGATCAATGGCTCGATGTCTAGTTGGCAGGCAGTATCAAGCAGAGTGCCCCAGGGATTGGTCCCGGGGCCAGTGTTGTTCAATATCTTTATTAGTGATCTGGATGATGGGATGCATTGCACCCTCAGCAAGTTCACGGATGACTCTAAGCTGGGGGGAGAGGTAGATACCCTGGAGGGTAGGGATAGGATCCAGAGTAACCAAGACAAACTGGAGGATTGGGCTAAAAGAAATCTGATGAGGTTCAGCAAGGACAGGTGCAGAGTCCTGCACCTAAGAAGGAAGAAGCCCATGCACTGCTACAGAGTGGGGACCGACTGGCTATGCAGCAGTACTGCAGAAATGGACCTGAGGACTACAGTGGAGGAGAAGCTGGATATGAGTCAGCAGTGTGCCCTTGTTGCTAAGAAAGCCAACGGCATATTGGGCTGTATTAGTAGGAGCATTGCCAGCAGATTGAGGGAAATGATTATTCCCCTCTATTTGGCACTGGTGAGGCCACACCTGGAGTATTGCGGCCAGTTTTGGTTCCCCCCCCCCACGGAAGGGATGTGGAGAAATTGGAGAGAGTCCAATGGAGGACAACAAAAATGATTAGGGGGCTAAGGCACATGACTTATGAGGAGAGGCTGAGGGAACTGGGGTTATGTAGTCTGCAGAAGAGAAGAGTGAGGGGGTTTTGATAGTAGCCTTCAACTACTGGAATGGGGGTTCCAAAGAGGATGGAGCTAGGCTGTTCTCAGTGGTGGCAGATGACAGAACAAGAAGCAATGGTCTCAAGTTGCAGTGGGGGAGGTCTAGGTTGGATATTAAGAAACACTATTTTGCTAGGAGGGTGGTGAAGCACTGGAATGGGTTACCTAGGGAGGTGGTGGACTCTCCTTCCTTAGAGGTTTTTAAGGCCTGGCTTGACAAGCCCTGGCTGGGATGATTTAGTTGGTGTTGGTCCTGCTTTGAGCAGGGGATTGGACTAGATGACCTCCTGAGGTCTCTTCTAACCCTAATACTCTATGATTCTAACAAAGAAGCCATTAGGCAAAGAATATAAGGAGGAGTGTAAAGTACAAGTAGCATGGTCAGAGTACTGATTGGCTACATTCTGATAATGCGTTATTAGTTTACATATACTTACGCACACATGATATCAAACTCAACGCCTCAATTTTGCCGTTGTTAGTCAGATAAATTATTATATAGGTCACCTATAAAATGGGTTTTAAGGAGACATTTTAATTCAGAGAGGGGAAGTGGTGTTAAGAACCAGTTCATTAAGAGTGTCTCACACATAGAGGGTGCTAGAGTAGAAGATAAGAAGGTTCTTTTAGAAAAATCAGACAAATTGTGTGTCAAAGCTGGCACAACTTGTGGGTCAGAGGAAATGATACTGACCTGGAAATGAAACAAGGGCAGAAAGGAAGAGAGAAAGTCTTATGGTAGTGCTTTAATGCAAAGATGAGAAACTTGACTTCATGCAGTGAAAGAGTGGGAACCAGTATGCTATTTTAAAGGGGAGGGATAGCTCAGTGGTTTGCGCATTGGCCTGCTTAAAACCCGCATTGTGAGTTCAATCCTTGAGGGGGCCACTTAGGGATCTGGGGCAAAATCAGTGCTTGGTCCTGCCTAGTGAAGGCAGGGGGCTGGACTTGATGACTTTTCAGGGTCCCTTCTAGTTCTATGAAATAGGTATATCTCCATATTAGTTTTTGTTTGTTTGTTGTTTAGGCATGGTTAGGTTGATAAACAAGACAATATTAGCAGCAGCATTTTGGGGGGCCTGGCATGAGACAACATGACTATCAAGGAAGACAAATACAGTAATCAAAGTGGGAGAGGAGGATCTGAATAATTTTGACTGTAGGGTAAAAAGGTAAAAGTTGAATCCAATAAATGTATAGATCAGGAAGCAGTAGATTTTGGATGTGTAGGGCAAGTGAGAACGAAGTCAAAAATGTCAACTGTGATAAAGGATGGTTGAGTGTGTGAACAGATATAGAGAGAGAGAGACACACACACACACACAATAAAATAAAGGTGGTATAGAGCCTCATTCTGGCTGTAGCCTATAGGTATAGGTATTTTCTAGATAGGGCACAGGTATAAGCTAAGGCAGAAATGCAATGAACCTACAAGCTTCAAAGCCTGTAAGACCATATCTTAGCAAAACTAATTAAGGCATAAGGCCCCAAAAGCCTTAAGATAAATAGCTAACTAATAGTAACCTGAGATCATAAGGTATCACAAGATAGAATGCTGTGAAGACCAAACTGCTGGTAGATAATCATAAGATGCTAGTTTACATTAGCTTAGGATAGTTTTAGTTAGGGACATCAGCAGGGACCTCAAGAATGCCATGGTAACTTATTGACATATATGCAAATAAGTTTGAAGTAAAAGGATTAATAACCTATGGGAGAGGGGCACCCAACATGAGTAGGGTGAAGAACAACAAATAAGAAAAAGATTGAAATCAATAATGAATATGCATTAGGCATAGTGGCATCAGTTTAACGCATTATAAAAGCTGTATCCTGGCTTGTGTGCCTTGGGAGATGCCAGGATGATGACCACTGGTGATGACGGTGAGGAGGAAGGTGATAATGAACATTTCAGGTTGTCTTAAAAGGATGGTGTAAGTATATGGATGCTTATGGTTACAATCATGAGTATTTTTAGTAAGAGTCATGGACAGGTCATGGGCAAAACACAAAAAAAATCATGGCCTGTCCATGACTTTTACTAAAAATATTCATGGAGTTGTGTAGGGGGGGGATGAAGAGGGGCGCCGTGGGGGAGGAACCCTGGGGAGGCCTGCCGGTGCACCTTCCTCCACTGAAGGGGGAGTCCTGGGGGGTCTGCTGCCACTCTAGCTGCTGCCAGGGAGGAGAGAGCCCCAGGGAGCCCACCGCCACTCCAGCTGCTGCTGGGGAGGAGGGAGCCCCAGAGCAGTGGTTGGTTGCAAGACCACCTAAGCGGCTGGCTGCAGAGCTGCTCTAATAGTGGCCAGTGTGGCTGTCCTGAGGGCTGTTTGAGCAGCTGGCTCCAGGGCCAGCTGCTTGGACGGTCCTGGGGACAGCCACAGTGGCCGCTGCAGAAGTCAGAGGTTGCAGGAAATCATGGTATCTTTGACTTCTGTGACCTCCGTGACAGACAGGGAGCCCTATGGATGCTCAGCTCATTCTGTATTATCTCTGCCTGCCATGTCGGGTTAAAGTGTTTGTGAATTCGCTGTGTTAAAACTATTGTAAGTATAATGTGATTTCCTAAGTGTGTGTGTTACAGCCATGCACACTGGGGCCCCCAACTGAACAGTAATGGCAGTGATGCTGGAACTAGGTGTGCTGGGGGTCCTGCTGCACCTCCTATCTTGAAGAAGTAGTAACAATCATCAAATACATGATTTCCATGGTTTCCGTCAGCAGCACCCCCACTATAAAAATTGTCCCAGCCCCCCTGAGTAATGGGTCGGATCTTGGGACTAATACACAATCAGTAGATCAGGCAACACTGGGCTAGGAGTTTTCCCGACTCTTCTTCCCACTAGTAATTTTAGTTTATTTTCAGGGTATTCATGGCTTGTCTTTTCTGACAGGTATCTTAGTTCAAACCCTATACTTGTATTATTTTTTTAGTGAAAAATTCTATTCCCGTTGATTCAAGATATATTTACTTTGTGGAATTTTAAACTAATGATTCTGTATTGTTGAATCCATCATATAATGTTGCAAGTTACATGTGACAAATTTGTTTGGAAAAAATGGTATTAGAGTAGAATTAATATTAAGAACGCATCACAATCATAAATGCTGCATTTTAAAAGCATGCTAAGTTGGTTTCGGGTTTACATTTCAACCTACTTAAAATGTTCAGCAAAAACAGGAAACAAAGTGTTTGTACCATCCTGAATGAGCGTGGGACACAGATAATGGAAATGAAATGAGAGGCTGGGGAACACCACTTTGTGGGGTGTATTTCTGCCAATAAGTTGGACTCCTCAAAGGACTTGAAAAGTATAACAGTGGTGTGAATTTGGGAGAGAGGAATAAAAGAAAACCTTAGAAAGAAGGACAGGAGACACCTGATATGGATTTTAATCAGGCCATAACTTTATTATATAGATGTCTGGGACTATGCAGCAGATAAAGTGTACAGTGCAGGCAAATCCATGTTTGTTCAAATCATTACCTGGGACTTCCCCCAGCCCCCTTTCATTTTCTGTTCAGGTCCCCCAGCCAGCCCCTGGCTTGGACCTTACCATTCACCCCCTTCATAGGAAGGTTAAGGTGGGATATAAGAACCGGGGAGGAGGGGGAGGGGTTGGCTCCCTGTTGTACCAATCATAGGAGTCCTTGTTCTGTTTCTTTATCCAGCACCTCCTTTTAAGTCCTTTACCAGGCCATTTATCTGGTCACTGGCTGCTCTCCCTATGGAGTACCTGCACTGGACATCCGCCACAAGGAGACACCAGCAATTAGCCTGGCTGCCTCAGCCTATCTGTGCAAAAAAGGCTTTGTCATATTCCCTTACTTAGATGACGATATCCTCAAGGCTCCATCCAAATCCAACGCAGTTCACGCCATATGAAAAAAAAAAGTACCTTTTCTCAAATCTCAGCCTTCAAATAAATGTACAAAAGTTGATACTGTCACTGGTCCAACATCTGGAGAGTATTGGAGCACATCCAGATGTGAGACAGGCCAGAGCCTTCCTTCTAGCTCACAGATTTTGTACAATAGTTGACATTGTATCAACTGGGAGAACCAGCCCGCAGATCTCTGCCGGGATGTGTGTCCAGCTCCTTGGCCATATGGCAACAGCCACGTTCCTGTTAAAATATGCCAGTGGCACATGTGCTGTCCCCAGGTGTGGCTATGCACAGTGTATGTATCTCAGAGACAGTCTTCACAAACTCCTGCCCAGGCCTATCAAGATCAAGGGCTCATTACACTGATAGACACAACCCCAAAATGTCTGTATGGAGGTCCCTTTTTCCTCCAACAAGCACCATCCCTGATTCTAACAACTGACACCACCCTAATAAACTTGGGAGAAAACCTTCAGACCCATATGGTGCAAGGAAGGTTGGTCCCCACAGAATCCTCCATGCACATCAACTTTCTAGAACTACAAGCAGTTCACAACGTGTGCCAACTTTTCCTTTCACTGATCAGGCGTTGGACCATAAAAGTAATGACAGACAATATCACCTGCATGTTCTACATCAGAGGTGGGCAAACTATGGCCCCTGGGACCCTCCTGCTCGGCCCCTGAGCTCCTGGCCCAGGAGGCTAGCCCCTGGCCCCTCCCCTGCTGTTTCCCTCCCCCGCAGCTTCAGCTCACTACGGCGCCAGTGCAATGCTCTGGGCGGCAGCGCAGCTGCAGAGCTGCGGCCTGACCTGGTACTCTGAGCTGCGTGGTGTGGCTGGCTCCAGCCGGGTGGCGCGGCTGCCTGTCCTGGTGCTCTGGGTGGTGCAGCTGTAGCACCGCCAGCCACCGGTGCTCCAGGCATCGTGGTCAGGGAGCAGGGGAGGTTGGATATAGAGGGCAGGGGAGTTCGGGATGGTGGTCAGAGGGCAGGGGTGTGGATAGGAGTTGTGCTGGTCAAAGGGTGGGAAATAGGAGGGTTTAATGGGGGCAGGGGTCCCGGGGAGCAGTGAGGAAGCGGGGGGTTGGATGGGGAAGCAGGGTGCAGTCGGGCAGGGTTTCGGGGGTGGTCAGGGAGAAGGGGTGGTTGGATGGGACAGGGGTTCCGGGGGGGCAGTCAGGAATGAGAGGACGGGTTGGATGGGGCAATGGGGGACATTCAGGGGTGGGGGGTCTGGGGGTGGTCAGGGCCGGGGGGGTGGATGGGGCAGGAGTCCTGGGGGGGCTGGCAGGAGGCAAGACGTGAGGGGGTCTGATAGGAGGTGGGGGCCAGGCAACACGTGGCTGTTTGGGGAGGCACAGCCTCCCCTAACCAGCCCTCCATACAATTTCAGAAACCCGATGTGGCCCTCAGGCCAAAAAGTTTGCCTGCCTCTGTTCTACATAAACAGAAAAGGCAAAACAAAGTCCCCCACCTTATGCTCAGAAGCACTGATATTGTGGAACTGGTATATCCAACATGACATCAACATTTCGGCCGCATACCTGCTTGGCCACCAGAACACCACAGCAGACTCATTCAGCAGACAATTCTCACAAGACCACAAGTGGGAACTAGATATGAGTCCTTCAGTGCATATTCACCCGCTCAGGATTTTCCCACATACATTTCTTTGCCACAGCAGGGTATGCCAAATGCCCTCAATTCTGCTCACAAGCAGGTCTAGGCCACGGGTCTCTGGAAGACCCCTTCCTTATTATATAGGATTCTTCACTACTCTACTCCTTTCCACCTTTTCTCCTCTCATTCAAGGTACTTCAAAAAATATGGATGGAAGAAGCCCCAGTCATCCTCATAGCCCCAACATGGCCACAACAAATTTGGAATCCTTACTTCCTACCAGGGCCGGTTTTAGGCCGATTCCCCCGAATTGGGCCCCGCGCCTAAGAGGGCACTGCACCTTAGAGGGCCCCGCGCCTTAGGTGCCTTTGAAATTAAAAAAAAAATTTTTTTTACTCACCTGATGGCGGTCCGGGTCTTCGGCAGCACTTTGGCGGCCGGGGGGGGGGGAGGGGCCTTCACTCGCTCCAGGTCTTCGGCGGCATTTCGGCAGCGGGGGGTCCGCGGAAAACCTGGAGCGAGGGAAGGATCCCCCATCACTGAAGTGCCGCCAAAGATCCGGACCGCCGCCGGGTATTCGAATTGGGCCCTGTAGTTCCTAAAGCCTGACCTGCCTCCTACGCATGACAGTATGTTCTTCGATCATCCTGCAATTGATTTCGTGCCTCCTCTTGCAGAATGTGGGCTGAATCCTCAATCCCACTCTACATCTCCTTCATCTGAAGGCATGGCTCCTTCATGATTTTGGGATTCGGAGATGACCTGTTCAGAGGCAATAAACAAGGTTCTCTTAAATAGCAGACATGACACAACTGGGTGAGGAATGATTTCCCTTTTTAAAAAGCTGTGTTAACTCTTACTCTGTTCTTTACTATAGTTTCAGCCAATTTTCCTGGTACTGAATTTATGTTTAACAGCCTGTAATTGCCAGGATTTCCTCTGGAGCCTTTTAAAAAAAAATGAAATTACATTCGCTATCCTCCAGTCATCTGGTACAGAAGCTGCAATGGGTTATATACCACAGTTTGTAATTCTGCAGTTTCATATTTGAGTTCCTTCAGAACTCTTGGCTGAATACCGTCTGCCCTGGTGACTTATTACTGTTCAATTTGTCAGTCTGCTCCAAAACTTCTACTGATACCTCAGTCTAGGAACAGTTCCTCAGATTTGTCACCTAAAAAGCATGTCTCAGGTGCGGGAATCTCCCTCTCATCATATGCAGTGAAGAGCAATGCAAAGAATTCATTTAGCTTCTCCGCAACAGCCTTGTTTTCCTTGAGTGTTCCTTTAGAACAGGGGCGGGCAAACATTTTGGCCTGAGGGCCACATCGAGTTTTGGAAGTTGTATGGAGGGCCAGTTAGAGGAGGCTGGGCCTCCCAAAACAGCCAGGAGTACCCTGGCCCCGCCCCTATCCTCCCCCCCTGCATCTTTCCCCCTGATGCCCTCCCCCAGGACTCCTGCCTCATCCACCACCACCCCCGCTCCCTGTCCCCTGACTGCCCCCGGAACCTCAACCCCTGACTGCCCCCCACTAACTCCCCGA
This sequence comes from Mauremys mutica, assembly GCF_020497125.1. Lineage (NCBI taxonomy): Eukaryota > Metazoa > Chordata > Testudines > Geoemydidae > Mauremys > Mauremys mutica. The sequence continues at coordinate 180,838,062 of NC_059072.1, read as the reverse complement.
CCACCACCCCAAACTTCTCTGCCCTCTAGCCAACCCCCTCCTCCCCTTACCACGCTGCCTGGAGCACTGGTGGCTGGCGGTGCTTCAGCCGTGCCACCTGGCTGGAGCCAGCCGCGCCACAGCGCAGCACAGAGCACCGGGTCAGGCTGGGCTCTGCAGCTGCGCTGCCTGGCCTCCCAGAGCGTTGCGCCGACAATGCAGCGCGCGGAGGCTGGGGGGAGGGGAGACAGCAGGGAGGGGCTGGGGGTAGCCTCCCAGGCCAGGAGTTCAGGGGTTGGGCAGGAGGGTCCCACAGGCCAGATGTGGCCCGCGGGCTGTAGTTTGCCCACCTCTGCTTTAGAACGTTGATTGTCTAGTGGCCCCGCTCATTGTTTGTCCTGCTTCCTGCATCTGGTGCACTTAAAAAAAAAAGTTAGTTTTTTGAGTCTTTTGCTTGTTGTTCAAATTCTTTTTTGGCTTGCTTACTCATACTTTTACACTTGACTTGCCAGTGATATCCTGCTTTCTATTTTCCTCAGTAGGATTTGACTGCCAGTTTTTAAAGATGCCTTTTTGCCTCTAACTGCTTCTTTTACTCTATTGCTTAGCCATGGGGCATTTTTTGGTCCTCTAAAATTCTTTTTAATTTGGAGTATGCTTTTAATTTTGAGCCTCTATTATGGTGTTTTTTTAAAGATTTCCATGCAGCTTGCAGGCATGGCACTCTTGTGACTGTTCCTTTTAATTTCTGTTTAACTAGCTTCCTAATTTTTGTGTTCCCCTTTTTGAAGTTAAATGATTCTGTGGTGGGCTGCTTTGATATTTACCATCCCCCTACCAGGATGATCAATTTAATTATATTATGGTCACTATTACTGAGTGGTTCAGCTGTATTCACCTCTTGGACTAGATACTGTGTTCAATTTAGGACTATATCAGGAATTATCTCTGCCCATGTGTGATTCAGGACTAGCTGCTCCAAGAAGCAGTCCTTAATGGTTTCTAGAAACTTTATTTCTGCATCACATCCTGAAGTGCCATGTGCCCAGTCGATATAGGGATAGTTGAAATCCCCCATTATTATTGAGTTTTCTATTTTTATACTCTCTAATCTCCCAGAGTATTTCACAATCACCATCACTGTCCTGGTCAGGTGGTCAGTAGTATATTCCTATTGTTATACTCTTATTATTCAAGCATGGATTTCTATCTGTAGAGATTCTATGGCACTGTTAGATTCATTCCCCCACCAGCATGACCTATTCTGTCATTCCTGTATATTTTGTACCCTGGTTTTAGAGTGTCCCATTGATTGTCATCATTCCACCAAATTTCTGTGATATCCTCATTTAATCAATATCCTCATTTAATACTAGGCATGTAAGTTCACCCATCTTAGTTGTGTCTTGGACCAGCTGGCCTGCCAAAATGTTCAAAGGGGAGAAAGAATGCATTCTATAACAATCCAAGATATTTCTTACTTCACTGTAATTAAACGTAAGGTGCACCTGTCTAGGAAAGCTTATGCAGAATTTAAGACTAGATATGTTATATGAAGTAGATTCCACTTATTAGCAACTTCTCGGTTCTCAGCAACTAGTTGCCGTTATATGGAAGTTGTCAATATGCAGAAAGCAGGTTTGCAGGGTTACCTCCAGGGAAGGAAGTACTGGAATGTGCCGTCCATTTGCAGCCTTGCAAACCTACATGTGGCAGGGCATCAGCAGGGAGGGAAGCTGCTGCCCAGATGGAAGAGTTTTTCCTATGAGAGAGGATATTAGGGGCCTGTTAGGAGCTCCACATTACCTCTTTCTGCATTCCCTGTCCTGCCACCTTCAGTCTGGGCTTAGCATGTCCCAGCACTTCCTTCCCTGGCAGCAGCCCCACAGTTCTGAGGGAAGGCGCAGCCCGGAGAGTACAGAGAGAGGTACTGGATAGTTCTGCAGATCCCTAGCGCCCCTCCCCCTGTCCCTGTCCCCCCCCATGGAAAGCTGCAGGATCCAGGCTGCAGCCCCCCTCCCTGCTGCTGCCCTGCCCACAGTCTTGCCTCCCAGCCTGCAGCACTAAGACTTCAGCAAAGGATCCTCATTTGGCTCCCTAGTTTGTTAACTCCTGTGCGGGTGGTGGGTCCCTAGGCATAGGCAGGTTTATGTGGCTGCAAACAAGGAAGGAAGCACTGGGATGTTGAGCGCTGTGCCAGGTAGGTTTGTGGGTCTGCAGCCAGGAAAAGTGCATTCCAGTGCTTCCTTCCCTGGCTTCAGCCCTGCAAACCTGCCTGTGGCTGGGGCCTTTTTTAAAAAAAGTTCTCAGTAAGTGGCATGCTATTGCCAATGTCCAAATCCCATTAACATTAAAGTCAATGGGATGGGATTGGTTCCCAGCAAAATGTTGCAATTAATTGGAAGTTGTTAATATCATGATTGCTATTAAGGGGAATCTACTGCACTATGTGAAATCCCTGGATGGAAAATTGAATTGTGGGATTCTTCCATTTATGGGATAAATCCAAAGTAATGATCTGTCACAACTATGTACAAAACACAGTAATAACTGGTAAATAGTTGAATCTTGTCCTTGGCCTACCCAAAATTCTTTAAGCATGCACTTAAAAACCAGCAGGGTATGATGCAAAGAGATGGAGTTGGCATGTCTGGGCCTGCTACACTTTGGTAACAGAGAAAACAAGGAAAACAGCTTTGGTATATACAAAAGGGTATCAAACCAGCAATGAAGTGAAAAATAGTTGTGCTGACAAAGTGACATGGGAGAAAGGTTGTTAGTGTGTGGGGGGTGTGTGTGTGAAGGTTTTGCCAGTTTAATAATAAATAGGTATACATAAATAATGACAATTTGTGACAGTTTTAATGACAAGTCACTCAGGGAAGACAAAATCTGCATATTGAGAAGTGAAAAATGTCAGGTTGTGAGATGACAGAAGAAAAGGGGTTATTGGGAACAGATAGGCAGCTTGTCTAAATATGCCTAATATTAAATAAAGGTGATTATAATATTTGAAATTAAAAATAAACTGTGATTGTTATTTTTAAATTGTTAGGTCCCTTCAGTGTCAAATTTCACCAGCTGCTAAGAACAGTTGTAACATCATGCATATCCTAGTATTTAAAATACAACATTCATAGGTGTCACTTGATATCATTCTACAGAAGAAATACTATAGCTCAGTTGGAAGTAAATACCTCTTCTCCCTTTTAATGTAACTTTGGATTCTGAAAATGTTTAATTCAGAGGCAGTGACAAACTTTTTAAAATGAAAACAATTTTGAAAGTAATACGTGGATGAATTTGTCAATTGCAGTATAATTTATGGATTTTTTTTATTTTGGGGTGGGGAGTAGCGTGTATCTAAAGCTATGTGAAATGATCCATTTTTACTTTTAAAACATATTTAAAATATAATCATAAATGGAATCTCTTCTTTTTGATCTATCCCATAGTTTCTATTCTGGCTTAAACCAAGAGTCTGATTTTACACCATTGAAGTCAATGGGACTTTTAAATTAACTTCAGTGAGAGTATAGATGCCCCCTGGGTTACGCAAACCCGATTTACGCAAATCTGCTCTTATGGAAAAAGTTCCGTGAGCTAGATATAGTTTTTGTTTGTTTGTTTGTTTTTGGTTGTGTAATGGTCGGGGATACGTTTCTGACTTACACAAAATTTGATTTATGCAAGGCATTCTGAAATGGAATGTTTGCGTAAGTTGGGGAGCATTTGTAATGAGTCTTGAGTATGAACACAGTACCTCTTCTCACTTCGGTGAATTGGAATTTCCACACCGCTGGGTCCTGTCTTGCTTGATATTATTTTGGCTCCAACTCAAAGTGCTGCCTATACGTTAAACATTACAAGCCAAGACTTTCAAAAATAGATGCCAAACTTTAGGCTCCTAAATCCATCAAAAGTGTTAAGCCTCCAGGAATTCCTGACGACTTTAGTGTAAGCTGCTCGGTGCTCCGTGCATTTGAAAACAATTACTCCCGTTTAGGTTCCTAGTATTGTTTGAGGAGCATAACTTGTGCAAGCCTAATTTTGATAATTTGGGTTATTATTATTGTTTCTGCAGAATCCTTCAAAGTGATGCATCTATATACAAATAAATTTTAATACTGTGCATCACAAGTCTCAGCAGCCATTAGTTTCATGTATATTAAAGAATTTTAAAATGTGCTGGGGGCTGTGGCATCACTAGAATCTGTTGGGTATTCCCAGAGCAAAACGTAGGCTGGAAGGGTGCTATGAAACCCCACATTAGCTCTTCAGGGTATCAAAATCAATGTTCAATAAGGTAAGGACCTGCTAGCAGGTCAGAACATAATGAGCTTTGTGTTAATCTTCTCTCTGGTCCCTAAAAATACTAGCTGAGGGGAAAGAGGTGGCTTGCCATTTCCCACCACATCTGCTATCTTCCATGTTTTTGGATGACAATAATTCAAACTTCGGACCTGCTTATCAAGAAGAAACTTTGGTGTGTAAATCTTAAGGGTATAGACTTTGGTCTGAGCTTTACTATATTTAATGGCTTCAGTTTCTTCAGAAAGAAGGAGAGAAACTTTGTTATATTTCCAAGTCCAATATGGTACAAAATCAAACAGATCATGAATGTGAGGATTTTTTTTAAGTAAAGAATATCTTATAAACACTTTAGAATTTCATAAAAGACTGAGTTTAATTGAATATTAGGATCGGTTCTCTCATTATCTGAAGCCAGCTTCCCATCCCTGGCTTTGACTGACAATAAATATAGAATCAATAATATCTCATTTGGAAATTTGTTTATTTGTAATTATTTCAGAAATAGTTGAGCTCAAATTAAGTTTATTCCACTGTCAAGTGCATCTCAGTACTTCTGATAGCAAAGCATCTGTTAAAGGATTATATTGTTTTTGTCAGGGCAAATGTCCTGAAAGTACTTTTTTAAAAAAAGCAAACCATTTGTATATTCACAGTATATGTATATTCACAGTTTTTCAACATGTATATTCACAGTTTTAATCTTAATTTTAATACACAATATTTCAAATTATTAAACAAAACTGGGTTTCCTGATGTTCTGTTTGGTACAGAACAAGACTAAGCCCGGATCTGTGCTACAAAGTTTTGCTGATGTAGGTATGCCTATTTATTTTGCCAGTATAGTTTATCATTCAGGGACATGGTTTCAACTACATCAGCCAAAGAACAACTTTGGGTGATATACACTGCCTCTTTGCTTGGGGGGTTTGCTGGTATAGCTTTCCTGACCTACCTATACCGGCAAAGCCTTTGTAGTGTAGGCTAGCTTTAATACTGGTATTTTCACTTTTGAGACAGCAAAAACTTTGTTAAATCCAAACAATATATTTCTTTAATAAAATGGTCATAAAATGAAATAAATCTTTCTGTATTGTTGGCGGCATTCCAAAGTGAGAAAATTAGCTTAATGGTAACATTCCTTTCAGTATATTAATACAAATGTAGGTACAGTATTTATTTTACATCTACTACTTACATCTGTACTTTTACAGGAGTATTATTGTATTTGTGTGTGTGTGTGTGTATATTATATATATTCAGAAAGCTGACAGTAAATTTTAAAATGTTTCACAATGAATGTAAATAGTTACATGAAGTACTTTCATTCTATCATGCCTTTGATATTTTGATAATTACAACTACTTTTTAGTGTATTCATATTTATAATTTGTAGAGTTGAAAGAAACAAATTGCATTTGGAAGAGAATACTCAGAATTATTTTGTAGCTGTAAGGAAGATTATGCAAAATCAAAATATAAGCATTTAATTATTCACAACATTATATTTCTAAATAATTCTGTTAATTGCTCTTAAATGATTGTTGAAGGGTTTTTGTTTAGAAAATGAATTTCTTGCAGCTCAAACACAAAACTTGCATCTCTGCTTCAAAAATGCTATTGCAGTTTGTAAATTTGTAAATTACAAGAATAGTTGCAAGGCAGTGCAGAACCAAGATTACTGTTCTGATATATACCAGATTATTGCCTTAAAACCAGTATCTGCTTTCTTATAATGATCACCCCCCTTCATAAGAGCTAACATACCAAAGTATAAATTAGTTACATAAAAAGAGAGAACTTTTTTCAACAAATATTTCAGATTATGCTGATATCCTAGTGAGCAAGCTTTTAAAGCAACTGTATTTCATGATGTTATGCTGTGTTGATTACCCAGTGTCATGCTGTTGATGTGACAACAAATTGTAGCCATTAGTCAAAAACAGTGAATTGTACTATAAAGTGACCTTGAGACTGGCTTCTAAAATATAATTATAACTGACATGGTAGCCAAAACAATTGTTTTTTCATGACCCCTTCTGACTAAATGTTAATATGTCATGGTTTTCTTGTTTTAAATTACACATTTATCACTTATTAAACAATAACTTATTCCCTCAGTTAATGACACATTATGCCACTAGTATTAAAAAGTAAATAAGCTGCATGGAGAAGCTGAACATATGCAAGTCAACCAATCAGGAGGATGTGCATCCTAGGGAATTATCAAATAAACTGACAGTTATGCTGGAAAAGTACTGGATAGTTGGGCAGTTAGAAAACTGGAGAAAAGCAATGCAGTACTGATCTTCAAGAAAAGACTGATCCCCACAATTATCGACTTGTGGTTTTTGTTATTTTGAACTGTGGCAGCACTGAAAGGCCTCAATCAGAAACTAGAGCCCCATTCTGCTAGGCAAACTTTTTGGCTCAAATTTTCCATGTTTGGTGTCTGCCTCAGGTTGGATTTTTGTTTGTTTTGTTTTAAGTTTAAGCAAAAATGATTCAGCTACTGAATGAAGTATTTTAAAAATAGGCAGCATTACCAATGTTTAAAACATTTCTTTGATCTTTCTTTTAAAGAAAATAATATTGCCTCATTGGCTTGGAATAGGAAGCTAAAATTAGCAGAGACATAATCCTGAAGTAAAATTGATGACTGTCATGTTCCTTGTGAAAATCCACCCATAGTAGTTATACATTTCCTGAGCATCTTATATATACTGCAACAGCACTGCACATGCTCTGAAGCTCTGCTGAGCTTCCTTATCACATCACACCGCTGCTGCCAATTTCCCCTAACAAGTATTCTTTGGATTAGGGGTAGGAACTAGATATCTTAGATTGGGCACCCAAAATTAGTGTATACTTTTGAAAATTTGGGCCTTAACCACTCTGGCTCAGATCCCAATGGTAAAAGAGGAGTATTAACTTGCCTCCTAGGCATAAGGATTAATTGGTTAATATGTGTGAGATAGGGTAAGCATCTCTTCACCAGTGAAAGAATATTGCACACAAGTGAAGATGGAAAAGATATTTCTCTGGGGTGCAACAATGCCATGAAGCCACAAAAGAACTGGGAGCACTGGCTGTTGGGAGTCTGGAAGGACAGGAAACAGGAAGTGGGGGGGGGAGGAATTGAGGAGGCTGAGTGAGAGTTACAGAATGTGCAGCAGCAGCTTGATAAAGAGGTTTCCACAGTAAAAAAATAAAGTCTTGTTGAAGCTTGTTAGTACCTTGCCTGCTTGATACAACATTTTGGCGACAAGGATGGGATCTTCTGCCTCTGAATCCACTTGCACCCTTTCTGCAAAGCCCAGGTGAGCCTCCAATTGCTTTTACTGTCTGGATCCATATGTTTGAGACTTAGCTGCTTGCAATCAGTGCTACAGAGATTTCTGAAGTAAGAAAGTGTGCTCTGCTAATCCACTGCCTTGGAGCAGAAGGGCAGCATATATTTTACACTTTTCCCCTTGCAGATGATAAATATGAGACTGCACTCACTGATATTAAAGAACTTTTTTGTGCCAAAAGTGAATGTAGTAGCTAATCACTACAGATTTCGCCAGCATGAGCAGAAACCAGGGGAGACTATAATGCACTATATTGCTTCCCTGAGGAGTCTGATTGTAACTTGTGACTTTGGGAATATGGCAAATTAGATGATTAGAGACCAGCTCATTGAGAAAACAACCATGCTTCGTGTAAGAGAACACTTCCTTCTAGAACCACAATTTACACTAGAAAAAGCAATAACCATTGCTACTCAGATTGAGTCAGCTACAGCTGAAGCCAAAATAATGAGCAAAGATACAGGAGGCACAGTCCATGCTGTGACTCCTTTGCAGAAAAGTTCACTATCGCTGCAGACAAACAATTGCAAGAGGAAAACTAATAACAAGCCACTGAATCAGCAAATGCAAAATACAGTAAAAGCTTTCACTGTGGATCCCCACAACATCTTGCAAGCTACACAGGATGTCCAGCAAAAGTAGCTCAGTGCAGTCGTTGCAAAAAGATTGGGCATTTTGCTAAAGTATGTCACAGTAGCCAGTTCAATCAACAGGTGCATGCAGTTACAATACCAGATGTTACTGTGCTGAGTGTGAACAAAATCACTACTGCACATATTCCAGAACAGGTAAAGTGCACTGTAAACGTTTCTGCCATACCCTCAGGCAAATCACACTCTATTCAGCTAATGTTGGACACTGGTTCAGCAGTATCTATACTACCTGATTCCATTTATTTGCATTACTTTAAAGATGTGCCTCTTACTGAATCCAAACTTCAGTTGGTGTGCTATTTGAAAAACCATATTCCAGCAACAGTTACTTTTGGTGATTGCTGTGCAACTGCAGAGTTCTACATTGTCCACAAAGGCACTCCTGTCCTTGGCAGAGATTTATTGGCTGCTTTAAATCTCAGAGTAGTTAATGGACGAATTGATCTTCCTCAGCAAAGCACTCTTGCGGTACACACACCAGTTTCAGCTGGGACCCAAGACCAGGTTGAGGAAAAAATCAGCTGTGCTTATGGGTTTCTGCATAAAGTTAAAATGCGGAATAATGTGGTGCCTATACAATAGAAATTACGGCACTTACCATTTTCAGTCAGGGAAGCTGTTTCAGAGGAACTTAGAAAACTTGTTCAAAATGCCATTATTGAAGAGATGAACTCTTCGAAATGGGTTTCACCTATAGTAGTGACGCAGAAGAAGGGTGGAGGCATTCGCCTTTGTGTGGACTTAAGGGAGCCAAATAAAGCTATTGTGATTGACAGCCATCCTCTTCCTCACACAGAAGTATTTGCAGAACTCCGTGGAGCAAAGATATTTTCTGCTCTTGATTTGCAGAGCGCATACCACCAGGTTATGTTGCATGAAGACAGCAGAGATCTCACAGCATTTATTACACATGAGGGACTATTTTGTTTTAAACGTGTTCCATACCATCTCGCATCAACCCCAAATGCCTTCCAAAAAATGATGTCATTGATTCTGAAGAATCAACATGGAGTTCAGTGCTATTTGGATGATATTATCGTGTTTGGAAATACTACTGAGGAGCATGACAATAACCTGCAGTCTGTACTAAACTGCATCAGCAAAGCAGGCCTCAAGCTCAATAGGTCCAAATGCAAATGTAGACAAACTGAACTCTCCTTTCTGGGGCATACAATTTCACAGGCTGGACTAAAACCTGATCCAGATCATATCCTGGCAATTTCAAATGCTCTTTCTCCAACAGATTTGCAAACCTTACGTTCCTTCTTGGGTCTTACCTCCTGGTATGCAAAATTCATTCCCAATTATGCTTCCATCATTGAACTGTTATGAAAATTACTACGGAGAAGTTCAACCTTAGTGTGGACAACGGATGAACAAGCTAGTTTCAAAATGGTGAAAGACTTGATTGTACGTAGTCCAGTACTTGCACTATTCAGTCCTGCATTGCCCACAAGGACACTGAGTAATGCTGAGAGAAAAATATTCTACAGTTGAAAAAGAAGCATTTGCTTGTGTCTGGGCTACTGAAAAATGGAGAACTTACCTGTGGGGCTGCACGTTCAAGTTGCGCACAGACCACAGACCTTTGACGATGTTGCTCACCACAAAAAGACTGGGAAGGATATTGTATTGCTGGATGTCTGCAAGACTACTCTCTTTCGATTATGACCTGGAATATAAGCCTGGAAACAAATGTGGTAGCTGATTGCCTTTCTCGCCTGCCGTTGCCTTCACCAGATGGTCCACCGGAGGATGAGGATGTAGTAGTTGCACTTATTACAAGCATTCTTACTGCAGTTACAAGAGAACAATTTCAAGCTGCTTGTTCAGCGTGTCCAATTCAACAAAAACTATGGGAATTTCTGACAAAGAGATGGCCCAGTAATCCTAAAAACCTTGACCCAGTTTTGCTGCCTTATTTTAGAGTTTGGGATGAACTTTCTTTGCTCGATGGCTGTGTGCTATGAGGTACACACTGACTACTTGTTCCAGAAGAATTACAGTCAAAACTCATACATCTGGCACACGATATCATCAGGGAATTGTCAGAACCAAACAATGACTACGGGATCTGTATTGGTGGCCAGGGATGGACTCTCAAACTGAAGCACTCCTAAAATCCTGTGTCACTTGCTAAATGCATGATAAGACAACAGTGACATGTACCCCTCCATTACAGCATGTTCCTCTTCCTGAATCTGCATGGGAAAAAGTGGCGATTGACATTGTAGGACCCTTTGGTACTGCTCCAATTGACTGTCGTTATTCCATCATGTTAATAGACTATTTCAGTAAATGGCCTGAGGTAGCATTTACATCGCAAATCTCTCCAGTTTTTAGCAGGGAAGGTAACCCCAAAGAACTGGTTTCCGATAATGGTAGTCAATTACTTTCCTGGAATTTGAAACCTTTCTAGCAGAGAGGAACACTTTACACAGAAGGTCATCCCTATATTACCCTCAGGCCAATGGGGAAATCGAATGGCTTAACAGAAGTTTGAAAGAGAGTTTGTGGGTGATTGTGGATACCCTTCATACTGATTTCTTGCAAGCATACTGCGCTACACGACATGCCACAATGCAAAGATCACCTGCAGAGTTACTGCATGGGAAACAGATTGAATACTAAACTGAACATTGCTGGATTGTTAAAGGCACGACCTGATGCCCCAAACGAGAATGATGTGAGTAAAACAGTTGAACAGAACCAAGCAAAGTATAAGGCTTTCACAGACATGCGGCTGGGTGGTAAGCAACCAAAGTTTGAGTGTGGTTCCTTCGTTAGAATACAAAAACCTGGAATTTTACACAAAGGGGACCATAAATTTACAGCTCCTTTTAAAGTCATAGAGAAGAAGGGACCTTACACCTATCGACTTTCTGATGGGCGGGTATGAAATGCTTCTTTTCTTGCACCTGCCTATTCACCAAGAGGAGATTATGCCAAAACCCAGTCTGCATTGGATGACTTCACCGTAGAACCAACACAACAAGACATCGCACTGGAACCGGGGCTTGAGAGAGGGCCTGTCAGACTCAGACGGCCACCTGTCTGGACTAAAGACTATGTTATGTAGTATCTACAGTGTTTCCAGTGCAGTATTTCTGTCAATAGTGTAGTGTCTTCTTTCCTATTTGTACCTGTGGTTAGAACAACAATGTTTATTTCAATTGGGAGAGTTTCTTCAGAGAGAAGAGAATGTGGTGTTAGATGTGCTTGTAATTATTAGAACTGGGAGCACTGGCTGTTGGGAGTCTGAAAGGACAGGAGGGAGGGGGGAGGAGTTAAGGAGGCGGAGTGAGAGTTACAGAGTGTGCAGCAGCAGCTTGGTAAAGAGGTTTCCACTGTAAAAATAAAGTCCTGTTGAAGCTTATTGGTACCTTGCCTGTTTGATACAACAGGTCGTCCTTTGAATATATTTTTAGCCTTTACACAAGTCATACACATAATAATTAAATACCACAATTAGTCTGACTATAATTTCATTCAGTGAAGATATTAATGTACATACTAACTAGCACACTCTGAGGAACTCATACCTTGAAGGTAAATAGCTTTAGTCCCAGTGATAGTGGCACTCAATGAGGGTTCTATAGTTAATCTCACTGTAATTATAAATCCCCACTTTCAGGAATACGTAATTAACATTTAAAGGAAAGGGACATAATCAAATAGTTTAAGCCCAAAATGTCTTTTTTATTTAAAGGAAAAATAAAACAATTTTATAAAAGTTAGTATTAATAAGAATAATTGAATGACATTTAAAAAAAAGTCAGTGAAGATTTACTGTGTGGATTAAGAATTCCCAACTCGCATGTAACCAAGTAGTCTCAACCCAAAGTAAAACAAATTTATACAGATATTTGACTTGCAGCAAAAAAAATTGTCAGTTTGAATTTTATAGCACTATCCCCAAGCTTAAAGTTAAGTACATGCAGAAGTGTTTACAGGATTGGGACCTCAGAGTTGAGCAGATTTTTGCTTTCAAATAAAAAAAAATTCTCCAGTAATTTTAATAGCTGTATTCTCTTAAATCCCCCTACATGTACTCTCTTGTGCTGTTGGACAGGATGGCCCGAATCATAGTGATATCATTGTTAAAAGTTATGAATTGTGGCCCTGATCCAGCAAAAAAATTACATCCTTAATTAACTTTAAGCAGTCAGTTCGGTGGGACTAACCTGCTTAAAGCTGAGTATGTGTGTAAATGTTTGCAGGACGGAGACTTTGAAAACAATAATTACAGTAACTCCTCACTTAAAGTCATTGTTACAATGTTGTTTCGTTGTTATGTTGCTGATCAATTAAAGAACATGTTCGTTTAAAGTTGCGCAATGCTCCCTTACAACGTTGTTTGGCAGCCGCCTGCTTTGTCCACTGCTTGTAGAAAGAGCAGCCCATTGGAGCTCGCTCCTGGGCGCTTGGAACCACGGTGGAGTGGCAGCCCCCTATCAGCTCCCTGCTCCCTTAGTCTGCGCGGCTGCCACACAGGGAACTTATCAATTGCAGGCTATCAGTTACCAGCAGTTCAGCTGTCCCTCCCCCCACTGCCATGTGCTGCTCCTGCATGCTGCCTTGGAGTTGCTCCCAGAGACTCCTGCTTGCTGTGTGTGTGAGTAGGGGGAAAGAGGGGTGCTAAAGTCACTGTGTCCACCTCCCCCCTGCTCCGGCCCCCCGCTTTCCCCATCTCCATAGAGCAGGGGGGATGCAACAGCTCAGGACGGAGGGAGCTTGCTGGCAGCAGCTGCTGTCTCAACTTGCTGATCTACTTAGAAAGGCAATGTACTTAGAGTGGGGTCAGAGTACTTAAAGGAACAATGTTCATATCTCTCTATCACACACACACTGGGTGTGTGTGTGTGTGTGTGTGTCTCTGTGTCTCTCTCTGCCATGCTGCGTCTCCTCCCTCTATTTGTGCTGCCTTGTAGAGTGTGAGGCTACATTAACAACGTGTTAACCCTTGAGGGCTCAGCTGAGTGCTAGTTCATCATTTTGCAGTAAGGCATTCCCTGGGAAATATCCCACCCTCCTCCACCCTCTCACTTCACCACCTCAGCCAAGCTTCACAATCATCATTGCTGTGTACAGTATTAAATTGATTGTTTAAAACTCATACTGTGTGTGTGTGTGTGTGTGTGTGTGTGTGTGTGTGTGTGTACACACACACATACACACAGAGAATATGAGTTATATATATATATCGTCTTTTGTGTGGTGAAAAAAATCTCCCTGGAACCTAACCCCCCTTTCCCTCATTTACATTAATTCTTATGGGGAAATTGGATTTGCTTAACATCGTTTTGCTTAAAGTCGTATTTTTCAGGAACATAACTATAACGTTAAGCGAGTAGTTACTGTACTCAGAATTATAAGCATAATTTTCTTAGGTCCCTCACTAGTGTATTTGGCAAGTGTTTTCAGAAGAAAAACTTTTTATTCTGCCTTACAGAGACAAAGGTTTAAACTATAGCCAGTCACTTCTGACAAGTTTATAGACCTTGTAGGAGCAGTTTATGAAAACATGTCAGTATTTTGCCGTCATTTCTAAAAGTGAGATACAGGAGGAAATCTTAATGCAACAAGAGTAATAAGTCTAGAATTCAAACACTGAATGTGGTGCTCTGAGGATTAGCAATAAAAAGAAAAACAAAACACAACCTCCATATATTAAATTACTACTTAGATTATTTAAATTGGAATCATTGTATTTTCCAAACAGAATAAAAAAAAATCCCCACACAAAAACTAAATTATGTCACTTATGAGGAAGCCTCCATGTTATCTATACTATCGTGCTTTGAAGATTTTATTCTTTAAATCTGCAGAAGAACTTGGTATTTTTTACATATTCTTGGTTTTCAAATCTTTATACAGCATGAGTTGTTTTAAGAGAGAATAAAACAAAACATGTAAATATATTAGTTCATAAAATATTCTAAAATTGTTAGTTAAAATATGGCATATCCCACCAGGGTTCATGGGAAGGGTTGATGGCCATGATGGCTAGTCATAAAAGTTCATTAGTTCTGAAACTGTTTTATTTAATCATTGCTGTAGAAGTACATTCTGAACACAGTCTTCATCTGCTTAAATTTGGTTTAAAAAGCTTTGAGGCTGGCTTCCTGGTACAAGTACAGTATTGTATCATCACCAGGGAAAAATCACATAATTTGATTTTTGCTTGAAAATATAATTTCACTCATATTTTTGTTATGCTCTTCTGCCCCAACTTTACAGTATTGCCAGTGTTTTTGTATCTTAAAATAATCAGCACAAATTTTTAAATCAATCATGTTAAATCTATGAACTTACCATATGCAATATAAATGAATAATATGTTCTCCAATAAACAAAGTATGCTTATATTTTTATTTTTCCCCCTTAGGTGAGTAACTGGAATTCCTGGTTCTCAAGTATACTTTATGCTTTTCTGTAGTGTGCTGTGGGTAAGTACGAAAACTATTACATATTGTATTTGTTGTAAAAAGGAATGATTGCTGATAGCAACATTATAATGCAGTGCTGTAATCGCTGGAATAGTTAGTACCTATATTATGAATATAGCTTCAGCAAGTGTGACTCACTCAGTGATGTTGAGATGCTTGTAGTGTAGGAATTATCTAGATTTTACATTCTGAGAGTTCTATGTGTAGGCCTTTGTCATTTGCAGTAATAAATTTTTGGATGAACTGAATCAAAGCTTCAGGACATTATAGACTATATAGAATTACAGTAGTTTACATGGGGAAAAATAGGATGAAATAGTACATGGAAGTTTGGTGTAATCCACAGTGCTGTGTAAGTCGTATGAGTTCGGAAGTTTCATTTTCAAGTCTTTTATTTCTATCAGTGAAATTGAGCTTGTGTTGTACGTTGACAAAATTAGCCTGTACCTTTGTGTAAAATGAGGTCAGCCTGAGATTTTAAGTAAAGTTTATGTTTGCAATGTCATTTTGCCACTTTCTGATTATTGTCTACATCCTAAATGTAATTGTTGTAACTGGAATAATCTATACTAGTTCTAATATTCTTTTTCTAAAAGGCTTTAGATTAGACAGAATGAGTGAATTATTTTTCTCATATGTATTATAAAATATTCCTCTTTGGTCAGAAAAGCCAGAAATAAAGAAAATAGATGAACTCCTGACCCCACTGAAGTCAATTCTTAGTTTTGCCACTGACTTCAGTGGGGCCAAGATTCACCCAGTGTGTTGAAAATGGCTTACATAACAGTCATAAATTAAGCTGAATGGTAAGATAAATGTACATAGATACATTACAATATTTTAATTGTGTAAGAGACTCAACTATTGCTTTACTTAAATTGGCATCTACATACTACTTAGAATTCAAGACTAAATTTTTAAAAACTGATGCTTTGCTTGAGACTTTTGAAGGAACTCAAATATGAAATTGAAAAACGACTAACTGTGGTAAGTAACCTGTCACTTAAATCAGCATATGTACCAGATGACTGGAGGGAAGCTAATCAACTGCCTATTTTTAAAATAGTTTCCAGAGGTGATGCTGGCAATTGTGCCAGTAAGCCTAACTTCAGTGCCAGATGAATTGGTTGAAACTGTAGTGAAGAACAAAATGATCAAACTGGGGAAGAGTCAATGTGGCTTTTGTAAAGGGAAATCATGCCTCAGCAATCTATTAGAATTTTTAAGGGTGTCAACGAGCATGCAGATGAGGTTGAACCAGTTAATATATTATATTTAGACTTTTAGAAAGCCATTGACAAAATCCTTCTTCAAAGACTCTACTTGGACTAGAGCTGTTCAACATATTTGTAAACGATCTTGAAAAGAGGGTGAATAGTGAGGTAACAAAGTTTACAGACAATACAGAATTACTCAAGATAGTTACCTCCAAAGCAGACCGCGAAAAGTTACAAAGGGATCTCAAAAACTGGGTGAGTGGGCAACAAAATGGCAGATGAAATTCAGTGTTGATAAGTGTAAAGTAATGCACATCGGGAAGGATAATGCCAACAATACATACAAAGTGATGGGGTCTAAATTACCTGTACCACTCAAGAAAGAGAACTCTGAGTCATTGTGGATAGCTCTCTGAAAACATCTGCTCAATGTGCAGCATTAGTAAAAAAAAAATAAAAAAAAATGAACAGAATGTTAGGAACCATTACGAAAAGGGTAAATAAAAAGACAGTAAATATCATAAAGTCACTATATAAATCCACGGTGCACCCGCACCTTGAATACTGCATGCAGTTCTGGTCACCCCATGTCAAAAAAAGATATAGTAGAATTGAAAAACAGTTATTGTTAGGGTTATGTAACATCTTCCATAGAAGGAGAGATTAAAAAGACAGTGAGTGTTCATCTAAGAAAAGAGACAACTAAGAGGGGATATGATAGAGGTCTATAAAATCATGAATGGTGTGGAGAAAGAGAATAGGGAAGTGTTATTTAGCACTTCACATAACAGAAGAACTAGGGATCACCCAATGAAATTAATAGGCAGCAGGTTTAAACTAAACAAAAGGAAGTACTTCTTCACACAGTGCACAGTCATGCCAGGGGTGATTTTGAAAGCCAAAAGTGCAACTAGCTTCAAAAAAGAATTAGGTAAGTTCATGGAGGACAGGTTCATCAATGGCTAGTAGTCAAGATGGTCAGGGACACAACCCCATGCTCTGGGTGTCCCTAAATCGCCAACTGCCAGAAGCTGGGATTGGTCATCAAGGGATAGATCAATCAAAATTCCCCTGTTCTCTTCATTCCCTCTGAAGTATCTGGCACTGTCCTCTGTCAGAAACAGGATGCTCGCTAGATGGACCTTTCGTGTGACCCACTATGGCCATTCTTGTGTTCTTACTTCATTCTGGGTTGAACGTTGATCTTTGGATTAACACATGCCCAACTGATTTGTTTATTCATTTGATGGAGACTATCTAAAATATGTATGAAACATTTTTCTTGCCATTTTACATTTACTTTTGGGAATCTGATATGTTATACCAGTACTTTTTGTCTTATGTAAGTAGTTTGTGCATGCCTCTTCTTAGCATGTGAACATAGAATCCTTATAGAAATAGGAACGCAGACACTTCAACCAGGAACATTTCTTTTAAGAGCTGATATGAAGACTAGGTAGTTCCCTGCACAGTTTGGAAATATCAGCAGTGTACAGTTTCTAGTGGAGGAAGAGTGCATGAGAGGTAAAGGACATTTTTAATAATGGACTTTTTCATTCAAACTGTGACAGAAAATTTGCATTTAAATCCCAGTGGCTAGGCTGGCTCTGGAAGAGACCCACATTCAGCCTTGCTTGTATGACTTCAGGCTCACTCAGCCAAATCAGCCTTTCAAAAAATGAAGAAAAACATTTTAACTTCAGAGATCTTATAATAGATAGCGAATGCTCTCTCCTCCCCCTTTAGAAACTGGAACATTTGATAATACTCTTCATACCACCGCTAGGACCATTTCCTCAAGTTGAAAGTCAACGAGAGAAATCCTGGCCTGACTAAAGTCAATGGAAACTTAGTCATTGATCTCAGTAGGACTAGCATTGCCAAGATATTTTTATGTAGGGGCTGTTTACAAATGTGGGCCTGATACCAGCATGCCATAGACTTTATCCCTTGAATCAAACTTCACTTGAAACAATTTCACAATCAAGTTTTATCATACTGGTTACATTCCAGATTGTTTTATAAGCTTAAATTGCTACAGTTTGTAAATTACAGTGGGGTATTTTTTTCCTTTGTATATGTTCAATGAAATTAATGGACTTACACCTTAGGCAAATTTGGTACATAGATTTACAAAAAAAAGATCATTGTACCAAATTTGTTCATTATCCCTTTTAAAACTCATTGAGCTATATTTACCATGATCTCACATAGTGTACTTCCCAATGCCAGCTAGATCCACTGCATTCATGCAGTCTCCTCTCCAAGTGAGCTGTCGAGGTTCATAATGTATGATGACGCATAGCCAAAGAGCCAGCCCATGGAAGCGGAATGATACCATGAGGCACCTGAAGTATAATTTCTATGAGGCAGCTCAGGCAGATGCAGTTTAATGTCTAATTTCAAAATGTTAAAAAATATTTACTTTTTCAGAAATTTTTATTCCTCAGAAAATTTCAATATTTCAACTTTTCAGCCCAATTCAGCATGAAAGCAAATGCTGAGATATCGGAATTTCCAGCAATTCCAGCCTCGGTTATTTGTCATACATGGAGACATTCTTAGAGTGATAAGCCAAAGAAATTAACCAGCAATGCGTGCAAGCCTTGTGAAATTAAGATATAAATTTGAAACCAAGGGGTTAAAATAAAATACTAAGAGAAAAACAGAAGCTATTTTCTTTCTCCGAAATCAGTGTTCTCAGAAAACTGTTTTTAAACTGTCATAATTTTCTAGAGAGTATAATGTTTTTCCCCCCCCTCATGTTCAGTCTCTCCCTAGCTAGAGACAGTAGGAACTCACAATCTTTTTATAGCTAGAAAATAGATGTGTCTCCAAGAAGTCCAGGTACCATTATAGTAAAGATCATTGAACCTTTGGCATGCTCTGGTAAAGATATGCTATCAAATATAACAGTCTCAGAATATTACTTTCTCAAGTTCCACTCACTCAGATGTATGCACAAATATTAAGCAGTAATGAACACTCATCAACATCTGTTTAAAAATAAGAGCTATGTATATGAAGATGTGCTTGCCTCCTGACTGGACCAAAAGATAGGCTTCTATTGCTTTTACTTTGATATATCCATCTAGGAATATGTTTTGCCAGAAATAATTGTACTGAATAGATTTTTACTCCTTTTAGAATTGTTCCCCAGTTTAGAATTTAGTCCATATTGCTCAAGGCTCTGTCAGTTGCTTGATTCTATATGGTAGGAGGAAGATTGTGCTCCAAGAAATCTCCAGTCCCATGTTGTTATCAAATAATCCATCAATTCACCATGCTTTTTTAATCTCTTCTCTGCAGTTAATTGTTTTGTAAAATGTATTTAAAATTATCATAATTAGCATCTTCTAAGACTCAGCTTCTTTTCAGTGGGAATCTATTTTTTTCTTTTGTTGTTGATACATTTGATTAACTTGTATGGAAGAATTATTTCAAAATGGTGCTTATTCATTTCTAATGGTTCTGTGGTGGTCTTGGTGGACTATTCATTCAGCCTGAACTGTTGCTATGAGGGTACCAAGTCATCAGTTTCTTTTTTACCTGAGACTTTCATTGCAGCTTCTTGGAGTTTATAGTGCGCTTTCATAAGGCATTAATGCCTTAACACACTGTGCCATAGCAAGTCTAGATTTGATTTGACCATGTCATAAGGTCTGTTTCTTCCTTGAGAACTCAAATGCTTGCACTTTTTCCTGTGTTTTGGCATGTGATATATTTTTGTTTTTACTTTATGGTGTATATCACAGACTTTCCTATTATTTTTGTAGATTTAGTATTGTATAAACCTAAAACAGTGGTTCATTGTAGCTCGTTCATTGTAGCTCGTTCATTGTAGCTTCCCTTAGACTATAATTTCTTGGCAGTTAAAATTTTTCTGAAACTGATATGTGCCATAGAGTCTTCCCAAGCCATTTTATGTATGTATAGCACTGTTACAAATACTTGATTGTTTCTCATTTTTGAGACATGCACTATTCAAAAGAGAATTTTTGCAAGAAAATCTGGCAAGTGTATGCTTCAGAATGTGATCTAACTTTTTTATTTTGACATGTTTTTAAAATAAGAGTTTTTGCTTTGAAATGTGGGCACTCTACATCCATGGTAATAGCTATTTAAAGATGTTTTCCAAACATTTTTATTTCACACTATAATTATGCATATGCAGTGGAGTATAGCATGAATTTCTACATTAATTTCTAGAAATAAGCGATGTAGGGCCTAGTCTACTCTTAAAAGTTCTGCATGCTATAGCTATACTGGCAAAACTGTCCTAGTGCTTATACCTGGGGGGGGAGGGGGGGAGTTCTTTGACCAGTAGAGCTTATACCAGTTCAGCCAGCAAAATAAGCTATACTGATAAAAGCTCTCTTTTGTCAGTATCAATTGCATCTACACTAGGGCCTTTGCCAGAACATAAATGTTGCAACACGTAAATAAATAAATCATAGTCCTAATAGATATTGCTATGCCTTCAAAAGTTTTTAGTGTAGATCCGGGCTAAGATTGTTATACAAATTTTCAAAGTGAGGAGTCTGACCCTATATTCAGTGCCAATATTGCAGTGCCTCTGTTTTTAAAGTATGATGACAGTCTTGCGCTGAAATGTTATAGACTAAAAAAATAACGAATTTTGTTGCTGTTAAAAACAGTCATATGTAGCAAGTTTTTCCTCTTTATATATTTGTTTTATTTGGGTAAAACTGTTCATTATGTTCATTAGAGTTTAAAATCAATGATATTTCACACACTTTGAATCAACATAATTTGGACATACTTAAAATAATGTCATAGCTAAAATATTGTCTGTAAAGATGTACCACAGTAGGTCTTGTTTTAAACTCATCCTTTAGGGCTCAATCATAATATGCTAAGATTCTTGAATTAGGGCCAGTGCTATATGATATGATGCACCATTCCTAGAGCATCATAAATCACATTCCCAGAGTTAGTTTTCAGCCTGGTTCTACTGTTGCTCTGGGGAGGAAATGAACTGACACCATGCTTTCCCCAGTGCACTGGCTCAGCTATGCTGGTGAGAGTGTTGCAAGATGGAGCCGAGGTTGAGGACCTACCAGCTCTGCAGAGGCTGCTTTCTTTCCTTTGTGATGGGACAGGTAGCCAACGCAGAGGCAGAAAGCCTCACTACCCAGGCAATAGTTTGACATTTTAACAGATACACCATGCTGAATATAGAGTAGATGGTAAACAAAGTATATGGTGTGTTTTCATATTTTTTTATTTTTACAGATAACATTTCTCATTATTTTATTATTTGAGGTCTAATACAGCACTCTCAAACTCCAGTAACTGGTAGGTAACTTTTCCATGTCCATTTTAAAGGTGTTATCTTTTGATTTAAAAAAGTATCACCTTGTGTTGAAAGAGAGAGGGTAAATAGATGAGACAATTTGGCATTTACTTTGTTACTCTTTGTTTTTTTTTATATACCTCTGTTATAACTCTTCTTACTCTTTTTTTCTTTTGAAACTGATTAGTCTTAGTCTTCTAAGTATTTCCTTGCCTAGAAGCTTCTATCTCTAAACATCCTGTTTTTCTCAAAGCGGAAATAGTTTAAATCTTTTGAAATGAAATGAATACTGAAGCCAGTATTAAACATGATGCAGTATAGTGAATGTATGTAACACATTTATGGTTTGCAGTCTTTTTTGCTGTAACTTCTTAATTCATGGCACTAACCTATCCATGGGAAACCTTTAACAGCAAAGCTATCCTTGGTTGCAAATGTTTGATGCTGTTGCCACTTCTTTCCCTACAATATCTGACTCTTGGATGAAAAGTAGGACCCCTGATGGGGGATCTTTTCTCAGTCTAGTGCTCAGGTTTGTTTGCTTTTAGGTGCTGTGTTTAGGTTTCAGCAACAGATCAGATATTTCTGCCCACTCTCTACTTGAGGACTTAATTCTGCTTCCATTGAAGTCAAACTCCTATTGCATTCAATGGAAACAGGACTAGACCATTGGGAAAAAAATAGAACAGATAAGCAAAATACTGATGAGCCATAAACCCAAGAAAATTCTAAGTGCTAACTGAAGGTGCTATATAGGTAAGACTGTTTCTTCTGCAAGTGCTTGCTCATGTCCATTCAACTTAGGTGTGTGTGCTCACCACATACACCGGTGCCAGAAGTTTTCCCCTCAGCAGCATCTGTAGGGGACCAACTCTGGAGTGGCACACACAGGCTGCAGTATATAGGATGCCTCCAGATTTCCACAGCCTCAATTCCTTCTTGCCTCCAGTGACAGTGCTGGCTAGTTCTCTTGTATTATAGTGTATATAGCTTTCTGTTACTGTTTATAAATCCCTTAGCTATAGTTAGAGAATTCATAGTGCTGAATGGAACTTTTGCATCAGGATGGGGCATGCTCCAGTCCCCAGGCTTTAAGCCTTGTGATCACTGCAAGAGGTCCATGCCCATTAGTGATCCACACAGCAGTTGTCTGCGTTGGTTGGTCGAAGGACACGCTAATGAGAAGTACAAAATTTGTAAATCCTTCAAGGACTAAAAAGGAGTGCAATATTCATGTAAGAGTGCTCCTTATGGAGTCAGCCCTCACCCCGGCACCCGAGCAATGCTCCAACTTGGCACTGAGTACCGTGACCTCGGTACGCAGCACCCCACCGGGACCATCCACCGGTGAAACTGGTCCCCATCTGTAGCTCTGACCAAGACGCCTAAGAAGGCAGCACGAGGCTCCAACCTCCCACAAGGGAAAAGGATAAAACTGGGTGTGAGCACTTTTCATCCACATCGAAATCTCGGGTCCAAGCTCCAGTGGAGCAATGTAGCCCAACCTGCTCCCCGCCAGCTACCCTAGATAGTGGCAGAGGCCTCAGTCAGCTCCGGGTGCCATCCATGCCAGAGACCCTGAAGGCAGCACAGGAGATCATGTCCCTCAGAGTGCTGCCCACACCAGCTCCTGTGGTTCCCCGGTCATGAGGTAAACCTGCATTTGGACTGCTTCTGTCCCCACCTAAGCAGCACTGTTCCCCATCATGGGAAACGTCCCACCAGCTCTTGTCCACCTGTAGCCGCCACGCATCTGACTGTGAAAGGCAGACTCAGCACAGCCCTATTCAGTCCTCGCACCTTGGGATGGGCAGAGAGGCTCAAGGCGCAGCTCGCAGCTCGCCGTGCCACCAGGTGCAGACCTTTGGAGGCACGCATCCCCACAGAACTGGCATCCCCACAGCACCGGCATCTTCCTCGTCATTGCCAGATGAGCCTATAATGGGGCCCCCCTCCCATGATTCCTCCAGATGACACTAAAGCACACCAGGAACTACTGAAGAGGGTCACTGCCAAGCTGGGTCTTCAGGCAGAGGAGCTAGAGGAGACCTCAGACTCTGTCTTCGATGTCCTCTGCTCCATAGCGGCGTCCAGAGTGGCTCTGCCCCTTCATGATGGGGGTTTTTAAGATCACTAATACCCTGTGGCAATCTCCCTTCTCCCTGCCCCCCATCTCCAAGAGGGCTGAGTGCAATTACTTTGTGCCATCCAAAGGCCATGAGTACCTGTACACCCACCCCGCTCCCAACTCACTAGTGGTAGAAGTGGTTAACCACAGAGAGCAACAGAGTTAACCTGGGGCTACCCCTAAGAATAGACTCCAAGAGACTAGACAAGACTAGACTTGTTTGGGCATAAGGTTTATTCTTTCTCTAGTCTCCAGTTGAGGGTGGCCAACCATCAAGCCCTCCTGGGCTGCTATGATTTTAACAGCCATGGCCAAATTCAAGGGCTCTCTTCCTGAGGCTTCTAGGAAGGAGTTCCAGGCTATTATGGAGGAGGGTACGACTGAGGCCAGGGCGATGCTCCAAGCGGGGTTGGAAGCGGTGGACACTGCCACCTGAACCATGGCCTCAGCCATCGCCATGCACCAGGCATCATGGCTGCTACTTTCTGACTTGTCCACAGAGGCTCAGGAGACAATGTGAGACCTTCCCTTCGATGGGCAAGCGCTGTTTGCGAAATAGATGGACAAGAAGCTCCATGGCCTAAAGACTCCCGCATGGCCCTTAAAACACTGGTCCTGTATGTTCCCGGCGCTGCCTGCAAGCGGTTTAAGCCACAGCAGCCTCAGGGCCCGGTGCGCCACCCTTGCCAGGAGCCTCCCCATAAGAAATCCAGAGGCTACAAGAGGTGTCCTAACCAACAGCCTTCACAGGCCTCTCAGTCGAGCTCGACCCACAATACGCAGGTGGGCAAGCACTCATTTTGAGGGTATGCCTGCGGGCTACCTACTGGACTGTTCTCAGGATCCTCCCTCCCCTATTTTTGCCAACTGCCTTTGTCCTTTCCTTCCTGCATGGGCATCTATAACACTGGACTGATGGCTCCTCAGTATGGTGGGGCGGGGTTACACCCTTCAGTTAATTTCTACCCCTCTTTCTCACCCCCCACCCCCATCCCTCTTTAGAAATCCTTCTCACAAAAGTCTCCTCGCACAGGAGGTAGAGGGGTTACTGGAACTAAGTGCGGTGGAGGTCGTTCCTTCAGAGTACAGGAACAAGGGGTTCTGTTCCCGTTACTTTTTAATCCCAAAAGCCAAGGGCAGTCCGCGACCTATCTTGGACCTGCAAGACGTGAACCGCTTCCTAGCAAGAAGGAACTGAGGGTGGGGGGAACCGACGGCGCCCTATATACCGCAGCATGTGTGTGCCACTCCAGGGGGCGCCAGAGCTGGTCCCCCTACAGATACTGCTGAGGGAAAAACTTCCAGCACCACTGCATGTGGTCAGCACACACACCCAAGCTAGATAGACATGAGCAACACATCTTGAAGAATACCAGTTATGGAAAAGGTAACTGTCTTTTCAGTTGGGTTAGCAAGTAAGAGCGTGGCTTGCCTAACAGTGAGTGGTGCTTGTCTCCCTCCTTTGAGGTGTATGTGTGTGTGTGGGGGGGTTAATAGGAAAGCTCATAATAAAATTGAGTTGTCAAATTTTAAAAAGACAAAATACTGGTTTACTATATAGTATAATGAACTGCGGGCACCATATTCACTTTACCACTGTGCCTAAATGATTATCGACGCTCATAGATTCTACTGCTGGACATTAAAATAAAGAGATGCATACCTCCAAAGTGTGTGGGGGGGACCTTTTTGTAGGCTGATACTTGTGGTGATATACAGAATCACACTTCTTTTTTGTTTTTAATGTATTAGTCCCTAATGCTGAGGTTTCACTGCATGGCTACTGTTTTGAGTGGCCCTTCTGTTACTAATGTGGGACAAGCACTAAGTCCCAGAAATGGACCTCATCTCTCCTCCTATTTCATTTCAAGATGCTTCAAATACACAAGGCAAATTCAGACAAGAATTCTCCTGAGGTCCCAGGGTGATTGGCAATGTTGTTAGTCACTCTTCTCACATTAAACCAGAAATTACGGAAGCGAGCAATTTTTTAACTTTTCACAGGCTCAGGAAAAGTTCACCTCGCTAGCTGGGGTGTTCTGTTGATGAGTCTGGGAGCAATGAAGACATACCCCTTCCACCTGAATTGGTGGGGAGTCGGGGAAAATCCCAGACATAAACAGTTGGGACACTCCTACATATGTTCCCTGGTTTCCCCCCCCACCCCTCCTGATGACCTGTAATGCACATGTATGGAGAGGGGTAGGGCTCTACTTCATTCTCTTTCCTACCCCCCCATTTCTCTCCCTCCTCTATGCTGCAGGGAGCAGACTCTCTCACATGACATTAAGGTAAAGGAGCCTGCCCTGCCACTCCTGCTGCCATTGGAGCGAGGAGTTAATATGGGATGGTTGATTGGCTCTTGTCTGCTGGGGTGAGGGGAGAGGTTTCTTCTGGCAGGTAGCCAGTCTGATTCTGTTCTAGCCCCCTCTTTCCCACCCTTATCTAGTGTGCTGGATCTCTGGTGATGGAAGGAGCTAGGTTATCACCAATTTTGTTTAGGGTCCAGAGTTGATTTTTGCCAAACTGCTTTTAAGGGTTTATTTGTTGTTTTGTATCCCCCCTGCCCCATCTTCTATCTGGCATCCTTGGAGATCTGAGCCTGGAATTTAAATTACATTCCTCACAACTTTGAGTTTCAGTATGGTTGGTGGGTTAAAAGAAGGTCTGAGATTCTGATAACCTGATTGGCTGCTTGGTCTTTGGTCCTAAGCATGACACTGCACAAGAAATGGATATGCTTCCGTGTCTCTCTCACTTCATTGCCTTTGTCTCCTGTGTGGAGGGAAATGGTTTGCAACTCTGCCTTCCAGCCAGGGTCACTAGGCAGGCCTGAGGGTATAGAGGGGACATTGTCCTTATATCCATCCTCAGGCTTGTAGAGGCTAGGGCCATTGCTGCCCAGTTGAATTCTTCACTGGAAATGCCCTGCCAGGTTTCCCACTGGTGAATGGTTTTAATAAAGTTGCAGCTTTTGCATTTAATCATACTGTGGCATGCTTTTTCCATGTTTGTTTCCACATCATATGTAGGTTTGAGTTTGGTTCAAGAGATAAGTGAAAAATAGTTACTTTTTATTTTATTGGACTTGCTCCGCTTCCTTACTTTAAACCACCTTCCAGTTAGTTACTTTGTAAAATTCTAAAATGTCAGCATCATCCTCTGCCTCACAAGTAGTATTCATGTGACCTATTTTCAGAATCTCATTTAAAACCAAGATAAGTCAGCAAACCCATACAGGCTTAGGGTTAAATACAATATTGCCACATAATAACAAAAACCTAAATAATTTAAATTTATTATTCAATATAATTTTGGCTAATCTCATTTTCTGAGTCTCTGTGGAAGTGTAGAAAAAGATAATTGAAAATTCTTTAATGGCTTGAACAGACATTCATCATTAATATATTCAGACATGAACAAATCTAATTCTATGAACAGGATTTTCAGCAATCAAGTGAGAGTTAACTTCAAATAATGCTCCAGAGACCAAATATAATCAAGACAAACTTCCTTCTAAATGTTATGTTTATTGCGTTGACAAAAATAATAATGTACTCAAAATACATCGACTTTCTTAGAAACTTAGTATTATGCAATAACTGTTAAAAATCAGCCCTTTCATGCTTTCTGCTTCTTTAACTCACTGAAAGAGAGTTGTAGCATACTCTTAATGTATATGCTGATCTCTGTGGGCAAACTTACATAGTTGCAGAGACCCATCAAGGCGATAGGGCTTCTCTTAGGGGCAAGATCTACCTGAGTGAATCTGATTGTAGAAACAGGGCCATGATGTATAAAACAACATGCTATAAACTGCCAGAGCGATGATATCTCAAACCTAGTATTCTGATAGTTGATTAGCAGTCCTTTTCTGAATTAGTAAAGTCAGTTTAAAATTGCTTTATAAAATTAGAATAGCAATACAGACCTGCAGATTATCATCCCTTGAAGCACCAATAATATATTGGGTAGGGTGGTGATGGGATGTATACTTCATCTAAAATGCTTAATCTCTTGCCCCGTACACACTCAAGCTAAACGGTTATTAGCCCTCATTGTGTCTTCTCCCACTTCCTTCTCAAGGCCTTCTTCCATGCTGTCCCATCGGAATGGGAGACTCCCTATCACTGACCTAGTCTGACATGTCTCCTTCAGCAGGGGTGGCTCTAGGCATTTTGCCGCCCCAAGCACGGCTGGCAGGCTGCCTTCAGCGGCTTGCCTGCGGAGGGTCCGCTGGTCCCGCGGCTTCGGAGGCATGCCTGCGGGAGGTCCTCTGAAGCTGCAAGACCAGCGACCCTCCGCAGGCAAGCCGCCGAAGGCAGCCTGCCTGCTGCCCTCGCGGCGCCGGCAGAGTGCCCCCCGCGGCTTGGCGCCCCAAGCACGCACTTGGTGTGCTGGGGCCTGGAGCCGCCCCTGTCCTTCAGGGAGCTCTACAAACCTCAGTCTATGCATTACTAAAAGCTTACTGAAATAGATGTCTGAGGTTGTGTTCTCTACTCTCCTCTCTCCCCTAATGCACATGCAGTGTGCGCACACGCGCACACACACTCTTGTTTAGTTAGATTATAAAAATTTTCACTGTAGCATCTTATCTGTCAATTACCTTGCACAGAGTTATTGCTTTACAAATAATACATAATTTTGCCCAGTGGTTCTTTTTAGATTGATAGAGGATCACTACATTAGCTGTTTTCAATTATACCCCTTACAAAACACCACAGGTACAGCTCAGAAACTGCAATAACATCAATATATGATGTCTTCATTGCACTTCTGGCTTCTCTTGTGTTTTGAGTAAAATTATTTATATTTGATTTTTTTTTGTTTTTTTATAGAGAAATTTAAATTTTATAAAAAGAGTGGACAGGAAAAAAGCAAAAAAAAAGTCTATTCATGAATATGTGTTGTATCCAATTAAAATGAAACTATCTTCCCAATGAAAGGTTAATAGCTCGACGTGGAAGTGTGAGGCTCATAATAGCTGATCATTACATGGTAGATCCAACTGGTTCTTTTGTTTAAATTAATTGTGTATTTAGAGAATCTTTAATCCATAGCTCATTAACACGATACACCACAATCTTGCCAAGAGAGTTTTTGATTAGTGTATCTACGTCTAGGGTGGGCTTTTCTCACATGCTGCACATTAGCTTGTGTCTGCTCTCTTTGAAGTCAATGATGGAATGCCCTTTGACTTCAGTGGGAACAGAATTAGACTAATGCTGAGTGCTTTAGAAAAAGCCCACCATTAAAGAGTAACTGCACACTTCTGGCATTTCTTGTGAAAAGGAGCTAATGCCATACCCAAGGCCCCGTTCCAGATTTGGACTAGCAGCTCCCAACAGGGTTGTGTGCTTTTGTTTTGTTTTGTTATTGTTGTTAAAGTAGCTTTCTCCTGTAACTTAAATATGGCAAAATTCAGCATCTCCACTCCATCACATTAAAGAAGTGCTGTCCAGCATGTGAATGCAATTATCAGTTTCCTTAAAAGGATCAAGACTAATGTGATTGTCTTCCACTTAAGGAATGTGACTACACTCTAACAGAATGTGCAACAAAAAGTGCTATGTTTGTTAATCAAGAAACAAAGCAAAAAAGGAGGTAACAAATACAGGATTGAAAGAATTGCATTTGTAAATATATACTAGGGATATCTCACTACCATCAGAAATATTAGTAAATATTAATCTTCGTAGTCCTATTTTTCATGCATATTAATTTCATGCGCATATTAACTAGTCTCCCAGAATCTTTGATTTATTCCAAGCCTCAGAGAGGTGGTTCTTAACCTGTGAGTGACGTGAATTCAGGAATTTCATGTGATTGAGTATTGGGCTGTACCTCATTATTTGTGATGTCTCCAAGTCTATGGAAATCTAGATGTCTAGGGAAAAGACCCCTCAAACTAATAAAGTGTCTACAGTAATATATTGTAAACATGATTGGGTAATTGGTAAAGGGTGCCTATGATCTAAATGTGTTCTGTGGTTGATAAGAGGTACTTGTTACTGCAGACATTTTCTGTAATGAATTAAATAAGTATCCACTGAAAGATTATTTTTAACTCATTAAGAACTGCCAGCTGTCTCAGCTGTCAGTAATAATGACTGGATTAGAGTTCCATTTAGCAAATGGATCATGTAAACTAAAGACAGGGCCTTTCTTAGGCATATGCAGAATACACAGCTGTATAGGGCACCTGAAAATTTGGGGCACCACTGGGTCTTAGTGTCCACCCACTCGGCTTTCCTATCGCTGTTCTGACCCTTCCTGCAGGCTCCCACAGCTGACAGCTGCAGCCGGGTGACTCTTACTCCAGAGGGGATCTAATAACTTAAAAGTGAAAAAGCATTCCAGCCTGCCAGACCTATTAGCACAACACTGAAACTGTTAAAGAGCCATTCAAGTGGTAATGAAGCCATTTAACAGGCATTTGCCAAACCCTGGTATATATGGTCAGTTTCTGAATTTACTGACAAAAACAGTTGTGCATTGCTGGGTGAAAACATTATCTCAAGTTTACTCAGAACATGTTAGTCTACAGAACCTTAGTTTAAAATTTGCTTTAAAAATATTTCATTAGTGAGTGCCTAAAATCTTTGGAAAGATATTTTTTAAAGTTGGTGAAATTTCATAAACATGTCTATTGTTATAGAGATCAGACACAGTAAATTAGTGTTCCCTTTTTCTAAAAGCAATGAACATTGTTATGAACACACTAAATCTGTGACTGATTTAAAATAATGACTTTGTTTTAGTGAGTTAAATATGTGGCAATCTTGAATGATTACTTTATGAAGGCTTAAGAGTACATTTAAAATATAACATGAGCTTAGAAATACTGATTAAGAAAATGTAAGACAGAGAAGAGCTGCATCATGTATTCCATAATATTTAATGTTGTATTCAGCAAGACAGCTGACTTGCCCTTACTATAAAGTTTTTGCAAATAAATGTCTGACAAACTTCAGGGCATATCAAAAAACCTGTGACTGACATTTTTTATTCACAAGTTTAGTGCTTTTAATTAGGTACCTTCTGCATGTCCATTCTGCATGAGGGAGATGGTACAGGTCTCTATGTGGAACTCTGACTCTCTTCCGCTATGAGGCGGGCCGGTCAGCTCAGGATCCTTTGTTGCCTTGTCTCTTTTCCCTTCTGGGCTGCGAGTGTGGTCTGCCATCAGGCATAGGAGCACCAGTTTAATAATACTGTGTAGGGCCCCATAAATCCTAAGGACAGCCCTGACTAAAGATACCAAAAAAGAAATTCCATACATAATTAGGTAAATGAAAATGTCAAAAACAGAACACATAGCAAAATTAATTGTGGAAAAGCAATTTTTTCTTCCAAAAAGGAGTTTTTGTGTCTCATCCTATATAAGACAGAGAGCTTGAAAGTTAGGTTGGGAAGTGCAGACTGCCAGCATACCAGTTGCAGAGGAGAGAAACACAGAAGCCAGCTCCTTACCTTACACCAAGGATAAAGTATCCGTTTTTCTGTATTCTGTGTAGTCCTGTATTCATCTTTGATTATATAATTCCATTTGAGCCTATTTGACAATCTCACATTGTAATTAAATTCAAATATGCAATAGAATCAATTTTGTTTTTACAGTAATCTTTGAAAATCAAATATTACTTTATATTAAAAGATATTTCATTACATGCAATACCCAGGTAAATTTTCTTTTGGACTAACTTCTGAAAAAATACCTAACCTGTACATTAGGTCAGCTTTGTAATAGCCCCCAGGAGAAGCTGTTTTATAATAAGAACAATTGTCTCTTTTTGGATTCCACCTGACTAGGGGGATCCTTGAGCAGCATTGAATAGCTTTAGTGGCTCCTACATTAAAAATCTGCTAGCCCATAGTGCAGCAAGTGTGATAAAGAGGAAGAACATGTTTCTGGGGCATTCCTATGCCCGGTAATCTTCAACTTCCAAGGAGGACAGGCAGCCAGCACTACTTAGGGTATGGCTACACTGGCGAGTTGCAGTGCTGGAAAGCCTCCACCAGCGCTGCAATTAGTAAGTGGCCACACCTGCAGGGCACTTCCAGCGCTGCAACTCCCTGGCTGCAGCGCTGGCCGTACACCTCACTCAGCATGGGGAATAAGGATTCCAGCGCTGGTGCTGCAGGGCTGGTCATCAAGTGTGGCCACACACCAGCGCTGTGATTGGCGTCCAGGGTATAAGGATGTATCCCAGAATGCTTTTATAAATTACTCTCTTTGTTTTGTTATGCAGCCTCTCTTTGTTTTGTTGTGAACTCCGAGCTCTGTAGCTCCGTTGATCCGTTGATCCCGGAGCTGTTTATCTACAAACACATTTCCTGTTTGCTGTGATCAATCTGTGAACAATCAAATGAGATAATGAGGCAGGCAGGGAGTGAGTGTTTGCTTGACAGAAACAGCGGGGGCAGAGGGGAGAAAGGGAGTCGTGTTGGCTGCAGGCTGTTTGCAGTTAAGAGTTAAGGGTAAGGGATCGGGAACATGTTCTGATTTTTCAAGTCAGGAAGCTAACACACAGTGTTGGCTCAAAAAATCCACTCTCTCTCTCTCCCCCCCCGCTCCCTGTCACACTACGCCCCGCCCCACCCCCCTCTTTTGAAAAGCACCGTTGCTGCCACTTGAATGCTGGGATAGCTGCCCATAATGCATCACTCCCAACAGCACTGCAAATACTGCAAATGTGACCACACACCAGTGCTGGTAGCTGTGAGTGTGGCCACACACCAGCGCTGGCCCTGCACAGCTGGACGACCAGCGCTGCAACTACCAGCGCTGCAGATTTGTAAGTGTAGCCATACCCTTAGAGAACCTTCTAAACAGGCCACTAAAATCTGGGCTTTGTCCCATGCATGACATATTTTTCTCTTTCCAAATGTATAAAAACAAATCGAACAAAGACATTGTTCATTTGGGTAATTTAATACCAAATTTTGGTTTGTAGTGATTTTTTTGAGCTTTTATAATAGGCTTTTATATATAGCTTTATAATAACTTTTATATATAGGTGTCCCTAGACTCTGTTTGCCAGAAGCTGGGAATGAGCGACAGGGGATGGATCAATTGATGATTATTTGTTCTGTTCATTCCCTGTGGGGCACCTGGCATTGGCCACTGTCGGAAGTCAGGCTACTGGGCTAGATGGACCTTTGGTCTGACCCAGTATGGTCATTCTTATGTTCTTATAAAACAGTGAAACTAGGGTTTCAAAGTGGTACATGATCCCAAATAAACTCACAACTCTCATAGCACTAGTAAAATAGCTCTGTACTTCCACAAAACCTGTAAAAATGTAAATACAATCAGTAATTTATTCTAGGATCTAATCTGCAACCCTTTTTCCCCGTGGGTTGTTTACATAAATAATCCTATTGACCTCAAAGGGAGCATTTGCATGAGTAAGAATTGCAGGATCAGCCCAATAGCCCTTAACAATTAAAGGTTAAAAGTTGGGCAAGACCATTTTTTATGAATTGTACTAAAAGTCTTGTTACTCTATGAAAATGATATTTCTGCATAGAAATGATGGTATAATTTATGTATGACTGAACAACATGAAATATGCAATTTTGCAATTTATGTGCTCCAACTCGTGTGCTCTTCTCTCCTCCAGGATGTGGAACTGATAAAAGGGTTGAAGTTGCTGGGAAAACGAGATTGCTAGAATAGCTCTAACATGTATCATTATAATGGTATCTCCTGGTACCACTTCATGGACTATAAAATTTCCATTACTTCTTTCTCTGCTGTAGAAATTCACATACTAGGTTTTCTGTTGCTGTAACTGGTTTGTTTTTTATTTATTTTTAAAATACATATTTCCATGTTTAACTTCTCTGTATAAATTGAGCCCTTTAACTGTTCCCCC
Organism: Mauremys mutica; assembly: GCF_020497125.1. NCBI lineage: Eukaryota > Metazoa > Chordata > Testudines > Geoemydidae > Mauremys > Mauremys mutica. Next base: position 180,804,774 of record NC_059072.1, on the reverse strand, counting down.
TTCTATTTAGTCTTACAAAGGAATTACGTCCAGGTATGGTAACTTTCTTCATATGTTTGCAATATTTAATTGGTGAGACGAAGAAAATAATATATGCAATTCTGATTGCCCAGCAGCTTTAAAGTGCCCCTTCCTGCCCCAGACCATACATTCAGAAATAATTACAACTTTATAAAATATTAAAAACTGCAAGTGCTAGGGATGGGGCAAATGTGTGTGTGGGAAGGAATGTTAACTATTTTATTTTAAAATAGGAAGAATGAGCTAAGTTGGATAGCCAAACAGATATCTTTCATATTCTGAGGTCACCACAGGAAAATTTGGCTCACTATTGCTTTAGTAGTTGTTGTTGTTTCTAATAAGGGCTAAGGACCCCAATAACGGATCAGAGCTCATTTTTACTAGACATTGTATAAATTTAATAACATAGGCAGTTTCAGCCCCAAAGAGTTCACAGTCTATTGTCTTTCAACCATACACAACAGAATAAACTGACAAAGCAGGGAAGGGTGAGAGAGGGCAAAATAAGTAGATGGGTGTATTTGCATAAATCTGCAATGGTCTCAGTGGTCACAGGTGGACACCAGCTTAATCAGAACTGAGTGGTATTGATTTGTAGGCATCACAGTAAATATAAGTTTTGAGGAATGATTTAAGAGGATAAGGTTGTGACGTTTGGAAATTTGACAAACTGTTCTTCCCAAGCATAAGGGACAGTATGAAAAAAAGGATAAAGATGCTGGTGGGGAAAATGGAGAAGCAGGTGATCAAGATTGTGGCAGAGAGCAGAGACCTATCAGGAGGATAAATAAATACTCAGGTGGTGAAAGTCTGAATTGCAGATATTGATATTTAATGAAATGAATGAAGATATAAATTAAAGTTTTGATTGTGTGATTAACCATCCCATCGTGTACACGCAAAGTGGTACTATTTATGCAGATCTTTACTGTATCTCTATTCAGATGACATTGCTGTATGTATCAGCATATAACTGACATTTTTGTATGTTCATTGTATGTATGAAATGCTCACCACAAAAAACAGTAGCTTGACTGTAGTTCCCTTTTTTGTTGTTGCAGTTTATTATGACTAAGTCTTAAATGTAAATACAGGTCTAATTATAGATAATCCCAGGAAGCAGCCCTCTCAGCTGGCCCTTTCTGAAGTGTCTAGCTAGCCTAGCTACCATTCTCCTTTTCACGTGAGAATTTCGGTTTACAGCTTTGCTCCTGGCACTTCGCAGTTAGCAGCCTTCAGTCTCCCTGTAGATTCTCACTTTGAAGTGCTTCTCCCCCTGAGGCTCCCAGTTAGCAACCTTCCTTCTCTCTGCAGACATTTTCTTTGCAATTTCTCTTCTAACAGCTTCTTTTAGACTATCCATCTGCAGTTCATTTTAGCAGTTCACAGGCAAGAAACTTGTTTGTCATTTTCATCATCATGAAAGACAAAGTAAAGCTTCCAGATTCCAAGTATCTAAAGGGGATGACTGAAAGCATGCATTTATGAGACGCATAAAGCTTTTATGAGCTGTAAAAATCCAGTCTGAGGGACAGTGCATCAAGGAATTAAGGGCTACTACTCATTAAGGGGTGGTAGCTTTCAGTGCAAAGGGTACTATCTCAGTTACAGAAAAAAGTAACATGGGGACTAGGACTAAATATTTTCGGTATTCCTTTTGCCTATACAAATGGTAGTGGCTTTCATCAGGAGGGCTCTCAACATTCTTACCATCTTGACTTTTCCCAAGTCCTCTAACCTTGTTTTCACGCCCTTTGCTTCTTGGGAAATCCAATTTGTACCAGCCTCACAAAAGTCAATATTATAGATTGTTTAAAAAAAAAAAAAGATCAAGGAAAAGATCAAGGGTGGTGGTTTTTTGTTTTGTTTTGTTTGTGTGTTGGTTGGTTTTTTTTTTGTGGTGGTGGTAAGAGCTAAATAACTGAATGTGGCCTGGCCTGGCCTGCACATTGGAGCACTACAACAACTTACCACAATAGCCTGGCATTTGTCAATGATGGTCAGTACATAAGGTACAAGGGGAAAAAATGAAGTTGAATAGTAAAACCAATACCAATAGCCTCCAGGAGAAGTAGCAGTGTTTAACACATAATTATCTAAAGAAAAAATAGTTTCTTTGATTGTGCAGCCTTCAGCTTTGTGTAATATACAGTACCTCAATCTCAATAAATAGTTTTGTTTTTGTTTTTTTCCCCTAGCCAATATTAGTTTAGTGGCTTAGTAATCGTGATGGTTTACATAAAGAAAGATCTAGATAATTTTACTTTTCCAAGTAGATAATATTATCACAGTATTTCCTATTCTTAATATACTAAACATAATTGTATTTAAACCCATGGAATTCTGAATTGAACAAAACTCAAACCCCTGTATTTAATAGTACAGATATGTTTGATTACACGTTTTATTTTCCTGTGTAGCTTTCTGAAATTTCTTACAGTATCTGTTTTTGACCAAAATACATCTTCATCCTAACTTTACATATCTTCAATCCGTGTTAAATACATAGTTTGCATACCATGTTAGCAGTATAAAAAAAATAATCTTGAGATGAGGTAAAAGAGAGGCTGGTCTCATGGTTAGGGTGCTAGCCTGTGACTTGGGAGACCTGTGTTTAAGTTTTTATTCTGCCATAGAATTCCTGTGTGACAGTGGCAAGTCATTGAACATCTGTGTGCCTCAGTTCCCTATCTGTAAAATAGAGATGATAATAATAATCCCCCATTCTCAGTGTTGAGGATAAATACACTAAAAATTTAGATGCTCAGATGCCAGTGATAAGAACCATGTAAGCACCATATATAAACAGACTAGCACCAGTTGTGTAATATTAATCAAGTGGCAATTTGTGACCTTTCTATAAAATGTCTACATTATTTAATGTATACAAATACAATCTCACTGAATATTATCATGTTTGGATTTTACTGATAAATAAATTACATTGCATTATTAAGGTTATGCAGGGCTGCCTCATAATGAAACCTAAACAGTATTTTTAAACTTAAATATCTGGCTTTGCTCTTACAGGGTTTTGACCAACTGGACTGAGTTGTTTTTCCCTTTGTCCCAAAAGGATCTGTGCTCCATAGTGGTGCTATAGCCAAGACACACTGAAGTATATCTAGGAAATCTGTTGACCTTAATGCATGGTTAGGTCTACTGGAAACTGATTGACAGTGCTTCTACAGTGGGTTGCTTTATGAAATTCTTAGTGATACATTTATTTAATAATTAAAACTGTACAGAGAGAACTGGCATTCATTCCTATAATAAAGTCTTGGGATCCCACCATCAAACTAAATATTGATAGCAAAGCATGCAGAAACAGCCTTTCTGCCCCACCCCCAATTTAGCAAATAAGAGCTTCCAGTTCAGGTAATCCAGTTCCAAAATGTTCTACCTTTAACAAGCTTTGATAATATCCCAGGATACAATCCTTTTGGCTAGAAGTATGCAGGAAGATAAGATAATGGATACCTCTTGAAAAATGACTTCAGAACTTTGTGTTTGAGTGTATCCCATCATCTTGGAAACTCTCCTATTTATGGAAAGCTTGGTTCCCTAGAGCATTAGTTGTAGCCATATGACTCCCATTGCTTAGCTGGAATATTAGACTTCTCTAGGGATAGAAGCCTGCCACAGTGGCATGATTGACATGGCAACTAAAGAGAGGGAAGAAAGGGATCTTAAAAAGATTTGAAAATATTTGGTCCAACTTTTTTAGAAACCTTTGATTAATTCCTAACAGATGGGAACTGAAATGTGTTTCTTCTTTCTTCCTTCCCTTCCTTTCCCTGTACCTGTTAATTCTTTTGTCTCTCTGTTCTCCCTATATTTGTTTATATATAATTTAATAATTTATATATGTAATTTATTTCATAGTACCTAAAGCCTAAATAACATGCTCTTAAAACAGGGATGGCACTTTTTAGAGGATTTTAGAGGGCCATGTGAGATGTCCCTACCCACTTGGATTTCTATCCAAGATGTCTGCAGAACACCAGAAAAATGGGATTTTGAAGCTTGGTTGAATGGAGTATGGCAATATACTTGAGGAATTATTTGGCAAAGTATGGAGAGCTCACCTGTATGTGTTCTATCTGTCTACCTACCTATCCATCCATCTAGTTTTATATTATCTGAGCTTTTTCCATTTAAAGCAATAGCGAAGTCCCTACTGGCACTTCTCCCTTTCTGAGGGCAACACTTTGTGTAAGGTAGGACATTTTTTGTTTGTTTGTTGGGTTGGTTGAAGGGGTTTAGTAATAGAATGGGGTGTTCATATCATGAGTATCACATAGGGTGGAAAAGCATTCTCAAAGAGAGAGGTTTCCCAGTCTTTCATAAAGATAGTCAGATGGTGGCTTGTCTTACCACTAGAAGATTGGTCCAGAGCCAGGTTTCCCAGACAGAGAATGCTTTGCACCCAGCTCTCTCATGTTTTCACTCTTTGTGATCTGCAGAGAAGTGAAGCTATGTCCCAGAGGAGTGAAGTTGTAGTGATGGTTTATAGATTAAAAAACCAGTCTTGGATCCATCAATTAATTGCTTTGAAAATAAGGACCAAGGTCGTAAACTGGCATTGGAAGCTTGTTGGGAGCCGGTAGAGGGACTTTACAATGGGCTTCATGTACTCATGGTGGCCTGAACCATGAAGAGGGTGGGTGGCCACATTCTTTACTGGCTGAATCCTATACATTGTCTTTCCAAATCATAATTGATACTTAGATGCTATACATCTTAATATTAACAGGTTTCACTTGCTTACTATGTAAAACAAATACATTAATACTATTTTATAAGACTTTTTATTTTATACCTTAACTTTTGCAATAGTAATCAGTTTTCTGAGTGTTGTGGAACCTTTGCTATTGAGAATGTTTTGATGTTTAAATAAATATTAATTCTATCTATATCCCATGGCTAGCCAGGATCCTGCTTAGTTAAGTGGAAGTGGACATTATTTATGACTCATTTTTTTTCAGTGATGTTGTATAGTATAAAGAGATGTTGGTACATATAAACAGGTGATTCTTTATAAAGAAACATATGTTAAAGATATATCAAACACCATTACGGAATCTTATGATGTAACTTATGGTGCAACACTCTTTGATGTAACTTAAGATGCAACATCCTTAAATCATGTGTTGTAATTTCCCCCCCAGCTTGTATCATATATGTGTGTGTTTATTTATATAGGGAGAGACAGACAGACATATACGTTATGCTGGATATTTATGTGGTGTTTTTGAAATGTGTATGTTCAAGGTAAAGTAAAAGAACTGCAATTAAAAGACATTTATGTAAGTGAAAACAAGAAGTTTTCTCTGGACTTTATCATTTATCATTTTTCTTTCAGATTAGAAACAGATAGATAAGCTGCATACAGTTCCAGAGTGAAGGCAGTGGAGTGTAGAACTGCATGCCCCTGTCAAATTGATAGAGTGGAGATGCTGAATGAGATAATGGAAACTTTCTATTCAGTGAGGACTGGAATAAAGAAACCATTTCTAGTCATTCATCAGCATTGATTGCCTTAGTGCTTGAGGCTTAGATCAGAACTTACAGTTTATAAACAGAGAGTCAAACAAATATGGCGATCAACTTTGGAACTGCAGTTAGCTTATCATTTGGTACAAAGTAATCACTTAAATATTTAACAAGTAAACTAGATGTAGATCATGAACATAGTGTGATATGCAAAGGATCAAAATGTGAACAAATATTTTGATAGAAATATAACACTTGAAAAGTAAGCAATGCCTTTCCCAACCTGTTCAACAAATGGATTCCACACACTATGTAAATACCAAATACCAATTCACCCCATTCATACGGTTTAGCTTTACTTGCAAAGGAAAGAACGCTAAGATAAATTAAACTTTCTCCTCAGGCTTAATTGTGCATATGATTAATTTCTAAAGATGCCTAAGTACACACCCTAGATTGTCCCTGCCCCACAGAACCATTCCCACTTTGTTTATACCCAACTGAAGTAAGAGTCACCTTCTTCATTTAGGAAAATCCACAAGGATCAACACCTGCTAGCATCATGTGTACATAATCATGCATTCATAGTTGTACTAATAATTGCAAAATATGTCCATTTTATATTAACCATTTAGGAATTGTCTGATAGTACTGTATGTCACCAAAGAGTTTGGAAGACTATTTAAAGTAGTCCCAGAACAAATGTTTCTTGGGGTACACTTTTGTTGTTCAATATCCATGGCATTTTAATATTCATTATTTATTTTATATAACATAGTCCAGAAGCCACAGGAAGGTTTGCTGCCAAAATTATGCTATACAGATGACCATGTCCTGATGAGTTTACAATCTTACAACCAGTGACATACAAAAGGGGAAAATGTGGGTGTGTGGGATACTATCAATAGATAAAATTTTATTGTAGAGATGCGTGTATTTGCCTTTTCGCACAATAATTATGAATGTATAAAGTGGCAACTGCTTGCATCTGCCCATCAAGTCATTATTAACTGATTGAAGTTAATTTTTGGCACTAGCACAGAGTTGTTTATTATAACAAGAGCAGCAGTGCTCAAGCAGAGGTTACATAACAATAGCATGCTGTTTCACTGTTTTCAGATGTTTATCCGTTTCAGACTTTTGGGGGGGGGGGGATTAAATCATGTGTTGGAGAATGAGCAGAATGGAAGAACGCTTTCCCCAAATCGTTAAAAAAATGATTCTTTTTTCAAACCTGTTAGCCCAAAACAGCTGAGAATAGAAAGATTAAATGGGACAGACAAACTGGTCTCACTGAGGAGACTAGACTGAGTGTTCCATTGAAAACTGGATTGGCAAGGTCATAAACCTTGGAAAAGGGCACAGCATGTATGCAGAGGAATTTTTGACCAATAATAGTACTAAACTGGTGACATGCCCAGCTAAAGAGAGATCATGTTATCCATCTGTCCTTGTAATGAAGAGGTCTTAATCTGCTACTCCTTCCTGGCTGCCTTTACACTCTCCCCGTCCTTGTCATGTCCCGGATTGTCACTCACCTGTGAACTTCTATGGTGAGTTTATTGGTCTTTTTCTCCTCCTCCTTTTGCCCCTTCAGAGCCCCCTCCTGTAAGTGCAAAGGCAAAAAATGCTTGACAGAAGAAATCAAAAGTGTACTATATTCAATTGCTGGTGGTGTTGACTGCTCCAGACACCGAGAAAAGTGACCTAGAATGTAGATTGTCAAGGGAGCTCTCATAATCCTTCTCCTCTCTCCTGTTGTTAGCCAGTTAACAAGACATTAGAGTTGGACTGGGTCAACCTGATTCTGACAGTGTATTTAAATGATGTTGACAAATATGAGGGCAATATGCACTTCAGGTGCTCAACACCTCCGAAGATCAGGGCACTTGCATTTAGATGCCTATACATGCATTTAGGAGCCTAATTTTATGCACTTTTTAAAAAATGCTGGCTTCAGTTTAGTAAACTTTGGTCTGTATCTTGTTTGTACATTGGCCTTTTCAGTTTAAATGTCAATATTTGTTCCTCAGATTTACAACCATTTTTCTGTATGTGACTTCTTGGTCTCCTGTCCTCAAACTTAGTTGAAAATCATAACACTTCTGATAAGATTCAGACTACAGCAAACAAACAGTATTTCCCTGAAAATTTGAATATTAGGAGGAAGTAATTTCCCATTCAAATCCTTCATTGTCGCTAAACTTGTTTTTTATATTACATAGTAAAGAAATATTTTTCACAACTTTATTTTCATGCCCTCAAGTCTCAAAGCACTTCATTATTCATTCTCAAGTTCAAAGGTAGCTGTCTGTACCTTAATAGAGCCAATTTTTTCAAAACAGTTACTTGTTTTCAATGTCCTTAAGGATCCTAAGAAAATACACTCATAGTAGAGAAATCTAAGATGATACTGAATGTAATGGCTAAACTCTGTTACCTGGCTTGAGGTATTGGGTGCTTCAGAGTAGAGCAGATAATCTATCTGGTTTATCATTCAAGTGTATATGTATAAAAGCTTTTGATAGTTCTTTTGTCCTATTTTAGGAAGGATTTATGAATATTCTTGTTCATTTGATTAGAGTTCAGAGTGAGTTCTTTTAAGTCATAGTCCAGTTAGAGGGATAGCTCAAAAACATTCTTTGATATACAAAATGGTTAGTAAATACGTTCTTACATGGCTATGTATATAATCTTGGCAGGAGGAGGAAAGGGAGTGAAGTAAAGGAAATGAGGATTTGTTTATGTATAATTAGTTACTGAAGCTGAGTCTTATCTGAGAAGAAACTATTGGAAGTATAAAACAAACACTTGGAAGCAGAAGCCTTTTTAGAACGTTAATGAATTATGGCTATGAGACAATATAATCAGTGAAGATAAAGTATGAATTCTAAGTTGATAGTTATAGTGAAGATAACTAGTATAGCAACTATGGATATCCACTAGTTTTTATAAGAAATAACTATGCTTTCATTAATTTCCCTTTTGTTCTTATAAAACCAACGAAGAACTATTGATTCTAATAAAATATCCCTCCTGTAATAAAATTGGCTATGCAAGGGATATATAGGCTTCACTAGTAGCAATCTCTGTATAAATAATGCCTTGCGATGATATTAATATGGCTACAAATATCATAAAGAATACTAGGCATTTCATATTGAACGATTCTTGATAGTGTCCTTGAAGTCATTCCTTAGGGTAATCATCAGTTTTATTGCTTTAATATTGTTGAAGTACTGGAAATGCTGTTTGAAGGGGAAATATAAGAGAAAAATATCTGGACCAATGACTTGACATTATATAGGTAACCTTAAGAAAAGTACAAAGAATTAAACCTGTTCGGAATCCTACAAATAGACTTCATAACATTCTGGTTACAACAAAAGTAGTGTTCTGCTTTTGGTTGTAATTTGAACCAGGACTAACATGGAGCTATGCCTTTCCTGTATAATTTGTGAATTTCGTTCTTTCTTTTTTCTTTTTTTTTTGGAGGGGGGGAAATGCCAATTTTTTTTTTTGGTTCTTTCTGACTGAATAGGTATGCTTCTTGAATTGCCTAGGGTTGTTCTTTTCTGTGTTATATATATATATATATATATATTCTGGCTTTTTTTGTGTGATGATAGGTAAAGAAATAACATTGGACATGAGTTTACCAATTTCTTGAAGTGCTATATTGTACACCAATATTAGAGGTCAGAAGTCCTAGAGTTATAAATTAGATCTGGAAAAGAATTATCAAGTAATCTGGAATATCACATTACCTTCATTCCTGCCCTCTGCTGCCTTGGTGTGCAAGGCAGTCAGATGGGCATAAACAGTCCCTTCCTCTCCCATATAAACTGCAATGCAGGATGCCTTCATTCCTCAAGAGAATGCACTAGGAAGCATGGTCAGTTAGCATACTAGCCACTTGGGCACTGTATGGTATTATTAAAGGCAAATTCAATCTGGCATCTCTCCTACTGAGAGGAGACATCAAACCCTCCATTCCATGCATTGGTCAGCTCGCTATAAGCCCTCCCATACTCCCGTTTGCTTCAAATGCTGATTGTGCAGCTGTGTACCCACTAATTCTCCCTCCTCCCATCATTATTTCTATGCAGATAGGGTTTAGCTAATGTTATTTAGAAGGTGAAAAGGTAAACATATATTTATTTTTATCCCACTAAAATAAAGTAGGTAAGGGACATCAGTGTACCAAATACTAAGTTGCAATATACCGTAACAGCAAAATGACTTTGCAGTTACACTATACTATAGTATAGTGGATGGTGATAGGGGGTGGGTAGTAGACTTCAGTTGGGAAGAGATGTTATTTGTCTACAGTTAACCTTAAATGAGTGATAAATCTATATGAAAAGTTTAGCTTTTTTTACAAGTGAAAATTGCATGCAACCTTTTTGTAGATCATAAAGTGGCAATTTTACATTTAAAAAATTAGTATAATACCATAGTAGCTAGAGTGTTCACTTGCACTTTCCTACTCTTACTATGGGAAATACTATGAATACTACAAATATTGAGGTTAGCTAACTGTAAACATTCTGTAGCTATCTAGGGCAAATCACAAGTTTTTCAGTACAACCACTGTGCTATACCATAGCAGTGTATGCATTTCTCTCTTGATTTGGCTACTGGTACATTTAGTCAGTGATTTTACTTCTGCCAGAAAAGAAAGTGGGAAGCCTTCTAAACACTGTTGTCTAGCAACACAATTATGACAGTAATTGTAATAATTTATCCCTTTATTTTAAATAAAACTTTAGGCCTGGGATTTTTAAACTAACATTTGAAATTTCAGTGGACATTAGGTCTCTACCTTTCAGTCTTCTCTGAAATGCCAGGATATCTACATATGTTGGCCTTAAAATAATAATTGTACCTCATAGGGAAGTCAATTCTTTTCCTTTTTTAAATAGGGAGAACAAACAGGACTTCAGCCATGAGGAAAACTATTTCATTGGCATGCTTGGCTAATTAAATACTCTGGTATTGTATGATTGTTAGCACTTGACAGAGCCCAGAAATCTCTACTTCCTTTGACAAGTGTGGAGCACTAAAGCAAAGCTGCCAAAATCATAAGTATCTCCACTCTACTATAGCACAACTCCCATCCTCAGCTTAAAATCTGGGCTACGTCAGAAAACAATAGATCTCATTTGATGAATAGACCCATCTGTATTTGAGTTGGGAGCCCTATTATATTCCTAATAGGACTGTCAATTAATCACAGTTAACTCAAGTGGTTAATTCTAAAAAAATAACTGCAATTAAAAAAATTAATCGCGATTAATCGCACTGATAACAATAGAATACCAATTGAAATTATTAAATATTTTGGATGTTTTTCTACTTTTTCAAATATATTGATTTCTATTACAACACGGAATACAAAGTGTACAGTGCTCACTTTATATTATTTTTTATTACAAATATGTGCACTATAAAAATGATAAAAGAAATAGTATTTTTCAGTTCACCTCATACAAGTACTGTAGTGCAATCTCTATCATGAAAGTGTAATTTACAAATGTAGATTTTTTTTTGTTACATAACAAAAACAAAACTGTGTAAAACTTTAGAGCCTACAAGTCCACTCAGTCCTACTTCTTGTTCAGCCAATTGCTAAGACAAACAAGGGAGATGCTTTTGCCTGCTTCTTATTTATGTCACCTGAACGTTGGCATTGCAAGTATTCATGTGCCAGATATGCTAAACATTCGTATGCCCCTTCATGCTTCCATGCTGATGATATTTGTTAAAAAAAATAGTGTCTTAATTAAATTTGTGACTGAACTCCTTGGGGAAGAATTGTATGTCCCCTGCTTTGTTTTACCTGCATTCTGCCATATATTTCATGTTAAAGCAGTCTCGGATGATGACCTAGCTCATGTTGTTTGATTTACGAACACTATCACTGCAGATTTGACAAAATAAAAAGAAGGTACCAATGTGAGATATTTTGTAAAAATAGCTACAGGACTCGATCCAAGGTTTAAGAATCTGAACTGCCATCCAAAATCTGCAAGGGACGAGGGGTGGAACATGCTTTCAGGAGTCTTAAAAGAGCAACACTCCGATGTGGAAACTACAGAACCCAAACCACCAAAAAAAAAAAATCAGCCTTCTGCTGGTGGCATCTGACTCAGATGATGAAAATGAGCATGCATTGGTCCTCTCTCCTTTGGACCATTATTGAGCAGAACCTATCATCAGCATTGATGCATATCCTTTGGAATGGTGGTTGAAGCATGAAGAGACATATGAATCTTTAGCACATCTGGCACGTAAATAGCTTGCTATGCTGGTTACAATGGTGCCATGCGAACGCCTATTCTCACTTTCAGGTGATATTGTAAACAAGAAGCTGGCACCATTATCTCCTGCAAATGTAACCAAACTTGTTTGTCTGAGCGACTGGCTGAGGTAGGACTGGGTGGACTTGCAGGCTCTAAAGTTTTACATTGTTTTGTTTTTGAGTGCAGTTATTTTTTTATACATAATTTGACATTTGTAAGTTCAACTTTCATAATAAAGAGATTGCACTACAGTTCTTGTATTAGGTTAATTGAAATGTACTATTTCTTGTGTTTGTTATAGTGCAAATATTTGTATTAAAAATAAATAGATAGTGAGCACTGCACGTTGTATTCTGTGTTGTAACTGAAATCCATATATTTGAAAATGTAGAAAACATCCAAAAATATTTAAATAAATGGTATTCTATTACAGTGCAATTAACTGTGTGATTAATTTTTTTTAATCGCTTGACAGCCCTAACTCCTAATATTGACAACAGATGTATATTGGAGTGGAACACCAGTATTGCATTATTGAATTATTGATAGGATACCTAACCTAAGTAAAGGCTGATACTCATGTTAATGGTATATTTCATTTTCTATTTGCATGCCACAGACTATTATTATCATCATTTATTGTTATATATTTATATAGCACCATAAATGTACAGGGTTATTGTTTTGAAAGGTACTTCTGCAGACCTTGTCGGATATAGACAGGACTTCTTCCCTGCTTCAAACAGCTCAATAATTCAAACCAAACACAAAAATAAACAGAACAACTGTTCAGAAGGGGTGCATATGGAAGTTACTAATGATGAGAGGAGAGAGTTAAGAACATAAGAACATAAGAAAGGCCGTACTGGGTCAGACCAAAGGTCCATCTAGCCCAGTATCTGTCTACCGACAGTGGCCAATGCCAGGTGCCCCAGAGGGAGTGAACCTAACAGGCAATGATCAAGTGATCTCTCTCCTGCCATCCATCTCCATCCTCTGATGAACAGAGGCTAGGGACACATTCTTACCCATTCTGGCTAATAGCCATTTATGGACTTAGCCACCATGAATTTATCCAGTCCCCTTTTAAACATTGTTATAGTCCTAGCCTTCACAACCTCCTCAGGTAAGGAGTTCCACAAGTTGACTGTGCGCTGCGTGAAGAAGAACTTCCTTTTATTTGTTTTAAACCTGCTGCCTATTAATTTCATTTGGTGACCCCTAGTTCTTGTATTATGGGAATAAGTAAATAACTTTTCCTTATCCACTTTCTCAACATCACTCATGATTTTATATACCTCTATCATATCCCCCCTTAGTCTTCTCTTTTCCAAACTGAAGAGTCCTAGCCTCTTTAATCTTTCCTCATATGGGACCCTCTCTAAACCCCTAATCATTTTAGTTGCCCTTTTCTGAATCTTTTCTAGTGCCAGAATATCTTTTTTGAGGTGAGGAGACCACATCTGTACACAGTATTCGAGATGTGGGCGTACCATGGATTTATATAAGGGCAATACAGTCGAACCCATTTATGTCGACCTCGGTTAACTTGCCAATCCTATTAACTCGAGGTTTTAGAAGTGGAACCGCCAAACTCCCTCTTTATCTTATGGGCTTCTCATCTGTTATGTCGATTTGCCCAACCCTAATATCTCGAGCCCGGCTCCCCGCGTCCCCAGCCACCCGCTCCCTGGCTCTCCAGCCGCGCGGTTCCCCAGCCGCCCGCTCCCCGCGTCCCCAGCCACCCGCCCACCCCCGCATACCCGGTCCCTGCCCGTCCCCGCCCGCCCGGCCCCGCATACCCGGTCCCTGCCCGTCCCTGCCAGCCCGTCCCCGCATACCTGGTCCCCGCTTTGCCTGCCGCCTGCCCGCCCGGCTCCCCGCTTTGCCGCCCGCCCCTCCGCCCGGCTTCGCTTCGCCGCCCGCCGCCCGGCCCCGCATACCCGGTCCCTGCCCGTCCCCACCCGTCCCCGCCCCACATACCTGGTCCCGGCTTCTCCTGCCGCCCGCCCGCCAGCCTGCTCCGCTTCCCCGCCCGCTGGTCCCCGCTTCCCCGCCCCCGCATACCCGGTCCCTGCCTGTCCCCGCCCGCCCGCCCGGCCCGCATACCTGGTCCCTGCCCGTCCCCGCCCGTCCCCGCCCCACATACCTGGTCCCGGCTTCTCCTGCCGCCCGCCCGCCGGCTCCGCTTCCCCGCCCGCCGGTCCCCGCTTCCCGCCCCCGCATACCCGGTCCCTGCCTGTCCCCGCCCGCCCGCCCGGCCCGCATACCTGGTCCCTGCCCGTCCCCGCCCGTCCCCGCCCCACATACCTGGTCCCGGCTTCTCCTGCCGCCCGCCCGCCGGCTCCGCTTCCCCGCCCGCCGGTCCCCGCTTCCCCGCCCCCGCATACCCGGTCCCTGCCTGTCCCCGCCCGCCCGCCCGGCCCGCATACCTGGTCCCTGCCCGTCCCCGCCCGTCCCCGCCCCACATACCTGGTCCCGGCTTCTCCTGCCGCCCGCCCGCCGGCTCCGCTTCCCCGCCCGCCGGTCCCCGCTTCCCCGCCCCGCATACCCGGTCCCTGCCTGTCCCCGCCCGCCCGGCCCGCATACCTGGTCCCTGCCCGTCCCCGCCTGTCCCCGCCCCACATACCTGGTCCCGGCTTCTCCTGCCGCCCGCCCGCCGGCTCCGCTTCCCCGCCCGCCGGTCCCCGCTTCCCCGCCCCCGCATACCCGGTCCCTGCCTGTCCCCGCCCACCCGCCCGGCCCGCATACCTGGTCCCTGCCCGTCCCCGCCCCACATACCTGGTCCCGGCTTCGCCTGCCGCCCGCCCGCCGGCTCCGCTTGCCCGTCCGCCCGTCCGCCCGGCTCCGCTTTGCCGGATCCAGCCACGTGCAGGCAGCGCGGTAAGGGGGCAGGGAGGGGGTGGGGGGGTGGATAGGGGTTTATCTCGATCATTGGTTATCTCGATGGCTTTTGGCAAACCCCTAGGCCGTCGAGATAACAGGGTTTAACTGTAATATATTCTCAGTCTTATTCTCTATCCCCTTTTTAATGATTCCTAACATCCTGTTTGCTTTTTTGACCGCCTCTGCACACTGCGTGGACATCTTCAGAGAACTATCCACGATGACGCCAAGATCTTTTTCCTGACTCGTTGTAGCTAAATTAGCCCCCATCATGTTGTATGTATAGTTGGGGTTATTTTTTCCAATGTGCATTACTTTACATTTATCCACATTAAATTTCATTTGCCATTTTGTTGCCCAATCACTTAGTTTTGTGAGATCTTTTTGAAGTTCATCACAGTCTGCTTTGGTCTTAACTATCTTGAGAAGTTTAGTATCATCTGCAAACTTGGCCACCTCACTGTTTACCCCTTTCTCCAGATAATTTATGAATAAATTGAATAGGATTGGTCCTAGGACTGACCCTTGGGGAACACCACTAGTTACCCCTCTCCATTCTGAGAATTTACCATTAATTCCTACCCTTTGTTCCCTGTCCTTTAACCAGTTCTCAATCCATGAAAGGACCTTCCCTTTTATCCCATGACAGCTTAATTTATGTAAGAGCCTTTGGTGAGGGACCTTGTCAAAGGCTTTCTGGAAATCCAAGTACACTATGTCCACCGGATCCCCCTTGTCCACATGTTTGTTGACCCCTTCAAAGAACTCTAATAGATTAGTAAGACACGATTTCCCTTTACAGAAACCATGTTGACTATTGCTCAAGAGTTTATGTTTTTCTATGTGTCTGACAATTTTATTCTTTACTATTGTTTCAACTAATTTGCCCGGTACCGACGTTAGACTTACCGGTCTGTAATTGCCGGGATCACCCCTAGAGCCCTTTTTAAATATTGGCGTTACATTAGCTAACTTCCAGTCATTGGGTACCGAAGCCGATTTAAAGGACAGGTTACAAACCTTAGTTAATAGTTCCGCAACTTCACATTTGAGTTCTTTCAGAACTCTTGGGTGAATGCCATCTGGTCCCGGTGACTTGTTAATGTTGAGTTTATCAATTAATTCCAAAACCTCCTCTAGTGACACTTCAATCTGTGACAGTTCCTCAGATTTGTCACCTACAAAAGCCAGCTCAGGTTTGGGAATCTCCCTAACATCCTCAGCCGTGAAGACTGAAGCAAAGAATCCATTTAGTTTCTCCGCAATGACTTTATCGTCTTTAAGCGCTCCTTTTGTATTTTGATCATCAAGGGGCCCCACTGGTTGTTTAGCAGGCTTCCTGCTTCTGATGTACTTAAAAAACATTTTGTTATTACCTTTGGAGTTTTTGGCTAGTCGTTCTTCAAACTCCTCTTTGGCTTTTCTTATTACACTCTTGCACTTAAGTTGGCAGTGTTTGTGCTCCTTTCTATTTGCCTCATTAGGATTTGACTTCCACTTTTTAAAGGAAGTCTTTTTATCTCTCACTGCTTCTTTTACATGGTTGTTAAGCCACGGTGGCTCTTTTTTAGTTCTTTTACTGTTTTTCTTAATTTGGGGTATACATTGAAGTTGGGCCTCTATTATGGTGTCTTTAAAAAGGGCCCATGGAACTTGCAGGGATTTCACTTTAGTCACTGTACCTTTTAACTTTTGTCTAACTAACCCCCTCATTTTTGTATAGTTCCCCCTTTTGAAATTAAATGCCACAGTGTTGGACAGTTGTGTTCTTCCCACCACAGGGATGTCGAATGCTATTGTATTATGGTCACTATTTCCAAGCGGTCCTGCTATAGTTACCTCTTGGACCAGCTCCTGCGCTCCACTCAGGATTAAATCTAGAGTTGCCTCTCCCCTTGTGGGTTCCCGTACCAGCTGCTCCAAGAAGCAGTCATTTAAAGTATCGAGAAATTTTATCTCTGCATTTCGTCCTGAAGTGAAATGTTCCTAGTCAATATGGGGATAATTGAAATCCCCCACTATTATTGTGTTCTTAATTTTGATAGCCTCTCTAATTTCCCTTAGCATTTCATCATCACTATTACTGTCCTGGTCAGGTGGTCGATAATAGATCCCTAATGTTATATTTTTACTAGAGCATGAAATTTCTATCCATAGAGACTCTATGGAACATGTGGATTCGCTTAAGATTTTTACTTCATTTGAATCTACATTTTCTTTCACATATAGTGCCACTCCTCCCCCTGCACGACCTGTCCTGTCCTTCCGATATATTTTGTACCCCGGAATGATTGTGTCCCATTGGTTGCTCTCAGTCCACCAGGTTTCTGTGATGCCTATTATATCTATATCCTCCTTTATCACAAGGCACTCTAGTTCACCCATCTTATTATTTAGACTTCTGGCATTTGTGTACAAGCACTTTAAAAACTTGTCCCTGTTTATTAGCCTGCCTTTTTCTGATGCGCCAGATTCTTTTTTATGTGACTGTTTATCATCTGATCCGGCCCTTACATTATACTTTTCAGTCCTCTGCTCCTGACTATAACCTGGAGATTCTCTATCATCAGACCCTCCCCTAAGAGAAGTCTGTGTCCGATCCACACGCTCCTCTGCAGCAGTCGGCTTTCCCCCATCTCCTAGTTTAAAAACTGCTCTACAACCTTTTTAATGTTTAGTGCCAGCAGTCTGGTTCCACTTTGGTTTAGGTGGAGCCCATCTCTCCTGTATAGGCTCCTCCCATCTCAGAAGTTTCCCCAGTTCCTAATGAACGTGAACCCCTCCTCTCTACACCATCGTCTCATCCATGCATTGAGACTCTGAAGCTCTGCCTGCCTACCTGGCCCTGCGCGTGGAACTGGGAGCATTTCTGAAAATGCCACCAAAGAGGTCCTGGATTTCAGTCTCTTCCCTAGCAGCCTAAATTTGGCTTCCAGGACATCTCTCCTACCCTTCCCTATGTCATTGGTACCTACATGTACCACGACCACCGGCTCCTCCCCAGCACTACACATAAGTCTATCTAGATGTCTCGAGAGATCCACAACCTTCGCACCAGGCAGGCAAGTCACCATACGGTTCTCCCGGTCATCACAGACCCAGCTATCTACATTTCTAATAATCGAATCTCCCATTACTAACACCTGCCTTTTCCTAGAAACTGGAGTTCCCTCCCCCGGAGAGGCAACCTCAGTGCGACAGGCAACCCCAGCACCATCTGGAAGGAGGGTCCCAACTATGGGAAGGTTTCCCTCTGCTCCCATTGACTGCTCTACTTCCCTGGGCCCTTCTTCCTCCTCAACAGCACAGGAGCTGTCTAAGCGGAGGTGGGACAATTCTACAGTGTCCCGGAAAGCCTCATCAACATACCTCTCTGCCTCTCTCAGCTCCTCCAGTTCCGCCACCCTGGCCTCCAAAGTCCGTACATGGTCTCTGAGGGCCAGGAGCTCCTTGCACCGACTGCACACATACGCCACCCGCCCACAGGGCAGGTAATCATACATGCAACACTCAGCGCAATAAACTGGATAGCCCCCACCCCGCTGCTGGGCTTCTGCCTGCATTGTCTCCTAGTTACTGTAAGGGTGGTTTAAAGAAAGAGGTTTTGAATGTAGTTTGGTTTATAGGTTTTAGGGGGGGGCAACAGGGAAGGGGTTACGGCCGGCGAGGGACTCCCGCTCCCTTCCCACTCCCCTTCTAAACTCCCTTGCGAAACTCCCTGTTAGCAGCCCCTGGTCGCTTGTGCGCGGCTTTATAAAGCCCTGGCCTGAGTGAATGCCCCGCCCACTGATTAAGGCTCAGCCAATTACCAGAGGCTTTGAGCTTTCAAACCTGCCTCCAACTGCCAGCCAGAGCACATGGTCCCTCAACCAACCAACCAAACAAACAGACTGACAAACACAAGCTCAGCACACAGCAAGTAACCCCCAAACACAAACAAACACACACTACAGACAGTCACTTACCCCACAGATGCTGTATTAGCTCCTCCTTCACCTGGAGAACTCCCTTGCGAAACTCCCTGTTACTAGCCCCTGTTCTTGAAGAGGTGTATTTTAAGGAGTGATCTGATAGGAGAGAGAGAGAGAGAGAGAGAGAGAAGAGAAGAGAAATCTCTTTATTGATAAGAAAAAGGAAACATTTATGTGAAGAAGGAGCAATAGCACCTAAGACAGAAACCTGAGAATGGAAGAAATGAGCTAAAGTGGTAAATTAGGAGGATATAGAAGAGTGTAGAGAGAGCACATGATGGGAAATGAGAGAAGAGATGTGGGGAGGACACACATAATATAAGGCGTATATAGGTGAAAATGAAGAACTTTGTTTATGTGAAAAATGTGGGAACCCAGTGGAGAGAGTTAAGACTGGGGGTCAAAAACTTATTTGGATCAAGAAAAGATACATCAACTAATTTCTCCACCTTTTTCAAATCAAATGGCTATGCATTTTTGTCAGTTTCTGTGGAATAAATTAGCATTGCCAGTAACTTTTTTGGGGGTGGGAGCAGATCATCTCTTTGCTTTTTAAGTTAGCAGTTAGATGGAGTAAAAATATTAACACAAAGTTGGTGTATGCTACTGTTCTGTATTCTGTTCTACCACTGCTGTGATGATTTATATCCATGAATAGATCAGACTTTTTAAATAGATTTTTTTAGGCATTTAATTCCATACCATGACAGTATGTTCTCATCTCCTTTCAGTTTTCGATCAGTTGATTTGCTACTTGCCCATGTCCCAGTGCTTCACTGGACTTAGTGTATTAAGGATTCTTCCTTTAGCAAATCTAAGAATGTGTTGCCACTTGCATGACTGATATATTCATATCCCCTTTGCATTTGATTCTATATCTAAATGGCATATTCTATATATAGACCTGTCTCAAGAAATCGTTGATCAATATCAATTTTACTCGATTACAGATTGTGCTGATAAATGTTGAAGCATTTAAATAAATATTAGCTATGTGTATACCAGTCAGTTATTGACATACATGTTTACTCATAAATATTCAAAAATATGTGCAAGGTTTTTAAATACATGACTGCCATTAAATTCAATGACTCTCAGAGCTAAAATCCTATGCAATTATTTTAAATTTTCCTCTTCGAGATGAGACGTTACTTATCTGTAAAATGGATAGCCTAATGCCCAACTCAGAGGGAGTTGTGAAGCTTAATTAATGTGTGTAAACATTTTTGAAATCCTTGAATGAAAGATGCTATAGAAGTGCAAAATACTATTTACAGTGCCCTTGCCTTCTTGAACAAAACAGTATGATGAAGCTTGCAAACGTGCATGGTAATATGTTAGCCTCAGGATTTGGAATAAGGCCGAATGTTTTGTATAAATGTTATGTATTATCAATCTGTTGTTTATCATGGAAAAATTAGATAAAATAATGTTTGGCCTTACATCTGTACTTAGGCATGATAATAGTAGGCTATAGGTGAAAATTTGCATTTGAAAAGTGCACAGTTTTTGGAGTTCAGAGAAAACATTCAAAAGTTACAGAAACAAAATAATAGTATGTTTGTTTGATTTTAACTACAATAAAATCTTAATTCATACAGGATAATGAGGAAGATGGTTCAGAGCACTAGCTTAGGACCCAGGAGATCCAGATATAGTTTTCTGTTCTGCCACAGATTTTGGAAATGATCTTGGACACTTAACGTAAGGACAGTTTTTTAGAGGTATTTTGGTGCCCAACTCCCATGTGCCTTAGTGTTTGTGGAGCACATAGATACATATTAGTTGCTGTGGCTCTCTCAAGAGTCTTATTTGTTGATGAGAAGAGTAGCAGGGGAGCAGCTATATGCTTGGATTTGGTAGATTGCTTTGAAGTCATTTGTTGGATTCCTCTTCATTTTGTATTAAGAATGTATATGTACAATTCCTGTTTAGTTTCTACCTTTGCTTATTATGAATATGTATAATATGATAACTGTGGGGAAAACCTGTTTCACTGTGCAAAGGAAGTTTTGATTTCAGAAAAGTGAATTATCTTGATTAAATTAAAAAAAAACCACACAGTTGATGGGCGCTATGGATGCTTCCTTCGGCCCATGAATTCAACCTCTATTGCACCATTTTTCAATTTTCCATTTTAAAACATGCACAGTTAACAGTCCTTATGTTGTGAGCAACATAATAAAATAATCATGCTGATTGCACCACCAAGTGATGCTTCAGAATTTAGCAATATCTGCTAAGACAGCAGGAGGGTTTAATGGTTGCAGCATTTATCCTGTGCAGGCATTCTTACTGATGTCCAGGTGGTTGTTCAAAGAGCACAGACTTTCTCTACTGCAGTTGTTCCCTCTCTTTTCCTACTAAGAATCTGTCATACAGGTTTTTAATCTAGAACAAAGACATCTAGCGTCGGATAGGATTTAAAGTCTGATACATTAACTCTTCATCTTTGCTCCTTTACAAAAAAAATTAGATTATACTACTGTGTTAACTAGTACTTCTCAAAATCCTACTCTATTTTGGTGTGTTACGGGGGAATTAAACAAGTTCTTTCTCTTACCACAGGACTACTGTACAGTTTTTAAAGAAATGTTGCATTCTTGTTTGTTTTGTGGTTGGGGTTCTTTAGGGAGAGAGGTTGCAAATAGCAAGAGAGTTTGAGGAGAACAATTTCTCCATCTAGAGTCAATTCTTGGTGCAAAGATGTTTACTTGGAACTAAGCTTTTGTGTTTGGGCAGATATTTCAGAAACCGGGAAATGCTTGTGTGCTGTTTGTGCCCACCTCTATTAAAGGACTGAAGTAGGAATAAACAAGTTCTGAGGGAACTGCTGGCCCCTTACTAAAAGTTTGTAGGTTTTTTTATTGATCCTGTCCCCTGTATCAGGAGAAAAGGGAAGGGCTAAAGAGGAGTCAGGATTCTGTTCCTGAGAGGGCCTCTGACCAATCAGAGAGCTCCAGACCATGGTCAATGGCTAGCACCCAAGACAGTCTGACCAGGCAACTGGGCCATTCAGGGAGCCCCAGCTCAGGTCCTGGCCTCTGTGTATGTTGTGGGAAGGAGGGACAGAAGGAGCAGCCCCAGGCAGGATGAGGCAGCTGTGGTTGCAGGAGCTACATTCCACTCGAGTCACTTTCGTCTGTTCCTGGGATTCCTATTGATTGCTGGTGGCAAAGCATTTTCAGGGGAGAGGCTTCCTTATAGTACTTGTCAATAAAATTTTGGGAAGAGGTACTGCAAAGAACAAGAGAGTTTGTCCTCTGCCTTTATCTAAATTAGTTCTTGCTGCAAAACTGCTTCCTGGAAATCAGGCATTTGTGTTTGGTTTGGTATTTCTGAACCAGGGGAATGCGTGTGAGTAGAGTTGCCAGGTTTCCGGTTTTCAGCTGGAATGCCTGGTTGAAAAGGGACCCTGGTGGCTCCGGTCACCACTGACTGGGCCGTTAAAAGTCTGATCGGCGGTGCAGCGGGGCTAAGGCAGGCTCCCTGCCTGCCATGCCTCTCCACGGCTCCTGGAAGCAGCGGCGTGCCCCCACTCCAGTTCCTACACAGAGCACCAGCCAGGGGACTCTGCACACTGCCCGTGCCTCACATGCCGGCTCTGCAGCTCCCATTGGCCAGTAACTGCAGCCAATGGGAGCTGCGGGGGCGGTGCTTGCAGACAGAGCAGTGTGCAGAGCTGCCTGACTGTGCCTCTATGTAGGAGCCAGAGGAGGGACATGCTGCTTCCGGGAGCTGCTCGAGGTAAGTGCCACCAGTAGCCTAAATCCCTGACTCCCTCCTTCCATACCCCAACCCCCTTCCCACCCTCTGAACCCCTCAGTCCCAGCCTGGAGCATGCTCCTGCACCCCAAATCCCTTCTCCCTAGCCCCACCCCAGAGCCCGCACCCGCAGCCAGAGCCCTCATCCCCCATCCTTGCCTCAACCCCCTGCCCCAGTCCTGATCCCCCAAACCCCTCAACTCTGGCCCCACCAAAGAGCCTGCACCCCCAGCTGGAAACCTCAGCCCTTCCCCTACCCCAACCCTCTGCCTCAGCCTGGTGAAAATGAGCAAGTGAGGGTGGGGAGAGCGAGCAATAGATGGAGTAGGGAAGGAGTGAGCGGGGGGCAGGGCCTCAGAGAAGGGGGCAGTGGCAATCAGCTGGCTTGCGGCGTTTAGAAGGGAGGGGAGGGAGGGGGGAGGAGCGAGGATGCAGCGTGGGAAGTAAAGGGGGAGGAGGTGGGGGGGAGAAGAGGCAAGTCAAGGATGGGGGCTTGTGGGGGGAAGGAGGGGAGTGGGCAGGCTGAGGGTTGAGCGTAGTATTAAATTGCTTGTTTAAAAATTGTTTAAAACGTATACCTGTATTAAATTCCTTGTTTAAAATGTATATAATGCCTTTAGTCTGGCCAAAAAAAAAATCCCTAGAACCTAACCCCCCCATTTACATTAATTATTATGAGGAAATTGGATTCACTTAACATCATTTCATTTAAAGTCATATTTTTCAGGAACATCACTACAATGTTAAGTGAGGAGTTACTGTAGATGGTTTGATGGAATTTTCTACTGAGAATTTGTGAAATTAGTTTTTTAAGTCTATTTAAAAAAAACACTGTTTTAGGCTTATAACTTTTTTCAACATTGATTATTTTTATAATAATGTGGCTCTCTGTGTTGTGTGTATGTGTGATCACTGCCCTCTGAGAGAGGTCAGCTCAAATGGGGTGATTGTGGCCTGCAGAAGAAATTAACTTTCACCTCAACAGATAAGTGCTTGTGTTTTCAGAACAGATTATCCTAGTACTATTTTCCATATAGCTGGTGCAATTCTACTGGTGAATGATATATGGCCACTGATCCATTACATACGAGTTGTATATGATTTGTATAAGGTTAAGGAGCTAATCCTGAAATAAGAACAGTGGCAGTTAGAGATGACATATGCTAACAATACAGTTTTCAATTTCACCTAATCGTCCTCAGGAATTATTGTTTATTAACTACTGGAAATAGTCATTAGGCTGGCATTTTAGATTTCCTTTTATGCTGAAAATTAAGTGGAATAATTCATATTATTCAAATCTATATTTAAACATTGGGTTGCAATATGTCTATTGGTTTCTACCAGGTGATTTTACAAGCCAGATTTTAAAAGTGAATTCTATGGTTGTGAATACAAATATTTTTGCACTGGTAAATACTTGCAATTGTATGTACAAATATTTGCAAGAGTAGACTTGATTTGTTCAACAGCAAAATGTATGTTCAGATAATGTTGGTTGTTACTTATTTGCCTGAGAAAATCCTCATCTAAATCACCCTTCCAGTGTATGTCAAATTCTTTTTCTGCATGAAAATGTTTTACTTATACACACGTAGGAGTATATTAAAATAAAATAGCTGGGATAAACATAATCTTGACCTTAATATTTAGGTATTTTTATTTGTAATATTTCTCAGGTCATGTCTACACTACAAATTTTGGTCAATGATAGTTACATCAGCATAAAGCTGTCACAGTTAGTATATTGCTTGAGCCTGTGTGTACTTAGCTCTTTGCATCGGTGCTGTGTGCACTCATGAAGAGTGCTTGCATTGATGCAGTTTAGTGCCCCATAGATAGGCATCTCATTGTCTGTTACACTGTCTTCTGGGAAATATTGGCAATGGGGGCAGAAGGGTGAGTCTGAGCAAGGCTTCAAGTTTCTACTATGCAACTTTCTCCATCCAATGATGATATCCCTATCCCAGAACGTTTGTGCCTTTTAAAAAAAAATCCCACAAAACCACACAGCATTTTTCGCTGTCCACCCTCTCTGACAGAAGCATGGAGCCCACACTGCTCTGTACGATTGTCATGAGTGTTACAAACACAGGATGAGCGATCCTCAACTATTTTCAGAGCCACAGGAAAAATCACAGTATTAGGGCACGTGACTATTTCGTGGAGGATAGCTCTGGGACACTGCAAAAAAGAATTCAAGGTTGTTGATGGTGTTCAGGGAGCAGCTGCAGATGGTGGAGTGGCATTTCTGGGCATGAGAAATGAGCTCTGATGGGTGGGATCACTTCATAATGTAGCCTTGGGATGACAAGCAGTGGCTGAAGAATTTTCAGATGTGAAAGGTCACATTCCTGAATTTGTGTACTGAACTCACTATAGCCCTCCAGTGTAGGAACATCAGAATGAGAGCTGCACTAACAGCAGAGAAATGAGTGGTAATTGCACTGCGGAAATTTTCAACACTGGATTGCTACCAGTCAGTAGGAAACAGGGCTGGCGCAACCCATTAGGCGCCCTAGGCGCTCGCCTAGGGCGCTAACATTTGGGGGGTGGCGACTGCGGTGGCTGGATCTTCAGCTGCCCCGGTCGTCGTTGGTATTTCGGGGGCGGGACCTCCCCCCACCTCTGTCGGGGGTGCCATTTTGGGGGTGGGACCTTTCACTGCCCAGGGCGCCAAAAAAGCTGATGGTGCTCCTGGTAGGAAATCATTTTGGAGCTGGAAAATCTACTGGGGGTGGGGGGGAGGCGATTGGCATACAAGTGTGCAGGGCCATCTCCTGCTACATAGGGCTGTGAATCTCAGTAATGTGGAGAACATAGTGGATGGATGTGCAGCAGTTGGGTTCTCAAATTGCAGTGTGGTGATGGATGACACATACATCTTTATTTTGGTACCAGCCTACCTTGCCACAGAAAAGGCTGCTTCTGTGTGGTTATGCAAGTGTTAATGGATCCCTGAGGATGCTTCACCAACATCAGTATTGGCTGGTCAGGGAAGATGTGTGATGCTCAAGTCTTTAAGAACACAGGACTGTTCAGAAAGCTCAAGCAGGGACATCATTTCTTGATCAATGGATGACCATCTGATAATGTTGAAATGTCAATAGTGATCCCGGGACACCGAGTCTCACAAAGCTGTACACCAGCCACCTGAACAGCACCAAAGAAAGATTCAACTGCCAGCTTAGCAAGTGCAGAATGACAGTTGAATGTGCTTTCGGTAGATTGAAGGGACACTGGCATTTTTTACTCAAGATTGGATCTCTGTGAGAAAAATATTCCAATGGTTACAGCATCCTGTTGTGTTCTGCATAATATCTATGAGGAAAAGTTTCTGCCGGGGTGGAAGTGGAGTGGCAGTCTGCTGAATTTGAACAGCCAGACACAAGGGCTATTAGAAATGCTCGGTGTGGAGCTAGATGGCTGAGGGAAGCCTTAGAAGAGCACTTTAGCAGTCAGCCACAGTGGTGGACTGTTCTCTGTCTGACCATGGAATTTTGGGGGCTATTAGGAATTGAGTGATGCTTGGTGTAGATTTAAGAATATAAGAGTCTGCTAATGCACCTAATAATTTTGCAGTGATTGTTGTATAATGATAATTATTACACTGTGTTGTCACTGATCTTATGAGTTCTGTTGCCCTTAACAATAACAATTAGTGGGTGCTTTCAGTAGTGCCCATCATTCTGCAGCATAGGTTGTGAAATAATAAAGATGTATTTACCAAGAAATACATTGTTTTTTGCACTGGTTTTGGTACACAATCATGTGCAATTAAAAACCAAATTCAATAAAAACTTCTGAAATAATTAATGAAACAGAACTTAAGGGGAAAGAATATTCATGACCATTTCAGCTCATTTCAGGTACACATACAGAATCCTTGGCTTTCACTGACCAATGTATGTGAAGCTATGGTTGTCCTTACTGTCACCTGGCGTGGAGTGGTCATGGTAGGGATGTGACTTCTGATGCCATGTGGAATTTGTGGGGCATAAGGAGGTGTTAAAATGGAGCTTTCCATTGACTGCAAAGGGAGATGAGCCCATGCATTTTGAAACTATAGGTCAGCAAGAGTCTGTAGTATCTGTGTTTGCTGCCAGAAAAGCCGCACTATTTTCTGGTGCATCCCCCTCTCCTTTTCCTGTTGGGTCTACTGGGCCTTTCTCATGTCCAGTCTTTCCTTCTTCATACTGTTTGAAATAGTCACTTTCCAGACCAGAGGATTATTAGGGTTGACACTGATCCCATAGTGTCTGCCCTCACACTGTGTCAGCTACAGTAGGTTGACCATGATTCAATGCCATTTGGGAGGTTGTGTTACTGCATTACTGTAATGGGGCACTTACCTCAGCAGGAGACAAATTTGAGTGTAATGCATTCACAGCTAGGTCAATGCAAGGTGACTCCTATTGATCTAACATTGTAGTGTAGGCCAAGCCTCAGTATAGAGGAAAAATGTAAACATTTAACTAATGGATTTAATTTGAATTACTATTGTTGCTTTCACTTCAATATTTATATAATTTTGAGTACTTCTGCAAAAATAGTAATTTATTTAATTTATGGCTTTCTCTGGCATATCTGAAACATCTTTTATGTATACCGAGACCTTTTTGCTATTGCAAAGAGGCCTGACACCCATTTGGACAAATTAAGCCTTCATTGTCTCAGATTCTGGTTTACACATTATATGCATTCTACTTGACTTATCACTCAGGTGTAGTAAATTAACTTATGGTGTGTTTATTGAGTTGCCTGAATGCAGATTGGTTTGGATTCTTTGGTCATAAAATTAACCAAATTGGTTTGGATTCTTTGGTCATAAAGTTGCATTTTACTCAGCTGGAGGCTATTATAATGAATAAAATTAATGAATAATACTTGGCATTGGAATTTCCCTCCTTTCATTTTCATTTTGTATCTCGGCTTCAATGGCTAGAAGGAAACAATATTACAGCTTGATTGCTAATGACCCAGGAAATATAATGATCCGCTAGTAGTGGACAATATCTGCCAAAATCCCCAGGGATTTTCATCCTGCCAGCAAACCCTATCAGCAATAGTAGGGAATAGATAGATTGAACATGCTCTGGAATACTCATCTAATCCATTTAGGGCTCAGTTGCTTTGACCCACATTACACCATTTCAAAATCTTCTTTTCCCAAATAGGCTAATTTTTAGTGTATGGATATGAACATACTTGAGTTATTAATGCCATTAGTCATTAACTCTTATTTTAAATATATTCAGTCATTAGGATAGCTATAATATTAAACTTGAATGGAACTGTAAATTAGGGTCTTCATGGGTTTAAATTGACCACTAGCCCAAATTCTATTTTAAAATAAAATTTGTTTGAACTTTTTGATCAGATTTTTTTGACAAATAATACTTATTATAAAGAACCTTGAGGTCATTATGTGTGAGGTACAATGTTACATAAATGTCTGCCGTTATTTTTTTTACTGAATAATTTACAATTCCCTTGTCAGTCAGTGACCCATGTACGAACATTTCTGTATATCAGTCAAAGCAGTTCTTTGCTTTCACAGAAAAAAAAATCAAGTTATCATTGCATTACAGTATTCTCTGACAAAGAGCATTATCATGAGATAATTGACTATGCTGGAGAATTACATGTATTGCAACACAACCAAGGTCATCTAACCCTCACCAGTGTCAGTTAACTTATGATAAAGAATGCTTTGTTCAGTAATATTGCTACTGCAAAATGGTTTAGCAGTAATACAAAAAGGATGTTCAGAACTTGAAAATAGGATACACTTTCAGAGACAGATGCTACCTAGAGGCAAAAACAATTTGAACAGTGGCAACTGGTCAATGATATACTGTAAGTGATGTAGATGCTAACAGGTGAAAGTGAAGAAATTATATACTATGCATGAAGTCCACAAAATGAGTCTTATTTTTCAAGTTCTTGGGCTTTATTAGATGCTGAAGCAATTTATCAGTGTGTCACAATTCCAGAATGCACTTTTATGCTTTCTAAGTCTCACATATAAAAATCTAAGGCATTAATCATGGCAGTAAATATGTGATGATGTTCCAGAGGTCAAAATAATTTTGTATAACTGGTAGGATGTCTGTGGCATTGGAACATATTAATAGGGCCCTATCAAATTCATGGTCCATTTTGGTCAATTTCACAGTCATAGGATTTTAAAAATCTGAAATTTCATGATTTCAGCTATTTAAATCTGAAATTTCACGGTATTGTAACTGTCGGGTCCTGACCCAAAAAGGAGTTGTGTGGGGGTTGCAAGGTTATTGTAAGGGGGTTTGCGGTACTGCTTCACTAAATTCTGCACTGCTGCTGGCGGAGATACTATCTTCAGAGCTGGGCAGCTGGAGAGCAGTGGCTGCTGGCAAGGAGCCCAGCTCTGAAGACAGAGCCGCTGCCATCAGCAGCACAGAAGTAAGGATGGAATGGCATGGGATTGCCATCCTTACTTCTGCGCTGTTGGCTGCAGAACAAGGCAGCTGGCCAACAGCCACTGCTCTCCAGCCATCCAGCTCTGAAGGCAGTGGAGAAATAAGGGTGGCAATACAGTGACTCCCTGAAATAACCTTGCAATGTCCCCTGCAACTTGTTTTTGAGATCCCCCAATTTGAGAAATGCTGGTCTTTTGTGTGCTTTTACCTTATACTATACAGATTTCACACGGGGAGATCAGATTTCTCAGTCCGTGACGCATTTTTCATGGCCGTGAATTTGGTAGGGCCCTACATATTAAGCACTCTAAGCATATTGTAACAGCAAGTCACTGATCATCTGTGCAAACAAGCTGGGCTCGATTCATCTGTTCTGTATCTGTGGTAATTCAGAATCTGATGACTGATATTTAATTAAATCAGCAACATATCAAGATAGATTAATAGAATTACACTGTCATAATGCTATTCAAATGTAGTATAGCATTGCAAATGTCCATAAAAGAGCTAGAAAAAGGGAGATACTCCAGTAATGTTTTTTTTTTCCTCTTCACTAAGGAAGAGGTACTTGCTTGTATTCTATATGCTTCCTTTTGTAAACTGCACCCGGAGTTGGTTTGTTTTTTTTTCTTATAGTAAATTAAGGAAGTGTGTGTGTGTGTGTGTGTGTGTGTACACACACACACACACACACACATATATAACTGCTTCTGATAATGGGATTAATGGGACATACACACACACACATATATAACTGCTTCTGATAATGGGATTAACATGCTTTTCTGTTATAGATATTTAGTAGGCTTCTCAATAAAATTTGGAAGATGGACTTTGTGGAGTAATTGATCAATTTTATTTTTATTAAGTTTGTTATAACATTGAAGGACTGTCTTTGACAGTTAACCCATATTTATATAATGGCTTTTTCAGGGAGTGGGGCAGCTTATACCAAGTATTTCTCAATGTCCTTACATTTCCCTTTATACAGTTTCCACAGTAAGCTTATCTGTGTTTCTAGCAACTATCCAGTTTCACATGTTTCACAGTCTTTTCAAGTTGACTTTTGAATGTCTGCTTCAGAGCTTACATTTTCATTGTTAAGCATCAGTAAATAGATTTAAATATATTTGTACTCTATAGGGAAACCCATATTAAATTTGACTGAAGAACTTGAAACCAAGGTGTAGAAGAAACAGAAGAAACTTTTTTTAATGATTTCTAACATCTGTCACATTTGCAGTGTGAAATATTGGTGATAGGATATTAGAGACACAAGGTGGGTGAGGTAATAACTTCTTTTGGTGAGCGAGATAAGCTTTCAAGCTTACACAGACCTGAAGAAGAGCTATGTGTAAGCTCAGAAGCTTGTCTCTTTAACCAACAGAAGTTATTACCTCACTCACCTTGTCTCTGTAATATCCTGGGACCAACATGACTACCGTAGCACTGCATATTACATTGATGGGATATTACTACCAGTACTTGGCCTACAGTATGGCTGTAACCTAGAAAAGCTTTCTTCTTTTCTAGTAGACCTGGGAAGAACCTCTAGATTTGTGGAACATATTTGAAAAGATGATCAAATGGTTGTTATATTTGTCCAAAAAATGTAACAGGTCTCCTTAGAATGGATGAATAGTAGCAGCAGATTTTTTTTATGTCATACCTAACATTTCTGAAAGCATTTTCTCATTATACAAAAAGTCATGAATAATCAGGTCAAGCCAGTAGACAAAGAAAATTGCCAGACTCTGTAGCTAACGGAAGGTCTATTAGGCATTAGCCACACACCTGTTTGCTCATTCTCTAGTTTAAATTGTTTGCTGTTCTCTTTATAAAACCACTTTACAGAGCTAATGCTGGTTGTGCTAAAGGCAAAGAACTATAAAGGGTATCTTTTAATGGAAATCCTTTTCAGTGCACACTTGAATGTGCGTTATGAATGGTTTAGTAAAAACATGCGACCAGTTAATACATCCATGTTGAGACTTGTTTTACAACTATTGCCTTGTACTGTGTTTTTATCTCTAGATAGAAATGGTAATAAAATGCATCCAGTGGCAGCTGGTAAATGGATGGTCACAAACTCTTTAGATTTACTGTAACCATTGTTGGATGCAATACTATTAAGATCTCAAATCCCAAGTTATAATTTCATTTTAGAAGCTTCATAATTATTTTGCCATTAACTTCTAACTTTCTTGAAAGTTAATGCTGAAAAGTATCTTGTACTACATTTTCAGTGAAAGTTACTGGTACTTTTTGGTAGGTTTTTGGATAATTAATTTACATTGGATAGATTTCTTGTGTGTTAGTTTTCACTGCAGCAGTCTTACTCATTCTGGTACTTACAGGTGATTTGATGTGTTTTGAGATATTAATTTTTTTTAAAAATAGGTGTATTTTCATTTGCTGGTGAAACAGTTTATCTAAGAATAGAAAGTTGTGTTTCTGGAGTACACTGTATTAGCAAGCAGGTAGAAAATATTTACCCTAAAATTGGCCTTTGATTTTGAATGTTTTTGTTCTAGACCAGGGGTTTGCAAGCTTTCAGAAGTGGTGTGCCGAGTCTTCATTTATGCACTCTAATTTAAGGTTTTGCATGCCAGTAATACATTTTAATGTTTTTAGAAGGTCTCTTTCTATAGGTCTATAATATATAACTAAACTATTGTATGTAAAGTAAATAAGGTTTTTAAAATGTTTAAGAAGCTTCATTTAAAATTAAATTAAAACGCAGAGCCCCTCGGACCGGTGGCCAGGACCCGGGCAGTGTGAGTGCCACTGAAAATCAGCTTGTGTGCCGCCTTTGGCATGCGTGTCATAGGTTGCCTACTCCTGTTCTAGACTATGAATAGATCACTAAATCTATAGTAACACTTTATGAAAAAAAGTGTCCACTATTACAGTTTTTGGTAATCTTACTAATACTAATGCTGCATTGCAGTTCTAAGACTGGGATTCATAAGGGGGACTTAGGCTGAGCATTGCAGTGCCTACATTTTATGTGCCCTGCCACATAGTGAAATTCAACCCCTGCCCCAAATTAGGTGCCCAGGCTACCTGTACCGTGCATGGAGACAATTAGGCATCTAGAAAAGGGATTCACAGAAGCCAGCACAACCAGTGGGGAGCCACCCAAGATAACAAATAGAAAATGGCCTAAGCCCTATCCCCTCAAAGGGTCTTAGGCATCTAAATTGAGCCAGTGGATGGCACCTCCTTCCACTTGAGATTCACAGCCCTGAACCCTCTTCTGGAGTTAGGCACCTAAGCCAGGTCAGTCCTTTCAAGAAAAATGGTGGTGCTGCTAATCTTATACTGAATAGCCCTGTGGTTAGAGCACTCTCCCACAATCTGGGAAACCTGATTCCTAAGCTCCTTTCTGCCTGAGAGAAGCAGGAACTCAAACTCACAGTTCCCACTTAGGTGAGTGCCCTTACTACTGTGATACACGATATTCTGAGGTGGGTCTCTCTCACTCATCTGGAGAACTGTTTTGTGTAAAATACTTCAATATTAACTTTGCTAGAGAGAGACTGTATAACCCCATGATTAGGACACTCTCCAGGAGGTGGGAGACCTGGTTTTAACTCCTTGCTGGTCTCAGGCACAATCAAGATTTGAGTCCAAGTCTCCCTCATGCTCTGTGTGTGTGCTCTAACCACTGAGACACTGGGTATAAGGGTGGGAGGAAGCAGAATCTTGTGTGGGGCCTGATCTAGCAGACATGCTCTAAGGCAGTTTGTGGGTGTGTCTATTGGATGACGTCTCACAGGTGAGATGGGTAGGAGGCTGCCTACTTTGTGAATCCCAGTGGAGCTTAGGTATGAGTTAGGTACCAAGTTGCTTGGAGTCAGGACAAAGGTGACTGTCTATGCCCAGTGGCAGAAATTTGGGCACATATTGGACTTTGCTAATAGAAACTTAGGTGCCTCAGGAGTTTAGGCACCTAAACGGTTAGGCAGCAGCTGAACAGGGTTTTTGTTAATCTAACTTTTGGGCATTGATGCTTAAAGTGACAGATGCTTAACCATTCTGCAAACATTAATTCATCATCACAACCCAAGTTCTGATTAGAAGGGAAGTTTCCTCACTTTAGTCATGGGGAAAATTAAAGCACAGAAAGGTAAAATTATTTCCTGTGTGACGATGGACAAATGAGCAATAGAGATGAGACTGCAACTCATATCTACTTACTTGTAGTCCTATACCTTAAACATCAGGCAGTCTTCTTCCTTATGCTAATATTACAACAGATGTGATACATTCAAAAATATTATTACACTTCTTTTAAACAAAGTTTCATTTCTCAACTAGGTTGCCAGTTGTGTGGAATTTGTAACCAATGTCCAATACTATCTGAGCTGGATCTGCCCTATTTTTTTTCCCCCAAATCATTTGCCCTTCCTAAAGGTGGAGAGGAAAATCAAATCAAATCAGAGAAACATAGGAACCCTACATAGAGATAACAAGTTATAAGGTAATATTATTTAAGCCATTTGCAGTTGATTCAGATAAGGCTCTCAGATACTGCTTCCTTAGTCCAAGTCTTTCATCAGAGAAATATAACCCCTGTGCGTGAAATACAGTCACTCTTCGAGAACTTGTCAGGTCATATTTAATAGACAGTCCTTCTAAATATTTAGTTCACATGGAGTCAAGAAGAATTTTTCCAACTTTATAGGACAAAGGCCAACACTGATCTCCTTCAAGTCAAATGACAACAGACAATGAAAATTTACTGAGTCAAAAGTCCTTAAGGTTAAGGAGAAAATTGAGCATTCCCTTTTCTCCAGGACAAGTTTTACTTCAGACAGATTGGTTCTAATTGTCATTAAAAAAGAAACTCATAGACTTGCCTTCCTCTCTTCATTATGTCCTGTGTGCCTCTGGAAATCCTCGTTTTAACTTTTTACCATCTTTAGATTATCGTCCAAATATTTTCTTCAGGTTATTGGCTGTTGACACGGAGGGGAATTCTGTTCTTCCTCAATAAATGAATTAGTGAAGCATGCAGACAGTTCCCCTTCTACTTTATAAGTAAGGCCCTGTGTACACCATAGCAAACTAGACCTAAATTCCATACCATGCTCCCCTTTGATTCTGCAGCACCCTGGAAATGATGTGGGAGTTACTAGTAGATGGGAGCTTCTGGTATATCTATATCTATCTACTAGTAACTCCCACATCATTTCCAGGGTGCTGCAGAATCAAAGAGCAACTTGGAAGAATTTATTTTATACAACTAATATATATATATATATATATATATATATATATACACACACACACACACACACACACACACTTTAAATATGAAAATAAATTATATTGAGTAGTGTAATTTTATTTGATTTTAAATTCAGTGAGCTGAATTCTCCAGTCTACTAAAGCTACTTCACTCTGCATAAGAATAGAGTGGTATAAATTGAACTGAAAATATCAGGAGACAGCTGGCAGGGAATTTGCCTTCCATAGGGGGATTCTGTCCTGCTGCCTCTGACAGCCACCCTTCATCACCAGGAAAAGGAAGGCGGGAGACAAGCCAAGTGTTCCAATGGTGATGTGGGAGGGAGCTTGGTGGAACAGAGATCCTCTTTGCCTGATCCTCCATGATGTAAGGTCCGCCACAGACCTTGAGCCAGTAGAATGAGTTAGAACAGGGTTGGGGGTCTGGGTGAACCTACTCTAATTTTTTCCAGGGCCAATGGTGAAGTATCAGAATCATTGTTTCCTAGTGTTGCTTGGATGTATGGTGGAAAATCAGGGCCCAATGTAGTTTACTCGGCCCTTAAACTTTCAGATTCTAATAGGTCACATTTTGTATTGTTAAGTTCTACAGTGCAGTTCTTCATTATGAAGAAAAATTAGGGGTTTGGCAGTTTAGGATTGAACATTTGAGGCTTTTGCTTGTATAGGAAGGCATAGAAGCTGATTTGAGGTTCCAGTATAAACACATTGCTAAAATGGTCATTAATGAAATGAGTTCACCACAAAAGTTTTACTGTGTGTTCAGAAATAATAAAATAATAATAATAAAATCCCAGTATCCTCCAGAACATGGTCATGTACTTAATTCTCATTGAATACTGCAAGGTTTCTCCTTAGGTTTATTTTAAAAAGTGACTATTTCACTGATTTATGTACAACTTGTAATGAGGTCATGTAGAAAAGTTTTGCTACCTTAGTTTTAGTGGTGGCTAGCAGGCACCTCGTGTATTTATCACTCACTTTGCAGACAGAACTCAGAAAAGTAAACTGTCTTGATCACTTATGTAAACTTTTACACATTGTCTACTTTCAGAAATCTACACTATCTATCAAAAACATACATTTTGACTTAGATAAGAGATCACATTTTCACATCAGTATTTTTCTGGTGTTATGCCTGAAAAGAGAAATTTTTTTAAACAATTTTAAAAAAAAGCGGGGTTCCCTCCAGTTGTTTTTTCAAGTTGGTTTAATTAACAAAACTGAATTTTACTGCTGCATAGAGATTTAGGACTGCTAAGCATCCAAATTCACACACAGGGTTGTAATATCTTTTAGCATGCAGAGTACGGAACTGTGTGGCTACAGACTTTCATGAAAAAATAGAAACATCTTTATCCTTTTTATTCTGTTCCCAATACAGTCTTGAATTTGCCATTTAATTCAAATGCTACAGTTTTAATTAGGAAATTTTGTTGTATATTGTGTAACTTTATGCATTCTTTAGTACTCTTTTTATTGTTTTTCCCTGAAATGTATTGCACACATTGTTCAGTCTGCTGCTTTTAATCTATAGATTTGTTACCCTTTTCGTTTACCCCTGTGTGTTTGCAAAATATTTTTTGTAGTTAGCATTTCAAATAGGTGTGTGTGTATCATATATAATGTGTGTGTGATCATATATAATATAATATCACAGTAAATAAATTAAATAAAGACAATTAATTAACAATAGGTTCCTGAATTTTAACAAACTTGGGGACGAATTTTCAAAAGTGCTTAGGGTGTTTTAGTTTCTGTTGTGTTTTTTAACTTAAGTGGGAGCAGAGTATGGCTAATACTGAACACTTTGGAAAATCCAGTCTTTAATATTATGTATAGCATCCCCATACTTTCGCAGTCATATAGGTAAAATATAAATAGCTAATGTTCTTTTAAGGATTTTGACTAGAAAATAAGTAACAAGTAATATTAAAATAATATTCATGTCTTCAGTTGTTACAAAAGTTGCATGGATACCCATAGCTGTTCACCTTATTTGAAATGAAGTTGGCTTCTATAGGTTTTAGGTGCAGAATGTTAATTCGCATCATTTCCCGGACAGCATCATGTAGTAGTTTGTTTATCTGTGTTGTGATTATGCCGTAGTGGGGCTATAAGAAAAGATAGAATGGAAATGCATGTTTTTCTATGCAAATATATCATCTGATGAAAATGTTGTTTCAGTTTGTGCACTGAAGCTCCATGTGAATTGCATGAAGGATTGGCTCATGTTTTTCTGCTTCAGTATAAGTGAAATATGCAAAAACATATTAATATGAGCTTGAGGTTGTTTATCAACTATATTATTCTTAACCATATGTGACTGTCATGTTGCAGCTTGCAAAATGGCTCTGTTTAAAAGGTAGCCAAACAATTTTTTTTCAGATTAGTTAATTAGTGAATAACGCTACAATCAGTATTTTGTGATATGTACTTCATAAGTATGACTGCTTTGGAATAATAATATTGAAAGCATAACAACAGAAAATATTGTAACATACGTTACACTGAAGTTCGTATTCCTGCCTATGTATGACATCTGATTTCTTCACTTGTGTGCATTCATCTCATTTCAGAGCTTCACATATTTATTACAGAGTAAATAGTTTAATGTAATGTTTTAGTTTATTGCATGTAATCAGTTTCTCATGCTTTTGATCTTGACTATTGTGAAACTGTTATAATGTGGAATTTGGCATTGTATAAAAGGCATATATTTGTTATCTATCAAAACATGAAAAGCAAATATTTTTGTTTATTTGTTTGATTTTGCAGTACCTTAAGTGTTAAAGCCTGAAAGGATTTAGAAGGCTGCAGTGAATGTGTTAAGACTGTTAATGAAGCTTCTGAATCTAAGGACAAAATTAGCTCTCACACCCACACTGCACAAAGTACAGGAACTGTCTGCTAGAATTGCATCATGACTTTTACCTGGGGACACTAGTATTATATTCAGTTGAACTGATGAAATTGGGAAGACAGATGTCCCCAAAGGACACTTTAAGAAGCTTGTACCTACATAAATTGCTTGTCAAAAATCCCTGAAATTTGAATTTGAAACCAATGTAAAAATGCTTTTTGCATGTAAACTACATATTATATATTGTACCATATAATATTTACTTTTAAGACTATATAGAAAATATTTTTTGGATATAATAACCTTGCTGACTGTGAGAATTAAAGGGACTCTTGGAAGCGGTGAGCATGTACTACTTGATTTCATTATGGTAAGGGATGGATTCACATTCAGCAGTATAAGCATGCTTGACTGCAGAAAAGCAAATTATGGAAAATGAACAAAAATAGAGGGCCTACTTATCCTTGCTGCCTCAGTTAGTGCAATAGAAGAAGGTCGGCACGGAAATGGGAGAACAGAAAGGATGGGTAAAGGCCAGGAGTATCATGTTCTCCCCACTCTGATTCCACAGAAGTTTCTTCCAGAAGTTATATCATGATTGGATGCTGCAAATTGGGAGGGAATAGGACAAGGAGGACTTCAATTATCTAGTATTATCCCACTGGAAACCTGCAGAGATTCTTCAGGTAACGCAATGTTGATATTGTCCATTGAGTGAAACGGCTTTCCCTTAAGTAGGGGGCCAGGGGAGCAAGCAGCTTCTGACATAATGCTGCAGTGTAGCTTTGGAGAGGGGTATCAGTATGTAATACAGGAAATGATCACCAGATTAAGATGATACTCCCCCTGCATGGCCAGCATGAAAATGGAGTGATGGGACAGTGGAAAGAAAATCTGATCCCAAAGGATGATGAAGTAGAACTTCCTGTAGAACTTTTCCCATGCCTGCTAGTGAGTAAAATGAAATGAGAAAATCCAATGGGGTTTCAGCTCTGTGTATATAGGTGGTAATTGCTACAGAAGTGCAAAGTATTACTAGCAATTAGAATACAGTTGTGTGTGTGAATGAATCTTGCATTTCCAAATATACTTGAACTGGATACTTGTGTAATTATTTAAATGATGCAAACACATGCAGCCAAACAGGAGGCACAAAAGCAGAGTTGTTTCTAGAGATCTTCAGATCAAACATTTGCCTTTGGTGCCTCTTGCCTGGCTGAACTTCTGAAGTGAATAGAAATAATTCAGTATATGTTTCATTTTTTTTACGTAAGAGGACAAAAGTGGTAAAGACTTCTTAGAGAAGGTGGATGGAGTTAGAGGGGATTAGTGAAACTGAGATTTCCCCCCTTTAAGTTCTCATACCTCATCAAAATGTGCATAAAAATAAATCTCAATTTGGGTTCAATCCTCCATCCCCAAAATGAACTTCCAGGGGTAAAACATAGGTTCTTGTGACTGTTGAATTGTCCCATTCAATTCTGTGGCAGCAGATAAGAATGATTAAGCAGAGGATTTCTTTATCGTCTAGGCTGAATATAGAGGGCTACATAGTGAATGCAGAAAAATACCACAAATAAAATTGCTGAGAAACCCCTAGTCTTTCTGACTTAGAGACATTACATCAAAGAGGTTTCAATTATATAGTAGACAACCTTCCAGAAAGTGAAGAATATATAATAATGGGACATCAGTCAAATGGAAGAATAATAGATTTATAGATTAATGGATTTTAAGATCAGAATGGCTAATATTGAGCTGCTTTACTCCTTCATTTTAAAGCAGGTTTTCCAGATCGGGAATCATTCTTGTATCTCTTTTCTGAGCCTTTTATATACAGGGAAATTGGGAACTAGTGCCCATAAGCTAGTTGCATTAATCATAGAAGTAGATTCACTAAATGGAGCAATGCAAGGGCATTACTTGGGGTTTTTTTGAGGGGGGAATTAATAGTGTGGTGGATTGAGATGAAATGTTAAAAATCATTAAGGCTGAAGAAAGCTAGGGATTTTGGAAGATGATGTTGGCAAGGCCAATTACAGTTGTTTTAAGAACATAATGTAAGGAACAGGAAAGACTTGATGTGACTTAGCTGTGATTTCTCAGATGCTGATTTTTATTTTTTAAAGGACAATATTAAAGGCTTATAGAGAAGAGATAAAGACAGTCAATATGTAGAATGGGTTCATACTGCCTGTAGTGGTGGAGAGGTATTTACAAGTAATCAGTGATGGGGGAAAAAAGAAGTTCTAGAGAGATTCTAGGTCCATCAGTAAATGAAGAATGAGAATACATTGGCTGATATACCGAACTCCTTTTTATAATATGCCCTTAAGAAGAAAGTTAAAGATTATTAGGAATAAGCAAATAAGGACTCTATAATAATACCTATTGGTGAAAAGCAGAAAGGAGAATAATTGAGGTGAAAAAAACAAACATTAAGAAATCAGATTTCCATATAATATACAGAAGACAGATATTTACTTCCTATCTTTTCTAGTTCTGTTGCACCAGTCACTGCAGAATCTAAGTTTTGTTATGCATCTTAGGCCTTGTCTACACTACAGGACTATTTCGAATCTACTTAAGTCGAATTTGTGGATTCGACCTTATGAAGTCGAATTTGTGTATCCATACTAAATACACAAATTCGAACTTCTGAGTCCACATTCACGGGGCCAGCGTCGACTTTGGAAGCGGTGCACTGTGGGAAGCTATCCCACAGTTCCCGCAGTCCCCGCTGCCCATTGGAATGCTGGGTAGAGCTCGCAATGCCTGCTGGGTGAAAAAATGTGTTGAGGGTGGTTTTGGGTAACTGTCATCATTGAACCGTCAATCACGCCCTCCCTCCATGAAAGCGCCGGCGGGAAATCTGTTCGCGCCCTTGTCTGGTCGGTTACAACGCGGACGCCACATCACTGCGAGCATGGAGCCCGCTGCGATCATCGCTGCACTTATGGCCGTTGTCAACTCCTCGCACCTTATTGTCCACCTCTTCCACAGCCAGCTGATGAGAAACCGGGCGAGGAGGCTCCGGCAGCGCGGTGAGGAGAGTGGCGCAGGCCTCTCACAAAGCAGGGTACGCCGGGCAGTGGAGATCATGGTGGCAATGGGTCACGTTCATGGTGTGGAACGGCGATTCTGGGCCCGGGAAACAAGCACAGACTGGTGGGACCGCATAGTGCTGCAGGTCTGGGATGACACAGAGTGGCTGCGAAACTTCAGGATGCGTAAGGGCACTTTCCTTGAACTGTGTGACTTGCTGTCCCCTGCCCTGAAGCGCCAGGACACACGCATGCGAGCAGCCCTGAGTGTGCATAAGCGAGTGGCCATTGCTCTCTGGAAACTAGCAACGCCAGACAGCTACCGGTCAGTAGCGAACCACTTTGGCGTGGGCAAATCTACCGTGGGGATTGCTGTCATTCAAGTAGCCCACGCAATCGTTGAGCAACTGCTCTCAAAGGTAGTGACTCTCGGAAATGTCCAGGTCATCATAGATGGCTTCGCCGCGATGGGATTCCCAAACTGCGGTGGGGCTATAGATGGGACTCACATCCCTATCCTGGCACCAGCCCACCAGGCCAGCGAGTACATTAACCGAAAGGGCTACTTTTCAATGGTGCTGCAAGCTGTGGTGGACCATAGGGGACGTTTTACCAACATCAACGTCGGGTGGGCGGGCAAGGTTCATGACGCGCGTGTGTTCAGGAACTCTGGTCTGTTTAGACGACTCCAGGCAGGTACTTTCTTCCCGGACCACAAAATAACGGTTGGGGATGTGCAGATGCCTACAGTGATCCTCGGGGACCCGGCCTACCCGCTAATGCCCTGGCTCATGAAGCCTTATACAGGCGCCCTGGACAGTGCGAAGGAACTCTTCAACTACCGGCTGAGCAAGTGCAGAATGGTGGTGGAGTGTGCTTTCGGACGTCTCAAGGGGAGATGGCGGAGCTTACTGACTCGCTCGGACATCAGCGAAAAGAATATCCCAGTAGTTATTGCTGCTTGCTGTGTGCTCCACAATCTATGTGAGAGCAAGGGCGAGACCTTTTTGGCCGCTTGGGAGGTTGAGGCAAATCGCCTGGCTGCTGTTTACGATCAGCCAGACACCCGTGCCGAGAGAATATCCCAGCGGGAAGCGCTGTGCATCAGGGAGGCTTTGAAAGCGAGTTTCCTCGCAGAGCAGGGTAACCTGTGACTGTCTACTTGATTTTAAGAGAGCCTGATCATGGGCCTGTGTCTGTATGTGTCCAGTTAGATCTGAGCTCACAAACCCGGTTCTCCAAGTTTCCCCCACTTCCAAAGCACGTTTTAAAACTAATGAAACGTAACAGTACTTAATAATAAATCTTTCGTTGACTTTGCATTTCTGTTTCTTGGTTGAAACATGTAAGCATTCTGTGCTGGGTAAGGTGTGCACTGATGTACAGACCGCTTGTCCAAAACAGGACGGACAGCCTCCTGCCCCTACATAGGTCTGTGGGGTGGGGGACGGTTTACGGTGGTTCTGCATGTAGGGGGAGGGTTGCAGGAATGGGTGGGTTTGCAGGAAGGGGCAAGGGGTGCCGTCTTTGGATAGGGGTTTACATGACGGCTGTGGGCTGTGGGTTTGGGCGTTGGAAGGGGTGAGGGGTGTGGGGGAAGGGTGAGTATCTGCCCCTGGATGAGGGCTCTTTTTGGGGCTCAGGGCACCGGGGAGGATCGTGGCTACGGTCGAAGTGCATGTGAAGGGAAGCCTGCCTTTACATTCAGGGATGGCAGGCACCAGGATCCTGGACAAGCATACACATCAACGAAAGACCCGGGGCAGCATACACCACACAGACTGACCCTGGTGCCTAGTGACTGCAGTCTGTGTGTGCCCTGCAGTTGACCCTGCACCCAAGTCTGTACCATGGTACTGTGGGCTATGCACTGCAATTACAATCCCCCCCCCCACATCCACAGAAAGTCTTCTGACACGAGAAACGTGACGGAAACAGTGAGTAACACCAAACCGCTGTTAATAATGTAGTACACAGTGGGGGGTTTAAACTTGGAGTTGGGACTGGTTGATGCTGTAAGGAAAGAACTTGTACAAATTTACAGCGCGAGAGGTGTCTCGAACATTAGCGGTCTGCTGCGGTGCAGGGACAGTTCTCACGGCCCCTACCGCCCCTCCTTCTTGTAACTTTGGGTGAGGGGGGGACAGGACTTCTTGGCGTTGGAGGGCGGTTGCAGATGCACTGCAGGGGGGCTCTCTCCTCCTGCCTGCGGTCTTGCAGAACATCTACAAGGCGCCGGAGCGTGTCCGTTTGCTCCCTCATTAGACCAAGCAGCGTTTGAGTCGCCTGCTGGTCTTCCTGCCGC
The DNA here is from genome assembly GCF_020497125.1 of Mauremys mutica. Taxonomy (NCBI): domain Eukaryota; kingdom Metazoa; phylum Chordata; order Testudines; family Geoemydidae; genus Mauremys; species Mauremys mutica. The sequence goes on along the minus strand of NC_059072.1, from coordinate 180,762,401 downwards.
CACCTATCCTCCCGTTCCATGTGTGTGCGATGCTGCTGACACAGGGTGTCCCTCCACTGTCTCTGCTCTGCCGCCTCCGCTCTGGAGCAGGCCATCAGTTCCTGGAACATGTCGTCCCTAGTCTTTTTCTTTCGGCGTCTAATCTGAGCCAGCCTCTGCGAGGGGGATGCCGGGGCAGTCCGGGAAAGAGCCGAAGCTGTGTGATGCGAAAAAGTAGGTGATTTCCTTGAACACATACATGTTTGCCAACAGTAAACACAGTCTAGTCAGTTTCAGTTAACAAGACCAAAGAGGGAACCAAGTCTCAGGAGATCTCAGAACTAGTCCGAGATTTCGGAATACGCTCTCATTGGCGGAGCCATTGCACTGGACAGCGCACAAGCGAGGAGACAGCTGCATCCCTCTTGCACAAAGTCCTGGTAAGCCTTACAGTACATACTGCTTATCAGTTAGTGGTTAGCTGTGCTCTCCTGCTAAAGGAAATGTGCAAAGCAGAAAGGATGAGCCTTTTGCAGCCCTCCCGCCAGTGCACGGGAACGATCAATGGATGCTTGTTCTCTGTGGCCTCTCGCACGTGGCTGTTAGTCGAGGGTCATTGTTATGCAACCTAATTGTAAACCATTAACAATAGTAACACTACACTAATTGCCCTACTTAGATGCAGTATTTGCAGAACGAGATCACCCTGAGGCGGGTCACTCGTGCCCAGAAAGACAGGATGTTACGGGACGCACTGCACAGACCAGGACCATATGCAGCAATGCTAGTCGAGGCAATGGTTCCACTCTATATTCGGATGTCCTGGCGTGGAAGAGTCTGCTTCCACGGAGCGCCCAACAAGGCACCTCTTCCGACGAACCTCATGCGGAGGCTTTGCGAGGAACTGAGTGACACCTTCGTGGAAATGTCGCTAGAGGATTATTTTTCTATCCCCATTTGTGTGGACCTTCTCTTTATATAGTTTAATATTTAGAATTTTGTAAATACAGTTTCTATTTTTTCTATAACAATGTTACAAAAAATAAATGTTTATACGTGTAGCACTTACCGCCTGATCCTTCCCCTGATTCCGAGTCCGGGTTAACGGCAGGGGAGGGTTGGTAGGGGATCTCTGTGAGGGTGATGAAGAGATCCTGGCTGTCAGGGAAAGCGGGAGTGTGTTCGCTGTCACCTGCGCCGTCCTCAAAAGACCCTTCCTCATCTTCCCCATCGGCGAACATCGAGGAGGAACTGTCCCGGTACACTATTCCGTCCTCGGAGTCCACCGTCACTGGTGGGACAGTGGTGGCAGACCCACCTAGAATGGCATGCAGTGCCTCGTAGAAGCGGCATGTCTGGGGCTGTGCTCCCGAGCGTCCGTTTGCCGCTCTGACTTTTTGATACCCTTGTCTTAGGTCCTTGACTTTCACGCGGCACTGCATCGCATCCCGGCTGTATCCTTTCTCTTTCATGGCTTTCGAGACCTTCTCGAAGGTCTTCGCATTCCGCTTGCTGGAGCGCAGCTCCGAGAGCACAGACTCCTCGTCCCACACAGCGATCAGATCCATGACTTCCCTGTCAGTCCATGCTGGGGACCTCTTTCTATTCTGGGATTGCCCGGACTCCTCTGCTGGAGAGCTCTGCATCGTGGCAGGTGCTGCGGAGCTCGCCCCGATGTGCAACCAGAACGTCAGATTCAAAGTGCCCAGACAGGAAAATGAATTCAAATTTTCGCGGGTCATTTCCTGTGTGGCTGGGCAGAGAATCCAAGCTCGGACTGCTGTCCAGAGCGTCAACAGAGTGGTGCAGTGTGGGATAGGTCCCGGAGCTACTAAGTTCGATTTGCATCCACACCTAGCCTAATTCGAGCTAGCCATGTCGAATTTAGCGTTACTCCACCTGCCGGGGTGGAGTACCAAATTCGAACTAAAGAGCCCTCTAGTTCAAATTAAATGGCTTCCTGGTGTGGACGGTTGAGCGGTTAGTTCGAATTAACGCTGATAAATTCGAATTAAAGTCCTAGTGTAGACCAGGCCTCAGAGTTTTTATGAGAATGATGGTCTTCTCACTGGACTGGAAATCAGGAAATTTACATTAATAGAATCACAGAATATCAGGGTTGAAAGGGACCTCAGGAGGTCACCTAGTCCAACCCCCTGCTCAAAGCAGGACCAATCCCCAAGTAAATCATCCCAGCCAGAATTCTGTCAAGCCTGACCTTAAAAACATCTAAGGAAGGAGATTCTGCCACCTCCCTAGGTAACCCATTCCAGTGCTTCACCACCCGCCTACTGAAGATGTTTTTCCTAATATCCAACCTAAACCTCCCGCACTGCAACTTGAGACCATTACTCCTTGTTCTGTCATCTGCTACCACTGAGAACAGTCTAGATCCATCCTCTTTTGGAACCCCCTTTCAGGTAGTTGAAAGCAGTTATCAAATCCCCCCTCATTCTTCCTTTCTGCAGTCTAAACAATCCCAGTTCGCTCAGCCTCTCCTCATAAGTCATGTGCTCCAGCCCCCGAATCATTTTTGTTGCCCTCCGCTGGACTCTTTCCAATTTTTCCACATCCTTCTTGTAGTGTGGGGCCCAAAACTAGACACAGTACTCCGGGTGAGGCCTCACCAATGTTGAATAGTGGGGAATGATCATGTCTCTTGATCTCGTGGCAATGCTTCTACTTATACAGCCCAAAACGTTGTTAGCCTTCTTGGCAACAAGGGCACTCTGTTGATTCATATCCAGCTTCTCATCCACTGTAACCCCTAGGTCCTTTTCTGCAGAACTGGTGCCTAGCCATTTGGTCCCTAGTCTGTGGCAGTGCATGGGATTCTTCTGTCCTAAGTGCAGGACTCTGAACTTGTCCTTGTTGAACCTCATCAGATTTCCTCTAATATGTCTAGGTCCCTCTGTATCCTATCCCTACCCTCCAGCGTATCTACCACTCCTCCAAGTTTAGTGTCATCTGCAAACTTTCTGAGGGTGCAGTCCACACCATCCTCCAGATCACTGATGAAGATATTGAACAAAACCGGCCCCAGGAGCGACCCATTGGGACACTCTGCTTGATACCAGCTGCCAGCTAGACATGGAGCCATTGTTCACTACACGCTGAGCCTGACGACGTAGCCAGCTTTCTATCTGCCTTATAGTCCATTCATCCAGCCCATACTTCTTTAACTTGCTGGCAAGAATACTGTGGAAGACCGTATCAGAATCTTTGCTAAAGTCAAGGAATAACACATCCACTGCTTTCCCCTCATCCACAGAGCCAGTTATCTCCTCATAGAAGGCAATTAGGTTAGTCAGGCATGACTTGTCCTTGGTGAATTCATGCTGATACTTTCCTCTCCTCTAAGAGCTTCAAAATTGATTCATTGAGGGCCTGCTCCAAGGACTGAGATGAGGCTGACTGGCCTGTAGTTCCCCAGATCCTCCTTCTTCCCTTTTTAAAAGATGGGCACTACATTAGCCTTTTTCCACTCATCCAGGACCTCCCTTGATCACCATGAGTTTTCAAAGATAATGGGCAATGGTCTGCAATCACATCTGCCAACTCCTTGGATGCAGCGCATCCGGCCCCATGGACTTATGCTCATCCAGCTTTTCTAAATAGTCCTGAACCACTTCTTTCTCCAGGGCTGGTCACCTGCTCCCCATGCTGTGCTGCCCAGTGCAGTAGTCTGGGAGCTGACCTTGTTCGTGAAGATAGAGGCAAAAAAATCATTGAGTACATTCTCTTTTTCCACATTCTCTATCACACTTTCCTTGACTTTCTTCTTGTTACTAACATACCTGAAGAAACCCTTCTTGTTACTCCTAACATCTATTGCTAGCTGCAACTCCAACTGTGATTTGGCCTTCCTGATTTCACTCCTCCATGCCTGAGCAATATCTTTATACTCCTCTCTGGTCATTTGTCCAATCTTCCACTTCTTGTAAGCTTTTTTTCTGTGTTTAAGATCAGCAAGGATTTCACTGTTAAGCCAAGCTGGTCGCCTGCCATATTTTCTATTCTTTCTTCACATTGGGATGGTTTGTTCCTGCAACCTCAATAAGGATTCTTTAAAATACAGCCAGCTCTCCTGGACTCCTTTCCCCCTATGTTAATCTCCCAGGAGATCCTGCCCATCAGTTCCCTAAGGGAGTCAAAGTCTGCTTTTCTGAAGTCCAGAGTCCATATTCTGCTGCTCTCCTTTCTTCCTTGTGTCAGGATCGTGAACTTGACCATCTCATGGTCACTGCCTCCCAGGTTCCCATCCACTTTTGCTTCCCCTACTAATTCTTCCCGGTTTGTGAGCAGCAGGTCAAGAAGAGCTCTGTCTCTAGTTGGTTCCTCCAGCACTTGCACCAGGAAATTGTCCCCTACACTTTCCCAAAACTTCCTGGATTGTCTGTGCACCACTGTATTGCTCTCCCAGCAGATATCAGGGAGATTAAAGTCTCCCATGAGAACCAGAGCCTGTAATCTAGTAACTTCTGTTAGTTGCCAGAAGAAAGCCTCGTCCACCTCATCCCCTGGTCTGGTGGTCTATAAAAGACTCCCAGCATGACATCACCCTTGTTGCTCACTCTTGTAAACTTATTCTATTCCCAATTCTGCCACAGACTTCCTGTGTGACCTTGGTCTTAATTTCACTACATCTCACTACTATCTGTAAAATGTGTTAATTTTTCCATCCTCACCCTGATTCAGAGAAAGCATAAACTTAATTTATGAGCATATACTTAATTCCCATTCAGTAGGACTTAAACACATACTTAAGTGCTTTTTCTGAATGGGGATGCTTTGCTCAATGAGGAACTAGTGTTGTGAGGATAAATTCACTCACATTTGTAAGGGATTCAGATTATTACTCAGCATGATAATGCTTATTAAACGACTGACTATTACTTTTTAAAAATCACAGACTTATGGGGGGGGTACTGAAAGACTGGGGAGGGAGCAGGGAAAGCAAATGTGATAATAATATTCAAAAAAAAAGAAAGCAAAGTTATCCTGGTATGCACTATTCTGTACATCTAATCACTATACCTAGTAAAATAAAGAAAGAAATGTGAAAGGAGTAGGAGGAATTGCTAAGGCTATGTCTGCACTATAAAGTTAAGTTAACTTAAGTCCACGTTAATCCACCACTGTAATTAAACTGCTGTTGCACTTCCACACAACTCTCCTTGTGTCAGCGAAGCACATCCACACTAGGTGCTCTTGCATGGACGGAGATAGCAGTGCACCATGCAGCTCACCACCATCTGCTACTAGGTGCTCTGGGGATGGATTGCAGTGCCTCATGGAGGGATGGGTTGCTGAACATCCCATGATGGTTTTCTCCATCCCATCATTACACTGCTTTTCAACAGCCTCTGTAAACTGCACACCCGCCATCTCTGTCATAAAGCATGGACCCTGCACTGCTCTCCAGTATTGTGGTGAGTATTATGAACACAAGGCACCTGATCCTGCAGTATTTCATTAGCTGCGAATCTGATGACGACACCATGGTATCTGCCCTAATCTGTGTCGTGCACAGAATGAATTCAAGATGGCTGTTGGCATTCACAGAGCAGTTGCACATGGTGGACCGTTGGTTCTTGGTGCAAGAAACTAGCATTGAATGGTGGAATAGCATCATTATGCAGGTGTGGGATGATGAGCAGTGGCTGCAGAACTCTCAGATATGCAAAGCCACCTTCCTGGAACTGTGTGAGGAGCTCGCTCTGGCCCTCCGGCGCAAGGACACCAAAATGAGAGCTGCCCTCATGGTGGAGAAGCAAGTGGCGATCACTGTGTGGAAACTGTCAATGCCAGACTGCTACCAATCAGTCACAAATCTGTTTGGAGTGGGGAAATCCATCATGTGGGTTGCAGTGATGAAAGTGTGCAGGGTCATTAATTGCCTCCTGCTACAAAGCACTGTGACTCTGGACAATATGCATGAAATAGTGGATTGTTTTGTGGCAATGGGATTTCCTAACTGCAGCGAGGAGATAGATGGCATGCATATCCCCATTTTGGCATCTGACCTCCTTGTGATGGAGTACATCAACAGAAAGGGCTACTTTTCTATGGTATTGCAAGTGCTGGTGGATCACCAGGATCGTTTTACCGACATCAAAGCTGGCTGGTCAGGGAAGATGCATGATGCATGCATTTTCAAGAACACTGACCTGTACAGAAAGCTACAAGCAGGGACTTTCTTTCCAGACCAGAAGATTTCCATTGGGGATGTTGAAATGACAACAGTGAGCCTAGGAGACCAGCCTACTCCTTGTGCCTATGGCTCATGAAGCCTTGCACCAGCATTCTTGACTGCAGCAAGAAGGGCTTCAACAGCAGGCTCAGCATGTGCAGAATATTGTTGAATGTGCCATTGGCCACTTAAAGTGGCACTTCTTCTTTGGCAGGTTAGACCTCAGTGAAGAAAATATTCTCATGGTCAAAGCAGTCTCCTGTGCTCTGCATAACATTTGTGAAGATAAGGGGGAGAAGTTTCCATAGGGGTGGAGCATTGAGGTGAATTGGCTGGCTGCTGTGTTTGAGCAGCTAGATACCGGGGCTGTTAAAAGGGTTCAATGGAGGGCTATTTCAATCAGGGGGGCTTTAAAGGAGCATTTTGACAATGAGCCACAGTAATATGTGTTTCTGTAATGCGTTTAGCCAGGCATTGTTTTCTTGCACTGTATTATGAGTCTTGTGAGTGTGGTAATGTAATAATGCAAATGCACCTATCGGCACGGTCTATGAATTTTAGCAGCATCCACCATATGTAGGAGACAAATAAAGACTCATTCACTTTCTAGAAGAACATTTTTATTCAACACCCATGCAAAAAATTCTATCTTCTGGGAGGAACAAGAGAATGAAGAGAACATTTGCCAATGAGGCTCTCACAGTTGGGTGTATTTCCAGCTGTCATTGTGAAATATCTCCCTCACTGTTGTGTTTGGGGTACTTTGACAGCCCTGGAACATGCGAGGAATGTGTGTGCGAGGGGCGGGATGTGGGGAGGGCATGGAAGATAGTTCTGTATGGGCTGCAGAGGGAGGCAAGCACGGATGTGTTCCACCTGAAATTCATTTATGGACCTCAACATGTCTGTTTGCTCTGTGAGAAGCTGTGTCATCTGCTCCTGCCCCTGTTTCCTATCGTGACCATCCACGCACAGTTTGTCATTAATAGTCTCTCTTCATTCTCTCTGCTTGCAATTCGAAACACCAGAGGATTGCAGCACCTCCTGGAACATGTCTTCCTTACTCCACTTGTTTTATCTCCTTATCAGACAGAGCCAGTGTGCAGGAGGAGACCCTCAGGGGCACATCTGCAGATGCTAAAGAAACAACAGACAGAGGCATTATTGTGAGTGTACTCACACCCTTCAAACAAGTTTAGAAACACAAATTTCTCACTTTCCCTTGGCAGGCATACAGATGGTGGGAGCCCAAGGCGGGGCTGACAGAAGCTGATATCTCGTTCCTGAGGATAATCAAGGATGCAAAGGTGCAGTTCCTGTGTGTGTGTGGCTGCAGACAAGGTCCGTATGCTGCTTGCCTATGTGCTGCTGTGGCACCTGCAGAAGTAATTGCCGATTTGCGAGGCAAAGTTTCCTACCATGGAGAAAGCAACAAGGCAGTCCTCCCGAGGAACCTTCAACAGAGGATTGCAGAATACCTCTAGGAAAGATTCCTAGACATCTCCATGGAGGAATCCCAGGATATCCCGGTGTTCATAAACACACTACAGGGGTCCCTCTGCCTAGCTACACAGGGGAATGAGAAGCAGATACAAGCAGATGTTCCTTTGCTGGTTATTTCAGTCCCTCTTCTACCTTTATTAAAAAATCAGAACATGGCCACATTTTTTCCTGCAATATAAAAACACAATGAGTACTTACTTAAGGTTCCCTCTCTTGCATCAGGCGCATCAGAACCCAGTGCTGGGACTGATTAGACTGTTTTGGAGTTAAAAAGAGGGTTTGGCTCACCACACCACTGGATGACCCTGTTGCCTGCCCCCCATCCTCCAACTTCCTCATCCACCACATCATCCTTAGGGTTCACTCCACTGGCCACAGACTCCATCTCCCTCTCCGCTGAAGTATCCAGGGGGCTCTTGGCGATGGAGCTGAAGATGTCCTTGAGGATAGCATGCAGCTCCTTGTAGAAGCGGCATGTATTTGGCACCACACTGGAGAGACTACTGCCTCCCTTCCTTCTGGTACATCTGCCTCCGCTTCTTGATTATTATTTTTTGCACAGCACTGCTGTGTGTCCCTATTGTACCCCTACTCCTCCATGCCACGAACAATCTGCCAATAGATATCAAAATTCCTGCGGCTGGAGCAGAGCTGTGGCTGCACAGTCTCCTCTTCCCACAGACCCAGCAGACTCAACATCTTTGGTGTACTCCAGGCAGGGGCATGTTTGCTGCGGGGAGCGGACGTGGGCAGATGGGCAGATGCTATGTGAGCTGTCCATGGTGAGCAAACAGGAAGAGCAATTGCAAAAATACCTGGGGCTTTAAAATGGGAGGGTCACATGCTATGTACCTGGCTGCAGGGCAGTGTAGTTCAAAGCTGTGACCAGAACAGTCACGGTGGGCATTGTGAGACACCTTCTGGAGGCCACTTAAGGTGATATAAGCAACCCAGTGTTTACACAGACACTGTGTCGCTCTAACCATTCCACCGTAAGGGCTACGCCTCTCATCGAGGTGATTTTATCATGTCAGAGTAGCAGGAGAGTTAAATTGGCGGGAGCAGCATTCCAGTGCATACACCTCCATAATTAGATCAATATAAGCTGCCTTATGTTGACTTAACTTTGTAGTGTAGACAAGCCCTAAATGTGTAAAAGAGGATAATAGAAGAGATAAATTGTATGACGGGAAATATAAATGTATGTTGCCAAGGAAATAAACAATACCTTTTTTTGATAGATTAACAAAATTAAGGAGGATGGAAAGAATGTAATACATGTAGTATATTTGGATTTTAATGAAACATTTGCTTTTGCCTCACCCTACATTACTTGAAAAATGAATTAATATTGGCTTGAATAAGAACATTGTTATGTGGATTAAAACTGGCTGAAAGACCATAAACAAAGAGTGTCTAGAGTGGTACCACAGGGATAACTGTTAGAGCCAGTCTTATTTAATATTTTGATTAATGATCTGGAAGGAGGGTGTAAACAGCATGTTAATAAAATTCACATATGATTCTAAATTGAGTGGTGATGGAAACACTAATGAGTAAAGAAAAGTAATGCAAAGGGATCTGGAGAGATTAGAAATAAGGGCAAAAACCAGCATAATGAGATTCAGCTTGGGGAAAATGCAAGCTCATAGATCTTGGGGAAAGAGACTCTGAAACAGATATTTACCAGAGGAGGGAAACCTTGAAGGCAATAATGCAGAAAAAGACCTACAAGTAGGAATGATAGTGAAAGTAAATTAGATATGGCTTTGGCATGTGACCTGGCAGCATCCCATATGCCAATCATTTCATAACATCTGTGAGGTTGTGTAATAGTCTCCCAAAGAAACATTTTAAACTTGACAGAAAAATATACTACTAAATGTTACAACAGTGAACAATCCTACATTAGGAGATAAATTGGCTATGTGAGCCACTAGATTGCTTTCATCTCTATTTTCTGTGATTCTAACATGATCATCTAAATATTTTATCCCTGATGTACTTTGATTTTAAAGAAAATCAAATTGGATAATAGAAATAAATATTGAATCGTTGCATTTTTTTTTTCATTTTTTTTCATGTTTTGCTGTAAATAACAAAAATACCCAACAAAAACCTAGCAACACCATTCATAATTAATTTAACTATTATTGAGTTATGGAATATCCTATAGGATGGAGTACTTCTGGAAATGAAACCAGCGGGTGTATGTATAGCAGCAAATACAGAAGTGGGAAAAGTTTGTAATTTTTCAAATCTCAAACATCATAATTATATCAGTTGTATTTTATCTAATATCTTACCTAATGTCGTAATATCTAAAATACCATATAAATAGCCTTCATGCCAGAATAATGTATGTCAACCAAGTCATAATTTCTTGATGTAATGCTACTTAATGCAAAATTGTATATGAAAAAAAATCTTGTTTAAAGTTTACTATTCTCGATAACCTAGGAAAATGATCAAATTTAGTTTTTTATTGATGGCACACAAAGAAGACCGAAAACATGAATTTTTAACTGTGTTTTAAAGGAAAATAACTTTTAAAAGTTTAAAATGGTAATATTCTTGTTATCTGCATATTTAGCACATTTGTCTGAACTTGGTGTTTATTCATTGGAAAAGGAACATTATGATTTGGAGGCTAAAAATATTTTCTAAAGTATAAATAATTTTAATTGCATTCCAAATTGTAATTTGACTAATAAATGATTTAATTTGAGAATTTGTTAATTTTGATTCAAATAGAATTTTAGATATTTTTTAATCTGGAACAGTGAATGTAGGGGATATAGAGCTAAAGAGCTTGGTTACACAGGGTGAGCTGTTTGAGAAGAGCTAAAGAATCACACATACATTTCCATGGAAAGCATTATAAAGTTAAAAAATCAAATGCATATTTTATGCAATAAGAGACTCAAGTTTTGTAGTGCTGATATGAACATGAACTTCCCAAAAGTGTGAGGGTGGCTGGTTCTGAGGGATTTGGTTCAGGCCTATTTCTCAGTGAACCCAACATAAAATAAATTAGTTTTGCTCTCATTCTTTTGTGGAAGTGCTACAGTATATAAAGGGGCACAGGTGTAATTGCCTGATTGCTACTGACAATATGAGAAAACACAGCTTATCTCCTTGTGTTTATTTTTCTCTGTTTTGTCACAGTTGCTTACATATAAATGATGGAAGTGTGATGTGGTTGATAAGAACAGCACTTCATGCAATTTAATTAAATAGTAATTAATAAATAGTTTAAGATATATTTTCTAAGTAATTTTCTTCCTTGCACACAACTCCATTGAAATACTATTTAGTAGAAAATTATTTGAAATTTTTTAAGCTGATCTATTTAGCTATCTGAATCCTCCCCTATTTGTAATCTTCTGTATTGATTAGATTAACTCAACCGTCACCAAGTATGTAAGAAACCTGTTACAATCACCATCTCAGAAATGACTTATTTTGTCCTGAAAATTATGGAAGATTCTTAAGCTCTGCTTGAAGTTAAACAGAACCTCAATAATAAAAATGGAAATTGAAGTTCCAATCCTGTAACAAAATATGCTAAGTGATATCCTTATGCATGGGTTCCAAATGTTTGACCTAAAACTAAAAATCAGATCCTGTGGTTCCACAAACAAGGCATAAATCCTTAGGCCACAGAATTTCCCTGGACAAGTTACTGGAACGTAATTATCTCACCTAGATACTACAGCTAACCAAAATACTTTGCATTTGCATAGTCTTGTTCTCCTCCACCAAATTAAATAACAGTTTACAAATATGGAGAATCAACATTAATCCAAATTTAGAGTTAGACTAAGTACATACATTTGTGAGAGATCCATTTTGGTCTAGAATATAAGACACACTGATCTGGTTCCTCAGAACTATTTCCTCAGAACAAAGGTTCTTTTCCTGTCTGCCACAAACTTTCTGTATAATTTTTGCCAAACTTTCTTTTATCTATCTGTTTGGAAAAAACTAATCTGTGCAGACTGTCCTCTAGGACACATGGTCATTTCAGTGGGGGATGCAGAACGGGGTTAAAAGTTGAGTTTGAAAAGCAAATCAAAACACTAGTAACTCAAGTAACAATTTTCACAGATCAGGGCCCCATTTCAGGAAGGAACTGAAGCACATGCTTGAGTCCATCTCTATTCAACCAATGGGGTTTAAAGATATGATTAAGTGCTTTCTTGAGTAAGGATTATTTCTTTAATAAGGATGTTTGTCTTGCTATGCCGAAAGAATTACAGGAGACATTAGATATGGGTTTAATCAGGCAGCAACTTTATTATTAGACAGATGTCTGGTACTAACCTGTCAGATAAAATGTGTGCAGTGCAGGTGCAAAATTTATGTCCCTCCAGCAGATTCCCTGCCGGGACCATACCAATTTCAGCCAGTTTTTTGCGGGGGAGGGGGGGCTTCCTCAGCTCTCCGCTTTTCATCCAGGTCCCTCCAGCAACTCCCTTGCTGAGACCTTACTGACCACGTCCACTTGTAGGAAGGGTTAAGGTGGACTATAATGATGGGGGGGTTGGCTTCCTGCTGTACGAGTCATAAGAGTCCCCAACTGCCCCCAGCTTGCTCAATTACCAAGCACCATTCCTTAATTCCTTTTCCAAGCCATTTTTTCATTCTTTTGTGCCTTAATTTATGGAGTACCTGCACTGAACATCTGACACAAGGAGGCGCCAGCCATTAGCTTGGCTGCCTCCTCCCCACACCCAGCCGGGTTCCCAGAGATCTCCAAATGGCCTTTTGCCTAGCAGTCCTACTGGGGGTAAAGGGCCCATTGTCCCATGTGTGATCGTTGAGGGGCACCAGCAGCTGCATTGTCCTTGACCTGGTACTGCAACAACCGCTCTCCACAGAGGGCCGCATAGGCGACCCATTCTCTGGATTCTAGAATTGACAAGACTCCTTAAAAGAAACCAAAATAAACAACTTGTAAACTTGAGCCAAAAATCCCCATTCTGCCGCCCAAATCAATGGGGCTTAAAGGTATGATTAAGTGCTTTCTTGAGTAAGGATTATTTCTTGAATAAGGATGTTTTTTTGAGTTGAGACTTAAAACGGGAAAGTTCATTCAATTATTTTTAACAATATAACAAAACCCAAGAAATCTTAAACTGACCATTTTCATTAGAAGAACACTAGGATTTTAATTTAAAAACCCACCTAAATCAAAGAAATTTTATTTTAAGTGGGAAAGTTACGATGTCATACAAGTGACATAAATGGTACATCTTCCTCCATTAAGAGTGTGATGCTTCCCATCACTAACTTGTTTGGCATAATAGTGGTGGAGTCAAAATAAAATGACTTTAGGACCATAGCCATAGATAAGTTTACTTTTAAATGGTCTTAAAAGTATGTCATGCTTTTCAGTGCATTATATTGCAAAATGTACAACGGCAATATGCTGCAGAAATTAAATTCAACCTTGTCTTTACATATGTAAATAGTTCCAGTGTCTTCAAAAGTGACAACTCATGAGGAAAAAAATAAGCACATTTGTAAATGTTTTAGGGTTGTGCCATAAGTTTCTTGAATGTCAGAATGACTGTCAGTAAGTCCAGAGTGATTGATTGCCATTTTGAGGTATTACTCTTACTGTCAGAAGTATGTGACTTGTATCTATCAAAGAATACTACCCAGTGAGCTAGTATGGAGTTGCAGAGTTAGGGCTAAAATCCACAACCTAACTCGGGTCTGGAGGGTGGTAAACTGACGATCAGATGTTAAATGGTTGGAGAAGTGATGAAGATTAAACTAATTTAAGCTAAAATACAGGTGCCAGATACACAAAGAGGAAAAGGAAACATGAGGCTAGTATTGGTGAATTATATCTCCATCCTTAGTGGAGAATGGATGGCCAAGCTTATGTCTAAGAAATAAGAGAATTATTTGTTTTCTGTTTGCCACATGAAAAGGTGAGAACTTTGTAGTCCCCCCGTCCCCTCCTGCCGCCCCTTGGATACTGTGGAAGGAGAAATCTTGTTTGTTTTTATTTAACAAAATTAAACCTCATAAGGGGAAAAGTGGTGTGTGTGTGTTTGGGAAATCACCCTCCTTGAAGGTGAAGGGAAGTGCACACTGTGACACACAAAACTAAAGCATTTCTTACCCTACTTATCTCCTGAAAGTGATAGTATTAGGTATTGCCTTTACAAATCTATTGTTGCTAATTTGAACACTTATTTCCTACTGTAGACCAGGCTGTAGGTCGGTATACCTACATTGCTCAGGGATGTGAAAAATCCAAACCCCTAAAAGATACAGTTAAACCGGTCTAACCCCCAGTGCAGATAGTGCTACTGCTTGTCAGGGAGGTAGAGTACCTATGCTGATGGGAGAAGCCATTCCATTGATGTAGATGGTGTCTTCACTGCAGCAGTGTGGTGTCTTCACAAGCCCTTGGTCTACAGTTCCAGAGGTTCCAGGCTGTATTTTGTTTTTTTTCGGAATGTCTGTCATTTATCCATAGTATAAGAAGTGTGTTGCTGTTTTGAAGAAAGCTTCATACCTCTTTTGTTATAACAGTTACTAATATTTTATTATCATTGAAAGTATTGTGTAGCATAAGAATAGATCATATTCCATGGCTTAATTTTCTGTCATTAGAAATTTACCACATCCTGTTGAAGAAAGGCTGAAAAAAATTAGCTAAAAATAATATACAGGAGTTGAAAATATTACAAAGTGCTTCCTCAATCCAAAAATGGTAATAAGTTTTAAACATCTAAAACAACTTTTATTGAATTGTAATATTAACCTTTTAACACTGGATCAACAGAGCTGCATTAAAAAAAACCAAAACCACAAAGGTTTAATGGGTCTTAACATACAGTGGTTGGGAGCCAAAAATTATGATAAAGAAGATTTATGAAAGTAGTTGTTGAGGTTTATGCATGTCAATGCGTTACTTCATTATATTTTGCTCCCACCTGCGAAATAAAAAGATGGTCTAGATCATCCATGTCTGTTGGTGTTTACAGCCTTGAATTTAGTAGGTGATAGAATATCGCACAAAGCTTCAAAAGACATAGGGAATCATTTTCAAAAAGTGTGCAGCCAAGTCATTATTTTCCCCAGAGATTTTCTAATGCACATTAATCATTGGATATTTGACTTTATTTTTAAAATTAATAAGTCTCGCAAAGATTTTGTTTAAGTTAATGTTCTCAAAGATGGAAAATCTTGTTGTCTGGACATATTGCTGGTTTACAATGCCTGCTAATGCTACAAAAACAGCCACTGGTAGAATTCTTCATGCCTTCTGGTCTACTCGCATATAAACTTGGGAATTATATCACAACCCCATTACTCTACTTTTGTCACAGCAGTTTCTTTCAGCAAGTGTAGTCAGATTGGGAGGGATTTAGGCTGCATATCCTTGGGTTTTGGCACTAATTTTCTCCATATTCTTTCTCATAATGTCCTTTCTCTTGCCTCCACACTTCATGAGCAGCATTCTGGACCAAGTCTGTGGCTGAAGAACTAGTGATGCAGCTTCACCCTCTGCCTTGATGGGTCACCCTCCAAATAATAGGGAAAGAACCACCAATTGAAGGTCCTTGTTGAGTAGGAACAATCCCTCTATCTTATTCTGTTTTGGTTTTTATACCACAATCATCACTAACATAACTGAGTGCCTTCCATAGTGCATTAAGCAACATGACTACATGTTTATCATGTGTTTCTTTTTCTCATCATCTCGAGCATGAGCAATGTGCAATGGAGGGTCTTGTTTTGGTAGGGTGTGTCTTCCCCTGACCCAATATAAGAATACTGGCTGGCAAGGACTGAATTATCCAGGGTGTGTTTCTTTGACATTGCTTAGACTACTATGTGTTTGAAAGAGGAAGGAAAGATTCCTTCTCTGAATGATGAAATGTCTATTTCAGTCAGGGGTAGCACCATTTCATGACTCTCTTTCACAAGCAAGAAAGGGCATAGATTGGATTAATAAAACTTAAATAAAGTCTCCTTTAGGGTGTCCAGAATTTCTTGATGAGTGAGTGTACTGAATTCTGACGATGCAGGTGGGTTTTGATTGTGTTGTATAGGTGAAGCAGAACCATGTTGTGTGAAAACCTTTCCCAAATTTGCTTGATCTTTTCAGGAAAGTAGGATGATTGTTCTTCAGAGAGCTTGGTGCATGGCTCAAATGCAGATTTTAGTCATTCAGGATTAATGAAGTGATTTACCATCCTGGATAATTCTTGGGATGAGATTTGACAGTCTCAGTTGAGGCTGATAGGAAAGTTCTCTAGCCTGTAATATAAACTAAGAATAGACTTTCAGAAAGTCATTATGTATCATCCTGTCTGAATCAACCTTTGTTTTCCACTATCAGTGCTCTAGTTTCCACCACACACTCTTTGCTGGCACAGGTGTCAGAACACTAAGGAGAACTATGTGCTTATCCCCATTCAACAGATGGCTCAGGCAGTGGTGCTATAAGGAGGGCTTTGGGATATTCAACCACTGGGAGGCATTCACGGACAGAGGACTGTTTCTCATGGGATGGACTCCCCCTGAATAGGGAAGGAAATAGACTTCTGGGATGGAGCTTGGCACAACTGATTAAAAGAGCTCTAAACTAGGAATTCTGGGAAGATAGTTGGGAGATGCACATGTAATCTCCCCACCTGTTTCATATATTAAGCAAGAGGAAAATCAAATAAGAGGCTACAACAATGGAGAAAGGAACAGAGGGTAGGAGAATGGACAACAAGAAAAAATATACTGACATTGGTACTGGTTCTAACAGTCTGGTAAGCAACACTGGCAGTAAAATGACTGTACCTAATTGGACAAGGAATATGGGTGAAGCCAAGCAGAAACATCCAATGTGTCTGTATACCAATGCAAGGAGCCTGGGTAACATAATGTAGGACTAGAGCTACTGATGCAGGAAGTGAAGCCAGTTATAACTGAAACATGATGGAAATAGTAATCATGCCTGGAATGCAAGTATTGAAGGGTATTGGCTGTTCAGGAAAGGAACAGTAAAGGTGGTGGAATTGCATTGTATTTTAATGATGAGGTAGACTGTAAAGAAATTAAAAGTGATGGATGAAATGAAGTGTTTTAGGTCAAAATTACTTTGAGGAAGAAAGATAACGGAATCCATTGGAATAGTGCATCGGTCTGATACAGATCCCCAAGATCTGATTTGAATATGGATAGTCTTATTTAATATTTTAAATTAAATAAATACTACTGGGAATTGTGTGATTATGGGAGACTTTAATTTCCCAGATACAGACTGGAATACAAGTGCTATTAATAATGGTAGGCTCCAGATATTTCTGGAAGTTATAACAGATAGATTTCTTCACCAAAAAGTCACTGAACCAATAAGGTGATGCAATTTTAGATTTAGTATTGGTAAGCAACTAGGACCTCATAGAAGAACTGGCTGTAGAGGACAACTTTTGATTCGAGTTGTCATCATGATTTAACTCAGTTTAAACAAAATGAAAGGATAAATATAAATAGATCTGCAACTAGGATCCTTGATTTCAAAAGGGCAAAGGGAGTTAGTTAGGGAAGTGGACTGTACTGAAGAACAAGGGTCTGAATGTGGCGGAGACTTGGAATTAGTTTCTGCCACTTTGACTTAAAGTATCTGGAGCCTGCATCTGAAGCAAGGGGAAACATATCTAGGGAAGGGTTGCTGACCAAACTGAATGAAGAAGCCTTGATTATTAAGAGAAAGACGAAAGCCTGCAAGCTTATTAGCACACTCCACTTTTTGTCTCAGGGTTATTAATGAAACTGTTAAGTAAGATTGGTCTGAAAATCGATCCTTGAGGAACTCTACTAGTAACCTCTCTCCAACATGACAGTTCACCTTTCAGCATGACACTCTGTAGTCTCCTCTTTAGCCAGTTCGTTACCCACCTTTCAATTCTCATATTAATCTTCTGCATTTTAACCATTAATTTCCCATGTGGAACTGTATCAAATATTTTACTGAAATCCAGATAGATTAGGTCTACTGCATTGCCTTTGTCTGGAAAATCATTTACCTTCTCAAATAAAGAAAACAGTTTGTTCTGGCATGATCTACTTTAAGTAAAACTATGTTGTATTTTAGACCAGTTACCATTTACCTATATGTCCTTAACTACTCTGTTTCAAAATTTGTTCAAAGACCTTTCATAAAACTGAGGTCAAACTAATGGGCCTGTCGTTTTCAGATTTTTTTTCCTTTTGTCTAGTATCATTTTTCTGTGTGAATTCATTTGAGTGCATAATAATTGTCTGGTTTTACCCACATGGTGGTTGTTTGAGCATTTAGTGCACTGGGTAGGTGCTCCACGGGGTATGATAGACACGTGTAAGACCCATGATCAGTATCTCTCAAACACACCTTTCAAGATCCATGCATCCTACACATACCTGTCACAACACATGGTGCACCTCATCCAGTGTACTTAATGCTCCAATTCCAATTTGCAGTTAAACTAATTCATTTTATTCCAGCTTACTGATATCAAGTTTCAGTTGATTTTAGCACTATACTACCAAAATCACCTTTCTGAAAGTGAAGTCACTCACTTTAAATGTAATAGTCTTATTCTAAAACAATAACAAAATCTCTGTATTCTTTCAAGCTGCACATGGTTAAAATCAGACTCGAAACTCCCTTTGCTTATCTTTCTAGCTTCCAAAATATTTCCATAGTCCTGTAATGAAATACTCATAACATTGTTTTCTTAAAATAAATATGTACCTTTGTGTGGAGAGGTTGTTTCTTTGGGCTCTGACTTTTCCTTTCATGTTCACAGTATCTAATATTCAAGTGTTGGCTCATATACACATAAAAATCATATTCAGAATAAGATCATAATGGCTCAGTCTCGTTCAGAAAGTTACCATATGGATTTAGCAAATCTGACTGCTAGTTCCAGTCTTGGAGAAGTTCGTGTTTCCAAGTGGTTTACACTTTCTCATTTCTCTTTTGCTTGCTCTCACTTTCTTGGTACAGAATGGGGTTGACTACAATTGCTTAGATCCAAGGCAATTCTATTATGCAGCAGGTGCTACATGAAAAGTATTTCTTTTCAGGCATTCTGCCTCTATAATACTTTTTATACAGCTACTCTTGGTGGTTAGCTGCCAACGACATTGGGATTAGTCCTCTTAGTCAAGACGCACATTTGCCTTTGCCAGCGATTTCATAGAAGATTAAGGTTGGGAGAGACCTCAGGAAGTCATCTAGTCCAACCCCTGCTCAAAGCAGAACCAACCTCAACTAAATCATCCCAACCAGGGCTTTGTCAAACTGGGCCTTAAAAACTTCTAAGGATGGAGATTTCTCCACCTCCCTAGGTAACCTATTCCAGTGCTTCACCACCCTCCTAGTGAAATATTTTTCCCCCCAAATATTCAAACTAGACCTCCCCCACTGCAACTTGAGTCCATTGCTCCTTATTCTGTCATCAGCCACCCCTGAGAACAGACTAGCTTCATCCTCTGTAGTGAGGAGCCCATAATTGGCACAATACTCCAGTTGTGGCCTCACCAGTGCTGAATAGAGGGGAATAATCACTTCCCTTGATCTGCTGGCAATACTCCTACTAATGCAGCTCAATATGCCATTAGCCTTCTTGGCAACAAGGTCATACTAATGACTCATATCCAGCCTCTCGTCCACTGTAATCTCCAGGTTTTTTTGTGCAGTACTGCCACCTAGCCGGTCGGCCTGCAGCCTGTAGCAGTGCATGGGATTCTTCTGTCCTAAGTGCTGGACTCTGCACTTGTCCTTGTTGAACCTCATCAGATTTCTTTCGGCCCAATCCTCTAATTTGTCTGGGTCACTCTGAACCCTATTCCTACACTCCAGTGTATTCACCTCTCCCATCAGCTTAATGTCATCTGCAAACTTGCAGAGGGTGCAATCCATCCCATCATCCAGATCATTAATGAAGATGTTGAACAAAACCGTCTCGAGGACCGACCCCTGGGGCACTTCACTTGATACCGGCTGCCAACTACACATCGAACCATTGATCACTACCCATTGAGGTGGATGATCTAGCCACCTTTCTATTCACCTTATAGTCCATTCATCCAATACATAACTTTTTAACTTGTTGGCAAGAATACTGTGGGAGACCGTATCAAATGGGTTGCTTAAGTCAAGGTATACATCCACTGCCTTCCCCTCATCCACAGAGCCAGGTATCTCATCATAGAAGGCAATCAGGTTGGTCAGGCATGACTTGCCCTTGGTGAATCCATGTTGACTGTTCCTGATCACCTTCCTCTCCTCCAAGAGCTTCAAAATGGATTCCTGTTCCATGATTTTTCTGGGGACTGAGGTGACCTGTTCCATGATTTTTCTGGGGACTGAGGTGAGGCTGACAGGTGTGTAGTTCCCCACATTCTCCTTCTTCCCTTTTTAAAAGATGGACACTATGTTAGTCCATCTCTGTCTTAGAAAACTATATGCATTTATATTATGAAGCACTGCATCTTTAGGAATCAATTCTTCGCTGTGGATGATGTCACCTATTCAGTCCAAATCAACATGTTGGTACTGGTAGAAATTGTATACTCTCTTTTCAATCTTTTGTTCTTCAAAGGTTTTAGTGCTTACTACTTTTTTTTTTTACTTTCAAAACCATGGCGCCCGTGGGGGCATCTTAATGCGCCCGCGTCCTGGCCCCCGGGAGAGCACCCGCCAAAATGCCGCAGCGGCATTTTGGCGGGGATGCCTCTCGATGACGACGCTTGTTGCCGACAAGTGATGTCATCGAGAGGCGTCGCTCCCGAATTTCGGCGGGGAAGCCTCTCACGTCATCGAGAGGTGTCGCTGCTGAAATGCCGCCGAAATTCGGCTCCACCACCGCAGTGGTCCTTCAGCTGGCGCCCGCCAGCCAAAAAGGTTGGGGACCACTGCCCTAGGGAATAAGAGGTATATTTTTTTCAGTTTATGTGGTGCACCTATCAATGGATAAGTCCAGCCGTGACTTTTTAGACATGTTAACTGACACAAATATAAAGTCTCATGTGGACACTTCATAAACAATTATTCCAGGAAACAAGTGGTTTCCTACTTGTGTTTAATGTTAGGCTGCACTCATTAAACGTGACTATCAAAAATATCGGTGCTGTTTACAATAAAAAAAATGCAGTTGCTATATAACTAGTGCTAAAGCACAAGTAGAAATTTAAGTGTAAACATAACCAATATATGTAGTTGACCAAATAGACTATACCTCTAAGTATTTTTCTGGAAAGGTAATTAACATACTTTTGCATTCCTAAGAAAGCAGATTGGAAAATATGCTCTGCTTTAAAGCAGCATGTGAAAACAGAGAAACTAGAAAATAGAGGACTTGAATTTATGCTCACATGAAACACCAGAGAGTGAGAGCATGAAGCTACAAATAACCATGTGACCAGGTAACTAAAAAAAAAAAAAAAAAAAAGATATAGCCCTATGAGATACACTGTGATTAATGAGAGGGTGTAGATGAACAGACTCACCCCTGTGGCGCCTCCTGCTGGTGACTTCTGGGAATTAGCTCATTCCAGCTCCGGAGCACCCTCTGCAGGCCAGTGATATACCTGTCCTCTGGCCCCTGTGTCCCTCCCTGGACCTGGTGCCCTTTTACCTGGGGTGCTGCCCCCGGCAGTAACCCCTCAGTTTTAGGGTCTCCCCTCTCCGGGGAACCCCCACCTTCTATTCCCACCTCGCCTCAGTATACGGCTACTGCCAGTCATTGTCTAGCCCCTGCGCCCTGGGGCAGACTGCAGTATCAGCCTATTCATCACTGGCAAGGTTGGGTTTGGACCTGCTGCCTTGGCCTACCCCTGGGCTGCCCTCTGCAACCCCCAGTACCTGTTGGCCTTATGCTAGGCTGCAGCCTGGGGCTTTCCAGGCTGGAGCTCCCCAGCTCCTCTGCCTTTCCCCAGCCCTGCTCCACTCAGGTACCCTGTCTCTATCTCCCTGCAGTCATGCCCATCTCCCTCTACAGGCAGAGGGAGACTGCTGAGCTCCTGGCTCACAGCTGCAGCCACTTCCCAATCAGCCCAGCTTAGTAACTCCCAGCCACAACCTTCTCCAGGGCTGTTTTACACCCTTCAGGGCAGGAGTGGGGTAACCACCCTGCTACAAGGGGGAAAGAGATGGGGAGAGACCTCTGGATTGAGGTTTCATCAACACACACTGACAAGATAATGGAAGTATAGGAAACCATCTGAACTGCAATTACTCCAGTAGTCTGGTAGCACGTGCTCAGGAAGCCACTTCTTTGGAGCTGAAAACTGAAGATGTGATTATGAGGCTTTCATTTTGGGAAAGATAAGTGTTCTGTTGATTTTGGGGGGGGGGCGGGGGCATGGCGGGGAAGGGGCATTGATTAAATAAGATCAATTCCCAGGATATTTTGTATTATAAAACTCCGATACT
The DNA here is from genome assembly GCF_020497125.1 of Mauremys mutica. Taxonomy (NCBI): domain Eukaryota; kingdom Metazoa; phylum Chordata; order Testudines; family Geoemydidae; genus Mauremys; species Mauremys mutica. The sequence goes on along the minus strand of NC_059072.1, from coordinate 180,740,280 downwards.
TTAAATTAATAGATTTCAAAGTGACATTGCATCCATACTCTAAGAAAGAGTGTGTGTTCCTAAGAGTGTAAAATCCCCAGCAGGGATGTTTATTAATCAGAAATCCCAGAAAAGTTTGGAAAGATGGAGAAACATGGGAAATGATTTATTTTATTCTGTACCACAGGTGTGATTGGTTACACTTTTGGATAAAAGTGTTGTATGTTAAAGGTTAGGTACCCCAAGTGTGGGGAATTTAGTGAAGTAATCTGTCTTTATCTGTTATTTATTCATTACTCATCACCATACTGTATTTGTACCTTACCAGATCCTCAATGAAATTCAATAAGCTTGCATGCCATTTCAAGAATCAGTATTTAAATTATCTTTTGTTAAATATAAAAGTCTACCTCTAAACAATGTGTTTTACAGTTTCAATGTCTGCACAACCTAAAAGAACCTGAGGAATCCTAACCTAATCATTTTGTCTCTTTCGCCTCTTCCCTCTTCCTCCTGTGGCAATCAAAGTAAAGCAAATAGTCTCTGATCACACTGATTTTATGAAGCATAACATTCTTTAAAACCCTAATAATAATAATTAATAATAATTTAAAAACACACCAAAACCAGCATAAACAGGGCATGCCTTATGTCTACAGAGTTCCACGTCATGGCTTCTAGTCCCCAAAAACTATCAATTCACAGGCTGTTAAAATCACTTGGTCCTTTTTAAAAAGGAAAGCCTAGCTTGATGTAGCTGTACCTGGTTACTAGTTGCAGGCTCTTCCTCAGCTCTAGGAAGCAATAAAAACCTGAAGTGAAAGCACAGCTAGCATTTAACTCTGAAATATTTATACCATATTCTGACTTGCCATTGGAGGTACCATAAGGGTCTAATGTATAATGGCTGCAGGACCCTCTCCAGAGGGCACCGAAGGACTTGTATACCTTGTCATAATAAATTTCAAACTTTGTTATAGTTAAATACTCATTTGATTAACTATGTAATCATTTTATGTTTATATTACTGATGTCCTTCATTCTATTAAGTGTACTGGATATTTAAAATAGGTTAGATCTAAAATTTGACTGTATTGACCTTATTCTAGTTAAGTGACTGCTGTAAAACTTAGTTATGTGGGGGGTGGAGGGGGCGATCACATTTTGGTTGATGTTCACTTGAACTTGGGTAGATCATGTGCATTTACCCAGTAATCCACCCTTTCTGTGTAATACTGAAAGTAAAAGGCAAAATGAGTGGGATGTAGATATGACCTGTACAAAGTTGGTTCCTAATACCTGAGGACTTAGGGTCTGAAGTTCCATAGATGCTGATTCAATTTGCCTGAAGTACAATGTGTCAGAAAACTCCTCATGGCAAATTTTTATGCCTAAAGTGCTTTATGGCCTTATTTAAATAAAATTGAACATATGATACATACAGGATTAAAGTAAATGTATGGGGCCTGACTTTCTTTTGCTCCTATTCTGTAATTATTTGCTTGCTTAAATTCCGTTATGCACTGGTATTGTACACTCGTACAATTTTTAATATATTTTTTAATTTTATAGATTTGGCAAGCCAAATTTATTGTCATAACTTGTGTACAATATGACCTGACCTGATAAATATTCCATGAGTTAGGCTGGAATTCTCATTTAGCTCTAAGGAATCCTCTCAAAATCCGCTTTTCTAGTGCGTGTTGTGCTAAATATAAGCCTTTGATCAGTAAGTACATGAATAAGGAATGCTGTTTTTCTGAATTAAGTGTAAATGAAGCTGATGGCAGCATACTATCAGGATCATAAGTACTAAATAAAATATAACTAGTTAAACTTTCTGATCTCCAAGGATTAGGATACTGTAGTTCTTCTTTTAGTGCTGTCCGTGTGGGTGCGCCACTTCAGGTGTCAGTGTGATCAGAGATTTTTGGTAGCAGTGCCTTGTCGGGGCATGCATGTGCAGTAGCCGTCGCGTGGAGCTGTTGGTGCTTCATTTAGCTCTTGCACATCCTGACCCCCTCAGTTCCTTCTCAACCTTCCTCTGCTGCAGACGGAGCTCTAATAGCAGTATCAGAAATTTAACCTAGAAAAGTTTTAGAAATAGTTATTACGTTTAGTTCCCAGCAATTAGTTCATAGTTAGTTTTAGGTTTCCATTAACCAATTAGACTTTCCCTCTGTAAAACAAACAAACAAACAAAAAAACAACGTGGAGAGTTTCACACGGCCACTTACATCACCGTACTGGCTAGATACGACCATGACAATTATGAGAAACTTAGCGAATTTACTGCGGACATCCCAGAGGACAGAAGGGAGACATTACAAGCTATCCTAACCGAGGGACAGCACTACAAGCATCCTTTGATGTCACGACCACGGCCGCTCGAACAATGGCTACAGCTGTAGTTGTGAGTGGACACCCTTGTTACAGTCCTCCAGAATCCCAAAGGACCTCCAGACTGAAGTCAAGGACTTTCCGTTTGACAGAAAAAAAATATTTTCTGTGAAGACTGATGAAGTCCTACACTCAATGAAGGACTCTTGAATGATGCTCTGAACCCTGGGCATGTATACGCCTGCTAATAGATGTGGGAGATATTAACCTTATAACTGAAACAGGGACACATTTGTTCACTGACATAGACCATTCGACAATTCATGCCAAAGACATCAGCCACAGAGACATCAGCCACAGGCATCCCACGGCCAAGATGCAATTTTGAAGATTTGGTCGAGGGTCTGATTGACCTCGCCCCACAACCAGCACATATTACATAACTTACACAGATGTTTGGCCACCGACTATGACCATTTTACCGAGCATGGGCATCCATCACCACAGATCACTAGGTCCTGGAGATAGTACCATCTGGTTACATCATCCCCTTCATCTCCATCCCTCTTACCCATCCTCCTTCCCCGTCCCTCTTCAAGGACCCTTTTCACAAGCATCTTTTGCAGCAAAGGGTAATCCATCTTGTACATTCAGGTGCCGTGGAACACATTCCAGGACAATAAAGCGGGAAGGGGTTCTACTCCCATTACTTCTTAGCCCCCACCCCCAAAAAATGGAGGATGGAGACCCATTCTCAATCTCAGGAAACTCAACAAATTTATCCATACTCACAGATTCAAAGTGGTCACACTGTACTCTATCATCCTTGCGCTGGAGGAGGGGGACTTGTTCTCAGCCCTCTACAGACAAGATGCATATTTTCACATTACCATCTATCCCGTTCACCCTGATCCTGTGAATCATAGGAATCTTCTGTGATTTGCAATACAGGGTCATTTCCAATACAGAGTACTACCATTCAGACTATTGATAGTTCCACAAATCTTTACCAAAACCCTGGCAGTGGTAGCTGCTTATTTGTGCAGACAGGAAATATTAATATTCCCATATGTAGACAATTGCCTGCTAAAAGGCCCTACCTGGACAGAAACAGCACACATTACTCAATTGCTTCGATTCACAGCAATGACCTCCCTCATATCAGTGGTCTCAGATAGCCAGTGGGTGTCTGCACGCACCTGCCTACAACTCTTGGAACATATAGCGGCCACCGCTTTCATTGTAAAGACTACACATGAGCTGTCTTCAGGGATGTCTGAGCTTGGTATACATCCCAGGGAAGCACAGCCTAAACAAAAGACTCTCACTGACCCCAGAGATCATACTACAATGGTGGACAAACCCAATAAACATTTGTTCAGGCATCCTGTTTCAACAAGATCCCCCATCCATACAAATCACAACAGATGCTTCACTGATTGTATGGGGAGCTCACCTGCACCAACATACAATCCAAGGTAAATGGTCACCCACAGAAACTCACTTACACATAAACCTGCTCGAATTACGCATTGTCCTCAACCCATGCCTACATTTCCTCCCTATTATAAATGGTAAAACAATAAAGGTCCTGATGGACAACATTGCGTGTATGTTCTATATAAACCAACAGGGTGGAGCATGATCCCACCACTTATGCACAGAGGCCTTAAAACTACGCAACTGGTGCATAAAACAAAACATCAGTATTACGGCAGCATATCTCCTGGGTCGACTGAACATAATGGCAGACACATTAAGCAGACCGTTTTCCCAAGAACACGAATGGGAAATGAACGACGAAATATTACAACACATTTCACATGTGGGTATCCCCACACATAGATCTGTTCGACATTAGTAAACACAAAATGCCCAAAGTTTTGCTCATGAGCGGGACTAAGAGCATGATCCCTAGGAGATGCCTTTCTGATCAAATGGAACACTCCACTTCTATATGTATTCCCACCGATATCTCTGATCTCCACAGTAATACACAAAATACGAACCGACAGGACCAAAACAATCCTCATGGTACCAACATGGCCCAGACAGACTTAGTTCCCTTACATGTCACGCATGACAATCCGCACACCATTCACTCTCCCTCAGAGAGACTTCACCTGTGTTGTTCACTGTACAACACTGAACCCTCTCTTCCCCCAAAACAAACAAATTCATAATATTTTAACTCTCTTCAAAAAAGATTATTTCCAGTGTTTTGAGTTAATACAAACTGAGTTGTAGTATATATTTTTTGATGAAGGAGGACCATATCCAAGTATTATTTTGTATTGTATTCCTGACTTCTTTTATGTTACAGTAGCCATTCATTTCTGTAAATTTATGTTCCTTTTTTTGTGAAGAGATCTGATTATTTCAGCTGTCTCATCTTTTCCATTTTAAATTTGATACATTGGTTATATTCTGTGCACCTGATGCTGGTCATATGCACAAAGGAAGGCCATCTCTGTGGTAGAAGGTACATTAGGTCAGTAGCTTTCATTGCAGAGTGCTATTTTGCACTCTAGCATTAAGGTCATTCATGTGACATGCCTGATCTAAAAGGAGTCTTTCTATTGACTTCAGAAGTCTTTGGATCAAGCCCCAAAACTTTTTCTTAACCTGGATTAATGGGCCCTGATCCTGCATTGTGATCTGCACAGGTAGACTATTGCAACTTCATGAGGTACCACTGAAGTCAGTAAGTAAGTAATCGCCCCTGCTTTGTATGGAGAACAGATGAGTACACAACACATTATTACCAAAACAATCATGATCTGCTTCACCACACCTCTTTTTTTTGTTGTTGTTATATCTTCATTGCATTCTGTCTCTTTAGTTTGGTGTTTTTCCCTGACACAACACAACAATGATGCTGAATTTATTAATCTTTTATTAAAAACATTTCATTCTTACTACAGACTTATATGTTACAGGTTTATAGGCACCACCACTGGTTTTCTGTACATCTCAAATGAGGAATTTAAGTGGCAATAGTTGCAGTTTGGTACTTGCAGTCATTTTAGATATTATCATAAATTATATATCCATAGGTATTTTTCTTTGACAGTATATGCAATATTTTAGTTGAATATGTCTACAATTTTATTTTAATATCACTTTTCCATTTCAAAATGCAGCTTTTAATTATTAACTTTTGCATTCAACAACTGCAGGCCTCTTTTAAAAAAAATGTTAGTCATACTTTGTAAAAATAAAACGCAACTTGCTTTAGTATTTACATTATACAATGGCAAACATCTATTGAAATGTTTGGTCTGTACAAAAGCACTGCTTTTCCATTCTATTGTTGTCCCCTTTGATCAAAAGCAGTTAGCTAAAGTTTGGGGCCCTGCAGGTTGTTTCTGTTAAAAGAAAAAAAATTGATGATAGAATCGGGTATCTTTGATGCAATCTTGTTTATTTACAAAGAATGCACGAAAAAACCCTTTTCCCGAAACCAGGAGGAATCAAACAGGAAACAGTTTCTTTGCTCACAGCTCCAAGTTATATTGAGTCCAAAACTGTCTCACGTGCTTGTTCAGGCTGTTTGGTCCTTGATTTCTGCCATCTCTTGTCTGGTTTTTGTGGTGTTTCTGCTACTTTTGTCTCAGAGCCACATACATCTCTATACTGAAACCAGTGCCCAGCAAAACAACTTTGTGCACATGAGCATTAAATAATAAATAAATAATATTTATTTTGGGTGCTGATGTCTGTATGTTAGGTGGAGGCTTGCTGTTGTTTCATAAAGGAGCTTAACTGTTTGAACTGCTTTCTTGAATTTAGGTTGATGGTTTTGCCCACCAGCTTCAATGATATTTTGCCCAACCTACAATACCATTATTTCCTCTAATCCAAAATTCAGGAAAATTTGGTGTAGGGCTTTGTTTCTTGAAAGGAAAGAACAAGAAAGTTTGGATAATAATAATTATTATTTGAATTATGATCATTATTTTACAGAGTTGCAAATAAAGCTGTACAATTAATACAGATTACATTACTATTTTTCAGTGTGGCTGCAATACATGTAATTGTATAATTTTTGAAAATTAATATTTCTGAGAAATTATTTTGCTTCAATTTATCACCCTCAAACCTATCCAAGGATTCTTTAAAATGCTTTTGACTTATTAAGTAACTTGCTTGAGCATTGTAAGTGAGTAACTCTTATTGGCCAATAGTGGAAACCCTACTGAAAGTGTCACTGTGTCTTGTTATATTGGAAGGAACAAAGACTGTCGGAGCTGCAGCAGCTGGAGAGGGTGATCAGTAAATATTAGGCACAGGATTGGCAGTAGCCTTATATTTCAATAGTATTATACAAGAAGTCAAACTGGGAAAATAACTGTTGCCTGACCTTATTGTCAATGTCTGACCTGATTATTTAATCTCTTGCCACCCTTTCACTTCCATTATCTACTCCGCTACCTATCCAGTTTACTATCCAGACAGAATTTCCTTGTGGATGGAGCAAAGGATTTGGATCTTCGAACCCCCAAATTCCAATTCTAGATTTTATACTGATTTGTACTAGTCTTAGGCAAGCCACTTAACACTGTCTCTTTTCTCAGCAGTAAAATGGGCTAAGGAAATACTTACCTATTTAAAAAAAAGTACTGTGAGGGTCAGTTAGTTATCTGTACAATACTTAGAGGATACAAAGGTTTCTATGTAAGTGTTACAGTGATTAATAGTAACAACTCAGGACCAGTAACAAATGTATGAAGGAGAGTGGAGACCTGGGGAGGCAAAGTAGGTTTAAGCAGTTGTGACAGTTGATACCTGTATGGACTCCAGGCAGATAGATTATTTGCATATGTTTTATTTCTTATTTTAAGACATGCATTTTTATGACAGATGATTCTATTAGAAATTAATTTATTGATATAATTACATATTTGGTGTGTATGATTCTTAATTGAAATGGATCATATCCATATTATTAATCATGCTAAAAAAATCTTTAGCTGTTAGATTCATTTGTGCAGACAATAAAAGCCAAGAAGTTGGAAGTGAAGATTATTTGGGGTTCAAGACAATATCATAGAGCCTTTTTTTTCCATCCAAGTAATCATAAGGAAAAAGCACAGTGGGTTCAGAGTTAAGGAGACAAGTGTTGGTCTCAATTTAGTTTCTTGGCTTTTGTTGACTTGTGTCATAAAGTTACCATTCATTTAACATAGCCACTTCTTTAGTAGTTTGTTTGAAATATGTAAACATTTTTTGAACTATTAGGTCAGTTTTTTAAAGGAGCAGTATAATTCTGGAATGATTTTTTTTCTTCTGTGCCAAGCATAACCAATTCTGAACAACTGCTAGTGTACAAATTGACAATACTGTGAGAAGAAGAAAAAATCAATACAACTTTATCTTGAGTTTATCATCATTATGATAGGAAAAGTATCAATGCATTTACTTGGCATCAACATGGATTTTAAATGTGTTTTAATAGGTGATAATTGTAATGAAGTTTCATTAAACAGAGCAAAAAGATTTCTTTATAGGACACAAACTGTTAGTGCTTAAATACTTCATGATGGAATAAAATTATTGTAACTGAACTATATATATTTAAAGAGAAAACAGTTCTTTGATGTTTTAGGTTTCTTTGTTGAAGATCATCCAAAAAATTAAAATGCCTTCTATGAACAGAACATATGGCACCTTAAAGACGCCACTGGACTCCTTAATCTTTAGTTACTAGTGTCTCCTGGATAGCATAGGTGTTAGAAAGCAAGATAGCTCCCTCCCCTACATAATTGCATGTACATATATGAACGGTGTGCTTCGTACATATAATGTATACAATACATAATAGTCATTAATGACATTTCTGTAGATCAGTTTGCATTGAATTTCTCATTTAAAGCAGGTTTTCAATTTTCTATTAGTTGCAGATTTTTTTTTAAAGTTTGTCGTAATTAAATTATACATAAGGTGAAATCTTGGCCACACTGAAGACAATGGGAGATCTACCATTGTCTTGAGTGTGGCCAGGATTTCACTCTTATTGTGCAGATAGAATTTTCTGGAAAGTTGCTAGTAAATACATTTGGTAGCCGAAGTGTTTAATTGTAATTAAATTTACTCATTTTTTGAAGTTTTAGGTCTGGTGTCTAATGTTGTTGTTCTCAAGCTTTCAAATACCTTTAGCACATACAATTTGATATTAGTGTAGCAGATTTTGCTAGATTATATTGTTACACACAGTCTTCCAAGTTCAAGTTTTTAGTCTTTGAAGAAATGCTGTACTCTTGTTAGTTTGTATATACAGGAGGGCTTTGAGAGAAGGTGCAGCGAACAGTGAGAAGGTTTGCTATCTGCTAGCAAGAGCTCTCAATTGAGTTGTTTCCTGGGAACTGAGCATTTCTGGAATGGCTCAGATTTCTGGAAGAGGCAGTTTCCTGCATACTGTTTGTGACCTCATCTGTTCCAGACTGGTGTATTTGTGTAAATAAATTAAGTTACACTTAGGCCTGGTCTACACTAAGCGTTTAAACCGGTTTTAGGAGCGTAAAACCGATTTAACGCCACACCCGTCCACACTGAGAGGCCCTTTATATCGATATAAAGGGCTCTTTAAATCGATTTCTGTACTCCTCCCTAACGAGAGGAGTAGCGCTAGTATCGGAATTACCATATCGGATTAGGGTTAGTGTGGCCGCAGATTGACAGTATTGGCCTCCGGGTGGTATCCCACAGTGCACCACTGACCGCTCTGGACAGCAATCTGAACTCGGATGCAGTGGCCAGGTAGACAGGAAAAGCCCTGCGAACTTTTGAATATTTCCTGTTTGCCCAGCGTGGAGCTCCGATCGGCACGTGTGGCGATGCAGTTAAAAATCAAAATAAAGAAAGAGCTCCAACATGGACCATGCGGATGTGATTGCTGTAAGGGCAGGCAAATCTGTTCTATCAGCGCTCCGTTACAGAAGACGAAATTCAAAATCATTTTTAAAAAATCTCCAGACAGACGCCATAGCAGGGACTCAGCGCACTGCTGCATGACAAGCGTAACGGAAAGCCAAAGAATCAAATGGACACTCATGGACTGGAGGACTCAAGCTATCCCACAGTTCCTGCAGTCTCCGAAAAGCATTTGCATTCTTGGCTGAGCTCCAAATGCTTCTAGGGTCAAACACAGTGTCCGCGGTGGGTCAGGGCATAGCTCGGCAATTTACGCACCCCACCCCCACCCCCAGAAGTGAAAGGGAAAACAATCCTCTCTTGACTCTTTTACATGTCACCCTATCTTTACTGAATGCTGCAGATAGACGGGATGCTGCAGCACTCAACACCAACATCCTTGCTCCCCCCCCGCCATGGGTGGCTGATGGTACAATATGACTGATATCCATCATCATCATCAGCCTATTGGCACATGGGGCAGTGCAAAAGGACTGGTAACCATGCCGACTAGCATCAGTGAGGTCGATCAAGGGCGCCTGCTCCTAATTTTTCCTAGTAGATGGTGCAATATGGTAACCGTCTTCATCATAGCAACAGGGGGCTGAGCTCCATCAGCCCCCACCCTTCATGTGTAAAGAAAAGATTCAATTGCCTCTGGACTAGCAGCGGGATGCTGGGCTCCTCTCCTCCACACTGCTTAATGTCCTGTCTGGACTATCATAGCAGCTGGAGGCTGCCTTCCACTCATTTCTCACTAACAAGTCACTGTGTCTTATTCCTGCATTCTTTATTACTTCATCACACAAGTGGGGGGACAATGCTACGGTAGCCCAGGAAGGCTGGGGGAAGAACGGAATCAACAGGTGGGGTTGTTGCAGGAGCACTCCCTGTGAATAGCATACAGCTCATAATTTCTGCAGGATCTGACACAGAGCAGTTGTGCTCTCTGGTTCTATGATACAGTGGTTCTCTAGTACACTTGCCCATATTCTAGGCAGGACTGATTCTATTTTTAGATACCAAAAAGGAGGGATTGACTCAGGGAGTCATTCCCAATTTTGGCTTTTGCGCCCCTGGCTGATCTCAGCCAGGGGCACTTATGACAGCAGCAAATGGTGCAGTGCAAAAGGACTGGTAACCATGATCATCTTATTACCAATTTATGGTATGGTAGATGGTACAATATGGCTGGTAACCATCTCTGCTGTCATGCAAAAGCAAAAGCATGCTGCTGTGTAGAGCTGCTGAATCGCCTCAGTCAGCGGCATCTAGTACACATACGGTGACAGTCACAAAAGGCAAAACAGGCTCCATGATTGCCATGCTATGGCATCTGCCAGGGCAATCCAGGGAAAAAAGGCGCGAAATGCTTGTCTGCCGTTGCTTTCCCAGAGGAAGGAGTGACAGACGACATTTACCCAGAACCACCCGCGACAATGATTTTTGCCCCATCAGGCACTGGGATCTCAACCTGGAAATTCCAAGGGGCGGGGGAGGCTGCGGGAACTATGGGATAGCTACGGGATAGCTACCCACAATGCAACGCTCCAGAAATCAACGCTAGCCTCGGACCGTAGACGCACACCGCCAATTTAATGTGTTTAGTGTGGCCGCGCACAGTCGATTTTATACAATCTGTTTTGCTAAACAGGTTTATGTAAATTCGGAATAATCCCGTAGTGTAGACGTACCTGTCCGAAATAGATTGCGGTTCGTTAAAGCTTGGTATTGAGTGAGGAAAAACAGGCAGGACCAGAATAACAGTGAAAAGCCAAGTGGCTGCGTTTATTTGGGGGATAATTACAACTTGGGCCGGGGGAGTAGGCAACTTTGGCTGGGATGGTATCAAAAGTACAAACACACCCCAAAACACAGTAATAATACACTTTATACTGCTCACCACACCACACCAAATAGGCAGATACACCAATCACACAAGATAGAAATCGGGTTCGTCAGGGCGGTGCCCTGTGCAACACAGAGAAAGAGACCCACGGGCCACTGCCTCAGCCACCCTTGCTTTCACACTAAGGGTAACCCAGAGTGTGGTGCGGCTGCAGCTGGGCAGATTCCACTCATTCAGACCGCGGGGACAGGAACCCCTTGGTCAGCTAATCTCCAGGTGGAGACAGCTCCCAGATTCATTCACTCCGGACAAAGACAGAGCAGTGATTCGCACACATAAACAGTTTGCAATTAACAATTCAATAACAATTCACTAACAAATAGAACAATTATACAAGCTAGCTAAGCAATTGTGCAATTCTGAGCTCACTAATACAATCCTGATATCCTGAGTAGATATTTGGTACCAAGTTAGGGAGGGGAAAAAATAAGAGGCTAGATAAACTGTCAGATATTAAAAAGCAAATACCGCACTCCAGGCGCAGCTGACCAGCAGAACAGACACCAGAAGCATGACGAGCTGACAGGGATCGGGTCCAAACGACGACGAATCCAAACGATACGACACGAGTGCACTTTACCGGGAGGAGACCCTGGCCGAAAGGGAGATCAGATCCTTCAGCTAACACGTGGATACTCCACACAAATTTTGGGGGGAAACCTAGTTTTATAGAAAGGTCTCACTCCCTCGTGTCAGCATCTGATTGGCTCCCTGGTCCCTCCTCCCTTCAGGCTTCGAGCTGTTGCCACCCCACGTCGGAAGGATTTGCACACGGCACACTGGGGTTGACAAGTAAACAAACTTGACCCTTAGATGACTGGGTCCAAAAAGAGCGGGAAAGTGAGTCGCTGGGCAGAATTAACCTGACCTCCAGACGACCGACCCAAAAAAAAAACAGGTTGCCGGGCAGAATCAGGCCTTCACACACAGAACTAGCCTGACCTTTAGATGGCCCGGCAGGAGAGAGGAAAAAAACAAAACCACAGGAGAGCATACACAGCCAGTGTTGCTGGGCAGGATTGAGTCTCTGCCCTCTCCTATACAACAAGAACCTGGTCCAAGATGGAGGCTGCCTTGTCCTTTTAACAGGACAAGATGGCTGTGGACCGACAATTGGCCATACAGAGCCATAACTATATATCGGATTGCGACAGTACCCTTAGAGTACATCACTGAGAAGCCTCAGAATCTTGCTGCTGCTCAGGAGAGGGGTGACAATAGAAAGAGGCAAAAGAAAGGAGTAACAATATAAAATTAATAAGTTCTTGCATAGACTACCATAACGTTAATATTTATACTAACTGTTTATATTTACTTCAGAGGAGTAGCCGTTACAAACTATTCATTAAATTCTGACATGGAATATTTCAACATATCAGAAGTCTTTTGTTTAAAATTTGGTTGGCTCTTATGAAGAGCCAAGATGACTGCTTGGAAGCTACACTGGCCAGGCACTTTATTCACAGACGTCCAATGGCAGTCAGGTTCTTCTCCAATTTTTCTGAAGGTTAATATTTTTAATAAAATACAAATGCCAAAAAGTATGGAAATTATCTATTAAAGTATTGAGATAAGATGACAGTGATCCCAGAGTTTAGACATTCTCTTAAGGGAAAAAGGAAATGTACATAAGAAAATTCACATTAGACATTTTAATCTATACTATTCTATCAACAACTTTGGGAGAAGTCTGAGGAGAGGGCTTTTTTATTATTTAAGTATGGACATATTATTTAGTATTATGGTAGCTCCTAGAGGGTCCAACTGATCATGGAGCACCATTGTATTAGGCACTGTATTTGGCATATATAATGAGAAACAGGCCCTGCCACCAAAGAGCTTATGATCTAAAAATGAACTGGGCAAATAAAAGATGACAGAGAGAACAGAGGCACAGAGAACTTTAGGCCTTGATCCTGCAACCTAATTTGTACAGGTAAACAGGTAAATGAGGCTGCATCAGGCGGCTGCCAATGCAAAATCAGTTGCAGTATCAGGGACTTTGCTTTGTACCACTTTTCATTGTTTTAATTGGAAACCATTATGATCACATGTACATGACTAATAATTTGAAAGACTGTTTTGTTATTTGACATTGTTGCTTTGGTTATACTTGGGACCGTGGGAGCTGGCCCCCTGGGCACATGCCAATTCCTTAATCCCGTCCTGCCAGTGGGTTGCATCAACCTCCTGAAGGAGAGCCAACCCTGAGAAAACCAGCAAAACATGTATTTTGAACATCTGCATAATGTGTTGAGTGGCATCTCATTTTTGAACAGCTTTGGCTTGTGATCAGAGCTTAATACAGTAGAATTACAAATTAAAGCTATTTTCCTTTGAGCTGATTAATAGAAGGTACCCTGATTTCCATGCTGTCTCTAGTAATTAGGTTCATCATAGGGATGGTACACATGCTATCATGGTACCTGTAGTGTCATGGAATATTAACTTTATGCTGTCTAAGTTTATTGGTCCCTCTTTGGTGCAGGGACATCAACAGATTAAATTGCCATCTCCAGAAAAACTACACCAAAATAGCTGTTTTCACATATTTTGTATTGTTATTTCTCAGCTGAACAGATACTCAGGGGTCAGATTAGAGTTCATTCAACCACAAATTTTGCAGAGATGATAGCTAGCCTCAGGATACTCTTTCAAATTGAGATTTGCGGAGTAGCCACTTGGAGTTCATTTGACACTTCTGCAAACTGTTATTGCTTCAACGTTGTTTCACAGAGGGAAATAAAATGTGTATTGACTATGTTACAAAGGTGGATGCCCAGATTTTCCCCTTCTCTTAACCTTTTTAAAATATTATCTCTAGCATGCATGTATTGCTGCTTTTACTATTGCTGCTTGTACCACCATTCTGAAAAGTATGTGGCTATTTATTTGTCTGTTCATTTTTTCTGCCTTTTCACCTTTTTCTCAGTCTTTCAGATTTAAGGGTACATTACTCTCCCACCAGAAAAAAAAAGTTAGCTGTTTCGCTATTGGTCCCTGCTGTTTTCCATTCTCTGCTACGTTGAACATTTTTGTTTTGTTTTATTTTTTAAATATTGCTTCTCTTATAGCAATCTCAGTAGATGAGTAAAGCAACACAACTTCAGAAAGAAAAAGAACGCACACCTATGGTATAAACTACAGTTTACCAAGTTTACATTTGTTATAATAATGAATATTAATACATGGGAATAAATAGTGATACTTATCTTTGTATTCTTGATATTTTAAAGTCAGCTTCTTTAATTAAAGGACAGAACAAAAGGCTTACATAATTACAAAATCAATGATACCAGAGATGAGTGGCTATTTCGCATATGTAGCAATGCCCGGTTATGCAGGTGCACTATGGGCATTGGGTAGTACCTGTGATATGATGTGGCTGATGACACTACAGGGCACAGTATTACCTGCTGTCACCAGGGTTTCTGAGTTGGGTTGCATCTATTTCAATGAGAGCTGGCATGAGTATGTGGAATCCCTGTCAGGGATGATCTAGATATAATTGGACCTGTCTCAGTGTGGGGTTATGGATTAGATGAGCTCTTCAAGTCCCTTCTATCCCTACATTGCTGTGATTCTGTGTTAAATATCAGGCACTACCTGTGGTACAACTATAAACTACAAAAGAAAATCTTGGGTGGTCTGTAGGGAATTTAATTTCTGTTATCACTGAACTCTTTGTACATATATAATATAAAAGTATTTGTATGTATATGTTAATGCAAGACTTTTACAGTGAAACAGCATTAATGCCTGGCAAGTATGTAGAGGTTGACTTCAGAGGCTTTCTGTTGGATAGCTAATTACTACTTTCATCAATGTGAACATTAAGGGAAGTAGTTAATGTTCTAAATATGTAGGATAGTCAGAAGTAACAGGCAAAACAAGTACTGTTGTGGAATTTTCAGTTTTGCTTGAATTTGTTCTTGACATAGCAACAACTCTTCTATGTAACTGAGTCATCATTTTTTGGTCAAATCTCTAAGAGCAGCAACAAGGGGAATCATATACTTTATCCATGTTACTGAGAGAGCTTTTGGTATCTGGGTTGTTAAGTAGCAAATGAAAACAAGTACTGCATCATTAACACTAATTGTAGTGGGTTTTTTTCAGTTTATAAAATGAAATTATTTTAAAATCTATCACAATAATACCTGAGCATCTTTCATGTAAAATTATTAGCAATAGTGAAGTCCCTTGTGGACTTTGTGGTGTCTCAATCCCTTCTTTCTTTCCAGGGTAAAAACTCTGCTTGGGTAGAAGAGTTTTTGATTTTTGTTTGTTTAAGATTTCCTTTTTCTTTCTTTTGAATGAGGGCTTGGTTATGGGGAGTTGGGTAGGAAGTGCTGTCAATATTGAGTGTTATTTTTAAAAAGGACTTCTTGAAGAGGAAGGTTTTTCAGTGTTTCCTCAACACTGTCAGACTGGACTTGCCTGATGTTTTCTGACTATTTGGACAGAGGGTTGACTACTTGATTTTGTTACAGAAAATAATGCAAAGCATCAACAGAAAAGGTGAATTAACATGCCAAATTAAAAAGAGAAAAAAAGGCATAATCTCAGTGTTACTAAATGTGCTATGGTGTATCACATTTATGGTGCATGTG
Organism: Mauremys mutica; assembly: GCF_020497125.1. Taxonomy (NCBI): domain Eukaryota; kingdom Metazoa; phylum Chordata; order Testudines; family Geoemydidae; genus Mauremys; species Mauremys mutica. Next base: position 180,724,527 of record NC_059072.1, on the reverse strand, counting down.
TGGGATTGAATAGCATCTAATTTGTTAGATAAATGATAAATATTTTTGTGTTGTTGCGAACAAATGCACCCCTGTGTTCACATCCTACTAACTATTGTAATAACCTTTGTACAAAATATGCCTTGTGCGGTATCATTTGAAAACTAATAACTCACTAGTCAATAATATCATGGTGAAATGCATGTAACAACATTTCATGTAAAGTTATTACCATAATCTGAAGTTATGACTGAAATGTGTTTACCAGACATGTCTGGGGAGTGGGTAAACCAGTTCCTCAAAGACAAAGGACAAGCTGATGCCTGTAGTCAGGTGTTATCAAAGTTGATTGGCAATAAGAGGTGAACTGGTGATTCTTTGACAGTGAAGGGTGGCAGGAACAGATTGATTTTCATTTTAACAAACAACAACATAGAACCTCTTTCACCATGCGATCCCATGTCTCCATCCTCACAGCTGGAAATAATTTTATCTAGAGTAACCCTCAGAATAATGTATTTTCAAATGATGACTGGGCTAAAACATCCCAAGTATTCTCTTTCTCTCTTGCTTGCTCTTTCACCTCAGAAGACAAAGAAACTAGCCTGTATGGGGGAGGTCCTGACTTGAGAATTCGGTCAGCTATGTTGATGGAAATCTGTCATAAGAATTTTACCTGGAACCAAGTCTAGTTTAAGTTCAGCCATTAGAATGCATTTTATCTTTATTTCTTTTGAAACTATTTCTGACTTTAATATCTTGTGCTTGTACTCACTTAAAAGCTATCTCTTTGTAGTTAAATAAACTTCTTGTGTCCTTTACTCAAAACGAATCCAGTATAGTGTTTTAACTGAAATGTTTGATAACTCCAGTTCAAGTAGCAAATGGTTGTACATTTACCCTTTACAGGAGCAACAGCTCTCCAGTATCTGGACAATCCAGAACACATGTTTTTGGAGGAAAATCCAGGGGTGGGAGTGTTGGGGTCACCCTGCAAGTGGTGGTACCCAAGGTTGGTGGCAGCCAGAGTGTGACTGGAGTGTGCTGGCAGGCTGCAGCTATACACATACACTCAGTGTGTAACCTGCATGCTGTTTGTGAGGGGCCTGGGTTGGGAGCTACAGCAGCAAAATATTGCTAGGCACCCAAGGTTGCAGGGCAGACAGTGACACAGCCCCTCACTAGTCTGGATTACACCCAGAATGTGTCTGTGATGCTTCTGTGTTTTGCTAAAATACAGTATAACTTGCTTATATTTGGAGAGGTGGGACAAAAAATCAAATGGCTTGAATAAAGATACATTAGCTTTCTGTTTTGAGGTAACCTGGGAGAAATGTAGTATCACATTCAATAAGGTACTCATAAATGCAGTTTCCAGCTAGCACATTTTCTTGTATAACAATTTTACTTCCCTTAGATTTCACCCTGTTCCTTGGTGTTGTCCATTGTTTCTTTCAAACAGTGTTGAATGCCCTCTTAGGACACTTCAATTGTTTTAAATGATTCAGTGTGACAGGACCATCTCATGACAGGGATTTTTGGTGAAGGATTGTGTCATCTTCACTCTTGGTAAGACTGTTGAACAGAAGCTGCCATTGCCTGGGCCATGCTGAAAAAAACAACACACACACAAGTTTCTGAACAAATCTGAAAATGTTTACGGCTTCCATGCAAGAATCAATGCTTCAAGGTCCAACTAAGTTCAGAGAACGAGCGGTGCATGGCCTTACATAACTAGTGGGTTAAGTCTTCTGATCTGAACTTGAAGACCTTCATACTTACCAGACATGTTCCTTGCATTATCACAGATGATCTCTGCAGTTTTCAATAGCAATGTCATTTTTGTTCAATAAAGACTTCCTGGTCTGGAAGAGTGACTTGCCTATGTGGCATTCAATTGGTATAAACCCAATGAAACACTCGTAGATGGCACCATGTAAGAAGTATCATCAAACAACAGATAACTGATCAACATGAGCAATATCTGGAGTTGAATTTACTATCTAAGGGTACGTCTACACTACGGGACTATTCCGAATTTGCATAAACCGGTTTTGTAAAACAGATTTTATAAAATCGAGTGCGCGCGGCCACACTAAACACATTAATTCGGTGGTGTGCGTCCGCGGTCCGAGGCTAGCGTCGGCTTCTGGAGCGTTGCACTGTGGGTAGCTATTCCCTAGCTATCCCATAGTTCCCGCAGCCTCCCCCGCCCCTTGGAACTTCCGGGTTGAGATCCCAGTGCCTGATGGGGCAAAAATCATTGTCGCGGGTGGTTCTGGGTAAATGTCGTTAGTCACTCCTTCCTCTGGGAAAGCAACGGCAGACAAGCATTTCGCGCCTTTTTCCCCTGGATTGCCCTGGCAGATGCCATAGCATGGCAATCATGGAGCTTGTTTTGCCTTTTGTGACTCTCACCGTATGTGTACTAGATGCCGCTCACAGAGGCGATTCAGCAGCGCTACACAGAAGCATGCTTTTGCTTTTGCATGACAGCAGAGATGGTTACCAGTCATACTGCACCATCCAAACCCTTCCATAAATTGGAACTGAGGATGATTATGGCTACCAGTCCTTTTGTACCATTTGCTGCTGTCATAAGTGCCCCTGGCTGCTCTTAGCCAGGGGCGCAAAAGCCAAAATTGGGAATGACTCCCTGAGTCAATCCCTCCTTTTTGGTATCTAAAAATAGAATCAGTCCTGCCTAGAATACAGGCAAGTGTACTAGATAACCACTGTATCATAGAACCAGAGAGCACAGCTGCTCTGTGTCAGATCCTGCAGAAACTATGATCTGTATGCTATTCACAGGGGGTGCTCCTGTAACAACCCCACCTGTTGATTCCGTTCTTCCCCCAGCCTTTCTGGGCTACCGTAGCATTGTCCCCCCACTTGATGAAGTAATAAAGAATGCAGGAATAAAAAGACATGGTGACTTGTTAGTGAGAAATGAGTGGAAGGCAGCCTCCAGCTGCTATGATAGTCCAGACAGGACATTAAGCAGTGTGTAGGAGAGAAGCCCAGCATCCCTCTGCTAGTCCAGGGGCAACTGAATCTGTTCTTTACACATGAAGGGTGGGGGCTGATGGAGCTCAGCCCCCTGTTGCTATGATGACGATGGTTACCAGCCATACTGCACCATCCACCATCCACCAGAAAAAATTAGGGCCAGGCGCCCACGGATGCTAATCAGCATGGTTACTGCCCCATGTGCCAATAGGCTGATGACGAGGACGGTTACCAGTCCTTTTGTACCATCAGCCACCCATGGCAGGCGGGGGAGTGAGGATGTTGGTGTTTACGGCTGCAGCATCGTGTCTATCTGCAGCATTCAGTAAAGATAGGGTGACATGTAAAAGAGTCAGAGGATTGTTTTCCCTTTCGCTTCTGGGGGTGTGTGTGGGGGGTGAGTAGATTGCCAAGCTATGCCCTGACCCACCGCGGACACTGTGTTTGACCCTAGAAGCATTTGGAGCTCAGCCAAGAATGCAGATACTTTTCGGAGGCTGCAGGAACTGTGGGATAGCTTCAGTCCTCCAGTCCATGACCGTCCATTTGATTCTTTGGCTTTCCGTTACGCTTGTCACGCTGCAGTGCGCTGAGTCCCTGCTATGGCGTCTGGCTGGAGATTTTTAAAAAAGGATTCTGAATTTCATCTTCTGTAACGGAGCGCTGATAGAACGGATTTGCCTGCCCTTACAGCGATCACATCCGCATGGTCCGTGCTGGAGCTCTTTCTTTATTTTGATTTCGGACTGCATCACCACCCGTGCTGATCGGAGCTCCACGCTGGGCAAACAGGAAATATTCAAAAGTTCGCGGGGCTTTTCCTGTCTACCTGACCACTGCATCCGAGTTCAGATTGCGGTCCAGAGCGGTCACTGCTGCACTGTGGGATAGCTCCCGGAGGCCAATACCGTCGATCAGCGTCCACACTAACCCTAATCCGATATGTTAATACCGATACTAGCGTTACTCCTCTCGTTAGGGAGGAGTACAGAAACCGGTTTAAAGAGCCATTAAAATCGATATATGATGCCTCCTAGTGTGGATGGTTGTGGCGTTAAATCGGTTTTACGCTCCTAAAACCGGTTTAAACGCCTAGTGTAGACCAGGCTTGAGAGTAGTATTTCACATGTTTCACTTCAGTTGCTGTGAATTTCAATACGTTATGTCCCATTAGCTTAATGAAGTCATCACAGATTGTTTTTGATAAGGGGATGTGTGACCTTTCACTTTGTTTCCATAGTGTTTCACTTAGAAATGGGTCAAATTTGGTGATGACTTCAAGAATACTTAGACAATTTCCATTCTCAGACGAGCCAATAACTTATGCTAAATGGTAAACCACATTCAGTGAGAAGCTAATCTGTCACTGTCACAATATACCTTAGAATTTCTTTCCAGTAAGCAGTTTGCAATAGAAGGAGCTGTTGATGTGATTCTTGCCTTCTGAATCAGCTATCCATGAAGCCGTGGCTTTGCATTGTTCCACACTGTTTTCATTAGAACATGACTTCTCCTCTGCCATCAGAAATGCCTCGGGGGGGGGGGGGGAGAAGAGGGGGTTACCATGACCTTAAAAACTCCTCAGTGTCAACTAGCAAAAGGTTCACTATTCTATGTCAGCATATGCTAACGGGCCTGACAAACTCACTGAACCCAACACATTGCCTGTGATAATGCTCTCCATTTGGTCGTTTTCATTCAAAAAGAAGAGGTAAGAGGTACCATTTCTGACATTTGCATTGTCACTCAGAAGTTATAAATTTGTCACTGTGATCCTGAAAATACAGTGGATCTTTCTTAATGCACTGGATGTGAAACTCTTCTGGTATCAAAGAAGGCCATTGACCTGGATCTTATTTGACACATATGGCAACTTTATCCTTTTCATCACTACTATTCTCTCCACCTTCCTTATCGACAGGTGGTAGGAAAACTGGGTTATCGCTTTCATCATCACTTTTGTCCTGAATTTCAGGAATGCTTGCCTTTTCTTTTACCCCTCTCCTGAGGGAACAAGTTCATATATATATCTTTACTTTATCATTTTCTGGAAGATGATTCTGAAGAAATACCAGCAGAGAAACAGTAAGTTTGGAGAACTTGCTTACAATTCTCTCTCTCTCTTTCTAACTTACCTTTCCTTTTCACTGCTCCACTTAGAAACTGTTGACCGGACATCTTGTTGATATGAGATTAAAACAATACTAAAGTAGCACTGTGCAGTGCTGTCATTAGCTGTTGTCACCAGCAACTGAGTATGAAAAAAATTAGACTTCAACTGTGAAAGCTTAAGAACCAGGGACAAAATCAGTGTCAGGAGGGGGCACAAATTATTTTTTGTTTGTTCTTTTTTGTGTCCCCTCAACCCTCTTAATCCAGCATTGTTCCTTAGAATATATTAGCAATATCTCTTATCCAACTACTCATAGAAGCCAAGAACTCCTGCAAGCCACACTTAAGTTGGGTCTGCAAAAATTATGTATGCTATTTGACATGTAAATAAGAACAAGCTGAGAAAGAGAGACAGAACTTCAAACCTGTTGATCAATGAATGAATAAAGGAAAACAGAAGCAAAGCAAAACTTTACATTTTTTGATGGTGTGGTGGGTTTTTTTATTCTACTATAAAACAATTCAGCTTCTTGTACTTCCATACTTTGATAAATGAAATATAAGGTGACCTTTTACATGAAGAATAAACTTCAAAATTGTGTTAGTTCCATTCATTGGTCTTTTTTGTTACAATTTCTGTATGTACTGTATCTAATTATTATGACTTGTTAGGTTTGTAATTTAAGTAACCTCTGAAAACATACCAAGTGCAGGTCTGAAACACATTTCTTTATTATTGTTTTTCAGAGATATGGCTAGTACCATATATAAGTTTTTAAGTTAGACCATTGTGGTGGACTTTTAATTTCATAGAGAAGCCTCACAGAATACAAATGTATATCATATAGGGACAGTAATTTACAGTGCTGTGCAAATGAACACTTGTACTGCAATTAATATGTTAGTATATGTCATTCAAAGCATTATATTATTCTGTCCATAATTGTCAGCTATGTAGATTTTTGAAAAGAGCTATTAAGAGACATTAGCATCTACTGTCAGATTGAATTAACTGTGTCTGCTTGGAGTGGTTTAGTGTAATGCACCTTCCCCTCATGATAATGTCCTGTTTGGGTTTTTTTTCCTTCTCCAAGAAGTGTGACATTAAAGAATATTTGTACTTATTTTATTACTGATCCTCACTTTTGGGGAAAAAGTGTCAGGCTTGGTCTACGCTACAGAGTTACAGTGACATGAGGCAGGTTATGTCAGTGTCTACACTACAGTCTTGCTCCCGCCAGTGTAAATGCCTCACCCCTGCGATGGAGACACTTGCTTGGGTAAGGCTTGTACCTGAAAATAGGAGGAGAAAAGAGATGGTCAGCCAAGCGGGCCCAAAAGCTGGAACATTCATGTAAAAATAATCAAACTAAATTGATCGATTGTTTATTCGTCTTAACATTCACTCTTTAAAAAATTGTAGTTTTGGGTGGAAACACATTTCGACCCTGATTGTTTGAGAAGTTTGTAGCCAACAATAGGTTGCTGAGAAGCCATTGCAGTTAATAAGATACATTTATATGTCTGTTGTTCCTTTCATGTATTCTGTTCCTTGTAACTCACATGATTCTGTGACCTTCACTGGTATATAATGGTGAACCAGAATACTTATGTATCAGAGGGGTAGCTGTGTTAGTCTGGATCTGTAACAAGTGACAGAGTCCTATGGCACCTTATAGACTAACAGACGTATTGGAGCATAAGCTTTCATGGATGAATACCCAATCTGATTAAGTGGGTATTCACCCACGAATGCTCATGCTCCAATATGTCTGGTAGTCTATAACGTGCCACAGGACTCTTTGTCACTTTTTACATAATACTTATGTGTCACAGTGTATGTAATGTGCCTTATAGCCTTCTGACAAGCCAACAAACATATAGCTTACCAGATGTAATGTTGAATTAGTAGTTAACCCAGTGGTGGCCAAAGGAAAGTGCAGTTTTTCTGTCAATTCTGTGAAACTCCTCTCTGCATGAACTGCAATGCATAATGGGTTATAAAGCAAATTTCTTACAAAGAACACAAATCCCTCCCTGCAGGGATTACACTGCCTGTAGTCTCCCATATAATATACCATAATTGAAAGGCAGCCTTAGTCAAATTTTCCTCCAAATTATTGTTTGTTTCATATAGAACCATGCTTCCTGAATGTGAAGTATTCATGCGTCACGTATGCACATGTTTTCAGAGAATCAGAAAATTCAAGTTATTTTCTCACCTTTTTTCCCTCCAAGTCCCAAATACGTTGTCACAAAGTTACTGCTTAATCACCAACTTTTATATCTGTAGGTTGTTTGCTGTAGTACACTGGATTCTAATGTAGTCTAAAAACAACAGTAATAGGAAAAAAATAGGCACTGCAAATTAGAGGAAGGAAATGGAACATCAGATGTATACTTTTTCAGTAAAATAAGAGTTTAAAAGCAAGAAAAAGACCTTTTATCATGAATTCATGTACAGCAGAATTGTATATGTAATTGAGACATGGGCTAAGTAATGCAGCATAATATGGCACTATATACCAAAATGTGAGTTGTTATACTTGAGTGCAAATTACACAAGTATCTAAAAAATAGATGCATTACATGACTGTTGTGTAAATATTATCCTGAAGTGGGTGAGATGGACTTACACTTTAGAACTTTAGGATGTTTATGATGGTAATGGACATTTCGGTAGCTACTGTTCAGACTGGATACTTCCAGGCAAAGGTAGCCAATAGTAGATCTTTGAGTGATTGCCCACACTGATTCCACTTTTGGTTCATATACTCCTAGTGTGTGAGATGGGATTATTTTGAATAGCAGTGTCTGTTGGGGCCATACCTGCACCCTGATAGTCCTCACAACCACTGTGGTTGAGAGTGTAAGGAAAGAGGTTGCATCGGGTGCCTTTTATTTCCTTCTTATTGCCTGTGGCTGTGAGACAGAATCCTGCCATATATGTGTCTCTTCACCTACAGAGAGATTAGTTAGTTCATAGTTATTTAGATAAGCTTAGTTTAGCCGTTGGTAGTAAAATAAATAGATACATTTAAAAAAATTAGGTTTAGGGTATTGATATCGTTTTTCTACCCCTCCCCCCCAATCCCTTTTACAAGGGTTAGAACTTGTCATACAAAGGCCTAAAATGGCTGAAGAGAACCATTAAGCTGGCAGCTGTGCCCTCCTCTCTCTCTCTGCTCCCCTACCAGCTCTGTCCCTATTGGTCGGCTTGGAGTATCAAACCCATGCATTAGGAAACTGGCTTCCTCAGTATTTTCCAGTCCAAGATCACCCTTTCAAAAACAACTAATCAAGCCAGCTCCAGTACACTATCAACTGTTGTGGAAAGAACAAGAGCTGAATGGAGATGACCTCTGCCCTGGATATTTCTTCCTCATCCCTTGCTGAGTGAGGAACCAACCCACTCTCTACAGCATCTTCAGATGAACTAAAAGTACTTCAAAGTCTGATGGGCAAGTTAGCAGATACTCTGGAATCCCTCTGGAAGTAACTCAAGAAAAGCAGCATAAGCTTTTAGGTATTTTGCAACCCTCAGCATCAGATAGAACAACATCACCAATCAACGAGAGGTTTTTGGAACCAGCGAAGTCTATATGGCACATTTCCCAGTTCATCCCTGCCATCTCCAAGTGTGCATACAGGAGATACTGAGTGCCCCCTAAGGAATTTGAATATTTTTTCCAGCATCCTGTCTCAGGGACTTCAGTATCCAGGGTCTTTAGGAGAGAGAGAAGCAATAGAGCAGATCTGATTCCATAAAAAATATCGAAAGAAGCTGGCTCATTTTTGACAAGAAAAATTTACTCCTTGGCAAATGTTCAAATAAGTCACCAGTTATCCAGTGCTTCTTGTGACTTCCTGTTGTGGGACAGATTCTTCATGATAGACAAGCTCCCTGATGGCTGTGGGTGGGAGGCCTCTGGGCTCCAGCGGGGGAAAGGGGTGGGAGGGGCAGGACCGCAGGCAGAAGAGGCGGGCCTGGAGCTAGCCTCTCCAAGCCAGCGGTTTACCCGCTGCCCATTAGTGCCACTAACTTAATTTTGACCCTGCGGTTCCCCCCTCTCCTATCATGGGAGAGGTTGGGAGACCAAACCTGAATGGATACACTGCGCAGTGAGGTGCATGCATCCCCAAAAAGTGTACAAATCTCTACCGGGGTGGCCAGCGCTCCTCCACAGTGCTATCATGAGGCCAGCTGCTGCACCGGAAGCCCACTCTGCCTCGCCTTGTTGCCGCATTCTGTGTCCCCACTCAGAGTTGGGGAATGACACTGCACATGCACAGGCAAGGCTGAAAAGCAGGGGTTGAATATGATATGGACTCAGTGGTGTGGTGCTGGGGCCAGATGCTGCACCCAGAATGGTTCCTTGTACAAGGGGCGCACCCCTGTGTGCAGGGTAGGATTAGTGACCTACCCTGCTGTCAGAGTCTACCCTCACTTGAAACTGGGCGGTTTCAAAGTGAGGACCCGCATGTCTTCCCCCCACCCCAAAATCCTAGGGTAGGTCTCCCCTTCGGCTGCCACCACCCGGTCAATTCCGTGGGCCGGGACACCCCTGTTTCCCCCCTTGGGAACACAGATCAATTCACAGAGGAGGAACCTCCCCCCCTCTTCCCTCTCTCCAGCCTGCTCCGGAGACAGGTATGCCTGGATTCAAACGCCTTGAATCTCTACACACAGGGAAGCAGCCCACTTCCCCCTCCCCTTCCCCTGAATTTCCCCAAGGGAAGGAATTAACCAAGTCCAAAGAAAAGAAAAGAATTTATTAAGAGAACAAAAAGAAAGTACAGAATCTCTATGAGCCCAAGCTGGACACTCATAGGGTATAACCTTATCAATCTCTGGAGAGAATTCCCCCTCCCCCTTTTCTCAGTAAAAGCAATATCAGCAAACAGGAATAAAGCATTTCCTTTAGCAAACACACAATTGCAAATATAGAAATCAAATCATAAGACTAATTCACCTTTCTAATTAATACTCACTATTAATTAGCAGAAACTACTCCAGGAGAACTTGGAGACATGACTGTCCTCTGTTAGATCCAAAAACAGTTCTCACCCAGACAAAGGCTTCCCTCCACAGAGATTTGAAATTATCTCATCTCTGATTGGTCCTTTGGTCAGGTGGTCACCAGGTACTACATGTTAACCCTTTCCAGGGAAAAGAGACCTTAACCCTGATCTGTTTATGACACCTGCATACAACTTTGGAGTCATGTTGAAGAACAGAGCTGTCATAGATGTAATATACATGCTTACCATTTCTTTCTCTAGTCTCCAACCCCACCCCCCCAGATAAATAACAACAAAAACAACTGCCCAATAATATCTGAGGTATAAACAGGCCTTCTAGTCCACCACTACAAGTCAGGTTGATTATTTAGTGAACAAGTGGTCAGACATCATTGGCTAGCTCAGTTCCTTTTTAGGGGCACAAAGTAGGGAAAAGTAAATAACGAAGATAAAAAAGCAGAAACCTTAGAGCAGTGGTTATCAAACTAGGGCCGCCGCTTATTCAGGGAAAGCCCCTGGTGGGCCAGGGTGGTTTGTTTACCTGCCATGCCCACAGGTTCGGCCGATCACGGCTCCCACTGGCTGCGGTTTGCCGTTCCAGGCCAATGGGGGCTGCGAGAAGGGCGGCCAGCACATCCCTCGGCCTGCACTGCTTCCCGCAGCCGCCATTGGCCTGGAGCGGTGAACCGCGGCCAGTGGGAGCCACGATCGACCGAACCTGGGGATGCAGCAGGTAAACAAACCACCGCAGCCTGCCAGGGGCTTTCCCTGAACAAGTGCGACCCTAGTTTGAGAACCACTGCCTTAGAGAAAAGAATGAACAACTTTTACGAATAAACTCTCTTCCAAACCCACCATAAAACACAGTTAGTATCTCCATATAGTGGAAAGGACTCAGTAATGAAATACATACAGGTGCAATTATGAACATATTTCTCAAACATTTATTTGCTTTTCTGTTCACTAGTTACAGTATCCATCAAAAGGAAGATATTTGGGGAGACTTGTCAAGGTTGCATCACATAGAAGAGGGTAAGAATTCACAGAAGCCTGTCAGCTACTACCTTCTACAACATACTTCATTATGATCAGAGCATTTATTCATTTTCCCAGTCCTTCCCCAAACTGACTCAGTAATTATTCTCAACCTTGTTCTGAAAGCGGGAAGGAAATGTATTATTTATGTCTGCTTTCGTATAGTGCAGTTTAGTACTTCTGTAAACTATCTACTGAAAACTGCCCCCCCCCAAAGTCTATAGGTCTTCCAGTAACTTATTTAGTGGAGGAGGAAGCAGAAGAATAGTGGTTGCTTTATTATGCAATCATTATGTTTAGTATCAATGAATTGTTTCCCCTCCCATTGTAATTCAGCATTGTTATATCAGGTTCCTAAGTTTTCTTTGCTGGACAGTTCCCCGGTGATACTGTTGGATGAAAAACAGCAGAGGAATATGATTACATTTGGCTAGAGTTTGTACTAAATTTTGTGTAGTTATGATGTGAATGGGTTTTTTTTTCTATCGTTAAAATATGTACTATGTGTGGAAAAGTAATACTTGCAATATTTAGACACTTTATTAATAAATAAATAACTTTGTAAATGCACTTATTGAATAAATCATCTTATTTTATTGGAATCTTGTGGACGCAATGTGTAGCTCTGGCCTAGTTCTTTATTATGCAGTATATGTTGATTTGATTAAATGTTATCCTACTATATTATGTAGCCTTCTATTTAATCAGTTACTCAAAATATCTTGAGGACTTGCCTGAAAAGTTATTCATTTTATTATATATTATGCTTATAATTTTTGAAATTATTTTGAGTTCTGAAATTATAAATATTTGTTTTCAGATGATGAAGGAATATGATAGCACAGTAAAATACACAGACCTTATGTCTCCTGCTACAATGAGTGAAACTTAGCTGGAAAAAACCAAAGACCACCTGTTACATCACTGGCTGAGTTCCCCCCTTGTGGTTGGTGTCACAGATCCACAGGACCGGTGCTACACCCCTGGCTTTGCAATAGTCCCTTGGAGGTACCCCTTCACTGTGTCTGACTCCAAAAGGGTCTCACTCTTCCAGCACAGGGTAGGCCCCACAGCCTCGCCTCAGACTGAACCTCTGGGGCTTGACATTCCTGCTTCACAGCATGAGTTAGGCTCCTGGTAGAGATTTGTACACTCTTCAGGGATTAATGCATGCATCTCATCAAGAATTTGCAGCGACACACAAACTGCATTGTCATGCAGTGGTGTTTATTAGTCAACTAGAACACAGCATAGGAAGTCCTTAGGTTAGCACAAAGAAAAGAAAGTTTAAAGCATAATCCAAGTCCCTTCTGGTTAGTCCAAAGCTCAGCTAAGCTGTAGTGAACCCTGTCTTTCTCAGTCTGACCTCTTTGCTCAGTACCCAGGTGAGAGTCCTGACTCCTTCCAGCAGCCAATTCTTATCCCCCCTTAATAAAGAAATAACTTTTTTAATTCACTTATTGCACAAATTATCATAGTTTATTAGAATCTTGTGGACCCAACATATAATTCTCGCCTACTTCTTTATTATGCAGTATATCTTGATTTGATGAAATGGTATCCTACTATATTATGACCTCGGTTCTTGAGCTGGGAAATGTTGCTCAGCTTCCCTGCTGAGAAATGGGAAAATCCATCTCCCTGTGGGTTGTTGGTTAGTAGGTGTCAATATCTTGGTGACTGGATTTGCCATCGTCTTCCCAGGTTCTCTCTTGACATGGGCTCTGCCTTGGCCTGCCCTTTTGAATGACCCATTCCAACTCAGGCAGCTAAGTGACAGTCCTATCTATGTCTCTTAGCCTTCACTGAGAGCAAACAATCCTTTACTACCCACTAGGTAACAATTCAGCTTACAGGGGAAATGGAAGCACACATTGGTTTCATAAAAAATTACAGAAAATTCTCACTTCATCAAGGTTGGTCAGCAGGCTGCGATAGTGGAACCAGCTTTTGGATCTTATGTGCTTTCAAGCCGCCTTGGTCTGAGTAGCATCAAGTTACTGTCTCAAGCACAGTCTATGTCTAGTATCCCTTCTTCAGATGTAGGGCCTTGCAGCCCTATGGTGTAAGAGCAGTGTTGGTCTCCCTTCCCCAGAGCTTCACCCACATGGACATTCCAATTTACAGTTTAAGTCTTTGGAGACCATGTGACAGTTAAAGCAATGAGCATGTGGACTTTGCACTGGATATTGTTAATCATATATATATGATTAATCATATATATATGATTAATCATATATATATAAAAAAAAGCACAAGAGGTTGGAAAAATAACAGCCATCTGACCACAACCTCCTTCCGCCAGTGTCCTCAATACTTGAGAGCCTTTTGGGTTTTGATCAGTGTCCTTTAGGATTCTCAGGATCCTCCTGATTAGTTTTCTTTTCCTGGCGATGTTCTCTCTCTTCCTACAGAGCATGTCTCCTTTTAGAAGCAATTTCTAAAACCTTGTCTCTTCCTGACCTTCACCAGGTGACTTTCCATTCTCCAATCCTCTGTAGGTTGCTGAGCATAAAGGGTTGTGAACAGTTAATGTTTCTGCTGGTAACCTCCATCATCCTGCCAGAGTAAGGTAATTCAAACGTTGGAGCTATTAGTGGCCCTCTCTTTCAGGTCAGATTTTGTCTTTTTTTGCCCCAAAAATGATGATCTAATCCACACTGAAGGTTATAGTCAGAAATGGAGTTAATAAAATCAAATGGAATTCATAAATTTACAAACTGTCACACCACCCATTATACATACCCGTGTTACAAAACAATGTCTCAAATCATGACATGACTAAAAAGTACATCAATGGAAGTGAATCTTCAGTTTATTTACTTTGTCAATCTTCATTGTATCTTGTGAATATGTGAAAGTTAACTACCACACAAAGAATCTACTCTTTCCAGAAATTGCTAGTGCACTCTCTCTCTAGATTAACTGTTGATCTCTTGTGGCAGCCACAAAGAGAAGAGAAGCACAATATCACTGGAGCTGGGAGAATGTTTTTCTTTTTGATAGTTTCTGCTAATCTTCTCAGAACTTTTTACTCTGATATAAAATTCATCATCATATATAGTACTGATTTATCCATTTCTGTTTTTATGGCTCCTGTGATCTTCACCTATCCTTCCTCTATAACTCCTGGTTGGTGAAGAGACCTTTTAAAAACAAAAAGCACATTTTAGGGTTCTATAATTTTCTGGATTACCCCAGTATTAGCCCTTGACTACTGAGCTTGTTGCTTTGCAGAGATATTTTCTATATGTTAAAAATTTACATATGAGTATACTGTATTCCTTCCTGTTGCTATTTCAGTCTCTCTCATCCCTCCTCCATCTATCACACACACACACACTCCAGTGACGTGTTGGTGGCAAAATACAAATTTTCAGCTTCTATAAAACCTAGTGCTGTCCTGTGTCAACAGTGTTGCTATCGGTTCCTTGTCTTTGGTAGTATTCTATTTCAATCCTAGGAATTGCTCTTTAAAAATCTCATTAAAGTCTGAACAAACAGTATGAAATGAAAAATCTTGGCCCAGGGCACACAGAGTGTAGACAGTGCTGTGATACAGTGCTGGCTAGGTTGTGTAATATTACACACCCAGCAGTGAATCAGTGTGTGAGATACAGAATCTAGAAAAGTGGAACAAATAAGGTCAAGAAAATTGTCCCTCCTTCTGGTATTTAAGTATTAAATATAATTCACAGCTTTCAACATGCCTTAGGTGTGCATAGAATTTTCTTTTTTCCCCAGATCTTGGGCAGCCATAATTCAAGATTGGTAATAACTCTTCATAGACACATTAGCATTTAATTTACAGATCTCCACAAGAATAAAGTTAAAACATACAAAAGTGAGAATATTAACGAAAACAAGCTCAAACAAATACATAGGCACATTCACCTGCTTTGTAGAAAACCAGGGCGTTTTGAGAATCTCAGTGGGGCCTAAATGTTGGACTTTGGTACTAACTATCACTTTAGGATTCTAAGTCCTTTTGTGGATTTAGTCCTAATGAATTATTGTCCAAGAGACCTTTTGACTGCAGGGCTTTGTCTGGCTTACTCTTATTCAATGTTTATAAGAGATTAAGAACACTTACTTTTTGTTCCAGAAGTTCACAACCTTGGACTTGTGGGTCTTGGTCTTGGAATCCCTAGCTGCTTTTGAATGACCAGATAACAGTAGTGTTCAGGCTTGTTTATTTTTTCTATCTATATTTGGCTGGAAGGGTGTGTCTTTTTTTCTTTTGGATGCAGACCTCATTACAGGTATCCATGCCTCTGTCACCGTCATTTAGAATCTACCCTCCTCTCTTAGCCACACACACACCGTGCAGACCTCCAGGGAAAGTAATTTCATTTAATAGAAACTACCCTTGAATTAAAGCCGCAAAGGGAGGTAATTAACGATAATGAAATCCATGGCTTCTAAACAAAGATACAAAATAACTTGTTTTTGTATATTCTGGGCTGCCAGGTTTGATGTTTGTGGTGTTAGAACTGGTCCTGCCTGTATCAAAATCGAACTAAAGTGTGACTACTGAGATCTCTTAAAATAACAAAGGGATTGTTGGGAAGGTTTCACTTTTTGAGCTGTAGACATTGACAATTAATAGTAATTGGTTGGTGGGCAGTACAGAGAAAGTAATTACCCTAATGAATTGTCCACACATTGATTTAATTGCTTTAGCCATTTTCCAGGGAAGCAGGAATTGAGTGGTATAGTTTGTTTGCTCATTAAGGTAATCTGCAAACTTTTATTTTAAAATCCCTTTCTTGCTTTTAGAGAGATATAAAGAAAGTCTGAAAGGGTTCTCATTTGTGGTTTTTTAAAGTTTGTTTCTTCATGATTGTTTATCATAGAAATATGTGGCTTGTCAAGTCTGACTTTCCTTGGTGGTTCTTCGAGTGATGGGCCCTATATGTATTTCACTGGAGGAGCTCATGGTCTCCAGGCATCTGAGACCAGACTTTGTTACCAGTGTGTCTGTCAATCTACTTCTGTGCTCATCATCATCTTGTGCTCTGAACTGAGGGTATAACATATGGTGCAGACCAACTGCCTACCCAGTTCCTTTCTACTGCCTGTGGTCTGAGATGATGTAATGAAGTGGGAATTTTTTTGTAAAATTTTTTGTCTGGTTTGTGCCTCAATTTTCCATGTGTGCTGCGTTGTTGTGTAGTGGGTGAAAAGGCACTGTTTGCTCTTGGGGCAGGCTAAGACTCAGGTGTGAATGGTGCCTACCTGTTTGGGGCCTTAGGTCCTACATCAATGGAGCGCTTGAGAATACAATGACAGATCCAGTTGCCTGGACATGGACACCTAGCAAAAAATGATCAAGAGAGAGATGGACTGCTCCATCTCTCAGCAGGGGGCAGAGCAGCGTCTCCCCAGCTTGGAAGCAAAGAATGGGTGAGATAAGTGTTGGCTGCTGGAGGAGTCCAGGAGCACACTTGGTAGTCTGAGAAAGGAGATCAGATGGATGGGGAGACAGAGCTTGAACAATGGGGTTCACTACAGCTTGGCTCAGCTCTGGCTACCCAGAATGGACTATGTTTTAACCTTCATTTTACTGTGCTAATGAAGGGCTTCCTATGCTGTGTTCCAGTCGACTAATAAACCCTACTGTTTGACAGTGCTGGCTGAATATCACTGCAGATGCTTGCGGAGGTGCATTGCTCCCATATATTGTACAAGTCTCCCTCAGGGGTCTATCTCAGTGGGGCTCACTCTGCAGAGCTCACAGTGTGAAGCAGGAGTGATGGAGACTGAGAGGTCCAGTCTAAGGAAGCAGTGAAGCAGTATGGCTTACCCTGGAGGAAAAGTGGGACCCCTATGTGTCCCTGAAGGGAGGGGTCCTCCCAGAGACTGTTCCACAGCTGGGGCTGTAGCAACAATCCTGTGTGGATCCATGACAGATGGAAGTTCCACAGTGTCCACAGTCTTAGCTAGCATTCTGTTAGTGTAAATAGTTCTTCTGTCCTTATGAGTTTGATTTTAGTGATAGCGTTAGTGAGATTTTAGTGGGAGTTGTTACCTTTATATATAAAATTGACTAATGGTCCAGTCCTAGCTGGTAACAATAAAATCATGAAATAGGAGTAATCAAGCTTCATTGCTTTTACTAATTAATAAAGTTAACTTTAATTTTTAAGAATTTCACATAAGAAGGAGAGAGAAATGATACCCATTCCTCATGGAACCAAAGCTTGCAGCTGATGACACAAATGATAGTCTGGTCCCAGTACTGTCTAGTTCAGTCAATAACTTAAACTTTCATTCTTTTATAAACAGAGTTGACAATCTATAACTTTCCTTTTTAAACATATGACAATTAAATATGCCCTTTTGTCTGGTATGTGTTGCAAATTTCCAAGCACGCATTGCAGTATCCAGACTTTTCATCCTAATGCAGTTAATACATCTTGTGGTTAGAACACTTGTTCCGATAATCAGGATATTATACTAAACATTAAGCAGCTAATCTTTCTATTCTCATTACCTACATTTTTCCACTCTTAATAAAGGTTATACAACTTAACATTATTAGTACATACTGTTCAGGAAGCTCTGAAGGAGATGGATCTGGGTCTGAACATTCCCAATAATAACATTCCCCACAGTAAACAGAAGAGCAAAGTATTTCACTTAAGAAGGAAAAATCATATGTTCTTATGTTCTTAAAGTGGGGAGTAACTGGCTAGGTGGCAGTACTGCTAAAAAGGGTCTTGGGATTATAGTGGATCACAAATTGAATACAAGTCAACAATGTGATGCAGAGCAGCTGCAAAGAAGGAGGGAAGACACCCAAAGCAAGATTTTAAAATGTATTTAGATGCCCAAATATTTAGCTAGGTGCTTAGGGGGATTTTTAAAATTCTAGATGCTTTTGAAAATCCCAGCAGGAAACTATCTGCATCTTTAGATGCCTAAGTTTCTTTGAAAATCTGTACCACAGACAATCTCTCCTGGCTATATAGTCTCCTGAGCCAGTTGGGCTAGGGTTTTCCCAGGTGAAAAGTAACTAAGGCCATATCTACATTACAAAATTATGTTGATCTAACTTGTGTCAGTAGACAGCCGCCATAGTTATTAAACCGCTTGTGTGTCTGCACAGTTTGCTGCTTGTGTTGGTGATGCACATCATCACGAGAAGCACGTCTATCAATTATATTGTCAGTGGGGGCATTGTGGGATTACTCCTGAAGGCCTGTAATAGTCAAAATAGGCAACACAGCGTCTACAGTGACACTGAATCCATCTAACTACAGTGACAGTGACTCTGCGCCAATCAGAGAGGTGGTGTTACTAAATTGACATAAAGAGGGAGCCTTCTCTTCATGTGCCAATATATATTTATGCCTGTATCTGTACTTTTCACTCCATGCATCTGAAGAAGTGAGTTTTTTACCCACAAAATCTTATGCCGAAATAAATCTGTTAATCTTTTAGGTGCCTCCGGACTCCTCGTTGTTTTTGTGGATACAGACTAACATGGCTACCCCTCTGATACTTTAATTTATTGTCAGTTAATTTGTGGTAATCAACACATTTATAAATGCTAGTGTTGACATTCCATAAGAGTTTGTTCCCAAAATGAGGAGTAAACTACCTCAAATTGATTAACTGCCCATTAATTCAAATGCAGTTATATCTCTATTGGTCTGAGGATATTAGAGAGACAAGGTGGGTGAGGTAATATAGCCAATAAAAGATATTACCTTACCCACCCTGTCTCTCCATTAATTCAAGGTATTAGAGAGACAAAATAACATTAACTCAAGGTAAACATTCTAGAGAAGACAAGCCTACAGAGGCTTCTGCTTCTGGGGACAGGATGATAGTGCCTTACCTATTTCTGCAATAGAGAGTTGACTTTGTGCAATGTATTACCACCCTTTTTCAAGCAAACAGGACTTGTGTGTATTTTGTACACAAACATATTACACTGAAAAAATATCAGACTCCACATAATCAATTTCTGCTTCAAATAAGAAACTGACTTCCAGAGCCCCTAAAATCTGCTATTTCTTGAAAAGGCACAACAATCTATTTTTATACGTTGCTCAAATATCCAAGAAATAGTGTACCTATGCCATGTCTACACTACCGCTTATGTTGCTTGGGGTGTTGAAAAAACCCACCCTCCAAACAACATGACTTTTGTTGGTATAAGTGCTCGTGTGCACAGCACTATGTCGGCAGGAGAGCTTTTCCTACCAACATAGCTACTACCGCTTGTTTAGGTTGTATTATTATGTCATGGGAGGGGTCTCTCCCGTCAGCATAGGGCAGCTACATGAATGATCTTACAGTGGTGCAGATGCATCAGTACAGCTCTTCCGCTGTAAGATTTCTAGTGTAGACATGGCCTAAGTTTACTGTTGAATGTTTTTGATATTTCTTATTGAATCATGCCTTGATCATCCTAAGAACAATCCTAGGTTACATCAGGGCTCGTTTTAATTTTCTTTGAATAACTATATTCATGCTTATTCAATTAAAAAAATTAGTATTCAAAAGTCGTGTAGAAAACTCTCACCTTATAGTGCTAGCCATAAATAAGAAGATGATAAACTATGGAGACTGATTCCATAGCTAAATAATTCTTCCTTTTTAAAATTTTATCAATGTAAAAAAAAGCTAAAATTCCTGACAAAATACTTTAAAATGAATCTGGATTTTTCATAAAAAGAAATAGAAAGAGAATACTGTTAATGAAAATATTAAATACAGCCCAGTAACTTTTCTGTTGAGTAATGAGTGATTTTACAGTGTTCAAATGTATTTAGTATTTCATTTCTGATAACTTTGTGATTTTAGAATATATTAATTTTGTCAGTGAAACTTTTACAAAAAATCTCAAAACACAAATGGGTTTGTTTTTACTGTAATTTTATTTTTCTTAATATTTTGGTACATATTAAAATAATAAACACAGTTTCCCCACACAGCTCTGGTTGTGCTTCCCTTGCTTTTGCAGTTATTGGTTTCTCTTGATCAAAAACTGCCAGTGGACCATGGGTATGTCTATGCTACAGGTGCTCTAACTGTGCTGCTGTAGATCCTTCCTCCCTCAACAGACAGGTTTTTCTGTTGATGTAGTTCATACACTCATCTGAGATGTCAACAGAAAAATTCTACCACCTATCTGCATGTACACCAGGGGTTAGGCTGACCTAACTAGACCACTCAAGGCTTGAAGTTTGTCACAGCCCTGAGCGATATAGCTAGATAAAAATTAGATCTAGCATTTAAGTGTAGAATAGGACTATGTTTTAAAGTTGTCCCTGCTCACCTGGATACATGAACTTTAAGATCTAGACAGAGTTTACCAAACCTTTCATTCTGGGTTCCCTACGGCAAGTAACCTTCATCACACCATTAAAAAAAATGAAGCATAATTTCTTCCAGACCCATCAACATTAATCCCTCAAACAAAGGCCATGTCTATAGTATGGGAACAATAGTGGCATAGCTACAGTGCCATAGCTATGTCACTGTAACTCTGTAGTGTAAACACGAACTACATCAACGGAATGGGTTTCTCCATCACTGTAGGAACTCCAGCTCCCCAAGTGACAATAACTAGGTAAATGGAAACATTCTTCAGTCAACCTAGCTATATCTAAACTGGGACTTTAGCAGGCATAGCTCCAGTACTTAGGTATGGTATGGATTTTTCAACCCCTTGATCAAAATAGCTATATCAACCTAAAATTTAAGTGTAGACCAAGCCAAATAAGTAATTAAAAACACAACAAAACAATATTCTGGTTACTTCATGAATTATGTCTCTGTAATTACTTGCTTGTTTTGACATGGTCTACATTTAAAAATTAGATCAACATAGCTACCACACTCCTGAGTGATATACTTATGCCAATCTAACACCTAGTGTCCACCCAGCTGTGCTGATGAAACAGTGTTTCCATTGATGTGGCTCTCATTGCTCAGGGAGATGGTTTCCTACCCTGATAGAAAAAACAACAACCCTGCCATCTGTGTAGGCTGCATCTATGCTATGAGGCTATGCCGGCATATCTTGCCAGTATATTCTCTGTAGTGTAGACATACCCATAAGCTACATGTGAGAAGACCATGCATTTTGCTTTATTTTATTCAGCACAAAGCACACTGTCAGTGCACAATAAGTGCCTAGCAATGATACCAGATCTGAGCTCACTACATGGGTAAGCTTCAGAGTTTTTATTATTTTTTAAAATTCATCACACAATATGGATGTGAAAGCAATGCAGTTATATTTTCTATTGTGCCTCTTTAATATTGTCATGATCAAATAAAACACAGGTGTGTACATAACTTCTATTTGTGACCAGGTATTAGTTATTAATAGGAACTTCACTTAAAAAAAATCTAGATGAAAAATCATGCAAAATGATGCAAAATCAATTTTTGAAAGCTTTTGACTTTTAATTATGTTTTAAAACTAAGGCATTTGGAGTATAATTGGTGAGAAGAAAATGGAATTGATTTTTGTAATTACTTAGATATATTGTTGAAATGAGTTGACGTGCCCCATTAGGCACATCTTCAGTGACTGCTCAGGTATGCTGCTTCATTCCAGAGTCTGGACATGACACACAGGAAAGAGTGTTGTGTGATATAGAATAATATACAGCAACTGGATCGAGCTTCAGGGAATTGTTCATTCTCACTTTTCAGCAGCATTAATCAAGATGCAGAATTAAAATATAAATAAAAGTTAACATCTTTAAAAAATGACAGCAAAAAACAAGTGGCAGTTTGAGTGTAATGAGTTTAACCCCAAAAATATTGTCCTTGATTATTTCACAGTTAACTATTATATCCAGTATGTTGTCATTATAATCCCCCATATAAATAATGCCAGTAGAGACTGCAGACCCCTCTGTTAAGATGCTCTCCAAAATCTTACAGATGGTCCTGAGCACTGCACCAGGGCAAACCTATCTGTATCGAGCAATGTTGGGGAAGTGGGCTGGTAGGGGGAAATAGGCATTCCTTTTATTCTTTGAAATGATTTTGCCTTTGGAATTTGATCATTCAAAATGTAATAATTTTAAGTGACTCCCCACTTTCATATATTAGAACAACAATTCAGCAATGTCTGTATTCAGGTAATGTTTATGTGTGGGTGCTAATTGTGACATTAGTCTCCTCGTATATGCAGGGATATTGTATCTAACTTTTTAAAGTATTCAATAGTTGACAAGTTTTTGTAACGAGATTCCTGAACATTGGTAAAATGATTCATAATTTTAATTAAAAAGGTATTTTAAAGGTAAAAATTAAAGGGGGGGAAGAGAAAAAAGCTTTAATGTTATACTATATTAAAAACACAATATCACTAGGCTGGACTGTCATCCAGTGTCCAGTACTTTCCAGATGTGCACAGGATATTGTGAAAATTACAGCACCTGGTTTTCTGCTCCAGTTAAGCAGATATGTGCATCCAGCATTGCATATACTTAACCAGATGTGTACGGCAATACCCTGATTTGCACATGGGTAAACAGATGTGCATTTAGTCATTTGCTAAATGGAAGCTGAAACTCAGATTCATAATTTAGTAGAAAATATTCTGTTCCAGTCGTCTTTGTTCAACTCCCATTAAAAGGAAGGGAAAAAAATTCTATACCACAATGTTGGAGAAAATGCATTACCCTCTGTGTTGTTCTAATACCTTCTTTTTCAGCAGGCCTGTGTATACACTGAAAACTTTGAGGCATCAATATTCAAATTAAATTGAGGTTTCAAATGTTAAAACAACACACACCATTGCTTGCAGGCTGAAGTTCAGTAGCAACATGGAAGATATTTAATATCCTGTCCTTTTTATATTATCAACTAGATTGTTCCTTATTTTGCAGTGTTACTTAGCATGGATTCTATTCTGTAAGCCTTTGTCAAGATGTTCTTAAAGTAGTCATTAGCTCTAGTGTTCTAAATGGTATCTTATCTCCCACTCAGGACAAAACATTGTTTCAATTGCTCACTTAGAGCCAAGAGATTGCCTTCTATTCATACAGGCAGTCGGGTTTATTAGTGGTTCAATGTCCACAGGTTTAAAAATAATGCGAAAGATAAAAGGAATGAAGCTGTTGTCTCTGCTAAGACAGGCTGTTACAGTTTTTCCTTTTAATTTATTTTGTTGTCTAAAATATATTGTTCATATTGAATATATGTTTTAAATTGCTACTTTTAAGAAGATTTGCTAAGAGCTGGAGCTGATGAGGCAGAACAATATAAAAAGACTGTTGCAGATGGCATTCACTGCAGAGGGAGGAGTTATTGTATGAACAATGGTGAAAGGAGAAAGAGGAAATGACTGAGAGACAAGTGAAGGGAAATGGGAGGAGCTGTGAGTAGGCTGGAGATACTCTATGGAGAGTTCTAAAAACAAGGCCAATTTTGGACTGGATTATGAAATAAAAGGGTAGCCGTTGGGGTTTAAAGATGGGGATGACATGGTTGTATACTGCATTTGTGAGGTGATGAACAATAGTATTCTGGACAGATGGTACTTGGGAACAATATAGAAACATAATTGAAGCAGACAAGGAAGGAAAGTATGAATCAGAGTAGAGTCAAAGCAGCAGCTAGCATAAATAAAATTGCAGAACTGGTAACAGGCAAGCATGGGCTGGGAGTATAATAGGCCGGAGAGGCTAAGCCTGAAATGGTGCAGTGGTTGCCATACGCCTGGGCCATGGTGCCTGGCCTGTGCTCCGCCAGTTCCTCTCCCTGCGCCGCCCTTTCCCCAAGGCCCCCACTGTTTGCCTCTGCCTAGTGTGTCACTCCTTACTCCCGTCTCCCCGGAAGCCAGCGGGGGCTCAGCTCCAGATGGAAGCCTGGAGCTCAGGACAGCCGGTGGCCCGGAGTTTAGGACTTGAGCCGGTCAGGGGGGCAGGGGGTGTCAAGCAAGCGCTTGGGCTCATGCTTGGGCTGGCCGGAGGGTCAGAGGGGTTGGCTAGGGCTCCTCCAGCTGCAGTGGTGCGGAGGCTCAGGGCTCCAGTAGTTGAGGAGTGGAAGGGGGCAGGGTAGGGGCAGGGCTGGGCACTAGCCTCCCCGAAGGGGGGGTTTCACCTGCTGCCCATGCAGGCATGTTTTCAAATATAAGAGATGTGGGAGGAGAAGACGAGTTTATAGTCAAGGAGGATTCCAAGGTTATGGATAGTAGAGACAGGAAAGTCATTGAGATGGATGGGAAATAGAAGAATTGAATTGAATTGAATTGAATTGGCACAGCCTTCGTTACCAAATTTGTTGGACCAACTGTCCAGTCTAGGATGGCACTTTCCATTTGCATTTGAGGATGCTCTTCTTGTCCAGGAGAAGCATTCTATTGTCAAGGCAGTAAAGAAGAAGTAACAGCTTTACATATGATTTACTCTACCTCAGACTCTAATTCAGACAAAATATGGGAAAACTTTGCTTCACTGAATTCAAAAGTGTCTTGTTGACTAAATCTAACAGTGCCTAACTAAACTGATAAGTCTGTACAGACCACCTGCTACTTTAAATTGTTGCTTGCACAATGACAATCTTTTAAATTTTATGAGTATCATATAATCCAGCCAAAACTATGGTAGAATTAAAAAACCAAAGCAAAACAAGGAAGACATGCTCTTTAATTGAGAACAAATAGCAGCTGCTACCTTACATTGTTGAATTAATTGATTAATGGCTAATTACTGTGCTGCTTGTTTGCTAATTTTTTAGACTCCTTAATCTCAAATCTCCTTCATATTGTTTATGGAATTTTCAGCCTATTTTTTTTCAACACCAAAGATGACCTAAAAAGTACTAGGCCATGCCAACACACACGTGGAGAGTTTTTTCTTCAAGTGTGTAATGACTTCACATATCCCCTAAAGTAGGTAAAGGAATCCTGGTCTGTGATCTAATTTAGGTGTTGGTAATATCACTCACAACATCATGGAAACAGAAATGTTCATCTTAGGTTTTGACAGATAAATAAAGGAGAAAATTTTCAGGTATAAAAAAAAATCTGCATTTGCGTGTGTGTGTGTGTGTGTGTGTGTGTGAGAGAGAGAGAGAGGGGGTAATCTCCGTGGTGTCCCCTTATGGCTTCAGGATGGCCCTGCAAGCAGCCCTCTGCCTCAATTTCCCTCTTCCAGTGTTACCTTTTCCCAGGGCCAATTGCCTGCCTCCATTCTCCACCAAATGTAATAAGGTGAATCCTGCCTGGTATACTGTCCTGCATCAGGTTGTGTCACAACAGGTGTTCCTGCCTTAGTTTCCCCTTTCTTCTAAAGACTCCAGTAACTCCATGCAAGCTTTAAAGCTTTTTTTGCAGGGTGGTTCATTACAAAAGTCCTACTCATAGACTTAAGGTTAGAAGGGACCATTATGGTCATCTAGTCTGACCTCCTGCACAATGCAGGCCACAGAATCTCACCCACCCACTCCTGTAACAAACCCCTAACCTATGTCTGAGTTATTGAAGTCCTCAGATTGTGGCTTTAAAGACCTCAA
Organism: Mauremys mutica; assembly: GCF_020497125.1. Taxonomy (NCBI): domain Eukaryota; kingdom Metazoa; phylum Chordata; order Testudines; family Geoemydidae; genus Mauremys; species Mauremys mutica. The sequence goes on along the minus strand of NC_059072.1, from coordinate 180,698,874 downwards.
GATGGAGAGAATCCTCCAACAAGTGACCCGTGCCCCACGTTGCAGAGGAAAGTGAAAAACCTCCACTTCCAATTTTCCCTGGAGGAAAATTCCTTCCCGACCCCAAATATGGTGATCAGTTAAATCCTGAGCATGTGGGCAAGACTCACCAGCCAGCACCCAGGAAAGAATTCTCTGTAGTAACTCATATCCCACCCCATCTAACATCCCATCACAGACCATTGGGCATATTTACCTGCTAATAATCAAAGACCAATCAATTGCCAAAATTAGGCTATCCCATCATACCATCCCCTCCATAAACTTAGCAAGCTCAGTCTTGAAGCCAGATGTGTCTTTTGCCCCCAATGCCCTTGGAAGGCTGTTCCAGAACTTCACTCCTCTAATGGTTAGAAACCTTTGTCTAATTTCAAATCTAAACTTCTTGATGGCCAGTTTATACCCATTTGTTCTTGTGACCACACTGGTACTGAGCTTAAATAATTCCTCTCCCTCCCTGGTACTTATCCCTCTGATATATTTATAAAGAGCAATCATATCTTCCCTCAGCCTTCTTTTGGTTAGGCTAAACAAGCCAAGCTCTTTGAGTCTCCTTTCATAAGACAGGTTTTCCATTCCTTGGATCATCCTAGTAGCCCTTCGCTGTACCTGTTCCAGTTTGAATTCATCCTTCTTAAACATGGGAGACCAGAACTGCACACAGTATTCCAGATGAGGTCTCACCAGTGCCTTGTATAACGGTACTAACACCTCCTTATCTCTACTGAAAATACCTCACCTGATGCATACTAAAACCAAATTAGCTTTTTTAACGGCCATATCACATTGGCGGCTCATAGTCATCCTGTGATCAACCAATACTCCAAGGCCCTTCTCCTTCTCTGTTACTTCCAACTGATGTGTCCCCAGTTTATAACCAAAATTCTTGTTATTAATCACTAAATGCGTGACCTTGCACTTTTCACTATTAAATTTCATCCTTTTACTATTACTCCAGTTTACCAGGTCATCCAGATCATCCTGTATGATATCCTGGTCCTTCTCTGTGTTAGCAATACCTCTCAGGTTTGTGTTATCCGCAAACTTTATTAGCACATTCCCACTTTTTGTGCCAAGGTCAGTAATAAAAAGATTAAATAAGATTGGTCCCCAAACCGATCCCTGAGGAACTCCACTAGTAACCTCCTTTCAGCCTGATAGTTCACCTTTCAGTACAGGGCTGCCCGGGGGGGGGGGGGAGGGGTGAAGTGGGGCAATTTGCCCCAGGCCCCCATGAGAATAAAATATTCTGTAGTATTGCAACAAGTTTTAAATGGAAGGGGTCCCCAAAATTGCTTTGTCCCAGGCCCAATGAATCCTCTGGGCAGCCCTGTTTCAGTATGACCCGTTGTAGTCTCCCTTTTAACCAGTTCCTGTACTCCTGTAATCCAGAATTCCCCAGTACTGTCTGAACAGTACATTCAGTCTTTCAGGTTCCAGAAGTGAATCAATACACCCGGTACAGCTCTGGCATCTATGCTCTGGGTGTCCAGTACAGCTCTGCAGTCTCACCACTCCTCCCCACAGCCACTTTATCTGTGGTGCTTCTCAGCAGTTTCCTATGTATGGTTCCAGTTCTTGCCTGGAGATATCAGACATGAACCCTCCATCATTCCCCAGCCTTCTGTGCAACTCTGGATACATCTACACTGCAAGAAAAGACCCAGAGTATAGCTGTGGCTGGCCTTGGTCAGCTGACTCTGCCTATGGGGCTACACAAATGCCCTGTAGACATTTGGGCTCAGACTGAAGCCAAAGGTCTGAGGCTACTGTGGGTATGGCTTTCAATTCACAGCAATGTAAGCTGTGGGACTTAAATTACTATCCTTCATTGTACAAGACAGAGCTACCCCCTTCAAAAGAATCTAATAATATGGACTTGTAATGTCAAACTTTCACACTGTTTTCACTCTATATTTCAGTAAAATTTAATCTCTCCAATCAGTGCTGTAGACTAATAGCTTGTTGTACAGCATAATGTCAGAAATGTCAAACATAAAGCGGGGGGAGGGAGATCATGAGAGTGGAATAAAACCTCTTTTGTGGCCGATACTTCCACAGGCTGTGCATTTTCTTCACCAGAGTCTTGGGATTTAGTCATTAACCAACTGTGAGTAAAAGGGCAAGTTGGTTCCACTTTCAGTGCTACGCTGACTAGTGCCTCCAACAGCACTGTAGACCTAAAGAATATATTCTGCAGAACAGTAAAATTTTCAAGCAGGAACTCTTCATTGTATCAGATGTTAAGACCAAATACCTAAGCCTTTGGAAAACAAATAAATAAATAACATATTTGCAGCAGCTGTTTTTCCTGGACCAAATGGTTTGAAGAAAAGTGAAAAATCTGATTGTGAATTTAAAAATAAAGTAGTGAGAGGAGGTAGTCTAGCCTACGATATTGATGCTATTTTAGGAAAAGAAATATTGTTTTAGTTAGAGCCAATGGACATAAATTACCTGCCTGACTTTCTCATATATGATTGTGATAATTTGGGGAATCAGTCTGTATATAACTTACGAGTTCTGGTTGAGGTTATGAAGTTCTTATCTGAAATTGTTGTATCAGAACGCTTCTGTGTGGAATCCACCATTTGCTGAGATGAGCTGAACTATATTCCTCCCAGATGAAGAACAATGGAAAGTTATTAACTTTAATGACCATGCTATGGATCTAACAATAGATATGCTACAGGGGTTGCCTGAGTGAGGAAACCAGTTTGACCAAGTTTCTGCACAGGGGACTGATGAAGTGGGGAATGGAAAATTTCCAAACAAAATAAAGGAACAGAGTGGCAAAGTAGGGATTGAAAAAGGATTCACAGGGGGAAACAAGAAGGTAGAGCTGGTCCAAAATTTTCAGGTAAAACAGAGTTTCATCAGATAATGCTGATTCATAAAATCTGAAATATTTTGTGGAAACACGTTTTGGTGTTTTCCAAAGGATTTTTTGGTATGGATTTCTGGTTCACGAGGAAAAAAAAAATTCTTTCCAATGTGGAATTAAACCAAATTTTGAAAAAGCAAAATATCCGATGAACTGGAAAACCCATGTTTCAGCCAGCTCTACAGAGGTGCTATTGGAGGGGCAGGAGGTGAAAAGAGATAAGCAAGCCTTTGTAGCAAGGGATGGAGGGTCCATATTATCTACAAAACCAATCAAAGTCAGAGTAAGATGGCTGAGCTGGAAAGGCTCTGTGATTCTTAAGAGAAGTCATGGGGAAGGAGCCTGGAGTCCCCAGAGGACTTTGCTGTAAGTCCAAAGAACTCGCCAGCATGATGAGGAAACTGAGGCATGTATATGTTTATTATTTTTATAGAGCTGTATATTTCTTGCTAAGTAAAGAGTAATGGTGTTTTAGAATCCTGTGCAAAGTCTAGCATTGTGTCTGCTGATTTTAACTGTCTATACCTCTGAAGAGGTAAACTCTATACCAGAAGGTGCTCACTTTCACTGGCATTCTGGGGTACCTGCAAGAGCTGCTGGGGAAGCTTGGATGAGATGACGTTAGTTTCAGGGCTTGGCCTGTTGGAGCCACAGGGCTCCACTTCCAAGAAGAGTATCAGCCATGGAATGCATGCTAGAGATGCAAAGCTAGAAACAGTGACTAAACTCTGTCCAGCCCCCTATCAAGCTAAGGGCAAATGGGATTCAGCATTTGTGACCTCACACAGCAGGTTGGTGACTGTCAAGCAGGGGAAGCTTGACCAGATCTGTGATGATGATAAACCACAAAATTCTCACAAGTGACTCAATAGTATATACACCATCTAAAATGACTGCATGCCAAATATTCTGATACAATTGCATAACTTCCCTTAAACAGAGAGGTAATGGAAAGTCTGCAGCAATGATTTAACAATACTTTAGTTCTTCGCTGTGATCCTTCTATCTCTGCCATTAATATTTGTTTTGTTTCTCTCCTTCATGCTACAGCAATAATGATGAGGATGCAACCCCAGATGCTCATTTCTTGTGTTATAGCTTCAGGCTTGGAATGTTTGATTTGACCTCATGATTGTGGGCCTCATTTCCCAGGCCTATGTATATTAGAGTCCCAAGAATGAATCACAAAAAACTGAGTTTTCTTAAACTTTTAGGGGAATGCCTTTCAGTTCAAAATCTTCATCCCATACTTATCCATAGCTCCAGCTTCTTCATTAAGAATGCTAGTGTTGTGCTTCCACTGTTTGTGAGCTCAACCGGCATACTGTCCACAGCTACTGCTGTGTTTTACTTTTCACTTTTTGTAGTGATATGTACATAATATGCGGAGTGGAAAGGAGTGTGATGGGGAAGCAGTGCAGCAGTAATAGAAGAAGATACAGAACACAGTACTAGGCGATATTTGTTGTTTGATACCGTTTTGTTTTTGTTTGGAGTGACAGATAAACATAGGGAGGAGACAAAGGGAAAAAAATGTTCCTCTTATGGTCTATCACACACACAAACAGGAAGACAATGGCAGAAACATATTATATGACTAGGGATAAGGGCCTTGTGATTTTTAATGTTCTCTGGGCCTAGAAATATTCGTGGCAGCCTTGTAATTAGCTATTTAGTTACCAGGTAGGCTAGAAAGTCTGATTACCTGTTTTTTTTCTGCTTCTTGGAGATGCCTACAAAGGATGAGTATTGAAATATTAATTCATGTTTCTTGGTTCTATTTAGAGCTCTCCAAAAGAAAGTTAGATCTGCTGTGTCACCCGGGTTTTAAATCTGTGGAAGTTGCTCTGAAATTTCAGAGCTTCTCTTTAAGCCTTCTGGAATGTCATGACACAAAGTGATATATACATAGCAAACATCTTTCCAGAAGCTCCACAAATGTATTGGTACAAACTTATTTTGAGGCTAAACAACTCAAAATTTTTGTCCTTAGAATGAATTGCAAAACAACAAACCCATTTATAAAGGCTTAGAAAATTGAAGAATATGAAGGTGTTTTGCTTTTGGAAGCTGCAAAATCACATCTACTTCATATTAAAAGTGGTAGTTGATGAAGGGGTAACTATTACTTGAAGTATTTCTGGATCACTGGAAAAAGTATCATTAATTGTACATGGTGGAAGGATCTCATTTTAAATGTTGCAGCAAATTTGCCCGCTGGGCCACAGGGTAGTAACCTGAAACCTATTCAAGAGTAGCATAGAAACTTGTTTAATCATTTTTCTATTACCACCTACCATTCTGTTCATGCTATACAGAGAATGGCCCTGATTCAGCAAGGTACTAGAGTGTATGCCTAACTGTAAGAACATGAGTAGTTTCCCTGACTTCAGTGGGATTACTTGTACTCACTGCTTAAAGTTAGGCACACACTTAAATGCCTGAATGATTCAGAGCCAGTAATACTGGCATTAGTTGCTTTTATGAAGATGTCAAGAAGACGTCAACATTTCCTGGATGTTGAGTGTGTTCCTCCATTCGCCAGAACAATAACTGTAGTCTGTTTCTTTTTGGGATACATGGGTTCAACAACGTCTTTTTGGACGTTCATGTGCTTATAGCACCTTCCTGAACAACATACATATACAAAAGAAAAAGAGTAGGTATCTTAATCTGTTTTGCATAATCTGTTTTGCCATAATGACTTTCTCAATTGTAATCCCAGTTTTCTTTTCGGTGTACTTAGAAGTAACACCCTGTTGTACAGGATACTATTTCAAGAAAGTCTTGGGAGGAGAGTAATTGATTTATTTGTATATTTACTTCATTTAAAAAAATCAAGTTAATGAGGTTGGAATACTTTCTCAAATAGGCCTAAGCATGGCAAAAACTAAGGCTAGACAAAAGAGATTTCTGTTTTGTGCCATTAAAAAAGTGGAAATAAGGATCTCTTTCCCTTTGACTTCAGTGGGTGATGGGATTGCTCATTATCTCTGAAAATCAGACCATTTTGGGGGGGTATGGTGGGGGGATCTTAAATATAGATAAAATAACCTAATTTAATGGAGCAAAATAAAATATGCTCAAGTCAAAATTTTCTAACTCTCTGTAATATGACATCCTGTATATGCTACACGAAATATACTATTTAATAGAACAAAAGCAAACACTTGTAGTCCTCAAATACACAAAAGACCTCACATTACCCCACTGCAGCCTCCTCAGCCACCTTCTAGACATATCTTATGCTTCTTCCATTTCCTCCAATTGTTGCTTTAATCGTATATATCTTATTTTATTTTGAAATAAAATGTTGGTGGCTTAATATGATGAGCTCTTTTTTTCTTCCATACTCTTTAGTACTATCTACCCTAAATGAGTGCACACGGTGTCCCTTATGCTGTGTCTGCTTCTTAAGAAGAACTGGCATCAACACGATGGTAGCTCTGTCAGAAGAAGAAAAACCCAGTTGTTACCGAGGCCTGATTTACACTAAAAAGTTAGCTTGACCCAGCTATGTCACTGAGGGGTGTATAAAATTCACACTACTGAGAAATGTACATAAACCCGGTGTAGATAGTGTTAAGTTGATGGAAGAATTCTTCTGTCTACCTAGCTACCACCTCTTGGGGAGGTGGATTACCATGCCGATGGGAAAACCCCTCCCATTGGCATAGGTGATGTCTACACTGAAGCACTTCAGTGGCACAGCAGCACTGCAGCTATACTGCTTTAGCATGTCAGGTGTAGACAAGCGCTGAGATCCTATCAACCTCCTTGAGGTTGGTCAAGAATGTTCACCATATACTTTTTGCTCATGAGTGCCCTCTAATCCATGAGTTAGTCAAGTTCAGGCATGTATCCTTGATTTGACCTTAAACAACCACCATTATACTTCAGGAAAAATGTAACATATACATGTAATATATTTGTTAAACTCCACTTTCACAATTATGAATTGTGATGTCACAACACCTGGATTGTGATACCAGCTAATGTACCCAGTAAAAGGAGAAAACTGACAGTGAAGGGTAAATCTGTGTATGCACATGCATAGACGATTTATATTGTCAGCGATCATGTTGAGAAATAAATGAGATTGTGTATAATAGCTGTACTGTAGTATTGCATCTTCAGTAGGGAGAACAAAAACATCCAGACCTGCAAGAGCAAGGACAAAACAACGAGAACAAAAGCCAACCTCTAACTAATGGGTGTTAGGACGAAACTTGCTTCAAGAGCAGGATATTCCATAGCCATCTATTGCAAGATGCTCTTTTCTCTGAAGCATCTGGCATTGACCGCTGTTGGAGACAGGATACCAATCCACAAAGACCACTATTCTGATCCAGTATGGCAATTCCTATATTCCAATACCATAGTTTACGCTGAGATAGCAGTTCAATTTTTCTATTTTTAGTCATCTTGCTCAGAAATTGCCTTTTGGAGTAAAATTTTACCTTTTTTGTTGTTGTTGTTGTTGTTGTTTTTATTGTAAAGAAGTTTTCAGGTGAGATTTTTTTCATATCTGTGTTTCCTTCATGAATTACTTTCAAATGAATTTCTTAGAAAATGTCACATTTGATGTAAATGGCAATGAATGAGAAATATTTACTTTGTTTTCTTGAAGAAGGATGGTTTTGAAATAGTTATGGATTGTTAGAAATGTCATACTGAGTATGCAGAGTGTGTTGTGTTTCTTAGTTATAGACTAAAGTGCAATGATATAAATGTTTGCTGGTGGGGAGATGTGAAAGATCACATATGCATATTTGGAAGTTCAATCAGTGCAAGGCCCACACCTCAAAATAATTTCAAATTCGAAGAGGGTTAACATTATGAGAGCTTTTCTTACCTTTCACAAAGTTGGTTTATATGCCTTCCAAGGCATATGGAACTTTCTGTCTAGGTAATGCAACTCAACATTACTTCTTAGGACAAGAACTCTCCTAAATGTTTCTTCTTGCCACTTGCAAAGATGTTTTATATAAACAAATGCCTCATTTGTATTTGGTTTCCTTCTTGTTGTTTTCAATAGTGTTTTGTGTCATTCTGTAAATGATGATAGATTACAGACACATAGAAAGGCAAGGTCTACACATATGGTCCCCAAACATTTCACGGTCGTGCCCACCCTCCATCCACACCTCCCGCTGAGCCAGGGCCAAGAGTGGGGCCACAGCTCCCGGTGGGTCCTGGGGCTTTAGCTGGGGGCGGACCTGAGGCCGGGGACTGAAGCTGGGGCCGGGGCTCAACATGGGGCTGGGAACTGGAGCCATGGCTGGGGGCAGGACTGGAACAGAGCTAGGAGCAGATTTTAGCTCTTCTTGAGTGATTATCAGTATGTGCATTCCACTCCAGGTGTGCGTACAATTACAATTTTTAAGCTAGCGGTATCCATTCTGTCCACACATGCTCCGACGACACTTGCACTCTGTATGAAGAATATAAAGGTCAGAGCTGGCCAGACCACCACTCCACTTCATTCTCATTGCCCTATGTGTGAGAAAGCATGCTTAGTCTACTTCCCTCCCAGCTATGTTATCTCTAGGAAATAGTAAATAGATTTAACAGTTTATAGTTGGTTTAGTAGATTTTGCCATTTGGTGATCATTTTTGTAGGTATACTTGCTAGTTTTCTCCTTTTTTATATATAGTCTCTCTACCGCACCAGTGGAGACAGTACATTCTCTCTACCCAGGCCTGCCTCCCCAAGCCTCTTTCCTTCCCTTCCTACTGTGAGGGAATACAATGAGTGGAAGATGGGAGGGATCAGCAAGGAAAGCTACCTTATTGAGGTCAGAACATGTCAGGATAAAGTGAGAAAGGCTAAAAGCCATGTAGAGTTGGACCTTGCAAAGGGAATTAAAACCAATAGTAAAAGGTTCTATAGCCATATATATAAGAAGAAAACAAAGAAGTGGGACCGCTAAACACTGAGGATGGAGTGGAGGTTAAGGATAATCTAAGCATGGTCCAATATCTAAACAAATACTTTGCCTCAGTCTTTAATGAGGCTAATGAGGAGCTTAGGGATAATGGCAGGATGACAAATGGGAATGAGGAAACGGAGGTAGATGTTACCACATCCAAGGTAGAAGCCAAACTCAAACAGCTTAATGGGACGAAATCAGGGGCCTAGATAATCTTCATCCAAGAATATTAAAGGAACTGGCACATGAAATTGCAAGCCCATTAACACGAATTTTTAATGAATCTGTAAACTCAGAGGTTGTACCGTATGACTGGAGAATTGTTAATATAGTTCCTATTTTTAAGAAAGGAAAAAATGTGACCTGGGTAACTACAGGCCCGTCAGTTTGACATCTGTAGTATGTAATGTCTTAGAAAATTTTTTGAAGGAGAAAGTAGTTAAGGACATTGAGGTCAATGGTAATTGGGACAAAATACAACATGGTTTTACAAATGGTAGATCATGCCAAACCAACTTGATTTCCTTCTTTGAGAAGGTAACAGATTTTTTAGACAAAGGAAACGCAGTGAATCTAATTTACCTCAATTTCAGTAAGGCATTTGATACGGTTCCACATGGGGAATTATTAGTTAAATTGGAAAAGATGGGGATCAATATGAAAATTGAAAGATGGATAAGGAACTGGTTAAAGGGGAGACTACAATGAGTCATACTGAAAGGTGAACTGTCAGGCTGGAGGGAGGTTACTAGTGGAGGTCCTCAGGGATCAGTTTTGGGACCAGTCTTCTTTAATCTTTTTATTACTGACCTTGGCACAAAAAGGGGGAGTGTGCTAATAAAGTTTGCAGATGACACAAAGCTGGGAGGTATTGGCAATACAGAGAGAGACTGGGATATCATACAGGAAGATCTGGATGACCTGGTAAACTGGAGTACTGTAATAGTGAAAAGATTAAAATTAATAGTGAAAAGTGCAAGGTCATGTATTTAGGGATTAATAACAAGAATTTTTGTTATAAGCTGAGGACACATCAGTGGGAAGTAACAGAGGAGGAGAAGGACTTCGGAGTATTGGTTGATCACAAGATGACTATAAGCTACCAATGTGATATGACCGTTTAAAAAGCTAATTCAGTCATGGGATGCGTCAGGCGAGGTATTTCCAGTAAAGATAAGGAGGTGTTAGTATCATTATACAAGGCACTGGTGAGACCTCATCTGGAATACTGTGTGCAGTTCTGGTCTCCCATGTTTAAGAAGGATGAATTCAAACTGGAACAGGTACAGCGAAGGGCTACTAGGATGATCCGAGGAATGGAAAACCTGTCTTATGAAAGGAGACTCAAAGAGCTTGGCTTGTTTAGCCTAACCAAAAAAAGGCTGAGGGAAGATATGATTGCTCTTTATAAATATATCAGAGGGATAAGTACCAGGGAGGGAGAGGAATTATTTAAGCTCAGTACCAGTGTGGTCACAAGAACAAATGGATATAAACTGGCCATCAAGAAGTTTAGATTTGAAATTAGACAAAGGTTTCTAACCATTAGAGGAGTGAAGTTCTGGAACAGCCTTCCAAGGGCATTGGGGGCAAAAGACACATCTGGCTTCAAGACTGAGCTTGCTAAGTTTATGGAGGGGATGGTATGATGGGATAGCCTAATTCTGGCAATTAATTGATCTTTGTCTATTATCAGTAAATATGCCCAATGGCCTGTGATGGGATGTTAGAAGGGGTGGGATCTGAATTACTACAGAGAATTCTTCCCTGGGTGTCTGGCTGGTGAGTCTTGCCTACATGTTCAGGGTTTAGCTGATCACCATATTTGGGGTTGGGAAGAAATTTTCCTCCAGGGCAGATTGGCAGAGGCCCTGGGGCTTTTTCACCTTCCTCTGCAGCATGGGGCATGGGTCACTTGCTGGAGAATTCTCTGCACCTTGAAGTTTTTAAACCATGATTTGAGGACTTCAACAGCTCAGACATAGGTTAGGGGGTTATTACAGGAGTGTGTGGGTGAGATTCTGTGGCCTGCATTGTGCAGGAGGTCAGACTAGACGATCATAATTGTCTCTTCTAACCTTAAAGTGTGTGATTCTATATTATTTTTCTTCTGTAGGGGATTATGTCTCTAAACATCTTCTGGCTTCAATTTCTGCATGTTTTGTGTTTGAACTTTTCCTTAAGATGATAGACAGTGTATGTTTGTAAAATATGGAATATGTAAGTCTAATTTGAAAAGGAGAAGAAAATCTGGAGAAGTCAGATTTAATATTTATCTCATGGACAGTTTCATAAGGCCGGCCTCATACCCAGGTCCATATGCAGCCATTAGCAGCAAAAATGGTCTCTTCCAACTCTGCATTAGTGGAGAGATCTTCCTCATCAAAGACCACTGGTAGGGATATTTAAAAAAGGTTGTTGGGGATAATACTGTCCACCCTGGTCAAGAATCCAGAGAAACATGACCTCAAAAAGTGTCTGAAAGGAAAAGATCTAAATCTCTTACCTGCTCCAGGCTAAGGAGACTCTATGGCCTGGGATGAGTATGAATGTAATTTCTGGGGAGCCTGGTATCAACTGCTCAGTACTCACATCTAGAACATCTGTGGCACTCACAGGGTAGCACATATGTGCTTGTCTAGCTCAGTTCTCTAAGGGGGCACCTACTCACTATTAGAGATCACAATACATTTATAGAGTGAGTCTCTTTTTCCCCCCATCCTACCATAACCAGATTTCGTAAGAGATTATTGAGGGTATTTCTACCAGTAATAGAATCAACCCAAATAATATATTTAAGTGTAGTTTTAACATGTCTTGTAGTCAGTGATGAGCTGCCAAAATCTTAACAACGGGTTCCCTATAAAAAGTTCTGATTTAACAACGGGTTCCCTATAAAAAGTTCTGATTTAAGGGATGTGCGACAGCATGTATTTTTTGTACCAATAGGGTTACCATACGTCCATATTTTCCCAGGAGGTGATTAAGAACCGAAAAGCCTGACATGTCCAGGAAAATACAGATGTATTTTAACCCTACCTAAAGTTCTTTTTTAAAAAGATGGGGCTGAACTAGAAATGAGCTCCGTTTCACATGTGTGGGTGGTGATCAGGGACAGTCTCAATTTTTGGGTCTTTTTCTTATATAGGCTCCTATTACCCCTCACCCCCGTCCCGATTTTTCACACTTGCTGTCTGGTCACTCTAGGGTGTGCACATGTGTGGGTCCCAGCTGCTCCCTGTCCCCCCCTCATTAAAGCAGGTGTGCAGGGTTACTGCCCTGGGAACTGCAGGGCACCAGTGGATGTGGGGCTGGCTGCAGATAGGGGCGTGGGGCAGGGCTAGCTGGAGGCAGGGAGTGACACAGGCTGGCTGTGGGCAGGTGATGCAGACGGGCGGGCTGCGGGTGGCTGTGGGCAGGGGGTGGCTGCGGGCGGCTGTGGGCAGAGGCTGGCTGCAGGCAGGGGGTGGCTGTGGCAGGGGCTGCAGGCAGAGGCTGGCTGCGGGCAGAGGGTGGCTGTGGCAAGGGCTGGCTGCGGGCAGAGGGCGGCTGTGGGCAGGGGCTGGCTGCGGGTGGCTGTGGGCAGGGGGTGGGGCAGAGGGCAGCTGTGGGCAGGGGCTGGCTGGGGGCAGGGGCTGGCTGCGGGCAGAGGGCGGCTGTGGGCAGGGGCTGGCTGCGGGTGGCTGTGGGCAGGGGGCTGGCTGCGGGCAGGGGGCTGGCTGCGGGCAGGGGGGTGGCTGTGGGCAGGGGCTGGCTGGGGGCAGGGGGTGGCTGGGGGCAGGGGCTGGCTGGGGGCAGAGGGCGGCTGTGGGCAGGGGCTGGCTGCGGGTGGCTGTGGGCACGGGGTGGGGCAGGGGGAGGCTGTGGGCAGGGGCTGGCTGCAGGCAGGGGGGTGGCTGTGGGCAGGGGCTGGCTGGGGGTGGCCGGGGGCAGGGGCTGGCTGTGGGCAGGGGCCGGCTGTGGGTGGGTGGCTGGGGGCAGGGGCTGGCTGCGGGCAGAGGGCGGCTGTGGGTGGCTGGGGGCAGGGGGTGGCTGCGGGCAGAGGGCGGCTGTGGGCAGGGGCTGGCTGCGGGTGGCTGTGGGCAGGGGGTGGGGCAGAGGGCGGCTGTGGGCAGGGGCTGGCTGGGGGCAGGGGGGTGGCTGGGGGTGGCTGGGGGCAGGGGCTGGCTGGGGGCAGGGGCTGGCTGCGGGCAGAGGGCGGCTGTGGGCAGGGGCAGGGGGCGGCTGTGGGCAGGGGCTGGCTGGGGGCAGGGGGGTGGCTGTGGGCAGGGGCTGGCTGGGGGCAGGGGGTGGCTGTGGGCAGGGGGTGGGGCAGGGGGCGGCTGTGGGCAGGGGCTGGCTGTGGGTGGCTGCGGGCAGGGGCTGGCTGTGGGTGGCTGCGGGCAGGGGCTGGCTGGGGGCAGGGGGTGGCTGTGGGCAGGGGCCGGCTGTGGGTGGCTGCGGGCAGGGGCTGGCTGGGGGCAGGGAAGGCGGGGGAGGGGCGCAGATACTCACACGGGGGGGGGGGGGCTGGGAGCAGCAGGACGCAGCCGGGGACTCACCGGGCAGCAGCAGGAGCCCCAGGGCCAGAGGTCCAAAGAGCAGCAGCAGCAACAGGGCCAGGAGGCAGCTCACATGGCTCTCGCAGCACAGCGCAGCGCCCCCCGGCGGCCGGGAGGAGGAATTACAGGCTTCCGAGGCAGAGCCCATCAAAGCTTCTCTCGCAGGGAAGCTAGTTAACAAGCGGTTCTAAAACCGCTTCTAAATTTAACAACGGGTTCGTGCGAACCGGTGCAAACCGGCTCCAGCTCACCCCTGCTTGTAGTCCATCCCTTCCAATCTTTGGATACTTCTCTCTCTCTCTCTCTCTCTCTCTCTCTCTTTCTTGTAGCTATGACATCAGCAAGGAGGTGGGAGAATTAGGAGCTTTTATGCCTTTACCTCCTTACACAGGTTTTCATATAGATAAAGTGTCCCAGGTTCACTCCAAAAATTGTTTTATTCAGTTGCCGATATCTTCTTCCAAAAATCCATTCTAAACATGGTGAAGCTTCAGATAAATTCTTTAGATTTTAGTAGGGCCTTTTCCCTTCACAGAGCCAAGTCCTTTTAGATCATATCTGAGACTGTTTAGTTCCTTTGCTGGAAGGACAAAGGGAACTCTACATCCACCCAAATGCTGTCTAAATGGATGTCAAAGTGTATTAGTTTATGCTATGAGTTGGTCAAATTAGTTCCTCCAAACAGTATTAGGGGACATTCCACCTGGTACAAAAGTATTAGGGTACAGGGTATTAAAAATATCTTTATAATTGACATCTGTAAAGCTACAACAGGGTCATCTATACACACCTTAAGTAAACCTTATGCTGTAACTTAGCATCTAGAGTAGATGCTTCTTGAGGTAGAGTAATCTGTCAGCTTTATTTAGATAAGACCCTGTGCCCCCACAAACTTATACAGATTATTGCTTGGAATCATCTAGGGTGGGATACACATAGTCACAGTCACACTCAAAGAAAAAAAAGAAGGTTGTTTACCTGTACAATAACTGGCATTCTTTGAGATGTGTTCTCTGTATATGTATTCCATGACATGACCCACTCTTCTTCTTCAGCATCCTTACTACACCTTGGGATCTGTGGTAGACAAGGAATTTGGAGGGTGGTTGCTATGTCTCCACCCTATATGCCCTCGGTACTGAGTGAAAGGGTGTTCTAGGTGCATGCTAATTAAAAATCTCTGAATGAGAGTGCATGGAGTGCATTCACTCTTGGAGTGAAATCAACTTATGGGCAACACATCTTGAAGAGGTCCATTTACTCTGTAGATAAGTAATTTTCTGTTGATATGTTATTGCTGAAGTTAGCAATGGAAGTGTACTTTTTCCTGTAATATAGATGGGAATACTCATAAGTACCATCCTGAATTATAAAAATGACTGCATGATTCAGTGAGTCTCTAAATTACTCATCTATATTGCTATACATTCTTGTGAAAATGAACATTTCTGGAAATGCATACTCTCCATGCATAATGCACGCATAACTTCAACAATAATCTTGTATTAAGATAGAAACAATGGTACTAGACGAGTTTGGGTGAGGGAAAGGAGTGCAGAAGTACAGCTGCAAATTCAAAGGAGATCGCGCTAGAACAGATGTGCTTTCTAAAAATTTCCTGTATGGATATTTATTACAGGAACAACTGTAGAATCTTTGAGATCTGAAATATAATTGCTAATGTGGCTTACAATAGATATAGCTAGAGACAAGGTTGTCCAGTGTAGACATCTGGAGAGCTTCTCAGGGACATCTAGACATTTAGAAGTCTTTTTAACCATCCCAAATCCATTTTTCTAGTCACTTAGCTGATGTGAAAGCATATTCCAGGAGTCCCTTTTAAAAGAAATCACAATAGAGAAGAGGTCTGTGCTAAAGTTTAAGTATAGCATTGATGCTGGCTCTCTAATAACTTTGTCGAACAACAAAGTAGTTTTGAAGTCCCTTATATAGATGTAGAACTTTTTCCATTCCACTTATCTTATTCTAAAGACCCTTTATTGACACTGAATCTACCACCTTGTTGGTTTTAATGAAAGATTTTATCCTTTTGAATGAGTCTTTAAGTCTTTCTCCTTTTCTTTTTAATTCTTTCTCCTCTCCCCCACTCCCTTCCCCCGCACCCTCCCTGCTCCCCTTCATTCATTTTAGGTTAGTCTCTACATTAAAATGGCTGCTGTTGACTTGCTAAGGAATAACACAGAGAAAATCATGAGTGCTTGTTGAGTCCAATTAAAGATTGTTTCACTAGGGCTATAGTAGCCTTAGGTCAACTCTTCTAGTTGAGATTAATAGGACAGATCTTTTGAGTTCACTGCATTCTTTCATTAAGCTTCCTGCGCTGACATGGTATCATGGACAGAATCTAAATTTGGATGTATGAAATACAATAACTGTTTCCTGCCTAAATACACAAACTCTAGCTAACCCTTGTGTTTTTGTCCTGTGTTCATGGAGTTCCTGGGCTACATTTACACAGTTGTGCACAGGAGGTTTAAGCCATAAAACTTGCTAGTCAAATAATGGTTTTCTCTGTGCATCTCTCATGCCCTGGTTTCAGAATGGAAGCCTCCATTGCTTTATAGAACATAATTTTATATTCTATGTATAGACAGATAACTAATCAATTACCTAATTCTCAGTTGTAGACATGTAGGGTGGGCAAATAGGACATCTTAAAAATTGAAACCCTCCAGGCTTCAAGGAAAAACACAAGTCAAATAAATCTGTAGACTTTATTGCCACATTGTGAACATCAGTTTTGGGTGGCTTACTTTTTGATTTTGTGAAAACGTTCGTATTTTGGGGCACTGTACAAGAATCAACATTTCACAAATTGGAGTAGAGGCAACCCTTTCTAACAAAAGGAAATAAAATAAAATATCTCAATTTTTGTATTCTATTTCTAAAGATAAGATATAAATTAAGCAATATGAATTTATTTTGTGTGTGTGTTATGAAAAGAGTCAAATATTTTAGTTTTACGAAGTCATTTTTAAATGGCACCTTTTTATTATGCATTCTTATGTATGTTGGTGCCTTAGGCTTTATTTAACACATGCTGTTTTGTAGCTGTAATGTCATATCTGAAGAGGACAGTTACTTCTGGGGGGAGAGGGAGGAAATCATCTTGGTTTCTCTTTAGTAGTAATCCTTATAGAATCAAACTTGACAAATGTACATTTCTATTTATAAAGCCAGGTTTTGTTGTTGTTGCATTAAAAAGGGCCCAGACTTGGACTTTATGACATTGTACACTTCATATCTTAAATAAAATGCATGAATGAGCTCTGAGTAGATAAGGAGGGTTTAAGCTTGAATCAAGCTTGCATAATTAGCAACCCTGAGATGTCAGTATAAATATAGCCAAGAGTATGGTAAGATGTAATATTACCAACAGAGAGTTCTAATTACTATAAGACTATTTTTCTACTTAGATCAAATTCATTATTTTTGCCACCTATATCTCTTCAAACAAATTGCTGTAAGCATTATAGTGGAAATGTGCATTTATTTTACATTCTTCCATTTTGCATTAAAAAAAAGCTCACAGTAGTTAAGTGTGAAGGCAAAAGCAAGTTGAGCATTCAAGTCTTGTTTTCCTTAGTAGATTTATGTCAATGGAAAACAAAGTAGATATCCATCAAAATGAAACTTATAAGGACAACTCATTAATAAACATTGATTATAATCTTCAGATAGCTTTACAGTTCCTTTTTATAACACAGTAGAAGTTGATAAAGAAAATCAGATATTATATATTTACAGTTTAGTAAATAAGTTTTTCATTTCAATGAAATCTCTTCCCTCCCACCACCGTTCCCTTTTCTCACTCACTCTGAAAATAAGTCATCGCTATATTGAAACCTTTGTTGTATTAAAAAAAAAAGTTAGAGTGGATGCATTTAGATAAGATCACACAATCCACACTTTTAATACAGTAGCCTGGTAACTAATCTACAGATGTTGGAAAGAAGACTGCCATATATCTGCTTGATGGTTAAGTTATTAATGTATATGGTGCCACTTTAATACACATTTGAATAAATGTGTGTGTTCTTGGGCCCATATAATTACATCATATTCTCATTACATGTCAGAAAGAATATGATGAGGTTATATTCTAACAGGTAAAAATGAATGCACTTCTTCAAAAAAACCACTACAGTGATCCATTTATGCCCATTTTAAACATAGAGTTTGGGGAGAGGAAGGAAACTGAACATGGATTGCTCTTGAGTAATAAGCTCTGTGAAGAAAACTGGGCATGTCTTTCTGTAAAGGCCAAATACTTTTTCTCATAAAAAAGTGCACTCCAGAAGCAGAAAAAAAAAAAGTCTAGGCAATAATTAGGTAATCATTTGTTTCCTTGCACCCACTTAGCTGTTAGTGATGCAGTGATGATGGGATTGTCAAATATTGTATTATCTAATCATTGAATCTATACTGCTTAAATTTTGTAATGCTTTTGAATATGTACTTTTGGTGTCCAGCTTTGACTTACTAATTTTTTGAGTTTGTGTCCATCCATAACTGATCTCTTCTGAAAATGAGTGATATTTGGTTACAATATGTGTATGATTTATTTTTATAGATATTCTCTATGGCAATTGTTGATTATTAAACAATCTTGCCTTAATTTTATGGCACACTACAAACTTTTCTTTCACATTCCAGATTTATAATGCTCTTTTCTTGCCATATGATACAGCAGAGCACTATGAAGGTTTATTTCTGATCATTGAAATGGTGTGGGTTCAGTGAGAGATGATAGCAGCTGATTTATATTAATGGAACATTCCTAAACACATTGTGTACATTTATGTTCTTTATATAAGATTGACATCCATACCCTCTACCTGCCTCCACAGCACTGCTTGCTCTTAACCAAAGTTAGCTGTTTTTCCCCGTTATGGCGAGATTTTTACCGCACATTTTGCATTCACCCTGTATTCCTCCTACACTCTTTCCATCCTTGTTCACGCCTGACCTGATAATATATTCTAACTTTCATTATCTATTTGCTTAATATTAATGCAGTCTCTTTCACAGGGGTTAATTGCTATGGTTACCTGTGATCTATGTGATCTCCTAGAATTGTAAATGCAATTGATTTTTATGCATTTATATGTAATCATTGCCTTTCCTTATTTGGAATGTCAATACTTCTTGTGACCACACCCACTGAGTGCTATTTGCATTATAAACACATATAGGTTAATAAAATGCTAGTATGCTTTTCAAAGAGAATATGTACAATTATGAATATAAGACAATGATTTGTTCAATGCATTTCTCATGGGATTTGTTTTTGAATCTTACATGAGTCTTGACATTGTTGATAACTTTTATTGTTGAATAAATCTTTCAATGAAACAAGATTAATTATGTTTCTATATGATACTTGAAAAATATATATAGTTTAGGACAACTCCAAGAATAATAATAATATGCCACTGAAAGGATGGTTAAGGCAGTATTGTATCTCTCAGTAGCGCCTTTGCTTTCCTCTATAGAAAGGACCCGGTGTGGGGTAGTGGGGGAGGCAAAGGGAAGGGGAGAGAAAGAAATTGAAATACAGGCAGAAGAGTTGGGTTAACTCTATGATAGCCTTCTCCCTCTCTTGAATTGTTGGCAGCTTGTTCACATACTTGAAGTTTCTTGAGAATTGCGTGCGAGAGAAACTCAGGAGCAGTCACTATAGAAAGCGTACAACTCTGAAATAGACAGGTATTAGGGCTTACAATTTTTCAAGAGATTAACTTTCCTCAGGACACTATTAATTTTCCAAGCTACAGATGTGGTGGGCTAATGCAAACCAGGGAAACAATGCAAGCCTAAGCACTGAGCCAAACATGTTGGCTGGGTGAGAGGGATGGGACATTGTACAGACAGATTGCTTTTCTGCATGGTTCACTCCAAGGTACATGGATTAGAGACTGTGACTTCCCTGAAATCAAAGTTATAATGGAGTCACACATTTTGTTTCTTCCAACTGCTTTCTTTTAGACGTATAATTGGCCCCCGTATATTTTTTTTTAAAGGAGGAAAGAGAAAACTAAATGTCTTTATGATCCAAAGTGTACCTAAAGAAATTCCAAGACTTTTATGACCTTACTGTAACCCAAATATTTAGTCTATATGTTTAATGAACTATTGTTACATTGTTAAATTACTCGTGCCAGAGTGACTAACTGATGCTCTTTTTAATGGAAAGGTTAATTCCTAAAATATATTTTTGAGCTTTCTGTAGAACATGATTAGGTTGTCTTATTGTTTTGTTTTCATTGGGTTTTTTTGTCCCGAGTGGTGGTATGAAATAGGATATTCTCATTCTTAGAACATATATGCTATTTTTATGTTTTTTGTTGATAGATTTGTAGATTCCAAGGCCAGAAGGGACATTTGTGATCATCTAGTCTGAGCTCTTATATAACACAGGCCATGGCACTTCCACAAAATAAATCCTTGAGCATTTATTTTGTTTATGTAATTATTCTAGCTATAAAAAACCTTCCTAGAGTTGAAATCATATTCTGAACTTTGACCCTGCTTCAGTAATTTCTATATTAGTTTTGGGCAAGTAATCACAGAAGCAATTATGGATACTTGTCCGCAGGCTGCCTTAGCAAAGGTGTAACTGCCTGATTGCTCTATTTTAATTACTGTAGAACCCCAAGCCACTCATATGCATCTTGGTAAGTTATACAGCATACTTCAAATAAGTGAAGTCCCCTTCCAAGTACAAGTAAATACTTAGTTTAATTTGCTACACTGCACAGTAAGAAGAAGATATCAAGACTATTAGTTATGTTATTTAGTGTGTTTGTGAAACTTAAAGCTAACGGATATTTTTTCATACAATTGGTTAAATTGCTGCATTAAAAAAAAGTTGAATAAGTGCTGATTAAAACATTGAACTAGAGTTCCTTGAAATATTCAAAATATCTTCAATAATAGTAATCACAGAGACAATGCCAACTTCAGGATTTTTGTCTTTGAAGTCTGACTTTGCAGAACAGATTGTGAATCTCTGGCCCATTACACACCTGCAGAGATTTTGGTGTTTTATTTCTCTTGGGTGAAGCAGCTGAAGCCCCAATCATGTTAATCACTGCCAGAACCAGTTGTATAAAATGCCAAAATGCAGTGAACCACTTGTTTTATAATAAATATGACAATACAGTTTCAAGTGTTGTTTTGTTAGGCTTGTAATTTGTTGTGATTTATGACTTATGAGAGTGCTTCAGAGGAAAATAATATCTGGGAACCTCCAAATGAGCCGTTCACTTGACATAAAAAGTGTATTTATATTTGTTTATTTAAATATAAAGCAAATTTAATTACAAATAACCAAAAGTTATGAACCATTCTTTTTACTGTTTTCAACTAATGACATTAAAATACATTAAACTATATGGCATGTAAATCCCACTAGTTTATATTCCACTATTTGAAGGAGAGATTTTACCCTGTGACTCTGCTTCAAACAGAGCTACTAATCTCAGGGACTCAAATGGAAGAGGCCACCATATGCCCACAGGAACCTTTGACTTTTTTGAAGAGGAAACTTCCTGGGAATAACTATTCATTAGGATCCATTGAGACCAATTTAGGCAAGAATTTATCTGGAACCATCTTCTCCCCATAATGATGTGGAGATGAACTCCTGCTGCATTAACAATCATGGTTCTGTAGTAAATTAATGTCATGTGGTGTCTACATTTCCTGTCAAATCCAAGTCCAGTGTTTTGGACTTTCTGAATTGAGAAAGCATGTTCCTTGCCATTCTACTGCAGTTCCACATCAAGGGTAGTTCAGTTCAAAGACAAGAATATCTTAATAGCATTAGATTTCATTGTGGGCATTTACAAATTTTATACTTTATGCAGGTATTTCTCCTTATGGGTTCTGTACACTGGAGTCTTTCGTCAAACATTCTCAGCCTGTTTTTTGGGGGGGTGGCTAGAAATTAAGGTCTCCTTTGTTCCCAGAAAATTTCCTCCTCCTGAAAGACACAGACTCCTGTGAGGATCCCTTAGTCTCCTCCACCTGAGACCCCTGGATTCATAGTTCTCCTGGAAGTACTTGAAGTAGAGTCAGATTCTCTCTCAGTAGAGAGGATGTACTGAGATAGGTCTCAGGTACCCTCTTCTAACTCACCCCTGGATGAGGCTGTGACGCAGGCAGACCCAGCGCCAACTCAGGCCCCTAGGCCTCACTGAATGAAACCAGTCTGACTTACCTCTTTGTTAGCGTTGTTAAAATAGATGTTACGTTTATAAGAATGTATTTAGTGTTTAGACTTTATGCAATTCTTCTAGGATGCTGCATAAATTAATCTTGCATATAACTTCTGTCCCCCATGTTATAAGGTAATATTTAAGTGTTTGCTTGGTAACTATAAAAACATTTGCTTTCAAAGTGTAAACCCCACAGTCTAGAGAGAAGCGTTACTGAGTGTGAAATACTAGTTTACTACAAAAGGTGTCATCTCCTCTCCAACAAAAGAAGGCCTATAGATACCAGACTAGCCATTATGGAACATCAGTGGACAAAAGACTTTGATTGCTTTTCCCATATCCATGAAGAGGAGACAAGCACAAGTTATGGGTCCCATCAGCTTGATCTCGGGGGTTTGGGAGATGGAATAAAAATCCTTGTCAAGAAGAAGTTATCTCTATGTTGCTTGAACTCAGAGGGGCAAAGATTCTTAAGCATAAGCAAGAGATTCCCAGGTGTTGGCCTGGGTTAGCCCTAGAGGACTCATAGAGCTTGTATATTACAGCACCTTCTATTATCTTTTTGGAATCTAAGACAGGAACTTGTGTGTGTCTGTGTGTTTCCTTTTTCTTAGTTAATAAATCTTTAGTTAGTTTATTTTATGAGATTGGCTGCAAGCATTGTCTTTGGTTTGAGATCTGAGGTACAGTTAGCCTCGGGTAAGTGGTCCTTTGGCACTGGGAGTAACTTGAATATTATTGTGATTTTTGATGTAAAAATCCATCTGTCAAAAAGACGAATATGCCGAGATGGCAAGATAACCCAGAATAGCTATGGAGACTGTGTGTGACTCCATGTTAAGGCTGTTACAGTGCTTGAGGAGTTCACATTTGATTTTTGGTTGGCAAAATCTAAGTATAGAACACAACCAGTTACTGATTTGTAATAGTCTGCCTTGAGGTTGGTACTCGTGTTCGTTAGCCTCTCTCAGACTGTCTGGAGTGGCTTTTTTAATTGCTTCCTCCTTTCTTTTTAGTGACACCAGAACCTTCCAGTACATGGAGAGCAGAACGGCTTTAGCTCTCAAGATTCATTTAATGTTCCTTGCCTGGGAAGTATAACTTAGAGCTCCAAGAGAAATAGTGTATCCTATCTATGAAGATTTTGATTAGAACGGTGTAAATCATTTTGAGTGGTCATTTAAGTCTTTTGTGACTCATCTGATATTTGTAAAGGTGGGGACATCCAGCTATGTTCTTACTTCCTATAAATCAGATCGACAAGCATCCAAATTGCTTAAGAGTGGGCAAAAATCCACAATATATACATCTACAATACAAACATCTTTCTTTTGCAGTGGTGGAATAGACTATTATGCTTTTATTCTTTTCCTCTATTCTCCAGAATAATGAGGAAAATTCAGCGGGATACAGCCAAATTTCTTAGTTGAGACAATATGGGGATGGCAGACCTGAATCTTAGAGCTTCTCACCCTATCCAAAGTTAATCTGTTCACTCTGGCCCAACTCATATTCTTTCATTCCAGCAAAATGGAAAGGCAGTCACCTAGACCTCATGTCCCCTAAGTGCATCATGAGGCCACTCGGGAAAAGGAGGCAGCAAGAGAGAGAGGCCGAGGAGGAGTGCCCTTCCCCTCCCAGCTGGGTCTGTGAGTTCCTGATCTCACAGAGTCTCAGCGCTGCAGGCACCCAGCCCCCAGGTACTGGGCTGCAGTGCAAGCTAGAGGGGCTGATACAGAGAAGTCAGGACCAGTCAGAGCACTTCCCATGTCATCATGAAAACTCACTCCTGGAAAGCGTGGTGAGGTAATATGTGGGGGGGTGGGTAATATATATCAAGGTAGGTGAGGTAAAATATTTTTTTTTTGGACAAGCTTCTGTTGGTGAGAGAGACAAGCTTTTGAGCTTTCACAGAACTCTTCTTCAGGAAGAAGAGGCAAGCTTTGGAGCTTTCATGGAGTTCTCTCTCTCTCACCAACAAAATTTGCTCCAGGAGCAGTTCCTCTCCTCCTCCCCAGGAGCCCAGCTTGCTGGAGCTCAGTTCTTTTCCCCTCCCCGATTAGCTGTCTGTCTCCCTCCTGCTGGGAGACAGCTAATCTGTGAGGCAGGGAGGGGGCAGGTTTTTTTTTTTTTTTTTTTTTTAAATTGGAGAGATACCAATCTCCTAGAACTGGAAGGGACCTTGAAAGGTCATCGAGTCCAACCCCCTGCCTTCACTAGCAGGACCATTTTTTGCCCTAGCTCCCTAAGTGGCCCCCTCAAGGATTGAACTCACAGCCCTGGGTTTACCAGGCCAATGCTCAAACCACTGAGCTATCCCTCCCCCCCTCTTGATGCAGCACACTAGGGGAAGCCAGCAAAGCCTGCCTGCAGGAGCCCAGCTTGCTGGAGCTCAGTTCTTCCCCCTCCTCCCTGCGCAGATCAGCTATCTCCCTCTTGCTGGGAAACACAGCTGATTGGCCAGGTATGCTGCTAAGCCGAGAAGGCGGACCTCTCCGAGTCCTCCTCCCACTGACTGAGCCCAACATGCTGCCCGAGCTCAGGTCTTCCCCTCTCCTCCGCTCCCCTCCCCGCCCCGTGATCAGCTATCTCCCTCCTGCTGGGAGACACAGCTGATAGGCCAGGTATGCTGCTAAGCCGGGAAGGCGGGCCTCTCCTCCTCCTTCCACTGAGCCCAGCTTGCTGCCGGAGCTCAGTTCTTCCCCTCCCCTCCCCTCCCTGCCTGGCGATCAGCTGTCTCCCTCCTGCTGGGAGACACAGCTGATAGGCCAGGTATGCTGCTAAGCCGGGAAGGCGGGCCTCTCCTCCTCCTCCTTCCACTGAGCCCAGCTTGCTGCCGGAGCTCAGTTCTTCCCCTCCCCTCCCCTCCCTGCCTGGCGATCAGCTGTCTCCCTCCTGCTGGGAGACACAGCTGATCGGCGGTGGCAGGGAGGGATATGATGAGGCAGGCTGGGGGAAGTTGGGCAGGTCGTTCAGAGCGGAGCCCGTGAGGCGCCGCTTTTTTTAAAATGTGGTGAGGAGAAGCAGCTGCTTCTGATGCATCCCACTAGCTACGCTACTGCCCCTGACCTGATAGCATGGTGTCTAGGTCTGTGTCTAGGGCTGTGTTGTGCTTATCAAAAAAAAATCTACTAATAAGTGTAGCTACATCAAATGGAGCTGGCTTAAAATAGAAACTTTGATCCATTTTCTTGTCTGCTTCCAGTCATCTACTTGCATTTCCAGTGTTGTCAAGGCAATAGCTGACTATGTCTACCATCTCCTTTTAAAAGAGTTCATGGTGTTAAATCCTCTAGTAAAACAATTTTAAAGTTATCTTAGAAATGAACACTCTCCTACATGAGGAACTTTCTGATCTGTGGGACTTGAATTTGGTGTTAACCAAACTCGTGGAAGGTTCCTGTAGCTCTATGGGTTCTTGATTTTTACTGCCTCTAGCTGAACATTTAACTGTTGGTTCCATTACCTTGGTCAAGAAAGTCCGAGTTGCAGACATGGAAGGTAGTGTGGTCCACACATTTTTTGGTGATGATTGAATTGAGAGTAGTAACACAGACCAGAGGTTAATGTATTTCAGGAAGCACAGTGCAAACTTTACTTATATTTTATACTTTTTGAAATAATTTTCAATCTTTAAGGCAGTTCTCAATCTGTGTGGTTATTATTAGTCATTCAGTCCACTGATTCCATAAAAAAAAAAGTCCATAGTTCCAATAGATCTACTGGGAAAGACGTGCCTTCAGTCTTCATGAGTTGGATAAGAGAAATTCTCTGAAAGCAATAGTTTTGGTTTTTTTAAGCTATAAATAGGAATTGGAGTTTGACAGGAATTGGATAACTGGCATAATCTGAATCAAAAGCTTACATGAATCTCATACATCTGGTGTGTTTTCATGTTATTTAGTAAATAAGTCTATCCTTCTATTATAATTAGTTTCTGGCCTTAACAATTCTTTTGGTTAAGCTCCCATAGTCTATCTGTTGGAAGTCTTCCATTTTCATTTTTGCATGAGGCATACAAATAGATACACAATGTTTTCAAAGTTGAGTGCCTAAAAATAGGCTTGTAAATGGCTGCATTTTCAAAGGTGCTGCATGTCCATGTTTCCTGATGACTTCTCCTGGAACTGTGGGTGCCTCATACCACTGGAAATGTGAAAATGGCCTGTGCTCCTTGCTTTCCTATAACAAACCCATGGAAAATAAGTCAAAAGTTTGTGCAAGTATTTTTTTTAATGAATTAGGTTTGTAAGTATAGAAATATCATTTGTTCATAGTGCAATATGTAAAATATATTGATTTGATTTCTTCTGAAAAAAGTAATGCATATTAAAGAATCAACCAGATAAAGATGAATTTGCATATTTCACTCAGTGCATTTACATCTAAAGAATTTGGACTTTTTTAGTACCATATTTTAAAGTGATGTTTAAAATAATATTTTTTCATATTAACTTGTTCTCTAGGAATATCATTTGTCGTAGAAAGAAAGAGCCTGAGGCCCAAGGCCTGAACTAAAGTCGGGACCTGCTGAAATAAAGTAAAGTTAGCAAGAGTCAAGCTATGAGCTAAAGTCAGGGCCTATTACAAAGTAGATGCCTGCTTGCAGGTTCACTATTTGATACATGAACTTGGCAAGAACAGGGCTGGTATTGCAAAAACACAAGCATTCCTAGTCACTGAGTATTCACCTAAGCACATGCCAGAAGGGTAGTACCAAAACACCCCAATACAAGATTATGGTATAAAAACAGTCCCCGAAGGTGTTGCAGGGACACACTGACCCCGCCTAAATATAAGGGCAGGATGACAGGCTGATAGAGATGTTTTGATCGAACCTACAGTGCTACTGAACAGATTCTGTGGTCTTCCTGGGCAGTTCAATCGAAGTCTGTTGTATTGGCTCTCTGGCCAGAGCCAGTGCAGCACACAGAGAGAACACATGCAGCCAACAACTAACAACATCGGTAAGTTTTCAGATTCACACATGCACTTAACTCTTGGATTATGCATCTAAAACTGCTGTTTGGCTGTGACAGAAAGATCTGTTGTGCCCTTCTCAGGCCACTAGCTTCTGATAATCTCATTTTATCATCAGCACTAGTGTACAAGAAATATCACTTGCAATGTTATGAAGTGGTATTCCAGCTATTGTGAATGTACATTTAAGGTTGGGAAGCTTTTATTGATAACCCAACAGAAAGGATTGCAGGTTTCCTGTTAAAGGGAGACTACTGACTTGTTTAGACAAGCACATTGCCATTTATGTTCAACATCTACAAATAAGATTCTCTCCAAAACTAACCCATTTCTGTCTGTGAGAAAGACTAGCCCATAGACTCCCCCTAAAAGTGGATCCTTTTCCTGTGAGAGAACCCTGTTGGAGGACACTTCATAAAAACTGAGTTGCTGCTGGTCTTGCATCAGGGTTCAAGGGTATAAGGATTTAAAGGGATAGTGTCACGAAGTTTGAGGGATGAAGAGTTGATATTAACTTAATCTTGAGGAAGGTATAGTGCAGAAGTTGTCACGTCAGATGGAACCTGGGTGCTGAGGGACAGGTGGTATGTCTTCAGTGGCTGGAGGGATCAGGCAATTGGGAAACAAGTTTTGAGGACTACACAGGATATCCAGAAATAGAATTTGGATTTGCAAAGTCATGGGATGAGAGAAACTGATAATTGCTAAGAGTGAAAAGGGAACATACTGAATTACGGAAATAGAATATGGACTTGCTTAGTGGCAGAGGGGATTGCAAAATACAAAGGTTTGGGGAGGTGCAGTAAGAGTGGTTTCAGATAGAGGGGAGGGGAAGTGCTGAAGATTTGGGGAATTTGCTTTGTAGGAGAAAAAGCTTCTGAGAGGTACTGGAAGGTGAGGAGAGAGAGACGAGCTAGAGGAGTTTATTATCAGGATGGGGATCTAGTGACTGGGGTCAGGTGCACAATAGTTGTGTATGTAAATTTTAGATTAAATGACAACTGGAAATTATGCAGATTTAAAAGAATAAACTGGGCAAATTTGTAAATCACCCATACAGTGCTATAAGTGGGAATTTAGTTCCCTGCGCAGGCTTCCCGTGTCATGGATCACAGGCCGGAGGACAATGCTCAGGCAGCCTTTACACTGTCCTTTAACTCTCAGTCTAGTCCCATATTAACACTTTTATAAATATGGTTAATGACATTACTTAATAGCAATAATTAAAACATTTGTAACATTCAAAGAGACAAACAGTAATAGCAGTTCAACTCCATTTTCATAATGCTCTTCCAAGCAGTGGAAGTAGACTGTGGGGTACGGATGAAGCCTGCACAGTACTTTATGGAGCAGTGAATGAAAGCAATGTGCTACACAGAAACCAGGAGATAGGAAGATACCTCAGCAACACTGTCTTCAATTTAAAACAAACACACATTTTTAAAGAATAATTGCAAAATAAGTAAAATTCAATTTGAAAACAGCAGGTTTCAAGAATAACAGATAGAGTAGTATCTAAACTACGTAAAAATATCTCTCTGATTATGTACTTTTAAGTATAAATAGCTTACAATTCTTTTGTTTTTGTTTGTTTTGTTTAAAACACCCTGTTATATAAACACAAAGTGCTGAAGAGATAATGCATTCAACCATTCAGTTGGTTACTGAATTTTTCTGTCTTTTTCCCCTGATACTCTACAATAATGAACAAGATAATTGGTTAATGAAGAAAGCATCTTGTATTTAAAG
Organism: Mauremys mutica; assembly: GCF_020497125.1. Classification (NCBI taxonomy): domain Eukaryota; kingdom Metazoa; phylum Chordata; order Testudines; family Geoemydidae; genus Mauremys; species Mauremys mutica. The sequence continues at coordinate 180,670,505 of NC_059072.1, read as the reverse complement.
ATCTACATATTTATGTGACCTTTCTTTGTTCATAGATGCTAATATTTACTTCCTTTTCTTGTTGAGATTTTATTTAGTGTTCTGTGACAAACAAGAGTATGATTAGTGAAGCTGTAAAGTTCTCATGGTGGCTGCCTGTGTTCCCAAGATAGCAGCATTAGTGTCTGCAGAAGCAGTTAATGCTGTTTATCATTGCTGACAGAGGCTGGGAAGGACCTTCTGTGGCTTTTATCTTTCACCTTGCCAACAGAAGTTGATGAGCTTTGTGATTTAAATTCATAGGGTGATGTTATAATATTTACATTCCTTTCACATATAAAAGTGCACAGGTAAACCAATCTTGTTTAACGATTAATTAAAATAATATTAATGTAGCATCAGACAGGCTACTAATGGATATTCCTGGGAAAACTTTTCTTCAGCTTTTACATTCTTCGTACTTAAAGCTAACATTTTCAAAACTGCTGAGAGGAAAACATGCAAAGCAGTTTGCTTTTGAAGGATGCTCTAGACTATTTTTATTTTTGTAATCTTGAATTCTACCCATCCTCACATCCCACATCAGAGGTTTTCATGGATTCCAGCACCACATAAACATAGTGCCATCTGCTAATTTAATGGACTGTGAGTTGTAAGACACTCAAAAGGTTTACATTGTTTTGTAAGATTTTGTAACATATGAATATTCAGAATCTAAACTTCTTTTGTGTATGTATGCCCAATGTCCATATAGTGCCCATCCCCTTTGTGTAGAATAGTTGTTTGCTGAGCTCACAAATAACTTTAAATGTGCACAGTGGCAAGATAGATGATGCACACTGTGCAGCAATTACAGTATTACTTTGTTGGAGAGAGATTGCATATTCATAGACATGGAAAGGGTTAATTTCTTCTTTCCTTGTCTTTTTCCCTATCTCCTCTCATCTTGCCTCCCATCTGACTTTTCTCTTCCCCTTCTGTTCTTTGTCTCTTTTTGCTACTTTTCACCCCACTTCTCCTTTTCATATAGCTTTGTGATTCTTTGTTTGATTATTATTGATTATTTTGAGTTGCCTTTCCCCTCGTACCACTGCTCCTGTTCTGCAGGTTTGGTGCTCAGCTAATTCAGCCATTGCAGCAGTAATACTTCCTCAGGTGCCAGTCAGTGCTGAGGGGACAGGCAGTCCAGCAGGAGCGGTAGGAAGATTTGTTTTTAAAAGTATTTTCACATCTTCTGTATGCAACAAAATTAAATATTTACTGTTGCATAAAGGATTGCAGTCTGCATAGTCTCCAGAGTACTGTTTTTTAAAAGGAAAACTTCTATGATCAGTTAATACCATAAATAACTAAATTAATACTAAAATGATGTATGTATGTTTACATATGATTGTTCAAAAATTTAAAAATACCTGTCGGTCTTTCAGAGCCAGAAATATTTTGATATTTCCCAAACCGAGTAGCCCGCAGAAGGTCCAGATAGCTAGCACATTGTGAAAAAGAAAGTTATTCTCATTATGTATATTCTGGAGACTTTATTTGCCCCTTTCAGGTATGTTAACATATTTTCAACATGCATTTTAAGTAAAATAATAGATGTGTCACTTATGCTAAATGAAATTACCAGAGGAAACAGTAATAAAATATACCTGAAAACAACCTTGGGGAAATTCTGGAATGCTCTCTATTCCCTTGTCTCAAGCTAAGGTGTCAATCCTGAAAAGACCTAAATCTGCGATTAGCTTTATGCAGACTGATAGTTCAACTGAGCTCATAGTGTTTAAAGTTAAGCATGGGTGTAAGTCTTTGCAGTATTTGGGCTGAAGTGACCATTCATAAACATTTTTGAGTGCAGCTCTTCCAGCAGTTGTTTTGCACCTCCAAGGATTGGGTCTCTTTTCAGCAGATAGGCAAGATGGTGGTTTATTATATTTTTAATATTTTTTATTATATTTAACTAAAATGTTTTAAAGTATTGGTGACTTACAGATGTATACAGCTTGGTGATGAGTGTGAGGTTCTTCAGGGATGGGACTGGAACTGGGTTTGCAGGATGGCCAACTCTTCTGTGCTGCTACCTGGTAGCCATGGTAGGGCTCATGCATTATTGCATAGACCACGTGAAGATAAATACTACAGGAAGTACTGCCTCAGAAGGCCAGACTGACAGCTTCTGGAAGGATGCTACACAGGCCCAAGCCAAAGCAGAAAGCCATACAAGAGAGACACAACAGTGGGTTTTAGGAAGACCTTGTGATGTACAAAGTGTAGCACTCCCACGAAAGTGCAGATTAATTATAATGCTTCTCTTATTTATAGCATTACATATCACCAGTAGACTTACTAGCGCTCAGGGAAAAAAGGTCGTGTAAACTGTTTAATAATTTTTTTTTAAATGAGATTTATTTCCCCACTCAGAAGTTGCCTTAATAAACATCTTGGTAGCTAGACTGGAGCTTCTGAAAAATTCCTGATATTGTATCTGAATTTGATTGAAGGCTAACCATTGGAAATTGAAAGTAAGTTTTCCTACAGTAGTTAAGGCTTACCAATATATTATAAATTCTACCACAAGACAGAGGTGTGATTTCTCCACCCCGCAAATGAGCAATAAGGATATAGAGATGTAGATACTTTCTAATGGAAGGGTGCTACCTTTGCTTTAGAAGGCTAAATCCATGATCCAATCAGTCATCATCCTCAAAGGAAACCTGCACAACACTTTCAAAAAACAAGCCTGGGAGCTTAAATTTATAACTCTGATAGACACTAAAAATCATGGACTGAATAGAGACATTGTATGTATGGCTTATTACAACAATCTGTAACCCACTAACCCACTCTTTTTTTGTCCTATGACTAAAGAGGTGTTAAGGGGCCACTCTACCTTGATTGGTCCCTTAGAATGTGGCTAGCTACTTCTGTTAAACAATCTGTTCCAACTTGCATTTCGCTCTGATGCTTGGAGTATGTTTCCCAGATCTGAAAAAGAGCTCTGGGAGGGGCTCAAAAGCTTGTGTCCCTCACCAACATAAGTTGGTTGAATAAAATATATTACCTCACCCACCTTGTGTCTCTATTATACTGGGACTGACACAGCTACAGCTACATTGCATACATTCTGAGAACATGTTCATTTGCAAAATTTTCAGTCGGAAAAGTCGATAATGTTATATTTGTTTGCGTAGACTTTCATATTATATTAAAATATTAACTATACATAATGCGATATTTTATACATAATTAAATATTACTGAAACAATGTTTTGATAATTCCAAATTGATTTTTTTTTAAATATTCTGCAAGATATTTTAGATTTCATTCTGATTTGGCGCAAAAACAAATTTTAAAATGTCAGAAATATATGCAGAACAGTTTTTAACGAGCTCTAGTTTTCAGGATAGATTTGTCTTGTTTAGTTGATTTGGACTCTTATTGGATAGAAGGAGAAGAAAACAAGTTAGAAAAGAGGTAGGAGGAAGAACATGGAGGTAGAAATTGATATGCTAAAAAGGGAATGGCAGGAATACAAGATTCACATCTGAGGGGGTTGCTCTGAACACAGCAACAATGTTGGTGTTCTCAGTCTTTTTCCTGATCTTGAAAAATGTTCTAAGTGGTGTGATTCAAAAATCCCCAATTTCTAGCCCACCCTGATAATGATGTTGATGATAGCTTATTGGTAAATGGTGCTTCTGGTGAAAGCTGCGAAAAGTTCTGCATGCTCTTCAGAAAATAAAATGTCGAAAAAAGGGGAAGGGACAACCACAATCCATCAAAGGTGTCCAAAATACATTTCTTCTAGTCTCTATATGGCTTTATTTTCTGCTCTTAAAATGATTCTTAATCGGATGCTATGACCATTGTGTAATTTTACTAGAACTTTGAAAACATCTAATCAGCAGTTAATTTTGTTCAAACACTCAGTATGAAGCATTGTTTTACTCCATTATGTTCTTTTTTTCAACAGTAATTTCACAGAACTTGTTTGTTAGATTGACAACCTTTCACATACTTTGGACAGTTTAAGATTTACTGCTTGTGTAGAGTTTGATACGACATGCTATCTTCCTGACCCTCTCAATTCATCCTGAGCACAGTACCGAGATACAATCATCTGAACTAATAATGGGCTTCAACATCAACCACTCTATATGCCTAAATTATATCTATCTCCTCAGATTGGCTGTTGGGCTTTGGAGTTGAGCCTTTGTGTATAACTTCCCACTGGTGAAGACTGACTTCTTTTGGCAGAACCCCTTTGGTGAAATGCCAATTAAAATGCACATTACTTATTAAGGGGCATATATGATCCTGCATCTCTCTGCAGATTTCAAAGTGATAGCAAAGCAAATTCTGCATGCAGATGTATGGGACCTTAACACTCTTCTGCTGATAACTACACTGCAGTTAATTATCATTGTGAAGAGAAGATGGGGAACTCTCGGATTTTTAGAGGCAGAAAACTCGTGTGTGTGTGTGTGTGTGTGTGAGAGAGAGAGAGAGAGAGAGAGAGAGAGAGGGAGACATCAAATGGGGCAAAGCAGTGTGCTCATATGGAGGCTTATTGAAGGAATACAGCTTTGTGTTGTGTGGATGCCGGGGTCGGCTGAAAAGTGGTGTGTAGGAGTGAGGACTAAGAAACAATCTAGCTCTCACTACTAGAGTTTTTCCACTGATTTGATTCTAATGGCAGTTGGATCAATTTCCTTTTTACTTAAGTGTGTGTGTGTGTGTTGAGGAAACAACACATAGAATATCTAATACTAATCGCCTTTTTAGCACAGTTGAGAGTGGAAAATATCCAAAAGCTCAGTACAAAATCATGTAGCATACTTGGATGAACAAAAGTACCGCACTAGTTAATTTTTTGTCATTTATGGTAAAATGTATTGCCTGGAAGTGTAAATGTTCCTCACTGTTGTAACACAACATTATATCTAGCTGTTCATTTACCCCAGGATACTCTGGGAAATATATTGATGTATTTTATGCACTTTATTTTTCTGTTAAAATATTTCAAAGGTGTACTCCATTGTGGTTAGGATGAGCAGAATGCCAATTAGAAAAAAGAATTCTTAATTATAAATACTCTTTTACCTTTTTTTTTTTGGTCAATTGCTGCAGATAATAAACTATTTCAGGAGCAATCTTTGGCAAAATACCCCACCTCTTTTGCACTGTTATCTTTTATTTAAAAAAATATTGTATAAACCTGCCCCATCAACTGTGTTCTCATTCTGGTTAGAGAATACACTTGCTCAGCAGGTTTTCTTTCTGTAAACTGTTTGAATGGCAGATGTTTATGCCAGAGATCAACTGTGTCTGCTTATGTTTTCTTTATGGAAAGTTTCTTTCCAAAAGGTATTTCTTTAAATTTTTATATTTGTCTTTATAAAAATTTAAAATTGAAAGAGCAGTCTTACTTTTAGAAAACTTTATTACATCTAAGAATTTTTCCCCAAGTAAATAGAGTTGTAAAGAGTTTGTGGATGCAGTGAGTAAGTTAAATAAGCAAGTAAATAAAATATAATTATATACTTGTACCAGGTGCGTGTTTTATGACAGGGGCTCTCAACATTTTTCTTTCTGATGCCTCTATCCCTTCCTCCAACATGCTGTAAAAACTCCATGGTTCACTTGTCCCACAACAACTGTTTTATTCTGCATACAAAAACCAGGGCCAGTGTTAGGGGGTAGCAAGCAGGACAATTGCCCAGGGCCCCCTGCCACAGGGGGTCCTGCGAAGCTAAGTTGCTCAGGCTTTGGCTTCAGCCCTGGGTGGTGGGGGTTGGAGCCCTGGACTTCAGCCCCAGGTGGTGGGGGTTTGACTTTCTGGCCTGGGGCCAGCAAGTCTAATGCCGGCCCTGCTTGGCGGACCCCCTGAAACCTGCTTGTGGCCCTCCAGGGGCGACCAGACTCCTGGTTGAGAAACACTGTTTTATACAGTAAGCCACAAATACTCTGAGTCCCAGAGTAATGGGACCATAGTTCTGAAAAGTGTAGCAGTACTGGGCTTCAGATTAGGACTTTTTACTAACTAAAATATTTTCATCCACACTTAACATTCTTTTTTAGAAATTAGGTTTGTTTGTTTTTTCCAGGGGCATGTTAGGGTTAACTCTTAAAATTGTATTTTGCCAATGAAATTAATCCTTGCAAATATATAGGTGTGTTTATTATAAGAGAGGCTTGTACCACCACATATTATTAAGATTATGTGTAAATGGCATAAACAATCACAGGAGATGATCCTGTGTAAATCAGAAGTGAGTTTTATAGTGCATCTCATTCAGTTTCAGTTTAATTGTATGCATTTATACTCTATCACATTTGTTGCATCTTCTGGTAAGGTGCTTTAGAAAATAAATCAAAGTATACAAAATATTTTATTGGCGCTAACTTTCATATCTCTAACTAATAACAAGTTGCCTTGGTTGCCATAGTGCACAGGTCTCTGAATGTCAGAAAAGTTAATATTAAATTAAGTTAATAAATTTTAGAAATCCCTAAACATGATCTAATCTAGCTTTTGTTTTAAATCAAGATGTCACACTTTTAAGATTTAATGTCTCAAAGCCAGTCAGAGTAGAAATAATTGGCATATATCAGTGGAAAACCTGGATTATTTTTGCAGTAGGCTGGTTAAAAAAATCTGTAAGATGCTCAAAGGTTTTATTAAATTTGAAATAGTCCTGATGGAAAGGGCATAATGGACAGTGTGCAGGTGAGAAGATCAAAACCACATCATAAATCATTTATTGCATGTATTCAATAAATCGTAGAGGAATGGTTACACATGACTATATAGGTGATGGTAGTTGTTGGGCATGGGATTTCCTTCAAAGTTGCACATTTCAGTTTTTCTGTTTATCAGGCTGAAATGTGATGTATTCCCTGTCTGAACTCCCAATATATTTATTTTACCTTGCCTTTTGAGAGGGAGAAGGAAGGTGCTTTTTGGGAAGGAGAAGGGCAGGTTTTCTATTTATTTTTTCACAGAAAGGTCATGGTCCATCTCACTGGGAACTAACAATGATGATTCTCTGTAGCTGATTCAAGGGTTTAAAGAGGCACAAACACTGTTCTTCCTTCCCTGCTGCCCAGCTATTTGTCCCTATTGTATTCTGTCTCTGTGCCTTTTTTTTTTGCCTCAACTGCATGTTGATTATTTGATCCTGAATAATACATATACAGATGGTACCTCCTTCTGTGTATGTTCTGTAAGGCTAAACTAAAGGTTTACACTGGACAAAAGAAGTAAAAAGTACAAAAGAGAGATGAAGTACTATAGTATGTACAAATCTCAGTACAACCATTGAGGAGGGATAGAGATTTCAAAATGAACTATTCAAAAAGAAAATTCTCAAATCTAACAAGTGAAGAAACCTCAAACACTGCATATATTATATTTTACATAGACATGACAACAAAAAAATACTACTTTTCTTTCCAGCTTTGCAAGGCACTTGCATAAAATTTGCTATAGTGAAGCTCTTCAAATGAGAGTAGAACAGAGTCTGTGTCCAGTTTGTTTAAACTTAATTTCAATATAGAGCAATAAATACTGTATACTTTATTCTTTATGTTAAAAATGACTCACCGCCCCTGTTGCAGTGATTCATGAAATGGGAAATAGAGGTAGTGTTCTGCTATCACTGCTCTTTTCTTCTGTTTACTATTTATCTACACAAAATATTCACTTGTGAGGCTGGCATAAAGTTATTAACCCTTTGCTGACTGCAAAGAGTTGCAAAGAGATGTTACAACAGTGGGTGACTGGGCAAGAAAATGAAAGATGAAATTCAATGTTGACAAGTGCAAAGCAATGCACATACGAAAACAGAATCCCAACTATACATACCCAGTGATAGGATCTAAATTAGCTGTTACTCCTCAAGAAAGAGATCTTGGAATAATTGTGAATAATTCTCTGAAAACATTTGTTCCATGTGCAGTGGCAGTCAAAACAACTAACAGAATGTTAGGAACCAATAGAAAAAGGATAGGAAATATGATAGGAAAATATCATAAAGCCACTATACAAGTGGTTCTCAAACTTGTTCTGCCACTTGTGCAGGGAAAACCCCTGGCAGGCCAGGCCGGTTTGTTTACCTGCCATGTCCGCAGATTTGGCCCATCGTGGTTCCCAGTGGCCGCGGTTCACTGCTCCAGGCCAATGGGAGCTGCTGGAAGCAGTGGCCAGTACATCACTCAACCCGGGCCGCTTCCATGCATGAGGCCTACCCCACCCGCCCATCTCCTGCCATCCAAACTTGAGCCCATGCCGGGCCTACCCAGTCACCCCATCCAGATTCCTCACACCTTAATGCATGAAGTTGCTGCAACAACTGCAGATTAGCTTGCAGCAGCTGTGTAATACCACTAGTGTCCCCACTGGAGGTGCATGTCCCAAGTGGGTCTGCCATGGCTTCTGGGACTACTGCTTCAAGCCCCGGACTATTTATTCCCCTGCTAGGCCCACTCCTGTCCCCTCACCCCCAAGTAAAATCACAGAGGGACAGTTTGAGCCCAGACTCTGCACTCGCAGAGGCCCCCACAACTGCCACCTGTTGCCACACTGCAAGGCAGGATATCACCTGTGCCAACCGTCCCCCCAACCTCTGTCTGCTGCAGATCACACTCATCCCTGGAATCAGCAATACCCCCATCTCTTGTGTTCAGTGGAGAGGAACATCCTGGTTCTGGGTGACCTCGGATACTTTGGAAGTCCTGCAATGCTGTGGAAACAACCTCAGAAACAACCTCACTGACCACTTGCTGCACAGCACCACTGACTATCCCATTAACACACACAGCCTGCCCACCTGCATGCGTGGATGCTTCCCCTCAAGCATCCCCCTCCCTCAGTCCATGAGGCTGCCATGGATAATCCAACACACCACCCTGGGCTTCACCATCCCTCGTCCTGGTAACAACCCATTGCCTCTGCTCCTACCCTTGTATTCCCTTCTAGCCCTATGTGAGACAGTTAAGCTCCCTCACCTTCCCCTCTCCAGTGTCCAGCAACTGTATCAGATGCTGAGCAGTTTCACTTGCTGACTCGCCCTTGCTTGTACCCTGCATCTGCCTGTTTTTCCTTGTACCTGGGGGCAGGGGGTGTTAGCCTCCCTTCTTCCCACTCTCACCCTCCTGTGTGCACCTGGAGCCATGCTGCTTCAAGAGCCTGGATTCACTGTCCCCTGCGGCTGCTGCCGCCTTGCCTGCTGAGTTGTGTGGAAAAAAGGGGCTTCCCATGCCCGGGCTTGCACTTCTATGGCCTTCAGACCTCACATTCCTGAGGGGGTGAGTCAGTGCTGCAAAGCTGACCACAGTTCACCTTTTCCAGCAGACTCTGACCTCATTCTCCCCTCCCACCCAGCCCTGGTCATAAAGCACAGCTGCCTTCCCTCAGAAAGCCAAGCTAACATTTGCCCCGCTTTAGGTGCAGTGCGTCAATTGCACTACAGTACTTGTATTAGGTGAATGAAAAAATACGATCTCTTTTGGTTTTACAGTGCAAATATTTGTAATAAAAATGAATAGAAAGTGAGCACTGTACACTTATTCTGTGTTGTAATTGAAACCAATATATTTCAAAAAGTGGAAAACATCAAAAAATATTTAAATAAATAGTATTCTGTTATTTAACAGTGCGATTAATCGTGATTAATTTTTTTAATCGCTTGACAGCTCTACTTATTACCTAATTATCTTCTAGGTGTTTGCAAATTGATTGCTTAATTATTTGCTCAATTATCTTTCTGGGTACTGAAGTTAAGCTGACTAGTCTGTAATTCCCTGGGTTGTTCTTATTCCCCTTTTTATAGCTGGGTACTTTGCCCTTTTCCAGTCCTCTGGAATCTTTCCTGACTTCCATGACTTTTCAAAGATAATGGGTAATGGCTCAGATATCTCCTCAGTCAGCTCCTTGAGTATTCTAGGGTGCATTTCATCAGGCCCTGGTGACTTGAAGACATCTAACTCGTCTAAGTAATTTTTAACTTGTTCTTTCCCTATTTTACCTAAACCATTAACCATTACCTAATACCTAAACCTAAAATTTAAAATTACAAGAAGGGTAGGCTGAACTAAGTATCACTTTTCTGAAGAAATATTTAAGTTCTAATATTCTGAAGTTTCCTAGCTGCAATTTCATTACAGTTTTAAGGTACAAATTGTATCTGTTTTCTTATTTAGTATTTCCTATAGAGATCACATTACATCTGTGCTTCCCTTGCATTGTAGTGCTGCAATACTGGGATTACAAAGGCATAAGTAGCAGTGGTGATTTCTATACTTGGGGAAAAAAAAGAACACAAATAATAGAACTCTTTATTTCTGGACAATGATTTGAAATAGAAAGTAAACTCTTCAGGGCAAGGACAGTGCTTTCTTGTGTGTGTGTTATGAGTTGCAGTGGCACTTTTAAGCCCTTTAACATTGTAATAACTATTGCTAACCAGATATCTAGAAGCAGCTGAGGATCAAACAGGAACCTGAGTAGCAGACAGCAGACAGACAGTCACTTGACAATGATTCCCCGTTTATAATTACACTTTGAGACCATCAATAGAGTGGCTTGTCAGTACAACAATACTCTTAATCAGAGCCCTCTGAAACCCAAACATTCCCATTAGCCTCCAAGGGCTGCTGTCAAAACAAATCTTCCATGCCAATGGGAAAGATGTAATGGTCTGTCCATAACAAGAGCATGATTTAAACATACACAAACACTTTCCACCTACTCTTATTGTTGAAATACAACTGGAGTTAAGATCCAGAGTATGGTCTGCAGTATGAGCTTAGCTCAAAACCTAGATATTAGTTGAATGTGCCTTTTCCCTTTGGAATTAACCAAATAGGTATAAAGCACAGACTGACAAATATTATGTTATAAAGATTGGAAGAGCAAAGTGATGATATTAATTAGCAATAACAGTGTACTAATTTGTGAAGGGCGTAAATGTCTCTGGGACATTCAGTGCATCCTGATAAAATGTAACTAACACCTTTGTACTGTTTGCTGCATGGAAGCAAGTGCTGCTGACTCTAAAGATTCATATGAAGTAGCACAATTAAGCTTTGTTCCAGTATTGCATGTATTACTCTAACCAGAAAGGGAGAGAGAAATTAGCATAGACCAAAGCTCATGTTAGAATGAAAAATACCTACGGTATTGCCTTTTATTGGTTGGCTGGGGAGGGGGAGAGAGAAATTTCTAATAGATATTATTCTTCTAACAAGCAATCCTATTATTTAGTATTAATATATTCATTGTATACTAAGTTACTTTCACTGATATCTGACTTTCACAATGGTGTTGATGTAATTTCTCACGTATGTGGTTTAAACTGAATATTGTAGTGCAGGGATGGAAAGGTGCCAATGTTTGCTCCATTTAAAATATGTGGGCTCATTCAGTTGTTTTTTTAACAACCAAGTTTAGGTTTATACTAGATGGAATACATTCACAGTAGCAGACTTCTCACTTTCTCCAGGTATGCATATAAACTTGTTCATTTGGCTATTATCTTTTAAAACTGAAGACCAGAAACTTTACATGCCTGTGTTTATTCAAATAAAAAGAATCAGAAGGAAAATAGACAGACAAAAACAACTGCCTTTGCATAACATGGAAAGAAAATTGTAAAGTGTCAGTGGTGAGGTTATGTTCATCATCACTGATTATGTGACTCTCTGGTTAGCTAGATGTCTGTATTCAGCTGTTTTTTTTAAATTGTACTTTCAAAAATATTTTAAATATTCGTCATCATTAAAAATGTCGTCTTCTTATTTCTGAATAGATTTTCCATTAGATGAAAAAAATGCAATCTTACCCTCCGAGTACTTCTAAAAACTTCAAAACTATTGTATCGGTATTTTATGACATTTTATTGCCAGGTTCCTTGCAACAATGAAGAGACAAAGCATGCTTCTCGGAAATGAATTAATCACTGCTTCATTAACACTGAAGTAATATAACCATTGTATGACTATGATAGAAATCCTTACCCCACCCAGCCCAATTATTTTATTAACCTGTTTGGCACTGTGTGCCTCTTGTTGCAAAAAATCAGAAATGCTGATCACATTGGTAATCTGAATGTCAGCCCTACTCTTGAATGGCATATTAATGAGCTTCTAGGGATAACACATCCCAAGCAACCTGTTAAAAGCCCTTTTCATGATCTATGTTCTGCAGTGTGTTATGGGCTGTAAGTCAACCTCTTCCTTATATGCCTCACCTTCGGAGGTATCTGTGCCTTGGCTCAAGTTATGCAGTGTCGGGCACTCAGATGCATAGATATCTATCTGCTGAAAATGGCCAGGATTTACACTGAAGCTATTACTTACTTTAAAGTCAACTTTCCTCAAGTGTGATTGTAGTCAAGAGCTCCTCCTCTGGATCCCAATTAGACAGGAAGGACCATGAATATAACAATAGCCTGTATAACCTACATAAAGCTGTGCCTCAAAGATGTGTAACATGTAAAATAAGTAACGTGTGAAAACAACTTATAAAGGTGACAGTTTTGGGGTTATGTCTGCCAATTTATGAATTTCATTTTGTTGTGTATCATGTATGATTGTACCCGGCATTATGGTCTAGAACCTCCATTTTATATCTAACTCTACTTTGTGCCCTGTTTTGAGCTCATGTATAGGTAGCTGGCTGAGAGATACAACAGGGTTGGTAAAAGAAGGTGGTGGTTTTATGTTTTTGTTTTCCTTCTCACATTGGGAACAGCTAATACAGGAAATAATCTAGCAAACTCCAAAAAAAACAATTAATTTGCTAATGACTCTGACTCACCTTACCAACCCTAATTCAAACGAGGGGTGTTGTGAATGTGAACCCAGCATGACTGAGGTATGAGCTTTCACGCTAAGGGATTGTGACTAAGACTAAGTACTGCTATTACAGCTACTATTCCAGCCATGTGTTCATAGACTGGCTTCCTGGTCCCTCCTCCAAACTCCTTCCTCCAACTTCTATCTAGGTTGCTACATTTTCTAAGAGGTGTGTGTGTGTGTGTGTGTGTGTGTGTGTGTGAGAGAGAGAGAGAGAACTACAGTTCCAAAATGAGGATGATAGCTCATGTTCTGGCCTACTCCATGTTACCACTACCCCCACCATTACAATTGGCGGGCCACACCCTCAAATGTGTGCTCCCCTTTTGGTGCCTGTGACTCTTGCCAAATGCAGGCCACCACTGAGAATACTCCCTCCATTTGAACATGGTGTGGAGGAGAAGAAGGTAGTCATGTTGTATTTAACTGTTTTTGGTCCTCAAAATGGGTGATGCAACATTAACTCCACAACCACTCCCTACATGTCACAATGGGTACTTTCATCAAGGATCTCTCAGACTTCTAATTTAAAAGCTCAGCAATCAGATATGTTTTTTCCTTTGTAACTTAAATTCCAAATACATTTACTTGAGTTGACTGAGAAAAAATAGTTTTTTGATTATAGAAAAATTGTGCATTTTTTGTCTTTGCATGTACTAATAAGAATTAAGAATGAAAGGAAATGCTCTATAAGAAATAATGGAATGAAATTCACTCCCTGTGCAGCGGGCCAACAGAAGGGTAGTCTGCTGGCACAGAAGCCACATACGAGTGCCTTCTTTGTGTTCTGCAGAAATGGCCTTCATGCTGGCCTGCCACAGGCTAACATGGAAAGGCATTTTGAATTCTAGAAGATAAATCTAATTGAAAAATATGGGAGAAACGATTCTTAGTAGAAAACTAAAATTGCATTTAGTTCTCTTAGGTAATTTTTTAGCAACCTGCTACTCACATTTGGTCATAGCAAGAGATGACAGAACAGCTTTTTATTTCTCAGTGCATTGATATTTTGAGAAATACATTTCCTGTCTTATGAGATTTATGAATTTAACACCAATCTTCTTAATATATTAAGCTACCCTAAGTGTTTTTAATCTCAAACCCAATAGTCAGAAAGATCCTATATAATCATCTCTCTGAAACTCCTGTTAGAGATTTATGGACATAACTGATATCATCATCAGCTAAGCTCAGTGGTTAAAATGTCAATTGACCAAAAATAAGTAAATTAAAAAGTCAGTTCCCATTGTTTACCAAGTAAAATGCTATGTCTTTTTCTCTTTTTGGTTATAGCAGGGCCAGGGTACCATTTTATGCTCTAAAGGCCTCATCCAAAGGCCACTTAAATCATTGTATTCAATGAGCTTTGGACCAGGCCCTAATTGTGTCTCCATCGTCAGACCTGATCCAGGAAAACATTTAAGTATGTGCTTAACTGTATACATGTGAGTCATCCCTCTGACTTCATGTGAATACAGTTGAATTCAGTAGGGGCTCACATGCTTACAGTTAAGAGTTTTGCTGGATCATGTCCATAGTCATAGCAGTTTGGTCTAAGTATAGCAGTGGTGTATGCATCAACAGTGGCATGCCTTCTCACTCATGAATGTGTGAAGAGAGGTCAAAGCCTTGTTGAACAAATTGAATGATTCACTGCTACACCTGTGGTACAGATTCCAGGTGAATCTTCTAGGACAGAGCCCAGACAATCTGGAGAGCACACTATTAGGAAGTAAGCCCTTGCTTGTTTGGCTGGATTTGTTTTAATTTAGTTTAATTTTATTTATTTTTAATACATGGTGGGTCCAATGCAGATTTTTGGTACTGCAGTTCCCTACTTAGTTACAATTTTGTTGGGCTAGATTATGTGGCCCTTAATCATGTTTATGGGTACGTATGTGAGTAGAGTCACTGAAATAATTGGCACTAATTGTGTAAATAACTGTACACCAATATGAGGAAGAGGTTCAAATTCTGGTCCATTGTTGGGCCATGCATTTAAACTTTTATCAATATTTTATTTACATGTTTGACTAACAAATGCTCTCTTGTGCATGTTTTAGGTCTTCATAGAGTCATGCCTAAGTACAATTGTGAAGGAATTGGGTTGTCCAAAATACATATGTTTAAATGTTGTTAAGATCTAAATTATCTTTCCACATATGTAGCTTTCTTGATTTCCACCAAACTAGTAGTATTGTTCAATGTTATATCATGTTCATATTATTGTTCATGTCATATGTTTGTGTATATTGAAGGACAGATATCCACACCATGTAGAGGTCAAGCATAGGAGTTTATTACACACAGCGCTGGCAGAGTGTCACCTTGCTTATTATGCTCAGAGACACTGTCAATCAATTGATTACAATAGAATATATAGATTTTCCATGGGTGGGAGAGAGACGGGGTAGGCAGTTCCACACCCCGGGATAGGTTTTGCAGGAAGACAAGATAGCACATTAGCCAATGGTTAAAAGGTTACATAATGTCTCCGCCCATGGTCTTAAGTTAGCAAGTTAACATTTAATTAATACTCTGATAAAATGTTATTAGTACAAAATATACTTGTTGAATTCTGATTTGGGGTCCATAGGAATGGAGCAACTCCTTAGATTGTCCAACAGGTACATTCCTAGGGGTTAAAGCAAAGAAACAGTGAAAGTATATGGCAATACAGATTGTCTCCTTTATGTCCTTCGGTCCCTGGGAAGGGAGGTGGAAGGATGCCATATTTTATACTGACCTGTGCCAGTTTTTCATAAACTCAAAGTTGGATCTGTGGGAAGAATGTCTCCCTACAGAAGAGACTAACACAATAACAGCAGGGATCCTTTGTTCAATTTGAAACATAATTATTCAGTTATTGCTTTAACATTTGGCATTTCTACTGACCAAGCATATCTTTAGCAAAGGCAATATTATCTTGTTTACCCCAGCTTTCTCTTGACTGATCACTATTTGCTAGGCCTCTGGTCTCTCTTGACCAAACTCTGGACTTTGGTCTAGAAAAGAGCTGGCACAATCCATCTACCAGGTTGTTATATAAAATGCACATGGATTTTAACCCTTCATATATTATAAATATATCCATGTATTTTGTAATCATTTCAACTTAAAACATATTTTTGGTAAAGTATGGTGTGTGTGCATGCCGGCATATGAGAGAGAGAGAGAGAGAGCTGCTGTTGCTTTAAATTTTTTCAGCAGATTTGAGAATGACTCATTGAAACTTTGAAGCTCTTAGGTCTGCTGGAAGGGACAGAGGAGCTGAGTGGAGAGAACAGAAACAAATCTGGTTTGGGTTGCTTTGAGAGAAGGCTGGAAATGGTGACGCTATGCTTGGTCTGTTTACAATAGTTTTATAACATATATTCTAATAATCAACAAATATTAGAATATATACTATACATAAATATCTCCAAATATAGTAAAATAAATTAAAGTATATGAAAGAAATTAAAACTAAGAATGGTAATTTAAATTAATATTAGTTTTCTATTCTGTTTACATTCTTACACTGTCCCTTTCATTGTGGCATCTGAACACACAAGGTTATTAAATAATATTAAATAATTGTTAAATATTTAAAATTCAGTGACAGTATATAATAATATAGGCTTTGATCCTGCAAAAGGTTATGCCTGGGCGTACAGTTCCTCCAGCTTGGAGTACCATTGCTTTCATTGTGACTCCATAAGGAAGTAACCATTTGCCTTGGTATAGTTAAGAGGTTGATTTTAGAATATCAGAAACACTAATTACTTTTCCCACTATTTATTGTCTAGGCAGGGAGATTGGTGTCCAATGTACAAGAAAAAGCTGTCAAGTAACAGCTCTCTAATGGCTTGCCTAACAAGGCTGGCTGTACCAATTCGAACCCATTCTGACCACTTCAGCTATGGCAATTCAGTCATAACCCTGTCTTCTCTACTGTGTCACTATGGCCACTGAAACACAGCTGGAAGTCTGCAATGCCACCACGAGTTCTGTGGATCTTAGTCATTTCTGCAACTGTGACTCGCCTAGGTTCATTCATACACAGCATGCCTGAGCCACTGTGAAACAATTCATTTTAGTTGATGGAGTAATTTTTTCTGTTTAACAATGTTATTAATATTTTTACTTCTTGTTTATAACATTAGTTAAGAACATTTTAGGGTAGTTCTTCATACTTTTCTCAACTGAGGGGAAAAGAGATCAAGGGCAAATAATGGGTTTTATTTACAGAATTTTGTTATTTCTGCAATATATTTGCCTTTTTTCAATTCACTATTTCCACTGAAGTGACTGAACAGTCATCTAAAGTTCAAGGGTTTAAACTAAATGTCTCCTAGAAGTAGTAATTTATCTCCATATAATTTGTAATCTACCTTCTGAGCTTCATCACAAATCTACATTTCTTAGTTCACTCCTAAGAGAACCTTGCATCAAGAAGGCATTGCTTTGAAAGTTAAAGTGGACAAGAATCCGTGTATAGTTATTCATATGCTATTGGTATGGATCCATTTTATTATCCTAGATAAATAAAAACCAACTTTGTAAAGAATACATTACAGGAGATATGTTTTATGAATTCACAAATTTATGAATTATTGATTATGAGTATCAAAGCAGAAAGCAAATTATAGCCAAGGGAAAAGATTATTTGAAAAATTATTTTCCTTCAAAGTGCATCATAAAAACAGTATCAATAATTACCAAAAAAAAAGTATGCATGTCATCTAATAAAGAATTAAGAAAGAAATATAATCAAAACAGAAGATCTGATCTGCATTGCTGAGTGTTGTTGAGACATCTGGTGTACATGAAAATGCATGCGTCTGTGGAAAATGTACCTAGATATTTGACAGGATAGCAAGGCAGGATATTAAAACACAGAATACAAGAAAATACAGTAAAAATACCTTTAATTAGGAGAAAGAAGAAGATTCATGTTTGAACAGACATGTATGGAGGAAATTTTTTTTAAAAAGTCAAATGTTAATTCCTCAAAGAATCTGAATCTGAAGGGAGACAATGAAAATTAGAAGTCTCTTCACTCAGTGAATGATGGATAGCTATTCTACACATAGTTTTTATGGTTTAAGTTTATTATTTAGGAGCAAAATAATCACTGTAAGCAGAAATCAGTGACAGGTCAAAAGAGAATTCTCAGAGTAATAAAGCAACTCCATAAATATACAAATCAAAGACTTGATTTACATAATTATTTTTCCTTATAACCTATTCTAATGTATGTTTTGTGTAACTCTTCTCTTTTAAAAGTGCGTTGCCAAGTATTCTTTAAAATATAGGCTGTACCTTTTTATACCATCCCAGAAGCTTTAAAATAATTACATTTTCCTTAACTTTATCTTTGGCAATTTTTAAAAACCAACATTTTTAGTAGATGAGATGTTAACCTAATTATGTTTTAGTTCTTTACTTTCTTGTTGTACTTCCATTTAGCATCTTTGATGGAAACACTTTTCTGGAATGGAGTTTTTTAAACTTCTGTTCTCCATCTGGCTCACTCTAAAGAATCACAGTAGGACTCAAACTTTGTTATGCTTAGGTAGTGGTTGCCACTCTCTTAGATCT
This sequence comes from Mauremys mutica, assembly GCF_020497125.1. Taxonomy (NCBI): domain Eukaryota; kingdom Metazoa; phylum Chordata; order Testudines; family Geoemydidae; genus Mauremys; species Mauremys mutica. Next base: position 180,652,087 of record NC_059072.1, on the reverse strand, counting down.
TGTCTACATTGCAAGTTGCACCATTTTAACTAAGGCCTGGTCTACACTAGGAAATTACATAGATATCCACACCCCTGAGAGAGACAGCTGTACCGACCTAACCACTGGTATAAATGGCTCTAGGTTGACCTCTCAGGGAGGTGGATTACCTACCCTAATAGAAGAAGCCCTCCTGTCAGCATAGGTACGGTCTACACTGAAGTGCTACAGCAATTCAGCTGCATCACTGCAGCATTTTAAATGTAGACATACCCTAAAAGTGTGTTTAAATGTAATGTAATTAAGCTGGTGCAAACCCTTCTGTGAACATTCTTAAATGGATTTATACTTGGTTTATGTCATTTTAGCTTAAATGGATTCCTCTCTAATTTTAGCTAACTTGATTTAAAAACAGATTTTAATTTAAACTGGTACAATTTATAAAATAGATAAAGGTTTAGTTCGTTATGTAATAAAGGTAGAAGTACTGACATGCTTAAGAATAGTGTTAAGAAGTATTGAGGTTATTATAATTGCGTACCACTCTCTGGCGTAGGCACACATCTAATAATTATCCATACAACTCATCCCTTTCACACTTAGCTTAGTAACACTCAATAACACTGTTCAAACGTATGCATGAATGACTAAAAGTTAAGCCAGGATTGACTAGGAGAAGCTGGCGGAGGGGGCGCTGAGAAAAAGAACAGAGAAGTTTGATTTGCTTGGTTTCCTAGTCAAGTGTCCCAAAAAGAAACTTAATCTATTCCCTAGACCATTCTGTTATCAAAAAGATAGGACTTTCACATAAAATAGGCTTTCAGAAATTTGAGCAGATCCTGTAATGATGAAATTCTCATTTCTACATATTTTTCTCTATATATGAAAGGCTGATGGCTCTTTGGGACGAAAATAAAATAAGCAATTCCAATTATTTGACATCTACTTTTTTGTTTGTTTGTTTGTTTGTTTGCTTTTGTGGTTGGATATTGTACAAGGTATTATTCTCCATATCTTGTATTTAGTGGGTCACAGAAGAATATTTTTCTCAATAAAATGCTGAACTACCTAATATAAAAAATCCATCAGCCTGTTATTAAATGTATGAAATGGAAAGACAGACTAAGGCAAAGAAACAGAATGTCAGAACAAATTGTGACTTTACAATTTGAGCCTGGTAGCTCACCAGAGGTCCTCCTCAGGACCAATTCATCTTAAAATGTGCACTGTCTTTGAAGTAATACCACACGATGGCTGTGCCTGTACCAGTAGCTCTGATCAAAAACTGTAAATCTTTTTGTCACCATGTATTGTGTGAAGCAATCAATCTCAATCCCTTGGGACATGAACTTTGTGAAAAAACGTGTTTCATCCCCAGTAAAGGGAGTAGTAAATCAGTTTTAAATTGATGTTTTGTCTGGGGTAAAGAAAAGGGTTTCAGCATATAAAGTTTATCCATTTTGAAAAATGTGCTGAATAATATAATGATTTCCGAGGGGGAATATTTTCTGCATCATTAATATTTCACAACACTATATTTAAAAAAAAAAATAAAGACAGGATCTTTTGGTATTGTATGCTTAGCACAATCTACTTTTTCTTAGACATACTCAATATTTTTTATTGATTTAGCAATTTTATTTATGCCATATTACCTTTACTCTGCTTTTCCCCAGCTTTTTCTTAATGCTGCTTTAATGTATTATCGGCTTTAAGAAGGGGTATTGAAAGAATTACAGTGCACCTAAAGGCAGTGATTACTTTTCTGTATGTCTACCATAACTAAGTGAGATGAGTGAGGGTGAAATGTGTTCTCCCTACACCTCACTTCTGTAGTCATTGTCTCTCACTCATCTCTAAGAGTGACACAGATGCAATAGATTCATGAATGTAAAAGTTTAGTGATAAATGAATCTTTTAATTATTTTTTTAAAAAAGCTCTTTTGAATTAACTATTGTTTTCTGTCATAACAAAACAAAGTTAAACTGACATTAAAATATAAAAATATTCACTTTGGTATTTGTTTAATCTGTAAAAGAAAACATCCTTTTACCTCTTAACATAATCAGCTTTTCTTTATGGGTAACATCAACACCTCTGATCCATCTTTAGTACTAATAGCACCTTCTCCTTATACTATTCAAAAATAATTCTGTTTCTCTCTTTATAGATTTGGCAGATATTGCCACCACATGTAGTATCTTTGGGGAAACTGTATTAAGTTTATGTATCACTGTAGGCCAGGAACTGTATGTATGATTCTGTTCTGCTCCATGGGGGAAGGTTACCACAGCTCTTCTAGGAACTACAACAGTGATGGGTGATTAGGGTGAATCACTGACACTGTGAATACTTCTAGAAAAGTAGAACCCCTGGGGAGGTTCACGTATACTGCTTCAAACTGTCTTGTTAGATACTAGGAAGACAAAGAAAGGGCTTTTGCTTTAGAAAGGCTGTGTTTAAACTGATTCGGCCTTCTTTCTGATCTTACAAAGGATATAACCTTCTGTCAAAGGGCCCCAATCCTTGCATGAGGGTGGGGATGACTTTGTCCTACCAGGGTTCCATAAGACTGATGGGTGACATCTGATAAGCATTTAGCATGCATATAGGAACTTTTATTGGTCTATATTTGTTTTTCTGTAGTGCTTTTGCCTTTAAAACAGAGGTGCTTGCTTAGAAAGACCTGTGTGGTAACTTGTAACTGCTGGTATTATCCTGTTCATAGCTCTTGGAGAGAAAACATAGCACAGGTACTGCCTTTAGGCTCAGTAGGGTTATCAAAAGGCAGAGAGCTGTGCAGCCTTAAAACCTTGGTGAGGAGGAAGAAAGCTGTGGATCTCCACACAAGAGAGCTGGTGGCTGGGAACTGGAAACCTGAAGTGGGTTCCCTCATTGGTCATGGTGAGGGAATCATAGGTGCAGTTACCCTGAAACTGTGACAATATTATTCAAGTTTTCTTTTTCTCCTTGGGATTGCCTTTTCCCTCTAAACTACTGATCCTGTTTCTTTACATCTGACTTAATCATTGTTCTTTTTCCTGCTGTACCATTAAGATTTCTTTGTCTTTCCTATCTTGGTATGTTCATAATGTCTATTTTCTTTTTAAAATATTTGCTATTAATATTTTATTTGTATATAAAATTCTTGGAATAAGAATGAAACCCCCTTTCAAAGACGACGCATACTTCAACACATTATTTTCTGCTCTGCAAATGGGCCTCTTCCTACCAAGGGTCTTAAACGGAAACACTAATCAACAGGGCATATCAGATTAAAACCGCCACCACAACAGCAAAATCAAACCCAGTAATGTTAGAAGTAACTTCAAGGAGAATTAGTGCAGAATTATGGGTTAGCTGTATGGTGTATAATAGCATCTTCCTAAACCTTAGGACTACAGTGAAGTTCTGTCTACTAAGTCTGGAGATGAATAGAATTTTGAGATGACTAGATACAAATTTCAGCTTTGATTGTACAGTGACTTCTGTATTCAGTGTTCTGTATTCCTTTTATTAAGGTATGCTCTGCCCTATATCTCACCCACAAACTTTTATCTTATATTGTTGTTCTTACTCTGGTGTTATGTAAAAACCTAATGAACATAAGTTATATAATAAAATATTTAATGCTAACAATGTTAGAGAATTTAGGATTGCCTAAATGTCTAACTCTACTTCTCTCCATTTGTTTCTTCTCACTCCCTTTATGTGTATGTTTGTTTGAATTAATTCCAGTTGACACTGACAAATGACTGTTGCCATTGCATCTATGATAAGATGCTCATCAAAATTAATTATCATATTTTCATGCTAGTGTGGAAAAATGAAAAATCTCTAAAATAATAACTATTTCTGATTTGTAATATCTTATTAAAATAAAATACATCAACAGTTTAACTGTAAATAATCATACAATGGACATTCAAAGGAACAAGACCCATTGGTCAAAAGATGTATGTTTAAATTAATTGTATTTGTTGCTTAGGAACTCTAGAAATTATATTCTTTAAAATTATTACACTTTTCAACATTTTTTTAAATAATCAGATTTTTCTTTATCCTTCCCAACATTTATGAAACATAATACCTGTTTTCATTTTTTTTAAATGGACATATTGTTCTTTCTGGGTTTAAAATGTGCCTAGGTCCTTTAAATAAAGTAAATTTACAGCTCGTGACAGTTCTCGGTGACGGGAGTGGAGATAGAAATTCTCTATGCACAAAATATGTATGACATGGGCAACAGCAATACTGACTTCCCAAAATTGCCCCATTATTACATCCTAATCTTGGTTTCAAATACCGGTAATTAACTATTAGTATGAGAATGCAGTTTCACATCCACGCAATGCACATATTTTCTGTTTAATACCTTCTCCTAGTTGGCACTCTTTTGTTCAGTATTTGTATGTTGTCTAAATATTGAAATAGTAATTAATCTAAACAGCTTCTCTCTGCAATAGTTTGGCCATACAGGCTAAAACTGAAAGGTGACAACAACACTGCAGGGATTCCATGAAAGTAGTTCACTTTGATGGACAGAGACCAAAGTTTGTAAACTACCTTGAGATCCTTTAGAACAATGGTTCTTAACCATGAGTATGTGTACTCCTGGTGGTATGCAGAGGTCTTCCAGAGGATACATCAACTCATCTAGCTAGTTTTACAACAGGCTACATAAAAAAACATTAGCGAAGTCATCACAAACTAAAATGCCATACAGTGGCTTGTTTATACTGCTCTGTGTACTATACACTGAAGTGTAAGTACAATATTTCTATTCCAGTTACTTTCTCATTTATACCATATAATTATAAAATAAAGTAAGCAATTTTTCAGTAATACTTTTGTATTTTTATGTCTGATTTTATAGATTTTAAGTGAGGTGAAACTTGGGGTACTCAAGACAAATCAGACTCCTGAAAGGGGTACAGTAATCTGGAAAGGTTGAGAGCCACTGTTTTAGAATGTAAGGTGCTAAAAAAATGAAGTAAACTGCTATAATTTTATGTTAGTTTTGTTGCTATCTGCATAGAGCAATAATGTTTTAGCAAGTAGACCTTCACTGTTTAATCTGTTAACTAAGAACAGCATTTTCGTAAATGGAAATCCAGCAGCTGCCAAAAGGGAGCTTTCTACTAGACTTGAGTTTCCAAAATAGACATGCTGTTTATCAATTTTTAATATTCGTTTATGGACATTTTTGCCCATTTTTCACTTGTAAGAACTATAGAGAGCAGTGTCTAACTTCAGGTTAATACACAGGAAGTAAACATCTGCTAATGCACTTGTTAAAATCCTATGAAAGGAGTGTGGGATTTTTAGGCTTTATGTTTGAGTGGCTGGGTCAGGTTGTTTCAGTGGTTGGAGAAAGAGTGGATATAGTCTATTAAGCATTCTAAAAGCTTTGGATGAACATTTTTTTTAAATCTTCCACAATCAATTGTCCACCTCTGTCTTCACACCCCATGTCATAATCCTGTGAGTCAGCTCTCATTATGATATAAATCTAACCATTTATCAACAAAAACACATTCTAAAATTAAATATCCATGTAATTAATTCAAAATCATTAACACTCAATCACTCTGTTGTTTGTGAGGCGTTGTTCTTATGTTTTTAAATTCCATGTCTTCCATAGATTGTCAAGCCAGAAGGGACCATTATAATCTGACCTGCTGCTCAATACACATAATTTTGTCCCGTGAATCCTTTGTCAAATCACCATGCACATCTTTGCATCTATATAAACAATATTCTTAGCACTACACATATTTAACATTTTCCCATTCTATCTGCAGTGTGCTGAAGGCAGACATTTTCTCCTAATCTGACAGACAATGGTAAATATGATCAGCTAGAAACCCATATTAATTTATCTCCAGTAGTTTTAGATGTAATTTTTGTCATTAGCCTTTACTACATTTAAATGAATAACTGATGAATCTGACTTTGGGGAGTGATAATAGATATTCTATCAATCTTTTTGCACTGTAGTGGCTTGAAATATATTTAAAAAGGGCTCTAGGGGTGATCCCGGCAATTACAGACCGGTAAGCCTAACGTCGGTACTGGGCAAATTAGTTGAAACAATAGTAAAGAAATAAAATTGTCAGACACATAGAAAAACATAAACTCTTGAGCAATAGTCAACATGGTTTCTGTAAAGGGAAATCGTGTCTTACTAATCTATTAGAGTTCTTTGAAGGGGTCAACAAACATGTGGACAAGGGGGATCCGGTGGACATAGTGTACTTAGATTTCCAGAAAGCCTTTGACAAGGTCCCTCACCAAAGGCTCTTACGTAAATTAAGCTGTCATGGCATAAAAGGGAAGGTCCTTTCATGGATTGAGAACTGGTTAAAGGACAGGGAACAATGTGTAGGAATTAATGGTAAATTCTCAGAATGGAGAGGGGTAACTAGTGGTGTTCCCCAAGGGTCAGTCCTCGGATTAAAGAGGCTAGGACTCTTCAGCTTGGAAAAGAGAAGACTAAGGGGGGACATGATAGAGGTATATAAAATCATGAGTGATGTTGAGAAAGTGGATAAGGAAAAGTTATTTACTTATTCCCATAATACAAGAACTAGGGGTCACCAAATAAAATTAACAGGCAGCAGGTTTAAAACAAATAAAAGGAAGTTCTTCTTCACGCAGCGCACAGTCAACTTGTGGAACTCCTTACCTGAGGAGGTTGTGAAGGCTAGGACTAGAACAATGTTTAAAAGGGGACTGGATAAATTCATGGTGGCTAAGTCCATAAATGGCTATTAGCCAGGATGGGTAAGAATGGTGTCCCTAGCCTCTGTTCGTCAGAGGATGGAGATGGATGGCAGGAGAGAGATCACTTTGCCTGTTAGGTTCACTCCCTCTGGGGCACCTGGCATTGGCCACTGTCGGTAGACAGATCCTGGGCTAGATGGACCTTTGGTCTGACCCGGTATGGCCTTTCTTATGTTCTTATGACAGGACACACCAGGATCTCCCTCTGCACCTCCCCTCTCCAGTACAGAGTAAGTGCTGCAGCTGCTCTGGGATTCAGTGGTTCTCAGTTCAAGTCCCCTTATGGACAGATTCCCATCCAATTAGTGGTTCTAATAGCCCTATGTTGAGGCTGACACAATTCAGGCTGCAGTGCTGGGTCATGAATATTAGTTAAATTAAATTTAAAATTATTATAATTAAAGGGGAGACATGGAAATTTGCCCCGTGGCCTGTAATAAGCCCCCTTCTTCTCTCCCCTATGAGTGGTACGTGTGCTTAAGAGAGGTGAGTGATTGTGTTACATCAGTTAATTTAAACAAACAATTTCTTATAACTTCAAGCACTGGGCAAATAAAATGGCAGAATGAATGCCACAGGCTTCAGATGTTTATATATAGTTCCTAAAACAATATATACTGTCTGTACTGACTTCTTGGTGTGAGGAAATACCTTACTAGGAAGTTCTGATAGCGTTCACTACTGTTGCAGTAGCAGGGAGCAATTACTTGTAAATTGGTGCGATAAATTGTCTGATTTTGTAAATATATGCTCTTTGGAAAATTTGCTTGTTTTTCAGTTCTAGGGATTTCTATGGTAAGAATTATTCAGCAGAATCCAAAGAAGAGGAGATGAACTGTATAGAGAGAGGGAAATCATTCCAGCTCTCCGTTCAATCAGATAAAACTCATTGTCTTATCAGCATCAGTAAATCTAAGGGCAAAGCACTGTTACCTTGTAAGTTCTAAGAGCTGATTAATTCTCAGACATCACAGTCAGGGAAGTATATACTATAGCAGTCTCAAATTATAATGGCTGGAGGATTAAAAAGAGCATTTTTCTGAAGAAAGAAAATATTTTATATTTGGATTATAGGATTCTTGGAACAGGGTTTAGGAGGGGAAGCTCTGTAGATTGAATACAGATACTGTATATGAGAGTGAATTGTATTATTTTCTCATTTATGCATCAACAATTGTAGCTATAGTCCAGTTCAAAATCTTTATTACTGCAGATGATGCATGACCTAGAAAGATCATAACTTGACTTTCAGATCCCAGGTTGAATTTGCATAATTGAAAATTAGAGAAAAAATGTTTCACTTGTACACTGAGAAAATCTGAGCTGAAAACTAATCACCCACATGCCACCAATAGAAATACACTAATTCTGTTCAAATATCTGACTGTGGATTTGTATTGGTGCTCCTCTTCATTTAATCTTTTGTTTGCTTCTTTCCTGTATTTGAATGTTTATGCTATAAGGAATCCCATGACTTTTCTTATCAGCACATTTGTGACCTTTCATGGAGGATAAGAGGCAGGGAAGGGAAGGGAAGGAACAGATACAGGTTTTAGTTAATTTTAGGCTTAGTTTAGAATTTTGCTACATTAATAAAACCTTTCTTTACCCCCTCTCAAATTTATTTCCATTATAATTATATTTTGATCTTTTAGTATTACATGGTTACACAAATATTAGTGATTTGTCATGTCCCAAAAAATCTGAAAAAGTGTTGGTGTTACCATCCAGGAGAAATTCTTTATCAATCACTCAATATATTTGATAGTTTTGAGGTGCTGCCTTTGAACTATGTATAGTTTAATAGGGAATTGCATCAATTTTCCATATTGTTTAAGACATGTTGGACAAAAAGAATAGATCTAAAATTTAAGGGTACTGTTTAAGAAAGAAAACTGAAATCCCAAAGCAATGTGGACAAATCATTTTATTAGTCTGTAGTTCACAGAAATCGTTTTGGGATAGACTGTCAGTGAGTAGTATCTTAATCAACAAGTAGTCCCATTCATTTCACTAAGACTTCTTGTGAAGTATGTACTATTCATCTGAGTAAGGGGTATCGGAATCTGGCTTGTGGTAAAGACTTTGTATAACATCTCTTTTGGATAAGATTTACCTTTAACGTTTCAGTCTGGATGTACGATGGAGGGAGAATCTTGCATGTGCTGGAAATTGGAGGAAAGACAAAAAGCATCATATATCCAGATCCCTACAATTTTTTTTGTAAAGTGAACATTTATAGCTAAGAAAAGACATTTCCTAACAACCCAGTTTGATTTTTTTTATACTGAGATTACAAATAGTAAATTTACATGTCCTTTTTACAATAAAATTGCTAGATATCAAATTAGACTACAGCAAGCACAGGCAGCATTATAAAAATGTGTAAATTTAGTAAGAATCTGAAAATGAATTGATCATTGTTTTTACTATTGTGTGACTCTTGCTGTGAAATAATTCTGGAAAGAAAGAATACTAATGTGTAAATGTAAGAAAACTTTGCTTTTTCATTTTTAAAGTGGTATGCGTGTATATTTATATATACTAAAGGCATGCTTACACAGTGTACTTTGGGGGGTGATTTTTAAAGCACGCTAACATGTTGCACACTAATTTTTTTTTGGACCATGCTGGTATGCACTAAAATTTCCCCAGCACATTTTAACATTGTGCTGAAACAGTACTATGTTGAATTGCACTAGGAAACTTTTAGTGAGTACCAGCATGGTCCACATGGACCAATTAGTATGCAGCACAGTCGTGTGTTATAGAAATCATACTCCAATAGTGTGCATTGCCATACCATCTAGACAAGCTCTAAGACTCTTAATTTTACAGCATTAAGAATACTACAGATGATCAGCATAGTTACTGAGAGTTGAGAACATTTAGTTACTATTTGACTAAAATTATTGTTTACAGTGTGTTAGTATTGTAAACATAGGTAGTTAGCAAATTCACATTCCAAACCAATTACAGAATCATAGAAATGTGGGGCTAGAAGGGACTTAGAGAGTCATCTAGTCCATCCCTGTCTAACCTGTTCTTGGAAACCTCCAAAAAAGGAGTACGTGGAATTATGTGTAATTTCATGCAAATTGCATATAAACTGTGAGCCTGACTATGGCTTGGCAGCACCATAACATCAACTAAACAGTAATCCCATGATTCTGATTCACCCTGTTTAGGTTAATGTGTATGTTATCACAGTTATTTCCTTAGACCAAAAACTATCAGTACCAACAAAAGACAGAAAATCTCTAAGGCTGTATACACTGCATGCTTCTTTCAGGGGCATGTAGAGTATTTACTTAGGTAGCCCCCATTATGTGGGTTTAAGTAGAAGGGTAGACAGTGAGGCCTGAGTTAGGTGAGTAAAATACAGACACACCTGAAGTTTGTGTGTATTTACCCAAGTACATACTCTACACAGCTCTCTACTGACCCAAGCCGTGCTTTCACGTCTACACTGCTATTTTTAGCCATGTAGAGTCTTGCTGCCTTCCAATTGCTGGAACCTTTCCCCACTACTTCCCCCTTGTCAGAGCCTATCCTTGTTGCAGTGAAAGACTTCAGCAGCGGGGAGCTGCTTGAAGCCTTTTCTTGTTGCCTCTCCCCTGCCAGATCCTTTAACTGACATGTGTACTGACACATCACAGTGAGGACACAACTGTTCACTACAGCTTGTTACACATACCCAACATGCTGATGAAAGTGATGTGTAGTGTAGACACAGCCTCAGCATGAGCAATGTTTAAACAAATAATCAGCATCATTTGGTTCTTTACCACATTTTTCAGCCTTTCTCACCTACATGGAATTATATAGATAATATAAATTGAAAAGCATCTTTTTCATATTTCTTGATCACATAATTTGGTGTTAATTAAATGTATGTTTCTTAAAACTCATCTTAAATTAGTTGAGTTTTTCTTTGATAGTTTTTTCACAATCTATTTCTTGTGCCTGCACTCTGTTTTGATAGAGGTCACAAAACTAATAAGGGCTGATGGCATGTTTCTGTAGCATGAATAGTACATGCTTCAGGTAGGATTTGGATCTAATGTAATGATTTAACTATTTAAAATTTGTAACAAACAAATGATTTAAAGCTCCTCTGCAATGACTGCACCTCCTCTTTAAGATTTGTGTGGCTTCCAGAACAGCATCACCATACCGCATAGTCCAGGGGGGGCAGTGGAAGTTGGGGCTGATGAAGATTAGGCTCCTAGATTATTTCTCACTCCATTGAACTCTAGAAGTTTGATTCAATCCTCTTTGAGGCTACAGAACTTTAACCCCAAATAATCTAAATGCATTAGAGCCTCAGTACAGGAGCAGCCCCTGGAAACCAAGTGTGGGAAATCTGAGGCAGAGTGATTGAGGATCTGACCAACCTGTGATTACAAGGTAGCAACAACTAGGGGTTTGTGACCAAGGAGGAGTATAGGGACCTGTGACTAGAGCTGGGCAAGAAATGGTTTTCTGATCTCATGAAAATGTTTGAGATTTCTAAAATTTTCCTATTTTGTAGTGAGACAAAACTGAGGGGGGGGGTTGGTCAAAAAATGAGAAAGAACAGACCCCACATAACCAATATCCTGGGGGTTAGGGCACTTACCTGGAATGTGGGAGACCCACTGCCAAGTCCCTGAACTGCCTGATTCAGACCAGGGACTTATATCTGGTTCTCCCACATCCCAGGTGTATGCCCTCATTATGGACTGGGAGTGGGCTTTCTCTCTGTCCAGAAATTCCATCTTGGATCTGAAAAATCACTCACAACTAAAATTTTGATCAAACCTGATGTGTTCCTATGAAAAGTTTTAGGGTTGACAAATCAGCATTCACTGGGGGATGGGGGGAAACACCCAAAAACCTGTTTCATCAAAAATTTCCTGACCAGCTCTACCTGTGACTCAATAAGGGGAGTGAAGAGGGAGGAGAAGCACTTATGACCTAGTGAGGGGGGGGGGGGGGGTCAGAAGGTGAAAGGGGAGAAGGAGAGCCTATAATCCTGTGATGGGGATATGCAAGTGGGAGCTGGGGGAGCCAGTGCCCTGGCAAGGAAAGGGGAGGTATGAAACAGTCTGGAAGCCCTGGTCTTTTTTCATAAGGAACAGAGATGGGAATTACAGTAAAGTTGCTACTGTAGGAGCACAATTTATTTATTGGCAGATGGGGAGAAGCCCCATGTTCTTTAGCTGGTTGATTTTATTTGGGAGGTCAGGAATGTTTTTGTGTGAAGGGGAAGGGAGCAGAAATATATATTGGGGGAGCAAAGAGGGAGCAGCCCCAACCTGGGCCAAAGCACTTATATAATTTAGTAATTTCTATTTAAATTACATTTGTTAGTACTAATAAAATGTGTGATAGTTTCTAACCAAAGACTGGCATCACTGATTTTGAGTTTCCAATTAAACAAAGAGATTATTTTTTTAAAGGAATAAGTATTTTTTTTATGAACGGAAATTGTTAAAAACTAGAATACAATACCAAGAGAGCCAGGAGTTAGGAATTGATGTTCATTTGCAACTACTATAATTATGGCTCTATATTTTACCACATCTTAGACAAAAGTAAAATCTCTCAAGATCTTATATATATTTTACATGTGTGCATGCATGTATCAATATAGGAAAGCATATATGATCTTTTACAGAGAGGAATGAAGTATTGGAGTGTTGTCATTTGGGATTTTCATCATCATTTAGATGAAATGTATTATTGTTAAGAGCTTACAAATATTTCATTATAAATAAACACAAAAGACAGCTCCCTTCAAAAATTTCAGGACTGATTCTACCATAATTGTGCACAATGGTCATGCTTAAAGTGTTCATTCCATTTTTTAGAAACATTATTGGTTCTAGTGGTATTCCCCATTTGAAGTATAGGGAATACCAATCACACACACTTTCCAAACAGTATGATCTTTTTGAAGTCTCAGTGCTAAATATGGGGAGTATTTATTATTATTAAAGTTGTTGACATTAAGATGTAATTCTCTCTTGCACTCTAAAGACTAATTAACATGAACAGAACTATGCACCACCTGTGGAAATCTTCCCTCTTCAGTGAGAATATAGATCAGGGCTGCTGGACCTCAGAATCTTTGGAAACTTTTCTGTTAAATATCATTGTAGTTTGTGCAACAGAAATGGTGTGGTTTGTTTTGTTGTTCCTACCAACACATACTACACTGTATTTGGGATTTTGTAATCCTTCATTGGAGATGGTGTATTTTTATGTTTTCTCACAGTGTGTGATATTTGAGAATTTGCATTTCTTCCCAACCTCTTATGAATTGTAAGAATCCAGAAGTAATGGAAAACAGAGAAATGACTCTCAGAGTAAAGAGCATTGCTACAAGTTGTTTTGATAAATTGTTTTGTCTGGTGTGTAGCCATTTCAATATTTAAGTCAAATTAAGTGGCCTGCAGAAAATACTTTCTTCTTCTTATGACTTAGTGCTAAATGCAATATTACAGTGCAAGCCATCTGTTTATGAGCAAGAACTCCAGAACCCCACATTTTAAAAGAAATTAATGTAGGCTTTAAGGATAAGAATCTTTTAACTTTTTCTCTCTCTGGCCCTAATCCTCAACTGTGGTAAATCTGTGCCTTGACTTCATGGCAGCTCTGTTGATTTACTTCAGGTCAGGATCTAGTTCTCTGCATTTACTCTGTCTCCCCCAAGTCAACTGAGAAATAAATCCTCGCTTAAAAGGCATGGCATTCCCTTGTTCTCTGACTCTGAGTTGGATAGAATCTGGGACTTTGAACAATATTGTTAAATTCCTAGTGGCCTTTGATTCCAGTCATGTTGAAAACACTTCAGATATGGATGAGGGACAAGGCCCTGTGTTCTCCAAGAGTGCTCTTGTAGTCCTCAACACTCCAGGTGTACAAATTACTTGACTTTAAATTTGCCCTAAGATGAGCATTTTCCAGGTTGTCTGTTATTTGCCAGCTGTGTTAAACCAGACAAATCCTTTGTCAGCTATCCTGTAATTCAAAAAATAGTGTATGAAGAATTGGCTCAGCCAGAAAAATCTCTTTACCACAAATGACTTCCAGGTTGTAGAAAGTCTTTAAAAAATACATTTTTCACATTGCCATATATCTATAGCTATTGTGAATATTTGGAGGGGAAGGGGAGTAAAAACACCTTTATGGCTCATGAGGGATGCATAATTTATAACCTGTACAAGCATAACTGTAGTTTGTTGTTTAAAGAGAGATAGACTATAAATCTAATGGGAATGTTGTTCAATAATAATCTTCAATAATACACTCCAAGGGTTTAGGCAAGTTATATTTTCCAGACTAGTTCTAGGCATAAAGAAACTGAACAAACATGTACAAACTCTATTTTATTGTAGACTTTGTAGTGTTGAGGTAATCAAGTGAGGAGATGGCTTCTACTGAGTGGATGTGTATGATTCATGTCTCTATACCCCCATTCATAAGATATTTAATATGTTTTTGTCCTTTCTTAGAGAGGATCACTTTCAACATGTCATTCTACCATTCAATTTCATGTATGTCCCAGAGTAATTACAAAAGTTCTTGAGCAGTATACATTTCGAACAAGGACCAAAAAAGTATCCATATTTCAATAAAGGTAAACACTTAATAGAAAATGGTATTAAGACAAAGGCGTTTTAGATCTCTTACCAAAGAGCAGTTCACAGCTAATACTTAGAAGTGTCTATCCTTCCTAGCAAATTTGTTGTCTAGGGGGTTACAAGCCACTAAAACTATAGAATAGAGAGAACTTTTTTTCTTTTCCTTCCCAAAGTAGAGGATCAACCTAGAGGCAGCAAAGAATCCTGTGGCACCTTATAGACTAACAGACGTTTTGCAGCATGAGCTTTCGTGGGTGAATACCCACTTCTTCGGATGCAAGTGGTGGAAATTTCCTGGGGCAGGCCTTGGGTGGCAGACCAGTCCTCGCCCACAGACAACCTGCCAACCTGAAGCATATTCTCACCAGCAACTGCACACCGCACCATAGTAACTCTAGCTCAGGAACCAATCTATGCAACAAACCTTGATGCCAACTCTGCCCACATATCTACACCAGCAACACCATCACAGGACCAAACCAGATCAGCCACAACATCACCGGTTCATTCACCTGCACTTCCACCAATGTAATATATGCCATCATATGCCAGCAATGCCCCTCTGCTATGTACATCGGCCAGACTGGACAGTCTCTAAGGAAAAGGATAAATGGACACAAATCAGACATTAGGAATGGCAATATACAAAAACCTGTAGGAGAACACTTCAACCTCCCTGGCCACACAATAGCAGATCTTAAGGTGGCCATCCTGCAGCAAAAACACTTTAGGACCAGACTTCAAAGAGAAACTGCTGAGCTCCAGTTCATCTGCAAATTTGACACCATCAGCTCAGGACTAAACAAAGACTGTGAATGGCTTGCCAATTAGAGAACCAGTTTCTCCTCCCTTGGTTTTCACACTTCAGCTGCTAGAACAGGGCCTCATCCTCCCTGATTGATCTAACCTCGTTATCTCTAGCTTGCTTCTTGCTTGCTTATATATTCCTGCCCCAGGAAATTTCCACCACTTGCATCCGAAGAAGTGGGTATTCACCCACGAAAGCTCATGCTGCAAAACGTCTGTTAGTCTATAAGGTGCCACAGGATTCTTTGCTGCTTTTACAGAACCAGACTAACACGGCTACCCCTCTGAAACCGATCAACCTAGAGATATTCTATTCCCTAATCAGATCATGACTAGACAATATCTCAGTCCAGATGTATTTGTTATCACAATTATACATGAGCTAGTTTACATATCAAACTTTTGCAGGCTTGTTTCACCTGCATCCTAATTTGTTTATTCATTCCTTAATTGATACAGTATGGAAATGAAGGCAGCATCTTTTAAATAGGTGGTGTTATGCCAAATAATATTAGTGTATTAAGTATGTTATTTATAATGAATCATAAGTGTGAATGGCACTTAAGAGAAGTAAAAATGATAGGTTCCAGCCAGAAGGAACATACAAACTGAAATAGACACAAAGACAATTAATTGACAGTAAGCAAAGCATGATTTAGGAGGATTTGTTTTACAGCATTTATCCTCAGCATGCTAAAATAAGGGTACTGCATTTGAATACTTGATGACCTACAAACTGTCTTGGACAAGTATCTTGAAGATGATTGGGTCTAAACCAGGGATCGGCAACCTTTGGCACGCAGCTCGCCAGGGTAAGCTGCGGGCCAGGACGGTTTGTTTACCTGCCACGTCCGCAGGTTCGGCCGATTGCGGCTCCCACTGGGCGCGGTTTGCCGCTCCAGGCCAATGGGGGCTGCGGGAAGCGGTGAGGGCCGAGGGATATGCTAATTTCCACCTCCCAATCAGTACTTAGCTTTTACTAGCACCTTAGCATAGTGCTTCATTGGATGCTGTGTGCAGATGGAGTGTCCCAGATATTGTAGTCCCAGGCAAAATGAGGTAATTCCAGCTAATCATCACAGGGCTGCCCTGGGCTTCAGAGTGCCACTATGTGAACACATGAATTCCTGATGTGGGAAACTGAAAGATAAATTTGTCTTTTATATTTCAGTCCTGTAAGAGGACAACAGTAACCTGTGGTGACAGCAGAATCCTTTTCAGTTAATTGTGTAAAATTATTTATTATGGTTAGTTAGATGTTTGTACATATAGGTTAGTTAGGTGTTTTTACTTTTTGCTAAGGTCCACATGCCTAGAGAGTTTGGAGCAATCTTGCTGCCAAAATACCAGCAGCAAAGCAGTCCATCTAGTTATTTAGAAAAGTGAGTGGAAGTGGTTAACAGATAAAACAAATTTCTGTGCTTTTTTTGTCTAGTCTTTATAAATATATATCACACACACAAAAATAGACAATGAATGGACTGAAACCCGGTTTTCAGACTGAATTGGTTTGTTTTACTCATTGGCAGCAAGAAGACTTGTTTTTTCCAGTTTTTGATGGTGAAGAGTCAGGAAATGGCATTAGCTAAGACAAACAATTAGATAGAATCAAATTGAAAACCTTTTCCTGCCCAGTAGAAGTGGACTTTGAAAACATCTTACATTACATAGAGTGAAATAATAGAGCACAGTTAAGTGCGGGTTTTTTTTTCCTAACAGATGACAAGCTAGAAATATTATACCAAAAGGAGATTATTAAAACCTTTAAAGTTTGTGTGTTCTTTGTTTTATTGGGGTAGGAAGAAGAAGGTTCTTAAAACATAGTGTGATTTTTTTTGTATTTATCTAACATGCACAATTGTGCTTGCTCTAGCTTTTTAATGTAGCTTTTTAGTGATGGATTTTGTTAAGGGAGGAGAGAGGAAGGAATGTGGATTTTTTTTCCCTTCTGAGCAGTGCATTATCTAACTGCTTACTGTTCCAGAGAATAGTTTGGCAAGTCAACATTTGCAGGGGATACAGCAAAACAGAAGTAGTGGCATCAGCATTAGCATGCTACTCACATTCAGTTCTGAGTGAGTACACATGACAGTACTTAGTTCAGAGTTTTTCAGCTGTCTGGTGTTCCTAAGATTCCTTAGTGGAACTTTTAAAGAAAGTTTTTGGGTGCTGCCACTTACTTCCTCAGCAACATGTTACTATTTTGTTTCTGGTAAAATCATGTGACTTTGTTTACTTTTTCAATCTCTTTAGAGTTTAAGATTGTTAAGTTTAAAACCAGTAGGATTTCCCATGTCATATTTGGATTAAATGAATGATTTACAATGTTTATTACATATGTAAAAATTCTTGGCAGTCTTGATACTTCTCAGTTTCCTAGTGCGAATTTGGTAGAGAGATTACTTATTTTCATATATTTAAAAAAACCACCACCACACATTGGTTTGTGTACATGCTTCATTGTAGGATATGGAATTGCTCTCTGTTTTAAAATGTTGTACTATTCCTTTCCCAATTTACTTTCCTTTACATAATTTGACTGATTCCGCAGCATATAGTTTTTTGTTGGATTATGGAACAGTAAAAAACAATCATAAGGTAAGACAAAGGTACCGGACAGTGAATAAATTGCCACACATTTACCATGCAAAATCAGTGAAATGTTTCAAACTCGTTAACTTCCCAATAGTTTAGTATATGAAGTAGAGAAAACACTATAGGCCAAATAGGAGAAAAAGATTATCATCCAAGATATTCAGACGTGATTAGTGACGAGTGGCTCAGAGAAAGTTAGCCATGTAAGTCCCGATTTTTGCTCCACTGCACAAAGCCCCTGTAGGTGCCGAAACTCACTCAGTGCCTACATTTTCAAGAGAAAAGTTCCTAGGCCCCTATGTTTCTGCTTGTAGCATGCACACAACTGCCTCCCTGTGGCAGGGGGACTGGACCCTTGTTCTCCCACCTCCCATCCTCTCTCTTGCTCAATGACTATGTATCCACAGTGGACCAGTCACTGGAGAGAGAGTGACTCTATAGTCAAGTGGTTAGGGCACCTACCATGGGGGGCAGGAACCCAGAGTACAGTTCCCAGTCCCCCCCCCCCCAATTGCAACACTTTCATAATTTATCCACAGTGGAATAGCTTCAACAGGAGAGATGAAGGGAGTCCCAGCTCAGAATATGACATAGCTCAGTGGTTAGAGAACTTTCCTGAGAAGTGGCAGACCCTTGTTCAAATGTTATGCCCCTCAGGTAGAGAAAGGGAAATTGAACCTCGGTTTCTCATATTACACACGAGTGCTCTGACCACTGGACTAGACGTTATAATGTGGGCACCTCCACTACTTTCTCCTCCTCCTCCTCCAGCAATTTTTTGCTAAAAGGACAAGTGCTTAACTTTAAATAAGGTTCCCAGATTCATAATCACAAGCAGAGACAGGAGTCTCCCTTCAGCCCAGACATTTTAGGGCTGTGTACACTAGAAAATTAGAACGACTCGGATACATTGCTCAGGGACATGAAAAATCCACTTCTCTGAGTGATCTTGTAAGCCGACCTAAGTCCCAATGTAGACAGCGCTAGGTTAACGGAAGAATTCTTCCATCAACCTAGCTACTGCCCCTTGGAGTGGTGGATTTACTACAGCAATGGGAGATCTTCTCTGATGGTTGTAGCAAGTGTCTACACTGAAGCGTTACAGTGGCACAGCTGCAGTGCTGCTGCAGTGGAGGGTTAAGTATAGTCATATCCTTTGGGGTTCTCAGGACAAATTTTTGGTGGCCTCAGAGTAGGGCCACCAACTATTGCTGGTGGCCGCTCTCTCACTTTTTCCTGAAATATTTAATTAGCTTTAGGAAAAACAAATAAATATGCACATATACATGTCCAAATCATTGTAATTTATTTATTGCTAGCTAGTAAGTCTGCTATGAAAAGTGATATTAACAAACATACCAGTATCACTTTTCACAGCAGACTTACTCAGCCCTGCCAAGCCTGGGGACAAATTAAGCTCCGGATGAGTCATTGCGGGAGGCAGCAGGAGGCTGGAGCCTGAAGCCCTGCGGCCAGAGCCTGAAGCCATGCGTCTGGAGCCTGGGGCCTGCTGCCATGCAGCTGGAGCTGAGGGATGGAGTCTGAAGCTTCTTGGCCAGAGCCTGCTGCCCTGCCACTCCAGAGCTGAAGCTCAAAGCCTGAGCCCCACCGCCCCGGGAAGCTGGGCATCTCATCGGTTGCCTGGTCCTCCCACATTGTGCCCCAAGTGTCTCCAGAGGGGGCAGGACCCAACCCTGCTGGCAGCCCCAGCAATCAACACCAAGGTGGTGCATCCAGGAGCAACGGATAGAGGGAAGGGCTGCTATTCTGCCCTCTCCCAATCACTGCCCAGGAGGGTGTGGCCACAAGAAAAGCCCCTGGTGGCCTCATGCGGCCACGATGGCCACATTTGTGAAATGCTGTGTTAGATGGCCATCTCTGTGCATGGGGTGGGGTTTAGTGCATACCCATCTGGTCGACCAGCTTAGGCCGCTGCCTGACTAGGGTGACTAGGTGTCTGGTTTTCAACTAGAAAACCTGGTCGAAAAGGGATCCTGGTGGCTCCGGTCAGCACTGCTGACTGGGCAGTTGACTGTCCGGTTGGCGGCGCTGCACAGCGGGGCTGGCAGGCTCCCTGCTAGCCTCCGTGCCGTGTGGCTCCTGGAAGCAGCGGCATGTCCCCCCTCCGGCTCCTACGTGTACTGGCAGCCAGGGGGCTCCATGCACTGCTCCTGCCCCAAGCACCCCCTCCCCCCGCAGATCCCATTGGCCAATGGTAGCTGCAGGGGAGGCACTTACAGATGGGGCAGCACTCAGCCGCCTGGCTGCGCCTCCATGTAGGAGCTGGAAGGGGGACATGCTGCTGCTGCTTCCGGGAGCTGCTTGAGGTAATTTCCAGTGATAAGAGAGGTTCAAAACAAAACAAAACAGTTCTTTCTCGGAACATGATTTATTATTTTTTCTTGTTTGTCCTTTGTAAGACATTGAGGCCAAGGTTTTATTATGGCCATTAGGGGGGCTACCTCTTTCCTCCCAGTTGATGGAGGTAATTCTAGATCATTTTATACTTCAGGAACACTGATATAAAAGCATTCCTTCAACTCCACTCTACTTTAAAACTGAGTATCTGTCACTCACTTAAATCAGTTTGCACACCTGTCTCATGGAAGTGGTTTTAGAATTAATTCATTAGTATTTGTAAAACATTTTGTGATCCTGACATGGAAGAAGTTATAGAACTGAAAAGCATTTATTATTTAATATAACTATTATCTGCTTTGTTTATTAGTTCTTTATTTCTTCCTGTCTCTTCTAAGGGTTTTTCTACCCTTGAAATGCTGCAGCTGCAACAATTCAGTGTAGACACTACCTATGCTGATGGGGGAGAGGGTTTCCCATCAGCATAGGTAATCCACCTCCCTGAGAGGCAGTAGGTAGGTCAACGGAAGAATTCTTCCATTGACATAGTGCTGTCTACACTGGAGGTTAGTTTCTCATAGCTACACTGAAGAGCTACAGCGGCGCAGCTGCAGTAACGTTGTCAGTGTAGGCATACCCTGAGTGTTTTTTTGTTGTTGTTGTTGTTTGCTTTGTGTTTTAGGAATGTGTCATATTAATGTAAAGTGCTTATTTCTAACTGGATTGCACAACACATTGTTCAGAATTGTAAGTTCAAAAGGATTAAGAATGGGAACAAATCTAGCACAAAGTAAAATGAATTTCATCCCCCAACCAGTGTCCATCTGATGGATTGTACTGGACACAGCCCAAGTTATAAGCAGCAACTACAAACTGCTGGAGAAGATCCACTCACCTGCCTCACAATCAGCTATACACCTCTACCTTGATATAATGCTGGAGCCAAAAAAAAATCTTACTGCGTTATAGGTGAAACCACGTTATATCAAACTTGATTTGATCCGCCGGAGTGCATAGTCCCACCCCCTTGGAGTGCTGCTTTACCACGTTATGTCCAAATTCATGTTATAACGGGTGGTGTTATAAAGGGGTAGAGGTGTAATTTGGTCTTGCCAGAAGATATCCCCAACTTTGAAAAACATTTGTACCCAAATCACAGGTGCATTCAATTATCCAATTTCCCATTGAAACTCTGCCTCCTTGATGAAGACAACCACATGCAATCCTTAAAAAGACATTTAATAGCTCTTCCTTAACGCAAGGATGTTACTCAGACACTGGGAAGGTATGCTTTTCCCCAGAGTGCACAGTAGTATTAAAGTCCACTCATAAGAGGGAAAAATCCACTCCAAGTTATTTTCTATATCACAAAAATCCGCTCTCTGAATCAAGTGTCTTTCCATTAATCTTGTGACAGAGGCAGTCCTTTGCACATTTCCCCCCTGGTACCCATAGCTCAACTCTAATCCTGAAGATATAGAGGCTAGTGCATCAGTGGGACTATTCATGGGCTGTAGGTTAAGAACATGTAGTATGTGCTGATTTGGGGCTTTGATCCTTTATGAGCCTCCCTAGCACTAGGAACCCTGCTATATCACAGCCATGTCTACACTCTCTAGAGTACTTGGCATTGTATTTTTCCTTTCTCCCTCTTCAGCAAACTGTGGAACTCTGCCTCTTTGCAGCAGTAGGAGCTCTCCTAGATCTGGGGCAGCTCAGCAAGCCCTGGTAAAGTGAAGCTTTTCTTCTTGACACCTGCTCATCCCATTGTAGGTTCATTTCTCTGAAACCAGTGGGTCTTCTCTTGGTGCTGCTGTAGGTCCTACTCTGACTTATATGTATCCCCTCCCGTTCTGAGTTCAGTCTCTTCTTTCTCATATGCAAATCTCATTCTATGTGTACAGATAAAGTGTAATGTATATTCCAATGGGAAGATGCCACTACTTTTTTATTTTCCGTTTTGATGACAAAATTTTGATCCAAATAAAATTTTTTAATCTTTGCAGTTTAGTTTCCAGACATAGTTTGTATGCCTCCAAGGAGAGAATCCTTTTTGTGTGTGTAGCCACTTTCTAAACTGTTGCTTCTATATGTCTGTACATTACTGTAGTGTATGGGAAAGGAATATGAAGCCACTTCCCACAGCTCCCAGTGGCTAGGAACAGCAAACCACGGCCACAGAGAGCTGAGGGGCTCCAGGACTGCATACGCTCCAGGTAAACAAAACGTCCCACCAGTGGCTTACTCTGATCGGACGGGAGCCAAAGTTTTCCAACCCCTCAAACAGGGCTGCCCAGAGGATTCAGGGGGCCTGGGGTCATCGACGGCAGGTCCCAGGCGGAAGGACCCCCCGCCGTGGGTCTTCGGGGCACTTTGGCGGTGGGTCCCGGAGCGGAAGGACCCCCCCGCCACCAAATTGCCGCTGAAGACCCGGAGCGGAAGAAGCTCTGGGGGCCCGGGCAAATTGCCCCACTTCCCCCCCCCCCAGGTGGCCCTGCCCTCAAATATAGGGTCAGCTTATAAAAGGGTCATACAGTTTTTGCTATTTTTACCTAACCATCTTGGGGGGTTGACTTATAAACAAATGGGCTAATGAATGAGTATATACAGTAGTTATAGTAGTAATTAAAAACAAGTCATCCCTACCATGAGGTAGTGCTCATGACTCATAGCAGAGGTTTAGGATAAAGTTAGTTTATTCAGACACTAAAAGTAAGTTAACATTTCCATATAGTTCTCAATAGGTATCTATTCACATAGTTACTTCTGTTTTTAGTTATCTGACTCACAAAGATAAGGGCAATTAACATTAAATGTATCCATAGGGATTTAACTAAATGAACATGTTACTAAAAATGATTTTTGCAAGATTGAAGTGCTATCCAAAAGTAAACTTCATCTTTGGAATAGTAAATTTGGCAAAAAATACCAATGTACATATATCTGGGAGTGTAATGTCAAAAAATAATTTCCCTCTATCTGCTTTCTTGTTTGTTCTTTCAAAAAAAGACTGTTAAAATATCTGAATTACACCATGAGATAGCATCTAAGTCAACAGGTATCATTCATGGTAATGTTTTGGTGGTTTGATCACTCAGAAAAGATGTGTGCACCGATTGATTGGACTATGAGAACTTGGCTTATTGGTACCAGATGGAATCATAACTCACTTGACTTGGCACATTCTGCTTTGCACTTCTGTATTGTTTTACATCCTGAAGGATCCCCAGACACCTTGCAATCTTAAATGCATGGGTATACATAGATATAGGAATCATAACATTACTAATTAACAGTAAATTCCATCTGAAGTGGTTTTCTCCTGTGAATCTTAGGACCAAGTGCTAAAAATAATTCAAAAAAGCCCTGCTAGAATACTAAGTGTCAAAATAAAATTATTTGTTTTGTTAAGACTTGCAAAAGAAATTATTTCCTTTTAGGTCTGCACATGAATTTTCTCCTATATTCCATTTACTATTCCATTTGACATATTTCCGATAAACCTTTGTCCTTTAGCCTTGTGTAACCCCAATTGCATGCTTAAACAAATTAGTTCTCAATAGAAAAAAGTGATACAAGGTTCAAAAGAGAATGTTCAACTATAATTTACTAGACTTTCTCTATGTCTCCGGGGACCCTTAATGTCTGTTCTCAGAAGCTTAAGCGCTGAAGCCACGTTTCTACTTCTGTGTTGCCCTATTTCCAACAAAATCATTTTACATAGTCTATGCAGACATGCAATTTAAACTTGGGATTATGTTCTTCACAGCCAAATTTGAGGAATTTAATAGAATTATCCACCAAGTGTTTTCCTGAAGATGTTAAATCCTGGGATAGGTTCCAACATTGCCTGCCTCCTGCTTGTGGTAGGTGCAGCAATTGTAACAATACCATTACTAATGTTGTAGTACTGTAGCCAGGAAGAATCCATTCCTAATGTTAGTCATGATCTTGAGTGTAGTCTCATGCACTATTCTTTCTTCTTTGCAGTCTTTTTTCAAAATGATCAGCTAGATTGTGAATACTTAGCCTTTGAAAGTCATACGTTATATTACGTTACCTGAAACAATATGCTGATTTTGATTGGCGGTGCTTTCAGTCTCTCTCACACTGAGTTTATAAAAGGCAATAGGCAGCCAGTAAAAATTAGATAACATTAAAACAGGCTAATGTGTAGTGGACTATATCTCTTGCAGAATACACAAAGGGTTTTTAAATCTTATTTGTCAGAGATTATGTGATTTTTTTCCTCTCATTGCAATCTGATTCCATTTTTGTGACCCCTTTTTGTAGTGAACATTTAATACAACTGTAAGACATGATTGTCACAATTTTATGGCTGTATGTTTATGGTTATCTTTGAATTTTATGTGAACGTGACTGATGTTAAACTTTCCTTTTAATCTTCTTCAATTAGTAGAGCTATTTGAAAATTGGAATTTCTATCCTGTGAAAATTCCAATATTTTGACATTTGTTTTTTGTCATAAATTAAGATAAAAATTTGAATATCAGCAATTTTTGTGGAATACAATGTTCTGAAAAAAAATTAGTTCAGAATGTTTGGTTTACATTTCTGTTTTGAAACAAACAAAAAATGACAATCCCAAATCAAAATGTTTTATTTGTTTGAACCAAATCAAAACATTTTTCTGCCAGGTTCAACATTAATCTGTGAGCTGCTGTCATGCCTCCTGTGAATTGTGGTTTGAGTATCTCATGCCCCCATTTCTTCCTATGGGCTGGTTATCCAGCTGGACTACATCTATCCTACATCTATGCTGCATTGGTTCAACCAGAGGGGAGAAACAAGTGTACCATGGAACTCGGCCCATAGAAGAGAATGGGGACTTGAATTACAACTCCCACGAGGCACTACAGCAGCTCACAGAGACCATGATCACTGCAGAACTGTCCCAAAACGAAGCATTTCAATTTGGTTTGACAAACTGAAATGTTTCAGTTTGGCTAGACTCAATTTGAGTTAAAATGCCTTGTTTAGATTTTCCCAGTGGAAGATTGTACTGTTTAGTTAAAATATGTATTTTCCCATGGGAAATTCTGATTTTGCAGAAACTGTTTCTTCTGTCAAGGGAAAACAAATCAATGGAAAATTCCTGAACAGCTCAAATCACTACCATGTTCATGAAACTTGTCTGCACCACATGTGAATTACTAGTTTTAAAAAAACTTCCATGTCAGAAGAGGAAGCAGGATGTTGCATGATATTGTCCTTATAAGGTACAAGAACATCCACATTTACATCATATTATAGGGACAATCTTGTCTTGCAGGCACATCTGATTCCCATCCTAGCTGCATCTGAATCTGGAATTTTATGGTGCTTCTGCAGGGGTGGGCAAACTATGGCCCATGGGCTGGATCTGGCCTCTCAGGGCTTTGGATCTGGCCTACGAGATTGCCCTCCTGTGGCGCCACAGGCCCCGCGCCGCTCTCAGAAGTGGCTGCCACCATGTCCCTGTGGCCCCCGAGTGGGGGGGGCAGAGGGCTCTGTGCGTGGTCCTTGCCTCCAGGCACCACCCCCTACAGCTCCCATTGGCCAGGAACGGGGAACCACGGCCAATGGGTGCTTTGGGGGAGGTACCTGGAGGCACGGCAAGGACAGTGCACGTGGAGCCCTCTGCCTCCCCACCCCCAGGGCTGCAGCGCTTCCTGGAGCAGTGCGGTGTGGGGCCAGGGCAGGCTGCTGCCACTCTGGAGCTGCTTTAGGTAAATGGTGCCGGGCCAGAGCCCGAACCCCCCCAGCCCCCAACTCCCTGCCCTAAGCTCCCTGCCCGCACCTTGCACCCCTCCTGTTCCCCATGCCCAGAACCCCTTTGTGCACCCTTCACTGCTCCTGCACCCCAACTCCCTGCCCAGAGCCCCCTTGTGCACCCCTCACTCCTCCTGCACCCCAACGCTCTGCCCAGAGCCCCCTTGTGCACCCCTCACTCCTCCTGCACCCCAACGCTCTGCCCAGAGCCCCCTTGTACACGCCACACCCCTCCTGCACCCCAACCCCCTGCCCTGAGCCCCCTCCCACAGTATTCACCCCTTCTCTGCCCCAATCCCTTGCCCTGAGCCCCTTCCTGCATACCGCATCCCCTCCTATACCCCGCACTCCCTCCCGCACCCCAACCCCCTGTCCCAGCCCTGAATACAATTTCCCCACCGAGATGTGGCCCTCAGCCCAAAAAGTTTGCCCACCCCTGTGCTACTGTGACTGAATAATTTGGACAATTGACTTAAACATCATAATAAGCCAGATATAAACAGATATCAATTAAGATTAATTTATTTTTTGATTAATGCAGTCCATAGCCTAGCTCACCCTCAAATGTATTCAGTACTAATAAGAAAGCTCAGTTAAAAGCCTACTTATACCAGAAAAAGTGAGATTTGTTGGAGGGGAAAAATGTGAAAAGAAAAGAGCATTTAGAACGAGAGCTTGGTCAGTAACTGATGTTTCAGTTTGCTGGCGTTTCAGTAATAATAGTTTTGGATCAAACCAGATATGAACCTTTCTGGAATGTTCAGTGCATTTTAAAGTTTATTTTGTTTTTAAGAGGCAAGGTGGGTGAGCTTTAATTGGACCAACTTCTGTTGGTGAAAGAGGCTTTTTAGCCAAACAGAGCTCTTCTTCAGGTGTGGTTTGTTTTGAGGGATTTTTAAAGGAAGAGACTAACAAGATGACCAGAAGAAGAGGTAGTCCCCCCCCCCGCAACATTATAACCTTTAGTACAGTGGTTAGGGCAGGGGCGGGCAAACTTTTTGGCCTGAGGGCCGCATTGGGTTTCGTAAATTGTATGGAGGGCTGGTTAGGGGAGGGAGTCATGGCCCGGACCCTACTTCCTATCTGCCCCCCCCCCCCCGTGACTCCTGCCCCACCCAACCCCCTGCTGTTCCCTGACAGCCCCTCTGGGACTTCTGCCCCATCCACACACCCCCGCTCCCTGTCCCCTGACTGCCCCTGGACTCCCACCACCCCATCCAACCTCTCCTCTCATTCCTGATGGACCCCTGCTCCATCCAACCACTCCTTCTCCCTGTCCCCTGACTGCCCCCAGAACCTCTGCTCCTGACTGCCTCCTGCTGCCCCATCCAACCCCCCTCCCTTCCTGACTGCCCCCCAGACCCTTGCCCCCATTCAACCCCCTGTTTCCCACCCAACCACCATCAACACCCCCGCACCCAACCACTACCCCGAACTCCCCTGCCCTCTATCCAACCCCCCTGCTCTCTGCCCCCTTACCACACTGCCTGGAGCACTGGTGGCTGGTGGCGCTACAGCCACGCCGCCCGACTGGAGCCGAGCCATGCTGTCACCACCGCCACCACATAGCACAGAGCACCAGGTCAGGCCGGGCTCTGCAGCTGTGCTGCCCCAGGAGCTCACAGCCCCACCGCCCACAGCATTGCACCGGAAGTGGAGCAAGCAAGCTGAGGCTTCGGGGAAACGGGGGACAGAAGGGGAGGCACCGGGGGCTAGCCTCCCGAGCCAGGAGCTCGGAGGCTGGGCAGGATGGCCCAGAGGGCCAGATGTGGCCCGCAGGCCATAGTTTGCCCACCCCTGGGTTAGGGCACTCACTTGGGATTGTGGAACCCACAGCTTTGAATTCCCTCTCTAGAGCAGGAATATGAATCCAGGTCTCCCATGCATTCCAGGCAAGTTCGCTAACCACAAGGCTATAGTGTATCTGGGGTGGGCTCTCTCAATATCCTGTTGTATGTGTAAGAGATGTCATCAACTGTTGCATGGGAAAACAAAGAATACTGAACCACCTAATAACAGCTAAGTAAATAAGGAATTTATTTTTCAGTCCTTCTGTTCCAAAATGTATTTATTTCTAGATATACTCTGTTACCGATGTGAGATATTAAAAAAAAATTATTAGGGCTGTCAAGCAATTTAAAAAAATTAATCCCAATTCATCACATGATTAATTGCATTATTAAACAATAATAGAATAACATTTATTTAAATATTTTGGATATTTTTCTACATTTTCAAATATATTGATTTCAATTGCAAATGCAAAAGTGTACAATGCTCACTTTATATTATTATTTTACAACAAATATTTGCACTGTAAACTGATAAAAGAAATAGTACTGTTCAATTCACCTCATACAATACTATAATGCAATCTCTTTATCATGAAAGTGCAACTTATAAATGTAGATTTTTTTTGTTATGAAACTGCTCTTAAAAACAAAACAATGTAAAACTTTAGCACCTACAAGTCCACTGAGTCCTACTTCAGACAATCATCAAGACAAACAAGTTTGTTCACATTTATGGGAGATAATGGTGCTGGCTTCTTATTTACAATCTGATCTGAAATTGAGAACAGGCTTTGGCATGGCACTTTTGAGGCCAGCATTGCAGGGTATTTACGTGCCAGATATGTTAAAAATTTGTATGCCCCTTCATGCTTTGGCTACCATTCCAGAGGACATGCTTCCATGCTGATGAAGCTAATTAAAAACACGTGTTAATTAAATTTGTGACTGAACTACTTTGGGGAGAATAGTATGACTCCTGCTCTGTTTTACCCACATGCTGCCATACATTTCATGTTATAGTAGTTTTGGATGATGACCCAGCACATTGTTCATTTTAAGGACACTTTCACTGCAGATTTGACAAAACACAAAGAAGGTAACCGATTTGCTTGTATTACCCATGTTTATAAATTTGCTGGGACTTGGGAGCTGAGTATTATTTGCAAAGGAACTTAGTCGCACAAGATTTGATGCTAAGTTTCCTTATAATGATATCTTTAACTTGGTATTTTATGCCTATCTGGATTGTGTGTATTTTCAGAATCAAACTTTAATCCAGATGGGATATCATTAGGATGCAGGTTTTTAGCAAGTGCAGAGATTTTAGCTGTGAGACCTCTTTAAAAGTCAGTCTGTGAGTTTCACAGTTTAAATTATAGTATCTCCAGGCTGGTATTTCCCATGAATTTAGCGTATTTTATAAATTGACTAGGAGCTAACTGAATTTTTTCCCCATACTATTGAATTTGTTAGTCTCACAGATAAGCCGCAACTCAGTATTTAAGTTACTCTAGGGTGTTAAATGTTTCATTTTCTTCAGTGAGGGAAACAATTCATTCATGGAAGCCATTCCAGATATCCTCATAAAATAATTTTATAAATTGGTTAGCTGTGATTTCCTGCCTTTCTGGTAGTAATCTCTTGTCTTGATTTTATTATTGAATTGAGGGCAGGTAGAATTTGTTGAACCATTTATCATATAAGCAGTGTGAAAATAAATTTACTGTAGATATTCTCAGAAAATCATTTACCTTCATTCTAAAGGCAAAGTCCTACTAGCATATTGACCTCTATGCCTAGGAACACAGTGGAAATAATAAATAAGTGTTTGTATTTTGTAACTGTGTCCTTCAAATCATTTTAGTTTTTAAAATGTGTCCTGCTCAGGCTTGTGAGGGCATGTGCATAAAAGTGGTACCAAATCAATGCAATATTTCTTGATCAGATTCACCCAGTAAATACTAGGTATATCAGTCATCAGAAGCCTGAGTAGACTGAAAGGTTTTGGACCACAATTTAAAGATCACAAAACCTGGAATGTTTCAGGTCCTTGGGAAAAGTCAGTTCCAGAATGAAGAGTAGTTTAATGAGGAACTTGGGTTCAAAATATTAGAGATGAATTTGTAAGTAAATTGGAGCAATGGACATCTAATTTGGAGGCAAAATTGAGGCCACTCTGAAAATGCTGTTGACCAATTCCAAACATTTTAGATGTAGGGACTATTAGTGTGATGATAGCAAGTGATCTCAACTGCAACAGTGGTAAGTGGTCTCAGGTATTTTTTTAAATTTTTTTAATAATATAAAGGTGGTGATGATTTTGTCTGTTTCCTCTGGCTGCCTGAGTCAATGGTGCTAATGTGTACATATGGCCCGGACACAGATTAATATATAAAATATTAACTTAGAAGAGTTTTTTTTCTGGTCCATAAAAGTTTTCTTAGTGCTTTTCTGTGCACTAATTGGAAATATTGTCATCTTATGCTCAGGCATTCTTGTTTCATAAGAAGCCTGAACACTAGCAAGTTTAGTCTTACTCACCATAAATATATACAGTCATTCTCCACCAATATTTGTTATTTATTTGCTAATGCATGTAGGCTTAATCAACACATATCAAATACTATGTCAAACCATGCTGATGATATGGAGACTGAGTGACTGTTTAATATGATACATTTATTTTTCTTTGGACAAAATTGCATTTTGAATTCTGTGTGATTTTTCATTTGCATAGTTTGAACGTACAGGGTCAAATCTTCGCTCTGCTTTTACTCTGCCCCCACTCAGTCTTAATCTGAGTCAGGCTCTCAGGATTTGGTTACTATGTTTTATTTTCTATATTTACTTTGCTTGCAAGTATTGTTAGAGCTTGATGAGTTTCAATTTGTTTTCACTGGTAACGTTCACATCTTTTAAATCACTTTTAGCATTTAAACAGTGGTGTTCTTATGAGAGCATTTATTAGCCAATCAAATATCCTTTTTTGTTCTTGTCATTTAAAATAGTTGTTTTCTGGTGTTGATTAAGAGGATCCTATTTAATCATTTATCCTAGTCTCC
Organism: Mauremys mutica; assembly: GCF_020497125.1. Taxonomy (NCBI): domain Eukaryota; kingdom Metazoa; phylum Chordata; order Testudines; family Geoemydidae; genus Mauremys; species Mauremys mutica. The sequence goes on along the minus strand of NC_059072.1, from coordinate 180,621,303 downwards.
TTTAATATATTTGACTGAAAAACTCATTGAGACAGAACCATGAATCATTTAGATCATATACTGTGTTTCCACAGAGGCCAGTTTCTTAACTCTTTTAAAAGATCCTTACATTCTCGCTAGGATATTTGATAGAACATGAAATTAGTTTCTCTATGGTATATCTTCTGTAAGTGAAGGTGATTTAAAATGATGTTTCTGAAATCAAATGTTTATTTGAACTATTATATTAAAGCCATCACTTTGAGAAAGAAAAGAAAAAGATAGAACTAATCATTCCAGGATTAATCACACTTTCTGTAATGCCCTGATTTGCGAATCAGAGTGTGCTTTTGTAGTAGTATGAAAGAAAAATTGTTTCTAAACTTTGTTAAAATGATGATGGAACTGTCCACATTGCATAACCGAGGTGCATAAACTGCAGTCTTCTGAAAATTTAGAGATCCAGAGTGTAGCTCAAAAGGCCAAAGATTAAGGTTTTCCTCTAAAAACAGACCAGTTTGAGAAATGTAAGAAATAAGTGGAATTGCAAAAGAAGAAGGAGTTTCAGTGCTAAAATGAATATAAATATGCATTGCAGGAAGTTATTTTATCTAGTATACAAAGAAAGAACGGACAGATATTTAATGTTATTTCTGGATGAGTATGATTGCATTTTAACACCTGCTGTTGACAAAGACAGAGTTCAACAGATAATTAACGTGAGCAGGAATGTGAAATGAGTTTTTGGAACCATATTTGAGGGAGTAGGAGAATAGTTCATATATGACTTACTAATACATTGATTTCAGTTAGTTTTAAACTACAGAAGAATGTAAATTAACTCAAGTCTCTTCTCTATCTCAAAAATACTAAAACATGGAATTCCTTTAGCAAATAAATAATAAAATTGGTTATAGTTAGTTAATTAAGCTTAATCTTAATCTTCTCAGTATTTTTTTAAAGCTATAAAAATCCCCTAAGACATTTTTATTCTAATGCAGCTTTTGCTGTAATCTTTCACTGAGCACCTTACACACACTACATCTGTCACCTATCTACCTTGCCTTTCCAGAGGGCTTCTAATTAACTCTTTCAACATATCACAATGACAGGCACTGTTTTAATGTTTAGAAATGCCTCCTTTACATATTACTCCAAAGTTTTGCCTTCATTCGAATGCATGGCTGTAATCATAGATAGAGCTAATAAAAGCACGGATAACTGTAGATAACAAATACATATTTTTATCGGCTAGAATATAGACACCAAACTAATGTAAGTTTATTTCCCAGTTTGTGCTATATAGTGGACTTTCTTTGGGAAATCTCACAAATAGACGATTCATTTGGTTGTGGATTTTTTGTACATTTTTTTAGAATAAGCATATTGCATTCACACACCAAGGAAAAGAGGAACATTACTAATGACATCTTTAGTCACAGAATACTGAATTAAAAATAGCATATAAACATTGTTGTATGTTTTATCTTAGATAAATAGTGGTGTTGCATTGTATACAGGGGTAAAAGTAACTTAAAGGACTTACCAGTACTCTGGAGTCCTTAGGAGGGGGTGGTGCCTCAACTGGAAGAGGCGTGGCCTTTAAACCCCCGGGCACTTTAAATCACCATCGGAGGGGGCCCTGGCCTCTGGCGGACCTTTAAAGGGCCCTGGGATCCCCTGCTGTAGTGGCAGCCAGGAGCCCCGGGCCCTTTAAATCACTGCCAGAGCCCTGCCGCTGCCGGAGCCCCAGAGTAGCAGCTGCAGCCCAGGGCTCGGGTGTTGATTTAAAGGGCCCTGGGCTCCAGTTGCTGCTACCACCCCGGGCCCTTTAAATCATTCCCGGAGCCCTGTTGCCGGAGCCCTGGGGAGGCAGTGGTGGGGCTCCTGCAGCTATTTTAAGGGCCAGGGCAGAAGCAGCTACCGGAGCCCCGGATCCTTTAAATCGCCACCCAACCTCCGCCGCCACTTCCCCAGGGCTCCGGCAGCAGGGCTCTGATGGCAATTTAAAGGGCCCGGGTCTCCAGCAGCGGCTGGAGCCCCGGGCCCTTTAAATTGCCACCAGGGGAAGCCAATCTGCCCCGGTACAGTTCACCGGCTCTTGCTGGTACGCCATACTAGGGCGTACTGGCCTACTTTCATCTCTGATTGTATATCACCATTAAAGGGAAATTGTCAGCAGGAGATGACTGACAGACAACTGAAGATGTGAGATTAGACAGAGGGAAAGTCAGGTTGAGGCAGAGAAGTCAGTTTGTTAATTGTCTGCATAGAGTTCGTAGTTGAAACCATGGAAGTGAATATGGTTACCCTAAAGAGGGAATATGGAGGGAGAAGAGAGGAAACCAGGAACAAAACCCAGAGAGAGGTGAACAGATGGGGAGAGGGGAGAACCACCAAAAGATATTTTGAAAAAATGATCAGTAAGGTAGGAGAAGAACAAGGAAAACACTAGGGCTCAGATTGACTCAGGATAATCAATGGGATTTAGATCCCCCTGAGTGCTTAAATCACTTATGCAAATGAGATTTTTTTCAGCTCCTAAAGCAGTTGGGCATTGCAATGCTGAGTACAGCAGTGCCTAAATATCTTTAAAAATCTGGGCCTAGGTCTAATTAGGATGCCTAGGTCAGAAAGGTGATGGAAAAAACAGTTATCAGTGGTAACAAAGGCAACAGATAGATCAAGAAACCTCTTTATATCCAGTTAGGAGTTGTTGCAGCAAGACCTAGAGCCAAGGACCTCATCCTGATCAGCAGTGCAGAATAGACCCCTTGACACCTATCTGGTAGATAACTGCTGCATTTCAACAAGATTAATCTAGTGAACCCATTTATAGCAAAGTAAAAGGCATACTTCACCATTAGCAGAGTGGCCATTCAAAATAAGATGATTGAAAGTGCACTGACATGTATTAAAGTGGTTTGGAGCTTTCACTCTACTTCAGTGCTGGCATTAGGACCTGATCCTGCACTATGTAGCTTACAGGTGCAGCAGACCGCCCATTGCTTTACATATTGTAGGACTGTGGCAATAGACTAGAGAAGTATTATAAGAAGGCTTATTAATGCATTCAATGCTGGATCCAAAGCCTGTTTAAGTCAATGGAGAGTCTCCCATTGACTTAATTAGGCTTTTATGTTCAAGTTTTTAATGACATTACAATAATTACCAGTATAGGAGGGGAAATTTAAATAGAATTATTTCTCCAGTTAATATTTTCCCAACCTTTTTAAAAGATGTTAATGAAGTTAGTAGAGCTGGCTGTTTGTTATATTTGATAACGTTTCAGATTAATAGTATATTCTGCCATCTATGATTTCACCAGGATTTCTCAATTAAGAATCAAAACATTAATGTCTTGTCAGCACATAAACAGCTGGTGGCTCCTTATATCTACCAGTATATCAATCTACCTTATATCAATCCTTTGTTAATAGGTGACTTGCTGTCCTTGCTTGTGAGGTCAAAAAAGATATCTGTAGCCAAAGTATTACAGGCTTTGAAACCCAACTTGGTAACAATCAGGTCTTTCCTGGCATTGTGCTGCTATGCTTCCACTGAGTCCACTGCAGCTCTCAATAAATGCTGTTTTTATTACTTTTCTCTATTGGGGGTTAGGAAGGAATTTTCCCTATGCACAGGTTATCCCACAACTACCTATCGCATTTCCTCTGAAGCATCTGGAGACTATTAGTGCCAGGATACTTGACTAGTTCCACTAGTCCTGATCTAGTACCACAAGTCTTATGTTTCTCATTTTTTGAACATTTTATAAAACAGATTTGCTGTCTCACAGAGGCTAAGATTCAGACTGTAGTGTTGTTTTTTTTTGTCTAAATGTTAGTGTTTGTGAAGCATACTATGAAACAGACAGGTTTTATAGTGGAAACTGATAAAACTTCTACCCTAGACATGCTTTATGAACGTCAAAAGTTAGAGAGCTAAGCATAGAACACTGCAGCTAGGAGAGAGCCTCCCAGCCCAGGTAGACAGACTCTCACTAGTGGGTCTTAAGCTAGCATTCTAAAATAGCAGTGTGAATGTTATGGCTCTGGCAGAGATTTGGCTAGCCACTCAAACTTAAGCCCACCCAGCCCCCTGTGCTTCAGCCAGTTCATTTGTGGAAAATTTGAATACTTACACTGATTATTCCAGCAAATGCAAGTTGTTGGTACACTCAGGGAATCTAATTTAATATGCAGTTAACCCACCATAACTAATTGATTGCTTACCAATAATGAAAACAAGAAATTAGGTTGATTTTAATGTTTCAGTTTTATTTTAATAGAGTTAAAAATTTAAATATTCAAACATTTTAGATACAGTTTTCAGACTCAGAATAGTCTTCTTTTCTGTCCGACAGTCCTCCTAGAAATTCAAAGGGTTATTTCCCGTCTGCAAAACTAAGGCAGTGACCTGCTAAGCGCTAACCCTTCTGAGAAACTACCAGTATTTGTTCTGCTTCCTCAGCCGCAAAAGGGTACTTATCAGGCTTCATGTTCTGACAGAGGTTTTGAGAATGAACATTTCCTGTATATTCTAGATATCCATACTCCCATGAGAACCCCACTTCATTACAAATTCTGACTGGCGCACCTTGTTCAAAGAATCTTTTTGGCGAGGCTCTGGAAAAAGCAGTGCTGGAAGCTTTGGAGAAGGATAAGAAAACACTTTCAAACGTAAGAGGGGTTTGAGGCCTGTTGTTGGTGGCAGATATTATTTTCATATCACAAACTCCAGAGAAGGGACTTCTCAGCAAAAGAACATACATTAGGGCAGGCAAGAGAGGAACAGGAAGATCTAGTTTCTTAACCAACTCCTTCTTCTAAAATAATGCATCACTTCTAACTCTTCAGATTAATGAGTCCACATTAAGAGGAAAATTTCAGCTATGTGCAGAACAATGGGCAAACAGTATTAGACAGGTATACCCCTAAAATAGCATGAGAAGGCTACTTCAAGAAATTGATCTCCTTTCTCTCATCCAGTTTCATCAAATTCACAGGATATCAAAATCCTCTGAAACAGAGGAACATGCAGGTGGATATCATAGATCTGTTCTTGAACTTCAGAGCTGGGTGTGGTACTGCAGTCCTTTTCTTGCCCTGTGCCCCGCTGCAGGCTGCCAGCTTGTCATAGGTTTATTCCCCACTTTGAACTTTAGCGTTCACAAGATGGGGACCTGCATGGACTCCTCTAAACTAAAATCCTAGTTTAGATCTGGTTCTCGCTGCCACCAGTCAGTTTTTAAGTGTCTGACCCACTCCCTGTTCCCCCAAAACTTTCCCTGGGGAACACAGATTCAAACTTGAATCTCAACACAAAGGGAAACAACCATTTCCCCTCTCCCCTCCTTTCTCAGAACAATCAAAGTAACAGCAAACAGAAATAAAGATATTTCTCCAGCAACCACACAATTGCAAATGCAGAAATTAATTAGAAGATTAATTCGCCTTTCTAATACTCACTATACTGGATAGTAGGAAATACTCCAGGAGAACTTGGAGACATGTCTGGCCTCTCTTAGATCCAAAGAGAGCACGGCAAATCAAACAAAGGACACAGACAAAGCCTTCCCTCCACAGAGATTTGAAATTATCCTGTCCCTTGATTGGTCCTCTGGTCAGGTGTTTATCAGGTTACTGAGCTTGTTAACCCTTTACAGGTAAAAGAGACTTTAACCCTTAACTATCTGTTTATGACACAGCTGACCTTGGTGGGTCTTCCATGGCTTGGCCCCCTAGCCGTGTCACAGAGACCAAATGAACCCCTTCCGGGATATTAAATAGTCTAGTCTATTTGCCCTCATTAGGACCTTCGGTCCTTGCTCTGGGCCCTTTTAAATGCCACCCTTTTTTTGGGCTCCCAACTCAGTCCTGTCCCTTTTGTGTGATTTACACCACTTTACTTGTGGCCACTAGGGGAATCTAGGCCCACACACAACACTAGGTTCCAACCGAGGGACCCTGTATACGGCAGTCAGGCTTCACTGTGGCTTCCCTGATGCTCTTCCTATTGGCTCTTTTAACTCCAGCCCTATTTCAGGGTCACTGGTCTCAGGTTCTTCTCTCTCAACTATGTATGTTCTAGCTCAGGGATCGGCAACCTTTGGCCTGCAGCCCGCCACGGTAAGCATCCTGGCGGGCCAGACCAGTTTGTTTACCTGCCGCGTCCACAGGTTCAGCTGATCGTGGCTCCCACTGGCTGTGGTTCGCCGCTCCAGGCCAATGGGGGCTGCAGGAAGCGGCACAGGCTGAGGGATGTGCTGGCTGCCGCTTCCCGCAGCCCCCATTGGCCTGGAGCGGCGAACCGCAGCCAGTGGGAGCTGTGATCAGCTGAACCTGTGGACGCGGCAGGTAAACAAACTGGCCCGTCCGGCCAGGGAGTGACGCAGTACCCCACAATGCTTTATGGAAATATGACATAACTGGAGTATGACCTACTGAATCTAGCTATGCTACCAATGCTATGTAACATATCTATGTAGAGGTTATGCTCTACTGAGGCCATGGCTACACTTGCAAATTTGCAGCGCTGCAGCAGGGTGTGAAAACACACCCTCTCCAGCGCTGCAAATTGCGGCGCTGCAAAGCGCCAATGTGGTCAAAGCCCCAGTGCTGGGAGCGCGGCTCCCAGCGCTGTACGTTATTCCCCACAGGGAGGTGGAGTACGGACAGCGCTGGGAGAGCTCTCTCCCAGCGCTGGCGCTTTGACTACACTTAGCGTTTCAAAGCGCTGCCGCAGTAGCGCTTTGAAGTGCAAGTATAGCCATAGCCTCTGTCTATTAATCCTATCTACATGCATGTATCATTTTTGTATTCAGAGTTATGAATATTGGCTGTGTATTGGCTTGATTTCTAAATAACCTTAGTAGGCATCTGACGAAGTGGGTATTCACCCACGAAAGCTCATGCTCCAATACGTCTGTTAGTCTATAAGGTGCCACAGGACTCTTTGCTGCTTTTACAGATCCAGACTAACACGGCTATCCCTCTGATACTTAACCTTAGTAGAGCATTTGGTCAGTTCCTGGAGAAAGGAATGTTGAAATTAAGTACCTAATCAAGAAACACTTAAAGAACAATGAATCTTGGAATGCTCCAATTCACATAAGAAGTCTACTTGAGGACGTTCAAGGTAGCATGTGACCCATGGCTGCTATCCTGGTAAGAAACTGTGAGTCATGCATGGACTTGTGACTTGCCCAAGTGACTCCAGAATTCCATCTTGGAGCTGGACTTTGCGTAGGAGAGAGGAGGGGGTCTCCACCTACAAGAAAGAGTCTATTTAAGCCCATGGGAGACCCCTCCATTTGGTCAACAGCTGGCTAAAGAGAGAGCCTCTCCACCCCCCCAGGATACCTGAAAGAAGCTGGAACAGAGGGCGGTGACTGTAGAGGGTATGGGTGATTGCTGGACCCAGGCTAAAAGGAGATTAGCCTGTAAAAGGGAGCATTCTGGAACTGGTGAGGATCTTATCTGTATTCACTTTGATTAGACATAGATTTGCGTGTTTTATTTTATTTTGCTTGGTGACTTACTTTGTTCTGTCTGTTACTACTTGGAACCACTTAAATCCTACTTTCTGTATTTAATAAAATCATTTTAGACTTATTAATTAACCCAGAGTATGTATTAATACCTGGGGGAGGCAAACAGCTGTGCATATCTCTCTATCAGTGTTATAGAGGGCAAACAATTTATGAGTTTACCTTGTATAAGCTTTATACAGAGTAAAGTGGATTTATTTGGGTTTAGACCCCATTGAGAGTTGGGCAGCTGAGTGTTAAAGACGGGAACACTTCTGTAGGCTGCTTTCAGTCAAGCCTGCAGCTTTGGGGCAAGTAATTCAGACCCTGGGTCTTTGTTGGAGCAGACAGGAGTGTCTGGCTCAGCAAGACAGGGTGCTAGGGTCCCGCGCTGGCAGGGAAAGCAGGGGCAGAAGTAGTCTTGGCACATCAGGTGACAGCTCCCAAAGGTGGTTCTGTGATCCAACCCGTCACACAGGGTACTTACCCTGGTGGGCCACGGACCAAAGGTTGCCGATCCCTGCTCTAGCTAATTGGTGGGTTCTTTTATCCGAAAAGAAGCACTCTTCTTCACTGACTAGCTACTGCCTTGCAACTCCATTTATCTGAGCCTGATGGGCTCTGACTGGCTGCTCCTGTGATGCCTCTCTAGGCAGGCTTGGAGGACCCATCTTCTCTGCTCCTTTCCAGTGGCTGGAAGTAGTAGGACTCTGGGCCCTTCTGTAGGGAGCTGAAAAGGCCAGGTACACACCTTCAGACATTCCAATCCAAAACTTTTTTATTTTTCAAAATTGCCACCAAACTTTTTTCTCCCATCTTTACTTATTCCACACTAAAACAAGTTTCTAACTTCAGGTCCTCTGGTATAATTTAGGATTTCTCCTCTCTGGCAGTTTCTCAGGAAGATTGTTACACAATTGTTCTGATCTGCCTTAGTTCTCCATTGTTGGACTGTAGGACACCTGGTGTAGCAGGCAGAAGTGTCTTTAGTAAGTAAAGTAAGGGTTCTATTTTTCTCTCCAAAATATTTTTTAAAAAGTTAATATAAGGGGAGGTCATTTCTTTTAAAGTTCTCTTCTTGGCTACTTAGCTTGGTCTCAGAAGACTTAGTATTATGTAACAATAGCCCCTTACTACTCTTTGGCCCCATTTGGTAACTCACAGGGTATGTCTACCTTGAAGCTGGGAATGTGCTTCCCAGCGGAGGGAGACAGGCACACTAAAAATAACAGTGTTGCTGAGGGTAGAATGGGCAGCAGCTAAGGCTATATGCCCAAAAAGATACCCAGCCCAAGCTGACACCTGTGGTGCTCCTGGCTACACTGCTATTTTAATGTGCTAACATGTCTGTCTTCCCAGGGAAGACAATGCCCATAGTCATTCCTCATTAAAAGTCTGAGGTTTTATCTGAACCAAACCTCCAATTTTTGGAAGTTCTTCAGTTGCCAGACAAAAGACAGTTTTTCAAACAATAATGGGGAGTTGAGGTGGGTAATTAAAAACTATTGAAACATTCAGATCTCCTGTTTGCATGTTGGCTTTCAATGTACTTTATACCTATAATACTGAGGGCAAGGACATCTGTCCTAACGCAAAGACGTATATCACTAGGGCAGGGGTTCTCAAAGATCATTGCACCGCGACCCCCTTCTAACAACAAAAATTACTACATGATCCCAGAAAGGGGGACGGAAGCCTGAGCCCCAGGGCCCTGGGGTGTGGGTGGAGGCAAAGGCAAAGCCCAAGGGCTTCAGCTCCAGGCAGAGGGCCTGTAACCTAGCCCTGCCGCCCAGGGTTGAAGCCCTTTGGCTTCAGCCCCAGGAGGTGGGGCTCGGGCTTTGGCTTTGGCTCTGGGCCCCAGCAGCTCTAAGACAGCCCTTGTGACCCCATTAAAATGGGTTTGCAACCCACTTGGGGGTCTCAACCCACAGTTTGAGAACCACTCCACTAGGGCATTGGTAATTCTGTGGACCCTACTAGGTGAAGACATTTTTTCAGAGCTATCCCAAGCAGCTGCATTCAGATCAGTGTATTCTCTTTTCCAAATACTACAATTTGAACACTTGTTCTTTTGCTTAAGCTGTTTTTGGGTGACTGGTTCTCCATGTGCTCTCTGATTCCCTCCCTATGTGCCAGATCTTGGCCCCACTGAAGATATTGGTGAAACTTGTATTGACTTCAGTGGGAACAGGATCATGCCCTTTGTCAGGGATACTGCTTCTAAGTCCCTTAATCTCAATGTATGTGTTAAATACCTAAGCACACAGAGACAGCTACAACTAATTTTGAAGAGACTGCAAAAGGGAGTATGTCCTAATAGGTTTAGAAAGGAATGAATTAATTATTTAATGGACAAAATAATCCATGTAGAATAAGGCACAAACTATTTTGGGATCAGGGGTTGGGGAGGCAGAGAAATAGATAGTAAGAATGAGGTTTTTGCTTCAGATGCCGATCTATAGTCTGAGGAGTTGACCGAGACAAATCCTTTGCAGACTGTGTTATGCACACGTTGAATGTTCAGACAGATATTATTGGCCAAAATGATTTTTTTATTCAAACCTTATAGTCTTAAATATATAGATACAGATAGAAAAAGCATGTTGGGAATTAATTTTGCTTTCTACGGGTTTAGAGCCTTTTATGACTGTGTTTACATTACCCAAAGATAATGCAAAGACTACTGTAGTAAGTGCAGGCCCTGATAAAGGCCCAGTAGGCCTGAGGCCTGAACTAAAGTAATGGTCAAGACTTTGCTAACATAAAGCAAAGTTAAGCTGTGAGCCAGAGGTAAGCCCTGCTCACAGAAGCTGGCACGAAAAGGGCTGATGCTGCATAAACATATATTCACCTAGCATAAACACAGCACTAGAATATACTATACTGAAACATTCCATAGATAATAAAAGGACAGGCCGACCCATCCCAATGACAGGGGCAAAAGGGTAAAATGATGGATAGAGGTGTTTTGTTCGAACCAACATGTACAAGGTAGAAGGCGGTACCTTAATACGTAGAAAGGTTGTAACTTGCTACGTAGAGAGGTTGCACCTCAATACGTCAGGTGTGATGTGTAACTTGTTTGTATCTGTGTATAAGAATGCATCCCTGGGGAGGTGCCTTTTGTCCAGCCGAGGGGGCAGTGGAAACTCCCGCCACTGACTGAGCTGGGTCCATTGCCAAGAGGCACTTTCTCGTAGTATGCCCTGAATTAGGCTAAGAAACCTACAGGGAACTGCCATTGTGTCCGAGGTCGCAATAAACCTAGTCGACGTGACTTTGCATCTTACCGGACTCTGTGGTTATTGGGGGTTCTCGTCGGGTCTGCTGTGTCAGCTATCTGCGCAGAGCTGGGGCAGCACACAGAGGGAACTCACGCACGCAGCCGAGTGATATCAACATTGGAGAGAGCAGAGCACCACACCGGTACCACTCTGACAACACTGGTGACCCCGACGTGCTGTGTTTATGCTAGGTGAATATATGTTTATGCAGCATCAGCCTTTTTCGTGCCAGCTTCTGTGAGCAGGGCCTACCTCTGGCTCACAGCTTAACTTTGCTTTATGTTAGCAAAGTCTTGACCATTACTTTAGTTCAGGCCTCAGGCCTACTGGGCCTTTATCAGGGCCTGCACTTACTACAACTACCATTGTTACCTAAGATTTAATTTACATATTACATGGCTCTTAATTTTTTTTCTTCTCCCATTTCATACTGATGTGTGTTGAAAGATGCTTAGGATGGCATTAAGGAAATGCCAATGTAGACACCTATTCTTAGTCTAAAAATCATTATTTAACACCTTCAGAGGTTTGTCAACTACAAAAAAATGATGCACAAGCATCTAGCTATTGATTTTATCTCATGTTTTGTATTTGCCCCATTAAATTCTATTGGCATTGTCAGCTGAACTCTCCTTTAATGTATGGTGAGTTTTCCTGTTGTTAAGGACAGCTTTTTTAATTTTGTGCTTTATGAGAACTTCTTTGGCATTAAAAAATTGTATGTCTTTAAAAGTACCTACCAAAAATGGCTTTATTGAGGTGCTATCCCTCCCTTACTTGTGTGTTACAAGTGGACTGACACTGAGATGTAACTGGAAGGTGTATTTGCAGTTTGTGGATACATAAACATACTTGTTTTTGAACTGGAGAAACAGTAAACCTCACTGGGCATTACTGGCCCTACTAATCTGCCAGATGCAAGCCCCAACAAACAGCTTCCCCGAATGGTCCACTTTGGAATTATACCTCCTGTTTAACTTGATCTTTGAACAAAACACGGTATTTAACATTTTTACAGCATGCTTCTAGAAGATGAATTATCACCGAATGATGCATAAGCAAATACTAAAAATGTTCTCATTCACTCATTCTTCCACAACCCTGCACATAGCCTTCACCAAAGACAGTCTGAATTTATATATATTCTAAAGAATGAGGTGGGAGAGGTATTTTTCCTTCTAGATTTTTAAATCTTAATCCTCCTCAAGCATTCCTTTAAAGACTATACACTTTCACTGTCACATCAGTGTTTGGGGCTACATGTAGGGAGAGGTGAGAAAAGAAGTTAGTTTCCATATTAATTCAGTCAATCCGTGGCATATGAAGAGTAGCGGATACTTTGATAATATTTTTATACTACTCTTAAACACTGTTGGTGCCTATTTTCTTTCTGGTTAGTATTTTTAGGTGTTGAAGAGCCAGCATAGTTGTTTCCTAATCTTGCCACTGTCCCTAGATATGTTAGGAGTTGAGAGGATAGGATGAGAGCACTACTACACTCTGGCTACTCTGTTATTGGATAGCCCCTTGAGGGGCTATTACTGGCTCCTATAGTTTAGAGCAGTGGTTTCCAAACCGTGCGTCACGACCCAGAACTGGGTCACGGAATGGAAGAGACTGGGTCATGGCGACTCTGGTCAGTACCACCAACCGGGCCATTAAAAGTCCCATTGGTGGTGCTGCCTGGCTAAAGCAGGCTAGTGCCTACCGGTTCTGACATAGTGCTGCGCCCTGGAAGCAGCTGGCAACAGGTCTGGCTCCTAGGCACTCCACGTGCTGTCCCCACCCTGAGCACTGGCTCTGCAGTTCCTGGCCAATGGGAGCTGGGAGGAGGGCGGGCGCGGTGCCTGCAGGCGAGAGCTGCGCAGAGCTGCTTTGGAACCTCCGCCTAGGAGCCAGACCTGCTACTGGCTGCTTCTGGGGCACAGCGCGGTCTGCGATGCCGAGGCAGGCAGGAAGCCTGCCTCAGCACCCCCTGCTGCACCACTACATGGGAGCCACCCGAGGTAAGCCCGCACCCAAACTCTGTGCCCCAATCCCCTGCCCCAGTGCTGAGCCCCTTCCTGTCTCCCAAACCCCTCATCCCCGGCCCCAACCCAAAGCCTGCACCCCCAGCCCAGACCCCTGACCCCTTCCTGCACCCCAACCCCCTGCCCCAACCCAGAGCCCCCTCACATACCCTGAACCCCTCATTCCTTGCCCCACCCCGCAGCCCTCACCCCAACCCTCTGTCCCAGCCCTGAGCCCCCTCACATACCCTGAACCCCTCATTCCTTGCCCCACCCCGCAGCCCTCACCCCAACCCTCTGTCCCAGCCCTGAGCCCCTCCCACATCCTAAACCCCTCATCTCAGCTCCGTTGGGTCGTGGACATCAACAATTTTCTTCAACTGGGTCACTAAAAAAAAAGTTTGAAAACTGCTGGTGTAGAGGGACCGCTAGGCTGCTGTACACTGTCCTGAAGCTAGAATAAAAGAAGTCCAAGAATCAAGGAGCTGAAATCAGCTCCTTTGCTTCTCCCTCTCCTTTAAGTGCAGCAGTGAATCTGAGCCACTCTGTGTTTGTGTATACATAGCGTAGTTCAAATGTTCGTCCGGTAGGATATATGAAACAAAGGGCTGCTTTTGTTTGTGCTTCATTCCTAGTATATTTGAACTTTCCGCTGTCAGCAATGCTGTGTAAATGAGATTTGTTATTGCAAATCTGCTTACAGGAAACTGCTAGTGAACCTGCCAGGGACTTTACAGCAAAGCTACATCTCCAGCAAAAAGGTAAAGGATGTTTGCACAAATGTGGTGCATATTTTAAAAGCCTTTTACAATATTTTGGGTTTTTTTAAAATGGCAATAACTATATTTTTATATATTGAAATTTTAAAAGAAAAGGACAAAGAGGGAGAAACACAAGTAGAGCAACAAAATCATCAGGTTCTTAACAATGCAGAGCTGTATCCATTGAGGAAAACATTGTGGTGCAGTGAAGTAGAATATTTTAGTAGTGATTGATTAGTATGTACTAGTAGCAATCATTTTTGTAATGATAATGAACAAGTAAAACAAAGAGTAATCAAATTTTGAAAAGTACTAGGCATAGACCAACGGATTACCCAACAATAATAATTTAAACACAACATTCAGTATCAGATACAGAAAACTTAATGACAATGGATAAAAACAAGCAAAAAAATCCCCAGTGCCTTCTTTGTACCATGGTCTATCCAAGGCAAAATGGGATAAGACTATAAATATCCCTGCCATATTCCAAAGGAAAAATACTATATGATAGAGTGTTATCAAAACTGACCAAAATTAGGCACAGGGTGGTAGTTTTCCAGCTCCTTTTTGTATCCTGGCCTCAGGATAATCCATGAAGGATCTTGAGATCTCTACGCAAAAGAATAAATGGACACAAATCTGACATCAGGAATCATAACATTCAAAAACCAGTAGAACACTTCAACCTGTCTGGCCATTCAGTAACAGATTCAAAGGTGGCAATTTTGCAACAGAAAAGCTTCAAAAACAGACTCCAAGGAGAAACTGCTGAACTTGAATTGATATGCAAACTAGATACTATCAGTTTAGGCTTAAATAGAGACTGGGAATGGCTGAGCCATTACACACATTGAATCTATTTCCCCCATGTTAAGTATCTTGTCAAACTGTCTTAAATGGGCTATCTTGATTATCACTACAAAAGTTTTTTTTCTCCTCCTGACAACAGTTCATCTTAATTAATTAGCCTCTTAGAGTTGGTTGGGCAACTCCCACCTTTTCATGTTCTCTGTATGTGTATATATTTTGTCACTATTTGTTCCATTCTATGTGTCCGATGAAGTGGGCTGTAGCCCATGAAAGCTTATGCTCAAATAAATGTGTTAGTCTCTAAGGTGCTACAAGTACTCCTGTACTTTTTGCGGATACATACTAACACGGCTGCTACTCTGAAACCTGAGATTTCAAGGTAGACCTTTTGGTTCTCACAAGTAGGCTTGTATTGCAGATCTGAATCCTGAAGAACCTCCAAATAATTCCAGTGTTGTAGGACACAAATAACTTTGAGGCTTTAAGAGGAGTGTAGGTATTATCTGATTGAAAACCTATAAAAAGTTGTGGGATAAATAATCTCAGATTTTAAATCACTAGGTTTTATTAGATTTTTATTAGGTTCTTAAAGCAGATTTGAAACCACAGCTTTCAAAATGTTCTCTGCTGATTCATAGGCATGAGCATATTGAGAAAATTTACAGATTGTTCACAAATATGTGATGGAGTACAACATTGAATTTTTTTATGTTTATTTTTTAAAAAAATCATATTATAGGTGTAGACATATAAGTCTTAGGGGAGAAACATTGTTTTAAGAAGAATATTTAGGAAAGCAATTCTCAGCAACTTAGAGACATCACTAAATGTTCTACTTATTATTTTGTGATTTTTTTAACCTCATCTTTTATAACATGAGTAATTAAAGAGCAAAACATAGATTTCATATTGTTATCAAATAATATGCAATTACCATTACTTCCACCTACTGATTCCTTCAAACCAAGTGTTAGTCTGTTTTACAGTAGGGAATTGCAGGCTGATAAACAGGAAGATGTTTCAGCTTAGCGAACAGAAACTGAGGCCCATATGGACTTGATATCATGGGTGTAAAATGTGCAAAGAGAGACTGTTATCTGTGAGAAGTTTAGCATATCTCATATTGACTCAGCCAGATGAAAGCTCCTTTCTAACTCACATTAGAGCTGTTGCTTACATAATGTACCACAAGCATGCTGATTTGAAACTCGCTTGCAGGATTCAAACAGTATGTCTATTGACCAGATGGGAGATTCTGTTAAGCCTGCTCTAATGTGTGGCCGCCAGTTGGCAGTCACAACTGCTGATGACAGGTATAGGACTGGTTGTTGCAAGGGAGGAAAAAAATGTAAAATAAAAAGAAGAGCTTCCAGCTGGGTCCAGATTAACCCAGCTTTTGCTGGCTCGGCTAGAGTGACAGTCATACTTTTGTTTCACCTGAGTAGAGTTACTGCTTCTAGTTTACTAAGGGTCCAGCCTGACTCTTGGTTTTGATAATATGAAGGATTTGCTTAAGTCCTGCAATCAGATGTAGAACTCCACTGGTGAAGTTCTGTTCAGTCTAATGTCTGGCTGCCAGTTGGCAGACCCAACTGTGCTTTGTTGTCCCCTTTAAAAACAGCAGAATAATACAGAAGCTAGAGGTCAGTTGTTCATTTGTTGAATCTGTTAATTGTTATGTGATCTCCATCAAAAAGTGTGATTTTTCTTGATTTTTATGTCTGTCACTAATAGTGAGTCACAGTTCCCTGCCCTCATTAGGTATCAAGACCCACTTTATGCCCTCATGGATCCTCAACCAGTGTTCTTGTCACTTGATTTGGACAAGACTAAGCCTCAAACAGAAACTCTTTCAACAACTTTAGATACTATGAGCCCTTGACTGTTTTCTCTTCAGACCCCTCCACGCCACTGCGACTAGAGACTTGAATTTTGTTTTTTTTTCATTTTTATGGGCTTGCAGACATTAGCTGTATTCCTCCACCCAAAACAACTAAACTGTAGTTGCATTTAAACAAGACACTTAAAAAAAATTAAGAAATGGAGCAGAAACAAAAAATCATTTAAAAATATCTTTAGACTCTGGCTGAAAGAAGCAATGCTAATTTTATTTATTTCATTGTACTAAGCTAAAATGTGCTGATCTAACAAGCACCCAAAATAAGCACAAATCCCATCCTCACAGCAGTCATCCATAAACCCCTCAAAGCCTCAATCCATCCCCTTCTCTGAAATGGTCAGTAGAAAAGGTGGCCCTTGCAGTACTCCTCAAGCCATAAATCAGGCTCTGGGAGACCAAGGGAGAAGTAATTTTCAGTGTCAAGGGGCCTTCACAGTGAACATCCTTCCAGGCATTCTCTCTTGATTAAATTGATAGTGCTCCAGCACAAGTATCTCTGCTTTTGTCAGCTGCAGCACAATCACACAGCAGAGAAATATTTTCTCAAGTAGTCTTTCCCTAAACCATTTAGCGCTTTAAATGTCAAGACTAATACCTTGAGTTCCACTTGGAAGCCCATGGGTAGGGTGAGAAGCTTAAGTTACAAAAGTTAGTGGCTGCTAAAATTGGTTCTTACATGAAAGAGAAGAATTTTAGGCCTTTCTCATTATAGACTTAGCCCTGACAGTTCTCATTGGTTATGCTATTGTTATAAGTAGCGGTGGTATTATTTATATAACAGCACCCCAAATTTGCCAAGCACTGTACAGACATGAAGGAAAAGACACTACATGTACCCAAGCACATGTATTTTTTGTGTCTAAAAAACACAAAAAATAAAGGCTGGGGGGAAATGATACAACATACAAGCAAAAGGGGTAAGTTATCGCTTTCCTTCTAGCTCTGAGTTACATGTAGCTGAGCCATCCAAGAAGCATCCCAAGAAAGCAGTTGTGACTCTGAGAAGTGATCTCTGGTACTGGCTCACCACTAACAAATTACTTTCCCTTCCATGCTTGGCTCTGAAAGTTTGTAGGAAGTAGAGGTTTATGGAGAATGGAAATTCCATTTTGTGGGAGGTTTATATATTATAAACCTCCCACAAATAAAGTAAAATATTGAATTTACTTCCATACTGTATTTTTAAATTAGTTTGATTCTAAAATTCTTGACAATAACACTGTTTAAAGTGATGCACGCGGTAGTGTGGGCAAAGGCTGTCAGCCTTTCAACAAATTAGTGTCTCCATTCTGATCCACATGCTATTCCTGTGCTCAGAGGGTGAGGAGCCCAGCTTATTCGTTTCCATCATCTGTTCTGTTCTGTGTTTTTAATGGTTACAGCATGCCAGTAGTATTTCTATCTATTGACAGTCTCATGTTTTGTTTTTGTTATTTTTTCCTAAGAGATAATGTTTCATTTCTGTATTTAGTTATATTGGGCATACCATGTTGATTTTTCTGGAGGTCTTCCAGCTCTGATCTGAACCTTTGGATTGGTATAAGCTGAGCTCATGCATTGTATTTCAAGGGATAGGATACTATCTAAATTACTGGTGTACTCTCCATAATGATTTGTCAAGCAAGGACAAGCCAATATTTTTAAAAGGGATTTAAGTGATAGTTGCATGAAATATCTTGGATTAAGGAGCAGCAGGAATTAAAGCCCACGGTTTAACCACAGAACAAGTACCATATGAGCATAAGCCAGGCAAACTTCACCACATCAACACTAACACACTGCACGTCATACAGATCAGTCACAATGGCATTCAGTTCTTGGCTTCTGCTGAGATTGCCAACAAAGGTGATAATTGTGATGGTGGTTTCTAGGATATGATGAATCAGCCACCAAGCAGTTACTGGATAATAATTAATTTAGGTCACTAATGCCTGGATCTTATTTGAACTAGTGATCAATTGTGAGTTGCAGAGCTCTGCAGGTATTTATCAACCCCATGAGTTAGCCAGTCTCCCTCTTTCTGCTGCTGACAAGTAAAGCATACATACTTCATTGCAGTTGTTTTCTACTTATCAGAGCATGATATTCATTTACTAGTTCTGTTTCTGAAGAGGGATGAACAAACCTTTTGTTTGAACCAGGCATGTGTGCTTGATTGTAAAACAGCATTTGTGCAATAGTGTGTGAATTGAGATGTACTTATACTGTTAGCATGTTTGCTCTTTTTTTCTTTGACCCTCAGACATTACCCCTTGTGACTGAACTGTTTCATCTCAGTGGGTTTTTTACTTTTATAAATACTATAAATAAATAAGACAGGCTGGCTATATGCTTTTCCCTAGCAGAGATACAGAAATGGAGGAGAAAGTTTAAAAAAAAAAGAGAAAAAAAAATAGAAATCTGTTACGAATCCTGCAAGTGTACTGTGTAAATTGGGAGAGAAAATGGACATACTGAAGCTCAAAAGTCCACCATCATGACACTTAATGGGAAGCAAATGAGCTTGAGGAATTGCAATGAGAGAAGTTTCACAATTACACCAATTGACTTCACAATATGTTTGTCTGATGTCTGTTTAGACAGAATCATTTATCAAGGTCCAGAGATTTTCATCCAAGTAAGAATCTCTCCAGGTGGTAAAAATTTTCTCTTAACAGTGAAAAACAGGAGGGGTTTTAGAACAGCTGCTCTATCTGCTTGAATTGTTACCTGAAAGCAAAAGTTGGTTTTGAGATGGTCTAACTTCATATTTCCCTAAATAACTCAGACAGATTGTACCCCTCCCTCCCTGCCCCAGAGTTTCGTCTACATTCTTCTGTCAGGAGCAGAAAGTTCTGCGCCCCTGAAGAACAAAATGAGGGCCTGGTCTTCAAACCCTACTGATCTCCTGAAATCAGCAGGGAGCACAGTGCTAATCATAATATTGAAGCTGTGAATAAATAATGACAGCATGATTAAAACACAGAGACTGCATCCAGCATCTCCCACCTCCCAGGTGGATGCCCTAACAGCCATTCTCTCTCTCTTTCTAGTCCAGTGACTATTTACTGATTTCTCCCTGTCTGGCAGAGGGGGAATTGAACCTGGGTGTCCCACATCCCAGCATTGCAACACTTAAGTCCTTTTGTGGATCATACTCTCAGAAACTAAATATATATATATTTTAAAATAGATCCTGAACTCCATGGTTTTAGGTACAGGCAAATATACTAACATTTCAAAATAAACTAAAAAAAAAATTAGTTAATATGATTTTTTGTTTATCTTATAAGCAGTTATCATTATGATTTCTTCTTATACTTCATTAATGCATGAAATTATGAATTTTTAAATTATGTATTATGCCTACTCCCAGGAAGCAGATTTCCCAGCATAGCACACAGCACAGAGGTTGACAATGTTGGTGATCTCTCACTGACTGTCACATTGTATGTGGAGCCTATTTATCTCTCTATATCAGAAAGATAGACCACACCAGTTCAAAAATCCTTAATTTTTTTCCTCTCAGAAAGTTGGGT
This sequence comes from Mauremys mutica, assembly GCF_020497125.1. Lineage (NCBI taxonomy): Eukaryota > Metazoa > Chordata > Testudines > Geoemydidae > Mauremys > Mauremys mutica. The sequence continues at coordinate 180,601,508 of NC_059072.1, read as the reverse complement.
AAAGACTCAAAAGACCCAGATTCTGAAACCTCACTCATTCTCACCATACAGAGAATGATCTGCTTCATGTTCTTGGATTCTAACAGCTCTGAAAAGGATGTTCCTGGTCATTCACTTTTTTTTTTTCTGAGCCTTCCTCCAAACCGTTTAGTAAGAGAGGACCCGTTAGTCCAGGACTCCCTTGACATACAGTCACCTATCCAGTTAGTACTCCAGTCAGAGACACAAAGAACAGAATAGGGATACTTAAAGATATAAAGATTCTCTCATTGATTATTTTCTTAACTTAATGGGATTTTTTTATTAACTTTTTTGTCATAGACTGTTTTTTGGTTATTGTTTGTCTATTACTACAACAATCCAAAACCAGCATTTCAAAATGATCTCTGCTTTGAAAGAACCATAAACTGATTTTCAAAATAGAGGCAGGGTGAGCAAGAAATAGCACAAATTCTTCAACCACTAATTAACTCTGTTGCTTCATGTCCTGGAGATGGACAAAGGAACCCAAATGCTATGAATCAGTGTCTGGAGTACAGAAATCAATTTAATGAGCACAAATTTATTTTTATTTTTATTTAATTTATCTTTCTCTCTTTTAGAATTATCTGTACGCGTGCGCACGTGTGTGTGTAATTCGTTCATTTTAAGATTTGTTTATTGGGTAAATATATATGTGTTTTCTGCAAGATGCTTCAGTTCCTCTCTTTTTTGACCAGACTACACAAACTTAAACCAATTTCTGACTCTTTTGGAAGAGATTTAAAGAAGCAGAAAGAAGTAACTAACATTATAAAAACAGAGCATTTGCTGTCCTGCAGGCCCACTGTATTTGGACTTGTATTTTCCTTTTGCCTCTTGTCAGCCATATACAGAAATATCTCTTGTGCTCAGCAGTGAGTGAACTGGGGGCATGTTCTTTTAAATGGTGAGGTTAGAACTGGTTAAAAAAATTCCATCTTTTATTCATCGGTATTGTCTTATTTTTTTAATCATTTACTTATTTATTTATTTGACAAAATCCCAAACATGCCAAAACTGAAAATTTCAATTTGGAAATACCACCACCGTCCTTTTGGTGGATCAGACATCTGGACTCGGCTTCCTGGCCAGAGTGCATTTCCCATTACTCTATCATTCTTTCAGTTATACCCATGCAACTGGAAGTGATTTCTTTTTAAAGTTTTCAGTTGTAAGAATAAATTTCACACCCTTGAATACCTAAGTTGCAGGTAAAGGAAGTTACAGCTTATGGAAATGTCACTGGCAGCCGGTTATCATCAGAGTGACTTTGGTTGGCATTAAATGCTAAGCAGAACTTGCTCTGTCATTGCAAGAGGTAGAAATGTCTCCTATGAATGTGTCTGATGTGGGAAGTTCTGCTGCTTGATACATCTGCATGTAGTAATCATTTGTATATAATGAGCGAAAGAAGAATTTTCCAAATTGATTTCTATAACAGATTTTCTCTCTACGCTAAAACCTGTTAAAAAATAGTTTTCTGCAAATCTAATAATTTAAATAATCTAATAATCCAGTAGTGCTTCAATATGAGAACTTGTTTTAGCCAATTTACTATTCTTTGGATAACAAATGCAAAAGGTTTCTGATGTTGTTTGTTGTCTATGCCTTCTGGAACAGAAAACAGAAAGCAACCAGCTCAGGACATTAAGTCATTGTCTCAGTAAAGGATCAGATACATGCAAAATAACCATTTGTTTTCCTTTTTAGGCTTTAGTCGGTGTAGTGAGAGGGAGAGCAGACCCCTCCCCGGTTTTCTGGTAGTAGTTGAATGTTGCAAATACATAATAAACCCAAATATCCAAACACATCAATCATGTGTCATCTCAAATATGCATCTTGTCTTACATTTGAATTGCTTCCCAAATATTCATGAAACATTCATTCATGATATATGCACTATGTGCCATGTAGATAGATGCAGATAGATGTGCCATGCAGAAACAATTTCAATCTGTGCTTAAATTCAGAGGGTAAGGCAAATTGTCTCCATGAAAGATCCAACAACTCTTGCAAATACATTCTGCATATCCTGGTCCTCACCTCTCGTTGTGTAGCTGCCAAGGAATATAATGCAGCTTTGGGTGTACAGTACTTTCTGTAGAACTATCATGGCAGGGGAGAGAGCAGGACAAGTATCAGCAAAGAAGTATATACCTTGTAAGGATAGAGGGAACTTGAGTAGTAACAGGGAGGATCATCGTGTCCTCCCAAGTTTATATGGTGATTAGAGAAGTGAAGAGATCTGCACCCTGATGAATGCCAGGCCACTTCAAAAATATAGGCTGGTAATTGCCAGGGATTCCTTTTCAGACACTCAGATTTGCACACACTCTCTGATAGCTGAAGAGGAAAATACTCGGTCTCCAGGGTCTGGGAAGTGATGGAAGTATTACTCCTTAGACCCACAAGGGGGTGGAATCATATTTTCCACTTCATAGACATAGTGTGAGATTTGGCATCCACAACACTATTCTGTTTTATATATTGAAAGTATTTTCTATGCTGCTTATCAACACAGATTCCAAAGGCCTCAAAACATTAATGGATTAGAGGAAGTCCCACCATTTAGGATCCATATGTGCTATGCATTTCGAACTCAGTTCTATTCTGTAAATACACTAGGACCTGGGTTTGGCCCTTAAATCTGACCTGAGGTCTTTGTAGGTTTTAATCAAAATTTGCATACATTGTGTGTTTAAGAGTTTGGGATTTTGCAATCTTGAATCTTGTGGAGAATGACATTTTGCTATCCATAATGTCCTTTGCTTCCCTGACTGTGTTCAAATAGTTTCTCAGATCTTATCGGGCTCTAGATGGTAGGGCTCTGTGCCACTTATAAATATTTCAAATGATTAAATCCCATTTTAATCCTTGTGCAGCTAATATAGTGAAATGTTTATAACAGTGAACACTGATAGGCCCAAAATATAATCTACTTTAAAACTTTTGTAATAGTAGCCATTTTGCTTACTAAAAGTCTTTCAACTCTTTGGAATAAGAGCTGCAACACAGTTTAAAACAAATTTATTTGTTGTGTGACGGATTTCCAACCAGCCCAGGAATGATTGCTGCTTCAAGGTCCCTTCAGTTTCATTGCTAAACAGGGTTGACAACTTTCTAATCCCACAAAACCAAACACCCTAGCCCTCCCCCTTCCATGAGGCCACGCCCCCTGCACCGCCCCTTCTCTGAGGCTCTGCACAGTCACTACATTCCCCCTCCCTCAGTTGCTCGCTCTCCCCTACCCTCACTCACTTTCACTGGGCTGGGGCAGGGGGTTGGGGTGTGGGAAGGGGTGAGGGCTCCGGCTGGAGGTGCGGGCTCTGGGCTGGGGCTGGGGCTGAGGGGCTTGAGGAGCAGGAGGGGGCTCCGTGTTTGGGAGGGGCCTCAGGGCATGGGCAGGGGGTTGCGGCTCAGGGTTGGGGCACAGAGTTACCTCCAGTGGCTCCTGGTCAGTGGCTCAGTTGGGGGGCTAAGTCAGGCTTCCTAGGCGGAGGCACGGCAGGCAGCTCTGCACTTTCCTCTCGCCTGCAGGCACCACCCCCAGAGCTGTGGTTCCCGGCCAATGGGAGTGTGGAGCCGGTGCTCAGGGTGGGGCAATGAACAGAGCCCTTTGCCCTCCGTGCCTAAGAGCCAGGAACTGCTGGCTGTTTCCGGGGTGCAGTGTGGAACCAGGACAGGTAGAGACTAGCCTGTCTTAGTTCTGCAGCACCGCCAACTGGACTTTTAACGGTCCAGTCAGCAGTGCCGACCTGAACCACCAGGGTCTCTTTTCAACTGGGTGTTCCAGTCAAAAACCAGACACCTGGTCACCCTATCTCTAAATAAATCTAGGGAATTATTCCATATCCATTGATTCAGTTTCACCTCTTTCATTGCTACTTTGAATGGGAAATCTAGGTAAGAACATAAGAACATAAGAAAGGCCGTACCGGGTCAGACCAAAGGTCCATCTAGCCCAGTATCTGTCTACCGACAGTGGCCAATGCCAGGTGCCCCTGAGGGAGTGAACCTAACAGGCAATGATCAAGTGATCTCTCTCCTGCCATCCATCTCCATCCTCTGACGAACAGAGGCTAGGGACACCATTCTTACCCATCCTGGCTAATAGCCATTTATGGACTTAGCCACCATGAATTTATCCAGTCCCCTTTTAAACATTGTTATAGTCCTAGCCTTCACAACCTCCTCAGGTAAGGAGTTCCACAAGTTGACTGTGCGCTGCGTGAAGAAGAAGGTGTTGCAGAAGCACTAGTTCAGTGGGTCTTCAGACCAGTTCCACAATGATCCAACCCTTCCTTCAATAAAAGCTCACAACCACTATCCTTATGAACTTATTTTATGTTTTAGGCAGCCCCAAGAACATTTGATCCACATTTGGCTAATTTAACTTTAATTTAGACGTTCCAAGGCCTACATAGAGGAACCCTCCTCAGATTAATGAAAATATTATTTTTTCACTGTCCTTTCTTTACCAGTAGAACAGATTATTTTGTTGAAAAAAAAATCAAAGCACCACTTTTTATTCATTCAGTAGAAGTAATGCATGGAGTCTCTTCTTAATATATTTATTGATGTTAACAGTCTAAAATGTTAATGTGAATCATCCCCCACACAGATACAGCCATATCACTCGCATTCAAATAGTAAAACAAATAATAAAAGTAATACAAAAGTACCCAGAATTTTCTATGAATTGTCTATTCCTTCTCCCATGCACCTTCTTCCATGGTTGTTTTAGTGGAGCGCCATAATCAAGGCCAGAATAAGTCATAGTCAAACTAGGCATGTGCCTAGGTCCCAAATGTGAGGCGGGAAAACTGAAGCCCAACAAGTAACTGTAGAGTACACTCAGCCCAGTCAGGTTGGCCATGCTGTGGATCTCTCAGCACCAGCTGCTCATCTTGCTGGTGTTTGAGCCTCTGCTCACCATGACAGGGTTCATAGCACCACTCATTCAAATTTAGCCCAGCTGCCCCTCCATCATGGCAGAGGTGCCCAACCATTCCTCTGTCAGCGAGATCAGCACCCAGAGCAGCATCAGAAAGAGCAGCCGGTCCTGGCAGATCCATCGTGGTGATTGTACTCTACAGGTGTTTGTTGTTCGTGAGATGGTAGGGCCTCTAAATGTATGTTGCTTAGGTTGATGAGTTAATCTGATCCTGCCCATATCCTGACTCAGATATAATTTGATAATTGCATTCACTTAGCCATGTCCCCTGACAATGAGCATGACCCAAGTCTCTCTGTTATTTGGCTTCCATCGCCATAGTATTTGAGTTTCTATTGCATTCATGTATTAGCTCAGTAAGTAGCTCAATCCCAAAACTCATTTTTAAACAAAGTAATAGGTATTTTTTGATTGTCATTTAAACGAAGAACAATTAATTAAAATAAAACTAATCTGGAATACATTTTGCTTCACAAAGACAGCTATGTGTAATCAAAAAGAAAAATCTAAGAAGGGATCTCTCCATCCAGTGGACGCCAATAGTAATTTACCAGGTAGGTGCATGGCAATTATTGTGACAACAGAAAATTTGTACAAGAGAAAGATACCAGTATGTGAACTTTCCATTATTTATTTATGGAACCCAGGTAGGTTACCCTTTTTTATGGAAGATTGTTTGATATTCCACCCTAGTGAATGCATTTTTAGATGATTCTTTCTGAAGAAAGGATTTCTAAATGGTTTTCACTTGTCAGTCTTGAACTAACTTGGAGAAGGCGTTATTTTTAAAATTATCTTGTCAATTTAATTGTGGCACTAACAGAGGCAGGTATCAGCAGTTTTCTTCAGATTATGCTAAAATCTCATCTATTATTTAGTTTAAAACTGACAGCATATATTAAGGCTTAATGAAGGCTTTTAGTAATTTCAAGACTAAATTTATCTTCCCACATTTTTGGATGTTTCTGTCATTTCTGAGGGCTATGATTTGAACAAAAGTTAACATTAAGAGAGTTTCATTTGAGTTATTTTAACTTTAGATAGGTAGAACTTTGATTTTGCAAAAAAAAAAAAAGCCATGCTTAAGACGTAGTTACAAGTGGACTGGTTTTAAAACCAGCCAGAAGGACTTTGTTTTTGAAACGTCACTTCTTAAAATATTTGTGGAAGAATAGAACACTAGGAAGTAGTTTGTATTCTGCTTGAAATTTTAACTGATTTATCATAATGAAGTATGTGTTGTGTTCATTGTCTTTTGAACTCTTTGAAAAGCAGTAGATTTAAATGATTCTGCAACTTTTATGGAGTAAGGAGAATTATCAAAATCATATTCTGGATATATACTTAGGAGTCTAGAGTAATTCTGTTTTATTTGCTAAGGTAATACAACCGTGGTTTTTAATGAGGAAAAAAACTGTATTGTTTCAGTAATTTTATGCAAGAGATGAGTATTGAGTTGCATGGTGGATGAGCTTCCTATCAGTCAATTTTTTAATTTGAACCAACACAATTGACAGAAGAATCATACAACTTATGTTCGCTGGTTTATCACAAATTCTTCACAATCAGGGCCCTTTTTTCTAATCGGGCTTTTGGTACAATCTTAGAAGTATTATTTAGTTTAGAATTCAATGAGGATTAAGTTTTATGTTTCATTTATGGTGTATTTGGTGAAAGATCAACAAGCAAATGACTGTAGGAAGGTGAATTCTTAAGGAACATGAATAAACAATTCTGAAACTAATATCTGAAAAAGCAAGTCCTGTAGTTTTTCTCTATATACAGTTTTCAGCATTAGATTTCCCTTCCTTACAGTTACACAAAACTGAATTATTAATCTCAGAAATGTTAGCAAATATTCACGATTGACACATGTGCGCAGGTTAAGAGTGTGGTGATTAATGTGTTGTGTGTAGTGTGTTCCCTTGTTGTTGGAGGCAAAAATCAGTGGGCGTGTGCTATGTGAGTGTTGGGACATTGCTTAACTGTATCCTTTTACTTGGCATTTCCTTGCAAGTAGGGGTTTATGGGAGGATGTCATACTTAATCTCCTTTAATCCTTTTACAGTGATCTTAATGTCCTCAAATTTCTTGTGTTTTAATACTGGCAGTGTAAGAGTTTTTTCATGTCTTGTTTTTTCTTGGGGAATTGGAAGGGAGAATAGGTGTCTTCTCCCCTTCCCAACCTACATGTTTTAGGTATATTGCTACTTGGTGAAAGAAACAACCCCATGATGTGTGGAAATATGCAGGTAGTGAGAACGTTTGAGGTGAGGGAAGAGGAGACAGTGAGAGTCTACAGTAATACAAGTTTGGGCTGTGGATCTGAAGGTTCACTACTATTGATCCATGATGGGGAGAAGCGGTTAATCCTTATGGTTGCACATGATGAAATTTATGCTTGATCAGTTTTCTTAAAACCAAGCACAAACAAAAAAACAATATTTATTTAATTCACACAATGTGAAAATGATTAGAGCACATATTACAGCTAAAAACCATTGTGTGGCATCAATGGTGTGACACAGCAAAACAGAAGTTCCACATTTTGTTCATTGTCATGGGTTTTTATTTCTTGTGTTTGATTGCAAGTTCAAAGGTTTAGAAGTGTGATGACAGATTTTTCATGAAATAGTGGCCATCTTTACTGAGGGCATCCTCTGGCTTTAGTTCCACAGAAAACGAAGGAAGATGGGCCATCCTTATGTAAGGGTAGTCTCAGTTTCATATTAGGCTTCAGCAAAATTAATTCATCTTCCTTGAGGGTTGTTTGTGGATTCAATCCCATTAGAAACATTTGGAGATGGTACCATCTTTTATTAGGGACACCCACTTGTTAGTGAAATTCTGGTCCTTTCAACAGAGGGAATTAGTAGCTTCAATTCTTTTGAGTGGCATGACTGTAATTTACGAGAAATGAGCCATGTGAGTAGGGGGAAATAGTGAATGCAATGGAAAATATAAGAAAAGCAGTCTTTAGTGACTTTGCTTACATACAACATAATTTCTTCCCATGTGCATTAATTACTAGTTTACAATAAGTTCAAAATATATGGAAAGTGTGAATGATGATAAATTAGCTATTTCTTAGTGAAAGAGTTCTGAAAAAGGTGAGTAACTGCAGAAATAAGATTCCTAAGGGTCCCATCTTTAATTATTTTTAACTCATAAACTGGCAGATTTATTTGAAAATCGCCCACAGAATCAATTTTTACTTACAAATTGTGTGCTGTGAGTTTGGGGAATAGAGACTCTGTATTCTGCATAAATCACAAGATAATCCCTTGCTTTAAGTTAATAACTGCATCCAACCTTAATATAGAGGTGCTCTGTATATAAAATTACATTTAAGAAATAAACTATGATATAAGAACATTAAGGTTGCAAAGTCAAGCACTCAGAAATTAGGAAATGCCAGAATTAAGGTTGCCTGTACAACCTTAGTTTGGCTCCATTGTGTGTATGGATTAAGATACAATTTTTAATTATATCATGTACTACTTTTTCCACTGGACACCTGCCTCATTCAGTGCACAGGAAGAACAGCGCTCACTGAATGAACAGTATTCAATATTTATTTTTATCCTCATCATTCAGTCTGTGGCCCCATGCATTGTTTACTATACGTCATCCAAACCCTGCATTTAGTACAGAATTATTAACTTCCAACTGAGATTTCCCTCATAGTATCTTTGTGCTAAGGATCGGAGTGTTAACCTCATTTTACAGATGGGGAACTGCATAGCGATTTAAGCCAAAATTTTCAAGAGTCAACAAATTTTGAGTTCTTTGTTTGAAAAGCCTATGGCCTGATTTTTTAGTGTACTTAGTATTATATAGCACATTATATGGGAGCGCATCCCCATTGACCTCAGTTGTAGTTATTAAGTATTTCCACAAATCGGACCCCATCTGTCTGAAGTTGGTAACGAGAAAAATAAGGAATACAGTTCAGGGTCACCTAAGAAAACATTGGTTAAAGTGACATGCCCAGCATAACATAGGAACTCTGTGGCAGAGGCAGGGATAGAATAGAATTGTCCAGGGCAGCACTGAAGTTAAGTGTGAGACTGTCTTTTTAATCCTGCCATCACCTGCCTCATTTATTCCAGAAGTTGGAAGGTATGTGCTGAATGAGAAAGGGGTCTTATAGACAGCCTAATTTTAATTATGCAGCTCGATTCATTCCCAGAGCACAGTCTATTCTGTGCACTGAATGAAACAGAGGTCCTGTGGAAAAAAATAGTGTTATATAATTAAAAATTCTATCATAATGCATACACACAGGGGGGTTGAATTAAATTTGCACAAGCAACTTTAATTCCAGTCTTGAACTTTTGAGTGCTTGACTTTACAACCTTCAAGTTATTTACATGTAATTTTTAATTAATATTAAATAGATAATTTTTCCTCTCTGTGAATATATATGAAAATATTTAACTATTACAGTACATATAGCACAGTATAACTTGTGTCCTTTGAAAGAAAGTCATAATGCTATATTTACCACATGCAGTACAGGATGCATTTTCAGAGTTGTACGTACTGGGTTAGATTCCAAATTCCAATCATTAGCCTCTAATCTGCATTTTACAGACCTGAAATTCAACTACTAACAGTCCTGCAACTCTGTTGAAAACAAAGTGCATGTACAATGTGATGCTACAAAGATAAGGGGATCCAAGAGGTTAAAATGTTAATGACATTACAATAAAAAGGTAGAGTGAGAGAAGCAGAAATACCCTAGGTGTGTATAATGAGTAAGTAATAGTAATGACAGGAATGGATTAATATTAAACCTTCACTGCATATCTTATCCTTATTGGACACAGCTGTCGATAAAATATGCCCTTACTCTTGACAAGTAGCTCCTGTGTTTTGCTTGTAGATTAGCTTGCCTCCCTGCTCTGTATTCTTTATCTTCATCACTGCACCAGTCCTTTAATTAGGCAGTGGAATCTTCTGCATAGTAATTAGGAAATCACAGTAAAGAAGGTATTATAAAGAGAGATTCTGGAAGTGCTCAAAATAGCTTTCAGCTTTGGAAATTCCTCTATGTTCTGAATAAAGGAAACCCATATAGGATTCTGAACAAAGTGACAACTGACCTTCACTTAATCAACTTAATTTTTGAACTTTCAGTTTAGGAATACTATGCATAATCAAAAGTATTCTGCAATCCACTGGTAGCAAATAATATTTACTTAATTGTTATTGTACTGAAATTCAACATGTTTTGAACAGCCTCTGGTTGATGAAGATTTTTGGTTTCAAAGTAAATTATTTTGACAGTCAATTGAAATGCTTTCATATCTTCAGCTACTTATACTTAATAAAAACCAAAGTAGCATTTTTATTTAACTTTGCTTCTTGTAGTGCTTTAAACACTTGCACCATTTTGGTTCATTTTTTAAGGTACAGCATACATACTTTACTTTCTGTAACTAGGCAACTGATTAGCATTACTCTTTTTATCCCCACTCCTAATTACTGGATATATGCAAATATACATTCTTATTTAAAAATGTAGAATATAACGTAGTGCTGAGAGGAAGGAACCTCTATCCTTCAGAGGACTGAGTGCTGTGCAGGTGATCTCTTTGGAAGAAGGATCTACACTACACCCCTATCAAATGCTTTTCATCTGCTTTGAAAAATATAGTGTCTTTTCATTGTGGGAAACACATAGAACCTGAATCAATTCAAAATATATCTGTGCTCTCTGTGTCTGACAGAAATATAATGTTGTAGAGAAAGAACAAGGAGGTTCAGGAAGGAAATGTTGTGAAGAACCTACAAGTAAATGAAGAGATCACGTGCTTCGTGTGTTCTGGTAACTGATGTGGCTTTGCCAGTAGGGGGAAGAACCCTTATTGTATGTACTCTGAGTATGTGGTGAAAGGAATATTCACCTGCCGGTGGTGGGGTCAAAAGCCCCATATCCCCGTTATTACAGTAAAGAAATGGATAAAATACATCAGTCAGGCCAGCATTTTCAAAAGTGTCTGCTAATTTATGTGCCTCAATTTGCCCCTCTCCCTACCAGTTTGAAATACCTTGGGCTGTGAGACATCACCTCTGGAAAAAGAAGTGTGATGTGCACCATCTTGGCCAGCGCACCAGGGACCTCCACAGATACATGCACGAGCTGCTACAGCTTGAGCAAAGAGCCCAGGCTCCATTGCTGGGGGCTTTAATGACCTTTTCTTTTGCATGCAGACCTTGCCACACTTCTTTATGTCCTGATTTAAGTACGGCAAAGAGCTCTGCAGGGGGCCATGCTTTGAGCAGCTGGAAACTTTGTCTGGTTTAGAATTCAGCTGCTTGCTTATTGAGTGCTGTTCATTGCAACAAGCATACACACTTGTGCTCTGTGATCTGCACCAGTTCCCAGTTTGTTTCTGGACACAATTTAAGGTGTTGGTTTTGAATCAGTAAGTCCTTAAATGGTTTAAGTTCCTCCAAGACTGCCCCTCTACTTGTTTGATCATGGGCCAGGGCATGTTCAGTGAGGGTTCCTCAACTTTGGAACTCACTTCGCTCTGTGACCAAAAGGTCAAATGTGTTGCCTGGCAGTTGATATGCAATGCCTGTCTGTTTTTCCAGACTGTTCTTGAAGTATGAAACATGAATTGTTGTGGGAAAGGATCATGGGAAGAGTCTTAGTTATTCAAGGTTTTAGTTTGATCACTGAGTGAGGTTAATTTTGGTATTGTTTTTATTGATTGATAGATTATGCTCTGGATGGGCACATTTTAAACAAATCAGAGAGGAAGATGAGTGTTAGGGTTAGAGTACTGAACTGGCACTCAGCAGTTCTTGGTATAATTTCTGACTCTACAACAGACTTCCTGTGTGACCTTGGCAAATCACTTATTTTCTGTGCCTTAGTTCCTAATCTGCAAAATAAGGATAACAATATTTTCTTTCTCCTACCTTTTGTGTGTTTTGTCTATTTAGATTTTAAGCGTTGGGGGGGCAAGGAATTATCTCTTTATATGTCTACACAGCACCTAAAACAGTGGGGTCCTGGACTTTATTGGGCCCTCTAGATGCTGCTATAATAAAAAAAATAATAATGTCAATGAATGGTATGCATTCAATATAAGATGTTTTCTAAAACAAGCAATGCCACTTTAACTGTTATTATAAGATTATAAAATTGTCATTTTAGGGAACATTCTAATAAATATAATGCATAACTGGGGAGAATGTTCCTTTTATCTTTTCAGTATTGATTCTTGTTCATATTGTTAAAAAACAGTGTGGGGAGTCTGTAAGGAAAATCGGTAAGGTTGCCTTTTTTCAATTTTTTGCTGATTATATAACTCTGAGTATTCATATAGTATAGCTATATTACAGCTATAGTAGGTTGGTGGCATTGATATGAAATACTCACTAGCTGTCACTTTGCAGAGAACATTGTTCCAAAAATACCACATTATGTATAACAATACATAGATCCCAAGAGTTATAAAGTAAACATTGTATGCAGTGTTGTTGTCGCCATGTTGGTCCCAGGATATTAGAGACAAGGTTGGTGAAGTAATATCTTTTATTGGACCACTTCTGTTGGTGAGAGACATAAGCTTTCAAGCTTACAGCAAGCTCTTCTTGTCTGGTAAACTAACTCAGAGTGTCACCGCTAAATATAAGGTTTGAACAGATTGTTCAGCATAAGCAAGTTAACACATTTGTCAAGGGACCATTCAAGGTCATATCTCCAGTGCTACAATGATCAACACCACCCACAAGACACCTTTCAAGATGCATGGGTCCTACACATGCCTGTTACATGTGATTCACCTCATCCAGTGCATTAAATACCCCAGTAATAACTATCTGGGTGAAGCCAAACAATCACTACACTCTCGAATGAACTCTCACAGGAAAATGATAAAAGACACACAAAAAACCCCTAACACCTGTGAGTGAACACTTTTCACAAAGCGATCACTCTGTATCTGACCTATCAGTCCTCATCCTCAGAGGAAACCTGCACATCAGTTTCAAAAGATGATCCTGGAAGCTTAAATTCATAACGTTGCTATACATTAAAAATCATGGACTGAATAGAGATACTGGATTTATGGGTTATTACAGCAACCTATAACCCACTAATAACCCCCCTCACATGACCTCCCCCACTTTCTTTCCTCCCTATGACTGGAAGGATATTAACAGACCACTTCATCTGAAATGGTCCCTTGATATGTGTGTAAACTACTTATGCTAAAGAATCTGTTCAAACCTTGTATTTAGCAGTGACATTCTTAAGCCAGGTCTACAATACAGACCTATATTGTCATAACTACATTGCTCAGGGGTATGAAAAATCCACATCCCTGAACAACCCAGTTATACTGACCCAACCCCTCCCCCCCACATAGAAAGCATTACCAACTCTCAGGGAGGTGGATTAATGACACTGATGAGAGAAGCTCTTCTTCTGGCGTAGTAGCATCTTTGCTACAGCAGCGCAGCTACGCCGAAGCAGCTGCACAGCTGTAGTGTTGTACATGACGGCAAGCCCCTAGTTAGTTTCCCAGACCAGAAGAAGAGTGTTTGTATTTAGGACTTTGTTACTTTACAATCAATATTATTCATACACCCTCCCCTGAAAAGTTCACTGATTTCTGGTATCAAACTCTAATGATGTTCAAGTAATATAGTGTACATTTGTCATCAGAATAAAAGAAAAAAAATATCCCAGTAGTTTAAAGCAGGATTCAGGTTTAGGGTAAGTCTATGCTAGAAATGTAAGTCAATTTATATTAGGTCGACTTACAGCCACTGTAGTAATTACTATCCGCTGTGGGTCGATGGTGCATGTTCCACCGACCTAAGAAGGGGAGTTGAAAACCCTGTCTCTCAGCTCCCTGCCAGAGCCAGGCTGTTTCACAGGCTCCTGGGCTCCCGGTGGGCTTGCCTCCCCCTCCACTCCTTGCTCCCCACCAGGAGCAGGGGGAAAGCCGTCCAGGCCTTATCACCTCCCCCTTCCCCATGGGGAGCAGAGCAGGAGAAGCTTCTGGAGCTTCTTCTCCTCCCCCACACACCTGCTCCTCCCCAAGAGCTGGGGAGCCTTGTGAATTTCATGGCCCTGAGCTGTGAAATTGACAAGATATACTGGCTCCCAGCAGGGGGAAGCTACCTGGCTTTTCAGCTTGGCTCCTCATGGGGAGTGGGGTCCAGCTGCCCAGGTCTCCAGAGAAATCAGGGGCAGCTGGGCTCTAGCTGCCTGGCTGTCTTGTCAATTTCACAGCAGCTGCTGTGAAATTGACAAGACAGCCAACAGTGGATATAAGGAACACAGGCATTGTGTAGCTCCAACTACACTGACATAAGCCCTACACATCTCATGGAGGTGGAGTTATTCTGTCTATGTAGTAGGGTACTTATATTGGCGGGAGGCTGTATTGTAGACACTGACATAATTAGGTCAACGTAGGGCAGCTTACGTCAACCTAACTCGGTAATGTAGACCAGCCCTTATGATCCAAGCTCAAGCACGGCTGACTTGTGCTTCTAAGTCACTTACGAACTTTAAAAAAACCATTATTTTCTTCTATGTTTTTTATTTTGCCTACAGTATTAGAATCCTATCATTAGGTGTCCATGGTGGACACTACTCAGTTAATTTTCATCTACAGTAAGTGTACTTCAGTAGGATAGAAAGAATGTACACAATTTAGATGTGTATATGTAGAAATATATTAATAATATCCTAAGCACTTTTCCAGACAATGTTAATGTTTAAAGGGTTACTTTAGAGTATTGGCTCAGAACTAGGGTCATATGCTGAAGTTTGACAGGGTCATTTCTCTTGAGGAGAAGGACATTTATCGCCCTACTTCTGCATCATGTATATCCTGCAGGAGGCTTTTCAGAGAGAAATCAAATAGATACTGGGTCATCAACCATGCATACCTTTAGCTCCTCAGAAGGAGCTCTGTAGTATATCTAATTGGATTAAGTGTCACATGGATAATCTGGGAGCAGTTTTTCCTTGTTTTCCCTTGCCTGTGCTTGTCTCTCATCATGAACTGCTATTTTTGTGGTGTTCATCTTTCTCTCCCCTACAATAAACATTATCCTGTTAAAGTACTGTGACATTGTAAATCCTAGTTTTCTCAGAAAAAGAAGCAAGAGAGTAGCATCAGGTAACTCAGACACTTGTTGAAATGTAGAGGATATAGAGCAGAAAGTGAATAATCTCACCTTGATCACACATTATCCGGTTTATGGAGGTAGTTTATAAAAGGGAGGCTATCTTAGACACAACACACTTAGCGCATATATCGTTGCACAAATGTTAATTCGAGTGTTACTTTTTGTTTTTCTTGTTTTATTTTTTAATTTACATTTTTCAGCATTGCAACTTAGTGGAGAGTTTCAGAAGCCATACTGTTTTCTTTTGAAATATAGCATCCTTGAAACATAATTTTCTTTCTAGGAGGTCTTTAAACAGTTAGACTTTGGAAAAGTTAAAATTTCTTACTCTACAACATAAGAATAATTTATTTTAAGTTATTCAAATGTGTTTAATTATAACATTATCAACTGCACTGACATGTTTTAAAAGAACATCTGAAAGCAGTCCTTTTTGTAAAGGTATCTATAGATTAATACTCTTGGGTCATGTGGCCTCTTGTATGTAGCGTTAGAAAATGGAATTGTAGTTTGATTATTTAAGGCATTTTGCCTCAATGCACAACCATTAGGTGTGAATTTCTTGTGCTTCAAGGGATATGAATACCATACCTGTCACATAACAATCAGTTCCCTTTTTTGCTAATTGCTATAATACACAGCTTGGTAAAAAAAAGTTTGCTTGTGTTAACTGTTCATCTACTTTCTTATTATTACTTAGTATTTTTTAAAAATATATATTTTTATAGGCTTTTGATTCCAGCACTTTTTGAGAGTGGAAGCCCATCCCTGGGGGACCCAGAGAAACTGCCATATTCAGAAAAAAAAAGAAGAAAATAAACCAGTCACTGGTGTTATGTAACAAAATAGGTCTTCCAGATAAAAAAAGCTGTGTAAGGTAGTTGCTCCATTGGGCCAAACTGTGCACATGCCTGTAGGGTTTCTAGCACAGCAGAGCTTTATTGAATGGCTTGGCAGCCACAAGAGAGTGCTGAGGGGCACTATCAATAGTACTATTACATGAAAAATATGCTTAGAGTTTAATGGAACTGAGACTGCCTGCCTAAAATTTTAACATACTGCTGCTGCTGCAGCATTTTGAATGTCAGCATATTTTAAAAGCCCAAATGTAAGAAAGATGAGATCCTTCTGAAGGAACTAATGAGAGAGCACTGAGAGTCTGGAGAAGCCATTATAGGTTGATCATGAGTCTGAAAGGTGTGAAAATAAGAGTAGATAGACAGATATTGAGGGGAAGCTTGAAGAAGCCAGGATAATGGAAGACTCCACAGTTGTAGAGGAAGACAAAAGACACTTAAAGCAAATAGATAAATTGTGTTCCTAGATTATAAACTGAAGTGGTTAGTTATAAATATTGCACCTTTTATTTTTCCTCTCTTGCCTCCCTTCATTTTTTTCACTTCTTTGCATATTTATGAATTCAGAAAAGTGCTACAGTAACTTGTAAGGATCTCACCAATATCATTTCCCATTACGAATGCTTTACTTTAGATATGAATATATTTTGTCAAACTAAATATATATTCTTAATCAACTTGATTCTTTGAGTTAAGAGAATATTAGTAATTAGGTGAACGTGATCTGTGTTTGTATTGTCCGAGGATATATTTGATTATTTTTATGAATTTAAAGATTGTGAAATGGTCGTACTGTCAGCACAGTAACGTGTTCTGGGTATCTAAACTCAGAACAAGTGCAGCCACAAAGCAAGTTCCCTTGCGTACTTTACTAACATGCTTAAACCTTGACCTGGAGGGATCACTTGTAAGGGGGACAGAATAGTTCATTTTTCATATCTTAATTCTTAGCAAAGCAATTCCTTTAGGCTTGAAAGCATCAACCCTGGAAAAAAATGCAACTGATACAGAATGCAGCAGTATACTTGCTCAGTAATACAATACTCATTATCCTGGTACTGCATTTACTACACTCGCTCACTGAATATTGCTGCAAGTTTTTAAAGCTTGGTCCTTATTTTTATGGCTATGCTTCATCCTCTGGGATTTCAACTGCCCATACTGCTCCACTCCTCAGGAGCAAAAGAAATGTCTACATCCAGGACAAGAGGCTGGGGTTTCTTAGTGCATGCCGAAGTCACTGAAAGTCTCCTCCCATGAGAACTTAGAATGACAAACCTCAACTCTACTCAGTGTAAAAGTAAACCTCATTTCTTGAACTTTTGCTTTCCCACTACCACCACATATCACATGAATATGGGCACATGTGGACATGCACATGCACTTATTTCCTCTGGGTGGAAGAATGAACAGGAGAATTGAAAGAACAGGCACTAGTGACCTTGATTTAGTCCTGGTTCTAGAATATAGTCAGCTGCCATGTTGAATAATGGTGTACAGGAACTTCAAAACGAGAAAAGAGTTATTTAGGAAGGACCAAGAGGACAAAAGGGGAAGGGGAGTGTCAATCAGTATAAACATGACATTACCTGTTTCCAAGTCACTAATCACATGGAAGCAAATGATCTCAAAAGCTTATGGATCAATGTTCTAACACCTAAAGTACAAGATGAGGTGCTAGTTGGTGTCTGCTGTCGACCATCAAATCACGCTAGGGAACAGGATAACCAATGCCTTAAGTCAAAGTTAAACCAATGGCTCATCAGGATAAGGCATGTCAGTTTCATAGCCAACAGTACACAAAGAAACAATGTGACCAGCATGGTGTCCAACCACTTTTGACTGCCCTAACCCCATAGATCAAGTACCTATTTGGCAGGTGGGTGAAAAAGAGATGACCTTCCAGTGTGAGATCAAGCAGAATTCAAACCCACGACCTTCAGGCTTATAGTCAAGCACCTTAACCACTGAACTACTGCACCTTAAGTGCTTAGCTTTAATAATATAATGTATAAGCTGTGTTATCATGGGGGACTTCAATGTGAGTGAGATATGCTGCCAATACTAGAAATTCTAAGAATTTATAGCTAACAATTTCCCAACTCAAAAAGTGTTGCAGCCGCATGGAGGAATTCTATATTAGACCTCATCTTGACTGATAAAGAGGAATTGATCACACAATTAAAAAATTGTGATAGCTTGGGTACAATGCTGTGTGTGTATGTGTGTATGTACACACACACATGCGTGTGTACGCATGCGCACGGACACACACAGTGCTTTAAAAGAGCTAGTTGCACAAAGCTAAAAATAATTGAGCCAAATCAGTTGGGAATCAGAATTTATCAGAAAAAAATTATAATTGGGAACTGTTTAAGTATATTTTATTAGATCCAAAAAGCCACAGTCAAAAAAGTAGACCATGCTGGTTTAAAAAAACCTGGCATAGAGAGGAAGTGAAAGAAATAACGACAATAAATCAGAAGGTAGGAATTGTTAAATGTAAAATAAAATAATAAAACGAGAAACAAAAAAGAAGGGAACAAAAAGGACACAAAGATAAATCTATGGCAAAAAAGAGGGTTTTAGGAATATTAGGAACAAAAGGAATCCTAACAATGATAATGGGCCAATATTAGATAGAAATTGTAGAACTGTCAATAAGGCAAAAAAATCAGAAGGGTTCAATAAATATTTCTGTTTTGTACTGGGGAAAAAAACTAGATGATGTAGTTAGATCATATGATCATAATATATTTTCCATTTCAGCAGTAGTTAAGGAGAATATTAAACAGCAGTTCCCAATGCTAGACATTTTTAAATCAGAAGGTCTGGATAACTTGCAACCAACAGTTCTAAAAGTGCTGATTGACAAGCTATTTGGACCATTAATGTTGATTTTCAATAAGTCTCAGAATACTGCAAAGTTCCAGAAGATTGGGAGAAAGCTAAAGTTGCCCCAATGTTCAAAAAGGGTAAGTGAGGTGAACCAGGTAATTACAGGCCTGTCAGCCTGACACTGGTCCTGGGCAAAATAACGGAATGGCTGATATGGAAGTTGGTTAATAAAGAAATAAAGGAGGGTAATATAATTAATGCCAGTCAGCGTGGGTCTATGGACAGTAGATCCTATCAGACTAATTTGAGTTCTTTGTTTCATGAGATTACAAGGTTAGTTGATAAAGGTTCGTGTAATATGCTTAGAATTCTATAAGTCTTTTGACCTGGTACCCTATGATATTTTAGAACAAAAGAAACTAGAACAAAACAAAATTGACATGGCACACATTAAATTGATTAAATACTGGCTAATTAATAGGTCATAAAATGTAATTGTAAATGGGGAATAATCATCAAGTGGGTGCATTTCTAGTTGGGTCCTGCAGGAATCAGTTCTTAGCTTGACTATTTAACATTATTCTCAGTGATGTGGATGAAAACCAAGTCATTGTGATGGGCTTCCCTAGGGGTGCCTCCCGGAACTGGGGTACCACTGAGCACCTTGACCCACCAGCCTGGGCTACCTCTCACACTTTGCTGCTGTGACAAGCTGCAAAGCACTCCAGCCTTCACTTTCATCAGCAGTCACACAGGTAGTGACACACCCAGCTTCAGTTACAGGCTCTCTAACTACCAGCTTCCCAGCCTAGGACCCCAGAGCAGGATCGTCCTGCCCTGGTGAAATCTGGCCAGTATATGGGTTTAATACCCAGTCTGCCTCTCCCTCAATGTGAAGAGAACAATGCACACTTGTGGTAACCAAGCAGAGATTTTTCCCAAGCACTCCAGTCAAAGATCACTGGTTTAGATTAAAACAAAACAAATATATTAACTACAAAAGACAGATTTTAAGTGATTATAAATTATGGCAAACAGATCAAAGCAGATCACCTAGCAAATTAAAAAAAACACAAGCTAAGCTTAATATACTAAATAGATTGGATATGAATTAGCAGATTCTCACACTGAGAAATGATACAAGCAGGCTGCAAATTCTTCAGGGACAAGCTGCACTTGCTTTACAGCTTGGAATCCCCAGGCCTTTCATACACAGGCTAGAAATCCATTTACCCCGGGTCCAGCACTTCTCCCAGTTCAATCTTTGTTCCTCAGGTGTTTCCAGGAGTCTTCTTGTGTGGGGAGTGAAGAACCCTGTTGATATAAGTCCCTGCCTTATATAGCTTTATCATATGTTGGGAACACTTTGTTTCAAAATTTGGTTCCCAGACTGGTTTGTGGAAAAATACTTGCATCCCAAGATGGAGTCCAAAATCATATGGTCTGGTCACATGATCTTGTAGAGTCATAGCAGCCATTACTTGGAGGCTGTCTGTAGCATTCTCAGGAAGGCTCATCAGGTGGGAGATAAGCTTCTCCTAAGGCCTATTGTTTTTCCTCATGGCCCATTATTGTGAATAGGCCCTTCCCCACCCACTATCTAGACTGAAAGCATCTTGTCCAGTGAGCATTACCCAGGTGTAACTACATTTGATGTACAGATACATAGTCAGTATTTCTAACTTCAGATTAAAAAATGATACATGCATACAAATAGGATAATCATATTCAGTAAATCATAACTTTTCCAATGACACCTCACATGACTTGTACAAAATGCATCATAATTATGTCATAATCATATCATGATAATATTACTAGATGAATACGGGGTGCAGTGTCACACTCATAACTGTTAAAATTTGCAGATGACAGAAAAACTGAGGGAATAATAAATTATGAATAGGACAGGTTGCTGATAGAAAATGATATTGAGTGACTGGTAATAAGGTTCAAGCAAAGAATATGTATTTTAATATGGCCAAGTTCAAAGTCTTATAGGTACAAAGAATTTAGGCTATACTTACAAATTGGGGAGACTCTATCCTGGGAAGCAGTGACACTGAAAAGGAGGTGGTGGTTGAGGTAGATAATCCATTGAACATGAGATCCCAAAGTGATGCTATAACCAAAAAGACTAATGTGATTCCTGGATGTATAAACTGGGTAATCTCAAACAGGAGTAGGTACGTTATTTTAGATCTGTATTTGGCTTGGGTTCGACTGCTACTAGAATACTGGATCTAGTTTGGTGCTTGCAATTCAAGAAGGATGTTGATAAATTTGAGAAGGTGGAAGGAAGAGCCACAAGAATAATTAAAGGATTAGACAGCTAGCTTTATAGTGAGAGGCAGCTGTTTAGTTTAATCAAGAGAAGGTTAAAGGGTGACTTGATCACAGTCTCTAAGTACCTAGAATAGAAATTTGATACTTGAGAACTTTTTCAGTCTAGCAGACAAATGTGTAACAATGTCTGGAAATTGAACCTAGACAAATTAACACCGGAAATAAGGTGCAAATTTTAACAGTGAGGGTAATAAATAATTAGAACAATGTATCAAGGGTTATGGTGGATTCTCCATCATTGGAAACTTTTAAATCAAGCTTACAGGTTTTTGTCCCTCCTTCCCCCGCACCTAAAATATATGCTCTGTTTGAAACAGGAATTAATTTCAGGGGCGTCCTTGGCCTGTATTATTGAAGAGGTCAGACAAGATGATCACAATGGTCCTTTCCGGCCATAGAATCTATGAAATAAAATAATAGAATTCATGGAACATTATGTTTATGGCATTGGTAACTCATGTTCATAGAGCCTCATTTGTGTTCACTCACTGGGCGAATCAGGAGTAACTCCACTGACATTATTAATGATATTGGTGTAAAACTGGTGTAAGTTACATCAGTAATGCCCACAGAATACACTTTATGAAGAAAGGTGATATTGTATATTCATTTGAATTTTAAGGTGATATTAGAATTGTACACTGATCAAACAACTGTTCACCTAATATTTTTCCTTTGCTCTCATTTCCATGCCAGTGAAGTTTGGCTTCCATACTAAAGCTAATAGGGTTGCTTGGTTTCCATGTGGAAACAAACAAAAACCACTTAATCTTTTCTACACATTTTCTTAAACAAGCCCTTCTTAGTTCATCCAGATTTTTGGTTCACAGCCAGTATCTAAAAGAACCTTCTCTAATTGGCTATTAGCTTGCATCTATCAATCTTAGTCTTTAGCAGGATTGACAGTTGAGGCAGATGTCCGAGCTTATTCAATTAAAGTTACAGTAACATCCTTATCCAACCTTATGCCAGATCAGTTCCTTCAAAGGAAATTTGCAAAGGTGCAAGCAGGAGCTGTCTCTCTACTTTTCAAAATATATGTCTTGACACAGCATCTTGGTTTATTTTATGCAGCAAGGACAATTTCCTTAACTGAAAGTTGGGTTATTTTTCACTTTTCTTCTTTGAGTTTAGTTGGGGTGTGCCTGGTGTACCTCTGTTTTCATTTGATTATGTAATGGTCTACACTACACATCAGTTACATTTTAAAAACATAGTCAAAATCACCCCTTTTAAATGTGGCTAATTAATTATCATGATTCAGTACTCAATATCCATAAACAATGCTACGTTCTGAGAACTCTGCTTGTAGGTAAAGAATTCTATTTATTTATTCTTTTTTTAATTTTAATCTCAAACCTTTTCTATAAATCCTACAAAAGAGATTAGTTTTTCATTCAAATGTGAGAGTCTCTAGCCAGATAAAATCTACTTGCAGCAGGACTATTCAGGTGGTGAATAAATGTCTTTGTACATCAGAAGGATTTAATTAACAAGTTAGAAAGGGCATTTTGACTTGTTTCCAACCTGCTAAAAGTCTTTGTGAGTCCCACCAATCAACACAACAGCAAATGAGATTTTGCTCTATAATAATGATGAAAACCACCACAAATCTTAAGAAAAAGGTTTAGTTTCTACCCCTCTCCCCTGAACAATGTCAAATTCTTTCAAACATATTTGAATTCTTGTGCAAGGATTTCTCTCAGCTCAAGATACCAATCAAAGTGCAACTTCCTTCTTTCAAGGATTTAAAAGAGCAGCATTTCATATATTTTTTTCTCCCTCTTAAAATACAAGTGTCCTGATGAACAGTCTATTGATGTTATTAGTGTTCTTTGTGAGCTGGAAGGAACTTGCACTTCAAAAGAAGCTGGAAAGGACTGAAAATGCTAGAAAATAAATAAAGATCAGTCTGACAGTGTTTTCTTGTACTCCTACTGCTGAAAGGAAGGGGCACATTACAGCATTATATTATACCATTCAAGACATATTTCTTAATCTCCCAAAAAAGCCTTGATCTAACCCCAAAGTGAGCTAAGAAAAATAAACATACAAACAAAAGCTGTCTCTGGATAACTAGTATGTCTTAAGACATGCAAATATACAAGCAGTTGTAACCTGTGCTTACTGTGATACAATTTTATACTTAGATTATGAGAAAACACATAACATACATTTTTGGTTACAGTTGTTTTCTTTCTTTTCTATCTGTCTCTTTTATATTCTGTTTTTTAAACTTGTCCATGTGTTATTGAAATGGCATAAATTATATAAATAGGTGCACAGAACAAACTTGAATTTATATAGACAAATGATATAAACAGGAAATAACAGGAATATCAGGAGCCCATTGCTATATTGGTACTAGGTAGTCAAAATTGTGTTCTGTGCAATAAATCACCATGTAAATAAGCCACAGACATATTCGTGTCAGTCTATATAGAGAGGTTGGTGTGGCATCCTTATATATGAGTAGATACGCAAAATGTTTGGTTTGACAATATCATATTTCCCTCAAAATGGGGTTTAGGATTATATGTCTTGTTTTTGGTCTCTAATAAGGTGCAAGTATTAAGTCTAAGGCACATTTTTTCTTCAAACTGGTCCTAAAGTTGTTTGATTTGACTCTAATTGATACCATAGCTCACCTTTATTTTATCTTGTCTAGTCACATTTGTTGTATTGTTTTGAATGATGTTAGGGATATTTCCCAGAATATAATAAACTGGATTTCAATTAAACTGTGTTTTAAATACATTTATCCACACTGATTATAATGTCTGAAATTCAGTCTATTAAACATTCAAGTGGTCCATCTAATGATATTTGGTGGAGTTCCAGAGAGCTATTTCTTGAGTTTCTTTTTTGCTCTGCAAAAGTTTATTTGATTTTGTTCTTTTTACCTTCCCAAGTAACCCTTGAAATATGTGTCATGCATATAGAACATCCTTATTGGGAAAATTAGTGTATTTATTGGAAGAAGAACATAAAAACTCAGATACTTATTCTGCCTGCTAGTTAAAAGGCAGAACTGATACTGTCTCTAAATATTTTTTAATGTATACAAAGAATTATGTAGCTCTTGTCATGCAGGGATTTTATGATTCAATTTACTATTATTCCAAGGGACCAAAAGTCCTCTTGGTTTCATTTAAAGGAATAAAGATCCCAGATGTGTATCCTTTTATGATCTTAATCTCTGTTTAGTTTATAATCGGAGGTTAATCTGAAATTCTGTATTGTTTCACAGACAGAACTGAGATGTTAGGTTAAATTAAGTATAATAGAATGTAATCTGAGTATAAACCATTTTTATTAATTTTCCTCTCTAAATTATAAAGCAGTGATAGCATCTTCCACAGTTAAAGTTGAGCAAGACTTTCTGCTTAAAGCCTGATTTTTCAAAGTGCTCTAAAGTGCACATGCATAGATAGTTCACTTTTAAAATTGCTGGGCCATATCAGGAGCCTGAGTTGAGGTAATGGTGCAAGTTAGGGCGCATTTAATCAAGTAGTTCCCCAGTCAACAAGGACCTGCTTTTAAAATTTTCTGGTTGTTATCACTTTTTGTGTGTGTGCAGTCTTATGGATCAAACTATGCCATTGATCTCCACCATAATTGATATTATAGACTTGGTTTGACCTCAGATAGTAAGTATCCAGCTGTAGAAGCAATATTTCATAAATTATTGGACTTCCATTTTGAATCCATAGAGTAGAATATAAGCAAGAAAAAGTGGTACAGATGAGGTTTTTGTGGTCTATCAGACTTGTATGCAATGATATAATGAGCATCTTTGGGTAGCACCTCTGAACCAGCAACAGCTTCACAAACCCTACCCCTACCACCTCCACACCCAAAACCAGCCTCCTTTTTTCTCTATGACCCTCGTCCCACCATTCTCATGGTTGCAAAGGATTGTGAGATTGGGCTGATTGTATGGCAAGAAAGTGTGGGTACTTGTTTATTTGTGTCCAAAGTGAACAAGAGTCATGCACCACTGCTCCTGGATTTAATTATCACGTCTCATCCTTTCTCTTTTAATGAATTTGAGGGTCTCAGTCTGGTATTTAAGACTGATCACATTGGATTTTGTCAGCACTTCCTAGATTCTAGTCAGAAAGTCAGGGGACGTTTCCTATTCATTGTAAGGCTTTTTATAGTAATTTGCAATGGCTGAAGTAATTTATCTTGTTTTAGTTTGAGTTGTGTGTAAAAGCTTGGGGATTATCCTGGAGGACTGTTGTTTCCTCGGCGCCAGGAGAACAACATACTTTCTCTGTCACCATATCTGTATGGGTGGCCCAGCTTTTCATTCAATGTTCTATTTACCTCTGTTTCTGCGTACTCTAAGGATTCTAGCATATCTTCAGAATGTGTTTTTCTAGGTGAGCAATGGAGTTTTCAAGGGACATACCTCTCTCTGTTCAAAGGTTTTTCAAGTGTGTGTCCTTGGTGGACCACAGAGGAAAAATACAGATGCAGTTGCCCTGAAACTGAAAGAGGAGTTACTTATATGGATAAGAGGACAAGGACATGATTTGAGAGAAATTTACCAATCTTAGATTTACCAATACGTTTTACTGAAATGTCATCATGTCAGTATGTTTTAGGGATTAGAAAAACCTCTATTGTGCTTGCTTATTCTACAAGAGAGGAAAAAAGTCATTTTTTCACTTTTTTGAAGTCAAAGCATCCTTGTCTATGGTAATATACTATTGTGTATGTTCAACAAGTGGAACAAAATCCAGTTCCCCAATATAATGTCTAACTGTAGAGTATAATGTTGAAGGAAGTAATCTGTTTAATTTTTTTCTTTGCATCCTAACCCACTTTCCTGATCTAGCAGTATTTATTACTTAAATGCCTTTTCCTATATTTCTGATGATAGTCCCTAATGATGTTAAGTATGAATCAGTGAGAAACATTAAATCTTAATTGTTCATATTGGTACACAGAGTTAAAAGGAGTCATGGTATCAAACCCCTTGATGTCACTTGGAAAATTTACACTTCAACCTTTTAAAACATGCCATTACACCTTTAATTTGGTCCCCTCTCATCTTTATTAAGACATAAAGTCTCTTTTTCACAAGATAAGTGCTCAGTAAGCCATTACAAAACAGTGGCAAATATTAAAATTTTAGAATATGGCTTCTAGCCATGTTTTGAAACTGGAAAATTTAAAGTATTTTATTCCCTTATAGTAAATTAGTATTTTGTAGCAAGAAATTAATATTTCACTTACACTCTGAGGAGCATTAAGCAAGAATGTTATCTAAAATTAAAAAAAAAGACTTGTGCATTCGGTGTGATACTTGCTTCTCAAATATCCCATGAAATTTGCAAAACGCAAGTCTCTGTGTTAGCCCAATTATCTCCTTGTTTAAAATTTCATTTTATTTATTCGCTTTAGAAATGTAAAACTGCTAAGATGAACAAAACCCTTGTTTTGGGTTTAAATGAAATATAGAAGTGGTCAAAGGGCATGTCTTAGTGCCATAAATTTAAACTGTTGTGATGGTTCCTCTAGCTCATGAAACTTTGAAGTGTTGAAATGCTTGATTCATATTACAATACAGACTTTATAAAAAGTTTAGTTTGAAATATATATGCGCAAAAATACTATATTAAAATGTTGAGGTTGCAAAGTCAAGCACTCTGAAGTTGGGAGATGCCCATATGAAGGTTGCCCAGGTATTCCACAGACCTAATTCTCACAGTAAGAAAGTCCTTCATCTCCCTTTACTCTCATTGCTGAAGAAAGCTGGACACAAATACTATACTAATGCAATGTTACGGTTTACATTTTAAAAGCCACAGGACAAGCTTGAGAGAATCAGACTGACAATTAAGTTACTATGAAACAATTATGGCCTTCGGATAGGAGGAGTATATGGTCAACGTATATAATGGTTTGAAATGCATATTAGGTTTTGGGTAATACAGGATATTGTGATTGTCAGAATGACTACATATGTTATAATATAATGATTGTGAAACCTATATGTTCAAAATGGGGCTAAATTACACGTGCTGGTGGAAACCATTCCCAGTGTTTATACCTTTAACTTAACAGTGTAAAGCTGTACTAGATTAGTATTTTTCAATTAATATTTATATTTAGCATATTTGTGTAACAATTGTTTTTCTGATAATTTCATGTTTACAATGTCAGTTATTTTTGCATCGTTATCTAGAAAGATGCTGTGCCAGGCACAAAGGTATTTGTAGGACAAGTAATACCAACTACTTATCATACTCCATAAAACAAACAAACAAACACACAAACAAAATCAGTTGAATAGCTCTTGAAATTTATTGCTTATTATAGAAACCATTTTTTTAAAAGATTTTTTTTTCCTCAGTGAAGTCGGCTTAGTACTTAAGAACATAAGAAAAGATTTTGCAGTATGTAGAATCAAGGGACAATAGGCAGTGTATGATCATACAAGACCTCCTTGTTA
Source organism: Mauremys mutica (assembly GCF_020497125.1). Classification (NCBI taxonomy): domain Eukaryota; kingdom Metazoa; phylum Chordata; order Testudines; family Geoemydidae; genus Mauremys; species Mauremys mutica. The sequence goes on along the minus strand of NC_059072.1, from coordinate 180,573,856 downwards.
TGGAATATACAAAGGCTCTGCTAGCATCAGTAATATTATTTTACATCCTGTTTGTTGTTTTACTTGCTGTTTGTTCTTGAGGTTAACAATGACTTTCAAAACTCTCTCTTAAGTATTACTGTTGTTATTAAAGGCTACTATTACTAGGAAATAACAGCATCCATTCGGTAGCAGATAAATTACAATGGTGGGTGTATGCATGTGTGTTTTTAAATCTTCTCAGTGGAACTTTTGGTTTCTAAAATGGTTATATTACAAATAATTTTAATCATCTGGTGTATAAACTATATATCTGGTATATTACGAATATTACTGAAAACAACATGCTTTCACATGTAAGAATTAATAAACAGGACTGACAGTGTAACTGTTATTTACAGCATTGTATATGTAACTTACCCAGGACAGCTGTGAATTTTCATAACCCACTTAAAGGAAAAACAAATGTAAAAATAATATGTTGAGAAAATATTTATGGTGAATCTGTTCATATGATTTCAGAATTATGTATTTTATTATTTTATTTAAGTAAATACTTAATTCAGTATTGAAAAGTTGTGTGTACAATAGTTGGAGAGAAGTACTATTCATGAATGCACTTTAAAATAAATGTGCCTTAAACAATTTATACTAAAAATAATTTCCATCAGTTTTATTTATTGAACCAACTTTTTTGGCATCTTTCACTCTGAGGCTGAGAATTGTATAGAGAAGCTACTAACTTATATATGTATTGTACATCACCTCTTTATAGCACCCAAAATGCTCAGGTCAACATTTCAAAATGTTTGTACCTAAAGTTAGGTAACTATAGGATTCTGCAACTATAAACATGACCTGATTTTAGAGGTGCTGATAACCTGCAGCTTTCATTTACTTCAATAAGTGTTACAGGTACTCAGCACCTCTGAAAATTGTGTCATATTTAGTTAGGTGCAAAAATAGGGATTTAACTGCCTACCTTTGAACTGCAGCATGAATATTTTGTCCTTTGTCCTAAATGTTTTGTTCCCTCATTTATTTTTTTTCAACTGCAAATGTGGATAATAATAATTCTGTTAATTGATAGGGGTATTGAAGCCAAATGCATTAATGTTTTTTTAATGACAGTGAGGAATTGGCAGGATAGTGAAATGTCTGTAATATAATTCTCTCTCTCTCTCTTTTTTGACCGGTGTATGTTCTTAGGGAACAAAGGGGCACTTTTATTATGTGAACTTGTGGTTATAGTTGACACTGTGTGCAGCAACAGTTCAAGAAAAGTCCAGTGATCAGATGACTGAGTGGCTAATGACTAGATAACAAAGACAAAATTCATTTCACTTGCTAAATCATCAGCCCGGACTTCAAGAATATTTGTAGGCCTAGTGGTAAAAAAAAAAATACAGCAAATTTTATATTATGTCACTTAAAACCTAATTTAATTGGTCAGCAATCTAGGGCTTTGTCTTTTTTTCCACGAGCAGACAAGACACACATACTTCTATGTTAGTGGGATAATGCATTTGCTCAATCATTTAGGCTGCCAGGTTTCCATTTGCATAGTTTTCCACCACTTCACATTGCCCATTCATGGCTACAGCACACTTTTACAGATGAACTTGACAGCTTGGTTGTTTACTGAATGTTTGAGGAGCAGGCCCTTTCCCTTGAGAGGATAAATGTCATAACAACAGCATCTTCTCCTGTCCGATTGAAGGGCAAAGTTTATTGGTCCTCTCTAGGAGGCTGATGGAACCTTATTGTTTTCAGGTGGCTCTGGGGATGGATGCTGAGACACCACTCATTGGCCTATTGATTTAGTGTCCCTCTTCTCTGGCTTCTTCTTTACAGGTCTCTATTAGTGCTGTGCAACAGATTGGTGCAGCAAGAGGAAAGATTGCTAGATGTCCACCACTGGTGGAAATTTCATGCCAAATCAGACTGATTATGTGTAAAAAAGCTTCTGAGCTCCTGTACCTGAGCTATGCAGGAGCCAGATATTCTGCCCCCCACCCCATCTCTACGATAGTAACTTCAAAGATATGCTCAGTAGAATTGTTTTGAGTGGTGAACAACCTGGTTTATCTGAGCTGTTTGTATCCAGTGTGAGAGTTGGGTGTTTCCCACAGTAAGGAGTTTTTAGATTTTTTGTACAGATAAGATTACTGAAATTTGAACCCGGCTTTATGCATTCATTTTACTAGCAGGGCTGTGTCTGGGTAGCAAAACAATCATTAGAGTATTTCCCTCCTGAGTTAAACCCATTATTTCTTGCAAGTGGATGTCTTGGTTTATTTCTGATCTATGAGTTAGCTACATACCCTTACGGGCTGATAAAGATATGTGACTAGGTGTTGACAGGTGTTGGAGTTGATTCCCAGTGTCTCCCTTAAGCCAGTACAAAATGCTTTTCCGCAAAAGACTCAACTGTTTGACCCTGTCTGGGGAAAAAAAGTGATGCTGTTAAACTCTCTATTAACATCCTGTCTCAAATCAGCCTGTGTTAGCGAAGGTTATTTGGAAGTTATGGAGGCTCTTGAGTCCTCAGGTCTCTATAGTGCCAATCAATTAGGTTTTAGGTCTGAGTATGGTGCATAGGCTGCACTACTTACATTGCTTGATTACCTTATCTATTGATAGGAGGAGATTATGTATCCCATTCAGATTCTTTTGGTTCTGTCAGTTATTTTTCAAATAGTTGACCATGAGATGATGATAACATTCCTGAGAGCCTGACAGGTAAATGATGTCATTTTCTGTGGTTTCACTCTTTTTAAAGAAGACTCAGATGGTAGTATTGGGCAACTATCTATTTGCCACAGGGATTCTCCCTTGAGTGGCATCACACAGTTCAGTTTTACCCACTCTGCTCTTCAGCATGTCTATGGGGCATTCAGGTAGGTTAGGGAGGAAGCTTAGTTTGCACTGATTTCAGTACGTATAAGGCACTCTATTATATATGTCAATTTTCTCTGACCCCTGTTGATGCAGCTGAAGAGAAATGGGCTGAAATTGTGGCCTCACTGAAGTTTGTGGGAGATTTGCCATTGTTTTCAATGGAGCATGAGTTCACCATTGTGCTCTGATGAGGACTAGCTGGCTGACATTCAGTCTCGATAAGACTGAAGCACTGTTTGTGGAGTCAGATAAGCAACCCACATTCAGGGACTGACTGATTTGATTTGGAAGAATGTATCCTATTGGATCCTCATCTGTTTCTTAATGACCTGGCACTGTAATAACAGGGAAAAAATACTGTATAAATTTTTACCATCTGCAGTTGGGTAAGTTACTACAGTCTTTCCTTTCGGATGCAGAACTCACTACAACTATCCATTCTTTTTTTTTTTTTTGTTACCTGCAGAATAGATGATTACACTGTTTGAAATCCTGGGAATTTGGCATTTCTCTTCACTGGAGCTAGAATTTCACACATTATGTTCTGAGTAAAACATTATTTGAGGAACACTTGGAAAATTCAGCTAGTCCAGAATGTGTCTTCCTCCTTACTTACCATAGCAGTGCATCTTGCGTGGAGCATGTTACACTAGTGCACTGTGATCCATACCTCCTTGTAATTCATTGCTAGGTGCATTTTAGGTGGTGTTTTTGTCCTACTTTATAAAGTCCTGAATGGCTTGATACTGGCTTTTTAAAGACCACTTTTCTTCCCAGATGACATTTGGAAACTGAGCATAGATGAGGTACTCAAAATGAGAGTTAATTGGTTTAAACAGTATGTGATTGCTGCTAGGGTATCCTCAGTGAGTGGAACCTCAGCTCTTGAGCCGCAAAGCCCGAGCAGGGTGGCGGATGGGGGCCACCGACCACATGCATCTGCTGCAGCCTGCAGGAGCCCCTGCAGGCGCCAGGACGCAGCCAGGGCAGGAGGGGCGGGGGGCGCGGCTGCTCCCTGCTAGCAGTGCCACTGCCTTTGCAGGGCTGCTGCCCTCCTGTGCCACGCTGGCTCCTCCATGGCTGGGGCTCGCCACCCCTGCAAGCCGACGCTCTGGCTCTCTGGTACCTCCTGAAGGCGGCTCCTCCCTGCCAAGCCAGGGTCCGCTTTTTTAGGGTTACCATATTTCAACAATCAAAAAAGAGGATGGGCAGAGAGCCCCTCCAAAGCCCCGCCCCCATCCACTTCCTCCCACTTCCCACCCCCCTCAGGACCCCCAGACTCCTCTGATCCTTGTCCCCTTACTCCCCCCCTCCTGAGACCCCCCTACCCTAACTTCCCCCCTAGGATTCTACCCCTTACCTGTCCCCTGGCTGCCCCAACCCTTATCCACACCCCCAGCCCCAGACAGACTCCCAGAACTCCCATGCCCCATCCAACCACTCCTCACCCCCAGACAGACCCCCCCCAAACTCCCGACCCATCCAACCCTCCTCCTGCTCCCTGTCCCCTGACTGCTCCGGTCCCTCTCCACACCCCGGCCCCCTAACAGCCCCCCAGAACTCCTGAACCATCCAACCATCCCCCCACCCCCTGATAGCCCCCACCCCAGAACTCCTGTCCCATCTAACCCTCCTCCTGCTCCTTGACCTCCTCCCGGGACTCCCCTTACCACCATGCTGCTCCACGTGGAGCCAAACCAAACAAGCTGCTGAGCACACAGCCCCTCCCCCTCAATGCTGCGATGTGATGCTGAGGTGGGGGGGGCAGGGGAGGGACTCTGCCTGCTGGAGGCCAATGGGAGCAGCTAAATCAGAACTAGGCGCCCAATCAGCCATGCCACACTCTGCGTGAGGGGAAGGGAATGAGGAAAAAATCCAAGATGCCCCCAACCACTTGGCGCCCTAGGCGACCGCCTAGTTCGCCGACCCTAGTTGTTGCACGAGTCCTGGGTGAACCCAACAGCCTCACCCCACCGCTTGCCCGCGGGCCGCACAGTGAGCCCATGTGGTCCGCATGTTGTGTAGGCCTGCCTTAGATACTCCCACAAACCTAGTTGCCTCCCCTTTAACTATTTCCCAGCTTCCTCCCATGACACCCTCCACTTCCTCCATCTTATGTCCAGACACCAATCCAAATTCCCTTAGTTACTACCCAACTTCCTCACCTCCAACTTCCCAGTCAATCCCAGCTACTGCCCAGCTCCCCACAAACCCAGATGCCCAGCTTCTCCCCAAAGACAGCATCCACCTACTCCCCAGACACCCTTTAGCACAACCGACATCGCAGAGCTACAGCACTAGGTGCAGTTCCCTCTTCTACATTCATTGGCCATAAATTTGACTTTATAGTAAGTCATATACAAAGTATTTGTGGATATGCAATTTATTTAATTAGTTAATTTACACCAGGGGTAGGCAACCTATGGCACGCTTGCCAAAGGTGGCACATGAGCTGATTTTCAGTGGCACTCACACTGCCCAGGTCCTGACTACTGGTCCGGGGGGCTCTGCATTTTAAATTAATTTAAATGAAGTTTCTTAAACATTTTAAAAACCTTATTTACTTTACAAACAACAATAGTTAAGTTATGTATTATAGACGTATAGAAAGAGATAATCTAAAAACGTTAAAATTTATTACTGGCACACAAAACCTTAAATTAGAGTGAATAAATGAAGACTCAGCACACCACTTCTGAAAGGTTGCCGACCCCTGATTTACACTTTCATAAATAACTAAAACCACAAGAAACAGGAACATATGTGTATTCCCAATTTCTGCATGCTTGGTTGCTCACATGGGCCTGATCCAAAGCCCATTGAAGTCAATGGAAAAACGCTCCTTAACTTCCATGGGCTTTGGATGAGACCTCGAGTAATCAGATAAGCAACTAGATAAGCCTCATCTTACTTCATCTTTTTTTTTTCTTCAAAATATTTTATCATGAATATTTTTAAAATATTCAAATAACATTCTCACCCCCCCATTTTCAGAACTTTTGTTATTTCCCCATGAAAGTCTTGGTAGATAAATTTTGCACAGAGAAACTGGTTATAGTGGCTTTTTCTTGGCTGTGAAAGGACATCAATTCTGTTTAGTAAGTGAACTGAACCCCTTGTGAAATTCCTTAGGTTTACAAGGATAAATCAAGTGACAAACACACTGATGGTCCAAGCTAAAGTTCAGATTTAATTTATAGTTACGAGTGTATTTAGGTTTTATGAGAAAATGGTTCAACTATATCTTAATGTTGATATATAAAATACCATTCGGTAATAGTATACCTTTCCCACCAGCTGTTCACCCTGACTCATCTAGTTTGATTAAAGTTAATAATCCTTAATTCAAGATTATATTGGTACATATTAAATTGCAAAGGTTACCATTGTGCTTCCATTTTTGCATTGATCAAATTTTATATTTTATTTTTTTTACCCTGCAAAAGATTTGAGTTTCATTTTCCCAAACTCTGGGAATTTTCATTTTGAGCAGAGTTTTATGCAGGAATTTGCCTTTCCAAATTCTTTTTTTTTTTTAATCCACATGAAGAAAGAGAATACAATTGATTTCTCTACTCAGCCACTGCAATGATTGATCATAACATAAGTAGACCCTTTTTACTTGGCAGTGGATGAAGATCCCTGTGGGCTAAAAATGGTTTTATAGATGATTGGATGACATTTTGCAAAGCATCTTTGGCTTGAATTGCAATTATGAGGAATAAAGATCTTCGTGATTTTGAAATATCTTTCAAGAGGAGCACTGTTTTGGAAAGATTGCCATGTGACGAAGAAAAGCTAGAGAAAGGGATACCTGATGGATTTTTTTTAATGGATTACTTAGCTTATAGAGTCTGAAAGAATCTTCTATATATGTTTTAGCATTAGAGTCATCAGAGAATCCTGCAGCAAGTGACCCGTGCCCCACGCTTCAGAGGAAGGCGAAAGAACCCCAGGGCCTCTGCCAATCTGCCCTGGAGGAAAATTCCTTCCCAACCCCAAATATGGCGATCAGCTAAACCCTGAGCATGTGGGCAAGACTCACCAGCCAGACACCCAGGAAAGAATTCTCTGTAGTAACTCAGATCCCATCCCATCTAACATCCCATCACAGGCCATTGGGCATATTTACCGCTAATAGTCAAAGATCAATTAATTGCCAAAATTAGCTATCCCATCATACCATCCCCTCCATAAACTTATCAAACTTAGTCTTGAAGCCAGATATGTCTTTTGCCCTCACTGCTCCCCCTGGAAGGCTGTTCCAGAACTTATTCCTCTGATGGTTAGAAATCTTCATCTAATTTCAAGTCTAAACTTCCTGATAGCCAGTTTATATTCATTTGTTCTTGTGTCCACATTGGTACTGAGCTTAAATAATTCCTCTCCCTCCCTGGTATTTATTCCTTTGATATATTTATAGAAAGCAATCATATCTCCCCTCAGCCTTCTTTTGGTTAGGCTAAACAAGCCAAGCTCTTTAAGTCTCCTTTCATAAGACTGGTTTTCCATTCCTCAAATATGTGTCTCACCATCAACACTTGGAAAATTCTCAGCAGCAGAACAAAAGATCCACTTCCCTTCCCTGCAGAGAAATTGGAGAAACTAGCTTTTTTCAGCTTTAGCCAACCCATTGTCCCAAGGTCTTTTCACCTAAATTGTCAACTATTAAGGTTTAACAACTAATGTGGTTTGATAGATACATGCTACAGCCTGTGTCAGCAAATGGTGGATTCCAAATCCCCTGAGGCAGACCGTGATACAAGAATTTCACAACATCATTTGAATACATAAGTTTGAGTACATAGACGGACAAGACAATTCATCACAGTATTAATTTTTGTGTGTGTTCTGTTACCATATTTAATAGCAATGAAAGTGAGTTGTTGGTTGAAACGATGCCTTTCATTAAGGTTCTCAATATTTTACCCATTTAATTAAGGTAAAAGAGTTCACAACAAACACCTCAGTACTCCCAGGAGATCCTCCAGCAAAAGCAGTGAAGATCAGACTTGATGTTTCTGATATTTCTTGCTTCTAATTAGAGCGTATGTGGGATTTATTTCACAAGAGTGCATTTCACCTACAAATATGGGGTTTTTGCATCAAACAACTGAATGTACAAACCCAGGGGATGTATTGAGACCACTATGTCAATGTAGCCTTTTGAGTATTCACTTTGTTTCCTCAATAAGCTTGTTACTGAGCTATTGAAGTTACACCATTTTTATGTACAGAAAGTATTATGTTTGCACCCGTTTAATCCAGGGACCTGATGCAGCATGAGTGGATTTTGACTTCATGGAGCCCCACTGAAGCCCCACAATGAGTCTCCAAGTGGATGCAGGAATTCCTTGTGTTGAACAGCTTGGCAGACCAAGGGTCTGTGACTGTGCCAGTGGCTAATGTCTGATGGTACTCACAGTCATTAATACACATGGTGCTAAAATCACAAACATTTTCAATGTTCTTGGCCTGCTCACAATTTTTTGTTGTTTGATTTATATATACTTTTTGTTATTATAGTGTTCACTGGAAGGAAACAAAGCCATTGTAGTATAGAGTATTGCAGATTTTTTGTCTGCCAAGTAATACTTTATTAATAGAGTTTGGCTTCGTTCTTGGTAGTGGTTGACAAAAACAAATGGTTGATCTTCCCATTTTGAAGGAGTGGTGGGTGGGAAATAGTTATGCAAAAATTAGCCTTCTGTCTGGTTCTCTAAATTAGTGGGAAAATGAATCTCCTAGCCCTTTACAAGAAAAATACAGAATAAGTATTCTAAATCTTTTATTATATCTTTCTCTTCAGCTTTCAACTGCAGAACATCTGCATTTCACTTTTAATCTTCTCCCACTACTGGCTGACTAATTGTCTGTGCTACTTTTGTGCACTCCAGTAAGCTCTCTCCCTATAACTTCAGTAAATTTGGACTGAAGGGAAAGGATGATGCCAAATTCTCTGACACATATATGTCACATTTGTTTATATCACATGAATTGGCCATCTGAACTTGACCTCAGGTTGGCCTTGACACAAACTAAAAAGGCATCTATCTAAAAGATAAAACAGTCACATAGGCAAAGGCCATGTAGCACAAGCACAAACATGGTGACGTAGTAAACCACCAGTTGCATAGTTGCCTGTATTTGCACAATGCATTATTTTAATTCTTCCTTAAAATTAAGTGTGCTCTATGTGTGTTTTCATAGCCTTTAATTAGAGAAAAAAAGATCAGCAACAACAAAGTGGCAGCATAATAATCTATTCGTAGTATGTAGATTAACTGGCGGCCCTAGGGGAAATGCAACATTTTAATTCCTTGGTGATGCTCTGCTGACATCACAGATGGGTGCTCAAGCAATTTATGAATGGCGACAAAGCCTCGAGAGTGAATTCAGGAACATTTATACTCCAAAGTCCTCCTCTGTTATAAATGTTATATTCACCACTTGGGTGTAACACTCAATGTACATTTATGGGCAAGATACAGGGCAGAGCTTGACAATGTTATCAAATACCTACTAGCCAGTAGACTGACTATATTAATCAGAAATCAATATAGGAGGAGGAGGAGGAGGTTCCATGCGTGAGGACTGGAGGCCCTGCTGAGAATTCCAAGATTTTGCTATCCCACTGCAGTCAATAGGACTACTCAGGTGTATAAAATGAAGTACTTGATTATGCACCTTGCAGAATCAGAGCCTTACAGTTTAGATACCTGGCATAAAATGGGTATTTCAGTTAGATTTTAGAATCACACTGCATAAGTGAAGTTCACCACACAAGTAAAAATTTGAGAGAGAGAAATCTTCATATAATACTTCCATTATTTTTTTATACTACTTAACAAACATAGATTTTTGTTTATTCTAGAATGGTGCTAAATTAAATGTACTGCAATCCCTTTATTATGTAATTTCATAGTGATATTTTAATCATTCGTAAATCAGTATCTCTTGGATGCATTTTTTTAAAATTATTTTCTGCACCCCCACCTTCACCCACTGAGACATAATTTTGCATATAAACTAATAAATTATCTTGTACTTCTTTGCTGAATATAGAAATGTAATTTATACTCTTAGGTCAATTAGCTTTTCTCTTTAACAGTATTTCTGAAGCATTTTTTGCTGTTGTAAAATTCTATTAAGATAAGAAAATACAGAGTCTTATGCTTCTCTGTTTAATTTTTCTTAAGAGTCTATTACAGTGTTTCCCCCAATAAGCTAGAAAGAGAGAGAATGTAATTTGTACTTTCTAAAGCTTTTGATTTGAACTGATTGGTATGTTCTTTCCAAAAAGCTGACTAAGTTTTATTATAATACAACATGACCTTCATGAAAAGGTTAAAGATATCTTGAAAGAACTACTTTCAACCAACATTCACTAAAGAGACAGAGTAAGGAGATTACTGAGTATGGTTACTCAGATGAGTAGCCCTCACTTAAATCATCTGTTAGTGAATGTGTCAGTAGTCTGATGATGATTTTGCAGGTATTCTGTAATAAGCATAAAGCATCAAGATAAAGAAATCTGTTTCATAATTAAGATCATGTTAGTTGGTTTTTTATAGACTAATGTGTTGATGTGTATAGATACATTGGTAGTTGTATGAGTTTTAGCATTTCCAGTTCATAGGATCAAATGTTTTAATTATTTCTGGAATCTTAATATGATCTTCATTCTTTTCACCTTTCACCCAAAGAGATTCATTCCTTTACTCTGAGGAACCAGTGTGATAGACAAAATGTCAGTAATAATTAAAATTAATGGTGGTGAAAAAACTCCAGCAAGAATACTGTATATCCATTATGAAGTATTGCCCTGGAAATTGAAACAAAATGTTTCCTACATTTATTCCAAATATTCCTCTTTGTTTCACCAACTTGTCATTGTTGTGCTTCTTTGGCACCCTGATTTATTAGTTTGTGGCAAGGAGGTTGAGTATTTCAGGAACTCTATAACTCGCTGGCTGTTTTGAGACAAAAATGTCTCCACATGAAAATCCAGCATCCTGGAATTTTTAGCAATAGTCCCCAAGCTTCTGTAGCAGTAAGAACTAAGTCTTACTGGGTTTTGTAGTTCACATGGCTTTACGCTAAAAATTAATGTTATGCTAAAGCATGAGAGTTAGATTCTTTGTAGCCATGTTTCATTACACATAGCTGCAACAGTTTTGCTTTCAGTAGAACATTAGCAAGTCTTCATAATGCATATAGTATCAAATAAGCTATTTCCAAACAAAAGATAATGAATATTGTAAGGTAGTAGATGCTGGATCTTTGTTTCAAACATGCATAAGGACTTGTCTGCTCAGGGACATCCAGGAAATTTAATCCGAAGTAACTAAAGGTGTGAATTTAAGTGGCTAGTTAAAGTACATTAAACCCTTGTATGAAATCCCTCATTCAGAATTGAAGTGGCCTTAATATGGTTTAGTTTAATTCATGTCCAAAGTGAATTAAACTAAAAAGAATTAAGACCATTTGAATTCTGAATGACGGCATTCATATAGCTATTTAATATGGGTTAACTAAACCACTTCAAATTCACACCTTTATTTAATTTGGATAAACTTTCCTGGTTGTGGCACTGTAGAAAAGCCCTAATGTAGAGAGGAAAGTTTTCAGAGATATAAAGGCACTAAACTCTCATTCAGGATCCTGACAAGGGCAGTCATGACCAATGGTCAATTGGCTCAAATTTGAGGCTGAGAGTAGTGGAAGAGTTCATAATGAAGTTCCAGGCTGGGGTCAACACCAAGGATCAGAATTTGAGTCAGGTTATAAGGTGAGGTCCAAATCAAGCCAAAGTCAAAGCTAGGAGTTCAAGAGCAGAAAGCAGGAATGATCATGGTAGCTACAGAACATCAACACCATTTCCTGGATTCTTCCTGAAGCACCTCTTCAGTTTATATAGGGTAGGGAACCAGTCACGAGTGATGAAGCTACTGTCTGTTGGACCACTTGAGGCAGGATTTCCCATGGTCTGTCTTCACAGCAGATTGTGAGTAGTGGAGCACAAGCCAGCTACTACTGCTGCTGCTGGGTGGCAGGGTAGAGGTGTTCGCTATTTGGCAGCTGTGCTGGCCTGGGTTTGAGATCCACTGGGCCTTAGGTGCACTTATGTGGGAGTTGTGCACTTAACTCCTCTTTGTGCCTTTGAAAATCCCCCCCCCCCCGCCATCCTATATATCAGCGTTGTCCAACCTGTGGCTCAAAAGCCAAATGTGGACCTCAAGAGCAATTATATTAAGAAGAACATGTGTGTGACTTTGAATTGAAAATGAGATCCCTGCAATTTTTAAACTGACATGTTTGAATCAGGCCTTATGTTACATTCAGCGTTGGAATGTTCTAATTTGCATGGCCACTGTGGTAGGGGTTGTAGAGAGGGAAGTGTAGCGGCTAGATCTACTGGATCTGCATTTGCTTGTGATTCCCCACACCAAGGTAATCCCCAGAAAGGGACTTATGGGTTGTTTTTACCCTTTTAGCTCTGCTCGGGGGAACGAGCATGGCTGGGAATCTTCTGCAAAGTACTGATTGTGTCCCCTTGACCTTTGTGAAATGTTCAGATCTCAGGCTGAAAAAGATTGGCCACTTCTGCTGTATTTCATATTGAACTCAAATTAAGTCTGCACTGTGTAAGAACTTTTGGTTCTTGGATTGTATTCACCTGCTAAAGAGTAGTGGAAAGAAAATCTTCCTCACATTGCGGGGAGAGGGAATGGTTGTTTCAGTAATCCTGTATATGCTATATAGAGCAATAATAAGGGCTACATTCAATGCTGTATCACAGTTTCAGTTTAAAATAAATGTCTGGCTGGAGTCCCCTCCACACATTAAGTCTTAATCCCAGTTTTAGGAAGTAAATATCTAACCCTCCCAGTTGCCTTTCCAGGTATGTATTTACCACTTGCAAGCACTCAGAATCCTTGAGAATATGAAACTACAAACACCTTGTATTTGGGGAAAAAAAACATTAACCTATATTTGCATAAAAATAAAAAGGAACCCAAACAGTGAATCAGCGATATGGGCAACCTCTCAGTCAGAATTAATAATTGCCTAGTTTTTTGGATGCCCAGAAATCTTATTTGTAATACAATCCCCACCCATCAAAAACAACACTTAGACTCCCAATTGGTGGCAGCCAAGTAAACACCAAGAAGCATCTTGCCTTCATATGTCTTTTCCAATCCAGCCCACATCACTAGGTCCTGGTCTGATCTATGGCTGCCTGCTCTGATACTGGAAAGTCAGCTCCACCAGCTCTGTCACCACTGGTTGGGCCACACAAAACCAGCTCTACAGCCTCCTGCTAGTGTTGGATGTGGCATTAGCTCCTGCTTTCTCAGAAACAACATTTTCCTCTGTTTGCTGAATTTGGATTCCTTACCCACCACAGTCTTCTATCTGTTGTCATGGTCCCTGGGTTGGCTGCTCCTTCTGAACCCTTTCCCAGTCCCCCAGTGCACTGCTTTAAAGTGATAGCCCAACCACTCCCTCTCCAGTGCACTTCCTGGTAGCCAATCATTGTACTGATCAGGTGCATTGGGCTTGGCACCTGAAAGAGTTCTCTTCCAGGAGCCTGAGATCAATTTGTACCTTAGATCCAGGGGCGGCTCCAGGCCTCAGCGGGGGGGCGCTCTGCCGGTCGCCAGGAGGGTGGCAGGCGACGCTGGTGGACCTCCCGCAGGCGTGCCTGTGGAGGGTCCGGTGGTCCCGCGGCTTCAGTGGAGCATCTGCAGGCATGCCTGCGGGAGGTCCACCAGAGCCACGGGACCAGCAGACCCTCCGCAGGCACGTCTGCGGGAGGTCCACCGGAGCTGCGGGACCGGCGACCGGCAGAGCACCCCCCGTGGTGTGCCGCTGTGCTTGAACTAGAGCCACCCCTGCTTAGATCTGACACTAAACACAACTCTTGTAGCCAATCCTGTAGCAAACTGAGGATTTATTAACTAAGAAAAGAAATGAGAGAGTTATTACAAGGTTAATGCAGGCAAACATATAGACACAAATGAGTTACAGTCTATGGTTTTCAAAGGTGACATATTGAAGTAATCTGTCAGCTCTGAATGTCCTTTGGAGCAAACTCAGGGGGATTTCTGCTTCTGTTTCTTAGCTCTGGCCCTATGAGAGATCAAACAGCAAAAGAGAGATAATTTTTTCTTGTCATCTATTTTTATTTCCTTCTTCCAGAATTCAAGCTGATGGGATGAACCCTTTTGCTCCAGCTTCTTCATGGTGTGAGGATGCAATTAACAAATTCTGTGTATTGTGATGTTCCACAATGGCCTATTTAGTTCTGACAGGCCTTCTTGATGGGCAGGAGATGATCCCTCCTGACTGGGTTCACAGTTTCAGAGCAAACATTTTTTTTACAGTTACAAATCAAAAACTTAAATATCACTGTAAAGCATGTGAAAAAGATATAAATGAGATTAATGGATGCAGCAACTTACACAATTTCATAAAGACTAAACCATTGTTTTACGTTCAATACCCATTTTAACATATGAACACACAGGTGAAACAGACTGGTTTCCTGCAATGAAGTTGTCAGTGCATCACTGAGGCCTAAACCCTTGGCAGAAGCTGGCACCTGGTCTGCCAGAGTCACATATGGTTGTTCATCAGTACTGGGCTCAATACCTTGTGTTTGTTTTAAAAGAAAGAGCACAGAGAAATGTCAAAGGAGAAAATAAAAATACATAGATATACAAGTTACTATATAAAGGAAGTAACAGAAAAAGAATAGATCACATTTTGGATCTAGCAACTAGTGCTAAGAGTGTAAAGCTTGTATGATAAATGCTGATAGGTTGAAATAATGCAAACAAAGTAAATAATTGTTGACATAAACTAAATACCCCCCTCAAAAAACAAAAAACAAAAAAACAAGCAAACAAAACCTTTATTTTGGCATTAAGTACGACATATATTCAGAGTTGGTTTATTTTTGTTTTGTTCCTTGGAAACCTAAAATTCACATTTTATTCAAGTAACTGCTTTATCTGGCTGCCTTGGTGAATGGACTGCAGGATGTGGATGATTTCAGGTCTTGCAAAGAAAACAAAATTGCTCAATTAGACTCTCCAGAAAGGCTTCATTTGTCATAGTGAATTACACTGGTCATTGGCTACTATTAAGAGGGAAAAGGAAAGGAACACAGGATCACACTCTGTGAACAGGTCAGATTAAACCAGCCAGAAGGGTTCATAGTGTCATACACATTGCAGAGAATGAAAAAAGGCTTTGATAGTTGATAACTTAATTATCTGCCACTATCAGTTTGGAACGGCTTTTAAACATGTCCAAAATGTCTACCAAAATTTTCAGCAAGAGTGACAGCCGATTTTTAAGTAAGGATAAAAATGCAGCAGTCTTTCTGGAATAAAACTCTGACAGACTATGATGAATTACCTTATTATACTTGTTCGCATGACAAATGTACTTGATCAGTGTTTCTTCTTGGGAATAGTTGAGCTTATCCAGAGGCAAAAGTTGAAAGGAAATGAAAGCTAACTAGTAATCCTAAGTGTAATACATCAGCATTTCTACGAACATATGCTGAGAAGCCTAATCAATTATTGTTTATGTCAATAAGAAAACAAATCTCCGGTCCCCTCATGGTGTAACTTCTTCCTGAGTCTTTAACTCATTTAATATTATGGATCAAAACTGTTCTTGCTGACTCTCTCGCACACACCCCTTTATAAGGAATATATTGATAACTAAGAAACCTATTTAAATCATGGCTTATTTGTGACCAGGGGCGGCTCTACGTTTTTGGCCGCCCCAAGCAGTCATGCCCGGGAGGCGCCCCGGAGCCGCGGGAGCAGCGGACCTCCCGCGGTCATGACTGCGGAGGGTCCGCTGGTCGCGCGGTTCTGCTGGACCTCCCGCACCTGCGGACGGTTCGCAGGTCCGGTGGCTCTGCTGGAGCTGCCGCAGGCATGCCTGCGGGAGGTCCAGCCGAGCCGCGGGACCAGCGAACCGTCCGCAGTCATGGCTGCGGGAGGTGCACTGGAGCCGCGGGACGAGCGCCCCCTCCGCAGTCATGCCTGCGGCAGGTCCGGTCGTCCCAGGGCTCCGGTGGACCTCCCGCAGGCATGACTGCGGCAGGTCCGCCGGCCCAGCCTGCCGCCCCCCTGGGAAAGGGCCGCCCCACGCGCGTGCTTGCCGCGCTGGGGTCTAGAGCCGGCCCTGTTTGTGACATAAGCAACAAGACATAGCGATAGATAATATAATACACACACAGCTCCTCCTGTAATCAATACAAGCACTCAGAGGAAAATGCACTTAAAACTTATTCCTTCAGTGTAGGAAGTAGAATAATTATTTGTAGAATATGTTCAACTATTGTTTAGTAAAATAATTCATATTTTCCATATCTATAAAATGTCAGGAGACAGTTGTGTATGAAAAATATTATTACTATTGTCATTTATAAATTGTTTCTAAGGAATGACTATCTATAGGGGCCAACATATGACTGTTTTGCCAGCATACTAGATCCACACTAAACCACAGTTCCCTGATCTGCCCTCCTTATAATTGTGCACAAAAAAGGAATCCACATCTCAGCAAACATTTAATAGCAGTGTACTGAGGTCTGATGTGATCAGACCTTGTTACTTTTACAAAATGTGGTATAGTACATTGACAATTGTACTATGAGTTTTGGCTATTCATAATTAAAATAAAACTGCAGTTGTCAAAATATATGAACAGGGCATTTTTTGTGGTGCATGCATTGTGATTTTTGTCCGCTCATTCGCTAATTCACCAGATATAGTCATCTGCAATGGTCTCCCAGTCAGTAATGCTTATTCAGGAGGTAGTTCATTCATTCAAGATATGCATCATTATTTTGGTTCAAGGCATGATTTGAAAATCAACCATGTATGCAAAGAGATTGTTTTTTTGTTTATCTCAGCTTTAGAGGACCATTTCTACATCTGTGTCCCCGCATTCACAATTTGTTAGAAAGTCCATTTCTAAAAGCAGCATTATTTTATCAGTGTTTAAAATTTAATTGTGGAAAGTAATATTTCATTTTATTGATAAATATGCTTTGCAACACTTCAGTCATACAGTACACTGAGGAAAAATATATTTAATAAAAAAAATTCCCAACCAGCTCCAGTAGTGAATGATGGAGGGGGCCATTGAGAGAGAAAGGATGGTCTTATGTTAAGGCATTGGATTTGGACTCAGGAAAACAATGTTCTCTCTCTGGCTCTTGATTTCGTGTGTGAAGTTAGTGAAGTCACCTTTAACAAAAATATTCAGCTGCACTAATTGTCTGTTCCTCATTTTCTGGATGCCCAACTTAAGACACGTAGGGCCTGATTTTTCTAGTAATGTCAACTCTAGTTGAAGTCAGTGTGAGCTACAGGTGCTTAGCACCTTTGAATAATCAGGCCCTAGAGTGTCTCAGGTTGATCATCGTAAATTATTGGACACTTCTGCTGACTTATTTCTAAATATCTCTGAGTCAGTTTACTGTCTCTTATTTACATTGTCTATGGCAATAAAAATAACTCTCTACTTCATAGTGTTACTCTGAAGATAAATGCATTAATGTCTTTAACACACTGAGATACTGTGATAATGAGCTAATTTACTAATGAAAATCCCAAAGGGAAATACAATATTCTTAATTCAGTGTATGGCATACAGTAAGTAAAGCACAAAACTACACAGTAAACGAAAGGGGAAAAAACTATTTAACAGCAGCCTCACTCACTGTGCACTGGATGAGGCACAGGTCCTGTGGGAAAAAATAGGTGATTGTGTAAATAATGTGTAAACAATGTAATAAAGACTGCCTCATAATGCATACACACAAATTGTAGAGTTAAGATTATATGGACAACCTTAATTCTATAATTTCCTAACTTTTGTGTACTTAATTTTGCAGACTTAAAATTTTTTTTTTGGTCATATCAATACCAACATTTTCAAATATGGATATCTAAAATTAAGCTTCTTAATCAATATTTAGGCTGGACCTTCAAAATTGCTAAGCACCCTACAGTTCCTGGTTTCATTGGAGCTGTGGTTCTCAACATCTATGAAAATAGAGCCACTTGTTTAGGTCCCTAAACATGTATTTAGTAGCCTAACTTTAATTACCTGTGTTTGAAAATTTTTGCCATAATTTTCCTTTCGTTGGGTCTGTTAATGGTTAAATGCACATTGATGGTTTCTGGAACCTTACACAACATATTTCATCTAACACTTTTAGCTATTAGTATACTTAGTCATCTTAAGTGATAAGCACATATTTCCACATTTCTATTCAGACATGTATATTTACAATAGGTGTGATATTTACAGATAATTTACATATCCTGTAAGCTAAACATTGTGTGATATTTCCAGAGGATAGAAAAATTTTGTGTGCTTTAAAATAATCTTTCAAACATACTACCAAGTACATACTCATTTCCTCAATATATTTTTCAAGAGATGATGCATATTACATGGAAAATATGACTCTTGGCCTTGCTAAATGAGAAATGAACAATTTATCTGATTCTGATAACCATCAGCCCTATGTTAGTGAGTCTCTGGGGTCCGAACTTTACAGAGTAATTGGTTGAAAAGCAGATGGGGGTTGTTCCAAATGACTGGGCACTAAACAGCAGGTGGACAATGCTGAATCAGTGGTTTGCACTATTTGAGCATTGTTTGAGCCAGTGGACTACGTTAATTTAGGCTGCACATTGCCATTATCAGTAGGTATTTGTCAGACTATATTTTAAGGAATAATAAGGGATACAATGTTAGAATAAAACGGATCAAAATATCAGAAAAAACATGTAATGTTTTGAATTTTGTTTATTTCTTCAGGTTTTTTTTTTTGTCCAAAAATATCCACTTTATTTCAGGTTCTCTCCTAAATATTTGCATATTTTCAGTGAACCTTCATTATAAAGAAGAAACAGTTGAGAGGAGCAAAATGATATCTTTTGATGGCCAAGTGCACGTGTTGAATGGAAATGTTGAGTATTTACAAGGGATTTTATTTACAGTTGTGTTTTTTTGCAAAAATATCTACTTTGCCTTTATTTCAGTTATTTTGTTTGTTATTGTGTGTAATATTGGCTCACTCGAATGTAACTTCTGCTGAAATTTCAATAAAGCAGTTAAACAGAACAGTGGATAAAACTACAAATTAATTGAATGGGTAGACTTGGATCTAGCACTTCTTTAGCTGTCAGTTGCCTGTTTTTGTTCTGCTTAATTTAGCTGTTCTTTAGCTTGTAAACCTCAATGTCAATCCAAAGTCAAGCACAGAGAAAATTTATGTGACACAAACATGTCTGACCAGACCAGTGATGTGAGCAAGTCTGACATCTATGCAATGTATACTACTGAGACTGGGCTGTGAAACATTGGCTCCTTGCTCTCAAACCTGGATCAGATTTAAAGTAATATAATAATAAAAGTGCATTATAATCCACAACAAAGGAGGAAACTGTTAAACTTGGATTATAATTTGATTGGATACTTATGAGCTTCAGTAGGGAGGCTGTTCGAGAAAGAAAGAGAAGCAGTTTAGAGCAACCTGTGATTTAAAGTGGTAGTGCTAAGCAGTAGTCATTGAAAAAGAAAAAAAAAAGTGTGATTTTGGTTTTATTGATGTTAGCATTTGTTTTAATTATTTTTCCCCACCTAGATATTAGGATGAATATTTTTATCTGATTAACAGTACTAATACATTTTACTCAGTGCCAAAGTATGTTGTTGAAGGTATGAAACATGAATGATTGAATTAGCACTGAAGTACATCCGATACATCTATTTGGATAGTAGATCCATCTTAGACCTGTGTGTTCTACTCCATGGGCTGCATCACAGTGGAACAAAGGAAAGTCATTTGAATTTGCCATGCAAAAGTAGTTGTCTGTATCGTTTTAGTATTAGGAACAGAAATATTTGAAGGAGTAGCAGGCAGAGTTTCCCATAGATTGTCTAACTGACTTACTCATATTCTGGACACCCTGGTCCTGTCCATATAACAACTTACTTCTTACTATGAAGGTTTTTAAAGAAAAAAAATGTTGAATATGTTCCTGTACATTTTGTAAACTGCTTTTAGGCTTTGGACTTGATACTACATGACATTTTGATTAAAAAGCTAGAAGATACAACATTACCATGGCACGCATTCAATGGATTAAAAACTGGCTAAAGGTCTTAAAATGTAATTGTAAATAAAGAATCATCATTGAGAGGGGTCCCACAGGGATTGCTACTTAACATTTTTATCATAAGATCATTAGTGATAAAGTTTGCAAATGAGACAAAGATTGAAGCAGTGGCAAATAATGAAGAAGACAAGTCACTGCTACAGAGTGATCTGCATTGACAAGTGATGGGACACAAGCAAGCAAAATGCATTTTAATGCAGCCAAATGTAAAGTCATGCGTCTAGGAACAAGTGTGCCCCAAAGAATGTGGGCCACACTATCATGGGAAGCAGTGACTCTGAAAAAGACTTGGAAGAGGGTGGCTAATCAGCTACGTATGAGCTTCCAGTCTGACAGTTGCTAAAAAGGCTAATGTGATCCTTAGGGAGTAAACAGGAGGGGTATATCAAATAGGAGTAGGGAGGTTATAATACCTCTGTTTTTGGCACTCGTGCAATCCTGCTGCGATATTGTGCCCAGTTCTGGTGTTGACAATTAAAGAAGGGTGTTGATAAATTGGAGAGGGCTCAGCAAAAAGCCACAAGAATGATTAAAGGATTAGAAAACATGCCTTATAGTGATAGACTGAGGGAGCTCAATTCATTTAGTTTAACAAAGACAAGGTTAAGGGGTGACTTGATCAGTCTATAAGTACCTACATGGAGAACAGAAAATTGATAATGGGCTCTTCAGTCTGGTAGACAAAGGCATAAAAAGATCCATTGCCTGGAAGTTGAAGCTAGACAAATTCAGACTAATGGTAAGGCATGCATTTTTCACAGTGAGGGTAATTAACCATTGGAACAACTTACCAAGGATTGTGGTGGATTTGCTATCACTTGGAATTGTTAAATCAAGATTGGAGGTTTTTCAAAAAGATACGCTCTAGTTAAAACAGGAATTAATTCAGAGAAGCTCTATGGTCTTTGTTAGGTGGGAGGTCAGAGTACCGAGTCACAATGATCCCTTCTGGCCTAATAATCTATGAATCCATTAACTATTAAAAAAAAAAACATAAAATCAAAAAGTCCAAACAATGCAAAGCAGGCAGTCTCAGGCCTGGATCTGTGGAAGAGGTAGTAGAACTTTGTACAGAAACATGTTAGTCCTCTGAGGCAACCCTGCAAATCACATCTCTATGGCAACTAGCCAGTATTCTGTTCAATATGAAGATGTGAAAAACAGGAGTAAAGTTTCTGTGAGGTTTTCCACTTGTATGTTTATTCCTTTCCCTCACCCTATAGCTTATGTGTTTAGACCGGGGTGGGCAAACTTTTTGGCCCAAGGGCCACATCTGTGTGGGGAAATTGCCAGCAGGGCCATACATGTAAGGCTGGGGCAGCACACAGAGCTGAGGGAGGTGGTGCATACAGGCCAATGGGAGCTGCAGGGGGAAGTGCCTACAGGGGAGGGCAATGTATGGAGCCCTCTGCCCCTCTCACCATCTCCCCCAGGGCCCGCAGGGATGTGGTGCCAGCCACTTCTGGGAGCAGCTCGAGGCCCATGGTGCCACGGGGGTGGCAATCCTGTGGGCCAGATCCAAAGCCCTGATGGGCCAGATCCAGCCCATGGGCAATAGTTTGCCCTCCCGTGATTTAGACTATAAACTCTGTAGGGCAGTGGCTCTCTCTTCCTGTATGTTTATACAGGTCCTAGCACAATAAAACCATAATATTGATTGGTCCCTTTCAGCACTACCATAAAATAAATAGTAAATAACAATAATAGCAGAGAGTTGGTCTCTTCCCACAAGTACACAGACTGCGGTATGGTGTGATTTCTTGATCTAGGGGTATGATTCTCACTTTGGGCGGGAAAGGTCCCGGATCAAAATCCTGCACAAGCCATTGCAGAGATTGTGAAAATCATGGCATCTTTGAAGTCCTTCCCAGGTAGACTCCAGCATGACATGTCTTGTTGGTGTACAAATATAATTCATACTTTAGGTATGCCCTATTTGATCTTTCTCATAATGTAATGCAGACCACGGTAAAAAGTAGAATGTATCATAGAATCCTAGCTGAGATGCTCTGCACACGCATGCTTACACACGGAGCATTTCTCAGGATTAAGGCTCAAGTTGTCCCAGGAGGCTATCTTCTGAAGAATATTTGAAATGGCTTTTAGAAGGGAAGTATTGATGCTTTAGTGCAGTTGTTAAAGCAGTTTCACTTGACACAGTTTATACCATTAAAAATGATACATTGATTTCAAACATAGTTCTGATTTATGCTTTGCATGAACAGAGCTTGTATGCTAGTACTCATTCAGACATTATGTGAATTTCCAGCCACTCTGTATCAGTAACAAAAAGGTATGGAATGTGTCACTGCTTGTTGATTCCAGAGTTTGGAAATAATGTGGAAATGCAGCAGAACAAAAGCATTTTTATAATATCGCTATCAGGAACCAATCAGAACATAGAAAGAAGGTTTGTGTGGGGTTTTCTCTTGCTGAGGAACATGCGTGTGAATATTTATGGCATTGTTTAGAACAATCTCCAATTAAACAGATTTATATGCACAAGTATAGTAATTCAAAACAGCATCCTTATTCAAGAGATAAGCACTGAACGCGAACACAAGCACATAAAAATACACATTTTTGTTCTTCCAGTTTAGCTTTGAAGCTTATAGCAATTTAAAAAATAATATTTTTCACTGGGTTAGTGCAGTAATATGCTCCATTCATAAAAAGACGTACATATGAATAACAATTCTAAAACTTTCTAATATAAGTTTGAAATCAATCATTGCTCAATGTTAATCTTTTTATCATACAAATATACCTTAAAACTATATGGTATTCTGTGGGCATATTTTACCTTCTGCTTTAATTTGCAAGATATGTGATTTCTTATAATTCTATATTTAATTATGATACTAACAAGCTATTTTTCTCTGTTTTCAGGTAAGCAAATAACAGATTCTTCAGTATAATCAGACTACATCAAGGTAAAGCAATTTCAGGTATATAAGTACTCAAGATGGTATTGTCATTATAAATGTGTATGTGGAGAGAGGGACAACTGGGCTTGCCTGTGTACAAACAATGATGAGTTAAGCAATAGAGTTTCAAAAGGAAAGATGCTAATGCCATTCAAATATAGAAACCTAACAGAGAGAAGTTGTATGCTACAATGTTGTTAGCCTCTAGTAGCAGTATTTAAAACAATTTAAATGTTGGTTTAATCTTGACTATTCATTTAATCTTGACTATTCAATCATGGCCCCGCAGTAAGAGTGAATGAAGGCAACATTATAGTCAATTTGAGAAATTAGGTATAAAATTTTGAAAATGGTGAAGTGTATCGGATAATGAGTATTGAATTGGATAATTAGTTAAAGGTAATGAAATGAAACATGAAAGATAAACAAAGTAGATGTTTAAGTATTAAAATACCAGTGAAACTAAAGCTATGGGAGGATTCTCATTGTTGGCAGAGAGCAGAGGATACCATGCTGCAGTTTGTAAACAATAGATTATGGCCAACGTTTTGCTGAAAAAACAAGAGCCACGGCATAGAATGTAATATATCATACTGAAAACTAGAACCTCTGTTGTTAATACTAATAAAAAATGCTTGCTTCAAAGAACCAAATTCATTCACTTTTTCTGTTAGAAGACAAATTCTTCCCTGATTTAATGCTGGATCAGGAAAAATTTAGTTTCTGTTCTTCCCTAAAGATTAATTGCCTAGCCTATGAATTTACCACTCATTACAGAGGATCTGAACAGAAAATAGCCAAAGGCGCTATCAATTCATTAAAGAAAAGTAGCATTAATTATTGAAACAAACAAAGTACAGAAATACTAGTCTTTAGAAGAAAAGTTGTATTAAAACATTTTATCATTCATTGTAAATAGTGCAGTGTGACTGAAGGATGTGTCTTTTGGATCTCCCTTTCTCCCCCTAAAGAAACCTCTAAAGAACACTTTCCTTCTCTTTGCCTCTCTGGCACATATTGTGACAAATTCTCTATATTTGGAAGTAAGCAGTTATAAAAAGAGACTGGAAAGTAAACACTGTTGCATGGATTGATGAACAGAAGAATCTTGCACTCCGTAGTCGTTCCCCAGAGTAAATACATCGATACAGGTCTTCAGTAGCTACAGGGTCTAAAAATTCCACAGATTTGTTCCTCAGTCCCTAGACACCACATTAAAGTGTTTTATTACAACAGTATTATTAAAGAGGGTTACAAACTTTTGGTAAAACAGTTTTTTTTTAATTGGTTGATGTTATATATATAAAATATTGAAGATATATATGACTTGTTGAGTATTTTTTTTAATATGGTTCTTTTCCTCCCTCTTGCTGGTGTTAGTCAGATATATTTTTGAAAAACATGTCTTTTGTTGTGTTCAGAATGGACAGGCCTGGACCTTAATACAGTGGAGCATATCTCTGAGCTCTAGATGTGTAAATGTGTCTGGAACTTAAGTTAAAATCAATATACAGATTTAAAAAAGAAAACATACTTAAGGGTTCAAAAATATTGATTTTTTTTTCTCAGTAAGAAAAAGCCATAGCATTTGTAAGACAACAAGAACATGTATAGAATATTTATGTCTTTCTAGTTGCTACCTATCATTAAAATAAAGACCTCTCAGAAAAGGAATGACACGTGAAGTGGAAGTCTAGAAAATGAAATGCAATGACATTTCCCAAAATCTAAATTATGGGATTTCAGGATACACAAAATCATCCATGTACAAATATCTCTACAATAAATACAATTAGTTTCCTATAAAAAGGCAGAACACTAGGATAAATATTACTAAATAACTTATTTTAGGTTTATGTTGAAGTTAAAAGGGGTTTCAAGATCCTGACCAAAGTAAAATTAGTCTCAATTTTTTTCAACTACAAAATTATGCTCTGGATTTGCTTTCCTAGTCCAGGTGCATTTTGAATGTTAACCTCCTGCCAATGATATTAAATCAATGTAAGACTGATGGTTATTTGATTTAGCAACATCTGTTGTTCTGCAATGTACTTCTAGCACGTTTTTACTTTAAATGTAATATGCCATTTATTTTAATCTCAAAGCATGTAACCTGTAATAGTTGCAATGCAACTTCTGAAGCTGTGTGTGCGCGTATGTGCAAGCGCATGTGCGCAGTCAAATTAATGTCAGTAAATTGTGCAAAACATCAGTAACTTTAATAAGGATGGCAGTTGGAAGCTCTTTAAATCAGTTACTCTACAAATTGACACACAGAATTCTTCCAGCTGTAGGCCATTGAGTAACTTTTCCCTCCCCCCCCAATTAGCCATCTTTTTTGTTCCTGGTGGATTCATGAAAACAACAACATACATTATCAGAGCCACAATACTGTTTCCTAAATTCGTCATGGTATCTTACACCTGTCACACTGTGCAAAGAGTTGTAATGAGAAAAAATGTCCAGAGATGAAATCTACAACTAAATTGACTTTCCTTGCACGTATTGCTATATGCCACCAAACAATCAAAACAAACATAATTGTAAGAGAATCAGTGTTTCACACTTTATATGGGTCAATTGAGGTGATATGAGATAAATATAAGAATAATAACATCCAGAATTTCAGAGGTCTGAGAAGAGTTGTACTTTTGGGTGAGAAAATATTCAATTTACAAAGAACATCAGAAACAGAATATTTCTTGTTTTGCAATACAATACATCTTAAATATGCACAGAATGTTTGTGCATCAGGCATCCTCTGTGTTGCTATGGTAATGTGACAATGTTATTCCATATTAATATATGTATTATTATTTATTTATTACATCCACGTTCATCTTTTAAGGATATTTCCACATACTCATTTTGCAGGCAGATTGTGATTTATATTTTAAACCAATAAAGCTCTATATAAGTTAATATTTCACTATTTATGTTTTAAAATAATTTCTAAAAAAAACAAAATAGCTAGATGGATACTTTCAAAAGAATTTTCATAGGATTTCACATCGTGTTCATGATGTCTGCTATAATTTAGTGTTTGTATTACTTAATCTCTGTGCTCTTGGAGCTTCACATCTTCTCCACATATAGAAATAGCAAGATAAGCAGTCTTTTTGCCCTTTCTGTTACACAAAGGTAAGTTGGATTCTTGTCTCCATATGTACAGTGGATGCAGGTATGGTTTCTTATGATAAGAACATAATGGATTGTCCTTCTTCCACCCCAGCCTCCCTATTCCAGAAAGAAGCAATGGGACAAAAGAATTGACTTTGCCCTGAAACAAAAATTCCTTCAATCTACACATGTGGTTAAGGGCTTTCTGACTCAGGGCTGAAATGAAGCATGGGACCCTACAATAAATGCTGAGGTTAGATAGTTAATAGCGCATTCATTCACCTTGTGCTGCCTGTCCTGTGTCATGAATGAAGAGTGTCTTCCACAGAAAACCTAATATGAAAGCATATAATAAGAGTGTACTGTAATGAATACTTACAATGTCTTTAATGTGCTTCACTTGAAAATGTAACATACCTGTAGTGTAGTTGGTTGTTTTTGTTTTTTTTTCTCTTTAAATATTCATCATTTCAAGATTTACCATAAATAAAATAAAATGTGGGGAAGGGAGGGAGAAACACTTTCAATATCTTGTCCAAGCAGTAAGTACAACTAAATGAATGTTCAGTCATTTGTGACCCTTCTTCACATCTTCAATACTTAGTGTCTGAAGTCAATAAATAATTGCACCTATCATGTTATGGGTATATATCAGGTGACTAAGTTGCTGGGTTTTTTTTGTTTTCACACACACACACACACACACACACACACACACACACACACACACACACACACACACACACACACACACACACCCCTTATATACCAGGTCACTAACTTAAGGGAAAAAAAAATACTTGCCAGCACTCCTCTGTGTCACACCTTTATTGTATGTATGCAAAATGGCATTTAGTATGAAAATCCGGCAAGATTGAAATTGACCCCAGTTAATAATATAGAGCTGAATTGTGGCTTGGCTAATGCAGCAAGGTCTAGGCTAGTGCCCAAAGTCTAGGGGATAAAGGGCACAGTCCTTTTTTCTCTGAATTGGCTGCCCACATCATGGATGGCAGCATGTGATTGGAAACAGGAGAGTTGAGCCTCTATTCCAGGGGTAGGCAACCTATGGCACGGGTGCCGAAGGCAGCACGCAAGCTGGTTTTCAGTGGCACTCGTATTGCCCAGGTCCTGGCCACCGGCCCAGGGGGCTCTACATTTTAATTTAATTTTAAATGAAGCTTCTTAAACATTTTAAAAACCTTATTTACTTTGCATACAACAATTGTTTAGTTATATATTATAGACTTATAGAAAGAGA
This sequence comes from Mauremys mutica, assembly GCF_020497125.1. Lineage (NCBI taxonomy): Eukaryota > Metazoa > Chordata > Testudines > Geoemydidae > Mauremys > Mauremys mutica. The sequence continues at coordinate 180,546,437 of NC_059072.1, read as the reverse complement.
CCTTCTAAAAACGTTACGATGTATTACTGGCACATGAAACCTTAAATTAGAGTGAATAAATGAAGATTCGGCACACCACTTCTGAAAGGTTGCCGACTCCTGCTCTATTCTAACCCCTATCCCTGGACACAGGTGGTTAGGTAAAGGGTGTTGAATGACCAGAGCCAGTGTGTCTGGTGGTGTAGCTGCACTAGCATGTCAGGTTGCGTATGCTCTGCCATGAATAGACTCAGCGTAGTTTACTCTCTGGAGTGGTATAGGAATGACTCACCATTTCCTTCCTGTGCTGCTTCAAAGAGCAACACCACAATGCACTGCCCCTTATTCTGAGTAGATCGTTATCTCACAATCTAGCATATAATAATTGAATATGAACCTATTATTCTCAGACTATGAAGTTGTAATACTAAAAACAAACAAATAAGCTAAATCAAATCTATTTTCTGTAGTTATCAAATTATTCAGTAGAATAGCCAACAAAATTAGGCCCCTACTGACATGATGATAATTAAGCAAAAATGTATTCCTTTGCAGATCATGAAATATAAGTTAAAAAGACCAGTAGAAAACTAAATCAAAACTGTTTTATATCAATCAAATACCAGTGTAATTAGACCAGATTATTCAACAAGAAATCTTACAAAATTAAGCTACTATTAATGCATTTGTAAGTAGATGCAAATGTTACTTTCTAGATTGCAAGGTTTCAAACTAAAAAAAATTCTAATGAAATTGAGTCAAGTAACTGATACTTAGTTGAGTCATTCTGCTTTTCATCAGCACATTTTTTCCTTGATTTGACTATTCAAAAATTCTACTGCTTCCGCTTAGTCATAAAAAATATACTTTGTTTAATATTTCTGGTTAAGTAAAGTTTAAGAGGGAAACACACAGTTATAGCCAGTAATGAAAGAGATGCCGGGGCTCAAGCAATTTGTTTTACATTCATAACTGATGCAGCAAGCCCAGAGGTACCTAGGCGATGAACTGCCAAGCCTAGAAGTGCTGGGGCTCAACCCTGGCAAGCCCTGGCACAAATTAAGCATTGGTTATAGGAAGACCTTGCACTTAGTATTGGCCTAATTTTGCTCCCACTGAAGTAGAGAGTAAATTTTTACTTATGAAAATTTCATCCTTTAGCACTTATACCACCTAACGACTTATCTGAGCACCTCACAAATAGTGTATAGAGAATACCGGAAGTTCTCTGTATGACCCCCCAACCCCACTCTGTAGGGATGCTATATTTTTTAATATGAGAATTTTATTGACATTATACAGGGAAATCTTCAAAATTCAGTTTTACATTTTTTTTTCCTGAAGGCAGTGAAATTTATGGCCCTTCTAATCTGTAACACTACTCTTGAATCAAAGGTGTCAAATCACACAGAAATACAGATGCTTGAAGTTTGTTAGGAATCCAGAACTATTTTGTTTTTATTTAAACCATTTCCATGTGTCTGTACATTTAGCATTTAGAAACAAAAGGAGAGAAATGTATTGTCTTATTTGTGACTACTAAGACTATTGTGACTAATAACTTAGAAAACATACCTATCTATTATCTGGTCTTTCCACCACCCTGTTTGTTTGCTCAGCTCCTGATTCCAGAAAGCACATAAGCACTTTCATAATTTTAATCATGCCCAGGGTCATTAAAGGGACTTAAACACATGCCAAAACCTAAGCATGTGTTTGAGTGCTATACTTAATTGTATAGCTTTCCTGAATTTTGGTACCCTGTGGTTTATTTTCTAAATCCTCGATTATGAACTCTTTGGGGCATAATATCTCAGTGCTGTGTGTTTTCACAGTGCCTAGCACAGTGGGGCTCTAATCCTCGTTTGGGGGTTTTAGATGTTACTGCAATAGGAACAATTAATAATAATAATATTCATTTATGGACTTAGGAAACCCAGGTATCCTAGCATTTTTTGCTATGGAAAGATTTTGTAAAACCTGCCTCCTCCCGCCCCCAAGGATTATCCATTATAAGAGACCCTACCAAAAAACTCTTCCTTAGTTTGCAATGGACTGTATTCTTGTTCTATGATTAAACTGTTTTAAATATACACACAGAGCTATTTCTCATTTTTTAACATTAAAACTAATATAAAAATAAATTTAAATAATAAGTGATCAAATCTGTCACCTGTTGGCAGACTTGCTAATAAAATTGACTTCAAGAAAACCTTTGGTAATCCTGTAACAGTAGATGGCTGGGCAAAATCAGATTTCTTAGCAGGATGCGTGGCTTTTTTATTATAATTATTTTTTATTTGCAATGGTTTCTGGCAGAAAGCAGGATAAGAGATCCTCCTTTTGTCATATCCCCCACTTTTAAAGAGTCACTGGAATGGTAACTGCTACAAATTTCTCCTTTATTATATGCTTCATCTCTCTCTTTGGGGAAAAGATAAAGAAGGCACACATACAGACAGACACACAAAAGCACTTCAGAACACAATTTAGTCCTTCTCTAGCTTAAAAATACTGGAGACTTAAAAGAAAAAAATACAGCAACTACATTGAAAAGAGAAAAGGAAAATACTGAAGGAGGACTAAACTGCTCACACCAAGTTTCTCAACAGCAAAAGGGGCAAAAAGATTTTGTCTTGCCTGCCAGGTACCTTGCCATGAGTAAACTTTGATGACCCAGACACCGAGCAGTAGGGCAGCATTGGCAAAGAGAACCAGATCTTCCAAATAAATAATGTTGTTTATTTGCATTTAATCACTGTCTCATTCTCCCCACCCCTTGCTTCTCCATGGAAACCCTTGAGATGAAAGTCAACTCCCTTCTGTTTCCAGGTAGAATTTTCATACCAGTTATTGGGTTTTTTTTTTTTTTCTGTGTGTGTGTTTTTACCATTCTTGAGATTCAAGAGAGACTGAATACACCAGCATTCATGAATTAGCATGCATGGTTTCATATTCATTTTGGCTTTATGGATAGATTGGCATATATCCTTTGCTAATAAAGCATTATCTATGTAATTACTGTGGGGTACAGACGTGTACAAGGGAGAGCCTACATATAATAAGGCAATAAATAAATGGAAGAGTCATTTGTGTATGAAAACACAATGTAGCATATTGGGCCATATGCACATACTCAAAAGAGCTTGCAGGTTCCCTCACAGTGTTGGTTACCAACTGACTTGAAATTAAAAACACTCAGTGTTTGCTTTCTTTTGGGTTCCAGCATGCAGTGTTTTGTGCAAATGTTTTTAATGTCAGCAAAAAGTGTCATTGAAATTGGGCACAAAATATTTTGGTACTATTTGGGTGACTGTGAAAATTTGAAGAAAACTTTCTGTAGTGTGCTTCAGGTTTCCACAGAGGTCAACAGCAGCTGTTTTGACTGTTCTTCAGATGAAGTGATTGCATTTTTTGTGCAGCAAAACATCTTTTACTTTTCCAATATTTGGGTTTCTAGACAATATATAATTATTTATATAGCCTCAGAATGGTTTTACTATTACTGATGTTCCTGCAAATTAATTTGATTCTCCCAGATTAAGAATCTCTAAGACACACTTTAACTGTGTTGTACAAGGCACAGATAGATCTGGGAGGTCTACACTCTCGTAAGATACTGGTCTGTCACCTGCACAATTCTCTCATTTCATTCTACAGACTAGGAACTGATTTCTTTCCCTCTTATTTCAGATTTTAGATAAACCCCACTATATTATTGTTATTAGTAGTCATTGTAGTGGTAAGAGTATAAGATTTTCAAGTGAGGGCCACCTTGAGAGAAACCAGAGCTTTCTACTGTTGTGAAATTCAAGGCATTCTTCACATATCCTGCATTTCAGGAGAGCACCCCGATTCAAGAAATCACTTAAGCACAAACTGAAGTCTTATTGAAGTCTAAGACCTTGAAGAAAGTGGGAATTTAAGTGTGTATTTAAAACTAAATGCAGGCTTAAGTAGTTCTCTGATTAGGGATAATTTAGGCACAGACTCAAGAGCTTTCCTGAATCAGAGCCTAAATGCTGGGATAGGGAGTCGAACTGTGGCTGCTGCTATCCTAAATTTCAATCCACATATAATGTTTATGGCCAACTTATAAACTCCTGTGAATAATGGTTATATATTGGCTAGCATGTTAGTATGTGCCATTGTAACATGATTTTACCCTTAATGTGACTCTGCATCCTCACTTAACATGTCCTATTTTAGAAACTGCTGACAAATGTAAATTTCACTTTTATTTCTGAGACCCTCACTGTTTGTGCCTGGTTTCAACAGTTGTCCGCCTAACACAACCTTAGCTTTATCTTCCTCTGTCCTTTTAGTTCTGCTGTAATTTGTGTTGGTAATATTTGGTATAACATTGTCTCAGATTTGCTTTTGTGTGTATGTTTTTGTAATAAGGAGACATGAATATACACAGAATTTAAGGAAAAAAACATTTACAATGTTACATACAATATTGTGTGATTTTTTTTGTTTGTTTTGCCCCCAAAATGGGAATTTTTTTGGCCAGTGGATTTCACATAATTTCAAAGAAACAAAATTTTGATTATTTTGCAAAAAGTCTGAAAGCTATTCAGAGTAAAGTATGCAGTTAAAAAAAAATCCTTTGAAATGTTGAAAAAGTTGGAGGAGGCCCCAAAGTTAAGCACATATCTGGGGTTCAGAAGAGACTTATTTCTACCACTGACTGGTCTTTAATCATATTTTGAATATATTCTGATCCCTTTTTGACCTAATTAGCAAATCAAAATTTGGAGTCTTGTAGGTTGTTCCAGTTGTGAGTAAAGATTGTTGCTAGAGTCTGGTATTTTCTTTGATGTAATCTTGTTTATTTACAAGGAAGGTACTAACTCCTGCTGCTTCAAATGCAGGAGGAGCCAAAAATAGTATAACTACTTTGCTTACATCCCCAAGCCTCTTTAGCCAGCACCAGTCCCAGAAGCCCTCTCCCTAGCTTCTTCCAGGATCATAGCCTGAACAAGCATTGTATACCTGTGTCTGTCTGTCTTGTGTCTGTGCTCCAGCTTGTCTTTTCCACACATATGGGCATATACACAAAGCACAGTGGAACCCTCTGCCCACCTGGTCCTAGTTTTGGGCAGATTCCATTAAGCCTTGTTTTAGGTGGGGACCCTTAACTGTCTCGTATAGCTATCTTCAGTGAAGGGCCTATTAGACCCATCAGTTTTTTAGGTTTAACCTAACCCCTGACAAGGTTTAACCCAGCTCATATCAATATATACTGCTTTACAAAAGTTTATTTAATAGAGAAATTGCCATTGTCTCCATTTTATTAGCTAGAGAAACTGGGACTCAGAGAATCAGAGGAATTGGGCTTTGATTTACAGAAAGGCCATTTTAGATGCATTTGAAAGATTTTTTTTAAAGTATTTTTTTTTCTGACATCATCTATGCATTTGAACTCATGATACAAAGGAAACCTAGCTGTCAGTTAGGAAAAACAGGGAAAAATGTCTGAATTAATGTGTTAAAAAAACCTCTATACCAGAGGTTCTCAAACTGTGGTCTGTGGACCACCAGTGGTCCGCAAGCGCCATTCAGGTGGTCCACAGATAATTCCCACCAAGGTGTGCACCTGGGTGGCCATGCACAGGAGAATGAAGGGCCACCCTCCAAATTAGTGGAGCCGCGCAGGCCTGGTTCCACTAATTAGGTGCCTGGACCCTGGAGAAGATGCACAGGTAAGGTGAGGTGGTGGCCTTGGAGGGAATAGGAGATAGGTGGGAGGAGGCAGTGGGGTGAGAAGATGGGGTGGGAGGAATTTGGGACAGGCAGGGCTGCGACGGCAGAGAAATAAATGATTTTCCCTAGCTCCAGAGCTGAGACTGCCGGGGCGAGATCCCCCTCCTTCCCAGCCTCAGCTCTGTGGTTGCTGGGATGGGGGAGAGGACCCCCTCCTTCCCAGCCCCAGCTCAGAGGGTGTCATGGCAGGGGAGAGAGGGCACATCCATCGCATTAGAAAAGTAAGACTACTGATATTAAAATATGAGTTGTGTGCTTTTATCTGTAGAACAAAAGTTAATTATTAATTTTTTTATATAGAGCGCTTTTATCCAAAGTGCTTTACAATAGTTAGCTAACAGTACAAACAACATTTGGAAAGATCAAGTTGTCCGCCGAGAGCCTCAGCAATTTTCAAGTGGTCCGTGAGAAAAAAAGTTTGAGAACCACTGCTCTATACTATTCTAAAAAGCTTGTGTTACTAGGAAAAAGTCATAAGCAAATACTTGATCCTGATTCTCCTCTTCTTTTTCTAGCCTTAGTCTCATCTGTATGGGTCTGGCTCTTTGAGCCCTTCTTCTCCTTTCCAGTCTGTCTCGAAGCAGTTCCTCCAAAACTCTGCATCTAATCAAATCCTTTTGTATGACGTCCATCCATTTACTTTTTGGTCTTCCAACCTTTCTCGTTGTGACAATCCACGCTAATGAGTAGTTGTCTCGTCCCTGCCCGCTAACCCTGGGTGCCCTTTCAATGCTTCGCTGCTGTAGCCTTCCATCTGGACTACTCACAAACAGGCTCCAGCATCCAAGTCCCAGCCATGTCTGAGCATGTCCTGCAGCCAGCCAGCCACACCTTGGCTCTTACCAGCCTTGGTTATACTTCAGGGTGACCCCAAAACACTCCCCGTCTTGGATTTCCCCCCAGAAATATGTCTGATATTGCCCAGCCCTCTCCTAGATACTATAAATTCATATAAAGTCCATATTTCTTTAACAGAAATAATATGCACACACCTTGTTACCCCAAATACAGTTTCACAGACACTTCAATTTAAACACACTGGATTAGATAAAACAATAAAAGAATTTTATTAACCACAAAGTGAGATTTTAAGTGTGTATAAGTAATGAGACATAAAAGTCAGAAAAGGTTACAAGAAAAATTAAGAAAAAACACAACTGGTACCTAACTTAACAAAATATGTTAAATTGAAAGCAAGGTTTTTTCACCGCATGCTCTCAGTAGTCTTACTAATCAAATGTCTGAGGTCAGGACCCATTCTACACTTCAATTACTGCTTCCTTTTCCCTTCTGGCGCAGTGAATCAACTGACCCAGAGAGAGGAGTCGTGCCTTGGGGTGTTTGTCCCTCTTTTTTATAGTGTCCAGCCCCATCTTGAAAAAAAAACATTTCCAGCTGACGTTCTGGAGACAAAACGTCCATGGAGGAGAATGTTCCCTGCTGTTTTTCCTCACCTGTTTGAGGTTTCTTTGTCGACCTTTCCTATTTGATGACTCTGTTTACATGCAAATTAAGCAGAGCACACATTCCTTTGTTTGAGTCAGACATAGTTGCCAACTTCTGCTGTGGTTTGGAACATGTGTTACTAATATGATATAGGGAAATCTTATAACTTCACATACAATGTTGCCACACATATTTTATCAGGACAATATTGACCAGCAGACTATGAGTTTTCAGATGGTACCTCACAAGTCATACTTTGTACAGTTATTACAACTGTGTGTAGGGTGTGGACACTGGGTACATTCTGTCACACTCGCACCCTCCACTTCTAAGTTTAACACCCTGTTTCCTATATATTCTTCTGATCTTCTTGTCACATGGACAAACCAATTAAGCCCGATTCCCTCAGCTTTTTTATAATTGGTACCAGCTTCACACTTCCTCTCACTTGTTTGTTGTTAATATTGTCTATTCTTGTAACTCTAAGCATCCATCTTAACATTTTCATTCCCACTATATTCATGATCTGTTCCTGTCTCTTTCTCAGTTCCCAGAAATAAGAGCCATTCAAAGGCCTAATTATTTTCTTGTAGATATTATTTTTTCAATGTGATAGGCATTGCCCTATGGCAAATCGCTCTGCTCACTTCTCTCCATTCAGTCCATGCCTTTCCTGTTATGCTTATAAGTTCATCGCAGAGTTCACCATTATCCTGTACTGTCGAACCTAGGTACTTATATATCTTTGATAGTAGCTGGCCTTCCAGACTTACAGTCCCGTAATCTTTCTGCAAGGTGTAATCGACTATATGTACAGACTATATACTCTGTTCTATTGATGTTGATTTTCATGCTGTTTCTTTCAAGTATGCACCTTCGTCTCTCTAAATTTTCTTCCATTTTTTCTTTGCTTCCCCCCTTGAGCACTATATCTGCAAAAAGCATGCACCAGGGTGCCACTGTCTGGATATTTTCTGTAAGTGCATTGAGCACCAATGTGAACAAAAAGGGGCTTTGTGCTGACCCTTAATGTACTCCAACCCTTACTAGAAACTGTTCAGAATACTTGAACCTGAGTAAAGAGATAAATATTGTATAGGCCCTCGTTTAGGATCACCTCCATGTTGTATACCCACCTCTGAGTAACATGGCAATCCCAAACTTATGTTAGTGTAAAACCTTTATTTCACTATACACTTTAGCATAATTTTTCTTTCTTATGTGTGTTTATTTGCATATGTATACATGGAATACAAGGAATAATAACAACAAGTGATCTGTGAACCAAAAACACCATTGCTACAGAAAATGGCAACAAAAATGAGTAGGGGTATGAACAGCTTCCATATGAGGAGAGATTAATAAGATTGGGACTTTTCAGCTTGGAAAAGAGACGACTAAGGGGGGATATGGTAGAGATCTATAAAATTATTACTGGTGTGGAGAATGTAAATAAGAAAGTGTTTGTTATGTACTCCTTCTCATAACACAAGAACTAGGGTTCACCAAATGAAATGAATAAGCAGCAGGTTTAAAACAAACAAAAGGAAATATTTCTTCACACAACGCACAGTCAACCTGTGGAACTCTTTGCCAGAGGATGATGTGAAGGCCAAGACTATAACAAGGTTCAAAAAAGAACTAGATAAATTCATGGAGGATAGGTCCATCAATGGCTATTAGCCAGGATGGGCAGGGATGGTGTCCCTATCCTCTGTTTGCCAGAAGTTGGGACTGGGCAATGGTGGGTGGATCACTTGATGATTACCTGATCTGTTCATTCCCTCTAACCTGGCATTGGTTACTATCAAAGACAGGATACTAGGCTAGATGGATCTTTGGTCTCATCCAGTATGGACGTTCTTATTTCAGTGTAGCATGCATCTAATCTATTTAATATCCATTTTGGCAAAGTGTCTCACTTTCAGATATAACAGTAGGAGGAACAGGCAACGAATACGGTGAAATTCTAAAGGCAATAACATATAGGTTGCCACTTCATGCACACTAAATTTGGAAGGAGATTGCAATATGAAATATGGTCTTAGTTCACTGGGTAAAAAAGCAAAATGTACTGCAAAAAAACAGAATATGTATTTTATTAACAATTACTATTAATTTGCTAAATCACATGCACTAAAATCTGCTAGTATAGATATTGTCCTGGGGATCCTGCATGAAACACTGAAAAGCTTTTGTGAGAGGAATGCTCAGTTAATTAGTACATTTAATTAAAGGACAGTGTTACCTTTACAAGACTTGCTAATTCAGTTTAAAACAATAATAGTAAACCATATTAATTATCTAATTTATATATTAGCAAGTATTCCTAGAAGAAGTTGCCGAGGCTAGGTCCTTGCCAATATTTTAATAACAATCAGAAATAATGATGCAACAGGCCAGACTCTCAAATGGAGTAAATTGGAATAGCTCCATTAATGGCAATGGTTTATACCGGCTGAGGATCTGGCCTAATGTAGTAATTTAATTTGAAGACACTTCCTTAGTCACTATGCTGGACATATAGAAAGTGTGTAATGTGATAAAGTTATGCATTTAAAATGATGTTGTTGTGTATAATGATCTTTACACTGGGTCAATACAAAATTAAAGCTTCTTCCCTTTCTACCCTTGAAAATGTTGTGTGCACGGGTTACTCTGATGATATTCCTTGTGTAATTGTGTAATTTATTTTATAAACTGTTAGTGAGGTGATTGTAAGCTGGGACCATATCATTACATCTATATGAACTTATATGCAATTGTAATACTCTCTTGTAAGGCAAATTGCAGATGCTGCTAAAATAATCTCCATAGGAAGGTACTGTATTTAGAATGTGTAATTTATTAAAATATGGGAAAATGACAAGGTAAGATTTATGTTTTACAAGAAAATCAGTTTGAAATTCTTGGGAAAAAAAATAACGATGTTAAATAATTTCTGTTTATACGTACGCAGGTTAATGTGACTCTCCTTTCAATAGGCAATGGCAAATTACAGAAGACAGAGAGGATACACATTATATCTTTTGACAGAAATACAAAGATAAACCCCAATGCCAAGAAAGAGGGAACAGTATATTAGACAAACATTGAAGTTCTTGATAAACAATAATATGCATTATGTTTCTAATTAAAATAAAGAATTAAACTTTGGATAAGACCATAAACATTTCCATATATCTTATTTAACGTACATATCTGAATATTGCTGCTACTTTATTATGTCCAAGCTCCCAGTGCAGTCATTTTACCTTCTTCAAAAGAAGTTTTGACGTAGTAAGGATGTCTGGATTCGGCCAGTAATGCTTAGCATAGTGAATTATCTGTTGCTTAAACACAGGTCAGCAGACTGTCACTGTGGTTTTCTGATTTGTGTATGGAGTTGCTGCAGCAGTTTAACAATTGTGACCTAGGAAACACATTTCCATTTCTGGCAACATGAGAGAAGTCAACTGCCCATGATGCACTTGGAGTGGTCAGCACAGTGCACCTGCTAGGTGAGGTAGTGGAGTTGTGTAATTTTTAGCGAAGAAATTTTATTCTAAATAATTTTTATTTGATAAATAAATTCATGTACTGTGTGTGCTGGAACCGCCAAAATAGCCAATGGCCATTGATGACTCTGGACCAGATTCCGAGACCATTGTCACAATAGGAATTTTTCCATTGACTTTAGTGCCATTTTAATTAGTGTCATGCTCAATCCCACAGTTGGACCACAGGAGGTGGCATTATGTAAAAAGATGGACCCCCCTCCATAGGCCCCACTCTGAAATCTGTATACAAATCTACGAAGAACATTGGTATAATTAAAGACCTTATGTGACCAGGGTCTGTTGGCCCACCGATCCGCTAGGGTCAGTGGGGAGCTACTGCCTCTCTGGCTGGCCAAAGTCAGGCCATCTGTCCCTAGGGAATTATCAGAGGGAGGGGCACCAGCAAGGATCTCTAGCATGCCCCAGAGGCAGAGGAACGTCAGCAAGAGTCTCTAGCGTGCCCCTCAGGCAAGGGTCTCTAGTGCTATCGGGATTCTGCTACCCAAGGCGGGTTGGCCAGGGTAGGGGAACGCAGGCCCACCCAACTCTAATGCGTTCCAGCCCAGGGCCCTGACAGTGGCAGGGTGAGGGTCCCGCCACCAGGTCAGCGGGGTCCCTGTGCAATACGCTGACCAAATAGACTCAGCGCACTGTGCAGTTCTGTCCCTGGGCTCCTTCCTACCCAGTCCCTTGAGCGAGTCCCTCCGGTCCTTCCAGCTCGTCTGGGTATTCTGTTGCTGGCTGCTCCAGCTTCCCCTCTGCGTCAGGCTCCTCCAGTCCCTCCGGGTACTTGGCGGCTGGCAGTCCCGGTAGCCTCAGTCCTTCCTCCAGATCAGGTTTATCCTGGTCCATTGCTTCCCCTGGACCAGCAGCAGGGTCTGAAGGGAACAGCCAACAGTCTGTATCTGCCTTCCTCCCTGGGGCTGCCCTGACTGAGCTAAGGGCCCCGCCCTTTGTACTTCCTGTTCCACCCCCTCCCTTTCCAGGGGGTGGAGTTAGCTTGGTCTGGCCCTGCTCCCTCAGGCTGAGAGAACGGCTCCTTACACTCAGGTTCAGGGGGAAGCCACCCTGGCTCCCTATACCTTGCTTTTTCAAAATATACAGCCCTTATCAATCAATTAATTTATTTCTAGTTTAAGCTGTCACTGGGTGCTTAGTTAGGATAGGCGCAAACTTGAGGTGAATAACTATACTGCTTCATGAGTGACCACAATTTACCTACAGACTTCAATGTCTGGACAATTCATGTCACTTTTCAATTGTAAATTTAGCATGATTATTCATTAAAATAAAGGGACCCCTGTAGAGAATAGATCCAGTAAACTGAATGAATGTTGTTAGTTTTTTTTCTCTGTTCCAATTAGTTTCTGCAGCAATCTGGAGTAGGCAGTGGTTTAGATGAGTCGGTGTGTGTGTGTGTGTGTGTGCGCGCGCGCGCACATGCATGCACACAGCTGCATGTTTATGCATTTGGGGATTGGTTTAAGAAGGTTTTTATTCCTCTTTCTCAGTGAAGCTTCTTCATCTGAAAAAAGTTATGGAGTTTGAGCTGTTCTAAGCCAACTAGTGGTTTTAGCCACACAGCTCCCATTAATTAATGGAAAGCTCTAGTGTTTTTTGTTGTTGTTGTTGTTTGTTTTGTTTTTAGAGAGAGAGAGAGGTTATAGTGTTCTTCACAATGGAGAATAGACTGCACTCAGCTGTATAAAACAAAGGGGGGAATTCTTTTCTAGGATGCTGGACACATAGACTCTGTAGCTCCCCTTGGTCCTCTCGCTTGCATACTGAAGAAAAGGGGTGTAATGTGCTGTGTTACCACACACAGTCTGCCTGAATCCTGATGTAGATGAATCACTTACAGAATGGGTTGCTGACTACAGTACAGGAGGGTTAAATGTTTCCCAGGGTTCGCTAGAGGAATGAGTGGAAAGATACTAACAAAGGAGACTGAGTGAATCTAAGGTAATGTGCATTACTGTAGGATTTTACTCAAAGGGGTATTTTCAATTAAAGTACTTCTATTAATAGTATAATAGAGTTGTAGCTTCTGTCCCTGCTGTGAAACTACCTTTCTCCCTCTTCTGCCCTTGCTCCTTATATTCTCTCTTCCTTTTTGCAAGTGTTATCTTCCAAGGATTAGTAGAGAGATATCTAAGAACTACTTATCTTTTTATAGGAATTAAGTTTATAATAAAAATAGTTTTTGCTCTAGGAAGTGAGTGAGAAACAGTGAATCTCAGAAGGGAAAGAAGAACTTGAAGTCTTTGGGGACTACTAATGTTAGTAAGCACTTAACCCAGTTGGAAGGGTCCATAGGATCAGAATGGAGATGGTGGTGAAGGAGAAGAAAAGGCAAGCAGTGGAGCAAGAGAGTTCATTGGTGGTGGTGTTCTGGGGGTTGAGTGAAACCTCTTTGAAGTAGTTGGGTATAAAAGGGGCTCTTCAGTAAGGATAAATGTAAAAAGCAAGTAAGCTCATTTATAGACTAGGTAGCTGAAAAAATAGGAGTCACCACCCAAAACACAGGCCACAGGCAAGGTTGGAATAGGAGTTGAGTCATGCAGTCCAAGGGTTTTTCCCTGCGATCTGAATACAAATGCAGTGGGCTGGGTATTGTTCAAGGGAGCAGTATGTGTGTGTGAAAGAAGCAGTGAGAAAGAAACAGCAGAAAAAAACACAGAAGCACAAAGAGCAGGTAGGCTGGTAGCCAGTCAGAGAAGCACCTGTAGTGTAACTCTGAGAAAACTCTGAGAGAAAGAGCAGTTGGGTAGAGTGCTGGCTGGAAAAGGGGTTGGAACTGTGAGCAAAGAAACTGCCTTTTGCTGTTTGATTCCCACTATGTTCAAGGATACAGAACTGTATGAGTATGCTTTCTAAAGGGTTGCATCAAGGAAATACCTGACTCTACCATCAATTTCTCCTCCTAATGGAAACAACCTGCAAGACGTAATATTGGCTAACTGCAATGGAGCAGCAGTGTGAGGATGGGTGATTGTTTCTGTTCATTCATCAGAAATTAATATTTAAAATATTTATTGTTTTAACACCATATTAAACATTGTATCACTAATATAGCTCAGAAGTGTTATTTGTATGAGTATTTTAACAAACACGGAGTAGTTATAGTCGTGTATACATGTACAGTATCTAAAAAATAACACCTTTAATGTATGTTGCAAATTGTTCCAATCAGAGGATCAAATCTGTCCTAGAAGGCCTGTCAGCCTACTGAGTTAAATACAAATTGTATCCAAGGGCAGAATTTGTCCCTTTGAATTTTTAAACATTAAGTATATCAAATTATTTATTTATTTATTTATTTACTTACTTATTTGTTAAGCACTGATAGCATACTCAGTGCTGAACAAGACAAATCCAACCCCTCAGGAGCTTACACTCTAAAGGATTACAAATCCTTTGACATGATGGATTGTCCTTATTAAAGGCATAACTGTGACACAGACCCTGGGAGAAGAGTAAGGGACATAAAGGTGCCCCTGTACTCCCCTTTGAAGGCTATCCTGTCAAAGGTTGTTCAGTAGGATGCTACTCCTAATGCAGGGGTTCCCAAACTTGGTTCGCGGCTTGTTCAGGGTAACCTCCCAGTGGCCGTAGTTTGCCATTCCCGGCCAATGGGAGCTGCGGGAAGCAGTGTCCCGGCCTGCGCCGCTTCCCACAGTTCCCATTGGCCGGGAACAGTGAACCACGGCCACTGGGAGCTGCGAGCGGCCGTACCTGCGGATGCTCAGGTAAACAAAGCGTCTTGCGGCCCACCAGGGTCTTACCCTGAACAAGTTGTGAACCAAGTTTGGGAACCCTTGTCCTAATCATAGACTTATAGAATCATAGACTTTAAGGTCAGAAGGGACCATTATGATCATCTAGTCTGACCTCCTGCACAATGCAGGCCACAGAATCTCACCCACCCACTCCTGTATCAAACCTGTGTCTGAGCCATTGAAGTCTTCAAATCATGGTTTAAAGACTTCAAGGTGCAGAGAATCTTCCAGCAAGTGACCTGTGCCCCATGCTGCAGAGGAAGGCGAAAAACCCCTAGGGCTTCTGCCAATCTGCCCTGGAGGAAAGTTCCTTCCTGACCCCAAATATGGCGATCAGCTAAACCCTGAGCCTGTGGGCAAGACTCATCAGCCAAACACCCAGGAAAGAATTCTCTGTAGTAACTCAGATCCCACCAACATCCCATCACAGGCCATTGGGCTACTACCGCTAGTAGTATGCTTTATGCAGTGTTGTTGTAGTGGTGTTGGTCCCAGAATTTACTGTCTCAACATTTACTCCTACCGCTTCACAGGTGCCTAGGCAGGAATAGGGAGTGGGCAGAACTTTGAGTCACCTCTCTATTCTACCCCACAAACACGTTGACGAGCACAGCTGAGCTGGTAGAGAGGAGGAAAATAATTTGTGCTAAGTATAGAGCTGATATAATTTACTCCCTCTGCTGGAGGAAGGAGGAAACAGGGACCACCTTGAGAGTCACATTACAGTCTCTGGTCCTCTGGGATAATTGAACACTGTGCTTCCCCTTACTCAAGGATTTGTGGTAAAGCCATTCTTTCTCCCTAGATATTTATTAAGGTGTCTAACTGATGAAATTTGAATGGCAACACTTCATGTACTTCACATGGTTAAAAGTTCATTGCACAACTTCTTTTCCTTTCTGATATACAGTGTTTGCAATTTTATATTATACACATATATAAAACAAAATTGTCATGGAAATCTTGTGCAAAATTAAACCCATATATTTGCCAGCATGGTTCAGCCTAGCTGACTAAAATCACCATATTTACGCAGATATACACCATATGCTAGTGTTTTTATTTTTCATCTTTATGATGCATCTTAGAAAAGGGCTGACAATAAGAAGTTCATAAATTAAAGACCATCCCGGGGTATTTGTGGACCGCAGCATCAGTAAGTTACAATCTATTGTAGCTGAAGTGTTTTTGTTATACTGCATATTGAGGTTACGCAAATAGATTTGTAATTAACAACTAACCAAAGCTGCTTATGCTGTATCATCAAGTTGTTGCATGCACTGATAAGGTTATTAGATACGAATTAGGCCTGTAGCCTTGACACCTAATGTTTGGTTGTAAGTGTTACCATACTTTTTAATGCTGCATGTTCTCTGTTTTAATTTTATTCTAACCAATCGTCATTGATTCATTAAACTATTTGCTACCTCTTTGTTCTTCTTATGCAGTTTGGTGGCATGGAACCCCTGTATCTTCACTAAAGCTGTGATTCTGCAAAGGGGCATGTTGGAAAATCCTTGCACCTCCATAGTACTATGGACCTTAGTGGGACTCCACAAAAGTGCAGGGATTTGCCTGTGGATCCCGTCATAGGTTTCCTCCTAGAATATAGCTTGGTGATCCTACCTGCATTTTCTTTCACTAGACAGGCAGATGAGTGACTGCTTTTGAAGCTGAAGTACAAATGGCTCCATAGGTCTCCTACGAAATGTTACAGCATGGTGCATTACATGCTGTGATCCACAGAGGGGTAAACACAGCACTTCATCAACAAAGTGCAATATAAATCATCCAGGATTTTAGGGTCTTAAAAAAAATCTACACTGCGTATATATTACAAAATGTAAGAAATGCAGTTCACGATGCCCTCTTTAATTTAGAGTTCATTTTATATTTACAGACTCGATTGCACTTTATATGCAAATGACTCATTATACTTTAGAAAAGTGATATGTTAATTTGATTAATTTCTTACCTCATTTAAATCTTATGAAATGTCACCTGCCATTCAATCTACACACCAGTTATAACAAAACAACTAACATTACAAAGAGGTGAAGCATTAAATTTCTCCTAATTATAAGGCAGATATGACAGTCTCAGTTTATACTCACAGACATTGCTGAGTGTGCTGATAATCTGGACATATGTATACACGCATACATATAATATCTTTTCATTGAAATTCAATAGAATAAAATCTTTGATTTTAAATGGGTGCCAAGATGTTTCTTTCTGTGTCACAAAAAATATTCCCTTAAGAGAGAGTGCTATATTTTTTTTGATGAGATTGTTTCTGGGTTTTTTTTAGACAGAGGAAAAATATAAATAAAACAATGTTTTGCAGGTTTATTTTCTGGAAATTGTTCTCTCTGAAGCATTTTCTTTTCCCCTTTCAAGGAGATAGGTTCTTTTCAGGTGCTAGGCAGGGCCATGAGGAATAATGTTGATGTTATCTGTAAGTCAATGGGCCTATCAATCTGGTAGCATGCCAGTTTCCCCTTTTCCAAGAAGGCTTTCACTGCTCTCTCTCTCTCTGTCATTAGTGGTAATAATTCCTTGTTTATGTGATTGAAAAAGTGACTATCTTTGTTCTAGTGGTAAAGAATCACAGGGTTACTTTCTTCTTTCACTGACTAAGGAACTTGAAAAACAAATGATATCCCTAAATATTCACCCTGAATTTGTGCTTTGCTGTAGAGCTTCTGCCTAAAATCTACCCCATCCCCACTCCTGCTACAGATTTCAAAAAGTGATCTATATCTCCTCACATCTGTTGTAAACTATGAGTCACATCATACCCTCTACTTCTGTGAATGGAAGGTAATGAGGATTAAGAAAATCCTGACTGCATGCTACAGATGGGCACGGTACCATATCCGCTATATGTTTCTTTCTTTCACCTGATCCCACAGAAACTTCTTTATGAGGTTTGGGATCCATTAATGGATTTGGGGATGGCCAAGGAGATGACAGAGTCCCTTTTTGTCATGTCTATCTCAGCATTTATTCACCCTTCTTTTCCCTCTGTGCTGTGGAATGCCTCTTAAGAGGGGTTTCCAGGTATACCAGCCAGTGTGGGAGACCTTTTCACATGGCATTTTCAACAGATCTACAGATAAGAGCTATCGATCTATCTAAGGTATTTATGTGACCCCCATCACTATAATGTCTGAACACCTCACAATGCCCTTGTGAGGTAGGGAAGTGCTATTATCCCAATTGCACAGATGGGAAACTGAGGTACATAGACACTAAGTGACTTGCCCAAGGCCACACACAACTCTGTGGCAGAACAGGAAATTGAAACTTGGTCTCTCAAATCTTACATTAGCACCCTAACCGCTGAACTATAATTCCTCTCTAATGAGAACTAATGAGAGAAAGAGACATATATGAGCATCCAATAGAGGTGCAGGAACTTTAAAGAAATGGTTTGTGTTTCTGCAGATCACCTAGGATATGATGGTTTTGGGGGCTCAAACTCCCTGGTTGTTTCATGGATTATGGAGGCAAACCCCACGCACAGTGAAGAATTTGTAGTAAACTCTGGGGAAAACCTCACCAGTTCTGTTATCTTGGGAGCTGATCCAATAGGGGATGACGTAGCTATATGTTACAATTAGCTGCTTAATAGAATATTGCAGAATGCTGAGTTCAGCTCCTTTCTGTGGAGGAAGAACAATCTGGTGTTTAAGACACAGGTCTCATGATTCGAACTTCTGAGTACCATTCCCAGGTCTGCTACAGGCTTCCTCTTTTACTTTGGGCAAATTATTGTTCTGTTCTTTGCCTCAGTTTTCCTGTCAGTAAACAGAGATGCTAATTAACTGCTTCCTAGAAGTATTGTGAGGCTTAATTCTTCAACTTGTCTAATGTGTTTAGATAGCCTCTGATGCAGGTTATATAAAGTTGAAATATTGCTACTATTCTCACTTATGATTGATAATTTATTTGTTATTAAGACAGAGTGAGAATTCTCTTATGGTTATATGTCTGAGTAACGTGATCTGTTGATTAAATTTGTATCCTTCAATAATATTTTTTATAGATAACAGGGGCACAAAATTAACCAGTTTTCAAACTGCTATTACATGAGCAATTGTCTATTACATGTTTTTTTTTACTTTTGAGCTTTCTGACCACACTTAAAAGCATGTGTACTAACTGAAATGCTTTTATCTTTTTAGAGATAGTTTATCTTAGTTTTATGAGCACTTTGGGGACTTTTTCCTGCACATGTTCATTCCTGGTACCAAGGAACTGTGTTCTACTGTCTTGGTACAATGTTTTCACTGAGCAATTTAGAGTGACCTTGAGTAGAAGAGCATAAGATACTGTCCTAGGTATTTGCAAGTTTGAAATATCAGAAAACAAGAAAAAAAAACACCAACCCTATTAAATATGAGAGCTATGTCTAGCTAGATTAGTAGTGTTATTATTAATGACTTTAGACTATATTATATCATTTAATTGATGTTTATAAATAGCTTTCTTCCCTGTGGTTATGGAATATAACATTTACCAAACTTCTTCTTTGATGGAATTTACATATGGCACATCAGGATGATTAAAAGCCAGCAGTCTTTTCACAGCATGGCAAGAAATAGGATTTGATTTATCTTCATGCCTTGCCTACCACTTGCTGTGACTGTACTTTTGAAATTTTAATATTCTCATTTCTCATAAGGAGTTTTGTTATGTAAAATATTATGTAAATAACTTATGTTTTAATGTTTTGTTTCTTGCTTTTCCGTATAGTAATTTTAATGAGATGGGCAAATAAAGGGGTGGGGGTGGGGAAATGGAACTTTTTAACAAAATAGATTTTTGTCTACAGAGGCAAATTTCCAGTTAAAAATACAAAAGAACTGGAGTACAGTGTGATACATAACAGCCAGCACTGAGATCCTACAAATGTAGTATTTATCAACCGGTAAATGAGTAGAAAGGCAATGTTTCTGGATTTATGTTCTCTACCCTGGCTTTGTTCTTTAGCATGTATTTAACATACATATATATTAAGAGAAACATACTAAGGCTGTGATCCTGCAACATGTTGCCCGCAGGCCAACCACCTAGACTCATGAAGAGTGCCACTAACTTCAAGCAAAACAAATTGCAGGATCAGGGCCTAACACTTTCCAGGGTGATATAACAATCATTAGAGAATGAAGATATCAGCGCTTAGGGGATTAATGCTGGTGAAATGAAAAAATCTAGTTGGTAAGAGTTGGGGCCATATTTTCCTTTTATGGCCACTGAAATGTTATGCTTTCCCTGTTTTGTATAGGCCTCCAATAGATTGGAGGAGGAGGAGGAGGAGCTCTGATAAGGATGTTCTTCAAAATTATAGCACCAAGCTGTGAAAATCTTGGGTAGGCCTGTTTGTCAATCTTGACACCCCTTTCATTCCTTTTAAGCAATTAAGCACCTGCTGAGCTACTAAGATTTGACTAGGATTTTTGCATTTTGAGTTGTTCTTTGATAGCTCCATCCAAATTTTAGTTTAATTCTTGAATTTCGTTGTAACTGAGCGAAGATTAGTTTCACTGGCTTCCTTTTCCCTCCCCCTCAGAGAGCATTTGCACAATGCACACTTGCATTCCAGTGAACTGAAAATAAAAGAAAATTAAACATACCCAGTGTTGTATGTTGATAAGGTACAAAACTAAACATCCAGTTAAAATGGAACACTGTCTAGAAACACACATAAAATAATAAGATAGCTGACACTACAGGTTTAAAACAGGAGGTGCACACTGGGTGGCTGATATCAACTATACCTCTAGCTCAATATAACGTTATCCTTGGGATCCAAAAAATCTTACCGTGTTATAGGTGAAACCGTGTTATATTGAACTTGCTTTGATCTACCAGAGTGCACAGCCCCGCCCCCCTGGAGCACTGCTTTACTGCGTTATATCCAAATTTGTGTTATATCGGGTGGCATTATATCGAGGTAGCGGTGTATTGCTGACCCACAGACATATGGGAAGCTAACAGAATATGACTGTTTTGATTATGCACTTTCCTTGCCAGTGTCTCTACCTTTTTTTTTTTAACCTATAAAACACCGAACATGGAGGCAAATAGAGAATAAACAAGCACAGCAAAGCCAAATAAGATAAATAAAGTGCTATCCATTCAAGATAAGGTAAATAAGAAGAAATGAATCTGTCCAGCATATGACACAGTCCAATTTTGTTAATTTAGAACGGCTTTGTATAACCAGAGAAAATAAGAGGAGATAAAACTAAATTGTTTGTCAACAAAAAACACTGATTTTAACACAGTGCTTCTTATGTGCTTGTCACATTTTGTGTGCTAATTTTAGAAGTGAGGATTTACGTGAGAATGAGTCAGCTTTGCTTAAAGATGAGCTGCAGAAAATAATTCCATAAATGTGTCCCAATGGGGCTGTGTACTTCTACCTGGTGGGGATTTTACTGAAGCTCTTTTGGGCCCTTTCCCCTGCAAGGTGCTCTCAAATCCCATTGTCTCTAAATGAGAAAAAAGACTATAACCTGCAAGCCCATTTTATAAGAGAGAATCAGCAGTTTCCTATTTCAGCAAGAACATGTGTATAAAAAAGTATGTAAAATGTAATTCTCCTGGCCTACATATTACCATTAAATAATATCTTCATACAAATAATATACCCAAATAGAACTTAGCTAAATAACCTATATTCACCACAATTTTACTGAACTATAGAAATGCATGCAGAATGTGCCCTGTATGTCACGGGATTTGGCCTATGGTTGGCACACTGAGGAACAAACTCCCTTTAAATAAATCTGGACAGAAACAAGAAATATGTGCTACTCCTGTAGTTCAAGTTCAGAAGTTGCTCTTTCACTAGCTAGCATACAATATGGTACTAGTGGAGGAGGGCTAGCTTAGTGGTTTAAGCATTGGCCTGCTAAACTCAGAGGGTTGCAAGCTCAATCCTTGAGGGGGCCATTTGGGGCAAGCATATGTCTGGGGGTTGGTCTTGATTTGAGCAGGGAGTTAGACTAGTGGACCTCCTAAGGTCTCTTCCAACCCTGATATTCTATGACTGGGGCCATTTTTAATAATATATTCAGCAACTAGTTTCTTCTGCAAATATTTGTTGAGCACTAAGCACTTTGAATTTCTGACACGGTGACTCCAGAAAATTCGAGCTGCTTTCTTATGATTCTTTAAATAAATACTGTGGAGAACCAAGGAAATCTGAGGTGAACTATTCAAACAATTAAGCCAAAGGGCTAAATTGAAATGTATTACTTCTGTTTAACATACACTTGTAACTCTCAGTGAAGATTTTATCAAACAGGCGTTTTTTAAATGATTTGTTGTTGTCTCCCCAGGATACAAAGTATGAAAGAGATTTAAAAAAAATAGTGTTCACTGCAAAGAAAATAAAACAGTT
The DNA here is from genome assembly GCF_020497125.1 of Mauremys mutica. Lineage (NCBI taxonomy): Eukaryota > Metazoa > Chordata > Testudines > Geoemydidae > Mauremys > Mauremys mutica. The sequence goes on along the minus strand of NC_059072.1, from coordinate 180,524,508 downwards.
GCCTCTCTTCCTCTCTCCCCAGTTTAGTAAAATTAAGCCGTTGAACGTGAACAAATTTTATTTCTGTGTGATTATTTTGTATTTCAAAAATATCATATAATACTAATACTGAAGCCTGGTCTACACTAGGCGTTTAAATCGGTTTTAGGAGCGTAAAACCGATTTAACGCCCAACCCGTCCACACCAAGAGGCCCTTAATATCGATATAAAGGGCTCTTTAAACCGGTTTCTGTACTCCTCCCTAACGAGAGGAGTAGCGCCAATATCGGTATTAACATATCGGATTAGGGTTAGTGTGGCCGCTGATCGACGGTATTGGCCTCCGGGAGCTATCCCACAGTGCACCACTGACCGCTCTGGACTGCAATCTGAACTCGGATGCAGTGGTCAGGTAGACAGGAAAAGCCCCGCGAACTTTTGAATATTTCCTGTTTGCCTAGCGTGGAGCTCCGATCCGCACGGGTGGCGATGCAATCCGAAATCAAAATAAAAAAAGAGCTCCAGCATGGACCATGCGGACGTGATCGCTGTAAGGGCAGGCAAATCCGTTCTATCAGCGCTCCGTTATAGAAGATGAAATTCAGAATCATTTTTAAAAATTCTCCAGACAGAACCCGGAAGTTCCAAGGGGCGGGGGAGGCTGCGGGAACTATGGGATAGCTAGGGAATAGCTACCCACAGTGCAAAGCTCCAGAAACCGACGCTAGCCTCGGACCGCGGACGCACACCACCGAATTAATGTGCTTAGTGTGGCCGCGCGCACTCGATTTTATAAAATCTGTTTTACAAAACCGGTTTATGCAAATTCGGAATAGTCCCGTAGTGTAGACGTACCCTTAGGCCAGGACAGATACCTTTTATACCAGCCATGGACTCATTCTTGTTGAGACATACAGAACAGCTTATCATTGTCTTGCAGAACAGAGTATATAGTGTATTTACCATTACTGAGGAATGTTGTAATTATCCTTGTGAAGATTAAGACACTACTAAAAAATGAGGCCTTTGTCATTCTACGTGCCAGGTAGGGTGCAGACACTGACAACAGTCCTTACACTGCTCTACCAGTTATTTCAAACTTGCCCGGGGGGGGCGGGGGGGGGAAGTTCTACCAAGCAGAAAGTAGTGCTGCAAGGTGTCTCATAATTTTGTGTTTTTTGTGAATAGAAAACGATAAAGTATGTATCTAGTCTCATGATGAGATTGTACCTCTGATGGGAATGCTAACAAACAGATGGGCTTTAGTTTATCCCTATAGTGGGTACATGCAGAGCAGGAGTAAGTTAAACTGCATATTGTTTTCATAAATCTATTTCCACTACACTTATGACATTCATAATACAATTAGATTCACAACAAGAGTGGTAGATCTGTGTTAAATAAGTTCAAAATATTTTAAAAGTATATTTGAAGTGTACAATTTGAAGTTTATTAAATGATTTTAAGTTTCGTATAGTGTCCTTCAGAACATCTGTGTAGTGTTGTTAAAACAAATGTGCTGCCTGGATAAATCAGGGGTGATATGAATTCATGATTACCGACAGCTAGCTTGAAACTCACATTTACGCCTCACGCTTACCAAAATGTTTGTTATTTCACCTTTTTCCATTAGGCTTGAGGAATTAAATAGTGTGACCTCAGAGATACTTGCTTCAGTCTGAGATGTTTAGCTAATATGAAACTGGTTTAGCCTATAGGTTTGCCTCAGGACAAATATGCACCAAAGAGGCCAACGCTAAGAGAAAATTCACAGCAGCAAGCTCTCTACAGTCAAATTATTTAGAGGTTTCGGAGGGGGGGAGGGGGAGGGAGTCTGAAGTCCCACAGCTCCCAGTTGCAATAGATTAAACAATTGAAATTTGAAAAAAGAGGGTTTTTTTTCTACTGTCTGAAATGTGTGGAAGGTCATTTCAGGGCCAAAATTAGCAGTAGCCTAATGACTTGAAACCAGTATTGATGTTCTGTGTTACCAAGAATGTGAATTTATTTTCAGATTGTAGCATTAGATTTTCTCCTTCTGTAGTTCAGTTTTTTTCTGGACTGTCTGCAGATTGAAAGCAGTTTTATTTGTCACTGCTTTCAAGAAACAATATATAACTGTATAATAATAGAGTCCAAAGGTATAGGAGAGTGGCAGGCACCACCAATTTGGTTGACTTAATGAACCCTCTCTATGCAGAGGCACAGCATAAATTATCTGAAAGCTTATTATGTCTACTTTAAAATGAAGTATGATGTGGAGCTGCCAAGTGATGCTGTTACTATAGAAAAGGGGCTGAACAATGATGCTATTGACACATTAAAATGTCCACCTTTTGAGTGGCATCCAATATTTATCAGACAAATGCTGGAACAACATGAGTAAGTCCTCCCTGCTCACACCATTTAACAAATAAATAAAGTTTCAGAGCACTAGGGCTTCAAATGCTAGAGTCAAGCCAATGAGTAAGCATGGTTTAATTGCTTAGCAGCGAGCATTTGATCTGCAATGCAAGCTGCATTATTATATCAGAATCAACAAGAAAGTCTAGCAATCTTGCATCTTCCCCAAATTTCCCAATATATGCAATAAAACAAATCATCCTGGTGAATCATATTGGTGCTAAGTTCATTTGGGAGAGTCCATTTCACTCGCTGAGCAACAACATACGCTCACTGATCCATGGTTTGAATGGCATGCTGCTGTCTTAGAGCTGCTGGCATTTCCTTACGTTTCAGCACTGTAGTATAGACTGTGGCCATGTCAGTTGGATTGGCGTCCACTACAGGTGCATATGTAGCTGCTGTGTAGGTGCTCTTTGTGGCAAGCATGTGGTTGAAAGTAGTCCAAAATGGAATCTCCTGGGTGTGAACGATATCAACGTCATTTGGTATTGATAGGACATTGTCAGGTAGTGGTCTTAAAGACACTAGGAGAGATTTTGAACAGCATTCATTTGTAGGGTTTTTTTTGTCAAGTACTTGATGGTGAGTCGAGTCTGAACACTTTCTTGATTCTTCAAACACTGCACATTCCATAAGAGAGACTGATTGCCTGGGGAGATTAAGTGACTTTTCTTTCCCATGCTTCAGTAATATTTCTTGTTATGCTGGACTATAATGCCACTCTAGCCATTGAATGGAAGGTATTCATCTCATCAGTGATCTCTATATTGATGTCTATATTATCTTATCCTTCATGGATGAGATTTCCATGAGCATGAAGTGGTACAATTCCATTTGGAATGAATACATCTCCCTGGAGTCTTTCTACTTCATTTTTTGCAGCACTAGCAACGAACCACCTCAGCTCATCATAATTGATGCCGAATCCATCAATGTGTAGTATGGCACTTAAACTGCAAGACCCAAACTCATGGTGTAGCTGTGCAGCAAGGCTTGTGTGCAGTGGTGTGACAGTTTTGGAACTGTTAAATACTATGTGGTCCACAATTGAGATGTACTTTTTTTGAATGTCTTCTGATGGATTATACTTATTTTTGGCTGAATTACATGTCTTTTTCTCTATCAACCAAAGGATAATGCCTCGACCAACTGGGGCACATAGGTAGCTGACCTCTATAAACTACAATCACCTGTCTTTGGATAATATTTGAAGGCTTTCATTTTGGCTATTTCAGACCAAAGGATTGAAACAGCATTATGCAAAACACTTGTTCATTTGAAAACTGTTCATGAGGCTCATTTGCCAGAAGAACATCCACAAAACATTTGGATAACTTAAGTTCCTCCTTCGGGTTACTTGCAGCTTGGATAGCATTAGCTAACCTTATTACACTGCACAGAACAATGGTAGAGTTCATTTGCTTTGTCTATGCTATACATGGAATGAAATTGCAGAACCATAGTGTTTTTTCTAATCTTGCCTATAATTTGATACTAGAATAGTTCACTGAGGAAAGTAAGGATTTATATCTTTGTAGCAGATTGGATGGAGAAGAGCCTTGTACATAAGATCATTGTTTATCACCAATCAGCTGATAAAATGCAATGTCATAAGGTGACTGTATTGTTGCAGTGTAAGTAGATTGTTTTGCTTTAGGGTTTGTTTTCCTCAAGCAGGAAGAAAAGCTTGTTGAGTGAAACTGCATCCTTAGCAATCAAGACTTCGACAGCTACTCTGTGCAACATGTCATCCTCTGCTCTTTGAAGTGCTGTCTCCCTTAGATTGGTAGCTCTCTCAAATGTTTGTATTTTATGAAGTTTGTCTTTGAGTGATTTTTTTTTTCAAGCAAACAATGCAACAGGACTAATTGCTGGAGGACTGCTTGTTTGGGTGGCATTAGCAGTAGATGAACATGATGCTCTCTGTTGAGATTCAGTTTGTTTCTTGTTCTTGGTTCAGTACAACTCTGACACATATCAAAGTCAACTTGCTTTTCTGAAAGCAACCCATGTGATAGGGTATTGGTGGCATATCATCTAAACTAGAAAACTCATCCAGTAGCCATCAATACAATTGATCTCTCCTGTCTTCTACTGCCAGCATCACAGAATTCTGTCTAGCACTTGTGTTTTGTGATAGTTTTGCATTCTTTCGATTTTCTTGACAAATAACACTGTAAAGGTGTCCCCTGGGTTTTTTCTCCCAGATTGTGGGAGCACCTGACCACACCCAAATACTTGTACTGGGTGGCTCCAGCACAGGCACTAGTTCCTTACATCTTACAAGGAGTCTACCCCTACCCTACCCCTTGCGAGCCTTCTTAAGTCTCTCCCTGGGATCTTGTTGCACTCCAGGGTAAAGATCTCCTGGATGGGAGTTCCCCCTGTGGGTTTAGGCGTCACACCAGCAGTCTCATGCTTAGGGGAATCTTGCCCTTTTCTCCCCCCTCCCCCAGCTGCCTGCAGTTTCCTCCCTTTTAAAGGCCTCCCACCCAGAGCCTGTCAGGCACCTTCCTCTTTAATATGGGGTTTGTACCCCTCACAAACCCTTCTGCTCAAAAAACATACAGGGATGTCATTCTCCATGGAGTGCATGTCCTCTTCATCCATTATAGCATTCATACTTTGAGAAAGGAAATTAGCATGAGCCTTGCCCGCCCGGTGAAGCACCTGCAATCCGTATGGCTGGAGAGCCACTACCGACGTATGATCCTCGTATTCATGTCCGTCGTTGTGAGTAGCCATTGGAGGGGTCCATAATGATCCATAATGATCAAAAAAAAAAAAGGTAATAGCACAAAGCATCTAAGGCCCACTTCAGTGCCAGGGCTTCCTTCTCTATTGTGAAATAGACCCTTTCACTTAGGAACAACTTTTGACTTAAGTACATTACCGGATGTACCTCTCTGTAAGAGGTCTGTAAGAGCACTGCCCCAAGTCCAGTGCATCTGTCTGAAGTATACACTTCTTTGAGAAATCTGAATTGAAGAGCACTGAGTCACAGCATAAAGTGTCTTTCAGTAGGGTGACCAGACAGCAAATATGAAAAATTAGGACAGGGAGTGGGGGATAATAGGAGCCTATATAAGGAAGAGGCCCAAAAATCAGGACTCTCCCTATAAAATCAGAACATCTGGTCACCCTATCTTTCAGCATTTTAAAGGCCACATCACACTCATCTGACCACTCCACTTTCTGAGGTGTCTCATCTCTCATCAGGTCAGGCATCTCCCTCAATATGTTAGTGTTATCTGTCTCTGCCATGGGAAACTTGGGTCTTAGTTCAGAGTTATTGGTGAAGGCAATGATAAGGAAGGCTTCCCTATCCCATCAGGCCTTTAGTAAGTTGTCATGATAGATATGGGTGTCTTTTTTTTTCTTCAGTTATTGTACCTCATAATCAACAGGTCCTAAGCATCGAAAGGCCCCTACCATTGGGCCAAAAATGTAGATTCCATGCTTGGTAACAGTATCAGAACTCGATCTCCTGGCTTGAACACACATCACTGTGCTCCTCAGTTGTAGTCTATTGCCTAAAGTTGTTGGTCCCCTGTAAGTTTTCAAGGGCAAAGGCCCCCAACTTTAAGCCACTGACCTAACCGGAGAACATATTCAACCAGGTTTTCTGCTGATGGTCCTTAGCTTTCGCAGGACTCCTGCAACAAATTGAGGATGCCTCATGGCTGTTAGCCCTGTAGCAACTCAAAAGGAGAGAAACCCATGGACACTTGGAGAACATCCTGGATGGCAAATGGTAATAAACTTCTTTAACATTCCCTTGAGGGTCTTGTTAAACTGTTCCACCAAGCCATCACTCTGCAAATGATAGAAGGATGTTTGTAAGTTGTCTGTCTTGAAGAGGCCACACAAGTCCTGCACCAGGTTGGACATAAGGTTGGGTCCTTGGTCTGTTAAGATTTTTCCATGGCAGGCCTACCCTGGCAAAGATTTTAATGAATTTGCTTGCTATTGTGTTTGTGCTGGTACATCGCAGGAGGATGGCTTCTAGATAACACACTGCATAATCTATCACTAAAATATATTGATGGCCTGCTAAACTCTTTTCCAAGGGGCCAACTGGATCTAATCCTATCTTCTCAAAAGAGGTTTCTGCTAGGATAGTGGAATGAGAGTTGCCTGTTTTATCCCCTAAGAGCTGGCAGCCCGGACAAAAAGTGCAGTAATCTGTGATGTTCTGGATCACTCCCAGCCTGTAAAAGCAAACTACGAGGTGATCAAATGCCTTCTCCTTCCCTAGATACCCTGTCCAGGGGACCTCATGGGCCACGGAGAGTATCTCACACTTATACATTTTGGTGACTAGCATTTGGGTCCTAGTTTCCCCAATCTGTCTTGTTCCTTCTATGTGATAAAGTTGTTTTCCCTGTAATTCAAAGTGGGGCCATTGTTTCTCTTTCTGGGGGACTATGATTTCCCCGTTTACTATGGCTAATTGGTTATATGCATGGGAGAGGGTGAGATCTGCATATTGTTCCTGCACAAAAGTGGTATCTTGGGCAAGGATATCTGCAAGGGCATTATAGGTCTCAGCTTTCAGCAGAGGATTAGGCTGGGAGAAAGGCTGAATGCTTTGGCTAGATGGTCCCTCCGCAGGGTTGTCGAATATGCTCACTCCCACCAATGCAAGTTTCATGGAAGAGAGACTTAGGTCCTGAAGTAGCAGTTTTGCATGTTCTGCCAAGACCTCATTGAATTGTTCCCAGTCCATAACTAGTATAACTGGGTAGGCCAACATGGCTGCTAAGACCATCTGTATAGTAGCTGAATGCTCGCCAACTTCAGTCATACTTGGTATGTGGGGTACAGTTTTTTGTCCCCATGGACACACTGGAGGAATATCATTTTCCCTGTTTCCTTCCCCAGGTCTATGAGCTGATGGCAAACCCGGGTCTGATTACATTCCAAGCCCCCCAGCCCTATTATTTTCTTTCCCTTCACCCACACTGGGTCTACTTGCTTGGCAGCACTTTTCTTATGGGCCCTAGACTCTGTGGTCCACACTTGCCCTAAGGCATATTCCATATAGGGACAGTCCCTACAGAAGTGGCCCACCTGCCCACAGGTGAAGCACTTCCCACTGGATGACACGGACATTGGAGTTTGGTGCGGCAAACCATTGCCCTGATGGTCTGACTTTTCTGGGGCTTTGCCATGGATTCTACTGTGTGGGACTGAAAACCTTTTATAGGCAGCAGAGGGCTCTGCCAAACTGCTCTCCATCCTCACTGCTCCAGCATGGGGACCTAGCTTCTCTGCTATCGAGGATCCTTGCAGGGCCAACTCAGGTCTTGTATCTCATACCACTGACTCTTGGTGCATCTCTCTGTCAGTTACCAGCCCCCAGGTGTCTCAGGGGGTTGTAGGTGGCTAGGTAGTTTTCAGTAAGAGTCATTGCATCCTCCTGGGTCTGCCTTAACACCTACGCTCATCCTACCTCTGGGGGAGGATAGGCCTGTATCCCCATCTGGGACTCCAGCTTCAACCACCACCAGCATTGATCTTTTAACTTCTATAGGCATACACTAGGAAGATATGCCTCCTACTGGAACTGCCAGCAGTGGGTCTCCATGGTGATGTCTAACTTGTTAAGAATTACCTTTTACCTTCAAATAGTGTTGGGCTGATGCTGAGTCAAGTTGTCAAATTCCCAGTAGGCGGTTTGAGCTGGTCTCCCAAAATGGGGTGCCACTAGCACAGCGCAGTATTCTGGGGCCCATACTGTGACAGATGCCACCAGCTCAAAAGTAGTGAGGAACACCTTGGGGTTGTCGTCCAAGCCCATCTTGGTCAGTTTCACTGGGATGGGTGTTGTGCTGAGGGGGCCAGGCTTGGTGTTTTCTGTCTCCCCACCCACGACTGGTTGCCCCTGGAGGCTGTAGGGCAGACAGCATTTGCTGCACCAGTTTCTGTTGTTGCTACTGTTGGCATGCAGTGCACCAGCTGTTGTTTTCGGGCCGTGAACTGTTGCAGCAGCTGCTGTTGTTGCTGCTGGGTGGTTTGCTGATGATGATTGTCAGTGACCCATTTCAATAGCCATTCTAGATCAATGTCTCTTGAGGGTATTTACAATCCCAGAAGCTCTTGTGGTTTTTTCCTTCTTCCCTTCTTAGCAAGGCCAACCTAGTGTCTGCATTCTCCTCCACTTGTAAGGAGTCCTGGGAAGTTTTTCTTTCAGAGGATGGGAGCACCTGAACAAGCCCACTTATTTGCTCTGGATGGCTCCAGTACAGGCCCTAGTTCCTTACTTCTTTCAAAGGTCCCTATCCCTTATGGGCCTTCTTAAGTCTCTCTCTTAAGTTTTGCTGCAATCCTCATAGGGTCTGGGTAAAGATATCCTGGATGAGAGTTCCCCTGTGGCTGCCGGAGTCACTCCAGCAGTCTTATGGCAGTCTCACCCCTCTTACCTCAAACTGTCTGAGGTTCCCTCCCTTTTAAAGGCCTCCTGCCTATCATACATGATGGACAAGGCTGAAGGTATGGGTCTAGCTAGGCCTCTCTAGCATCTTCCTCATCAGTCTATACACCTCATTAAAAACATGTTTTTTCAAAGTTTGTGGAGAGGCTCTCTTTAATGTAAGCTTTCTGATGCCTGGCATCATGTCTTCATACATTGTAACTTCCCTGTACAGGTAAAATTCCCAAAATTGTTAGCCGCCACCATTTTTTTGGGGGGTGGGCAAGTATGCAGACTTGTGCTAAATTAAGTATAAACTAGAGCTATATATTAGTATCAAAATTGCCATTTTTGTTTAGCGAGCACTTTGATTGAAGCCCAGTAGGAAGCTGTATAATACTCTAATACTAATACTGAACTGTGTATAAGTTTCACTGAATTAAAATGCTAGTTTCTAGAATATTTCAAAGGCTAATGCTGCCTACATAAGCAATTACAAATTGAAACCTTCTACCAGGCAGACTAGATGCTACTTTGTATGTACAAAAGCTTACATATGGAGAAGCATTGCATTAGGGATTCATATACATTTATACCTACCCATTATGTAGTACAAACGGGGGAGACACAATCTACTGCAACTGGAGCACAATATTCATTCAGCATGAGACTGATCTGGTCAGTAAATTTCAACTAAAAGTATAGAAAACCATTATAATCACCCATGAGATACTTTGACAATTAAGAATATGTAATGTAAAATGCTGATCTTTGCCATTTTTGCCACATGCTAAGCAGCTTCATCATCATTGGGGGGGGATCATTGTCATTTGGTAGCTTTGTTCAATAAACACTGCATTAATGTGCTGAAATTAACTTTTACGGTAACAACTGTAGACATAGTCATGTTGCAGTGTTTCTGGAACCATGCAAACAATAACTTTTATTTTGGGTACCATTGTTTCACCTCACTTGACAGCTTCACATCATACCCCATGTAAACATACATAAAATAAGCTTTCAAATGATATGTGGTATGGATGTATGTAGCGGGGGTTCATTCCACTCCAAAAATAGGGCCCTTTCTGGAGAATTGTTGCAGGCCTAGTAAGTTGATGCTGAAGTTTTTATCTCAAGATACGTGATTTCCAATTAACTGAAAATAGTTAACACCTTTGGGAAGGCAAGTCTAGGGCACCTTGAACAAATGATTGATTTTAACTACCTCAAGTTCCTTCCAAATCAATTAGTGGGAGGTAAAACTCCAGTGTGAACATACCTTAAGATAAACCACAAGTGTTTGTAAACTGGAACAAATATTTGGAGAATGCCCAGACTAGCCTTTACAGACTTGTTAACCACCATGAGCTAATTAATTATCAGTCATTGGCAATCAATTCATGTGAGGGGAGAAAGGGGGGAAACCATCGTCTAGTGTAGACAAGTCACGAAATATAAGCTTGAGGATGGTGTCTACTAAAATAAGGTATAAAAAAAATTACAGGGAAAAAAGCAAAGCCTCCCCCCCAAAAAACATAGTTGATATGGTACACTAGGTGCCAACATTTTTGTTTGCTTGGAGCTTATGAATTATGATAGTCTGGTGCAATGGTTCTCAACCAGGCGTATGTGTGACCCTGGTGGTACACAGAAGTCTTCCATATGCTACATCAGTTCATCTAGATATTTGCCTAGTTTTACAACAAGTTACATAAAAAGCACCAGTGAAGTCAGCACAAACTAAAATTTCATACAATGACTTGTTTAAACTGCTCTATGTACTGTACACTGAATTGTAAGTACAATATTTATATTCCAATTGATTTATTTTATAATTATATGAGAAAGTGAGCAATTTTTCAGTAACAGTTGCTGTGGCACTTTTTTATGTTTGCTTTTGTAAGCAAGTAGGTATTAAGTGAGGTATAACTTGGGGATAGAGAAGACAAATCAGACTCCTGAAAATGGTATAGTTGTCTGGAAAGGTTGAGAGCCACTGGTCTGGTGTACTGGCATCGTCTTTTGCTGTGACAGCCCTACTGCTAAAACCTGCAGCTATTCCAGCATTAGGGGCCACTACATGAGTAGGGAAGAAAGGTGGGTGACTTTCAAAACCAACATTTTTTTTTATTATTATTTTAACCTGCACGTAGGGAGAATGTTTTCAGTGTGAAATAGATACAACTTTTCTTGCACCTATTTTTTCTTTCTTTTACTCAGCACTCCCTTAGATTAGTCTGGCTGGCACCTCTCATTCCCTTCCTCCTCTTATTCCATCACATTCTCCCTTCTGAGTCAAGGGGATGTCCAGTATTCCAAGCATCTCTCATTCAGAGATGAAGGGATAGTGCAGGCTTGGTGGTCAGGATGGAGGAGGTGGAGCCAGTTGTAGCAAAGCTCTCTTCATGGATCCATACTAGAGAAGGGCTGGCATTGCTACAAAGTTCAAACTTGTCCCTGGGAATTTGGAGAATTCACAGGATTCCCAGCCCATGCTCCCTGCCTCTTCCACAGTCCCCCAACTCCTCCCCACCCCCCTGCAGTGTTTTCTGCAGGTTTTATTGCATGAGGGTAGATTATGGCTCTTGCTAAATTAAGTATCCCTGGCCACTTTTCAGAATAAGGGTGTTTTCAGACTCCTTCTTTGCCCCACCCTTCCATGTCAGTCTTTCATACTGATTTATTTGCCCCAAGATTTTAGAATAGTAAGCAGTATTATTGTGTATGAACTGCTTACAGAGGATCAATGTGCATATTCAGGTTTAAAACAAAGGATAAAGCACCAGTAGAGGGTTCTCCCTCAAGGGCCTGAACTCTGAAACAAACTCCCCTCCCTACACCTTTGTTGAAATGCCCAGTACTGTTGACTTTCAGGACATGTTCCAAGGTATAGCAATGTATATGCAATGTGAGCATCTGAGGTTTCTGCTGAGATCTTTCCCCTTGCCCATCATTTTGATCGTCACCCTTTCTTCACTGAATCACATTCATGCTGTTTTTCCTCACGTTTTAGGTACCTGTAGAAGGGTGCACAACCACTGACAGTACAAGTTGGGGTTGGCAGGACATCTCCCATTTAAGCACGGTCCTGTTTTTCTGTGCCCCCACCTCAGGGGTTTCCACTCCTTCCTTTTAGCACAGGGGCTTTGAGGGCTAGGGTTGCCAACTCTCCTGGATTGGCCAGGAGTCTCCCGGAATCGACCTCAATCTCCCGGTTGCTATTGAAAGCAATCCAGGAGATTTTAATAGGCCGAAAGTCCGGTCAGCGGCGCAGCGGAGCTAAGGCAGGTTCCCCACCTGCCCTGGCTCTGTGCAGCTCCTGGAAGCATCCAGCATGTCCAGCTCCTAGGCGCAGGGGTGGCCAAGGGGATCTCTCCATGTTGCCCCCGCCCTGAGCACTGACTCCACAGCTTCCATTGGCTGGGAACCGTGGCCAGTGGGAGCTGCGGGTGTGGTGCCTGCAGGCAGGGGCAGCATGCAGAGCCACCTGACCATCCCTCAGCCTAGGAGTCACAGGGACATGCCACCGGTTCTAGGAGTCACCTGAGGTAAGCGCTGCCCCCCCCCAGAGTTCCCCCAGAGCCCACATCCTCACACCCTGCCCCAGCCCTGAGCCCTCTCCTGCACACAAACTCCCTCCCAGAGCCAGCACCCCAAACCCTCTCCTGCAACCCAACCCCCTGCCCCAGGCTTAGCACAGAGCCCTCTTCCACACTCTGAACCCCTCGGGCCCACTCCCCAGCCCAGAGCCCCCACCCCCTCCCACACCTCCTCCCCCTGCCCCAGTCTGGTGAAAGTGAGTGAGGATGGGGGGAGCGAGCGATCGAGTGATGGAGGGAGGGGGGATGGAGTGAGCAGGGCCAGGGCCTCAGAGAAAGGGTGAGACAGAGACGTGGCCTCAGGGAAGGGGTGTGACAAGGGTGTTTGGGCTTGTGCGATTAGACAATTGGCAACTCTATTGAGAGCTCGACTCTTGAACAGACACTTTTCCCACTTGCCTCTCTCCAGAGAGAAAGGCTCTTGTTGTACTGTCCTCTTGGAGGGGTAGGGGAGCCTGGCCAGCCCTCTCCGCTGGGCTCCGGTCCAGGGTAAAATGGTAGGCAGCTACACCCAACACCTTGGGGTGCTATGCTGCTGCCCTCCCACCATCGGACCACTTCCTACTTCAGTCTCCTTCAGCTTCCCACAATAAATCACTCTAATCAAGTCTCTGACCCATGTATTCCCGTCCTCTCCTTCTCCTTTGTGAAAATCTGTGTTGTCAGGTCCCAGGCAATGTGCTCTTGGGTAGTACTTTCCCCTCAGAGCAACTGCCTGCTCCCTTCCACTGCCTGCCTCTGAAGTGCTCTGCTCCCCTTTTTAAAGCCCTGCCAGGCCTCCAGCTTGTGAAGACTTTGCAGGTGCGTTCCTTAAGCCCTTGCTCTTCAGTGGGGGGGTTGTATACCCCATCATAGTTCCTTCGATATGGAGCCCCTTACCAAAAAAGTCTGTGAAAAACCTAGCCCAGTCCCTGTCCTGCCTTCAGATCTCTACTTAAGATCTGCTTCTGTGGCAATCCTCTAAGAAATTTCAAGTTGGCAATCTCTACCAGTTATCCATCAGTCATTGCTGATATTGCTTCTGTTTAGCTTTTTTGATTACAAGATACAGATAACCTTTGAATAACCAGAGACTATCAAATCTGTATAACTATGTGTCATCACTCTTACCCTAGTCCTTCTATCTACATTCATTTAGGGCCAATTGTTGCATCTTCTTTTAAACTGTAAAGATTGTAAACTCTTCAGGGCATAAATCCTGTCTTCCTTTGAGTGCATGACTTTTAGCACAGTGGGGCCCCAGTCCTGATCAAAACCTCTGGGCACTGCCACAATACAAATGGAAAATAATAAATACAACCAGTGGGTGGTTGTGTTAAGGGATTGTCCTTAGTTTTTGAGTGAAGAAATAGGCAGATTTTTTTTCTGTGGTCCTCAATGCATTTTTCATCTTCTGTAATCATTAAGCTATATATAATTCTCACCGACGTGGAAAAAATGGAGTGTTTGTGAAGTTACAGTCAGGTGCTGATACTAGTCAGATGCTCTGAGCCAGAAGAAAGACTATTCAAGTAATCCATACCTCTATTTGTTCAAAATATCTGAGAAAAAATAACTTCTTGGTACTTTTAAAGGAAATTCAGAGTCAGGGGACATATTAAAACAAAGGCTAATGTGCGGGCACAGACATGCAATTGATTATTTGACTGGTTGTTCACGTATCTGTTGTTAACTGGTTCTTTTTTTTTTACTCCGACCATCTCAAAGTATTTGTTACACTTCAGTGCCCAGCAGCATACAAGTGTAGTTCAAAATATGACTTATTGCAACACATTTTCAGCTCCTATAAGTTTCATCAATTTAGAGAAACTGGTATTACATACAACAATGTAGGAACAAAAATTGACAGCTATCATTTCATCTATAGTACTTTCAACTGCTGAGCAATTGAAGTCATGTTGAGAAATTCACTTTCCTTTCACTGGCTTTCTTTTCAATTTTCTTTTCTCTTTCTTTTTCTTTTTTAGTGTCTTGGGAATGATATGAGTTTCTTCCCCACTTCCCTTATTTAGCAGAAGTACATTCTGAAATAATTATCGGTTAGATCAGTTCCACAAGCAAGGTTACCACACAAAACCATTACTACTGATTGTAGAGCTTACTCATATGAATAGTCTGATAGAATTCTGAGAAGTAGTACAACCAAAACATGGTTGTAAGTGTTTGTAGCATCAGTCACTTAAAAAAAAAAATCAGTGCTGCTACTCAGTGTTGACACTGAATTTAGGATTTTCACACAGAATAGGGTATGCATTGTAATCCCTTTCCCTTGTCCTTTAGTTGGTAGAATTTTGCTATTGAAGCAAATGTAGTGTATTCTGTTACTAGATAGCAGTGTACAAACAATCAAATAATAATATAAAACCGTATCACAGAGAATATACATTTGATAGGAAGAAGAGAAATAAGCATATGGGGCAAAAAAAGGTATCATATATAGGAGTAGTATAGGGGTAATTTTCCTCTTCTCTTGTATTTGTGAGTGTATGCTAATGGAAAACACAAACACCAGAATGTAACTAGCACCAGCCCCAGGCAGTTATGTCTTCAATCAAAATAATGCATTTTATTTTTATTTCATACTTTGCAGACAATATATATATACATATATATATATATATATATATATATGTCATATTGCCACTTAAGGCAAAGGAGAAATGGCAAGTACCCATAATGAAGTGTATTTGAATAACTTTTGCATCCTGCTGCTGGAGGATAACAGTGCTGGAAGTCATTTGGTGATAGCTCTACAGTTCACACAGTGGCCTTGATACCTATTTATGCATAGACGTTCACCTGGGGATTTACAAATCAAGACAGGCATCAGCATTACCAACCTTAGAAAATAATTCTTCGTGTCAATGTGAATAAAGTATCTACATTTTGACAATGTATTTAGTTCAATAAAGTGAGGTTTATCTCTGAATACATTTTCATTGAGGTTTAGGAAATTCTTATCAACTATTCAGTTGAAACTATTAGCTTGATTATTTTAATGCCATTTTAATATACTTTTATAATACCCTACTATCTGCATGATATATGCAAATATTGGGGGGTCGGGGAGCAGAGTTGGTGGGGAAAGAGGGTAATAGATAGGGATAACAAACAGAAGTCTATTTCCTTGTTTTTAAAAATATTTTATACCTACTTTTTTCTTCAGTCCACATATTAACTGTCAAATACATTTTATTACACTTTAAGCATTATAGTTGTTTAAGGTTGTAAAGCAACAAGTCTTAGGCCTTGCCTACACTAAAGGGAAAAGTCGATCTAAGCTACGCAATTTGAGTTACATGAATAGCGTCAGGGGCAGCTCCAAGCACCAGCGCAGCAAGCGCGTGCCTGGGGCGGCAAGCTGAGGGGGGGCGGCGTGCCGGTCGTCATGAGGGTGGCAGTCAGGAAGCCTTTGGTGGCATTTCTGCGGGAGGTCCGCTGGTCCCGCAGCTTCGGTGGCAATTTGGTGGTGGCTACGCCAAAGGCGCAGGACCAGATCACCTGCAGAATCACCGCCGAATCCGCGTGACCGGCGGACCACCCGCAGAAATGCCGCCAAAGGCCGCCTGACTGCCGTGTTTGGGACGGCAAAAAACATAGAGTCATCCCTGAGTAGCATAACTCAAATCGACATAGCTTAGATCAGCTTACCACCATCGATCCGGTGGACTACAGGAGTCGACAGGAGAGCAATCAGCGGTTGGGACCCACTAAATTGACAGCCGATGCATCAATTGCTGCAGCGTCGATCCTCTGGCAAGTGTAGACAAGCCCTTAGGCTTGTTGAAGACTCTCAAAAGATATTGGGGAGAAGTTCATCACTGTGCTTTGTACTATGGATATGATTCTAGCCCCATAACATATTTATTACTAACATTTTATTCTAATTTATGGACAGTTATTTTTTAACGGAATAGCAAAATATTATAGACT
The DNA here is from genome assembly GCF_020497125.1 of Mauremys mutica. Lineage (NCBI taxonomy): Eukaryota > Metazoa > Chordata > Testudines > Geoemydidae > Mauremys > Mauremys mutica. The sequence continues at coordinate 180,508,175 of NC_059072.1, read as the reverse complement.
GTGGTAAAGCCAGAATAAAGCAATCTATGACTCTATGCACACAATGACATTTCCCATCCTCATCCCCTGGAGAGGAAGGGTGGTAGCTGGGGATAAGGGAGAAGTCAGGATTTACCCTACCAACCAGTGTGTATCTGCTTGGGATGTGGGGGTGGTCCTGATGTACTCTTCTACTCCTGCCACACACACTACTCGGGTGTTGTTGGCAGGGTTCCGCCAGAGCAATGGGCTTTTGATGGAACTGTATGGAACACTTCATTCCTCCCTGGAATTATTGTTTCAGGCTGTCTGAAGCCACAGGCATGGGTGCAACAAGAACTTTCCTAGGGAGAGAACCCTTTTCCAGTAAGGTGCCTATCCTGAGACGGTGAAGACCATGGGGCTCATAAAGGGAAGAGCTAGGCACAGGCAGGTTTGTGGGGCTGCTGCCAGGGAAGGAAGCACTGGGACCTGATGAGCTCCAGCTCTCAGTGCCCACATGTCAGGACTCCCTTGTTAGTCTGCAATGAGGATGTCCCAGCACATTACTACTTACATATGTGGTGAATACCGAGCTGTAGGGATGCCTCCCACTGCTGTCTTGGGCATGGCTGGCAGGGTAGGTGGCTGCTGCTGGGTCTCAACTCAGAGCCAGACAATGGGTGGGGGAGAGGCCTGGGGCCCGTGGCCTCCCTCTTCCTCCCCCCATAGTGCCCCTGGACACAGGCAGATATCTCTGCAATGGCTACACTCAAGTCACATTTTTCTTCATAACCATGAGAGTTAGAAACTACTCACACCATGCCTTCTTCAAGTTTCACATAAAACAGTCACTGAGAGAATTGAGAAAATATATTATTTCTGCTAAAAGTTTAGTTTTTGCTGTCTTCTTGCAACAGTTCTTGGGGGAAGACGATGGTAACTTAAAATTCAACAGTTCCTATATTATAGACATTCCTCTTCCTGGTTTGGGAAAATTTAGACTTGATTTAACTGAATTATGAGGGTTTAAAAACACTTTGTACATATATATTTGTTTACATTAAGATTAAAACTGATCATCTCTCAACACTCTATTGGCACTCTGTGTGTGTATAAACTGAGTGGAAATGTTTATTGAAAAGACAGTGTCTCAAGATTGCACTGGATGTGCACATGGATGCTTAATGAAGTGGAGTGGAGTTTTCAGGTTTGCTGAGTAGAGAATTGTGGAATATCATCTGTTAAAATGTCTATGAAAGGAGGCCCGTGTCCCAAGGAATCCTGTCTCCTCCAGCATAAGTGAGGGCACATTAGGAGTAAGGCAAGTTCTCTCACATAAGTGACTGACCAATCATATTGTGCTGTGCAGAGCATTCTTCTGCTATATATCAAATAGTACTACTTGACAGTTTCTTTCCTTCTAAGTAGAAAATTCCATACAAAATAAAACTACATGAAGGGATTGTTCCAGTTGTAAAGTAAAACACTGAGTAATCAAGAAATGACAAGTTTAAAGCTAATTGCCCATCCTTCATGCTTCCCTTGGTGTTTGTGTGTGCATTGTGGTGAGGTGTTTAATTACAGGATCACATGTTATTTTGGTACACAGGATTCCTTTATTCCATGGGACTTTGAACAGTTAGTTGCGGCAAGGTTGTGCAGTGAATTAGTTTAAGAAAAATGGTAATTTCAGATTACCAATATTCATGTTTGACAGACGAGCTAAAGTCTACTATAAAGTAGAATGAATTTTCAGTGAGTTTCTTTCATAACAGAATAAAATCCAGCAACTCACACTAACATCCTAGTTAGCTGTACAAGAGTCAATTTTCAGTATGGTACTTATGGATTTATCCAAGTAACTCTCATTCACTCCATGTGGCACTGCCTCCTGGCTGCTCTTGGGAATACCTCTCTTCCAGGTCCAACACCTCCACTTGCTATTTCTCAATCTGTTGTCCTCTCTCTTACTCTGCAGTCCCTCTCTCATGTCAGAAGCTGCAGCTTCCGCTTTGTGACTCAGCCCTCCAGCTAGGTCACTATGTGGTTTCCCCTTCCAGGATATAGAATATCACTGGACTCACTGTCCAGGCTATGCCATTCCATCAGTGGCTAGTAGGGGAACCCAGGCCCACCCTCTACTCCAGGTTCCAGCCTTGGGACCCTACAACACACAGCCAAGGTCTTCTCAGTCCCCAAACTCACTACTCTCTCCCTGGCCTGCTTCATACTTTGTCTTCCACACCCTTCCCTCACAACCTGGCTCCTAATCTTTCCCTTTCTAAAGCACATGAGGTGGCTGCATACTTTCTCACTCCAACCAGTTTTGTTACCAGCTTCTTGGGTTTAGACTAGCTCAGCCCATACCTGCTCTGCTGAGCTTCATCTTCCAATCACTAATTGCTTCTCCAGCCTAACCGCCTCATGTGTGACCTATCACACTAATTGTCTTTTTGTCAGGTTCCTCAACACTTTCGGGGCTGTGGGATGAACACCTCATCACAGGATGTCTTATGATTAAATTACTTATTGCTATGAACATTTATTCTGTGGTTCACTGGATGGTTCAGGCACTAATAATGGTATTCAAAACCTTTTTCTATAGATCACTGGTTCAACTCCAAGTCTAATTGTTAATGACTAATAGTAGTCGCTATTTTAGGGTTTGTTCAGTGGTTGATACAAATTCAGTGGAAAGCCTCATTATAGTTCTTAGTACACATGTACTGACTTCACATTTAGCAGTCTGAGTAGAGGTTAAATTGGCATAGAGATTGAAGTACCATCTCAACGCTAGAGATCAGTGTATCTCATGGTAAGAGTTGAGTCACATTGGCAGGGCAAGGTAATGTTTTTTATATTTGCTGCTGTTTGTATTTTTAGCTATTTAAGAAAATGACTTCATTTTTCAGAAATTTTCACAAGTACTATATACTCTTTAAAGAAAGAGACTTGCTTCTAATGCAAGGAATGGAACCCATTGAAAGTTGACACATCAAATGAATTGGGAGTTCCCACTATTCAAGCCTTAATAGTTAGGTGATTCCGTGTTACTTATGTGATGAGGTTGTTTACTGACATGCAAAGTTAAATAGTTATAGTTTGGAATTGCTGAGTATTATTAGTCCTCATTTAAGTATAGATTCTGATATTAGGCACAGCCCTGAGCCATGAATGATGCATAAATGCCCCAAATACAGGGTAATGCTGAGATGCATCATGACAGAGACACGTTTGTTTCCTCCTTGCTCCCGGAAATAGTAATGTATTGTTGACCTATACAAATCTTTTCCTCTGTCTTTACAAATGGGGCTGGCTTGTTGTCTTGGAAAAAATAGTTTGTAGCTGGCTGGCTTTGGAGTATGGGTGGTACCACAACGTCTCCCTCTTCCTGTCTTCTTCCCATCCATCTGGCCCAATAAGAGTCACATAGTCCAGTTTACTCCTGCAAGCCCGGAGCCAAGGTTACTTCTGTAACTCCAACTAACTCCCTTGCACAAGCAAGTAGTCCTAGGTACAAAGTAGCCCTTCAAGTGTATTCAGTAAGAACATAAAATGTGTGGGAATAATCCATTCTTTTTTAGTTCTGTGTTTCAGGTGGGTGGAGAAGAGGCATCAGAATATTGAACAGGAACTTTAGTATCACTTTATCTTACATTGGCTGCTGGTTGTTTGAGATTTTTATTTTCACCAATGATACATTTTTTATTTTCTGTGTTGGAGGCTGTAATAAGGTTTCATTGTGCCCTATTTTTATTTTTAGTATCTGTACTAAAATATGTAATTAAAGCAAAAGGATGTTTACAGTGCCCCATGTAGTGTACAGATGGCATCTTTAACCCCTACCCGTATGTCTTTTCCTTTTAAAGACATTGCTTTATGTCTGTTGCCTTGTAGGAACCAAACTATTGCTGGAAATAAATGGTCTCTAAATTTAATTTTATCAAAATAAATCATATATCATGGGTACCGAACCCTTGCCAAAAACTCATTTTCTTCAGCAGACAGCAAAACAGACCCATTTGCGAAGGCCCAGGAAAATACTTCAGTGTGTGCATTGTATTATGCAAGAGTTAGAATGGAATTAGTATCTTGGTTTACCTATGTACAGTTTTGGCCCCAGTTATGCAATGAGCTCTGAATGGATGGACAACTGTGCCCACATTGATCCCCACTAAAGTAAATGAAGTTCAGTGGTGAGAAGGAACAGAGCTCATTGCAGGGTCAGGGCCTTTGCCTGTGTGTGTTCTAGATACATATTTTGTTTTATTTTTTATTGTCTATTTGTATTATTATTTAATTGTTAATAAACACTCCTGGCCAGAATTTTAAGTACCTTCAGGCTGTTTTATGCTGCACTGTTGACACAAGCTCCTGTAAGCCTGATTTACCTGCTAGTCAAAATGGATCTATGTATCATCAGAGCAGCCCAAGAGTGCCAGTGACTCTGGCCCACTTTTTTAAAAACACTTAATTAGTCAGTGACAATATCTCTTGATGATTATTTAAGAAACCTTAAGGAGCAAATATATACTCAAGACACTAATCTTTCTTTCTTTCTTGCTACCATGCACTAACAGTTTATTAGTTTCTGTGATCAAAGAGGACTAGAGGAAAGTGAACTAATGAACTATTAATGCGTAGCAGTAGGGTCCACAAGGTTGCCATGACCATTGCATGAAATGATCTATTTTTTTCTGTGATTGTGCTGTGAAATATGCATATTTTTACTGTGACAATCATATTCAAAGCTGTTTGGCATAGTTGCACTTACTGCACTTCACAGTCCATATCATTCACCCACCTATTTCTGATCGTGTGGTCAGGTTTCTAGCTAGTTTCATTTTGCTGTGTAGTGAAATAGAATTGGTAGTTCCAGGCTAAATTAACCGATAGGCCCATCAGACAAGACTTGGGTTCAGCAACTTTGAGTTGTCTTATTTACTTTTGCTTAAAAATATAAAAAGAAACACCAAATGTGTTAACATCATTCTTGCTATATATCTAAGCATTTGATACTGCTGCTCCTCACTGTAGTATCTGAGTGACTTCTCAGTTAAATCAGTCACAAAGTCACTAGCAGACTTCAATGAATCTTTGGCACATTTCCCTTTTCTGATTTTCTTTCTTAAATAATCAAGATTTAAAAGTAGATGAAATCAGTACCACATACAGCAAGGGGAGTATGAGACCATGTAATGGGTTGTAGCAGCTTGTTTGTGGGTCTGGGAAGTGTGGAGAGGAACAGAGGGAGACATGCAGCAGGTCTTGAAGAGTAACTAGCCACTAGGCATGGTTTTAGCTGCTGAAGCTTTGCTGGCAGTTCTAAGAAAGTAGTTTCAGTTGTATGCTGGTCCTGCACAGCAGAGGAATTGCATGCTGTCCACTTCTGGGGGGAGGGAATAGGAGTAAAAAAGGTGGGCCTGGGGGAAAATAAGATGCAGGGTGGAGTGAGGATCTACAGAGTTGGCTGAGTAGGACTGGGAAGGATCCAGGACTGGGAAGAGGGGTATAGCAAAATGGAACAGCTTCAATCTTGTGATCTCAGAGCTGTGCCCAGGATAGTGTTGTATATCAGAAACAAAGAATGAAGAATATATGTGAGTATGAGGGTGCAAAATTTTACAGCGTATAAGAGCTCACTGAATTGATTCAGCATTATGTGGTTAATAGAAAGGTATGGTAGTTGTCTTAAAGTAGCTGCATAGTTCCTGAAGTCTCAAATCTTGTAAAGACATTTTTTCTGGGTTTCTACATAGATGCTTATACCTAGTTTCCTAGACACAGAAGTAATAGAACTGTTATTCTTAAAGGAGGAAGGACGAATTAAGTAGAACAAGATAAATCCCCTACAACAGAAAAATGCATCATGGCGCACAGCCTGATTGATGGGGATGACTGGGACAGGCAATAGCACTCAGTTTGGAATTTTCAAACTGACCTGATCTAGCATATGCAGAACTTGAAAGAAGGTTACTCATTCACTGGACCATAAACTCAATCAAATGCTGCCGAAGTTGTATCTAATTGTCACTAAGAATTGATATTGCTGAGCAAATTCCAAAGGTCAACACCCGCTCATGTGGTGTGGAAGATCAGTTGATTGATTCATAGCATTTTGAAACATGGAACCCAGAAGCTAGGAGGGAACAATGTGTCTCATACCATATAGAGAAATGGTTGAGGTTACCAGGTCCACGGAATTTTGAGTTGGTAGAGACATTAGTTCCTTTAGAAAACCAGGAAAATAACGGAGAACTTCCTATGGCTAGGAAAAGGTGCAGGTAAGAGCAGTAGTGAGCTGATTACATTGTTGTACTGACCAAGTTGAAAGTGTTCATGATTACAGTAGTTGGCAGAGACAAGAATTCTTATTCAAGTGTCAGATGCTGCTTTTTCACAGATTTATATAACCCATAATGTAGCAAAATTTCAGTGATAGGAAATTTATGCAAATTGGTCTAATTTTTGAGAGTAGAATCATGTGATGAGAGAAACAACTTTTTCTACTAGTGACGAAGTTAGGATGGCTGAGTTTATGGTTTGTTTTTCTCCCTATTGGATAATTTTTGGAAGTCCCAAGCTATTATTTTGAAAGAAAGCAGTCGGAGGTTGAGGAAGGTGGAAAGTTTTATTGTATTGGACCTGTTGTTAATCTCATGGAAACAGTGTATTCATTGATGAATCATGAATTCTAGGTGCTCTGATGTTTGGGCTTAAAAGACAGGAAAACATTTATTTTTATTTTTTTTTATTTTTTTTATTTTACTGGGCAAAATATTCATTTTGAATTTCAAAGGTCCAGATCAAAGGGACTCAAATGCCTAAAGCACAGATTTAGGTGCCTATGCCTCTGAGTTAGGCAACATTGCAATCCACAAAATACCTGCCACCTAATCCTGTAGGCTCCTAAACTCACTAGGCACTTTAAGTTCTGCTGTAAAAGTTTCTGATGTGGGACTCTCTCAATTTCTCCTGTTGCATTAGGTCAGTGAGTGAGACTGACTCTATCATCCAGTGGTTTAGTGCACTTACCTGAGTGATTGGAAACCCCTCTTCAACTTCTTCCTCCTCATTTGGCAGAGAGGGGAATTGAACGAGCGTGAACATCCCAGGAGGAGTTCCTTACTCACTGGGATAAAGAGAATAAGTGAGGCCTTCTCCTACTTCCTCCCCAGCTATTTAGAGTGGAGTTAAGCATGTGCTGGTATGTTCTCACAAATTACCTAACTGGGGGTTAATAGATTCCACTGGGTGGCTAGGGGCCTAAAAGTTAGGCATTAAGTGCCTAAATCCCTTTGTGGATCTGGGCCAAAATAACTTTACCTGACATGGTCAGGGTTGAAGTTTGGTTCATTTTCAAACTTTATCCCATGCTTCTGAAAGTTGGGTGAGTACATGGTAAGGTTGTTCATACAATTGGAAAATATGCAATTGTAAAGACAGAAAATATATCTTTCTGACAGCCATCCTCCTTTGTCTTCAATCCTAAACAAGCTTGAAATAATCCATCGATGGGAAGGGCTGGGATAGTCAGAGGCTGAACATTAAAGGTGGACTATGTGGAAAGGGCCTTTCCCCTGAAACTTAACATTTATTGAGCCATCAAACAAACCTGCAGGGGACAGCTTGCTTCTAAATTCTGTGCCCTAAACTGCAGGGCTCAGCTCGCAAAATGAACACTTATGGTTAGCACAGTTATAATCTTTGCTGCCAAAAAATAAATCATTCAAGTATACCATTATTTTCTGTGATTTAATACCAACAATTCATAGGAGAACCCAGAAGGGATTCAGAAAGGAAGTATAGCTTATCAGTAATAATTTGACTCCACATCTGCACCAGCTGCAGCTACACAATGAGCAATCAGACCAGTAGTGACATAGAACACTTGCTGGGTGTCCTTATAAGGTGTTTGTTTTTGTAACTTGTGATAAAAGGCCAAACAAGCAACTAGTTGCCAAGGAGCAATAGACCTAAGATGCCCTTGAAAATAGTATTCCAGAGCTTGGTATCCTCTGAATCCTGAGTTGCCAAGCATATCACGTGTTGCCATGCATGCTGGCTCCAGCAAAGGATCAGACACTCTGCATGGAAGGTTAGAGGAGCCGAATTAGCTATGCCAGCCACAGAAGAAGTTAATGCTGAAATTTCATCAAAGTGTGGTTCTCCCCCCCCCCAAATTGTGCTATAAACTCTTTCCCCAATATTCTGCTCTCCCTTCCCTAAATGTCCTTTCTGTTTCCTACCCGGGAGGGGGGGGGGAACTGAGAAGAAAGGATTAATTGCAAACACTTTATTGCAGATGCATCAAGCACTGATAGCCAGTATATTTGCAATTAATATTACATACACTTAGCCACTGTTCTGGAACACTGTTCACTGTTAATTCTGTGTTCCTGACCTCAGATAGCAGATTTTTAGAACTCCCAGTTTCCAAGGCTTTGGGGCATCACTGAAATCTGTGAAAGTGAGCAGTGATCTTACAGGATGAGCCTTGCACTGGAAGTCTTGCTAAACTCCAAACTATATTGAAGGTGACCTGGTTTGTTTAAACTATAACACCAATACATCTATCATGAATGCTTAAGCACAAGTAGCTGCTTTTGTCGTTGACAGTAGAACATCAAGAATCAAATGAGGAAACATTTCCATACAAAGACTTCTCTCCTCAGTTCCTTCTCACCATTTCAAAAATGAAACAATTGAGCTTTAGACAGCCAAGTTTTAAAATACTGATTTTATGGAGAATAAAGATTTCTTTATGAAAATCGGTCTGTTTTATCCCTTTCTGTATACCACCATGTGTTTTTTCAGGAACATAAAAATATGTCCTTCAAAAGAGAATGGTAGTCAATGCTTCTAATGACTTCTTTATGTTAAAAAGGAGTGACTGATTCAAAGTTTATCAAAGACACTACTTTCAGCAGCACAAAGTTATTTAAATTGAATAATATTTTGATGTGAGCTAAGAGCAGATATTAACTCATGCATCAAAAGATGTAAAGACCAAGTAAGAGCTGGGTTACATTACTAATTTAGACACATAGTCAGACCCTGCTAAGCAATATCGTCTCTGCTTGTCTTGGATAGATATTATCAAAAATTAACAAGCAATTCTGGACACAAATCACTATCTATAGATCTATAATGTGACCAGATAAAATACTATTAGCTGAAAAACCATCAGTTTCTCCAAATACTGATGCATGCCCTCTATCTTGCTATTTCCAAGCAGTTATACCAATGGATATACAAGAAATTTGAGAGCCATTTAACAGAGAAATAGATGCAGCTGGGATGAGGCTAATGGCACAGTGCTACAAACATCCATGTATGTTGCTTATGCCTATTGGGCTCCCATCTGGTGGATGCAATGGAAGGACAAAGAAAACAAACAAATTGATGAGCAAAGTGTTTTCTTTATCACAGATGGCATGTAGCTTACACATCTCATTTGAGTTATTACCATTTTTGCTTATTGCATGGCACATTTTTACAAATGTTCAATGGGTCGTTTGGTTTTGCCATTGGTCTAACGATTTTTCTGCCAAATCATACTTAACCAGCCAGCTTGAATGTAGAGAATTTTTTTTACAGTAATTTGAAATAAATTTTAAACCACTTAAATTATTGAGTTTAAAATGCTGAGATTCTACAGGAAAAAAAGAACTTATATTATCAGTCCTCTTCAAGCAAGCTGTTACGGAAAGTTTTTCAACTTCATGCTTCCTGCAGCTGTTGTTTTTTTATGGAAAGCTACTTTCCAATTATTGTGGTCTAATGCCATGTCATGTTAGGTGATAATAGGCATTACTAAAGTGTAATACTTCAGTGATTTATAAATTAAAGCATTTAACAGGGAGATGACATTATTTCTAAAGACAAAGGAATAGACCTTGGAATGAATGTGTAAAAAAACTGAGAAATTTAAACTACATGGAATAGAATCTATATTGTAGATATAGCACAGAACAAATGAAAAGCTTGCTACAAAAGAAAAATAGTGTAAATGTTAGTCTTTCTTTGTCAGAAATGTCTGATACCCACACTGAATCTATATCTTCCCTTTCCTACCATACTAAGTACAAAAGCAGATGGCTTCTTCCTTGTGCTTCTCACAGCCACTACCTATGCTCCATTGTGTGGACCGGTTTCCAGTTCATTTTTGGATGCAGCTTAGGTGTGATTTTAACCTGAACATTCTAAATGACTGGAGTCTTTGATGCCTCAGAAACCTGTGCTCTCTTTGTGTGATACCAATGGCAGCTGAGGTCAGATGATGAAGCTCAAATTAACCATCTCTTTGTGTTCAATTTGGAGAACCAAAAGGCAGGGTGCTTTTAAATGAAGGGTTCCAAACTTTCGAATTTTCTTTTTGTTTGTCTACCAAATCCCAAAACTGTTGACTGTAAAAATCACCTTGTCTCAAAAGCTTTTTTTCTGGGAAAGTTTGGTGACTGGGTGGTAATGGGTTGTGAGAGAGCCCAGTGGGATCATGATCTGGAGAGAGGCATTATATAAACAAATATATAAATGGGTCACTATGCCATTTATTAAAAAGCAATTTTTCTTTATCAGACAATGCAAGGGAATGCAAAGAAAATTTATGGTTACAAACCAGGATGAAAACTGATGCATGATCTTTGGTTAGAGTCTACCTCTTTAGACAATGAACTCACTGATTATTTGTATAGTTGTATTACTGTGCTTTACTCCAAGGTGATGGGATGTTAGATGGGGTGGGATCTGAGTTACTACAGAGAACTCTTTCGTGGGTGCTGGCTGGTGAGTCTTGTCTACATGCTCAGGGTTTAACTGATCACCATATTTGGGGTCGGGAAGGAAATTTCCTCCAGGGAAGATTGGCAGAGGCCCTGGAGGTTTTTCGCCTTCCTCTGCAGCGTGGGACATGGGTCACTGGCTGGAGGATTCTCTGCACCTTGAGGTCTTTAAACCACGATTTGAGGAATTCAGTAACTCAGACATAGGTTAGGGGTTTGTTACAGGAGTGGGTGAGTGAGATTCTATGGCCTGCATTGTGCAGGAGGTCAGACTAGATGATCATAATGGTCCCTTCTGACCTTAAAGTCTATGGGTGTTGGGAGTTAACTTTCCAATACTCCTGTTCCTTCCAAGCTGTTTTTTGTATGCTTAAAACTAATTAAATGTATGTTATCCAATAAGTCAATAAAAATATTACATGGTCTACTAGGATGGACATTTTACCAGTATATGTATATATTGTCAATAGTGGCCATTTTAAACATAGGACCTAAATCGTGGATAACCAGACCACTGAGAACATCAAAGTGTGTGCGCCAAAAAACATGCCTTTTTCTCAATGGCCTTCCAGATCCCTTTTGTTCTCAGATCTGTGCATTTGCTGCAAATACCGTCTGTTGTTTCACAAGGCAAGTGGTAGGGTCTCAGAACATTAATGGCTTTCCAAGTTCTTCAGTTGAAATCCGAGTGCCAGGGACCCCTAAATACTGTGTAAAAACCTGAGCCCACTGAGATACTGGGAAAAATCTTGGCCCCATTAAAGTAAATTGGTAAAATTCTCATTGATTTTAATGGGTCTAGACTTTCACCCACTGACTTTAAATATTTATTTGAGCTGACATTCTTCCAAAACTTCCCAGCATAAGAAGACTGTGCTGATTGGCAAATGCCATTTATGTTTGAGAAGCCCATCATGGTATTTATAATCACTAGAAGCAATTTAACATGTATTGGCTTAGGGTTTATAAATCTAATATTTGACACACATCAGTTATTATACATATACGGATGCTGTTTTATGCCCTAATTTTCGTATTGTTGAGAATATAAATTTTTACAGTAAGATGTTATTACATGTTTCAGTGTTCCGGATGTTATGTAATGTGTGTGACATTAAGTACATGTACCCTTTTGAGTGGTCCATAGCTCCTTTGTAACATGCAGGGGTTCTTGACTATAAACACTTGGGAAAAGCAAGGTTAGCTACTTTAATATATACATATCTTATATCTTATCTGAACATATTCACTTTGTGCAGGACCTAAAACTGACACAAACTGATTAATAGAAAATTGACCATGATCAGTGTAACTAAGTTTTATTTTTTTATTATTTTCCTTTTTGGGGATGGTGGTTATGAGTAGGACTACGATTTTGTCACAGAGGTCACACAGAAGTCATGGAATCTGTGACTTCCAAAGACCTTCGTGACTTCAGCCCATGGCAGTTGGGAGCTGCATGGTTCTCCCGCGGTGGCTGGGAGCTGTGGGGTAGGCGGCGGGGACCACCAAATTCTGAGCCCCCATAGGTGGTGGGGGTATCCCACAGCTCCTGGCTGCTGTGGGCAGAGGGGGACCCCATGGCTCTTGGCTGGGCCCTCCACAGCTCCTAGCCACCATAGGCAGCAGAGGACACCACAGCTCCCAGCCATGGATGAAAGGGGGTCTGAGCCCCCATGGGTGGTGGGGGCCCCTGGAGCTCCCACCTGGCCTTGAAGCTGCCCAGTGACTTTCCATTTTGTCATGGATGTTTTTAGTAAAAGTCAGGGACAGGCAATAAAGACAAATTCACAGAAGCTTGTGACCTGTCCCTGACTTTTACTAAAAATATCCATGACAAAATCTTAGTTTTAGTTGTGACTAAATCTCTGTGGCTCTTCCTCTATGAAATCAAGCTTAATTTGCTTTTCTACAGAATATTTTTTAAATCTAACAATTTGCAGACAATTAATCCAGAAAGTTGTACATATGGGTACAAAAATTTTAAAATTCTGATATTCTCTTTTTTATGGACATTTTCCAGATCTCTTTAGTATAGGGATTTTAAAAAAGCTGCTTATGCAGTAGTATTAAAAGTTGTTACACAGATACTAGAAACTAATGTGTGTTAAAATAATAGGAATATCAAAATGTATATTTATCCTGCAAAGAGTAATGGCTCAGGTTAGCCCAGGTTGTGTGTACAACCCACAACAGAAAATTTTCCTGTTCCGAACGCCTGTTGATAGAGAAATATAGCATTATCCTGAGAGTCTGGTCCGCATTCACAGTTCCTGTTGAAATTGTAGGAAATTGCATATGCTAAGCACCTCTCACTAGCCCATCTGCCATACCAAAAGAAACTCAAGCAGGATTAGTTTGAGTTAGAGAGCAGAAGTCAGGACTGCCTTTCGGAGTTTAAATTTCATCTACAAGCATACACCTTCATGTAATGATGTAAAAGTTTTAATGAAAACAATACAGGAGACATAATATAGTAAAATTGTCTGCCAGACTGACTTCATTCCTTGGCATACTCGTATGTGGAACACACAAATACAGAATAATAGAATATCAGGCTTGGAAGGGACCTCAGGAGGTATCTAGTCCAACCCTCTGCTCAAAACAGGACCAGTCCCCAGACAGATTTTTACCCTAGTTCCCTAAATGGCCAAGGCAAGTACTGTGATGCTTCTCAGGGTTGTTAATCATCTTATTACCACTTGCCTCCAGCATGAAGCAGTCATGTCTGTATTAGCTGGGTGGTTAGCTCCCTTATAAAGCCAGCCTGTTTGCCCCTCAAGAACCCTCCTTAGGTTGATAACAACTGCACACTAGTCTCCGAGTCTTTTCTTACCCAAAGTTCTCTTTAGTGTTTTCAACCAAGCCTGGCTGAGATCCCTCCAAAATATACTAGAACAGACTTTTATTGTTAACTTCTAGACAGCCCCTCACTGCTTACCTCTTCCTGTTAATCTCCTTCTGAAGTCTCAGACAGCTCTTCATTAGCATTTGACTTAGAATGCTAATAGACTCCTATTGTAGGACATATAATGCTACCCCAGGAGATAAGTATCTCCCAGCCCCACTGACATGGTATCTTTGAGTGACCTGTTTTCAACTACACACCTAGATAACAATGTTTAGTATATATACACATAACTGCTCACATATTCACTGAACATTCATCTCACAATGATCATGATGACCAGCGTGAGCCAGTCTTTCAGTAGACCCCTTAAATGGAATTATTTTGGTGAATCCAGGGAAACCCTGTACTCCTGTGTACCCCAGTGCCCTCTGCCAGATAGCATCCAAAGGTTCCTGGATCACAAATATATACCCAGCATATATATCATAGGTTTTATGATCCCCGAGAGGTTTAAAGTAGACTTTTGGTAGGTGAATCTTTGGCCCTTTAGGCAGCTCTGGAATTAGAGAAGAAACTCCTTTTCAGGGTATCTAAACCAATCTTAATCCTTTAGTAAACCAAAACTATGATATATATTTTGAACCAGAGTTTGTTTTATTAAGAAAAGCAAAGTATACACACTAAAATAATTAAGTACATACCTGTTTTCAATTGCTCTGTGAAATATGGGAGTTTTGCAATAATTCATTTTTCCTCACACTTTTTGTTTGTTTTTAATTGACAACTCCAATCAAATTATAATGGTCAAATTAGCAAATTATTGAAATCATATATTTATAATGGAACTAACTGGGTTGCTGTTAGGTGCCATTGTAGTCTGTAAAAGCCAGGCTTTTATTGTGATGTTTAGTATCTGCTGTCTGTGAAAATCATTAGAAATAGCCCCATTCATTATAGCAAGTAAAATAAAAGATGAGACTATTGATTTAGGGCCTGATCCTGCTGCAATTGCAGTCAATAGGAGTTTTGCCAATGACATCAGTGAGAGCCGGATCAGACATGCAGATAATGGAATCACTGTAATTTCAAAGATACCAAGTACACTGTAATTTAAAACGATCTAAATTTACAATAATAAAATCAATAATCCTCATATTTGGACTTCTGAGATCTGGAGCAGAATATATCTAAAACTGTGTATGGAAAGACCAAATTTAAAATCATATTTTATTATTTTTGTCAAGACTCAGAAATGTGAAGTGGACATTCTGTGAGAAATTTATTTAAAGCTAGTTTCTAATTAATAACAGGCAACCATATAAAATCCTTGTATATATAAATTTGAGCATCGTCTGTCCAGAGATAATTAAAGTATGAAGAAGCTAACTCCTTAGCTGAATTATTTGGCTATATGTATTTGCCTCCGTATCAGTTAAAAAGGAATGTAAACAGAAGTAAACAGGCGGCTTCAGGCAGATGTGTGCCCACAAGACTTTAGTTTGCTTCTCTTTATACATGTTTATAGTTTAAATTTTAGTGTCTTTGTGCCAAACTTTTCTGTTTTTTTTCCCCACTACTTCTCCTTCCAGAGGGTTAATTCAAATCTGTCACAGCAAAGCAATCTCCTTCTATGCTTCACTCTTTAGCATTTAGATAGACAGGTGAGCTTTGTGGTATATCTGGTTTGTAAACTCTTGAGCTATATCTATGAATTTTCTGTCACAAGTTTGTTAAATTTGTACATCTGAACTAGCAGAGTTACAGAAGGCAGCCTCCTCCCTCTACCTATGCAGACAGTGGGTAGTTCAGCTGGCCATTTTCTCAGTATCTTGGTCTCATAGTCATCCAAATCTGCAAAAGGTTATTATGGCTGTTTGTTTACCTATAATTCTTCTTCTCTGGAGGTACAAGTTGTACCAAGTTCACAGTTACCTCCCTTTCATGCAGATTTGAAGATACAGCTTTACATAAGTTAATGCTTCAACATTTTATGCTCCTTCAGCAGGGGTAGCAGAAGTCTTTGGCATTAGGAGATCCCATATAGTCATACGCTCCAAGAAGGGGTTCAAAAGTGGGAATTAGATGGAATACTGACACATGGCAAATTTCAGGTGTCTATAATATCATTTCTTCCCTGTCACTCTTGTTCATTTAAATTAGAAA
Source organism: Mauremys mutica (assembly GCF_020497125.1). Lineage (NCBI taxonomy): Eukaryota > Metazoa > Chordata > Testudines > Geoemydidae > Mauremys > Mauremys mutica. Next base: position 180,492,416 of record NC_059072.1, on the reverse strand, counting down.
ACCTGTAAGCATCCCTCCTTATTGTTATGAGAATGGGAATAGAAATCTGTTAGTGAAAATGGGCTAGGAGTCAGAGTTCAAAAGGAAAACACAACTCTTCAGTATTTATTTTACAAAAAATATCTTGGCACCTTTTGGTAAAAATAAAAATTTACAAAAACAAATCCCCAGAATCTAAGTCTTTAACCATTAATGGTTCAGCAACAAAACTAGAGCCCCTTGAACATTTACAGGATGAAACAAATGCCCAATTTCAACTCTTAAATGCATCTGAAGGTCACTGAGGTAAATTAAATACAATTAAATAATGGGACAGAGAATAAAAAAAGGGAAAACGAGTATATATTGAAAAACTTGAAAGTTTCTTAATGGTGGAGCACTTAGAGAGGTTTACTGTTCAGAACACCCTATTAGAAATTCTACTCCAGGCTGTTGGAGAAAGGAGGACAAGTATTTTTAACTTTCTTCTACTTATCTGTGTGTGTGTGTGTGTGTGTGTGTGTGTGTGTGTGTGTGTGTGTGTGTGATAATTTCATGTTGAGAAGACAACCTTTAATGCACACAAAAATGCAAGCCTTTTTTTCACTGCTCAGATGCAGATTCTACTTACCCTTTCCTGATCCCAGCCATAGGGGGATTGCTATTTATTACTGTCTAGACTCCCTCCACTCCTAGTTTTTCACCTTTTCCTTTTCAGCCTTCCTCTCTGATTTTGCCTCTCATCTTCCTCATTCTTCTCTCCTCCTTCAGAAGTTGGGTACAAAGAGTCATGATGTTATTTTAGAAAACATGATGTATTTCCCCATGCCTAAAAACCGAAGGTCTGGAGTCCAAAACTGTAAGCTACATAGACAAGGTGCACCATATTCAAAACAGATGCTTACATGGGTAAGATTTAGGATCAGAGTGACTTACTGTTCTAAGCCACAATTTGACATAACTACACAACCCATTTTGTGTTCAGTAATTGTATTTATAATCTTTTTAAATATATATCTTTTTAAACACCTCACATTCAGTACATTTGGAAAAAAAATAAATCATTCTACCACCTTGGTATCATTCTGAACAAATATAAACATTATTCAATAATAATTACAATAAATTAGTATTTTAATAACAATAAAAACCTTATTTCTAACAAATTCTGCAAATAGCTAAAAATTAATTAAATTTAATGTTATTTTTGCCTTACACAACACCTGGTTCTTCCCTGTCCACCCTGGTCTCAGTCATAGCCCTTCCTGCTTCCCTCCTCCTTCCTGCCCTGGGACCTTTCCCATCCACTCCTCTGCCCCTGTCTCCTGCTGCTCTAGGACTTTCTTCCCTGTACCCTGAACTAAGTTACAGCCCTTCCCTGACTCCTCTCCTTCCCCTGCCTCTGGCTCCCTCAGGACCTCCCTGACCCATCTGTAACTCCTCAAACTTCCTCATCTCTTTCCCTTCTGCCCTCATAATCTTCACTGTCTCTTTGAGCCAGCAGCAGGCTATCACAGGGTCAGGTCTGTGTTCTGTGACCCGCAAGTTCTTGCTCTTGTCTGGAGCTCTGCACATGTTTACCCATGTGTACCCAAACCAACCCTGAAAAAATCACAGGAACAGAGGGCCTTTTTGCATCATCTTGAGAGTTACTTCTGCAGGCTCCAAAATCAAGTGACTGGGAATAATTTGTAATAGTTGGCAACTCTGCAAACCAAGGACCTAATTCTTCAAATTTGTACATATAAATAACCTTAGTCTCAATGGGACTTCAATATTATTTTGTCTTTAGCTCTTTACCCAGCATATATGAACTCCATACTACACGCAAGGCCACATATATACTCCACTGCTCATGGGTTCTGATGGCTTCTGGCACATAGAAGAAGTGAGAGCCATTAGAGGGTTTTCAAACTATTTAAAGTAATGCTACCCAATTCCTATACACTACACCTGGGATACTTAGACTGAGGCTTGCGAGCTGAAAGTGGCTCCCTAATGTGTCCCTTATGGTTCTTTCAGCACATGATATTAAAACACTATGTAACTTAATTATTAACCAATCAGGATGCTTTTACTATGTTGTTAACCAATTGTAGTTAATAAAATAATACATAGTCAGTCATTTTACTGTAAGTATGTGTATATTTATCTATAATATATATAATATACACATGCACACAGTTTAAATATGAATATATAGTACTATATTAAATGAAACAATGAACTTACACAATTGTACCTCTTTCTGGGTATGTTCATCTCTAATAAGTGATGAAGAGTCCTGTAGCACCTTATAGAAGTATTGGAGCATAAGCTTTCATGGGTGAATACCCACTTCATCAGATGCATGTAGTGGAAATTTCCAGAGGCAGGTATAAATATGCAGGCAAGAATCAGTCTAGAGATAACGAGGTTAGTTCAGTCAGGGAGGAGGAGGCCCTCTTCTAGCAGTTGAGTTGTGAACACCAAGGGAGGAGAAACTGCCTTTGTAGTTGGCAAGCCATTCACAGTCTTTGTTTAATCCTGATCTGAGGGTGTCAAATTTGCAAATGAACTGAAGCTCAGCAGTTTCTCTTTGAAGTCTGGTCCTGAAGTTTTTTTGCTGCAGGATGGCTACCTTTAAATTGAAGTGTTCTCCTACAAGTTTTTGTGTATTGCCATTCCTAACATCTGACTTGTGTCCATTTATCCTTTTACGTAGGGACTGTCCAGTTTGGCCGATGTACATAGCAGAGGGGCATTGCTGACACATGATCGTGTATATTACATTGGTGGACGTGCAGGTGAATGAACTGGTGATGTTGTGGCTGATCTGGTTAGGTCTTGTGATGGTGTCGCTGGTGTAGATATGTGGGCAGAGTTGGCATCGAGGTTTGTTGCATGGATTAGATCCTGAGTTAGAGTTACTATATTGCGGTGTGTGGTGGCTGGTGAGAATATGCTTAAGGTTACCAGGTTGTCTGTGGATGAGGACTGGCCTGCCTCCCAAGGCCTGTGAAAGTAAGGGATCATTGTCTAGGATGGGTTATAGATCACTGATGATGCAGTGGAGAGGCTTTAGCTGAGGACTGTAGATGATGGCCAGTGGATTCTGTTGGTTTCTTTCTTGGGGTTGTCTTACAGCAGGAGGCTTCTGGGTACATGTCTGGCTCTGTTGATTTGTTTCCTTATTTCCTCATGCAGGTATCATAGTTTTGATCACCACAGAACTGTATCATATTCATGGAGGTGGTGGGGCAAAAAGAAAGTCCCCGAGAGTACTCCTCTTGTGAGTAGAGCAATATTGCAAGAAGCCTGGGGCACGAGAAACCAGCCACAGGGAATGGAACATGGTCCAGTGGTAAGCCTTGACAAAAAGGGCAGGTTCCAGGATTTCAGGGAGAGAGCTCTGGGAGGTGGTCAGTGGAGGAACAGAGCAGGGGGAACTTAAGGAAACTAAAAGGGAAAGCCCAAGGAGAGTGGAAGTTGATTTAAATTAATACTTTTAGATGGGGATTTTGTTAGTGGATTCCAGGGAATATTCCGGAGCCCTAAAAAAAAGGGTTAACTAGAGTGATTGCAGCACCACAAGGTGTGAGAATGGTTGGGTAGAAAGAAGCCTAGGGGAGGTAGCAGGAAAAAGTTGTGAGGAGCAGACCTTGGCTTGTTGTTACAGAGTCCCTGGCTATCGTGGCGTGAGGCCAGAGAAGAGAACAAGGATAAGGAAGATCCCCAAGAAAGGGGTGCAGAGACCATGGGGAAATCAGAAATAAGGACACTGAATTTTTATTTTGTTGGCCTTTCTGTTACCCTAGAAGGGGTGGACTTAAATTGTGACCTCCTCAAAGGGCCAAATTATCAGAAGAGTAACCAATGGAGTGGCTGTGGACAGGGAGCACCAGATGGGGAGAGCCATCACAAGGAGGTGCCGCCCTGGTGAGTGAACTCCTTCACAAGAAATCCTACCTTATTTTTGGCAGAGGTTGGAATGTTTGTAGTGAATGAGACAGGATGTAGGAAGAGAAAGGATGGTCTCAGTATTAAACAAGTTCAGTGCCACTCTGGCAAACTGCATTCTGTTCCTGCTTCTGCCACAGATTTCCTATGTTATACTGGACAAGGCACTTAAACCAAAATGTTCTCATTTGGCCACCAACTACGTGTTCATCATTACCAGGTTACTCAACACCTGAGGCAAGATTTGCAGGAGTGCTGTGCTATAAAAATGCTAAGTAACCTGAAAAATCAAGCAACTCAAGTTGTGCATTCAAAATTAGTGGACACTTTTGACAATTTTGGCCTTAATCTTTCTGTGCCTCATTTCTCCAGCTGTAAAAGAAGGGCAATAACAAACACCATGTAATCTCATAGGGTGTTGTGAAGATGCATTTGTTAATGTTTGTGAAGCACACAGCTACTATCATAAGATAACCATAATCATTGTATTTAGTGCAGCATGTGGATTGAGTGGGTTAATAAGGCCTAGGACACACATTGAAGATGGAGGATAAAAAGAAATATTGAGTAAATATTAAGTAGGGGTACTGTTGACAGACAACATAGTAAGGGATTATGCAGTTAAAGACTGTATCAGCATATGTTCAGGACTGCACAGACAACCTTAATTCTAGCACGGTGCAAGACCAGTATGCAGCTGTAGAAAATATAGCATTGTTCATGAAAAGACATGTTGATTACCATTACTTGAAACCAGGAGATGTAATTCTTAATTTATTTGAACCTGTGATTAGAGTGAACCCTGAGCTAAAGGAGGCAATACTGATTTTTAGGGTGGATATAATTTCTCTTGGCCAGAGAAGAGCAACAAAAAAAATAATTCCAGACTTCAAAGATTTAATTTATGAAGAAAGATTGAGAGGATTATTATTGAAAGAAAAAGATTTTACAGTCACTTAAGCAAAGTTTTTTTAACTTATGAAGAGGGTGGCTAACATTCAAATGAACCCTTTATACTTGCACGGAAGAGAAAAGGAAAGGGTTGGATTAGAAAAGATTAAAGAATAGAGAGCAAAAAGAGACCTCAAGTGAAACATTTTACATGTAGAGTAATAAACATATGGAATAAATTACTGGAAAGATTATTGAAGCATGAAGCAATGATGGATTAAAAAAGGCATCAAGTTGAGCTTCTGAGGATAGAAAGATATGGGAAATAAATAGTACATTAGAAGTGAGGAAAGCATAGATAAGAAGGTACAATGAGCGAAGTTCTTGTTCTGTAATCTAAAGGTTTATATTCTCACATAAAAATAAGAAAAATATGTATTAAAAATAATTTCCATTAAATTATTGGCCAAAGAGGAAAGAGGGCCAAATTCTAACGTCTGATGCATGGCATGCACACCAGACATATTCACATGCACAAGATATGCAGGTTTTGGTGGCTATGTATGTAGGAAAATAAGTGTCTGGCAGTGACAAGCTTACAGAAAGATTCTGTGTTCATGTGTGATGGTATGCAAGAGCTTAATCCTTAGCTGAGAAAAGGCCAAATTTCCATGCATTAGGACATCCCAAGTTATGGTGCCAGGGGATGAAGTTTTCTTAATGTTCATTGAAACTGGTTTAAAAAAGCAAAATTGTTCCCAGTCACTTTAGCTTTGCTTTGTAGTTTCCCTGGATATATCTCATCATGTATTATCCCTTCTTTAACATGCTGTGTCAGTTTGGTCCAGTATTAACCTGGGAGGCAATTATGTATATGTGAAGATGCCATGTGTGAACAGTTTCCTGGGATCCTGTGGGTCAAATATTTGTGAAAGAAAATTCTCTGAAATGTTTTTTTTTCCTTCCATGGTACAATGGTGTTTGCTCTTAAGAAGTTAACATTTGCCAAACGCTCCAACACAATTATTACAATTCTCTAGTTGGAGTGTAATGCACAAATGGGTGTCTCAAATACCAATGTGTGATAATTATGGGAAATTCTAATTTTTGAATGGTAGCCACTGGAAGATATATTCATGAATGGCACATTTTATTGTAAATTTTTTTGATTCGTCATTCAAGTAATCAATTTGTGTGTTTCTGTATAGTGGGGACAGGTTTGATATGTGTAACCCAAGTTTATTCTGCTGGTTTACCAATTTATACACTTGTTCATCTGCAAATTAATAATGCAGAACATTGTATTAAACAGTACAATCCAGTTACAAAGAAGGTGTGGGGACTGTAAGATGTACCACTGTGTATCTGTGGTGTAATTTTTTTCTACACATGGGTGAATTTCTTTTCATATCTTCCTTTTAGCCTTAGAATTAATTGTGCGTAAACCATTTGGCTCAATAGGATTATAATTAATTAACTCCTAAACATTAATTTGGTTAAGCAGTTTGTTAGTTTTTATTGCTTTTATAGGGTTAAATTCATCCCTGTCCAGGAGGGTTACACGAGACCTGTGGCACCAGTTAAGTCGTATTTATGCCATATTGGGCCCTCCTTACGTGGGTGAATTGCACCCATTGGGGTGAAAGTTCTCTTTTCGTATTAAATCTTAATTTTGTTTTGAATCTCTTGGAAATAATGTTAATTTCTGATTAAGGGCCAGATTCTGCCACCCTCACACTCACTGAGTGTCAGTTTGTCCCATGAGAAATCATTTTGATTTTAAAGGGACTACTTATGGAATAAGTTGCTATTCAGTGTGAGTAAGGATGACTCACATTGAATACATGACTTGTTAGGATTTGTCATGCAAAATGCTGTGCCAAAATCCTTTGGCTGCTGCTGATTGCAACACACTGCAAGGCACATAATGACTTAGGTCATTCTCTGTTGAGGTACCAAATGTGCCTCCCTTTCATTTTTTCTATATTCAAATGGATTTTTATAATTAGTTGGAAAGAACAGTTTGAGTAGTCACTAGTTCTTGAGTTGCTCATGCCGTTGTGCCTCTTGCTTGATATTTCTGTTTAAGCTGATGCACATTTATTTTTTTTACCAAACATATTTTGGCCTTTCCAGAGCAGGCCTCCACACCTGACTGCATTTTACAAGTGTGTACTTGACCAGGGCATGAAACCAAGTGTGATGAATTACATCATGGTCTACAGCAGATAGCATGTAAGGTTGGTTAATGAGTCTGTTCACCCTCCCTTCACTATTAGGGAGCCTGAAAACTGATGCTCAGTCACTGCAGTGATTTTCTTTCTTTTTCTTGTATCTTTATGCTAGTATGCAGCATTAGGCAATATCAGATGATACAATTAATGTCTTGCAGAGTTTGGTAGACAGTATCCAGAAATGAAAAATAGGTTAAGCAGCACATAATGCATGGACTGTTCAAAAACTTTCATTCTCTAAGAACTTTCCAATGAGTTGAGATTAATACAAGTTGAGATGTGGGTCTGGATAAGTGTCAAGCAAGGAGTGGGATCAGTCCACTTCTCTTCTTCCCCCACCACTTCATATGTAAGCAAAGAAAATCATTAGCGTGTACATAATGCTTGTACAGTAACTCGTCATTTTACATTGTAGTTATGTTCCTGAAAAATGTGACTTTAAGCAAAGCATGAAGGCATTAGGGCCCATATATAGGTGATGCTGTGGTCAGCATTGCAATACCTAACTGAATTAGGAGCCTAGATATTTTCAAAAGTGATTTAGGTACTTTGAAACCACACACTTGCTCATGGCATTGATTGCTTCAAGATAAAAAACTGAAATCCTTATCAATCATATCCAACAGAATCTCTCCACCACTTAGACAGCTACACAGTCCCTGAAATCCAACCACCAGATAGTGATTAAACCAGCAGACAAAAGAAGGTGCCATTGTAGTTCTCAACCTTGATGATAACATTAACAAGCCCAACCAACAACTGTCTGATACCACCAAGTATAAAGAATTCAATTAAGAGCCCAGAACATAATTGACCCACTAATTTAAGAATATTGAATCCTTCCCCAAACAACTTTGATAGAATCTCTGCAACCTCATCCCCCATGAACCTGCCCCAGAGACCTTCTGTATGCTTCCCAAGATACACAGACAAAGAAACCCAGGCAGACCCATCAGATCTGGCCATAGCACTCTTAATGAAAGAATATCAGAACTCATAGAAACCACTCTCAAATCACTTACTGCACAAAGGGCCAGGTTCCTCCAGGACACAACTGCCTTCTGTTATGAAGTGGGAATGTTCTTGGTGTGTTATTTGAATGCTGAGTGGGGAGTATTAACCTGGGAAGGTTGCAGGGGAGTTTGGCTGGGACTGCCTGCATTGGTGAAGGGGAGGATACCTGAGCATGTAACATGAGAACCCAGGAGGGGGGTTGGAGGCCAGGTAACACCTCTGCCCGGGAAACTGGACAAAGGACACATAAGCTGGTGGAGGAGCCAGGGGAAGGTGAGAAAGGGGACGGCTGAAGGGAGTTTCAGTTTGGAGCTGGCTGGGAAATAGACCAACAGGGCTGTGGCCTCCGTGAGGCCCCCAGATAGACCTAACTAAAGGGGGTCCGGTTGTCTGTATAGGCAAGACCTGTTTTGGACTGTGATCCTGTCGTCTAAATAAACTTTCTGTTTTACTGGCTGACTGAGAGTCATGGGGAATCACAGGAAGCCTGTCTCCCCCACACTCCATGATATCTCCCTCCAAAAACTTCACAACATTAACAACCTCCCTCAGAACACCATCCTTGCCGCCATGTGTGTCACCTCCCTATATACCAAGATCCTTCACAATTATGACATTGCCATCTGCCTCCAATATCTACAGATATACTTCCTTGAAAATAAGCTTCAACAATGGAACCCCTCAGAGAACTATACATAAGAAATCCATGGATCACCACACACAGAGCCAGCAAGCACCCCAGACATACCAAGAAATCTGTCTGCATCCAGGCACTTGGATACCATAGAAAGTCCGGGATCCATACCTTAACACACTTAAAACCGCCTTCACTGAACAAAGATGATCCATTAGAGAATTAGATCACATCATGGAATGGGCCACCCAAATACTGTAGCCCTAGAGATCCTGCTTCTTTGCGGGGAGAGTGAAAAAACTCTGCCTGCACTCCCCTTGTCACCTATGACTCCACACTGTAACCAATACAGGGTGTCATTAAACAATTATGACCCATACTCTAACCCTCTCTTCTGGATTTCAGACAATCCACCAGCCTTGCCAAGCTCATAATCAGAAACAAGCTCCCCACAGACCAGGACCCACCAACTCGAAGTGACACCTGACCCTGCCAGAACAGATGGAAAATCTGCAGACATATCTCCACTGCTGTGATGAACAATACTCCCCACAACATGGGTCCTGCACATTCCTATCACAACATGTTGTTACCTCAACAATGCACTAAATATCCCAACAACAACTATGTGGGTGAAACCAGACAATCACTGTGCTCTCAAATGAACTCACACAGGAAAAAATTATAAGTGACAAAAACATGTGACCTGTGGGCAAACATTTTTCACAAAATGATAACTCTGTTTCTCAGACCTCATTCTCAGTGGAAGGCGGCACAACACCTTCAAAGGATGAGTCTGGAAGCTTAAATGCATATTGCTAGATACTAAAAATAATGTGTGTAATTGAGACACTGGATTTATGGTTTATTACAACAATCTGTAAACTACTATCCCCCTCCCCTTTTTGTCATGTGGTTGTAAAGGTGTTAACAAGCCACTTCACCTTGAATGGTCTTATAACTATTTATGCTAAGCAATCTATTCCACCTTATATTCAGCTCAGTACTTTTGCCAGATCTGAAGAAGAGCTCTGTGGAGATCTGTTGGTAAGAGAAAAGCTGTTGAAGTTGGTCCAGTAAAAGATATTATCTCACCTACCTTGTCTCTCTAATGGGAGTGTAAATCAGTTTAGCATTGCAATGTTTAGCATAGCAATGCCTAAATACATTTAAAAATCTAGGCCTAGAACTCTTCAAATAAATCATGAGAGGTTTCTTTCTTTCTTTCTTTCTTTCTTTCTTTCTTTCTTTCTTTCTTTCTTTCTTTCTTTCTTTCTTTCTTTCTTTCTTTCTTTCTTTCTTTCTTTCTTTCTTTCTTTCTTTCTTTCTTTTTTCCTTTTGAGTATTAGAAAAGCTAGCTTTCTTTCACTAACAACATTCTTAGAAACAGCTGAGCTACTTTGGCTGAAACTTAAAATCAAGCCAACAAACAACAACAGAAGAACTTTAAGTCTAATGGAGGGACCTGGCATAGAGTTCAACTCAAATGAAGTTAGGCAAAGTTATAATCAATTGAAAACAGGGACTTTGGAAAATATTAATGGAATTTAAATAGGCATCTTGTCAACTCTGCCAATAGTCTGTGGATTCCCTGATAATTTCTATACGAGCATAGTAGATAAAGGTTTTGTGGCTTTACTAACCAAAAATCTTGTAGTTTGGATATAATGGTGATAACCTTTTCCTAAGCTTTAAGGCCTGAGGCTATACTGATAGACCTAAGTATGTAGCTTCATATGATGTAATTTCAGACCCTAACCCTATACTTACTGCATTATGATAGAAAATATTCCTGAAGAGGTTAAAATAAGGACATCTCTAAAAGAGCTGGACTTAGATGATTTTTTTTTAAATGGCCTATTTATACTTTCCTTTTTGGAAATAGACGATGCATACACACAATGTTAGATTACTAAATTGGGAAGTTAAATGTATTTTGGAAGTTTTTTGTCCCTTTTCAAAAATGTACAATATTTGCAGAGGCCACTCAAGACAGTGTGCCACCTCCATCCTAACCACCAGAGGTTGTACCACTTCCATCCCACAGGTTTTAATTGGAGAGGGGTGGGGATTGAAGAGGATGGGAGGAGAGGGATTTTGAGCCTTCTGATGAGCCTTCTGGTGGTTATGACAGAAAGGGGCAGAGGGAATGAGCAAGAGATCACAGTGCCATTCACTCAAGTTTGGGCCAGCTGCCCTTCCGTCCTGAGAGCTAATCCTGCAAAACAAAACAAGGAACAGTGTTGGGAAGATTAAGATATTTTTTTTAATAATCTTAAATAAGTAGAGTACCATTTGGACCCCAATACCTATTGCTGTATTTGAAAATGTCCCTCAATCATTCACCTTACTTTAAACTATCCTGTTTTCCACTCCCCTCTCTGGCCCCCTCCACACACAAGCAGTTATTGTTGGAAGACTGTTTTAACAAAACTTAAAGTTCAAATTGGAGCAGCATCAGCTCAAATGGGAACACAGCCAAAACACAAAATATAAAACTACTGAAATTAAAACTGTCAGCAGGACACAACTTCAAACCCTATCTGCTCAGTTGCTACTGTATGATTTTAAACGTTTGCTTAAAAAATTAAAAGCAATTATGATTAAAGTCTTTCAATTTAGATTTTTATTAAAACGTAAGCTGCAGCTACAAAGGTAAACTTGTTTAACTGAGTACTGTTGGGGATTTAACTAAAACCTTGTTATTTAAAACCCTTTTAATGTATGTTGCTGTGTTCCCTGCTGTTAGAACCCTGCCTTAGAACTTAATTATCTTGAGAACTACTATAAAATGGTGTGATAAATTACAACTGGAAACAAAATATAATGTAATTTAGAAAAGGGTTTAAATGGATAAGTTTTGTTTACTGGCTTTGGTGAGCAGGGTCTGGTGAAAACTATTTGGGTTATGTTTATCTTAATGACTTGAAAGGCCACTGTGTTTGAAAGGCCACTGTGTTATAGGATATGCAAGGCACCTGTTGAAATAATGTGCAAAGGTGCTTAGTATTGAATGTAAGCTTTATTCCAGAATTCTGTGATAGGGCCATCTCAGTGTGAGACTTAAAAATAGATTGTACGTTTCCTTTGTTGTGCTGGCGGCAATGTATCATACAGCTTCATGAGACATGGAACTGATATATTGAAGATCATCTTTGAAATTTTCAATGCTCAGGCCAGGAGGAATGACTTGGAAAGTCTCTAAGTGATCACAAGGATGGAATGTACTGTGCAATATTGTAGAGAAACTTGAATAACACTTGCCTGTTCTCTGCAGGGACTCCCAGACTCTCATTTCTATGAACAATGAAGTAACTGTGAAATTAATTACTCAAACAATAAGAAGTTTCCCCTTTTTAAAAAAATCCCTCATGCCTGGTCTAATTTACTGTATTTACTGGGCGCAGAAGAAAAGAGCAGTGAAAGACAGTTGGCAATGGAAACCAAGTCCTTGGATACCAGGGCCTGTCTCTCTTTAACTTGCCCAAAAAACTCAAGTAAGATCTAGCTAGTCATTTGACAGGTGAGGGATGGGATTATTGTTGTATTTATTTATTTGACTTAGAATTATTTTTAAACATTTAAACTGAATTTTGTCTTTAACTATTATTATCCTTCTGTTTGAGGGAATGTCAGAACTTGTAGGAAAACTAACAAAAATTGGAACAAGTGACAGGGGAAATGTGCATTTAGTTGCTTCAGGAAATCAGCACAAAAAACTTTTGGTCCTAAAGTGCATCTCTACAAAGTACCACTTTAAGGAGAAAAAAAAAGTCTAACACCAATCCTTATCCTAGTTATTCACAAGGGCAGAATGCTACCCCCTAAACTTATTGTTCTGAAGATGATTACTTTAATATTTAATTACAATATTATCTGGAGGCCCCAATCACAGCCCCATTTTGAGCACTATATATGTTCCAATGTCTAGAGTAACACTCCTCCTACTGGAAAGATGAGCCAGTGTTTTTCATCATCTTAAGCCCTTATCCTGTGTTCCATTCTGCTGCTGTTGGACCCCTGTTGCCATGCAGTCTCACGGAATTCAATGGTGCTCCTCACAAGCTCAGGCTAGTGCAGGGATGGGCAAACCTTTTGGCCCAAGGGCCACATCTGGGTGGGGAATTTGTATGCGGGGCCATGAATATAAGGCTGGGACGGGGGTTGGGGTACAGAGTGTGGGAGTGGGTGCGGTGTGCAGGAAGGGGCTCAGCAAGGGGCTGGGGTGCAGCAGCGGTGCGGTGTGCAGGAGGGGGTTCAGGGCAGGGGGTTGGGGTGCGGCAGGGAGTGCGGAGTGCAGGAGGGGGTGAGGGGTGCAGGAGGGGTTTGGGGTATGGGCTCTGGCCCGGTACCACTTACCTCAAGCGGCTACAGGTTGGCAGTGACGCGTAGCAGGGCTGAGGCAGGCTCCCTGCCTGCCCTGGCCCCGCACCACTCCTGGAAGTGACCAGCATATCAAGCTGTGGCTCCTGAGGGAAGCAACTCCACTGTGCATTGTCCTTGCCTGTGGGTACCACCCCTGAAGCTCCCATTGGCCGTGATTCCCTGTTCCTTGCCAATGGAAGCTGCGAGGGGCGGTGCCTGCAGACGATGGCAGGGCATGGAGCCCTCTGCCCTTCTCCCCCCCCCCAGGGGCCACAGGGATATGATGCTGGCCACTTCCAGGAGTGGTGCGGGGCTAGGGCAGGCAGGGAGCCTGCCTTAGCCCCGCTGGGCCATGGGGCTGGCAATCTCATGGGCCAGATTGACAGCCCTGACAGGCTGTATCAGACCCGCAGCCCTTAGTTGCCCATCCCTGGGCTAGCGGATTGAATTACAGGATTGGGGCATAAATTTTGAGCCAGCGCCATTCCAACTGTAGACAGAAAGGAATGTTGTTTGTTAGGCAAAAGCAGATCACTTAACTTGAGTGTAAGACCAGGCAACGCTGAAGACAAACCTTTAAAATGGGAGTGATTAAAGTTAGTTAGTTATAAATTTTGACTTCAGCGCTTTCTGGCCAGAAACCTAGATCGCCTGATTTGGCTTCCTAAACTGGGATTTCCAGTTGCTAGAGAGGTATGCACCGTGTCATTGGGCAAACCACCCAGACTGATGGCTCATCATTTATGCTGATTAGAAGTTTTAAAGGTATTTTGCTGGCTATTCAAATCTATCTCAAATCACAGTACAGATCAATTCCAGCATTCTTTAGTTCTGATGTTAATTAATTTCAGCCCAGACTCTGCCATTCTTCTACATCATGTTGAGGTAATCCATCATCATGCTAAAGGAAGAGAAATTCAATCCATCACTGCTGGATTCTGATAGAGGACTATGTGGGAGGGTGCAAGTCATCTTCCCAGCAGTAATCAAACAGCTGTGATACATGCCACTTTAAGCTTGTATCATCATATAATAGATGGTTTTCCTCTACATGGGAGCTTCTTTCAAAATCTTCAGGCAGATGGACTCCATTGCAAAGGTTTCATTTTGTGGAATTTAAGGCTCTGAACTGGTTATTGACAAATAGTACATCATCAGTTCCAGTTGAAGACACAGACTAATAAGTAGAACATTGGCACTAATCCTTTTTTAATCAGCCTTAAAATGGTAATTTCAGATAGATGAGGGCATAGGGAATAGATTTTTTTTTTACTCAAAGTGGTACTAAAAATACCAGTGATATGTGTACACAACCCAAGGATGAAATTAAAGAGCATTTGGCGTGTATGGTGACTGAAGCATACAGTAGAAAAACTGAGGTCACAATTGTGGTGGGACCCAAAAACTTCTCTGTTAAGTGAACCTATCCTTTCAGTTCCAAAATAACTTTTTTTTAAGGCTACCCAGGATATTTAATAATATTTTTTTTTTTAAAAAGGTGCAGTTAATATATTGTAGGATTTAAAGGGCTGGTTAAAATTGTATGCTGGTGAGGTGGAGCCTCAGAGCTCTCCCTGCTAAATTTAATTACCAATAGTATCTTCCTTCAATATGGTTGGTAGCATGCAGGTCTGCACTGACATATTTAGAGAATCTAAGGGATACATTAATCCTTTGGTTGTGATGAAGTTTCTTATAAAGCACTGATTTGGCTGGTGTTTGGAAAATGTAAATGTCTAGGTTTAAAATAATACTGAACAAATGTTTGTTAAAATATGTGATGCTTTCAAACAGCTTCCAGTGTTCCCTAGCACTGAAATACTACAAAAAAAAAGCAGAAGTTAAAGTAGTGTTTTTATCTATGTACACAGAGTAATGTAAATATTATATAAGCCTTACTGAATGTCGTTATCCTTCAAACATCAGTCTCAATCTATTTTGAAGCTCAATTAGCTGAGCCATGAAACAGTATGCCTGGATCATGTAACCAGAATGCAAGTACTTTAGGTGGGCTATTTGAAGTTTTCTAACCTGAACCTCCTGGGATTTATGAAGGAAGAATGTGTGAAAGGTTTTATAAACAATAAAGGTGATGTAAATCAATCAATTAAAGCTGGAAAGTAGTTTTACTGAAAGCCAGGTTCAAGCCTAATGCCGTGTCAAAGGTTACCTGTAATGTATGCAAAGTATTGTAGATTCTTCATTTTTCAAAGTCTTAATGATTCATTTGCAATCTGTTATTTAAAACATTCAAAGATTGATTTTCATGTTAATAAGTTAGCGATCTACTCCAAGTCTAATTTTAATTTTACAAAATTTTCTTGTGTAATTCAAGCTTTAACCTATCAATGTAAGGTATTTCTTCCTGTTAGTTTGTCAGCAGTCAGTCTGAACTTAGAGTATATTTTCAAACATGTAATACATTTAAACTCTAGATAATACAATGAAATACAGAGGTGCACAGCTAACATTTTAGGGTTTTTGAAAATTGGTTTCATTTTACAGTGCGTAATCCTGTTGCAGGTTGTATTTTACATATGGTAGATGTCTGCAATTTGGAAATGATAGTTCTGTGGTGTGAGCAAATATACAACAAAGGTGAAGGTGTTTGCATCTTAAAGGTCAGCTACTGCATCACTTTAAAAGGTCACCATGCACCTAACATTTGAAGGTAAAATATCATAATTGGTTGGTTATTTTAATCCAGTTCTTCTTAGCCATGTTTCCATATCACAAAAAAGAATCACAATTATCATTAATTGGCACACATTTGGTGGCCTCTGTGGATAGGTGAAAGATTGACTGAGACTTTCACAGGCAAGAATTGAAGATTTTCACATCAAGTGATGGTCCCTATAGCTAGTGGGGAGCAAGATCCGTGGTGGACCATTGCAAGAAGATTGTGCTGTTGGTGCCAAAGCTTTATCTGTTCTGTTAATTAATGAAGTACTTCAGACTTCAGAACTATTAACCTGGCACTTTTCATGTGCACGATATTCACTAGCAAATTAATCAAATCAAAATTACAGTATAAGATATATGTATCAACATGGCAATGAAGTTGCCCTTCCAGGATCCTGTGGAACTCTTTGCCAGAAGATGTTGTGAAGGCCAAGACTATAACAGGGTTCAGAAAAAGACCAAATAAGTTCATAGAGACTAGGTCCATCAGTGGCTGTTAGCCAGGATGGCAGGGATGCAAAACCATGCTCTGAAGAGTGTCCCTAGCCTCTGTTTGCTAGAAGCTGGGAATGGGCATCTAGGGGATGGATCAGTTGATGATTACCTGTCCTGTTCATTCCCTCTGAAGCACCTAGCATTGGCCACTGTCAGAAGACATGATACTGGGCTAGATGGACCATTGGTCTGACCCAGTATGGACGTTCTTATGTTCATTCAGTTATCCCATGGGTGGTGGATATCATAGGCAAGGGTAACCTGTGCCTTCCCAAACAGCCTAGCATGGCCCCACCTATACTCTGCCCCCAGACCAGGTCCCCTCCTGTGGTTACCAGAGCACTCACTGCTATGCCTTGGCTGTCCCAGGCTTGCTGGGACAGCCTCCCACAGGGACTCAGGGCGGCTGGTGCTGGTGCTGTACCGCCCAGTGCCCCGGGGCTGGGAGCACTGCTGTGTGGAGCCCCGGGGCCGGGGCTGGGGCTAACCCTCTGGCTGCCCAGTGGTGGGGCTGCTCTGGGCTCCTGAGGGGGAGGAGGGCAGATGGAAAGGAGAGGGGCCTTGGGCACAAGGGGAGGGGCCGGGGGCTAGCCTCCCCCCCACGGTCGGGTCACCATCCACCCATGAATTATCCCTTAGCCTACCCAAAACAACAAAAGTCTGTCTGAGTGACTTGTAATGGAACAATTAAAAGCATGAAGGGTATGCTGAAATATGCACCCTCTGAGGATTCTGAAAGTGAATGTTGCACACACACAACTGTTACCATAAAGAGAGAGTGGGAGTTCCCAGAAAAAATGTCATGTTGTAGGCGTGCCAAACAATTACCATATAAAAAGCTGTTTTAAGGTTTGCTTTGCATTATGTAAACTGTTGCTAAATTGAACCTCAATATGCCAGATGTGTATTCTTAGTCATTTGCATATACACTATTAGTTATTCATGGAGAATTATCAGTGTATTGAGCAACATAGTTCTAGGATAGAATTCATGCATTCTCACAGAAAAGAAAAACTTTATCTAAAAAATTTATTTTAAAAGATTTCAATAGAGGTAATTTTGGGGAGGGATGAATTGTGAATGCCTGCAGCAATTGAATTCTGCACTAATGCAGCATTTAGTAGAATAGATTCAGCATAAGGGGATAGGCAACTTGACATGTGGCGGTACTTTTTAGGTTCATTATAAGTTTGCACTGTGCCTTCTATATCTTAAAAAAAAAATACTTGCTGCAGGCTATTCCACGCTATTTTTTGTTCACAGTATTGTATTGTTAATGAAGGTACTACTAGCTGAATGCTAGAAAGGTTCAATTAAACTGATGTATAAGATGCACTAATTGCAGTGGTCACGCCTTAAAAGTTTCTTCTGCTTTTGAAGATTCTACGAGACTAAGAGAGATCCCCTATGCCTAAAGTGGGGGATTCTGGTAGAACTCTTGAAATTGCAAACCCTTTAAAAATTTGAGGGCAGCTGCTGTAGGTTGAGGTATTTGACCCACTACTGGACCTCTGTGTGCCTCTGTTTATGGTCCTTAGTCTAAGTATTCTTTTTCTGTTGTATGAAAAACTAGTTAATTGTATGTTGTGATTTCTTTTTAATGTGACTATAAAGTCACATTGTACAGTACAACAGAATATTGAAATGAAAGCAATAGTTTATAAAAGGAGAAGACAAGGGAGAATGGCTTAGACATATGGAAAGGAAACAAGAAGCTAATCAGAACACCTTGTGGTTTACAAATGTAGGAGATTACTAAAGCCACTGTAAAAATGAATAAATTTTAGGGCTAATCGATTAATCCCAGTTAACTCATGCGTTTAACTAAAAAAAATGAATTGTGATTAGAAAAATTAATCGCAATTAATCACAGGTTTAAATCGCCCCTTTAAACAATAGAATATCAACTGAAATTTATTAAATATTTTGGATGTTTTTCTACATTTTCAAATATATTGATTTCAATTACAACACCGAATACAAAGTATACAGTACTCACTTTATATTTTTATTATAAATATTTGCATTGTGAAAATGACAAACAAAAGAAATAGCATTTTTCAATTCACTTCATACAAGTACTGTAGTGCAATCTCTTTATTGTGAAAGTGCAGTTTACAAATGTAGATTTTTTTTGGTTAGATAACTGCATTTGCTAAGAGAAAAAAGTTTGTTTACATTTTATGTTGTGTGATTTAAGAACACTTTCACTGCTGATTTGATAAAACACAAAGAAGGTTCCAATATAAGATTTCTAAAGATAGCTACAGCACATAACCCAGGGTTTATGAATCTGAAGTTCTTTCCAAAATCTGAGAGGAATGAGGTGTGGAGCATGCTTTCAGAAGTCTAAAAAGAGCAACACTCTTATCCAGAAAGTACAGAACCTGATCCACCAAAAAACAAAATCAACCTTCTGCATTGGTCTGCACTGCTTTGGATTGTTATTGAGCAGAATCCATCATCACCATGGATGCATGTCCTCTGGAATGGTGGTTGAAGCATGAAGAGGCGTATGAATGTTTAGCACATCTGGGACACAAATACCTTGCAATGCCAGCTACAACAGTGCAATAAAAGCACCTGTTCTCACTTTCAGGTGACATTGTAAACAAGAAGCGGGCAGCATTATCTCCTGTAAACGTAAAAAAACCCAACTTTGTTTCTCTTAGTGATTGGCTAAACAAGAAGTAGGACTGAGTGGACTTGTAGACTCTAAAGTTTTACATTGTTTTATTTTTGAATGCAGTTATTTTTGTACATAATTCTACATTTGTAAGTTCAACTTTCATGATAAAGAGATTGCACTGCAGTATTTGTATTGGGTGTTTTTTACAGTGCAAATATTTGTAATAAAAAGAACTATAAAGTGAGCACTATACACTTTGTATTCTGTGTTGTAATTGAAATAAATATATTTGAAAATGTAGAAAACATCCAAAAATGTTTAAATAAATGGTATTTTATTATTGTTTAACAGTGTGATTAATCGTGATTAATTTTTTTAATCGCTTGACAGCCCTAATGCTTTTTCAATTATTACATGGTAAGGAAAGGCAGGATGATGCACTCACAATCCAGGCAGAGGAATTGTGTTAAATGAAGCATCTGGAAGCATCAAAGAACTTAGAATAGTTCTAGACTGTGTAGCCAGCCAGTCACTTCCTGGATCTGCCTGTGAGAGGTAGCCTAGGGAATTTTTATCCTGGAGTATTTCTGGTCACTTTAAACACATGGTTCTTGAGCACTGGGCATTGTTTCAGTGGGGCTACAAGAAAAGATTTACAAAAATCTTTCAAATTGCTGCCTACCCTCTCCCCCCAAAAAGAGTCTCAAGTTCCCTATAATCAGGAAGAAAATTGCAAGGAATAGAACTGCAAGGAAGCCAATCTCTGCTGCCAAAAAGGAAAAGGGGATGGGGGGGATTATTCCAGATGCTTCCTGATAATCATATTGACGAGAGTTCTATCTCATCTTGGATCAAGATCCTGAATGAGTATCTAGTCAAAACAAATGACAAGATGATCATGCTGAGACCCACTATGTCTCTTCTAAGGGAAAGTTATTAGCAATCTGTACTGGACTTCCAGGCACTTACATACACAGAAGGAACATTTTCCAAGTACTGGAAGTATTTCAGATTTGTTTTCAGGGAACAGCACCCCCAATATCATGTATTGCCTCTTGTGTTTCTGCTGTAATTAAAGAGAAATCTTAACTTTGAATTTCCAAGTCATTATATAATGAGGGTTTTTTTATTGCCTTCAGCTCAAAAACAGACATACCCAAATAGCAATTGGTTTTCCAATTGCTGTCTCCAAGTTAAAGCTATCAGCCATCATATGGCAGTTTTACTAAGAACTCTCCTGTTAGTAATACCAGTAACTTGAAAAGGTAAATACAAAAAATAATAATAATTAAAAAAAAACATGCATCCAGACTACAAAGTGAACTTAAATCCGGATAGAATTATCAGGCAAATTTTTGAGTGGTAGTTTAATTTCAACTGTGCAGTTTCATCCATTTTGATCCCCTACATATACACTCTTTCAAATCCCCTTCTCCCATGATGAAGTGAAGTCTGGATAGAATGGATAAAAATGTAAGAGCACAGACAAGTCTATTATACCCAGCATTCACTTCAGGTGCCATTGTAACTAGTATTCCTAAGGGTTCGCTTACATGAAAGGCATGAATGCCTTGGGCTGACATGTTGACTATAAAGGAATACAAAGAACTGTCAGCAATTATGTACAGAAGGTGAAATTTGCTGGAAAAGGAAGATATACTGCATATATGATTATTTTTTGACTGCTAAAAGAAATGGTTTCATGCTACGTCATGTCTGTGATACTAAAGAATCCTGTTCCTCGCTATCATAAGTTGAAGGCAGTTATGTTGTTGATGGCATGGATGTGTGGATAATTTGTTTCCTTAACTTTTTAAAACATGAATCATCTTACTTCGGATGCATTGCATAGTGTTACAATAATTAGATGATTCAGGCTTATTATAACTTTCTCAATTGGGGGGAGGGATAGCTCAGTGGTTTGAGCCATGGCCTGCTAAAGCTAGTATTGTGTGTTCAATCCTTGAGGGGTCCATTTAGGGATCTGGAGCAAAATCAGTACTTGGTCCTGCTAGTGAAGGCAGGGGGCTGACCTCAATTACCTTTCAGGGTCCCTTCCAGTTCCATGAGCTAGGCATATCTCCATATATAATTTTATACTAGAGGGGGGAGGGATAGCTCAGTGGTTTGAGCATTGGCCTCCTAAACCCAGGGTTGTGAGTTCACTCCTTAAGGGGGGTAATCTAGGGCAAAAATCTGTCAGAAAGAGTATTTGGTCCTGCTGTGAGGGCAGGGGACTGGCCTTGATGACCCAAGGTCCCTTCTAGTTCTATGAGATAGGTATATCTCCATATTTTGGGGGGAGGGATAGATTACTGGATTGAGCATTGACCTGCTAAACCCAGGATTATGAGTTCAATGCTGGAAGGAGCCATTTAGGGAACTGGCATGAAAATCTGTCTGGGTACTGGTCCTGCTCTGAGCAGGGGGTTGGATTAGATGACCTGCTGAGGTCCCTTCCAACCCTGATATTCTATGATTCTGCCTGAATATTAGAGTATCTTGATAGTTTCAAATAGCTTTCAGTTGCATACTGTTCACTACAAACCATCAGGAAATACTTCAGTGTATATTATGAAGAGATTATGGTGTTCACTGTGTTGAATGACTGCCATTGATCAGGCAGTATTGTGCTGACCAGTCCCTCATATCTTTTCATGCTTCATACTAATTCATTTCTCTAATGGAAAATAGTTTTAAAAAAAACAACTTTAAAGGGTATTGAAAATAAGGCACTAGAAAGTACTTCTGGCCTGTCAATTTGTTTCCAAGGTCTAGCCTCTAGCAAATCTTTATGGCTGGGTTAGAAAGCCCACAAATGGGTTTATACTAGAAATGCTGACAAGCCTTAAATGACAGAAGTGCACACACTGCTGCTATAACACAGTTTTACTCCTGGGGGAATTCTGCAGCACAGCAGAAAAATGCCCCCCCTCCCATCTGCCAATTCTCTTTATTTCCTTGCAGAAAATGGTTTCTGTGGGGAAGCAAAGAAAAGCTGCACCAGTGCTAACTCACCTCTCCTGGGCACCTCACACACATCTGTCTGGGTAACCAGGGGAGAGGTAAATTACTGGAGGGAGCGGGGTCTGGGGATGCCTTGGCTGCCCAGAGACATTATTTCCAGCTGGGTGGCGGGGGAGAGGGGAGGAGGAGGACAGAAATGGAATTCCTCCTCCCCCTCTCCTGCAGAGTAGGGGCTGGGTCAGATCAATCCCCAGAAACTTCCCCTGATAGCAGGAGCAGTGGGGTGAAGGGGATCTGCATGCATGAGGGTTGGTTGCAGGAAAGGAGCCCCCACCCAGAGCCCCCCCAAATCCCCACCCCACAAAGCTGAGCCCCCTGCATCAGGAGCCCCCTGCACCAGGATCCCCAACCCACTGAGCCCCAACCAGCTGCACCCTGATGCTCCCCCTCATCAAGCCCCACTCCCCCAGCACACACACCCACTCCCAGAGCATTAACCACATTCACCTGGACTTCCCTGCAGAGTTCCATTCACCCTGCATCCAGAATCCCGCACTGAGTCCCTGTGCATCCAGATCCCTCCCCTGCCCCCAGAGCTCCCCACCAAGCTGCATGCCTGCACACAGCAACTGAACCTCAGTGCTCTGCTATTTATCTTATATAGGGTCCTTCTGGCACTGGATTGCCTGCTCCATCAGCCCCTCTGATTGGCTGCTCATCTGCAGCCACTCTAGACTGTCTGGGTTTGTCTACACTACAAAATTAAGTCAACTTTATCTCATCTGACCTCAAGCCCCTGAATTAATGAAGTTGATTGTGCGTGGCCACACAGTGCTCATTGTCTCATTGTCATGGACAGCTGCAGCGGCACAGGAGCCAGCAAACAGAGCTGTAAACAGGGGAGTTTTAGTGGGAGTTTGCAAGGGGAGTTTGCGGGGGAGACTAAGAGACCTCGGCAGAGGAATTGACAGGCTAGTGAAGGGAGTGGGTGGTTTTCTGCCGGTGTTCTGGTGCCTGTAGGGGGTTTGTTTTGCTGTAGGTGGTGGTGGTTTGCTTTGGTTTGTGTTTCCTGGACTAACAGGTTTTAGGTGGGAAGGCTATGACCGATACAGAGGCAGCAGTGAAAGACACAATGAGGATGACTGGATGTGGAAGCTGCAGCATGTACATGATCCTGGAGGGGGTACCTGAAAAGAGTTTCGTCTGCATGAAGTGCCGCTTGATAGAGCTGATGGAAGAAAAGATCCGAGGACTGGAGATGCAGGTAGAAACTCTGGTCGAGCTTAGAAGGGGGTTCGAGCGGATAATGGAGCAAAGACATGAGGAGTCTGAAGGGAAAAGCTCAGACTTGCAGATGGAAGCAGGATCAAAGAACTCTGAGGGGAGACTGCTGGGTGAGGAAAGTGGACGGTGGAAGCATGTGACTAAGAGAACCAGGCAGAGTAAAAAACGGGCCAGTGAAGGAGAAATAGAGCTCAGGAACAGGTTTGCAGAGTTGGAAAATGAAGAAGGGGCACAGCAGGTGGTCACTGAAGGTGAGAGGGCAAGGAAGAAGAGAAGAGCAGCTAGTCCTATAGGAAGAGGCGAAGAGTCAATGGAGACAACACCAAATATGAGCCCCAGGAGGACAGAGGATGGGTTGCGGAGGATTGCAAGGGACAGTAGAAATCGAGAGGACTTGCAGCCAGAGGGAACAGATGATAGACCGGAGAATCGCACTGTCACCAGGAAAAGGCAGGTCTACGTGATTGGGGACTCCTTACTGACAAGAATAGACAGGCCTGTAACTAGAGCTGATCCGGAGAACAGAAGGGTGTGCTGTCTGCCGGGTGCTAAGATACGGGATGTGGACCTGAGGCTGAAAAGGATCCTAACAGGAGCGGGAAAGAATCCGCTGATTGTCCTTCATGTGGGAATGAATGATACGGCTAGATTCTCGCTGGATTGTATCAAGGGAGACTGTCAGGCTGAGGAAGATGCTTAAGGAAATCAAGGTACAGGTGATCTTCAGTGGGATTCTGCCTGTTCCTAGAGAAGGGCAAGAAAGGTGTGACAAGATTATGGCGATCAACAGATGGCTCAGGCAGTGGTGCTATAAGGAGGGCTTTGGGATGTATGGCCACTCGGAAGCATTCATGGACAGAGGACTGTTCTCTTGGGATGGACTTCACCTGAGTAAGGAGGGAAACAGACTTCTAGGATGGAGGCTGGCACAACTCTTTAAGAGAGCTTTAAACTAGGAATTTGGGGGAGATGGTAGGGAGATGTCCAGGTAATCTCCACGCTGGAATTTAACATGGAGATGGAAGAAAACAAAGAAAGGATACAGCCATGGGCAGGAGAATGGACATAAGGAGGATGAGTAGTGTAGATACCAGTCTAATAGGTGATACTGGTGGTAGAATGTCTGGGCCTAATCGGGTAGAGAATGTGAGCGAAGCCAAACAGCAACAATTAAGATGTTTGTACACTAATGCAAGGAGCCTAGGTAACAAAATAGATGAACTAGAGCTACTGGTGCAGGAAGTGAAACCGGATATTATAGGGATAACAAAAACATGGTGGAATAGTAGTCACGACTGGAGTACGGGTATTGAAGGGTATGTGCTGTTTAGGAAAGACAGAAATAAAGGCAAAGATGGTGGAGTAGCATTGTATATCAATGATGAGGTAGACTGTAAAGAAATAAGAAGTGATGGAATGGATAAGACAGAGTCTGTCTGGGCAAAAATCACATTGGGAAAGAAAGCTACTAGAGCCTCCCCTAAGATAGTGCTTGGGATGTGCTACAGACCGCCAGGATCTGATTTGGATATGGATAGAGACCTTTTTAATGTTTTTAATGAAGTAAACACTAATGGGAATTGTGTGATCATGGGAGACTTTAACTTCCCAGATATAGACTGGAGGACAATTGCTAGTAATAATAATAGGGCTCAGATTTTTCTGGATGCGATAGCTGATGGATTCCTTCCCCAAGTAGTTGAAGAACCAACAAGAGGGGATGCCATTTTAGATTTGATTTTGGTGAGTAGTGAGGACCTCATAGAAGAAATGGTTGTAGGAGACAACCTTGGTTCAAGTGATCATGAGCTAATTCAGTTCAAACTAGATGGAAGGTTAAACAAAAATAGATCTGAGACTAGAGTTTTTTATTTCAAAAGGGCTAACATTAAAAAATTAAAGAAATTAGTTAGGGAAGTGGATTGGACTGAAGAACTTGTGGATCTAAAGGCGGAGGAGGCCTGGAATTACTTCAAGTCAAAGTTGCAGAAACTCTCAGAAGCCTGCATCTCAAGAAAGGGGGAAAAAAATCATAGGCAGGAGTTGTAGACCAAGCTGGATGAGCAAGCATCTCAGAGAGGTGATTAAGAAAAATCAGAAAGCCTACAAGGAGTGGAAGATGGGAGGGATTAGAAAACTACCTTATTGAGGTCAGAACATGTAGGGATAAAGTGAGAAAGGCCAATAGCCATGCACAGTTGGACCTTGCAAAGGGAATTAAAACCAATAGTAAAAGGTTCAATAGCCATATAAAAAAGAAGAAAACAAAGAAAGAAGAAGTGGGACTGTCATGAATAGTTAGTAAAGGGTTAAAGCATAGTACCTGGTGGGCACCTGACCTGAGGACCAATCAGGGAAGAGAATTTGAAATTCCTAGGAGGGAACTTTTTCCCTCTGTGTGTGTGTGTATTGTCTTTGGCCGTTTGGAGTTACAAGAGTCCAGATGTTTTAATCAAGTCTACCAGCTTCCACCTTTCTGAACTAATTTCTTCTAGTCAAGATAGTGAGTATTAGAAAGATACTTTGTGTCCTTATCTAATAATCCTATGTTTGCAATTCTGTGTGTTTGTTATTGATTATTCTTAATTCTGCTTGTACTGGTTGTACTGAGAAAGAGAGAGGATTCTCTCCAGAACTTAGCAAGGTTATACCCTATGAGTGTCCAGCTTGGACTCATAGAGATTCTGTATTTTCTTGTTTTTCTTTTAATAAATTCTTTCTATAAAGATTTGATTAAATCCCTTCCACTGTGGATAGCGGAAGGGGCTAAGACGCTCTCTCTCGGTGATTCACAGAGTGGCTAGCAGAGAGGGAGGGGGGAAGTGGGCTGCTTCCCTGTGTGTGGGAGATTCAAGGAGTTTGAATCAAGGTATCTCTCTCTCCGGAGCAGGCTGGAGAGAGGGAAGAGAGGGGAGGGGGAAGGTTCCTCCTCTGTGAGTTGATCTGTGTTCCCAGGGAGTGTCTTTGAAGGGAGACAGGGGGGAAACAGGGGTGTCCCGGCCCACGTATTGACCGCGGTGGTGGCAGCAAAGGGGACCTACCCTAGGATTTTGGGGTGGGGGAAGACATGCGGGTCCTCACTTTGAAACCCCCCAGTTTCAAGTGAGGGTGCAGACTCTGACAGGGACCACTAAACACTGAGGTGGAGGTTAAGGATAATCTAGGCATGGCCCAATATCTAAACAAATACTTTGCCTCAGTCTTTAATGAGGCTAATGAGGAGCTTAGGGATAATGGTAGGATGACAAATGGGAATGAGGATATGGAGGTAGATATTACCACATCTGAGGTAGAAGCCAAACTCGAACAGCTTAATGGGACTAAATCGGGGGGCCCAGATAATCTTCATCCAAGAATATTAAAGGAACTGGAACATGAAATTGCAAGCCCATTAGCAAGAATTTTTAATTAATCAGTAAACTCAGGGGTTGTACCGTACAACTGGAGAATTGCTAACGTAGTTTCTGTTTTTAAGAAAGGGGGAAAAAGTGAACCAAGTAACTATAGGCCTGTTAGTTTGACATCTGTAGTATGCAAGGTCTTGGAAAAAAATTTGAAGGAGAAAGTAGTTAAGGACATTAAGGTCAACGGTAATTGGGAAAAATACAACATGGTTTTACAAAGGTAGATCGTGCCAAACCAACTTGATCTCCTTCTTTGAGAAGGTAAAAGATTTTTTTAGACAAAGGAAATGCAATGGATCTAATTTACCTCGATTTCAGTAAGGCATTTGATACGGTTCCACATGGGGAGTTATTAGTTAAATTGGAAAAGATGGGGATCAATATGAAAATTGAACGGTGGATAAGGAACTGGTTAAAGGGGATCAAGGGCAGCTCTAGGAAGCTGCAGGACCAGCGGACCCTCCACAGGCAAGCTGCCCAGGGCAGCCTGCCTACCGCCCTCGCGGCGCCGGCAGAGCGCCCCCCGTGGCTTGCCGCCCCAAGCACACACTTGGCATGCTGGGGTCTGGAGCCACCCTGAAGGGGAGACTACAGTGGGTCATACTGAAAGGTGAACTGTCAGGCTGGAAGGAGGTTACTAGTGGAATTCCTCAGGGATCGGTTTTGGGACCAATCTGATTTAATCTTTTTATTACTGACCTTGGCACAAAAAGTGGGAATGTGCTAATAAAGTTTGCAAATGACACAAAGCTGGGAGGTATTGCTAACACAGAGAAGGACCGGGATGTCATACAGGAAGATCTGGATGACCTTGTAAACTGGAGTAATAGTAATAGGATGAAATTTAATAGTGAAAAGTGCAAGGTCATGCATTTAGGGATTAATAACAAGAATTTTGGTTATAAATTGGGGACACATCAGTTGGAAGTAACAGAGGAGGAGAAGGACCTCAGAGTATTGGTTGATCACAGGATGACTATGAGCCACCAATGTGATATGGCTGTTAAAAAAGCTAATGCGGTCTTGGGATGCATCTGGTGAGATATTTCCAGTAAAGATAAGGACGTATTAGTACCGTTATACAAGGCACTGGTGAGACCTCATCTGGAATATTGTGTGCGGTTCTGGTCTCCCATGTTTAAGAAGGATGAATTCAAACTGGAACAGGTACAGAGAAGGGCTACTAGGATGATCCAAGGAATGGAAAACCTGTCATATGAAAAGAGATTCAAAGAGGTTGGCTTGTTTAGCCTAACCAAAAGAAGGCTGAGGGAAGATACGATTGCTCTTTATAAATATATCAGAGGGATAAATATCAGGGAGGGAGAGGAATTATTTAAGCTTAGTACCAATGTGGATACAAGAACAAATGGATATAAACTGGCCATCAGGAAGTTTAGACTTGAAATTACACGAAGGTTTCTAACCATTAGAGGAATGAAGTTCTGGAACAGCCTTCCAAGGGGAATAGTGGGGGTAAAAGACATATCTGGCTTCAAGACTAAGCTTGATAAGTTTATGGATGGGATGTTATGATAGGATATCCTAATTTTGGCAATTAATTCATCTTTGATTATTAGCAGGTAAATATGTCCAATGGTCTGTGATGGGATGTTAGATGGGGTGGGATCTGAGTTACTATAGAGAATTCTTTCGTGGGTGCTGGCTGGTAAGTCTTGCCCACATTCTCAGGGTTTAACGGATTGCCATATTTGGGGTCGGGAAGGAATTTTCCTCCAGGGCAGATTGGCAGAGGCCCTGGAGGTTTTTTGCCTTCCTCTGGAGCGTGGGGCACGGGTCACTTGCAGGAGGATTCTCTGCACCTTGAGATCTTTAAACCACGATTTGAGGACTTCAGTAACTCAGACATGGGTTAGGGGTTTGTTACAGGAGTGTGTGGGTGAGATTCTGTGGCCTGCGTTGTGCAGGAGGTCAGACTAGATGATCATAATGGTCCCTTCTGACCTTAAGTCTATGAGTCTATCTTCCTTGTTGTCCTTAGACTCACAAACCTATGAGGTGTCCACATTTCTTATGGGGGTGCTGGTAGGATCACCCCAGAGAATTACATGCACCTCATTGTAGAACTGTCATGTGTGGGGTTCAGCACCAGAACAACTTTTGCCTCCCTTGCCTTCTGGGACACTTGGCAAAGTTCTTTTATTTTCATATGGCACTTCTGTGTGTCCCTCATGTAACCCTTCTCCCCCATTCCACAAGCGATCTTTGCATAGATGTCAGCGTTTCTTCTGCTGGACCGGAGCTCTGCCTGCACAGACTCTTCTCCCCACACAGCGGTGAGATCCACCACATCCTGTCCAGACCAGGCTGGAGCGCGGCTGGGGTGTGTAGTCTCCATGATCAGCTATGCTCAAGCTGGCATGCTGCCAATGCTGATCAAAAAGGAAATGGGAAATCAAAAGTTCCTGGGGCTTTAGCAGGGGAGGGGCTGTTTCTTGTGTACCTGACTGCAGTGCAGCAGAACTGAGAATGATCTCCAGAGTGGTCACAGATGACCATTGTGGGACACCCCCTGGAAGCCAATTAAGCTGAAGTACACAACACTGTGTCTACCATAATGCACTACCTCACAGTCGGCCCATGAATCTAAGCACTGCGCCTCTCGCAGAGGTCGATTACAGAACTCGACTTCAGAGGCGACTTAGGTCAATGTAAAGGACCTGGTAATGTAGACACAAACATTAACAGGTTGACTTAAGGCGGCTTCCTTGACCTAATTCTGTAGTGTAGACCATGTCTCTGGAGGGCTTCTCTCTGCTCTATTCTGGGTCAGGGTTATGCAGGGCCACGAGACCTCCAGCAGGGGACCTCCAGACCTAGTTCACCTTGCCACACAGCTATTTTAAATATTACATGTGCTAAATGTTCTTAATCTTGTTTTTAATTTATGTCTGTTAATCACTGGTTTTATAGGTACCACTCACTTGAGTATTTTTTTCAGTTAAATAGGTAGGAAACAAGAAGGTATCTGAAATGAATATCTCATACGTGTTCATTTTATATGTGGTAATTAAACCTAAATAAATAGTTTAATACAAAATAGGTTTTAATATAAAATAAATTATTTATTACACTTAACTCTTTTTTTGAGTTACTTCCTTTTTAATGTTACATATTTAAGAAAAGCCCTAATTTATAGCTGAGTTTCCCTGTCTAACCCAAAGGGAAGGAATGACAGATTTCACAGGTGGGTTGTGGTAAATGGGTAATTTCACGTTTTCAGTAGAAAAGAATATAAATATCCCCAGATATAAGTCAGTTACATAGATTAATGGTGGGCAAAGTTCTGCATACAAATATAATAATGACAAATACAAATGTAAGAATATAAAAAACATTTCAAATAGTTGTCTTAAAAGGAAGAAAGTGCTAGTATAGCAATTAGAAGCAGAAACAACTATTTAGAGAAGTCTGGCTGCATACAAGTGTTTGGTACTCAAGCGTCAATTGTATCATTCCATTAATTGTAGAATAAATGTAATTCATACAATTGCTCCAAATGAGATATCTATATAGATATAGATATAGATATAATTATTTTGTGATGCATAATGTAGGGATGCACCAGACTATTCTTAACCCTCAAACTACCCTACTGCAAATCCTCTTCCCTACATTATTCCTTCTTAGCGCTGTTTTTGCTGTGGTCTTTGGTGTAATAGTTTGGTATTTTTTGTGAAAGCAGTTGGTGAAGGTCGGGCTGTAAGGCTGACCTCTGTAGGATGAGAGAGTTAATTTTGTTGTGGGCAACCTGTGTGTGCCTGTGGGGGGAAGAATAGAGGACATATATTGCATTTTTTATTATATGTGTCTCTATGTCCTGACCTTCTCTTTTTCCTATTGTCTTTCCCTTTGCCCTGACCCTCGGAATCCCTTCTACATTTCCCTGTACATGTTCTTCCTCCATTTTTTCACTTCTTGCACTCCATCATACAGTGTGTTCATGCAAATATACACACGTGTACACACACACACACACACACCTGTACACATACAAGTTTCTCCCACCTGCCCCCTTGCTCCCTTCTAATATTCATCTATGTCTCACAGTGCCCCTCTCTGCCCCCTGATTAGTCAGACAGATGTCATTCTCTTATTTGAGGACATCTTGCCTTAACTTCCATTGGGGACAATGGGAGGCAGTGGCTGTCTTGGCTAAGGGCAGGCTTAACTTCCTCATACATAGGCTGGAGGGAAGTGGTGTCCATCTTAACTGAAGGGAAATCTGTGGTTTCAGTCACTCTGAGAACAATGGGATAATGGTGGCCTGTTTAAAAGAGGGCAATTCCTTGTGAATTTTTCTGATGGTGAAGATTTTATATGCTGGCGTCCTTTAAACCTTCACTTCTGAAGAATAACAAAAATATTACTGTTACTGGTAAAAGCTTATAAAAAGCTACTTCTTGCAGCAGATTCACTCAAGATTTAGCTCTTGACCAATTTCCATGTCCATACATGTCATCTTAAAATATATTAATTGACAAAATTTAAAAATGGCTGGCTGTCACAGGCAAATGTGAACACACCAATTTCATACACTTATTATAAACAAACAACCCACAGAAAATTCAAAGGCATGAAAATGATAAATGTAAATTCTCATTGAAAAGCTACCTGTAGAGAAAAATGTATACCCCATTTTAAGCTTGTTTCAGAAGTAACCTTTACAATGGAGATGCAGCTAATGGCTTGTTATAGTTTCTTCAATGAGACCAATGGAGTTAAACCTTTGATTCACTAAAATGGGATGTGCCAATAATTAGTAGATATGTATGATAACCAATTTAAAAACTATTGTCACCCTGGTTTACATAAAAGCAAAGATATAGCAGAAGGCATATCAAAACTAAGAACTAGAGATGTTTTATGAAAGCTTTTTCATCCTTGTGTGAGTGTTGTTTTGTAATTTTGCACACACTTTTCACTCTTGTGCCTTTTTACAATTTATCATGGTCTTTTCTGAATGAATCAAAGGTGAAAAATAGCCAGTGGATATTTAGAGCTTTCATGTGTAATTGAAAAAGTCAGTCATTCATGATGTGCCTCAAAGGTGTTTTACAAATGCAAACTACATTTTTGAGGTTTCTTTTAAGACTGACTTCTCCTTAGTTTGGCTTGTTTCTATACATTCAATGCCTTCTATACATGTATCATTAAAATATCTGCATTTTATTCTAGCATGGCATCATTGGCTCTTTATAATAGAATGGGTTAACAAAAATTTAAAAATTAACTTTCACAGATCTTTCATAAGTAGGTTTTATTAATTCTTTAAGTGTGGTTGAATAAAATAGTGAATTTTGATAAATGATGTAGTACATAAATACAAATACTCCCAAAGTTGCCAAACTGGTCTGGTTTTTTCACGTATTGCAGCAAAGTAAATAAGAGACCTGCATTCTTATTGGGCTCATTATTTTCTTCACTAGTAGGATGGGCTCTCGCCTTCCAGTCTGGATGGTCATGATCCCTCAGGAGTAAAGAACTCCCAGAGAGTGTGCTACTGGATTCATCTGCTTGCGTGCCCTTTTGGCCTATTTGAGTATGTGGGGAAGTAATCACAGATGCAAATTGCAGAAGAGGATGATAGGAATATGATATAGTTATTGTGAAGTCAGAGTGCACAATAAACTCTACTTAAAAAAAAAAAAGAACGTACAGGCAAAACAAAAGTGAATATAAGGGAGGCCAACTCATAAAATGGTTTTAGACAATAATGAAGTGATGTGCCTTTAAATATAAGTGTAATTGGACTGAGACAAATTTACTGGAGTATTTTCCACAAGCATTAATGGACATTAAGAGTTTAAATCAATGTCATAGTTAGACTAGACCAGAAGGAGTACAAAGAATTCCTATGGGGGAAAAATGCACTGTATTCAAAAACTGAACAGGTAAAGTAAGGGATAATGTATTTGAGTGGAATTTAACCATATTGTTATGTATGTTATTTCCATGGAACTGTGACTTTGCTTACATGTAACAAATATGAAGTTACATCATGCAGATTGTAGTCTCTACATAATAAAATGTCTGCATTTTTCATCAGAATATAATTTCACATAATAAAATGAAGCTTCATCTGAAGCATGTAAACACTAGTATAATGGCTTAAAAGACACTCCAGATATTCTTTTTCCAATTAATTATTGATATTTTGTTATCCAACATAAACTGAGCTATATATATGCATGTACACTATCACTGTATTTGAGCACCAATCTAGTCCTGGTCAGTATTGAATCCATATGATTTCTTTTTTGTGGCCACTGTGAAATGAGTTATTAATCTCTGTCCAGTTCCTTGTGGAGAGGCATTCACATCCCAACACCAACACTAGCTCATTTTGTATTAACTAGTACCTTTATTTGGAGCCTTAGCAGAGGGAGCAAGGATGGAATAACCATGGCGAGAATAAATCTTCTCACCCTTGTAGATGGGCCTTTGGGTCAGATTTGAAGCATGTTGCTAGAAAAGCCTGTTACGCCACTGCCTTTGCTGTACCTCTTAAGTGAAAATAAGACTTTGGTCTCCACAGTTATCAAACTGACATTATCACAAGCATCAAAATAAAGTAGAAAAAAACATATCTAACCTAAAGACAAGCTCCTTTAAATTCAACATATTTATAGATGCTACATGAACCATTAAGTGCTGTGGATGTAGTACCTCAAAAGGTGATTGTGATACAAATATTCAGTTTATTTCCCATATGAAAAGCTTTACTTTGGCATGAAATTAGTTTAGGAGTTTATAAATATATTAAACTCAAGTAAGCTTCTTGGAGCAGCTAGTCCTGGAATCCACAAGGGGAATAGGCAATTCTTGATTTAGTCCTAAATGAAACACAGGATCAGATCTGAATCACTTGGTAATAGCAACCATGATGTAATTAAATTTAAACATCCTTCTAGAGGGGGAAAATACCAAAGAAACCCGCGACAGTAGCATCTAACTTCAAAAAGAGGAACTACACAAAAATGAGGAAGCTAGTTAAATGGAAATTAAAAGGAACAGTCTCAAGTGAAATGCCTGCAAGCAGCATGGAACCTACTTAAAAACACCATAATAGTGGCTCAAATTAAATATATATCCCAAATCAAAATAGAGGACCCCTCCCAAAAAAGCCATTATAGCTAACAGCAGAGTAAAAGAGGTGGTTAAAGGGAAAAAAGTGTCCTTTAAAAATTGGAGTCAGATCCTACTGTGGGTAATAGTGCCTTTCTCTGGCAAATCAAATGTGAAAGTATAATTAGAAAGTATAAAAAAAGAAGTTGAAGAGCAACTTCCAAAAGAAAAAAAACCCTAAGTAAGTACATCAGAAGTGGGAAGCCTGCTAAACTATAAGTAGGCCCACTGGACAATCATGATGCTAAAATAGCACTCAAGGAAGACAAGTTTGTTATAGAGACGTAAATGAATGCTAATGTAATGTAATAAGTCAGCAGGAGAAGATGATATTCACCCAACATGTCTGAAGGAACTTGGATATGAAATTGCAAAACTAACTGTGATACGTAGCCGATCACTTAAGTCAGCCTCTGTATAAGATAACTGGAGGATAGCTAATGTAATCTTTAAAAAAGGCTCCAGAGACAATCATGGCAATTACAGGCTGGTAAGCCAAACTTCAGTACTGGGCAACTGGATGAAACGGTAGTAAAGAACATAATTACCAGATGTACAGATGAACACAATATGTTGGGGAGGAGTCAGCATGGCTTTTGTAATCGGAAATCATGCCTCACCTAAAAAACTAGAATTATTTTGAGGGAGTCAATAAAACATATGAACAAGGGTTATCCAGTGGATATAGTATACTTGGACTTTCAGAGAGCCTTTGACAAGATCCCACCGCAAAGGCTATTATGCAAGGTAAGCAGTCATGCCATAAAAAGGAAGGTCCTTTCATGGATTAGTCACTGGTTAAAAGATAGGAAACAAAGGGTAGGAATAAAGAATCAGTTTTTCGCACTGGAAAGAGGTAAATAGGATCTATACTGGAACTCATGCTGTACAACATATTCATAGATCTTGAAAGGTGGTGAACAGTGAGGTGACAAGGTTTGGATATAATTTAGGGGGTAGTTAAGTCCAAAGCTGACTCTGAAGAATTACATAGGGCTCAATACTGTGTGAGTGGACAACAAAAAGGCAGATGAAATTCAATGATGATAAGCCCAAAGTAACGCACATTGGAAAAATTGTCTCAACTATACATACAAAATTATGGGGTCTAAGTTAGCTGTTACCACTCAAAAAAGAGATCTTAGATTCATTGCAGATAACACTCTGAAAATATCTCCTCAGTATGCAGTGGCAGTCAAAAATGCTAAGTGTTAGAACCATTAGGAAAGGGACAGATAATAAGACAGAAAATATCATAATGCCTCAAAATAAATCCAGGTATACCTATGCCTTGAATATTGCATTCAGTTCTGATTGCCACATCTAAATATATATATATATATATATAAACTGGAAAAAGTATACAGAAGGTAGTGATTAGGGGCATAGAACAGCTTCCATATAAAGAGACATTAAAAGACTGGGATTGTTCAGCTTAGAAAAGAGATGACTAAAGGGGATATGATAGAGGCCTATACAATTATAAATGGAATGGGGAAATTGAATAGGGAAGTGTTGTTTACCCATTCACATAACATAAAACGTAAGGGTCACAGACAAACAGTTTAAAACAAACATAAGGATGTACTACTTCACAGAATGCAGTCAATCTTGGAACTTCTTCCCAGGGGATGTTATGAAGGCAAAAAGAATAACTGGATTTTTAAAAGAATTAAGTAATTCCATTGAGGCTAGGTGATTATTAAATAAGAAGGTTAAGGGTACTGCCCCATGCTGTTGGTGTACCTAAACATCTGACTGTCAGAAGGTGGGTCTGGATGACAGGGAATGGATCGCTCAATAATTGCCCTCTTCTGTTGTTTCTCTCTGAATCGTCTGGCACTGGCCGTCATCAGAAGACAGGATATCGGGCTAGATGGACCATTGTCCATACTGGGTCAGATCATTCTTACGTTATTAAGTAAAAAAGCCTCAATCCTGTCGCTCTCTGCATGCAAGAGCATTCCTGTATCCACATGCAGTCAATTGAAAGATCAGGGTCTAAATTAAGATTTGCACACTGTGCTATCTGTAAACAGTACTAAATCACCACAGGTGTATAAATTGTAGTTTGAGAAAATATGGGTCTAAACTTCAAATATAGATCTTGATGTTTTTCTATATAATTAACTTTCACTATGGCAACACTTTTCTTGAATAAAATAATATTAAATTGAGTTTATTCCTGGAGGGATATTTTTATTTCTAGTGTAAAAGTTAAGTATACTTAGCTAGCCTGATGATAAAATGTTTCTACAATGTGCTGCCAACAGGGAGACCAGCTGCCAGATCAATTATCTGTGAATATCTGCCTCTTCTGGGGCAAGCAAAAGCAGAACTACTGTATGACCAATGAAGAAGACTAAAAAGATTTAATCGATCTACTGCAGCTCATTGAACATTTGTCGGAATGGAAACAGTTGTCCAGAATTTAAAGAAAGGCTCTTACAAGCTGTGTTTTTACTTAAATTTCCCATCTAGATTATAGTTTATTGGGGGAGCCAGAAAAATGTAATATTACCTACAGTATGGAAAACAGAAACAGGAAAGCTAGTCTTGGGAAGGGTAAGTGTTACTTAAAGCCCTAATTGTTTTACAACTTGACTTTTTCTGACAAACAGATTACCATTTTAGTAAAAAATTAATAAAGGTTCTGAAGTTCTGTTTCAAAATGCTGAACAGCTAAACTGCTGTCTTGTCACAAACTGCAGTACTACAGTGCCACATGCAAACATAAGGAAGGAAAACAAGCAGCACAAATGGAGGCAATAACGTGAATGAGCAGGAGAGAGAAGCTGGGTTGTTTGGTTTTATTTTCCTGCAAATTTTGGTCATGGATATGCTTTAGATTAAGGTTCAGTTAGCCAGAGGTTTGTGGCCAATTCTGATAGACATGGTATATCTTAAAACTTTTCGATGTATACACCATGAAAACATATTTTGAGTGAAAAATTAGTGATTTGAAATACCTACTTAAAATGATGTATACTAGTTATAAGGACGGCTTTAAAAAAAACCTAAACAATATTTGTCACAGTTTAGGGCAATGGCATCTATAATTCCTTCTTGTGGTCCATCCAGGGTACCCACTCTCCTACTCCCCATCCAACACCTATCTTTGGCCGAGGCCCATATTTCTCTCTCTTCTGGACAGATGTTTTCCATGCCACTCGGTTCCGCGCCTACATTGTGAATTCCCTAGCAAAGACACCTAAGCAGCCCTGCTCTGCTTTTCTCCTCAGAAGCTATAAACAGTATAATTGCCACAGTTATAAGTTACCACACAGCTCTTCCTAAGCAAGTACATTTATACTTAAGAGGAATACAGAGAAAATGTATTAAAAACAATAAAAGAACCTATGTGCATGTTAGTAAGCTTACCAGAGATCGCCCCAACTCCAAGGGCTCTGGTAGGTGAACAGTCCTGTATAGCCCACCAGGAGCTGTTTCTGTGGTGTCAAGTTCATATAGCTGTTCGCTCAGAACAAGAACACCAATGAATCTGAGAGTAACTCATTTATCCAGTTTGGGTCTCTGACCTTGTCCTCATGTAACTGCTTCTCCTCAGGGCACAGGTTCAAAAGGTTGGGTCTGGAAGTGGATAATTTGCATTTCCCTACTCCCAAGTATTTCCTAGGAAACCCACTCCACTGAAAGTGTAGTCTCTTTTGGCTCACTGTTTTAAGAGTCTGTTGATGTTCATAGCATTTCCCCGGGCTTGCATTAGCACTGCCTCCCCCTTAAAGATGTTAAACGCAATCCCACAATATTACATAAATATTTGCATTTTTAATATAATGAAATCCTAAGATACTTGTACTTAATTCAATAAGGTTTGTGCAAAATATTGCAGGAAATTGTCATACTTGTCACAAGGTCTACTTAAATACATTTTTACTCACATTGTATTAACTTGAATGTTTTTAGCTTTTAAGATGACAAATAATACACTGAGAAAGCTGACAGTTCAGAAGTGCAATGGAAATATAATATGCTGTTTCAAGAACTCTACTTTGCTGAAACATTCTTCTTTATTAAAAATAAAAAGTGAAATGCATAATATTGGGATTGTTACACTAAGTGAAGGTCACATCTGCATGAAAGTATTCTCTTCAGTGTACTTGGGTATCAGTTGATTTTAAATACAGATATCTAAGGGCTTGATTGTGACAGGAGGTGCAGTGGCAGGCAAAGAGTAAGAAATTGACTCATGCTTGCAGAGTGTCAGCCAAAATTCCAGCCCCTTTGTTTGGGGGACCACAGAATTGCTTCAGAGATGCTTCATCAGTGGCACACTATGGCCCCAAAGGGGCTGCAAATATGTGGAGGATGGCTAAAACTCCTTGCTTTCGGTAATGGCCAGCAGAGATGATCCACCACATGGTGAAGTAAATTTTCTACCCTCAATTCATTGGAAAACTCTGGAAGGTATTCTTGGAGCAGAGTGTCCCCAGTGCAAGGCTGTACTTTAAGAGGCACAATCTTACTCTCAGTACAACAGACGTGAACCCAATCTTGCAGCTGTTCTATGGGCCGCCTTCTTCTTCAAGGTGCTGAGGTCTTCTGAAAGGTATTCAGC
Organism: Mauremys mutica; assembly: GCF_020497125.1. Classification (NCBI taxonomy): domain Eukaryota; kingdom Metazoa; phylum Chordata; order Testudines; family Geoemydidae; genus Mauremys; species Mauremys mutica. The sequence continues at coordinate 180,454,171 of NC_059072.1, read as the reverse complement.
ACCCGCAACTCCAGTTAAAGCTATTGATAGTTGAGGATGTGTCAGAAGTGCTCAGAGCCCTGTAGGATAAGACCCAATGTGAGGAAATACCATTTTCTTTGTTGGGAGTTCCATGTATGAAGCACTAGCAATGGGACTGAGCCCCTCTGTAACTGTATAGATAACTACTAATCCATAATATAGCATGCAATACTATATGTTATTAATACTGTGAAATAACAAAAATGTAGTACTAGATCTCTAATGACTCAGAGTGGGAGCTGGCACACCGTGGGGAATAGAAAGCATTCACAGCTTTCTACCACGCAGTGCTGGTGGGGATTTACTTGGATCTCCTGTTGTGGGCCAGGAGGGACTGTTCCCCCATCACTAAAGCACAAAGTGCTGTGCCTACACACCAGTATGGCTCAGGCACATTCCAGCAATCCTCTTCTGCAGGAATTTACATTATTTTTGCATATTGTTGTGTATTATTCTTAAAATAATTTAGGTTAATGAAGCATTTGAAAGCAAAGCATGAGTGATTTTTAATACTAAGGTATAATGTTCTTTACAGTGATATGAGCGTTGCTGTAAATGTAACTAATTAAGAATTAGATTGTGCCATATAAGTCCCAGGGAGAGCACTGGGATGCCAATGCCTCGCAAAGCTCCCACGTATGCAGCTTTTGTGTGCCTGTTGTTATACCCATCTTGTGTAGCTTGCATGGGAAGGAAGCAGCCATGTTCCTGCCTCTTCCACCTCCTTTTGGTGTGCTGGGAGCCCCTAGGGAACAAGGGATGTTGCAGCTGTTGCGCTCCCTGGAGCATACGGGCTATAATTCTACTGCACCTGCCTCATCATATCTATGAAAGTGTCAGGTAGAATCTGGAACTAGGAAACACATAACAAGGCTTCAAATCTTTAACCACTTGCATGCCATATAACAGTATGTATCAAGGGTCAGGATTTGTTTATGAGAGCAGCAGGATGCTCAAGAGGAAGAGTAGGACCATATTAATATTCTTGTAGAGGAGATTTATATTGTATGTTCCAGAACAACAAAGGGCTTGAGTAAGTATGCTCAGTCCCGTTCCTATTTAATTCAGTGAAGCAGGATATGCCCTGGTGTTTGTTTAAAAAAAAAATCTTGCACATTTTACTGGTTTTATGCCTAAGTAAAATCAAGATGTTAGCATATGATCAATAAATAATAATGGGTAAAAATGTGGTGACAAGATTACAAAAAAAAAATCAGAATGTTACCCAATCTGCTATTGTTTAAAAGCAGCAAAAACTATTTAGAAGAGGAAATTAGATTCCTTATAGACTTCTACCCCACAAATTATAAATAGACCATACTTTATATTCCTGATATATTACTCACAAAGCCTTTGAATGGATTTTGGTGTACACTGCCTTAGCAATGCCAGGGAACAGTAAAAGTACTTAGGAGTGCATGATGGGCAGAGGTCCATTTTTACAATTTCGTAGTATCACATATTCACTTTCCTCTCTTCGGAAAATCCGAGGAGGTGTTCTTTCAATGAATTGCCCTTCTGTCTATAATAATCAATTCTTTCTCATTATTAGTATCCACCTACTGCCTGTGACTCTGACAGTGAACACTGGGTTATCTAATCTGGTATTTCTTCAGGCAGCTTTTATTTTATATTTGAAGCATGATGCATCATACAATCTAAAAGCAGGTACTGGCTGGCATACAACTTACATCTGAAAAGATGTCAGCCTTAAATGCACCACCTACCTAGCCTTTTTCATGTATTGTAAATAACAAGATGGGAAGTAAACAAACTGTAGAGATATGGAAATACAAAAGGAATTCTGATGTACTTTGCAATTTGATACTTATTTTAGTCTAGAAAAATAAAAGTACATCACATACTTAAAACTAGGAAAGAAATTATACATACACTTACAGCTGCGATTTTTGCATACTAATAAGATAAACTGTTTAATGAATTTGTTTTAGAGTACTGAATTATCTCCATCTGTTTGAATATATGGAAAAAGTTAATTTGGGTTCACTTTTCTTGATCATGAAGATAATTGGTAGCCTACTCTAGATATAGGTCTGTTGATATTTCCATTATAATCTCCCTTTTTAAAAGTATTTACACCATCTATAAAACTAGTTTTCAGGTTGAAAAAATGCAGTATAGATTTTGATACATTTTAAACACTTTCCCTTTACCTGTTGTAAACTTAAATTTAAATATTATAAATATTATATAAATTTGTGTCTTTTATTCTTCATAGAACATCTACCACAGATGCACAGATTTTGATTTGCCCATCTATTTTCCACATAGACAAGAAAAGCTGTTGGAATTAAAAGTTTTGCTTATACTTTAATACCTGTGCTGATTGCCAGCCAGCTCATCCCATCTACATCAGCATTTAAACATTTTTTAATTCTTGTTTACGAATTGTGAGGATCAATACAGCCACGTACTGTAAGGCTCAACTAAGCCCACATGAAAAGCTTTTTCACTTGGTGAACAGTCTTGTTATTGGGTTTAGTGGTGAATTGAAATGTTGGCAAATAATAACTGACTTTTCAGGTCACTCTCCTTATAAGAACACATGAGGGACTCTTAACTGATGTCTCTAACATGTAAGCATGTGTAAGATATCTAGTATATTTTATTTTAGCGCAATGTAAAATCCATGTGGGATTTTATCATATACTCATATATCTGGAATAGACTATTTGAGGTGACCCACTCAGATAATTCCAGATACTCTCAGTAATTCCATCGTGACAGTTGACCAGCTGTTGAATGCAAACGCAGTGGCTAAGAAAACACTTTTCATCAATTATTTATTTTAAAATGTGTCCTCTGACTTTACAAAGACCTGACTGGATGAGACGCATTCACCTAGACCTGTTATTATTCAGATAGGTTTATTATAAACCCTTATGTACTTTATGAACTGCTCAATATGAACTGAGAGAAGATACAGGGAAGATGTAGGATTATGCTCTTTGCATTTGGCTCCACTTCAGGTGGCTTCTCAAGATTGTATTGTACTTTCTGGCAGTTGGAGGCATAGGGACACCCAGAACATAAGGTTGCATCCCAGACCATCTTAACAAACAGCCATTGATGGACCTATCCTCCATGAACTTATCTTATTCTCTTTTTAATTCCAGTTATATTTTTGCCTTCACAACATCCCATGGCAATGAGTTCTACAGGTGGACTGTGCATTGTGAAAAGAAGTACTTCCTTATATTTCTTTTAAACCTTCTGCCTATTAATTTCATTGAGTGACCCCTGGTCCATGTGAAGTAGTAAATAACACTTCCTTATTTACTTTGTCCACACCATTCATGATTTTGTAGACCTCTATCACATCCACCCTGAGTTATCTCTTTTCTGTAAGATTTGGCGCCTCCAGCCAAGCATCATAAAAACAGTCTCCAGTTTGTTCCATCTTCACAATGCTAGTGCAACCCGAGAACTGAATGTTAATCTGAATGGTCAGAAGGTGAAACATTTAAGAAGACAGTGGGTAAATTTAAGACGTGTAACAATCTTTAGCAAACTGGCAGGTTCGTCATAGGGTGCTTGTGTTCATGGTCCAAATCTGCGGACGATTCTGATTATGTAAGTGTTTGCTTGTGACTCCTGAAGCATGACAGTTTATATTGTTCTAAAATTCCTGCTGGGTTTGCTTGTTTTTGTTTTTTAATTTACTCCTTACTGTTTTAACTCTAGATCAGTGGTCCCCAACATTTTCCGGGTTGTGGGCGCCGGACGATAAGCCACCGAGGACCATGGCTGGTGGACAAGCATATGCTGAAATGCTGCCAAGAAGCAGCAACATCAAGAGGCTTTGTCGCCGAAATACCACGAAAATCAGCAGCATTTCAGCGGCAACGCCTCTTGGTGACGCCTCTTTTTGGCAGCGACACCCATAGATGATGATGCTTTTCGGTGGCATTTCGGTGGATGCTTGTCCACCGGCCAGTACGCGGGTGCACATAGATGCCCCGGCAGGCTCCATGGCACCCGCGGGAACCGCATTGGGACCACTGCTCTAGATGTTATCATTACAACTGTCCAATTTAATTTAATTTAATCCTGGCAAGATCTTGGCCTCAAGCTCCTGACCTTGTGGCAATAAGTTCCACAGGTTAATTGGGAGAAGAACATATTTCCTTTAACCATTTTAAAACTGGGCTCTTCATTTTCCTTGATTGACTCTTTGTTCTTGTATTATAAGAAAAGTTTATTAGGTAGTGCCTGATTTATGCTCTTTGTGCCATTTATTATTTTGAATGTTTCTGTCATGTCTCCTCTTTAAGATGAGCAGTTCCAGTCAACTCTAAGGCCCAGATTTTTTAAAGGTATTTAGATGTTGTTCCATTCAATGTTGAAATGCCTCAGTGTCATTTTCAGAGGTGACTGGGACACTTAAATATCTAAATCTCATTGGAAGTCAGTGGGACTTACGCTTCTAAAGCAATTTGGCATTGCAACATTGAATGGGGGCAACACCTAAAAACCTTTAAAAATCTGGACCTAAATGTCGTGTCTGCAGTTATCCAAGGTGCTCAGATTGGAAATTCTATTTATTAATCAGGGGACCGATGCTAGGGTGTTCTCAGTGAGGGCTCCTTTACTATGAAATCGGATTCTATCCTTGGAAAACCAGAGTCTGATTTGGTAACTGTAGGGGTGTGGGACTCACCCTTGTGGTGCCTCCCGCTGGTCGTCTCGGGAATTAGCTCATTCAGCATCCAGAGTGCCCTCTGCAGGCCAGTGTCCCGCTGCCACCTGGCCCCTGTGTCCCTCCCAGACCCAGTGCCCTGTTATCTGGGGTGCTGCCCACTAGCCATACACCCCTCAGTCTCAGGGTCTCCCCTCCCTGGGGAACCCCCACCCCCTATTCCCAGCCTCACCTCAGTCATAGGCTACTGCCAGTCACCAATTGTCCCTGCACCCTGGGGCAGACTGCGGTGTCAGCCACTCATCACAGGCAAGGTTGGGTCTGGACCTGGTGCCTCTCTCTGCAACCCAGTGCTTCTATGGGGCCTTGGACAAGGCCCTGAAGCCTCGAGAGTTGCCAACCTGGATCTCCTCAGCCCCTCTGGCCTTTCCCCAGCCCTGCCTCACTCTAGGCACCCTGAGCTTCCCAGCAGCCAGGCCCTTCTCTCTCTGAAGGCAGAGAGAGTCTGTTTGCTCCTGGCCCACTGCTCTTTTATAAGGGCCTTCTGGGCCCTTATTAAGCCAGCTTTGGCCTGATTGGGGCCTGGCCCCCAGCTGAGGCTGCTTTTCCCAATCAGCTTAGGCTTTTCTCTGCCACAGCCCTCTCCACGGCTGCTTTCAGCCCTTCCAGGCAGGAGTGGGTGACCACCTCGCTACAGTGACCTTCAGACTGTATGTGGGACTTACATGTTCACCTAGGTTTTTCATGGTTGAGTGGATTAAATAGGAGCTATGGGGAGGCTGTGATGGAGACTGCTGTGGAGGACCATGTTAATGGTTATGCAGGGTGGGTTCTCTTAAGAATTCTGGTTTTAGAGAAATAGTGTAATATGGCAACATTTGGGGCTTTTAACTTTATGGAATGAGTTTGCATAGACTTAAATGGGAAAAAAAATCTAAGTAAATCTAAATCTGCATTCCTCTCAAGTTAATAGAGAGTGTTAAAATAACTTGAGAATTACATGAGAGATTGTCAAAATAAATAACGTTTTAAAACTGTTGTGATTCCCTCATATATATGTTGTAATATCTAAGACTAGAGGGGGTGAGTTAATACGAGAGTGACAGCCTTAACTTTATATTTTCTTTCCTTTGTCAGTTTAAATTGGAACTTCTCAGTTATTTTAATAGTTTTTGTTATTATTATTTTTAAATTTAATCTATTCATCAGTTTTATTTAAAGTAATGTAAAGTGACACTTAATTCCATCATATTTGGCCAATATGTAACTCAGCTGTCATATACCTTGGGAGATTCTACGGGGTGTTCAGCTGTCATATGCAATTTAGGCTAAAATGTCACTGTCTGCAATAGGAAAAATCATTATTATTTTTAAATTAAAATGTAAAAATCAAAATTGTGAAGTTATAGATGTTGATTCTGTTTCCATATATTTGCTTTGATGACATTGTCCCTTGATTTTTTTATAGCAAAAATACAAAGATTCAAAGACTTAGCAAAGACAATGATTCTTGCCAAAGAATATCTCGGAAATTGCATGCCTGTAGTGTGCTTGCTTTTAGAAAGGAGAGGACAGAAAGAGAAGAAGGGATCAAATGATATTAGAGTGACAGCTCACCCTATGAAAATAATTATAAACACTGCATTTAATGTGTGTAATTCACTGAAGGTTCTAACTATCTGCTTTGGCAACTCTCACTAGGCCCTCCCAGATGTCCCCTCAAATAGCAGGTAGTGAAAATGTTGAATTAAGCAGTTTAATTTACAATGAAATGAAATGAATCTCTGTAGAATATATCTCACCCATGAAGGGTAATTATCTTTCTTTTTCTCAAGAAAGAGCAATCCAGGACTGAGCTGTAACTTTTCTCACATGTGAAGTAACAGATGTTACCTCTGTATGTGAATGAGAACATGGGTGTTGATATTTTGATACATTTTAAAATAACTGCCGGTAAAGAGATTCCATGGGATAGTATAGTAATGAGGAGAACCATATTCTGAAACACATATTCTCACTGTTTTATTGTTTATTATGCAAATTTAGAGATAAATAAATAAATCAATCTATTATGTAATTCTCAAGTTATTTTAACAATCTTTATTAACTTGAGAACAATGCAGATATAGCCAGAGTAGCAGGTATATATATCACCCTACTTTTGAGGCCTAGTTCAGCAATTCATTCACTGGGACTACTCACTTGCTTAAAATTAAGCATATGCTGAAATGCTTTGCTGTATTGGAGTCTAAGGCTCCAAACAAAAGTAAATCCAAATCCTGCATTGTTTACTCACTCAAGTAGTTCCAGTGAACTCATTGTTGCTGCTCAAGTGAGTAAGAAGTTCATGATCAGATCCTTACCTGTTACTGCCCTTTAACAGTTGTCAAATGGTAGCAGAGTTGGTTCTATAATGAGCACTTCCCACCCCCACACAACCACCCTTAAGAATTATGAGGGATTTTTAGCACCATGACTCCCATTGATTCCAAAGGGAGATACAAAGGAAAGAAGCTGAACTTTAACATAATTTGCAATTTTCTCTGCTTCTGTCTTAATAAATGTTGTGTGCCTAAGATTAATTTCTATTCTACTGCCTTTTTCATAGCCATTACAGTTCATTTTGACCAAGTTACTTTGAGATGAGCATAATTTTGGAAGAGTATAATTTCTCCATAAAGTCTTGCGGCTACAACAGCCCTTTCTGTTGACTCATCTACTATGCATGCACAGCAACTCCATACAGTAAACTCTATTATATGTCATTGCGGAGAAGTTTTCTCTTGAAATGTGTGCAGTCTATAAGATGTGTTAAAGGAGAAGCAGTAAACTTTGATTTTGGGTCTTTGCCCTGTTTTGAATATCCTGCTGTGCCTGTTGTGTCATTTAACATGTGGATTGCATGTTGAAGAGAAGGGAAATGATAATCAAATATGCAAACAAGGGAAACTTACAGTTATATAAAATTCTGCCCTTAACTACTCCTAGAGCCTAAAAATGCCACTTCCATGCAAGAATTTCCCTACCTATCAGAGTGAGTTCCATTGAATTTATGCTAAAAAGAACATTCCATTCTTGCAAGAGCAGTTGTTGTTATTTGTATAATGGTAACATGTAAAGGCCCCATCTGAGAGGTACTGTCCTACACACACAACACATAGTACCACATATTATGCCTACACATGGTAAAAGACAGTCCTTGTCCTACAGAGTTTACAGTCAAGATAGAGAAAGGCTGGGAAAAAGGCAGTACAGTATACTCCCGTTTATCCAAAACCGTATGATCCAAACCTCCACATTATCCGAATCCCTTCCCTGTCCTCCAGGTATCTCATGCTGGGGGTTAAGGAAGGGATTCAGATAACACAGAGGTTCAGATAATAGAGCAGAGACCCTTGGCCAGGACTGTTGCTTGATCTGTTGATTGTATATTAGTTACATTGATTAATTATATAAGCCAATCAATACTCTGAAGTTTGGCAAGTTTCTGCCCCTTGACCAGACCCAGTCCCAGTGCCCCATAGAAGTTTCAGGTACACTAACACATGTATGCCTGTGTGATGCTATATGATTAAAGATGACCATTTATATAATTGATATTGCCATTGTTATACAATTACCATAAATCTTGTACAAAATATGTCATGTAAGGTGTCAATGGGAAAGTTATGATTTGTTAAGTATGATTATCCTGTTTATGTGCCGGTATCATCTTTTTTATCTGAAGTATGAATATTGGTTATGTATGTAAGTACTTTGCTATCTCCTGTATGTATATGATTCCTAAAGCATTGAATAGCTTTCTTCTTTTCTTTTCCTTTTTTATGCTATTAACCCTTTAATTTTTGGTTACTAAAGGATTTGCATCAGCATGATAATTAGGTAAAATCCTAATTACATATTTACCTGGCTAAATGGCTTATCCCTTGGTATTAGAAGCACCCTATATCTGATGACGTTGGTTTTCAGTAACCACTCATCATAAAGTCCAGTGGCTGAGTGGTGAGCCAGGGGCTGGAATGCCTAAAGAGACTACATTTTGACTCCTTGTTAACCAGTTAACAAAAGTTTAGTTTTGTTACTGGCATGGTATAACCTAATGATAGAGTAAACCACCAATTTTGGGGGGATTGCTTGCTCTATTTCTTGCAGTCTGCCCTGAGTGTGGCATTCTCAACTGTGACCCACCGAGGCACTGTGACAGCCTGCGACAAGGTACCAGCTCAACCAACATAATATGATGTCTCCTAGGCCAGTACAAATATATCTTTCCACTGGCTTCTTCTTTTATACATTGATATAAACAAATTATATGTCACATTCCAGATGTTGTTACCATCTTGTATCTCACAGTTCGGACAATACATCCTCCTCCATTATCCTGTCACTCCATCCTTAACTTTACAAGAAGTCTGTGTTTTCTTGTACCATCCTCTTCGGAATGTTTTCACGTAGTTACTTAAGACGTCTCTATGTTCTTGCACCATCCTCTCTGGTCAGGAATGTGTTTTCCGGGTTAGCTGATATCTAAGTATTTCTCTTCTGACAAGGCCTACTTTGGTTCATGCTGTTAGCAATATCAAGGGCTTCAGCAAGGCCTACACCAGTTATGTGAATTAAATCTGTATCACCCATGCTATCTGGATAATTGATTCTCCCCCGATTGGGAAGTGAAGCACGGAGACACTGACTTGCCTAAAGTTGCACAGGAAGTCTGTGCCAAGATTTATAACTGAACCCCAATCTTTTGAGTCCAAGATCAGTGCCCAAAACCTACCTTTCCTCCAGGGTTGGACTTTAAGCTTCCAAAGTTGTAGCATTGTCCAACACAAATTATTATCTTGTGAAACCACTATCTTATGCTATATCATTCCTGGATAGTGTAGGATAAACACAGTAGTTTTCTTCAGTTGCTGACCCTAGTTCCAGATGATTAGTGAATGTGTGAAAGGTACAGATTTTAGAGGATTAAACCAAGATAAAGGTGGTTTTGTTTTGCTTTGTCTTGAGTGGATGGGTCCCTCATCATTTTTATTCTGAAAAGTACTTAAATTTCTTCCTGTTGAAAATGTCTTTGTCACATCAGAGAATCGTTTACTACATACATCATCTAATTTTTATGGGATGGAAAGTTTACTAACATTGAGCGTTCTTGCCAGGCTTCCACAATGTATCCTGGTTACTGTAGTTATCTTTGCACTGTTTCAGTATATAAACCATTTGCAAACACTTTCCCCAAGCACTGGAGTTATTTTGAGTGCTGGGACAAGCTGTAGAAATCGGTAGTAATAAAAGCATCAGCGGGATTCATTTGCAGCCTCCTGCTGGGGACACACTTTACCTTAGCTGCTCAAATTATATTGAATCATAATGAATGAAGAGGTGGATTCCTACCAGGGTATTGTAACTTGCAAAAGGTAGATATAATTGTAAAATAATTCTGCCTCTGCAGTTCTACAAGTTGTACAGTTGTTTGAAGCTTTGTTTAGTCTTTTCATTACATATTAATAAAGTATAAGAATTTTTATTGACTAATCTAAATAAGAATTAATAAGTCAATTGAAATTCTTGCATTTGATTGATAAACTGCAAAGATATTCAAAGTATTTCATTTGTCTTCTGCTGTGTTGCTAATTCTTCTGCTTTTAGGCGATTCCTAGAATGCCTGATAAATCTCTATTTGGTCATCCCATTAGTTCACTACAAGCATAAAATATAACACCAGAAATGTAGTGCTTTACATTTTCAAAGAACTGTATAAGCATTAATGTAATTTAAAGGAATATAACCTTATGAACCATATGAACTTTTTGGAACTTAGCTGAAGAAATGGAGAGAATGGAGCCACAGTTAGAAAAAAGTGTCACACAGGTTAAGGAGAAAACTTGAACTTTCTCACCCTTACCTGTATGTCTAGTCCAATCCAGTCTAATTTATGTTCCTTAAAAACCTGCCAGGTCCACACTCTCTCCAAATCATCAGCTGCTTCATGTCCCCATGTTGCATCATAATATGTCTAAAAATACAATTTGTATCTTTAATGACAATTATGGTGTCTTTTAGTTAGTTATGCTTTATTGTTTCTTTGTTTGGGGCTGGGAGGGATGGTAGAGTTAATGTGACAGCCAGAAGTTTTAAGAAGAGACCATTGGACTAGAACCTGGGATAGCAAATACTAAGAGCTGCAAAGGACTTTCTTGTATGAATGTCCAGCCTTCTTTTAGGATTTCTCCTATTCTACGAGACTAGTCTATGCAAGTTCTCTTCCCATGTGGCCCTATAATGTCCTATGGTCCTTGTGATGGCAGCCTCCATTGTCTAAATGATCAAATAAGTCTCTTTTAAAGGTTAAAGGGTTGTTCTTCTTCACCCCTCTCATCCAAAGAGAGAGAGCTACTTCTCAGTCACCCGCTCTTCCACTTCCATTGCCTTCTTCTAGAGTGCCATGTGTATCCATACCACAGTCTGAGATGGCCCCTGAAAACTAAATAAACAAATATTCATCTATGGTGGATATCTGCAATATAGAGGAGAAAGATGAGAGGAAAAAGCCTGAAGATCAGCCATAAGAACATCAAGACATAGGACATTGATCATGCATATGTCCTGAATGCAGTGTAATAGTGTTGTCCAAATCATGGCCTGACAACAAACAGGGCAGAATTCAGGCACAGGCAATGTAGCACTATGCCTATGCCTTAAGTTCCAGCATGTGCCCATGGAGTCACATGATTACATCGGGATTTCAACATCTGATTTTTTTTTTTAGTTTTTAGCTAGCCCTCATGGTATCGAATAGATGCTCAAATGTATTAATTGAGTGTAACGGAGGCAGAAATGTTTGCCTGAGTCTACAGACAGCCTGAAACAATAGCTCTGAGAAGTATGAACTGTCTCTTTCATCTCTATGAGCTATTAACTGTTCTTCAGGACTTTGCCAATGCTTGCCTCTGCACACCCACAACAGAGGACTCTGTGTGTGGCAGAAGAGTGCAGCCATTCTAGTCTGTTAATCAAGCAGTTACATTCCAGCTGCTGTGGTAAATGCTGTTCCCCTTCCTATCACCTCTGTTTTCTCCTGCCAGAGAAGGAACCTGGGAGGAAAAGAACAGGGCCCCAAGCTGCTGTCCTGCACTCTTCCACCACCATGCAAAGGTGTGAAGGGAGAGTGGTGTGCCTCGGGGCTCTCAATTACTTTGATCTGGCCCTGATAACAGATGGAGTTGCCAACCCTCCAGGATTGTCTTGGAGTCTCCAGGAATTAGAGAGTTATCTTTTTTAAAGATTATGTCATGTGATGAAACATCCAGGAATATTGGCAACCTAGTTACAGGCAGTTTTGAGAATTGAGTGGAATGGCTGAGTACTTAGATATAGACATCATCAATGCATGACTCTTTATTTGATATTCTGGAGGCATAAAGAGAAGGTTACTTTGCTCATAAATGAGGGTCTACTCAAATCAGTCTGGGTCATTTGCTTCCAGAGTTAGGTACTACTGTGTAAAGATAGTCACCTATTTCTATCAGGTGCCACAGAAGGATTTTCAGTATTTTTACTCATCCTATGCTTGGCTCCTTACTAGAGTCCCCAGAACAGGTGAAAGAAAATTCTACCCTAAGCATTCATACATAAGGATGTGAGACAGCTATCACTCATTGCACTTTTTTTATGTGGGCACATATTGCTTCTTTTGGAGCATTTGTCAGAAAAGCATAGAAATACGGGGCAGAATATCCCTCATCTTCTCCTAGAGCATCATATTATGCTTCTGATACTATAACAACTGTGCTTTACACTTCAACACCAGTTCTACCTGATGTCTTCCAGGTTCTCTTCAAAGGCACAGTGGAATTGGAGACTTTCTGCTTTGAAGGACTGGCTCTTATCAGTAGAAAGACTGATAAAATCTACAGCTCATTCTCTAGGATTTTCACAACCTGCTCCTTAGTAACTATTATGCTACTGTTGTTGTGGGCTCACTCTACCCTGGATATAATAAACAATCAACAGAAAGTATCAGAGGGGTAGCCGTGTTAGTCTGGATCTGTAAAAGCAGCAAAGAATCCTGTGGCACCTTATAGACTAACAGACGTTTTGCAGCATGAGCTTTCGTGGGTGAATACCCACTTCTTCGGATGCAAGTGGTGGAAATTTCCAGGGGCAGGTTTATATATGCAAGCAAGAAGCAAGCTAGAGATAACGAGGTTAGTTCAATCAGGGAGGATGAGGCCCTGTTCTGGCAGTTGAGTGAAAACCAAGAGAGGAGAAACTGGTTCTGTAGTTGGCAAGCCATTCACAGTCTTTGTTTAATCCTGAGCTGATGGTGTCAAATTTGCAGATGAACTGGAGCTCAGCAGTTTCTCTTTGAAGTCTGGTCCTGAAGTTTTTTTGCTGCAGGACGGCCACCTTAAGATCTGCTATTGTGTGGCCAGGGAGGTTGAAGTGTTCTCCTACAGGTTTTTGTATATTGCCATTCCTAATATCTGATTTGTGTTCATTTATCCTTTTCCTTAGAGACTGTCCAGTTTGGCCGATGTACATAGCAGAGGGGCATTGCTGGCATATGATGGCATATATTACATTGGTGGACGTGCAGGTGAATGAACCGGTGATGGTGTGGCTGATCTGGTTAGGTCCTGTGAAGGTGTCGCTGGTGTAGATATGTGGGCAGAGTTGGCATCGAGGTTTGTTGCATGGATTGGTTCCTGAGCTAGAGTTACTATGGTGCAGGGTGCAGTTACTGGTGAGAATATGCTTCAGGTTAGCAGGTTGTCTGTGGGCGAGGACTGGCCTGCCACCCAAGGCCTGTGAAAGTGTGGGATCATTCTCCAGGATGGCTTGCCAACTACAGAACCAGTTTCTCCTCTCTTGGTTTTCACTCAACTGCCAGAACAGGGCCTCATCCTCCCTGATTGAACTAACCTCGTTATCTCTAGCTTGCTTCTTGCTTGCATATATAAACCTGCCCCTGGAAATTTCCACCACTTGCATCCGAAGAAGTGGGTATTCACCCACGAAAGCTCATGCTGCAAAACGTCTGTTAGTCTATAAGGTGCCACAGGATTCTTTGCTGAATCAACAGAAAGACAAACAGCACAGGTCAATTTAGATAGAGACCTGTTTCTCCGACTTCTTAATTTCCTATGACATTACCATAAAGGGAAACAAGACACCTCCGCTATATTTCCCCCAACAAAGAGGATTTGTTCAGTTATCATAATTCCTAATATTCTGAAATTCCTGTTGATGAATGATAAGAAAATTTAGTGAAACGAAATACGTTCAATCCACCTCCCTCATAAGTCGTAATAGTGACATATACGTCAAATTTCATAGTCTCATCTGCACATTCTGAGTGTACTCTGCCTGGTCATTTTGTTTTATGGGAACTGAAGTTAAATGTTTTCAAATTTCAGGCAATAGATAGGACCCTGAAATGTTTCCTTCCACAGAGTTAAAGTGATTTACTACAGCTGCAGAGCTACAGTGTGTATTTCATAAACAAATGGGATCTGGGGCATAGTCATTGTGTTATAAAGTAATCAAACTTTGGAAGTGGTATGTGAGAAATCAGATTAATCCATCTGTCTGGGGAAGAAGACAGGGTGGGATCCACATGGGGACTTAGACACTGCAATGCTGAGCAGGCTGGCCAAGTCTCCTGATGTGTCAGGGAGACTCCTGTTTACAAGGAAAAAGCTGCTGATTTCTGATTTAATTATATTCTCTCCCGCAACAGCAATACTACTACTCCTGCTTTGCCCAGCCACTTCAGTCCCTTTCTTGGGTGTCTGTACTTTGGCTTCAGGGGGAAGCGGAGGGATTGATGTGCTCTGTGTGCTGTGCGCTATATGTTGAACGTGTTGATGCACTTGTGGCCCATGAATCTAGTCCCACCCCCAGCAGCAGCAGGCTGGTGTGGGGGTGTTGGTTTAGTGAGGGGATGGGGAGCACAGGATGAGGGGTCAGATGATTGGGGGGGATTGGGGAGCACAGGGGAGATGAGAAAGGGGGACGGATGTTTCAGCACCAACTGCTGGCATGCGAGCCTTTCCCCACAGCATTTCAGCCCAGCCCCCAACAGTGCCCCACCCCATGCCACAAATCTCCCTGAAATTAATTTGAAAAAGTTGGTCAGTATGATGCTAAGCATCACAATGCCCAACTTCAAGGCACCTAGAAAATCACAGGAACAACAGTGTGATCTACAAAGCCTAGTTAGGGCTTGAATGCGGGGGCGGGGGCACGTGCCAAGTCACCTGCCTCACTCCACACAAAACAGCTGCTTGACCTATAACTTTTAGTCCAGTGGTTAGAGTCCCTATCTGTGATGTGAGAGATCCAGATTCAATTCCTCCCTCTCTTCCAGAGAGAGGATTTGAACGGGGGTCTCCACCTCTCATGGGAGCTCTGTAACCATTGAACTATCGGATATTCTGAGGAGGGCCCCCTCAGTCTCTTCTGTTGAAGCTGTTTGCTGAAGATAAATGATTAAAGAATCATTGGAGAAGTGGGTCTGAACCCAGGGTCTCCCTCATTCCAGGTGGGAGCTCTGAAAGCTGGACTAGTCATTCTTTTTCTCTCATGTGTGTGCAATGACTAGTCCATTATGTATAAATACTTACAGTCATTGAGTGCAAGGCATTAGGGCACCCTGTCCCACTGCTCCAACCACTCTCATAATTTCTCCAGAGTGCAACAGGAGAGACTCCCTTATTAGAATATCCTATTAACTCAATGCTGTAGGGCACTCTCCTGAAAGGTGGAGACCCAAGTTCAATTCCCCCCTCTTTATCAGAGGTGGGAGAAAGGATTTGAACAGGGTCTCCCTTCATCTTCTCTGACTGGGGTAATTGAACCTGGTTCTCCCATATCCCAGACAAGTGCTCTAACCACAGGGCTATAGGTTAGGTGCCACCAGGACTTAGTTGCATAAATACCTTTGTGGACCATATCCACAATCTGAGGTTGATATGAACATTTCCTGGAGGAATCAGTAGTACAGTTCATATTCAGCAGAGGGGATGGTCAGTAAAGACACATATTTGCTACAAAAAGCAACTAAGTGTTTCCTCTTCTGTTGAGGAGCAAGAACAGTTCCCTGGTCAAGTTTGAACTGAAACGAGCCTTATAATTCCTTATTACGGTGTTGGGTTCATGGAAGTTCAATCCAACTTCCAGAAACCACCACCACCACAGAGATGAAAACATGGAGAGAAAAGAGGGAGCAGTGGATAGGATTGTGCTTTTCGTTCATGAAATTGCCTTCACAGATTCTCCACACTATTCTTAGAGTTTTGTGTCTTACCTCAAAGACACAGAATCTTTTCAAGCCATTAACCATTGGGGTTGTGATTAGGGCTGATTGGAAAACAACACAAAACATCTGAAGGTTTCAAAATTTGTTTTTTGTTTCACTCCAGAGATAAAGAGAGAGCTCTCAATAGGGCAGTCACATATGAATAATGAAGAAATGTTTTACAATTCTTTGAAGTGTGTCAATTAAAAAAGATCCATGCAGGAAAACAACTTTCAGAAGCATCAGAAATCTGAGCTGTAATGCTTAACAAATTAAAAAAATATGTTCACTTCAGAGAGCCAAAGCTGTAAAGTGTACAATAAGATTAATAATGATTCCATTAGCCACTGGTTAACTGCCATTGTACTCACTTATGCAGTGCATAAAAGTTTTAAAATACTGTAGAATTTGTGGGGTACAAGTTATAATGCTAATTGATTGAATATTCATTTGCAGTTAATGGAATGACAGTAGACTTCATAACTTTAAATTCATGTATGAAATTTGATGTATGTGATTTAAGATGCCGCATCTGAAGTTCATATGTTGTCTTAATGTAATCTCTCTTTGTTCTTGTTCACAAAATAAGCCTGTCAACATTCTGAGCCTTAGGTTCAGTTTGGTTATTAGATTTTCACTAAATTAAACAACTGTCTCTTTTCTGGGAATTGTTAGACAAAGTGACACAGACACATGTCAGCAGCTTAAGCAGAACAAAAGTGTGAAAGAATTCAGTTCCCCCACCCCGCCTACACACACACACAAACAACCATTTTCTAGGAATAGTAGTTTCCCAAGAAAAGTGACATGTTCCTTGCTCAGCTGTATCTTGGCAGGCAATAAAGAAGTAATGAAACATCCTAGTGTGCCCTAAATTGTATCTATTGCTGATATGTCACTAGTTGGGTATTTTTTAAGTCTTTGTTTTTCATAACACCTTTATATTTCTGAACAAGAGAAGAAATGTTAGAAACCAAACAGCAAAAATCAGCTTTTTGAACCAGTGTTGTTTAAAGGACTCTCAGGGAGTACTTGATATTTCATAGAATCATAGAATCTCAGGATTGGAAGGGATCTCAGGAGGTCATCTAGTCCAACCCCCTGCTCAAAGCAGGACCAAACCCAACTAAATCATCCCAGCCAGGGCCTTGTCAAGCCTGACCTTAAAAACCTCCAAGGAAGGAGATTCCACCACCTCCCTAGGTAACCCATTCCAGCTCTTCACCACCCTACTAGTGAAAAAGTTTTTCCTAATGTCCAACCTAAACCTCCCCCTCTGCAACTTGAGACCATTACTCCTTGTTCTGTCATCTTCTACCACTGAGAACAGTCTAGATCCATCCTCTTTGGAACCCCCTTTCAGGTAGTTGAAAGCAGCTATCAAATCCCCCCTCATTCTTCTCTTCTGCAGGCTAAACAATCTCAGTTCCCTCAGCCTCTCCTCATAAGTCATGTGCTCCAGCCCCCTAATCATTTTTGTTGCCCTCCGCTGGACTCTCTCCAATTTATCCACATCCTTCTTGTAGTGTGGGGCCGAAAACTGCACACAGTACTCCAAATGAGGCCTCACCAGTGCTGAATAGAGGGGAATGATCACGTCCCTCGATCTGCTGGAAATGCCCCTACTTATACAACCCAAAATGCCATTAGCCTTCTTGGCAACAAGGGCACACTGTTGACTCATATTCAGCTTTTCGTCCACCGTAACCCTTACGTCCTTTTCTGCAGAACTACTGCCCAGCCATTCGGTCCCTAGTCTATAGCAGTGCATGGGATTCTTCCGTCCT
Organism: Mauremys mutica; assembly: GCF_020497125.1. Classification (NCBI taxonomy): domain Eukaryota; kingdom Metazoa; phylum Chordata; order Testudines; family Geoemydidae; genus Mauremys; species Mauremys mutica. Next base: position 180,436,401 of record NC_059072.1, on the reverse strand, counting down.
AAGTGCAGGACTCTGCACTTGTCCTTGTTGAACCTCATCATATTTCTTTTGGCCCAATCCTCTAATTTGTCTAGGTCCCTCTGTATCCTATCCCTACCCTCCAGCGTATTAACCACTCCTCCCAGTTTAGTGTCATCTGCAAACTTGCTAAGGGTGCAGTCCACACCATCCTCCAGATCGTTAATGAAGATATTGAACAAAACCGACCCCAGCACCGACCCTGGGGGCACTCCACTTGATACCGGCTGCCAACTAGACATGGAACCATTGATCACTACCCGTTGAGCCCGACCATCTAGCCAGTTTTCTATCCACCTTACCGTCCATTCATCCAGCCCATACTTCTTTAACTTGCTGGCAAGAATACTGTTGGAGACTGTATCAAAAGCTTTGCTAAAGTCCAGAAATAGCACATCCACTGCTTTCCCCTCATCCACAGAGAAGGTTATCTCATCATAGAAGGCAATTAGGTTAGTCAGGCATGACTTGCCCTTGGTGAATCCATGCTGACTGTTCCTGATCACTTTCCCCTCCTTTAAGTGGTTCAGAATTGATTCCTTGAGGACCTGTTCCATGGTTTTTCCAGGGACTGAGGTGAGACTGACTGGCCTGTAGTTCCCTGGATCTTCCTTCTTCCCTTCATAGGCAAGAGTGACATCATTGGAATTTCGTACAACAACATTTTTAGTTTTGTTTTATTAATGTTTTCAAAATATTTGCAGAATTAGTAAATTTAACTATCTCAGCAGTCTGTTTCAGAGGCTTTGAAAACCTGAATTATAGCTTTGGTCAGCTTTGATAGTGCATTTTATTGTAAAACTTTCAAAAACATGACAAAAGCAGCAAAGAGTCCTGTGGCACCTTATAGACTAACAGACATTTTGGAGCATGAGCTTTCGTGGGTGAATACCCACTTCGTCGGATGCATGACAATGGCATGTGATGTGGGTGTTTGTTAGAGACAGATAAGTAATGATGCTGCACATAGAATAATTCATCATGCAGAACATGACAGATTGGTTTATAGACCCAATAATTGTGCAGGAGAGCTATGTTGGCCAAAATAAATAAATAAAATATAATAAAATAAAAAAGCTGGCTCAGGTGGTTTCTGTTAAAATGGCTAAGTCATTTCCTGTGTGCTTTACAACTTCTGAGATAACTGCAGAAATAACAAACAGCTGAGTTTAGAGTAGGCCCTTGATAACAGTTAAGTCAAAGACTTCCATGGTATTAATGTAATGGTTCCTTAAGTCCCTTCATCCTGTGCTTGTATAAATATTTTGGAACACTTCCAAGACCTTTGAGTTCTGAAATGAAGATTTAACATGTCCTCTGGAGGATGCACTACAAAGAACTAACTAGAGTGTTTAGTTTCAATAGGTGAGTTATAGAGGAGTATGGAATTGGGAAGATCTCCCCAGATGAATGTGATGATCTCATTTAGTTTGAAGCCAGATTGGAGGCCATGTTGTATACCCAGGAACCATCTAGTATCATCATGTAATACATTAGACAATAAAAAGTCAAATGGCATGAGGTCAGCATTTTACCATGATCTTTTAAAATTTTCATAGACGGCTTTATTGACTTCTGTCATAAACAGTTAGTTAAGGGTTAAGGTCTCTTTTACCTGTAAAGGGTTAACAAGCAGTACCTGAGGAACACCTGACCAGAGGACCAATCAGGGACAAGATAATTTCAAATCTCTGTGGAGGGAAGTTTTTTTTCTGTGTTCTTTGTTTTGAGTTGAGTCTCTCTTGGGAAGTTAAGGGAGTCCAGACATCTTAATCAAGTCCTCCCAGGTTTCTTCAGTACTTTTCATCTATTCAGTCTAGTGAGTATTAGAAAGGCGTACTAGTATTATAAGTTTATTTCTACATTTTGCAATTGTGTGTTTTGCTGAAGAAATTTCTTTATTTCTATTGCTGTTACTTTGCTTTTACTGAGAAAGAAAGGGGGAGGGGGAATTCTCTCCAAGTTTATAGGTTAGACACTGTGTATTGTTCCATCCTGGTATTACAGAGATAGTGTACTTTCTTTTTGTTCTTTTAATAAATTCCTTTCTTTTCTTTGGACTTGGTTAATTCCTTCTCGTGTGGAAATTCAGGGGAAGGGGAGGGGGGAAGAGTGAGTTCCTCCTGGGTTTGATTCACGGAGTTGAATCGGTGTGTATCTCTCCGGAGTAGGCTAGGAGAGAGAGGGAGGGGGGAAGTGGGTTGCTTCCCTTTGTGTTGAGATTCAGGGAGATTGAATCTGTGTTCCCCAGGGAGAGTTTTGGGGGAAAAGGCAGTGTGTTATCCACTTTAAACGTAACTGGTGGCAGCAGGACCAGATCTAGACTAGGGTTAGTTTAGAGGAGCTCATGCAGGTCCCCATCTTGTGAACGCTAAAGTTCAAAGTGGGGAATAAACCTATGACAACTTCCTGTCCCAAATTTGATTTCTTGAGGATTTTGTTTATATTACACCAGGTTAGTTTTGGCATGTTCAGAGGTAACATAATGCCAGGTAGAATAGGTGAGATGTGAAGTTCCTTTTAGCAATTATTGCTAGGCATCTTGTGAAGGACATGGAAATAGGAAACCCTCGTTTTAGATCCACGTTTTTTGAGGATGGAGTCAATATTATCTTAGAGAAGATGGGGATTCAGTGATATTTCAAAGCCTAGGTTATGTAACTCATTTAGTTGTTTCAAATGGAACATCTTGATGTCTGTAAAACTTTTGACGGACATAGATGACAGTCTTGCCTGGTTCCTCTCTGAGGTAAGAAGGAGGTTTGATCTTAATCTATTAGAAAGTATCACTATAACAAACTGATTATATGTGGAATGGTGGAGATCATTTTATATATTCAACTGTTAAAACCTAATAATTGCACGGCTATATAGTTATGACTAGAGCTGGATGGAGAACAGAAATTCCATTCTGCAGAAGATTTTGAATTTTCAACATTTGTTTGCATTCCTATTTGGAATGAAACCCAACAATTTCAAAATTCTCTTCTTAAGAAAATTATGCGGGGGGAGGATGTAGGGGGAGAATTTCAGATTGATCTAAATGGTTTGGATTTTAACTTTTTACATTCTACTTTAATATATAATACAAAATATAAAACAAAACATTTTACATGGAAACATTTAAACGTTTTCTTCCAAAAATGTCAAAATGTGGTTCAGACATCTCTGAACCTTTTTTCTCCAAAACTAAATTTCTGTGAAATCAATGTGTTTTCACGAAACATTTACATTTCAACAGGACTGCATTTTCCAGTGGGAAATTGTTCCTTTGATGTTTTCCCAACCAACTGCAGCTATGACCATTCCACTCTCAAGCTTTTTCCTTGTCTTTTGAGAATGGTATCTTGATGAGAGAGAGATCTGCTTGGTGAATTAAGTTTAAAGTGCTGTATATGTTGTTTGATGTCAGGCTGCCTTTTGTTAAACCAATTTGGACTGTAAAGGGGAATAAGCAGGATTTGAACTAGAGTGGCCTGTTTGGAAAGGGGAAGGGGTTTTATTCCCCTTCTGAAGATGTTCTTCCTTACCATACCTCACTTGCAGAACTCAGCAGATTTTCTTAATTGGGGTTCCATACAGAAGGGGCCAGATGAGGCCAGATGGAAAGAAGAAGGTGGTTGTACTCTGAAGTACTGTACCCTGCTAAATATGTGAATACTCTAGCAGATACCATAGGGCATTCCAGCAGTATTGACTCTCCATTGGGTCCTGTCTATGACTGCTCTGAGCAACTCTAAGTCTACTGCAGGATCCATACTGCTAGGGAGACTAGCAGATCAGCAGATCTGTACTTAGTGTCACACACCAGGGGGTAGGTGGTGCAACCTTGTGATTCAAACAGGAGTCAGGCCTAGTGTCAGAGCAGAGCCAGAAGGCAGAACTGGACTTGTGGTTGAGAGACAAGCCTATAGCTGGAGTCAGGACAGAACCAGTGTTGTGGTCAGGAGACAAGCCAGTGGTCAGAGCCTGGAGTCAGAGGGTTTGGAAGAAGGTTGAGGCTTGGGCTGGAGCAGGAGGTACAGGTTGGAGCAAGGAATGACACAGGAAACAGCTCTAAAAGCTGCAGGCATAGAAATCATTGAGCAGCTGCCATGTTGCTGTTGCTACCAGGAATAACTGGTGATCTCCTTTCTCTTCTGTCCAATAAGGGAGCACAGTTACTTAGGGCTGAAACACAGAGAAGAAAGAACATGAAATCACTCTTTTCAGTTCAGTCGCCATTTATCTGAAGTTGGAACAAAGTCATACACTTAATTGCTGTGTTTGTGTCCTACTTTCCATCAACATTTTTTTGCCCATGTTAAAATCAAACTAGATTGCCAAGATAACTTGTTAACTTTATATATAATTGATGTATTTTTCCATGTATGTACTGTCCTAAATATCTGTCTTATCCTAAAAAAAGGTTTTAAAGGACTCCATTTAATAGGACAAACAATTTCAATATTGATTGTTGAAACTCTATTAGTTGCATATACCCCCTTTTCAGATTACTGTTCTCCATATGAACTGAACCGTACTTCTGAATTATATTGTATTTGTTTAATGTAGCATGTGCACCCTGTTAGGTCGAATGCTAACTGCTTCAAAAACTCTGTCAAATGGCTTGTTTGTAGAATGACATAGAACTTCACAGTGCATTAATTATTCAGACTGTTGACAATAATAAAAATTGGCTTTATTGTTTAAAATTAGTGAAATATGTTCAAATATTTCCATATTACAAGGAAGTTGTGTACTGTATCCCCATTTCTTTTCACTGAGGTCCTGATTTGTAAGTGCAAGTGAAAGATTGACTTTACATTTCCAGAGATGATTAGCTGCCAGCTCTAATCAAATTGAGAAGTAATTAGCAAATCAAAACTTGATTAGCTCTTTGCTTGATTTACTAAAATTATAGTTTATGCAGTTTAAATGATGGGGGAGGGAAAATGTCTGTACGCCATATATAGTCTGGTGTACTGCAGTGGAGGAAAAATTGTTTCTTAAAGGCTTTACTCACTTGAATATTTAGCACTATTATTTCTCTGAAGGTGATACTGTATAAACTAATTCTTCTCATCTTTTCACCTTTAAAGTAAATGTTTCATGAGTAGCTGTTTTGAGAGTGCTGTTTGAGATGTGTGACCCACGCTACCTGACTTTTCATTCTCAGTGCTCTTCCGCATTCATAAAAGCACTAGAGTATTTTATGGAATTATTTAAATGTAAAAGTTATGCATTTGATTCTGCAGAAAAGGAAGTTGTTTTATTGATTCATATTCTGTGACATGGCCTGGGCAGGGGTTAAAGTTGAAAGTCCATGTCAAGTCAGAATAACTGAGTTTTATTTTCATCTCTGCCACCTGCTGGCTGTTTGACCTTTGACATCACTTCTAATATCTCTGTATAGGTTCTGCCTCTAGATATCTTTCATTTTGCACAAGGGTGATGTTAGTCTTAATTTATGTTTGCAAAGCATGTTGAGTTCATTAGAGGAAAGGCGGTATTCTTAGCACTATTATTTCAAAAATTCCTAGATGTCTATGTAAATCAAGTAGAAACTAACAGGCTATATTTTGTATCTCTGCCTGGCAAGAAGAACATTTTTAAGTGTCTTTGTCACCTTGAGATTAGATTGTTGTAGTGAACTCCACATTGCAACTGTTCAGAAGCTGAAGCTAATGCAAAATGTTTATTAACTAGAATTGCAAATTGGGACTACGTGAAATCAGTGGTTCAAAACTTTCACTGACTTCCAGGAAGCTCCCAGGTGGAATCTAAAGTGTTGGTTTTACCCTGTAAAGCCTTAAAAAAGTTTGAGACAAGGTTGTCTGAGAGATTGCCTGTCTCACTTTTGCCCTTCTGCCACAGTTGAAATAGCAGAGGTTTTTATGTAGTAATTGAATATACTGATTATTGTTGTGTGGTTATGATATGATACCAGATCTGTTTCTCTTTCAGATAAATTATTTAATCCATAAAGTTTTTTTCTTTCTCTAGGGAACATCAGTAGCCTTAATCGTTGCAAGAGTACTCTCAGGCATTTCAAACTGCTATAGCCTATCAAATACATTGTTTTATTTTATCAAAAGCTTCCATTTTAGGTTTGAGGAACTGTACTTTGGCTTATGTTCCTTCCTTCCCTTTCCATGATTTTACTGGTTTAGTGATACCTCTTGCTTTGATGGGGGAGTAAAGTGGTTCTGGCCTTCTGTTAGTTGCAAAAGTCATCATGCCAGCATAATACAAATTGGTTCATAACTACAACTACACCATGCAATGGTGGGCTGCTTCTTTCAAAACATGCTGTGTGCGTGGACTCTTGGATAGCATATGCTGCAGAAGGCAATTTGTGTGCCAAGTGACTGGAGCCAGACCACTTCCCTTAAACTGTCAGTAATCTGGTATTTTGCAGAGCTGAAGCTATACATAATATCAGTCATGTTGAAAGAGTTTGTAATGATATTTTATGGGTCAGAGATAAGGTTCTTAAATAGGAATGTGCCATTGTGCCATGTCTATATCCTGCTAAGTAAATGATTGAACTATAAACATAGTAGAATATCTGTATAAATTACTTTAATTGGTCATATATGTTGCTACTAAGGTATTTTAAATAGTTTTTGTATTAAAGTTAGGTTATTTACTGTAGCAACCTTAATTTTCAGTTAACAGTTTTTTGTCTGAAATAGATATATGGTTTGGAAATACTGCAGGGGTTAGGGTAAATTTGATTCAAATGTCTTTTTTTAAAACTGTTTTAATAGTGAGAAATAATCATTAAAATTACTTAATTTGGAAAAATATATATTTTTAAAGGTATGCCATTTACAATTACTTTTCTTATGGTTTCCCATTTTGGTTATTTTTTTTTAATGTTTGCCCACATTCTCTTGTGCTTGTTTACATTCATTCTTGGAGATGGAAACAAATATGTTTTATCTTTTGTGATTAATGATAGAAAGTTGAGGAAGTATGAACCGCCTAATATCTTCTGACTGATTCTCAGGCAGGTTAGCTCACTGACAGCAGGTTTATTGGCTGTGGTACAGAAAGTGAAGCGATAGTGGCAGAGGACATTGAGAAAGCTAGAGAATATTTCTATTGTACAACTATTCTTGGTTTTTATTTATCACAATAGACAGACAAATGTTGTAGGCATTTAAACATTTTTTTTGCATATCTCCATCTACTTTGAGTTCTACATTTCAGAGTAGGTCCTAAATGCAGTTAGGATTATTTGTATTTAGGTAATACAGCTCAGAGTATTAGGGAGTGTGGGGGAGTGCAAGTTGCCTTCATTTACAGTCCTAAAGGAGGAAGTTCTGCCTTTGAGGAGCAAAGGTCTCAACAGGGAGTAAAAGGTTGGCTGCCTCCTGGCATTTGACTTCATGGTGTTAGGGAATAGCAATTCTGTTATGTATAGACCCTAGCTGATCTAGAAGTGAAAATCCAGATCTGGTCCCCCCCCTCTTTTTCTTTCCAGTGGAAAACTCAATATTGAGCTGCAATTCTGATTTAGTACTGCAAATCCAAATCTGCCCAGTCTCCAAATTTTGTGTGATGGAGGGTGACTTTTGGATATGAAACTTCATGTTTCCACATCACTAGAAGAAATAAGTTTACATTGTGCACTGGAGGGAAGAGTAGCATATGAAAGTATGGTTCTTTGCAATGCATTACTGAACATTGCTTCTTCTCCATTCTGCAAAGTCACATTTGTCTTCAGAGACTGCACAACAGCTCCATCTGAAGGAAATGGGCACCAGGTTTGTATAATTTTTGGTGGTGCCCAGAACAGGTCCAAGCAGAACCATCCTGTCCATAGGACAAACCAGGACAACCACCCCAGGCCCCACTCTTTGGGGGGACCCGTGCTTCAGGGCAGCCTGAAGGATTAGTGGGGGCCTGGTGATGGCAGCACTGAGTGACGTGGCCCCAGCCTGCCCCGCTCTGCTGGCTCTTGTCGTTGCTCGGGGGAGAGGGCAGGGCGGAAGCTAGAAAGAGGCAGGGTGGGCGGTTGGGGGAAGAGGTAGAAGGAGATGGAGCAGGGAAAGGAAGAGGCAGGGCAGAGCAGGGTGGGGCAGAGTGGGGTGGGCTGGGTCCGGATCTCTCGCTGCTGCCAGAGCCAGGCCCCCTTCTAACAGCCCAGGTTGCTTTGGATCCCATGTCCCCCTGAAGTGCGGTGCCCCCCAATTTGTGGGGTCTGGGGCAGTTGCCAATGAACAAGATGGCTCTGAAAATATAAGTCCAAACATTGGTGGAGCCGGGCCCACGTTCCTGAATATTGGTGGAGCACGGGCACCACAGGCCCATATAACTCGCCCCTATAAATGAGGAGGCAGAATTCAATAGACAAATTCACCAGGAAGTAGGTATCATGGCAAATAAAAGGGAAGTAAGGTGAGAAGGGGTAGTGGCAGCAGGAAGAAAAGGCTTCTCCTGGGTGGAAGGCTGCTGTGCTCCCTATGGCAAAAACACCCTAATTAACTCCTGTTTGGGGAAGGACTGACAACCAGGAGCCAGTGTAGTAAGGCAGTGCCTTGGAGAGGGCACAGGTTCATGTTGTGAATTTGGGATGGTTTTTTTGTTTTGCTTAAGAGAACTACTTGGAACTACCCTGAGGCCCACCTTGTAAATATGGAAAAATAAACAAGAATGAAGACTAAAACCTGTCCAAAGTAGGACTGATTTACTCCTGGCCTCCCCACCGCCCAAAGGAGAAACGCTGGGGCTGACAAGGTGATGGAGGTACCTTGCCACAGAATCTAAAAGATGTCATGTATGGTGTCATATATAAACTGGCAACATTCTGGTTGTTAATGTTATTGCGTGTTGTATGTACGGGCATATATGAAAAAATATAAATGTGCTGGAAATATGTTCTTAAAACATCAAGCAAGGCTTAAATCACCCAACTCTAGACAAAGGAATGTGGTTCTGCCTGCCTGACTGTGTCTCTGGATAGATAATGAAATTAATTTACATGAAGGGTAGACAAAACTATCAGGCAAACCAATGTGAAAGATGGCCACTTAACACTCTCAACAGGGAGATGGAAGCTGCAGCTCCAGGAAATCTTCCTGCCTCCTGAAACAAGGTCATTGAACCCTGGAAGATATAAGCAAGGACAGAAAGCAGGGCCAGCTCCAGGCACCAGCCCAGCAAGCAGCTGCTTGGGGCGGCCAACGGTGAGGGGTGGCATGTCCGGCTCTTGGCTGGCAATTCAGCGGCGGGTCCGTCACTCTCTCGGAGTGAAGGACCCGCCACCGAATTGCCGCTGAAGACTGAAGCGGCGGTGGTAGAGCAGATCGCGATTGTGGCTTCTTTTTTTTTTTTCCTGCTTGGAATGGCAAAAACCCTGGAGCCAGCCCTGACAGAAAGCCATTATGGCATCCATTAGTGGGCAGACTCAAGAGGCCAGTGCTCTTGCACATCTGAGAAAAATGAAACCTCTAAACCAAACGGATTGAAAGTCTCTGGAAAGTGAATACAGATGAGAAACCTGCAAGACTGTAACTCGCTGAAGTTAAATTTAGTCACTAGAAGGTATATTTTGTTTGTAACTTTTTGTATCTCTTTCACTCTTGCTAGAAATCACTTAATCCTATATTCTTTGTTAATAAACTTCTTTTCAGTTTTACTACAAACCATCTCAGTATTGTATGTTGAAGAAAAGTGAGTCCTCAGCTAAATTAACAGGCTGGTGCTGTGTAATGTCTCTTTAAAGGAGCAGTGAACTTAATAAGGTTCTGTGAAGGCTACAGTTAGAGGGACTGGACACTACAGGACAGACAGTTTTGGGAAAACTCGGGACTGGTAGGGTATTGGTGTCACACTGCAAGGGGAAACCTGGCTGGGGAATGCCAGAATCAGGCCGTTGTGCTAAAAGCAGGCTGCTGGTGTCAGGGATCTGAACCAAATCTGCAAAGCCTAGAGGCACTCAAGGTAGCAGGGCAGGCAGTGACACAATCACTTACTAGTCTGGGTTGAACCTCAAAATATCAAAGTGGGTTTTACATCTAGCTCTGAATGTGGTTACATTAGTTGCTGCTCTTTTTCCTCCTGCTGGTGAACTCCATATTTCGGGTCTAACTCAGATGAAGATTTTGTCTTCCGCAGTCCTAAATCTCCCATTATTGATTAACTAACAAAAACAAAATTCCAGTGCAACATAGGTAGCTATCATGGGAGGTCATGATCGTGGAAGAAGAAACTGTCTCTCAAGTATCCAGGGCCAGTTCGAGGTGGAGCTTTGCAAATCAAGTCCGCAACCTCGAGCTGTATTGTAAACGTGGAGAGCCGGTGCAGAGAGTGGCATACTGGGGCAATGTGTTCTTAGCTACTTGTGCTTCCATGCTGGGGGAGTGCTGAGTTTCAAACAAGCATGAAGGCATGGTCCTTCATTCTGATTGTTTTAAGTGGGACCACTCATGGAGTAAACTTTACTCACTATAAATGTAAAGGTGGCAAAGTCTGGCTCTTAAAAATTATTGAAGTATTTATAAATATTATCTTAAAATTATTATTAATGGTGTCACCAACTTTATAGTATTTACACAGTTCAAAAACATAGGTTAACTTAGGAAGTTTTGCATCTTAATATGTTGCATCAGAATGGATGTAATGCTGTTGCTTCACTTTACCTATTGCTGTACGTCCAGAGCACTCAGAAAGTTCTTTATTTTTCCTTCAATACTTTTAGACATTGTTTTTTATCCAAATTTTAGTAGAAATTACAGGGCATGTTTCACTAGTACAATTAAGGCAATTGACAAAGACAAAACCAGTTTGCAAAGTTAATTAGATTTTTCTATCTCCTCATTTTCAATTAGGATTGTTGTTATGACACAGGTTTTTCTGTTAATGTCTTTCCGTTATCTTTACAGAGTACACAGGTTGTGCTAGTGTAGTGGTCCGTCAAATAAATAGTGATTATTGAAGTAATCATGGAGCTGAAACTATTTTTTGGATGTTCTAATTGTCCTCTTGTGTTTGAGCAGCTGAGTCATGTAATTAGTATTTACTTCATTTATGCAGCAGTTTTGATTTGCACTTAAAAGTATGTTCTCTTTCTTTTTTTGGCAAACAAGAACAGTGCTGGCATGCAAAAACAGAAGAGACACTAACGCAGAAGTGATAAGATGTAACACATTAAAACATCTGTAATTATACTAGATGAAATATTACTGAGAGACTACAAATCCTTTAAACTGATCAAAGATTAGGACACAAATTATAGCGATGCTCAATGTTAAACCTGACACTGCTAGAAAAATATTTACGGCTTTGGTCACTCAATAGTATTAAAAGCTGGAGTGCTGCCCTGGGATCGTATGTTTCTGTGAAGCATTATTAATAAGAATTATTATTATGACATTTTAAATTCAAGTTTAAACTTCAACCAAAATGTGCATTGAAATTCCATACACGACTGTTGATTCCTGCACTCTCTTTGTTATAGAGTGAACTGTAGCTTTTCTCATATTAATTATGCATATTTTCATAAATTGAATATTCTAAGACTTATGTTTTATTAAATTGGTTGAATTTTCCTAGTCAGTCAAGCATAGGGTGTTTTACATTTATTGGCCCAGCAATGTACAATCATATTTGCTAGTGTCTTCACACTTATCTGCTGTCTCTACCTGCCTCCCTCGGTATTTCTGAATGTCTGAAGATGTACTTTCCATGTCGGAAGGTGGTATGTAACCTATCACTTAAATCAGCCTCTGTACCAGATTACGGGAGGATAATTTAATGTAATGCCAATTTTCAAAAAAGGCTTCAAAGGTGATCCTGGCAGTAAGCCTAACTTCACTACCAAGCATATTGGTTGGAACTATATTAATAAAGAGAATTATCAGACACATAGATAGAAACAAGTCAAAATATCTTTTGTAATGGGAAATCATGCCTCACCAATCTATTGGAACTCTTTGAAGAAGTCAACATGTATGTGGACAAGGGTGATCCAGAAGTTCTTCTTCAAGTGCTTGCTCATATCGATTCCAATAGGTGCGCGCGCGCCGCGTGCACAATCGTCGGAAGATTTTTACCCTAGCAACACTCGGTGGGTCAGCTGAGGTGCCCCCTGGAGTGGTGCCCTTATGGCGCCGGATATATGCCCCGGCCGACCCAGTGCCCCCTCAGTTCTTTCTTACCGCCCGTGACGGTCATTGGAACTGCGGAGCGCAGCTTAGCTGATCTCCACTCTCCCTAGCATTCGCTTTAGTACCTGTTAATAGTTTCTGAGTAGTTGTTAATAGTTGGTTAAAGTTCTTAATAGTTGTGAATTACTTAGTATAGTTAGAGTTAGTTTAATTAGTGGGGCGGGGGACGGGGTCTTCTCCCTTCTCCCCTATCCCGGTGCCCAGGCCCATGCCCATCACTTGAGCAGGGCTTCTACCTGAAAACAGGTAGAAAAAGGAGATGGTTGTTCAGTTCCCCACCTTTCTTTATTCACTATCACCTCATGAGCCATACAATGCCCACCAAATCTTATTTTACTTTGTAAGATTAAAAAGAATACTAGTGTCATAATAACAAATTATCGGAAGAATATAAAATCACATTTCCTACTCAAGGATTAATTGTGTATAGAACACAACACTGACATATGCTATAACGTTACCTCTTATTAAAAAAAACAACAACCCTGCTTGCATTAGTTGATACACAACATAGTTAAAAAAATGAAACTTCCAAAATTGTCATATGCTTACTCCTATAATGCTAAATAATCAACATATTTCATAATACCAAATAGATCAGAAATTCCAGATAGATTTACACAAATACTCTTTTATTCCAGAGGAGCTCTAGAACAATGTCTTACTTTATTGTACCTTGGGTCTATATATTCCTCTAGCTTTACTACATATTTAATAAACGATATGTAACATCAACAGTATTCATTAGTCAGCGTATTTCCATTAGAGAACAAGGGTACAAAGGAAGGTTGGATGAGTGACTTATGTAAGTTGGATTGGGAGTGAGTGAATCTTATTTGGCAGTGACACCTTAATTATGCATTTACAATGCGGTGTTTTTGAGTGCAAGGAGCAGGGAAGGGATTGTTAGCTGGACTCAGCTGAAAAAAAACATTTTTAAATTTAACTTTTTAAAAATTATTTTTCTTTGCAATTGAGAATCTATTTGTTTTTAAAGTTCTCACTCATCTTGACCTGACACAATTTCATTCCATGTTTGCTATTTTATACCAGTTACCATTATTGTGGACCTTAGGGTTTTTAGAAATTATATGTGTAATACTACTGTAACTCATTGAGATAATTTTGGGAAGGTAAAGAATGGTGGTGGAGTTATAGTTTGCATTTTAAACTGTTTGTGCACAATACATACTTTCCACTACCTTTTCCCAATCTTGTGTGTGTTGAGGTGGTGGGGCGTTTGTTTTTATAATTCACTTGTGTGATGGGTATTGTATTAATTTTGTGTCCTACTTTACGCTACACTTTCTCATTGTTTTCTATTTGAAATCCGGCTGAGTGATTTTTTCCCCATCATGCTGCCCAAACTAAGGAATCTCCTACAGAAAGGTGACTTTTGAAAAAAGAGAATCCAGGAGAGCTATATACAGTAATATAGGTAAAAAAAAGTATGACATCTGACACCCATTTCTTCCTTTGACATTTATATGGGAAATGAATTTAGACACATTTCAGTTTTTGGGCCCTTTTCTGTGCAGTTAAAAAAAAAAAAGAATTCAGGGGGAGAGAATTCAAAAGTGGGCCGAGTCCAAGGACTTAGGATAAAGGGGGTCTATCTTGAGTTATTGGTTATATAGGGCTCACACCATAACCTTGCACTGGACCCAGTTAAATATCTGGTATGTGCAGAAAGGTGAGTGGATAACCCCTTTCCATTGATAAGTTAATAAAGTTGACGTTTGCTGCTTAAATCCATCCCTGTGAGCATCTTCCATTCACCTGCATGTCCTGATCAATTATGTGCATTCCAGAACACTGACTTTAGGAGGGGCTGTCTTAAATATTTAATTATGTTTTTGTCTTTTGCTATAGAATATAAATAATCATTCAGCTCCCCTTCCTTGGCAATTGATTAAACAAGACTATTATTTCTAAAGTTACACAAGTACAAATAATCTCCAAAAATGTGTGCATGCCGGAATTCAGACTAGATTCCGAGAGCTTTCTCAATCTTCAAAAGACAGCCCTTAGAGAACTAGGCATTTTCTACTGGTTGTGTGAATCATAATCTGTAGGACTGTATTCAACATGGGTTACACCATGGGTTACAACATGAGTTACCCCATGCCAAAATACACCTCTTCTCTCTCTCTCAAAAAGAACATATTTAAAGCTGAATGTTATACCAAACAAAATGCTTGAGTTGTTTCTGGATATTAGAAAAAGAGACCACTTGAAAGATACTAGTTTAAACAGAATATTTTCCCTCTATTGTCAAGATAAGAATATAAATCCATTTACTTGTCTTAAAAATGTTTATCAGTGTCTGATTCACTAAACATTTTCCTCAGAGTTCACCTGGCAGCCATTGCTGCTTTTTCATGAGTTGGAGGGAACACCAACTTCTACACAGTCCTCTAGTGGTTTGGTTTATAAAGGAAATGATGCATTTAACACCTCAGCAAACAAATGAGTTGTGTCATGGGATATTAACTTGGTCTTGGCTGAATTAATGAAAGCTGTTTGAGGATTTTTGCAACCTTAAGTGCCTTAAATAGAAGGTTATTTTCTAGCAGAAGCAAATGCAGTTTCTAGAATTGGTAAACAAGAAAGTCTAGTGACTGAACCACCAAATGTTAAAGCTAAAATGATGTTGGATATTAATTCAAAGTTCTTCTCTGTACAGTAATTCCACAACAGTAACACAAGCATATCAACATTGTGTCTGTCCTTATTCTAACTTTAGTGGACACTTCATAAAGTGGATCTGAGATTTAAAAAAGGTCTTTCTCAATTTTCACATAAAGCAGATTCAGATATTCAGAAAAGTCCAGCGTACCGCTAAATTTTTGTTTTAACATCATTCTTCTGTGCTAGCCATTGTCCAGGGAAGCTTTATAATGAGGGGTTGTCCACTTTTACTTCTCATTCCTATTCTGCAGTTGTACTGATGCTTGTAGGTTAAATAAAAGGTCATTCAATCTGAGTAGCAAGGATGCCAGCCAGCCTCAGGTTAGTACTTTCTCTGAAGATTTATATGTCAACCATATTCTGTTAGATTTTGTTGCATACTTTCATTAAATATTAGTTACTTTGTGCTTCAGTCTTTGTTTCTACAGATTATATGTTGTATTTTGATTAACATATCTCAGCTAGATGTCACTATGAAACTGGTTCCTATGAATGAACTTGTGTAAATGTGTGAGCATCATCCTCCATGATTCAGACTTTCTTTCTCTCTCTCTCATTTGCAGATGCCTATGTAAATGCTCAGGCCAGAACTCATTAGATAATTATTTTTTCAGGGAAAATTATGTCCAATTGAAAGATAACATATAAAATAACAGGGAAAGCATATTTTTAAAATGTTTCCCCAACTATTTTTAATGTCATACTGTATTTTAGCTCAATTTTAAATACTGCACTCTTTAGGGGTCTTTCTGTTCTTGAAATGTATAGCTCACATTTGAAACCAGATCCTTTCAAGCAGCCAGTCACCAAGTAAAATCTACAAATGGTCATTCTCATTCTGTTTCTCAGCTGCTGCTCTCTACTAGAGGCATTTCTGATCTTGTTTCTACAGGAAAAGGTTAAATGGGAGGCCTGATGGGGGTGGGAAAAGGCAAGGATATAATTTGAAAAGATAATGTTTAAAACCTTTGTTTTATTTGTATCAAATCAAGCCTGGCATCTGTTTGATCTTTGATACTTTGTGGCTTACAGTATACATGAGGGGAATATAGTATAGTATATACCATAACTATAATACTGGCATACATAGTACTGTATAGCCAAAGGGGAATGTATAGAGACGATTACTGATTTTAAAAAAAAAAGGATTTTAAGTAGAATAGCCTTATCAGCCTAATACATACGATTATACTATGTTTATGTGACATATATTTGCATGAATATTGTTACATTAACATGTTTTGTTTCACAAATCATTCTCTAAATTTCAATCCATTTGATAATATTGCACTTATAATATTGAACACACCTATATTCAAACCAATTATATCATTATAATGTGCTTCAAAAAAAGAAAAAGTAGATGATGGTATGTGTGTTGGGGTAAAAAGGAAAAATCCCTCAGCAAAATATGGAAAAATTAGATTGAACCTATATGGCATTAATACATTATCTAATAAAGTAAAGATGTAAGATTCAGATGTTTGTTGCTTTTACTTCTGCTATAGAAGAAAATAACAATATCACTGGAGAGATCCTGCTAAGTTTTTTTCTCTGTTGATGCTAGCTGTCCAGAGGGATGGCATGTACACAGCTTTACTCCAAGGAGAAAAATTAGTTGTAGTCTGAGGTTGGAGAACACCTCAAGGTGACCAGGAAAATCTTTGCTTCTTCTTCTCTCCCTGTAAGCCTTTCAGAGCATTTATATTTCTAGCTGCCTGATTTCAAAATCACTTTTTTCCTCTGGTATGTGCAACACAGAAACAGCAGTAGATTCATATGGTTATGAGTGATGTAGCCATGGGGGCATGTAGAATGAACTTCCATCTTGAACAGTCCCTTGCAAGTCTTTTTCCTTTAGTCAGGAAAGGAGGAATTAGGTTTCTTAAATCCCTTAAAATTGTATCTTCTAACTTCATTCATGGTCAGCCTCATGTTATGCTTCCTTTGACCTCCGTTGTATAAACCTTCTGTCAAAGCATATCTTCTACTGCACATTGGACATGACCCTACCATTGTAGTTGTCTTGTTCTCAGCTGGTGTAAGAAGCCAAAATCATCTAAGTATCTTCTCATTTGTGACAAAATAAAAGCAAAGGATATTAAGAATATACCATAATTTTGACACTAAAAACTGTTTAGTTTCTTCTCCTCAGCTGTTTTTTATGGCAACACAAAAAAGGAGATGTGTATATATATGTTGAGCTAACTCAAACTCCTCTTTTTGGTAGGCTGTTAGGACTAAAACCTGACAATTGTGGGAAAAAAGTTGTTCTCATCCTCACTGAGCGCTATTATTTATTTTATTGCCACTTGTTTGAGAAGGCTTACATAACTAATTGTGGTTCCATCACCAGTGAGTAATACGGCCACTCAAATTCATGGCAATAAAAATATCTATGGCACCTACACCATCAACTATTCACTTAATTTCCTTGTTCTTGTCCTTTTTCACACATTCCATAATGAAACACGGAGGGAACATTCCTAATGTATTGAATCGCTATTGGGGTACAGAATTATATCTAAGAAAGTATATGGTTTGCTCCAGGAAACCCTACTGTCTCATTCCAGCTCACTTAGTGTGTCTAGAGAAGTGTCTGAAGCTCTGCTGGACTTGGAAAAAGAGTTATTTTTATATTTAAAGGATCTTTATTAGTTTATGGCTTTATTAGTTGGAAGACAACATATACTATACAGTAAGAAAATCGCCAGTCCAGATCAAAGAGATTCATTAGGCTCTTGGTTCTGTAGTGTTCAGGTGCTCAAAATGAACAAATTCTAAGCGGTAAGAAGTGTTTTAAAGTAGCACTTTCAGTCTTTATTTGAAACCTCTTGTTCTCCTTTAGATGAGAATATGTCACACAGAGCATGTAAGAATCAGACCATAATACTTTGATCATTCTACTATCTTGTTTGATTAATGTTTCCATACTATGGAGTATATCAGCAGGGGACAGGTTGATCCCTGTGGCTTATAATGGGCAAAGTAAGAGGGGGGATAGAGAAGAGTTTTTTGAGATCAGTGAGTTTCTTCCATCTTCAGGATTTAAAAATAACACAATGGATGGATAGTCTTTGCCACTGAAAAAGATCAGATATCCCCAGAGAGAGGGTTTGCCAGCATGTTCAGTGCTTTTTTATTCTTCCTCCCTAGCTCTCTAAAAGAGGCGTGATACCAAAGTGTAATCAAAGTTGGTGGGGGGAGGACCTAGCATATTAGGACAGCTTTAAATGTGTTTCACTGAGAAAACAATTATTTTACAATGCAGTGTTTGCTGTTAAATGAGACTTGACAATTCAAGTACTCTTCTAAATGCATTTTGAATTTTTGTTCCAGTAGAATCTTAACTATATTTGTGGACTCACAAAGGCAAGAATCTTTTTTTTTTCCTTAAGAAAAACAGGACTCCAATCAACAAGGCACTTTTCCACTGAATTGTGTAGAAATCATTATAGTGAGCCTTTGTGTTGGCAAATACCCAGGGTATTCTGAAGCAGTTATGGTAGGTTAAGTGGTATTGCTGTTACGGATCTTCTGCTTTGGTCTTTCTCAGGAACACCTGGATAAACTGAAGCTTCTAGTTTGATTCCTCATGTGTGTGCTGGAGGCTGCTCAGTGCTCTCCAAGACAAATTTAATGACACGATTCATCATCGGTGTTCTTCAAACTGGTTTTTCACTTAAAATAATGACAAAGAGCACTAGCGTCTTCAGCACCCTAATCTGAAAGATTTCTGCAGGCAGTCAGGGAGTGAGCTCTTTATTTAAAAATCAGGGTTGGTGCAATTTCCCCTACTTTCCATAAGCCACTTAACTAAAAGTAAAAAGAATACAAGCTACTGTGTAGTACAAGAGAGTTTTTTTGGCTTTTTTCCTGGCATGAACAAATTACAACTTTTTTTTTTTTACTTTCCTGGAAAAGAAAAGGAACCTCAGGATCTTTAAGAAATTATAGAAGTTCTGTACTGTTAATGGAAGAGGTCAGTTTAAAAGTGGATTTACCTGTAAAAAAAAGTAGTGAGTATCCAGTATGTCTTAGATCCTACGTAAGTACTCTTACCCAAGCAATTTTCATTAATATGACTGACTCTTTCTTCCTCCATCTTCAGCAGAAAGCAACCTGGTGATTGGCTACTCTGGACAAAACCTATACAAATGATCAGAAAATAGCCTATCCTAGAAAATAAATAGAGGGCTCAGATGTTGAGCCGCAGAAATTTATTGGGTCATCCCTGACGTTACACTGCCAACTGGCTTTCTAATGGCAATAATTCTAACTGCTCATTTCTCTGTTAGTCATTCCTAAATCATCTTGATAAATAACTAAAATAGCAGGACTGAAACTACAGTCCTCTAAGGGGCTAATATTTCCTCAAGCAATATTGTTAAAAGGGGCAGTTTGTGATGCTTTAAAATTTATATAGGTACAGATTTCAAAACATCACTACAGTTGGGGTGGAAACACTTTACTGTTACTTTATTCATGAATATGCAATACGTTTTATTTGTGTTGATTCATCATTTAATATATAGCTTGTGAATGCATGGTATTCTCCCCTTGCTTCCTGTTGATCAATAGGATTGACTGAATTACTATTAAGATCCATTTACTGCAGGATTTCCTTTTAATTAGAAAATAATCCACAAATTGTTAAAAACATTTAATCTTGCATATTAGATAGTTAAATGTCTTCCAAGACTGCCTCCCCCAACATCAGACTTCAGAGAACTTCCCTTTAGGGAGAGAAAGATTTAACCTCCCTCCACCCCCCCAGTATAAATAATGAAATAAAATATCAGGAGTCTCTTGTAATCCCCTGGTTGCAGCTGAAGAGATACTCTTATGACATGTTCCTTTGCTTAGCCGAAAGGCGCCTGGAACATTGTGGCAATAAATTATGCTATTGCCCTTCTAATGAACAAGACTGTTTAGAACTCATCCACCTGAGCATTATAAACCACATGCCATGTGGTTTATATACTTTTGACTTATAGTAACAACTCTGATTACACTCATTACTGTAACAGTCAGATATATTTGTTGCTGTGTGAAGAAATGAATGTAAATTCTGTAGAGTATGGACTTCTCTCAGTTTTGAGTGCTTAGATTCCATTTTCCCTATTACTCTTTTAAAAGCAGCACATATTTTAGCAGCTGAAATGTAAGTGTGATCATACTCTTATCTATCTTATTCATTAAAAAAAAACCCTTTTTATTTCAAACTGCTGTTTATTATGCTTCTCTTCACAATGAATACCAAGGTTCTATTATTGTAGCTTGACTCTTATTTTTTTAGTGATCTTGTCATGTTAAATAAAACGTTTTTTCTTCAATAATTGATAAGAGAAAGGAATCTAAAGTTCTGCAACTAGTTCACTTTTACTCAGATGACTTTTCTATAAAGATGCTATACAGCCATCTTTCTAAGCAGAAAGCACATTCTTTGCCTAAGGCCAAAACAATTATCTCTTACATCATAAAGAAGATAAGCCACCACATGTGGAAAAAAAGGCTTGATATGTTTAGTTATGAATTCTAGTGGCAAAGTGAAAAGGTGCAAGGGTTATTTTGAAAGCACAGTAGTGAGCTGTTTGGTACGGAAACATTGATCTACAGTGCAGGGGAATATTTAAAAAGGCAAGTATGATGGAAGCCCTCTACATCTGTGTTTTATATTTTAAAGGTTTGACACAGGCAAGAGTAGTCTGGTTAAAGATATTGAAATTTTAAATGTTTTTTTTAATAAGATAAAATGACCTGAAAGTTATCAGCTTAACCTATTATAAATATATATTTCAGTAATCTTTTACAATTAATAATTGATAAACTGTATTCATAGTCTTTATACGTCTGAAAATGTAATTTTATGTCATGCTTGAGCTAGATGTAATTTTCTAAAGTATGCAATGGCCCTGATATAGAATAAAGATTTGTGCATGACTAATCAACTGGTTTTTTTTACATCAGAAAAGCTACCAGTGGGACTACTCATATGTGTTATTCATGGATGTACATGTTCCAGGATCAGGTCCTAAGAGCTAGCTGTTTCAGATACTCCATGTTTCAGATACTCTCTCTGCTTTCTGCCAGTGACTAGCAGAGTGCCCTGGGTTTTTTGTGTATGTTTTGTTTGTAAATGAGGAGTATTCTTCGGTGGACTACTAATTTCACAATCATATGACTGACATCCCTATAGATAATTCACCATTATTACTGAAGCAATTTATCTAGATGATTGCAAGAGAGGCCTAAAGATAAAAATACACATAGAAGACTTTTCCACTAGGGAGGGAAAAAATCATTCCAGTACAGAAGTCCTTATTTCAGTAGAAGTATTAAATGTTACAGAACACTTTTAAAATGAAAACATGGAGGAAATCTTTACACAGATGTTTGCTGGAGAACAATCATATTGACTAAAGGTCTTTTTTACACTACAATTACAACCATATCAGGGGACTTTGATTGCATGTCCTCTCTATAAACATTGTTCCAGATCAAGTGTAGACTGAACCTTAACTATGTTCCATACTAAACTAAAGCTTTGGTCTGACCTATTATTTAGCCTAAATATAAAATGTGGCTAAGGATGAGTCTCTCCTTATTAAAATTATTATTTGTACTATCATAGTGAGAGAGCTCCTTCATGCTTTTTCCCATGCTGCCCCTCACTCCTAGGAGGAGTTCCCCATAAACATCCACAAAACAAACTAATTATCCTTCAGATATCTTCAAATATCTTCTTTAAACTCTCCTTTTCTCCTTTGATGTCTATAAAAAATCTTGACACTACTTAGACTGTTGGTATGCTGATACCAACACCTATCATGCTGACCAGTATTGGCTCATTGGCTCCTTGTACTCCCCCTTTTGTCTTTGCCCATCTGTTTTCTCTTGTTTTATATGTAGATTGTAAGCTCTTTGGGGTGGGGACTATCTTCTTGTTTTGTATTTGCATAGTGCATAGCACCGCAGGGTCCTGGTCCATGACTTGGGCTCTCACTACGATAGTACAAATGAGGAAGTGTAGAAAAGACCTTTAGTCAGTGTGATTGTTCTCCAGCAAACATCTGTTTAAAGATTTCCTCCATGTTTTCATTTAAAAAGTTTTCTGTAACCTTTAATACTTCTATTGGAATAATTGTGGTTGGTGGAGGCTGGCATCATTGGCTGATCAGAGGTTGGAGTTGGAGTTGGATTTTGATAGAGAATGAGAGCTGATAGGAAGGGTTAAGATGGGTCATGAAGAGCCTTGAAAGTGAAGGGAAGTTTGATGCCATAGAGAAGGAGGAGCCTATGAAAATGATGAAAAGAGAGGGGTGACATGGTTAAAACAAGGGCTAGGAAAATGATCTTTGCTGCAGCAGTCTGAATGAACCAGAGCTGGGCAAGTTTGCATTTGTCAAGGCCAGAGAAGAGAATGTGTACTACTCAACACATGAGATGTGGAGAGTCTGGATGAGATTTTTCAGCTGTGTGGATGAATAGGAAAGGCTGTATCTTAGATGTTATGCAGAAAGAATCCGCAAGATTTCATTATCCTGGACGTGAAGACCTAGAGGTATGAGCTGAAGATCACGCCCAGGTTACGGGCCTGAGTAACAGACAGGGGTGGTAATGTTGTCCACAGTGATCAAGAAAGGAAGTAGTTGGGAGAGATTAGAAGCTCTGTTTTAGCTATATTGTGCTTGAGCTGGTAGCTAGACATTCATGAGGAGTTATCAGAGAGGCAGGCTGAGATTTTAATTCAGACAGAAGGAAACGGATCTGGAGAAGAGAAGATCTGTGAGTCATTAGCATAGAGATTGTCATTAAATTTATGTTTAGAGATGAGATTACCCAGAGACCAGGTGGAGATGGAGAGGAAAAGGGGGACCAAGAACAGAGCAGTGTGGAAACCCTGCAGAAAGTTAGAGGTGGGGAATGAGAAAGGTCTTCCAAAAGACATGCTGAAAAAATGAATATAGGGGTAGGAAGAGAACCAGGGGAGGAGAGTAAGGACATGATTTCAAGAAGAGAAGCATAGTTGAGGAAGAAGAGGATGGGAGAACTGGTTCTCAGTTTTGGCTAGAAAGAAGTCATCAGAAACTTTGGTGAGAGCAAAAACCAGAAACTAACAACAATTTTTTTAAATACATCAGAGGCCGGAATCCTGCAAAACGATCAGTGGGATGGCTGGATGATGAAGGTACTAAAGGAGTATTCAGGGAAGCCATGGCCATTGCAGAGAAGCTGAATGAATTCTTTACATTGGTCTTGGCTGCAGATGATGTAAGAGAGCTCTCCACACCTGACCCATTCTTTTTAGGTGACAGATCTGAGGAACTGTCCCAGGCTGAGGTATCAATAAAGGAGGTTTTAGAACTGTAATAAGTTACCAGGACCAGATGGCATTCACCCAAGAGTTCCAAAGGAACTCAAATATGAAACCGCAGAACATAAGTGTAGTATATAACCTATCACTTAAATCAGCCTTTCTACTAGATATTGGAGGATAGTTTAATGTAATGCCATTTTTTAAAAAAGCTCCAGAGGCAATCCTGGCCGATACAGGCCAGTAAACCTAACTTTGGTAACTGGTAAATTTGTTGAAACTATTGTAAAGAGCAGAACTGTCAGACACATAGATATACAGGATTTGTGGGGGAAGAGTCAACACAGCTTTTGTAAAGGGAAATCATGCCTCAGCACAGCAGTCTATTAGAATTTTTGAGGAGCTTAACAAATATATGGACAAGGATGACCAAATAGACAGAGTGTACTTGAACTTTCAGAAAGACTTTCACGAATTCCCTCACCTAGGACACTTACGCAAAGTAAGCAGCCATGGGATAAGAGGGAACTAACTGGTTAAAAGACAGGAAACAATGAGTAGGAATAAATGCTCAGTTTTTACTGTGGGAAAAGGTAAATAGCAGGTTTTCCCAGGGATCTATACTAGGACCAGTGCCATTCAACATAGTGAAACAGTTAGGTGGCAAAGTTAGCAGATGATACAAATTTCTCAAGATAATTCCAAAGCAGACTGTGAAGAGTTACAAAGGGAAACTCTCTGACAGGTGAAATTTAATGTAGACAAATGTAATGTACTGCACATTGGACTACAGAATCCCACCTACACATACAAAATGATGAGGTCTAAATTAGCTGTTACTACTCCAGAAAGAGATCTTGGAGTCATTGTGGATAGTTCCCTAAAAACATCTGCTCAATTTGCAGTGTCCATCAAAAAAGCTAACAAAATATTAGGAACCATTAGAAAAGGAATAGATAATAAGACATAAAATATCATAAGCATATACTGAATATTGCATGCAGGTCTGGCGGCCCCCTCTCAAGAAAGATATTAGAATTGGAAAAAGTACAGAGGAGGGCTACAAAAATGAACAGGGGTATGGAGCAGCTTCCATTTGAGGAGAGCTTAAAAAGACTGAGATTTTTCAGCATGGAAAAGAGATGACCGAGGGGGATATGATAGAGCTGTATAAACTCTTGACTGGTGTGGAGAAAATAAATAAGGAAATACTATTTTCCCCTTCACATAACACAAGAATGAGGAGTCAGCTATGAAATTAATAGGCAACCGGTTTGAAACTTTTTTTTTATTTTTTTTATTTAAAAAATACAAAATGAAGTGCTTCCTCACATAGTGCACAGTCAGCCTGTGGAATTCCTTGCCAGGGTATGTAGTGAGGGCCAAAAGTATAATGAGGTTCATTGAAGAATTAGATAAGTTCATGGAGAATAAGTCCATCAATGGCTTTTAGCCAGGATGGCCAGGGATGCAAACACATGCTCTTGGATGTTCCTTTTCCTCTGATTGGCAGAAGCTGGGATTAGATGATGGGCTGTATCACTCGATAATTGCCCTGTTCTTTTCATGAAGCATCTGGCACTGTCCACTGTCAGAAGACAGGATAATGGGCTCGATGGACCATGGTCTGACCTAGTATGGCCGTTCTTATGTTATGTTCACACCAGTTACAGTAGAGTACAAGAGGCATCAGCCAGTTTGGGGAGAGTTTAGGATGGAAATGGAGCAGAAAAACTACAGACAGCTATTTTCAACAGCATGTTGAGTGAATTTAGAGGTGAAAGGAGATGAAGTGATAGTTGGATAGACAAGTGGAATCAAGGATTTGTTTTTTTTCCCTTTGAGATGGGAGAAACTAAAGCATGTTTGTATTGTGAGGGAGGGGAAAATAACAGGGAGGAAGGGAAGGGAGGGAGCCAGCTGCAGCAGAGCTCTCTGGATGGAAGCAGATGATGCAAGACAAGCTGCTCAGAGACTAGGTTAATTCAGAAGATAAAGGTTTTTGCAGACCTAATCCCACTTTACTGAAAGAAGCAGTAATATTTTGAGGAAAAATAACTACAGCTCTGTGAAATAGATGGTTAAATGTTTTGCTGAGTGATAGATTAGTCATCTGCTTAACGTTAAGCACATGCTTAAGTACCTTGCTGAATTGGGGTCTAATAGCCCACTTCTCCCTTCAAGAGTCAACAGGAATATGCAAGAGAAGATGTCCATATTCCTCCAAAAGACGTTCCCATTCCTCCTTATTAGTTTTATATCTGTATAATGCAAAAACTGATTTCAAGACCTTGCCCTTTTTAAAGACAATTAATAGCCTTGAATCTTCTTATAGTCTGTTTTATCCTATCTACTCTATCTCAGTGCTTACATAGTCACCACTGCCAGAGTATCTGGGCACCTAAATTTCAGCTTTTCAGTCTTCTTCATTAGTTTGTTCCTTGCTTTCCATTGCCTCAGTGTGGAATGTATACTGAGGAACAAGAGATATTATATAGGCTTAAAGTGACTATACATCATGGCTTTATCTTGGAAGTCTACGTTTTTCATATGATGTCCCGTGTCTCAAGAATTTCTTCTCGATGCCTGAAATGTCAGTTTTTCATTTAACCCATTTTAAAATTGTTTCTTGTAACTAACTAAAAAGTGTTTGTAAACTACAAAACAGCCTGCTGTGCCAGGGGTTGTAAGAGAAGGGCTTGATACCTGGTGGGTCGTTCTGTCCATTGCTTTCTTCCTTTCTGTGGGAGGAGGGAATCTAGGGGAAAAGGCAGACTGCTCAGACTTTCTTTGATCTGTTCTGCTGCTTCAGGCAGAGCTTCTCTAATTCAGGAAGTGAAGAGCAAAGAAAGGAACCAAAATGCACAGCTTTTGAGTATTTTGTGACCGTAAAAATATTGACACAAATTCTTTTTTTCTTATTGAAAATATGGTCACCTTAAGTTGACTGTGAAGCTTTCATGTGCTACAAACATTGACTCTGAAAACCTTTGCCACAGTCTGCTGTTTCAAAAACTGACAATTTAAAAAATTCATCTTAAAGCATGTTGGTTTATTTTGACTTCAGTGGGACTACTCACATGTATAAAGGTAGTTGTGTGCTGAAGTGCTTTACTTCATGTGGCCAAATAGTGTGTGGTGACAGTGCTGCCTGTAGGCCCTGTCCTGGACCAAACAGTTATAGTATGGAATGCTGACTGCACTACAGAAAGCAGAGAATAAAAAAAAATCAATTATAGTTTTTGTATACACAATGAGGGAATCAATTTTCAGATGCCAATAGCAGATTTAGCCCCTAATGAGATTTAAGAACCCTTTGCTCCCTGTTTAATATTTCTCAGGCTGGCATACCTGTTAAAAGTAAGTGTGTGTGTTTGTGTGTGTGTCTGTTTGTTCGTTCGTTCGTTCAATACTTAGCTTCCTGCCATGGGGCATCCTTCTGCTCTTCAGTTTGACTGTAGGCAGGATGCCCTTGATCAACATTTTTTTTAATACTAAAAAGTATTGTTTGTTTGTTTTGTTTTTTACAAAGGGAGTTGTTGACAGAGATCTTCTATCTATTGAGCCTTATGATGTGGACAACAGTGAGCTTTCTGTATATATTCTAACAAGTCCACCTCGTACCATCCAAGCTAGCCATCTTATAGTTATTAGAGGAAGGTAGATAGAACATTAATAGATGCTAGTGTGAGGAGCAGGAGCCCTTAAAACAACATTCATCTCCTGTTTAGTAGAGACATTTCTGTGTCTTGCAATATGATTGGGCTCAAGATTCTGAACTAATGTAGGCATCATTGGTAGCCCAGGCTTTTTTCAACCCTTCATCTATTTTCACTTTCACTGTAGAAATATTTCAAAATTGTTCATTATCTACTGACTTACTGAGATCCTAGTCATAGTGATATCTTCAGGAATGCCTTCTAAATAATTTTATAGTTGGGATTGTCAAGTAATTTAAGTAGTAAAATAACTAGTCAGTTTACTGATGAGAAAAATTCAGACAAATCATAGCATTCCATAATATTACAATCCTTTTTAAATCCTGTTGTAATCCTGTGCAAATACTTGTGAAATACTTTAGCATACAATTAAAATCCCTTTGGAATTGGAGGTTTTCTTCAGAAAAAAAATTCAATTACCTACAGGATCTTTGGGAGTCCCTCTCATACATAGTATTGGAAGCAATTCAAAATACTTTAAAAATGCCTCTTCAGTGATTGTAAAATGATAGTGTGTTTTATAGATGATTAAATCTTTATGCAAAATGCTTCAATTACTGTTTTGTTGTTGTTGTACCATAGGTGTGCATACCACTTTACAAGCAGGAAAAAAGATAACCATTTGCTGTTTGACTTGGGAATTAGACTGGAAAAACAACTAAAAAATAGCAGGCCCTGGTGAGCAGGGGGATAGAAAATCATCAGTGAAAAAGAAGATGATAACTGATTTTTTGGTAGAGGACAATTATTCCTGGAGAGAATAATTTAAATGATTGTTGGAAGTTCTCACAGAAATAAATTTTAATGAGGGATTTGAAAGAAGAGGTGTTTGACTGGTGCCCAAGATCAAGGAGACTGTTCCAAACACATGGGGGTAACATGGAATAAGATCTAAAGTGGAGAATGGAAAACAACTAGTCTGGAGCTAGTGGGATGTATGAAGAGATGAATGCAGAGCTTCAAAGGAGTGGAGTTATGCAGGGCCTTGAATATGGCAGCAAGTAGCTTGGACTAGATACTGAAGACTAGTAGAAATCAGAGAAAATATTCAAATATGCAGTAACTAGTAGACATAAATATTTAAAAAAATAAATAAATAACTACACTAGTGAAGGAACGTTAATGAGCTAAGGAACTCACCTACTAGAGTTAAGGACTATTCATGTTTACACCTAGTTTTGGTACTGCCAAATACAATACAGGTACTGCCATTGAAGTTCATGCGTTCCATTTTACTTTTTCCATTGATTGGCAAGAAGGACAGCAGGGCTATTATTTCTGTGTCAGAAAATCTTGGAAGTACAAGCTGGATCAATCTCTTTCCATTGATCAGATGGCTCTTTTCTTGGCACCTTGCGCCGCTGTTAAAATACAAGGTTACCTTAGTCTATTATCCCTTTTAAAAATTGGGTTATGTGAGATCTACATCTTCATGGAGATCATGTTATGCCATCATAATTATTTAAAAAAAATCAATTAGCTGTTAATTTACTTGTTCTTTATTTCTGTTTGATTATTTTTCTCAACAATTTCAGTATGGTTAAAATTTGCTTTTATTGTTTTTATTTTTTTCAAACTTTTCAGTAAACATCTTGTGCAGTTTACCTTCCAGAACTGGTGGTTCAGAATCACAAAAGATTTACTGATTTCTAGCCTGTATTAGATACATTGTGTGAGAGGCTGCTTCTTGGACAATTTGTCACCCATTGAAACCTCTTTTCAAGCCAATAGTTTATTTGTTCTTATTTTATTACTAGACAAGTTTCACCTTTGTGACATTAAATTCAACTGTTCAGGCTGCACTGTCTGTTCCATTGTATAAAATTGTAGGTCATCTCACATTTCTTCCTGAGATGATGATGCAATTTCATCATACTCAATCTGTGACTACACACTCCTGTTAAAACCATTTTTCATGTATAGAAAATGGAGTTTTGGGCATCTAATTTTTGTATAGCTAAATGTTTTGGAGATTTCATGCACCTGCTTGTTTCATTGACACCAGTTGTTATTTAAGGTCATGTTATGAGAGCTTACCTAGGTGTCTCAATCCTATTTATTAGCATAATTGATACATGATTTTGGCCTATATTAAAGTCATTTTTTTTCAATGAATGTCATCTTGTCACCCTCAAAAACCCGACATACTCTCCTCTATAAATTCTTAAAGCCTTATTTTCAGAGGTACTGAGCTCTCACAACTCACATTGTGTTGACTGCAGCTGTGAATGCCGAGCACTTCTGAAAATCAGAGAGACTAAGGTGGTAGAATCACCTGTTTTTGGTTTTGGAAATATTTGATTCTGGCCCACATTGTTAGCCCTTGTGCATTACTCTGATGGTTCAAAGGGCCATAAAGCTGCTATAGCTGGGCAGAAAAGGATTCCCCCATATTGAGAGAATCTGCTGCTTTATGCCACCTGCTCTTCCTACTTCCCAGTATAAGAGACATATTGAGGTGATGTGTGGCTGGAGCGTTTCTGGATTCTACCAGTCCCCCGCTAGTGGAATAGCTCTCTGCATCTGGACGCAGATAAGAGCAGCCCTAAAAGGATGAACTGGTATAAGGTATTGGGCTGTCAGAGGACTGTACACCAAACTTCATACTTCTTCAGTCATGCTTGTCCCACTTCACCCCCTAAGGTGACCAGATGTCCTGATTTTATAGGGACCATCCCGATTTTTGGGTCTTTTTCTTATGTAGGCTCCTATTAACCCCCACCCATTGTCCCTATTTTTCACATTTGCTGTCTGGTCACCCTATCACCCCCTGGGATCTTATGCTGAGCACGTTTCTGCCAGACCCTGAGTATCGGGGCCAAAATGTATTATCTAACTTGTCAATCAGAATCCCAGGCCTTTCTGCAGAACAGAATTCTCTGCAGTTTAGTGCTTCCATGGCATATAACTGTCACTCATTCTCTTAGGTGTGGGCTGATATTATCATTATACAGTATGTGAGGAAAAGTATCTTTCCTTTGAAATGCTGATATCAAAACTGTCAATCTGTTTATATCTCTTTTGCATACCAATTTTCAAATTGTATATGTACTGTATAATATGACTCTTGGTTTGGTTTATTTTCTCTGGGGCAACAAGTTCTTAGCATTGTGTCATTAAGCAATTGAACATGTCTTTTCCCATGCAAAGAACTTGCAGCCCCGTCCTGGGGCACCCCTAGTGGTGCCTCCCTCTGCTCCCACCTCATTATTGCTCCTTGCTCAGGGGTTTGGTGATCCCCCCCTTTGGTGACCAAAGGGTCATGGGTTCCTTGTGCTCTGGGCCTCCACCTGATGCAAAGATGCATAAACTAAAAGTTCCTGTGACCTCTAGGATATTAGAGCTGGAGCAGGTCCCTGGCAGCCTCAGTCTCTGGCCTTCCCCGGCTCCTAGTGCAGAGGAGGCCTACCAGGAACAGCTGGTAATCAGTCCGCACAGAGCAGCAGAATCTTGGAGCTGTGTGTCTCCTTTGTGGAGCTGAGGGCTCTTGGTCAGCGTCAAGCTCTCTGGATGAGACAGACAAAATGGTGTTTCCCTTATGTTGCAGGGAGCAGCTCTGAGGCAGCTTCTCTTCTGTCTGCTATAACCTGACTCCTTAAAGTCAGCTCTCTCATGGGGCTGGTCCACACTAAGAAGGGGGGTCGAACTAGGGTACGCAAATTCAGCTACGTGAATAACGTAGCTGAATTCGAAGTACCCTAGTTCGACCTACTCACCCGTCCAGACGTGGCGGGGTCGAACTCCGCGGCTCCCCCGTTGACTCCACCACCGCCGTTTGCAGTGGTGGAGTACCAGAGTCGACCGCGGCGCTTCCGGAGTTCGAACTATCGCGTCTAGATCAGACACGATAGTTCGAACTCCGTGAAGTCGAACTCACCGCGTCGACGGGGAAGGTAAGTGTAAACCTACCCATGGAGACCTCTCCCTATATTGGATCCCACCACACGTTGGCAGTCTCAGCCATGTTCAGGCTTTCCAAGGCCTAAAGCTGGTTGTCTGGGTGCGTGGCTCTGCCCTGTAACTCTTCCAAAATGAGTCTGCCTGGGCTCACCTCACATGTCAGGGCAGTCCAAACCATGTCCAGGCTACTGTTCATTAGGCTTCTGATCCAGCTTCCAAAGGCTGATAGCGTCTCTCAGGCTGAGGGGAGGCAGTCAGTCTTGGTTACAGTTCTGAAAGTCTCTGTGTTGCTATCTTTGGGAGCTGCTTTTCTCAAGCCTCTGTCTGGCAGGCCTCTACAAATTCTTAGTCTGAGGCCTCATGTTGTTTACAATTGATGTTCTTTTGTAACAAAGTGGCACCTGCATCCTGCAAATAAAGACATATAGATAATTTTATACATTTATTTTTATTATATGTTTTCTACATTTTTTTCTCTTGAAATTGGAATTGTGACTCTTTCACAAAGGGAAATATAATGAAATGATGGAAGTCGCTGCTTGTTGATGCCAAATACCAAATTACTTCTCTGTTTTATTATATACATGGCTTTTTCTTTCATGTGACGATTTCAGTCCTCTCCTTTATCCCAACAACTGGCTTAATAAAAAGTATTGATTTCTATTACTCCGTTATAAGTATTGTAAATCTTCCCATATTTGCACAGAGGGAAGCATCCCTTTAACCTTTCTGTCTTCAGGTGGTGGTCTGATATACTCGTACCTTTTTAGAGAAATGGGAATTACTTGTAATTCTCATTCTCAGAAGATCTGGAGTTGCTAGGCTCCACACTCACTTAACCTCTTTCCCCTGATAGATAAGCAAATTTGTTAGAACCTTTTTAGTAAGGAGAAATAACTGTTGGAGCTTTTATTTGCACCACTCAGTCACATTATCATAACTTTACCCCCCAAGTCCTAATTTGTTAGATTTACTCATCTGCTTTCAGATCTCTCTGTGCCTAAAGCTAGAATCCAGAAATATGTCTTTATTCAACTGTTTTTTTATGCATACATATATGTGGATTGAGCTCTGTGGCTATTTGTAGATTTATGTACACATGGACATATACTATGCGTAGCTTTCTGACAGCAAGAATTAAAAATATTTCCCTTTGTCTGAATGTCTTGTTATATACATTGATCATTAATCCATAGAATATGGTATCTTTTATAGTTTGCATTAATTGATCCCTCTAAGACAGTGACCAGCTAACTGCAGACAACTAAATAACTGCTCATTATGCCTTTTTTTTTTTACATAGTTATATGAGAATAATGTCATGGTATGCATATTTGAAATGGTGGTTTTCCTAAAAGGATGCTATTGATAATTTTGTATTAATAGTAAACGACAGGTGAGGAATGATTAACCAATGTGCACTGACACTACACTATATAGTGTTCATGCAGGTGTCAGAATCTGTGCATTATGCATGCTGATTAAACTGGAAAATAAGCTAATGGAAGAACACAAAGTGGAATGTCACTTACTGCAAGCATATTTAGGTAGCTTGCAAGATGAAATGGAAAAAGCTTAAGTGCTGCAGGTGAGGATGGAGAAGCTTCCATCTCTAAAGCTGTAGTGAAATTTAATGAATACGTTGGAGATTTAGTGGATTGCACTAAATATGCAATCTTCTCTGGATGGTATTCTGCTTTTAAATAAAATGTTTTGGAAATTTCCATGTATGTATTACAGTGTACTTACCAAAGATGTTCTTTAATCAAATGCAGAATATTCATGCTGATTTCCCTTTTATTTTTCCAGGCATTTTTTTAGAGGTCACATTTGTAGTCTTTTTTTTTTTTCTTTTTCCAGTCTGAAGAATAAAACATTACTATTTGCATACTACTTATTTCAGAACATGGCAGCTCACTGTAAAGGCAGTTCAGCTGATTTGTGACAGAGATCTATCACAAAATGTTTGTGTCATGTGTGCTGCATACAGTATTTATAAATAGGAAACTTGCGCAAAATACAGAGCATGCAATCTGTGCACTTTCTTTTGAAAGAGACACGGCTGGCTTAAAGTACCTGTGAATCTTTTTTGCAAACATGACTAAAGGAATAGCCTTTGGTCTTCTGTCTTAATTGCTTCATTCCCCATGCATATCAGATGGACACATATAGACAAGCTGACAAGAGATTTGTTATCTACAGCCTGGCAGAAAAATTAAATGATTCAGTTAGAATTCAGAGTAAGCTTAGCCCATTTCTCCATAACCGAAATGAACACTAACAAACTGTAAGGGACAAATTGGTGAAGCAGCTGAAAGAAGGGTAGTGTTGTTTGATAAAACCCGGGCATTGCTGACTGGTTGACTCTGCTTGGGCTGATCTAAATAAAATCTATGAAAAGGTCCATCTACAATGCTGTATATTTCTCATAATAGTATTCATTTCTTGCATTTAACACAGTTTGAGAGAACCTTTGTGTGCACAGTAATACTTTTTTTTAACCTTTCAACCTGCTGTGTCAGTTCTGGAGGAAAGTAGGGTCAACAGACTAGCATGTAATTGGATTCAACAACCTTTACACTAGAGCCTAGAGGCTTGTAAGTAGACTTGAGGCTTATAAGTTATTTAAGCATTTTTAGACAAATACCTAGTCCAAATCCTGAGTCTTTTGATCTGAATTTCATTGGATTTATGTGAGGCTGGGCAATATGATCATTTTCAAGTAAATTACTATTAAGACTGGTTGAAAAATGAAATTTACATTTCATAGGTAATGCCAACATTTTGAAATTTTGTTATTGATCCGATTCAGAACAAAAAGCTGGAACTTTGAAATTTCCCCTACAAGAAAAACTATGTCAAAACATTTTGTTTAAATAAGGTAAAAATGTTTCATTTTAGTAATGTTAAAGCATTGTAATATAATGTAGATTATATGTGAAAATTAATATCTTAATATAATATAAACATCTATTTTAAATTATACAAAACAGTTTTGCCTTATTGAAAATAAAAATATTATAAAAAGTGAAGTGGGTCAAAATGATTCATTTTTACTTTTTCTCATTGAAATTTTTGTCAAAATCAACATATACTTGCAGCATGTTTCAATTTTGTAACAGTATTTTATGACAAAAAACTCTTTTGCTGTAAACTTCGGCCATGTCACCATCTGTGCTCCCCTCGTCAGGGGACCAGGGGAGGATAGGAATAGATATCTCAGTCCAGTCCTGCTACTTCTCCAGTGGCAAGTTGGGGGGGACCCAGGCGCTCCCACTACTCCAAGCCCCAACCAAGGGGACCTGTAGATAGCAGCCTTCTGCTGCACCTCTCTAACTTATGTCTCTGCTGCTTAAGTTCCCTGGGCCACTTCCCCTGAGCTCACTGGGTCCTGATTGGCTGCTCCGTGCAGCTTCCCTCCAAATGGCTGCTTCCTGTGCAGCCTCCCTAAGCTGCTTGGAGGTGTCACCGCCACTGCTTCTCTCTGAAATAGAGTATGGCAGGCCCATGAGACCTCCATTAATCCCTTCCTCTTCTCTGTGGGGCAAGCACCCCATCACAGGCCTAGATAGACATACTCATCAATATATTTCTACAATAATGTCCTTAAATGTAGTTTTGATGTCTTATACACTGCAATTCTCTGTCTCCGAACACAGGAAACATATTTTTTAAAAGAATAGCTATTATAAACATTTCCAGATGGGGTATTCTGTGCTCTTATGCAGTAATAGAGAAATGTACTATACAAGTCCACTTACTTTTATCCCTGTTTCTGCTTGCTATACCTCAGCCAGAAGATGTCATGCTGTGGATTAAGTAGGGAAAAAATGCATGAAGAATTGTTAAATGCAGTTTAATGAGGTGATAACAAATTTATGTCGGAACTTAAGAAATGTCTGTTACTCCTAAGAATGTCACATAGCAGTAACGGTCTCACTTATCAAATGCATGTGTTAGTTATCTTAATCCATTTGGATACACTGCATTGGCCCAATGAAGACTGGTTTTCTGATGTTGCCCAAACTGACTTAGAAAAACTGAGCACACCCATATTTTGTAGTAGGTGCCAGTATTTTTACAATATTCTCAGAAATTTCAAGACTATCATAGCATTTACTCCATTGGTGAGTTAACTGAGGTCCATGTCCCAAAATTACCACCATAACACTCTTGTCAGTCTAAGCAGAAAGGCCAAGTATGAATGTAGGATGGATGAGCTATCCTTCCACCTCTTGAGGTCATCCCACCAAGTTGTAGTAGATGGGCAGGAAGCATAGTGAAAGTTATTTCTTCTGCTGTACCTGTTCTGTGAGAAAGGAGAAGACTTCAGTCCCCACTGATGTCAGTCTAGCATTTTTTTTGGCAAACATCACACAGGGAGAGTAACTACAGCAGCCTAGAGGCACTCAATTTAGAAAGCTGCATTTTGTATTTTATTCCCTCATATGTTGAATGTCATTGATTATTGTTCCCCTTTTGTCACAATCCTGTCCTGCCACTGAAGCCCTAACCTAATTCATACTGCCTACAGAGGGATAGCTGGGAGGGATAGCTCAGGGGTTTGAGCATTGGCCTGCTAAACTCAGGGTTGTGAGTTCAATCTTTGAGGGGGCCATTTAGGGATCTGGGGCAAAAATCAGTACTTTGTCCTGCTAGTGAAGGCAGGGGGCTAGACTTGATGACCTTTCAAGGTCCCTTCCGGTTCTAGGAGATAGGTATATCTCCAATTATTATTCTCATCCTTATTCTCCACTTCACCTGTTCCCATTTATACCTCCTTACCATTCAGAGAGAGACTCCACCCCAGAATAGCAATTAGGGCCTGGTGGTGCACTCATCTGGAATGTGGGAGACCTGGGTTTAAGTGCCTGATTTGTAGCAGGGATCTGAACCCTTGTTTCCTGTATAATAGATGAATGCCCTAACCACCAGATGATTTGCTGTTCTGGGGCTTGGGCCAGGGAGAGGGAGGCGGGGTGTGAGATCTCTCTCTCAATCCTTTTTGGAGTTGTTCCACTTTATATAAATATTAATTGGAACAAAGACTTGACCCTCGCTCTCTCACATTCAGGTAAGTGTCCTAATCACTGGGTTATTGAGTCAGTCTTTGTTGCTCTCCCTGGTCCAGTGAATATTTATTTATACAAAGTGGAAGAGCTCTAACAGACAGGGCAGCTCCAGGTACCAGCGAAGGAAGCAGGTGCCTGGGGCAGCCAATAGAAAGGGGTGGCACTCCGTCCGTGATTGGGGCGGCATGTCCGGGTCTTCGACAGCAATTCAGCGGCGGGTCCTTCACTCCCTCTCTTTCTCTTCAGCAGCACTTCGGTGGCAGTTCAATCGGGTTTTTCTTTTTGTTTTTTTCTTCGCCACTTGGGGTGGCAAAAAATCTGGAGCCGGCCCTGCTAACAGAAGAGACACTCACTTGGTGGGAGACTCTCTGAATCAAGTATAGCAGGGATTTGGACTCAGGTCTCCAAAATCCCTGGTGAGTTCCCTAATCACCACACTCTTCTGGGAGCATTTCTCTAGTTTTATATTTGAAAGAATTCCAAATATCTCAGTTTTGTCCTGATGTGGAACAGAAACTCTGTTCCAAACCCTAAAATATTCACTGGCTAGGAAAACTGTTTCCTATCCATCTCTAATAGTTCTTGGGCAAGATCCTCAGCTGGAATTGTCATAGCTCCATTAACCACAATAGAGCTATGCTGATGCTACACCATCTGAGAGTCTGGTGAATCGTCTTCAACAGAATCAGTTTGCAGTGGGGAGGAGATGAGGGAGAAGCAACAATATGATGTTTACTAGGTATGGATTTGAAGAAGGTTCTTTATAGATTCATCTCATGTTCGTTCTTTAGGTCAGTGGAGTTGTGTGCAGAGTTCAATATATTAGAGGTGTCTAATCCATATAAATGTTAAACTCCCTCCAGGGCCATTCTGTCAATAGTGATATTTTTTTCTTTGATTTTTCTGACTTATTCATATAATGCACTCCCTGTCTTAACAGGTTAAAAATGGAATGAATAGCTGTGTAAGTCTTTTTTGATGAATTGGACCCTTAGTGGAAATTTAATAACCTCAAACATAAAATATTGATCCTGTTGTACTTGCTCTCATAAATTCCTTTAAAATTGTAACATATTATTTTTTGTTGCAATTACATGGAAAGAAAAACACAAGCTCAGAATCTGTAATCTAAGGTGTGACATGAAGAGCAATATACAGTTTTGAACCCTGGAGGTCAGCAGCTTGGATGCTATTTATTAGAGAAATAGAACATGAATGAACGGAATGTTAAAAGAGTATAATCCTAGCCAGGAGGGGGCTGGGGGCGGGAAGGAGGCTGGGGGGTGGGGGAGGGGGAAGGAACTCATGAAATGTTAGATACTCTACACCTCGGTAAGTGACAGTGTGCCATAAGAAATAAAGTAGGTTGCCTACTTACAACAAATGTACTGACACCAAAACCAAGGTGTTTATATTATTATTTTATGAACAGGCTGTATTGCATATAATATAGATGTATCCCACTGTATGCATACTACACAGGCTTCTATTTAAAGTGTAGACCAAAAAGGGGCCTGATTTGCCACTCTATTGTTCCAGATTTTTGCTGCTATTTCATTGACATCAATGGAGTTACCTCGGTGTAAGACTGTCATAAACAGATAGTTAAGGGTTAATGCCTCTTTTACCTGTAAAGGGTTAAGAAGTTCACCTAGCCTAGCTGACACCTGACCAGAGGAACCAATGGGGGAACAAGATGTTTCAAAAGGAAGGAGGGAAGTTTTCCTTTGTTTAGAGTCTCAGTTTCAGCCGAAGTGAAAAAGATCAAGGAACCAGCCTCTTATCAGAGTAGTAAGTTTTAGAAAGAGATAAATAGGTTTATGTTTATTTTCTTTGTAACTTGTGTTGGTACCATTAAGGGAATGATCAAATTTGGGTATTTTTGTGTGTATTAAGTTTTTGCCCAGGGGAACATCCTCTGTGTTTGGAATATGTTGTCTGTGAGAGTAGCTGGTATGCTAATCTCTCCCAGAGGGTTTTCTTTTACCTTTCTTTTCTTTAATTAAAAGCCTTTTTCTTAATACCTGATTGATTTTTTCCTTGTTTTTTAGATCCAAGGAGGTTGGATCTGGATCCACCAGGAGTTGGTGGGAGAAAGGAGGGGGGATGGTTAATTTCTCCTTGTTTTAATATCCAAGGGGTTTGGATCTGTGTTCACCAGGAAATTGGTGAAGTCTCTCAAGGCTACCCAGGGAAGAAAAGTAGTGCTTGGGGGTGGTGGCAGCGATATCAGATCTAAGCTGGTAATTAAGCTTAGAAGTGTCCATGCAGGTCCCCACATCTGTACCCTAAAGTTCAGAGTGGGGAAGGAAGCTTGACAAAGACTGAAGTAACACAGGAATGAATCAAGCCCAGTAAGATTCAGTCAGTAAACAGTGCTTTGCTTTCCTGGTACAGATGCACTTATTTCTGTTTAGCATTGCCTGAAGGAATATTTCCAGATTCCTCAGGAAAATCAAGTTATCATCATTACAGTGTTTTTGTTCAGCACAAAGCAAATTGTGATCCCCACCATGCTATGTTGTGGCATCATTTCAACCTATTTTGCATGGTTTGGAACCCTCCTTAAAATGGGCCCCCAAAAACAGCAGGTTTGGAAATATTATTTTGAACTGGACCCCACAATGCAGTTTAGTAATCTCATTCTATTTGGTAGCCTTTATTTTACAAGACATGCCTGCATTGTATTGGAGCTTAAGATTCATTTACCTGGGTTCTTCCCCAAGTCCTTCTATTTGCACCACTATAATTAAGAAAGTATGTACATTTCTGTTGCATTTTCCAGTTTTCACAGGGAAATTTAAAAAAAAAATACATTTAAAAAAAAACATTTTGAATTTCAAAAGAATAAAATGAAGAAAAATCAGGATTAAGTTGCATAGGATCCTTTACTGTGCTCCTACAGTACAAACCCCTGAAAAGTAGGATGGGAGGGTCTCTGCGAGCATTGGCATTAATTAATACATTTGCTCCATATTCCATATCACTATTAATAATTCTAAAGATCTGTCACACAACCAGAAAAATTCTTACAAGAGGAGGATCTGTTTTAACCAAATTCTGCAGTAAGAAAATCATTAAGAAATTATATATAGGTATTGAGACGAGTCTTAATAGTTCCAGCAATACCTGAATTAGAGCAACAAGACAATGTTCCTTCCAGATTGCGAATGACCACATCCAAGCCAAGACTGTGGAGCCATGATCTTTAATAGCTCCATGTGAGGAAATCCTTTCAGAAAAATTATAATGTATATATGTATATATTATATCAGTAAATGTTACCATAACAGAGCTCTGTGCTATGTGTAAAGTCATGGGTATTTTATTAGCCAAACACTATCTTACTTATTTTTTTCTGTTAGTAACAACACTAGCAGGTAATTTTACAAAGTATAATTTTGAGCCTTAGTAATTTCAAGCAATAATGTAAAACTATTTATTTCCTCCCATGAATTGTTACTTGTGTTTTATGAGAAATGTATGTAAAAATGCCAGAATGTTGTTTGTTATTTTAGGCCAGGATTTTCAAAGGAACCTAGGGAGTTAAGAGCCCAAATCCTATTCCTTTGGAAAATTCCAGTAGGTGTCCTTGAACAATTGCATACTATTACCTCATAGAATATAATTAGACTACTATAAAAAGTATAGTAAACAATTGTAATTTCCCTTTTGGTGACTTTCCTCTTACCAAAGATGACCCTGATGTCCTTACTATACAGGATTTTGAAATTTACCACTTGCATCCATGTGCTGCTTACAAAGTTTGGGACAGTAGATTGAGGGATCAAACCTTAGTATAAGGGTTTTTTTAATCACTTCCCACTGATTTATGTGTGGTTTATTCTCTCCCAAATGCCACTGCTGTTCTTGACAGCTTTCCGTGACTTACATTTTATTTGTTTTCTAGTTATTTAGAGTATTGATTTGAAACTCTCGTTAAGACAGAGAAAGAATACAATAGAAAGAAAGAGACCCAATATGTATATATATATTTCATATGCTGAATTATAGTAATATGAGTTTTTATACATACCTTTAAGAATTCAACATAAAGATAGGACAGTCTGTTAGGCATACATTGCTAAGTTTACTTCTTACTGCATACCTCTCTCTGCCTCCTCGATTTCCCTCTCAAAGTGTAATGAATAGTCCTATCTGCAGTGTAGTGTTGAGTTAATTTCACAAAGATGGTGGGGTTATGTAAAAATCATTTACTCTGCCTCCTCTGGGATTAAACAATTTATCATCCCAGTTCTTATTTACAGCAAATGACCTATCATTACTATGCTGCTAACACTGATGATTGTATGGTCTCCTGGAGTTAACCTAAACAAAGGAAAGCATGCCATTATGTAATTTGAAAGAGAGTTACAGTTCCATGTTTATTTTTCTGATTGTATTGTAGCACCATGGATGGAAACACAGGTGCTGCCATGCCAGGTCAAACTCTGGGCCCCTTTAGCCTAGAATTCTGCCTCTGGCTGTTGCAAATAGCTTTAGAAAAGATCAGAAATCATAATTCACCTAGGAATGTACAATTATAGGCACTATATAAATGTTTATTAATAACCACTGATGCTGTACATGGGGAGGAGAGATTCTGCTTACACCCTAGAGCATGAGATTTAATTACTCTTACATCATTGTCTTAGCTTACAAATTTGCCAGTGTTATTTATCATCAGGAAATTATCCAATCTTTTTTGTAAATGCAGCCTGAATATTTGTCTCAATGAAAATTTGCAACAGTGACTCCAGTAAATCGATTAGACCTTACCTAAAAATGTAGATCCTTTCCTTTTCACAGTGTACCATCCTTTAATGGAACAAGTTCCCCTTTTATGGAGAAAGTTTATTAAAAAAAAGATTCAGAATAATTTTCACTGTACTCTTCATTATTTTATTAACTGTAAATCAAATTCCATTTCATATTTCACTGTTCCAGATTTATTAATCTCACTCTGACTTTCATATCTCGTGTAAATTTCTCTGTATCATATATGTAAACATTTCTTTCACTGTTCCCTGGTCTATTTCAATCTTGGCAAAATCACTCCCAGTGAGAGTATGTTGATTATTGCATCTAATGCAATTTTTGCATTATTTCCCCTTTTTTAATGCAGTTGGTTTACCTTTTTTTCTTTCTTTCTCTTTTTTTAAATTGTTGCTGTATATTGGATATGCAATTTCATTTAATTAATGACCCCTCTGAGGCCTTTTTAATTTGAGAATCCTGAAAGTTAAGGTATTCCATTTTTTTTGTTTGTTATATGCTAATACTATAGCACTATAAAGGTACCTGACACTTTGACTCCAAGCAAAGGAAACTCTTGAAGTATTCTGTTCCATTGGACCTTGCATTTTCCTCTAGGAAGAAGCAGCAGAGCCACAAGTTCCATGCCTCTGTTTTACACTGTCAATGACAGATTTCCAGGACAGCTTCTTCACTGGAGGCCTCTCCAGTGATGGGTACATCTGGTTGTTTCGGCTTTGGCCCTTGTGTTCTGAGTACCTTGCTGTTGCATACTGGGAGGACTGTCCATGGTGTAAGATGGTTCAGGAATCCATACATACGTTAGTGATCTTGGTCCCAGGCATAGATCAGTATGCCTGACAACAAACATAAACCATGCCCTGCAGCATTTACAGACCATAGGCATGAGGAGAATAATGTATTGTACTACACAAGATATTAAAATACAAGCTAGTAATACATAAGTAGTTGTGGGGCTGGGCCAGGGTCAAGTTTTCAGGGGTTTCTGGAATGAACAAAGAGAAGGGAGGGGTCTTGTGACATTTTAGTTGCAGAAAGTTCCAGAGACCAGCGACAATTTGAAAAAAGATGTGAAGTCATGAGTGGGTGCAGAAGAGCGAGGGAGTTGTAGATGAAGTTCTGATGTTAAGGTTCTTTTTCAGACTATTAAAAACCTTACACTTATGCAACTAAAAATGTTTCTGCCATTGGGATTCGTAATCCACTTTTTGTTAGCGTGTCAGCTTTAGAGGTATTATTACTCCGCTCTCCTCTGTTTTATGTCGCGCACAAACTTCAGCAACTTTCTCTGTCCACTTCCTTATCCATTCGTTAGGGCTCTTTGTTTCCTATCAGTTAACCACTTAATGCCTAGGAGAACTTTCCCCTTGCTCCCTAGTTATTTATTTTCTTATTGATAATGATTTCTTAAGAGGAAGTTTGTCAAAAGATGAAAAATATGTTCAGCAACTCCAATATATCCACTTTTTGAACAACACTTTAAAAATGCAAATGGATTAGAGAGATATGATTTACTTTTTCAGGAGTTGTTGGTTTGGACCCTCTCTATCTATAGTTATGCAAGTGTCCATAGATTTTAAGACCAGAAGGGACCATTATGATCATCTATATGAACATAAGTCATAGATTTAACTCAGTGATTTGCACATAGACCAGCAGTTTGTGGTTGAACTTCACCATATATTTTAGAAAGACACCCAGTCTTGATTTGAAGTCTTCAAGTAGAGGAAAATTTACCATGTCTTAAAGTTACAGTGTTGGATTCTTCTCATTACTGTTGTAGTACTCTGTCATTAATGTCGGAGAAAAACTCAGTTCTCGCTTTTTCTTTGGGTGCAGCAAAATCAAATACTTTATTATTTCTCCAGTAATTACAATAGAGGGAGGGAGTGCCCTAGGACACAGG
This sequence comes from Mauremys mutica, assembly GCF_020497125.1. Classification (NCBI taxonomy): domain Eukaryota; kingdom Metazoa; phylum Chordata; order Testudines; family Geoemydidae; genus Mauremys; species Mauremys mutica. Next base: position 180,393,844 of record NC_059072.1, on the reverse strand, counting down.
GTTGCCCCAGTCCCGGACAGGTCTCTCAACAGGTAAACAATTACAGCAAGCATTTATACCTTTGTTACAGACAATAACAAGCAATAATACAGACAATAATGAGCGAGAACTGCATTTTGTTTATACATAAGCCATCCTGCTATCTTATTTTTCTCACTTCTGGGAGACGCCAGTCTACATATTTGGTTATCAGTTGCAAGGTTGTAATAACTTATCACACAGTTCTTTCCCTCTCACCTCACACCATCCTCGCTTCTACAAGTCTCACGTCATTAGGGTTACAGTGTTGCCTAACTCTTGCTAACTACTAGCCTGACTCTTGGTAACTGACCGACATGCATTAAGATCCCCTTCAAATCCTTGTTAATTCTTTCCCTACTTCCACATTAATTATCCCCTCAATTGCCCTGGCCCTTAGTTGAGGATGATACTCTTTCACTACCTGGGATTATCAGGAATACCTTTTTCCTCTCCCCCCTCCATCTGAGATAGGTGGGTGCATCTCAGTACTGAAGAGGCGAGGGTTTTCATGGTTCACTTATAATATGTACAGACCATATGTCATACTGTAGCCAAAATTCATATCAATAGCTGGTACCATCCTATTTTGGATAAGAAAATTCAAGTCTGTTTTGTTCAATTACACATACTGTAAAAAAAAAAACTACAGTGAAAAATAAATCATTACATAAAAGGATTAATTTTTCAATGAAGCTTGTGAATATGGTTACAAAGTAATTTTCCTTTATAATTATTAGTTTATTTGTTTTTAGAAATGATTCTTTTGAAAAACTGTGAGAGAAGTGTGTTTCTGAGAAAGGCTAGTTCAACTTATGCTTCAAAAAAGTGCAAGCAGTTATGCAGAAGTTCTATATGCCACAGATAAAAATAATGTATTTATTTCTCATTGCAATTCATTCATTTGTGCAATACATGTTCCAGGGAGTGTCTTAAATTTATACAGTATTACTGATGGCTAGATTTCACCTTTGTATCTCTTAGTTAGCTAATGTGTATGATAAAATCCATATGTAACCAAAGTGATGGTGTCTACACAGCTGACAATATTGAAGAATGCAAGTTATTTCCAGTTACAGTCAATATTAATTTATACTCATAATTATCATCCCAGTTTTGCCTTTTTCCCCTTTTATTAAATTGTTATTGATGTGATTAACAAGTGACATAATATTATATAGTTAAGGTCTGATCCACAGCCCATTAAAGTCAATGGAAATCTTTCCATTGACTTCAGTGGGTTTGGCAAGCCCTTTGTTTTCAAACTTAATAAAATTCAAAGAAGAAAACTAAGCTGAATTCTTTCCGGCTTGCATATCATTGGTGGTAGTAAAGATTCCACATATAACAGTTTTACTGATGCTGCACAAGCTCGAAAATAATTCAGCTTTCTCTCTTTTGGCTCTGCAGGATTAAGTTTCTTATCCCATTTATGTCAATGGAAAGGCTCTCTTTGACATTAATCAGACCAATAAAAAGTAGCAACAACTTTTTTTGTCACTAAAGCAGATAGAATAGACTCTGAATCATACAGAGAGCAGATTTGTTGAGTAAGATGATGCCAGCTTTTCATTAGTAGATGTGTATAGTATGAGAAAGTGACAAACTAAAGGTATCCATCCTTTCCAAATAGAGCATCTAATACAAAAAAAGCTGTGATACTTATTTATTCTTAAGCATTTTAGATCATTTCATTTATGGGGAGGAATGTCTGATGCTTTTAAAATGGACTTCAGTTAACATTTTTCACATGCCACATTAGAATAGTAAAAAGTACACTTTGTTCTAAATATAGGCTTTTTGTGCAAACCGTAATCCCATTGTAAATTCCAACATAAACTCAGAATATAAGAAAATCAGGAGTCAAAAACATTTTTTTTTTACTATTAGGAAACCTGCGTATTCTCAGTTAAGCATTTCAACCCACATAAATTCACACTTAAAACACTTTTTGGTGACAACTACATGTGGATCTGATGGAAGTATTTTACCTTAAGCAATATTTTTTGTCAGCATTATTTCTCTCTCTCTTTTTTCAGCCTACTTTCCTTTTTAATTAACACCATTTTTCCTTGAGCAATGGAGGACACCTAATTCAAAACAAGTTTAAACACTATTTTGCATACAGTAGCTGGGTTCTCAGCATTTCTTGGTAGGCAAACTGCTGACCTTACAAGCTGTTGAATTTTCTCCCCCTAAAGAATTATCATAAATTGTAATTTATTGAAATGATAATTAATCAGAGAAGATATCTTTTTTAATCTTCATATCTCTGTACCTGTATCTGTCTGCCTGTGCACTTGTGCATTTAAAGAAAAGCAGTAGAAATGCAATGTAACAAAATAAAATATCTTAACCCTTATGGTGTGTGCATTAACAATTTCAGCAACTATGTTCTCTTATTACTGCAGATCACCTCCCCCTCACTTTGGTGCTGGTTGTACTCTCTTTGAGGCTGGTTCTGTTCTTGTTTTGCACCAGTGTTACCCCACTAACTCCACTGAAATTACTGCTGACTTATACTATTATAAGTGCGAAGAGAATCAGGCCTCCACATTTCTAGCACTGTAATAAAAATAACGTCTTGTGTTCATCAGGTTTCAGAGGGGTAGCCATGTTAGTCTGTATCAGCAAAAACAACAAGGAGTCCTTGTGGCACCTTAGAGACTAGCCCACGGAAACTTATGCCCAAATAAATTTGTTAGTCTCTAAGGTGCCACAAGGCCTCATAGTTGTTTTTGTGTGCTCTCAATATCTCAGGAAGAGGAGTGCCATACTCTGTAATGACACCCTTTGGATAATCAAAGAGATTATCTGAAGAGTCAAAATGGAGATTCCTTTGAAAATGTGGGTTCAACCAACACGGAGCCTTTGATGGAGCATGGAAATAAAGGGAGATTTTGAAGGACCTTCTCTTGCCTAGTCCTGAAATGAGAAGAAACGTTTTTCATCATATTAGTGCCCTTTGTTGGAGGAATAACTTGTTTCTTTCTTTGAACAATATTTTTTTCAGTGTTTGAGCCCTCTATTATTTATTTTTAATAGCACTTCTCATCAGTAAATTTCAAAACACTTTATAATCTTCAACATATTTTTCCTCACAGCACCCCTGTGGGGTAGGGAAGTGAAAGTATCCTCATTTTACAGATGGGGAATTGAGGCACAGAGAGGCTAAGTGACTTCCCAAGGTCACAGAGGAAGTTTGTGGTAGAGTAGTGAAGGACATAAATCCACACCGTGTAGAGGCCAAGCATAGGAGTTTATTACACACAGCGCTGGCGGAGTGTCACCTGGCTTATCAGGCTCAGAGAGACTGTCAATCAATTGATTACAATAGAATATAGAGATTTTCCATGGGCGGGGGAAAGTGATGGGGCAGGCAGTTCCACACCCCGGGATAGGTTTTGCAGCAAGACAAGATACCACATTAGCCAATGGTTAAAAGGTTACATAACGTCTCCGCCCATGGTCTCAAGTTAGCAAATTAACATTTAATTAATACTTTGATAAAATGTTATTAGTATAAAATATATATGTTGAATTCTGATTTGGGGTCCATAGGAATGAAGCAACTCCTTTGATTGTTCAACAAGTACATTCCTAGAGGTTAAAACAAAGAAACAGTGAAAGTATATGACAATAAAGATTGTCCCCTTTATGTCTTAAGGCAGGCATTGGTCCCTGGGAAGGGAGGTAGAAGGATGCCATATCTTATACTGACATGTGCCAACTTTTCATAAACTCAAGGTTGGATCTGTGGGAAGAACGTTCCCTACAGAAGAGACTGACACAGTAGGAACAGGGATCCTTGTTCAGTTTGCAACTCTGAATAAGACACAATTATTTAGTTCTTAGCTCCAACACCTGGCAATTTGCTGACCAGGCCTATTTTAGCAAAACAAGATTATCTGTTTACCCCAGCTTTCTCTTAGCTAATCACTATCTGCTAGGCCTCTGGTCTCTTGACCAAACTCTGGACTTTGGGTCTGAGAAAGAGCTGGCACAATCCATATACCAGGCTGTTATATAAAATGCACATGGATTTTAACCCTTCAAGTAGGAAATCAACCACAAGCCTCCCAAGGTCTTAATTACTAGATCATCCTTCCTCATGATTATCCTGTGTCAGAGAGGTTCAGAAATGTCTTCAGTACTCTTGGAGGATGATGTCCTAACCAAACTAGTCTTTTTATAATGGCTTGTTAATCAGGGCTGTTAGGCCAGTGATGCGCAAACTTTTCCATTCCCCCGCACCTCTGTTAACATTAATGGAATCCATCCACATTTTCCCCTTACCATTAATGGAACCTGTCCATGTCCTGGGACCATTATTGCACAGCCAAGCTTCTTCAGGAGCTGGCTGCTTCTAACTTGCAGCCAGGCAGCACCACTAGAGCAAGGCCATTACCTGCTCCTCTGCCCCTCCACCCTTGGGTTTTCAGGGTGTGGGGAGACACGTGTAACAGTCTCTGGAGGTAGAGCCAGCACTGAGCACAGAGGCTACCAGGAGTGGAAATTGGCACGGGACACTGACCCACAGGCTGGGTGGCCCGCTGAGATGAGTCGGGGTGGAAGTGATGCTCCCTCCCCACACCCTGTGGGGGCTGGCCCAGGACCTGCTGTGTGGGACTGGCACAAGCACCCGGCATCACCTAACATTCCTCCACACACCCCTACAGGGGTGCACCCGACAGTTTGTGCACCATTGTGTTAGGCAATATTTGTGCATATATAGTGAAATGTTCTATTTGAAATTTACATTATTATTATTATTGATTTAGACATTTTCATTCATGCATATTCTAGTGCTTATCAATAAAAGCAAGATCATAATCATAAACTAAATTATACTCCAAAATAGTTTTCTATTTCAATATTGAAGTGCAATAATCGCCAGAAAAATGATTATCTAAAAGTTACACCTTCTTAATTGAGGAGGAAGCTGTGCACTTTGTGTCTACTAAAAGTCATATGCTTATTCATAGGGTTGTTTTGATTTTTTCCAACCCCCAGAAATTCAGTGGAAGAGAAAAAAATCTTAAAAACTTGACTTTCTTGCTCCCCAGAAGTTTTATAATATTAGGCACACATATTAGTAAGTGATTCACTTTTTAACTGCTCTTATTTTTTATACATAAAAATGATAATATGTTGTTCAAAGTTTAAACTTTGCAATTCTATAAGTGAAACACAAGAACTGAAACTCCAGTCTGTTGTTGCAATGTCATCCACTTCCTCTGCTCTGGCAATGATGCCAGGTTTAATTATCTGTTAGTCTGCTTCTCCCATGCTTTCTTTATACTTAGTATGTATGTACCATACTCCATGAGGAGTATGAAATCAATAAGACAACTCATGGACATTCCTGAATATGAAGAAAAATATCAGGATATGGCCCTATGTAATTAAAACTTTTAGAAGACTACAGTAATTTTACATTCAAATGATGATCTGTCTTGCTTCAAGTTTCTCCTTTACTAGAGAGAAGACTTATGGGTCCTTTGAGTCCTCTTCCTTAACAGATTTGACCTTTGGTCTCCTAGAGTGTGATTGAACATCTAGAGGCTGAAATTGGATAGCACAATGCTGTATGCATTTACTTTCGATCTAGTCCCTGGATTCAGTCACAGATACTCTTTTAAGAACATAAGAACAGCCATACTGGGTCAGACCAAAGATCCATCTAGCCCAGCATCCTGTCTTCCAATAGTGGCCAATACCAGATGTCCCAGAGGGAATGAACAGAACCGGTAATCATCAAGAGATCCATCCTTTCACGCCCATTTCCTGCTTCTGGCAAACAGAGGCTAGGGACACCATCCCTGCCCATCCTGGTTTAAGCCATTGATGGACCTATCCTCCATTAATTTATCTAATTCTTTTATTAACCCTGTTAGTCTTTGCCTTCACAACATCCTCTGGCAAGGAGTTCCACAGGTTGACTGTGAGTTGTGTGAAAAAATACTAGCTTTTTTTTGTTTTAAACCTGCTGCCTATTAATTTCATTTGGTGACCCCTAGTTCTTGTGATATGAGAAGTAAATAACACTTCCTTATTTACTTTCTCCACACCAGTCATGATTTTATAGACCTCTATCATATCCCCCATTAGTTGTCTCTTTCCCAAGCTGAAAAGTCCCAGTCTTATTAATCTCTCCTCATACGGAAGCTGCTCCATCCCCCTAATTATTTTTGTTGCCCTTCTCTGTACCTTTTCCAATTCTAATATATCTTTTCTGAGATGGGGCAACCAGAACTGCATGCAGTGTTCAAGATGTGGGCATAGCATGGATTTATATAGGGACAATATGATATTTTCTGTCTTATTATCTGTCCATTTCTTAATGATTCACAATATTCTGTTTGCTTTTTTGACTGCCGCTGCACATTGAGTGAATGTGTTTTAGAGAACTATCCACAGTGACTCCAAGATCTCTTTCTTGAGAGGTAACAGCAAATTTAGACCCCATCATTTTATATTTATAGTTGGGATTATGCTTTCCAATGTGCATTACTTTGCATTTTTCAACACTGAATTTCATCTGCCATTTTGTTGCCCAGTCACCCAGTTTTGTGAGATCCCTTTGCAGCTCTTCGCAGTCTGCTTTGGACTGAACTATCTGTCTACTGTAACCATTTGTTTGACTGGACTGTTTGATCGTGTGTTTGTTTGTTTGTCTGAAAAGCGTGACTGTTTGATCATAGTTTGTTTGAAAAGTGTGAATTGGGAGTGCTTTGTTCCAGGTGGGCCTTGAGTGGTTGATTGGAGGGAAGGCTTTGAGCTGGGCCAAATGCTTCGAGCCAGCAGCCTTATAAAAAAGCAGTCAGTTGCAAACCAAGTGAGCGGCGAACAGAGGACAAGCAAACACAGGGAGTTTGACTGAGGGAAGTTCCAACAGAGGTTTTTTTTCCCTTTCGGGCTTCTGTGAGCAGTAAATACAACATCTGAGGAGGCTCTTAGAAGGAAGACATTATGGATAGTGAGCGATAAGCTGTTGTGACCTGCACAGGATGTGCCATGTTTTTTATTTATAGATTGGAAGGGAAAACCTAGCTTTCCTGCTTTTTCAATTCCAAGTCAGAGTATGAACTTTGAATGAATTAGTCCAGGGGTCGGCAACCTCTGGCACGCAGCTTGCCAGGGTAAGCACCCTGGCCGGCCGGGCCAGTTTGTTTACTTGCCGCGTTGGCAGGTTTGGCTGATTGCGGCTCCCACTGGCCACGATTCGCCATCCCAGGCCAATGGGGGCGGCGGGAAGCTGCGGCCAGTATATCCCTCACCCGCACTGCTTCCCGCAGCCCCCATTGGGGAAGTAGAAGTGGGCAGCAGTGACCAAGAGATGGTCGAGTTCAGGATCCTGACAAAAGGAAGAAAGAAGAGCACCAGAATATGGACCCTGGACTTCAGAAAAGCAGACTTTGACTCCCTCAGGGAACTGAATGGGCAGGATCCCCTGGGAGGCTAATATGAGGGGGAAGGAGTCCGGGAGAGCTGGCTGTATTTTAAAGAAGCCTTATTGAGGGTGCAAGAACAAACCATCCCATTATGCAGAAAGAATAGCTAATATGGCAGGCGACCATCTTGGCTTCACAGAGAAAGCTTCAATTAGCTTAAACACAAAAAGGAAACTTACAAGGCATGGATACTTGGACAGATGACTAGGGAGGAGTATAAAAATGTTGCTCGAGCATGAAGGGATGTAATCAGGAAGGCCAAAGCACAATTGGAGTTGCAGCTAGCAAGGGATGTGAAGGGTTATAAGAAGGGTTTCTAGCAGTATGTTAGCAACAAGAAGAAGGTCAGGGAAAGTGTGGGACCGTTACTGGATGGGGGAGGCAACCTAGTGACCAATGAAAAAGCTGGAGTACTTAATGCTTTTTTTGCCTCTGTCTTCACAGACAAGGTCAGCTCCCAGACTGCTGCACTGGGAAGCACAGTATGGGGAGACGATGAGCAGCCCTCAGTGGTGAAAGAACAGCTTAAGGACTGGTTAGAAAAGCTGGACATGCACAAGTCCATGGGGCTGGATGCAGTGCATCTGAGGGTGCTGAGGGAGTTGGCAGATGTGATTGCAGAGCCATTGGCCATTATCTTGGAAAAGATCAGGAGAGGTTCCAGATAATTGGAAAAAGGCAAATATAGTGCCCATCTTTAAAAAAAGGGAAGAAGGAGAATCAGGGGAACTACAGACCAGTCAGCTCACCTCAGTCCCTGGAAAAATCATGAAGCAGGTCCTCAGGGAATCCATTTTGTAGCAGTTGGAGGAGAGAGAGGTGATCAGGTACAGTCAACATGGATTCACCAAGGGCAAGTCATGCTTGACTAACCTGATTGCCTTCTGTGATGAGATAACTGGCTCTGTGGTTATGGGGAAAGTGGTGGATGTGATATATCTTGACTTTAGCAAAGTTTTTGATATGGTCTCCCACAGTATACTTGCCAGCAAGTCAAAAAATATGGATTGAATTAATGGACCATAACATGGATAGAAAGCTGGCTAGATCATCTGGCTCAATGGGTAGTGATCAATGGCTTGATGCCTAGTTGGCAGCAGGTGTCAAGCAGAGTGCCCTAGGAGTTGGTCCTGGGGCCAGTTTTGTTCCACATCTTCATTAATTATCTGGATGATGGGATGAATTGCACCCTCAGCAAGTTCACGGATGACACTAAGCTGGGGGAGAGGTAGATACACTGGAGGGTAGGTCCACAGTGACCTAGATAAATTAGAGGATTGGGCCAAATGAAATCTGATGAGGTTCAACAAGGACAAGTGCAGAGGCCTGCACTTAGGATGGAAGAATCCCATTCACTGCTACAGGCTGGGGACCTATTGGCTAAATGGCAGTTCTGCAGAAAAGGATCTGAGGGTTACAGTGGACGAGAAGCTGGATATGAGTCAACAGTGTGCCCTTGTTGCCAAGAAGGCTAACAGCATATTGGGCTGCATTAGTAGGAGCATTGCCAGCAGTTCGAAAGAAGTGATTATTCCCCTCTATTCAGCACTGGTGAGGCCCCATCTGGAATATTGCATCCAGTTCTGGCCCTCACCACTACAGAAGGGATGTGGACAACTTGGAGAGAGTCCAGTGGAGGGCAACAAAAATTATTAGGGGTCTGGGGCACATGGCTTACGAGGAGAGGCTGATGGAATTGGACTTATTTAATCTGCAGAAGAGAAGAATGAGGGGGGATTTGATAGCAGCCTTCAACTACCTGAATGGAGGTTCCAAAGAGGATGGAGCTAGGCTGTTCTCAGTGGTGGCAGTTGACCGAACAAGGAGCAATGGTCTCAAGGTGCACTGGGGGAGGTCTAGTTTGGATATTAAGAAAAACTATTTCACTAGGAGGGTGGTGAAGCACTAGAATGGGTTACCTAGAGAGGTGGCCTTTTTCAATCTTTAGAGGTTTTTAAGGCCCGGTTTGACAAAGCCCTGGCTGGGATGATTTAGTTGAGGTTGGTCCTGCTTTGAGCAGGGGGTTGGACTGGATGACCTCCTGAGGCCTCTTCCAACACTAATCTTCTATGATTCTATAATCTTGAGTAGTTTTGAATCATCTGTAAATTTTGCCACCTCACTCTTTACCTCTTTTTCCAGATCATTTATGAATATGTTGAATAGGACTGGTCCCAGTACAGACCCCTGGGAGACACCACTATTTACCTCTCTTCATTCTGAAACTGACCATTTATTCCGAACGTTTGTTTTCTATCATCCAACCAATTACCAATCCATGAGAGGACCTTCCCTCTTATCCCATGACAGCTTACTTTACTTAAGAGCCTTTGGCGAGGGACTTTGTCAAAGGCTTTCTGAAAATCTAAGTACACTATATCCACTGGATCTCCCTTATCCACATGCTTGTTGACCCCCTCAAAAAATTGTAGTAGATTGGTGAGCGTGATTTCCCTTTACAAAAACCATGTTGACTCTTCACCAACAAATTATGTCCATCTATGTGCCTGACAATTTTGTTCTTTACTATAGTTTCAACCAGTTTGCCTCTAATTGCTGGGATCACCTCTGGAGCCCTTTTTAAAAATTGGTGTCACATTAGCTATCTTCCAGTCGTTTGGTTCAGAAGCTGATTTACAAACCACACTTAGTAGTTCTGCAATTTCACATTTGAGTTCCTTCAGAACTCTTGGGTAAATACCATCTGGTCCTGGTGACTTATTACTGTTTAATTTATCAATTTGTTCTAAAACCTCCTCTAATGACACCTCAATCTGGGACAGTTCCTCAGATTTGTCACCTAGAGAGAATGGCTCAGGTTTGGGAATCTCCATCACATCCTCAGCCATGAAGACTGATGCAAAGAATTAATTTAGTTGATCTGCAATGGCCTTATTGTCCTTGAGTGCTTCTTTAGCATCTCGATCATCCAGTGGCCCCACTGGTTGCTTACCATGCTTCCTGCTTCTGATGTACTTAAAAAAAAAATTGCTATTAATTTTTTGAGGTTTTGGATAGCTGTTCTTCAAATTCCTTTTTGGCCTTCCTAATTATACTTTTACACTTAATTTCCCAAAATGTATGCCCCTTTCTATTTTACTCACTAGAATTTAACTCCACTTTTTAAGGATGCCTTTATGTCTCTCACCATTTCTTTTACTTTGTTGTTTAGCCACGTTGGCACCCTTTTGGTTCTCTTAGTAAGTTTTGTAATTTGGGGTATACATTTAACTTGAGCTTCTATTATCGTGTCTTTAAAAAGTTTCCTTAGAGCTTGCAGGGATTTCACTTTTGGTACGGTAAAAGGATTGTTTTCCTTTATATAAATATTTTAGTGTATAGATTCCTTGTCATTTTTTCAGCCATAAATGTAATAATATGATTAGACTTGCTCAATAATCTTCTGTCTCAGGCTTTTATTCATGTCTGATTCATTGTGTCTATTATTAAACCCAGCTGTTGATGTTTTTGAACAAACTGATTTCTGAATTAACTCTACATTGTATTCTATAATAACCCTACTTTTGAATTGTCATGGGTTGCTCCCAATTTACTTTTAGATAATTAAAGCCTCTTTTTATTTCTATCCAACTTGCCTGTTTTATTTCCCAAAACACAAGGATGTGATTTCATTCATGTTGCTCTAGGGGTCTAAAGTTGATAATCATTTTTCTACATCTGCCCTCATCAGTATCATCTTGCAGTATATGTTGCTCTACCATCATCCCTTAGCTTTTTTCATTAACATTCACATTCTCAGTGACATGTTGTGTTAGTCTGCCACAAGCCATTCCCTGTTATTTTCTTGTGAAGTCTGTACCTTTGCATCAGAATTGTCTTTCCTTAGCATAATTGTAATTTCCCTAGCATATTAATCTTTTTCACTTTATTGACTTGCTTAAAAATATTATTTACATATGAATGTGTCTCTTTCAAACTAGTGACATCCTGAAATATCAAAAACATGCATTTCCAAACATCTGAATAAATATAAATGCAACATACAATAGATTATTATTAAGCATTTCAAGTTTCTGTTGCAAATATTTTTACTAATTAAACTCAGGCAGCTTAAAGCAAAACAAGCAAATATATCACACTTCTGACAGATTTAAAAAACAACAACAACCTATTATTGGGCTATATTGTATTATGCTTACCCATGAAAACCCGCTAGAAGAAAATGCACATAAGCCATCTATGAACAGCAGGAGGCCCTTCACCAGAGCAACAAGTGCTGTCTGTGCAGTGAGCCACGTCTTGAAGCCTGACTGAGAGGAATCCAGGAAACTATTAACTGACAAGTGGTGTGGGAGACTGCTCTTTCCTAGCTTCTCGATTAGCTTGCTTAGCTGGGGACTAGTTTACAAGGTCAAGACTGAGTGATTTTTTTAGGTTACATGATCTGGGGTGGATGATCAGAAGAGGTGCTGAAAGCCTCTGCTAGGAGTCAAGTTGTTTTCTGCTGTCCCTTAACTGCAAGGAAGAGCCAGAGTGAGAGACACAGGTGACGGACTTACAGCTTTCTGTGCTTCCATGACTTGTGTGTGTGTGTGCATGTGTGCGTGTGTGTACCAAATTCTTTTAAGGAGGGCATTGTGATTGCTTTTTATTTCTAGTGGCCCATGAGACCCTCCCTAATGTGGGTGATACTGTCTGTGAAATCAAATGTTAAATTTCTTACAGTGAGATGTATTGGGTTCTGGTACTGAGTGGAGGCATGCTTGGATATAGGTTAGTAACACTGAGTGTCTGATTTCCCTTCTGTCCCAGCCTATCTCAAATAGAGTAGTAAGGCTACACAGAGCAAAAAAAGATTGGCAGGGAAATTCCCTAACTGATGTCCTCCCAGAGTTGCTTAGTCACTATATGGATTGGATTTCTTTTAGTTCTCCATGGAAGGAGATCTCACACCTCTGACAGCCTTTTAAAAGTCCTTGAACCAGCTAACTAGGGTGTTTTGTTTTGTTTTTAAACTAAGAAAATGTTATGATTTGATCTGATAAATCAGTTAATGAATTGATCTGATTGATTACGGTCACCATAGAATCATAGAAATGTAATGCTGGAGCCTTGAGAAGTCATCAAGTCCCGCCCCCTGAGCTGAGGCAGGACCTAAAGTATACCTAGACCAGATGAATGTTCAACCTGTTTTTATAAGCTCCAATGATGGGGATTCCAAAACCTCCCTTAGAAACCTATTCCAGAGCTTAACTATTATAGTTAGAAAGTTTTTTTTTCTAATATCTAACCTAAATATCTTTTCCTGCAGATCAAACCCATTACTACTTATCTTACCGTCAGTGGACATGGAGAACTATTGATCACTATCCTCTTTATAACACCACTTAACATATCTGAAGACTGTTACCAAGTCCCCTCTTTATAACACCACTTAACGTATCTGAAGACTGTTACCAAGTCCCCTCTTAGTCTTCTCTTCTCAAGACTAAACATGCCCAGGTTTTTTAACCTGTCCTCATAAGTCAGGTTTTCTAAACCTTCTATCATTTTTGTTGCTCTCCTCTAGACTCTCTCCAGTTTGTCTTTCAAGATTTTAGAACTAGCAGATCACACCGTCTCACACCTAGTTTTTTATTTATAGATTGGAAGGGAAAACCTAGCTTTCCTGCTACCGTCTCACACCTAGTTTTTTATTTATAGATTGGAAGGGAAAACCTAGCTTTCCTGCTTTTTCAATTCCCAGTCAGTGTATGAACTTTGAATGAATTAGTCCAGGGGTCAACATCCTCTGGCACGCGGCTCACCAGGGTAAGCACCCTGGCAGGCCGGGCCAGTTCGTTTACCTGCTGCGTCGGCAGGTTCAGCCAATCGCGTCTCCCATTGGCCGTGGTTCGCCGTCCCGGGCCAATGAGAGTGGTGGGAAGCCACGGCCAGCACATCCCTCAGCCGCGCCGCTTCCCACAGCCCCCATTGGCCTGGGACAGTGAACCACGGACAGTGGGAGCCGCGATTGGCCAAACCTGCCAATGCGGCAGGTAAACAAACTGGCCTGCCCCACCAGGGTGCTTACCCTGGCGAGCCGCGTGCCAGAGGTTGCTGACCCCTGAATTAGTCTTTGAATTTAACTAGTTGAATAAATTGAAATGAAGAAAGCATTATTTCTGAACCCACAAAAGAAGCTACTACTGCCAAAAGCAGGTTTAGCACTTTAACAATTTCTGGTTTCAGATACTTAGCTAGTGACTTCCACTAACTTCTTCCTTTGTCATTATATGATTCCACTGCTTATTTTGCAGTAGCTTCCCTCTGAGGCAGGCCCTTAGTAGATCACATTATGTTCATTTTTAAATATTAAAGGGTTTTATGGTTTATACAGATTTTTCTCAGGAATAGGTGCAAATATCTTCACTAAGTTTAAATCACCTATGTTTTTAAACCAAGAACAGCTGTGTGTATACATGTGATGCATATTTCTGTTGAGTCCTTTTAGGTGAACAAGAACCAAATCCTCTCAATGTCTGAGGGGGGAAAGGGTTCCAGTTTTAGAGCATGTACAAAACAAGTGATTGGGCTTCATACATAACCCCAAACTTGTGTTCTCAGTGCCTACCCCAGAACTGGCTGCTGTGTGTGAGATAGAGAAAAAGGTGCATATGGAGGAATGATGTGTCTAGTAGTGTAGCACGCTCTTCCATGTTTCCCTTAGCTGCAGGTGCCTAAGATTTGGGATGCTATGGAGGACCAAATGCAGCCCTGATGTAACTGAATACTTCTCAAGTGAAGTTAGTGGGTGTTGTGCCTGCTTATGGCAGGGCTGAATTTGGCCCTGACATTTTCTGTGCAGTTTATACAAGCACTCTTTTCTATATTGCATGAATCACCTGCACCCAAAGCCAAAGAGGTGGGATTGAGATAATAAAGGGTATCCTGGAAAAATGTGTCTCACCCACTATCCCAGCTCTTTTCTACAGAAGTTCAAACAGGGGTCAGAAGACTCACCTGGGCTATTGCATGTTGCACAGATGGAGAAACTGAGGGTACAGAGAGGAAGTGACTTGCTTAAGATTGCCCAGTAATTCAGTAGCAGAGCAGGAAATAGAATCCAGGTGACTAGGATTATGCTTAACTCGTCTGCCCACAATACTCTGGTTGTTTCCCTGTATGAAAAATGGAGATATTCTCTGCTGGAGAGGGCTCCACCCACAACCTACTTGATTAAAGTCACGTTCACACTCACTTTCCTGGTCTCCTGATTTGGTGACATAGGAGGAATATGCAGGAGTGAGAGTCTACCTCACAACCAGCATGGGGACAGTTTTTGTGCAGTGCAAGTGCCCCATGTGGCTGGCCTTGGAGATTTGGAAAGGAATATGGCATTGCTACTGCATCAGCAGCCTACAGGCGGCACAACTGACTATGAATTTCCCAAAAGTCACGTGTGTAACCTATTGCATTAACTGTAAGAGATGCTAGTTTATTATTAGCCTTGATATATCCCAATACATGGACACAAATTTATAAATCTAGGAAGAGACACAGCTGTCCTGAAATGCTCTAATCTACTATGAACCAAATGGAAATGTTTTATCTTGCTACATTTAAATATTCATAATTTTTAAACTGATTAACCAATTTCCCTCAAATTTGGCATGTTTTTTATTAATATATATTTTAGAGAGACATTACAATTTGGAAGCCTGTACCACCATATATGGGTAGTGATATGTGGCTTGGGAGTATTATATACTGTATTAATTACATTTATGACACTATAAATTTTGAGCAGTGATTGAGTTTTCTTCCTGAACTTTGCCTTTCCTGACTTTGAGGGTTTAATTTCTCAACCTTTAACATTGTATTAACACTAGATTATTTTCATGGAATATATTTTGGTTACTACATCCTTTTACAAAAACCACAAATCATTTAAACCATTTTTTAAGTTTATTTATTTATTTATACTTTGGCCTCAGTTTGTTTGTTGGATGGTGAGCTGATGGTCTGTGCTATCCCGGAGATCAGACTAGATAATCTTGTGCTCCCTTCTGGCCTTAAACTCTATGATTTCTGACATCCTTTATAACACAGTAATAAAAAGGATTGAAACCTTCGTTTCAATTCTATTTTACTAAGAAGACATGTATCTGCTAGCTCCAAAGATTATTTACAGACTCTTCCTTTCTTGCTTAGTAACAAACAGTTTGCCTGGCTACAGTACATAGCTTTAGATACTTCATGTAAGCATATACAAAAATAAATTAAATCTTTGAATGGCTGACAGTATATTAAGTCCTGTGTTTCTGTTTACGTCTTTATTTTACATACAAGGACTTTCTTATAGTTTATTATTCCCCAAGAGGCAGTGCATTGTTAGTATGCTGTGTAAAAATTTCAGACAAGTGCTGAGCCTACTCTAACAAAAAATAGTCCTTATTTATTATGTGTCAAATTACTGTTCTGAGAGTAGACCTTTTAGGCTGCATTCAGCCTTTAATTTGACTGAATTTAAATGGCATAAAATGCCTTTTAGTTGTGCCTTGGCTGGCATATTATATATCTCATTTCAATGAAAAACATTCACATGCAAATACGGTTTGTTTGGAGTGAGTACAAATGCCACTATCATGACTGATGAAGGCTTTTGATCACAGCTCTACAAACTGAAACCTTAAAAAGGAAGAGGCTATTTGGACTGGCATCTGCAATCCCATGAATTATTTAGTTCACATTATTCATACATCGCTTTGAAGAGGAGGTTTAGGAGGTTTTAAGAGGAGTAGTCATAGTTGTGTGGCCAGTTTCTATTTATGCTGTAAGTGACTGACTGCATATGAAACCTTCTTCTAAGCTGGAAAGGCTGTGTTGAATATAAAATAAGTTACGCACATGTACTTCCCAAAAATTGACTTATCCTTGTAAAGTCTTTTGTTTTGTTTTGTTTCCTACGAAAGGAATGGGACTGTATATTTATGCACTCTACATACTCACACACAAAAAAGATTGGCATGACAAGAGTATGTCAGTATAATTTGGTCTACTGCACAGTTAGCAAATACGGGCCTGGTTAAATACCACAGAGCACATGTTCTCAGCTGGAATTTATTCTGCTCTTCATTCACTGAACTACAAATGTCTTTTGGCTGCAATCCCACAGCAAAACCAAAAGAGTTGCTCCAGCATCTCCTTGCATTCTTTTATAACCTTTCATCACACATCCTTACAAACAAAGAAATGACATTTCAAAATGATTCCTGTATCTAAAACACTGAGTGAAGTTAAATATTCTCTAGTAATATAGCAATTGTATGTTCCATTTAGTATATCCATTTAACTTAGTTTACTTGTAATAATTTTCCCATTTAGAAGAATGGGGCAATGCTGCATTTTGTTATAGTTGCCAAGAAACAAGTTAGACCCATCAATAGCAATTTGCTCATCTGAGCTTTTTAAACAATTCTTTTGGATTTATTTTTTTTAGTGAATGAATAATTTCAATTTGCACTGTTATTTATACTATGTACACAATTTGGAGTAATAACTCATTTTGGGATTTTGGAATACTGCAAAGGCTACAAATGCAACATCTCTAGAGTCACAACCGTTGTTGTGGATTATTTTGTGGTGTTAGTAGAGTATACATAGTAACGGGCTTTTATCTTCAGAAGAGAGGCAAAATATTACCCTTAAGATAAAAACTTAAAGGGATTAAGCAATTAGTGTAAATTTTCTATATCAAGTGTAATGTTTTTTTCTTTAAAAGATCACTATTTTTATACTTGCCTAGGATTTTACATATATGAGAAAATCTACTCCGACTTCTCAAAGTACGGTTGCCAATTTTAGTTGGATGTATTCCTGGAGGTTTCATCACATGATATAATCTTTAATTAAAGATTAATCTTTAATTCCTGGAGATTCCAGGACAGTCCTGGAGAGTTGGCAACTTTATCTCAAAGTGAACTTCCATTTTGTTTTGTTTTTTAAAACAAGTTGTATCTGACAATAACTATTAAGCTCTTGCCTAATTCCATGCACTACTGGCTCAAACATAGCAATGTACATGCTACTTTTCAGGCAACAATGCAATACTAATTTTACTTATGTGAATGCTTCCACCATTGAGAAGGGAAAGTGAAAGGAATATAAAAAACAACAATCAGACATTGAGAGTCAGAGGCATGGATTGTGGGGAGGGAGAAGGGACAGGGTGGAGGGAGTGGGGGGAGAAAGAGAGGGAGTTCATGAGTGCACACACCTTCGTGCTTTATTTTAAAGACTGAATTTTCCAGAAAAAAAATTGCATAAATGGACCTGAACAGTATAGTATTGATATAGTATAGATAGCTGCAGGGAGTCAACAGAGTCATGTCTGGTCTTAATAAAAGTAAGTCATTTAATAGTAATAAACTGTAAATGACAATTGTCAGCACTCTGCTATTGTTTTAAGTGCTCTTAAATATTGTCTATTGCCTTAAATAGTAGAAAGACAATTAAGACTATTGTATAGTCTTAAATTGTCTATTGCTTTAAATACCCTATTTTCTCACAGTGTTAGAAGCACTTTTTAATTTTGAAAAGCTTAACAAGAGCTACCTATACATTTTAGGGGATGACAGGAATGTGACACTCCCAGCTTTCTGTAACAGTTATTGTGCCTCTTATTCAGCTTGTTCTCTAGTAATAAAGTCTGCTTCTTTCTTCTCTGGGTCTTCATTTTTTTTCTTTTATTTTGCATCATTCTTTCCCTTTCCGTCTACCTCTTCCATCTTCTTCTCACTGAAGGTTGGCTTTTTTTTTTCCTTCTTCACTCTAGACTTTCCCTTTTTTTTTCTTTTTTCATTTAAACTGGCATTTTGCTTCCCTTTGACTTGAGACTTTTTATTATTATTATTATTCTCATTGACATGAATTTGCCATTTTCCTTTTCCCCCTCTTTGGTTTTATTTCTTTTATTTATATTTCTTTCTTTCTACATCTTGAGAGATGCAGGACTACCTTAAGGAGCTTTCCTCGCCATTGAGAATTTCTACACCAAAGTGACCACTGAGAATATTACCTTCTTTGTCACTGGTTCTTCTCAATGGCAGTTCTGAAGCTCTAGTTACAACTGAACCCAGGTACCATGTGAGTCTGGGTCTGTGGAAAGGAGTCATATTCTTCTTGACTTCAAGCACAGCAGTCTCTAAGCTCTCCTGTGAGCTGGACTCTTTCAATCCCAGGCTGGGACTTTCTTGGGATACTCCACTTTGCATCTCACCAGTTAACTAACCATTTTTTATCTGACACAAATTCTATGCTTTTCAGATATTTTAAATATGCTACTGAATCCAGAAGTGAGTTATGATCAGGGTGTCTGTTTATTCTGCAGCTGGAGAATTGGACTTAGAATCCATTACTTATTGCAGAATTTAAAGCTTTAATATAAAAAGAATTATATATAATGAACTGAGTTAAATTGAAGCAGTGTTGTCTTCCTGAGTTGGCAAATGGCTTGAAACAATAGCATTGAGAGGTGTGACTTGCCCTGTTCATTTCAATTGGGTATTAGTACTTGAAAGCTAAAGAGGACAGTTTGAAAATCAATATTGTTAACTGTTTAACTGTTGATCATTTTAACAGAAACATCCAGCCAAATATGTTCATTCCACAATCCTAAAATGCTTTCCATACTTCACCAGATAGCAAAGAATCCCAATATTCTCTATCCAGTTGCCAAAACCAGTTGACAACTTCTATGATGTAGTCATAAATTGTCTGTACTGAGCCAAGCTATGTCTACACGAGGGAGCCTATGTTGGCATAACTATGTCACCATAGCCTCCTAGTGTACACACAGTGTATACCGACAGAAGGAATTTTTCCTGTTGGTATAGGAACATCACCTCCCTGAACAACCTTAGCTACAATTGCAGATACCCTCTTCGGTTGGCATAGCTGCATCTTCCTGGGGATTTTGTTGACATAGCTATGTTGATCAGGGGTGTGGTTTTTTTCCATGCCCACAACTGATGTAGCTTTGCCAACAGAACTGTTAAATGTAGAGCAAGCCACAATAGTGACACAGACAGATAGCGGTAATGACAGATGTAGTAAAACCTAAATTAACTCATTAGGTGTTTCCTTAAGTATTAAAGACCATAATTTTAAAGGCATTTAGGTGCCTAATTCCAAATGGCACTTTAATAATCTGGTTTAGGTGTCTTCCACAAAGAGCTGCAGTACTACGAAAATGTAAATAAGTGAGCAATGATTTTAATGTTCAGAACAAAGGAAATTGTAGCTATGCTAAATATTAATATAACAACATTCAGGAAAATTGTAGCCTCTTTAAAACTGTTCACTTTCAAATACCTGTTTAACAGTGCTACATGCACACATTTATGATTTAAGTGTCTCTTCCTCTTCTCTCTAAACAAAACCAAACTCCATTAATGGATATTTTAGAGTTTGAAGAATTCACGCTGTAATTTGTACTCTTGAGATTCTGCCTTCCCTCATTCTGTTCCCAAAAAGAAATCACTGCCTGCACCTCTCAAAATGCCTTTGGATACTAGTCTTCAATCTTTAATTGGTGGATCTTTTGTACAAGCTCTGGCTCTGCTTCTTATAATGTTATAGTTGCATAATTTCTCATATGGCCATTAAGCATTCCCACTGTGGATAGAAATCTATAGAGTGAACTAGTAAGGCTGGAAGTACAAACAGGAGATATAATAGGATGTAACATGGAAACATACAAATTTAATACACATGATTGGTTTAAAAATCTCAATCATTCAATGGAGGCAGATGTCAAAAATGGTCTAGCCTAAGGGTAAAATTCTCCCATGATCACTGAGTCACTACAAAGTGTATGCACCACTTAAATCCAATTTAAGACATATTTTTAAGGCTTTAGTGGCATATGTATTGTGGAAGCTCTCTGCACAAAGGGTGATTTTCATCCTCAGGACATTAGTAGATGACAAATTGAAAATGAACTTGCAATGCAATATGGCAATACAAAATCCAAACTTACTCTTTTGAAATGGGGTCCTGTTGTGTAAAGCACATATAAAGATAACTTGTTAGCATAAGGTAATAAAAAGGTAATAATTGGAGATATACCAATCTCCTAGAACTGGAAGGGACCTTGAAAGGTCATCAAGTCCAGCCCCCTGCCTTCACTAGCAGGACCAATTTTTGCCCCCAGATCCCTAAGTGGCCTCCTCAACGATTGAACTCATAACCCTGGGTTTAGCAGGCTAATGCTCAAACCACTGAGCTATCCCTCACCCCATGTTAAAGTGCTAATAGCAAATCACCATGTTTTAATTATTAGCAAATAATTCTGTGTGTATGAAAGAGAGAGAGAGCGGGTGAGTGGAAGTTGGTATAGAATAGTTCTTCATTCAAACTTTGGGGTGCAACACACAGTGCCTTTACAATTTTTATTGTAAATGTGTGTATACAGTTCTGGGACATTCAGTAGTAGAAAAATATTGAGAAAATAGAATTAATTCAGTGAAGAGGAACAGAACTGATACACCGGCCAGAAGTTTGTCTTACAGGAAAGATAAACGGAAGGCATGGATCAGATATGCCAAACTCGTGAAAAACATGCAGAAATTGGGCTTGTTTTTGGCTTAATTGGCTTGTGAGTTGCTTGTTGGCTAGTTTTTGGCTTGTAGCTTGTTGTAGCTTGTTGCTTCCTTTTTTATCGGCTTCTGGCAAGCAGGGGCAAAGGGGGGTGGCGCGTAGCAGGGGCAAGGGGCAAACAGGGGAAAGACAGGGAGAGAGTCAGGGATGCACAGCGGGCCTACCACAGTCCCAGAGTGCATGACGAGGGGAACTAGTCACATCGAGTTTTGGGGTTCTTAGTGACTGGCTTGTTTTGGCCTTGTTTTGAAATGGGATTAGCTTGATTTTTCGCTTAAAGTGAAAGCCAGGGTGCTTATTTACCATGTGAAAGTTGGCAACTGTGGCATGGATGACACCATGTATAATAAATATAAAGTAACATTTTTTATTATGGTTAAAAGTAGATCAATATCTTTAGATATTTGAGGGACACTTGGTTAAATTAGATTTCATATAGAATCTGCAGTAATTGTTCAAAAATACTTTTTGAACATGATCAACTATTTCATATTGTTTCAAGTGTCTCTATAAAGAGGCACAAACAGGCCTTGAAAATATACTTAGTTGAATAATGTATCATTACATAAATACAGTTTTATATATCTATATCTATATCATCTATATATCTATATATATATATATACATACACCTTCAATTATTAGACTATTATAACATCTGTAAATTATACATCAGGCCTCAATGGCTCCAAAGGGGCCATTATGTGCCATCAGATTTAAAATCCACGCTTTAAAAGGTCCTAGAGGAGCAATTATAATGTATCAGGTCAAGACTGGTATAAAAGCTTTCCATATATTTCTTGACAAAATACACTGAAATGCAGTAATTTGTTGGGAGAATTTTTAAAGATCATTTTAAATGACTATTGAAATGTAAAGGAAATTTACAATTCACAAACATAAACTTAATTGAAAAAGAGGTAAATCTTAAAGTATGTCTCAGTGGAGCTCTGCTAAAAGCCCAAAATTACACTTCTTAAAATACTAATAATTCTAAAACTTCTGTTTAAATAAATAAAATGAACATTTAGGGCATCCAGCCAGTTCCCCATCACTATCTTCCTGCATTACTCACTATTAATTATCAACCTTAACTTTGGCTCCAATTTGTTTTTATGTCTTTTTGCTAAATTAATCTAAATGTACCCATCCCCGTCCCTTTTCCAGTTGTTGGTGAGCTAATATAAATACAGATGCTCTGTGTTGAACTGTGTATACACACTTTTTGCATGAAGGAAAATATTTATAGGTCACAAGATGTGTTGAAAGGATCTTAAAGATCTTCAGATGCTTAAAAGATCTACAAAGATGATTTGAAGGCAAAAATAAGTCCTTAGATCCTGCAAGACATAACCTAACGTAATATGGTGGGATGTTTTAAATTAGCACTTGACAGTATTTCTTTAATGAGTATTTCCAGAATTGTTTTGATACCTTGGCTAAATATAAAATTGAAGACCAGAGGCATTTATTTTTGTTTATATTGTGTATTACATATGTGCAAGTAATACTTGCTCAATATTTTATAGAAACCAAGCTGTTACATGGTAATAAATTGCTTGCTTGCAATTTGTATTGCCTGTAGAAGTTGTGTGTCTAGTTGCATTATAACACACATAAAAGTAGTATTGTAAGACAGGCAAATCACGTTATCTAGATTCCTTTTACAGGAGCCTTTAGGGTATGATTATATTCATCTTCGAGTCTCCCCACACAGTAATATACTGTGTAATGTATTTCAGACTTCAAAATCTCCTCAACTAATTTGGTATCATCTCCAGCTGGAATCCTGCACTCTAGCAAGGTTTATGCTCCAAGATAATACTGCTGATCTCCTCCATGCTAGTTATGATGAATATTCAGGACAAAATTACTATATTTATAGCATGCTTCTCAAACTGACTATGGAGCTGAATATTCTTCAGTATCCTACAGTTACTAATTTACCATGTAACCAGAAGAGTCAATGCATATGATAAACTAGTGACATATTAAAAAAAAGATGTTATTCAGCATGACGTTTGAAAGATGTTTATAATTATTATAACTTTCTTGTCCCTGGCATTGTACTAGATCGTTAATTAATACTTTAAAAACATATTTTACATGACATTGATTGAAAAAGAGATGCTTTAAATCCACTAAACTGATGTCTCATTACGTGAAGTTGCAGCATTGAGAAGTAATGTTGGAAATGCTGCTCTTTCTGCATATTTTTTTCAAAGTTTTACCTAATAAAATATACCCTCAAAAAGCCACTAGTGTAAGTAAAATCTAAACAGTAAAATACCTTTTAAATGTAACTTTGTTAAACATTGTTACCCCATAGCATAGCACATTAGGATGGGGGTGCTGTTGTTGGGGATGTTTGTTTGTGTTTGTGTCTTCCACTGAACAAACTGAAAAATCAAATAAAAGTTACTGTCAGGCATAGTATAATAGAATAGATGAACTAACAGTTTGTTCAGGTTTGGCAATTTCTGTGTTACTGCATTCTGATTATAGATCTTACAGATTCTTCTAAAACAGTTCCAATATGTAGTCACTTGTATGTAATAAAGTGTTTGGTCATTAATGGTATACACATACAGTATAAGGTGTGAAACTTTTATTTCTGGATTGCCTGGAGGCTTTAATAGAGTCTAAGGACAGAAGGGCCCATTTGTGATCATCTAGTCTTGACCTCCTGTGTAACACAGGCCATAGAACTTCCCCAAAATAATTCCTAGAGCATCTATTTTAGGGGGAAAAAAATCTAGTTTTGACTTTAAAATGATCAGTAATGGAGAATCCACCACAACATTTGATAAATGTTTCAGTGGTTCATTACTCTCATCATTAAAAAGTTATGCCATATTTCCAGTCTGAATTTGTCTAGCTTCAACTTCCAGCTATTGTATCATACCTTTCTCTGCTAGACTGAAGAGCCCATTATTAAGTATTTGTTTCCCATGTAGAGATTTATAGACTGTAATCTAGTCACCCCTTAATCTTTTGTTTATTAAGCAAAATAGATTGAACTAGCTGATTATATCATTATATGGCATATTTTCTAATACTTTAATCATTCTCTTGTCTGTTTTCTGAATCCTCTCCAATTCCATAAGGTTTTTACACAATTCATCATAAATTGGTAACCCAACTGCCATTGGCAATTATGGCCCAGATCCTATGCTTACTGAACCTGATTGGCATCTGTCTAGTTATTTCAGTGGGCTTTGGATCAGACTGTATATATTCAATAGCACCTATTAGCAAGAATCATATTATTTTCCTTATATAATAATTTATGCAACGAGTAGGCAATAAAATATGTTCCTAGCACACAGAGACTGATGCACAGCCGCTGTCTGCAACTGCCACTAGCATTTTTTTTTCCAGATTGGCTTAAAGAGAATACACAAAAACCCTTCTGAGAAAATGAGTTAGAATGGTTTGTGCTAGCCCTCCTGGTCTCACAGGCTGAGCTCACCCAATTAGAGAATCAGAATTTATACCATATTATTTATGTGACTAGTCACAACCAATCAATCCACTGCAATTAAAAAAACAAACAAAACAAAAAAAACCAGTTAAGACCAGTACTTAAGACATTTATTTTTCAGTCAACCTAATAGGCAAGAGAGCATTCACAGGAAATTTCACTGGAAAAAAAAATCAAATTTGTAGAAAAATTGTCTCCGCTTTATATATATTTTGTGAACATGAAAACTGGCCATTTGTGTCTAAATATTTTTCTTATCAATAATTCATCTAGCTCTAGTTATAGTCAGTGTATATGAGTTGGTGTAAACATGAAAATCAAGTGGAAGCAATGTTTTTATAAACCGGTAAAGGGCTCAAATGTGCAGATCTTTCATGTTTGCTGTTTCCATTGAAGTTAATAGTAATTCCATATTTGGAGTTTTAGGCACAATGGTCTTTCTGATGGGCTATGAATGTGAGGAAATTCCTGGAAAGGACAAACATATCGTGTCTATTGATTATGTGAATGGCTTTCATGTTCCTTCTGTTTTTGAAAATATGGAGCTGTCATGTTGTAGTAGTAGTGTACTGAGGAACTTAATTAGCTGCATAAATAACATATATGATATAAAGGTGAGATGAGATCAAAGACACTTTCTTGACCCGAAGGCCTTTCTCAAGGACCTAAACATACATGGCTTTGCTGTCTCTTCACTTTCACCAGAAAAAAATGTTAGGTAAGCTGGACAACAGATGGAAATGTATCTTCTCCCCATTTATTTTTATTGAGCTGTTGAAATAATTACAAGAACACAGGCTTTCAAAAGACAAAATCCAAAACTGAATAAAAGAGAAGAAAAAAATAAAATCTATATAAAATCCTTCTAAAAATGTCCATAAAAATGAACACCATAGAGACAGCTGACTTTGGGGAAAATATTGAGCATCTTGTAGCTATTATTTTTTCAAATAATGTAATTTAGAAATATTGGCATACAAAAGAAAAAACTCAGAAAGATATATCATAAAAAAATAAAACAATGTATTATCAAATCCAGTTTTCACCTACAGGAAATTAATTCTGTTTTTTTTTAACAAGTTGTTATTAATTTATTTAAGATGAGATAAGGGGAGAAATATTTTGCCATGATTATAGCAAAAAAGACATTTTTAAATTAGCAGAGTTTTGTGAAATTTATAATCTGGTGATTCTCCCACTCCTGAAATTGGGCCATACTCTATAACATAGTGTATATTCGATCATTCTTAAACCACAGGTTCAGCTAGGTTTGGGCACCTGCTTTTCTTCTCTTTAGGAGCTTGTGTCCAGTTTGTTACAGTGACCCAAAATAGCCTTCTTAAAATAAAGTATTGTTTCATGTTAATGGTAGGATCAAAACATAAGAGAAGACAACAAAAGATCTACATACATGTCTGTCATACCCACTCTTTCCTTGGCA
The DNA here is from genome assembly GCF_020497125.1 of Mauremys mutica. NCBI lineage: Eukaryota > Metazoa > Chordata > Testudines > Geoemydidae > Mauremys > Mauremys mutica. The sequence goes on along the minus strand of NC_059072.1, from coordinate 180,367,845 downwards.
GGCCTATTTTACCCCAGACCCAAACTTCTTGTAGGTCTGTCTCTGCTTCTTCTTCTTAACTTTCTCTTCCCCTGGCCTTGAGAGCCTCTTTAAAACCAGCCAAGGGTCTTTTTTTCACTTCCAAGGGCCTGGACCTGCTGTCCAAAACCAGTTTCATGAGTTCCCCAAGCCAGAGCATCAATGCCAAAGGCCCTTGTATCTCTTCAGTGTTTTGCAACAACCTTCCCCCAAAGTGTTTGTTGAGGGATGTGTTACCTCAAGTCATAGTCTTGCTTTCACATTTGTTTCCCAGCAGCTCTGTTGATTTAATCCAAGATAGTCATACAGTAAATATCCCAATAACCAGGTCAAGATATAGTATTTATAAATTATTGCAGGCACCAAATCCATCACAGAGAAGAGAGTACCTACACTACAGCTAATAAGTTTTATTGTCAATTATTTATTTTAAAATATCAGGAAATACTGAAATTTAATTTTCTTAAACTGTCTTTGCATTTCCAGACTTACTCACTGAGCCAATCTTTGTAGTGAAACTGACAATGGCCCCCCATCCTACATTCACATACAGAAATGAGCAACTTGACATACAGCAGTGTTTGCAGGATTGAAGCATATAATAGTTCTAGTTACATTAGAAGTATATGGCAAAAGAGAGACATAGTTAAAAAGTTTAAAAAGGTTCACTCTCAGTATGTTTAAAGGAGGCTGCGCTGAAACTAATGAAAGTAAAATAAAAAAAAATTGGCAAGACATCAATAGATTCAAGAATATTCAAATATTTGTACATTTAATAATTTTTCCCATAAATTCTATTTTATGATGAACAATATGTTCACTTTCATAAATACTCCTGTTAGTGCTATCCTTCTCTATAGAGAAATCTTTAATCTTATCATCCATCCCATTGCTTTTTCCTACCTGGCTAATAACGCTATTCTAAATTTACAATCCTATTGGAAATAGTTTAATTTTGAACCAACTGTCAAATGTAGTTTGAAGTGTTTCCATTGCAGAGGAAATGGTCTCCAGATAGATGCGAGGACAGGAATGAGTTGAATAACTGGAACTGGATTTCTGTTCTGTTAATTTAACTGCTTCTAACAGAGAGACAGCTAAAGGAGATCATGCAGGTGACTGAGGGAGAAAATGTCTAATCCCCAAAATATTATACCCATTTATTATTTATATTGTATTTGTACTACAGGGGTGCCCACTGACATCTGGAACCTGTTGCACTAGGTGATGTACATTCAGGAGTGAAAGTAAAGCCGAAGACTTACCAGTATGAGGTCCAGCTCCGGCCCCCAGAAGGGGCAGGGCCTTGGGTAGAAGGGGTGGGGCTAGAGGGGTCAGCGTCCCCCAGACAGCCCTTCCACGTTGCCTGGCCCGTGCCGCCCAGGGCTCCAGCGGCAATTTAAAGGGCCCGGGGTTCTGGTGGCCCTTTTAAATTGCTGGTCCTGGGGCAGCTGCTCCTTCAACACCCCTTCCCCCCTGTTGTCGGCCCTCCCGGTAGGGACCCAGCAGAGCCATCGACTGGGGCACAAAAGGGGCAGTGACATTAAAGTAATGCCACGGCAGCGCTTTAAAGTCAGCTGGGTACTGGCTGGTAATGGTGGACACTTTTTACCGGTATGCAGTACCGGCCCGTACTGGCTTACTTTCACCTCTGTGTACATTCAACCTAAGGGTATGTCTACACTACGGGATTATTCCGATTTTACAGAAACTGTTTTTTTAAAACAGATTGTATAAAGTCGAGTGCACGTGGCCACACTAAGCACATTAATTCGGCGGTGTGCGTCCATGTTCCGAGGCTAGTGTCGATTTCTGGAGCGTTGCACTGTGGGTAGCTATCCCGTAGCTATCCCATAGTTCCCGCAGTATCCCCCGCCCATTGGAATTCTGGGTTGAGATCCCAATGCACGATGGGGCAAAAACAGTGTCGCAGGTGATTCTGGGTAAATGTCATCACTCAATCCTTCCTCCGTGAAAGCAACGGCAGACAATCATTTCGCGCCCTTTTCCCCCTGGATTGCCCTGGCAGACGCCATAGCATGGCAACCATGGAGCCTGTTTTGCCTTTTGTCACTGTCACCGTATGTGTACTGGATGCTGCTGACAGACACGGTACTGCAGTGCTACACAGCAGCATTCATTTGCCTTTGCAAGGTAGCAGAGACGGTTACCATCCCTATTGCACCGTCTGCCATTGTAAATTGGCGACGAGATGATGGTTATCAGTCATTTTGCACCGTTTGCAATTGGAAATTGGAGATGACGGTTATCAATCCTTTTGTACCGTCTGCTGCTGTCATGGGTGCTCCCGGCTGGCCTCGCTGAGGTCGGCCGGGGGCGCATGGACAAAAATGGGAATGATTCCCCGGGTCATTCCCTTCTTTATGTTTTGTCTAAAAATAGAGTCAGTCCTGCCTGGAATATGGGTCAAGTGTACTAGAGAACCAGAGAGCACAGCTGCTCCGGATCAGAGCCCCAGAGATCCCGCAGAAATGATGAGCTGCATGCCATTCTAGGGGGTGCCCCTGCAACAACCCCACCCCTTGCTTCCCTCCTCCCTCAACCCTCCTGGGCTACCGTGGCAGTGCCCCCCCCCCCATTTGTGTGATGAAGAATGCAGGAATAAGAAACACTGAGTTTTTAGTGAGATAAAATGAGGGGGAGGCAGCCTCCAGCTGCTATGATAGTCCAGGCAGGACATTAAAGGGTGGGGGGGAGAGGAGCGCAGCCTCCCGCTGCTGTGATAGTCCAGGGAGTACAGAATCTTCTTTAGACATGAAAGATGGAGGGGTGGGGGCTGATGGAGCTCAGCCTCCAGCTGCTATGATGAGGACGGTTACCAAGACTTTTGTACAGTCTGCCGGGAATGACCGGGAGTCATTCGCATTTTTACCCAGGCGCCCCCGGCCCACCTCACCGAGGCCAGCCAGGAGCACTCACGGGCTGATGATGACGATGGCTACCAGTCATTTTGCACCATCTGCCACTGGGAAGGGGATGCTGGTGTTCAGCGCTGCAGCACCCCATCTACCAGCAGCATGCAGTAGACATAAGGTGACATTGAAAAAAGGCGAGAAACTATTTTTTCCCTTTTCTTTCGGGGGGGGGGGGTGAAAAGGGTGTAAATTGACGACATACACCCTGAAACACCCAGGAAAATGTTTTTGACCCTTCAGGCATTGGGAGCTCAGCCAAGAATGCAAATCCTTTTCGGAGACTGCGGGGACTGTGGGATAGCTGGCGTCCTCAGTACCCTCTCCCTCCCTCCATGAGCGTCCATTTGATTCTTTGGCTTTCCGTTACGCTTGTCACGCAGCACTGTGCTGAGACCCTGCTGTGGCCTCTGTCTATCATAGCCTGGAGATTTTTTCAAATGCTTTGTCATTTCGTCTTCTGTAACAGAGCTCTGATAGAACAGATTTGTCTCCCCATACAGCGATCAGATCCAGTATCTCCCATACGGTCCATGCTGGAGCTCTTTTTGGATTTGGGACTGCATTGCCACCCGTGCTGATCAGAGCTCCACGCTGGGCAAACAGGAAATGAAATTCAAAAGTTTGCGGGCCTTTTTCTGTCTACCTGGCTAGTGAATCCGAGTTCAGATTGCTTTCCAGAGCGGTCACAATGGTGCACTGTGGGATACCGCCCAGAGGCCAATTGCGGCCACACTAACCCTAATCCGACATGGCAATACCAATTTCAGCGCTACTCCCCTCGTCGGGGAGGAGTACAGAAATCGATTTAAAGAGCCCTTTATATCGATATAAAGGGCTTCGTTGTGTGGACGGGTGCAGGGTTAATTTGGTTTAACGCTGCTAAATTCGGTTTAAACGCATAGTGTAGACCAGGCCTAAGAAACCATCCTTTCCTCAAAGAGCTTACAAACTAAATAAATCAAACAGGCAAAAGGAGGAAAGGTGCAAGAAAGGGAGTGTTGTTATGCTAGATGACAGCTGAGGCACAGAGAGAGATTAAGTGGCCTACCAAAGATTACATAGGGCATCTTGTTATGCAGCCAGAAGCTGAATGCAGATATTTTGGGTGAAATCCTATTACTAGTGAAGTAAATAGGAGTTTTACCATTGATTTCAGTGAGGTCAGAATTTCACTCTCTGAGCTCCCATCTTGTGCTTTAATCACAAGACCATCCCTCCTTTTTCAGTTTGCAATTTTGATAATATCAGTGTTGGCAAATTTCTCTTTGCTTTCCTTCCTCTTGTTTGGTGAAATGATACTGAAAAGAGGAGAATAAAAAATATCAAGGCATTTTAGGAGATGAGGGGGAAAAATAGCTCCTTTAAAACAAAAGTTCTTCTCTGTAATGTGCCTCACTCCAGGAAATTCAGAGAGAATAATAAGGGAAAAAATAGATATTAAAAAGGAAAGTCTTTTCCCACCTAAACAAAAGAAAATATCCATATAAGTGATGACAGAGGAAGAATAATTCTGTCCCTGCCAGGCATCAGGTGGTGAGTGAAACATTGATGAAAAGAGCCCCAGCTGGTTCCATGCAGTAGACAGAAATATATTTGTAAAGACAACTTTCAGCTAATTTGGCTGTTGTGTGGTGTGAACTTTACCAATTGACTTGTCTGGACCATCCTGTCAATGGGGGAAAATTTTTTTACAAGTATTGAACATGACATTTATAAGAACATTACTGTCATCTAGGCCACTTGTATTGAATATGCAGAAAATTATAATTGGGCTAACAAGCCTGGTAGTTTGGCCTACTTCCAATTATACTGTTCAGCCTCACTCATGTGTGTCCTTTATTTACTAGTGTACCGTAGATACTAATTCTTCAGGTCTCATGTCCCACTCAGGATTTTCAAAACTATTAAATATTGTGGATCATTACAAGATAGGGAACCACAAACACTTTGTGACTGAGTTAGTAGAGTTACAGTCTTGAATTAGGATGGGTCTGGCTCACTGTTAGATTGTTCTTTACCCCCCATCCCTACCACTTATGTGCCTGACCAAAGGAGGGCTGCTGGAATGGCTCTGGATGTGGGAAGAAAGGAAGGGCTGCTTGAAACTCCCACTTGTGAACAAGTGAAAGTGGAAGGTGCAGAATGTGTGTGCGGGGGTTGATGATCCTTGGGTCTTCTATCTTGTTTCTTCCTTCCCCATACCAGCTGGGAAGAGTAGGTGGCTAGGTGCATGGTGGGAGTAAGATGCACCCCAAAAAGGGGTAAAGTAACTCTTTCCCTCCCCCAACCAGTGGGTATCAGAGGAGGAATTGTGAGTTTCTGAGACACAATTCCTACAAAAAGTTCTTCATGGGGCAGTGCAGTGTCACAGTGCGCCCTATGCCTTGGGCTGAGCCTAAAGGCACAATCTTGCCCATAGTATCTTAGTGCAGTCTACATTTGACAAGAGTGACTCAGGTTAAATTTCAGTCTCTGGTTATTAATACTTCTATATTATGTATTGCACTAGCAGGCACTAGTTCTCATGATGATCTTTAGAAAATTTACAGGAGGGAAGGCAAATGTGGAAATACACTTCATGTGTTTTTTCATCTTTATGGCTAGATTGTACACTTACACATCATCCTGAGTATGGAGTGTGTGTAGCTGTCCCACTCCAGGGAAGCACTGCTGTCATTGTGCCTCAGAGACTCCCATCTAGGCACAATTTCTCTAGAGCTCCTCTTGTTCACTCGGTGTGAGTCCTTGACAAGACACAGCATGCTCCTGCTCCCTTGCACATCCAACCAGTTTGGATGGCTGGTGCATGGGAAAGAAATGAGCCATGGCTGCACCTACTCCTGTCCCTCCTCTCTCTTCCTCATCACTCCCATTTTCTAATGCAAGGGAGTATTGGCTGTCAGCCCCATCTTTCCCATTGTGGCGAGAGCCACAATCCATGCACAATATATGCAGCCATCCAAGGGAGTGGGAACCCTTTACTCTCTTTCACGGCTGTGCACAATAGGCTTTGATTCTGCACTAGTCCACTTCTAGTCCTGGATGCAGGATTAGGCAACAATTGGATATAGATTTTCAGAGCTGTCAGATTATTTGGAAATAGGCCTGTAAAACCTTTAGACAAACTTCAGTCAACATATCCTTGCACAAATGTAAGATTTAGCTTATTTTCTTTTCATCAAAAACATCATTTTAAAAAAAATCCAAATATACAGGAAAATAAAACTCTGAGAAATAGAATCAAAGGGGAACTAATGCCTGCCATAACGTTTATGCAACCCAGCATGGAGCACTCACAGGGAAAACTGTCCTGTAAGACTAATACATTTTTAGAGTTTGGAAATATGTATAATGTTGAAACTGCTATTTATGATTAATGGTAAATGATTTTACTGTACTTCTTGCCTTTTCAAAGTCTTTGGGTTTTTTGTTTGTTTGTTTTGGTCATATACTAACTAAATTCAAAACACAGGTCATCTCTCTTGACAGAATCATCGGTCAGAAGAAACTATACACGCCTCAAATAAATTGGTCAAATAATGTTAGAAATAGTTTTTGTTAGCTCTGAATCAATATTGATAAAGTTTCTCTGTATTCTTAGTAAGTAGACCCTCTGTCTAATCTATCTTTGTTCTCTTCTCCTTGTGCAATCTTTTCCTTGGTTCCAGCGGCTGCTACCAAGAACAAAGTTAAAGGTGAGTTTCCACTTCTACTCTTTGATTTTCATTGCATGGTTCTGCAGTACACATTATCTCCCTCGACTTTTCTTTTCTTTTCTTAATTACAAATCTAGCAAAGGCATCTATCAGAGTTATGCTCTGATAGATTACCCGTTTGGACTTCTATAATTGCCTATAAATGCAAAGTGTTTACTACTGGTTATCAGCCATCACTCTGTTTTTATACTGTGGGTTGCTAGAGTTGCTACAGTATGACAGGAAACATTTTTTTAAAAAATGGATACATAAACCATATACCCTGTAGTTTGCTCTCTTTCATATGTTTTATAGTAAGATAAAGCTATTTTAATTTTTTTCTAATCAAGATATATATAAAAGCTAAAACTTCTTATATATTCAAAAATGCCTAATAAGCAGGGATACTCAGAGCCAATGAACCAAATTGTAAACCCTTTTTATGATGGAAACCATTTCAAGCCAGGGAGTGCTGCTGCACCCCCAGCACTCTTAATCCCAGCTCCTATGCCAATAAGTAATGTTTAACTATTCTCTATATTTTTTTTATCTCTAGACCTTGTCATAAAATGTCTTAAATATTTGTGAGTAGAGACCATTAACGCCTCCAAAGCATTCCTGTCTTCTTTCTACACTTGTATAAAAAGATCATAATTCTTTATTTATGACGGCATACCCAAGCCCAAGAAACATACTATAATCTTATAGACAGAGAATTATAACTTCATCATAGAATCAGGAGGAATGTGAAGAAAAGGAGTCAGTCTACAACGAAATAAAACTTAATTATGAACATTTTATTTTAAAAAATTAGCCATGAAAAGAAGATCATAAATTGTTACCTCACTTTTATTTATCTGCAGTACTGAGTACTTTACTTTTAGACATAAAGGAATCTCTCTCATTCTGACCATGCTTAGATGCTGTTGTAGGACCAATCAGTATTTTATTTCTTATTCTGATATTGTAGTGGCATAACCCTTTAGGGTGTGTGCAGTACAAGAGTGGCTTTGACTCTGTTTCCCTCCTGGTGTTCCACCGATCTACCCAGCCTCTAACACCTTCTGGTTTTAAGTGACTTTGCCTCTGATGAGGTCACCTTGTGGGGTGCCCAAAATCCAAAGTGAACCCAAATAAATGTAAAATATTCCAACCCTATGGGTGGGTTCTTTGCAGACTCTTCACCCCTTCTGGGCTATGTAGTATACTAAAACAAATCCTTCCACCCTGCCTGGACTTGTGCAAGCCACAGGGGACATCTGCACTACAGCTGGGAGTTGTAATGCCCAACTCAGGTAAATGTACACACACTAGCTCAAAGCTAGTGCACTAAAAATGGGTGTGTGGCTGCGGTGGATTGAATATGTATTTAGGACCTATGATGGGGTTGTGCCTGGGCACCAATTAATCTGTAAATAATACAAGATTCCTTAATACCATTACATATTTTAAAATTACTAATATATTTATGTTTCAAGTTGCCCCTACCATTTCTTCTTCTCCCATTGTTTTCTCCTCCATTATTTTTAATAATTTAAAAAGAGATATGATATATGTTAGGCTGCTTTGTAGCAGATCTGACAGTGTGGGCCCAATTACAGAGTAAAGACCTAAAAGTCCCTGTTTTATCTGTGTTATACACAGGGATTTTTTTCTGATCATGAATTTCCAAATGTAGTTAAGATTTTTTTAACAATGTGTTTTTCACCTTGAAGATTCCTAAATTTCTGTTTTTTCCCCTATTTTTTAACAGTGATGATTTTAAAGTTTTATCCTTAATGTATAGTTCCTTATGTATTTTTTTTAACTCTGAACATTGTTGAGTAAAATGTCACTTTTGTGCCCTGATTGCAATGTATACCTGTTCTAGAGCAAGTATAGCTTAGCTATTTTATTCAAATTCAGTTTTCAGAATGGAGAGAGGTAAATAGTGGTGTCCCCCAGGGGTCGGTACTAGGCCCAGTCCTGTTCAACATATTCATAAATGATCTGGAAAAAGGAGTAAACAGTGAGGTGGCAAAATGTGTAGATGATACAAAACTACTCAAGATAGTTAAGTCCCAGGCAGACTGCGAAGAGCTGCAAAGGGATCTCTCAAAACTGGATGACTGGGCAATAAAATGAAAGATGAAATTCAGTGTTGATAAATGCAAAGTAATGCACATTGGAAAACATAATCCAAACTATAAATATAAAATGATGGGGTCTAAATTAGCTGTTACCACTCAAGAAAGAGATCTTGGAATCATTGTGGATAGTTCTCTGAAAACATCCACTCAATGTGCAGCAGCAGTCAAAAAAGCGAACAGAATGTTGTGAATCATTAAGAAAGGGATAGATAATAAGACAGAAAATATCATATTGCCTCTATATAAATCAATGGTATGCCCACATTTTGAATACTGTGTGCAGATGTGGTCGATCCATCTCAAAAAAGATACACTGGACTTGGAAAAGGTTCAGAAAAGGGCAACAAAAATGATTAGGGGGGTGGAACGGCTGCCATATGAGGAAAGAATAATAAGAGTGGGACTTTTCAGTTTGGAAAAGAGACGACTAATGGGGGATATGATAGAGGTCTATAAAATCATGACTGGTGTGGAGAAAGGTAAATAAGGAAGTATTGTTTACTTCTTCTCATAACACAAGAACTAAGGGTCACCAAATGAAATTAATAGGCAGCAAGTTTAAAACAAACAAATGGCAGTATTTTTTTCACACAACGCACAGTCAACCTGTGGAGCTCTTTGCCAGAGGATGTTGTGAAGGCCAAGACTATAAAAGGGTTCAAAAAAGAACTAGGATAAATCCATCAATGGCTATTAGCCAGGATAGGCAGGGTGGTGTTTCTAACCTCTGTTTGCCAGAAGCTGGGAATGGGCAACAAGGAATGGATCACTTGATGATTAGCTGTTTATTCCCTCTGGGGCACCTGGCTTTGGCTACTGTCAGAAGACTGGATAGTGGGCTAGATGGACATTTTGGTCTGACCGAATATGACTGTTCTTATGTTCTTATAAATTAAACAGTTTAAGCTTGCTTATCTTATCAGTATACACCACTCAAATATGAAAACTTAGCATAGGTATTTAGGCTTTACTTAGGAATTAAAAGATAAAGCATCGGACTCAGAGATTTATGTTGAGATAGGCCAGATTTAAAAGAGAATTAAGAACTCCAATATATTCCATATTTGACAAATCCAAGTATTACATAAATATTATTAAGTGAATGCTTTTAGATGTAAATACAAAAATAAATAAATAAAGCTAATTCAAGTAGAATCTGACTTAGTTGGCTGATGGCGCTTTGTTGCAGAATTACAATAGTGAAACCATTAGTTAAGCTGCAGATCAACTTGTTTCAACTCATGCCTGACTTTAAAAAAAATCTCCTTTTTGGCTGAAACTTTGCATGCATTCGTAAACTTGTGGGAATCACGGTACATAATATCTGACTGAAAATGTGCTTTTGTGTGTGCATAATATGAAATGTCCTAGTGTCAGTAGTGGCACTATGGAGTAATGTTAAACTATTACACAACTTCATAATGAATAAGCAAGCGAACAAGAACACACACATAGACACAAACCACTGGTATCCATAAAGAAATACTCCAACACCCAACATTTGCCTCACATATGTATGCACTGCCAGTCAAATAAGAGATGGACTTTCATGCATGGACACATGAAGAGAACCAAATGTATACACAGGCTCCACTCATCTAGGAACATTGACACACATTTTTCACCCATGCAAATACACACACACTAAATAGATACACTGCAACCATCTTATAGTAAAGTAATTTTAATATTGTAACAAGCACAAATCTTTCATAATGTTTGGCTGTTCATTCTCCTCAGTCTCCTCTTGCTCACCTCCCCAGTGGCTGCAGGGAAGTGATTGTTTCATCTTTTCTTCACTGCCAATAATGTTGAAGCAGAGGCACCAAATAGCTTCAGGAAGTTGAGCACCACAGTGATCCTATGGCCCCAATCTTTATTCACTATGGCTGTAGAAAGAAATAACCTTCTGTGGTGCCAGGAGTGAAGCAGGTGGCCTCTCACTGCTTCTTCTTATTGCTGTATCTGAGTAGTGAAGAAGGTTGAATTTCTAATCCTCTTGAAGTGCAACACTCAGTTGTCAAGTAGTTGTCTAATACTGCATTTGAAATTGTAACTCACTAACCACTTCACTCCAGGAGGAGTTTCTCTGCTGATATGAATATCAGCAGATCCCCATTAATCTCAACTGATGTCCATTTTTGGTGTCTGTACCCCTACTTGTGGGCACGGAGGCAATTCTCAAAGTTCTGTGCTTTCAGTTCCAGCGCAGGGCATCTCACCCTTGTCCCCCTCTGAACTGTAGGAACCCCACAGTGCTGGTGTAGTGAGCTTTTACCTGGGAATGTTTGAGGAATGTGTTCTTATGGAACCACTCTCTGGCATCTTCAGAGAGAGTATGTCCTGGAACTCCTTGCCACTTTTTTGGCTTGCTGTGCTGTCAGTCTACAGCAATTTTTGCCACCCAAAGAAAGGGGGGAACCCACAGTTATATGACTGACTCCAAGCAGACTGTTGGTTCCTTTGGCCCTGGCTACATCCCCAGATTTCAAGTCCACTTACACCTATTCTTTTCTTGAAGTGTTCTCTCAGACTTCGGTCAGCACCATGTGTGTTAGCTGATGTACTGGGATTGTTGACGCCTGCAGCTCTCCCTGGTTTAGTGAGTCTTGGTTCTCTCCTTGTTTGCTCATAGAGAATTTCATAGTTTTATCTCCTACTTTCCCTGGTATTTTCTAGTATCTAGAAGAAACTGCCGAGCAGCTTGAAGGAGATTGGTTCTTGGCCCTGAGCTATTTAACATTTTATCAATGACTTGGAAGAAAACATAAAATCATCAGAGATAACATTTGCAGATGACACAGATTGGTGGAGTGATAAATAGTGAAGGTCACTGATACAGAGCAATCTGGATCTCTTGGTAAGCTGAGTGCAAGAAAACAATATGAGTTTTAATATGCCCAAAAGTAAAGTCATACATCTAAGAAGAAAGAATGTTGGCCATGCTTACAGGCTCAGGGACTCTATCCTGGGAAGCAGTGACTCTCAAAAATATTTGGGGATTGTGGTGGATAATCAGCTGAATTTGAGCTCTGTGTGTGACACTCTGGCCAAAATAGCTAATGTGATCCTTGGATGCATAAACGGGAATCTCAAATGTAAGTATGCTGCTAGAATATCATGTTCAGTTCTGGTGTCCACAATTCAAAAAGATGTTGATAAATTGGAGAGGGTTCAGAGAAGAACCACGAGAATTATTCAAGGATTAGAAAACATGCTTTATTGCGAAAGACTCAAGGCTCAATCTATTCATCTTAACAAAGAGACGATAAAGGGGTGACTTGATTACAGTCTATAAGTAACTGCGTAGGGGAAAAAAATTAAGAATGGGCTCTTCAGTCTAACAGAGAAAGGTGTAACACAGGGATTGGCAACCTTTGACACGTGGCCCGTCAGGGAAATCCACTAGCGGGCCAGGACGGTTTGTTTACCTGCAGCATCGGCAGGTTTGGCTGATCGCAACTCCCACTGGCCACGGTTTGCCATTCCAGCCAATGGGGGCTGCAGGAAGCGGTGGCCAGCACATCCCTTGGCCCGGGCCGCTTCCCGCAGCCTTCATTGGCCTGGAGCAGCAAACTGCGGAGCTGCGATCGGTCAAACCTGTGGACGCTGCAGGTAAACAAACTGTCCTGGCCTGCCAGCAGATTTCCCAGACAAGCTGTGTGCCAAAGGTAGCCAATCCCTGGTGTAACATGATCCAATAGCTGGAAGTTGAAGCTAGATAAATTCAGACTGGAAATAAGGCATACATTTTTAATGGTGGGAGTAATTAACCACTGAAACAATTTACCAAGAATCATGGTGGATTGTCTATCACTGGCAATATTTAAATCGAGATTGGATATTTTTCTATAAGTGTGTTTTCTATAAGTCAGAATTATTTTGGGGACGTTCTATGGCCTGTGTTATACAGGAGGTGAGACTAGATGATCACAACAGTCCCTTCTGGCCTTGGAGTTTATGATTCTATGAAACTCCAGATGAGGTAAAACCATGTCTTTGATATACAAGGATGACTCATTCTTGCAGCACCTTTGGGCAGTTTGACTGCCTGAGGAGTGACAGCTGCTCACAGATATTGCCACAAGCATCCAGGTTCTGGATACAGTATATTAAATGTCTCTTGGCCTCCAACACTTCCAGGAAGCCTGGTCCAGAATGCTTGAAAGATTCAGTCTCGAGAGCCAAGCTGGGCATCCAAACTGGGCACTGCAGCTTTAAATTGGTGCTGACCATGATGAAATGGGCTTGCTGGGACAGACCCTAAAAAATCTTTGGGGAGCCAATCTAGACCTGATTCAGGGCCACCAAACTGTGTAGAGGCTTCACCTTCAGTTTCTTAATGCACCACTCCAGAGTTGTTTAACAGATTCCTCAAAGGAGGTGTCTCCTCTGTGCCAAAGCACCAAGCTGATTTCTTCCTAAAAGGGCTCACTTTACTCTGTACGGAATATTATCACTTCCTTCAGCTTCTGACAACAACCAATCAAGTTATCCAAAGCCAGCAATGATGAACCAGTTTCAGACAGGAGATAGTATTGGTAAGCCTGGTATCTTTCTTCAACCAAATGAGTCAGCTCAGAAATTGAGGTTTGTGTCCCATGAGTCAGCTTTCCTGGTGTAGCAGTAGACAATCTTTGTTGGCAGAGCCTACACCGGGACTTTGATGCTGTATACTTGCTGTAACATCCTTGACACTGCAGCCATTCAGAATCTACACAGCAGCTCCTGACATCTATTTTGGAGGAATGGAATGGACTAGATGAATATAACCGGGACTATTTCTGAGATAATGAAGACTCTTATAAGATTTTTATAAGGACTCTTATAAGATTTTTCTCTTATTTTTATGGGACGAGAAAGGTGACAAATTCTCCAGGAAGACCTTGCATGTTTGTGGTTTATTCAAAAGGATGCCAAAGATCTTCCACTTTGTTTTGGAGGATACTGAGAATATAAATTTCTAAAGCTCCCAGGGAAGGTGCATTCTGCAGATAGTTGGCAGTGCCTGACCATCATATTCTGAAATTGCTGCCAAAGGAAGAGTGGCAACAGCTGCATACTACCCAATCTATAGTAAAACTGGTAGATAATCATCTATCTCCCCCACCACAACACACTTCCCCCTTCATCAGATTGAACTGTGGATAAAGTTCTGCTTTTTTTTTTTTATTGATTCTGCCCATAAAGAGCATGATCTTACCATCCCATCTGCACCACTTAGTAAGCTCATTCTATGTCTGAAGAACGTATACTGCTCTCTTTCTCTCCCCATGGGTATTGCAAAGGTTTCACTTCAATGGGGTCCTAGAGGAGCTTCCACTGTGGAACCTGCTCTTTCTGTGGGCTATGGCTTAAAGCTATATTCAAACCATACGTGCCGTTCATTTTAGTGCATTTCCAGCATTGGTTTAATACTATAATACCAATTATCTGTAACCTAGTGGGCATCCAGTACATTTTGTGAAAAAATCGTAGTATTGCTTTGCCATGCTTATGGGGTCCAAACAAATATATATTTTTTCTTTTGTAAACTCAGAAAAAATGTGATTTTTCTACAAGAGTCATCTATAGTTGAGTTGCAGATATACTTTTGTGGTTTGCTGCGGCATTCAAATGAAGACAACTCAATTGCCTATGATAAGACTGAATTTAGCAACTAAAGATTAGCTTAAACAACACTATTTTAAGTTTCTCAATTTCCAACATAAATAAATCATCATAGCAGTTTATATTCTGTCTAAACACATCTCATCCAAAAGCCAAAGATCATTTTGGACTTCATTTATTCACCTGAGCCATGTTGTTCCCCATTATGCCAAAGAAATTGGTTTGTTTATTCTAAGATTAAGTCAGCAGGGGTGCTGTAAAGAATGTAGTGGTAAACATACTGTATATTACCCTAAATACCAATGCAGTGATACCAATTAACTTTAAGCCAAGGGTCAAATTTCAGTTTCAGGGCATTGCCTGTCAGTCACACCTGTCAGTCTTCTCCTTGATATCACAGTGTCACATGGGAAGATTTATATTTTACTCTATCAGTCATCTTTTTAATAAATAATAAAATTTAACTAAACTATATTCCCTTTGTCAATTGGGACACAGACAAGCCACATATGTTAATCTTGCGCTGAAGAGAATTCCATGTCATATAGCATGTTTTGTCCATTTGGCTGCTTTATAAAACACAGATGCATTCAGCCAATCAGATTACTGAGTTATGGTGCACATTCATTTGTTCTTGTTCTCCAAATAAAATTACCAAATGGCTGTATAGTTCCATTGATGACTGGATTGAAAAATGTAATCATTGTTATTTTATTTGTTTAATTTATATAAACAAAATCTAATGCTAGCTATCAGAGGCAGCCCTACTCTTTATCATTCCCCAGTATATAATACCTGCCTGCCTTATTCTAGGGTGGCCACTCACGATGGACACCATGTACTCTGCGTGGAGACCTGGGAAACCAGTGTCCAACCTTCGCTTCTCTTTTCTCAAGATAGCCAGAGAATAAGGAAAAGATGTGTAATGACTTATTACGTAGATTTATATGGCACATGTGCGGTGTTAAGATGGTTGGGTGATTTTAAAAAAAATATGTTCGTAATAGTGCTGAATGAAAACTGTAGTTTCCGTCCTATGGAAAATTCTGATTCTTTTCCGCATTTGTTTTCATTGTAAATCTGAATGAAATATCAAAATGTCTCACTGAATGAAAAGTTTAAAAAAACAATTTAGAAATTTTAAAATGTTTGTTTTGAGTCAGTTCATCATTAAACTGCATCTGCCTAAAATGCATTGGTGCCTCATGGGAGTTGTAAATTGAGTGCCGCATGCCCTCAGTACTTCCTATGGGCTGCGGTCTGTAGCTGGATTAGGTCTCCTATGATGCACTCCAATGAGGCGACACCCATAATGGACCATCTTTAGAGGAAAGATGGAAGGTGAGGTCTGGCTTAGGAGCCATAGAAGAGAATGGGGGTGCATGAAGCTCATGAAGTACAACTACCCTGTGACACTGTGGTACCTTAGGGAGACAGCTTTATGTCAAACTGACCCAAAATAAAATATTTACTTTTGATTTTCCTAATATAATATTGGGGGGGGGAAAGGCAAAATCAAATTTTTCTCACAGAAATTCCCATATAGTTAAAACCCCCCGAAATTTTGATGTCATTCTTCAGAACTGACAGATTCTTCATCAGCAGAAGCTGGAGCGTAATGTTCTTCTGCAGAGAATGATCTCAATATAACTGAGGCCACAGGGTACTCTTAGCAAAGATGGCTGTTGTCTCAGTCATCTACTCCTCCCAGCCTGTTGGCACAGGAGTAACTGTTCTCTCCACTGGCATTGGGAGCAAAGGGAGAGGGTGGCCATTTTGAAAAGGAGCAATTCTTCATGAGTTTCTATGAAGGGGAAGATTGCATGTGCCATCTGTGCTGACAGAAGAAGGTTCCATTTTGAAAAGTAAAGGAAAAATAACCATTCAGCCTAAAATATTTATTTTCAAAAACTCCTGCTTGCACCAGATTTACTCAAGAAGCTAGGTGGGAGGGATGGGGAAACTAGGGTGTGGTATGTGTCTGTATTTGCAGGGGAATGTTGGAGGGTTTAGGAAGAAGAGGAAATCTTGGGGAGGGGAATGTGGAGGACAGGAAAGGGGAAAAAGATTGGGTGAGGCACAAGTGAATATAGACAGTGCAAATGGAAAGGGAAATTAGGAGTGTAGGTATGAGGAATGTGGAGTATGTGAGCAGGGGCATGAGGAGAACAGAAAGGAAGGAGGAAAAAGAAAAAAAAACATCTAATATGTCTTCAAAAATCAGTTTAATCCAATCTGGGACTATGTACACTTTAATCATATGATGGCATTACTACAAGGAATAGTTAAAGTTATTTGAGTCCTTAACTATACATGTTTATACTTTAATAATACTACTTTTTTAACTTTAACTCTACATAGGTTTATAACACTTGTTTTGGGGGAAATTCCCATTGTTTTCTGGGAATACACACAACATAGTATGCTGAAATCACTAAAAGATCAGCACCACGGTATATTTTGGAATTACCTTAGAAGGTACTTAGGAAATTGCTAAGGGTGCTTATTTACATAGCAAGGGCCAATCCTACACACATTTTTGTACAATATATAAGAAGTGTGATCTAGTAATCATTATAATTGCTCGCCCTACTTGCTCGCCATTCACAATTTCTAATGTAAGGGGACATTTGCTTGGATTGCCTGCAAGGTCCTGTGCAATGTGTTATCTATCGGTCCTGCGAACACATTTCTGTTATTGAATTTAGATGTACAAGGGCCTGAATTACCATTTTAAAAATTAGTGTGTGGAAAAAACAATAGACACAGTTGGCCACATAACAAAAATGCTGAGGGGAAGAGTTTTCTATGGAGCTATTATACTTCCATAAAACAAGGGGCACAAACATGTAGGATAGGTCCATAAACAGCTAGGGTAGTCAGGGATGCAACCCCATGGGTATCCCTAAACCTCTGACTACCAGAACCTGGGACTGGGTGACAGGGGATGGATCACTCTATAGTTGCTCAGTTCTGTGCATTCCCTCTGAAGCATCTGGCATTGGCCACTGTTGGAAGACAGGATACTGAGCTAGATGGAGCATTGGTCTGACTCAGCAGGGCCACTCTTATGTTCTTAATGTAGCCCTAAATTCCAAATCCTGTCTGAAACCACAGAAGCTTTTCCTGTTGTCAGGAAATGAAGTAAATGAACTGAACACAACAAGAGACCCAACTAGCAGTATTTGCCTTATTTGCATTATCTTCCAAAAGTTTGGAGCTGTTCAGTTATTAACATCACTCAGACAGTACTTTGGTAGTTACAGAATGCTTTGTTATGTGGAATAAATAAATCTGGGAATCATCTAATTAAAAATGATATACTGCATCATAATGGTAAAAAATCCAAGCCAGTTGAAGTGTATACATATTGGAAAATGTAGATCCAATATGAAGTCAGGGAAACTCCATAATTCAAAGGAGCAATATCAAAGAACCGTTATTTATGGTTGCAGGCTTTCACCATTGAGACAAATAGAAATGAAAACCTGCCAGATTCCATCTTTAATAGAGGGTCATTACAAAAACTTGTTAAGGCAGTCTTAGTAGCATGGTGTGATCTAAACCTGGTAGGAAATATTCTGGTACTATAGCACCACAGAGATAAAACAGCATTCCCTTTTCTACAGACGTCTCTTTGTCCTTTTGCTGGGATAGATTGATTTGAAATAGGGTAGACATTTAAGAGTTCCCTTGAAGACAGTGGAAGTGTTCTTAATAAGTGTAGGTGGTTATTGAAAGTATTCTGAGGGAGACTATCATGGGGTGTATGGGGAAGCAGATGGGCAAGGCTGCTGCCAGAGGAGCAAGCAGGCTGGAGAAGGGAACTCCTGCCAGTAATCTGCTGAGAAGCAGCTCCAAGACAGCACCCTGAGAAGGGAGAACCAGACCAATAGGCTGGAAAGCCTACAGAAAGCACGAGAGGTAGGAAGGAGCTCAGGGCATGACCGGAGTTGCTAAGTCCTGATTGTGCCGAGCTGACTTAAGGGCCCTGAGCTGGAACCCAGTGGAGTGGGTGTGCTTGGGTACCCCTACCAACCCCCTGAGAGACTTAAGAACTGAGAGTGTTTTTCAGACCCCCTGGGCATCAGGACCAGATGACCAGGAATAAGGAGAAAGTTCACACACCGCAGTGGGACTTGGGCAAGAGGGACCAACTGACCATCTTGCCAGACTGAGTGAACTCTGGTGCAATTCTCTGCCTGGCCAGAAGGGGTGCTGTGGCATTAACACACCAGCCCTCAGAGAGCATTTACGTCCAAAAGAATTCCATACCCAACATGTTTAGTTCTTTATCTGTTTACTTGTTTTGGTGCTTAAATGGGAGCTGTGCTCTTTTCAAAATCCAGTCCATAGTCTCTGTATCCTCTCCACCCATCCAGTTGAGATCACTGGGTAAGAGGGCTCAAAGAGGAAAGAATTCTGAAAGCCACTTCTGTGAGGAGTGTGCAGCTAAATATGCTTTGCCTGGTTGAATGGCTAGGTTGTATTGAGAAGAGAAAAATAGTAGTGAAGAGGCACCTGATATATGTACTGCTGCTCTTTTCTCTGTGTTCCCACCAAAGGTATTAAATGATTGCTCAATTGGGATTAGTTGCAAATAGACAATTCCTTTAAAAAAATTCTATTGGTTTCCTGCTCCCACTGGAAGAAAACAGTTGGGAAGCGTATAAAATGGCAGGCAGCCTCAGTTCTAGTTTTCCATACCATACTTCTTCAGTCCCCCTACTGTTTTGGGAGAGGAAGTTGGGCGCATAAACCACGTCCTCTATCAGGATGCAGTCTTCCCTGAATGTGAGAATCTTTCTAAATCTAAAAATAATGTGTTAATGATAACTTCATCTATCTAGTTATTTAAAATTAGCATTTATTGCCCAGAAATTAGTGCAACAGGCCAAAGCAAATCAAGACAGCAATTCTGGGTCACAAGTGCAATAATTCATCCAGTAATAATAAGCACTGCAACTAGTTTAAAATCTCAAAATTACACTATGGGATGTAGTTCAGAATCAATAAATAATATGAGTCAGAAGAAAATGTGAAGATATAGGAATGGTATGAGCAGTTTCACAAAGTTCACAAAACTATCGACATGTTTTCCTCACATTCTAGCTCTGCCTCAGAGGAATAAACTGGAATTCAAAATAGTGATAATAGTTCTAAATAAAGTTTCTGGCTGCTCTTTACCCTCTTCAGTTATATTGGAGAAATAATTGGCCCTGGTTTCTTTCAGAACTTTCCAATATTGAGACAACATTGAGATTTCCACATAATATTGTGTATTCATAGCCCAAATGCTGCTTGTTCTTCCAGCCAGCATTCTTGTATCTGTCAAGGCCTCAAGCTCTGTTATATAACAAGAAAACTGCCAAAATATGAATCAGAAATTTTGTCTGACTTAAAGCAGTTTCTCAGCTTTATTGGAAATAGTAATTTTACAATTCTACAGCATCCTCTACTGTTTTTAGTATGGTTCATTTTGTATTTGTTTTCCAAAACATCCAGAGCAGTCATACCAATAGCAATATAAAATGCACAGTAAAATCACAGTAAGCTTGAACAAAACAGACTTAACAAACGGTAACCTAGGGATAGCAAAGTGCAGTACACATTGTCACTGGAAGGAGTCAGGTGGGGGCAGGCTGTCAACCTGGGACAGGCCTGGTGTGGTGAGACAATTGGCTGAGTGCAGGCGCTTCACAATCTGTCATGCGTTTCATCAGCTTGGTTGGTAGCTGCTTGATGGAGCCAATCTAGAGGAGTGTATCAAAAAAACAGGACAAAACTGTATTTGTTTATTTGTGTGAATTCCATACCTGACATGTTTGTTTTTGTGTCTTTGTTTATTTGTGTGAAACAAATGGACATTGACATGGCTACTAAAAACAGTGACATTCCCAGTTTTGAAGGAGGAATGATCGTCTTGCAAACATGCCAGCTATCACATCTCCCCTTAGAAGAAACAATAAAAAATCCTAACAATTTCTTACATTTTTAAATTCTTGAAAAATGGAAGAAGATAATAGAATAATGCTGTTGGTAATCATATCACAGATTAAATATGCATGCACACAATCCCCTCTATTAAGTTTAATGGGTTCAATTAAAATGCATCTAATAGCTCCGAAGTGCAATAAAGTTGCATCGTTTGTTAGAAGAGAATTTAAGTCCCTCCCATGAAGGAATCCGTCAGTCACAAGGATCACAAAAGGTTGGGGTTAAGTGGGGAAGGATCAGAAAATTTCTTAAGAGGAGATGGTTTCAGCAGCACCAGGGAAGATGCAATGTCAGAGTTTTGGGGTGAGGGAACAGAAGAAGATAGAGAGCATGAAGGTCAGAAAGGGAGTAGGAGTGCTCACTGTAACAAACCACTTCTTTGGTTATTGGATTTTGTGATTCTGGCTCTGAATGAATGACAGGATAAAATAATAATAAATTTTTAAAAGCAATTGTGAGATACTCATATTTTGTTTTCCTGTTCCTCTTATCTATCTTTATTTTAAAATGTCTTAAGAATTGAACCTCTTATATTGCAGTATTTTTTCCATATTTGGATTATTACTGTTTATTTTTTACTATGTAAACATTCTTTTTTTCCCCTCACTTCCTCTTATTTGCCTGTGGTTTTCTTTTTCTTTTTTAATTTTATTTTTATCTAGTAAATGGCTTCCGCCCCTCCCCCGAATCGGCGACCAAAAGCTTCTTCATGTATTTCCCTCCTCTCCCAGCCCCCAAGTGATATTTGAATTCTGATACAAATTCATTATTATTCAATTATTTTATTTTGTCAGATTTTCAGAAGTGCTCAGCAGCCAGCACACTCTCACTGTCGCACTTTCACAGATTTTCAGAACAGCTTGGTACAGTTCAGTTGAGCTCTTTTGAAAATCTGACCACTTTATGTGGTGTATAAATGTGAGCTCTGTTAATACTCTGGCCCTGGGCGTAGGTGCTGAACTCTTACAAAAACCTGGCCAAGAGTGTCATAAGAGTGCATGGCACTTTGCAAACAAGGGCTCCAATTGTGCAACTGACTTGGCCCAGGGTACTCTTGTACAGAACCCTATTGAAGTCTTTGGGGCTTGTCAGGGGTGTATAGAATTAACTGAAAGGTTAATAAGAAAATTGGCTGCCTGCTCAGCTGGGGCTGATTGATGGCCTCACAACAGCTGCAGAAGAGCAGGGTGGCTGCTTGAGCAACTGAGCCTGCAACAACAGATTGGTGAGAAGCCACCCAGGAAACCAGCAGATTCTCTGGGAGAGAGGAACATGGAGTGTGAGTTTGGGAAATAGCCTACAAGAGAGGTGTGGTGGGCAGCAGCAAGAGTGTGCAAGAAACTGATTCCAACTGCTTCAGATTGTATTGGAACCCAGAGGAATGGGCAGGCCTGGGTTCCCCTGCAGACCCTGCCAGTGAGGTTTTTAAAGTCTGCAGAGAGAAAGTGGTCCAAACTGCAAGAGAGTAGAGACTGTAGACAGTGGCAGATTAGCCACTGGGCTGATAGGGCGTGTGCCCTGGGGCCCTGGCCAATTGGCACGCCCGCACCCTGACCCCACTCCCAGGCAGGAGCACCAAGCAGGGTGGGGGAAGCCTATGTACTCTCACCCCACTCCCTGGAAGGAACACTGTGGGAAACCCCAGCACCCAAACCCCGGCTGTGACCCTGGGACTGGAAGAGCTCTCGCTCCCCGCTGCGGCTCTGGGTGGGGCAGAGCTTCTCTGGTCTTGGGGCCACAGGAAAGAGGGGTGAGAAAGAAAACGGGTTGTGGGGCCACAGTTGGGGGTGGAATGGGGCAGACAGTGGGTGGAACTGGACAGGGCCACAGGTGGAAGGGGCTGAACAGGGGCAGAACTGCAGGCAGAAGGGGTATTCTGTGGGTGTCCCACAGTATTCTTGCCAGCAAGTTAAAGAAGTATGGGCTGGATGAATGGACTATAAGGTGGATAAAAATCTGGCTAGATCATCAGGCTCAACAGGTAGTGATCAACAGCTCAATGTCTAGTTGGCAGCCAGTATCAAGTGGAGTGCCCCAGGGGTCGGTCCTGGGGCCAGTTTTGTTCCATATCTTCATTAATGATCTGGATGATGGGATGGATTGCACCCTCAGCAAGTTTGCGGATGACAATAAAGTGCGGGGAGAGGTAGATACTCTGGAAGGTAGGGATAGGGTCCAGAGTGACCTAGACAAATTGGAGGATTGGGCCAAAAGAAATCTGATGAGGTTCAACAAGGACAAGTGCAGAGCCCTGCACTTAGGACGGAAGAATCCCATGCACTGCTACAGGCTGGGGACCTACTGTCTATGTGTCAGTTCTGCAGAAAAGGACCTGGGGATTACAGTGGACAAGAAGCTGGATATGAGTCAACAGTATGCCCTTGTTGCCAAAAAGGCTAACAGCATATTGGGCTGCATTAGTAGGAGCATTGCCGGCAGATGGAGGGATGTGATTATTCCCCTCTATTCTGCACTGGTGAGGCCACACCTGGAGTATTGTGTCCAGTTTTGGGCCCCCCACTACAGTAAGGATGTGGATAAATTGGAGAGAGTCCAGCGGAGAGCAATGAAAATGATTAAGGGGTTGGGGCACATGCCTTATGAGGAGAGGCTGAGGAAACTGGGCTTATTTAGTCTGCAGAAGAGAAGAGTGAGGGGGATTTGATAGCCTTCAACTACCTGAAAGGGGATTCCAAAGAGGATGAACTAGGTTGTTCTCAGTGGTGGCAGATGACAGAAAAATGAGCAATGGTCTCAAGTTGCAGTGAGGGAGGTCTAGTTTGGATATTAGGAAAAACTATTTCACTGGGAGGGTGGTGAAGCACTGAAATGGGTTACCTAAGGAGGTGGTGGAATCTCCATCCTTAGAGGTTTTTAAGGCCCGGCTTGACAGAGCCCTGGCTGGGATGATTTAGTCGAGGGTTGGAATAGATGACCTCTGAGGTCTCTTCCAACCCCAATCTTATATGATTCTAAGGGGTGCAGTGGGGAGCAAAGAGCCTATCAGCTCAGGGCACCTCTGCTTCCTCCCTTCCTGTGAACAACAACGATAATATGATGTCCCTGCTCCCCCTTCCCATCAGTATTTGCCCTGGGAAAAGGTTGAGGAGTGCCTGAAGTTGCATCCCCACAGCCTGGGAAAGGAGAGAGGGGACCCTACTGCATCTCCCCCAGGCCTGGGAGAGTGGTGTGAAGAACCCAGGGGGAGCAGAGGTGAGATGGAGGGAGGGGGGCTGAACTGAGTGGATGGGGTCTGTATGGGGACAGAACTGATAGTGGGTGGAGGACAGGATTAACTGCTGGGCAGAGGATGGACAGATGTGGGGACGATAGCTCCTGGAGCAGAGGCTAAAATCACCAAACCCATTACATTTAGGAGAATGGGCAACACTAATTCTCACACAAACACACCGGTGATGGGTGGGGAGAGTTCAAAAATCAAAAGACAGAAAACATAATATAATAAGATTTATCTTTTTTGGGGGGAATATTATGATTTTGGGGAGGGGCTGATTCTTGATTTTAATCTATTGAGGTTGGCAATACTGCACATGGACATACCAGTCTCGTGTCAGATTTGGGCCAAATAAAATCCTATTGAAGAGTTTGCAGTCAGTGTTTAGACACAGCATAATGGGTGAAGACAATGGAAGTAATGAGGGTAGATAAATGGGTTACCACAAAATATCATATGATTGTTTTGGTTATTTTTGCATGTCTTTTACTGGTGCTGTTAAAAAGTACATTTCTGTTCAGTGTGTGTGATTTAGTATTTATACACCAAAGGGATTGGTGGAAGGGGGTGATAGAGAGAGGAGAGGAAAGGAAGTAAGAACTAATGAGGAATCAGGGCCCAACCCTGTACTGAGAACCATAGGGATTTCATTGGGGCTTCTCACTGGCTCAGGAGTCTTCTAGAATCAGCATATTGGTCTCCATGTAGGATCAGAGTCTTAATGTCTATATTTTTTGATGGAAAGAGAATGATAATGAACACTATGAATGAAATTCACCCAGGAGCTGAGAACTACTGCAAGGTCCTTCAGACATTTCAGTCACACCTTGGGTTTGCATGCCAGGGATCGGGAGCAGAGTTGGCTGCACAAGGGGTTTCTGCTCCCTCTACAGGCCACACTAGAGGCTTCTCTATGCAAAGACCTAGTGTGCAGCAAGCCAGGGTGCAAATGTCCTGCACACTAGCTTGCTGTGCACTAACTGGTTATGTGGATCCTGTAGCCGTGCAGTAAAAATTCCATAGTGTGTTTTGACATACTGCTCTTTTAAATAGTCGTACATCAAAGTACATTACAGAACTTTGTGATGTGTAGCAAGGTTCATGCAGTCACTTAGTGCAGGGCAGGCTAGTTCGCTGTACATTTTCATCCTGGCTTGATGGGTACTAAGTCTCCATGTAGACAATCCCTGTGATCTGCACGCATGCCCCCCCCAAAATGGCCTACGTGGAGAGGGTCAAGGAGAAGGGTCATGAGATTGTTTACATGGACGGGCTGGCCGCAACGTGCTGTTTAAGTGGCACAAAGAGGCTGGAGTAGCAGATTCTGTAGGATGTGCTGCTGCCCCATGCTCCTAACTCTGAGTTGATGCTGTTGGATTTAACCTTCCTTGTGTCCCCATATGGTTGACTCTGTATCACTCAATTATTTGGATTTTATGCTAGTGACATGAATTTCACCTCAAAAAGAACTAATTAGCACAATCCAGATGTATTTACATTACCTCTCCCTTTAAAGTAGAAGAATCTGAAAGTTCCATGTTGTCTTTACTGTAGCTACACATTTAAGAAAGGGCTTTAGCAGTAGGGTTGCCAACTTTGTACTCAGACAAAACCAAACACCCCTACTCCGCTTCTATTCTGACGTCCCGCCCCCCTGCTCATTCCATCCCCCCTCCCTCTGTTGCTCACTCTCCCCACCCTCACTCACTTGCTCATTTTCACTGGGCTGGCTCAGGTGGTTGGGATGCAGGAGGGAGTGAGGCCTCTGGTGGGGGTGCAGGCTCTGAGGTGGAGCTGTGGGATTTGGAGTACAGGAGGGGGCTCTCGGCTGAGGAAGGGGGTTGGGGTATGGGCTCTGGGCTGGGGGTGCAGGTTCCAGGGTGGGGCCAGAAATGAGGGGTGCAGGGTGTGGGAGGGGGTTTCCCTCTGGGGCAGGAGGTTGGGGTGCAGGAGGATTGAGGGCTCTGTCTGGAGTGTGGGCCCTGGGGTGGGGCTGGGAATGAGGGATTGGGGTGCAGGAGGTGGCTCTGGGCTTGGGATGAGGGGTTCAGAATGCAGGAGGGGGATCAGGGCTGGGGCAGGGAGTTGTGGCATGGGAGGGCTGAGGGCTCTGGGGTGGGGCCATGGATGAGGGATTTGGGGTGCGGGAGGGGACTCTGGGCTGGGGCAGGGAGTTAGGGTGTGGGGAGATGTGAGGGTTCTGGGTAGGGGTGCAGACTCTGGGGTGGGACTGGGGATGAGAGGTTTGGGGTGCAGGGGGGTACTCTAAGCTTGGACCAAGGAGTTTGGAGGGTGGAGGGGGATTAGGGCTGGGGAGGGGGTTGGGGCACAGGACGGGGTCAGGGGTGCAGGCTCTGGGTGGCACTTACCTCAAGCAGCTCCCAGAGCAGCGGCATGTCCCCCTCCATCTCCTACATGGAGGCGTGGCCAGGCAGCTCTGTGCGCTGCCACGTCTGTAGGCGCTGCCCCTGCAGCTCCGATAGGCCGCAGTTGGCCACTTGAGGCGGGGGTAGCATGTAGAGCTCCCTGATTGCCCCTATGGGGCGGGACATGTTGCTGCTTCCTGGAGCCGCACAGAGCCAGTGCAGGCAGGGAGCCTACATTAGCCCTGCTGCACTGCCCACCGAACTTTTATTGGCCCTGTCATAAACAGATAGTTAATGGTTAATGCCTCTTTCACCTGTAAAGGGTTAAGAAGTTCACCTAGCCTAGCTGACACCTGACCAGAGGAACCAATGGGGGAACAAGATGTTTCAAAAGGAAGGAGGGTTTTTTTCCTTTGTTAGTTTTTCAGTTTCAGCCAGAGTGAAAAAGATCAAGGAACCAGCCTCTTATCAGAGTAGTAAGTTTTAGAAAGAAATAAATAGGTTTATGTTTATTTCTTTGTAACCTGTCTTGTGCAATTAGAGGTAGAATCAAATTGGGTATTGGGGTATTTTCATTGGTGTACTAAGTTTTTGCCCAGGGGAACATCCTCTGTGTTTTGAATCTGTTGTCTGTGAGAGTAGCTGGTATGCTAATCTCTCCCAGAGGGTTTTCTTTTACCTTTCTTTTCTTTAATTAAAAGCCTTTTTTCTTAATACCTGATTGATTTTTCCTTGTTTTTAGATCCAAGTGGATTGGATCTGGATCTACCAGGAGTTGGTGGGAGAAAGGAAGGGGGATGGTTAATTTCTCCTTGTTTTAAGATCCAAGGGGTTTGGATCTGTGTTCACCAGGAAATTGGTGAAGTTTCTCAAGGGTACACAAGGAAGAGAGTGCTTGCGAATGGTGGCAGCCAGACCAGATCTAAGCTGGTAATTGAGCTTAGAGCTTCTCATGCAGGTCCCCCACATCTGTACCCTAAAGTTCAGAGTGGGGAAGGAACCTTGACAGGCCCAGTCAGCGGTCAGAAACCAGACACCTGGCAACCCTATTTAGCAGTCTGTTTTTAAAGTAACTATAAGATGTTATCTGTATGCAAAAACAAAAGAGTAAATTGTGTTCCTGATCTTTGGTGATGGAATTATGCCAGGGTATGTCATTCATCCTTAGGTACAATAGCTGTACCTAAGGAAAACAGGAAATCTCAAAAGATCTTTTTTCGGGAGTCTCTTCATATGAGTCTAGTTCAGAACCTGAACTCATGAAATTTTTAAATATATTTTTTTTTGTGGTGAGTTTTGTATGCTGCCATTAGAAATTTCTAGTCATTTTATCAAATTCTGGCTTGTGTAACCCTATTGACTTAGTGTGAATGTAACTGAAGATAGAATTTAGCTCCAGGATTTTATATTACTGCCCTACAAAATATCCACCATTCTACAATATATCCAATTGACCTCCTATAGGTCTTGCATTATATTTCCTTTACTGCTGCTGAGAATGTTATAATGCCTTTTGATTTGACATATATTATTTCTCCATGTGTTTCCTCTAATAATTATGATTTGTACATTTATCCACACTCAGGGCTACAGATTTCCTATTAGGAGGACTACTTAAATGATTTACTGTATTTTGGTTTAGTAACCTCTTTTTTTTTTCTGTGTACCAATTGCAGCAAAGCTAGAAACTTTGTTTTCAGTACCACTTTCTAGCTGTTTTATATAACTAATAAAGCCACTAAAGTCTCCTCTTTCTTCCCAGAGTAGACCTCTTTCTATCTTGAAAAGGTTCCATCTACTGCTGATCTCTTTGTTCCTTCCTAATGGCAGTTTTCAGCCTACGGAGTCTCTTTTCATCTGTTTTCTTGACTTAAGAATTAATTATTTAAATTTGTCAAGTGTTCTGTGTAAATATAAGTACATCAGGTCATAGTTCCCCTAAAAGCTGCTCTAAAAGAGAGAGTAGAATTTCTAGCCCTGCATTTCTTCATATTGGGTTTTGTGTTGGGTTTTTTTGGCATTCACAGATGCATAGAACTATGTAAAAACAGCCATACTGTGTCAGACCAATAGTCCATCTAGCTCCATATCCTGTCTCTGACAATGCCCAATGCCATATGTTTCAGAGGGAATGAACAGAAGAGGGCAATTTCAAGTGATCTATTACCTGTAATCTGGTCCCAGCTTCTGGCAGCTGGAGGTTCAGGGATACCGGGAGCATGGGGTTGCTTCCCTGACCATGTTGACTAATAGCCATTTATGGACCTATCCTCCATGAACTTATCTAATTATTTTTTGAATCCAGTTATGATTTTGGTCTTCACAACATCTCATGGCAATGACTTCCACAGGTTTACTCTGTTAGTTTTTAAACCTACTGCCTATAAATTTCATCGTGTGACCCCTCGTTCTTGTGTTAAGTGAAGAGGTAAACACCTCGTTATTCACTTTCTCCACAACGTTCATGATTTTTTATAGATTTTATAGATTTTAATCATATCATATCCCTTAATTCTTTTTTCTAAACTGAAGAGTCCCAGTCTTTTTAATGTCTCCTCATAGAAGCTGTTCCATTCCCCTAATCATTTTTGTTGCCCTTCTCTGCACCTCTTCCAATTCTAATATATATTTTTTGAGATGGGGGATAACCAAAACTACACGCCATATTCAAGGTGTGGATTTATATAGTGACATTATGGTCTATCTATCCCTTTCCTAAAACTTTTGACTTCTGCTGCAGTTTCAGCAGATGTTTTCAGGGAACTATCCCTGATGCCTCCAAGATGTTTATTGAGAAGAAATGTCTAATTTAGACCCTGTTGTTTTGTATATTGAGGTGGAATTTTTTTTTCTCAATATGCATTACTTCCTGCTTTGTAACTGTTAAGTGCAAAGCTGACTTCTTTTTTGAATAATTTTGTATTGTCTGCAGATGTTACCAATTCACTGTTCACCCTTTTTCCAGATCATTAATGAATATGTTGAACAGTGCAGGTCCCAACACAGAGCCTTGGGGGTACCACTAGGTACCTCTCTGCATTAACTAATGAGTTAACATCACTATTTTCTCTTCAGATAATAATATTTATAAAAGATGAACAGGCTTTTATCCATGCTCTAATATGCTTATATCATTTAATTTTCATAATAAATATTGAAATAGACTGCCCATCACACTTCAACAATGAATATGCCCCAGCAACAGTAACAAAATAAAAATCTCTCCCCAGCAAGCATAATATTCCTCCAGTCTTCAGCACACTCTCTTCTCAAAAGCCCACGGAAAAGATGGGCCTTACACCATGTCTGAAAAGTTACAAAATCTGGGCTCTGGTAGCAGGGCAGGCTCCAGGTTTTTTGCTGCCCCAAACAAAACGAAAAAAGAAAAAAAAAGCCGGAGTGCTGCCCCTTGAAAAGTGCTGCCCGCAAAGGGCTGGAATGCTGCCCCTTGGCAGTGCCTAGAGCTGGCCCTGTCTGGTAGATCAAGTGTGAAGCGAGTTCCAAAGTCAGGTACTGCACACAGGGAGTGCTCTGCCAACCCTGCCTTATCATTTGTATAGAGAAAGCTTACCCTTAAATGCCTCTGATCTCAACCGTTGCAGTATGATGCTATAGGCTGCTTCCTACCTCCTCCCTCCCCCTGCTCCAGCCAAAACAGCCTATTTGCCCTGTCTCTGTCTTTGAGATGCTGCTGCTATTTGTTTTCTTTGGTGTGCTTCATCTCCTTACCTGAGTAATATACTGGGCAATATCCTACAGGACTGATTCTCTCCCACCCTCCTGCTCCTATTGCTGTACTCTTGTACCTGCCTTGTTTTGACCTATTTTTTCCCTAATTTTTTAACTGATTATGCTTCCTGTGTACTTTACTAACATCTCTTCACTTTCTAATAGCAAACTGCTCTTCCATAAGTGCCTCTGTGAAGTTCCTCCCAATGGGAGTTCCTGGAAATTAGTTGGCAGATCAGAGATTTCTGCGTTAAACTTATAAATCTTAACTGGAGCATGCTATATTTTTCAGAAAGGTCAGAAATTTATGATTGTCTATTTAGAGTATAACACTGTAGACAAGTCTAGCCCCTTGCCTACATGGCAAAAATCTGCTTTAACATTTCCAATTTCTTTTGTAAATCCTAGCACCTTTGCATTGCATCCCAGTGCTTACTTTGGTGATTCCAAAGAAAATTGTAATGTTGTCAGTCTTTTAGATCCATAAACCCTTCAACCTTTTGAATAAATTCATTGTATAAGCTACTGTAATACCAGGATACAAGTAACTGTGTTAAAAACAATTGAATACATTTATTAATGAGGGCAAGGATGGATTTGTGGGTAAAACATAAGAATGAAACTCAGGAGGGCTGGATTCTCTTCCCAGTTGTGCCAAAGCCTGCCTGTGTGTGTTTGGTAAAGTCAGTTTTAACTTCTCTGACTTAGTTTCCCAGTCTGTAAAATTGGAATAATAATACTTCCCTACCTCAGAGGGATGAGGAAAATTTAAATAATTAAAGTTTGTAAAATATTTGAGACTATCTGATGTAAAGTCCTATGTAATAGAAAAGTGTTATTTATGGCATAGATATATGCCCTAATAATATAACAGCATAAACTATATCCCCATGAAAAGAGTGGAAATAAGTTTTCAATCTGATAATTTGTGAAATTTATAACTATATGCTGCCAAGTCTCATTTTAGATGTCTTGGCCTACAGAGAGAACATTTAGTTCCTTCAAATATATTAGACTCGTCCTGTTCACCATATGTATCTACGAGTTTTAGGCAACAGAGAGTTCTACAGTTTCATTAAACACACAAGTGAAACATTGGGTCCATTTGAGTCCTACTGCTATGTCCTGGTCCTGCAAACATTTACATATGTGCATAAAATGAATCACATAAATAGTCCTGCTGAAGTCAGAGTGACAACTTGTATGCTTAAAATTAAGCACTTTCTAAGTTTAAGTGCGTGCAGGACTTCAGATACTATGATGCTTCCCTGATTCAGGGCCAGGCCTGAATTTTTTTGCACTCCCTTCTCAAAACTTAGGGCAAGGGTAGGCAACCTATGGCACACGTACCAAAGGCGGCACGCAAGCTGATTTTCAGTGGCACTCACTGCCCGGGTCCTGGCCACTGGTCCGGCGGGCTCTGCATTTTAATTTAATTTTAAATGAGGCTTCTTAAACATTTTTAAAACCTTATTTACTTTACATCCAACAATAGTTTAGTTATATATTATAGACTTATACAAAGAGACCTTCTAAAAACATTAAAATGTATTACTGGCACGTGAAACCTTAAATTCGAGTGAATAAATGAAGACTCAGCACACCACTTCTGAAAGGTTGCTGACCCCTGACTTAGGGTCTGTGTCACCTCGTACACTTGGACCCTCTGTATAAGTCAGAGATTTCTGTGACCTTGTCTACACACAAGTTCTACTGATTTAAATATCTGAAATAAATGTAGTGATGGAATTGTATAGCTAAGCCAGGTACTATTCATTTAACTCTCTTTTTAAGCTTGCTGAAGGATAATGATGAGTTGTTACAGATAACGATTGAATTAAATACATCTTTTTTTGTTGCCAAGTCTGGAATTTTTACTCTGTATGACAGGTGAAATATTTTTTAATATTAAGACTTCATTTTCTTTCAGCCCTATGCCAAGATGTAGCAGAAAATTCTATAAGGGAGGTGAAATGTAATATTTTTAAGGAATTTTTGAAAAAATGGCCAACCATACTGTTTGAGGGTGAATTAATATTTCAAGAAGTTGGAACAAATGCTGATTCAAGTGCATACTACATAGCTAATTCTGAGGCCACGTTCTTTCAGATGGAAATAGCAACATTTACAAGTTAATAGATAGGTTTGAAATCCATTTGAAGGCTTCAGGAGATGCCGAGTGTGCCTTTGCTATACCTCCTGGAAATGAAAAATGGGATGCTTGTTCACAAGGTGTTCAATGGTTCACAGGTCTCTGCATTGCACTACAGTGAATCCTTGATTCTCCACTTGCGCACCAGGTGCATTCCATGTAATGTCTTAATATGGTTGATGTTTGTCCACTGTCTTTAGTGGGACTTTAAGGCAAGTGTGAGGTGGGTGAATAAGGCTGTCATGGAGCAGGAGCTTGTACTCATGCAACATACCATAGCCAAGAGATGGCTAGGAGGAAGGATGTTTGAGAGGCATAAGGGTGTTGGTTACAAGTCTCATAGCTGCATTTAGCTGGATCTCAGTGAGGTCTGTGTGTGTGCTTCTTCCCTAAACAGGTTCACAGTACTCAGCTGTGGAATAAAGTAAAGCCAGAGTTGCTGTTTGCAGTATGTGAGCATCACGACCCAAGCTAGAACTTGCTAGCTGTTGGATTATACTGATGTGACTCTTTGTTTTATGGCTCACCTGCTTCAGATGTTAATGAGTAAAGCTGCAATCAAGGGGGGCTCCTAGGTAGCGGGATTTAGGATTGTGGGAGATTGCCTTGTCACAAAAGTTTATGCTCATCATCCTTTTATCTTCAGAATTGTGGAAATGGAAAACCAAGGACACTGTTTTTGATGGCTTGAGTTTGAACCGCCAGTAATGACAGTAGTTTTCCATCCTCTTCTGCTTCTTTGAATGTTACTGCCTGTGTCACTAGTGCCAGATTGTCTGTATAAATTCATTTGTGGCATATCATTTTGGTCACATCACTTACATATAAGCTAAGAAGGGACGGTGCTAGTACTGATCCCTGTGGGAGGCCATTGTGCAGATTCAGCTTTTTGCTAAACTGAATTCAGAGTTAGACATGGAACATTCTGCCTGAAATCATTGACCTAATGAGTTGAAATGCCTGGTTGCATTGAAGGGGTTGGATAGCTTCAGCAGTAGGCTCTTGTGCCAGACAGTGTCATAGGCTGATGACAAGTCTATAAAAGCTGCGGCTGTTTTAAGCTTCCTCTGAGGTGCTTCCTGTACATCTAATAAATGTATCCATCTGTCACCCAGCATCTGATAGTGAAGGATGCTACAGCATGTTTATTAGGAAGTAATACATGTTTTATTAGCCTGTATGCATACATTTGGGTATATGTCAGTAAATGCTTGGGCTTGGCCAGTTCCCCATACCAGATTCTTGCAAATTCTTTTGTACTCCTTCTCTAGCACTCCCAAACACTGACAAACATCTGCTCAGTGATTCCATTGATTTATCTTCTATGTATTGCAACAGATGGATTTTAAAAATCCTTTATGAAGCTATATTTTATTAGGCACCACTGCAATTGCCACATCATGCAGTAAATGGCTTTATATACTAGTTCTAAGATATATACTGTGAGCTTTTTCTTAAGAAATCTGCACTTGAGTCAAGCACTTCTCGTGTAACTTGTACTATTATTTTGGTCACTTTCTTGTCCTTGTGGATCTCTCTTGTACTAAATGGAATCTTCACCGGGTTATCCCTAGTTTTGTTAGAAAAGTCTTGTCTGACTTCATGTCTGGCCTCTTTCCCAATTGCCTTTAACGCTCTATAATTCCTCTACTTTGCTGCTTATCTTCTAATTTCTCATGTTCTGTCCCTAGGGGAAAAAAATCTATATCCCCTTTATTTTCTAAGACATACATGCAAAATAATTCTATATTTTTTGTAGTCCTCTCACGTTATCTCTCTGCTATTCTGAAGAGAACTGAACTTTCCCTACATCACTTGTCTGCTGAGTCTACATTTAAAATAATCATTTTACTATCTGAGACATTCTGTGCATTTGATTCTCATTTTTGTTCCTTTAGTACAAAAGAATAGGTGTCAGGGGACTAACGAAGCTAGAAAACTACAAATGAAGTGTTGTATGGTTTTGTTTTAGGGTTTTTTTTAAATGACAACCTGGCTGCATCTACCATTATATCTTGAATTATGTTTCCACTAAATGTCTGTACTAGGTGGAAAAGAATGTAAGTGAGATATTTTTTTGGTTGATTGAAGTAGAAGTGTATGT
This sequence comes from Mauremys mutica, assembly GCF_020497125.1. Classification (NCBI taxonomy): domain Eukaryota; kingdom Metazoa; phylum Chordata; order Testudines; family Geoemydidae; genus Mauremys; species Mauremys mutica. The sequence continues at coordinate 180,333,874 of NC_059072.1, read as the reverse complement.
ATGAGAGAGATGACTAGTGAGAGAGATGACTAGTAAGAGAAAAGAAGAATGGGCACTTGAAGAAATAGGATTCTACTATTGTCTGTTTGGTCTGTGGACTTCAGCCTGTGACCTGTGAACATCTTTGTAAAATGAATTATTTCTTCTATAATATGTTGGTGTAACATGACAGGCTAGCCTAAAAGAAAAGGGCAAGTGAGACTCTGATACTGTTCACGGGAGTCTGTCCAATAACCAATTCAGATGCCTTGGGTTTTGTTTCTTTGTTTGCATTTTTTTCAGTGTATGCCAGAGAGCATATGTACACAGTAAGGCACTAAAGTTGAAGAGAAAAAATGTGTTATATCATTTTTGTAAGTTGATATGTTACAAGTATTTTTTTTTTTAGCTAGCAAGTGAAAAGTAACAGAGAAACAAGTCGGGAAGGGTGATTATTTTTGAATTATAGTGTACTTTAGTAGCAGATCATGGGCTCAGAGGGCTGTGTGTCCTTGCACAGCCCTAAGAGCAGACCAGGGATTGAATTGTGACTCAGCAAGTCACCATGATTCAGCCCTTGCTCTGTGGGGGATGTTAACTGTGCCAGCTTTTTACTTGTCTCAGATTACTTACCTGTATGCACAAGCAAAGCTGTGCTGTGTAATGCATTTGAGAGGTGGAGTCAAGACTATGCCCATCTCCGGCTCATTCTCTCTCATACTGTGATCTCGGGTTCAGGTAGCCCACAGAGGGCATAAGAAAGTTATTGGCCAAGTGGAGTGAGGCTTTATGCTCAACTTGATATCACTTCTGTTTGTCTGTATGTAATGTGATAACTTGGAACATTGCATATAATCAATACCAACATTTAAAAAAAATATTGAATGGAAAAAAAAAAAAGGAACAATCAGTTGCATACGTACGAAATGGGAAATGCCTAGGAAAGAGTACTGTGGAAAGGGATCTGGGGATCATAGAGGATCACAAGCTAAATATGAGTCAACAGTGTAATGCTGTTGCAAAAAAAAAAAGCAAACATCATTCTGGGTTGTATTAGCAGGAGTATTGTGGCAAGACATGAGAAGTAATTCTTCAGCTCTACTCTGCACTGATTAGGCCTCACCTGGACAATTGGGTCCAGTTCTGGGCACCACGTTTCAGGAAAGATGTGGACAAATTGGAGAAAGTCCAGAAAAGAGCAACAAAAATGAAAAAAGGTCTAGAAAACATGACCTATGAGGGAAGATTGAAAAAATTGGGTTTGTTTAGTCTGGAGAAGAGAAGACTGAGAGGGGACATGATAACAGTTTTCAAGTACATAGAAGGTTGTTACAAGGAGGAGGGAGAAAAATTGTTGTTCTTAACCTCTGAAGATAGGACAAGAAGCAACGGGCTTAAATTGGAGCAAGGGCAGTTTAGGTTGGACATTAGGAAAAACTTCCTAACTGATTAAGCACTGGAATAAATTGCCCAGGGAGGTGGTGGAATCTTCATCATTAGGGATTTTTAAGAGCAGGTTAGACAAACACCTGTCAGGGGATGGTCTAGATAACACTTAGTCCTGCCTTAAGTGCAAGGGACTGGACTAGATGACCTCTCGAGGTCCCTTCCAGTTCTATGATTCTGTGAAATATCATTCAGTCCCAAACTAAACTGTTTCATTTGCAAGCTTGTTTAAAATTTTACTCTTATTACTATTTTAAATTTTTATTGCTTTTCCTAGAGATACAAACAATGATAAGTACACACATGACCAACATCTTGTTGTGTTCCTGAGTACTTTATGGCATTTCCAATAGAATTATGCAATTTTACAACTTGTCAAAGCTGCAAAACCAGACAATACTACGCAATACATTAGGGTGGAGGTTACTGTAATATAATAGTACATGTACATGAAGAGGGAGGGGACAGAAAAGGAAGACAGTTTGATTGCTTAAAGAATGGCAGATCTCTTCCAATCTCAGTATATTTTATCCAAATGTATCTAGAAGCTGGTCTAAGTATCTTTGCATTAATATACCTGATCTTTATGGTGATAAGCTATTCTTTCTTTGTCTGCTAACTCAATCAGATCTGATGATCATTCATCTACCCTGGGCAAAGAACTATCCTTCCATTTTTGTAAAATAATTCACTTGGTGATCATTGGAGACCTCAAAAATAAAAGTCTTTGTGGCAGAGTTAATAGGAAAGTATCCTATGATGATAACTTTCAGCAGAGGTTTGGCTGTTGAAGTCAAGCACCATTTTAACTCTAATGTCCACCTCTTTTCACAGTTGTCTGACTGTTGGACATTGTCATAGCATATATATCAGGGTCCATATTTCTCCACAAAGGTCAGAGGAAAAGGCCTTTGTCTTGTGCAACTGCTGCAAAGTCCAATACATTTTGAATACAATCTTCTGTTGTTTTGAGCATTGCCTGAGATCCACAGAGGCATTTTTAACATTACATAATATGTTCTGCCATTGGGATTCTTTTGAGAGCTGTCACAAATCTCCTTCCCACACTTTCAGAAAGAACGCTAGGCTAATGGAACTCCTGTTTATTAACAAAGCCCATGTAGTAGACATGGGCCTGTGGAGTTTATGAAACAATTTCAAAAGTTCTCAATAGTTCTGGTGGCTTTTGGCAGTTCTATGGCATCTGGACCAAATTGATAGGTAGCAAGACAGTGTGGATGAAATTGGTACTTGTTAGCTACCAATTTTGTAAAGCTTTGTAAAGCTTCCAGATCCTATGTAAAGCTACCACTGTAGTCATCTTATTTTTCTTCATTGGACAAAAAGAGGAGCCCAAGAGACCTCCTAGGGCAGTGGTTCTCAACCAGGGGTATGTCTTCCAGGAGGTACATCAACTCATCTAGATATTTGCCTTGTTCAGTGTTTCTCAACAGTTGTGGGATGGGTTTTGGGGGAGCTGGGTCGCAAAGGCTTGTGTTTGGGGTTGGCAAGCAGGGCAATTGCTCAGGGCCCCGCAAAGCTGAGTTACGTGCTTCAACTCCGAATGTGGGGGCTCAGGCTTCAGGTACACTGAAATGTAAGTGGAATATAAATATTGTAATTGATTGATTTTATATTTATATGTTAACAATGAAAAAGCAATTTTTCAGTAATAGTGTTCTGTGACACTTCTGTGTTTTTTATTATGTCTGATTTTGTAAGCAAGTAGTTTTTCAGTGAGATGAAACTTGGGGTAGGCAAGATGAATCAGACTCCTGAAAGGGGTACAGTATTCTGGAAGGGTTGACAGCCACTGTGCTAGGGGATTCAGCCGCATTAATGTTTAGTTTTCACCCATGTAGATATAATAGTGTTAGCATGCTGGAATTAGTCTGACGTCTGTGACATGATACAAGCATAATAGTAATTTTATAGGTCTGGGTGCTTAAACACTTCCAGTCCCTATAGACAAGTAGGGAGGGGAATTTTTTAAATGGTAGTTGTGGATGTTGATCCGTGCCCCACAGGAAGGCTTTCATAGTGCTGTTAAAATTTCTTAAAATGAGACAGGACTTTACACAGCAGGCTTCTTGGAATATAGTGGAGTCAAGGCAGAATACTCACTTTCATTGTGTTAATCCCTCCCTACAGGCTCAGGGTTAGTGGATGCCCCCTATTTGTATCACTAACCATTTGAGAGAGTACAGGATCTAGGTGTATCTTCACCAGTTTGTTAATATTCTTGGTGCTCTTATACCTAAGAACTTGCTTGCATCAGTTTGCCTAAGGAAATTTCATTTTTTAAAAATAAAATGGAAGTACATTTTGAATTGAAAAGCCATTTTGAATAAAAAAAATCAAAACATTTCATTTTTTTCTGAACATTTAAAAAATGTTACTGAAACAACTCAATAGTATCAACACAAATTTGTGGAATTTGACCCAAATATGCATTTTTCAGGAAAAAAAATTCTTCTCATTCGTAGGTCTGTAAGACTTTTAATCAGAGAGAGGGTAAAAGATTTGGAGCAAAATACTGTCCCATACCTTCACCCATCTGATAAAGCGAACCAAACTTCCATGCCTTTTTCCTCAGTTGGAATGATTTCTCCAACACTACTTACATTCCCATTCTCATCCTAATCCTTCTCCCAGTAGATTCCTGCCCCCATTCCCTGTCAATACCTGATCCTTTCTCACCTCTGTAATTTAAGTACGGCTTTGCAGTTCTGGAGGCCTCTGTAATAGGACATGGTAGGCTGTTCATGGCAAATTTTCTGGCATTTTGTGTGTTTTACCATGTCTAATACCCCAGGATGTGCAATTTAATCTTTGAGAGCACACACTCTAGAGAGGGAGATGGAAAGAAACAGGAAAGCAATAAAAGGCCAGAAAAGTTTACATGAGCAGCCTACCAGATCCATAGAATCATAGACTTTGAGGTCAGAAGGGACCATTATGATCATCTAGTCTGACCTCCTGCACAATGCAGGGCATAGAATCTCACCCACCCACTCCTGTAACAAACCCCTAACATATGTCTGAGTTATTGAAGTCCTCAAATTGTGCTTTGAAGACCTCCAGCAAGTGACCCGTGCCCATGCTGCAGAGGAAGGCGAAAAACCTCCAGGGCCTCTGCCAATCTGCCCTGGAGGAAAATTCCTTCCCAACCCCAAATATGGTGATCAGTTAAACCCTGAGCATGTGGGTAAGACTCACCAGCCAGCACTCAGGAAAGAATTCTCTGTAGTAACTCAGATCCCATCCCATCTAACATCCCATCACAGAGCACTGGGCATACTTACCTGCTGATAATCAAAGATCAGTTGCCAAATTAATTGCCAAAATTAGGCTATCCCATCATACCATCCCCTCCATAAACATATATGTCTCTCAACTGTACAGGAGAGGGCTGGACATTGCAGAGCACACACCTTTGGGGAAATTTGGGGCTGGGAGTGTGTTGGGGTCACCTTGTTGATTGTAACCAAGGCTGGTGGAAGTTAGCGTGAAGCAGCAGGACTGTAGACAGGCTGCTGGGGTCAGAGCTGCTGAAACAGGGCTGTCTAGCACACAGACACTAATCAGGATGTGACCTGCATGCTGCTAGGCTGCTTGTGTGGGAGCTACAACACCAAAGCTTTGTGAGGTGCCCAGGGTTACAGGTCAGGTGGTGACACAGCCCCTCATTGGTCTGGATTTGTACCCTAGAGTGTGACAGGTCCCTGTACCTAGATGCAGATGATGGCTGTGGGGTCAGGGGTGCGACTTGGAGGGGTCATGAACTTGGATGCAGATGGTGGGCAGGGGGAAGGAGGCAGAAGTTAGGGGGGGGGGCCATGTACCTGGGTGTGGATGATGGCCCTAGGGAGTAGGTCTCCAGAATGTAATTTATAATGAGTTGCACCCTGGGGTCTAGAAGGGAAACTTCCAGACTCTGTGTGTGTCTGTGAGAGACAGAGAGACACCAAGCTCTGGGATAGTATCAGGAGGAGGTTGGAGAAAGGAGAAGAACTTCCATAGGTCACTTTAATTCACATTAGAATGAACCTCAGAACCTTAGACTGTTGAGCTTTTATTTCACCCTATTTTCACATCTACAGTTGGCACTACATTCATTAGCTTTGGTATTACTGTCTAATGCCTCCACCTGTAGGACTGTAACGTGAGTTTGCTCAAATGCTGGGCTTGACTTTTTCTCTTTCAAGCACGGTGTGATGAAGCCGGCTTCTTCAGGCACTGAACTCTGGGAGCAAGACTTCAATATGTGCATTTCTGTGAATGTGTGTACTTGTAGTTTCACTCTTGCACCGGAGAACAGGTGGTCCCAATAAGAGATTCCAAAAGCCTAAAAAGATTTGTTTTAAACAGATATATGTCAACTACAGGACTACACTGATTTTATTTCCTAGAGACCTACATTTTCCATCAAAGGATAATGGCCTGTCTCCAGTGTGTCAGATAAGGAGTTTACTTCTATTTTTTCTGGGAAACCAGGGCAAAACTATGACATCTGGAATCAAGAGTACATAGGTGCCGATTTTTTAATGTGTCAGGGTGCTCCCCCTGGCTCTGCCCCAGGCCCTGCCCCACTCCACCCCAGGGCCACCCAGAGGATTCAGGGGGCCTGGGGCAAAGCAATTTCGGGGCCCCTTTCCATAAAAAAAAGTTGCAATACTATAAAATACTGTATTCTCATGGGTGGCCCTGTGGGGCCTGGGGCCTGGGGAAAATTGCCCCACTTGCCCCCACCTCTGGGTGGCCCTGCTCCACCCTTTCCCCCAAGGCCCTGCTCCCGCCCCTACTCTGTTCCAGCCCCTACTCTGTTCCCGCCCCATTTCTTCCTGCCCCGTTCCACCCCCTTCTCCCCCAGTGCCTCCTGCTCCCTGTGGAACAGCTGGTCCGCAGCGGGCAGGAGGAACTCTGAGGGAGGGGCAGGCGCTGATGGCGGGGCCGTGAACAGGAGGCATTGGAGGGAGGGGGACATGGGGGCTGCTGGTGGGTTTTCAGCACCCACCATTTTTTTTCAATGGGTGCTCCAGTGCAAGAGCACCCACAGAGTCAGTGTCTACGCAAGAGGAGATGTCATTTAACTATGTCAAAGCATTTATCAGGGATTCCAATGACCTTGTTTCCTGTTAAATCTCCAGGCTGTTGCTCAAGTTATGAGGATATTGAAAATGTTCTGCATCTTGCAAGGCTTCCAGAGGAGGTTTATAACTTTCTCTAATAATAATAATAATTAATTAATAAAAAGCCCTATATGCTGAAATGTGGCAGATGAAGTTTCTCATCCCAAGCTAGACATTTTCCCCCTTTAGATCTTAAAAAAATCACTTGCATTAAACTAGAAGGATGTGGGGGAGAGGGGAGTGAATGAAATGTGTTAAGGAGTGTAGATTGATTTATTGGGGACTAGAGGAAAAGAAGAAAAATTGCATTTTTATTCTTTTTTTTATTTGTTTTTTTACTTTTTTATAACTCTAAATAAAGTAAATTTAAAAAAATTGTATTAAATGCTGCAGATGCACAATGATAAATAAATACTGGTAAAGATCGATACAACTGAAATACACACATATCTTTGTCTGGAAAATATACTGATTAGCAGCAAAAGAATTTCACTACACATGACTAAGGCTATGATTTTGTCAAAGAGGTTGTGGAAGTCACGGAATCTATGACTTCCAAAGACCTCTGTGATTTCAGCCCTAGTGGCTGGGAGCTGCAGTGTCCTGCCACCTCGTGCAGCAGCAGGGAGCTGTTAAGTACTGCCGCTCTCGCAGGTGACAGGGTGATCCCAAGCAGCTCCCCGGCCGCTGCCCTGGGAGCAGAGGGATCCCCGGCAGCTCCCTGGCTGCAGGGGCAGGGAGACCATGGAGTTCCAAGCCTCTATAGGTGGTAGGGACTCGGCGCTCCAAGCCACCCCACAGGTGCCCAGCCCCTTCCCATTTTGTCATAGATAATTTTAGTAAAAGTCAGGGATAGGTCACGGGCAATAAAGAAGAATTCACAGAAGCCCGTGACCTGTCCCTGACTTTTACTAAAAATATCCATGACAAAATCTTAGCCTTACACATGACTGCTGTTGTGTTATCTAAAAATAATGATCATATTTCAAAAGTGTTACACTGTATCTTTAGCTAAATTTAATAATGTATTCTCAGGCTTATGTCATCCCATGGCACACTGGGCATAGTGGTAGTAGACCTGGCCTCATACAGTTCAGGAAGTATCTGGTTTCTAGTGAACAGAAACTGTGATGTAATGGCTTTAGTGGAGGAACATCTAATGTTGCATAATTGTTTATCTTAATGACATCAGTTGTACTTCCAGACCAATTTTATATACTACAGTAGACATTAAATTAAAATTGTGAAAAGTTTGACACCACTTGTAATCCCAAATGCTGCATTTTTGCACTAGATTTGCTCTGAGTAGCTTGTAATGTCGCAATCAGTTATTTCCATTCATATGGTTGAATTTACAGGATTCTTTTTCATTCCTCAATTTCTGTTTAAAGATGGGAGTTAGCATCCCTATTTAGTAAAGAGTGAATTAGAGTTGGGGAAAATTTGCTGCCCCATGACCTTTGATCTATAGTTGTAACAAATCTCTAGAGAGAAAAGCATTCTGTTCTTCTTCATATACACATTAAGGAAGTTTGCAACTCCCGCTTTGGCTACGACTGCACTATGAACTCTCGTGCACATGGAGCTAGCGTGAGTATAAATAGCAGTGTAACTGCGGTAACATGGGAGGGGTCAGTGGAGGCAGTACAAGTGAAGGTGTGATTGTAGCATGGGTAGGCATACCCAGGCTTGCTTTAATTTAGCTAGTACGGAAAACAATACTAGTGTAGATGTGGCAGAGCAGGCATCAGTATAGTCTAGCAACCTGAGTATGAACCCAGGGTCCCTGGTGGGCTTGTACGTATGCTACCACACTTCACTAGTATGATTATTATTATTATCTTTGCTGGCTAAATTAAAGCCACCACGAGTATGCTACCCATGGTCCAGTAATGCCTTCACTTGCCATGTAGACATATCCTTAGGCTATGTCTACACTACATACCAGTGGCAGTGGTGTGTAGTGCATGTGTAGCTACATGCCATAGTGAAAAGCAAACTGTGACAGATTTTCAAAACCAATGCGCCCAGGACCACAGTTGATCAGGCTGTGGCCATAGGATCTTTTAGGGAGGAGATGACGAGGCACATCAAGGGGCTAAATTTTAAAGCTTTATTAATAAAATACAGCAGAGAGTGCTGGGAATGCCCCCACGCCACTCAGGGGAAGAAAGAAAGCATTAGAGCCCCAAGCCCAAACCCACTTTCATACTCTCTCACACACTACCCAAAGCTGGCCAGGCCTGGGTGTAACATAAGAAGAAGAGGGGGAGGGGTGGACGGGAGTTCTTGCCCTCGGCCTAGGTCATCCAGGGAATCTGCTGTAATCTCTGAATTGCTTCAGCTCTCCGGAGGGTTTTAATTCCTGGGTACCTTTGGGGGGGAGGGGTGTCTCCTTCGGGGACCTTTGTTCCCCATGCTCTGTGTACCAGTTCAAACTGGCCTTCCATGGCTTCCTCAGTTTTCCAAAACATCCCGGATTTGGAGACTTTGTTTTCCCTTCTGTTGGCCTTCGCTGTCGCCATCTCATTCGTTTTCACTGTTCTCGCTGCTATCTTTGGAGCTCTGCATCTCAGTGTATTTTTTCTTTTCTCATGGCTGAGAAAACTGAGAGTTTTTGTCTAGATTTCTCGTCGAGCCCATGACCTTGGGCCTTATCATCACACACAGCTAGCTAAAGTGCTGAATTAACCTGTTCTCTGCTCCCCCCCCACACACCTTTGCTTCTCGTACTCCTGCAAAGGAATCTTCCATTCCCCACTTACACACCTTTGACCCGCCCCAAAATGCTTTGCGATGCTTGCAACAGCGTTAGCCACATACAATGCTGATCTGCCTTCCCTGGGGACTCCCTGAGGGAGGGGGGCATTGTGATGTGACAAAACCGCACCCATACAGCGGTACATGAATCAGTGAAAGACTCCAGCAGCATGGAAAGGCTTCAGCAGCTCCCGCATTTAGAGCTTTTCACTATAGAAAGGACAGGCTTTGGGGTTGGTCATGGGGAGGTAGCAGGGAACCCACCTTTGTGGAGCCTTTCCCTGCTGCTGGAGACTTTCCTTATGGCAGGCTGCTGGCTGAGCCTTTCTGTGCTGTTCTCCCCCTTCCAGGGCCTTTTGCTGCTGCCACAGTCTCTTCCTGGAGCAGGGAAAGGTTCCGGAGCAGTGGTTCAAGTACAGTGGTATGGTCCAATACACCATACCAGTAAGATACTTATAGCTGGTACAGCGTACCGGAGAGACAGACGAGGAGCTCACCCCAGCCCTTCCACACAGCTGCATCTCCTGAGTGCTCCTGACTGGGGTCTATACAGAGCCCCACTGGAGGAGAAGCTGCTGGTGTGGAGCTGCCCGGTGCCCCCTCCCCCACCCCGCCCCAGGTAACATGGGATGGATGTGGAGCATGGGGAGGGAATGGTGAGAGCATGGGGGCCCTCGGCTGGGCTGGGGGCAGGGTGGGGAGGAGTCACGTGTCCCCCCCTTTATGTTTCTCCCATGAGTGCAGAATACCATCAAGAAATTATTTCTACTTGCACCACTGTTCCAGAGGTGGGGATGCAGCAGGACACTACACTGCTGAAAATAATAGTGTAGCCAGTGTGGCATTGCTTGGGCAATAGAGTTGTATAGAGTTCCACCAATGGGCGGAAGTTTTGTATAATTTTTGGTGGTGCCCAAGTGGATCCGTCCTATCCATAGGACAGACCGGGGCAACCGCCCCGGCCCCTGCACTTTGGGGGGCCCCATGCTTCAGGGGGATGCGGGCTCCAAGGTGGCCTGGGGGGGTTAGTGGGGTGCCTGGTGCCGACAGCAGTGAGCAACCCTGCGCTGCCCCGCCTCTTCCCACCCCACCCCTACTCCACCTCTTCCCCAAAGCCCCCACCCCGAGCAATGCCAGGAGCCAGCGAGGTGGAGCGGAGTGGGCTGGGGCCAGGTTACTCGCTGCTGCCAGCGCCAGCCCCCCTCTAAGTCCCCAGGCTGCCCTGGATCCCGTGACCCCCTGAAGCACAAGACAGGGGTAGACACCACCATGTTGTGCGACGAACACTTGACAAAATTATCGGATTTAGTGACGGACATGGGGGTGGGAAGTATTATGTCATTCAATCATTCAACCCATAAAATAGCACACTTTTTGCCGCACTGAAAAAAAAAAGTAATCTAGCTAATAATAGTAGTAATAATAATAATAATAAATTCAACTCATATAATTAATGAAAAATGTGTGTATACTGTATATGAGATTATTACATGAGAAATGAAAATGAGCTTGCTTTGGGATTTTACAAGGCACTTATATCATTTAAACACATTTGGTACCTTGAGGAATGATAACACTTCTTGCAAATCACATAAATAGGGAACTCATGGTCCCCTTCCCTCACCCCATTGCAAAGGCACAGGGGTTATTGCTGGCTGCCCTAGGGCTGCAGAAAACCCTATGGGCAAAACGAGGATCAATTTATACAGAGGGCTGAAGGGGACTCCCATAGTGCATTAATTAACACTTAATAAATACATCAAAATTAAATACATTACAGAGATAAGAGCCTGTAATGACTGACTTTACTTCATGAGAAGCTCCAGAGAAAGAAGACGCAGGGGGAGTAATGGTAGGGTCAATCCTAGGGAGGCCAAAGGGGCTGGTAGAGGGAGCAGACAGAGAACAAGGGTAGAGGCAGAGTCACTGCAGGGTTGACCCAGTCTTCTGCCTCTCCCCTGTGGGTGGAAACACTGATCACTATCACTATAGGAGGGAACAATAGAATGGAATGCCCAGAAGAATAAATGACTTGAGGACAATTTCCTGAAGGGACCCTTATCCTTGCAGAGCTTTTCTGTCTCTGACATTTACATTTCTACACAGGGTGGTTTGGCCCACAGAAATAAAAATCTGTACATCTTCCATATGGTTTTGGACCAATGGAAAAAAATAGGTATAATTCAAGTGACTTTTAAAATTGCCTATAAAACCGAGTTAACAAAATAAATGAGCTTATGAACAACCAGAAAATATGTTTCTCAAGTGAAAAAACTACAAATGGACTTCTTTGCAAAGAAATTGTAAGTGTTCTTACAGGAAAAGCCACAACTGTCTGGAAAGGAAGAGTAGATTGAATTACTTGCCTCAGTGAAATTAAATATCCAGAGAATTGCTGTGCCTGTGATCATGATGACTGGGGCTTGCTCACCTGTGGCTCCCCCTCCCCATGCTGCAGAGGCACAGCCGGGCACGTCTGCATCTGCAAGCAGGCGCCCTGCCTCCGGTGCAGCTCCCATTGGCCGGCTGGCCATTAGCTTGGGAGCCCCCCTGGCCAATGGGCTGGGAGGGAGGGGAAAGGCAAAGGGGGAGATTGTAGGGAGCTCTGGAGCAGGAGAGACAGTGGGGGAGAGGAGTTGTCTGGCACAAAGGGAGGCTCTCTCGAGAGGGGTGACAGGGCCACAGGGGCCATTGGGGGGTCTCTCAGGGGGGGCAGAGAGTTGTGTGGGTCTCTGTGGGGCAGGGGGGAGTGATGGGTGGAGCCAACCACAGCCCAGGTCTGTGCTGCAGGGGGAGAGGGGGGAGGGTGTTGTTATAGCCCCCGCAGGAAGCCCCCTCTGTCCTGTGTATTTTATGCCAGCCACTGCCGAAAGAATCATGCAATGTGGATGTACCTAAAGAGGGATTCAGGACTGTCTACAGTATGATGACTGAGACTAAAAGGAGCCCTCCTATGCAGCTGTTTGCACTTTAGGTATCACAGTAAAGTAGACTCTCTTTTATTTAACCCCTTTGTCTCTTTCTGATGCATCTGTTCACCACAATTCCCTGATCTTTACTCCTTAGAGTCCTAACAGTGTCAGAAGGTATATCAAAATCTTCTAGAGAACAAATTCCAAGTTCTTCTTCATGCTGGAAATTTGTCCCTTAATTTTTAGGATTAAGATGAATCATGTGCGCACTGGCTAATTTACAGAGTTTTTTCAGGGATTACTTGGAAGGGTACTATGGTAAGTGGGGAAGAAGGGTTTCTCACTGCTAGATGCAACTGGTCCAGATCTTGGATGCATAACCCAGGGCTCCTCTTGATTTCCATCTTCAGTATTAGGTTGGAAAACAGTGGCATGTCACATGGGAAGCTAAGGCCTAGAAAAGGCAGGACATGGCAAGGCTTGCTTTGCTCAAGATCTGGACCAGTTGCATCTTGCAGTGAGAAACGCTTCTTTCCCACTTTGCATCCAGATCTTGAGCAAAGCGAGCCATGCCATGCCCTGCCTTTTCTAGGCCTTTGCTTCCCATGTGACATCGACTGTTTTCCAACATACTACTGAAGTTGGGAATCAAGAGGGATCTGTGGCTGTGCACATTTAATCAAGAGTCGGAAATCTGTACACTACTTGAGGGAGATATAAATGGCATAGTCATTGGATATGGAAATTACTCCCTGGGCTCGGGAAAGGAAGCAGGAGTGAAGAGGGACACAACTCTCAGCAAAAATGAAAGGGATTGAGGTTATTCTGGAGGTATTGAAAAACAAAACACCAAAACTCTTCCAAATAATGTTGAGTCCTGTGTCACATGAGTGTCTTTAGGGTCACATTTTTTATAAGCAAGGGCAAATAATCATAAATTCTAGGGGCATCTGGAAACATGATCTCACCTAACAGTGTGCATGTGTGTGTGAAATGAAAATTGCGGCCATTTGGATGGGAAAACAAACATTTTTTCTTCTGTTTTATTTCTAATTCTGTGTTGTGAAACAAAGCCCCATAAGCAGAAGGATCCTGTCTCGGTTCAAACCACTTAGTTCAACAATTCATAAAACACTTTTTTATATTTTAAAATGTTGTGAATCTTTAAGTTTTCAAGAGACACAGACTGGTCATAATTCTCATTGTTCTTAAGGAACAAGATCCCTTTCTGAAAATTAAATATTCATGATGGAGGAAATATTCAAATTGGCATGCCAGTTGTTACGTTCACAATTCCATTATTGTTAATGGGATTTGGATGCATAACTCTTATATCGTTATTTGAAATTTTACTCAGCTGTGTCCTTGAAAGACATGAGAGGGAAAACAATTTTATCCAAGCAGGCACTCTTCAATTTATCCATTTGTATGTTGATGGCAATTCTTAAAATGTTGGATCTGTGTGTACAAAAGAAAAGGCAGTATTTGTCTGCTGTTTCCTGAGTGACTCACAAGCACTCATGAACATGAACTCTAGCACCTTAGCACAGTTCTGGTATTGAAACCTGCTGCATAATTCATCATAAAAGAACATGAGGTATTCAGCAGTCAGTGCTCATTCAGAGATGTTCTGCATTATTAGCAGCACTAATAAATATGCGCTCTCTATACATAATTTATGGTTAGCAGCAGAGGTAGTTTTATGCTTCATAATATGCTAGCTTTGATTCCTTTAAATTTGTTTGTAAAACTTAGAGGTTGGACATTTTAAATCTTTTATATATTGCTTCATAGAATCATAGAATATCAGAGTTGGAAGGGACCTCAGGAGGTCATCTAGTCCAACCCCCTGCTCAAAGCAGGACCATTCCCCAACTAAATCATCCTGGTCAGGGCTTTGTCGAGCCAGGCTTTAAAAGCCTCTAAAGAAGGAGATTCCACCACCTCCCTAAGTAACCCATTCCAGTGCTTCACCACCCTCCTAGTGAAAAAGTTTTTTCCTAATATCCAACCTAAACCTCCCCCACTGCAACTTGTTTTGATGTTCTTTATTTTCACAAGTTAATATGGCAGAAATTGATTATGGACCACTTCACTTTCTAGGAAATGAGATTTGCTGCAATGGATTTCTTGTGTAAGACTTTTAATGTGCTAATTCCTTCATCCCCCAATTTGGAGCAGAATGAAAATTGGTTAGAAACCTAAATTGGATGGTCAGTTTTGTACTCTTGCTCACAAAACTCTTGTATTTCTCATTATCATGTGATAGAAAATGCCTCGTCATTCCCTGTTTGGAGTCCCCTTTTTGATATTTAAATACAAGTGGGTACAGTTAATAATGCAAGCTAAAATATTTAGAGCTGCTTGAAACTTGGAATTTCTTTTCTATGGGAAATCTGACTTAAAAACGCCTTCTAAATCGGAATAAAGACTTTATTGTGAAACTTTCCGTTAAATGAAATTTCTGGAAAAAAACAGTTTTGGCTTATTCAAAACATTTCATTTTGCTAAATTAGAACTGCTTCATTATGATTTGATTCAATCAGTTTTTAAAGACTAAAATATAAAAAAGAACAGAGTAATAACCTAAAGAAGTAATGTTAAAATTAATATTTTTCTAAATGAAAAATCATTTTGAAACAAAAAGTGGAAACATTTGATTTTGACAAGGTTGAATGTTACGATCATCGCAAAATATTTTGTTTTGTTTTTTGTTTTCAGAATGAAATATCATAACTGACATTCTCATGGAATGCTTTGGTTTTAACACATTGACATTTTCTGATAGAATATTTTTGGCCAGCTCTACAAAAGGTACAAATGGGCTTTTGAAAGTACTTCAATAAACCATGTGTTTCACCCCAAAGGGTGAAAATTGGAATCAGGTACAAAGAGAGCATTCAAGTTATTATAAAGATCTTACTAAATGGGGTAAAATTCTTGTTCTTTTCCTGACTCATTCTATAATATGTTACAAACTGAACTGCTTCTTTTTGCTGTTAATCCCTCTCCTCTACTTCCATTCTCACCTGTCTCAATTGACAACTGCAGCATCCTTCCAGTTTTTCATCTGTTGTAAGTTTTTAAGTTTCTCTCCCCCACCCCAGCTAACTTTTCTATATCTTGTTTGCTTTATTCCATTTAGTCTATCCAGTGGTGAAAGTAAATTACAGGACTTACTGGTACTGCCGGAGTCCTGAGGGGGCGTGGCCTCATCCAGAAGAGGCGTGGCCTCAACCGGAAGAGGCAGTGCCTCTCAAGATTTAAAGGCCCTGGGGCACTGCCTGGGGCTGGGAGCCCCAGGGTCTTTAAATCAGCCTGGGGTGCCCAGCTGCAGAGATAGCTGGGAGCCCCCAGGGCTCAGGGGCAAATTAAAGGGCCCAGGGCTCCGGCCACCGTGGAGCTCTGGACCCTTTAAAACCCCACCGCAGCTCTGGCTGCCAGAGCCGCAGGCGAGATTTAAAGGACTCTGGGCTGCCCACAGTCATGGGAGCTCTGAGGCCTTTAAATCCCAGCCCCAGCCCAGCCGCGGAAGCCAGTGCAGTCTGGCATGGTGTACTGGCTCTTGCCGGTATGCCATACCGGACCGTACTGGCTTACTTTCACCTCTGAGTCTATCACCACAATCCAAATGTTCCTCACTTTCCCCATTCCTAAAAGCCTTGTCAGTGCCTGGATTGTTATGGAAAAAGAGTTTCAAAATTAACTAGAACCCTAGGTGGGTTGCCTGGGGTGGGGACGCGAGGACATAGACCAGGGGCTGCTCTCAGGCACTCCAGTTCCCTGCCCAGGGCAGATGGAGTGTCTAGGGCTCCCTGCAGCAGCCTGGGCTCCCTGGAGGCTCTTACCATGGCCTGACTCCAGGCCTGGCCAGGGCTTTGTGGCAAAAGGGGGTTAAGACCCATCTCCGCCCCCACCAGGAAGAGGCTGGCATCACCCCGGAGCATGCATAGAGCAACGCTGCAAGGAATCTGGGTCAAATGCTGTCCCAGAGTCATTCAGCCCAGGACTGGGACTAGTACTATCCATTTTGGGACTGTCCTGCACAGTTTGGGACAGGTGGTCACCCTATCCTCCAAATTCACCTCCCTTTTCCCAGGGAGTGACTGCACACTCCTTCTCTGAAGCCCCCTCTGCTTCTGGGGCCTTGGGAGGGGGGAAGAGGAGAAGCAGAGGGTGGAGACATGGAGGTTGCAGGGCTCCTGCTTCTGTCGCGCTTTTGCCTTTTGAAAAGTTGGTCATCCTACTGGGATGAGTAGAGATGAGTTACCTAAAGTTACTCCCTGGAAGGAGGGAATGAAGAGCTGGGCAAAGCCAGAGGAGTGGGGAAGGCCAGGAGGTATGGACATGTCTCAGGGAAAGGCAGCAAGGTGCAGGGAATGGATCTTGGCTACTGTGTAGAGGGTCCTTGAGCCAGAACCCGAAGTAGAGGTTAGGGCCAGGTTCCCCTGCCAGCTACTATGGGAGTGACACTGTGAGGCAGTGAAACAGAAGACTGAGATGGCTGGAGAGCAAGAACCTTGATACACTCCTCCTCATCCGTGCTCTCCTCCTAAAAGAGTAGGGTTGCCAACTTTCTACTCGCACAAAACGAAACACCCTTGCCCTATCCGCAGGCACCATCCCCGCAGCTCTGCGCGCTGCCCTGTCTGCAGGCTCTGCACCCACAGCTCCCAGAAGTAGCAGCATGTCCCCTCTCTGGCTCCTATGCAGGTCTGTGTGCTGCCCCATCCACAGGCGACACCCCTGCAGCTCCCATTGGCTGCAGTTCCCAGCCAATAGGAGCTGCGAGGGGCGGTGCTTTGAGCTGGGGCAGCATGTGGAGCCCCATGGCTTCCCCTACGCATAGGAGCTGGAAGGGGCACATGCTGGCTGCTTCCAGGAGCCGTACGGCGTGGAGGCTAGCAGGGAGCCTGCCAGCCCCGCTGCTTGGCGGAAACAACCTGACAGTCAGTGGACCGGTCAGAGGTTCTGACCAGAGCCACCACGATCCCTTTTTGACCAGGTGTTCCAGTCGAAAACCAGACACCTGGTCACTCTATAAAAGAGGAGACTACAATAGGACCTGGCCAGAGGGCTGAGTCATGAAAAGGACACTGCGGCTCCTGAGAACGAGAGAGGGGTTGCAACGGAGAAGTTAATGGGGTGTAACTGCTGAAAGGGGTGTTAGCAACCTCTCCTCCCCTCCTCTTTTATATATTCCTTTTTAAAATTCATCCCTGCAAACAGTCCTTCTTAACATCCTCCTAAGAAACAACCAAAGGCATCCCTCCTGTGCTTTCCCTAGTCTAATAATAAATGTTTCAAAATGCCTAAGTCCCATTTGCTTTCTGAGAGACTTGCACTCCTAAGTGATTTTTGAAAATGGGTCTTAGACTTCCAAGTCACTTAAGCACTCTAGAAAATTTTAATGTTTTTTAATATTGTAAATTCTGAGGTAGAGAACGTATCTTTGTTTGTGACACTATATAAACTATATAAACTTATTTTCTATGATTTGTAATAATAATAGAAGACTGCACACACCATAAATCCAACAGGGAATGTAGGAAAGCCTTTGTTTTGCTGACTATTTGACTTCAAGTTCTGTATTCAGTAATCTGTGGATGATCATGTACTAGCAAGGCTCATTTGCGTTGGTAGGAGTTTGCTCACTTGATGGATAAATGTAGCATTTTCACCTAATTTTTAATAGAAGAGTTGCTGAGGGGGAATGTGTGTTAGAAAAATTACCTTTCTATTCCTTATTTTTTCATTTGTATTATCATTCTTTTTTTTTATTGTTGAGCTGGCTGTAATTAATACATATTTTATGTCCTCTCTTCTTGGATAGCATTCTTTAGTACATACCAAACCAGGCAAATGTTTCCTGCAATAGATTTTCTTGGGCTGATTTGCCATCCTGATAGCAACTGTTTTTGGAAAAATTTCCAGGTGTCATGAACATATTTTTGATTGAATGTGTTTAATTTCAGTAACTCTAGTATGCCAATGTGTTTAATTTCCTTTCAAATAATATGTGGCTGCTCTCACTTGTTCATATCTGAGTTTTTATTTGTATTGGAAAAGATTTCTTAGCACCACAGAGGGAAGAGAGTGCTTAGTTTTTGGTTTTTAATCACTAAGAGCAAGTAATATTGAGCAAATATTTTCTACAACGTTGACAAATCTAGAAAGGGAGTCACAATCAATACCTTAAAGCCAACAGACATCCTATAATAAATGATGAGTTGCAGAAAAAATATTTCTTTAATTCCTGTGCCTTAGCAAGTGAACATGTTGGTTAATTCAGATGCAAGTCCATTTGCTGTTGCATATCTGTTCTTGGTCCAGGTCCTTATGCAACTGGTGTGGTTTTTAGGAAGTTTGGAAGATGTTCTTTATTACAGCACACTTTAGTCTAACATTTCCCCCATGAATACTTTAAAAATTGATGTGATCTAAATTACTTTTGAATCTTTCTCTCTCTTCCCCCCCCCTTCATCTGAATTTTTCTATAGTAGATACAGAACTGGGTGGGAAAAAAATTAAAATTATAAAACATCAGTGAAAACTTTCGGCAAAAGATCTGCAAAAAATCTTTTTGTCTTTTTTTTTAAACCAGTTCTAATAATTTGTTATTATATCATACTCTGTTTTTTTTCCAGTATCTTCAGTCAGGAATTGGGTAAAAAGACACTCTGGTCCCTTTTTCTTATTGTGAGAAGCGGGTGGATCAAGAGGCTCTTGATTGGCATGTGGCAAAAATACTGGATTAGAAAGTTGAGAAGGAGACACTTAGCTCTAGTACCACTGGTGTGGCAGACCTCCAACCATCAAGTGAGTCTTCCATTCCACTGCAGTAAACCGTCACCTGTAAGCCCTGGGTATATAGTGCTCTTCCTCTTACCCCCCCACCCCCTTTAGCACAGTACCAGCTTAGCATGTAAAAACGACATGATCATGGGATGAATGAATGTAATTCTGAGTTCAACACCCACTCTCCACATGACATCTGCATTCACTTTTTTTGGAGTGTATTAGTAATGTTGCCAACTCTCATGATTTTTATCACAACTCTTGCAATATTTCATATTTTTCTTAAAGCCCTGACTCATGGAATTATTTGAACATGTGAAAAAGTAAATTTGCCTCATGGGTGTGGAGGAAAACTTAAAAATATGAAACCAGAACCTAATATTTATTATTTAAGATCTCAGAATTCCTTTGGGCCTGTCGTGCTTTTTGAACACTTTAGTTTGCCAATGCTATGTTAATGAGTGAGTACTGACCCTGTGACTTGTTTCAAGGACTATGCCAGCAAACAATATGCTCATTGGCCTTATGGCTCAGTGAATATATACACAACTATGTTTAAATAGCTCTTGCTGAACATATAAACAAGAATTTTACCTCTGCCCCCACAGAATGGAGCCATTAAAAGCCATTGTTATGGAGGACATCTTCTGAGGACCCATGCATATTCCCAGAAAGGAAATGCTCATGCGTAGAAATAAGATGCATAAGCTACAGCGATTTTATACTTTCAAAATAATTGCCCAAAAGCTGTGTAAATAATGTTAGATTTTTCAGTGGAACAGGCACTGTAACAGTTGCGTTGTGTTGTGCTGCTCAGAAGACGGGGTAAATTTTATGTTTTAGCTAAAGCCACACAATTTGTTTTAGTATTTTAAAGACATACATTTATATTTCACAAAGAATGCATGATTTGCCTGTGTGTATGTGCATTTAAATGTGATGTGAAGAAACAACTCTTAGGCTAGGCTTTGAGCCATCTCTAATGTTAACAATACATAAGAATTCAGTGCATATTCTCCTCTGTCTTGTGTCTCTTTCCCACTCATGCACATAGAACCAGTTAAACAGAAGAGGTGGGGTTGACAGAACACATCAGGGACCTCCTTTGGCTGATGGAAGTTTTTTTTTTTTTTTTAATACTGCAAACGGAATTATTTCTCAACTTACGTAGATTTGAATTAAGGCTCTCATCAGCTTGGAAGATCAAATTCTTGTTTTTCCTGACTTCTTAGAAACAGATTATTTTAGAATGGGCCAGACTTTTCCTGCCCTGTACTTGACTCTTTTTGGCAATACTGGTTTTGATTAACCAATGTTCATGGTTATTGTGCTGGGAGAGAGAAACTGAAAAATGAAGTGGATGCTATGGAAATGAATTCGAAGTATGCTGAACAGTCTATAGATCTCTCTCAAACTCCTAATAGTGCTCAAGACCAGAATTCACTCAGGCTTTCTGTACGAAGTGTTGCGTTCAAAAGCTTCTTTACTGCTGTTTCTTGACATCATCAAGCCTTTGGTTCCTCTACTTATAGGCTTACTGGAAGCAATACATAAAAGTGAACAGAGCATAAATAAATGTTACTAGTATGTACATGCCTACAGAGGGGTTATTTCATTTCTTTTACTGTTAATGTTATGAAAAGTGATTTGTTATTGGCTTTTAAAATGCTTGTGCTGGTAAGTGTTAGGTGATGTTGTTACATAGTCTTCAACGTTCCTTTCTGTAGCATGCAAGCAAGTGTTCAGTCTTGGGAAAACCTTGTGTGGTGGCCATTTTGTTATGCAAGGTTCTGAGTAGAGGGAACTGTGCAAGCAGCAGGAGTGTTGGCTCACAATCTGGGTCTCTGATTGGACTCAGTTCTTGAGGCAGAGTCATTCTCTGGGGATTGGGCTGAGATTTCTGAAAGCAGGGGTTGCCTGTATGCCATTTGTGTCCATGTAAATAAAGCAAGTTACAGTTAGGGATATGGAGTTTGAGTATATTCTAATTTCTTCTCCACTAGGAAGTAGACTGCAGGGCCCAGAACATCTGGTAGCTTTCAGAAGAGGGCAGCAATACTAAAGAACTGGTTGCAGAATACAGTAGGTTAACATCCAGCAAGCATACATACACAAAGGGTGGGGAAGGGAAGGGATTTGAGGGCAAAACCAAGTAGCAATTGTGGGGGTTTTTTTGTTTTGTTTGTTTGCTTTTAAACAATTCTGTTTCATTCCCTGCTGCTTTATGGTAAAAAATAAAACAATTTTGCTCAGATATGGCCTATGACATAAACTCAGTAAGCAGGTTAAAACAATTTTGGAGACCTGAACCCAAATATTAATGATAGGCGGATGTACTTCATAATAATAACAAAAGCTGAATTCAATAGAGAGTTAATTTAACCTTGAATCAAAGATAGACATCAAATCAGTATGTGTATTGTAATTTTTGACCTGCCCTAGGCATGAATAATATTTGATGCATTCCACTTTGCTGTGAAGCGCTGACTCTCTCTGTTTGCAGTAGTGCTGCTAGTGAGTTCTGTGGTTTCTTTCTTGTCTGTCTTTAAAAAAAAGTCTTTCTTTTTAGACTGTTTATGGCTTTCTTTTTAGGAATTAAAATTATTTTGTATTGGAGCTGAAAAAATAATACTATTTTATTATATCAAATATCCTCCTATCTCTGTTACCCTGGGATGTACTTCTAGGGAGTATGGCAGATTTTAAGGGTTGTGCAAATCCCCAACACTGCAAATCTTAGGTATTCTAGGTGAATATGTTGCTCAAATGTTTCCTTTCAGATTCGGCCTAAAACCAGAAACCTTAAATACTAATTTAGTTAAGACAGATTTAGCGGAACCGTTTGCAAAGAAAACTATTCAATATTACATGCAGATGTGCCTATTACAGCTCAAACTGTTCACTCACATAACTACCCACCTTCTAAACTGCATGCAGTGGGTGTAGCCATGTGGATCTCAGGACATGAGAGACTCAAGGTGGATGAGTTAATATGTTCTATTGGGCCAACTTCTGTTGGTGAGAGAGACAAACTTTTGAGCTTACACTGATCAAAAGCTTGTCCATCTCACCAACAGAAGTTTTTTCAATAAAACATATTATCTCACTCACATAAGGGTGACCAGGTGTCCAGTTTTCGATCGTAAGACCCGATCAAAAAGGGACCCTGGCAACTCTGGTCAGCACCCCTGCTGGCTCCAGTCAGCACCACCAACCAGGCCGTTAAAGGTCCGGTCGGCGGCGCTAAGGCAGGCTGGTCCTTACCTGTTCTGGCACTGTGCTGTGCCCCAGAACCAGCCAGCAAGTCTGGCTTCTAGGTGGTGGTGGGGAACAGGACTCTGTGCACTGCCTCCACCCCGAGCATCAACTCCGCATTCCCATTGGCCGGGAACCAGCCAATGAGAGCTGCGGGGGCAATGCCTGCGGAGAGCAAGAGCAGTGTGCAGAGCCTCCTGCTCCCCTTGCCTACTAGCGTCGGACCTGCTGGCCGCTTCAGTGCACACACAACACAGTGTCAGGACAGGCAGGCTGTCTGCCATAGCCCCGATGTGCTGCTGATCGGGAGCCACGTGAAGTAACCCCAAGCTCCCCTCCCCCCACCCAAACTCAGAGCTGCACTCCAAACCCCTCATTCCCAGCCCAGAGCCCTCACACAGACATCCCACACCCCTGTCCCACCCCAGAGCCCCCTCCTGTACCCTGAACCCCTCATTCCCAGCTGCACCCCAAACGCCTGCTTCAACCCCTTCCTCACTCTGAATCCCTCAGCCTGGAGACCCTTCCTGCACCCCAGAGCCCTTATCCCTGGCCCCACCCCAGAGCCTGCACCCCCAGCTGGAGCCCTCACCCCCTCCCACATCCCAAGCCCCTTCCCTAGCCCAGTGAAAGTGAGTGGTGGTGGGGGGAGAGCAAGCCACCGAGAGAGGGGGAATGTAGTAGGAAGGGGTGGGACCTCATGGAATGGGGTGGAGCCTCTGGGAAGGAGCAGGGCTAAGGTGTTCGATTTTGTGCCATTAGAAAGTTGACAACCCTACTCACCTTCTAAATTGACAACTCCACGTTAATAAATACTACTAGGAGCCCTGTTTTTCTCTGCATTCTCTAACTATTCTATACACTTTTTTAAAAAAATTATTCAAATGTTTTCATCCTTGAGTACTTTTGTTAATTTTCGTAGGTATGGTTCTCACGGGTGTGCATCACAGGACTTGTACCTGTCCTCCGTCCTTGAACCACAAGTGGGACTAATTGTCCTCGATACCTAAACAGTTTTTCCTAATTACTGAAGTGGAACAGAATATTATAGTGCAACATCACTTTTTGAAAACGTGGAGTTTGGTGTATGTGTGAGGATGTGTGTTGCACTCATTCATTCTGACACACTATAATCTGGGCACTTGGCAGCTACTTTCCATCCCAGTCTTTACAGATACTACTACAACTGCACTCCTTCTTGTTACTCATAATAAAATACTGTTGCAGTTTAGTCCTGAAAAAATCCCTTTTTATACACAAAATCACAAAGACTTAAGAGACACTGATGTGATCCAAAATGGAATTTTCCAGCTACCCTGTAAATTGATCCTTTATTTTGTCTAGTATTAAACATATGCAAAGCAAACTATTTCTCACTAATATGCAGAACAAGTTTCATACACACTTTCCCAGTAGCTGTGTTCAGACGCTGCAGTTGCCTTACAAAGAAACCCAGTCAGCTCAACATTTTATTAGGTACCAAATCACCTTTAAAATAATTCAGTAATTTATAAAGTAAAAGTCTTCAACTAAAAGATTTTTAGAGCAAAGAAAGAAGTGTTATTTTAGCATAGGCAACCATTTCTGACATGGATTCACTGAGCTAGAAAATTACTTTAATGCATATATCAGTATACTCACTGGTTTCTTTTATTTCAGTAGAATATATATATATATATATATATATATATATATATATATATATATATATATATAATATGCTGTGTTTTATACATTTCAAACTTTGGAAACTTTTTCATACTAATGCAATAACATGGCTATTATAGCCTATTTGGTTCTTTTATTGGAATTTTAACAAACACAAGACACACTTTTAGAACTAGTTGAGTGTACAATTGCAGCTGTTAGGTAAACCTGCGTTCAACTGTGTTCAGCAACTATAAGGAATCCTTGGTACAAGAAAACATACCAAAATTACATGACTCTAAGGAAGAACGGAGATTATGCAGGACATAGAAACATGCATTGACATTCCTGTTGTACAGGACAGTGGTGGAACTACCATTTTACAATGGAACATGCAGTGGTTATAATGAATGAATAAACAATGAAAAATGTATAGCTCTAGATCAGGGATCGGCAACCGCTGGCACGTGGCTTGCCAGGAAAAGCTCTTGGCAGGCAGGGCTGGTTTGTTTACCAGCTGTGTCCGCAGGTTTGGCCAATCGCAGGTCCCATTGGCCGCGGTTCGCTGCTCCAGGCCAATGGGGGCAGCATGAAGCAGTGTGGGTCGAGGGATGTGCTGGCTGCCACTTCCCGCCGCCCCCATTGGCCTGGAGCAGTGAACTGCAGCCAGTGGGAGCCGCATTCGGCCAAAGCTGCGGACGCAGCAGGTAAACAAACTGGCCTGGCCCGCCAGGGGCTTATCCTGGTGGGCCGCCTGCCAACGGTTGCCAATCCCTGCTGTAGATTGAAACTTGCCAAGGCATCTAAGGAGTTTGGGCACACAACTTCCCCTCTATAAAAGTAAATTTTTAAAATAAATGGGAGTTGTGGGTGGGATTCACAAAGGGGACTTGGGCTGAGCATTGAGTGCCTATCTCCTAGATGTCCTGCTGCCAAACAGAATTCCTAACTTCAGGTTAGGCCCCCAGGTTCCCTATGCAAAAAATGGGGAGATTTAGGCCACTCCTTACTCAACATACTAACTTTTGCAAACCCCATTTTTAGGTGCCTACGTTTGCCAATAGGAAATGCTGAGCAAGCTGAGGCATGTGGCCTAAGGTCTGCTCTTCAAAGGGAGTTAAGTATCTAACTCTGGGCTGGAGAGACACGCCTCCTTCCACTCAGGAGTCACAGCTGTGAACTCTCTCTTGGAGTTAGGTGCCTGGCATCAGGTTTTTCAAGAAAAACTGAGATGGAGGAACTGCTTTTCCCTTTATATCCAAAAGCACAGTCATCAGAGCTTTCACCTTGGATGGGGGAGACCTAGGTTCGAATTCCCAGATGAGTGCCCTAACCACTGGTCCATATGGGGTGGGTCTGTCTCAATTGCTAGTGTCAGTGATTCTACTTTGTATAAAATACTTAAGTACTCATGGGGTCAGAGTGAAAGAGAGTGGTTTTGTTGTCCAGTGCTCAGGTGACTCACCTGGGATGTGGCAGAACCAAGTTCAAGTCCCTGTTCCATTGACTATTTAAGTGGGAGGTGGGAGACCTAGTCCACATTAGGCAGAGTACTGATTTGAACCCAGTGCTCCCATATTCTGGGTGAGTTCGCTAAACATCATCTAATGAGGGGCATCACAACCTTTGGCTGTGCTTTGTGGCAAGGTGGCCTCTGAGCACATCTACTTGATTGTGCCCAGCAGGAGAACATCTAGTTTGTGACCCCTGTAGGGGCTTAGGTTTGAGCTAGGCACTAAGCTGTTTGGTGGTGTCAGGACTGAGGAAGCTATGAATATACCTACCAGGAGAAATGTAGGAACCTAGGAGACATCACTGGGGAAATTTAGACACCCATATAGTTAGGCAGCAGCTGAGCAGGGCTTCTGAGGATCTAAATTTTTGTTTTAGGGTCCTAAAGTGGCAGACAGGTACCTATGTCCCCCTTGTGAATCCCACCCTGTGTGCCTAAATCCCCTAGTCATATTTTTAAATATTTCCAGCATAATACAGGCACTCTATTAAAAAATGGCCTGCAGCTTTCTGTACACACTTTTAAAGTTGTCTCTTGTCTTTAAACAGAAGTTTACATAATGCAAGAAAATATTGTTCTAGTTTACATCTATGTGGTCCACTGAAGCTGAATAGCACAGAAGAGGGGGGCCCATACATATATTCAAAACAAAAATATAATGTGGAAGGGAATGCAGTAAATATGGTAATTGTAAATAATAATCTTAGAGATGAACAAAGCAAATAGCTGTATACAGTACCATGCTTATAGCTGCCACAGCAGCATTTTCTTGCCTTTGTTGCTCTATGGCATACATCCAGATATCTGCTGTGTGAACATTTGCTCCTGGGAGGAGATGAAGAAGAAGGGGTCCATAAGGTTTCCATTGGCCTAGACAACAGAAACATCTGCTGGATTCATGAGCAGCTTGCTGACCTAAATCAGCAGGGAAATTTGCAGTTCATCAGCTCTGCCATATCAGTAGATATTTCATAGACCATAGAGATAAACAAGAAAAGCCAATAAAATAATGTAAGTATTTTACATCAAAATTGAACACATTCAAATATTTAATTATCTATAAGTAAATTATCTCAAGATTTTGTCATGGTTATTTTTAGTAAAAGTCACAGACACAAAATTTCACAGGAACTCTAGCCTGGCCATGACTTCTACTAAAAATAATGGGGAAGGAGAGCAATGATACCTGGATCCTCATTGGGGTGGGGGAGGGATTGACAGCCCCAGCCCACCTGCCACAGTTGTGGGGCACAGGCCAGACTCCAGACCCTACTGAAGCCACGGGGCAGGGTCACAGCAAGGGAGGGTGGGGCAGGGGGTGGCCTCTTCTCCAGCCAAAGCCCTGAGTCAGGGACATATAACCCCTGCTCTGCCCCACCACTGACAGCTGAAGCTAGAGTCAGGGAGGGGCTGGTAAAGTCACTCCACGAATAAAGCATATCCTTATCTAAAACTACATGTAAATGACACTAACTAGGGCCTATCAGTAATTGATCAACACACAAAGCTCACATTGACTGTTAGGGAACAGTGTTCTGTGCATGAAAGAATGGCAGGATATAACCTTAAATGTCAGTTAAAGGAGTAGGGACGTAGATGGCTGTTTAGTGCTAATGGAAGCACACCAGCTAGGTCCCCCAAATACTCATTTTTATGAAAATTATAAAATCTGCACAGTCGGTTTATTCAAACTTGTAGACCCACAAAGAGGCCTTCTCAGTCTCTTTTAGAAATGCATAATATTCTGTTGGTGGTGGTTGGGAGAGCATTTGCTCTGCATAATGCAGGATAACATTTGAGTGCAATTGTCCAAGTGATGGGAATAAGGGGCCCCATCCTGAACTGATGCAAATTGTCTTAGTTCTGTAACTTTATTTTAATGGAGATATGAAAACTTACAACAGTTGAAGATCTGGCCCCATGGATTTAGTAGCATTTGGCCATTAGTTGAAACTATATCACCACAAGATTCCCAGAGTGAAATCCCTTATTCTGGTTTACTTGTATAACATTTACAGAAAATATCAAGTTCTGAGTTAAATTAATAGTTGTTTCATTCAGCAACTTCTATTTGCTTAAACAGAGCAATGTTTCAGTAGATCTGGTTTGGCACTACAAAAGACTTTGAACATCAAAGAAAGTAAACATTGACATGATGGGTGAAATCACCAGAAATGAAATCTTTGTGAATGAACAAATGATCAAAAGTGGAAAACACATCTTATTAACCACTGTGGCTTTTGCTCTTTGAAAAACAGAAATGGTTCCTTCAGGGAATGTTCTGAGTTGACTCGGATATAGCTACATGTTGATCAATTCAAAGTTATTGAGGTATTGCTTGTTTAGTTGAAAACCATCTGCAGGTATCAGGCTGCTCATCTACTAGGATTGTGTTTTCCTTTTTTTCCCCTCTCCTTTTCCAATGAAGAATATTTGTTTATTACCAGAGTTTATTTGAAGGCTTTTAAAAAAAAATATATATATATATATATAGTGATAGACCCAGGCCAGTTGGGAACAGCAGAGGTGATCAGATAGGAGAAAGGAACTAAGATACATGGTGAGGTGTTAATAGGGGGTTTCTTTCAGATTCTCATATTGAATTAGTATTAAAGAGATCAGTCGAAAGTTTGTGAGAAAATGTTTGGTCCTAAAGAAGTTTACATATGATTTGATGTCATTCAGTAAACTCAGAAAATTGAAGGAATAGTGAAGTCCAGTTAGCAAAGAAAGAACACTATTGATTTTAATTGTGTCTCTTACAGAAAGATCCTTTCATGTCCAACCCTAGAACACAGAGAGCAGAATCAAGATCAGTATTTAAATGTACTTTTCTCTTGTTCTGGTTTAGATAAGGAGAATCTGAACTGGGGGAAAGGGAAATTGGCTTTCATTGAACTATCACAAGATTCTCTCTTCAAGCATTTTGAAATATATACCATATGAGATTACTTGAATATTCTGAATACCTACAAAACCACTTGGATACTCTTTATAGTCTGGAATGGGATGGTGTAATGTGTGGTTAGCACACATTTCTTTTTCTTTTTTTCCTTCCCCTGTTTATTGTCTAATAAAACAAATTCCTGCAGTATGCATAAAGGAAGATTTAAAGAATAGATGAGCTTCTGCATTGGTATACATAACTAGAGCTAAGTAGTTCAGTGAGTAACATCAATTCATAAAAAGTCAGTTCTGTTAGGCTTAAAGAGCAAACTTGGTGGTCTGACTCAGTAAGTCTGAAAAAATAATTCATTTGCAGGCAATGATACCAGTATATGTATCTGTCAAACCTTCCAGAACAAAGCTCTGCAAAATGTGCATGCCTATAGTTATCTTTTTAACCTTGGGCTGAATAAAGCATTACTGAAACATACACATTCCACAGAGTAGCAATTTGACCCAACTGCCTTTTCTTCCATTTTAAAGGGGTGTGTGTGGGGGGGGGAAGAGAATCTCATTATCCTAGACTAAACCCTGCATCTTTACTCTGTGTCCTGACGTATTGGACCAACTGTCTATCACTTCTTTAAAAAAAAAAAAAAAACTTTCTCCAGGTTGACATCTCAATTTAGGACTTAGTTAAGTGATTGAGTCTTCTTGTGAATCTGTCTTTGAATGTGGGAATGTGGTCATAGGTTCCTGTTCACTCAGCTAGCTGCCTTTCAAGTGTTCTTCATGTTGGAAGGGAAAATAGTCGCCTCTAGGTATTGATTATTGACCATTCAAATGGCATTAAAGAAAAGTAGTGTTTTTTATGAACACAAAATAATTAACTTTCTGGACATTATTGAAGTTCCATTTCAGTACTATCTCCTTTCTTTCTGGCAGTTCCCTCAAAGGAAGACATCTTTCACCCTTAAACTCTTTCACTTGTACCATAATATGACTGCTTATTTTTTTCTTTGTTCTGCAAACCTGATATTTGAAGAAAGGATTGCTAGTATGCACGAACACTGCATTGCTTCATGTGGCTTAGTTACTTTTCTCATATTTTCTTCATTGCCACTGAGGTTTTTTGTTTGTTTGTTGTTTGTTTTTTTTCCCGAATAAAAAAAGTCTGTATTGAGATCCATGTTGATCTTAGTTTAAGTTCCAGATTTTTAAATAATTTGTTTAAAAAAATATAAACTGCTTAGAAACAATTATAGTTTGCATTCCATACAAATAAACATCCAAAGCTTTGGATGATTAACTATTCTTTCTGAACATTTTGAGTCTACAAAACTAGGAAGAAAATCTCACATTATGAGCATTCAGACATTCCACACAATGTTTCCGAATCAGAGTGTACGATAACTTCTATGTTTTTTACATGAATGATAGACTTTTATAGGATAGGCTGCTGGACCACTCTGTCACACTGCAAAATCTCTGATTATCTGTGCAATATCAGGAAGGATCAGGACAGATGAAAATGAGTGAATATTGGGCACTGCATGATGTTGAACTATATCTCATTTAGATTTTCCAAGGCAAGTTATCCGACCTACCTGATTTAGGCTTTTTTTATGTAGTGTTTAATTGAGGACTTAGCAGTATGGTTTATAAATATTGCATACTGCTAGTGTAAATATTTTTAAATGATCATAAACACTTTGGAGTTCTACTTTTTTTGTCTTTTTAACACATCTGTGCCATAATTGTTAGCTAAAACCAAAAAAATAAAATAAAGTCAACCTCCAAAATAGCCAACAGAAAACCAAAAACTATATATCTTAAATATTTAACACATTCAGTCTCACATTTTAATTTCTAACATTTACTATTACATATTTTAAAGCAATACTTGTATAAAGAAGACCTTTACCCCATACTCTGCTAACATGAAGGTACCCAAAGTACTAGCAGCAAAGAATCCTGTGGCACCTTATAGACTAACAGACGTTTGGGAGCATGAGCTTTCGTGGGTGAATACCCACTTCGTCGGATGCAAGTAGTGGAAAGTACTACTACACCAAGACAGAGTTAGAGACCGTCCATTTTCAGCTTCATTTGTCCACTATTCTGGCTCTCTATCCTCAAGCCTTATGGAAGATTCTGTTGTGTAATTTAGGAAAGCAGAACCACAGGGCTTTAAAATTCTTCCATTTGTTTTAAAATGAATACATTCAGCACTCTATTTCCACCAGTTATAGGGAATAGATTTTCTCCCTTGTCCTTAATATATAGTGGGATATTCTTGTCCAAGAAAGCAGCCACATGTTTAAATTGTCATAGCTGTACTGAAGTCAGTGGAGCTACGCTGATTTACATCATCTGAGGTTCTAGCAAAACATTTGAGAAGCGTTTGTATTTTAACATTTGATATTTCTGTACCATGTGTTTCTATGTTTACTTCATGTGGGGAGAACTGAATTCTTTTCATTCTGGTATTTGGTAATAGTTACTATTCTCATGCCAGAATGTCTCTATTTTGAGATAGAAGAAAATGATATGTTCTAAATTTGCACAGACTGCTGCAGAGGATTTGATGGGACTTGTGTGTGTGTGTGTGTGTGTTTTTTCTTTTCTTCCTATCTTAGGTACTTAAATGATAGCTACTGTAGTATCTGAGTGCCTCACAGTCTCTAATGCATTTGTCCTCACAATACTCTGTGAAGTAGAGAAGTGCTTTTACCCCCCATTTTACAGATGGGGATCTGAAACACACTGCAACTAAGTTAAGTTGCCCAGGGTCACACAAGAAGTGTGTTGTGGATCAAGGAATTGATCCTAGGTGTGTCAAGTCTCAGGCAGGCACCCTAATCATTGAACCATCCTTCTTTTTATGGAAAGTAGGAAGTTCAGTTCTGTTGGTTGATGATGTGGTGGAAAGGACAAACCATGGTTTAATTTATTTTTTGGTTTGGTAACTTATATTGTGTTCCCCAAGTTATGGATAGGTGCCACTTTTTATTATTTTTTTAAGAAATCCAAAGAAATTAAATAAAAATAAATTTCCTTCCCCACTGCAGTTTTTCCAGCACTGCACATGAGACAATAATTTTATGTCCCATAATCTGGAAGTAGTATAAAAGAATCGATATAAGAATTTATGCGAAATTCCCATCAAATTACAGGCAATAAAACTCTCTAGTTGGGTATATTTTCAGTCTTCCCCCTCCCCCCTACTTTTTCAGCTTAGTTTAAATAAAATTATGTGAACTTTTAAAATTTAAGCTCTTTTCTCTGAGAATATAGAGTTAAAATGGCTTCTAACTCAATTATGTCTTGAATTGGTGGTCTTATTGTTTCCCGTTGGTGGTCTTATTGTTTTCTGTTGCAAAATTGTGCAGCTAGAAATATAGGCTCAAGGGGAAGTTACAAAGACACCTTCCATGTCTATTTTACACATAAATTCCTCACTCTTAAATTAGTTACTATAAATATATACTGTTGTCCATTGGACTACTTTAGCAATTAAGCCTTCCAGGGAAAAAAATTCTAGAATGTTACCCCAAGAACTAAGCAATTTTTTATTTCCAGTATCCCTTTTAGGTTCTGTAGTTTCAGAAGTGAATCCTGCAATATTCTAACTCCTAATTTTCTTTGCAAGTGGCTCTATTAATGGAAAAAATAGTAGTGAGAGAACAGACACTTTTGACTTGTTCCCCTTTTTCTTTAGTTAGGGATATCAAGACATTCATGCTGCAGATTAAGTATGAGGTATTTGTTTTCCAAATGTGGGACTAAATTGATATAATTCAAAACAGCCAATTAGGAAAGGCCATTCAACCCAGTCAAGGGATTTCTCTGCTTCTAGAGTTAAAGCAAATTCCTATTTCTTTGACCAAGCTGAATGGATGCAATGTAATGTGCATCCTAGATTGTCTGAGGGTTCCTTCCAGGGGAAAAAAGTTTCGGGTCTTTTATGTATAAGTTGTTGAATTGTAGTCTATAGTCTGGTTGTCATTATTGTATCATAAATTTGTAATATCTTTGTTTAGAAATGAAATCAGATACTAGAACCAACACTCATTTCTGCATCTCTCCTCTCCATGTGTCAGTATGCTGATTACCATGCTGCATAGCTTGCAGGATTCTACCTTTCTCTTGTATTTTTGGTATAAACCCTACACATCAAAAGCATTAATTCCTGCTAGAAAACTGAAAAACTAAAAAGTAATATAGTAATATAGATCCTGGACTTTTTTCCATGTTTAGGCTATTTTATAATCATCTACATTTCAGATCAGGATATAATTTCTGCTAACCTAATTGCAACATCTTGTGATGTTTTCTCAAAATAAAGCTTTATATCTCTGGAGAGATTTACATCTTGAGAGATTATATATACATAAAGTAATCCTGAAAAACTGATTAAATATGTTTTGGATTGTTCATCATACCCCCATTGTTTTTAATTTCTTTTGAGCTGTCTTTCTAAGAAAATAAGCCAAAACTAATTTACACTCATGCTCATTGTCAGATAAGCACTGCATCATTTGAAATGGGAAGTTGTCTCCCTCTCCTCACCATTAAAATAATTACCATGCTTTGCATTTGCCTTTTAGAGGACTGACACTTTTTTAAGGTCTTATCTAAAACCTACTGAAATCAATATGAAGACTGCCATTGACTTTAATGGATTTGAATCAAGTCTTTACTTTGTATCTGCCTCAACAAGTCTTGAATTTTCTCATACCTGTGCATATTGGTTTTGGATGAAACTGGAAGTATTGAAATAATGTGAGGAGATTCAAGTTAGGAAGGATGGTAAAATGAAAAAGATTGTTTTATGGTTCAAGCACAGGACTGAGTATAAGAAATCAGTTCTAATTTCAGCTCTGCTACAGGCTTCCTGTGTGACCTTTAGTGAGTCATATAACTTCACTTTTTATCATAATTTCCACATAAGAAAAATGGTAATAAAATGTACATACCTCACAGGGATGTTGGGAAGCTAGATGCGTTGGAATGTGTAAAGCCAATGTGTCAGCAAATTGCTAACGCACTCTACTCACCTGATGTCCCCCACAGTTAGCACCTTGACCCCAAGATACCCTCTTTCCCACATCTACTACAAAGATTTTCAGGATTCATCAACGAACTGTCATATGAAAAGCATAGACAGACTAATATTCACATGATTTTATACTGTCAGCATATATCACCAAGAGCACAAAGGTTTCTTATAGGAATGCACCACTGCAGTGACAAAAGCAAAGAGAACCTTATTCTCCTCTGCCTTTGCAATCCCCAAATCAAGGCCAGCAGAGACCCACTCACATTCATGGCATAGTGAACCAGCTAATCAGCCCAGACTGTGCACCACAAGCCTCCAACTCATGCACTGACCTCTGTGAAGAGCTTGAAGCAGAACTCTGAACTGGACTGTATGGTATTAACCACTTCACCAGTCCTGAAGAAATTTGTCCACGTCACATACCAACATACCATGAGTTCTAGAAGCCCTTTGCAACACTTGAGACATCACCTTTGAAAAAAAAAACTATGCTTCTGCTGCCTGGTAAAGGCCTATGGAGAACGACAGTGATCACTGCTAATGGAAATTATCAGCTCCTTCTTTAGAGAAACAAACCTGTGAACTCCATTGAAAAATGCAATAGGTCCCCGTGCCCACACACACACACACACACACACGCACCACCCACAGCATCACAAAAGCAACCCACGCCACAGGAAATGTCTCTAACTATTGCCCCATCTCTACACCTAGGTAAAATCACTGAGATAGATAGTGACAACTGAGCTCCAAAAACGTGTAACCGATGGGCTTAAGACTAAGGTGCAACACAAGGACAGCCCTAGTAGCACTACCGGGCCTCTAACTAGATAAGAGAAGTATATGTGGTGGAATTAGGTTTGGATGAGAAAAAAGAAATACACCACATAGCAAATCTTTCCTAACATCAAGGAAAGAATAGAGGTGATACACAGAGGCTAAACTGAAGTATTCTGGTATCTCAGTGTTTTTCAACTTGTGTATTTCTGTGTTCCATCTTACCAGCAGGAAGTACTGAAATCCGAGGAGAGAAATTGGGAACACTTATACATCTGTCAAATCAAATAATGTTCTGCATGTGCTCAGTACAGAACATCTGGTGATCCCAAAGCATTTTGTAAGATGAATAAGCACCAATATCCCTTTTTGTAGATCGTGTAACAAGGTACAGAGAGGTAAAATTACTTGTGTGGAGTCATGTAGTAAGTCAAAGCGTGAGTTTGGAATATATATCTGGTCTCCAAAGTCTCAGGCCTGGGGTAATTCCACAGGACTACAGTCTGTGTTTGTTTTGCCCCCTAAGAGAGGACTTCAACAGTACTGTTGTAATTTGCTGCTAGCTTCTCTGGGTTACAAAAACTACTTTTATCTAGAAGACTTCTTTAGAATTTAGTACTTGTTTAGATAATTGACGGCTCAATCCTGCAAGATGCTTAGCACCGTGGCCCCAATCCATGCTTAATTTTAAGTACTGTTGACTTTAATGGAACTGTTCAGATGCCTAAAATTATACACGTGTTTAAGTGCTTTGCTGTATCAGGGCCAGCGCACTCAACATCTTGCAGGAATGATCCCTCCATGAACACAGTATATGAAACCTTCTTATGGTAGTTAGGGTCTTGAGCAATTTTTGTATAACAGTTGCTTGTAGAGCACTTGTTTAAACTACTTTTCCTGTTCTTTTCCAATGTGCCTGATGGATTTCACTGCAGTGCTGTCTGGAACCAGCTACTTGGGTTAATGGTATTAAAGTAGTTCAAACTTACTTATTCTGTATGCAAAATATGTTTTAGCCTAAACAACTACTGAGCCAGAACTTGTACACTAGAAGGTTATTTGTTTGGAAAGCCTACTGTAATTTAGTGGAAGTAATAGCATGCTGTGTGTGCCTTTCTGGATTTTTAAAACTTGAATTTAAGCAATAAGAATTGCTATGAGGTTCCTTGAAACATTGGGATTGGGAAGGGGAGAAGTGATGGAAAAATATGACAAGTTTTTGATTTTTGTCTTTATTGTGATTTTTCATTCAGTGGGTATTTTTAATGTATGTGTTTCAAGAAATATCAAGTACAGTGGGTGTTATGAAATTTTTGGTGTTTTGTTTGCAGTGGTTAAACTAGTTATAATATTTCCAATATTCCCTATATTCTACTTACCACAAATATTCCATCTCATTAAATATAAAGGTGGGGGTTTTTTTCAGGTTACTCTGTATCATTTAGTGTATAAAAGATATGGCTGACACAGAATGTACAGTTTTTGCTCCAATAATGTTTGCTCAAATTTGATATGTTGATGACAACTCTTTTATCCTATATTTCCTTCAGCTACTGTAGTCTCATGCCAAGGAAACATTTTTATTTTAATAGAGGAATTAAAACTGTGAGTTCATTTGATTTTATTTATTGAGATGACTTTTCCCACAACTGCTGTTAATTTATTTTGTTCAGAATACAAAAATTTAGGCAATAAAGTATTTTAATGTAAATTGAGTGCTTGTGAAGGATGCTGCTTCTGTTTTTTCTACAGCAGCAGAAAGCTTACTCAGTGATCTCCAGTTTATTCCAACCCAGAACTGGACTGTCTACTTGTGGTTGTGAGAGGGTAGTTAATCTTAAAGGTTTTGGGCACTTTTTGCAAGACTGCCAACAAGGCTGCCAGCTGTGGTAATGTTTTTTGTGGGTGCCTGCCTCGCAGGAACTGGAGTAACACCACCAAACTCATTTTGCGTAAGCTACTGCACAGCCATCAAAACTTGCCCTGGATTCTATCTTGTCACTATAACCTAGTCAAACAATAGTGTGTGTCTATCACAGGGGTAGGCAACCTATGGCACGGGTGCCAAAGGCGGAAAGCGAGCTGATTTTCAGTGGCACTCACACTGCCCGGGTTCTAGCCACCGGTCAGGGGAGCTCTGCATTTTAATTTAATTTTAAATGAAACTTCTTAAACATTTAAAAAACCTTATTTACTTTACATACAACAATAGTTTAGTTATATATTATAGACTTATAGAAAGAGACCTTCTAAAGACGTTAAAATGTATTACTGGCACGCGAAACCTTAAATTAGAGTGAATAAAAGAAGACTCGGCACACCGCTTCTGAAAGGATGTCGACCCCTGGTCTATAATTTATTCATGGTTTCTTTGCATAGTTGCATAATTGCACTTGTTTTTAATCATTTTTGCCTTCTGTATAGGCTAAACCCCAACCCCTCGTTTATTTGGGCAGAGTTCTATAATGAGTACCACTAAAATATAATACTTACCTTAAAGTTTTGTGCCAGATCTGTGGGCATTTGGTATAACTACTGGTATATTGTAAGTTAATGTGTTTGATATAATAGTATAACAT
Source organism: Mauremys mutica (assembly GCF_020497125.1). Classification (NCBI taxonomy): domain Eukaryota; kingdom Metazoa; phylum Chordata; order Testudines; family Geoemydidae; genus Mauremys; species Mauremys mutica. The sequence goes on along the minus strand of NC_059072.1, from coordinate 180,297,128 downwards.
AAGCGTGAACTTGTCTATTTGTTACATTTAGGACTGTAAGGATATTTTCCACTTTAGGCTTTTCATACTCTTCAGTGCCAAGCTACATGTTGTACTTCTCCATTATAAGAATCTTTATGCCAGTGGTTCTAGCAGAACAAGTAGAATATTTTACTTGTAAGCTTTCCCCACATACACATTAAAAACTGTAACTCTTGCTTTTGTTACAGTTCCTCTTTGTGTCTTCTGGACAGTGTAGAGTCCATTGTATAACAAAGTATGTGCTGATTTCACAAAATTGCTCTTTATAATAAATATATAACTGGAAATGTGTATAAGAGGTATTTTGGACAGCTTCACCTTGTCTTGTTTTCAGCAGATTCTTAATGTGCTCTATAACATTTTGGGATAAAATCATAATAGTTAGAGATGTGAAAGGACTATTACATCAAGTCTATCCCCAGACAAGTTCAGGTGATACTTCCTCATACCACACTTGTTCTTAGACAAAATGCCAAAACTGGCAAGCAAAAGCATCAAGAAAATTATCAAATAATTTGTAAGCTACCCTATCTTTCTGGCTTAAAAAAAATTCTATGTTGATTTCAAAAGAGAGTTTCAGAGGTTTTTTAAATATTTCCTGCTTTTAGCAGATGTTATAAATAGTCTAGGTTTTTAGGTACATTTAACCATGTTCTTCATAATAAGAACCATATATAATACGTTGAAGCATCTGTGGACAGGGTTTTCAGTTTGTGTGTCCGAATAGGAAGGGATAAGGATTGTAGGATGCTTCCTAGAAGATAATTAATATTAAATAATCTGCAGCTCTTAAATTTAACCTGGCTATCTCTCTGATACAGAGAACATATTTTTGGTGTATCTTTTTTTTTCCCCCATTGGTAAGACTATTACATCAAATTCAGACTGTGCAGGCTGTGAGAAGTTAGTAATAAATTCTTTTCTATAACTTTCATGTAATCGGGATTTTTTGTTTTTGCTTTCTTTAATCCCCTTCAGGCAGCCAAGGGCAATTTCCACTCACACAGAATGTTACAGTTGTTGAAGGGGGAACAGCAAATTTGACCTGCAGGGTTGATCAAAATGATAACACCTCCCTCCAGTGGTCAAATCCAGCTCAACAGACTCTGTACTTTGATGACAAGAAAGGTGAATATATTTTCTTTAATAATTTTGAAATATTTTATGATAATTATCTTAAATGAGACAGAACATTCATTTATTCCCAAACTGTTTTAATATGTACCTGTATTTATGTTAAATATTAAATATTTCTGTTTGCTAGGCATAAACTCTAAAGAGTAATTAACTCATATTTTTTTATTAAATATACAGAGTTTGTTTCTAACTCTCTCTTTGATTGAAGTTATTTTTGTAATGTATATCTTATATGATTTTCATTGCCTAAATTAAGTGGTTGGAGGAAAAGAACAACATTTTTCATGATTATTGCAAGCTGAGCTGGAAATCCTTGTTAAGATGTATTTTGAAGGGCGGGTTAAGGAGTGCTGTGTGAGGAGGGGATGTAGTAGCCTGTAAGCACCATATCTTGTCTATGGTAGTTAGTGGTGGAAGGATAGATAGTATTTGGCTCAAGTTTATTGGATTTTGTTTGTTTTTAAACAATTAGTGTGCAGTTACCATCAAATGGTTATTCAGCCAAACTACTAATCAATTAGTTCACTTTTATATTTACTGCCTGAGCTTTACTAATTACATGATCCATAGGTTGTGGTGGTGGTCTACCCAGATGAAAAAAATAGCAACAATTTCTATTCCTTTTCATAAGACAAACATTGCTTATTTAATAGGGTTTACTGCCAAGATTTGTGCATCCATCTAACCTGAATAAACCAAGAAATGTATATTTTGCAGTAAAATGTTAACAAGGGAATGCCCTTAGATTTCATACATAAAAACATTTGAGAATTAACAGAGCTAAATTTCATAAAATCTGTTTGGCTTCAGAACTGCAATAACCTTGATGTTGGCTCCAGCAGTAGCAAAGCTTGATAGAGTTTATATTTAATCCTTCAGTGAGGACTTAGTTCTGCAAGATGCTGAGTACTCTGGCCCATATCCAGCAAATGGGAGTACTCCGGAGCTTAAAGTTAAGCACTGATTAAGTGTTTTGCTGTATGATGGCAAAGGTGCTTAGCATCTTGTAGGATCAAGCTTGAAGAGCAGGTTTTGTGTGGATCTGTGTACTTGATTAAAAGCAGATTTGAAAAGCAGTTGCATTATATCTACAGAACCTGCGATCAAAATATTTTCAAACTGAATAAGTGTCATTGCTACTAATATAATAAGCAAAACAGAATCTAATTAAGATACTGAAATGGTTCCTTTTTCCTTTGTGTAACTATTTTTTAATGTGTAATCACTGGATTTGCAATTTCCTTTGAGTCTCAAGTATGCTCTGGATGTTGGATTAATGATACATAATGAAGGGTTTGTCATGTGTTAATATTCCTAAAACCCAATCCTGCAACCCTTACTCCTGTGAGTAATCCCACTGCTTTTATGTAAGTAAGGAATACCTGCATAAGTAAAAGTAGTGGGTTTGAGCTCTTTTGTAGGTGAAACCCAATATCTAGAACTTCTATACATTTAATGACATTTTAAAAGAAGTGCAGCAATAACATTTATGAGTGGTTTGTTGCATAGTATTTGTGAGCAATTTATATTCTCTACAAAAGACACAGTAGGCTAAAGAAAACGTAAAGAACTGCAGTTTTCACTGAACTTTAAGTTCTGTTCTTAGCCTCTGAGGAATATGTGCAGATTTATTTGCAGAGGAATTTACTGTGCATCTGTTACACAGGAAAACTGCTAAAATGATCCAGAAGGATGCCTGGTCCTTAAATCATGCATCTTCAATTATTTTACATTTATAAGGTATTGCATCCTGTTCATGTGACAATCCCATCCTTGACTACACTGCTGGGGGAAGTGAGCAGCAGGATAAAATGCCATGCAGAAGTCATTGCCGCTTTCTCCCCACTTCTTCCAACTCAAATAATGGTTTCACAGCTTTAATCAGCAGCTCTGTCTATGTGTGCTTCCACTTATGCCTAAAGGAAAGATTTCTCCCTTTGGGTCTTGTATTGCTAGGATGGAACTCTAGCTCTGAAAGCTTAGAAGGGTATCCCTCGGAGACAGCATTAAGTCCACCTGAGGCCAGTGTTGAAGCAGAAGTCTGAGTCAGAGCCTCTCTTCTTACAGGCACTTCATTTGTGCCCATTAGGCACAGAGAGCTTACTCTTAGGTGCAGTAGATCTGCTTCATCCATTGATTCCAGTGCCCAGACATTCAGAGTTCTCCACTGGTTTTGGCCCTAGCTGCATGACACATTTCTCTCCCTTCATAGCCATGTAAACCTCCTGGTACAGTTGTGTTTATCAGACCCATAAAATCAGTGGAAAAGAATAGGTGGAGACAGATAGACAACTCTTATAGGAGTTGGATCTATGAAGCTCACTCTCACATGAGATCAGAATGACCACAGCCCCTCCACATTCAGAATTAAATTAAAAATAATACATGCCCTTGACTTAACATTCCACCAATAAATTATGCACCACCATGCCACACACACGCACAAACTAATCAAACTATTTCTTCTATTCATTGGAAGGAAGAGAGAGAGTGCCAGTGTTATTTCTATTTTTAAATACTTGGAAGATGCTCAGGTACTACTATAGATGGGGGGCCAGATGTGTATCAAATACATGCCTGGTGTGTACAGAAGCAGGAGAGTAAGCTAACATAGACAGTATGCTACAGAACGTGTTCCAGAAGCAGAAAAGTTACCTGTGGATGAGGAGGTCTGAAATGCCCTCTCCACTACGCTGTTCTTCATGAAGGCCCTAATGTTTGCAAAAACTAGAACTAAAAGATGGTGATACAGAGGGACCTAGAGCCAGGCTGTCTCATCCAAAGACAATTTCTGATGATAAAAAAAGACATGTTTAATGTAAATATAGTTTATTTTTGTGAATTAAATCAGTGAGGTATTTGAGAAGAAGCATTACCTACTTGGTTAAGACAATGGGACTGGATGGGAGGAGATGGTAACATTATTGGATTCACCTAATGGTGGTAATATTCAGGGCTTGTGTAAATGAACACTTAGGTAAGGTGACCAGACAGCAAATGTGAAAAATCAGGACAGGAGGTGAGGTGTAATAGGAGCCTATATAAGAAGACCACCCCAAAATTGGGAGTGTCCCTATAAAATCGGGATATCTGGTCATCCTAGTTTGCGGCACGCTGGGGTGAATCTACCCCACATTACTGTGTTCCTCACTAAGTAACTCTGTGGGTTCCACTGACACACACTAAATGTTCCCTAGTGTGCTTTAATCTACTCCCATTTCAAAGTGTGATAGTCAAAACTGACTGAGAAATGTTTAGTGCGCAACAGCTGGGTCCACCTGGAGAGTTTGTGTGTGGCAGGCTAGCGTGGGGTAGATTTACACATGAGCTTTAAACAAAATAAGTGGTCATTTAGACAAGCACTGGGAGACTTCCAAACTTTGTGACTGAATAAGCAGGCAGCTTGATCTCAAAAAAATGCTGATAATTAGTTTTTATGCAGTTGTCTCTTCAAATCTGAACATATCATTAAAGTTGGTCTTGTTTGCTCGAGTGTCTCTCATTCTAGAATAATTTAGATGTACTGCTACTGCCTACATGTTATATGCCTATAAACAAAACATGGGAAAACATTAGAGACTTGGATTCTGTTTTTAACTTGACTTATCGTTGTACCTCACATTCCTGTGTCTTTGGTCATGACACGTAACAGATGTCTTCATTTTTCCATCAGAAAAATGGGACTAATAATGAATATCTTCCTCACATGGGTTTTGTGAGATGTAAATAACTCGTGTTGGTAACATTGTCCAAGATTCTTGGCTAGAAGGTTCAATAAAAAAGTCACATTATTATTTACTCATTTATGAATTATAACTATTCATTGTTTGCAACTAGAACACCAAAGATATTAATCACATTTTCCTTTCACGTCATAGATACATATCAAAGCTTAACCCACACCCCAAATTCTTCTTCTTCTTCTTCTTCACTCCCTTTGGAGCATAAGGCGCCAACCACTCTCCTCCATTCATTTCGTTCTTGAGCGAGACAGCAGATTTCATCCCACTTCATTCCCATACCTTTCATTTCTTCTTCAATGGTCCTTTGCCACGTCCCCAATGGTCTACCTCTCCTCCTTCTTCCTTGTGGTGTCCATCGTAGGGCAATACGAGGGTGTCTGTCAGCATCCATTCTCAACACATGCCCCAGCCACCTCCATCTTCATTGTTTGGCTTCATCCACTATATTGTTGATACCCGTTAATCGGCTCACTTCAACATTGGTGATACGCTGCGGCCAATGTATGTTAAGAATTTGCCTAAGACACCTTCCTTCAAAGCCCCGAAGCCGACTTTCTATCTTCTTGTTGGTCCTCCATGTTTCCGCCGCACAGAGCAACACAGAGCGGACGTTCGACCTGTAGATCTCTACCTTGGTTTTCATTTGCAAGATGGTTGACCTCCAAATATTTTGAAGTCTATAAAATGCATTTGCTGCAAGACCGATTCTGGTAGATATCTCCTTCTGAATATTGCCATCAGCCAATATGTAACTACCAAGATATTTGAAGTCGTTCACCTCCTCCAATTCTACGTCACATAACACTGTCTTCGTCGAGCTGGCTGTTTTTACTTTCATTATTTTGCTCTTACCAGCATGGATATTAAGTCCTACGCACCTTGCTACTCTACCTACTCTATCAGTCTTCTCTTGGAGGTCCGTCTGAGAGCTTGAAATCAGGGCGATGTCATCTGCAAAGTCACAGTCTTCAATATGACCAGAGGGTCCCCATGCGATCCCTCTTGGCCTATCTTCAGTGGCTTTCCGCATCACCCAATCTATGACCACAAGAAATAGAATGGGCGAAATAACACACCCTTGTCTAACTCCCGTTCTCACATGGAACCACTCGCTCTGCTGTCCTTCATGGCGAACACAACACTTATTGCCGGCATACATATCTTTGAAGATGTTAATCACTTTCGAAGGGAATCCATATATTTTTAAGATATTCCAGAGAGATGGATGGTGGACACTATCAAATGCCTTCTCGAAATCGAGATAATTAATGAACAGTGGCGAGTTCCATTCAAGAGATTGTTCCATTATTGTACGTAGTACAAATATCTGATCAACGCATCCTCTCCCACTCCTAAACCCTGTTTGTTCTTCCCTCAGGATCTCTTCTACTGCTTGTCTTATTCTCTGTAACAGAACTCTGCAGAAAACCTTCCCGAGCACTGATAACAAGTTTATACCTCTCCAATTACCACACAAAGACAAATCACCCTTCTTTGGTAATTTCACGATGATACCTTTCTTCCATGCTTCAGGTACCTTCTCTTCTTCCCACACCTTGTTGAATAGCTCCTTTAGAATCCCGGCACTCATATTCAGGTCGACTTTTAGCATTTCTGCGGTTATTCTATCTTCACCTGGTGCCCTGTTTGCTTTTGTCTGTCTAATAGCCTCTTCTATCTCTTGCTCTATGATAGGCCCACATTCTACCTCCATCTGAAAACTCGTTTCCTCTATTTCAACTACCTCTTCAGGATTTGATCTATTTAAAGTCTCTCTAAAATGCTCTGCCCATCGATTGATTTGTGCTTTCTCTTCTATCAATATTCTCCCATTCTTTCCTCTAACCGCTGTTGACCTGTTGCTGAACCCTCCTGTCAAAGTCCTTGTGATTCTATACACAGTTCTTGTGTTGCCCCGCGCGGCTGCTGACTGTGCCTCTCTTGACAGACTGGTAATATAATCCCTTTTGTCTTTTCGGGCACTTCTCTTCACATCCTTGTTTTTCTCCCTATATTCTTTGTTCGCAGCTTTCTGTTGTTCATCCCTTCCAGTTAGCATGCGTAGTTTTGCTCTTCCTCTCCTCAATGAGTTTCCATGTATGATCTGAAATCCATACTTTCCGCTCTTTTCTCTGGTAGCCAAGCACTGTCTTGCTGGTCTCTACATATGCCTTCTCGACGTTGTCACAAAAAGTGTTTATATTACCAGTTCGCAAGTCATTTAGAAGTTGAAACTCTTTCGAGAGCTCCAATATGAACTGTGCCTTTACCGGCGGTTCTTCCAACCTCCTTGAGTCGAAAATTTGTTGCCCATAAACTTTCTTCGTCTTTCTCAATTTTATCTGAAGTTTGCTCAATACAAGATGATGGTCACCACCTACATCTGCACTTCTTGATACTCTAGTATCCAGCACTGACCCTCTTCACTTCCGATTGATTGCAATCAATTCTGCCGTTGCTTGGTCCCAAGCCCAAGATGCGAAAGGAGGAGGGTTGTGCGTTGGGCTGGCAACCCACCACGTAAAAAACAAGCGCTACAGAAACGTCAACCAAATCTTCAGAAATTCATAAAATTGTGGGTAGCCAGCTGGAGATGCCAAATATGACAAACAGGGATCAAAGCCGAAAGGAAGTCCCTGTTTCGATGGAGTCTCTGGTCAAACCCAAAAAACAAATAAAGATAGCGGTATGGAACGTTCGAACAATGTATGAAACAGGGAGAACAGCATCAGTAACAAAGGAAATGAGAAAATATGGCATTAACATTCTTGGGATTAGTGAGATGAGGTGGACGGACACTGGTATGTTAATACACCCCAAATTACCCTAAAGTAAAAGCAAATACTGTCCATTAATATCAATTGCATATATATATATATAGTTGACGCACAGGAAGATTTTTGTGTTCAAGGATGCTTTAAACTCAACTGATTAAATATTTATGAATAAAATGAGTTACACAAGTAATATTTTAGCTTGAGATGTTTGATGGTGTGCTTATATAAAATTAAAAGGAATAGAAAATTATGAATAGATTTTTCTTTCAGGAAAAACAATGACCTATTTTAATGACCTGTTTATGTGAATGAATATATCAGTTAGTTAGGTTTTTGTTTTTAGACTCTCATGGCTTGGATTGGATAAAATATTTGTTAAAAAATTGAGACTAGAGTGTGATTAATCCAATCTGGATATGCAAAGAGTGAAGTGGCGGGGATGGGGGCGCGGCAGGCAATGAGCCTTTATCTTCTTTATGGCCTGAAAACTATAAGACACATCTAGATTAGGAAAACTGATCTGCTGCTAGGGTGATGGGGAAAGCGGTGGATGTGACTTTAGCAACATTTTTATATGGTCTCCCACAGTATTCTTGCCAGCAAGTTAAAGAAGTATGGGCTGGAAAAATGGACTGTAAGGTGGATAGAAAACTGGCTAGATTGTCGGGCTCAATGGGTAGTGATCAATGGCTCAATGTCTAGTTGGCAGCCGGTATCAAGCGGAGTGCCCCAGGGGTCAGTTCCTGGGGCCAGTTTTGTTCAACATCTTTATAAATGATCTGAATGATGGGATGAATTGCACCCTCAGCAAGTTCACGGATGACACTAAGCTGGCGGGAGACTAGATACGTTGGAGGGTAGGGATAGGGTCCAGAGTGACTTAGACAAATTGGAGGAGTGGGCCAAAAGAAATCTGCTGAGCTTCAACAAGGACAAGAGCAGAGTCCTGCAGAAAAGGACCTGGGAATTACAGTGGATGAGAAGCTGGATATGAGTTAGCAGTGTGCCCTTGTTGCCAAGAAGGCCAATAGCATATTGGGCTGTATTAGTAGGAGCATTGCCAGCAGATCGAGGGAAGTGATTATTCCCCTCTACTCAGCACTGGTGAGGTCACACCTGGGGTATTGTGTCCAGTTTTAGTCCCCCCTCCCACAGTAGGGATGTGGACAAATTGGAGAGAGTCCAGCAGAGGGCAACGAAAATGATTAGAGTGCTGGGGCACATGATTTACGAGGAGAGGCTGAGGGAACTGGGCTTATTTAGTCTGCAGAAGAGAAGAGTGAAGGGGGACTTGATAGCAGCCTTCACCTACCTGAAGGGGGGTTCCAAAGAAGATGGAGCTAGGCTGTTCTCAGTGGTGGCACATGACAGAAGAAGAAGCAATGGTCTCAAGTTGCACTGGGGAAGGTCTAGGTTGGATATTAGGAAACACTATTTCAGTAGAAGGGTGGTGAAGCACTGGAATGGGTTACTTAGAGGTTTTTAAGGCTCAACTTGACAAAGCCCTGGCTGGGATAATTTAATTGGTATTGGTCCTGCTTAGAGCAGGGGGTTGGACTAGATGATCTCCTGAGGTCTCTTCCAACCCTGATATTCTACGACCAGGACCAGCTAATTAAAAAAAAAACACATAACTTTACCTGTTTTTAAACAGGACTTGGCAGCTAGTGAAATCCATGTTATTTAAAAGGTGTGAACTAACATGCTTTAAAACATAACCTATTTTCCTAGTTTAGACTTGGCACCATAGTTTCAGGACAGGGAGAGACCAACAACAGTAGCTACTCCTTCAGTGCTCCTAGGCCTTGTCTTCCTAGGGAAACCAAATGTAGATATGGCCAGAGTCATTCTGCTTCTTCCCTTTCCCTACTGCTACTTCCCAGCTCTCCCTTCCTCCAAGCTGTGGCTTAAAAACCGCATGTAGCCATTTGTTCATTAATTCTTCTTAATTTACCTTCATTTGAAGTGTGAGTGTGAAAATGAAAGTAGACAACAGTCTCATTTTACCAATAAGTACTTGGCGAACTTTTCATTGGACAAACAGTTGCACAGAACCACTGCAGGTAACAGCTATTTGTTGAAGAGGACAGTCTTTACTACTAGTACATCTTCACTTTTGGCTGTAGAAGAGCATTTATTCCAAGAAAATATGAATTCACAACTCACCATGTGCAAGTTAAAATTCTTAGGCAGCAGATGCAAATTACATGCTGCACATGAACAGGTTTTTTCACCTACAAAATTTTCAATTAAAATGAATAATTACCATAGAAACCTCTGTATCATGTTATGCACACAAGTATCCTTAATTATACAGCTCCCTTTCAAAGAAGCACAACACACAACAATGCAGAACTGGCAGAAATGTTGTTTTTTTATTATTTTTTAAAATGAACATATGTGAGGGGTTTTTAAAAAATTATTTTCATCTGTATTTCTTAAAGCAGTGGTTCTCAACCAGGGGTGTGGGGCCCCCTGTGGGGCTGCGAGCAGGTTTCAGGTGGCCGCCAAGCATGGTGGCCATTAGACTCTCTAGGGCCCAGGGCAGAAAGCTAAAGCCCCACCGTGAGGGACTACAGCCCAGGGCCACACCACCCAAGTCTGAAGATGAGGCCTGTAAGCAACTTAGCTTTGCGATGCCCACTGTGATATGAGGCCCAAGCAACTGCCCTGCTTCCTACCCCTTAACGTCGGACCTGGCTTTTATGTGCAGAAAAACAGGTGTTGTGACACAGGTGGGCCGTAGAGATTTTATTTGCATGTTGGGAGGCCTCAGAAAGAAAAAGGTTGAGAACCCCTGTGTTAAACGATGAAAGATGGGCAATAAACAGAGAGGCATAAGGAAAGTGCTGGGCCACAGATATTTGATAAAAAGAAGTTTTAACACAGATCGCTCATTTAACTTTCGGCCTTCTTTTTATAGTCTAATATTTTATACTTATTTTGGTGGGGGTGACGGCTTAGGTAGAGAGAGATCTTGAAACAGATGAAGCCCACGTGTACTGTACAACTAAATGATGGCTAGTTGATGCGAGTTTGTTTGATCTGATCAGTTTAGTAAATGATGCGCTCAGATTATTTTGAAGAGACTGGTATCTGTCTAGCATACCTCAGTGTTTTTGTTCAGTCTGCCAAACTAAACTGGAGGAAATATATGCTCTTTACTTTGACAAGGATTTGGCATGTCTGTTGATAATAAAATGTGCATTTCTGTTGACACTGATCATAATTAGTTTGCCATGAACTGACATGCCAAATCTTTGTCTCCTGCTAATCATTGTTGGGTACATTCTCTCTTACGCTGTCATCAAATAAATAGCACTTTGATGCCTTAGTAACACATTAGTGAACAAATTTCAACTTCAGGATTATTCATCCTTAGAGGGAGAAGATGTTTCCTTAGGTGACCTTTGTTTATGTCGCATATAACAGTAGTTGGCACTTAGGGAGTTATGTATCACCAGAGGATCCCAAAAGTTTTCAAAGATGCTGCTGCATTAAATGTGGTTATGGGTGCGCACTCCACTTGCAGCAGCTCCCTGAAGCATTCTGCAGTGGAGAATGCAGATAGGCACAAATGCCACAAGTGAACCTGTAGAAACACCCACAGGTATTTCAACTGACATTTGTTTCACTGTTTGCTCCCCCACAGTGGGGGCCTTGCATAATCAGCCTGTGTGGGATGAGGGTAGGCCTAGGACATGGCTATATTCCAAAAAATGATGCCCTTGGAATTTGTAGTAGGCATGTTAAATAGTATAATTGTCACTTATTACACCCATAATTCAGTGTGGAAAATAAAGTGTGCGTGTAGCGGGGGAGGTAGCACAAAAAGATAGACACAAAATAGAACCAACAGACAGTGAAGATGTACCAGTGTCCACAGCAGACCACCACCTTGGATTGTGTGGGTTTTATAATTTTTAGTTTATGGAAAGCTACTCTTTTTATTGCAGGGGCTTGGGTCAATTGGTTTGTTTTTATTTTTCCTGAACCCAGACAATTTTAGCTGTTAACCTTTAAACAATGAAGAGTTCAGAGTTGGAAGTTTTCAGTGTGCATTGTAAAGCAGAACTTTGGTTTAGTGGTTTTTAGGTCTTTTTCATAGTTTTAGCTGTTCATAGGCCTTTGATTAGTTTGAGCTTTTCACATAGGCTAGATTGCTTGGTTTCATAGTCACAGTAGTTGCTGACATCTCATGTAGCTTTGTATCAAGAAGCCATTTGTTAACACACTCAGTCTGGCCAGTTCTCATTCTTCTTTAAGGCACATGGTCAGATGTGTTGGGCTAAATAAGTTTGGCCAAGAAGTTCAGAAATGACTAGTCACTTGAGTGCCTGTATTTGAGTGCCCAACTTTAAGACTCCTTAAAGAGGCCTGATTTTCAGAGGATGTTGCTCAGCACTTTCTGAGAAACAAAGCTCTTTAATGTTTTTAGCTCTAAGAGTCTCAGGTTGAGCGATTGAGCATCATTTGTTTTGTGCACTGCTTAAAAGATAAGAAGTAAAGCAGACAGGTTTGTTAAATATATCTTGGGGAAAAATTTTTTTTTGTAAATGAAATATGTAACAGTATTTTCATTATAATAAATTAATAGAATTCCTTCCACTTCTACCATTTATTTTTTTCATCGGGAACTGGTGACAAATACTTGGAAATATTAAGGGAACAAATAAACATTTTGTAGCAAAGGTAGTGAAGTCTAGGAGTTTGCATTATTTTGTGCTCAAGTATGGATGTTTGCACAAATTAAGACCCCTAGCTCTGCAACCAGCTATATTGAGAATGAAGTTGATTCATTGAACTATGATGAGGTGAAGAAGTGGTTATGGTGATATTGCTCACATTGCTTCTTCGTTTACCTTCATTTTCTGTACACTAGTAATATTTTTTCTTTTTGGATGACTACAATTATCACACGAAACAACAAATACATGGTTATTTTAATTGTTTTTTTTTTTAAATTCACATGCCAAACATATGCAATAGATAATATTGTGGATATTGATTGTAAAAAAAAATTCTTGGCTTTCAGAAAAGTGTAAAGCATTAAACTGAATTCTGAGCCTATTTTTTTTTACTCAGATGTAACAGAGTACACCCTACTCAGCAGATACTGACTCTTGTTTATATGATGTTGGGTAACTCTGGCCCAACTCATGTTGGTAGGGCCAGGAGATAAAGATTGATCAGTTTCCAGAATTCTTGCATCTTGTATCCTAACTATACAATGTTAGAAGTAAATCTTTCACAAAAAGAAAATGAAGCCATATTAATTTTTCATTCTGGAAGGAACCCTGATAGAGAAGTGGAAGAAGTCATTGCAACTCTTGCAAACTTTTCTGAGAGCAATTTGTATAGAAGAGAAATTTTGAGAGCGTAGAATCATGCGAACTACCTTAGGAGGCAGGCCCAGAGGCACCAGAGATCTATACTTCATTTCAATGGGCCATGAAGGACACTGAAGACTGATAGACAAATAAATATTTTAAAAAAAAATCAAGAAAACTGTGAACCATGTCACTTAGGAAAGGCAATTTTCTTTGAGAGAAAGTAGCTGCTGGGTAAAACCATTGATCTTTATGTTGCATAACTACTTAATAAAACAGTCGTATGAACTGAACAATTAATGGATGGATGGGATGGAGACTGAATTATTTGTCGTATGAGCAGCTACTGTGTCAAAGAATGATTGCTGGGAGAAATTGACTTGATGTTCACAGGGCTAGTAAAAACTGTGCTTCCCAAACAGAAGTGCTAAGAAGCAGTAGAAAATTTGAAATATGCAGTTAAAAATGCATACCAAGATATAAAGTAATATACAAGGGTAAAGAAATGGCAGAGACGAGATTTATTTGTCATATATGTGGAGACAATCACAACATCTTCAAAGATGTCCAGAATAAGAAATGTGGTACAATAAATTATAATAAATAAATGAAATACATTCGTGACCATTCAGCTGGAAGAGAAAACTCTGATCATGATGGCAGAACAGAGTTATTTGTGTTCGTTTAATATATTCACCAAGCAAGGTTCTACAACACATTGGTTTGTAGTACTGGAAACAAATGAACTAAACATGAATTTCAAAATATATACTCAGTGGAAGTGGAATACAGTGTAATCACAGCAATCATATACATAATGATTGGGGACTGCCTGTTAAAAGAGAACTATATTTGTTTCAAATAGCCATTACAAAATAAGCCTATGTGGCAAAATCACACTGCATATCTTTATAAGGCTAGATTTCACACAGTTTGAAACAGTCGAACAGGAGTTCCCTATATATGTTATGGATGAAAAACAGTCTGCAAAAAGAGATGATTACACACGTGTATAATTGGACTACCAAACTAAATGCAAAGGACATTTTTAAAGAATGTGAGATATTTATCAAACTGGCATACATTTATATTACAGTCTTTGAGTGCTTGCACATGTTCACTCCACTTTAGGGGGTCTGCGCACCAGTGAACTGGAGACAGAAGTTTTTCCCATATTGGTACCTGTTGGGGTGTTGTGTGGGCAGCAGTGGCTCCAGGCACCAGCGCTCCAAGCACGTGCCTGGGGCGGCAGGCTGCAGGGGGCGCCCTGCCAGTCCTTGTGAGGGCAGCAGTCAGGGAGCCTTCGGCGGTATGCCTGCGGGAGGTCCCATGGATTCGGTGGCGAGTCCGCCGAATCTGCAGGACTGGGGACCTCCCGCAGGTGCGCCGCCGAAGGCAGCCTGCCTGCTGTGCTTGGGGTGACAAAAAAACTAGAGCCGCCTGTGTGTGTGGGCCCTCCTCTCATTCTTGCTGCTAGCCTAGCAGGTAGTGCTGCCCAACTCCCTTCATTTCCTTGTGACTGCTCATGATTGGTTGTCTGAGCTACTGCAGGCTCCTCATGCTTTTGCCTTATAAATGTAATATATATATTTGTGTAAATAGGGTTTTTTTTTGTTTTGTTTTGTTTTAAGTTCTAGTTAAATAATGGCACTTGTTTTCCATTCTATTTGGTTTGGTCTCCAGGCTTCACATGCTATTCTGTTTGCAATAAGTTGATGCAAGTAGTGATCCCATTCCAGTTGCTTGAAGTGTCTGAGTGAGACACATGTTAGGCATAAATGCCCATTTGCAGAGTGTTTAAAACCTGTACTAAGAAACTGGGAGAAGTTTGGCTTCAACATGGAGGCAGCATTGCATCCCCACTATATACCCACCTGTTCAGTTTGAAAGAACTCTGACATGTCACTTTCCCACTGTTGCCGGACTTGGTGGCTTCCCCACAATGAAGGGAACCAGGCCATGTGTCTACACTACTGGCTAAATCAGCACTGCTGCAATTGATGCAGCAATGTTGATTTAGCGGGTCTGGTGAAGACATGCTAAGTCGATGGGAGTGTCTCCTGTCGACATAGTGTGGTGTAGACACTGCTGTAAGTTGATCTAAGTTATGTCAACTTTAGTTATGTAATTTGTGTAACTTAGATCAACTTACAGTGTTATTGTAAACCAGCCCCCAGAGAGAAGACTATGCTCTCTATCCCTTATGCCAGGTAAGCATCAGAAGTCCAGCGCTTCAGCTTCTTCACACCACAAGGAGTTCTCATTTTAGAGGGCTAGATACCAGTCAGATTCTCATAAGAAATTGGGTTCTGAGGCTAGAGTAGCCTCAGAAAGGTGCTCTCTGGTGCCATACTCTAGCAATTTCAGTTCTCATCTTCAGCACCTCATGGGGTACCATTGAGACTGACTCAATTGCCTTGTCCTTCTGCTGCACTAACTTCTCTAGTGCAGATTGCACCGATGACACCTGAGGCATATGTGCTGGCAAGAGACATATAACTCATAGACTTTAAGGTCAGAAGGGACCATTATGATCATCTAGTCTGACCTCCTGCACAACGCAGACCACGGAATCTCACCCACCCCTTCCTGTAACAAAACCCTAACCTATGTCTGAGTTATTGAAGTCTTCTAATTGTGGTTTAAAGACCTCAAGACATATGTGTCCGTCAGTACCACACTCACCTCTGAAGGAGGAGTCTGTAACTGCTACCATTGCAGTCACAAAGGTACTGACTATGACAACTGCTTTGATACTGGCACGTAAGGTATCACCACCAACAGGCTTTCTCTCAATACTGTCTGTTACGGTGCTTCTGTTCACCAGGCCAAGCATTTGGTACTATCTGCAAGGGAACCCCAGATAATTTCATCAGTACAGTCCACTTCATGTTGGCTCCAGTCCCATTTTGCCTACCTCTCCATGAGGTACTGCACTGCCTTGGCACTCTGTCGATTCATCAGATGACTTGAAGATGGGTTCCTACAGATCGCAATCCTACTCCAGAAGAGCTAGAGTATCTCCATGATCTTCAGTGCTAAAATATAGCTCTCAGTAGCAAAACTCTAATGGAAGCAAGTTAAAGAGAAACTGTTGCGTGGTTGTGCTCCACTTCCATGTGAGATGAAGTCCAAGATAATCCTCACCATGCTAGTGGACATCTTACATTCATCAGACCCTACTATGGTGGCTCTGCCTATTAATAAGGTGATTTTTGGAACCGACTAAAATTATTTTCCAGACCCCTTCTTCTTTAGCACCCACTGGAAAAAGAACTGAAAAGTATCAAGTGATTTTACAAGGACATTAATATCTTCACTCACACCCTGACCAGAGTCTTTGGTGGTGGTGGCTGTGAATGAGAAGTCAAGACAAGGATGGGTTAAATCTACTGCTAAAGATAAGGAAACAAAAAATCTCTTATTTGGGAGAGAGGATTATTCTCCTTTGTGTTTACAGTTTAAAATTGTGAACTGCCAAGTGTTGCTCACTAGGCATGACTACACAAACTTGGACTCAGGGTTTAAATTTCAGACCAGGTTCCAGATGATACAGAGGAGGCGTTTATGGCCTTTATAAACGAAGGCCATTTAATTCCATAGTCCTCTCTGGAGGCTACTTTGGACGAGACTGACTCAGTGGCTCAAGTGATAGCAATAGCTGCCACTATGAGTCATGCTTCTTGGATGCAGGCATACCTGTAGAAATGCAACAAACAATAGAGGACTTGTCTTTTGACAGCGCTAATTTTATTTTTGAGCAAGACAGATGAGACTCTGCACTCTCTTAAAGACTCCAGGGTGCTCTGGAGTCTTTGGGTATTTATAACCAAGATTTTGGCAGCAACGTCTCCCATTTCCTTAGGGCTTGGCCTCATATTACTTCTAACTGGTGGGGTAAAGCACACTAGAACTGGGCTATACCCTGCAATTGTCTTCTGTTCTCCCCCCTCTTCCCCCTTAGGGACTACTCTCAGGAGACAGAACTGATTCAAGAAGTTCAACCTCTGCTGCAGTTAGAGACCACAGAAGAAGTTCCTCCTCAACATTGGGGGATGGGATTTTATTCCCTCTATTTTCTCATTCCAGAGTCCAAGGGATGCCTCAGACCTATTTCAAACCTTCAAAATCCAACCACTATAGAGAAAAGATAAAGTTTTGCATAGTTACACTATCTTCTATTATCCCTTCCCTATCTCACAATGACTGGTTCATGGCCCTAAACTTAAAGAATGCATTCTTCCATTTGGCTATACATCAGCGTCACAGGAAGTTCTTACGGTTTTTCATAGAAAATGTTGATTATCCTAGTCCCTCCTGTCCTGGTTCATGGTTCTTTCATTTGGTCTGTTCTTGGCCCTCTGAGTTTTCACATAGCAGTGATGGCAGCAGAACTCTGAAAGGCCAGAGTTTGCATGGACCCATATCTGGATGATTGGTTTGCCCCTGGACTTTCCAGCCAGCAGGTGAAAGAAGGTGTTGAGATTTCCTTCGGTATGCTGATCAACAAAGACAAATCGACTTTTTTCCTCCCTGTACAGAAGATCAAATGTATAGGATCGGTTCTTTACTCAAAGTCAGGGAGAGCTTACTTCTGTCAAGCCAGGCTTCAAGCAATATATGATCTTTTACAAAGAATTCCTGGTGCCTCGGTTCAGGTGTTCACTAGGGAACTTTTCAGACTCAGGGTCTCTGGTCAGATCAGAACTTCTCTTCATATAACTGTTAGGGAGCCATGTGCTGTTCTTCTGGCCTATTGGGTGTTTCTTCCCCCACACTCTGGCTATTTTGCTCAAAAACTCACAGATAGCAAGGTGGCAATGTTTTAGCTCAACAAACAACAAGGGGCCAGGTCAGACCCCTTTTGCCAGGAGATGGGATTTCTGCATCAAGAACAGAATTTCACTCATAGCATCTCATCTCCCTGGATCTCAGAACTTGCTAGTGGACTATCTTGGCAGCCTTTCAGCAGAGATCACAAATGGTCCTCAGGCCTAATATAATAAGTCCATTTTTTAGATTTGTGAAACAACATAGTTGGACCTGTTCACCACCTATCAGAACAGAAAATGTCACCAGTCCAGGGTCTGAGATATATGCCTTTCTGTTATCATGGAAGGGGAAACTTCTCTTTGCTTCCCCCCCCAATCTATATGGCGCTGAGTGTGCTGGCAGAACTGAGGCAAGATCATGCTGTTCCAATTTTGATAGCAGCCACTTGGCCTTGCCAAAATTGGTATGTTGACCTGTTGAACCTCTCTCTTTGGGATTAAGTTCCCTTCCCTCAGGACTCAAATATAATGGTCAAACTCTGCACCCCACTTCTTTCAGCCTGCACCTGACTGCCTGGATGCTCAGTGGTTAGAGCATCAGGAATCTGTCTCTTCCACTGCAGGTGGAATGTTTGTTTGAATAGCAGGGACCCTTCTCCCAGATACGCTTACCTTTTGAAGTGGAAGATGTCTTCTCTATGGTCCCAACAGAAAAATACCTCTCCTTATATTTTCATTTAGTTTATTTATGGATTACCTGTTTTACCTAAAAGAGAAACTCCTTTCAATCAGGAGTTCACCTGTCTCCTATCTTGGCACTTCAATCTCCTGTAGATTGCTTATTGGTTTTTCCAACCCTGTGATGGTCAGATTCTTAAAAGGTTTGGACAGACTTATCCCACCAATTAAAGATCCTGCTCCATCTGGGATTTAAACTTGATTTCCCCCCTTGGCCACCTGCTCATCTCATCTCTCAGTGAAAGTAGGCAAGGAGAGTTGCCGAACTCCAAGTGTTGATGGATGAGCCCTCTTTTTTAAACAAGGAACAGGTTGCTTTGCCTCCACACCCCAAATTTCTTACTGAGGTGGTTTTGGAATTTCATATGAATCAGGGAATATACTTGCCAGTCTTCTATCTGAAACCTCTCTCTCTCGCTCTCTCAAAGATGAAGGAAAGACTAATTTAGACATTGTCTGGGTGTTTTGCTTGAACAGGACCAAAGAGTTTTGATTATCTCCTTTGCAGAAAGGATGAAAGGAAAACCTGTTACTTCCCAGATGTTTTCTTCCTGGATGTCCTCCTCCATTCGTCTGTTACAACATTGATGATGTTCCTCTACTTTACTTTAAAGTTTTAGCACACTCTACAAGTGCTCAAGCAGCATATCGCTGGTTCATGTCCCATCAGTGACAACTTCAGGACTGCCACTTGGTCTTCAGTTAATATGTTCACTACTCATTATGCTATGTTTGGTAGAGTAGTACCACAGTCCTTGTTAATATAGACTCCAATACCCTCTTCCATCTGTAATGGCTTACTGAGTCACCTAAAATGGAATGGACATGTGCAGGCACTCTAAGAAAAAAACAGTTACATACCTATTTCATAACTTCTGTTCTTTTAGATGTATTGAACGTGTCCATTCAATGACCCACCCTTCTTTCCTTCTGTATCGGAGTTTCCACAAACACTGGCTATTGATGCAAAGGAACTGAGGGGTGTTGAAGCAGCTCTGCCCCTTATACTTATGGCTAGTAACACCAGTATATTCTGTCCTGACAGGTACTACTATAGGAAAAAAGTTCTCTGGCTCTGGTGCACTGGCATACAGATGCCTAAAGTGGAATGGATATGCGCCACACATGTCGAAGAACAGGAGTTACAAAACAGATGTGTAACTGCTTTATACTTCAAATGGATACAGATCCCAGAATGTCACCTAAATACATGCATTGTGTAAATTCCCATTAGCACTGAGAAATAACGTAAACACTGAACTTTACTGGGTTGTAAAATTACATGTTATTGATCCAATTCAAATTCCAGATGACTGGATTACAGTATGGTGGTCATATTCAAATCAAACAAGTGAAAGACTTGTATAGATTAAAAAGATTTGAATAAGGTGATGAACATGAACAGTACACTATGAGAACAGTTGAGTGGTCATATCTGGACTTCAGAATATGATTATTTTCTATTTGAATGGAAACCAAGGATTTTTCCAGGTTCAACTCAATAAAGGAAGTTCTAAACTCCCTCCTAGCTCCCTTTTATGGTAGAAACATGCTTAAGGGACTTCCATTCATGATTGCCTCAACACCTGAAGTGTAACAAATCATTAAGTAATTGTTGATGATCTGTTGATATGGGGAAAATACTTAACACCATGAGAGACTGTGCAATATTCTGTGAGCCAAAGAAATAACCTAAAATTGAACAGAAACAAGTGCCAAATCAGGCTGAATTAGATAGGATACATTCCCTAGGAGAAAAGTTTGAACAGACCCAAGAAACGTGGAGGCAAGTATGCAGTTAGAACCCCTCTACACACTGTGGTTTGTGGGCATGTTAATATATCTAAGAAAATTCACCCATAGTCCATAATCTACCACTGTTACTTGGTAAGTGCTCCATTCAGAATGTTGTTGTTGGGGGATGGCGGGAATGGCACTGGGATGACTGACGAGAACAACTTTTGGGATTTTTTTAAAAAGGGGAGCTGTACAAAAAAAATTGTAATGAAGCAATTTCAGATTTAAGAAGACCCTCATGTTGGATTAAATTGTGTACAACTACTGTTACACCCCTTTCCTGCACCTCTGTTTAACTGCTGAAGCATGGGCCAGAGTTCTCTTTTTTTTTTTTTTTTTTTTTAAGACTTACCCTGTGTAATCATTTCTGTATAGCTACACTGGAATGAAAGACCCACAATATGGCTGCAGCTGGCCCAAGCCAGCTAACTCGGTCTCGCGAGGCTCAGGCTATGGGGCTAAAAATTGATGTGTAGATGTTTGGGATCAAGCTGGATCCTGGGCTCTGGGAACCTCCCTCTTTGCGGGCTCCAGAGCTTCAGCTCTAGCCCGAGACTAAATGACTACACAGCAATTTTCCAGCCCCACAAGCCCAAGTTAGCTGACATGGTGTTTAATTGCTGTGTAGATGTACCCACAGAATCAATCCATGGGCTATTGTATTCCAAACACCAAAACTAGGTTTTAGTAATAGCTTCCAATCAACTTCAAAGAGCAAGTACCACCTAATTACATAGTAAACAAGTATTTATTTTTCATACAGCCAAAAACATCTTAAACATCTTTTCAAAAACTCTTTAACTTCTAAAACAAAAGCTATTACGTAGTCAGTCTGTTAATGTGTTCTTCCTGTACAGACTTCTGTGTTCATTCATGGAATGAAAGCTGGGTGTGAAAAATCTGGATTATCATGCTAAAATCTTTTCTGGACTCTAGTGTGTACAAAAACATTCTTTCCCCTCTGATTTTCTTTTCAGATTGTTCAGTGTGTTTTGGGACCTAAAATTTAGAGCATGTTTGTCTGGATTCTTCAGACATGAATGAAACTGTGTAGTGTCTTAGGCCAAATTCAAACACTCCTGTCTTGGTTAAAACATGGTTGTGCAGCATTGTTGACAGATAATTTTTCCAGGAAAAATCCTGTTTGAGATGTACTGTGTCAGATGAGCATGTCAGAACTTGGTTGCACTTACCATGGTGCTGTCTGTAATGGGGCCTTTCCGCCCAAATCCGCCCCATGGAAATGAGGCACATCTCCTGTTGATAACAAGGAGAGTTGCATAGTGCATGTTTAAGTGTTCAGTCCTTCACTCAGAGACCTTTTTACTTTAGTTAAAAAAAAAATCACATGTTCAAATTTCAGTCACTGAAGAAATAATAGAGAAAAGAATAGTTTGCACTGATTGTAGGTTTTGTTTTCTGTTTTGAATAATTGAATTTTTATCCTTAACAATTTAATCATGTTAGAAATGGGTGCAAATACTGCAATCTCTTAATAGACAAAGGTTGCTAAGGAAAAACCTGAAACAGTCACAATCTATTTCTTTTAACAGTATGATGAAAAGTTTTCTTATACAGTTAATATAATGATGGTATGAAAATGAAAGATAGAGGCTGAGAAGAGTAAAGAATTGCTCTTTTGAGTTGAACCATGGGGAATTTCTGAAAGATTTACAGCTATATTGGCTCATTGCTTAATCAGACAGCAGAAAGATGTTCTCTGTGTGTGTTCTTTTCTCCTAATGAAAAAGACTATTAGTCTACACCAAGCTATATTTTAAAGTCTTTTCTCTGAGTAGCTGGCAAAATAGGTTTAACCCAGTTTTGGGTGCTCTATATGTGTCCCTTACTTACAGCTTACTTACAGCTGACAGAGCTGGTAACATGTTTTAGATCATTTTTGGTTTCTAGAGGAAGAGTATACATTACTTTCATTTCACTGCTGTATACGTGTATTAAGGGAGCCACTGGTGCAGTTTTAGAGAACCACAAAATAATCCTTCCTCATGCTCTCTTAATCCTAATCTATGCCACAAATAGCATGGGCTGATTTGCAGAGATGCTGAGGGCTTGGGCTTCCATTGACTCTCTTTTCAGAAATCACTTCCACGTCATCTCCCCACAATTATTTATGCTGGTCTGATGCCTCCTAATCTATTCCTAGTATTTAATTTTCCTCCTATCTTTCAGCTGAGTTGCATCTGAAACAAACTTTCCTTTCTTCATCTACCACTGCTTCTTCTGTAGAAATGCCCAATTTAATGCTGTTTTGTGGTGCTGAAATTAATCTTAAGTCACTTGAGTGCATCATCATAGCTGAGGGGAGTGGAAGCTTTGAATTCGCTCAACCTCATTTACACTTGGTTTGCTGCTCCCATGACTCATAAGCCAAGAAAGCTTTGAATTTCTATTTGGGATATCATGATCTGCTCCCATTCAGTAGTATTTTATTAAAGAACAAAAGAAACCTACCTGTGATTGGCTTCTTCACAGCCCAGAGGGCTCCGAGTTGGAACTGTGGGTGTATCAATAGTAGGTCAAATTATTGTTCTTTGTTCAGAGTTTTTCATTCACATTTGAGTATTTTGCTGTCTCACCTCTTCTATATACTTCCATTGTTGCATCTGCCCACATGTCATCAAAATGATCTGCAGTCTCAGCCTTCACTTGGACTCCTCTTTGATTCTGGATACTGTAACAGCAAACCATGAAAAACGCCCATTTCAATCAAAATTATAATTTATAATCTACAATAAATTTCAAAACAAAAAATTGAAACACTTCATTTTGACCTATCAAAAAGTTTTGATTCACTTTTTTTCCCCCCCAGAATGAAATTTTGTGGAACGTGTCAGTATTGACAAATCAGTAGTTTCCAATGGAAAACCATTCCATTGGAAATTTTCTAACCAGCTCTATTCAGAACATGTCTGTCCATGTGCACAGACTACATAATGCTCAATTCTGTGCTTGGATTCTCCTTTTGAATACCGTGTTAAAGTCAAGGTTTTGGTCTTATCTTCAAGGCAGCCTGTAGTCTTTGAAGTTACCTGAAGAATCTCCTTCCCATCCCACAACAGTTATTTTCCACTGGAACAATGGAGCTCAACTTCAAGAGTCAAGCTTCAGGAGTCTCAGTAACTGGCCTGCAAATGTGGAACTCACTCTTTGAAAAGATAATGATGAGTGTGAACCTTAGCACATTCACAGCAAAGTGGGATCAGAGTGGCCCATTTTTTCCAGAGTAATGGGGTGGTAGCTTGTACAGCAGAGAGGGTGCAGGTCTGGAGACATAGGTTCTATTCTTGAGTCTGTCACGGACCCAGTGGGTGACATCTGGCAAGTCACTTTATCTCTCTCTGCCTCAATCAGGTAGGTGGAGCTCATCAGTCATGGCAGAGAGTCCACCTAGAATTTCTAATCAAGAATGTTAGGGCTAGCCAGGTCATAGGTAAAAGTTGTGTAAGTCACATATGCTCTATGGGTGTGTACCGCTTACTCTGGCTACCGGGACAAAGCAAAGGTGAAAAAAGCAAGCAAGTCTTTCCACAGTAATATCCATATTAAACTTTAGACAAACACAACCTCATACAATAAACAATGGCTAGTCCCTGTAGACAAAATGTTGATCTAGTGCACTGGTTCTCAAACTTTTGTACTAGTGACCCCTTTCACATAGCATGCCTCTGAGTGGGACCCCTCCAATAAATTAAAAATACTTTTTAATACATTTAAAACCATTATAAATGCTGGAGGCAAAGCGGGGTTTGGGGTGGAGGCTGACAGCTCGCAACCCTCCATGTAATAACCTCGCGACCCCTTGAGGGGTCCCGACCTCCAGTTTGAGAACCCCTGATAATGGTTATGGTTCTAGCCTATGATTTGGGAGTTTTTGGTTCAATTCTGTGCTCCATCACAGATTTACTATGTGAGCTTGGCCAAGTCACTTAGTCTCTCTGTGCCTTAGTTCCCCATCTGTAAAATAGGGAAGTGCGATTATCCCTATCTGTGAGAATAAATACATTAGAGAGAGTGCGGTGCTCAGATAGTAGGGCCTTGTAAATAACTTAGATAGAAGGGAAAAACAAGAGAGAAATCTTAGGGCTTGTCTACACTATGGGGGGAGATCGAACTAAGTTACGCAACTTAAGTCGACTTACTTAGATCTACTTGCCACAGGGTCCACACTACATGATGTCAACTGGAGATGCTCTCCCATCGACTCCACTTGCGCTTCCCATTCAGGTGGCATATAGGAGTTGACAGGAAAGCGATCTGTGGTCAATTTAGTGGGTCTTCACTAGACCCGCTAAATCGACTGCCGATGCATTGATTGCCACACGTTGAACCCCCGGTAAGTGTAGACAAGGTCTTAGTGTATACACTTTCTAATTTTGAGACATTAGATTGCCATAGTGATGGGTGCCATCAAAGAACGTAGAGAGACAGAACCCCAAATTCCCCAGAATTATACAAAACTTTTGAGAAGATAAGATCCTCCAAAAATCCTACTCCATTTATAAGATTGTTTGACTCCTTAGCTTTTGCACATTTGCCAACATCTGACAAAGGGTGATGCAAAAAAGAGGATGTTGCTAGAAGCCACCCAGCAGCAGCAGATGAGCATCCTAATGTGCAGAATAGGGAGCAAGAGTAGGATGATCTGTCACATGAAATTGTATGTCATATCCCAGTCTAAACATGGAACTTGCAGAGGCTAGGAAGAGAAAGTGAAAGTGGACCCCCTCTGCACACATGCAGTTGTGATGTGAGAACAGCTATTTCCTTCCTGTGCTAAAAGCAGATGGAGAATCCCCCCTACTCCCTGGTTGGTGAATTGAGATTTCTCTAGTCAGGTGAATCTGGAATAGAAGCAGCAAATAGGAGATGCTGCTGAGTATTAGGGATTCTGAGCCATTTCTGCCAGTGAATGGAGCAGAAGCAGTACCTGCTCGAAAGAGGAGTGTCTCTGCAGCTAAAGAGAGTTGTCCCTTCCCTCTAGTGGGAAAGAGTAAAAGCGAGATCTTCAAAAAGAAGAGAGAGAGATGGTCCACGCAGCCAGTTCATTCCCTTTCCCCAGCCCTCCAGTGCAAAAGACGCACACAGTATATAAAATGCATAATGATTTTGCATATATATATACTTTTGAATTGTCTTAATCTTCTAAAATGTAGGAGATTGGACTGAGTATTTCAGATTTTCAAGGGAAATGCCCTCCCCCCTTCAGCCACAAATTCCTCTGTTTTGCCTAGTGTTTTATTTGTTTAAAAATACTCATCTTGTTTTTATAGCAATATTTATTCTATTTATGAGTAGAAATTGGGGGCGGGGATGCGGAGGCACAAAGACATGACCCTACTGAGCTCTGCACACCATCTCTTCTCCCAGTCCCGCCCATACTTTTGTTTGTCTGGCTCTGGCCCTATTAAAGGGACATAATGGAAACCCTGTTCAGATACATTTCTTTCTCTTGTCCCCATTTTCTTCCTCGGGCTGCAGCCTGTCTCCACAAGATGATGCAATGCCACATCAATACATGGTGTTGAGACCATTGATGACAACCTTGGGCTTCCTCTGCTATCTCGTTATATTGTAGCCATTTGTTCCCAAGATGCTACGTAAGAAGTCAGAAAAGCTAATACAGCTCAAGTTAGTTCATGATTTTTCCAGTTTTTTAAGCCTCAGTGCGTTTAGGCTCATCCTCTAGATCAATGTGCCTTACCATGTATATTATTTCTTTTTCAAAAAGGAGGGGATTTATTGTCCATAAAATGTCAGTCTTATTGTTTGAAGAATTCAGGAAACCGTTCGTCTGTGATACACAAAACATGTTGACAACAACATTGCTAACTTGTAATGAAGGAAGTTAAGCATTGCACATAAAATCCATCAGTGGATCCATCAGCTTATTGACAACATGTTTTCTCATCAGTCACAAATAAACCCATTTCATTGAAAAATTCAATTCCTCTTTTTCTCTCTGCTAGCAGATATAAATATCCTGCAGCCACATTCTGTGCTCTCAATCAGGATGGAGAAAAGCAAAGGGAAAGAGTAAAAGGAAGTGTGAAAATGTACATGTGCCATTTATGTGTCTGGTAATTCATTCCAATAGGAGAAAAGAAGTTCACACGTTCACATATTGCTGCTGGTTCTGATTGCTTCTCCTTTCTGTTAACTGCTAGCAATAATTGGAAATGTTTAATGTCAAACTGATCAAGGCCCAGCAGATCAGAATCTTCCTTCAAGAGGTGATAGAGGAAGTCAGGATTAATTTGTTGTTTTAAAATGTTGAAATTACTGTGTTTTGAGAGGAGTATGTGCCCTCCCAAACTATATGATAAAAACGGCCTTGAATCTCACTGTATGTTCATGACATAAAGGAGATCTATTTGGAAAGGTTTAATGGGCTTGGAATAGAGGGTAATAGACATCAAATTGGAGTCATTTATGTTGTGTGGTGAAGAAGATGGTCTGTTAAAGCTTCAAAGATTATCCCCACTGCTGCATGGTTCAAAGTGAATAGACATTTTAAAATCATTTTCATGCAAGCCACATAGTGTCAGTGATTTTGGAGGGTAGGGTTTTTTTTAAACCTTAAAGTTTGCATTAGAAGCAACCCAATTTTAATATACATTCTAGAACAGCTAAATGGTCCAAGAAAGATTTTCTGTATGATCAAGAACAAAACTCATTACGAAGTTTGCCTCAGAATTAGTTGTTAAGGTAAATATATAACTGCCTGATAAAAACAGTGTTTACCTATAACGGGACAAACACACACCTCGCGTAAGCAGGTGTATTCTGTTGACTTCGCTAGAATTGCATCTGCTTACATGGGGACTGAGTTTGACCAGTGTCTCTACGTGTTAATAAAGCCCTGCATCAGATAATGTGGAAAAATATAAAGCTTCTGTGCAACCAAGAAGGGAGTATGCTTTATTGATGGGAATCACCATTAAAAGGAATATTGCCTATACTGAAAGATAAATAACTGGCTAAGTTTTAAAAGGGTTAATCAGATGTTAGGATTCTATGCTCACTAAAAGGAAAGGAGGGGAAAGTGATACTACTTTATTCAGCAGGTTTAAATTTCATAACAGACTAGAGGAAAATATTATGGATTAAATGTTCATTTTAATGATGTAAACTGTCTCTGCAAGCAAAATGGGCATTTTGGGCCATGTAAGGGCAAGCATTTTTATGAAAAAAAGTAGAGCTGAAATACTGTACAACTAATGAGACACTCTCCTACTGCTAAAAATTCCTTGGGGGGAAAATGTGGTAAAGGAGAAAGTCAACATCATTAGAACAGACTAACTTGTTACTTTATACTTAAAAACAATGCCTGGGTTTATGAAAACGTGAAGTAATCACATACAGAAATCTTCCTTAGGCATGTCAGTAACATCTGATTGCTGCTCTTTGGAATGCAGTGATGTGCTTTGGCAGTCGGTTTTGACATACTGTGAACTAGAGACAGGTAGATCTTTTATTAGAACAGGAAGTTGAATGTAAAATTGAAATGAATTATGGAAAGCTTTTATTTTTCATCTAAGGAAAACATTTTTGCTAGGATACAGAATAACATGTCAATCAGATTATTCGGCAGCCATGCTGTCTCTGGCTGTAGTCTCATTATATCTCATAAATTGAGCAGCATTGTGCTTGTTTGGTACGTGGGTGGGAGACTTCTGAGGAAAACCAAAGTTGCTGCATAACTTGTGTTGATGATTTTAGTAGGCACTCTTCCTTTTGAATTAATTTTGATCCAAAGTCCTAGCATGGAGACACTGGAAATTCAGGGTTTTTTTGAATTAGATGTTTAAAACTGAGCTCCTGACTGATCATTAAAGATAATTTACATTGTGGTCCTTTCCGTAAGATGCCCTGGACAAATTCTAATTGGGAAATTACACTTTCCTTATCAAAAATAACTTGCTTTCCCTACCTCCAATTTCTGTTGGCTACAGAAGTTAGTTTCTTCTTCAAGTGTTTATACACATAAATATTCCACAGCACCCAGTGTACTCAAGCCGGAGACTTTGGTCAGCAGTACCTGCCAGGGCAGTGCATATGCCCTGAGTATTCTCATGCCTCCATCTGAGGGCATAAAGGGCAGAGCCGCCCTGACCCCACCCCACCTTCTCTCAGCTCATGGCTAGGAGTTGAAGGGGCAGTGAAACCTAGTGTTCACTGTTTTTTCTTGCTTATCAGTTGTTTTTTTCCCTTGTATAACTAGTTTGTAGTTAGCATAGTCATTAGTGTATAGTTAGCTAGTGATAGCTTTATAGTGTTTCCTTTGTTCACCTCTTTAGGGGATCCTTCTGTTTTGTTCCTGGGGTGGCACTCTGGAATCATCGTAGTTATGCATAAATTGTGAAGTTTTAAAAACTGCTTGTCTTTTGACGCAGTCGTGACGGCTAATGACAGGCATGGCTAATGCCTCTAGCCATTTAAATGAAGCACATGCTATGGACAAATTTAGTATTTGCAAGCGTTTTTCTATGAGAATGCATAAATCTAGAGAGGCCCGTCTGAGCGAGTACATCATGTTCAGATCTGAGAGTATTTCACCACCACTCACCAATACCATCTACATTGATGCACACAGAATCAGTACTGATAGCTCCAGTACCGACCACTTTGGTACAGGTGAAGACCATCACCACTCCTTTGGCATGATCACCCCAGTACCATGGCATCAACATCTTCACAATTGGTGCTGATAACTATGACACTGCTGTTCTCTGTATCATTGACTCTCCCAAGCATTTCTGGCAGCCAGAGACATACTCTGCACATAAGTATCAGACTCTCCTGTACGGGCACATCAGACAGTGGCCATGATACCAGCATTGGTATTGAAGAAGCTAATTGTACCACTGAATCCCTCCAGTACAAGAGCTTCAGATACATCTAATGGCCTTGCACCACATCTACCCAGGGGATATCCTTTCACCTTCATATGCTCAAGGAAGTAGAGAGGCTTCCCCAGTTCAATTCTAGGAGCCCATCTCTTTCCCATTATCCACACTGGGGTGACACTCTAGAGAGGGAACTTACTATCATACCCATAGGTCTTTGGCTAAGGATTAAATACCTAAAAGATCTTCTTGTTGTTGTACGTCCACCAGCTCTTTAGCTTACCCTCCACCCCTATGGCCCTACTGGGTACCAGGGGGCATCCTGTGAATCACAACATTTGTCTCAGCTACTCCATTTAGACCAAAGTCTGTCACCACAACCTCCCAGAAAAAAATCTGTGCCTTCTCAAGTGGCTCAGTCTGTTAGCAACTTGCCTCCGTCAGATGATGTACAAGAGGAGGAACAGCCACTGCCTGCATATCTCTCCTCTTCCTCATTGGATGAGGGTAATAATACCTGAAACCTCTTCATCAGTTCTGAATGACTACAAATATTTCCAGAATCTCACAAACTACTAAATATATTACACACACATGTGCCTGGATAGGTAGCTTTACATATCAGTGACAGACTTGTGGACCCTTGAAAGCTCACCTGGCAAACTCCAATTTTTCTAGCACCAAACTCAGACAGTGGACTGCTGCTACCAGGCTGCAGGTTCACTAGTAGTGGCATCAGCAAATAAGATGACCAGACAGGGGAATTTCAAATTTACTCCTAAGGACAAGAAGCCAAAGATGTTTTGTTTGTTTGGGAGGACAGCTTACTCTACATCTAGCTTTCAAATGAGTATTGTGTGCTATCAGGCCCTGTTGTCAAAATATGACATTATTAACTGGGATTTGCTGAACAAGTTGGCAGAGAAATTGCCTCAGGATATAAAAGAGGAATTTAAACCCATCATAGTTGAAGACCAACTTTTAGACAAGACATAACTGCAGGCAGCTCTTAACACTGCAGACTGCTCTCACCATGCAGAAATCTTCCGGGCTCCACACCTCAGGCATACCTAGGGAAGTTCAGAATACCATTGGAGACTTCCCCTTTGAGTGATGCAGTCTCTTTAGTGGAAAACCTTTGAGGCTTTACACTTCTTTAAAGACTCAAGATCATCGTTAAGATCTCTAGAAGTTTATACTCCAGTCCCAAGACAAGGCATATAGGCCTCAGCAGTACCATTAGTCCTCCTTTCAGCTTACGCAGGCTGACCTCTCCAGAAAGTGGCACAAGTTTCTGTGAGGAAAGCCTTCCATTCTGGCTTAACAAGGTTGGCACAATAGCTTTCAGATGCTGTCTCCGTCCAAGGCCCAGATTCTAGATATTTTCGAGTACTTATTAAAGTAAACAGGTCTTTCTATGAATTCCATAAAAATCCACCTTATGACTAATTCTGCCATTCACCCTGTGTTTCATGGACATTCTGTTTCCTCCTGTCCCATGATGGGGAGATTTCTGAAAAGTTTCGTAGGGGTTTGCAATTCAGTAAGAGAACCTGTCTCTCCCAGGGACCTTAATTTAGCATTGTCAGGACTTCCACTTGAACCATTGGCTTTGTGTTCTTCCTTCCATTTGTCAACTAAGACAGCCTTTCTAATTGAAATAAGCAAGGAGAGTGGGAGAGCTTTAAGCTTTAATGACAGGGACTCCATATACAATATTTTACAAGTGAGGCCTTAAGCCTTGTCCCGGAAGTTTTTATTGAAAGTGGTCTCAGAATTTCACCTAAAATGAGGTAATATATTTACTGATATTCTTTCTGAAATTGCATGCTCAGATAAGGAGAAGCAGTAATGTAAATGAGGGCAAACGGAATTTACCCATGTCTTATTTGGGAAGTATGGAAGCTTTTTTTTTTTTTTTTTTTTTTTTAAACCACTACACCATTATGGAGAGGTGAGACTTGGTGGATGTTCTCAGGGCACTCTCATTTTTCACAGGCAGGACAAAACAACTTAGATCCTTACCAAGATGCTTTGCAGGTTACACAGAGAGAATGAGAGGCCAGGTGGTATCAGCACAACACATTTCCAATTGAATATCTGCCTGCATCAGATAACTTGGCAAAGATGACACCATCAGCAAGTTGCACATTCTGCTAGGTTTCAAGCTACCTCAGTGGCCTTTCTTTGTAATGTTACAATTATAGACACTTTCAAAGCACCAGCTTGGTCTTTGGTATGCACATTCACTCAACATTATACCATCATAGTTGAAGCATACAGACCCAGTGCAAACTTTGGAAATTTGGTGCTCTACTCACTGTTTAAGAAGGTTCCAAATTCCCGCCACCAAAGAAATACTGTTTGGGAATGCCCAGCAATGGAATACATATGTGCACAACCACTTGAAGAAGAAGAAATGGTTACTTAGTTGTACAACAACTGGCTATTCAAGATGTGTTGTGCACATATATATCCCATGGCTACCTTCTATATATTCCACTCTCTCTTCCTGCTACTGCAGAGTCTACTAACATCAGGATTTTGGTGGTGAAGGAATTGATTAGGGATCAGGGCAGCTCCACCCTGCCTTGGTCAGAGGCATGGGAATACTCAGGGCACATGTGCCACCCTGACAGTCATTGCTGACCAAAAATCTCTGTCTCCAGTGTACTGGGCATGTACTTACCAACAGTGGAATATATATGTGCACAATGCATCCTCAAGAATCACAGTTACTGTACAGGTGTTTCTTTTTGGTCTGAACTGTTGTGTAGTGTAGCTGTGTGCTTTGGAAAGATTATGGGTTTCATTCAAGAGGTGGTTACATTTCAGTGAAGGGTAAAGTGATCCCTATATAGTTTTTTTTAGTCAGTTTGTGAAGTTAGCTGAGTACTTTAGAATCTTTTGATGAAAGGTGTTATATAATACACCTCTACCCCAATATAACGCGACCCAATATAACACGAATTCGGATATAACGTGGTAAAACAGTGCTACAGAGGGGCGGGGCTGTGCACTCCGGTGGATCAAAGCAAGTTTGATATAATGTAGTTTCACTTATAATGCGGTAAGATTTTTTGGCTCCCGAGGACAGCATTATATCGGGGTAGAGGTGTAGTTTTCATTATACCCCTAGTAAACTTTATTTTTATTTTAACAGTTTTTGTAAAAACCAATACAATGGTATCTGAGATCATCGCATAAAAATGATGTATAGCTACAAATAGAATTTTACTGCCCACTAAGCTCAGCACAAACAGGCCCCTCACCTGACCATTTGCAACCTGAAAATGTTAGAAAAATATTTCTGGCAATCGGTGATTAAATAATGCTTGACCACGAGGTCCGTGTCTTGTACCACGATCGGAAAGTCAGTAATCTCTGAGATGTTAAATGCTTGCCTAAGGCACAGAGGCACTGAATGTCAGAGCCAAGTTAAGAAATCAGGAGTTCCTGGTTTATGATGGCCCTATGGACAAAGTTTTCTCTAAAATGTCAGTTAGTAATTAATAGTAGTAAAAGTTATAATAATAACTTAACCATGGTATATTGTCTTTGAATGATGAGTCGTGTGTTTGTATACAAGACCCAGGAATCTCTCATTAAGTTTCTACATTAAGATCCATTTTTATAACAAGAAGTTTAGCATGGCATGTCAGTCCTTTTGTCTTCTGAGGTAATGACTTGAATCTTATTCTGGAAGTGTCACCCAGAGAGTAATTATCTTCGTGTTACTATTCAAAAACAGAGTTTGGTTGATTTCTTTTAACTTGACAGCCATGTGTCTTTGGTTCAATAAATGTTATCAGGCATTCTTTGGCTGCTCCTAGTGCATCAACTTTAATTAGTTTTTGATTGCTGTTAATTTCACAGCTTTTTCTCTTTAATAAATTGCATCAAAATGGTTTAGTTTTTGTTGCAGCAAGTTTAATTAGTTTTGTACTTTGCTTACTCGATTTTACTTGCTCTTTTTTCAAGAAATTATCCCACAACTTCATACTCTGAAGATATCCATGAGTCCTAGATTCTGGTGCTGATGATTAAAAGAGCATATCGAAGTTCTGAATATTGAACACTTGTCACAGGTGCTCATGGGAGAACACATCTGTGTGTTCAGACTACATAACCCAAATGTGGGTCTCAGCAGCTCAGCAATGGGCTTGGCATAATAGAAGTCCATTAATGGCTATTAGCCAAGATGGGTAAGGAATGGTGTCCCTAGCCTCTGTTTGTCAGAGGGTGGAGATGGATGGCAGGAGAGACATCACTTGATCATTACCTGTTAGGTTCACTCCCTCTGGGACACCTGGCATTGGTCACTGTCGGTAGACAGGATACTGGGCTGCATGGACCTTTGGTCTGACCCAGTACGGCCGTTCTTATGTTCTTAGAATAACTTACACTTTTGGCTCTCTGCGTAAGACCATTAAGGTTGGGGTTTTATTTTATTTTTATTTTTTTGGCTCCCTCCCATGCCCTCTTTTCAGGTTTCCCTACTATTAGTGGAAGAATGGCATTCCTCATTACCAGCAATGTCTGTAACACTCTGTGAACCCAGTGGGCATTTAATCCAGTGTTTTCCAAGTGGGGGGTTGTGGGATTGTTGTAGATGGGTGTTGGGCATGGTGTGGAGGGGAGGCCCCGAGGGTGGAAGGGCTGGAGAGCAAGCCCACCCTAAATTAACCCTGCAATGGCATCTCCTGTCCCAGGGGTCTGGGCCTGGCTCTTCATTCTGAACATTGTGTCCTGGTGCACAGGGTTCCAGCCCCACTCTCATTTGGCCTAGCCACCACCTGTCATAATGAAATGGTGGCAGTGCCAAAATTGAGTGCTGCTGCAACCCCCTGCACCAGTTACAATGCCTGGAATGGAGAGCTGGGCCGAGCCCCCTGGGATAGGAGCAGCTGCTGTGGGGTGGGTGGCCTTGTTCTCTAAGCTTCCCTCCCCAGGTCCTCACTTCTGCACCATGCCAGAATTAGGGTCACTTTGCTGACATGTGTGCTGCTGTGGGTGGTCAGCACCCCCTTAGTGGGGTGATGAGGAGAAGGAGAAAGATGCTGGCCTATAATTTGTGCCCCTACCCCCATGAATTTGGACCCTGAGTGGGTCTCAAAAAAAGGCATACTGCATTTGGTGGGTGTAACCGTGCCTTTGTGGGTCCCAACTGAGAATACCAAATTCAGGACAAACTGCTGAGAACAAAGTCAGACACACCCCAAACTGAAGGCTAATCCCCCATAGGATATACCAAACCAGCAACAAAAGTAAGCTTCTGTTTCACCATACAAGAAGTCATAAAAGCAGTTTCCTTAAGCATTCCAGTTCTTGTATTACCACCGAAAACACCAGACTTAGAAATGAGTGATTCTTTAAAACCAATCTCTTCAAATAAAAGGTTCTTCTGATCCCAAAGGACCAGCCACACACCCAGATCAATATATAACTTAGATCTTACCCCAAAATCACACTGATGCCAATCCTTTAGTATCTAAAATATAAAGGTTAATTCATAAAAAGAAAGAAAGGTGAGCATTAAAATTGGTTAAAGGACTCAAATACATACAATAATTGAAAAGTTCTTGGTTCAGGCTTGTAGCAGTGATGGAATAAACTGATGGCTTGATACGTCTCTGGTTGCTTCTAGAGAAATGGTCAAGGAAATGGAGAATATTAGGTTTCTGAAACAATGTTCCAGGCAGAATAATAACTCTCAGTACAATACATTAAGGAGGAAATAGGTGGTTTTATCATGCAACGTATTATGCAGAGGGGAAAGCTAAATTTGTACTTAATGCACTGGACTGGGACTCAGGAGACCTGGATTCAGTTCCCAGTTCTGCTAGAGAAGCAAGTCATTTGAGGTAAAATTTAGAAAAGTGCCTATGTGACTTAGGAGCCTGAGTTCAATGAGACTGAGGGCCAGATTTTCAAAGGTAGTTAGGCAGCTAAAGATGCAGCTAGTTGAATTTTCAGAAGCACCAAAGCAGTTAAGCATCTAACTGCCACTGACTTCTGGGGAAGTAGACCCTCACCTGCCCAGGTTCTTCTGAAAATCCCACTAGGTGTCTGGCTGCATCTTTAGCCACCTACATATCTTTGAAAATTTCACCCTTAGACACCTAAGTTTCTTTTGAAATCAGAACTTAGGAGCCCAAATCACATAAGCACTTTTGAAATTGCCTTTAATCTCTCTGATTCTGTTCCCTTTCTCTCACCCTTTCTCTGTCTTATCTATTGAGCTTGTAAGCTGTTTGAGGCAGGAACCATCTCTTACTATGTGTGCATACGATGCCTGTCACAGTGGGGCCCTGAGCTTGGATGGAGATTTTAGGTGCTACTATATCATTCAAGGCTATTTGATCTAGACTTTGCTGATGACATCGCTCTCATCGATGAAGATTCCCATGGACTACAAAAATGGACAATCCAAGTAAAGGAAGTAATGGAAAAGATAGGTTTGAGATACAATGCAAAGAAATGTAAAGTCATGTTAATGGGGACTACAGAGACAGAAATCAAAATTGAATAAGAGAAACTGGAGAAGGTGGACAATTTTACATATCTTGGAAGTACCATCAGCCAGGATGATACTAGTTCCGAGGAAATAAGAAGAAGAATTGGGAAGGCAAACGCTGCATTTCGAAGACAAAAACATCTCCCTCAAGACAACACTGAATGTGTATAAAGCAATTGTTATCGCCATCACAACATATAGCAGTGAGACATGGCAACTTACCAAGAAAAATATGCAAAAGCTGGATGTACATCAGAAATGTCTGAGAAGAATATTGGGAATAACATATAGAGATAGGAAGATGAATGAAGGTGTTAGAAAAATTACTGGACAAGACACCCTCTCACAAACCTACAAAAGAAGACATCAGTCGCTGGGACATGTACTGAGAATGGAAAAAAATTCTTACCAAATACCGCCCTTGAATGGAAGCCATAAAATACAAGAAGAAAGAGAGGAAGACCGCAAATAACATGGAAATTAACAGTTCTGAACAACATCAAGCACCTCAACATGAAATGGGAAGATTTGGAGAGAAGGGCAGTTGACAGGCAAGGATGGCAAATATGGATAGCACAATGTGCAGCAAAGCATGAGATGGACTAAGCTAATATCGTAAATATTAAATTATAATTCTTATTCTCCTGACAAGTGTCTTTAAATCTACTTTAGTTTACGGAAGTGGAAAACCCATATAACGAAACAGTTCTGATATAACAATTGTTCAAGGCCATTTGTAATGTAGTTTCTGTTGTACAGGTATATCACTGCTAAAGTGTCTCTCTTTATATAGACAAAGTGCTTGTAAGTAGTAAGCCATGGGGGGTGGGGAGGTGGGTTATGCATTGTGTATGGAGATTTTTCAATAATCTATATTGTTTGTAGTATGGTAGTTCCAAAGGCCCCAATCAGGATTGAGGCTCCACTGTAGATACACACAGGAAGACACTTTCCTGTTCTGCAGGGTTTGTAGAATAAGAGGACATATATAAGAATATGGAGGATAGTGGGGAAGGATACAATCAAAATTATAACTAGATTTTACAATATCGCTACTAATCTGGAAGTCCAAAAAAAATCACCAGGAAATGGATGCATCATTATCAGGAACCATTATGATTGATCTCTGTCATGTATTACTCCAAAAATTTGAAGGAAAACTTGCTGTAGGGTGTCCCATGTAGCTGTCCTCTCAAGTGTCCAACACAAGAGGATTGATCAGAATATGTCTGTTATGAGTTTGTAAATTGTTATCGGTATACAAGAAGAATAATATAGAAGAACAATATGTGAGTGAGAGGCCAGCATGATGGGTAAACTAAAACTTTATGTTTGAATTCAAGTTATGTTTATCTGATTATTTCTAACCAACTTCATTGACAGTTGCCCTTCTAGGCCAATACACTTTTACTTTCTCAAAGACTGAGAGAGAAAGTAGTATCTTCATCTGGCCGCTTCTATTTAAAATACATTAGTTTCCTGGCACTCACATCCCTCCTCTGTAAGCCTTAGTTTAAAACATCTTGACATCAGTTGTGTGGTCTTCTAAAATAATAATGTAGTAAAGGTGCTTTCAGGTCCATTGTTAAGAGTATGTTCCTGTCGGATAAAGTAGAAGGTCTTTATCTGCTTTCATTCAGAGGATCACATTTCACTTTTGAATAGTCTCCCTTCTGGGTAGTCCCCCTTCTGAACTTCAATATCTAGTGGACCTTTTACATTGCCATTTAGGAGGGCATCTAGAGACTAGGGCTAATCAAAAGATATTTTCCATGAATTTTTTTTCATTCAAAATTTCTTACAGATTTGTCTGTTGTTTTTTTCAATTAATCAAAACACTTCATTGAAAAAAGTTGAATTTTTTTGAACAAAATTAAAAATTTCAAAGAATATATTTGGTTAATTTAAAAAAGGCATTTTTCAATGGACAAACTGTTCAGTGAAAATATTTCAACTACCTCTACTGGAGACTATTTAATTTTTTATTTATTAAGAACATGTTATATCGTCTTACTTTTATGGTCATCTTCAATAATTTGTTTTCAGGATGCTTCTGTTGATCCTCCATTTTAAATAAACTGGATCTATTTCAAGACTATCTCAAAGTTTCCTCTACCAAGAGAGTAAAGATTTCACATTGGTTATTATTAAGGCTACGTTTATGTCACGGAGGTCATTGAAGTCCCGGAATCCGTGACTTTCAGATACCTCTGTGACATCCTCTGCTTCAGGGGCTGCAGGACTCTGGAGCTGACAGCCAGTGGGGCCCTGGCAGGATTCCAGCAACAGGCGACATCAGCGACAAGCACCAGGGGGCCCCCCTGCAAAGTTCCAGCGACAGGTGACAGACTCCTGAGGGAGTCCTCCTCAGGGTTCCAGTGACGGGCGACAGCCTCATGGGAAAGGATGGGGCACACCACAGGCTAGCGCCTAGGGTGTCCTGTTTTCTCTTTGGGAAATATGGTCACCCTGCATCTCCCAGCTGCCATTGGCAGAGGGGGAACCCACAGCTACCAGACACCAAGGTGGTGGGGGAAACCATGGAGCCCAGCAGCAAAAGTCACAGATAGGTCATGGCTTCCGTGAATTTTTGTTTATCGACCATGACCTGTCCATGACTTTTACTAAAAATAAACATGACAAAATCTTAGCTTTAGTTACTATGTGTGGGCTCTATTTATATCTATAAATATCCTCTCCCACCACAAACACCCCATTCCACAAGTTTCCTTGATATTTGTTGATACTGAGTCATTTAGCAACAGGAGAACACTAACTTATTTCAGGTTTGCCAATGTTTCCTGCAGTTACCTCATCCTTCACAAATATCCTGCTCAGGACAACCAGACTGTGAGCCACTGTGTTACCCATCTTCCTTCGCAAGAGTGAGAGCTTTGCTGCTGCTGCATGTCAGTTCCCTGACATACCAGCTTGTTTGCACGGCCAGCAAATTCTTCAAGACTCTGCCAGTCCAAACCTTGCCTTGCAAGTAACAATCAGTGAACCCCAGTTTCTGAGTTCCCCTGAAACATCCCCCGGCAGTGTCCTGTCCCTCTCATTAGACGTTCACAGAAATTATTAGTTTAGCTGCCTCCGAGTGAAAGTTTCAGAAAATTTCCAGAGTTTCGCTGCCTGTCGGGCTGTTAGGTTATTTGAGGACTCGCACTTCACTTTTATACACAGCAGTGAGAGAGTTTAATAAAACAAGAATGTTTATTAATAAAGAGCAGAGATTTCAGTGATACTAAGCAAGAGAAACAAAACAAAATGAAACACACTTGCTAGTGACTAAAACTTAGCAAGCTACGATCTTTATCTATGCAGTTTTCTTTTTCACATCAAGTTACAAGCATCTTCAGTCCTCCAGGCCAGGGGCCTTATGTTCACAGAATCAAAGTGATGGATAACTAAGATGTCTTGTTGCTCGCCTTATTACCCAAAATCATTGTATCTGCCTTAAGAGCCAGGAAGGATTCCTGGGGTGCAGACTCTGTCCCACAGTGTGCTCACTAAGCTGTTGCTTGTTGGCTTGATAGCTTTGTTTACTGTATATTTAAATGTACTTTCATTGTCCTCTGCCAGTAATGAAGCCAGCAAATACATATTCCTGGTTTTATGCACTGTCTCCAAATCACATTTTAAGAACATATTTCCAGCACACACACATAGCTGTTTGCATACAATCTGTTCATACATCATTTTGATGTATTTTCAGAGCCAGTGCATAGCCAGTTATGATAATTTACATGACTCATTTTAGATACATATTATGACAACAGTGTGTTGGGATAAT
This sequence comes from Mauremys mutica, assembly GCF_020497125.1. NCBI lineage: Eukaryota > Metazoa > Chordata > Testudines > Geoemydidae > Mauremys > Mauremys mutica. The sequence goes on along the minus strand of NC_059072.1, from coordinate 180,257,636 downwards.
GAATGAGTCATCTCTGATACAAGTTACAGTATGGTGGGCTCTTTGCCCCTGGTATTGAGGAGCTCCCAGGGTCACAACCTATTGCCAAACCCTAGAGGTAAAGTTAAGATTTTGTCATGGATATTTTTTAGTAAAAGTGACAGACAGGTAGTGGGCAATAAACAAAAATTTACAGAAACCTATGACCTATTCCTGACTTTTACTAAAAATACGTGCAGGCTAGGGGAGGGAACAAACAGTCGGGGGCTCACCGCCAGCCATTGTTCCAGCCCCACCACTGCTCCTGTGGTGAGGAGTGACTGCCACTGCTCCAGCACTGGTCCCAGCCCTGGCTGCTGCTCCAGACCTGGTGTCTGGCCGCTGCTCCAGCTCTGCCGCTGCTCCCGCAGCAGGAGCAGATACTGCTCCAGCACTGCTGCTCTGGCAAGGAGTGAAGCCAAAAAAGTCAGAATCTGTGACCTCAGTAACAAAATTGTATCCTTACCAAAAGATACATTCTTTAAAGTATAAAACTGTCACTTTGGAGATCTCACATCTTACATTATAATTTAATCAGTATCTTTTAATTTCCAGAGTCAAAGAATGTTTCCTGTTGGACTTCTTTCCTAGGAATGACAACACATTATTCATGATATCCCTTCATCTGTGTCCATCAATACTCAAGTGCTGAAGAAATCAGATGCATGGGAGTGAATTGCAGTGTAGAGATTCTTCCAGTGCTAGCTAACAACTAGCCCCACAGAACAAGCAGGGGAAAAAACCTCAACACTATGAACTCTACTTTTATTGTTCATGTTCAGTACTTGCAGTCACTTTAACTCTTGGTTATTAACACTCAAACTGTTCTAGTGTCACAAATAGGTTGCTTAACATAAGTATTTTCATAACAATCTCTTGAAAGTTGATTATTTTCATCTGTAAAATTTCAAGTCCCCACCACTGAAATTTACAGATTATTCTTGAACGGCTCATGTCCTCTTCAGACAGACACAGCTTTTAGTCAGAGGCATTTTTGCTGCACATTACATAAATTCTCCTTTGGTAGGGAAATCAAGAAAGAAGTTGGTAGCATTTTCTAAGATGGCCTATTTGATGAATTTCCCATTTGAGATGTTCACTGTGCTTTGCACGGTAATATGACATTTTGAAGCTTCTAGTTAGTATTATACCATAGATTTCTTTCTGTAGGTACTGCACACGTTGGACTTATGCTCCCTTTCCAAAATTCACTGTGGAATTAACTATAGGAAAATATTTTGCCAAGGGGGGGGGGGGAATCATCATCATCTTCAAGCAGTCATGCTATGGAATGAATTGCTATTATTGGATGGAAACAAATGAATCTGCAGTGGAATGCTGAGGGCACAATTATATTGTTGGTTCCACCCACCCAAAAAAGGCAAAGAAGATTAAAAAAGAGATCCAGTGTTGTTATTTTTCTTTATTTTTATCTGGAGGATATGCATTCACAAGCATCAAATGTGTTTGCTATTTTGGGCAGATATCTTCATGTTTCTAAGACTAGAGAGTTCAAGGATAATAGGTCCCCAAAAACTCTTTAGAGTATATTAATAAAAATGGATAGTTAGTGTATATAATCAAGCAGCAGAAAAGCACAGGGCTAGATCGACAGGGAACTCAAGTCTATTCTCTTTTCTCAAACAAGAAGTAAACATGGAGCAATGGGCACATTAGAGATTGACCGCACCGCATGTGAAGCGGGTGAGAGTGGGACATTGTCTGGGCTTTCTAAAGGAAGACAGCAGTGCTTTATGGTGGCGGGGCGGGGAGAGGAGGTCAGAAACTACTGCAAAAGGTGAGTGGTGGTCAGCTGTGTGGAGTTGACTCAACTCCCCCACCCCAGAATGTAAGATCGGAAGGCTATAAAGGTTCAAGCACTGGGCATTGGAAGCCCCTTTTCCATGCACCAGGCAAGGCAGCAGTTTCTGACCTCCTTTCTCTCCCTTCCCCTGCCAAACAGTTAACCTAAAAATCATGTAAAAAAATTATTTACTTGCTGTAAAAGTTTTGCAGAAGGGACTGTTTCTACTTTTGTCTGTACAGCACCAAATATGATTGAAAAGCAGTCATGATAGGGGTCTTTGGATGTTACCAGAGTAAAATGATATTATTTTCTTCGCAAACACTGGCCCTTTTTAAACAACTATAGGAACAAAAATACAAATCCCTACATTTACAATATACCAATACATTCATAACAGGATTGTTATATCCTTTGGCCAACGGAAAATAACAGGCTGTTGTTAAGTATACTTGACTTTGTCTTGAGGCCTTAATTCTAGTAGTTGATCTTAAGGACATGTGTAGACAGACTGTGGCAGTGAGCTTCCCAGCCGGGGTTGACAGACTTGGCATAACAGCGCTTGTCTAATGCTCTAAAAATGGCTGTGCTTCGAAGTTGGAGCCCTGTCTGGAGCATCCCTCTCCCTAAGCTTCAGAGCCCAACTGGAGGTGAAACTTTAAAATGTCTATTCAGCTATTTTTAGCGTGCTTCAAGAGCCCTGTTAGCTGGTCGGTCAACCCAGGATGGGAGGCTTGCTGCCCTAGGCTGTGTAGACATATTGTAACTAACAGTACAAACCACCAGAGGATTTAGAATTGATGAATTATCCTAATTCCAAATGAGCTTGGCAAGAATCTTTTAAATCTTTGTGCTTCAAATTCTTTCCATTGTGTTTTTGTGATGGTGATAACATGCCTTATGAAGTACTGTAAGGAAACACATGAATACAGTGACAACAGACTTTACAAAAAACAAAGCTGTTGTGTTGTATGTATTTTCTGAAGGCCAGTTCTAAGGTTATTGTGGCAGTTTTTAACTTTGATCAATCGTAATATGTATCGTTTGTTTTGGTTTTTTTCCCTGCGCTTCTAAACCTTGGCATTATACAGTTTCCTCTTTCAAAAAGGATCAGAAAGGTTTTCTAGGTTTTTATTTGTAATGGAAAGTTTTGACACTTTTTATTCCTTTCACTATCAACACTTGATGTGTGCTGTCTCTGCAAATACTGTTGAAATAACTATCCCCATCTATTCTTTGATATGCTTTGGGTGGGCAGGTGCTTTAGGGTCAAATTATAGCTCATTCAACCAGAGCTGTGGTAACAACAATTGCCAGCCTAAGGCCAGTTCTTGCCGTTTAGATTTTCAGGGCTGCAATCTGTGATTACTTAGGGTTCTTACACTTTCACCAAACATTTATTGCTGCAGCACTGTATCTTATAAAAGAAAAGAGACAACACCAAGTAGAGTTTAACTGAAGAGCTTCTGTGGCAACCCTTCACTAAATCAATGGTTTCATTTCCTGATTAAGAATGCAATATGTCATTAGGTGATTGTTGTTATTAATTATCTTTCAAAGCACTAAAATGTGCTAGGCACCGCAGAGAAACAAGTAACGTTATTCATACTCCAAAGAGCTCACAATCCAAATATGACACAGCACACCAAGAGAAGGTCAGAACCAGACTATGACCTCAGACTAAGACTGCAGTGAGCTCTGAGGGGGCAGACCCTGCACCCACACAGTGACCTAATCAATTCACTGAGGTTCTGTGTGAGCACACAGGTCCACGTAGTTGGAGTTCCTTGCAGAATCAAGGAGTAAATGGGGAATAGGAAAGGCAGGACAAAAAATAATAAATGACAATAATAAAAATCACATGGTTATTCAGAAAGGCACATATACATCTTGATGTGTGTTTTACTACATTGACTGTAACTCCCCTTGCTCTTCTCATAGGTAAGACTGCAGAGGTGAGTTTTAGGAGGGGTTAGAAGGAGATGAGAGAGAGGTGCTGTGATGAACAGGTATCGGGAAGACATTACAAACATAAACAAATGTACAGAAATATTTGTGAGGAGATGAGCGAGATATTGAGGGAAGTGTCATTGGGGGAGTGGAAAAAGCAGGAAGGAATACAAAAGGAGATGAGTTCAGATGTGGTCAGGACCTATGCATAGTAGGGCATTAAAGGTAATAAAAAGACATTCGGACTTAGGGTGACCAGATGACAAAGATGAAATATCAGAACGCAGGGGCGGCAGAGGGAAAAAAAAAAAAAGCCGGCAGCGGGGTGGGGGGGGGAAATGCCGGATCGCCCCCCCCACCCGCCGCCACCAGAATCTGGACTGGAGCAGTTCGCAGGGTGAGTGCTGGGGGCCACCCCCTCCCTCCAGGCTTGCACCGCCATACAGCTGATCAGCGCAAGCCTGGGAGCGAGGAGGAATGCGGCATGCTTGGGGAAGAGGCGGGGCCAGGGCAGGAATTTGGGGAGGGATCCAATGGGGCAGTGAGGGGGCAGGGCTGGGGGCAGGGCCAGGGCAGAGATTTGGGGAGGGATCCAATGGGGGAAGGAGGTGGGGAGCGAGAGCCCCTCCGTGCTCTGCCTCTGCCGGAGCGCAGGGCAAAATTGCTTGTTTGTCCAGTGTCCCAACGGAACATCAGTCGGGACGTGGGACAAACAAGCGAATATCGGGACAGTCCCGATAAAATTGGGATGTCTGGTCTGGTCACCCTATTCTGACTTGATGCATAACATAGTGGGGAACCAGGTTGAAGCTGGAAGAAAGAGGAATGGTTTTGAATAGAGGGAGATGAAAAGTAGAGACTACAGTGGGTCAAGAGGGGAGATTCTTAAGGCATGTATGAATGATGTGGCCAGCAGAACAGAGGGATGAGCAGACTTTTAAATGTTGTGAGGGAAAAAGGCAACAGGATTTGCCCACAGCCAAGTGTAAAGGGAGAAGGGGGCAGGTGCAGGGGAGAGCAGGGGTGGAGGGTGGGTGTCACATTATTGATTTGAACTGGGACCATATTGAACACGGTTGCAGCCAAAGTCCTGTAGTGGCACCAAATCTTGTATAAAGGTGATCAAATGAGGTGTCTAAGACAAGGTTATGGTTTTCTGGTTATGATTATGCTGTCTATATGTGTGTGTATCAATTTTGTAGTTGAAGTTATGAATATTGGTTCTATACTGTCTGTATTTCAAACTTATGCTGTGCTTCTGGGGGTATGGCTACACTTGCGAGTTGCAGCGCTGGTGGAGGCTTTCCAGCGCTGCAATTAGTAAGTGGCCACACCTGCAGGGCACTTCCAGCGCTGCAACTCCCTGGCTGCAGTGCTGGCCGTACACCTCACTCAGCATGGGGAATAAGGATTGCAGCGCTGGTGCTGCAGCGCTGGTCATCAAGTGTGGCCACACACTAGCGCTGTTATTGGCCTCCAGGGTATAAGGGTGTATCCCAGAATGCTTTTAACTAAATTACTCCCTTTGTTTTGTTATGCAGCCTCTCTTTGTTTTGTTGTGAACCTCCGGAGCTCCATTGCTACCGGAGCTGCTCTACCGGAGCTGCTTATCAGCTCCTGTTTGCTGTGATCAATCTGTGAACAATCAAATGAGATCCTCCTCCCTGCGTAATTCACAGGGGTTGAGTGTTTGCATTTTGCTTGACCAGCAGCGAGAAAAGGAGTCATTCACAGGGGTTGAGTGTTTGCTTTGCTTGAGAGAAACGGGGGGAGGGGGCAGAGTGGGGAAAGAGAGTATGTTGGATGCAGGCTGTTTGCAGTTAACAGTAAGGGGGTGGGAAAATTTTCTGATTTTGCACAGTGTCAGTTCCAAAAATCCACTCTCTCCCCCCGCCCCCGGTCCCTGTCACACTGCCCCACAGCCCCCTCTTTTGAAAAGCACGTTGCTGCCACTTGAATGCTGGGATAGCTGCCCATAATTCATCACTCCCAACAGCGCTGCAAATGCTGCAAATGTGGCCACACTGCAGCGCTGGTAGCTGTGAGTGTGGCCACACACCAGCGCTGGCCCTGCACAGCTGGACGACCAGCGCTGCAACTACCAGCGCTGCACATTTGTAAGTGTAGCCATACCCTGGGAGACATACCAGACAAGTTGGTGTTAGCTCTGCCTAGCCTGCTTGATGGCCCATTAAGGACCATCAGCTATACAATTGACCCATTGAGAGAAGGCAGATACGCCTTGTAACTCAGCAAAGTATGCAGGAACTTGCCCATGTGACTGCAAACTTCATTTTGCTGTAATTTTCAACAGTAAGAACAAAGAGGTGTTCTTACACCTGGAAAAGACTATAAAAGGCTGATGCCTCATCTCTATCTGGTCTTCAATCCTGCTTCATGCCTCTGGAGGGACTTTGCTACAAAGGGAAGCTTTACACAAAGGACTGATGACCCATCCCAGCTGTGGATGTACTCCAGAGACTTGATTTGAACCTGCAGTTTATTCTAGCATTGCTGCAAGCCTGAACCAAGAACTTTGCCATTACTGTATGTAAGCGATTCCATTTGACCAATTCTAGCTCTCATCTATATCTTTTTCCTTTTATAAATAAACATTTAGTTTTTAGATTCTAAAGAATTGGCAACAGCGTGATTTGTGGGTAAGATCTGATTTGTATATTGACCTGGGGCTGGGGCTTGGCCCTTTGGGATCAGGAGAACTTTTTTTTTTTTTTTACTGTGGTATTGGTTTTCATAACCATTTGTCCCCATAATGAGTGGCACTGGTGGTGGTGATACTGGGAAATTGGAGTGTCTAAGGAAAGTGCTTGTGTGACTTGTGGTTAGCCAGTGGAGTGAAACCAAAGTCCGTTTGGTCTGGCTGGTTTGGTTTGCCTTAGAGGTGAAAAAACCCCAGCCTTGGGCTGTAACTGCCCCGTTTTAAGCAATTTGTCCTGAATTGGCACTCTCAGTTGGGTCCCACCAGAACCAGCACCGTTACACTGGGTATAACTCTTCTATATTCAGTGAGCCAGAGGTTGGGCTCCTATGGCTCTTCATGACTTGGTTCAACACCCCCAAGGTGTTTAGATGATGGTAGCCTATCCCTTAAAATTTGTTACTGAGGAAGAGATGGACTATATAGGGTTTTCTAAAGATTTCCTTGGAGAAGTTTTGGATCCTGTTCACTCTCTTGGTGGTCCCAGTAGGGGGACCTGTTACCAGTGAACTTGGTCCTACTTCACTGTCTCAAAAGAAGCCAACCTTGGAGGAGAAGATAGGATAAATAGCCTGTCTTGGGTTTTACCCTGGACAGTGACAAGGCCAGATGTGGTACGTGCTCCTTCACTGGGGTGCAGCAAGTGTAACATTATCACTAGTATCTCCACCTCTACCTTTCACTTCATTCTTTATTAATAGGGATTACTGAGCATCTGCTGTATTTTATTCTTGTGATATAGATTTTAAAGGGCAGGAAATGTTACCACAATCGATCACTTAGTTCTGATGACAGCAATTATGCTGAGACTAGAAATGGTTAAAAGAAAAACCTTTTCCCATTGCAGCCATGCAACCGTAACCTTTGTTAGTCCTCTTGAATGAAAACTGTAGTCATCTAGGCTGCTGGTGAATTTGCCCTGTCTTCAAAAGAGTAAAGAATTGAACATTTTTTTCTAAATGTTTTAAAGGGATTAATCTGTCTTTTCAAACTCAGCTTGACAATATTCCTAAAATGCTTGACAGTAACTTTTGATTACCTTTAAAATATGTTGTGATGAAACGCAGTGTAGGTTTATGCTTCAGGGTATGTTTTAAATATCTGGTATATTACTGTACTTACAGTCTGTTCTGCTACACAGCATCAGTATAAAATATTTGTTTTCTTTGTATTTTAGATATCCATTATTTTACACTGTAAACCTTTAATAAAACTGTAAGTATGTCACACAGCGCTGGTGGTCTTTCCCCTATTCAGTGTATAAATCTCCCAGTATATTGCAGGATTGGACCCTTTTATTCTCTGCTGAATGAATGCACAAACTCCTAGATCTCTCAATCCCCTCTTCTTTTTATCAGTGGAAGACAGGTGTCTCAAGACAAAAAAAGTCCTAGTGATCTACATGTGTTTACTTAAACACACACCCATGTGTGGGTACATACATACACACCCTCTCTGCAGAACAGATAATGCTATGTATTTATTGAATTATACAAGCCAAACTAGATAATGGCTTTAAATAAGTTTTCATAAATACAGACATTTACAAAGTCAAATATTTACACATCTTGACAATAAGAAAAGTTTTTACGAGGGGGAAGCACAGATTATTCGTAATCTACAGCAGAATTCTACAGTTAAATTTACAGCTTGAAAAATATTTAGGGTCAGATCCTCAGCCATTGTTAAACAATATAGCTCCACTGAAGTATAGAACTAGAGTTACATTGATGTAAATGACCTGAGGAACTGATCCTTCATATCTCACTTTTCTCATAAAAAGAAAAAAACAGACACCACTTTTCTATTTCTTTCTTAAAGCTTAAGTCTTGCTCACATCAGTTTGCTTGTCTTGCTACCTCATTTTTTAATCAGTCTGGAGAAGGCTCAGTTTTCTCTTAATCAAGAGGTTTGGCTCCATGTTTAACACAGGACAATTGTGACATCTTGCAGTTGGGTCTTGTGTTTAAATTATAAACGCTCAGGATAATGAGGACATTCTAGTTTTTGCATATCTCTGTCATAAAATGTTAATTGTTGCCTGACTTGTTGACTAGGCCACATTTTAAAACGATGTAACTGTCAAATTTACTCAGATTTTTCATAGACTAAAAAACAGAAACTGATTTTTAGCTCCCAGTTACAATTCATATTTAGTTAACCACACTCTTCCTAAAATCTAAAATTGGTTTTAAATATGTGGTTTTTCTTCCAGCATAAGTACATGGTTCCCCTACAGAGCAACATTCTCCGACGACATGAATGAATATATATTTATATAAAACTATATAAATATCCAATATCTGGATTTCATTATCATTTCTCAGTTCATGCAGACAGTGTAACTTTTATTTGCTTTAATGTGACTCATTGTGATTATCTCAGTTGGATTTAAAGAATAAAGAGAGGATTGTTGTTGTCAGGTGAAGAAAATGAAAACAGATACCGTTGTCCCTTTAAGAAAAAAGAGGAGAATAAAATTGAATAGAGCAAAATGCACTAACAAACCCAGCTGGAGGGTGCTAAGTAATTGACAAAAGCACTTAATTCCAGGGCTAATTTAAGGCAGCATTTCCCAAAGTGTGGGGCATGTTCTCCTGGGTAAAAAGATTGGGAGGTACAGAAGATTGTTCAATTGTTCTCCGGAGTATCATTTTTATTTAAAATTAAAAGTAAATTAGTAAGTCTTTAGCTGTTAAGGTTGTGGCAAAGACCTAGGAAACATGATGTGAATGTAGCTGATGCAGCAGTGCCTGTGGGTGTGACAGGGGGCTCAGGGCAGGGAGTTGGGATGCAGGAGGGGTGTGAGGTGCAGGCAGGGGGCTCAGGGCAGGGAGTTGGATGGCAGGGTGCAGGAAGGGGCTCGGGACAGGGAGTTGGGGTGCAGGAGGGGTGCGGCAGGGGGCTCAGGACAGGGAATTGGGATGCAGGAGAGGTATGGAGTGCAGGCAGGGGGCTCAGGGCAGGGGGTTGGGGTGCAGGAGGGGTGCGAGGTACAGGCAGGGGGCTCAGGGCAAGGAGCAGGAGAGGTTCAGGCTCCGGCCCGGTGCCGCTTACCTGCAGCGCCGTGCTCCCTGCCTGCCCTGGCCCCATGCAGCACCGCTCACCGCGTCCCCGTGTGGCCCCTGGGTGACATGGGGGGGCGCACAGGGCTCCACGCACTGCCCTTGCCACATCTCCAGGTACCTCCCCCAAAGCTCCCATCGGCTGCAGTTCCCCATTCCCGGCCAATGGGAGCTGTGGGGCGGTGCCTGGAGAAACACACGGAGGCCTCTGCCCTCCCCTGGCCCCAGGAACGTGGTGCTGGCCTCTTCTAAGAGTGGCGTGGAGCCTGCAGCACGACAGGGGGCAAATCCTGCAGGCCGGATCCAAAGCCCTGAGGGGCCGGATCCAGCCCGCAGGCATTAGAGTGTGCCTGGGCACACCCTCTGCACACACCTATGGAGGGAACAAAATATGCAGTGGTAGAGAGAAAGTGCCTCGCTGTAAAATGGGCCATGGAAACATTGTGTTACTACCTGCTGGGGCACAGGTTTGTCCTCGTGACCTATCATGCCCCTCTTCAATGGATGCAACAGAACAAGGAAAAGAACACAAGGGTAACCAGGTGGTTCTTATCCCTCCAACCTTTCCAGTTCCGCATACAACACAGAGCAGGGAGTCGACATGGCAACGCCAATGGCTTATCACGTGTACACTGTCTGGCGTCCCAAGCTGCCCAACCCCTTGGTGTTGAGAAGCGGGGAGAGATATGTGATAGACCCAGGCCAGTTGGGAACAGCAGAGTAGTAGAAGGGAGATATACTAGCCACTGGATATGCAGTTTCCTGTTCCCTGAGTGACCAGAGCAGGGGTTGCTCCAGGCTAATGAGAACACCTGACTCCAATTAACCTGCTAAGAGTCAGGTAAGGCTGTTAAGCACCTGACTCTAATTAAGGCCCCTCTGATGCTATAAAAGTGCTCACTCCAGTCAGGCCAAAGGGAGCCAGAGGAGAGGAAGTGCGTGCATGCATGCAAGGAACTGGGAGCAAGAAGCTGAGAGTGAGTAAGCATACTGCTGGAGGACCGAGAAGAACAAGTGTTATCAGACATCAGGAGGAAGGTCCGGTGGTGAGGACAAAGAAGGTGTTGGGAGGAGGCCATGGGGAAGTAGCCCAGGGAGTTGTAGCTGTCGCACAACTGTACCAGGAGGCACTCTAGACAGCTGCAGTCCACAGGGCCCTGGGCTGAAACCAGGAGAAGAGGGCAGGCCCGGATTCCCCCCAAACCTCCCAACTCCTGATCAAACACAGGAGGAATTGACCTGGATTGTGGCTTGTACCAGAGGGGAAGGTCTCTGGGCTGTTTCCCGACCCACAGGGTGAATCTGTGAGGCAAGCAAATCCACGAATAAGCGCAGGACCCACCAAGGTAGAGGAGGAACTTTGTCACACTTCCTAGTCTGTAAGGGCCTTTGACAATATTTTAAATCTCAACATAGAAAAAAGCAGCCACCCCAAAGCCTGAAAATGTAAAAACCAGAAATAATACTCAAATCAAGCAACATCCTGAAAATACACACAGATAGGCACCAACCCTCGGTGCACCTCTCACACATCAAAAGCCTGTGCAAATAGATAGGCCTTGTAAATGCCCTGAAAATCAGCAGACTTGACCAAGAGGGAGTGAATTCCAAATCTGAAGGCCTTCATGGAGAACATCCTTCTTGCACCCCATTCTCTATTATACTGAGCAGACTCTAGCTCAGGCACCTCTGCTGACCCCAACTACAGTAGGATGGCACAGGAAAAGATGTGTTCTCTTAACTAGACACATCCCAGGTCATTTAATTTTGACCTATACAGCCTTAGCACCTTTAAGTACATCTGGAAATCAATAGGCAGCCAGTGCAGATCCCAGGCATTGGTTATGTGTCTTCAGAAAAAAAAACCATACTGTTGTTCTCTGCCAGCATAAATTTCCAGATTGCTGTAAGGTGTAACCCGGTGTAGAGTGTGTTGCAGTAATCTAGGGTTGTAATTTTCAAAGGAGACCAAACCAGTTAGGTGCCCACATTCCATTCTATTTCAATGGGATTTGGGTGCCTATCTCCCTTAAACTCCTTTGAAAATCACCACTTTAATCTTGAGGAGACAGAACCACAGAGTTATAAGTAGCAAGCATCAGAAAGAAACAGTTGCAAACTCTGGGCCTCATAAAGATGAGATTAAGCCGCCTTCAAGAGTGGAGCTGTATGATCTGCCAGAAAAAAAAAATGCTCCCAGATTGTGAGTCCCAGAAACAAGGTTGTCAGATAATCTGTTTTAAAAAAGCAGCTATAATCCTTGCCACATTTTCCAGTTGTTTCTCTCAATATACCAGGATTACCTCAACTTTATCTTGCTTTAGCTTCAATATTGAATTCTCATTCAAGCCCTAATATCTGCCAAACACTAGGGAAGGCATTGGGCAGCAGGAGCTGAATCAGATGAGGCAGGAAAATAGAACACGGTGTCGTCATTATAAAACCAAAGCCAATGCTTCCTCACTGACTCTCCTAATGGACTCATATACATGTTGAATGAGAGCAGGGATGAGATAGAGCCATGCAGATCCCCACATCAGAGAACACTTAAAGCAGAAGAGTAATTGCACCCAAACAACCTTCTAGCTGTCTTGGAAAAATAAAAGTGAAATCATCAAATGGTGGCACTTTGTAATCCTGCTAGGATTTGCAGGCGAGCCCATTACCTCTCCTAAACCATGTATTGAAAGTATCTGATAAATCTAACATGAACAACTGAATTTTATCCATTGTTAGGAGGTGATTATCTGTCAGTGCTACTCAGGCCAGGCCCATATCTGTATCCAGATTTTCAAGGGTCAAGGAGGCCTGAAGCAGGAACATACTCAGAGAGTTTCCTTGCCTCAATCATGTCAATAATCTTAACCAGATGTAGAAAATTAGGTACTAATAGGTAGGTATAGGAATCATAGAGACAGATTTTGTGACCCTGAATGTAGTGAGGCCAGTGCAATTATGCCGCATGGGAGATGGGAGAGGTAGGATTGGAGAAGCCTTCACAGGAGTTCTGCACCAATGGTAAATTTATGTGCCTTAGCTGGGGGCCTGGTAGGCAGGGCAGGGATGATGTATTTTTGACAGATTAAACATCCAAATCCCTCTGCGGAGGGTATGTGCAGCATCTGCTTGACTGCATGTACATCCCATCCCCAATATTCTTCTTCAGCAAACAGCCCACTTGCTTTGGCTATGTACAGGGCAGAGGATTTCACCTACAGAAATCAGAGAATATCTATTAGTTCAGTGCTGTCCAAATTTTCCATTTTGTGACCACTTCATAAAAGAGAGTGGGAGAGAGATTCTATCACATACCACCCACACTTCTATTCCCCCACCTCGTTGGTACTTAGAGCTTTACATGTGGACCATTAGGGAAGGACGTCGGACAACTGATGATTTATAGACCATAGTTTAAGACACTATATTAAGTCAATCAGTTCATCCTTCTGCCAGTACAGATTTGTTTCCTACAACATATTTTCCTAGTACTTTCTTCAGTCTAAATGTAAATTCCTTGTGGAGACTATTTCATTGCCAAGTAAACCTCGCTGTTAGAAAGATTTTTCTTGACGTATGGGTTCAGTAGATGGTTTCTTCAAGAAAGTCTCTTATTATGACTCTTGTTGGCCAAAAAAGACCTTAATGGAATGTTTTCAGCAGCATAGTGGCGGTATTGTGATAACCATCCTCTAATGCATATCACATGCAATCTCAATTTTAAAGCATCCCAATAAGATGTCACATACTGACCATACAATACATACTTAAGCTTTCCTGCTAGTATTTATACTAAAATTCACAGTATAAATACTAGCAGGATAGCTTGAAATGCAATACTTACTAAGAGGTCCATTGAGCGAACCAATTCCTGTAGAATCATTAATGCAAGCAAATATTTTAGGTGAATGAATATGAAACACTTTTTTTTTTTTACTTTTATACAGGAAGTCTGATTTGTTTCTGATTAAATTATGCCTGATTAAATCAGTCAGAACAATCGGAATCACTCATCCTGATATGATTGGCCCAGCTCATTGCAAAGCTAGTGTGTTGTGATGTGAGGTTCTGTTTTCCTATAATGTAGAATATTCCCTCCATATTCTCCAGCAGGCTGAAGGTCTAGTTTAATAAAGTTTCTGAAAAGAAAGATCAGGATTCATGTGATCTTGTTCCAGGTTGCAGTGAATAATCACTACTTCATTGAAAGTGTGTAGTGGGGTTTGTTTTGTTTTGGGGGGGGTTGTTTTTTTTTGCTTTTGAGTTTTGTTTTTGTTTTTTGAGTGACAGTTAAAGGGAGAGCAGAATGAATAGACTCATCAGTGATGGACTGATAAGAGCATAAATATACTCTTTAAAATAACAATAAAATAATAGCATAACAAAGGAAGATCTGATACTGGATCATCACAACAGGAAATGCTGAGATAGACCAGTTGTTTTTTTTTAAAGGGACCAACAGATACTGTGGTGAAAGTAACTAAGAAAGACCAATAAAAGTAAAGGTTAAGAAGAACAAGTGTAAAACATTGAAGAGAAATGAGATTCTCTCCTCCTCCTACCACACATCCTTGCAAATGGAAGAAGCTACAGAATTAATAATAGTATTATTAAACTAATCTATATTATAAGCAAAAGGCAATGGTTGACCAGCTGTCCTAGTTAAGGCATAAGAACAAATGGAGTTATAAAACAGGTTAGTAGAGAAAAAAAGCTAAATCAAGGTTTTTATCTTTAATTATGTGAAATATGGATAGCAGAGTTGTACTTTGAGCTGTCAGTGTTGTTTATTATTTAAAAACTTTGTTTTATGTATAGATGTGAAATCATAGCTAGACATAACTGAACTTGTCAGTCAAACCTCTTTGTTATATCAGTGTTAGGTTACATTCATGTGCACCAATTGTTTAATTGGCAGCTCAAAGCAGAAATAGATTTTGGGGTGGAGGGTGCTGTTTAGAAGAGGTTCAATAAAATGCCTTTCAGTCAGTGGCTTTTAACTCGTCTGTTAGCTGCCAAACTGATTAGAAATATAATTGTTGGCTTTTGCTAATGTTGAAAGTAAATGCTGGTTTTAGGAAACAAGTTTTTAAAATACAGGTTTCTAAAAATATTTAAATCAAACTCAGCAGTGGCAGCAGTTTCTGACAATGCTAATGTGAAATTATTAATGGCTTTTAACTAGCACTGCCTACATGTGGGAGTGGGAGTGAAAAGTCATCTTGCCAATGTAAACCCAGTCAAAAGCCACAGCTGGGCTAATAATTTTATTTTCGCTGTTTTTGTTTTCTATTTTTTAAAAGTAACTCTTTGGCCAACATTTTCATTAGAATATTAATATTAATGAAAACCTGAAGTTGAAATTCTGGTTGGCTTGGCATGTATATGTATTTATATTTCAGTGCAGGCAATAGGATAGCTGGAGAAAGAACAGGTGGAAGTGTGAGGGAAATGAGGGGGGGAATAAGGAGATGAAAGGATATGAGGGTATTCTCTGAATTTTTAATACAAAATGTAGGTATCTTGAAAAGCATAATATATAATTAACCATGTATTTTCCTTTACATAATTTTAATGCCATAACTTGCCCACAAACGTGGTATCTTTTAATGCAAATTTTATTCCTTATTTAGTAGTGCATCCATGATCAAGGACCCTTATTGTGTTTAGGCATAAACGTAGTAAGCCTACAATCTAACCAGAAGAAACAAAGTATTACTATCTCCATTTCATAGTTGGAGATGTGATGTGCAGAGATATTAAGTTACTTGCTTAAGTTCAGTAAATAAGTCTCTGGTAGATTTGAGAATTGAATCTAGGTCTCCTGGCTTCCTAAGTAGTGCTTTAACCACAAGAGCATCCATTTTTTTTACCCTCAGATAATCTTGAAATGCATGGTAGGTTATCTCATACTGTATACTTCCAAAGATAATGACAACACAAAGACATGAAAGAACATAAAAGAAAAACAAACAAAAAATGACCAGAATATAAAAGGAGACAGAAGAAAACTAGCAAAACTCTATAAAAGAAAAAATTAGTTTATATGGTAGAGTGATGTAAGAAAGGATGAAAATTGAAGACAAGGAAAATAGAATGTGAAAAGGAACCATAAGAGGACAAATTAAAAACTTTCAGGGCTTGATAAATCACATAAAATATGTATGTAAATCAAATAAAGTGCGGAGTAAAAGGGAAAGTGTCATAATTATTTAAGGGGATAGTAGCTAGAAAGCTTTTGAGGCCCGGTCTACACTACACGATTAGGTCAATGTAAGCTGCTTTGCTGTGGAAGTGTCTTCACTTAAATTTGGCTCCCGCCGACTCAAGTGCCTCTCTACACTGATGTAGTAATACCACCTCCCTGAGCAGTGTAGAGTCGTGGTCGATGTAATTAGGCTGACACAGTGTCAATTAGGGTGACCAGATAGCAAATATGAAAAATCGGGACGGGGGTGGGGAGCAATAGGAGCCTATATAAGAAAAACACCCAAAAATCGGGACTTTCCCTATAAAATCAGGACATCTGGTCACCCTAGTGTCAGTATAGACACTGCATTTCTTATGTCAACTGTTACTGGCCTCCAGGAGCTGTCCCACAATGCCCCACACTGACAATACAATTGATAAAAGTGCTCCTGGTGAGGACACACACCACTGACATGAGGAGCCAAGTGTGTGCGCACACAAGCAATTTAATAACTGTGGTGGCTGTTTGCCGGTATAAATTAGGTTGACATAATTTTGTAGTGTAGATATGGCCTCAGAATCCATAAATCACACTTGAAATGGAACAGTCCTGCTCTAAAACCAGTGAGGAGGATTTCATGTCACTAATTTCCTAGTCAATAAAAGTATTGTGCTAATACGTAGTGTAATGTACCTCTGAGATATACTTCTGAGGACATCTTTAAGGAATCAGCATCAACAGTAATTTAATGTGAATTTGAAGAAAATCCCATTTTTCTTCCAACTTCATCTCCTGCTCACTCTCCCCCACACTATTGAGATCTTGTATCTCGTATGTCCACATTGTAGCTATGAACTAGACAGGCCTTGCAAATACCACTTTTTAATCAGCCAGTTTTGTTATAGCAATGCAGTTGTCCTCTCCTGAATCCCCATTAATAATGAGTATGTTGCTTTGTCAACGTATTTTCCACATTCTCTTAACTCAGGGATTAAGAACCCAACCTTGGGAACTGAGCTCAGATATGGCAGTTAAAGTGCTCTCACTAGACTATCAGACCACTCTAATTTAGGAAGTTTTCATGTTTATTTTTACTCTGTTAATTGGGAAGTAACTAAGTGTAGAGACATCTAAGGCATTATCATGGTATCTAAGCACTTCTTTTCATGGCTGTCACTGTGAGAGTGCACACCAATGGAATCATGGGCGGGAACATGCATGTATAAACCAACCTGCCATGGAGCTTGTATGTGTACAGTATATCCCTACACACACAAGCCAGTTATGAAACTAGAATCATGGATGTTGTCTTGTCTCTCTACATTAAATCCGCAGGAGATAGGCAGGATTAGGAGGCCCTTATGACAAAATTGCTAATTGCTATTAATTGGTATTCTTTTTCCCCACACTGAGGTCACGAGTTTGAGATACACTTTAAAATGTATGCTGTGTACTTTTTATGTCATATTTTTACATAAACTTGCCATGTAAAGATTACGTTCAGAAATCTTTACATTATTTTAAGTATACCCAAAGTGGTGATTAAACTCAAGGCATCCTGATGAGCCAGATTCTGCCCCTTAAACTGAAGAATATTTTAATCTAGCTTTAACTAATTTATTTCAGTGGGGCTGCTTGCAGAGTAAGACTCTTCTTACCATAGCTAATGGTGGCAGATACTGTCCCTATTAAGAATATAAGAACTCCCTTACTGGGTCAGACCAATGGTCCATCTAGCCCAGCATCCTGTCTACCGACAGTGGCCAATGCCAGATGCTTCAGAGGGAATAAACAGAACAGGGCAATTGTCAAATAGCTGAAGAAGCATTATATCTTTAATCTCTAATATCAAGTTTATAGGGCTCTTGCTAATGCTAGGGGGAACAGGAAGACACTTGTGACATTAGCATTGATGCTAATACTGTATCACAGTATTGGCATGTACAGACATGGGCAAGGTTGTACCACAAACAACCATGGCTGAGTTGATGCCAGCACTACAGCACAGCAATCAGATCTGTGCAACTAAGATCAATATGAAACCCACATATCATCCTGCTATTTCATAGAACTGATTTTTTTTCCTCCTGAAATGCAATTAAGTTTATCTGTGGTATCCATTCCCAGTGCCAAGCCATTAACCTTCTATGGTGTATTGGTTCTATTAGTGGGAATAGTACAAACTTTATCTTGTAGTACTAATAAAAATCATTCCTATTTTCTATTTCCACTAATAGAGTTAATAAGTAGTTTTTACTCCATATAATAAAAACAATTTGTTCTGAGAACCAGAACTCCCAAAATGACCTGAAGAAACAATGAACTCTTTAGAGCACAGGTAACTGCATAGATACGGAGTAAATATTGTAACTGATGTCTGATAAAGAAAAAGAGCAAATATTTAAGCAATCTCCTAGTTATTATCAAAGCTGCTAATGGCATACTACAATATCAGCAGTCTGAAAGATTGCTTTAACATGTATGTTACACCTTATTCATTAGAATAAAATATAATATTGCTCTTTCTTTTTCCCAATTGTCAGAATGCCATTAAAATCAGACACAACTCAAATGGATAGAAAAATATTTGCAATTTCCTGCAGTTATTTTCAGTAATGCTCTGTTAGAAAAATACTGTACATTATGTGAAGGTCATGATCCTGAGATTAATTTTGACATAAATAATTCCAATAATTGACCCAGGTCAATTTCAGCAGTAGAAAAATTGTGGATTTACCAGATGATAAATAAGAATCACACCAGAATTTAAATTTAAGATATTTTTCCCCTAGTCCTTTGCAAGGAATCACATTTTTGTTGGTTTTAGATAACTGTAAAACACCAGATGTAGCTTTATTTCATTTAAACCTGGCAAGAAGACTTTGACCTTTTCTTTTGAATGCAGACCTTGCCACTATAACCAGGTCACTCCCCCTTATTACAAAGCACACCTCATGGAGCCACACCTTGAGACCATTCAGAATATGAAATTAGTACAGGGAGCGGCTGCCAGTAGGCAGGGGTTCATATGGAGACCACATTCTGACCATGGTCAGTATTCTGTACTTGCTTTCCATTAACTTCTGGGGTGGAGTTTAACTTATTGTTTTTGATCTTTAAATGCTAAATCACTTAGTCCTGACTGGATGAGAGATCACCTCTCACCTCCTTGTGATACCATGGCATGTTCAATCAGTAGAGGCTCTCAGGCATATCCACCCATATCAGTTTAGAATTGAAGACTTGCCTGAACATTTTCCACAAGGAGTTCTGGACTCTGGAGTTTGCTCCCATGCATCTATAGAAAGAAATCAGATTTATTAATCCTCAAGGCATGTTCATTCTTTTTTGGTGCGGGGTGGGTACTTTGGACGAATGGGATTGAGGTGGTAATAATATTCTTGGTGAATATTATTAATGTATATATTGTGTAATTTTAACATGTTGGATTTGATTAGAAGTGTGTGATTTTTTTTTTGATTTTTTTTTTTTTGTAATTGGAGGGACAGCACTTAGCTAAGTGCTTTAAAATAGTTAAAAGTAATTCCTTGAACTATAAGAATAAAGATGTTATAATCCTTAACATTTATCTTTCCATCTTCAGAGTGATTTACAAACATCACTGAATTTTCTGCATGCCTGTGATGTAAGTTAATATTACCCCATATAGGAAGTAGAAAAACTAAAACAGAGAGTTTAGCTGATTTATCCAAGACCACAGAGCGTTTGGTGTTAATGTCGAGATTAGATCTCAGGAGTTCCTGTCTCCTTTACCTGTGCACAGGTCACATTTCTTACTCATATACCTTGCTAGTAAAGGTCTATTTTCTTCCTTGTTTGTAGTGGGGGTGTTGTAGCTATGTTGGTCCCAAGATATGAGATTAAGGTTGCCAATCCTCCAGGATTGTCCTGGAGTCACCGGGAATTAAATAATATTTTTAAATTAAAGAGTATGTCATGTGATGAAACCTCCAGGAATACGTCCAACCAAAATTGGCAACCCTGTATGAGAGAGACGAGCGTTTGAGCTCCACAGAGTTGGTCTTCAGGTCTGGGAAAGGTAATCAGAGTGTCATAGCTAAATAAAAGGTGGAACAGATTGTTAAGCATAAAGCAGTGGTTTTCAGCCTTGTTTCATTTGTGAACCCCTAAAAATGTCAAATGGAGGTGCAGACCCCTTTGGTTTGGACATAGTATGCGGTCCCTGGACATCTGTGGACCACAGGTTGAAAAACACTGGCATAAGGAGTTAACGCATTACAAGAAATCATTTAAAATAAAGTGGGCAATTAACACCTATGCAGTGATAGGACAAAGGAGAGCTAGTGGGTTATAGATTGTGCATGGCTGATAGAGTGTTTTTGTATGTCTCAATACAACAAACATTTTTCACACAAGGATCACTCACCTCTCAAGTCTTGTCCTCAAAGGAAACACGCTCAACGCCTGCAAAAGATGAACCTGGGAGCTTAAATTCATAACTCTGTTAGACACTGTTGTATCAGGCAGGCAAGGTACTAACAAGCTTCAACAGGACTTTATTTTTATGTGGAAACCTCTTTACCAAGCTGCTGCTGCACACTCTGTAACTCTCACTGAGCCTCCTCAACTCCTCCCCCACTTCTTGTTTCCTGTCCTTTCAGACTCCCAACAGCCAGTGCTCCCAGTTCTAATAATTACAAGCACATCTAAACACCACAGACACCAAATATCATGGACTCAATAGAGATACTGGTTTTTGTCTCATTACAACAGTCTGTAACCCAGGAATTTTCCTTTGTCCCGTGATTGCAGAAGTGTTAACTGCCCACTTCATTGTGAATGGTTTCTTGCAATATATGTTAACTGCTTATGCTTAACAATCTGTTCGACCTAGTATTTAGCTGTGACACTCTGATTATCTTTCCCAGAACTCTGTGGAGCCCAAAAGCTTTTATCTTTCTCCAGGACAACTTGATCCAATAAAATATATTACCTTATCCACTCTATCTCTATTATTTTCATCCTTGTATCTTATTTGTTGTATCTTTTAAAAAAATATTTATTGCACATGATTGCGATTATAGGTTGTATTCACTAAAGTTAGATTGCAAGCATCCGTTTCCGCAAAGCACTTAAGAAATGCTTACGTCCATTTGGCTTGACTGGAATTTGAGCATGTAATTAAAGTTAGAAGTGTACTACTGTGCTTTGTTTAAATGGGGATCTAAATTATAGCTAGCATGCATACATGTGCTGATCACATTGCAATCCAACCAAAGCTACATAGTCAAAATAAAGTCACTCTTCTTGGAGTTTGATTTATTAACATAAAGGCACCTTCCTTAGAAACCTGACTCTAAATCATCTCTAATGTAATGTTTTTAGATTTGGTTTTCAGACCATAACTATGTATAAAGACTTCCATTTAATTGTGGCTGACCGGATCTCAAAATATGATGTTACTAGTGGTGAGGAGTAAAGATGCAGTATTTAAGTTATATGGTTAAATAAAAATCAGTAGTGTCTATGTATCAGGACGTTGTTCTGAATATACAACAGAATCTCAGATGACAGGATGTTTATGATTGAATTATTACTAAAATATAAAATGTTTTCAAAAATCTCCATTTGCTCATCAAAAGTTTCAAAAAGATGAGGGTACATTTTCATGGCGGGGTGTGTGTGTGTGTGTGTGTGTGTGTGGTTTTCTCTACAAAATGTAGCACATACACACAAATAAGAGGTAGTGCTCTCTTTAAGAAAACTAACAGCTCTAATGCAATACAGAGAAAGCAGTTCAGCGAATGCACACTACAGCAATTAAAAAAATAACTGTATTCAGCTCATATATTTCATTCATTCACATATTTTACATGTATACTGCCCTGAGGCCAGATAGCTGGAACACTGGCAGACTTCTGCACCTGAAATGATAATAAAATACTGTTATTACCTGGAATATGTGAGTTGAATGCTTTTTTTAACCTGCTGCTGCGTTCTCCGGCTAGCCAGGTTTTTATATTACTTAAGCTATAAGAGATGGTAGCCTGTTCAGTACTGAGCCTTACGTGGATTCAGTTTCTGAGACATGATCTAAAGGAGCAAATAACTTTAAGTATTGAAATGATGTAGTAAACATTGTAGTGCATATGACAGGGTGTCTTAACGTAGTTAGAACATGGTAAAAAGAAGTGAGTCGTTTTTTTTAAATTGGTGATATTGTACCTATGTTTCAACTAGGAAGTGTTACATAAATATGACATAGTGTCAAAAGGTTTTGTATGAAAATAAGTAGATGCTATTGAAAGTTGGTGTAATTACAATAGTTATAATGGTTGTCCACAGCAGTTACTTTGTTTTCCGTCATAAACCTCTTTTTCACATATCCATATCTTTCCAAAAGATTGAGGATGTGGACTTGAACTTTGTAATGTTCTGTCTGAATGTTCAAGTCTCTGTCTGAAGGTAAAAATATGTCAAAATCCCTTTAATCCTTTTCCAATTATGAAGAATGGGGAGAAATTCATTTTTCCCCCCACTGCAAAATAATTGCTCTGCTCCTTCACCTTCAGCAAAGGAGAACAACTCAAAAGGTAGCTGAACTGGGAAACGTAGGAACAAATCTTCAGCTGGTGTAAATCAGCAAAGCTCCACTGACTTCAATTTAGGATTTAAAGGTCAAAACCGATTAGTATTAGTATTGAAGATGAAGAAACTTGAACTTGTTTCCAAAGGAGCTGCAGTTACACCAGCTGGGGCTCTGGACCTTAAAAGGTTGCCTATCCATAGTGTGTAATAGTAGTACAGCACATGCAATGGGATGTTTGGAAATATATGTGATAAGCCATGAACACTTTAAAATATGCCTTTGTACATGGGCGGTTAGAAATTGTCAAGTTAAGCTACTATCTCTACCAGAAAGGTGGTGATCATGCAGATGGAGCTATAGGATTGAACTGCACAGTGAAATGCCTAGTCACCTCAGCTGATTTAAAGACTTTCCTTCTTTTGCTGCTGCCCCACAGGCCATGTGACGTAGAGGAATGAGGAGGGCTGGTAAAATGTTTTCCATTGAACCTTTTTTATTTTTTTCTTTAATTTAAAAATCGTTTTTTTAATGAAAAGTCAAAATCTGCTGTGGCAATAAAAGGAACATTTTCCGACCAGCCATAGGAATGAGAACTCTTGAGTTTTATTCCTACTTGTCCCACATACTTTTTCTTTACATTTACATAGCACTTTACAAATATAAGGGCTTACAACACCCCTGCGAACTAAGTGTATGTCATTGTCCTTTTTCTACAGCTTGGAAAACCAAGGTTCAGTGTGGTTATGTGACTTGCCCAAAGTCGTACAATAAATCAGGGTCCAAACCAGAATTAGAGTCTGGGTGTCCTGAGCACTAAACTCATGCCTAATTCAATAACCACTGCAGCTGAGTTGGGCACGGCCTCAGTGGAGAACACACACGTTGTTCCTCATTTTGTCCCTATGGATGTTAGGTTCCTTGTATAAGGATGGCTTAACTAGAGCCAGGACTCTCTACTTTCTCCTTGAGCATCCAGCAGAAGAGTTTACAGGGCACCAAAGGGAACACATTTTGCATCCCTTTACAGGATAGCAGATATACCTCTGCAGCATAGGGCCCTATGCAATCCCTTCTGTGAAAGCAATGGTTTAAAAGCCACAATCTGGCTCTATAGATTTAGAAAACAGGTTGATGCTCTCTAACTGTATAATGGTCCTAAGTAATGAACTGGAATAATTTAAGGTATATGCCCGCATTATGCATACTTTTTTGTCTCTTGTTTGGAGAAGATTTAAGGAACTTGTCATGTTATATGTTACACAGACCATCTCTGTTGAATTATTCTCTGCAAATGTATTTTGTTTTTTACTCTGAGAAATTCTGTAGTACTCTCCACTGAGAAAGCTGCTTTGCTACAGAGTATTTCACACAATAAACGAATGTAATCACTTATTTTTAGCAACTCTTCACTGTATAAACTGTCCCCTGTTCTCCTTCTTTGTCAGTTTTAACTGCCTTGTTAGATTTGTGTGTTAGACCTAAATAGTTCTGTTTTACTTACTCCGTACAGAGATCTGTGTCGTCATCTAGTTTTTGTAGTTAGGAGCTGATCTAGCAAAACTGCATTTGGCCTTTGTTTTTTGAGAGAGTTGTCTAAAAATAAAAATGTTAAAATAATATTCCATTATCCATCAAGTTAATCCCAAAGGGGCTAATGCAAAACTTACTCTTGTTTTTACTGAACCAGGCACCCGTCCAGTTGCTGATGCTCTTGAAAATGTTAGCAGCTAATTGCAGTGCAAGCCATTATGATTAATAATATAAAGTATAAAGCAATTATGGTTTTAAAAAGTTGTCATTTCAAAAGTTTTAGAAAAGAGGAGACAAAGATAGTGCATAAAAAGGAAATAATAAATAAGTCAAACCTAAAACCATCAATACATTTTTCAAACTGAAGTGCAAACTGCATGCCTAGGACTATGCCCATGTCTGTGTTCTGTCAATCACCCACCTCCTTTTATTAGTCTTAGAAGATAAACAACAAGACTGACAGCTTTGTGTCCTTTGGCATTTTTGTGTCACCATCACTGAGTAAGAGGGTATTATGTCATCACTCAAGCCTGTCAGGTTTGGTTTAGTCTGATGTTTGTCTTAAAGATCGTTTTCCTCATTTTCCCACTCTAAATTGATACACCTACCCAGTAATCATATATTGTAGGTGTTACTGAAATCTGTTTGTCAGACTTTATGCTATCTTTGACTGGGACATTGGTAATTTCACCTCTTTCCTACCCATATGCCTAAACTGAAATTGTAGAAGTAAAAGACTTTCTCCCTTTTTCTAAGCCAGTAATTGGCATTTCTTGAACTTTTTTACTTGACATTTTTTATGACCATCATTTACTCTTCACTTGCATTAATATTAAAGTTGAAGAAAATCATTGAAACACTTCAATACTGCTTTGTCAAATCTGATACAGACATAGATCTTGTGGGAGTTGTAGACAGTTTGCACTGCTTTCTCACAGACCAAGGACTATACCACTAAGACCTTCTCCCTCACTAGATGAGCCATCAAACCTCATTCCAGGGGAGCACAAAGCCACTTTTCCCTAGAGATTTGCTTCAAACAACAATAATCTAGTCTTGTAAGTTTTTTTCACAAATGGGCTGGGAGTGGGGATTGAAGAGACAAATCTTTGCTTTTGTTTAATGAAATTTCACAATGCAGTGATTTTATTTAATTTTGTGAGGAGAAAACTATAGTTTCTTGCTGCTAGAGACACAATGCTTATGGGCACAGGCAGTGAAATTAGTGGGGTGTATGTCAAGGATTCATGCTTCTGGGGTGTGCTCCAGTTTTAAGAAACACATTACAAGTCCATCAATGACAAAAGTTGCTACTTTTCCCTGATGAATTGACAGAAGTGTTGTAGAGCTTGTACAGGGTATGAGGGAGTTGTCTAGGTGTTTTTAGTGGCTTTTTTGACAAGTCTGTTACCGCTGCCAGATTTATTCCTCTAGGGATCACCTTAAAAGATGACACTTGGCTTAAAGAATCTGATTTGTTCCACAATAGAGGAGATCAGGGTACAGCCTTTGATTTCATTTGCACTGGGAACAATATCTATTTAATTTTAAAATGGATGATCAGAGACTGCATTCATAGAATAATTCAGGATGTCACTTTGGCTACAGCAATTCTCCCTTCAGAGTGAGTGCTGTAATCACCATCCCTTCCTACTTTGTCTGTCTCAGCAGTAATGTTTCATCTAGTCTTATATATAGATGCCTTTCCCGGATCTATCTAGATTAATTTGGTCCAGATTCTCAGCTGGTGTAAATCAATATAGTCCCATTGACTTTCTTTTCCCCCTCATTTAATATAAGCAGCCTCCAAGGAGCTCTAAGATCTTATGTGTGGGGAAACATTCTAGTTGCTCCTTCCTGATTTCATTCCATTTTGTATTTTGCCTTTGTTGGTAGAGTCAGGAAGACACTTATTTAAACAGTTTGTTTTTTCTTCTTCTTCTTGAGATCACTATGGTTGGACACTTTGCTAGTTACTGGTGTAAAGCTCATGATCTGGGCTTTACTGTAACAGCATCTCTAAGGACTTCTCAAGAATTAGGAGTTCACAGTACTTTCAAACTACTGTTAATTCAACTGGTTTTGATTAATTCTGTCCTGGGTATAAAGGAAAAGTATCCAGATTCTTGTCAATAATATGACCACAATATTCTGTGCCATGTATTGTTCAATCTATCTTTATACAGTGATCCTTCCTTGAATTCAGCTAAAGAAGATTAAGTCTATAGAGAAATGTTTATGCTTACTGAACACTGAAAATAGTAGGTCAGAGTTCTGTCTACAGAGTTTTGTTTTCATTTTATTCATATTTTCTATTGAGAGTTAATTAGTGATATATGATCTTTTTCCCCCTCTGGAAATTGCTTCTTGGAAAGAAAGTAATCCTCTCTGATGCTCATCTGTGAAACATAGAGAATTCATAAGTGTAATCAGTGAGTCAACACTTCACAAGTGCACCTTTAATAACTGGATTATGAAGCTTATTTTTGGCTCCGTAAGGATCTCCTCAAATGATTTCTTTGCCTCTAGCTCAGTCTAGATAACATCCTGGGGACAGGGCTGCCAGAGGTGGGGGCAATTTGCTATGGGCCCCCTAAATGACAAAGGGTTGGTCAGACCAAATTTGAGTGAGTGGTGTTGCGATGAGCTCACGGGGTCTCAGTGCCACTCAAGTTTAGTGATTGCCATCAACAGTCTGTGGAGTGACTCACCCATCCCAGCTTGGCCCAGATACTACTGTCATTACTACTGGCATCTCACCAGGCCCAATGCAATCCACCAGGCCAAGAGCATGGAGGTAAGAACAAAGTCAGGGATTATGTATATTGCTCCCACCAGCAGCAGGACCAGAGCTCAGGGAGAAGAGGGATCAGAAGTAGCCCCCTGGCTGCATGCATAGCAGAGCCCCTCCATCCCCTCATGGAGAGTAGCAACCCCAAATGTGTCTCTGACTCCTCTTCTTAAATTCTTTTGTCTCCATGGTAATCTTTTTTGGAAGGTTGGGGGTGGATTGGCTCAGTTTCAGATTCTGACCTGGCTTCATAAAATCTGTGTGGCCCTGCCTGGGGTGAAGGGGGAAGCATTTTGAAGATCTAGCTAATACTGACTGTGGCATACCCCTGGGGTACTACCTGGAACTGTGGGACTGCTGTGCCCCCTTAACTCTCCTCCCTGTGTTGTCTCTTACAATGCTATGCTAGTGACAAGCAGCAAACCCCTCTCTATGTGCTATGATCACTCGGCCAACAAGATGCAGGAAACAACCCAGCTAAGTTGCATGAATGCTGCCACTCATGAACTATACAAAGGGAGACACCAGCAAATTCCCCCATAGGCCTGAAGTCTTGCACCCTAGAAACAGACCATCTTACACTGCTCAAGTCCTTTTCTTGAACAATGCAAGCTCATTATTTAGTTTACCACTTTGTCAAAGGATAGTGGACATGCACTGGCCTTTGTAATTTGAGCAGATTCCTGAAGCACTTTAGACAAACTCACAGGTAAGGATAAAACATTAAAATAAGTGTATTAACTACAGAAAGATATATTTTAAGTGATTATAAGTGGTAGGAATAAAGAACAGAGATGGTTACATGAGAAATAAAAAATAAAGTCGTAGTCTAAATTCAAAATTTTATCAGACCATGCAAGATTTGAATCAGGCAGTTTTTCTAACCCCACAATGCACTGCAATCAATTCAAAATTCTTAATGCACAGGCTAAATTCCCTGCTCAGCCTGGGACCAATCTCCACAGTTCAAAGTCTTCTCTTCCAAATGTTGTTGCCTTCAGAATAGGTGTGGGAGGAGAGAGGCCCTGGGCTGATGTCACAGACTCCAATTTATACCCTCCTCCATCCATGTGCATGGAAAGATACTGTCTGAAGTATGAAGTTACATAATCTACATATCCTGCTGAGACAGTGGGTCTCTGTAGTCTACGTGCTTTGAGGGGCCCACTGGGAGAATGGATTCTCCTTAATGGGCCGTCAACACATTGCTGACTAGTCCAAATGCAAATCTGTTTTAGGGGTGTTAGTTGCTCCTTTGTTGCCACCAAAAGGCCAGCTGGGGGTCTCTCCCAGACTCACAACATAGTTCAGTAACGCACACAGGAAAACTTCATAACGCCACATGCAATGGTAACACATAGAATTCAACAAGATAGTCATGTTTAACAGATCATGATTTCTCACAAGGCATACGTTGTACAAAACATATAATCATATCACAGAGGTGAATATGGGAGTTTCAGGGTGCTATTTTCAGGTACAGAGTGTCATACTGACATCACTCTTGATTGAGGGCATCTGCCCTAAACTATATGACTCATCAATACTCCTACAGACCTAGACCTAACGAGGGTGTCCAAAATTTTCTCTTTTCATGTTTAGTTAAACAGATTGCTATGCTCTTATCTTTCTGATACCAGCCTACTGACATTGCTTTTTAGGAAGTAGACTTCTGCAGTATGCTCTACTTAAGGGTTGATCCTAAAAGTCACTTGGAAAGCTACAGGTGGTACAGCATTCACTGGACCACCCATAGGAAAGACTAGATGGGAACATATCAGAGTACACCAGTGCTCTGTATTCATCAAATGAGTGCTCTAAAAAAATCTATGGTCTGTTTCAAGATCTTTGTTCTTACATATGTATTTAATGAGCTAGAGCCCAGTTTTTTTAGCAACCTTCTCTCCACCTCCGCTCCTTCTGTTATACTATGTGGGAACAGTTCAATTGATGCAACCAAAGAAGTTTTAGTAAGTGATGGTCCTGGGACAAGGCATATTTGTCAAACGATCAACAGTTAGAATAGGCTGCAAGATGGATTTATCTTTATAGGTTGATATGTCCCAGACAGTTGTGCCATCTACACCTGACTCCTCTATCAGCTACTAGCATCTGACCATTGTAAGAAAGCAGTTTAAAAGGAGGAAGAGAGGAGAGAGAAGAGTTGAAGTATCTTTTTATCTGTAAGGCACTATGGCAATGAGAGCAGGGGGTGATTGTATAATAATAATAATTTGCCACTTATATCATTATTGCATATTTGCAATTCTGTTCCAGAACAGCTAAAATGCACTCTGGCATTTACTTTCAGCATCGAGGGAAGAGCAGGTTTTTGTTTGTTTTTGTCTTCCTTTCCTTCTAAAGTGTATTCAGAAAATAAAGTGTAGCAATGTTCATGCCATTCTCTTTATAGTCAATTAGGTAAGTCTATTTTGGGTCTTTCGTCTTTTAGCTGACTCACTTCTGCATCAAAATCCTCTGTTGCTCAGGGCAGACAGAATTATTTGCTATAGAGAATAAGAAAGCTGTTATTATGGGGATTTCAGAAAGCATACTTAGAAGTTTAAAAAAGGAGAGGAGGGAGATAGAATGATAATTGAAGGGAAAGGTGGGGTCAAAGGCAGCTTTTTAAAGGATGTTTCTATGGAAGTGAGAAAAAATTCAAATGAAAAGCTGGTGGTTAGGTTGGGAGTAACAGAGGTAAACAATATGGAGGGAATGGGTTCAGAGAATCAAAGCACATAATAAGTGTTGGAAGAGGAACATTGGAAGCTAGTTACTGGCAAGAGTGGTGATATGTAATGTTGGATTTTTGTTAGTCTTTTCCTTGAAAAAGTTGATAAGATCCTGATTGGAGAAGGGGAGTGGTAGGGACTATGTAGGGATTCAGAAATAAGAAATAAGTGTTGTAAGCATTGAATTTCCTAATTGAAGAAGATAATTGCTGTTTTGTGAGGCAGATGGCCGTACAGAAAGATTTATAGTAGAGGAACTTGGTGTAGTCCCTGGAATTTCTTCAGCGGTATTTAGCAACCCAGAAGAATAAGTGGAGGGAAAGAATGAGATACTGTGGTTGGATAAAAGAACAAAGGAATTGGGGGTGGAGGATAGAAAGGGGATAAGTAAATCATATATGGAGAGGCAAGGAATCCCCTTGAGTAAAGGCCAGTGGAGAATTAGAGATTGAATTTTATATCTTGGAGATCAAAATCTTTCTCAAATTCAGCACGTTAGATTGTCACTGCAGACTATTTCAGCTGTGATGCCACTGCATATATTATCTTCTGAATCTGCAATTAATGTCATTTCACAGACCTCTCTGCAGAGAGGTTGAAGGAATAGTCAGCACCCACTTCCCTGCCGGTCAAATGCCTCCTCTGCTTGACCCTTATCTCAATCAGCCTATGAGGTAGAAATTGAAAGTCACTCCTTATCCATTATATGTAATACAATACAACACAATATATAAGCAAATTGCTCTTATAATGTCTCTTCCACCTAACATGTTGTAAAGTGGTTTACAATCCATTTAAAAAGAACACAAAAACATTCAGCACTGGAAGAATTCCTCCTAGCTCAGTGATGAATACTGGATCTTTTCCATGCTCATGGTATTCACACTTAAAGGATATATCCTTCAAAAGTAATAGACTGGAGACTTTCATGAATATATGATGTTCTCTTAGTGATTCAGAGCTACAGTGGGTAAGAACAACAGCTATTTCTTTACTAGTATAAGTGTGTGTTGTAATATATAGAGTAAATAAACATAGTCTGAAGTTATGTAGCTTAAACCTGTATATATGTTATATATCTCCCCCCCCCACACACACACCAAGGATCTCTTTATTCTTCTGCTTATTAGTACTTTGTATTTGAATTCTGCAAAAATTTAATAATTTTTTTTTAAAAACTTAACCCCCTCCAAACAGTTGCCTCAATTGATTAACATTTTAAAAAGTTGAAAAGTATAGAATAAATCTAAATTCTTTCTCATGGAATCAGATGTTAAGACATGGCAAAGTGTGTTCAAATTACTCCATTCAGTCCCCTCTTTTAGGCTGGCTCTCCTTTTACACTAATCCTTTAAGGATTCACCCTGATTTGCTTTTTGAAAATTTCTACAGACTGTAACAGATACATCAGAACATCCCTGTTCTCTGTGAATGGGGATGGGAGGGATTGGGAGCAGAACAGTTATATTTGCAGATTATTGGTTGTCAAAGTATGGGCATATGTAGTACCTCTTGTTTCTGGGGAACCAATGCAGAAAGTGCCATTTCATCTCCAGGCTTAATCCCAGCACTCAGTGCTGCTTTGGAACAGTGCAATGACATTGCTCCTCCTTGCCCTTCCCCTTGCTGTTGCTCTATTGTGCAAGCAGGGGAATAAGTAGGCTCTCATTGCTCTGGTATCAGATTTGCTTGGGTCACTGCATGAAGAATACAGTGAGATGCAGGGTTGGAAGCTTTTCAAAATGTCTTTAAATCTACTTCTCTCTTTTTCAATGGCATTTCTTAAAACTACTGTCTCTGACTGTATGTTTCCCAGTTTTGAACCCACTTAAAAGAATAAGGATGAACACTGGCTCCCTAAGGGGAAATGACAATGCCCACTTTTAATCCCTCCTCTTGTTCTTCCAGTGAAAGAGGGGAGTTGAGGGCTGGTCAGTGTGTGGGAACCAGACAGGAAGAAGAAGCAATGCTTCCTTGTGTTGAGGCTGAAGATGGGGTCAGGGCTGGCCTTACCATGAGGCGAACTGAGGCTGCCGCCTCAGGTACCAGACTCTGGAGGGGGTAGGGGGTGACAAGGACTCAGAGTGTAGAACATTGTGTCTGCTGCTGGTGTATATGTATTCTCTCTGCTCTAGATGCACAGAAATGGTGGAGTGCTGTGCTGGAGGAAGGAGGCCACAAGAGACATAACAGGCAGGAGAAAAGATGAGAAGGAATAACAGAAAGCAGCAGGAGCTGCAGGGAGAGAGAGGAGGAGGAGCCTCTTATGTACCTCTCTAGCACCCCCAGGAGCCTGGGCTGATTAACGCCAGCTTCTCAGGGAGCTTCCTGTTTCCTGCTGCTTCCCTGAACCCACTTGAGGAGAACAGGCAGTCAACCGAAGTAGTCTGAGCCAGTTAGACCCTTAAGACGCTGATATCTTCCCTCACTCAGGCCCTGCTACCAGGCTGCTTATTTGTCCCCTTCAATTGAGTGTTGAGAGCCGCTATAGCTGGCACAGAACAGCAGTCATGAGTGAAAGAAGAAAACGCCCCTCTGGGGCAGCATTCAGAAAAAGAAAGAAAGCAAAGGAAGCTTTTCTATCTAAGCAGGAAGGAGCTCTCCTAAGATACATAGACACAAATGTTCATGGTGAGCCTTCCGGCCCCAGTGAAGATGTGAGTGGTGAGGAGATGCCTGATCTTCCAGTTAGTCAGAGTGCAGGTGACCTGGCAGCTACTGCAGCATCCATATCTCCATCTCAAATGGATGTAACCATGCACATTCCTGAAGAAAAATGTAGATCAGAAAAAGTGTGGTGGAGGTGCAAGAAACAGCTGCTGCTGAGTTTAGTTCCTTAAGTCTAGATGATCCAGGACTGTGGGCCCACTTGAGCAGTAGCCTGAGGACTTCCTTGTACTGCATGGGACAGAGCAAGTGAAAAACTTCATGTTCCCCAAAGACAATGAAAATAGAAGTTTCCATCCAACACATTACTGGCATGAAATCCCCGATGGTGACAAAGCTGAGAGGCCAGGGCTTATGTACTCAAAACCCCAGAATGCTGCATACTGTTTTGTTGCGAAGTCTTCCAGTCTAATGTTCCAGCCACACTGGGTTCTACAGGAACAAAGGACTGGAAAAAGCTGGCTAGAAATCTGACATGCCATGAGAAGGCAGTAAATCACCAGAGAGCATTCCATAGGTGGAAAAAACTTGAGATGAGACTAAAGTTAAAGGCCACCATAGATGATCAACATCAAGAGAAGATTGCATCAGAGTCTCTTTAGTGACAAAATGTTCTGAAAAGGCTCATTGCCATTGTGAGAATGCTTGCTACCCAAAACCTAGCACTGCATGGCACCAGATCAGCTGTATGTGCTAAACAATGGAAACTTCCTTAAAATTGTGGAGCTGATGGCTGAGTTTGTTGCTGTACTCCAGCAGCATCTAAGAAGAGTCACCACCCAAGAAATGTACACACACCACTACCTTGGAGAAAAAAATCAAAATGAGATCATAGTTACTGGCAACAAAAGTCAAACAGAAGATTGTGGCAGATCTGAAGTCAGCAAGATATTACTGTTATTCCGGACTGCACACCTGACATCAGCCATACGGAGCAAATGACTTTAATGGTACATTTTGTACCAATAGAACCTAATGAAAATGTCCCTGCAATGGTTATTGTCAGAGAGCATTTTCTAGAATTTATTAACATTGATAATACTACAGGAGCTGGTATGACAAATGTGCTTCTTAAAAAGCTGCAAGATACGGGAATTGTGATAGCTGACATGAGAGGTCAGGACTACGATAACGGTGCCAACATGAGAGGAAAGAACAGAGGAGTGCAGACACAGATCTGAGAGTTAAACCCTCAAGCTTTTTTTGTCCCATGCAGTTCTCATTCATTGAACTTGGTGGTCAGTGAAGCGGCATCAGGTTCTAGTGAGGCTGCTGATTTTTTTAATGTAATTCCAAGCATCTATGTATTTTTCTCTGCATTGACTCATCAATAGCAAATTTTGAAGCAATATCTGGGAACATCCTCTCTGACACTGAAACCACTGAGTGCCACACGATGGGAAAGTCGAGTAGAGGTGATAAAGCCTATCAAACACCAAATTGGGAAGACAGATGATGCCATAGTAGCCATTATGGAGGATAATGCTATGACAGGAACTGTTCATGGGAGAAAGGTGGCAGAGGGAAATGGAATCACCAGAAACGTACACAACTTCAAATTTATGTGTGGCTTAGTGTTGCATCATGACATACTGTTTGAAATAAATGTTGTAAAAAAGAGGCTCCAAGTCGTTGACCTGATATTTCTGAAGCAATGGAAGAACTGGAAAAAGCAAAGTCATACCTACAGCCTTACCGGTCAGATGAGGGATTTCAAAACATTCTGAAGAGTGCACGGAAGTTGGCAGAGGAACTTCACACTGAAGCTATTTTCCCACCCATTCAAGAATATGAGTCACCGAAGAAGACATTTAGATTATGAGGCATAGGATAATCCCATAAGACACCCCAAACAACAATTCAAAGTTGAATTCTTTAACCAGGTGCTAGATTGAGCAATATAGTCAGTTGAAGAACATTTTATGCAGCTCAAAGAACACAGCAGTATATTTGGGATGTTGTATGATATTCCAAAACTCCTCACTATACCTGAAGAAGACCTACACCAGCAATGCAGGGCAGTAGAAACATTGTTGACACATGACGACATGCGCGATATTGGTGCAAGTGATTTAGGTGATGAACTGAAAGCCCTTTTAAGATGTATTTCAGCAGGATCAACTCCAAAGGCTCTTCTGGAATATATGTGTACAAATAAGATGATCACCCTCTTTCCAAATGCTTTTGTTGCTCTGCACATACTTCTAACACTTCCTGTAACAGTTGCCAGTGCAGAAAACAGCTTTTCCAATCTGAAGTTAATAAAAACACCTCTACACTCCACAATGACACAGGAGAGGCTGGTTGGCCTTCCAACCATCTCAATAGAGCATGAGATGGCCCAGATTGTGGACCTTCAGGAAGCAGTTCAGATCTTTGCAACCAAGAAGACACAGAAAGCACCACTTTGATTATTCAAACAGATAAAAATGCCAGTGTTTACTATGCAGACAAGAAAAAGTTACATTTGCTGTTTAGGCGTTTGAAAGTTAAGAGTGACTTAAAATTTTTGAACAAGGCATTTTAAGTTGTTAGTTCTCCTTTATTGGGATAGATAGCAGAGCAGTGCCATGAGAGGAGTAGAACAGGAAGAAGGCAGAATTGAGACCTTTCAAAGTTTTGGTCCAAGTGAGGGGACATGGGGGCGTCATTTGAGCTCCCCGCCTCAGGTGCCAAAATGTTGTGGGCCGGCCCTGGATGGGGTGACCCTGGAAGTGGGGTGACCTTGCCCCATTGTAATCCTTGCCACTGGGTTTCTCTTCACTCATACAGAAGCTTGAATGAAGCTGCTTCCCCTATACCCCATTTTCTTATAATGATGAGGAGAAGCAGCAGCAAGTGGCCTAGCCATATTTTAGAAATGTGTGAGAGTGGTACTGAATTATGTGCAGCAGCACCAATGTTGGATGTGCTGCTCTCCTATTAGCTCATGGGAAATGTGACGAGATAGATGCTCATGTCACCGCCAGCAGAACATCCTTGCTCTGCCTGTCAATGGACAAACCTGGAAATCTATTTATGTTGGTGTCAGTTTGCAGTTTATCCACACTGATAAACTGGATTAGCAAAACCCCAGCATAGTTCACCAGGCTGTTTATGCCACTAATGCTCCTCATTTAAAAATAATTATTTTCTAACCTGAAATGTATTATCTATTATTAGTTTTCTACCAGTACTCTTCATTTTACTCCTCAGTTACAGGAAAAATACTTTTTTCCTAACTCATCTTAATATTAATACCTCTTGGAGAGGGGGGTGGGTGCGTGGGAGAGGGTGTGTATATATTGTTACAATATCTCAGAGTCATTGTAAATACTCTTATCCACTTGTATTCCATAGACAGACCCTCAACAGTATACCCCAGCTGAGGGCCTTCCCATCAAGTAATTCTTCATACAATAGGACATCTGAATCTTTGCCATTTTAGGTGGAAATTTGGCAAGCCTCCCTATTTTGGTTTGTTGGTTTGGTTTAGGCTGAATTGTTTGTTTATTAGGATTTTTCAAGTTAAAGGGGCTTCAAATGTCACACAAAGTATAACATATGTAGTTTACCAAAGTTTTATAATTCAGTATTATTACTTCCTTTATCCTACCACAGCAACTTCTATAAATACAATCCAGGATAGGATTTATCTTTTTTACAATAGTGTTGCAAATGACTCTCTGTCTAACTCATTTCCTCTGTAATCCCCCAGGCTTTTTCCAGCATTACTGGTTTCTAAATACCAGTCTGCCATTTTGTATCTGAGGATTTTCATTTTTTGCCATTACATTATCTATTGAATCTCATCTGTTTTAATTCTGACCATCTCTAAGCTTGCCAGATCATTCTGTAATTTTAATTTTTGCAGCTGCATTTTAGAAAAGCATGATTCCTGGGCTGTTGTGCTATGGCACATGTCCAGTTGCATTAGTGTAATAGATTCCACTGTAATTTCACACTGCAGAAGGAACCAGATGATCAGAATTTGCAACACATTGTTTCATTCTAAGGAATATGATTTTTTTCTGTGCACAATTAAACATATTCCAGTTTTCCTCTGAACAGTTAAGCATATTCCAATTCCAAAAAATATCTTCACTATCAAAGGGCTGTATGTATTCAGGGTCAGATATTGAGCCTATTGTGCATTTTTTAAAGTCTGGGAGTTGTATAAACAAATCCCATAAGGCCATGTGTGTCATCATCAAAAACAAAAGTACCCAGGAGTTTGGGATCACATCTCTTCAATACCAGAAGTCAGCAAGTCCAGGTTTATTAAGCTGTTTGGTAGGGTTGAGAGACTGACCATTACTGACTGAGGGCAGGCTATAGACGTTCTAGTACTGACATGCTTCACCACCTGCACTAATCACCATGGTTCCTGAATGATTTCCAACAGAGAGAGAAGGAAGAAAATCCAAGTGGGGCTGGAGAAAAATGTGCATCAGTACAGAAAGTCTCAGATGCAAGGAATATTTACCAACTTGTTCCACAGTCATAAAGTAGCCAAACTGATCCTACTTTCTCTGTTCCATAGAGAATCAGAAAAGTCACATCCCGAATAAGTTTTCTGGAGTGTAAATCACGTTGTAAACCTAGATTGCTCCACTGTACCAGAACATATTTTACTGTTAGGAATTATTTTCTTATTTCATAGAGGAAATTACCTTGAAACCTGAACTCACACAAGTAGTAGTCATGGATGCACTGACAGAAATCAGGGCCACCATCTGTGACATTACCCTTTGCTCTCTCTGGGATGGTAAATAAGAGTAGAAAAATTCTGGGACCCTTGCTAATGAAGACTGTCAACTCTTTTCTACTACATGGTCATCTACTATACACTCTGAAACATGCAATAGTTCACTATTAAAAAAAATCCATTAAATGCATCCAAATGTCTAATCTCTCTTTTCTAAGCAAGCTAATTAAAAACAGTCCAGCATGATTTGTCAAGCTCTGAATATCCTGCATCCCTCTTAGCCCCGCTTCAGGCTAGAGCATGGCACAGAGACAATATTGTTGCTCTGGTGGATGACTTACTTCTGGCCAGAGATGAGGAAAGTACTCCAGGTCATCCTGCTGCTCATACTTACTCTACTGTGTTTTACTTCTTCATTAATAGTGAGAACAGTTTCTTGTATTTTAGATATACTAGTACATTTTTCCATGAAAAGGCAACTATAAAATGTATTTTTTTCAAAGAATACATATGTTAGTCTTTGTTCTGTGCAAAGGCATGAAAGGAATAAAGTTCCAAAGCATGGTAATCTTGGCAAGATTCCACATAAACTTTATTTAGGTAGTAACCATAATGCTCTTCTCTAACTGAGCTGTAGTCAACTCTTACTATAGAGGAAAGATAAATCAAGTTTATGTATTTTTATTTGAAGAGGAGAGGAAAAATGGATATGATTTTAGTTTAGTGTTAGCTCTTTGAAGACTGTCATCAACAGAGAGCAAATCAACTTCCTGCAAAAGAATATTATAATACTGGTGCCATTTGCAGTATTGTTGTTAAGCATTTCCATTATAAAATTTTTTTCCCAGGGTTTTAGTAAAAATTCACTCCAGGCTGAAACTTGGTACGTCAGATCTCAGCTCTTAAGCAGTGGTTGTTTCTACCAGTTTTCAAGAAAATTGATATAGCTGTTTTTGTTATATGACAGAGAAAGAAATGATGGTTCTGGTGATGTTTACTATTTCAAGTGCTGCTTTTTTTCGGCTTGTATAATAAAAGTACTTTGCTATTGGCATCTTTCATAGCCCCTTTGTGCTCCAGTGGAATACATAACTATTCTTTTAAGTGTATGAAATTCTGACTGAATGTTGGCACTTGTTTAGGGAAATACCATAACAGGTGCATAAAGTTGACCTAAAGGCACATTTTGCTTATGATACATTAGGCAGTATTAAGGGAAAATTATATTAATTTACAACATTAAATATTCTGAGCTGTTCCCGGTGGTGGCAGATGACAGAACAAGGAGCAATGGTCTCAAGTTGTAGTAGGAGAGGTCTAGGTTGGATATTAGGAAACATTATTTCACTAGGAGGGTGGTGAAGCACTGGAATGGGTTACCTAGGGAGGTGGTGGAATCTCCATTCTTACAGGTTTTTAAGGCCCGGCTTGACAAAGCCCTGGCTGGGATGATTTAGTTGGGGTTGGTCCTGCTTTGAGCAGGGGGATGGACTAGATGACCTCCTGAGGTCTCTTCCAACCCTAATCTTCTATGATTCAAATAATATC
The DNA here is from genome assembly GCF_020497125.1 of Mauremys mutica. Taxonomy (NCBI): domain Eukaryota; kingdom Metazoa; phylum Chordata; order Testudines; family Geoemydidae; genus Mauremys; species Mauremys mutica. Next base: position 180,219,364 of record NC_059072.1, on the reverse strand, counting down.
TGGTAAAAAGAGGGCAAAATTCAATCATAGTTTCAGATAATTTTTTTTAGCACATATGACATTCATCTAAATTATGTACGTGTGATAGTTAAACTATTTAGAGCTGGTGGGTCATATGGAAAATAATTTTCCCCAGCCCCAAAAAAGGTCAGTAATCTTTGTATAACAAAGTTCTACTCTTGTGTCTGAACTACTTGCATGTGGTTAGAATTGGAATGTTCTGAGATCAGTTCTGAGCTGGCCCCTAAAAGGATGGCATAAGTTAAACTGTTGTGAGGAGTATTGGCCAGAAAAGCCTCAGTCATCATCTTTCTATTTATCTGCTGATATGGGAGGAGCTCACATGTTCTGCCTTGGAAGATGCTTATTTATGTGTGGCTGCAGTTGCTTTTCATGAGCTTCTTTTCACCGGCTGGTATGTCAGTATACCTCCGGTACTTCGCTTTATTGTTTTATCTTCTGTGGTTTTAATCATGTTTCTTCTGATGTTATGTATATTTCTTCTCCTATTTTCTGTATGGAGTCTCTCATGTGACAGGAGTATGTCCATCATGGACAACTACAATCACTATTTGCAGTGCCTGGGAGCAGTTCATGACACACTCGGATGTGAGATCTGTTCAAGTTGTCACCTTTAAGTCATCAGGCCTCAAGGAGAATACATCAGGCTTTGGCTGACCTACCCTGAAGCAACCAATAAATTCAACTTGAAGTCAGTGCACAAGAGCTGCCTTTAAGGCAGCAGATTCAAAAATCATTTTTTGCTGGTAGATGAGACTCTGTCAGAACTGCTAAGTTTGGTGCAGATCTGCCTTAGTAGGCGCCCAGAGCAGCAATTTAATAGCTTTGAAATGATTTGTGAACATCCAAATTTAGCAAACAAAGAGTCGTGATAGAGATTAATTTTCATCAGTGTTTAGCTAGAAGTAGATCTGGATCTGAATTCTAACATAGGAGTCAGAGTGGAGCCTCTCCCAAAGAGGAAGTTGCAGTCCTTATCAGTGACTGTACAACTTGGTTCTCCTGAGTAAATAAACCTAAATGCTCTGGTTATTATAGTTGTCCTATTTGCACTTTGGCTTTCAGAGAACTGGTAGCCCCAAAACACAACCAGGCCACAAGGTTTTTGGCTATTCTGAGGTGGATGACTCTCTCTCTCTTTTTGTTTTGCATCAGAGGAAAAAAATATTCTGAAACCTCAAAATTTTTCACTAAACAGAATTCTTCCTTTTCAGTCATCACTGCAAATTGTTACACTTACGATGTTGATACCCATTGTATCCGAAGAATGAAGAAGTAGAGTTTATATAATCATTTTAATAGCAAATAATTCCTTAAAATGCGTTGGGAAACCTGATATTCCAAACCACTGTGTGTGCTAATGGATATTAAAAAATAATAATAAATAATTGTGGGGAACTGTGTATTACTAAGCTGGTAGGAAATAGAGTTTCTCTGGCTGTACTGGAAGGAGGACAGGACACAATGGATATGGTTTAATTAGGCTGCAAAACAGTTTATGGTTTAATTAGGCAGATAAAACAGTTCATTGCAGGCAATTCATTATCTATTGTGTATACCCATGGGGTCTGGGCTGCTGTCAGCCTTCCCCTTTACCCATCCTGTTCCCCAGTCAACATGCTGCTGGGTTAAAGGGGAGGGGTGGCTCCCTGCCAGGTTAAAGGGGAGGGGCGGCTCCCTGTCATACCAGTCATAGCAGCCCAGACCTCCCCCCCCCACACACACATTTCCCCTCCTTTAAATCCTTTACCAGTCCATTTTCTCCAATCACTGTATACCTTCCTCATCTGCCTCATGCTTACAAAATTAGTTGCAACATCATAGCTTAACTCCCTTTTCATATTCACCCACTGTGGGTAAGGCAGAATCCCCTCACACACACCTCTCACCTTGGCCAATCTGGTGGTGAGGGAAAACATCCTTCCCAGCCACTAGTGGAAGATGTACAAAAAGGAGTAAACAGTGAGGTGTCATTATTTCCAGATGATACAAAATTACTCAAGAGAGTTAAGTCCAAAGCAGACGAAAGAATTAAAAAGAGATTTCACTAAACTGGGTGTCTGGGCAACAAAATGGCAGATAAAATTAATGCAGATTAATGCAGATAAATGCAAAGTAAAGCATATTGGAAAACAGAATTGCAACTGTACACAAAATTATGATCTAAATTAGCTGTTACCATTCAAGAAAGAGATCTTGGAGTCGTTGTGGATAATTCTCTGAAAATATCCATTCAACAGTCAAAAAAAGCTAATAGAATATTAGGAGCTATTAGGAAAAGGAGAGACAATAGGACAGAAAATATCATAATGCCACTATATAAATCAATGTTATAACCACACCTTGAATATTGCATACAGTTCTGGTTGCCCCATCTCAGAAAAGATATATTAGAATTGGGGAAGGTACAGAGAAGGGCAACAGAAATGATTAGGGGTATGGAACAGCTTCCATATGAGGAGAGATTAAAAAAACTGGGGTTGTTCAGGTTGGAAAAGAGACGACTAAGGGACGATATGATAGAAGTCCATAAAATCATGAATGGTGTGGAGAAAATGAATAGGGGAAGTGTTATTTACCACTTCACATAACACAAGAACCAGGGGATCATCCAATGAAATTAATAGGCATCAGGTTTCAAACAAACATAAGGAAGTACTTCTTCACAAAATACACAGTCAATCTATTGAACTCATTGCTGGGGGATGTTGTGAAGGCCAAAAGTACAACTGGGTTAAAAAAAGAATTAGGTAATTTCATCGAGGATAGGTCCATCAATGGTTATTAATCAAGATGGTCAGGGATGCAACCCCATGTTCTGGGTGTCCCTAAACCTCTGATTGCCAGAAGCTGGGACTGGACAATGGGATGTATCATTTGATAATTGCCCTGTTCCATTCATTCCCTCTGAAGCTGCTGGCACTGGCCAGTGTCAGAACACAGGATACTGGGATATTGGTCTGACCTAGTTGGGCCATTCTTAAGTTCTTATGTAAAGAGCCAAGTGCAGTAATGCACACTGCAGATTATGATAAAACCTGGTATTTAACGACTTCCATGGGTGGAAGTGTAAGTGATGCTCAACTGGTCCAGGTATAAGAGGGCTTTTCTTGTACCGGTATAGACCTAAATAGTCTTCCTTCTCTTCTGGTGACTGGGGAGGAGAGGGTAATGGGTCTGCTCACCTGGTTTGAGGCAACTGCAGCAAGTCCCTCAGGCTCTCTAGTCATTAATGGAGCCACACACCTTTTCCTACATGCCAGAAAATGCCCCTTAATGTGAGGCTGATATGGGCCTCACTGCTTCATGTGGGGCATTGTTCGGAATATAAAAATGTATGGTTCTGGTAATTCCATAATCATGTACATATACACAAGGGAAGCTTCTCTCAGCCCTCCCCCCCTTACCCATCCTGGTCCCCAGCCAACCCACTGTTGGGACCCTATCATCCCCCCTTGAATGAAGCTGAAGGGAGGCTATAAAGGAGGTGTGGGTTGGCTCCCTGCCATACCAGACATAGGAATCCCACCCTCCACGCCCGATTCCACTCTTTAAAGAGTACCTCCTTTTAATCCTTTACCAATGCATTTTATCTGATCACCATATCCCTTCCTTATCAAGTTCTAATCCACTAGGTTTGGTGTCTCTTGCTGTCTTGGGGAGAAGGGGAGAGGAGGAGGGATAAGTGACCACCCTCCCCTCCCACATTTAGATCCCACAGAGGAAAATTAAGGAAGTTCCCTGAAACCCACCGAGTTCATCCCTAGAGGCATCCATTGCAGCATTGGACAGAAGGGATTCACTTTCAGACCTTTCCCCTGAAACCTCCATCTGGTGCTGGTCATATTCACCCCTGCTCATTGTGTCACTGTCCTGTCCTGTTTCTGGGAAACAAGTGAAAATCATGGGGTAGTATTTTGGATTCATTGTTTTGTTGCATACTTGTGTAGTGGTTCAGATGATTTAATATCATTTGATATAATGCAAGGGATCAAAATGTAGCTGAGACTGGTTACATCACTGAATCCCAATATTAAATAAGTAATAATTTATATGGTCATATTTTGTTTTTCAGCTGATTTTGAAACTATCCAAAAACTGCTGAAATGTTGGAATTCCCTGAAAGGAAAAAATAACATCATAATCTATATTTAACCTGGTCTATGTCTCCATGTAATCGATTTGTAATTAAAAATGTTCATTAGACTGCTGCATTTAAACCTATTGAATAACATACTGTACTGTATTAATGTATCTTTAACATATACATTTTGTTTTCCAGCCCTGAGGGACAACAGGATTGAGCTGGTTCGAGCTTCATGGCATGAACTGAGCATCAGCGTCAGTGATGTGTCTCTGTCAGATGAAGGGCAATACACCTGTTCTTTATTTACTATGCCTGTCAAAACTTCCAAGGCTTTTCTCACTGTTCTGGGTAAGTATAGCTGGCTGAGAATATCAAAGTGAAATGAGTTAAGATATGAGTTCTAAGACTTCTCAAATCTTGGTAAACAGGGGCGGCTCTACAAATTTGGCCGCCCCAAGCAGTCATGCCCGGGAGGCGCCCCCGAGCCGCGGGAGCAGCGGACCTCCCGCGGGCTTGACTGCGGAGGGTCCGCTGGTCGCGCGGCTCGGCTGGACCTCCCGCAGCTGCGGGCGGTTCGCTGGTCCGGCAGCTCCGGTTGAGCTGCCGCAGTCATGCCTGCGGGAGGTCCAGCCGAGCCGCGGGACCAGCGAACCGTCCGCAGTCATGCCTGCGGGAGGTCCACTGGAGCCGCCGGCCGAGCGTCCCCTCTGCAGTCATGCCTGCGGCAGGTCCGCTGCTCCTGGGGCTCTGGTGGACCTCCCGCAGGCATGACTGCGGCAGGTCCGCCGGCCCAGCCTGCTGCCCCCCCGGGAAAGGGCCGCCCCAGGCGGGTGCTTGCCCCGCTGGACTCTGGAGCCGGCCCTGTTGGTAAATATTTCTAGGGTGAATTTTCAGAAAACTTAGCAGCAGATGCATGTAAAACACCCACTCTTGCTTTCTCTAAAGATTGCTTGACTAGAACCATGCCTAGGAATAGCAAGCCCCTTATTATGTGTGATGTGGCAGGACCATGAATTACAGTGCACATCAATAGTACCACATGAGTGCTCCTTAAAATGGACATAACCTCTATATCTCAAGCGCCAAAGGGGTTAACATGGTGCATGTGTTCATCTCCTAACAATGTACTGTATAGGGCAAAGGAGACAAAACCAGAGAGCATGAAATAAAAAAGGGCTTTAGACACTCATAGTTTTTCCTTAGCTATGCATTTTCTTGGCTCATTCTATTTTCTGTTTTCCTCTACAAAGTGCATATTTTCACTGGGCTTGCTTCTTTTATGCTTCATCCTCTAAATGCTCTGCCGTTTTCCCCAAAGGTTATAGAGACACACACACACAGAGAAAAAGCAATAGATTCATAGTGATGCCCAAAAAATAATGTTTCAGCTCCAAGCTTTATGTGATTCTATCAATGTCAGTAGCCCAATCAACTGAAGTTGCTATAGTTCATTGAAACACACTTGTGTACCTAACAAGTGATATGATTTTAAAGATTGATTTTTTTTCCCCATTTTGTTTTGTTTTGCTTTGCTTTTTATATATAGAAAAGCAGGCAGTTGAATTTAATAGGACTAATGCAAGATGTTCTCTGTGCTAGTAATATTAAAGTTAATCCAGCCAGGGAATTGGTTTTGTGCATAGGATATGAAATGTGCCTCTGTGAGTCCCACTGAGTCTATTTTACAAAAATCTTCACAAGTTTGCCATTAAGGACAAAAAATATCCACTAAAAGCAGAGTATTTTGGGATAACAACTGCTTAAGGGTTAAATTTTTTTTCTGTAGAGAGCCATCTCAAGATCCAAAGAATGGATGATTAGTCAAATTCAACCTATTAAATGGCAGTGGGACACAGATAAAAGGGTGTTACAAAGGTAAAAAGCCAGACATCTAATCAGTAGCTTCTAATCAGGGTGGCTTGATTTTTTTATGGTCTGTTTAGTTCTACTTTTTATTTGCTTGGTTGTTTTTTTTTACATAACTGCTTTCCAACATCATCTGTTTTCTTTCCAGCAAAAAGACAGCAGCAAGGTTTCAGAAGCATCTGTCTCACTATAATTTTATTTGTCTATTAGAAACTCACATTTAAAATTCTTCTAAATATGCCTCTATATGAGAGTAACATTCTTTTTTTTCCTTTGTAATTTATTCCATGCCATCATTTTAATCAGAAAGATGATTTATATGCAGAAATATTCTTTCTATTCACTGGTCTGATTTGGATTAGAAGATTTTAATGTACAGGGATTATTAAAGATGCCATTTCATGCCCCTGAAAAGTAGAAGTAGTTTTACTACAGAATCTACACTGTGATAGGTACTGTTGTTTGTGTTTGGAGTAATGTTTGAGTGTGTGCAGTGTTTATCGGTTTCCTTTGGAAAAGGAGAGACACGAACAAACCACATTGCAAGGTTGCAGAGCACAGAGTGGAATTTCAGTGACTGATCCCTTTATCCAGGAATGAAAATCTGTGAATTAACTGAAACATTCCAGATGTAAAGGGTAAACCTAATCGTATTATAAGAGCTTTTAGAAACTGTGGAAAGATATATCCCCTCAAAATAAGTCATTTTGGTGTGTTACTAAGCCAGTCATTGAATATAACTAAATATTCTCAATTTTATTCACAGTTCTTTATTTTAAATCTCCCTCCATTCCTCAAAACATAATCCCTGCCATCTCTAATGTTTGGAGTATGATGTTTAATGGGCATAGGACCTGATCCAGAGCTCACTGAATCAATGGAAGGATTTCTATGAATTCTGTGTGCTTTGGATTGGGCCTATTATTACTATACATTATTTAAATCTGAAAAGAGAGGATTTTTTTCCCTTCTTTTTGCTCTCCTTTTGTGGTATGATTCCCTGAATTCATGCTGGAACTGTCTGTTAAAATGCAGCTGGATCAGTTTGAATTTTGTTCCTGGTTGTGTTTCATTTTAACAAGAGTAGTTAATATATTCCATGCCTCCCACCCAAAATAATCTGCTTAAAATGCAGATATCCACTATATATCGAGCAATAGGAAGTCAATCTGAACTTGAACATAAAATATGAGGCAAGATGGATTGGTTTAAAATTAACATACAAAACGTTCATTTTCTTCAATTAAACTCTAGTATGGTTCAGATTCACTGGTCAGTTTAAAATAGAAAATGGAATTCAGTGACACTTGTAGTTAGTCCTGTCAATCATAAAGTGAATAAACCTATTTGTTATTTCTTTTGGAAATTGACCTCTAATAGGTTAACCTTATCAACTGACAACCCTCTGGTCAAAGGCTTAAAGTAGCTGATTGGCAACATGCTGTATCTTTTATTTGCTTGATTGTTTCTTAGGTGTTCCTGAGAAGCCACAAATTAGTGGATTTACTTCACCAGTTATGGAGGGAGAGAGGATGCAGCTAACCTGCAAGACCTCTGGTAGCAAACCAGCAGCTGATATCAGATGGTTCAAGAATGACAAAGAGATTAAAGGTATTGAAAAACATTTATATGTAAATATGTGTCAACATCAAAACTAAAGCATTTAATGGGATAGAGGATTGCTTGGAATTGTATATCTGTCATTTCTATAAAAGGACGGACATTATCTAAACGTGCAAGAATCAGTTCTATTATGTAAATGTGGAAGAATTGATCAATATTTATCATAATAGCATTATGACAGATCTTTTTGCAAAATGTTACAAACTATAATTTTTAATTATTGTTATCTTAAGTCCATAATATCACCTTAATTGAGATGGATCATAAAATGCTTAACAATAATCTTTAGTACCAGGTTCATGTCTCTATCAGTACTCCAGCTGTTTTGACATTTGATCCACTTTTGCCTGTTCCCAGAAAATTGGTATTGGTTTTTATTGCTGTCATTTTCATTTAATATGCTAAAAGATCTAGTGAATGAGTTGTCAGAATTCTGACTGTTATTTTAAAATCATTCCTTTAGTATCCATGTATCTCACACACTTGTCTGGCATTATGGTTTTTGTTAGTGAATCAAAAAGCTGCTTCAAGCAAAGCTGTGGTGGTAATAAGAGAAACAGTTCAAATTTCTTTGGCATCCACCAACACAGAGCAATAAGACTAATGTGCAAAATGTATAAGTTAAAGATACCATGGTTGATATTCACAGAAATATGATTTCTTTTAAGTGTACCTGTCTTGAGAAGTTTCCAATTCAAAATCAGAAAATTGGATTGGAAAGAGGCATGGACTTTGGGCTCAAGCAGGTTAAAATATACCTGAGTTCCTATGGTCAAGTGAAGATGGGAAGCAGGAAATCAGAAAGTGGAGTCTTTCAGCCTGCAGGATGGTAAAGCAGGGGTTCTCAAACTTCATTGCACCGCTACCCCCTTTTGACAACAAAAATTACTACATAACCCCAGGAGGGGGGACCGAAGTGTGAGCCCTCCCCAGCCTCACTACCCTGGGAGGCAAGGTCAAAGCCAGACCTGAGACCTGTCACCCAGGGCTGAAACCCTCATGCTTCAGCCCCGGGCAGAGGGATCAGGCTTTGGGTTTAGCCCCAGGCTTCAGCTCTGGGCACCAGCAAGTCTAATGCCAGTCCAAAGACCACTTTGGGGTACCGACCCACAGTTTGAGAACTGCTGAGGTAGAGGAAAATACCAAGAGAAAAGTATCACCTTGTGCAATATAATTAAAAGGCAAAATTTAACAGAGGACATCACATATATGCTGTACTATGCCAGCAAAGCTGTCATTCAAAAGAGATGTCAAAGTGAATGTATGCAAGTGCCATCAAAAGATGGAAAATAAACATAGGTAGTGCCAGTATCCTAAATGAACTACTGGTGTAAGCAGACATAAGCAAGGGCAACTCATGGCACCAGATATTTTTTTAAATCAGATCTTTCAGGCTTGCACAGTAATTTTGCATTTCCTATTCAGCTGAAATGTAATAGCAGCAAAGCAAACAATTTAGGGATTTTGATCTTAAACTAACACATGGCTTTCTGGGCAGGTACCTAAGGGATGGACGTAAGAAAGAAAACTCAATAGAATGGATGAAATAGGTGTTGAAACTGAGGAGGAATAGGAAGTGAAGAAGATACAAATGAGAAAAAAGCCTTGAATGCTTTAGTTTTCTAGGTCTTCTGAAGAGCACATTGCCATTGTCATGAAGGTTACAAATAAAATAACCTAACTAGCTTGCAGTGGCATCAGCAGAAGGTACATTAGCTTTTGTGCACTGGAAAAGGTGAAATGATAAATCTGAGAAAATAGATATGAAATTGTATGCTAATGCACCTGACATTAAAGGTTAGGAGTTCTGCTGTTTAGCACCAGTAAATCCAATTGTGTTACAGTATATTATACATGGTGCAAAAGAATATGAAAACCGAATACATTCAGTTCAGAGAAGGAACCGGGGAGCGGGGGGAGGGCGAAAAAGCCAACCTAAAATGTTGCTTGCATTTCTATTAGCAGAATAAAGGAATCATCATCTAGTAAGAGAGAACCGTTTAGCAGGCTCGATGTTAAGAATGGGAGAGTCTGAGTGTAAATCATGGCATTACTGTCCTTATATTTTAACGTTCTGCTTCTTATATATGCACCCATATTAGCATAGGGATGTGAAGTTTGGCTTTCTGATCCTTTTTTATTTCTACTTGCTCAATAATACAACTGACTGTGGCATCCCTAAATTGAATTTATTAAGGGATTCAAATGTATCAGAAAGTAAATACACAATACTTATTTGTCACATAATTTATTACTCACTGATTTGAAAATGTAACTTTGAATGTGGTTTAGTTTTAACTTTTCAGAAATATTTTCAAATTATTTTCCTGTTTTTTTCCTGTGTAGTAAAAATTAATTAATATTTTTGCAACAAAATGGCAAATTTAAAATGAGGTTGCCAATTTTAATACACCTGTACCCCGATATACCAAAAAATCTTACCGCATTATAGGTGAAACCACATTACATTGAACCTGATCCGCCGGAGCACTCAGCCCCGCCCTGCTGGGGCACTGCTTTACCGCATTATATCTGCATTCGTGTTATATTGGGTCGCATTATATCGGGGTAGAGGTGTATGTGCAGTGAGATCAGAAATGTGGTACTCTTTTTGGCTTGACAAAACTCCAACTGAAAGTAAAATTTAACCTTCTCAGTTTATAATGCAAGGTTAAAGCAAAGCCAGATGAAAAATATACAGAAGCCCAAAATACCAGATTCGCCCAGTTAAAATATGGAGAAATATATTTTCGGTAGATAATGGTTACATATATGGGAGCAATATATGGTTATAATTGGTTGAAAATAACCAATGAGTCATAAATCAGCAAGTTTATATTGTTTTCCTCCTCAGAGACCAATAATATGGAGCTAACAAAAAGTGTTAAACAGTCAGAGTGCATATGCAAACAGTGAATTCCAAGAAAACTGTTTGTTTCCTTGGGGGGGCGGAGTTCCTTGACTTTAAGCTTCACTTCCTCTACTGTAGTGTTTCCCAAACTTGGGACGCTGCTTGTGCAGGGAAAGGGCCGGGCCAGTTTGTTTACCTGCTGCATCTGCAGGTTCGGCTGATCGTGGCTCCCACTAATCTGCAGGTTCGCTGCTCCAGGCCAATGGGAGCTGCTGGAAGTGGCGCGGGCCAAGGAACGTACCGGAGGACGCGGCAGGTAAACAAACCAGCCCGGCCCACCAAAGGCTTTCCCTACACAAGCGGCGTCCCAAGTTTGGGAAACACTGCTCTAATGAATGTGATTCTCAGAAGAAATAATTCTGTTACTTTAAAAATATTTGGCCATTATAGATAAATGTATAGATATTTTTGATGATCCAGATATTAAGGGTTTATATAAAAGTACATACATTGACTTATTTTTTCACTGACAATTAAGGGTCAAGATTTAAAGAAACAGGCATCTAAAAGGTTCCAAAGAAGTGGTCTCCATTTTTCAAAAGTGCTCTCCATTTTTCAAAAGTGCTGCGCATCCAGCAGCTCCCATTGAAGTGAAGGCTCCCAATGCTTAGGAGCTGTCTGATCTGCAGTTAATTGGAGCTGCTGGGTGCTCAGCACTTTTGAAAATAAGTCTATTTATTCAGGTGCTTAATGTTACATTTGGGATCCAAACTTTAGGCACTTTTTAAATCTAGGCTAAAATATTTTCCTCCTTTACAAATATAATAACCTTGGTTTATCCATGGTCAATATTTCCCTCAGCTTTCTGATCCATAAATCTTGAAAAAAATTGAAATCTGCTTAATGCTTAGCAACCAACAGGAAGAAAAATGCCCGGATGGGGAAGACAATTATTTCTGAAGCAAAAATCAGAATTACTTAACTACCTGGATTCTTACATTATCTGGAGTGAGTGAAAAAGCCCATCTTTCTGATTCCATAAATATTTTTAATCTAAAAATATGTAGCTTATTACATTTTAGATCTGCTTTCTAAAATTGACTTTTCATGGAAATTTTATTTAGGTCATTTTCCTCTCCTTAGTGGGATTTTACTATGATTTGTAAAACTGAAACCTCTTGCGTTTTCCTTTCCTTTGATTAGGAAACACAGGACACATGCAATCTCAGTAGTATATTCCTTTACAAAAATTCATTTTAAGGCCTTCATTAGCACAAATCAATATGACCAGGTTGCTGTTTTGCTAAAATAAACAAAAATCAATGAGCAATACAAATAGTTGTGTACAAAATAAAACTAATCCAAAAAGTCTATAAGTGGCTCTCACATTAACTTCTGTGCACATTAACCTCATCTGGTTCTTCTGTTCTGCTCTCATTTAGAGGAGGCTCTTTCAGTAAAAGGCCCATCCCTGCCCAATATAGAGAGAAGCTAAGAGTTCGCAACTCTATGAAGTCAATTGAACTTGAAGGTGCTCAGCACTTTTAGAGTATGTCTACATGACAGCTGGAAGTGAACATCCCAGCTGGCGTAGACAGATTCATTCTAGCTGGGCTTGGGTTAGCACACTAAAAATGGCTGGGGGAGGGTTGGGGCTCAGGCTGGAGCTTGGGCTCTCAAGCACAGGAGAGCCCAAGCTCCAGGCTAAGCTGCAGCATCCACACTGCTAATTTTTTAGCATATTGGCTCAGGCTCCGCTAGTGAGAGTCTGTCTACCCCAGCTGGGAGGTACACTCCAACGTACAGGGGAGACATATTCTCTGAGCCCAAACTGAACAAAAGAGACCTTAAAGTAGAGCTCCGCAAGAACAAGAGGCAAATTGAATACAGCAAAACAGTAAGAGAAAGGATGGGTCTGAAAGAATTTTATTTCACAAGTGAGTGTGGCTTGTCTGCAAATTATAATAATTAAAATGAGATGTTTCATTTAAATCTGAACAGTGGTGTTGATGTCTCTACTTTGGGTTTAGATTTAATTGATGGCTGAGGTTAATCCTGGCTAACCCACAGATGAACCAGTTCATAAAAAATGAATAAAGCACTTGCAGTCTTACTCTATCCATATATATTTAAATCAAAAGTCACATTGCTTTCTTAATATCCTTGTATCACATATCTATAAGATTAGATATGTAGACTTTTTGAAATTTTTACCTTCAGTAGCACTATGAAGGGGATTTAAAAAAACATAAGAAAAAAAACTGTGTTTCTCTAGTGGACTTCAGGGAAAGCTTATTTCTGATTGGGATGAGTAGGTATAGTAGAGATAATGAGGAGAGGCAAGGCATTCCTGCCTTTTAGTTGATTTTGGTTTTGTTTATTGCAGATTTAATTGATTGTGGATGTCTGGCCATCAGTTAAAGTTCAAAAGCTAAACTGGGTAAAACAGCTCTTAATTCCCCTACACTATCTCTCTCTCTCTCCTTTCTTGATCACTGCAGGCCATCACTCAGGCCCATAAGATGGGGATCATCTTCAACACGGACCTCTCTCCATGTCCTCAAACTATGTTCACAGTCAAGCTGGAAGGGCATAATGAGTGGGGTCCCACAGGGATCAACCTGTGTCCAGTTTTGTTCAATATCTTCCTCAGTGAATTAGATAGTGGCATAGGAGTACACTTATAAAGTTTGCGGATGATACCAAGCTGGGAGGGTGTAGAGGTGTGGACTCACCCCTGTGGCGCCTCCTGCTGGTGACTTCTGGGAATTAGCTTTATCTCCAGCCCGGAACAACCTCTGCAGGCTGGTGACCCGCCTTACCACTTGCTATTGGGCCCCGTGTCCCTCCCTGGACCCAGTGCCCCTTTTACCTGGGGTGCTGCCCCCTGGCAGTAACCCATTTCTCTCAGGGTCTCCCCCTTCCAGGGGAACCCCCACCCACTATCCCCACCTCGCCTCAGTATATGGCTACTGCCAGTCATTGTCTAGCCCCCACACCCTGGGGCAGACTGCAGTATCAGCCTACTCATCACTGGCAAGGTTGGGTTTGGACCTGCTCCCTTGGCCTACCCCTGGGCTGCCCTCTGCAACCCCCAGTACCTGTTGGCCTCGTTCTAGGCTGCAGCCTGGGGCTTTCCAGGCTGGAGCTCCCCAGCTCCTCTGCCTTTCCCCAGCCCAGCTCTACTCAGGTACCCTGTCTCTAGCTTCATGCAGCCAGGACCTTCTTCCTCTACAGGCAGAGGGAGACTGTTTAGCTTCTGGCTCCCAGCCTCTTTATACAGGCCAGCTGTGGCCTGATTGAGGTGTGGCCCAGCTGCAGCCACTTCCCAGTCAGCCCCACTTAGCAGCTCCCAGCCACAACCTTCCCCCAGGGCTGTTTTAAGCCCTTCAGGGCAGGAGCAGGGTAACCACCCTGCTACACAGGGGTTGCAAGTTCTTTGAAGGATAGGATTAAAATTCAAAATGATCTGGACAAACTGGAGAAATGGTCTGAAGTAAATAAGATGAAATTCAATAAGGACATTGCAAAGTACTCCACTTAGGAAGGAACAACCAGTTGCACACGTACAAAATGGGAAATGACTGCCTAGGAAGGAGTACAGCAGAAAGGAATCTGGGGGTCATAGTGGACCACAAGCTAAATGAGCGTCAACAGTGTAACACTCTTGCAAAGAAAGCAAACATCATTGTGGGATGCATTAGCAGGAGTGTTGTAAACAAGACACAAGAAGTAATTCTTCCGCTCTACTCTGCACTGATTAGGCCTCAACCGGAGTGTAGTGTCCAGTTCTGGGCACCACATTTCAGGAAAGATGTGGAAAAAATTGGTGAAAGTCCAGAAGAGAACAGCAAGAATGATTAAAGGTCTAGAAAACATGACCTATGAGGGAAGATTGTAAAAACTGGGTTTGTTTAGTCTGGAAAAGAGAAGACTGAGAGGGGACATAACAGTTTTTAAGCACATAAAAGGTGTTATAAGGAGGAGGAAGAAAAATCGTTCTACTTAACCTCTGAGGATAGGACAAGAAGCAATGGGCTTAAATTGCAGCAAGGGAAGTTCAGGTTGGACATTAGGAAAAAACTTCCTGTCAGGGTGGTTAAGCACTGGAATAAATTGCCTAGGGAGGTTGGGGAATCTCTGTCATTGGAGATTTTTAAGAGCAGATTAGACAAACACCTGTCAGGGATGGTCTGCATATTACTTAGTCCTGCCATGACTGGACTAGATGACCTCTCAGTGTATGGTTCTATGATATATCGTGTAATTTCTTCCAGCATAGCATCCTTGCAATACAGCTTTTCCTATCCATGCCAACAGTTAAAATTCTTGTCCAGGCTCTCAGCAGTTGATTTTGAAATTGCCAAATACACATGTAGGAAAAGCAATGCAGTATTGGTTCTTTTATCAGACAAATAATGGAATGTCCGGCTATATAGTGTGCGGTTTTATTTTTTAAGCAACTAGGGGGAAAGTTTTAGAAATGGATTTGATATATACCAGAGGTGTCTCCTATTGCATTGTGCTCCCTAAAAATCATTAAACTACATTTGTTTGTTGTTCTTGCAGATGTCAAATATTTAAAAGAAGAGGATGCAAATCGCAGGACATTCACAGTTAGCAGCACATTGGATTTCCGAGCGGATCGGAGTGATGATGGTGCTGTTGTAAGTTGCAGAGTAGACCATGAATCCTTAAACTCCACACCTCAGATAGCAAGGCAGGTTCTAGAAATACACTGTAAGTAATATCTATAATTTATCTATCTCTATCCACACACATTTACATTCTCTGGTTTTGAGTGAAAGGGTACTGTCACTAGACATGAAATAAAACTGAAGTCATTAATGAGTTCAAATACATACAAATGCCTCTCTTCTAGTCCAACCCCTCAATTCTCCTAGCAAGTCAATGAGAGCTTTCCCAGAGTAAGGACTGCGAGATTGAGTCCTTAGTCTGTTTGGCAGAGGAGGGGAGAGGACAAGTGTGTGTGGGGTGTTAAGGCTCACTCGTTTTCTCAGATAGATTTTCAACACCAACACCATAGGTTTATGTAGTAGTCACTATTTTGCTTGATAGTACCATAGAAATGCAAGGTGATGTTAGCAGCAGAGATTAAATCATCAACTTTGTGCCCTACTAACACAGCTTTGTGTGATGTTCTTCATGTCAGAGCCTAAGAGAGAAAAGCCTTAGTCGTTATTGTTAGGGCTTGTCTATCATGGGGATGTTACATCGGAATAACTTTAGTTTGTTCTCATTAAAGTGCCTTGTGTACACATATGATTTAAAAAATGTGAATTATTTGGTGCCTTAGGTAGCAGTAATGAATCCTGTTTGGAGTAGAAGTAACTCTTTAAGGTTTATGTGACTGCATTTCTAACCACTTTGCTTCTGGCAGTCCTCCCCATGCTATCCCACATTGTCTTGCTTCACACCTAGCTCAGCCTGTCTGTGTACCTGTGTGCCATCCACTGCTCTAGAGTCATCTCGACCGACTGGTCTCTCTCTAATTAATGCTGGCATGCAGCCAGGAGTGTCTCTTTTTGATATCAGGTAGTGGTGAGTTCACACAGCTATTATAACACTGTGCTTGCATGTAGATGCCTGCAGACCTCCAGTCCCATCTGGAGAATAGTCTCTGGAATGTAGACATCTGCAAGATACTGTCAGAGCAAATGAAGGTGAGGAGGCACTCCCAGAGCTGGTCCCAGTGCCAGATCAAAGCAAAGGAACCCATACCATGAGCACCTGGACTGCATATTTGCAGGTGATGTCAGATGCATTTGCTGTTCACAAGAGCTCTATCAGAAACCAGCCAGAAAATGCTGCAGACAGGAGCTCTCCCAATAAGTAGAATATGCTGTGTTAAAATACAACTATGTACGAGGATTTAAACAACTCTTTTCTGTGTACTGGCAACCTTCTCAGGGTTGCTCATGCATGTAGTTTCCATTCCACTCCTGCACCAGCTGGGAGTATGTCATCCTGGCAGCTCTGCATGTGTTCCTGGTTTGCCAATTGCCTTTTTAAACAAGACCCTTCTAGGTCTGGAGCATATTTTGTTACAAAGCTCATGCACAGCATCCCTACCTAGCCCTGTCTTGTAAACTCTGGAGAACACACCAGACTAGGACCTACCTTTCAATCAACCAAATTGCAGGCACTTCCCACTCCAATCAGCCTCTTTGGGATGGAAAAGAAGAACAATTTCAAGCACCCCACCAGCAGGAATTTGTGAGCAACACTCTGGACATGCAAAAGTTCCATTGGTCTTAAGTTTGCATTACATTCTTTAACTCTTTGTAATTCAAATATTGTTATTTGTTCCCTAAGTTATTTGTTAACTCATTACAAAAGATTTGGTACAACTTGGCTGACAAAATTCACTGAGAAGTAGCTCTCCTTATAACATCAACCTCAACCCCTAGTATCAACCCCAATAAAATCAATACACAAGCATATATCAGTCATGTCCTTGGTTTACCGTATGTTCATTATCCAAAGCTACCTCCTGACCATGAAGTAGGAGAACAGTGAATCCCTGACCCTATTTCCCATGCCACTTGACGCATTTTTCTGAGCTAACAAGCTACTGACTGGGAGCAGTCAGAGATAGACAGCTTCCAGGGGGTGATGGCCACACTCTTCTCCATGCTGAGAGGAGCCCTCATGTTGGTGTTCTATCATTGTAGCTTTAGGGTGAACTCTGCATAGATCTCTAGGAAGGTAGCTTTCTCCTGGTCATCCCAATTCTGCATTCCTATCCTGTCCCACCAGACACTGCTTACTGGCTGAGCCTAGAAGTGGCACTCCACTAAGTAAAGGTGCTCCAGATAAATGCCTCGCAGAAGTAACTACTCTATTTCATCGTCCTGCTCCTCCTCCACCTGTAGCTGTATCATCACAGCACCCAAGGAGGCCAGTCTAAGCCTACCCAGCTGCTCAATTGCCAATTCATGTGCATCATCCTGTTCATATGAATAACTTTCATGATCACAGAACTCATCATTGTGTCCTTCATCATCCCTGACAAAATACAGATGAATTATGGGCTTCCAGGGGTAGAATCATGGGAGTTTGTTAGTTTGGTTCCAAGTCCCAGAATTCTGGTAGATTCTATAGGCACCTCACGATGCACTGCAAGAAAAAATTCAGAATGCATAGAGCTGTGCAACATACCATTGTCCAGAATGCTACCTAGTTAATTTGAAGAAGTACATAGCTGTGTGGACACAACAATTAACAGGAAAAATACCTTAAACTGGCATAACAAAGTGGTGTGAATATATCTTAGTACAACGTAGTTAATTCAGAGTAGTTAAAGTGAACAAACTAATCTGCTTCAACATCCTCATGTAGACATACTCTTGCATTGTAAACTCCTTCAATTATAAATTGTCAGTGAAAGGATTGCCTTTTTGTGCCTCACATAGCACCATCAGTACTTAGAAATAAATAATGATAAATATTTTTGGCCATTACTTTCCTCTTTTCTGAGTTTTTCCATTCTATAATTATGCTTGAAATTAACACTCTGCTTGTTGCAAACATGTAACTTCTCAGAGTGGCTAAGTAGATGTAACTTCATCCAGATAAAGAGCAGGAGAAAGAGAAGATGTTTCACTAATTGAATGACAGAGTTTTATTGGTAACTTGTGGAACGATGGAGTGAAATGAAATCTGCTCTAGAAGATGAGGCTATGTAAAATAGATACTCTAAATGAGCACACAAAGAGATTTCATAAAGAAGCCTCTACAAACCCACACACCAGCTTTACTCAGCAACTTTGTTAGACAACAACTTGCCAAAACTAAAACCAATATTAACCTTTAATAATTATATATTGATATCAATGCTTACATTTTTTCCTCACAAATCTTATAATTTATTACTGGGATGGGACAAACCAGATCAGATCAAACCAGGCAGAATCATGACTTAGTACTTGAAATGATCATGACACTTGAGGTTCAAAAAATTCAGTTAGCTCTTTTAAAAATACTTTTTTTGAGCACTTCTGCTCTCTTTGTTATGGCCGGGTGCAGAAATGAAGAACTACAGGATTGCCTGTTCTTGTGTTGTTTATAGCCTGACCAAAAGCAGGATATCTTGAGAGACAGAACATGGTCAGCACTTGAAATCTGAGGATAGAGAGAGAGTGTGTCTGTTCTCATGACGTTCCCAGGCCTATTTTGCAGATATTAAGAAATAGATACAAATATTAAGAAAATTTAGATAAAGTTTGGGTAAACGTCCAGAATTTTGGATAATTATCTGAATCAACCCCTCCAATCTGTTGAGATTTACCCATCACTAATTTATATCCTCTCTCACTCCATCCATATGTCATGCTCTGTTTCCTGCAGGGCAGTCTTACTGCCATTGTCTTGCTAAAGGGTTTGGCTGTAATCTAGTTCATGCTTGCCCGATGGGGATTAGTGGTGGCATGACATTCTTGCCAAGTCTATTTTTCCACTGACCCTTACAGTCAACGATAAACCTAGAATAGAATAATATTCTCTGTAGCATTGTGTGGAAGTTTGTTGTTAGACTAGCTGCCACTGACTATTAGGTAGGGTTTTTTTATAAGCTATAAAAATAAACCAAAATAAATTTCAGAAAAACATTTAGTTTTATTACTTACTCCTGTGCTCACTCTCAAAAACCTTCTTCTGTTCTGTCACAGATACAGTATTGCCACTATAAAAGTTTGGTGCTGCAGTGATTCACTTGTATTGCACAGTGTACCTGCAAGCCTTTGCTTGCACTCCCGGCGGCAGCACATTTCGAGACTCTCCACCAAGGCACAAGTCCCAGGAGGCTTCATTTGAAGCTTTAAAATGAAATCAAACCTGTTCAAACTTCAGACATAATCATAGTGATTCTAAAATGGAAGCAGTAATGAGACCAATACCACAAGACACACTGAAAGATTCTGCAGCATAT
This sequence comes from Mauremys mutica, assembly GCF_020497125.1. Lineage (NCBI taxonomy): Eukaryota > Metazoa > Chordata > Testudines > Geoemydidae > Mauremys > Mauremys mutica. Next base: position 180,199,966 of record NC_059072.1, on the reverse strand, counting down.
CTCATAAGCTGACCATACTTCCCATATGATAGGATGTGTTAAATATCTATTATTTAAAAAAGATATTGTGCTGATATCTGCTGATGCAATTTTGGGTAAATTCTTAATCGTCAGTCTCACAGTTCTGCAATGAAGTATCAGTTTGACAAGCTTGCAGCCATCAGCTAATCTTCTTGTAAGGGCTTTTACTACAAAATGTTTGTGATAGGCTAAGAATTTCTTCATTTCTAGTTATTATGAAATGATCTTACATTGAGTATCAGGGCCCTCCTTTAGGGTTAGACAATTATTCTAAAACGGTTGAGGGCTATTCTTTAGGAAATGCCTGTATTGATTTTGAATAATAAAAAAATGAAATGTAGAGGCAACAGATGAGCAAATTACAAACAATGCACTTGAACAACTATGTAAAAATCAGTGTAGTGCAGTGTGTGTCTGTCTATATACACACACAGGGGTAACTATGCCATGAAGGAAAACATATACTACAGTTGTTAGCACTACTGTTCTAACTAGTTTATGCCTCTCTGGAAATATGAGGCCAGATCCTCAGGTGGCATAAATCAGAGTAACGCCACTGAAATCCACAGAGCTGCACTAGTTTACACCAGCTGAGGATCTGGCCCATTATTTTTACTTGTCTGATTTTGGTGGAACACAATATCTTGGTTAATAGTTAATTTTCACCAGATAAAGTACCTGCTTAAGAGAAGGCATCTTATGGAAAACAAAAGTAAAGAAAACAATTATGCATAGCTGAAGGTTAGAGCTTTCTACCTCTGAGAAAATAACAGTTAGGCCTGGTCCACACTAGGACTTTAATTCGAATTTAGCAGCGTTAATTCGAATTAACCGTGCACCCGTCCACACCACGAAGCTATTTAATTCGACATAGAGGGCTCTTTAGTTCGACTTCTGTACTCCTCCCCGACGAGGGGAGTAGCGCTAAATTCGACATGGCTATGTCGAATTAGGCTAGGTGTGGATGCAAATCGAACTTAGTAGCTCCGGGAGCTATCCCACAGTGCACCACTCTGTTGACGCTCTGGACAGCAGTCCAAGCTTGGATGCTCTGACCAGCCACACAGGAAAAGCCCCGTGGAAATTTGAATTCCTTTTCCTGTCTGGCCAGTTTGAATGTCATTTCCTGTGAGGACGTCGTGGCGAGCTCAGCAGCACTGGCAGCGATGCAGAGCTCTCCAGCAGAGGTGTCCATGTAATCTCAGACTAGAAAGAGGGCCCCAGCATGGACTGACCAGGAAGTCTTGGATCTGATCGGTGTGTGGGGCGAGGAGTCTGTGCTTTCGGAGCTGCGCTCCAACAAACGGAATGCAAAGACCTACGAGAAGGTCTCCAAAGCCAAGGCACTCAGAGGATACAGCCGGGATACAACGCAGTGCCGCGTGAAAGTCAAGGAGCTGAGACAAGGCTACCAAAAAATCAGAGCGGCAAACGGACACTCCGGAGCCCAGCCCCAGACATGCCGGTTCTACGAGGCACTGCATGCCATTCTCGGTGGGTCTGCCACCACTGCCCCACCAGTGTGCGTGGACTCTGAGGATGGGATACTGTCGACGGACTGTTCCTCGGAGATGTTCGCGGACGGGGAAGATGAGGAGGACGAGGCAGTCGACAGCGCTTACAACGCTGATTTCCCCGACAGCCAGGATCTCTTCATCACCCTCACTGAGATCCCCTACCAACCCTCCCCAGCCGTTACCCCGGACCCTTAATCAGGGGAAACATCAGTCGGTAAGTGCTTTAAACATGTAAACATTTTTTTCTAACAGAACAGGAGTATTAACTATGCAAAAAGAAGGTCAATATATATGGGGATGGAACAGAAATCCTCTTGGGAGATTTCCAAGAAGCTCTCCTGCAGGTAATCGAAAAGCCTCCGCATGAGGTTCCTGGGGAGAGCTGCCTTATTGGGTGCTCTGTGGTAGCACACTTTTCCGTGCCAGGCTATCATCAGGTACTCCGGGAGCATTGCCTCCACGAGCATGGCCGCATAGGCCCCTAGTTTGTGCTGGCTTTCACGCAGCATGCGCTCTCTATCTGCCTCAGTGACCCTCCTCAGGGTGATCTCGCTCGGAGACTCCTGCATTTAATTACAGTAACTTGTGTACTATTAGTATTGGGAGTGCTTCACTGTTCCTTTACATAACAATGAGCGTCACTTTACAGCCACGTGGTGGAGGCTGCAGAGTGGCATCATACAGGGATCTTTCCCAGGGAACAGAGGCGAGGGGGTGCAACAGGGGCAGATTTTATGCTTTCAGGATTGCCTGTAGCAAGAGGACAGTGGTATACATTGACTTTTAAGCAGCCAAAAGTTTTTGGCTTACCATGCCTGGCTGCTCCACGGATTCTGCTGTCCTGCCCCGCTTGTCTGGTCTGCAGTGCAATCCCCCAGGCAATGAAAGCGAATTCCGAAAATTCGAACTTTCCCTGAGTGAGTGCTGTGCATGGTCTTGTTCACAGAGACTGACTAGACTATGTTTCCTCTTTGCAAAAATGTATCTTTATAAGGAAGTCAATCCCTTTTTCCCATCACACAGCTGCACCTGTATCCCGACCTGCTCCAGCATGCCCCTCAGAGAGGCTGGCGCAGATTAGGCGGCGCAAGAAAAAGACACGGGACGAGATGTTCGCAGAACTTATGGGCTGCTCCCGAGCTGAGGCGGCCCAGCAGAGCCAGTGGAGGGAGAACCTCTCTCAGCAGCAGCGCTCACACAGCGAACAGGAGGACAGATGGCGTCTGGAGGACCAGCAGGCGACTCAAACGCTGCTTGGACTAATGAGGGAGCAAACGGACACGCTCAGGCGCCTTGTGGATGTTCTGCAGGATCGCAGGCAGGAGGACAGAGCCCCCCTGCAGTGTATCTGCAACCGCTCTCCCCCGCCACAAAGTCCTGTCCCACCCAAAATAACAAGAAGGAGGTGCGCCAGGGGCTGTGAAAACTGTCACTCCACCCCAGCAGAGTGCTCAAGTACCAAAAAGCTCTCATTCGCTAAATTTTGAGAAGTCCTTCCCTTCCTGGATCACCCAAGCCCAAATCCCAGTTTCGTTCCCTCACTGTGTAGTTGATTATTAAAAATAGTTTGCTGTTCATTACTGTTTCCGTCATGTTTCTTTACAGAAGACTTTGTGTGAAGGGGGGGAGGGGTTTGGTAATTGCATAGGACGGTCACCATTACCTGGATACATACACGGGGCAGGATCTACAGCAGGTCACACACACATAGTGCAGTCACTAGGCACCCTGGTCAGTCTGGGAGGTGTTTTTCATGTTCTGTGCATAGGCGGCAGGTGTCCTGCTCCAGCTATATTTGGAGCTGGGTCTCTCCCCCGCTCCTGCCTGGATCAGGCCTTGGCCCCCACGGGACCCCATACCCCACCCCACCGCGCTCCGTACCTACCAGACAGTAGAGCGGCTCCCCGCAGAAATGCTGTCTGGTGCCCCAAGGTCCTAGCGCCTGCCATACACAAATGGCAAGGCAGGCTGCCCTTACCCTGCCCTTTCACCATAGCCCTGAGCCTCTCCAATGCCCCAAACCCTCAGCCCCAGCCAGAGCCCTCATCCCCCTACACCTCCTCCCCCTTCCCACACACCCCTCACCCCTTCCTACGCCCCCACCCCCAGCCCAGAGCCTGCACCCCTCACCCCTTCCTTCATACCCACCTTTAAACGTCCTGCCCCCAGTCCTCCCCCGCCACAAGGCCACATAGTCCCCGCACACAGAGTCCCGAAAAGGAGGGATGGCAGTCTCCGTTGAAACAACCAGTCCGGCATTGCAGACCGCTCTAGGGGCAGGAGCGGTCTGTACATCACTGCACACCCTACCCACCACAGTCTGCGTCCCTGTTTCAACCCTTTAACGCGAATTCATTAGTAAAGAAAACGTTGCTAATTAACAATATTCCAATAAGTTTATTTTTAAACGTGTGTTGGAAGGGGGGAAACGTGGTGAACGGGGTATGTAACCACAGAAGAAAGTCAACAGTAACTGAAGCAGGGGCAGGTTCAGCTTCTCTGTAAAGAAACTGAACAGTCACAGGTTACCCCGCTCCCTGAGGAACCTAGCTTTCAAAGCCTCCCAGATGCACAGCGCTTCCCGCTGGGCTCTTCTAATTGCACGGGTGTCTGGCTGAGCGTAATCAGCAGCCAGGCGATTTGCCTCAACCTCCCATCCCGCCATAAAGGTCTCCCCCTTGCTCTCACAGAGATTGTGGAGCACACAGCAAGCAGCAATAACAATGGGGATATTGGTTTCGCTGAGATCCGAGTGAGTCAGTAAGCTTCGCCATCTCCCCTTGAGACGTCCGAAAGCACACTCCACCACCATTCTGCACTTGCTCAGCCGGTAGTTGAAGAGCTCCTTGTCATTGTCCAAGGCACCTGTATAGGGCTTCATGAGCCAGGGCATTAGCGGGTAGGCTGGGTCCCCGAGGATCACTATAGGCATCTCCACATCCCCAACAGTTATTTTGTGGTCCGGGAAGAAACTACCTTCCTGCAGGCGTCTAAACAGACCAGAGTTCCTGAAAACACGCGCGTCATGAACCTTGCCCGGCCACCCGACGTTGATGTTAGTAAAACGTCCCCTATGGTCCACCACTGCTTGCAGCACCATTGAAAAGTAGCCCTTTCGGTTAATATACTGGCAGGCCTGGTGGGTTGGTCCCAGGATAGGGATGTGAGTCCCATCTATAGCCCCACCACAGTTTGGGAATCCCATCGCGGCGAAGCCATCTATGATGACCTGGATGTTTCCCAGGGTCACTATCTTTGAGAGCAGTAGGTCAACGATTGCGTTGGCTACTTGCATCACAGCAACCCCCATGGTAGATTTGCCCACGCCAAAGTGGTTCGCTACTGACCGGTAGCTGTCTGGCTTGCAAGTTTCCAGAGGGCTATGGCCACTCGCTTCTGCACACTCAGGGCTGCTCGCATCCTGGGTGTCCTTGCGCTTCAGGGCAGGGGACAGCAAGTCACACAGTTCAAGGAAAGTGCCCTTACGCATGCGAAAGTTTCGCAGCCACTGTGATTCATCCCAGACCTGCAGCACTATGCGGTCCCACCAGTCCGTGCTTGTTTCCCGGGCCCAGAATCGCCGTCCCTTAGCATGAACATGACCCATTGCCACCATGATCTCCACGGCGCGGCATACCGTGCTTTCTGAGAGGTCTGTGCCACTCTGAGACTTCATGTCCTCACCGCGCTGCCGGAGCCTCCTCGCCCGATTTCTCAGCATCTGACTGTTGAAGAGGTGGACGATAAGGTGCGAGGAGTTGACAACGGCCATAAGTGCAGCGATGATCGCAGCGGGCTCCATGATCACAGTGGAGTGCTGTGGTGTCCGCGCTGTCACTAACAGGAAAAGTGCGCGAACTGATTTCCCGCCGGCGGGAGTGACGGTTGAATGCTGACAGTTACCCAAGACCACCCTCGACACAGTTTTTCCCCCAGCATGCATTGGGGGGAAATCCCAGAATTCCAGTGGGCAGCGGGGAGTGCGGGAACTGTGGGATAGCTTCCCACAGTGCACCGCTTCCAATTTCGACGATTGCCCCGTTAGTGTGGACTCACAAAGTCGAATTAGTGTCCTTACTGTGGACACACAAATTTGACTTTGTAAGGTCGATTCTACAAATTCGACTTAAGTTGATTCGAACTACTCTTGTAGTGTAGACATACCCTTACATACACCAAACCAAATGAGACTAATGTGAACGGAAAAATGTGAACTAATTGGGAGTGGATTTTAAGCATTTTAGATGACCAGTCAGTGATACCACCTCCATCATGGGTTTATTGTTTTTGTAGTTCAGAGTCTAAGAAACTGGATTCTACCTTACAAAAAGGGATATTTTCACATTTATTTATTTATGCCAGGTATGTCTAAAAAGCTGTAAAAATAAGAATGTGAATCCAAGATCCCGCTTTTATATATATTAATCACCTATTCATATTGAATTTTGAATGAGAATTTGTTATATTTACCTCAGTTATTATGTAAACACTGTTAATAAGAAAAATTATCTTGTTTAAGCTTTTCAGATTAATGAACTATTGAAACAAATGAAACATGGAAGATACTTAGAGTAAGCAGTAAAGAATAATATCTGTGAACGTGAAAGTTCAGTGCCCTAATTTGCATGTTTAAATGAGATCAATTAGGTTAATGATGGATGAAAATAAGAAATCCATGATTTAAATGTAGAATAATTCAAAAACTTGTGGGTTCATTAGATGCCAAACTTTCATCTTTCAAAGGGGCTATCTAGATCAAAGGGTTAATGTACAACCCTAACCTTTACCATCTGGAGGCTTATACTCAAATATGGTTTATAAGTGTAATATAATACAATATAATTTATTTTTTCTAACCTCTTTTATGCAAAGACATCACAAAATAGTTCATAGATTATTACATTGTGCATAGAAATACAAATAATGGTTGTGGCCAGAGTTTTCCATGCAGATATCTTAGAATATGTCATTTGTACTTATGACAGGGTCAAGTAAGACAAAAAGGCAAGTTTGGGGAAGAGTGACTGAAAATATTGAAACTGGCAGGCTCAGGGAGAAATATTAATTGTTTTTAGAAGAATGAGTTAATTGACATAGGTGACAGACACACTGTTGGTCTTGGGATGAGATTTGAAAAGAGTGAGTCAATCAGGCGATTGACGGATGTTCTATCTACATGAGCAGGGGAAGGATTAATTGTGGAATGATGTGAGGGAGAAGGAGAAATAGAAAGAAAGAAGTCTCATTTTTGAGGACTAAACCATCAATCACCTACTGTATGTTGTCAAAAGTCTGTCTGATCCTGGGCTCAGCTCACTTACTGGAATACCCAGAAGGTTAGAATAAGGGATTCCCTGAAAATCAAATATTCTCACGCACTGTAATGTATGTTCTCTAAGATGAGCAAAATGGTCCCATATGTGATAGACTGGCACAGGCCCTTCCCTCAAACCAGAACAGAACATTTAGCCCATCTGCAGTGAAACCTGTGTCCACAGGAGAATGTAAAAACAGTCATACTGGGTCAGACCAATGGTCCACCTAGCACAGTATCATGTCTTCTGGCAGTGGCCAGTGCCATTTGCGTCAGAAGAAACTAACAGAACAGGGCAATTATTGAGTCAGCCATTCCCTGCCTTCCAGTCCCAGCTTCTGGTAGTCAGAGGTTTAGGGAAACCCAGAGAATGGGGTTGCTTCCCTGACCATGTTGATTAGTAGCCATGGATGAACCTATCCTCCATGAACACAATTGACTGTGTGTTGTGTGACGAAGTACTTCCTTATGTTTGTTTTAAATCTGCCACCTATTAATTCCATCAGGTGACTCCCTGCTTCTTATGTTTTATGTGAAGGGGTAAATAACACTTTCTTATTCACTTTCTCCAAACCAGTCATGACTGTATAGACCTCTATCATATCTTCCCCCTCTCCCCCAGTCATCTCTTTTCTAAGCTGAAGAGTCCCAGTCTTTTCAATCTCTCTTCATAGGAAGCTGTTCCGTACCCCTAATCATTTTTGTTGCCCTTCTCTGCAACTTTCTGATTCTAATGTATCTTTTTTGAAATGCACCCCAGGGCACCCCAACATGATTAATTGTAAAGACAATTGGGTCCATTATAGAGGAATGGCAGAGGGATCCATGCCTGCTCAGAAGGAGCAATTTTAACACCTGTCTTCTGTGATGTCATCTCTGAAAGTCATGACAAGCATGTAGCCAAGATAGAGAAGGTAGGGTTAAGCATCCATATAATAGGTAAATGGTCATCCCCAGTGGTGAGGAATCAGCATATTGGGGTATGTCTACACTATGAAATTAGGTCGATTTTATAGAAGTCGATTTTATAGAAGTCGATTTCATATAGTCAATTGCGAATATTCACACTAAGTGCATTAAGTCAGTGTAGTGCGTCCTCACTACCATGGCTAGCATCGACTTACAGAGCGGTGCACTGTGGGTAGCTATCCCACAGTTCCCGCAGTCTCCGCCGCCCATTGGAATTCTGGGTTAAGCTCCCAATGCCTGGTGGGGCAAAAACATTGTTGCGGGTGGTTTTGGGTACATGTTCTCAGTTGCCCCTCCCTCCATGAAAGCAATGGCAGACAATCATTTCACGCCTTTCTTCCTGGGTTACCCATGCAGACGCCATACCACGACAAGCATGGAGCCTGCTCAGCTCACCGTCACCACTGCTGTTGCATCAGAGAGGCTTTGCAAACCAGTTTCATGACAGGCCAGACTTTGGTGTGACAGTTGTGTGTGTTTCTCCTTGATGCAAACCCACCCCCTTTGTTGATTTTTAATTCCCTGTAAGCCAACCACCCTCCCCCCTTCAAAATAAAGTAACTATTGTTTTGAAACCATGAATTTTTTCTTTATTAATTAAAAAAAAAAGAGATAACAGACAAGGTAGCCCAGGCGGGATGGGAGAGGAGGGAAGGACAAGGCCACATTGCTTATTATAGTTTGAATGACAGCCTTCTGTTGCTTAGGCTATCCTCTGGAGTGGAGTGGCTGGGTACCCCCACTCTGTCCCCCACCCCCCGGCGTTCTTGGGTGTCTGGTTGATGCGGCTATGGAACATAGGGAGGAGGGTAGGTGGTTATACAGTGGATGCAGCGGGGGTCTGTGCTGTTGTTGGCTTTCCTGCAGCTCCAACAGATGCTTCATTGTGTCCATTTGCTCCCCCATTAGCCTCAGCATTGCGTCCTGCCTCTGCTCTTCATGCTCACTTAATTCTTTCCTGGCCTCTGCCACTGAATTAAGCTGTGCCCTATCAGTGTGGGAGGACTGCATGAGCTCGGAAAACATGTCATCGCGAGTTCGTTTTTTTCGCCTTCTAATCTGCGATAACCTCAGGGACGGAGATCATAGGGGGAGCGTATAAACATTCTATGCTCTACGATTCTGGGGGGACTGCATGGTCACTTGTGCTGCTGAATTTACCACGCTGACCAAACAGGAAATGAAATTCAAAAGTTCCTTTTCCTGTGTACCAGGCTAGTGCATCAGAGTTCAAAGTGCTGTCCAGAGCGGTCACAATGGAGCACTCTGAGATAGCTCCCGGAGGCCAATACCGTCGATTTGTGTCCGCACCACCCCAAATTTGACCCAGCAAAGTCGATTTTAGCACTACTCCCCTCACCGGGGAGGAGTACAGAAGTCGATTTTAAGAGCCCTTTAGGTCAACGGAATGGGGTTGATTGTATGGACGCATTCATTTTTAAATTGACCTAACGTGGCTAAATTCGACCTAACCCCATAGTGTAGACCAGGCCTTAGAGAGGGACAATGTCTACATTACAAGCTAAGGTTGAGATTCCCCTGCTCATGTACACATACTCATGCCAGCTCTCATGTAAATCTGAAACCACTGGATACATATGTGACACAACTAACCTGTGCCTCTGCTGCTGCTAGCCATGCTACTGTGGCTATGCCACTACTTATGCTCATGCTAGATCAAGGAGAGATAGAGTGTGTGTCCACACACGCAGAGGAATCACACCACTAAGGGTACGTCCAGACTACCCGCCGAATCGGCGGGTAACAATCGATTTTGCGGGGATCGATATATCGCGTCTCATCTAGACGCGATATATCGATCCCCGAACGCGCTCCCATCGACTCCGGAACTCCACCGGAGCGAGTGGCGGTAGCGGAGTCGACGGGGGAGCCGCGGACGTCGATCCCGAGCGGTGAGGACGGGAGGTAAGTCAGGATAAGATACTTCGACTTCAGCTACGGTATTCCCGTAGCTGAAGTTGCGTAACTTACCTCAACACTGCCCCCCAGTGTGGACCAGGCCTAACTCATAGTGTAGAAGCAGGGCTGCCCCAAGCAAAAAAAAAAGAAGCTGCCCGAACTGCCAAGCAAAAAAACAACAACAAAAAAATGAAAAAAAAAAACACCACTCACACTATGCCACCCCAAGAATGCAAGAATGGACGGAATGCCGCGCCTTAACATGTGCCGCCCCAGACACGTGCTTCCTCCGCTGGTGCCTGGAGCCGCCCTGTGTAGAAGACATACTGTACTTATGAGAATCAGGCCATCTTATTTAGTCACCTGAAGAAATAGTATAATTATTGCTGATTTTTTTATTTTATTTTTTGTGCTCAGATGTTTCCTATGGACTTCAAAGAGTCAAGTAAAACCATGGGATCTGATTTTCAAGTGCTGAGCATTATTAGTTAATAGTAACTTCCACCAGAGTTTTGGGTGCTCTGCACTTCAGAAAATCAGGCCCAGGAATCCTGCCCCAAAGACCTAAAATCAGACATGACAGAACAGTGCGCCATAAACAAACACAACCAAAACAAGGATGGGGGAGAAAAGAAGAGGGGAAAGGGTTATGCTAAAATGTCCTGTGCTGACTCAGTGAAGTATGTGCATATCTTCATGGTTCTGTGAAATTAGGAGTTCTTTTTTTTAATTATTGTTTTGTCATATCACCTATGAAAAGTTAGTTCAAGTAAGATAAAAGAAAAATATAATTAAATTGGAGAGAGCACAGTTTGGGGCAGCAAAGATGATAAATGGAGTGGAGAGGTTTTACATATAAAGAGAGATTGGCAAAATTGGTGTTGTATAGATTTAAGAGGTGGCATGACTTAAGTACTTAAGCAAGTTAAGGTTATGAAATTATGGCTCATGGTATATTTGAGTTCACAGAGCAGACCAGAACTAGGAACCATAGGTTTGAAGAGATTATTATTTATATAGTACCATTGCTGTGTGTGGTGCTTCACAGATAATTATAAAACAAGGCCCGCAATCATGCAAATGTTTATACATGTGAATGACTTTACTCACACAAGTAGTCCAGTTGGGACTACTCATGTACATAAAGAAACTCGTGCATAGGTGTTTGGAGATCGCCCTTGCCATGCCCACATTTAAGTCATGTAATCAAAGTTACACTCATGTTGAAGTGTTTGCAGGATTAAAGACTAGCATAGAAAGAGACTGCAGCAGAGGTGAATGTGAGGGCAGAATAAAATTTTTACAAAATCAGATGATGAGGCTGCTTTGATTGTGTAGCATGCACCACATAGTTTCTGCAGTGTTTATTTTAGTTCATGTTAGTTATTTTAAAATATTGTGTTAGAATCTGAAGAAGAGGGTAGTAAAGAGGTGGTTGGAAATAGATATTGTATGGAACTTAAATTTTAAGAGGTTTTATTTTTCGGTGACAGTGGGGAATAGGCGTGGCAGAATGGACAGCTGAGATGTTAAGTGCTTTTAATATTTTTAATCAAATACTGGATGACTACTGTGCATGGAACTTAGTAAGTTAAAGGAGTATCTTGTCAATGTTGTGCTCTAGTGTAGGCAGTCCTGCATTTTGTGTGTCAGGAAGGAAGTTTTCATTGATCATGGTTTGTTTTTCCTCTAGATTGGTTGAAGGCTTGTTGTTGTTTTGCATGCACGGGACTGCTTTTATGGCATAAAAAGGGGGGGCTGGTTATTTTTGGTGGTTTTGCTTTTTCAGTTTACATTTTTTTAAAAGTTTGGAAAATGTACGTTTGAGATGGCAGAATTATCATTAAACAGTTCCTGACAAGGAGGGCCTAGATGCTGCTCATCTGGTCGCATATAGTTATGTCAAATAATTTTAAAAGTGATATAGAAGAAAGATAGAGGAGGCATAATAATGCCACTAAGTATTCACTTTCATTAAACTAAATATTTAATAAAATTGCTTTAAAATTAAACTTTATAACAGTCTTCTTTCTCCTCAGAATGTGAACAGATATGCTAAAATGAAATGCTATTGCATGATACAGCTATTTGATCTAGATTGCCTCCCCCACAAAAATTAATAACATACATTTTCAGGCACAAAATATTGAATTTTCATCTTGTCTACTAAAGCAATGAGTCATTCAGTATATTCTGAAGCAGAGCATCAGACATACTGTATCTCCCAGGATAATTTGATGAAGTTTGCCAATTGTAAAATTGCTTTGCATGTACTCTATTGCATTGAATTGACACTGTCAGAAGCAGTGCTATTTGTCATTTACAAAGAAAGCCCAGTTTTAGGGAGCGCTGACTCACAGCTGTAGGATACCAGCAGCTGGTAAATTTAATCGATTAAAAAGTGATGAGTACTTCCACAAAGGTGATTGGAATGCTCCCCACTCATTCTTTAGATCTCAATTGGGTGATTCATTTTGCTGTTGATTTTGTACATACCAGAGTGGTTTGTCCCTGGAATTTATTTAAGAAGTCTGTTCTTCAGAATATAATTGCCTGGACTATTTAGAAATATGGATAAGTTTGTATAGAAGTACAACGTTTCATAAAGTTTTTGTGATTGCCTCTAGCAGGAGAGACCATCAAGATCTGATGTTAATAATATATGTTTGATCTCTCAAAAAGATCTTTTAAATTTATCCCATGCCTACTGCTATGCTAATTGACCAAAAAAACATATGAATCATCGTCTTCAAAGGTAGTTACTTATTTCTTCTTCCTGCTTGGAAATTATGTTCCAGGAAAGGAACCAACAGAAGAATAGAATAGGGGCACTATAAAAAAGTATATGACTGTGATGAAAATAAATATTACAGACTTTTTTTTTAACAGACAAAATCAGGTAGAAAAATAAATGAATTAGTCTCTCAGGAAAAACTCTGACAGTTATTTATTACGAGGTGGCGATAAACATTTATTGCTGAACTGTTATCTTTTTATAACCTTTTTTAAAATGATGGCATCTGTGTTTTTGTTATTCACTGATACAATAAATAATAAAAAACCTGAGCATTTTATTAAAGCTTTTCAATATTCAGGAGTTTTTAAATCATAAAGTAAAACCATCAAGTAAATACATATTGTTTGTAGTTTATAAATCAAATAAACCTGTTAGTTAAAAGAAAAATGGGTATGCAGTGAATTAAATCGCACTAGTATAAACTCTGATACACAGAAGATAACTGATAGGCTACACAAAAATTAAGCAGGGATATTAACAGATTAGAAAATGAGTTGGGCAGGGCTTGATGAAGGGATACATGTTATAAACCTGTGCCTAGGGCTCCAGCTCCTGGAATCATGATTATGTTGCAAGTTCAGCTTAATTTTTTAAAAACTATATTTCCAGCCCTCTTGGTTTCTAAGAAAAGCTTAAAAGTGTAACTTATGCTCATGCTAGATCAAGGAGAGATGGCTGAGTCTGCAGACAGCCTGAGCAAGAGCCCTGAGATGGGGAGTCCCCCATTCATTTCTCTGGGGTATTAACTCAAAGATGCGCTGCTCTGGTGGCCCTCACCAACATTACCACAATGGGGTGTGGTGAGAGGAGAAACAAGAAGTGGGCCCAGATAATCCACCGAAGCAGATATGCCCCAGATTTTGGGATAGATACTAGGGAAGGGATTCCTGCTGCAACTCATGGAAGAAAGAAAGGAACCCAAGGCCACTGTCCCTGCCTCTATGGGAGAGAAGGGAACGGCTACCATTTCCACTGCAAATGGAGCAAAGGGCCATGGCAAAGGGAAGGATCACAGGAGGAGGTGATGTCATGCTGTGCTTAGAGAGCTGGGTTGCCTTATTCTGACTCTAGAGTTGAGGTCAATGCTTTCTTAAAATGGTCGTTTTGACTCCTAATCCTGCCATTGGATCTGTGCAAGTAGATCCTTGCATCCAGGAGGCCGTTGGGATTTCATACAAGCAGAGATGTCTGCCCACATGGATCCAATTGCAAAATTATTTGGTTACATAGATCATTGAGTTAAATTAATCAGAAGTACCATTAAGCATTATTAACCATTACATAGAGAAGAAATAAGGTACAAGTCAATGAGAGCAAATAAATACAACACTCCAAATATACAATAAGAGACATGGCCTTCGGAGGGGGGAGGGAGAAAAGAAAAAAAATTGAGAGAGACGTAAAAAATATAATGGGAAGATTTAATAAAATACAGCCCAGTCCTGAAGTGATTGGCACCCTCATCTCTCAATGAACTCAGTGGTTGATTTGTTCTTCCCACTTTGTACTTGTGTAGTTCCCATTAGTTTACATGCATACACCGAGTTTGATAGACACTATAGCCCTGATTTTGTCCAACTCAAAACCTTACTGCAGATGGAGATATCTTCAATATAGCACAAACTGCTGACATACAATCACAGACACAGCAAACTAACCTCAGAATCAAAGTATGTCAACATGGGTCTGGGATCAAATTATATTACTAGATTGTTTTAAAGGACATAAGAGATCAAGAGGAAAAGGAATGCATTTAGTCCTACTTTTGAAATATTTAGGTCTTCTCTGTATATGGCTGCAAGGAGACCAATCTCATGGTTTTTATGTCTGATTTCTCCTTAAATTGTTTATAAGTGGACCAAGTTTTTAATAGCAAGAGACAAATCTGCAAAGGTTGTTTTGTGTTTCCTGGTAGGTTGTTTTGGTTGAATGTTCAGGTTGGTTCTTATTTTGCCAGAGCTGTGGTTCCCTACTTTAGTTCTTGTATATTCACCAAAAGTAACTTTTAGTACTGTCTAATTTTCAAGCCCGTATATTCAGAGAGAGAACATCTCTGGACTTAGGCAGTGGAAGCATATTGATATACATCCTTCATAAAAAGCAAGATCACTAATGGATTTTCCTTTCTTAACAACCTAAGGGATCACAAAAAACAAAAAAAAAACCCAAAAACCCGATAAAGAGATTTCTCTATCTCTATAATCCTCACTAATTTCTTCATTAAGCGCCATAAATTATTGATATTTAGATAGCACCAGCAGATACGATGTCTTCCTACCCAACTCATTCAGTGGCTCAAAGAGGCAGCCTGGTCCTGTGGTCTGGGCACTGCACTGGGAATCAGAAGACCTGAGATCTCTTCTTGACTCTGTCACTCTCTTGCTTAGTGACCTCTAGCAAGTCATTTGACCTTTGTTTCTCCATCTGTAAAATGTGGCTGGCAGTACTCACCTACCTCTGTAATGTGCATTGAGATCTACAGATGAAAAGGGTTAAATATGATTTTAATTATGCTAGGGGGCATATATTAAAACTTTTATGTTTTAGGTGACAAGCCTAGGGATGCAGGTAGAAAATATCTTAACATAAGTCCATATTCAAGTTTAGTGAACGCAAAGCCAATTTTGATCCAAGTCAGCACATAATTTATTTTATTAATGATTTGTGTACCTGGAGGAGCGTGATAGGCACTTTGCGTACAGATATGAAAAGAAGTTCCTTGCCCTCAACATCTTGCAACCTAAATAGATAACATGCAAATTCATAATGGGGGTTAAGTATAAGCAAAAGAAAAGCAATTGACTTTTTACATAAGTCTTGTTAGTTCCATCATTCTATTCTATTGGGAGAAGTAGGGTTTATGGACTCTTTGAAAGAAGTACATTTTAAAGAAAGACTTGAGCAGAGAAGGGCTGAAGCATGGAGTAGATTATATTCTATGGTAAATGATAAAGTGCAAACACAAATCCCTTATCTGTTCTTAAGGAGTAGATACTCATCACCAGTTTGGAAAGAGGTTATAAAACTTAGATAAACTGATAAAATGTATAATATCTGAATGCCAGTATTCTAGTTGCCTTTAGCAATTTTAAAAGTTGTTTCTAGCTGTTAAACACTGAAAATCTGACTATTTTTGGTAAGTGAAGAGGACATGTCATATTCCAAATATTTCAGCTATTAGAAAGGGTTATAAAAACATTTCAGTAAAATCAAGCTTTGTTACTTAAGTCCTAAGAAGGGAGACAGCAGAAGTATATCTAAATATCTTCAGAACTTTCAGAATTGCATATAAAATATTAAGAACATCAATTCCTTGAATGCATCTGATCTAATTCTGCAATTCAGCTCATTTCTGAGAGGTAGCCAAGGTTTTTCTAATGAAAATTCTTACCATGTTACCATGGCACATGTAACTGCTCTGGTAGCTTTGTTCTAACGTTCAAAGCCTTAAAGGTTTATAAAGCCTTATGGGGAATGGAATCCCACTTGGACATTTTTGGGGATATTGGGTTAAATTTAATTTATCTCTGGGTTATTCTTTAGCAAGGAAATCAGCAGTGCCATAGGTTTGATTCCCAGCTTCTTGCACACTATTCATGTGTGAGTTTTGGGGAAATCACTGAAGCTTTCTCTATCAAGCCTCCCTTGCACTGGAAGCCCAGGGAAAACCAATGTTTACACAACCCAGAGACCTCCTCTTCTCCAAAGAGTGATCTGCCTGCCTTGCAGTGAGACACTATCAACGAGTACTGAGGCTATTGAAGTTAGTTAGTTATGGAAGGATGTTGAGATAAAAAGATGAAGAGGTGTATCAGTGTAACCATATCAGGCCTACAATATTTATATTTCATGGTTACCTTCAATTGGTCATTTGAAAAGAGCTCCGACACAGTGTATACATACCAGCCACCTGTGGCTACGGTTGCAGTCAACTCCCTTTACCATTGCAGTCTGTTTATGAGGCTGTGATTGCCCTAGAGGGGAAATGTTTATTTGAGGGTGGGAGTATCTGATATTATAGAGAGTTAGTTTATGTATTGGTATATATGTTATGTTGATTCCGGTGTCATTTCTTTTATCTCTATTCCTATCTGTACTACTTCTTTTAATTCAGCCATATCTTTTCCCTTCCTAAAGTGTTAGTTTCTTCTAAAAACTGGTCAGTCCTTGCCTTATTTTAATGGTTCATGTTCTAGGAGTCAGAGGGGTTGTGCATTCATTTATTCATTTAACTAGTAGGTGCAGAGATTGTACACAAAGAATGCAGTTTAGCGCCAGCATCCAACAAGCAAAGAACTGGGACCTGCCATCAGTCCAAGGAGCACAATTAACTCAGTTCTCATTGATCCTCACATGGGCCACAAAAAGACTTAAGGATGAGGAATGAGTAAGACTCTATCCTGCTTGGAGACCAGCGGGGTGTCAGGAGTAGGCTAAGTCCCTGGACTAGTAGTCAGGAGATGTGAGTTTAGTTCCTAATTCTGCCAATAAGTTGCTGTGTGAATTTAAGCAAATCACTACAGCTCTCTCTGCTCCTCTTCTTCTGACCCTATGTCTGTTGTGTATTTAGCCTTTATGCCACAATGATTTACACACATGCTTAGCTTGACTTAGAGATTGTGAGTAGTTCCTCTGACTTCAATAGGACTACTTACTGTGCACAAAGTTAAGCATGAATGCTGTTTTTTTTCAGGATCAGATCCTTAGACTGCAAGCTCTTCAGGCTGGAGACTCCCTCTTATTAGGTATTTGTACAGTGCCAAGCACAGTGGGCCAGTATAATATAAAAATAAATAATAAGTGCTCCCTTTACAAAGCAAAAAAGAAAAGCAGATAATTGGTGCAGCTGCGTCCACAAAAGCCTGGTGAGTGGGTCCTTGAGAAATAAAAGTTGTCAGAAGTTTATTGCCAAGAGAGCAACGAAGGTGCTCAGCTTCTTCATATATCAGATAGCATTCATTACCAATAGTAATTGAAATTACTTTTTTATTTGTGTTCACTGATTTTACATGTGGATGATCCATTATAATGTTATTTACTATTCTAATATAGGTGGAATTATAAAAAAAGATTAACCTGATTAGAATTATATAAATCTTCACATGGTTTGAAATGGCTTCTCTCCTTTTGTGCAATGGGGGATGCATCCAACTCCTAGAATGACTGATGCCAAGGTTTCCTCCCCCACTTTGAACTTTAGCGTCCAAAAGGTGGGGACCTGCATGTACCCTTCTAAACTTAATTCCTAGCTTAGATTTGATAGCGCTGCCACCAACCAAAAATATAGTGTTTTGGTACACTTTCCATTCCCCCCAAACCTTCCCTGGGGAACCCAAGACCCAAACCCGTTGGGTCTTAACACAAAGGGAAATAAACCATTCCCCCACCTTTCACCTCCCTTGATTACCCTGAGAGGCTACACTGATCCCAACTCCTTGGATCTTAAAAAAACAAAGAGGAATTAACCATTCCCCCTCCTTTCCCCCCACCAACTCCTGGTGAGTCCAGACCCAACTCCTTGGATTTTAAAACAAAGAAAAATCAATCAGGTTCTTAAAAAGAAAGCTTTTAATTAAAGAAAAAGAAAAGGTAAAAATTATCTCTGTAAAATTAGGATGAAAACTGCTTACAGGGTATTTAAATTATATAGCCAGAGAAACCCCCCCTAGCCTCAGGTTCAACGTTACAGCAAACAGAGGTAAAAAATGCTTCCAGCAAAAGAAACATTTACAGGTTGAGAAAACAAACATAAGACTACACGCTTTCCTGGCTGGGTACTTACAAAATTAAAACATGAGACTGATTCAGAAAGATTTTGAGAGCCTGGATGGACGTCTGGTCCCTCATGTCCCGAGAGCTAACAACCCCCAAACAAAGAACACAAAACAAAGACTTCCCTCCAACAAGATTTGAAAGTATCTTATCCCTTCATTGGTCCTCTGGTCAGGTGTCAGGCAGGTTTACTGAGGCCTTGTCTACACTACAAGACTATTTCGAATCAACTTAGTTCGAATTTGTGGATTCGACCTTATGAAGTCGAATTTGTGTATCCATACTAAATACACTAATTCGAATTTCTGAGTCCACATTCACGGGGCCAGCGTCGACTTTGGAAGCGGTGCACTGTGGGAAGCTATCCCACAGTTCCCGCAGTCCCCGCTG
Source organism: Mauremys mutica (assembly GCF_020497125.1). Taxonomy (NCBI): domain Eukaryota; kingdom Metazoa; phylum Chordata; order Testudines; family Geoemydidae; genus Mauremys; species Mauremys mutica. The sequence continues at coordinate 180,181,266 of NC_059072.1, read as the reverse complement.
CCCATTGGAATGCTGGGTAGAGCCCCCAATGCCTGCTGGGGGGAGAAATGTGTCGAGGGTGGTTTTGGGTAACTGTCATCATTGAACCGTCAATCACGCCTTCCCTCCCTCCCTCCTTGAAAGCGCATGCGGACAATCTTTTCGTGCACTTTTCTGGTCAGTGACAGCGCGGACGCCACAGCACTGCAAGCATGGAGCCCGCTGCGATCATCGCCGTTTTCTCCTCCTCGCACTTTATCATCCACCTCTTCCACAGTCAGCTGCTGAGAAATTGGGCTACTTTTCAATGGTGCTGCAAGCACTGGGGGACCATAGGGGACGTTTTACAAACATCAACGTCGGGTGGCCGGGCAAGGTTCATGATGCGTGTGTTTTCAGGAACTGTGGGCTGCTCAGACGCCTGCAGGAAGGTAGTTTCTTCCCGGACCATGAAATAACTGTTGTGGATGTGCAGATGCCTATAGTCATCCTCGGGGACCCAGCCTGCCCGCTAATGCACTTGCTCATGAAGCCCTATACAGGCGCCTGGGACAGCGACAAGGAACTCTTCAAATACCAGCGAGCAGCGTGACCTGTGACTGTTCAGTTTCTTTACAGAGAAGCTGAACCTGCCCCTGTTTCTTTACCCAGTTACTGTTGACTCTCCTCTTCGGTTACATACCCCGTTCACCCCGTTTCCCCCACTTCCAACACACGTGTTAAAATAAAATACATGTCCCATTGTTACTTAAGAAAGGTTTCTTTATTCATGACTTTGCGTTAAAGGGTTGAAACTGGGAGGCAGACTGTGCTGGGTAGGGTGTCCGGTGATGTAAAGACCGCCTCTAAACTCAAGGAATGACAGGCTCCTGCTCCTAGAGCGGTCTGCAGTACCGGAATGCTTCTTTCAACGGAGCCTGCCATCCCTCTTTATGTAATTCTGTGTGCGGGCGGATATGTGACCTTGTGGTGGAGGAGGACGGATACAGATTCCTCAGCTGCGTGACTCAGCGGTCCAGGACAAGGACCGCTGTATAAGATCTGTAACCGCCCTCCCCCGCTGCAAAGTCACATCTCCCCCGCCCACACAGATCCTGGAAACCACCTCCCATACCGACCAGGGTGCCTACTGACTGCACTGTGTGTGTGACCCGCTGCTGATCCTGCCCCCGTGTCTGTACCCTGGGAAAGGTGACTGTCCTATGCAATTAACCACCCCCTTCCCCACGCCCCCCATTCAAACACAGTCTTCTTTGAAAAAACATAACGGAAACAGTAATTAACAGCAAAGCATTTTTATTAATTAAGTAGACAGTTAGGGGATGGGACTGGGATTGGGACTACTGTGAGTCTGGAAGTGAAGGACTTCGGCAAATGTAGGGTATGAGAGCTTTTGGGTACTTGAGCACTGTGCTGTGGTGCAGTGACAGTATTCACGTCCCCGGCCGCCCCTCCTCCTGATTATTTTCGGTGACTGGGGTATGGGACTTTGTGGCGGGGGAGTGCGGTTGCAGATACACTGCAGGGTGTCTCTGTCCTCCTGCGGTCCTGCAGAACATCCACAAGGCGCCTGAGCGTGTCCATTTGCTCCCTCACTAGTCCAAGCAGCGTTTCAGTCGCCTGCTTGTCTTCCTCACGCCACCTCTCCTCCCGTTCGCTGTGTGAGCGCTGGCACAGAGAGACGGTCTCCCTCCACTGGCTCTGCTGGTCCGCCTCTGCTAGGTAGCAGCCCATACGTTCCTCGAACATCTTGTCCCTTGTCTTTTTCTTTCGCCGCCTAATCTTTGCCAGCCTCTGCGAGGGGGATGCTGTGGCAGGTCTGGAGACAGTGGAAGCTGTGAGATGGGAAACAGGGAGTGAATTCCTTGCAAAGATACATTTTTGCGAACAATTAACTGAGTCTAGGCTGTCTCTGTGAATTCTGGGTTGAGACCCCTGTGCCTGCTGGGGCACAAATCATTTTCGCGGTGGATTCTGGGTAAATGTCGCCAGTCATTACTTCCTCCGGGAAAGCAACGGCAGACAATCATTTCAAGCCCGTTTTCCCAGAATTGCCCTGGCATATGCCATAGCGTGGCAACCATGGACACTGTTTTGCCTTTTGTGTATGTCACCGTATGTGTACTAGATGCCGCTGACAGAGGCGGGCCAGCAGCGCTACACAGCAGCATGCTTTTGCTTTTGCATGACAGCAGAGATGGTTACCAGCCATATTGTACCATCTACCATACCATAAATTGGTAATAAGATGGTAATAAGATGGGCTTATTAATAAGATGGTAATAAGATGGTAATAAGAAGGGTTACCTGTCCTTTTGCACTGCACCATTTGGTGCTGTCATAAGTGCCCCTGGCCGAGCAGCCAGGGGCGCAAAAGCAAAAATTGGGAATGACTCCCTGAGTCAATCCCTCCTTTTTGGTATCTAAAAATAGAATCAGTCCTGCCTAGATTATGGGCAAGTGTACTAGAGAACCACTGTATCATTGAACCAGAGAGCACAGCTGCTCTGTGTCCGATCCTGCATAAATTTGGAGCTGTATGCTATTCACAGGGGGTGCTCCTGCAACAACACCACCTGTTCATTCCTGCCTTCCCACAGCCTTCCTGGGCTACCATACCATTGTCCCCCCACTTGTGTGATGAAGTAATAAAGAATGCAGGAATAAGACACAGTGACTTGTTTGTGAGAAATGAGTGGAAGGAAGCCTCCAGCTGCAATGATAGTCCAGGCAGGACATTAAGGAGTGTGGATGAAGGAGCCCATCATCCCTTTGCTAGTCCAGGGGCAATTGAATCTTTTATTTACAATGAAGGGTGGGGGCTGATGGAGCTCAGCCCCCTGTTGCAATGATGAGGACGGTTACCAGCCATATTGCACCATCTGCCATGAAAAATTAGGGACAGGCGCCCTTGATTGACCTTACTGATGCTAGTCGGCATGGTTACCAGCCCTTTTGCACTGCCCCATGTGCCAATAGGCTGACGATGACGACGGGTATCAATCGTATTGTACTGTCAGCCACCCATGGCAGGGGGGGGAGCAAGGATATTGGTGTTGAGTGCTGCAGCATCGCATCTATCTGCAGCATTCAGTAAAGATACGGTGACATGTAAACGAGTCAACAGAGGATTGATTTCCCTTTAACTTCTCGGGTTCGGGGGGGGGGGCGTAAATTGCAGAGCTGTGCCCTGAACCAACGCGGACACGGTGTTTTACCATAGAAGCATTTGGAGCTCATCCAAGAATGCAAATGATTTTCGGAGACAGCAGGAACTGTGGGATACCTTGCGTCCTCATTCCCCCCTCCCTCCATGAGCGTCCATTTGATTCTTTGGCTTTCCGTTACGCTCGTCACGCAGCTGCGTGCTGAGTCTGTGCTATGCCGTCTGTCCGTGGATTTATTAAAAATACTTTGGACCAGGTGCACCATAACAGTAATTCCACTACTTAGATGCATGAGTCTCCTAGCGAGATCACCGTGAGGACGGGCACTGAAGGAGATAGAGAGCGCATGCTGCGTGAAATCTATCATGAACCACGGACCGATGCAGCCGTGCTCGGGGAGGCAATGCTCCCTGAATACCGCATGAAAGCCTCGCGTGGAAAAGGGTGCTATCACGGAGCACCCAATAAGGCAGCTCTCCCCAGGAACCTCCTGCTGATGCTTATCGATTAACGGAAGGAGAGCTTTGTGGAGATCTCCCAGGAGGATTTCTGTTCTATCACCATATATAGAGAGACCTCCTTCTCACACACTTCAGATTCCTGTTATATTAAGAATAAAAGTTAACATGGTTAAAGCACTTACCGACTGCTCCTTCCCCTGATTCAGGATCTGGGTTCATGGCCGGGGAGGATTGGTAGGGGATCTCCGTGACGGTGATGAAGAGATCCTGGCTGTCGGGGAAACCAGCGTTGTAAGCGCTCTCGCCTGCCTCGTCCTCCACAAACACTTCCTCATCTTCCCCGTCCGTGAACATCGTCGAGGAACTGTCCGTCGACACTGTCCCATCATCAGAGTCCATGGTCATTGGTGGGGCACTGGTGGCAGGCTCCGTAGCGTCCGTTTGCCGCTTTGATTTTTTGGTAGCCTTGTCTGGGGTCCTTGGTTTTCACGCGGCGATGCGTTGCATGACGGCTGTATCCTCTGTCTGGATCATGGCTTTGGAGACCTTCTCGTAGGTCTTTGCATTCCGTTTGTTGGAGCGCAGCTCCGAAAGCACAGACTCCTCGCCCCACACACCGATCAGATCCAAGAGTTCCCGGTCAGTCTAAGCCGGGTCCCTCTTTCTATTCAGAGATTACATGTCCAACCACGAAATGAGATTCTAACTGTCCAGAAAGGAAAAGGAATTCAAATTTTCCCGGGTCGTTTCCTGTGTGGCTGCTCAGAGCATCGAAGCTCGGACTGCTGTCCAGAGCGTCAACAGAGTGGTGCACTGTGGGATAGCTCCCGGAGCTACTAAGTTCGATTTGCATCCACACCTAGCCTAATTCGAGCTAGCCATGTCGAATTTAGCGTTACGCCACCTGTCGGGGTGGAGTACCAAATTCGAACTAAAGAGCCCTCTAGTTCGAATTAAATGGCTTCCTGGTGTGGACGGTTGAGCGGTTAGTTCGAATTAACGCTGCTAAATTCGAATTAAAGTCCTAGTGTAGACCAGGCCTGAGCTTCTTAACCCTTTACAGGTAAAAGAGACATTAACCCTTAACTATCTGTTTATGACAACTGATGAAATAGGATTTTTTTAATGAAAGTTTTCCCTTTTTTGTGCTCAACTGGAAAGGGGAAGGTGAAAAATAAGATCAAATTTATCATCTGAAACTGCTGTAAAGCTGCTGTTTACTGCAAAGTACAGGTATACTTGAAATACTAATTTTTCGAATGACTTTTTTACCCCATAAAAGGGTCCCTACAGGGTTAACATGTATCGCCGGTGTGGCATGGGGGAGCTCATACCTCCACTGCCTCCATTATAAGTATTCTGCTGAGAGAAGACTTTAGTCTCTCATGCTATTAATGTAGGATATTCTGTCGCCACTAAATTTACTGGACCAGTTTCTCAGCTGATGTGAATTGGCATAGCAAAGGAGGATCAACTGTGGATTTGACTCTGTTAAAATATTTTAGACTCCTGTTTTTATATGGCTATAGAAAGGAAGAGGGTTTTTTTTTTATGTACTCACCTACCTTATAAGTGGTGAAGGGAAAATAAATGTGTATTTTTTTTTAAATACTTGAGACTGAGTCAAGTTCCAGTAGTTGTGATTAACTTATGTGAGTATTCCAGATCAAAGTCCACCTTTACACTTATCAAGTGCTTACAATGAGCAGCTCCAACAGGAGGTGATATTGTATAGCTAGTAGCATTTTATTTCCTGGAAAAAACATTAATTAGGTTTTTTTTTAAATATAACATTCTTGGGCTACTCTTAATAAGGTTGTTCCTATATATAGTTTCTCAGTTTAAATATTGATGAAAATGTAAAATAAGTGAACAGCTGGTCCTAAAACATCTCCTTTTATAATAGCTTATTTTAATTCTGAAGCAAAATTCAGGACAGCATAGAAATGAAGGGAAGGAGTAACACTCAGAATAAAACACACAGAATAGATGAGCATCTCTAGAGGTTTACCTGAGGGACTGTCTGTAATAAATTAAAATCATGAACTCTTCTCTAAGCTTCATTAAACATCAGTACTTCCTAATTAACTGGTATGTTTGTTGTCTTAAAGGAACACAGGACATTATACAAGTCCAATATACATTATATAAATTGGCTTGAAGATAAAAACATAACACTGTATTTTCTACAGTATCTTGCATTACTTGACAGGAAGAAGAATTTAAGGCTTTGGCCATTCTTTACTATTGCAGCTTCATTTGATGAATCACCACTGGTTTATTGTATTGCCATGGCAGACCTAGTCGACGCTGCATTCAGTAAGCCTTCCACAAATATCAAGAGGAAAAACATTTTAGAGATATTAAGAAACAAGATGAATCCTGATTTTGAATCTTGTCTGTTAGAAGGTGAAGAGCTGAATTTAAAAAGATGTGTGCCTTCTGAAGTGTTGAGAAATCCCTTTTTTGTGTGTGTGCTGAATTTCCTATCTCCTTGCTAGTTTCTCTTGCTTACTAATAGGCATCCTGTATTTAGATTGACGGTACTGAATAGGCCTATATTTCAATGGCAAAGAAAGTTGGATTGAAAATCAGCCTTTGTTTTGAAATAGATGAAAAGGGAGGGTGCAGCCAACACAAGGATGTCTCATCTGTCATGCTAGTACAATGGCAAAGAAATTCAAATGAAGTACTTCACAATATCTCTCAGCTTCTTTCACAGATTTTTACCCCACACCAAAAGGAATGATTAGGCTGACTGTTTCCACATTAATCTGTGAGATTTAGGATTGTGACTGAGATCAGTTAGTACTGCAGTTCTACATGGACAGTAACTGTTTTACAAAATGAAGCTTTCTGCCTTTCTGCTTTGCGCTTTTTTTTGGAAATTAAGCATCAGGCTGGCATTTACAGGAGGAACATAATCATTCCAACCTGTTTTATGAGGATATCTTTACAGTGCTCGGTCTCCAAAATCCTCAGCTACTTTTCAACATGAAGGATGCTTTGGGTTTATGATGATGATTATATGTCATGAATTTCCTTGCAGGCTTATGAACAGGTACTGACTGTCCCCAAGTAAACAGGTTAAAGGGGTTTTGGCTATTAAGACTTATGTTTTCCCGATTCTTTTAAGTGCCCGTAAAATGCTATTGCTTCACCAGGTCCCAGTGCCAGTTTCCACACACAGTGGTATGAATTCAGCTAGTGACACTGCATACACCGCTGAATGTAGCTGGAGGATTCAGCCAGCCTCTTGGGGTTAAGTCCTGTTTTTTTTATCTTCTCAATATTTAATTTAATTTACATGTACTTATTCTATATCCAGTAGAATATAAAATAACATTGAAAATATTACAGGGCACTACTGGAAGGGAAAAGTGGCTTAACTTACCTCTAGCACAAGTCTGTGTTAGTCAGATATGTTCAGATGTGGGAGCAGGATTAGGAGCAGCGTGCATCAAATTAACTAGGAACTGGGAACTGCAGCAGGATGTTGGAAACAGCACTTCATTGATCTGTATAAGAACAGAACAATGTAAATTTAATTTTCTGAAAACCCCTTTACCCCCTTTATTTGGATCATTTACAAACACTCATTTAAAAGATTTTTTTTTAAATTGCTTTTAATAATTTAAAAGGATTTCAGCAAGTGCTGCCAGCCTTGATGTTCCTGTTTTGTTGTCTAACTCTAGGGTTCATACCTGCTTCAGTGCCATCCTTATACCTGGAATGACCTCTCCATCCCACTGCACTTGTTTCCTCCCTTCCTCACTTAAATTCAATTCTGTGTTTCACAATTTGTTGTCATCAGAATGACTGTGATGTAGCTCTTTTGACATTGTCACCGCACTGCCAGCTCAAATAGGAATTGCAAATTGGCTGGGACAGCGCAAACTCTGGTTTGAAACTAAAAAGATTTCATGATTAGCAAATATGCCCTGCATCAAATGCATCAAAAAGTCACCTGAAAAACAAGTGAAAGATAACAGGAGTTATATTTGCCTATTAAGTTTGAAAATTTTCCTCAGTGTGACATTTATTGCCTAGAGAAAAATATATCCTTGAAAGAAATTTCCTGTATGTTTGTGTGTATTACCTTTAAATTACATGATAAACTTTTAATTACATGAAAATATGTTTATAAGTCAGCTATTAAAAGGTTTTAAAATAAAAGGCCTACTTTCAAAGGTCTGAAAACACATTTTTATGTTGCATACCTCATTGCAAAAATAGCAGGAGAGGTTATTACAGTATGCAGGAATAGTATTTTAAAGTTTTTAGGACAGATTACAGTCTTTTATATAGTAATTGTAGCAGATGTTTCAATCAAAATGATTTGTTAACTGTACTAAAAATGAGATTCTGTTTAAGGGCCTGCATTATTGCATTTCAGAAATAATATTCTGCATAATGTCTGTAACAAGGTGTTTTATCTAAGAGCCCATTGTAGGTTTCTTATTATGGGTTCCAGGCTACTGCAACAATAAAAGTGTTATTCAAATGTACATTAATGCATTCATTCCTCTAATAGCAGCATTCATATCCATCTATAAATAGACAAAGGAACAATTATATTGAGTACTTGTTATTCATCCTCAATACTTTCTTTTTGTATTTCACTTTTAATTTCCAGACCTTGGAGCACTAATACAGTGGAATTGGGTTCAATACAGCAAAATTGATTTAGTCTGGGAATATCTCTGGTTTCTAGGTTTATTAGAATTTACTTTTCCAGTTGCAGAGGTCATTTTAGTGCCATTTTCAGAATAGTGAAAACAGCTCAAGGCTTCAAATAAATGCAACTTCAACTGAAAACTAGACTTGGCATGATGTTTTATGAACATAACAGAACATACACTTACATAATAAAGCATTTTAATGTCCTTCAACACATTGATTTTCTTTTCTTTTTTCTAGATACACCTTCAGTTAAAATCATATCTTCCAGTTCATGGCCAGAAGAAGGACAATCTATAGTTTTGACTTGTGAATCCAAAGGAAAACCACTGTAAGTATTTACCAAGCAATATGTTTCTTGTTATTTTCCTTATTGTGCTTTGATTGCAGACTGACTGCACAAATTCGCTGTTTTGTCTTTTCCTGAGTGTAAAGTGATCTCTGGTACAGAAAACTCCTTGAAGCCTGTCTTCATTAAGTGCCTGTGAAAGATTGGTCTTTTGCTTTGTCATCTATGTTAGTTTCGGGGAAGGATTCCAGCAGTGAGATTTTTTCAGTGAAAGGTGTGCAGGATTAATCGGACACTGTTTAGATCATCAAACTGATAATAGTTGAGATAAAACATCACATGAAACATTTTCAAATCAACATGCCTGTGAGAAAATGTACTGAACTTTCTGGCTACTTTGGTTGTCATTTACATGAAAATTGGAAATTTAATGATATATGCAAATTGGCTATCCAGTTCTATCCTAATTTAAAAAATAAAGTGTGCATTAAGAAAATGAATTGTAGACATCTCAGTTGTACTTGAAAATTGGTAACTATATCCCTTTCAACATTCTTTTTAACAGCCAACTCTGTCAGTATTGAAATTTCACAGAATCTGCTATTTTAAAAAAAAATCCTAAAATGGTTTCTTTGCAATTACAATAAATCTCTAAGGCTTAACCCCTGATTTAGAAAAGTAAATTCCCAGTTGAAATGTGTTTTGAGTTTAGGCATGAATGAGTAGAACTGAAATGAGATGCCTGAATATACATGTAAGTATTCAAAATATATCTTTCGTGTAACATGAAAATAATATGCTTTGGAATATTCACTGTAGGTATTTCTGGAATCACACTTTGATAATACTTTAATTCTCAAGGCGAATTCTTCTTTGGTATAACTCAATTAACTTTGTGGGTTTATTTAAAATAGGAACTTGGCCTTTGGTGTCTGGGGTCACTTAAGAGAGATTTTTTTAAAATATTTTTTTGGGGGTATATCTCCTTTGTACAAGATATATGTTCAGGTGATCTTTCAGTGATCTTACCTGTCCTTGAATTATAGAAGAAAAAGAAAATATTTTGCCCTTCAGTCTTTAGCAGCTTTGGTGTGCAGCAGATAACTATATATCAGAAATCTTTATTGAGAAAAGGAGTCACTTGTTTCACATGCCAGAAGGATAAGGCTCTTTTATTGAAGGAAGCAAATAATCTCCTCACTTTATCAGGAGATTTTCTTCCAGAATATGACTTTGCAATTTCAGTGCCATTATGGATGGCATTTTATGATGGCCATAAAGAATGACATATTTTATCTTGATGCATAAACTATTATACATTTCAAATTCTTTGTATGTTATCAAGGACCTTTAGCAGACTTCAGGTAAATCCAATTTTAGAAAAAAATATTGTTATAAATAACTTGTTTTTATTTAAATATGCAGGGCTACATGTTCAAAATCTTTGAAACCAGATGGAGTGTTTGCATGAGTGGACTTTGTACTTATGGTGCATTTTCAAGGAAGGCATGAGTGGGACCCCAGTGGATTCAAATGTAAATTTTTGTATGTGGTGGTAGGGTAGCCATGGAAAAGTCCACATCATGGAATTATCAAAGGAGAGAGCCTGTATGCAAGTGGGCTTTGGGTTACAAATGATTTGTGCTATTAATTGCATCTCTAATTGTCCAGGCCACAGAAACTGCCAATGCCAGCTTCTGCTATATTGCCTCATTAGATCAGCCATTTTATATGCAGCAGCCAGTGATAAACAGGTAGCCACCTGGGAAAAACCACCGGTAACTACTTGGCATGATAATAGCAGCATCATTGTGGCTACCTTTATATGTCCATCTGTGTCACAGGGTTTGTAGGTAATGAATTAGTAAAGGTAAGGGGAGGAAGAGAATGAAGTCAATGAGCCCTGTGTATAGCACAGAGCCGAACCATGCCCCCAATGGGATTTACAGGCCATATCTTAGCTTCCTCAATATGCCACAACTTTGTGTGGTGTTAAAATACTCCATTCTACTTCCTCTGTGGTATCTATTGTACAGTCAGTCATGCAGATCTATTGAGACTAGAGCCAGGAGTAGTGCTAGAGACTAGAGCCAGAGACTAGAGCCCTGGGTAGCACAGGGATGCTAGCGTGCGGTTGGAGATCATTGTGGGGGAAGGGGTCAAGGAGCAGTGTAGATGTGACATGCATAACCTTGAGAATTGATGCAAACTAGCACCATCCCAAAGACGCAGGGAGAATAAGGGCAAAAATGGGGTCATGGCCCTGTCAGTTTGCCCTATCTCATTGACAAGCAATTCTGAGTCAAACGGAGAGGGGTCACGCTGCACCTTTCCAAAGTTGGTAGAGCTGCCACTTGAGTGTATTCTTCCCCAGAGGAATTCTGCCAAAGTCAGCCAGAATTCCTCCAGGGGCTGATTCCACTGCATTGTGACCTATCTTCACATCCTGCAATGTGAGCCATGGCTTAAACCCACAATAGGAACCTTTAGTTTTAAACAAGTAAATAAAGCAAAGCTTTGGGTTTAGACGTGTTTTGTACCAGTAGGTTCTGGGCCTGGTGAGTGGAGCATTTTGGTACTGAGAAAGAAGCATTTGTCTTTGTTCATTTTATTGCCAATGTGCGACAAGGTCCGGGGGTCCAATTTAAAAGAAAAGATTGGAAAATGCTGTTCTAAATGCTATACATATGGATAATATGTAGTTTTCAAATTTCTCTCTCCACTGGTAAAAAGGTTGTATCAAAGTAAAGAAAAAGTGTCCAATCCATGTACCTCAGAGGCTGTTCTACAAATAGATCATGTTGTACATCTAGTTATCTAGGAAAATGCACCTCATTTTCTGCTAAAATGGACAACTTTGAAAAGACAAATGACACTATGCTTCTCTATGTAATGTGTAGTTCAAAATATAGGGGGAGCAAGATGCCTCAATTTTAATTTGCATTTCATTTGAACTAAGGCATGGGAATGACAGAATCTCATTATATGCTGTATACGGAAGCAAAATAGATGTTTCCACTAACATCTTAAGCACTTTGGTATTACTCCAGTGGGCAAAATTCTGCCCTCCTGGAGGATAAATTCATGGAGGATAGGTCAGGAAGAGTGTCCCTATCCTCTGTTTGCCAGAAGCTGGGAATGAGCGACAGGGGATGGATCATTGTGATTACCTGTTCTGTTCATTCCTTCAGGCGCACCTGGCACTGACCACTGTTGGAAGACAGGATACTGGGCTAGATGGACCTTTGGTCTGACCCAGTAGGGCTATTCTTGTGTTCTCATAAAAATGACCATATCAGAAATATCTCTTTATTTTAAAGAATAGAACAGTATAACTACCAAGATATAGCAGATTTTCTTCTCCAAGCATATACATATTTTCAACATTTTTATGGGGTTGTATATAATTTGTGGCTGTTTGTATTTCCCAGAATAGGAACTTTTAATGTTTCTAACAGTATTAAATATATTTTTCTTCAGTCTTCTTTGCCTCTAGACCAGGGGTTGGCAACCTATGGCACGCATGCCAAAGACGGCAGACGAGCCGATTTTTAATGGTACGCAGTGGGCTGAGCGGGGCCAGCGGCCGGGACCCCGGCAGGCAGCAGCATGCCATTAAAAATCCTGCCTGGCCTGGCCCACTCTTCTCCGCCCCTCCCGCTGTCATTTGCACATGCTTTCTTGACCTCCGTCACTTCTGGCAGGAGATTGTGTTTCCGGGTTAGTGTGTCCATACCACTACCTGGTGTCCGTGGAGTCTGAGCGGCCCCGCCGGCAGGGGCAGGAAGAGGGACCTGGCCCCACAAGAGTTGCAGCATCCATGAGGCCTGTAAGTGGGGAAGGGTCCTGGTCCCAGCTGTGCCGTCCACCCGCCCACCCTGAGCACGGCTGGCCCCACTCCCTGGACTCAGGCAGGCTGCCCTGGGGTTGGAGCCCCGGTGCCAGGATGAGCTCGGCTCTGTACTGGGGCAGGCCGCGTCCCACAGCCCAAACCTGAGCTCGGGGGCTGCGGCTCGCTGCCTGCTGGACCCTGGCTTTCCCCACCCCAGGTCACTGGACCCCGCTCCCCTCCGGCATTGAGGGCAGAACCCAGGAGTCCAGAGCCCTAGTCTCCGTCTGCCCCCCACCCCCTCGAACAACTAGAGCCCAGCTGGAAACCTAGGAATCCAGAGTCCTCGCTCCCAGCACTCCTCCCCTGAGCATCAGAAACCAGCCCCTTCCTGGAGCCCAGGAGTCCCAACTCCCACCCCACTCCCCGCCCTACCCCCCCACACACACCCAAAGCCCCTGCCCTGACCCCTGCACCCCCCTCACATACACCCAGCCCTCTGCCCTGACCACCCCCCTCACACACACTCAGCCCCCTGCCCAAACCCCTGCACACCCTATGACCCCAGCCCTGACTCCAGCACCCCCACACATATCCAGGCCCCCCACACTCTGACTCCTGCACCCTCCTCACACTCAGCCAGCCCCCTGCCCTGACTCCTGCACCCTCCTCACACTCACCCAGCCCCCACACACCCCATGCCCTGATTCTTGCACCCCCCACATCCCCACCCCCACCCTGAGCACCAAATGGGAGCTCCTGCACCCCCCCACACATTCCCACCTGCACCCCTCACACCAAATGGGAGCTGCCCAGGTAAGCACTCCACACCCAAACCTTCTGCCCCAACCCTGAGCCCCCTCCTTCATTCTAGCTCCTGGCCAGACCCTACACCCCAGCCCACAGCCTGCTCCTTCACTCCCAGCCCTGTGCTCAGTGCACTCCCACCTTCAGCTCAATGCAGAGAGAGAGGAAGAGAATGGGCTAAAACCAGAGAGAAGGTAGGTACCCACTCTATGTGGGCAGGGCCGGGACCTCAGACCGGCAGTGAGCTGAGCGGCAGCGGGTGGAGCTGCTCAGCCCACTGTGAGTCTGGGGTCCTGGCCTCCGGCCCCGCTCAGCCTGCTGCTGGCTCTGAGTTCTGGCTGCCAGCCCCTTGCCAGCCGGGGTCCCAGCCGCCGGTCCCACTCAGCCTGCTGCCAGCCTAGGTGAACGGAACCCCAGGCCAGCAGCGGACTGAGTGGGCCGGCGGCGTAAGATCAGCATTTTAATTTAATTTTAAATGAAGCTTCTTAAACATTTTGAAAACCTTGTTTACTTTACATAGGACAATAGTTTAGATATATAATATAGACAGAGAGAGACCTTCTAAATAACGTTAAAATGTATTACTGGCACGCGAAACCTTAAATTAGAGTGAATAAATGAAGACTCGGCACACCGCTTCTGAAAGGTTGCCGACCCCTGCTCTAGACCCAGACTGGTGTGCAGGAAAATGGAGAGAGGTGCTATAATTAAAAATGTGCAATATCAAGTTTGTCCCACAAAATGCAGCTCTTTCAACTCTAAAGGAGGCATGCTGCATGATAATCAGATGATATTACAAACCCATTCACCTATGACAATCAATCCCTGGAAAATAATAATGTGCTCTTCATACAACAAGTAGAAGAGTTCTTTGTATTCATTCTGATGGGGGTGGGAAAATGTACCTGATATGTACAGCCAGAGCCAGCTTTAGGGCAATTCCCCCAATTCCTGGGAATCGGGCCCCACGCCTAAGAGGGCCCCGCAGCATCTGGAAGAGGGGCCCCGCGCCCTCTGCCAAAGTGCCACCGGAAACAGCGGCAACTGATTGAGCTGCCGCTGAATTGCCACCGCTATCTCCGGCGGCAGATCAATCGCTGCTGCTGTCTTCGGCAGCATTTTGGCAGCAGCTCTTTCAAATCGGGCCCCGCACATCCTAAAGCCGGCCCTGTGTACAGCCCTGTGCTGCTTTGTCCTCATTCTCTGACATTGCTGTGTGTGGTTTTCTCTCCCCACCATCATCAGTAGATACAAAAGTTATGGTCAGCAGTAGCTTTTGTTTGACAGGAGTCAGAGTAGAATTAGAGTTTGTTTGTTATACAGTTCTTTTTTCAGTAGTAGCATCTCGTTTGACTGATGGTGATGTGGCAGATAGGGTTTCTTTTTTAAGCAAACTCTGGGGTGATATCTTGTCTCAGGTTGCAGTTAGGTTACAGTGTCTGTCTTGTCATTGTGGATCCTACTGTTGATTTGCTTTGAGTGTGAGGACTTCATGGCTATTTTTGAAAAATATTGCTGTATTTTGCAGTTCTGGACTAAAGCATTTTGCTAGGTTTTTTTGCCTGTTGAACAGCTGTGTAACTTGGACCAAGACCAAGTTAGTGCACTTGATACAACTATTATAGAACATGCTCCCCTGTTTCTAGAGAGACCATACCCGCCAGTTTTCCCATATATTAAACAAATATTCATAGGTTGATCTTTTTTAAGGTTGGGGAAAAAAAGTAAAAGAACTTAAAAACCAGAATATGATGAGTTCTATTGTCTGTATTGTCATAAGATTGAAGAAGCAATGTTTTGCTTGTTACCCCAAGTTATACCTTCTAGTCACCATTTTGTCTTTCAGAACAATAGGTTCTGATGGCTAAAGACTGACATAAAGCTGAATTCAAAATTGCACCCGACTGTATATCAAGCGTTTGAGAATAAAGTGCATTATAATGCAAAAAGATAAATATTTAGTATTCTTAGCCAGCACTTTCACCAAGGAGTGCATGAAATGTGTTTTCTAATTAGGTGAGGGCAAAGTGTCAGCATAGATTTGAAATAAATCTCAAAATTTAATACATTAATAATTATTTAGTAATGGTTATCATTTAGGACTATATCTTGCCCACTGGTATGCAAAGGACAAAGAGGGTGTTGAAAGTCTTAACACCATGGAAGCAGCAGGGAAGACTCTTTCCGCACAGCTTAAGAGAGCACTAATATAGTAATGATATTGCTCCCATTGACTTCCGGGGAGTCATAATTACACCCAGGTCCCCAAAAGGCTGTTTCAGGGCATATTTAACCACCCTCTGCCAGCCAGCATGTGGGTGGTGCTGATCAGCAAGATTACCTGGCAGCAGGCGAACACTGTGTTTAGGCCAAGAGGAACAGTAAAGTGTGCTCTCTGACCTGTTGTGAGGACTCCTGCAATGGCTGACAGATGTCTGTAGCAAAGGACACACTAGGCACTGTCTCTGCACTAGCCAGGATAGAGTTTAGCTCTTAACCTTTATGGAAATGCAAATTGAAAGGAAATTGGAGAATGTTTTTTTTTCTGACAAGAGTAGATAAATCTCTATACTCCTTATCAAGCTGATGTGGATGGAAGTTTAAAAATCTATGTGAGCAATAATGATTTTGATATAGAATTCAAGAGTGAAAAGCCATAGAGTCTTTGTTTCAGAAGAAGACTTATATACACCCCCTTATGTAACACTATAGCATCATTTATCAAGCCATCTGAAATGGTGGGGAGAGAGCAGAATCAGTGGGGCACACTATTGTTGTAAATGCCCAGTAATACAGAATACAGCTGTGACAGATATGGCAATTTCCTGCAACATCCTTGAAAGACCTTATTGTATTAACTTTATGTACTATTGTGGACTGGGATTGAATGTAACCTGTCTAGGTGGGGAGATGAGACAGACGTGAGACCTGGGGGTTCAAAAGTATACATCGGAAATGTGACATATACATTTTGGACTCTGGGGGCAATAAGTGTTTAGTGGAGTTCCTAGGGGGAGGTTAATGCACATTCCCAAAGTGGGTTATGCAAAAATCCAGTCTTTTGAAGCTATGTCCTGAGCAATGGGTCATTGTCTGCTGATTACCTGTTACAGAGGCCAAAATCAAAGGTCTGAGTTGTATGAAGAAATGGCTCTTCTGCCCAGTCTCTCTTCTGGTTCTAAAATTAATACCAATTTGTAACCATGGGGAAAACCACGTTGTGGGTTTTGAAGAACTAAAATGTACCAGAACCCTAGGTTCAGGGCTAGCTTTAGGGCCTGATTCGAATACCCAGCGGCGGTCTGGGTCTTAGGCGGCACTTTGGCGGCGGGGGGGTCCTTCACTTGCTCCGGGTCTTCGGCAGCACTGAAGGACACCCCCCTCCCCCCGCCGCCGAAATGCCGCTGAAGACCCGGAGCGAGTGAAGGACCCCCCGCCGTCGAAGTGCCGCCGAAGACCCGGACCGCTGCCAGGTATGTAAAAAAAATAAAAAAGGCACCACGGGCACGGGGCCCTCTTAGGCGCGGGGCCCGATTCCGGGGAATCAGCCTAAAGCCAGCCCTGCTAGGTTGGAGTTGGGGGTGAACTCTGGTAAGCTTTTTAGCATTTGTTTAGGTTCTTTTATTGGTTTAATGTTTTTCTTTTTTTCCTGTAATGCCTTTATCTTAAAAATAAATGTGCTCACTTAGGAGGAATTATGTGGTAGCTTATAACTGCAGGCTATACACTGATCATACCTCTTGGAGAGAAAGCAAAGAGCAGGCGGTGGCATTGTAGGCAGTCTGGCTTGCTGTGGATTTCTCAGTGTAAGGCAGAAAGTTGGACAGCAGTGGTGCAAGTAGGACCTTACAGTCAAGTATGCTGTACCATTAAGATATTTATTGCCAGTATGCCATGCTATAAAGACATAGGAGCAGAACGTGGGGCTGCCGGGTGGCCCCATGCTGGTAGCTCCTCTAGCACAGCTGTACTGTTCCCAGCCCCACCCGCAGGCCTTCCACACAGCTGTCTCTTCTGTCTGGGGTCTGTACAGCCCTGCCAGAAGATAGGGCTGGGGGAGGTACAGCCTCATCGGACGAGCTGCTGGCATGGGGACTCCTGGTAGCCCCACATTCTGCTCCTTTCACCACTGTGGTTCCGGAAAGCTCTGCAGTTCAGAAGTCTATATCTGGCACAGTGAGAAGATAGAGGTTCTCCCCTTCTGCGCCTCCTGGTAATGTGGGATAGGGAGGGGATGGACACAGACGTTGAGAGGTCATGTGCCCCCCACCTTTAGCTGGTGCTCCCCCTTTGTGTCCCTCTCATGAGTCGCCTATGCACAGCGCACTGGTAAGAAATAAATTCTACTTCAACCACTGCTGGGCAGCCTTGATATCCCCAGTCATGAGGAAGAGAGATGTGAATCTCTACCCTGGAGAGGTGATGGCTGAGGAAACTTTAAGTGGATGCACTTGGGGGACCACAGAGGCGGGAAATACAGGTGCAGTTTCCCTGAAACTGAT
This sequence comes from Mauremys mutica, assembly GCF_020497125.1. Taxonomy (NCBI): domain Eukaryota; kingdom Metazoa; phylum Chordata; order Testudines; family Geoemydidae; genus Mauremys; species Mauremys mutica. The sequence continues at coordinate 180,163,552 of NC_059072.1, read as the reverse complement.
AGCAGCCATGTCAGCAACAGGGTAATAAAAGTTTGTCTGATCTTAATAAACAGGGGAGACCACATAAACCAAATGAACTTGCTTTGCATCAGGGGGGAATAGACATGTATAAGCTATGTTTTATGGTATTAGCAGAATGTGATAGATTAATAGAAAGATTAAGACAGGCCTTTCTATTTTAATACTTATTTCTGGAAGGCATGCTGAAATGAGACATACACTCTGATTCCTTTGGAATAGCTGATGCAAAGAAACTCTAAGTTTTATTGCAATAATAATGTGAGTGGATATACTATATCCCCTAGTGGGCCCAGTGTGGTTGGGTGTGTGACCTGGGAAGGACACCACAGGGTTGCAAGCTCAGGAAGGAAAAGTAAATGAACATAGCTAAGAGTCACCTGGGGCTCATTAGCCTGAAAACAACCCAGCCTGGAGTGGATATAAGATTCAGCAAGGGACTTGCTGGAAGTGACTGGATTCCTTTGCACCAGCAGATATGATTGTAGCCAAGCAGTCAAGCTAGGAGAAGTTAGTTGCTTTTGAAGACTGGACTCTGCTGAAAACAACTGAGAGGGTTGTTTGTTTTGCTTAGCCTCTAAGGATAAGTTTGGAACTTCCATTTCCTTTTTCTGAGGACATAAGTAATTAAAGATGTGCATGTTTTCCCATGTGAGGAGAAGGGGCATCATAAACAGCTGTTTAGTTTAAAGTTTTGAGACAGGACTTTGGGTTTTCTGTATCGCTCCTTTCTTCACAAAGGGATAAAGAGTTCTGTTTTCAGTGTCTTGAGGAAGAGACAGATTTAGTTTGTTCTGATGCTTTGCCAGCCTGATCCCTCTCTTTTGTAGAGATGAAGGCATTGAAGACTGAGTTTAATTTGAAGGGCTCCTGAAGATTTAACCCTAAGCCTGAAGAAAGGTTTAGCTGGACTTCTTAAAGGGTCAGAAATTCAGGTGAGGAAGGAAATAATTTTGTAAGTTAAACAGTAAGGAAATTATAGTAATGCTTGTTTCACAAACTGCCTTTTGTCTTGGGCCCCAGAGTGGAATTCACGGGCATAGGATAGGCAGGAACAACCTTTTCCCCTCAGCATTGTTATTGCTTAAGAAACAACTTTTTTCAAACTGAAGAAACTCAGAGCCTCAGATTAGGTGTTCTGGGGTAGCAGTTGAATTTTTCCCATTTTAGTTGTTTCCTCTTCCTTTGTAAAGTGATACATGTCTGGGAGAGATTTGCCTGCTATTCCAGGAAGGATTGAAGACTGTTTGTGCACAAAAGCTAGAATCAAACTTTCAAAAAGGATCCCTGCCTCATTCAGTGTATGAGTAGTTGTCAAAGTTTCCTCCCCACTCTGAACTTTAGAGTACAAATGTGGGGACCTGCATGGACCCTTCTAAGCTTAATTTCCAGCTTAGACCTGATAGCGCTGCCACCAACCAAAAATATAGTGTTTTGGTACACTTTCCATTCCCCCCAAACCTTCCCTGGGGAACCCAAGACGCAAACTCCTTGGATCTTACCACAAGGAGAAATTAACCATCCCCACTCCTTTTCCCCCAGACTTTCCCCTCCCTGGGTTGCCTTGAGAGGCTACACAGATCCAAAACTTCTTGGATCTTAAAACAAAGAGGAATTAACCATCCCCCCTCCTTTTCCCCCCCCCCCCACCAACTCCTGGTGAGTCCAGACCCAACTCCTTGGATCTTAAAACAAAGAAAAATCAATCAGGTTCTTAAAAAGAAAGCTTTTAATTAAAGAAAAAGAAAAGGTAAAAATTATCTCTGTAAAATCAGGATGGAAAATGTATTACAGGGCACTTAAATTTATATAGCCAGAGAAATCCCCCCTAGCCTCAGGTTCAACGTTACAGCAAACAGAGATAAAAATCCTTCCAGCAAAAGAAACATTTACAGGTTGAGAAAACAAACAGAAGACTAACACGCCTTCCTGACTAGGTACTTACAAATTTGAAACATGAGACTGATTCAGAAAGATTTGGAGAGCCTGGATGGACGTCTGGTCCCTCTCATGTCCTGAGAGCGAACACTCCCCAAACAAAGAACACAAACAAAGACTTCCCTCCAACAAGATTTGAAAGTATCTTGTCCCTTCATTGGTCCTCTGGTCAGGTGTCAGGCAGGTTTACTGAGCTTCTTAACCCTTTACAGGTAAAAGAGACATTAACCCTTAACTATCTGTTTATGACAGTGGTTATGCAGTATTTCTCTTTATCCTGCACAATCAATGTATGGCTCAGGCCCAGGGGTGAGCTGCAGCCGGTTGTTAACTGGCTTCCCTGGGAGGGAAGCTTTGATGGGCTTCTCCCGGCCACCGGGGGGCGCTGCGCTGCGGGAGCCATGTGGGCTGCCTGCTGGCCCTGTTGCTGCTGCTGCTCCTTGGACCTCTGGCCCTGGGGCTCCCGCTGCTGCCTGGCGGGTCCCCGGCTGCGTCCTGCTGCTCGGGCTGCTCCCAGCCGCTCTCCCCATGTGAGTGTCTGCCCCCCTGCCCACAGCTGCCTCCTGCCACAGCCCCTGCCCACAGCCAGCCCCTGTTGCAGCCAGCCCATGTCACACTCCTTGCCTCCAGCTAGCCCTGCCCCACGCCCCTGTCTGCAGCCAGCCCCACGTCCACTGGTGCCCGGCAGTTCCCAGGGCCATAACCCTGCACACCTGCTTCAATGGGGGGGTGGGGGCAGGGAGCAGCTGGGACCCACACGTGCACACCCTAGGGTGACCAGACAGCAAGTGTGAAAAATCGGGACAGGGGGTGGGGGGTAATAGGAGCCTATATAAGAAAAAGACCCCAAAATTGAGACTGTCCCTATAAAATTGGGACATCGGGACACCCTGGCACACCCCAAGGGAGTGGCGGGGACCCACACATGTGAAACAGAGCTCATTTCTAGTTCAGGCCCATCTTTTTAGAAAAGAACTTTAGGTAGGGTTAACATACATCTGTATTTTCCCAGAGAGCCTGTATTGTCAGGCTTTTAGGTTCTTAAATCACTGTCTGGGCAGAATTTTTAAAATTTAAAAATTCCTCCCGGGAAAATACGGACGTATGGTAACCCTATTGGTACAAAAAATACATACTGTGGCACATCCCTTAAATCAGAACTTTTTATAGGGAACCGGTTGTTACGATTTTAGCAGCTCATCACTGCCCAGGCCTTATTTACTGGGCACCATCCAAACCCTGCACTGACTGTATCCCCCAGTGGCCCAATATGGTTGTGTGTAGGACTTGGGAAGGACACCTCAGGGCTGCAAGTTCAGGAAGGAAAAGTACATGAACATAGCTAAGAGTCACCTGGAGCTCATTAGCCTGCAAACAACCCATCTTGGAGTGGATATAAAATTCAGGAAGGAATTGCATATGCTAGAAGTGACAAGACTGTAGAAAGGATTCCTTTACATCAGCAAATATGACTGATTTCCTCCTGAGTGTGTCAGTGGTGCTCTCATCTCCTCCTGGACGGGTCAGTGGTCCATCCATCATACATTAATGAATTTATCTTCCCAACATCTCAGAGATTAGGTGGTACCAGTAGCTGAAAGCCCATACTATCATAAGGGTGTAATTCATAAAATCATATGTGTAGAAAGGCCAAAAATGCCCGAGAACTTAAAAATTGGGTAGTAACAGGCCGTGAATCCCAGTGATGATTAAACTTTATGATATTCTGAACAAAAAAAGCTCTCAGCCATGCTTATAGCTGTTTCCATCATTTCACACTGACTCAACAGACATGCTAGTGTAACCCATGCCAGCTTGGTATGGCACTCTCTTCCCCTCTAGTAGCACCTAATAGACCAGCTAGATGTTGATGAACTTGCCACAGCCTTGGCTAAAAGACATGTCTTTTAGCTCAGGAGTTAACAAACTGTGGTTTGCGTACTGTGAGGGTATGCGAGACATCTCGGGGAGGAAGGAGGTTCAGTTCGTTCTCCACAGGTTCAGTTGCCTAGCAACTGTCCAGTCTAACTGAGCTCAGAATTTAGTCCAGGTTTTTGTGTTTTTATTTTTGGTTGTATACGTTGCACTATAACTATATCTGTATGTAACAGTGTACACAAAGTATCAGTGATGAGAAATGTAGGGGGATGCAGGCAGCTGCTAGATCAGGAAGGGGGTAAGAAAAGTTTGGGAACCTCTATTTTAGTTCATGTAGTAGAGGCTCATGCATTGAGCTTCAGAGGTCACAGGTTTGACCCCAGCTGCCAATGACAGGAATCTGTTGGCATTACACTAGGCTTCAGTGTGACACACACAGTGACAATCCTGGAATCTTATTATATAAGTAATCATACATTTAGAGTTGTTTCTCTGTGTTTGTAATGGATGTAGAAGGAGCCACAATGCAGATTGGGCTCTTTGGCCATTACTGCAATATAAATGCATGATATGGAAAATTGGATGGATTTTTATCTATATCCTGTTTGAAATATTGCTCCAATAAAAACAAATGTGGTACCAAGATTTTTTCCTCCCCAGCCTTACAAGTAGCTGTCTCATAAGAAAATCTAAATAATAATCCTAAATTTGCCAATATTTCCAAGTTTGCCTGGAAAAAAAGCCACCTGAAGTTGCAAGAAAAATCTTAATTGAAAGAAAACAGTGGTGGGTCTTGGATTTTTTTTTAACCTTTTGTCTACCTTCAATTAAGAGCTGAGGTGGATGCATTTAAACTTTGAAATCAGCAGTGGATTGAAACAAAACAAAATCTATGCCCAGAAGACACATTTGGACATCTGTTATGACATAAAATGTGGAGAGGTCTAAGCAGGTATATAATAATCAAATAACTTGTTTTGCAAACATGAGATTTTTTGCTCACTTCCCCATATGTTGTCCCACAATAAGTTCTCTTTATACATGTCAACCTTATGGACAGATTAATAAGATTAATGAAATCCAATAGAGACAAGTGCAAAATACTTCATGCAGGAAAAATCTAATGTACAGCTACAAAATGGGGAATAACTGGCTAGGTGGTAGTACTGCTGAAAAGTCTATGGAGGTTAGAGTGGATCACATATAGACTATGAGTGAAAAGGGCTCATATCATTCTCGGGTGTATTAACAGGAATGTCATATGTAAAATACAGGCGGTAATTGTCCCTCTCTACTCAGCACTAGTGCGGCCTTAGCTGAAGTACTGAGTTTAATCCTCGACACCACACTTTAGGAAAAGTGGACAAATTGGGTCCAGAGGAAAACAACACAAATTATAAAAAGTTTAGAAAACCTGACCTGTGAGGAAAGGTTAAAAAAAAAAAACCACAGTCCTGAGAAAAGGAGACTAAGGGAGGACCTGATAACATTCTTCAGATATGTTAATCACTGTTACAAAGGCGATGATGATCAATTGTTCTCCAAGTCCCCTTAAGGTAGGACAAGAAGATAATGGGTTTAATCTGCAGCAAGAGAGGTTGAGGTTAGATATTAGGAAAAAACTGTCCAATGGCAAGCTTAGTTAAGCGCTTGAATAGGCTTCCAAGGGAAGTTGTGGAATCCCCATCACTTCAGGTTTTCAAGAAGAGGTTGGACAGACACCTGTCAGGGATGATCTAAGTTTCCTTTGTCCTGCCTCAGCACAGGAGGCTGGACTTGATCACTTCTCAAGGTCCCCTCCAGCCCTACATTTCTGATTCTCTAACCACACAACTTCACAGTTCGATCACATATTTAGCCTTTTCAACCAGCACCATGTCCACGTAAATAAAAAAGAAAACCCTTCCATAACTGCCCATTGCACTATAATTTCCCCCCTGGGAGAGGTTGGAAGAGAGAATGAACTACAGGAAGGCACCTGATACTACAAGTATGACGGCAGTATTAGAGTCTATGTAAAACAGACATGTTCTAAGTGCTTTTTTAAACTATTATTTTCAAGGAGCTGCATTTTAATGATCTGTACTACCTTTATTTATAGTGTGTGCTCCATCATTTTCAACTAAATGTTCTTATGGAACTTATGGAAGTCTCACCTGAACATGCAGAACCAAGATTATGACTCTTATGAGGAAATAGGCTTGGTGAACGTTTCCTGATAGACAATTGATCTTTGTAATAAAACACCAATTATGTTGAAGGATCATGTAAGTGTTCAGTTTGTAACCTTACACACCAATATTACAGTGACTTTAAGATTCCAATATGGGAATATATTAGTATATATATAGATCAATATATTAAAACAAAGGTAACATATCTACTGAGGTATAAACCTGTACTTTAACATATTACATTTCAAATTGTGGTTATTTGTGAGTCTGCATCTTCATTTTACAATTGGTAATTTTTTATTTGTGTAATTATTAACAGCGTAGGGAAATTGATGCAATAAAAGTATAGCATGCAAGATGAAACAGATGGGAGCATTAGTGCCCATTTAAATATTACACTTTACAATAAAATCTATTGCAGTTCTTGAGAACTTCCCCTCTCATGTTCTGCGGTGTTTACTCATACAATGGTGCAGAAATTACAGTGTGAAAAACAACTAAATGCAGCATTTTTAGTGCTCATTAAATCCCTTTTTAATGTGTATGCCTTTTAAAATAATTCTCCTCTTTGCTTCTGGCTCATATGCCTGGCAAAAAAGAAGCTGACAGAGATTGTCTGCAGCTTTAAACAGACTTAAAAAAAAACATCAATAGAAAAGAATAATATAGAAAAATGTAAAATATTGAGACACATTCTAACTTTAGGCTGCTTTCAAGTTAGAGTACGTGAAACAGAAAGTATAGTCAGTATTTAGGGGGGCAGGCAATCTTTTAGGTGTTGTAATTTTTATTAAGAATATTTCAAATCCATTATTATTACAGTTACAATTACTGTCTTAAATCAGCAGTTAATAGCATAACCTAAATAACATAATCTAAGCAAACTTATCTGTTCATAGAAATCTGTTGGTGTAGATCATACCATTCTGCAGAAACACCTGCAGCCTTGACATTGCAGAGTTTTAGTCTCCTTATGCAGTACAGGGGGATAAAGTGTGTCCTCTGTACAGTGAACTTAGTCTGACCCACCTAACTTGCATATTTGAGGGCATCTATGGAGCACTGTGAATTTGGACAGACCATTAAAGATTGTATTCCCCATCTCTCCTCCAGCCTTCATGGCAGCACAGTTTCCCCGGAAACTGCAAATGCTACAGGGTAGCAGTGATTGATGCAGTCTTTCTATATGGATGAAAACATGCATCAAAAGGAAAATACAAAGATAGAAGGACAGAGCAAAAAGATTAGGATTCTTTAACATGATTAGTATGTTTATAGCACTTCTGTACTCCTCTTCAATGCAAGAAAAGTACCATTCATTCAAATTCATGTGCCTTCATTTTTTAAAATATATCTTCAAATGTTACAGAAACACTGTTTCAGAGTGCAAGACACTCTGCATTAGAGAATTCTTTACAATATTATTGGCAATATTCTTATCCCTTTCCCTGTGAAACCAGGAGCCTTTGACCTAGTCTATGGTGGCAGTGGCATGTAGTACATGTGTACCTACTTTGTGGCAGTGAAAGGTAGGCTGTGTGCACACTCACTGTGGTGGGTCGCTATGCGTGACAGTGAAAGACTCCAACAAAAGGCCTCCCTGCTGCCAGACCCTTTCCCTGCTGCCTCCCTCCTGCTGGAGCCTTTCTCTGCTGCTGGAGTCCTTCACTGCACTGAGGAATGGTTCCATCAGTAGGGATGCAGCAGGACATTACATGGCTAAAAATAGCAGCATAGACATGTGAGGTACTGTTTGGGCATTTATAGAGGCCTGGAGGGTATATGCCCTAGGGTTCTGGCATGTAGGGCACTGTACTATTCTTGCCTAAGCAGTGCCTCACTGTCTATAATGCTATTTATATTCATGCTAGCTGGGCATGCAGTGTCTGTACTCTATATGCTGCTGTAAGTATAGACCTACCCTTAGTTACCAAAGCCAATATTGCTCCTTCTTACAGGACGATCCAAGGAAGGGGATTTAAGAGGCAATGACGGCCCACCCACAGACCCAACATTATCTGTAGCGGCTCACTGCCTTTCTTCAGCTCTCCTGTCCCTGCAGATACTGCCAGAGACACCCTGGACACAGCGATTTAACCAGATCACTTAAAAATGCCATTACACTTCATCAGAACATAAGAACAGCCATACTGGGTCAGACCAATGGTCCATCTAGCCTAGTCTTCCAACAGTGGCCATTTGCAGATGCTTCAGAGGGAATGAACAGAAAAGGGCAATTTATTAAGTGAGTCATCCAGTCCCAGCTCCTGTCAGACAGAGGTTTAGGAACACCCAGAGCATAGGGTTGTGTTCCTGACTGTCTTGACTAGTAGCAATTGAGGGACCTAATGTCCATGAACTTGTCTAATTCTTTTTTGAACCCTGTTATACTTTTCACCTTCATGACATCTTTGGAAATAAGTTCCAGAGGTTGACCGTGCATTGTGTGAAGAAGTACTTCCTTACTTTGTTTTAAATCTTTGGCCTATTCATTTCATCACACAACCCCTGGTTTTTGTGTTGTGTGAAAGCGGTAAACAACATTTCCTTATTCACTGTCTCCATACTATTCATGCTTTTATGGACCTTAATCTTTGCATCGGTCTTAACGGCTGAGGATGTGAGGGAGAGTCCCAACCCTGAGCCATTCTTTTTAGGTAACAAATCTGAGGAACTATCCCAGATTGAGGTGTCATTAGAGGAGGTTTTAGGAAAAAATGATGAATTAAATAGTAATAAGTCACCAGGACTAGATGGTATTCACCCAAGAGTTCTGAAGGAACTCAAATGTGAAATTGTAGAACTACTAACTGTGGTTTGTAACATATCATTTAAATCAGCTTCAGTACCAAATGATTAGAAGATAGCTAATGTGACACAAATTTTTAAAAAGGTCTCCAGAGGTGATCCTGGCAATTACAGGCTGGTAAGCCTGACTTCAGTACTGGGCAAACATTGCAGAATTTTAGCCTCCTTATGCAGTATAGGGGGATAAAGTGCGCCCTCCCCCAGGGGAGGCTCTTTGGCAGCAATTCGGCGGCGGGTCCCTCAGTCCCTCTTGGAGGGAAGGCCCTGCCGCCAAAGAATGGATGAAGTGGCGGCGGTAGAGCCTGTGATTTTGGGGGGTCAACTCATGATTTTTGACTGCTTGGGCTGGTAATGTTGCTTCCAAGATGGTCTTTGGTTCCAGTCCAGTTCCAATCCAGAGAGGGACTCACAGGTTAAGAGAGGCCGGAGGTGCTGGATATCAGCAGTGGCCACTAGGGATCAGCATGTGTCCTGAGAATGCTGGGAGTTCAGGCTTGCAGGGCGGGATCAGGGGTGGCAGGTTTGTAGAAATTTTGGTGGTGCCCAGAACCTGCCCCCGCCCAAACTCCCCCCCCACCTGCCCAAGGCTCTGGGAGGGAGTTTAGGTGAAGGAGGAGGCCTTAGGCTGGGGCAGGGAATTGGGGTGCAGGCTCTGGGAGGGAGTTTGGGGATGGGAGTGGTGGAGAGGGATGGGGTGCAGGGGTGAGGGCTGTGGGTTGTGGCTGCAGATGAGTTTGGAGTGTGGGAGGGGCTCAGGGTGAGAGTAGGGGTGAAGGCTCTGTCGGGGGCTGGTAATGGGAGATTTGGGGTGTGGGAGGGGCTCAGGAGATGAGAGTAGGAGTCTGGGGCATGAGGGCTCTGGCTGGGACTGGGGATAAGGTGTTTGGGGTGCTGGAGGGGCTCAGGGCTCGGGCAGAGGGTTGAGGGTGCGGTGGGGGGATGAAAGCTCTGACTGGGGGTGTGGGCTCTGGGGTGGGGCAGGGCTGGGGATGAGTTTGGGGTGCAGGCAGGCTGCTCCGGGACAGGGGCCAGAGAGGAGGACTCCCCCCAGCCATTTCCCTGCCGGCAGCAGCAAGCTCTGGGGGAGGAGGAGCCCCCCTTTCCTGCCCCACCAGCAGCACACTCACCCCCACCACTGTCTCTGCAGGTGCTCCTAGGGCCCCTCTCAGGTCCAGGAATCTCCCTCGCCTTCCCCGTGGTGGATGCCGGGGGTGCTGCGTGCGCCTCCTCCCCTGCCGTTGACCCTGACTGTAGCCTCACTGGGGGTGAGGGATGGGGCTGCCTCCTTGCCCAGCAGGAGGCAAGAGTGGTGACTGCGGGCAGGGGATAAGAGGGGATAAGAGTAAGTTGTCATGGGATAAGAGGGAAGATAAGTACCAGGGAGGGAAAAGAGTTATTTAAGTTAAGCACCAATCTGAACACAAGAATAAATGGATATAAACTGGCCATCAACAAGGTTAGGCTTGAAATTAGATGAAGGTTTCTAACCATCAGAGGAGTGAAGTTTTAGAACAGCCTTCCAAGGGGAGCAGTGGGGGGAAATAATCTAACTGTCTTCAAGACTGAGCTTGATAAGTTTATGGAGAGGATGGTATGATGGGACTGCCTACAATGGCATGTGGCCCATCGACGACTGCCAGTAGCAAAAATCCCCAATGGCCAGAGATGGGACACTAGCTACTACAGAGAATTCTTTCAGAGGTATCTGCCTGGTGGGTCTTGCCCACATGCTCAGGGTCTAGCTGATTGCCATATTTGGGATCAGGAAGCAATTCTCCCCTGAACCAGATTGGCAGAGACCCTGGTGAGTTTCACCTTCCTCTGCAGCATGGGGCATGCCACTTGCAGGTTTAAACTAGCGTAAATGGTGAATTCTCTGTAACTTGAAGTCTTTAAATCATGATTTGAGTACTTCAGTAACTCAGCCAGAGCTTATATGTCTATTACAGGAGTGGATGAGCGAGGTTCTGTGGCCTGCAATGTGCAGGTCAGATTAGGTGATCACAATGATCCCTTCTGACCCTAAAATCTTTGAGATCTGAGCCACTGGCTCACCCTCGTCCACATGTTTGTTGACCCCTTCAGAGAATTCTACAACATTGATGCAGCATGCTTTCCATTTACCAAAGCCATGTTGACTCTTCCCAAACATATTGTGTTCATCTGTGTCTGATAATTCTCTTCTTTACTATAGTTTTAACCAATTTGCCTGATACCAAAGTTAGGCTTAGTGGTCTGTAATTGCCAGGATTTCCTCTGAAGGCTTTTTTAAAAGTCGGCATTCCATTAACTATCCTCCACTCATCTGGTACAGAGGCTGATTTAAGCAATGGTTTCCACACCACAGTTAGTAGTTCTGCAATTTCATATTTGAGTTCCTTCAGAACTCTTGGGTGAATATCATCTGGTCCTGGTGACTTATTACTGTTTAATTGACCAATTTGTTACGAAACCTCCTCAACTGACACCTCAGTTCCTCAGATTTGTCACCTACAAATCATGGCTCAGGTGTGGGAATCTCTCTCACATCATCTACAGTGAAAACCAATGCAAGAATTCAGTGCCCTTGTCTTTCTTGTCATTAAGGAGCTGTTATCTGATGAGAGAGGGTCTTTCTCCTATCTGCTACAACTCCCAAATTTTGTGATAAAAGACGTTCTTCAATAAAATCAGAGTCAAGTAGTGCATACCCAGGTTAATCAGTTATTACTGAAGGCTTGTATAGGCCTACTTGCCATCTGAATTGCAGTTGTAGAACTTTTATCACTTCTCCCGGTGCCATCATTACATCTAGAATGAATAAGGCCTTTAGTTTAATGAAGTTCCTTCCCGTTGACAGTTTATTACATCAATAACCAAATGATTTTGAATAGAATTTGAATGAGTCGATAAAATCTGATTCAGATTTTCAACTTTTTTACTTAATGGAAAAAGTAGGATTTAATCAACCAGTCTACATGTTCTTCATTGATTACTGTGCCAAAAAGCTTTTGACCCTATCACACAGGTACAGTCTTGTGATGCTTGACAAAGATTTCTCAGCTTACTATAGTAACTGAATTACTTCAATAACTGAGTTTAAAAGCATAGCTATTCAAACTGGAAAAAGAACACCACCCTCATTTCTTATCAGCGTCCTAATACCGCACCATGTTTTTCATAAACTTTATTTTTGTTTGTATATAAAATACAAACACACAAAGAAACTAAGCATATGTAAATAAGATGGAATACATGCACAAGATGGAAATAGCATTTAAATAATTAATGTTCATTATTTATAAAACTTGGAAAAATAAAACAAAAGCAAACAAAGAAACAAACAAACAAAAAAACCCTGAACTTGTAGAGGTCATGCAAGGCATCAATTATTAAAACGACTAAAAAGATAAATGTGAGAACATAATTTATGATTACTGGGGATTAATATATACTAAGCTGCAAAAGTATGAAACAGTTTTATGGTGACCAGACATCCTCATGTTTTTTCCAATTGTTTCTATTAGACAGTGTCTTTTCCCACTCCCCCCATTATTACAGTAGTAGAGAGCTCACTAAGCCAGTTTGTGTATGAGAGAGAAATTGCAGATTTTTATTTTCTCAATATAACTCTTTTGGCCAGTAAAATAGTTACTGCAATCCATTTCTTAATTTCAACTGGTAATACCAAATCATTCAGCACTCCTGAAATCTAGACGCGTGGAGAAGGAAAGATAATGACACTTAACGTTTTTGTGAGGGCGCTGAGTATGACGTTCCAAAACACATGCATTTTTGACAGATGCAGAAGATGTGTGGGAGGTTGGCATAGGGCTGTTTGCATTTCCACATTTTTACTTGATTTTTCTCTAGATTCTTGCCAATCTAGCCTTAAACATTGACTGCACCACACCTACAAGCGGGAGATGGGGGGGGCGTTCTTGCTGCCCAAAAGAAGGGAACAGTGCTTTATGGGTGCGGGAGAGAGGAAAACCTCAGCAAAAGGGGATAAGGGGCCAGTGTGGCAATGCTGACTCATCCCCTGGGAACCGGATGGGCAGAAGTGTTTAAATGGGGCAGCCATGTGCGTTAAACCCCTTTTACGCAGAGCAGGCTGAGGCAGCACCCACCCTTCCTCCCCTTTAGGTGTGAAATCCAAGGTTTGGTCAAGCCCTGCTGTGGGCATTGCGCTAGCTGTCCCTTTTTTAGGGGGGGCTGGGAAGGAATTTTTCGCTTACTACCAAATTGGCCTAGGTAGAGTTGGGATTTTTTTTGCCTTCCCCACAGTGGGTTCAGGAAAGGCTTTGTTCATGCATTGCATGAAGGACGGTAGGCTATATGTCGCAACTCATTATGTAAGCACAGGGTGGATGTCCAGTGCAGGTACTCCATAGGGAAGGCATCCACTGACCACATAAATGGCTTGGAAAAGGACGTTAAAAGGAGGTATTGGTTAAAGGAATGAATGGGGGTTGGGGAGAGGGGTGGGAACTCCTATGATCAGTATGGCAAGGAGCCCAACCCCCCTTCTTATAGCCATGGGCAGTAGGTGAACCAGCTGTTGTGGGATGCTAGCCCCCAGCCTCTCCCCTTCTGCCCGAGGCCCCACCCCTCACCCTTCCCTTCTGCCCTCTCTCCCAGAGCACCCAGATCCCAGATTGCAGGATCCCAAGCACCCCCAGCTCTGGAGCTCCGGGTGGCTGGGTGGAGTGGCCACAACACCCCCAGCCCTGCTGGAGCTCTGGATGGTTGGGCAGAGTAACCGCAGTGCCCCCAGCCCTAGAGCTCCAGGCAGCACGGCCCTCAACTCCAATCCCAGCCGTGGAGCACCAGGTGGCCAGTCAGCACGGTCCCAGCCCCAGCACCTGCCGCCCCAGCCAGCCTGGACTATGGAAGAATGTGCTGGGAACCTGGAAGGAACTGCAGGAAGGGGCTTAGGGGTGAAGCGTGGGCAGGGTGCACCATGTCCCTGTGGCCTGTGCCGCTTCCCGCAGCTCCCATTGGCCGGGAACGGCAAACTGCGGCCACTGGGAGCTGTAGGCGGCCATGCCTGCGGATGGTCAATATAAACACACTGTCTCATGGCCCGCCAGCAGATTACCCTGATGGGCCGCAGATTGCCCACCACTGTTCTAGAAGAATCACAAGGATAAAAAACATGAAGTATTTTTCACATTAAGCCAGATCCCTCCTGATTTCCATTGTGATAGCAAGGCTAAGTCCCCGCCCCCACACCACCACCCCCACACCACCACCACTATTTTTCTTTGCAACTGAGATTGAGAGGGTAATGCAAAGCTTTAAGCCACCAATAAATAATTCCTATAAAGTGACTTTTGTTTCCATATTTCTTAACATGTTCTTCTAAAGATGATAGAGTTGAAACAGACCAATTGTCCTCTATCCTTGCCTGAATCCTTGAGCGTAGCCACTGAAAGAAGGAACTGTGAGACAGTGGTAGCTGATTTTTGTTATACACGTAATTGAAGGAAGACAGTCTATCATCTTGTATTACATCTTTAATTTTTGTTAATCCTTTTTCTATCCAAATTGTTTTAAGCATGGAGTTGGCCTTGATCCTGAGGCATGGGTTATCCCATAGTGGTACGAGAAGAAATTAATAAGACTGGATGCTCTTGTCATCTTAATGTGTTGCAGGATGCCCCAGGTAGATGCAAAGACAGGATTTTTCGTTAAGGGTGTGGAAAGCCTCTTAAGGTATATAAAAGAAGAGAGGGAACCCATGGCATAGCTAAGCTTTTTTTCAAACTCAAACTACACTGGCGAATACACCATATTTTAAAGCTGATGAAAGACAGAGATGTGTATTATGAACAGTAAGCTGAAATGAAGTGCTATGTGGTAAAATGGGAGATAAAGGCCTTTGTAAAAAAGAGATAGGAGGATCACAAAATAACTAAGATTTAATTAGTATCTTTTATGCCCCAGTTCAGCAAGGTAATTAATCACCTGTCTAACTTAAAACATGTGAGTTGTCCTATTCACTTAATAGGACTACTCCTTTGCTTAAAGTGAGGCATATGCTTCAGTGCCTTCCTGAATTGGGGATCTCTGACTGAGAATTCTAAAAGACAGGAATTTTCTTCATTTTGGTGTACCATGCAGGGCAAAGCAGCTTGTGAGTGCTAAACCAATAAGTAAACTCTAAATCCTTAGCATCTCATAAGCATGAGCAAGACAAGTGAACATTGCTTAGTGATTCTCACTGTGTGAGCGAATATTCCATAAATAAATAGACACATCTAAAAAAAAATCATGCATTTCGGCTATTCAAATTGATTCCAGACTTTTGAGAAGAAACACATCTCCATGGCTACACGACTCCTGACTGAATCCCCACCACAGAATTTGGGTTCAGAATAGTAACTTCATTTTAAAAAATAATTGTGTATAGCACTTATTATGTATGCAGTTTAATCTTATGCATTTGGATTTCTAACAATAATAAAAAGGGAATTCCTATTCAGAGTTCCTCTTACTTAGTTAACAGACTGCTTCCTCCTGTCTCTGATGCTGCCTGGGGTTTAGAACGGGGTAGGCAAACTTTTTGGCCAGAGGGCCATATCTGGGTGGGGAAATCGCATGCAGAGCCATGAATGTAGGGCTTGGGCAGGCGGTTGGGGTGTGGGAGGGAGTGTGGGCTGCAGCAGGGATGTGGGGTGCAGCAAGGGGCTCAGGGCATGGCATTGGGGTGCAGGGAGGGGTGCGGCAGGGGGCTCAGGAAAGGGGATTGGGGTGCAGGAGGGGCTCGGGGTGCGGGCTCCGGCCCAGTGCTGCCGCTTACCTAGAGTGGCTCCAGGGTGGCAGTGGCGCGCAGCAGGGCTAAGACTGGCTCCCTGCCTGCCCTGGCCCCACGCCGCTCCCAGAAGTGGCCAGCACCACGTCCCTGTGACCCCTGGGGGAGGTGGAGGCAGAGGGCTCTGTGCACTGCCTTTGCCTGCAGATACCTCACCAGAAGCTCCCATTGACCGTGGTTCCCCGTTCCCGGCCAAGGGGAGCTTCTGGTGTGGAACCTACAGGTGAGGGCAGCACACAGAACTCTCTGGCCCACGTTCCCCAGGGGCTGCAGAGATGTGGTGCCAGCTGCTTCCGGGAGTGGCACGGGGCCTGCAGCGCCATGGGGGTGGCAATTCCGTGGGCCGGATCCAAAGCCCTGATGGGCCGGATCTGGCCCGCGGGCCATAGTTTGCCCATCTGACAGAATCCGGTCTGTCAGCAATGCAAAACCAGAGGGGAGTTCTCTTGGAATGGAGAGCAGGAGAAGAGAGTCAGTTCAGATGAGGAAGGGAAAGAGTAAGAGGGTGTATGCAGAAAGGAGAGCTAGAACAGAGAGAGGAACTAGAGAAGTATCATCACAGGAGACAGAGGCCAGCCCAAGATTGTGGAATGAACCTCCACAGGAAGGAGGGGTTGTGACAAAACTCACCACCTTCTGCTCCAGAGGCAAGGCTGATTTCTTTAAACTTACTTTCTATAGCATAAGCATATAGCGGTGTGTGTTTGTGTGTGTGTGTGTGAGAGAGAGAGGGAGAGAGATCATTATATATAATTCCAAAACAAAATACTGCATACACTTCTTCCCCTGGCGAAAGGGTGAAAGAACAAACAAGTGACAGATGCATACTGGAAGGCGCACCGTTAATGCAGTGATGAGTGTGATATAAGAACCTATATAGAATAGAGAGGAAAAAAGAGAGGTGGATAACAAGAAAAATGAGAGAAGGAAGGTGACTGGACAAATGAGGGGAAAGGAAAGAGCTTGAGATTTGAACATAAAATCTATAAAAGAAAAACGTTTCAGAAAAAAACAGCTGAGATGTATTATATGGTGCTGCAAGCCTGTATGTGCGTGTTTTTTAATGGAGCTTAAATGGAAGAAAGTATTTTGAACTTTCACTGTTGTTTCCAGCTTCTCCTTCATTTGTTTTTTGTTTTTCTTCTATTTCCTGCTTCTTCATCATCTTACTTGCTCCATCTCTCCCTCTGCCTTTGGAAGAGAATGAAACATGGGTCTGCAGTATCAGACTGTTGTCCTTGACCAGGCTAGCCTTATAAATAGACATTTTGTACCCATACAACATGGTCAAGAAGTACTTGGGTGTAAAACATGGTTAAAATGAATGATGTGGAACCCTTTGTGGAGAGTTGTGGTTGTGAGATTTTAAATCAATAAACCCATAATTTCTGTTTTCCGGGGGCATCCTCCCTTCTGCTTGCACGCCTACTTTAAATTTTCCCCAGCCTCCACTGCAGAGGTTGGTGATTAATGATGTTCATGTAGATTTTTGAAGAACACAATCTCATGAACTAATCTGAAGACATATTAGACAAGGGAATGTTATTTTTAATTGTATTATGACACTGCCTCGATGAAAGTATTAGTTCCATGTTTATTTTGTGTAACTAAGGTGTGCACATGCTATTACTATGTTTTACCACTGCTTCCCTATCTTCAGCAGTACTTTATTAGAATTAGGAACATAGCCCTCAATTAATCCAAGTAATTTTCAACAGCCATTCTGATGCATCCACTTTAGCACCATACTGATAGTACTGACATTTGCCTGGCTTTGGTAATACATTTTTTATTTATTTCCATTTATTCTACTGCAGTTTCTATCATCCTTTGATTTATCATCTTTCTTTACTTACTTTAGATTTTTTTATGCTCATCAACTAATTTGAAATCAGCAAGTATAAGCAGTAGTATAACAAGCCTATAGATTATGTGAATACACACAACATAATTAGAATGAAACATAATAGAAATTACAATGATAATGTTGCATTAAGATTTATTCATTTAATAAAATGCTTTGCATCTGACTTAAATACTAACCTGCCATTTCTCATTCTATCTTTACCCCCTACATTAGAAAACAAAATCTAAAACCCAGAACTACAACAACAAAACAACATGTAACTAACGAGGCTGTGATATTTTTTCACCATATTCATTTGCTTGTATGTTATTTCTCCACCTCTTTTCCTTTATTTGTTTTGAGGGTTTTAGACTGAGTATGTTTACACTGCGCTAAAAGACCCGTGGCACTGCCACAGCTGGCCTGTGTCAGCTGACTTGGATGAGGGACTATAAAATTGCAGACATTTGGACTTGGGCTGGGACCTGGTTTCTGGGACCCTCCCCCTTGTAGCATCTCAAAACCCAGTTCCAGCACAAGCCCGAACATCTACACTGCGATTTTATAGCCCTGCAGCCCAAGCCCCATGAAACCAAGGCCAGGCATGGGTCTTTTATTGCAGTGTAGATGTATCTTGAAAGACCTCAAGGGTACAGATTGTCTCTTTTCTATGCTTATAAAGAACTTAGCACAATGTGGTGCCAGTCCCATTTGGGACTGGAGGGCTCTGCTATCACAGAAGAGATTACTACTACTAATGAAGGGTGTTTCTAGCTACACCATCCATGAGCAGCTCTGGAAAGGAATAGTGATTCAGAGAGTCTTCCTCTTTCCCCATTACCTCTTTCCCCCATCACCTGTACGGGCTGTTATACAGCTGCATAGCAGATGATACACTGTGCATAACAAGTTGTTCAGTTGTAAGTAATCTGCACATTAGGACTTGAATGTAAGGTTTTTGATACAAAAACAGCATTTTTATCACTTCATAGAAATTGGAAAACATCTTATCTAATCTATGCTCAGCCTCTTGGCCAACGTAGGATTGTTCCCTGCAGAATATTTTCTAGTGCTTTTTGTCCTTGAGCTAATGTTAATTAACTGACAGTGGCAGTAATTCCTACCTACTCTTTCAAGGCCTTCATCCCCTAGAGGCTGAGACTGGATTTAAAACTTTGTTTAAAGTATTTATAACTATGATTTTGACTGCAGTGGCTTTTTTTTCTTTCTTTTATTTTTCCTGTTGTTGTAATGGCTTAGGCTTTTACTGCTGCCTTTTTAGCCTCAGGAATCGTTTGGAAAGAGTTGTTACACCTTTATGGGAGATTTTTCCTAGTTAAAATTTGAAAAGAAAAATAAATTATATATAAACTGGCAACACGAATAAAACAAAGGAATTGCACATACCATCGAAATTATTTAATATACACAGAAGTATCTATAGAGTACATTTTAGAAACTCCATTCACAAGCTGCACAATAGTGACTTCTCCACATTTAATGTGTCTTGAGCCTTAGGCTGCCAATTTCTTTAAGCCCTTATAAAAAAGATGATGGAGGTGGTCATAAATGTTGTTTTTTTTAAATAAAGGAATTTTAGAACAACTCTTTTTACAATGCAAATATGAAGGAAGCGTAGAAGGGAAGATGGAAAGTTAGTTGTCTGCCTTGTCTTAACTGAATTTCCATCCTTCCAAAAGTTTTGAATTTCTTTTAAGTTTAACCTAAACTCTGAATTTCCTGATTTTTATTAGTTATTTTAATACTTTTTATCTTCTTGTAAGAGGAATTTTTAATTATTTATTTTAAACACTGAAGTCTGTGATATGCACTTTCAACCTTAACTCCAAACTTTCAATGTTTTTGGTTTGGGAATTTCTTAGTTTATTTTAAATGTTTATGAAATGCTTAAAGTAACAAAAGTCTCTTTGAGTGTTGGGTTGTTGATTATCTGTGTTCCCTAAATTAGCTTCTGACAGTAAATCTTTGGAACTCTGCAAGCTCATGCTCACCTTGGTCTTGTGTTTCCACACTCACTCACACTCTATAAAAAGTAGAATCAGAGCTAAGCCAACTTCAGTTTCCATGCTGAGTACGTTTGCAGGATGGGGAAGAGCCCAGTGACTGGAGGAATATAAGGAAGGGGGAATGGCTAGGCACCTTTGTCAGAGGACACCAAAAGATTAAGGGGTAGTAAGACTTCGAGTGCGGCTGGAACATGGAGTCAAAAGTTTGAAAGGAAGCAGGGCTGAATGGTAAACTGGGAAGGTTGGAGGACGCAGTAGAGTTGAAGACTAGATAATCAAACAGTTGTCATTTGATATTATGTGATCTGCACATCTATTGACTCTTTCTGTTCCCTCTTCCATGGAAACCTTTTTAACGTTTACATGGCTCACTGTGCCAGAGGAGCTCTCAACCTCTGTATGCTGCTATTGGTCCCTCCTGTAAACTTTCTCCTAAGTTCCTCCCTCTGAATTCCCCTTCCTCTGACAGCCGGAGCACCCAAGGCCAGAGGTCGAAGAGAAGGGTGGAGGCTCAATTCTTTCAATAGAGAACAATTTATTTTAATCCCTGCATGTTTCCAGCATCTGGAGGCCAGAATCCTTAATGAAGTTAGAACTCCCGTACTTTTGCTATGCTTGTTTGTGTGCAAAGGAGGTAGCATGTAGAGATGTTGTGCAAGGGGGACTCAGCAGTCCCCTGCATGCCACCGAGGCACTAAGCCCAGATCCACAGCAGCCCATTTCTTTGGAGTGAAGAGCCAGATGGCTATTGTCAAGAGTGCCTGGTGGATCTGTGAATGATGCTAATGTAGACGAGGATGAATGTTTTCCACATCAGCCCTATGCACATATGACAGGGCATGAAACTTATATACTTGTCCCATTTAATATGCACACCTTTCCCAAATTTCATGTTAAGTGGTTAAAAAATGGAAGTCAAGTCATTTTTTGTCTGAAACTTAAGAAATTGAGATAATTCTTCAGTCCCCCTACAAATAGATTCATATCAAATTATTGTTGGGCTCAAAATAAGGCTACGAAGGTACTGACACACTGGGCAGAATAGAGCCAATCATGGTTGTGTGAAAAAGGAAGAAATATCTCAGACTGGAGACATCTGCTATTGGAGACACCTTTCTCTGAGGGAAATGAGAGATTCAAGATCTGGTACTTAGTCAGATAAGAGATTCAAGAGGTTCCACTGAAGAGATTAATAATTAGTTGGATTTTTTTTTAAATCACTTAAAGACTGCAGTATATCGTGCAAGTGACCTGGAAGATCAGAAGATTGATGATCTTAAAAAAGAAGCAAAATTTGTTTTGGAGGAAACTGAAGAATTTCAGTAACAGATCTCAAATATTAGGATTACAGGACTACTGGAGGGAGCAGAAAGAATGGGAAGTATTCGGTAGCACTAGAGACAAGATTAAAAAGATCAGAAAATAGAGAATGAAATCATGATATAAGTAATCTCTGGGGTCCTATGATAGCACCCAAGCCCTGTGACCACTGTTAATTTTTTTAAGAATTATTGCTAAAAATCCTGTATGAAATGAAGGGGTGAAGAGGAAGAAGGAATAACGAAGTATTAAAACTACAATTCGAAAAACAAACAAACCCCACTTCAAGATTGATTTTTAGTTCAGTCTGGAGACACTTAAATGAAGACTAGAATCAGTGCTACGATATCCTTGTCGTAAAGTGAAGAACACATGGAATTCAGCATGCAGGTAGACAGACTTAATTTTTTTATAACTTTTTTTCAGCTCCCTGATAGTCAAACATATTTTGTAAGATGAAACTCTGAAACAAATGTCTGTGCAACTGAACCTTCCCTAAGGGGAGAAAAATGAAAGGCATCTGGCCTTTTGAATATTTAATTAATTTTTTTCTTAAATAAGGCTTACACTATGTATGAATTAATTTGGTGTATTATGTATTACTATGATGTTACCTCTAATAGGTAGATAGTAGTTGTAGAGAGGAATTATGATATAAGTTAAAAGTTTTATGTTCTTGCTGGTATTGGTCCAGGGAATATTATTATATTATATATAATTCCATCTATGACATATACAGAAGATTTCTTGATGTTAAATATTAACAAAAATAAAGAAGTCAGTATTTTAGAAGTTATTTTATGAGGTATGGAATTAAGTTTAAAAAATCCCATCAAGTGGTTATCAAAATGCAGTTCTTTGAAAAATATGTAAATAAAAATGGCACCTTCTTACTCAAGAACTGCTGCTTTTGTGTAGTTAGTCATATCTGATGACTTTACCGAGTACATTTTTACTGTTTTTCTCCCATTAGTAATGTAGAACCATTGCAGCTGTGGGAGAGTGTGCTGGATTCAATTCTAGCTCACACATCAACATAACTGTTAAATTCTGATAGAAGAATTTTCCTATATGTGAGCTGGAGAGGGAACAGCTTGAATTTCAGAGTAGGTTTGCATGGCTAGATTTTTTTAAGTAGACTATGGAAGGCCATGATGTCAATTCTGTGAAATCACTTTTCAAAGTAGAATTGCACTTAAAGATCTCCACAGGGAAAAACTAGAGAAAATGGGTATCACAAAAATATAAATAAATGTGGTTTAAGTTATAGTAGTCATTGGGAAAAGAATATAAAAATCACCTGATTAGATAACTGTTTATATTTTATAGTAAAAGCCACATAGGATGAATAATTTAAAATTACTGATATGAGAGAGAACTATAAACATTAAGGGGTATTAATTGTCTAGTTAAACATAATTAGGCTTCATGAAAAAAAATGGCAGATTTACAACTGATACACCTTGTTGGTAAGTATTATAGATTTAAGGCTTCCATTCTTCATGTAAATTAAACATAAGGGTTGTCATATTGGTCTATCAGAACATGCCTTTCCAATGTTTAAGTAGGGAGAAAAAGTATACTTAATGTTACATGGTAGGAGTTAAACTGAGTATAATTGGATTTTATGTCATAAATATAAATTCAATAACTGACTTTAAAATTATTTTCAGAGTTTGTGAGCATAAACTCCCTGATTAATGAAGAACGGTTTAATTGTGTCTCAATGTACGGAAATAAATCAGGATCCACTGGCATAGCTGAAGGCTTGGCAGAATTTGTTTTGTTTTGTTTTTTTTAACAATTTCAACTTGTAATATCAATGTTTATTTTTAAGCATTTTTTTATTTTTATCAATTTTAAACTTGTACAGCTGTGGGGGATTATGGGAGGGAAAGGCAATAATAATTTAGTGACAGTAAATTTTGAGATTAAAAAAGTTAAAGCTTTATAACCATTAAAACAAATTGTCAACATTGCATGTCAAAATATATAAAATATATAGCATTAAATCAAATTCTAGCAAGTTCTCAAGCAGCATGTTTTCTTACTTTGCCTATGTGAGTTTCTGTTATTATCAATGGAAATATTTTTGTGTTGGTTTTATGTGTATGGTGAAATCAACATTTATCCATATTTACCAGTACAAATATAATCATCCCAAACCTACATATCTTCCATCAGCTGTTAGTTTGATTATCAAATTGATGTCAGACTAAGGAGTAGTAGATGCACGGAGAGAGGGCAATCTATAGAGGAAAGATTTTTCTTTTTTTCTCATTTGGTGATCCAGCCTAGTCTCACACTGAGTGGTTTTTAATAGGGGGAAATATGATGGATCAAATTCAGAAATATAGGACAGATTGTATTTCTCCCCAGTTCAGATGAGTGTCTTGCTTAGGATAAAATTGTATTCTAATCTGAAATGACCATTCACATGGACTGCCAATAGAAGGCTCCATCGGGATCCATTAGCAAAAAGGGAAGGAGGTTCGGGAGTGGGGCAGAGAAGTAACTTGTTTGGATTTCTTGAAGGTAAATGATCTTCCATGGACTAATGTGTTGTTTTTATGGCACACAGGTATAATTTCACTATAAGGTAAATTTAATATCTCTGAGGAGAAAATATATAAAAAAGGAAATTAATTCTGAATTTGGAGTCTAAAATATAAAGTATTTTATATAAGGAATTAGCTAAGCTTACTAAAAGAAATGAACAAGGTTAGAGGGAGAACTGTTGAAATTTTAAAATAAAACATGCAACTTGAATGATGAAATGATTTTAATTGGAAAACTCTAGTAAGGGAACAATGATGAGAAAGATGCATAATTTGGTTACATGTTTGCTTGACTATAGATCATTAGCAGGTTACTTATAGGTGCTTGGGGTGATAAAAGGAAATGAGCAACCAACTGTGCACCATTTGACTTCATGTCTCATTGCTTTTACTCTGCATTTTACATTTACATGCTATGGTAATGGGTGCATAACAAATCAATTAACTAAATTAATGTATTATTCAGATACTACAGTGATGGGTGCCTGTAAATTATTATTATATATGTAAACAGAGTCAGGATGAGCTCTAGTGGTGAGTTGTGGAAAATGACTTCAGGGGCTGATCTCGTTTGCATGGGCACACTCACCCCACCTAGCATAATGGGACTGCTTGCCCAAATGATCACTTTGGCTGCTGTGGGATCCTCAGTCTCTTTGTTATTGGGGCAGGAGTAATAAAGGGTTGTTATCCTGGTTATGTGAAGCAAGGACAGTAGATCTGTACTTGGCATTTTATGATGGAGGGACTCGACCTCAACTAAATAGCACTCACTAGGCAAGGGACACAGGTTCCAAAGCCCAGTGAATGGAGAGAGGCTGGGGATAGTTATGTGTACCTGGTAGTGTGGGCCCCTTCGGAGGGCCCTAAACACCACTTTGACCCCTCCTCTCTCCACTGTGTAATAACAGAGCTGATTTTGACTCCATTAGGAGTCTTGTTACATGCTGAAGAGCTTAAATCACTGATACTTAGATCTAAGAATTAGACTTTCTTTGGGCTAGTGGTTCTGAGCGTGACAGCCCTGGGCTCCCCCTACTAACAGCTGAAATCACAGAGAGCTGAAATCACTAAAGAGCTGAAGTCACTGAGAGCTGTGTTAAGTATGGGAGGGGGCTGAAGACACATTGGTGAGCGGCTAACAGGATGGCTAGCAGAGAGGATCAGATAGCGGAGAGACACGGATAGTGGAGAGGAGTGGCCAGCAGGATGGCTGGTGGAGAGGAGTAGCTAGCAGGATGGCTAGGAGAGAGGTGCAGATAGCGGAGAGGCACGGCTAGCGGAGAGGAGCGGACAGCAGCACGGCTGGTGCAGACAGGGCCGGTGCAAGGATGTTTCGCGCCCTGGGCGAAACTTCCACTTTGCACCCTCCCCTCCTGCGTCCCCGCCCTGAGGCACCCCCCCACGGTAGCTCCCCCCCCCCGCCCAGAGGCGCCCCCACTGCCGCAGCTCCCCCCCGCGCCCTGAGGCACCCCCCCTTGCGGCAGCTCCCCACCCTCCACCCTGAGGCACCCCCCCACCCCAGCTCACCCCTGCTCTGCGCACGAGCACAAGCACCACGAGCACGCCGTCGCTGCTTCACTTCTCCCGCCTCCCAGGCTTGCGGCGCCTAAGCTGATTGGCGCCGCAAGCCTGGGAGGCGGGAGAAGTGAAGTGGCCACGGCGTGCTCGGAGAGGAGGCGGGGCAGGGGTGAGCTGGGGCAGGGAGTTCCCCTGTGTACTTGCTGCAGGCAGCCCTCCCCGCACTTCCCTGCCCAGCTCCCTCCGCCTAAATGCTTGCGGCGACCGGGGCAGCCAAAGATCCGGCCGCCGCGGTTGCTCCCGAAGAAAATGGCGTCTCTCAAATGCCAGTGCCCTAGGCAACCGCCTAGGTCGCCTAAATGGTTGCACCGGCCCTGGATGCAGAGGCATAGCTGGTGGTGAAGACTGCAACAGAACCCCAAAGAGAAGCATGGCAATCGGCCGTCGACCTGAGCAGCAGAGCATATAAGATGCCCCTGTACCTCCCCCCATTTCTACCCAGGCTGGGAGGTAAACTCTGCAGATGAACTTCTGAACTCTGGGACCTGCACTGACCAACGACAGAAACTGTGGGTGGGGCACTGTTGGGTTGCTAGATTTAAGACCCTGAGGGGAAAAGCATACTGCCAAACTTACTGGGGTGTGGGTCTTCTGCTCATGGTTTGTGTTATGAATCCTGTTTGTAGTGTTTCCCCAACATAGTGCCACATTGTTTTCCTCCTTTATTAAAAAGCTTTTGCTACACTCAGACTCTGTGCTTGCGAGAGAGGAAGTATTGGCTCTTAGAGGCACCCAGGGGGGTGGTATGTAATTGTCTCAGGTCGCTGGGTGGGGGCTTGAGCCGGTTTTGCATTGTGTTATTGAAACAGAACCCCTAGATAATGAACCTGGCCCTTGTTGCTGCAAATCTGAAGAGCAGAAGGTTTACATATGAATAAATATAAACTTAGAACTTGCACTGACTACAGCTGGAGTTTGACCTATGTAATGATAGCATGACATGGCACCTCTCAGTTTCCACCTTTGCCCCATCAGCTAGACTGTGCACTCTTGGCATTCTGGATCCCACTGGTCCTATCCCCTCACTTACTTCAAAGCAGATGTCCATCATAGCCAAAAGACAGTGAAAAATTATTGGTTGGTCCATCTTATGCAGAGTGGCTCTTAATAATGGCTAGCACCTTTGGAAATGAGAAATACATTCAATGTTAGAAATGCCAAGAAAAATATAAAATTCAATAAAGTGTTTTAATGACAAGCTAATTTCAGATATCTCATGACTTCTCTTCTATTACTTCTCTCATGACTATTAGAAAACTAATCTGCAAAATATTATCCATGGCAATTTTGTTTGACGCTTCTATATATTTTATGTAGGACTGTGGAGAATGAAGGAGTTATGTGTAGTATTTTTATAAATATCATATGTCCCTTAGGTTATCTGTTTCATATTGACCTGCCTGACCGTGAGGAGCTAAATCAAAGGAAATGGTTAGGAGGAAACCCACAAGAAATGAAACAATGGCAAAGAAAGCCACCTAGGGTCAACAGCTTCAAAGGAATAAAGTTAACAATGGCTGGGCCATCGGTTGGGAAGAAGCTACCTACCTGGAGTCAGCAAAATTATAGAGCTGTGTTCATGAGGCTGAAAGCCTAGGATCAAAGGGGATCCTAGACCTTAAAGATGCTGGCCTCAAAAAGGAGGGCGGGGACTGGGTTGTCAGCCTGCTGACAGAGAGACATAGAGACAGAGAACATGCTGTGAGTGAGAGAGTCTGCTTCTCCCAGCCAGAGAACAGGGATTAGCTGGATTGAGGAGATTTTACAAAATAATTGCAAGGAAAGATTAAGGTGTAGGCAAACAGAACTCAGTTTGATCTATCAAATTAACAGGGTTTGGGGGAACGCGGTGGCACAGAGATCCAGTCTGTGTGGTTGGACCACAGGTTCCCACTTAGAAACAGGTGCAGAGAGACAGGCATGACACCTCTGAGGTGCATTCGAGAGGGACAAAAGGGGTCTCAGGTGCAGCTTGCCTTGTAACCATGACAAGGATAAGTTGTTCATTTGTTTTGCTTCCTGTTTTCTTCATTATAGAGTAGATTTTGTTTCATTTCCTTTTTTGTCGCTGTAAAAATGCTTCCATCACTGTATTATTCACTGTTTCAAAAAAAATTTAAAAAAAGACTGTCACACTGATTTTACGTTCCCTATTTTAAGTCTCTTTTTTTTTGTCTTTTTTTTCTTTTTTTTTAAGATTGCATCATTGCAACTTACTTTACCTGAAGCATTCATTTCTGCATATATTGTCTATTTGGCTGCAGGATCCTGTCAAGGTTTTATGTTATGAAAAAAGTATTTTGTTGCTACCTAGACTTTAATATATGTAGGCAATTTAATTCTTATATGTTCTGAACACTTTTCTGTATGTGGTGATAAATCTTTTCTGAATGTCTTAGGTCTTTTGAGAGGCTAGCAAGGTTTGAATAAAAATCAGAAAATGAAGGATTTTTTACTTGTAACTGGAGTTCTTGGAGTTGGACTCTGCATATTCCCACTCATGAGTTGGGCTGGCCGGTGCAGCCTAGACAGTGGAACCTTCTCCAGTGATGCTCATTATAGCACTCACGTGCCTTATCCGACCCTCCCCACAGCAATCCTGAACATTCTGAGGATGAAGCTGTAAAAGGGGTATGACTCTCTCTGCTGCTGCAGTGCCTTTCGCCGCTGCCTCAGAGATTTTACTTATTAGCAGGGATCCTAGTTTTCTGTGATTAAAACAAAATTCTCCGCTAAAAAAGATAAAAACCCACATTTTTCAGCAATTAAAATAAAGCACTGAACTTAGTTTCCCTAGCCACGACATATATAGGTATTAGTTGAACACAATATTTTATTGAAATATTTACAATTTTTAAGCAAGTTCAAAGCCTGCCAGTGACATCAATCATTATAATAAAATCAAATAAATAGAATTGTGATTTTTATTTCTTACATATACCAAATACTTTTATGTCTGTAGTCTATATTTTCAGAAAATTGTTTTTTTTTTAAATGCAAAAAATATAAAGTGAAAGTTGCTTTTATATTAACATTGCTCACTTTCTGAGTTAGTCCTAGAGGCTGAAGTGAAATTTCACATGTATTAAAACATAAACCCCTATACACCGAAAGCAGTCTATTGGAGTATGTTTAACTATGTAAATTTAAAGTGCATTCAAAAATCAACATGAGAGGGGGAAGTTGCGTGGATTGAGTATAATGTAGTTAATGTATGTTTTTATTTTTTCACAAAATGTAAAAACTAAGGGTATGTCTACACTACCAGATTAGTTCGATTTAACTTAATTCGAATTTGTGGAATCGACCTTACAAAGTCGAATTTGTGTGTCCACACTAAGGACACTAATTCGACTTTGTGAGTCCACACTAACGGGGCAAGCGTCGACATTGGAAGCGGTGCACTGTGGGAAGCTATCCCACAGTTCCCGCAGTCCCCGCTGCCCATTTGAATTCTGGGATTTCCCCACAATGCATGCTGGGGGGAAAAATGTGTCGAGGGTGGTCTTGGGTAACTGTCATCATTCAACATGCTTTCGGACGTCTCAAGGGGAGATGGAGGAGCTTACTGACTCGCTCGGATCTCAGCGAAACCAATATCCCCATTGTTATTGCAGCTTGCTGTGTGCCCCACAATCTCTGTGAGAGCAAGGGGGAGACCTTTATGGCGGGATGGGAGGTTGAAGCAAATCGATTTGCTGCTGATTATACTCAGCCAGACAGCCGTGCAATTAGAAGAGCCCAGCGGGAAGCGCTGTGCATCCGTGAGGCTTTGAAAGCTAGGTTCCTCAGGGAGCAGGGTAACCTGTGACTGTTCAGTTTCTTTACAGAGAAGCTGAACCTGCCCCTGCTTCAGTTACTGTTGACTTTCTTCTGCGGTTACATACCCCATTCACCACGTTTCCCCCCTTCCAACACATGTTTAAAAATAAAGTTAATGGAACATTGTTAATTAACAATGTTTTCTTTATTAATGAATTCGCGTTAAAGGGTTGAAACAGGGACACAGACTGTGGTGGGTAGGGTGTGCAGTGATGTTAACACCGCTTCTACACTCAAGGAATGATAGGCTCCTGCTCCTAGAGCGGTCTGCAGTGCCGGACTGGTTGTTTCAACGGAGCCTGCCATCCCTCCTTTTCGGGACTCTGTGTGTGGGGGCTATGTGACCTTGTGGCGGGGGAGGACGGTTACAGATTCCCCTGCTGCGTGGTTCTGTGATCCGGGACAAGGACCGCTGCATAAGTTCTGTAACCGCCCTCCCATGCCACAAAGTCACGTACCCCCCACCCACACAGAACATGGAAAACACCTCCCAGACCGACCAGGGTGCCTACTGACTGCACTGTGTGTGTGACCTGCTGTTGATCCTACCCCCGTGTCTGTACCCTGGTAAAGGTGACTGTCCTATGCAATTAACAACCCCCTTCCCCCTGCCCCCCTTCACAGACAGTCTTCTGTAGAAAAACTTGACGGAAATAGTAATTACCAGCAAACTACTTTTAATAATAAACTACACAGTTAGGGGATGAAACTGGGATTGGGGCTTCGGTGAGCCAGGAAGGGAAGGACTTCTCAACATTTAGGGAATGAGAGCCTTCTTGTATTTGTGCACTCTGCAGGGGTGCAGTGACAGTTTTCACGGCCCCTATCGCCCCTCCTTCTTGTTACTTTGGGTGAGGGGGGTTTGGGACTTTGTGGCGGGGGAGGGCGGTTGCAGATACAGTGCAGGGGGGCTCTGTCCTCCTGCCTGCGGTCCTGCAGAACATCCACAAGGCGCCGGAGCGTGTCAAATTTTCCCTGGGCATTTCCTGTGTGGCTGGTCAGAACATCCAAGCTCGGACTGCTGTCCAGAGTGTCAACAGAGTGGTGCACTGTGGGATAGCTCCCGGAGCTACTAAGGTCGATTTCCGTCCACACATAGCCTAATTCGATATAGCCATGTTGAATTTAGCACTACTCCCCTCGTCGGGGAGGAATACAGAATTCGAACTAAAGAGCCCTCTAGGTTGAACTAATTAGCTTCCTGGTGTGGACAGGTGCACGGTTAAGTCGAATTAATGCTGCTAAATTCGACATAAACTCCTAGTGTAGACCAGGCCTAAAGATTCTCTGTAAAAATGCCAATTTTTCATTTTTCCGTGGTCACCAGATTTCTAGGATCCCTGCTTATTAGGACTCTGAGAAAGAGGGGAAGTTGGGGGGGAGTGTGAATATGCAGAGTCCATCTTAAAAACTTGGTTACAAGTAAGTAACCTCAATTTCTTCATGCATACTCTCAAGGGATGGTTTGGCAAACAGTAATCCAATCCTAATTAAATAGTGCTAGAAGTACAACCAACCCTACTAAACTGAGCATCAGCTCTAGCCGCTGGATCTAAAGCATAATGATTCAGAATTCCAGGTGGCAGTCCTATATATTTCCTGAACTGGAACATATCTGAATTAAGCTAGGGACATAGCCATTGCCCTAGTAGAATCTGATTTAATACCCTAGTTTATAACTTTCCAGAATGCACTGTTCAACCTATTTGGAAATGGTTTGAGATGATACTGCTCGCCCTTATTATTTTTGGCATGAGAGAATCAAATTAGTGGATTTTTAAAAATCCCTTAGTTCTAATAAGATAATTGGCTAGGGCTCTTTTAGTATCTAAATTATGTAAGGTGAAGTTCCTCCTGTTACCGTGTGGTCTAGGGTAGTAAACTGGTAGATTTATGTTTTGAGTCGCATAGAATTCTGACATTATTTTAGGTAGAAAGCCAAGGTCAGGTTTCAGAACTATCTTGTCTCTATGAAAAATAGTGAAGGGTGGGCACACCAAGAGGGCGTGTAATTCACTATCTCTCCTGGATGACATTATCGCAATTATAAAGGCAACTGTAATAGACAGATGAAATAACCAACTCTCTGCTAAGGCATCTTTGAGTTGTGCTAAAGCTAAACTGAGATCCCATGCTGATACAGAGTCTTACACCAATGGATACAGATTTGAAAGTCCCTTCATGAACTTTTGAACATTATCTATCAAATCTTGATAAGCCAATATAGCCGCTAAGTGGACCTTTAGCAAAAAAATATGATCCTCAGTCTTTAAGGCAGAGTAAGTGTTACAGAATACAGTCTGTTCTGGATGATCTGTGTTGTTGTGCAATCCACTTCACAAACCTCAACCACTTAGGAAGGTAACATTTTCTGATTGATTGTTTTCTAGCATTAGCTACCACTTGCTGAACATCCACAGAAAAAGATTTTTCAGGGTTCACTAATATTCTGTAGTCCACACTATTAAATACAGAGACAGAGGATCTGGATGTAAAATCTTGCCATGCTGCTGCAACAATAAGTCCAGTAATATTGGGAGCAACCTGTAAATGTCCTTCAACAAATGAAGTGGGTCCATGTACCACTGTGGCCTCAGCCGAGCTGAAGTAATTACAGTAATTCTCAATCTGTCCTGTCTGATTTTTCCTTACTACCTTGTGTTTCAATGGGGAGAAAAGCGTACAGCAGACCCTTTCCCCAATTCAGCAGAAAGATAGCCAAAATGGAATTCCTGTCTTTTCCTGCCTTTAAACATGACAGGCAACACTTTTTTGCAACCAGTCACAACTCATAGCCCTATATCTGGAAGATGTCAGATGTTGAAGATCCTGCATTTCACTTCTTTATTGATCACTCATGCACCTGTATCATATCTCTGTTCAGTTGATCTGCTAAGTCATTGTAGTCCTGTACCTGTCAAGAAAGGAAGGCATAAATGTTATGCATGATGCACCAAGTCCATAACTTGATTGCTTCACTATATAACTGGGACAAGTGAGCCCCTCCCGACTTGTTGACATAGTACATGTCAATTGTATTGTCCATTGCCACGTGAACTACCTTTCCTTTGATATGAAGAGGAAAAGATCCGAGAACCAGATAAACCTCCCTCAGCTCTAGTAAATTTATAGGAAATATCTTCTCCTGAGAGTTCCAGTGTCCTCAAACTTATAGAGAGTTTAAATGACCTCCCCAGCCACTGTTGGATGCTTCCAAAGTGATTGTCATGGATGTAGCTGGAGAATTGAATAATTTCCCTCTTAGAAAGAATATTTGCTCTCTGAGTCCACCATGACAAGGAATTCAGTACATTCTCTGGTATAGTTTTCTAGACTCTCGCTATATTGGATCTGTAGTTTACTGCCAACCAGTGCTATGGAATTCTCATTCTGAGGTAAGTGTATGGTGTAATATACACTGCTGATGCCAGTAGCTCCATAAGCTCTATAAAAAAATCACTGCCTACTCAGTATACTGTTGATGCAGTATTCCTATTGTTGTGTGAAGTCTTGGAAATCTGTCTGGAGGGCAGAGCTTTTCTGGCAGATATGAGTTTTAAATGGGACCCTATGAGTGGGACATAAACATGACTACTTTGCATTTATTAAGACCCAGGTCTTTGAAGAGGGGTGTTGTATATTGAATGTCCCTTGTCAGTTTTAGCAGTTGGCCACCTCAATTTAAGTAGATGAACAAGCCCTGCTACAGCTGAGAGGTACTTTGTAAAGACTCTGGGTCCCTGTATTGTAAATGTCTTTGGCTCACCATAAAATGGAGGTATTTCCGATGGCCTGGTCTTATAGCTATATGAAAATAAGCATTCTTATGATCAAGAGCTGCTAATCAATCTCGGGACGAGAGGAAGACAATAATGGACACTAGTTTTAATAAGTGGAATTAGAATCTTCTGATAAAGGTGTTGAGCTTTCTTAAATCTAGAATTGGACAAAGTCCACTGTTGCTCTTTAGTATGAGGAAGTGTCTTGAATAAAAAACCCCAATCCCAGAATTCTCTCAAAACCTCTTCTATAGCTCCTGTGAGAAGAAGGACTGCACCTCTGTCATGGTCTCCTGAGAGGGATCCCTGAATAGGGAAGGTTGGATGAAGACAGGGTATTGAATTGAATTTATACCTTTTTTCTAGAACTTCCACTTTACATTTGTTGATAAAGTGAGGCAGCTTGTTCCCCATTAAAGGGTGGAGAAAATTGATATAAATTGGTTTGCAGCTCCCAACACTCACTTCAGAATTGAAGCCTAAGGTTCCCAGAAGAAGAGGAAGATAAAGTTTGTTTCCTTTTGTGTGTGGAGAAAAAAGACTTCCTGCTGGCTTAACTGTTGCTTCTGAGAAAAATAGTCCGAGGAAGACAATGGAGGGTAAAATTACCTATGAGAGCTGAATGCAGAGGCAGAATTTCTTCTCCTTCCAGAAGTAATTAAGCAAGGGATTTTGCATTAGACCTCATACTTTTTAGCTTCTCCAAAGCTTGTCCGTTTTATTACTAAACAAATCATTCCCTTCAATGGGAGAGGTCCTCTACTTTAAATTTAGTTTCTTTAGAAAGGAAGATGAACTCAACCTCAGGGATGTCTTCTTAAAGTAATAGCATATACTACTGCTCTGGCCAAAGAATTGAAGCATCAAATGAAGACCTAAGACAATGTTTTGCTATGTTCTGGACCTCTGTTAAAATGGTGTTATCCTTTATGTTGATCTTCAGCTAGTACTAGGCCATCTTTTCCAATAGGTGAACCACCTGATACTTTGCTACCCTAATACCAAGGGAAGACAGAGAAAACACTTTTCTTCCTATTGCATCCCCCTTTTTTATCCTCCATGTCATGTGGGGTGGAATGTGCTTGTTCATTTCTATGTCTTCTTAATAGCAGCTGCTACAATTAAAGAGTTAGGGCTGGGATGCATATAAAAATAAGAAAAAGCCTCATAAGGTAAGAGGTATGTATCAGCCTTTTTGGAAATGGACTAACAAGAAGCTGGGGTATACAAAAAAGATTTGGCAGGTTGCAACAATCCATTCAAATGGGCAAAGAAACTTTATTCCTGGAAGGGGCCTCAAAAATGTCAAAAAACTGGATAGGAGGATTCTTTCATTACCACAGAGGACGGTTGGGAAGTCACTGCCATCTACCATTTCATGAAACTGCAGAGCATACTCTGAGGGAGAGGAAGCAGAAGTTATTCTGACATTTTCATTAGGAGATGAGTCTGTCTCTAGTTGCTGGTAACCCCTCTGTACGGCTAACTCTTTTTTCCTCTTTGGATTGAGTATCGGGACCACTGTAGGAGAATAATCCCTGAAGGCAGGAGAGGGAGACTAGTTTGGGAAGCTCAGATCTGTTGTTTGAAAGCAACATTGATCCTAACTAAGGTCGGGGGGAGGTTCAATACTACAAATAGGAGACTCCGTAAATTCCCTTGATGGATGCCAGTAGTGTCATGCAACCCAAGAAGGAACTCTTGCCAGTGTACACTCT
Source organism: Mauremys mutica (assembly GCF_020497125.1). Lineage (NCBI taxonomy): Eukaryota > Metazoa > Chordata > Testudines > Geoemydidae > Mauremys > Mauremys mutica. The sequence goes on along the minus strand of NC_059072.1, from coordinate 180,129,289 downwards.
CTGGTGCCATTTCATAACCAGGATAAGGACTCCATATACAGGAATATATCCTATCTTTGGAGTCAATGCCTCCTGGTTGTTTAGGTCTATTTTGCTTTGCCTCTCAATGAGGATCCAATCTCGGATCTGTAATTGATATGGTCAGAGATACTACCAGAACCAGGAAGCATTCTTGTCATTGTCTTTGAAACTGGTGGTATAGTATTTTGTTTAGATTTCTCCCAGTAGATTGCTTTTACTTTTAGTCTGGGATCCCTCTGGGTCAGGGGTCGGCAACCTTTCAGAAGCAGTGTGCCGAGTCTTCATTTATTAACTCTAATTTAAGGTTTTGCGTGCCAGTCATACATTTTAACATTTTTAGAAGGTCTCTTTCTATAAGTCTATAATATATAACTAAACTATTGTTGTATATAAAGTAAATAAGGGTTTTAAAATGTTTAAGAAGCTTCATTTAAAATTAAATTAAAATGCACAGCTTCCCTGACCGGTGGCCAGAACCCGGGCAGTGTGAGTGCCACTGAAAATCAGCTCGCATCCATGCCAAAGGTTGCCTACCCCTGCTCTGGTGACCATCCTTTCCTTAGCCATCATCTTCATTGCTGCAACAGACAAATCAGATGGCCTCTCATGTGGCTGTGCCCTTGAATCTGGTGCCAGTGCTGACAGAACCTAATAGGCTTTTTGTTTCAACAGATCTGATGGCCTGTGTCCTGATTATATACAGGCACTGGAGTTAGATCTGATGCCAATTTCAGGGTCTTCATTGGCACCTTGGTTATAGCAGATGCTGAGCTCACATCACAAAGCCCTGGGCTTTGTTGTCTGCACACTTGCACATGTTGGATCCAACAGGCTTTACTGCGAATGCCTCCTGAAGTAAGAATACCTGTAATCTTTGTCCATGTACACTGTTGCCTGATTATTTAGTGATTATTGATTATTATTGATTTCCAATTAATTCTAATTTAAAGAGCTGGGGGATTGTAGTTATTTTAGTCCAGCACAACAGAATCAAGGGTAAGTTTAATTTCTGGTTGGGAACCTTAGTATGCACAACGGTGACACTCACTGAGGGCAAAGCAAAGTTTTAACCACTTTTATTAGCACAATTAGTAAAGACAGGAAAGCACCAAACCACATAAAAAGCACAAATACAGAATTAAGGTGACATTTTGTAACATTCCTCATACATGTGCTCATGTACTTACACCCTTCCTTGGGGATCTGGGGGTAAGGCCCTGTTTCTGGCATGCCCAATGACGGTCTGTCCTATTATATGGCCTAGGGGCTGTCATGAATATTAATTCAAATGCTTAGCCTCCCTTGTCCATATCTAACCTCCTCACCCTAATAATGTTTGGGTTAGTATATTAATGATTTCAACTAATTATCGTATACATCAATTAATTGCCAAGACAAGTTCATGCTTAAACATTTGCCAACATTTTATCCTAAAATATTCAAGCCTAGTATCCATAGGTGCTGGAACTATGGGTGCTGGGGATTCTGCCGCACACTCTGGCTTAAAGTGTGTGACATTCCAACTCATACAGAACATAAGAATGGCCGTACTGGGTCAGACCAAAGGTCCATCCAAATCAGTATCCTGTCTTCCGACAGTGGCCAATGCCAGGTGCCCCAGAGGGAGTGAACCTAAGAGGTAATGATCTCTCTCTTGCCATCCATCACCACCCTCTGACAGACAGAGGCTAGGGACACAATTCCTTACCCATCCTGGCTAATAGCCATTAATGGACTTAACCTCCATGAATTTATCCAGTTCTCTTTTAAACCCTGTTATAGTCCTAGCCTTCACAACCTTCTCAGGCAAGGAATTCCACAAGTTGACTGTGCACTGTGTGAAGAAGAACTTCCTTTTATTTGTTTTAAACCTGCTGCCCATTAATACAGGGTTTATAGTTTGGTTCAATGGCTCTCGGCACCCCCTCTATATAAATTGTTCTAGTACCCCTGCTAGTATCAGTTCAATGTTTGTGTGGTTACCTGGCATAAATTTCTGCCTTAAACACCTTTCCTAGTTCCCCAAAACTCAGAGTGACTGTTGGGCCATTTTTGTGTGCCAAAGTTTTGTGTGCTTTATGTTAACTGTTTAGCTAATATCTTATAGGATACAGGCCTGTAGATTCCTTTGTGTTTTTGCTGAGTAAAATAAAATGCTAAATCTAGCTCTGTGGGCTACTGCACTCTTGAAGTGAACTTACAGCAGACAGAGCATCTGGAACAATTTACCAGGGTCATGGTGGATTCTCTATCAATTAAATGTTTAAATCAAAATTGGATGGTCTGGGAATTAATTTGAAGAAGTTCTATGACTTGTTTTATACAGGGGATCAGACTAGATTATCGTAATGGTCCCTTCTGGCCTTGGAATCTATGAATCTGTGGATGTAGAGGGTCCCTCACCTAGACATGCCCCTTACATGGGCATCTGTCACTGGAAATACCACTGGACAGCAAACACATCTTTTTAAGTCTGCTCTTCTCTTCTTCACATTCACCATCAGAATTTTGATGGCACAGAGATTATCATGCTAACTCTAATTAGCTAACAAACACCAACTTTAATAACTAATAATTATCTACTGGCACTTAAAAGTAGTAAGGCTCCGGATCCAAGAGAAGCGCACTTCTGTGTGATGGTGCAGTAGGGAGGGACTGTGGTGCCATGCTCCCTTTTATATGCTCATCCTCATAATGTTCAACAAAACTGAGGGGAGAAGGAGAAGGCGTGTGAGCAGTGTAACAGGCACCCTTGGGAGAAGATTCCAAGGTCCAGGCTGCACCGGCCAGTGCAACCCCTGAGTGGTAATATGCAGAGAACGTTCCAAAAAGCAGAGAATTTAGTTTGTTCTTGACTAAATTTGGGGGGAATATAAATCCTACAATGGTCTCTCCAGGTCTGAAACATTATCCATCTCTTTCCAAAATGTGCAATATTCCCCTCATAAATGATTTCCCCCAGATTTTCACAAAAGTATGGAGCACGTGGCTGTTGACTTTTTCTACCAGATTAAATGCCCCCAAACTGGCAACACAGCTTACCAGACTGGTCAAAATATCTACAACACAGGGAATTCCCTCAGGCAGTAAGTTTTGGTGGTGGTGAATTGAAGAACCAGAAAAGCCAGACTCAGGGTATGGTTAATAGAGGTAAAATTAATGAAGAGTGGAAGCAATCATTCTGCTAAAATGATTGCAAAGGTTACACTGGAATTTCAACCAAAAGTGATATGGTAAGCATAGTAGAGCTCTTTCCCTTGTTCATCAAAGAATTCTGACTGGAGATCTATATTAAGGACTTCATAGAATACAAGTGCACTGCTATTTGAAGGATTTAGTCATAATCCCAGGGAAGAATAGACAAAATATTTGGGAACTAATTTACTTGGTTTGTTAACATTGTGCAAATCCTTCTTATATCCTCCTTATTCTTATCCACACTGACTAAGCAATCTTGACAGGATTTTTAGATATCCAGATGGGGATGAGTGGTAACATCCTAAGGGACTGATCCAGCAAACATTTATTACTACACATGTGCTGCAATAAATTGTCTCGTTGAAATGAAAAGCACTACTCATGGTAGTCAAGATTACAATGATTGCTGGATTGTGCTCTAAGGTGATAGAAATACAGTCACAGAGTGACCCCCCTTTACGCAGAAGTCCAGAAAAAGGTAACACAAGTGATGAAAAGCAAAGAAGGCCTTCAATATGAGAGGGGATTAAAATGATTGCGTCTACTCAGTTCAGAGGGAAGATAAATTAGAGGTGACAGGATAAACCTATGTACTAATCCTAAATACTGGGTATGTTTACACAGCACGCCCTGCCCTCCTCCTCTCCCCCCTGCCCCCCCGGCACCTCCCTGAGAAAAACCCACTGCGGCAGCAAGCCTCCGATCCCAGTCCAACTGACTTGGGCTAGTGGGGCTCGCACTGCAGTGCTAAAAATAGCAGTGTAGCTGTTGGAGTTTGGGCTTTAGCTGGAACTTGGGCTCTGAGACCCGGTGACAGGGAGGATCTCAGAGCCTGGGCTCCATCTCTGGCCCTGCATATCTACACTGCTGTTTTAGCACTGCAGCACACGCCCAAATCAATTGACCCAGGCTCTGAGATGCGCTGCTGTAGGGCTTTTTGTTTGTTTTTGGTTTTTTGCTGTGTAAACACGCCCAAAGACTATGTTCAGGTGGAGGTAAGGTTGAGAGTATACATCAGTAATTTAGGGTTTAAGTTAAATTAGAGATGTTGTAAGTACCCCCAAACCAAGCATTAAAAACCCAGGGCTTTGACCTCAGGTTCAAGTGGGTAAGGAACCAAGAAATCAAATATCTTGATTTTAAGATGTTTTGTAATTTTTAAGACCCCAGTTCAGCAAAGGACTAAGATGACAGAAATGCAGTTCAAATAAGACCCTGTTTTATGCAGAAGATATGAAAAAGGCAACAAAAATTATTAAAAGCATAGAAGCTTTCCAAATGAGAGAGGATTAAAATGATTGCTTACATCCCATTGATTTCAATGGAACCTAAACATGTTTAATTTCTTTTCTGAATCATGGCCTTAGTCTGCCCTTGTATTACCAGTACAGTCAGAATACTTTTTAATTATTATTTTGAATGTATTTCACGTCATCCTTAGCGTTCTCTCTTCTTTTTGGTTTGTGAGCTTCATAGTCGGAAGAGGATTTCTCCTTCTTATACCATTCTATGTTAAGTTACTCACTGTTATGTCACATTACAACACTCATGTTCTCTGTGGAACCTCATATCAGACTTGATGTACTCACTGCTGTGCCATTTAAGTTTGCAGAAAGGAACTGCAGTATCTCTTGCTGTTTAAATCAACTTTTGAGGCTGATTTAGTCAGAGAAGACTATTCTTCATTTACACCAAGAAATCAGATTCTGTCTGGATGTCAATTAATGAAAGCCTATGGACTATTTTTATTAGTTCTAAATTCAAATTCTATAAAAATCTAAGTCCACTTAGCAGTTGTTTAGCGATATCACAGGGCTTGAGCTTTTTTGTATTAATTGGTAATGTGTAGACTATTTTAATTTATTCGTGATTAGTAACCCTAGTTTCTTGCTGCGAACTGTATCACTAATAGTCTACTTTGGAAGTTTGTATGCAAAGCACAATTAGTAAAAGCAGCACTTAGCCTAGACCATGATATTCCTTTATATATTATCTAATACTTTATCATATCTTAGTTATTTTGATGCAAATATGCCTGGTTTTGCTTTAAACCAAATCCTTTTTTATACAGTCATATTAATTGAAGCTACTCTGTGTATAACAAAGGAGGTGTCTTCTGCTGAATTCATTTATGAGGTAACTGTTGAATGCAAAGCTTTCAGTCTCTGCAGATGTTGTAAACCTTGAAAGAGCCACTTGAGCTGAATGATATCAGAAGTGTAGTATTCCTTGGACCACCTACGGGTTTGTCTACGTGACAAAATGTTAGAACAGAGGTATCCAAACTGTGGGGCATGCCCTCTGAGGGAGTGCCACCTAGCCCCGCTCTGCTCCGGCTCTGCCCCGACCCCCCACACCCAGGGCCTCGGCTCCTGACCGCAGCCCAACTGCAGCTCTGCACCTTGGCCCTGGCCTGCCTGCAGCTGCAGCCCCAGCCTTGGCCCTATTACCTCTGTCTGCATCCCCCCACCCCCGGAACTGCAGCCCCACTCACAGCCTCAGGAAGGATAAGGTGGGATGTGACCCTGAAAAGTTTGGGGACCACTGTGTTAGAATGTGGCCATGAAGCACTGGGTTAGCTGACATGATATTTACTCCCATGTATTTGACTGTTGTTCACTAGCACAAATTGTTCTCAGCATCATATCAGTTAATTGTGATTAAACCATTAATGTAGTGCAAGTAATCACAAGTAGCTGGCATAGTGGTGAACACTATTTGTTCTGGTCTACAATAACGATATTGCCATGGTCAGCATCACGTCAGCTAATTCATATATTCGCAAAAATGTTCAAATGTGCTAAAATTATGCAGTGTACCATATAGATAGATATGCACAGTATGGGCGCATACGTTTGTCTGATACTATAGAATATTAAAGATGTGTCCTCAAATTGGGCATATTCCTCCCTCACAAAATGTTTAGTGGGAAAGCGAGTCCCTCTGCTTGGAACATCATCAAACATAAAAAAATATAGCCACCTTGTCAATACAAGATTATAATAATTCACTCTTGGCTCTCTAATGAATTGTATAAACACTATTTATTAAGACATAACAAGGCCTCTAGAGGTAAATATAGCCAAGCATTCACTTGATGGCTATTTGTGGTCCTATGGGTTTTCCATCTAATTTAAATGAAGATTTTTACTTCTGTAAATTGTCGTTGTAAAGAAGCTGCTTAAAAATGCATTTCATGAAAGCAGTGATGTACATTCTGGCAGAAACACTTCAGAGTTGCTGCTCTTGGGAATGTAACCTCTCAGTAAATTTGTAAATGAGAAGCAATGAGGAGTGTGATAACAAATTGTACTGATCAGCCTTTGTTAGCAAATTATAACAAATCAGATTTCCACACTTTCCCTTTACATATTGAGACAGGCTGGTCACTTACATATAAAGACCATTATACAGGGAGTCCTTGGATTTACGACACAATTCGTTCCTCAGAATTGCGTTGTAAGTCAAAAGTCGTTCCCATAGGAATCAATGGTATGAAGGCAGGATTGATTCCTGAACCAAGGCGTGATACTCTACTTTCACCACAATAACCCTCATTTTTGTACTAAATGAATTATATATGACTAATGTTGCAACATCAATGTATTTACTGAACACTGTATTCTGTAAATCGCATTCAAGTAAACATATAAACTCACATATGCTGCTCAGAATGCCGGCAACACAGGCCCAGAAAACCAGGGATAACTGCACAAATGCTGAGCCTCAGCCAATCACTGTTCAAGCCTTGTGACTAGCTGAGCTTGGGGCTGGGAGCCAATAAAAAACAAGCGGCAACCCTACTTGGCAAAAACCTACCTTGCTGCCTCGAAGCAACTCAGAAGTGACCCCTTCAAGCTCCATACCAGTATAACACAACCAGGAAGTAATTTCAAGTGAACTTTATGCAAATTGAGTGACCTAAGGGCGAAAGAAGCATCGCAGGGGCGAAATAGGCAGTCAATTGAAAAGCGTAAGTCAGGCATCATAAGTCCGAGGACTCCTTGTATTACTGTGTATATTAACAAAAGGGATAGACATATTTTTGTTTGTATATTTAGGCCCTGTATATTTAAGTATCCTCATTAAGGAAGCATGTTGAAGCACGACTTAACTTAAAGCATATGTTTAATACCCATTAAAGTCAGTGATACTTAAGCATGTGCTTAAAACTAAGCACATACTCGTGATTTCCTGAATAAGGATGAATTTAAGTATGTGCTCCAGTGTTTTCTTGAATCAGTGTCCCAATGAGCAGTTGATCAGGCCAAAATTAGATTAAACAAGACTTCAGCAAACTATCACAAAGGTAATTACTACAGTTAATACAAAAAACTTTATTTTCTCATAAAGAGCACAAATAATTTAAGATCTACTAAACAGGAATGCTATTTGCTATGGGTTAGGGGGCATTTGTTCCACTCCCTATCCTGAATTTTCATAACTCCTTGCCAGGCTTCTTGCCTGGGCCTGCGGGGGCTGCTGTGGGGTGGGGCAGGATGGGCCAGAGGTCCTAATTGTCAGCTTATCACCACTGCTGTCCCCACTGGCCGGACAGGCAGCAGCAGCAGCAGCCTGGGTTGAAGCAAGCCAGGCCCCAATCCCTGCCCGGAGCCCACCTCTTACTCCCTAGGATAGGACCAGCACCCCACCTTACTCTGGGATAGGACCAGCTCACTAACTCCTCCTGCACCCATGAGCAGCTGCGGCCTCAGCGGGGAGGCAGAAGCAGGAATACTGACATAACATTGCGCCTACCACCAGAATGTTTCTGAAATGATGCCCCTGCTACTAAATTTGGTGGAGATTTTCATGAAGAAGTCATTTAAAACAAAAATTAACATAGCGATCAATAGTATACGACAGCAAACATCAGTTCACTTATACTTGCAGTGCAGTCTTAAAGAAAATCATGTAATTGCCCTTCTTGGGATTGTATTCTTATATGCACGATCTGAAGCCACAATTCAGCAAATTACTTAAGCCTACGCTTAAAACCATAACTTTTCAGGAAAGCAATATAACTTCTGTTCTTAAACCTCAGTAAAGTCAGTAAGCTTGTGTTTTAAGTTAAGAATTTCGGTGATTTCTAGAATAGTGGTTTGCTGAACTGGGGGTCTATGGGTAGATTCATAATGGGAATTAAGCACCTTACTGCTACTTTAGGCACCTAAGTCCCAGATTTAGGTGACACTGCTATTCACAACCCCCACACTCATCTGCCACCTAACACTAGGCAGCTAAACCCATTTGGGGCCTAAGTTTTTTCAGCAAAAGTTTCCTTGAAGTCTATGCTTCTGCTTCTGAGAATATGCATTAATGATCCATGAACTAGGGGAAGCTAGACAGGAGCTACTCCAACTAACTCACCTGTGGGCCCAATCTGGTAGGCATGCTCAGAGCCCACTTAACTTGGGGAGTGGAGCTTTGGATAAATAGTCGAACAGTCATTGGACTGTTACCGTACCGATAGGGTTACCGTATCCACAGTCTCCCACCTCCAAAGTGAGTGCCCTACCCACCGGGCTATAGCATCATTCTCACACTCACTCTCTGTCCCAATGACTGTTCAATTATTTATCGAAAGTGGGACAGTTACAATGACCAATTGAGAGAGACTCACCTCAGAATATCCCATAGCCCAGAAGCTAGGGCACTCACCTGAGAGGTGGCATATCCCTGTTCAAATCCCTTCTCCTGTTCATGCAGAGGGTCTCCCACATCCTGGATGTGTACACTAGTCACTGAGCTAAATGTTATGAGGGCGCTCCTCCATCATCATCACCTCTGACAAGAAGCACCTAACTCCAGCAGAGGGTTCACAGCTGTGAATTCCAAGTGGAGGTAGGTGCCTCCCTGCAGCCTGGACTTAGGTGTCTATCTCCCTGAGAGGGGCAAAGCTTGCCACAGACCCCTCGTCTTAACATTCTGCCATTGGCTAGTTTAGCTGGCTCCACGCTCAGCATGCTGCATTTTGTAAATCGCATTTTAAGGCACATATCTCTCCCTGTTCATTCTATAGGGAGGAGAGGTGCCAAACTTTTAGGCTTTGTAAATCCCAGTGATTTTCTGAAAGTTAGGCCTTGTGATGCTCACCACAACTCAATCCCTAAATGCTGAATTCCTAACAGCTATTTTATTCTGTTTAGTTATTTGGTCATATAGCTAAATGCATTGATATGAAAATAAAAATATAAAAGTCCAAATTCTGCTCTCAGGTACATAAGTACAAGTTTGGAATTATTCTTGATTAATTGGGTTCACTCTAGATAGTCACCGGAGTGAACGAGTGTCTACTTTGGCCTATATCAGGGCTTCTCAAACTGTGAGTCAGGACCCCTCAGGGGGTCGCGAGGTTATTATATGGACGGTCATGAGCTGTCAGCCTCCACCTCAAACCCCACTTTGCATCCAGCATTTATAATGGTGTTAAATATATTTTAAAAGTGTTTTTCATTTATAAGGGGGTCGCACTCAGAGGATTGCTATGTGAAAGGGGTCACCAGTACAAAAGTTTGAGAACCACTGGCCTATAACATACAAACCTATGGATATCAGCAGCACAGCCGTAATTCATTGGTTTGGAAACAGCTATGATGTTGCACAGACAGATATTCATGAAGAAGCAGAAACTGACTCTCCATTAGGGATGTCTCACTGACTGTAGGCAGCCTGGATACTCTCTAGTGGAGAGTCTGGTAGCAAATGGCAACATGAAAGTCGCTAGGAATGAATGCAAGGCTGCAATTTCTCCTTTCCACTTAGTTCTCATGTGGCTGGGATGGTAACCATTGCTCAGGTTTGTCTGTTTCCTTAGATTTGGTTCATATAATCAGATGCATGTTCAACATGTTGGATGGTCTCTGAGGTACATCTTGCTTTATTGATTAGCATCTCAGATCCTCAGGTAAATCTGGTCTCCAGCTGTTCAGTATTCAGCAAGCAAACCTCTCATTCCTTGCCCATCATAGAGATATTTATAACTCCTCATTTGCAATTCCACATAGGTGATTTTAGGCTGAAAATCGGTCATTTTTCTTTTCTCCTTGTGGGAAATTTCAGCTTCTTAGGATGGAATCAAAAACTGAAAGTTTTCAGCTGAAAACTAAAATTGTTAATTAGGAAATGCCACCACAGTGCCTTATGTCAGCTGTGTTTCGGGCACCCCATGTCCCCTTTCTCCTCTGTGTGCTGAGGTCCCTAGCTGGACTACAACTCTCATGATGTACTATGGTGGCAATTAAAGAAAAAACATTAACAGGACCACATTATCTTAATCTCTTTTGCACTATTTGGATTTCTCAGCCTCTTTGTGAAGATAATTTCCTAACCTTGCTAATAAAACATTAAGGAAACATTTATTTCTGTTAACTTTGCTAATGATGACCCCTTGTTTCCAAGAAGCAGGACAATTGTTCCTACACTACCAATGTCTTGTGATAATAGAAGTGTGATGCTTTTAACAGATGAGTGGGGGTGGAGGTTATTTTGGCTTCTGGCAAAACTTATCTACAAAACCAAATTTAGATTAAAACATGCAAATTAGAGATGGATATGCCTGGTTCAGGAAACTCACTGAATGCAGTAAAATCCACTTGGGATTAATATGTGTTGTCCAAGCAATTTGAACATACAGCCACTTCCCAAAACTTAAGGTTTTCTTGCAGAATCATTTTGTCAAAACTCTCTTGAATCTCTGAATGCCCTCCTCACATTCTTTGTGATTTCTCATTCCTTCATCTGATGACTCCCCATAATGTCCTGACAACCCTTCATATTCTCACAGGGGCTTACCTTCTTTTCCAGTGGTACCCTTTAGGAAGAGCTGCTGGGCCACTTAGCTATAGGGAAAGACAAACTTATTGGGCTTTTTATAATTACTGTATCATAACATCCTATGGTTATATTTTTGAACATGTGGGTGTAGTACCAGCTTACAAGGGGTACACTTAACTACTCAGAATACCCTTTGCATTGTAATATTGCAGGTGTATTATATGATAAGTACCACCCATTCTGGAGTGGCATCTCATTTGAACACATGGATTGGCTGACATGACGGTGTCACTTCCAAAGTAATATAGAAGACAGTGCTTGGTGTCCAATATACATGCAGTACCAAAAATTCAAGAAATTGATGGATATTCTTTGGTAGCTGATAAATGGTGTATCCCACTGCTCATCTATCTCTAATGCTATTGTCTGAGTGTTTTATATGCTACACTATATGTAACATATAACTGATACAGTTTGTTGATTTGGATCCAATAGGCCGGAACCAGTATTGTGGACAAAGGATGGCGGAGAACTACCAGATCCAGAGAGAATGGTTGTCAATGGTAGGGACCTAAGAATTAGTTTCCTAAACAAAACGGACAATGGTACATATCGATGTGAAGCAACAAACCCTATTGGCCAAAACAGCACAGAGTATGTCCTGATTGTACATGGTGAGTACATCTCTTTAAATTCAGTAAGGGAGAGTACCTTGATTAATATTAGAAATTTTTGTTTCAACCAACTATAAGCAAGTGATTAAGAACACATGAAAAAATGACAAGAAAAAATTAAAAGTGCAATTATTCTTTTCAGAGCGCCATCTACTAATAAGTAACAGGCTGACTTCCTTTTATTAGTAGGTGTCTAATAAATTTTGTACATTATATATCTTTCAAATATGTGTGGAGAACCCCTTAAGCAACAGGCAAAAATGTCTTTGAGAGTATACTGGGAACTGTTTTATACCTAACTGCATCCATAAAACATGGTGTTTAAATATAACTGGCTATGAGTAGATAGGTCACATATAAACCAAAACCAAGAAGTACAAGGCAGTTGCTATTTATTTTATAAACCATTCAAGACAGAATACTAAAAATAAAGTATAGCCTAGTGCAGAGCACTCTCAAATCCCAGTGTAAGATGAAGGTCTTGCATCACCCCAGAGAATCAGGCCCTATGTTAAAATCACCCCCCAAATTGTCTAGTATCACAAGTTCATAATACTTATTTAATAAAATGGCCTGGTTCTCACTTAATTATGATTGTTTTGTTTTGCCTGATTTGTCTTGATGCTTCATGTCAAAAGAATAAAGGCCTTAATATTAAGTGTGAAATAGCTTGATGCAACAAAAGTACAGTAGATGCCATTACAAGAGTCAGCATTTGGCAGCTGTTACCACACCGTTACCACAGATTTCCATCATTTAAATCTGTTACTTCAGACAATCCTGTGTGGTAACTGCTGGAAAATGGTGACTCCTACAGTCTGAATGTGAACCCAGATCTCAGAGGTGAGATGAGTCCATTAACTCCATTGCAACACCTGTTGCAATCTTTTTTTCCCCTAGCTTTTATACATGGGCAACTTTTTAAGAACCACCGCAAAATAAAAGGAAACACTTTTTAAGGTGAGTCTCAGACTGTAAAAGACATGAGAAATATGAAGTCTATTTCCTCCTTATAAGTCATTCAAGTGGAACAAATATATATGTTACTCTGGTGTTTGCAAGCTAGCCAACAGCATGATTCACTTGAAGTGCCAAATTACCTTTAGGTAAGTTTGGCAGTTAACATATTTATAATAAATATTTCTCTAAGCATTTTGTAATTAGTCATTTTCTGTCTCCATTGTTGAACTAAAACTTATCAAAACACCCTCTGGATTAATACTATTCATGCTTCTGAAGTTCATCATTAGTTTACCTAGTCATGATGGGCTCTTTAGACAACTGAGGCTCCACTGCTGAGAATTACTATGTTTAAAAAACAACAAAACAAACAAAAACAACCCCCTTTCAAACCTCCACTTATGTTGATTATCACAAAATATTTCCCCTTTTAAATCCTGTAGGTAATGGTTTATTAGTTGTTGGCTGCATACACAAAGTGTTAATGTCTCTCTTTGATGGACTGACAGTTTTCCAAAACCCACCAACTGTTGAAATCTGAGTGGTCTCTGTATTTTGTCAGAGGTATTAAAGTGATAATTTGGGAGAAGTTGACCCTTTTTACCTCTTACATCATGGTTACTTTTACATTAGCTATGGCCATTTATTATACCTATAAGGAAGAATATTTGATGATCAGCTGCCTTGTGTCTTTCACTTCCAGTCAGTTGCATGCACCCTATTGATCTGATTACAATTTGATGGCAGTCTCTAAAATCATTCATTATCAAGATGCGATTCTGCTGTGAGTGACAGCACATTATGCATGTCATCTCGTTTAACTTTAACATTGCTGACAATATCTCTTATGGATACTGGAGCTTTCCCTAATTGCATTCATGCAAATCTAGCATTAGAACTACAGAAGGTTATTTGGCTTCCTAGAACTCAGTAACATTGGAAGTTGTCTGAGCAAGGATGAAATGATCCTTGCTGTTAATAACCTGTTCCATACTGGAGTCATAAAGCCTCTGCTGTGAATGAGAGGTTGGGATTAATTATTTAATTGTATGTATAGTGTAATTAGTTTATACAGATCAACTTGGGAAACCACTTGTCCCCTCTTTTTATCGTTGTCTCAGACTGATCAGCTCATCCAGAACTTCCTTTCTTTTCTGTTTGAAAACTGATGAAAAGCAGTTTTGGTATCCTGCAGCCAGGTTGTCTTATTGAATAGAGGACATATTTTCCCTTTAACTTTATATTACTAAATAGATTTGTAACACTCTCTGACTTCTCTTCACACCTTCTCCTGTAACTAAGGTGGTGACATCAAAATGTGTGTCCCTTTCCTTTATTATGGCTTACATACCATTATATAGTCATGCATTCTGACCTACTCATCTTTCATTTCTTGTACATACAGTGCCAAATTTAATATGGCATGGCCTAAAGCCACATGGGAAGGGAGTTTCCACAAGGAAGCCCTCACAGAAATCCCCCCATATTGTCTGGTCATGGAGGCAACATTCCAGAAAAGGGGAATGTAGCAAACTCACAAGCAATCATTCAGATACCCTGTGCTGCTTCCGCTCTACTCTAGCCACCAGCAGCACCCGATTGGCAGTGCAACTTCAATGAAGCCAAGCTACAAGTGACTTTGTCACAGAAGCCTCTAGGACCGCAGGGTGAGATTGTTGGTTATGTGTAAAAGATAATACCACTATGAGGGCTGTATTAACTTTTCCAGGTAAGCACTGTGGGGTTGGATAGAGAACAGTGGGCATCCCAGCCCTCAACTTTCCCACTTCTCCCCTGACTCTCTTAGTCTATGCCACCAGATCAAAATGGAGAACTTATGCCACTAAGGCAGTTGAGGCCCCCTTCTCTGTGTGGAAGTTCTCCTTCACAGAGCAGTGGAAGGGGAAGCATGATCTCACACACAGTAGTGGGGCCCTATCCACTAATTCCCTCAATTTTCCTAAGTTATCTTCATAACACAGAAGAGATTTAGAAAGCTTGCCTAAAAATGAAAATGTGTAGTTTATCATAATTAGAGATTAAGGGTAAGCAAAGTGTTTGTACATATTAATTATACAAACAAAGCAAGGAGCATATGATGCTTTTAATTGGGCCAACTTAGACATAAAATTATATAGAAGAGTGATCACTTCTTCCCATTGCAGAGGAAGATGAGGTAATAGTATTATGATGTTGGCTGATGGTAGTTTGAATAAATATAGCTATACACAGATCTACTAACAAGTCTTTTTGTTTCATTTTTTTCACTATAAAGGAATCTTGTTTTAGAAAAAGTGAATGTATTTAACTATGAAATGGGTCTGTGCTGCTTTGCTGAAGAAATACAGCTGCTACTTTCATTTTTCTTTTGTCAAGAAAGCACTCAAACTGGAAGGTGTACACAAAATGAGAGTTTATAGACAGCAGTGCAAAGGGAAGATACTTTTTCACTCAAACATTTGTCTCCTGCAGTAATGAAAGCCAAATCCTAATACCTGTAGCTGTTGTCATTTCTGCATTCTAATATATTATTTTGGTGTAGTAGAAGTTCACGTTCTGGTAAGATATATTATACCCCATCTATAGTGACGGACTCTAGACAGCAGAAGTTGTGCTTTTTCTCTCCTTGTCTTTATTGAGAATTTTTGGTTACCTATGACCAAATACTTGCTATTAATCACCAGTATACAGAACAAACTACCAAAATCATGACATTCAACTCAAAAACATATTTTCTACTTGGCAAGCTAAAGTAAAAAGCTCCATTAATTTAGCTGGAGTTGAGAGCTGAACAAGTCTGTCATAATCAAGCTAAAGACACGGTTGTTACATATGGACAAATCAATCACTCAAGCTCAGCACGTAATATCAGGGATGACAGAAATTCAAATTAGTGATGGAGTATCCACCAATATGAACAATAAAATGAAAATGAGATATGGGGCCTGAATTTAGTGTAGTATTTTACTGACAGACAAATGCCAAGATAAACTCTTTATTAGGAGCAGGAATTATGAACAGAATAGAGTAAAAACTTTCCACTACTCTGTGTAGTTGCAGCCTGGGACTGCCCTGTCCTGGGTTTCTTGTTTCTACCCCAGTAGGATGTGTGTCACCAGTAACCAAAGACTGAATGTCCAGAAAGTATGGCATCTCTACAGTTTTTGGAGGATTTACTGTATACCACACTCAGGATCATAATCTCCAAACACATCTCTCCTCACTGGAAAGCTGAAATAGAAGCTCCACTAGGTCAGGTAGTAATGACAATTCATCATCTGTAAACAATTCCATTATATTTCAACAATGCCTTGAAGTAACTTACAAATTATCATGGGTTTTTACTTAATATCACAAGATACTATGTGATACGTTAGATTCACTACATCATGTATCTTATGATGTTGCAAGGTAATGTGGAAGTTACCTTGAGTCACTGCTGGCCATGGACAGTTCCTTTCATCAGCAAATACGGTACAATAGAAGTAGTGGAAAGAGCTAGTTCTGGTGATTTGAAGGCTTTGTCCTGGACAGTTAGCTTGGATTAACCTGAGCATCCCATTTTTTTCTACGCTTCTTCTGGGGTAGACAACACTTGATGCTAGAAAGAGTAATCAAATCAATGTTAGCCATATCCTCTCATTAACATTTCAAATTTAACTTCTCTATTTTCCAACCTCCATCATCTCCCCTCCCTCCTTTTGCCATCACTGTTGACAATTTGACTGTCATCCATGCTTCCTTCTCATCTGGGCTTTTGCAAACCTGTCACACCTCTGCCTGCCTGCCTGCTTTCTATCGAAAGTTTTCTTAGAATTAATACATCCCCACAGAACTTTTCCATCCATTACAGAAAAGTGTAAAGTACCTTCAGAAAATTTTCAACGTGCTGTAGTTCACACACAATTATTTCTTGCTTTAGTACTACTGTAACCTCTTCACTTCTCCTATCCCCAGTTCATCCAGCTCACTGCAGTTAGCTATTTAGGGTATGTCCACATAACATTTTGGAGCCCATGGGAGTAAGCCTTCCAGTCCAGGTCAAGAGATTTGGGTTAGCGGGACTCACGCTAACTCTCTAAAAATAACTGTGTAGACAGCACTTTGAAGTTGCTCTAGTCCAAACCGCAACTTCAAAGCCCTGTCCACAGAGCTATTTTTAGAGTACTAAGATGAGCGTGTCAACCAGGACTGGGAGGCTCCCTGCCCACAGAATGCTGCCTAGCCATACCCCAATTCCAATATTGCTCTGACCACATCATCCATTTCCTCTAAGCCTTTCATCGGTTCTTTGTCTCATTTCATATACTATTTAAACTGTTCACCCTCACCTGTGAGAGTGCACAATTCTGCCTTTGCCTGTATCTCAGCCCTTGCATTCACCCATTCTCTCTCTTTCATGCCCGGATCTCTGATCATTTTACTCAGCTGGAGCACTCACATTATTGAAGTGCACCAAGCATCTTCACTCTTCAAATTTGTCCTCAAAACTCACGCTGGTTCACCTTCTGCGGCCAAGCTCCATTCCAGTGCCATCCATTCTTTCTCACATGCTCAACTTTATCTTTAAATAATTTAAAATTCTGAACTAACCAGAGACATACACAACCAAGCTGCATTATCTTTATTTGTTGTAACCTCCTTTTTTTGTCTGTCATCCCCTGTTGTCATCCCTCATTGTATCATATTTAATCTCCATTCTAAAATCCTTTTAGAAGGACCTCTGCCTTTTCACACTTTTGTAAAAGCACTAAGCACTCCTACAGTGCTACAATGATTATTGGAACAATTTAAAATAAGGTTAAAAAGCAGGAGAATGCTTTAAGAAGAGGTAAAATTGCATACTATAATTGGTCTTATCAAATGGGAAGTAGACCTACTGCTCTGCAAGTATTTTCACTCCAGCACTCTAATTAATCTCGTGCACTGCTTTTCAGCATCTTTTCTTTGCAAACGTCT
The DNA here is from genome assembly GCF_020497125.1 of Mauremys mutica. Taxonomy (NCBI): domain Eukaryota; kingdom Metazoa; phylum Chordata; order Testudines; family Geoemydidae; genus Mauremys; species Mauremys mutica. The sequence goes on along the minus strand of NC_059072.1, from coordinate 180,111,701 downwards.
CTCAAAGATAAACAGACAAAATATCCACTGCAAGAGAAAAAGAAGAGAAAGAGAGATAGCAATATGGAGCAGCAGGTCTCATTATAATGAAGTAACCCTACAATTGGTGTTCACATTTCTCAGTGAGAACTTCCAGACATTGAGCTAGTTGGTCAAACTCTAAAACAGCCTACTAGTTATGGGAATAAAACATTTAATTTACAGACATGACCAGCTGTAGGGAGCTGCACTGCCTTACCCTTTCATTGAACACATGCTTGGGCTTCTGAAAAGAGAAGTAGAATTGGGCATTGGTATTATGGAGTGGTAGTAACCTCTCCATAATTAAAAGTTTGAAACTGTGTTTTTTATTATAAACCCAACTTGGCCCCCTGCATCTATAAATCGCACATAAAGAAATATCTACCTCAAAAGATAGTGTATGTCTGGGGCTGAGGTGTGTATGTATGTGTGTATATATATATATATATATATATCCATCCAAATTTGAATTGAAGTGGACAAGGTGTTCCTCAATTTTGTCTCCCTAAAAAGACAGGAATTCACCAATGTTCAAAAAGTCTGTTTTGTTGCTACTTGGTACCCACCGCCCCCCCCAAAAAGTGTTGATTATACTCTCAATTATTAAGATTTTAAATATAATGGTTCATCAAACCTGATGAGGTTTAAATAGGCTGGACACTCATGTTTTCAAATGAAAAAAAAAAAAGATTTGCTCTTGCAGACTAAAGGGAATCCTGGCTTGTTGTTCTTAGGAGAACCAGAAAAATAATGGAAGAAAAGATTCTGCCCTATTATGTGCTGCTCCATTACAGTGTCTTTGATTCCCTCCCTCCCTGAAACACAGACACAGACTTCATAAAATCTACAGGAAGGAGTTTCTTCCTTTGCGCAAACTCCAACATCTTCAGAAGAGGGTCTACTCCTGAAGATATCAAGAAATGCAGCCACAAGGAGGGTGTGGGTAGGCTTGCCAACCCTCATGGTTTCACCGGGAATCTTCTGGAATCGAGCTCTATTCCTGGAGGCTACTGAAGCCAAACCAGGAGATTTTAGGCTGCTAAAAGTCTGGTGATGTAGTGGGGCTAAGGCAGACTCCCTGTATGCCCTGGCCCCGTGCCGCTCATGGAAGCGGCAGGCACATCCCTACGACACCTGGGGAGGGGGCCTCTGTGCGCCGCCCCAAGCACAGACTCCGCAGTTCCCATTGGCCAGGATCTGCGGTCAATGGGAGCTGTGGGGGTGGTGCAAATGTACACCCAAACTCCCTCCCAGAACACCCCCCTACCGCACCCAAACTCCCTCCCGGAGCCCGCACCACTCACCCCATCCTGCACACCACCCTGCCCCAGACCAGAGCCTGCACCCAAACTCCCTCCCAGAACCCACACTTCCTCCTGCACCCAAACTCCTTTCTGGAGCCTGCACCCCTCACTCCTCTCACCCTGACCCCCTGTCCCAGCCATGAGCTCCTTCCCGCACCCAAACTCCCTCCCAGATCCTGCGCGTTGCACGCCCTCCTGCACCCCAACCCCCTGCTCCAGCCTGGTGAGGGTGGGGGAGAATGAGCGATGGAGAAAGAGGGGATGGAGTGAGCGGGGGTCAGAGCATCTGAGAAGGGGTGGGGCAGGGGCATGGCCTTGGGGAAGGGACAGGAAAAGGCTGGGGCAAGGGTGTTCGGGTTTGTGCAATTAGACAGTTGGCAACCCTAGGTGTGGGGTTTTGAGCCCCATTAGGACTGTTATAAAAATGAAGCACTTTCTTGTAAGTCATAGTAAATGTTGCAGGTGCATCATAATGTTTTAAGTGTTTATTACTTTTCAAGAACATCAATATTAAAAAAAAACAATAAACCCAGGAAATCCAGGGCTGAGGTTGTACTTCCACAAGAGCCTTTGTGTCCCGTTTGCATTGCATAATGTTGTTTCAGCACTTTGGCTAAGGAAATCTGTGTTTGGCTGGCCGTTTTTAAGACAGTTATGATGAAACTGTTGACTTAATTTTATGTGTGAACTGTCCAGGAGTTGGTGAACAGTCAGTTTCCAGTCTTCAACTGTGGACAGTGCAAATTCTAACACGTTACATACAAAGGAATGACACTACGACCCATTTCTATCTTAATATATGAGATAGTCATGCATTTATTTATGCAGATCTGGAGTTTTGAAAAATAGTGTTAATAATATGACATGCCAAAATGTATAATTTATTAATTAAGAATATGTGATAGTTCTGCATTTGAACCTACTGTGTAATGCCTTAAAGAGGAGCAGAATGCATGCTGACTTTGAATAGAAAGTGTCTTTCTCCATGTCCACAGTCACTGAACATATAAAGCTGGTATTTTGGATGTGAATGTTGAAAGTGAATCTACAATGGTGTGTATCTGGAAATTACTACTGTGCAGATAGTTCAGTTCTTAATGTAGCATTTCAACCACTTTACTTGTACTTCTTGATGTCTTGTTAATAGTGTGCAATGCAATGCTGTGTGTGTTATTGTTCTTTTTGTTCCAAGTATGAGTCTGGGGTTTTTTGACTCTCTATTGAAGCAGAGTTCAGGTAATAGAGTAAAATTTTCCAAAGCATGTAGGTGTTTTTTTTAATTTTACTCATAGTTATTTTACTCTGACTTGCTGTTGAGGTACCACCGAAACTCTGAACTTTCTGTCTAATTTTTTTCTTAATGCTAGGGTTTTTGAAATATAATGTAAACTAAAAACTTTGATGTGTCTGCAGCCTTAACTTCACTTTAATAAAGTTATTGTGTCAAAATTGGACTTCAAAATTACCTAGGTTAGTAAAATCATATAAAATACTATACATGTTAAATGCCAGGTTAACTTCCATTATTTTGGAGTTTATTTATATTGAGGACGACATGAATGCTGAAAACTGTTGCAGCACCATTCAGTTAAAACAGATGAAAAAGTTAAAGCCTACCAATTGCTAATGATGCCCCATTTCCTACAAGGTCATTTATTATCTGTATAGAATAAAAACTATAAAGGGGTTATGATAATTACTCTGTAATCTTGGGCATTTTTAAGTAATTGGAGCATTGTCTTCTTTTATGAGCAATATACAAGTAAAATTTAGGATGCATTGCAGTCAGTAGAGTATAATGACATGCTATTTCATTTTAATAGCTAAGATTTCAATTGATCTTAGCTTGGTGCTACATCAGCAGCATATTGTTCTGCCAACTGGGGTTGCAAAGTTCAGGAATGCCAGGCAGATCTTTGGTTCTAAGCAAGCAGAGCTGCTATCATAACTCTGTGGAAGTAATGTATTATAATTTGAGTAAAGGGGAGTGAGCACAACTTCTGCAAAACTGGTAATGCATCTCTGACTGACAGCTATAAAAAAAATCAGGTATGTGATCCAGGGTCCAGCTCACCGCTCTCCTATGAGTCAAGATCAGAACAGATGGGAAAAGGCGATAAGAGTGAAATACACACATTTGGGATTGGCTTATGACAATCTATTACCACCACATTACCAATACAAGAAATAGTAACGAAGGTTAGTTGTAGTTATTAGGCTTTTTAGTGCAAGTATTACTAACTGTTAGTTTTTGTCAAGTCTAGCTTAGGCAGATATACAGCTATATTTTGTATATGATATAAAGCCAAAAAATATAATTTTAAATGTCTTCATTTGGTTTTCTCTCAATGTAATAAATATAAGGAGAACTGATCAACAATATATACTGTAATGTTCATATGATACTTCTTTAAAAAAAAAAGGTCAGAATTTTGTCACAGCCTGCTTTGAATATTTTAAATTCATTTGACATATATTTTATTTACATTTATTTACATTATAGACTTCTATTTTGCTTTGTGTGTGTGTTGCTGGCTTTTTTTTAAGGGGGGACATGATGGTTCCTATTTTACTAGTGGTAATTTCCAATAACTTTTCATAAAGTTGATTATAACTCTTCATAATTAATACTTCATTTTTACTCTTCAGATAGAATTTGAAATCTTAAAACTTAGGACAGTTTTAGTATAGAACATGGCAGAAGGCATCCAAAACCATAATTTGTAACTTAGCAAAAAACAATTTATTTTTGAAAATAACAGAGTACTACATTTATGCAGTATTAACAACTTTTTGGACCAATGTGATTTAAAATCTACCACATATTATAAGTGAAGCTGATACTGATGTCTATGACTACAGTTGTTTAACTCTTTCTGTTCTAATCCCGTATTTTCAGTTGCTTAGAATTTTGCAAACTTTAATTTGGGCTGGATTTTTCATATTTGGTCTGTGTTTCAAGCTATTGTTTTGGTTCTTAAGTTTCAGCAAAAATGGCTTAGCCATTTCCAAGAACAGGTTTGGGAAAAATATGTAGTTATGGCTATGTTTAAAAAAAATCCAACCAATTTTTGAAGAGCAGTAGCAGCTCCATCATTTGGGACAGGAACTTGAAATCTGGCAGGAAGATAATGCTGGTGTCAGAGCATCTTTTGGTCTCCATTTGAAAATTGACTCAGATTTGGTGAAGTTTTAACCTCTGAAAATTTTCATTTACACACACTTAGTATAATTTATTAGAGATGTCCTGCTAAAATCTATGAATATTCCATCTGAACTAAGCATGCCCCCAGTCCCACTGAGTTTTCATGGGCACTACACATGCTCCAGGCTTCTCCAAATGGGACACAGCAACAGTATAGGAAGGAGTACTGGGCTCAAAGCCTGGAGAACATCATGAGTCTCAGCTCTAGAATTTGATGGTATCAATAATTCTGCACATTTCACAGCCCTTAGTATTGAGCAGGACATTTTACCTCCACGCTACAGATGGGGTAACTAAGATGTTGCGCAAGGTATCTTCAAGCAGTACAGGAAATAGAACCCTGTTTCTAGGTACTGAGTGTAGGTATTGTTTTTAAACAATTTAATCTATTTTAAATGCAATTGCAGGTTGGCAGATCATTCTCGCAAAGAGAATTATAATTAAAATTATAATCCCACTCAAGTAAGGGTCAATGTGTAGCCACACTGCTCTAGGAACACGGCAGTAAACAGACTCAGAGGATACGATTACACTGTGAACTAGAGGTATGATTCCCAGCTCACATATACATACTCACACTGGCTCTCTTCTGAGCTAGGATGCTAAAAATAATTGTGTAGCTGCATAAGAACATAAGAATGGCCGTACTGGGTCAGACCAAAGGTCCATCTAGCCCAGTATCTGTCTACCGATAGTGGCCAATGCCAGGTGCCCCAGAGGGAGTGAACCTAACAGGCAATGATCAAGTGATCTCTCTCCTGCCATCCATCTCCATCCTCTGACGAACAGAGGCTAGGGACACCATTCTTACCCATCCTGGCTAATAGCCATTTATGGACTTAGCCACCATGAATTTATCCAGTCCCCTTTTAAACATTGTTATAGTCCTAGCCTTCACAACCTCCTCAGGTAAGGAGTTCCACAAGTTGACTGTGCGCTGCGTGAAGAAGAACTTCCTTTTATTTGTTTTAAACCTGCTGCCTATTAATTTCATTTGGTGACCCCTAGTTCTTGTATTATGGGAATAAGTAAATAACTTTTCCTTATCCACTTTCTCAACATCACTCATGATTTTATATACCTCTATCATATCCCCCCTTAGTCTTCTCTTTTCCAAGCTGAAGAGTCCTAGCCTCTTTAATCTTTCCTCGTATGGGACCCTCTCCAAACCCCTAATCATTTTAATTGCCCTTTTCTGAACCTTTTCTAGTGCTTGAATATCTTTTTTGAGGTGAGGAGACCACACCTGTACATAGTATTCGAGATGTGGGCGTACCATGGATTTATATAAGGGCTATAATATATTCTCAGTCTTATTTTCTATCCCCTTTTTAATGATTCCTAACATCCTGTTTGCTTTTTTGACCGCCTCTGCACACTGCATGGACATCTTCAGAGAACTATCCACGATGACTCCAAGATCTTTTTCCTGACTCGTTGTAGCTAAATTAGCCCCCATCATGTTGTATGTATAGTTGGGGTTATTTTTTCCAATGTGCATTACTTTACATTTATCCACATTAAATTTCATTTGCCATTTTGTTGCCCAATCACTTAGTTTTGTGAGATCTTTTTGAAGTTCTTCACAATCTGCTTTGGTCTTAACTATCTTGAGCAGTTTAGTATCATCTGCAAACTTTGCCACCTCACTGTTTACCCCTTTCTCCAGATCATTTATGAATAAATTGAATAGGATTGGTCCTAGGACTGACCCTTGGGGAACACCACTAGTTACCCCTCTCCATTCTGAGAATTTACCATTAATTCCTACCCTTTGTTCCCTGTCCTTTAACCAGTTCTCAATCCATGAAAGGACCTTCCCTTTTATCCCATGACAGCTTAATTTACATAAGAGCCTTTGGTGAGGGACCTTGTCAAAGGCTTTCTGGAAATCTAAGTACACTATGTCCACCGGATCCCCCTTGTCCACATGTTTGTTGACCCCTTCAAAGAACTCTAATAGATTAGTAAGACACGATTTCCCTTTACAGAAACCATGTTGACTATTGCTCAACAGTTTATGTTTTTCTATGTGTCTGACAATTTTATTCTTAACTATTGTTTCAACTAATTTGCCCGGTACCGACGTTAGACTTACCGGTCTGTAATTGCCGGGATCACCCCTAGAGCCCTTTTTAAATATTGGCGTTACATTAGCTAACTTCCAGTCATTGGGTACCGAAGCCGATTTAAAGGACAGGTTACAAACCTTAGTTAATAGTTCCGCAACTTCACATTTGAGTTCTTTCAGAACTCTTGGGTGAATGCCATCTGGTCCCGGTGACTTGTTAATGTTGAGTTTATCAATTAATTCCAAAACCTCCTCTAGTGACACTTCAATCTGTGACAGTTCCTCAGATTTGTCACCTACAAAAGCCAGCTCAGGTTTGGGAATCTCCCTAACATCCTCAGCCGTGAAGACTGAAGCAAAGAATCCATTTAGTTTCTCCGCAATGACTTTATCGTCTTTAAGCGCTCCTTTTGTATTTTGAACGTCAAGGGTCCCCACTGGTTGTTTAGCAGGCTTCCTGCTTCTGATGTACTTAAAAAACATTTTGTTATTACCTTTTGAGTTTTTGGCTAGTCGTTCTTCAAACTCCTCTTTGGCTTTTCTTATTACACTCTTGCACTTAAGTTGGCAGTGTTTGTGCTCCTTTCTATTTGCCTCACTAGGATTTGACTTCCACCTTTTAAAGGAAGTCTTTTTATCTCTCACTGCTTCTTATACATGGTTGTTAAGCCACGGTGGCTCTTTTTTAGTTCTTTTACTGTTTTTCTTAATTTGGGGTATACATTGAAGTTGGGCCTCTACTATGGTGTCTTTAAAAAGGGCCCATACAACTTGCAGGGATTTCACTTTAGTCACTGTACCTTTTAACTTTTGTCTAACTAACCCCCTCATTTTTGTATAGTTCCCCCTTTTGAAATTAAATGCCACAGTGTTGGGCAGTTGAGGTGTTCTTCCCACCACAGGGATGTTGAATGTTATTGTAGCTGCAGTAGCATGGGTAGTAGCAGCAGGGACTTGCCATGCTGAATATGTACCCACAGGGTTCAGGTGGGTTTGTACTCAGCACGGCTTGCCTATGCAGCTGCTGCCTGTGCTACCACAGCTATACTGGTGTGCTAGCTCAGCTGAGAGCTACCGTGCGTATGCAGAAATCACACACTTAGCTCATAGTGAAGCCCTAGCCAGAGTCACACTCTGGTTCTTGCTTCCTCTTTGCTCCAGGATGCGGAAGGCTCTACCCACTCCCTGCTCACCACTGCAGGAAGGGGAATAGCAGCCTGCTGCCGCTGTTCTCCCCTCACTCAGGCTTTGATTATGTGGGTAGCCCTTGCATGGGAACAAGGGGACTTTTTACATTGCCTTACTCCCCTGCGCAGGCTCACAGAGGTGTTCATGATTGAACCAATAACCAGGTTCCTCACAGCTATGAAGAGAACATGACCTCCTACCATGGAAAGAATTCTAACTTGAAATTGTAATATCTTTCTCCAGATTTTCATAGATGAACTGTTGGACTAATCAGCAAAACATGTTTCAACTTCCTTTCTATTAAAGTCAATTTCTTAATTGCCATGGAGTTTCTGAACCAGTGCCTCTTTTATAGTGTTGGTGTTACACAAAGCCACAGTGGTACTTCCAACTGCCCTGACTCTGTCCCAGAGACGCATGCCAACTGTCACAGGTTGCAGGAGTGCCTTTTCCTCCTCCTTTCAAATCTTTTATATGCAAAGGAGAAGAGATGGCATAAGCACAGTGTGAGTAGTGCGGTGAAGGTATATATCAGATGAACAGCTCATAGTAGAAAATTAGGTTGCAAAGAGGAAATGTATTGCCCATGGTTGAGAGTGTGAAGCAGCTAAACATAACATTGGGTGTGTAAAACAGTGCTTTTTGGAGGCATACAGGTCCAAAAGTCTAGCTCCCAAGCCCATTTCAAAAGATCTGTGGCTACCTCCTGGGAACAAAGAAACTTCAGTCACTCCTGAGAAAATCTGCAAGGCAGGTATATAGACTAGTTTTCATACCTTTACCAAGCATGACAAGATAAATCTGGTGGTCTTGGGAGATGCATCAGTTCTGAGAGGGACGCTCAAAGCTGTTGTAGGCCAGTAGGGATTTGTCTTCTCTTAAAAGGCTTCAGTGGAGGATTCATATTCGTATCTATTTTTTCCTTGCTTACCCTGTGCTGATAATCTTCGCTGCTGTTTACTTGCCAAATATATTCAAAGACAAATTGGTTTTACCTACAATTTTCTTTTCTACAAGACATTACATCTGACAACCCAATCCACTTTTTCTCATTTTGGGTGGAGTGAGGAAGAAATAGGAAGGGAGTGGAGAGGGGGAAGAAAGGGTCTGCAAGGAAAATCCTAGTAGGAAATAGATTAGTTTCTTCAGCAATTTGCTGTGGACCAGTAATACTCAGACCTCAGTGGTTCAGGACCCAAATTAATGATCAACATTACCCAAAAGAGCCAAGATTACAGAGTAATTATCATAATCCCTTTATAGTTTTTATTCAGAGTGTGAATTCATTGTTTCATTTACTGCATGTGTGTGTATGTATATATTCTAACAGCAAAATGACTGACCAAGTATTATTATTTTATCAAATACAATTGATTAATACATACTAAAAGCATCCTGATTGGTTAATAACTTAGACTGGTTAATGATTAAATCTCAGTGTTTTCATATCATGGGCCGCAAAGAGCCGCAGGAGACGCATTAAAGAGCTGCTTGTGGCTTGCGAGTCTCAGTCTATCACTGCTGTGGATTATTGCTCTGGTGGGCCTCCCTGCCTCCTTTTGTGGCTTCTGTTTCTTTGTTTCTAGTTAGGCTTTCTGGAGCTTTTATTGTATTATTCTGGGGAGCCATTGTAAGGGGTAGGCATTTGAGAGTTGATCTGCTGCCTGACTGCCAGTTCTGTACTGCTTTCATTTCTGATCACCGTTGTGGAGGGTTGCCTGTTATTTTGTATAAAAGAAATTAGCAGTTAGGACCAAATTTCTCTTCCAGCATGTGTTGCAGTATTCTGTGGTCAAACCATGGTATTGCAATGCTTTACTGGCTAAAAATATCTAAGGATTATCTGCCTAGTAGTGTGCTGTTTCCATTTAATAAAGTTGTGGCCTTTGTTTTCAGTTCCAACACATCTGTACCATGTTTGAGCTTGCAATATACAACAGCATGTTGTATGTGACCTGCATGGTAAAAGGAACATGAAATTTTCATTTAAGCTGCAATTTTTAATGCATTTTAATTTTCACAACTGAAATTATTTAGAATAGAAAAAAACCCACATCTTGAAAATTTGACTATGAAAAAGATAGACATTGTTTTTTATCTGGTGGCATGTTGGATTATGCAATGGTATTTTTGTGAGAATTAAGTATGTTCATCTAATACAGTGTCAACTATTAAGCAACCAAATGCACTATACTTCAGCTTGTAAAATTGCCCAAAAAAATTGCCAAAAATTGCCAACATTTTGGCACAAAATACTGTGTATCACTCCCTGTTGAAGCACTTTGGTTTAGGCTCAGTTCCATCCAGTTTTACTTTAAAAATTCTTTTCCATCTTTTTTTTATTAACTTTATAATTATTGTAGTAAATCTCAAGTTGTGTAAACTACTCCCATATCTTGTCCTGAGTTTCTTGGAAAGAATGAAAGCAACATCAAGGAGAAAAGAGATCAGCACTCCACTTTAGTTTTAACTTGTATCTCAGTAAGAGGGAAAATAATATAAAAGAATCACTCCCATCTAGGGTTGCCAAGCCTCCAGGATTGGCCGGGACTCTCCCAGAATCGGCATCGATCTGCTAGTGACTATTGAAAGCAATCCAGGAGATTTTAATAGGCTATTTTAAGAAAATGACATTACTTCGTGTTGGAAAAAAAAATCCTGGAATAGCTTCAGTCAGAGCTGGCAACCCTATTCCCAACTCTTCCCTTCCTTGCCTCTTTCATCCTCCAGCTATGAAACTGACTGAGCATTTTTTGGAATTTTCTTCACAGAAAGAACCACGTGCAATTGTTCTGAAAAAATGTGCCAAGTTTGTTCATGGCTGGTTTGGTGTCTAATTTGTATCAGATGCCATTTTTTCTTACATGAAGATCTCTAAAGGTCTTCTGCTGCTACAGACATTTTTGACATTTTAACTTGAATTAGTTTGGGGACACTTAAAAGATAGTGTCGCTTGTCCTGTGCATTAACAAAAAAATAATGAAAATCACAAATTTGATATGATCAGACAACAACAAATGGCACAGAATACTAGGCACAATATACTAGGCTTGGGGACAAGTCCTGGTGACCATACTCAGGAAATTAGTTTAGCCACTTTTGTGGTACCAATTTTCTTATAGTTAAATGGGCACTTGAGGTATAAACACATTTGCATTTTTGAAGATAATTATGTGAATTTCTATTATGTTCATAAGAGAGGGTGCTTTTGCGGGTGAGGCACCAGACTGGGACTCGGGAGATTTGGGCTCCAGCCACGGCTCAACCACAGAGTTCTTGTGTGATGTTAGGCAGGTCACTTAATCCTGTGCTTCAGTTCCCCATGTGTAAATGTGGATGATACTACTTATTTTCTCCCAACCTTTGTCTTGTCTACTTTAACTGTCAGTTTTTCAGGGCAGGGATTGTCCCTTACCATGCGTTTGTCCAGTGCCTACCATGGTAGAGTTCACAATTGCAGGCGTTAGGCACTACTGTATGTAATTCAAATAATAAATACCACATGTTTACGAGTAAAGCTACTTCAACATATGAATCAATGGAACATGTTCGAGATTACTGTATAATGCCATACTGAGAATCACATAACACCTTAAAACTGAAGCTTTGGTTTGCAATAAATAAATAAATATAGGAAGACTGCAGTCAATGGCTTATTGTGTAAGTGTTACCTAATTTCATCCTGACAAGTTTATACAAAATTTGATGTGCTCTAATAAGCTTCAAAGGCAAAGTGCAGTGTATTTTTTTAATAAGTACTTCAATTAGAAAATGAAGAAAAGAGCACTTCAGTTTTATTCCAGATAGTGAACTGATTTAGTGTAACAATTTCACAGTGCAAAACAGTTAAAAAAAAAAACGATGCTGGAAATATTTAAGGTGGCTTTGAAAAAAATTCAACCTAAGAGCACACATTTGTAGAAATCTAAAGTAAGTACTGTAAGACTCTTGGAACAAGGAAACAATTCATGAAAGGTTAATCGATCTGTTGAATACAAGTTTCGGTCTGGTGCTGGCAGTTGCATTTTATGCTGATATTAATCACTGATAATGTCAAACTTAAACAAAACTCTTCAATCTAGATTATTAAAAATATTCTAAATACAAAATTAGACTGATTTCCTTGAAATGCATAATAGCTTGCAATAATTATTACGTTTAGGGATAATTTTAAGAAAATGTTAGATTCTTAATTGTGTGTATCTGGCATCTCACAAAATGTAAAACACAATTTTAAAAATTAAAATATTTCCATACAGCATTTTAGTTCATCAGCTTCTCCAGTAATAAAATTTTGCAATTAATAATGTAGAAAAACTAAAGACCCAAACCCAATCATATCATAAAATCCCACCTAAATCTTCCTTTAATCTCTGGCCCCTCCACATATGGACTCTGAGCTCCTGGCAAAATGCTTGCAAAAAATGACAGACTTTGCAGCGTGCCTGTAATGTTAACAGATGTGAGCTCTTTTGGATAGAGAAGTGTGTTCCAGAACCAAGGGACCCTTGCTGCCAACAGCTCTCTTGTTTGCATCTAGGAAGCTCCTGGTGCAGTTCCTCTGTTAATGTCAAATGTGGCAGAATGGCATGGAGAAAGAGGTAGTCCCTCAAGTAAGCACTGAGGGCTTTAGAGGTCAAAACCAGCATCTTGGAACCCTGCCTAGAAACTTATCAGCAGCTAGTGCAGGTATTGGAACACTGATGTTATAGGCTCCCTGTGAAACACCCTGCTTAGCAAGCAGGTGGCCATATTCTGCACTTGATTCAATTTTCAAATGCGCTCTGTGTGCAATGCCACATAGCCTTGTGTAGAGTGCATCACAGCAGCCCAGTCTCAAGGTGACAAAGGCATATTAGTGACAATTGTAGCACTCGAAAGAAAAGGCTGCACTCTTTTTAGCCAGATATAAATGGAAAATGCCTTTTTGACTACCACTACTATGTGATCTGCCAGTCAGCCCCAGTTATAATAAAATTCCAAGACTGCCAATCTGCTCACATGTGGTGGGTGCTTTCTCTGAATTTCAGCCAAATCTTGTGGCTGCTGCTTCTATCTCACCTGTATTATTTCAGTTTGTTCTGAATTAATCTTCAGCCAGCCCACCCTTTTTCAGTCTCTATTTTTTATAAAGACATTGGGTTATTTGTTCCTGCTACCAGCTATTTGTGATATAATGGAAATGTATATCTGAATACCAGGAGCATGCTAAGTACTCTTCAGCCCATACTTCCTTATTAACTCTTCTAAGAAGTTGAGCAGGTGGAGTGACAAAATTGAAACTCTCCCCTGGTTTTCCTTTTCCATAGCTAATTAAAAAAATCTTGTCATCCCCTTCTAGGTTTTTCACAATTCTACTTCACCCTATTTGTCTGCTGTCTTCACTCTTATCTCCTCAACCCACCCCTAACCCCTTTGCTCCATTGGCGATACCATTTGTTCATTTCTACTACAAACTTCTATGGAGTTCTGTCTTCATGCCTTTGCAGACCTTATCAATAGGGACACTAGCTCCTCTTCCTAGTAAAGTCTTCACAATACCCTCTTCTGCAGGGATGCGTAAACAAAATCAGCCATCCAATAAAGGCAAAGTTGTAAGGCAATCAGGGTCAGCTGACTGGGTTTTTTTTAATTGTCAAAAGGCGTGGAACCATCAAAAATCCCCAAGTGGGCAATAGCTACCTGTGTAAGCATGTGGACTTATTTTTCTCACTCCTTCCCCACTCCTCCCTCCTTTGTTTGTCATGCTTACAAACTCTTGTTACTTTTGTTTCAGATTAGATTGTAAACTCTTCTGGACAGAAATTGTATTTGTAGAATACCTAGCACAATGGGGCCCTGATCATGAATGGGGCTTTTGGGTGCTATAACAGTGTAAACAAGAGATATTATTTAAATTCACCGAGCCAAATTCTGCAATGTTGTGTGCCAACTCCCAGTAGTAATTGCATAAATGTAACGTGAGAGCAAAATCTGGGCCTTGTGTGTGTATATATACTATGTTGACACCAACTTTTAGCTTAACTAAAAAAGAGAAAAACTGTTTTTGTTTGTTTGTTTATTTGTTTTTTAGTTTTTAAATTGTGTGTTGCTTTATTTTCCATCTATTACTGAAATCTGCTGCTTTCAAGATTAGAAAAAGACCCGTAAACTTTTAACAAGAGGGAAGAGAGATACAATTCTTTTAATTCCTAGTTTATAAGGAGAAAGCAGTAGAAACCAAGATCCTTGTGTCTCAATGCTTTGACTTTTTTCTGTTTCCCACCCTACCAAACAGTGTTTAATAAAAACTTAATGAACTCCCACATCTTACCATTAAGGTGTCTTCCTATTTTTAGTATTGTCTAGAGATTCATTAAACTTCTTAGAATCATGAAACTATGTGAATCTATTTTATTCTCCTTCCAAACTGACTAGTTATTTTAGCCAAGCTATATGCCTTGCATTATGAACTAATCAGAAGTTAGTCCTGACTTTTATTGTTTTAACTAAGACTTGGATCTACATAATCTATTTATTGAAATGCTTTAAAAAACAAAACAAAAAAAAAATAAAAATAACCTACAGTATGCTAGCAAAAACCAAAAAACCAAATCAAACATAAATTGCCATCTCAGAGCTTCATAAATCTGAATCAATTAGTAAAAGTATAAATAGTGATCTCATGTCCACAAAGCTTGATGATCTTTCAGTTTCACAGCTAAGGAGCTATCGTCACATGACATTCAAGCCACAGTCTCTTTGTTCAGTCCCAGTTTCTGGGAACAACAGCAAATACAGCTCCCTTTGGATTTAAAATCTTGCTAAATAATTCAGTAATACATATTACAGTCTCTGATTAAATTTTGCACAGAGTAGTGAGATTGTTTCCAGGTAGGTCATCACTCAGTTCAGTTAACACTTACAGTCTCTTTCATTCTCAGCCGGAATACCACAGGGTCCATCTATCATTATCACTTTGTCTTTTAATTTTTCTGTCAGCCTTTGTCAAACTTGAAACAGAAGCTTTTTATATATTTTTTTGGCATTGCAGCTATTGTTATTTGAAATTGCACCCAATTATTTTACAGCAGTGCCAACTCTTATTTCATGGGAACTTAAGAGCAGAATGCATGTGGGCTAGATCTGAGTGGTGTAAATTGATATAGCTCCATTAACTTAAAGGATGAATGACTTGTGCCTTCTGGGGCACTGCTGTACTTGGTGCAGGAAAGAGGGGAACTGGTATGGGCTTCCTGATCCTCAGAACCATGCTAGCCCTGAGGATGATTAGAACTGCTCCTGCACATCTCTACATTCTGCAACTGGTATTGGGTCCTTAGTGGACAATCTTTAAACCAATGGAGGGCTGACTTGATGGAGTGCAGCTGCCTCACCCTTCTCTCCACTGGTTATGGCACAAATGCACCAATAACGAGTTCCCCTCTGACAGTGGAATTCTCAGCTAAGCATTTGCACTCCTGTTATGGCACTCTGTGCCATCAGAGAGACACAAAGAAGTTCCCTTTGCTTTAAAATTTGGCCCACTATGTTTATTTTTGGGCATTATAAAGTATGGGCACAACTAGAATTAGCCGCAGTGTCTGACACCTAACACATTTGTTTTCCATAAAACTGTATTATCACAGTGCTTTTGAATGGTGTCTTTAAATAGGCTGAATTCCAGTCATAGCATGGGTATCATCATAGGTAATAAAGGAGATATTACGATCAGTACATTGTTTCAATTAATATTAACCTAATTACTAGTCAACAAGTAATCATCTGTTTTAGTAGCTAGAGTTGAAATTAATGCTGACTATGAATAATCTTATTTGATTACTTGCCTTTTCTGTAACGTTTAAAGACCTCTGTTCTTAGATATATGTAACTAAAATCTTTTATTAGGGTATCTGTATTTTTATTTTAGTAATTTATTTAGTGTCTTGTATCATCTATAACAGTTTTTAGGAACTGAAACGAAGTCTCAGAAAAGAATACAGCATTTTACCTGAATATGGCCCCATTTTATGGTTTATGCATATTTTAAGCCTCTAGTAGGAAGAAAAACAGCACTTTTGAATTAAAAGCTGGGTTTTTTTACTCTCCTTTGTTGCACTGTATCTTTGAAAAAGGCAGTTAAAGTAGGTAAAGTTGCTACACCATTAAAGCTGAACGTATATATATTTTATTAAAAAAAGACAAGTACAGTATGTGGCTATAGCCATCTACATTAGTCAAGCAAATATAAGAGAACCAAATGTATTTGTGTCATAAATTCAACAAATGAACAGATGGAATATTTTTCAAAGTGCATATGGGGGAGAAAAAAGAAGGTTGTGAACAAAGAGAATTACTGGATTTTTTGTATGAAGTTTATATTTAATGTCCAATAGTACAGAGCAAAAGGAATGATCTTGTAGCTAATGCTTTTAATTAGGTCTTAAAAGTTCTGGGTTCAACTCCTATTTTTGCCACTGAGTTTGTGGAACTCTAGACAAATCATTTACTATCTGCCTCAGTTCCACATCTACAAAATGGGAATAATATTTCCTGCTTTACAAGGATGACTACTTCAATATGTGTGAGGCAATGAGATGTTATATAAATGGGACATAGGCACTTGAATACAAAAGTTCCAGAAATCTTCAAGCTGTTCTGATCATAATGGTCCTGAGTGTTTAGAGGCATGAGATTAATACAAATTTAATGTCAAGTATCAGAGGGGTAGCCGTGTTAGTCTGGATCAGTAAAAGCAGCAAAGAATCCTATGGCACCTTATAGACTAACAGACGTTTTGGAGCATGAGCTTTTGTGGGTGAATACCCACTTCGTCGGATGCAAGTAGTGGAAATTTCCAGGGGCAGGTATATATATGCAAGCAGGAAGCAAGCTAGAGATCACGAGGTTAGTTCAATCAGGGAGGATGAGGCCCTGTTCACAGTTGAGGTGTGAAAACCAAGGGAGGAGAAACTGGTTCTGTAGTTGGCAAGCCATTCACAGTCTTTGTTTAATCCTGAGCTGATGGTGTCAAATTTGCAGACGAACTGAAGCTCAGCAGTTTCTCTTTGAAGTCTGGTCCTGAAGTTTTTTTGCTGCAGGATGGCCACCTTACGATCTGCTATTGTGTGGCTAGGGAGGTTGAAGTGTTCTCCTACAGGTTTTTGTATATTGCCATTCCTAATATCTGATTTGTGTCCATTTATCCTTTTCCATAGAGACTGTCCAGTTTGGCCAATGTAAATAGCAGAGGGGCATTGCTGGCATATGATGGCGTATATTACATTGGTGGACGTGCAGGTGAATGAACCGGTGATGGTGTGGCTGATCTGGTTAGGTCCTGTGATGGTGTCACTGCTGTAGATATGTGGGCAGAGTTGGCATCGAGGTTTGTTGCATGGATTGGTTCCTGAGCTAGAGTTACTATGGTGCAGTGTGCAGTTACTGGTGAGAATATGCTTCAGGTTGGCAGGTTGGCTGTGGGCGAGGACTGGCCTGCCACCCAAGGCCTGTGAAAGTGTGGGATCATTGTCCAGGATGGGTTGTAGATCCCTGATGATGTGTTCGAGGGGTTTGAGCTGGGGACTGTATGTGATGGCCAGTGGAGTCCTGTTGGTTTCTTTCTTGGGTTTGTCTTGCAGTAGGAAGCTTCTGGGTACACGTCTGGCTCTGTTGATCTGTTTCCTTATTTCCTCGTGTGGGTACTGTAGTTTTGAGAATGCTTGGTGGAGATTTTGTAGGTGTTAGTCTCTGTCTGAGGGGTTAGAGCAGATGTGGTTCTACCTCAGTGCTTGGCTGTAGACAATAGATCTTGTGGTGTGCCCGGGATGGAAGCTGGAGGCATGAAGGTAGGCATAGCGGTCGGTAGGTTTTCGGTATAGGGTGGTGTTAATGTGACACCAAATCAGATATTCTTTGCTACTTTTACAAATTTGATGTATCACCAGTTGAACAAGAACACAGCTTTAAAAATACACCAATAGTGATTTCTGTGCCCTAAACAGCAGCTTCTACTGTACTTTGCTGAATATTAGAACATGTTGCCATCTGGCTGATTTAAAGGAAACATCCTTCTAGGTTTCAAGACCCACTATATATCACCCATATCTCACTCCATGTCAGCAAACAATGAAAGCATAGAGTGTGCTGCAAATGGTTTTCTCCTTGTAGGGCAATCAAAAATGTTTTGTTTGCTGTTATGCAAAATCACTTTTGAGGCAATGACCAGTAAATTGTTCAAAAGTACCAAAAATGATTTAGGAGCCTGCCTGATCTATGAGGAAAGATTAAAAAAAAATGAGTATGTTTAGTTTTGAGAAAAGGAGACTGAGGATGTGTGTGGGGGGCGGGGGGGCTGATAACAGTTTTAAAAAATGTTAAGGACTGTTACAAATAGGACTGTGATCAATTGTTCTCCATGGCCACCGAGATTAGGACAAGAAGAAGTGGGCTTAATCTGCAGCAAGGAGGGGTTACATTAACATAAAGTATAAGGGTAGTTAAATTCTGGAATAGGCTTCCAAGGGAGGTTGTAGAATCCCCATCATTGGAGGTTTTTAAGAATGGGTTGAAAAAATACCATTCACAGTTCTAGGTTTGCTTGGTTCTCCCTCATTGCAGAGTTTGAACCTGATAACTTCTAGAGGTCACTTCCAGCTCAACATTTCTGTGATTCCATCTCAGAAACAATCAATGGGAATTAGGGTCCCAAGAGGCTAAATCTCATAAATATGGGACTTTGGCTCCTAAGTCACTCATGTGCTTTTGAAAATTATCACCCAACATCTACAGTTAGGTTAGCCAAAGTGTGATTTTAAGGATGAAATGCAGTCCACAGAGTTCTAAAATGTGTGGTTTGTAGTTGCTGTAAGGATAGATACGTAGTTACTAATATAAGAGAGTGTGCCAAATGAGATGTGATGTTACTATAGGAGTGACTCTACTGAACATAACCAATGTGAGCGAGATGTTTCCAGGACCCTGAGGAGACTCAGACTTAACTCAGAGTGCAGATGGATCTTCTCTCCAACCAAGCTGACTCCTGCTTGCTAACTCAGCATGACAGTTGCCCTCTTCCAGTAACTTTAGGGTATGAATAAAGTTGCTGAACCACAGACATTTTATAATAAATTTATATTCCTTCTATTAAAAAAGTAACATGAACATGCCAGTATTATGTGTACATTTATTTTGATTTTAACACAGCGCAAATTATATGTAAATTAGTTTAATTCTTGAGACGGAGGCCAAGCTGTCCATTGGGCATTTGGTGTCACGCCTTGATCTGGATGCTAATTTCTGGACAGTTTCATTTTTCTCTGAGATCAGAAAAGATTATTCTTGTCCAGCCAATAGCATCTGCTAGTGCCCATTAACAAGTCTCCCTCACCCTGTAAAGGTATGAGAGGTGAGGGATGTAATTTTAGATCTGAAACGTTGTGAGGAAAACTTCCAAACCATAAAAAGAATCAGCAAATAAATCAGGGGTCGGCAGCCTTTCTGAAGTGCTGTGCCGAGTCTTCATTTATTCACTCTAATTTAAGGTTTTGCATGCCAGTAATACATTTTAATGTTTTTAGAAGGTCTCTTTCTAGAAGTCTATAATATATAACTAAACTATTGTTGTATGTAAAGTAAATAAGGTATTTTAAATGTTTAAGAAGCTTCATTTAAAATTAAATTAAAATGCAGGGCCCCCCGGACCGGTGGCCAGGACCCGGGCAGTGTGAGTGCCATTGTAAATCAGCTCACGTGCCGCCTTCGGCACACGTGCCATAGGTTGCCTACCCCTGAAATAAATGATTCTGAAGTCCACTGGCAACCCATTCAAATCAATATGTGACAAACTCAGTAGAATGATGAAAAAGATTGTTATTAAGCATAAATGCAAATGACAGAAGTAGGACGTTTACAGTGGTTCAATTGCACATTTAGGGAAGTCACCTAAAACAAATGTAAGGCTTGTTCACTATGTTCGGTGTATAAAACTCATATATAGCTGCCTTTTTAAAAAAATGTATCAAGTTTTGCATTAAATATCAGGTACGTTTTTTTTCTTCTAAATAGTGCAGATTTTATCAGATATCCATCTAGGAAGGAGTTTCACATTATGGGAAATAATTGTATACATCAGTGCATATAACATATTTTTTATAAAATGTTAATTAATTTCTAATGCTAGTTAAAGACAGTTCTATTTAATTATAATGGCAGTCACACTCCCGGCAATATTACAGTTTGTCCTAGTGATTAATGTGTCTACATTCGTTATTTAAAAAGCTTATTTTCTTAATTTTGCTGATTTGGGAATATTTCCTACTGAAGAACAGGTATAAACATCAGTGTACTAAAGGTGAAAGAGTGATCTCATGCAGCTCTCTGATATTTTCCAAAGTGGAAAATTCTGCAGGTATAGAGTATAGAACAAATAATGATGTTATTTATCAAAAGCAAAATAACTGAGGGAATGACAGGGAAACTTTTTTTAAATGGCAAAATAATCTGTCATCCAGCCTGAAAATAATGCAAATATGTGAAATCAAAAGCCAAAGGAAATAATTAGTTCGTGCTGAACTCAGGACCCCATTCCTGAACTGTCTCCCTCAGGGCCCAATCCTGTGAAGTGCTGAGCATCTTTGACTACCACTGAATTCATTGGGAGCTGATGGTGCTCAAGGAGATGCATGATTGGGCCCTTAATAAATTACATCTTTCTGTAGCAAGGCAAGACTGAAATGATGGGCCAGATTGTGATCCCGAGGCATGTGGGTAGCACATTGCTTCTGAAGTTACTTACTTACTCCCCGCTCAAGCCAATGGGGCTATGTATGGAGTAAGAATGGTATTCACCATAAGGAGTTCAGAATCTCGCCCTTTGCCTTTAAAACCGAGGTCTGGGAAATCTGTGCAGATGCTTTTATCTTCCTTATTGAAGTGTTTTCCTCTATTTCCTTTCATCTTTTCTTATTTACAGTCCCTTCCTAGGCAAAAGGAACATTGATCTTTATTGCTCTTGGCAGTGCAGATCTAAGTATTGTGTTTCTGTATGTATGATTGTTTCCTATATATTTAAATCACATTTTACTATAAGGAATTTTGATTGTGATCTGACCAAAAGCAATGCATTTAGCTTAGCAGATCTGCATTTACTCAGCTCAGAGTATGACCAAGAGATGTTTTGTAGGATGCCGTTGTTGAAGACTTGCGCCTTTTCCTACTTCTACATACACCTGTAGTTATAAAATTACCATGAATCTTTCTGGATGTTGAGTTTCAAATGAAATTTCTTAGGAGTTATTAAAATACTGCTATATGTTAAGTATCCCAGTTTCAGGATGATTGTAAAACTATTTTGCCTGTTAGTAAGGGTAAGGAGTTTGAAATGTACTTTGCTCTGGATCTCAGCAGACAACTGGGTCTTAAACAAATTTGTGGGAAGAAGACAAGCAAACCGAAAAAAGCAGCTTTTATAGTTAGTAGCAATTTCCCCTTTTTCCTTCCATTGAGTCTGTCTGAAAATAGGTGTTTTAACATACTGCCATTTCTCGTTAACATGTGTGTGTTTATTTAGCATGATGGTGTTGTTTTTTTCATCTCCCACTCTGACACAGCATGTTTCATCTATATTTGGTTTCTACCATATGAGACCTTTAAAATGGCTCAGTGAAGAAATGGATTCTTGTCACTTAAATATTCACTCTCCAGATCTGTGGAAACTTGATTGTTTTAACAGTGTTTTAAATTCTTTTCCCTTGATGTTTGAATATAAAACTAGAGAGTGATATGTCAAGAATTTCAAGGTACCCTACTGTACCTGTAATAATCTGTGTGAAGCATGTTTTAATTTATACATTTTACTACATATTTGTATTTACAAATTGAACCATTATTATGCTTCTCCTTTGTTTGCATGATATGATTTTATTTTATATTTTTTTTCCACTCACCAGATGTTTCCAACACTTTGCTTCCCACCACTGTCATCCCCTCACTTACCACTGCAACAGTCACAACCACTGTAGCCTTAACAACCAGCACAGCCACATCGGCAACAGCCATCAGCACCAGAGGTACAGTATTCTTCTTTGTTATGGCCTGAAAAACCCATTATAAATAGGAAATTATAGGGAATTTTAAAGGGGATAGAAAATGCTCAGGAGGGAATTTAATCATTTTGCCTAAATATGTGTTTATATAAAGTAATAAATACATATGACAATAGTTAAGAAGGTCTAATAAAACATTCTTACCACTCCAGCAATGAGTGTGTAAACTTTTATAGGGTGACTTAATTATTTATTTACGTTTGCACTTCATTTTTTAAGGTTAGCAACTTTAACTCTTATGTAAAATGCAAATATGATATTTTAAAATAAGCATTACTTTTTTAAACTGGTTATTATTAATAGCATTCATAGTGTTAGTTTTTTTTATTAATTATCAATTACTAGTAATTAATGATTTTGCTTCCTGGTACTAATGTGGAATACAAGATACCTATCTTGCATTTGGAATTTCTATAGACTTAATCCTGATTGTAGTACAATGGAGATCTTTCTCATGCTTGTTAGTCTTAAGTTTTAAGAAGCTTTCAATTTAAAGAATGTCTTTATCTTACCTGAGCTACAGTATATCAAATGAATTTTCTTTTCCCTAGATCTCTATTTTAAGATGATGTTTCTGGTAGTGTCCTGCCCTGCCTTGGGACAGAATCTAGATTCAGTTCCTAGGCTTAGTCTCTTATTCACAGGCCCTGCACATACTGTGAGTGTTGCAAAGGGTGCTTGGCATTAGAGGATTGTGTGCCTTGCTTCATAAACTAACATCTCCCTCTCTGATTAAGGAGCAGTTTTCATGTAGTCTTAAAAAAAAAAGTAGTGTAACCTCTGAGTTAGGCTTGAAATAAAAAGTGGGAGAAGGATCTTCCGTCATCCATTGAAGGCACCAATGAATTAAA
This sequence comes from Mauremys mutica, assembly GCF_020497125.1. NCBI lineage: Eukaryota > Metazoa > Chordata > Testudines > Geoemydidae > Mauremys > Mauremys mutica. The sequence goes on along the minus strand of NC_059072.1, from coordinate 180,088,977 downwards.
GAGAGAGAGAGAGAGAAATACATTTAAATACTGTCAAGACATATTTCTATAATGAGGCGTAAATCTCTTGGGAAAGCTAGGACTACTTTTGTTCTGAAAACCTTTCTCTCTAGAAGCATTTTCATGATAAACACATTAAAACTGGGTTTAAGTTTATGACCTAGTAGCTGAAGCACTGGACTGGGAAACAGGAGACCTGGATTTTATTCCTGGCTCTGCCATTGACCTGCTGGGTGACCTTGGGCAAGTCACTTTCCCCTCCCCTTGCCACAGTTTCCCCATTTGTAAAATGGAGATAATGACTCTGCCTTTGTAAAGCTCCTGGAGACCTATGGATGAAAAAGTGCTATATAAGAACTTGGTATTATTATTTGGAATGGTAGGATTTTTCCTGAACCTGTCTAAAACCCGTGTAAAAAGATTAGGCAATCCTGGCAATGATATCCACAGTTGTTTCACTAATAGTGCATTAATATTTTAGTACCGTGACCTCTGCATGAAATTAAACTGACCTACAATCTCAAAATACATATTTTTATTTTATTAATCCTCATACAATGTCCACAGTGTGAAAATGTGTGACCTTCTTAATGATAAGAAAAAGTGGAAAACATTACAGAAATATCTACCAACTGTAAGGAAGAGAGATGTTGTAAATAGCAGCTAGGCAGCAAATGGCCATTTTAGGGCTATAGTGGCTTGTCTTTCTTAAATTAAAATGCTGGCTATTAGAAAAGAGGGAAGTTTCCTAAAAAAGGATGATTCTACCCCATGGAGTTGCATTAGGACTATGCATTTATACAGGAAAGTATTTGGGGGGTACTGACTGAATTCCCACATTGTTGAGGGCCGGAGGTGTGGATGAAAGACATTTCTAGGTTTTTCAGGCTGGAGTGCAGTGTTCTGAAATAGACATTTTTTTGGTTGCTGTATGTTGCTGGAATCACTGAGATACACTAAACTGCTGATGTCAAAACCATCTTTCTGCATCATGCAGTGTTGCTTCTTTGCATAGGATCTCACTCCCAGCAGGGGCGGCTCTAGCCATTTCGCTGCCCCAAGCACGGCGGCATGCCGCGGGGGGCGCTCTGTTGGTCGCCGGTCCCGCGGACGTGCCTGCGGAGGGTCTGCTGGAGGGACCAGCGGACCCTCCGCAGGCACGCCTGCGGGAGGTCCACCGGAGCCGCCTGCCGCCCTCCCGGGACCGGCAGAGCACCGCCCGTGGCATGCTGCCCCAAGCACGTGCTTGGCGTGCTGGGGTCTGGAGCCGCCCCTGCTCCCTGGCTTCTTAAGTGCTAATTTTGTTCGTTTGGATGTTTTGCATTACGGAATGACTGGTAAAGAAGTATTTCATTTGTAAGCTTCAGTCCTCCTGTATATTAGAATATGTTTAATCTGACATTGGAATGAGCATTAGGATGGGTTCAGACAAGCAGCCAAAAGTCCAAATGCTTGACTGAACCCGATCCAAATTTTCTGATCCTATTCAGGTGATTTCCAGTATTGCTTGTTTCAGGCCGTGAAGGAAATACCACAGGAACAAACCTTTCTGAGGCATTACTGTTTATTATCCCAGCAGGAATTAGGACGTGAAGGGGCTCATAAAATTGAGAAGTTATTCAAATAGTTTCAAACCTACAACATTGTTAGTTTTGGCTCCTATTTGAGTGTGGGGTGAAGGTTCTGTTGGTTCTTATTTTATCTCAACTTGTTCATCCATCCCTTAATCTAAATTAGTGGAAGTTTGCTCCAGATTTTGTGTCTGTAGATAAAGTGTGTTTGAATTGGTTTCTAATGGTGTTTTAACAGCTAGACAATCTCCTTTGTGTTTTGTCTGGTGTATTTCTGATATTTTACTAACATTATAACTCTATATTTATGCTTCAAGATGCATGTATGATCCCTCAATTTGTTTTATTATTACTTGCAGTAAATAATATCTTTCAGGAAGTGTTTTAAAATGTCACTCCTTAGGTTATATCATTCCTATGAGATGCCCTTTGAAGAGTTATAATATGGGTGTAGTTTGGATGGGCCAGGGAGGCATTGCTCTCACCCCACAAACTGCAAACCTCGGGCAGGCGCAGAATTCCTTCCCTCCCACGCCTGTGTGAGCCCTGTTGGCCTGACAGGAGCTGCCTGCCCAAATCTAGAAGTAAAACTATGCCTACGGTTATAACGTAAGACATGTAGCTCCTATGCTTAAGAGTGTGCCTGAAACATCAAATTATTTTATGTTACAATAATTCCATATCTCACTGTGCCTATGATATATTCTACTTATTCCACATGAAGTAAAACTGACAGTTGATTCTAAAGTTTTGTGAGCCAGGTGTTGTCTTTGTTTGCCTAAAGGTCAGCAAGCAATATGGAGAAGTTCCTGTGTCTCCTTCAATAACTAACATATTTTACAAAAGGCCTCCATAGTCAAACTTTTCACTCGCTCACACGCACACCCACATTCATATTTGAACTTATGCTGAATCCTGTAAATATTAAGTGATTGTGTATTACACTTCAGCTTGGAAAATCTGAGTGCAATTTGATGCTGGGAAAGAGGGCACTCCTTTATAAATTTGTCTGGCAGGTCTTAAGCCTTAACCACCACGTTGAGGAAAGCATAACAAAATGAGACCAAAATGTGCGGAAGAAAGAAAGCTAGAAAACGGAAAAAAGGACAAGTACATTGTATATGAAGAGTTTCCATTTTACCAGGTTTTATGTCCCTTTGCCCTGCCAGAACCGCACAAAGGGACCTTAAACTTGCCCCAAGTGGACAGCTGAGGAATCCCCTAGGGCTCTGAGCTAGCATGCCTGGCTCTTGGCACACTCACAGCCCTCCAAAATGGAAGCCCTTTCTCCCTCCCAGAAATTATTTCACCAGTCTTTTTTCCCTTCACTGTTCTTTCTGTGGTTAAATCCCTTTCCTGACTGGCAGGAAAACAGACACAGATCTTGTAAGCCTTGATAGCCGTGGCTTAAACTGTTAAAGAACTATAAAAAAATAATACAGGTATGAGTATAATAATGTGTGAACAGTCAGATAGCAAAAGAAAACAAATTCATTATTTAATATATTCAATTATATTGCTCATATGTGGGTGATTCAGTCTCGACTGACTCACTTGTGAAATGATTGTGCCAAAATGTTCAAAGCTATATATAGCAATGCCTCAAAACATCTCCAAAAGTCATTGCACATAACACAGGATATAGTGCTGTTTCCAGGCAGCTGCACTGGGAACTTCAAGAGTTTGTGTAATACTCAGAATGCTTAAAAAGTCAAATTTTAAAAATTTCACTGCTCATCCATGCCCACTTCACTTCTTTTTTTTATTAAGGCTCTGGTATAAAGAGGTATAAATGACATCTGTGGAACTAAATATAAAAATGGGTTTACATTAAATTAAGGGAGGTACTGAGTGTTTGATCATTATGGTTTAGTTTAAATTAAAACTGACTATTTTTATTTAATCACACAGAATTTCAACAGTCTGAACTGTTAGATTACTCACATTTTTTTCTCTCCCCTTTCCTTTTTATCTTAGTGTCGGTATAGGAATAAAAAATTGACTAGAGCATCTGTTTTATTAAAGCAAGTTAAACTGTAAGAATTACCTGGGCAGTGCTTCCATTCCCCGGCTCCTTTGATATCAAAAGAATATTCAGCATTATCTGTTCTTTGCTTGTGCCTTCACTTTTCTTCCATGTGATCTCATTAACGTACCTCAGTACTTTGAGATATTGACAGAGAGATAAACCACCAAGCAACAGAGAAGTCATAGAATATGCAGGACCAAAGGGGCCCAGCACTGTTAAACAGTGACTGAGATAAGGAAAGAGTTATATCTTAAAGATAGCTACTGTATGTTTACTTACATTCACCACTAATAATAAATAGAGCTATCAGTGTGTAATCTTAAAAGCAGTTTTGTCTGACAGCATTTTAAACAGCTAGTTGTTTTATAGACTACTTTATAACTGGGTGGCTGTAACTTAACAATAAATTTGTGTCTGCTTTCACTCAAACCAGATAAGGAAATTACAACTCTTTTCCTCTCTCCCTTCACCAGTTTTAATCAGCTCCCACTAGTTTACCAACCTCAGGATTTTCCTACAGACCTAAACATATGCAGCCTGAGTCCAGAATATGGACTACTCTGTAAGCTATGATTTTTTTTTCTCCAGAGACCCTGTCAAATGCATTAGCATCTACACTATGAGAATTGATTCCCACCCTGTAATGACTTGATGATTATTTTATGCTCTTTTCTTTCCCAATCTCCTTTGCTCTGTTTCAAGAATGCACTGAGTCTCCAAGTTGCATCCAGACTTCTGAGACTTCTTAGAACTGGAGATCTCAGCATATCCCTAGAAACAGAAAGAAACAGAGAGCAAGACATCTGAACTTAAAGAACAAGATTAACCCTGACTCCAAGGTCAAACTACAGAACGTCTTTCCTAGTTCTAAACGTAATACTAGCATGGAGGCTTGGTCCAGAAAAAGTCCAAATGGACTTTTATGGAATGTTGGGGAATTTAGGACTGTTTAAAAAAAAATCGAATCCACCTACACAGCAGCTTCAGGGGGCACCAGCTGTTTATACAGAGGTTCCAAAATAGTTTTGTCTTCACTAAAGCAAAGAAATAGGAATATTACCAGCCCTGCCTCTTTCTCAGCACGTTGCATGTTTTTCCTGACTGCACAAAAGCTCCAAGGTGCTACAGCCCTACACTTAGGAGAATTTCTGATTTGAGGGTCCTATGTGTTGAGAGAAACCTTTTCATTTTCCACAAAGAAAATGGGATTCTCTGAAAATCACCCACACAGAATTCATCTTAAAGGTTGTAAAAGGATAAAATGTTTCCTTCCTTCTGCTCAGATTCCATGTACAACAGGCAAAAAAGCATAGTATATGTTTACACCTACACAGGCCTTCTAAGATATATATAAAAAGAGCTTGATGCCTTCAGTGTCTTATAACCTTTAATATTGAAGTTATCAATCTCTGTATAAAGCCAGCCATCAACGAGCCTAAAAGGGAAAGAATATCATCGTAATGACCATTTTTATCTAATCTCTAGAGTGCTGACATGGGTCATAATAGTTCCTACATTTTATTCATGTCTAGAGATTTCCGATAGTGAAGAATAAATGGAATTAGAAGACACAAGATAGAAAAAATTCCTTTTTTACCTGTTAATTTTTGTGTGTGAAGCGTATGCCTACGCTGCAATAAAACACCCGCAGGTGGCCCGTGGCAGCTTATGCAGGCTCAGCAGGCTCGGGCTCTCCGGCTATCAAACTGAAGTATAAATGCCCAGGTTCAGGCTGTAATTTGATAGCCCCACAGCCCATATCAGCTGACACAGGCCAGTTGTAGGTGTTTTATTGCAGTGTAGACATGCCCTAAATGATTGTCTACAGATTCTTCCCCACCCTTCATTGCCAAAAAATGATTAATTTCATATTTACATCATACTTAGATGGCAAACTATTTTTGTGATTGCCTATACTTTGAATACTGCACTTTCTAAAAGGTAGGTGTGGGATGACTGAAATTTACTTGGGTTTTCAGTGTTATCTGCAGAGACTTATTTTTAACTTCAGGCTCCCCTGCAGATTTGGAGATAACTAAGCGCCCCACCTCCAATAAAAGAGCAGTTAGTGATACCATTTTTCATGTTGAGTAATCCCTTACTATATTAGTATAGCCCAGCTGATTTCAGTGGGATGGCCCATGGTTTAATGTGCTATTCATAAATTTTAATCTTTGAATCTATTAAATCCAGGAAGGGACTATTAGATTATCTAATCTAACCTCCTTTATAACAGAAGGCATAGAATTTTACCCAGTTACTCCTGTAATGAAGCCCAATAACTTGTGTTTGACTAAAGTATACTGCCCAAAAAGAAGCCACAATCTTGATTTGAAGACTTCCCTTGGTAGTTTGTTCCAATGGCTAATAATCCTCACTGTTTAAAAACATGTTCCTTACTTCTAATTTGAATGTGTCTAGCTTTAATTCCCAGCCATTGGTTCTTATGATTTTCTCCACTAGATTAAAGACCCCATTAGTAGCTGGTATTTTCTCCACATATTCAGTGTAAATAAAAGCATCAGAATCTGCCCTAGAATTATCAATTGTATTTCACTTGGGTGGGCTGAATCCACAAGTGTCTGACTCTTATTAAGATCTTGCTATGGTTTTGGTATGCATTTTGGGGGGGCGGGGCAGGAGGAACGGGTTATTTATCCTTATATGTAAATACAGTATCAAGGGTGTAGGCTTTTTAAAGGAAATACAGCAAGCTTCTATTTAACAGTCAGGTAAGGTATGCCAGTAGTGTCTGTTGAGCTTGATGCTTTGTTGCTGGGCTTAATTTAAATGAGATCCAATGGTGTGTGTGTATATATATATACACATTTCTATTTTTTTTCTTTTGGGGAGATTTTTGTGGACTTTAATAGTGCCCTGTAAAAACTGAGATGAATTTTTCTAAATGTACTCTATATTGCAGAATTTTGACGTTTTCTCTACTATTCAAAAAAGACAAATAATAAATAAATATAATTTAGTATCACTATAGTTAAAAACATGTGACAAATAAGTTAACAGTATGTTTACATTATGATGTGAAGAGTTAATATCCAAAACAGGGTCTAAAAATTAGGAAAGGAACAGTAGGAGAAAAAAAATGCTTTATATGTTTCAAATTTATTAGCAACACCTTTAATAAGAAATATACGTCTGTCTCACTAACCAGAAAACTAGAGTAATCAGCTGTGCCTTTGAAGTTGAAAAGATTACTGAATCTGCCCTTGCCTTCTCTGATACTTGAAACAGAGTTAATAACTTCCGGCACGAACTTCATGAAACACTGAATTGATACTAATTATACTAATGTTTTGCAATAAAGATGACCTTGGGAAAACCTGAAGCTTACAGTACCTCCAATAACAATTAAATAATACCAAATCTGCAAAGCATGACCTTGGAGATGGATCTAGAGTGACCTATTAATGTTCACATTCATATAACATTAAATTAATATACTTAGGCTGTCTTAATTTCAAAATATAGCTGTATATATAGACCTACTGTATTTGATGATTTACCTGATTTTTAAATTATCACAAGATACACATCTATACTGATTATAATTTGGCTTCCTCCAGAAAATAAAACATCACTGTGCTATTCAAACAGATTAACACAAAAGATGCCTGGGCTTCTAACAAAGTGGATTAAAAATGTATCTCCTTCTTAAATAAGAAACAGAAAAAACAATGAAAATATTGCAACAGGTTCACTAGTTTAAAACACAAAAAAATGTCATGGCTAATTGTATGCTGCAATATGTCTATCATGTTGGGGTGGAGGGGAAACAGAGCCAACAATATTAAAGGGGAAAAAAGGCAATAAACTTAATCCCAGTGATTCATTGGTACAGGAATCTTAAAACACATCCCTCAACACAGTGTAGGTGAAAGACATAGAAGCACAAGGGGAATCTGGTTTGAAGTGTACAATCTCCTAAATGGTTATATCTAATCTTGGCCCAGTTATTTTTTTCATCTTAAAAAAAATTACAAACTCATCTACTCTCAGGAATACAGGGTGGAAAAACCTTATTCAATAACACTTGACTCACTGTCTGAGAATAAAAGACTGAATGGAAAAGTATAAATGGAAGAGAGTGAAAAAAAATGAAATTCAGAACCGACACAAGGAAGTACTTTTCACTCAAAGAGAAATACAATTTTTCAATAGCCTATTGAGCCAAGTTTGGAATTGAAGGTACTGAGGTCATTAAAGAAGAAGCGAGATGCTATTCTGGAGGAACTGTGTTAACCAAGATGACTTGCAATGGGCTGAATAGCCTTTTCCTTTTCCCCAAATTTATGTTCTTTTTGAAAAACTTTGATTACAAGTCATCCTGCTGTGATTTAGATAGCATGAATTCAGAAAGAGTGAATCAAATCCCTTAAATCAAGGATGCTTGGGTTTCTTTCTAGGTCTGAATTCTTGCCAGTCTGTAACAGAAAACTACTAGTTGAGAAAAAATGTATCAGGAGTGGCAATTTACCTTAATATGCAATTTCCCTTTCCAGCTGATAAAGGGTAAGAGATGAGGATTCTGGACAACAAAGGCCAGCATGTAAAAATCACTATGAGAATATGTTATGGACAGTTAGAATTGACAGACAAGATTTTAAGAAACCATTCTATTTATTTTAAGACAATAAAAACTTCTTTTGCTAATAGGTCTCCACAGGACAGATCAGGTGAAATATTATGTTCTGAACTGTCTAGAAATGAGGCAACTTGTGTTCATGAAATTAAAACTCTCTCAGTCAGTCATCACTGATTTTTGGAACCACATGCATAGACACAATAGATAGAGAATCAGCTGTTTGTAACAATATTAACACTAATATAGGAAGTGAACACCAGGAAAGGGTTAAAAATATAACATCTACAGGCTCGTCTATTGATGCAGTTTTCAGTACTGAACAAAGACAGTTTTTAATGTTTAGGGATGGAGAGTGTGATTTAAATATTGTCCCTGTTGTTGGAATGCATGTGGTTATCACAGACAAAGCTTTAGATTCTTTAATATTAGCGTTATCCTCCATTTTGACCTTGCACAACCAATTCCACACAACTCAGGTAAAGTTTTATGGTGCTGTTGTGTGTCAAGACCTGCACCTAGGACCCTCCTGTAATTTTGAAATTGTTTGTGTCCTTTTCAGTGTGATAAGCAACTCTAAGTTGTTTATGCTTTAAAACGACCCCTGAGTTTCCAAAGGCTGCTGAATTTTGGTGCCCTGTAGCCCCATGTCATTCTTTGAAGCATCTGTTTCCAATATTTCCGGAGTTAGTAAAGCTAAGAAGAAATGAGTCCTTTATTACCATCAGGATGGCTCTCCTCCACCACATGATATTGTGCCAAGTACTTTCTGAGAGCTATTATAGGCTTCCAGTCCCTTTGGGACTCTCTCTTGTATAATAAGTCCCTTGTAGCATAGTGTGGCTATTGGGAATGCTGGCAACAAGGCCATAGGAAACCAATTTACTAATTGTCTTTGTGTGACTGTGACACACACATCCTTACTTCCTGGCACATTAGGGCAATGCCCCCTTATTCTGACCAAATGCTTTCTATGCTAAATTCTCTGACTCCACTGTGAAAATCAGGGATTCTAGCCTTGACTTTGGACACAGAATGAACTTCTCCAGATTTATTATGAAATAGTAGGAATTTTAGTAAGAGACAGTTGCATTCACGTGTAATTCTAGGCCATTCACTGAATTTGCAGCAACTTAAAGTATATTAGTAGCACCTTAACTTACAACAGAAGCTGTATAGTTTCCCTCATTACTATAATAAAATGGATTGGTTGTAACCCCAATCAACTGGGGTTGTACCTTCTGCTGTTGGTGTACTATTCAGTTCTTCTTCAAATAGTGTCCCTATGGGTGCTCCACTTCCCATTAGACCCATAGAAACATACATCACAAAGGACTCCAGTTACTGCATAAGGTGGGGAGCTTCTTCTTGCCTGTACAAATTAAGAATCTCTTGACGGATCAGAGCAGGGAATCTGTCTTTCTGTTTGTGTCAACAGTGCCTTGCACTTGTGGGTGCAAGCAGAATAAATATTGAATAATAAAGACAACCTCTCAATTTGGGCCCTGATTCAGGAAAGCACTAACAAACGTGTTTAATTTTAAGCACATGTTTCAGTGCTGCCATGAATAGGGATAAGACAAATATTGCAGCTCTGTGCAATATTGTTGGGGCCCATGTTATAGTAAGTTTATGAGCGGTTTATGTATCACTGTGAGCCAGGGAATGAATGCAGCTCCAAGTGGGAGGGTTACCACAGCTCCTCCAGGACCCAAAAACAGTAGGGGACTGTAATTAAGATGAACCACTCAGCTTGTAAATGCCCCCAGAGACTTGGTTCAAACTGGGTTTTCAGACACCAACAGACAAAGACATGTCTTTGGGTATAAAAAGCTGAGCTTGAACTGACAATAGGTCCTTCTTTTGATTCAGCAATGGACAGGCCCCTCTGTCCAAGGCAGGGTCCTAATCCTTGTTGAAGGGTTGGAAGGACTTTGGCTTACCTCTAGTAAGCTTTTAGCATGTGTATAGGAACTTCTATTGTTTTTTTAGCTATTTTCTTTTCCCCTAAGAATAAATGTATTTTGCTTTGTGAAGGCTGGTTGGTCCCTGTTATGTACTGTAGTAGCCTCTGGAGAGGGTTAACCACAGGTTAGTCCTGGGGAAATCACCGTGAGGTGCAGAGGGACTGCAAGCCTGAACCCCTGGTCTGCAGAGAGATTCAGGGCTCTGCCTGAAAGAGGTAATAGCTGGGAGCCTGAAAGCTTAAACGGGTGCCCTGGAGGAAGATGGGGGATGGGTCAGAGGTGCAGTTGACCCTGAAACAGTGACAAGGGATGATTTTCTGAATCAAGGCCTTGGTTTTATATAAAATACCATCTTCAATCGCATATAATAAGAGCCTCTGGTGCCTGCATTTAGCTGCAATATGCTATTCTGTCTGTAGCTTTTAACTTGATGACTGCAGTCTGGTAATGCTAATCCATCCTGCTCCTAGGAACTTCAGTGTGGAACCCAAAAAGAACTTGGAATATTTGAATCAATTCATTGGTATCTAAAATTCACCATCTTTACCCTTATTGATCAACTAGATGATTATTAGGCAACAGGTGACACATTCTGGAGAAATGGAAGGGAGTGGCCTCCTAGTTTGAATAGCGAGTCTATGAAATTGCATATGAAGATATAGCCCTGCCTCAAACAAATTGCAATCTAAAATGACTAGTGGTGAAAGTTTGGGTGTAAGGGATATAGTCAGATGAAAAATTACTTTTTTGAACTGTGACTATCTTGGGTTTCCCCACCTGCTATATCATTTCTTCAGTTTGAGATTATCTAATGCTTTTAGGAAAACATGACAATACGAAGTCTATTTTATGTACGTTGATAGTCTTTTTAATTGTGTAGCATGCAAAGATCTCCTATCTGAAAGTGTAGTAATGTGATTTTCTGTATCATATGCAAAAGATTATCTTTAGAAAATTATTAATTATTTCAATCATTTTGCAGTATTTTCAGTAAGTAAATTAATGTCTTCCAGAGAGAGAGAGAGAATGAAATGGCAGGCAAATATCTTCAATTGCTTAGTCATGGTCAATTGAGGAGTACAAAATAGTTTAGCATTGGTACAGTCACCTGGAAAGTCAGCAAAGAGATAATCTCTAATTTGGAATCTTGGTCAAGAATGATAATTGTCAGTGATGCCTTCTTATCTTAGTGAATGTAAAGAGCTGTCTGATGTATTGGATGATTTCTGAAACAGAACATCTAGAGAACTATTTCTTTTCCTTTACTTTAGAAATTCTCCAGTTTTTTCTTTGTTTTGAATTTGATCAAATTAAGTACACATCATTTGATAGTTAAAAGCCCTGAGAAGCTCACTGGTCCCAGCTCCACTAAAAGTTGACCCCATTAAATTTGCTTGTTACTGAGTTTTTCATTTTGCAGTTACATATAATGCCTGTAGATTAGCAGACATTGCCTCAGTTCATCAATTTGTTGTTATTTAAAAAGTCTCAGTCCTGCCCTCTGAAATACTACTATACACCACGTTGCCTACTAATCTTTACAAAATTGCCTACGTATGTGCAGCTGTCACAGCTGTTCTGAGATTGTTTGGCAGTGTGTGCAGTGTAACGAAGTGTGGGGCTGATCCCTACCACATTCACAAATGCAGACTAGTACTGTATTCTACCCATTCTTGCAGCAATCAGAAAGAAAATGATGGTTCAGCAATAGAGCTGTGCTGCATTGGAAGCATCACCTACATACATGAGTAGTACAAAAGCACTTGTTTTTCATGGTAGCCTGACCAATTTACTCTAATGTTTGAAGTAGCAAGAATTAGAATTAAAACACTTCTTTTTCCAAAGGTAGTGAACCTTTTGTTAAAACTAAATTTTATAAATCTTTCTGTGTCAGTCACATCATCTTACTTGTGAGAAAATTTCAGCTTTTCAATTACATTAATTTTACATTACAGTTCATTTACATTACAGCTTCACATTAATTGCATTAATCTGGCTACATAATCACAGAGTATGTCAGTAATGGTTGCACCATAGCAGGTGTCTCCCTAGAACCTAACCTTGCAGATTTCTTTTCTGCTGAGCAAATGTTAGTGCCCAGGTATGCAGATATGAGCCTGATCCTCCAAAGACTTGCACATGCATGCTTAACTTTATGCACTATGAATGGTCCCCCTGAAGGCAATGTTGCTGGTAATAGTGAGTAAAATTAAGTATTAAGTATTAAATCCTGCTCTCTGAACTTCATTTATCAAAATCGGATCCTTAGTATATACTAAACTATCCAGACACTGACCAGAGCAGATACTGCAATGTGAATTTTTGCTGAGTAACTAGGGCCAAATATACTTTCAACTGACTCTTTTTTACTTTATTATTTAGCTATCATCTGGTTAAACCATGGGAATGTATTGTAGGTTATTCCTTAGTGTTTAGAAAATACTTAGTACACAGTGAGTACTACTGTTAACTAAATAAGAATAATTATTAATGGTGTGACCAATACACTTGTAAGGCATTCTATTGCTTTGTAAAATACTGCATAGAGCAAGCACCTTTGCTTAAATGCAGATTTTGAGATAAGATCAAAAGAATCCATATTAAATGCCCCTGAACTAGCTTGTGGATAGGTGGAAAGAGTGGGGGGACTTCAAATGTATGTATTCATTTTTACTTGCCTTTAAGCCTGCAGCACATCTCATTTATCCAAAATGCATCATGTTAGAATATTACTGATACCAGGGGTGGTGTTAACCTCCTCCCAGTGTGGGGCTGAGGTGGGCTAAACGGAAAACTGGGGCAAAGGGCTACGCTATCCATCTTGTGGGCACACATTTAGCTTTCCAAACCAAAGGCTCTATTCTTTCAGCACATGAACATTTATGCATGTAACTTCCTCCGCCACTAGCAGAGGTTAAGAATGTACGTCCTCCACATATTAAGAAGATAATACATCCTATAAGAGTGCCAGTTTTACTGGGCCACTTGTAAGACACCCTGTAAAATTGGGAGAATTTCGTTCACCTGTTATCTGCCACTGTTAAAAATATTACAGTTTTAAAGCTAGTTTAATTGACCACTGAGGATTCCCCCTGCGGAGGGAAATCCTCTGCTAGCACAGAGTTGCCAAAACAGCCTCCTGTGCCATCTGCCTTCAAGCCCTAGTGTATCGGCTGGAGCTGAAGCAAAAGGGATGTGTCTAGGGCATCCCTGGTGGACTGCAGAGAAGTTCCTTAGGAGCCATGGTCACCCAGCATACAATAAAAACAGTTTTTTGGCTGCTATAACTTTTTGCGTGGGACCAGTGCCAGTGAAGTTCAAAATCCTGTGGCTGGAAAGGCATCTTGGCCATCCCCCATGTTTCCTATCTTGTACTGATGTCTAGGCTGGATGAATTCATTCCACAAAATATATACAGTATTTTGTAAGAGTTGGACCGTAAGCGCCGATTCCATGGGTGCTCCAGGGCTCAAGCACCCTCAGCACCTGCAGGGCCAGAATGATCTTTTGTGGGTCCCTGCCCCCCGAGACCCCACCCACCATTCCATCCTGTGACCCTCCTCCCTATTCAGGCGCTTCCCCTTGAGGCCTTGCCTGCAACTCACACAGGAGGGAAGGGGGAGGAGAGGAGTACCCCCCAGCAAAACCAAAAGTCAGCACATGTGTATTGGACTGTCAGAACCAAAATCAATATTTTTAAATCATAATTTCAGTTTTTTAGATCAATAAATGAACTATTGGAAAAAACTGGCAAGCATATTTCATACATTGTTCAGGCAATGATATCATACAGAATACATACAAGTATCACCGGGTTCTCAAAACACATTGATTTATCAATAACTATTAGCTTTATTGGCAAATAATTTAACATTAAGCACATATTTAAGAGCTATCCTGAAAATGAATGGTGTTAAGTATGTCCTTAAGTATAGTATTGAATCAGGGCCTATCAAATTACAGTTAATTTACACCTAGTTATTCAATATGGAAAATATTATATGATTAAAATTGGTCTCGTTTTAAGATGGTGAGTGACTACAAACATGTTACCCTTCGGATCATAGTTTAAATTGTTAAAAATTAGAAGTTATATTAAAAAAAATTTTTATATTGTTAGATTATTCAATAGGAAATCCCAGAACAACTAGCCTCTTATTGTTGCAGTGTGGTAACAAATAAACAGAAACATATTAATTTTGAGATCACAACATTTAAATACAAAAGATCACTAGACGACTATATCAAAATTGTCTTCTACTTCGATCCTAATCCTATTCCTATAAAACCAGATTATTCAACAACAACATTTATAAAATTATGTGTTGGTAGGCAAATGCAAATATACTAGGTTCTATATCACAAGAGTTTCAAACTAAAAAAACCCTAAGTTTTAGTAAAAAATATTTCATTCAAATTCTGGTGAAATCAAAGTAAGTGACTGATTTTATGAATCACGCAACATTTCATCAACATACTAATTTAACCCTCTTTTTTCCCTAAATTGACTGTTCAGAGTTTTCCCTGCCATTGTCATAGTCTTAGAAAAGATATTTCTTAGCATCCTTGACAAGGTGAAATATAATAGGAAGGAGAAGTGAAACAGCAAAACCTACCATAGAACCTTCTTCATGCAATATAAGATATTTTTTCATTCTGCCCAAGTAGGTCTAGTTATAACTGGAAATATATATTTATGATAGTAATGAATATTTTATTTGGATCTCTAAACCACTGACCTTAATCTCTTATAACCTAAAGAAGACTCAATGATTGAGTTTAAGACAGAGGGTTAGAACCAGGGAGAAGTACAGTAGTAATGCTAGAAATGTGTAAATAATCCAGAAATATTTTAAAAGTTTATTTAGGGATTTAATTGATCCACAGATATAGAATTGAGAACTAAAGATGAAAACATACCTAAATTAGTTTAGTCTACTGGCCTGGAAAACAACGATTCTGAAGTTATTTACCATAGGAAAGATTTTTGTAAATCCTCATTTTTTCAAAGGGCCAATGTGTTGCACTCTTTGAATTTGGGCCCAATCCTCTAAATAGTTATGCATTGGTGTAACTTTACTCATATTAGTAGCCACACAATGATAAAATACTTTAAACTTATTTGAAAGTTAGCTTGCAATGAAGTAGATTTTCTTCTGCTGTTAAATAATCTTCTATTTCCGTGTTTTTCTCTAGATGGAAGATTTTATTTGTAAATAAGCCAAATAGTGGCCTAACAGCCATCAGAGGGAAAAGAAAGGGGCACTTGAGAGGAAGGTGTAGTCTCCTAATTTGTTGTAAATAACAATGAAAGTGACAGATTCTAACAAAATGAAATACAAAATTAGGCTAACTTTGCACTGCTAACTCCCAAAGTTTTAATAATTATAAAGACATAAAAGGCAAGTTAGATTCCTGCTCCTCTCCAACCCCCTATGTCAGTAGATACACAATATATTGGAGGTTGTCCAGTAAGATGTATAGTGAAAGAGGCATTTAATCATCTCACTTGCTATTTTACATAAATTCATAAAAAGATACTGTACCAAGCTAAATGGCCACACATTTGACTCTTGACAGTATAAAGGAAAATCTAGGCTTCTCTGTGGCCTTATACTGTTTAAGTTTAATGGTGAAATTAGCACTGAAGTAATGCAAATGTACTGTGTATTATATAAGGTTGCATCTTAATATATGACTGAGAGAGAATGTTAACCATTGGAAGTACGGTGTCGATGACACAAGATTACACTAGCAGCGATGACAGGTTATAATTTGACAGACAGTAATGAAAGCCTAAAGATTATATATTATAATAATAGTACAGTATTTACTGCATCTATGGTGATTTGCATTTTCAAAGTGCAGTACAAACATTAACTGATTTATATGAATAGCATGTGCCTTATGCATCTTAACTTTAAAAAAAAATATTTTATTTTATTAAGGACATTTATACAAAGGGAAAAGGCAATAATTAAATGATGCTTTTTTGGGAGGTGGACATAGTTATGGTTTATTCACTGGTCTTTTATCTTTGGAGAGCTGGGTAAAATTCAAGCCTTGATTTCAAGTTCAGGAACATCCCTAGGAAGATCATATAACAAAACTATTATATCACACAATTTCTATTAAATGAAAGACTCAGACAGCAGAGATGATACAGTTCAAAACTGAGGTGCATTGACAGAGCTTTGATATTTTGTCCTCACTGAAGAGTAAATACTGGAAATCAGCATACAGCTCAAGCAGCCAAGCTATGCCTGGGGTTCTCCTTCCTCCACAGGCCACAGAACAGCTAATGCCTTGTGTTATGGCCCTTACTGCAGGCCATGAGGTGGCAGAAATTCCCAGTGTTCCCAAACCTGCTCTGCTAAAGCAGATCCACAGCACAGCACCTCTCTCCTTCCCTGGTGCAACACCAAAGAACTATTGTCCAGTAGCGCACAGGAAGCTCCCACAGAGCAAGGCTATATGGCATGGAGAGGAGTTAGAATGGAAGGTTTATTTTCATTGTATAGCGTGAAGTTGATGGACTAGTATTCACTTATATCAGGTTTGAATTTGTCTGTGAGAATTTTGAGGTCTAGAGGAGGGGGTCAGTGAAAGTAAATGTTGCCCCTCAAAATTCTGACTGCCAAATTCTGAAAAATAAATACAATATACTTCAAAGTAACGTTTTGTTTCTTTACACACATGGCACACCGTTACATACATAGTGTGTGCATGAGTATAAATGGACAAAATGTTACCTTGAAGTGTTAAGTTTTCTGTGGTTTTTATATACAATGTCTAAACAATGAAATTGTAACTGATTCCATGAATATTCAGCAAGCAAATAATCTTAGATTTGTATAGCACCTTTATCCCCAAAAGTCCCAAACTATTCTACAAATGTAAAGTCCAGGTACATTAAGAAAAGTGAGCCTGTAAAAATGATGACAAGTTGCTCAGTAGATCTGCCCATTCTCTCTGGGTATTCAGTCCTACCGTCTTGCTTCAGTGACAAAAATGAGTTCCTAAAATTTTTCACTCCTCTTAGTCTCCAAGAGCTAATTGCTTTGGGAAATTGAACTGTATTCTGTTCAGGTTCACACTGATTTGTCACTTACTTTACCAATGCATTATAACTGGTGATGATACATGAGCTAGAAAAAGAACCCAGTTTGACTTTCAGATTCCAGGTTATTCACACCCATGGCAATGAGAAAAAACCTCTCTTTACCTGTAACCTGGGCAAATTTGATGTAGAATAGACTATAAATATTACACTCTACTATGACACTTTCACAAAACCATTTTCAGAGTAAAATTGCACTTTAATAGTATATGGCTGAAATTCAGCTACCTCTAGATAAAATACAGCTCACAGTATCATTATGCAATTAGAGATGGGCAGAGATGGCTTTGTTTGGAGCTATATAACATTAGTTTCAGGCGCACGTGTAAGTTGAGCTGGTTGGGACTTTTCTGACAAAATGTTTTTTCTCATAAGTGAAACTTTTCATGGGAACTTACCAGTTTCAGGGAAACTTTTGTCAGGAAAGCTTTCTCAGCTCCAGGACAGAATAGAGGGAGAAAGACCCTATCCCAGAATAGGCAAGGCACCCACCTGGGATGTGGAAGACCCAGGTTCATCTCCCTGGGCTGAATCGCACACAGTTGGGAGTTGATTCAGCTTGATTCTGCCCAGGGAGTTCAACCTGCTCTCGTTCATCCCAGGTGAGCACCCTAACCACAGGACTACTGGCTCCTTTTTGGGCGGGGAGGGTTGCTCACTCTCTATCTCTCTGGTTTTTGAGGGGAGGGGAAAGAATTTTGAATGGTCTCAGGTTTATCCTAATGCAGAAAGGGAAAAAATTTGAAATCTCTAAAGTTTTCACAACATAGGAAAACCATTTCCCATCCATCTCTGTTTGTGACCACTTCAAATGTTTCTATGTTTCATTTGTTTGTGTTTTTGTCTAGCAGTGAGACATCATGTTGTATGAAATCGCACAGCAGAACATGAAATTTAATTCCTTTTCTCTTTTCCTTTTCCACCAATGATTAAAATGTACAGTAGGCTCTCCCCCTTAGACATCAGCGCCACTCAACTATGCCAAGAGGGTTTTCATCTCCCTGAAGTAGGGATTCAGAATATTAAGCAGTTCAGAGTGGGATTTATAAGGATTTTACCTGCCCATATGCCCCATCATTTTCTCACTTCTTTTTCCTCAGTTTTGCTTCAGTGGATAGAAAACAAGCTGTTTTGCTTTAAGTAAAGCACATGTTGTTTAGGCTCTTCAGATTTTTGCTAGCTAATCTATGAATAACTTATTAAGCACTCGATATTATACCTTCCAGAGTTATAAATATAGCTGTGTCCCAGAGGCTAGGGCACTGGACTGGAATTCAGAAGACCTGACATGAAATTCTGGCCCTACTGATGTCAATTACAGTATTCCCATTGATTTGAATGGGGTCAGGATTTCATCACAGGATCTGTTCCTGGCTCTGTCATTGGCCTGACAGCTGAACTTGGGCAAGTCATTTCACCATTCTGGGCCTCCATTTCTCTTTCTATAAAGTTGAGGGAATGCTTTGAAAACTCAAAAGTGCTGTAGAAGAGCATGGTGGAATTATTCTTTTTTATTTTTTAGAGATGGACCGAAGATATACAGTTGATATCAAAATTGGGGGTGTTCAGATCCTGTGTTTTAGTTTGGATCTGTCTCTTGATACAACACACTGTAAGATGGTATAAAGCAAATTATTGTGATCTACTGTGAAAGAAATACTCTGGGTGGTAAATTGGGGTCCTGCTGTCACTTTCTATGGGACAGCCTGTCCCTGGCCTTTCTTTGGCTCTAGGGGAAGGAGCAAGTAGCCTCTTCTGGCAAGGGTCGGGTACAAGAATGATGACTTGTGCGAGTTTGAGAGCTGTTGCCTTGGTGTGCCTCTAGAGGAGGGAACTTAAGATGGACCTAGAGAGGGGAGTTGGCTGCACCGTCCTACAGAAATAGTGCAGCCTCTGTGTGCCCTATGCCCAGTAGGGAAATGGGTTTTGCTTCCTAAGACACAATATCTCTTAGAGTTCTCACTAGGATAATGTAGCTCCACATCACCCCAAAAGCAAGTATAAACCTTAAAGGCACCGTCCAACTGACAGCAAGTATCCAATGTGAAAATGAGCATGAACTGGAGCAAACCAGTGTTTCCAATGAAAGCAGAAGGCATTATCGTGATCCTGCTCACACTTCCCAAAAGATTTTGAAGGCAGCACAAAAGAGCATGTCACAAAATCCTTTGTGTGGAGGCTTATTATGAGGAAATATCCCTCCACTTTACTTTGTTGCTCTTTAAAGGGAAGCTGTTAGGCATAATACAAGCAGGGATTTTAACTTGAGATTCTTATAAAATATTTCTGAATAAGTTTCAGCATGGACTGTCCTTGGTCCGGTCTTTTATCCAGACATTGTATCCAGGGCTTGGTGAGAACAAGAAGGTTCTAGAAATTGGATAGGTCAGCTTCTAATGTGGTCCTTGATGTGAGACTGGGTGAGTTCTATCTACCAGGAGTTATACTGCAAGCTGTTATATGAGTGGCTTGGTCAAGGGTTGAGGGTTATTGCACCTGGAAATTAGGTTGGGAGTTGTGGGAGATCAGGGGGGATACACAGCTAGATGGAGCATCCTGGGGGAGAATGTGAGGATTCCAGCAAGCACAAGGGACTGGTAATTATCCTAAACAGGAGTAATTGGGAGCGTTCGGGCCATCAGTTGGCAAAACCCATATAATGTGGAACCTTACCATGCCTAACATTTGGGTTCTGAAACAGAATTCTGAGTATCACAATATGCAGGGTATGCATTGGTGGGGAATTTTAGCTCTGGCACCTTCGTCCTTCCTCCGCATTTCAGGAAAGATGTGGACAAATTGGAGAAAGTCTGGAGAAGAGCAACAAAAATGATTAAAGGTCTAGAAAACATGATCTGTGAGGGAAGATTGAAAAAATTGTGTTTGTTTAGTCTGGAGAAGAGAAGACTGAGAGAGGACATGATAACAGTTTTCAAATATGTAAAGGTTGTTACAAGGCATAAGGATAAAAACTGTTCTCCTTAACATCTGAGGATAGGACAAGAAGCAATGGGATTAAATTGCAGCAAGAGCAGTTTAGTTTGGACATTAGGAAAAACTTTCTAACTGTCAGGGTGGTTAAGCACTGGAATAAATTGCCCAGGGAGGTTGTGGAATCTCCATCATTGGAGATTTTTAAATGTAGATTAGACAAACACCTGTCAGGGATAGTCTAGATAACACTTAGTTCTGCCAAAAGTGCCGGAGACTTGACTAGATGACTCTCAATGCCCCTTAGAGGCCTACATTTCTATGATTCTATGATCCTGCTGAAAGCCTCTCTGATAGCTTCTTTTTAACTGCCTGTTAGGGGAAAAAGCAGCATTCAGGGGAAAAATAAGTCCCCAATCAGATTACAACTCCAATATGCATTCTCATTGATTTATCTGAAGATGGGAAGAAATAGAAACTATCCTAATAAAAATAAGCATCATTCATTTTAATTGATTAGTTATTTAAGAAACATCTGCAAATGTTCGTGTTCTCTCCTCCTCATCTTTACATAGAAAGAATAAACATATGCAGCGCCTTTTCTCGATTTAGTTGGTTTGTTCCACAGACATCTATGCACAATGAATCTCTCTGCTGCATTTAGAGGGTTCTCTCAAGCAGTGAATGCCACAAATCAGGGAGCATGGAAGTGATTCCATGGTTTAATGTTTATGCACAAAAATGCAGGAAAGGAAAAATGGAAAGAATGAGGCTTGCTTTTATTGCTTTTCCCCCTCTTTCCACTCTCTCTAATCTGTGCAATTCTTTAAAAATGTTTTTAGATAATTTTATGTATATTGTCTATGTATCAAAATTGTTAATGAGATGAGGATGCTGTAATGGGGAATATGGCTTTGCTTTTACTGGTACTTCCACCACCAGCACATCTATTTCATTATAATTGATTTTCAAGTTTATTTAAAATGTTTCGCGAGGCATAACCTATTGAAATGAGTCATCTTGTTTTCAGGAGTGTCCTGGGGATAACAGTTTCCTGTACAATTTAGGTATAAAAACGGCTATTAAAATATTAGCACTAAAATAACTATTCCTAAACATGTTGAAAATGGAGTTTGATTTTTTGATTTAAAAGAACAGTTCTACGGATCATCAAATTCACTCATGATATTAGCGCTGCAGTAATTATCAACCCTTTTATGTCTTAGGTCTTTCTTGAAGCTCTTTGGAAGGATATTTTGTTTTTGAAGCACAGCTGCTTATTTCACGCTGATGCTGCTCCTGTAATTCGTAAAGGAATTTGTGATTTCAATGTTGTTGTTGGCTACGAAAAGAAACTACAGCCGCCATTTTTTATATTTTCACAAAGCCCTTAGAAAGAGCATGCTAGACATCACAAATGATTTTATAGCAGTGCTTCACAACCCTGTGCATAATATGCATTTAAATATTTCTTCTTTAAGCAGCACTAAGAAAAACAGCTCTCTGTATATGCCGTGGCTGCTTTGTATGTTGCTGAAACTTTAAAGGGAGTCAGATTCTGATATCCTTACTCACACTGAGTAGTAACTTACTCCTCAAATAATCCCATTGAACTATTTGAGGAGTATGGTATTACTCAGTGTGGATAAGGATGTTAGAATGTGGCCCAAAATGTTTGCTAAGAATATATGTCAAAAAGGAGGGGGTGGGGGGGGGAATGTAGAATAGAGTTTGTTTCTTGATGTTTTGTTTTTACATATTTTATCCACAGGCAGTTTAAATGGGGACTTTAATAACAGCTCATTATAAAACTTGTCTGATCGCTAAAGGGTCATTAGTCCATTAAAATGCATTATGTAAAATAAATTATAAATGGAAATGATTCTACCTAAGGATTCCTATACTTGGGCATTGCATAGGTGTTAGGAATGAAGGTTGATCTTCATGGCTGGGCTAGAGAACACTGCCTCTAGCATTCAGCTCCACACTGCACTAGCATGGATGAGTTCCATTAAAGGTTTCCGGCCTTGATTCAGGAAAGCCTCCTTAGTACGTACATGCTAACTTTAAGCACACTAAAGTTAAGAAGGAACATATATATTTGGTTAAAGTTAAGCTTTCCAAACTGGGCCTATATGTGGAGAGCTGCATGCATCTTCAGACATGTTAGGTGGACTCCACTGACATAGTGAAAGGTCGCAGATGGTATCAATACCCATGGGGAAAGAATATTTCCCAAAATACAGAGACTCTTAATAGTATCTTTTTTTAAAGCTGTTTTACATATTTGAAATAAGCACATGGTCAGAGGGAGAAGAGGAGCACAGCCCCACATACTGAAACATAACAAACACGCACACATTTTGAATAGTTCTCCCAGGTGGGGTCAAACATGTAATTAATAATTCACATCCTCCACACACAAAATACCTTGCAAAAACCAATTAAAACCATAATTAAAACTAAAAACCAACTAGCATAAAATTCAGTGTGCTCCCAGCTCCAACAATATTTAACCCAGCAAGTCCAAAGCATCCAAAAAAATATGCTCCATAAAGCCTAGCCTAAAAAAATCCATTCTCACTCAAAAATTCCCCAAAAGCAATTATTAGATGAGGGTTTCCCTGCAGTATCTCCTCCCTGTCAGAATCTCTGCAGTGTTTGGAACCTGCATTATACTTTCAAAGATTCATGTTCAGCTGTTATTACATGGAGATAAACTACAGTGTTTTTTTATCTATGCAAAGTTTTGTGGATTGACTACCAAGTATGACAAGCAGAAAAGCAATTTCTTTGGTTGGTGATTCTTACCCCTTGGCATTGCGCATTGCATAGAAATAGCTCTGGTCAGAAATTTTACCTGTATACAGTTTTCTCTAATGAGTACAGAAACTGATTTGAAATTAGTTGACCTACGCCGTGGGGTAAACTCAGCTACAGGAAATAAGAATTTTCCAGATTGGCCAAAACAGCTATCAAACTGAAATCTTAAAAGATGAACATACTGTACATGCCACAAAATGCTACCAAAGTACAATCATTGCCTGCGATATCATTTCTAGTGCTTTCAGATGAGTCCCTCTTAGGTTAGTGTTTGGTATTAATTCAAGTTGGAGAATAACTGAGGATTTTTGTATACTTGGCAGCCTGAACCCTACAGTAATGATACGATTGTAAGAAAACAGACAATATGGGGCACTTTGAATAATGTGTGCTTAAATCCATTGCAGGGACCTCAGGCACTGGTGTAACTTGGTCCCTCCTTTCTCTGCCTATAGCACACAATAGTTTAGTCTCCTGCTTACTGTAATAATTGTGGTAGTTGGGCTTGGTTAAGGCGTGGCTGGGTGATGTTTAGTGGCCTGTGATGTACAGGAAGTCACACTAGATCATCTGGTGATCTTTTCTTGATTAAACTCCGAGTCTTGCTCCAGACATGAGACAGGCAGTTGATTTAATATCAATCCAGTTTTGAGCTGTGAAGATCTTGAAACCCCACCACAATCATATTTTCAACACACAAATCCACCTTGGCGGGGGAGGGATAATCAGATGGTTTCCACTATCCTACTTATTCAAAGAAATCCATGAACAAGGGAGAAAGCCTGCCCACAGCTTTCTCACACGGCAGAATGTAGCCCTTAGTGCTGGACAGTTCATACATTTGCATCTCAGTTTAGTTACCCCTTGGGTTATATATGCAAATAGACTTCCAAATACTAAATTCAAAAGACCAAATACCACATATTCAGGAATTTGTGTTGAAAATATTAACCCCATCAGTGATTTTTCATTTTGTTTATTCCATAAAACTCAGCAACATGTGTGGCACAATAATAAGGATCTGGAGTATGTGCAATGAGAGTGACTGATTATTTATTGAGAAGGGAAACAGACATACCAAAAATTGGATTTTTATTTCTGAGCCCCACAAAAAATAGGACCAGGTATACAAGCCCTGAAATAGTGTCTCTAGGTAACAGAAGTGAATGGACTACATTCAGCCCAGATCTTAACTCAGTTCTTCTCAACTATATCTCATTTTAGAGGTATATCACTCATTTTACACCCCAAATTTACTAAGTTCCATGCTTTATATGTTGAAAAGTATTGATATTAGAAATTTAAAAAAAAATTCCCAGAACTGAGGTTGCAGAAACAGTGATTTACACTAAAGGAATTAATCTCACAGCATGTTAGCTTCCCTGCAAGAATAATTTTTCTACTCACCTCATTTTTGGTCTTTCTTATACATTGTGAGACTTTGGCAACTTCAGCTCATGGTTCTGGATGAAAGAGCACCAAATTCATCTTCAGTGTAATAACTCCACTGAAGTTACACCAGTGTTGAATTTGGTGCTCTTTTATTTTTAATGTGGAATTTGTTTTACATAAGTTAATTATATTACACACTATAGTCCATATTTTCAGATTTATGGTTCAGATTTTTGGTTCGTGTAAATTGGTGACTTTATTGGCAATATACAAATTTATGCCAGTTGAAAATTTACCCCATGTGTGAAACTGCAGATGCACATGACCCTTTAGATGTCTAACAGACTGTTTGCATATACAATTAATGAAATTTGCATACAAAATTACCACAATTGCCTAGGTAATTATGTACATGGGCAATTTTGAAAATGTGGCCCTTTGTGATTTGTTTATATTAGTTGTGACTATTTTTCTTGCTAGATTGTGTGGAATATCAAAATGGAATTGGCTTGTAGGATTTATTCATTGAATCCTCAGCAACTGGATTCTGGATTACCTGGTCTACTGAATTTTACATTTCTAAGTTGTATTGCTGCTTTTCATTAATTTAGTGGTTAAAGAAGGAATCACTTAAATGCTCCTGTGAGATTTTAGGAAATTGTTGTAACTAAATTTTAAGAAGTCTTAATTACCATTTTATATGTTTTAACTGTAAAACATAAATCATTAGCTCTGTACACTTGAGAAAGAAGGCTATTTTTGGAATAAGGGGAGAAAA
Organism: Mauremys mutica; assembly: GCF_020497125.1. Taxonomy (NCBI): domain Eukaryota; kingdom Metazoa; phylum Chordata; order Testudines; family Geoemydidae; genus Mauremys; species Mauremys mutica. The sequence continues at coordinate 180,063,769 of NC_059072.1, read as the reverse complement.
AACTGAAGCAAGCAGAATATACTCCATCATTCTTTAAAAGATTAATCCCCTCCTTGTATTGATTTCCCGATCTCATCTTATCAGCATTCTAGTAACAAAATAAACCTACTTTTCAACTTTTTTCAAATTAAATACAGCAGTTTTTACTTATTTATTTTTGCTGAACCTCAGAATCATGTAAAATAGATATCTGCTTGTTAACTTTTTAAGTGAAACATTTAAGTTCTTTAAATAGTTCCTCTCTGAAATATAGTGACTTTTCCCATGATCAGTCTATCTAGACATCTTAGGTACTTGTACAACCCCCCCCCCACCATAGTTTTGACAATTTTTAATAAATGTATACTGATATCCTCATTTTACAGATGGGGCGCTGGGACACAGAAAGACTGTGATCATGTCTACTCTGGAACTGGAAGGTGTAAAATCTAGATGTAAATTCTAATAGAGCTAGCATACTGAAAATAGAAGTGTAGCCATGGTGGTATGAGCAGCCAGATAGGTTAACTATCTGAATGCACACCTAAGATCTTGGACAGGACCATCTAGCCTGTTGTGCCAATGTGGCGTCCCTTCTACTTTTAGCACACAAGCTCTATCAAGAGCTAGTGTGGGTATGTCTGCTCAAGCTGGAAATTAGACAAACCCTAGTGACTTGATCAAGCTCATGCAAGAAGTTTGTGGCAGAGCAGGGAGTTGAACCTTGGTCTCCAGGGCCTAGACTAGTACCCTAAATTCTGGATCATACTTCCTTTCTATGATATGATCATCCAATCACAGTGACACCATTTTTATTGGAGCATTGGATTGAAAATTGCACAGATTCAAGGCTCCAATGCTTGAGCAGTGATCCGCAGCCAGTTGGAGCCGCGATCGGCCAGACCTGTGGACAGGAAAGGTAAACACATCGGCCCGGCCCGCCAGGGGCTTTCCCTGCACAAGCGACGACCCCTGTTTGAGAAACCCTGGCCTAGGTCTTGATATAAACAAACAAAAGGAATGATAGACAAACAAACCTTGGCAATATGAGTGTGACATTTCATGACCTGCCTATACTATACAAATGCTGGGAAAAACAGGGTTCCCACCTTTTCAATGGTATAATGTATTCATTTCTTCCCCTGATAGGTTACAAAATATCTTATCGTGTCATTCTGATTACTATCTTATTTTTCCACCATTTCAATTCCAACATAGATTTTGGCAACTAGTATCTTGTAAACAGCTGAAACTAGAATCCTACACTATGGCTCTGATTCAACAAAAACACGTGTTTAAGACACTTAAACTATATGCTTAAGTGTTTTGCTGAATTGGGGGCTACGTTATTTGCAAGCTTGAAATATCTGCTTTCTAGTTTTAAATGGCATAAACCTTTAAACATTAACCTCTAACTGAGGTTATACAAATTGATTAGAGTGTCATAGATATTTTTGTGAGATATCTGTAGCCAAAATTTTATTGACACTGAAATGTCACAAATAAAACATGATGTCATGTAAAACAATCTGGTTTTCCACAGCTAGTATCTTTTTTTTTTAATTATTGTATAGCAATTAAAAATGTACAGGGTACTTTACAGACAAATATGCTGCCCTTAAGAGAGTGCAATATAAACAGACAACAAATAGATGAAGAAATGGTAGGGGGAATGGAATAGAAGGCAAGTTACTGAGATAAAAAAGAAACTTGTTAATTCTATTTTTTGTTTGGAGTTTGCTTTTTTTTTATTGTTTTATTTTTTGGTCTATTTTGTTAATTCTTCCCTGTAGACAGGACTAAATTATTTTACAAGCCTTTTTGAAAGAATTGTGTTTTAAGGAAGCACTTTAGGGAGGAGAGGATGGATACATGGTGTTTTAGGATAAAGAGGGTATTCTAGGTATGGGAACTATAGAAGAGACAATGAGTGGGAGTGGAAATGAAGGTGCCGTGAGCAAAAAAGAGACAAAAGCAGAATATTGTCGAAGCCAGAAACATCACTACACATGCTTACTAGACCTGTAAACTCTCCCTATCCATTTGTCCTGGACCAATAGAGAAACTAGCTTTAACAACTGGATCACGAATGTGCAGCCCCTTTAAGGGCAGTAGGGTCCAAAAAATTCTATCAGGCTTGACAACAAGAAGTCTAAGGGGCAAACTTCTGAAACTCCCTGACCTGTACTGCAGATCTGAATAATATATTCTTCATTTTCTCTGTATGTGGAATGAGTGCTGAATATGCAATAGAGGTCATCTTACATGCACGAGAAATTCACGGTGCAGACAGAGGGGAAGAATTTTGCTTCTTTAAGACCGATTTGGCTATTTTAAGCTCCATGTTCATCTCAGGGCTATTCTAGAATAACCCCATATCAGTTATAAATCATAGGAAAGAAAAGCCCTTTCAGTCCCATATAGCCACTCTTTGAACATCCCCTTCATCTTTCTTTCTCTTGAAAATGAGTTGGTTGAAAGAAGATCACTGAAATAATGAGGCAGAGATCTCTTTTTGGTCCAGTCCACTATTGCAAGAATTAGGTATATACTATATGGAGGATAATCAGAAATGTCAGCAGTTTTCCCTCTGAACCCTTTTTTTTTTAAAAGAAAGGCTAGGCCCTGATTGTGAGAAATACTCTGGCACCTGCACTTCCAGAGGACTGGGTCCCAACTGTGTATGAAGATAGACTATTATTGAAAATATTTAAGTATTGGAACAGACATTCTCTCACTAACTTTTAAAAGTTTTCTTACAGTACAATATGCCTTAATGTTGTTGTGTCTTAATTCCCCTTCCATGTAGACTTGGTACAGCATTGTCACCAGGAATACAGCTCAGGCTGCTATGAAATTGAGTCTGCCTTCTTCAAATAGTTTGAGCACAACTGTCATTTAGTAAAATAAACATGACTCCATTATTTCTTAATGCCTTGCTTAACAACTTTAAGATTAGACCACATCTCAGATTCTCCCAATGGGCAGCACTTAAAAAGTGAATAATATTTCTGTCTGCCTTAGTCAAGTAATCCCAGATGTAAGTAATTTACAGGATGGCATTAGGGACTGTTACAAGAGACATATTGTAATATGTCACTGGAAATCAGCTTCCCTTTGCACATTTGATCAACAGCCAGATGGAAGCTTTTATCACATTTATTTAATCTGAAATATACATAGTAATTACACTGGACCTTTGATTGGAGCCCTTATTGCTGTCTCCAGAGAAGGTAGGAAATGAATCTGTCAGTTGCAAACTTGTGTAGATGTGGCCCTCTTGGTAGAATTTGGATATATTGCAGCTATGAGTGTTGACGCAGAGATCATCAGTACTGCTGAAAGTGAATGCACTCTGACAGGTTAAAACTAACTAACTAAATAAAGCCCGGACTATATACAGCTTTTATTATTTTTTGAATACACAGAAAGCTTTTAGAAAACCAAAGATCAATCTCATTCCTAGCAACCCATGACCAATCAACGGTATTAAAAGCAAACACAGCCCTTTTCTAATAACTGGATGGTATTTAATTTTAAGGCAACTGAAAACAACAAAACCTTAAAGTTCCCAGAAGAGAATTCCATCAAGCATATCATTATTAAGTGAGGAAAATATTATTGTTTTCATTAGCACATATATGGCATAAAGAATGGGTTGTATTAAATTAAACCACAAACACAATGTTAAATGAATTCAAGGTAGTTTTATTGCTTGGACAGAAACTCTATTAATGGATATTGCTGTGTCCCAACAAATTTACATAGGATTTTATGCCCTAATTAAAATGGCTATAAAAAGAACTTAAAATGTTAATTGGCATACTTATCCTCCTAACAATAATATCACTCTTTTTTTCCTGTTCCTTTTTTGCATTACACCAAAATGACCTCCACTAATTCTACTTTTAATATCTCTCATCTCAGTTAGTGAGGTAATAGTGGACCTCCATTGGACTGGTCACCAGCACCACCCACAGTGTTTTGTCAGTCTCTTAGATGCATACAGATTGGCAGATGAAAAATACCATTAGCTGCCAAAAGTTTAGTGGTCATACTTTTTTGCCCTAACTCATTCTGAGTAGTACCTTACTCCAGGAGTAGGTCCATTGAAGCAAATAACAGAGAAAATTGCTGTTAAGCATGAGTTAGGTGTATCATATTCTGATGCTAAGTGGCTGACTTCAGCAAGGGTGTGTTAACATTTTTATTGACTCCTAGTTATTGTAGTGAAAAATTATAAAGCAGTCACACAATTAATTTGCACATAGTTCTGTTTTTTAAAACTCTTCATGAACACGTTCAGCCTATTGCCACTAGCCTTCTGGGACAAGTAACTTCACCTCCCAGTGTCCCAGTTTCCCCATCTGTAAAATGTTACTGACCTACTTTGTAAAGCATTTTCAGATTCACTGATGAAAAGCACTATATGAGACCAATGAGGTAACAGTAGCGGCATCGTACCTCATGGAACTTGCTTTTCTACACCCTTCATGCTCCCCTGGCCTTGTCTCTGCACTGTTTTGGTTAAAGCATTTTCCTCTGCAGCTCCTGCCACTGGTAACAGCCTGTCTGTATAGCTCCACTTCATAGAACTCTCCCACTTCATCGCTCAGCTGAAAACATCTGTCTCCTTGCCTACACTTCTTGAACTTTTTCTGTCTCAGCTAGTATTTATTATTTTAGACCTTTAGCCCTGCAGTTGTACTAATTAACTCTGGGAAGCATTCTGGGATGCAGTGTGTGTGAAAGAGACTATAAAAAGAAGTTTTATTGAAGCATTTACACAGCTTTTCCAGTACACTTATTGGGATTTGCTCAAGGTTGCCAGTGCAACTTTCCAAAATGTTTTAAATGACCTCTTTACAGTTTTACTTTCACAGCAACCTTATTGCTGTTCATGATATATAAATGAGGGTTTAATTTGTTGCTTCTTGCATGACACTGTTCTTTCTACATCTATGTAACTTAGAGCTCAGTTCATCAGATACATAGGGATTTAACTGCTATGAACAGTGAAAAGAGTTACACACACACAAATGGATGGAAGAACGAGCCAGTTGTTATTACATTGACTATACCAACTCCAGCTACTGCTTTTATACTTCCCATCATTTCCTGTTGGGAAGGGAAAACGAAGAGCAGGATTCCTCCCATTAAACTCATCTCTGGGGATGGAAGGGAACAGGCACTCAGGAGAAAATCCCATTTGCTAAAAGAAAGTTTAATTCATCAGCCTTACTTTTTCTTACATAATAGAATCCAGTGCATGATATCTTGGCTCTCCAGAAAGAGAAGAAAAATTAAAGTTAAAGTATTAAAATTCTGGAAGCAATGATAAGGGGTCATTTGCCTATTTTTCTGCAGACCATGATATCTCATTGGGAGAACCAGCTGTTAATAGTGGAGTTCTTGAGTCAGGTGTGCACCTTTTCCCCATCCTTGAATCTTCTAGGTAGCCTGCAGTTATATCTGGACAAGCTACAAATATATCTTTACAATCTAAATTGACTGCAATAACTTCTATTGAAAACAGGATGGAGGCAAAAATTAATAATTTAACTCTGCAGATTTCAGTCATTTTTCTTCCAACCAAAGTCTCAAAGAGTAAGTGGCTCTGTTGAAGGGTTCAAATCCAATATTATTAATAGGAAAGCTATGTCATGTGCCCTAATTAGTGAAAACTCTGTTCCCTCTAGGAAACTGGATATTTTAGAGAACCATACCAAAAATATCTATATCGATCCCTATATAGGAATCTTTGTGTCATTTAAATAAAATGAGTCAGCGGGCATAGACTCTGGAGTCAGCATGTAAGGATCTTTGGAATTTGTATTAGACTCTAAGCCCTGGTCTACACACAGCCCCGGGGTCGAACTAGGGTATGCGAATTCAGCTACGTGAATAACGTAGCTGAATTCGAACTACCCTAGTTCGAATGACTTACCCGTCCAGACGCCGCGGAAGCGAACTCCGCGGCTCCAAGGTCGACTCCGCCAACTCCTCCTGCCGCGGTGGAGTACCGGAGTCGACCGCGGCGCTTCCGGAGTTCGAACTATCGCGGCTAGATCAGACGCGATAGTTCGAACTCCGAGAAGTCGAACTCGCCGCGTCGACCCGCGCGGTAAGTATAAACGTACCCTAAGAGCTGGTCTACACTGGGGGGGGTCAAACTAAGGTACGCAACTTCAGCTACGCGAATAGCGTAGGTGAAGTTAAACTACCTTAGTTCGAACTACTTACCCGTCCTCACGGCGCGGGATCAAAGTCCGCGGCTCCCCCATCGAACGGTGGTGGAGTTCCGGAGTCGACGGGAGCGCGTTCGGAGTTCAATATATCGCGTCTAGATGAGACGCGATATATCGAACTCCAAGAAGTCGATTGCTATCCGGCCGGTAGTATGGATGTACCCTAAGTTCTGCCATCCCTTTCACAAAGAGATGGCTTTTAGGAGAGCAGGCCCTCCTCATAGAATCACAGAACAAAAAATTAAATCAAAGTAATAAAACTTAAGAAATATAGACTTGGATATTTTTTTATTTACCTCCGGCAAAAAACATATATTAATGGTTACGCATTAGAAGAAAACTATTTTTTTCTTCAGTCATATTATTTACCAATGTAACACAAAGAAATTGCAAAAGGAGTCACAGATGTGACTCCTTGAAAGAGTCACATTGTACCCTTAACATTTGTCCTTTATTCTGCTAAAGTCTGGATTCTTTTTATCAGGGAAAACGGCTTGTGTGTGTGTAAAGTGATATGAAAAAAGATATTTAGAGGCTAAATATGCTGCTGCAGTAATAAGAAAAAAAAGGCTTTATATTATTTAGGGGTTTTTATTTGAGATTTAAAAGTAAGCTCTTTTCTACCTGACTTATCTATATTTGATGATGAACTGTTACAATAGAATGGATATAGGCTGTATACTACTACTTTTTTGTTCGTCTTTGAACATTTTAAGTTCAAAGTCAGATGATAACAGAGCTCAGCTTTATTGAAATCCAAAACTGGGCCCCTTTGAGCAGATTGCCCTTGCAAGTTAAATGATGGAGAAGCTTTTCCTTTCCCCTCAATAACATCTGCACCACGTACTAGTACCTGGTTCCACTAAACTGGATCTCTTTTCAGTACAACCTTGACTGCAATACATATCTATGAGCAACCCTGGTTCCTACACCAGGGATTATTTGATATCCCTGCTTATTCATCACATTTGGATTGGGAGATAAATCCCCACCCATTCTGATGCCTTACAGCCATACAAACTAGCTATCGTCTTGCAAGGATTGTTGACAGATGCTGCTAGACACATCTTTAGTTGGCATCTTCCACATACCTAGTAAGTCAGTGAACTTTCATGTCAGAAATCTGCACCCCTTCTGGCTGGAACAAACGAGGGCAGTATAGATATAACAATTCAAATGTCTCTCAGTAATCATCACAATAATCCCAGGTTAATTTTCTCTTGATACGCTTCTTTGTCTGATTGATTGTAATCAGTCTGATGGCTCCCCACCACAGCTACCATAAGAAGTCAGACATACAGGCGTATGCCAGGCAATGTGTCTCAGCTCAGTCAAATTCCTCCTAACCTTGGTCAGTAACTGCACCAAGTTTCTGTCATCAAATTTTCCTCCTAACTGGTGTGACACTGCACCCCATATTCTTCATAGTTGTATGATTATGTTGTGATTATGACATAATTTTGATGCAATTTGTACCAAATGAGTCATGTAAGGGGTCACTGGAAAAGGTATGATTTGCTGAATATGATTGTCCTATTTGTATGCATGTATCATTTTTGTATCTGAAGTTATGAATATTGACAATGGATTTGTATTTCAAATGTGCTTACTCTGGAAAACACCCACTACTAGTCTTTCAGGTACAACAATGATGAAGCTGGACAGTGCTAACGACTCATCAACAAAGACAATGGGCTGTGGAAAAGCTTAGCCTTCCTGTAAATGTTTCAGCCAGCCTGAAAGAAATGGCTGCTCTGACTCAGCTAGAGCATGTAACCAGACCACATGGCAGTGAACTCCATTTTGGGTACCTGTATTTTTCCACAAACTAGGCTGGGAATTGAGTTTGGAACAAAGGGTTCCTGCCATATGATAAAGCTATATAAGGTGGGGGTGTGACATCATCTAGGGCCTCACTCCTCACACAAGGACACTCCTGGAAACACCTGGGAGAAGAGCTGGTCCCAGCCTGTGTATGGAAACCTGGCAGAGTGCTTGTATCATCAGGCAGAGTGAGAAATTGCTAATTCATATCCAATCTTTGTAGCATGTTAGGCTTAGTTTGCGGTTTTATTTATTTGCTAGGTAATCTGCTTTGATCTGTTTGCTATCACTTATAATCATTTAAAATCTATCTTTTGTAGTTATAAACTTGTTTTTTGCTTTATCTATACCAGTGGGTCTTTGAGTGAAGTGTCTGGGGAAATATCTCAGCTTGGTAAACACAGGCTTGTTGCATCGCTTTCCCACATCGAGAGGAGAGCGAACTATTTATGAGCTTACATTGTACAGGTCCCTGTGCAGTACAAGAAGGTATAATATTGAGTTTATACTCCAGCGGTGTGTGCATGCCTGGGAAGCTGGGCAATTGGCTGGTGTGTGCTGTTTGCGCTCAGGTAGCTCAGTTTGAGTCTGTGGCGTCACCTGCTGTCTTGTTGGGTGATAATAGGGCCTGGCAAGGCTGGCTATGTCTCCAACCAAGCAGTGTGAAAATATGTGATTCCCACGGCACAGTGATTCCCACGGCTCCCAGACTGCACCCCGGGCATGACAACCCATCACAGCTGGTTCAGGATTGGTGCTGTTTGGGGCCACTGACTTTCTATTGTGAATGCATCAACTGGTTCCATTTACACATTCTTGTGTAACCAAAAGGGTACTTCATTCCAGTTCTCACTGAATCCTTTGCTTACTACTCAAAACTTCCAGGCTAATGGCACAGTACACAATGCAGCATCCACACTTTGGGGCATGACTGGAAAGACCTGGAACTAAACCCCACTGAGTGGAAACAGAAATCTTTTAAGACTCATTTACAACCGCTATGCTGCTTTCCCGTACACCTGCTATACTGTACACCTGGAATGTCAGCATGCTTTGAAGAAAATATTTCCTATTTCAAAACCTCTATGAATGCTTCCAAAAATCCAAAAGGTGAAGAGCTGTTTGTGGGAGACTTTTGTTCCTTGGGAACCTCAAGTGTTTTTGGTACTTCAACACCTATGGGTGGTGGAGGTATGAATTCTCTCTTTCATGGTGACAGATGAACAGTACCCCACGTAAACCAGATGGACGTCAAATGAATCAGAGCTATTCAACAGAAATATGGTACGAGTCTGTACTGCTGTCATTCTGTGTCATTGAGTGAAGAGATAGACACTTATTGGCCCCAAGAATAGAACTTGGCCTGATATCTGGTTGTCCTGCAGATCCCTCATTGCCCCATCAACATACATATCTTATCCCTTGTCAACTGACCACAAGCATCTTCCCCACTCCAACTGCATCACTTCCCTACTTCAGCTTCTGCCTGTTTACCTATAGGAACCCTGCACAGAATTCACCCACTGAGTGCATCTCATCTTCTCCACTAGAGCCTGTACCAAGAAGCATCCTGATTGGTTTATGGAGGGGAGCAGTCCTCTTTCCCTCACTTTCACCTGCCTCTGGACCAAGTGTTGCAGCCCTGAGTTGCAGCTACTATGCCAGATCTAGGCACACACCTCTCCACATGGCCAGAGGATGGCTCCAGACAGCTAAGAACTGTGACATAAACTCTTGAGACCCTCAGTTTTTCTACTCTCTTAACAACCTCCTGAGATGTGCCTCCTAAAAAGCCAGTGATAGTGTTGCATTCTTGACTGCCCAGGGTATTGAATTATTGGGTGTTAGTGCTCCAAAACAGAAGAGCTGCCACAGATATCAGCAGAGGTTACTGTGTTAAGGATGCAGAAGACCCACTAGACTGTCTCTGAAGTCAAATGATGAGCAGTGGACCTGCCAGCCATGTGAAAACCCTGCTACCCAACCCCATAAGTTTCACAGGAAGCATACAATAGTAGTTGAGAAGTCTGGGCAGGTGGGAAGAGGGAATGCCTTTTCCAGTGGTGGGCTCCACAGTAGGTTCTTCAGACAAGCTCTGAAGGTTTTTAAGCTCATCCATGAGTGAAAAGGGGAATACATGACTATCACCCATAAACATGCACCCCTTTTGGCAATTGCTTCTCACATTACTAAACTTTTGGATTATCTGACCCTATCCCTCATCTAGCTCGGAGAAATTAACTATGCATGAATAAGGTTGTGCAAGGAGAAAATGAAATTAGCTGAATAACTAACATATAATTTACACCAGCTCATGAAAAACTACTTAGCAATTTGTGTGAATACCAATACTAGGGACCTAAGGTATTTTTAATAAATTGCACTCCTATAAGATTGGCATCAGAACATAAAGTACACCTTTATTTGTACACAGATCTGTGATATTGTCATGTCTCACCCTTATCTTGCTTCTTTATGAGTGATCCAGTTTTTCTCTCATGTAGGCATTTTATGTGTGGAGGTTGGGACCAATGACATGGGGTGCATGATGCCAATAAGGGGAGAATCCTCAAAAGCTGGACAGATGTGATTTTGTAGCATCAAGAATGATTATGTTGAACAGGCCTCATAAGGAGGAGGAATCAAAGGAATCCAATGAATTCAGAATTTATTGTTTTAAGCAATTTGGTGTTAAGATTATTGTTTAATCCCATCAAAGTGTAAAGAAAAAAGATGAGAAGCTGGTCCTTAAAGGAACAAGATCTGCTCTGATTCAGAAGTCCTGAATTTGAATATCACAGCATATGACTCATGTTCAGCTGTTTTGTGTTAACTCATCAAAATCCTCTCCATATTTTAATAGGGGACAAACGACTCTGGAACTTTTGTGAGCATAATTTTGAATGTAATTATCTATTTGCAGCATCCACAAGAAATTACTGGATAATTCTAATTCCATATTCATCTCCTTGGGCATATATATTTCAACAGGACAATATCATTAATCATTTGAATGGAAAATTTGAAGATTCCCTGAACACTCTTAATTTTAGTTTTAGGTGGGTTTTGGGGGGTGGGGAGGGGCAGGCAGATTGTGGAGTATATCCTTAGCTCACTACCCAGATTTACACACATCACATCCACTAATTTTAATAGAAGTTAAAAACATAAATCTTCACAATACATGGAGATGTGAATATGCCCCAGTGTTTCTGTGCTGTAGAAGCAATTCCTGAAGCATTTTGGCTACAGTAGTAATTACATATAAGATAATGGATAGCCCCAAAGTGAATGCAAGGCTGTAATTCACTCAAGGGAATCTGCTCATGTCATGAACTGCAAAAGGACAGTGCATTACCCTGTAAGTATAATATATAGTTTTTAAAAATGTTAAACAGCATTCTTTCCTAATTTATAGAGGGCTTTGCAATTTGCAACATTATTTTATGGATTGTTACCTGGGATCAGGGAAACTATGCTCCCCCCAAAAGACATTTTTTGGGCAACTTTTTTGTGTTATCAGAAGTTTTGTTATAATATTGGCGATACAGTATAAATGGTTAATGTAATGTATTGGTTATTGGGTACAGTTTACTAAGAACAGTACTCACATGTTCTGAGATGTAGTCTTGCTTTGATGTGTTAATAATTATCATTCAGAATGTTAAAAAGTAAACACCCAGAGCAAGGTAAAACAAATGGTTAAAATGACTCTCAAAACTCAGAAGAGTCAGCATACAGAAATAGTAGAACCTCATTAATCCACAGTAATCCAAAGGAATCTAGGAACTTCCAAGCTGCTCAGTGGTCCATCTAGCCAAATATCCTATCTTTAATGTGGCTACTACCAGAAACTGCTGGTAGTAAGGTGCAAGAAACTACAGACGTGGCAATGAAAGAATTACATGCTTCTAGAGGAAGCATCTTCTTCACTCCTGGTGAAACTACAAGAAACTATATCCGTTTAGCTGTTTACAGAAACACAGGAAAGCAGGGTTCTACTTTAAAACAACCCATCTTTTAGGCGAATAACTCTATTCAATAGCAGAGGAACGATCCTGGTCTGCATATAAGTCTCATGTTTATTCCATTATCATACAATAGTGTCCGTCTGGAGTTCTTTGTGAAAGCATGAGAAGGGACATAATCACAGTACTCAAAAGAACCCCAGTGGCAGAGCATATTATGGAATGTTAAAAATGCTTCTGTGGCTCTCAGGTCATGCCTGATCCAGCAAAAGATGGGGACCTTGTCTTCTGATTTTGTTGGTGCTGTAACAAAGAAAAAGGAACTCCTGATGCATCTGAAATGGGACTACCTCACAGTCAAGCAGCTGTGAAAAGAGGTGGATATGAGTGAAAAAAAGAGCTTGTTTTCTGGAACCAAACTCAGCAGAAAATTTTATTCCAGTATCTGCTATGCTAACTCCACCACAATGACTTTGATTGCTGAAGGTAGCAATGATTACCATGAATTTATAAATAATGGAGTAGTAGGCTTATGCCCATAATAGAGCACTGGTATTTGGACCTGTCCTTGTTAGTAGCAAAAGAAAGAAAAAACGGTTACCTACCTTTTCGTAAGTGTTATTCTTTGAGATGTGTTGCTCATGTCCATTCCATTCTAGGTGTGTGCGCGCCCACGTGTGCGGTCATCGGAGATTTTTGCCTTAGTGGTATCCGTAGGGTCGGCAGTAGCGCCCCCTTGAGTGCTGCGCTCATGCATCAGTATATCAGGCGCCACTGGCCCTACGCCCTCTCATTTCCATTTTGACAGCAACTCCAATGGAGGGGCAGGAGGGTAGGTAATGGAATGGACATGAGCACCACATCTCGAAGAACAACTGTTATGAAAAGGTAGGTAACAGTTTTTTCTTCTTCAAGTGCTTGCTCATTTCGATTCCATTCTAGGTGACTCACAAGCAGTGCCAATAAAGGTGGACTCGGAGTTCACGGTCTTGCAGCTTGCAGCAGTGCTTTTCTGAAGCCAACATCGTCCCAGGCTTTCTGGGTAAGTATATAACGGGACGTAAACATATGGACAGTTGACCAGGTAGCATCTCTACAGATTTCTTAGACAGCACCTGAGCCAAGAAGGCCACTGATGACATTTGCGCTCTAGCTGAGTACGCCTTTACTATCGCTAGTGGAGGCACTTTTGCCAGATCATAGCAGTATGGGATGCAGGCTGTGATCCGGGATGAAATCCTTTGAGCAGACACTGGGCAACCTTTCATCCTGTCTGGGACCGCAACGAACTGCTGCGTTGACTTGCGAAATGGCTTTGTCCTGTCAATATAGAAGGCCAGCATCCTCCTGACGTGCAGGGCGTGCAACCTGCATTCCTCTTTGGATTTATGGGGTTTCAGGAAGAAGCCCAGTAAGTATGGCCGATATGAAACTGGGAAACTACCTTGGGCAGGAACACCGGGTGCAGCCGCAACTGTACCTTATCTTTGTAGAATACTGTACAGGGAGGTTCTGAAGTAAGCATCCTGATCTCAGACACTCTGCAGGCAGACATAACTGCAACCAGGAATGAAACCTTCCAGGAGAGAAGGAGAAGGGAGCAGGAAGCCAGAGCTTTGAAGGGAGGCCCCATGAGCCTTGACAGCATGAGATTCAAATCCCAGGGAGGGACAGGATCCTGAATGTGAGGGTAAAGATTCTCCAGAACTTTCAAGAACCGGGACATCATGTTGTGAGTGAAGACTGATCTGCCTTGGAAGAGAGGGTGGAAAGCCAAAATAGTGGCCAAGTGGACCCTGATCAATGACAGGAACAAGCCATGAAGTTTGAGGTGCAGAATAATCCAGGGTCACCTGCAGCGAGGCCTGCTCAGCCCAGACACATCATTCCAAAGCCCAGCATGTAAACCTTTCCCACTTGTCCAGGTAAGTCACTCTGGTGGAGGGCTTTCTACTACCCAGCAAGACTTGTTAAACCCAGGCCAAGCAGTCCCACTCTTCCACATTCAGACATGCAGTAGCCACGCTGACAAGTGCAGTGCCTCCAGGTTTGGGTGGGGAAGACTGCTGTGGTCCTGGGACATCAGGTCCGGCCAGAGAAGTAGCCACAGTGCGGAGACTACTGAAAGGTCTAGCAGTGTGCCAAACCAATGGTGGTGAGGCCACTCGGGGGCTATCAGGATAATCTTGTCCTTGTCCTGTTTGATCTTCACGAGCATTCTGTGAATCAACGGTACTGGCAGGAAGGCATACATCAGGGCCCCTGACCATGGGAGCAGAAAAGCATCTGACAGGGAATCCCTGTCCATCCCTTAGAGTGAACAGAACACATGGCATTTCCTGTTCTGACGAGGCACGAACAGGTCCACCTGGGGAGTTCCCCACTTTCGGAAGATCATACTGATCACCTCCGAGTGGCGAGATGAGAAGGTCCTGCTGAGGCAATTTGCTAACACATTCGGGTCCCGAGCAGATGCCTGGCCAACAGATGGATGGCATGCCACACGCAGAAGTCCCAAAGGCTGAGAGCTTCTTGGCAAAGGGTCGACAACCTGGCTCCACCCTGCCTGTTGATGTGACAGTATTTGTGAGGACCTGTACCGTCTTCTGCTTCAGGTGGGGCAAAAAAGCCTGGCAGGCTAAACTGGTTTTAGCTCCCTGACATTGGTATGAAGGGCCAGCTTGTCCTGCAGCCAGCAGCCTTGTGTGCTGAGCTCACCCAGATGGGCTCCCCAGCCCAGGTCCAAAGCATCTGAGACTAGGGTCAGCAATGGGGCCGGGGCCAGGAAGGGAACTCCCTCCAACACTGACGAGAGTTCAACCACCGCTCCAGGGATGACAGGATGTGATCCAGCACCCTGACTTCCTAGTGTAGGTCATGTCTGTTAGGGATGTAAACAGACGCTAGCCAGGCGTGCAGAGGCCGGAGCTGGACATGACTGACCACGAATGTACAAGTGGCCATGTGGCCCAACAATCACAAGCAGGTTTGAGCCATGGTGAGTGGGTGATTCTTCACATGGGAGATCAGGTCCAGCATGCCTGAAAATGAGCCTCCGGAAGGAAGGCTCTGACTCATGTGGAGTCGAGAACCACCCCGATGAACTCTATTATTTGGACTGCCTTAAGATGGATTTTTGCTCGTTTATCAACAGACCCAGGTTGCAGCGGGTGGAACGCACCAGATCAAGGCTCCTCTGTACTTGTTCCCAAGACCTACCCTGGATGAGCCAGTCGTTGAGATACTGGAAGACCTGGACCCCTCGACATCTCAGGTAAGTGGCTACTGGTGCCATACCTTTTGTGAAGACGCTTGGGGCCATTGAGAAGCCAAAGGGCTGCACCATGAATTGGAAATGACAGCCACCCACTATGAAATGGAGGAAATGTCTGTGACCTTGAAATACGGAAATAAGCTTCCTTCAAGTCAAGGGCAGCATACCAGTCTCCCTGATCCAGGGAGGGGATGATGGAGGCCGGGGAGACCTTGAGAGACTTGTTGAGGCATTGCCATTCCAGAATGGGTCTGAGGCCCGCCTTGCTTTCGGGATTAGGAAATAATGGGAGTTGAATCCCTTTCCTGTCATGTCTCAAGGAACCTCCTCCACCTGTGACCAGGCCGAACAGTAAGGACGAAGACGTTTGAGGAAAGAGCAGGGTGAATCCTGGGAGGGGACATTGCTCTCAACTGCACCCTCAAAACCAGTGCTTCTGGCCCCCGGGGTGCTTTGCTGGGCCACGCAGGTGAGCAGGAGGAGGAAGGCTGGTGGAAGCTGAAACTAACATCCCTGTTCCTTCTCCTTGTAGACCCCAGACGAGACTGCCAAGGCCTTGGTGGCACGGACTGCCGTAACTGCTTTCTTGCAGACTGTGGAGTATGCATGCCCAATGAGTGAAGGGTAGCCCAAGTGTCTTTTACCCTATGCAGCCTCACATCTGTCTGCTCTGAAAAAAGACAGATCCCATCAAATGGGAGGTCTTGGATTGAGGTCTACATCTTTTGGAAGAGACTGGCGGTCTGAAGCCAGGAGTGCCCCTCATAACCGCCTCTGATGTCACCAGCCTAGCCACTGAGTCAGCTGTGTCCCATGCTGTTTTGAGGGAGCACTGAGCCACCATGGTGCCCTCCTCCACCAGGGCGCCGAATTCCTGGGCCAAACCTTGTGGGAGGGACTCCTTGAACTTATGGATGGAGTCCTATAAGTTGAAATTGTATCTCCTTAGGAGTGCCTGAAGGTTTGCCACCCAGAATTGTAATCTGACAGTTGAATAACTTTTCCTCCCAAACAGGTCCAATCTTTTGGCCTCTTTAATTTTGGGAGTTGAGCTGGTATGTCCTTGTTTATGTTTTTCATTGGCCACAGAGACCACCAACCTGGAGAAGGGTGGGTGTAAAGGTACTCAAACCCTTTGGCTGGGACAAAGTATTTCTTTTCAGCCCTTCTAGAGGTGGGAAGGATGGATGAAAGCGTTTGCCAGAGGGCCTTGGCAATTTTGAGGACACCATCATTCACTGGTAGTGCAACAGGAGCTGGGATAGAGGCCGACAGGACATTAAACAAGGTGTCCACCTGCTCAGCCATTTCCTCCACCACCAGGCCCAAGTTCTCAGCCACCCATCGAAGCAGGACCTGGCATTCTTTAAGATCATCCCTCAAGAGCCCCACAACCACCTCATTTGGGGACAAAGACTATGACTGTACAGCGGGGAAGGCCTCGGGGCATCTTTTCCCCTGTTAGGGAGGGAGGCTTAGAGGTGGATGAAGTCTCCTCTGCTAGGACCTCTAAGTGCTCCTTATGCCCTGAGCCTGGTGCCGTCAGTGCTGCCAGCTTTTGCTCCGAGGCGGCGGCCGATGAGTGGCATGAAGGGGGTATTGCCATGATTGGCACTCCCCACAAATTCCAATAAAGCCACTGCACTAGCCACTAGTCATGCTGCCAAGGTGGTGCTGTTGATGTCGACGTAACCTCGGGTATCCATTCAGGCCAGTGGAGTCTAGGTGAGGGGCTGAACTGCCCTTCCTTGCCAGAGGAATCTCTTTCTGGTGTCACCATCGATGCCTTAGTCTGTGTGCTGATTGTCACCCGGAGTCAGGAGATTGGTGCTAGTATTGAGGGGACCAGTGCCGAGGGAACCAGAGACATGACAGAAAACGCTCCCACGTGGTAGGCTACCGGGACCTGCACCGAGAGTCCGGCCAAAGGCAGGACAAACGGTGCCAATAGTACGGAGACCGGCATTTCCCTCTAGGCGATCCACGTCAAGATGGCAGGGACCACGATCATGGTGCTGGTGATAGAGGGTGAGCCCCGGAAGATCTGAGCTGAAACTCCGGCGATCTGCAGCATGGAGGTGGAGAGTGCTGCTTCATTTTGG
Source organism: Mauremys mutica (assembly GCF_020497125.1). NCBI lineage: Eukaryota > Metazoa > Chordata > Testudines > Geoemydidae > Mauremys > Mauremys mutica. The sequence goes on along the minus strand of NC_059072.1, from coordinate 180,046,374 downwards.
GATCAGTGGCACTCCACTCTCCCCTGAGAGGTCTTAGCGGCTGACATGCCTGGGGAGCCTTTGCTGATTCCTGGGGTACGTGCTGTGTCGGCGGCGCAGGTGGAGGCCTTTGCAGTCTTGGCACTGGGGGAGCTTGTGAAGTCATCGTCAGGGGTTTAGGTCCCGTGCCGTTCCCTGGAGTCAGTGCAGGAGGTGCACTGTGCACTGAGGCTGAGGTACTCAGCGAGTCCTGGTGGGATGGCACGGAAGCCAGATGAAGGGCGGACTCCATGAAAGTTCTCAGGTGTGATTCCCCCAAGCACTTGAGGGAGCTGCTATAGGGGCTGCTTAAAGGCATAGGCATGTTACAGTCCACGCAGGGCTTAAACCCAGGAGACCAGGGCATGCCCTACCTAGGGTTAAGTCCCCCCTGGGACTCTAACTTCTAACTACAACTACTCTTAGCTATTTAACACTAACTACTATAAACAAACTATTTACAAGGCCCTAAGGCTTGAAGGCAGAAGAGACGAAACCGCTAGACTAACCACCACAGGTGGTAAGAAGGAACTGAGAGGGTGTAGGGCCTGATATACCGATGCATGAGTGTGGCACTCAAGGGAGCGCCACTGCCAATCCTACAGATTCCAGTAAGGCAAAAATCTCTGACAACTGCGCACTGGGCATGCACACACCTAGACTGGAATCGACATGAGCAAGCACTTGAAGAAGAATATCTTATTGCTGCAGAGAGCAATTATATGAATTTGAAGAAATTTGGATCCTGGTTCTTGATACATTTGGATAAAGAATGCTGAGATGGCCCAAACAATGCCAGACTTCCATTCCACCTCCCCTCTTTGCTTTCTCCCTCCAGCTTCCTGCTCCCTTTCCCTTTTTTTGTCTATTTGTGTATGGCATTATTATTATTATCATTACTATTACTTTTACCCTCACCCTAACATTTTATGTCAGTATAATTTGTCTGATTTGTATGATCTGGTCTTGCAGCTTTGACAAGCTGTAACTGTGTAATTGCATAATTTCATTGGCTACCTGTGAAATATGCAGAATATGGTAACATATACAAGCTGTACATCTTTTATCTTTCTGTATTTGTTATTGTGTCTTTATGAAAATTAATTAAAAATAATCACAAAAAAGCCAAACAAGAGTGTTACACTTCCCATACATTGTCAGCAGCTTTTCCCAGTCAGATTTTACCGATTTGTCCTCTTTTCTGTGTTAATGGTATTTCCATCTTATGCCATTGCAAGACAGCTATTTGCAAACTGTTTGTGGAATATAAAGAACACCTAAAAGGGAAATGTCCTTGAAGCAGTGTGTGCAGACTGATTACTATAGAGCGAGCAAGCTAATACACAACCCTCAATCTTGGGAGAATTACTATTAGTTTGACACTGAGGCATTTTTCATTTAAAAAAAAGAAGAGAAATCTTACCATGCTACTGTAGGATTGACTCTTTTTTCCCCCCTCTCTAGCATATTTCAGATGAAGCAACACTTGAAGGTTACCAGTTCATTCCTCAAAAGCTCTGGGGAATTACTGACCCCTAAACAGTGTCATTTTCCATGATTGCTTCTTTGGAGCCTTCTGTAATGCACCAGGCTCACTAATAGATAAATGACGAGCATAAAAAGCCTAAATCTGACAATAATCCCAACGTTTTGTGCACAGTGAATGAAATGAAACTGCTAATGTATTGTTAAAATCTATTAGAGTTTACTAACGTCAGTGTTAATCGGATAACTGTAGTAAATGCACAAATCAACATTTGAGAGTGAACAAGGATCTTTAAGGATACATGATACATTTATCTGGCCAAATTCCTGCAGACTCAGCCATCTGCAGAAGAACTTGGAAAGTCTGCACTTTATCTCCTTTTTTATTTCTCGTGCAATCGGAAAGGAGTGACAAGAAGAGACTATATAAGGGATCCCCACTGAGACTCAGTCATATAAATTATGTATTATGCAGACAGTATTCTGCTGATGCTATCTGATCCCCAATTCTCAGTTCCTTGTTTTTGCTTCTATAAATAGCTATTGCAGATTTTCAGTTGTAATACAACTAGGACAAAACCAGAAACCTTTCCCATTTAATAACCTCTGCCAAGGAAGAATAAGGTAACATTTTTCATAACTGTGATGTCCTCAGGGCTTTAACAGTCTGGGAATACATGCAATGCTATGCTGTTGATAAGATACTGGTAGTAAAAGAGGGGGAATAACCACCCTGAATATTAAAGAGGGAAATGTCCTATTTTCAGAATGATCAGTATAAACTTGTTGCTGTGCGTTTTCATATCAATTCTTATCTGATCAGGACAATTTTTGGGTTTTTTTTCCCCCCTAGACCCAAATGCTTTGGCTGGACAGACTGGACCTGACCATGCTCTCATAGGAGGAATAGTGGCTGTGGTTGTCTTTGTCACATTATGTTCTATAATTCTGCTTGGACGATATCTGGCAAGACATAAAGGTAGGACAGATTTAATCAAAGTGCAATCACTTTTTGCAGCAGTACTTCCTCATGATTACTTGCATCCTCAAACACTCTCGTGCCCTCTCTGCCCCCACCCCCGTTTGGAATTTAGTTGCCTGGGAAAGCTCAGGCTCAGAAGAAGGATCTGGTTTTCAGAGAGGTCGGGATTTTTTACCCAATTTTACAGTTGGATTAACTGAAGTAAAAGGATGTTGAGCAACCTGCCCAAGGTCATGTAGTGAGTCAGTGGCTAAGGGAGATTTAGAAGGACGAATGCTCCTAGATTCTAGCCCTTTGCTGTAAGCACTGTTACATGTCCTCATAATTTTAACTGTTATATTATGTTATATATAGAATATATATGGTTATGGAATGAGGCTTTAACTATCAGAAATCATGATAAAACTTTAAATACACATTCAATAAGTTGCATTAAAAACAAGGGGTAAAATCCTTGTCCCACTGAAATCAGCATAAGTTTTGCTATTGCCTCCAGTGTAGCCAGGATTTCACTCCAGGAGCAAAATTCTGAAGTCCTGACTCAGTTTTTACACTATGCTTACTGAGGGGAAAACTCCCATTAAAGTCAGTGGAGAGAAGTGTCTAAATAAAACAGAGGACAAATTTTAGAATTCGACCCAGGTGATTGTTTAAATATATATATATATATATGAAGGCTTAATGTCTGAATGGCTTGCAGTGTAGTTGTTAACCTTAGTTTACCTTCCTCCCCCAAAAGTATCACTATTATTAAATCTAATTCTACATAAAGTAGTCATGCAGTTAGTAAATACAAACTGAGAAATTTTTTTTTTAATTTCAGTAGAACTCTGTGAAAAATTACAAATTTCTAATTAATCTGGTGAAAATGTGGCATCTTTGCTCTACTTCCTGGCTGAAAACAAATGAGTCCCAAGCCAATGTAAATATCACTTTTCACAAAGTGAAAATTGTCTGTTGCATACAGTTCTATTAATATCCTGCTCTTATACTATTTAGCAAAGCAAAGTCAGTGGCAATGTGAAGTGACTGGGTTAACTTAATGCAGCTATTTCAGTTTTTCAATTCTAGAGAATCTTAATTATCCTAGTCTGTGGAATTAAAGAGCAGATTAAAAAAAAAGGCCTACATCAATATGAGAGTACAAAACATGTGTTTAATAAAATCTAAGCCAAAGTTAATTTTCTTACCCATCTAGATATACCATATAATTCACAGTGATATAATTTAAATGATTGTATGTTAAAATATTTGTATGCTTCATGCCACTGGATACAGAAAAAATATGGTTTTGAACGTGCTGTACCTTTTTTTTTTTTTGCCATAGATATGTGCAAATGTGTCTGCATATGGGACAAGTGTTATGAATCATAATTACTTCTTGCCCAAATTAGAATATTATGTGTTTCAGTATAGTGCTAAAATAGTGCATCAAGTTCTGTTCTGCATCACTCCATTCATTAAACCAGTTAGATCTTTGTTACAGATCTACTGTACATACAGTACTACAATCTAAAGTAAAATAACTATTTTTTTTATTGTACTGATTCCCATAGGAACATATTTAACAAATGAAGCTAAAGGAGCTGAAGATGCACCTGATGCTGACACAGCCATTATCAATGCAGAAGGCAGCCAAGTCAATGCAGAGGAGAAAAAGGAGTATTTCATTTAGATGCAGACCTAGATTCTCTGAGTTTTACTTATCAGGCTGACTGCTGGAGAAAACTGGCTATCATCTTTCAGAATTCATTTCTGCCATCTTCTGCAAACTTTATTAACTTACATACTGCTATAAATAGTCAGTTTATGCCAACAATCAGTTGTTGACAGCATCATTCTTTCTTTACAATACCATCCACAATGCAGGACATTTCTTATTGCCTAAAATTCATTTCCATTGCTCTCTTAACATACAGTGCTTGAATATACAGCCTTAACAATGTTAATCTTCATCTTAAATCATGCTATTGAGTTTTCTACATTTTTAAATGTTATATAGCTTTCTTCTTTTCCAGTTTTCTTTTATCATGGTCCCTATCAGTATGTCATTGGATGATTTTCATAACAAATATATTCGATAAGGACATAATGTACTTACATAAAACATTAAATCTAAGATTAGAGGTTTACAAAGAATGTTTTATACATGTCTATAATTCAAAGGCAACCTGTTTTTGAAACATATGCCCTAGGAACCACAAACTGAAAACATTATAATATAGTTTCTTGTATGCTTGGATTTGGTGGAAAAGGAGTATCAATACATTGTTAAAAATGGTACCTTGATACTAATTCCATGCTTGGGTGGTAATTACATCATACTGTATTATCTATACAGATTCTGTAGAGTTAGATAATTGTAGCTTCATTCTGAAACAAATTTATTCAGCCCTTTTACTGCTTTTTGGGATCACAAGATTAGATATGTTTCTGTAATTTTGGTTTTAATAATTTATTTGCTTCATATGGACTCACCTGCCTATTCAGATTTGTAGTGTTCATGGGGCACAATTGCAAAGCATTTTCCTATCTGTATATAGTGCATATAATAAATCCAATTAAACATTATTTGATACATATTTAACTTTTTTGGCTATAGCTAAGTCAGTCACAAGTAAGCATTTTCTAATGTCCATTATATCCCTTTAGATATGACTTAAATCAATATTCTGAATAGATAACATGTATTAGTATTTTTGTCTGTATGTCCTAGCACTGTTCAGCAGCAAACTTTTCTAGTTCTTGTTAATTTTTCTTTGTTATACAATGGAAGCACAATGTTATATGGAAAGGTAGTTTTAAGCTAACAACCAGTGCACAGCCTCAGGTTTTGAATTACAACCACATTTGATTAATATCCTTAACAAATACTGTTATGTTGCTAAATTCTCAATTTTTAATTTGGCAGTTCCACAGCTGCTTATCTATGTTGGGTTGCCAAAAAAAAAAAAAAAAGAAAAAAGAAAAAAAAAAGAGTTAAATGATATATGTTTTGTGTATACGGTAAATGGACTAATTCTTTATATTAAATTCCTGTCTATGCATTTTGTGGGGTACAAACTTATGTCACAGTGAATGATAGAGAATTTCTGCCAATGCTTTTAGCTCTATGGTGAAAGTCTCTCTTAAAGTCTCATGTTCTTAAATATGACAACAAAACACTATAAGCCCAATGGCTTATTTCCTCTTCCACTGAAATAAAAATGGTGCCAGATCAACTCTTGGTAGTGATTCCATGCTGGAGAATGAAAATCTGTATTGTTGGGAGTTCATCTCCCTCTCCCAAGTGTTGCACCTTTGAAAAATAATATTTCTATATGGTTGCTATACTTGTGAAGTCTAAAAGCATGATGGCTTATTGTAAAGGATTATCTCTTGGGATTTATTTTTTGTGGGGGCGGGGGGAGGGAGAATCTGAACACATCATCATGTATTAAGATAAAATGGAAGACAAAGGTGCTGTGTCAGATTATTTATCAGAAGAATATAAGCCTGTTAAGGAGAATATTATAGTATTTTTTTGTTTGTTTTCTTTCTTTCTTTCTTTCTTTTTGTTGAAACATTTCTCTTGTTAATTTCTAAGAAAAAGAGGGTGATGTTGATCAAGCAGCACTTTTTCAAAATATACAGAACATAAATAATATGATGTGGTTGAGTGTTAACATAATAAATCATATACAGTATGACATTTTAAAGAAATAAGTCTGCATTGATGTGATTGCATGCTTGTTTTTACAGTTCACTCCATACCATCTGTGAAAAAAATGCAATAATATGTTAATATAGTATGGTAGTTTGAGAGAACCAGGTAGGTGCTACTAGACACATTGAAACTAGTATAGGTTTTCAAGATATTCATGTCTTTCAAAGCATACACTTTTAAAAGGTTGACAAAGGAAATCATTTAGTTTAGTATCAGAACAGAAAGGTTCTTGTCACAACAGTAAGTTGCATTAACAGCATTACAATACTGTATATCTCAGTCTGATTAGGGAGCCAACAAATCACTTAAGCATGTGAGAAGTTCCACCTAATTCAATGGAACTACTCATATGCTTAAAAAGTAAGGTTTTTGCTGGATCAGGGTCTTATTCACTGAAGTGGAACTGTTCATCAATGCTGCTTTTACATCTTTATACGTTCTATCTAAACTGCACTTTGCTTGAATTGTAGAGTTGTTGCTTAAATCATTACTTACCATGATGTCAAGTGAGACCTTCAAATGTTAGAGCATCTTTAGATTTAACCACTCAAAGCCAACTTCAGTGTAGTGTAAAACCAGCATTGAAACATTGCAAAACCAGAAATAAATTGGACTGTTAAATTACATTGGTTGGTTTTTAGTTAAAACTCTTAATGTGTGCTCATTTTCAATAGATTTCTGATTTTCCACTGTCTTGCATCTTGTGATTTCATTTACATTTGTGCAAAGTGGGTGTAAAAACACTGCAACCAGTATAAATGAATTGAGAATTCTGATTGGGTAGTTCTTTACATCCATCTACATCCACATGGTCAAATGACTTCATTGGGTGTAAGGTAATAAATACAGTGCCAGGCCCTTTGTAAGCAACATCATGGCTCACTTAGAACTAAGTATAGTATTCAATAGGTAAAAACACATTGTCTGTCTCCTTTATACAAAAAGATCCCATTCAGAAATACTGAGTCCATTACAGTCTCAAGAAATCTGATAAACGTGTAAAATGAAAGCTCCGAATGGGAACCATGTTAGTTAGAATGTTAGTATAACATCCACACCTACAAATACATGCAATGTAATTTACTCAAGACAAGGTAGCTAATTACTGCCAGTTTACAATGTCCATTGATTATTTTTAACTTTCAAATGTAGAACAATGTTATTTTTTTTGATGCTTTGAGAACATAATCATTAAACAGGCATGTGGCATCACAGGCAAATGGGTGCATCTTTCCATTCTGTTTAGTGTCATCAGAGAATCCAAGAAGCAGTTTAAGGAACCTGATATTTAAGTTGAGGCTAAGAATTTAATCTGGAACACTTAAAAATGTCTTCACATTTCTTGCACTGAGACTTCCTCTATAAAGAATACATGAAGAAAACCAACTTTTCTAAATAATACATGGAAGTTAATGTGTATTTTCATTATAGCATAATATATATAACTATCTCAATGAAGAGAAAGGACAGGATCATCTGTAATTATGTAATTCAACTGATTGTAAACAGCACTGAAGTTACCATGTACGCACATGTACAGTAGCTATTTTGTCAGTTACAGTGTGGTTACATGTACTTCCATGTAACACAGCAGTTATAGTGTAATTTAGTGCCACTTATTGTAAAGTGTTACCAAAAGGAAAATGGAACTCTTACCTTTACTAATCTGTTCAAACTAATGGTAAATATATTAAATTAACACCATGAATCTGACATTCCATTTCTTTAATAAGGAGGTGATGTAAAACTTCATGTTCACCCCACAGCTTTCCCCACCACCTAACTAGATTACTACAAGTGTCCAATCTCCTCACTCTTAGGAAATGGTAATCTGTGATGAACATACCAAAAAAACAAACAAACAAAAAATCAGCTACTTCAATTTAATCAGCTGCTAACAGAAACAACTGAGTAATGCTTTTTATTAAGTGGCACAAAGTACACACTAAAAACTATGCAAAAATATAGGTAACTACAGTGTACTTACATGTAAGTATCTTGTACTTTCTGTGTATGGATATTGGAAACCCATGTAATTATAATATGCATTTTGATTATTTTAAAAGAGGGGAAGAAAAACCCTAGCAGTGAAAATAATTAACTTTAAAGTACACACGTGCAATAGTCATGCTTAATGCAATATGCTTAATTCCTCTACTTGCAATGATATTTAATTTATAATAACGCATCTCTGTCCTCCTACCCCACTAGCTCTGTCTCCCCTCTAGTACTATTTAGGTCCTATTAGACTCCATTGAAACACTTTTAGGACAAAGTAAGAATTCAACTCTGCTAATGGTTTCATTACCAGCATACTGCAAGTTTGGCAACCCTGCTCAGTAATCTCTTTTTGCCTCAACAGAACAATGTTTTTCTTTTTTCCTTCTTGGGGGAGTCTAGCAAGCTAAGATACTGAAATGTATTGCCATATGCCCTGTTTTTTTTTTAGCTTGAACAGCAGAGAGAAAGAAATGGAGAACTGCATTATCTTGACCTCTATTTTGTTGAACCACCTCACCTGGAATTTTCACTATTTCGTTCACAATACAGTACTGTCAGGCAATCTTACATTGTGAGTACAAACTGCTTCTGTCAAAGTACAGAGGAAGCCTTTAGTGATAAAGTTAACTTTTTCTAAACATGAAATTTTATCACTGACCTTTTTCTTCTTGTTATTTTCTGTCATACCCTTCCAAAAAGTAATTCACTGAAAGTAGTGAGAGAACATGAAATAGAAAAAGAAGAAAATGAATATGTTAAATGTAATATTGTAAAGCTCAAGTGAGTGCCATTTCCTATATCGCTCCATGCTTGCATATAATATTATGATTATAGACATTTAACAACTCCAGTTAGATGAAATATAGGAATTGAAAACATGAGGTTAAACTGTTAAGCTACCTCTCACGTTAAATACTGGCTATGAAGTGTCTATATACATTTTAAAAATATTACAGAGTCTTAGATTTAGCCTCTAAAATGGATAATTTTAAGTTTTTTTGTTGACACTGAAAACAACTTGGTTGCATTCATGGCTCTTTATCTAATTTCCTCTATCCAACAACCCCAATTTTTACTATCTTCTGTTGTAGGTAGTCCCACTGGGTAATACTGTAGATCAGGGGTCTCAAACTCAATTTACCTTATTGCCAGTGCCAGTCCTCAAATCCTCCCAGTGGGCCAATAATGTCACTGAAGATGGTCTTCAGAAAAGAAAACTTTTATATTGTATTTTTTATTTTGAATTTCTTAGAAATAATAAAACTGTCATACAACTTTATACAATTCTTCGCCTGCCAGAGAGTTTTTAGTGTTTGCCAGACACCTGGCAACGCTTCAGTTCTGTCAGTTTGTTGATGTTTGGCCTCAGTGACTGAGCAGTTGAAACCATCAGGATTTCAGCAAGGTGTGCATCAGATAGTTGTGTTTGGTATTTTGACTTGTTTATATTCATTGGGGAAAAAAGTGATGCTGCCTCCATGGCTGACTCTGCCAGGCAACTAATGATGCTGCCTCCATGGCTGACCCTGCCTGGCAACTAGTGATGGTATCTCTGTCCCTCTCCCCCAGCAAATGGGAGCTGTGGGGGGCAGCACCTGCAGCAGACATTACCGTCAGCATGGCTGCATGAGTCTCTCCTCCGCAGGCTGCAGTGGGGAGGTTCTCGGGCTGGGACTTTGACACCCCTGCTGTAGATACTGGGCCACATCCTCAGCTGCTATATCTCAGCTTAGCGCTATTTCATTTAGTATAGGCTGATTTACATTGGCTAAAGATGCATCCCATAATGTTTAAAAACACACTGTTATATCATACCAATATCTATTAAATATGGAGAAGAACATTATACAATTCAACTGGAACACAATTACTTTCACTAACAAAGAACATAGGTTTGTAATGTCAATTCTAAAACCATATGTGCAAGTTTTTGCATTACATCAGTAATATGCGTACTACCAAGATATTCTAACTTGCCATTTATTTAAACTTAACATCTCCAATATACATTTACAATAAAAATATTCAATCCAGTAGAATCTAGTGCAAAAAAAAATCAAATAAATGTGTCAATATGGCAGAGATTATTTCTGAAACTTTTCAACACCAGGATTCCCTACATGATTGTTCTAGGAGGGTCTGATCTAACTACCAATCAAGTCAAAGGGAGTCATCTGACAGACTGTAAGGGAAGTTAGCTCAGACCCACAATGCTATTCAAGTATCACACCAACATACTGCATTTGGAGCAACTCAGAAGGATGATGGGGGGTGGGAGGGAAGAGGTGTGCGCAAACCTGGTTTTACGCCATTCCAAACGATGGCCCTTCTAACCTACCCCTACTGCCATTGGGCCTCCAAGGGGGCTGTTCCCATTAGCTAGGAATTGCTAGCGGCCAGCCATGCCCATGTTTCTGAGCAAAGCCCTTTGCACCAGGGTCAAAAAAGGAAATTAGGTAGGAGCTGATATGTCTCTAGAGCACCTGGGGATTCCATAACACAATGAAAAGTCCTCAAGTAGCTGGTTAAACCAGCTTCATCGCTTGTGTGTGTTGCCAAGGATCTGTCCTCCCCCCCCCATCTTTTGTGTGTAAGTGACTTAAGGCTCTGCTGTGTTAAAAGGAGCAATTGCTGAGGTGGAAGAAAGATTCTCCTTTCCAATGAATGCTTTATGTTATTACAAAGGAAAAGCGAAAGAATTTTTTAAAGACTTCAGGTGCAAAAGCTAAACTTGCCAAGGGTCAGCATTTAAGCACTTTCCCTGTTTCCAGGGTCAAGGCAGCTGTGTTTCCTATATAAGCACTGGTCTCTCATCTCAGCATAAACTACTTACAGTCTTATCCTGTCCTTATGCACAGTGCTGAAAATTGCTGATTTTGTTTTCTTTTACATTACTAGCTTTTATTTTTTCTTCTTGTTTTACATGAACATTATTAGAGGGTTTTCATACTAAATACACTCCCCATTTTTAAGGTAAGTTCTGTTTTATAAATATTTATGTGGCGCAAAAGAGGAGAAAAATGTATGATATTTGGACTTAACTATTGTTCCTTTTCCCCTTCCTTTCTGCAGTATATTGGATAATGTTAGTTAACACACAAGTGAGAATATTAAGTCCTCATTTAAGTGTAACTAGATTTTCCCATATCCCTATGTAGTACACACACACACACACACACACACACACACACACACAAAGGCATCCTTAAAATCATCTGCTTTTATGTACTGATTACAGCTAAACAGTGAACAAAGTGTTTGAGATTTGGCCTCACAGACTACTGGGTTCATACACAACTCACTCTCAAAATTCTTAATGCACCATTTCTATTGAGTTCAACAGGATTGGCTCAAGTCCTTAATCTAAATGTTTGAGCTGATCTTAAATTCTTTTTTAAGGGCTCCAACTCCATTCCCTGTGCATCCTTTACTTTTAGCATAGATATTTTATAACAAAACATTTTCAGTATTGCAGGAAGTTTGCTAGAATACAAAAGGAGAAATTTGTGAAAATATATCAGCTATTTCCATTGATATACTATGTAACAGTAATCTCATAGGGACTACAATGTGTTATGCTATTAGACTTGCAATTCACTGCATTTGGAAGGATACATTTCTAAGAATAAATATAAACATCATGCTGTAAGTAAAATCCAATGGAATTAAGCATATTGCACCGATGATGGAAATTCAGCTACTGCATCTAATTTTCTCAACAATTGTAAGTGAACAAAATGCATATTGTAATGTTAGGTACATGACACTTGCATGTTGCTATGCCTATATACTTACAGAGTATTCAATGTGTACTTAGTGGCGCTTAAGAAATGTCATGTACGTTCTTATAAACATTCTTACAGGGTTCCCATTTGCACTTCATCTTTCAGTAAAGTCTTGTCAGAAAAATGTCGGATGAATATTATTGAAAAAAAAATAAAATTTCAATTTTAGTTATCTGTTGGACATTACTGAATTGTCTATTCTTTTAATACATTTTCTGATGCTTGCCAATTTGGCAGTGAAATTGACTTCGGTAGCTTAAGCAGAGAACTACTGAATTTACTATACTATACATCAAAATACTATTGCTGATGTTACAGAACAATTATTTTAAGAAAGACTCAGTGACACACTAGTATTGTACACATTATATCAATCAGGACACAAAATCCCATAATTTTGTATAACCTTTTATAGTCTATATACCATGAATTAATACACATTATCCAGATCCTTTTCACTAACCACAGAAGGAGAATAACTTTTGGATATTATCCTCCCACTAGGTGATATTCATCCCTGGTTAGAAGTCAAGCAGAAAGTGCATGCAGCATTTAAGAAGCATATGAGCCTTCAAAAATAGCCTTTTGTAGGATTTAAGCAGTGTATAGGCCTTGTGCTGGCCCTCTGCAAAAAAAGGGATAGGACTCATGCAAGGCCGTCCACACCACATATACCCCAATCTGGAAGAGTACAGGGCAGGGAAGCCATATATGAGTCTCCATGGTGCCCCAGCATATTGGTCAGCAATGCAGCCAGGCCAGAGGAGAGACCACAGGATCCATATTTATGGAAGCCACAAGTCACAGCTCCAGAGAGGGGATGCAGATAACACTGCTCCCCAGGAAATCTCTGTGCCATTAAACATCCCCTGATGACAGAATCCATCCATGACTCTTCTGGTCAAAACCCAGCACAGATTGCAGCCTCAAATTCCGCTGACGTCAAAGGTCATTTCATCTGAGTAAGATGAAACTCATAACATTGTGGTGCAGTATATACAATTGCTGCGTTGACAAATTGGTATTTATAAGAATGTTGGGTCGTTGTATTTTGGAGTTAATTGGGTGTTTACACCGTCATCTATTGTACTTCATTTTTTAAGAATTACATAAGAACATAGGAATGGCCATACTAGGTCAGACCAAAGGTCCATCTAGCCCAGTATCCTATCTTCTGACAGTGGCCAATGCCAGGTGCCCCAGAGGGAATGAACAGAACAGGCAATCATCAAGTGATCCATTCCTTGTCGCCCATTCCCAGCTTCTGGCAAACAGAATTCTGAATTATTTTACTATTTCTGTTTATAAAACAAAACTAACTTACCTTTAGTCATGGGAAATGTGCAAATACAATATAAAACTGGAATAAACCAATCATTGCATGGTATTCCAAGTGACATTATGGCCATATATGCCCAAAAGTAATGACCAAAATATTAGCTGAAAACCTATAGTGCAGGGGTCAGCAAACTCTGGCCCACGGCTCGCCAGGGTAAGCACCATGGTGGGCCGGGCCAGTTTGTTTACCTGCCGCGTCGGCAGGTTCAGCTGATCGCGGCTCCCACTGGCCACAGTTCGCCGTCCCAGGCCAATGGGGGTGACGGGAAGCCGCAGCCAGCATACCCCTCAGCCTGCAGCACTTCCTGCCACCCCCATTGGCCTGGGATGGCGAACCGTGGCCAGTAGGAGCCGTGATCGGCTGAACCTGCCGATGCAGCAGGTAAACAAACTGGCCTGGCCCACCAGGGTGCTTACCCTGGCGAGCTGCGTGCCAGATGTTGCTGACCCCTGCTATAGTGTATATTGGACGTTGGAATATTATGCAATACAACAATATTTCACAAATTGCACTGTTTTTCTACTTCTGTCTTCCAGACAACAATTCTTATATCACTCTGTATTTTTCCATTCATGATTTGTGAACCAAAAGTTGCCCATAGCATAACTGCAGACAGTCTTTTCTTATAATAGAAAATATAACCTGTACACTGAGCAACTAAACCTGGAAAGTTGCCATCAATGTTTGCTTAATTCTAACTCCTCATATTTTGTATACATATGTTAGAAAACAAACAAAAAACCTCTGCATGGTTAGGAAGCAGTACAACGTATGTAATTAAGTAGAACTTAAATTACATTTTGTGAAAACGTATTTGCTGTTAAATTTCTTATTTTTCATTTACTTTGTACAACTATTTTTTCTTTGACTCATGTATAGTCTTCTTCATGGGATTTATTATGTTGGAGGTCTTGAGAAATGTGGGGACCCAGAAGGCAGTGAAATTAAGTAAGATTTCAGTGTGTCACAACATTTATATGTCATGTTACACTGCTCTGCCATCCACATCTGCATGTACCTCAGGAACGTGTCCTAAGAAAAACCATTCACAATTCAAAAAGTCTTACACAGGTGCTTGAAGTTATATTCCTGAGGGAATTCTGCACCTAAAAAATTCTGTGCACAATATTTTAAAATTCTGCAAATCTTATTTGTCAAAATAACACAATACAATCATGCCAGTTACAATTATTTTGTTAACTTATTTCAAAATACCTGTCAGCATGAATGTCTGTAACAATACGGACAACAAAAAAAGATTCAGGAAATGTTTTTCTGACAAATAGATTCCTTACTAGGTATGTTAATACAGACCTTTGAGGAGTAATTCATTTAAACTACAATGCAGAATTGTATTTCCCGCACCCCTCAGAAGCAGGGCAAAGGCTTAGGGGTGTCAAGGGTAACAGAGGAGCTGAGGGCAAGGGAAGTAATTGCTGGGCAGGAACCTGAAGGGTTGTTGGGTACGGGTGGGAAAAGTATGGAACAGGTTTTCTTTAGGGGGGAGGAAAGGATTGTTAGGGAGTTGGGGTACCTCCCCCATTCTTACCCGGGCTGACCCCTAGCCTCTCCCATTCAGTCAGGCACATCTGTCCCTGTCCCAGGTTCACTCTGTTTTCCCTTTCCCCCCCTCCCCCGTCCTCATGTGTCCCTGCCCACACCCATTCAGCCCCTGGCTCAATGCTGTCACCCCAATTGCTCCTGTGCCCTCCACCCAGTCTCTCCCCCACACTAACCCTTCTAAACCCCAGTCTGTGTCCCCCTAGAAGCCTTATATGCTCCGTGCTGTCCAACCCCCACCCCCATATCCCATGCTTCATCACCTGGCCCCGCAGGCAAGGTGCTGTGAAGAAAGTAACCTCTCCTCCTGTCTCTCTATGGCTGGCTGCTCTGGGCCTGAGCCTGCTGCCCTCTCTTCTGGTGCCACAGCATCTCCTGGTGGGCGAAAGATGTACCTGAAGCGTCTTTTTGGCAAAATCTATTTTCTGAAAGGAGGAGGGGAAAAAATCTGAGCGTGCTCAGTGGTGCAAAAGTCCCCCAGGAGTAAAGTTACGCAAGTGTGGAAGTCTTTGCAGGATTAGGGCCTTAATTTCTATCTTGGAGGACCTTCAAGAATGGGCTCTGAACTTTTCAGTGATTGTTACTTTATAGTACCTTATATTTTTACTGCACAAATATTTAAACTTGACAAAAGATAATGTGCCTTTTGCTTTTGTTGCAACAGGCCTTTCCTCTACTGAGAAATGGTGGTTCTCCCAGAGGGTTTTTTGAAAGATGGCACCAGTTATCTTTTCTTAGTGCACGGACTAGCCTTTTTTAGAAAAGACTGCAAGGCTTTACAGATTCCATATTTTCTGTTTGTAACAAGTATCAATAATTTTCCTGTACTGACAGAACAAAGTGTCCTGGCTATTGTTCAAAATGAGCTGAAATTACATCTATATGGCCTCAAAGGGACAAATGATGCCGGCATAGACAGTACTTTGTAGGACTCAGGACTAGACGTGTCCAATTTGGACCCAGACATGTAGTATAAGATTTGAGATTTTTTTCTCCTCTGTTTACTCCTAAGATGCTTGGAGGACCTACCAATGGTAAACATTGCCAGAAACAACAATTCAAAGGCTGCCAGTGAGAGTAACAGCTGGGAGTTGTTTTCATGCAAACAGTAGCCCTCCTGTGGTAACACAGCCAAGCACGCTCATGCCCGTAACTTCTCCAAAATGTACGTTTTTAGCTGTAGGTCAATCAAAGGTGGCAGAACCCATATCTACCACTCCTCAACAATCCCTACTGAAGTTGTTTTTAATTATCTTCCAGGCTAGCTCTCTGTACCATTGGACAAATTTTGACAGAAAATTATTTAAAAGGGCTATTGCCTTAATTTTATTAAAAATCCTCCTCCCTTCATCTCTCCTGATACTTTGCAAATGGTCCCACAAGTACAAATTTTGCGGAAATCCAAAGCCTTGAGCCAAAACATTGGCTGCTTAATCTAGAGGAACGTATAGCAGAGTATTAGGAAGTAAAGAGTTTTTATTATCGTTAACTTTTAGTGCTGGAATAATTTTCGTAGTGATTCTTAACAATTCTATCATTACTCAGCATGAGAAATGAGACTATTTTCACATCAGCATGCAGAGATTCAGAAAGTCAGTTGATGGAAGAGGATTACCCAGAAATACTCTCAGGTAGTGAAAGATAGTCAACCTTCAAGGTCTTTTGACCTTCTGTATGCCTTTCACTATGTTGGCAGTGCCCTGAATGCTACCTATCCAGGGCAGCGTCCAGGACCAGTAAGCAGAGAGGATAAGTAGCTTGATACAAGAGTTTCAGACTGTAGTGAAACCTGGATCTGAATCTCCTTTGGAGCTTGCTAGTTATACTTTCATCTCCCAGATGAACTGGCGTAAAGGAGGAACAAAGAACAATCTCACATGCATATTCTTTTACTAGAAGTAAGGGATATTTCTCAGCCTCTCATCTCTCTTCTACCAGTAACTGAGGGTAAAAGTTGTTCATTCCTACCATCAGCACCATAAGAAAGACCTTTGCAACCAAATTTGAATTCCTGCTGAATGGTGGATAATGGTTACACTACATGCTTTGACATTATTCTCTTAAACATCGTGAGAAAAGAAAATAGCTAAGAGATGTGCTGAGATTGCTCAGGGGGAACATGGTAAATGATCTCCTAATTTTAAAAGAATGCACAAACTATTTGCCCCCTCAGGCCATTCCATTAGTGGGCATATTCACCTCCTATATAAAGAGAAAGAAAATGTCACCTTGAGAGAAGAAAGGCAGTTGGTTTAAAAAAAAGCTGAATAGCTTCTACGTTTCAGCTAATTTGTTCCTATCTGCCTTCCTTATTTTCCCATAAATTGAAGGCATTTTGGATGGCTTCTATGCATTAAAAGTCTTTATGCTCACCCCAATTAATCATACAAATGACCAGTGCAGTAGCCACAACACATAGAGAAAAACTGAGGAGGGTAGGAATTTTGTTGCTATCATCTGTGACAGGAGGATGGAAGGAACTGTATACTAAAGAATGCAGTTGGAGAAAAGGCAGACTGGTTGCCTATGGCCCTGTGAGACCTAAGCTTTAAAGCCAGATTTTTTAAAGGTAGTTAGGCATCTAGTGATGAAGATAGGTGTCAAATGAGATCTTTAGATGCACCTAGGTGCTTCTGAAAATTCCACTAGGCACCTATCTGCCTCTTTTGGAAGGGAAGGTCCTCTCATGGATTGGTAACTGATTAAAAGATAGGAAATAAAGCACAAGATAGGAATATTAGAATATCGGATGTTAGAATTAGAAAAGTTGCAGAGAAGGACAACAAAAATGTTAGGGGTATGAAACAACTTTTATAGGAGGAGAGATTACAAAAATTGGCACTGTTCAGCTTAGAAAAGAGATGACTAATAGGGGATGTGGTAGAGGTCTTTACAATCATGAGTGGTGTGGAGAAAGTGAATAGGGACATGCTATTTACCCCTTCGTGTAACACAAGAACTGGGGGGGGGTCACCTGATTAAATTAATAGACAGTAGGTTTTAAATAATCATAAGGAAGCGCTTCTGCACACAATGCACAGTCCACCTGTTGAACTTGTGGCTAGGGGATGTGGTGAAGGCCAAAAGTATAACAGGGTCAAAAAGAATTAGATAAGTTCATGGAGGATAGGTCCATCAACGGCTATTAGCCAGGATGGACAGGGATGCAACCCCATGTTCTGAGTGTTCCTAAACCTCTGACTGTCAGAAACTGGGACTGGACAAGGAGATGTATCACTTGATAATTGCCCTGTTCTGTTCATTTCCTCTGAAGCATCTGGCACCTGCCACTGTCAGAAGACAGGTATTGGGCTAGATGAGCCATTGGTCTGACCCAGCATGGCCATTAAGTGACTGCACAGGAGCATAGGCCTAAAACACATCCAGGCAGCTAATTGGTTAAGGCAGGACTAGAGCAATACTCATGACTGTCATGCTTCCTAATTCCAAAATCAATTCCTAGCTAGCTCACATCTCCCTGGGGCCAGGCTACTGCACTGAAATCAAGGGCAAGTGTGTAGAAGAGATCCTAGGAAAATTAATGTTTCATCTCTAATTAGAGGTCATTAAATGATCCATCTCTTCCACAGCTGTCCATCACTCCATTTGTGGTGGTCCAATATCAAAACCAATAAGAATTGTGCATCTGTTAATTTGGAAGTGGTCCAGGTAATGTACAGCCACAAAGGCAGTAGGGCTCTACCATAGTTGCACATATGAAAGAGATACTTTCTACAAATGTGGGAGGAGAACCAGTTCATTTAGCCTCTGACTGTGCATTAGGAAGCACTGGCTGTGGCCTTAGGAGGAAAGGAAAAATATGAAGAACACAATAAACGGCTGCTTTTTAACAATTGTTAAAAGTGCCTGTGTTTGTACTGGATGTGGACTTGGGCCAGATCCTGCTTTCAGTGTTAATCTGGAGTCACTCTGGATATACATTGACATAAATGAGGGTGGCATTTAGCCTGCTAAATGGGTGTCACATTCAGGCACATAAATGAAAAGATCACTTATAAACCCTTTTCTAAGTAGCGCTGTGCTAAGCTGCCCTGATATGGGAAAACAACAATATGAAAAACATCCAGTAAGGGCAGGTTATTCTATAAATGTCCATTATGGGATTTCCTGTACGTTCCTCTGAAGCCTGGGGTAGTTGGTCACTGTCAGACGGGATTCTAGAATACATAAACTGCTGGTCTGAGCTGGTATGAAATGAAGTGGAGCTGTGTCCAAAAAAAATGAGGGGAAAAAAATTACATTAACAGGCGAGGGTGGAAACTAATACAAACTAACTCGGCTACTACTCTGAAACCTGCCGCCTAACACAGCTACCTATGAGGTCAATACACACACTGGACTCCAACTGAACTTAACTGTGTAAAATCCAAAATACCTGGGCACCTGTGGCTGGGTTCTGAATCTGTCTAATTAAGTTAACAAGGACTGTAGAACACTGTAAGGGCTATAACTCTTGCTTTAGTATATAAATCCACCCTAATGCCTGTGGATCTGACAAAATTGTCCACATGACCAGATTATTCCACAATTGTCCATTATGAGATTTCTTGTACGTTCAGCTGGAACTTCTGGTACTTGGTCACTGTCAGAGACAGGGTACTGGATTACATGGACCATCAGTCTGAACTGTCTATTCTGTTCTTATATAGGTTCTTATACCATGTTCATAACTGGAGTATCCGAGTACCTTTTGGTAGTGCATTACACAATGTGACTAACACCTGTCACATCTTCTTCAAGTGATGATCTCTCTAAGGATTCCAGACATGAGTGCGCATGCGCGCCATGTGCTGGAGTCATTACTGTTTGTAGTAGTGTCCATTGACCCACACGTGCATCATCCGTGTGTCACGTCCGAGGCTATAAGAGACTGTGTGGCTTGACGCACTCCAGTTCCCTCTTACTGCCACATGGCGAGAGTCGGAACCCCTGTTCCTCGGTGCTCATAGCTTGCAGATAACTCATATGTTCCTACTTATTGTAGATAGTTTTCTCATGCTTTAGTTGTATATAGTTGGCTTTGCTACGTTTTTAGTTAGTTAGGCTCTCCTACTGGACTTCTTCTTCTGGTGGGGAGATCTCCCCTGCCAACCCTACCAGGGATTATGCCCTGGCAAGCTGGCTTCAAAAGCTGCACTTTGTGCCTGGGCTCCTTTTCTGTGAGTGATGAGCACTAATGTTGTCTCGCCTGCCGCTCCATCTGATGCTCATTCCCACCTTGGACTCAGGTAGCTAAAGGACTTCACCTCCGCAAGTATCTTATGGAGGAGGCAATGAGCACATGTGCGAAATTGGATACGGGACCAGCGGATCTGCCAGAGCGGCACCCATCTTCAATGGTGAGCACCCCCGCATCTTCCTCCTGTGCACCAATGCCCCTGGGTACCACTGCAACTGCAGAAGCCCCGCCATGAACATGGGCAGTAGGGCAGCTCCCCAATGGGGACTGTCCCTAAACACAGCGCTGCCTCCCTGAGATGAGCCAGGTCAGGAAAGAAGTCATGTATTGACCCAGCTGCTCCAGCTCCCAAGAAGCCCCAGACAGAGCATAAGACAAAACAATGCTGCAGACACCGCCTTCAGCCACGGTCCCCATCGGGGAGCTGCCCTAATGCTAATGCTGTTCTCCAGTGGGTGAACCTCTTCTGCTCCCGGAGTGAAGCACTGATCTGATCCGCCTCACACTGACGAGGTCTGAGTGGTTTTCCAAGCCAGACCCTTCATTCTCACCTGTACGCTCTTACAGTCCTGATCCTCAGCACCAACTGCACTATCCACCCACATATGACCCTTCTGCCAAACCATGGTTCCGCTGCCCCCAGGCCCGCCAATGTCTGGAGACTCATCTGCTTGGCCGTATTAGCCTCCCTGGACCCCTAACTAGGACCACGAGGTACTGCCAATGCACCTTACCAGCTGTCCCCTGCCTGCACCGTGCCCCCCTCTGTTTATGATGAAATGGAGGAAGTCACCATACCACAAGTACCACCAGTCCTAACTGGAGCCTCATCATCCCTGGACAAAGCAATTATTTCATCTTCTCTTCCCACTCTAAATGACCATAGCCAGTATCATGCCTACTTTGCATGGTTCTCAACCTCATGGTGGAAGAAGTCCAGGACCTGCAAAATCATCTCCTGAATATTCTGCAATCCTCTAGGCCTTCCTGGACTTCCCTCCGTATTCACAAGGACATCCTTCAACCAGCTCAGTTGGTCTGGCGCACACCAATCTCTTGTGCCCATACTCCAAAGCGCACTGAGGGACGATGCTTCATCCCATCTAAGGGTTTGGTCTTCCTGTTTACCCACCCGCCTCCCAACTTGCTCCTGGTCCATGCAGCAACCCAACGTGCTCAGCAGCAGCACATCAAGGCCACCCCTCCAGATCAAGTGGCAAAGAAACTGGACCTTTTGGGGAGAAAGGTCTATTCATCCACGGGACTTCAGTTCTGTATCGCCAGTTACGCAGCTTTCCTGTCATACTCAAAACTCGCAGTTTCAGGCCTTTCTACCACTGGAGAAACAGCAGGATTTCCAGGCACTGCAGGACAAGGGAAAACTGTAAAAGCAGTAAAGAGTCCTGTGGCACCTTATAGACTAACAGACATATTGGAGCATGAGCTTTCATGAGTGAATTCGTCAGGGAAAACTGATCGCCAAGGTGATCCTCAAATCAATGGTTGATGCTGCTGACACATCATCCCGCTCCCTAGCTACTGGCATGGTGCTCTGTTGAGACTCTTGGCTCCAATCCTTCAGCTTGCCTAAAGAGGTCCAGATCACTCTCAAGGACCTTCCCTTTGACAATCAAAAACTTCTTAGCAACACAACAGATGATTCTTCCCTCTCTCTCAAGTATTCCTGTGCCACTCTGCAGTCACTTGGTATTTACACCCTGGCTCTGACCCACAGGCAGCAGAGGTCATGTTTTCGCCCCCGTCACCGTGCCACCTACCAATCCAACTTTCAACATCTCACCATTGTCCACTCACCCAATGACCCCGTTACTCTGCCGCTTCCACTTCCGCATCCTTGTCTGTCCCAGAACGTCCACCCAAACAGCCATTTTGACTCCTTCATCAAGTGAACCTCCTCCCACCCCTCCCATGGCACCCCAGATTATCTTTGGGGCTGCCCGGCCCTGTTTGGCCACACCTGGGACAAGATCACCAACAATTGATGGGTGCTAGACATAATTCTACAGGGGTATTTGGTAGAGTTTCTCTCATCCCTCC
Organism: Mauremys mutica; assembly: GCF_020497125.1. Taxonomy (NCBI): domain Eukaryota; kingdom Metazoa; phylum Chordata; order Testudines; family Geoemydidae; genus Mauremys; species Mauremys mutica. Next base: position 180,024,240 of record NC_059072.1, on the reverse strand, counting down.
CCCCCCTCATTGCCCACCCCATGGTGGCCGGGGAGATCCCTCTCATCACAATCTCCTCCAAGAGGAAGTGGATGCTGTGCTCCAGAAGGGTGCCATAGTATGCGTCCCCTGCTGCTACCATGGCCACAGGTTCTGTTCCCCTTATATCCTTATTCTGAAAAGCGGGGGCAGCCGCTGCCCCATTCTGGACCTCTGATTGCTCAAAAAGTTCACAGGCAAACTCCGGTTCTGGATGGTGACACTCCCCCTCATTATTCTTTCCCTCCCACATGGGGTATGGCTTGTGGTTCTCAGTATGAAAAATACATACTTCCACATTGACATCCACCCAGCTCATTGGAAGGTTCTCCATTTTATAGTTGGACACTCTCATTATTAGTTCCATGTCTTCCCACATTCACAAAGGTCTTCACTCTTGTCTCAGCCCACATGCATCATCTTGACCACTCTATACTTTCCCACCTGGACAACTGGCTGCTCGTTGTGCCATCATGCAACGGCCTCCTTTCTGCTATCCAGATCCTTTGCGATCTCCTTGCTGGTATCTGTATCAATGAGGACAAGTCACTTTTCATCCCTATCCAAATGATCACCTTCGTCAGGGTGTGCCTGGACTCTCTCCTGACTGATCAATTTGCCACCACCACATCTCTCATCACACAGCTACGCCACAAACTGCATATGCAATTCTGCCAATGCCTTTCCCTCCTTGTTCATGTGGTGGCCTGCGCCTTCATATGCCTGCCTCCAACTGTGGCTCTGGTAGATCTACAAACCACAGTCAGACCACTTAGGTAAGCAGGTCCTACGCCCTGCCTTTGTCCTGGCTTCCCTCAAATAGTGGACCAATCCATCCAAAGTCTTGGTCAGCACCCTGTTCACCCCTCTCACTCCCCACACCATTCTCACCACAGACGCCTCCCTCACTGGGTGTGGCTCTCATTTGTATGGTCATACATCCCAGGGCATCAAAACACCAAGAGAGGCGAGGATGCACATCAACATCCTGGAATTACGAGCAGCCTACCTTGCCCGTCAGGCATTCCTCCCCCTCATATCATCACAGCACATCCAACTGCTATCCAACAACATGACTGGAGCAAGCAAGGCAGCACCAGGTTGCCCTTTCTATGTGCGGAGGCCATTCACCGTACATGCCATGCATCTCCTGGGCAGCAGCAACTCCCTACTGGACACGCTCAGCAGGTTCTTCCATGCGAATCATGAATGGGAGCTACACGACTCTACGCTTTGCTTGGTCTTCTGCCAGTGCGGTACTCCATGCTGGGACCTCTTTGCAACCACTGCGAGCCACAAACTCCCCCTCTTCTGCTCCAGAGGAACCCTCAGGCCAGGCTCATGGGGTGACACTCGGCTCCTGCCCTGGATCACCGAACTCCGCTACGCCTTTCCACCCATTCCCCTGTTCCTGAAGGCCAGAACAAGATATGGTGGGATTGAGTGATAATTATTCTGATAGCCCCTGTTTGGCCTCCCCAATAGTGGTTCACCGATCTCCTCCCTCTCTCTGATTGCACCCCAATCTGCCTTCCTACCTACCCGGATCTCCACATACAGGCACCTGCAACACTCCAACCCGGGCCCACTCCACCTTCCAGTTTGGTATATGGATGGGGCTCATATGAAGACAGATCATGCACCACTCCAGTGCACCATGTCCATGTCCTCACACGCAGCAGGAAGCCGTCTACCAGAGCCTGCTATCAAGTGAAATGGAAGTGCTTCATCTCCTAGGCACACCGCTACCAGTACCCACTGGACTCCATCCCATCCTCCTTCTCCCACTTAAGCTGTTGGGCCTTGCCAAATTCTCCATCCAAGCGCACCTGGCAGTTCTCAGAGTCTTCCACCTCCTGTGGGCAGTTCCTCATCTTCACTCATCCAGCCACTTCAAGGCCTACTCAACGTCTACTTCTTCTTGGGACTTGAATCTCATCCTCTCTGCTCTCACTAAACCATCCTTTGAACCTCTCACAACCCCCTCTCTTGCCCACCTCTCCATGAAGAGAGGTGATCTTCTTGGTGGCCATCATCTCGGCGAGACGTGTTAGTGAGCTGGCGGCCATGGTGGCCAACCCCCTCCCCCTCGTACTGTCTCCCACAAAGACAAAGTCTCCCTGCACCTGCACCCCAAGATGGCCTCTGCGTTACACCTCAACCAATGCATCCACCTTCTGATCTTCTACCCCAAACTGCACACCTCTCCACAGGGAAAACATTGAATTCTCTCAATGTCTGCTTGCTTTTTACCTCCAACACACCTTTGCCTTCCATGCTTTGACCAGACTCTTCCTCGCCATTGCAGAACATTGCTGTGGCCAAACCCTCGTGTGATAAATGAAGGGGGAGGGGGAGTAGCTCCCTTTTATGGACACCCAACCAGCCAGTTAGCTATAAAATCCCTCTTGGTGGCTGTTCTCTGCTTGCTTTCCCTGTAAAAGATTAAAAAAGTTCCCAGGTAAAGGAAAGGGAGTGGGAACCTGACCAAAAGAGTCAATGGGAAGGCTAGAACTTTTTAAAATGTGGAAAAAACTTCCCCTTTCTGTCTGTTGGTTGTTCTTCTCCAGAGAGCAGAGACACAGAGTAGCAATTCTGTAAGCAGCTTTAAAACCAGGTATGAAAAACAAAGGCGGCTCTACGTTTTTGGCCGCCCCAAGCAGTCATGCCCGGGAGGTGCCCCGGAGCCGCGGGAGCAGCGGACCTCCCGCAGGCATGACTGCGGAGGGTCCGCTGGTTGCGCGGCTCGGCTGGACCTCCGGACGGTTCGCAGGTCCGGCGGCTCCGCTGGAGCTGCCGCAGTCATGCCTGCGGGAGGTCCAGCCGAGCCGCGGGACCAGCGAACCGTCCGCAGTCATGCCTGCGGGAGGTCCACTGGAGCCGTGGGACGAGCGCCCCCTCCGCAGTCGTGCCTGCGGCAGGTCCGGTCGTCCCGGGGCTCCGGTGGACCTCCCGCAGGCATGACTGCGGCAGGTCCGCCGGCCCAGCCTGCCGCCCCCCCGGGAAAGGGCCGCCCCACGCGCGTGCTTGCCGCGCTGGGGTCTAGAGCCGGCCCTGATGAAAAAGCATAAAATCATACCTGAAACTACTTATGTGAAACCCCAAATATGTAGGTAGATCAGGAATGTTTAGAAAGACACGATTAGGTTTATTTCTGTTTATTTCTTATGGCTAGTGGACTCCTCTGTGCTAACCCCAGATGCTTTTGTTTTGCTTGTAACCTTTACGCTGAACCTCAAAAGAACTATCTTGATGCTTAATTTTTGTAATTTTTTTAAGTATAGCAATACCCTGAGTTTTCAAAAGTATTTTCTTTCTTTTTGTTTTTAATAAAATTTACCTTTTTAAAGAATGGGTCTTAATTTTTGATGTCCTAGGAGGTTTGTGCATATGTTGTTAAATTAGCTGGGGGGCAACAGCTAATTTCCTTTGTTTTCTTTCTCAGCTCTTCCCTGGAGGGGGTGGAGGGTGCTTGAGCTTCCCAAAAGCACCTCTCTGGGTTCTAAAAAAGGGGGGGGTTGCATTTTGGTGGTGGCAGCATCTACCCATCTAAGGTCATAGAGAAGCTGTAACTTTGGGAGTTTAATAGAAGCCTAGAGTGGCAAGTATTAATTTTTATAATCCTTGTGGGCCCCCACCTTCTGCACTCGACGTGTCAGAGTGAGGAAGTAGCCTTGACACCACTCCTCAAAACACTTCTCTAAATGACTCTTCCATTGCATCAAGGAATTGTATGACCTCTCTCATGTTCCTCCGCCCCTTGGTGTTATGGCTCACTACATGAGGGTACATGCCGCCAAGTCAGTCTACCCTAGAGATGTACTATGGCAGGACATTTGTAAGGTGGCCACATGGTCCTCTGTCACCTTTGCTGCTCACTACACCATCACCCCTATAGTGGTGGCAGATGTGTCAGTCGGCCATGCTATCCTACAGAGTGTGACTTCTCGCGAGTCCTTGAGCTCACCTCCATGCTGAGCATTGCTCACTAATCACCCATGTCTGGAATCCATATAGGGACCATCGCTTGAAGAAGAAGATAGGTTACTTACTTTAACGGGAGGTTCTTTGAGATTGTGGTCCCTATTTGGATTCCAATACCCGCCCTCCATCCCCTCTGCTGAGGACTACCTTGCTTGCTAGTAAGAGGGATACTGGCATGGCATCGACCCACACAGCCTCTTATAGCCTCAGATGCAACACGTGGATGACGCACAACACACATGTGTATCAACAGACACTACTACAAACAGATCCAACCCCCGGTGTGCATGAGCACCCACTGCTGGAATCCAAATAGGGACCATACATCTTGAAGAACCTCCAGGTACAGTAAGTAACCTCCTCATCTTTGTTATCTCATCCTCTCACCAGGGAGAAGTGTGTAGCGGATTGTGCTGGGTTTTTTTGTTTTTGTTTTTTTAAAATCACACACAGCTACATGTTTATGATAGAGAAAGCCTGGTCAAAAAATGGACCTTGCACCTCAATCAGAAAGTGGTGAGGTCTGTGAGGGTCCTCAGTTCTTGTAGGAATTAATTCTACAGTCTTGAGCCAGCCCAAGAAAGCTTTGTCTCTTACACAGATTAGCTTTACCCTTATTGTAGAAAGTTCCATTGTGCCACAGAAGCGAAGTTGTCAACCACAGCCTTCACTCCCAAGCTTCCTCATCCTCAAGCTTTATATGATCTTTTAGATATCTTGGGGCCAGGCCCTGAAGTGCCTTGAAAATATCAGAACTTGAACTTGATTCATAATTCTATAGAAAGCCAGTGCAGAGAGCAGAGGAGTTTGCATGGTAGTCTCTGTTGCTGAGGAGAGGCGCTGCAGATTTTAGTTTCCCAAGTGCTAGAGGTTTTATGCCGAGACATATCATAATACCTTAATCCAGTCAAGAGACAATGAAGGTGTGAATAACTGAGGCCAGGATATCATCCACCAGGCTTGGACAGAGTCTTCTAATCAATCAAAAATGATAGAAAGCATTACTTGCAGATGCTGCTATGTGAGAACTTAGTGTCAATGAGGAATACAAGAGGACTCCTAAACTACAGACTGAATTGACCAGTTGTGGGTGAATATCTCCTACCAAAGGAGACTGTACTATCACTGTAAAGTGTTCAAAATGCTCTCTTCTACCCACCAGCATCACCTGCCTTGCTCAGGTTCATTCAGCTGTGCTTTATCTGTGACCTGATCTCTCTCAAACACCGGACCATCTTGGTGGTAATGGTCTGGTGTATGTGCTGAAGCATAGCTAGAGCTGTCTATCATGGATGGTGGGCAGACTATATGATCACAGTGGTACCTTCTGGCCTTAAAAATCTGTGAATCTAGAAATCATCTGCACATTGCTGGTCCTAAGTACATGGCATCTGACCTGTTCACCTAGTGGCTGCATATCGTTGTAGAATATGACTGGAGAGAAAACTGATTTTTGTCAGACTCCACCACTGAGGGGTGTAGCAGTGGAGGTGCAGTTTCCCATCACTGCTCATTAGTGTTTCACTCCAAGCAGGACTCAAACCATTTTAGTGCATTACCCTAGTATGGCAATTCCTAAGCGTACATGAAATCCTATCCTCAAACTCTAAGTGTTTTCTTGAGTAGAAGGGATGTATGTCATTAACCTTAAGCATATTGTTATAAAGAGTTTCACTGATACGTGGTAAACTCCTCCTTTTATAGATCCTAAGAGTGTAAGGTTTCTGTTCTCATTTCATATCTCAGTGTATCAAAAGATCACAGCGTCTTACCCTGATTCTCCATGAAATTAGCAGGGGGCTTTAAAGGTTATGTTTAGGTTGTCACTGCTGCTTGAAATGTGCCAATATCTTTTAATCACTACCAATTTTACCATCAGTTGGATTAACAAAAGAAACTGAGATTCTTTATTAGGCCTCATTCTTCCCCCTCTCCCCATATAGGACGTCTCCTATTTCCTTCCAAGGCTTTCTACTCTTGTGTCCATGATTTCATTTCTCTTACAGGCTCTTTGAGTAAATCATTCTCTTTGTTCTTTCATGTTCATTTTACACTCATCTAGCTGACACTGACTATCCATCTAAGGTGATAAGACTGTAGATTTAGTCGCCTGATTACTAATGTGGGATGAAAGCTGTCACCAGAAAGCAAGGTACTGGCTAGAGTACATCACAGATGTTTTCACGATCTTCATAGGAGCCCCTACTAAAAGAAAGATTTTGTTTTTTGTTTATATCACTGAACACTACACAACCAAGGACCAAATTCACCCAGGGTAGACAGGGAGATGTAATTTATTGCTTGTTCCCTGAGCCAGCTAATCCTCCGCTCCCTTCCCCCTGCCCCTTTCTCCCACCCTAGGTTGAGAAAAAAGGTGTTAGGCAAAAGCCAGCCAAGATCTGGGCTGCATGAAGTGACAAATACATTGCCTTGATCACAGAGAGATAAAAATGACACTATAGTTACCATTAATGTAGAGCAGGAATAGGCAACCTATGGCATACGTGCCGAAGGCGGCACACAAGCTGATTTTCAGTGGCACTCCCACTGCCCGGGTCCTGGCCACCCATCCGGGCGGCTCTGCATTTTAATTTAATTTTAAATGAAGCTTCTTAAACATTTTAAAAACCTTATTTACTTTACATACAACAATAGTTTAGTTATATATTATAGACTTATAGAAAGAGACCTTCTAAAAACGTTAGCATGTATTACTGGCACGCGAAACCTTAAATCAGAGTGAATAAATGAAGACTCGGCTCACCGCTTCTGAAAGGTTGCCGGCCACTGATGTAGAGCGTAAAGAAATACATTTTTCTGCAGAGAAGGAAAAATAGGAGATAGACAACTATAAGGCCTGGGGGAAGGCAAGGAGTGAAAGAAACAGAATAAATTAAAGAAAATAGTAGAACGAGGGGAACAATGTTAAAAATCAGTCTCACCGGTCGCAATGCCTGGTGTTGTTCACAAATTCAGACAGTGGGAAGTAGCTGAAAATTCAGGGAAGGAAGAAAAAGGACTGTGAATGCGGGGAGGAAATGAAGTAAAAAATGCAAAGGACAGGAAGAATGATGAAAAGGAGTCCAGAAGAGAAGAAAGCACCAGCTCTTGGGTTCTGTATCTGAACCCAATTTCTCATTCTTCAAACTGACAGTGGCTGGGAATCCTGCAGATGCTGTGCATCCAGCTCCTGATAGGAACGGAGTTCAATTCTCATTCCAAAACAGGCCTTCCAACTGATTACAGAGTAGCATCAATAGATTCGGAAGGAAGGAGTCCATAAGAGCAGCTCTACAACATACATCCTGCAGCAGATGTTAAAGCGGGAAAAGATGTATTTCAATTCTGAGGGTTCTACAAGAATGTAGATGATACCCAGGAAGAAGAGAGAACCCTTGCTTTCAACCAATGGAAAGTGAGAGAGACTCAGTAAGGGATTCTGCATTTTTTGCCACTCGATAGTCCCACTTAATGACGAGTTTGCTACAGTGAATAAAAGACTGTGGCTTTTTGACAATGGCATAAACATTCATACTTCTTTACTAACTAAATTGAACTTTTAATGTCCTTTCTTAATTTCATACAGAAAGAGGATAAATCTTGCTGGTCCTCTGACAGACTCAAGAGATGAAGCTTGGAAATCTCACACTCAGGGACTCAAGCAGGAATTCCCTGTGCAGAAACACCTCCTCTGTAATGAACACCTGAACTCAACATAATTAACTAATGGAAATGAGTGGAGATCACAGAAAGGATTTCATGTACCACACAGTTTTTGTACAAGGCATGAAAATTCCTCATGGATGGTAATGAAGCAGTCCCTGGAAGTCAGGATCACTACGTATAATATTTTCAATAAAGGAAGGCTCCGCATGCCTTTTAAATACACCTCACTACAACTGCATAAGACTAATTATTAGTTTATTCAGTTTTTACAGAGCACTAATAAGTTTTTTTTATCCAGAATAAAAAGTGCAAAGACAATGCTGAATCAAAAAGTCTGACCCTGATTCTCCTATCACATATACCAGTTTTAAACTAGTGTGACTCTATTCTCACTAGTGTATGTCATAGGAGAATCCCTGCTCTGAGTTTGAATTTTTTCTTTGTAGATCTTATATTCCCATTCATCATTTCACTGATGAACTACACTTTATGTCCCTTTTGGACAAGAAAGTACAAAGCTTTTGACTTGGAGGGGAGCATCTATTTTGAATTAATACTGCTGTCAAAGTTTGCATCGGGTGATGCAGACTTGGAGGAATCTAAGTTCTCATGAAAACTGCCAAGAAGGTTTGAAGATCCCAAATGTCATGCATACTTCTCCTCATCTAATATGGACTCCAAAGAATCAAGTCTAATAAGCATCCAAATGCAGTTTCTGATTTAACATTTTCTGATTTTTCAACATTTTCTGAATTACAGTGCTACCTAGTTTCCATGACAACTGGAAAATGGGTGTGTTGGGAAGGTAAGGCGGTTGTCATCATTTCCTGTTAGTGGACTATTGAATGTATTTTACAGCGAAGGGCAGGGTCAGGGAATAGACACTTTCTGTGGGAAAATCAGTGAAAAACTTGAAGCTTTTCACTGTGCCCATGCCTCCACCAGCAGATAAGAAAGAGTGAATCACTTCTGTGGGACAGATTGCGGGAGAGTTCGACAGATGTGGGAGGGGAAGACCATGAGTTGGCATTTATGAAGGAAGGGGATTAGGGAGAGAGGTTAGGATAAAGCCCTTAGAGTGAGGAGCAAATAGAACAGGAAAGTCTTGTATGATTGTTTGAGAATTCAGTAGCTGAAGGGGGAAACTGCATGAGTATATATGCCTTCAGTAACTGTACTGAGGGTTAAGAAATGCAAATAATACTTTCATAGAGAATATGGAGTCTGACATCCTGTGACTAAACTGCATCCCTCACTATTTTCCCATTCAACTGACTGCTGTAATGCTGAATTTGTTGTGAAGAACTAAATCCATCTCAGATAGCATCGATGTACTGCCAGAAAGCATAAAACCCTGGTGTGATGAGATTGATCTGACCAGCTGCTTGGTGGAGAATTATAGCAATGCTTTCCCACTGGATCACCAGTATTTACACTGAAGGTAGAAATTTCTCTATATGACTCCTCTGGTAAAGGCCCTATAACCAAAACGTACCAGTTAATCATTTTAAAGCCTCTATTACTGAAATTATCTCAGAGCCTGTAGGGGGTTTTGTTTGGTTTAAAATGATGTGCACTGGGAACGGTATTCTGTTGGAACTGTTTTAATTTTCGATATGTATGCCAAGCTTTGGGAGAAGGGAAGGTTTAAAATAGCCTGGAAAATATTTTTTTAATTTTTTTTTTAAGGAAAGTAATTTTTGGAAAGCGTTTGGGCTCCTTAGCACTTATCGAAATCCTTGGGTAATGAACCATGTATACACATAGACACTACCACTGTGAAATACCCTCCCAGAGGGGACTTCAGCTCCTTTGAATAAGGCCAGGATCATTACACTTGCCTAGACAACTACATTACTTAGTGTTAATCAAAAACTAGCCACATGGATAGAGATTTCCAAGGTAGCCTAGGGGATATAGACACATATCTTCCATTAACTTCAAAAAAGTGTCCAAATCCCCAAGACTGCTTAGGAAGTTGGAGCCACAGTTCTATGTCTCAAGTTTTAAAAAGTGCTTTGAGTGAGAGCAGATGATTGGGAGTCAAGACTCCTGGGTTACATGCCTAGCACTGCCACTGACTTCTCTGAGTTAGTGCAAGTCACTGGTCTGCCTCAGTCTCCGTTTCCATACATAAAAGGAGGATAACAATTTATGCACTTTTGTAAAGTACTTTGAGACCCTCTGATGAAAATGAGTCTGTAAATACTATTATTAGTATTACTTCTACTACTATGTATGACAGAGTGTGGGGTTGTGTGGCAATTTCTGATATACCGAGAAGCTGAATTCAGCAGGAAGTTAACGTCAAAAACCAAATGTATAGTATAAATGTGGAGTTACAATTCCCGGTTTGGAAATGCACAGGTATTGGACACAAATACCAAAAAAGAATACGCACCCAAACTTCATGAATCTCATGCTCTAATACAAAATATTAACAGTTACCTCAGCAATGTTAAGGCAGAATAATTTTGTGAATAAATGGGATGTGTGGTAGTCAGATGTGTCAATACGTTGACACAAGGTCACTCGTTTAAGAGGTTGCTATTAAGGTTTTCCATTACAGCACGAGTTTCAAGAAATTGGTGTATATATTGCCTTTTGGTATCTTGCAGATGGAAGTCAATGTCTTAAGGAGTACTGTAGTGTGTTATTGATAGCACTGTATGTAATGTGAAAATGGCAAGGAATTCTGCATATTTTTCCCTGAACTTCTTATTTTTATGTTTTTAAGGTACTGAATGGGTGGCATGGGCCCTGATGCACCCTCATTGTCCAACCAAGCAAAATTTATGCTTAGGCTAATATGCGCTCTGATAACTGGTTCACTAGTGATCGTGTGGAATCTGGGTGCAGACTCTGTGAAATCCTGTATATATTTCAATTTCTCCCAATTTCTAACCTGAGAGACTTCTTGTTTTATTCAGAAGGAGTAAAATATTTTTCTCTCTTTCTTCCTAAGTTCCTGAGGTCGACTAAACAAGTATTATTAGATAAAACGGAGGCATAACAATACATCCTTATTAGAAGTACTGCTGAGATGAAAATCTAGCATCAACATTTCCATTAGTCCCTTAGCCTTTCACGCTGATGCTGGGGTTTGTATTGATAGTTCAAAAAATTGCAAATGCAAAGTTTACAGAACTGCCTGACAGTGATATATTTGCCAGTAGCAAATCAGTCCAAGTGAGCTGTAAAACCTGCACCGACAAATGTAATTCTTAGCAGGTTTTGAACCATCTCCTTCAGGCTATGATTAATTTCATTAGATACCCTTAAACTTAAAAAATGAGTAGTAAGGTAGCCTGTCAATCACAATAACTAATTTCAGCAATGCTTGAAGTTACAGTACACAAACCTCATATTAAGTAGTCTTCCCTTATTGTACACATGATTCTCCTTACACTTATACCAGAGTGATTCTACCATGCTTCTGAATTAAACCAGTGTAAGTTAGAGAAGAATCACGCACCATATATTTAAATGGATAAAGATTCCATGTAAGGATCAGATAGTGAAAGCACATTTATATAGTTACTCTTACATATTTCCAAAGTAAATAACTGACGAGACTCTGTCTAAAATGGAGGCTTCATAAAAATATGTTTGAACCTACCAATTCCGAAGTAATCTAAAGAATTGCTTTACAATGCAATATATTTGAAGTTCCAAAAAAATGTATAAATATATGTTTGTAGTGAAATTACAACACATAGCATGCAAGAGTGGTATAGAGCAGTGTATCTATGTCATAAGTTCAAAGACATAACAATAACTTATGGCAACTAGTCTAAATTGTTAGTGTTAAGTTATGAACCAAATCTATAAATTATCAGAAAGATGAATCTCAAGTGTAAGAAACATTCCGACTCTAACTATCTAATGTAAAACATCACTAAAATTGCCCAGTTGTCTAATTGGAATGTGACTTCAGACAATCTGTGACCACTAACAGACTTTCCTCAAATATACCAGGAAATCTTTCCACTGTGGCCATACAGCTGCCAAATAATAGTTTTTCCCTTTGACACCAACATTCTGAAGAGGAAAGGTAAGTTACAGGTCCAGAAAACACTATTATTTTCCTCTCGTGATGCAATCGAGAGTCATAGATTTGGATATTTATATACATACACACACACATATAGATGTCAGATTGCTCAATTCAGCAGCGGCGAGTGAAGATGCATTCATTCACCTATACAATCATTGGCTAATGTTCTAGACCTCTATTATTGACCTCAGATAATGTAAACAATGGACCCTTTATAAGTCATCACTAATTGAGAAAAAAAGAATAGTGGTTCTCTCCAAGCTTGTAGTGAGGCGGCCTGGCTCCCAGCCGCACCTGAGCAGGACGAGCCAGAACAGCTGCCTCAGTGGGCGGAGCCACCGCCACCTGTCCCCGCCCCCCAGAAGTCAAGGGGCGGGACAGGAAGTATAAAGGCCCGGGCCCAGCGCTCAGTTGGGCCCCGGCTGCTGGAGAGGACAGACGCTGGTGCCCGAGCTCCTGTTGAACCGAGCCTGCCCCGAGCCCGGTACCCTGAGGAGGACTGGCTGAGCCTGCCCCGAGCCCAGTACCCTGAGGAGGAGTCGAGCCCTCCCGTGCACCCGTGTCCTGAGGAGCCGATGCTGGTGGACCCCCCTGCCGAAGCCACGCCGATACAGGTACCAATGGAGGGGGAGATTGGAAGTGGCCCGGGGATAGCCGACCCCAGTCTGCCTGTAGCCGACACTGAGCCTATGTCAGTGTGTTGCGGCCAGGATCCCCACTGACTGCAGCGGATCCACGCCGCTGCTAGGGTCCCGGGCCAGGACGCAGTGGAGTGGGTGGGCCTGCGTCCCCCCTGCCACCCCCTACTCACGGGTGGCAGTGTCCCCCTCACCCCCAACACTCAGGCTTAGAAGCCTGGACTTACCTGTGGGCTGCTCAGTCCTGCCTGAGGGTCTGAGCCCTGTATCTGTGTCGCTGCCCCTCCCTGAGCTAGGGCTTGGGCTCTCCAAACTTAAAGTGCTGCTCAGCCCTGCCTGAGGGTCTGAGCCCTGTGCCTGAGTTGCGGCCCCGCCCTGATTTCGGTTGTGGGCTTTACAAACTTGAACTGTTCATTTGCTCAGCCCCTGCCTGAGGGCCTGAGCCCCTGAACTGCGGTGTGTTTGCTGAGCCCTGCCTGAGGGTCTGAGCCCCTGAACGGCTCTGTGTTTGCTCAGCCCCGGTCTGAGGGTCTGAGCCCAGGACTACTGCCTGTTGCCCCGCCCTGATCTAGGACGTGGACATCAAGACTGAACTGCTACTCAGCCTCCTGTAGTGAGGCGGCCTGGTTCCCAGACACCCCGAAGGCGGAGAGCGACCCCTCACCTGACAAGGGGACCTGTACACGGACCCTTACAAAGCTCCACCCATATCCTACACTATGCTGGAATCCTACTATATGAAATGTTTCCCCTCTCTTTGCCCCACTCTCAGTTCCCTATCCCCATTGCCTTCCGACTATCTCTGTACAGTATCTTTAGCTACCATTACACTTCTTCCCTGACAAACGGGCCTTTGTCCGAGCCCCAACCCTCTGCATATTGGCACTCTCTACCTCAGAAACATGCAGATGGGGTTGTGCAGCGATGCAATATGCTTGGATATGTATCCGGATCTCCTCACACACTAATGGATTCATATTCACAAGAGCCCTATGATACAGGGAAGTATCATCGCCATTTCACAGATGGGAAATCAAAGCACAAAGAAATTAAGTGACTTGCCCAAGGTCACAAAATGAGCCTGTGGCAGAACTAGGGACTGATCCCCGAAGTCCTGAGTCCCAGTCCAGTGCCGTACCGCCCCAGACCAAAAAAAACATTATTTCCTGGCAACAGTTGGTCCTATTGGTGAAAAGCTCAGCGGTGGCCATAATTTCTTCTCTTGAAGAAAGTGCAACAGCATTCTGAAAAACGGAGTTTTTACACTGTCGGCTGAGAGAGCTACAATTTTGAATTTGGCATCACTAGATTTGGGTTACCACTAATGCTAATATCAGCCCAGGGACTCTGTGTGAATATAGTGCACATGGAAAATAAGAGCTAGCAGAAGTGCCTGGAGCACAGGATTTTCACCACAGCTCTTCAAATCCATCTCACCCCAATTCTGCAACAACCCCAGCTTCTCCCAGCCTGAGCATCTTAAATAGAGTCTGTCAAGCCTGGTTTCAATGTGCCAAATTGTATAGAGATTTGGTGATCTGAACTAAAGATTAAAGTGAGTCACTACCAAACTGTTTTCTCTCGTGAGCCATACAAGCATAAAACACTGGTCTTGAAATGAAACTATTCTGTATGGATCTTGTCTAATGGTTTACTCACAGCCTGCCCCAACTCAGTTAGTAATAGCCTCAAATAATACTGGTGAAAAATAGCTGAAAAAAAGGTTTTGATTGTAAAAAGATCATTGATTTTTGGGTTGTTTGAGGGAACTTCACAGAACCAAGAGTAAATTAAATGAGGTAATGGACATGTTTGTAATTTCATTTTTAAGGCTCACATTATCCTTGCCTCTCTCTGGTTTCCAGTTTGTCGATAAGTGAAGAGCTTCAATTTCCAAATCTGTCATAGAACCTTTACAAATCAAAATGCAGATAGAAAATACCTATTTTTAAATGTCTGTTTGGAAATATTGGCAACCAAGTGTCTATACATCTTTAACCTTAGCGGGAAGAGAAACATTATGTATTGCCAGGAAAATGAAGAGGAGGAAAGAGATGCACCGAAAGTGAAATTAATCCAAAATTACAACAATGAAACTGTTTATAGAGATGTTTTGAATCCTAGGAAAAAACAGACTTCATTTGATGTGTTAATTAAGGCCCCCATGCTCCCCACTGCTACATGGCCTGGAGGAAAAGGGTGTGAGTGAGCAGAATAGGTGCTAGAAAGACCATGATTCTCACCCCAGCTTCACTCTACAGCTGCCAGTAACTGCTTCATTTGTACTCCATAGTACCCATAGAGAAAAAGAGAGTGTGACAAAGGAAGAATGGGAAACATGCTTCAGTGAACAATACTCACAAACTGAAAAACAGTGTCAATAACACTGGGTAAGATGTTTGATTTGTTGCATCCCTGAGTGACAGCATCTAACCTTCTGCCTCATGGGGACCTAACCAGAAGAGACACATGTGCACAGGTAGTGGTAGAGCAGTCAGTGGCAACGTAGAAGGTAGGCCATCTACACTGCTTGCGCTGAAAGGACTGCAGAGTTAGAGGCATAGAGTCCACATGACCTGAATGCTGAGGATTTTTTCAGCTGGTAATCCTACCGAACCTCTACTAACACTGCACAGGCCACAGCCCTGCCAGTCAGCGGATCTTCAAGACACTGGATACAATGGATCTTCCCTGGTGAGTCCTCAACTTCCACCGCTGCTTACGCAGATAGGGAAGGCAATGGACCTAAGAAACAATCTAGCCAGCCAATTGGAATTTTGAATGGCCAGGTGAGATAAGGGCAAGGGTGTAAAAAATAACTGGCATGTAGGGGGGGATGGAGGAGGTTTGTCAAGAAAGGCAGCTGGGGACAAGGAGGTCATTAGGCACTGAACATTTTACTGCAATCTAAAATAAAGAAAATCTCTCTCTCCCTCCCCACCGCACACCTTTATCCTCCAAGTTCAAGTATTCTCTGTCTACCTCTTGAATCATACACACAAATAAATTATATAGGGTTATAGTAATACATTTTTTATTTTTATTTTATAGTAAGTGTAAGGAGATCGTGAAGATTTCACATATGGGGTGGCCTACCTGAAAAGGCTGAAGATCACAGCTCTAGAGAATGGCCCACAGAGGCATCATAGTTCTAGGACATCTATAAAGTGAATCTGTGGTTTGCATGCCTAAAAAAAAAGAGAGAGTGCCTTTCTACTACTAATAAAGATAATAATACTTAACATTTTATAGAACATTACATGGTTAAAGCTCTATATACCCATTAACTAATTAATCCTCAACTCCCTTTGTGAGACGGGTGGTTAAGTATTAGCCTCTGCATTTTACAGAGGGGGAAACTGAGGCAGAAAAGCAGAATGACTTTCCCAAGCTTTCATAGTGGTGGAGCTGGTATTAGAAATTAGGATGTTCCAATTCCCAACAGGGCCAGAGCCAGGGTACAATCCAGACTAATGGTTAGTTGTGTCACCCCTGCCCTCTAACCCAGGGTGCCCTTTACCCTCCTTTGCTTCTGTAACCTTCAGTCTGGACTGCTCACAAACAGCCTCTAGCATGCAAGTCACTCCCAGCTATGTCTGTATGTGTGCTGTAGCCAGCCAGCCACACCTTGGCTATGATAAGTCTGGGCTATATTGCAAGGTGACCCCAACACACCCCCAGTCCTAGATTGTCCTCCAGAAATGCATGTCCTGTACTGCCCAGCCCTCTCCCGGACAATACAAGCTTATATAAATCCATCATAACATTAAAAGAAATGATGTGCACACATCTTGTTACCCAAATAGAGTTTTGCAGACACTTTGTAAACACACTGTATTTGATAAAACAATAAAACAAGTTTAATAACTACAAAGAGAGAGCCTTTATTTGAGTACAAGTAATGAGGCAGAAAAGACAGAAATGGTTACAAGAAAAATAAAGGTAAAATGCAACTGGTGCTTAACAAACTATGTTAAATTCAAAGTAGAGCGATCACTTAGTAGCAGTTAACTCAGCAATTAACTCAAACCAAATTAATTGCAATTAAAAATTAATTGGGATTAATCGCAGTTTTGATCACACTGTTAGTACTAATCGTTGTTACCTTTCCTTGAATATTCCATTCTTTTGCAACATTCAAGAAATGCTCTACACTTGTTTCAGCATAATCTCTCTCTTCAGTATGCATTGCTGTTAAAACAAACCACTGCAGTGTCCAAGCAGCATCAAATCACGATAGCTGACTCCACGATAGCTGTGATTGCTCAAGGATGCCCAGTGATCACCAGTCAAAGCAACGGCTAGTGCATTTTTCAGAAGCTCCAACTCTGTAGTCTTCTTGTTGTGATATAGGTCATGTATTTGTGATGCAATGGTTCCTCGGGAGGTCAACATATATGACTGATTGGAAGATGCAATTTGAATGACATCTCTTAGCCCTCTGTCATTTAGAATGTTGAGTGTTCTGTAGTCCATAGCTTTATCCACTTTGCAACAGCATTGGTTAAACTGTTGTACTTTGATCCCTGGGCTTGTAGCAATCCTGAAACTCTGTAAGTGTATTCTGTCACGGCTGGCAGGATTCATTTGCTGTTGGTGGGTTATCTGTAGCACAAGAACTGGAGGCAAAATCATGTTTAGCGTGTAAATGGTACTGCAGACTTGGCACTTCAATGGTATTGGTACTTAGCCTTGCAATAGCTACATATAAACATCTTTTTATTCAGTGCAATCAAAACTGAGATTAATTGCAAATACATTTTTTTAATCACTTGACAGCCCTACTTATCAAGCTCAGTCTTGAAACAAGTTAGTTTTTTTGCCCCCACTGCTCCCTTTGGAAGGCTGTTGCAGAACTTCACTTCTCTGATGGTTAGAAACTTTCCTCTAACTTCAAGCCTAAAGTTGTTGATGGCCAGTTTATATCCATTCGTTGCTGAACTACCACTGGCCTTTAACTTAAATAGCACCACTCTCTCTCCCTGATGTTTATGCCACTGTTGTATTTATAGAGAGCAACCATACCTCCTCTCAGCCCTTGTTTTGTTAGGCTAAACAAACCAAGATCCTTAAGTCTCCTCTTGTAAGGCAGTTTCTCCATTCCTCTGATCTTAGCAGCCCTTCTCTGAACCTATTCCAGTTTGAAATAATCTTTGTTAAACATGGGCAACCAGAACTACACCTAGTATTTCAGGTGAGATCTCACCAGTGCCTTGTACAATGATAGTAACACTCCCCTGTCTCTACTGAAAATACCTCACCTGATGCATCCTAGGGATTGAATAGCCTTTTTCACAGCTGCATCAGATTGGCAACTCATAGTCATCAACCAATACAAACCAGGTCTTACTCCTCCTCTGTCACTTCCAACTGATAAGTCTCCATGACCTTTCACTTTGCACTAGGGCTGTCAATTAAGGATTAATTCACAAATGATTAATACATTAATATTTTAACATGTTAATCATAATCCAGTGGCAGCGGGGGGTGGCGGGGAGGCGGGAGGGGCTGGAGCTCTGTGCCCGATGTGGGCTGAAGTCCCAAACCTGGCAGGACTGAAGGTAGGGGATAACAAAGTTTTCTGGTGGGGAGGTCACTTTTTTTTTTAAGTCCTAATGGGAGCACCCACACAAAAAGTTTGAGAAACACCACTCTAAAGTTTTACACTTTTATTTTAGAGTGCACTGATGTAAAAAAAAAATCTACATTTATAAGTTGCACTTTCACGATAAAGAGATTGCACTACAGGACTTATATGAGATGAATTGAAATACTTTCTTTTGTTTTATCCATTTTACAGTTCAAATATTTGTAATAAAAATAATATAAAGTGAGCACTGTACACTTGGTATTCTGTGTTGTAACTGTAATCAATATATTTGAAAATGTAAAAAACATCCTAAATATTTAAATAATTTGTATTCTATTATTATTTAACAGTGTGATTAAAACTGCGATTAATCACAATTAATTTTTTAAATCGCTTGACAGCCCTAATTCAAAGCCATGTTTTCTCACCACATGCTTTCAGCTGTCTTACTGACCAAACTTCTCCAGTTCAATGGCTGTTTCCTGAGTCCCTTCTCATGCAGTGACTCGATGGAGAGAGAGGGGAGGGGTACCGTGGGACATATGCCCCTTCTTTGTATAGTCCTGTCCCACCTTATAGAAGCATTCTATAGAGCAAGGCATAGGCAGTCGGTGTGGAAGGGAACTCTGTGCTGTTTCTTTGCTAAGAAGTAGATTTTTTTGTCCCTGCCCCCTTTCCGGCCAAAGAATGGCCACTCAACAGGTAATGGTCCATCAGCCTTGTTTCCACCCGGCTGAGGCATCAGCTTGCTCTTTGTCACTGGAGAACTGGTTTGGCCACTCCCCAGCCTTCTCTGGAAAACATACTTTTAGTCATGATCTCAGCTTACATTTATAACTTCACATATAATGCTGCTATGTGCATTTTGCCATGATGTTATTGATCAGCAAATTACGAATTTTTAAATGGCATCTCACAGATATACGGTATACAAAGTTTATTACAACTGTGCGTAGGGTGTGGCTATATGAGTACATTCTGTCACACCAACTCCATTCCTCTAGACTATGCTGCCTTTCAGAAAGATTGACTCTTAAAAAGTCAATCTGTGAGATTAAAAAATATGCATAGCTAAAGCAAAATACAAGCAAAACAATGGGGGTGAGGTCAGAAAATCCTGATCCATACAGCAACTACACTGACATTTTGGTAAAATTATCATCAATATCAGATCATTGCCTGTCTGGATAATTACTAGATTGTGTGTTTGTTAAAAGAGTGGTGGAGAACTGCTAGGCTCTTATTATAGGTAATTTCTCTTTACAATGACTGGATGTCTCACATGAAAATGAATCAGTGATATCCACTGTAGCAGAATCAATGTAATAATTGGACACCATGGCCAGTGTCTTTGATGTTGAAAGGACAAAATTCAATAAGCAGTCTCATCAAGCTTTCTAACAAAGCAGAAATAAGGGCCGCAGGCAGGAACACATTGACACCACAGGTCAGTGAGGGTTTATGGATTTGTGTACCTTGGAAAGTAGGTAGAATGTAGCTGTACAGGATGTTCAATTGTTAGTCAGTTACCTTAGGGGATGTCAGAGATGGTTGTGAAGACTTCTAAAAATACAAACGTTTCAGCCAGACATCAAAGATTTCTCCCTTACACAGATTTCTATGAGAATATTATCAGTGTACTGAGGAGATGTCAGGGCAGTATTTCGGCAGCTGTGCCGCAGGATACTGGAACCTTATCCTTGGAAGATTCATTTTCATAACCAATTTGTGTCTGGCAGATCCATGTTTCTAACAATGAGGTACCCATATGTCCTTGTATTAATAGCTTAGGGATAGTAGTCTGCAACAACAACAAAAAATTGCAGCTCCCTTTCCTAGGAGAAGAACGGCTGGCAGCACACAGCATTAGGAAGAGAAATTTTGTCCAAATAGACTAAGGCAAATCTGTAGTCTCATTTTACACTAAGTACCATGGGACAATTAAAGTGTACATGGGACCTCATCTGAAAAAATCTTCACACAATAAATTCTATTTATCTGGGAGGATGAAGGACTGAATCGACCCTGCCAGAATTTGAATCTGTCATTCCAGGGATTCCTGAGTAATCCAAGCTGGATGTATGATTTTTTTGTGAACCTTAATGCTGTCTCTTGTGACAAACCCTAACCAGAAAACAGCATTACAGATATATAACTAATCAATGGAAAATAACTCTAAACAAAAAACAAAACAAAAAACGTTATGGCTCCATTGTTAAGACTGTAACTAGGTTCCATTAAAAGACCTATTTGCAGTCCCATTTTTACATTGGTTCTTTGGCTATCAAACTTGCTTAGCTTAAAAATGGTCAGGTTTACTTTCAAGGCTAAGGAGATTTTTTTTTCTGTCAAGTTTGAAGAAAACTGGTCAAGCCTTTGTTACAGATCATTAAAAAAGTTACTGCCCCCAGATACTATCCAAGATATGCTCAGCCCAGGGTCAAGGGAGGACCTTTAGGGAGCAAGTTATACCTCCATGATTCTCACAGTGCATTTGTGCTAGCAACAGCCCATGAGCTTGAGTGACAATAGAAGAGAAATATTTGAGTACATCCTGCTGCATATTACTGGTTTCATTCTACAGCTGTCGGGTTGGGGAGGGGGGAATACAACAGAGAGTAAGGTGAGCTTTTGAACAGGGTCACATTGTGCACATAGCTCAGGTCTTTTTGCCGCCTCAAGCAGCGAAGGGGGGGGGAGGAACGCGATCGGCGGCAGCTCAACTGCGCCCGCTTCAGTCCTCGGCGGCAATTCGGAGGCGAGTCCTTCACTCTGAGAGGGACTGACGGACCCACTGCTGAATTGCCGCTGAAGACCCGGACGTGCTGCCCCTTCCCATTGGCCGCCCCAAGCACCTGCTTCGTTCGCTGGTGCCTGGAGCCAGCCCTGCACATAGCTTATTGCCAGGGATCCTAGAACTCTATTTGCCATGGAAAAATGCAGAAAAACATGGAATTTGTGTTTTTGCAGGGAATTTTTAGTGTTTACATTTTCTGAACAAATAAAAACATACATTAACGACATTTTACTGAAAGGACTAGTGTCATTTATTCAGTGTGTGCAACCTCCCCCTCAAGTAGTTGATTTTTGAATGCGCTGATGGCCCAAGCCCTCGCCGCTGTCACTGGTAGGCTTCAAACTTGCTTTAAAATTGAAAATATACCAATAAAACATTGTTTTCAACTGATTCCTATATATACTGTGGCTAAGGAAACTAAAGTTCAGCATTTAATTTTAATCATGGAGAAAAACGGATTTTAATGCTTTGGTTTTTTTTTAATTGGAGAACTTTGGCTTTTTTATCATGGAAAACTAGGATACCTGCTGATTACTCAGTTGCTGAAATAGCGTGAGTATTGTTAGCAATTGGCACAAGCTAGCGCAGCCTTTATGTTACTCTGTTTGCCCACACATGGGCCAACACTTCGTGGCCCCAGGATGGAGGAAATGCAAAGGCTGCTTAAAGCCATGTTTGGATTAGCCCACTTCAAAATTCTACTGAGCAAGTTGATTCACACTGGAAAATCTTGTCCACAGGGGTTTAAAAATTACATCTTTGAAAACATGTATCCAACTTTTGTGGGTATCTTCAGCTAAAAAATGGTTAGACTGTAACATTCCAAACTTTGTATAGAGTTAAATACCATTAAAATCCAGTTGTCATGATATAAACATATTCCACTTGGCAAACAAGTGGCTAACATTGGGACAGAATTAAGATTGGTTTTGGAATATATAACAATGTTTTACATGAGTACATGTATTTAAGAGATTGCAAGAACTATGAAGATATCAGAGTATTTATCTCCCATCCCTTTGTTCACTTCCATGCAGTTTTAAACACTTGTTATTTAACTGTAATATTTTTCAAATTTAATTTTTAACTAACAATCTCAACTTAAAGATAATTCATATTTTTTCTCTGTCAGTAATTTAAAGCTTAACACGCACCACATAATATGATAACCTAAACTGTTAAGGGGTCAGTCTAATAAACAATTTTCTTCTCCTCTATGCCAACATGAGCCAGTGCCAGAGATGGCTACAAAATTGTATCTGATAGGAGAGAGAAATCTAATAAAGAAACAGATTTACAATATGCATGCTAATGCTTGCCAGAAGTCTCAAATGAGGTTGAATTGCTATGAAACTGTTTCTCTCATGAAACCTTCTCTACCTTGTCCACCTTGTTCAATCTTAAGCAAATTAAATAGTAAAGTCATACACAGATCAAAGAGAATTTTAAGCCATAACTTACTTGATTCTCTTCCTCTTTTAGGATCAGTAACTTCTCATCTCAGATGGAGTGATGATTAACTTGTTCTTACTTCTGTGCTATGCTACAGTATTTCTATTAAAATTGCTTTACAAAATCAGAGATGAAGCTTCCATTGTAGAAACAGAGTTTTCCCTAGAGTACCTGATACTAGGTGGACCAGTACAGGAAGGCAGGCCTGTTATCAGTCCATGGTATGTTTCTAATATTATCTATTATTTAGAACAGTGGGTCTCAAATTTTTGTATTGGTGACCCCTTTCACACAGCAAGCCTGTGAGTGCAACCCCACTTATAAATTAAAACTATTTTTTATATTTAACACTATTATAAATGCTGGAGGTGAAGCAGGGGCTGGGGGTGGTGGCTGACAACTCGCCACCCCCACATAATAACCTCATGACCCTTTGAGAACCCCTGATTTTGAAGCTTCAGAAAGCGTCCCTGGGGGTATCAGGTGCTGTGGGATAGTGATGATGAGACCAGGTATTTGGTGGGAAGAAGTTTTGTGGCCATGAGCCAGTGCCAGTGACATCCCAATCCCTTGCCCTTGTGAGGTTTACCCTAGGCATGAGCATCTGCAGCATGCCAGGTGAACTCCGCTGCCACAGTAGATCATGGTTACAGCGAAAGCTGGGGTTCAGACCATTACAAGACTTCAGGATCAGGGCCTTAAATATGATCTCGTACTGGTACTGGACATGTAGCCAGTGGTATGAGCTGGGCAAGAGTGGGCAAGGAGGTGTACGTGTTCCTAGTGATACTCACAAGAAGAGCTCCTGCATGTTGTATCATCTTGAATTTCTCTGCGGCAGCTACTCTCAATTCCAAACATAGTGTACTGCAATACTTGCACCTAGATCACTATGAATATATGGATCGCTGCAGCCAGATCTGGAAAGGGGTGCAGCCTCTTGGCAACCTGGATATGATAAATGGCATTTGTTTCTGACTACTGATGAACTTGGAAGTCCAGGAGCAGTGAAGACTCCAGAGGACCCCAAGGGGTCTCCTTTCTATCCTTCTTCCCCAGAGCTGAAGGGGGTCTGTTATGACAACTGGGTCCACGAGTTTACCCGAATTATGAGCTCAACTGTAAAAAGTTTGTAAAAGTTTATGTAAGATGTTACAATGACCTATTATAACAAATGTTAAAGGGAAAAGATATGAAAGGGAGACAGAAAAATTGAATTAGTCTAAAACAAAAAGGCCAATTTGGTATGATCTGAGGCCTGTATTGAAATTATGCCATTTTGAGAAAACTGTATGGGCCACTCCAGCATTGCAAGAGAGCCATAAAGCTCAGTTAACCAGTCAGCTTGAGATTTCCCTAGTGTGGAAGAATATCCAAGGGAGACACAGCCAACATAGCTTGTCCTACACCACTCCCCACCACAGTCACTGTGGTGTGGCCAGGGAAAGGAGGAGTAGCTGGTACACCACTCCACTTTTCACAGTCTTTGGCTAAGCTCATGCCACTTGGGGCCACGCAGCTGTTGCAGCCTAGAACAACCCCAAGACTGCTCTATTTTTCACTCTGAGTTGAACCAACCCCCAGCCAACACAAAATTAGGGATCCTGCAACATGGTTTACACTCACTTTTACTTCCTCCTCTCCTCAGCTACACCAAGCAGACACCAGCTGCAGGTGCAGATTGAACCCTTAATTATTTATGTGATCCCTAAATTACTGAAACCATAAGCCAATAAGAAATCAATTAAATATTTCTTTTTTTTAAAGGATTTATCTTAGATTCAGAGCTACTTTTTAATTCAAGGTCTCCTAAATGTAATGTATACTTCCTATCAGAATAACTTATAAACCTTTCACTGAAAAATCTTCAGGATTTAACATGATGAATTGTATATGTTTATGAAGAAGTTTTAGTTTTTGTTTTTGTTTTAAAAACCTGGCAATTAAAAAGATATTATTAGAATATTCTGATACTTCAAAAGCAGCATAGAATGCTGTATAGTTGAGCTAGTCAGAACTCCTGGGGAGAGTTAGATTTAAGATTTGACAGGAAGAAGTTGCAATAACATTATAATTATAATTAGTAGCAAGGAAATTTTTTTTAGTAAAAAGCTTCATATTTTTTATTGCATTAAACACCAAGATTTGACTGTCATTTTTGTTCAGTGTCTCAAGAACTCTTCTATCTGTCATGTTTGGAGAGTTAAATGTTAATTCTTCCCCACATCTTTGTTATAAAGTCCAAGCGCACCCTTTATTTATTACAATGCAATTTGTACAAATCATGTACAAAGACAAAAGATTGATTAGTGGATAGACAATTAGCCTGGGACTTTGGGAGTTTGATTCCCTGCTTCCCCTCAGACTTCCTGTGTGACCTGGGGGAAGTCACTTAGGCCCAGATCCCAAAAGGTATTTAGGCACCTAAATCCCCCTGAAATCAGTCAGGTGCCTAAATACCTTTGAGGATCTTGGTGGGCTTTAATCTCTGTGCCTCAGATTGCTAATGGTAAAATGGAGATAAAAGCACTTCCCTACCTCATAAGGGTTTTATGAGACTATGTGAGTTGCTCAGATGCTATGGTAATGAGTGCAATCTAAGTACCTTAGATAGAAATTTGACTCTCTTTACTGTTAATATAGGAAAAACCTATCAATATAAGGAAAGACCTGATCTTAGAAAGTGAACAGTTCACTCACCTAGACATGTGCATCCTTTGGTGGTTGGGCTTTTCACTTTCTGTTTATTGTAACTGACAAGATATTTCTTAAACGTGACAGACACATAGTAAATGTGTTACTTACAAGGACAAGTGTAAGTCATTGTTGTTCTTTTTTTCAGAGTGCCACTTTACAGAAAACTTTTTTTTAAATGGGGCCAGACCCTCAGCCCTGCTAAGGTTGCTTTGTACAACTGAGGTGGCACAAAGGGACCAAAACTGCCCCAAAGAGACAACAATTAATGAATTCTCCAGCAAAGAGGCATCCTCACCTGATGTAGTTCTGTGTAGCCAACTTTATGCCAGCCCTTTCTTCCTCCCCAATTAGGGGGAGGTGATATGGTCCAGTGGGGCTGGAGTGCTTGTGTTCCACTGATCTCCAGCTGGTGGAAGATGTCCCTGGGCTACCTTCCTAGCCTCCAAAAGTTAGAGCAGTCTCATGCCTACTGTAACTTGTGCTGGGGAATAATTTGGTCAACTCAGAAGTGAGGAGTTGTTGGATGTACTAGAACTGTGGGGAAAGGAGATTGTGCAGTTCCAGCTCTGCTCCAGCCAAAGGAACTTCAATACCCATGGTCAGATTTCTCGTGACTTGTTGGATAAGGGCTATGAACTGGACACACATCAGTGCCGTGTGAAGATAAAGGTGCTGAGGCAGGCATACCAGAAGGCAAGGGAAGCAAACTGGCACTCTGGTGCTGTGCCAAAGACCTGCCACTTCTATAAGGAGCTGGATGCCATCCTTGGTGGCTACACCACCAAGACCCCCACTGATACTTTGGCGGGGCTGGAGGCAACAGGCAGTGGACTCAACCCCAAGGAAAAAGTTTTGGATGAGGAGGTAGAGTTGGAAGATAATGTGGAGCACACAGCAATGTCATCCGGTGGCACAGCGAGTCAGGACCCCTTTTCCACTCCAGAGGGGTCTAGCCAATCCCAGCAGTACGTCTCTGGCACACATGATGCAGGAGACAGTCCTTCCTAGTAAGTGATCTTTTTGAGTTGATGCAGCTTGATTATATGAGGTAGAGCTGTCCTTTGCTTTGCATACTGTAGAAGTGGGTGAAGGGATAGAAATGTACAAAACTAGCTCTGTTTGAGTGTGCTCCACATTCCCTTGTGCAGCTAGGCAGTGTGGCGGAACAGTCTGTTAATGCACACCAAGGGGAGAGGCAATTCTTGATTTAGTCTTGAGTGGAGCGCAGGATCTAGTACAAGAGGTAACTATAACAGGATGGCTTGGAAATAGTGACCATAATACAATAACATTTAACATTCCTCAACAGCCCAAAACTGTGGCATTTAATTTCAGAAAGGGGAACTATGCAAAAATGAGGAGGCTAGTTAAACAGAAATTAAAAGGTATAGTGACTAGAGTGAAATCCCTGCAAGCTGCATGGACACTTTTCAAAGACACCATAATAGAGGTCTGACTTAATGTATACCCCAAATTAAAAAACACAGTAAAAGAACTAAAAAAAATACACCGTGCCTTATCAACCATGTAAAAGAAGCAGTGAGAGATAAAAAGGCATCTTTTAAAAAGTGGAAGTCAAATCCTAGTGAGGTAAATAGAAAGGAACATAAACACTGCCAAATTAAGTGTAAAAATGTAATAAAAAAAGCCAAAGAGGAGTCTGAAGAATGGCTAGCCAAAAACTCAAAAGGTAATAACAAAATGTTTTTTTAAGTACATCAGAAGCAGGAAGCCTGCTAAACAACCAATGGGGCCCCTGGACGATCGAGATACAAAAGGAGCACTTAAAGATGATAAAGTCATTGCGGAGAAACTATATGAATTCTTTGCTTCAGTCTTCATGGCTGAGGATGTTAGGGAGATTCCCAAACCTGAGCCGTCCTTTGTAGGTAAAAAATCTGAGGAACTGTCACAGATTGAAGTGTCACTAGAGGAGGTTTTGGAATTAATTGATAAACTTAACATTAAGAAGTCACCAGGACCAGAGAGCGTTCACCCAAGAGTTCTGAAAGAACTCAAATGTGAAATTGCGGAACTATTAACTATGGTTTGTAACCTGTCCTTTAAATCAGCTTCTGTAGCCAGTGACTGGAAGATAGCTAATGTAATGCCAATATTTAAAAAGGGCTCTAGAGGTGATCCCGGCAATTACAGACCAGTAAGTCTAACGTCAGTACCAGGCAAATTAGTTGAATCATTCGTAAAGAATAGAATTGTCAGATGCATAGAAGAAAATAAATTGTGGGGCAAATGTCAACATGGCTTCTGTAAAGGGAAATCATGTCTTACTAATCTATTAGAGTTCTTTGAAGGGGTCAACAAACGTGGATAAAGGGGATCCAGTGGACATAGTGTACTTAGATTTCCAGAAAGCCTTTGACAAGGTCCCTCCAAAGGCACTTATGTAAATTAAGTTGTCATGGGATAAGAGGGAAGATCCTTTCATAGGCTGAGAACTGGTTAAAAGACAGAGAACAAAAGGTAGGAATAAATGGTAAATTTTCAGAATGGAGAGGGGTGACTGGTGGTGTTCCCCAAAGGTCAGTCCTAAGACCAATCCTATTCACCTTATTCATAAATGATCTGGAGAAAGGGGTAAACAGTGAGGTGGCAAAGTTTGCAGATGATACTAAACTGCTCAAGATAGTTAAGACCAAAGCAGACTGTGATGAACTTCAGAAAGATCTCACAAAACTAAGTGATTGGGCAACAAAATGGCAAATGAAATTTAAGGTGGATAAATGTAAAGTAATGCACATTGGGAAACATAACCCCAACTACACATACAATATGATGGGGTCTAATTTAGCTACAACTAATCAGGAAAGAGATCTTGGAGTCATCATGGATAGTTCTCTGAAGACACCCATGCAGTGTGCAGCAGCAGACAAAAAAGCAAACAGGATATTAGGAATCATTAAAAAAGGGATAGAAAATAAGATGGAGAATATTTTATTGCCCTTATATAAATCCATGGTACGCCCACATCTTGAATACTGTGTACAGATGTGGTCTCCTCATCTCAAAAAAGATATACTGGAACTAGAAAAAGTTCAGAAAAGGGCAACTAAAATGATTAGAGGTTTGGAATGGGTCCTATATGAGGAGAGATTAAAGAGACTAGGACTCTTCAGCTTGGAAAAGAGGAGACTAAGGGGGGATATGATAGAGGTATATAAAATCATGAGTGGTGTGGAGAAAGTGATTAAGGAAAAGTTATTTACTTGTTCGCATAATATAAGAACTGCAGGCCACCAATTTAAATTAATGGGTGCCTGGTTTAAAATAAATATAAGGCAATTCTTCACACAGCGCACAGTCAACTTGTGGAACTCCTTGCCTGAGGAGGTTGTGAAGGCTAGGGCTATAACAGGGTTTAAAAGAGAACTGGATAAATGCATGGAGGTTAAGTCCATTAATGGCTATTAGCCAGGATGGGTAAGGAATGGTGTCCCTAGCCTCTGTTTGTCAGAGGGTGGAGATGGGTGACAGGAGAGAGATCACTTGATCATGACCTGTTAGGTTCACTCCCTCTGGGACACCTGGTATTGGTCACTGTCGGTAGACAGGATATTTGGCTGGATGGACCTTTGGTCTGACCCAGTATGGCCGTTCTTATGTTCTTATAATTGCTACCAATGAGAGTATTCAAATGCTTAAAGCTAAAAATGTACTTAAGTTCTTTAGTGCCTCAGAGCCATAAAGTGAGAACTTATTGACTATAACAATTTTTACTCTTTTTCACTTTTGTTAGCACTGCAGAGCCAATGAAGTAAAGAGAGGGGGATCTGGATGTCAATCTGTCTGGAATGGTTCATGACCGTGAGTGCCAATCTCACAGCAGAGTGTCAAGAAGGGGGAAGAGACCCCAAACTAGTTGTAGGCTCTATAATTTTACCAACCCAAATGTGAATTCCTGAAGCACTGTAACAGTCTTACCATGGAGTCACAGACAGTCCCCTGGGTCATTCCACTGCGTCTTGCCACCCAGGTAAGTTGGAGTGGTTGTTATTCACCAAAGATGACAAACGATTTAGGTTGCTTTCAGTCCAACAGGCCAGTCTCTTACCCCGATCAATTTGTATCTTAGATCTAAGACTAAAGACTATGCTTGTAGCCAATCCTATAATAAACTAACAATTTATTAACTAAGAAAAGAAATGAAAGCATTATTACAAGGTTAAAGCAAGCAAATTTATATAGCAGAGGCGGCCAAACTTACTGACCCTCGCGTATGACAATCTTCAGAAGTTCGAGAGCCAGGGTGTGCCTGCTGCAGCTCAGGGCTTCAGCCCCGGGTGAGAGGCATCTACCAGGGCTCGCGGCTTCAGCCCCGTGAGAGGCGTCTGCTGGGGCTTGTGGCTTCAGCCCCATGTGCGGCCTCTGCTGGGGCTTGCGGTTTCAGCCCTGCTCCTGCAGAAGCCATGAGCCCTGGCAGGTGCGCCCCATGGGACTGAAGCCCCAAGACTCTCCTCCCCACTGGTCAGAAACCCCTACCCCACCACTCACTGCAAGACAGAGGTCCCAAGCTCCACCACCACCCCCAAATCTGGTAGGCAGAGAATGGGGGAGGGAAGCTGCGCCAGCCACACTTTAACAGTAAAAGAGCCAAAGGTGGCTCATGAGCCACAGTGTGGCCACCCCTGTCATATGGACAAGTGAGTTACAGTCTATGGTTTTAAAAGGTGACAGAGTTATAGAAGTCTGTCAGGTCTGAATGTCTTGTAGGGCTAACTCAGGTTGACCCTGGGTATCTCTTCTTCCATTTCATAGCTGTGCCCTTTGGGAGTCTAAATAGCAAAGAGATGACAAATTTTCTTGTTCACTCTCTTTATTTCCTTCTTCCAGGATTCACGCTGATGGGACGAGCCCTTTTGAATGTAGCATCTTCATGGGTGTGAAGGGGCAATTAATAGTCTTTGCATTGTGATGTCCCACAATGGCCGGTTTAGTTTTGACAGTCCTTCCTGAGGTAACACCTTTCATAGGGATTTAGCATTTTGCACTAGGTAAAGGTATTTTTTTCCTGTTTGTTGAGTTACATAGTTCAGAACAAATATTTTATAGCTACATAGTATACCCTTAAGTACAACCTTATAGCATGGGATAGAGACATTATAAGTAGGATTAATACATGTAGCAATTTACAAGCATTTCACAAAGTCTAAACACTAAATGCATTGTTATAAGTCCCATACACATCTTAATCATACTATCACACAGGTGAGCTGGACTAGTTTCCAGCAATGAAACTGTCAGTGCTCAGCTAATGCTTGAAGCCTTGGCAAGAGCTGGCACCTGGTCTCCCAGCATCACACTGGACACTTCTGGCTCTTTTAATCAACACTGTTGTTAATTTAATGCCACTTCCAGAATCTTTACCTCAAAAGATATTCCTCATTTACACCGTAACTACAACTCTGATAATCCACAGTTGAGCTACCAGCAATGATGCATAACTAGAAACAAACTACAGTGAATCTGTAAGTCTGGCATATATGATTTGGGAAACCTTGAAAGAGGAACACAGAATCCTGTGAGATGATTTTTAAGACGTCACTTTTCAGAGCATAACTTCATTTTATTCTTAAAGCATAGGGCAAACAGAGGTATCTGTTTTTGATTTAAAAGGTTCCTCCTGAGCAGCTGGTAATGAGCTAGATGAGCGATACTCAGACTGAGGCTTGCGAGCCACAAGTGGCTCTTTAATATGTCTTCTGGGGTTCTTTGAAACACTGTGTGATTTAATTATTAACCAGTCTAAGTTATTAACAAATCAGGATGCTTTTATATATATCAACTAATTGTAGAGTACTTGGTCAGTCATTTTGCTGTGAGAATATATATATATATATCACTAATTTGGCTCCTGAACCACTGAGGTCTGAGTATCACTGAGCTAGAGCATGCAGAGTGAATCTGAGTAGTTTTGACTGACCTGAGAAATGTAATTCAACCCACTTGAAATATGTAGAGCACTTTCTAACACTTACCATGGGTTGTACAGACAGTAATAATACTGTGCTTTGCTTTAATTATAGACATCTAGCAAATGTAGGAAAGTATCTAATGGACCTTTTAAAACTTAAAATCCATTAGCAAATGATGAGAATTAATACAGCAAATTATGTGCTCACCTTATTAAATCAGAATTAGGAATCAATTTAAAATGATTCCCTTATTACCCTATTGAGCAGAATCACTAAAAACTCACTTTCACTTGTGTGTACCATATGTTGCCAAACTTTGGACAAAACAACAAACTGCACAGCATTTTAAATACATTAAAAGACCATCTAGCTCAATTCATCTGGTTTATCATAATCGTACCTTCCTGATTTTTCATTATGCCCTCCACTACTCCAAAAACAAATGTACACCTAGTCACAACAAATTTGCTTCCATCTAGGTCAGGGGTAGGCAACCTATGGCACGGGTGCCAAAGGCGACACGCAAGCTGATTTTCAGTGACACTCACACTGCCTGGGTCCTGGCCACTGGTCAGGGAAGCTATGCATTTTAATTTAATTTTAAATGAAGCTTCTTTAACATTTTAAAAACCTTATTTACTTTACATACAACAATAGTTCAGTTATATATTATAGACTTATAGAAAGAGACCTTCTAAAAACATTAAAATGTATTATTGGTACACGAAACCTTAAATCAAAGTGAATAAATGAAGACTCAGCACACCACTTCTGAAAGGTTGCCGATCCCTGATCTAGGTTTTTGCTTCCCTGGGTAACTTATTCCAAACACTTACTCTCCTTTTAAGAACCAGTTCTGAGCAGACTAGGTGCTACTCATTTTCAGTCTCTTACGCTCCAATCCTGCAGTGAACTCTGTGTGGGTGGACCTCTGTTGAGGGTTCCCATATTTCAGGTTCCCAAAAAGAGGACATGCCAGAAGGTGGGGGGGACTGGAGGGAGAGAGGAAGGGAAGCTGAAAGGGGGGTACAGTTGGGGGTGCTGGAGCCAGTACCTACAGTGGGATCACTCCCTGTCACATGGCAGGCGCAAGCCCAGGATGCAGCAACAGCAGTCAGTCAGCGCCTCCCTGCGGGACCCCCTCCCTAGGGCTGGGAGCCAGGGTGGGTGGGATCTGGCAGCTGTAGCTGCAGCAGAATAGACTAATCAGCTGCAGATGCAGAGGAGGGACCAATCGGGAAATGGACCATTCAGGGCTCTTTCTGAGCTGCAATGTCTGCTCTGTAAAAATCCCGGATGTTTCCTGTTATTTGAAAAATCCGACTGGACAGAGGATGGAACCTCAAAAAAGAGGCAACGTTCAGGAAAACCCAGACATATGGTAACCCTACCCCTGTAGCATGTAATGAGGCCAAAGCCTCACAGCTCAAATTGGAGATTTGCTGCTATCTTGTATTTATAAAACACCCAGTCTTTCTGGAGTCTAGGCACTAATCAAGACTAAGAATCACAAATAATCTAACAAAGCAGATTCCCATCTGCCACCTTGTTTAGCTGCATTTAATTTCTCACAGACAATAAGGGAATAGCATGGAGGTACCGGCCCAAATCACCCTTTCCTCCACGGATTCCCTGAGATGAAATTAGATTTACAGATCTTGGGCATCAGGCAATAATGAGAATTATCCACCTGGTTCATTCTGTGCAGAATATGGGCTCCAAAACCACATCTCCAAAAGAATAATCAGGGCAAAAAACTTAGTGAGTTGAGAGTTATGAAAGTTTTCCGATCTCTACATGGGTTTTCCCCTTGTAGAGGCTCATAACCTTTTTAGATTCTTCTGACTTGTTATCACCTGATCCCCTCACTGAAATCTCTCTTCCATATGGGAAATGCATACTAGCATTTATCCATTTTCAATTACTTTTATTATTTTTTTCTTATGAGTTATTAATACTGAAGTTACTCACACATTTCCATTGCCACCCTCTTCCAGAAAATGCTCTACTTTCCACTCTGATACTTTTGGATAGAAGAGAATCTTTTGTATGTAGGAATAAAGTTAGAACAACCACCAAATTGTCAGAGGAAGCAGACATTTTCCTGATTTAATATCCTTATCTACATGAGTCTTAAACTATCTTCAAAGCTCAAGGGAGAAATTTTGGCCAGTTTTAATTCACAGAAGTAAAACAACAACAAAAGGAGTTTATTGAGTAAAAATGCGATTATGCTTCTATAGCTTAAAAAGAGATCTGATGTGTAATGTGGTGAGCAATTTGCCCAGAAAATTCTCATTGCTCTGGGTATTTAATTTCACCCTTAGGAGAAACAGCCAAGATATTGAGATTTACAAGCAGTATGGTCAGTAAGTATTAATAAAAACAATATGATTCTTAGAAGATTTTTGGCACTTTGTGTACCTCCCTGACAGCTGGATTGACATGAAAGACTGCAATGGCTCCTAAGCAGCTGTTACAATCTATTGTGTCAATGGTCTGTGAACTAAATAGGACCTGGGTGATAGACTAAAACCTGCTATGAAGAAGCCATTATGGGCCACTGGGTCAAATATGGTCTTTTTAAAGAAGGCCTACGTACAAATTTATAACATCTTAAAAGGTAAATTAGATAGCCTGACAGTCTTTGTAGTTTGATTTCAAAATATTTAAAACATGTTATTTAGATGGTAAGTGCTTCAGGACAGGGGCCTTGTTTTTGCCTGAAAAGCAACCAGCACGTCTACAAGAGAGTAAGAATAAATAATGACAAATATTAAAATGCCCTGTGTATATATGTACATACGTATATGCACCTTTTCTCTCTCACCCTTCCAACAAGTACAGCAGCAACAGAGGAGAGCTATCATCTTCTGCCCAACAAAAGAAGGTCTATAGACGTCAGTGGACAAAAGACTTGGTAGATTGTTTTCCCTACACCCATGAAGAAGGGACTGCACAAAGGCTTGTCCCATCACAGCTTGAGCTCTGAGTGAAGGAGATAAAAATTGCTGACCAGAAGGAACTTTATCACTGTGCTACTTAGAGTTTGGACAGAGAAATATTTCTAAGCATAAGTAAAGGATCCCCAAGATACTTAGCTTGGGTTAGCCGCAAAAGACATAGAACTTGTGCATTACAGCTGCTTCTACTACCTTTTGGAACATAAGGCTGTAGCTAATTTGTGTGGGTATGTTTACCAACTTTAACTTTGTAAATAACTCTCTTATTTCATCTTCCTAGTTAATAAATCTTTAGTTAGTTTATTACAGAATTGCTACAAGCATTGTCTTTGGTTTGAGATCTGAGGTACAATTGACCTAGGATAAGTGAATGGTCCTGTGGGCCTGGAAGTAACCTGAATATTGTTAAGTATCAGAGGGGTAGCCGTGTTAGTCTGGATCTGTAAAAGCAGCAAAGAATCCTGTGGCACCTTATAGACTAACAGACGTATTGGAGCATGAGCTTTCGTGGGTGAATACCCACTTCGTCGGATTCAAACGACGAAGTGGGTATTCACCCACGAAAGCTCATGCTCCAAAACGTCTGTTAGTCTATAAGGTGCCACAGGATTCTTTGCTGCTGAATATTGTTGCAGATTTTTGGTGTAAGGGGCCTTCTATCACAAAGGCAGGCTTGCCTGGGTGGTGAGGTAGACCGGACTGTCTGTGACTCCGTGTTAAGGCTGTTGTGGTACTTGAGGAGGTCACACCTAATACATGGTTGGTGAAATCTAATTGCAAAGCACACAACCAATTTGAGGTTTGTGCTCTGCTTCTTAACAGTCTGCCCAGAGGTTGGCACCCATGGTCGTGAGCCACTCTAGACAGCCTGACAATGGGATGAAAGGAACAGCAAACCAGTGAGATATTTTGGTGAGTAAATAATCAAATTCGGTGCATACAGGACAAGCATTTATAATCAGTGGGCTTAAGAGTGTACCTTGTGCAATCACTGGAGTGATTTACCACCTACTTCAAGGGTCTGACCGAAAGTCCACTAAAATCAATGGGACACTCTCCACTGACTTCAATTGGCACAGAATCAAGCTCTAAAACTGTTTCTTTTTCATGTATATGAATGGTCTGCATGGATTACACAGAATGATCTTTCCACCCACAAGCAGTTCTTGTCAAATGGCACCTCTAGATTAAGACAGGGTCCAGTAGATTATGGGTCTCTTCTCTTAAACAGGTCACTGTGAATCAATGGTGAAGATCAACAAGATTAATAGTCTTAATTATCCACAGAGAGAGACAAGGTGGGTGAGTTAATAATGGACAAATGTCTGTTAATTATCCACAAACATTACTGGACATGAGGAAGTTTCTCCTAATCATGTGCACAAATAATTCACATTACAGCAGACCCACTCCCAGCATAATGCTAATTTGATATTTGACTTTATGCATATTAAATTGCTCCTGTGATGAGACTGTGTTCTGTATTCAGTGAACACTGAGCAGACATCTTCTTCTGAGGAAACAAACATAAAACTGATGAATGCCAAGCAAGCGATTTGCTTATGAAAAATACCCAGAAAACAAGATAATTGCCAAACAAAACTTTCTCTACTCAGGCCATCTAGAGAAAGCTAAGGAGCAGTGAATGGGTGTTTTGTTTATGAAGATGTATAAAAATGCTAATGAATACTGAGTGAACATCCTTCTTCTGAAGATATACAGAGAAAGCTGACAAATGCCAAATGGATTTTTCTCTAACAATGAGATAAAGAGAAAGCTAACAACCACAGAGTAGATGGTTTGCCCTATGCTTATTAAAATTTATAGAGGAGAAATTAATTGTTCAGTTGCAAAAACACAGTCAATGGGCCAAAGATGTTCATAATCATGCAAATACTTTCGAGCATGTAGCACTAGTATATATTGCTTGGGTAAGCTGGATATCTTGCCTAGTTGGTCCTCTGCCAAAAAGAACGTGCATACATGTTTTTGCTCTTGGTTGTATACAGATACACTGTGACACTTCCTAAAGGGTCAGTTCATCAGACACCACTTGCTGCTGTGATGAGATGCAGAGTGGCCTCAAAACATGATGGCATTGTGTTTGGGGTAAGAGTATGAAAGAATTCAGAGTTATATTAGCAAAACAGCAGCTGATTTTTATTACAAAATGAATTCAGTTTTGTGAAACTGATACTGAATGAAGAAACTGAACATACATGACACCAATTTAAATCACTTCCCACGAAATGTCAGTGAACAGGTTTAGAGATTATCTTGTGCACGGCTGAAGGTACAATGCTAGGTTATTCTTTGATAACAAATCTCTAATATACACTTAGCATCAAGGGCTTGATCAATGGGAGTTTTTCCATGGACCTCAGTGGAAGCTGGATCAGACTTTGAATACATTTGCTTTTGTTTCTACAAAATGCCAAGGGATGAGGCAAGGAATCTAAGATTTTCCTTTTTCTTTCTACTATGTTGGTCAGCAAAAATCATTTATGCTAAGCCCTGCCACTTGACATTGGAAAACGCAGTATGGCTGTCTGGTATTAAGAACTTTGCAGCCTTTAGGAGAGACATGTCAGATACTTTCCATAATCAACAGTCCCTGCTCACAACTTTTGGAACGTTCCCAGCATTGTTCCTGGGGCAGAGTGGAGATGGCTCCTGTCTGCTAATAAGGAAGCACTACATTGGACCCTCTTGTCTACGGTCATCTGGAATAAACCATATGTGACTTCTCCAGCCTGTGGTAGACCTGTGATTTGGGGTGGGGATAGAGGGCTTCACTTCACTGTAGAGAGAGGGGCAGCCCATGAAGTTCATTTCTTGATATGAATTTATCCTAGCGTCTGAGCTTTTCAGCTCTGGGGTTCAGGTTGAGGGCCCCCATCCCTTCTCTATACATGAGGAGGCTTGTGCTATATATGGAACATTAAACTCTATTGGGGGAGAAAAATGTCTTTTCTCAGTTGTGGATGAACTTCAAAGGATTGGATTTATTTTTGGTTTAGTTAAAACAAAGCTTTTAGTTAAAACAGAGCCATACAGTATTCTACCTCCTCCTCCTCCTGCACACATCCCCTCTTTCCCGACCCTTTCTTTCCATTATTGATGTCCCCTTCTTCTAACAACTCCAGCCACAGACCAAGTTTGAATAATAACATAAAATTTACTACAGGCTCAGTTCCCAAATGAGTAAAAGTGCAACTCAGAGTCCTATGAGTTCTCTGGTCACCAGTCAATCAGTCTCAGTCATGAAACAAAAGGTCACAACCACCTACTTACTCCCAGGAGTGTGGCTTCTTAATTTGAGTTGGCTACTCAGGATGTACAGCTAGAAAGGAGAATGTTTTTCTATTGCTGTTCAGCTGTGTCTATTGTTCAGATCTAAAAGTAGCAAGAACAATGGTTATAACTTCGTTTGATCATGATTCAGTCATAAAATATGAATCATATAACTTAAACAAGTAGATCACAGATATCTCTGATAGTTTAACTCAGCCTCTGCTGCTGCAAAAGGCACCCAGCCTGCCGTGTGCACCACACTTTCATTTTTTTATCTTAAGGACTAGCTCAAACTTTTAAGACACAGCCCTACATTAGGGTAGTGCCGAGTTGCAAAGACACGGTGAGCTCAAGGAGGCTTACTCCTTGATGCATATGGAGAATGTGCAGGCTCCACCATCTTTAAGTCTGACCCCACCATGACACATCCCAGCAACTCCATAGGCTCATGCAGAGGGATGGGCCACAACCCTAGCGCCAACGCCTCCCTGTCTTCTTTGGGACACTACTAGCCCAAGGAGGCAAGCAGACTGTTCTCCTCTAAGTACCGAACCTGCAACTGTGATTAGTCCTTATCAAGGCTGTGCAAGGCAAGAGGGGATGTTCCTTGCAACTTCCTCCATACTTGCTTATCATTGTCATAACTTGCCGCTCCAAAGCTGAATCCAATACTGGATGTTGTCACTTCTTTCAAATAGTTTCTTGGGAGTACAAGATGTTGACAGGGAACACTGCATCAGGCAATGTTCCGGGGTTTGTCTAGGCTCTTAACATTCATGTGTGGGGTAATTTTTTAGCTTCCACTTGGATATTTTTTCACCAGTCTTTGCCAGAGAATATCGGTATTTTCATTCGCGGTCAGTGCCTGGAGGGAGTTGTATTGAAGGAACCAGATTCTCCAGGATCACCTGCATTTCCTGCCATTTTGTTACTCGGCAGCCTTCCACTGTAGTAGTTTGTGGTAAGAGATTTTTGGGGGCAAAACTCTTTCTAGACTTTAGCCATTTGGGTGGTGAAATGTATCCATGCAGTAGATGTCTTCGATCATGCACATTTTTTCTCTCTTTCTTACTGAAGGCATCACGCCTAACTGATGGTGGTGCAATCTCCATAAAGCAGTGCAGCCACAGTGTAGGAGTTGGTTAAGAAGTCCCTGTGATGGGCCTACAGCATGGTTCAATATCAATTTTCTGTGCATAGGTCAAGTGTGACCATACTCTCCACAAGGGAGTTATACAGGGTAAGGCTGTTTGCTCAGTTTTGAGGTCTGCATCTCATTTTTATGTTGGCCAGTTTCTGAATGTCAGGAATCAGGATCTGCAGCAGAACTAGTTTCCAGGCAGCCTCATCAGTACAGCTGGTCTGCAGGAGGCTGCCTCACTGGCCACGCCTCCTGATTAGCTGCAGAGGACAGCTGGCTGGCTCCAAAGCCAGTAGCAGCAGCCACTCATTGGCTTCTCAATGCTCTTGCCCACAACAGTGCCTGTTCATGTGTTACCTTGTCTCTTATGCTCCTGCCTTACACCCAGCCTACCCTCTGTCCTGCCCCTGTCTTGAACCCCTCTTTGCCTGACACCCTGCTCTCTCCAGTTCCTGCCCTCTGGTTTGACCGTGGCTTTGGCACCTGACTACTGACTCCATCTCTGACCCTAGTCCTTGGGGCTACCTGCTCCGACCACTATCCCTGATGCCTTCTCCACATACTAGATTAGACCACCCCCGTCCTGGTTGCCTGACACTGAAGTACACAATTGCTGGAGTTCACTTTCTTTTTCAGGTTTTAGAGTGGTAGCCGTGTTAGTGGACTCCTCATCGTTTTTAGTTTTTCAGCTTCTTCTTGTGCTCTTTGAATGTCAAAACTCATTTTAATGTGACCCCAAGGTACACCAGATGTTCATAGTGCTCAAATATCATACTTGATATGACCTCTGGCATTTTTGCTTAGCCTGATGGTGTTTCACGTGAAAGGTGCACACTTATGTCTTGCTAGGATTGGCCTTCAGGAAACCATAGGAGACACTATTTTCCAAATGCATGCAGGGAACCCATTGGAATGTGTTCATGGTATCCTCAAATCCTTCCAACTGGGTGGCAATGCAAAGATCATCTGCATAAATTAATCTTCAATCATAAGGGAATACTGGTTACTCATTTGTGTAGACGATAAACAGAAAGAGTGATAACACTGCATCTTGGGGACATCTATTCTATGGAGGACAGCACTGACTTTTCTGACCATTCAGCTTGACAAAAACATCGATTCTCGAGCAGGGAATTGATGACCTGGGCCATCTTGCTATTTCTCAGAATTCTGGCCAATTTCAGTAGACGTGCACAATAGTTCACAGAGTCCTAAGCAACCAACAGATCAACAAACACAGACCCTGTAAATTTTGCAGGCTTCAAAGCCATCTATGATGCATTGAGTTAGCTTTGCAACTTGGCCACACCATGAATGTCCTGAGAAGAATCTAGTTTGGTTATCAGTCAGTGACACTTCCACTATTTGTGCTATTCTACCCATTATCATCTCCTCCTATAAGCCTTAGATTGAACAGATATCAGAGGGCAACTCTTTGCAGAGTTGGGGGTCTTTATGTGGTTTGAGTAGTGCAACCATTTTTGCCCATCTCCACATCCTGGGTATCTGCACTATCTCCATGTAAGAGTTAAAGAAGTCAAGCAGCCACTTCTTTACTCTCATCCTGAAGTGTGGTAATAGTTCATTACATATACCATTGGGACCAGTTGCCTTTTGGGACAGGAACAATCTTGGTCCTAATCTAGCATCTGAGAACTTGTACTGATATGACCTTTATGAAAACAGATAGTACAGTGTCCCATATTCCAAAATAGTTTGATGGGGTATTCATCCCACACCTGAAAGGAAGGGGTTAATGGAGGCCTCATGGGCCTGCCACACTCTGCCCCAGAAAAGAGCAGTGGAGGTGAGTCCTCCAAGCAGCCTAGGGAGGTTGCTCAGGAAGAAGCCAATTGGAGGGAGACTGCATGGAACAGCCAATCAGGGCCCAGAGGGCTCACATAAAAGGGAGCTGCAGGCCAGAACAGGGTCAGTGGATGCTGGTTACTTGGGGAGTGAGGACTGTGTCCCCAGGAGATAATAGGAAGTACCTTGGACAGAGCAGCTGCTAGCAGGGACTGGGGGTGCAAGAGGAAGCTCTTGGCTGGCTGATGGGACTAGCTGGCTCAATGCCCTGAGAAGAGGGCAAAGAAGGTACTGGGGCCATGAGGAAGTAGCCCAGGGAACTGAAGCAGAAGAGATGGAAGTTGGAGAGGTGCAGCAGGAGGCTGCTATCTACAGAGTCCCTGGGTTGGGACATGGAGTAGTAGGTGGGTCTCGGTCCCTTCTTCCCCACTTGCCACTGGGGAAATAGCTGGACTATTGAACTGTGATAGTTCATCCCTGGAAGGGGGATAACATGGACAGTAACATGGCCGGAGGGCTGAGTCATCAAGAGGACACTGAAGTACTTGGACTAAGGTGGGTCTACAGGCATAGATGACGATGGGAGAGGCACCACTAGGAGAGGATGCAATGGCTGTCAGAGCTAATCCCTGTGGTGGCCAGTAGGAGGCACCATTGTGGTGAGTGGACTCTGTTATACCTACCTAATAACAACATCCCTATTGTTATCATCTTAAATACAGCTAATTTCTAATGCACTTTCACATATATTGGAAGGCAGCACATTTCTAAATGTACATACTACTCATAATTATGCTGCTCTATTTGGATATAGAATACTTCCTTCCTACAGTAAACCCTAGGGCCAAAGAGAATGAGCCCTGGCGCTGTTCATTGGACTAGACTAGAGTCAATTTCAGGTCACCCCATTGTACCCTCTTCCACCTCTGCCTCCTTCTCCCAAAATAATGTAGAGAAAGCTGAATTAGAAGTCTATAGTCAAAGTACCCTTACAGAAATTATCTGTTAGTGATATTCCACCCAGATCCTGGTATTTGAGCATTTATTTTCTTCATTCTTCTTGCTGAAATAACACATAATGGATGCACCTGTCCAGCCATGCAGAGAAAATGAGGACACTGCATGTAAGTTAAGTAATGACTCTCTAGCCCAAAATGTTTCCCCCATCACTCTGGTCCCCAGCATGTAGTGGTAATTCTTTTCTCTTTTGAAACAAGACTGAATTTAATTCTTTCCAATGTGTCAACAGCTGTGATTGCTTTATTATGCAGTCTTATGCCACTCATAGCTTATCAGATTTTAAATTACCATATAAATCTACATAGTTAGAAAATACAAGAAACATCAGTTTAAATGTATCTAATCTCATTTTCAAAGTTAGATAAAAAACAATCAACACTTTAAAATGAAAGTGAGACCCCAAGCTAAAAATTGAGAGTCTAAAAAAATTATCTACACTAATCATCATTAACTATAATAATACTTGCAAAACAGAAAACACTGATGTAATTAATTGTAACACCTACAGGGTGAAAAGAACCAGAATTTCCCGTCCCCCTCCCCAGACTACATATTGTTTGTTAAATCCACACTACTGTGATATGAAAGGGAGATCTGTATGCTAATCAAATGCAGGTTTTACATTCTACTTTAAAAAGCTGTATTGGGGTAGCAAAGGATTTATTATGTAGATGATGTCACAAGGTGAGCCGGGCTTAACCCACCTCCAGAGGTGGAGGAAATTAATACAAGGTCATGTCAGTGGGGGTGGGGTGAAATATGAGAGCACCTTGAAGCAACTCTAGGTAGGAACAGAATGAATGTTTTACTAAGGACCAGGAGAGGGCTAATGAGGAGCTCATTAGGAGAAAAGCCTTAACAGGGACAGGACTAAGAGCCTTATACAAAGGGTGTGATGCAGCTAAAACATCTGGGTGGAAGATCAGTGTTTTGAACTTTGTTAATAAACCAGCCTCTCAAATGAGAAAATAGTGTGAAGTCGGATTAACTGGGAAAGAAGGAAAAACTGGAGCAGCACCTTACTAACGAGACCCATCAAGATCCTCCTCCTGCCTCCATTGATTTCAATGGTACAGCATTGGGTCGTAAAAGGCTAGTTAGGAAAAAGGCTCAGGCAGCTAGAGAGTGTCCTGACTTAAAGGGAGGGAGGGATGATAAAGCAGTGAAAGCTTGTTTTAATGATGCAATGCTTATAATATGTTGTTCTTCTGGAAAGATTTGTTATAGGGTGGAGCTCCAGTGGAATCAGACTCCACTGGAATTCTCCAGCTTAACTGTGCAACTTTTATGCATAATTAACTTAGTGGCTTTGGAGTTATTTTGAATTTCTTTTTTACTAATTCTAACCCTAAATACACAATACTGAGACTACATTGTTTCCTTAACTATTTATGCATTTTGCTGATGTGTAGGTTCTCTGCTAGTTAAGCCATTCAGTATGTGTCCTATCCTATAAGCCTTGCATGTGTTAGAACTCCTATCGGCTACAAGAGTAATGACGGACATGAACAATCGTAACTTAAATAAGATTGTAGGACGGGGCCTAATATGTATGAAATGTCATGTAGATAAGCTGTAAGGAATTAAGAATTAAATGCTATAGCCAGAGCCAGCAGTAGTCAAGGCTGACTGATGCTTCGCATTAGAGGCACTGTTTATAAATCTTGCTTATAAATCTGCCAGATTCTTACAGTTCAGGCTGACGTTTTCCATGTTGGTTATCTGTTTCAGGCTGAATTTTTTTTTCAAGTTCCAGCTAAAATGGTTCAGCCGCTTACAAAAACACGATTAGGGGAAAATATGGGGTTTTCTTGCTGATGTTTTTAAAAATTTACAACCATTTCTTGCAGAAGTGCAAGTGCCTTAATGCTTTGGAGCAGGGACTTAAAACTTGGCAATGAGGTTGCCCTAGTGTCAGCTGTGCCTTTCGCTGTTCCTGTGAAACTGCTCAAATTTGACAGTTAAGCCTCTAGAAAATATCAGTTCACACATGCTTGGGAAGAGGCTCAAGAGTCTGGCAGATAAATTCTCCGAAGATTCCATCTACGCAGAGCATCCATCTCAGAGCTGCAGGAGCTGAGCAGCGCTATCCCTACAGTTGCTGCTGTTTGAGATTGGTGTGATGCTGTGCATCAAAACATATGAGAGAGAGTCTGTGCTCTCAATGCTCCCCCTAACGTCATCCACGCAGTGTAGAGGAGAAAAAAGAAACAGCCACACTGGAATGCAGACCGATGAGAAGGGGGAGACAGGGCTGCAGAAGCTAGTGGTTAGGTTGGAACAGGTAGGGATGTGTAGATAGAAGCAGAGGGGAATAAACAGACAAGGGGTAGAAGGGTTTATAACTATTAGAAAAACACTCCCTTACAGAACCTGGAATTCAAGCCAGGAGAATTCTTGGTTTCTACGTTCCTTATCAGTCAGCAAATAGCTGTGAAACACACTGGCAAAGTGTTGCTTACCCTCCTACCCGCTGCCAATGATTAGTCCACAAGACGATACCAGCCTACCATTACTACCAGTTACTCTGTCACCTCAAGTGGTAGAGATCTGAGCTGTGGTTGTGAAATGCTCATGACCCAAGCTGGAGGTTAATATTGCTTCATGTGATGAAATTTCTGATTTTTTTCAGTTAAAAAAAAAATCAAGGTTGTAAAGTCAAGAACTCCAAAGTTAAGAGAGGCCAGAATTAAGGTTGCCCATCCAAGGCTTTTTGGATCTAACAGAAACATAGGGGAAGATCCTCAGTTGTTTTTAATTAGCTTAAGCTATGCTGCCTTCAACAGAGTTGTGTTGATTTACTATAGTGGAAAATCTGGTCCAAAACATGAGTGTAGAAAATGTCCAAGTCTTAAATACATCAAAGTAAACTGAAACTTACAGATGTTTATGGACTGAAACATAAGAGGTCATTTAGTTGTATTGCCCGAGAACAATATCTCCCACTCCAGTTTTTCCTCCTATCAACAGATTCTCCAGCTCTTCCAAATATAACCCTTCTACCTGTTTTATTTTGACACAAATAGATTTGTTAACAAAGCAAGTAACTGGGATATAAAAATAAGTTATATCTAAATCAAATTCAAAGTTTTTTTGTGTTACCTGCTGCCCAAACTGCTTGTAGCCTGTAAACTCCCTCTTTGGCCATCTTCTATTTTTCCTAATAGTGGAATTTTACAAATAGTGTGTTCTGCAAAAATAACTTTGGCTGCCTCCATCCTTCTTTCTTTCTTTCTTTCTTTTTTTTTCATGTTTATGCATGCTGTTTGAGAATGCAAACCTTCTACAAAGTGCAAAGGAAGCCAGACACTTTTTATTCTGATTCTAGTTCTGCTTTCATAAAAATTTACAAAACATGAACTCAATCTGTCTTGCACAAAAAGTACGGTGCAAAGGAGGGCATAAATTTATATTAAACCCCTACTAAAACCAAATGAAGCTCGTAAAGTGCCAACTGGCCAACCTATCAGTTTTTCTTAAAGAATAATTATTAAATCTTTTCATATGGAAAAAT
The DNA here is from genome assembly GCF_020497125.1 of Mauremys mutica. Lineage (NCBI taxonomy): Eukaryota > Metazoa > Chordata > Testudines > Geoemydidae > Mauremys > Mauremys mutica. Next base: position 179,979,673 of record NC_059072.1, on the reverse strand, counting down.
AAAAGCTCTACAGAACTACAGATAGAAATGCTCAATTGTAAATATGATGAAAAGTGACTAGTATAGTATTACTTGGCATTTACTAGATGGTGTGAAATCCAGTTTCAAATAAGTACATGGCCCAATATGGGGCAAAATTCTGATATTTGGCTCCAGCTGAATCATTTTTCAAATATTTCTCAAAGGTGAATGATTAGGAGGTACAGCTCCCTCCCCATGGCTGGCATGGCTGCCTTGGATGCTTCTGTCCCCTTCTCCCTAATGGCCTGATATTCTTTACAAAGCGGCGCTGACTTCCCCTCTTTTCTGTAGGTGCTTGACCCCCTGCTAAGTCCCCGCCCCCACTCCACCCCTTCCATGAGACCCTGCCCCTGCCCCACCTCTTCCCACCTCTTCCCCGCCCCATTCCAACCCCTTCCCCAAAGTCTCCGCCCCAACTCCTCCCCCTCCCTGCTCCTATTCCAACTCCTTCCCCAAATCCCCGCCTCCGTCTCTTCCCTGCCTCCTCCCCTGAGCGTGCCACATTCCTGCTCCTCTCCCTCCCTCCCATTTGGCAGCGGCTGGGTGGGAAGCGCTGGGAGGTAGGTGGAGGAGCGGGGATGCAGCGCGCTCAGGGGAAAGGGAGGAGAAGGAGGAGCTGAGGCGGGGGTTAGGGGAGCTTTTTTCCCAGGCCCAGAGCACCCACAGAGTTGGTACCTATGTAAAAGAATGTACATAAAGTCCTGTTTTCCTGAACACAATAGGAATAAAAAAGGAGACAGTTTCCTTTTTCTCAAATAATTGTTCAAAGCTGAATAATTGGGAGGCAGAGCACCCACCCATGGCTGGAGGCAGCTTTCTCTCCTCATCATTTTGGGAGGAGAGGAAGTTACAAGGTAGCTGTGGTCACTTCTGGTCCCTTTCTCACTGCTATTCATCTCCTGCCCCACTCTTAATAGCACCTTTGACAGATTCCATCCTGCTCCCTTTGTTATTCTGAGACCTGGGTGAAACCTCATTGAAGGTGGGAGATAAAATAGCTGCCTTTTTATTTAGGATAAATATAAGAAGCAGTTAAACTCCCTTTGGAGTAAGGCAACTGAAACAATAGAAGCCATGACCCAAAACACAGGCCATATGCATAGGCAGTCAGAAGCTAAACTTTGTGGGCAGAGAGGTTGTTTGAGCATTATCGTGAAACAGAACTTTATGTGCAGTTTTTGTAAATAAACAGGATCATATCAAAGGAATACCTATCTCCATCAATTTCTCCTCCTAACAGAAACAATATACAAAACCTTAAATGTTGGTTAACTGCTCAGGTTAAAAGGAGTAACACAATGATCACATTCCCATTTTCTTCACTGGTATCTGATCCCTCTGCCCTCTACGCACATACAGACACTCAGTAGTGAACTTTGGAGCCCTAAGAGATGGGAAGCATGAGATCTGCCTACAGAGAGGCCCCATTCATCAGTGCAATGTAGCTACTCTCTGCTGATTGTGTTTATGTAAAGTGGCACTAAAGCACGGTAATAGCTGGCCCACGGGGAATTCCACTGATGCAGGAAGAATTCTGGTGAGAATAGGGTTGGTGTAGCTGACTATACACCAATCTCCATAAGAGACTTTGGTATGAGGAAGAAAGGTTGTCTCACCACTATGTTCTGGCTATTCCCAGGGCCAGCGCAACCATTTAGGCGACCTAGGCGGTCACCTAGAGTGCTAGGATTTGGGGGGCAGCACGCAGGGGAGCTCCCTGCCCCAGCTCACCCCTGCCCCGCCTCCTCCCCGAGCACGCCGTGGCTGCTTCACTTCTCCTGCGTCCCAGGCTTGCGGTGCCTAAGCTGATTGGGCGGGGGGGGGTGCCTCAGGGCGGAGGGGGGGAGCTGCCGCGGGGGGTGGGGTGCCTCAGGGCGGGGTCTCGGGGACGGAGGAGGGCGCAAGGTAGAAGTTTTGCCTAGGGCACGAAACATCCTTGCACCGGCCCTGGCTATTCCTAGCTACTAGAATTGCTCATAGGGCTATTGACAACTAGGCACAAACTAGGGCTGCTCCCAGCAAGCCGCAACATAGAAGAAGGGGCCAAGTTGGAGTAAAGGCATTTTCATTCCTCCTCCCTCTTCCCCCCTCAGTAGGCCCTGTGCTATGAGCTGATGAATAGGGCCCACAGTTTCTAGGGCAGCTATCTATCTTATACCTTATTATCAGAATCTACTTTAATAAACTGTCATCATGCTGCTATCAAAACACTGTTTAAAAGAGACAGATATTCATATCTTTGTGTGACCTACCTATTGTACCTTACTAGGTCAGTAATAGAAGTAAAAGATTATTCATAGTGAGGTATTGCTTCCCACAGTGCATCACTTTATTTCACATTTTAAACTAAGCCAAAATTTAAATTAATTTTTAAATAAAGTAACTCTGATAATAGATTTAACTGCTCAAATGTCTTTTTCATTACATGAAAATTCTGGTTTAGTGAAGTTCTCATATAGCTGCTTAATCAAAAGATTTTCAGTGAGAGTTTTTACCCCCATAATGTAATGATGAAAATAGCAACATATGATGACAAAAAAAAATTCCTAACTAAGTTTGGTTTTGGGTATGGTTAACTATTGGTTCTATTATTAACATCCAGGTGCAATCAGTGATCAGATATGATACTTCCAATTGTACTACTTATTGCAATATCAGCTTCTAAATTATTTTTTGTTAAATAACTGTTCCAGTTATGTAGAATTTGAATGAATACTAAAAATACACTTTGCACATCCTTTGGTCCCATTCAAATAATGAAATCAGACTTGTAATATATAACTCTGATTACCTATACAGTAGATTTCCTATACAATAACTCAGAGGTTTTGCTTGTGACACTTGCTGTGCACTATTTCAGCTCAAATCACCAACATTTAAAACATTACTGAATTATGCTACTACTTTCATGACTTTTGTCAGATTTTTGCTTTGGAAAAGTACCTTTTCCTTAGTTAGCTGGAAAGTTAAAATGATTTTTTGTTCTGATTTTTTATAAAAATCACAAATGTTGTTTCACATGCAAAACATATTTCTTTCTCTACTTGTGCATGTAATACAGGCCCTGCTCCTGCGAATGTTTATCAGTGGGTTTAACTTTAAGCACATCAGCAATCCATTGACTTCAGGCAGGAGTGGCAATAACTAGAGCACCTGTGATGAAAGTAATGCCATGTTGAGTCCAACCAATCATGACATACAGTATGTGTGTGTGTGTTTGTTTTTAAATATCCTATGCCATGTCTCCCTGGAAAGCAACAAGGCTTCTTAGCCTCTACCATAACATCTGTTTCCAGACAGATTGGTGTGAATCCTCACTATCATCACTCTTTTACTGAGACACGTTTTTCTTCTCAGTTTGTAGACAGACTTGCTCAGATTTGGACTGAAATATGCACTACCATGGAAACAGAACAATGTCTTGAGAGGACAAATGCAGTATCTTCCCTACAGATGGCAGGGTTCCAGCATCTCTAAGAAGAAGGCATGCTCAAGCAAATGTTTGCTGCTAACAATCTTAAGTATTGACCTTTGTGGAGAAGATCATTGAGAAGATTGTGGCAAGGTAGCTGTGGCAGTTTCTTGATTCCTTAGAATTTTCTGACACCATCAATCAAGTTATAGTCCTGAGGGAGAGAACCTGTACTGGTTTTGTTAACTGGCAGTGAATGAAAACAAAGCGTCTGTCAAGGTTCCTTCCCCACTCTGAACTTTAGGGTACAGTTGTGGGGGACCTGCATGAGAAGCTCTAAGCTCAATTAACAGTTTAGATCTGGTCTGGCTGCCACCACTCGCAAGCACTACTTTCCTTCCCTGGGTAGCCTTGAGAGACTTCACCAATTTCCTGGTGAACACAGATCCAAAGCCCTTGGATCTTAAAACAAGGAGAAATTAACCATCCCCCCTCTTTTCTCCCACCAACTCCTGGTGGATCCAGATCCAACTCCTTGGATCTTAAAACAAGGAAAAATCAATCAGGTATTAAAAAAGACTTTTAATTAAAGAAAAGAAAGGTAAAAGAAAAACCTCTGGGAGAGATTAGCATACCAGCTACTCTCACAGACAGCAGATTCCAAACACAGAGGATGTTCCCCTGGGCAAAACCTTAGTTACACCAAAAAAATACCCAAATACCCAATTTGATTCTTCCTCTAATTGCACAAGACAGGTTACAAAGAAATAAACATAAACCTATTTATTCCTTTCTAAAACTTACTACTCTGATAAGAGGCTGGTTCCTTGATCTTTTTTTCTCTGGCTTAAACTGAAACTGACTAAACAAAGGGAACTTCCCTCCTTCCTTTGAAACATCTTGTTCCCCCATTGGTTCCTCTGGTCAGGTGTCAGCTTGGCTAGGTGAACTTCTTAATCCTTTACAGATAAAAGAGGCATTAACCCTTAACTATCTGTTTATGACACGTCTATGCTGATTCTTCTACATCTATAACAGTCTTTGATATCTTTAAACACATTAATTTGGTGACACATTTGCAGACCTTAGTAGGGATGGATGGAGCTGCTCCAAAGTAGCTCCATTCAAATGATCTTGAGGCAACCCAAAGGATAGTTGTGAGCAACTGGATCTCTGCCCCCAGGCTTTCTCCTGCAAGGTGCCATGGGGGATATAGCCTCACCTTTCCTGTTCACCATGTACGTGAGATTGCTGGGAAAGTTAGTGAGGAGACATGGACTGCAAATGCATTCGGTATGCTGATGACACTCATCTCTGTTTCCATTTTGTCAGACCCAGACAGAGCATTAGAATGAATTACCCATAGTCTAAATGAATTGGTGCCTAGATAAGAGCTAGTCAACAGAGACTTAATCCAGACAAAACTGAGAATGTTAGTGGTGAATTGGGGAAGCAGCCAGGAAATTGGAGGAACTTACATTTGTGTTCCTCACTGAAGGAGTGCAACTCCCATTTGGACAACAGGTGTACAATTTAGGGTTGCTGTTAGATCCTGGGCTGTTCCTGAATGCCCAGGTAGCAGTTGTAGTCAAAAGCTCTTTTCCATATGAGCCTGGCAAGACAAATTTGTGACCTTTTCTCTCCAATATGGACTCTGCCACAATTCTCCACGCCTTTATCATCCATGCTTAAAGTTTAATATGCACTACATCAGGCTACACCTTAAGACCATTCAGAAGCTGAATCTGAGACCAGTCTCTTTTGTCTAATATATATTGCTAAGCCTGAGTCTAAAGAAAACAAGTATTGGGGACTGAGTGTGTCACTTGTAGACCTCAACTATTTTGATTGTAAAGGTTTAAACTAAACCTTTCACACTGATTCAATACAAGTTTGTGTTTCCCTTTGTTTTAAAAGTGACTGAAAAGATAAAAATATCACTTTACCTTTGACATGACAAACAATATCACTTCTTCAAGAACCACAATCATACCAATGAAAACCAATAAGGGTTTAATCCCAGGACAGATTTAACTGTCATTACAATCGAGATTTTCGAATAAAAAAAATCAGGTAGTATTAACATTTCATACTAAAAACCTTATAAAAAAGTAAGTACTGTACATACTAACTGCCAGTGAAATCTCATTATCTTGGCTCAATTATCATTTAAAATGCCCATGTTCTTGATTATATTAGCCTATCAAATTTCACTTCTTTTGAAACAAAACTTAAAATTCTGACCAAAAAAACACCCTTCAAAATACCCTTTTAAAACTAGTGTGGCTAGTTAGCACATCATGGTCACTGGGAAGACTATTAGTAAAACTAGCATTACATTTCAACCCGGGGTATTCACACTGGGGACATACTGCTGAGCAAATTGGAGGGAGGGGGAGGGGGGTGGTGAGTCATAATGTTAATTGTAGCATGGAAATAAATCTTAATATCTTCTTGCACAAAGTGGTTACAGAAATTGTGGCACATGTTAGAAATGGAGAAACTTGCTTACAATTTTGAAAATAAGAAAAAGGAATAAAAGTTTAATTGATGCCCTCTTTAATTACTTCTGTTCTATCAGCTACCCCCAAACCAATGATTGACTGAAATTCTTAATCTTACATAATATGTTGGCTTGATGCAAAAATGAATAATAGAAAAAGGATGGCATACATAATCCAATCTGATAAAGCGTGCCAGTGGTGTTAGCCCTGACATTCAGTAATTACCTTTTAGGCACAACCCTGAACAAGGCCTGGTACATAAGTGGCACCAAGTTAGAAGTAGTTCTAGGAGGCATTATGAGCTTGACCATCCTCTGAGTCACAATTCTTCCTCCTTGCTCCCTGGGGGTAACAACTTACTGCTACCCTATATCAGAAGTAAACTACTACCACCCACAAACCCAGTCCTGGGCTATTCTTATCAGTGAGTAAGAGGTAAAACCAAGGCATTGCCATTTCCGCACCCATGCCCTGCCCCCACCAGCTGTAAGGATGGAGTGAGGAGGCAAGTAGCCCCTGCTGGCTTCTACATGCCTGCATACAAAGTCCAGATAGCCCAAGGGAGACATAGGGAAGTTTTTACTTCAGCATGGTTGTGCAGCCTGGATTACAATGTAGGCTTAAATATAAATTGTTGCTGAATACAGTTATTTTTTTTCATTTAGTTTTTTTTTTAATTTAAAAGGAAAAAGGATTGAGGATTTTTTCTCCTATTGAGAGTACATAAAGATGTTTGGGGGTTTTTTTGTGTGTGCTTTAATTACATCAATAAAAAATCCCCCAAGAAATAAGATGGCTAACTGGACAAGATACCTCAAGAGATGAGCCTTTAACCTTTGGGCTGTGGATGTGTAATCTATCCCGAAGGCAGTAGTTTTGTATTAACAATGGAGGAACAAAGGGCTACGTGATATGAAATTAATTGGTGAGTCTCAATGCAGTTCCTATTACATAGAGAAGAGTCACCATCACGCTAACCACCATCACCCAGTGGAGTAACTTGGACCAAAATGTGGGTGGGAAGGCACAGACATTCCCTTGCAGTACCATGAGCCTCCACCTCCCCACCCCCCCAAATGTTCCAACACAAGCTCCCTTCTTCTCACCCCCTCCCCCTTTTTTTAATAAGGCCCCAGCAGTTACTTAGGCTTCCTCCTGCCTCTTTTTGCTTCTCTGGTGCAGGCTTTGGCTGGCCCCTGTCCTCTCTGCAGCAGTCTCAGGCAGCTTGCTGAGTGTCCCCACTCACACTCAGTCCCCCAGCCTTCCTTCTCTCCTGCCCAGCTTTCTCTTCACAGGCCATCCTGCCAGACTCCCCTCCTTTGCACAAACTCCTCCAAAGTGCAGACTCCCTCTAACCCAGGGGTCGGCAACCTTTCAGAAGCGGTGTGCCGAGTCTTCATTTATTCACTCTAGTTTAAGGTTCTGCGTGCCAGTAATACATTTTAACATTTTTAGAAGGTTTCTTTCTATAAGTCTGTAATATAGAACTAAACTATTAAGTAAATAAGGTTTTAAAAATGTTTAAGAAGCTTCATTTAAAATTAAATTAAAATGCAGAGCCCCCCCAAACTGGTGGCCAGGACCCAGGCAGTGTGAGTGCCACTGAAAATCAGCTCGTGTGAGTGGAATATTATGAGTGGAATCCTGGCCCTGTTGAAATCAATGGGAGTTATTTCTATTAACTTCTATAGGGCCAGAATATTACCCTATATGTTTTAGCAAACAGTAGAAGCACAACTTCAGTAATTTTAAGCTCTGGGGAAGGACAGAGTCCAGAAGAAAGACTGGAGTGTGTAAGTCTGGGAAGGGAAGAGGTGGATAGAAGGGGTGCAGTGTGTCTGGGCAAGGTCATAAGTCATGAAAGATATGTACAGGCAAAGAGAGGATGGTGGGGCAAGTCATTGTCTGTGGAAGGAATTGCATCTGGCAAAGGACAGAGGATTGAATGACCATAAGTTTATGTCAACAAACATGTGGACAAGGGGTATCTGGTGGACATAGTGTACTTAGATTTCCAGAAAGCCTTTGACAAGGTCCCTCACCAAAGGCTCTTACGTAAATTAAGCTGTCATGGGATAAAAGGAAAGGTCCTTTCATGGATTGAGAACTGGTTAATGGACAGGGAACAAAGGGTAGGAATTAATGGTAAATTCTCAGAATGGAGAGGGGTAACTAGTGGTGTTCCACAAGGGTCAGTCCTAGGACCAATCCTATTCAATTTATTCATAAATGATCTGGAGAAAGGGGTAAACGGTGAGGTGGCAAAGTTTGCAGATGATACTAAACTACTCAAGATAGTTAAGACCAAAGCAGATTGTGAAGAACTTCAAAAAGATCTCACAAAACTAAGTGATTGGGCAACAAAATGGCAAATGAAATTTAATGTGGATAAATGTAAAGTAATGCACATTGGAAAAAATAACCCCAACTATACATACAACATGATGGGGGCTAATTTAGCTACAACGAGTCAGGAAAAAGATCTTGGAGTTATCGTGGATAGTTCTCTGAAGATGTCCACGCAGTGTGCAGAGGCGGTCAAAAAAGCAAACAGGATGTTAGGAATCATTAAAAAGGGTATAGAGAATAATACAGAGAATATATTATTGCCATTGTATAAATCCATGGTACGCCCACATCTCGAATACTGTGTACAGATGTGGTCTCCTCACCTCAAAAAAGATATTCTAGCACTAGAAAAGGTTCAGAAAAGAGCAACTAAAATGATTAGGGGTTTAGAGAGGGTCCCATATGAGGAAAGATTAAAGAGGCTAGGACTCTTCAGTTTGGAAAAGAGAAGACTAAGGGGGGACATGATAGAGGTATATAAAATCATGAGTGATGTTGAGAAAGTGGATAAGGAAAAGTTATTTACTTATTCCCATAATACAAGAACTAGGGGTCACCAAATGAAATTAATAGGCAGCAGGTTTAAAACAAATAAAAGGAAGTTCTTCTTCACGCAGCGCACAGTCAACTTGTGGAACTCCTTACCTGAGGAGGTTGTGAAGGCTAGGACTATAACAATGTTTAAAAGGGGACTGGATAAATTCATGGTGGCTAAGTCCATAAATGGCTATTAGCCAGGATGGGTAAGAATGGTGTCCCTAGCCTCTGTTCGTCAGAGGATGGAGATGGATGGCAGGAGAGAGATCACTTGATCATTGCCTGTTAGGTTCACTCCCTCGGGGCACCTGGCATTGGCCACTGTCGGTAGACAGATACTGGGCTAGATGGACCTTTGGTCTGACCCGGTACGGCCGTTCTTATGTTCTTATGAAGGAACACTGGGCCCTGGCTAGAACTTAAAGTAGTGTCTGGTACACAAAATGTTGCCCCAGACAATGGAACAAACAGAATGTCTGGTGAGGTGAAAAAGTCAGAATGTACAAAGAAGCATTATGCAGATCAAGTACGCATAGGGCACTCCCATGGAATGAACATCTGGATTATCAATTTCAGGATTTCTGTGCAAAAGGATATTGCATACATGAAAAAAGTGGACAGATTTCTGACCGGCAGAAGTTCAAATCCCTGGCACACTTTAGGACCATGAAACAAATTTAATACATCTTGCCCATTCCTATCTGTGTGTTTGTGCATGCCTATAGGAATCAAAATGATAGCAGGTATTTGCAATAACATTTAGTCTTTAGTAACCCTGCAAACCACAAAGAAGCTAGAAGAGGAAATTAGTAGAATTGAGTTGTCCTCTGCCACCCACTTGTCTGTTGTAGTTTGGGCACAGATTTGAATAAACTAACTCTTTCTTATAAGTGGAAGTAGTTTGGGCACACTCTTGTGCTGTGATTGATTCAGGAAAGAGGATGACCTTCTTTGCCTTAGACACATGGCTTGAGACAACCCTGAAAATTAAGAAGAACAAAAGGATTGTAGCATCTTGCTCTACAAGAGCCATTTTGAAATTAGGATCCAGAACTGCCTTACTGGATGAAAAATGGAAGTGTCTATAGTTCACCTTGGGAAGAGGTGTCACTAGAGGAGGTTTTGGAATGAATTGCTAAACTTAACAGTAACAAGTCACCGGGACCAGATGTAATTCACCCAAGAGTTCTGAAGGAACTCAAATGTGAAATAGCGGAACTACTAACTATGGTTTGTAACCGGTCCTTTAAATTGGCTTCTGAAAGATAGCTAATGTAACACCAATATTTTAAAAGGGCTCTAGAGGTGATCCTGGCAATTACAGACCGGTAAGTCTAACGTTGGTACCAGGCAAATTAGTTGAAACAATTGTAAAGAATAAAATTGTCAGACACATAGAAGAACATAAATTGTTGGGCAAAAGTCAACATGGCTTCTGTAAAGGGAAATCATTCTTACTAATCTATTAGAGTTCTTTGAAGGGGTCAACAAACATGTGGACAAGGGGGATCCAGTGGACATAGTGTACTTAGATTTCCAGAAAGCATTTGACAAGGTCCCTCACGAAAGGCTTTTACACAAATTAAGCTGTCATGTATTGAGAACTGGTTAAAAGACAGGGAACAAAGGGTAGGAATACATTTTCAGAATGGAGAGGGGTGACTGGTGGTGTTCCCCAAAGGTCAGTCCTAGGACCAATCCTATTCAACTTATTCATAAATGATCTGGAGAAAGGTGGCAAAGTTTGCAGACGATACTAAACTGCTCAAGATAGTTAAGACCAAAGCAGACTGTGAAGAACTTCAGAAAGATCTCACAAAACTAAGTGATTGGGCAACAAAATGGCAAATGAAATTTAATGTGGATAAATGTAAAGTAATGCACATTGGGAAAAATAACCCGAACTATATATACAATATGATGGGGCTAATTTAGCTACAACTAATCAGGAAAGAGATCTTGGAGTCATCATGGATAGTTCTCTGAAGACACCCATGCAGTGTGCAGCAGCAGTCAAAAAAGCAAACAGTATATTAGGAATAATTAAAAAAGGGATAGAGAATAAGACAGAGACTATCTTATTGCCCTTGTATAAATCCATGTTATGCCCACATCTTGAACACTGCGTACAGATGTGCTCTCCTCATCTCAAAAAAGATATATTGGCATTAGAAAAGGTTCAGAGAAGGGCAACTAAAAGGTTCAGAAGAGGACAAATTAGGGGTTTTGAATGGGTTCCATATGAGGAGAGATTAAAGAGGGTAGGACTTTTCATCTTGGAAAAGAGGAGACTAAGGAGGGATATGATAGTGGTACATAAAATCATGAGTGATGTGGAGAAAGTGAATAAGGAAAAGTTATTTACTTGTTCCCATAACATAAGAACTGGGAGCCACCAAATGAAATTAATGGGCAGCAGGTTTAAAACAAATAAAAGGAAGTTCTTCTTCACACAGCACACAGTCAACCTGTGAAACTCCTTGCCTGAGGAGGTTGTGAAGGCTAGGACTATAACAGGGTTTAAAAGATAACTGGATAAATGCATGGAAGTTAAGTCCATTAATGGCTATTAGCCAGGATGGATAAGGAATGGTTTCACTAGCCTCTGTTCGTCAGAGGATGGAGATGGATGGCAGGAGAGAGATCACTTGATCATTGCCTGTTCGGTTCACTCCCTCTGGGGCACCTGGCATTGGTCACTGTTGGTAGACAGGATACTGGGCTGAATGGACCTTTGGTCTGACCCAGTATGGCCGTTCTTATGTTCCTAAGAGCCTGGGGACTAAGTCTCAGTCAAAAGCTTCATCATCTCCACGTTTGTTCTTGCATTGTATGATTTGGAGGGAACAGGGAGACAGGGACCATTTTTTTTGGCATGTATTCACACATCCATAAGCACAATGGGACCATGATCCTGATTGGGGGCCCTCAAGTGTAAAGTAACAAATATCTAATAATCACAGACCCCTTTGCAAGGCAAACTGACAGGAGCACCAGTAATTATGGCGCAAGGGGAGCAGTTGCCCCCCCACCCCAGACCTTGGCTTGATCCTACAGACTTTACGTATGTCTATATGCTCCACTTTTTGTTGTCCATCCCCTCCCCTCCCACCCCCCACTTCCTGCCCAGACTTTGCAGGATATAAAATAATCATATAATGATCAATATGCTGAAACAACTTTGGCTCCTTCCCCCATAATTTTTCTGAAATGATGCCACTGCAAACTGATGGAAATAATGTTGTGGTTTGGACCAACCAGGTACATGGTCACACAGCCCAGTGGGCAAAGATGGAAACAGGTTAAGGGACAAAGACTGAGCCCCATCCTCTGTGGCATCATAGAGAAACTTCATGGCCTGCTCCATTAAGGCTAAAGAATTTACTAAGCCAATAAAAACCACCCTATGAGTCGCCAGCGGCGATTTCTTCTCCATCCACCTGAAAAAAAGGCCCAAGAAAAATAAGTTGCATGGATGGAGGAGCACACAGGAGAAGTGGCCACCCATTTGCACCCACAAAAATTAAATTCACCTATTCCATTCACGGAGACAAGCAGCTTCACCTGGAAAATGGTAGATCGTGCATTTTGAGAACTATACTCAGTAAAAGGACTATAGTCTGAATAGGCATAAACTTACACTGTTGTGGGTTGTTTGGGTTTCCTGCAAAACTCAGGACACTCTACACACATGCACACACACACACACACACACCCCTCTAATCCTTTCACTGTGCTCCCAGAGCTTGGCTCCCAGCATGTCTGCAAAATAGCAGTGAGCTGGGTGTAGCCTAGCAAATGAGCCTAGCTAACATGGAAGAGTAAACAATGGAAAGAATTCCTTCACAAGCACCCACAGATTTTTCACTCTAGGTTCTTCTCTCTGTGGTTTACAGATATTGGGCTGAAAGCTGCTGAAAGTAATCATGCTGTAGGCTGATGACTAGGGTGCTTGAGAGAGTCTAGCACACGCAAAGGGCCACTTGCTTCTGAGGGAAGACCATGAAACTAGAATTAAATCTTCTCACTATTAGCTCCTAATACTTTGCCAGTCAGTGAGAAGATAGACCAGAGAGAAAAAATAACATTTATGTTTTCTCACTAATTTAATGAGAGCAAAATAGACAAGAGAAAGGAGCTGGTTAATTTTCTAGTCAGTATCAACATTAATGTTTCCACAAAGACTGACTGAGAAAGGCAGAGATACAGTATAATAAATCTCGACCTGCTGTGTTGGTTGGGAGATGATATTGCTATCGTAAGAGTTCTAGAGGCATAATCCCATAATTCACTGTTCCAGTCCAATGAGTGTCCCACTTCTCTTTTCACTGAGCTCATTTACAATCCCAAGCAGTCTCTGGCTGTCAGTTCCTATTTGCATCTCCTATGTCCCCTGTTTTTTTTTCCTTTCGCAGAGATCTTCCCTGTCACATCTCATCTTACTTCTGACTTGTTGTCATCTTTTCTTGAGCTGTTTCAACTTACTTTTTCTGCTGTCACCCACAGTTTCCATCATCTGGAGGTTAATGAAGCAAACCTGCTCTAGCAACAGCACAGTACCCAGCTCAAAGCTTTTCTCCTGTTTACTTTTCCTCAAACTAAGCACAGTTTGTTGCTGTTTCTTATGCAAATGAGTTTTGAGGTAGACTAGACAATTTTCTCCCCTTCCTTCCTGGTTCAGGTCACCACCAGTTGAGGCAAGCTGATTACCTTTTACCACCTAACACAGAGCTCATGGGCTCTGATTCAAATGTCCACAGACCTATAAATCAGAAACATGCCATTGAAGTATATATACTGATTTACACCAACTAAAGGTCTGGTCCTCTGTGGTTCTGAGATCAACACTTTTGTCTTTACCAATTTCATATGTTCTTAAGGCAAAATAAGGTGATGGTCAGATTTTTGTCTATCTGCTCTACTCTTATATACAATCCTTTCTTGTTTAGTCACTTTACCCTGGAGACCTTTCTCTAACAAATACATTTGTTAGTCTCTAAGGTGCCACAAGTACTCCTGTTCTTTCTCATTCAGTGACTTTAATCTGAGTATCTCTGGGTTATCATTTGGCTTCATCTCTTACCCTAACAAGTAATAAATTGCCAGTTGATTTTGACCCTATAACTCAAACAGATGTCTGCCATTGTCTTCTTACCTAACTCCCTGCTGGTTTAACACTGCTCCTATGTAGCAAATTCCATTCCCAGCTCAGTGTTAGTCACGTGTAATCTTATCGCCATGAAACTCTCTTGTTGTTGGGTCAGTGACCCAGCCATCTAATTCTCCTTAGCAATCCCATCACTCACTGTTTCTGTGAGTGTGTCCTTTCAACAAGTATACCCTTCTATCAGTATTTCGCTAGCGTCATTCCACCACATCTCACTGGTTTCACCCATTTTCACATGATCTCATACCAATCCAGTTGTCAGCACCTTTGCTTCCCTGTAGATTTTGTGTTCTCACATCCCAGCAGCCTACATACACATTAAAACACAGTGGAGTATGATGATGTTGACAGGGCCAGACTGGGCAGTCTGGCTGAGCTGCGCTCAGTGCAAGACCCTGTGGGCGCTTTGCAGCCCCAGATGCTGAAGTTGCTCTTCACTGCCTGGAACCCCATCTGGAGGATGTTCTGAATGATACTGGGTGCCCCCTGGCAACCATTCTTGCAGCGGGGTATCACATTGGCTTAGGGATGCACTAGCCTTACCCCTTTTCCCACAGGAATGGCCTCTTCACTCTGCACCGGTGGGAGTGGTATTGGAGCCACTACGGCAGCTCTACAATGCCTAAGGATTTCCCATATAGAAGGAATTCTCAAGGGGACAGCTAAGCTGGCTACAGGATTCTTTATACCATGAGGTGTGGCAAGTTTCTAAATTCACGTTCTGCACTTCTATGGATTGCTCATGTATGTTGATAAATAGCTTTTCTCATTACATTGTTTTCCTTTCTTTTTACAGAAGATCCAGCTTTAAATGTGTTACTAAATATTAAAAAAGGAATTTAAAACAAAAACAAATGTACACTAGATCTGTTCTTCTATGGGAGAAATTCATTCCTGTGAATTTAGCTAGTTGTTCATCTGATAACTTGCCTTTTTTTTTTTTTGACATGAGAAGTGTCTTGTACCAAGATATTTACAGACATGCGTATCAAGAAAACCTAAGGGGGGAAAAGGAAATATGCTACAGATCAATATGTTAACAATAAGAAACAAGATTAATATTCACAACTAGCCAATGCAAATATTTTAAACTAATAAGAAAACCCAAATGTCTATTAAAATATTGATGCATGGTGTATGTTAAACATGAGTCTATTGCTTATACAAACTGAAGGAATGAGAATACCATGGCAGAGGCGAGGAGGAGGCATCCTTCTGACGCTTACAGAAAACTGCATGTAAAGATTCAGAAGACTTCCAAATTTAAAAACAAATCTTTTTAGATATTTAAGTTGGAAGTGAGATGCCTATGATTGAGCACCATTCAGTGCTAAAATAATTGATAGATCATAAGTTTCGTAATGAGATACAGAGGTTTTCATCTACTAGTTCAGACTTGTCCCAGTTGTCTGATGGTGGTTGTTTGATGCTTATTAGTCTCTACAAAATGAGTTGATCTCAGTGTAATTTCTTGTCCACGCTCTGAAAACCATCAGAATTGGCACTGTCACCCTATTGGCAATCTCAACACTGAGGCTTATGGTGAATTAACTGTAGAGACTGAACTGGGAGGCTAGAGTAGTCTAGTAGTTTAGTGAACCATCAAGAGGTGCACTGATGAACAATATCTTTTCTACCAGAATCAGTTCCAGAGGTCTGACATGATGAAAAGGCATTACCAGTTTGGAGATGTTCACAGTTTTCTTTTTGAGGGTCTCTGGATTTTCTGAATCCTCAAAATGTGATATAATTTTGTTTGTCATCTGTTCCATGTTGTTCCCTCTTTTTATTCCTTCTTTAAAATCCTGGATCCAAGCCTTTAGAATCAGCAAGTAAAGGCCAAATTAAGGTAACATTTAAAAATATCCCTTTTTGTAATTCAGGTGCTGTGCCTGACCTTCCTCCAATTTTTTTCCTTTTAAATTAGTTACATGGTTGTCTAAGAGATGCAGAACTTCTCCCTTGTATATGTAGGAATAATGCCAGTAAATTAGCTGTGCCAGCAACAGGTAGGAGAGAATTATCATACATTGATTGTTTGGGGCTTTAGGAAGGATCTTCAAGCTTTCTTGTTGTTGTTGTTTTTTTAAATTATGCATTTGTAATGGTAGTCAGCAAATTCTGTGATCTTAACCTCACTGTTGTAAACGTATGTGTTTTTATGTGCTCAATTATAGTGTGCCATGGGGCAATTTCTCTTCTGGACTCTTTGGCATACTGTTGATTAGAAAAACTAGTCAGGACAGCAGGTGTGCCCTCAGTTTAAATTATGAGTAAAGGGAAAGAGCAGGACTTCCTCTTTTGGACAATGCTATTTTTCTGTGTCCCTATCAAATGTGCAGCATCATAGCTGCAGTAGCACTGTATGGGGGATGAGAACATTCTTGTAAAAAATCAGAATTGTTGATTGTTTTATCTCTTGCAGCAGAGATCCAGTGCTAGCTAGAGGAAAGATGAGACCTGTTGCTGTCATCTCAACAGTTTGTCAGGGAACAGGGAAGTGAGATGCCTATGATTGAGCACCATTCAGTTTGTGAGTTTGGTGTATGTGAGGGGTTTTGTGCTATCCGGGAGAGTAGGACATAAGAACTTGACATGCGTGGTTGCAACACTCACACTTATGAAAGGCCTTTTCAATTTTCAACAGTTTTACTATTGATGATTAGTGAAGCCACAAACACTCCAACCCAGCAAAGAAAGTAAAAATAATATAAAATGAGCATCCATATACTCACTCCATCCCTTGCAAAGAAAACCCTGAAGTGTTAGTCATCCTCCTCCTCACCATCATTTCTAGTGGTGGTCATCTTGGCATTTCCCAAGGCATGCAGTAAGGGAATTTTGCTCCAGTATGGATTGCAGTTTGGCCTTTCTAAATGACAAAGTGTAGACTCAATCCTGTGAGATGCTGAGTGAGTCCACTGAGGTCACTGGGAGTTAAGGGAGCTCAGCATCTCTTAATTGGTGCTTGGCATCTTTGGGATCAGGCTGAAATTCCTTATGGTTGTGGTTAGGAAACAGTCTGAGTTCAGTTTGAAAAAAAGTCCTCAAATTCGTTTAATGTCCTATTTCCAAGTAGGGATCCCACAAGACACTTTTAACTTTGACTGCACTCCAATCTAAACTTTTTTATTTTATTCTCATTACAAGCCTGTGGAAGGAATATCTAAATGTGATGTTATACTGAGTTCTGTAACAATTAATTATATCTTGACATCTACTGTATTGAAATGGTTGAACGTAAGAACCAAAAAAAATCCCCAAAAGCTTCCACACAAATCGACTCTGCTTTAATAAATCCAAACCTACAGAGGCTAAAGTGACAATTTCTAAATGTGTTTTCTGATGTACACAAGCATACTGTCATATCCAGTCTCCAATACAATCAGGTCAGTAGTGAGGACTGAAGCAATACATCTCTTTATCTCTGACTTTTAAGGAAGTGACATCTTTTAAAATATTATTTTCTCTTGACTTCTTTCATGGGGTTGTTTGTTTTTTCCTGACTGATTAGGTAACAGGGCACTGTGGTCAATTGAATTCCGCAAAATCTAATATTAAAAGAGGAAAAGGAAGAACTTTGAGGGCAGCAGAATAAAGTGAAGAGCATTCAGGAAGGTCCAACATTTCTCTCTCAACAAATCAGAAAATGAATGTATGTCTTAGTCTTCCCTTTTTACACCAGTTGCTGACGTCTCTTCTTTGACTTTTTGTCTTACTCAGTCATGAAGATGGTATCCAATTGTTTCAGAATGCTAGTGGCTTGGACTACAGAAACCTGTTTGAAAAATAAAAGTATGGATTTAAGGCAGCAGTGGAGATAAAAAATATATTGCCACATAATGGAAAAGGCAATAATACTCTGTATCACACCGAGAGGGGAAAAGAATAAAATTCCTTCAACTAAAGTAGTAAATCTGAAAAAGTGAAACACAAGCAAAGACTATAAACATGTAATGTACTAAACAACTTAATATCTGTTGATAGGGTTTATGCATTCAGTTGACCAGTATAGCTACCCTGCAGTCAGGATGGGTGATTAAAGCTCACGTAGGCATACCCAAGCTTGCTCTGATCTAGCTAGATCAAAGCTAGTTCAAGCAATAATAGAAGTGTAGCCACAACAGCAGGGTTGGTGGTGTCAGGAATCAGGCCCTGCAGCACAGCCAATCTGGAAGCAGGCCAGCCAGTTAATGGAGTCCATAGTCCTGTGGCAGGCTGCCTAATCCGCTACCCCACCTGATTGGTTGGAGAAGTCAGAAGACTTGCTCTTAAATCCAGCAGCCACAATTCAAAGCATTTGCTCATGGATGTGACAGCTTCTGCACTTGCTTGTTCTCGGCTTTGTTCCAGACCTCCTGGTGCCTTGCCTCATTCCAGGTAATCTCAGCTCCAATTCCTGGCTCCTGACTCTCGTTCTGGCATCTGGCCTCTGACTCCAGTTCTGACGCTGGGATCTCACTCCTGGTTTCTGACACCTGCTCAAATCCCCAACCCTGTTGTCTGATCTAACCACTAGGCACAACTGCTCGTGTCTCAATCACATGACAATTTGAGCAGACTAACTCAAACAATAACAGAACTAGAGCTGATACAGAGAGCATGGATTCTACAAAGACCAATATCTCTCTGACTGAGATAGGGGGAGCCTTACAGTCCTTGCTGGCCCAAGTAGCTGCCTTACATCTGCAGAATACAGTCCTGCAAGTTCAAGCCACATCATCTTCAGCTCCAAGCCCTGCACCCCATGAGCCCAAACTCCCCCAGACTCGGAAGTTTAATGGTGATATTGACAAATTTTGTAGGTTTCTAAATCTATGATGGTATCTACTTCTGTGTGCATAGCCATATCCCCTTAATCAAGTGGGACTGATTATCAGTGTCCTTACCAGGGAGGCCCTGACTAAGGAGTCTCTACTCTTAGAAAAATTAAGCTTGCATCTAGCACCACTTGAGGACTTTGTTAGAGCGATGACCCAATCCATAATTGTATAGCTGAAGCTGTGCTTCAGGTGTTGTGGGAGGGATGCTGGCCAATTGCTAAATATGCAGTGACGTTCCAACACTTGGTAGTCAGGGCCGGCTCCAGACCCCAGCGCGCCAAGCAGGCGCGTGGGGCGGCATTGTCCCGGCAGGGCGGCATTTGGCTCCAGTGGACCTTCTGCAGTCATGCCTGCGGGAGGTCCACCGGAGCCCCGGGAGGAGCGGACCTGCCGCAGGCATGACTGCGGAGGGTCCCCTCTTCCTGCGGCTCCGCTTGAGCTCCCGCAGGCATGACTGCGGCGGGTGTGCTGGTCCCGCGGCTCGGACGGAGCTCCCGCAGGCATGCCTGCGGATGCTCCACCGGAGCTGGGACCAGCGCACCCGCCGCAGACACTTCTGCCCCGGCCGCGGGACTGGGGAAGGGCGGCGCAACGCGCCGCCCTGCTTGGGGCGGTGTAATTTCTAGAGCCGCCCCTGTTGGTAGTAGACGCCTTGTGGAATGGGGCCTCCAGCGTTATCATTTCCAGCGTGGCCTATGATATTAAAGATGAACTGGCACAGGTGGAAATCCCATCTGGCCTCGATGCCTTGGTCGACCAGTGCATCAAGATCAATGACCATCTAACTGAACACCTCCAAGAAAAGAGAGGGTTTTCCCTGCTCCCACCAATCTTGGTGGCTCTGGTCACCTGCCACCAGTCCCTTCTCCATTGCTGAAACCCATGCAAGTGGATCAGGTCCAGCCCCACCTCTCCGACATGGAGAAGAATCAACACTGGGCCTGTGCCTATTCTGTGGGGAATATTCTGAGCCTATTTTGCATCAAACTACCCTGCCAAGGTCCAATCTGCACCCAAGTCAGGAAACGCTAAGCCTCAGCCCTACTGGGGTATGTATGTGTAAGCTGGGTTGCCACCCTTGCCCTCTTCCCAGCAGCCCACAGCAAAACTTGTCCACCGGTACTGTGGTGATAGCCATTCAGCATCCAACTCCCTCTCCAGCACCAGCATCCTGTGATGTCTGACACCAACCTAGAGGCACTGATGAGCTTGGGTGCTTCAAGCAACTTCCTGGCTCTAGAGTTCATCTGAGCACACACTATCCCCACCCAGCACAAGGACTTCCCAAAGTTAATGGAGTCCATAGATGGGTCACTCCTTTTGTTGGGATCAGTCACGCACCAGATGGCTCCCTTAGAGGTAGCCACATTTTGAGGCCACCAAGAAATTCTCCAGTTTGGGCTAATTCATGCACATTCCCCAGTGGTCCTTGGCATCCCCTGGTGTGTTGCCCACAACCTACACATCCACTGGCAGTCAGGCACAATACACTTTGATTCTCCATCTTGCTGACAATCCTGACAGCTGACTTGGGACCAGCAACTCATTGCACCTGACTTGGTTGTCCAAAGAATTCAGAGACTCAAACAGTAGATCCAAAGACTACCTCAGCAACTCTCGCTATCTCCCCAACAGCTGCAGGGATTCCTGTTTAATATCAACTCTATGCTGACATGTTCAACACAAAGAAAGCTGATACCCTACTGCCTCCTTGCAGTTATGACTGCCCCATCGACCTATATCTGGGAGCAAAGGTTCCCTTTGGGAACTTTTACTGGCTCTCCAAACCCAAACAACAGACACTCTGGAACTACATTGAGGCAAACGTGCAGAAGAGATTCATTTGCCCCTCCACATCCCCAGCAGAGGCCCCACTCTTAGTGGTGAAAAAAGACTTTTCCCTCTAGCCCTTGTATGGACTACTGAATGTGGAACAAGATGACAATCCAAAACCGGTACCCCAGACTGCTCATTAATGAGCTAGTCAAAAGACTTCCCTCTGCCAAGATCTTTTGAAAGTTGGACCTCATGCTTATAAACTGGTGAGGATCTGTGAATGGAATAAATGGAAGACCTCCTTCTGCACCAGCTATATCCACTTTGAGTATTTGGTTATGCCATTTGAGTGGTGCAACTTCCCAGCAACGTTCCAGCATTTTATAAATGACATCTTTAACGACATACTGGATCAATTTTGTCATAATTTCCCTGGATGACATTCTAAGTTTCTCTGAATGTTAGGACCTTCACAATCATCAAGTGTTCACTGTCTTGGAGAGACTCTGCCAAACCACCTCCACATAAAGCTCAAATGTGAGTTCAAACACGATACCATGGAATTCTTGGAATACATCATCTTGCCCAAGGGACTCATCATGGAACTACATAAGATGGAGGCAATATTGGACTGGCTGCACTCAGGGACATATTTTGGGAAAATCATTTCTATAGATGATTTATAAAAGGATTCTCTAGATTGGTTGCACCCATAAAGGTGCACATGCAACTGGGAGCCTGGTTCTCCTGGTCCACAGAAGCTCAGTCGGCCTTTGATCGATTGAAGGGGGCATTCATCTTGGCACCTATCTTGATTCATCCAGATCCCACTAAACCATTTACTATAGAGGCCAACTCCTCAAACTTCCCATAGGTGCAGCATTACCTCCACGTCCAGGCCCCTGCAACCAGTTTCACCCATGTGCTTTTTATTTTCTGAAGCTAACTCTAGCAGAGAAAAGTTACAATATTTGGGACAAAAAGCCACTTTGATATCCAGTAGCTTCTAAGTTGTAGCTCCCAGAAGTATTCCCAGTCCCGATGGACTATAAAAACATGAAATACCAATGGACCACTAGACAATTTAACCAGCCTCCAATCCATGGGCCCTTCTTGTTTGCTCACTTCAACTTTATCACCTATCACATGGGACAGGGCACAAAAACAAATATCTTGATCTGGGAGAAGAACTGTCTGCTACCATGCTCAAGGCATCCAATTTTTGTCACAGCACAATTGTCAGCAGTCTGACATCATCCTCCATCTGCTTCCTGCTTCCTGATGACCTGTTTGTGACCCAGATCCACCAGACTCTGAACAATGAGAGTACTGGACTCGACTCCAAGGTCTGACTACAGAATTGCCACCTCTATCACAAGGGTTGTATTTATGTTCCAGAGACACAACCTAGGCTTCAAGTATTGAAACTATGCCTCAATTAGCTGCATGCGGGCCACTTTGGCCAATTCAGGACCTGGAATCTGGTCTTGAGAAGCTTCTTGAGAGCCAGACTTCTGAGATTACTTCAAAGATTATAGATGGTCTTGTGACCTCTGTGCCCGAATCAAGAACCGGTGATTTAAGCCTCCTCCAGCCTTTGTCTATTGTCTACTAGCATTATTTATTATCTCAATGGAATTCATGGTAGAACTGCCACACTCCCAGGGACATTCAATAACCCTGGTTGTTGATGACCTCCTAACAAAGAGGACACACTTAATCCTGTGCCATACTCTTCCTACTGCACAGGAGACGGCTTGGGTCTCCTTGGAAAATGTCTTCCGCTACCATGGGTTACTGTCAGGAATTGTTTTGGATCAGAGTCCCCAGTGTATCTCCTAATTCTGGTAGGAATTTCTCAGACTTCTTGGTATTGAGTCCCTCACCTTGTCCAACTATTTCTCCCCCTCCTCCCTGACTAATGGGCAAACAGAGGGTTAATCAAATCTTGGAGCACTACCTTTGCTGTTTTTTTGAGCTACCACTAGGGAACATGGTCCCCTGCTTTGCTATACTGAATTTGCATACAACAATGCAATCCACACCTCAACCCAACATAGCCCCATTTTTTTTGCCAACTCTGCCTTTCAGCCCTGCTTCCACTCAGACTTGTCCCTGAGTTTCCCCTGGACAGTCTGCTTCAGATTCAACCTCCCACCTACAGTGGGTACACTGGGAGCTCAGGGAATGCTTGCAGTCTGCCAAGAAGCCTATAAGCACCATGAAGACCAAGGCTGTCAGGCTGGCCATAGGATGCAAGGTTTAGCTCTTAGATCGAGCGCCCATCCACCAAACTAAACCACTGATACCTGGCCCCTTCAAGATTATAGAATGGGTGAATCCAGTGGCCTTCAGATTACAGCTGCCTGAGTCCGTGGGAGATCCACCCCATCTTTCACATCTCATTTTGAAATCCCTACATGGAGAACCCATATTCAAACTGCTCCAACCTGCCACCGCCACCCATAAAAGGCCAGTGACAAGAAGAGTACTTAATCCACTGAATCCTCAACTCAATGAGTTAGAGCAGGGGTCGGCAACCTCTGGCAGGGGGCTGGGCCAGTTTGTTTACCTGCTGCGTCAGCAGGTTCAGCCGATCGTGGCTTCCCCTGGCTGCGGTTTGCCATCCCAGGCCAATGGGAGTGGTGGGAAGCCACAGCCAGCACATCCATCGCCCATGCCGCTTCCCGCCACCTCCATTGGCCTGGGACGGTGAACCATGGCCAGTGGAAGCTGCGATCGGCCAAACCTGCCGACATGGCAGGTAAACAAACTGGCCCGGCCCGCCAGGGTGCATACCCTGGCGAACCGCATGACAGAGGTTGCTGACCCCTGAGCTAGAGGAAGGCTCCAGTACCCGGTGGACTGGGAAGACTACAGTTCAAATGAGTGATCTTGAACTGGATCCATGCTCCAGACCTACTGTGAGACTTCCATCAGAAGTACCATGAGAAACTGGGCACTGAGGCCCTAGGAGGCATCCCTGTGTGTTTGTGGTGGGGGAGGGAGAGGGAGAGAGAAAAGCGTACTGTCAGGAATCAAGGCTTGTAGCAGAGCCAGTCTGGAAGCAGGGCCTGCAGCAGATCCAGTCTCTGGGTAACCTAACAAGTACAGCTGGCCCAGGGCCGGCTCCAGGCACCAGCATTCCAAGCTGGTGCTTGGGGCGGCATTCTGCAAGGGGCAGCAGTCCCTGTTGTTTTGCCCCCAGCAGGGCACCAAATTGCTGCCGCGGACGGCGGGGGCAGTCCGTGTGCCCTTAGGACGGCACGTGCGTTTCCGTGGTGGCGGCAATTCGGCAGCAGCTTCTATATTTAGCTGTCCGCGGCGGCTTCAGCTAAACATAGAAGCTGCCGCCGAATTGCCACCGCCGCGGAAACGCTCCTGCTGCCCTAAGGGCACACGGACTGCCCCCACCGTCCGGGCGGCAATTCGGTGCGCTGCTTGGGGCGGCGAAAACTGTAGAGCCGGTCCTGAGCTGGCCTGTAGTAAGCTGCCTAATTGGCTACACCATCTTCTTCTTAGTGTATGCATGACATGCCTCAGGTAGCACGTGACCAGGATTCATCACTGAATTTGGTCCGCTGGTTGGATCATGAGCTTCCCTGGGCCAGGTACCGACAGGGAGTGTGACATGAATGCTGATCTGTGCCCCCGGCTGCACCATCTGATTGTTTGGAAGAGTCAGCAGACCGGCTCTTAAGCCCAGCAGGAGCAGTTTAGCAGCTGCTGAAAGCATTTGCCCATCACTACAATAGCTTCTGCTTGGCTTTGATCCTAGCCCTGCTCCTGCCTTCCTTCATTCCAGGTAACTCTCAGTTCCGATCTTTGGCTTCAACTCCTGAATTCGGCTCAGATCCTTGGTTCTGGCATCTGGCCTCTGGGTCTCCAACTCCTGGCTACCGCTGTCTGCTCTAACCACTAGGCATGCTGACTGCCCTAACCAGTAGGCATGACTGCCCATGTCCCAGTGACTGACTGACAGGTGTGCATGGCTAGCCTCTCAAGTACAGCCCTGCCCATGATCCTGGATGCATACTCAAGCAACTAGCTTGTGCCCCCACCCTTGCTGCCATGGCTACACTAGTATCATTAATGGAGCTAGTTTTGAGTTTGCTAGATCAGAACTATTTTGGGTATATCTATATGTGCAGCAGACATACCCATTCACGTTAAAACTTGTTGCTAGAATTTATTATTCATTCACTCATGTTATATCATTTGTATATATATTGATATAGTATAATAGTGTAATTATGGTTAAGGGTCTGTTCACATTTCCAATCTCAGCCTCTATTTTTATTTATTTATGTTGATTCTAGATAAAAAAATTGCAGTCTGGTTTTCAATTTGGGATGAAATATTAGTCTAATAACTGGTGAAGGAAGGTGTGGACTCGTGTTTTGGGCATTGTGAAAGATTCCCTTTTTGAGAGAACTGTGCTATTCATATTTTAAAAGTGGCTGCTGCATAGGTATAAAAAACCTACAAGTTTTTGGTTTTATTTTAAATTAACCTTTCCTCAAACTAAGGGATCATTTCCATTGATCTCACCTGACAACCCATTTTAGATTGGAGTTATTTCTTACAAATTTCCACTACTGCTGCTATATGTCAGTAAATGAAATAAGAAGTCCATGAAAGTACTGGTGCTATAATAACTCATTAGTATGAGTATTCAATCCTCTTCAGCATCGCCAATGGACCCAGCTGTGGAGCTGCTGCAGAGTCATTCTGCATCTTTTCCACAAGGGCCTGGCAGTCTTCAGAATCGATCTAGTCAGTACAGAGCCCCCCATCATAAAATATATGCACTTGCATGTCCCTTACACTCTTGCAAAACAAGTTCTGGGCTTAGCCCTTACCATAGCCATTTTTCACATGAATGTTTCAAATTTTATTAAATTCTAAGTGACTATGAAGTGTCTCCTTTGTATATCTGTCTGTTCTCTCCTTCATAAACATGGTGATATAACAATAACAGGAAGGGCATGCCAGAATTTCAGGACACTCTGAGATGCAGATTCTCTGGTCCCCTCAGGCTGCGGCACAAAGTGGCCTGAAATCAACCAGAAATTCCCAGTGAACAGTTCCCCCCACATCTATGGTGTAGAGCTGGCAGAGGCATCATAGAAACTTCATGTACTGTTCTCCCACCCCCACCATAAGGAGAAGGAGAGGCACTGTATAGGTGAAATCTATTACAACTGATCCTCTGCGGGTGTAAGGGACCTTGCACCAGAAGCATATATTACAGCAAGACACTGCTATTGGGTCCTGCTCTGATTTACATCGGGTCTTGGCAGCCCCAGTTCCAGGAGCCACAAATAGCCCTTCTCCATTATGTCTGGGCACGTAGCTTGGATATAGTGGAGAATTGAGGTGTGAAGGTCTAATTTCAAGAAGCATCTTGCCTGTATATAGGATTCTGGTGGGAGGTTTTATACTATCTTTCCCCGCTCCCAAACTGACCACAGAAACACTTCTTTGGAATGACAGACATTCTCTAAGGGCATAATCCTGCAAACACTTAAGCACCTGACTATATTATGCATGTGTGTATTCCCACTGAATACAAAGGGTTACTTCATAGGCACGAAGGGAATCAAATGCATACATATTTGGCTTAAAAGGGAAAATTGCCACAAGAGCATGTGAACAAAAGGAAGTTTGTGCTTTTGTTTTGTTTCTGTTTTTCTTTAAAGAGCTGTCCAGCCCCCTCTAATATTCCTTTTGCTAACAAAAATGCTTACTTGGAGTTCAGTCACCCCACTTATGCCTTCCTCTGCATTAAAAGCAGACTGGAGCCATGCTGATCTATGGGGAACTCTGAGGGGGATTGTGTCTTTCGGAGAATTCCTCACAAAGCTCCCTGGAGCATGAATGGGAGGCGTATCCTGCTACACATTTTTTCAAGGTGCAACATATTACCCCTGAAGGGCTGACCTTCCTTTGAGAGCTGATGGGACGGGGTGAGAGCCCTCTCCCACCTTCTCCCTCCCCACTTTGGAGAAGTTTTCACCCCAACAGGTGGAGGCACTCCTGAGGGAATTCTGTGCTACTGTGCGTGTGCATAATTAATAAGCCACACATATATTATTTTTTGTGCAGAAAAAAGCTTCTGCCGAAATGTTGCTGCAGTTCCACCTTTTTCCCACCAGAGGGCACTGTAGTGCAAGAACAGGGCTAGGGAGGGAAGAGAAAAAGCCTGCCTTCTTCGCAGCGCCTGTCAGGCCAGGTCAGGAGACGGGGCGATGGGGAAACAGACAGCGAGGGGTGCTGTGGGGTCAGACGGGCTGGTGGGGGAGGACAGACTGGGGCAGGGGTGAATGGGAGTGGAGGCACAGGGCCACATGGGGCAGGGAGGTGTAGGACCACATGGTGTTGTGAGAGGGGGTGCAGAGCTATAGAGGGACAGGGGAGTGGCTGGGTGGAGACACAGACACATGGAGATGGGGGCGGGAGTACAGGGACACATAGGGAGAGGGGCGTGGCTAGGTGGGGGAACAGTGACACATGGGGATGGGTGAGGGGTGAAGGGCCACATGGGGATAGGGGGAGTGGGTGTCTGATTGGGGGTGGAGGGACATGTGAACAGGGGGTGCAAGGACACATAGGGGTGCAGGAACACATGGGGACAGGGGTAGATGTGCCTGACTGAATGGGAGAGGCTAAGGGTCACCCAGGATCTACATTAGGAAGCTCCCTAACAATTCTTCCCTACCCCTCAAAAAAACCTGTTCCACACTTTCCCCACCCATACCCAACAACCCTCCACGTTCACACCCAGGCTCCTTCACAGCAATTTACTTCCCTCTCCCTCAGCTCCTCCATTACCCCTGATTCCCCCAAGCCTTTGCACTGCTTTTGCGGGGTGTGGGAAATACAGTTCTGTATTGTAGTTTAAATGAATTATTACTTGGTGTTCTGTATTAATATGCCTAGTAAGGAATCTATTTGTCAAAAAAACATTTCCTGAATCTCTTTTGTTGTCTGTATTGTTACAGACATACTTGCTGACAGGTATTTGGAAATAAATGACCAAACATATTTGAATCTGGGGTGATTATTTTGTGTTATTTTGACAAATAAAATAAGCAGAATTTTGCAGAATTTTAAAATATTTTGTGCAGAATTTTAATTTTTTTGTTGCAGAATCTGTAATTATTTTAGTGCAGAATTCCCCCAGGAAGAGGTAGGGGGAAGAGTTCCTGTGCTCGCCTGAATGCAGAAACTGAAACTGACAGAGAAGTGCCTGGTCTATGTAAGGGGAGGAGGCTTCTTATGCTCTTTCCTCTTTCCCCATGCACTACTTGCACAAGGGTCACTTACAATCCAGCTCATAGAAATTATGTACAGAGATATGCTTTGAACATCTAGGTATTGTGTCTGTGCATGCCAAAGAATCATAGTTACCCATTACAACAGATGTTTGATGGTACTTCTGTAATTAGAGCTCTGCAATATCATGCCAGAGGCACAGGTTTGATCTCTTGCTCTCTGAGCAGGCAGGGGATGGGAGCACTGCTGAGGCAGTGTGCAAAACCCCAGATGGGCAGGCAAAATAACTCTTTCCATTGCTCTGAAGAGGCCCTTATAGCTAATGAGGATGATATTTTGTGCTCTTATTGTGACTTTCATTTAAGGACCCCCACGTGCTTTACGACACCGTGCAATCTCCTTGTGAAATGGCAAGTAAGGGTTACATAGGGATCCCTTCATCACCTACCTCTGGGTCATAACACAGCAGCTGTCTAACAAAGCAGAGCAATTCTCCTCAGCAATTTAGAATGGGTGGTAAAGAAAAACATAAGTTCCAATTAAAGCTGCCAGGAAAATTAAAGTAGGCATGGCAGAATGTAACTATAGAACTTTTGCTGGGATTTGTCCAAGGCACTTCCGCCAACACCCCTACTCTTAGGGAAAGAGTCATGGGATTTTTAATGACTACAAGCTGCTGGGCCCTCTATCTTGTCCAAACACAGCACCTCCAACAGCACAGTGCCCCCTAATACACTGGTGGCTTCTGAGTTTATTAATTATGTGGGAAGAGTGCCACCAACTGACTGATCAGCAATGCAAAGCCTGGCACTACCACTTCCAGAAGTGCCAGAAAAATTATTTGAGCCACTTACCACCCAAAACGTAACAGACTTATCTAAATAAATAGGGAGTAGGATCTCTGTGTTGCCACCACTCCTAGCTTCAGCCTTAGTTTAGGAACCCCTCAGAGGGCTCCACATGCAAGCTAATGAAATTTAGATGGATTTTCTCTTTCCCCTCAGGTTATTTAACTATAGAATTCACATAAGGTGCCCTATCATTATTAATAATATAACATATGTTAAATGCTCAAATCCTTTCCCCTCAAATGTACAAAATGATATCTGCTAGAGAAGATATAATAACTCATTAAGCTAAAAGTCCAGTGTGCCCTTTGTACCATTTCTTTATCACCACTGTCTCTCCTTTCTTCTCTGGCTTGTTCTCTCCATACCCACTCTTTTCCCCCTCAATTCTAGGTACTGTTTTTTCTCTATATATTATTCTGTCTACTAATTGTCATCTTCTTTAAGCAGCACGATCTTCATTCTCATTTCTTCTGTCATCCTGTCCACCCATTGTTACTTTCGTCTCTGATGATTGTTGTGTGAATTACGGTAGTGCCTAGAAGCCAGGGCCCCATTGTGCAGGCACAACACAAACAGAGGAAAAAAGAGACAGTCCCTTCCCTAAAGAGCCTTGCTTCCTGTTTTTTCTTCTCTCTATCCACTTTCAGGTTAGGCTGCTTCTTATCTGAAGCACGTTGTCATCCCTAGTAAAAATGCACATATAGTTGCAAGGGAATTGTTGACCTAATATTTTTTTCCTCCAAATATATTTGCTTTTATCCATGTCATAAAGGGAACCAACTTTCTTGGGGGATTTTTAATTCAATTATAGGACACACTTCATTCCCTTGTTTGTTTTCAGAAGAAAATAATTAGCAGACACTTCTGTTTTCCACATGGATCTTAGTTTTCCACAAAGAAGATGACATTATACCTAGGTAAACAGCAAAAGATTAGCAAAACAAAGTCAAATAAAATAAAATAAAGGAGACTTTCCTTTGCTTTGATAAACTCACCTGGCATTCTACAGTCTTTCATTTGCAACACAGTCTTTCCTTCTGAGATTATTTTTTATTAATCTAATTTAGCTATATACAGAATAATCAAAGTAGTCTTACCACTGCTACTTTATTTACAATTTTTATTGGCTTTAATTCCCTTGTGATTGCATTTTGGTTTAATTTGTATTAGAACCCAATGGGAAAATGTGTTTTAATTAATTTTTGTTATGGAGCTTTATTTTACAGCACATTTGTTTTTCACTATTTGGCAACTGCTCCCCCCCACTACTCCTAAGGTCAGAATGATTTCAGCTTCAACTAGCTATTCAAAGATATCTGATCAAAAGAAGTTTCATCTCTGTGGGTGCTGGCTAGTGATAAAAAGGCACCAAGGGTTTCAATAGAGACTAATCCTAATTCAGGAGTGGATAAACAATCTCCTCTTTGGTGACAGATCAGACACTTGACTTTATCATTATTTATTTTTATTTATAGTACCATCCACCCTTCTCTTGCTTCCCAAACTGCCGGAGCACCATGGACGAAGATTCTGTTTATGCCCATGCGTGAAAAGTGGCTCTCCTCACCAATATGAATGGCATTTTAAGTAGGTGGAGAAAAGATCTACAACTGTTCCATCCCCACGTCCTCTTGGCCCAGGCCTGTTTGCTTTCCACAACATGGCCAGCTAAGGTCAGATTCATAGGATACCTGCTCTATTGCCTTGCAGCTACCTCTCATGGTTTCTCCACCCACCAAGCTACAGTAGTTCTCTCCACAGTCCTAAACAGGGAAACAAAGATACCTGGCTCCTTTTTTCCCACCAGGCACTAAACAGGGAACAAGGATCCCAACAGCTTGTGTAACCCTTCCACTAAGGCAGAGCATGGAGTAAAACCACCGGCTTCTATAGGAGCTAGGGAAATGGCTCTAGAACAGGAGCATCCCGAAGGCGAGGTAAGGGATGCCATCAGGGATGAATTGAGGTCCAGTTGGGGATGAGAGGCTGAGGCAGCCTCTGCAGTTGTGAAGAGGCCGAGCTGGAGATGGGATGTGTGCTTGCTGCAGCTTTGAAAAGATGCTTCTGAGGTATAATGAAGTGTGTTGGTTAGAAAAAGAGAATGGATGAATTTGGAGATGACTGAAGGAAGAGAAAGAGCTGAGGAAGCTGGGCTGAGGGGGGAGAATGAATGCACTGCGGAGCATTGTGAATGAATATGTATCATGACACATGACTCCCATGTTGCAGTATTGCAGGTCAATCAAAGGGGAATGCTATAGAATATAGCTGCTCAGTAGCACCCCCTTTTGGTCAAGTGAGGCACAGCTGGCACTTTCGAGCTTAATTGCCTTCCTCTCAGTTGGTGCCCTCAACTTTCCAGATAGCAGTCTATGCAGGAAATGGCCCTCTGGCCAAGAGAAAAACAAAAGTAATCCCTTCCAAGGTAGCAGAAGTCAGACTAAAACCACCAGGCTGGTTCCCCTGGAGTTCCAGCCCCCTACGGACCCTGCCTCAAGGACTTTCAAAGGAGCCTGGCCATCCCTATGGTATGGTTCCACTGTCAAACTAATCTCTGTCCTTTTCTAAGGCCCAAGTACCTATTAAGATATCACCTGACCCTCCTTAGTCCTGCACTAGAAGCAGCTTTTTAACTATGGCACTGATTTGGCAAACTTCATTCCGCCTTAAAGGACAGGAAAACTTTGGTGCATCATGGGAGGTGTAGTCCATCCATGGTACTTGGGCCATAGAGGAGAATGGGGACATGAGGCCCCTGAACTTCAATTCCCATAAGACATTGCAGCAGTTTAGGAGGACACAATTAATGTGAACTAGCCTGAAATAAAACTTCTTGATTTAGTTCAACAAACCAAAAATCTTCTGATTCTGGTCAATCTGACGCAAAACTAAATGTTTCATTTTGATTTTTGCTGATGGAGAATTGAAAAAGTTCAGTGAAAGAGAAATTTTCCTATGGGGAAAATTCTGATTTTGCAGAAACTGCATTTTCCATTGAAAAAAATATTTCAACGGGAAATTCCCAACGAATACTAATTAGTGTGACTAAGTGGGATGAATGGCAATGAGTGAGGGCTTATGTGCCTGAGTTGGGAGCCCAGTAGTGAGTGAATGTTGAGGTGGGGTGTGAGACAAACAGGTATTAAAGGTGTGTGTGTTTGTGTGAGAGAAAGCTTGGGGTGAGGAAGGTATATGAATGAGAGCAAGTTGTGGGGGGAGAAGCAGGGGAGAGAGAGAGAGACTATCCCCATTCACAAAGTTAATGGGGTTTTGGCATGGTCACCTTTTTAAGCAGCTCACCTTCAACACATCACAGCAAATATTTTTGCAGTCTCTTTTCAGCTAATTAGCTTGTCTAGAAACAGGAGCCAGATCACTGGCTTACACAGCATGGTAGCCTCTGTGTAGTTTCTGCCTTTCTTGTTTACAATAAATAAATTTATTTATTTATTTTTGAAAAATCTGTATTGGGAGATTTAGCAGAGGGAGAGCCACTCGAGTATTTTGATTTATAAAGTGAAAAGGGGATGTATCAGGTTCTGTGTATTGGAAACAGATATTGCAAATCAGGTTATAACAGGAAACCAGAGGATCTAATCAGAATCACACTGATTGCATTTATATTAGACATTAGAGGTCAATCCTGCTAAGTGCTGATCACTTTCAATCTCCAATGTCTTAAAGGGCTCTTGGTATCTCAAGCGAGATGCTTAGCTTCACCCAGGACTGGACCCTATTATGGATATGTCTACACTGTGTTTTAAAACACTCGTTGAGTAAGTCTCAGAGCCCGGGTCTATAGACTCAGGCTCTCGAGCCTGAATGTCTTCACTGATTTTTAGTGCTGTAACTTGAGCTCCACAAGCCTGTGTTTATAGATCTGGGCTCTGAGACGTGCTGCCTCAGGTTTTAAAATGCAGTGTAGATATACCTACTGTTTCCAAGAGACCCAATGTTTTTGCTGCTGTAACATACATTTTCCATATTCTCATTCTCATTATCTTTCTCTCTGATTTACATTTTTCTTCTCACCATGTATATCACATCAATTCAATGAGATTTATCTCGATTCCTCTTTATTCTTTTTGCTTATTACCCCTTTTAAATTCTCGTTTAGTTTTTCAATTTCTTTTGATTTGTTTGATGTCAATGTCCATATTCTTCATTGGTAGTTTCCATGGAGACATTCACTTCCAATCCCTTATGCATTTTCTGAATTTTTCTTATTAATAAGTGATACAAGGATGACTTTTTAAAAATAGTTTCCATCTTTCATGAGCTTATTTACATTACATTTACAACTTTTTAATTTTTTTTCTGGTTTGCTAAAATAAATTGCCATTTGGAGTTATAAATGACAACAATCACCATTTCACAGCAACAATTCAGGCACAATATGGAATGGTGAAGAAAGAAATCCCAAACATTCTTTTAACCAATAGATTCTCAGATGAGTGAACCACAGGAAAAGAAATGTCACTCCCTAGAGTTCTAAGAGACTGCGAAACCTCAGGTTTCCAAAGGCTGTGCAAGCTTGTTGTGCCCACTCCGAACACCACATTAAGAATAGGGGGAAACCACAGGAACATAGTTGGGTTCCAAACAACTGGTGTTGACTAGCTATATACAAATGTACAAGCCCTAGCTACATATATATGCTACTGCTCTGTTCAGTTCTAGTGGTTCTGCAATAGAGTGTTCACGACCTATTAAAGGAATACTATCTAATTGCTATAAACTACAAAGCTTCTCACTTTTTTTCACTGTAAGGTAGATACCATTCTTCAATACTTAATATTAAATCTGCAACACCAATTTCTGTTCATTAAAAGAGGACATGGATATCATGTCTGAGGGGAAGATAGGACTGGGAATCAGGAGATCTGGAGTATTTTGACTCTTCATCAGCCTCAGGCCAGCTAAGGCCCAGCCTGAGGCTGCCTAATCCTGGAGCTTCTACTGACCTTGCATGATTATGGGCAAATCGCTAAGATCTCTGGTCACCAGCTGCCCATCTGCAAAACTGATACTATTACTACTACTTACCCACTCTTCTAAAGCTTTGGAGATTCTTGGATGCAAGAGAAAAGTATTATTTTATGTCGTATCAAATTTTGAGTCTTGTTCTGTGTCATCAACTCTATTTTATCACTGGTCTCATGACACTTGATGTTTTTCTTAATGCCCCAGCTTGTGGAGTCATGTGATTATATAAAAATCTCAGCTTTTGCTTAAAGTCAGTTTCTAGCCCTCATTATTGCAGAGAAAAGCTTGACAATATGACCTAAAAACATAAAAGAAAAAAGCAACTAAAAAGAATCCAAAACTTAAAAAAAAAAACCAACCTCATGATTTTTTGGGGGTTGACCCTTGAGGTTTTTTGGCAATATGGCACATGCCAACAGTGAGCACAAAATAATTAGTCAGGTGTGGTGAGAGTAACCCTTACAGAGTCATGGATGATCTATCTTTACAGTCAAAGGAAATTTTGTCCAGATAAAGACTGCAGGAGGGTCAAACAAGTGTGTTATATCCCACGTACGTCAGAAAGCATTTGGAATTTTGTTTTGGACTCCACCTCAAGGGGTCTTTTATCAGCGGATTTGTGCTGGTCTTGCTCCTGTATCTTTTGATTATTACGTTTTGCTCTTATTAGCAATTATAAAGAATACGTTTACATTCCCCTTTACTGTACATAGGGTAAGTTTGTTCTTGACAATTTATGAAATATAGAACTAAAATTAAAAAACTATATAAATGTTCACATTTCAGCCTTGGGTAACCCTGAAAAGGCAAAAGCTTGTGCACAGTTAAGGTAGCTGCACAAGTAGCAACAATGTAAGGAGCATGGGTAGGGCTCAGGGGGCTGGCATTTCTTTTACTATCATGTTATGTAGACCAGCTCTGAACAGGACTGGCTGACAGCCTAGTAAAAATGCTTCTGCCTTTTCTATTGCTATTGTGATCCCACTATTGCTTGCACCAGTAGCTTTAGATCAGAGGCAATACAGCAGTGTGAAATTTCTTTAAAAAGACAAGCAAGCATGGGCAACAGATAAAGAATTATCAGGAAAGACAGGGTAGGCAAAGACTTGATTTTCTGATGTTTAAAAAAACAAGCAAGAAAAAAAGCCCTTTCAGCTCTTATTTATACATCATAAAGAAATGAAAAAGACACAAACCTTTGAGGTCATCTTTCAGCATTTTAAATTAAAGGGGCCAGATCCTGAGCTGGAATAAATTGGACATAGCTCCACTGAAGTTTCACTGGTTTATAGCAGTTTGGTATCTTGCCCTTTGTACAGGAAATGCTAGATCAAGCTGGAATGAAAGGTATTTGAGCTCAGCTGATTTCAAAGTTTCTCTTTCAGATCAGAAATCATGAATGATCCTTAGTGATGCTGAAATACCCTCTGTTGGGTTTCAGGGCTCAAATTTATGTAATCTGTACAAACAAGTTCCCAAATATTTTTGGACTGATTCTACTTGGAAAGAACTACGTGCATTAGCTTTCAAAATGCAAGAGCTATACTATTCTCTGACGACTGAAGCAAATATGACAAATTACTATAATTGAAAGAGGCTTGGGAAAATGGCTTGGAGACTCAATTTTTCTCCTGAGGAAAGGAACACTATTTTCATTGACCTATGGCTGTGAGGGACACAAGATCAAGGTTTATTAATTACAATATTATATAACAAATGTGTAGGATACCATAGACATTTCACTGAATGAGGAAATGTATCAACTTTGTATTGGAGGAACTGTTGTGATATGGAGTCAGTGGTGCAAATGTTATAGGATTGTCTTGTTATGTTTTAGCAACACTCATTTCAGTGTAGGATTATTTGAATGCTAAAGAAAAGTTTTAAGACAATAATACTTCATCTCATATCTACATTTTTATGTAACCTCCAAATAAAAAATAACTGCCGCTGTCTGACTCTTAGTTTTCCTTTGCATGTATCAGCTGTCATTGCTGAACTCTAAAGTGACATGTTTCATGCTTGATTACCATTGATTGCATAATTCACTATCTATGACTGAAATACAAAAATAACGATTATCTTGGGAAACTCAGTAATCTCTGAGAAGCTTATTGCAAATTTGAAATTTGTTGTCTTGAAGACTGAATCTTCCGTAATATTTGACTTCTCAACCTGACTTCATTTGGCTTTCACCACAACAATTAGTTCTTAGATCACAAATCCTTCTTTCTTCTTCCTATTCCCCATAATTGGCATGAGTGTATATTTTTTCCTCAGGATTGCTTTTACCACATAGTTTTCCTTAGATAGGCATCTGTTTCCCCTGAAGTATTCCTCCTCCTCAGAGGTTCTTAGATTGTTCTCCTCTGAGATATTCAATGCTATTTATAAATTATGGCTTCCCTGCATGGTAGAGGGGGGTTGTAATAATTTAGATGGAATAAAGGGCCCAAAGAGTCAAAGATGTTACCGTGACTTTGTCAATGTCCAACATTACAGTGTTAAACAAGGGGTTTGTTATACAGAGCCCTCAGGCTCCTTAGTAACATGGCAAATTCACCATTAAAAATCTCTTTAAACCTTTTATTAAAGATGCAGAAAAGAAGGTAAACAGTTAAAGCGCTGAAATGTAAAATGTTAGGTAAAGCTTTCATTTTAACCATAATTCTTGTTCCCTTTCCCTTCAGCTGGAGAGAATCTTTATAAGGAAAAAAAATCCCTTGTCTGACAGTCTCTTAGATGTTTGCAGTGTTGTTGTAGCCATGTTGGTCCCAGTATATATGAGAGACAAGCAGGATCATAACCAGGGCTGGGCGAGAGGGAGAGCCGCCCAGGGCGCAAAGCTGAGGAAGCAGAAAAATGGGCCAGCATGTGGGGTCACACTCTCCTCCTCCCAGATTTCTGACTTCCATTTAGCCCAGAGGTTTGCAAGCAAGCGATCACCTCAGGGAGCATCTCATGGCAGCTTGGCTTCTTGAGTAGGGGGCAGTTCCAAGGGGCATTGCTGGCCAGCACCAGGCTCCTTTGAGGGAGAGGAAAGAGCACGTCAGGGCACATCTCAGAGCTGTGCCACCTTCCCTCTAGGGAGCGTCGGACGATGCAGAGGCGGCCCAGCTAAGGGAGTTGAGCAGGGAGGGCCATCGGGCAGCCAGCAAGCACCCTGGCTTTCACAGCACAGAGAGGCGGAGGCCTGAGGTGCTGGGGGGCTCCCACCAGCTTCCGATCCCCCATCTTCTGGCAGGAAGTGACAGTTCTCAAACTGTGAAGGGCACCTCTCTACAGGGGCATGCCCCACAGTTTGAAGACCTCTATGTTAAATGGAAGGCAGAAATCTGAGGGCCAACTTCTGTTAGCTTGCTTGTGAGACAGGACTCTTCTGTGGAGAGAGAAACTTAGAGAGTAGGTCAGCCTAGGAGAGGCAGACGAGTGGTTAATTCAGCACAGAAAGGAGAAACTGGGAGGACCGAGGGAGAAGCCAGAGACCTGAGTTCCAAAGGGAAGGGAGGCTGTGTTAAGCACAAGTTGCAGAGAATCAGCACAAGGGGACTTGGAGGTAGGAAGTGGCCCAGGGAAAAAGCACCACATCTGAACAGCCTGACTTAGTGGTTTAATACAGGGTCCCTGTGCCAAATAAAGGGGGAGCCTAAGTTCCACTACCAGCCCTGAAAAATGGGCATGCAAGTTCAATGGAAGGAGTGTTGAGTCAAAGGTGGAGCAGAAAACCAACAGTGGGCTGGGAATAGCTCGAGGGGGGCTGAAGTCTCTGTTGTGTTGGGATGTTTTGTGAATTTACAAGTTGGACCATTTGTTACTCCCAGAAGGGGATTGAACTTTATGGAACTTGGCTGGAGGGCTGTGTCAGACAATGGTTCTAGGTAGCCAGGACCGGTGGGTGGAGCAGGCATCAAAGCCAGGTAATGAGAGTCTGAGGGTCTGAGGTTCAGGAGGGCTGAAGCAGTTCAGTCACCGGGTTGGAGCAAGGTCAGAGTAGGACAGAGACAAGGCTGGAGCAGGCTAAAATGGGGCTCATGCAAGGCTGGGGCAGGAACAGGAACTGGCTTAAGAACGGCATGGGTGTCCGGAGAGTCTTTTACACTGTGAGGCAGCAGCAGGGTTCCTGGCTGAGTAGTGCTGTTGCTCACACTAACTTATAGCTCTGGCAGGGCTGGGGAAATACCTGAGCCTGGGGTCATCTAACCTGGGGTCTGCTTAGGGATAGGCTACTGCTGCCTGCCTGAGGGCTGCATCACTTCAGGCTCAGTTGGAGGGGTCAATTGTGGCATCTCAGTGAGCAGCCCTGGTGTGGCTGCAGGTTTGTGTCTCAGGCTGATCCATGGAAGACCTGGCAAGAGGCAGATGGCCAGTAGGAGGTGCTGGAGATGAGGACACCTTGCAGTATTGCGTGTGGCAAGTACACTATCTTACAGCAGACTACACCTTTTAGAACAGGTGCAGTAATTCCTGCTCTTCCTATGCATTCTCCCTCAGTGCCTTGGGGCATAATGTGTTCAGGCAGTGCTCTTCCTCTGAGTGTGGCTCTTGAGGATGAATAATATAGTATAAAGCACCAATTGGCCCAAGGGATTGGAGACTTCTAGTATAGCTGAACCCAAGTTTCCTGTGTGGCAGTACATGTGCTATCCGGTGGGTCACTTAGGAGCAACATTAGTTAGAGATGGACAAGTCCATCCCCCTGTATGGACAGAGGACATACAGTTACCCAGTATTATTATAATTGAAACACATTGCATGGTGTGTGAAAGACACACTGTGTGAATAACTTAATGAAAATGGAAAGATACACTCGTGTTTCTGAAGTGACTAACCTGGGACTAAGATGGTCTCCTTACAGATAACACATCTCCTTCCAAGGGGAAAATGATGGCTTGAGAAGAGACTCAGCAAGACAAATCTATACTTTCTCAATTCTCCTCAGACACTGAGGTGATTTTATGATTTTAATCCATTAAAATATTTCCCCTGTACATTGTTTCAAACAAAGACATGTCTCTGGCTTGAGGAGGAAAGCTAGAAGGAGAATGCATGCTTATTAAAGCTCTAAGCCTTTAACCACCAAGGGTGAAACTTTATGCAAAAGATGTTTTCAGAATTTTTGCTTTTGACTTAGAAAAGCAAACACAATGTCTATGCCAAGGGTGGGCAAACTTTTTGGGCCGAGGACCACATCTGGGTGGGGAAATTGTATGCAGGGTTGGGGAAAGGGGTTGGGGTGTGGGAGAGAGCGTGGGGTGTGGGAAGGGGTGTGGTATGCAGGAAGGAGCTCAGGGCAAGGGATTGTGGCAGAGGAGGGGTGTGCGGTGTATGAGGGGGCTCAGGGAAGGGGGTTGGGGTGCAGCAGGGAGCTCAAGGCAGGGGTACGGGTGCAGGAGGGGTGCAGGGTGTTTGAGGGGGCTCAGGGCAGAGAGTTGGGGTGCAGGGTGTACGAGGGGGCTCAGGGCAGGGAGTTGGGGTGCAGGAGGGGTGCAAGGTGCAGGCAGGGGGCTTAGGGCAGGGAGTTGAGGGCAGGGTGCAAGAGGGGTTTGGGCTCCGGGCTCCGGCCTGGTGCCACTTACCTAAAGCAGCTCTGGGGTGGCAGCGGTGCGCACCGGGGCCAGTGCAGGACTTTCCAACGCTGGAGGTGCACAGCTGACATAAGCTGCACTGAATCTGACCCACTGACTAGGAACAAATTCAGAATTGAGTATTAAGGCTTCATTGCCCAAGCTTGGTGGTAATGTAAATAAGATAGCATAAGTGGGGGCAAATAAATGAGTTTTTAAACATGTTTTAGTTTTAATAATTTAAATTGTTAATATCATGGATAAGATATTTAATACACCCGCACAAGATTTTTAACTTGGCAATGTCTCTTTTTAAAGTAACTCTTACACCATAGCATTGTAGTATAGGAATTCAGATGATAAACCAGAAGCTTTTGAAAAAGGTAGGCAATTATTTCTCTGCATGCAGAAAACTTTGCTTTAATACTTATTACATTAAGTATTTGTACAGTTCCTTAAAGAACTAATTTTATATCTGGCAGCTTAAGCTCTAACCTATAAAGGCAAAATGACAAAGTAACCCAAGAGGTAATGGAAAAGAAAAATATTACACCTTCCTTAATTAGTCCTTAATTAACTTCTCACGGGAGTTAACATTCTGTTGTAAATTTGTTCTTATAGGCTAGCATGATCAGGATTTGCTTACTGTAGTATATTGTCTATTGCCACTTTAAAATTCTAGCAATCTGATTACCTCCCAAGTAATGATGGGCTTGTCTACACTTATACTGACATAACTATGCTCTAAT
Source organism: Mauremys mutica (assembly GCF_020497125.1). NCBI lineage: Eukaryota > Metazoa > Chordata > Testudines > Geoemydidae > Mauremys > Mauremys mutica. The sequence continues at coordinate 179,939,656 of NC_059072.1, read as the reverse complement.
GTAGATGTACTTATACCAACAGAACAATGCTTTTGCAGTATAGTTTTTGTGTTTCTCAGAGAACTGCTGTAAGCTATACTGGCAGAAGCACTTGTATGCCAGTGGAAGCTGCACCAACACTAGTAGAGTATGGCTAAGCCAACAAAGCTTTCTCAGTGTAGCCAATGCCATAGTAAAGGTACAGGGTTGCTATATTGTGTTTAGATAGATCTAGAAGGCAGGCGTCTGAGTGTGTTTTCCTACACAGGGTGAAATATTGAAAAAGGTACCATGTGTTTTGATTCTATGTCGAACAGAGATCCCCCTGTGTGGATCCCCTTGCAGAGCTGGGGTCAAAGAGATAAAAGATAAAATTCTACTCCCATATACACTGGTATAAATCCAATGTAAACTTCAATGGCTTTACGCTGGATTTACACTTGTCTAGCTGAGAACAGATTTGACCCCATTAGTTTGTTTTTGCTTACTGCTTTTCATTGTACTTCTCCTATGTGCTGTATGTTGCGCTCCCTGTAAAACAAAAGGTAATATAGAGGTTATATGTCAGTAACGCAGGCTAGTTACTTCAGGCCAAATTCTATCCTTGGTTACTTGAATGCAAATCAATAGTATTAGAGGCAGAATTTGCCCTTGAGCGCTCAGTTCTGTTAAAAATATTTTGCAGCTTCCCTGATGATAGCTAAGAGATCAGCAAGCCCCAATAGTATAGTTACCTATATTCAGTATTCCCTTCACAAATGTAGTGTAGGATTTGCTTATAAAAAGATGCTCATTGTTCATAGAAGCAATTGAAATTTTCACAGTTTTGCATAGTACAGGTGTAGGCAAAATGTTATTTGAAACCTCATAATTAACCATATATTTTATTCACACTATCAATTAGCAAGATGCTTTCAGATAACAAGATAGTGTTACCCAAGGTGTTTTGTTTTTTTCCAGGAATTAAAAAAAATATGTAATTGCGTTATGGCAGGTTAATGCAAATTAACATTTCTGGTCATCATCATGGTCAGTGCAGTGGAGCACTAAAAAGCATTCAATCCTATGCTATTTTACCCTGAGCACAGAAATAATTCAAATCTCCACTATAAATCTTTCATAATTAGGTTATTTTTTTTGTCTTTTAATCTCCTACTCTGAGAGCAATTAGTGATTTAGAACTGAGACACATATAATTTGTAATAATTCAGTTTATCTGGTTTTAAAAGAGCATTTGTTTTGTTTTTAATCTTAAGAGAATCTGTTTCAGTTTAAAACTGTGCGAGATAAGTAGCCATGTTGAGGGTGGATACAATTTAATTTACATTAAACAATTCTTAGCCCAGTATTGAGCCTTTCATCTGTTGACTTGATGCCATTGCATAGCTGAATAACAGCAGAATAAATACAACTTGTTGGAGGGCCTACATGGTTCAGGGCATCAGTAATGGACTCATTTATTGCTACATTGCTGGTTCCTATGCCAGCTTGATATCAGAAAGTTGTTAAAATCTTTTTGCTGTTTGGTGGGTTGGTAGTCTCAGTCCAGTTCTTAGTGGACACTTGTCTCAGGTAATTGGGAATTTCTTGAATCAAAGCCCTGAGTCTTGTCTTGTTAATGAGTCATTGGTAATTACAAACTGCATTGAACATATCTGGCTTGACTAAACACCCCAAATCCCAGACTGGCATGCACTGGTTTCACTACAAAACCTGCACTGCATTCTCTTAGCTATTAAAAAATCTTCATAAGGACTCTGGAGGGGATAACTTGACATACATCAGAAAACCATCACTACAACTGGTACTAACTGAGGGTATGTCTACACTACAAGAGTAGTTCGATTTAACTTAGGTCGAATTTGTGGATTCGACCTTATGAAGTCGAATTTGTGTATCCACACTAAGGACACTAATTCGACTTTGTGAGTCCACACTAACGGGGCAAGCGTCGACATTGGAAGCGGTGCATTCTGGGCAGCTATCCCACAGTTCCCGCAGTCCCCGCTTCCCATTGGAATGCTGGGTAGAGCCCCCAATGCCTGCTGGGGGAAAAATGTGTCGAGGGTGGTTTTGGGTAACTGTCGTCATTCAACCGTCACTCCCGCCCTCCCTCCCTGAAAGCGCCAGCGGGAAATCTGTTAGCGCACTTTTCTGGTCAGTGACAGCGCGGACGCCACAGCACTGTGAGCATGGAGCCCGCTGCGATCATCGCTGCACTTATGGCCGTTGTCAACTCCTCGCACCTTATCGTCCACCTCTTCCACAGTCAGCTGCTGAGAAATCGGGCGAGGAGGCTCCGGCAGCGCGGTGAGGACATGAAGTCTCAGAGTGGCACAGACCTCTCACAAAGCACGGGATCCCACGCCGCGGAGATCATGGTGGCAATGGGTCACGTTCATGCTATGGGACGGTGATTCTGGGCCCGGGAAACAAGCACGGACTGGTGGGACCGCATAGTGCTGCAGGTCTGGGATGAATCACAGTGGCTGCGAAACTTCAGGATGCGTAAGGGCACTTTCCTTGAACTGTGTGACTTGCTGGCCCCTGCCCTGAAGCGCCAGGACACCCGGATGCGAGCAGCCCTGAGTGTGCAGAAGCGAGTGGCCATAGCCCTCTGGAAACTTGCAACGCCAGACAGCTATGGTCAGTAGCGAACCACTTTGGCGTGGGCAAATCTACCGTGGGGGTTGCTGTGATGCAAGTAGCCCACGCAATCGTTGACCTACTGCTCTCAAAGGTAGTGACCCTGGGAAACGTCCAGGTCGTCATAGATGGCTTCGCCGCGATGGGATTCCCAAACTGCGGTGGGGCTATAGATGGCACTCACATCCCTATCCTGGGACCGGCCCACCAGGCCAGCCAGTATATTAACCGAAAGGGCTACTTTTCAATGGTGCTGCAAGCACTGGTAGACCATAGGGGACATTTTACCAACATCTACGTCGGGTGGCCGGGCAAGGTTCATGACGCGCGTGTTTTCAGGAACTCTTGTCTGTTTAGACGCCTGCAGGAAGGTAGTTTCTTCCCGGACCACAAAATAACTGTTGGGGATGTGGAGATGCCTACAGTGATCCTCGGGGACCCAGCCTACCCACTAATGCCCTGGCTCATGAAGCCCTATACAGGCGCCCTGGACAGTGACAAGGAGCTCTTCAACTACCGGCTGAGCAAGTGCAGAATGGTGGTGGAGTGTGCTTTCAGATGTCTCAAGGGGAGATGGAGGAGCTTACTGACTCGCTCGGATCTCAGCGAAACCAATATCCCCATTGTTATTGCAGCTTGCTGTGTGCTCCACAATCTCTGTGAGAGCAAGGGGGAGACCTTTATGGCGGGATGGGAGGTTGAGGCAAATCGCCTGGCTGCTGATTACGCTCAGCCAGACAGCCATGCGATTAGAAGAGCCCAGCGGGAAGCGCTGTGCATCCGGGAGGCTTTGAAAGCTAGGTTCCTCAGAGAGCAGGGTAACCTATGACTGTCCAGTCTCTTTACAGAGAAGCTGAACCTTCCCCTGTTTCAGTTACTATTGACTTTTTTCAGCGGTTACATACCCCGTTCACCATGTTTCCCCCCTTCCAACAGATGTTTAAAAATAAAGTTATTGGAACATTTTTAATTAACAAAGTTTTCTTTACTAACGAATTCGCGTTAAAGGGTTCAAACAGGGACGCAGACTGTGGTGGGTACGGTGTGCAGTGATGTACAGACCGCTTCTACACTCGAGGACTGACAGGCTCCTGCTCCTACAGTGGTCTCTGGGGGGAGGACGGTTACAGGAGGGTGTGCAGGAAGGGGTGGGTTTGCAGGAAGGGGTGAGGGATGTGTGGGAAGGGTGAGTAGGTGTAGGGGGATGATGGCTCTGGCTGCGGCTCAGGGCATCGGAGAGGTTCATGGCTAGGGTGGAAGGGCATGGTAAGGGCAGCCTGCCTTGCCATTTGTGGATGCCAGGCGCTCGGACCCTGGGGCAGCATACACCTCCCAGACTGACCTGGGGCAGCAGACACCTCCCAGAGTGACCCGGATGCCTAGTGACTGCACTCTGTGTGTGACCTGCTGTTGATCCTGCCCCCATGTCTGTACCCTGGTAATGGTGGCTGTCCTATGCAATTAACAAACCCCTATCTCCCCTTCACACAAAGTCTTCTGCAAAGAAACATGACGGAAACAGTAATGAACAGCAAACTATTTTTAATACTCAACTACACAGTTGGGGGATGAAACTGGGATTTTGGATCGGGTGAGCCAGGAAGGGAAGCAATTCTCATACTTTAGGGAATGAGAGCTGTTTGGTACATGAGCGCTCTGCTGGGGTGGAGTGACAGTTTTCACGGCCCCTAGCGCCTCTCCTTGTGATTTTGGGTGAGGGGGGGACAGGACTTTGTGGCGGGGGAGGGCGGTTGCAGATACAGTTCAGGGGGGCTCTCTGCTCCTGCCTGCGGTCCTGCAGAACATCCACAAGGCGCCGGAGCGTGTCCGTTTGCTCCCTCATTAGTCCAAGCAGCGTTTGAGTCGCCTGCTGGTCTTCCTGCCGCCACCTGTCCTCCCGTTCGCTGTGTGAGCGCTGCTGCTGAGAGAGGGTCTCCCTCCACTGGCTCTGCTGGGCCGCCTTGGCTCTGGAGCAGGCCATCAGTTCAGCGAACATCTCGTCCCGAGTCTTTTTCTTTCGCCGCCTAATCTGCGCCAGCCTCTGTGAGGGGGATGCCGGGGCAGTTTGGGAAAGAGCCGCAGCTGTGTGATGGGAAAAAGGAAGTGATTTCCTTGCAAAGATACATGTTTGCGAACACTGAACACAGTCTACTCAGTTTCTGTGAACAAGACCATACAGGGCACCTATCTCATGTGCTCTCAGGACAAGTTCGAATTTTCGGCATTCGCTTTCATTGCCTGGGGTCTTGCACTGGAGATCGGACAAGCGGGGCAGGACAGCAGAATCCGTGTAGCAGCCAGGCCTGGTAAGCCATAAACTTTAGGCTGCTTAACAGTTAATGGATAGCAGTGCCCTCCTGCTGCAGGCAATCTGGAAAGCATAAAGTCTGACCCTGTTCCAGCCCCTCGCGGCTGTCCCCGGGAAAGATCCCTGTATGCTTTCCCTCTGCAGCCTCCACCACGTGGCTGTTAAATGACGGTCATTGTTATGCAAAGGAAAAGTCAAGCATTCACAATAGTAACATTACAGTAATTCCCCTAATTAGATGCATCAGTCGCTGAGCGAGATCACCCTGAGGCGGGTCACTAGGACAGACAGAGAGCGCATGCTGCGTGAATCCCTGCACAGACCAGGGCCCTATGCTGCCATGCTGGTGGAGGCGATGCTCCCACTGTACCTCAGGATGGCCTGGCGTGGAAGAGTGTGCTTCCACGGAGCACCCAATAAGGCACCTCTCCCCAGGAACCTCCTGCGGAGGCTTTTCGAGTACCTCTACGAGAGCTTCGTGGAAGTGTCCCAAGAGGATTTCTGTTCGATCCCTATATGTATTGACCTTCTTTTCATATAGTTTTTATTCCTGTTTTTAAAAAAATAAATGTTTACATGTTTATAGCACTTACCGACTGATCCTTCCCCTGATTCAGAGTCCGGGTTAACGGCCGGGGAGGGTTGGTAGGGGATCTCTGTGAGGGTGATGAAGAGATCCTGGCTGTCGGGGAAATCAGTATTGTAAGCGCTGTCGCCTGCCTCGTCCTCCACAAACCCTTCCTCATCTTCCCCATCCGCGAACATCGCCGAGAAACTGCCCGTCGACACTATCCCATCCTCAGAGTCCATGGTCACTGGTGGGGCAGTGGTGGCAGACCCACCGAGAATGGCATGCAGTGCCTCGTAGAAGCGGCATGTCTGGGGCTGGGCTCCGGAGCGTCCGTTTGCCGCTTTGATTTTTTGGTAGCCTTGTCTCAGGTCCTTGATTTTCACGCGGCACTGCGTTGCATCCCAGCTGTATCCTCTGAGTGCCATGGCTTTGGAGACCTTCTCGTAGGTCTTTGCATTCCATTTTTTGGAGCGCAGCTCCGAAAGCACAGACTCATCACCCCACACAGCGATCAGATCCAAGACTTCCCGGTCAGTCCATGCTGGGGCCCTCTTTCTACTCTGAGATTGCATGGACCCCTCTCCTGGAGAGCTCTGCATCGCTGCCGGTGCTGCTGAGCTCGCCCCGATGTCCAACCAGGAACTGAGATTCAAAATGGCCAGACAGGAAAAGGAATTCAAATTTTCCCGGGGCTTTTCCTGTATGGCTGATCAGAACATCTGAGCTCGGACTGCTGTCCAGAGCGTCAACACAGTGGTGCACTGTGGGATAGCTCCCGGAGCTACTAAGGTCGATTTCCGTCCACACATAGGCTAACTCGACATAGCCATGTCGAATTTAGCGCTACTCCCCTCGTCGGGGTGGAGTACCGAATTCGAACTAAAGAGCCCTCTAGGTCGAACCAATTAGCTTCCTGGTGTGGACGGGTGCACGGTTAAATCGAATTAACGCTGCTAAATTCGACATAAACTCCTAGTGTAGACCAGGCCTGATAGACTTAGTAGAAAGACCAAAGATTTAAATGACATGTTATGTCCTTATTTACAAATATCAAACAAAACAATAAATTACATAAATATATTTGTAGTGGGTAGCATTACAAATCAGTTTTTCAGCACACTCAATGTTACCTCTACCCCATTCCTCAAAATGGCTTTCCCACTGTTAATACCCACAGTTACTTCTGTGTTTTAGTTTAGTTGCAGCCAGTTACTTTTCATCCAGATACCTCTTTAAGATCAGATCCTGGAATGAGTTGCATGCAGGTGAATCTCGGCATGAACACAGGACTCCACTGAAGTCAATGGTCTCCATGTAGGTGCAGGGGTCCATCCACATGGAGCTCATTGAACGATCAGGGTCTTAGTCAGAGACTGGAAGAATAATGAGTCTATCAAATTTGATTAAGGATTATCACTCCTGCTCCAAATATCACAAACGTTGACAATCATTTCACAGTCAGGTAAGAGCTAAGGGCTTCGCTAGACTTGGCTGGTAAATTTTTGTTGAAGTACAACTGAAAGAAAACAAGCCATCCGTATTCAAGATAACACTGAGGTCACAATCGGATGTAAGCATGTACCTAAAGTTGATCATGTGCTTAAATGCTGTATTGAATAGTGAGGTTTTCCTGAATCTGTGCCCAAATCAGGACACGTCATAATAACACATCTGAGGACCCTTGGGAAGGAAAAGCAATTGCCTATAACTACCCATTGGGACTTCCCTGAGAAGAAGTGAATTCACTGCAGGTGAATTTACAATCTAGTAGGATACAGCAGCTGAGTCTGGAGTACCACACTGGCAACAGTCATCAGCCTACAGACCTTTCTCATGTCACTCTGATTTCCAAAGATTAACAGCCAGTGCTGTCGCAGTTGTAAATCCTGATGTGACAGAAATCACAGAACCTGTAGGACAGAGAGACACTCAAAACAATTGTTGCCTTAAATTACGTGTTAAAACAAGAAGTACAAGTAGAAAATTAATTTAACTGTCAAAGGAAACAATTATCAAAAATGGTAAGTTTCTTTTTAGCACAAATCAACCAAAATTCACAATTCTTAAACATTGTTTTCCAATATAAATCTGTGAAATTTTACTCTGAATTAAATTCAAAGAAACATGAGAATCTCCTTTCTTTCCCCTCACATGAATGCTTTTGAACTGAAATGGATTTGAATAGTCCTGGCAAATAGATTCAAGGCAATGGTGCTCTTTAATTAATATCTGGAACACATGCATATTTATCACTTATGTTTGTCTCCTGTTGTACAAGGTGGTCTAGGATATGTACTCACCTCCTGCTAGTCAGATTTCACAATGTCAGTGATCATAAACCATCTGCAAAGGAAAAGGTGTTTATTGCCAGTGATTTATCCTCGAGTGAAATTTTCTTAAGAACAGATTTTATATTCTGGAGAAGACTTGAAAAAGAAGAAAATAAATTTAGACAACAATTTCTTCGGTGCTCTTTTTGCAATCATTGCAGTTATCCTTTTTTAAAAGAAAAACAAACAAACAAAATATCCCCCATTTGAATCCTATGTTGTCCTGGTCTTTAATCCTGCAATGAAGTATTAAACTAATATTGTAACATCACATCCAGGCCTATGGTAACACTTGATTATTACCTTTATTCAGGATCAAAGAGCAGAAGAAGCTGAAATATTAGAGAGAAACACCAAGGGCCTGATTATAGCTATTTAAGTCCTGGTTCACTGGGGAGCAGAGGGACATTGGTGTGGACCAGAAAGGGAGCCGGTAGTGGTGTGGCTGCCCACTCCAGCAGAATAGGGGTTAAAAAGCAGCCCTGGAGAGGGCAGTGGCTGGGATAAAAAAAAGTGAGAGCAGCTGAGCGAGTAGCTGACCACAGGTGTGGCCAGCTCAGTTAGGGCCCAGCTGGCCCTGATAAGAGGGCTGGAAGCCAGGAGCTGGGAGAGTCTCACTCCAGCTGCTTGGGAGCAAAGGGTACCCGAAGCAGAGCAGTGGTGGGAAAAGGCAAGAGGAGCTGGGGAGCTCTAGCCTGCCAACTCCCTAGGCTAAAGGCCAGCAGAGGTACTGGGGCCGCAGAGATATAGCCTGGGAATAGGCAGAAGCAGCTGGTCCAACCCCCTTGCCAATGATGAGTGGCCATTACAGACTGTAGTCTGCCCCAGGGAACAGGGGCTAGATGATGACTGGCAGTAGCCACTGAGGCAAGGTGGGTATAGAGGGTTGGGAGTTCCCCTGGGAGGGGAGAGACAGAGTGTAGGGTTATTGCTGGGACAGAACCCTGAGAAAAAGGGCACTGGAGTCCAGGAGGAACACAGGGGCTGAGGCAGGAGAGACACCAGCCAGCAGAGGGTGCTCTGAGAGCTGGAATTGAGCTAATTCCTGAGGTAACCAGCAGGAGGTGATGCACCACTGAGTCCACAGCCTGCTACAGAGCCCCTTTCCCTTCTAACACATCCACATAATGAGTGAGCAATCTTAAAATGTTGCTTGAGGTCCATGATCATAGGGGAAGAGTAGAGTATGTTCATAACACTCATCGCCCCAGAGAAGGTGAGTTGGGGGACAGGGAATGGCCATAACACATCTCCATTATGTACCACTGTGCTTTACACTTTTATTTTTATATCTATATATCCTGGGCTTCTAGGGAGCATGCTCCCTACAATGTCTCTCTTTTAAAAGAAAGCATTGTGCCTGCTCTTACAGTCTATAATGCATCCAGCCTCCACCACTAAGATAACATACCTCTTCTTCCCTCAACTCATCTCCTGTGGTTCTGGCACTAGGAGTCTTACTTTGGGCTAAATCACCTTTCAAAATGAGCAAATATGGCAAGAAAAATATGTTGTGCTTTGTCATGGCTCTTGAACTGCTGGTTGAGGATGGAACAGAATGTACTATCAATTATTGTCTCATCTGAAATAAAAGCAACTATTCTGAAAGATTAGGAGAAATTTAATTGATTGCTGCAGAACCTCCATTGTCAGAAGCTGAGCCATATCAGATGGTTTAAACTACTCCATGGTATGGAGTGTCGTTAAGTCTATTCAGGGTCATGCTTTCCATTTAACACTTCAAAGATGAACTTGACTGAAACCGCCATTTGGCCACACTCCATGTCTATATCATCCTTTCTATACACACTCGTAACTCCTACTCTTTCAATAGGTGTTATGGTTACAGCTTGAGAGGAGATTATATCTCAGAGAACAGCCACATGGCAGGTCTAATCAAGTTTACTTTGGAAGTGTTAAATGTGTGGAGTGATGCTCAATCTATGCAAAGTAAAGCTCCTGGGAGTTCTGTGCATGCACTGAAAGGAAAATATAGTCTTCTGCAGATGGAGGAAGCAAACTTATTAGGAATTAATAACAGTCTCAGTTCCAAGAAAATAGGCAAAAATAATGCACATAGTCCATATCTGTATAGCAAAACGTACTTAACAAGAAGGTCAGAGGGAAAGGATCCACTATGCAATTAATGACTTATCAATCTTGCAATACACAGGTAAACAAAGCTCCAGTTTAATAATGACCAAATCTTCTGATACCAGAAATACATATACAGAACTCTTATTTGTATAATTCAGTGGGGATCTTATTTATATTTCTTGGAATAGTTTATTTGCAGTTCTGTACACAGGTTTTAGAAAAACTCAATACCCTTTTCCCCCTACATCTTTCTTTAGATTGTTCTTCTGGTCTCCTACTATTGAAAGCTATAATGTGGCTCTGCTGTGTACAATGTGATATTTAGCACTAATTTGTGAGCCACTGTATGCAGATAAAACAAAGCAGCACCAAGGTTCTTTGCTAGCACCTCTGAATTGCACTGTGAAGGGAGATTGTAATGAATACCTAGCTTGGTTAAGGGCAAAATATATATTGTTACTTGTTCAGGTGTCAGGTCGTCTGTATAGAATGATCTCCAAAGATTTGGTTAATCCAGGACATGTGCCTTCTGATGTGATCCGTGACATGCTGATTCCTGATACAAATAGCTTGAACACTGTATACTGCAAATGACTTCAATTTTATGTTCTTTCCAGAAAACAGCCCCCTCTTAAAGCATATCAGTGAGGCACATTTTATTTTAACTGTTATATTTAAACTCTGCAGAATACTCTAACATTTAACAACTACCTTTTTACACCAGTATATTTTCTGGTGCCTTCTTTTCAGGTTCAAAGTTCCCGTCCAGCATAGATTAATACCCTTGCCTTTGATTATTTGCTGGGCACAAACCAAGTCTCTTATTGTTTTTTCCCTTTCCTATTTCCAAAGTCCCTCTTCTCAGCAGTCCTGGGGTAAATGATCAATGTTGCCTATAAAATTTTAATATGTAGCAAAGCAGCACTTAGAAATGCTTGAGACAGGATGTGGTTTCACAGAACTCCCATCATCAAAATCGAATATCCTGCAAACTTGCAGTACCTGGCACCATCTTCTAGATTTATGCTAATGGACTTCCTGGTCTTGTGGCCACAGAAATATACCAAATAGCTAAAAAAAAAACCCTAAGAATTCAGTGCATTTTTTATTTTGGCCCTGCACTCTAGTGTCACAGATAATTGTGAGCAACATGTTGGCCTCTTGGGAAAGTCATGCAATAAGAGTCAGGACAAATACAAAATGTGGTCAATAAGGGCAGTGTTTCCTAGTGGATAGATCTCTAAATTAAACTCAAGAAATCTGGATTTTAATCCTGTTTCTGCTAGTGTCCCAATGGGTGACATTGAGCAAGTCACTTCCCCACTCTGTGCTTCAGTTTTCCTATCTGTAAAATTGGGATATTGATACTGACTTCATTTGTAAAGTGTTTTGAGGTCTATTGATTAAAAGCAACACACACACACACACACACACACACATTTGTATGCACAAATACAAGGAGTAAGGGGAATTAATAGGAAGAACTGGAAGTTTTCACACACAAACAAGATAAGTTGTAACTTACCGGTAACTGGCATTACAAAGTCTTTGTGGGATAGATCTCATGGCTGAAATATTGGTATAGAGGGGTGTAATGTATTCAGGAAAGACAGGCAGGAAAAAAAAGTGAGGAAGTATTGCATTATAACTCAAGAATATATGTACTAGTTCTGAAGTCTAGAAGGAGATGAGAAGCAAACCAGTTGAATGTCTCTGTGGGTAAAGATACAAGGGGGAAAATAGGGGTGACATCATGGGAGGGGTGTACTATAGACCACCCGGACATTTGTTGGAAAACACAAAATTTCCAATAAGCCCTTGGAATGTATTTTGGACAATTTCTTGTTGCAGAAAGTGGAGGATGTAATCAGGAGGTAGGAAGGGAGCCATTTTACACTTGACTCTGAGGGAGGAATTGTTTGTGAATCTGAAGGTGAAAGGTAATTTGGGTTAAAGTGATCATGAAATGATAGATTTTATATTTCTAAGGAAAGGAAGGAAGAGCAGAGTGATGACAATTGGCATCAAAAAAGCAGACTGTAACAAACTCAGAGAACTGGTAAGGAACCCAGGGAAGGAAATCTAAGAGATAAAGGAGTTCAGGAGAGCTGGCAGTTTCTTTAGGAGACAATATTAAAGGCACAACTGCAAACTATCCCTATGCAAAGGAAAGATAGAAAGAATAGTCAGAAGCCAGTATGGTTCCATCAGGAGCTCTTTAATGACTTGAAAATCAAAAAAGAATCCTACAATAGAAACATGGATGAATTGCTAAAGAGGAGTACAAAAGAATAGCAGAAGTGTGTAGGGACAAAATCAGAAAGGTTAAGGCACAATTGAGTTATACCTAGCAGGGGATATAAAGGCAATAAGAGCACCTTCAAGAGAATGATGAAGGAAAGTGTAGGTCCTCTACTTAGTGGGAAAGGAGAGATAATAACTGATGACATCAAGAAGGCTGAGGTGTGTAAAGCCTATTTTGCTTCATTAAAAATATTAATGGTGACCAGGAACTCAATACAATTAATATTAACGATGAGGAAGAAGGACAAACCCAAATAGGGAAAAAACAGGTTAAAGAATATTTAGATATGTCAGAAGCATTCAAGGCAACAGAGTCTGATGAAATTCATCCTAGAGTACTTAAGGAACTAGCTGAAGCAATCTCAGAACCATTAGCAATTATCGTTTAGAACTCACGGAGGATGGGTGAGGTCTGGGACGAATAATTCTCATTTTTATATATAATTTTCAGGAGATGAGAAAGAAAAGCCTCTGAGGAAAATGACCTGTTCTAAATCATGTTAGAAAATTAGAACTGAAAATCATTTAACTGCTACTGTAGATGAAGCAAACTATCTTTGACTCCATTTGGAGAAGGCATGATAGAAACACATGTAGTAGAGTCTTTTGCCAAACTTGTGAAGTGTGCAGCTAAGGAAGGATGCATACACGTGTATGTGAGAGACCATCTTAGGCCCCAACTCTGCATAACATAAGAACATAAGAACGGCCATACTGGGTCAGACCAAAGGTCCATCCAGCCCAGTATCCTGTCATCCGACAGTGGCCAATGCCAGGTGCCCCAGAGGGAGTGAACCGAACAGGCAATGATCAAGTGATCTCTCTCCTGCCATCCATCTCCATCTTCCATCTGACAAACAGAGGTTAGGGACACCATTCCTTATCCATCCTGGCTAATAGCCATTAATGGACTTAACCTCCATGAATTTATCCAGTTCTCTTTTAAACGCTGTTATAGTCCTAGCTTTCACAACCTCCTCAGGTAAGGAGTTCCACAGGTTGACTGTGCGCCGCGTGAAGAAGAACTTCCTTGTATTTGTTTTAAACCTGCTGCCTATTAATTTCATTTGGTGACCCCTAGTTCTTGTATTATGGGAATAAGTAAATAACTTTTTCTTATCCACTTTTTCCACATCACTCATGATTTTATATACCTCTATCATATCCCCCCTTAGTCTCCTCTTTTCCAAGCTGAAGAGTCCTAGCCTCTTTAATCTCTCCTCATATGGGACCCGTTCCAAACCCCTAATCATTTTAGTTGCCCTTTTCTGAACCTTTTCTAGTACCAGTATATCTTTTTTGAGATGAGGAGACCACATCTGTATGCAGTATTCAAGATGTGGGCATACCATCGATTTATGTAAGGGCAATAATATATTCTCAGTCTTATTCTCTATCCCCTTTTTAATGATTCCTAACATCCTGTTTGCTTTTTGACCGCCTCTGCACACTGCGTGGACATCTTCATCATATTGTATGTATAATTGGGGTTATTTTTTCCAATGTGCATTACTTTACATTTATCCACATTAAATTTCATTTGCCATTTTGTTGCCCAATCACTTAGTTTTGTGAGATCTTTTTGAAGTTCATCACAGTCTGCTTTGGTTTTAACTATCTTGAGCAGTTTAGTATCATCTGCAAACTTTGCTACCTCACTGTTTACCCCTTTCTCCAGATCATTTATGAATAAGTTGAACAGGATTGGTCCTAGGACTGACCCTTGGGGAACACCACTAGTTACTCCTCTCCATTCTGAGAATTTACCATTAATTCCTACCCTTTGTTCCCTGTCTTCTAACCAGTTCTCAATCCATGAAAGGACCTTCCCTTTTATCCCATGACAGCTTAATTTACGTAAGAGCCTTTGGTGAGGGACCTTGTCAAAGGCTTTCTGGAAATCTAAGTACACTATGTCCACTGGATCCCCTTTGTCCACATGTTTGTTGACCCCTTCAAAGAACTCTAATAGATTAGTAAGACGCGATTTCCTTTTACAGAAACCATGTTGACCATTGCTCAACAGTTTATGCTTTTCTATGTGTCTGACTATTTTATTCTTAACTATTGTTTAGACTAATTTGCCTGGTATCGACGTTAGACTTACCGGTCTGTAATTGCCGGGATCACCTCTAGAGCCCTTTTTAAATATTGGTGTTACATTAGCTAACTGCAAAACCACATATAAGTGTTTAAGTTGACATACCCACCTGCTAAATAGTCTTTTTTCCCTGGCTAGGCACAATTTTTAATTGTATCCAAACAAGAAGAAATATACCTACCATGTGAAGGGGGTGCTGAAGTAATCTGCACTAGAGGGAATTTGGTTAGGATTCACTAAGGTTGTGTGCAAGAAAAGCGTGTTGACTATGGCCTGTACTTGTAGCAGAGCAGCCTAGCTTGTGTCCTAGCCAGTCTGCCTCTGCCTTTATCCGTGCCCTTAATGTTCCATACAGCTAATTAGCAAATGGCCTTATGCTGCAAGGTGCTGAGTGCCTCTTTTGAAGCTCTACTTACCTGATCAAAGTGAATGCTAATTCATATTGCTGCACATATTGCAAAAGGTGCTTAGCAACTTAAAGGTTCAGGCCATAATTAGGCAACAATTTTGTAAAGTGTTCCTTTCTTCATCAGCTTTAAAACTCATTTACTTCACTTGAACATGTGTCAAAACATGCCAGACTATGAGCTTGGTCTCAAGATCATTTCAATCCATGACTCCATTAATCTTACAGCTCCCTTTTTATTGAATGATTGTGGTGCATTTTATATTCATTTTTATTCTTTCTCTCTCTCTTTCTCTCACCAGTTTAGGTTAAGTTTAGCTTTTTTCAATCCAGAGACACTCAACATTTTCTCTGACAGAAAGTGTGGTTATTTTGCACATATTGAAAAATCTAGTTTCCTGTTTATTTTTCTTAAGGAAACAGAAAAAAAAATATTTTTCAGAAGAGCTCATCATCCTGAGATGCTTGTGTCTGCTAGAAGAAAATATGCAAATCTCTTTAAATTAAATATTTGATTGAATATCATAACATAAAAGACGATAAAAGGCAAAAAACAAAGGACAAGTAAATCACACCTAGAAACAAAAGAATAATAACATTATTATTATAAAACTAAGAAGTCCTACTGGAGGTAGCACAGAAGACATTCTTCACCTCCAATGTTATTAAGTGAATATAGCCAATCATTGGTGACTAAGGTGTCTAAACACTTTTGAGAATCAGGGCCTACAACACTAATCATTGCCTCTAACTCACTTACCCTCCATATACCTACTTGGAACAAATGGTGATATGGAAAGTAACATTGCCTATGTTATATTTACAAATCTGGAAACTTTGTATTGACTTCATAGGAAAAATGTAGCTCTGAACCTTATCCTATTTACTCTTTGTATAAATATATATGATTTAGTAGTTCAATAGAGTTTGCGATTAACTAGAATGTCTATCAATACAGGGCTTAATTATGGCAACATTACCAACCAAAATTCTGGTTGACTTCTCAGAGTTTTGCCTTTGCTTCAGATGATAGTCCAAGATATGTAGTCAGAAGTGCTCTGCATTCCTTCATGTCCAAATATTATACCTGAATAAACACATGAATACTAAATGCTAGTTTTTATTGTTATAGTGATTAAGGGCTTGTGCCCGCAGATCTTTATCAGGCAAAACTCTGACTTCAGTGGGAATTTTGCCAGAGTAAAGACAGAATCAAGGCCTAAGTGAGCACTCTTCAATCTTATTACACCTGCTTCATTTGCTGTTGTTTATATGTTTTGGTAGCACCAGATGGAAGCAGCTCCTATCCAGGCCAGACTTGCTGCAATAAAACAATATGTTGCTGGGCTTGTGTGGTGCTACTATACCATTTACAAACTGGCAAGGATCTGCTTACTTATCTACCAAAATGACTCTGTAGTAATTAGAATTGATCTTCTTTATAGATGAGCACATTGTGATCACCTAGTGGGATTTCACATAGGGAAAAAGAAAAGTGGCCACATTTTAAGAAACTTTTTCTTTATGTAAACTCTTTCATCCACATCCGCCATTCTTGGCCCTGCTACAGGACAAAGGTCTCTTCAGCATTGCTCCTGTCCAATATACTGAAGGCTTTGGCTATGCTAAGCAACTGGAGGTTGGCAAGAGCATGACACTATTAGCCAAAGCTGTCTCTGAAGTCTCAGTTGACCTTAATACCAAGGTTGAACTTGCCAGGGACTGTCATCTTCCTGATTCCCCATTGGCAATACTCAGAGGTTCTCTGTCAAACTGACAATGAGGTAGCGACTCAGGCTTCTAGGTCAGTTTACACAAATGCATCTTATCAAATATGTCACAATTATGGAAGGTTACAAATCTAGAACAGGAGACTTAAGATATTAATGCTCTTTATTTCTGAAGTAAATGTATAAGGTGGGGGTTTTATCTGCATTTTTTTTAATTTATTTTTTTGCTGCTTCTGTCTTGTATCAAACCATCTGGTTTATGCAAATCTCAGAACAAGGTACTAACAATGGCTGTTAAAAGCATGAGTAGTTGGCTTTCGTATTTGCTTTATTATTACTCCACCTACTGGAGTTGTGCTAAAATGAATTCCTAGTTTATTCGTGATTAAAAAAAATATTGAGAAGTGAAAGCTACCCCATAACACAAGCACTGAGTGGTAAATAATACAGAAATTATGGGGAACATCAGTTCTAAGGAATAAAAAATGGTTCTTTATGGTGCTGGTACAGGCTGATGATGCGTTTCTTCGTTTCTGTACATAAACATTAGATATTTTTTATTGAAAGAATATCCCTATAATGTAGCATGAGAGGAGCAGATATGAAAAATTTGTTCATATGTTTATAGCCATTCCACTGTATCTGTACAGCACTGTATTAATATATTACAATCTACATGAAAATGAGTTAAATAACAATTAAAAGTTAAGTATTGTGAATGCCACTAAGATGTAGATAAATATAGTATGACACTATCTGAAAAATTACAATAGGGGAAACAAAGGCTGTCACAAACCAGCTGTGTTCAGATATTCAGAACTGAAGTTTACAGGATATGATTCCTTATGGAAGTAGAATTGCTCAGGGAGCTGAAACTGCAAGAAGTGCTTTCGACACCAGAGTGGAACTTGTTAGTTCTGGGAGCCAAGTACTTCTGGTTCCAGGACAATGGAGGGTTGTAGCTTCTGAAAGGGTTAGGCAAAAGTGACACAGAAATGTGGGGTCACCTCAGATTTTAGTGCAGTTTTGAGCAACCTGAGGGCTGCTTGAACTTGCACTGGCCGTCAGCGGTCCCAAAAGCATAATGGCAGCCAACAATAGTAGTGTTACAGATATCTTCTCCTCTCTGATTTCATCTATAACATGCTTATTGTGGTAGGGTCTGTTGCAGGGGGTGATATAGGGCCAGCTATACTGGGTCTGTGCCTTCTGCAGAAGCCTGTTACATCAGGAAATTCCCTGGGAGCCAGATCTGTTGGCTTTATGGTGCCTATGTAAAAGGGTCATGGGGCAGTGATGACTTGAGGATCATTGATGGCTGGCAATCCTCCCCTCACTTAGCTCGCATGCATATTTTGTATGGTCTCTCTCTTGGCTATCTCCTTCATGTCCTTCTTTTTGGAGGGCCATTCTGCTCATAAATTAGCTGCATGCTTTCACTAACTGCCAAGTAAGAGTGGGCTTAGACTTATAAATTGTCTAAGATTGCAAGCCCATAAAACATTAGGTGTGTGTTTGATCAAGTGTGAGGATCAGTGTGGTGCTTATCCTTTTTGCTTCTGTGAAGGTAAAGTAGGATTAGCACCACATTGATCCTTGCACTCTCCCATGCCTGCCAACACTTACCATCCCCAAAAGATAACCTGAGCAGTGGTTTAAAGATAGCTTACTGTCACAGTCTGGCTACAAACATTAGAATTCTGTACATGGTGCGAGATACCCATGAACATCATTTGGGGTGTCAGAATATAAGTACAGGTATATATTATCTGCAGGAACAATATGAGCACAACAAGGCCAAGGCATAGACAGACACCAGCAGCAAAGTAAACTGTAATATAGGATAGGATTTGCCCTACTGGGGAAAACCAGTAGTCCATTAAGTCTGGAATCCTCATTTCCCCAGTAGTCACTGGTCTATATTTGATTGATTACCCCTCATAACACACCATGGTATAGCTGGTTGCACAATGCTTAATAGTCTAATACTATCCCTCCCTGCCGGCCACACCTCTCCCTCATCCAATTTCCTCCTGCCAATTTCTGACTGAACAGCCAGGACAGGAGCCAGTAAGTTATGTTGAGAATTCAGGGAGAGATGCAGGAAGGAAAGTACATAGGAAACAGCCAGTGGGAAGAGTGGGGCTGATGAGTGAGAGGAGTGGGATGTAATTGATTGCGGAAGAATGGTGAGAGGTATTTTATCTTGCAAGAGAGGGAGTGAGCAGAAGGTAGGAAGATGACAGGACAGGAGCAGGGAGGTATTATAAATTGGTTTAGTTCTATTCTTTCCCAGTACCTCAGTGCCAAACACAGTACGCTTGTCCTCAGTGCTCCAGGGTTTGAGGTACAGGCCTAAGTGGTCATCCAAAGGACATTCAATTAGCTTTCATGTGGAGCAAAGCCAAAATAAGAGAGCCTGCACCTGTGGATTCTTGATGGAAAAAACACTCTTGACTGAGCATGGCTAAAGTGAGATGCTTTTTCTGCACAGCACAGTGTGACTGTGTACTGCATACAAGAGGATCAGCACAGCTGGTTGTTAGCATCCTGATTAGGGATGGATGAACCGGTTTGGATAAAACAAGAAATAGCCTGAATCTTTGTCTCAAGCATAAACTGAACCTGAATTTGGAAAAAATTGTATAATTATTTTAATTGTTTAAATTTCCATGTATCTCTGTACTTCCTGGTTGTAGCCAAATGGAAGTGGAAATGCCAAAAATGCTGAGAGATGTAAAGAATAGCACATTTCCTGGCTGAAGGAAAGCGGGAAACACTGAAAGTCTTACAAGAAACTCTATTCATTTGAGATTTCAGCCACATTTCAAGACTAAAGTGAAGCTTTCAACACTTCTCAGAACCCAGCCACTGGACATTTGGAGGTTTGCCCATCACCAGTCTGTATTCCCAAATCTGTGCCAGGTAGCAGAAAACTGACAGTCTTAAACAATAGCATCAGTTTTCCTGGAAGGCTCTTTGCAGTTTTTATAAAGTTTCTCAAGAGGATATTAAGCTCAGAGTGTTGAAAGTTTCCATCATGCTCAGTTGACAGTCTAACATCTCTAGACCAAAGGGACATTTAACTTCTTTCTCTGGAATACTAATAGAGTGTTGACAAAGCTAAACTAAAGGTCTGTGGGAGCATTGCAGAAATATTTAGGTCCCAATTTAAACAAAGGTTCCAAATGGCACTAAAGCTGGAACATGCTTTTTGAAAATGCATCTAAATATTTTATACTTTTTAAAAATGCCATTTTTATACAAAGACTTCTTAAAATACAGGAAAAAAACATATTTACAAGTCAGTATTCTACAGAATGTATTCAATTGCCTCTTCTAGTTTACTTCTTAATTTAATGAAGATGAACACCTATAGCTAGTTATTTTCTTGGGCCACTCATTTCAACTCTAACCAATCTTCAGAAGTCTACATTTTACAGAGAAAACTGATATACATGTTAGGGTTTTCTTTCCTTTAATTGCACAGTGCGATTGTTTCCAGCAAATTAAAATTTCTGACACCAATTATTTTGCAGTATGGGGATGTCGTCTTTTACCTTCATTTCATTTGCTCTAAATTAATCTGACAGTAATTAGATTTTAAATAAAAATTTCTAGGTATTTTTCCCTCTTAGAATTACTTCCTTGTAAAGTGTGGTTCCCTTTGCATTAAACTTGGTGACTTACTTGCTCTTAGTTCTGAAATATTCTGACACTAATTACTTTTTGAAATATAACCATTTAACTATGTTTCTCTGATTTTTTTTCCTCATTTCAGATTAGTTTAGCAGCATTGGCTTGTTGTTTTATTGCTAAATATTGAAGTTGAGAGCCATATTACATATATCAGTGTGCTATTTTTTCTGTCTTTAGCTTCGTTAATTAAATTCTGAATCCTCTCTATTTCTTATGATTTGTAATGTCTGTTGCCAAATCCCAGGTTCTGCATGTGAAATCTACTCAGTATAAATATTTTATATGTCCAAATGTTTTTGAAAACTACTTCAGCCATAATGTCTAGCATTTTCCTCCTTTGCAGAGTGCTGAATGACCATAGTATAAAATAGTATAAAAATAAAAGATCTCCTGATGCACTCCAAGCCAAAATGAAAGTTTAAGTGTAGATTACCTTTGTTGATAGGAAACAGAAAAATGTGAGCATTCTTAAATTACTGGGTCACTTTCTGATAGAAAAGTAGGAATTGCTATATCAGGTCAGAGCAGTGGTGCATCTGGTCCAATAGCCTGTCTGAGGCAGTGACCAGCACCATCTGCTTCAGAGGAAGGTGTACGAAACTCTGCCTTTGGCAGTCACAGACTAACCTGTCCATAGGGAAAGTCTCTTCCTAAAGTCTGTTAGCTAACCATTGATTTATGCCAAAACATCAGGGTTCATATGCTTTCCAGAAAAATACTTTTTAAAAAAAAATTCCTACTTTTAATTCTGGCTATTCTTGTTATCCATATTAATGGCCATTCATTTTTTTAGGGCTGTCAATTAATCACAGTTAACTCATGAGATTAACTCAAAAAAATTAATCACGATTAATCACATTGTTATACAATAGAATACCAATTGAAATGTATTAAATATTTTTGGATGTTTTTCTACATTTTCAAATATATCGATTTCAATTACAACACAGAATACAAAGTGTACAGTGCTCACTTTATATTATTTTTATTACAAATATTTGCACTGTAAAAATGATAAAAGAAATAGTATTTTTCAATTTACCTCATAAATAGTGCAATCTCTTTATCAAGAAAGTGCAACTTACAAATGTAGTTCTTTTTGTTACATAACTCCACTCAAAAACAATACAATATAAAACTTTAGAGCCTACAAGTCCACTCAGTCCTACTTCTTGTTCAGCCAATCACTAAGAGAAACAAGTTTGTTTACATTTATGGAAAATAATGCTGTCCACTTCTTAATTACAATGTCACCTGAAAGTGCCAGATGTGCTAAAGATTCATATGCCTCTTCATTCTTCGGTCATTGTTCCAGAGGACATGTTTCCATGCTGATGGCACTCGTTAAAAATAAAATACATTAATTAAATTTGTGATTGAACTCCTTGGGGAGAATTGTATGTCTCCTGCTCTGTTTAAGTGTTTTGCCATATATTTCATGGGAAAGCAGTCTCGGATGATGACTTAGCGTGTTGTTCTTTTCAAGAACACTTGCACTGAAAATTTGACAAAACGCAAAGAAGATATCAATGTGTAATTTCTAAAGATAGCTACAGCACTTGACGTAAGATTTAAAAATCTGAAGTGCATTCCAAACTCTGAGAGGGATGAGGTGTGGAACATGCTTTCAGAAGTTTTAAAAGAGCAACATTCTGATACGGAAACTACAGAACCCAAACCACCAAAAAAGAAAATCAGCCTTTTGCTGGTGACATCTGACTTAGATGATGAAAATGAACATGTGTTGGTCTGCACTACTTTGGATTGTTATCAAGCAGAACCAGTGATCGGCACGGAAGCATCAAGGGACATATAAATCTTTAGCGCATCTGACATGTAAATATCTTAAGATGCTGGCTAGAACAGTGCTAAGCAAATGCCTGTTCTCACTTTCAGGTGACATTGTAAACAAGAAGCAGACAGCATTATGTTCTGCAAATGTAAACAAACATGTTTGTCTGAGCAATTGGCTGAACAAGAAGTAGGACTGATTGGACTTGCAGGGTCTAAAGTTTTACATTCTTTTATTTTTGAATGCAAGGCTTTTTGTACATAATTCTACATTTGTAAGTTCAACTTTAATGATAAAGAGATTGCACTACAGTACTTGAATTAGGTGAATTGAAAAATACTATTTTGTTTTTTACAGTGAAAATATTTATAATAAAAAATAGATATAAAGTGAGCACTGTACATTTTGTATTCTGGGTTGTAATTTAAATAAGTATATTTGAAAATGTAGAAAACATCCAAAACATTTAAATAAATGGTATTCTATTATTTTTTAACAGCGCAGTTAATCACAATTAATTTTTTAATCGCTTGACAGCCCTACTTTTTCTTTGTTTTGAATCTTGCTAAGCTCTTTGCCTCAATCATTTGCTCACAAATTCTAAAGACTACAAGATTTTTGTAGAGTGTGGGGTAGTTTTTAATTGGTAAAATGTTAATCTGTTTGTAACACATCTAGTGCAAAATATCTAGAATTACAGCAATCCTTTAATTACATAGTGTCAGTATGTAAAACTGTTCTAGAATGTAATGGAAATGGACATGGAATCTGATTCATGAGGGGCATTCTCAGACAATTGTATCTATGTTCTCTGAGTTTGATTCCATGGATTCTAGAGACAATCCTACACAGGGAGTTTGATGCAGGCTCAACAAGAACTTGGTGTACAGACCTAGCCAAAAGCAATGTGTCATAACGTACCATTTTCAATGCACACAAAAGAGAGGATAATAATATTAAGGCTAAATTCTGTTCCTGATGTGGATGAACACTGTTCCAATGCCAGGGAAAACTGTTTTCAAGATATGCAATGCATATTGGGGGGACAAAATCAAGTCTTACATTTGAATTCAAGGAAATATGGCATAATTAAATTTATATTCTTCCTCACTAAGGGTGAAATTCACCCCTATGCAAACAGCCAGAACAAGTCATGTGCACCATTTTTGCCCTCAAGATAGGTCTGAAAATAGGACATCTGTGGTACATAGATCTTCTGGAAGGACTCTGCAAAGGAGTGAATTTCACACATGATTAGAGATGCACAGCACAATCAGATACAACACTGAACAGATTAAGTAGGAAATTAAATCTGTAAATCAGTATCCTGCTGAGCAGGCTTCTCTTATTTAGCTTTTCTCTATAGGTCCTTGTATATCCGTCTCCAACTGGTGGGAGATCAGTCTTTTACACCTCCTACTCAGGCTATTGAGGTCCACCTACTCATTAGCCTGATTAGGAGGCAGTCAGATCAAGAGGAGGTTGTCCAATCAAGAATGGAGGAAAGCAGCTACTGCTTCTCATACGTGGCCACTTGCCTGCCTAATTTCTTCTATGGGAGTTAGGTGCCTAAATACTTTTGAGGATCTGGGCCTTCAGTTCTTCGGGTTTTTCCCTGGTATAAAATAGTGAAGAGGTATTTCTGACATAAAACTATTCCCTCCATGAGCCGTGAAGGTCTGTAAAGGGCCCATGTTCTCTAACACTCTTGCATAAAAAAACCTCAAGATTATCAAGTGTCCAATAATTTTGGATGCCTCAATTTTAAGACATCTAGGTACTGATTTTCCAGGGGTGGTGAGCAACCACAAATCCATCTGAGGTTAATAGAAGATACAGGTCCCCAGCATCTCAAAATCAGATCTGAGGTGTCCCAGTTTAAGTATACAACAATTAAGGCATCCCAAGTTTGAGGCCACTTATGATATGGTGCTTTCTATGCAATATAGAAATAATATCTAGGGAATATTTTTATAAACTGAAGAGGGATAGAACCTGTCAGCTGCAGCACAAAAAAGGTTTTACAGCAAAAACTGTGATGTCCTATATCTGGTTCCTGTTTTGTTTTGTGTGTGTGGGAGGTATCCCCAGCATTATGAGGGGTTTTTTTTGGTAAATGCAGCAATAGATGCTTTAACTAGATTTAACTGCTCTGTAATTAATTCCCATGAGGATGTCCTTAGCTTCCTCCCACAGGAAGAGCTAATGAAGGAGGAGAAATATCTATTCTGGAAATGAGCATTAAAAAGGTCTGAGGCAGAGAACAAAAATCACAAAGGTTATGAGTAGTGTGTCCTCTAAAATACCATGGCAAAGATTTCTTCATTTTCAATGCTTTTATCTGGAAGCCCAAGAAGAAAACTAGAATTGTCAGTAAAAGGGAGGGAGAAAACGGACACACTAGAACAAAACATTGTATGGGACTCTCTTCATGTACACATTGGCACGAATAATAGAGGATTAAATTTAGTCTCTTAGAAAGAGAGGCAAAATTTAAATGAGGTAGAATACACAGGGAAGTAGGAGAGGCAGAGGCAGAATCTTCCTACAGTTTTTTAATCTTAGGAATGTTTGTTCTCATCTAAAAAGATGAATAAGTATTCTCTAGAATGAAGGGATGGGTGGGATAAAGGGTGTCCTTAGGATCACCTCTACACAGGCCTTTGGGAACAGGTCTGTCAGGGACAAGGAGTTCACACTAGTACGTTGTGGCAGATTAAATGAACATCAGCAAATGAAGTTGGTAGATTCTAGCCCTGTATTTTCTTTTGTAGGGGTCAAAGTACAATTTCAAAAATACTTGACCAATAGCTCAGTAAAATGTACCTTTACTTATGGGAATCAAGCCATTTGATTTTCTTGTTCTGGGCGAGTTGGCTAAAAGCTTACTGATTCTGTGACCAAAGATCCCCATAAAATGTTGAGGTACAAATTCTGAGAAACATAAGATTCTGAGAAATTCTGAGAAACGTGTCATAGGAGGTTTTAGCTGCTTCTAACTACAACTTCTAACTACAAAGATATCACATTGGAAGTAAACATGTGTGAGTTACTCAGACAGAAGTTGATGTTTTAATATCTTCTGTACTGCATGAAGACTTTTATTAAAATTTGTTCTTTTTTTGCTGCTGTATATGAGATTTACCTCCTTGTCCACTTCCCAGAATGGCATAGAATCATTGGACTGAATAAGATTAGCCTTAACACCTCCCCACCCCAAAAACCTAAGAGTTGTCATTGCTTTTTCAAGTGAAGATTAAATATGGGATCATTGGATCATAAGGTTTTAAGCCTCCTCAGAGAGGGGTGTGGATGGAAGTTATTTGGATTTAGCACCATGGAGATCAGAATGTGGCTAGTGAATACTGTGTAGCTTATATCAGATGGAAGAATGTAACTATGTGTTACACCCTCTAGACATGAGAAGAGGAAAAGACCCTACATCCCCACATATCTGTGACACTGAATTCTGACTGGAAAATCTGAAAATAGATTAGGACCTAGCAGTACCAGATCTCAGAACAGAATTAAACTCACTTCTAGGTAACATTTAGTAGGAGAATCAAGACAGGGAACCAGTAATAACAATCTTCATAGTAATAATAAATCATCTCCAAAAGAATGGAGGCATAGATGTATATGACATTATAACTGTGACACTACCATGCTATAAATGTGTCTAGTAATAAAAGTGTGAATACACCCTTGATTTTTATGGATTTATTTCTTCTTCTCCTCCCCCACCAGAAACAAACCAGTATTCCAGGCTAAAACATGTATAACCTGATTGATAGTGGGCCACCGCTGAGATCACATATCAAGATAAGGGGCTTCCCATAGATTTGACAGATCAAGCCTGATTTGCCTTTCTCCCCTAATATCTGTTAAAGTCCCTAATTCTTTATTTTGCCATAAACACAAATGGTCCAGTGATCATTGCCAACACTCAAGCAATAATGAGTAGCTCTGTTACAACAAACCACTGTACACATGCAATAGAAGAAAACAAATCAGCAAGGAAACAGATTTCAGCTTTAGGCTACCCTAGGGTGTTATAGAGAACAGTGTGGGGTGAAAATATTTTAACAGTTATGAAAAGTGTTTCATTAGTATCCTGATAATTGAAGCATATTGGGCTTTCTTGCTGTAATGATATGTAATCCATGTCGATGGGCTAATAGAGACAGAAGTGGAGACCCATTAAGACTCTATCTGCAGTGTTAGGGTCTGACTAAATCTAGAACAGGGAGAATTATTTTTATTTTCTCTTGAAATGAAGCCTGTAAGTCCTACGCACTTTTCCTTTTGTCAGAAACGTCACTCCCTTAAATCTATAGAAAATTTTGCAGGTCAAAAGTAAAAATGCTTTCAGGTTCTTTCTTTCCCCCCCTTATTATCAATAGATGAATGCCTGTTAGATTTTTTCCATTATAAGCTCTATTTAAGGAATTTAGAATATGTCCACAAAAGTTAGCTTTTGACTGTAATTTGACATATGTTTCAAACCAAAAGAATGAGTTTACAAAAATGCATTTTGCATGTGTTAAATGCCAGGAGTTAAAAATGTTTCAAAACAAATCCCAGGCTATGTATCTTACCACAGTATCTGTACTAAAACAAAACCTAGCACACAATTAGAGCTGACCTGGAGAGACTTACTCACACAAGTAGTTCATTCAGCTTCACTGGAAGGACACATTTAAATAAAGATGACTCACAGGACTGTGTCCTTAATTAATTATATGAATTAGATACTTTTGACCCTTTGAAAGAAATCCAGCCATATCAAACTTTACAGTTAGCACACTAAATGCATTCAGAAATGTTTTGCCACAATGCAGTAAGCCTTCCATCCCTATGCATGAGGGGTAAAATCCACTCAAAGAAGCTCATATAGCTGGGTTTTGTAGGGGGCACTAAATGAGAGTTGGGGGAAGAAATAGAATTCCCCCCACAAATCCTTGGCACACCAGGGAGCTGCAGTGCAGCCACTTTGCTGCCATTACTCCAGTGAGAAGGTTGTGCAAGCTGCCAATATTTCATACTCTCCTTTGTGGAGTATTAGGTGACCTCAGATAGCCACAATCCCTTCCACTTCTTGCTTTCAAGCTTCCATCATGCCCTGAGTTCTCCAGAGCCACTGCAGGTCCCCCTTTCTGCAACACATAGGGTGAGTAGAGGTCCCCTATGCAGTTGGTTTGCACACCACTCTCCCCTTGAGCTTAAGTAATATGCAGTCCTTGTGTATGGTCCTCCAAACCATGGGTAAATTTCACCTGCAGAATCATCCCTGCAATCCTTTCTCAAGCAAAACTGAGACTCAAGTATATCAATGGGGTTTTGCCCGGGAAAGAGTCAAGTCCTGTGTTGTTGAGATGACTTGTGGCTGAACTTTTACATTGGTTGAAGCTTTCAAATCCATTAGATTTAGAGTATGCTCTCATTTACTGGTCCTTTCCATATTTTGTTTTATATTGGCTTTTCTTGATACATTTCTTAATGATTGAAAACAGCTGTGTTTAAATTAAAGGAACTTTGCTCCTGCCTGGGGCCTGGTTCTACTTGGTCTTCCAGTCAGTGTTTTATGCTACATTTGACATTGTGACTATTTCCTTTGCAACACACATGACATCGCAAATACAGAATTATTAAGACAGATGGATTTTAAAATAATATTCTTTCAGTACTGGGTGGAAAACATGAACTCCTCCAATAATTCACCAAATATTTTTATTTTTTGTGTCAATGCTCCATTGTGAAAGTTGTCCTTTCTCTCATGGTGTCCGTTTACTACATGTTTTATCCCTGACTGAATACGTGATTCCTGATGCTCCATATGGGGCTTCCTCCTTGATTTCAAAGCCAGCAGCTCTGTAAGCCTGGTCCAAAGGACACTGAAGTCAATGCAAAGAGCCCCTTTGACTGCAGTCTGCAATGGATCAGGACTTATGTGGTAGCAGTGGACTAGTCCTTCCTCTCCTTTGTTTGGTTACTTGTGGTGTGAATTATATGCTTCATAAGGTCAACTCTGTTTATGGCATGATAACGAAGTTCTCACTAATTCACTAGTAACAGCCCTGCTCAGATGAGAGGACAGGAGCTTCATGGGAACACCTTTCCAACCCTGATGAGTGGAAAAGGAAAAATAAAAATTTGAAGGGTGCCGGATTGTTTTTTTACGAAGCAGCTATCCATAGTTTGCTCCTTCCTTTGTTGTAGATGACATTTCCAGAGAAAGCCCTTTTAAACAAACTGATTTGCCTTTTTGTGTACATATCATTTCAAGCTATCATGGCGGTTTCTTTTTCTTGCAAGCTCCTTAGCAGAGAGAGAGGAGCCAAGACAAAAAATAAACAAACAAATCCTTTGTGAATCCTTGTTGGAGAGGGCTGGGGAAACAGAGATTAGAGATAAAGAGAGATTTGCTTATTCTATTGAAATACTGGGTGGCAGCAACTTGCACCATGTATATCATCCCAGCTGCTGTGCATGGTTTCCCACAAAGTGTCTCTGACAGTTGGGTATCATTCTGGTTCCGCTGGCATTTAGCATCTTACTTACAACTAGTGCAGGCCAGAGGCAACAGACTGTTTAATTAGAACAAAACATGATGGCTTGTGGTAGGCACACCTCGCCTGTGATTTTTGCCCAGTGCTCTGACTGTCAAGATGAAGAAAGATATTCATTCTCATGCGTGTGCATGTCACCATCTGTGTAGCAGGGTTAAGCCTCTTTGAAGGATGACTCAGGAGAACAATAAGCTTGATTATTATTTCACTCACGCTCATGTAAATTGGAAATAATTTTGCTGAAGTCATTGGAGTAATACTAATATAAAACTTGTGGGAGATCAGAATTGGGTCCATTAGGGTAGTCACATAGTGGCAAATGGATAAGCAATTTTTTTAAGCCCTGGAAAATAATCTCACATTCCAAGCTACTTTCTTTTGCAATGTCTCTACACAAGTTACTTAATTCTGCCCATAAAAATGTTCCAGTGGCATTTTGCCCTTTCTTTTCCACCCCCCTGTATATGGCTGTGCAAATTGTAGGGCAATGGGGAATCAGGTGTAAACTAAGTGGGATGCTCTCAAGCTGCTCATGCAATACCATTGCTCATAAATAGCCTAACTCTCCTCCCACTTAAACAGATGTCAATCAAGGGGTGTTAAGTCAGGCCCCTTTAGCAAAGACCTGAGAGGCTCTCATTTCTGCCCCCAAGAACTCAAGGCTGAAGGGACGTGACTTGTGGTGGAGACAGTATCAAGTAGAGTGCTCGGCAGGGGTAGTGCACTTACTAACCATAACAGAATTCAGGATGACAGAAACCTCTCTTGGAGCAAAAAAGCAAAAGCACTCTTGGTCTTTATTTATAGTCTGAAGGCAGTCTGTGAAACAGGGCCTCACAAAAGCCTGACATTTGGGTTTAACCAGGAGGGTTTGGAAAAATTGGCACAGGGATTATGGCTTGAGTCAGCAAATCATTCAAGGAGATACATTTTACATTACTGCTCAGCTGATAAAATAGTAATTCGGCTTAGTGAGTCAAGCACCTCAGGACCAAACACTTGGTGTATGTACTAAATTAAGAACTTGTCTACACACAAATGTGTACAAGTTTAGTTTAACTGATTTAGTTAAACAAGTGTAAAAACCCTATGTGAACATCCTTATTTCAGACTGAGTGATTTATTTTGATGTTGTTTAAATCTGTTCCTAATCAACCTAAGCTAAATGCAAATAAGCATAGTTCAAGCCAAAATAAAAGTGTCTACACATCCTTTTACACTGGTTAAACTAAAGTGGCTTAAAACCACACTTTGAATTTTACTGATGCAACTCTGCATGTAGACAAGCCCTAAAGAACAAATGAAATGAAGCTGCTATCTGTGGGATTATGAATCAGAATCCTAGGTCTTGCCTGTATTCAAAGCGGATTTAAATTGAAACCAGTTTTAAAAATGGTTTAGTTAAACAAGTGCAAAACCCTCTGTAACCACTCTTAGTTCAATTCAAATCTGGTTTATATCAATTTAACTAAACTTAAGTCCTTATTGAATTAAGCTAAATCTATATAAACCAGGTTTGATTTAGCTTAATTCAATAAGGACTTGAATTTAGCTAAATTGATATAAACCAGATTTGAATTGAACTAAGAGTGGTTACAGAAGTTGGTTTAAAATCTGGGGGCAGATCCTGAGCTGGTATAGATTGTCATAGTTCCATTTACTGCAGTGACTATTTATACCAGCTGAGGACCTGTGCCACATCAAACCATGCCCTTTGAATATAGACAGGGCCATTGGTCATAATCCCTAACCCCTCAACATAGTGGGCAAGATTTTCCATTGCTCTATTTTTGCACTTAATGCAAAGATGCCTTTAAAGTGGTCTCCATATTCTCAGGCATATTTATATATACTAAGGCCTTGTCTACACTACAGGACTATTTCGAATCTACTTAAGTCGAATTTGTGGATTCGACCTTATGAATTCGAATTTGTGTATCCATACTAAATACACAAATTCGAACTTCTGAGTCCACATTCACGGGGCCAGCGTCGACTTTGGAAGCGGTGCACTGTGGGAAGCTATCCCACAGTTCCCGCAGTCCCCGCTGCCCATTGGAATGCTGGGTAGAGCTCGCAATGCCTGCTGGGTGAAAAAATGTGTCGAGGGTGGTTTTGGGTAACTGTCATCATTCAACCGTCACTCACAACAGCCCTCCCTCACTGAAAGCGCCGGCGGGAAATCTGTTCGCGCCCTTCTCTGGTCGGTTACAGCGCGAACGCCACAGCACTGTGAGCATGGAGCCCGCTGCGATCATCGCTGCACTTATGGCCGTTGTCAACTCCTCGCACCTTATCGTCCACCTCTTCCACAGCCAGCTGATGAGAAATCGGGCGAGGAGGCTCCGGCAGCGCGGTGAGGAGAGTGGCGCAGGCCTCTCACAAAGCAGGGTACGCCGCGCCGTGGAGATCATGGTGGCAATGGGTCAAGTTCATGGTGTGGAACGGCGATTCTGGGCCCGGGAAACAAGCACGGACTGGTGGGACCGCATAGTGCTGCAGGTCTGGGACGAATCACAGTGGCTGCGAAACTTCAGGATGCATAAGGGCACTTTCCTTGAACTCTGTGACTTGCTGGCCCCTGCCCTGCAGCGCCAGGACACCCGGATGCGAGCAGCCCTGACTGTGCAGAAGCGAGTGGCCATAGCCCTCTGGAAACTTGCCACGCCAGACAGCTACCGGTCAGTAGCGAACCACTTTGGCGTGGGCAAATCTACCGTGGGGGTTGCTGTGATTCAAGTAGCCCACGCAATCGTTGAGCAACTACTCTCAAAGGTAGTGAACCTGGGAAACGTTCAGGTCATCATAGACGGCTTCGCCGCGATGGGATTCCCAAACTGCGGTGGGGCTATAGATGGGACTCACATCCCTATCCTGGCACCAGCCCACCAGGCCAGCGAGTACATTAACCGAAAGGGCTACTTTTCAATGGTGCTGCAAGGACTGGTGGACCATAGGGGACGTTTTACCAACATCAACGTCGGGTGGGCGGGCAAGGTTCATGACGCGCGTGTGTTCAGGAGCTCTGGTCTCTTTAGACTCCTCCAGGCAGGTACTTTCTTCCCGGACCACAAAATAACGGTTGGGGATGTGCAGATGCCTACAGTGATCCTCGGGGACCCAGCCTACCCGCTAATGCCCTGGCTCATGAAGCCCTATACAGGCGCCCTGGACAGAGAGAAGGAACTCTTCAACTACCGGCTGAGCAAGTGCAGAATGGTGGTGGAGTGTGCTTTCGGACGTCTCAAGGGGAGATGGCGGAGCTTACTCACTCGCTCGGACATCAGCGAAAAGAATATCCCCGTAGTTATTGCTGCTTGCTGTGTGCTGCACAATCTGTGTGAGAGCAAGGGCGAGGCCTTTTTGTCCGGATGGGAGGTTGAGGCAAATCGCCTGGCTGCAGTTTACGCTCAGCCAGACACCCGTGCCAAGAGAATATCCCAGCGGGAAGCGCTGTGTATCCGGGAGGCTTTGAAAGCAAGTTTCCTCGGAGATCAGGGTAACCTATGACTCTCTACTTGCTTTCAAGAGAAACTGACCCTGGGCCTGTGTCTGTTTGTGTCGATTTCGATCTGCGGCTACATGCCGCGTTCTCCAAGTTTCCCCCACTTCCAAAGCACGTTTTAAAGCAAAGTAACTGTTACACTCATTATTAATAAATCTTTGTTTTACTTTGCATTTCTGTTCTGGTGTTGAAACATGGACGCATACTGTGCTGGGCACGGTGTGCACTGACGTACAGACCGCTTCCTCCATAGAGGACTGACATCCTCCTGCTCCTACATAGGTCTCTGGGGTGGGGGACGGCTGAAAGTGGTTCTGCATGAAGGGGAGGGTTTGCAGGAAGGGGCGAGTGGTGCCTTCTTTGCATAGGGGTTTGGATGACGGCAGTGGGCTGCGGGTTTGTGCGTAGGAAGGGGTGATGGGTGTGGGAGAAGGGTGAGTATCTGTCCGTGGATGAGGGCTCTTGTTGGGGCTCAGGGCAGCGGATAGGCTCGTTGATCCGTTGGAAGTGCATGGAAAGGCCAGCCTGCCTTTACATTAATGGCGTGGCAGGCGCTAGGACCCTGGACAAGCATACACATTACGGAATGACCAGGGGCAGCATACACAACACAGAATGACCCTGGTGTCTACTGACTGCAGTGTGTGCGTGCCCTGCAGTTGATCCTTTCCCCAAGTCTGTACCCTGGTACTGTAGGCTATACCGTGCAAGTATGAAACCCCTGTCCACCCCATACACCGAAAAATCCTCTGACAGGAAAGACATGACCGAAACAGTGATTAACAGCAAACATCTTTTCTTAATCTAATAAACAGTGGGGGGATGAAACTTGGATTTGGGACTGGCTGAGCCTATAAGGGAAGCACTTCTACAAATTTCTAACGTGAGAAGTGCGTGGTACATGGTCGCTCTGTTCTGGTTCAGTGACAGTTCTCACGGCCCCTACCGCCCCGCTGTCTTGTACTTTTGGGTGAGGGGGGGCCAGGACTTCTTGGCGGGGGAGGGCGATTGCAAAGACACTGCAGGGGGGCTCTGTCCTCCAGCCTACGGTCCTGCAGGACATCAACAAGGCGACGAAGCGTGTCCGTTTGTTCCTTCATGAGACCAAGCAGCGTTTGGGTGGTCTGATGGTCTTCCTGCCGCCACCTATCCTCACGTTCCATGTGTGTGCGATGCTGCTCACATAGGGTCTCCCTCCAGTGTTTCTGCTCTGCAGCATCTGCTCGGGAGCAGGACATCAGTTCAGCGAACATCTCGTCCCTAGTCTTTTTCTTTCGCCGTCTAATCATTGCCAGTCTCTGCGAGGGGGATGCCGGGGCAGTCCGGGAAAGAGCCGAAGCTGTGTGATGGGGAAAGTTAGTGATTTCCTTGAACAGATACATTTTTGCGGAGAGTGAACACCGTCTAGTCAATTTCTATGAACAAGACCGTACCGGGCAACAAGTCTCACGTGGTCTCAAGACAAGCACGACATTTTGGGCTACGCTCTGATTGGCTGCGGCATTGCACAGGAGAGTGGGGAAGTCGGGAGAGATAGCTGAATCCGTCTAGCAGACAGTCCTGGTAAGCCTTACAGTAGATTATGCTTATCAGTTAACGGATAGCTGTCTGGAAATCAGATACTATGACCCTTTTCCAGCCACTCCCGACACTGCAGGGGAAAGATCAATGTATGCTTTTCCTCTGTGGCCTACAGCACGTGGCTGCTAAGCGAGGGGCTTTGTTATGCAAAGTATAAGTAAACCATTAAGAACAGTAACTATTCGCTAATTGCCCTAATTAGATGCAGCACTTCATGAACGAGATTACCCTGAGGCGGGTCTCTCAAGTACAGAAAGACAGGATGTTAAGGGAAGCACTTCACCGACCGGGACCCTACGCGGCCATGCTGGTTGAGGTGATGGTTCCCCTGTATCTACGGATGTCGTGGCGTGGAAGAGTGTGCTTCACCGGAGGACCAAATAAGGCACCTCTTCCTAGAAACCTCCTGCGGAGGGTATTTGAGGAACTTTATGATGCATTTGTGGAATTGTCCATGGAGGTCTATTGTTCCATCCCAATCTGTGTGGACCTACTGTTCGTATAGTTTCCCGTTAAAAACTTTTAGATATAGTATTTTTATATATAGAATTTCTATTTTTTGTATACATGTTTTCGTACAAATAAATGTTTTCTTGTTTATACGACTTACCGCCTGATCCTTCCCCTGACTCTGAGTCCGGGTTAACGGCCGGGGAGGGTTGGTAGGGGATCTCTGTGAGGGTGAGGAAGAGATCCTGGCTGTCAGGGAAAGCGGCATTGTGTTCGCTGTCGCCTGCGCCTTCCTCCACGGACCCTTCCTCGTCTTCCCCATCGGCGAACATCGAGTAGGAACTGTCCTGGTTCACTATGCCATCCACTGAGTCCACGGTCACTGGTGGGACAGTGGTGGCAGACCCACCGAGAATGGCATGCAGTGCCTCGTAGAAGCGGCATGTCTGGGGCTGTGCTCCGGAGCGTCCGTTTGCCGCTCTGACTTTTTGATAGCCTTGCCTCAGGTCCTTGACTTTCATGCGGCACTGCATTGCATCCCGGCTGTATCCTTTCTGTGTCATGGCTTGGGAGACCTTCTCGAAGGTCTTTGCATTACGCTTGTTGGAGCGCAGCTCCAAGAGCACAGACTCCTCGCCCCACACAGCGATCAGATCCTTGACTTCCCGGTCAGTCCATGCTGGGAACCTCTTTCTATTCTTGGATTGCCCGGACTCCTCTGCTGGAGAGCTCTGCATCGTTGCAGGTTCTGCGGAGCTCGCCCCGATGTCCAGCCAGGACGTCAGATTCAAAGTGCCCAGACAGGAAAATGAATTCAAATTTTCCCGGGTCATTTCCTGTGTGGCTGGGCAGAGAATCCAAGCTCGGACTGCTGTCCAGAGCGTCAACAGAGTGGTGCAGTGTGGGATTGCTCCCGGAGCTACTAAGTTCGATTAGCATCCACACCAAGCCTAATTCGAGCTAGCCGTGTCGAATTTAGCGTTACTCCACCTGCCGGGGTGGAGTACCAAATTCGAACTAAAGAGCCCTCTAGTTCGAATTAAATGGCTTCCTGGTGTGGACGGTTGAGCGGTTAGTTCGAATTAACGCTGATAAATTCGAATTAAAGTCCTAGTGTAGACCAGGCCTAAGGAAACTTGTGCATGCATGATCTAAACCTTCACAAATGGTGGGACTGCTTCTTGTTCCCATATTTTCATATCTAATTTGTGAGTTGCCTAAAGGTGTATTCATGTGGATGATGTGAGAGAGACAGGGCATGCACTTAAAAGGGCAGTGGTAGGACTAAGTGGGTGCAGGTTATATTCAGTGTCCTGTATTCTAGCAAAAATAATTGCTCCTGAAAGGCTTGGCCCCTGGAATGCACAGGGTTAATCATTAAAGTTGCTACTGTTGCAGGAATGACTTTTTTTCACCCTTAATATTTCAGGCTTGTCTTTAAGTCAGCAACACTTAAAGAGATATGGGGCTGCTGTGAGGGTATAACCCTGCTTTGAAAAATGTTGCTTGAGAAACTAAGGCCCGGCATACTGCTCTGTTAGAAGTACAATATTTCTTCTAGAATATTTCCTTCCACTTTTCTTCAACACAATCTTCTTCCCTTTGTTTTCTCTTCCTGAATATTTTCCCCATCTAATAATATTTGCCTGTTCCTGGACCCTAGGAGGTGAAGTGCCAATACGTTCTTTCTCTTTCCCTCAACTGTGGCCCTGTTATCTAATGGTTAGAACTGGGAATCAGGACAAAGTTGTGCTAATAATTTTCCTACAGCACTGAACCCTTTTCCCCCAAATCAGGGTGTTTGTCTATTATTAGTATTTAATTACTTGTCAGTAGAACCTCAGTTATGAGCACCCTGGGAATGGAGGTTGTTTGCAACACTTAATTGTTCATAACTCTGAACAAAACATTATGGTTGTTCTTTCAAAAGTTTACAACTGAACATTGACTTTGCTTTGAAACTTTACTATGCAAAAGAAAAACACTGCTTTTAACCATCTTAATTAAAACGAAACAAGCACAGAAACAGTTGCCTTACCTTGTCAAATCTCTTTTTAAACTTTCCCTTTGTTTTTTTAGTAGTTTATGTTTAACACAGTACTGCACTGCATTTGTTTTTTGGTTTTTGTTTGTCTCTGCTGCTGCCTGATTCATACTTGCAGTTCCAAATAAAGTGGGTGGTTGACTGGTCAGTTTGTAACTCTGGTGTTTGCAACTCTGAGGTTCTACTGTATTACAGTAGGCTAAGTGGAGAGAGTACCTGGAGGAATGCCTGAAACAGAAGGGGCTTCTTGTGCAGAGCTGGAATGATACCGTCCCTTCAAACAGAGTCTGCTGGATTTGCCTACCCATACTCATGATTCTGTGCTGTAGTCACAACTCTTCTACCATGACTAACTGGGGCATAACATCTCTTTGCCTTGATTTCCCCATCTGTAAAAAGAGGATAATGCATAATTCTGAGGGATGTTTCAAGGCATAATAATGAATATTACATAGCACTTTGAAAGTATAAAGCACTGTAGCACTGCAGTTGCTCAGTATTATTTCTAGAAATGTTGTGAGAAGGTGAAATAATGTTCAAAGAGCTGTTATTTCTTGCAAGAGACGAGAGCATTATTTATTATAATACTAGTAGTAAAATCGCTGCTTTCCAGGCTCATTTATTCTTCAAGTATGCATATGTATATATAAAAATTATGTCTGTACAGAAACAATAAGGCATTGTGTTTCAGAGATGTGGAAGTTATAGGCAACTTTTAAAAGTTTGGAGGATGAAAACACATACCAGTTTCTTGAGCCATGAGTATGTGCTTTGACTTTACAAGTGGGTATTTTTATAGGAGCAGGAGTCAAGGTTAAATATAAAGTTCCTGATTCGCTGTTGCCCTATATATTTTGTGATTTCTTTTATTGCAGTGCAAATGGGATGTAAAATGCTGCCATTCTGATCTGTTAATGTTTTACACTGACTTTGTACTCACTTTGCACTGGTGTAAATGGTTACATAAGATGCAGAACAATGGAGAATTGACTCCATTGTTTATTTTCACGGGCAAATTCCTGATCTTGGTGCTAAACTGATGCATGCCTATGCAACACTACTGGCAATCTGAGGGAGAAAGTCTGCTATTGTGTCTTATATTCTTTACACAACAAAAACAGCATGCAGTAACTCTGAGTGTAGATGGGTCCCAAATAACTGTTTACTTAATATGCATAAATGTGCTAGGGAAACTACATACATGCTGATGCTCTGATTGCTTTCTAAAACACAGAACACAGTGAGTGCCAACAGAAGGTCCACTAACTATTTAAAGGGATACTACTCTTTTCCTATAGGCTACCTTCCACTTTGCAACCAGTTAGCCATATCAGTCATTGACTCCAACTTCCACTGCCATATATAGCTGTGGAACTGCTGCAAAGGGATGGGCAGAACTGCTAGCTCATTGGATTTCCTTTGTAGACTATGGGTTGTGTCTCTTTCTCTCCACCCACATCTACAATACAGGAACAAACAAAAAACAAACAAAAGGAAAGGTTTTTTTCACACAGTGCACAGTCAACCTGTGGAACTCCTTGCCAGCGGATTTTGTGAAGGCCAAGACTATAACAGGGTTCAAAAAATAACTAGATAAGTTCATGGAGGATAAGTCCATCAATGGCTATTAGCCAGGATGGGCAGGGATGGTGTCCTTAGCCTGTTTGCCAGAAGCTGTGAATGGGCAACAGGGGATGGTTACCTGTTCTGTTCATTCCCTCTGAAGCACCTGGCATTGGCCACTGTCAGAAGACAGAATACTGGGCTAGATGGACCTTTGATCTGACCCAGTATGGCCCTTCTTATGTTTCTTAACTAAAATGGCATAGCTGTGTCAGCATAACCCCAAGGTTAGATGCAGCTACGTGACAGAAGTAATTTTTTTGTCATTGTAGGAAGACCTCATTGAGTGATGGTAGCTAACTTGACAGAAGCATTCTTCCTTTAACCTAGCTGTGTTTATATTTGAGGTTAGGTCGGCAGAGCTGTTGCACTGAGGGGTGTGGATTTTTTACATCCCTGAGCGCTGTAGCTATATCTATCTAAATTTTAAGTATAGACCAGGACTCTCTCACTGTTGCACACAGCTGGTTTTGGTGAATGCTTATGTTGATTGGCTGCCCTTCCCCATTCCCCCACCTGATGGGGAAAACCAGTCAATCATAGCAGCACTTCCTAGCCCAGGTTCAGTCAAACAGGTGGAGAGTACCATTATGAAGGAACCTAGATCAGTGCTTCTCAAAGCCGGTCCATTGCTTGTTCAGGGAAAGCCCCTAGCAGTCCAGGCCGGTTTGTTTACCTGCCTGGTAAACGCAGGTCGGGCTGATCGGGCTGGTCGGGCTGGTCGTGGCTCCCACTGGCCGCAGTTCGCCGTCCCACGCAAATGGGGGCTGCGGGAAGCAGTACGGGCCGAGGGATGTGCTGGCTGCCCTGCCCGCAGCCCCCATTGGCCTGGAATGGTGAACCGCGACCAGTTGTTGTGTGTAGGTCTGAAGTTTTGGTTTGGGCCCATCTCTAAGAAGATGCTTTGATGTACAGGGTACTGACTTGACAGTGAAACTAGATGACCTTCCTACCCATTTATAGCTCTCATTTGAAGGCTAATGAAATCAATCAGTACACCTTCCCCACATTTGGTCAGCATGAATGTTTATAGGTCTACCCTCAGCTTCTCAACTGAGAACCTTTGTTTTCCCAGCCAGGAAGTAGCAAGTTAGATTGCATGGAATGGCAGGATCCAACTCCAAATGCACATCAATAACAACAACGAAAAAGTCTGAGTGAAGCCTCCCAAGAGATGGATGCTGTAAATCGTATAGTCCCTTTGACAGCATCAGTTCAACAACCACAACAAGAACAAAGATTAGTTTTTAATAACTTGGCTTCGAACTAGGCCAGCACCTTGAGCAATTGAGTGGTGACTGACAATCACAGATATCTTCCAACAGAGATAGAGTCCCTTTTTAACAATGCAAATGTTAACTAAATGATAAATCATTTCATAGTCTTTTCCCAGAGAAATCCCAAGTCACAGCCCTTGTTGCTAGTAGCCTATAGCCCAACACCTATGATGGCAAAGCAAGCCCTCAAAAATAAGTTTACTCTTTTTGTGTGTGAGCTTTCCCTGTCATTTTTCTGTCAACATAATTGCTTGGAGGCTGGATTCCAGATCAGATAGTCCCCATGGACTAATATAGACAAGTGGTGCTACTGCTTTAGGAATGAAAGTCATGGGAATTTCTTACAAGAGTGCTTTTCCTCTGCTTTGGGTTCCTTTTAATAGTTTGCATACGGTGTATATCTCTGGGTCTTACATGGGGACGCTGGGGTATGAAAGCACAAAGATAGATGGTGGAAGGAACCTTAACCCAAAACATTGTTCAAAATCCAGAGCAATCACAGTCCCTGGTCATTGGGAAAGTGCAGAGACTGCTCCCTCTAGGTGAGCTGAGAAAGAACCTTTTCTTTTAATGAAAGTGTTGCTCAGCAACAAAAGCAGAGTAACTTTACAAATGGTAATTCTATGCTATTAGTACTATCCGCCATTAGTATGGAAGTCCCATGACACCAATAAGATGTAAGGGACTGGGGCACAGGCTGTATGGCCTACCGGTTACAGTTGGACTGAGGTCTGGCCACCTGGCAGGAGTTGGAGAAATCACAAGGCTAGGTCCCATAAACAAAAGTCAGGGTCAGAGTCAGAGACTGGAGATTAGAGGCAGTGCCAGGCTAGGATTGTGAGGCAAGAATCAAGGTCAAAGTCTGGCTGGAGTCAGAGATCAGTTAAGTCTGACATTGCAGCAGACCAAGGTCTTTATGGTTTCCCAGACAACTTCCTGGGGCAACCCTTGAGATTAAGTAGGAACACTTGGCCAATCAGAGTGCCCCAGGATACTGTCACTCTAGGTCTCTTGGGCTGTACTTCCTACCGTGCGTAGTCTCCACAGTGCTCCCAGGCACTACCTATGCATAGCCTCCCAGTGGCTCTGGGAACCTCAGCCCCCCTGCCTCTGCAAACCTGGGTTCTGGTCCCTGGGTCTTTATGTAAGAGTTTTCCTTCCAAATCTGGCCAGCTCATTTCCTTCCAACATAAATGTGAGCTCCTGGCTTTACCTCTTGTACTTCTGAACACATTCTACTCCTTTATGTAAAGCTATAAAGAGGATGGACTTCTAACTACAGCTGTGCAAATAATGGATTTTTTGGTACATTGGCATTTTCAATAAGTCAAAAACTTCATTTCAGGTTGGACAAAAAATGGAATTTTTCAGCAAATCGAAAAGTTGGAAAAATTGTCATTTTGGGTCAAATGAAACATTTTGTTTCAATTAAACTGAAATGTTTTGTTTTGATTCTCACCATTTTAAAATATTTTGAATTTTTCAAAAAAACAAAACAAAAACAAAATCATTTCAAAATTCTTGAAACAAAATGTTTTGATTTTTCAAGGTTTTGTTTTAAACAAACAATTTGGTAAAATCCACATAAATTCATGAAACGTTTCTGTGTTGGTGAAACCTGGAAAAAAAATTGGCCCCAAAATTTCACCCAGTTCTACTTCCAACCTTTTCTATTGAGCATAGGGATACTTGCTACAGTGTTTTACTGTGACTTAAAAAGCTTCCTGAAAAACCCAGATGAAAAGCCTCTATTTTCCATACTTAGTTGAGGATTGCAATGACTTTCCCAACTTGTCTGACTCACCTCTATTTAACACCTCCCATGACCCCCTTTGTGTATCTCCATATGTGCACATTTATGTTGCAACTATTTTCAAATTTTAAAAGAAATTTAAAATATAGCCATTTTTAAAATGTCATTGTGATGGTTTGTTCTCCTAACAAAATCTGTCGTGTTTCTACTTTTCATAAAATATGGTATCACAAAAAACCTGGAAATTTAGTGCTGTTGCTTGTCTGGAATAGGACAAAAGATATACTGAGGTCCTACATTTCCCCAGCCAGCACATGTTTCTGTAATGTTTCTAGTGGGTAATGGTTTGTTAGTGGGATGATGTATGTCTTCTGTGGAGGCTACAGTATACTGTCATTTTTGCAGTTTGTTCACAGAATTTTTACCAACCATATTATTTGTCTGAGATGAGAAAAGCTACACTTCCCACTCTGACAGGGTAGGATACACAGATATAAATCACGCTTCAGTTCCATAGCTCCAATGAATCTCATGAAATGAGAGGATAGAAAACTGTAATTAATGTGTAGTGAAATCCCTATAGAAAAACATACTTCCCTTAAGGTATAATATGTTTTTAATGAAAAGTATAGCTCTAGATACAATGTATTCCACCCTAGCTGCTTAGGTATGCAGGATGTTAAATCAAACACTTGCAATAATAAAATTTGAATTCTGAGATGCCATATTTCTTTTAGATGAAGAACTAATTGTACCATATCACTGACATGCTCAAGAAATGTTACTTAAAGATCAAGCTACAACATCAGTAAGCATTTTCTGAAGTTGCATATTTTCAGCTCTGAAAAGGTGACTTTGTTTATGTACTGTCAGCTACATTATATATTGAATTCACAAACTAAAAAATGATGTTAAGGTAGCATTTGTAAATATGTTGATATTTTAAATTCCAATTGCTGCATTTAATCAATTCCAGAGTTAAACAGTCAGACAAAAATTGCTTGATAAATAGAAGTATTCCTAAAACAAGCCATCTAATTATAAGATGTAAGAGGTGTTATTATATTCAGATATGCCAAACCAACATTCATTACTACCAGTGGCCTTTATGTTATAAAAAAGAAGTCCATCATGAATTTTCAGCAGTTGCCGCCTATGTAGACTGCTTAATTTAATTGTCTTTCTGTGGGGGTTTTGAGCATTTATGAACATTGCAGTGCTACCGGGTGTGTGTGGAGCAGCTCTGGGAATGTTCTCTTGCAGGAATATGTCAAACTTGGCACTTACCATTTGGAAACAACACATGCAAATAGATATTTAACTGTGAAATTCTTACTTCCATCATCATCATCATCACCACCACCACCACCACACCCATGACCGCATTGGTCATTGGGGCACCATCATTGATGAGCAATCAGCCAATTGTCTCCATCCCTGACAATTGTGTGTCAATGCTTGAGTCTCTGCGAAGTCCATTCCTGTCCACTCTTTTATGTTGTCAATCCATCTTTTCTTCTGTCTACCTCTTCTTCTCTTCCCCTGTACTGTCCTTTAGGCCAGATGATCTTGTTACATGGCAGCACCACTTCAGCTTGTGCTTCTTCACAGTCATCAAGAGGTCGTCATATGACCCAGTGCATTGGTTTATTATGTTGCAGACCTCTTCATTAGTGACGTGGTCAACGTAGGAAATGTCCAGGATTTTACGGAAGTGTCTCATCTCTACTACCTGTATT
The DNA here is from genome assembly GCF_020497125.1 of Mauremys mutica. NCBI lineage: Eukaryota > Metazoa > Chordata > Testudines > Geoemydidae > Mauremys > Mauremys mutica. Next base: position 179,897,152 of record NC_059072.1, on the reverse strand, counting down.
TTTGGTTCAAGTTCTGCTGTAAGGGTCCATGTCTCGCAAGCATACATAAAAATGGAGACGACCAGTGTGTGCAGCAGTTTTGGTTTGGATTCCAGGAGATGTTCTTATTTCTCCATATTGGCTTTAGCTTTGCCACTGCTGCTGTTGTTTGTGCAGTTCTTGCTCAAATTTCTGCCTTGGATCCCTCATCAGTTATGATTACGCCCAAATGCTTGAACTGTTTCACTGTCTCTAGCTCTTGTCCACTGACGGTAATATTTGAGCTGATCCCATCACATTTGTTTGTCATCAGCTTGGTTTTCTCTGCACTGATTTCCATGCCCTGTTTTGTGGAGGTTTTGTCCAATCGTTTCACAAGGTTGGCAAGTTCATTTTCACCACCTGCCAGGCCATCAATGTCATCAGCAAACCGAAGATTTGAGATTGTTCGCTCCCCAATGCTGACTGTGCATATGTGATCTTCTAGGGCAGGGGTCGGCAACCTCTGGCACGCAGCTTGCCAGGGTAAGCACTCTGGTGGGCCGGGCCAATTTGTTTACTTACCACGTCAGCAGGTTCGGATGATCGCAGCTCCCACTGGCCGCAATTCACTGTCCCAGGCCAATGAGAGCGTCGGGAAGCGGCACAGGCTGAGGGATGTGCTTTCTGTGGCTTTCCACCGCCCCCATTGGCCTGGAGTAGCGAACCGCGGCCAGTGGGAGCCGCGATCAGCCGCACTTGCTGATGCATCAGATAAACAAACTGGCCTGGCCCGCCAGGCTGCTTACCTGGCGAGCCACGTGCCAGAGGTTGCCGACCCCTGTCCTAGGGCATCAGTCATTATGTGCTCCAAGTAGATGTTGAACAGTGTGGGCGAAAGAAGGCAGCCTTGCCAGCCTCCAGCACTGGTATGAAACCACTGTCCTACTGTGCCATTGATGAGAACTGCACTGCTGGCCTTGGCATACAGTTGTTTAATGATAAGAATAAACTTACGACCAATATTGTCCTTCTTCATGGTTGTCCAGAGAGCTTCGTGCCATACTCTGTCAAACGCCTTCTTGAAGTCAACAAAGACGTGGTAGATGTCCTGCTGGTGTTGTAAGCACTTCTCACATAGAACATAAAGGTTGAAAATCTTCTGTGGTACTTCTTCCAGCACGAAAGCCAGCCTGTTCTTCAGCGATGATATTCTCTGCTTGTGGTTTCAATCTGTTCAATATGACTTTCAACATCGCTTTGCTGGGATGGCTAATTAAGCTTATGGCCTGGTAATTTTGACACAATTGCAGGCTGCCTTTCTTTGGTGATGATTAGTGACTGTGTCCACATGGAGGGTCACTTACTGGTCTGCGAGATCTTGTTGCAGATCTTGGTGAGTACATCCATTACTATTTCTCCTCTGAATTTCATCAATTCGGCTGGGATGTTGTCAATACCTGTAGCCTTTCCATTCTTGAGTGATTTCACAGCTGTCTCCACTTGACATAGTATTGGAATGTCATCTTCCTCTGTTGAATCTGGGCTTTCTGGGGCACTAGGATCTCCATTTGTCTGATGGTTGTATAGATCAGAGCAGAAGTTTGTCCACCTATTGATGATGTCCATTTCTTCTGTAATACTGTCCCCTTCTTTGTCTTGAATTGCATTAGCTTTGGTCCATCTTTCCTTCGTCAGATCTTTTACAACCTGGAAGGCTTGCTTGCTATTTTTATTATTGATACACTCTTCAATTTTAGAGCATCTTACTTCCATACAAAGGGTTAAACAGAGTGCCAGTTGGGAAGATATTTTCCTCCATGGCCTAATGGAAGGTACCTGACATGGGTTTTCATCTTTTCATGTAGCCTGGGGCATGGAACTTAATTCATTCTCACCTAACCTTTCTGGAACGTAAACTGTATACAGATTCTTTACTCTGGTTTTCTGTAAGGGAGCCCTTGAATGACAGCCCTCACTCATCAGTTCTTGAATTGACTGACCAGGATGCCACTTTATTACTAAACTAAACTCTAGGGCAGAATGTCCTGGCAGCTGTAAAAGAGGGAGTGCTTGGTCACTTCTGGCTTCGTTATTTGGTTCCTCTTTCTTTCCCACTGATTATACATGCTGAGGAGATCTAGCTGGACTCCAATGCAATAAGGTAGCAGAGAGGTGGTCTGTGGGGCAGAAATGTGGCATAAAGCCATTCACCTATCTATCTTAGGTACTCATATAGTCCCCTTTATATGGCCTCACAATCTTTAAAGTACTTATTTTCATAACACCTCTGTGAGATAACTCCATTTGCCAGATGAGAAACTGAGGCATGGAGAGACTAGAGCTCAGAACATCAAAAGTACTTTGGCGTTGCTTTGCTCAGCATTGCCATAGATGGGATGTGAGTCTTTCCTTTGGAGAGGCTACAGAGTATTGGAAGTGGGGGGTCACTGGCACTTGGACCATGGCTCTGCCCAGGCACAAGGCCCCATCCCTGCTTGAACTCTTCCCCCAAGTTCCACCTCCCACTTCCCCTCTTCCCCGCAAGACCCCACCCTCTCTCCGCTGCCTGGCCCCAGCCTTACACTCTGCTACGGGACTCCTCACTTCCCCTCTGTGCTCCTTACTGCCCCCTCTCACTCTGCATAGGCTTCTTACTGCCCCGAACCCTCCACCCCCAGGCTCCTTATTGCCCCCTCCCACCCCTCAGGACTCAGTCCTGTCCTTTCCCCTTGCTCACACCCTGTGAGGTCCTGGAAGGGAAAGGGGAGTGGCCTGTTCTGGAGGCAGGGGGGATCAGCGATGCGACTGCTTGGGGAGCTCAGGTTCAGCTAGAGCTAGCCCTTGGAAGGCAGGAGCTCCATGGCCACCGCCACTTCCCTGCAGAGTGATGCAGCTCATTTGGTTCCCACTGCCGAGGGATGCTGGGCTCCAACCAAGCCAGCGAGGCACTGCCTCCCTGGATCAGTGCTGAGGGGAGCTGGGCACTGGCCCCCGGGCTGAGCTGACACCACCCCACCGGCGTCCTGCCCGGACTCCCCACCTGGCTGAGCACAGCACTGCAGACAGTGGGAAGGCAAAGCTGAGTGCTGTGCTGGGGGCAGGCAGGGGGGAAGAGGCGGAGTAGGGGCGGGCCTTGGGGGAAGAGGAGGAGCTGGGACAGGGCAAAGGTCCAGGCATCAGTGCCCCTCCCTAACTTCTAGAAAACTTCCAGTGCTCCTGGACGATGCAAAGGCAGTGGGCGATTGCACCTTCAAAGGGAGGAGACCCACGCCGCATCTGGCATTTGATCTCTGCACGGCTAAGCCTCCCCAAGACTCTTATACATACCACCCATGAGCATTGTAATGTCTAACACATAGGTGGCCTGCCATCTTCAGCCCTGAGCTAAGTGCCCAGGCTAAGTACAATGCATGGGAAGAATTAGGCACCTAAAAAAAGAATCCACAGAGCTAGCAAGCTTATCAGGGAGCCACCTAAGCTGGTGTGTGCCAAAAGGGAGAGCGGGGGAGGGCTCGGATACACTCAATTAAGCCACACCAAGTGCATAAGTATAACCGGTTTTCTTGCCAAAGTACAATAAGCTTCCCAGCCTTTACGCATTACTAAATACGTGCAACCAACCAAGTAAGAATCAATGCTTATGCCCCTTCTGGTATGGACGGTCCCAGACCCTCCAGCCTTGTTCTTGAGGGCTTGTGGCAGGTGCTGCTCTAGTGTGGGGAATTCCTGGGCATTCACAAGGCCAGGGTCTGCAGGTGAGACTGTTTGTCTAAAGCAATTTGCATCGCTGTTTTTTATCATCCTCTCTTTCTAAGGGGGGCGTGTACATTCACAAGCAGGCTCTGGCAGGAAACACTACTGTTTTCTATTCCCACTCTTAACCCTCCTTCTTTCTTTTCTTGTTTATCCAGTCGAGTGGCTGAAAGCCAGCCTGGCTGGTCAAAGCCAGTTCACTACTAGCTCCCCACAAACTGTTCTGTAACAACAGCCCAAAGTAGCTTGCGGTCAGCCCTAACAGCTAGCCAGGAGTGAAATGCCCAAGAGAGGGGGCAGGGAGAGGAGAGTGGCATAGGTGCCTAAGTGACTGACCTGGCGTGCCTGGCTAACAGTCCAGAGATAGGCATTTCCTTCTGCTCACGATCCTCAGCCATGAATTCTCTCCTTAAATTAGGCCAGATCAGTCATTTAGTAGCCCATACCCTAGCAGCTGAAACCATTTCTCTCTCCCTTTTTGTCTCTCTCTCTCGCAGTCTCCTGTTTATACTCCTTACCTCTCTCACACTTGCCCTGCATTTCCCTGTGCCTCTGGCTGTCTTTGGTCCAAGTGCAGTGCTGCCTTCCTGCTATGGGTACCCTGCATCCAACTCTCTGCTGTGGGATGTAACAAAGCGACTTATGGCGGGACACTACTGAGAGTATTAATTCAGGACAAATTGCTTAGAGCAGGGCAGTCACAGCCCAAGGCTGTGGTCCTTTACTTCTAAGGCACACAAAACCAGCCGAACAGAGATGACTTCGGTTTCATCCCACTGGCTAATCAGAAGCCATACAAGCAATTCCCTCAGACACTCCGGTTTCCCAGTATCACCACCAGCACTGCTCCTTATGGGGATGAATGGTTATGAAAACCAGTACCCCAGTAAAAGAAAAAAGATTCTCCTGATCCCAAAGGACCACACCCCAGACCCAGGTCAATATACCTGTTAGATCTTACCCACAAATCATGCTGTTGCCAAACCTTTAGAATCTAAAATCTAAAGGTTTATTCATAAAAAGAAAGAAATATAGATGTTAAAATTGGTTAAATGGAATCAATTACATACAGTAATGGCAAAGATCTTGGTTCAGGCTTGTAGCAGTGATGTAATAAACTGCAAGCTTAAATCAAGTGTCCAGAGTACATCCACAGCTTGGATGGGTTATTTGGTCCTTTGTTTGTAGCAAAGTTCCTCCAGAGGTAAGAAGCAGGATTGAAGACAAATGGAGAAGATGCAGCTGCCTTTTATAGTTTCTTGCCATGCGGCCTGTGCTTCCTTTGTTCCAAAAACAAGCTGCCCAGCACAAGCCCTGAAAGCCTCAGGCTTTGGATACACAAAGCCGCGGCAGCGCTTTGAAGCGCTAAGTGTAGTCAAAGCGCCAGCGCTGGGAGAGAGCTCTCCCAGCGCTGTCCGTACTCCACCTCCCTGTGGGGAATAATGTACAGCGCTGGGAGCACCCTGCTGCAGTGCTGCAAATTTGCAAGTGTAGCCAAGGCCTTAGAGTCCTCTCTGTAGGCATGCCCCTGCATGCCTTGCTGAGTCATAAAGTGTATCTGCTTTCTCTCAGTGGGTCAATTGTATAGCTGATGGTCCTTAATGGGCCATCAAGCAGGCTAGGCAGTGCTGATGCCAAACTGTCTGGGGTGTCACCCAGAAGCATAGCACAAGTTTGAAATACAGACAGTATAGAGACAATACTTATAACTTTAAATACAAAATGATACCTGCATACAGAGAGCATAATCATAATCAGTAAACCATAACCTTTTCATAGACACCCTACTTGACCTCCTTTGTGTACGATTTGGTGCAGCTATAGGACCTTGGTTGCAACAATGATTGCAACAATGGTCATAGTTTATGTCAATAACATCACATGGGATCAGGTTTTAGGCATGCTCAGAGCATGCCTACGGGATTAGGTCCTGCTGGAAAGATCAGTATTCTCTTGCCTAGTTTGAAAAATCCCACTTCTGGGCCTATGAGGCTTTGGTTGTTGCTAGGGCCCTGAGCAGCTCATTAGCTATGGGGGTGGCATTTGTGAAAGCTGACTGGAGTAAATATAATTACCTATGGGGTTAGGCAGCAGCTGAGAATATTTGTGGTCCTTTAATAGGACTGACTTTCCTAAATGCCTTTGAAGATCTGTGGCTAAGTGACTTGCTCCAAGGTTCCATGGATTGACTGTGATGGAGTAGAGAATTTAACCTGGGTCTCTCAAATCTCAGATTAACATCCTAATCATTAACACCCCACTCCTTCCCCTCATCTTGTATGATATTGCTCTGGCACACATGGAGCTCTGGCCTTTGGTTACTGTAGCAACATTAATTTCCAGATATGGCTTGGACATACAGGACCTGATTGTGATCTCAATTGCATCAGTGTAAATTGGGAATACTGGAACTCCACTGAATTCTGAGCTAAACTGGTGTAAGTGGGATCAAAACTGAATTGGCACCACAGTAGTGATGACTGTTTTTTGAAGATGTTCCCACCTTTCTGACTGCAGCAAGGGACAAAAAAGTCTCTTATTTATTTTATTTATTTATTTAAACAGGGTTCAGTTTACCCTTAGGCATAGATTGTAATGCCCTTTAATACAAATCCGAAGTGCCTCAAGCAGCAAGAGGTCAAACCAAATTAGAAACAGAACAAAAGCCAGTGGCATGCAGCAAAACTGTATCTGATCAATAGCTTGTGAGTATTCATCCCTGTTTTGCTCCATGTCTATCTTCTGGTTTCTTGGCAGTGTAGTCAAGTACATTAGATAGGGCTGACAGTGTCACTGTACAAAAGAAGTGTTTATACATTTATATCTTTGGGACATGGTTCCATTAAGTCTCATAATATAAGCAAGTGGCCCTGTTAGGGTGAGTGAGTGGATGCGAGATCTTTAAGGAAAACCCAAGTGTTGCTGGTGATTTAGTAGGTAGGCACTCTTCTTTCTGGAGTATCACTGAACCAATAACCCAGCACAGGGGCCCAGGGATACTGACTGCAGTGTTTTTCAACTGACAGGTAAAACTAATGTTCTGTCTAAAAAATCCCAGAATTCTTTAGAAAATGGATGTTAACCTTGGTGCATGGCCCGAATGCCCACTTGGGAAATTACATTCTATCTACTTAGGGCCAGATTTTAAAATGTATTTAGGTGCGTAAAAATGCAGATAAGTACCTACTGGGATTTTCAAAAGTACCTAAGCACCTAACTCATGCTTAAATTACATCTTCTCTGCAGTCCCGAATAGATACAGCATTTTTTATTCCCTTCCTATACTGTTTTGTGATGCTATGTGCTTTTAAACAGCATTTAAAGCTCTCCACAGCAATGTCTGCCATTTAATGGATGGTGAAATGATCCTTGCCTGCAGTTTTCATATAAGTTTGTAAAGCACTTTGATATCCTTCTGAATGAAAGGTGTTATATAAATGGAAGACCAATATGTGGTTAAAAAAAATCCAAAATATATTCATTATGCTTTTCAATATTGATAAACCCAGGGAACAAATTGCTGTGGCTGCAACTTCAAAACAATTCCTCTGTTCCAGTTTGCTAAACCAGTGTTTATTTAAGATTAATTATTTATATATTTTCTTTCTTCAGATCACCATATTCAGTAATAACTTAAAATATAAACTATCATGCACTAAGCATGCATATTTTATTCAAATTATGGGGCTTGATTCTACAACACTTAGTCATGATTAGTACCTGAGTTGTCCCACTGGCTTTACTGGAATTACTCTGTGAGTAAGGAACTACTCACCGAGAGTAAGGGTGGAAGAATCTGGCTGTCGCTTATTATTAAACAGTCTGGCCAGCACTGCTGCCTGTTATAGCACACTGTTAAAAATTTTGAGTCTAACTGTCATGTATACTGCATCCTGTTTACAGTGCTCTGGCAATAAATTACACTTACATGCAATTTAGGCCCCTTTACGGACTCCCATTTGGACTGGAGATTGAGCCTACCAGTACCCTGCACTGACAGGCAGCAGTAGCTCCTGCCCTATGGGGCTGGGCCCAGCTCCCTGCTCCAGGCATTGCAACCTGGCACATGGGGTTTCAGCACTGCTTACGTTTGGCCTATCCACCCCTCTGTCATGATGGAGAGGCTGCCGGGCAAAATTTGAGTGACTAGCTCTGGGACCCAACACACACCAGGTTGCAACAGCCAGGGCAGGGAGCTGGCCCAGCCTGTCCCCGGAGGATGGGAGTTGCCACTGAGTAGTGGGCTTGCTCTCCAGCCTCTTCCTTTCCCCCTTGGTCCTTCCCTGAGTACCGGACCACTGACCCACTTAGAACCTTCCTATGACCCAGTGCTGGTGGGTTGTGACCCACCATTTGGGAAATGCTGCTTTATTAAAATCTTGAAAACAAAGAAAAGTCATGGACAAACAAAAAAATAACAGTATATCACATTTTTACAACTGTGACAAACCTGCAGCCCTATTAATAACATATTGTAATAGAGTAGTCTGTGCCCCTTAAGGTAGTAGTGGCTCATGGCCAGCCAACTCTGGTCCAAGGCCCAGCCCCACTAAGAAAAGACGTACTGGGACATGTAAATCCCAGGAGGATCTGGGAATTCCATCCTGTTGTGGGGAGGGTGTCAGGTGTCAGTTACATGACCAACGACTGGTATTAGAGAGACAAGGTGGGTCAGGTAACGTCTTTTACTGGACCAACTGCTGTTGGTGAGAGGCAAGTTTTTGACCCATGCACAGCTCTTCTTCAGGCCTGGGAAAGAGACTCCCAGTTTCACAGCTAAATGCAGGGTGGAACAGATTATTGAGCATAAGTGATTAGCACATATTCTAAGGGACCATTCAAGGTAGAGTGTTCTGTTAACATCTCTACAGTCATAGGACAAAAAGAGGGCGTTAGTGGGTTTCAGATTGTTGTAATAAGCCATAAAGCTAGCATCTCTGTTCAATCCATAACGTTTAGTGTCTAGCAAAATTATGAATTTAAGCACCCAGGCTCATCTTCTGAAAGCATTATGCATGACTCCTTTGAGGATGAGGACTAATAGGTTAGATACAGAGTGATTGCTTTGTGAAAAGTGCTCACCCACAGGTGATACAGTGTTTTTGTCTTTTATCATTTTCCTGTGTAAGTACATTCAAAAGCATAGTGATCGTTTGGTTTCACCCACATAGCTGTTATTGGGGCATTTAGTGCACAGGATGAGGTATACCACATGTTGTAATGGGCACATGTAGGACCCATGGATCTTGAAAGGTGCATTGGTGGGAAGTGTTGATCATTGTAGCAGGGGAGGTATGTCTGTAGTTTTTGCATCTGTGTTTCTGCTATTTAGCTGTGATGCTTGGAGTAACTTTCCTAGACCTGAAGAAGAGCTCTATATGACTTGATAGCTTGTCTCTCTTGCCAACAGAAGTTGGTCCAGTAAAAGATTATCTCACCCACCTTGTCTCTCTAACATCCTGGGACCAACACAGCTACAACTACACTGCATACACCTTCTGGTCTCTAAGACTAGCTTATAAACAGCTTAGCCAGTGAGGGGTAAATGGGGAGACTCTTGAGAGAGCTCAGAATCAGCGGGCACTAGCCTGCTGAGGGAGAAGCCCTAGCTTAGACTGTGATGCATTAGAGGGCTATAAGGAAAAGAAAGCCCTGAAGGAGCTATTGGGGAGGGCTATACAGATTGTGAAGCAGTGAAATGCAATTCAAGGACTGCAAGGACTGAGAGAAACTGGCGAGCCTAGAAATGAAAGCCGAGAGACCTGGCTTTCAGTGAAAATGTTATTTTATGTCAGTAAATCATGCCCCAAAAGGGGAAAATAATTCAAAGCACCAGTTGTGGTGGTTGGTTTCACTGGGGAAAGAGGAGGAAACTGAAAGAGTGTGTTGTCACAGAACTGGACTGGGAAAACTTCTGCTACACTTACATACAAATAGACTTAGATTATGTCACAGCTCTGCACACTGTATCCTAGTATAATTTATCATTATACCAAGTTTTCAGATCAGTCCACATCAAGAATAAGCAGAAACTTACTGTTAAGGCTGATTCCCCACTTTGGCACTTTGAGTGCGGAAGGATTCTAAAAATTAATACTGGTCACTCCAGGCTTGTATTAAACTCCCAAGGTTACAGCTACTTTCTGACCTTGGATGGGTAGATGCTGCCACCACTCAAGTGCAAAAAATCCCTTTTGACACTGGAAGGCACACTTGGGAATTCCTCTCTGTGGGGTACCCTCAAGCCCTTTTTACCTCTCCCCCCCACTCCGGGGAAGAGCTGAGAAAGAAGACAAAGGAAATCATCTGTTGCCACCAGCTAAACAAACAACATATGCACAAACCACTTAGTACACAAAAAACCCAATCCTGTTCTTCAAAAAGGTAAATTTTATTAAAAACAAAAAGAAAGAAAATGCATCTGGAACTTAGGCTATTGCTAGATTTAAAAAGAGAAAATATAATACTTAAGCATCAGGAATAGTTTTCTTGAATCCAGCTTAATGGTTACAAGCAAAACAAAAGCATTTGGGGGTTAGCGCAGAGTCGTCCACAAGCCTTACAGAAATAGAAAAGATAAACCTAATCACATCTTTCTAGACATTTCCTGATCTACTTACATATCTGGGGTTTCAGATTGAGTAGTTCTAGGTATGATCTGGTGATTTTCATACCTGGTTCACAGCTTTTTACAGCATAGCTTCAGCTTTGTTCTGCTCTGTCCCCTCTCTCCTGAGAACAACAACAGATGGACAAAGGGAAAGTTTTTTTCCCAATTTTAAAAAGTTTTAGCCCTGCCATTGGCTCTTTTGGTCAGGTGCCCGCTCCCTTTCTTTTACTTATGAACTTTTTAACCTTTTACAGGTAAAGCAAGTAGAGAACAGTTACTAGCAGGGATTTTGTAGCTAACTGGCTGGGTGTCCATAAAAGGGAGTTATGCCCTCCCCTTCATTTATCACACTTATGTTTCCCACGTGCTTTCAGACCAGCTTCTTCCCTTTTGAACAGTGTCAACATGACATCATTCTTCCCCCATGCCTCTTGCCTCAGCTCTAGCTATAAACATCCTTCCCTTGGTGGTTCCACTTCTGAAGGAGGGCTTGGATTCTGGTACTGGGGGTAGGAAGGTCCTGTAAGGAAAACAAGCAAGGAGGGTGGGTCCTAGCAGGGCATGGGTTGGTACTAACTCCAATACAGCATCCTGATTCCATCCTATCTCTCAGTGATGAGTAACCTTTTCTCTCTGGCATTGTGCTTTTTTCTAGCCACGTCCACATTAACTGTCCAGTCCTTGAAGTGGTGAATTACCCAGTGCCCTGAGTTCTTCCTTTTAAGCATTTTTATAGTGCTAACCTCCTCATAACCTGTGGCTTTCACTGTTTCTCAGAGCAGCAATATTTATCTTAAAAAGGGGGTGGGGGCATTGTGATTTAAACATTAGTCTCCAACTTCTTGCTGGTTTGACTTAATGGCCACCAAACTGCCTGGTGATTTCTCTTTTAAATTACCTTTATTGCATCCTAGTATAGAAGACTGTTTAGTGTATTATAGCCACATGGAATCTATTCTTTTCTTTAATTCTTTATTATCCTTTCATCCTAACTGATTACCGTCTCAGTCAGAATTTATCAGCTCTGTTCTGTGCACTGGACTGTATGACCTAAATTTTATGACCTTGTGTCCAAAATCTAATTCTCTGCTACAAACTCATATTTCTCTGTTGAGCTTTTAAAGACATTTTCTTCATTACCATCACAAAAAGGCATTGGAAACCAAGTGAAACAATATGCAATTTTGCATTGCACACAAATTCTTCACTGCAGTGCGCTCAGCTAACTTCCCATTAAAATTGCATTTTCTTCCCACCTCCTTATTTTATCTTTAGCAAATATCTAGTCTACTGGTGGCAGGGAAGAATTTATTTCTCTCTCTTTGATTATTTCCATTAGCCACCAAGCTTTAATTTGGCTACTTTGCTGTGGCCACTGAGTTCATCCCACGGAAATTCAATGCTAGCAAAGACTCTAATATGTTAAAAAATAAAATCCACAGAAATAGTATTTTTTTATTTCAAATTATATTACCATAAAATGAAAAAATACAAAAAAAGAAGAAGCATGAATCTAAATTCCAGTATAATATTAACTTTCAGCTAAATTGTGGTTCTCAGAGAGGAATATCAAACACTTTCAGCAATGATGACAATGGGAGTATATGAAAAAGAGAATAAATTATGGACAACTGTGAATGACAAGGCTGTAATGCCATCAAGATAAATCAGAACTGTGAGCTTGAATAACAAGATTTTTTTCCCCTGCCTTCATGTAACTCATGAGTTCTACAGGAATTTAGATTGTTTCAATAACTTTAAAATTATACTATACACTAAAGGCCATCTCCAGAAATCCATCTCCAATCTTAAGCAAACAAAAGTATTATGAGTTTGCTGTAAATACAGTTTTATTTGATCTTGCTACTTCTTACTAGGCACAGCAAAACTTTGTTAATCACTTTGGTACTTTGAGGTTCCCTGCAGTTCTTGGAAGTGAAAAGAACCATCAGGTTGAACCGTCTCAGACAAAGATGTATTTTTATTAAATAGCTGTAGTCCTTTGTAAAGTAGATGTAGTGTTAGAAATGTTGAAAGAAGTGGCTATGTATACAAAAAAGAAAGTAAAGATTTCATAAGAAGGCTGTAAAGACTTTTTCCATAATACATTCTGTAAGTTAGACTAGATAAAGAACTTTTCAGAGTAACTGCATTTTTAGTTCGTGTAGGTGAACATGTAGCACCATTGGTTCCTGTAAACGTTAATGCTGGGTTCAGAAAAACAAATATCCAAATGGGAAAAAATGGTATCTTTATGATCTTCTGTTTTCATCTAGGGACTCTGAGGATCATATTTTGCCTGACCTCTGTATGCAAGGTGGGGCAATGGTCACAGAGAAACTTCTCCCTCCATATTCTCTACTTCTTGTAGCATCTTTCTCAGGAGCTACATACAATTGAAGCCTCTGCCTTCATTTGGTCACAGATACTGCTCAATTCCTTCCCCTAGGAAAAGAAACTGCAAATGAGGTGGGGATCAAGGGGGGAGGGGCATGGCCTTATCGCTCTCTGCCCACCCTGCACTCTACAGGAGAGTTGGATGGATGCAGGAAGAAGAAGATGTAGCAGGTGAACATTCCCTGCATGCTTGACAGCAGGGCCGGCTCCCAGGGCCGGCTCCAGACCCCAGCATGCCAAGTGCGCTCGTGGGGCGGCATTTTAACGGGAGGGCAGCAGGCGGGTCCAGCGAACCTTCCGCAGTCATGCCTGCGGGAGGTCCAACGGAGCCGCGGGACGACCGGACCTCCCACAGGCATGACTGCTTGGGGCGGCGGAATTCGTAGAGCCGCCCCTGCTTGACAGTTCCCAAATTTTCTGTCTTGGAGGCACAACCAATCCTGGAGCTACCCACAGGGCAGTGCAGCTTCTTATGAACATCCAAATGGGTAGGTCAGTTCTGTGGACAAAACAGACTAGACAGGCCTAGAACTAAAATCTTTTTTGTTTGCGGCTACCAGAACACAGGTAGCTTTACTAATTACTGTAAGTAGGCTGTAAAATTAAAACAATCTAACAAGAATATGGCTATTATAAGACAAAATATTCCAAGCTCAGGTAAATTTCTTCATGGTTGAGGAAAAATACCTCCAGAGAGAGAAGCTGATTATTACAAAAAAGGAATAAGAATGAATATATGGTATACTTCTAAAGCATGTGTGTGTGCTCCATGAAAGCTTCTCTTGATAAACATTCAAGATGAGCTATAAAACTACAAGATTAGGATATTTTTAAATGTGATACCTGAGATCAGAGAAAATCACAATGTTAAGTATACAAAAGCACTCAGATCTGTGCAGAATGCATTACTCAGTCAGGGTAAGCTAACCACTTTAGATTTCATGATTACCTGAAAAACACTTTGCAGCTTTCACTCTGCAGACACAGCACTTAAAATATGCTGTCATTCATGTACTGTAGGAAATAAGCTAGGAATTGCATAAAAATCTTACAACTACTGTACAGAAAATCACCTAGGATGCTTAACACCAAGGACCACATCATGATGTCAAAGGGAGCTGTGTTCAAGGCTCAAGGGCATTTTTTTTGCAGTTTAGAAAATGTGCCCATTGTAGTGATTGCCTTTAGTCTATCAATAATTCATGCCTGACACAGAACAGAATTAACATAAATAGAGAAGGCTCACAGCTATGAGTTTAAACTTGGAGACAAAGCAGACAGTGGGCTTTCTGGTAAATTAATACTTGCGATCAGGGACAGTAAGCATTAGAAAGGAGTTTAATTAGCATCCCATAAAACTTGTTCAAAAAGGATATAATCACATGAAGAGTGAAAGTGCCCCATTTGTGTCAATCTATCTTTGAAGGAATGTTTGGAGAAATACTGGTAATAGGAGGGAAAACAGAAACCCAGACCTGTTAATCCAATGGCAATGATTATATCGTGAGTGACTTTAATGTTAAATTGATATATCATAAGTGAAGGTGATGACCTCCTCAAAGAGAACAGGTGGGTAAATACTTTTGTTGAGAGGGAGGAGGTTTACTAGTTTCATAGGGGTAGATTGTGTCATTTAAACACAGCCCTGCATAGGTGGTAGTACAGAGCAGCACCCCCCCAGGGAGAGCACCCAGCAATAGCATGTATATTGCATTTGTACCGTTTAGATATTAACTAACTAATCCCCATAAAACCCCTGCCAAATAGGTGGTAAAGCATTATCATTCCCAATGTACAGATGAGGCAATAGAGGCAGAGAGGCAAAGTGACTTACCCTATTACGCACAGTGAGTCAATGGCTGGAGACATAGCTCACCACTTATTAAAGGATGTTTCTTTCTTACTTCTTATTAATTTATAATTATAAAAGTCCTTCATATTCCCCTTAGGTACTTTGGGTGGCATTTACTTCATTCTGATTTTTTGCTGCTGTCAAATTACCCCTCCTGCCTCTGACTCTGTCCTTGTTTGGTTATCTCCTCTTTTTCCAGAACAAGGTATCTGCCCCCACCACTATCAGTAGGTAAGGGTCGTCTCTGTCTTCAACTTCATGGCTCTGAGAAGACACTTTGATCACTTCTTGCTCATTGTGTTTTTCCTTCTTGAGAGCGATAGTCTGCCATGTTTTTAATATTTGCAGCATTGTTGTAGCCATGTTTGCGCCGGGATATTAGAGAGATAAGGTGGGTAAGCCTTTAATATTTTCTTTTAGGTTCCTCCAACCTTCTCTCACAAGGGGTGATTTTAATAATTTATGATGGATTTGGAGTTACTCTATGCATTGTTTACCAAGCTGTTTACTTCAGCTATTTGCTAAAATAATAAAGATGCCTATCCAAGGCTCTAGGCACCCCAGCATAATTAATTATACAATAAATGCAATTACATTGACTCTCAGCAGCAGTAAAATCATCTGTCCCACAGGAATTCAGCCAGCTTCATCAACTAGGAAATATAAGAAATGATGGTCATCAAAGTCACATGGTTTTGTTTCTACTCCTTGACTGAACAACTGAAACTTTTAAAACGTGAGAATAATGAATAGCAAATCACAATTGCTATTGTTCACACATGAATAACCTTGTTTGCATGTGAACGTATTTCTTCATGTGAAGAAAAACAACTCTTCAAACATAAAGGGATATGGACATCCAAGAACTATGTAATCATGTAGAACTTGGATGTTGGCAAACACCATTTCTGCAGTATTCAGCCAGTTTTATCCCAGATACTCCTCAATGTTTTTGTCACCTCTCCCTATCCTGGTCCCTGCGGGTATGTCTACACAGCAAAGAAAACCCCACAGCTGGCCCATGCTAGCCGACGCAGGCTCAGGCTGTTTCATTGCTGTGTAGACTTCCGGGCTCAAGCTGGAGTTCAACTTCTAGGACCCTGCAAGATGAGAGGGTGCCAGAAACCTGGCTCCAGCCTGAGCCCAGATGTCTACACAGCAATGAAACAGTCCTGCAGCCCAAGCCCTGCGAGCCTGTCAGCTGGCATGGGCCAGCCGTGGGGTTTTCTTTGCTGTGTAAACATATGCTGACAACTTACATATAATCTTATTCTCTTTGTCCAAGTATTGTCTTTGCTTGGGTTCCTCTCTATTAGGTTTCTAAGTGTGTCCCATTTCATTGCTTGCTGCATTGTCATTGTTTGGGCATCCATATATTTATTCTTGGTCTCCTTCTCTTCATAAAGGGCAGAATATCTTATGTGAGTAACTATATTAAAAGGGTCTGCTGACAAGGGCTTTTCTCTTATCAATCTTCTTACATGGCACAGTCTTCCATCTCTTTTATTTCTTCCGTATGTTTCCCATCCTCTCTCTCAACCTATGATATGTGTCTGATGGTGCTTTTGTCCATGTGCCATCAGATTTTTGTTTTCCCTTTTACCTCTGAATGATTTCAACTTCTGTTTCAGCTCCTCTATTTTCTTTCAGTAAATAAAACTGCTTCCACTTCCATACCTGTGCAAATCTTGCACCTCATACATTCCTTAATAGAACCCTCACAATAAGAAATTTTACCTAACCTAATCTACAATTTTGTTAAAAAAACAGTGCCTGTTACTTAAATTGCTTCATCATATGTATATTTTCTGCCAGCCACACACACTTCCAATTTTAGCAAAGCACTTATGCACAATCTTAATTTTAAAGTTAAGCACATGCTTAATTTCTTTGCTGAATCATGGCCTTCAACAGGATCTCCCCTATCTAAACCCCATTGGCAGGGGAAGTATAGAGGTGTGTACAGGTAATTGCAGTTATATATTCCCCCATCACATCAGTTTCAAGAGTACGGAAACTGGAGTACTATGTTCAGTTTTGGGCCCCACACTACAAGAAGGATGTGGAAAAATTGAAAAGAGTCCAGCGGAGGGCAACAAAAATAATGAGGGGGCTGGAGCACATGACTTATGAGGAGAGGCTGAGGGAACTGGGATTATTTAGTCTGAAGAAGAGAAGAATGAGGACGGATTTGATAGCTGTTTTCAATGACCTGAAAGGGGGTTCCAAAGAGGATGGATCTAGACTATTCTCAGGGGTAGCAGATGACAGAACAAGGAGTAATGGTCCAAGTTGCAGTGGGGGAGGTTTAAGTTGGATATTAGGAAAAACTTTTTCACTAGGAGGCTGGTGAAGCACTGGAATGGTTTACCTAGGTAGGTGGTGGAATCTCCTTCCTTATAGTTTTTTAAGGTCAGGCTTGACAAAGCCCTGGATGGGATGATTTAGTTGGGGATTGGTGCTACTTTGAGCAGGGGGTTGGACTAGATCAGTGGTTCTCAAAGCTGGTCCGCCGCTTGTTCAGGGAAAGCCCCTGGTGGGCCGGGCCCCTTTATTTACCTGCTGCATCTGCAGGTTTGGCCAATTGCGGCTCCCACTGGCTGCAGTTCGCCATCCTAGGCCAATGGGGGCTGTGGGAAGTGGCGTTGGCCAAGATATGTGCTGACCACTGCTTCCTGCAGCCCCCATTGGCCTGGAGTGGCGAACCGCGGCCAGTAGGAGCCGCAATCAGCTGAACCTACGGACGTGGCAGGTAAACAAACCGGCCCGGCCCACCAGGGGCTTTCCCTGAATAAGCGGTGGACAGGCTTTGAGAACTAGACTAGATGACCTCATGAGGTCTCTTCCAACCCTGATATTCTATGATTCTAAAAGGATTATTTCAGTGCTTAGATGAGTTAACTCATGGCTACATATATCAGGTTTAATACTCTACATCTCTTTATTGCCAGGAAGTGCAGTTGTGGATGGCTCAGTCTTAGTTGCTTCACAGGAGAGGTTCTTGGAATAGTTTAAGGCTTTGTATGCATCTCTGAAGTAGGGAGACCCATTTGTTTAAACCCCTAAGGCCACAAGGTAAACCATGTGACACAGCATAGTTTATTTTTGTGAAGCAATTTCCAGTCAGATTAAAGGCAGCCTTGTTTCTCTAGCTGTTTGGAAAAATCCTGAAAGAAAACTTTTCCTCACCTTGAAGCATGGATATTAGGTCTTTTGGCTACTATCAGGAAAGTTCTGTGGTTCCTAAAGGTGTGCAGCTTCTTCCTGGAGCATGTCCCCCATTTCCTTCAGCTGGGTTCATGGTGTACTGTGTCCTGAGACTGAACACATCTGGGAGCTATGTAGAAAAAGAATTAACAGCCAAATCTTCAGATGTGATAACTAATTGTGTGTTTTGGTACCTAACTTGAGACACCTAGGCTCTGATTTCCAGAGGTCTTGTGGGTCTGCAGATCCCATTGAAAGTTTGACTGTCAATGGGGTGTGTCCTCATCACCAATGAAAATCAGACCCCTATATCATGTTGGTCACCCAAACCCTGAGGTACACAAAATTAGCAAATAGTGCTGAAGTTTGAGAGCTAATGGGGCTTCCTGTTCTACCTACAAGCTGGGATTTTCAAAAGTGCTCAGCACTAGCCAAACTCTACTCTCATTGAAGTCAGTGGGAGTTTCCTGTTCAATGAGAGCAGAATTAGGCCAACCCAGACCACCTTTGAAAAGCCTTCTCCCCGCAATGTATTTACTGTTTTGACAGCTCCAGACTTTCTGCATCCTTGGTTATGTTCTCAGAGAGCAGCTGCGTGTTTTGCCTTATAGATGGGTTAACTTCCGCTGAGATGCTCTGCTACGTCAGTTTGCTTGTTAAAAATATCAGCTTGTCAATAGCTTATCTAATGATTGCTGGCATGAGTTTTGCCATGTGTAAGTGATTTCTTGATTGTCTTTGTTGTCAAATCACCACTTCTAGTGTACCTTGCTCCTTCATCTCTGTCTCTCTTGCTTTGTTTTCTTATGTCTGGTTTTATGGAGGATGTTTTGTTGACTGTACTGTAGCGGGGTGGACCCCGCTCCGGCCAGAAGGGGTTTAAAAGTGGCCTGGCAGGGCTTGAAAGCTGCTGCTTTAGGTTGGGCTGATTGGGGAAGTGGCTGCAGCTGAGGCCATGCCCCAAACTGAGCCACAGGCTTTATAAGAAGGCCAGGGAAGCCAGGAGACAGACAGTCTCTCTCTGGCTATAGAGAGAGATGGACCTGGCTGCTTAGAGGCTGAGAAGGTACCTATGGTGAAGCAGGGCTGGGGAAGGGCTGAGGAGCTAGGGAAGCTCTAGCCTGGAAAGCCCCAGGCTGTGGCCTAGGAAAGGGCAAGAGGTACTGGGGGTTGCAGAGGGCAACCTAGGGGTAGGCCAAGGCAGCAGGTCCAAACCCCTTTGCCTGTGATGAGTAGGCTGATACTGCAGTCTGCCCCAGGATGTGGGGCTAGACAATGACTGACAGTAGCCAATACTGAGGCAAGGTGGGGATAGAGGGTGAGGGTTCCCTGAGGAGGGGAGACCCTAAGAGAAAGGGGTTACTGCCAGGGGGCAGCACCCCCATGTAAAAGGGCACTGGGTCCAGGGAGGGACACGGGGGCCTGAGGACAGGTGGATCACCGGCCTGCAGAGGGCGCTCTGAACGCTGGAACAGAGCTAATTCCCCAGAGCAACCAGCAGGAGGCGCTGCAGGGGTGAGTCCGACCCTGTTACAGTACATATATTGCCACTGACATTACTAAGACTTGTTCCTGTTTCTGAGCTGTAATTTCCTAGCTGAAAGGTCTGTAGCCTAGAGTTCTGTTTGGAGATTTAGCCCCACAACTCTCATTAATTTTAGAGAGAGTTGTGTGGTAAAAGCTGCTAGTAGATTCTGAAAATCCCAATGTGGGTTCTTGTACAATCTGTTCGGGAGCTCAGACATGTCCTAGTTAGTCTTGTATCACGTGGTTTCATATCAATCCTTTATATGTATCTTCAAGTCCATAATTAGGACAACAATATTTTTATTAAAACTATAAGGAAATGCATTTTCCGTGTATCCAGAGGCACAAAACTCTTTTGGGGGCTGGCTTAAGTGAGTAAGTCCTTGCATAAATGTCTACAGATAATATAGCAGCCAAAAGCTTCTTTTGATTTATTACATTATAATTGTATAGAAAGCCCATGAATTGATGTCATATGCTCAAGGTAATATAATTTAGCTAGAACAATTACATTACTATATAGAATTAGAACTTGGTTGGCAGTCTATAATAGCCTCTTGTTAACAGAATAATTTCTTATTTATCTTCTTCTTGCTAATGAAAGATAAGATTTCTATAGAGTCTGCACCCTTTGTGTGTGCGTGTGTGTGTTGGATGAACTGACATACAGAGTAGAACTAAATGTTTTTTAGACTCCATTATATGGTAAAATTTTACAGACCATATTTTATATTACCTGTTTGTTAGTCAGGAACAGACAAGGGGAAACATAAGTTCTCTCTCACTCTATTCTGGTTCAGTCAAAATGAGATCTTCCCATGTTGTCCTTCCAGGATTCTCAACCTGACCTGACTGGAACACCTGCTGAGGGATAATTCATCTTGTATGCCAGTTTAATGCAGGGGCTGTCCTGAACAGCGGTGACAAATCAAACATGGGGTGGTGTGAGCTATTTCTTGTGTGAACTCATTATCATTTTGCTTCTACTAAAGGCCATTTTTGGATCTTGCATCAGAGGAGGAAAGGTGAGAGAGTTTTTTTTACATATATTGTCAGAATTTGGTAGCAAATAAGCTTGATTTGGTGAGTTCATGTCTTACATAGCATCAGTGAGGAGAAAGTGAGCATAAGGGGAAGCAGTGCGGCTAATGGAGAGGACAGGCACTCGGGAGTTGTCCTTATTCTAACTTTTGACAATGATTTGCTGTGTGACTTTAAACAAGTACTGTTAGGTTAATTTCTGATTTGCCATGTGCTGCTGTATTGGGGGTAGGGAAAAGGGTTCAAATACTTAGCACAGTCTAAAAAGTATGGGGTCCCAGCTAATGTGCTAAGTGGCTCTCACAGCTCCACAGGGACAATTGGGTAGGGAATGTGCCCTGGCCCCTCAGCCTTATTACACGATGGCTGGTGTCTAACAGATGTTCAAGAACTCAGAAGGGGCAGACAGGGATGATATTCCTACTGCACAGCACTGAAATCAATAATGTGTCTGTTCCTACAGTCACTGCTGGCATTACTTACTGTCCTTTTGCTTCTTGGCTAATGAAACCTTATTCAGAAGATACTAAATGTTCCCTCTACTGCTACCTCAGGAACACCTAAAAGGCAGCTGAATATAGAATCATAGGACTGGAAGGTCTCTCAAGAGGTTATCTAGTCCAGTCCCCGGCACTCATGGCAGGACTAAATATTATCTAGGCCTGGTGTTTGTCTAACCTGTTCTTAAAAATCTCCAATGATGGAGATTCCACAACCTCCCTAGGCAATTTATTCCAGTGCTTATCCACTCTGACAGTTAGGATTTTTTTCCTAATGTCCAACCTAAACCTCCCTTGCTGCAATTTAAGCCCATGGCTTCTTGACCTATCCTCAGAGGTTAAGGAGAACAATTTTTCTCCCTCCACCTTCAATACCCTTTCTGGGTACTGAAGTTAGGCTCACTGATCTATAATTCCCCACAATGTCTTTATTTCCCTCTTTTATAGATTGGTGCTATATTTGCCCTTTTCCAGTCTTCTGGAATCTCTCCCGTCTTCCATGTAGGGTGACCAGATATCCTGATTTTATAGGGGCAGTCCCAATTTTGGGGGCTTTTTCTTATATAGGCACCTATTACCCCCCCACTCCCATCCCGATTTTTTACACTTGCTGTCTTGTCACTCTACTTCCATGACTTTTCAAAGATAATGGGTAATGGCTCAGATATCTCCTCAGTCAGGCCCTTGAGTATTCTAGGATGTATTTCATCAGGTCCTGGTGACTTGAAGACATTTAACTTGTCTAACATGTCTTTGGGAAGCTGAGGACAAGAGAGAGATGTGGTCTAAAGTGCCATAACATTTACTACATCCCCACTATTAGTTTGACATGTTGTATTTTGCACTCTGCTTGTGGCAGCACAGGGTGGAGGATTCTCTCCCATAGGTAGTGGAAAGGGGAAACCAAGATGGCTGCCACAGCCAGAAACACCTGAGATGCAAGAGTCCTGCATTGCTGCCAGTGTCAGCAAAGCTAACAAAAGGGATTCCCTATGCCAATACGTTCTCTCTGAAGAGGCAAAGTAGGAGAGAAACAATTAACTGGCAATAATAGCGGCTGCAGGCAGTGCATTAACTGGTGTATTAATTCATTTATAATCACCAACTTCCTGATTAGCTTGATTATTGCCATCATATTTGGATATGGAAGATGGTAGGGGGCCTTGGATAAGCTTCAATGATGGTATAATTATCTTTCCTTTTGTACAGTCACTTAAGCACTGAAGTATGATGCCGTTTCCTCTGCTTGATCAATGAATCGGACACATTGTATAACTAACCTTTCAGTAATCACAGACACACTGGGGTTAAGGGGAAGAAGCAGTCTAATTTTTGTTTAGTGGGGATGTGTCTCAGCTATCATTTATGTGAGGAAGACAAGCTTCTTTTTTTTAGATACCCAGTATCCGTTTCTCATTGCAGCATGAAAGTCCTAAATGTGCCTGACTAGTGGGAATAGCTCTCCAGCTCCATCCACCTGATATGAACGTCATGCTTTGCATACTTACAGAAAGCTTTGTCTTACTCACCTAAACAGAGGATTAAAGAAGAATAAGCATCCCACCTCTACTGTCTTGCTCAGTCTGCTTGGGTCTTGGGTCCAAGTCTCGTGCTGAGCACTGCCTCTGCTCTCTGGATACTACATAATGGATAAAGGGGGAAGGAAAGGGGTGGAGAGGAGCAGAGAGTTTGTGCAGCCTTGGCTCCTCCCTCCTTCCCTCTACTGGCTGGCCAGAATAGCTGGCCAGGCATCAAGTGGGAGGAAAGCTACACCGAAGTGGGGTGCACAAGAGGAACTGTGACTCTCTTAGCCACAGTTCTTCATTGGGGTTGCTCTTGGTTCAGTGCAGTTACATAGTGTGCCTTATTCAGGGCTGCACATAAAGACTCAGTGTAGCCTAGAGTTTTTGGTTTTCCTTCTCCATCTGCAGTCTTATTCTCTCATCTTAATGCTACATTCTCTCCTCCTCTAGTTGCCTTTGCAGTCTCAGTTTCTCTTCCCAGTGGGTCAGCTGGAGCTGTGACTCTACCCCCATCTCATGCTGCAGCTCAGGAAAATATTTAATCCCTTGGTATCCTCCTCAAGCTGTTAATGGACTGTTTCTTCTCCTTTTGCCCTCTCTTCGCTGCTGGAGTAGAGAGGCATCTCAGGGGTCTATCAACACCTTCCTCTGTCAGTTGATTGGGCATTGCCTCTGTATTACCAGCAAGCACTAGGAGAGGGTCGAAATGTGGGGGTGCAGAAGAATCCATTCCAATTCTGAATCTTGCAGTTTGAAATACAGCTGCTGTTTAGTGCACAGATGGGGTGTCATGGAGCCATTGTTAAATGGGGGAAGTTACAAATAAAATGCTATATATATCATCAAACAATCTATTGATTTTTTTTTAAGGTGAAATGTTTTGTTCTTGCCTGGAATGCAACAAAGGAAATAATAGGGAACTGCAATACGGACCATTAGAGTGAGAATACTTTTGTAAGAATTCCTTACTCCAATATTTTTGGGTGCTTGCTTTTCAGTTTGGTGCCCGTACAACACACATCCTCCACTAGTATAAATCAGTGAAGCTTCACTGAAATAAATAGAGCTCCGCTGATTTAAACTATGTGCGGATCTGACCTTGTATTTATTACAGGCCATGCAAGGGGATATTGCAGGTAATGGTTGGCTACTAGAAGACATAGCTATGGTGAATATTTTCCCCTCACATACCAATATTTGAGAGCACCTTTTAAGTAAGAGCCCAGGCTGTACTGTTACAGCTGGAGTTAACCTTTTAAAGTTGATAATTGGGGCTGATACCCTGTGCAGTGAAGGAACATAGCAATATTAATGGGATCCTGGGAAAGGATGCAGATCCTTGTAACCTGGTTACAAATCTGGAGGAGTAGATGTCTTATACAGCATAGGGAGAGTTTCCAAAATGCCAAGGAGATTTAGGAGCACAAGTCCCATTAACTTTCAATAGGACCTGTGCTCCTAAACTGCTTAAATGTTTTTGAAAATCAACCCCATTCCCTATACAATGAGAAAATACAACACAAATCATATATAATATAGCTCAATGTGAGCTTGTGTGAGGGCACTTAATCTCCCATCAATTCATCTCCATAGTTGTCATCATTAAGACCTTCTCACTAGTTGGTCTTTTCTAGGACACAATCCTAAAATAAATTTATGTTGGTGTCTCCTCTCCATTTGCATATGAAAAGTTTCTGAATTAAAAAATGTTTACTCTTTATAAGTCCCTAGAAAGTGATCTTAGAATACACTAAATCCCATAGCAAAGTTGTATCTTTTTTTACCAGATGTTATTTTTGTCTACAATGCTCCATAGATTCTATCTTCTGGCCTTAAAATGCACCTGGCCTCCCTAGTATTACAGTACTACGAATCTATCAATGAGATTGTCTGACTGCTATTGTGTCACTTAGAGAAGCAACCTGTTTACCTTCAAAGTGAATGCAAAGCCAGATGTGACACTAGCATTAGATAGTATATTCTGCTAATGACTATGGAGCTATATTAATGCTGCTGTGTATTATTCATTTACTCTTCCTACAAAAAGGTGAAATGTGAGATTTTTAGCTTTTGCAAGTTGCAAATGGATAGTACGACATACCAAGAACATTTCTGAGAAAGTATGTTCCAGCGGTTAGATTGCTATCCTGGGACATGGGGGACCAGAATCGATGCCTTTCACTACCACAAACTTCCTAAGTGACCTTGAGCAACTCACCTAATCTGTGCCTTAGTTCCCTATCTGTAAAATAAGGATAATAAAACTTCCCTACACACAGGGGTACAGTAAGAATATATTTACAATTGTGAGGTGCTTGGATACTATACTAATGGGAGCAGAGGCATATAAATACCCATGATTTCTAGATACATATAGGGACTTGACTACATGGGAGTATTAAAGCAGATTAATATTTGTACTTCAGTCAAGTATTTGACATGGTACCACTTGGGAAATTATTAGTAGAACTGGAGAAGATGGGGATTAGTACAAGAACTGCAAGTGTATAAGGATATAGCTAAAGAGGACAAGGCAAAGGGTTGTTCTGAAAGGTGAATTATCAGACCGGAGGGAGCTTATTAGTGGAGTAACTCAAGGATTGATCTTGGGAACAATCTAATTCAATATCTTTATTAATGACTTTGGCACAAAAGTAGGAGAGTGCTAGTGAAATTTCCTGCTGATACAAAGTTGGGAAGCATTGCCAATACAGAGGAAGATCAAAACATTACACAGGAATATCTGGATGACCTTGAAGACTGGAGTGACAGAAATAGGAAGAAACTGAATGGGACAAAATGTAAGATCACATTCTTAGGGTATAATAATTTCTGCTACAAGCCGGGAGCTCATCAGATAGAAGCCAAAGAGGAGGAGAGAGACCTGGGTGTGTGGAATGATCACAGGATGACTATGAGCCACCAACATGATGTGGCCATGAAAAAGGCAATTGGAGGATGTATTAGGTGAGGCATTTCCAGTAGAACTAGAAAAGTATTAACGTGATTGTACTGGTGAGACCTCATTTTGAATATTTTGTACAGTTCTGGTCACCATGTTCAAGAAAGCTGAATGCAAACTGGAACAGGTTCAGAGAAAAACCACTAAGATGATCAGGGGAGTGAAGGGCCTATCTTATGAGAGGAGATGGGGTTGCTTCTGATGGTAGAGGGCTGGGTTCGGCAGCCTGGGGTCTCATTTCTGGTTTACATCTTATGTTTCTAAAAGCTCATGCTTTAGGGCTTTAGCTGGCCAACTGCAGGGGTCACCAGCCTGCCTAGTTGACAATATCACTTCTAAAATATTACAGACACTGTACACACTGTTTGTCCCTGTCATGAAAAAATTTCAAGACAGGAAGAAACTTGAGAGTTCATTGGTATGATGAAAAGTGCAGGAACATTTCTGAGCTGATGCTGGTAGCTTAAGTTTTCATTCTCTTGACTGATGATGCAATGTTTGAGAATGACAAGGTGTCACTTTAGGACATAAAGCTCCAAATATCCAGTCTTCTGTAAGGCTGGATAAAGCAGTACATGAAGTTACCGGTAATGTAGTGAATTATAATTTAGATTACCGTCCACAAACAATATCTGGGTTTTCTTGTAAGCAGGGCATTTTGATTTGTGGTTTAATAATTCCTAATGGCCTGTTCTAATGTCTCTGATACACTGACACTATGGAATAACTTACATAGATCTTAGCATGACCTATGCATTTCCACAGATGACCAAGCAAAGAATTGTGAAACAATTGCTCCTTTTAGAGTAGTTATAAAACCTCCTTTCCAACTGGAATGAATGGAGTTAGTTTTAAGATTACATTTTTAAAACCTTGGTATCACACTCACAAGCTAATAAATAATCTGCAACCTTTTCCATTCCACAATCAATATGTTATTCAATATTTATTTCCTAATTTCAAACAGATCTAAAGACAGGCAGCTCAGAAATGCCATCGTAGGACAAAACTGATGATAACAATGACATTTATTGACATTTCTGAAGCAGAAAGAGATTTAAATGAAGTTAAAATGCCTTTCCACAAATGACAAGGGTATAATGAAAAGCCAGTGAACACAATAAAATACACACTGCCAGCTGCATGTAGGTCAAAGATGGAATTTACATAAATGTAGGATAACTTTCCTTTTGTGTTACTTTATGGTAGCTCTTGACAACGGCCTGATTGTTGATAGCCCCACAGCAATCATGTACTACTTTCTGCTATCTGAAGGAGAAGGTTTTACCAGTAAAAAATATAATAAGAAATTCCTCTCCTCAGGTCATTATTGCAGTACCCCCAAGGCATTTTGGGTATATAGGGCTTGATATTTAGAGGTGTTGAATGTGCACAAATCCAGCTGAAGTCTATGCGTGATGTCATGTTCAGCACCTCTGAAAATACCAGCTGTGCAGCTGGTTCAGGTTATGCAGGGGAGAGGTCTGGCGGAGGGGGTGGGCTCATGGGGCAGGGGTCCAATAACAAGGTCTGGAGGGTGAGTGGGGAACACCCTCCTACAGGACCCACTCAAGGAAGAACCAAGATATGGATGATAAATGTGCTGGGGGGGGCGGTATGAGGGGTGGAGAGCCCCATGCGCTGGACAAGAGCCAGAGGATCCACCCAGTCCCCCTGGTCATAGTCCAGGAGGTCTCCAATTCTGTTGGTGCCTGCCAATCTCTGGCCCACTGAGGGGGACTCTGCCACCTGCACACAAATCTGGGGGTTGTGTATCAGGGACTGCATGAGGAGATCTACTCCCTCAGCAACCACCATGGATCTGGTTGCCAAGACCAGCTTCCAGTTCTGGAGGAGGTCATGGTAGAAGACCGGCAGCTCAGAGAGGTCTCATGGAAGACACCTGAGGGCATATCGGAGCCCTCAGAGGCAGTGGAGGAACGCATGTGCCAACATGCTTCACACTGGACTCCTTGCACCATAAAGGAGTCTCTGCAGGGCCTGGAGGAGGAAGACATGGATCTGGCTGCGAAGGCAAAGCAGGCCCTGTCCCTCCTCCTCCAGTGGAAGACTCAAAACCGCCGCAGTGCCCCAGTGCAGTCCTGGTCAAAAGAACTCTAGAGCTAACCTCTTGAGATTGGCCAGGATACCTGGGGCCGGGCTCAGAGTATTGAGCTGGTGCCAGAGGAGGGAAGGGAACATGGAAGCAGGTAGTACTGGGCGGGCCAGAGGGGGTGAATAGTAAATGGAATAAGGGAAAATTGAGGAAAGCCAGGACACATCAGGGAATCCATAGACAGTGTCAAGGGGATGATGTCGTGTAGCAGAAGAATAAGATGAAGTCGATGGGGGCTCTGTGTGGGTGAAGCAGTCTCTGCCTGTGTCTGGTAAATCAACAGGATCAACACTTCAGATTGTAAACTTTTCAGAGCAGGGACTGTCTCTCACTTTGTTTGTACAGCACCTACCACCAGAGGGCCCAAATTAATAGTTTCCCTGCATTGGAAAAAGTGGTATTGCCTGCTTTAGACTCTTTCGTCCACAGTTTGTACATGCTGTTGGTTAAAATGTTGATGTGTTTGCACAGTGTCTTTTGAGAGCAGCAGCAGAACTCCAAACACAAAGCAAATTTAAATAAAGCCAGTCAGATTAAGTGGTTTGGTAATGAAACATCATGCACATCTCTAGATCATACCACATGGTTATGTTACCGAGTGATGCAGTTCTATGGAAGTGCTACACTGTAATAACAATTCTGCTCAGGAGAAGACGTTAAACTATAGTTACTTTTGCCTGCCTTTTAATGGTTCAGCAAATACAAATTAAACATCTAGTGGCAAATTTCAGAAGACTTGTGTTTAGCCCTGGTTTTCATCTTATCTCAGTAAGCTTCTTATTTTATACTGCACAAGCACCTAGGAGCCCCAATCTTGAACTAAAATTCTGTGGGCATCTCTGCAGTGTCCCACAGTTGGGACTAAGTGGGTATGAATTGCACTTCAGAGGACTACATTAGTGTACTCAAGACCTTTAAGTTCATGCCTGCAGCATCCACATGGAAAGTTACAGCACAGCACTCTGGTGCACACTGCTACTCACGTTCCCTGAATCTGAACTGCCAGGCAGTGGAGGCAGATGGCCTAGTGGTGCAGGTGGATACAGAAAGACAGGGAATATAATGGAGCCTAGTGCAAAGCCCATGGAAGTATGTGAAGCATTCCACTGATTTCTTGGGCCCTGGATCAGGCCCTTGATGAGCACACAATAGCTATTTCATTTGACTTAGCAAGCACTGTGCTGCCCATAGTTAGCTCATTGCTCTGGGATATCAAATTCTGTTTTATTTGACTAAATAACCACATAGAACTGTAGATGTGTAATTACTCCTTTGAGATATTCCAAAGCTTCAGAAATTACACCACTACACAAAGCCGTTATTGTACATATTTCTACAAGGCTGGTGCGCATACATAATATAGTAGTGTAAGAAATATGTTTATATTCTTGGGTACAGAGAAATAAAACATAGACTGCTGTGGTATAAATGATGGGTTTTGGAGGGTACTCCCACTTGGTTAATTCTCCTTTTCCCTTTTTCCTATTATATAGTTGATGACTTGCTTTTAAGGCTGTTACTTTATATGTATTGTGTAAATACCACTAGGCTTCTGGGCACCTGTTGAGATATTTTTACAAATAGGGAGCTCATAGTGCTAGCTTGTCTTTTGTTACGGTTTTTTAGTCATGCATATCTTTTGCTATTTCAGTTTCTCTTATGCACTGCTTTTCTGTTTTGATATGATGAAAGCCATAATCTAACACAATTTAGATTGATTTTACATTTAGTTACCATACCGCATTATACACTTTGTTGTCCAAAAAAGTTCTGAAGTAACACTGCAGTTGTACACACTAAATTCATAATACTGTACTTCCACTGTGCTGTTTTATGAGGCCATAATCTAGTTCCTGATTAGTACCTCAAAAAATAGCTAAAGCAACTCTATTACTGTTATTTTACAAGTTAGTGCTTTGCTAAATCTTATTATTATATTTTATTGTTTGTTTTCACTCTGAATATGGCTGGGTGAAGTTGTGATTAGAGTGCAAGCATTCTTTGCCTGTTATGGAAACAACGCTCTCCATCCACAGGCACAACTCCCGTTGACATTGGTATGAGTTCCTAGTATGGATTTGAGGCACGTTACTGTGGTGTTCAGTAATCACCTAGTGCTTATGGTGTTTGAAAGAGGTCTGCTTTATACTGTGACCAGTTCCAACTGACTGTGCATAAGAACATCATGAGCTTCTAAACTGCCTGGAAAGCTCAGCCTTTAAAGATACAGTCTCATATGGTCCAAACCTACTTCTGCTGCAAGACAGCAATCAGTGCTGCATTTGATGGGGTATGATTTTTTATTTCTTTTTCTGGTCAACTATATTTTATAATTTCTGCTGAATTTGAAAGCCTGCATATAAAACTAGATTGGAAGAATTAAGGGGAAAACTTTAAAGGTGGGTTCTGAAAGTTGGCCATTTAATTCCATGTATAGGTATCTAAATAAATGGGCTTGTTTCCTATAGTGCTATGCCCCTGTAGCTTTTTTTTTTTGTTTTGTTTTTTGTTTTTTTTACAGATGTTGGCCACCCACAGTTGAAAATTTTGACCCAAGAAACTTTTACTGACATAGGCCAACATTTTCAAAATTGACCACTGTTTTTGGGCAACCAACTTGAGAGCAACAGTCATTAGTACATCCCATTTGTAAAACAGCGGTTGTTTGGTAATCTGAGGTGAGGTAGCTTTTAAAGGAGTGGATTACTGCAACCTAACTTTGGCACTTTCCATAGAAAACGGAATGAGCTGAAAAGGCCTAAGTTATGTATCTATTTTTATTATGCAGGGCAAACTGAGTGTTCTGTATCCTTTTTCCAGTATTAAGATGCCCTCACCTTTAGAAACAGAGGCAGTCCTGAGGAAAAGAGACTGAACATTTAAGTGAGTGGGCTGGATGCACCTCTGGTGGTGCAGGAAGGCGTGAATTGGGCCAGTGTGCCTGGGGAAGGCTTTCCCCAGGAGGAATTCTCCCTTGGGAGAGTGAAGGCAGTCTTTCTGCCGTTGAGCTCTCTGGGGGGCTTTTCATCAGGGAAAGGCAGCTTTAATTTATGGCTGGATCTCTGTGGGAGGCTGGCCAGCAGATGAACTGAATCCCCATCCACCACCTCTTGGCCCTTCCCAACCTGCCTTGGGCCCTCTGCCTGAGCAGAGGCACAGCTTTGTTCTACTGTGACTTTCCACTAGAAAGACTTTTAGCTGCAGGACTCCTCCAGGCCTGGGATATGTTGGTGGAAGCCAGTGTGTTCCAGTACCAAATGGATCCCAGAGGCTTTCACTCTTCCCTTTGTAACTAAGATATCTGTTATCCTACCCAAACCTTTTGCTTCTTTTTCAGCAATGCATTTCTATCTAGTCATGTTCCTTCTATTGTATCTGGCCTTTTACATGGTATAATAAAACTTAAATATGTATACATATAAATATAATCCTCTTAGACTGCACTTTTTAATGGTGTTTGTTCAGGGTGACTCCTGAATGCCCATTAACACAGCACATCCATTATGGATGGATCTTTTTGCTCTTCCATAACCTGACAGACAACAGAGTGTTTGAATTGCAGTCCCAATACCTCAGGAGGTCCCTTGATTTGTTTATTACAAGCCAAGGGGAGTTGCCCTGCTGTGCTGTAACCTTGGATGTCTTTTACAGATTCCAAGCTACAACATAAGGGTGATCCCTGAATAGATATTGATTTCATTTGAGGAAAGAACTCTAAGATCCTACTTTTATCAATAGTTTTCTACCCCAGCTCCTTTCTTCATTACAAACCTATTGTCAGTCCTTCGCCTTCCTAAATTTTGCCTCCCTCCCATCTCTACAGTTGGTTATCTACTCTCATTACCTTTGAAAATCAGATTATGGGGCCCAGCAACTCCGGAAGTTGCTCTCCTGGGCCCAGGCTGCTGTCGAATTCAGTTCTATATGTGCTGATCTAGGCATTCCAGAGTATGTTAGCCATCTTAAAGCACGCACTGTCTGAATTCCCCAGAGATGAGGGGACCCTCAGGGAGAGGTTAACAGAGGTGCTGGGTTTCATAATCATTAAATATACATTGAGGGAGCCAGGAGTCTTGGAAGAGTTGGGTGCACGTGTGACGGAAGCAAGAAAGGTGAGGGTGTGGGGGAGAAAAGATTCAGGTAGTTTTGCATGATTGCATGTGTGGGAATTGGGAGTCTATTGGAGTATCATGCAAAAGGAGACATGGCCCTACTCGGAGCCAAGAAGATGGAGGTTGGGTCAGCCTTATCTTTTCTACACTGGTTCCTTCATCCCTACTGTATAAAAGTGCTGCTAACTCTAGTTCCCAGAAGTTTACTTTTCTTTCAAAGTGCAGAAAATGGTAGGAAAAAAACCCTGATTGCCTCTCAATCAATAGTTTAGAGTGGGATAGGGAGGGAATGCAGCTGGAACTCATTAATCTACCAGGCCTACCTGCCAGGTAATACAGGAGGAATGAAAGAGAGGCCATTTGTGAAGGGAAGAGAACAGACGCCACGCAAAAAGAGACTTTATTTTCTTGCTTAGACCAAAAGACTTCTTTGTAGACCTTGTTTATTCCCCACAAAGCGGAGAACTAAAAGCGTCTACTTTTTTGCTGTTGTTGTTCTGGGAGCATGCAACTTACACTACTGGAGAGGGTAGGGGTCAGCCTGTGACAGGAGTCTAAAGTCCTGAATTCTAACATGGCAATCAATGGGTCTTGAAGTCAATGGGACTACTTGCATGTTTAAAACTATGCAGATATATAAATCTTTGCAGGATTGTGGCCATACATGATGGGAGGAATGTGGGTCTGGAAGAATGTCAATCTGAATCTAGACTCTCATTTAAAACCATATGAAGGTATAGAAGAACCCCCATGCTGCTTCTTCTCTCTCCTTGGGACAGATCCTGCCACTCTCCTCCCACATGGGAGGTGGGTCACAGCCTGGGGATTGGGCAGCCAAAGCATCTATGTCATGGAGTGCATAGGGCCCTGGATTGTCTTAATCCATCCTGCCTGTAACCTGAACCCTTGGCTAACTTTGTTTAGGCTTATAGCCTCTGCATGGTTATTTATGTATTTAGATTTTTAACATCTGCTTTATATGTTCACAAAAAAATTAAATCCTCACTGAGACTGGGGAAATGTGTGCAGTTGCTTAAAACACCATCTGAATCCTTTGCTTAAAGGAAATAAGGAAAACATTTTTTCCCAATGAATTGGCCATCTATCATCCTATCATTAATCTTCCCATTGTGGGGAAAGATTATGGAGAAAGCGGTGGCTCTTTGGTTACTTTATCTCTTTAATCATGTCCCTTTTGAGAAATGTCAGTTTTTTTCTCACCTGAGCATAGCAGTGAGATAACCCCACTTCTTATTAACAATGAAAGAGGTACCTTGTGTCAACTGATTTCATAGATCTCTCTCTGCTTCCTTTTGGCATTGTACATCATGGAGCCCTTGTAAGAGCACCTCAAGGATATACAGTAGTTGGCTGCCTAGCTATGTCCTTTGAGGCATTTAAATCTTTGATTTCAAACTCCAGACTCCACTGTAGGTTATGTGAAGAATCAGATAACACCAGAGGGATGAATGGATGAATGTACCAATCTCAGGGATGACATATTGGCATCCATTCCCTGTGGCGTTTAAAAGAGGCCGGCAATATTTTATAGTTAGTCCATTGCACAAAGGAATTCAATTTTGCAGTTACTGCAGTCTTCCAACCAGAGCCACCTTTTAGCATTTTGGAGTGGGCCTGAAAAATAAATTTCTGCCTCCCCCATGGCCCTAAATTTTCAAATTCAAATGACACCTCCCCACTGCGATTATACTACTAAGCACAGTCCTGGCCTTAGGATTTTGTGGAGGGTCAGACACATTGTTCTTTAGAGCCATTCTAATTTAATCAACTTTCTATTTAAAAAGGAAGAAGTTTGAGTTCTCATTAAACTGTTCTAGTGCAGGAGAATTCTGGAGCAGCTATTTGTGTTGGGCTCTCTATGTAGCTGTCTGTGATGGCATAGTCAGGCTTTTAAAGGCAGTACTGCATAGTGGTCAGCTTGGCCTCTTAACACTTGAAAGACCTGGTGGCTAGAAGTATGTATGTCTCTCTCTCTCTCTCTCTCTCTTTCACACACACACACAAAACCTAAAGGCAACATAGATAGAGAGAAAGTGGGAATAATGATGCATGGGAGGAAATCCTGTCACTATATCTTTAAGGACTCCAGGGCCAGAATCCTAGCACAGAGGATGGGGCGAGGCTCCCCTCTTGTCCAATGTATTGGGGATGAGCTGGGAGAAAGAGGTCAGTATAAATACTGCCTCTGTTCCTTACAGCAGCCAGGGCAGATACTAGGAGATGCATGCCTGCTGGACCTTCCTAGCCTCAAGATTAATTGAGGAAAAGGGGGCCATCTGAGGGAGAAGCTGATTACGTCCTATGCTACAGCTGGCTAAATTATAACCCAGCACCAAAGAGAAGAGCTGTTTTAGCAGGGACACCTGGGATAGACCCTGAGCTGGTAGGGGAACTGCCGCAAAGCTTTCTAGGCAGTGGAGAAGCTTGAGGCCTTGATTGCACCAGACTCAGATTTGTTGTTTTGGGACTCCTGTTTTCTCAAGACTTTGAGGTAAGCACCTTTAACTCATTGTTCAAGTGCTGTGCTCTTCTTCGAATGCTGTATTAAATGGAGATACACTGACACTAATTAGACAGTTTGGCTTTTACTTGACTGGGCTGTTAGTAACTTCATTGTTACTTCATCAAAGAGAAGGTTAAGGCCATGCTTTTCCCCAAAGGGGTGTGCTGAAGAGGCTTACACTGTTACTATCAACATTTAAAACATATTTTCAAAATTCACTGGAGGTTTGGAGGCTGCTAGCACTTTCCAGCTGGCAGAGGGTTGTGTATTTCCCCATCTGTTTAACTATAAAATCCATATTGGCCAACAATATCAATAGAAAGGCTCAAAATAGCCATCCCACCTTTTACTCCAAACATAAAAATTGTGCTGGGAAGGTGCAATAAAATCAGTTAACACAAATAAATTAATATACTAATCTGTTTTGTGTCTCACTGTATCCCTTTTCCATTTCTTTATTCCTTTTTTATAATACCATTTCAGACCAGTTCTGTTCATCCCAATACTATTACTTTTATCTTATTTCTGTCCATTTGGTGGTGGTTTTTGTTGGCTTACACACTGCTAGATTCTGCCACCTTTATTCATATTATGTAGTACTATGCTCATTGGTTTCAGTCAGAATGCTTGGGAGTAAGATACCGATCAGAGTGAGTACAAAATCTGGCCATGAACACTTAAGTTGCCTGTGGGTAGTACTGGAATCTTCTCTGCTCTGTAAAATACTAAGCATGCTATTGGGACCCCAAAATAAATAACTACTCTAGTGGTAGTGAGGTCTGATGGCGGTCCTTGTACCGTTTATGTTAGGCAATGCTACTTATAAAATTGGGGAAAGGTGACTCTGCTGGTCTCTTTTGGCACCAATTCAGCAATCTGGGATTTAAGCACATGCTTAATCCCCATTGTTATTTCTGGATGGGCAGACAACTGTAAAGCGTTTCTGAGACCTGACTTATTTTACAGGCAGTAAGCTTACCCCTTCTCTCTTAGGGTGAAATCTTGGCCCTATCATGGTCAGCACTGTGGAGTGGGTTGGGGTAAACTTCTGTGCCTATGGCGGATTAGATTGTCCTTTACCACCCTGTCAGAAGGGGTTATGATATGGCCTTTTGTTAGTAGAGAACTGCATACAAGAAAAGAGGGTGGGGAGAATGGCAATTTTAAAGAAACCATGTCACAGAATCCTAAGTGAATTATAGAATATAGAGAAGCAGGGGCGGCTCTACA
This sequence comes from Mauremys mutica, assembly GCF_020497125.1. Taxonomy (NCBI): domain Eukaryota; kingdom Metazoa; phylum Chordata; order Testudines; family Geoemydidae; genus Mauremys; species Mauremys mutica. The sequence continues at coordinate 179,861,837 of NC_059072.1, read as the reverse complement.
TATTCGGCCGCCCCAAGCAGTCATGCGCGGGAGACGCCCCGGAGCCCCGGGAGCAGCAGACCTCCCGCGGGCTTGACTGGCGAGGGTCCGCTGGTCGCGCGGCTCGGCTGGACCTCCCTCAGCTGCGGACGGTTGGCTGGTCCGGCGGCTCCAGTGGAGCTTCCGCAGTCATGCCTGTGGGAGGTCCAGCCGAGCCGCGGGACCAGCGAACCGTCCGCAGTCATGCCTGCGGCAGGTCCACTGGAGCCGCAGGAGGAGCGCCCCCTCCGCAGTCATGCCTGCGGCAGGTCCCGTCGTCCCGCGGCTCCGGTAGACCTCCCACAGGTGTGACTGCGGCAGGTCCACCGGCCCAGCCTGCCGCCCCTGCCGGCAAATGCCGCCCCACGCGCGTGCTTGTCGCGCTGGGGTCTGGAGCCGGCCCTGTAGAGAAGCTATTACATGTGCACAGGTAAACAGAGCAGTGACCTGTTCTGCCATTACAATGTCCATTATAACCAGAAGTGACATAATGAGCTGCTTCATCTGCTCGGAGTAAAAAATCTGGAACAGATTCCAAATACATACCCTGGTGAAGTCAAAGTAAGATCTTGGCACTGAGGTGCTGAAGGAAAAAGCAAATATGTGTTAGCAGTCCAGTAAACATACAGAAACTAGCTGCACATTCTTAAAGGCCAAGAAAGGATACATGTTCAGATTTATTTTTATGGGAATAATGGTGTTTTCCTTTCCCTAAGAAGAAAACATATGTGCAAATTGTATCCGTCTAAGATAACGAACAAAACAGAATCCTCTGAAAGAAATTCTCATTGGTAGGTATCAGAAAGTGGGGTAGTAAGACAGGAATTGTCGGTGAGAGTAAGAACAGAAGAAGAATTCAGCAGCTTTTGTCTCCCACAGCCTCTTTGTTATTTTTTCACTCTCTGCAAAACTGGTATTTGATCAACTGTGGGGCAACATCCCAGTCTCTAGCACAAATGGGCAAGGATGATGGAAATGTGGATGGAAGTGTCATAGAGGATCAGGAAGATATTGAAAGCAGTGAACAGGTAAAGATGACCTACCTAATAACAAGAACTGGCTTGGAGTCAGCTATGGTTGGCTGTTATAACTATGTGAGGCCTTCTATAAAAGAAAAGTCCAGAGTAATCTGACCACAGCCCTTTCATTTCTTGCTGTTGCTCTGAGCTTTCAGAAGTGTTGCAGTTGCTTTTTATCGAAGTGATCCTTTAAGGCATCACATCTTTGGTAGCTCTACTGCTCTGTTGCAGATTACTTCATGTGCCAAGTTCTGGTTTAATCATTAATCATTGACTGACTGCAAGCAAGGTAGGTCATCGTATTCTCTTGCCCTCCAAAAGCTGAGGCTGCTCTCCACTGTGTGTGATGCAGGGAATTTGGACTCCTTCATAAGGGGACTTTCCAACAGTTAAGCACTAAAAAGACTTAAAATAGACTGAAAGCAATATGCAATGTTTCCATTCCATTGTTTGACTACCCACTCCCTTTTAAATTCCTTCCTGTTCTCCCTGGTGCACTTCAAATTCTGTCCACCGCTGTCACCACAATCAATACATTTGCAGATGATGAGGAGGCTTCTGGCATCCGTACTATCTGCTCTGTGTTGCACAATCATAAGTTTGGCAGACACTCCACTTAGCCGAAGTGTTGAAAAGCAACTCCTACGGTTGATTGAATGATACCCTCCTTCTCTCCTAAAAGGAGGTATTACTGATATTAGACCCCAATTCAGCAAAGCAGGTATGGGCAAGGATGTAGGTGTCTCTTTCTATTCAGCAAAACACTTAAGGATGCACTAAAATTTGTGCTTACCTGCTTTGCTGAATGGGGCTGAATTGAAGCCTTAAGAAGGGAGAATGTTGTGCCAAGGATGACCAGACAATAAGTGTGGAAAAATCGGGACAGGGTGGGGGGCAATAGGCGCTGATATAATACAACCCCCCAAATATTGGGACTGTCCCTATAAAGTCAGGACATCTGGTCACCCTACTTGTGCTTCAACATACTGAAAGGTTACTGAGCAATCAATACATTTGTGTTGGAAGTTGGAACAAATGCCAGGAGTGCATGTGCCATTATTGTGCTAATGTTTGAAACATGGGACCTACAAAAGGCCAGTTAGAGCACAGCACGCTAATGCACTGTAGAAGTACAGGTTGCCATGCACTAACTTACAGCTCAAGACTTGGTATCAGGCCATTACAGCACAGCGTTTGTAACAAAATGCAAACTACCTCTTGTGTGGAGCAGCACAGTAAGCAGTCAGTTCGGTGGGTCAGTGCCCCTGTAAACAATCACTTTAGCAAATGGAGAGTGCTGCAGTGGGATAGGAGTGAGGAGACTAAATCTTTACTCCTGCTTATTCATAAAAGAGCATGTGGACAGATGTTTTTTGTGTTGTGGCCCCTCTGAACTGTCTGGAGATCTGGAAATTACTAGTGTGGGTCCTAGAGCCAAGATTATCTCACCATTCTTTAAACACTGAGAATCCATCTACAAGGCTTCAAAATCATTTATTGGGTGTTTATGCCAGGAGTTATTTCAATATGAGCTGGATTAGAAATTTAATTAGCTAAAATAATAGTTCTTCTAGCACTGTATAGCAATGCATGCGCAAGTGAGAAACAGGAGGATTAAGAGTGCACATTCCTATTAGCCAGTATGCATAAAGGAAAAAAAAATTGTAACTAGGTTGTAATGTGATGTCTATATATACGGCCTCACCAAGGTCTAAACGTGCTTTGTTAAAATAGAACTCCACCATAGAGGAAATGGATGACAAATTTTATTTTAATTTATAAAAATGAATATGAAGAAAATAATAAAATGACAGGTGTCTGTCAGGAGAATTCTATTAGATGATGAAATTAGGTGGCCAATTTTATAATAGGAAAACCTCTTCAATTCAAAATTAGGATACAGACTTTGTGACAGGCACATGTACCTTTTTTCCTCCTATCTGTCTTTCTGTCCAGAATAATACACAACCTTTGAAGGTGAATCTTGCCTCTCACTGGTTTTATGCTTATGTAACCCCATTGAATTAAGTTGAGTTACTGCTGCTTCATAATAGTTCCTGTGAGAGGTGATTCAGACCCTGTGTTCTTAAATAACATCTTATATCCTTTGTGGAGTACATCATTAATATTTGTACATGATACAGTGTTGGTGCTATGCAAATAAAACAATCATAATACAAAGAAGTTCTATCAGGAGATGCTGATTACTTTACATGTGCTGTTTTTCTTTTATGTAACCATCCCATTAGCAAGCGCCACCAACCAACATCCTCTTCCTTTCCCTCTAGTATCCTTAGTTGAGATCAGAGCTTACTTGAGTGGGTGAAACATCTCAAGAAATAGTTTCAGGTTGACTGCATTTTTTTTTTGGCAAATAAACTACTTGCAAATCTTATACCAATTTGCTGAATAGTTTTGGTTAAACAATGTTTTGGGCTAGATTCACAAGGGGCCTCTAGTACTATTCACAAAATGACCCCAGAAGGGAGTGATGGTACCCGTCTTATAAATATAACTTCATAGAGTCCAAAGCCAGAAAGGACAATTGTGATAATCTAGTCTGGCCTCCTTTGTAAAATAGGACACAGAACTTCCCCAAAATAATTCCTAGAGCAGATCTTTTTAGGAAAAAAAAAATCCAATCTTGACTTTAAAATTGCCTGTGATGGAGAATCCACCATGACCTTCGGTAAATTGTTCCAGTGGCTAATTACTCACACTTAAAAATGTATGCCTTTTTTTCTAGGAGATGCAGGAGACCTGGGTATTCAAGTATTCTTTCTCAGTCTCTCCTGTTGAAGTGGTTCCATTTCATATAAAATATTTGACTAGTCCTGTGAAGTAGGGATGTGAGCTTGGGTCTCCCATCTCTCATGTGGGTGGCCTAACCACCGTATTGAGGAATCATATTCTCTCTCTCTCTCACTACAGCCTCACCAGGATGAAGTATTTATGTAAAGCACAACAGCTTCAACAACAAAAACCTGCCCCACAATGCCACATAGTCCTATGGTTAGGGTCTTGTCTTAGGAGATGGGAGAGCCAAATGCCAATCCCTGCTCCACATTAGGCAGAGGGAGGAATTAGACCTGGTTTTCCCAAATTCTCAGTGAGTGCCCTCACCACTGGGCTAAAAGTTTCAATAAGGAGTGCATCTTATATACGTCTTCCTCCGGCCATTTTGTGAATTGAGACCTTTAAATATTGTAGGGATATTAAAGAAGGTTTATATTAGACACAGGGCCGCCCAGAGAATTCCGGGGGCCTGGGGTCTTCGGTGGCGGGGGGCCATTCCGTTCTGGGACCCGCCACCGAAGTGTCCTGAAGACCCGCGGCGGGGCCCCCCCGCCGGCGAATTACTGCCGAAGTGGGAGCCGCCGCCGAAGTGCAGCCCAGTCTTCGGTGGTAATTCGGCGGTGGGGGGTCCCGCCGCGGGTCTTCGGGACACTTCAGCGGCGGGGGGGCCCTTCCTTTCCGGGACCTGCCGCCGAAGTGTCCCGAAGACCCGCGGCGGGACCCCCCGCCGCCGAATTACCGCCGAAGACCGGGTTGAACTTCGGTGGCGGGTCCCACTTCGGCAATAATTCGGCGGTGGGGGGGGTCCTTCCGCCCCGGAGCGGAAGGACCCTCCGCAGGCGAAGACCAGGAGCGAAGAAGCTCCTGCGCCTGGCCCCGCAAGAGTTTTCCGGGCCCCCCGGAGCGAGTGAGGGACCCCGCTCCAGGGGGCCCAAAAAACTCTCATGGGGGCCCCTGTGGGGCCCGGGGCCTGGGGCAAATTGCCCCTCTTGCCCCCCCCCTGGGCGGCCCTGATTAGACATGGTTTATATAAAAATGATTTATTGTTAGAAATGACTTATTGTTAATTGATGCCTTATAACTAAAGGTTTATGTTAGAAGTAAATTTGTGATTCTAACCTGCAAGCCACCAGCTGTGTCTGTGTGAAGCCTGCTCAAAGAAATACTTTGTATAAAACTTGTTAATTAATGTTTAACTCTAAGTAAGCCAAAACAGTAGCTGTTATAGTGTATAAATCAGGGGTCTCAAACTCAAATGACCCCGAGGGCCGCATGAGGACTAGTGCATTGGCCCGAGGGCCGCATCACTGACACGCCCCCTTGCTGCCCCTGGCCCCACCCCCAATCCACCCCTTCCATGAGGCCCCACCCCTGCCCTGTCTCTTCTCCACCTCCTCCCCTAAGCGCGCGCAGTTTTAATAAATATATACACTCAGTAATGCACCTCACTCAAAGGACAAAACACGCACTTAGATTTACTGCCTAAGGCTCTGGGAGGGAGTTTGGGTGGGGGAGGGGGTCTGGATGCAGGCTCTGTGCTCGATGCAGGCTCCAGGCTGCGGCAGAGGGTGGGGGTGCAGGCTTTGGGACGGAGTTTGGGGATAGGAGGGAGTGCAGGGGTGAGGGCTGTGGGGCTGAGGGTGAGGGGTACATGATGCAGGAGGGGGCTCAGGGCTAGGGAAGAGGGTTGGGCTGTGGGGTGAGGGCTGTGGATGAGGGGTTCATGATGCGAGGGGGCTCAGGGCTAGGGAAGAGGTTTGGAGTGTGGGGTGAGGGCTGTGGATGAGGGGTTCATGATGTGGGGGCGCTCAGGGCTGGGGCAGAGGATTAGGGTGCGGGGGGATGAGGGGTTCATGATGTGGGGGCGCTCAGGGCTGGGGCAGAGGATTAGGGTGCGGGGGGATGAGGGGTTCATGATGTGGGGGCGCTCAGGGCTGGGGCAGAGGATTAGGGTGCGGGGGGATGAGGGCTCTGGCTGGGGCTGAGGATTAGGGTGCAGGGGGATGAGGGGTTCATGATGTGGGGGTGCTCAGGGCTGGGGCTGAGGATTAGGGTGCGGGGGGAATGAGGGCTCTGGCTGGGGCTGAGGGTTTGGGGTTGGAGAGGCTCAGGGTAAGGGCAGCCTGCCTTGCCAGTACTGGCGGAGGGCAGGCACTAGGACCCTGCGGCAGCAGACAGCAAATCTGCTGGGAGCCCTCCGGGCAGCAGGCAGGGGAGAGGCGCGCTGCGTTCTGTCAGGCAGGGACGCAACACAACGCGGCGGAGGGGGGGGGAACACGCGGAGGGGGGGTGGCAGGCGGGGGCTGGGACCTGCTCCAGGCAGGGTCGCGGCGGCGGGGGGAGACCTGCGGTGGCCGGGGCCGATCCAGGCAGGACCGGGGGGGGGGGGGCGAGAAGAGACCCAGCTCCAACTATTGCTGGAGCAGGGCGCCCAGCCCTGAATATTGCTGGGGCCCGGGCCCCACACAAATATATAACCTGCCGCCCATGCCCCCCGGCCCGGCCCAGCCCCGGCGGGTCTCGCTTCCCTTCCCCCGGCCCGGCCCCGGCGGGTCTCGCTTCCCTTCCCCCCCCCCCCGGCCCGGGCCCGGCGGGTCCCGCTTTCCCCCCTCTTACCCGAGCGCGTCTCCGGCGAGGCCTGAGCTTCGTCCCGCTCAGAGCCGCGTGGTGAGGGGGCGGGGCTGGGAGCTCCACGCCGAGCGCAGCGCTCAGCCCAGAGCTCCCAGCCCCGCCCCCTCCCCACGCGGCTCTGAGCGGGACGAAGCTCAGGCCTCGCCGGAGACGCGCTCGGGTAAGGGGGGGGAAAGCGGGACCCGCCGGGCCCGGGCCGGGGGGGGGGGAAGGGAAGCGAGACCCGCCGGGGCCGGGCCGGGGGAAGGGAAGCGAGACCCGCCGGGGCTGGGCTGGGCCGGGCCGGGGGGCATGGGCGGCAGGTTATATACTTGTGTGGGGCCCGGGCCCCAGCAATATTCAGGGCTGGGCGCCCTGCTCCAGCAATAGTTGGAGCTGGGTCTCTGCCCGCCCCCCCCCCCCCCCCAGTCCTGCCTGGATCGGCCCCGGCCACCGCAGGTCTCCCCCCGCCGCCGCGACCCTGCCTGGAGCAGGTCCCAGCCCCCGCCTGCCACCCCCCCTCCGCGTGTTCCCCCCCCCTCTGCCGCGTTGTGTTGCGTCCCTGCCTGACAGAACGCAGCGCGCCTCTCCCCTGCCTGCTGCCCGGAGGGCTCCCAGCAGATTTGCTGTCTGCTGCCGCAGGGTCCTAGTGCCTGCCCTCCGCCAGTACTGGCAAGGCAGGCTGCCCTTACCCTGAGCCTCTCCAATCCCAAACCCTCAGCCCAAGCCAGAGCCCTCATTCCCCCCGCACCCTAATCCTCAGCCCCAGCCCTGAGCACCCCCACATCATGAACCCCTCATCCCCCTGCACCCTAATCCTCAGCCCCAGCCAGAGCCCTCATCCCCCCACACCCTAATCCTCTGCCCCAGCCCTGAGCGCCCCCACATCATGAACCCCTCATCCCCCCGCACCCTAATCCTCTGCCCCAGCCCTGAGCGCCCCCACATCATGAACCCCTCATCCACAGCCCTCACCCCACACTCCAAACCTCTTCCCTAGCCCTGAGCCCCCTCGCATCATGAACCCCTCATCCACAGCCCTCACCCCACAGCCCAACCCTCTTCCCTAGCCCTGAGCCCCCTCCTGCATCATGTACCCCTCACCCTCAGCCCCACAGCCCTCACCCCTGCACTCCCTCCTATCCCCAAACTCCGTCCCAAAGCCTGCACCCCCACCCCCTGCCGCAGCCTGGAGCCTGCATCGAGCACAGAGCCTGCATCCAGACCCCCTCCCCCACCCAAACTCCCTCCCAGAGCCTTAGGCAGTAAATCTAAGTGCGTGTTTTGTCCTTTGAGTGAGGTGCATTACTGAGTGTATATATTTATTAAAACTGCGCACGCTTAGAGGAGGAGGTGGAGAAGAGACAGGGCAGGGGCGGGGCCTCATGGAAGGGGTGGATTGGGGGTGGGGCCAGGGGCAGCAAGGGGGCGTGTCAGTGATGCGGCCCTCGGGCCAATGCACTAGTCCTCATGCGGCCCTCGGGGTCATTTGAGTTTGAGACCCCTGGGTTAGGGAGTTACCAGCCTGAAGAATTCAGTGTTGGCCGAAGAAGGTGTCAAGTGGGATCAACCAGATGACCCCCGGAGGGCAAACTGGAATCCACCCCACCACACCTCAAAGGCATTAAAAACAAACATCTGATAACATGAAGCCAGCCACCTGCCGATTGATTTAGCAACAGCAGAATGAAGCAACTCTCATGGACTGACATAGGAATAAATTCCTATAAAACTGGACTCTGAAGACTGAGGACTTTGAGTCTATGGTTCTGCTGCCAGCCTCCAGGAGCATCAGATGCATCTGACACAGACTCGGCTCCATCCTCATGACCAAGATACCTGGCCAGTAACTTGGCATGAGCAACGTCTAGGCTGGTAACTATAACATCTATACAGAACCTGAATGAATGATTGTGTGTGTGTGTGTGTAAGAAATAAGTAGTGATAGGAATAAGTAGTAAAACAACATTATTTACTGTTATCTTTTGTTTTATTATGGTATTTACAATAAATGAGGCATCTTTGCCTTATCCCTTTTAATAAGATCCTGCTGGTTTTTATTTTATTGGTATAACAATATGACCAGAAACAAAACACTTCTGGTCAAACAACAAAAGTTCCACCAAAAATGGAGTTTTTTATTGTTGTTCTCTAAAATGTTTGGAAATTTTCCAATTGTTTGACCTGAACTAAACTTGTTTTGGAACTGCCAGCGAATAGAAAAAAAAGTTTTGTTCAGCTCTAATCTCAATGCTTTATCTTATGTACTTCAAGGTCTCAGCACAGGAGCTACAGACTCCCCATCTGTGTTACCCAGCAGGATGGCTGCGGGGGTGGGAAGGAGAGTGCAAGCACAGGGCAGTGGCAGCTTCTCCTTTCTCTCACCAGGTGTGTTCCATGAGCTGCCTTCCATGACTCCTTGTTGTCACTTGGCTGCTGAGTCCTGGCCCGGGATAGGGCCAGACGTGCCAAGAGCTCTGCACCGTGTGACAGTTTGGTGAAATGTTGCTTTGTGGAGAGCGGATGAAGTGCACCTGTCAACAAAATAAAAACATAGAAATTGCCATAGCGGATCAGATCAATGGTCCATCTAGTCCAGTATTGTGTCCCTGACAGTTGCCAGCAGCAGATGCTGCAGAGGAAGAAGCAAGCAGTTATGGGCTATTCTGCCTCCAAGGAAAGTGTCCGACCCCCAGCTGTGACAAGTTGGCTTATGTCCTGTAGTTTGAGGTTTTATGTCCCTTACAAAATGCTGCTTGTTGTTCTTAATATTTTAATGTTCTTGTTATTCGTGTGCATGTTTGATTGTTTTATTGAAACGTGCTAAGTACAGTTTTGGCTGTTTTAGAAATAACTTTTTTCCCCAAGGAGTCTTGCAACTTGTATTGTAGTGGAAGTTTCTCCACTGTATTTGAAGGATTTACTTGCATGAAGAAATATATGGTCTTTTAGCAGCCTTATTTCTAAAGGGATTGAAAGCCCAGGGAATTCTCTCCACTGCCATGTGTGATCCCTGGCTGTGTTTACTACCTTCCCAGGTAGGTCATCTGTTGCTCCTCACCTCCATGTGCTGCTGTGTTATATCTTTAGCTGCATTTTGCATGATCATTTCTGAAATATCCCAACTTGTAACTTATCATAGTCAGCACTTTTAAGACCCTTGTGCCTCCCTGCACACCCAAGGGTTTCAGAAAGAAAACGCTGCTCCTAGGTTTGTTTTTAATGCAACAAATGTTCTAGAGGAAGCCAAGAGGGGGCTTGCTCAATATCCTCCTGGACTGCGCTGTGCAGTAAAGTATTTTTCACTTGCCTTCTCAGGTGTTCAGACAAACCTGTTTCTGTTTTAATTTTCCTGGGGTGCTATTTTTCATTTTATATACATAATTGAATGCCAGCTCTGGTTATTTTAAATTTAATTTTGTGTTCGAGATAATCTCTTCTGCCACTTATATATTGATTCTCATTGGAATGCTTTGCGCTAAATACTTTTGTAGGTAGGGGAATGGAAAATATTAGTCACAGAACTCACCTCCTTTTTTGTTTTTTTTTGTTTTTTGTTTTCGTAGGTACTCAAAATGGTGTACTTTAGCAATACCCTCCCCTCCCCATCCCCTTTCTTTAAAGGTTCAATTTACTGAGTACAGACTGCAACATTGGCATCAAAAGTGACACTTTGTTTAAAAAAAGTGTGTGTGTTTTGTTTTGTTTTTGTGAAAATAGGCATTCACAAAGTTTTAAGCCCATTTGTAAATGTGAGTCATTTCACTCACCTGAATTAAATTCAGTGGGTCTGTTCTCATGAGCGTTTGTTAGTGCACTAGGACTAGATCCTACCAAGTTTTGAGTGCTGAGCATGACAGCCCTGATCTAACAAAGTATTTAGGCATGAACTTAACATTAAACACCTGAGCAGCACCATTGATGGGACTACGTAGATGCTTCAAGTTAAACAAGTGCTTAAATGCTATGCTGGATCAGAGCCAAAATACTGAGTACCTTGCAGACCTGAGCACGCTTATAGCATGTGGATTTGCTGCACCTGAATTCAATGGGGATCCATGTGGGTATTGGGCAGAGTAGTCCATCCGCACACTGTACAATGCAGAATTCAGGCCCTAGGTTGTGTACTGTTTTTCCATCTCTTTGTATAATGCTCAGCACAGTGGGACCCTGATCATCACTGGGGCCTTTTGGCACTGCTGTAGTAGAAATAATCCTTAAGCAATTTTTTTTTCTTGGAGGGGAGATTGCATCAAATGGTGACAATTTTCACAAGAAATTCCACAAAACAGAAACTCTGATTTTAGCAAGTCTCTCTAAGAACTCTAAGTGCAATCACGCTGCTGTCAATTGCCAAGAAAAACTGAGGGCTCAAGGGACTCTTCTTAATATGAGAAATAAAATTCACCTTTGGTTTTGAAATAGAAAGTTTATGCTAAGGGTTTAACAAATTACAAATAATTGACAAAATGACTGAATAACTTGTTCAGCTGACAGTTTTCCTATTAAAGTACTGATTTGGTTTGCATTCAGAGGAATCTTTTGCAAATCTATTTAGCAGCAGGGATCAGAAATATTCATTTTCTCACAGTAAGATGCATCTAACCCTCTTGTTAATTTGGAGGCAATTAAGATTGTAGTGTGGTGGGATTGTTGTAGCAGAGTGACTCATGCCATACTTCCTGGGGACCAAAAGGGTTTCTTTGCTTTCTGAGGTCAATCCGATTCTCCTGACTACTTAGTTTTGCAGTTATTTAAACTATATGCACTTGGGATAATCCGATTTTTGGGGTCTCTGTCAGCAAACCAACAAAAAATTGAAACTGGTATTTTTGCATTGCTTAAACAAAATAAGACTAAAGAAGAATGATTTGAGCTTTGCAGGAGTGTGTTTTATATTCGGGGGGGGGGGTAGAAGGGGGAGTCTCTTTGAAGGCCGAAGTATTCCCAGTGGTGGTAATGAAGTTATTTATAGGTGAGGCAGCTGGACAGACACTAACACTGTTTCCTTATCGCTTCATCACAGATCTAATCTTGATCTATATAGGTAAGTGTCTGAGCAAGGGAGATATTCACTTGCCAGTGCATCTGCCTTTACCTGTCCGTTGTGTTGTGAGATTGCTTCATGTCATAGATGTAAATCACAGGAGAAGAGTCTTTCTAACTTGATGAGTGCAACTTTTTAGAATCAGGCTTCTGATTCAGATATTTGCAACTAAACAGATTTTGGAAGATTAACATTCTGCAATATTTGCTTAAAATTCATTGTTTTGGTGAACATTTTCTGCTGGAAAGCCCATTTGCTTGAATATTCATGATAAGTGGGCATAGCTGAAACAAACTCTTCTTAGGCTTTTCAGTTACTTTGATAGTACTACTGATCTGCATGGCACTTTACAGGGAATTATTCATGTTAGGCCCCAGCTAAGAGACGCTTATAGCTAAAGGGTCTGGTCCTCCAAATACATTATTTGGAAGAGGTTGGCAGTGTGAAAAATGCCTGTTGTTCCAAACTGAAGGAGGAAAAGGCACCAATCTACAAGGTGCTGAGCATCTCCTGGCATGTGCTAAGTATGATTAACTCCTACTGCCTTCATGAGGTGCTCAAGATGTCACAGAAATGGCTCTAAAGAGATCACGAAGTGCCTAAGTGTGGGAAGAACATCCGGCATAATGGAGTAGAAAGACACGAGGTCAGATACAGTCCAAAGAAGAATTTTTTTGTGGAACTGTCAAGCTGAGAACAAAAGTTTATGAACTTAATGTGGAGAGAGAGTAAGCCAGGATGGAGTATTATACTGTAGCCAGAGCAGAAGGCAAGAAAGATAGGGAAAGCAGAGAGGTTGGACTGGGCAAGGGGAGAAATGGGGCTTTAATAGGGAGAGTGAAAAGTAAATCTTACTGTAGAGATTTATAAGGGCAATGATTTGGTTGGAACGGAGGTACAGGAAAAGGAGGCTAGAAATACACTGAGATACAATAATAAAGCAATATGCATGCATAATAGATGAAATAAATCAGACTCTTGTTCCCATTTTTCAATAAACGTTTACACTTTAAGGTAAGATCAAGAAAGCTCTTTGCAGTGTCTTCTTGAGATAGAAAAGTCCCATAGAAGGTCACTAAGGACAATAATTTTTATAAGAACTCAGCACCTACAAGTAGGACCAGCTTTTCAAGAGGTGTCTGCTCCCTTTTAGGCATAAAATAAGTGGGCAGAACTTAAGCTGAGCTCTTTTGAAAATCTAGCTATAAGTCTCACTTTGGGAGACAGCTTGATCCTATACAGTATGTGTTTTAGTATTCATTTACGGGTTACTTAGGTATGTCTACCACACAGGTGTGCGGAGTGTCATGCTGCTTGGTTTTTGCCCAAATCCCCTTATCATCCACACTCATGGTCCTTAGATGTGCATCTAGGGGTGTGCTGAGCCTGAGCTGATATGAGTTAGCGTACTACTGACTTCCGATCCTCCTGCCCATCCACTTTGCAGTGTAAAGGCAGCAAAGGCCTGGGTACCTGGCCTTGGGTCTAGCAAGTCCTCTCCTGCAATTCCCTGTATCTGGCCCTTCTACCTACTCCCTTCCCATTCATCCTCCATGCATGAGAAGCTACCCGTTTGGTTCATATAACGTTGCTTCGTGTTTAACCACTCATTTTCTGCACTGCTCCAGTTTCTGAGCTTGGTACAGCCAAACAACCTAGAAGATGGCCACCCCACAGCATGCTGCTAGCTGGCTGGATGAACTCGCCAGGATTCTAGTTAACTGCTGGTGTAAGTACACCTGGGACCATGGGTTTTTGTAGGCACTCCAGAAATATTCACCACTTCCAAGCCATCTTGAAGAGGTTGGTGCAGCTGAGCATTCACTCGACCAATGTGCAGTGAGTATATCAAGCAGCTGTACCACAAGGCCAAGGATGCAGGTGGCAAGTCTGGCAGTGTATCCTCTATGTGCTCCTGCTATGGGGAGCTCAGTAGGCACTTGGTGATACCGTGTTCTCAGGGTATCTTTCCCAGGATATCCTTCTGGAACTGGCAGGTCTTATTTTCAGACTGGAGGAAGTGGGGACAGCAGCAGGTGAATCCACGGTGGAGTCACAGTCCCAGGACCTAACTGCTGGAAGACCCAGCTCAGCCCATGCTGCCAGATGGGTTAGTGGGCATCCTGGGACCATTTTCTGAGGACATGTACAGGGCTGGACCCAGGAAACAGCCTAGAGAGGGAGCCGCGCAGGACCAGAGATCAGCAGCTCAGTAGCTGCCACCTGACACGTTTGTTGCTGCTGTGGGGGAAAACTGTAGTGTTAATAGAAAAGAATTTCTGGCTTCTGACAAATAAAATTGCATGCCACATCCTCCACAACAATCAATGGGGTGTATGTTTTAAGCTTTGGTTCAGGGAAGAAGCCATGACACATCCATAGCTCATTCCTCCTTCCCTCTCCCACAAATGCATGCAGTCCATTTGGATGCCAAAGGGGAAAAAAGAATTGAAAGACTCATTAGCTCTGTGTCTAAAATATTTTCAGTTTTTGTTTGCAAAATACTCAAAGGCTTGCCTGATTAGCAGGCATGAGTACATATCTTCAGTAACTCAGTCACTCTGATCTAATTATATAGATTTATACTTTGACTAGCCAATCACTGTCCCAGACAGCCTGGATTAAGTCCCTAGGACTCATTCTTTCTGGTCCTCATTGCTTGGGCAGACCAAGAAGAACATTCATTGGACACTTCCTTGGCTGGGATGGAGGAGGAGATCCACTCTGCTGCTGGCAAGCTGCTGCATTCTCCAGCACCAGTGGAGCATCCCGCTCATGTACCAGCACCAATGTCCTTAATCTTTCCTCCATGGTATCACATCCTGCTGGCATTGGAAAATGGGGGGGTGGCTGGGCAATGAACAACTCCATGAATGGAAGTAGATAGGTATACCCTGCAACCACATGCAGCACAGGCAAAAGTCCTTCTGCGAGGGGGAAAGAGAACAGGAGGAGCACTTCAAACAACTGCTACAGCTACTAATGAGACGGGTCTCTGTGTTTAGACATTTGACTGCTCTGTATTCTTCCATGTTTTGTTCACACTTTGTTTTTCTTGGTGGGCAGCTGACATGCCTGTAATGGCTTTGTGTCTCTTCTCCCTCCCCCCCCCCCCCCCGTGTCCCAGTTTGGTTGGTTTTGTTGCTAAAGTTGTCTGTTGTATAATAGGTTGCTGTGTGGGTACTTGCAAAGGAAGGAAAAACCAGGAAGCTGTGTACTAAAATTTTAATAAAGCTGTAAAATGTCACAATCAAACAAAACCTAAAATCACAATAAACCTAGAGTCCCATAAAACCTGTAACAGATTGACAGTTGTGTGGTAAAAACTGCTTTAAAACAGCTCACACCAGTACAGGCCCCTATTGCAGCATTGCATCTCATTCATATCACCATGCACTGTAATAATGTGGGCTTACCTGGGCCCAGCCCCCGTAATGATAGGGGCACTTTCTGGGTTGACTGTATTGGTCCAGCAAACCAGCTGTGCCTTGAGACCAGTCCATGTGAAAAATACTCTCCTTTAGCCTCACTGATGTGCAAGGCTGACCATATTTCCAAAATTAAAAACGGGACCCCTCTCCAGCTACTCGCCTGAGCTCCCTGCACCCGAGGCTGTTGCTAGTGGCTGGAACCCTGCAGGGACCCCATCAGAAGGCTGTTGCCCGTGGCTAGAACCCTGCCCCCAGCCACGCTGGAATGCTGCTTTCATCCCCTCTGCAGGAGGTTGGCATCTCCGTTTGTCCCCTCTGCATCGCACCACACGTTTTTTACAAATGCCTTCTTTTGGGGGAAAAAAAGTCAGGACAGGGCTTAACAAAGGGACTGTCCCGGTCAAAATGGGACGCATAGTCACCCTAAGCAAATGCCAATCATATAGCTACATTTGGCCATGTTGGTATCCATATCACCATCTTGCCTTCAGCTTGCTAACTGCAAATTCCACCATCATCTTGCAGCTATTAAGCATGTAACTCAACCTTCTCTTATCAGGCCCTCAGTAGATGCTCAGTGCCTTGTAGGACTGCAGTAGTGTTAGACTAATTAGAGTCCTTTTCATTCATCTTATAGTGCTGATAATTTTGGTCTTATACATAGCTGACTTAGGGAAGCTATTTAATTACACGATTTCTTAAATAGGAGTAAAAATACTAAGGTTCAGATACTATGTTAAAAATGTAGAGACATATTGTGCCTCTCTTTACATCCAATGGAGAGCTGTTACATGCATTGACCCATTGATTTTTGGTGGGACCATGTGTGAGAGTAGCAGCTCGCTGCTAGGAGTAATCACAGTCTAGTCTTGGTGATTCCAAAGTGGTGAGCTTTTCATGAACAGGTGCCTAGCATAGAGGAGCATTGGTCCATGACCAGGGCTTCTTGATACTAAAGTAATACAAGTAAATAATAATGAACACATTTAATGGGAAAAGATGTAATGCATGAAGAGCTCAACTAATATCTAAAAAGCCAAAAGATCAAGGCATTGTCAGTTAAATCACTTTTCTTTAAATTACTTATTTTGTAGTCTAGTACAGCACCATCAATTGATTTGAAATATTCCTCAAACAAGTTCTATTGTCGCTGAGATTTATGGTCCATTCACAGGGGACCAGTGTGACAGGTAAATTGACTAATACTGTACTTTATCTGGGCAGGCAGTTGTAGCTTCCTTCCTGGGCTTTGTTTGGAACTCAAAGCCTATGGCTCCTCTGTACAAGTGGACTGCTGTGCCCTGCTGTGTCTCTCATTTTTTGTCAGACTATGGGAACCTTAAAAAAAAACTGGAAGAAAGATAAGTGATAGCTGAACCTGTTTCTCTTTTTTAGTGTGCTCTTCTATTTTATTTTCCATTTGGTATCAGTGACATTCCTTAAACTGTTCCTTGTTTCAGGACTTCAGTTCAGCTATGTTCTGAGTGTAATGCACAGCAACAGATGGTGCAGGAAAGTTTTCATTTAGAAAATGAAAGGATTTGAGCCAGTATTTTCCTAGCAGTAGTTTAAATCAATTTTAAATAAGATCAGATTTTGGGATACCTTTTTTTTTTTTTTTTTAATTATAAAGGTTACATATGCCAGTAGAATTTTTTTTCTGGTGACAAAATCTTGCTGCCAGATGTCTGAGCAATTACTATCAGAGGCCCCTATTCAGTGCAACACGTAAGCATAGGCTTAACTTTAAACACGTGCTTAAGTGTTGTCATAGCTAGGGATTTATTAAGAACTGGCATAAATGCTTTCGTGATTTTGTGGCCAGAGAGCAGAGCAGAGTTTGAGTTCGATTGCTTTTTCTTTTAAAATCGTAAAGTATACTTGTAGAAGATCTGACACCCATTCAACTCAGTTAGTATACTAGGCTGAATGCTGGTAACAATAAATGTTGTGACTTTTGCTGTGGTTTTTATAAATGCCATCAGAAATTGTGTGGGGGTGGGTGGTGGAGTGGGTTATACTAACTTCAATAGATGAGAAGAAGAAAGGATGCTCCAGTGGTTAGGGTGCTAGCCTGAGACTTAGGATACCATAGTATAATTTTCTGCTCCACTATAGGCATGATGTGTGACCTTGGACAAGCCATTTGATTTCAATAGAAGTTAGGAGTGTAAATACCTTTTGAGGATTTGTGCCTCAGTTTCCCATCTATAAAATGGGGATAACCGTACTGCACTACCTCACATGTGAAGATTCATTTAAAGATTGTGAGGAGCTCAGATACAACATATATGGGGGCTATATTAATACTTTGCATATCTAAAATAATTGGTTGTCATCCTTGAGCACCACATAGTTTAAACCTTGGGCTGCATGAGACAACTGGAGACAGAAGGAGCTCTGTGATAGCACGGTGACAATCTAAAGAGCTACTCAGACTAGTGGCCACTCTTTGAAAACTTAAATATCTTAAGGGCTGCTGTATATAAACTGATACCTAACTGCCCAAATTTCACCTGAGAGTGTTGACAAAATGTACATGCATGCATATGTATAATTTTTTTTACAAACACTCAACTTACCCTTGTAAATTGAGGATGTGTGCACATTATTTATGCAATGCACACAAATTGTGTGTGAGCAATGGAGCTCTAGTGTATCTAAGCCAGATGTATGCAAAATGATATATTCTCACTTGACAATTTGGGTCAATATGCTTCTTTATCTTTATATATATTTGCCTAAATACATATTTATCCCTACAGAACTGAAGTGTTTGTTCAAATTATTAGAGAAATTAGTATTGAATTTTAATATTATAATGTCTTACTGTGATCATAGAATATTAGTGTTGGAAGAAGGGACCTCTCAGGAGGTCATCTAGTCCAACCCCCTGCTCAAAGCAGGACCAATCCTCAAATCGCCCCCTCAAGGATTGAACTCACAACACCCTAGGTTTAGCAGGCTGATGCTCAAACCACTGAGTTATCCCTTCCTACCAAGAGATAGAAGCACAGTGCAGAAGTAGTCCCTTGTTGATGATTTCCTGGTCCTGCTACTCAACACAGTGACCTTTTAGAGGTACTTTTTTCCCAGCATGCTTTTCTTGGGCTAGCCCTTTACATTTAGCAGAGCCAAGGCAGCTGAAGCACTAAAATGGATCATTTTGCAACTGGCTGCTACTTGCTGTAGCTCCTGTTTTCCAGCTGGTAACTATTTTAACCTGCTGTTCTGTTTTCTCTGATTGCTTTTTCTTATTCCTGAAGAGATGGCACATTCTGTATTGATGGTATATTAAAGAAAGAGGGGAAAAAGTGTTTTTGTCTGTTTAGATTGTAAACTCTTCAGGATATAGAGTCTCTTACTATGCATATGTATAAAACATAGAATAATAGGGCTCAGATCTAATTTAGGGCTCTAGGCACTATTCTAATACAAATAATTAATTATGATAATTGTCTGAGTATTTATTAGGTTGTATCATTGAGCATTGGTGTGATTGGGTTGTACATGATTGTGAATATGCAGTTAGCAGAGGGATATCAGTCCAGGACTCCTTCAGGCTTACAATTTAGAATTTACTTCTCTTTGAAATATGCACATGAGTATAATCCAATATACATGTATTTTCAGTGTGTAAGAACTAGCTTAGTAATAGTATAAATCAACAAAAGAAGAATTTGCAAGTATGTGTTTATGGCTGGAAGCTAAAGGTATGAGAAGCCTTCTAATTTGAAAGGCATATTGAAGAAAATTGCAAATCTGTACGCATACCAAACCTTTAAACTTGTTCCAGGAGCTCAGATTACTAACAATGCTGTGAAATAACCATACCTCTCAAGTGTACTTCATGTTGAGGGGCATTTTTCATTTTAATGCCAAAGGCCCATGGAACTACTGATGTACTTTAAATTATGCATATACTTAAGTACCTTGCTGAATCAGAGCCAAAGTTACCTCTGCTCCACACAAATGTGTTGTCTCCTCCCACCTTCCCTTACCCCCATCTTCTTTCTATGTTAAAATTATTTACAGCATAAATAAAAAGTAATGAAACTGAAGTTACAGGAAGAGTTTGAGTTGTAGAAAGGTGCTTAGATACTGTGGTGATGAGTGCAATATAAGAACCTATATAGAATGTACATTAAAGAAATGAATCCCACAGAAGTTTAAATGTTCCTGCATGAACAATTTTGTGTCCTTCATTTTGGGTCTTTGTCACACATTATATTCCACATTTGTGCCTTGGCAGGTATGGACATAACTCTTAGCTGAAAGAGCCTTTCGATCAACATAATAATGAGCATACACTACTTTCAGAATTCTTGTATCCAGTATTACCAAAACAAACAGCTTTGAAATTGGAAGTGTGTTCATCCTGTGTTCTTCAGCCTGGCATAGCAATCTGGCCCCATGGAGTGGAAGCTGTATATATGAAACAACCCAAACAAAATTAGATTTGGAGGCAAAATATGGAAAAGGCTGAAAGCATTCTGGCTTGTGGTATGTAAGGGGAGAACAAGCTATATCCATAAACTCACCACAAACCCTTCAGTCTTATAGTGGTGACCAACAAAATCATTACTATTGTTTTTTGCAAGTAACATATGTTACCTTAGTAGTCTACAGAATTCCAGGAATATACTCACTATTTTTCAGCAGCAATTATAATTATTTTAATGGCAACCAATGTATGCTGATCTCTGCACTACCTCAGTAAAATAAAAAGGGGGAAAATTTTTAAATCTACAGTATTGATGAAATTCTTTTGGCAGGTAAATATGATTCTTCCTCACTATTCAGTTCTTGGTCGATTATTATATATGCAGTAACTAAATAACACTATATATTGTGTTTGCGTTTTAACTACTTTGAGTCCAAACTTTGTTTCTCATGTATGATTTACATGGTGACACATTCATTTTCATAATGAAGACCATTGAAAAAGGCAATAATCATGAACAGGTCACACTCACAAAGTTTAGTGGCCTGTTCAAAATATACTCCACTGTACTTAGGGACGGTTTATATCTCATGCAGGTTCACAAAGGTGATCACTATTTTGTGCAAATAGTGGGACAGAATTGAGTGATACTTTAATAATAGCTACTGACTAACCAGATGCTCAAGCATATTGCTAATGTATTCAATATATTTATAGGCACTCTAAAGAGCAAGTAATTAGTAAACCACCATTTTATTTCCAAACATTCACTGCAACCCTGAAACCATGAGTCAAATTCACAGATGGTGTAATCTACTGCAACTTCATTGGCTTCCATTATGTTGTGCTTGTTTAACCCAGCAATGAATTCAGGCCTAAATCTACAACTTGAGCTTTTAGCAGTAAGCCTTTGGTCAGTAATTTCCCATGGTAGAAATCAGAGCTGATCGGGATAGAAAAATTTCGGAAAGAACAGTTTTCCATTGGGAAATGTGCTTTTGTTGGAACTTAAACTTTACACTGGAATATTTTAGTTTAGTTGGAGAAAAAGTCCAAACAAATCATTTTAGACTTTCTCATTATGTTTCCATGTAAGAATGTTTCATTTTTTACTTGATCATTTTTGATTCATTTTGTTTAACTTCTCTATTATATTGTTTTGACATTTATTAAAATGAAGCATTTTGATGGTCTCAAATGGAGACTTTTTATGAAATTTTCATTCTGTTGGAAATTTAGAACCTTTTTATTTAGCTTTTTTTTTTATTCTGATTCATTAACCCTTCCATTCCCCACCGGCTACCTCCCACTTCCAGAAAAGGCTGGTATTTCCCCTGGAATGGAAATTCCACTTATGACCAGCTCTTCATCTTCATCAAAACAATTCTGAATTGCATTTTATGTTGTGGTGAACAGAATACTTTGAGCCAGATTGACATTAACTGATATGCTCAGGCTAATTTGATGGTATGAGGAGATCTGGGTGAGTGCAATGAGCTATCCCAGGGCTGACCACTACTTGATGGGTGATGGAAGTTTCTAATTATGGTAATATCACGTAATACTATGATTAAGGCTGCTTGGGCTGGGCAGCCCCTGGGCTAGCAGCAGCAGTTTGGGTGTGTGGAAGGGGGCTCAGGGTGAGGGGCAGAGGGTTGGGGTGCAGGGCAGTGCTTACAGGGGGGTGGAGGCATCCCTGGCTCCCACCAGCATGTCCCTGCAGATCCTAGGTGGAGGAGCCAGGGGGCTCTGCATGCTGCCTGCAGGCCCCGCCTCCGCAGCTCCCATTGGCTGTGGTTGCCAGACAAGGGGAACTGCAGAGCTAGTGCTTGTGGTGAGGGCAGTGTGCGGCACCCCTCTGGCCTTCCCTCCCCCTAGGAACTGCAGGGACACGACAAGCTGGGTAGGG
This sequence comes from Mauremys mutica, assembly GCF_020497125.1. Classification (NCBI taxonomy): domain Eukaryota; kingdom Metazoa; phylum Chordata; order Testudines; family Geoemydidae; genus Mauremys; species Mauremys mutica. The sequence continues at coordinate 179,840,563 of NC_059072.1, read as the reverse complement.
AGCTTGCCAGCCCCACCCACCCCCACTCAAACAACAGCAGCACCACTGCCTGCCCTCACTCCAGCATCAGTGGGGGGCCTGGGCCATGCATCCCCACCCCCAAGCACCAGTGGGGTCCCGGCCTACCCCCACAGAGCACCTGCAGCCCCACACCCACGTTTTAGTTAGAGGTATATAGTAAAAGTCATGGACAGGTCATGGGCCATGAATTTTTGTTTACCGCCAGTGACCTGTCCGTGGCTAAAATGTAGCCTTAACCATGTTTACAAATGTTAATGTTATGTAACTGATATATTCTTATTGACTTATCCAGGTGAATGGGCAAAAAAGTTGTAGGGTAGCCCACTTATGGTGGAATACTGGGTAAACCTTGGTCCAGAGCTGTTATGTCAATTTTAGGCCTCTCATTAGCCCTGTGATAGCTCATTGCACTCACCCAGATCTCATTAGTAGGGGGAGAGAAAAAGGCTCATTTGCCTTCTAGCACAGTTTAGATCTCATTGGGAAAGAACAGACTGGCAACACACCTTCAAAGTTGTAAGGGCATTGGCCAAATTTTGCCTTGAAATTAAACTTGTTGGTCAGTGGATTTGTGATTTAATACATTATGATGGATTTTTTTGGGCGGGGGGAGACTAGGAATGGACATTTCTTTGACTCTGTTTTACACTTTTTTTTCCTACCTACGAAAGTTTCATTTCTGATGGCCATCATCTCTACACAGAAAGTCTGTGAACCATGGAAAATGTCTGTATAATCTTTCTTTCATCCCCTCTCCCTCTTCTTACAGCCCCTAAAGTTTTGTTGACATTTTGTATTCACTAAAGCATTTCTCTTCCTTAAGAACATAAAAATATACATACTATATGTCACCGTACCTCAGTGGGTCACAACTTAAGATGCCAGATTCAGGAAAAATTGCTGAGAAATAGGCCAGACTTACCCCAAACTGGTGGTTATTCTATTATTAGATATACCAAGCCAGAAACAAAAGTAAATGTATGTCTCGCCACAAACAGTAGTTAAAAAGAAGTCTCCATAGGTATCCCAGTCCTCGTTTCACCACCTAGACATGACTTTATGATGAGTGGTTATTGAAAACCAATTTCATCAAAAGGTTCTTCTGCTCTCAAAAGATCAGCCACGTATCCTGGCCAACATATAACTCAGATCTTACCTAATAATCACATTTTTGCCAATCCTTTAGTTTCTAATATCTAAAGGTTTATAAGAGGGGGATTAAGAAGAGGTGAGAGTCAAAGAAGTCATACACATACCACCATTGCAAAGTTCTTGCATCAGGTTTGTGGCAGTCAGGTTACAGACTGCTGTTTTGTAAATTCTCTGGTAACTTCCAAAAAATTGGAAAGTCCTCAGTCCATAGTCAATATGCTCCTTTGAGTGTAAATCCATAGTCCAGGGATTAGAGTAGCAAAGAAGCGAAATGGAGATGCATCTAAGGTCTTTTATATCCTCTGTTGGAAAAAGAATCTCCAGGCACATGACAAAACTCACAGTACAGTTTGTGGAAAGTTGCCAGGATTGCCTCTTGAACACTTTTTTTTTTTAACCAAAAAAATGGTATTACATTAGCTATCCTCCAGTCACCTGGTGCAGAGGCTAATTTAAGAAATAGGTTACATACTGCAATTGGTAGTAATTCTGCAATTTCATATTTGAATTCCTTCAGAACTCTTAGGTGAATACTATCTGGCCCTGATGACTTATTACTATTTAATTAATCAATTTGTTCCAAAATCTTCTCTATTGACACCTTCATCTGAGACAGTTCCTCAGATTTGTCATCTAAAAGGAGTGGCTGAGGTGTGGGAATCTTCTTCACATTCTCTGCAGTGAAAACTGATGCAAAGAATTCATTTAGCTTCTGTAATGGCTTTTCTTCTTTTGAGTGCTCCTTTAGCACTTTGATTGTCCAGGGGCCTCACTGATTGTTTGGCAGGTTTTCTGTTTGTGATAAACTTAATTTTTATTTGCTGTTAGTTTTTGTCTTTGATAGTTGCTCTTCAAATTATTTCTTGGCCTGCCTAATTATACTTTTACCCTTGACTTGCCAGAGTTTATGCTCCTTCGTATTTTCCTCAGTAGGATTTGATTTCCAATTTTTAAAGGATGCCTTTTTGTCTTTACATCAATATTTCACATGAGGATGGACTACAAGATGTCAGGAACAGTATCCCTGATGAGGTCATGGCACACCTGGTGGCTGAGCTTTGTCCTCACCCACAACCATTTCAGATTTGGGGACAACTTATACCTTCAAATCAGTGGCACTGCTATGGGTACCCGCATGGCCCCGCAGCATGCCAACATTTTTATGGTTGACTTAGAAGAACACTTCCTCAGCTCTCGTCCCCTAGTACCCTTCCTCTACTTATGCTACATTGATGACATCTTCATCATATGAACCTACGGGAAGGAGGCCCTTGAAGAATTCCACCTGGATTTCAACAATTTCCACCCCACCATCAACCTCAGCCTGGACCAGTCCACACAAGAGATCCACTTCCTGGACACTACAGTGCAAATAAGTGATGGTCACACAAACACCACCCTATGCCGGAAACCTACTGAGCACTATACTTACCTACATGCCTCCAACTTCCATCCAGGACAAATCACACGATCCATTGTCTACAGCCAAGCCCTAAGATACAACCAGATTTGCTCCAATCCCTTAGACAGAGACAAACACCTACAAGATCTTTATCAAGCATTCTTAAAACTACAATATCCACCTGGGGAAGTGAGGAAACAGACTGACAGAGTGAGACAGGTACCCAGAAATCACCTACTACAGGACAGGCCCAACAAGGAAAATAACAGAACACCACTGGCCACCACGTACAGCCCCAGCTAAAACCTCTCCAGAATATCATCAACGATCTACAACCTATCCTGGAAAACGACCTCTCTCACAGAACTTGGGAGGCAGTTCAGTCCTTGCTTCAGGTTGGGGGGCTGTTTGTAAGCAAATACTCACCAGCAACTACACACTACACCACAGAAACATTAACCCAGGAACCAATCCCTGTAACAAACCTCGTTGCCTACTCTGTCCCCATATCTACTGTAGTGACACTATCAGATGACCCAACCACATCAGCCACACCATCAGGAACTCATTCACCTGCACATCTACTAATGTTATATGTCATCATGTGCCAGCAATGCCCCTTTACCATGTACATTGGCCAAACCGGACAGTATCTACATAACAGAATAAATGGACACTATTGGACATCAGGAATGGTAACATACAAAAGCCAGAGGACACTTCAATCTTCCTGGACATTCTATAACAGATTTAAAAGTAGCCATATTTGAACAAAAAAACTTCAGAAACAGACTTCAAAGAGAAACTGCAGAACTAAAATTCATTTGCAAATTTAACACCATTAATTTGGGCTTGAATAGTGACTGGGAGTGGCTGGCTCACTACAAAAGCAGCTTTGCCTGTCCTGGAATTGACACCTTCTCATCTATTATTGGGAGTGGACTACATCCACCCTGATCTAATTGGCCCTGTCAACACTGGTTCTCCACTTGTGAGGTACTCCCTTCTCTTCATGTGTCAGTATAATAATGCCTGCAGCTGTAATTTTCACTCCATGCATCTGAAGAAGTGGATTTTTACCCACTAAAGCTTATGCCCAAATAAATCTGTTAGTCTTTAAGGTGCCGCCAGACTTCTTGTTCTTTTTCTCTCTCTTGCTCTCTGTTTAACCATGGTTGCATCTCTTGGCCCTCTTAAGGTTTTGGGTTATTTTCAAGTCTTGTCTATGTTTCTCTGACTTCCATAGCTCCTCTAGTTCAGCCACTCTGGTCTCAGGAGCCCTTGTGCAGTCTCTGAGGGCCATGAGTTGCTTGCATGTGGCAAGCAAGCAAGGTGCACAACAAAACAAACTGACAAGAAACTCACCCCATTAGGGCTTGCATCGTCAGTTCTAATCCCTCTCATCCTAAAGTGAAGCTACACTCACGTGCCAGCATTTCTCATGTCTAATATTATCAAGTGAGGACAGAAGCAATCAGAAATCTAAATAATTTGCTTATCCTAAATGCTGCAGGGAGGGAAAGGGAAGAGGTAAAGAAGCCTCCAAAGCTATTATATCAAGATGGTGAAAGAAGATGGGTTACCAAATCTCATATAATGGTAGGTGAAAAGCCATCAACAAGTGCCATGGCTCTCAGCTAGGAATTTTTCTGTATGGATAGTGCAAGGGAGGTTGGGATATTCAAAAGCATCTTTGTGGCTTAAGAGCTTGAGTCTCTTTGACTTTGAATGATACTCCTGCTGTTGTCTCTTAGGAACTCATAAAAATTCTAGCTCCAGTGTTTCATGATGAAATTTGAAGAGCAGCAACTTGGGCCTTGATTTACCCTTTCACTAAATACTACAGGATGGCAGTATCTTCCTTTGGTGGATGTTGCCTTTGGCTGTTGGGTTCTGATCTTTTAAACTTTACACCTGATATTTTTGCTCATTCTTCCCCTTGCCCCCTTCTTTCCAGCAGTTTCAAATCTCCTGCAGACTAAAGTATTCTAGTCATGACAAAAAATTGGTGAGAACAAAATTGTCCTACTTTTATATTTTGGAGGCATTTATAAAGTTGGTGGAATTCTTTTAAATTGCATCTTTGGGTCACCTTTAACAAAGGCATGCTATCTTTTAGATAAGCATCACTCCTTAATGTGCTAGCAAAATACGAATTACACATAGAGAAGAAAAATCTATACTGTGGCCCTGTGATTTTTTTTCCTTTTTGGTTCCCAATACAGACTATCTCAAAGATATACTTTTGGAGCAAGTATTTAGGGTGTCAGATACCACTGCAAATTACCCTAAAACCTCCAGTAAAACAAAATGTACTTAAATGCTTTAAATATCCCTGCAAACAAGCAAAAGGGAGTCCTAATCTATCATCTTTACTACTCTAGCTGCTAATGAGTTCTGTGACTTGCTTTTGGATCAAAACACTGCTAGTGCGAAGGCTGATCAATGTAAGTGAATCTTTATCACTTTTACCTTAAGTAGCTGATGTTGTGAGTCTTTGGGTTTGGGGAGCATTACTAAGACAATCTTTATAAGAGAGCTATTAGTCTTGGGCAGCCTCGGATTTGACAGCTCATGAGGTTACTGAGACCATTATATTACCAACATAATTTCACATTCTGTAGGCATCTGCTTCAGTAGCTCAGGAGAGATACAGAACCTAAGTCATTTTTGTTACTAACCTGTAGGACATTGCAAAAGACTTGTTGTTTTTTCATTGTTGTTGTTGATACAGGGCAAAACAGGACATTTTGTTTAAATACTTCTGAACAGTTATTTTGCACTAAGTTTCAAGGTTCTCAAAGATGTCATAAAAACATGAATAGTAGTTGGCATGAAAATATTCTCTAATTTATGTCTCTTAGACAAGGGACTTAATCAGCTTGAAGAGTTATTTATTCAAATACTTTCACAGAAGCCAGAAGAATTTCAGCCACGCAGGTGCATTATTGTATGAGTTGAATTTAAAGCTGCGACTGCCATGAGTGCGAGAGAGGTTCCTGGATTACAAGAGCTAGGGGCAGACTATATACTTTTTTCCTCACTCTTGTGACTGGAATAACATTGAGCACAAATACAGCTATTCTACATCTCTGAATGTGAACATTTTTCAAAAAGCAAAAAATACATGCAGTTTAATTATTAGGCATGTGTGTCAAATGTTCCTTTATGTATAGGTTTTCTCAGTATATCATAATCTAGGTTTAACCAATTGCATCTCAGTTTAAAGAATCTTAAAAATAATAATTTCTTGGTTCAAAGTTTTTATGTTAATATTTTTGTCAAATCGTATATTGCAGCACTCTGCTTTTATTTGGGATGCATCAGTCCACTGAAAAAGTAGCATTAAAATTTCACACCAACAGTATATTATCCAAGACAGTGGATTACAACTGTAATTTCTCTCATGTTTTAAAATGGTGGGATTGAATCCAAGTAAATTTTCACAGACTTCATGAAAATAATGTGCATCACCACTCTACATATGATTATCTTCCTGCCAGCACAATGTGGCATCTAAAATTGAACACTATGCTGCTTTGACTCAGAGGAAACAATGCCACTGTGTAATAGATTAATATATTTAAAGCTGAACAGCAAAATTTTAATTGCTTATGATCTTGACCCCTTTCTAGTCATCACACTAAATTGCATGCATGCAGAAACCAGGCACACTACAGACCTAGGCTGAGGGCCTGACTAGCACATCCAGTGGTGTTACATGGCCTAATGAGATGTTGCAAGGTGCACAGGCACAGGGTCTAATTTGTCTTCCTTCTCCATTCCCCAGTGCTTGATAATGTTTGTACAGTTATTACAATGCCGCTGTCTTTATAGTTCAATTAATTTTGCCATTCTGTGCTCTGCTATGCTTTCTAGAGAGCTTATGCAGTACATTACATCTGCACTACATTATATGAATTCATCTGCATGTCTTGAATTCCTGTGAAATGCATAGTGCATTTAAAGTGCATCCCCCCCACCAATGGTATTGTGATATTTGATTTAGTACCACATGGCATGATTAAAAAATAAGCACTATACAAAATCAGTGCAATACATAGGGACTGGCTACCTGGTAGATCTCAATAAGTAATTGTAAATGAGGAATCATTGTCCAATGAGGACACTTCTAGTGGGTCCCAAAGGGATCTGTTCTTATTCTATTCAGTATCTTCATCAATGATTTGGAGGATATGAGATGTAGTCTGTTCGGAAAGCCCAGCCCATATAAGAGAATGGGAGCATAAGGCAGCCAAAAGATAACTCTTGACATGGCAGCACCATTTTGAATTAAAATATTTGGGGTTTCAGTATTTCACTGGAAAATCAGATATTTTCCACAGAAAATGTCAACAAAAAAGAAAAGCTTTTTTGTCAAATTTCTATTGAGGGGAGGAAAAACACTTTTCCATCCTGTTCTAGTTACTTAGCTATTTCAGAAATGAAGAGTGATTTCCAAAAGTGACTAGTGAATTTGTTGTCTCAATTTTTGTGTATCCAAATGGATATGTCTTAAAGGGGGCTGATTTTCTGAGTGAGGGTGCTTTGACCTTCTGAAAATAAAATCTCCTTGAGGTGTCTCAAATTGGGCACCTAAAATCATTAGACATTTTGATTATAACATGCCCAATATTTAAAAAAAAACATCAGAGTGATCAAAGATTAAGTAGTACCATAATCCCCCCACTCTTTCCCACTTTATTTTTGCATCCATGCAACAATTTTCTCTTTCTAATCCCTGCACCAACTCTTATTTCTCTGCTATTGGATTAACCTATTTCAATCAATTGATCTTAGACACCACTACAGCTGAGAGAAGCCAACCATGGCTCCTTGATTTTCAGCTACTCCACGCCATCATAAATTCCCTCTCCTGAAGCTTTAAACTTAACCTCTGCAACCATCATAAGGTCCCTCAGGGACATAATACTGGCAGGGAATGGTTGTAGCAGAGCATCACTCTGCCATATACCTTTCCCTCCATTTACCCCAATATTCCCCTGCTTCAGCTTATACCAAGTGGGCAGAATTCTGGTGCAGGAGGCAGTTCTGACACCTCTCAGTGCAAAGCTGGCAGTGACAGGACTTGCACTGAACTTCACTTTACCCCTCATGACTTTGGTGGACCAGAGAATTTGGTCATAGCGTGTCTTCCCCTTCAGCTCAGCTGTACCTTTTCAGCTTGGCTTGGTTTCCTGAACTAGCAGATCTGACTGGTTGAACATTGTCATCTGTGATAATATGATTGGTTGAATGGCAGACACATCTGATCTGAGGGTTTATTTGCATAGATTAGTGTCCTTCACATATCTGATCAATCTTTACATATTAAATGGGTGAATTTGTTGATAAAAGTGATGACTGTGGCTAGAGTCAGGGACAAGGTAAACTTTTTAAATGGCTCTGACAGCGGCTCTCAGCCCAGATCTGTAAAACTCCTGCGCTTTCAGATTTTGACCTCTCTTAAATAAATCCAAGGGACATATATCAGTATCCTGAGGTGCGAACCGGAGTCAGACAAGGATGCTTGTTGTCTCCATTTCTCTTTCTCCTCGTTATTGATTGGATTATGAAGACATCCACTTATGAGCGCAGGAACGGAATTCAGTGGACGTTGTGGACCCAGCTTGATGACCTCGACTTTGCTGATGACCTTGCACTCCTTTCACACAGCAAACAGCAGATGCAAGAGAAGATCAACATAGTGGCAGCCACGTCATCACAGGTTGGCCTCAACATCCACAAGGACAAGACCAAGATCCTCAAGATCAACTCCATCAGCAACGACCCAGTCACACTGAATGGAAGCCCCCTGGAAGAAGTGAAGTCCTTCACCTACCTAGGCAGCATCATCGACCGGCAGGGTGGCACAGACGCAGACATCAAAGCAAGGATTGGTAAGGCAAGAGCAGCCTTCCTGCAGCTCAAGAACATCTGGAGTTCCAGAGAGCTGTCTTTGGCAATAAAGATTCGACTGTACAATTCCAACGTGAAACCAGTCCTACTGTATGGAGCTGAAACCTGGAGGACAACTAAAACAACCACTAGAAAGATCCAGACCTTCATTAATAGATGCCTTAGAAGGATTCTTCAGATCCGCTGGCCAGACACCATCAGTAACATCCACCTCTTGGAGAGGACCCGTCAACCCCCAGTAGAGGAAGAAATTAGAAGGAGAAGGTGGGGCTGGATAGGACACACACTACGCAAGCAGCCAACCAACATCACCAGACAGGCATTGCGGTGGAACCCCCAAGGCAAGCGGAAAAGAGGCCGTCCTAGAAACATGACGCGACCTTCAGGCTGATAGCACAAAAAAGGGCTATACCTGGAACCAGCTAGAGCAAATGGCCCAGGATAGAGGACTCTGGAGATCTGTTGTTGGCGGCCCATACCCTGATTAGGGTGACGGGCATGAATGAATGAATGAGGTATAAAAACACGTAGATGAAAACTCTACACGTGCGCGCGCGCACACACACACACACACGTGTATGAAAGGCAAAACTTGTAATAAGATTCCCTTCCACAAGGATGCAGAAACTGTATTACAGCAGGAGTTGAGTGCAGTAGTTCACTGTGGCATGCTGCAATGCGTAATTAGAATTGCCTTGCTATTTAAAGAGACCTTGTAGAAAGATTTGATTTTTTTTTCAATAAAGCGCCTGTTCTTTCTGCTACTACAGATTTCTGTGGTGGTTTGTCTTCACTATAAAGGGTGCCAGGTGTTGGCTACTCTAGAACCTGCAGTTTTCACTCCCACAGAACTTATTGTAATTGTTCATTCCTGGTCATTACCCAAAAGCGAACAAGTTTTTACACAAACTTTGACCCAGTTTTGAGGGATTGAGAATGAAAATGATACTTTTTGTAGTGCATGTGTATATCTGGGGTGGGGGGGGATGTGCCTTTTGACATCCCAGCCTGCAGACAAAATGTCTGAGCATTGAAAGATGAAATTTGGCATGGAAATTGCCTTCAGTGTAGCACATATTATTCTAGAGTAAACTGGCTTGGGTTTGATTGAGTTATGAACTTTTAAATACTCTTGAGTATTTTCAGCAGAATTTTTCCCCCTGCCCCACTGCATTAAGCCCAGTATGGGCCTGGTCCCATACCACTGATATCAGTGGGAGTGGATTTACATTGTGTGTGCACCTGAGGGGGACAATGCATTTATCTGCACAGTGAACTTGTTTTTCATTGAACTGATTAACCACCACTACTGATGTGACTCAAGCTAGAACTAGGTCTTGAAGAAAGGGATTCTGCTGACCCTGTAAGATGTGAACATGTCTCAGCCCTTGTAAGACCATTGCCTCACTTTGTTTTGAACGTTCTAATGTCAACAGGAACCTTTTCTTATTATTACCCTTTGTGCACCACTAACCACTGAGGAAAAGGACCTTTTGTCATTATGGACAGCTCAATTGATAGCAGTGTCCAAAAAGTAAGCAAGGCGTTATGCTGTATTAAATGAGGGATAGGTAGTAATAGCAAAAATTATTATATAAAATCCAGTGGTGCTTATTCATATCAAACAGTGTTAATTTCTGGTCACCCATCTCAGGAGATGTAGCCAACCCAGAAAAGGCCAGGAGAAGGGAGTGGAGCAAAAGGCACACAATGAAATATAAATGCAAGCTATTTAAAACTTATAAAAAGACATTTTTTTCCCACAGTGCATAACTGACCTGTGGAACTCATTGCCACAAGACAGTCCTTAGGCAAAGAGATTAGTAGCAATCAGAAAGGGATTAGCCATTTATATGAAAAGCAAGAATACACTAGCTATAGTAAAATAACTATTTATTAAATATATCAACCTTCATGCTCCAGGACAAAGGGCAGCCATTGAGTGCCTGGGGATAAGAAGAAACTTATGCTTTCCTTTGAAGTATTCGGTACTGGCTATTGTTGGAGACATGCTACAAGAGTAGATTGATCATTGGTCCGGTCCACAGAATGGCAATTTCTTTGTTCTTATGCACTAATGTCCCTGTGACTGTAAGGTCTCTGAAATGTCTGGTTTTTTTAATGTTAGAATATCAGTTTCACTCCAGTTGCAAGAGGCATCAATGGCTTAATCCCCTTCTTTCTTAAAAACAAAGTAAACAAAGATGAGTTCACTCATGTGTAATCTTCACATTCTGTTGTCTACTGAATTGAAGTTGTGTTTTTTTTACTACCTCTTCATCTAGTTCAGTTGTGTTGCTGGAGACTGAAGATTAAACTGTCTATTTTCTCCTTCATAGATTCAAAATTGTATCCATGCTCTGTTCCAAACAGGCGTTGAAACAATATTTTTCTTTTCATAAAAGGAAGAGCTCTAATTCAGCAACATCTGCTGCAAAAGTACTCCACAAACAGAGAGCAAAATTGTCTGCCACAATAATTCCCAAACAAATGACAGTGGAGAGTCCGAACACTTTATAAGGCGATCCCCGTGAGCACACTTTTATGGCCTTTTATTGTGAAATGTTTCATATTCCAAGATAATAGACCAAGTAACAAGCAGGAGTAATAGTTGCTGTCTTTCAACCCCTTTCCCCCCCTTTGTTACATTGGCTCATTTTAGAAGTTGTTATTCAGACCAAGTTTTGTGCATTTTTTTAAAGAGAGGATTGTTTTTATAAATACCTGACAATTTTCTCCCAGTTATCTAGTGCTGGATGACCAAAGTGAACTGTCTTTAGTATTAATGAAGTGATAACTACAGTATTCCTCCAGTGACCCTTTTTGTGGCAGGATCAGGAGGTCAATTTAGTAGCATATCCAAATTTGATTCCAGTGTCTGAATGAATACCCGGGTTCATTCTCCTCTGGGTTATGACCTGTGAACCTGAGGAAGTGTCTTGAATATGGAGTCTGAAGTGGCAATATCATACTGCATTTCTATAAGTTTGCATGTGAAGGATTGCAAAGAAGGTAGCTGAGTAAGTAGAGGTCACTTAAAATTCAAAGAAGCTGTGTTCTACTGCAGACATTTCTTCATCCAGTCGGAGTATGACTGGTGGCCAAAAGCAGCCAAGGCAATGTCTCTTGAATGACCCAGTTTTCTTGAGTGGTGCAATTTTTAAAAAAAATAAATCTATAATGAAAAATATTTTGCCAAAACCCATTCAGTTATACCTGTGCAATACCTCAGATGTGAATGGCGTGGTTGTGATTTACATAAAGAAGAAATAGACTGATCATATAATACCAGTAGGCATTTTATTGTAACATACATACTGTAAAATTAGTATATTCTTTCTGTCCTCTCTTGTTTATCCTTCCCTCTCCCTTCACTGATGATCTCTCCAGGCCATCTCTTACTCCCAATGTTCTCTCTCAATCTCCTTCATTCTTGTTCCTGCCTAGTCTCTCCATCCCTTCACATGCTTGCAGGGACTGCCTCCAGAGTTCCTCTCCTGGCTTATAGCCTCTCCTTTTTCAAAACCGCTTATTGTTCTCATGCATTGGGATTCAGGGAGGAACCATCAAGGCATAATTTATCCTCTTAGTCTCTGCAGCCCGATAGTGGACCATGTGCATGACCTTCCTTTGTACAAGGGCCTTTTCACATTCCCATTCATTTGCACCTCACTCCTATTTCAGGTTCCTCCTTTTCTGGATCAGGCTTAAAAGTTGGGAGTGGATCTTTCATGTTCACTAGGCCTGGAGAGGAATCTGGTCACTAGGGGTGGCGGCAGATGCAGCACAATGAGTGCTGCTGTTGGAAGAGGTGGGAGGCTGAGGGACATGGATTGAGATGGGAGACATCAAGGATCAACAGTGAGTCAAGACTGAGTGAAGCATCGGCCAACAGAGGTTGTCCTGTGAGCTCCCTGTTTCATCTCCACAGTGGTAACCCCACATAGCTTGCCCAGAAACTAGCTGCCTGTCCAGTGACCTATTATGCACCCTATCCCAGCACTCTGTTCTTATCTGATATCTTTATCTTTGCACTTTTCAGAAAACATCTTCCTTCCTCCTAGCTAAAAACAACCTATAAACTACACTTGGTAAACCTTTAAAAAATCGTGGGGACAGTTTTTAAGGGGTTGGTGTTCTTTGTTCTCATTTTATTTTATTTTTAAAATCTTTTTTGCACCTTTCTTTTATCTCTAAGTTCCTCCACTGTGATTCTGATTTGATTCAAGATGGGCATGCTCAGGAGTAGGAGCGTTTTGGATTACATTATAGAAGCTGGGGATAGTGTACTGCAGCTTCATCGTGAATAGGAGTAAACTGTTTGCAGTGCCAATATGGGTTAATGTACAGTGAAGTCATTTTCAATGGAGCAGCTTTATAAGCAGATGACTTATAACCACACTTACACTCTGCAATGCATTTCAGCATTGCACACTGGGTGGAAGAAGGCTATAATCTATTTTGCTATAAAAACGGAGTTCCATTATATGTTTGCTATGAGCAGGTTACACTGTGCTGCTCTTTGGATAGTTTAGTAAAACATTTCAAATGTGAACTCTCTCGCTCTCCGTTGACTGAACTTTGCAATTTAAAAATAATGTACAGTTCCACTATCTAAAGACGCTCCTAATGGGCCACTTTAACATTGTTTAGATGCTGGGTAATTTGTTACAGCCTGAATTGCCCCTTCTATTTAATGGCTGAAAGTTAAATGTTGCCATCAAAAACTACTGGTCTGTTGAGCAGTGATCCATGTGAGAACAGCGAACCTATGTCTCTGCAAATTTGTTAGTCATCTATGAGGCAAAGCAAAGCTGACCTCATAATGTCAAATCCCATTTAGAGCTGGTGAATTCATTGGAGAGGGAGGTACTTGATATCTTTTGAGCTGTATTAAGAAATATACTGCTGTGCAGGAGTAAATTAACGTGGAGACTCTAGCCTTTCCAATAATTTATAGTTGAATTCTGTCTTTCAGGAGACCAGGAATGCAGTTGTTAAAGGTTGTAACTTGGGTAAATGGTTGCAGACCAGGGACATGTCTAAATAAGTGCCTGAAGCAATAGTTTTGCCCTTCTGTGGTCACAGTTTCCTTCTAATGGAGTTTACTAAAACCTTACTTGTGGCTGCACTTTATAACATTTGTCAGAAGCAGAAGTTCACATCCCTTTGATAAAACATTAGATATAAAGATGTGTAAAGGGCTATGTTCCAAAGTTCACTTGTGAATTCTTTTCATGCTGGATGTCCACACTGCTTATGAATAGCATATTCTTTTTTCCATGGATCCCATGGATCTTTCAAGTGGTTGTGTTGTGCAGAGCATCATCAATAGAACTGGTTTGGAATTTGTCAACAAAATGTTGTTGTTTTTTCATTAGAAAATGCCTCTTTCTTGGAACCCACATTTCAACAAAAAGTGTCTGTTCTGAAAAAAACTTGAGTTGGAAAACTTTCTCAGGTCCAGGTTGGAATTTCTGGTGAGAGCGAAACATCAGATTGGCCAATTGGGACACTCATCTGGCATATGGGAGACTGATATTCATAATGGTTTTCCAGCCAGCCCTAAACATCAAATCAACCTCCTCTGCTCTGGCTTTCTTGATGGGCAGAAATAAATCTTTCATGCCCATCTTCTACACTTCTAGAAGGCTTGCAGTTGGCTGGATGATATTTTGCCTATAGGACATCAACATTAGATGGGTGCACTGGTCATTAACACTCTTTCAATGATAGGTTTTAAATAGTACATACGGGAATCTCTATTTTATGAACTGCAGAATGAGGAGGCCACAAACATATCCATGAAATTCAGCTGTAAACTTTACAGATAATTAAAACAAACTGTTCTTCCTTGTGGTTCAGACATAAGTAGTCCATACTCTTCACGATCTCTGTTGCTTGGAATAATGAATTTTCTTTTGAGAGAGACCCCAACACTCAGGAAGCAAGTTCCATAGTAGCCCAACTAAGCACAACCCCACAGACTATCAAAAAGTAACATTCTTTTAATCAAGAACAGTAATAATTACTAATTGCCAGAGAGCACTGGAGAGAATGCTTAGCAGATATAAAATGAAGACATGATGGCTGTGTGTTTTAATGTACTTATACGTTTGGGCATGAAGATGATAGAACTCTTCATCTGTGTATAGTGCAATTTCATGCAAACTCTCACCAGTTGTGACCTCTTTGGACAGCTCAAGAATGTGGAGTTGGGAAAAGCATGTCCAGTTCACACCAAAACTTGATATGTAAAATATCAAGCTCAGCCTTTTCAGAAGAAGGTTTCAAGTCAGTCTCAGATTAGATGACTTAATAGACGAACTTGTAGTTTTGTTATAAAACAAACAGGGAAAGTATGGCTCTAAAAGCTTACTGCTCCTTAGCTCATCATAGATTTTCCCATTCTCCCTCACTCCTGGATGTAGCCTTTATAAGAATTATTTGTTCTTTCATCCCTCCATTAGCTATTGTTTCAGTGAAAAAGGGTGAGGGAAAATATATGTTAACAAGATCGGATGAATTGTGCTATTCTGCAAAACGTTCCATGCAAATTGTGGGATGCAACTTTACCTTTTTTAACTCCCATGTAAGCTCTCTGCCTAGCCACAAACAAAAGAGATGAATTTTTCTCCATTACCCTTTCTCCCAGATGAAAAGAGGAATAAAATGTAGTTGAGGGAACAACCTGGAAAAAAATAAGAGAAAAGACAGAAAGGGGAAGGAAAGTGGAGGAAAGAAAATATTCCTCAAATTAATTTAATTATTTCTCATATCGCGTAGAGACATTCTTTACATGCACATGAAGTCATCGCTCCATACTTATGGTGCAACTAGCCATCCTATATAGGTCGTAATACTACAGTGATAAATGCAGTATCTGAGTCCTTCCAGCAGCGCACTGAGTAATGTGGGAGAAAGGAAGGAGAATGATTTCCCACTGCCCCTCTTTATAAAAGCTAGACTTAGGAGTGAGGTTAGGGAGCACTAAATCTCAAGAGCCAGGCTTTCCCTGTTTGTGTTTCAAGGCCGTCCTGGTGAATGCTGTCCTGTTGCTCTTTTTGTTTTTATACGGTCTAATTTTGTCTGTTAACATTAATTCCCGTGAGAACTTTTCCATATGGTCAATAATCTGCAGTTCAGCTGAGCACTCTTTCTCTTGTTGCCATATAAAACTCATGGGATCCCTTGGTTAGTTTCATTAAGAAACTTTCATGGTTTTATATGAAACTTTAGAGAGCTCTACGTAGTGAAGCCTTTAAAGTGATTATGTAGAATTCTTGTCAGTTCCAGCTCTACTGTACAAAAAGGAATGGAACTTAAAATACATATATGCAAACCGTATCTTCTAAGAGAGCATAACAGCTAAGTCTCCTGGATAGGAAAGTGGAAAGTTTAGCCAACTGTGCTATGTTATGTTATATTAGTGGGCTGGGAAATAACACAGGTGATCATAACAACTGGAGAGGATTTATTATATAAAGCTCTGTTCACTTTTAATAAAATTGTCCTTGAAACCCAGCTAGGCCAGAAATTAATGAGAAGCTTGCGACCATTTCTCAGCACAGCAATCTGAAATTTCACATGGTGAGAATCGCTTATCTCCGTGTCTTAACTGAATTTTATTTTAAAATACAGTTTTTAATTAAAGTTTGCTATTTGGTGCCTGCTGCGAGTGCCTGCTATCTTGCTGACAGGTGACACTTGTAGTATGGAAGCCTGATGTAGGAGATTGTAAAGCAGTTTGAATTTTGCATTAAAACCGGTTTACCATCAGATTCTGTCCTGCATCAAGATCTGCTTGGTATAGGAAAGAGAGAGAGGACGAGTTATAGCTCCCTGATTCTTAAGCTGCCCCAACAGCAGCCCTGATATAAACTGGAATCGCCCAGGGTTGTTCTAACTTACTACAGCAGGTTATGGTACCCAAGGGACTACTCAGCAGCTGAGAATTGCCATAGGCAGGGGAAGAGAGTTCTCCCCTTCCTTGATGCTCCCTATGACAGGATGGGAAGAAGGTTGTCAGAGGAGCCAATGTTATACCAGTTGAGAATTCTCCTTTGCCAGAGCATTTCTCAGCAAAGAGCTATGGTGAAATTTCATCCCCTTTGCGTCACTCAGAGCATGCAGTGGACAGAACTGGAGCTGAAGATCTATCCCAGAAACTTTTATTGTGTGAAGACTAAACATCTTTTGTTATCCTCTGATGGCTTAAACCAATATTCAGATGGGAAATTTTCCCTAGAGGCAAGTTATTATTGTTTCATATTTGTTTGTATTAATGCAGTGCCCAATGGCTGCAGCTGAAGTTGGGTCCCCATTGCCCATTGCCTTGAAAACTTTGCAATCTTCAGTAGACAAAATAGATCAAGTGTAGGAGAGGAAACAGAGTTAAAGTGGCCTGCCTGAGGTCATGCAGAAGAGCCAGGAATAGAATCCTGATCACCAGACTGCCAGTCCAGAGCTGTATCTATTAGACAACACTGTCGCTCTACATTTATCCCAAAATTGCCTGTTGTGGGGTTTCTTGCACTGTTTCTCTGAAGAAGCTGGTACTGGTTTAATGACAAGATACTGGACTTGATGGATTATTGCTTGATCCAGTGTGGCAATTCCTATGTTCATAAGTTTTAAAGAAGCTTATGGAAAGAATCACTTCAAGTTCCAGTGCTAATCAAAATGGAAGCAACTTTTTTTTTCTAAGCATATGCAAACTACTTGGTCAAAAATCCTTCAACCTCTAAGTTCATCTCTAGCCTGACATCAGCTTGGAAATCCTGACTCTCTCAAAGGATGATAAATGTTATCTGCCAATCTCTTCCACTGAATAAACTCTGTTTGATCTGCATTAATCACATTTGGCAGGAACTGTTCAAGCCTGCTAGCAGCAATCTTGGTGAACAGCTTGGCATCATTGCTTAATAATGAAGTGGAACACTATGAAAAACAACATGAAGGAGCTTTCCCTCCCTGCCAAGTTAATGATATAACCATCAAATTAAATGAATAGTTTAAAATATTCAATAAAACTGGAAGTGCTTTGTCCTAAACCACTTTATAAGTTTTAAAATGAAAAAGTCCCTCATCTCAGTCTTTCCCCATTTTCCTATTGAATTCCACCTAGCTCAAAAGCAGAATGTCTTTTAAGCAGAGCTGAGAAATAGCCAGTATTTTGGGTTTCTTTTTTTAATTTAATTTAAAATATTGAATTTCCCAAGATCAATAACAATATAACATCAAAACAGTTTTGCATGATGACATGATTGTAGAGACCAAACTGGGTGAGGTAATATCTGTTTTTGGACCATTTCTGTTGGTGAGAGAGACAAGCTGTCTAGGGTGACCAGACATCCTGATAAAATCGGGACCGTCCCGATATTTAGGTGTTTGTTCCGCGTCCCGACTGATCTTCAGTTGGGATGCAAGTTGTGGCGATATTTTGCTCTGCTGGCAGCTGGCTTTTTTTTTTTTTTTCAGACCCCCTTTCTCCCCTCCCCACCGCCATGTGTCCCGATATTTTCTTCCTCTCATCTGGTCACCCTAAACCTTTCTAGTAAAAGGTGGCTGAGGTAATATATTTTATCTCTAATGTTCTGGGATTGACACGGCTACATACATGATTTTAGTAATTTTCCCCACCACATGCACACCCTATCCCTGAGATAGATGTGGCTAGCTCAGAGCAAAGAGTAAAGTTGTATTTCTTACTCTCAGTGGCCTTCATCAATTCCAAGGCCAGAAGAGACTGTTGTGATCATCTAGTCTGACCTCCTGTATAACACAGGCCATAATTCTTAGAGCATCTTTTTTTAGGGAAAAAAAAATCTTGATTTAAAATTGGTCAGTGATGGAGAACCCACTTGGTAAACTGTTCCAATGACTAATTACTCTCACCGCTAACAATGTACACCATACCTCCAGTCTGAATTTGTCCAGCTTCAATTTCCAGCCACTGGATCATAGTATGTGTTTTTTCTACTCAACCATTATTAAATATTTTGTTCCCCATGTAGATACTCGTATACTGTAATCAAGCCACCGCTTAACTTTCTCTTTAAGCTAAATAGATTCAAGAAGCTCAATCTGTCACTATACAGTGTGTTTTCTCATCCTTTAATCATTCTCATGGCTCTTCTGACCCCTCTCCAACTTGTCAACATCCTTCTTGAATTGTGGACACCAGAACTGGGCACAGTATTCCGGCAATGGTTGCACCAGTGCCGAATACAGAGGTAAAATAGCCTCTACTCCTACTTGAGATTCCCCTTCTTTATGCATCCAAGGATCACATTAGCCCTTTTGGCCACAGCATCCCACTGGGAGCTCCTGTTCAGCTGATTGTCCCCAGATCACTTTCAGACTCAGTGCATCCTAGGATAGAGTCTCCTATCCTGTAAGTATGGCCTATATTCTTTGTTCCTAGATACATACATTTACATTTAGCCATATGAAAACGCATATAATTTGCTTGCACTCCATTTACCAAGTGATCCAATTCACCCTGAATCAGTGACCTGTTTTAATTATTTAATACACTCCCAATTTTTGTGTCAAACTTTTTGTTGGTGGTGATTTGATGTTTTCTTCCAGGTCATTGATAAAAATGTTAGATAGCATAGGGCCAACTGGAAACATGCCTGCTTGAGTGAAGTTCACTTCTGTGAAGAGGGCCAGCACAAGGCTGATGTGTCACTGAAATCCAATTTACATTATATTTTGAGGGCTTACATGGGATTTAAGTGGGGAGTAGGGCTTATGCTGTCCCTGAACTGGGGTGAATTTTGCTCTGAGGCTTGTAGTCTGCAAAGATATGAACATGTGATTAACTTTACACATGTGAGTAAACTGAACTCACTGAGACTACACCTGCGTAATGTTCATCCTGTGGATAAATCTTTCCTGGATTTGAGCTAAAGAGCAGCCTGGACAGATCAGAGAGCACCTAGACTGCCCAGGCTTTGTCTCTCTTCTTAGGCAACACACAGCTGAGCTGCATGATCACATGCTCCAGCCTCACAGAGAAACCAGTGGGTGAGTAATGTAGTCTGCTGGTGAGTAAAAGAATGAGGAGAGGAGCAACTGGGAAGGAGAGCAAAAAACCAAAAATAATTAAAATAGAAAGCGCAGAGAGAGAGAGAAAGAAGGCTGGTGGTGGTTGGGAGCTAAAAGGCCGAGGGAGAGGCTGGGAGGGGGGCAACAGGGATGGAGCATGGCAACGTGAGGGGAGAGGAAATGGTATGAAAGGTGTCTGTGCAAAAGCCATTGCAAGCTAGAGGGAGGTCCAAAAAATGGAGGCTATGAGCTAATAGTAAGGACTCCCGTTACACCGGGGTTCTCAAACTGGGGGTCGGGACCCCTCAGGGGGGTCTCAAGAATATTACATGAGCTGTCAACCTCGAACCCAAGCCCCGTTTTGCCTCCAGCATTTATAATGGTGTTAAATATATTAAAAGATGTTTTTAATTTATAAGGGGGTCGCACACAGAGGCTTGCTATGTGAAAGGGGTCACCGGTACAAAAGTTTGAGAACCACTGATTACGCTTACTCTGCAACTGCAGCAGCATTTTTTTTTAAAATTTTTAAAATAAGTCAGCACTATTAATAAGGGGGATGGAGTGGAACTTCTCTGTGTGTAATACAAATGTGCTACTTGTCTACAGATTCTAAAAACCATTTCCATGTTTTGGAAGTGCAGAGATGTAGGGATCATTGTTTTGGGGCACTGATGTGGGTTTTTTGTTTTGTTGTTGCAATAAATGCTTGTTCAGTAGGCCCTTTGGATCTGAAAATGTTATATCCTACAGTTTAGATTAAAGGACTATTTAAACATAGCTCTTTAGAACCATAATCATTCCATGACCCTTTCCTCCCTCTGGCGCTCCTGTAAACTTTAAGTTTTAGTACCTGGAGTTGTTCCCTAAATCATGCACTTGATTAAGGAAAAACTCAACTTTTCCCTTTGGTCTGATAATAGATTCAGTTGAGTCTGTGCCTTTTAAATTACAACAGTGCCTCAGCTTCCTCTTCTAACCTACTTCAGCAGGAAGCTGATTTCGTCTCTAAATCGGAACTGTGCGCTGACAGTTCTGATAATCACTACTCCTGTTCTTTTCTGTATTGTGAGAATGTTAGGATATGTTATGCAAAGTTACTAAAGCAACTTGTTTTAATGAACTTATTAAGCATACCATGTTGCTCATGCACTTGTTGAATTTCAGGATGGCTAAAATGAAGTACAGACTCAAAAAGTGTTAAATTTCAGTAATCAAAATAGAATATAAAGATAAATAATAAACAACAGAAATTAAAGATTATGACAGCATATATAGGAAGTTTTAAAATTTATTAAGAAATCATCAATTAAATCACGAATCTAAATCTTATCACACAGTGAGAGTAAGTTCACTTACCCTAAATAGCACAGAATTAGAGTATATGGGTCTGCATCAATATGGAAGTATGAATTCCCAATACAAGCCCTTATCTATTTGTGAGTCAATCTTTATATCAGTCAAAAGGGAAGACTGTCAATGACAGTTCAACCAAAAGCAATTCAAAAGTTAGACATTTAGAAATCTAAGCAAATAACTTATTTACTGAAATGCCAATTCAGTTACAAGTACACCTTCTCAGATGAGTCCATGTACACACACCCCTCACGCTAATCCCAAGTATGCACATAAGAGTCAATGTTGCTTAGCATTTCTCTTGCAATTCACTTGAAGGTGTAATTACAGATAACCACGGTCCTAATTTTAGTTCACTACAAGATGACCATAACCACACAGCAATGTAACCAATGGCAAATTCTTTAAGATTACAACTCATAATGCATTAATTCAAATTTCTTTCTCTTGTCTGAGATGCTGTCAGTTTAATGTGACATCATGGATGTTGGTGTTTGAAATATAGCTGAAAGGCAGAGTGTGTGCTTTGAGCAATTACAGCCTAGAGATATTTTCACCGCATGTAAGCAGTTTAAACGGGCACTGTGTTGAACTGGTGTAATGAATCCTCCAATCTCAACACTCTTAACTACTTACTGACTCAAAATTATTTCTAGATATCTAGGGTGAAAGGCTCAGATCCACAAAGTTAGGCTTGTAAAATATCAGTGGAATCCACAAATCCTGAGTTAGATGCCTAAGTTCTCCATACAATATGCGGGGAGAGAGAGGTGCCTGCGAATGGGAACCACAAACGTCAGCATGCTAGGCAGGGAGGTGTCTAAACTAGCTATGGGAGCTGTCAATGAGAATGCTGTGTCCTAAGCCCCACCCCCTCACAGAGAGAGGTGCTGAAGTTTGGGCTGTGGGGGAGTTCTTATCTCTACTTGCAATCCACAGCTGGGAACCTCTATGCTGGAGTCACGTGCCTGAGGAAAGGAAAGGGGAAGAGGTGAAGAAGTAGTTTGCCACTACCTTTATAACCTTTAACCCAGTATTAGGGTACTCACCCAGCATGTGGGAGACCACCTCTCAGATGTGTATCTGCACTACTGGACTACAGCATCAATCTCCCTATTTCTCTGGCCCAATTAATATTTAATTCGTTTATACCAGTGGTTGGTTCTCAACCTGCGGCACACGTGACATCCTCAGGGCCATACAGGTAATATTGGATGTGGCTCACAATGGTAAATAGGTTGAGAAGTGGAACAGCACAACACGTGAGCCTGGGCCACCCACATCAGAATAGTCCATGGTCTAGTGGTCAGAACACTCATCTGAGAGGTGGGAGACCCCTGTTCAAATCTCTTCTCAGCAGGCAGAGTGAGGAATTGATCATGGTCTCCTACATCCTGGGTGAGTGCTCTAACGCCTGGGCTCAAGGTTATAGGGGAGGCCTCTTGCTTTCTGCTGCCATTGTGTGTGTGGAGTTAGCCATGCTCATAGGTCACCTCCCAGATCATGCCTCACGGGCAAAATAAGCAGTTCAATGCCTATCTTCACCTGATTTGAGGGTCCTGCTAGGGCTTATATGTGAGAGAGACATCTGGGTACCTGCCTGAAATTGCAATGTGCATGCCCAAAGGCAGAACCTTAGATGCCTGGTGAACTTTTACAGCAAAGATTTTTAGGTACCTACAGGGATAGGCAGCAAATGAGTGGGGGATTGGATCACAGTAGCAGCTAAATAGTCCCCTTATGGATCTGGGCCAAACAGGTTAGTGAAACACAGGTGGATATCATACATTTTAAGTAATTCACAGGCTTTTTATTGTTTATGTGTATACTCGCTGAGAAGAATCATAAAGGAATCATTAAGTGGCAATGCTATTCACTTTATGCGCAGACATTGGAGAAACAGTTTACATACATATAATAAACTGCCCTTCCATTCCCCTTGAAGTCAGTGGGGAATGAAAATGGATCTGAATTGGACCCTAAAAAGGGACCACTGCAGTGATACTGGAAATATGACTAATATTTTCAAAAGCACCTAATTTTCATTTTTAAAAATGACAGCTTGAACTGAATGGAAGTTTGTGTTTATCTCCAGCCATTGCAAACTGTCAAAATGAGCTGCTGAATGTGCACCAGTTACATGTCATAAATAACAAACTTATGAGCTGAAGTACCTGACTCACTTTCGAAAATGGGATTTCGGTTCCTAGGTAATGTAAGCTCTTTTGAAAATGTTGTTTCCTTTAACCAAACTGCCCCTTGAAAGAAACTCGGTGAATAGTTAGGCTTCACGGTGAGCCCTGAAGGTCAAGAAATTTAGGATCAGGAAGGGAAACGAACTCCAAACTCTCCACTGAGAACCTTCTGCCCTTGTCCCCAGAATACACAAATATAGGGATTGTTGGCTTGTGTCCCAGCAGATCTCAAATGCTGGAGTAGAACACAAGGAGAGAGAGAATCTCTATGATGGACAGCAGTCAAATAATAACGTGTTTCATGACTTAGGCCCAACACTTGAACTGTACTCGAAAACGAACTGGAATCCAGGAAAATCTATAGAGAAGAATTTTAAAGTGCTCTGTCTGTTACAGCTCCATTTTGTTTCTTAAAGCTGTCCCCTTACTCCATTTTGTTCTTGTTCTCCTCTGTGGCCGCCCCTCCCTGGCTGTTAAGTTGTTTACCAGGGCCTCTGCCCTTCTCAAAGGGAGGGCCCCGTAAGTTGTTTAACAAAAGCCATTGCCCTTCTCAAAGAGATGGCCACTTGTGCTAAGTGGGACCACTGCCCTGTTCAAAGGGTTAGTCCTGTTATCACCTTGTTAAAACCTGGGCTTGGTGTAGGGTGGCCACTGTCCAGAGCTGCAAGACCTATTGTGTTTTTAGGATCCTGGGCATGAGTCATACCTCTGGGCTCAGGGCTAGTCCAAACATGCCTCTGTGGCTACCTGCAGTTTTTCCCTGCCTGCTCTCCTCCCTGTGAGAAGGGGAACCAATCAGAGTTACTGGCGGGAAGCTGCCAGGGTTTGCCTTTATAAACAGACATTTTTTGAACAGACTTCAGAAAGGTTCTTGCATTGCTGCCTGGTCTGATCAACCAGGGGTTCTGGGGGTCCTTTCTCCGCTCTCGTTTTATTTTTGAGCGTACCCCCGTTTTTGAACCCCCCCCACGAAGAACGAATTGCTGCCTGAGAGATCTCCTGATTATCAAGACTGTACCGAGCCTTCTGATGTTCTTGCTGCTTCTGCCTCTGCTGCTGCCTTGTGGGATGGTAAGAATCCCTCTGTGAAACTTTCTATACTTTTATTTTTATTATTTTAGCTGCTGGCTCTGTCTCCCCAGCACACAGACTCAAGCTAAACCTTGGTCTGTGTTTTAAAACCTCTCTCTTAAACCCCGTGGCACTCTGCCACTGAAAATAAGTTTGTGCTGCTGCTAAGTTCTGCTCCTGTGGGCTTTGCCTTGGACTGTTTTCAGCTGTATCCACTGCTGCAGTCACACCCCCCCCCCTCTTTGGAGCTGTGTCCTGGACACACACCACTCAGCCCTCTGGAACTATCCTTAGCATAAGGTGCACCCATTAAGTTAAGTTTAGCATTTTACTTTGTAAGTTAGGCTTAAAATTGTTGCATTGCGTTTTAATTTGTGTAGTCTTGGTTAAGTTAGCTCATAGATAAGATTTTGCTGTGTTCTGTATAATTGTAATTGTCTGTCTTCCCACTGCAAACAACCCCCCCCCCCAGCTTCTCTGTGTCTTTCTACCTTGTTACACTCTCTCTGCTGCTTAAGCTTGCAGCCTGTTTGTTCTGTCTCACTAAGTTTAAATCTCTAGCATAAAACCCCATTGGTTACTTTCTTCCTCTCTGATACCCCTCACATTCTACATTTACACCACTGTGACACATTTTTACCTAAAATTGTTTGTTATTTAACACATTTTATCCATAACTGTTAGTTGGTTATATGCTGCTGTGACACACCTTTTTACATAGAAATCGCTAGCTACCTGTTACATTTATACCTCAGTGTTAACTGATTACCCACTGTATTGTATCCTACTGTGTTGTACCCCACTATTGAAACCCCCTTACTGTTCACCAAAAAAGAAACCCCTCCCCAATTGTCTACCTTAACAACCCCATACCCCTCACTATTGAATTTTCCCTGTTTTTGTATTTGCTTAATAAAGTTTATTTTGCACCCCACCCGTGTGGTAATTGCTCCCCAAGATCCCATATACCTGCTGGCAGGGACATGCTCCAGGCAAGAAGCATTGCTGAGTAACTGAGCAGCTGTATTCTGCACTGGGCCAGGTTTTGGGCCACATTCTTCCGTGGCACTATACCCATTTAGACCAGTGAAGTCAATAGAGCTGTGCTCATTTACACCAGCTCTGGTCCTGGTCCTCAAATGGCTTTCAAGGGGAATGCCTTGTAGAACATATTGCAGTAATTCAGTTTGGAGGTAACAAAGGGGGGATGCATTACTGTGGGGAGGGCTGCGTCAAAACTTTTGGCCATTGCAGCAAGCCAGACCTCCAGAAAGAGCTAAGAATCCCGTGGGGCTCCTGTGTTATGAACTTTGAGTGAATTTGATTTTTTTATACTAATCAAAGGAACACATATGATGTGCTAAATTATAACATGCATATTGGCAACTGTTGGAGATAAAAGTTGGGAAACTGAGTCACAAGTTCATTCAAATCAGGCTTAATCAATGTGTGCCTTTATACAATTTCAGACAAAATTGTCACTCATAGTGTCTGGACATATCCTTATACCAGACAAACCTGGACAAGATAGAATTCGTCAATGGGTGCAACTTACCACATTGTGGGGCACCGGGAAGTTCTTCCATCTTCCATGATAGTTGTCGCCTTCTCTGATCCATTAATCTGGTCCTTCAGTCCCATTCTTCAGTTTCTGCTCCAGTTTTTGTCTCGTTTGGGTCCATGTTCACTTACATCTTTTGCACATGTCTACATTACAAACTACTTAGTCTTTATCCTATTGGCTTTTAGCACATCAACCCTGTGGATTTCAGGTACCCTGGACATTATGTGTGTGCAAGATTCAATTATGCAACTTCTGTATTTTTCCTGCTGGCTTTACAATTTCTGGGTCATGTCATTTTATATCACCCTGCCTTGGGTCTTCCCAAAAAAAGAGCCTTTTATTTATGTATCTTTTTATCTATGTATGCATGTTTGTGTATCTTTTACTTATATTTTCCAACACAACACGTTACCTTTTGTTCTGTCACTAATCTGCTTAAAATGTTATTACTAATTCTGTATTAAAAAAAACAGTTGGCAAAACCACACTTACACCAGCAAGGATTTGGCCTGTGTGTTATCTCATCTGTACCTATTCACTATGCATAATTACAAATCATTAAACAAATAGCTAACTAAGCTTTTAACATAACCATGCAGCAATCCTTCATTTTTATATTTCAGTGTTATATGCCAGTATATGTGTATTTTCCCTTTCTCCCCTTTAATCTATTAGACGTGTGAGGGGTAGTTATGGAAAACATGATGATTCTTTAATGTCAGTATTTCTTATCTTATTTAAACATGGGGAGTGGTTTCATTCAAAGTCCAGATTTGTTTGTGAATCATTACAAAGAAACTTCATTAGAAATTTTTCTGTGAATGCTTTTTGAAGATTGTGTCAGTTTTAAGGTGTTGATACTTAGTTGTTTTTAATGGTCCCCCAACAGCAACCAATGGGCCTGTAATTTTTTCCTTTTAAAAGATGTTTCTCTACACAGAGAAGCTCTTAGAATCCGTGTTCTTTCCTCACAGCAGTTTCGCTGGGGAAAATAATTTATGGAAGGTGATGTCATTATGGAAGCAGACTGATTTTAGCATCAATCAGAATTTGTCAGATAAAGGATAACACTAAAAATCTGCTTGAATAAATCAGAGTTCAGAAGACCTTTAAAAAGGTTAATGTAAATGGCAGGCAACCATTTAGTATTTTTATTTTGTTTATAAAGATTAAAAGATTTATTGCCTCTCAGAAGTGGAGCCGCATTGCCCTTGGAAAGAATCTTGTTAGAAAAACCGACACCTACATAAGGGTGTACAGGGTACAGAATGAAATATATCAAAATAACTCTACTATGCAACAAATCTCTAAACTTGAAAGACTGTGAGAGTTTAATCTTTTCATACCTCCAAACAAAACACATCTGTAATAGCCATATTTATATCACAAAAAAAATAATAATTTATTTTTATTAAATCAATGGCACCCAAAGCTGAAAATAACATTTTTTTCCATCAGTGGTCTCTCAAAACACAGTCTCATTACAATATTGAGACATGCAGACAGAGGGCTCAAAGATTTAAACTAGACCCTGAATTAATGGACGATGGACTTGATGAACTTGATAGAGGTGCTGTATGTACTAATATTATGGCTGGAAATGCTTTCTGTAAAATTTCACAAGAAACCTTTTGGCTAAAGTATTCTGCATGATTTTAGAGTGTTGTCTCTTACTTCAAGCCTTACTCTGATAACGGAGGACAGCTGGGACACTTGAACTGACAGTCCCTATCTTTGTATATCTGGGGTCCTGGCTTTCTCGGCTGAGAGGATGGGGATGATTTTCAAGTCTTGAATCTTCTTTTGCTTTGGTCCAGCAAGTCTGAATTGCAGGACATCTTGCAAAACCTCTCTGTTCACTTAGGCTTTTTTTCTCAGTGGATGGTCCGAGTGGGGTTTGGTAGTGGAATTTTGCTGTTTATGTTGGCTAGCATTAATTAGCTGACAACTCTTTCGTGGTGGGTGGTGCATTTTATTATAAATGTGCCTAGATCTGTTGACAAGAGCATCTTAGTAAATAAATAAATAAATGGTCCTTGTCTGAATCACTGGTAACTCTCCAGTTGTCTCTTATGTACATGACAGTTTATTAAGTCTTTTTAAGTGTGTACCATCTTTCTTTAAGGGAAAATGACCATTAGAGCATCTGAAATAAAACAGGAAGCCTTTAAAGTGGTAACGATACTATACACCAGAGTCCTGGCTGGCTTGACTTTGTCATTTAGAAACAAAATATAGATTCTGCACTGTCACTTTGAAAATAAGATAAAGCCAGCAACTGAGTATACTCAGTGTCATTTCTCATAGGGAACACTTGATCCAATTTAAACTAATACCGTATAACCTAAAGTGATGAACAGAAAAAAAAAGCTGTTGGAACATAAAAGAATAAATCTGACAGGCTTCTTTTTGGGGGCTACTGGGTGAGAGGACTTAACCCAAGAAATTGACTGCATCGGATATAATTTGGCAATATTACTGCCTAACACTAATCTTATTAACCATGTGTTCCAGGAATATAGGAACATGTTCAAAATTTCTCATAAAACTTGGATACAATGAAAACTGCCATAGTGCAAATCTTCTCTCTGCTTGAGATGGGGGGGAATCCTAAACTCTAATTTAAACAATATTTATAGGAATTAACTTTATAATATGGAAGGATCTGGACATCTTTTCAAATGAATTATTAAATTATGACTCAGATTTTTTTTAATCTTCATGCTAGTATTTGGCAGGCTGGTAGGATCCTCATTTAGAATTATTTAGGGACCTGAAATGACAAATACATAAATCAAAGATCCATAAGACCAGTATCTGGTGGTGGTTGTAAAGTTTTTGTAAAAACATTTACCAACTAGATTGGAAGTGTACTAATTGGTATATTTAACAAGGCTTTTGTCTACACTTGAAATGCTGCTGTAGCTGAACCAGTGTAGTGCTTCTGTGTAGACATTATCTACACCAGGGGTCCGCAACACGGTGCCCACAGGCACCATGGCGCCCGTCAGGGCGTCTAAGTGTGCCCGTGTACTGGACGGCGGATGAGCATCTGCGAAAATGCTGCCGAATTTTGGCAGCGACACCGCTGGATAATGCCGCTTGTCGGCGGCATGTCGGCGGATGCTCGTCTGCTGCCACGGTCCTCCGTGGCTCATCGTCTGGTGCCCGCCAGACAAAAAAGGTTGGGGACCACTCACCTACACCAATGGAAGGGGTTTTCTTGTCAGTGTAGGTTATCCACCTCCCTGAGAGGTAGATGCTAGGTTGATAGAGCTATGTCAACAGAAGAATTATTCAATCTGCACTGGGGGTTAGATCAGCTTAACTACGTCATTCAGTGATGTGATTTTTTTTTCACACCCCTGAGCAATTTAGTTAAGCTGACCTAATTTTCATGCATAGACCATGCCTCAGTCAGCACAGATTTGTCTCAGGCAGCTACGTCAGTTTTCTTCTGCTGAGATCATTTGATCACTTAGAATTCTGGGCATGAATACCCAGGACGTGTCTCACTCTCATCTGTTCCTGTCTCTGGTGGTTCTGAATATTGGTGGAAGTTAGTGTAGTGATGCAACTTACTTTCTCAGAGATAGACTAGATAGATATACACAGATCATAGAGAATATACTTAACATGCCCATTGCTGTAGTATTAGCTCAAAGACCCAACTGTCCTAGAGTTATCTTGCTGGTAGATATTTGTGTTAGTATTTTTTAGGTGGGACCATACCAGTAAAGAAGAGGAACTATTCAGACAATGCTGAGCAGCCGTGACCTGTGCTGCTCACTAATTACGGTGTGGTATAGGCACTCAAGGGGAGAGAGCTGAGGAAACTGGTACATCCATTGCACATTCATACTCGTCATATTACATAAGTGTGTCTCTGGATAAGTACAAGGAAAGTTTATTTTCTCTTCAACTGAACACACAAAAATAGGATGGAGGGTAAAATGACCAATATTGTTGCAATAATTGTAAAGTCCCATTATAATAGGGGACAAATGCAAATCATAGGTAATAGTGATAAGTTCTTGCCAGACTGAGATGGGTAGTTCAAAAACTCTTCCTTAACTTGGTCCAGGTTTCCCCATCTGGGGCTTTTATCCTCCTTTGAGTTATTTTCAAAATGAAACTGGGAAAAAGTGAGCAGGCTAGTCCATATGCTGGAGATAGAGATGAATATTTGACTCACTGAGACTTAAATTTGCTGACTTTTTGCATCCTCTTACCTGGCAATGTTCAGTGTTAACGTAGAGGAAGCAAGATATATTTGCCCTCATACCACCCAGAATACCTGAGGCATCACCAGTAGCTTCCTAATATGTTTCCACAGCCAAATTCTTTGATGATATAAATGGGTGAAGCTCCTTTGATGTCAGAGGAGTCTTGTCCATTTACACCAGTAGAGAATTTGTCCTCTGGTTGAGGTTCATTTTTATATGTATTCTGTCCAGGTTTGATTCTATAACTACTATAGTCAATAGTGTACTCATTATGGAGGGGGGGGACATATAGTTCAGTGGTTTGAGCATTGGCCTGCTAAACCCAGGGTTCAGTTCAATCCTTGAAGGGGCCATTTCGGGATCTGAGGCAAAAATCTGTCTAGGAATTGGTCCTGCTTTGAGCAGAGGGTTGGACTAGATGACCTCCTGAGGTCCCTTCCAATTCTGATATTCTGTGATTCTATATAGCTTTTTCCAACAGAAAGCTGCCTTCAAGGTCAGGTGATATTTCTAGGGATGTATTAGAGTTTGGGAGGCTGAAAGTTTTACTGGTAGGAGGCTAGCTGGAAGGATGGGGATAGAGGAAGGGAAGAAAGCTGGCAGGCTGGAAGGCAAGATAGGGGAACAGTTGGGAGTTTTGACAATAGGGAGATGGAGGGAGACTGGGGTGGAAATAGGCACTTTGATATTTGTCATATGAATGACGAAGCTGTTATGTCAAATTCTGTTTGGCCACAGTTTCAGTTCTAGTTTCCCAGATTAGGGTGGAACTGATGAAATCTCTGTTTACCAGGCACAAAGACGGAAATGAAAATACCAATGTATTTCTCTCTTCCCCCTCCCCAATATTGCTATCACAGCAGCAAATAGTATCATTTGGTTTTTGGGGGGAAATGAGGACAATTTTTCTCTTGTAAAGAGTGGCTGCAACATATGATGGACTGCAGAAAGTTTGAAGAAACTGCCTAGGCGGTTAGTAGATGAAGTTTGTATCGATGTGTATTCTGCCCAGTAAATTAGGCAAAGCATACTTACTTTGCAGTATAATAACTGTTTTGACTATGTAAATTGTCTTCTGAACAGATATAAAGCAAAAGAGAAAATAAAACACTCAATAGATTATGAGACATTGCAACATCAGTATGAATTGACAATTAGCTATTTTAATGTAATTTGATATAAGTAAAATTGACCCAAATATTTATAGACTTTTTTTTTTAGTAAATAAAATGTTCCCACTTGTCCTTACATTAAATGAAGTCTTTTTGTGGATTGGCTCTCTTCTTTACTATTTTTTATTTCATACAATTAGATTATAACAAGACTATTGTTGTGATACAAATGAATTCTAAAAGATAGCCAACATCTTGGGTTGCACTGTTGTAAAATGACCAGAGTGCTATATTTATGTACCTGCAGTGTCCAGCACGTCATTGGCTAATTAGAAAGGGGGAAAACATTACTCCCTTAAGCCATAACCACTCTTAATACATGCTGTGGTGCATCCTCCAAGATGGACAAATAGAATATTAAAGCTTCATTTCTTTAGGTTTTAAGATTCTAGAAGCAGGGACCCTGCTATTTGTATTGCTCAGATTATATTTTGTACAGCTCTTCGTAGGTTTGTAGTATTACACATTTTTAGGGGTAGGGTCAGCAGCAACTGCTGCACTTAATGGTTTCCATTCTAATGCTTTGCTTTCTGTTTTTTCATAACTTGCTGAAATTTTCCATGCTTGGTTTACACAGGAAGGCGAGCATTGGATATATTTGTTGGCGATTGATTTATTTTTTGGTGGGGTGGGGATAAGCAAAATTGTCTAGATGTTCTTGAATAGAAGAAGAGTGAAATATATTTTTGCCCATTATATAAATGAAGAGAACATTCTTGCAACCTTTTGTTTGCTCTTCATCAAACTCCATGGCTAAAACAGATGACGTTTGTGGGGAGGGGAGAAAGTCTTTACTGAGTTTTTTAGAGAAAGCTGGTTTTGATTAGACTGAGTTGTGAGCCTTTGAAATTTGCATAGTGAGCATGTAGAGTACAATTTCTTATTAGGCTTGTAAAGTGTTCAAGTAAGGAAGAATGTGTTATGCATGAGGATGAGGCTAATTTAGTCAACACCCTGTTTGTTACACAACTATGTGTTTTGGTCTCATTATGGAATGATGGTAACTACGCCACAGCTAGGGATGAAAATGAAATTCTATAAAAGGCCAATTTTGCCACTCCCATCAAAAATCCACAAAAAGCCATAGCTACTTGAAAATTGTACTGGGGCAGAGGTAGAATTTCTACCAGATTTTAATTGAATTAGAGAAGGCGTTTCTGAATTACAATGATGTCCTAAATCTAGAGGAGTACACCAGTCTTCTTTTCTGCCATTTTGAAGCAATAAAATGGAAAGAGAAGGGGAAATGAAACCAATTTAATTGAGTAATCCAGGGGTAGACAACCTATGGCACGTGTGCCGAAGACAGCATGCAAGCTGATTTTCAGTGGCACTCACACTGCCTGGGTCCTGGCCACTGGTCCGGGGGCTCTGCATTTTAATTTAATTTTAAATGAAGCTTCTTAAACATTTTAAAAACCTTATTTACTTTACATCCAACAATAGTTTAGTTATATATTATAGACTTATAGAAAGAGACCTTCTAAAAACGTTAAAATGTATTACTGGCACGCAAAACCTTAAATTAGAGTGAATAAATGAAGACTCGGCACACAACTTCTGAAAGGTTGCTGACCCTTGGAGTAATCCATCTGGGATCTATTGCCCAGGACTTCCAGGTTACTCAGCTGTGAATGATGAATACCATGATAGCACATCACCTTTGGTCAGCTGCATCAGGATCTCCAGAGTCAATGTCAAGGGGCAGCTAGAATTGCGTGGGGCTTGGGTTTGAGGGAAGATAAGTTCTTCATTCCCTTGGTGATCCTGCTGGTGAGCAAGATGGAGAGAATGTCTCTTAGGTATTTTGCCCCCTTTCTCTCTCTGCTCTCCCCCCATCTCCCACCATCCCCACTGCCCAGAGGAGATCTACAGAAAGGGAGTTCTATTCCTGAAGACCTTAGGAGATCTGTGGGTGGGTAGAAACTAGAGAGAACTGGGGGTAAGCAGGAAAGGATGCATTTCCCTTACCTGTGGACATCCTGAAGCGTACAGGAGAGGAGACTCCATGGTGAGCCTTATGAGACTCACTGGTCCCCTTTCTGAGTCTAGGGATGCTCATCAAGGTTAACATCACAGGTGCCTTAGGTTCATTTCGGGCCCCCTCCACTTAAGCCCTAGAAGGTTCATTGGGAGCCAACACCACGTCTAAGTGCTGATGAGCTCATTTTTTGCTTGTTAATGGGGGTGGCAAGGCTATTTGGGATAAGTGGGGATGAGGAGACAATTAATGCTGTGGTGGGAGCCCTGAGAAGCATACAAAGACTTATGGGAGGTTCCATATTGAGCCTCCCAAGCTCATGGGACAGGAACAGCTGCCAACCAGTTGCTCATAAGAAGCATTGGGGTTGAAGGTGTAGCTTGAAGAGGTCCCAAAACAGCCTCTGGCTACTGTGGAGGAGTGGGTCCATGGCTCTCCTAATACACACAGGGGATTAGGGATATGAATGAGCCAGCTAAAAACTTTCAGGGGTTGGAGGTTTAGTATCTGCCTGGTGAAATGCATAAACTTCCTGGTGGGGGAGGGTAAAGTCTGAAACTTGTCAACGGGATGAAGAGTTCTCAGCCATGTGAGCGATCAGGGATTGTAAGAGAGGGATCCTTCGCCCTCTCTGGCTCCCTGCATTGATACAAGGTAGCATCAGAAAAGCGAGATTTATTCTCGTCTCATGTGCATTTTGGTGACTCCCAAGCCTCCTGCCAGCCACATCTGCAGGCTTTGGGAGCAAAGTTCCAGATTGACTGACATTATGAAGTCAACAGGAAGTGGAGCCACACTCTGACCCTAAGAAGCTGAAAAGGCTTGCCAGAGTGAGATTTTCTTTCTGCAGATCTTGGGTGTTCTGCAGCATCAGGACTTCCTTTCCCAGATAAGTGGGTAGACTGTGGCTAATAGGAGACTTCATGGCTAGCAGAAAAAGATGCATGCCCAGCAGATCTCCTAAAGTCTGCTAGATTGAAGCTCCATTCCTGTATACCTCCTAGAGCTTCAGGAATAGGGCTCCTCTCCATCAGTCCTTAGGGCTTACTTCCATGTTTTTTTAAAGGAAATTCCTATGTACATTTTAAGGTGACTCTGAAGCTGTAGGTATGTGTCTGGTTTTGAGTGCATGTTATCTTTCAAGAATATTAGACTTAAAATGCAAATCCCAAATGTTAGAAACCCTGAAAATTCAGAGTTTCAATTGCACAAGATGCAGAATCACATGAAAACTACTATTATTTTAACCCTGCCTCAATAACGACAACAGATAGCAAAACTCATACTAGTTCATATAGAGAAGAACCAGCACATCATTACGCTAAACAATTATCAGGAAGTACAGGTCAAGTAGTTGTAATGATACAGGAGGAATTAGGATCCCGGTGGAGGTGCTGTAATAAATGTACTTAAAAATACACTCTCTCTCAAATTCACTTTCCATATACACATCCAAGATACCAGCTTTATATATTCTGTCACTGGGCAGATAGGGAAAACCACTTTCAAATTCAAAGCAGGCATATGCTCTGCTCCCTTTCATGAGTTAAAAGTTCAAATGCAGAATTATTGTGGATTCTTAATTAACAAATTACATAAAATTAAATACTGTATTTTCTTATGGTGTCATACATTATTCAAGCCATTTTCAAAACGAGGTTTGCATGCATAAATGCATTGTAAAGTCATGTGTCAAGACTGAAAGAATGGCACTGTAATCTTTTTCTCTCAGTACATGTTGAAAACTACTGATGTCCACAGTCATAAGCTATAGACTTCATTTTGCTAGTAATTCTCATCAAAACATAATGGCAAATCACCTTGCAGGTTGGATAGTCATAAATAAAAGTTGTACATTTGGTCCATAAATCAATTTAATATTTTTCTCCATTACTTAAAGATGTCCAACTTAAGACACAGATTTTCATAAGCCGATCTGTTAAAAATAACCGTAAGCAATACTTTTTAAGCCAATCTAAGGATTCTATAGCGTCACAACTGTGCTACGGCAGAGTAAAGGCTTGTGGGGATCGTTTTAGTGTGACTGTGAACTGGTGTTGAAGTACAACCTTACTGATGGCTTTCTGACATTTAAATTCTCAAATTCATGAGAAAAATGTCCTTTCAACCTCAACTTCACCTTAACAGCTAGTTTTGTATGGATTTGTTCCACATATTGTCCTCTGTCCACAAAACATCCTCTGTAACGCTCTAATTCTGGAGCATAAAATGTTATCCGTGACATACACTGTACAAAATAAAATTCTGTGGGGTCAAAGATAAACAAGTAAGGCAGCTAGTCCCAGGTTCAAAGGGGCATTTTGGGCTCCAAACTTCCACTGATTTCGGTGAAAGTACAGAGCCTAAATACCTTTGTGGATCTGGGCCGTAACTATTGCAAGGCAGCCGAGTGAGGGAATACTAGGGGACACTGAATTACATGATATTTTTGGGGTGTGCCAATCAGTGGGGAATCATGAACTGAGGAATCTTACCTACTCAAGTTTATCTAGCAAGGGGGTATGCTGAGGAATTGAATTTCAATTTTTAAAACCATTGGATGGCTCCTCATATTGCTGTCTCTCAGAAGCAGTCTTTTCTTCACGGCTTCCATCCCTCTGTGCAGCAGTTACTGCAACTCTTCCAATTCTGTTCTTCCTCACTCTATTCTCCTGACCATCCTGTGCTTGCAGCAGCTTTAAATTGGCTAGTAATATTTTAAATCAGCTGGTTCAGCTGTTTTTCTCTGAAAATATATCAAATTCTACAGTGCAGTAATTAGTAGTAGCTATATTCCCACTACCATAATCATGAAGACATGAAGATATTATATCCTTTAGCAGCTCTTAAATGAAGGGAAAGCAGTCTTATTTGCTTCTCATTTCTGAAACTTATCGGTTTCAGAACATGGCATGTTATTACAAAATTCATACATTCTGTATGATCAAAGAGCTGGTGGTGATCCCTCTGCATGACACCAAAACAGGGAGAAGGCTGTTGTTTGTAGGAGAGCAATAAAACCTTTTAAAAAATGGTAAATCAAAGTTAATAAATGTATCTCTTCCATAATGTATCCTTTCTTTGTTCACTCTATCTGTTTGTAATTGATCAGGTTTTCCCTTCTCTCATTTGGCTTACAACATAACCAATGCTTGGTGAAACTTTTTTGGTTCCCTCTACCTAGAATTCAGTTTCTTCTTTCACTTCATTTTTCTCTTGTCCTCTCTGGAGGCAGATCACAGCAACATTAAGCTCCCAAGCGTTGTCTTTAATTTGTTTGGCGGTGTATGTCTGAGCTGAAGAGAAGGGGAAGAAAGTGTCAAGGCTGATGTGGAACCTGACAGCCACTTTCCTCCATAATTCCTCCCAGAAACTAGAGCAAAAGGATAACTTGTAATCCGAAGGGCTTTATGATTGTGTCCCTGAGAAATTGCCCATCAAGCTCCCATTCTGAATCTCAAGTGGCTGAATCAGTTTATCTAAAACCTCACTTCGGAATGTATCCCAGGAAATTGCTGTTCCCTGCAATTCATCCTAGAGATTGGTCTTGCTTGTATCGATATCCATCTATCTGTGCAGCTCCATATTTTGAATGATTTTTAGCCCCTAGCAACAAGATCTGCTCTGAGCTATCTCCTTCCTCACCAAATATGGAGCTCGCCTGTTTGGCTTTTCTATTATTCCAATGGTGAAATGGCCGTATTAGTTCAAAGTGCACTATGGCACTTTTAGTGCATGGTAGTAGGGTCTGCCTGGCTAGTTATTGTGTGGCTGTAAAGACAAACCTCAAGCTATCCAGGTGTCTGAAAGGCATGGTATTTTTTATATTCAATATGTTATGAACAGTCCATCATACTTCATGGATTCTACTAGATTCATGCTTTGAAACCCATGACTTAAGAGCCTTTGTTTTTGTATATTTGATGATTTTTGGAGACCTTTTCTAGCTAGCTACTGGCACTGGAAAATAATATGACACATTCCATTGCACATCCTGAACCAAAGACAGCTTTGATCATTTTTAAGATGGATTATTGGAAAGTAAATTCTTTTTTGTTTTGGACTTGTATATCATTAGTGTCCACTATTTATCTGTGAATTTCGCTTCTTCATTTCCCATGCAGCTAGCTTTCTCTTGCCTTTTCTATGCATACCTACTATTTGCCTGTGACACTTTCCATTTTTAACTGGATACATTTTTTTCTTACTAAATCTGAAACACATTTGAGTTCTTGGTGTACTTCCTTCTGTTTGTTACATTTAAATAGAGATGGCCTCAAGCTACAAGGTTCCTCAGCTTGATTCTCCTCTCACTTATACCAGTGTAAATAAGGAGCAACTCCATGAAGTCAATTGAGTTACACCAGTGTAAAAGCAGTGGCAGTCAGAGGAGAATTAGGCCCTTTCTGTGAGACTGGACTTCCTCAAAGTTATGAAAACACAATAGTTGATACAAACACCCTATCTAAGGGTACGTCCAGACTACCTGCCGTATCAGCGGGTAGCGATCGATTTATTGGGGGTCGATATATCGTGATCCCCGAACGCACTCGCCATCGACTCCGAAACTTCGGCCGGAGCGAGCGGCAGTAGCGGAGTCAACGGGGGAGCCGCAGCCATCGATCCCACACTGTGAGGACAGGAGGTAAGTCGGAATAAGATACATTGACTTCAGCTACGGTATTCCCGTAGCTGTAGTTGCGTAGCTTACATTGACACCCCCCACCCTCCAGTGTACACCAGGCCTAAGATAGCTACGGTCCTTGGCCTCCATTACTGTAGTATCTGAGTGCCTCACAACTCCCTGGTTAAGTAGAGAAATTCTGTCATCTCCATTTTTACAGATGGAGAACTGAGAAATAGAGAAGCTAAGTGATTTGCCCAAAGTCATGCAAGAAGTCTGTGGCAGAGCAGAGATCTGAACCTTGGAGTCCTGAGTTGCAGGCCAGTGCCCTAACTGCTGGAACATTCTTCCTCTCCTTTGTATCTGTCCCGTGTCTAGGTATAATAGTCCAAACATTTGATTTCTGCCATAGAAGAATAGTGAAAGACTGTCATTGTGTAGCACCAAAGGAGTGACTAATGCTGTTCACTTTTTTTATTGTATTATTCAGCTACATGCCATGAATGGAATATAACGCTTCAAGAGTGCTTTAAGTACTCTATAAGATATATGCGTATTGTGCTTTCTATAGAAGGTAAACTACAAAATATCTGAATTACATAATATTCCTTTTTGTTTAAACATAATTAATTATAAATATTCTGCTTATGAGTTAGATTTTGCTCCTGTTCACATTTCAATTAATGTGAAAAACAGGATTAAGTAGGATAAGAATAGAATGTTATTTGACATAGGGCCTTTTATATTCAAGGCATCTCAAAGTGCTTTATGGAGGATGCTTTTATTAGACAATGTTGTTATACAGCACTCATGTTACTAGGGAGGTTTCTATGATTGCTTCATAGGTACTTGAGAGTTTGTCTGGTGAGTTAAAAAGAAGAGCATTTTCAAACAAACCTATGGTGCTGAAAATGAGCTGCAGAGGGAATTGTCATTTGTCCTCCATTAGTCAGTCTATTGTTAAACCACAAAAATTATATTAGGCTATATTTTAAGGAACTGACTTAAATCCACAAAGGAAGAAAAAAGAGTGCAGGTAGATGCTTAAGATGACACTTCACAGTTTTACTAATCCTACTGTGTCTGTATTTCAGAGGTTGATGACCTACAGATCATGTGTGCCTTATCAGTAAACCGAGGCCAAACAGCATGGGTTAAGGATGGAGTGCCAGCCCAGATCTTAGCCATCAGTCTGAATATCTTATTGCTTCTTTGGGACATTAGCTCAGATTGTTAATCACTTTGGGCCCTCTTCTGCCATCTTTATTCATTCAGAATAGTACCTAACTTGGAAAGAAGTCCCAATGAAATCAGTGGGGCTATTGGCAGAGTAATGTATTAATCAAAGCAAATCAGAGTGACAGAATATAGTCCTTTGGCATAGTCTGTGGATGAAATTGTATGGTAAAATAGTATGATATCCCTTAAAGTTGTGTATCAATAATGGCTTTGTATACAAATTTGAATAACTGAGAAAATAGTAGTTACTGATAATGCTGCCTCACTCTCTCAAGGTGTAGCATACTCACATACGTGTCATGTGCTGCTTGCTGGTAAATAGAGGCTGCCGGCTAGTAGTGACAAAGACAACACTGATATTCTATCCACTAATGACAACCTATCGGCGTGACTGAGCAAAATTCTATTTATTGCATTGAACTATGGTCAGGACTAAGAGTCAGATGGTACTATAGTAGTGGCGATGTTATAAGCTATTATTTACCAGTATAGACAGTTACTGTTTTGGTTTCTTGGGTAAATATGAAAGAATAGCAAAGACAGGTATTGTGTACATAACTCATATGAAGAAGTGTCATTGTGTCCTTTGCCTCATATGGCCCTAATGGTCTCTCAAACAAATACAATCGAAGACAATTATTTTTAAAACTTACTTTAATTTACTCAGTAAGGGTTATTTTGAAGCCATTCCAGTCTAAGTCTTTAGAACAGTCTTTATATTAGAAATATTACCAGACCCCGAACTGTAATACTGCTAGTGGGTCCCACTACAATAACCTATTTTCATTTACAAAGGAAAGAATTAGGTCTTTGGGAAATCATTGCTGGAGTAGAGAAAAGGAGAGGCAGATATAAAAGCAAGAAATTGTGCTTTAAGAGAGAATAGAGAAAATAATCAATAGGGTTTGGTTGGTTGGGTGCCTAGTTCCAATACTTTGGCACTAATAATTCATTACAGCCAAAAAATGACATGAAAAGAATGCTGTGGGGGGGGGGGAATACTATATGATCATGTAATCAAATAATTCAGGGAGCCAAATTAAAGTCTCACAGGTAACCTTAATTCTGGCATTGCCTAACTTTTTGATGTAACTGCCTAGGTTTTTACAAAAGCAAATAAAAAAACAAGTGTGGAACTACAGTGACCCCCATGCATGGGTCACTAGCGAGGTAGATATTTTTTTGACCCACAGCACAGACCTTTGCCATTTGAGCTGTCAGAATGACTGATAGTAGTAGGAGGCTGTTATCCTGTGTGGACCAGCCACTAGAGGGGGAAGAGACATACATTACCAGTGGGTTTCACAGCTATTTGCTAGCAGCAGAGGAATGAAGAGACTCAGGAATCCTGGGTTCAGTTCCAAATTCTAGAGGGAACTGTGTTCTGTGGTTGTAAATTCTTCTGCCTCTGTCCGTTTGTCTCCATTGCCCCCCACCCTGAGGCCTAGCCTCTGTCATCTTCCCCTGACTCCCAAAACTCTTCCTTCTGCCCGCCCTCCTCATGTTCCAACTTCCCCCTCTGCTCCTGTCACTGTCTGCTCTTCCACTTCTTTACCCCACCTCCAAGCTCCTGACCTTGCTGTTCCCGCGCCCCCCCAGGCTTTTGCCAGTTCTCACTCTCTGTTCCTGTACTCCCTTCCTCCCCCCTCAAGTTTAAAGTTGCCAGGCATCCAATTTTCAACTGAAATACCCAGTCAAAAAGAGACTCTGGTGGCTCCAGTCAGCACAGATGACTGGGACTCTAAAAGTCTGGTTGGTCTCAGCAGGGCTGACAGGATACATGCCCAGCTCCACATGGCTCCCAGGAAGCACCCAGCATGACCCTCCAGCTCCTAGGTGGGGAGGAGGAAAGAGGTGCTCCACACACTGCCCCGTCCTGAGTGCCAACTCCACAGCTCCCATTGGCTGGGAACCGCAGCCAATGGGAACTGTGGCAGCAGTGCCTGCGGGCAAGGTCTGTGCATGGAGTCCCCTGGCCACCATTCCACCTAGGAGCTGGAGGGACATGTCGCCACTTCCCAGGAGCTGCCTGAGGTCAGTGCCACCCAGAATCCACACCCCAAACCCCCCTCCATGCCCCAAACCCCTGCCCCAGCTCGGTATCCCCTCCCGCACTCTGAACCTCTCAGACCCAGCTTGGATCCCTCTCCTGCACCCCAACCCCCTCATCCCCATCCCCACCCCAGATCCCACACCCCTAGCCAGAGCTCTCACCCCTTTTTTCACCCCAACTCCCTGCCCCAGCCTGGAACCCCCTCCTGCACCTGAAACACTTGGCTGCAGCCTGGAGCTCCCTCCTGCACCCCAGAGCCCACATCACCAGCTGGCACATTCCCAACACCAAGGTGACCACCCCACAACATGCCAAATATCAAGACTCTGCTCCAAACCATGAGAACTTCTCAAAAAAATGGTAAGAATTTTTTTTTACATGGGCAGTGCATATTCTCCCTAAGATCATTTTAGGAAACAACTTGTTTGGCCAAACTTTTTCCCCAAAAAATTCATCCTGAGGCAGTCACATGTCATGGAATACTTCAGCCCAAATAGATACATTTTGTTAGAGTTACAATCAACAGAAAACAGGGTATTATAATGGAAAGTGTTAGGCAGACTTAGGGTAGGTTTACACTTACCTTCCGGGTCGACGCAGTGAGTTCGACTTCTCGGAGTTCGAACTATTGCGTCTGATCTAGACGCGATAGTTCGAACTCCGGAAGCGCTGCAGTCGACTCCGGTACTCCACCACTGCAAACAGCGGTGGCGGAGTCGACGGGGGAGCCGCAGAGTTTGACCCCGCCGCGTCTGGACGGGTGAGTAGGTCGAACTAGGGTACTTCGAATTCAGCTACGCTATTCACGTAGCTGAATTTGCGTACCCTAGTTCGACCCCCCTTCTTAGTATAGACCAGGCCTTAGTTACAGATGTAACTACCAGTTATGCCTATAATTGAGATGTGGATGGTGAAAATTCTGACCTGGGATGCACATGCTGTATCTCCATATCTCCCATTGAAAAAGGGTGGAATATTTTGTGCTCATCCAAGGGTAGAATTTGGCTGCTAGAGCAATGACAGATTTTGGAGGCAAATGTGTTTATTGGCTATGAGCAGACAGTTGTATGCTCATTATATGAGTGTAGCAAGGTAAGAATATACGCCTAGTATAGATTAGGATGGCAGGACAGAGGATAAATTGAAAATGTAATTATTTTTAATACAGGCAAACAATATTATTGGGTATTACAATTGTTCTATAACATAGTATTACAGATTGGAACTTTAACTTTTTCCCTTGATAGGATGCTTACCTTACTGCTTTCCTGAAGTTGTCATTTTCTTTACAGGATGGTTCCTGTGGAAATAAATGTGAGATAAGTGGAGCTGAAATGTACAATATGAGTGATTGTTAAGTTAAATTACTTTTGCTCTTGGTTTAACAGTTTTAGATATTTTTCTTGTTCCTCAAAAGTTACAAATATACATTAAAATAATTGAGGCCCAACTGAAGTTCAGGAAACATAACTCAGGACAGCTTTTTGTAGCTATATTTGCACATATGTAACTTATCTATCCTGTGCTTTAAAATAACACAATAATGTGTCCAAGTAAGAACAGCTAGATGCTAAGGGGAATCTGAATGATCTTGTATTCCTAGGAACACTGTTCTAAAATACTGACACCACATGTATTTATGCTGCATATGCATATTTGTTATTAGTACAGGATAGCAAAATGATCAATTTCACTGTATTATACCTGAGTAAATAAATTATGGTTCTTTAAAATTCCACAAAAATCAACTTACTAGTAAATTAAGTGTATTTTTAATAGAAAGTGTATTTTTAATAGAATCAACTTAAATATATTCCAGCATGCCTATACATCCTATTGTTTTTGAAATTTCAGTTTTTCTAGTTAACCCTTTTGAATGCACTCAACATTTTTAAAACATTTGCTTTCACATACTGTATTAAAGTTGAATAGGTCCACTTTTCTCTAGCAATCAAAGAACCACTGCATTCTATTGATCGCTACTGTCAAGCGGTTCTCAACTCTTAAGATTCTTGATAATTTTCTTGGGGATCAGTGATAATTGAGACCAGACTCATACTCTGACTGTTTGTGAGAGAAAGTTCTTTTCTCATACACTGTTTCTCCCTGCAAGCACTCCAAGAATAATTACGGCCTCTCAGCTATTCTTCTAATTTCAACCCAAAGTTCCAAGTCAAAGGCTTCTATCACTGGAGAGTTGTTCCACACCATTCAGCTAATGCTAATATTCTTCTAATATAGATCCAAATTGATTTTGTTTTGTTGTTCAACAGTTCTGTCTCTGAGTGTATTGGTGTCCTCTGCACACAACTATTCCAGTACCCACTGCCTGATAGTCTGAGTCTCCAACCATAGAACAATGTTGAAGAAATGTCAGTGCCCTGGCCAATCATGAAGGATCTGTCTTACATCAATGAGAAAAGACTTTTTAATCCACTAAGGCATGGGCTCTCAACCCTGACGTACCAGGGAGAGAAGAGTCATGGTTCTTCAGCCACTAAAGAGGAAAAGATCCTGAATGAAATCTTGGCCTCATTGAAGTCAATGGTGAAATGCCCATTGACTTCAGTGAGGCCAGGATTTCATACTGCTCAGGGATCTTCTTCAAAAACCTGAAGTGCAGAGAAAAAGAGGATGAGGATTGGCCTGTCACCAAACCATGAAGAGCCAGTAGCTGTAAAGGCTTTCTCTCTTAAATGTGGACCCCTTAGACAGCTACCAGCATCTATCATTCCAAGGCCCCAAATCAACCTTGCTGTCTAACTTCAAAATAGTGTAAACAATTCCTAATATTACATGTACTATAAGTAATATTATAAATGCTATTACATATAGCTTCTATGGCAAACCCCCTTTGCTGTACTATTGGTGCCTTTCCTAATGAAAATGAGCAAGAACAAAATAGAACCTGTGAAACCACAGATTGGTATATAGTGGTGAAATGAAATGGAGATTCTTTCCTCTCTTGTGGGTCACCCTTCCTATACCTGTGATGAAGAGAGAAATTTCTCCACGTAGTGTATTAGTGATACTGCACAGTTATTCTCACTTTTCTTAGGTGAATCCTGTAGGTGTCAAAACTTATTCTTTTGTGTGGCACTGTAGTTAATTTAATTTATGGTTCTTTGGAAGACCTAAGCAAATAACTGGTAACAATTTATCTGAATTTAACCTCTTTCTGCTCATGGAACTTTCACAAAGAGATCCTTGAATCTCTTCATTGTTTGAAAGTATTCAACCTACTCTTTTTGCTTTTTATTTATTTAGTTAGTTTTACTCTATGCATTGATTGTGAAAAAATAAAAATCTCTGTATTGCAATTTGCCATTCAAATTTTGTAGGTTAGCTGTGACTGGATGAAAGAGCAAGCACAACCAGCACAAATATCTGCATATGGAAATCCAAATTTGATGTTCCTGAAAATTTGCTCATGTGATTTGTAAATTTGCTTTTTCTAAACATAGACACCTGTAAAAAAATATACCACATGAATATTTAGGGGAAGTAAAACTAAAAGCAGTGTGGGCATAGTCAAAGC
This sequence comes from Mauremys mutica, assembly GCF_020497125.1. Taxonomy (NCBI): domain Eukaryota; kingdom Metazoa; phylum Chordata; order Testudines; family Geoemydidae; genus Mauremys; species Mauremys mutica. The sequence goes on along the minus strand of NC_059072.1, from coordinate 179,795,995 downwards.
AAATTCCCAACAAAAAATTGAGCCAATATTTGTAGAAAATGTTTTGGCTGTCACTATTGATGATGATGGATGCAATGTTACATGTTTGATGATTCTGAGGGCCAGTAGCTGCATGTGGTTTGTTTAAATTACTGTACTTAGTCATTTTACCGTAATATTACAGTACAACATACTATCACAGTGAACCCTCCAGGCAGTGGAGAAATTCACCTACCTCGGCAGTACATTGTCACGTGCAGTTCACATCGATGATGAAACCAATTCCAGAATTGTCAAAGCAAGTGGGGCCTTCGGCAGACTACATGCAAATATGTGAGAGTGCAGAGGCATTAGTCAACAAACAAAACTGAAGGTCTACAAAACCATCATGTGGCCAACTCTGATGTATGCATGCAACACCAGGACAGTGTATAGACTCCATGTTATGAAGCTGAATCACATGGGCTGTCTGAGGAAACTGATGAGGATAAGATGACAAGACAAGGTTCTTGATTCTGAGATTCTAATATGGGCAGGTATTCCAAGCATCCATACTTTGCTGATAAAAGCACAGATGAGAGGGGTGGGCCATGTCACCAGAATGTCAGATGAGTGACTGCCCAAGAAGATCTTTTATGGTGAGCTAAAGGAGGGAAAGTGCTCCCAGGGAGGCCAGAAGAAACGTTTCAAGGACACTGTAAAGTTATCCATGAGGTGTTTCATCATTGACCCAGAGTTTTGGGAAAATGTCACTCATGATCATTCTACCTGGTGAAGCCTCATCCATACTGGAGCTACAGTCTCTGAGCAGAGGAGAATTGCTGAGGCAGAGCAGAAGTGCCAGCACGTGAATCTTGCAACATGTCTGCTGTTAATCAAGTAACCCATAGTGGCATCTCTTATTCAGTGTGCCACAGATGGTTCAAAGCTCAAATTGGCCTGATCAGTCACTCAAGTGTTCATAGAAACCAAACCAGTCAGTGATGTCACGGTCATCTTCGAACTCGAAGGACCAACAACAACAACTTAGTCATTTTATTGCCTCTGATTTTCAGATGAGGGTTGCTTTTCAGTAGGAGTTAGATTGCAGTAGACCCTTTCTCAAAACACAAACATAAGATTTGGGAGCATGCAGGCTAGGGCAGATGATAGCGATGTGATAGACTTATGAAGAAGGACAGAAGTAAGACATCACATGGGTGCACCTGAATTGCTCTTCCTCTCCAAGGTTTGGTTGCAAGAAAAGGAGGCTGTGATTCCTGTCACAATAGGTAGAGGCTTTGGTATCTTCACTTTGATTTAATCCCTTATCACACAGATTAAGAGGTGGATTTTATGAGGTTTTTAAAATATAACAGCAAGTGGCCTTTTCAACCTGATACACCTCTGTGAGAGTTTTATTACTGCTATCCCAAATGGCACTGGTAGTGACTGTTTTCATGTCTACCGCTCATTCTAGAATCATATGCTGTTATTTAATAGCACTGTATGAAAGGGAAAACTGAATTGGTCTGAGACAGAAAAGCCAGGAAGCATGCCGAGAGAGGAGGTGGTAATGAGAACAAGGCATTGCTGCATATCAGTTAAAAGTGCTCAGCAAGGGAACCAACCATAAAACATTCACTGAAAAAAGGAAGTATAGTCAGGCGAGTGAACTAGGAGGACTGGGAAGACCCATAAAATCAGAGGCATCATACTATTGTAAAAATACCTCTCTCATTTGAGCATTTTTTTTCTGCTGCAATGGACCAATTTATGCCTGATGATGTGATTCCCCCCCCCTTTTTTTTGCCTTTACAGTGGAGAATTTAAACCCTACAATAGTACTTACAATTTCTATTATTTTGTTCCCTCTTTCGTTTTTTACAAAGTATTCTTCTACTCATGTTCTTCCCCACAGACATGAAGAAAATACCAATTTTCAAAAATTTTACCTGCTGTAATTGCACTGCCCATTGATGTATGACACAATGTAATGTACAAATATCTGATTTTTTCACATTTTTAAGGATTTTTAAATAAGTCTTTTTTGATTTTTCTCTCTCTCTACTGTAAGTGCTAGCTTCTGTATTTGTAATGGTTTCCCTTTGGTAAGACTAGTAGTGCAACTTATTGAAGCCAGATGCAGAACATGAACACAATAAATGGCACAGGAAAGCTAAACTTGTATATTTTTCTCACACCTCTGTGATGCAGAACTTTTGTTTTCATAAGCAAAAGATTTATGTATTTTTGTTGTTGTTGACAAAAACTTCAGGTTAAAAACGAATTGACTCAAAAGAGCTTTTCTTTGCTGAAAAGAAGTTGCTTTATGTGTTCAGCCCCAGTGGTTTGTCAATGTGCTATATTCCACTTTCATGTCTTTATGCTTATTATAGGGTTATTACTCAATAGGTTTTATTGAAATTTTTTGATACAGCATAAAGAGAGACAAAAGGAGTGAATCCTGAGACACAAAGCATTTTATTTTCTGTATGTTTTATGTGTGTGGTCGTAACCAAGCAGAAAAATAAACTCCTCCGCCAGACAGTGTAAAAGTAAACCCACAGGAAGGACTTTCAAAGGAAAACAGGATTAATGGCAATTTGAACACAAGCAAACAATCAAAGGCCTCTCTGGTGCAGTATTACCCCAGCAAGGATATTAGTGAAGAAACCTCTTTTAGACAAAAACTTCTTTTCACAGTGAAATGACGATAAAGATTTCAGAGAATGATAAAAATAGCAAACTAAACATGGTAATTAGACTTTTGCTTGTCAGTGCAGCCTCTGAAGACCTAAGAAGGCTGAGCTAAAATGTTCTAAAAGGGAAATTGCCTGCCAAAGCTCAAAAGATGATAGCTGAATGTTACTAAAATGTGTTTTGTCTGAGATTTTTTTCCCCTTGCCATATCTATCAACATTGTTTTCCCGGTGCCACCTCACTACCATGCCTTGGGTACTGGGAGAGAATGACCCCACATTTGGGGAGTGATGGGGTAAGAGAGAGCCATTTATGAATAGAACCCCACCGATCCAGTGACCTGTCCCTCTCAAGGCATGACCTAGTTCCTGCATAGAGACCACATCTACATAACCTTCCACTTTCTGGCCTCTCCTACAGCTCCCCAGCCTCCCTGCTGGGGTCTCCTAAATTTTGACTTGGCTACTATAGTAGGTGGTGCTGAAGGGAGACACTCCTTCCTTTCCTTCTACTTTCCTGCTAGCTAGTCAGAGTCCTTGTTGCTCTTGGCTCCTTCTCTTACCTTAGGGCTTGTCTACACTACCATGTAGGGTCGATCTAAGATACGCAACTTCAGCTACATGAATAACGTAGCTGAAGTCGACGTACTTAGATCTACTTACCGTGGTGTCTTTACTGCGGTAAGTCGACAGCTGACACTCTCCCATCGACTCCACTTGTGCTTCTTGTTCTGGTGGGGTACTGGAGTTGATGGGAGAGTGCTCAGCAGTCGATTTTTGCATCTATACTAGATGTGATAAATCAACCCCCGCTGGATTGATCGCTGCCCACCGATCCAACAGGTAGTGTAGACAAGCCGTTAATCTTCTGGTTCCAGTGGATTACTGTAGTCAACTGGAGAGTGCTCTGTGATCGATTTAGTGGGTCTTCACTAGACTCGCTAAATTGACCCCCGCTGCATCGATTGCAGTAGCATCATAAGTGTAGACATGGCCAGAATGTCAGCTGAATGGTTAAGTCATCAACAAAGCATTGTCATTTACAATGGAATATCTAAACTGGGGCTGGCCATCTTATTTATTCTGAGATGCTGTTTGTGCTTCCTCAACCTCTAGAATTAGCTGGTACCTTGTGGCATCAAACTTCCTCCTGGGAAGGTGAAACAGAAAATCTTTTCTGAGGCTATCTGTGTTGCTCTATGCACTGGTCTCTGGGTATAGAGTAAGCTCTGTGTCTAAATTTCTATAAAGTGCTTGTAGCACAATATATTACAATACTGGAACTACCTCATCAGTGTCCCAGTCTCCTTTTATATATAAAGGTTTCACTTCAAGGTCCTGATTCTCTACTCTGTTACACTGATTCAATGCTGGCAGTACTACACTGATTTTAGTGCAAATACACCTGTCTAAAACAGGTGGAGTGGAGTGGAGAATGGGGCCCAAGTCCTTTATTTATTGATGCTTCCCTTGTGGTTTAAATTTGCCCTTTTCCCCTGCATATGCTTCCCTACCACTTCATTTCCTTCTCCTATTTTCCCCCAGGGACATTCAGCCACGTGGTCCTCTTCTTCTGCTTCCCTTGAATATTTCTTTCCGACAAGTGTTTGGCAGCACCAATCCCACTGGTGATACCAGTCTTGGAAGGCAGCACTTGTTTCTTCTCCTACTCTTATGCCACAGCAGTTCCTAGCAGAGATATCTAGGATTCCTCTCCTGTTTGTTTCAGACCCCATGAGACTGATTCCCAATTACACTATGCTTAATGTTCTTTTAACTGTTTCTTGTATGTTAGAAATCTAGGGTGAAATTCTGCCTTTATTGAAGTCAATAGCAAGTTGTTTCAAGTTTCTTCTTTGTGTCTCATTTCCAATGAAGAGCCTACACTATGTGACGAGCCAGCTCTGAAACTCACAGCAAGTATCCTATTGACAGCCAGTAGTTCTCAGATCACAGTTTGGAAATCACTGATTTAATTACAATAGTCAGAAAAGGAGTGTTATAAACAACCTCAGTGAGCTGTTAAAGTTATTTTCAGTGTAAACTAAACTCCATTATCATAAGAAAATAATTCACTTCCTATCTTCTTACATTGTTCACACTCAGGAATTTCATTCTTCTTTTAGAGATAGCATCAGTTCTGCAATATTCCTCTCCCTACCACTACGATTTTAAGTCTATGGAATATACTGGGTCACACTAGTAGACTACCTTAAAGTGGAATGAACATTTTAAGTTTGGCTACTGTATGTTCTTTGAGCAAAATTTGATTAATTTTAAAGGAGGGGATCTCGCAGTTAATCAAATCTGAAAAAAAGAAAACATTTATTGAAAATCCAGGTATGTAGCCAATATCATTCTGTAATCCCTCTTTCTATTACCTTTGCAATAGTCAGAGATTATTCCATTAAAGAACAGCTGTGTCTTCTGATTTATTCCACAGTGATATAATAAATCTGAATTCATTATATCACACTGTGCTACCATGGAGAGAAATCAAACTTGTGATGTCACAAACCGAGCAATGTGCAGCAGATTCTGCCCTGGTGTAAATGGGTGCAGCTCCACAATAATTTGGCTCAGTAGCTTTACTGCAAGGTCAAATATGAGCAGATTGGCTATGAACCAGCCCTTGTTTATACATTTAAATGTTTTTGCTATTAGAAAATACTTTTCAAGATTTTTTTCTAGAATATGTGATGGACAAGCTGACTTACTTTTATCTACATACTTGAAAATTTTCCCCATTAAGAGATTCCTCGCTTGAAATTTTTAGTGTTGAGGGAACATGAATATTTTGAGCACGAAAACTCCTGAATGCCAGAGTAGCTTGCTCTGTTATAGCATTTTAAGATGGTTTCTGCATGTCCTTATTCAGGAATACACTAAACATTGCTGTCCTGACTGCATTAGTATTTATATCTGAAAGTTATGTATGTTGACATTGAAATACTCTGCTCTGTGAGGATCAGTCTCTGGTTTTTGTCTTGTTTGTTTAAATACAGAGCAAGGTCACTGCTTAAAATGCATTAGAAATTATCTGCTGGATGTGGATACAGTTCCTGTAGTGATGTTATTTAATTATGGCTTTAGGATCGGCTGGGTTTCCTGACTTGTAAACAGAGGTTGGGGAGAAGGGGTTTCACTGCCGAGGGGATTATTCCAGCTATATGGATTCATTTGTGTGTGTCTCTGTTTTATTTTTAGTTTTATTTTATTGTATTGTATTTATATATGCTTTTTTTTTCATTCACTAAATCCACGGCAGTTTTATCCAAGGTATAAGACAGGCCACCTGAATAAAAATGAGAGGAATGGTCCAGAATTGCATTCCAGCTTTTTTATGAAATCCTTCGGTACTGCTCACTTTGCTGAATTGTCTTCTATCCATCTAGGCATTTTATTGTGATTATTACCATGGATGGCTCCACTATAGTTTTTACCAGCACTAACCTCCACCTAAGTATCCCTTCAAGGGGAAGCTGATGATTTACTGCTTGAGTGGAGCTGAAATTCACATTCCAGTGAATTGAGGATCCTTCCTCTTCCCAGGGAAGGGAAGCTGCTACCATTTTGCTACTGTTACTGTCTGGGTAAGATGGTGTCCCCCTCCCTTGAAGAGAACCTGCAGTGCAGATTTTGTGGGAAGGGTGCTGGTATTGGCTCCCCTGAAGGATTCCTGCAGCTGGTGGTGGGGTATTTGGCTCATCATCCAATGTTAGCTGCAGCAATCCTGTTCTGCGTCTTCGCACCAATGCGGCAGCCGATTCACTGATCATTTTGGGGTACTGGTATGTGCAGTAGAGTGCACTTGAGAGATGGAGCAACAGCTGTAGGAGGCTTATTTAGTTTTTCAGTGGGGGAGAAAGGATACCTGAGGGGACTATAAATAAAAAGGGTGCCCAGAGGGGAGGATAAGAAAAGATTAGGAAAGGAAAGAAAAAAGTTCTCTGTTCCCTCCTGTTTTTGTTCTTGTTGTTGTTGTTTGTTAATGGGTTGAGGGGGTTGTGTGTATGTTATATTTTTTATCTTCCCAAAAGAAGCCAGCCCTGGATTAAAACACTTAGCACGTTTTTCCCTGAAGATCTTGCTCTGGCCTATATTTCCAATCCTCCAACATCTCAACACAATCACTTTGGCAAAACCAGTTTCTCCAGGTGGAAAACATCATTGTAAAATGAGATGCAGCTGATCTGACTTCAGCTTGGCCTGGCAACAAGTCTTATTGGCATAGAGGAAAACGCACAAGGTAAAACTTGAAAATTAGCCTGATAGCCCCACCTATCAAGTCTTACGCACTCAGATATGAATTTGTACTTCTGAAAACAGCACCAGAAAGTGTAGGATAAGGCAACAATATTCATTATAAAGTCAGAGGAGAAGCAGGGTGAAGCTGAAAGGCTTGGATTCTCTCCTGGAAAAAGGGGAGGCACTGGGGGAATGGCTCAGGAAGAGGCAGATTCTACTCTAGGAGAAGGGGAGCAGCTCCAGATCTGAGTGCTGTTTTGAACTGTATATAAATAAATTAGACCTCAAAAGGGAATATTCTGAGGACTCTGGATTGGTAGAATTTATGTAAGGAGCCCTGAACAGGATAAACTGAGATAGGACCCTGAAGAGACACCTCAGGCTTCCTCCAGCTGTTGGGAGCTGCTGTTCTCCAGCACCCCCGGCCATTAGCATCAGCCATTCCTCTGTTTTTGTTAACATGGGAACCAGTAAACTCATCAGAAATGACACACTATTCAGCACTATTCAGACATACTATACCCTACTGTACTTTCCACTGCATGCATCGATGAAGTGGGCTGTAGCCCACGAAAGCTTATGCCCAAATAAATTTGTTAGTCTCTAAGGTGCCACAAGTACTCTTGTTCTTTTTGTGGATACAGACTAACACGGCTGCTACTCTGAGCCCTGGTCTACACTAAGGTCGGGGGTCGAACTAGGGTACGCAAATTCAGCTACGTGAATAACGTAGCTGAATTCGAACTACCCTAGTTCGACTTACTTACCCGTCCAGACGCCGCGGAAGCGAACTCCGCGGCTCCAAGGTCGACTCCGGCAACTCCTCCTGCCGCGGTGGAGTACCGGAGTTCGAACTAGCGCTTCCGGGGTTCGAACTATCGTGTCTAGATCAGACGCGATAGTTCGAACTCCGAGCAGTCGAACTCGCCGCGTCGACCCAGCAGGTAAGTGTAAACGTGGCCTGAAACACTATTCAGTGGCAACCTCATTGCTCCCAGGAGAGTGGGATAAAGCAAAGGTGAACACTGGAGTTATTGCAATTCCTCTATGATGAGTTAAAGATAATAGAGCCCAAGTTTCTTTGTCTAGGAATTATATTCAGCACATCATTTTAATAGTCCCTCATTCATTTAAATATTTAAAGATTCTCTAGCCTTTGAATAAGAAAAATCCTTTAGATAAATGGCAAATAAAAAGAGTTAATGCACTAAATGATTGGGAGCGATGACCTACTAGGCATAACTAGACTTGTGGTTTGATTCCTATAATTGGAATGTCAATTTAGGATACAGTCATTGTAGGGGGGAGAGAGGCGAAGGGCCAGCAGTATAAGCTGTATGTTAAAAATATTTACCATACCTATGAGAGAGAATATAATGATGAATTGAGTATTGGTTAATTACTAACTGGCAGGAGGGGGTGGGGGGAGAAGGCAAACTCTTGAATTTGTAATGATCGAATGCTGCATATTTTGCATCTTATTCCCATACATCTGCTGTGTGACAAGTGCAGTTCAATTAGTTATGGATCACCAAAAAGAGTCTTAACATGTAACAAAATGCGATTGAACTTACATTTTTCCAAGTTCAGGCATCTGGGGAAACCTAATTGGATACACAGAGATTCAGTGGGAGGCAACGTTTTTAAAACAGTAATGCTGAAAGAGACAGAGGATGATATTGGCAGAAAATTAGATATGAATTTGTCATGCAGTGTGGCAGAAATAGAGCCAATGGGAGTGTGTGTGTGTATGTAAGAGAGAGAGAGAGACCTCCCCTCCCACCCCGGATCAAGTCCCCTGCTCCAATGAGTCTTTCATTATTTATCCACAGTGCAATAGCTTCAACAGGAGAGACGGATGGACTCCCTACATCAGGCTATCCCATGGCCCAATGGCTACAGCACTCACCTGAGAGGTGGCAGACCCCTGTTCAAATCCATTCTCCCCGTAAGGTGGAAGGAGGATTTCAGCTGCGGTTTCCTACATCCCAAGTGAGTACCTTAACCACTAGTGCTGAAGTTATTGGAGGGTGCTGATATTGTGTGTAAGGTTGCCTATGAGGCCCAAATCCAGTAGGCAGCCTCTGAGCAGGCCTATCAGATCAGCTGAGTTAGGAGACTGAATGCCAATCTTCCCCAAGTTTGGAATTGTTCTGGAGCTTAGTGGGGGAGATGGGTGGCCAGATGCCTAGGGGGAGGCAGCAGTTTGCAATGCATGCTCAGAGGTAGAAACATTGGCATGTAGGGAACTGTTACTGCAAAAACATGAGCACTGAGCTAGTTTAGGCACTTTCAGGATTTCTGCAGGAGTTTTGTGCATCAAGTGGTCCCAAAACTGGACCCAAGTGCTTAAAACACACACTGAAGTGCCTAACTTCTATGTGCTTTCTGTGAGGTACTGAATGCTCCCAACTCCCATTGATTTGGAAGTGAGGGCACTCAACAGTTGGCAGGAGTTGACTCTTTGAGTGCTGTGTACATCTTTGGATACCTCATTACATGAACGATGTAGACCTGTTGGAGGGGAGTTCAAAGAAAAGCAAGACCTTTATTGCTGAAGGGAGTGACTTCTGAGGAAAGATTTGAATGATTTTAATAATTTCTGTGTCTTAAGGGACACTGTGGGAATCTTCCTACCAGCAGGTGGTGACAGGAAATGAAAGACTTTTTTTATATTGACCACAATAAAAGAATTGAGGAAAAAACACTTATGTCCTTTCTCCAGCAGGAGGAACAACCTCTCCGACTGAGCTCAGCTTTTATCTGTTTTGCTTTCAGTTTATTTTAAACCTTTCTTCTTACCCTGTTTTAAATTGGTAGGTTTAAGTGTGTCTATTTTTCCCTGCGGAGATTGTTTATTATTTTTCGGTGACTGAGGGGTGATGTGATAGCCAAGTAGAAATATTTGAAGTACATAATTATCAAGAAAGGAATTGTGGCCCTGGGGTTTATAACTAGGGGTAATGAAATGAAATTGGGCAAAAGAGTATGTAGGCTTGAATATCAGAAGAAATAGCATCTCTTAATCATTCTGTTCTCTACCTGAGAAGGAAATTTGGTTATTGATCCCCACTTTTGCTGCCTTACATCATCTTTTGCTGTTTGCTGAGACAGTGAGCTAGTTGTGTTGGGGTTTTTAACATTATGGTGCATGTCCATTTTGAAATGAAATTTCTATTTGTATGCTTCACAACCCTTAAAATAATCTGCTTGGAATGTCAGCAGAGGTTAATTGAGACCTCACATGGCAATACTATTATTGTAATTAGGGCTTGGAAAAATCTGATATTAATTCAGGGACAATTCAGTAGGATTTTTTCCTCTCAGGTTTTATTATGATATTGAAAAGTAGATAGAGGTTAAAATTCAAGCTGACTATGTTTGTCTTAAAATCCATAACATTTTAATATTTTTTCTTAGAAGCATGGTGATGCTACACTATATAAATGTTCTATTTTATTTTTTTTATTCTCACAACAAAATCCATTTCCACCCTCTCTTTCCCCACTCTTGTTTTGGTTTCTGGAATAGGGTGACTTAGGGATTGATCGATTGAGTTGTATTCCCTCTTGGGCAAGGAAAGGAAGACTTATTTCAGGGATATGGCTGGGATCAATGTAGGGTACCCTTCTAGGCTGTTCCCTAGCAGAGTGTCTAGAGTTAAATAGTTACCTTCTGAGGGAATTTCAATAGCCATTGTTCTTTACCTACAAATGAGGCTGGGTAGCAATTTTCTATTCTATGTTCCCCTTCTGTGTTCTGCATAGGGGAAAGCTTGGTGAGCTCCAAGATGGAAAGGAGAGCATGTCCACTGAAGAGTGAAACAAGCATGATGGTGATTCTCCCTGGGTTATGAAAGCCAGTTTTATCAGAAAGAGCTCCAGGTGGGTGAGGCATTATCTTCTATTGGACCAACTTCTGTTGTGAGAGAGACAAGCTTTCAAGCTAACCCGTCCCACCACTGGGGGTGCCATGGCTACATTCTGTTTAGCATGCTTGCTCAATGAGAACTAACACAGATATGTTGTCTTGTGCTGGGAATTACACCTGTAGCTTGAAGTGTAGACATGCCCTCATTTGGATTTCTACAGGATTTCTTATGGAGTCAGTTGCTACTAATCATGTGTAAATGTTGCATAATTGAACCCATAGTTGTAGAAAGCCTAGGAAGGAGTTGTGAGATTTGTAAACTTAGCTGAAAAATGTATTCATGCCTGAAAAAGGCAAGTGCCATCCCCATACATCCCCTGCAGCCAAGTGTGGTGTTGCAAGTGTGCCCCACCTTCATTCTCTCCACTCTCTCAAATGGGGCATCTATAAATTTGCTTTCAAGGATCTGGGCAAGGGGAAACCAAAAACACACTAACAAAATAAAGCATGTCCCCATCATTAAAGTGTCAGAAAAGGAGCAGCAAAGAGTCCTGTGGCACCTTATAGACTAACAGACGTTTTGGAGCATGAGCTTTCGTGGGTGAATACCCACTTCGTCGGATGCATGTCAAAAGGAGCAGTTGTTACAACAGTCCATAAGAGCCTCCCTTTAACATCCTCATTGAGAGCTCCCACACATCAAGTTTTCAAATTAGAATCTCAGTCTGGTCAGGCTAGTTTCCTGGAACCTGAGAGAGAAACCACAACAATGGCAGCCTGCCTGGCTTCTAGCCTCCTCTCTCTTGTCGCTTCCTTCTTAGTAGCATCCTCTGACTGGGCTTGCAGCCTCTCTAATTCCCCTTCCCAGCCATCTAATTCTCCAAGTCTCTTAATTCTTCTCAGGTGGGTCAAATAACCTAAAATACCTACCACTTTCTCAGCTGCATCTGATTAATGAGGGTTGGCCCCCAGTCTGCTGTCCCTAAAACGGAAGGCCAAACTGTGACAATGCCCAGGCCATGTTATGTTCTTTATTTTTACCCAGTAATAACAAAACATTGAGTTTCTTCCTCTCTATGGCCCATTAAAAAATGGCAAATCTTATTGCTGAGTCCTGTGAGTGTGAAAGTTACAAATGAGTTGAAACAGGGTGATTATGAGCATCAAGACTAAGGGCTCGATCCTGTATGGGGAGTGAGGGGGAGTGGTAAACCCATAATTGGATGGCTGAGGTATTCAGCTGGGTATGGAGCTACTAACTATCTTGTGAGGTTGGTGGGGAACCCATGTGCCTTTAGAAAATGACTTTTAGGCCTGGTCTACACTAGGACTTTAATTCGAATTTAGCAGCGTTAATTCGAACTAACCACTCAACCGTCCACACCAGGAAGCCATTTAATTCGAACTAGAGGGCTCTTTAGTTCGAATTTGGTACTCCACCCCGACAGGTGGAGTAATGCTAAATTCGACATGGCTAGCTCGAATTAGGCTAGGTGTGGATGCAAATCGAACTTAGTAGCTCCGGGAGCTATCCCACAGTGCACCACTCTGTTGACGCTCTGGACAGCAGTCCGAGCTTCGATGCTCTGAGCAGCCACACAGGAAACGACCCGGGAAAATTTGAATTCCTTTTCCTTTCTGGACAGTTAGAATCTCATTTCGTGGTTGGACATCGGGGCGAGCTCAGCAGCACCGGCAGCAATGCAGAGCTCTCCAGCAGAGGAGTTCATGTAATCTCTGAATAGAAAGAGGGACACGGCATAGACAGACTGGGAAGTCCTGGATCTGATCGGTGTGTGGGGCGAGGAGTCTGTGCTTTCGGAGCTGCGCTCCAACAAACGGAATGCAAAGACCTACGAGAAGGTCTCCAAAGCCATGATCCAGACAGAGGATACAGCCGTTATGCAACGCATCGCCGCGTGAAAACCAAGGACCCCAGACAAGGCTACCAAAAAATCAAAGCGGCAAACGGACGCTATGGAGCCTGCCACCAGTGCCCCACCAGTGACCATGGACTCTGATGATGGGACAGTGTCGACGGACAGTTCCTCGACGATGTTCACGGACGGGGAAGATGAGGAAGTGTTTGTGGAGGACGAGGCAGGCGAGAGCGCTTACAACGCTGGTTTCCCCGACAGCCAGGATCTATTCATCACCGTCACGGAGATCCCCTACCAACCCTCCCCAGCCATGAACCCGGATCCTGAATCAGGGGAAGGAGCAGTCGGTAAGTGCTTTAACCATGTTAACTTTTATTCTTAATATAACAGGGATCTGAAGTGTGTGAGAAGGAGGTCTCTCTATATATGGGGATAGAACAGAAATCCTCCTGGGAGATCTCCACGAAGCTCTCCTTCCGTTAATCGATAAGCATCAGCAGGTGGTTCCTGGGGAGAGCTGCCTTATTGGGTGCTCCGTGATAGCACCCTTTTCCGCGCGAGGCTTTTATGCGGTATTCAGGGAGCATTGCCTCCCCGAGCACGGCTGCATAGGTCCGTGGTTCGTGATAGATTTCACGCAGCATGCGCTCTCTATCTCCTTCAGTGCCCGTCCTCACGGTGATCTCGCTAGGAGACTCATGCATCTAAGTAGTGGAATTACTGTTATGGTGCGCCTGGTCCAAAGTATTTTTAATAAATCCACGGACAGACGGCATAGCACAGACTCAGCACGCAGCTGCGTGACGAGCGTAACGGAAAGCCAAAGAATCAAATGGACGCTCATGGAGGGAGGGGGGAATGAGGACGCAAGGTATCCCACAGTTCCTGCTGTCTCCGAAAATCATTTGCATTCTTGGATGAGCTCCAAATGCTTCTATGGTAAAACACCGTGTCCGCGTTGGTTCAGGGCACAGCTCTGCAATTTACGCACACCCCCCCGAACCCGAGAAGTTAAAGGGAAATCAATCCTCTGTTGACTCGTTTACATGTCACCGTATCTTTACTGAATGCTGCAGATAGATGCGATGCTGCAGCACTCAACACCAATATCCTTGCTCCCCCCCCCCCGCCATGGGTGGCTGACGGTACAATACGATTGATACCCGTTGTCATCGTCAGCCTATTGGCACATGGGACAGTGCAAAAGGGCTGGTAACCATGCCGACTAGCATCAGTAAGGTCAATCAAGGGCGCCTGTCCCTAATTTTTCATGGCAGATGGTGCAATATGGCTGGTGTAACCGTCCTCATCATTGCAACAGGGGGCTGAGCTCCATCAGCCCCCACCCTTCATTGTAAATAAAAGATTCAATTGCCCCTGGACTAGCAGAGGGATGATGGGCTCCTTCATCCACACTCCTTAATGTCCTGCCTGGACTATCATTGCAGCTGGAGGCTTCCTTCCACTCATTTCTCACAAACAAGTCACTGTGTCTTATTCCTGCATTCTTTATTACTTCATCACACAAGTGGGGGGACAATGGTATGGTAGCCCAGGAAGGCTGGGGTAAGAACGGAATGAACAGGTGTTGTTGTTGCAGGAGTACCCCCTGTGAATAGCATACAGCTACCCTAATTTATGCAGGATTGGACACAGAGCAGCTGTACTCTCTGGTTCTATGATACAGTGGTTCTCTAGTACACTTGCCCATATTCTAGGCAGGACTGATTCTATTTTTAGATACCAAAAAGGAGGGATTGACTCAGGGAGTCATTCCCAATTTTGGCTTTTGCGCCCCTGGCTGATCGGCCAGGGGCACTTATGACAGCACCAAATGGTGCAGTGCAAAAGGACAGGTAACCATGACCATCTTATTACCATCTTCTTACCAATTCATGGTATGGTAGACAGTGCAGTATGCCTGGCAACCATCGCTGCTGTCATGCAAAAGCAAAAGCATGCTGCTGTGCAGCGCTGCTGGCCCGCCTCTGTCAGCGGCATCTAGTGCACATACGGTGACATACACAAAATCCAAAACAGGCTCCATGGTTGCCACGCTATGGCGTATGCCAGGGCAATTCATGGAAAACGTGCTCAAAATGATTGTCTGCCATTGCTTTCCCGGAGGAAGGAATGACTGGCGACATTTACCCAGAATCCACCGCGAAAATGATTTGTGCCCTAGCAGGCACAGGGATCTCAACCCAGAATTCACACAGACAGCCTAGACTCAGTTAATTGTTCTCAAAAAAGAATATTTGCAAGGAATTCACTCCCTGTTTCCCATCTCACAGCTTCCACTGTCTCCAGACCTGACACAGCATCCCCCTCGCAGAGGCTTGCAAAGATTAGGCGGCGAAAGAAAAAGACAAGGGACAAGATGTTCGAGGAACGTATGGGCTGCTACCTAGCAGAGGCGGACCAGCAGAGCCAGTGGAGGGAGACCGTCTCTCTGTGCCAGCGCTCACACAGCGAACGGGAGGAGAGGTGGCGTGAGGAAGACAAGCAGGCGACTGAAACAATGCTTGGACTAGTGAGGGAGCAAACGGACACGCTCAGGCGCCTTGTGGATGTTCTGCAGGACCGCAGGAGGACAGAGACACCCTGCAGTGTATCTGCAACAGCACTCCCCCGCCACAAAGTCCCATACCCCCCTCACCGAAAATAATCAGGAGGAGGGGCGGCCGGGGACGTGAATACTGTCACTGCACCACAGCACAGTGCTCAAGTACCCAAAAGCTCTCATACCCTACATTTGCCGAAGTCCTTCACTTCCAGACTCACAGTAGTCCCAATCCCAGTCCCATCCCCTAACTGTCTACTTAATTAATAAAAATGCTTTGCTGTTAATTACTGTTTCCGTTATGTTTTTTCAAAGAAGACTGTGTTCGAATGGGGGGCGTGGGGAAGGGGGTGGTTAATTGCATAGGACAGTCACCTTTCTCAGGGTACAGACACGGGGGCAGGATCAGCAGCGGGTCACACACATGGTGCAGTCAGTAGGCACCCTGGTCGGTATGGGAGGTGGTTTCCAGGATCTGTGTGGGCGGGGGAGATGTGACTTTGCAGCGGGGGAGGGCGGTTACAGATCTTATACAGCGGTCCTTGTCCTGGACCGCTGAGTCACGCAGCTGAGGAATCTGTATCCGTCCTCCTCCACCACAAGGTCACATATCCGCCCGCACACAGAATTCCATAAAGAGGGATGGCAGGCTCCGTTGAAAGAAGCATTCCAGCACTGCGGACCGCTCTAGGAGCAGGAGCCTGTCATTCCTTGAGTTTAGAGGCGGTCTTTACATCACCGCACACCCTACACCCAGCACAGTCTGCCTCCCAGTTTCAACCCTTTAACGCAAAGTCATGAATAAAGAAACCTTTCTTAAGTAACAATGGGACATGTATTTTATTTTTACACGTGTGTTGGAAGTGGGGGAAACGGGGTGAACGGGGTATGTAACCGAAGAGGAGAGTCAACAGTAACTGGGTAAAGAAACAGGGGCAGGTTCAGCTTCTCTGTAAAGAAACTGAACAGTCACAGGTCACGCTGCTCGCTGCTCGCTGGTATTTGAAGAGTTCCTTGTCGCTGTCCCAGGCGCCTGTATAGGGCTTCATGAGCAAGTGCATTAGCGGGCAGGCTGGGTCCCCGAGGATGACTATAGGCATCTGCACATCCACAACAGTTATTTCGTGGTCCGGGAAGAAACTACCTTCCTGCAGGCGTCTGAGCAGCCCATAGTTCCTGAAAACACACGCATCATGAACCTTGCCCGGCCACCCGACGTTGATGTTTGCAAAACGTCCCCTATGGTCCCCCAGTGCTTGCAGCACCATTGAAAAGTAGCCCAATTTCTCATCAGCTGACTGTGGAAGAGGTGGACGATAAAGTGCGAGGAGGAGAAAACGGCGATGATCGCAGCGGGCTCCATGCTTGCAGTGCTGTGGCGTCCGCGCTGTCACTGACCAGAAAAGTGCACGAACAGATTGCCCGCAGGCGCTTTCAAGGAGGGAGGGAGGGAGGTTGTGATTGACGGTTCAATGACGACACTTACCCAAAACCACCCTCGACACATTTCTCCCCCCAGCAGGCATTGGGGGCTCTACCCAGCATTCCAATGGGCAGCGGGGACTGCGGGAACTGTGGGATAGCTTCCCACAGTGCACCGCTTCCAAAGTCGACGCTGGCCCCGTGAATGTGGACTCAGAAATTCGAATTAGTGTATTTAGTATGGATACACAAATTCGACTTCATAAGGTCGAATCCACAAATTCGAACTAAGTTGATTTGAAATAGTCTTGTAGTGTAGACAAGGCCTTAGTGCTCTTCAAGTCAATAGTGTTAATGAGGGCTCAGCACCAATGCATCCAGTATGATCCTGCTTAGGTTCTGCACGCCCGTGGAGAAGGAGGTGAGGGCACAAGTGCCAGCTCACTGGGCAAGGTATATTGTGCAGGTCTGTGCACCAGTAAGCCTATTTTATCTAATCTAATGAAGGTATTTCTATGTAAGCATGCAATATCATCCACCCCTCCGAGTGCATAAAACATTTACTGGGGCAAATCCCAAAAAGCTGAAATATTGATCTGTATGCTAATGGTTATTTAGGACTAGGTGTACTTTCATTGTGCTATTTATGTATGATTTTTCTATAATAAGCAGTTTAACTCAGTGGACCTCCTTTTTGGCTGTCTGCCTTTGCCTTTGTATTATGTGACAGCTCAGCATCTGAGCTTGGTGGAAGAATATTAAGTTCTCTCTCAAGTGACACTGAAATTGTTTTGATATGACAAAGACATTTTAAGAGCATCATAATGGCCTGCATGAAAGGAAGTTTTGTTTAAGTAAGGACTTTAACATCAGGCCATGGGTTACAAAGATGCATATTGTAAAACCATATTTTCCTGGCAACTTAATGGGGTCTTCACAAACATACCTTAGCAGCAATCAATCTGTCTCTGTAAACTCAGAACATAATTAAAGGACTGTCTTTTGCTTTGCATTCATGTTGCTTGCCAGCATACTGCATTAACTTCTAATATGATTACACTAATTCCATAATGCAGTACTTACTAACCTTTTAACAAACTTACACATCTTGTCCATTACCAAATATTTTTCAAAGTAAAATAAAATAAAAAAATTGAAAAATTATATACTTCAGAGCTCAGCAAATGTATTTATATCTCAGTTCAAAGTGTAGGTTTCAGAGGGGTAGCCGTGTTAGTCTGTAACAACAAAAACAGCGAGGAGTCCTTGTGGCACCTTAGAGACTAACAAATGTATTTGTGTATAAGCTTTCGTGGGATATAACCCACTTCATCAGATGCATGGAGTGGAAAATACAGTAAGCAGGTATAAATACACAGCACATGAAAAAATGGGAGTTGCCTTACCAAGTGAGGGATCAATGCTAATGAGGCCAACTCAGTCAGGGTGGATGTGGCCCATTCCCAACAGTTGACAAGAAGGGATGAGTATCAACAGAGGGAAAATTACTTTTTGTAGTGACCCAGCCACTCCCACTCTTAATTCAGGCCTAATTTGATGGTGTCCAGTTTCCAAATTAATTCCAGCTCTGCAGTTTCTTGTTGAAGTCTGTTTTTTGAAGGTTTTTTATTGAAGAATGGCCACTTTTAAGTTATTGAGTGTCCAGAAACTGCAGAGCTAGAATTAATTTGCAAACTGGACACCATCAAATTAGGCCTGAATTAAGAGTGGGAGTGGCTGGGTCACTACAAAAAGTAATTTTCCCTCTGATACTCACCCCTTCTTGTCAACTGTTGGGAATGGTCTACATCCACCCTGATTGAATTGGCCTTGTTAGCACTGACCCCCCCCCCCCCACTTGGTAAGGCAACGCACAGCACGTGAAAAGATGGATATTTATACCTGCCTACTGTATTGTTCACTCCATGCATCTGATGAAGTGGGTTTTAGCCCCCGAAAACTTATGCCCAAATAAATTTGTTAGTCTCTAAGGTGCTACAAGGACGCCTCATTGTTTAAGTTCGAAGTTTAGTGATTCTTGTCTATAAATCAACTGTAGTTTAATAAATCTAAAAAAATAGTATAAATGTCCAATTTCTACTCCATGCAGTATGAAACAATCAGTAATTAAATTCTGAATCATCAGGTTTATGCTTGGATAGGTAACTCAGTATGCACTATATTTGCATTACATGCCTAGATGTCAAAGACTTAGTTCCAAATTTTTTAACCCTGGTCTCCTAAGTCAGTGGTTCCCAATCAGGGATATGTGTATCTCAGGGGGTACTCAGAGGTCTTCTGGGGGTACATCAACTCCTCTAGATAATTGCCTAGTTTTATAACAGGCTACATAAAAAGCACTAGCGAAGTCAGTACAAACTAAAATTTCACACAATGACTTGTTTATATTGCTTTATATACTATACACTGAAATGCAAGTACAATATTTATGTTCCAATTGATTTATTGTATAATTCTATGGTCAAAATGAGAACATAAGCAATTTTTCAGTAACAGTTGCTATGACACTTTTGTATTTTTATGTCTGATTTTGTAAGCAACTAGTTTTTAAGTGAAGGGGGAAAGCTTGGAGTGTGCAAGACAAATCAGACTCCTGAAAGGGGTACAGTAGTCTGGAAAGGTTGAGAGCCATTGTCCTAAGTTACTTCAAAATTTTACTCTTCATGTATTGTAATATATTGCATCATGGACCTAATCATTCTTGAGATGAATAAAAGCAGACTTTTGCCTCTGTGCAGAGTCAATGGTCTCTATTCAATGGATTTGCCTTTGTGGATCCCTTTGCAGGACTAAGGCCCATATTAATTGTATAGAGCAGACTCACATAATATTAATTTGTTTTTGCTCTGGTGGACAATTCAGTAGTGTCCCCTCTTTTCATTTTATATTTTTTTCTTTTCATGGTCTGACTCCTTTGCATATCCATAAGTGCATTTAGCATAGGGAAGATAGTGATACTGCACTTTATTTTACAATGATCAAATAATCATTCTCTTGCCAGAGAGCAGTTATAGTTGTTTCTGTTCATGTATCTAGTACATGAAATTACAATGGAAGAAGATTATGACTATCTTAAAGTAGTAAGGACTGTGTTTTGCAAATTCTATGAATGTTTGTTAAAATATTACATTAGACAGAAATATTTTACTTTAGATTTGATGTTATAAAGTACTGTGTATTTTACACTGCCACCTCTTTCTCTACTAAATGTCATATTTTAACACTTCCATAGGCCATCACTATTCCAACAAAGAAATGTGACATACTGCACTCCTTCACTAATACATGGGTCAGACTTAATGGTGTGAAGATTTTTTGTTTTTCTTTGAGAAGTATAGAGATATACTGAATCTTTTCAAAAATGTTCCATTGCTTTTTTGAATAGTACTGAACACTGCAGTGGCCCAGCAGTACATAAGGAAGAGGGTGTTTTTGGCTAACAGTGTCACAGAAGTCACTTGTTTTCTGGATATTTAGTTTTTGCTAAAGCCAGGGGCTCATGCTAAACACTATACAGACATATAACTGAGACCTTTCCTTCCTTGGAGAACTTACATTCTTTTATTTAAGACCTTTGGTCATTCTCCTATACTCCACTACACTGGATATATAGAGATTCCGATTTGTTAACTTTTAAGTAATCCTCTTTCGTAGCAGGTTGGCCAGGGTAGCAAAGTAACATGAGTTTAAGGATAAAATCTCTAGAAGTTTTGTCACGGAAGTCACAGCCATGGCAAATAAAGAGCCTTAATTATCACTCCCTGGTGAACTATAGTCTTTGATAATTTAAAATTATAATACATGAGTGAGAACTACTCAGTAAAGTCTATTTAAAAGGGAAGAAAGTAGTTTGTCAATGGAAATCCACTTCTAGTACTAGCTCTGTTGCAGAGTGAAATAATCTGGCAAAAAAGGAACCAGCTCCATTGACTTCAGTGCAGCTATGCCTATTTGCACCACCTCAGGATCTGGCACAAGGACATTAGTTTGCATGAGGGAATAATCCTTATCATTGACTTAGTTCGTTTCAGTAGGTTATTATTTAAGAAATTGAGGCTAGATTAGCCTCACAGATGTACACAAAGAAGAGACTATTCACAAATCTCCCCTTGCTTGTATGAAAAGGCAAATGCCACTAGGGCACCATCTTTCCTTCTTGTATCTCTGTAGCTGCATCATCATAGTGCATCACTGTGTTAGTGGGAGTGGCCCTGTACTGTTTAAATGCCTTGATTCCCTGTTCTGCTGTGGCTGGGGCCCAGCCAATGGCCCTACGGCTCTGTCTGGAGCAATTTCAGTAGTGGGGCATGAGGAGGTATTTTGAAGGGCAGCCATCCATAAGGATTACTCCAGCCTCTACAGATATGGAAGGTCTCTCTCTCGCTCTCTCCAAGTGGATTTTCAAGATTCTTCTAATTCACTACCCCTCCAGAGGACAACTTATATTTCTTCTGTCCTTCTGCCCCTGCGCCATGGTTTTGTTGCAGGGGGGACTGATTTGACAGTAAGTTATTTAAGCAGACACCACATACATTAGGAATTCCCACTGAATAAACAATGTCCTTGCTAATTAATTTATTTGAGTTTGATTCTCTCCACAGTTCCATCACTGTCACTTGTGATTATTAGAACAGAAAGCCCCATATCTTTGTCAGATGGTCATCTCCTGTGTACTTCATCTCTGGAATGAAAATGAGAGATGTTCATTAGGAAAGCTCATGAGAAACAACAGAATTGCATCATCCTCAACACAACACTGGCTAGAGCTTACAGGTGCAGAATCAACAAACATGCTAGTCTCCTGGTAAAAACTAAGGATAACCAATAACTTGTGTAAAATATTGTTTTGATTATTGAATTTATGAAATTTTGTGTTTTCTTTCTGGCTTGCAAAATGTAAGGCAGTTTTGCTATAGCTTATTGGACTCAACATTTCATAACAAATGACGTTTTCATTAGAAGAAATAGGCCGCCAAATTTTCTAGTCCATCAAATTCATCCTGCACTGGTTGAGTGGTGCAAAGTGGACCTAAGCTGGCCACAAATGCCTAGCAGAATATTCCCCTTGTGTAGGGAAGCCCCCTGCTAACAGAAAGTTGGTGGAGACTGTTCCTGCACCAGGCACTCTCCCCCCTCCCCCCCCGGTGTAAGTGGTGGGGAAGGGACTTATAAGGAGTAAGTGAAGTGAAGCTTTGATCCTCCAGTAGTGCAAGATCACTGAGGGAACTTACACCAGTGGCATAAGTAGGGTGACCAGATGTCCAGATTTTATAGGGACAGTCCGATTTTGGGGTCTTTTTCTTATATAGGCTCCTATTACCCACTACCCCGTCCCAATTTTTCACACTTGCTGTCTGGTCACCCTAGGCATAAGAAACAACTCTGAGGCCTGGTCTATACTACGTGTTTAAACCGAATTTAGCAGCGTTAAACTGATTTAACTCTGCACCCGTCCACACAACGAAGTCCTTTATATCGATATAAAGGGCTCTTTAAACCGATTTCTGTACTCCTCTCCCACGAGGGGAGTAGCGCTGAAATCGGTATTGCCATGTCGGATTAGGGTTAGTGTGGCCGCAAATCGACGGTATTAGCCTCTGGGCGGTATCCCACAGTGCACCATTGTAACTGCTCTGGAAAGCAATCTGAACTCGGATGTTCTGGCCAGGTAGACAGGAAAAACCCCACGAACTTTTGAATTTCATTTCCTGTTTGCCCAGCGTGGAGCTCTGATCAGCACGGGTGGCGATGCAGTCCCAAATCCAAAAAGAGCTCCAGCATGGACCATACGGGAGATACTGGATCTGATCGCTGTATGGGGAGACAAATCTGTTCTATCAGAGCTCCGTTAGAGAAGACGAAATGCCAAAGCATTTGAAAAAATCTCCAGGCTATGATACAGAGTCCACAGCACAGTGCTGTGTGACAAGCGTAACGGAAAGCCAAAGAATCAAATGGACGCTCAAGGAGGGAGGGAGGGGGTACTGAGGACTCCAGCTATCCCACAGTCCCCGCAGTCTCCGAAAAGCATTTGCATTGTTGGCTGAGCTCCCAATGCCTGAAGGGTCAAAAACATTTTCCTGGGTGTTTCAAGGTATATGTCGTCAATTTACACCCTTCCCCCCCCAAAAAGAAAAGGGAAAAAAATTGTTTCTCGCCTTTTTTCAATGTCACCCTATGTCTACTTCATGCTGCTGGTAGATGGGGTGCTGCAGTGCTCAACACCAGCATCCCCTTCCCGGTGGCAGATGGTGCAATATGACTGATATCCGTCTTCATCATCAGCCCGTGAGTGCTCCTGGCTGGCCTTGGTGAGGTCGGCCGGGGGCGCCTGGGTAAAAATGGGAATGACTCCCGGTCATTCCCGGCAGATGGTACAGAACGGCTGGTAACCGTCCTCATCATAGCAACTTGAGGCTGAGCTCCATCAGCCCCCCCCCTTCATGTCTAAAGAAAAGATTCTGTACTGCCTGGACTATCATAGCAGCGGGAGGCTGCGCTCCGCTCCCTCCGCACCCTTTAATGTCCTGCCTGGACTATCATAGCAGCTGGAGGCTTCCTCCCCCTCATTTTATCTCACTAAAAAGTCAGTGTTTCTTATTCCTGCATTCTTTATTACTTCATCGCACAAATGGGGGGACACTGCCACGGTAGCCCAGGAGGGTTGAGGGAGGAGGGAAGCAATGGGTGGGGTTGTTGCAGGGGCACCCCCTAGAATGGCATGCAGCTCATCATTTCTGCGGGATCTCTGGGGCTCTGACCTGGAGCAGCTGTGCTCTTTGGTTCTCTAGTACACTTGCCCCATATTCTAGGCAGGACGGACTCTATTTTTAGACAAAACATAAAGAAGGGAATGACCCGGGGAGTCATTCCCATTTTTGTCCATGTGCCCCCGGCCGACCTCAGCGAGGCCAGCCAGGAGCACCTATGACAGCAGCAGATGGTACAAAACGACTGATAACCGTCATTTCATCACCAATTTACAATGGCAGGCGATGCAATAGGGATGGTAACCGTCTCTGCTACCTTGCAAAGGCAAATGAATGCTGCTGTGTAGCACTGCAGTACCGCGTCTGTCAGCAGCATCCAGTACACATACGGTGACAGTGACAAGGCAAAACGGGCTCCATGGTTGCCATGCTATGGCATCTGCCAGGGCAATCCAGGGAAAAAGGGTGCAAAATGATTGTCTGCCGTTGCTTTCACAGAGGAAGGATTGAGTGACGACATTTACCCAGAATCACCTGCGACACTGTTTTCGCATTGGGATCTCAACCCAGAATTCCAATGGGTGGGGGAGACTGCGGGAACTATGGGATAGCTACGGGATAGCTACCCACAGTGCAACGCTCCGGAAATCGACGCTAGCCTTGGTACATGGATGCACACTGTCGAATTAATGTGCTTAGTGTCGCCGTGTGCACTCAACTTTATACAATCTGTTTTACAAAACTGGTTTATGTAAAATCAGAATAATCCCGTAGTGTAGACATACCCTGACATACACTGTGGCCGGGTGGTCTAGAGTCATGGAGCTGCAACTAGCTCCCCATATCCCTCTCTCTGTGTGTGAGCAGAATGGAGATTCCCACCCAAGATCTTCATTCTGAGGGAAGATACATTAAATAGGACACTTAGAAAAACTTATATTAGTTTGTTTCCCCACTGTTATCACTGCTAGCAACTGTCATTGAGTAGGTTTTCAGTAACTATAAGACATATGGAGGGAGCTGGCCTAGTAGCTGTTCCAAACATTGCTACCGAGTCTCAACCAGCTGAAGGAAATAATAATAAACATTTATCAAAGAGTTTAGATTGCTAAAGAATAGTCACCCCAGCTCCTAATGGGAACTTAAATTTTTCAGAACAATCTATAGATGCTATCTTGTGGCTGTCACAGGGAAATTACTTTCCCAGAAGTGAGCCAGAAGCTCTGGTAGGAGATGCAGAGTGGGGAAGTGTCCTGAATCCAAGAATGCATCAATGGTACAAAGTCATTTCTCATTTTCATTTAAAAAGCAAACCGCCCAACCCAAAAATTATGCAGTGAGAAAAGATTTGACATTATTCTTTAAGATAACATGAAAACTCTGTCAGTTCTAAACTCAAACATTCTTATTCTACCCAAAAGTAATTTGCTCTCCATGCATGAGTAAACGCTGTTTTGTTTTGTGCAACTCCAGCAGTATGTATTTTGCTTCCTACTCAACAGAAAGTCAGTGTGAAAGCAAATATATAAATTACTTTTGGCTCTGGATGGTACTATGTTCCTGACCTACAGTTTCAAAGTTTGAGAAAGAAGTCTCTTCATTATACATAAATTTAGTATATTTTTCAGAACTACATCTGGGCTGAGGACTATAAAAATGACAAACTGAAGAGGGGGGCAACAATAGTCACAATAAGAGGTTTAGAAAAAACTGACATGAAGAGAGGTTAAGCAAAGTGAATATATACTAAGCTAGGAGAAAATATGAGAAAGCAGTAAAATTCTCTCTATTTTTACATGTGATAAACAAAGCTATTAAAAGGATGGGGTTTTTTTCAGTAGTCTGTCCAAGCACAAGAATAAATAATAGCCTAATGTTAAGAATGTAAAAATGTAGGCTTAACAGTAGCAGGCATTTTGTAACACAGGGGTCAGGACGAACTCAGGTATTCAAGGCAAAGCTACAAAGAGAACTAATGGGGGTTCTGTACAAATTTATACATACTGCTGTGTCTGATATGCAAGTTACACGCGCTAAATGCTTGACGAGGTTCTTTCCACATTGGATACCTATTAATCTAAAAAGGTAAGCGACTTTTTCCTTATTCCCTAATAAGGTTAGGCTGAGTTAATAACACTGACGTGTAGTGTAGTGCATGATCTAAAATACCACCTAGAACTGAAAAAAAAATGTTGGTAACTGGTGGATTCGGGCCTTGAGCAGCAAGAACTATCCAGAATTTGGCAGATGGAAGTGAAGGGGAGGATTGTTGTTATGAATACAAGACCCAAATTCCTACATGTAAAGGGCTCCAGAAGCATTTTGAAGAATGTCACACTGAGCAGGCAAAGAGAAGATTGTATTAAACTGTTGGCCAGAGCTTGAATCTACTTATATAAGAACTGCTTGTAGAGTATGATCATTGAGTTTTGTGCAACTTTTAATACACTATCAATATGGAAGACTGGATCTCACAAGCAATGGTGCACTCCTTGAAGCCCATCTCCCAAACTACTTCACTACCAGCTCTACATATGCTGTCCTTTGGCTCTTAGAGTACAAAAAGAGTGGGATTGCACCCAAACCTGGACCTGGGGACAAGGGAAAAATCTCCTTACACAGCTTCTGCGTCAACATAATCTAGCCCTGAGTCATCCGCTATACCGACTAGGTCATCTTCCAGTACTTGTGGCTGTTTTCTTACGGGAAAAAAGGTTATTAAAGCGATACCTGCTGTGAAACCTATGAAACAAATTAAGCTTTTTACAGACGCTATTGCAACTTAGAAATTCTCTACTTAAAAATGACAGACACTGCCGCAGAATTAGGGAAAAAATGGTTTTGTTTCATTATCCTACTTCAGCTTGATAGCTATAGCATTAGCTGAAAAGTTCAGTGCTTCAGCAAATAAATTCCTATAATTACTTTTCATAGTATTGTAATGCTAGCACCCCGGTTCTTGCACATATGATTTACTCATGTTGGAAATACCCAATTTTTTACATTCTCGGATGTTACAGACATCAACTATATTCAGTACTAAACTTTGCCTCATTTACTGTCCAGACTGTTTTGAGTGATGTTGGAGTCCTGCACAATTACTCTAACAGGGCTGGGGGTAATTTCCGAAGTACTTGGCCAAGAAAGAAATGATGTTCAAATGATGGTGACTACTAAGATCCTGTCAACATATTGCTAGTAAAAGATATAGCATGTCTGTATCTGGTGGCTACCAAAAAGAAGTTTCACTTAAATTTTGTCTCAAGTACTGTATATGCACTTTCACCTTTCAGAGTGAACAATCTTTCCATATGGACATGAGGCATATGAAATAAGTTACAAACTGTCCAATTCAGTGCTCTGCTTATTGCATGTTGAAATTGCAGAAAATTACAATGCCCACCCGTCACAGGGCAACACATGTTGGGGGTGGGGGGGAAGGGGAGGAAATGAAAATAGTACTAAGACCTCTCTTTGACTGTTCAAATAAAGTCACAATGAAGCACTGAACACATCCTATATTCCTATGCTATATGGCAATCTGTTACAGTAAAAGGCACTTCGGCATGAATTCTCCCTGTGCCCAGGTGTGTACACCAAAACAAGAATGAATGTGTCAACATAAGGCATTAGAAACCTGCTATGCACCAGATGGTCACTGCATAGCGGTTCTGGGTGGGTACAGCAGTGGGAAGCAGGAACAAACAACTACATGTATTCTGTGAATGATGGTGCAGCATGGGGAAAGGGGGTGAGATGGTGAGATGGTAAATTGGCATGTTCTGGGTACAAAGCCATGTAAATGGATCCTGGTTGACTTACTCTATTTACAACTCTATATAGAGCAGCCTAGTAAACTATTTTTCCTGAGAGATGGAATAGCTGGTGTGCAGGAGTATGCTGATTTGCTTTACATTAACTGGATTTTGCAGCAAAGGTTCCCTTGAATACAGCAGGTGTTCAGCCTCAGGCTGACCCAGTTCAGGCACTAAACTGTACAGCTTTAAGTATGTATGCTTGCCTCGCATTTTTAGGGATTCACATTGTGGTGTTTGTTTTATTTTGTAGGGACAAGGGATAAGTCATCATTTGAAAAGATAAGCGAAATTGCTTTAACTCTAGTAGCATAAAAAGAAAATTCAGTTATTCCATCTGCTTTAATTTTAGGAAGATTAATGAGTTAAAAGGTAAGACATTTAGTTAAGAAATACTTGCACACTTCTGACCTAAGGCAATAAGCAGGGAGAACATCACTGGCACATGCAATTAAATTTAATAATACTTGATTATAGAATCATAAATATTTGAGATTGAAAAGACCCCAGTAGGTCATATCCCTCTCCTTATCTATGCAGGATTGTTCCCTATTGAACATTTGCTGGTATATTGTCCACAAACTAATAGAACTGACTGTCAGGAGGATTTCCTTTAAATTCGGTCTAAATTTTCCATTTCTTAATTTCATTCCATTACTCCCAGCTTTTCAGACTAAGTAATTCCTTTTCCTCCCTAGTGTTTATGCCGTTCAAATATTTGTAGATTGTTAGCATGCCTCTCCTTAGTTATGGCTTAGCCAGACTAAACATATTTATTTAGTTCTTTTAATCTTCCTCCTTGGTAAATCCCTCCAGCCCCTTAATT
Organism: Mauremys mutica; assembly: GCF_020497125.1. Classification (NCBI taxonomy): domain Eukaryota; kingdom Metazoa; phylum Chordata; order Testudines; family Geoemydidae; genus Mauremys; species Mauremys mutica. Next base: position 179,767,980 of record NC_059072.1, on the reverse strand, counting down.
ATTTTGCTGCTCTTCTCTGAACTCTCTCCTGTCTTATATCTTTCTGGAAATGAGATGGTCAGTTCTGAACGTGGTATTCCAGGTGCTGTCACACCAGAGCCACAGAGGGTCTCTTAACTCTCTGTTCTGTGATGTGATGCCTCTTTATGTGCTATGCTAATATTTTTGCTGCTATTTTTCAGTGCAACTTTTGATGTGCTGGGGAGGAGGTCAAGGGAACTTCTTTTTAAAATTCTGCCCTGGATCTGTCCCTCATGGTGCTGTCAGCAGGAGAGATATGTATTTTACTGAACCCAACTTCTCACAGTTCCTGCCACCTGCAGATGATGAAAATGCTGCCTCCTCTGTGTCTGGCAACTGCTTCTCTTCTCCCGCTGTTCTCTGTCTGCTGTCCCCTGCCCTGTGTGTTTCAGTGCTGCACAGTTGGTATGGAAGGGCTGACAAAACAAGAGCAAAGGAGGCTGCTAGCTGTCAACTGAGACAGCATGAAACATGGACCCCATGCTGGGATTAATGTTTCAGGAATTAGTAGCTGAAGACAGGAGGAGGCCATTGGGAGGCACTGTGGAGAAAAATTCAAGGATGTAGAGGGTGGGAAGAGACAGAAATAAAGAAAGAACTCTGGGGAGGCTATGGGGAGAGGGGGAAGAGGGAGAGAGGAGACATCCTATGAGTTGTCTGTTAGCGAGTGGTAACAGGTTCTGTAGCTCAAAAATTTGAGTGATCTTGATCACTACTGACTCTTTTTTTTCCTTCATATTCCCTTGTCAATTTTGACACACCAGGTATCCCTTACTTCATTTATGATTAGTCCCTTTCTCCTCAATTGATACCTTTTTCTTTCTCCTTCCTCTGCCTTTAGTAAGATGGATATCTAGGCATGATTCACATTAAAACCTAGAACTGTGATTTCCAGAACCGTGGTTAATTACAGACATTCCAAGCAGGGTGCTAACTCTGCTTTCCTGCCAATTTCAGGCCGTGTCATGTAACTTACCATGCAATGATTACAAAACATCGAGAGAAAAGTGTAGGGCACATGGGTTCTAGCTAACATGGCTGCACTGCTAACGTAGAAAGGGACCTAACTGATGATAGCCTGCTCGCTTTCTTGACACCTAACCTTATGGTATAGAACACATAACCTATGAAGAGTTACTGGGTCTTTGCTTAAAAATATGTTTCAGTTATATCAGTGGTCAAATTTAAGAGACTGTGATGTGTTTGCTTTACTCTGATTCATTTTTACTCTTTATTCACTTTTGTGGTTCAAACATGTAGGTCAAGATTTGCAGGAACATGTTATCTTATGTTAAAATACAGTATCCGACCATTAAAAAGTATGGAAACTTTCTTGCTTTCTCTCACAGTCCTTTTTATTTTCTCCAAAAATAGGCCTAAGCATAACATTTTCAAAGGTGGGCAGTAAGTCCCATTTTCAAAGGAGACTTTAGAGCCTAAGTGCCGCTGGCTTTCAATGGGACTTAGGCTCCTAAATACTTGTTTCCCTTTTGAAAATGGGACTTATGCTTATAAGAAGCACTCGGAATCTTTTTCAAGGGGATAAGGCAATACGCCGTGTTTATTGAGAGTACAATGTAAGCATTAAAATCAACATTCACACCCCTCCCAAAGGTTCTGCAGCTGTATCTTATAGTTACCAGTCCTTAGTGTTACTCGGTCAGTTTCAGTGGCCAGCTGAAAGTGAGGGAGGGGGAGCTGCGGCCTCTGTTGAACACCTTGGAAGCTCCGGTGTTGATGCAGAATGAACCCAAAGTCCCATGGCAATACACCTTTCTTTTATAGCAATAAGTTCCACTGTGAGTCTATGGGCCCTGCAGTGTCACACTGGAGGTGTTAATCACAAAGTAATCCAGGCTGCTCCAAATCAGTATTATTTTGGTTTGTTTTCTGCAGCAGTTTCTTATCTCATCTCTCTGGCTCCACTTTTTATCTCATCCTTGGGGGTGTATGCCTCTGCTTTAGGGTCATCAATCTGCTCTTCTTCAGCCCTTCTGATAATTAGGGTGGCGCTTCTCACTCCCCTCTTGACCATCCGGCTCATCTGGTACTGGTGCCTCCTATCTCTTATCTGTTAGCATACCATACATTCCTTACTCTCACAGAACTGTATATAATTTTAAAAAACAAGGCTTTTTACAGAGCAAAGTTTTCTTGCAAAGCAAAGCAGAGCTAAACCATCCTATCCTTACTAAAACAATTCCTTCTTACTACAATAAAAATGCAATAAAACCAAAAACTATTTCTTCTTGCTAATTCGCAACACATCATATCATATATACTAACAAAATGAATACAAATATTACTACTTAGAATAATTATCACTTAAAACAATTTTCAAGGTTAGGCGTTCGGGCCTACACTTATGCACTTCTGAAAATTTTACCTGAAGTGTCTTGATCTCTCATACACCTCCTTTGTATGAAGTACAAAGCTATATTTTCAAAACCTGGCCTGAATTTGTGTATGTTCAACTTGTCATGTATGAATGTTTATGTGCCTTTTGCATGAAGGTTATTGAACAACTCCCATCATCTGCATGTGAAAATCATAGTGCTGAAAAAGTGATCATGAGGAGTTACATCCATACATACAATTACCTGGTGGAGGCACATTTTGAAATTTAGTTCACGATATAAAATATATGTAAAAAATAATAATTTAAATGGAAATTCTATACCACACAGATACATGTCTGAGACTAATTAAGAAATGTGCAAACAATATTTTTATGGCTATGATACCTTATATTACGCTCTGTCTTTTGGTTCCATAGGAACCCAAATAAAGTTTAAAATTTGAGGTTTCCCAATAAACCCAAATAATATGGACTGTCTCAGTGTAATTGGTTTTTATAGGCTTATTTAATGCCTCAAGGAACCATTTATGGAGCCAGAAAAATGTGTGTTCTTGCAGTATTCCCTCCATCCAGGAACTGAAATATTATGAGGAGACTGTATCTCACATTATTTTTGCCCTGTAAAAAAGTTTCTAGGACATTTTTGAAAGCTGGTTCAAAACATAGCACAAATACCTGAAATAAATATTCTAGACCCTAAATCTCCCTGTTGTATATTAGTTACCTCTATTTTGGTGGTTTGGACAATTGGAAATACTGGCTCTGGAATTATGAAAACTGACATAGTACATTTCATTTCATTTTCTTCAGAGTGTATGCATATACTTATCCATAAGCTATTGATTGCAGTGACTGATTCTAAATGAGCTTTTATACTCAGCTTTACCATAAGAGCTAGGTTGGGTGGTATTATCCATAATAAAAAGTTCATGTAATACCGTTGGTGCATATGACACTTTACAGATATTTAAGAAGACAGGTGCCTAGATTGTGCCTTTAAGCACAACCCGGAATATGGGTCAGTGTGTAGCTCTGGCACCTCAGCAGAAGTGCTAGGAAGGCACTGTGTCTGAGACACCCTCTGAGGCAAAATTCCATCAGAGCCCCTTTTCCACTGATCTTTTCAAAACACAGTATACTCTCTCTTTACCCCAAGTCCAGAGAGATCAGTTGCCTGATATCAGAGATGGTGCTATGGCTCCATCTCCTCCCCACCCTTTCATACCCACTTTTTCAGAGGGGGTAGTGTTGGGCATATTTTGTGACTCTGGCATAAGTAGAGAGTAGGTAATCTGGGGAGCTTCTCTGCAACCATGCCAAGGGGGTGTGTGATTTTTTTTTGTTTTGTTTTAGTGCCCTATAGCCATGTAAGAGGGGAGCACAATCTAGTCATAAATGGAAGGAGGGGAAAACAAAAGGAGAGGAAGGGGATGGACTAGGCAATTTGAGATTTTGTGATCAGATTTCAGTCTCATTCACCTTTTGGATTGTCTGTCTGCTTTTTTTCTTAAGCCCTTGGCTATTTTGTTTAACGCTTGCCTGATGTCACCCTAACCCTAGCAACATCACTCCTAATCAATTTTTGACTTTCTTTTGAATGAGAAATGTGCCAGTTTGGCCAACAGGTGCATTGGGTCTGTTGCACAGATAACTGTCCACTTGGAACCAAGGCCTAGAAAGGTAGCATTATCTCACTAGGTCAGCGGTTTTCAAACTTTTTTTTTCTGGGGACCCAGTTGAAGAAAACTGTTGATGCCCACAACCCAAAGGAGCTGGGGATGAGAGGCTTGGGGTGTGGGAGGGGCTCAGGGCTGGAGCAGTAGGTTGGGGTGCAGGGTTGAGGGCTGTGGGTTGGGGCCAGGAATGAGGGGTTCAGGGTATGGGAGGGGGCTCTGGGCTGGGGCAGGGGGTTAGGGTGTGGGAGGGGGTCAGGGTTCTGGGCTGCGGGTGCAGGCTCTGGGCTGGGACCAGGGATGAAGGGTTTGGGGTGCAGGAAGGGTTTCTGGGTTGGGAGGGGCTCAGGGCTGGGGCAGGGGGTTGGGGCACGGGCTTACCTCTGGCGACTCCCAGTCAGTGGCACAACTGAGGTGCAGAGGCAGGCTTCCTCCCTGTCCTGGCACTGAGGACCATGCTGCGCCCCAGAAGAGGCCAGCAGCAGGTCCAGCTCCTAGGCGGAGGCACGCAATCAGCTCTGCGTGGCTCTCGCCACAAGCACCGCCACCCCCCAGCTCCCATTGTCCAGGCACCAGCCAATGGGAATGCGGAGACAGTGCTTGGGGTGGGGAAGCTCATGGAGCCCTGTGGCCCCCCTGCCTAGAAGCCGGACCCGCTGCTGATCACTTCCGGGGCACAGCACGGTGTCGGAACAGGTAGGCACTAGCCTGCCTTAGCTGGGCAGCACCACTAATGGGCCTTTTAACGTCCCAGGCGGCGGTGCTGAGCAAGGTGACTCAGTGCCTTGCATGCCATGACCCGAACTTTGAAAAGCACTGCACTAGGTCCCCTCATTACCACAAAGAGTCTAAATACACTTTCTATTACAGATAAACATTCATAATAAAAAAGCCTTGAAATGACTTGACAATTATTCATCTTTTTTTATCATTTCCTGAACGTTGTAACATTCTAAAAAGAATATTTGACAGCATAGTGATTTACTACTAAATCATAATAAATTTGATCTGTACATGTGTTTGACTTCTTCAGTGTTTCTAATATATTTAAAAACATTTCAGTAAACAAAAGGGACATTAACATTTGGAATATTTTTACCATATAGATGCTGCATCCTTTGTTTTGAAATTGACTTCATTGATAATGGCTCCCTCTACTGGAGAAACCAATCAATGCAGCATTTTTTTTAACTGACCTAGATTTGGAACACTGCACATTAACCACGTGCAGCACGTTAGTCTTGGCTGATGATTGGATTAGTAACCTGGGTATGTAGCAAAGTAACTATTATTTGTGCTATATCTCTGCTGTAATGTTTCTGGATTGCACATCTTGTACTTCCTTACACAAAACATACAGCATTCCCCCCCATTTTAATTTCTGAACCTTGTGTCATCCTTCCCTCAAAAGACCCCTCAAATCCTGAAAAGTTGAGTGGATTAATAAACATTTGTGTTAATGAAATAATCACACATACATTAATAAGCATATCCCTAAGAATATTAATAAGACTCCATGTTGTGGCAGTTTCTTGGTTTTTTAATAGGAGTGCAACGTTTGGGCCAAGGAGCAGAGGGTGAGACTTTCCTCTTATAGCCCATGCACACCATACGGCAGTTCCCCAGAGATGTCATTACTGAGAGGTGAGACATTCCGATTCAGTGCTTCTAGCCACTGCAGAGCAAGGGACCGGGAATTAAACATGTTTCTTATGCAGAGTAGTGCTGAACAGTATTTCTAGGCTACAGTGTATCTCCCTCCTTAATGTCTGCAGTCTGCTTTTAGATAGAGCATGGTTTGGAGGAATGAGCCCAGGATTAGGAGTGAGGAGCACATCCACTGATTTGCTGTGTGCCTTTGGATTGTTCACATAACCCTCTTTATGCATCTGGAAAGTGGGGATGATAATTGCCTTCTCCACAGAGCTTTTGTGGTGATTGGTTAGCTAAAGTCTGAGTAGTTCTTTGAACAAGAAAATATTCTATATGTGCCAAAATGGATGTACATAAAAAAAGGTTTAATTATAGTCCTTGATCAGGATCATGGGCCCATAAGGATCTGGCCCCACTGAAGACAATGGACTTCCCTGTGTGTTACTGCTCTCCAGTTTAATGCTTCAGTTTTTTAGCTTTCCCTGTACACTTGAATACACACATTAAACACACCTCCTCTCCCTCTCCTAAATGCTCAGTGCACTTTGTATTTTGTTTGGATCAGAAAAACCATTTGGTCAGTAATGTAAGCTTTTTGCTAAGGTTAGCACTACATATATTAGATCTCCTTGTGTTAAAAACACAGCTACAGTATTGTGCAATTGTCATAGTTATTACTTGGTAGGCTACCTCTTGAGTGTCAAATTAGAGCTCATTCAGCTAGAACCGTTGCAGTGATGCCTCTTGAGGTTTGTAGGCCCAGATACTTGAAGTATATTACATACTTTTCTGAGCAGTTGTGCTTTCACAGGGGTCTGTATTAGAACAGCATGAAATCTGCGGGTATCTGTTCACCTCGGTTTCTTCTTCTAACATAATCTTACTGGTATTGGTGGCTTGCTTTATCCAGTGTAAGCAGCACAGTGTTTCATACTGCATTTCAGGGTCATGCAAACTTGAAACTCATCAAAGTGTTGGGGTGAAGGAGTGAGTGAGGGCTCTGACTGGGGGTGTGGGCTCTGGGGTGGGGTCAGAAATGAGGGGTTCAGCATGCGGAAGGGGGCTCTGTGCTGGGGCACGGAGTTGGGATATGGGAGGGGGTGAGGGCTCTGAGCTGAGGGTGCGGGCTCTGGGGTGGGGTCAGGGATGAGGGGGTTGGGTGCAGGTGAGGGCTCCAGGCTGGGGGGTGGGGCCGAGGGATTCAGAGTGTGGGAGAGGGCTGCAGGTTAGACGGGGGATAAGGTGTCAGAGGGGGTATGGGCTTTGGGGTGAGTCCAGGGATAAGTGGTTTGGGGTGAAGGAGGGGGGTCCAGGGTTGGGGGAGGGCTCAGGGTAGGGGCAGAGTGTTGGGGCCCAGGGTTGGGGCACGGGCTTACCTCCGGCAGCTCCCGGTCAGTAGCGCAGCAGGGCAAAGACAGGCTTCCTGCCTGTCCTGGCTCCGTGCTGCGCCTCGGAAGTGGCCAGCAGGTCCAGCTCCTAGGTGGAGGGCTCCATGCACTGCCCCCACCCACAGGCCTATTTCGGGGCACAGTGTGGTGCCAGGACAGGTAGGGACTAGCCTGCCTTAGCCCTGCAGCACTGCCGACTGGACCTTTAACAGTCACCACCAGGGTCCCTTTTCGACCAGGCATTCCGGTTCAAAACCAGACACCTGGCAACCCTAGAGCAACTTTACCACTGAATTTGTACTGAAACGTGATAAAAAAATATGTAACACAGGGAAAAGAAATATTTTTGTTTTTTTCAAAATATTACTGATTTTTTAATGACTCACTGCATTTTTTTATGTATGTAACCCCTCTTTCCTCTCTGGATTGCATGGGAGCAGCCTGCACTCATCTGTGCGCCTGGACACCTGATGTTGTTGACAGTAAAGGAGATCCTGAATATCCCAGTGGTGATGTTGGACAGGTGGGAATCCTTTATCCACCCCTCTGCTGCAGTCCTTTTACTTATGATGGAAATTAAAATTGGCAGTGCCTCCACCTGGCTGGGCCCTGTACACACTCAAGGGTGTGCCTTGGGAGCTTCCAGGAGTAACCCTGAGCTAATGGATGCAATGGGTCTAACTCAAAAGTACCAATTGTAAATAATATACATCCAATATGCACTTAGCGTTAACAAACCTTTTTTAATTTAGAAGCACATGATGTAACACACTGAGATTACATGTCACAACTCATTTAAATCAGCAGGGGGCAGTTCCATAAGTCAATTAACAAATACAACTGACAGTAATAAATGAAGTCAGTGACATAGCTGTATCACAATTTCCTCTTTTTCTGTCATCAGTTATATCAGAACATATGACTGTGACATCCTTCTTTCCCAATCTATATGCAATAGCTCTTTGACTTCAGAGGGGGGTTCCCAATGTCTTGTCCATATGAGCAAACAAACTTCCTTACATACAGGCAGGTTAATTTGTTTACTTTTATTGAAAGAAGTTCAAGGCAGCACTAGCTCATTACATAAAGATCTGCCCTGAGTTAAGAGCAATGAGGTGTGATCTCTGTGGGGCAGCTCCTGGTCTACACCTAAAGCTTAGATCAACCTAGCTAAGAGATGTAGTTAAATTGACCTGCTAGGCTGAGAGAAGAATTCTTCCTTTGACCCAGTGTGACAGTTTGTATCGCTACGCTCACCCTTTTTACAAAACTATAATGGATTTTGTACAAAGTATGCCTTGTGAGGTATCATTTGAAAACTCATAATTTACTGATTATTATTGTCCTGGCAAAATATATGTGGCAATGTTGTATGTAAAGTTAAGATTCTATAGTATGATGTTACTAAAACATATTCTAAATATGGGGAAAGGAGGCACAAACCAGTTCCTCAGAGGCAAAAGGCAAACTGGCTCCTCAGAAAGGTGTCAACATAATCAAATGGACAATCACCTGGTTAAGTGGCCATTCTTTGGCAGGAAGAAGGGTCTGAATGAGAAATATACATCTTGGCAATGGAACAGCTGGAGGTTCCTGTGCAAACAGACTTTCTCCCTCCTGAGCCTCAGCTGGAGATGACTTTCAAAGAAGAAAATAACTACAAGAAATGAGAACAGATGACACAAATCATCTCTCCTTTCATCTCTACTCACAGCATCAACAACACTTGAAAGACAAAGGAAGCATCATTGGATTCAGGAGAGCTTCTAGCTGGAAGATTCAGCCAGTAAGACTGCTAGAACATGTGGTGAGGGATACTTTAGTTTGTATTTTACCTTTTATTTCTTTGTAATAAATTCTGACTTTTATGCCTCATTATTTGTAATCACTTAAAATCTATCTTTCTGTAGTTAATAAACTTGGGGAGTTTTTTGTTTAATCTAAACCAGTGTGTTTGGATTGAAGTGGTTGAGAACTCCATTTGGGGTAACAAGATGTGGGCATATCATTTTCCGTTAATGAAACAATGGACTTTTTGTGAGCTTGTATTGTCCAGGAGAGTACTGGGCAGTACAGGACATTTCCGGGGACTAGTCTGGGACTGGGAATTTGCTGGTGTTGCTCTGTAATATAATTCATAGGTGGTTGGCTTACTAGCTATAGCACTCATACAGTGTAGCTGAGGCTGATTTACATGCTGGAGGCTGTGTGGGCAGACCAGAAGGGGTTGCTCTCACAGTGAAGCCATGTAAAAAGCATCCTAGCTTGGAGAATTGAGAGGGACACAATTGTTCAACAGACCAGATTTTATCCTGGGGAATGTCACAACTAGCTACTGCCTTTTGGAGGGTTGGAGGATGGATTTACAAAAGTGATGGAAAACCCCCTTCCATTGCTTTAGCACATGTCTACACTACAGCAGCGTTGCTGCAGCTATGCCACTGTAAGCCTCATAGTGTAGACATGCCCATAGAATCACCATCTCCTTTCTGATTATCATGCTGCTCCAGGGGAAGAGGGTAAACTGTGCGGGTGCAACTACCAGCATGGCATGTTGTGTAGGGGTGGTGTGCAGCCAAGGACCCATCTACTCTGTGCCCCACTCTGCACCCTCCCATGCACCTGTGCTGGGGTGGGAGGTGGAGAGTTTATCAGCTCTGTGGAGCCTGTTTCTGCCATTGCACAATGCTATTTGTGATAAACTGTTCACATTTTGCACCTCTGCACAAGAATCTTTGGAGTCTGAGAGTTCCATACAACAATCGGGAGGTGTGATTGCAGCTGGTGTAGACGTATCCATATTAATGGAGGAGCATGAGGGGATAAACTGAAAGGATAATGAGAAATAGCAAATGAAGTCCACTTTAGGCCTTTACTGTCTGTAAAATGTAATAGAAAACCCTCAGCTGCATAAGAAACTAAATTCCATTCTTGCTCTTATTTGAAAGATTAACTTGAGATCAGAGACTTGCATCATGCTGTGCTGATGCCTCAGTGTTTTCAGTACAGTTATTCCTACAGATTTTTGAGGACTAAATTGTCAAAATAGTCCAGCAGTTGTGTGAAATCTAATCATTTTTGTACAGATTATGGTACCTCTATATTTGAAATGGATTTTTGAATTTCAACTGCTGGAATTGCATCTTTAGTAGTTTCTTGATTGTTTGTAGAAATTACAAATGCCTTTTGATCCAGACAGATTGATAATAGCTTGGGGCAGGGTAATGGGCTTGCAGCTGCATTCTTTGATGGGCTTTGTGTATTGCTCAGTAGCTCATGCTGCAGAATCTGTTTATCTAAGGGGTATTCTCACATGGTGACAGTAGAGGAAATCTAACTTCTCCAGGTCATACGTGATAAAATCAGATACTATTGTTTGCATTACTAATTTAGGGCCTGATTCTGCTACCCTTACTCAAGGTACACGGCACCTTACTCCTCAAACAACTCCATATATGTCAATGAGATTAATCCAGGATTAAGGTGTATTTAGTAGTAATTTGTTAGATAGAAACTCTGTGTACCTCAGTATTTCTGTTTTTTTTTTTTTAATTTCTGGGATTTAGAATCCTATGTAAAGCATGGGTCTCTTTTCTGATATAATTCAATACATAACATTTCTTTTGAATATCATGCAAATTTCTTACTTGCTTGAATATAGATGTTACAGCCTCAGTTTGTAGGAAAAGCACTATCCATTAAAATAAGGCTAGAAGTTGTGCAAGTGCAAATATCAAATGTCTGCTTAGTGCCAGTATGGACGAATCTGGCCCTTACTTATTTAACTTTTGCCCTCCACTTATGACACAATGCTAAATGCATATAGCTAATATTTTAAAATGCAGTATATTAAAACACAGGGAATGATGACAGAACAAAGGCATACATTTCAGTGTCCTGTCTTCTTTATTGCAGTCACAGAGTTTGAAGCCTGCCAGTCCTCTCTGTTGTGTTAATACAGTCAGGAGTCACTTAACTGAAGTATCCTTAACCTAGTGCTTCTAGGATCCAGTGTGTCTATAGAGAGAACAGCTATTAAAATAAACATTTCATTATCACTGTCCTAATGAAGTACCATTGTGAATAATCAATGGGGGCCTTTGGTAATCATGGGAATTATGCAGTGTAATTGAGTTATTTATAATAACATTTATACACAGTTGCTGACCTTCCAAGTTAAACACTTTTTTCCCTACAGACTTCAGGTTTGACTATGAATTTTGAAGACAAGATGTTTTATTGGTTGGCCCAAGATAACTTCAGAATGGAAATCTATCAAGCTGAGCTGTGTTTAAAAGAGAAAAATGAAAGGAAGGAAAAGTAAGGATTTCATTACAGAAATATGCCACATTTTCTAAGTTTTTAAACTGTCTCACTCTAGTAAGAACTTGTGCCATGCTCTAAAATGAAAAAATGTTTGGAAAAGATGCAGTGTGGAAACTTTTGGTTTTATTCTCACCACACTTACTAATGGGATAGATTGTGCCCTCTCCAATCACTTGTAGGTAGCTGTGGAGTGGGATTAAATTGCCCCCCTCCCCCTTTATGCAGAGTATGCAAGGGTCCGCTAGCATTGGAGCTTCTATTTGGAGGAGACTGGTTGCTACCAAGATGCTCCCTCCTTGGCAGCAACCAACTGGAAAGGGGAGGAAAGGAGGTGGAACCATGATTTGGTTCCCCCCCACCACCACCACCGTGCAACAGTCCGTAAATCTGGTTAGTTGCATGGGTTAAGAGTATGCTACATTCCTTAAGAGTGTCACAAATTGCTTTGTTTTCTTCACTGCCTGCATCCTCCAAATGCAGCCAGGGTGCTCCAGAAGCCATTCTGGCCCTTTGAGTTAGAGAGCCATTACAAGTCAGGCCTGATTCTGATCTCACCTACATAGGTGTAAATCTGCACTTATTCTATTGATGGGCCTGAGATATATAATTACATTTATATCTCAAATAATACAATAGCATACCAAACAGTCTATTTTTCCCCCCTGCCCAGCTGTCCATATGCATGAAGGACTGTTTGTAGTACTGTGCCCTGTTCAGAGTATGATAGGCATGAGTCCATGAAAGTCACTTGGTTTACTATTATTTTTCATACATATTTGCACAGCTTACTATTTGCAAAAGTAACACAGATTAAGAGTTAAAACCTGATTGTTCATGGGGCAGTTGAGTTTAGAGAGAGCTACTGCAATAGGTTAACTTAACTGTTTCATCCCCTGAACTACATCTAAGGAAGGCTGTGTTGCTGACACACAAGTATTAAAAAGCATACTTTAGAGAGAGGAGAATGATCACATAAAGTCTTCTGGGCAGCCACCCTCCTATGCCTCCATTTGGTGCAGAAGAAATGGGTGGAAAGGGAGATGTCAGGGACTCTGTTCTGGCTCTCTGATTCTCAATGGCATCCCTGGCCCCAACACCAATCAGAGCTGCTGTTGGGCAGCTCTGATTACACCTGAATAGATTGTATGCCAGGGGATGATAGATATAGAATAGTGTAGCTCTGCCTCATCCCCTTTTTACCACCAATATGTCTTCTATCTGGGGAGGGGAGGCACAGATGCACCAGCAGAGAGTTCCACTAAGCCCAGGGAATGTTCTGCTTGAGAATTTTTGTCTGGGTTAGAGATCTTTCATGCCATATGAGTAGCACAAAGGGCTGTAACTGGGTTTGAGAATCTAGGTCTTGAATTGGAACACTGTGCCCATGAAAATAGTATACCTACAGATTAACAATAATCAATGTATACCTGAGGTTACAGGAAAAATGAATATTCTATTTGAGAAATAGGATGCCCTGATGTAATTAAAAACTATTCTCATGTGTGCATATATATGAGGGAGAAGAATTATGGTGTTGTGTGAACCCCTAATTGTGCAGTTTCCTAACTTTTGAGTGCTTAACCATGCAACCGTAATGCTCTGTTAACGTAGTTGTCATATATTTGATATTGTTATATGTATGTTTTATATGTTTGTATTATATTGAGTGTGTAGACAGATATGGGTATACTATTTTTATTGGGTTTTTTTTTCTCAGCCTACTTTCTCGTCCTATATTCATAGTTCTTCTTAAGTGGAATTTGAACCTAATACTTTTAGAGTTTGAATTGAACTTTTGAATCCACAATACTTGAAAGTATTAAATTGCTCATTAATTTGCTGAAACTGAAATGTTGTCATACACGACTTGTTGTAGACCTCAAAACTTTCCAGTAATGGAAGAAGCAATGCATATCCTTTCAGTGATATGGGAAACACGTAAAAAGATACAGGGATTATTTTTCTCATTGGAAATTATCATTGAAGTTCTTATCTCGATTTTCTGTTTGATTTACACAAACCCCAAAGAGACTAAAATTCCCCAAACAAATCCTCTCAGTTAGGGAGATATTTAAAATGCATATTCTACCCCATTAATTCAGCAGTTTGCTTTGCAAAAATACTTCTCTGTTGATTTTCATTTATTATGGTATTGTATAAAAAGTTAAAGAAAAGGGAATCAAAGTTCAGGCATGTAATTAAATCTAAGACTATAGATAAATTTTTCAAAAGCACTTTAAGAGACTTAGGAACCTAAGTTCCATTTTTAAAAGGCACTTAGGAACCTCAGTCTCCTAAATTACTTGTGAAAATGTATAACTTTTAAAAATTAATTGTCCTCACATTTACTGTAACTGGTGCTGGAAATGGATACCTAGGATGATTGTGTAATCTCTTAGGGCTAGTCCACACTTACCGTCCGGGTCGACGCGGTGAGTTCGACTTCTCGGAGTTCGAACTATCTCGTCTGATCTAGACGCGATAGTTCGAACTCCGGAAGCGCCGCGGTCGACTCCAGTACTCCACCACTGCAAACGGCGGTGGCGGAGTCGACCTTGGAGCCGCGGAGTTCGACCCCACCGCGTCTGGACGGGTGAGTAGTTCGAATTAGGGTACTTTGAATTCAGCTACGCTATTCACGTAGCTGAATTTGCGTACCCTAATTCGAACCCCCTTTTTAGTGTGGACCAGGCCTTAGATTTTGTCTTGATTGTTGAAACAGTTCAATTTTCATTGCTTTGTGGATCTGGTGTTGCCTGAGATCTTCAGTTTCTGTATTCTTATGTAAGGATTTAGATTTTGACTTTAGACACATGTCTGAGCCATTATTTCTCCCTGCCCCCAGGAGGAAGTAATTTCTGACCAGCAAATAAGTGTGTGTGTGTGGGGGGGGTACCTGCAAATCCACTTCCTGTCTTCCTATACTGTATCCCAGTGCTCACAAACTGAGTCCAGGCAGGGATGGAGGTTCTCACTCTCTCTTGTACAGGCATTTTACTCCAAGTCACAATCTAGCCCTGAGCAAGAAACTTGTACCCTGGACTTCAGTGCTATTGTGATAGATTGGTCTGGATGACCCCAGGGTGATGCTATTCACAGGGTAGGGGTTGCTAATACATGGAAGACTTTAGACACTCAAAGAACAAGTCCTAGAGCTTTTACCCTACTCAAACATAAATGGTTAGCTGCTTATAGTTACTTCAAAAAGAATGTCATCAGTACACCAGTGCAAGGTGATGTTGGCAATGTTAGCAGGCAATGTTAATTTTTATTGCAAATTTGTGGGATATACAGCTCTTTTGTTCTGTTACTGCTGCTGAGTGGGGAAAATGTCTAAAGAGGAGATAAATTTGAAGCAATTCAGTTACAGGTACATAGCCGACTATTATATGTACATCGTTATTATTATGGTCACTGCTGAACAATCATGTATTTTCCATGGTTCATTAAATCTGTTTTACTTCCTGCATAAATGGGCTTCTCTGAGATGTCAATAATCTATATGTGAAAACAGAGACGCTCATAAGCAGAAGGATTCATTGCAGCTAGTGGTGTTCTAATAACCCATGATCAGTAACATGGCAGAGAAGTTGGAAAATTTGCCCGATACCTAACTCATAAATTTGCTAGTTTATCATGTTAAATTGTATGCTAACTATCATCGTGATTGCTGAGACAAGGTGGGTGAGGGGAGTGTCTTTTATTGGACCAATGTCTATTGGTGAGAAAGATAAGCTTTCAAGACATATAGGCTACGGCTGGCACATTTACACCTGATTTCATCAAGATGCATCCTTGCTCATGGCTGCCCTGCACTAGCTCTTATCTAACAACCTCATGCTCATACCCCCATTCTTTCAAAAAGAAAAACAGCATGTTTGTTTATTCAGAAAGTTTGCAGAAAATATTATCAATGATAAAGACCCTTGAATCCACAGAAGGGGATAGCAGAGCCATCATTGTATTCTCCTCTCTCCAGGAGCCTGTGGAAAGACCTCCATGTACCCCACTTCTGGTTTGTAAGCTGTAGAGTGTGAGGACGAGGAGTGTTGGGGACTCCAGAGCAAATTCAGTGAGGCACTGTTCTATTACTATTATTTGTATAACTGTAGCACTGTTGGGCCAGGATCCCATTGTGTTAGATGCTATACAAACACAGAACAAAAAGATGGTCCCTGCCCCAAAGGGCTTACAGCCTAAGTATAACATGAGAGATTAATACAGAATACTGGTCAGCAGGGGTCTCTGCACACTAGCAGCCTAACCATTATCAAGTTTTTTTGTAAGCATTGTGGAAAAGGAAAGTTTTGAGGAAGGCATTGAAGGAGAAGGAGGAGACAGCTCTGTGGCATGGCCACCTTCAGTGTTCTCAGATCTGTGAGCATACAATATGCAGTCCCAAACTTGAATGTTATTACCCTCAAACCATTCTCCTCAAAAGAGCTGAAAGTAGTGGGTAGCCAAGGAGGAGATAAATAGTGACTGTGTGCTGCTAGTGGGAGCCTGGGTAGCAGCACACAGGAGATGGCCTTCCTCATGGATGAGTCTGGCTATGTGGGTTTGGAGCTTGAATTCTTTATAATACCATGGGGATCATGGAGGCCCAGTCCCTCCTTACAGTTACCAAGTAATATTTGCCAAGAGCCAATCAGGGTAAATCTAGCTGGTGCTGGATATACGTGCACACTAGAAAAAT
The DNA here is from genome assembly GCF_020497125.1 of Mauremys mutica. Classification (NCBI taxonomy): domain Eukaryota; kingdom Metazoa; phylum Chordata; order Testudines; family Geoemydidae; genus Mauremys; species Mauremys mutica. The sequence continues at coordinate 179,751,864 of NC_059072.1, read as the reverse complement.
GATGACCAGGAGGAAAGACTAGAAACTGGCTGCTTTAGGCTAGATATCATAGAATGACTGCTCTGCAAGCCCGCTATGATTCACCTCACAGAAGGCTGTAGCAGGTTTATATGCATCCATGTTTTTGGCCATCCTGTCCGGATAATGGCCCCTGTACACTTTCTTCTGCACAACTTATATCCTCCATTTAACAAGAATGGCACATTCAAGCAGGCTTGAACACACACACTGATACTGTTTATGCACTGAAGTAGTGCATACATTGAGAGGTGTATTTCAGGTATTTGATTTGTTTCCAGCCACCTGCCAGAATTTGATGGCAGAAAAATTGCACAGATCTTGTAGCAGCCAACTGACAGATAATAAAAAGTGGCATTGTTGAAACTATCACTATCAGATTTTCTAATACAGGCTTCTTGTAATGAGATCTTACATGTAACTCAATCTGCCATTGGGATTTTCACTAAAGGAAGGAGTTTAGATAATAAAAGCAGAAAACATCTTAAGTAAATAGCATTTTCCAAATACTGCATAATGTTTGGTATTACTGTGTCTTTTATGAGCCTTGAGGAACATGTTGTATAAGAATGATGTACTTTAATATAAGCAGAGATACGGTTATCATAGAGGTTTCATGTCAATTTTTATTTCAAATATATTACCTTACCTTCTCAATATTATGATAGCATAAACCAATGTCACCTCTTCACTTGCACTCTGTGCTGCTTATGAAGTGTAGCTGCAGGCTCTCTAAATAATATTTACTTGCTAGTGTATACAAATGTAGCCTAAGACACTACAAATAATTGTGAGTGTCAAAATGGACATTATTTTACTTACAGCACCACTCAGTCCTTGAAAATCCAAGGTCGTTTGTTGAACATTGTGCACAACATTTTTCTCAACTCAGTGGCAGTGAAGAAGAATGTAGATTGTATCCTCTTCCACTAGCCTAATGAAATACTCCAATAATTCCACACAAATACAATTTGTTTCAAAAGGCTGGTGGGAATGCAAGGGGGCAATGTGGCAGTGATGTCAGTCAAAGCAACCAACAGCACAGTGGCAAATGCAGACCAGAGAAGGCAGACTGTTTCCCAGAAACAGCTGTAGTGTATTTCCCCCTCAGCTTAAAGCTAGCCATTGACAATAAAAACCATAATCATTGTTCCTACATTACATTTCCTGTTTCTACTCTTCACTTTGGACATAGTTCCAATTTTTGTTTTATTCTGACCTTTATCAGCCAACAATTCTGACAGTCAAGCAATTTAGTAACAGGAAACCACTCAGGACTTATTTTCTGTTGCTCTAGAGGATCAGCTGACTGTACTCTTCCCTTGAAAGAAGATGTCTTCACTTGAAATAATGGATTATCTCAGACTAAGCAGCATCTCACCTCTTCAACCTGTGCAGTTCCCCTCCTCCTAGAGTGTCAAGATGTTTGGAAACACCTGACTCAAGCCAGGGCTCCCAGCCTCCCTACCATGGACATAGGATCCTGTGAGTCCTGGGAAGAGATTCCAGTGTCTATAGCTTCCAGGGAAGCCTTGCCATGTGGACTCAGACTTTGAGGCCAGAAAGGATAATGATAATCATCTAGTCTGACCTCCTCCACAGCTCAGCCACTGAATCTTACCCTCCCACCTGTGTTATAGGCCCATAACCTCTGGCTAAGTTATTGAAGTCCTCAAATCTTGGACTTCAAGATCTAAGAATCTACCATTTATTCTTCAAACCAAGCAAGTGGCTTGTACACCAGGCCGCAGAGGAAGGCAAAACAAAACCAAAAATACGAGGTCTCTGCCAATCTGACCTGGGGGAAAATTCCTTCCTGATCCCAAACATGGAAATCAGTTAGACCCTGAGCCTGTGGGCAAGACTCACCAGCCAGACACCTGGAAAATAATTATCTGTAGCAACTGAGAACCCTCCTCAACTAGGATGACATCTCCAGTCATTGGAGATATTTGCTAACAGCAGTCGTGGCAGGACATATGCTATTGCTCTCCCTGGTGTTTATCTCTCTGACTTATTTATAGAGAGCAATCATATCTCCTCTCAGCCTTCTTTTGGTTAAACTAACCGTGCCAAGCTCTTTGAGTCTCGCCTTAGAAGGTAGGTTTTCCATTCCTCTGATCATCCTAGAAACCCTTCTGTTGACCTATTCCACTTTGAATTAATCTTTCTTAAACATGGGAGACTAGAATTGCACACAGTATTGCACTTGAGATCTCACCATCCCTTATATAATGGTAATAACATTTCCTTTCTCTACTAGAATAACCTTGCCTAATGCCTTCTAGGATTGCATTAGCCTTTTTCATAACTGCATCACATTGATTACTCATAGTCATCCTGTGATCAACCAGTACACCCAGGTCTTTCTCCTCCTCTGTCATTTTCAACTAATAAGTCCCCAGCTTATAGCAAAAATTCTTGATGTTAGTCCCTAAGTGCATGACCTTGCATTGTTAAACTTCATCTCATTTCTATTACTTCAGTTTTCTAGGTCATCCAGATCTTACATGATATTTTTGTCGTCCTCCATATTGGCAGTACCTCCCAATTTTGTGTCATCCGCAAATGATATTAGCATACTTAGGCTTTTTGTGCAAAGGTTATTAATGAAAACGTTAAATGAGATTGGTCTCAAGACTGATACTTGAGGAACTTTACTAGTAACCTACCTCAAGCCTGACAATTTATCTTTTAGTATGACCATTGTTGTCTTCTCTTTAACCAGTTCCTTATCCACCTTTTAGTTCTTGTAATAATCCCAATCTTCAAGATCAGGTTGGTCTGGCACAATCTACCTTTTATCCCAATTACCATTTACCTCTATGTCCTTAACTACTTTCCCTTTCAATATTTGTAAAGACCTTCCATACAACTGAGGTCACACTAACGGGCCTCTAGTTTTCCGGATCACCTAGGTGATCACTCCCTAGGTAAGTGGTTGCTATTGAGCCCAAAATGAAAAGGGATGTTAAAGGCTTGATGTCAGTTTGAAATCCAAACAATTAAAAAATGAGTTAAAGATAGTGTTGGGGGAAGGGTAGTGGCTCTCCCAAGCATCAGTGCCTAGGAGTATGATGCCTCTGTTGTTGTCTACACTAGATTTGTTGCCAACATTTCCAACTGTTGGTATCACTGGTGTAAAGTCTATTTGTAGTGGCAATCATAGGAAATGGTAATGGATAAAAGGCTTATGAAGCCCCCAGCATTTTTATATTGTCATCTAACCATGCTCAGAGCAGGTCTAACAAGCATGGTGTTTAAAATGCCAGCAGTTGTGGGAACCTTGTCTACACTAGGGCTATACTTGGTATCAACAATGGGAAATTTGTGCCAAAAATCCCTAATGTGGACAAGTCTTACAGAAGATTGTAAATGTCTCCTTGAAACACATCCAGAAAACAACCTTGGAAAAATATCTATCTTAAATTCATAAACAGGAGGAAATTCTGGGCACAAAACAACTGGTTGATCAATTGATTTTAGCTCTCACCTCTATTTTTGCTACTTTCATCCACTTTCTGCTGATTTTACAAATTCTGACCTTTCATGCAAAAGTGGTCCTTATTGCTGTGGCAAGATAGTCATTAAAACATAAATCAGTGTTCATCTAAACGACTCCTATTGGAAACATCAATTATTATTATGTTGTTGTTGTTGTTGTTAATAATATATTGAATTGTTTTGTTTCATTTTACTATCATCTAGATTTCCCAATCAGAGATGGAGGACCCATTGTGTTAGGTGTTGACTTCACATGTAATGAAAGGTTAGTTCCAGCTTTGATTAATATACAGTCATCCACCCCATTCATCTCAATAAGTTGTAAACTTTTCAGTCTGTGTGGTCCATTAAGGCCCCAACTGAGCAAAGCATACTAGCATGTGCTTAAATCCATCCCTATTCACCAAAATAATTAAACACATGCTTCACTCTAATGATGGATTGCTGAATTGGGGTCTAAAATGGTAACCTCTAATTAAACTTACAATTTCCTCCTCTTTGTTTTCCTTTAAAAAAATAAACAAAGGAGTTACATGGAAAACATCATGTTAAAGTCAATATAGGGTTATAAATTTGAATGCACAAATGTCAAGAAATGAGAATAAGGTTATCCACAATAACATTTTACCACAATATGTACACTCAGTGTATTTAGTCTCACATTTAAGAATACTGTAATCAAACAGTATATATGTACAAAATGTATTCACTAATGTTACTATATGAACCTTTAGCTATTTTCTTTGCATTTCTGATTTCCTTGAATTGAAAGTTTCAGCTTGAAAGTTGCATTAACATTTTTTAAAATGTCACTATTTTCTGAGCAGTGTTATAATAAGACTAATGAGCTATGAAGTTATATCACCTTTAGAAACACATGATGATTACTTATTGATGTCAGAATTAAGGGTTTATGAGGAAACTCTGTTGCAACCTTATTATTACTTCACTAATTGCTCACCCAGTTTAGACTTTGTCTGACACTTCATAATATATACCACCCTCTTTACAAATGCAATGTAGGGTAGCTAAGTACTTTGAAAGCTTTGAGCATGCCTTGTCATTTATAATGAGGTCAAGGGTAATTTGTAGGGAATTATTAATGTTGTATGGCTGAATCAATGTAATTCAGCTTAAAATTAGCCAACAAATTATTTTTTTAAAGAATTTACGAAGAGGTTTGATTTTGATCAAACTATTTAATAAAATCTGAAAATATTGCATGGTACCTTTTGACACCACAGAATTCAAATAAAGAAGCAACTATATCACACACACACACACACACACCCTTGACCATAATCCTACAGAGGAATAATGGGCAGAATGCTCAGAGAGCATTTAATAGAGAGACTATTAAAATAAAAAAACCCTCAATAATAATGGGAGATTTCAACTATTCCCATATTGACTGGGTACATGTCACCTCAGGACGGGATGCAGAGATAAAGTTTCTTGACACCTTAAATGACTGCTTCTTGGAGCAACTAGTTCTGGAAGCCACAAGAAGAGAGGCAATTCTTGATTTAGTCCTAAGTGGATATGGTCCCAGGGGTGAATATAGCTGGGCTGCTCGGTAATAGTGACCATAATATAATTAAATTTAACATGTGGTTAAATGTGGTGGGGAAAACACCACAGCAGCCCAACACTGTAGCATTTAATTTCAGATAGGGGGACTACACAAAAATGAGGAAGTTAGTTAAACAGAAATTAAAAGGTACAGCTCAAAAAGTGAAATCCCTGCAAACTACATGGAAACTTTTTAAAGACACCATAATAGAGGCTCAACTTAAATGTATACCCCAAATTAAAAAAACAAAGTAAGAAAACCAAAAAAGTGCCACAGTGGCTAAACAAGAAAGTAAAAGAAACAGAGGCAAAAAGGCATCCTTTAAAAAGTGGAAGTTAAATCCTAGTGAAGAAAATAGAAGGGAGCATAAATTCTGGCAAATGAAGGGTGAAAATATAATTAGGAAAGCCAAAAAAAAATTTGAAGAACAGCTAGACAAAGACTAAAAAAGTAATAGCAAAAAAGGTTTAAGTACATCAGAAGCAGAAAGCCTGCTAAACAACCAGTGGGGCCATTGGATGATCGAGATGCTAAAGGAGCATGCAAAAATGATAAGGCCATTGCGGAGAAACTAAATGAATTCTTTGCATTGGTCTTCATGGCTGAAGGTGTGAGGGAGATTCCCAAATGTAAGCCATTCTTTTTAAGTGACAATCTGAGGAACTGTCCCAGATTGAGGTGTCGTTAGAGGAGGTTTTGGAACAAATTGATAGACTAAACAGTAATAAGTCACCAGGACTAGATGCTATTCACCCAAGAGTTCTGAAGGAACCCCAATGTGAAATTGCAGAACTACTAACTGTAGTCTGTAACCTATCATTTAAATCATCTTCTGTAGCAAATGACTGGAAGATAGCTAATGTGACCCCAATTTTTAATAAGGGCTCCAGAGGTGACCCTGGTAATTAAAGGCTGGTAACCCTGACTTCAGTACCAGGCAAACTGTTTGAAACAATTGTATAGAACAAAATTGTAAGACACATAGATTAACCTAACTTGCTGGGGAAGAGTCAACATGGTTTTTGTAAAGGGAAATCATGCCTCACCAATCTACTAGAATTCTTTGAGGGAGGTCAACAAGCATGTGGATAAGGGAGATCTAGTGGATATAGTGTACTTAGATTTTCAGAAAGCTTTTGACAAGGTCCCTCACCAAAGGCTCTTAAGCAAAATAAACTGTCATGGGATAAGAAGGAAGGTCCTCTCATAGATTGGTAACTGGTTAAAAGATAGGAAACAAAGGGTAGGAATAAATGGTCAGTTTTCAGAATGGAGAGAGGTAAATAGTACTGGGCCCAGTCCTATCCAACATAAATTAAATAAATTAACATATTTATAAATGATCTAGGAAAAGGGGTAAACAGTGAGGTGGCAAAATGTGCAGATGATACAAAACTACTCAAAATAGTTAAGTCCCAGGCAGACTGTGAAGAGCTGCAAAAGGATCTCTCAAAACTGGGTGACTGGGAAACAAAAGCATATGAAATTCAATGTTGATAAATGCAAAGTAATGCACACTGGAAAACATAATTCCAACTATACATATAAAATGATGGGGTCTAAATTAGCTGTTACTACTCAAGAAAGAGATCTTGGAGTCATTGTGGATAGTTCTCTGAAAACATCCACTCAATGTGCAGCAGCAGTCAAAAAAGTGAACAGAATGTTGGGAATCATTAAGAAAGGGATAGATCATAAAACAGGAAATATATTGCTGGGACTTTTCAGCTTGGAAAAGAGATGACTAAAGGTGATATGATAAAGGTCTATAAAATCATGACTGGAATAGAGAAAGTAAATAAGTAAGTGTTATTTACTCCTTCTCATAACACAAAAACTAGGGGTCACCAAATTAAATTAATAGGCAACAGGTTTAAAACAAACAAAAGGGATTTTTTTTTTCATACAATCCACAGTCAGTCTGTTGAACTCTTTGCCAGAGGAAGTTCTGAAGGCCAAAATCTATAACAGTCAGAAGGTGGAGATGGACCCTTGGTCTCACCCAGTATGGCCACTCTACTGTTCTTAATTTGACCCATTTTTAAAGGACCAATTTTGACACATAATAGCAATTTTCAGGGATTGCTGTTTAACACCATTAGGCAAAGTACGTAATTATCAATGGAATAAGCAATAAAATACCTCACAGTAATGTTAGCTTGTACTATTAAATTAAATATGATTCTGATAGATTAATATTGGGCTTGGGTATATGACAGTTGTGAAAATCGGGAGACAAATAGGTCTGTAAAGTACTTTATACATATTAAAATCCTATTTCTTTAAGGAATTATATTTCCTCCCAATAAATGTAGACACTTATTCACTTTAATTTACTGTTTTGTTTTGGTTTTCAACTAATTGAATATTATAACTTGATTACTGGATGTTCAATGCTGCTGAGCACCTGCATTTCCCATTGACTGGAACTGTGGGTGCTCAGCATCTCTGAAAAACAGGCTATGAGGTCCTATGAAGTAAAGTGATTTTACAAAGCCTCTGAAATCATTGGGAGTGGGGAGGGATCTAGATTCAAATGTAAGTGTCTGAATTCCAGGACCTGTTTTGCTTAAACAAGCAGCAATATCAACATTTCTGAAGTTTGTCTGTTTTGGGCCACAGGTAGACCTGGACAAAATCATGTCCACATATGACTGATGTTAGTCACACACCACTGGAAGGTGAAACAATACTACAGTGATGCAGGTAATATAGAATACATAGAAAAATGTTGACAAACTTTGAAAATAAAAAAAATTCAGGACACAAAACTTTTTTTCCCTTGGTGGGTGTGTTTTTTTTTTAAACTAGTAACAGAGCTGGTTGAAATTTTGATTTTTGAAGAAAAAGGAGGAACCTTTTAAGAAAAAAAAGTTCACAAAAATTTCTTATTTCTTTTCAACCAGCTGTACCACAGCATAATGTCATCCTGCCTCACTCAGTGGGCAGGTAGTTGATCAATAGTATTTTTAAAAAATCCATCAGGAGAATCACACAAAATTGTTTTAATCAATTGCATCTTGTTTAACGGAAGCATCTGTATATCTTCCATTTCTTCTCCTTTTAACAGGTCTTGCATCCCTATCCTATTGCAGACAATACAATTTTTTTTCTTTTCACTGTAGACACAAAGCAATTTGATCATATGTTTCCTGTCTCATCTCTTTAAAGGAATATAAAACTGAGCCTCTTTTTATTTGTGTTTTGGACACTGCCAGGCACATTGTTGTCACTTGAGAAATAGGATAAGTAAAAGATAGCTACTGAAAGATCCAAAGTGAAACATGTGCCATTTTCCTACTTATGAATGAAGACAATAAAAGCTGTATATATATGAAGTGCACGTTGGTTTCCCTTATTGAGATAAAGTTCTGAAGGGTTTCAAAGAGCAGATGTCGGCTGCAAGAGAGGAAGGAAGCCAAATGAGGATGCAGGATACATGAAGAAATTGGATGCAGGGTACATGAAGAGAGACACAGGGATGTCAAAACTCCGGAATAACCAAGGTGAACAATGAAGGAATGCTGAGGAAAGTGGCATCAAGGAAGGTTTGAAGTTTAAAAACAAATGCAGAGGACAAATGAATGTGGACCAGACAGTACAGAGGAGGACCAGCCTGAAAACTGATTAGGTGGAGGTTGGGAGGATGAGTCTGTAGTCCAAACCTTCATGAAATGCAAGCATTGAAATGGCTCCCCTACCAGAAAGATAGATAGAGTGAAGTTTCCATAGTCAAAACTGTACCTTGAGCAATCTGAGACCCAGGAAAAGGACACAGGAGTGTATATTTTCTGGCTACCAGGACAAAGGATGTCATAATAATGGTGCTGAATATCCTGGAGAATTATGGAGAATTCCCAATTAATGTAATACCCTTATCAACAAAAGACAAGAGCACAGGAATATTTAATATAGTTAACAATGAGTTCAGGGACCTGAGAAGAGAACTGGTAATAGGCTCTGTAAGTGATCTTCTTGGAGATTGTTTTCTGTTGCCAAAAGTAGCAGAAGAAAGGGAGAGAAAATCAGTGAATCTGCCAGTGACATACAGGTTGGTTTTGGAGTCAGAAAGCATTGAAATGCCTTGAGTGGAGAGATTATTTTTGGCCTAGACCATCTCTATCTAAGCAAGAGGGGTAGAAAGGGGGCTCTTTCACTTAACTCAAATAATGTGATGGATACTATATTCCCAACATACAAAATAAGACAGAAGATGAAGAAGAGTATGGTATTAATAAATGCAAGGTATCCGTGTACTGGAGTGCTCCTACACAAAGCTAAGGCATATAGGAATTCAGCAGCAAGAACTAGAAGTGTTGAATGATGTAGACTTTGAGCTACTGATCATAAATGGAAACTGCTGGCATGATTCTCAGAACTGAAAAACCAGTGTAGAAAGGCACAGTCAGGGCTCCATGTGTTCTGCAAATTTGCAATGACAGAATTTGCAACATAAATCATCCCTTGCTGCAGAATTGTGCTCCAGAACCTCCACTTTCTTTTGTTTTAATTGACGTTTCTAGTCCTTATCTTATTTGCAAGGACAGCCTCCAAAACCTAAACCTCAATGCCCTTTTGAGAGGGCCTCAAAGAGCCTATGTAAATGGGTGCAGGTCCCCGGCTTAGCAGTTAGAGTCCATGGTGGAAGCCCTACTTAGTGGTAACAGGTAGGGAAAGTTGGCCTCTTCTACTCCTTCAGGTTCTGACCCAGGAGCCCTCTTGTGCAATGTAAGGAAGGTGTCTGCTACTTGCGGTCCAGCTAACACCTTCCTCTGAATCTATTTCTATTGGAACACGTTGTGGGTGGCAGTTCTCCCATGTATGCAGGGGTGTAGTCCCTGAATGGGCAACTACCAGAACACCCCCACCAACGTGGAAACTCCCCTGCCAGCATGACCTTGCATGCATGCCGTGCAGAGGACACCATTTAACTCTGCAAAACAGTGCCTTCTATGTGGCATAAGCTCGCACACACCATGGAGGACACGATTTTGAGAACAAAATGTCCTTCATGTGGCAACAGTGCAATTGTGACATACCCACTACAGTACAGCTTGCACCACTGGCCTCTTGTAGGCTTGGGAATCCCGGCTTCGTGCAGCAGTCCTCCTCCTGGGGATACTCTCCTGTTGTAACCCCTGCATTGAGGCGAGTTCAGGTCTATTTCTCTCTGCCCACTACCCTGCTGTGCTGAAGAGCCTTTCTTTTAAAGCCCCCTTCCATCTATTGCATGGCCAACAGGCCTGCTGGAGTGGGGCTTGCTGGGCCTAGCATTGTTCCTGCACCCATCTCTTTGCAGCATAAGGTTTATCCATCCCATCACTACCTGAAACAGTGGCTCTGAGAGGCGTGAACTGCCTCACTCATCTCACTCAAGGCTCTGCAGACTCTGGTTCTGTGGCCCTGAACTTTGACATTTTTCCAGGATACCACATTCAGCAATTTTGCTGCAGACTGGACTATTTTGTTGCAGCCAGGTGTCCATTTTGTTTTTGGTCTTCTTGCCCTGCTGAGGCTGCCTGCAGCCACCTCTTTCTCTGCACTTTTTTCCACTAGAGGGAATTAACTGGATTACAGGAGGGAATCAGGGAGCCAAAATGAGAGCCTATATCACATAGTCTATAAAAGAAAGAAGAGGTGGAGGATTGGTGTTATGTAAAAAATATTTTCAATGCCTGTGAGAGAGTATTTGACAATGGAGAGTGTGGAGATGAAATTTTTGGGGTAAGGCATGAAAAACAAAGGAGAAATATCCATGACCGTCTGCTATAGACCACCAAAGCTGAAGGAAAGCAGGAACAAAAAGTCCTGGATAATCATTCTCTGTGGAGTCATGGCCTTAAACTCCTTCCCCTACACAGGAAGCCCAGCAAGGTTGTGGCCTCTATTCCAGCGCTGACCAGGGGCTAAGAACAAGGATCCTTTCCTTTGACCTCCATGGAAGAGCCAGGGTGGGGGAATCTTATTCTTGGTGAGAAGAGGTGAGTTTCACACTCGGTGACTGAGAGTCGTGTGACACACATTTCTGAGAATGTGAATAAATGCTGTAGAGTTTACAGTTCCTTTACAGGAACAAATTATGTCTATGATTGTGAATGGGAAGAGAGATGCTGATTAACGTGTGAATCTGCAATATGACCTTAAAGATATCCTCAAGCTACTCCACAGAAAGGTCCCATTCTTCAGCAAGTGTAAATTGGTGTAGCAACATTGACTTCAATTAAGTTATGCTGATTATACCAGCTGAGGATGTGGTCCAAGGTCAACATCAAAGAATTAGGGCAATAATTAAACATGTGGCTTTGCAATTGAAACCACAGTTGAAGTAATGAAAAGCTTTCCAGTACATCACTTATTATATTGTTTTTAAAAATTAATTCTTAAAATTAACTCTGCTTAAATGACTAATTAGGCAGTCACAGTTCTGCTTGGGGAGCATTGAAGGGCTGCGATAACAAAAACAGAACTGAATTGTTTCTGATTTTCATATTAATAGGAGAGTTCAGTCTAGAGAGAAAAGGTTAATTTCTTTTCAGTGAATTTATGAAAGGCATGATAATAGCTAATGTGGTAACTTGTGGCTAAATCATATGTTTAAAGGCACAAGTGATTACAGAAAAGCTAGAGATGTCATTGTAATGTTGACTACTTTTTGTAAACAAATGATTTTAAGTTTTGAGAAATGGGACAGAGTGACAGCATTGTCAACTGTAGGCCTTTATTTTTCCATTGAATAAGTATAATAATAAAGCAGAGTCAGAGCAAGCTTCTTCACATTGCCCTACGCTCCATTGTGACTCAGCCTTGATGCTTCCAGTCCTGATACCTTAAATCTGACGTTTCCATCCACTTTGTTGTTAGTAGGACTACAGCTCCACTCTCCTCCCAATATGCCAGAAGCACAGCTTGAATCTTCATTTAAGTTGGCAGCCTTAAATTTCTATCTTTTTTTTTTTTTTAAAAAGTCTATGATTTACAGCTGTCACCCTTACCTATGTAAATAGGGAATTCCTCTAGAAGTGGTAGAATCTTTCAAAATGGTACACATTTTAAAGGGAACTGTAGCGGGGTGGTTACCCCGCTCCTGCCCTGAAGGGCTTAAAGCAGCCCTGGGGAGGGCTGTGGCTGGGAGAAAGCAGCTACTAAGCTGATTGGTCAAGCAGTCGCAGCTGGGCCATGCCCCAATCAGGCCACAGCTGGCCCTATAAGAGGGCTGGGGCCAGAAGCCAGACAGAGTCTCTCTCTAGCCTTGAGAGGGAGGGACCTGGCTTCTGGGAGCTGAGATGGTACCTGGAGTGGAGCAGGGCTTGGGGAAGGTCAAGGGAGCTGGGGAACTCTGGCTTGGAAACCCACCATGCTGTGGCCTAGTGGAAAACCCATTAGGTACTGGGGTTGCAGGGAGCAGCCCATGGGTAGGCAGAAGCAGGAGGTGCAAACCCCACTTGCCTATGATGAGTGGCTTTTATACTGCAGTCTGCCCCACTGAGCACAGGCTAGATGGTGACTGGCAGTAGCCCATGACTGAGGTAAGGTGGGGATAGAGGGTTGGGGGTTCCCCTGGGTGGGGAGACCCTGAGACTGAAGGGGTATTGCCAGGGGGCCCTGGGAGGGACATGGGAGCCAGCAGCAGTGGGACACCGACCTGTAGGGGGCACTCTGTGTTGGAAAGAGCTAATTCCCTGAGATGACCAGCAGGCGGTGACGCGGCAGTGAGTCGTGCAGCGTGACAGGAACCCAATGTGGTTTTTTTTTAAAGAAAGAAAAAGAAAAGAGGGGAAAATAGGCCACGCACATTTGGCATAACTGGGGATAATGGGATTATGGGATTATACCTTTTGATTTATTGCACTGAATTCTTTAAAAAAAAAAAGGCAAAAATAACGTAGCTTTGTCTCTTAAGGTAAGATTTGTAACATATTTTCATCACGAAAAGTGTTTTGGGCACAAGTTCATCTTCAGTGTAGTTCAGTAGAAGTAAATGGCATTCCTCCAGGGATGAATGTGGCCTTAAGTAGTTAGTTTTTATGTGGTGTTTATTTTTTCATATGTTATTCACTATCTCTGTAATTATAAATATATCCAATATGCATGTTTCCTATATATTATTAACGTATGGCTCCATCTGTCCATTGATGTCCAAAGGATTTAGAAAACTAACTTCCATCAGCACCAATGCAAGTTATGCATGCACTGAAGGCCCAAGATCCTGCAAACACTTCCACATATAACCTGACACATTGAACCACTCACAGGCATAAAAGTTTCTCAAGTGCAGAATCAGTATACATTCAGTAGAGCAGTGGTTCCCAAACTTTTTCCGCCGCTTGTGCAGGGAAAGCCCCTGGCAGTTTGGGCCGATTTGTTTACCTGCCGTGTCCGCAGGTTCGGCCGAGCGGCGGCCAGTATGTCCCTTGGCCCACGCCGCTTCCAGCAGCTCCCATTGGCCTGGAGCAGCGAACCGCGGCCACTGGGAGCTGCGATTGGCCAAACCTGCGGCTTTCCCTTCACAAGTGGTGGAACAAGTTTGGGAACCACTGCAGTAGAGAATAGACTTTGCCTTATCCAAGATAAAACTGGCATGCAATCAGGGCCAGCTCTAGAGAGCGCAACTGCCCAAGCAAAAAAAAAAAAAAAAAGGGTGGCCGGAATACTGCCCCTGGAATTGTGCTGCCCCGAGCAAGTGCTTGCTTTGCTGGTGCCTAGAGCCATCCTGCATGCAATGCACCTGTCATTGTGGCATATATTTCAGATAGATGTAGAGCAGAGGCCAGAGTGCAAAGCCCCAAATTTTACAAAATACTTTTCCTTGTATATTACAGACCTGTACAGAATTTGGGTAGTGCAGAATTTGTTCTATGCCTTTTTTCATTGTGGCATTGTTTCACATGGTAGACACATTATAATCTGACCACTGAGGCTGACAAATTAGAGTGAGCTCAAGAGGAAATGTAGCAAAGACCAACTGGCTATGTTCACAGCTATTGGGATGGTAACTGGCATTCTTTCAGCAGCAAAGCCGTGTCTGATCAGTAATAAGTGTTTGAACATCAGTTGTTGTTCATATTTCCATGATTGACTCCAATTGCTGGAAAATCATATGACTGATACAGTATATTTTCATTAAAATGTACAGCTCTTATGAGGCGGTATCTTTTCCTAAAATTATTGCTGCACTGGCTGTGAAGGTGACAGTAAAACTGTGTGGTACAAGAAATGGAAGATTTAAAAACAATATATGGTTAAAAAGCATTTAGCAATATAATAGTGCAATTTTTTTTTGAGCAAATGGTTAGGCCTTTGAATTGCAATGCAACTTTCCAAAAGCTGTCTTTGAAATAACAATTATTATCTAACAAACTGTCTCCACCCCAAAGCACTGACTGCAGTTTCACATACAAGTCTTTCCATGCTCATGTGCAAAACTGCCTTTATGTGCAAATCAGAGAGACACCTGCTTGTGTATACACCTCAGAGATTGTTTGAGTGCAAATCCTTCAGTGTGAAAAATGTCTGGCACTCTCTTGGAGATATGATTGAGGCCCTTTATACAATTGGGTATTAGAAATAATTGCTTTTGACCTCCCAACATTATATTCAGGAACTGCCTGCATCATTGCAAAGAGAATTTTGACTAAGGCCATTGAAAATCCATGTGGTATTGCAGGACTTCCACTGTTCTTTGTGGAAACAGCTAAGCATCACAATTTTTTTACAGATTGATAAGAATACTAGTGAGGTTTTGCAAAACTGCTTCCCCTCAACTCTTGCTACTTAAAGCAGGACACAAATTCTGTGGGATGTTGCCTAGAGGATTGGATATGGGTGTGCTGGATCACAAAGTGTGACGCTATTTAAACTGTTCAGCTTAAATCTCAATAAGTTCAATAGAATTTAAACCCGTGCTTAAGTGCTTTGCTGAATTGGGTCCCTGCTGAGCAGTGTCTAATGCTTATCGTTCTCCACGGTTCTAACTTCCACTGTACACGTTGTACTATTGTGAAACATAGTATGAACTCATGACGAGAATAAAATTAACTTAAAGAGGTTCTTTAAGACTGAAAATGGTAAGGCTGGATTCAGCAGTCTGGTAAATCCACACAAAGAGACAGAAGATAGAAGAGAACTTCCCACACAGGGAACTCATGTGCAGTAGAAAGCTTGGAGGCAGCTCAGTCACTTCCTGTTCTTACTGCTCCCTCTCCCCACTATGCAAGGAGAAAGATGAAGCATGTCAGGGAGAAGAAGGTTTGTGCTGGATGTGTCGGTGTGGAGCAGTCTTTATCTACCAACATGTACAAAACACACATTTTCACAGACTCTGAAATTTGTTGAAATCAGGGAAAATGGATAGAGACAATTTCGACTTTAATTCTTAGGTCAATGACTACAATAGAGATTACATATATTGATTTACATATTTTTTGTGTGTTTACTCTTAAGAATAGTTGCAACTTGCATCACTCCATATCCAGATGTGAGAATTAGAGAAAATTTCTCTAACAACTTGTCATTTAAGAAATCCCTTCCACCTCAGCTGGTTATGGCCATGAATCCTTATTATGTAACTCCATTTTAATTTTACCCCCAGCTAACAAAAATGACATAAAACCTGGCCTCTTTGTTTATATGCTCAAAAACTTAATGTCTAGCTCTGTTTGTTGTACCTAAAATACTGTTCTTTGATCCATGATCAGAAAACCGATTCTCTAATAAGGATAATTGCTAGTTTTAGCTGATCAGCTTCTGTATACAGTTTGGCATTTTAAACTCAAAGCATGTTTTACTAAATGTTACTGCATGTAGTTGCCAAAAATGCTGTACTTTATACATAGCAATTCAGTATGAATGTTTCCTCATATATTTGAAATACCCCCTTACTAGATTGCTCATTTCAGTGTGATTCAAACAGATAGCAATGTTATTGGTTTAGCTAATAAAACAGTACTGAGGAACCACCACATTTCCATTCATTTAAACTATTCATTGCTGTTCCTTAGAAGTCTTTTGAAGGCAATGATATCCAAAAATAAAATGCCTGTACTTTGCCAGTAAGTAAAAAGAATGGATTCCTGTGGTGCAGTTCATAAATGTTTTCACCATAATCCAGTGTTTTCATGTTTAGGGAACTACCCTAATCAGCTGACTTGGAGAGCTGTGATTCAAATTTCACAGTTTGTGAGAGTTCATAATACCTTTTCAGCTATCAACAATTTGAATTATTTTCTCATTCTAAATTAATGACCTGCACCTGGAACTGAGGGTGCTCAGCACTTTTCTAAATCAGGCTATAATATTGGAGGGGAGGAAAACCAGCCCCACATGTAGTAAAGGGGTGAGGGATTAGTGGTAGGAGTTCCCCCTGGATTTTTATTTCAACAGGGACAATTTTCTTCTTGTTCCCTGCTTCCATCTGCACTCTTTCAGTTCCATCAGAAAATACAAGGTGGTCAGTCCTCAGATCTCTAGGCATCTGTTGGAGGCAGATGCCTTATACTTCCAAACCTCAAAGTACCTCTTCCTGCTCCCTTGCAGTATGGCTAAAAAGGACACTACCACGGTTGAGGAGTCTTCCACAGGCAGCTGTCTCTGGAATCAGCCATGAAGGAGTTGGATTCTATATGGCATAAGGATGAATTACATATGCTGAATTACCATTTGCACAGATTCCTCAGTGATTGCAGGGGGAGATGGGAGAACAATGTGCGTAACGTGCCAGTGCCCCTGAATCTGCTCTAGCTTTCCTCAGCGTCCAATCTACAGAAGCTACGTCTACACTGTGATTTAAAAAAAAAACAAAACAACCAACCCACAACAATGAGTCTCAGAGCCCTCGTCAGCTGACTTGGGCTTACAGCGCTCACGCTGTCGGACTAAAATTAGTATTATAAACCTGTGGGTTTGGGCTGGAGCCTGGGCTTTCAGACTCTCCCACCTTGTGAGGGCTGCAATTTTTGTAGCCTGAGTCCCACAAGCCCAAGTCAGTCAGCTTTGTTGCGGTCTTTTATTGCACTGCAGACATACCCAGAGGTTCCTGCAATGGGGGGCAGCAGGGATGATGCAGTTTCAGCGGTTGACTCACCCACCTTTCACATTGCATGTGCATATTCTGGGGAATTGTAAATAAGGCCCTGCTTTTGGTCCCCCATTGAAGTCCATCACCAAATGGAACAGGAGCAAGCCATAACACTGCACAGAAACATACTTAGAAAAGTATTTTCTAATATTTGGAGAACGGTACAAAAATGCGGGTGAAATCTCTGATGTCTCAAAAGGCTGGAGTAAAACAGCTGTCAACTCTTAGATAAAAGAACAGGAGTACTTGTGGCACCTTAGAGACTAACAAATTTATTTGAGCATAAGCTTTCGTGGGCTACAGCCCACTTCATCAGATGCATAGAATGGAATATATAGTGAGGAGATATATATACATACAGAGGACATGAAAAGATGGGAGTTCACCTACCAATTCTAAAAGGCTTAGTAATTAAGATGAGCTATGCATCCGATGAAGTGGGCTGTAGCCCATGAAAGCTTATGCTCAAATAAATTAGTTAGTCTCTAAGGTGCCACATGTACTCCTGTTCTTTTTGCATATACAGCTGCGACTATGAAACAACTCTTAGATAGTAGCTGCTAGCAGTTTTATGACCTGGGTGAACTAGGTCACCATGCCACACAGAAGGCATCTTCATGTAAAGCAGTAAAAAACAGCAAATTAACAACTGTGTGAGAAGAGGCATAACAAGGATGATGACGTCATCACTGTGAGTAAAAATAGAGTGTTCTAGGAAGTATAGAAATGGATTAGGACTCTTATGAAAAGACAAATTTTTCATTTCTTTCCATTTTCATTAACTTTCTGGCTTGGGAGCCATCCATGAATGTATTTTTGGATTTCAAGAAGTGATTGATAAATCACTGGAGGCAATTGCAGGAATTCAGGGCTGTGTTACAACAAAATTCAAGCTAATAGCTGAACTATAACTTGCAAATCCAATTTAAAATGGCCATTTCAGTAGAAAGCTGCCTATATATTTTTACTGCAAATGTATAGAGAAGGCATTATTTGTGGTAAAGCAATTGTATTTTGTTTTATCTAACTCTTAAAGGTCCGATGCTGAAGCATAAAGTTGAAGTGATAAATAAGGCAGATTCCAACTCAGTTTGATATATTCCTCCAGTAGAGTTCAAAGTGGTGTACTTTAAATGGGATAGACCTATTCTAATATATATGGAGAGCAGTAAGGTTGTAAATTTAATATCGCATGCTCCACGGGGATGGAATGTTCCTACAAGGTAAACATTCAACATGTAGCAGGTTTGGTACACTAGGTGGCTGAGATTTTCAGTATTGCCTAAGGGATTTGGGTGCTGGATTTATTAGGCACCTTTGAACATTCCAGTTTATAATGACTAGTAGTGGTACAACTACGGTAATGCCTGCATTAAACCTCTGAGCATGCCCACTTCACGAAGCGAGACTGAGGATATTCAGAAGTCTGAGCAGGAGGAGAGTGAACAGAGTGCTCAAGCTAGTTAAAGTGCTGTGTTTTCTCTCCTGGCCAACCTGTTTCCTGATTGCTCAACAAACATTACTTCTACCAAAGTGCATCACTTTCACTGTATTGCAAGTCCCAGAGAGGGTAGCTGAGTCTCCACAATCATTCAGCTTTAGACTCTCCGTTAAAATTGCCAAAAGGGGGCCCAATCAACTCCAATTGTGAGGATGGGAGAGGTGATACGGCTGTCTTGTCCTCTGGGAACTGGACTTTGCTAGGAAAGCAGTAATGCTCATTCATGAAGCTGCATGGGACTGATGCTGATGTATATTTTTGTCACATACTTTTTCATGGCCCTTTTATTCAATGATTATTCAGCAGAGGGGTCAAATAGTGGATTTGGTTTCTAGAAAGGTATCTTCGTGGAAGGTGGCTATTTTGGGCAGCTGTTTGTGGAGCAGGTTTTGTTTGTTTGGGGAGGGAGGCAGAGGAGGATTCCACATCTGATTTTTTCTTTTTTATCTTATATGTAATTGGTGTATAACTGTTGTAACAATTTCCTCTTGCATTTTAAGAAGCTACATAGACAGAGGTTCTTGCACATACAGCATGCAACAGCTCTTCAAGTTGAGGTTGGCAATGTGATTTTTCTGTCACTGGGCCTGCCTTCAGAAATTATAAAAGAAGTAGAAGGAAGAATGATGCGTTGAGGGGAAAGAGGACAGGATGTGGCTGAGTCACTTTCAAAGGGGTGAGAGCTAAGTGTTTGAGGGAGGAAGGGAGAAAGAAAATTAGTGGAGCCTTAGGTAGGTTTGGTGATAAACCACCTAACTGAACTTTTTAGGGGTCACTCTTCCCAAGCACAGAGTTTAAAAAAGATTGAATAATGCCTTTCGGAAAATTTGGTTGCAATAATGGCAAAAAAACAGATTGTAGTAAAGATGTTTTATTTCTCTATAGCTGGGATCATCATGTAAAGGAATAGCCTCATCTAAACTGAAAATGATATGCCACGCCGTTTTGCAACTCAATAACTTATTTGTCTCCCCTACTCATCTCCAGCGTCTTCAGCACATGAGCAAATCCATGCACTTAAAACAAATAAATAAACAAATATCAGGTCTTGCTATGCCTGTGGTCTGGTCGGACCCTTTGAAGTCTGATCAGTGTAAGACATGGACTACCCTAAACATTTATATTGACATAGCTCTGTAACTCAGGGATGTGAAAAATACCCCCCTCTCCTCCCTCAGGCACCATGGCTATGCTAATCTAGCCCCCTGGTATAGACACAGCTAGGCTGATGGAAGAATGTTTCTGTATATCTAGCTACTGCTGCTCAGGGAGATGGAGTTCCTACAGCAATAAGAAAACCCCTTACGTCCCTACAGGGTTACAGTGTCGTAGCGTAGCCCTGATAGTTTAGACAAGGCCTAGCGCAGAGCTTAGCCACCAGGTGTCAGAAGGGCAGCCTGGTGCATAGATCACTGGATTGGCCTGGGCTGGAGGAGACTTGAGTTCAATTCCCTCTTCAGTCACAGAGTTTGGCAAGTCACTTAATCTACCTTGTTCCTCAGTTCCCCAAATGTGGATGATAGATGGATAAAGTCCATTAGTGATTGTGAGACCATCAGATACATGGGCATTTAGGGTTGTATAAGTACCAGGTCAGGGGGTCCAATAAGAATATGCCCAGAGTTTTCATCTGGGCAATCTTTCGACTGAAAAAGAACATACAAGTGTGAAATTTGGAGGGTTTTGTTGAGGTGCACAAGAGGCGCATGCTCCATCCCTTTAGGTATTTGTTGTAAAGCTGGAGAGAATCCTGCACTGAAGGAGTGCACCAGATGATCTAACAGGCCACTGCAGTCTTCAGATGCCACTGTAACCCCACTGTATAATTTTGCTACAAACATTAGCTATATATCAACAAAAAACCTCCCCTTGCCAACAGCAGTTGTGCATAGCCAATGAAAATCTGTAGACCTTGGTCCTTGGCTGTGTTGCTACTCAAGGCAACGTTCTCAGTTCTGGGACAATCTTCCCAGTATAAGGAGAGTCCTCGTGCCATAAAGCCAGCCCAATGGCTCCTCTGACACTCCATCCTTACAGCTGGTGGAGGGAATGTGGCTGGGGCTTCCCTGCATCCTGGGGATCTCCAATTGCTGTAATATCTCCTTGGGGCCATAGGCAGTAGGTGTAATTTGGAGCAGCATTCAAACTTCTCTAACTTATGCAAGGGACCAGTCCAGTGCACAATGGTTCCAGGATCAGGAAAACTCAAAGGAGACTAAGAGCTCCCTTTGCATACACTCTTCCCCTCATCCTGGGATTCAGCATGTGCCTCTCAGCAACTGATGAGGACTGAGGTCAGAATGTACAAAGCAACAAGGGTATTTCTGTCAGCAGCCACAAAATAGTGCCATGTTACCATTGCCTCTCTGCACATGCTCACCTGGAAGACCGAGCAAGCCTGATAACCTATAAGGGATTACAGCTTGTCTTCTTGACACACATTTTTCATTTTCTTCCATCAAAAAAAGGAAAGAAGTCCTGAAGAATTTAGAAGCTAATTTTTGAGAAATAACTTAAAGATATGAGAATGTGGCTTCCCTTAAAATACTATGAGGAGAGTATTAAAACAAATCCCACCCAAAATGTTTGCACGTCTTTAAGACGATGCATTGTGAATGCTAAACTAAACTCAAGTAGCTCTTGAAAGCCTTTGTAAATTAGTAGTGCTATGTGTGAGTTAATGCAGCTCCAGGGTAGCAGTGAATTATGCATAATCTCTCTTTAAAACCGGAGTTCATTTTATTCCACACATTAATATTTATATAGAAGGGCTCAGTTTTGAACTCCCCATTCATGCCCTAACTAGTAGATAGAAACTTTTTATGCTGAATTATCTGGTAAAAAGAATTACAGGGAAATGTTATTTGCCCCTGAATATTAATTACAACAAATGTGGTAGTATTTTGTTCATATTTTGCTCCAAGTACAAATTTAAATCTACAAAGTGCAAATGCAGCTTTTGCCATTGAAAGTTGGCTATAAAAATTGTGTGATGGCTGGTCCTTGTAGAATCTAGTAAGGCTCTCTGGGTCTGGGTGTGCGTGTGTGTGTATATATGACGTAGATTACACTAAGCTGCGGGGAGAGGTAGATACGCTGGAGGGTAGGGATAGTGACCTAGACAAATTGGAGGATTGCGCCAAAAGAAATCTGATGAGGTTCAACAAGGACATGTGCAGAGTCCTGCACTTAGAAAGGAAGAATCCCATTCACCGCTACAGGCTGGGGACCGACTGACTAAGCAGCAGTTCTGCAGAAAAGGACCTGGGGGTTACAGTGGACGAGAAGCTGGGTATGAGTCAGCAATGTGCCCTTGTTGCCAAGAAAGCCAACGGCATATTGGGCTGTAGTAGTAGGAGCATTGCCAGCAGATCGAGTGATTATTCCTCTCTATTCAGCACTGGTGAAGCCACATCTGGAGTATTATGTTCAGTTTTGGCCCCCGCACTGCAGAAGGGATGTTGACAAATTGGAGAGAGTGCAGCGGAGGGCAATGAAAATGATTAGAGGGCTGGGGCACATGACTTACGAGGAGAGGCTGAGGGAACTGGGGTTATTTAGTCTGTAGAAGAGAAGAGTGGGGGCGGGGGGATTTGATAGCAGCCTTCAACTACCTGAAAGGGGGTTCCAAAGAGGATGGAGCTAGACTGTTCTCAATGGTGGCAGATGACAGAACAAGGAGCAATGGTCTCAAGTTGCAGTGGGGCAGGTCTAGGTTGGATATTAGGAAACACTATTTCACTAGGAGGATGGTGAAGCATGGGAATGGGTTACCTAGGGAGCTGATGCCATCTCCATCCTTAGAGGTTTTAAGGACTGACTGGACTAGATGACCTCCTGAGGTCTCTTCTAACCCTAATCTTCTATGTTTCTAGCTAGCCCAATTCACACTGAACACATAGGGCAAAATTTATTTATTTATTTATTCAGAGGTGGCACTTCATTGACTTCAGTGGAGTTACACTGGATTTACACCGCCGTCCTCTCTTAACATACAGCTCTTTGTATCCTTGCAAGTCAATGGTGTCCAACCTCTGGCCCATGTGCCACTTGGTTCTAAACTGTGGCCCTTGAGAGCATCTGTGTAAAGAGGAAAATGTGTATTTGATTATCAAATGAAAATATGTTCCCTAAGCCATGTCCTGCAACTTTCACATGGAAGTGGTTGAATGAGTCCCATTGATACAGGGATACAGTAGAGAGTGCTGCCTCCCCAATTTCCTCTCATTGCTCCCCCTGCAGCCACAGGAACAGCTCTGAGGTGAGCCGAGAGCACCCAGAATAACTGTTGCCACTTCCCTGCTGCAGTTGTTCAGCAACCTCCCTGCTTCTGCACCACAGGGGGAGGAGAGAATAGCCTTGACAATTCTACTGCCTGCTTCCTTGCTAGCCTGTGGAAGCCCCACAGATAACAAGGTAAGAGTTTGACTTGCTCTTCCTGAGTCTAGGAGAGTACCTAGCAAAGGAAGACTCTCTTCCCCCATAGAGAAATTGAGGGAAGTCCTGCAAATAAGAGGAGAAGCTGAGAACTAACAACCAGTTACAGCTTCATGATTCTCTCCCCCAGCCCAAGTTAGAGCAGGCTCCAGGCTGCTCTTCCAGCTTGTTCCAGCTGTTGAATATTTCTTAAGGGCTGTGTGCCAGATGGGGATAGCCAGGAGATCAGACTGAGCACATTGGTCCCTTCTACCTTAAAGTCTATGAGTCTATAGCCTCCACTGGCATATTAGCACCCCACAGTCTTTAATATATTTATCATCACAACAACTTGTGAGGTGGAGAAGTACTATTTTGACTCATTTTTACAGGTGGGAATCTGAGGCACAAAGGGTATGTCTGCTGTGAAGCTGGGAGCATGTCTCCCAGCCCATAGATGGACACACGCAGGGCTGGCCCCAGGCACCAGCGAAGGAAGCAGATGCCTGGGGTGGCAATAGAAAGGAGCGGCAGTCCGTCTGTTGTTGGGGAGGCATGTCTGGGTCTGTGGTAGCAATTCTGTGGTGGGTCCTTCAGTCCCTCTCATCCTCTTCAGTGGTAGCTCAATAGGGTTTTTCTTTTTTCTTTTTTTCCTTTTTTCCTTTTTTTTTTTTTCCTCCTTCACCACTTGGGGTGGCAAAAAATCTGGAGCCGGCACTGGACACACGCCAACTCTACTCGAGTGTCATGCTAAAAATAGCAATTTGGCTGCATAAGCACAAACAGTGGCATAGGCTAGACACTCGAGTACAGATATATGAGGGTCAGGCAAGTTTGCACACAGGCGGCTAGCCCAAGCTGCCGCTAGTGCTGGAGCATCCACACTGCTATTTTTAGTGTTCCAGTTTGAGTAGAACTGGTGTGTGTCTGCCTACCCAGGCTCACTCCCAGCTGTAGTGTAGACGTACCGGAGGTCACACATAAGGGTAGAACTCTGAGTCTCTGAGTCCCAGGCTAGTGTCTTGACATACTCTGTCTTCTGTTCTCTCGGAGTGCTGTGGGCCTTGGTATCATGGCAAACTTAATCAGTGTGCTCTTCACGCACTTTTTCAGCTAATTAATTAAGATGTTAAATTAAATAAGTCCTTGTATTGCTGATTCCTATAGTACCTGCCTCTAGAGAGAGATTTTTGCTGCAGCAGTGGAATGTGAAAACATCCAGCTGCCAAATTTTATGAATCCAGCAAAAATACAATTCTCCCACTGTTGCCTATGGTGTGAATATTTTTTGTGTGCGCAGCTCTGCCTGTGCTACCACTATCTTAGTTGTTGCTTGGTAACGATTGTATGATACCAGGAGACTGGAAACTATTCTTTTTTTAAAACTAAAGTCTAATTCTGATATTAGGTCCTGCATGTTAATAGTCTCAGGGTTTGGCTACACTTGCACTTCAAAGCGCTGCCACGGCAGCGCTTTGAAGCGCTAAGTGTAGTCAAAGCGCCAGCGCTGGGAGAGAGCTCTCTCAGCGCTGTCCGTACTCCACCTCCCTGTGGGGAATAACGTACAGCGCTGGGAGCCGCGCTCCCAGCGCTGGGGCTTTGACCACACTGGCGCTTTGCAGCGCCGCAATTTGCAGCGCTGGAGAGGGTGTGTTTTCACACCCTGCTGCAGCGCTGCAAATTTGCAAGTGTAGCCAAGGCCTCAGTCACTCATGAATATTGCTGAGAATGCTGTGCTGTGTGTGTCCAGCCAAGTAATATTCTTGGAAATGTTCCTTTGTAACATGCAAATTTATTACTCTATTTTCACTGAATACATTAAAGGAGAAATAATGCCAAGTAAGTTTAAAAGTAAATATTTTATACTCCCTCCGTGGAATTATGGAGGCACTGTGAGTAGAGGTAGTGGAACAGTGAAGTGATGGTGCAGGAACTTACAAACATGAGCTCTATAATTCAGTGAGATTTTAACACCTTAAGTAGAAAGCTATATTGCCACATAAAGCAGATAAACAAATAATGTGGAAGTGTTGTATAGTGCAGAGGATAATATATTTAAATATTAGTATGTGTGTGTGTTGCTATTGTCAGTATTCAGGTACCTTCCAGACCTGCCTTGTGTGGTTGTAAAGATAAAGAAATGAGAAAAAATATTTTTTTTAAAGTGGCACCATTGATGAGATTGTAATTTTAGTAATGAATAAAATAAAGTATTGTACTAAATTACTGGTTAAAATGTAACAGAGAAACAATAAAAATGGATAAGTAAAAAGTAGTAGTGGGGGGGGAGAGAGGAACCCACTGTGCCTTGACTTTAAAAGCATCATACTTCCTAGGTGTTGCAAATTGTTATTACGCAGCCACTTCTGACCAGTTGAGGCTATTAATCCTTTTACTTCTGCATTCTGTTGCAGCCTTTGTGGTGCTGCTAAATGCAGTGGGGTGTTTTTCAGTACCAAGGCTTTGTTGAATTGTGAGAACTTTTATAATACAGAAATATGTCAGATGTATGAGACAATACTGGCAGCCAGTATGTACTGAACCTTGTATGATGATGCTGAAAAGGATTGTTTGGGAGCCTGCCTAGGCTAGTGTGTTAAAAAATGCAGTTTTTCTTCCAAACACAATCTCTGCTGACATTCTGAAAATTGTTGTTTCTCACAGCAAGTATCCACTGCTCTCTCTAAAATGTCGTAATTTGAACACAGTCACAGTACAGTCCCTCCAGAACTGTAGGGGTGGGAGGAGAGCTAAAAAGCATAGCATATGTTACAGTCTAACAGTAGCAGCAAAATCTGTCCCAACAATTCATGCTGTTGTAAATGAACATGAAAATGAATCCAATGTGGCAGATCTGTATTTTTAAAAAGAGATATTGGTTCACATAAAATTCTATTGGAACATAGTTCTTAAAAAATATATATATATATTTAAGATGAATCTGATTGGCCAGTTTGCAGGAACCTGTGGGTTTCTACATGGAGAAAGTTGTAAATTTTTTGAGATTTTTCATCCCCTGTGGAAATTGTTGATGTTTGTAGCAAAACCAACTTTCCAAAACATGAGTTATTTGCTGGATGAAAATTACTGCCTCATTTTGTTGAAACAAAATAGACAAGGTAAAATTATGTTTGTAGAGCACCTATCACAATGGGGTCCTGATCCCTGACTGCGGTTGGTAGTTACTGCCCTCATACACATAATTAACAAAAATGCTAGTGAGAGAATGCTGCTTACCTGGAGATGTGGTGGATTCTCTGTCACTTGTAGACTTTAACTCAAGACTGGATGTCTTTCTAAAAAGATATGATACAGCTCAAACAGAAGTTAAGGGCTTGACACAGAAATTATTGGGTGGGGCTCATTGGCCTGGGTTATACAGGTGGTCAGACTAGATGTATGAATCTAAGACTTATCAAAATATTTATAACTTTATAATTTAAGTGCAAAAGATGCATCAGTACTGTACAGCACACAAATAAAGACAGCCTTTGCCCTGAAGTGTTTATAATCTTTTGGTTCAAATGAGAATATAATCTCTGTGATATCTCAAATTTGTGATGGCAGTGTTTTGTTTTATTTAATTACCATTACCAGCAGGTCATCAAGACAGTCAGGATACAATATGGCTTTGACAGTACTACCCACCCCCCACATTTAAAATCGTGATTGTTTTAAAAATCATAAAATTTTAAAAATATTAAATGTGGAATTTTTTTTTGTTTGTCTTCTGGTTTTTGACCTGTTACAGGTCACATTTTCAAGCTTTTCTCCACAACCATGTGGGCTAAAAAATTATTTAAAAACCATCACAAGATGAGAGGGTTTTGTTTTTTTTTACATAATCAGGTGACTCCATGAGCTGGGGCTTTCAAGAAAAACACCTCAAGAGTTGTCAACAATGCGGATGTAACTCAAATCTACACAGTCTTAGTTTTGAGGGAAAAGGATAGTGGTTTCGTGTGAGTCTCCAGTATTTAGGGACTGATTCTGTGAAGTACAGAGAACTCAGAACTTGTCTTGAGCAAAATGGGGATTGATGATATTCAGAATTTCACAGGACTGGGCCCATATGGAGAAGAGAATTGGTTCTTGTTGCTAGTTATTATGGTGATCATGTACAACAAACAGCTTTCCTTATGCCACATTTTGATGTTTTTGATTGCTAATATTACACTATTTAATGTTTGCCTTCAACTGCTATCAAGACTAAAATAATACATGGGGAGAAATACATCTGAAAAAGATACCATAAATTCTGCATGCAAATTTGCATTTGTGACTTATGTGGGCATTAATGTTCAATATGCGCAATACCTGGTCTTTTGCAGATTTGTCTTTATCCCCTCTAACGTCCTGTAAACAGGCAGCAGCTAATTTCTGACATCTGAGGAGCAGGAAAAGGCTGTGTATGCACCTCTCAAACTGTGCAGAAGATGAGAAATGATGGTAAAAATAAATGTCAAAGCCTTTTGATTCCCCATTCCTCCCTGTGGCAGTAAATGTATTCAGAAAGGAAGCGCTTTAGATTTATAAATGTTAGCACGCTGACTGAAGTCAAACTAATTCACTCTATAAACTTCCCTGGCATTATGAAAACTTTACAAAGAGATCATTGCATGTAAAATAAAAAATTACTATAAATTTAACTTTCTTTAAAAAGTCACCAGACATTTAGCACCTCTCTGTATATTTTCAGCATTTAGAAACATTTCATAAGTAAATGGAAACACTATAGAGATGACAGAATAAATTATGCCTCTTAAAGTTTATATATAAAATAAATAGTATGTGTTAGCTTTCCACATATCTGGGCTGAAATGGGGGACTTGAGCAGCTAAAACAAAAACAAAACAACAAATGCATTAGATCTTCTCTAATCACCACAGAGTTTTCCAAGTCAGATAACTAGTGAAATGATCACATCATAACAGTCCCCTGTGGTAGGCATTTAGGCTAATTTCAGCCACTGATGGCTGTCACTGTAATAGCTGTGAAAACTCGGGGGAAATCCAGGTCCACTGAAGCCAATGAAAAATTTTCTTCAGTGGGAACAGGGATTCTACTCTTTTGCTGGTATAGTTGAACTACCTATACTTTTTGCGAGTATAAGATGTGTCTGCATGGCATATTTTGATGGCGTGGTTATGTCACTTAAGGTACGTATACACTACAATGAAAAACCTGTGACTGACCCATGTCAGCTCACTCAGGTTCGCAGGGCTTGGGCTAAAAGGCTTTTTAACTGCAGGATAGAAATTTGGGCTCTAGTTTCCAGTGAGGTGGAAGGGTCCCAGAGCTTGAACTGCAGCTTAAACCCAAATGTCTGCACCAGAGTTAAACATCCCCATAGCCTGAGCCCCATGAGCTTGAGTCAGCTGGTACAGGCCAGCTGCAGATGTCTAATTCCAGTGTAGAGATACCTGAAGGGCATGATTTTATTTTCACACTCCAAACTAACATAGCTATGATGTCAAATCTTTGTCATATATACCAGACCTTAAAGAAGAATTAGTAGGGAGTTGGGGATCCTCCCCTATGCAGACACCGGCAGACCCTTAGTCTCTCCCATTCAGTCAGGCACATCTGCCTCTGTCTCTGTGTGGCCCTGAAGCCACCCTATCCCCATGTGGTCTTGCAGTCCCCCTCCCATTCAGCCTCTGGCTAAATACTACACCTCACTAACTCCTGAGCTTGTGCCCCAGTCTGTCCCCCCACTAGCCCTTGTGAACCCCAGTCTGTGATGCTCCCAGCAGCCTGTGTGGCCCGCTCTGTCCATTCTGTGCCTCTTCACCTGTCCTCACTCTGAGGAACACAGCCTCTCGCTGGCTGGCTGCCCTCTCTTCTGGCACCACAGCATACCCTGGTGGGAAAAAGGTGTAACCACAGCACCTCTCCAGTAGAATCTATATTCTGCAGAGAAAAAAAAATCTTGTAGGGGGACATGAATTCTGCGCATGTGAAGTAGCACAGAAATTCCCCCAGGAGTGAACTCTGTGGGTTAGTCTATATTACAAAAAGTGGTCGAACTTAGGTGAGGGCTTGCTAATATGTCTTTCTTATCTTAACATGCACCTAACTTTGACCACTTTTCCAGACTAGAGATGGGCAAAATATATTTGACAAATTGTTCTTTTCATTTTGGAAAATACCTTTTTTGGAGTCCAAAACTATTCACTGAATTTGTGTCAAATTTGAAAATAGCTTTAGTAGGGAAAAATTCTTTTGAAAGAGTTGTACCAGTATACTGTCCTCTCTTTTGGTTTAGATGTGGCTCCAGCAATCTTCCAGTGGCTCAGGAAAAGCTATTACATCCATATGCCAAGTATGCTGCTGCTTACCTGGATGATATGATCATATACAGCCAAGACTGGGGGACATACTGAGAGAAGATGGAAGCAGTACTGGATACCCTAAAGAAAATTTATCTCACTACTAATCTGTTCAAGTGTGCAATAGGGCTAGCGGAAGCTAAATACCTTGGATACCTCATGGGGAGAAGTGTAGTGAAACCTCAAATGAGCAAGTTAGAGGTGATCCAAAGTTGGCCCTGACCAATCTAGAAGAAACAGGTCAGAGCATTTCTGGGTATACTACAGGTGATTAATTTCCCACTTTGCTACCAGGGCATATCCTTTGATGGGGCCCAAACATAGTGAAATGGACCAGAATGGCTGAAGAAGCTTTTGCAAGTCTGAGGACAGCACTCTGCAGTTGTCTAGTCCTGGTAGCCCCAGGCTTTGAGAAGAAGTTTATACTACAAATGGATGCCTCTGAGGTAGGATTAGGAGCCATGCTTTCTAAAATGTTAGGAGAGGAATAGCATCCAGTCTTGTACCTTAGTGGGAAACTCCCTCTCAACAAAAGTAGGAATGGGCCATGGAACCCCTCCAGTGCTACCAACTCAGATGGAGGCCCTTGTTACAGACCACACACCCCTGAAATGGATGTATTGGAACAAAAGAAAGAACTGCCAGGGTAATGAGATGGTTCCTATTGTCACAACCCTTCCACTTCAGAGTACAGCACAGGGCAGGAATCGAGCAGGGCAGTGCTGATGACCTGTCAATGGTGCAATGTTTCTTGGCCCAAGTAACCCAATCCCATGGTTTTGCTCGGGGGAAAGGAGGAGGATATGGGACAAAGTCAGGCTGGACAGCTATAAGAGAGTGGTGGAAAGTGGGTATATTAGCCCTAGAATGATAAAGACCCTTTTCTCTATGAGGTGAAAAGGGGTTACCTCAGGTCAGTGAGGACCTGAGTCCAATTAAGGGCTGCCTGAGACCTAAAGAAACCCCTCCTCTGGTAAGAGGAGTAGGCAAGCTGTTGCAAGGCTAGAGGCACCAGGGAGAAATCATTTGATTCAAAAGTATTTGAAAAACAAAAAAATTAGTTTCAAGTTGACTCAAACATTTTGGTCACTTTTAAATGAATTTTTTTGAATTTTTTTGATTTGACAATTTTTTTAAATAAATCAACACTCACCAAACAATTAAGGTGTGAGATCACACAATAAATGTTCTCTGGCCCCCCAGGAAAATCTGTTCAGGTCTTGTTTATATGTCAGAAAGTTTAAAAATGAAAGGTCCAGGCCCAGTGACAATCAAAGGGATTGAAATAAGGAGTAGTTCTATGTGGTGGTGGTATTTTACACAGGTGGTTGGAAATTTTCCAAGAGAGAGTTTTTTCATCTGAAAATGCCGATTCCTCAAAAGTGACTAGTTTCTGTGGACTGTGTCACTTACGCAGGGCTGGCCTTACCATGAGGCCAACTGAGGCGGCTGCCTTGGCTGCCAGACTGTGTGTGTGTGTGGGGGGCATCACTAAGACCCAGAGTGTAGAAAATTGTCTGCTGCTGGTGCATATGTATTCTCTCTGCTCTAGATGCACAGAGATGGAGGAGTGCTGTGCTGGAGGAAGGAGGGCACAAGAGACATAACAGGCAGGCAGGAGAAAAGGTGGGAGGAAATAACAAAGCAGCAGGAGCTGCAGGGAGAGAGAGGAGGAGGAGCCTTTTATGTACCTTATATAAATCCATGGTACGCCCACATCTCGAATACTGTGTACAGATGTGGTCTCCTCACCTCAAAAAAGATATTCTAGCACTAGAAAAGGTTCAGAAAAGGGCAACTAAAATGATTAGAGAGGGTCCCATACGAGGAAAGATTAAAGAGGCTAGGACTCTTCAGCTTGGAAAAGAGAAGACTAAGGGGGGATATGATATAGGTATATAAAATCATGAGTGATGTTGAGAAAGTGGATAAGGAAAAGTTATTTACTTATTCCCATAATACAAGAACTAGGGGTCACCAAATGAAATTAATAGGCAGCAGGTTTAAAACAAATAAAAGGAAGTTCTTCTTCACGCAGCGCACAGTCAACTTGTGGAACTCCTTACCTGAGGAGGTTGTGAAGGCTAGGACTATAACAATGTTTAAAAGGGGACTGGATAAATTCATGGTGGCTAAGTCCATAAATGGCTATTAGCTAGGATGGGTAAGAATGGTGTCCCTAGCCTCTGTTCGTCAGAGGATGGAGATGGATGGCAGGAGAGAGATCACTTGATCATTGCCTGTTAGGTTCACTCCCTCTGGGGCACCTGGCATTGGCCACTGTCGGTAGACAGATACTGGGCTAGATGGACCTTTGGTCTGACCTGGTACGGCCATTCTTATGTTCTTATGTACCTCTCTAGCACGCCCAGGAGCCTAGGCTGATTAACACCAGCTTCTCAGGGAGCTTCCTGTTTCCTGTTGCTTCCCTGAACCCACTTGAGGAGAACAGGCAGTCAACTGAAGTAGTAGGAGCCAGTTAGGCCCTTAAGACGCTCATATCCTCCCTCACTCAGGCCCTGGTAACAGCCTGCTTATTTGTCCCCTTCAACTGATTGTTGAGAGCCAGTATAGCTCTCACAGAATACTGAGTGAAAGAAGAAAATGCCCC
Organism: Mauremys mutica; assembly: GCF_020497125.1. Lineage (NCBI taxonomy): Eukaryota > Metazoa > Chordata > Testudines > Geoemydidae > Mauremys > Mauremys mutica. Next base: position 179,719,836 of record NC_059072.1, on the reverse strand, counting down.
TCTGGGGCAGCATTCAGAAAAAGAAAGCAAGAAAAGGAAGCTTTTCTGTCTAAGCAGGAAGGAGCTCTCTTGAGATACATAGACACAAATGTTCATTGTGAGCAGTGATGAGCTGCCAAATTTTTAACAACGGGTTCCCTCCTCCCTCCAAAATTTTAACAACGGGTTCCCTCCTTCCCCCCCCTCCGGGGGGGGGGTCGTGCCCCATCCAACCCCTCATGTTCCTTGACACACACACTCTGAGACCCCTGACCCATCCCCCCCTTCCCTGTCCCGACTGCCCCTTGCCGCCCCACCCAACCCCTCCTCTCATTCTCAATGGCCCCCCAGAACCCCTACCCCATACAACTACCCCTTCTCTCTGTCCCTGAGTGCCCCCACCACCTCATCCAACCCTGCTCTTTCCTGACTGCTCCCCCGGACCCTTGCCCCCATTCAATCCCCCTGTTCCCTGCCCTCTGACCCCCCCACCCCCAAACTCCCCTACCCTCTCTCCAACACCCCCTCCCTGCCCCCTTACCGCGCTGCCTGGACGTGGCTGGGCCGGAACAGGAGTCGCGCGGCCGGAGGATGCGGCGGGAGCCCAGCGGCCGGAGCCAGGTGGCTGGCCGGGTGGAGCCAGGGAGGGCTGCGGCCAGAGCTGGAGCCGGGCAGCCGGGGCCGCCGCCACGCCCAGACCCACGCTGCCGGAGCCCGGCCCCCTGGCAAAACAGCAGGGGCGGCTGGAGCCACGGGGCCAGGCCGGGCTGGAGGTGGGGGGCCGTGTCCAGAGCCGAGCATCCCGGTAGGTGGGGGCACGGCAGGGCCGGGGGGCGTGCGGCCGGAGCCGGGCGGCCGGGGAGGGGTTCGGGGGGGGGGTCGTGGACACGGGGCCATGCCGCAGCCGGTGAGGGTCGGGCGGGGACCCGGGGATGGGGGGGGGGGGCGGACAGGGCCGGGAACGCGGGGCCGGGAACGTGGGGGGGGGGCGCGGCCCGGGGGGGGCGGGCGGGGACCCGGGGCCGGGGGGGGCCGGGGGGCCGGGCAGGGTCCCGGCCGGGAACGCGGAGTGGGGGGACGCGGCAAGAGAGGGTTGGGCGGGGACCCGGGGATGGGGGGGGGACGGGCAGGGCCGCGGGGGGGGGATGCGGCCAGGGAGGGTCGGGCGGGGACCCGGGGATGGGGGGGGCCGCGCAGGGCCGCGGGGGGGCGGGGATGCGGCCAGGGAGGGTCGGGCGGGGACCCGGGGACGGGGCGGGCCGGGTGGCCGGGCAGGGTCGCGGCCAGGAACGCGGGGGGGGGGACGCGGCCAGGGAGGCCGGTGAGGGTTGGGCGGGGACCCGGGGTGGGGGGGGGCCGGGCAGGGTCGCGGCCGGGAACGCGGGGGGGGGACGCCGCCAGGGAGGGTCGGGCGGGGACCCCGGGACGGTAGGTGGGGGCACGGCAGGGCCGGGGGGGTGCGGCCGGAGCCGGGCGGCCAGGGAGGGGTTCGGGGGGAGTCGGGGATGCGGGGCCGGGCAGGGTCGCGGCCGGGGAGGCGGGGACGGGCCGCGGCCAGGGACCGGCCGGGGCACACGCCCCCCCGCCCCCAGTTTCCTACCTCAGCGTTGTCTTCCTGGGCCGGGGAAGCCTGCTTGCTTCTCAGCCCTCCCAGGCTTCCCGCGCGAACAGCTGATTCGCGGGAAGCCGTGGGGGAGGAGAAGCAAGGAGGAGCTTCATGGCAGGAGGTGGAGGTAGAATTCGCAACGGTTCGCGCCAACCGTTTGCTAAAATTAGACACCGGACAGAGAACTTTAGCATCGGGTTCTCTGTCCGGCATCTAATTTTAGCAAACGGTTCGCGCGAACCGTTGCGAACCATCTGCAGCTCACCCCTGATTGTGAGTCTTCCGACCCCAGTGAGGATGTGAGTGGTGAGGAGATGCCTGATCTTCCAGTTAGTCAGAGTGCAGGTGACCTGGCAGATACTGCAGCATCCATATCTCCATCTCAAATGGATGTAACAATGCATGTAACATTCCTGAAGGAAAGTGTAGATCAGAGAAGAGTGTGGTGGAGGTGCAAGAAACAGCTGCTGCTGAGTTTAGTTCCTTAAGTCTAGATGATCCAGGACTGTGGACCCACTTGAGCAGTAGCCTGAGGGGCTTCCTTGTACTGCATGGACCACAGCAAGTGAAAAACTTTATGTTCCCCAAAGACAATGAAAATAGAAGTTTCCATCCAACACATTACTGGTGTGAAATCCCCAATGGTGACAAAGTGGAGAGGCCATTTCTTATGTACTCAAAAACCCAGAATGCTGCATACTGTTTTTGTTGGAAACTCTTCCAGTCTAATGTTCCAGCCACATTGGGTTCTACAGGAACAAAGGACTGGAAAAATCTGGCTAGAAATCTGGCATGCCATGAGAAGGCAGCAAATCAGCAGAGTGCATTCCATAGGTGGAAAGAGCTTGAGATGAGACTAAGGTTAAAGGCCACCATAGATGATCAGCATCAAGAGAAGATTTCATCAGAGTCTCTTTACTGGTAAAATGTTCTGAAAAGGCTCATTGCCATTGTGAGAATGCTTGCTAACCAAAACCTAGCACTGCGTGGCACTTCAGATCAGCTGTATGTGCCAGACAATGGAAACTTCCGTAAAATTGTGGAGCTGATGGCTGAGTTTGATGCTGTACTCCAGGAGCATCTAAGAAGAGTCACCACCCAAGATATGTACACACACCACTACCTTGGAAAAACAATTCAAAATGAGATCATACAGTTACTGGCAACAAGTCAAACAGAAGATTGTGGCAGATCTGAAGTCAGCAAGATATTACTCTGTTATTCTGGACTGCACACCTGACTTCAGCCATATGGAACAAATGACTTTAATGGTGTATTTTGTAACAACAACAGAACCTAGTGAAAATGTCCCTACAATGGTGTCTGTCAGAGAGCATTTTCTAGAATGTATGGACATTAATGATACAACAGGCGCTGGTATGACAAATGTGCTTCTTAAAAAGCTGGAAGATATGGGAATTGCGATAGCTGACATGAGAGGTCAGGGCTACGATAATGGTGCCAACATGAGAGGAAAGAACAGGACACGGATCCGAGAGTTAAACCGTCGAGCTTTTTTTGTCCCGTGATGTTGTCATTCATTGAACTTTGTGGTCAGTGATGCAGCATCAGGTTCTAGTGAGGCTGCTGAATTTTTTAATGTAATTCAAAGCATCTATGTATTTTTCTCTGCATCAACTCATCGATGGCAAATTTTGAAGCAGCATCTGGGAACATCCTCTCTGACACTGAAACCACTGAGTGCCACATGATGGGAAAGTCGAGTGGAGGTGATAAAGCCTATCAAACACCAAATTGGGAAGATAGATGGTGCCGTAGTTGCCATTATGGAGGATAATGCTATGACAGGAACTGTTTGTGGGAGAACAGTGGCAGAGGGAAATGGAATCACCAGAAACATACATAACTTCAAATTTCTGTGTGGCTCTGAGCAGGGGGTTGGACTAGATGACCTCCTGAGGTCCCTTCCAATCCTGATATTCTGTGAAAATCAGGCAACAATTTTGTTTTCTGTGTCCCTTTAAATGATTTGGACATCTTGCTGCCACATGTAGGCTATCCATTGATTTTGTTGATGTAACACCACCAAATTAGCTTGTCCTGTCCTCTTGTGCATGTCTGCATTCTAACTTAATAGGCACTATTTGGTCATCAACCCAGTTTTTCTGATGGTGGAAGTTAGAAGAAACTGAAAGCTAATTATTGTAAGCAGAGCCCATCATTGGATCATTTGCATTCACAGCAGTTTGGAGATAACAGACCAAAACAGTTATTCATAGTGAATAGTCATTGATTTTTGTTTGGAACAACTACTCTAGCTACTGGGCCAGATCTTTGGTCCTGCTGAGCTGTACAGGTGCAGGTCGGTGCATGTGTTTGCGTGTGTGTGCACATGCACACAGATGGCTTAAATAGCCTTTATTCTTGCCATGCAGGGCCAGTCCCACTACCCAAGTCCTGCTGTGTGTACACTGACTGCAACAGTCCCTGGAGGCCAAAGAAATAGCTGAGAACTGGTGTGTTATAGGGATATCCAGGTGACAACCCCTCCCCTCTGCTACATTGCAGGCGGGTTGAGGGAGAAGGCATGTAAAGGCATTCTGCGTGGGCTAGACACGGTCAGAGAATTACCATTATACTGGACTGATCCTCTCCAAGGTCAGTTTACATTGGTGGTGCAATGCAAAGTGGATGCCTCACACTGATAAAAATGGCCCACATGTCCCTTTAGACTAGAACAAATTGGTTGATGGTCTCTCCTATTTTTGAAGAGTGCCCCTTTCTCTGTAGCTCAAAGAACAAACTATGAAAGACTCTGTCCTTTTTGTTATATTAGGTTTGGATAAAAATCATCATAATAAACAATAATACAAAGGAAAACCTTCGCTGCAGGGCCACTGTATTTTTCCCTTTGGAAATTCACAATGCTCCATTGTGCCAGTAGTGTTTGGCATTCTTCCAAATGGGGGACGTTCTGTGTGGCAAATATTGAGTACTGCAATGTACTAGGATGCCCATAAGCCAGCAGTGCTGCTGGAGCCTTTGTGAAGTTTGTTTAAACAAAACATTTTAAACAAATGGAAGCGACGAATAACTAGCAATTGCTGACAGTTTTGCTTTGGGTGTGAAGATCTTCTCCTTGCATATGGACAGAAATTTTAAATTAAAATGAAAGAATGGAAATAGAAAAATAAATAAATGAAAGTCACATGGACACATTTAGGTCCTGATCCTGTAAGCGGAACCACACAGTTGGACCCTTGCAACACTGTATTGCCCTGCTGTAGTCAATGGGGTTGGGGGAGAAACAGCAGGATGCTGCCCACCTGGGTCAACCTGAAGAGTCAGGTAATGTTGTAAACTCATTTCTAAAGGGAAGAGCATGTCTCTCTATGTCATCATATTGTATTTTGTAAACTAGGGCTGAAGAGAGAGGCAGTCAACTGTTCTATTTCTGAAAATATGAACTCTGTTAGTGAAGAACTTTTAACTTCATGAATTTACACTCAGAGAACAACCATAGTTTGCCCGACTAATATGTCAAGTACATCATTTGAAATATCATTTGAAACTATAGGTACTATTGTCCTAGTGGCAGTAAAAAAAAAACCTATGTATGTTTATTTTTTGCTCTGACTCATCAATGTCTAAATGGCTAAAAGCACGGGGGGGTTATGTGTATATAGAGAAAAAAATTGGATTTGGACTGGAAACTTATATGGCAAGTATCAGTCTAATGGAATTTAAAACAGATGAGATATTGATCCCTAAAAAAAAACCACCTTAAACTTTCAGTATCTGCAAAATTAATAACTTCACTTTCAAAAGGTTGCTGAAAATCTTTTTGTGAAATTGCCAGAAGATAGGGGTATTCCTGCCTTTTTATTCAGAGAATGACAAATATAAGAGAAAGAGAAAGAGACAGACAACCTGACCCTCTCCTGGACCAGTATTCTTGTTAATTCCCGAATCTATTCGCTACTTGGTGCTGAAAGGGCTAGCTTGTGCCTTTAAGACTCGGTACGTCTTTACTACCGGCCGTATCGGCGGGTAGCAATCGATTTCTCGGGGATCGATATATCGCATCTCATCTAGACGCGATATATCGATCCCCGAACGCGCTCCTGTCAACTCCGGAACTCCACCAACGCGAACGGCGGTAGCGGAGTCGACATGGGGAGCCGCGGACGTCGATCCTGCGCCGTGAGGACGGTAGGTAATTCGATCTAAGGTACTTCGACTTCAACTACGCTATTCACGTAGTGTAGACCAGCCCACACTCTGGGATGGATAGGGAGCAATGCAGACTCTTGAAAGTTCTCCCCAGCTATGCAGACTGGAGCACAATTTGCTATATCCCCTGAAAGGGTTCAGCATATTTCCTGTGCAGCTGGCTACTTTATGTAGAAATGGCTTCACCCACTTCCTGATTTCCAGACCAGAATTCAGGGGCTAAAGGGTGAAGTGGGACAGAGGTGGATTAGAAGCTGCAGGTAAAAATAGGCTAGGACACAGGTATGTTTTAACTGGAGTCCTGAAAGTAGAATTGCCTCTGAAGGAATGTCTGCACTGCAGTTAAAAACCCACTGCTGCCCCATGCCAGGTTACTCGGGCTCACGGGACTTGGGCTAAGGGGATGTTTAATTGTGGTGTAGATTCATAGACTTTTAGGCCAGAAGGGACCATCATGATCATCTAGTCTGACCTCCTCCACATTTCAGGACAGAACCTTATCCACTGACTCCTGAAATAGACTCTGGTTGAGTTACTGAAATCCTTAATGCATGATTTAAAGACTTCAGGTTACAGAGAATCCACTATTTATACCAGTTTAAACCTGCAAGGGCTCTATGCCCCCATAATGCAGAGGAAGGCAAAAAAATAAAATAAAACCTAGGACCCCTGCCAATCAGACCTGGGGAAAAATTCCTTTCCAACCCCAAGTAGGTGATCAGTTAGACCCTGAGCATGTGGGCAAGACCCACCAGCCAGACAACTGGCAAAGAATTCTCTGTAGTAACTCCTATCTAGTGTCCCATCACCGGCAGCTGAAGATATTTGCTGCTAGTAGTTGCAGATCAGCTACATGCCATTGTAGGCAGTATCCTCATATCATCCCTTCCATAAACTTATCAAGCTCAGTCTTGAAGCCAGTTCGTTTTTTTGCCCCCAGTGCTCCCCTTGGAAGGCTGTTTCAGAACTTCATTCCTCTGATGGTTAGAAACCTTTATATATTGCAAGCTTAAACTTGCTGATGGCCGGTTTATATCCATTTGTTCTTGTGCCAGCATTGGCCTTTAACTTAAAATGATTCCTTGCCCTCCCTATAGTTTATCTCTCTGATATTTTAGAGCAATCATATCTCTCCTCAGCCTTCTTTTGGTTAGGCTAAACAAGCCAAGCTCTTTGAGTCTCCTCTCATAAGTCAGGTTTTTCATTCCTCGAATCATCCTAGTAGCCTTTCTCTGCACCTGTTTCAGTTTGAATTCATCTTTCTTAAACATGGGAGACCAGAACTGCACACAGTATTCCAGATGATGTCTCACCAGTGCCTTGTATAATGGTACTACCACTTTCCTATCTCTGCTAGAAATTCCTCTTGATGTATCCTAGGATTGCATTAACCTTTTTTCATGACTGCATCACATTGGCAGCTCATAGTCATCCTGTGATCAACCAATACACCCAGGTCTTTCTCCTCCTCTGTCATTTCCAACTAATAAGTCCCCAGGTTATAGCAAAAATTCTTGTTAGTCCCTAAATGCATAACCAGGCACTTTGCACTATTAAATTTCATCCCATTTCTATTACTCCAGTTTCAAGTTCATGCAGATTTTCTAGTATGCTATTCTGGTCCACCTCCATATTGGCAATACCTCCCAACTTTGTGTCAACTGCACATTTTATTAGCACACTCTCACTTTTTGTGCCAAGGTCAATAATAAAAATGTTAAATAAGATTGGTCTAAAAACCGATCCCCTAGGAACTCCACTAATAACGTCCCTTCACAGTTTAGGGCTTAAATTCAGCCGCACCATCCGCACCATTTGAATATTTTCAAACCCACAGGAGCCCCGTGTCTACCGCAGGGCTGAAAGCCCAAGCCCCGGCGTGCCCTGTGGCACAGAAGCCCTGAGCCCAAGCACCTCCCATGGGACAGAAGCCCTGAGCCCTGACTCCCCACCCGGCGTGACTAAAGCCCCAGCGCTGCTCCCCCCACCGCCCCGCAGGGCTAAAATCCTGCAGCTGAAGGCCAGAGCCCAGAACGGGGGAGGGAGGCATGGGGGACTCTGGGAAATAATCTTAGTATTTAAATCCTGCTCTAGCCTGACAATTCACCTTTCAGTATGACTTGTTGTAGTCACCCTTTTAACCAGTTCCTTATCCACCTTTCAATTCTCATCTTAATCCCTATCTTTTCCAGTTTAACTAATAATTTCCCATGTGGGACTGTATCAAACACTTTACTGAAATCCAGGTAGGTTAGCTCTACTGCATGTTCTTTGTCTAAAAAATTAGTTAGCTTCTCAAAGAAGGAGCTCAGGTTGGTGTGGGGGTGATCTACCTTTTGTATAACCAGGTTGTATTTCATCCCAATTACCACTGACCTCTATGTCCTTAACTACTTACTCTTTCAGAATTTGTTTCAAGACCTTGCATAAAATTAAGGTCAAACTAACAGGCCTGTAGTTTCCCAGATCACTTATTTTCCCTTTTTATAAAGTAAGAACTATATTAGCAATTTTCCCATCAAATGCCCTACCACTGGGATAAAGGTTATGAAGCATGGCACTCAATCACAAATAGTTTCAGGTCAGCTAAAATTGCATGTTTTGCTGAATAAACTATTTGCTTGAAAATTTTTCCCCAGCACTAGTTGTAATGCACCTGGGAATAGTTAAGGTTTTAACATGAACCTTATCTTTGTCATCCTGTTTCTGATTTCAGGCCTACATTTAACTTTTACCTATGAGCTACAGACTATCTAATCAGGAGAAACAGTATATATTATTAAATCCACCCACCAGTTAGAGTTTGGAGACCAGATCTTCCACTGACCCCATGACATGGGCCAGAGACCACAGCCCCTCATATGTAATATTTGACACATGGTATGCTGTAACCATGATAAAACTCTAACTCTGGTCAATTCCTCACCACAATATTAGTCAGAGCCCCCAGCTAGTGGCCAGAGGTCAATTTTTTCCACATCCACTTAGAACATTTCAGGTCACAAACCCCTCTTTATCATACAGGCTATCACAAGACACCTGGAGATTCCTTCTGAGTAGGGCAGAAGGGTATGTGCAGGTTATATGACAATGCAACTAAATACCCAATGTATGCAACAGGAAGCACATTTACCTCAAGTGACAACTAGTGGGGTACTCCCACCAGTAAAGAGGAAGATAAGTGAAGGGAAGCAGGGAAGCGTTCACTTTGGTGTTTGGACTTTTAATTGAATTTTTTTAGACTTTCTGAAGTTAAGGGTTTTTGAATTATTAGGTTCCAAATACTTTGAGATACTATTTTATAAAATTTACCTCTGAATTTCCTCACTTTCAAATATTTGAATTTTGTTAGTATATAACATTCTAATAACGTGTTGTTGTTTTTTTAAAGTATGTATCTTCTTGCAACCATATCTCTATCTCAGGGAAGCTTTTAGTTTTGACTCAGATGTTGGAGTACTACACCTTATCCACTAGATGTCACTCAGAACTCAGAATACTCTCAAACAGTGAAATAAAACTCATGAAGGAGAAATAAGTGGTAAACAGATTAAATGTTAATTAGTTTTCTCATTCATAGCTAAGGCTGTATTCTTTCCAAAATTCTGTGAGTCAGTCCTTAAAGTTAAGAACTGAAATGAGAATGTTTTTCATCAGTGCTTCAAAATGTATGACATTGAGCCTGGACATTGACCTCATTTATACATCATGGTTGCCAACTGGAAATAACATTAGTCCCTTTAAGAAATCTGGGCCTTAGAAAACAAATACTGAGGGGTTTAGGAAGTAACATGTGAGGTCCCTTTAGACTATGAACAGGCTGTTCAGCATTAGGTCAGTATGAAACTTGGTGGCTTCAGTTACAGGAGGGTGAGCAGAGAGCCAACACACTTCAGATGTTTTGATCAGTGGTGGCATGAGGCCCAATAGCAGTTTAGGAGGACCCCAACCTTGCATTTCTCCCTAAACACTAGTCATTTTATTTAACATGGACTTTTAAACAAGTATATTGATGTGTGAGTGTTGATATATATTATTTTCTAGAAATAATGCAATTAGTATTTTTAGGGTGTGAATGAAGGGTAAGGGATTGGCCACAAAATATTCCTCTTTAGAGCACCCAATGGGCTAGCACTGCCTCTGATTTTGATAGCTAACTAACAAAAAATGACTTCCTATCCCAAAGTCCTTCATTTTATTAAGTTCCCACTACGATATATCCTGGTCTACTCTGGTAACCCCAGACTCAATTAATTCAGCTCCACTCCAGCATGGAGGCAAAACCCACCTAACGTAATGCTGGTGCAGTTAGGATTAATGTAGATGAGAGAGCCCCAGCAGGAAAGATGACTCACAAAGAGGGGGTTCTGCCTTTCTTTCTTGCTCCCTCCCTACTCACAAATCCCCAGCTCCATGTGTGGAAGGCTTACCAAGGGGTTGGGAATAAAGCCATGGAGGCAGAAATCTTCACACCCATGCAGAATGCCTGGATCATTGGGGAGAGGGCACAATTTGCACTATAGCTCCATGCAATATGCTACTGTGGTATTTCTGAAAGAGGCTTCCATTGGGAATTCTTTGTGGTGTTCTCCATTTTGGTCATGCCAGTTAACAACAATTTTTTCCATGAAAGCATTAGGGTTCCTGGAAGTTTATGGGCCAAGCTAGGTTTAGTCTTCAGGCATTATAGCGCAACCAAGGCAGGAAAAGGGGTTTTGATAGATTGTAAACTTGAGTCTAAGCTAAGGTTGAGGTGAATTTTTGAACCCAAATTAGGGTTATATTAATTAATGATTTATTAGTAGTATAGATTTATCATTAGCTTTTCTCTGGCACAAAAGGCTCTGTGTAAGCTTGGAGGCTTGTCTCTCTCACCAACAGAAGTTGGTCTACCTTGTCTACCTCAAAAACATTAATTTATCTTAACAATCTTTTGAGTCAGAGATGCAATATTATCTCAGTTTTACTGGTTTGTGACCAGACTAAGATTGGGATTGGAGGCCACCTCATTCACTCAGGTTATAATAATCATAGAAGCATAGTATCAGAGGGGTAGCCGTGTTAGTCTGGATCTGTAAAAGCAGCAAAGAGTCCTGTGGCACCTTATAGACTAACAGATGTGTTGGAGCATGAGCTTTCATGGGTGAATACCCACTTCATCGGATGCATAGAAGCATAGGAATTCAGGACTGGAAGGGACCTCGAGAAGTCATCAAGTCCTGACCCCTGTGCTGAGGCAGGACCAAGTAAACCTAGATCATCATTCACAGGGGTTTGTCCAGCCTGTTCTTAAAAAATTCCAGGGATGGGGATTCCACAACATCCCTTGGAAGCCTATTTCAGAATTTAACTACCCTTACTGTTGGAAAGTTTTTCCCAATATCGCACCTAAATCTTCCTTACTGCAGATTAAGACCATTACTTCTTGTTTGACCTTCAGTGACATGGAGAACAATTGATCACCATCCTATTTATAACAGCCCTTAGCATATTTGAAGACTGTTAGGTCCCCCTTGAATACATCTAACTTATCTAAATATACTTTAACCTGTATTTTCCCTATTTTTCCCTTGCATTCCTTCAGCCTGGTTGTTAAAATTAGTTATGTTGAAAATCTGGTCACCATTACGCTTTTTAGTGAAGTCTGAAGCAAAATAGGCATTAAACACCTTAGCTTTCTTGATGTTGTCAGTTATTAGCTTTTTTTTCCCTGCTAAATAGAGGAGGACCTACAATTTCCTTCATCTTCCTCTTGCTCCTAATATATTTAAAGAAGCTCTGCTTATTGCCTTTTATGTCCCTTGCTAGGTGTAACTCATTTTGTGCCTTAGCCTTTCTGATTTTGTCCCTGTGTGTTTGTGCTATTCTGGTCCAGAGATTTATTCAACCAAGTCTCTGTGATGCCAGTTTTAAGTTAGAATTTAGCTTATGTACTAATAGTTCCAGTTCTTCCTTTTTATTCCCCATACTCCTTACATTTCTGTATAGACATCAAAGATGTTGAGCAGATGCTTCCACTGATTTCACTATTCTTGTTCCTATGACCCGATTGTAATTTCCATATCCCCTCCAACATCTAGCTTTGTATTAGTCACCTCTTTTATGCTTACCTGTGTGCTTTTTCACCTGCTCCATTTAAAGCCCTTACTTGGTAGCCTGGTGAGTCAGTGACCAAGGCTAGTTCAAAGCTCTAAGGGGTAAGGTTTTGGCCAGACTGTTTCTAGGCTGTAGTAAAAGTTGGCTCCTGTTTAGGTTCCTGAGCTAGTGCTGTTGCTGGGACTAGTGTAAAGACCCAAGCGAGAATTAAGTTTACACTGATTTCAATGGAACTTAAAGTCAAGCAGGTGCTTATATACTTTACTGAAACAGGGCCAAAAAGCCTTAAAGGCATCCTGCATTCTAGTTTTAGGGATTGCTGAAACACAGAAGCCTTACACAATTGCTGGCATTAATTCTACCATCCTTTATGGATGTTGTATCATATGTGAAAAAGAAATAGCAGATGCAGGTAAAATGCTTCCAATCTCCAAATTGTTCAGGCATCATATTAATAAGACATTTGCACAAACACTTGTTGAGTCTTCTGATGTTGCTAGACTGTCAAATATTATCGTTACTTTTTCTTTAGATTGTACTGATTTTCTGAGAGTGTGTATTTGTGCAGACAAATCCATACTAGCACTGGCCAAGCTATAATGGTCAAAGAAGTGACCTCTGAAGTCAAAGTTGTCCAGCTACTCACAAAGTGGACCCACAGCATTATACCCATAGATGCACCTGAAATTGTCTTCAGAACTTAACCCAACTTTAATAGATGCTGCAAAACTGGTACATTTTATCAGGACAAAGGCACTCAATTCCAAATTTTTCTCTGTACCTAGAGAGGAAATGAAGTACCAATGCCCACCCCTTTTTTTTCCCCCTATCTTTAAGATTATGGTCCACAGTCACAAAAGTTGAAATCAGTGGGAAGTATGTACCTAAATACCTTTGTGAATCTAGGCCTGTTTGTATTGTGATAGCGCCACCATAGGCACTGTATAAATCTCTCTAATGGGAGGCAAAACAAAGGCGAAATGTCTTGCCCGAGGTCATGCAGCAGGTTGATGGTAGAGGTGAGAGTTGAACCCAAGTTTTCTTACTCCCAGTTTAACGTCTGTCCATTCTATCCTGATGTGAAGCGGTGATCCAGGGAAATCTTCTGCCAGCTCTTTGAAAGAGGAAATGAAGTCTTTGTTTTTCTAGTAGGTAACTCTGTGAGAAATTGTTTTCTGACCAGCAGTGGCTGTGTAGTCTGGCATTCTTGGCTGATGTATTTGATCAGTTAAATATATTACTGAATTTGTCCCCATAGAGAGAGGAGGCAAACATTCTGAAAATGACAGAGTAAGTTGCTGGCACTGTAAGAAAACAGATTGCGGAAAGCAGAGAGTAGAAAACAATGACATAACTTTATTTGAACTTCTTAGTGATTTCCGTGAAAAGGTGGGAAAGGCTGTGGGCACTGTGAAAGTCAGTCTATAAAAATAATTACAGAATGAGTCCATGTCTGAGATTAAGGAAATGACCAAGTGAGAATTCTTTTCAATGAAGCAGCTGCTAATTCTGCTCCTTGGCCCAGTGAATATATGGAGATACTGCATGAACTTTTGACTGCTCATTGCAGTCACTGTGCTAGTTTTAGCTGTTTGCATGAAATGGCTGGCTCTGAGGCACTGAAACTGTTGCTATCTTTTAGATCTACATAATGTTGAGGATTTATCTTCTCTGCAATGGTTGTGGTAAAAAGAACACTCCTACTCCCCGAAAAGATGACTCTGAGGCAGGGCCGTTCTTACCCAAACGCAAAGTATGCAACTGCGTAGGGCAGCAAGAAAGTTGGAGCACCAAATTGCCCCAAATTTCCTGGTGCCCTACTCAGCTGAATGTTGCTCCGGCGGCCAGCCCGATCCCCCGGCCGGCTGAGCCGCCCAGGAAAGCTGCCCCCGCCCCGCCTCTTCCTGCCCCTGCTCTTCCCCCACCCTGCCCCTTCTCCTGAGCAATGTCCCCAGGGGACTGCAGCTGGGGTCGGGCATGCCCTGCACTCACCAGGCAGTGGGAAATGGAGTGACTCAGACCCAACCCGCTCCGCTCTGCTGGCTAGGGCACCAAAATGTCTAGGGACGGCCCTGCTCTGAGGGGACACAAAGTGCTTCGGGAGCTGAAATTAGTGTTGCAGGAAGATCCTCCATGGCTTACACTGAGGGGGCTACCAGGACTCCAGCTCTAGTGTCTTCTGCTCCTAATTAGACTGCGGGGGGGGGGGGGGGGGAAGTGAACCACTGGCTAGGAAAGGAGGGTCAGGCAGCAAGTACAACTCTATGAATAACTTTATTTTTGGTTCACTGACAGTTCCAAAAAATTGGAAAAAATTATAGATGCCCATTTTCTACTGAAAAGGTGCTGCCTCCAACACGGGGGAATTCTATATTAGATCTCACCTTAACAAATAAAGCTTAGGTACAAGTGGTCATGACTTGATTACATTTGTTATGTGCAAGAAGGAAAAACTCCAGGCAAGTAATGTATACAGTTGGTGCTTTAAAAGAGCCAATTTCACATAGCTGAAAACAAACATGTAATCAGCCAAGACAGTTGTGAGAAAGAATTTAAACAGGAAATATGTGACTGTTAATTGGAAAATATTTAAGAATGCTTTCCTAGATGCTCAAAAAGCCAAAATCCAACAATCAAGAAAGAAGACTATACTGGTTAAAAAATCGATGTGGCTTAGAGGGGATGTGAAAGCAGCTCTTTCAAACAAACACAAACAAAAAAGTGTAACAGACAGAAGAATGGGGAAGTTGATAGTAATGAATTTAAACCAGAAGCCAGAAATTGTAGAAAACTGATAATTAAATCAAAAGTTTACAAGGAGAAATCTGTGGCAAAATTAAGGACAATAAGGAGTTTTTGAAAGAAAAGGGATCCCGATAACGATATTGGTTTACTGCTAGAAGAAATGGTGGCATTGTCAATAATAATGTACAAAAGGCAGGAGTGTTCAATAAATATTTCTGTTCTGTATTTGGCCAAAAGCCAGATGATGTAGACATGTCATATGACAATGATGAAATACTTTCCATTTCAACAGTAACTAAGGAGGATGTTAAATAGCAGCTACTAAACCTGGACATTTTTAAACCAACAAATCTGGGTAACATGCAACAAAGGGTTTTAAAAGACCTGCTGAGGAGCTCTCTGGACAGTTATTGTTAATTCAGTCTTGGAACACTGGTAAAGTTCCAGGGACTGGAGAAAGCTAATACTTTAAAAAAAAGTAAACAGGATGACACGGGTAATTATATGCCTGTCAGCCTGACATCGATCCCAGGCAAAATAATGAAGCAGCTGATATGGAACTCAATAAAAGAAATAAAGCAGGGTAATGCAGTTAATGTTAATCAATATGGGTTTTATGGAAAATGAATCTTGTCAAAGTAACTTTTGGGATCTTTATTGATAAGATTGCAGATTTGGTTGATAAAGGAAATAGTGTTGATATAATACACTTATACTTTTGTAAGGCATTTGACATGGTAGCATGTGATATTTTGATTAAGAAACTTGAACAATACAGAAGCAACCTGACACATTACATGGATTAAATATTGGTTAACTGATAAGTCTTAAATTATCATTGTAATTTTATCAATGACCTGGAAGAAAACATAAAATCGGTACTGATAAAGTTTGCAAATGTCACAAATGTTGGGGGAGTGGTGCACAATGAAGAAGATAGATCTATATTGTTTGATAAGGTGGGAGGAAGTCAACAGTATGTGTATTAATATGGACAAATGTAAAGTCAGATATCTCAGAACAAAGAATATAGGCCATACTTTTGGACTGTGGGACTATCTCCAGGTAAACAGTGACTATGGAAAGGACTTGGGGGTCCTGGTGGACAATTAGCTGAATATGAGGTCCCATTGTGACATTGTGGCCAAAAGAGCTAATGGGATCCTTGAATGTATAAATGGGAATATCAAGTAGCAGTAGGCAGGTTCTATTACTTCTGTATTTGTCCCTGGTGCATCCATTACTAGAATGCTGTGTCCAGGCCACAGTTCAAGAAGAATACTGAAAAACTAAAGAGAGTTCAGAGCGAGCCACAAGAATAATTAAAGGATTGGAAAACATACCTTTTAGGGGTAGACTCAAGGAGCTCAGTCTATTTATCTTAATAAAGAGAAGATTAAGGTGTGACTTGATTGCAATCCTTAAGTACCTGTATAGGGAACAAAAAGTTGATAAAGGTTACTTCAATATAGCAGCCAAAGAGATATAACAAGATCTAATGGCTGGAAGTCAAAGCTAAATAAATTCAGACTAGAAATTAGGTGGACATTTTTAAGAGTGAGGGTAATTAACCATTAGAATTATTTAACAAGGGTTGTGGTAGATTATCCATCACTGGCAATTTTTAAACCAAGATTGGGTGTTTTTCTAAAAGAGATGCTCTAGATCAAACAAGGATTAATTCAGGGAAGTTCTATGGCCTGTGTTACTCAGGAAGTCAGACTAAATGATCACAACTATTCCTTCTGGCCTTATATTCTATGACTCTAGGAAATGAGGATGGCTCCTTAGTGCTATGTCCCTTCCCTTTCTTCTTCTGATGTGGTGCAGAAGTTTTGCTGAGCTGGGCCCCTTTCTCACCAGCACAGAGGACAGTAGCTATTTTAGATGCTCACAAGGATGCACTGAGCTCAGTGCTGGGCGCATAGAGGAAGTTGTAGTGTGTCCTAAGGGACCCATGCAACAGTCTGAGGCCTTATGGGCCAAGATTTTCAAAACTAGGAGCTGGAAGTGAGGCTCCTAAATCCACACCTGGGCACCTAAATAGGTGTCCTAGTTTTCAAAAGTGCGGAGCACTCTTTGAGTGGCCACTGCTTCTGTTTCTTCCTTACCTGTACTTTCTGTCCTCCAGTTTGTTTACTCATGTTAAACAAGTGTCCAGGTGCTGTAGTTTGGAGCAATTTGTGTAGTTTGAAGTAGGTGATTAGTGCAGCCTTTGGGGGTTTTTTTTCATGTGTCTTTTGGATGACTTGACTGATAGTTTACAATACAGAGGCTAATAACAGTACACCTTTTGAGGTAAGCTACTCACTTGGCCTTGGTTTTGTTTTATGCACTCTCTTTGAAAATAAACAGCATGGCATTCTTTCTTTCTTTCTTTCAGAAATTCACAGAATCATAAATGGTTAAATTCCAATAACGCAAACACATGGGTAAATAGCAGATCCTGGTAATGCCAATGTTTGTTGCTGATATAACCAGGACCTCCAGGGCAAGTACTGTTTTTGAGTGCAGCTGTACATGGACATTTGTGCAGGAGGTTTTCGTATTATTGGTTACTTGATCTTGACAGGTAATGATAGAAGTTGAGGTTAAATGCTTTTACTTTTGTAGCTCTAGTACAGTTAATATTAAGGGATATATAACAATGAATTTGCATTTTTCAATGAATGCATCAGTAGTTAGGCTATGTCTACACTGGCAACTGAACGACAAAACTTTTGTCTTTCAGAGGTGTTAAAAAAAATACCCCCCTGAAAGACAATTTTTGCCGATGACAAGCGCCGGTGTGAACAGCTCTTTGTTGGCAGGAGCTAATGTCGCTCGTTGGGGGTAGAGATTTTTTATCAGCGGGAGTGCTTTTAGCGAAATGACTGTAGCAACACGGCCCTGTCGCTAAAAACTGTGTAGTGTATACATAGCAGATGTAAGAGATGGAGAGCTGCAAGGCTTTTCAATATACAGTTGCTTTTGGAATGTGTCCATACGAGAAATAGGGTTAGCTTACAAACATACTCAAAATCCTACAAAAGTTATGATAAAGGGACTAGAGTGCTCTAAATGTCTGAAGTGCCCATTTCTGTATTGCAAAATGAATAGTAATGGAGATCCTGTCAAAAGTACAAGTATGGCAGAGGGAAGCATTAGCTTTGATAAAATACAGTTCTTCATTTGCAAAAACAAAGGAGTTTTTGAGGGGCACCCTAAGAGTCCCTTGTACAACAGACCTTTAATAAAGGGGACCAGAGACATGCAGCACTGTGCTTTGAGTTACTAATTTTGAGTATGTAAATAATCGTTTCAAAATGTAGATTTGGGAATTCATTACTGGTTCCCTCATTGAACAATGTATAATATAGGATTTTAAAAGGTTCAACATATTTAACAAAGGTTCAAAAATCTTCATGCTACTTGTGCTCAGGCCATTTTGTGCTGCAGTACTTTCCTCTGTCCTCTGCATCTTTGTGGCAATATACGGGGAGGGTAATTAAGAGATAGTTATGAATGTGCTGAGTGGTGCATCCTCTAAATATGCTTTAAGGAAACTAGCATTATAGATGCATGAGCAATCCTATTATGTGATAATTGCATTTTAAAGTGCTGCATCTTAGTTATGCTAATATACCCACTCTTATATTTTAAATTTAATACCACATTTTACATAACGGATGGTATAAAGTCTTGCCCCTTAATAAGTGAATTTTGTGGAACTCTGCACATAACAACCCATAAATATATCCTGATCCTCTAATTAAATGTGAAAGTTGTTCAAATAAATTGAATTGAATATATTTGTTAAGTTTAAAACAAAAATTAAATTAAAAACATTTATAATAGTCCTGTGCTCCTCAGACAGGTTGAATTATTCTGTTATAATAGAAGTAATATATAGGACTAGGTTAGTCACTAGTTCAGCCTCACAATACTTTGTTTAAGAGAGAATATTGTGTTGTCTTGGGCTGAGCACTCTGGTAAGTCACTTGACACTACAGTAAAGTCACAATTATCAAGTAACTTTTCTCAGTCATTTTCCAAATTTCTGTGATGCCAGCTTCAGGGAACTTATTGATAGAATCACTATTCACTTCTGAAAACATAAACCTGACTGCCTTAATTTTTGGGTACCCTACTTGAGACATCTTTTAAAAAGGTCTGATTTTCAATCTTTAGCTGCTTTGGACTTTCTGAAAATCAGAACTCTTTATAGTGTCTCAAGTTGGGCACCCAAAATCGTAGTCACTTTTGAAAATATAGGCGTAGGGGGTAAAATTTTCAAAAGCATCTAAGTGACTTAGGAGCCTAAGTCCTGTTTTCAAAACTGACTTAGGGGCACTTAGGATCCTAAGTCTAATTAACTTTAAATTAGACGTAGGCTCTTAAGTCATTTATGCGGTTTTGGAGATTATATTTTATGTGCCTAAATTTTAGGCATGTTTTAACATGTTAAATGACACAGCTGTAACTTCTATACAGATGTTCCACAACTTAAATGTTTGTTCCTATTTGTTTAATTCTCGGCATCAGCTCCCTGTCTGCCTGAAGGTGTTCTGCTGCCTGAGGTTAAACATGACTAGCAGCAAGTAATTTGATTATGTCTATGATAGACTTTATAACTCTTAGGCTACACATGTCAATTAGCATGTTTCAAAGCATGACTAAATTCAAGTGTAGACAGAGAGATGGACTTCAGTTAACACTTCCAGTCCAGACTCTGAACATGCTAATGCCTCAAGCCTTAGTCATAGCTGGCACTTTGCTTCCCAACATCATACCCTGCACAGCGTCCAGCCTCACCTTTCCCTCCTGCAGCATAGGAGGAGGAGGGGATGGAGTGACTTCGGTGAGGGCTGCCTGGCCTCATCTTCACGTTGGGTCCCAATGCTGAGGTTACAATCAATATGTGGAATGAGCTTGGCTACAGAAGCAATGACATGCAGGTCCCTCTAGACACAGGTATGCTAAGATAGAAGCAGCCAAAAGGGAAATGGAGCGGACACAGAGCCCCTAGCATGAGGGAGGAAGCGGGGAGGTTGCACAGAGTCCTTGAAATAGAGGGGGATGAGAAAATGACACACGGAGCTTGTGGAAGGGGAGGGGGCATGAGGATGGAATGGTGCAATGCAAGCAGCCCCTGGTGTGTGCAATGAACTCTGCCTATAGAAGCAACTGAGTGTATGACCCTCTAGTTATCCCCATCTTATAGATAGGAAATGGAGGCATAAGATGATTAAGGTCAAAAGAGTCCATTATTTTTGGGTGCCCAATTTGAGATGCCTAGGGCCTGGTTGTTTTCAAAGTACTTAGCATTATGTGGCACTTAATGGCAGCTATGCTTTAACATGTAGACATCAGTAACAGCTACAAGTGGTCAGCACTTCTGCACCAGGGTCTCAAGTTGGACACCCAGAAAACGAGAAACACACAATTAGTGTCCAGCTGTGACATTTGGTTCAAATGACTTGCCCCTCATGACACAGGAACTAAGTGGCACAGGCAGGGATAGAATCTAGTTCTCCAAGATAGCATGTAGATAGTGGTATGCTATCTTTCCTTCTCCTGTAGTTCCCTGCCTCATTCAACAGACGCTTTCCAACTAATGCAAAATGAGGCAGCCACCTTTACTACATAGTCCCGAGTTATCCCCAGCCAGGATCATCATGTGCAAGGGTCCTGTGGGAAAAATAGTATGTGACCATGTAATTTAAAGATCGCATCATAATGCGTATGCACAAGGGGGATGAATGAAGATGGCATGGAGAACCTGAATTCTGGCATTTCCTAACTTTTGAGTATTTGACTTTGCAACCTTTATAATGGTCTTTTAATGTCATTTTCTGTGTGCAGTGTTGTATGCAGAATAAGAGATGTGTGGGAAATGTACAGTGTTTGCATGTAATTTTCCTCATTGGCACTTCATGCAGGGTATTGGAAATAAAATTGCTTAACACATAAAAGAGAAAAAGAGCATGGACTATCTTATCCGCTCTGGGTCACATTGTGCCTATTAGGCACAGGCCAACTTTATGCACCCCTGAGCCCCTGGGGAGTGCACTTGCTGCTCTATCCCTTAGTAAGGGTACAGCATGTGCTCAACTCCATGGCTGGCACTTGTGCAGAGGAGCCAGGTTCTCCCTCCTCCTGGCCATTTTTGGAATGGCTTGTACCACAGGGGCATGCTAGCTAGTTTGAGAAAAGGCTTCTTGTGCCCTCCCCACCTTGCACACCCATGGTACAACCAGCTGCACTGTAGCCCTCAGTGAATGCATTTTATGTCAGAATCTACAAATGGTGAAAACGTCGCCTAGTTTTTCTGAGTGCATGTGTACCAACATTCATGTGTCTTGCCTAATGCAGCTATTAAGCTAAAAGATCCTACTGGTTCTAATTGCTTTGTCTGAGTCTCAGTGTTTTATTCATTCCACTTAAGTAAAGCTCCATAGAAAATCTATTTATAAATGTTGTCGACATATGGTTAATGCTTTTGACCTTTGATAATAAGAGATGGCAATGGTTATATAACCCAGCAGCAACATTTTCTGTTACCATTCAGGATGCTGTTGTTGCGGAACAGTCTGTGACCCCTTTTTTTCTTTTCTTTTTTTTTTTTAGCCTGCCAAATAAGAGGAATTATTTGATCAGAGTGCAGACTGTTGGAGTGTTATAGTGTCTCATGAGTGGTACTCCACAGGGCATTGCTAAGGTAAACTTTGAAGGCAGATACTGACACAGGTCATGGCTAAAGGGCCCCACTTGCCTGCAGAGGGTTTGCAGACCCAAAGCGAGTACATGGGGATGAGACGACTCCATCTGTGCACAATCATTGCAAAGTTACAGACTGAAAGACAAAAAAATTGTGTACCTCAGACTACATGGCCAAGTAGGTCTTGAACAAGTTGCTACCATGCCCAGGGCCACCCAGAGGGGGGGGCAAAGGGGGCAATTTGCCCCGGGCTCCGCAGGGGCCCCCCAAGAGAAGAGCGGAGGCTCCCGCCTCCGCCCCTCTCCTGGAGCCTCAGCGCATCAAGTGCTGAGTCTCCGGCCGAGCCCCTGAGCCCCGCCCCGATCCGAGCCGCGTGGTGAGGGGGCGGGGCTGGGAGCTCCAACAGGGCCTGAGCCCCGCCCTGCTCAGAGCGGCGTGGGGAGGGGGCGGGGCAGCTGCCTCCGCTCGGCGTGGAGCTCACAGCCCCGCCCCCTCACCACGCGGCTCTGAGCGGGACGGAGCTCAGGCCCCGCCGGAGATGCGCTCGGGTAAGAGGCTGAGGCTGAGGCTGGGGCGGGGGCGGGGGAAGCGGGACCCGCCGCCGCTGCCGCCGCCGAAGCGCAGCCCGGGGTCTTCGGCGGCGGGGGGCCCCTTCTGTTCCGGGACCCGCCGCCAAAGTGCCCCGAATGCCTGCGGCGGGAAACCCCCCCCCGCCACCGAATTACCGCCGAAGACCGGGCTGCGCTTCGGCGGCGGGTCCTGCTTCGGCGGTAATTCGGCGGCGGGGGGCTCCCGCCACGGGTCTTCGGGGCACTTTGGCGGCGGGTCCGGGAACGGAAGGGGCCCCCCGCCGCCAAAGACCCCGGGCCCCCGGAAGCCTCTGGGCGGCCCTGCCCCTGCCCCTTCTTCTCACACACGAAACCTTGAGCCAGTACTATCCACCTACACATAAGCAAGCTTTCTGCACATAGATCCACCTGCAGTTAAAGGTCTCGATTCTAAAGTGCACTTTCTGAATGGTACTGCCATTTTATGCCTCCTGAATTTTGGGCTGAGACATGCCTGGGATAAGCTAGAGCTGTCACAGTGGAAAATATTTTTTAAATGAAATTAATAAGTAGGGGAAGGAAAATGGGTCTGTTCTGACTGAGGAGAGAAAAAAATGTAGAAATGTTGAAAGTTTTCATAAAATAGTGGTTCTGTTTTTTTACCAACTCTGGTATTTATTTTAGTTAATTACTTTGGGATTTCCAAGTAACGCTCAATGAACTATGATATATTTCATGAACTGCTGGTTGTGATTTTGTTTTTCAAATATCTAGAAGCAGGATTGCTCCCTCCTGCCCTTCCCTCCACACATGGTTTCAAACACGTAGGAGGGGCCTGTGATGAAGGAGAGATCTGCATGGATTCCTTGGAGTTCGTACTTGATTGTTCTATTGGGGTGGAGCATGGTGTGGTCCTCTGCAGAGTGACCCATGAACAAAGTACCAGCATCCCTAAGATCTCTGCAGATTTTGCAGGAGGCCAGGGCCATTTGTCCAGAGGGTGACCAACTTACTGGAAGTTTGTGGCACACTGCCTCAAATGGAGCTGCAGAAGCAGGACTCTCCTGGAAGTACCTGCTGTGGGGCTCCACTTAATGGGGGATCCTGACCTCAAACTGAGGCTGTCTTATCTTTTCTGGGTAAGATCTGCAGAATTTGAAGGAGGGGATGGTGTTGTGCATGTCTCTGTCCCTATACCAACCCAACTTGATGTTAGGGGGCTTATTCCTTCACCATCTTACTTCCCTGGTCCTTCTTGCATGAACAGAGAGCAACAATACCCGAAGTCCAAAGGCACAAACAATTCAATGTTTATTGGGGTGAACTTCCAGCAAGCATGATTCCAGTTTCCTTTCTTAGTGTCCCCCTTCTCAGCTCTGACACCACAGAGCCTGTGTCCCTGTTTCTGTTCCCATCCCCTGTTCCCATTTCCCCCTTTAGTAAAACATGATCCCAATTCCCCCATCCCCAGTCCCTGTTCCCATTCCCCGCACACTTCCTGATTGACTGCAGACTATATAGTAAAACTTGAATTCTGCTTAGCTATACCTTAACCAATCATTTTACTGAAATTTAACTAACCTCTCCTTTAACTACATCGACCACATTCCCATGCGTACGTGGTTGCAGAGTGCTTTAAGTGTAATTGGCATACAGTACCTATCACACGTCCCTATAATTTGTACCAAAATAGGTTTTTCTAAGTCCGCTAGTTTAGAGTATAACTGGTAGGATTTGGTACTTCTTATCCTTGCAAAGGAAGCCTTTGATTCAGAGTGAATTTGAGTCAGTATGATGTTGCTTATGCTATCAGTGTAGTGCAGGCTGTGATATTTGTTCTCGACATATTATTCATAATATATGGCCTCCAATGACATCTCTGTCAAATGTACTTTAACCTTCTTCAGGGTTGTGAACGATGCTTCAGGAATTTTATTAATATGTCCATCTACCGAATTGTACATGGTGCAGTGACTTACACCGCATCCCATGGGCATGGAGCTGTGGACGTAAATAGGATAATGTGTTAGCATCTGGTCTTTGGAGGGCTACAGTAGATCTGGGGAAAAATTGAATAATTGACTGCACTTCTGCACATGCCCAGCCAGACAGTATCTGCTCAATTCAGACCTTTTATATACAATACAATCTGAATAACCTAGCCAGTCCAAAAGCTACCAATAGTTCCTTTTGCCCCTTCTTCAGCTTTCCAAAATGTGGAAAAGGATCTGTGTAAGTGGACCTTTATGCCAACCCAGAACTTCAGAGAGTTAATAAATATGCAAGGTCTAAAAAAAAAAAAAAAGGAACTAGACTGTAGGTTGTGGACGGGGGGCTCTACCTAATAGACAAAAGATCTGGAAGATGTTTGCTTAAATTTTTCCTCCAGTAATACCTCTCTGTTAAACGTATTTTGACTCAGTAAACATATTCGGTATTAGATCATTTATGGATAAATAAAGCACCCTGAAAATAAGGCCTGTTTTGAATCCATTTACATTTCCCAAATCCTAGACAAAATTCACTGTTTCTTTCAACAGCTTCTGTCTTTCATATGGGGAAAAAAATTAAAACACTAGGATTTGGGATTGTCATAAACAGATAGTTAAGGGTTAATGTCTCTTTTACCTGTAAAGGGTTAAGAAGCTCAGTAAACCTGGCTGACACCTGACCAGAGGACCAATAAGGGGACAAGATACTTTCAAATCTTGGTGGAGGGAAGTCTTTTGTGCTCTTTGTTTGGGGGTTGTTCGCTCTTGGGACTAAAAGGGATCAGACATCAATCCAGGCTCTCCAAATCTTTCTGAATCAGTCTCTCATGTTTCAAACTTGTAAGTAATAGCCAGGCAAGGCGTGTTAGTCTTATGTTTGTTTTCTCAACTTGTAAATGTTCCTTTTTGCTCAGAGGATTTTACCTCTGTTTGCTGTAACTTTGAACCTAAGGCTAGAGGGGGTTCCTCTGGGCTATACAAATCTGATTACCCTGTAAAGTATTTTCCATCCTGATTTTACAGAGATAATTTTTACCTTTCTTTCTTTAATTAAAGGCTTTCTTTTTAAGAACCTGACTGATTTTTTTCCCCTTGTGTTAAGATCCAAGGGGATTGGATCTGGACTCACCAGGAATTGGTGGGGGAAGGGAGGGGGGATGGTTAAATTCTCCTTGTGTTAAGATCCGAGGGGTTGGGTCGGTGTTCACCAGGAACTTGATGAAAAAGCCTCTCAAGGCTACCCAGGGAGGGGAAGGTTTTGGGGGGACAGAAAGTGATCCAGACACTGAAATTTCTGGATGGTGGCAGTGTTACCAGATCTAAGCTAGTAATTAAGCTTAGAAGTGTCCGTGCAGCTCCCCACATCTGTACCCTAAAGTTCAGAGTGGAGGAGAAACCTTGACAGGGATAATGCTGCAAACATTTTTCTTCAAACATTTGCTACAGATTATAATGATTTTGCTTCAGCCACGTCATGCTCCTTTTGTGTTTGCTTTCTGCAAGTATTTTTGTCATCCAATTTTACTAACACAATTGTTCATAGAAAGTGACTTTCATACGGCACGCAACAATTCACAGAAACTGGATTTTAAAATAATATGCACGAGTATTTGCATCAGAAATATTGACACTCATCCAATCAGTAACAATTCAGTGTGACTTAATCAATCAATCACAGCTAACCATCACAGCTCAAATACTTCTAATGAATGGAAGTTTTGCGTTTGATTTCAGTAGAATAGTATTTATTCATAGTGCACAGAGAATATGCCAGAATAAGGTTCACAATCAATCCAGAATTACAATAATTCATAATGTTCAAATACTTTCTTATAAATAAATACATTAGATGAAATAACGGTCTGCTCATTGACATACCACAAGGAGGGGAAAAAAATTAGTCACTATTCATTAAGAATTATTCTCTCATCTCTATAACAACTATTTAAACAGATGAAATTCTTTTCAGATGTTTTTCTTTGGCTGGTAATCATACTGCACAGCAAAGAAACTCTTTCTATATTGTTAAACTGTGAGATAGAGAACATCCAGTACCTCTGTATTCCTAGGTCAACATTTAAAGAGGAGGAAAAAATGACATTTAATCAGAATTATTTTCACTTTGCAGGTTTTATTATGCATGCAGAACCGCAAATCAGTCCCACAAAGATTATGTTATTCCTTTCTGTGCTACAGAACAGCTCGCTGTTGATGATTTGCTTTTTGTAAATGGTCCATTATATTAACAGAAAAGTCAGGCATTGTTTACTACTGAACTCACTATGCCTTGAGGATTTTTTCCCCACCATGAAATATAGTAGCTCTTCAGATTAGTAGTTAGAAGAAAGTTTGCTTTATAGAAAAGACCCTATCATTTATACATGATTTCATGTACATGGCATCTTTGTCATGTTAGGTTTGAAAATACTCCCCCACAGCTACTGAAGAGGGTTCTCAGATTTTTTAAATGCTTTTCAGTTATTCGCTTTTCATGCAAAGTCTGGAATTTCATATAACAATAAAATTAAGCTGCTTTTAGGAAAATTGCAGTGCCTCATCCTCACTCTAGAAAGCTAATTGAAATTGGGACTCATCTGATCTGTTGGTTTATGCAGAGCATACAGAAAACATTGAAGCCAACATTTTGGTGACAGATATAGCGTCTCCGTTCACTAGAAAATCTGTCTTTCTAATTTTGATTCTTTAAGCCGTAAACATTAATAAAAAGGAGACACATACCTCTATCAGTGGTTTACAGCTTCCCTAAACTGACCCGACTTTTTAATGATTACTTTGTTTGGCATTCAAAGCATTCATGTTATGACCCATCTTGGACTATAAGGAGGATAGAAAGCTGGCTAGATTGTCGGGCTCAATGGGTAGTGATCAACGGCTCAATATCTAGTTGGCAGCCAGTATCAAGTTGCGTGCCCCAGGGCTCAATCCCGGAGACGGTTTTGTTCAACATCTTTATTAACGATCTGGATGATAGTATGAATTGCACCCTCAGCAAGTTCGCAGATGACATTAACCTGGGAGGAGAGGTAGATACGTTGGAGGGTAGGGATAGGGTCCAGAGTGACCTAGATAAATTGGAGGATTGCGCCAAAAGAAATCTGATAAGGTTCAACAAGGACAAGTGCAGAGTCCTGCACTTAGGAAGGAAGAATCCCATGCACTGCTACAGGCTGGGGACCGACTGTCTAAGCAGCAGTTCTGCAGAAAAGGACCTTGGGATTACAGTGGACGAGAAGCTGGATATGAGTCAACAGTGTGCCCTTGTTACCAAGAAGGCCAACGGCATATTGGGCTGTATTAGTAGGAACATTGCCAGTGGCTGGAGGGAAGTGATTATTCTCATTCCAGTGCTTCACCACCCTCCTCGTGAAATTTTTTTCCTAATATCCAACCTAAACCTCCCCCACTGCAACTTGAGACCATTACTCCTTGTTCTGTCATCTGCTACCACTGAGAACTGTCTACATCCATCCTCTTTGGAACCCCCTTTCAGATAGCTGAAAGCAGCTATCAAATCCCCCCTCATTCTTCTCTTCTGTAGACTAAACAATCCCAGTTCCCTCAGCCTCTCCTCATAAGTCATGTGCTCCAGCCCCCTAATCATTTTTGTTGCCCTCCGCTGGACTCTTTTCAATTTTTCCACATCCTTCTTGTAGTATGGGGCCCAAAACTGGACACAGTACTCCAGATGAGGCCTCACCAATGCTGAATAGAGGGGAATGATCACATCCCTCGATCTGCTGGCAATGCCCCAACTTATACAGCCCAACAAGGGCACACTGTTGACGCATATCCAGCTTCTCGTCCACTGTAACCCATAGGTCCTTTTCTGCAGAACTGCTGCCTAGCCATTCAGTATCTAGTCTGTAGCAGTGCATGGGATTCTTCCGTCCTAAGTGCAGGACTCTGCACTTGTCCTTGTTGAACCTCATCACATTTCAGGATAACTGCATTAATTATCAATGGGTCCCAGTTTATTTTGCAGTTCCTTGCCAAAAAGAGATTTGTGCCTATTATCCTAACACTGTCACAAATCTGTTTTGGTTATGTTTGGCATTTCACATTGAATGATCTCTTAGAATATGTGCTAACTACTTATGCTAAACTATCTGTTTGATCTTTTATGTAGCTGTGACACTCTGAGTACCTTTCCCAGACCTGGAGAGGAGCTCTGTGTAGCTTGAAATCTCGTCTCTCTCCCTCAACAGAAGTTGATCCAATAAAAGTTATTGCCTCAGCCATCTTGTCCCAGGATATTGGAGAGAGAGACATGGCTACAGCAACATTGCATACAACATTGGAAATATATGATCATTCCAATAATTTCTGGGAGAGAAGGGCCCAGTTGCCCAGTTCAAAACTCAAATGGGTCACTGGCCTAGCATGGCATGAGCTGCCATCCGCTGGCAGATGGACTATGGGAGTATACCTTATATGCCAGCAACGCCCCTCTGCCATGTACATTGGCCAAACCGGACAGTCTCTACGCAAAAGAATAAATGGACACAAATCTGACATCAGGAATCATAACATTCAAAAACCAGTGGGAGAACACTTCAACCTCTGTAACCACTCAGTGACAGACTTGAAGGTGGCAATTTTGCAACAAAAAAACTTAAAAAACAGACTCCAAAGAGAAACTGCTGAACTTGAATTAATATGCAAACTAGATACTATTAACTGTGGCCTAAACAAAAACTGGGAATGGTTGGGTCATTACACCAATTGAATCTATTTCCCTATGTTAAGTTCTCCTCACACCTTCTATGGGCCATCTTAATTATCACTTCAAAAAAGTTTTTTTTCCTCCTGCTAACGATAGCTCATCTCAATTGATTAGACTCTGCCTGTTGGTATGCATACTTCCACCTTTTCATGTTCTCTGTATGTATAAATATCCCCTGTCTGTGTGTTCCATTCTATGCATCCGAAGAAGTGAGCTGCAGCTCATGAAAGCTCATGCTAAAATAAATTTTAGTCTTCAAGGTGCCACAAGTACTCCTGTTCTTTTTGCGGATACAGACTAACACGGCTGCTACTCTGAAACCTGTGTTCCTATTAGTCTGCCATGTCAAACATAGGCGGCGAGTTCTATGGGCCCGTGGAGCCCAGGCCCCACCAATAATCCCGAGGGTGGGCCCAGCTCCACCAATGTTCGGGCCCCAGGCCCTGTGTTCCGGGGGTCCCCGCGCCAGCAATGTGGGCGCTCTTACCTCAGCGGCAGCTCTCCCCAGCCCCGGAGAGGCTTCAGGGCTGACTTGGCTCACAGCCCATTGGCCGGGAACCCCAGCCAATGGGAGCTGCCGGGGGCGGTGCCGGAGCTGCCTGGCCGCGCCTCCACAGCAGGGAGGGGGAGGGAGCCACAGGCAGCGGCTCTCAGCCCTGGGCAGAGCGAGCAGCAGGGTCTGTCACTGTCAGACAGACACAGCCGGTGAGCTCTGGGGGCAGCCAGACACACACACACACACACACACACACACACACACAGAGCTTGGGGAGGGACGGAGGGGGGGGGGGCTGTGGGACAGACACACACACGGACACAGCCAGGGGGTTGTGGGACAGACAGACACAGCCAGGGATGATGGAGACAGACACACACAAGGACACAGCTGGGGGTTGTGGGCAGGGCCAGCTCTAGGGTTTTTGCTGTCCCCCTTCCCAGCCCTGGGCTCCCCCCGTAAACATTCCCACTTCATCACAACAAGTGCAACAAAATATAATACTGTATATTGAAGTAGGCAAGTGCTGCTTCTGACTTTCCACTTTTAATTGACCCTTGTAATCTTGTGGCACTGACGCGTTATAGCTTCATTTTATATCGGCTTACAGGGCGGGAGCGGGGGGGGCACCACCATTTTGGGCCCCACCAAAAATTATACAAACCTGCCGCCTATGATGTCAAAGTCTACCCAGATACACGTTTGATTTGAATTGGCAAGGAACATTCACTGCTTACCCACCACCCATCTTATTTTGATAAGTTATATAATAAAGCTGAAGCCTTTTTAGTCCTTTCTTCCTGTAGACAAGCAGGTCTGCCTCTTCAGTAGATGTATCCCAAGTGGCAAGAGGATGGTGATGTATTAGATGATGGATGGAAAAATTCAGGCTGTCGCCATAACTTAGGGTGGAGTATCTCATAGTCAAAAAAGCATGAATATCTGATCAGTTCCAGGATTTTCTTATGAGCCAGATGCTAAGATTGTAAATACAAGTGGTACAAAGTTACTGCCTCTTTTGCTTCCATCTTGTACATGCTGTACTGTTGTTTTATGGAATCAGCAGAGAATTACAGGCGACAGGTGCTGATCTGGATATTTTTATCCTTTTGCATATATTTTTTTTTAGTTCTGTATTTATCCATCCTTTCCTTCCTCATCTCTCCTGCTCCAGCCTTTATGTCTGAGTTCTGTACATGATATTACTTAGATTATTTTTCATTAAACTGTATTGAAAAGGTAGGGCATTTATCAGGGTAGAATATTGCCCAGGCTCAGGTGGTGTTCCTGGGAATGAAGCTGAAGGTTGAGTGCTGCAACAACTAGCAAATTCATATTATTATAAATCGTATTGTGGGCTGTGAAGAGGCACTATTTTTGCCTTTTCTAGTAAAAAGGAAATTTGAGGCATATAAAATCATAAATCTATGGTAAGTGGAATAGGAGAGAAGAACCTTTAAGCAGATGATGAGAAATTATAAACTACAAAATATAAACGAGAAACAGTTTTCTTTTTACTCCAGACCCTGAAGCAAAGAAATTGTTTAAAATATAAGTCATTACAGAAAAACAAAATAATTAACCAAACAGTAGTGACACTTAAGAGGAAATAATTGGATCAGTTCTTGTTCTGTGCAGACTGCTTCACCCATCCATAGCTTTTACATAGTCCTTTTGCATTTGTATAATTTAATGTACCCATTCTTATTCCAAACATATTCCATATTTTGGTTTTCAAATCTAGAATTTGTTCATGGCATAAACCTCCAGTCAAAATCCATAACGCAACCATTTTATCCTCCAAGTCACTCTTTGAAACTGTACCTGTGCTATCATGCATATGTTATATGGCTATCTGAAAACACCTATGCAGATGGTGAGTTGTGGCTACTTCTCCTAATTGGCTAAAGATTTGCACACATCCTATTATTTTTTTCCCTGTCTTCCCCAAACCCTGTTCTGACCCACTTGTTTGTCTCATCTGTTAGGTATTGACTTTTAGACTGTAAACTCTTTGGGACAGGGACCGTCACCTCCAATATGTTTGTACAGCAGCTAGAGCAGTGAAGCCCAAACAGTTTGGCCTCTAAGTGTCACTGCAATATAACTGTTTAAGAGTAATGATAAAGAACTGGCTTTCTTGTCCTTCCTTCATCTGCAATAGCACATATTCATTTTATAAACTGTGAATATCTATGTATCTGAGACCTTGTCTTCACTGCATGCTAAGCTCGGGCTGAACACTGAGTTTTCCCATTAACACAGTATGCATCTATACATTCACATGCCACTATTAGTGCTACAGAGCAAGACAGCCACCATCCTCTGAACTATAGAGCTGGCCACAAGGTTGCTTTTGTCATGTGTTGCTACCTTGAGGTTAATGCAGTCAGTGAGTACATGCACTGATGAACTCCCACAACTGGGATATCATGGTCCTCCAATCCCTTGCCATAATCCCACTGGAGATACATTCCTTTGTACTGCCTTCCCATCTTCCTGTGCTCTGATCCCTGACTGGAAGTTGTCTACCTTAATATACCTCTTCTCAGTTTCACAGCCCACCCTGCTTGCATATTCTTCAGGCTTGCCCACCTCCGGTGATTGGAAAAGCAGAATAATGACCCCTGCTAGGACTGTCTGTTGCCAGGCATCCACTTGGCTGAATGAACACACCAGAATCGTGGAAGGGGCTTCAACCAAAGTGAGTAAAACCCCTTCATTTTAACAGTAAAAAAAGGAACACAGGGTGGTATGAAGGGTATATTTCATAAACTGGAGGAACACCATGGGATTGAGAAGACCAGACAGCAGAGCAGGGAGAAGATAAAGGGGCTGAAGGTGATCTCCTGGAAGACAAGGGATAAGAATAAGAGATCTGACAGTGCCAGTTTTAGGAGGAATTGGACTGTATTCTGAGTGCACATGTGAGTGCAGAGCCCCATTTCAGCATGGACCCATCTGTGGAGTCAACGTGGGTGACCTGGATGTTTGCAAACCTGGATGTTTGCAAACATATGAAACAGGCTGCCCTGGACACCCAGCAGGGTGAGGGAAAGGTGGCAGAGGCAGACTTGGGTGGTGCTAGCCTCAGCGGGGAGCTAATCCCTGACTCACAGGAGCTATTCCCCCTCTATGACCTAGTTAGACCACAACACAGTGGGGGTTTCCCAAAGCAAACAAGTAGGGGAGAACTCACCATCTCGAGCTGGTAAGATGGAGGCTGCCCTTTTTGTTATTATTTTGAAAGTTATTACAAAATACTTGGATGGTATAAACATGTGGCCTTTCCTTTGTGGCAACTGTGCAAGTGGTCCCTCACTTCAGTTTCCCTGAGTCCCCAGTAATTCAATGAAGCTTATCCTGTAGACCATCAACATAGTTTAACAACAAAAAATAGTGCAACAGTCCCAAAGCATAGTCTATATCAAGTAGTCCCTAAAAATAGTGCAAGTAGTCCTTAAAAATCACATTTCCTCTTGGCCATTGACAAACACCTAACAAACACTATGTTCTGGCATGCTCCACCACACCCAGACTCTTTTTCAGTCCTCCTCTGTCCCTGTGCCTGGACAGACACCCTAGCCATTTCTTCTGGGGTGCAACTTTGTTCTTCCCAACGGGAACTTCCTCAGCCTTTCTGCTGGGACCATCCTGGCCAGGGAAGAATCCTTCACTCCTCCAGCCCTCTTACTGTTTCTCAGAGTCTAATTCTCCAGCAAGGAGACGTCAGCTGGTAAGCCCCTCCACTGTTCCCCCTTCCTTCAGCCTTGACTGGCCCTTGGCTCTGACCTTTCACCTTAGGGCCAGCGGGCAACTCCCACTGCTGCTGCTGCTCCTGCCTTCAGCCCTCCATCTCTGGTTCTCTGCCTTGGGGATGCCAACCAGCAAACCCCTCTTGCTGCTCCCCTGCCTTAAGCTTTCTCCACCCTCTGTGTCTGGCAGCTCTCCTCTCCTGTTGTTGGTGTTGTTGTCATTGTTGTCTTCTTCTACTTCTATTTTATGGCATAGCAGACTCACATTCTGAGTCAATAACCACCTGGAGCTGGATTTCATGATATATAGTTATAGTCTCTTTCTTTTCCCTTTTTTTTTTAAATTCTGTAGATTTCTTTATGGTGACCCATTTTCCTGATGCTTTTACCAGGTATTTTAGAATCAACTTCGTCACTTTTAGGTCCCTGAGTTTGTCATACAACCCCGCCCCCCCCATTAATGATGTACTTGTTATACTCCCAGAGGACATGATCAATCATTTCTTTGACCTTGCATGTCTCTCACAGCTCATCTTTGTGTTTACTAATTAAGGTCAAGTTAGTGTTTAAACCACAGTGTCTGGTAAGTATTTGGTGTAGAACTACCTCACTGTTTCACTCAAGTTCTTGCAGTATGTCAGCATTTTCAATTCCAGGGCATACCTCGTGAAATATTTACCCATTTGTTTCTTTTGTCCGTACTTCCTACCACTCCTTACTTAGTTCTTTTTTAATGTTTTACAGCTTTTTTGCTACTTTGAATGCTATCTCATTTCCTGCTATCCCAACATGCGCTAGAGTCCATGCTATTTCAGTTTACTCCCATCTGTGCAATTCTGTTGTTAGTAACAATATTTCATTATTTGTATCAGTTCAGCTATCTGATTTCCCATTTTTGATTTCCAGTAGTCCTAATTGCCAATCTGACAACATGGTAACAGAGGTAAGTTGCACCTTCAGTACCCAATATAATATCAACATTGTCCCTGTTAGTTCAGCCATCATAACAGTGACAAAATTTGACAGTCTAATGAATTTGTTTATTCCAAGTGTTGTGACACAGAATGCTGTCCCCACTCTCCTGGTTTTCTCATTTTTAAACCCATCCATAAATATTTAACAATGTTTTCCCCATTTATCACACAAATATAGATTTGCTAAATTTTATACAGTTAGCGCTCCTTTTCCCCTTTTAAATTCATTATATAGTTCCACATTTATATCAGAGGTGGGTATGATTTTCCAACTATAATGCATTTTCCCATGGTTATATATGCTAAATTCTTTTAGATCTTTCTTTACTCTGACTTTGCCCATATTTTGGGTCCCCCTCACCCATGTTGTCCATTGAATATCCAGCATTATTCATATATTTCAGTGTTTCCATCTTCCTTGTTCATCTTCCCTGTGACTTTTGTCCAAAAGGCTAAGTCCAGTAATTTCATTCTTAATGCTACAGGCCTTTCACCAGCAGCTATCTGCATTACACACAAAGGGTCATGATGCAGGCACCACATGCAATGCATCATGACTTGGGTTTGATTGCATGTAGTTTTTTTTTTTTTGATGCTGAACTAAATGATTTGTGTATGGATGCCATGATTGGTCTTACTAATGACCTGTAAAGCATTAACATTGTTTTCTTATCTGTGCCCCAAGTAGGGTGACCAGATGACAAGAACAAAATATCGGGACACATGGAGGGGGACCACCGCCAAAGCAAAAAAAAAAAGTGCAAAATATTGGGACAAATGGTGTCTCAATCATACATCGGTCGGGATACAGGACAAACAACTAAATATCGGGACAGTCCCGAATTTATTGGGACGTCTGGTCACCCTAGCCCAGAGTTTCTCAAACAGGGGTCGCCGCTTGTGTAGGGAAAGCCTCTGGTGGGCTGGGCCGGTGTGTTTACCTGCCCCGTCCGCAGGTCCGGCCAATCGCGGCTCCCACTGGCCGCGGATCGCTTCTCCGAGCCAATTGGAGCTGCTGGAAGCAGTGCAGGCCGAGGGATGTACCCTGTTTGAGAAACCCTGCCATAGCCACAAGGGGTTCTGAAAATACTTACGTAGATTGATTTTACTTCTACATTTATCAACAGTATTTTCAATGCAATCCTTCCATGTTAGCTTGCTATCAAATGTTACACCCAGGGATTTGTATAGCTATTTACTGTCCACATAAAGACAGTTTACACTCTTTTTTAAATTTTCTTTTTAGTGAATATCATTCCTTTAATTTTGAGAATTGAAAATTTAAAGCCCCATGATTTCCCATTCTGCATTTTTCCTAAGTGCTTCATTGAGTCACTTCTCAGATATTTCCTGGTTTTTGTTTTTAGCCCATATGGCACAATCATCTGCAAACAAGGAAATGCCTGTGCACATCCTTTTTGGGCTACTGTTTATCATTGTATTGAATAAGCTAGAGCTAATGACACCACCACAAATGAAGTGCCATTTGTGATTGTATCTATGCTAGAGTAGGATTTCCCTATTCTGACCTGCATAGTTCTTTTACTTAAGTCCTTTATCCACTGATAAAGTCATCCATTCTTCTGACTCCTCCCTGACCTTTTGTAGCCCCCCAGGTGCTGTCCTGCCCTCTTTATTTGTCCAAATGAGAGTACCTGGAATGGAACAGGAGAGCTGAGACCAGTTTCACTTGATGGGGCCAGCTGCCCTGCTACAGATGGGTTTATTCCACTGTAGTCCTAGCTTCTCCTTCATCTGTGGGTGGAAGTATCACCATTATGCTTGCATCCTCTCTCCCTGGTTAGCCCCTTCCTCTCTCCTGATTCCAAATTCTCAGTTTAAACTGGTGAACACATGGTGAGAAAAGGAAAGAAAGAAGAACAGCAGCACCAGCATTTTACAGTGACTGACTGCACTGGTTTTTTTGTTGTTGTTGGTTTTGTTTTTGCTTTTTCACGAAAACACATAATACTCTAAGTGCTTTGGGGCAGGAACTGCCTCTTACTATGAGTAATGGATCTGCTCACTAAGGAAACTCGGTACATTCCTTTGTACTAGAGGTTCTCCTTCCAACTTGGTTCCCATGTTAGTTTTGAAACACATAGCGATGAAAAACACAGATGTCTGATGAGGAGCACTAGGAATGGAAAACCTTCCTGATCATTGAAAAGTTTATTGAAAGCAGTGGTTCTCAAACTGTGGGTTGGGACCCCAAAGTGGGTCACGAGCCCATTTTAATGGGGTCGTCAGGGTCTGGCTTAGACCTGCTGGCACTCAGGGCCAAAGCCCAAACCCCAAAGCCAGAGTTTCTGGTGGAGAGATGTCCGGCCTTACAGTGCTGGTTGTTCCTTGTTTCCAGCTGCTAGAGTGCATTAAAATAAGTTAATTGCATTTAAAATATATTTCTGACTTTTGGTTTTTTATTCCTTTCAACAGTACTGTAGTTCCCATGGGTATGTTAATTGTATTTTAATAAGTTATATTTGTGATGTTGCACTCCATAATTCTTTATGGAAATATTCTTATGAATGTACATATGACATAAATGGAATATGTTTTATGCTACATATGCCATGTAAAATATCTCTGTAAAGGTTATGATCTACTGAATATATTCATCCTATTTGTATGCATGTATCATTTTTGTATTCGAAGTTATGAATATTGGCTGTGTACTTGTTTGAGATTAAATAGCCTTAGTAAAGCATTTGGTCAGCTTCTTGAGAAAAGACTATTCTCAGTAAGTGCCCAATCAAGAAACACTTAATCCAACAATGAACTTGGAGATGCCACTCCACATCTGAGCTTTCCCAGGAATGTGGCCTGGCTGGTAAGGAACTCAGTCTTGCATGGACATGTGAGTAGTTACGGACCTTGAGGTCAATGGCAATTGGGACAAATTACAACATGGTTTTACGAAAGGTAGATCGTGCCAAACTAACCTGATCTCCTTCTTTGAGAAAGTAACAGATTTTTTAGACAAGGGAAATGCGGTGGATCTAATATATCTTGATTTCAGTAAGGCGTTTGATACGGTACCGCATGAAGAATTACTGGTTAAATTGGAAAAGATGGGGATCGAAATGAAAATCCAGAGGTGGATAAGGAACTGGTTAAAGGGGAGACTGCAGCGGGTCGTATTGAAAGGTGATCTGTCGGGTTGGAGGGAGGTTACCAGTGGAGTTCCTCAACGTTCGGTTTTGTTTCCGATCTTATTCAATCTATTTATCACTGACCTTGGAACCAAAAGTAGGAGTGGGCTGATAAAGTTTGCGGATGACACGAAGTTGGGAGGTATTGCCAATTCGGAGAAGGATCGGGATATCCTCCAGGGAGATTTGGATGACCTTGTAAACTGGAGTATTAGTAATAGGATGAAGTTCAATAGTGAGAAGTGTAAGGTTATGCATTTAGGGATGACTAACAGGAATTTTAGTTATAAGCTGGGGACGCACCAGTTGGAAGTAACGGAAGAGGAGAAGGACCTCGGAGTCCTGGTTGATCGCAGGATGACTATGAGTCGGCAATGTGATGTGGCCGTTAAAAAAGCTAATGCGGTCTTGGGATGCATTAGGCGAGGTATTTCTAGTAGAGATAAGGAGGTGCTAGTCCCGTTATACAAGGCGTTGGTGAGACCTCATTTGGAGTACTGTGTGCAGTTTTGGCCTCCCATGTTTAAGAAGGATGAATTCAAACTGGAATGGGTACAAAGAAGGGCCACTAGAATGATCCGAGGAATGGAAAGCCTGTCGTATGAAAGGAGACTTGAGGAGCTCGGTTTGTTTTCCTTAACCAAAAGAAGGTCGAGAGGAGATATGATTGCTCTCTTTAAATATATCAGAGGGATAAATACCAGGGAGGGAGAGGAATTATTTCAGCTCAGTACTAATGTGGACACGAGAACAAATGGATATAAATTGGCAGTCGGGAAGTTTAGGCTTGAAATTAGACTAAGGTTTCTAACCATCAGGGGAGTGAAATTCTGGAACAGCCTACCGAGGGAAACAGTGGGGGTGAAGGACCTCTCTGGCTTTAAGATTAAGCTTGATAAGTTTATGGAAGGAATGGTTTGATAGGATAACGTGATTTAGTCAATAGGTCAATAACGTGCGGCCACTGGTAATTAGTACCGAGGGTCAATGTTGGGATATTGAAAGTCTTTTTCCTGAGTGTCTGGCTGGAGAGTCTTGCCCGCATGCTCGGGGTTCAGCTGATCGCCATATTTGGGGTCGGGAAGGAATTTTCCTCCAGGGTAGATTGGCAGTGGCCCTGGAGGTTTTTCGCCTTCCTCCGCAGCATGGGGCAGGGGTCGCTTGCTGGAGGATTATCTGCTACTTGAAGTCTTTAAATCAGGATTTGGGGACTTCAACAGCTGAGTCAAGGGAGAGAATTATTTCAGGAGTGGGTGGGTCAGCTTTTGTGGCCTGCATCTTGTGGGAGGTCAGACTAGATGATCATAATGGTCCCTTCTGATCTTAAGTTCTATGATTCTATGTGACTCCAAAACTCCATCTTGGAGCTGAATTCTGGATAGGAGAGAGGAGAGGGGTCTCAACCCACACGATAGTCTATTTAAACCTCTGGGAGACCCCTCCATTTTGTCTTCAGCTGGCTCAAGCGATAGCTTCTCCACCCCCAAAGGATACCTGAAAGAAACTGGAACAAAGGACAGTAACCACGGGGGAGTAGGTGATTGCTGGACCGAGACTAGGAGGAGGCTAGTCTGTAAAAGAAGTTTACTGGAACATCTCTGAGGGTGAGATTTCATCAATAATCATTTTCTTACTGTATTAGGTTTAGACTTGCGTGTATTGTTTTTATTTTATTTGGTAATTTACTTTGTTCTGTTTGTTATCACTTGGAACCACTTAAATCCTACTTTTTGTAGTTAATAAAATCACTTTTTTATTTATTAATTAATCCAGAGTATGTATTAATACCTGGGCAGGGGGGCAAACAGCTGTGCATCTCTCTCTATCAGTGTTATAGAGGGCGAACAATTTATGAATTTACCCTGTATAAGCTTTATACAGGGTAAAACGGATTTACTTGGGGTTTGGACCCCATTGGGAGTTGGGCATCTGAGTGTTAGAGATGGGAACACTTCTTAAGCTGTTTCCAGTTAAGCCTGCAGCTTTTAGGGGACATAGTTCAGACCTGGGTCCATGTTTGTAGCAGGCTAGTGGGTCTGGCTCAAACCAGGCAGGGCACTGAAGTCCTGAGCTGCCAGGGGAAACAGGCTCAGGGGTAGTCTCAGCACATCAGTAGGCAGTTCCAAAAGGGTTTTCCGTGATCCAACCCATGACAATATTATCTGTCATTTTTAAGTGAGAGTGATTAACCATTGGAACAGCTTACCAAGGGCTGTAGCACATTCTCTGTCTCTTGAAGGCTTACAATCAAGACTGGATGTCTTTCTAAAAGATATATTATAGCTCATCTGGAAGTTATGAGCTTGATGCAGGAATCAGTGGGTGAAATTCTATAGCCTGTGGTATGCAGAAGATCAAACTAGATGATCATAATGGTCCTTTCTTGTATTTAAATATATAGATCTATGTTGTTCAGTTATATATGGCAGGGCATTTGATCTGCATGATAGTGAATGAGATGGGAGAAGGTCCATGCTATGAATGGGTTTGAGAACCTTTGACCTAGAGAATCAGCATTCATATTCCACTAGATAATGGCAAGTACTAGAAAAATCACTGTTTCTAGATCCAACAGAATTCTACTATTGAACAGAAATATGTTAACATATTGCATAAAGCCCTTTGTAAAGGTATTGATACAAATCCTTTGTTGTGTAGGAACAGCATAGTGCTTTCTGACAGATATTAGTGTTGGCTCCATAGTACCTGACAGTCAGCATTGCATAAACTCATGAAAATTGTACTTTCCAAGTACCACCACACAGGGGCTGCTCTATGTATTTTGCCACCCCAAGCACGGCAGTCAGGCGGCTTTCGGCGGCATGCCTGCGGGAGGTCTGCTGGTCCCGTGCCTTCTGCGTACCTGCTGCCGAATTGCCACCAAAGCCGCAGGACCAGCGGATCTCCTGCAGGCATGCTGCCGAAGACTGCCTGACTGCCGCCTTCACGGCAATCAGCAGGCCGCCCCCCGCGGTTTGCTGCCCCAGGCACGGGCTTGCTGTACTGGTGCCTGGAGCCACCCCTGCCACCACAAGTAAACAGGATTTCCCCCCTATAATAATTATGGTAATCTATAATGAGGGAAGCCCATTATAGTATAAAATAACAGGATCAACAGGAAGAAATTCATGTTAAATAGTGTTTAGTTGTATGAACTAAGAACATAAGATTGGCCATTCTGGGTAAGAACAATATCCTGTCTTCCAGCAGTGGCCAGTGCCAGATGCTTCAGAGGGAATGAACAGAACAGGGCAATTATTGAGTGATCCAGCTCTTGTCAGGCAGTCCCAGCTTCTGGCAGTCAGAGGTTTAGTAAGCACAGAGTATGGAGTTGCGCTACTGACCCACCTGGCTAATAGTCATTGAGGGATCTATCCTCCATAAACTTATCTAGTACTTTTTTGAAGCCAGTTGTACTTTTGGCCTTCACAACATTCCCTGGCCATGACTTCCATAGGTTGACTGTGCTTTGTATGAAGAAATACTTCCTTATGTTTGTTTTAAACCTGTTACCTGTTAATTTCATTGGGTGACCCCTGCTTCTTATATTATATGAAAGGATAAATAACACTTCCTCATTTATTTTCTCCACACTATTCATGATTTTATAGACCTCTACCATACCCCCCTCAGTTTGTCTCTTTCCCAAGCTTAACTGTCCCAGTCTTATTAATCTCTCCTCATATGGAAGCTGTTCCATACCTCTAATCATTTTTGTGGCCTTTCTCCATACTGTTTCCTATTCTCTTTTTTGAGATGGGGTGACCAGAACTGCGTGCACTATTCAAGGTGTAGGCGTACCATGGATTTACAGAGCGGTGTTATGATATTTTCTGTCTTATTATCTATCCCTTTCCTAATTGTGCCTAACATTTTGTTTGCTTTTTTGACTGTTGTTGCTCATTGAGCAGATATATCCACGGTGACTCCAAGATCTCTTTCTGGAGTGGTAACAGCTAATTTAGAGCCCATCATTTTTTATATATAGTTAGGAGTATGATTTCCAGTGTGCATTACTTTGCATTTATCAACATTAAATTTAATCTGCCATTTTGTTCCCTGGTCACCCAATTTCATGACATCCTTTTGTAACTCTTTGCAGCCAGCTTTGGACTTAACTATCTTGAGTAATTTTGCATTGTCTGCAAACTTTGCCACCTCTCTGTTTATCCCTTTTTCCAGATCATTCATGAATATGTTGAACAGCACTGGTCCCAGTACAAATCTTTTGGGGACCCTGTTATTTACCTCTCTCCACTTTAAAAACTGACTGTTTATTCCTATCCTTTGTTTCCTATATTTTAACCAATTACAGATCCATAAAAGAACCTTCCCTCGGACGCACTATATTTTTGCTTACGCCCTTTGAATTCAGAAAGGGGAACATCATAGATAAAACAAAATATGCCCAGTAAAAGTGTTTATAAGTTTTCAGCATGCTCAAGAGGGCTAGATCAATGCTGCTTTTCAACATGGATTTTTTTTTCTTTCATCCCACTTCATCAACCATAGTTCAAACACTGTGGTCAGATTTAAAAGCAAAGCTTCCCAGCTCTGTGTGTTTGAATGTTATGCACTGTAAGGCATAAATCTGTAGCAATAACCATTAGACTAACTAAGTAGCCATTATAGGGATTAATGTAAGTCTGTCCTTAACTTGCATTAAAGTAATTAGTTGTTTTTAATGCATAAGGATTAATGGTAAGACAAATTCCCACTACAAAGGGAGCTCGTTTTAAGAGGATCTCTAAGCCTAAGTATCACTACATCTGAGAAGATGCACTAGTTTTAAAAGTGTCTAGGTTGTCCATTCAAGACTTATATGAAATTAAGAGCCCTGTAATGTACGTGAAAGACAGTGCTTTCTCCTTTAGAGTTGTATATATACTAGATCATGGATCTTTGTGTGTGTAGAGTGTGCTTATCTTCATACTATTAATATAATTTCATTTTACTGTAAATACTCGTATGTCTTTTGGTGTCATGATGTGGAAGACCCTGACTTAAAAACAAAAACTATTTACCCAGCTTCTAGCATCTTTGAAACTTGCATTTTGTAAGAAGTGAAGGGAGGCAAAAAAGACTGAGAGACTGTTCAAATTATATGTCGTGGATGGTTTACTACCTTGGTTTTTCTTTTTATGACAATACTAAACCTTTCATAAAGCATTAGAGACCACTAGATGTGTCTGGGAGTGGAAGACATCTTTGAATAGTTTCCCAGTAGAAGAGGTCTGTTATAAAGGTGTCCACTAGGTGGCAGACTGAACCTATTAAAAGGTGTGTTGGTTTTTGACTGGATAAATAAAAGGTAGGGGCTAAGGCTGGATCAGATTCTGCCACCCTTACTTACTGGGTAGGTTGTTGCTTCACAAGTAGTACCACTGAGGTCATGGGGCCACTCACCATAAGTAAGGGAGGCAGAATCTGACTTGTGGGTAGACTACTTAAAAAAGAATAGAACATCTTCTTAGATACGCATATTTACTACATTACATCTACGATCAAGGAGAGAGAAAGTGAGATCAAGGCATCAAATCCAAATTAAAAGTAATCTTTTAATATATGCTTGAGCAAGTGAATAAGAATCTGATTTACAGCAGTGTTGCATTAGAACAGTAACAGGTTAGTGTTCAATTACACATATGAAAAAAGTTATCTTGGTGTGAATTTCAGCTTGATGCCATGAAAGGAAAAAAATGCTAAATGATATGTTTCTACGGACTCATGTTCAAATGATTCCAGCTCTGATCAAAAGTCAGAATTTAAGTGAATCTCAAAGTGATATCAATGGCCCTGCTCCTTCAATCCCTCCTGAAAATGCCCAACTACCTGTTGTAGGAAGTGTATTATAATGCCACACTTTACAGTTGAGCCCTTTACAACTGGAGAGTGTTATTACATATTATAACATATTAGTATTGTAGTAGCCACTAGAGTCCCTAACCCCATTGTGCTAGGTTCTGTACAAACAAAGGGCACCAAGCTGGTCGCTGCCCTAAAGAGTGGGCACTCTAATTTGAGTTAAAGTAATTAATTACTTAATAAGCAATACTAAGAATGAATTATGAAGTTGCAGTTTTATGTCTACGTTTCTTGGTACTGGTCCAAGACCCTTCACAATAACTGAAATATGAATTTCTGTTTGGCTTTCTTTTTTGTCCCTGTATTCAGTGGTAATGAAATAAGAGGGAGCTCTGCCTTACTTGGAAGTTAGAGAGTTAACGCAATAGCCATTGATTACTTAGTTAAAATTAATGGAAAAAGTCTGGTTTCTTGGTAATTATTATGCAGAGTTTCACCCTAATATTTTGGAGCATATAAAATTAAACCTTGGTATTTGGGTGTTAACATGTAACTAGAGCTATAGTGCCAGACATGAGGAAAAAGTGATTGGGCAAACAAAGAGTTTTCAGATGTCAGTAAGTAATCTACATAATGGTCCCAGGGCCAGCATGGCAAGCCCTCTTAGTTACAAATGTTAATAAATGAAAACAAATGTTTTAAATAAAAAGATTTTTTATCTGTGGAAGTTAAAGTTGGAGCTGAGATCTGAAGTAAAAAAAAGTTTTCATTTGCAGCATGTTACGTGGAAGGTCGGTTTCTGTCTGAACCCTGCTTGTGATTCATTGAAAGTTTGCCTACCCTGATCCATTCTCATGAAACATTTCAGATTCAATGGATTGGCATTTTTCTACAGAACTGAGTTTTGTCAGATAATTTCCAATCAGCTTTACTCAGCCCCTTCTCCAGCCTTTCAGTCTCTCTAGTAGCCACTTTTCTTTAGTTGCCTCAGACTTAGGGCCTGATTCTTCATTATCCTGCAGCATGCACGGTCATTTGTATCAGTACTAAGTGGGTACAAAATGCTATCAAACCAGAGCAACGTATTACACCCCCTTTGCTGTGGTGCAAATGACTGCCCACAGTGCAGGACCAAGAGAATCAGACCTTTCAATAGATGCTTGTGACAGCTGAAATTGGGAAGGCACAATAATATTAAATAGCTGTGAGGCACTGGGCAAAGGTCATCTCAAAATGGAGTCAAGAATACTTTCTCTAACAAATGTCCTCTGGAAACTCTCCTTCCCCCCAAAACAAATTGAAATGATGCTTCTAACCCACCAGCACTCTTTATCTAAGCACTTTACACTCTGCCTCTAATCACACAAATTTAAAACCCTTATTACTGTTGTTACTGAAAGTGCTCCTACTCAGTGTTAAAACTGAAAAGTCTGAAGATGATCAGCAAAGCAGAAACAAAGACGTGTTTGCCCTTTACTGTTCTTTCATAATGTGTAGCCTCATAGATGCTACGAAAAATGGCTTGTTACTTTACATTTAAAATCTCAGGTCCTCCCTTCCATATCTTTACTGAGGGGCTCTGTGCAAGGAAGGAAAGCTGCAGCTCATGTTTCAAGCATGTGTGACATTATTCAGCTTTCTCATGGATTTTGAATGTAATCCCCAGTAGAATGAAAAGTTTAGGTTTGGTTTTATACATCATAATGGAACAGTAAGAGGGAAAGTTTTATTTTTTAATTCACTATTTACCTTTAAACCATATAATTTTAGTACTTAGGAGCAGCAGAGAGGATTTAAATGAGTGTGTTCAGAGGCAGAATCTGACGGCCACTCCGCTAATCTTCTGTCTCCCACAAACTTATCTTCCTTGGCCCAGGCCATTCTTAATAATAATAATAATAATAAATAATGAATAATACTTAATACATTATGATTTCTTATTACAACTTCTTTGTATTGCAGTTATGCCTGGGGGAGCCCCATTCCTGGACCAGGAACCCATCACACAAGACACAAATCTTGCTCCCCTCATTGCAGAGCCCAAGAATGCAGCTAGGAAGCAGGTGGATTGCCTGTACTTATGCTGGGTTGGAGAGAAGTTAGA
The DNA here is from genome assembly GCF_020497125.1 of Mauremys mutica. Lineage (NCBI taxonomy): Eukaryota > Metazoa > Chordata > Testudines > Geoemydidae > Mauremys > Mauremys mutica. Next base: position 179,674,947 of record NC_059072.1, on the reverse strand, counting down.
AATGTTTGAGGAAGCAGTATGGATTTCTCTGGTTTGGGTAAGAGTGGGAGGCTGTCAATTTCTATGTAAAGGTGGGCAGCCCAGTGTGGTGGTGGACAGAGCACATTTGAAAGAATCCAAGTTTTATAGGTTCAAGTTTGCTCTGGTAGTTGGGTGGATTTTCTGGCCAGGTTTGGGCAGGAGGAGTTGCTTTTGTCTTTTTTGCAGGCTTGATTTGCCTATTTGAAACTGCATGTGTCAGTACGTAGCAGGTGGAAATAGACTGCTTCTCCAGCCCAGGATGAAAGAATTGCCTATGCTCATGTACATGCTTCAAAAATGGGCCTGCCATTTTCACTCCTTTAAAAGGATTGGGCAGCTTGTAATTATTAATGCCAGGTCATTCTTGAAGACTGGGTTTGGAAGCATATTGTGGTATCTATGCCAGGATGAGGAGAATCAACTTTCAGCTCAAAAAGGAAAAGAATTAGTGATGCAACAAGTAATTAAGAACATCTTCTTGTAAGCCAGAGAGGAGATAATAAAGCCAATTGCGTGTAACAAGATTCTGCATACCATTAGTACCCTGGGCTACAGCAAGCTGTACATTTAAGAACTTGGCTGTAAAGGAACAGTGATTGCCTTGCCCACAACAATTGCTTTAATTAAAAAACCAAGTGGGTTTCCTGAAATAGAAAGTGCTGTTACTAGCAAAAATGATCATGAACTGAAGCCTGCTGGCTAATACCAAAAGCAATTTGCAAATAGTTTTATAAATAAAAGCAACAAGTAAGGTTTACTGTTATTTAAATGGTAAGGGACTAGGGTGACCAGATGTTTCGATTTTATAGGGATAGTCCTGATATTTGGGACTTTTTCTTATATAGGTGCCAATTACACCCTACTCCCAGTCCCAATTTTTCACACTTGCTATCTGGTCACCCTATAAGGGACAAGTGTATCGTATATTTATTGTTTGAGTATTTTGTAAGGCTACAAAGTATTTGTTGGGGGTTAGTTCTGTTTTGTTGGGTTTTGGTTGTTTTTACAGTTACAAGTCCCAGAAATTATATGGGGCTTTATAGGATTAATTATTCATGAGAAAATTCATTCTGCAAATGTGTGGCTCATTGTTGGCTACTCATTACTCATCATCTTTCTATTTAGCACTTTGCCATCCAGTCAAGAATTAAAAACAATGCCACATGACTTGGGTAATCAGTCATGCACCAGGAATACAGAATAGTCAAAGTGAATAGCTTACATACAACCCACAGGCTAAAATTTGTTTGCATAACCTGCTTGGCAAATATTTACAGAGAATATATTTGTAGAAATCAAGATCAGATTGTAAATAGCTCACAGAGAAGAATGCTTCATTTACAAGAATTGAACAGCTCTCATAATGATAAAAAGAGCAACTTATTGTTATGTATTTGTACTGTGGTAACACCTGGAGCCTTAGTCATGGGCCAGGACCCCCATTGTGCTAGGTGCTGTACAAACAAAGAACTAAAATACTATCATAAGAAAAAGTTATCCACTAGTGAAAATCTCCATGATCAATGTTGTCATGCACAGCCAGGCAAGATCAACCTGCCTGGGTGCTATCCTAACCCATCCTCAACAGAGCACACAGATCCTGTACTTTGTGTAGAAATGTATCATTTTTCATAGGGTGTGGTTTTTTTGGTAACTCAAACGCTGACAGAAGATAAACCCCAGTGTGAGCTTCCTCCCTGAGCATGGCTTTGCATAGCATTTCCCACCAGAACCTCCATTTTCCTAGTCTCCTAATTTCCTCTCTCTAAAGTCCATGCCCACCTCCTCCTTTCTATCTTCACTGGAAAAGTTGATGAACTGCACCTGTCTGGATGAATCAGCAGAACTTTTGGTGCATTATACAGGGTTCTTTGTTGTGTGCAGTTGACACTATGTTCATGGACACTCTGATATTTGTAAAACCCTTCTTCTTAGTGCATGGATAAAAAATGTTAGAACCAATATTTTGGGAGAGGGGGCAGGGAGGAGAGCAAGATTTTACAATGAGCAAACCCCTTTCACAGCACACATAAGGGCTAAACAATATGGCAGTCTCTGTTCTCTGGCAGTGCAGGGATTTCTCCATCCCTGTTCCCTCCAGGAAAACTGGCTTCACAAAGGGGACATGGTAGAAGTGGGGCCATTTTCCTGCCACTCCTCCTCCTCCCTCCCCTCACTGGCCCACACAGAGTTGCCCCTCTCAAAGGGATAGTGCTGTATGAAGGCTCCCCTGAATACAAGGCTGCTCCTGAAGCAGCGTGGCTCTTCACTGCCCTTTACTATGGCTTGTGCTGTAAAAGCATGAGCAAGAGCTGAATGTTCAGTAGGCAGAAAAATGTTCTTCATTCACAGATGTTGACATGGTTCTCTTATCCCTTCCCTACATGTTATAAGACAGACATTTAAAAGAGTTTATGAGCTGCATAAGCCAAATATGAAAAGGCACTGCAGTCTCCTCACAAAAAGCTACTGAATGTGGCCATATATAGTTTGAATAAGAATCCTGGAAAGGCCCAGGAAACTGGGTCACATGTCCCTGCCCTTTCTTCCTCTCTTTTTATTTTTAATATATCTTTTCAAAATAACATCAGGGGGAGAAGGTTTTGTTATGTTAAAGCTACAGTACTTGAGGTCATTTGCTTCAAGCTGAGATCCAGATAAGAAGTAGCTCACCTAAGGTTTGGGACATAATATTGGAGAGCTTTTTGGCCATAAAGAAAAACAGCTTATTTCTGAGTTTGCCTAAGCAACATGGGTGCAGCTCTTTCCATGCCTTGAGTCTCTTCTGCCGATTGAAACAGATGTGGAGTCCCTGGGGCATTTTAAACTTTTGTGACCTGCACCTCAAACTCTATTGTCCCCCTTCCCGTATAAATAAATAAATATCTTTGTAATGGTCTTAACTATAACCTTATTATTTCAAGGACTGAATTATATTACATCACCCTACATTTTGTTCCTGAGTAATACATGAAACACTTTGAAAATGCAATGCATGTGAGGCAATAGACAATGGATCACCAAAGAGGAACTGCATGAGATCAGTTGAGATTCTTTCTTTGCATGGAGTGAATTGATTTCCCCCTTCGCTTCCTGTCCTAAGCCATTTTGTTGTGTTGGATGTTAAATAACTGTCATGTGCTACCGCTAAATGGTGTCTACATTTTAGTGGTGGGCAAAAAGTTTGTACAATATTTTGCTATCCTTGGAGATGAAAGGCACTAAAAACTGAAATCTTTTCTTATTTGTTTAATAAAAGTCTCCCATTTTTTAAACATGAGGCATTAGGACCATTGTAGGTGAACGTTGAAGTTAAATAACAATGCTATTGTACTTACTAGTATGAATATCTTAATAGCTTTAGTCTCAACATTGAATTTACAATCATTTATCAGTTTAAACATGCCATAAATGTGGTTTGTTTCAATTAATTTCTTTACTTACAATAGAGATAAAATCATGTTAAATTATCATTACTTACAGGCCAAGATTTTCAAGAATAACTAGTGTTTTGGGGGTTCTTTCATTTTTGAAATGCTTGATTGCCAGCAGGCAGATACTCAGCAGTTTCTGACAATGAGGTCCCTGTAAGTTGTCACATTGGGCATCCATAAATTAAGGCACTCAGAATTACTAGTCACTTTTGCAAAGCTTGGTCATTAATGTTAATGGGACATATAGAATCACCTCGAAAGGGACCTCGAGAAGTCATCTAATCCAGTCCCCTGCACTCATGGCAGGGCTAAGTGTTATCTAGACCATCCCTGACAGGTGTTTGTCTAACCTGCTCTTAAAAATCTACAGTGATGGAGATTCCACAACCTCCACAGGCAGTTTATTCCAATGCTTAACCACCCTGACAGTTAGGAAGTTTTTCTTAACGTCCAAACTAAACCTCCCTTTCTACCATTTAAGCCCATTGCTTCTTGTCCTATCCTCAGAAGTTAAGAAGAACAATTCTTCTCCCTCCTCCTTGTAACAACCTTTTATCTACTTGTAGCGAAGCGAAACTCACCGGCGCATTGCCTTCTGCTGGTTGTCTTCGGAATTAGCTCTTGTCCAGCCCGGAGCACCCTCTGCAGGCTGGTGACTTGCCTGCCTCAGGACCCCATGTCCCTCCCGGATCCCGGTGCCCCTTACTCTGAGGTTCTGCCCTCCACAGTACCCCTGCTCTGGGTCTCCCCTCCCAGAGGAACCCCCAACCCTCTCACCCACCTTGCCTCAGTGGCTACTGCCAGTTGTCATCTAGCCCCCGGCTCACTGGGGCAAACTGCAGTCTGTCGTGGCCACTCATCATTGGCAAGGAGGTTGGACCAGCTGCCTCTGCCTATCTCTGGGCTGTACCTCCCAGCCCCAGTACCCGCACAGGCCTTTACCAAGGCCTCAGCCTGGGGAGTTGCCAGGCTGGAGCTCCCTAGCTCCTCTGGCCTTTCCCCAGCCCTGCTCCGCTCCGCTCCAGGTACCCTTTTCTCCCAGGCAGCCAGGTCCTTCTCTCTCCACAGCTAGAGAGAGACTGACCCAACTCCTCCCTGAGCCCTTATAACAGGGCCAGGTGTGGCCTGATTGGGGTGTGGCCCCAGTTGTGGCTGCTTCCCTAGTCAGCCTAGCCTTTTATCTCAGGAGCATGGTAACTGCCCCACTACAGTACTTGAAAACTGTTATCATGTCCCCTCTCAGTCTTCTCTTTTCCAGACTAAACAAACCCAATTTTTTCAGTCTTCCCTCAGAGATCATGTTTTCTAGACCTTTAATCATTTTTGTTGCTCTTCTCTGGACTTTCTCCAATTTGTCCACACCTTTCCTGAAATGTGGCACCCAGAACTGGACACAATACTCCAGTTGAGTCCTAATCAGCACGGAGTAGAGTGGAAGAATTACTTCTCGTGTCTTGCTTACAACACTTCTGCTAATACATCCCAAAATTCTGTTTGCTTTATATATACATATATATTTATATCATTGGAGAAATGGATCCCCTCATATATTCTTTTGCATGTCATTACCCAAAATGTTTTTCCTACTTAAAGTTACAGTTTAGGGCCCAATCCTTCCTCCACTGACTTACATGAAGTCAGGACTGGACCCATAGTATGATCTGATTACTGAGTTTTGAGAAATTGCAAATGTTTTTTTACATATTCTTCTCAGATTTGCTATCTACTGACCCTGCACAGGAGAAGTGGTAACCTAGAGGGAGCAAAACTATCAGACAAGGAAGCACTGACTGAAGGGATCCTCATGCCAAGGCTGTTCTGCCTCCAAGCAGGCAAAGCACAGGAGTTGAAAGGTCCGTGTCTTCCATAAGCCCAGAGGAAACTTTATTTTCTTAAACTTTTTTCTTAAGTCATTTCTTCTCCTAATCTCCCTCTGTTTACTTCTGACATTTCTGACTCTCTCCGCTCCTCACAATTCAGGGTGCCCTGTGTGAGATGCCTAGCTGTTACTTCACAAAATGGCTGACATAAGAAAGCAGGAGAGAGCCTGCTTTCATGTGAAATGCAATGCCACATCTCAAATGGGACGGTCCTTCAGGGCAGATTGTTCAGCTAAGGAAACAGCTCTTTGTGAGCCAGAATTAGAAAGGTTCGCATCTGGTTCTCAGGATAGGCTTTTTCTTTCTGTTTCCATGATACTATGTCTAAATGGGTAGTCATTGTGCTGAGTCTATAATTAGATACGCTATCTGCTAGACAAGATGGTGAGTTGCAACAGATTGGCAAGTGTTTTCCTTCCAGAAGTAAAAATATACCTTGGCTTCCCTCTCAGTTCAGCTTTACAGGAATTCATCAGATCCAAAAGAAAAAAACCACCATCCAAAAGCCAGTTCCGACATGTAAGGATTTGAAGCATTAATGATTTCAAAAGAAGGATCAATTCTTGTTTCAGGTATCCAAAAGAAACAATAATCGGAGCCAAGGGCAATTTTTGATTTAAGAAAGAACTCATAAAAATTGAATCCTTTCCTTGGTGGAATTATGAAGCTATGGGCAGTTCTCTTCACATCTCATCCTCCTCAGTTTATTTGGCAAGAATAAACTTAGTCCCTTGCACCATTTTTGCCAGGTGCAAGGGACTAAAAAGCAGTTCCCTTTGCTCACAGGCAAAAGGTCACAAGTGCTTCTGAATGAGATTTCCATTGCTTCTCTCTTGGTTGCTAAGAGTCACATTTTGTCTGGAACTATGGCAGCCAACGCAGTTCTCAGAAGGTACCTTTGGTTGACCACATGGAAAGCTGATTCTCAGGCAAAACAATTAGTGGCGACTGCTTTCCTCGAGGGAGGCAGAGTTTTTGGCACATCTCACAACTAAGGAGTCACCCAGAACTCAGGCAATACAAAAATCCTTTCCTTCTTTGTCGCCGTGCAAACCTCAAAGGAGTGAATGGAGGTCTTCATATCATGAAGAACAGAATTGCTTTGCATGCTGACCATCGCTCTGAACATCAAACATACTGCACTTTCACCCAACGGAGATTTAGATCCAAAGGCTGCATAAACAATGCATGCAATCAAGGGGCAGAACTAAGGTTTCATGCAAAAGCTTAAATCTGGCCTTTCCTAACTTTTGAGTGTTTGATTTCGCAATCTTAATAATATTCTTTTAACATAGATGCCTTATAGGATATTTGTCATTCATATACATGCAATTTGGGTCAATTTGTGACATTAGCCACTAAAAAGTTGTGAAAGAATGTTGGAAGCTTTCCTCTCATAGGGCCTATTTGTATATCTTGCACCCATGTTAGTGAGCATATAGCTGAGTAGTATCATTAAATTAAGTGGAACTGCTCACATGCGAAAAAATACACTGATGTGAGAAAGGCTTGCATATTTGGGTCTTTAACCCACATATGAATTCTGTAGGTATCTGTTTTATCAAACTGAGTTTTTATTCAGTGGCTGCCTTTTGGAATCTTTAAAATCTGTTGAATAGTTATTTTTAATTTGCGGCTTTTAACTTATTTTAACACAGTATTCTCTCGCCTGTTAATTTTGTTGATTTGCATATATAGTGCACCCGCAATAGCCATCTCAGCATGCTATACAGCACAGATGTGTAAGAAAGATGCAAACCCTAAGGAATTTGCAGTCTTATTCCAATACACACCTCATTGGTGTAATTCTAATGGTCACAAATACAATGGTCTTTAATACACTTAAAAATATGCAGCAGAAATTTGCAGGTATAAATCATCATTCATCCAAATTACCTCATTTTTGGAATCAAGTCAAGTCAAACTTCCATTTCTCCTTTTTATTTTAATTCAGTGGTTTGAATAATATTGGTGCCTTAATATACAGTTACAGACGAGCTAATACTATTATATGGTTTACATTTGTTTTTGCTTCCCACTGTTGAATGAACAATCAAGTGTTTTTTACGGATTAGCAGCAGTTGTAAAGTGTTCTGATTTTCTCTTCCTTTCAAGCTAAGGAGTGAGAAGCAAATTATATTGGTTGCTTTGGCATTTTTGGAGTAGCTGAGGCATTCACAGTGCAAACCACTGTTATTCATACTGTTATAATTCCTTTGCAGTTAAGTCATTACTAGCAATCAGAGCAGGCTTGTAGTACAATACCTTATTTGGGAATGTCATGTGAGATGCCCAGAGCAATATGAAAAAATAAAGGCCAACTTGTCTGGCTGTGGAGGGATTTATAACAAGGCCACTGGCAGAGATCTGTTGGGAAGTATTACGAGCTCCTGCTCATTTGATCATATAAACACCAAAGCCAGCAGGTGCATTACATTTGTACACTGTCTTTTTCCTTCAGGTGTGGTATTAAAAATTGGGTTGTTGCAACATGTTTATAGAAACTTGAATTATAATGTCATCTTCCTGCAGATGGTGGAGCTAAAGTTTTTCATCAGATGAACATGAAAATCCTATAAAACCACTTAACACTTTATTTTTGCTTTTTTTTTTTTTTTTTACAAATGGAAATACATTACTAAAAGAACACATCTGCTCCTGATAACGTTTTTTCTCTGAGCATATTAGGAAAACTACCCTTGATTACATCCATAATAGAAATATATAACAATCAGGTGTTAAAGATTACATTTGAAGGTGTTTGTTTTTAAACAGCTGGACCCTACTAGGATGCCCTGAATCTGAGCTCCTGTTTGATTTGATTCAAATCTTAACTTGTGACTCAAGCTCATCACTCTTTTTTTTTTAAATAACTGTTTCACATGAAAAGCCTTTTTAGTTACATGAAAATTTGAGTGTACTTCCTATTTACAAGGTGGTAATAATAATCATATCATGGGGTAAGCAAACTTTGACATCAATGGATGAAATGTTGCTAGCACAGAGAAGAGTTATAATGAAGTTATCAGGAATTCTCTGTAAGTTGTTATTACTCTATGCAAAAAGCTGTGCTGATATAATAAACTTGAGACCGCTGAGCACTCAGGTCAGGAAATAGCAATATTAACTTTTTGTTCCATATGCACTACTTGTACAGTCTTTAAATACACTATAAAATATGACTGCATAAGTATAAGGCCTGTTCTTTCTTTCTTTCTGCATTCGGCTGTTATGGGCCTTGTAACGAAATGAGGAGGAGGAGGAGAAGGAAGAGAAGAAAAGGAGGAGGAGAAGAAAGCTCATAAGGAAGGACTCAGGATAAAGAGAGAGAATGATCCAGTAAATAAGGTGCTAGCCTTGAACACAGGGGACCTGGGTTCACTTCCTTGCACTGTCACAGACTTCCTGTGTGATCTTGGGCAAGTTACTTAATTTCTCTATGACTCAGTTCCACATTTGTGAAATGGGGATAATAACACTTCCATATCTCATGGGCATGGGTGGGGGGAGAAGGGTGTGAGGATAAATACATTAATGAGTGTGAGACACTCAGTTAATATGGTGATGGAGGAGCATTAGATAGAGGAAAATCCTATACAATCCTTATATCGTCATTATAATTGTGGCAATTTTTTTAAAATGGCTTTATGCTTGAGAGAGAATTTGTAAAATGATACATTAAAGTTGAACCTGATAGCATTTTTCGCTAAAGTATTATTTGAAAACCAGGTCCTTAATAGGCCAATAGGTATTGAATACATATACTGACCCCAGTTTGAAATCTAAACTATGGACAGAGATGCCAATTCCCATGAGAATTCTGCATATGGCACAGCTGCAGACTAGCTGCAAACAGACCTTGTGACTGCAAATAACATTTAGTGACTGTATATGGCTTAACCAAAGAGATTTGAGATGTTGGTCCTGATGGTGCTTACATGAAGAGATGCTTGAGTTGGGGATGGGATCAAAAGGGACACTGCAGGATTACTTTGGAGGCCTCCCCTAGGAAGAGAACAGGAGATGGAGGGGGAGAGTTTGCTGTTGAAGAATGGCTGCTCTGGCAGAGGGAGGATCTGACTTTGTTGATTTGGAAGGAATTGGGTCTCAGAGGTCTGAGAACTAATGCTTGTCCAGAAGAGAGAGGAGGAGTGGCAGGGCTTTCTAGAGGGGAAAGGAAGCTCAAACTCCCAAGAGTTTATCAATTCAGTAAGTTGGAAAGCTGACCAAGGGTCTCCTGGAGGTAAGATAAAGGCTTGAGACCAGCTATTCGTGGTGTTTCCTCTGAATTCCTGGAAGTTCACAACTGTTTGCCTCCAGTGAAGGGAAGTGATGACCTGTCTCCTCACCCCTCCCACCCCCCTGTCTCTTTTTGGAAAGAGAGAGTCTAAGAATGAATGGGAGGGATTTTTTTCTGTCTTGAATGGACTCCAGTGAGTTCCCTGCATAAAATCTCATCCTTTTGTTGACACTTTGGATTATTATTAGGCTTCAAGAGCGATTTTTTCCCCCTACATTCCAGATATCTTCAATTATCATCAGTTTGTTTTCTGCCTGAAACACATACTCCATTTGCTCTAGCCAATTCAGTAAAGGACTCCGCCTATTTGAGAAATGACTTAACATTTTCTCTTAAGGAAGGCACTGAATGGATCTGATGTAAAAATTAAGACTGCCACTGCTTTGCCCATCTCTGACACTTTTTTCTTTTCCCCTTGTACAGCCAAAAGTGCAGCTGTAGCCCAGACATTTTGAAATCTAATGATAAAGTGAAAGATGTAAGTAACAAAATGTAGCACCACCTGCTTTTCCCCAAAAGTAAAGTGTGGGAAATGAATTCAATGAATTGGGCCTTACTGTAAACTTCTGTGCTTCTGCTGGATACCATGAAGAGTTTTAGAAATGCATAGTACCTGTTCTGTGCCTGTTGTAGGTGTCATTACCAATTAGCTGTTAACCGGAATCCAGAAGCAATCAGGTCCCATAGTAAATGAGTGGTGAGGGAATTGTTGTAAACTGGAAGCTTTTCACAGTGCTTTTGGAGTTAGTCCTGTAAAAAGCACACAAGCATTGCTTATTGTGTTCTTTTGTGTTGAACTTCACCTATACCCTGTAAACTTTCATTAGTTATTATTAATTTTATGGTGAAAATATGAGACTGATTTTTGTGGCTGAGAGTGGGCAGATGCTGTATCAACTTCTCCACAGAGCTCAGGAGAGGTGCATCGTTCCTGACTTATGTAAGTCACAGTATTGCATAACTGGGTCTCTCCTGAGGAAAAATTGCTAACCATGCCAAAATGTATAATGTATAATTGTTATGTGGGAAAATCCTAATTAGGTGTTAGAGTAAGACCACCTCTAATTACACTTGTGAGGTGAAACGTATTCAAACTCTGTCTCCAGGCTAGAAATCGCCAAACTGTTTGTCATGAACAACTCACTCAACAATGTAATCTTTTTTTTCCTATTCATAAACTGTTAGGAAACAGATGTAACTTCTACAAATATGCTCACAATTAATCCCTGAATCATTTTTATGAACATTTATAAGCTGTGGACTGTCTGTAAACTGTTCATAGTGAGTATTCAGTCTAGAATAGTGAATTCATAAAACAATAGTTCAGTCAATAAAAATAAATTTCAAAACCAAACCAAACCAAAAAAAAATGCATGTGGATTTTTGTTTCCCCTGGGGGAGGAAATGGGGAAAGATGATAACCATGTTGCATTATATAGTAGTAGAAGTCCCTCAGTGCTAGATGTAAGAACCTAAGTTGAAAATATTTTTTTCAAAATTCAAAAATCAAGTTTTATGATTGGTTGCCTAAATTAAATGGTATTATTTCTGTTTCTTGAGTGAAAGACTGAACCTTTATAAACTTGCTAATTTTGTTTTTTCACAAAATAAGCTTTGCTAGAAATTTGATTCTGGTAAACATTTGTATAGACAGTATTTCAGTTGTATAAACATTCTCAAACAGTGTCTCCCCATCTCACTCTTTCTAGACCCTGGCATGTTTCATGCACAGGTCCCCAACTCTGCAGAGCAGCTATTGTGGGATAGCGAGAGAGAGAGAGAGAGATGAAATGGTGTCACAGAGGTCGAGCTGTTTTCTTACACACTACTGATGAGGGATTGACTAGGTCTTTGGGCCTCCTGCTTGCCAAGGTGAAGAGGATGTTCTGGGTCAGTTATTGGATCATGTTTCCATGCAGATCATAGATGACATATTTTTACAGCATCAAAAATGTTGGAAGGAAATATTCTGAATATTTTACACAAAGAATTCACAACACTCAGTAAATCAATTTCCTTGTGAAGATAGTACAGCTAAAAGAAACAGTATTCCAAGGTTATGGGGAATAGGCCAGGGTCTAATAAAATTATTTTAGTTATCAAGATGGCTATGTTACAACTAATATTTAATCTGTACTACAGCATATCCTAAACAAATGGTACTATCTTACAGCCAACACTACACAATGGGAACAGTTGTGGACACTTTGTTTTCTAACTACTTTTTTCCCACCTGAAATAGTTATTCTTTATGGGTTAATTAGCAATTATAGTTAATTAACTATATGGTCGACATGACCTTTGCAATGCTAAAACATGACATTGGAAACTGAGATGGATTTAAAAAAAGCCAGTGAACTGAAATTTCCTTGTGAAAGTATGGTATAGAATAGTGAGATTTTACTGAAAACTTCATCGACAGTAAATAGTAATTGTTAAGAACTTGTTTTATAATTATACCCTGTTTTAACCCTCCACCTGCTGTTTTTAGTGTTTAATACTTCTAGGGAGTAATATTCATTAGACTTTTTAATTAAGATGAGAGTTTTTAATAACTTTGCAACTTGATGATTGCTTACTTTAAAAGATCTAGGGTCAAATACTCTAAAATCTGCAGGAGAGGGGAAAGTACTGCAGATTTGTGCAAGTAACCTCTGAGAAGACCCTGATATCGTTCCTGAGATGGAACCGTTAGTTCCAGTGTGTGGTATCCGGAGAACCTGGGCTATCGTTATCCTAGGTCCCTACAATCTGGTAAGAGATCGTGGTCTCATCTCTGCAGCCTCTGGGAAATTCACATGTAAGGCTGGCCACCTATTGTTGTCAGGATCCCTTGCCCTTGCCCTTAACAGGGCAGGGCACTCACTTGGTAGTCATGTTTCCACTGGTCTCCAGGGGAGAAACTGTGTATTTCTTATTCCTCCAATTGGCTTGGGGTTGAGGCTGAAGATTAGAAGTTAATACTACAAGAGCCAATGTTAACTTTCGACGGAACAGCCACACCAAATAGCAAGGATTGCAACCACCCTGTATATCTTCAGTCCCCTCAACTTCCTGAAAATTGTTCACACCTTCAACCACAAGGTGGTGGTGCTGAGAGGCTTCTGCAGGGTTGGGTATCAGAGAAGCCTGTGATATAAGTTTCTCTTCCCTCCTTTCTGAGTTGTTGAGTTAAAATCATTCTGTGTGCATTTGCATCCACCAGCGCAGAGCAGAGCATCTGGGCCTTTATTACCTCAGGGGAGCAGACTATGACACACACTTGTGTGAGTGTACATGGTGAGCATGCAAGTAGCCTCTTCACCCACTAACTTGGCCAGCAAAAGGGCCTGTCAAAGTTGCAGTTCTTGTGCTCTGTGGATTGCAGGGACTACTACCTTTGTTCACCTCAAAGGGGGCACGGAGAAAGCTATGCATGGCCCTAGCCATCCTCTGCACTGGCCTGCTGAGCAGGTCAGCTGCAGCTGGGGGCTGCAACAAGCACAGTTCCCTTGTGCACCAGGCTGCACTGACAGGCTTTATGCCTTCCATAGGCAGAACCTCTCCTGCAGCTCCTGTTGGGATGGGTTTCTCACTAGGCCGTACACAAAGCTGTCTGTATGATCTAGCTTTTAAAGAGTGGGCTAGAGACATAACAACCAGAAACTACATATGCCCAAACAAAGAAGACTCCTTCTTTGCATAATGAAAGGAATGGGGGACTGCATTAGAGCATAAATGTTGAAAATCAGAGAGAAAAATATTGTTTTCCTTGTATAAGATCCATTGTTTTTAAGACCCTCTCAAGAGGACAGGAAATCAATTTGATCCCAACCTCATTACATTATCCAGCCGGCCAGGGATCAGTTCCCAGCAATGACAGCACTGTAACACAATGCCTCCTTCTGAGCATTATTTAAGCTTTTGCTTCAAGGATGTTGAACGTTTAAAGTGGCACAATTTACAAGAGTACAAATGTTCTAATTCCAATCCAAAATAAAGAAAAGAGTTAGAAAAAGAGCTATATTCCTACTAACTTCTGTGAGAATTAAGTAATGGATGATTTCTCTTTCATAATATATGTCATTGTTGCCCACCTCCAATATTAGACTGAAGATAGGCTACACCTATTAGCTTTTGTTATAATAAAGGCCTTGAAGTGGTTCTTCCAGAAGGGCATTCGGAAATGAATCCTATACCAGCAATTTTCGCTATTTTATTTTGAAATACTACTGAGTTAAAAACTGATTAATACAATTTTTAATGTAACTAAGAACAAGTTTGTCTTTAGCTACAGCATCCACTGTTAACTTTTGTGGAACATAAACTAGTTAGTGGCATGATTACCCTATAATCTCTTGTTTTCAGACTCATGTTTACTCTCCTCCTTGTTTGTGTAAGGTAGCGTTGGCAGTGAAATTTGCCATAGAGCGACACTTATATTCACATTGGTGTTCTCACTGATGAACTACTGTTTGAGCACTCTCCCAAAAAACAAAAAAACCCTCTGTGTGGCACCCTGTTCATGTGTAGTGACCCCCGCAGGGCCATCAGCAGCATTTGAACCCAGGATTTTTTGAACTAAGAGCAAGTTCATTTGCCATTTGAGCAAAAGGACCAATTAGCTGATGGAAATACACCTCTACCCTGATATAACGGTGTCCTCGGGAGCCAAAAAATCTTATTGTGTTATAGGTGAAACCGCATTATATCAAACTTGCTTTGATCCACCGGAGCGCGCAGCCTCCCCTCCCCGCCCAGAGCACTGCTTTACCATGTTATCTCAGAATTCGTGTTATATTGGGTCATGTTGTATCGGGGTAGAGGTGTAGTAGGCTGTTACCTTTTGTGGACCAACCCCAGAAAGGCAACACACATCATTCTCTTTACAACAGTTTAATATGCAGCTTATTTTTCTTTATTGAGATTCATTTTCTTAGATTTTGCTTTCCTTTCACTTGCCAAAGGCAAGAAGCAAACAGAGTATGTTTAACTTCATCATCTAAAGTTACTTGACATATTTGGCCTCAACCCTGCTTCCATTGAAGTGAATGGAATTCTTGCCGTTGACTATCAATCTTAAGAAATTAATGTTACAAGCTTTACAAACAGAACTGTTCTTTCAGTTTTTCTTGCCTTGCTTAATTATATTTTTATGTAGTTACAATAAATGTGTTGGTGTGTACTAAAAAAGAGGGAGGGGATGTAGAAAAGAGACTAATATGGACAGACTAATTTCTTAAAGACACTTGAGTGGCAGGCTAATGAGATTTCCAGTCCAGAAGAGCTGGCTGCTGTGTAGCTGAGAGTCATTATGAGAAAGGGATATGGAGTATGGTGTTCAGTGATTATCCAGTACTTAAGGTGCTTTACAAGAGCTTTGCTTTGTTCTGTATTTGGTTCCAGCTGCTGGGCATAAAAACAAGAACTTCACAGCGCTATACCCAGACTCTCTGTCGGGGATGCTCAGCCCTTTAAGGCATAGTCCTGAGTACCACAGGAAAGAAAGTAAAGGGAGCCCTTTTTAGAAAAAGAAACTGTAAATTATCTGCAATCAAATCTTAACAAATAGTTCAAGTAATTGAAAAAATATGTGTGTGTATCTATTTAGAACAACCATTTAGTGCTTTGAGTGCTGCTCCAAACATTATGTAACATAAATTATATACAAAAAAAATTAAAATAATATTGTTGAGGTTGCAATGTCAAACACTTGAAAGTTAGCAAATACCATACACCTTAATTCTGTCTCAATGTGCATCTGTCCTGTGACTGAATGAGGCAGGGCTCTTGTAGAAAAAATAGTATATGATCATATAATTAAAGGCTCTATCTTAATGCACACACACAAAACAACTAAGTTAACATCATCAGGCAACTTTAATACCTTAACTCTGGGATTTCCTAATCTTTGTGTGCTTGACTTTCAGATCTTTTAACACAATTTTTTGGGTTGCAATTTCCTAAGTTTCTACAGAAGAAAACTAGAGAAAACAGACATTCCATCAGATGGAATCATATTGACTATCCCACTATGGTCACCTGTAGGGTTGGGATCTTTAGATCCACAGCTCAGACATCTTCCACTGGAGCTGAGTAACTGGTAAGAGTAGAAGGCATGTTCATACACAGTCCAGTCAGCACAACAGACTCCGTTCAGATGGAGTCTTCAGGGAATTTAGCTGCTGAACTCTAACAAACCTCTATCAAACATATGTGAGCCGTGATTTTTCAGAGGCTTATGACTTGTCCAAATTTGATTGGATTTTCAGGGGATGTTTGGTCACCATCAGCACAGGTGACCATCACAGGCGACTATGCAGAGTCCACCATCACAAGAGATCACACAGTCCCAGATTCGCAGACGAGCTCCAGCGTGGTCCGAATGAGAGGTACTGGATCTCATTGCATGCTGGGGAGACGAGTCTGTTATGGCAGAACTACGTTCCAAAAAAAGGAACGCAAATACATACGCTAAAGTCTCCAAGGCTATGACAGAAAGAGGCCACTCTGACACTATTCTGTGTCCCTGTACAAAAATCAAGGAGCTCAGGCAGGCGTACCAAAAAGCCAGGGAGGCAAACGGGCGCTCTGGGTCACAGCCCCATATATTCCGCTTCTACCGTGATCTCCATGCAATTATGGGGGGTGACGCTACCACTATCCCACCACTGTTTGGGGACACCTACAAGGGGGGAGTTGCACAGAGCGAGGAGGAAGAGTCATTGGAGGAGGAGGAGGAGGAGGAGGAAGAGGAGAAGGACAGTGCACAGGCAGCAAGTGGGGAATCCATTTCCCCCCCCTAGCCAGGAACTATGCTTAACGCTGGAGCCAATAGCCTCCCCTCACTCCCAATGCTGGCTCCCGGACCATGACCCTGGAGAAGGTACTTCTGGTGTGTTAGAGCCTGATCAGAGCCACGCGGTAGAGGGTGGAGGGGGGAAACCCAGACATGCTGGGCTGTTTGTGTATAATTTAAAGGGCTCATCCCTGCTCAGAGCCTTATTGGAGCCACGCGGTGGGTGCGGGCGGGGGAGGGAGGGCGTTGGGTGTTGTGTGAAGTGATCATCCCAGAAAGCCCACAGGCCCTCCTTTCTGGCAAACCCACCAGACATCGCTTGCTATGGGAAAGGGGTCCCAGCAGTTTGAAAACATTAAAATGAATGTAGAAGAAGCAGAACCCCACGTGCCCCTAGGCTGCCTGTAAGCTGAATTCGGTTGCCTGGCTGTGTGTGATGGCTTACTCTTACCAAAGTGTCCCCTTTGTTCTCTGAAATGTATATTTTAAAATACTACACTCCCTTTTTCTTCTTCTGCAGGTGCAAATGTTTCAACGCGGCCCCTATCTACTCCATCCCAGAGACTGGTCCAGATTAGAAGGCGGAAAAATGAACTCGGGACAACATGTTCATAAGAACATAAGAACATAAGAAAGGCCCTACCGGGTCAGACCAAAGGTCCATCTAGCCCAGTATCTGTCTACCGACAGTGGCCAATGCCAGGTGCCCCCGAGGGAGTGAACCTAACAGGCAATGATCAAGTGATCTCTCTCCTGCCATCCATCTCCATCCTCTGACGAACAGAGGCTAGGGACACCATTCTTACCCATCCTGGCTAATAGCCATTTATGGACTTAGCCACCATGAATTTATCCAGTCCCCTTTTAAACATTCGCTGAGCTCATGCAGTCCTCCCGCACTGATAGGGCCCAGCTGAATGCGTGGAGGCAAACAATTGCGGAGTCCCATAAAGCATTACAGGAACATGAAGAGAGGAGGGACGCACGCGATGAGAGCAGGCAGGATGCTATTGTCAAGCTCATGGGGGAGCAAACTGACATGCTCCGCTGTATGGTGGATCTAATGCGGGAAAGGCAGCAAGACCACAGACTTCTGCTGCAGCCCCTGTATAACCGCCCTCCCTCCTGCCCAAGTTCCATATCCTCCTCACCCAGACGCCCAAGAACACAAGGCAGGAGGCTATGGGGACCTACACACTCAACCACAGAGGATCACCCAAGCAGCAGAAAGCTGGGATATGCAAACTTTTGATTTGGTTTCTTGACTTGTCCTTCCCTCCTCCTCCTAACCCAAACCCCTCCCTCTCCCAGTCTGCCTTCTGATTTCTCTCAATGTGTTGTGCAACAAATAATAAAGAACAGTTTTAAAACAATTTAGACTTTGTTTCTCTTGAAGTTACCCACCCCCTATATATATGAAAGGAAATAAACACAACTGTCACACCGTACCCTGGCCAGTCATGAAACTGGCTTTCAAAGCTTCTCTGATGTGCAGCACGCCCTGTTGCGCTCTTCTAATCGCCCTGTTGTCTGGCTGTGTGAAATTGGCTGCCAGGTGAGTTGCCTCAACCTCCCACCTCGCCGTAAACATTGCCCCTCTTACTCTCACAGAGATTGTGGAGCACACAACAAGCAGCAATTACAATTGGAATATTGGTTTCGCTGAGGTCTAATCGAGTCAGTAAACTGTGCCAGTGCGCTTTCAAACATCCAAAAGCACATTCTATCACCATTCTGCACTTGTTCGGCCTATAGTTGAACTGCTTCTTACTACTGTCCAGGGTGCCAGTGTATGACTTCATGAGCCATGGCATTAAGGTGTAGGCTGGGTCCCCAAGGATAACTATAGGCATTTCAACATCCCCAACAGTAATTTTCTGGTCTGGGAAGTAAGTCCTTTCCTGCAGCTGTTCAAACAGACAAGAGTTAAAGTCATGCACCTTTCCCGGCCATCCCATGTTGATGTCGGTGAAATGTCCCTTGTGATCCACCAGTGCTTGCAGCACCAAGGAAAAGTACCCCTTGTGGTTTATGTACTGGCTGCCCTGGTGTGCCAGGGCCAAGATAGGGATATGCATTCTATCACACCGCCGCAGTTAGGGAACTCCAGCACATTAAAGCCATCCACAATGGTCTGCACATTTCCCAGAGTCACTACCCTTGATAGCAGCTGGTCAATGATAGTGTTGGCTACTTGCAGCACTGCAGCCCCCATAGTAGATTTGCCCACTCCAAACTGATTCCCTACTGACCGGTAGCTGTCGGGCGTTGCTAGCTTCCACAGTGCTATGGCCACTCGCTTCTCAACAGTCAGGGCTGCTCTCATTCTGGTGTCTTTGCACTTCAGGGCAGGGGAAAGCAAGTCACAAAGTTCCATGAAAGTGACCCTACGCATACGGAAGTTTCGCAGCCACTGGGAATTATCCCAGACCTGCAAAACTATGTGGTCCCACCAATCTGTGCTTGTTTCCCGAGCCTAGAATTGGCATTCCACGGCATGAACCAGGCCCAATGCCACCATGATCTCCCAATCACCACATGCCGTGCTTCTAGGAATGTCTATGTCCATGTCCTCATCAGTATAGTAATTGCGTTGTCGTTGCTTCCTCGCCCGGTTTTGCAGGTACTGCACATACTGCTAGATAATGCACGAGGTATTTACAATGGTCAAAACTGCAGCGGAGATCTGAGCGGGCTCCATGTTTGCCGTGCTATGGCACCTGCATGGGTAATCCTGGAAAAAGGGCGCAAAACGAGCTGTTCGATTCAAGATGGCCAATAAAAGGCAGTAAATGGTTGTCTTCTGTAGCTTTCATGGAGTCAGGAAGCTCGTTAGAGCTGCAAGAGCGGGAGAGCACAGTTTGCAGTGGAAACGTGAGCAGAGTTTTTGGCAGAAGCTGTGCAGCTCTGTTCACGATGGCTGAAAAATGGCGTGGAATTGTTGCCGTCTGTAGCTTCCATGGGACCCCATGACCGACAACATGGAAAAAGCGGTGGAATCTGTGTGCCTGTGTTCACGATGGCCAAAAAATGGCAGGGACTACTTGCCTTCTGTAGCTTCCATGGGAGCCCAGGACAGACAACATGGAAAAAGTGGTGGACCTTGTGCAGCTCTGTTCACAATGGCCGAAAAAAGGCGGAAAATGGTTAGATGAAAGAGTAGATAGAAAGATGAGAGGACATGCAAGGTGGATTCATAGTACCAGGAGACAGGCGGTGCACTGTGCTGCACCGTCTTCTGGTAGTATGGCGTTTGCCGTAGCTTTCACGGATGGAGGAGTGAGTGATGGCACACACCCAGAAACACCCACAAGAATGTTTTTGCCTCAACATGCACTGGGAGCTTAACCCACAATTCCAGTGGGCATCAGAGACTGCGGGAACTGTGAGATAGTTTCCCACAGTGCACCGCTCTGACATTCGATGTTAACCTCAGTACTGTGGATGCACTCCACCGAATTCATGCACTTTAGTGGGGACACAGAACACCGAATGTATAAAATTACTTCCGAAAATTTGAATAAAATATTTTGAATTAATTTCGTACTGTAGATGTACCCAAAGTCTCTTCAGGAGAAAAGCCTGCTGAGAGTCTTTTGGTTAAGTTTAGAGACACGAGTAACAAGGGTGATGTCACAATGGGTAGTGATCAATGGCTCAATGTCTAGTTGGCAGCCGGTATCAAGCGGAATGCCCCAGGGGCTGGTTTTGTTCCACATCTTCATTAATGATCTAGATGATGGGATGGATTGCACCCTCAGCAAGTTCACGGATGACACTAAGCCGGGGGAGAGGTAGATAAACTGGAGGCTAGGGATAGGTTCCAGAGTGACCTAGACAAATTGGAGGATTGGGCGAATCCCAGTGCACTGCTACAGGCTGGGGACCGACTGGCTAAGCGGCAGCTCTGCAGAAAAGTACCTGGGGATTACAGTGGACGAGATGCTGGATATGAGTCAACAGTGTGTCCTTGTTGCCAAGAAGGCTAATGGCATATTGGGCTGCATTAGTAGGAGCATTGCCAGCAGATCGAGGAAAGTGATTATTCCTCTCTATTCAGTACTGGTGAGGCCACACCTGTAGTATCGTGTCCAGTTTTGGGACCCCTGCTGCAGAAAGGATGTGGACAAATTTGAGAGAGTCCAGCGGAGGGCAATGAAAATGATTAGGGGGCTGGGGCACATGATTTATGAGGCGAGGCTGAGGAACTGGGCTTATTTAGTCGGCAGAAAAGAAGAGTGAGGGGGGATTTGATAGCCTTCAACTACCTGAAGGGGGGTTCCAAAGAGGATGGAGCTAGGCTGGCCTCTGTGGTGGCAGATGAGAGAACAAGGAGCAATGGTCTCAAATTGCAGTGGGGAAGGTGTAGGCTGAATATTCAGAAAAACTGTTTCACTAAGAGGTTGGTGAAGCACTGGAGGTTACGTAGTGAGGTGGTGGAATCTCCATCCTTAGAGGTTTTTAAGGTCAGGCTTGACAAAGCCCTGGCGGGGATGATTTAGTTGGTGTTGGTCCTGCTTTGAGCAGGGGGTTGGACTAGACGACCTCCTGAGGTCTCTTCCAACTCGAATCTTCTATGATTCTATGATGTTATCAGTTAACAAAAATTGTTAGTAATCCTATGTTTCTCCCTCAACATCATTTCCTATTACTTTCTCTTGCTGGCAATGTATCACTATCTGATAACACGGTACCCTTGTCTGTTATTACCACATCATGCTTTTCTATATTCATATACTATGTACATTGTGTTGTGTTACAACAGCAAAGTGATTCCACTGAAGGGTTGGCTTGCCTGTAGATGCTGACTCATATATGAAATCTCACACACACTCTGCTTCACTAGTAGGGCTTGATTTTTTCCTATCACCTTGAGCCTTGCATAGTCATTGACATCTTCCTTGCACTCACCTGGTACCGATGTAAGTGACTGTGCAAGGTGATGGAGGCTCCAATGTGTAACACACTGTGTTGTAAGAGAAAGTAGCACAATGACTGAAAGTGTGGGTGGTGTCATGGTATTGGCCATGTGATGTCTGAGGGCTACACACACATAGAATCATAGACTTTAAGGTCAGAAGGGACCATTATGATCATCTAGTCTGACCTCCTGCACAACGCAGGCCACAGAATCTCACCCATCCACTCCTGTAACAAACCCCTAACCTACGTTTGAGTTATTGGAGTCCTCAAACTGTGGTTTAAAGACCTCAAGGTGCAGATAATCCTCCAGCAAGTGACCCGTGCATATCATCCACTAATAGATTAATCCTCATTATTTTAGGCTCTGTCTGTACTAGATTAGCTATACCAGTACAAATCTCAAATTGGGAAATTCCATCATTTAATTTTTTTTCAAAAACATAGGAAAAAAAATAATTTTCAATATGTTGAAATTTCCACTTCCATTTTTTTACACTTTTCACTCAGCTCTAATTACCATCTTCTGTTCACTAGAGGGACTGGATAATGTTTCTCAGAGGGCATATAAAAATTGCCTTCTGACACCACCAACACTGCAGCCAAGAACCAAAAAAGAAAAAAGTATTTGTTACTTTAGAGTTGTAATAAAAAATTGATGGAAATTTACAGTTGGATTTAGTATTGCAAACATGTTATGGAATGTGCTTTGCATAGTGCTAAAATTCTTTATGCCAAATTCAACACTAAATACACGATATATTTTTTAAAAGCTATATCTAATTTATTCTTGGGTTTGCAGCTTGTAGTGAGGCCATACTATGTGCCAGAGTATGTTCTTCACTTTCAGGAACAGCTGGTTTTATATATGGTTACAAAAATGGTGGAGTTGGTCAGAAAATGGATTGTTATTTCTTCCTGTTGAATATTTCTATGAACATAAAAAAAATAATTTTCAAAAAATAATCTGCAGAAAATTTTTACCTTTTCGCTGAAAATCAGAAAAGGTTTTGGGTTTTTCAGTTGTTTGACAAATGTAAAAAAAAAAAGCAGACACTTTCTATGAACATTTTTCTTTAGTTGAAACACCAATTCTCTGTTGAAAGAAAAGTCTGCCAAAAGATTCAATCAGACCTAAAAAAAGTTTTTAATAAGGCAGACACAAAGTAAGTTTATTATTATAAGATTTCTTCGATTCAGAAATTCTCTTCCAACATAACATCGCTTAAAGCATTTTTAGTAAAACTGTATCCTTCTGACTTGTATCTGATGTCCAGCTACTGTACGCCATATTTTACATAGTTTAGGCTCACCAGGTCTCCATATCCCATTACCCTTGGTCAATGCAGAGGGGAATGTCAGTTATGCAGGGTATTCACAAATGTATGTAGTGACACTAGCTGACTTCTACAAAGGGCCTATTTTTAAAACTGTCAAAGAAACAGTTGTGGCATTACAGAAACCAGAGAAAAGCTGTCAATTCCTTTATTAAATTGACATTCCGCACATGCTACTTTCTGATGAGGGTCCATAATAAAGTTGGTCTCCTTTTTGCCTTCCATTCATGTGGGTACTTTATGTTTTCTCTCTTATCTCTCACTCAAACAGACGCCAGCTGATAAAGTGTTGGACATGCAAGCCGTACAAGAGGTCATCGTTCTGGTGCATTGACAATTGTTTGGAACACCTGAAAAACAAAAACAAAAAAGGTCCCAAGGCAGCCTTGATGCACTAGGCTGCTACAATGAAGCGTACAGAGATGGTGACATCTCTCAGGGTATTGTCAATCAAGAAGTACTGAACTAAAGCCAGACAACAGAGACCATTGTAATCCCATCTGAGAAAAAGAGAGATAACAAGGCTTTGTTTTGGCTTCAGGACATAACACATCCCTGTGTTTCTCTAACTGCTGCAAGCTAAAAGGATAACATGGGTCAGGCTGAACCTAATGGGAATTTATACAAATTGGATGCTAATTCCATTGTGATTCACATTTTGCTGCTGTCCAATGAAGCTATGAATGCCAAGTGGACTTCTCAGGAAAAGGATCTTCCATCCTCCCTGCTTGTTTGTTTTTAGACACGTCTAAAAGATGTCTCAGTAGCCTGGATTTCCCAGGTAGCCTGTCCCACCATGCTTCCTGCTGTGAAGCCTCTATCGGGATAACAAGGCAACAGAGTAGCTAGCTCCTGCCCTCAGGGGTGTCTTGTTTAGTATGTGGCTGTGATTGACAGCTGTTAGGAAGAATGACAAGAAGATATTTTACATCTGTTTAGTGTCTTGACTGTCATCCATTCCTTCCCACACTGGCTATTGTCATTCTTGGTATATCCAGGAATCCTACTGCTGCCAATGCAAATGCCAGACCACTGTGGAGCTATAGTGTTATGTAGCATACATTATATTAGAAATGAAAAGTGGATCAGGGTCATTGCATAGTGGAATGCAATGATTCCAAAACATTCCCATTGTTCCCAACCTAAGATTTCAGTTCGATACCAAACATAATTGGCCAATGGACCATTCTACTGCATATGCTAAAGGTACTTTGGTACAAGTCAATCACAAACCTTGTGGAGTTTTTCCATTGCCATTTTTAATTTTTGCTGTAAGCCTAAGGAAAATCTCTAGTGAAGCTGAGTGAATAATGCAGTACTTTTGCAGCAGTAATGATGGAGAGAAACCTAGCATTTCTGTATTCTCAGAAGATAACATTCATTGAAGAATCCTAGGAGCCTTTGCTTTTCATAGTTCTTTCTGTGTCAGATTTGCTGGCTGTGGAATGGTTCTCTCAGTAGTCTCATGGAATGACACGATGTAAAATATACAGTATTTCCAGAGATGGAGAAGAGGTTCGTTCAATATATAACACATAGTGTCAGATAGGACAAACCTAACTGGAGTTCAATCCTGGATGATGCATCTATTGTATATGTCTGTGTTATTTTTCTCCTGCTGATGTATTGAAGCATTTATAAGACTGTCACTGTAGGATGATTATTTTTACAGTTAATAAGGCCACTGTTGTTAGTTCTAGATACTGCCCAACAACTGAATGTATATATATATTTACAACAACAGAAATGACCTGCCCTTTTAAAACTGTCCAAAATAAAAAAGAGGTATAATTGCCTAAGGTAAACAATAACTATAATGACCCCATTCAACCAGCATCCCTACTCATCCCATCCGCAAGTCAAAAGACTGGGAAAAACTATAAACTTTGCAGCCTGCCTGGAAGGTTAACAAATCTGGACTCTGGGACAGTGGAGAGAAGTGAATTTCAGGATGATTCACAGAATCTTAGCCAGCTGCAGAAGTATTGCTGGCTCTCTCGGATAACCACATTCCAAGCTACTTAGGGCGTTTATAAGTCAAAACCAACACCTTGAATGCCAACAGGTAGCTTTTAAACAGCCAGTGTAGAGCCCAAAGTAACATGCACTCTATGCAAAATCCCACTTCATAAGGGATGCAGCATTCTGCACTAATTTCAGCTTCTGACTTCTTAGCTAGACTGCATTCAAGTATACTAATCTCAAGGTGAGAAAGGCCTGGAAAACTGTGCTAAGGTCTGCAAGGCATTTTTTTAAATGTGGGGGAGCTCACCAGCCTCTATTTATATCAGAAGCCAACTTCAGAATTACAAGTGACAAGCCCATCTGGTTTCTAAACCCACTTTAACTTGCTGAACTGAACAAGAAAAAGCAAAGCTGCCTAGCCAAGAAATCCTAAAGGCTAACAGAGAGACAGTGCTATGTAATATCTAAAACATTCCTAACAAATTCCACCATATCTTCTTTAGTCACCAGAGGTGCAACTGCACACAATGCTTGGCAGGGACATTATTTTTAATTAAGTATTCAAACATCACCCTTTTTCAAGAACCTCCTCACCCACCTAAATTTTAGACTTAATTGCTAACAATTTTTGTGTATGACATGAGTCATGGATGCCTTATCAGCCTGTGTGTTCCATCCACTGACCAAACTCCTAAGCGAAAATCTCAGGGAATTTAAGATTACCACAAGCACTGACAGAAACAGGGTTGGTTAGAAAGGGCAGTACCAGGGCAGCCTGCATCCCAAAATACAGTCCCTAGTATCTGTGTAAATAGGGTGAAATAGGAGGGAATGGGGCTGGGGGGAGTGAGCGGAAGGATATGAGGAGGTTCAGTGTCTACAAGTTGGGTGAGACTTTCATTGCATCCCCTCCTCTGGGTCTGTGGCACAGGAAGAAGCCAATAAAATGGAGAGTCCTGAAATCCCTTTGCCTACCTTACCTAGCCAGTGTCACCAGAAGTAGCCAGTGAAAAGAGGGGCCTCCAAGTGTTTCCTTGGGCTCCTGTCTATTAGGAATAGGAATGAGGCCAACCACCCATTTCATATATACCAGTGAACAACAATCATTTGTTTAGATTTCTAAAATGGAAATATTCAAAGCTCCCCAAAAATTACATTCTGCCACTGAAATCTACTGCAAACTACTCCTGCAGTGGTAGTCCAATCTGATTCCACTGTTGAAATTATACCATGTTACCAACTAACCTTCATCCAGTCCTCATCACCTTCCTTCCGCAAAAGCCTGAGGACAGATGAGTTTTGAAGCATATCTAGAATAACTCTAGAGTGAATGCACACAAAGAAAGATCCCTCACTTCTCTCTAATCAGCAGGTGACTGCACTTTCATTAGTTTAGGGCAGAGCACCTCAAGCCCCTCATCCGCAGCCCTCACCCCTGTACCCCATCCTGCTGTCCCAGCCCTGAGCCCCTCCTACACCCCAAACCTCTTATCCTCAGCTCCGCTGGGTCTCGGGCAGCAACAATTTTCTTCAACTGGGTGCCCAGAAAAAAAGTTTGAAAACCACTCCCTTAGGGGGGTTTGGTGTGTTTTTATAGGAAAACTAGGTCAGAGAAGTGAGAGTTGGATTGTGCTGTGAAGCTGCTGAGCTTCATTCATATCCTGATCTCATCCAGAGGTGAGCTCCCAACTCATAGGCCAGTTGCAGAGAAACTTCTGGCTCCTTCACATACTGGTTTTCCTCCTGAGGTTGGCCATTCTGTAGTTCTAGTAGAATGTGGCTGTTGGCACAACAAAGAACCAGCACGGTGGCAGCAAACAGCTAGACTAGATCTTCTCCAAATTACCCCTGCTGCTGTTAGGTAACTGAGAGGCTTATAAAATGCACTCATAAATGCACACATCTTGCAGGTGCTCAAGAACTCTATTAATCTAAATGTAGAAACTTCCCCTTTCAGGGCACCAGTTCAAGTGCTGTCAATCTTGACCAGCCAAGCCAAAATCTAATTTCAAAAATAAAGTGGCTTTCGGATGACAATGACAACAAAAACGGAGAAACCATTTTGAAAATGAGTTGAGAGGGAACAAAATATCTACAATATGCTAGTTCCCGAGAGAGAAGAAACAAAACAACCATGCAGATTTGGATTGTGGTATGTTGCC
The DNA here is from genome assembly GCF_020497125.1 of Mauremys mutica. Classification (NCBI taxonomy): domain Eukaryota; kingdom Metazoa; phylum Chordata; order Testudines; family Geoemydidae; genus Mauremys; species Mauremys mutica. Next base: position 179,648,150 of record NC_059072.1, on the reverse strand, counting down.
TTTAAGCACTTGATGGTACTTACTATTGCTTAATAAGATATTTAGAATTCCAACATGAAAGGTCTGTTTCATATTTTAAGCCCAATAAATCTCGATCTCAGCTCTCACTTGAAACAGCCTCTGGCAAAACTACGTGGACAGCAGAAACTTTAATGTGGCTCTTCCCCGTCCCATCCTCCACCCCCTCAATTGAAGTTCGTTGTTGCCAGAAAAAACAGGCAGCAGCATATCTGAAAATTTAATCTTCCTTAAATTTATAGAGCAAGTCTACAGAGAAGATCAGCCATATTAGCCAGACATATTTTATTATTCCTCCCAGTATGTATGTCATGCCTATTCCCGCACCCTGGAGTATTCTGTTGTTTGTTATTGAGTTTCATTCCTTGGTGAATGGCAGACTTAGCAAAAAAAAATTTAATATACTTTTGTCATAAAAATGACATAAGCTTAATTTTTTCTCTACTGTATGTGCAGCTCCTGCTCTGGAGGTACTGTTGACAGATGAATATGTTGGGAACAAATAGCAGAGTATAAAAGGCCTAATTAAAGCAGTTTTGTTATATAAAAGTCAGCAAGGAAGCTAAAAAATACGTCTGTCACATTTGTTTAAAAATATAATCGTACTGTAGCTTTTAATGTTGTTGCCAAGAAGTGGATAAATATAATGTGCATCTTGCTCTCTGCCCAATTACTCATCTGACAAAAATGATGCAAAAGCTTGTTATAAGGTATAATTCTTACTAAATAATCTTAGAACGATTTATTCTTTTGGAACTATGTTCACAGTCTAGGCCTGATCTAAAGCACACTGAAGTCAATGGGTGTCTTTCCACTGGCTTCAGCAAGGTTTGGATTAGGTCTGCTATGTATAGATTTAGGTTTAATGACCACTTAGCCACACTTTGTGTTCAGTCTGGAATAAAGTGCTTAGGACTCAGTCCTACAGGAACTAAACATGGCCCATGGAGCACTGACTATCCATATCTCTGACTGGGATGGGTTTCCATCAACTGGCTTTTGCATCTGCTGATGTACTCTGTCATATATGGAAAAAGCAATAAAGGGGCTTAGTTCATAACAATATAGACTGTTAACATTTATTGAGGGAAAAGTAAGAAGTATTTTGCCCTAGAAAAGATTTCTTTTAGAATACAAAAATTTACCAGAAACACTATATAGGAATTTTATTCTTTTCCGTAAATGTTTACTTTTATCTTCAGAGGGGTAGCCGTGTTAGTCTGGATCTGTAAAAGCAGCAAAAAATCCTGTGGCACCTTATAGACTAACAGACGTTTTGCAGCATGAGCTTTCCACTCTTTCCACTCTTGCATCCGACGAAGTGGGTATTCACCCACGAAAGCTCATGCTGCAAAACGTCTGTTAGTCTATAAGGTGCCACAGGATTCTTTGCTGCTTTTACTTTTATCTTGTTTATTTCATTAAATGAGAGTTAAACAGATACATTACAAATGTGAGATATTGATAGCATCATAGTACTGCGGTTGCTTATGTCTCCACTTACCTTTTTCTAAAATTGTTCTGCTACTTCTTCATTCTATTCTTGTGGTCACTTCCTTTCATGTCTGCCTACTAATTTTAAAATGTTACATAAAAATAAAATCTCTAGGAGCCTCCATGCTTTTCTAATCTGTAACAGTTTAGTATAATGTTAAAGGAGAAGGCAGCAAATTCTAGAGTCCTTCCTCAGGTCAGATTTCCATTGAGGTCACTGGGAAATCAGCATGGGTAGTAACTGCAGAACTCGCTTCTGGATGAAGTGAATGATTCTGAAAAATAAGTAACAGCACATTTTAAATTCCAAAACACTGACATTGCAAATTAGGAAACAAAACATTTAGGGCCAGATTTTCAGAGTCTGGCCTACGTTTTTGTGAGCGCAGTTTTTTTATGCCTGTAGATTAGGTTATTTCATTTTAGATGTCTAAATCTGCTGTGTGGACAAATCAGGAATTTAGACATCTAAGGAACCTAAATTGAAGGTGAAAATAAAATGGTGCAAATGTGTTCCTGCAGGTTTTTTTGCAGGCAAAAGCGGAGTTAATGTCAGAGTGAATACTTGGCCATTAAAATTATAGATTAATAGATTTTTAAGGCCAGAGAGGACTATTATGATCATCTAGTTTTGCTTCCTGCATAATACAGTCCATAGAATTTCACCCTGTGATTCCTGCACCAAGCCCATAGTTTCTGGTTGAACTAATGCATCTCTTTTTAGAAAGACATGAAATCTTGATGTAAAGACTTCACACAATGGAGAATCCAGCATATCTGAAGCTTTAAGACGGCAGGGCCTTGAAACAAGTATATTGCCCATTTCTTATCATATTTATGTCTTGAATAGGTTTAGCTTTTACAGAAAAGTGGCAGAACAACTACCACTTGGATTTTTGGCCATGCTTTGCAGTACAGCTTTGACACATGATAGGACATGTGCAAGTCGACAAAGAGTGGGAGAAAAGGAAGATCAAAATACAAATAAATAATCTCATCAAATTTGCAAACGAAAACTTAAAAAAACCCCACCAACACCACAAGTTTGGGTTCAGAACTTGGCTTTAACATGCAAAATTGGCTCATATAGTTCTGCATGTTGCAAAAAACTCAAGGTATCCCTGACCTTGGCAACATCATAAGGCCATCTTTAGTTGTGATTAGATAATAATTATTAGGATTATAAATCTAGTTAGCAATATTAATACAATGTTTACTGAGGCCCTGATTCAGGAAAGCACCCAATTCAGCACAGCACTTAAATATGTGCTTAACTTTAAACTTGTGCATAAATCGTATTGAAGTCAATGTGCTTAAGTGCAGTCCTGAATAGGGTTGAATTGAAAGCACAAGATTAAATTCTTTCCAGAAATAGCCTCTGAGAGATTGATATAATTACACAAGCAGGAAATCTGGAAGGATCTTTAAGCAGGAGGGCCTAGCTGAGATCAAGATCCTTGCCCCAGCTATGGTCCCTTTGCACAGTTCCAGTGGCACAAAGTGACTATATGGCTGGCTCAGCAACCCACCTGAGGATGATCCTGGCTATACAACCCCACCCTGCAGTCAATGGAGCAAACTCTAAATTACACCAGCTAGCGATCTGGTCCACATCACTGCCTGGCATGATGCTGCCAAGCTATTTTAAAAATTCCTTATCAAGCAAATACAATACTCATTGACATGTCCAGGAATAGGGATAGAGAAAAAAAATTAAATATAAAATTGTCTCACTATCTGAATATGGAACGTTACCTTCTGTACCAGGTATCAATTTACTAGTTTGTTTTTCACAGCATTGTAAGTCCACAAATATGAAACAAGGCAGTATGAAGCCTAAGATGTAGCACTTTTGCTAAACGGCAACCATCTAAGAGTACCAATTCAAATGCAAAAATTGTGTTTCACTATATCTCCTTCTCTGTCATCATTCCAACCTTATAAGTACAGCTGGTCCAAAACATCCTGTTGAAACTTTTTTCCAATGGAATATTGGGGTTTTTCTGATTTAAGAAAAAAATTGCATACAAAGTGTTTGCTTTCCTTCAATTTTTTTAACTGAAAACCCAGCCCCGCCTAAATTTTCCATTTTTTATCATTTAAAAATGTCAACATTTTTTACAAAAAATATGTTTTAAAAAATCAGTTTCATTGGAATTCTCTGTAGTAAGAAAAACTCATTTTCTGACCAGCTCCTTTTCTGTAAAGTCATTCTTGAATCTCATTCCAGATTAAAATCAGTTTTTAAAAAAAAAGATCCCAATCCCACTCTAGATCTAAATCTGCCTCTAGATGACTTTTCTGTAAATAAAAATCAAGATTATGCTCCAGATCCTTGTATATGATTGGTAGGTGTGGCACAAATGACTGAAATGGAACACAGATTGGAACTTTGCTTTTTTTTTTTTTTACGGCTCTGTTGTTATTGCTGTAACCATTGCTCCATTTTTATAAAGCTTCCTGTGAAAGGCTATTCAAGTCTGTTGATGTCCAATATAAAAATTCCCTTATAAAATGCATGGTATTTATGCTATCATAACACTGATTTCTCTGGGTAGAGATTAAACATTCAGACATACAAAGAAAGTGGGGGAAGTAGACATTAAAGAATTAAAAGATAAGAAGGCAGTTCTCTATTTTTATAGAGAGCATTACATTTGGTTTACTTTGGCTAAACCCTTCTGTTTTCATTACTACCGTATTTATCTACGATTCTGGTGACAGTTTTGTCTTGTCCTCTGAGTCTGTCAAGAAAGCAAAGCTCAGTGAAAGGTAATGTTCAGATATGCCAAATCTGGAATGCTATGCTACTTTACAATGACCAGGATCTGGAAAAGATGTGGTAGCTCTGTTTCCAGGGTCCAGTCCTCTTATGCTGACAATCCTTCAGAAGGAAAAGTCACTTTGTATTTTTAAGTGAAATACTCCATCACATTTATGACTCTGCAGCACCAAAGTGGGAATTTCAAGAAAGCTGGTATAAACCAGACTTAAAAGAACAGGTCCAGTTCTAAGCAGAATTGGGGATATGTTGTCTTTGAAGTTCAGCCTTTCAGAAGTACACAGTTTAAAGATTGCATTACTAATATTATGTTAAAGTCTGTTCCAGCAACCTGGCAGCATAGAATAAAAGCTTTCTCTGAGGAAACAGGGACTGACCCATTTCACAATGAAGTCAGTAGAAAGGCACTCATTGGATCAGGCTTCTGAAAAACATGGCTTAGCAGACTAGTTTTACTTTTTGAGGCCTAATAATTTAACATTTATATATGTTAATCAAGGGCTAACATGAAGATTTTACTGGAGTGCAAAACATTTTATATGAATGCACTAATATCCCTGGAGCCTCTATACTGTACTAAACTGATTTGTTACAACATGGCACAGTAAATTCCAGGCTTCTCTCAGAACAGAATGATGCTAGCTACAAATGTGTGGAAATGGTTGCTGCAGTGCAGTTCTAGGGTGATTTCCTAGATTATCATGGACAGGGATATTGTTGCTGGACGACAGTATATGATCAGTGCCATAAAACTATGTTATAAGCTACTTCGGGTGGGATTCCCAAAGGTATGTAGGTGCCTAACTCCCATTGAAATCAGTGGCAGTTAGATACAAAGTACCTTTGTGAATCCCACCCTGAGTCTACAACAGGATTTGGCTATAAATTAGTTATTTGAAAGAAAGTTCTTGTCCTCACTGAACAGGAAAGCCAAACTAGAACCTTTCAAGCAAAAAACATCCTTAAATTTGGATTTAGCTACAGCATAGTTCTGATTCTGGAATGGACAGTCCTAAAATGTCTTAGTATGTTATGTAGAAAAAGATTTTCTGCTCTGAGTTGGAAAACCCAGGCAAAGAAATATATCTAATATGCTTTTACATATCATAAGTAGGGCTGTCAATTAATCGCAGTTAACTCACGCAATTAACTCAAAAAAATTAATTGCTGTTTTAATCGCACTGTTAAGCAATAGAATACCAATTGAAATTTATTAAATATCTTGGATGTTTTTCTACATTTTCATATAGAGTATATTGTATACTGTGTTGTAATTGAAATCAATGTGTATATTATTTTGATTACCAATATTTGCATTGTAAAAATGATAAACAAAAGAAATAGTATTTTTCAATTCACCTTATACAAGTACTGTAGTGCAATCTCTTTGTCGTGAAAGTGCAACTTACAAATGTAGGTTTTTTTGTTACATAACTGCACTCAAAAACAAAACAATGTAAAACTTCAGAGCCTACAAGTCTACTCAGTCCTCCTTCTTGTTCGGCCAATCGCTAAGACAAACACGTTTGTTTACATTTACAGGAGATAATGCTGCCCTATTCTTATTTACAATGTCACCAGAAAGTGAGAACAAGTATTTACATGACACTTTTGTAGCTGGTATTGCAAGGTATTTACGTGCCATTTGTATGCCCCTTCATGCTTCAGCCACCATTCCAGAGGGCATGCTTCCATGTGGATGATGGATTCTGCTCGATAACCATCCAAAGCAGTGTGGGCCAATGCATGTTCATTTTCATTATCTGAGTCAGATGCCACCAGCAGAAGGTTGATTTTCTTTTTTGGTGGTTTGGGCCCTGTAGTTTCCACTTTGGAGTGTTGCTCTTTTAAGACTTCTGAAAGCATGCATAAGGAACAAGCTGAAGCAACCTTTGAAATGTTAGCAATTATCTTTGAGAACTCATGGAGAATGTATGAGGTCCCAGAAGACTGGAGAAGGGCAAACATAGTCCCTGTTTTTAAAAAGGGGGCAAAGAGCACCCAGATAATTCTAGAACAATCAACCTACCTTCAACCTGAAACGATACTGGGACAAATCAAACAATCATTTTGTAAGCACTTCAAGGATAATAGAGTTAAAAAGAATAGCCAATATGAATTTGTCAGGAACAAATCTTGTCAAACCAACCTAATTTCCTTCTGGCCTACTGGATGGGGGAAAGAGCTATATCTTGGGTAATGGAGTGGATTAAATTCAATAAAAAAAGTGCAAAGTACTAGCTTTAGGAGGGAAATATTAAATGCACATCTACAAAATGGGGAATAACCAGCTATGTGGTAGTACTGCTGAAAAGGATCTGGGGGATATAATGGATCACAAATTGAATATGGGTTAACAATGTGCTGCAGTTGCAAAAAAGGATATTATCATTCTGGGGATGAATTAACAGGAGTGTTGTGTGTAAAACACAGGAGATAATTGTCCCACTCTGCACTGGTGAGTCCTCAGCTAGAGGACTGTGTCCAATTTTGAGCACCACACTTTAAGAAAGATGTGGATAAATTAGAGAGGGTCCAGAGACAAGGTGACAAAAGGTTTAGAAAACCTGACGTATTTGGAAAGATTAAAAAAACACTGGGCATGTTTAGTCCTGATAGCAGAAGACCGAGGAGGGACCTGAAAACAGTTTTCAAATATGTAAAGGACTATTATAAAGAGGAGGGTGATCAGTTGTTCTCCATGCCCACTGACGGTTGGACAAGAATTAAGGGGCATAATCTGCAACAAAGGAGATTTAGGTTAGAGATTAGGAAATTTTTTAAAATAAATTTAAGGATAGTTATACAGTGGAATAGGCTTCCAAGGGATGATGTGGACTCCATATCATTGGAGATTTTTAAAAACAAGTTGGAAAAACACTTATCAGGGATGGACTAGATTTACTTGGTCCTGCCAGTGTACAGAGGGCTGGACTTGATGACTTCTCTAGGTCCCTTTCAGCCCTACATTTCTATGATTCTATGAAAAACAAGTGCATTATCGATTGCAAAAACTCTGTGACCTGACCTTCAGATTCAAATGTACAGCCTATGACACTATAAGCATGCTTGGAGCAGGCAGCAGCTGTGCCTAAACAACTGCAATTTGCTACAACACTGGGAGAGAAAAATTTAAAAAGCTCTTCAGCAAACATCCTTGGTACCAACTCATTAAAATTGTTTACATCAGTTAGCGAGTCAAGAAATTAGGGCAGTAAAAGCATGGCAGTGGTATATGAGCAAAGAACACAAGGGTGCCTATTACTGCAACTTCCCCTCCCCCTCTTTACATGTGACATGGCTATGTATCCCTTCCTTTTTACCTGTAACTTATTTTCTAATTGGAGAGTGGTCTAGCTGGACAGAAGCTTTAACTTTGTCCCAGTATTTGCCATTGCTCTTCTTCCCCTATCTGTTGCAATTGTCCCTGTTCGCTTTCTTTCTTTTTACCTTAAAATTAACCTGATTTTCTCTGCTGTCTGAACGAAAGGCCATGTTTATTTGGAGAAAAAAAATCCAAAATGGAGGATAATCACGCCTAGATAATCAAGCCGTTGGCGGGGAATGGCAGACCCAGGGTTCTATATTCTTAGCACCAGAACTACAGCTGGTCAAAATTTTCCATCAAAACTTTTTTTTCTGTGAAAAATGACCTTTTCTTCTAAATGAAAATTTTTGAAGGAAAGTTTCATTTTGTTCAAATTGTTCCAATTTTCCAGTGGAAAAAAATGATAATTTTTAAAGCCATATTTTTTACTAAAAATGAATAGATAATATTTTGTGGGGGAGAGTGCTGATTTTTGGTCAAAAAATGAAAAAATTCTGTGTGTGTGTGTGTAAAACGACATTTTCTGACCAACTCCAATTATAACTGTAGCTCTGGGTCTGGGAGTCTGGGTAAATTCAGGATGTGCACAGAGGTGACAAATCTAGCTGCTTATTTTTGGATGTACACTGCATTGTTATAAACCCAGATTCCATCGAGGCAGGGATAGCAAGTTAGACCTGTTTTGCTTCTATAGTGTGAATCTGTATCATATATTATGGACTAGTTTACAGCAGAATCAGCCATCCAGATTCTTTTAAAGAACTGCTTACATTCTGTGAGTTGCTGAAATAATCCAAGATTTCTAGTTGTTAAACTTTTTTCTTTCATTTGATGACTGTCAAGTTTGGAAACCTTGTGCCTTCTTTCCTGTATCTGGTATAAATCTACAGCAGGTACCAGGGAAGTTCAGTGGGTTCTGTGGTCTCCATGAGAGGAGAGCAGTTTAGCAGCTGCCAGTTCATTCCCCAGACAATGCAAAAAATTCTTCAAGAAGGGAATCCCATTTGACACGCAAATAGCAATCCAAGACCCAGAAACATTTTAGCTTCTCACCCTTTTTTTGGTTCTGGGTGACCTGAAACAGCTAAAATTAGTCAATAGGAACTTCTCACCCTTTTTTAATCTTTATAATGACCCAGCCTGAAATATCTAGAGTAAGCAGAAGCTGAGTTAGCTATTTCTTGTATACAATTTACTCAGTGACCTTTGCCCTCTTTTTATGAATTGTTTGAGAGCTAGCTTTGATTTTTGTAGATTTGTTTACTTGTAGTTGTTTGAATGTTTGATGCAAATACATTTCAGCTTATGGATTGCTCACAAACTATGTTCTCAGTGACTATTTTTGAATCATTACTGCAATGTGATTGGAAAAATTAGTCTCCGTATTGTTTCTGTTCTCTGATTCGATGAGTATATTATTATTTATATTCACGTAGTACCTAAAGGCCTCATTGCATAGGCACTGTACATTATGTATAACTAAACACAGTACTTGCTCTGAACAATTACAATTTAAGTAGACAAGATAGACAAAAGAACTGAGATTTATAGAGATTAAGTAATTTACCCAAGATCACACAAGAAGTTCATGGCACAGCCAAGAACTGAAGCCAGTTCACTCAAGGCCCAGGCCAGCACCTTAACAATAAGACCATCCTCCCTTTCTGTAATTGGATCATTGTCCAAAACAGGCATGGGCCTTTAATTCTCTCAGGTAGCAAGAGTTAGAAGTTCAGAAAGCTAGGAGAATCTAGGTGGCAGGATTAGGAATTGCTATAGAAGGATATCATGGAGGGATTCTTGGAATGTTAGTAACAAATGTGTATTCCATAATGTGCTCCATGCAAAACACCTGTCAGTAATTGTCTTATTTACATGGCGAACGAATGCTGCCTCATTCTTTTTTCCTGGATAACATCTGACTTCAATTAATTGATTAATGGGGGACCAAGGACAGAGAAAGAGTGACAACCATCAGCGTATTAGTGTCAGTACTTGGGAACGGGTACTTGGCAAACACTAGCCTAGCACTTGTCTCAAGCAACAAGGGTTTGGTTTGGATTAATCAATCATTTATATTGTGTAAAATCTATGACTTTCTACACAGCTGCAAATGGGTGGGTATTTTTATTTACTTTAAACATTGTTTTTTTATTATATCAGCAGAGATTTTTTTTCTATACAGACACATTGTGGATGTCTAAATGAATGTAACACAGTATAAATTAGTGTAATATTCATTTTTTTTCCAGCCCCATCAACATTTGAAACACACCAATTCAGACCTTGTCTACATTTATTTTTTTACCTGCTCTGATATCGGTGTCTGTCTATAGCAGCATTTGCTAAAGTCCCATGTATATTAGGGTCCCATATACAGTAGTGGTTCAGCTCCCCTAGTGCAGCCATATTGGATCCCTGCACACCATGATTTGTAGTGGTGTGGCTTAACTGCACCAGTGCAAATCAGAGTTTACATCAGCATAGCAGGTCTACAGTAGGGCATGCCCCAAAACAAGAATTCCATTTGGTGACAAATGTTGAGGTTTCAACATTCGTTTTCATTCTGCATTGGAATAATTTAGTCAGGAAGGTTTCTAAAGTCCAGGATGCAATTTCTGCTCAAAACCAGAAAGAGAGAGAGACCCCATAATCGTAAATACCCGCCCTCCTCCGCCTCTTCTCTCTCATTTTGACCAGAAATTCCATACTGGACCTCAGAAACCTTCCTGATGAATTTTTTTGTCAAGACTGATACGTACTCAGTGAAAATTTTCTATGAATAAGCTTTTTTCTATGACTAAAAGGTTTAGTCAAAAAATTCCTGGCCGCCTGTAGTCTACATTGGGGTTTGCACTGAGAAGCTACATAAGTGCAACTCTCTCACCTTCTGAGGGTAAACAGGGCCTTAGCCTTAGTTAGACTCCCTTTAAGTTTGCCTTGACTAGAAAAGTAACTGACTTTAGGTCAGTCTTAACTAACATGCTAGCTAAGCCTGACTTACACCTGACTTTTTTCCTAGTGCAGATGCAGGGTAATGCCTCATAGCTCAGTTTAACTGGTCTAGTTTTAGAAGGTGTTATCCAGTATCTAAGCTAGAAAAAAAGCTGAGGTTAGATCAGTCTTAGCTGGCATGTTAGCTTAGCCCAACCTAAACTTAACCACTTCTCCCAGTGAAGACAAACGCTTTGATTTAGATTCTCTTAGACTCACCCTGGCCCTATTGCCACCTCACCCCTCCCAGCTCCCTTTGGCATGTACACGGTACACCAAGAGAACAGTTCTTGCACTCACTGCCACTGTGCCCAGCTGCTGCTCCAGGCACAAGGACAGGGAGAATTTTTGACCTCCTCTCTTTGCATACCCAGATTTGCACAATCTGATCCTAAATTAGTATAATTTATAGCCTGAAGGGACTGGAAAAATATGTGAATTATATACTTAGACTCCCTGACTTAGATTTACTGTCTCTAGAGGATTTTGCTCTCAGAAGCTTTTCATGTGGCTGTTTTGTTTTTTAGAGAAAATACCCAAGTTTCTGCCCTACTATAAATCCAGGTAATCTTGAACTCATCTGTAATTTTCAGTTCCAGTCCAGCAATGCCCTCCATATTATTTATCTAAGTGTGAGTGTCTGACTATTTTTTGTCTATGGTTTTCACTCTATTTCTGTAAATTTTCCATTAAAAAGTTATTTGGTTTAAAAACAAATATAGAATAGTTTATAAAACTGCACAATGGCCCCAAATGTTAGCAATAAACTGAATATGCCACATATATTGGTGTCACCATTCTCTGCATCGAAATTTTGGCCAATGAAACATAAGACCAACTGTTCTATAAATGATGAGGGACTGTCTTCTGAAATATTTCTCTGACACAGCCCTGATATGCCCATTGATGTAATGAATTATTGTATGCTTGAGAATTGTTTGGCCTCATTGTGTCTTGTGTGACTCATGATAAACACATTAATATCTCTCTCTTTCTCCAGTGAAATAGATTATCCAAGGATAATTTCGGTAAAGAATTTCCCTTTTCTCCCCCCCCACAAGCTTTGTGTGCTTAGTCCTATTGAACCTGCCTCATGCTATTAGGAGCCCTGAGTACTTTGATTTAAAATCAGCTAATTAGAGTTTGTAATTTCCTTAGAGCTGTGCATAAACAGAATTAAGATGCTAAATTTCTCTCACTCTGTGATAAAGCTGTTCATGAGCAGCCCTTACTTAATAGCTAAAATTTACATTAAGAACACTATGCAGCTAGAACAAAAATGAGTCTTCACACACAGTGAAATACAGTTTAAGAGAAGGATTGAGAACAAAATGTCTGAAGGGTTGTTTTTTTTAAAGCAAGAATTGTAAACCAATGTGAAAAAATGCATCTCTTCCCCAACAACATGCAGGCTGCTGCTGCTGCTGCTGCTTCTTCCCCCCCCCCCCCAAAAAAAAAGGGGGGGCATATTTCTTGTTGATGGGTCAGTTACAGTTTTATGTAGGCTGAAAAGTGGATTGTAATCCTGTGAAACTGCAGTATACTTTTGTCCTCCCTCCCCACCCCCATCCTGAAAACACACATGGCTTGACAAAATGCCATCCGAATGTGCTTGAATACAGTGATCTCATTGTGGAGACTGAAGACTCGGGGCTCAGCATAGCTGGATGATTGAGAAGCACAACATGCTCAACAGATGTAAAAACTCTGTAATTCATGACTTTCTCAAGTGGGGAATGAACTTCCACTGCCAGTTACTAAACTGCTGCAAGAGGTGTAAAATATCCAGTGATTTCCTATTTGAGTGCACCAACTATTTTAGAGATGTACATACTACTTGTGAGTTTTGGCTAGTTGTCACTAGAATTATTTTTCTCTGTTCTACACTTCACTTGTTTTAGGATATTTTAATGAAAGAGGGGAGACTTGCCGTTTTATACTTGGTTTTTCCATTAAAAGGGGGAGGGAGGAATAAAGTCCACAGAAAACTCCAAGGAAGTTTGTGAACCATGGACTTCCCACCTGTTCCAGTAAGCTGGCAGAAAAGATAGTTTACGCCAGCAAGATTTGCTGGCTTAGAACTTCAGTCCTAGATAGACCTCCTGAGGAAAACCTGAAATTTGGGGACACCGAATAGAGGCCCACACAATCCCTTTTCTTCTCGTCAAAGAGTTTCAATCTCTCTCTTACTGAACCTTAATATCAAATTATTTTATTTCTGAAACTGTTCTAAACATTCTCAGATTTTATTCCTTAAAAACTAAGGAGCTGAGTCCTCAGTGGGACATGATGTCTGGGCACAACAGAGCTAGGGGAGCTGCAGAGGTTGGGGGCTCTACAATCCTGCAGCTACTTTGCTTCCTTGCTGTATAGTGTAGATGAGCCTCGGGGTTGCGCTAAACTATGCCTAGCAGCCCCAGCTCCCAAGGGGCTACCTGCCAGCTATCCCACACTCTGGCCACAGCTCCTCTGGCCCCATCTATGCTCCCTGCTTTGGGGGTAGTTCCTAATGTCTTTTTAAGCCTGTTATATGACCCTCATGTACCACTGATGTCAATGGGAGCTCTGGGTGTTTAGCACCTCTGACAAGCAGTCCCCAGGGTATATGCAAACAAACTTGCATTCCAAATTGCTGGCATAAATTAGGTGAATATTTTTGAACGTGTTGGTGGAGGGTCCAAGTGGTAGGGTGAGGGGGTTGTTGGGGAGCGAGGGCGGGGGGCAAATGGCCACAGCTTTCCTGTGGCAGAAAGGGGGTCAAATTAAGGTTCAAGTGTCACCCCAAAAGTGGGCAGTGCTTGGTTTAGAAGTGGCATCACCAGGCTCGCTGAGAACTCCACTGGTTCAGTTGCTGTCTGGAAAGGCTCTTGCCCCTGGCTCATATGGCACCCCAGCAGGCATTACAGCTGCCCTCCCTAACATAAGGCCTAGGGAGAAACTCTGCTTTCCCTACAAAGGGCTGATCCCTCTAGATTGCAATGGGCTTGGTTCACTCGGGACAAGGACATGTACATCTCTCTCCACCAGTTTTTGGGGGCTTAAGTCTTAAATGAAACATAAACCGGACACCACACTAGCTACATCACTAGGAAATGTCAGCGCCCAGGAAAACAATAAGCCAACTCCATGGTGGAATTTTGATCTTCTGGCTGGGTGCAAGAAAAGCAAATAGTGTATTTTTAATTTCTTGTGGTCAATTGGGGTTGATCCCTACAAATCATTAACAGTGTGGGCCAGATTCAGTTTATATTCCCGCTCCTTTGTGTGCTGCTTTTGTGGTGCAAAGGGACCAGAAAGCAGCTAGATCTGGGAAGGTGAAAATTCCCATAGCATGGGGGGAGCTATTAGCTGACACAGCGGTGGTGTACCTCGCATTCTGCCTTTCTACTCACTGAATTTCTACATTCATGGGCTGTGTGCCCAAAGTGTACTGTGCTTCTCCTGTCCCCAGCTAGTGTACGGTCTCGGGGGAACATTGCTGTAGGTATAGGGTAGAGCAGCCTCTAGGGATGTAGATTTAGCCTGAGATTCAGGAACCCACACCCAGCTCCCTGACAGCCCCCCACTCCCTGCTGTGCTGAGTGGAAACTCAGTGCAACAGAAAACCTAGGCCAGTGGGTATATTATTATATATGTCAAGATTTGATACCATGTCTACCTTTGAGAGGTCTTCCTAACTGGGAAGGGGTGTGAACAAGGCAGAAATATGGCACATGCTACATCTAGCATATTAAGAAGATGAGAGAAGGGGCAGAAGTCTAGCTCATCTAACATACCTCTTTAATTCAGGTTTACCAGAGCCTTCCTGGCAGCCATGCATACTTCACAGCTGTTTTCCAGGTGGAAATGGGTGAGCTGGGACATATAGAAGGTGATGACAGCA